>NC_090940.1:282965046-287765046 GCF_040938575.1 Ambystoma mexicanum
AAAGGTGGGGCAGGACCCCCAATAGATGGGGCAGTAGGGTTTGGGCACCCTGGGGGCAGATAGCCACAATAATGTGGCCATCTGCACCAAGCAAAGTTGGGTAAACAAAAAAAATATACAAAATCACAGGCTGCTTTTTAGGGGGGCTGAGGGCCACCCTAAATTGGCAGCGCATGATGTACCGCAACGGGGGGTGGCCCTCAACCCCCCCACCCCAAATGGAGGGCCCCACCTCATGCAAGCCTCCCTGGGGGCAGATAGGGGGGGCCTCACCTCATGCATCCCTCCCTGGGGTCAGATGCCCCTTCCTAGGAGCAGATATCTGCCCCCAGGGAGGGTTGCATGAGGTGGGGCCCTCCATTTGGGGTGGGGGGGTTGAGGGCCCCCCCCCGTTGCGGTACATCATGCGCTGCCAATTTAGGGTGGCCCTCAGCCCCCCCTAAATAGCAGCCTATGAATTTGCATTTTGTTTTTTGTTTACCCAACTTTGCTTGGTGCAGATGGCCACATTAGTGTGGCTATCTGCCCCCAGGGTGCCCAAACCCTACTGCCCCATCTATTGGGGGTCCTGCCCCACCTTTTGGGGTGGCCCTCTCCCCCCTCACCCCAAATGGAGGTGGGGTGTACCTCACGCAGCCGTTTGGAGGAGGCCCAGGGAGGCCTGCATGAGGTGTGTCCCCCAGCCATTGGGGGTGGGGTGGGGGGGGCACCCCAAAAGGTGGGGCAGGACCCCCAATAGATGGGGCAGTAAGGTTTGGGCACTCCGGCGCCAGATTGGCACACCAATGTGCCCCTGTGCACAAAGGGAGTTGGGTTACCAAAGGAAAAAAGTGAAATTGTTGGAAGGTTTTTTAGGGGGGGCGGTGGGGCACCCCAAAGGGTTGGGAAAGTTTCTAAAGGAATGGGGCGTTAACCCCCCTGCCCACAATGGAGTGGGTGCCATGTCATGCAGCCCTCCCTGGGACCAGATATCTGCTCCTAGGAACGGACGCCTGAGCCCAACAGCCTCCCCCCTTATCTGCCCTTTGGGAGGGCTACATGAGATGGGCCGCCCCTCAAATTGGGGTGGTGGTGGAGAGGTGAAACCCCCCTCACGTTAGAAAATTCCACGGCGGTGTAGGGGGCCCCTACGCCCCCACAAAAGGGAGCCTGCCATTTTGAATTGGGTTCTTCGTTTACTATACCTGCCTTGGCGTAGAGGGGCACATTGGTGTGCCAGTCTGGCGCCGGGGTGCCCAAAACGTACAGGCCAATGCAACAGGGGGGGCCAATATGGGTGGTCTGGTATGTGGGTGGGCTGACACAGATGATATATGTTTTGTTCTTCCCTTTACAGGTCTTGAGCAGTTCAAGCTTCTCCCTTGTTATGTACGTATGAAATTTTGCTTATTCCAACATTTTATAGTGGGTGGAGGGCACATTGCTATTGGGATGGGGGTGAACAGGGCCTGTAGTGTTCTGTTGTGAAGGAAGTGGGTGCTCTGGGGAGGTATTGGGGTGGCCAGGAACACACTTGCCCGGGTTGCAGACAAAACGCCCCCCAGTGCAGCTGAACAGTGCTGTTTCCCTGGGAGGGAAGTTTGCCACTTAGCCATCTGTGCAATGTTTTTTTTGTGTGCTGGGGGTTGCCATACACCCATTGGTCTTAGGCCAGTTTGCTATCACTGTGCAGTCCAGCCTTCTGTGGAGGTAGATGACTGAGAAGTTTCATGTATGTGGTGGAAGGAGCTGAAAAATGTAGATATATGCCAGACAGTTTGGATGTGTTATTGGTAGGCAAAGCACTGAATGTAATTCTTTTATGTTTCTGTTGCAGTTGCGGCTACTGAAAAGCTTATGCTGACTTATGTAAGTACCACATATATTACTTGGTAATGTGAGGGTGGAGGGTTACTGTGGTGGGAGAAACTGTGGCTGCAGTGTCAGTGGTATGGGTGAGAAAGGGTAGTAGGGCGGTTCGGGGGCCAGTGATGGGAGTGCCTTGCATTGAGGAAGGTGGCTGCTTTGAAGAAGGAAAAATTGGCCGACATAAGTAGCAGCTCCTTTTCAAAAATGTTGCCGGTAGTAATGCAGATGGTCATTTTGTTCTGAGCATGGTACGCATACTTGATACAGAGAACACTACTTTTACTGCAACGATCACCATTTCTGTGGTCCTTTTCCAGCAGTCGTCCCTGTGAGCCCCGCCAGGCTCCCCATCCTTTTGCAGGGGGAAAAGCTGTAACGCAGGGTAGCTAGAGGGGCAGGAGGGGTGGGGGGTGAAGTCATTGGCCTTGGGCGCCCATCTCCCAGATGGATATTTTGTCCCTCAAAAGCAGCAGTGGGTGCAGGGTGCCCCGGCACGGTCCCCATCCCGTCCTAGAGGGGAAAGCTGCAGTGCTGGCCAGGCAGAGATGTAGGGTGGTGGTGGTTGATGCGTGTGACCTTGGCTGCCTCTCTGCCTTGGTAGTCGAATGGCCCCAAGTTCACCAGTACTTTAGGAGCTGCGCCCCAATTTCTCACAATCAAAGTGTCCAAATTTGCATGCATGTGTAATGAATGGCGCACATTCTGTCAGAGTAACTATATTCGGAGAGGTTACAAAGCACCCTTGCTGCACAGGTCATATCCTCTGTCAGACTAGTCACCCAGCCAAAGTGTAATGGTGTAGCATGTGGAAGTCACCTTACCACCGTGCAGTGCAGGCGGTGGGCCACAGGAGCAGACAACCTTTACTGATTACAATTGCCCCAGCACAACTGTGTTATTGGCACAAGGTGACATACTGTCTTCTTCACCTCTTTCCCACCTCCTTCCCCTAAAACACAAGTGCCAATTACGTAATGACCTACTGTAAATTCACATGAGAGGTGCATGTCCGAATGGGTGAAGTGTGTGTCTGGGATTGTTACAAGAGCCATGTGTTCACACAATCATTCAGCTAGTTGGTGAACTGTATGTATAGGCATATTCATGGGGGTTCACTTGTTTCCATATCATAGTGACGATGAGGGTTGTGTAGATAATTGCCTACTCTTTCACCCAAAGGGCTGCACGATTTTCCGAGGGCCAACCACATCTGGCTCTCAAAGGGATGCCCTCCTGGTGCATTGGTTTGGGGTTAGGGGGAAGTGCTTTCACCAGCTCTGAGGAGCCATCAGCGATGTCCATGCAAAAGGAGATGTAACCCCCCCACCCTACAGTGGTGCACCTGGGAGGAAAAGATTTAGCGTATGTGGGAGGGAAAGGGATACATGAGCTGCTAATGGAGGAACTGGAATGGATAGCACAGATGTTTCCAAACAGTGATGGTTTGGTGCCAGATTTCCGGGATTTATTTATTTTTATGTTTTTTCTGCAGGATGCCATATGCCCACTTGTCTTATTTCCATTTCCAATCCGTGTGCAGTCTAGCCTTCCGTAGTGGTAGATGACTGAGAAGTGTCATGGAACTGGTGGAAGGAAGTGAAAAATGTACAGATAGTTGCCAGACAGTTTGGATGTGTAATTGGTAGGCAAAGCATTGATTTTAATTCTTTTATGTTTCCTTTGCAGTTGCGGCTACTGAAAAGCTATTGCTGACTTATGTAAGTACAACATTTATTACTTGGTAATGTGGGGGTGGAGGGTTACTGCGGTGGAAGGAATTGTGGCTGCATTGTCAGTGATAAGGGTGTGAAAGGGTAGTGGGGAGGGTCGGGGGCCAGTGATGGGTGTGCCTTGCATTGAGTAAGGCAGCTGCTTTGCAGAAGGAAAGGTTTGGCCGACATAAGTAGCAGCAAATTCTAAAAAAATGTTTCCAGTAGTTATATAGATGGTCATTTTTTCTGAGCATGCTACGCACACTTGTTACAGAGCTCATTCCTTTCACTGCAAAGTTCACCATTTCTGTGGTCCAATTTCAGCAGTGGTCCCAGTGTGCCCTGTCAGGGTCCCCATCCTTTTGCAGGGGGAAAAACTGTAACGCAGGGTAGCTAGAGAGGGGGGTGTCATTGGCCTTGGGCGTCCGTCCCCCAGGTGGATATTTTGTCCTCCAAATTCAGCAGTGGGTGCAGGGTGCCCTGGCAGGGTCCAATCCCTTCCAGGAGAGGAAAGCTGTAGTGCTGACCAGGAAGCTATGTAGGGTAGTGGTGGGTGATGGGTGTGACCTTGGCCACCTCCTTTCCTTGGTAGTGAAGTGCCCCCAAGGTCACTAGTGGTCCTGGAGCTATGGCCGAAACACTCACATTGAAAGTGTCTGAAGGTGCACCCATTTGTGGTAAATGTGGCACATTCAGTCAGGGTACCTATATTCAGAGAGCGTACAAAGCACACTTCCTGTGGACTTCATATCCTCTGTGAGACTAGTCACCCTGCCAAATTGTAACGATGTAGCATGTGCAAGTCACCTTACCACCGTGCTGGGCAGGCAGTGGGCCACAGGAGCAGACAACTTTTACTGATTACAATTGCGCCAGCACAACTGTGTTATTGGCAAAAGGTGACATACTATCTTCTTCACCTCCTTGCCCTGAAAATAATGTGGCAATTATGTGTCGACCTACTGTTATCTCAAATGAGAGGTGGTTTCCGAATGGGTGAAGTGTGTGTCTGGGATTGTTACAAGAGTCATGTATTGGTGCAATTGTTGTGTAATGTGGTAAAATGTATGTGTAGCCATAATCATGGGTGTTTTCCTGTTTCCATTTCCTAGTGAGGATGAGGGTTGTGTGGATTTTCGGCCACTCTTATATCCAAAGGGCTGCACGACTTTTGCGAGGGCCACCTACATCTGGGTCTGGAAGGGATGGCCTTGCAGTGCATTGGTTTGGGGTGGGGGGGATGCGCCTTCACCAGCTCCCAGGAGCCATCATCGCTGCCCAAGCAAAAGGAAAGGCCCCCCCCTGACCTTATAGTGGTTCACCTGGGAGGAAATGATTTTGCGTCTGTGGGACGGAAGGTGGTACGGGAGCAGCTCATGGCAGACCTTGAATGGATTGCACAGAGGTTTCCAAACACTGTGGTGGCCTGGTCCCAGATGATTCCCAGGATGGATTGGAGAACTCAAGGGAATAGAAGGGCCATCAACCGCTCGGTGTGGAAAATGAATGGCGAGTTCACTAGACTGACAGAGGGCAACACCAGAATACGGACCATTCACCATGGCAATATCAAAGGTGCTGTGATGTTTCACAGAGATGGGGTGCACCTTTCCAAAACAGGCATGGAGCTGTTCATTGGAAACATAATGGATTTTGCCCAGACGCTATTTTAGGGGGGGTTTGCCCAGTGACTGATGGACACACTGGAAGATGTGAAAAGTGAATAGAAATGGTAGTAAGTATGTTGGCAGTGAGACTTCCACTTTCTAGTAATTGTTTGCATTCATGGCATGTCAAAGCATTCAGTATGTTTCTGCTACTTATTTCTTAGGTACCCATCACTACTTGCTTCAGCCTACATCAATTTGCTTGGCCTTGCAATAATTTTGTCCTTGTGAGCTTTCCCCTTACAATAGACACCCCTATATGAATGAGCAGGTGTTTTTGTCAAAAGTGTGCCAGCAGTTGCCCGGAAGGGCCAGCCGTGTACTTTATTTATCTTCCCTTTCTGCTTCTTCATTGCCTATGGCTTTTCAACTCACCCAATCACTAATACGTTGCATGGTTCCTTCTCACCTCGATTTCCCATCCACAAGCATCCCATGGAGGAGGGCATGGTGCAAAGCATGTTGGCTGTTTCTGAATAGGTAGTGTGGCTGAAATCCTCGTCCCCACGCTTGTATTTCTGTACAGTTTAGCGGAATAGTACATTGTCCATAGATTTTTTGTTCTCTTTCTTTTAGGTGCAGGTGTGTTGTAGCTGTCTACCCACTTGTAGGAAAGCAGTCAGCTGGTCCTTAGCATTTCACGTGAGTGTTTGCAAAGTACTACTCCGTTTATTGTAGCGTGCAGGGAGTACGTCATATTGCAGAGGGCTGCTACAGTTTGTGAGCAAAGTCTGGACCTTTTGGTGTACTTGTGTGGAGTAGGTTTGTGGCACTGAATACCACTTACTGTGCTACGTTCCATACTTTCAGAAGCACACATACTTCTTGTTTCAGTCTTCATCTGGTCTTTGGGCAGTGAAGGGTTCCATAGCGAAGGTACTCATGGCTTCTCGGCGATCAATGTCTGGTGTGGAGGCATTAGCTGCAGTGATGGAGTCTGGCTCAGAGCAAGGCACAGATGTGTACATGCATTCTGAAACAGATAGTGCTTCTGAGGGGCACGAGGGAAGTGATTGGGGAAGTGAGATGGCCATTGACGAAAGTCCCTCCTCCCACTCATCATCGTCATCATCTGATGATGAAGAGGAAGGAAGAGTGCGTCCACCTTTTTGCACACTTCCCACATGCAGGGGACCTGTAAGGGGGAGGGGACGTGCAAGACGGCCACGCAATGTGGCAGTTCCTGACATGACTCAAGAGTCGCTCTGGGTGCCTCCAGCAATGGCTCAGCCTGTTGTGCCCCCTTTCACTGGTATATCAGGGTGCACAGTGAATACAGAAGGGTTTCAGCCTATTGATTTGTTCAACCTTTTTGTTGATGATGGGTTCATTGCAAATGTGGTTCGGCAAACCAATTTATACGCTGCACAGTTCATGAGTTCTAGGGGTCCAACTCTGAAACCCCACTCCAGAGCACAAGCATGGGTACCCACAAACGATGTTGAAATGAGACAGTTTTGGGGTCTCATTTTGCTCATGGGAATTGGACACAAGCCGTCTGCCGCAATATACTGGTCTACTGTAGCACCACTTTATTGCCCGTTTTTTTCAGCTACATTGAGCAGAAATCGCTTTCAAGCACTGCAACGTATGTTGCACTTCAATGACAACTCGGCAGCATTACCCAAAACGGACCCAAACTTTGATAGGCTGTTCAAACTTAAGCCATTTCTGGACCACTTCACTCAACGATTTGCAGAGGTGTATGTTCCTAGCCAGAACATATCCATTGATGAATAGTTGGTGTTGTTCAAAGGTCGCCTTGTATTCAGGCAATACATTCCTAGCAAGAGATCACGATATGGAATTAAAATGTACATGTTGTGTGAAAGTACCACTGGGTATGCCAGCAGCATGAGAGTCTACACCGGTAAAGACTCTACCCTAAACCCTCGGGCTGCCCAGCCCATTTAGGGACAAGTGAGAAGATTGTTTGGGATCTTCTCACACCATGGCTCCACAAGGGACATCATTTGTATGTAGACAATTTCTACACCGGAATTCCACTGTTCAAGGAATTGTTCAATGTGGGCACACTGGCATGCGGTACAATCCGCAGTAATCGCAAAGGCTTCCCCAGACAACTTGTGTGTAAGAAGTTGGCCAAGGGACAATGTATGGCATTGCGGCAGGATGAATTGTTAGCAGTGAAATTCTGCGACAAAAGGGATGTGTACATGCCAAGTACTATTCATGATGAAAGTACTTCAGCTGTCCCTCTGCGCAGGCAGACTCAGCAAGTGTTGAAGCCCAATTGCATTCTGGATTACAACAAGTACATGGGTGGAGTAGACAAAAATGACCAAGTGCTTGAGTCATACCACGCTGAACGCAAGTCGCGTTTCTGGTACAAAAAGTTAGCCACACACATTGTGAATATGGCAACGTACAATGCTTATGTGGTGTACCGTGCAGCTACTCCAGAAAACAAGCTCTCCTTTTTGGATTTTGAATTAGAAATTGTTCAATCTCTGGCTAATGTTCATGTACAAATCCCCTCTTTTCCAGAGGTCGAAGATGTGGCCAGATTGCAAGAGCGACACTTTGGTGATTATGTTCCTCCCACTGCCACGAAGGCACAACCGTACCGAAAATGTAAGGTGTGTACAAAACAAGGAAAGAGGAAGGATACTCGGGTGTACTGTCCCCAATGCCCTTCCCAGCCTGCCCTCTGCTTTCAGCCTTGTTTCCTTTTGTATCATACAAAGGAAAATTATTGGGAGATCGACTGATTTCCGAAAATGCCCATCATTCCTTGAAAGGGACCCTTAGCCACTGAAATCGTGCATGTCTTGTAAAGGAATGGCACTCTTGCACCCTGCCCTGGAGGTGTACCTTCAATGAAAATGCAACAGGATGTCAACTCACTTCACTTGATTTAGCGTGCATTCACGAGCATCGCTAGTCCTGCTTCCTCCACTTGAGGCTTGCCTTGGAAAGGCAACCACAGCCGTAGCTTTCCCTTGAGGCCTGTCAAGAAAATGTACATCAGTCTAGATCCCTCAGCTCAAAGCGTGACTTGCAAAGGAACGCTAATCAGGCTCCTTCCATTGGAGGCGTGCCTACGAAATAGTAATCATTATGAGTCCCTGTACTTGAGTTGTGCCATGCGGGTCTTTCCCCTTTGGCGTGCTTTGGCAAGCAATGCTAGTCCTGCCCCCTCCACTTGAGGCCTGCCTGGGAAAGAGACATCACCCCCGGTACCTTTCACTTCAGGTCTGCCTCATAAGGAAAAGGCAGTCTAGCTCCCTCTGCGCGTGGTGTGCCTTGCAAAGTAACGCAATGCTTGTTTCTTCCAAAGCAGGCACATCTTGGAAAGAAATGCCACTCTAGCTCCCTCCACTTGAGGTGTGCCTTGGAGTAGGTGGGGACAGCACTCTGCTTTACTCCCCTTTGGCGTGCTTTGGCAAGCAATGCTAGTCCTGCCCCCTCCACTTGAGGCCTGCATGGGAAAGAGACATCACCCCCGGTACCTTTCACTTCAGGTCTGCATCATAAGGAAAAGGCAGTCTAGCTCCCTCTGCATGTGGTGTGCCTTGCAAAGTAATGCAATGCTTGTTTCTTCCAAAGCAGGCACATCTTGGAAAGAAATGCCACTCTAGCTCCCTCCGCTTGAGGTGTGCCTTGGAGTAGGTGGGGTCAGCACTCTGCTTTACTCCCCTTTGGCATGCTTTGGCAAGCAATGCTAGTCCTGCCCCCTCCACTTGAGGCCTGCCTGGGAAAGAGACATCACCCCCGGTACCTTTCACTTCAGGTCTGCCTCATAAGGAAAATGCAGTCTAGCTCCCTCTGCGCGTGGTGTGCCTTGCAAAGTAACGCAATGCTTGTTTCTTCCAAAGCAGGCACATCTTGGAAAGAAATGCCACTCTAGCTCCCTCCACTTGAGGTGTGCCTTGGAGTAGGTGGGGACAGCACTCTGCTTTACTCCCCTTTGGCGTGCTTTGGCAAGCAATGCTAGTCCTGCCCCTTCCACTTGAGGCCTGCCTGGGAAAGAGACATCACCCCCGGTACCTTTCACTTCAGGTCTGCCTCATAAGGAAAAGGCAGTCTAGCTCCATCTGCGCGTGGTGTGCCTTGCAAAGTAACGCAATGCTTGTTTCTTCCAAAGCAGGCACATCTTGGAAAGGAATGCCACTCCACCGCCTCTAGTTGAGGCGGGCCATGGAGAAGAAGGGTGGAGCACTCTGGGTCACTCCCCTATGGGAGTGCAGCTTGCTCCTGTTCGGGATTGCCTTACAAAAAAAAACATCTGGAAAACCCCATCCGCTTCCGGCGTACTTTGGACAGGAACCCAAATCTGGCTCCTTCCACCTAAGGTTTGGCAAGCAAGGAAAGGCCAGTCCCGCTACCTCTACTCAAGCCGTGCGTTGTGGAAGACCAGAACACCATTCAGGTTCCCTCCACTCAAGGGGTGTCTTTTCAAAATAATACACGCCACTTTGGCTCCCTCCCTTGAGGTCTAAGTGTCATGAAAGTGGTACTTGGACACCAACTATATGGCAGCGGTGTCTTGCGTACCTCGTAAGATCCTGCCTTGTTTATTGTTTTACTGCGAGTAATGTTATGTGTGGTGTAAGTGACACGTCTTCTGTAGGAATGAATTGGATACGATTGGTGTGTGAATTAGGTAAAGATACAAAGAACATGCAGATGCAATTTCTGTGAATGGACTTTTCCAGCACTGCCGAAATGATTGTCATGTTGCATGATGGCTGTTTTGTGTGGGTACGGTGGAACATAAGAATGTTTACCCATAGATGCTATGGGCATACTGAAAGCTGGTGTGGAAGATAGCGCCTGTAGGGCAGGGTAGCGAAGTCAGCCAGTATGCACTTGCTATCACTGTCCACATGTGATTGCCGGCACATAAAGTTTGCATGCAGACACAGTTGCTATGAAATTGATGCCAAATGATAGTTAAGATATTGCTAGAGACACAGTTGCATTGTACACACATGTCCATGTGGTATAAGTGTGTAGATATGCTCATGTGTAGATACACTTGCTCTGGTGCTAGTGATTTGGTAGAAGTGCAACTGCTGAAATGGATGCCAACTGACTGCAGACACGAAAGGGATACGAATGGCCAGTGATCCGGTGGGTGCCTTGTCGTGGCATCACTGCTCACAAGGACAAACCTTCTTGTGCAACAGAAGGAGGTTTGTCCTTGTGCTAAATCCCACCTTGCGTGTCTAACTGCATTGCGCCTGGTATGTATGGGAAGTGTGAGGAAAGGTGCATGTGAAATGGCTTACTGCCAGTACTTTACTGTTTCCTAAGCGCACTACAGCGAAGTTACTATACTAAAGATGTACCCATTGTCACTCAGGTACCACACCTGCACACAAGAGGTCAGTCTCTCATTGGGACACGTGTGGCGATGCGGGAAGGTAGGCCACGTGTTGTTGGCGGTGTGTTTCGGTGAGTGGCCAGAGGGAAATGTCTGAGAATTGTCTTCATTTCCGGCCAATTTCAGAGACATTTCCCTGTGTCCACTCACCGAAACACGTCGCCAACAGCAGATGTCATACCTTCTCGTGTTCCCACAGGTGTCCCGACGAAAAAGGTACCTCGCATGTGTGGGTGCACCTACCGGGGTTCGCAAAAGGAAAAGGGTAACCCGCTGGTAACCCCAAGCCTTTCGCCACAGCACAATTTGTTCATGTGGGCAACCTACAGATTTGGGCCTAGGGTGTCGAAGCCAGCAAGGAAAACAGGGAACCCCATGCATTTCCGAAAAGAGGACACCCGTGGGAATCTGCAGAGGTATGATATGCCCAAATTGCCCCAGAATTTATTACCCAAAAACCCCCGCAAAGTCCGGGGCACATTTCGGACTTTGCAGGGGTGTCTGGGTAATAAAATCTGGGGCAATTTGGGCATATCATACCTCTGCGGATTCCCACGGGTGTCCTCTTTTCGGAAATGCATGGGGTTCCCTGTTTTCCTCTGTGGCTTGGACACCCGAGGCCCATATCTGTATGTTGTGCCGGTCGGCAGAATGTCTGAGATTTGTCTCTGAAAACAGACTTGGGGTTACTTGTGTTTTAGGCTTTCCCCTTGGCGGCCAGGTAGGTGCACCCACACATGTGAGGTACCGTTTTCATCGGGACACCTGTGGGAACGCGTGACGGTAGGCCATGTGTTGTTGGGGGCGTGTTTCGATGGGTGAGCCGAGTGAAATGTGCGGAAATTGTGTATTTTTTCCCACATTTCGGACTTTGCGGGGGTGTCTGGGTAATAAAATCTGGGGCAATTTGGGCATATCATACCTTTGCGGATTCCCACGGGTCTTTTCGGAAATGCATGGGGTTCCCTGTTTTCCTCGGTGGCTTGGACACCCGAGGCCCATATCTGTATGATGTGAGAGTGTGACATTTCCGGTGTGAAAACAGACTTGGGGTTACTTGTGTTTTAGGCTTTCCACTTGGCGGCCAGGTAAGGTGCACCCACACATGTGAGGTACCGTTTTCATCGGGACACCTGTGGGAACGCGTGACGGTAGGCCATGTGTTGTTGGGGGCGTGTTTCGATGGGTGAGCCGAGTGAAATGTGCGGAAATTGCGTATTTTTTCCCACATTTCGGACTTTGCGGGGGTGTGGGGTAATAAAATCTGGGGCAATTTGGGCATATCATATTTTTGCGGATTCCCACGGGTGTCCTCTTTTTGGAAATGCATGGGGTTCCCTGTTTTCCTCAGTGGCTTGGACACCCGAGGTCCATATCTGTACGTTGTGCCGGTTGGCAGAATGTCTGAGATTTCCCTCTGAAAACAGACTTGGGGTTACTTGTGTTTTAGGCTTTCCCCTTGGCGGCCAGGTAGGTGCACCCACACATGTGAGGTACCGTTTTCATCGGGACACCTGTGGGAACGCGGGACGGTAGGCCATATGTTGTGTTTGTGTGGTTTTCATAACGTTTTGACCCATTTGCTGGAGCCCTTTGTCTCACAACCCTTTCTTTTCCCAAATGTGACCTACATTTAGTTGCTGCTTTAGCCACCATACTCTTTTGTAACCTGCACAAGTCACCTACCCTTGAAAAGGTCTGCCTGTGCTCTTTCAAAAAATGTATGGCTGCCGTTCCTCACCACATTGGTTTTCCCAATTTACACATGCTAAGTGCGTCTGGTCAGGCCGTGAGCGTAAAACTCCTGTGTACCATGGCTCAGTGTTTGGCTTGTGGTATCGCTTGTTTTGTACAAACACTACAAAAATGGTATGCTCTCCTAACTGCAAGAGTCGGGGGAATGTAGCGGAGCATTGCTTTTCTCAAAATTCATAGAAGCCATTGCCGTACCAAGCCAACCATGTCCAACACATACCTTTTTTTCAGTCATTTTCCCGCTTTTCCCCCATTCGATGGCAGTTTCCCCTACCTAGCTGTTGCCTGACCTATGCAAATCACCCCTTCCTAAACTTGGAATTTTGTCTACTTTTCAGAAATATATGCCTTTCTGTCCTCCAATTTGGCTTTCCTGCCCTTTTCTTCCATTCCGTCCATGCATGTCCAATTGGCAAAAATGGCAAAAATCGCCTACCTCTCATAAAACGGTTGATAACCCCATCAAAATAATTTTTTTCCATTTCCACTCAACCTGTTCCTGAAAGCCAACACATTGGGGAACTCAGCACAGCAAACCATTTGTTCCTAGCTCTTACAAGGAAAAAACCACAGGCTTCTTTGTACATCATTTTATTGGCATTTTTTGAAAAAACCCAAAATTTTCGCACATTTTCCTTATTTTCTCTCACCCCCCTACAGCAACCTGGGATTCCTGGGTGGCGTTACGACCGCCTACATGTGGGAAAAAAAGGAGCCAAATTTGGCCGAGATATCTCATGTAACGAAAAAGTTACAAGCCATTGAATGGCCACATACCAAAATTACCAAAAAAGGCTCTGGCACTGGGGAGAAATACCCATGGCACTTAAAGGGTTAACACTGGTAAAAACTGGGAGTGGGTTAAAAGGTATTGAGAGAACGTAACCCTAACCCATATATACAAATAGTGACAATTGGGGTGGAGTCACAAAGAGTGCCGGGGAAAACGTGTTGGTGATTATCAACCTATACTGGAATCCTATCGCATGGAAGAAAACTGGCTTTGTGGACTGTGTGATGTACTTCATTGATGACTTCAAAATATTGCTGGCTGAATGATGGATTATATTATGTGTTGACCTGAACATTGACTGCCTTGCATGTGATTAAAGAGAAAGTTAAAACGTAGGGAGAGAATGGCAGGGGAAGAAAGGCAGAGCAGCAATGTGGTTAAGGGACATTCGTGAACAAAATGTCCCAATACTGAACGGTAAAATAGTCACAGATATACCGGGGGCACTCACTTGGCATAGAGGAACCCAGTATTCCACATTGGACTATTTTGTGGTTTCCCAAAACATTGGTCACTTGGTAAGATTGTTAGAAGTAATTCCGACACGAAAAAGTGATCATAACGACGTGGTGTCTCTCCCCGATGAGAAGAGACTTAGGTATCGAGTGTGGAGGTGGAGCCTGGCCGTAATAGGCCGAGGAGAGGCCCAACTGAGGTACCGCAGCTGACAAAAACCTTTTAGCTGAGATAAGCCCTCAATCTACTACGAGGAAGTATACGCCCCTATTATTAGACTTCACCAACATCGACCCAAAGGGGGTAAACCACAGGTTAACTGAAAACATGTGTATGTTCAAGCCATTCAGGCTCAAAAGAGAAATTTACACAGGGACCTTAGGAAGATGCAAAGTCTCCCTGGCCCGGTGAGAGTCGCTTGCTGTAAAAAAAAGAAAAATACAAAAACTGGCTGACCTTGCATAGAAGTATTGTACTGCAACATGACGCAGAAGCAATGCTCAGATTGGTAGCAAGTAACACAAGGAATCTATGGCAAGTACTAAACGAAACAGGGGGGCAATAACTAGCGCTCCAAAGTAATCAGGTGTCTGAGGACAAATGGGCAGACCACTATGGAAACCTTGTTAAAGCCTTGAACAGTAATAAAGTGAACTTACCCTTGGCGGAAGAGTGGGAATGTCCAATTCTCTTTGATAAAGAAGAAATAATACGTCTGATTCAAAAGGTTTGCAGCTCCTGTGCCCCCTGCCCGGATGGATTGACAAAAAGTATGCTGCGAGAAGCTCCGAAGGAATGGCCTGTGTTTTGTTATATCCTGTTTGGTAGGATTATGAGACTTGGGGCAGTCCATCTCATGGAAAACGGCCATACTGGTCCCGATTTTCAAGAGGGGCAATAGGGCGGACTCGAAAGATTATCACCCTATTGCCCTTCTGGATGTTTTAGGAAAATTATTTGCCTCAACATTACTGAAGAGACTGCAAGAGTGGACGTTGAGGTCAGAACAATACAACCATCGACAAACCGGTTTCATCAGGGAGGTTGGATGCAGCCTTAATCTGTTCTTGCTAAATGTATTGAAAATCTGGGCACTGAAGGAAGGGCATGAGATTTACCTGGCCTTCATCGACCTAAAGCAGGCCTTTGACAGTGTGGATCGTGACCTGCTGTGGCTGAAGCTCGAGCAGTGGAACTGCCCTAAAGACTTGACCCTGGCAATTAGGACCTTATATGGAGATGCATCAATTCAGGTGTGACTGAACAGACTAGCCTAGCCCTTCTATCCTTTGGCCCCTGCCTTGTTCAACCTGTTTATTCCAGACCAAAAAGAAGTCATTAACCCGCTCAATGCATTCCTGCCAAAGGTAAATGGTGTCCCGGTGGGATGGATGCTGTACGCAGACGATTTGGTAATACTCGACCAATTGGTCTTCAGAGGAAGTTAAAGATCGTGGAGGACTATGTTAATTCCAAATGCTTAATAATAAATGGAGCTAAAACAGATTACTTGGTGCTGCAGAAGCTTGCAGTAAGAAAACATAGTTCCTTCCAATGATCAGTGGGACAGGAGTTGATAGGAACAGTAAAAGCTGTTAGCTATTTGGGAATGTGTGTGAATCAGAGTGTGAACGACTTCTGGTCGGTGGATGAGTTAAGGGCCAAGACAAAGAGCTTAGCGGCCCAAGAAGTGGCGATTCACAAGAAATTCCCATCAATCCCAAAAGGTTATTCCGGCCCTATCATATGGGGAGGAGTCAGCATTGTGTCTATCATGGGAAATCTGGGGAACACTAAAAGGTATCTTTTGGAGGAGAGTTCTAGGTTTGGCAAATGTACTCTGATCCTAATTATTAGATATGATTTGGGACTTCTTTTGATCAAAGCAATGGGGACCTGGAAGTCCCTAGCGCCGTTCAGAAACTAATTGTGGAGGATAGCCCACCACAATTGCTTGGGTTAAAGGAGGAGAAGGGGGTCCCCTTCGATGGTGTATTGAAAGCATTGGTGGAACAATGCAGAGGGGTATTAATACGTCTGGGCACTTCAGAACAGTTAATAACTAAAAAATAAGCATTGGTGTAAAGACTGGCAGAAAACAGAGTCCAGAAACAAGGAACTATTTGGACAGCAAGATACCCAACCTAAATTCATGAACGTTCTCCCAGGATACACCCAGTAAAATTCCCCAGCCCATATCATTGAGCATTATTTCTTAAGTTTGGAATGAGTCTAATGCATACAAAAGAGGTCTTAACATCTCGCAAACAAGGGGGTTTTACATACGAAGGATGATGCTTTAGAAGGAGACCCTGCAGCACCTAACCCTATTTTGCCCAGCCCTGAGAGATCTGAGAACAACTTACTTAGGGGACTTTATATGGGAAAACCGTCCTCAGCTCTGAATGAATGGTGGCGGTAAATGTGTGGGGGGGAAGACTTCAAAATGACATTTGCATTAACTAAATTCCTCAATGAAGTGTTCGGAAACACGCTAAACAAATAAGCACTGATGAACTACTGTGGAGGGCTCTCCACACTTATGTTTTCGTTAGATATTAAGGGTGAATTAAGCGATTTTAAATGCTGATATAATGAATTGTGTAATATTTGTTTAAATTGTAATAGTTTGATAAAGTAATGGATGGTAAGTTTAAAATAGACTAAATAACAATAAAAAATAAATAATAAAATAAATAATTTACCTTGCTTTACACATTTGTTAATTTCTTAGGGGTTAGCTCCATTGGAGTGCATTATGGTCCTGTAGTTGACATACAGTGAATCGGCTGTGTATCCCCACTCTGTATTTTAGTATAAAACAGATAACCATCTTGCATACTATGCTCCTCCATGCTGACATGGAAAGTTCTTAAAAAAGATTAGGTAAATGTGTGGTACAGACACAGGGATAGCCATCACAGACAATATGTGGTTAAGTTGCGTCAGCACTCTCTAAAAAGGTATTGTATTTCCCAAAGTGAGCTAACGGATGACACTCCACAGAGTACTCATGTGGTCCTACATTTTGCCTCACCTAATCCACTCTTACAGTCTTGGATGTCCCACTTGCCAACACCATCGAATCTTGGCATCCCTGAGGTCCAAATCTTTTTGCCATCAGATATCAGGGAGTTATTTTGGGGTTGTGATGATGATAGGCCAAGAGATGGTGTTTCTGGGGGTCTCAATGAAACTGTCCCCACTTCAAAGTAGATTCTTTAACTTAGCAGTTGTACTGGTCAAATGACACCCTCCCAGTTACAAGAGATGGGCTAATGATTTGACAACCTGTAATGTAAGGGAAGAGACCTATCACACACTAGCAACCCAATGCGGATACCAGTGAACTATTGAACAGAATTTCACTCCTTTCTGGATAACAGGGAGTAGGCGAAGGAATGAAGATAATGGAGGAAATAGTGCTGGGGGAAGACTGATGTACGTATCTTAGGCAAAGGTACCCATAGGTACCGTGGATGGCTATAAACCTCTGCAGGCTTTTACCTGGGATCTATGGCTACAACTTTAAGCATAGGTTTTTTTCAGAGAGGTTATGCTGCTTAATGCAGGGTTGACAATCTGGGTGGCTGTGGGGCTGCAACAAGGTTTGGGCATAATAACAATGACGGCACTGTTCTGGTGCAGTGTTTGTATTCTTTCTGCATCCAATGCCCTTTATTCAATTGGCAATTTTATGCTGATTATATTTGCATGGTGACCAGAGAAGAAGGCAGGGTCATTACTATTCGGATATGATGGTGAGGTGTGCAGTAGAGGAGCAGATTAATTACCAGTGCTGGAAAAGTGAAAGGGAAAAATGGGACATCGGTCCCCTTTACAGTGCATTCAGAGGACTGTGAGGCCAGCAATGCCTGGCCCATCCAATGTCCAATAAAGACCCAGTGGGGACAAAGGACAAGGCAGAATAATCGCTGCTGAAAGAGAACATTTGACTGCTAGCAATACAGAGACGGCAAGGAGTAATGCAAGCATATGCCAGTCATCTCAGTCCTATCGGGTGCCAGACTCATACCCAAAGGTGAGAAGCTCAACATAAGCAAAATAGAAGTGAGAAAAGACCGCTTTCGAGGACAGGAAGGAGACAGACACCAAAACACAGAGAAAGCAACAAAGGAGCATGGTCAAGGGCCTTCTGTAGTATGCTAGGCATTTGAACACACCAGCTATAGGAATGTAATTTAACACGCATCTACCGATCTTGGCACCCTTTACAGTTGATGGCGAGTTGGAACAGCGTGGCACCGTTTACGAGCCTGCGGTAAGAACCCCTTTAAAAAAATTATTTTGCTTATCCTTTAGGGAAATAAAACACACACACAAACCATCATAGTATTAATGTGCACGGGGTATCACATGCCTTGTCGCTAAAACGTTACCATACAGGGATCGTGTCAAGTTTGAGGTCTTTTAGGTCTTAAATTCTAGTATAATGAATTGCTTTGTCGGTTCTTAGTGTTACTCATTTAATGCTTTTTATGTGCCTCTTGCAATGTGTTAGCCTTTACATTTTACATGTATCTTCTAACATTTGTAAAAATGTTGTGTGTTGCCCTTTTTCAACAAGCTTTGTATGAAGTGTACTATTATGAACTTGTGGACTGATGATATTCGGTCACAATTAGATGTCACTTGGTTAGACTAATTGTATGTTGTATAAACATCAGACCTAAAGAGTCCCCAGCTAAATTACAAACTGTGAAACTTTTGCTCATTTACACACTGGAAAAGTGAGAGCAAACTACCACAGCGAATGACTAGCTGTGAAACGGCTGCACACTGGGACTGTGGTAAGCATTAAGAAAACACTAACGAGATAAATCAAATGCTGCAAAAAGACTGATATGCTAGGATAATTAGTTCCAGAAAATTTTGAAGCATCCAACATGGATTGCAACACAGATTGATGCAATACTCCGTATTGACTCCCAAAATGTACTTTAAAAGCCAACCCAGACAACTAATGAAATAAAATAATGTTTCTAACATTATTCCAAGACTTCATCATTCATGATTGTATGTAAAATGTTCTATGTACAGCGCGTTGGCGAAAGCGCGATATAAATAACAAATAATTATCATTAACCTCGACTGTCACATTAGTAAAGGCTTGGTTTATAGTATTGTACTTTTGGGTGTTTATCACTTTTTTAAAGTGCTATGGTGTGCCCTTTAGTGCTGAACTAAATGTTTGCCTCCAAATTATTCTAATAAAACATCACTTATGAGTTACCGGTGCCACTGAGGCTGAGACACGAAATTGGTTTTGAACCTTCCCGCTCCTTATTTGGTACCTCATACCAACATGATGAAGATATGTTCAAAGGATTTCAAGCAAAGCATTAGTATAAGGTCCAATTCACAAATTTAGATGTTGGCCTCTTCCCAACACGATTGGTAATGCCCATCAGGTCAGTACAGATTTGTAAAGCATCTCACAATTTGTGTGATATTTTTAGGAACTTAAGAGAATTCTGTGAGGAGCCAGGAATGAGACGCATAGGACTCCTAGTTTTCACTATAAACTTTTATTCAATACCTTTCTTTCCCTACCTCAACCAAAACGAAGGAGTCTGTCGTTTGTCAGGATGTCCAAGGTAAAAATATGTCCTGTGTCCGAAATCCTATTCTGGCCCTCACACTCTAAAAATACTTAACTCCAAGGTGAAAAGTATAGTCTCTCTGGATCTTAAGGTGCACAAATTCAACAAAAAAATATACCAAATGTTCAAAGTGGATAATGTTCATAGTGCCAGGAAATGGCTCCGATCCCCAGGTTCCCGTTACCAATATGCACGTTTCTTGTAGCCCAAGAGGATAGCTTCTCCCTCTTGGCGCACACTCAGTTCTCGGGGAAGTAGTTCCCTTCCCCAGGTTCCTTTTTGTAGGTAATGTTCAAAACAAAGAATCATGTTTCAAACAGTTCAAGATCCTAGGGTATATGACTTCCCAAGGATTCTCCTGTAATTAAGACACACTTGATATTTGGCCTGGCATAGTCTTCTGTCAGGGCTGCTTCAGTCTTTTACACATTTATCTTCACCTCGTATACTCTCCTACCAGGACTTTCATATCATACTTTTATTATAATTCTATTTTACCCTTGAAACAATACCAACCTAATGTTGGAGTAACATTTCTTGAATGGTTCTCTCCTTCATATATAGGGTTTTTGCCCCACTCTCAATTTCGTTTGCCTTTACTCCGTTTTCTCTTTCTGTCCCTTTAAGATGCAGGTTCAGCGACTTGTTCGTGGAACAGCTTATGGGTCTTTTAGTTTGTCCACATATTTCACTTTGCTCACTCGTGGTATAGCTTTTAGATTTATTATCTTCTTCAAATATTTCACTTTGAAAGCAGTGCACACTTGCAGGCAACCCGGTAACTCTTTCCGCTTCCCTGGGCTTACCTGGTTCTTCATGAGTCTCTCCAGCCTCTCTGATTCTTTTCTCATAAGATTGTGGGCTCGGCATGCAACCTGTTATCCGCTGAGCCACTGCTGTGCTGGTCTCTGGTTTCTGCTGCCTTTCCCTCTTGGGCAGCGAATCCTCTGTACTTGGATTCCTTCTCCTGCTGGGCAGCTTAGCTTCAGCAACGTTTCCCGCAGCGTCTTCTCCCCTAATGTTCCAGCCAGTGCTTGTGAAGGTCACCACGCAGCTCAGCGTCTGCAGCACTCCCTCATTGCGGTCAGCTGGGTGGGTTTTAAATCTCCCGGTCTGATTAAAGAGGTTCCAAACACTAGACCTCAGCGTAGGCTTCCCGGTTTTAGTGATCATTATTGTTCTTTGTCTTTCCCTTGTCTCAGTAGGTGATGGATGATTCTTTAGGTGATTTTGAGGAAGCTGGTATGGGATTCTTTCAGGAGTAATTACTGCTCCCTGCCTCTTCCTCGTCTCAGTAAGTATATTGCTCTGGTTATGTCGGGGAATATTAATACTGGATTCAGTACATGGATGAGGATGCAGGTACAATTAGCCATTAAGGCCTGAGCAATGGAGGAAACATGCCTAAAAAGTAATCAGCGATGTGTCTTTCCCCAAAGACATCACCTCTCTCCCGAGGGTCACCCCGTTTCTCTATTTTCCCTAAGGGAGGAAACAGATGCATGGCATTAGGCTATTAGGATATTGGGTATCAACGGGTTTTCTTCATGGGCAAATGCAGGATACCGTGCCTCATCCAATGAAGACATGACATCTCCCCGGAGGTTGTCTCCTCCCATGTGATCCTCCCTCATATAGCCATCCCCAGGGTCAGGATCAGGTAGTGGCTGCCGTCCCCATGGGTGGTTACCTTCGGGGTATCTGTGATGACTCCAATGGATTCATCACATATGTCAATGATGCTGGTCTCCGGACAGTTATTTTAGGTACTTAATATATCAAAGACCTAGATCTAAGAAGCAGTTGAAAGTTAAACTTGTCATTGTAGCAGGCGTACTTAAAACATGGGGTGCTGCATGTGTCCTGTGCCCGGAATACAGACACCAGAAGGTGATGTGGAAGGGGACATGAAATTGAGACCCTACCAGATTACCACTGGACAGTTTGTTTCACATATTAACACTAAATATAGCAATAATTGAAGCACATGGAGGTAAACACGTTTTTGCCCTGAAGCATACAACTTTTTGGTCCAGTGCCAAGGCGGACAATAGCACTCCGCTTTCCGGGTTCCAACATCTGCCAACATAGCAACAAAAACACAATTCCACTTTTCCAAAAGGAAAACACTGCATAGGAACATTGACCCTTCCTTCTCTTGAGAGATAGGAAAATAAAGCAGAAGATGGATGAAGAAATGCCTCCCCTCAACACATTAAAGAGATGAGGATGAATCAAATGCCACCACAGTCAAATCATTGATGCTGGAGGAAACATTTCTGTGAAATGTGTGCCCATGGATTACAAGGGGAAAGGAGGCTCCAGAGTCACTATGTGCAGAGTAAACCGAAGTAGATGGTCCCAAGTGGAGGGCACAATTACACCCCAACATGCCTTGTGCAGGGGTCAGAACTGCTGGGATCCATTTAGCTCCTGCTTCTACCCTATAAGAGCCTGGTTGGCTTAAAACCACCAGTTACCAGGAGCTACTTTTAGCTCCCCAGGCCCTCTGTTGCCTTAAAAACATAAATATGTGGTAACCAAGTGTTTTAAAATGTAAATAAAGAAAGATTGGGATACATCCAAGACAGATTTAAATATAAAGGGTCATACAAAATTAGCAAAACGGTAAAGTGTGCATCTCATGTGGAAATTAGATTTGCAGTTCATGGTGTACTTGCTCCTGGTTCCCTAGCTGTAGTTCCTACCTCTACTGGGTGATGCCTTAGACCCAGGAACTGGTTTTAGCTCCTGCTCATCGATTCTGAATTTCAAACACTGCTTGTGGGGACCCAAACAATGTACTCATTTTCAAACGAAGTCCCAATGACAAGGCAGCTCAAATATTGCTCTACGATCAGTATATTTACTAAGATATTACTCACAGGGCTGCTTTTCAACAGCATCAATGATGCTGTCGATTACATCTTCCAGCTCCACTTCATTTACAGACTGCAGAGTTTCTGTAAGGTATCTACTGGCTTCACTAAAAGTCAAGAGAAAAAAAAAATAAAAATTAAAGACAGTGACAAAGTTTATCTGCTAGTAAAGAAATCAATGGGATCTCGTCATGTATTACATTCCAATTTACTGTTTCTATTTAAAATGACGTCAACATACCTCAAAGAATGGAACATGAAAAAACATGAGAAATTATAAAAGCTGTCTAGATGGTGAAAGGAAGCATGAACCAATCTATGGATTAAGGAGCGCAATATGAGTGAGTGAGCTAGAAATTATACATAAGCACCCTTCAACTCAGCACTTTCCCTACGTTCACAATACACCAACGCAATCAAGGGCAATGCGCTTGTCCTAGTCATCCTATCTTTCCCTCTCCCTACTTCCAACATCCCTATCCATTCGTCCTCTTCTGACCACTGTGATGAATCCTGCAGTATCAAAATGAAACCCCGGTCTAAAGTCTCCTCCCATGTGGCCAGCGAAAGGCAGCCACTACCTGATCCTAACCCTGGGAGTGGTATCAGGAGGAAGGATCATCAAGGAGGAGGTGGTTGTCAGGGGAAAGTGGTGACTCCATTGGGAGATTTGCAGTATTCATCCTCTTCGGAGGATGAGAGTTCCCTATTGCCTAAACATCTAATGGCAGCTGTCACTGTAAGGCTCTCTCTCCCATAATTACCTAAAGTGCCAAGTATGAAGACCCTTTCAACAAACATGAAAATAGTACACAGAGGGGAGTGGGGGGGGGGGGGGGGGGGTAAATCAGGAGGTTAATGTTACAACTTCCAGTAGTTCTAATTCGACCTCATGTTTAGAGCTCAGGTACAAGGAAAAATCAACTCCTTTAAAACCCTCCCTTAGGTGTAAATCCTCTAAATCATCCAAACAGAATGGATTAATTAATCAAAAAATAAGAACATTATGGACTTCAATAATACTCTTTGTACTGAGATGAGGAAGAGGGGTCCAGGGGTAGTAAACCGTTGTGAGCGGTTTAGTTGTTGTAATGGCCTAAACCCGAGCGTGACCTTTAAACACTTAAAGGCCTTTTAGGTGCGGGTGAGGAGGAAGTAGCAGGGAGAAGCTGAAGTTGCCGTTGTGGCGGCAGGACACCATGTAGAAGACGTGGCAGAGGTCGGAACTCCTGAGCTACGTAGAGGACACACATCGGGAAGCAGTATTGAAGCCAGCCGCCATGTGAGAAAGAGAGAAGCTCTCTACACACTGAACTGCTCCAGTATTGAATTTTCAAAGGAGAATGCAGAGAGCTGCGAAAGCTCCATTGAAGGTCAGCGCAAGAGAGGCCGACCAGCAGGAGCTGTCAAACACAGAGGAGGTCCCGAAAAGCAAAGCAGCAATACAGGAGTGAGTCAGAAGGATACGACAGGGCATACCAGTGAGTTCGCCTGAAGAAGGTGACCTCGGGGCGCTCGAAGGAGACAGTCAGGTAATAATTATTTTGACTACCAAACTATTGAATTGCGGCAAATTGGGACGCAACTCTCCCAACAAGGGATTCCGAATAGGGAAATATTGTAGCCCGCATTGCTAAAGGCAATTGGGATATAATATTAACAGAAAATGATGTGCAGAGGGAGAAAGTAGTAAACCACATTGCCAGCAGCCAAAATGTTGTACAGATAGAAATCAAAGAGAGCAGGAGCAAAGCCCTCCTTGTAAAAGGGATCAAGGAGGAGAGAACTGTAACCTGCATTGCCTAAGGCAAACCGACCAACAAGAGAATCATTATCCTTTTGTGGAATATCCATTTTGAAGATGTAAGCCAATTGTGTTAGAAGTCAAAAGACTGACCAGAGAAGCAGTTTGTTAGGCGATCCTCTGCACACCGATACACTGCACACCAGAACACTGCTCACATTTCCCCAACACCTTCCTCGGGTTCCCACACGACTCCCTCCAGGGTTCGAGGCTCATGTGATTCGGTTTACCCAAAGGACCGAAAGCTCCATACCAGGTACGATTTACGGGCTCGATTGCAGCCATTCCTGCACTGGCAGCTGCCATGGAGAACATACAGCAGAAGGGGCGGCGGTACACCTCCACGCCGATCGTTCACTTGCTCACGTGATTCAGAGCGGCGTTTCCCACGTGACCTTGGTGGACGTCACATGACCCCGAAACGCACAGTATATAAGGCTTGATGCACGGAACACTCATTGCTTCTCAGCTGTCTTCAGACCCTGTTTGGCGCTACGTTAGATAAACTCTATTTGGTTACCTTTATCTTGGAACTCTCACTTGGACTCCTTCGGATTACCCTTTTGTACCTTTGCTTGGAACTGTTTACCTACTGCTGGATTTTGGCACGACCCTCACTTGTCTTCGGATCATCCTTTGGTACTTTGTTGAACTTCTACGCTATTTCCCTTTTGGGATTCAAGTTACACCTTCAGCTATACAGGTGGCTTATCCTGTATCCACACTTGCCTGCGTTCCTCTTGTTCTAGGGACCGCATCATCTGAATCTTGAACCTCTCTCCTAGGTTTCCTGGGTTTTCTAAACACTGGATAGGTAAGACTATTCAGATCCTTTGATTCTTGTGATATATTTTGTGATTGCCTGGTACTTAACCTCGTTCTTTTTGCAGCAGCATCGGTGTTCCAGAGGTTCCGTGGATCCGGGAAGTAACATCTCCCACCTGTGGCCCCAAAGGTTGCACAGCAGGATTCTTTTGGTTTCCCTGTGTGTCACTTGGGGACGAAGGTCTCAACGGTCTACACGACACTCAAGTCAGAACACAGTTGTTGGTTCAAATCTCCTCACTGATGAGTCTAGTGTGGAGGGTTTGGAACAGGCCTTAGCGTAAAGTACACATTGTAGTAGTAGGTGTTTTATCCTGGCAGGCGAGTGAACCAGGAAGGGGATACATTTTAGTTAGTTCTGGCAAGCGGGTATACCAGGAAGAAGATGATTTAAAGTGCTGTGGTAAAAGTTCATGGTGTTAAAGAAATGTCAATTACATCATATTGTTTTGATGAACTGTTGCATAACCAAAAGTGATTTTTGAACCATCCTGACTAAAGTGTTACTTATAAATAAGTATGATGTGCTAACAGGTGATAGGCCTTTGGAGAAAAGAACATTTGTATTTGATTTCAGAATGTATGGTTGGAGAAAAATACTTTTGGTTTACCAAACAGGAGGTTGTTGTGGAAACGTTAACAATTGCTTTGAAGTGGGAGAAAACCTTTAGAAGCGAGATGATCACTTTGCCAAGTGAAAGGATATATTGAATGGAAAAGACTTTATATCCTACATTGAGTGGAACTTTGTTATTGAACAGAACTTTCTTGAAACTGAATTTTGTTCCAGAAAGTCTTGAATTGATCCAGGGGAAGAGAAGAGAATCAAACCCTGGCAACAAGTATTCATATTTATAACTTTTGAGTTTGAATGTATGTGTTATTTTGTGCAGTTTAAAACAGCCAAACAATTCCTGTATCATTTTGTTGTGTATATTAGTGTGAGTTTCAGATACTTTTTGGACATTAGGTCATTTTCTTTAGCCTTAGTTTGTTAGTCAGGGGTCTCATTGTTAGGCTAGAGAAAGATGGGCGTTTCTCTCACCCATGTTTATTTAATAAAATGGCAACTTGTGAGAACACTATACCTATGTGTCTGTCTCGCATTTCTGCCCCCTCACACCAGCTTATCCTCCCCTTTGTTATTACGGCCCCCCACACTCTCCACCCTCCTATTTCCAAATGCAATGTCAAGGCCACACTGCTCCTTCGATTAACTTTTCCATTGAACAGGCCATCTCAGACTTTGATCTGAGATCTGACTCTCCATCAACCCCTTTGACTTCTATACCAGTCATACCTTCACCCGTTCTGCCCCAGGACCACAAACGTCTTAACCCTTGGATTCACCTCTTCAAAATAGGCATGCACTGGCATATGCATAATTAGTGAAAGGACGGCACCCCCTTCACTCCTCAACTACAAGAATACTCTTATCTCCCTCACCATAGTCCTCAACACTGGCGAAATAGAATGCTTAAGCAATGTAATACAGGCCACAAAACTTGCACTCACCTCTAGCTATTGGCTTGTGATAAGTAACTATTGGCAAGTAAGAAATGGTGCACTGTTTGCACGTAGAGAACTAATGGGGAAAGTGACTTTTCATGCCTGGCTAGTACTTGCAACATTATATAGGTACTGTGGGGGTTTGGCGTAAGGAGACTAACAAGGTGGTATAATTGTGGATATGGACTTTTAATCAAAGAAAAGAACCAGTCTCTCCCTATTTCTAGAGGGGAATCCCCTACCTCAACACAGAATAACATGGGTGCTCGTCAAGATGCAAGTCAAAAAGCAGTATACCATCCTCTGTCCAAATCATCTACTCTATCCATTCCCACTAAGAAATACACCAAAATTAACTTATCAAAGCCGCCAGGAGAATGGCTCCATTCTCCTGGTGAAACAGTCTTAGGATGACTTAACAGCAGTCTCTTGTACCAGGGTCTGATTAACCAAATACACTCAGACCAGGAGAACAACTCCCTTCTCCTGGTCCATCTTGAAGAGTTTTGGAGGCTGTTCCCGGATACTCCTTTGTACTCATCTTTGGAGATCCCTCTACTTCCTCCCAAGTATGTGTGAGCAACAGAGTTAAGGCTTTATCGACTCTTCCTCCTATTGCTGACACTTTCTCAGGACTTCTTATATCTTGACTATTGGGGCGGTTACTCACCGACAGTTCTTGATCCTTTTGGTATTCTTCACCTATACTGGATTTCCCATTGTGATGAAGAAGTTCACTCCAGTGGCACTTTTGAGATTTATGGTTTCTCATGTCACCACTGTAACAGGGAGTTCACTCCTGATGAACTCTTTACACTCTGCAGGCTACTCCTGTAATCCCTAAGACTATCCCTTTTACTTTCTTGACTAGTTTCCTTCAATATCACCAATGACATAAGGGAGATTACTCCTGAATACTTGACTCTTTGAGCTCCCTGGACCTCACTCGGCTTTCCTGCAAATCCCGTTTCCCGTATCTTCACTGGGGATTGCTACCGGTTCTTCCCGGGGTCTCAGGCCGGTATCGGTTTGGCAAGCATTCAGCACATATTCCTGCTTTCCTCCTCGTTGGTCTGTGTGGCTCCAGGAAGCCATTGCTGCAGCGTTCTCAGTGTGTTTTATGGGTCACATGGTCCACCTCTGAGAGGCCATGCCACCACAGGATTATTCCTGCTTCTGCAGAGAGTCGCATTTACCCTGACTCGCGTGGTTCCTTTCAGCTTCTTCTTCCAAGACCGATTGTCTCTCGGGGCTATTTGATTTAGCTTTTGACGAAACGCTAGCCAATGATCTTTACATCTAAGGATTCCCAGTAGAGGATCAACACATCTTGCACGCTCCAGAGGGTCCCCATGTCTCCATGAACTAGGACTTGGTACAATCAGGTGATATTGCCCCTTTTTCCAATTGTCTGACTTTGAAGACAAGATGTGAAAGCCCAAGGAGGTCACTAATCAAACTTTTTAGACGAACAGATTAACAGACACATTTGAAGTTCATAATAATCATCAATAACAGAATACATTCATGTTTGCTGGCCACTTATGTATGCTTCTGTTCTGATAAGGGCTGGGTCTATTTCTTCCATGATAATAGGACCTTTCAGCAGCAGTGAGTCGGTGTGGTCAAACATTGTTTTTTTCTTTGTTACCAGAGCACAAATGAAATTTTTTATTTGTATCTTTTGTACCCATGTTGATTGATGTGATTAATTCATTGGAACATGCCAGTGAATTGAGTGTGTATTTTAATTGTTACACTATGCTATACTTTTTTTGTAACTGCTTTTTCAACTATTTTTTGTTTAGTTTTCCATTTTTGTGCTTCATTGTTCATGTCCCACTGTACGTTTTGACTATCAAATCCACTTGGAATATATTTTTATGGCAACTTCAGTTTGTTTAGATGCCATTAGGGCATACCAGTGTTGATTATACTGCATTGGATTTACATGTATTCATGCCCAATATTTGTATACTAACTTGCCTAGGATCAAATGTTCTATTTTTGATTTAGTGTTACATTTGATGTATGTTTTGGCCTCGATTAGTGCACTATATATTTGCCAATCCCTTCATGACCCTTTAATCAGTAGCCATTTGTTTCTGCTTAGCAAAGGGCATTTTCTGTTGCGCCTTGAATTTCCTGGACCCTGCAGGACGGACGCCTGCTTCCCTTGCTGCTTTTCCTGCTCCAGAACACACCTAGTCCTTCCTTGGTCTTTCGTTTTATATTTTTGTGCCTGCCCCAGCGTAGCGTCAATGTTTGTCGTCAATGCTTCTGATGTTACACTCATGCCTTCTAGTGGCCATAGCGCACAGTTCTTTGGTAATCCCTTCTACTGTTGATCTATATGTTTCTTTGGTTCTTCGTCTAAGTCTATCTGGTCTTACAGATGAGATCATTGTATGTATTTATTCATTAGGTGTTTGGCTTAATTTAAACCTTTCACCCGTATCAAAACACATCACAAATTGAGATGTTCTGAAGCATCTACGTTAGTCTCCTCCAAAGGGAGTGAAATTAAGGGATTTGAGCCCCCCCCAACCCACCTGGAGCGATGACCCGACACCCCCTGGGGCATTCTGAACCCTTTGGCCACCGTCTGCCAGAAGCTCTGGTCTTCCAGCGCTGCTGGTAGCCAGAGATTCGTCTCAGTAGTGAAGACTGGGAATGAACGCGCCTCCCCAACCACCTGGCAGTTCCACCATAATCAAGCAGACGTCGTAGCGCAGGTGGAGCTGGAGGCCTATGAGCAGTGAGCGGAATACTTAATCTGTGGAGTCCACGCCGAAGAGCTAGGTGTTCAGCGGCCTCCCCCACAACACCGGGCCCCCACACCTCCTCTGTACTCAGCAGGGCTGGGGAAGAGTATGCCGTGGGTGGTGGAGCAACGGCGAACCCCGGTCCGAAGCGGGTGCCCTACGTACCTCGCTCCCACACAGTAGGCGGTGCAGCATTGAGAAGGCGGAGGCCGTGACCGACTTGGACCCCTGTAGGGGGTGGGGGTGGGGGGGTCGTGCCCCTCTACCCCCGAGGTACTGCCCTGTGGCCGGGGGCCACAAACATCTGACGCCTTCTGGGAAGCAGCAGTGGGTGAGTTTGCATACCCACGCCCTCGCTGGGGCCAACTGGGTGGGCGGTTAGCCGGAAGAGCCCTACCCCCACTGTGCTCCATTCGGGTGCTTTCCGCTCGCGACATCTTCTGGGGTGGGGGCCCCCAGGCTTCCTTGTACGGCCTCCCCATCTGCCAGACCTGGGGAGGTCCACCAGCTAAAGCGGAGAAACACCAACTCGGGGCACAGGGTGTCACCCACTGGCAATAGGTCAGTGCCCCAGGGATCCCTTCTACCCTTCACCGCCTGAGAGAGCTCCCCCAACGTGCTTCGACAGTTTGGCCGCCTTGCCGAAGAGGAGTCAAGAGCTTTGGTCCTCACTGCCACATCCCCCTGCTGATGAGGATCTCGGGCTTGTCCTCTGCGACGAGGCTGTGTCCCATCCTCCCCCCCGGGAAAACTAGGGGTGGAGAAGCCCCTGCAATGGCCTCCTGCCCCTGCTGAGGGAGGTTTCAGAGACTAAGACGTGGTGAACCCAGTCTCTCCGGCACCCCTTCTCAGCAGCCTGAGAAGTGGTGGCCATTTTTCATCAGCCCCTCGAGGCGGTCGTGACTCTTGCATCTGCCTCGCTTGGAGTCCAGGGGGAGTCTGGACTGGCCTTTGGTGTCGGTCAGGGCCTGATAGCCCGGCTGACCCACCGCCTGAGAAGGAGACTACCCGAGACACAAGGCCGTTGCGCCGTCTTGGCCTGAGCTCCTGATATATCTATTTTCCAGCTGCGGTACCCCCCCCTGGGATCCTTCTGCAACGTTTCTTCCAGGTGGTTGGGGCGAGGAGAGGGGAAGGTGGGGGCCATCTGGACCCCAGTGGTGGGTAGTCCCTCCTAAAGTGAGCCCAACTTGAACCAGAAAAAAGCCTCTCTCTCATTTGGGCCCTCCTTGAAGCGGATCCCATACAGGACTCCCACCCCCCACCGCCCGAATCTCCCCTTCACATCACCTGCCCGCCAAACCTTGACCCCGGTGGTTCCCCGTTGGAGGTTGTCTCTCACCTAGACATTTCAACCCTCCTGGAGGAGATACAAGGTTTTAGGGCTGACATTGGGAAAAGGTTGGACTCCCTGGACAAAAAAGTGGACTCCATGGATGACCGAGTCCAGGCACTCGAAGCTAACCAATCCTCGGTCGACCTTCTGGAGACCCAGATAGACATGCGCCTCTCCGAGCCTGAAAGAAGGGAAGAAAAGTGTGTACTAACCTGGTTGACTTGGAGAACAGGGAGAGGCAATGCAATCAAAGATTCTTGGGCTTCCCGGGGTGGGATGGGGAGACCCAGGCAGACATCAAGTCGGTCAACGCTGTGGTGAGGAAACTCTTTTATGAGCGCAATACAAATGAACTGAAGATTGATAGGGCCCACAGGGCTGGGGCGTCCACGTGAGGCGTGTCGATACTAGTGCTGTTCCATTACTTCACGGAGAAGAAAAAAATCCTGGAGCTTGCCCGAAGAAGGGGTCTGAAAGACTGGGAGGGCGCAAATATCTTGATCTACCAGGATTTGATGGCATTCTGGCTCGCCGAAGACTCTGCGGCCCCCTGACAAAAATGCTTCAATCCAAGGCTGCGAGATACAGGTGGGGGTAACCCTTTTCCCTCTCGTTCGAATATGAAGGATACAAATACTCCTTGGTTACAAGATGACATCAATAGGGTGTCCCGTGAACTTCTAGGTGACCCTGCCACTGAGGGCGGGCGAGAAGACCGGGGAAGAGAGTTAATGGGACCACAGAAAGAGAAAGCAAAAGGCTTCTCCGAAAGACGTCGAGTCCGGGGCAATAGGAAATTTAGAACAGTAACCCAGGCCTCGCCAAACCCCACCAGTGACTAACTGCGACCCCGGGGCTACTGGTGGTGAGAGGTGGTGTTTGGAATACCGGGCCTTGCTCTCCTCCTCCTCGGTTCTAGGAAGGGGTTAGGTCTTTTGTTCCAGTTGGTGTATTTACATTATTTATATTTTGTGCTGGTGGAGTGGGGGCAGGGGGGTGGTGCGAGTGATAATGTTCCTTGTTTTTGTTCATGCATAGGGGAGGGGGGCTCTGAGAATGAGTATTAGGCTATAATGATGAACCCTGAGGAGGGTGAGGCTGGCGGCCTGGCCCTACGACAGTTCCAATGTCGCAGACAATCCAGGCGCTCTGGGGGGGGGGGAGTTCATGGGGTTACTGTTCATTCTGTTTCTGATTGTTTGCTTCAACTACCAGGCCGAATCCTGATTCTATTTGGGGGTGACACTACTATGTGGGCTCCAATTTTCCTGAACCAAGTGGGGGACGAAGTGGTCATGAGAGTTACTAGAAGTACTTTGAGAAAATTCTGTCCCCTTGATGAATGACTCCAACACTCTCCGACGTTGGGTTCACTTAATGTTCGGGGGCTGAACACCCCCCAGAATAGATCGATGGTGGTGATGGTATTTATCAGGCTGAAATTACATTTCTTTTTCTCCAGGAGACCCACTGGGTTAGGGGGAGGGAGCCATCTCTTAGGTCCAGATCCATACAGAAGGTGTTCCATGCTTCCGCTCTAACCAAGAAGAGAGGGGTATCACTGGTAGTGTCCCCCACGGCGAATTTTATATCAAAGGCCCAGCGGATGGATTCGGAGGGGCGGTATGTGATAGTTAAGGGTGTGGTCAGGGGTAATAAGGTAACAGTGATCTCAATCTACTGTCCTAATGAGGCCCAGGATCAGTTCTGGGAAGGGGTGAAACCTAAGATTATGGTGTTTGCTGAGGGGGCCCGTACAATGGGTGGGGATGTCAATATGGTCCTGGACCCCGAGACCGACAGGCCCCTGTGCAGACACCCACGCTCAAACGAGGTTGGACGCGGGGTTCCATAGGGTTAACGAAGATCTGAGCCTGTTCGACTCACACACAACACGGCAGGGGCACAACCCTCCATTTACTTTTTTCTCTAAAATCCATGCTTCGTTCTCAAGGATTGATTATATTCTGGTGGACACAGCCACCCAGGAAATAATAACTGACAGCACAGTGGAGCTGGTACCATGGTTGGACCATAACTTGGTCCGTGTTCAAATAGGGGTCCCCTCGAGACCCTCGGGGGGTCGAAGTGGTCCTTTAACGACTTGTTGCTTAAAGACAAGGAACTCTCCCAATCCCTTCTCAAGGCCATAAAAAGGAGCTCAAGTTAAACGATAACGGGGAGGTGGGAGTGATGGGAATCTGGGAGGCCTTCAAAGCCACCATCAGGGGTGTCCTCATTGACATGGGAGCAGGAAGAAAGAAAGAACAAGCGGCAGAGGAGAAATCCCTTGGGACGAAATAGACTATTCAACCAGTTGTTCCAGGGTAAATGGGCAGAACTCCACAGTTGAAGGCGAAATTAGCAGCTCTCCTTGTGGAACAAACAGAAAGGAAGCTGACCTTCCTTAAGCAAAAGTATATGGAGAAGGGCGAAAAGGCAGACAGGATTCTGGCCTGGAGGCTTGGAAAGCTCAGAAATAGCAGGGGGGTGAATTCAGTGTGCTCGCCTGAGGGGGATAAGTGTGTGGAGGATCCCCTCATAGCGGAACAGTTCCGCCAGTATTACGAAGGTCTATATAAATCCGAATACTCGGGAGACGGGTCTGATGCCGATCGGTTCCTTGACTCCCTCCCGATTCCCAGCCTCCCCCTGCCCGAAAAAAGCTGACCTTCTTGAGACACCCATCACCCCCCAGGAAGTGATTGACACTATTGGGGGCTTGAAAGGGTCCACTGTGCCGGGAGACAACGGTTTCACTACTCTTTTCTATAAGTCCTTTCGCTCCGCTCTGGCTCCATTCCTGGCAAAGTTGTTTAACACGGCTATAGATATGGGTTCACTGCCGTGCTCCATGCTATCTGCCCTCATCGTTGTCATCCCAAAGGAGGGGAAGGACCCAACCCAATTCCAATCTTATCGGCCCATCTCCCTTCTTAATTTGGATGTGAAAATCGTGGCTAAATTACTAGCCAATAGGTTGGCTCAGCACTTCCCCTCGCTGGTCCACGGTGACCAAGTGGGATTCATTCCAGGGAGTCAGGAAAATATCAGGAAGACCCTTGACCTGATACATGACCTGGAGGCCTATTTCATCTCACTGGACTCAGGAAAGGCCTTCGACCGGGTCGAATGGCCTTACATGGGCAAGGTCCTGCAAAGGATGGGGCTGGGCAAGAGATTCCGGGGATGGATAGCTGCTTTGTATAATGGTCCCACGGCAAGGGTTGCAGTTAATGGGTCATCTCTTCCCCCTGCCTGCTCTCTCGAGGAACTAGACAGGGGTGCCCCACCTCCCCCCTTCTGTACGCTCTGGCCATGGAGCCCCTGGCCATTGCCGTGAAATTGAGTCAAAGGATTACGGGGATCCATTGTGGGGATCATGAATTTAAGCTTTTGCTTTTTTGCGATTAATTTCTCCCCAATTCTCGATAAAATCCAACAGGACTTCCGGTGCTGGACCACCCCGGAGCCTCTCGTGGTTCGGCTGTATGGTTTCAGTAAAATTTATATTTTCCCCCGCGTCTTTAAGTCTTTTCGGCTCTCCCCATCGAGGTCCCCGATTCCTTCTTCTCGACCTTATGCGGCCTGGTCTAGGGTTTCATTTGGAAGGGGAAAAGGCTGATGGCGAAGCATGCGACCTGACCTTCGCGAGGTCCTTTGGGGGCTTTGGTCTCCTGGATTTCAAGCATTACCACAGGGCAGCACAGCTCAGGGTAATGTTGGAGCACATGAGGGATGAGACGGGTACATATTGGTCTTATATAGAAGATATCTACACCCATCCTAGAAAAGTAAGTAACCTCTTGTGGCCCCGTCTAAGGCGCTCCCGGGACACCTTAAGGCTCACCCTACTTTGGCAGTCCTATGGGCCTCGCTGAAGAACAACACTGCAAATGCATCCCTCTCCTCATGGCCCTCTCCCCCTCTCCTCCTTATGGCCCCCCCCCCTTGACACGGGCAATAGGGGCTTGCGTAACACTCAATTATGGTTGGATATGGGCCTGGAGAGGGCAGCCCAATTGTTTACACAAAGCGCTTTTATTGAATATGTTAAGCTAGCTGAGGTTATGGGTGAGGGGACAATGTCGGTCTTCGATTACCTGCAGTTTAAGGGCATTATGACTAACCCGAAGTGGTGTGCTGACCTCAAGAGGATAATTGTGGAATCCTTGTCTAGGAAGGGATTGGTGTCCAAGATATATAAAGGTACTGATTACAGTAAGGCTGAAGGGCAGGCAGGGTTTTAAGGACTATTGGGAAGATAAATTGGGCATGGCACTGGGAGAGGAGACCTGGAGGGCAGTGTATGGCTCTCTCCTCTCGGGATCCCTGTATATGGCGGCTATGGAGCATAATTTTAAGGTTCTTCATACCTGGCACCTGCCCCCGGCTAGATTGTCGAAAATGTATACAGGAGTTTCCCCCCTCTGCCCTAGGTTGTGAGGCCAGCGAGGAACTTGGTTCCACTTGTGGTGGGACTGTCCGTCCATCCAGATTTATTGGTCAGAACTCTTGAGTTGGATCAAGGATATTGTGGGCCTCTCCCCAGACTTCCATCCCCTTGCACTGCTCCTGGGAGCCCCTCCTCCCGATTCTGAACGCTCCAGCTTCCCGAGAGTAATCTGAGCCATGTTGAGGACAGGTAGGCTAGCGCTTGCCCAGAACTGGAAAAGCCCCTCTGTGCTGTCCAAAAAGCAGTGGCTAGCCAAGCTGTGGACGATCTTCACCTATGAGAAATTAACAGTGATCACTAATAATTGGATGGACTCCTTCATACTGGACTGGAGTACAGTCCTACTCCACGAGGGATGAGACTCCCTTAGACTATGATTTTACCCCCTGGAGTGACTGCGGACCTCCCCGAGATGCAGAACTTTAATCTGGCCCTTGAATTGTTTCTGAACACAATACGTCATTCATGTCTACCCACTTTGGTTCCAGTGTTTTGATTGCATTTTTCCCCAACTGGGCGTAGTTGTTAATGAGCGGGGGAGGGATAGGGAAGGGGGATAGCCACTGGGGGCGGGGGGGATGTTAAAGTGTTTAGAACAGCTGAAATGCTTATTGATCGTTGTATTATGGAAAATGTTCAATAAAAACAAAGTTAAAAAAAGGTCATTAGATAAAAGTAAGGAACAAGTTACTTACCTGTAACTATTGTTCTCCAGCATGGGTCTGGCATGGATTCACATGCTCATGAATATTCCCTATCGTCAGGCTGGGAATCCTCTGTAAAAAACAGTTTAACTATTTCTCCCATAAAGCAATCACTGTCCTCTGGGTCATACTGCCCCCAGTGTCACGACCCTTACCCCAGGCCCCCACTGGCAAGTCCACTTGCCAGGTAGGATCAGGACTCAGGGCTCCATTAAGGCCTTGAAGGCCTGGCACCCACTCCCAAGACTCTCTTGGAGCCAGCCCTGGTGCCTCTGGCGCCAGGCTCATACTCTTTGAAGAACGTGTGCAAAAGGGGACTACTTTTTTCATTTGGGCCTGCAGCTAACATAGAGGTACCCACATAGCTTGGTTCCTAGGAACTAAGCTATGCGGTATAGTGTTTTGGGTATGGTGGCCTGGGACTACTTTACCTGGACTACTTTGTTGAGGCTATTTAAACCACACCCAAGCAACAAAGCACGCTTTGCGTTACTTTGCAGACTGCAACGTGACGCTCACCGTGTCCTGTGATACCCACGAGCCTCGGAGAAGAGAACCTGCAGGGAAGACAAAAGGGACATTGTTAGCCGCCTCTTACCTGCAATCTCCATCCTGTCATCCGCTCCCAGCTCCAGTGAACATCTTCTGGACACCAAATACCTTCGGGATCAAAAAGACCTGAAAGAGAAAAGGAGAAGACAATATTAGAAAAGGCATACTCTGGCATTGCTAAGCTACGAACAGCACAAGCAGCTTACCTAGCTGGTCGCTTCCCGGCCGGCATCGCTGCGGTGTTCCACACACACTGGAGAAGCACTGCAACCTGTAAGGAAGAAAGAACACAGGTTAGCAAAAGCAAGACAAAGCAGCGCCGTGTATAGCGCTTATTTAACGCATTACAGCGCTCATCACGCACCATCATTTATTGGCAAGGCCCAACTTGACCAGTTCGCCACGCTGAAGCTCTGCACACCTAGGGAGAAAGAAAGACATCATTAACCAAAAGAAAGGCATGCAAGGATAACAGCGCTATACAGAACTGCAGCAATAAGACCTACCTTAGAGACATTGAACGGGCACGCGCCAGTGAAGTAACTTGGTCGCGTCCCTGCTAAGAAGGCAGGACGGAGAGCACGCCTAATTCCACAACAAGGTGAGGAGAGGGCCCAGAGGGGCTGAAGCCAAAAGGGGTGGCGGGAGAATACTTACCTCAGTTGGCCAGTCCTGAACACATCCTCCGTAGAAAACATCCAGGGAAACTGGGGAGAAGATTCCAGCAACCAAGCCGGGCTGAGTGGCGTCCCCGTGGATACCAGGTGAGCGTAACACCCAGCCAATGACCGTGATCTCCCTAAGGCCCTCCACTGGCAGCCATCTTCAGATTTGGTAAGCAAGTAAAGTGGCAGTATGACCAAGAAGAGCCGCAGAGGGCAGGGAGGGAGGGGTTGCATGTGAATCCATGTCAGACCCACGCTGCAGAATAGTTACAGGTAAGTAACTTGTTATTTCTCCAGCATGGTGTCTGGAATGGATTCACATGCTCATTAATAACGAATACACAGCAGTACAAGATTACAAAACCACGGGTGGTGGCAAGGCTCAACAGAAGCAAATCACTCAACCTGTGGAACAGACTCACCTCAATCGAACAGGTTGCTTAGCACCGTTTGGCCAACTCGACTCCTCCCTGGAATCCCTGTCGACACAGTAGAACTTTGTGAAGGTGTGCGTGGACCTCCACGTAACAGCCCTGCGGATGTCTAGCAGGAGCACACCAGCCAGGAACGCTGTTGTCACAGCGATCGCTCTGGTGGAGTGGGCTCTCGGACGGCTGGGCAGAAGTCGGTTCAACAACCAATGACAGTGCATGATGCAGCCGGAGAGCCACCTTGAGATGGAAGACTTGGACAACGCCTTCCCATGGTTCACAAGACAAAAGTCCACAAACAGCTGTGAAGTTTTTCAACTATTTGTGTGTGCCACTTAAACCTTCAGGGCACAAGCCACATAGAATTTCAGGGCACAAGCAACTTCCAGCGGGTACAAGGCCCCCTCAGCCAGAGGCAAAGGTTTCGGAAAAAAAAACAGGTATCAAAGGTTTGTTGAGGTGGAATTCCGACTGAACCTTCGTCATGCGTTCGCAGCACCACCCACGATTTGTCAGGTTATGGCTGTTTGCAGGATAGGGGCTGTACCTCACTCACCCTCCTGGCGGAGGTGATGGCCACAAGGAAAGCCGTTTTCCATGAGAACTTGAGAGGGGCCTGATGCGTAGGCTCAAAGGGGGCCTCGTCTGAACCATGTTGAGCTCCCACACCGGGGCAGGCGCCTTCACCGGCGGGAAGATCAAAAAAGACCTTTGACTAACTCCTTGACGAGTCGATGAGACCAAAGCCAAGACCTTCCTGGAGACCTGGTGTAGCAGGAGATAGCCGCCAGATGTGCTTTGATCGAGGCGTGTGTCAGTCTAGCCTTGGCCAAGAATAGCAACTATGTCAGAATCTGCAGGGCGAGAGCCTCAGAGGGGTAATCCTTCTGCGACCGGCACCACGCAGCAAAATGCTTCCACTTGTGACCATAGCACTTCAGAGTCGACGATGCCCTGACCTTAGCGAAGACCTCCCTGCAGTCCGCCGGCAACTCATATCCTCCAAACACTAGGGCTGCAGCAACCAAGCCCTCAGGTTGAGGTTGAGTTGTGATGCAGGATTGCGCCTCCTTCTCTGGTGAACATCATCCTGCACTGACACTGTCCGAGTGTGTTGATGACTCGCAGCAGGAGAGGCAACTGGGGAAACGCATACAGAAACCTCCCTTCCCACGGGAAGAACGACGCGTCCCCCAGGCTCCTCGGTTGGTGGAATCTTCTGGCGAACTTCTGTCATTTGGAGTTTGCTGCCGTCTTAAACAGATTGGTCTGTGGCCTGCCCCACTTGGCGAAGATGTGGTCCACCTGGGCCTGCCGATGTTCCCACTCGTTGCAGGAGCGCAACTCCCTGCTGAGGGAGTCTGCAATGGTGTTCTTGACACCCGCTAGGTAAAGGGGGGCGAGGAACATTTCTTGTCCGACGGCCCAGCGCCACAATTCCTGCGGTTCCTTGGCTGGGGGGGGGGGGGGTTGAGTGCCCCCTGGTTTCCCGATGTAGAACATTGTGGTGGTGTTGTCTGTGAAGATTCTCACCACCCTGCCCTTCAAAGACGGAAGGAAAGACTTGAGGGCCCAGAACACTGCCTGTAGCTCCAGCATGATGATATGGTGATCCTTCTGCTACAACAGTCACAGGCCTCTGGCATGCAGACGTCCAGTGTGGGCTCCTGTTAGGCAGAATCCTGTGCAGTTCCCTTAGGGAGCACTACAGAAGATTAATACTAGAGGTATGAGCAATAAATCCCCTTTGGTATCAGTCTGCACCACAAAGATTTGGTTGGTAGCTGTGGCAAAGCAGTCAAACTTATCTCAAGAGGGAAATGAGCAGTATTCAGGCTTTACACAATAGGGCTACAGTACTATGATACAAGGAAACACTGACCAAAGCTTTGTATTAAAAATAATATCTTTATTTTACACACTTCTAGTTCAACACATTAATCACAGTTATTAAAGCAAGTTGAAGATCAGTCAAGAAAAGTATACACAACTCCCTGGTTCAATTGTAGACAAGTTTGAGCAAGAGTGAAAACTGAGCAAAACGGCACAGTGAAAACCAAACACAAATGGCACGCTATCAATTTTTCACAAGGGAGGGAAAGAACAAGTTATACAGGAATATACTCTGAGACACCCTAGCAGCACTTCCCAATAGGTTTGTGAACAAGTTTAGGCATTGCAGTACTTTAGCATGTATAATACTGAGGTGGAAACCGAGCAAAATGGCACTTCACAAGTTTTAAAAGAGGGAAGGAAAGGGTGGTTATAAGAGTTAGGTGCACCAACACATTTCTAGGTGAGAAGCAATCTAGAGAAGGCAGTTGTAACAGATTCAGCCAGAGTCAGTGGTACAGGGAAAAGAGCCCAGGAGCAAAATGTTCTTGTAGCTGCAGTCAGGTCTTTGTTAAATGATTCAAACAGGTGGTTGCAGAAGGTGAAAGACAATGTTATAGGATAGGGCGGCCAATCCAGCAGGTAGGTAAAGGATTTAAAATACCTTTAGCGCTACCAAACGAAAAAGGCGGCCTGGCGGAACAAAGTACCTTAAAATGTAGAAGAGGCTCCTGCGGTGGCGGTTGTTCCTGGCAGTTCCTGCAGTTCGGGAGATCCAGCAGAGGAAGAGAGACTCTCGTCGTGGAGGAAGGTTCAAGTTACTGCACTGCCCAGGGATGAACCCAGCCGCGGTGCTGCCAAACGAAATAAAAGGTACGTTCCTTTAAATCGCGGTCCGTGTGGACGGGTGCCTGGCTATGCGGTCTCCGAGTGCAGGGCACTGGCGATTCGACCAAGGCAGGTCCTGGAAGGCGATTGGCAAACTGGTTGGCCCCACCAGCTCAAGGGAGGAAGCTCTTGCAGATGAAGATCTCTCGTCATGTGGAGAAAAGTGGTGAGACGCTGCAGCAGGGCTTCACCGGTGGTTCAGTTGGTGCAGATGTCTTTGGGTTCTCTCCTATTTAGCTTCTTAGTTCCAGTGGCGACGTCTTGATCTTCCAGTTAGGACCCTGCTTTTATGCAAAAAGACCCCATTCATACAGCCTAGCTGTCACTCAAACAGTGGAGTGGTCATCCAGGCGGGAGACCCTCCAGCCTATCAGGGCAGAGTGCGACATGGGTTGCTGAGGCAACCCTGTCCAAGGGGTCTACTCCCCCTCCCCCCACAATGGGTCCACCCCAGACTCAGGGGCGTCGAAAGGAGGGCTTCTTGGCAGAAGCCTGCCAAAAGGACGAACAAAGGATCCCCTACCTGGGTTAGGATCTTAGAGAAAGACACTAGAAAGAATTTATATAAAAGTTCTGGCAAATAAAACCTACCAGAGTAAAGTTAATATAAAAATAAACCAGCGGTATGTTAGAGACTGTCAGTAAATGTGGTAGCCTCGAACAATGGGAAAATCCCATAGGGAAATATTTGCGGTCGAATATTTTTGGTAGTAACCACTGCCACCAGCCGGAAACATTTGAGAGAGGGACTGTACGGTACCCTCTCAAAAATGAACATAAGGGAAAAACTATTAACCCTTGCCAGTACCTCCATAGTAAGATGTGTTGTACTGGTTTTGTTCATAAAGAGTGACTAGTAAAGTCAATGGGAACTTTACATGTCCTGGGAGACAGTAATCAGTCCCAGGGTATGGAGTCTATGTTTGGGGGTCGCTACGACACCCCTGTGTCACTGCACGGAGGGTGCTGTCTAACATGTGTATAAAGATGGTTCCTATGAGGGTGAGATAAACCCCATAGACATTAAACACAAAAAATAGCCTAGAAAACACATAGCAAATATTCCTAAGAGTGGGAAAAAGAGTCTCACTCTTAGCAGGAGAAAAAAAAACCTTCAAATCCAGCAAAGCTGCTGGGGGGGACTCTATAGGTAAGGGAAATTAGCCATAGAATGAGAATTCTCCCCAACAGCTCCCCAGCCTTCCAGGGAAGTGTCCGTCATGACCGTTTCCTGGAATGGAGGGTTCTGAAACCCCATGCCACGGGCGATGTTGGAGCAGTCGCCCCACAACCTTATCACCCGACGGAACCGGTTGTCCAGAGTGATCTTGTCGGCAAAGTTTCCAGACACTTGTACCAAGCGAGCGTCCAGGAACTCCTGAAGAGGTTGCATCTTTAACCTACAGAGCCGGATGATGTAGATGCAGGACAACATCATGCCGAGCAATAACTTGATGGTTCGCACCGTGGCCGTCTTCATCGACAACAGCCGCTGCACCTTCCCCTGAATGGCCGCTACCCTCTCCACTGAGGGTGAAGCGAGGCATGACACTGTACCGAGTCTGGTCCCCACGAACAGCGTGTTCTTCGATGGTGTCACGCAGGACTTTGGATAGTTGATGGAGAATCCCAGATCTGCCAGCAGCTTGACGGTCATCTCCTGTGTCCCAATGCCAACTCTTGCAAGCGGGCCCAGATGAGCCAATCTTCAATGTACGGGTAAATGTGAATCCCTGTAGACATAGATGGGCTACCACCAGTGACAGGCACTTTGTGAACACTAGGGGGCCGACTTCATGCCGAATGGTAGGGCCTTGAATTGGTAGTGCTGTCCCTGATCTACAAAGCATAGAAACCTCCAGTGTTTCTTGTGAATGGGAACGTGAAAGTAGGCTTCCTCCAGGTCCAGGAATGTCAAAAAATCCCCTTTTTCCAGTTGGCCGAGCACATGCTGCAACATGACCATACTGAATTTCTGAGACTTGAGGAGAAACCTTTCGAAGACCTGCCCAACTTTCCTCTGGAGGAATGAAAGGAGGAGCGGTACTGTTGGAGGGTACCCAGGGCACGGGCCCTCTCCATATCCACCTTGATGGCCTGCAGGGACTAGTCAACGACCTTCCCGAAAAGGTTTTCTCAGTCGAAAGGCATGACCAGTACCTTCGTTTGGACCTCCTGGCAGAAATTTGTGGCCTTCATCCAGTTTTGGCAACAAAGGCAGACACTGTTCCTCATCTGCCGGAACCCTGTGTCAGCAACATCCAGCGCCACTGTAATGGCGTGATCCGACGCGACCTCTCCTACCTGGAAGAAGGCAATCACCTCTGTAGTCTTGTCGGGGAGGAACTCCAGAATCGGACCAGCTTGTAACACAACTCCCTGTCATACCTGGCTAGGATCGCCAATGCGTTGGCCGCCTGAATGGTGGATGCTGCAGTGTAAATCACCTTCCGCCCCATGGCTTCCAACTTCTTACCCTCGCTGTCTGGTGGGACTGAAGTCGAGGACGGGTTGGATGACCGCTTCCTCGCGGTCACCGAAACCACACGAATCCGGCAATGGTTGCGACCTCAGGCACTTGGGTGCGGATTCCGGTACCTGGTACTTCTCCAGCCTATCCCGCTTCGCTGGAGCTGTGCGAGGGTTCTTTAAGAGGGCTAGGCCCTCCTCCCACATGTCGTCCAGGATTGGCACTGCCATGATTGTCTTCTTCTTAGCCCCACGTCTTTGGTACAGGAAACCCTCCTTCCTGGTTTCTTCAGGCACAAGCCGGAACAGCTCAAAGGCTCTGGCGATTCATAGAGTGGAACGATCCCCCCCCCCTTTTCTGGTGGGGACCCCCTAGGCTGCGAGGACCCGCTGCGAAGAAAACGTCATCTTTGTCCGTCGTGGCGGCTGCATCCGTCCCCGTACCAGTGTCTGGGCACGCAGGGGGTGATGGGACCTGATGCGGATGTGGAGACTGAAATGGGGGCGTCGGGTGGTGTTTTCATTTCTTCGTCAGCAGTTGGTCTGGGATCTGGGGGACTGTTGGAACAGGCCCTTGTGGCATCCTCCTCTGGATCTCCGACACCAAGGTGTCGAGGGTTGATAGGATGTCCAGAGACACTGGAACACTAGGCCTGCGCCGTCTCCGTCCTCTTTCTCATCCTCGTCGTCCATGGACGAAATTTCCATGGCTTCGGCCACAGCCTGGGACTGATCCAGGGCCTCCTTGCCCCCCTTTTTCCCTGAGGCTGGGTTCTGGGGCGGTGTTCCCTTCTCTGGCGTGCCAGCAGACCTTGTGCCTCGGAGGGAGGGATACCTTCAGGGGTGCTGAACTCCACCGACAACAGATTCCCCTGTCTGCAGATGGAAAGACGAGTACATAGGCTCTTTTGGAACAAAAATATAAACCTTTTTCTGTGAACACGAAAAACATAGAAGTAGCTCTCAGAGCAAACTCAAGGACTCCCAACACTGAAGCGTGCGGTAAGAATCTGAAGATGGCTGCCAGAGGAGGTGCTTAGGGTGAGGACTGTCATTGGCTAGGGGCAGTATGACCCAGAAGACAGTGATTGGTTTATGGAAGAAATACAGTTTGTAAGTGAAAGTGAAACTGTATTTCTTTTACCGAGGAATCCCAGCCTGATGACAGGGAACATTCATGAGAATGTGAATCCATACCCGACCCCATGTTGGAGAATAAAACAATTCAGACATCCTGAACACATGCTCAAAATGAGTACTTACATATCATGCTTCCGCCTTGAATCATGTTGCTACTTTCTTATAACAATCCGGTGTCTCTTGCCCTTTAAAGGCATCTACAAAAAATGTAACCAAGGATATATTGACACTTTCCCCACACATAAAAAGCATCCACCATTCCTCAGGTATAACAAAGATCATTTCTCCAAAGATTTGCGCCAAATGTACAGGTCTCTTCTCAGTTAATCCTGTGCCAAAAAGCAACAGATGGTGCAATGTTTCCTGGCTAGTCTCACAATTACAAAACCTACATGTCCAATCAGTTCCCCTCCATTGCCTCCTAGAAATTAAAATGCCCTTAGTAGTGTATAAATTAAGGCAAAAACATAAAAATTGGGATCAATAAAAGCTACATGGAAATATCATTAAGTATTTAGGTAAGGAGTTGTACGTGCGACGTTCACCAAAGTATTTTGATACAGCTTGAGTTGCAATTTTTGTTCTGATGTTTCCAAACAATCCTTTCTCCACAGTTTAGTTTTCACCGCCACTGGGTTTTGAAACAGCATCTCTTCAGTGGTGTCCAGATTGGCTATTATCAAAAGACACGCTGATCTCCACAATTCGAGAACTGGTTCGTTATTATTCACTAAAGCGTCATTTGTTAGTTGAAAACCTCTTACCAGGTTCTCCACTATACATTTTCTATACAATTGAAAGCGATTTCTATTTCACCATGGCGTCCCAACTGTATGGGAATGCCTTGAGGTAGTTTAAGAACTTTTCACCAAAAGAGGCCCTCTAAAATTGGCCATAAGCTGTTTGTAGTAGAAAACAAAATGTCCACACCATAAGCCAGGATAGATACCACGTTTAGACAACAAAATGACACTGCTTAAACCATAGAGAACCTCCCAAATTCTTTCAATAAAAGTGCACCCCGAGATGCCAAGGTTTTAGCATTCGCCCTCAGTTGGACCACCAATGGCTCATCATTCATGCTGATGTTTCACAACATTCCAATGTAGGTAAAAGACTCCACCTTTTTAATAGGTTCACAATTTAGACGCCAAGATCTATTCTTTACCCTCCTCCCAGTGGCTGATTGAAGTGTTAATATTCTTGATTTCACCACATTTATTCTTAACTTATTATGGTCAAAGTATGACTGTGAGGCATTCAACTGGTGCTGTAGCCCAATTTGGGTTTGATCAAGAAGGACATGATTGGCAGCGTATGACGGGTGGCCAACCGTCCTTCAATTGTCATCGGAGGAAAGCCTCTTACCCCACTCAAGGTGTCACCTACATCAGATATAAATAGGCTCCCGAATGGCCAATTTCTCTTACCTACTGAGTCCCTCAGCAGACTTTGCTGGATTTCTAGTATTTGTTTCACCTGGTAAGAGTCTGACCCTTTTTTCCCACTCTTACATCTGTTTGCTGTGTGTTTTACATTTTTCTGTTTATAGACTGTGGAGTCTCACCTACTCCATAGGCATCATCTTTTTACTGTGTGTCACACAGCACCTTTAGTGCAGTGATACAGGGTTGTCTTTTTCAGACTTCCCACTTTAAACTCCATTTTCTGGGACGGACTACTGTCTCCCAGAACATGTAAAGTTGCCATTGACGTTATTAGTCTTTTTAAATTCAATCGAGTACTGGAAAGGGTTAATAGTTACCCCTTTTTGTCTGTCTCTCATGGAACATTATTTTGTTCCCTTTTCTTTCAGATTTGGCTGGTGGCAGTGGTATCTACCATTTGTTTCCTAGCGCGGACTATGAAAATAGCCTTTGTACCGTTTTAGGCTATGTTAGTAGCCTAAAACTTTAATCCGCTGGACCCCAGTTAATTTTATTTGGTTCCGGCTGGGTTTATTCACCATTTCTTTTTGTAAAGGTCTTTCTCGTGTTTTACTCTGCGCGCCAAACCAGGTTTGGTTCCTTTGTTCACCATCCTTTGGCGGGCTTCTGCACATAATCCATGCTTAGGCGTCCCAGTTTCTGGGTGGACAGGATGTGAGGGAGGTGTTTTAAACCCCCTGCACACGGTCTCCTTGGAGACCCAAGTCACACACTTGTTTGATTGGCTAGGTGACTGTCCTGCAGGACAGCCACCCTGCTGTGTGATTGACAGCCAAGCTGTGTGAATGGGGAAAAATCTGCATAAAAAGCAGGTCTCTGGAACTTGGAAGGCAGAGTCGCCACTGGATCGAGAGAACCTAAGAGAAGCTGAAGGAAGAGGACTACTGCAACTACTGAACCTCCCGGTGAAGGCCTACTGCGGGTCCGAATCTCCTAAACTTCGACGACAGAGAAGATCTGCAAGGAATCTTCTTCCCTAGCGCTGGGGAGACCAACCAGTTCGCCAAACACCAAGCAAGGGCTCCCTCCCCTGGTCGAATTTGCTGTGCACCGCTGCAGTGAACCGGATAGCCAGGAGGACCGGACTCTGTTTGGGTTTTAAGGAATGCACCTTTTATTCGTTGCTTTGCTCTGCTGCTGGTTTCTTCCCTGGGCAGTACAGGGCCCTCCAGTCTTCCTCCTTCTTGTCAGTCTGACCGTCGCTTCAGGAACCGTGAGCCTGCAGGATCTGCCAGGAACTTCTGCCTCAGCTACAGCATTCTTCTTCTACTAAGTTACTGTGCAAACCCGGTTGTTCGTTTGAAATCGCCAATCCGAGAGCTTGTCCTTCTCTACTCTTTTAAATAACCTTTCTTCCGACCAACTTCTTTTTGAACTCTTGGCAATGACTTAACCGTGAACTACTCTGAACTGTGTAATCCTCTGCAAATACTCTGAACCATTAACATTAGCCCAGGCCTATTGGTTTGAATCCTAGCTGTAGTAAGCCTTTTCTAGATAACCCTGCCTACCTACTTGTTGGTGCTGCCTGATTTTGAATAACCTTGTCTTTCCCTCCCTTTTTAAATTGCTGGAGTGCCATTTTGCTCACACTTCATTTTGAACTTAACTTGTCCAGAATTCATTGGGTGATGTGTAGTGTATTAAGATTGCGATTTTCTGCTGCTTTATATTAGTGAACTGTTTTACAACAGATGGTGTAAATAAATATATATTCTTTTACTCGGAAACCTTGAGTCAGTGTTTGTTTGAACCATAGCAATTGCTGTGCTTTGTGTAACTTCTGATACTGCTCACTTTACTCTTGAGATAAGTCTGGCTGCTCAGCCATCGCTACCACTTTACTGTGTAGTACAGGCTTGTACCAAAGGTGAATTTGTACTTACACTTGTAGTCTTTAATTGCATGTGGTGTTCCCAAAGGGTACTGCATATGATTCTGCCTAACATCCCAGTAGTTACTACCCTCTGCAGGGGTCTCCTGGGTTCAAGAGTAGAAGCGATTTGAGGGTACCAACCACATTTTAATTCATCCCCCACCAGCTTCCTCATCACGCTTCCTCCTGTGGGGAAAACCCAACTGAGCCAACACATTAAATATTTTACCAAAAGTTCAGAACTCGTTATACATTGGGGATTCCTTTCGCTATACCTAAAGGTATCAGGGGAACTTCTGCTGTACTTCTTTCTCTGATGTGAATACATTTAACACCCATAGAGCCCGTCTATATATTCCATTTGCATAGCAACAACCCACTCATCGACATTTAAACAAGCACTGGCAATGCCAATGGTTTGGACTTTTGTGTAGGCATGGGAAAGGCCTTTGCAAAGCACTGCCATAGTGGTATTAACTGGGGTCGATGGTAGCAGCTGCAAAATGGTACGAGTACCTGGGCATATAATTGCAGTGCCTGGCAAATGCCTAGTACTCATTCACAAGCAAAAACTGTTGGCTTTGCCAATGCATGTTTTAACAGGTCTTCATTGAAGGATACACATAGTGCTTGTAGCATGGTTGAAGGCAGACCTGGTTTACAATTTATTACACCAGTAGTACGTTTACAGCTCAAATTAAGTCATTACCTCTCAGAAGAATGCTTTGAAAAAACACTGGCAGGCACTTCGAGCACAACGAATGATGGCATGGCTTAATAAAGCTAACTCAAAGAGAACCCACAAGGATGTGTTTTGGGCAGAAAGTGGGCCAGAATTACCATAGGGATTAGTGTGGCCATGGGCAGTCAGTGGGTGGGTGGGTAAATAACCAAACACCATATACAAGCTTTGTGTCCCTCCTCGTAACCAATGACTCAGGGGCTGTGCTTGAATGCAATCGTTTAGGCTTATACACCTAATAGCCAAAACTAAAAGGGACACATTGTTTACTGTTATAGAGGGCCCGTTTTTTTATCTGTGCTGAAAAGTGATCATTCATGATTTAGATTCTCATATCATGTCAAATTCGGAACCACATTAATCCTTCACAGCCTCATCCTACTGAGCTAAACTTGCCAACACATGTTTAGAACATATGCTCTCATCAGGGCAAGATTCTCACCAAGCTGTACCTGAGATTCTCCATGTACTATAAGGGTATGTTACATATGTTGTGTTTTAAGCCTTCTATACTCTTTCATTTCTTTCAAGTGAGCGAGGTACCCCCCGTTGGCAGATGCAGGTTTCTGGAGCCATGACATTTACTATAGGACTGAGTTGACGTCTTCACATAGTAGGTCTGCTTCTTGATGGAAAGTGGTTCCTGTATCTCCCTTTTATGAAGTGTGATGAATCCAGGGTGATCGTCACCTCTCCCTAAGGGGCCGCCACCGCTTTGGGGCTAGGGAGGTGAGCCGGCTACGCTGAACACTGCCTAGGGTACAGGGTAAGTGGAATTATCTGGAGGAGATAAACCAGAGAGGGGTACAAGTCACCACTCCTACCGCCAGACAATAACATCTTTGTGGGTAATTCAGGGGCTAGGTGGTGGTATAACCCCCACACACCCTTTTATCATGACTAACTCAGCTTCTGACCCTGCCTTTGTTCAATCTCCATGGTAGAAAGTGGAGATTTGAGTGATTCAGCCATCGAGCGGAGCATCCAGGGAGGAGCCAATCAGGAGAGAGAGAGTCCGCAGGTCCCACAGAGTTTAACTGCATTGAGGTGACCACAGGGGAAGTAGCCAGCGAGAGAGAGAATGCCGGTCTTGGCGTGCAGCTCCGCAATGCGCGCTGGGAGAGTGCAGCAAGGCTCAGCGAATGAGTAACTGGAGCACCTCAGAGGGCCAAACTGAAGTATGGCCAAGTAGCCACCTAACTGGCCCGCACCGAGCGAGCGGGAGAGAAGGCTTGCCAAAGGCTGACGCAGAGCCCAGTTGAAGAGTCGTGTAAGCAGCTCTGCAAAGAGGGGAAAGCCGCCCAAACGCTCCTCTTACGAAGCACCGCCTAAAGCAATCAAGTAAGCAGTGACTCTAGAGGAGAGGCAGGAGGACAAGCGAGAAAAAGAAGGAAGAGCCCCACAGTGGAGAGAAAGAGACAAACCCCAAAGTGTGAAATAATAAGGAAGAAAGCCCTAGAGTAGGGGCAGGGGGGAAAGAAAACAGGGTGAGGAGTGAGAAAGAACAAAGCCCCAAAGAGGGGAGAGACAAAAGAAAACCCAGAGTGAGGAGACCAAAGAAACCCTCACGAAGGGGAGCGAGAAGAAACGCCCAAGAGTGGAGAGAGAAGGAAGATACCCCAGAGTGAAGGGAGAAAACCCACAGTGGCGCCAAAGAAGAAATGCAGAGTGGGGCGAAAGAAGAAACACCACAGTGGAGAGAAAGACAATGGAGTGGGCAGTGAGAGGAAAGCAAGCCAGAGAGTGGGGAGAGAATGAAAGAAATCACAGGTGGGGGTAAGAAGGAGAAACGCCCTGGAGTGGATAAGATTTTACATCACTCACTGTAATACTTGTTGGTTTGTTTGTCTTATTCATTCATTTATGTACATTCATTTATGTAAGAGAAACACTACATGGTTGCCTTATATTGTTTGGTTTCAAGTTTGTCTAATTCATTGAATGATTAGTGAACAACAATGAGCTTGTTAGTATTTATGTGTAATACAATAGCAACATGATCATGACTTGGGCTTGATTCATCTTCCCATGAAATGATAGTATGCAATTAATATAATTAATTACTGTTGAGAACCCTTCTTCTGTGTTATGTACTTTCTCCAGTTCCCACCAGAGATGGAGAAATTCCCTTTGTACCATACAGGAGTGGGGAAGAGACTGAACAAACTGCCACATAGGAAGTAAGGAGGAAAGCCCTTGAGTGGGGAGAGACAGAATAAATCCTGGAGCGGAAAGAACAGAGACAGAAACACAGAGTGGGGACTAAGGAGGAGGGAAGCCCCAGAGTGGGAAGAGACTGAAGGAACCCCAGAGTGGGAAGTGAGTTGGAGAGGAGCACAGAGTAGGAACAGACTGAGAGGACCTCTCCCCTCCAATCCCCCCCGAATAGGAGACAAGACACAAAGAGGCCTGGACTAGAGGATCTGAACAACACTCCAGCCGCCAAGACTGGCAGGCAAGGCCTATGATAAAGAAGGATAATGTTGGGGTCAGAAGCCAGCAGCCATCCCTTTCTGTGGGTAGTTCCCCAAAGTCTTTTTTTGTTGTTTTCTGATAGTGATTAGGTTAGAGTAGGATTCGGGATAGAGAAATGTATTTAAGACATCTTGACCTCCTGACAAGCACCCTTATGACTTTCTTTTGTTATAGAATAGGACACTAGATTATAGATTTACGGAAAGGTTTATCTGAATTTCTGTAAACTATACCTACATGTCTGAGTCCTGTTTCCAACATAGGGCACTGCTGTGCTCCACATTTTTGTTCCAACATTCAATTATCTTACTGCATCCAGAGGAGTGTAGACCTGTAGTGTTCCCAAAGACCTATATAGATCGGCTAACAGCAGACATTATACAGGGAATACCTGGAGGAGTTACTTCCGCAAATTCAAAAAATGTACGAAGCCATGCTGGAGGCTGCAATTCAACCCACTACTAATAGAACAGCCTTACTGATGGTGCTCTTTAAGCAGTATAAATCCTCATCTGCCGTTAACAAAATTGCCCCCTCAAAACACAGAAACCCTGCAGCCATCATAATAAATCATGGATCAACAACTCCCTCCTCCGTATGAAGCAGGAAGACACACTGGCAAAGAACCCATGCCCCGTCACCAGTACACAACTCAACTCTACTGCAAAAAACACAAAACAGGCCTATGAAATGCCAAAGCCACCCATTACCTTCAACAACTCCAATCCGCCACCAATCAAACACAAACAATTCAACATTGTCAAATCCCTCCCCAAACCACCATACACACACCCCTATCCACTGCGATATACAACAACCACATGGACTACTTCAACTCAAAAATACACATTCATCACTCCCATCCCTCGGTCCCAAACATTCCAAATACATGCAACACCTTCCATTCCACTGATACAGACACCCTCATCATCGCCCTTAATACCAAAACAAAACCCGATTACTTTCTGGATGATGAATGCCGATCTCACGCCTCAGCCAAATGCATCACCACCCTCACTCCCAACTGGGCCAATATCAACTCCTGTGTCTCACAGATAGTATAGTATCTCCTCGGCTCCTATAACTGGACATATCTCACCCCTGGTTAAAACACCATCTCTCAACCCCACACTCCTGGAAAATTACTGCCCAATCACTTTCCTGCCCTACGTCGCTAGAATTATGGAAAGTGTTACACAACTGCCCAAGGGATACTAGATAAGGCAATGTTACCCATACTTAAGGAAGAGACAGAGAAAGAAGAGACCGAAGGGGGCACCTAGGCTTTTCATCCTCCTCCCCAAAACCCAACCATCTATTTACCCTCTAAACCTAATGAAGAAGAATCCGACACCCTGGCTTATTTAGCCTTCGCCCCAGAGAAATGACCCTCTATTGGCCGAAGCCTTTTTGCAGGTAAAACCTGAATCCGAACGTTCAGGCAAAAAGTGGGCCCTTAACATGGGTTGCTATATAGAGGAGACACTACCACCAAAAGTCTAACAACAACTCAATTTATGGTCCCCAAGAGCTGAAAACAAGTGGTCCTCGAAATAGCTCACTCTCACCCATAGGAGGACATCTGGGACAGACTAAAACCCAGGCGCACATAAGCAATTTCTACTGGCCAGGGATTCATGCGCACATTAAGACTTTGTCCAGGCCAGGGATATCTGCTAGAGAACTAGTACTCACATACCACCACCAGCTCCATTAAACCCCTTACCCATTAATTAAATTCCTTTTCAAGGATCAGGATGGATACAATTGGTCATCTCTAGCATTCTAAAATGGGTAACATATAATAATAATAATAATAATAATAATAATTTGGCACTTATATAGCGCTACAAACCCTCAGGTATCTAAGCGCTTCTTATTATTACCCATGGTGTGTGGTACTCATTTATCGACCTCGGAAGGATGAAAGGCTGAGTTTGGCCCCGCCGGGATTCGAACCTGCGTTAGCAGGCTCTGCACGGATGTCAAAGCGAGCGTTCTACTGGCTGTGCCACTTGACCGGCTTGTGTACTGGTAATAGTGGACTATGCCACTCGGAACCCTGAGGCCTTCCCCCAGAGAACTAATACAACACAGCACATTTTAAAGCACCTGCTCTCCTTCTCCTGGGTTTGTTTCCCAAAGGAAATAATAACAGATCAAGGCTCTAATTTCACGAGTAGAGTTGTGAGAGAAGTTATGAAATTATTGCATATAGTTACAAAGTGCACATCTGTGTAACACCCCCAAACCCATGGTCTTGTGGAATGGTTTAATAAGACTATTAAAACCATTCTACGGAAGCTAGTATATATCAGGATGGGAAGAATTGGGACCAGGTGATTCTTTGGACTTTTTTTGCAATCAGAAAAACAACTCGGGCCTCTACTGGGTTTTCTACATTTTAACTGCTTTATGGGCGGGAACCCTGCAACATCTTATACATGCTAAGAGAAACCTGTGAGGAAAAGGAAGAGGCTCCAATACCAAACTCACAGACGGCGACCCGACTATAGCAGCAGTCAGATTCTTGGTACAGACTCATATGGTTAAGAGCCCAGGAGCAACAGAAGACTTCCTATAACCAGAAAGTTGCCTTGAGATCCTTCTCTATTGGACAAAAGGTCTTAGTACGTCTACCTATGTCCAACCGCCGCCTAAAAACACAGGTTTGTCATATAAACCTACTCAAAGAGTGGAAGGAGGACCCCTCTGAGGCCAATGCTACTATACTTTTCTGGTTGGTACCGGAAGAATTAGAAAATACCAACTTAATTCCCTCAGACCTAATAATCAGAAACAAGACCTTGTTGACCTAATAAACCAATGTCCAGATGTATTTTGTGAAGAACCAGGACAAGTGAAAAGGTATATACCATCACATTCATGCTCCCTCAGGCAAGGTAGTACATTTAAGATCCTACTGACTATAGGACTCTAGAAAGAATGCCATCATTAAAGAAGTAGAACAAATGCTCAAAGCCAATATAATAGACCCTTTAAACAGTCCCTACAGGCCCCTCCCATCCCCATTGTGTTGCTGGCAAAAACTGATGGTAGCTGGAGATTCTGCATAGATTTTAGTACAGTGAATATAATCTCAGCTTTTGACACTTACCTAATGCCACATATTGACAACCTTATAAATAGATCTTAATGCTGTCTACTTGTCCACCCCTAGATCTCAAAAGGGTATTGGCAGGTCCCCCTATTTGGACCCGACAAAGAGAAAACTGCATCCGTTACTGCCATAGGACTGTTCCATTTTAAAGTTATGCCCTTTCGATTACATTGTGCTCCTGCAATATTCCAGAGATTAACGGACCGAATTTTACAACCTTAATCAGACTTTTGCGGAGCATACATTGACAACATCGTAATCCACAGTAGAACATTGGAAGACTACCTATACTATATCTATGCAGTTATGAGAGCTCTGAAGAAAGTTTGATTAACGGCCAACCCAAAACTAGCCCAGTCTGTTGTTAAATATTGTGGGTTTTTTGTGTGTAATGGTAGTGTGCAACCACAACAAGAAAAAGTGAGAGCTGTCCTTGAAACCCCTACGCCTAAAAGTAGACAGGATTCAAGAGCTTTCCTGGGACTGATAGGGTATTACTGGAGGGTCATCCCAAATGTTTCTGATAAGACCTCTAGACTTACAGATAAACTGAAATGTGCAGCGCCCCGAAGGGTCAAATGGGAGGAGGAAGATAACATGTGCTATAATACATTAAAACAATCAATGTGCCACAGCCTCATTTTAAAAGTGCCCTATTTTTCCAAAGAGTTCATTTTCCAAACAGAAACCTCCCTGGCAGAACTAGGGCCCGTTTTATCACAAAATCATGACGGTCTGGAACATCCGATTCTGTACATCAGTCGGAAGTTGTAACCCAGGGGAAATAAACTACTCAGTTATTGAACTAGAAGCACTGGCCATAAAATGGGCAATATTACACCATAAGTACTATTTACTGGGGAGGATGTTCAGACTAATTACTGATCATTTTCCATTAGTCTGGATTAGCCACAGAAGAGAGTCAACCCCTAGGCTTATGCAGTGGTTTCTGGACCAACAACCAAACTGCTTCTCAGTGGAACATCGAAAAAGGGCGAGAACAAGGGCATGTGCACTTTCTATCCCGGGTTCCTTTGCAAAGCATCACAGTCCAACCTGCATAGGGGAAGGGTATGTGAGAAACCAGAAGGCACCCTCACAACCACTCCCTGTGAATTTACTGCTCAGGTGGCCAGGGAAGGGCCATCACTTTTGGATCCAGACCCTGGGGCGGACAAGCAAGGGAGTATCACCTGGGTGGAGGGTTCTTGGGGATTGGGGCTATGGTGCAGAATGGCAAGATATGGCATACCCCTTCCCGAACACTGACTTACCATCCCTACCCTCAGCCTTCTTGGGCTAGTTCCACTCATGCCCTAATTTTCCCCATGAGTTCCCACAAAGTACTGAGAAGAGGAAGAACCCTCAAAGAGGATGGAACACTTCCCATAGAAAACACCTCTCTAATAATTGGACGAAGAATAGGGGCTCGGAAGACTACAAAGATGAAGGTCAGGCATGTCCCATTCATTGTATTAACTATAACCAGACAAGAGAGACCAAGGACTCACACCTGAAACCCCTTAACAGGGCTTCAGAGCATAAAAGATGGAGTCCACAGAAGAAAGGAGTTCCGTCAGGGGAGAGTGTTAGGCAGAAACCTGTGCAGTTCCCTTAGGGACCACTGCAAAAGATTTAAGACTACAGGTGTTGGCAGTAAACCCACTTGGTAGCAGTCTGTACCACCCAGATTTACCTGGTAGCTGTGGCTGAGCAGTCAGACTTCCCTCAAGAAGAGTTAGGCAGTATGCAAAGTATACACAATAGGCACTCGGATACAACAATACAAGCCAACACTGACCAGAGCTTTGGTATCAAAGTATATAATTATTTATTTAAAAACACACTGTTGAAAACACTCCAGCACTCTTATTGTAAAATATTCTAAACACAGTTACTATTATAATATATACACCCATTTTTCCTTATCAGATAAGTCACTGTAAAACACCACTTATTTTCATACAGAGGTGAGCGCTTAACTAGATGGCACTCCAATAAGTTTGTGAGAAAGGGAGGGAAAAAGACAGAATATGGAAAGGTACACCACTCTAAGATTCAGGAACACTGTTAGCAAGGCAGAAGAGCAAAAGTCACTGGTGAGCCAAAGTCCAAAGGCTGGGCCCACTCTTAGAGAGAGCAGAGCACAAATGCGCCAAAGATCACACAGTTACACTAGGCTTAGAATGTCTTGCAGAGGGTTCAAAAAGAGTTTAGAGAGGCTTAGGAAAGTTTAGCCAGAGTGTCCCAGGCTAACCCAGGTTCGAAAGCCGGGGGCTAAATCTACCCTGTACAGTCGGTCGCAAGGGAAGCCAGGCGGGACACGGTACCTTAAGTGGGAAGGATCCTCCAGCGGTGGCAGTTGTTCCTGGTAGTGGGTGCAAGTTGCGTCGTCGTCCAGGGGAAGAGAAGATCTCGACTTGGAGGAAAGATGAAGGTCGTTGCTCTACCAGGGAAGAAACCAGCCGTGGAGTTTTCCGGTTAAAGTTGGTACCTTTGTTTCACGGTCATGGTAAAACGTGGTGTCCCGGTTGCCGGGGTGCTTGGCACAGGCAAGGCGGCCACGAGGTACGTCGGGAAGGCGAAAAGACGGTGAAACTGGTTATCCCCACCAGTCAAAGGAAGAAGACTCTCCGGCGGGAGATCTCCTCTGTTGTTGGGAAAAAGTGGTGAGACGGTCCAGCAGGGCTCCACCGGTAGTGGTGTCGTGGTAGGTCGGCTCAGCTTCTCCCTCGTCGGATTCTTAGGTCCTGTGGCGACTTCTGAAGTTCCAGTCCCCAAAGCCCTGCTTTTATGCAGAAAACCCCCATTCACTCATCCTAGCTGTCACTCAAACATGCTAAGTGGTGAGCCGGCCAGCTCACCACTTGGGCCAATCAGGATGGAGTGCGACTTGAGTTGCCTAGGCAACTCAGTCCAGGGTGCCTAAATTCCCCTCCACCCCTCCTAAGTAGCCCAGACAGAGTGGCACCACTTTGGAGGGCTTCTGTGGAGAAGGCCGCCAAAAAGTGGAACAAAGGGCTCGACTTGGGTTGGAGTCACAGAAGAGAACACAAACGCCATTTTAGAATCAAGTTTTGGCAAAAAATACCAACCGGAGAATTAATATTAATTAAATAAACCGGCGGTGTTTGAGGCTACCGTAAATAATTAAATAAAGATAGTAGCCTAAAACAATGGGAAATCCCATAGAAAAATATTCGCGGTTGAATATAAAAAGTAGTATCCACTGCCACCAGCCAAAACTCGATCAGGGGGGACGGAGACGTGCCCCCTCGACCAACAGACCCTGGAGCAATCGAATTGCCCCAGCCAGTACGTCCACAATATGATGGTTTGTACAGGTCCTGTTCAGAATTTAAGACTAGTAAAGTCAATGGTTGCTTTACATGCCCTGGGGGACAGTAGTCAGTCCCAGGGTATGGAGTCTATACTGGGGGGTCACTATGACACCCCTGTGTCACTGCACTGAGGGTGCTGTGTAACACGATCACAAAAACACATGAAGCCCTATGGGGTAAAAGACCCCATAACCCATTAAACACATCTAGATCCAAAGAAACACACTCAAATCATGTCCAAGAGTGAGGGTAAAAGAGTCTCACTCTTGGCAGGAGAAAAAAATAAACCCCAAAAATCCAGCAAAGCTGCTGGGGGACTCACTAGGTTAGGAAATTCAGCCTAAACAGAGAATTCTCCCTAACAGAGAGCAGCAGAGAAGCCGGTCCAGCCTGGAAGAGTACTCATGGAGGATGGAGCACCAAGAAGCTAAGGATGTGCAGACTGAGGCAGTCTGCGGAAGCGGGCGAAGGAGCCATGTCTCCAGGGTGCTGGCATGGTTCGGAAGAAGGGAGCCATGGAGATTTGTATTTTTTAATTTATTTTTAGATTGTTGGTCCCTTCGTTGTGGCTGCAGAGTGCTTGTTAGCTTGGGAGGAGGAACCAACCCAGGAGTGTCCAAGGGGCAGAAGGGGAGACCCTGACCTCAACCACAAGGCATCCTCTGAGCAGAGAAGCCGTGGGAAACAGCAACGCGACCAGTGAGTTTCAAGTGATACTAGAAACCCGGTCGGCGAGCGTATAAAAGCTAAAATGAATTACATTGTATTGGAGTAATCGCGTACAAGCGGTAGATTCTCGAAAAGCCTCAGAAACAAGAATAATGAACTTGATAAAGAGACTATGAATGAACAGCAGAAGGGGGTGCTGTGAAGTGCGAGTAAAACCCTGATGGTAAAGCTGTGAGACCAAGGGTTAAGGAAAAGAGGCTAATATTGAAAGTCAGCTAAACAGAATAGATTTGAAAGGAGTGATTAAGAAAGCGAATCACCTATCAGTGACACTTAAACAAAGCTTGGGAAAATAAGAAGCGAAATGAGAAACTAAGTGAGAAGCCATGGGCAAATGGCTGCGCGACCCGTAGTGGGGGGACCGTTTGGGCTGTTGACTGTGTATCCACCAGAAAGCCCCAACCCGAAGGAAAGTGTTAAAAGGAATTGAAGAAAAAGAAGTTGTCAAACACCAATTGAAATTTATGCTTTAGGGTGTGAGCACTCTAAGCTTGGGGAAGGGAACACTGAGCTCCTAGTTGAATACTGTGAATCAATTGAACATTGTGCTTTAAGGAAGGAGTATTTTAAGCTTGCGGAAGTGAACCCTGAGCTCTCAAGGGACACTGAACCAACTGTGCTTTGCAGAAGAGGTGCTTTAAGCTTGGGGAAGGATTCTCTGAGCACCTATTTGAATGTTGTGAACCAATTGAACTTTGAGCTTTACGGATTAAGTATGTTAAGCTTGTGCTAGGGTACCCTAAGCTCTTGTTGAAGATTGTGAACAACTTGAACATTGTATTTGGAAGAGCAAGTGTTTGAGCTTGAGAAGAATACTCTAAGCTCTTGTTGACCTTTGTGAATCCAGTGAAACATTATTGGAACTGTATCTTTAACTTGGGGAAGGGAACCCCCGAGATAATTTTGTTTGAACTGTGTTGAACTTAAGGAAGGCAACCCCGCAAAAGTTTTTATTGGAACTGTCTCAAACTTGGAAAGGGGGCCAAGAGCCAACCAGGAGCCAACCAGGAGCCAGAAGCAGCTCCATATTTTTCTTTGAACACTGTTTTGGTTACTGATATCCCTACAGTATGTTTTGTGTTAGATTTGAGGGCAAGCATAGGTTTATGACACAGACACACTTTTGATTTGACTGAGTCATAGACTTTCCTTATTTTATTTAGGTTGGGAAACCCCTGCCTTAGTTATCGGCCACGATAGGCATTAAACTAACCCAAAGACTTTCAATAATGGTTTTGCAAACGGTTACCCTTGTTGTCTGTGTCATCTCTTGATACCATAAAAAAAAGGGGGGTCTGGGAGTCTCTCTACCAGCACGAACACAGCCCAATGACCTGTTCTTTGATGAATAACCCCTGGGAAAGACTCTACCAAGTCTTTAGCTCACTGTCCCTTTCACAGAGAAGATATTTCCCTGCATGTCAGCCTTTGTCCTGCCCACGGGCAGTCCAGCGCCGAAATGCTAGGCAATTCTCCTCTGAACAAGAGTACCAACAGTAACCCCATACACATGTTTCAGCCTTGTTGGGCATCATCAGTGAGGTGAAACTGTGCCTCTCTAAGAACAGTGAGCAAGGGGTCCACGTCTGGATCGCCCTGTTAACTTAGGGTGAGACCCAAAGTTAATTTATGCAAAACAAAGAGGGGTCTGGGATACCATGCCTGTCTCACACAAGCAACATCCTGAACTCAGACCATATGTCTGTCGGCCGTGAACGAGGGGGCACCCATTTCCAGTAGTTTATCTCCATGTCCATTGCCCAGACCAAGTTCTTCAGCCAATTAGTAACCGGATGAGCCCCGTGCAAACATGACACCAGACCGCATTTCTTGGCCATAATAAGGCACATTGCAAGCAGTTTCTTGTTGGGTTTAAATACACCACAGTTCCCTCCCCCAGGAGGCAAACCAGGGCCGAGGAGGAACAGCTTTCACCACTGCTTTACTAATTACTTACAGAACCCCCCTAACCTCCCCAGAACAACCGTCTTTGCGGGCAAGGCCAAATCAGATAAAAAAATTCCCATCCCTTCCTCGTGCATTTCTTGCAAGCATTCTCACACTTGTTGTCAAAGTGGGCCTGTCTCGCAGAAGTCATATTGGTCTGGTGCAGTATCTTATATTGTATGAGCTTATATCTAGCATTTACTGCAACTATGAGTATATTCACATATACAGCCCCACAGTTTGTCTTCCAAAGAGATCTGTAGATCATGCTCCCATTTAGCTTTAGTGCCTATACAGCATTATAGCGAGTGACACAGCGCCAATTTATAAAGTGTTGAGACTATATGTCCACACCTAGATGACATCCCTATATACTTCAAGAGGGGACTTCTATGGCTCATCCGGAAAACCATGGTGCCACTTACGAATACTCGTTTAGCAATACTGGAAAATCGGGCCTAGTCCCCACCCAGCTTGCCTTCAAATTATTGCTGCGAATCAAACGCTCCCCCAGGATACATGTCTCCTAGGCGCTTAATACCAAGCCTAGTGCAAGAATCTGATATCCACCTATCGCACAAGGGCTTCAATGCAAACATCCCCCAGAGCACCAGCTCCGGTTCATATGGAGTTTTAACACCCGTACGGCGCAAAGGTTTAGCCCAGGCATCCTGAATACAACTCACTGCATCATAGCTACACATGTCGTCTGTCACTGGAAATTAGCATGAACTGTAGGGTATAGGGGGCTAAAGATGCGTGCACTGCTCGGAGATGTGGAGCGTTGCCAGGCATCCAGAAGGATGCAAAGTGAGCCTGGGCTGCTTTGTAGTATAGCTCCATGTCCGGAGAAGCGAGACTGCCTTGTTCAAACAGCTTAGTGAGGACTGCCCTCTGAACAGTGAGTTTTAGGGTGCCAGACCAGCTGCAATAATAGGGATCAAAGCTGCTGAAAGTATTACGTGCTGGGATATGCCAGTACATTTTGGAAAATGTTTAGCATTTTGGGGATGATTCACTTTTTAGCGAGGGGAACCCTACTCCAGACTGAAAGGGGTAACAATTTCCACCGTGCCACCTTATCCTTCAATGGCGTTAATACAGCCCAGTGATTCTCCGCCAGGAGTTGTGTGTGATCCAGATTAAGGACTAGGCCCTTGTACTGCACCAAAGATTCCTCCCACCTATAATCTGAAATATCCGGCAGGCAGCTTGCATTCTCATTTAGCGGGAAAGAGGTCAACTTGGTACAGTTTATCTTTAACCCTGAGCACAACTCGATTTGAGTCACTTCATCAGTGAGCGGTTGCAGGTTAATTCTAGGGTTTCTTATATACAGTAAAATATCATCCGCTTAAAGTGAAACAATGCTTGACCTTGGGGGTCGTTCTGTGCTAGGATAGCGAACAGCCTGCGCAGGATTAGAACGGTCAATCTGCCCGGATGGAATCCTGATTGATTAAAGTGAATGTAAATGGCAACATGCTGTATAATGCGTGTTACCAACACCTTCGTAAATATCTTTGTGTCCACGTAAGGCAGTGAGATGGGCCTATGAAATGCGCACAGGGTAGGTTTTTATTTGGTTTTAAAATTAGAGTAATGAAGGCTTCATTTAGTGTTGACTGCAAGGATCCCTCTGCATGGGCTTCCTCCCAGACCTTCACCAGATACGGCACAAGTCGAGGTGCAAACTCTTTATAGAATTCAGCACTCAGACCATTCGAACCAGGGGACTTGGCCCGAACGGCTGCTGCGATTTCTTCAGTCGTGACTGGGGAATGCAGACCCTCTATGGCTTCTTCATTCATCCTCTCAGGATTATGTTCCTGCACATAAGCCTATAGGTCTGACGCCTTTCTGAGCTTATAGCCGGTGTAGTATGCATGCAGTATTAGCAAACATTTTGTCCAGAAAGGTTTGCAACACCCCATCCTCGTCCTCAAGTGTAGCTATATTCGTGCCACTCCTCTTCCCTCGTACCAGCCAAGCTGCTGCCTTCCCAGGCCTATCCATTTCCCCATATTTGCGGGACCGTACGGGACCATCAAGAAAGCGAATCTCCCTATTCGACCGCCCACCTAAAGTGGCCTAACTTGTCCTTAAGCATATCATAAGCGCCCTATCCGATGGAGCCGCAACCCGTACCTCCAAAAACATTACCTTGTTCTCTAAGGTCGTCATTTCACGATGCACAGTCCACAGCACCCCCAACTCAGTAACCATACATATCGGCCTCTCATACCAAAGCCATTTGTGGCGTAGAGCCCACATTTGCCTCAAAGAATATCAAGATAGGGGAGAAGTTCTCCCGGAAGTCAATATCAAGCAGAGCCAACGGCTTAAGTCTCCACAAACGCCTCCTTGGCTCCGCTGCGTCAAACACCAGCTTCCAGCACATCAGTGAGTGGTTAGACATAGTTCTTGGCAACATAATGCAGGACTGGATTTTTCGGATCAGTGCCAGGCTTGCTCAAGTCAGATCCATGCGCTAGTACATGTAATGCACAGAAGAGTAAAAGGAGAAGTCCGATTTGCCACTGTTCAGTGTGCGCCATACTTCCTGAAGATTAAAAAGGGACAGTCGCTCGAATATCACTTGCCACAGCCGTCACTGACCTAGGCTTAGTCCTTGACCTATGCTTATCGATGGCCAGTTTTGTGTTAAAATCACCTTACACACACACTAACTGCATATCCACATACTTTACGGTTTTGTTAGCGAAGGACGAAAAGAATGGAGGATCGTCAACATTAGGGGCATAAATATTAACAAACTAACAGACACCCAACAAGACACCACTCAAGAAGACATATCGTCCCCAAGGGTCAGCCTCAGAGGACTCCAAGGTAAACGGAAGAGATTTATGAACCATCGTAATTACACCCCTCGAATAGGAGTAAGTTGTGTAAAATTGTGCGTGTCCCCAAAACTTACCAAATAATATAGATGCAAAGCCTGCTTTATGGGATTCCTGGATAAGTAGTATTTTGGCTTGCTACCTCTCACCGTAGGCTTGGATCTTCCTAGCCTTCACAACGTTATGAAGATCTCTGACATTCCAGCTTAAAATTGTATACTTTTTAGCCATGAGTTAGGCTTCTCACACGTATATTTACAGAGATGCTGAGACGGCAAGGATTCCCCACCGCCAGTCTAAAATACTGTCTAGTTACTCATGCTATAACCATTGCACTTAACATCCAGCAACCCTTTAACACCCACTTCCCAAACACAAACACCCCTGCCTTCCACCCTCCCCCACTCTCACTACGACCCTAAACCCCATAATAGTCTCGGCTATCGCTCGGGGATACCAAGAAGAAACAAATTCACTGGCCCCTACTAAAGACATGGGCGCCCACAGCATCACATACACAAACAAAAACTTGGGCTGGTACGTTACATTCCTTAAAGGAGGAGAAAAACATTAAAGAAGAAATAAGTAGTTAACACACTGACGGCAAGCAGTAAAGTTGCAGTACAGGGGTCCAGTGGCAAGCATACACAGCTGCCAACTCAAAGTCAAGGACTCACAGGGGTGCCTCCACCCACGCCTCCCCTATCGAGGCTGGGGGCAGCAACTCCAAAAAAGAATGCACTTCTTCAGACTTCAAAAAATGCATTTTGGGAAAAGCAAAGCATGCTGGGAAAAGCAAAGCATACTTAACACCCGTCTGTGCGTCTTTTCTTGGCCAACATAAAAGTCTGATGAGCATTTTGGGTGGCTAAGGTTAAGTCAGGATAGAAGGATATTCGTGCGTCGTGGTATCGTAGTTCTCCCAGTTCACGTAACCGTTGCAACATTGTGTCCCTGTCACGGTAATTAAGCTGGTGGACCATTACTGACAAAGGGTTTTGACCCAGCTTTGGGGCTGGGCCCGGTGACCTGTGGGCCCTCTACACTAGGAACTGCAAGACAACTAGGGAGCTTGTAAAATGATCTCTAATGAAAGACCCCATAAATGTCTCCATACTTGCAGGCATAACCAACTCCGGGAGGCCCACCACCCTCATATTATAGGTGGGGGACTGCGCTTGTCGGTACTTGCTCCTAGCCTGCACCTCTCATCTCCATCTGCAGCTCTCGGACCTCTGGTCTCATGCTCTTGGACCAGTCTTCAAGGTGACTGATCCCAATTTCAGCCGCTATTATGGTGACACTTTTGCCGATCCTATGTTGTATGATGTCCACCTTACATATCAGACTGTCAAGTTTGACCATAACTGAGTCAAAGCCGCATCATTTGTGCCAATATTAGATCCAGATCGGTCGAGGTGGTCTCCAGGGGCCTTCGATCAGGGACTCTAGGATGTAGAGCAGTTGTCGCCTTCGTATCTCCACTGGCCTCAGTCAGTTCCAGATGTCGTCAGTTGCTCCCTCGCCTGGCCGTCCTCCTTATTCCTCAATTTCCTGGTAAAAGACAGTTGGCACTGGTGTTTATTACCCTTTGCCATAGACCTGAACACATCTTTGTCCTGTAGGGCAACCCACTCCAGCACCCGCGTTGCAAAGAAAATGTTTGTATCCAATCGTACAAAGTCGTGACTCAATCCGGGGCATGTGGGGGCTCACTTCTTATTCGTCAGCCACTCGGTGCAGGGGGACCTCCCTTATTCAGCAAGCGAACCCCAGAAGAGGTAAGCTCTATCCAAGATCGTAGACAAAGGCAGAGGCCTCTCGATCCTGCAGCTGTTGATAATGCCCCAGAGACCACGGGGCAACCAGGTCAGTAGAGTAGGCACCACATGCTGCCCGAATGGTGAAGGCAATGTAGAACCTCAGCCCTTGCTCCCCGGCCTAAGCGTCCAATATCCCACTCACGCCTGTGCAGCACTTTAGGGTGACCATATATTGCCCTCAGCTCTCCACTTTTCCCCCACCCACTTACCATACCTCTCGTAGGCCAGACACCGAAGGGTAAACACCCCCATCTCCAGCCCGGGAAGGTAGAACAGGCCTCTGGTCTGTGAGCGGCCACGGCCTACATCTCACAGGAGCTCTGTCTTGCCACAGCACTGCGGGCCGTTTCATTGTACCGCAGAGCACCGCTCTTCCCCCTCATTATGAGCAGTTATCACAGTGTATGAAAAGAAGTAGTGGAACTGTGTTCCCTGCTGGTCTGCCAGCTCCCAACAAACCCCATCACCACGCCCCGTTCCCACGCAATCCAAACCCGCAATCAAACCTGCTGTTTAAGGGAATGTTGAGTACAGTGCATTGAGATGAACGTTTCAACTTCTTCCTACACTTAATTTAAAAGTAAACCATTCCAGAACGGATTCTTTTTAAAAATAAAAGTATAGTAACAGTAAAACTGTTTTTTTAAAGTAAAGGAGCACCGCTTAACAAACGCTCCCGCCCACTTTCAACCACTGCTAGCGAGTCACGCTCAGCAGCAGCTGGACTCTGCACCTCGGCTCAGCCATCTTCTTCCTCGATCACCCCCAGCGAGGCCCACCAGGTGGTCTGGCACCCCGTTTATCCTCTGCCGCTCCTCTCCTCTGTATCGTTCGCGGAGGTCAGGGTGTCTTTCTGGTTTCCCCAGCTCTAAGGAAAGCTATGTTTGGCCCGTGGGCCCCCCTAAGCAGATGGCAGAGCTCTAGAACTCGCTGCCATCTTCCTCTGTCTCTCTCTAGTACCCCCACAGTCTACTCTTGACTCTGTTACACTTGATTGTCAGGATGAGCAGTCCCTGAATTAGTATTCAGAAGGTTGTTTCGGGTCAGTATCTACAACCTCAAACAAATTAGCCTTCAGCCTAAAAGCGAAGACTCAACCATATGTCAAGCCATTCACACACACTTCTACTCCGATGAGTTTATCACTCGGAAACTGCATTCATGTTAAACTCCCTCACTAGTACAGACACAGTATATCTTGCAATCCTATTTCTGAATCCTATCTTTGATCAACCAGTTGCTTTAACATACATCCAAAAAACCACAAACATTACCCTTGGCCTCACTTCTGCACATTTTGCTCCAAAACTGTCTGTCTAAGCCTGTTTCCACATTACCCCTTGCTTACTCGCTCTTCTCTTTACCCTATCTGCTGTAGTTCATGCTCTAGATACCCCTGGAGGGGCACAATGCGCCCCAACACAAGGGCAAGCCTTGGTGCTGGGAATCTACTTGAGGTGAGATTTTCCGAGTATAAAAGGCTACTCATATAACTCTACAGTTGTCCATCGTCCAGAGCGTTAGTACCATGGACAGAACCTACACATAGCACCATATCAGCCACATAGTTAGCTTGGAAGAGTTACTTTATTCTATGTCAAGACCGGAAGCTCGGACTATGCTTTACTCTTTACATCGAGTTGTAAAGAGTAAAGAAGTATACTTCACCTTTGTGTATTTAATAGAATCATGACTTTCCTGTACTATTGAATGGAAAATCTGTATTAGCACCTGGAGCAGTCACTGCGCAGTGTCATTTCAGTATCAGATCGATGAAGAACACAGGACTAATGTAAGAGTAAGTTGTCAGCGTGGAGACCGCGGTATAATGCCTAAAATGGGCCTAAAAGCTCTGATTTTATAGTGCAATGCCAGCATCACACAGATTTTGGCTGCACAGATTAGTGTTAATAACGGTCACAAAGGCGCTTGCTGCAGTTTCGTGTCAGCATTGAGCAGAGGTCAAGGCTGCAGAGTCCAGGGTTAGCTTTACACACAGTGACCCAGAATGCACAGTGCAGCATCAAGAATAGATACAAAGGCTCTTGTTTTTATCTGCACGTGACCATCTCAGTTGGATTATACTGTACCATGGATTGTCAATGTCAGGCGCTCATACATACTAAATGTCAATGTGCCCTGTTTTCAGCCAAAGCTACTTTGCATTATGGGACTTGCAGGCTGATATAATGGGGAAAAACAGACAAGTACGAGAAAGTCTAGATTGGTAACGGGTTCAGTTATGAGCTTTCTACCCTGGCTCGTGGTTAGGAACAATCAGGTGCGCAATGCCATTGACCTGACTGGGCTCCAGCACCCCTGAAATGTGAGCCGAGGGCGGGGCTTCTGTGCAGAGCCTTTGTTAATAGCAAATCTCCGGCGCTATTTTACCTTTGTGCGCAGCGTAAGTTAGCCAGGGAGTTAGAGCCCAATCTGCTCAATGGTGTTGCACCACTGGTTAGGAGTCCACAGGATTTGCTAACTGACACCAAAGACACAGCTCAAGGCAACACTCCCTTGAAAACAGAGATTTGTTTTACCTGTGAGCTGCAATTATCGATGTGCTGTGCTTCCCTTCACTGGAGAAGAGTCCTTTTGAATGCAGCACTTTCAACACAAATAAACAACTTATTTGCCATAGGATGCAGAGCTGACTCTATTTGAGCTAGCCTCCACACTTGCAGACTGTTTTTTTGTCGATGAAGGTGTGGTTTTGCAATTTAATGTAAGCTTTGAATGGAATTTAAAAAAGGCACTGGGACGTGCACCAGGAAACACGGTGCAGGTTTGAACCAGAGGTCTGATCGCTCGAATGCTTTGTGTGCAGTTACCCACTGAGGAGTGTAATAGAGCTAAAAGGGAAACCTTGGTAACATAAAAAACTCCATTGCTAGCACATGCATTTGTATGCATACATGATTAGGCAATTGAAAGCGTGATGGGGTTAGAACTTCACGCCAGGGGAGTGTGTAGAGTAAAGGACCTTATTCAGATCCCAGAGGAAGTCCTGTTGGAATAACGACGAGATCACGAGCGGCAGCTCCCGCTCAGGACATTCTGAGCGCGGCAAGCCACGAAAAAGCATGCTAACCCAACCGTCAGGCCTGGTGTGATCGTTGAAGGGCCACTGCATAATTGGCGACGAGGATCGGACCCGCCCAGCTGTTCTACAATGCAAGGAGCAACGCCACAACCACCACCGTTCCTACAAGTCCCAGGCAGGCCAGCCATTCCATGGCTCCAATTGGAGCCTTTATTCTGGAAGTGATGGGTGGAAAAGGCTATCCAGCTGCACGCAAGAAGACCATGCTAACAAATGCGCTGGGCGTGGAAGGACAAAGAACTTTTGCAGGCCTGAACCCAGAAACGCAAAAAGGAAAATAGCCAAGAGATTCTCGTGTAAAGGAAGCAAGAACCGACAGAACCCGTGGACGACTACATAGTCAAGCTAAGAGAATTGGCTGCATTGTACGCATTTGGAGCAACGTCAGAGTAAAGAATCTGTGTGATGCTGGAAATGCATCGGAGGGACAGGGCCTCTGTATCCTTGTCCTTTATTGCTTTTTATCATACGTTTGGTCTTGTTTTCCGCATAGGAGTTCATGTGGGACTCCTGGCGGTGCAGATCTTCCTAAATTTGGTTTGGTGAACAGACCCTTGGGATACCCTTATGGCACCCATGGATGGGAGTACGACCCTGTACTCCTAGTGTATGTTTTTTGGCACCTCTGTGTGGCCCACAGAGCAGGGTTGCTCTGTGCTGAAATGACAGGTGCCCTGAGCGTCCTCCATTTTGAGATGCCCAGGCCAGTCATTGGAATCAGGGGATTCCTGATAGAAAGCAAGAGGCCACAGGGGCCATCTTGTTTCCTATCGCCTGTTAGCTTACTTTTCTCGAAGTCCCGGGAAAGCCCCGACTCTGTCCCTTCCCTCCGACTGTTTGGTGGAAGTTCCATATATGGTGTTGTGGGGATGTCGAGGCCAGACTGGCTGGAGCCTTCCCAATGACTGTATGTTGTGGGTATGCCCGTGGGGTGGGACCTGGGTGAATGGAGTGTGTGACAAATATGCATTCTGTGTTATGGGTGTCTAGTATCTGGTGTTTGACACAATGACAGAGACAGCCCTGCCCGAAACTGGTATGAATGTAGTGTGTAGTGCTGAATGGCAGAGTGTTTGTCTGAATCCACATTCTATGTTGCGAGTGTCTGGATGGAGAAGAATGGCCTGAATGCACTGAGAGCCGATTGGCTGCCTGACTGCCTGAATGCCCTGCTGAACGATTGGCTGCCTGAGTGAGACCCAGCAGAGTGAATGGGAGATCAACGGTATATATGGGGGCCTCTCACTGCTAGAAATCGTTCAGAATCTGAAGTAGAAACTGAAATCGAAACGGATGCCGTTCAGAAGCTGAAGTTGAAAATGATGCTCAACTTTGAAGCCCACTGCTAATCTGAAAGCTGTTGTGCCTTCAAAGAACTGATCCAAGAGAGGACCTGGCTAGGGGACCTCATCCCGAGCTAGGAAGGACCATTGTGTACCAGCTGATCTTTGCCAAAGCTCCCTGGTAGACAGACCTACAAAAGGCTGCCAACCGGAGAAGGGGACTGCCGAGGAGAAGCACCGGACAGCCAACCACCATCGCCGACTGGAGCCGCAGTGCTCCCTTTGCCTAAGACATTTGATCCAAGGACTCCCTTGCTCATCCTCGTCGACTGCTTTCGCCCTGCCGGAGAAAGTCAAGGCCGCCGACGACCGAGGAGAATCCGCCAGTGGGTTTCCCGCCACCCGAAGACCTCAGAGACGCCGACAAATCTACTAAAGCCAGCCGTGGTCCTGACCCGTTCACCGACGACCCGACGCCCTTGCTGGGCCAAAGTACTTCATTGACTCTTGCAACAACAAAGACTTGTCGCCTCAGTTTACAGGACGTTTTTCGACCGATCGTCAACAAGTACTGCAAGAACCAAAGCTGCTGCCGCAATGACAGTGTTCACCCTTTTTTTTCCTCGTGAGATCTCGACTATCCGTGGCTCCAGCCTTAAAGGGAGAGGCTCAAGAAGGATCTGTCGACGACCCAAGTCGAACTCTGCTGTTCCAGGTACATTGGGGTTGTAGAACTATTTAGAAGGAAATAAGACTCTTGTGAACAATATTTGGAATTGGCCTGTACAATATATCTTTATTTACAGGTTGCCCAGGTGGGAGGGATCCTCATTTAGAACTGTGCCTGGTGGTAGGGGCCCAGTATTCTGCCTATTGTTCTAACCAACTGCTTTTTCTCCTATGTCTATTGTTGGTTCTCTTTATTACTTCATTTGTGTGACATTTAAACTAAGTCCAGTTGATGCACTTTAATGAAATCTGATAGTAATTGTGGTACCACGTAGAACTGTGTATATATTTGCCATTGTAGATTAACTGAGCACAAAGTGAGTTATTGTGATTGTGTATATAAACGTGTACCTTAATTATATAAATACTGTGTTTTCACTAATACAGTGTGTGGACATTCCTTTGTGGGTGCTTGGGGACTACACTGTACTTAAGAACCAGCCTGCATCACCTCCTGAGAGCTAGGCCTTGATTGCTCACCCACGTTTCACCAAATAGAGAATCTTGGCTGGGGTCCTCGATGCCTCTCCTCTACCATATAGAGAGCAGGAGTACAGACACCATCTTACAGTCTTTACACAGAGGACAACGCAAAGCCAGAGATAACACAGCAGTGAAACGCAAACTGTTTAAGTGCCACAAGTGCACCAGTACAAGCCACTTAGCCAACAGTAGAGAATGCCCGGCAAGGAACAAAGAATGTTAAAAATGCAGAAGGTATGGACATTTCTCGTCAGTGTGCACATGGAAAGCGAGGAAAACTGTGACAGCAATCCAGAGCGAAAAAGGCAGAGATGAGGCCTACTCAGATGAAGGAGCATGCGCCCCAGTTCTCATGGTAAACAGCGGCACGACTCTGAGGAAAAAGCCCCAGTGTACCATTAAAGTCAATGGCCATGAAGCAAGAGTGATGGCAGACTTGGGTTCCGACCTCAACATACTACAAAAGCCTGGTGGGATGAGAAAGAGTCAAAGCCTACCAAACAAACATCAGTCCCATGGCGTACGGAGGTGCCAGTGTAAATCTTTTGGGGTACGTCAGAGCGACAGTGGCATTCAAGGACAAGGTCACCAGAACCAAAGTGTATCTTGCAGATAATGGACCCCCAGTATTAGGCTGGGATGACCAAGCCAAATTGCAAATCAGGCTCGACCACAGCGTGGAGGGACAAGTCCTGTCCATAAACAAAAATGGCGCCTCAATCAGCAAAGAAGAATATCCACAATTATTTTCAGACACGACTGGCCGCATCAAAAACTATGTGGAGCCGCACCAGTCAAGCATAGGGTGAGACCTGTGCCGGCAACGGCGAAAGTTGCACTACAAGAAAAGCTCAACAAGATGCTATCGTAAGGAACCATAGAGATGGTGGAGTTTTCAGAATGGCTCAGCCTGGTGGGTCTCAAAGAAACAGCATACCGGTGACTTGCGTATTTGCATTGATTTACGCAGCCGAAATCTGGAGGTGGAGGCGGACAGTTACCCCTTACTGAGCATAAATGAACTTATCTTTCTCATGAAGGAGGCCAAAATATTTTCAAAATTGGACATGAGGGATGCTTACCACCAAATCACCTTACATCGAGAATCCAGACCCCTCACTGCGTTCATAAGCCCATTTGGAACGTATCAATTCCCAAGAATGCCATTTGGGTTGTCCTCTGCGGCCTCTGCGTTCCAACGCATGATGGACACTCTCTTGAAAAACATTGGTAATGTCTCTTACTTCCAGGATGAAATTAATATAAGCCTAAGATATGCAGACACATGATGCAGCTCTCCGCAAAGTGTTGGCAAAATTGCAAGAAGCAGGAGTGCGACTACAACAAATGCATACTGCAGGCGGATGAAGGATAATATCTGGGATACACCACATCCAAGACAGGTATCAGTCCCAAGAAAGACTTACTGCAAGCAATTGTAAAGGCGCCTCCCCCCAACCAGCAAAGAGGAGCTGAGATCATTTTTGGGGCTATCAGAATACTATGCAAAATTCATACCAAACTTCTCAGAAACCACTGCTCCCATGAGAGAATTATTCAAGAAAGGCAAGGAATACCACAGGAAGGCAGAACAAGCCAAAGCATTCGAAGATGTCAAAGAGTGAATAATGCATGCACCCTACCTGCAACCCTTCAATCCTCAATGGAAGACCATCATTGCCACGGATGACAGCGCATACTGTATGGGAGCAACGCTCATGCAAAAGAAGGGCGATGAAGAACATATTGTTGTGTTTGCGTCCAAGGCCCTCTACAATCAGAAAAAAAATATTCCACCTTTGAAAAGGAGATATTAGCATGTGCATGGGTCATAGATTACATCCGCACATACGTATGAGGTACACAATTTAGGCTGGTTATCGATCACAAACCCCTAGTGCACCTTCTGAGCCCAGGAGGAACCTGCACAGCGACACCCTTGCCTTGCTCGCATCACTGCCAAGCTGCAACAATATACATATGAGATACAACACATAGCAGGATGAAAAAATGCCCAGGCGGACTGTATGTCCAGACTCCTGCAGCGCAAAGATAAAGAAACCAGTTTTCTACAGGACGAATGTGTCGTCGCATCACTTACGGACCTAAAGAGCAAGCAATTCCTCGAAATGAGCGATAGACACTGGAAAGAAGAAGCAGCCAAAGATGAAACCACAACAAAAATCACGGAGTGGGTCAGAAAAGGGTGGCCCGACGTGAGGTCCATTACAGAGGGACTGTGTCCCTATTGGAAAGTGTCAGATTAAATATTTGAAAACTAAGGGTTGTTCATGTGAGGCGTCCAGGTGATTCCATCCATAGCCATGAGACAAACCATCATATGCAGGACTCACGCCGGCCATCTTGGGAACAACATGACAAAAAAGATAGTAAGAGAATCTTATTGGTGGCCAGGTATGGACTTGGAAATAAGGAACATGACAAAGAGATGTCATGAGTGTGTGAATAGTGACAAGAGACTCAATGTGGCAAAAATTGGGCTTAGACTTTACAGGCCCGCTAGAACTCATGGAAAACGAAAGCAAGTATGGCATAGTGTTAGTGGACCATGTATCCAAACGGGTAGAGGTTGAATTTGTACCCAACATAACCACAGCAACAGTGATTCAGTTCCTACAAAACATCTTTCAGAGGGAAGGATTACCCAGAGAACTGGTCATCAACAATGGAGTGCAACTCATATCCAGAGAGATGGATAATTTCTTGAAGGAGAACAATATCCGGTAAATTAAAGCAGCTTTATATCACCCACAAGCAAATGGGTTGGTGGAACGAAACATCAGGTAGGGAGCTTTGCAGTTAGCCACAGCAACGAGACCCGACCCGCTCTGCACAGTCAAGGAAGCTATAGCTGCGCATCGCCTCACCCCCAATGGGGTCACAAACATATCACAGTTCCACCTCCTAAGAGGACGCAGGGCAGCGTCTACCCTGGTCCCGCCATGGTTGGCAAGCGTGAGAGAGGATAAAAAGGTGGACATTGAAGAATTGGTATGGCGAGTTAAGAAGAGCAAAGAAAACATGAAGAGATATAGCGACGAAAGGAGAAAGCCTCAACAAAGCACAGTCTGAGAAGGAGATTTTATAAAAATTAAAATGCTGCATAGAGATCCCGAGACGGGGTCCAAGTTCAGCAGACCATTGAGAGTGGTGCAACGAGGGACAAACCATGTATGCACCCAGGACGGAAAGCGGTGGAACTTAGAAAGGGTAGCACTGTACGAAAGGGGGGCAGAAGTAGTACTCAGCCCCGCAACACAAGAGCACAAAAGTCAAGAGGAGAGCTTAGCCAAAGAGAACCCGACCATGGGGGGAACAGTCAGGACATGCAGAGATGGAGGACATAGGGACACCCTCCCAAGCGGAGCCTGTCCAAGAAGGAATGCGACGAGGAAAGAGAGAACCAGTGAAAGGGCTGCAACGCCATGAGAAGAGAATCCAGAGAACAGCCGACCACATAGAGAAAGAAGGCGGCCATGAAGGTACACTAACTATGTGATGGAGTAAGACAAACTTTGTCCAACAAAAGGAGGTATGTAGAGTAAAGGACCGTATGCAGGTCCGGAGGAAGTGTCAGGATACAGGTAGGCAGAGACATAGACAGGCTACTCGCAGGGGTGTTGTGGGAACTATTGGGGGACTATTGTGACAGAACAGGCTCTGCGTGGGAAGTTGCACCCATATAAAAGGCTGCTTTGTCCTGTGTGCAGGAAAAAGACACTAAAGACTACATTGCCCAGCAACCGGCGCCGAATGACTAGTTTCCAGCATGCTTTGGGCCGATTCGGGCCAATCAGGGACCAGGAAGGGTGCGCCAGCCCCAACGCGCATGCGCAGAGCCCCAGGCACGGGCTTGCGCTTGAGACTCCACGACGAGAGGACTTGTGGACCGGAGCTCCAGCAAAATCACTTGCGAGGGGCGCAGCCCCACCCGAGCAGCAGCCCGGCCCCTCGCCTTCACAAGATAAGTGCCTATTTATGCTTAAAACTAAGAGGAACCGCGGGGGAAGTGCAGGGGGCCAACGTTTGCCCATTCAGAGCCCCTGCACCATTGTGAAAAGATAAGTGGGCATAACTTTGGCACCGTAGTGCGCGGGCAGTATGTTCTGGGAAAGTTAACCCGTGCAGGGGTCCGTATTTTTGTTGGGATGTTTTCGTCCGGGTTTTGAACGCACACGCGGTTACGAGTGTCTGCAGGAAGACCGCTCGTGGAAATTCAGGGAAATCTACAATTACGTTTGCAGGGGTCTGCGGGAAGACCGCTTGCCACTAGTACTACACTCTGCTGTACATCACATGTTCTTGGTGCATTACCTTGCACAATCTGTGCCTTGAGAAGGCAACACTGTGTGTACGTGTGTGTAGGTGTGGCATGGTGTGAATGCTACCAATTTGGAGGACACACATTAACGCTTGTCATTTCTTTTAGCTTGAACCTCTGGGGAGAACTTTTCACTGACGTGCACAAGGACTCGACCGCTCTTCATGGACAAGACTCTTAAGACCAGAGCTAAGTCTGCATGCCATTTGTATTGTTTAAAAAACTGCGTACTGGTCTGATTGACATAGGGTTAGATAGTGTAAGGGTGTGCTTATTGGTGCTCATGTAAAAGAATAGCTACTAAGGGCTGAGGACACCTGAACAAAAGTGCGCAGCAATCAATCTACCCTATATTTCCCCTGCCCATAACCTCTACCTTACCCTCAATCCGGTTTACCTAACTTCCCCCCACCTATCCAACCATGGAGACCCTAACCCTCCTTCCCTGCTCTGGTCAAAGAAACCCGTGTAAGCCTTGACTTGCGGGCTCCGCGACCATAGCGGGGGTGGTTGGTATAACGTTGCTCCTGCACCTTGGATCTGGATATCGTGACAGGAAGTCCTGCGGGAATAGCCGCGAGATCACGAGCAGCAGCTCCCGCTCAGGACATTCTGAGCGCAGCAAGCCACAGAGCGAAAGCTTGCCATACGCTCTCCCCTGAAAACCTCCTGGCCAGAGACCCTTACTCACCTGAATACAAGTACCACCAGCAGGGCAAGATAAACCATATAAATAGATGCTGTGCTCCGAGAAGTAGCTGTTCTGCTTTCTGCCAGGAGACTCCGGGCTACATGCTACGAGCTACGTGAGGAGAGGATCTCCTACGACGCCTATCCTGCCCCTAATCACTCTCAACAATGTAAAGGAACATTTCTGGACACACTAAATTATTTATTCCTGGTTAATGAGAATTATAGTCTTTAATGTTATACTTTACTTCTTTTTAGTGTACTGAAGCCACGCCCGCTTTACTCGGCGTCAATAAAACAGGCCGGCCGCGCGCTCCTGTGCGCACGCTCCGAGAAGTAGCTCAGAAGTAGCTGTTCTGCTGTTCAGCTGCGTCAGCTGTGGCACAGTGGCTTGAGAGGCTTTCTTTTTGTTTTACCCTTTCTCTGCCCGTATGCGCTGAGTCCAAGATTCTTAGGTTTGTTGACGCATCTCCACACTTAGAAGTCTGAGGTAAGATTAAGTCTAAGGCATAGAGTTGTGAAGTCTGCTCATCGATACATGCGTTAAGTTATGCTCACAGGTTGTGCTGTGTACTGCATACTTGCTGTGTCTAGCTATCCGCACATATATGCACTCGTAAAGCTGGGTGGTTAATTACAGCTTGGGCAGATAATGAGTCAAGCAGTATAAGGCTCCTCTGGTGTTACATCTGCATAAAGGCACAAACAAAGAACGTAGTGAACATCCTGTTGGGCTCACGTCCCTTTCGTTAGCCGTAATGTCTGTTTACAGAGGGAAAATAATTCAGAAAGCTACGTTTGTTCATAAAATCCTGACACGTCGTGCAAGTATGGCATTGGCCATAGCGACAGCATTGCCTGTCGCGTCGGACACAGATGACCATTTAATTGAAAGTACACAGCCGTGTACAAATGTCTGTGGTAGCGCTTCAGATATGTGTAATGCTGTTTTTCCTGTTTCCTCTCAAAGCCTGTACGTAGGGGATAGTACCTTGGTTCCTGATAATATGTTACCATGTGACCTAAATTCAAGCTTGTGGTTTGATAATACGCCCCCTATTTTTAGTACAGCGGATCAATCCTTAATGGGAACCACTCAACATCTAGAAAATATCACAGAGGGTGAGGTCAATCAATGTTCTAATAATGTTAAAATAAATATAGAAAATGAACATGCTAGTGTGAATGGGCTCATGTTTATCGAGCTCAAGAAGCAGTCTAGACTGCTGAATGAAATTGTACTGGCATTAAGAGCCTTACCAGAACTGTGCTCTAGTATAATGAATGAGTGGGAGGAAAAATGCAATAAAAAACACTAAATTCGGATTTGGTGCATCAAAACTTTTGTGGTGGTGTCCTAACAGGTACTCAAGAGGCTAAAAGTGTACCTATACTTATTTCTGATAACACAATACTGGGCCAGGAAGAAGTATATGTACAACAGTCCAATGTAACAACACTATCAGATGGTAAGGAAGATAGTGAGAAGGGACGAAATATGTTGAATGAGCTTGTGTTAACAAAAATATCTAAAAAAACAAGCGAAAAAAGTAAAAAAGAAAAAAATGCTTCTCAGCCTAAAGGTTTAAACAACAGTTTGCGTACGTTTATGAGAAATATAGACCTACGAACTGCTTGTGATGACCTTTGTAACGATAAAGAAGTTCCCTATGAATCACGTACAAATACAATGCCTAGTGCTGCAAGAAAGAATTATATATCACGTGAAGGAACAGCTGGAATAGGAAACAAATCTGAGAACGATTATACTGAGGAAGCCAATAGACTATCAGATGCTCTAAAACATAAACAGGTGACAGGATTGATAAAAATCTTAGGCGTATGGAAAGAGGCGTGGCCGACATCTTTGATATCTTTAAAAATCCAGAAATGCAGTCACGCCCCAATACACCGTCCTCAACTGGTCTCATGTCACCTTGTGCACCCCCTCACCGGATGAATGATAATGTGGTTTGTGTTGACGATTTGCAGCTATATGACGACTCTGGTCCTATAGTTAGTGAAATACTGAATATACAAGCCAGCAATGGTACTCATATTCCTAGGGTTGAGTATGTCACGGTGAATGAATCTAAGGTGGTTGGATGTGTGACCCCTCTGAATGGTTTTACAGAGCAAGATGCTTGCAGTATGGTTAAAAACATTTTTAAAAAACAGAGACTGAGTGAAAACATGGTTGTTTTGTCGAAAGTTACTAAAAATATCCTGCATGAAGATAAATTGAGTGAAACCTTGGTTCAACCAGCTGGCGGGTCTTTGAATGTAGATTCTCGACCCATAAATGAAGAACGTGTGCAGACCCAGAAGGGCCTTACAGAGCAAGATGTTTGTTGCTTGGTCGAAAACATCTTTAAAAAAAACAGAAGCCGAGTGAAAACATGGCTGCCTTACCGCAAGTTACTAAAAAAATCCTGCATGAAGTTAATCTGACTGACACCATGGATCAATCATCATGCGGGTCCCGAAATGTAGACTCTCGACCTATAAATGAAGAACGTGGGCAGACCTGTAAGCCAGAAACAGAAGCAATTACAAATGGTGCAGGTTATGGCCTTGACGGGGGTCTCAGAACATACTCTGGGAACTATGGTTGATAATATCCTAAAAAAGAAATTTGCCACAAGTTGTAATGGTTATGCTCTGATTGAACCCAACGAAACCACATCGTCAAGGGACTTTGTAGACACTACTTATATGACGGATGGGCTATTTGAACCTCCATGCAGAATGCCCATCGTTAACAATGGTCCCGTGCCAACGGGACATAGTCTGCAGAATGATCCGCCACTTGGGCATTTAAGGCCACCGGCTTTTTCAGATAAGCATAGTTTAATTATGTACTATGTACTTGAGGAAGGCGGTCCTAGTTCCTTGAATAGACCATATATATTGAATTTATTTAATGAAATCCCTGAACTTTGCCTGATAACATCGGCAGATATACAACTTGTAGAATTCATCCATAATCTGAGATATGATTATGTATGGCTGATCATCAAATCTCCCCTGATTAGAGCACTTCTCTTGAAGGAGGTGGGCTCGCTACAGAGGTTGGGCTTTGATATTATACCCTACAATAATACATTCAATCATAAGCCTCCACCGACAAAAAAGATGTACAATGGAACCTCTGAGACTAGAACATCTAAAATCCCACCTGTACGAAATGAAGGGATTGAGGTTATCAATGAAGCAAAGTCCTGTCTAAAGGATATGCAAGAGTGGCGCTGGCTTGCACCTTCCCTACGAGATTCTATTGCAGAACTGAAATCTGTTCCCAAACCACTTTAGCGCAAGGTCTTACTTTCAAATTGTGTCATGGAATACAAGAGGTTATAAACATCTTTTGCTAGACACCGAAGTAAGTGTGAAACTTAGTAAATATGACTTTGTGCTGTTGCAAGAAACTTGGGACACCTCTGGCTTGTACATCGATGGTTTTAATACCCTAGGTCTAGCTGCAAAAAAAAAGATAGCGGTAGACCTACCAGTGGTTTGTTGTTGGCATATAGAATTGATGTATGTATCAAACTATTGGACAGCTCTTTTGTGCCGGATTGTGCCATAAGAGCAACTTTTCAACTGACAACAGATGTTGGAATTGTTCATATTTTGATGTTCAATGTATATTGGAATACATGCAATGAGAATAGATGTGATTTACAGGAGTTCTTTGTTTATTTAAATGAAGAGATCTGCAATTGGCTTGACTCATACCCACAAGGTTTCATTTTACTTGCGGGTGATCTGAATGCGTATTGTTCACTTACAAAAGCTGCACAGTATCAGATACGTGCTTTTTCGCCCAATTTGGATAGTAAAAAAACTAGAGGTTGTCAATGGCTGGACTTTGGAAAGAGTTGGGGCTTGGAGCCGGTCTATAACATTTTGCCAACTTGGGCAGCTTGTGGATCATGTTCCATACTAGATTATATATTTGTGACCACCCATGAAAAATTGTATTGTAAAAAGTTTGAAGTTATAGAAAATTGTAATAGTAATCATGCAATTTTAAGTTTGGAACTCCCGTGGAGTAAGGATAATAATGAAATTTTGTCCTTTCCTATGCAAATTGAAGCATTGAATGATGGGAAACACGTAAAATGGAATCGTGGTAAAATGGAAAAGGCTAACCATATTATTACACAGGACTTTGCATATTCAAATTACGAGAAAAAGTTGGTTTGCTATTCTGTCGATAATTTTGGTGATTACATTGAAGATATGTTATATCGTAGCAATGTGCTCAAAAGTGGTAGCACAGAATCTAATCAAGTGCACATACACACTTTTGCTGAGACTGTAAAAAAAGCAAATATCTTTATGAGAAAGTCCATTAGAAATATAAAGACAAAAGTCATGGGGGAAACTGAGAGGAGTTTAAAAATTACGCAATGTAAACAAAAATATAAGAACTGGATTAAGAGTATCAAAGGCGAGCTAGCCCAAAAAGATGGGGAGGCAATGTTAGAGGCCATGTGTGGGAACAATAATACCAGCTTTTGGTCCTTAATAAATAAAGACCAATGTAATCAACAGCGTTTACAACTGAATCCTATAGAAGGTGGGGTATGGTCCAAGTATTTTGGATCTTTATACAAATCTCCTGAAAACTATTTGTGTCCTGAGGTTCTCATAGATGTTGTATGTTATTTGGACACATCAATCCTGAACATTAAAAGCTTAATTAAAAAAGCGAAGCCTACCTCCACTCCGGGTCCCAATCTTTTGTCATTTGCTAATTTAAAAAATAACATTGATTTGTGGTCTAAGCTTTTGCATTTCTTATTTGTGGATATTTGCCTCAAAAAGAGGATACCAAATAACTGGAAAGAGTCATATGTATTGTTACTTTTCAAGAAAGGTGATCGTCTGTGTCCCAAGAATTATCGCCCGATCACACTTATGAATGTGGAATCAAAAAATGTTACTGGTATAGTACTTGAAAAACTGAATATGTGGATTGATGACACTATATAGGCAGATTGGTTTTGGTTTCTGTAAAGCTATAGGGACTGATGCTGGAGGATTGTTGATGGTTGAGTTAATGAGTGCAGTCAAACAAAAAACTATGAAGCACTTATATATTGCATCCATGGATCTAAATTCCACCTTTGATCTTGTCGATAGGCCTACATTATGGAAAACCTTGTCAATGTTAGGCATAGATAAAGCCTTGCTAGATGTCATTATTCATCTTTACACAGAAACAACAATTAGAGTCAGGCTGAATAATAAAAGGAAGTCTGACTGATATTATTCCTACTGTGAACGGGCTTAAACAAGGATGCAGATTAGCTGCAACACTCTGTATGTGTCTAATGCAGGCAGGTCCTTGGATGCTAGCGGACCAATTGGACCTAAAATTGGAGTCTCGACTGTTTGGTGGGTGTCATATGCTGATGATTTTTTATTAATGGACTGCACAAAAATCGGCCTGCAAAAGCTGATAAATGATTTTGGTTTGTTTATTGATGAAAGAAAACTGAAAATTAACCCAATCAAAACTATAATCTTTCAAGTGGGTTGTAAAAGTCCTACCCCGTTTTTTTCATATTGGAACTGTAATGGTGCAAAAATTAAAAGCCAAACATTCCTAACCTGGTTGGGGTATGTTTTTTCCAGTAACTCCAGTAAAGTGATAAAAACCAGCCTGACACAAAAAGCAAAAGTGGCTCTCAATCAAATAAGAGCCATTGAAAGAACATATGGTAAATTTACTTTTGACCCCTGCATTCTGTTCTATAGGCTCAAGGTGTTGCCAAGACTGTTTTATGGGTGTGAATTTTTCTCTAAATCTATGTGGCCCTTTTTACGTCAACTGAAGTCCATGATATGGCGAAAAATATTATATTATGTTCGAAAATGTATTCCTCTAGAGCTAATAAGATATGAACGTGGTCTGCATTCACGCAATAGTATCATGTTCAATAGAAAACTGGCTCTATTAAGAAAATGTCTGGTTGCTGAAAACGGTACAACTTATGCTCATTTGAAACATGTTACAAATGGAAACTTTATGTATAACTTAAAAGAGGACTGTGAGAAAAAAACTCTTTGATTTAGGTTTATCGATATATACACTTATTAAGTTTCCAGATAAAGTGAATGAGGTTGTTAATGCTTTTGACTGGTTGGGCAACAATGTAGTTTTGTTAAATTCGAAGTTATATTCTGATAGTGTGTCATATTGGAAATTCCGTCCTTACCCGGAAGTATACCTGAAAAAATATCTGTCAAGAGAATTTCGAAACTCTTATATGCGCTTCAGGTTTAACGTCCTAAGTACAAATGAGATCCTGTTCATTCGGGGGTTGAGCTCTTGTGGGACCGAAGAATGTCATTTCTGTAAATTAAAAGGCATAGGTGAATCCTTAAAACATCTATTACTGGAATGTCCAAATCTTCGAGAGAAGAGATGGAAAGTTTTGCACAATTTGTATTTAATACAGCCTGGGTGGATAGAAACAAACTCTGGTGTGAAATGCTTCATGGCTCTTCTATCGCCTTGAAAATAAAAGTCAACGAATTCTTGAAAAACACTTGTGTGTTGACATAAAAGAAATTGTTGAGGGTATTCTTGGTTCCTAAATGGATAATATAGAATGTGTCATTGCTTAAAAAGGTCTTAAAATGTTTGTTTAGCATGTAAGGTGGTTATATTTTGGGAGGTGGTATGTCCTTTTTTTCATTTGTTCATGTGTGGGTTTTTTTTTGTATTTTGGATCTTAATGAAATTGTAAATGTATAAGCAATTAATTGTGAAAATACTGTTTTAATGAAATATGTTTATCGCTTTTTACTGTTTATATTTCTATCTAAAGGTTTGAATAAACCAAAACAAATAAGGGAAAAAGAAAAAAAATAGATGCTGCAATGTATGATGAAAGGTGATTATTATCTAAAGACAGTGTTACGTGGGATGAAATAATAAAATCACGCTAACCCAACCTTCAGGCCTGGTGTGATCATTGCAGGCTAATCAGTAAGAAAAAGGTAGAGAAACATTTTTTCAACAGTCACTTACTCTAGAACGTCGCTACAAATCACATTTACAAATAAGTGATAGATAATCAATACAAAATAATTTTATTAAGAATCAATACAAGATAAAAATCTCATGAAGTAGAGACTACAATACAGTAAATTACATAACACAACCCTAAAACAAGCATATTTGAATATGCTAATGACCAAACATAAAAAGTAAACATGCATCAATTGTTACGACAAAAATCATGAGGGGATGGATCAGTCTTTTAATTTTTATCAATGAAATATACATTTTCAAATTAAATAGTACACTTGGTTACAACTCCAAGTTACACACTCGACATGTTTCAGTCCTCTTGAAAACTCTGGGACTTTCTTCAGGAGTAGTCATCAAACGAGTTTTTAAAAAAAAGCTACAAAAGCTTTTTTCAATCAAGACACATTCACTTGTCTGTAGACGCGACTGTTGATAGAAACTAGTGTTCCCAGGTAAAAAGACTGAGGGTCCACTTGGACACCTAGCTATTGTCCCGAACATACAAGCAAAATTGCTGTTTTGTTTTTTTCTTGTTTCTACCAACAGTCACGTCTCCAGACAAGCGAATGCGTCTTCATTGAAAGAAGCTTTTGTAGGTTTTTTAAAAAACTCCTTTGTGATGACTACTCCTGAAGAAAGTCCAAGAGTTTTGAAGAGGACTGAAACATGTTGAGTGTGTAACTTGGAATTGTAACCAAGTGTACTATTTAACTTGAAAATGTATATTTCATTGATAAAAATTCAAAGACGGATCTATCCCCTCATGATTTTTGTCGTAAACAATTGATGCATGTTTACATTTTATGTTTGGTCATTAGCATATTCAAATATGCTTGTTTTAGGGTTGTTTTATGTAATTTACTGTATTGTAGTCTCTACCTCATGAGATTTTTTATCTTGTATTGAATATTAATAAAATTATTTTGTATTGAATATTTATCACTTATTTGTAAATGTGATTTGTAGAGATGTTCTAGAGTAAGTGACTGTTGAAAAAATGTATTTCTCTACCTTTTTCTTACTGATTAGTCTCACCTTCCCAAAATTAGGGTAGAGGACCATTTTTGTAAAAAAGTGTCTATGTGGGCTCTCCCAAACCCTTGTTTGAGGGATCATTGAAGGGCCTCTAGAGAGTGCTTGGAAGAATCGGGTGGGGGAGGTGTCTCATTCTCACAGCAGTCCTTAAATGTGTGGTTTCAGACGCGGAGAACGTTAACTGCTTGTAGCGTTGAAGCTTCACGAGAATACTCATTAGAAGGCGCAAAGGAGTTAGATGCCCCCCACAAGTAAGTTTGCCCATCCCCACAATCTCTGAAGTTAGCACCTCTTCCAACATTTGAAGGGTCATCCCCCACCGAAATGTTAACCTAGATGCCTCTGTGGAAGTGTGCACTCGCATTTTGTTAGGGAGAATGGTGAGTGAAGTCTTTCTGGAACAAAGTCAGACTTTTACTGTGTTTGTGCAGAAAAATGGACTTGAACGAAGCAGTGAAATAAAGCTGCTACTTTCAAGAAAGGCTTCCATCTCCTCACTGCATATTGCACTTTCAAATTTACTATTTGATAGGGAGTCCCCTCACCAGACCTTGAGTGTAGAACAGTGGGCGATGGAGAATCCAAGATAGTCCCACCCACTTTCTGAAAAGGCCCCTCCCATCACCTGTTTAACCCCCCCCCCCTCCGCCCCCGGAAATGTAGGTTTAATTGCGCCCCTGGCAACATTGATGGTGGTAGATTCCCAGATACTTCTACAAGAGACGCCGTTTATGTGCTATATCCCACGAGTCTGCCATCTCAACTCCAATTTTTAATGATCTCATATGTCAAGTATCCTGCCGCTAAAACCTAAGGGACAACACTCACGCTCGCAGCACGAAGCCGTGCATCTTGAAAGCTGAAGTCACTTTCCTCTTTAGCTTGTCCGATGCCATCTTCAAGCTTTCCGCGCCAATTCAGATACGATGGTATTAGTTCCCATTAGAGGAAAGGACCAAGCAACGAGTCTCATCATGTGACTGGTACGTCACGTTCCTTGAAGCGTACGACCTACAGTATTTCTTGGCGATCTAGCCCATCACGTAACATATGTTCAACACTGGGACGCTTTAGACGTAGAGGCGTATAAGAAGCATATTGTGGTTGTACACGAGCACAGTACAGCATCGTTTGCTCCCTTTTGTCCCCCGTATCCGTGTTTAAGGTATCATTATAGACATAGGCAATGTAACACATCGACAGCATTAAAAAAATGACTTGCGAGGGCCTGTATGGCAAAAGACATACAAACCCTTTAATTTGTATATGTATCGACATCAGAAGGATCATCACAGAAAATGACATAATGAGTTTCATCAATGTTTGGTACTCTAGACTAGAAGTAAAATTTAAATATTTCCATGTGTACGCCAAGAGACAAAGAAATCTCTGGAATACAATATATGAATAGTCACAATCCTTACATCAGTAGGTATGGTATAGTCTACCAAACCTTCAGAGGATATTTTTCTTAAACAGCAAAAGCTGCAACCCCCATCACTTCCAGAGAATCACAAATTTGCCAGATACATCAAATGATTTGCCCAGGATCACACTGGGTTAAGTAGTGAAATCAGGATTTAAATGAAGTCTATGATTTAAACATTTGACACGATGTCGACCCAGCTTTAGTTGATGTAGATAGACGTGACTGTTGATAGAAACAAGAAAAAACAAAACATCAATTTTGCTTGTATGTTCGGGACACTAGTTAGTTGTCCAAGTGGACCCTCAGTCTTTTTACCTGGGAACACTAGTTTCTATCAACAGTCACGTCTACAGACAAGTGAATGTGTCTTCATTGAAAGAAGCCAATTGGTTTCAAGAGCTTAAATAATAATTTGTAGTGCAGTGACTCGAAAGTACACAAATTTGATAAGCAACAAATCAGACAATATATAACATTTTTAGAGAAACAAAATAATTGTGTAGTATAAAAGAAGGGGCTCTGCAAGTTGGATTCAATAACTTGATTGCTGTAATAACGTTCAGCAGTTAACATTTAGAATGGTTCATTAACTGTCCAGAAACCAAAGGAAGTAAGCATTCTGGACCAGGATAAGTAATCTAGTCCTTAGCAGTCTTTATTCCCTTGCATGAGGAGAAGCGCCGGGGGCACCACCTGCTCCGTATCATTGGCACCTTGTAATCAAGTCCTGGCGCACTTTGCTGGCTCTCTGCGGGACGCGCGGGCAGTCTTGCGAGTCTACGCCGTAGCGCGTCTCGTGAGGTTCCAACACACCTCCCTTTGATAACATAGCAGAGTTTATTCCATTACAAAGTCATCATACTTCCCAAGCATAACTCTCAACCTTTTGTGACACCAAGGCAGGTGAAAGCCACCGATTTTGTTTTTGGCGGGTGAGAGCCCATTGAACTGAACAGGCCTACTGGAGGCTTGGCGGGTGAGTCAGCTGTTTACAAGGCGGGTGACACCCGCCAAAAGAGTGTGAGTTGAGAGCCTTGCACCTGTCTTCTATGCTCTCTTCTCAGACGATCTTCCTTCCTACCACCTGTGTACTGAGCTAGACTCACGTCTTGGGATGTTTCTGGCGCCTCTGTATCTGTCTATCCTTATGTGATTTCTCACAATGCTTTCTATTTCTTGCTCTCTTGTGGCATGTCTGTCAGGGCTTTTACAAGGGGTGAATTCCTCTTGGGATCTTTCCGCTTCACAATGCTTCTCAAACATTGCCACATGCTCCATATTCCACGTGCTGCCGGCCATCCTCTGTGCGAACGTGATTAGTCCCTCTGTGGATGACTTTTATTGGTTGACTGATCTTCGAACCTGTCATTTGATCCTTGCTTGGTAGACATATCTTGATCCAATCGCCTTCCTTGACTTTGCGGCCTTGGGTCATTTTTCTCTGATAACTCCATCTCTTCATGAATGCTTTGCTGTTTTCCAACCTCCACACTACTTCTGCCATGTCTACTTCATCGTCTTCTCTTACTCTGGTAAACCATGGTGGTACCAATGTGGATGCTGCTCACCTCCACCTCAGCATTTGAAACGGCGACACTTGGTTGATGCCGTTGAGGGATAATCTGTGGGCAACAACGGCCCCCTTGACAGTTTTGAGGGTGATCCACAACGGAAGCGGTTGCTAACTGGATGGCTCCTTTGATTAACCTACTTGCCCTCTCCACTAGTCCATTCACTTGGGGATGGTACAGTGCAGCCTTTCTCTGTTTTATCTTGTGTTTGTGCAGGAATTACTCCACTTCTCGTGACACGAGCTGTACTCCATTATCTGTGACTAACTCTGGGGAGACCTTCCCTCTGAAAAATGGACGTGAGGACACATTCATCTTCTAACCATTTCGACAGGTAGTCTACCAGTACTATGCCATACCGATGCTCACGAGCCATTGCGTCCAATGGTCCTATGAAATCCAACCCCACATTGTGCCACACTGCTTCTGGGATCTCTGTGGGAATCATCGGGGCTTGTCTGGTCTTCAAGTGTTTGTGTTAAGAAAACCCAAAGGTCTTATTGGAAGTATTGGAAATTGCATCATCCTTATTACTTAAAACAGAAACCAAGATGGCGCCTATTTGGTTCCCTTTTTGTGAACCAACAGTGCAGGTCTAGTTCTCTTCAAGATGGCGACCTCCTCTCTCCCAGTACCATATCTTTTCCGCAAGGGAGCAGGTAGGTGCGTCGCTACTCGCTCCACACCTTGTGCAGCTTCTTGTACCACGCTCGCTTACTAAGCATTGCTCTTTCCCTTCCGTTCCGACTACGGTCATTCTGTATCTAACTCTCCGTTATATCCACCTTTTTCTTCCTTTCCTACAGGCTGCTTCCTAGCTCACCTTACCTTCTTTTCCCTGGCTCCTTGCCCCATTTGTTACCTCTCGAGCCCGCTCTTGAACCACGGCTCCTCCGCCTCTGGTATTTTCCTTGCGACACTGCTCCTGCCTCACAGAGCCTTCCGATTACGGCAGACACAGCTCCTTGCCGTAATCTTCTTCACAGACGGCAGCCTACAGTACACGGCGTTCCATTTTCAACTGCTGCGGAGCCCAAATCATTGAACACCTGCAAGAACACTGACATCGGGTTTTATTCCCCAGAGGGTTTCCCGAGGGTGCCGCCCACGAGGCGCTGGGAGCCCAGAATCTGGTCTCTTCAGCGCTTTCTGGGAGGTATTCCATTACTTCGAACCGAAGACCGGAAAAGAAATTCCAGTGGAAGAAGAGACCGCCCCGTGAGTAATAATTGTTGTGCTATCTTTAAGAGATAGCGATGCCATGGATCAGCAAGTACAACAATTAATCACAGCAGTCCAGGCTCTCAACACAGAGGTACAGACTTTAAGGAATGAGAACAATACATTATGCCAATTGGTTATTTCGCCGACTGAACTACCCCCAGGACCTTTACCGATGGGGAAGTTTGACGGCAATCCCAAAAGGCTAAAGGAATACGTGGATTCCTGTACGGTTCAATTTACATTGAAACCCACCTTTTTTCCTACAGACAGAGCCAAGGTCAGTTTTATGATCTTCAACATGTCCGGCAATGCCCTGGCTTGGGCCACTCCCCTTGTTACCACCAATAACCAATTAATGGATTCAGTGGCAGGATTCATCAGCAGGGTTCAGGCCATGTTTGGTAGAAAGTGTCATAAATCACAATGTATCAACTGAAAAGGATACGGTAAACAATAAAGGATACAATTTGGTAGGGCTCTTCCGGATCCTATTTTCACACGACTTGATTGTAGGCAGGTCAAATTAGACCTTCCAAATGATACAACTCTCTGACTGGAAGAAACAGGCAGCGAGATGGATCACTGGAACGGGTGTGGGAATTGTGTAGGAAGTATGCCTAGGATAGATAAAGTATCATAAGAAACTGTCCTAAACAAATTACTAAGATAACACAATTTAGCATTAATTCAGACACTGACCTTATGGCAAAAACTGAAGTAGTCCACGAAAGTTCCTTGAAGAAAATCAGGAGTTGAACAAATGACAAAGGAAGGGAATATTAGTAAGGGAGACTTATCCCGAATGGCACGAGGCTCTCGCTAGATACCAGGTTGGTGCACCACAGGATAGCGTCCAAAGTACTGTGCACAATAACTTTCCAATAGTTCATGAAATACTTCCTTTCCCACGATGAACAGAAATTAGAATTTCACCTGTTAACTGTCACAGGTACCAAAGATTAAAAAATAGTTCAGAAAACCACATGCAGGATAGCACGCGATAGAATACACGCAGCCAGGCCAGCCGCGCGTGAAAACAGCGTCCGCGTGTAGATATTAGCACGCGAACAGGATACACTCAGCTCAGGAGAGCCGCGCTTGCAGACAGCGTCCGCGTGGAGATTTGACACGGGAACAGGATTCACGCAGCTCAGGACAGCCGCGCTTGCAGACAGCGTCCGCGTGGAGATTTGGCACGCGAACAGGATTCACGCAGCTCAGGACAGCCGCGCTTGCAGACAGCGTCCACGTGGAGACTTGGCATGCGAACAGGATACATGCAGCTCCGGAATTAGCGTGTGTAGGAAAACCCGCTCAAAATAGGCCAAGGAAGTTGCTGAAGGGAATGCGAGAACGCAGGTCTTGAGTTCAGCTACCAAAACGCCAAAATTGACTTAATCAGAAGCAGCGATCGGATTTTCCACGCTGCTTATGTACGCACTGCCATGATACACGTGACGGACCTAAGTCACGTGAATTTTAACGACGTGAAAAATGCAGACATCGTTTTCCGGGCAATGCATCGAACAACCTCCATCTTGAGTAGAATGTTCTAATGGTTCTATGGGCGTAACTCATTTTGTATGGAGAGGTCGTTCCTGGTCCAGAGGTATGTCCAGCAGGCATGACAGTGCCACCCCCCAAAGGAGCAGCCACTCCCCTTTTCGAGTGGAATCGCCTTAATAAAGCTGGAGCATGAATGTTAGACAGAGGTTCCCAGGATCTATCCTCGGGACCATAGCCTTTCCAATACACCAGATAATATGGTTTCCCAGACCGTAACCTCATGTCCAGAATGTCTTGTACTTCATATTCGTCTGACCCTTTCACAGAAATAGCAACAGGCCGTATAGGCAATCTAGTAGCATCCAAGCATGGTTTGATGAGTGACACGTGGAATACAGGATGCACTCGCCACCGTTGTGGCAAAGCCAAACGGACAGCAGCCGGATTTATAACGTGGAGCACTTCATATGCCCGATGTATTTAGCTAACAATTTCTTTTTACCGGGTAGCCTCAAGTTTTTTGTGGACAGCCATACCTTCATACCTGCTTTGTAGACAGGTTCAGGGATTCTATGAGCATCGGCATAGGTCTTGTCTCGTTTTTTAGCTTGCTCCAATTGCTGCTTAACTTTTTTCTGTAGACTCTTAAGATCTCTAAAATTACGTCCTGCTGCAGGAGTATTCAAAGACAAACTGGAATCCAAAGGAATGGATCGTGGGTGTTGCCCATACAAAGCATAGAAAGGTGAAGTACCTATGGCAATATGATAGGAATTGTTATAGGCGAACTCCGCTGCCGGCAGAACACTGAGCCAATCTGACTGAAACTGCAGGCACAAACATCGCAGATATTGTTCCATAGTGCTATTGACTCTCTCAGTCTGTCCATCCGTTTGAGGGTGATAAGCACTAGACAATCTGTCATCAATTAGTAATGCTGAATTTAGTGCTCTCCAAAAATGTGACGTAAATTGTGAGCCCCTGTCAGTGATTATCACTGAAGGTAGACCAAAAATCTGGAATATATGCCGGATGAATAGATCAGCCAGACCAGCAGCTGTTGGTACACCAATACAGGGGATAAAAAGCGCCAATTTTGTAAAGTAGTCCACCACCACCCATATGGTATCGTAGCCTTTATTTCTTGGAAGTTCAACCACAAAATCCATTGATATCATGTACCATGGTTTTTTGGGAACAGGTAGAGACTGGAGTAAACCCACTGGTTTGCCAGGAGTGTTCTTGCATTGACTGCATACCGAACATGTTGAAACATAATTTATAACATCTTGTGTTATAGAAGGCCACCAACACCATCTTTTCAGTAACTTTAGAGTCTTCTTCTGTCCAGGATGGGCGGCAATCAATGAATCATGACCCCAACTGAGGGCCTTGTTCTGAGTGGTACCAGTTGGTAGATAGAGTACTCCTTGTTTAAAAGGCAAACCATTGTATATATCAAGATTCAATTCCTGAATCAATTGTGGATTTAGTTTCACCCACTCCTGTAACTTGTTTTTTAGGGAAGGTTGTGCAGAACAACTACATATCTCGTGATCTGCCAACAACTTATTTTGCACCGATGATTCTTTTTTCACCTCTTCACCGATGCGAGACAAAGCATCCGACTTGACATGTTGTCTGGCAGGGCGATAAGTAATTTGAAAATCGTATTGAGCAAAAAAAAATGCCATCTGGCCTGTCTAGCTGTAAGACATTTTATAGTTTTGAATGACTGAAGATTTCTATGATATGAATACACCACCACCTGATGTTTGGCCCCAAGAAGATGATGTCGCCATTCTTGGAAAGCATCCTTGATTGCAAGTAATTCACGCTCAGTGACAGTATAGTTTTGTTCATATGGGGTAAGTTTGCGTGAGAAGAAAGCAACTGGATGCTCCTCCTTAGTTTCTGCACAAACCTGCGAGAGTACAGCTCCTGTAGCGACACTGGAGGCGTCTGCTTCAACGATAAACTGACCATCCGGATCAGGATGTTGAAGTACAGGTGCAGTGGTAAATGCTTCTTTTAACCTCTCAAAAGAAGCTTGGGCATTCTGGTTCCAACAGAATGGAATTTTAGAACTAGTTAAAGCTGTCAATGGGGCCACTATTTTGGAGAAAGAACTAATAAATCTGCGATAAAAATTCGCAAAACCTAGAAATAACTGTAATGACTTGACATTGTGTGGAACAGGCCAATTCAATATAGCCTTCTCTTTGGAACGACTCATTCGAACACCTTGATTGGTAATGTCGTAACCCAGAAATTCAACTTCTTGTGTATGAAAGACACATTTCTCGGCTTTAACAAAAAGTTTGTTCTCTCTCAGTCTTTGTAAGACAGCTAAGATGTGTTTAACATGTTCTGGAAAAGATGATGAATATATCAAAATGTCATCCAAGTAAATCACCACGAATTGGTCCATCATATCTTTGAAGATATCGTTCATGAAGAACTGAAATGTGGCGGGAGCGTTACAAAGACCAAAAGGCATCACTAAATATTCATAAAGGCCGTACCGTGTCTTAAAAGCGGTCTTCCATTCGTTTCCTTCGCGAATGCGAACCAGATTGTAAGCACCGCGCAAATCTAATTTAGAGAAAAACTTGGAAGTTCCTAATTGATCTAACAGAACATTAATCAGTGGTAAAGGGCACTGATTCTTTATGGTGATGTCGTTAATAGCCCTGTTATCAATGCAAGGCCTTATATCTCCTTCCTTCTTTGGAACAAAGAATAAAGGAGAAGCAGCCGGCGATTGAGATGGCTGTATAAATCCTATATCAAGAGCTTTATCGATGTATTCTTTCAAGACAACATCTTCTTTGAGAGTTAAAGAATAAACTCGACCAGTAGGAATTTAGCTCCAGGAATTAATTCAATTGGACAATCATACTGCCTATGTGGAGGCAGCTGTTCTGCCTGACCTTTGTCAAACACATCAGCAAAATCTGCATATTCACTTGGTATATGTGTACCGCTCTGATGTACCACACTAATAGTGGAAATTCCCTCAATAGAGGCCAACATATGTGATTTATTTGACACCACCTGGCTGGTAAAACAATGTTCGTTGCAAAAAACTGAAGGATATTGGATCAATCCCGTAACCCAGTCTATGGCGGGATTATGAAGAGTCAACCAATTAAGTCCAAGTAATATTTTGTATTGAGGAGCCGCAATGACATCGAAGACTATTTCCTCCGAATGACCATTTGATAAAGTCATCTGAATAGGTAGAGTCTCCTGAGTTACCATACTGGAAATCAAGACCGATCCATCCAGAGTATTAACAGTTTCAGGCTTGTTCTTGTCTATAAGGGGTATAGAACATTTCTTGGCATATGTGATATCGATGTAATTATTAGTGGCTCCAGAGTCAACCATAGCCTTGGAAACCAAGTCTTGATCATTGAAACGTAAAGTCATCTCAACAGCTATCGGTGCATGCGCTGGAAATGTAATGGAGTCCGATGTAACACTCGACACAGGGACTCCTGCTACTGTCGGGTTTTGGCGTTTCCCGAAGGCTTATTTGGTCTTTTAGGACATGCCGCCAATAAATGCTCAGATGAACCGCAATACATACATAAGTTATTTTCCCTTCGGTTCTCTCTTTCGGCTCTAGACAACCGGCCTCTCACCGCACCAATTTGCATTGGTTCAGGATCAATCGAAGAAGGTGCCGGTGTATCAGAACGAACTGATGCATGAAGGAAAGGTTTTCTCTCTCCTTTGCGGGCATTTTTTCAGGCATCAATTTGTAAGATTAAATCAAGAAATTCTGAAAAACCTGTAGGAACCACTGGGACCGTGGACAAGGCATCTTTGAGTTCTTCTGAAAGACCCTTGTAGAAAACAGCCGTCTTCTTGTCTTCCGGCCATTGAGTTTTGGCTGTTAATTGGTTAAATCGTGCAATGTAAGCCAACAGAGGATGAGTGCCTTGTTGTAAATTCAGCAACTCCAGATCTGTGGCTTGAGTAGCGTAGCACATATCAAAGACTTTGTTCATAGCAGCCAGAGGATCATCGCAATCGTACAACAGACGGCTATTTGATTCCAATAAAGGATTTGCCCAAGCAGCAGCTGTACCCCCCAAATGGGACAGAAAGAATGCTGCTTTAGTAGTTAGATCAGGAAATGAATTAGGCCGGCAAAGAAAATGAAGTCGGCACTGATTAACAAAAGTTCTGTAGGTTTTAGGATCACCTGTGAACCTTTCCGGGGGAGCCAAGGGAAACTGTGTGGGTATAACCACTTTAAGAGTTTCCTGTGATAATTATGGTGTCGTAGTCCCAGATCCAGATGCAGTGGCTACTGGAACCCGTGCTCCCTGAGGAGTGGCATGCATGGCATCTTGCATAACATCCATTCGATGCCGTAGCATGTCCTGTGCCGTAATCATTTCGTTTCTCAAGTCAGTGATTAACTGAGTCAAAACAGTTAAAGGATCCGTACCCTCCATGGCTTCTGATTCTGTCATAAATCACCAATGTATCAACTGAAAAGGATACGGTAAACAATAAAGGATACAATTTGGTAGGGCTCTTCCAGATCCTATTTTCACACGACTTGATTGTAGGCAGGTCAAATTAGACCTTCCAAATGATACAACTCTCTGACTGGAAGAAACAGGCAGAGAGATGGATCACTGGAAAGGGCGTGGGAATTGTGTAGGAAGTATGCCTAGGATAGATAAAGTATCATAAGAAACTGTCCTAAACGAATTACTAAAATAACACAATTTAGCATTAATTCAGACACTGACCTTATGGCAAAAACTGAAGTAGTCCACGAAAGTTCCTTGAAGAAAATCAGGAGTTGAACAAACGACAAAGGAAGGGAATATTAGTAAGGGAGACTTATCCCGAACGGCACGAGGCTCTCGCTAGATACCGGGTTGGTGCACCACAGGATAGCGTCCAAAGTACTGTGCACAATAACTTTCCAATAGTTCATGAAATACTTCTTTTCCCACGATGAACAGAAATTAGAATTTCACCTGTTAACTGTCACAGGTACCAAAGGTTAAAAAATAGTTCAGAAAACCACGTGCAGGATAGCACGCGATAGAATACACGCAGCCAGGCCAGCCGCGCGTGAAAACAGCGTCCGCCTGTAGATATTAGCAGGCGAACAGGATACACGCAGCCCAGGACAGCCGCGCTTGCAGACAGCGTCCGCGTGGAGATTTGACATGCGAACAGGATTCAGGCAACTCAGGACAGCCGCGCTTGCAGACAGCGTCCGCGTGGAGATTTGGCACGCAAACAGGATTCACGCAGCTCAGGACAGCCGCGCTTGCAGACAGCGTCCGCGTGGAGATTTGGCACGCGAACAGGATTCACGCAGCTCAGGACAGCCGCGCTTGCAGACAGCATCCGCGTGGAGACTTGGCACGCGAACAGGATTCACGCAGCTCAGAACAGCCGCGCTTGCAGACAGCGTCCGCGTGGAGACTTGGCACGCGGACAGGATACACGCAGCACCGGAATTAGCGTGTGTAGGAAAACCCGCTCAAAATAGGCCAAAGAAGTTGCTGAAGGGAATGCGAGAACGCAGGTCTTGAGATCAGCTACCAAAATGCCAAAATTGACTTAATCAGAAGCAGCGATCGGAGTTTCCACGCTGCTTATGTACGCACTGCCGTGATACACGTGACGGACCTAAGTCACGTGAATTTTAACGACGTGAAAAATGCAGACGTCATTTTCCGGGAAATGCATTGAACAACCTCCATCTTGAGTAGAATGGTCTAATGGTTCTATGGGCGTAACTCATTTTGTATGGAGAGGTCGTTCCTGGTCCAGAGGTATGTCCAGCAGGCATGACAGAAAGGAACTGGTGGTCACGGCTCAAGAACAAATCCTGGATTTAAGGCAAGGAAACACTGACCTACTCTCGCTTATCACTCAGTTTAAACAATTAGCCACTGAAACCGCATGGTCAGACGATGCGCTCATTACCATTTTCAGAAGAAATGTTTGTGAAGAACTGAAAGATGAATTATCTCGGGTTCCTAGACCACAAAACTTGGCTGAATTGATATCTCTGGTCCTCCAGATGGATTATCGGATTCAGGAAAGAAACTCTGAAAGACGCAAAAGTCGGAATAAGGTGTCAGTCTTTGCATCGCGTAACAAATCCCCGAAGACTTCTAGCAAATGCGACGATGGCGAGCCTATGCAAGTAGCAACAGCCCGTGGTCCATTATCACCTGAGGAAAGGCTCAGAAGAAAGACAATGGGGTTGTGTATGTATTGTTGTTCTGACAAACACACCTTACCCGACTGTACAGTAGCACCTCCCCGATGGTCAGGAAATGAATCCGCCCGTTCATGAAGGGATCCATGAATGGGTGCTGTAAGAAGAGTTCCCTGGACTGTCTGCCTACTTCTCAAAATATGGTAGTAATACCGGTTACCCTTCAATTTCAAGACAATATAGTGTGAGAGGTTCCTGCTCTGATTGATTGCAGAGGTACAGGATTATTTATGGACTCTGAATGAGCCAGACAAAACCGATTCCAACGGCTAACCAAATCGATTTCGGTGCCATTTGAAGGAGTTGATGGAAACCCGCTGCTCTGAGGTCCCATAAAAGAAAACACAGTGGAAATTACCATGAACATAGCTTCACACCAAGAAAAGATTGTTTTTGACTTGATAAGGGCATCCCATTATCCGTTGATTCTGGTGCTTCCTTGGTTGGTAAAGCACAACCCGTACATAAATTGGGCAGCTGGCACACTGTTCTTAGGATCTGAAGGCTGTCTTTCTAAATGTCTACCAAAAGGAGCGGTGGGGTTGTTCATGGCTCCCCACCAGGAAGAACCAAACTCGAAACACCAGTCTGTTTCTAATCTGAATATTCTACCAGAATGCTACCAAGAATACCATAAAGTTTTTTCCAACGAGGAATTCAAAGAACTCCCACCTCATCGCAGTGACGACTGCTCAATTGAACTCTTACCTGACAAACAGGTACCTTTTGGTAGAATGTATACCCTATCCGAACCCGAAAAAGAGGCCTTAAAGGAATACCTGCAAACCAACCTCCATCATGGATTGATCACTGAATCCAAAAGCTCAGCAGGCTGTTCACTTTTCTTTATCCCTAAAAAAGACTGCAAGGAATTAAGACCTTGTATCGATTACAGGGGTTTGAATCAAGTGACCCGCAAGGATAGGTACCCCTTGCCGCTTATTCAGGATATCCTAGAAGCAGTCAGGGGCGCTACTCTTTTCACTAAATTGGACTTACACTGGGCTTATCACCTCATCAGAATAAGACAAGGGGATGAATGGAAGACTGTGTTTCACACCCCCTTTGGACATTACGAGTATAGGGTGATGCCTTTCGGTTTAGCTAATGCTCCTTCTGTCTTCCAAAGATTTGTAGACCATCTTTTTTCCGACTTACTCCTGCATTCCCTTATCGTCTACTTAGACGACATTCTCATTTTCTCAAAAAACCTGCCAGAGCACATTCAACATGTGACAGAAGTTCTGAAAAGATTGCAAAATAACCACTTGTATTCAAAGCTCGAAAAGTGCTTATTCCACCAATCCACCATATCTTATCTGGGATATATCCTTTCCACTGACGGTGCAGCTATGGATCCAAGAAAAGTCGAGGCTGTTCTTCATTAGAAGACACCTCATAATACTAAAGAAATACAAAGGTTCTTGGGATTTTCCAACTTTTATAGGAAATGTATCCCTAGATTCTCCTTAGTTATCAAACCACTGACCACCCTCCTCAAGAAAAGGACACGATTCTACTGGAACCAAGAAGCTCAGCAAGCCTTTGAATATCTAAAAAAGGCCTTTACCTCTGCACCCATCCTAAGACTCCCGGATCAGTCTCGTCCTTTCATCTTGGAAACTGATGCTTCCTCTATAGCTATCGGAGGGGTACTTAAACAGAAATCTAGTAAAGGAATTGAACATCCAATCACCTACATGTCCAAAACACTTACATCCTCTGAGTGCAATTACACTGTTTTAGAAAAGGAATTATTGGCCATAAAGAGAGCCTGTCAGGAATGGAGACACCTTCTGCTAGGAGCAAGACATCCTGTGTTGATCCGGCATGATCACCGAAATCTGAAAGCTTTGCAAAATTTTGAGTGCCAAAATAGTCGACAAGCCCGCTGGGCTTATTTCGTTTTATCATATGACATGATAATTACCTATATTCCAGGAACCAACAACCAAATTGCAGATGCCCTTTCTCGCAGTTCCGAAGCAGAGGACATTCCGAATACAACAGACATTTTTTTTCCCAAAACTACATTTATCCACTTTGTTTCCTCCTTACCACAGGAAGTTTGAGAACAAAATCAAGGCATTTCTCAGCAAGACATAAATCAATACAATATAACATCAGAAGACGGATTGTGTTTTTACAACGAGCGCTGGTACATCCCAACTCATGATCTTAGGAATAAAATCCTCCGCCTTTGTCATGATCACAAAACGGCAGGGCATCGAGGTATTACTACCACTCAGGAATTGATTGCTCTGTATTTTTGGTGGCCACCTCTCAACAAAGATGTAAAGGACTATGTCACCTCCTGTACAATCTGTCTCCAATCCAAAACCCCCAGAAGAATACCTATGGGTAAGCTCGTTCAGCAGATGTTACCGGCACAACTTTGGGAAATGATCTCTACGGATTTCATAGTGGATCTTCCCCCTTCATCCCATTGCACCACCATAATGGTAACCATAGATTCGTTGACCAAACAAGCTCATTTCATACCTATGGCTAAAATATCTTCTGCTGCTCAAATGGCTCTGTGCTTCTTGCATACCATTTTTCGCCTACATGGACTTCCCAAAAGTATCCTATCCGACAGAGGACCGCAATATGTCTCTGCCTTTTGGAAGAACTTGTGTCAATCTTTGGGAATTCAACGTAGCCTCACTTCTGGGTACCATCCCCAATCGAACGGCCAGACGGAGAAACTTAATCAGTCATTAGAGCAATATCTTTGGTGTTTTGTCTCAGCATCACAAGATAATTGGAGTACATTGCTGCCTTATGCTGACTTTGCATATAATAACGCCTTTCATTCTGCCATTCAGATGTCTCCTTTCTATTGCTCCTATGGATTCTACCCATCTGTGTTTCCAACAACCTCACCGACGTCCACTAAAATACCTTCAGTGGAGGCCCTTGTTGATAAAATACAGACTGCTCACTCCACAGCTCTTTCAGCTCTCACGGAAGCTCGGTTTAAGGCTAAACAACAAGCCGAGAAGAAACAATCTCAGGAACCTTTCTACGAGACTGGGGATCTAGTATGGCTAGCATCGAAATTTCTTCCCAGGCATCTAATTCCTTCAAAACTCTCTCCTTGTTACTTTGGTCCTTTTTCAGTTATCTCGACCATAGGAAAGGTGGCACATCGTATTCAATTACCAAAACTTGGAACAGAATACATAATGTCTTTCATGTTTCTCAACTGAAACAACATATTTCTGATAGATACCAGAGAAAACAAACAATCGTTCCCCCACCGATTCCCACGCCTGAAGGGCCAGAATAAGTTTCAGCAATATGTGATTCCAGATATCATCGAGGCACTTTACAGTACCTAATCAACTGGAAAGGTTACGGTCCTTCTGATCACTCTTGGGAACCCACCTCTACGGTACATGCACCAGCCTTACAAAACAGATTTCATCGCACTTGCCCTTGGAAACCTGGACCAACAGCCCCGCGGGGAGGGCATACCGTTAGGAAAACCCAAAGGTCTTGTTGGAAGTATTGGAAATTGCATCATCCTTATTACTTAAAACAGAAACCAAGATGGCGCCTATTTGGTTCCCTTTTTGTGAACCAACAGTGCAGGTCTAGTTCTCTTCAAGATGGCGACCTCCTCTCTCCCAGTACCATATCTTTCCCGCACGGGAGCAGGTAGGTGCGTCGCTACTCGCTCCACACCTTGTGCAGCTTCTTGTACCACACTCGCTTACTAAGCATTGCTCTTTCCTTTCTTCCGTTCCGACTACGGTCATTCTGTATCTAGCTCTCCGTTATATCCACCTTTTTCTTCCTTTCCTCCAGGCTGCTTCCTAGCTTGCCTTACCTTCTTTTCCCTGGCTCCTTGCCCCATTTGTTACCTCTCGAGCCTGCTCTTGAACCACGGCTCCTCCGCCTCTGGTGTTTTCCTTGCAACACTGCTCCTGTCTCACGGAACCTTCCGATTACGGCAGACACAGCTCCTTGCCGTAATCTTCTTCACAGACGGCAGCCTACAGTATACGGCGTTCCATTTTCAACTGCTGCGCAGCCCGAATCATCGAACACCTGCAAGACCGCTGACATCGGGTTTTATTCCCCAGAGGGTTTCCTGAGGGTGCCGCCCAGAAGGCGCTGGGAGCCCAGTATCTGGTCTCTTCAGCGCTTTCTGGGAGGTATTCCATTACTTCGAACCGAAGACCAGAAAAGAGATTCCAGTGGAAGAAGAGACCGCCCCGTGAGTACTAATTGTTGTGCTATCGTTAAGAGTTTGTCACTGTTGAGACACTCATGGCATATCTCAATCATGGAGCATATATCCCGGTCCATGGCAGGCCACCAGTACGCCTCTCTCACCCTTTGCCCTGTCATGGTGTTTCCTAAATGCCCTGAGTGGGCCCTGCACAGGATGACTCTTCTCATTCCCACTGGCGGCATTACTCTAAAATTCCTTCCGCCACTTTCCAATACGGCCTCATGCCTTCTGCTAAGGCCCTTTCTTCAGGCCACCTGTTCATAACCCACTGTCTAAGTCTCACCATAGTGGGGTCTTTAATGTGCTCCTCGTTCCAATGTCTTTCACTTAACTTCAGGAATTCTGGACCTCTGAGGTCTTGGATTGGTGCTACAATGCATTCTTCCCGCAGAAACATGGTGGCTTTCTCTTTGTTCCCAGGTAACCTTGACATGCAGTCCGCCTGGTCATTTCTCTACCCGTCTATGTGGGTAATTTCAAATGTGTATTCCTGAAGTTTGGCCGCGATGCGTGCCAGCCGGGGTGTTGATGATTTAGTCCCCATAGTCCCACATTGTGATATCAGGAGAATTGATTTGTAGTTATTGATACATTTCCCATTTTTTTGGGTTCTGTTTCTCTTGCCCTTTTCCCATTCGTGTTGGCTGCTTTCCAAATGAAATATTTCAATTTTATTAGGTTTCTATGGAACACAGACCTTAAAATAGTTCTGGCCAAAAAGAAACAAATTTGCCAGAGAACTGTTGTGTGTTTTATTGGAACCACAGTTAAAAAACGAACCGAGGTTGCTTGGTCATTTCTCCTGTACACTTGGAAAAGAGTTTTCAAAGTTTATTTAGCTCCATTCACAGTTTAGAGTATATCGTCTATCTTGGTTTATAAGAAAATCAATATGTAGCCTGTCATCAAGTTTGGCACAAAAAAGCCTGCTGGTTTCAGTGGTGAGTTCTCATTAAACCACTTTCATCAGGGCTATCTTGGACTAGCACTTGATAGTATGCTGTCTTCTTATTAGATTGTAGCATCCCTATTTGCTGTTTTCAGGAGGCCCCACCTGAAATTTGGAGAAAGAGCGGGGCAGGAGGGTAGGGGGGGCAGAGATACATATATGTTAAGGTTGGAGTGTTTAATCCCCTAGTTTCTAAATCAGCGGGGTACAGACAAAACAGTTCTGTCACTGTATCTTACCCTCATGTTGTATTTTCCCACAAATAGCAGCCCATCTGGGTAGGAAGACTATCGTTTTGCTTCCAATGGGGCGCTCTCAATAGTGCATGCCGTGCAACCTAGAGAGTTGAACACAGTACATAAGTTTCTAGGTCATGGGCAAGGGGCGACATATTGTCATGTTTGTTTTTATATTTATATCAGTAACTACAGTCAATTTACATCATGCTCCCAGCCCATACTATTTTCATGTTGTATATCTGTTATTTCTGTGTCCGCACGAAAAAGTGCAGAAGAAATGATGATAAATTCCCAGGATAGCAAATAGTGTAACATCACCAGTTTGTAATATTCAAAAGTAACACACACAAACATGTCACAACCAGCATATGCATGTCGGCAAACAGGACTAGTGTTTAAAATGTCAAGGCAGCCAATGTTAGAGTGGCTATGGCATATATGCTGCGTTAGTTTATGCGGCATACTCCCAGCCCATACTAATTCCATGTCGTATACTTGTTATTTCTGCATTCACACAAAAAAGTGCAGTGGAAATGATGATCAATTCCCAGGACAGCAAATAGTGTAACATCACAGGTTTGTAACAATCAAACAAAAACTCACAGGGTAATTCAGTATCCAACTGTGATCATCTTGCTTCCTTTTTACTGGGGTTTCCTCTACATTCGTAATACACAGTTTAAAGCAAACACGTTAAAGGCTGCGCCTCCAGGCCGTCACCTCTTTTGAGCTTTTCAGTACCCAGGAGCGTTTTCCTCTGCTATGCTTTTTAACTCTGTTTTCGTCTATATTGGCACGTTGCTGACAATTTAAACCTTTTGCATTATTTTGACCCCATTGTTATTTAAGCACCCTATGGCTGCCCGGGATGGCTTCCTCAGCAGTAGCCCTAGGGGATGGAGGCAAAACTCATATTAAAATGGGCCCCCACCAGCTCTGACTGTGGAGTTGCAGCATTGCGAAGTCTCGCCATTGCGAGGTCTCACGAGCGGACAACGCGCAGAGAAGAGTGGGGCGCTGAAGGAAGCAGACGCCTCCCGCCGTGGCTCCTGCCATCAAGTAAAGGACATTCACTCTTAAGATGGATTTCTAAACCTGGTGGGCAGAAGTTTAGGAGGCCACCCTAGTTTAGTGGAACAGGGGAACCTTCTAGACAAACCAGACCAATCTACAGTGGCTTGGCAGGCAGTCAAGACTAAGGGCCTCATTACACGGATGGCGGTAAGGGTTTACCGGTACCGGTATTTTACCGGTACCGGTAAATCCTTACCGCCTTACTACGAGGTCCCTTTGCGGGTTGGGGAATTTAACGCCTGCTTTTTGCAGGCGTTAAAAATCCAACCCGCAAAGGGACCAGGGAGCTAATTACGGTACCACACTTAACGGTACCGTAATTAGCGCCTTCCCCATTCCCATAGAGCCCTATGGGGCAAAAATGGGAATGGGGAGGGGCAATGGTGGAAGGGGGAATTACCGCCCCACCAACCTTGGAATAGGGCGGTAATTCCCCTTTCCACCAAGGCGGTGCCGGTATTTTACCGGCATGAACCATGGCGCTGTTCACTGCCATCCGTGTAATGAGGCCCTAAGTCTCAGGAGAGGTGAAAGTGACCGGAAGGCCACAAAGAGCACACGAGTAAACTCAGCAGATTACTCTTAGACAAGTGTATATCAAAAATACGTTTATGAGGGCGTGGCGAAGATGGCGGGCTGAACGGATGTGTGAGAGATGAGGTCTGTCCCTGCCCCTTCCCAGCGAAACTACCCAGCATCAATATATATTTACAACTGGCGGAAGGTCATGAGATGAAGAGGAAGACCAGAGGATAAATAGGGAGCAGTGAGAAACGCCCAAAGCTGAGACGAGAGAGATACATAGCAAGTGCAACGACACCATAGGCCCCGAAAGAAAAATGGCAGGCGGCACTTAATAGACTCCAAGGGGCGAGAACAGACCCTCCCTCCTCCTCGCAGCTTCGGAGCCGGGAGAAAACCGCTGAAACAGTATCAACGGGTGCCGCATATCAAGGGGCACAAGCGCTGTATGAAAGTCCCAAAGCAGGGACAGAAGCTCACGGGAGGCCTGGGGGTGGACCAGAAACGGAACACGCAGTACGGAGATGAGGAGCGGAAGGAGGAGGAACGCTGCGGGATGCTTCCAACCCCCGGAGTAGAGCAAGCACCCAAGCGGCACAAGGAGCCTGCAGGGAAGAGGTGAGGAGCAGAGCCGGGAGACATCCGAAGCGGGAGGCGTGTAGGAGGCAACGAGATGCCCATGGGAAACGAGCAGTGAGGCGCTGCAGGGTGCACAGGTGGAAGGCATCCAGCGGCGGCCGTGCAACCGCTTGAAAATAGAGCCCTGCAAGGACAGGGAAAGACAATGTAGAGGCTGCGAGGGCATGTAGAGTGATAATAACAGCAAACAGATGGCGGGAAGCCCACGGCCTGGAGACAGGCAAGCACTCCTGAAAAGATCAACCAGTGGCACGGAGGAGCCAGGAGAAACAGGAAGGGGAGAATAATAAATCTATCAAGGCCCCGGGACAATAGGGCAACTAAAAATAGAAAAAGCGGAGGTCCACAAAGTGCTGGAGAAGGACCCCCAGGAACACTCTGAGAGGGAACACGCACCAGAGAGGAGTGCAGAGGGGGTCAGCAGAGGGAGCCCCCACGGGCAAGAAGAGCTGACCAAGAGGCAAGATAGAGTGGGGGCAATCCACGGCTGGAGGGAGCCCCAGCAGAGCAATCCCAGGAGAAGTGGTGCGAATGAGTTCGAAGGAAAGGAATAGGAAAATGTAGATGGGACCAAAAAAGAAGAACACCACACCAGGAGTGTGAGCGCACGAGAGACACCAAAACGGAAATCTGATGGGGCTGATTGATGTGTAGATGAGACTCACCAAGGAAGACCTGCTTGCAGCCCTGATCAAGTTTAAAGGGGAACTAACAGAGAGGGTCAAGGCAGAAGGAGCCAGCATAGGGGAAGAACTCTCGTAGGTGATCACAGCCAACCGCAGAGACATAGGGTCATTACGAGCCTGCCGGTCCGGTAACAACAGTGCCGGTAGACTTAATGGCACTGTTGTTTCCCGGACCGGCAGAGTACAAGTTTGCGGGCCGGATGCCCTCCCGCCTGACAGGTCTCACCTGGCGGGCACAATGGCAAACGCTCGCAGACTTTGACGGTAACACCGGCACCGTAATGGCCGGTGCTACCGTCTTCCTCATTCCCATTGATTCCTATGGGAATGGGGAATATCATTTTTCCATCGCCTGACTTCCCGGAACGCCAGGGTCGTAATACCCCGGTAATTCTGGGAAGCCAGGCGCTGTAAAAATCACAATTCTGGTGGCCAGCCTACCGGTTTTACCGGCACGGCTACCGCCGGACTCGTAAAGAGGCCCATAGACTCATTAGGTGACTGAGTGATGGAGGTAGAGGGTCACATAACTGAGCTGGAGAAGAAGGTACCTGAAATGACACAGCAGACAAAGGAGGCCCTGGAGGAGAAGTGCGAGGACCTAGAAAATAGGTCACAAAGGGACAATGGGCCTCATTACGAGGTGGGCGGTAAGGGATTACCAGCACCGGTAAGGGCACCGGTGCCGGTAATCCCTTACCGCCCTACTATGAGTTCCCTTTGCGGGTCCTTCCTTAACACCTGGTTTTTTCAGGCGTTAAGGACGGGACCCGCAAAGGGACTCGAGCTAATAACGGTACCCCAATTTGCGGTACCGTTATTAGCGCCTTCCCCATTCCCATTGAGCCCTATGGTGGCTCAAATGGGAATGGGGAATGGCCCTGGTGAATGGGGAATTACCGGTCCCGCCAACCTTGGAATGGACCGGTAATTGCTCCATTCACGAGGGTGGAGTCGGAACGAGTTTGGAGGCAGCCATGGCGCTAATAGTGGTATGGCTACCTCCAACCTCGTAATGAGGCCCAATATCTGGATCAAGGGCATTAAGGAGGGGGCGGAGGGCTCCGACCTGGATGTCTGCATTCGAGAGATGCTCGAGAATCTAATGGAGGGAGAACAGGGCTGAAGCATGGAGATAGAAAGAGTACATAGAGTGGCCAACCGGAGAGCAGACCCAGGGGCAAGACCACAGGATATCCTACTGAAAATGCACAAGTATAAAGACAAAACACGGCTCATGGGAGCAGCCAAAGGGAAAGGGAATATTCAGATGAGAGGATGCGAAATTCAAATGTATGACGACCTGTCCCAATCCACACTGGCAAGGAGACGGCTGTACAAACCACTCACATAAGAATTGGATAAAAGAAAGATGAGATACTGATGGCTTTTTCCAACAAGGCTTAAATTTTGCATTGGCAATGAAGAAAAGACTTTCTACGAGGTCGAGGATGGACCGAGGGCACTGTGGATGTGCCCAAGAGAATCTTGGGAGGACAATATGAAGAACCAGCAAGGGGAAGCAGCAGGTGAGGCACAAACTAGCTCCCAGTGGTGGAGCACAAATAAGGCGATGAAGACATGAAGCAGATAAATGTAACCCAGGAAGGGGTACATTAAAGAGACCTGCATGACTAAGGTATAGACTGGTGCAGGGTATGGAATGGAGATAGTGGCGGGCTAGGCGAGCGACTATCACACAATGCTTGTATAAGGGGGCCACGTCGAGAACCTAGACAATGGATCCAGGGATAGTTATGAGTTGTGGACATACAACCAGTTCAGGAGGCAGCCAGAGGGAGCAAGATAAAGACACGGCTTGATCAGGGAAAACAGAGGCGTCAGAGCACCCTGGTGCAAGTACCAGCAAAAACGGATGTATAGGTTAGATTCTTGGAACGTAAGGGGACTGAACAGCTTGAACAAAAGAGTCACAATCCTGTGGGAAATCAACAAAGAGGGGGCGGGAATAGGCTGCCTTCAAGAGACACATTTGATGAAGGAAGATGAGGGCCGCCTCCGTAGCAGGGACTACCTGCTCCAGTATCATGCAGCCACGGGAACCAAACGGGCAGGGATGGCAATCCTCTTCTACAAATCACTATGGGTAGAGGGGGTTAAGGTGAAGCGCGACCCTGAGGGGAGGTTTGTCCTAGTAGAAGTGAAGATGGGAGGCCTAACATACACATGGGCATCAGTATATGCCCCCAACCAGGGGCAAGAAGGGTTCTTTGAAGGGTTCCTGGAGGAATTGAGCAGGTTCGGGGAGGGGGAGTTAATAGTGGCTGGGGACTACAATTTAGCAGCAGATTCGATCATGGATAGGTCGGACGGATCAAGGGGGCATGCAACAGGGATAATGTCTAAACAACTGACAACATGTCTTAACGAGGAGGGACTTAACGATGTATGGAGGGCACACCACCCACAGGAAAGAGACTACTCCTTATACTCTTATACTCACATGCCCACAAGACATACTCCTGTATATACTATATTATGGCAATGCAGAGGGTGGCTCAAGCGACCAGAAGGACCCACATAGGGAGTATGGCAATCTCGGACCACGCCTCAGTCTCACTGGAATGGGAGGGAGGAAACACACAGGGGGGGCTGGGAGATGGAGACTGGAAGAATACCTCCTCACGGATCATGAAGTAAGATAGCAGGTAGAGAATGAGATACGCACATTTACGGAGTGGGGGCAGAAGAGATAGTCAATCCGGGGAGAGATAGGATGCGTTTAAAACAGCACATTAAGGAACACTTCATAGGGGCATTGAAGTGGCTACGCGAAGCAAGGAGGGAGGCAGAGAGGGGGCTGGCAAGAGAGATACAGGAACTAGAAAGGATACACAGAGGGGAACAAATAAGAGGGCAACTGGCGCATGCGAGAGGGCAACCTAAACAGTTAACTAATAGGTTGGTGTAGAGTAGACTCCTAAGGAGCAGGCAGATGCTTTATGAGCATGGGAATTGAGTGGGGACAGTGTTGGCAAGATAGATAAGGGCTAGAGAACAGAAGGCGTTTATAACCACTCTGGAGGACAAAAGGGGCAAACAAGTAGGAACAGAAGGGGCTAAACGCAGGATAATCAGGGAATTATTTGCAGAACTTTTTGGGGAAGAATCATCAGACAAGTAGGAGCAAAAAGCATACTTGGAAGAGTGGGCAGGACTAAGATAATCCACCAAGCAAAAAGATGAACTAGATGAACCTACAACGTGTGAAGAGGTGCAGAAGTCAATAACATGACTGAAGCCACATAAGAGCCTTGGGGAATATGGGCTAACAGCAGCATTTTACACAACATATAGTGAACTGCTAGCCAAAGGCCTGACAGAGGTATTCAATGACTTCCGAGAGAAATGTGAGATATCCGTATCCATGAACATGGTGCACATCACTCTTATCCCAAAGCCAGGAAAGAACCCACCTCTATGTTCCTCATACCACCCGATAGCACTCATTAATGTAGACTGAAAACTGTACACATGGGTACTAGCGGCAAGGTTGGAAGGGGTACTCCCGGATCTAATAACACAGGACCAAACAGGGTTCATTCAGGGTTGGAACACGTTCGACAATATAAGGAGGGTCCTGTACATAATCGATAAGTCTGGAAAAGGTGGTAGCTCTATGCCCACATGCTTATTAATGTTAGATGCCGAGAAGGCATTCGACCCTGTCAATTGGGTCTTCATGGAACAAACACTCAGCAGGGTGGGAGTGGGACCTGTCACTGGGGTCGGTGATATCTTCGTCCGACAGTGTAGATTCCGAGGTCTCCCCCTCCCCCGACTCCTCACCTTCTTCTTCCTTCCAAGAACCCTTCTTTTCCTTTATTCGTGAGCGCACCTTTTTTTTATGTAGATAGGGACGACCCCGGAGGAAGCCACCGTGCCCCCCAAGAAGGGAGACCAAGGGGCCCCTCGCCTGGGAACGACCAGGAGGGGAAAAAGCCCTTCGGCACAAAAAAACCCTGTGCTATCGCCAGGTGCTTCAGAGGAGTGGAACCAGGAATCCTTGTAGGGTGAGTGCTGGTAGAAAGTGTCTGGAGGCAACACGTGGGACACAGGCAGTCAAGTAAGCGGTCCGAGGAACTGGTACATGGGAGGCTAGAAGTGGAGGTAAAAAAACAGTAAGCAAAGGCAGTCCGGGGGAACAGGCAGGAGACTGGTACACGGGAAGGTCACAGCAAACTTATCCGAGCGGTAGGCGAGAGCAAATCCAATGGACAAAGCAGGGAACTGGTACACGGAAGAGACGGAGCAGAGCGAGAGGAAGAAGGATACAGAAGGACGGAGCAAGCGGAACAGACAAGAGGAAGAAGAGCGGTAAGTGAAGATGGGAAGGAGGGAGGGTAAGCAAGTTGGAAGGAGGGCAGAGGAGGCGGGCGAGTGAAGCAAAGCAAAGGGAGCGAGAGAAGGGCAGGCAGAAACAGCGGAGGAACGAAGGATGAGCAGAAAGGGAGCCGGACTGGGCGCGAGGACCCAACCGGCGGAAAACGAGTAACCAAGGTAGAGAGCAACAGCGAGGAAGCAACTCAGGGCTAACGGGACGAAACCGGAAGCGTTGCGACGCGTCCGTGACCCGGAAGTGGCTGGTTAAAACACCGGGCCGCGGAGCGCTCAACCAATGAGAACAGAAGGAAAGTGAAACCAGGAAATAGGGGGCGTGACAGAAAGCTGCTGGCGGACGGGACTAAGTTCCGCGTCGCCAGCGGCTCCATAGATGCCAGGAACTCAGCGGCATGACAGTATGCCCCCTCCTATAAGATCCTCCCCCTGGTTTCCCTGGATGAAAGAAGTGGTACTTGCGAAGTAAGACAGGAGCATTTATGTGTGTGATGGGTTCCCAAGAGTTTTCCGATGAAGGGTAGCCCTTCCATTTAATCAAATATTCCAGCCTGCCTCTATGATACCTGGAGTCACAGAGTTGGGCAACCTCATATTCTGCCCGAGTAGAACCCTGAGGAATCGGGGCCTGTCTAACCTGACGTGCCCAAGTGTCAGCATGAAAGGACTTGAGTTGAGAGGCATGGAAAACAGGGTGGACCCTTTTGAGGTTATTGGGTAATTTCAAGCGAAAAGCCACAGGGTTGATCTTCTGTATGATCTCGTATGGCCCTAGGTACTTGGGAGATAGCTTGGAGGGATGGACCCAACGAGGTAAATACCTAGTGGAGAGCATGACCCTGGTACCCACATCCCAACCCGGTACAGGTCTTCGGTGTTTGTTGGCTTGAATGCAATTCCTAGCTTGGGCTGACTTAAGGCCTTCCTCTGCCTTCTTGTATGTCTCTCTAAGTAGGGAGAGGGAAGAATCTACCGATGGTAAACTAGTAGAGAGGCCCGAGTCAGGAAGAATGGAGCGAGGGTGAAAACCATAAGTACCGAAAGAAGGACTAAACCCCAGAGCGGAATGTGTGGAGTTATTGTAGGAGAATTCTGCTAGAGGGAGTAGCGTGCACCAGTTGTCCTGTTGGGAGTTGATGAAGCACCTTAAGTACTGTTCCAGGGTTCCGTTCAGGCGTTCAGTTTGCCCATTGGATTGCGGATGGAATCCAGAAGTGAGAGCTCTTTCGATACCTAGTCTGACACACAGTACCTTCCAGAACCGGGAGGTGTACTGACTACCCCGGTCTGAAATTATTTTGTTAGGCATACCGTGTAACCGGAATATGTCTTGGAGAAACACGTCAGCCCTCTTGGCTGCAGTGGGAACACCAGGTAAAGGGGAGAAGTGAGCCAATTTGGTAAATGAATCACTACCACCATGACACAGGTGCATCCTTGAGACGGGGGCAAATCCACTATAAAATCCGTAGAAATCGTGCTCCAAGGACCCTTTGGTACAGCACTTGGTTCCAGTAGACCAATTGGTCGTTGACGGGATGACTTACTCCACAGACAGACGATACATGACTGAACATACCGATCTACATCCCTTCTCATCTTAGGCTAGTAGAAATGTCTTTGAAGGTATTCGAGAGTGCCGGCCACACCCCTGTGTCCTGCAAGTTTGGAGTCATGACACCAGGTAAGTGCCGTCTTGCGGAATGCTGGTGTGGGTAGATAGAGTTTTCCCCCGACAAGGTAAAGACCGTTCCTGATTTCATAGGCCAGATCCTTAGAATGTCTTTCCACCTCAAAGCGACCTCCAGAGTCCTCCTGTACCTGCTTAAGGAACTTAGAAACAACTCTGATAGTCCTGGACTGGGGAAACATCCGTTCAAGAGGCGTATCTGTCTCTGGCATGTAATCACACCGGCGGGAGAGAGAATCGGCTACAACATTCATCTTGCCGGGGATGTAGGTTATGTGGATTCGAATTGAGCGAAGAAGTGAGCCCATCGGGCCTGTCGAGTGTTGTAGCACTCAAACTGTTTGAGAACCTGCAAGTTCTTGTGATAGGTCCGAATGGTGAACGGGAACCTTCCTCCTTGAAGCAGATGGCACCATTCTACACAAGCCGCCTTCATGGCTAACAGCTCTCGCTCTATGACCGAGTAGTTCCTTTGACTGGTGTTTAGGGTCTTTGAGAAGTAAGCCACCGGATGTTCTGTACCCTGGATTTCTTGAAGAAGCACAGCCCCTATTGCGGCTGATGAAGCGTCCGTCCCTAGAATGAAGGGCAGATGTTGGTTTGGTTGTTGTAGGATGGGTGTAGAACAGAAGGCTTCCTTAAGATTCCCAAAACTGTCTTCTGCCTCTGTTGACCATTTGAATGGAGTTGCAGACTTCTTTAAAAGAGAGGTGATGGGTAGTATCTTTTGAAAGAAATTAGGGATAAATCTCTGGTAGAAGTTTGCTAACCCCAGGAATTTCTCTATCTCTTTGACTGAGGTAGGTGAAGGCCATTCAATGATGGAAGACACCTTCAGTGGATCCATGGAGATACCATGGTCGCACAGTATGTATCCTAGATAAGGAATGGAGGAGGCTGAAAATACACATTTGGCGAGTTTAACAGACAAATGATTTCTCCGGAGCCTTCGGAATACTTCCCTGACGTGTTCCACGTGGTCTTCAGGAGTGCGGGAGTAGATCAGAATGTCATCTAAGTATACCAATGTGGTTTGGCACAGGAGATCGGAGAATAGTCTGTCCATAAACTGTTGGAATACCGACGGGGCGTTTACCAACCCAAACGGCATTACCTGGTACTCGAAAAGTCCGAAAGGAGTCCGGAATGCTGTCTTCCATTCGTCTCCTTTCTGCACCCGGAGTAGGTGATAAGCATTCCTCAGGTCGAGTTTGGTGAAGATTGTGGCACCATGTACAGCTTGTAGGATATCGGTGATCAATGGCATAGGATACCGGTCTTTTATGGTGACTTTGTTTAGACCGCGATAATCTATACACGGCCTCAACTCCGTTGAATCTTTTTTAGAGATGAAGAACAAGGATGCCCCTGCGGGGGACTTTGAAGGCCTTATGAGCCCGTTTTCCATGTTGCTGTCCAAATACTTTCGGAGGTATTGTTTCTCTTCCAAAGACAGTGAAAACATCCTACCGAAGGGTACCAGTGCTCCTGGGGTAAGATCTATGCAACAGTCTTCAGGCCGGTGCGGAGGGAGCTCGACGGGTATCTTTTCAGTTGCTACCTCGTTGAACTCCTTCAGGTAGTGTGGAAGACAGTGTACTGCTCTGACCTCGCAGCTATTTGTGGTCTTGACGGTCTCAAATCTTGGTGCTGGCAAGCATTCCGATTTGCATAGTGAGGACTGAAAACTATGTAAGTTTCTAGACCAGTCAATACTGGGGTTGTGTCTGCGTAGCCAACAGATACCCAGGATTATGGGGAAGTGAGCAGCCCTGATGATATCGAATGTGATGCTTTCGATATGTTGTTGGATGGACAAAGTGAGTGCTTCTGTGGTGTGAGTGATCAAACCTGAGCTCAAAGGTTCGCCATCAACCCCTTCCACCTTTTGATCTTCTCGTTTGGCTATCCTTTTCACTCCCTGTCGTTCTGCCCAATGGGTATCCATGAAGTTCCTGTCATGATGCCTACTCCCGGGAAGCCAGGTCAGGGCCAGCGTCCCCGAAAGCAGACATCATGTCCCCAGGGAGGGACCCAGCAACCCTTACAGGGGCTCTTTGGACATTGTACTGGCGCCTTTGGCGCCAGGCTCATAGAAGGCATCAGACCTGGCACCATAGGTGCCAGGCTCATTATGGGAGTGCTCGGATGGACATACCTGATGCAAACCATGCTGCCAGATCCAGACCTCCTTGATATCTGAAAGGGACTATTTTACCTATGGGACTATTTTACCACTCGGGCGTGGCTGAGGAAGAATACTTACCTGGAACTACTTTGGGGGCTATTTAAACCACGCCCAGACAGCAGCTCACGCTTCGCGTCGTTCTGCATCTAGCAGCTGGACGCTCACCGAGTCTGCTCCTGCATCCTGGCTCCAGCCACGCCCGCCTGCAACCTGGAACACCTGAAAAGGAAGGAAAGGAGAGAAAGGTGAATAATTGAACTTTACCTACCTCCATCCGGAGTCCGGAACCATCACTCTGACGATCCTGAGAAAAGACATTATTTTTAGAAGCGCATCGCATCGCTCGCAGCAGCGCCGCATTCCACTCACCTTCACGAGGCGCCCTCGGGCTCTTCAGCCACCATTGGCACCATCCGTCGCCTTTCAGCGCCTAAGGAGAAAAAGAGACAAAACAAAGGTGAGCGAAGGAACAGATTGAGGAAGGCCTGATTCTTCCACCTTAAGACTTACCTGATTTTTGTTGGGACAATCTTTCCACACCTCGGGTCGGCGCCGCTTCTTTGGCACTGCCGTACCCCGGCCCCTAAGGGGAAAAAGAGACAAAACAAAGGTGAGCGAAGGAACAGATCGAGGAAGGCCTGATTCTTCCACCTTAAGACTTACCTGATTATTGTTGGGACAATCTTTCCTCACCTCGGGTCGGCGCCGCTTCTTTGGCACTTCCGTACCCCGGCCCCTAAGGGGAAAAAGACACACGCATTAGTGGGTGAAAGCAAGATCACCAAGGGAACCATCCATCAAAAAGACTCACCAGAGTTACCTTCGGCGAATGCATTCCTCTACGCGGATTCTTCATCCTACATCTGAAATAGAGAAAAGGACAACGGACAATTAAGGCTTGAACCTTTGCAACTGAATACTTACGGCCTCATATCGGAAAAGTCAAGCGGAGTTGAATACTCACCAAACCCGAGATTCAGTGAAGTAACTGGAAATCAACGCGCCTCTGCATCGGAAGCAGGATGGAGAGCTTGTCCTTTCAGACTCTAAGGTGAGACTCTACGGGGAATCGCGGAGGGGGTTCGAGGAGTGTGAGAGGGGGAAGGGGGGAATCTGACACATTATCCAGCAGACAGTTAATCCCCTTTTCCATCTACAGAAGGATTCTTCTACAGGCCAGACAGGCGAGGTTTGGGGATCCGGTCCAGTCCGTCTTCCGAGTCCTGCGCATCACCTTAGAAGAGGTCATAGCAGTACAGAACAGACCAGCGCCTCTGTGGGAATCAGGTGAGCGTTACAGAACGCGAAGCCTACCTACAATTTCCCACCCGGGCGCTATGGAGACTTCCGAGACAGACCAGCTGGCCCAGCTATTGGGGGAATTACGGGCTGAAGTTCATTCTGCTCGCCAGGAGACGAATGCCCTCAGGAGATAGTTAATTGTATCTAAAGAACGAACTGATGATCTTGCTAGACAGCTATTACAAGGTCAGGCTGGTCAAACTCCTTTACCAGGTTCTGGGGGTGATTCCGCCCCAGTGGTTTCTAATAACCCCGTGCAAATTAATCTACCTGGAAATATGCCACTGGCCCCACCGGAACGTTTTGCCGGGGACCCCAAAAGGTTTGCCGTATTCATGAATCAATCCCGATTGCACTTCCTCTGCAGACCTGGGGCCTTCCCTAACGACCAAACCAAGGTCGCTTTTGTACTATCATATCTCAGCGACTGTGCTGCGGATTGGTCAGTTCCACTGGTTACTCAAGATGACCCAATTCTTCGGAACTTTCAAGCCTTCCAGACAAGCATGGAAAGACTGTTTGCGCAGCATTCTCAGGGACAGGCCCTGGACAACGAGCTTCTATCCCTACGACAGGGTAACCAGGACCTCTTAGCCTATATCGCGACCTTCAATAGGTTAATTGTGGAGACTGGATGGCCGGAGGATAAAAGAATCACGTTATTCCATCGAGGTCTACATGGAGAATTTAAGGATGTCCTGGCCCAGGTCATAAATCCACCCCAACACTCCTCTGAATATATAGACTTGGTGGTCCAATTCGATCACAGGCTTCAAAACAGAAAGGCAGATCGGTCCAAGTTTGAGACCCGGGTTTTGGTCAAAACCCATGTTAACCCCAAGGGTGCCGATGTTACTGAACCTATGCAAATTGGAGGGGTTAAAGGACCTTTAACTCAAAAAGAGCGTGAACGAAGGCGGCAAATGCAATTATGCCTTTATTGTGGGGCTTCTGGACACTTTTTACGAGATTGCCCTATAAAACCGTCTAAGAAGGCGGTAGGAGTCGCTGATAAGAACCTGATGGAATCTGAGTCGGGAAACGACCACGCCCGACAAGCGTAGGGGTCCGCTTGCCGAGCTTAAAAACGAACTCTCTGACCTCGCATTTCATCATGCCAATGGTCCTCGTAAATCCGAAGCAGCCTGGGGAGTTACATGCCATTAAGGCATACATCGATAGTGGGGCTATAGGAAACTATGTGGATCGTGAATTGGCTTCCAGGATCAACTTCCCTCTTTGCCCTAAAAACAGTAAGGATGTCATCACCACAGTGGATGGAACCGAAATCGCCTCTGGGCCGGTAACACACTCCACTACTGAAGTGACATTGTTGGGTCAAGACGGACATCGGGAGGCAATTGTGTTTGATGTAATCAAGGCTCCGCAATTTCAAGTAATTCTAGGAATCCCTTGGTTGGAAACACATAATCCTCGAATTGACTGGCGAGCAAAGAGGATAACCTTTCCAGAATGTGCACAAACCTGTTATCCAAGAAATCCAAATATTGGCCTAGCTACAGTAACCCCTGTCATTTTGCAAATACCGCCAGAATACCAAGAATTTCAAGACATCTTCCAAAAGGAACAGGCCAACACTCTACCGCCTCACAGGTCGTACGATTGCCAGATCGATCTATTGCCCAGTGCACAACCCCCTTGCAGCAGGATCTATGCTCTTACCGAACCCGAGAATCTTCATTTACGACAATATCTAGATCAGTACCTAGCCAATGTTTTTATTCGCCCGTCTAAGTCTCCTGCATCCTCAGCTTTATTCTTCGTGCCTAAAAAAGAAGGCAACCTCAGAACTTGTATTGACTACCGCGCATTGAACCAGATAACTGTTAAAAACCGATACCCTTTGCCTCTGATCCCTGAACTCCTTGACCAGGTGAAGGATGCCTGCATATACACCAAGTTAGATCTCCGGGGGGCCTACCATCTGGTTCGAATAAAGGAAGGCGATGAATGGAAAACTGCCTTCCGCACCAAATATGGGCTATTCGAGTAACAGGTTATGCCTTTCAGATTGTACAATGCACCGACTGCCTTCCAATACTTCATGAACAATGTCTTTCGGGAACTCATCGACGTTTGTGTTGTCGTATATATCGATGACATTCTTGTGTACTCCTCTTCGGAATCTGATCATAGAAAACATGTCAGGGCAGTTCTCGAGAAATTGCGCCAACACAAACTATTTGCTAAACTTGAAAAATGTGTTTTCCATGCCTCGGAAGTCGAGTTTCTTGGTTTCATCCTGACACCTAAAGGAGTCCGCATGGACTCACGAAAAGTGGATGCTATCCTCAAATGGCCATCGCCTAGCTCCGTGAAAGGTGTTCAAAGCATGCTTGGTTTTGCCAATTTTTATCGCAGGTTTATCCCGGAATTTTCTCGTGTTGTTCAACCCATCACTGCGCTCTTAAGGAAAAATAAACGTTTCGAATGGTCTGAAGAAGCCGAACAGGCCTTTCAGGATCTAAAAGATAAATTTACCTCTGCACCTGTATTGAAGCACCCGCGCCCAGATCTCCCTTATGTCGTCGAAACTGACGCATCCAGCCTAGCCATGGGAGCTGTCCTGTCTCAAAGAGATCCCGAAACTAACCAACTGCATCCCGTTGCATTTTGGTCCAGAAAATTCTCAGCACCCGAGGTTAACTACACAATCACTGACAAAGAACTGTTAGCCATTAAATCCGCCTTTAAAGCCTGGCGGCATTATCTACTTGGCGCTAGACATACCATCACGGTGATCACCGACCACCGGAACTTACAGTATTTAAAGACCGCCAAGGCTCAGTCATCTCGACAGCTCCGTTGGGCTTTGTTTTTTGCAGAATTCGATTTTGTAATCACCTACCGTCCTGGCTGTAAGAATGGCAAAGCGGACGCTCTATCCCGAATAGGAATGGGAGAAACTGATACTAACTCAGAACCTGTACCGATAATTCCCGAACAGAGAATTTTGGGCATGACTTCTTTACAAACGCTTGAAGACATTCAAGCTAGAGTTAAACAACTCCTGGACCCTACAGACTTACAGGATTGGGTACAAAAGGGATCTGACTTTACTATAAATAATGATTTACCTTATTTCCAGGGGCGCTTATTTCTGCCACACAAGGAATTACAAGAGCTCGTTATTTCTCGTTATCATGATACACTAGTAGAGGGGCACCCCGGTATTGCCAAGACGGAAGAAAAGGTGAAACGACAATTCTGGTGGCCTTCTTGGCGAAAAGATGTTAAATCATTTGTGATGTCCTGTGGTGTTTGCGCCCAAAATAAAGGCCAAAAGAAAAGACCAGCCGGTCTCCTTCAACCTTTAGACATTCCGCCAGCACCTTGGCACACCCTGTCATTGGATTTTATTACGGACTTACCTCTTTGTTCAGGATATAACACTATTCTTGTTATTGTGGATTTATTTTCCAAAATGGCCCACTTCATTCCATTGAAAGGTTTACCTTCAGCTTCAGTTCTAGCCAAAGAATTCCTTGAAAATATTGTTCGTTTACATGGATTCATGTCTGTACTAATCTCAGACCGGGGAAGCCAATTCATTTCCCACTTTTGGCGTAGATGTTGTCAATTGGCACAAATCGATGTAAGATTATCAACTAGACACCACCCTCAGACCGATGGTCAAACAGAGAGGACGAATCAGACCCTTGAGCAAAAATAAGGTGTATGTTGCAGTAATCTGAAAGTAACTGGAAAGACATTCTTTGGATAGCCGAATATGCATATAATAATTCGGTACACTCTGGAACTGGGCAAAATCCTTTTTATACTTTATATGGGCATCACCCTCGAACCTCAGACCTCGACTCGCCTCAAGGCCTCGGAATGCCCGCAGTGGACCTTCTGCATTCTACAATTACCCAAGCCTTCAAAGAAGCAACTACACATTTACAGCAAGCCAAGAGAAAATACAAGAAGAATGCTGACCTGCATCGGAGTGAAGCACCTCAGTACCAGATTGGGGACCAATTATGGCTGGCTACCAGGCACTTATCGCTCAAGGGACCTCGAACTTTTAATCCAAAATATCTGGGGCCTTACTCCATTACGGCCATAATCAATCCAGCGGCCGTTAAACTTGATTTACCAGCTAACATGCGAATTCACCCTGTTTTTCATGTGTCACTTTTGAAACCAGTGCAACCTGGAACCAGACTAATCAAGCCTCCAGATCCCATTCAAATAGATGGAGAACCTGAATTCGAGGTGAAGAACATTTTAGATTCAAAGATGTTAAGGTCAAACCTTTTCTATCTAATCGATTGGAAGGGATACAGGCCTCAGGAGAGGTCGTGGGAACCCAGTGACCATGTACATGCACCTCGATTAATTAAGAAATTCCACTGGATCTTCCCAAACAAACCAAAACCCCCGGAGGGAACAATCTTGGGAGGGGCCTTGGGGGAGAGTGCTGTCATCCCGAAAGCAGACATCATGTCCCCAGGGAGGGACCCAGCAACCCCTTATAGGGGCTCTTTGGACATTGTCCTGGCGCCTTTGGCGCCAGGCTCATAGAAGGCATCAGTCCTGGCACCATAGGCGCCAGGCTCATTATGGGAGTGCTTGGATGGATTTACCTGATGCAGACCATGCTGCCGGATCCAGACCTGCTTGAGGTCTGAAAGGGACTATTTTACCTATGGGACTATTTTACCACTCGGGCGTGGCTGAGGAAGAATACTTACCTGGAACTACTTTGGGGGCTATTTAAACCACGCCCAGACAGCAGCTCACGCTTCGCGTTGTTCTGCATCTAGCAGCTGGACGCTCACTGTGTCTGCTCCTGCATCCTGGCTCCAGCCACGCCCGCCTGCAACCTGGAACACCTGAAAAGGAAGGAAAGGAGAGAAAGGTGAATAATTGAACTTTACCTACCTCCATCCAGAGTCCGGAACCATCACTCCGACGATCCTGAGAAAAGACATTATTTTTAGAAGCGCATCGCATCGCTCGCTGCAGCGCCGCGTCCCACTCACCTTCACGAGGCGCCCTCGGGCTCTTCAGCCACCATTGGCACCATCCGTCGCCTTTCAGCGCCTAAGGAGAAAAAGAGACAAAACAAAGGTGAGCGAAGGAACAGATTGAGGAAGGCCTGATTCTTCCACCTTAAGACTTACCTGATTTTTGTTGGGACAATCTTTCCACACCTCAGGTCGGCGCCGCTTCTTTGGCACTGCCGTACCCCGGCCCCTAAGGGGAAAAAGACACACGCATTAGTGGGTGAAAGCAAGATCACTAAGGGAACCATCCATCAAAAAGACTCACCAGAGTTACCTTCAGCGAATCCATTCCTCTACGCGGATTCTTCATTCTACATCTGAAATAGAGAAAAGGACAACGGACAATTAAGGCTTGAACTTTTGCAACTGAATACTTACGGCCTCATATCAGAAAAGTCAAGTGGAGTTGAATACTCACCAAACCCGAGATCCAGTGAAGTAACTGGAAATCAACGCGCCCCTGCATCGGATGCAGGATGGAGAGCTCGTCCTTTCAGACTCTAAGGTGAGACTCTACGGGGAATCGCGGAGGGGGTTTGAGGAGTGTGAGAGGGGGAAGGGGGGAATCTGACACATTATCCAGCAGACAGTTAATCCCCTTTTCCATCTACAGAAGGATTCTTCTACGGGCCAGACAGGCGAGGTTTGGGGGTCCGGTCCAGTCCGTCTTCCGAGTCCTGCGCATCACCTTAGAAGAGGTCATAGCAGTCCAGAATAGATCGGCGCCTCCGTGGGAATCAGGTGAGCGTTACAGTTCCCTGCTGCGCCACAGTCGAGTAGAGCTAAAGTGGTTACTTCCTTGGTGCTTACTCTGAGAGAAACTGTGAGCACCATCAACCGGGAGTCTTCAGACGTTTCTGTGGAGGATACAGGCAGAGGAGCGTAGGGACTAAGAGCAGCCCCTCGGTAATGCGTCTCCATGTTTACCGAGGGTGACCTTCTGGGCGGTACTTCCGGACAATCTCTTAGCAGATGTGAGGAAGACCCGCAGTACATACACAGGGAGCTCTCCCTGCGCCGTTTCCTTTCTTCAGGTGTGAGTGGGGCTCTGGTGGTTCCAATCTGCATAGGTTCTTCCTTAGCGGTCCGTTGGAAGGGCACTGACGCGGGTGAGTGAGTCTCCAAGAGAGGGGGTACACTTAACCTGGTCTTCTTCTTTTCTTGATGTCTTTCTGTCATCCTGAAGTCAATTCGGAGGGCAGCTGTCAGGAGTTCGGCAAAATACACCGGTCTTTCTATCTGGGCTAGTTCGTCCTTCAATTCCTCCCTTAAACCTCGCCGAAATATGGCATACTGGGCCTGTTCCTGCCAACCTGCCTCAGCTGCCACCTGTTTGAAAGCGGTGATGTATGTCAGGAGATCAGAATTCCCCTGATGGATGTCAATGAGGTCCTCCGAGGCCAAGAAGGTACTCTCTGTTCGCAGAAAGGTTTGTTGAATCAGAGCCTTAAAGGCATTGTAGTCCTGTAAAACCGTGTCTGGCTGGTTTACTAGAGGGGTAGCCCAAGCCAGGGCATTCCCGGTCATGTGGGTGATCATGAACCCCACCTTGGCGTGGTCTGAGGAAAAGTTCTGAGGGCGAAAGGAAAAATGAAGATTGCAGGCGTCCAAGAACTCCTTAACCCTTTTAGGGGAACGATCAAACATCCCTGATACTAGGGGAAGTGGATGTAAATCGGTTGAAGGTCTTTCCCTGTCCGTCAGACGCTGTTGTAGGGTGGTGTTAGCTGTCTTAAGGTTCTGCATCTCCAAATTTAGACTTTGTACAGCGGCTACAAGTTCTTGTACCTGCTGTGGGGTGGCCATCTCCTTTTGGCGTCGCAAACTGTCACCGGGGCTGGTGATATCTTCGTCTGACAGTGTAGATTCCGAGATCTCCCCCTCCCCCGACTCCTCACCTTCATCTTCCTTCCAAGAACCCTTCTTTTCCTTTCTTCGTGATCGTACCTTTTTTTTATGTAGATAGGGACGACCCCGGGAGGACGCCACCGTGCCCCCCAAGAAGGGAGGCCAAGGGGCCCCTCCCCCGGGAACGACCAGAAGGGGAAAAAGCTCTTAGGCACAAAAAAACCCTGTGCTATCGCCGGGTGCTTTGGAGGAGTGGAACCAGGAATCCTTGTAGGGTGAGTGCTGGTAGAAAGTGTCTGGAGGCAACACGTGGAAGTGTACCCCCCAGGGACACAGGCAGTCCAGTAAGCGGTCAGAGGAACTGGTACACGGTAGGCTAGAAGTGGAGGTAACAAAACAGTAAGCAAAGGCAGTCCGGGGGAACAGGCAGGAGACTGGTACACGGGAAGGTCACAGCAAACTTATCCGAGCGGTAGGCGAGAGCAAATCCAATGGACAAAGCGGGGAACTGGTACACGGAAGAGACGGAGCAGAGCGAGAGGAAGAAGGATACAGAAGGACGGAGCAAGCGGAACAGACAAGAGGAAGAAGAGCGGTAAGTGAAGATGGGAAGGAGGGAGGGTAAGCAAGTTGGAAGGAGGGCAGAGCATGCGGGCGAGTGAAGCAAAGCAAAGGGAGCGAGAGAAGGGCAGGCAGAAACAGCGGAGGAATGAAGGATGAGCAGAAAGGGAGCCGGACTGGGCGCGAGGACCCAACCGGCGGAAAACGAGTAACCAAGGTAGAGAGCAACAGCGAGCAAGCAATTCAAGGCTAACAAGACGAAACCGGAAGCGTTGGGACGCGTCCGTGACCCGCAAGTGGCTGGTTAAAACACCGGGCCGCGGAGCGCTCAACCAATGAGAACAGAAGGAAAGTGAAACCAGGAAATAGGGGGCGTGACAGAAAGCTGCTGGCAGACGGGACTAAGTTCCGCGTCGCCAGCGGCTCCATAGATGCCAGGAACTCGGCGGCATGACAGGACCAAACCTTCTGAGAATGATACAAGCAAGTCATCAGAATCCCTAAGCCAAGGTCAAAGTGAATGGGGGGGCTGACCAATGACCAATTTGTTCTCGATAAGAAGAGGAACAAATCAAGGGTGCCCACTTTCCCAGTTGCTTTTTGCTTTGGTGATGGAGCCCTTTGCGCAGCGGATGGGGAGAACTAAGAGGTACAAGGGGTCAAATGGGCGAAGGCACACCACAAAATCGTCTTGTTTGCTGACAATGTGGTCCTGATGGTCACCAAACCAGAGACATCACTGCCAGCAATAAAGGAAGAGATAAGTGCCTTCTCTGAGGTTTCTGGGTTCAAAGTGAATTATTCAAAATCAGAGATCTTAAACTTATCAGTCGGGAAGAGGGAACGGGAACCATTAGAAAGAACACCCCGTTCATGGGGCAAAGGAATCGGTTAGATACCTTGGGGTGAACCTGACGACTTCCACAAAACAGATAATCGGGGCAAACTACCCACCCCTAGTGAAACAAATCAAAGAGGACCTTACAAGATGGAAAGGGATGTACATACCATGGCTGGAAGGATAGCGGCTGTTAAAATGAACATACTCCCCCGTCTGCTATATCTCTTCCAGGCGATCCCCCTGCCCATGCCGGGGAAGCTGATGAAAGACATCCAGGAGAGCATCATGGGTTTTATTTGGAATGGGAAAAAGCCACGTATAGGGAGAAGAATCCAATTAGAAATAGGACCCAGAGGGCAGTGGGCTGCCCAAATATGTTAAAATATCTCCAGGCTGCGCATCTCAGAGTTAGGGCGGAGTGGGAGAGGCAAGATAACCAAAAACATTGGGTGAATATGGAACAAGCGGTGACAGGAGAATATCTTGGAAAATACAGTGGATGAGAAAGGAGGACAGGCCAGGAGGGCTAATGGAAAACCTGATCACAAGGAACACCCTGACGATCTGGGATCAATTAAATAGGAGATTTAAGTTAGCAGCATGGAGATTGCAGCGAACACATATCTTTCGTAATCCTGCTTTCCCACCAGGAATGGATTACAATAGGTTTAAACAATGGATATCAGGAAGGATAAGGGAAATCAGAGATCTTTATGAAGGAAATCAGTTTAGGTCACTCGAAAGCTGCTGTAGGGAGCTAGACCTGCGAAAGGGGGACCTATTTGCTTGACAACAGATAAGACATTGGGTGGGAGCCACGGACTATAATGGAAGGGGCCACAAGAGAACAGACAGAATGGGAGAAGCTAATGTCATCTACCGAAAACAACAGGGGGCTGATCTCAGCCATCTATTGGATCTTGTCAGATGCGGAGGAGCATGGATATTCGGTATTGAGGACAAATGGGAGAAGACACTGGGAAGGGTGCTTAAGGATAAGGAATGGAATAAAGCCTTAAAGAGTTGTACTGCCCATATACCTCGGTACAGCATTGCAAACTACAATACACGTTTCTACACCAATGGCACTACACCCCAGAGAAGCTCCACAAAATGTGCAACTCAGCATCGGCAGTGTGCTGGAGAGGATGTGGGGAAGTGGGAATGGTGGAATATATTTGGTGGGGATGTCTGCAGCTTAAGCACTTCTGGCAGGAGGAGAAGTTGGGATATTAGGAGTTGATATGAAACTTGATGGAGCAATGGTGCTCCTGAGCCTCTTGCCCGATGAGGAACAGAGACTGGGAGGGAGAACTGGAACACTATGGGCAAACATAATTATGGGTGCAAAGCGGTGCATAGCAAAACAATGGAAACAGAAGAAACCACCATCCATTATAGAATAGTATTATGATATGATATGATATGATATGGCATTTATAACGCGCCTATACACAAGTGTTTCAATCTGGGACACTGTAGATGTGGAGAAAATGACAGCAATAATATGTGCGACACTGAGGAAATTTTGTAAAGTTTGGTCACCCTTTCTTACCTATGCACTCAAAGATACTACACACCTATACATCCCGAAGAGACTGAGGACACTTGGGATATTACAGGACGAAGAGGACTGAGCCGAAGAAGAGAGGATGTAGGGGGCTGCTCTCATAGGACTGGTTGGCGGTGTAGGAGGGTAGGTGTTGAAGTTTTTACAGTATGAAATGTTGAATGGAATTGAGCTGTGCAAAAAGAATCTATGCAAATGCAAAGCTAAATGTACACGCAAACAGCGATGAGCTAATTAAGTTTGGTTTAAAAAAAAATCCATTTATTATAGGCCTTTATAACTAAACACGAATAAACCACAGTCATAATAAACAGTTACCACACATGCCTTACGCTATGTAAGATATATACAAATGTGTTTTGCCTAATGCAGATAAGGGGGAGAACACAACCACGATCTGGAACGGAAGAGGTGAGGAGGAGGTGAGTAAACACAGGTATCACATTAGGTAATTCTTCAGAGTCGATCCCTAACTTATGTAGTCCAGCTCTACGAAATGGAGTTCGGGAAAAGTTAGGGAGCGCAGGCTAGCCCAGCTAAGGTGAGTATCTTTTCAGGGATTCTAATGCGTCAAAACAAATGGATGTGCCAGGGGGCCTACGGTAAGTGATCCAAGTACTCACTGACCCTCGACATAGTCCAGGCCAAACTTTGCAAGTCTAGTCCAGGTTTAACCCCTGCAGTTACACGTCACTCCAGCTCTCAGCAGCTGTGGTACGGGATGATCATCTGTGGCGGGACAGTAGCCTTTTCTCTGTTCTCGAAGAAGAAAGGAAGACAGTTCCAGTGCAACACATCTCAGGGCACAGGGGGGCAGATCTGCAAGCACTTACAGGGACCGTCACCACAGCAGGGCAACACAGGGACTGCAAATGCTTACTCTCATAAATCGCGACCCAGAGGAGCTAGGCAACGTTTTGGAAGGAGCGGGCCCAGGACCACAAGTAAGCGATTCCCAAAGTCTCGAGTCTGAACTCGGGACAACAGTGCTCCTAAACGATACCCCGGGTTTGAGATGGTCAGTTTACTGTATGACACAGGAACACTTCCGAAGAGGCTCTTTTTGAGGGTGAACAGGAGGCGCCGACAGTAGTTGGTCCCACTACTCCAAAGTGTCAGGGTGCCAAAGCTTCCAGCACATCCCCAGCGGTTCCACGGGTCTTCTCTTTTTTCATTTCAGGATACTTGGCTGCTTCTGTAGTTCGGTGTGAACTTCAGTTGATCAACCTGAAATGGATGCAGAGCCCCTTAATTTATCCAAGATTCGCTTTGCGCTCAAAGCTGGGATAGCCAATGGAAGATTTGCTCTCTTGCATTCACTCCAGGCGTGGGCCAGACACAGCCCACAGTGGTTCCAGTCATTCAGGCATACCAGACATACTGGCACCAGTAGTGTGGATTGGGACCAGACAGTTCCAACCCTCTTCCTGGGCACTAGCACACGTGACCTGCAAGATCCTGCAAAGATGCAGTTTTTGCGGGAGGCGGCATGTCCAAATAAGGAATACCTGGGTCTTTTGACCTGGGGAAGGCAAAGGGACAAAATGGCCCAAGGATAGAACAAAAGACTTCATGGTAACACCCATTTTTGGCACTGGCCACAGTCTTGGATCAAACGCTGTAAACGCAATATGGCCCATCAAAAAGAAGTAAAACACTTTAAAAGTAAACTGCTGCCACCAGTTTGTCCTTGGCACACTTGTACAATCACACAAAAATCTTTAGAGGGTGGCTAGCGCAATAAAACCAGAGGACCCCTATGCGCAGTACTGTAAGGTACTTGGCACATAGTAAAAAGTTACCAAGAAATGGCAACATAATCGAATACTAAGGGAAACAGAGTTTCTCAGTTCTGACAGCCTGAAGGATGTGTCAGTTTCCCCATAACAAATGAGCAAAAGCCCAGAGGAGTGCAGCTGAAGGACCTTAGCTGGAAAAACACCCTCTGACTCTTCTGGGCCCCAGACGCCATCGGGAGTAGAGATGCCAGGTAACAGGGCGCCAGCCATGGTAGGTCCGGGACATGACACAGGTTAGGTAAGCCAAACAAAAGCAAAACGTTTGGGGGGGGTCCATAAATGGAGGGAAAATTGCACCTAAGGGAAATCTTTCCTAACACTCACCTTTCCCAGACCAAGGACTGGGGAAATTAATCCACCCCTGGATGAGTCTCATGTTCAGGTCGACTAAACATTCAGGACAACGCATCAGCGTTGCTATGTGTCATGAACCCTCTCGGTTGGCGATGGATGCCGGTGTTACGGCTTCGCCGCCATTAAACACTGCCACCACGTTGTTCACGTTTCTCTGTTTACGGTCTAGTGTTTTCCTCTGTTCTTCCTCTCGCCTATTTACTTCCTGCTACCCATGGTTCCTTGCGTTGCAACCGTCTCCTTTCGTTTTCACGGTGAGACGCTTCCAGTGCTTTTTCTCTCGCTCGCTCCTTTTCTCCCCTTTCGGGGTTCTCCTCCTCTTTTCCTCCTTCCTCTCTGCCTCCCTGGCGGCCCCCTCTTCCGCCGGTTTCTCTCTGCTTTTGCGTCTCGGCGCTTACCTGCTTTCTGCCAGTGTTCTTTCCCTCCTTGTCAATTTTTCTCCGGATGAATCTTCGCATTGTTTACCTCGAGGATTCCCGATGCAATTGAATTCTACTACAACTACGGCTACATATCTCATCGCAATCTACGGCCAGCAGTTCTACCGCGACACAAGGGTTTTTTCCGCCTTCGGGCTTTTTCCCCTTACCCGCCTGCATACGGGACCGGAGCCGAGGTGGTAACCGATTCAGAGTTCCACCACGGCTTCGTTCCATGTCAGAGCTCTAACAACGAAGAGTAAAAAGGATTACCTTGCCCACTGACACGGCGTCGAAGCGTCAGACCCTGAAGACTCAGGTGAGGAGAGTGGAGCATCGGGTGGGAAAGGGGAGCATTTGGACAATACCCCTACGGTAACTTTAAGACTTACACAAGGTTGTGACAGTGACAGTTTGCAACACCCGAAGATACCAATGGCTACTCCAGAACAGCTGCAGGATCAGATACAAGAGCTATGGAAAGCTGTGCAGACTCTTTCTCAAGAGCCTCAGACTGTTAAGGCAGAAAATGTATTAAAACAATTGGTTTCAGGTAGAGAACCTCCCCCTCCCCCAGAATTGCCACCGGTGCCCTACCTTCGGGGAAGTTCAACGGTTCTCCCAAGAAGCTTAAAGAGTTTTTGGAAGCCGCCACTATTTACTTCACTTTCCGCCCTCGCATGTTTTCTTCTGATCAGGCAAAGGTTGGCTTCCTCATTTCGAATATGGTGGGCAATGCCCTTGCGTGGGCTACTCCTCTTGTGACAGGAGAGGATCCCGTTTTACAGAATTACGGGAATTTTAAGGCTCTTCTCAGAGAATCCTTTGAAAGACATGAGCTCACCTACACTGCTTGTGAGGACCTCCTGGATGTGAAACAGAGATCCTCAGACCTCCTCACTTACATCCCTAAGTTTAAGACCCTGGCTGCAGGGGCTGGCTGGTCTGAACAGGCACAATTTGACATTTTTCGTAGAGGTCTTAAAGAAGAGATAAAGGACGAATTAGCCCGGTCTCCGCGACCTGCCTCTTTTTCGGATCTTTTATCCTCGGTCCTACAGATTGAACATCGACTCCAGGAAAGGCGTAATGAAAATAAACGTTACAGAGAAAATCCCTCTACCATTGGTACATCATCCAACACTCTTCCTCCATCTTCTAAACAGAGTGAAGAACCTATGCAGATCGGAACCACCCGAGCACCACTCACCGCGGAAGAAAGAAGGAGACGGAGAGAAAGAGGTCTTTGCGCCTACTGTGGGTCTGACAAACATCTGCTCAAAGACTGTTCCGAACTACCTCAACGGCGTTCGGGAAACGAATCACCCCGGTTTTAAAAGGGACAGAAAACCGGTGGTTATCTAAATCTTCCAGTCCCTACGTTTCATTGGCGGTATCCACAAAGAAGACACCAGAAGATTCCAGACTCATGGTTATCAATATCAGCGTGATGATCCAAGACCAGCTCGTAGAGACTTTGGCACTCTTAGATTGTGGAGCAGCCGGTAACTTTGTTGATAACTTATGGGTTGACAAGGTGGGCCTCAAAAGGCTAGCAAGACTCGAAGATCAGAAGGTGGAGGGTGTAGATGGTACTCCCTTGTCTTCAGGACCAATAACGCAGACTACCGAGGAGCTAGAAGTCCGGATTTCCCAGCATGTGGAGAGTCTAAAATTCGACATCATTAGAACTGCCCATTTTCCTGTTATTCTGGGGATCACTTGGCTCAGGAGACATAACCCACAAATAGATTGGGTATCTAATTTGCTACGTTTCGAGTCTGAGTTTTGCAAGAAGCATTGTATTCCTCAACAATCTTATTTACAACTACAGGTCACCCCAGCTTCTTGTCAAGAATCCTCAACTGTCCATAATATGGCACATCTTGGTGAGACTTTCAGAGAGGTTTTCACAGAAGTCAAGCCAGCACCTTTGCCACCCCATCGTCCTGAGGACTGTTCCATCGATCTTGAGCCTAACGCCTTGGTTCCGTTAGGTTGTATGTTTTCCTTGTCCAGATCCGAGAAGGAGGTCTTACGAACTTACCTGGACGTGAATCTTCACAATGGCCTCATCCAACCGTCAAAATCTCCTGCCGGGGCTCCCTTATTCTTCATCTCCAAGAGGGATTCCAAAGAATTACGACCTTGCATAGATTGTAGAGGTCTCAACAAGGTCACAGTCAGAGACCGCTATCCCATGCCACTCATCACAGACATTCTTGAGGCGGTTCAAGGTGCTCACATTTTCACTAACTTGGATCTTCGCAATGCGTACCATCTATTACGCATTGCTAATGGTGATGAATGGAAGACTGCTTTTCGAACACCCTTCGGATTGTTTGAATATAGAGTCATGCCCTTTGGGCTAGTTAACGCTCCCGCAGTTTTCCAAAGATTTATGGACCGCATGTTTTCGGATCTCTTATTTGTTTCAGTGATCATCTATCTAGATGATATTCTTGTATTTTCCATCAACAAGGAAGAACACGAACAGCATGTACGGACCGTACTTACTCGACTTAAGGAGAACAGTTTACTGGCCAAGCCTGAGAAATGCCAGTTCGGGGTCTCGAGCATTCCCTATTTGGGGTTTATTTTGTCTGACCGGGGTATCTCCATGGACCCTCGCAAGGTGTCTGCCATTTTGGAGTGGTCTTCTCCCACCTCTGTCACGGAGGTTCAGAGATTCTTGGGTTTAAGAAACTTTTACAGAAGATTTATACCCCAGTTCTCCGAGATGGTGTTACCCATAACAACACTTCTCAAGAAATCTTCTGGAACCTTTGTGTGGTCCTCGGCGGCAGAGTCTAGCTTCAGACATCTCAAGACTTTGTTTTGCTTAGCGCCCATATTGCTCCAGGCCGATCAAACTAAACAGTTTATCGTGGAAACTGATGCCTCTTCCGCCGCCATTGGTGCTGCCTTGATCCAGGAGTTCGAAGGTATAGAACACCCAGTGGCCTACCTCTCTCGCACTCTGACCATCAGTCAACTTCCCTATACCGTCCTTGAAAAGGAGTTACTAGCTATGACATTGGCCTGTGAGGAATGGCGACATCTGCTATTGGGTGGCAGTATTCCCTTCGTCATACGTACAGACCATAAGAATCTAAAGGTCCTGCAGTCCCTCGAATGTGCCAACTCTCGCCAAGCGCGATGGGCTTACTTTTTTTCCCAATACGATTTCACCATTACCTATCTACCAGGCTCTCAGAATGTCCTAGCCGACGCCTTGTCTCGCAAGGAGTTGGTTACTGACTCGGGTCGCCTCTCAACCAAACTTATGTTTCCATCTACTCGCATACTGGCACCGCTACATACTTTCTTACAGGAGGTCAAAGAGGCTTCGGACTCTGAACCCTGCATTAGAGATAAACGCTTGGCATCTCAGTTTCGCACCAAAGATGGTCTCTGGTTCTACAAGAACCGACTTTACATACCTTCAGGACAGCTCCGCAAGAGGATTCTCTACTGGTGCCACGACAGCCGAGTTGCAGGACATCGAGGCCAGGCAAACACCATTGAACTCATTAAACGCTCGTTTTACTGGCCCAACCTTCAACAAGAAGTCCAGTCCTACATAAAGGTATGCCCGGTTTGCGCTATGGCTAAGAATCCAACAGGCAAACCGTTGGGTCTCCTTACTCAGCCCGACTTACCACAAAGGCCATGGGGGAACCTGTCTACCGACTTCATTGTGGATTTACCCTTATCCGAGTCCTGTTCTTGCATTATGGTAATGGTAGATTCATTTACCAAGGTGGCCCATTTCTCTCCACTGGAGGGTTTACCTACGGCTAATCGCATGGCCGAAGTTTTTGCCAGAGATATATTTCGTCTTCATGGCTTGCCCGATAAAATTACTTCGGACCGTGGTAGCCAATATATTTCTAAGTTCTGGAAGGCTTTGTGTTCTCTTTTAGGTATTGACCCTGCTCTTTCCTCTGGGTACCATCCCCAGACGAATGGCCAGACGGAAAGACTCAATTCCACTCTGGAACAATATCTCAGGTGCTACATTAATAGACTCCAGGATAATTGGGTACAACTCCTCCCCACGGCAGAATTCTCTTACAACAACTCTAAACACACCACCACGGCTATCTCTCCTTTTTACTGCAACTACAGACTTCATCCCAAGTCCGTTTGGCCCATTGCTTCCCATACCAGTAACTCTCCTGCTGCTGAAGCCGCTTTATCGGAAATTTCTGAGGCTCACCGGACAGCCAGAGACAGTCTAGCTAGGAGCCTTAGAACCTACAAGACTCTTGCTGATCAGCATCGTCAAGCTGCCCCCACTTGGGCTAAAGGGACGAAGGTATGGCTTTCGACCAAATACCTACCAAGGTGGATTCGGTCCTCCAAGTTGTCTCCTCGATTCCTGGGCCCGTTTCCCATCCTAAAAGGAATCAACCCTGTAGCCTACAAGATTCAACTACCCTCCTACCTTCGCCGGGTGCACCCGGTGTTTCATACCTCTCTTCTCAAGGAGTCACAAACTGAACCACACTTTAGGTCAAGATCCTTGCAGGACATTTCACCCAGAGACTCCCAGGAGGTTTATGAAGTTTCTAAAATCCGAGTCTCCCGCTACTACCGGGGACGTTTACAATATCTTATTTCCTGGAAGGGGTATGCCAGGTCTGAAGATTCCTGGGAACCTGTGCATTTTGTCAAGGCGCCCCGTCTAGTAGATAAATTTCATCGGATGCATCCTGGTAAGCCGGGCGGGGTCGGCAGTAAGAGGGGGCATACTGTCATGAACCCTCTCGGTTGGCGATGGACGCCGTTGTTACGGCTTCACCGGCATTAAACACTGCCACCACGTTGTTCACGTTTCTCTGTTTACGGTCTAGTGTTTTCCTCTGTTCTTCCTCTTGCCTATTTACTTCCTGCTACCCATGGTTCCTTGCGTTGCAACCGTCTCCTTTCGTTTTCACGGTGAGATGCTTCCAGTGCTTTTTCTCTCGCTCGCTCCTTTTCTCCCCTTTCGGGGTTCTCCTCCTCTTTTCCTCCTTCCTCTCTGCCTCCCTGGCGGCCCCCCTCTTCCGCCGGTTTCTCTCTGCTTTTGCGTCTCGGCGCTTACCTGCTTTCTGCCAGTGTTCTTTCCCTCCTTGTCAATTTTTCTCCGCATGAATCTTCGCATTGTTTACCTGGAGGATTCCCGATGCAATTGAATTCTACTACAACTACGGCTACATATCTCATCGCAATCCACGGCCAGCAGTTCTAACGCGACACAGGTTTTTTCCGCCTTCGGGCTTTTTCCCCTTACCCGTCTGCATACGGGACCGGAGCCGAGGTGGTAACCGATTCAGAGTTCCACCACGGCTTCGTTCTGTGTCAGAGCTCTAACAACGAAGAGTAAAAAGGATTACCTTGCCCACCGACACAGCGTCGAAGCGTCAGACCCTGAAGACTCAGGTGAGGAGAGTGGTGCATCGGGTGGGAAAGGGGAGCATTTGGACAATACCCCTACGGTAACTTCAAGTCTTACACAAGGTTGTGACACTATGTTGGACACCTGGCATGTGCGCAATGGTGAAGTCAAACCCTTGCAGGATTATGGACCAGCTGAGCAACTTTGGATTCTCTCCCTTCATGTTCATTAGCGACTTTAAGGGCTTATGGTCAGTTTGCACAGTGAAGTGGGTCCCATAGAGATAGGGCCTCAACCTCCTTAGGTCCCATAGAACTGAGAAACATTCTTTCTCTACAGTGGACCACCTGAGCTATCTGTCCTTAAACTGGCGACTAATGAATCCAATCATTAGCCAAAAACACTCCACTGACATCTGCTTCCTTCTTGAAACATTGACCTTGACTTTCTTGCTCTTACCGAGACATGGTTCAATGACAGCTCAGTCACTGCTTTTGACTCCCTCCTCCCTGACAGCTTCAAAATCATCTCCAACCCTCAGTCTCTTCGCACTGGCAAAGGGGTTGCATTGAACTTCCCTGAGTGGGTTCCTGTTCCATCTTACCCACCCAGCACTACTCTTCCTTTGAAAGCCTGGTTTGCAAGTTCAAGTTGGTCATCTCTCCCATCTCCACCCTGACAATTGCTACCATCTACCAGCCTCCAGGTGCCACCACCCTGTTACTCTTGGAATGGGCTAATTTCCGCTCTTCCTTACTTTCATCCACCTTCAACCTCCTCCTCCTGGGTGATTTCAACATCCAACTGGACTCACCTGGCTCTGCATCCACTCTCTTCACTGACATCTGCACCTCTCGTTCCCTCTCCATACTCCCTTCTGGGCCAACCCACTCAGCTGGACACACTCTGGAGGCCCTCCTACACTCTGACCTCTTTCCCTCCCCTCCACTAATCACCCCTCTCTCCTGGTCAGATCATTCTCTCCTCCCACCTGGGTCCCTTTGGCTCTCTGACCGCCCCCCAAAATGCCCTGCCATCTTTGTTCACTAACATCCGCCCAATGAAACGAGTGTCAGATGCTGCCTTTGCTTCCACATTCATTCCCCCTCACCCTCTTAGCTCTGATACTACCTCTGTCTCTGCTCTCAGCAACCTCCATCTTTCCATCACTAATACCCATGACATTCTTGCCCCAGTCATGAGGATCTGCCTGAAAGCTGCCTCTAAGCGTAACACCTGGTATGACTCCGAACGTGCGGCCCTGAAACGAAAATGCAGTCTGGCGAAGTGCAAGTGGCAAACTTGAGGCTCACTCTCTGACAAACTGGCATGCCGCCTGCTCCAAAGGTAATACAGATTCTCCATCCACGTCAAGAAAAGAGCCCACATTCAGTGTCACAAGTGTCTGCTATGTCCTCTTCCTCAAAGGAGGACTCCGTCTCAACTCCCTCCCCTTCCACCTCACCTTTGTCTTTTCTCCTGGGCTTCCTTTTCTCTTTGCTCCCAGGTCTCTCCTTTTTTTATGCAGATAGGGACTTCCACGGAAGGACGCCACAGTGCCACCATATAGGTGGGGCGTTGGACGATCCTCTGTGACCATCAAAGAAGGGAAAAACCCAATGGCATAAAAAACCCCTATGAGAATTCCACAGGCTGGAGCAGAGCAGTCTTAGGTCCACGGAAAGGCAGGAAGATGCAAGACGTGATAGAAGGCAATCCAGAGGCTAGCAAGGATCCGGTACACAGGTGAGCAAAAAGATGCAGTTCGAATGGCAGAGGCAGTCCAAAGGCAAACAGGGGTCCAGTACACAGGTGGGCCGAAAGAGAAAGTAAGAAGAGGGAAAGGAAAGAGCAAGGAGGAGGAAGCTCGAAGAGCAAAGGGCAGAAAGGAAACGGATGAGAAGTCTGAAATGGAACGAAAGGAAAAAACAGAGCGAGGAGGGGCAGGCAAGGAAAGAAAGAAGTGGACGGGCGGCAGGAATAAACGGAACCCAAAGGGGAGAAATACAGAAGAAAAGGACCAGGAGGAAGCGGAGAACCGCACAGAAGAAAGCACACAAGCGCTGGCAACATAGTCGAAACCAAGGAAACGTTGCAACGCGTCCGTGAACCGGAAGCAGCAGAATAAGTGCTACTGGTTACGTGCGCGAAGCAAAAGAACTAGACCCGCACAGGTCGTATGGGGAGACATGAAGGAACATTCAATGGTGGACCGCCACGCCAGCGATTCCAAACCTGCCATCTACCCCAAGGTGTGACAGTCAGGCTCGGTTTTCCAGGGCATCCAACAACACGGCTGAACTTTTCAAGATCTGCAGGTAACTAGCCAACCCTTCCGCAGTCTCCTCCTCCCCTTCTCCTTCCGGCCCCACTGCAATGCACTGACCACACACTTTGCCACCAAAACTCAGGACATCCTGAACACCCTTGCTAGCAAACCTCCAATCCCTTCACTCACCCCCTTGCCTCCCTTGGCCCCTCACCCTCTTCCTTCCTCCTTCTCCTCCTTCTCCCCTGTCACACCTGAACAAGTTACCAGAGTTGTCCAATCAATGAAGGTCTCTTCTAAACAGGGTTCCCCATGCTCATCCAGAACCATCAAGGATATAATTGGCTCCCTTGGTCCCTCACTCGCTGATTTCTGTTATCACTCTTTTGACACTGGATCTTTCCCCTCCTCCCTCAAGCACTCCCTTGTGTGCCCATTCCTGAAAAAACCTTCAGCAGACCCTACCTGTCCTGCCAAACTATCGCCTATTTTCATCACCACCTTCCTGGGGAAACTGTTGGAGAATAAAGATTACCCCTGCTATCTGCGCTGGGAGTATTCATTCTATTAAAGACAAGGAGGCGAGCATTATGCTTCAACTTCTTTAATTCACTACTCTTCAGCAGTTTCAACAAAACTTCAAAACCATAACAAACACTGCAACAGTCTGAACAGACTTTCCCTCTTTTCAGAACTACAACTCCCATAGTCTCTGTAGTCCATCATACTCCAAGCCCAGTCATAACCACTTCCTGTCCCTGGGCTCCTCCTCTCTTTTACTCGCTCCGAAAGTCTTATTGCGAACATTCGCCAAGCCTTGCAACTGGCAACGACTCGAAACACTGCAACCAGCTATCAAACTTCTTCGATCTCAGACGACTCCTGTCGCTAACCTCCTATATCAGTTGTTCTTCTGCTCCTCTCCTAGACATAAAAGAAAGCAGAAAAATCAGGGTGGCGTCCATGTATTGACCTTATCATAATAACATCACTTTATGCAATCTCATAATCTCTTATACCATACATGGATTGGGTGGGAATTGAATGCTCGCCTCCTAGTCTTTAATAGAATTAATACTCCCTGCGCAGATAGCAGGGGTAATCTTTATTCTATGACAAGACTGTAGGCGAGCATTATGCTTGTTCAAAGCTTCCCAACACTGTAACTGCTAAATTCTCAGTTGGCTTAAAATAAAATTCTTTAAAAGTTCGATCATTTGACCAGTCTGCTGCTAACATAATATCTCTAAGAGACACCGCAGACGTAAAGGCTTTAGACGCCATCGCTCCACGCACTGAATGCGCCACATACTTCTCTACATCTATACCTGCTGCAAGCATTATCTCCTTAACCCATCTGGCTATCGTGGCTGTGGATACCCCCTTGAAGGGCTTTCTGCGCGCTATCAGCTATTGTTTAGTACTTGCTGCTCTGAATTCCGCTGTCCTACTCTCGTATTCCTTCACGCAGCTTGCTACGCACCATTTCGCTCTGCTTGGGAAATACGGGTAGTGCACTGACGTCGTTCCTGTCTTAGTCCTACCTACAATAGAGAACGTCACCCCTTCTGGGCCAAACGACTTCCTGTCTATATCCAGTGCTCTGACGTCTGACACTCTTTTGCAAGACACTAAGCACAATAGCATCGCTAATTTCCCTGATAACTGTTTCAGCGGTAAATATCTGTTGCTGGGCCAACTTTCTAACAGCTTAAGCACCGATAGAACATCCCAGACGGACTTATACCGAGGCTCCGGAGGCACTCTAAATTTCGCTCCTCGGATAAGCCGCACTACCGCTGGGTGCTCGCCCGCTGGTACTCCTTCGATAGGGAGATGCCCCACGGATATGGCGGACCTGTACACTCCTATGGTCCGGAATGCTTTCCCGTCTTGCAACAAGTGAGCTAAAAAGTTCAATATCGCCACTACAGGCGCAGAAACGGGATGAAAACTTCTCCCTCTGCACCAGCTCGTCCACTTGGCCCAAGCCGCGTCGTAGCTCCTCCTAGTGGATGGAGCCCAGGATTCTGCGATGAGCTGTGCAGCTTGAGACGAAATGCCTGGCAACGCCCAGCGTCTCCTGATATCCTGCACGCGACGAGCGGGAGAGTCCCCTTCACTCTCAGAGGGTGATATGACCCAGCTGGGTCTGTGAGCAGGTGCTCCCCTTCCGGGAGCATCCTCGGGTAATCTACTAACAGCTCCATGAGAGCTGGGAACCACACTTGCGACTTCCAACACGGCGCTACTAACAGCAATTCCGCCGTCTCCCTCCGACACTTTGCTAGAACTCCGCTCAGCATCATAAACGGGGGAAACGCATAGTGTAGGTCTCTGACCCATTCCTGTAGGAACGCATCTGTCCCTAGAGCTTCCGGGTCTAGTCTCCAACTGTAGTACTCCGCTGTTTGCGCGTTCAATCGCGATGCGAAGAGGTCTACGTGCCCTGGTCCCCACTTCTCGGTCATCCACTGAAACACTGCTGGATCCAGCCTCCAATCGCTGGAATCCGTCAGGTACCGAGAGTTCCAGTCCACTATGACGTTCAGCGTCCCGGGGAGATATTCCGCAGTGACCGACGTCTCCGACTGCAGGCAGAAATGCCAGAAGTCCTTCGCCAGTTCAGCTAGCATCTTGGATTTCGTGCCGCCCAGATGGTTGTCCATTTTCAGCAGTACACACGATTTCATTCTCCCTTTCGTAAAGGCTTTGATCGCAAAGGGTCCCGCTAGCAACTCTAGGCAGTTTATATGTAAGCGGAGCTCCTCCTCGCTCCATTTCCCTCCTGTCTGGAGGTCCCCGCACCTTGTGCCCTAGCCTAATCGGCTGGCGTCGGACTCTATGACCAGATCCGGTCTGTCTCCGAAAATGGCACGACCATTCCAGGCGTCCATATTCTGCAACCACCACTCTAGCTCTGTCCTGGATTCCTGATCCAGCGGAACTGATTGATGATATCTCAGGCCTTGCTGCAGATGCTTTATCTTTAGCCTTTGCAGTGCGCGATAATGCAGAGGACCTGGAAAAATGGCCTGAATCGAGGCTGCTAAGAGTCCCACGATCCTTGCCAGAGTCCGGAGGGACACTGCCTGGCTCCGCAGACATCCTCTGATCTCCCTTTTGATGTCGCAGATTTTTTGAGCTGGGAGCTCGAGTGTCGCTTTCCTGGTATCCAGGATGAAGCCCAGAAAGTCGAGTCTCTGCGCTGGAATGATGTCTGACTTCTCCTTGTTCACTAAGAACCCTAGTGATGTCAGCAGGTCTAGGACCCATTCCGTCTGATGCGTGAGGGCTTCTCGCTCCTCGGCCAGGAGGAGGAGATCGTCCAGATAAATGATCAACCTTATTCCTTTCTCCCTTATAGCCACCGCTACCGGCTTCATTACCTTGGTGAAGGCCCATGGCGCTGATGCAAGCCCGAAGGGCATAGTCTTGAATCGCCAGAGCTGTCCTTTCCAGCGAAAAGCAAGGAAAGTTCTGAACTCCTCCGCCATAGGGATAGTCAGGTAAGCGTCCTTCAGGTCTAGCCTCGTCAGCCAATCCTTTTCCCTGAGTGAATCTCTGAGCTGATGGATGCCTTCCATCTTGAAATGGCGGTATACTATCCACCCGTTCAACTCCTTTAAGTTTATAACTGGCCGCACCTTCTCTTTTCTGTTCACCAGGAACATATTGCTTATGAACTCGGGCTCTCTCGGGCACCGTTCTATGGCGTTCTTCGCCGCTAGCAGCTGCAGCTCCTGATCTAGAAGGCTCTGCTCTGCGCGCTCTAAATGCTGCTGATGTGGCCTGTGCTTCTGGACTGGTGTCTGAACGAACTCTAGACGCATGCCCCCAACAGCTTGCAGCACCCAGGCGTCGCTGGAAAGCTTGCGCCAGTTTCTCAAGAACATACTCGTTCTCCCTCCCACTGGCGGGTAATGCGCTGCTCTCACCTTGCGTGAACCCTTGTCCACATCCGGCTCCTCTTCCTCTACGACCTCTTGGGAAGCGTCCTCTGGACGGGAAGAAGGAGTCCTGCTGCCTATTCTCCCAGTATTGGGCCCTGGGATTCTGAGGTCTTCGTCCTCCTTGGTTGCGACCAGCCGAGCAACCTCTGTGACGACTGGTCCCGCCAAAAACTCGATTTGGGAAAATCTTTCGAATGGAAGCTTGCGTCTTCTCTAGAGACGTGTAGGTTCCCACAAAGCGCCACATCTCCTTGCCGAAGGTCTCCCCGAAGAGGAGTCCTTGCGCCGCTTCTCCGGCTTCGTATGACGCTAAATCACTCAGCTTTGCATCTATCTTTAGTAGGATGCCCCTCCGGCGCTCTGATGCGATGGCGCAGTTTGCGTTGCCTAGGAGGCATACTGCCCTTTGTCCCCAACCTGCTAGGGTATCGGGATCCACCTCCTCTCCAGTATCTTTGGCTCTCCCGGCCAGGTCCATTATTTTCGCCAGAGGTCCCGCCAGGTCTAACACCTTCTCCTGGCAACTCCTCCACGACCTATCAATGCCCTTCCGCAGGTCTTTGCTAGTTTTTGACACGAAGGTCAACATCTTAGGATCCAGTTCAGGTGTCTCGGCTACCTTCCCTGGGAGATCTGGTCTTGGGCACTCCGCTCGGAGTCTCTGTTGGACTTCTTTGTCCAGCGCTTTCCGCAATCTTTTCGTCATATATTGAGCCACTCTAGGTGAGGCTGCCAGTCTGAGGATCTCGGGTTCTGGATGCTGTCCGGATCGAACATGTCTTCCTCCACCTCTCTGAGGTGCTTCTCTTTGCGGCTTCTCTTTCCTCCGCTAGGCTTGATCTCTATATCCTCCTCTTCCTCTTGGGAGAGAGATTCGCCTTCCTCCGGCTCTTCCCCTGAGCCTGGGTCGTCTTCTCCATGATCTTCCTGCCCTGGAGCGGGGGTTGTGAGGTCTGGCACCGTCTGGCGCTGCAAAAATGCTTGCCGCAGCTTTGCGAAGGCGTCAACGACCTCTGGGGCCCTACCTTCCGCCCCATCCGAAGGGCCCTGGGGGTCAAGAGGGGTTCTCCTCTTTCGGGCCTTAGTACTCCCCAAAGACCCTGCTTCTGAGGGTTCTGCGGGCGTGCTCCCTCCCCGTCCAGCACTGTCTATGGGCTGATGAAACATTGCTTCCAGGGACTCCAGCCTGTCTTGTAGGGGTCTCACCCCGATAGCCACTGCATCTATAAGCGAGCTTCCTAGCACCTTCTTGAAGCTGGCAGCCAACTCTGACGACTGCTCCTCTTCGCTCCATTCGAAATTGGACATTTTGCGTGGGTGCTGTGTGCCTGAAGTACCTAAAAAAGGTGTCCTGCATGCACCCTCGCTATTGATGCTCTGAGGGCTGTATGATCGCCCCCTCTGTATTTTTTTTTTGTTGAGTTTATTCACTATTTTATTTATATATATATATATATATATTTTTTTGGTTTTTTTTGTGTGGCTGTGCTGGAAGGGGGGATAGTCTTTGTCCACAATCAAGCCTCGTATGGGCCCAGTAGGCCTCTTCCCGAGGCACGTTACTGTGACTTTGTCTCGTCACTATCCGCTTCGAGAGGCTCTCCTCAGCTGAAGCTGTTAGCGAGCCTCTATTCCTTGGCCGCGAGCTTATCAGCTGCTCAGGCGACCACAACGATGCTCCTAAAGAGGCAGGGCCTCGTTCTCACTGCGTGGCTTATGTCTGCCGTATCACCGCCGGGCCCGGCTCCTCGCGTGCATTCCGCTCCGTGTCGCATATGAAAACGCGACCACGGAAGCGAAAGCACACGCTGACTCCGCCTCCGCGAGGGAGAGGGCCACGAGTGTTCCTTCTTCTCACGCGCCGCTCACGCTCCGCCTCCCCATACGGCACACACCGCTCTCACTGCAGGGAGCGGGGAACCGGTCCGTATTACGCGCGATCCTCCGACCGCTCTCTAATCCTCAGGCGCGCAATCCTCTGCTCGCCCGACTCCTTTCCATGTTTGCGAGCGATCCCCTAGCGTGCCGGTCATATGGCACGGGGCGCGCGAACCGCGGAAAGCCTGCCGAACGTCCGGGCACGTTACTACCGAAGTAAAACACTCGGCCACCTCCAAATACGCGCCATCGCGCTAAGACATAAATATTCTGCAATCAATCTCTGCTGCAATACCACTTTATCAGTATCTATAGTCTCCCCCTTTCGGAGCCCTCTAGCTTGCTATATCTAGCTCTACCAGCGCTGTAAACACAACCTTTCTCACATAAAACAGGGAGAGAACCAAAATAGCACTTATCTGCTTGAAGAGCAGGAAAAGAAGAGGAGGAGCCCAGGGACAGGAAGTGGTTATGACTGGGCTTGGAGTATGATGGACTACAGAGACTATGGGAGTTGTAGTTCTGAAAAGAGGGAAAGTCTGTTCAGATTGTTGCAGTGTTTGTTATGGTTTTGAAGTTTTGTTGAAACTGCTGAAGAGTAGTGAATTAAAGAAGTTGAAGCATAATGCTCGCCTCCAGTCTTGTCATAGAAGTTGCCATTGCACCAACTCAACTCTCACACTGAACTTGCTGATGGTCTCTGTGAGCTGGAAATGCATCGGAAGGACTGGGCCTCCATATCCTTGTCCTGTACTCCCTTATCATGTGTGTTCTGTGTTGCTTTCTGTACAGGAGTTCAGTTGGGACCCCTGGCAGTGCAGCTCTTCCTCTTTTTGGTTGTAGTAAACAGAGACCCTTGGGATACCCTTATGGCACCCATCGTTGGGGGTACAACCCTGTACTACTAGTGTATGTTTTTGGGCATCTGTGTGTTGCTCACAGAGCAGGGTATGGGCTGGTGGCAGATTCATGCTGATGTGACAGGAGCTCTGAGCATCCTCAACGTTGGGATACCCAGGCCCTACCATAGGAATCAGTGGATTCCTGATAGAAGGCAAGATGGCCCCTGGGCCTCTTCGTTTCTATTGCCTGTTACCTTGTTTTCCCAAAGTCCTGGGAAGCCCTGACTCTGTTCCTTCCCCTGACTGGCTGTTGGGTGGAAGAACCATATATGGTATTGTTGGGAAGCCCAGGCCACACTGGCTGGAGCCTTCCCAGTGACTGGATGTTGTGGGTACATCCTTGGGGTCGGACCTGTGTGAATAGAGTGTATGACCAATATGCATTCTATGTTATGGGTGTCTGGTTTCTGCGTGTGTGACACAATGAATGAGACAGCCCTGACATGAATGCAGTGTGGTGTGCTGAAAGGCTGGGTGCTTGCCCCAAACCACATTTCTTGTTATGGGTGTCTGGGTGGAAGTGAATGGCCTGAATGCCTGTGAGCCTGATTGGCTGCCTACCTGCATGAATTCCCTTCTGTGTGATTGTCTGACTGAGCCTGTCTCAGCCAGAGTGAATGAAGGACAGATGTGTATATCTGGGGACCTCTCACTTATACATTTGTTCAGAAGCTGAAGTTGAAACTTGAAGCTCATCCTTGAAGCCCAGCTGGAAGAAGATTGCTGCTGTATTTCCTTCGAAGTAATCTAAAAGCTGTTGAGTCTGTCGAGGACTGATCCGAGAGCGGACCTGGCAAGGAGATGTTAGAAACCTGAAGGTGTTTCACTTACTAGTCCCCGGGGATCTGTCATCCAGGTGGCCAGGATACAGCCATCGCTATTGGATCCAGTTCCTGGAGGTGGACCATTGGGGGAGGATCACCTGGATGAGAGGTCTTCGGGTAGTGGAGGTGGGACACGGTACACTTTTTCCTATAACACCTTTTTCCCCATCCTACTCCGTTGGAAATCTAGAAAATCTAACCTCCCCATTTTCCAACACACCCTTTCCTACACTGTGACAAACAACAGACTAACACCAGAGCCGTTTACTTGACATGTCCCAACAGAAGGGTCAGGCAAAGTCAAGCAATTGACAATAATTACACACACCCGACGGCCCTTTCTCTTCCCCATAGGGATAAAAGGCGGTGCCTAAGAGCACACTTCATGCAAGGCCGAACGCATGGGGAAGCAGCTATTCTGAACATGCAGTTCAAACAGAGGAGAAAGGCAGCGAGATCTGAAAGGACAACAAGGAGGGAATTGCCCTTGCCCTTTTCAACTCAGACCCGCGAAGCCTCTGGAAGGGAAATCATAAGACGGGAAGTCCAGCGGGAGTGTGGTATGACAGGTGTAAGCAGTACATGAGTCACTCCCGCGCTGATAGCCAAAGCGGGGAGAAGCGCTTGCCGCCGTGGTGCCATTCTTGACTCCCAAGACAAGAAACTCAAAGAGTTCAGCACAGCTGGTGAGTCGGAGCGAACTGATAGCAAACAGGACTTTGTTGTGCCCAAGGTTGTGAACTGCAACATTGTATGAACTCATGAACAAAGAACTAGTATGTGTTAAAGTTTGAAATTAAATCCACTGAAGGACCAGCTGCAGAGTGAGGATGGTTGGTCCCCTTTCTTGAAACTACAAGTACCAGGAGGCCCTAGGAGAGGTCGGCGTGAGGAGTCAGAGGGGTCACACAAGGGTCGAGTCAAACCCCTTGTACAAACGAAAGTCTCTGACGCATTGACCAGAAGGAAAGTAAAGGGAAGGGAATAGTACTAATTGGACTGTGTGAAGCCTGGCTGGGGGATTTAAGAAAAGCCTGACTGGGGCTAAGACCCAGACTTAGGTAAAGGGAAGAACCTAATGGGTGTAGAGTGACTTTTCAGATCAAATCGGAGCCTGGGAGAGGCAGATCCTAAGGCGAAGAGTAATCGTTGCATGAAGATTTATTGAAGGAACTTTTGTTTTTTGTTGATTGTAACCCATCAGGTCCTCAGAAGCAAGAGACTTTGTGTGAAAGAGACTTGGCCACAGAAGGCCCTGTTATTTTGAAAGCGAACTGTAACCTCATGCTGGCGAGGCCCAGGACTGTGCTGCGCTCAGGAGTCCCGCCTTGTCCTGTGCTAAAAACTTGGGGAAGGGAGACCCCAGCCATACCATCTTGACTTAACATTTTGAGAATACTTCTTTCTTTTCGATTAACATTATCCCATTCTATTTTGTAACTCAGCGGTAAGGATTGGCAATAGGTTTTTTAATGTAGGCCCTTTTTATTTGACAAGATGCAACTAGGACTGCCTTATTATTATTTGATGGCCATAGCTTGGTCTCATCTTAGATGTACGTTTAGATTAGCCGTTTTCCTCACCCATTTATACCGTTTAATAAATACCCTTGAACTGTGATCAGTTGTGTCTGTCTTTACTGATGCCACCATGAGTGGGATATGTTTCAACTGATACAAATTGAAACCCATGCTGATAATTGTGTTACCCCCAGAAGGGGAAAATAGAATAGTTGATCTCCTCGACTCTGACCACGTATCCACACTGAAAGAGGTGTTGTTCTCTCAACTGCATGTCCCACCTGGTCAACAGGATCTATTCTTTAAAATTCAAGTGTTGCTAGACACCATTCCTCTCTTCCTCTCTCCCATTACAACATACAACCGGGAGATGGAATAATCCTAAAAGTTTGACCTGTCTTTTTTTTATCAGACCCAGTGCTCTGAAACCCCCTCCTTCCGAACTTTTTCTTTTCATGGTACTCAGTCATCATCAATCTGTCACGCCTCTCACCCCTGTTCCTCTTGTGCCCACGACTCCTCACCTTTAAAGGACTCATTATGCACATAGAACGGCTAGACCGTTCTATTCGAGGTGGAGAATGTTTGATTCTTTATCCGCAAAGCGGCGTTTGCAATATTTGCGCAGCTAACGTCATGTGTGCTGCACCAAATCACGTGATCAATTACGTCCTATTTAGCAGCGTTGCAGACTTCGCTCGCTGCTTCTGATTAAGTTGTTCCAGCGATTTCTTCTCCTGAAGCTTTGCACGTTTGCAATCCTATGATCTGTTTATTACTCCTACAGTTGTTGCGGATTCCTTTTGGGCTACTCGCTGCTTGCCTTCAAGAAGCGTTACTTCCTGGTTTTGTTTCCCGTTCCAAGGGAGACTTTGCTACCGTCCGCTGCCTGTTAAGTTCAAGGCAGATCCTCTTTCATCTGACCCGCGATAGAGTGCTCTTGTCTTCACATCCTCCGCTGCGGTCTCCTTAGATTCGCAGCAGCCAGTGTGGTCCTTTTCTTACCTCTGGACACGTTAATGCCCTGACAAGAAGATTGCTCCGGGTACAGTAATTACTGCCGTGCTTGCTTGACGGTTGTTCTGGTTTCATAACATTCAGCCACGCTGACACGGGGGCCATCGCTCTCTGTTTATATGATCCACGCTTACAGCTGGTTGTTTATTTATTTATACTCCACAACCATAACATTACGAGCGTACTTCCTCCAAGGCTCGTTACCTCTAACTGCGCACTACCTCACCAGTTGGAATTCTTCCTGAGCACTGTCCATATTCTTTCTCAAGGGCATCAGTTACTTTCTGCTGTCAAGAGCTACTACACACCAATTTGCTTACTCCTAATTTCCAACATTATCTACTTGTGCACAAGACTTCATGGACGCTATCCAGTTGTGCACCAACCCGACACTAGTGTGACCCTCATGCCGTTCGGGATTAGTTCCCTTTACCAATCTCCCTTCCTGTCCTTGTTTTCTTTGGGATTGACTTGATGTTTTCTGCGACAGACTTGTTCTGAAATTGCATACGCCAACAGGTTAGTGGTATATCTTGTGTTTAACATAGTAGAGGATCTAACAGTCTGAATTCATACTGACGTATTCCTTCTTATTCTCACACCCTGGCGAGTGTTTTGGGTTTCCTGCCCTTTCCATTGATTCCTCCCTCTGACTGTGGATATAATACAGTCACAGAGTGTCATCAATTGGAAGGTCTCATATTCTGACCAGATTGTTCTACTTAAGCTGTTTCTTGAATCAACAAGACCAGGTGACTGCCCTCAACACTTGTATCCTTTAAGGTGGTCGTAGGCCTGTATCCTTTGTTTACACTCCTAATTGTGATACAGCGTTATTTCCATGACACAATCGGGGGCCTTCAGGGTTAGAGATTAATTTACCGAAGTCCACCCCTTCAACAGATTCGGAATCAGAAGACTCCAAGGATTTTGAAACCTTTTCTGAGGAAGTCAAGAGTTGTTTCTTTTCTGATTGGGACAGCACAAAAGGAACCCTTACACCCCCTGAAGAAATGGCTGGCCTAGCCAATGTCATCGCCCAATTGGTGGCCCATCAGATACAGGCAGAAAATAGACTCCAAGAAAATGTAACTGGATTAGTTGAGTTGCAAGCAATACCCTTACTACCACAGGGCATACTTCAACCATATCTTGAAGGCAAAGATTTCATTTTTTTTTTCTAAACTTCAAACGCCTGGCTGAGATGGGAAGAGAACCTTAAAAGATGCTATTTGGGTCCTTTGTTGAAAGGCGAACTATAAACTTCCTATCAACTACTTAACCTTGTACAGGGAGCCACCTTTCTGTCCATCAAGGAAGGGTTGTTAAAAAGAGTGGGCAGACCTGCAATTTATATCAGCAGAAATTATAAGCCATGAAGATAAACCCGGGAGAAACTCCTTTAGAACTGGGTGAACGTGTCAAAAACACGGTGGCCCTATGGATTAATAACAAATCTTTAGAAGAACTGACTGAGATGATTACCCTAGAACAATTTACAAATTCGTTAACCCCTTTTTTGCAAAAATCCATCCTTCAGTTAAATTGAACTACACTAAGCATGGCCGTTGAGACTGCACAAAACCACTCGGATACAGCTAAATATTTCCACTCGGCCCATCAATGCGAAGAACGGAAGGACCATAAGCCCATCCATCGACCTCAACCTCAGGGAATAGATAGACAAGCGAGGTAACATAGGATCAAGGAAGGGATATCATGACAGAGAGTAGAAATCAGGAAAACTGAACGAAGGCCAAGGATGAAAGCAGAAGGGAGGAATTAAAAGGAAGCAGATCACCTCCTCCGGTCTATTTTTTCTGTAGAGAAACAGGACATTTAGCTAGGCACTGTCCAAAGAATATAAAGGATGGACCTTTGGAAATAGGCTGTTTGAAGGGTGAAGAGTGGGAAGAATCTGAGGAAGGGCTAGAGACTTTTAGCATCTGTTTATGTCAGACTCCTACCGATTTCACATATGAAAAGGCTTGGGTGAATGGGAGGCCAGTAAGGACCTTGATCGACTCAGGTAGTAAACAAACCTCTATATGGGCCAAATTAGTAACAGCAAAAGACCTAGACAACACGGCACTGGTTAGAGTGAAGTGTGTACATGGAGATAATTAAGTGTATCCCAAAATACGTATTGTGGGAAACTCATGGTGGCAACAGTAAAGACAGACACAAGTAATCACGATTCAAGGGTGTTTATTGAACAATGTTTTCAGGGTGGAGAAACACCTAAACTAAACCTAAATCTAAGATGGGAGCAGGCGTCGCCCATGAAATTAAAATAAGACAGTCCTAGTGGCGTTGTGTCAAATATAAAAAGGCCTATACTAAGAAACCTATTGCCAAACCTTACAACTAATACAAAAAGGGTGCAGGATAGTTTTCAAGAAAAGAAAAGAAGTGTTCACAAATAATGTGGCAGGATGCGGCAGCATAGGTCTCCCTTCCCCATGTTTTTAGCACGGGGTAAGATGGGATCTTGCAGCACAGTACAGTCTCTGGCTTCTCCGGCACAAGAGAACAGTTCCAATGGCAGCTCTCAGGACCGTCGGTGGCCAAGTCTTGTTTCCTTTGAAAGTCTCTAGCCTTCGAGGGCCTGACATGTTCAAAATCCAAAAACATAAAGTTCCTTTAACCAAAATGAAAGTTCTTTAGGGTGATAATGGTTCCCTCTTCTGGGACTTTAGACTTGCCCCATTGATATAATATGATATGGAATTTGCATAAAGCCAAGTACTGTGAAGTTTATACAGAATTCAAATAGAGTAAACAATGAAACAATTATATACAACTTTTCTTCTTAAAATTTTCCTTGTGTGATGAAAGTTTTTCTTTTTACATTGTTTACTGCATTTGAATTCTGTATACACTTCACAGTACTTGGCTTTATGCCAATACCTGATAGTGTGCAAGGGACGGGAGGATTCCCAGGTTGAATCTTCTTTCCTTTTCATTTTTGTGTAGGGATTTTTGTGTCAGGATCCCAGTTCCTCCCCCGGACCTTAAAACTTTATTAATTTTATCCTATTTGAATTAACTACTCTAATAGCTCAACTATTAATAACCTATAGGTGTGCACCACTGTTTCTAACCATTGTTTTTTGTTCACTAGTTCTCTAGTGTGTCACACTTCAGTGATAGCACCCTCACATTTAACCATTGCTCTATAGAATGCCTTTTTCTAGTCTCAACGAGATTACTGATAAACATGCTACTACCTTAGCTTTCAGTACAGAAGAAGCAAACTGCATTTTAGCACTCATAAAGAACACGTAAAAATCACTACAAAATCAGGAGAACCCCGACAGATTAGTACAAAAATTGGAAAAACTTATTAGGAGAGAAATTGCGTAACAATTACACGCCAGCACATTGGTTGAGTACTATAAAGCACAAAACATACCCAGAGGCCTTAGGGTTTATTTAAGACCTACACTTTGTAGTGAAAACAAGGCCTTCGTGGCAAGGTTTGACCAAATTTTGAATAAGTGCTCGCTTGATCTGATATTACTGACCATAGAGGAACTCTCAAAATCCTTGACTAGCATAGACAGTGATAGAACCACCTTGAAAGAACCACTATCGAAATTTAAATTGTCAAAAGATCTCTCAGAATTACTTGAGGAGATTAACTACAAATTGGCTAGTTATAAATCAGAGATAGAACAGTGAAAATTACGAAAATTCAAAAGAGATACTTTTGACTATTTAAATGAAATAGTCTATAATTGGCAAGAATACTATCATCAGAGGAATCAGAACTGTAACAGATCACAAAATACGGGTTCCACTAATTCAGGTAATAGTAGTGACAGTAGCATTGGGGAACCAACACAAAAAACAACACCCCAACAACTCATTGATCGGAACCAGGTAGAGGAAGTAGCCCCAGCTAGGGACACCACACCACCAGTGGATAGGGAAACTGATAATACTGGAGTTTTTTTATGCGTAAGAGAAAGACAAGGAGAGGCAAGAAAACAAACAGCAACCAAAAAGAAGAACAAGTAAACACCAAGAATCTGGTAGTAAAAATTTCGAGCAAGATTCTTTCTACCGCCCAACTTATCATACTAAACAAGGGTTTATCATTTGTTCCAACGTGTAACACAACTCTGTTTGAGGAAAAGATTTGTCTCCATAGACTATTCAGAAAAGTCAGGTTGAAAATATTTTTGGACTCTGATATTCCAATGGAATCTCAACCCATGACGATGACTTATTGGAAATGAGACCAGAAAATGTATTTGACCCCCACATCCAGAACTCTTTGCTAAATCTGTTTGAAAATTGTTTTCTCGCAGACTTAAATAGGATTCATTACAAAAGGAATACTACTATTCACGTTAAGAATTGCCAATTAGATCTGGTTGAGAATTTAGCCAAGGACAAAGCCATAACTATTAAATCGGCAGACAAGGGGGGAGCCATTGTAGTGATGGACTCAGACCTCTACCTCAAGAAATGCATGGCGTTATTAGACGATACAAACACTTACATCACACTTGACAGGGATCCCCTACCTGAGATCAGGAACCTTATCAATAAGACACTTGACAAAGCTAAAAAGAACGATTGGATCAGTGGTAAAACCCACAAATTTCTCATTAACCACCATCCTATTACTCCAGTATTTAATGGTTTACCAAAAATTCATAAAGATCAACAAAATCCCCCATTGAGACCCACCGTCGTAAGCACTGAGAGCATCCTTGACCCTCTAGCAGTCTACATTGATAGACTCATTCAACCATTAATACAAACAACCTCAACATACTTAAAAGATACCACCGACTTTTTGAACTCCTTAAAAGATTTCTCAGCAGTGAGCTCAGAATGCATACTTTTTAGTCTTGATGTGTGTAGTGTATACACTTCTATTCCACACAATGAAGGTATAGACTCAATTGAATGGTTACTCCTGAATTCACTGGACTTAAAGGGTAATGCTCAATTTGGATTAGAATTACTCAACTTAATTCTATAAAATAGTTACTTCCGTTTTCAGGAAAGTATTATTTACAAACCTTGGACACATCAATGGGCTCCTCAATGGCACCGGTGTATGCCAACACCTTCATGTTTAATTTTGAGAGTCAACATATACTAGAACATCCAACTTGGTCACCATACATACTGACCTGGAAAAGATTAATTGACGACATCTTTGGCACTTGGTGTGGCACAAAGGAAGAATTAACACTATTTTTTGATTACCTCAATTCGGTCCATTCAAGAATTAAATTCACCATGGAAATGGGCAATCCTTCATTGCATTTCCTCGATGTGAATCTTACACTTGCCAACAATAACATCATTACCTCAGTTTACCACAAACCCACGGATGTCAATAACCTGCTTCACTACTCTAGCTTCCATCCAAGAGCAATGTTACAAAGCTTACCCTATAGCCAGATCTTACGGCTTAAAAGAATTACCTCGAACCCAGAAGTTCTTGACACAGAATGCTCTGCCCTGTTGGACAGATTTCAAGAGCGAGGTTAGCCTTCCAATATTTTGAATGAAGCCAAAACGAGATCTCTCAACATTACTAGGACAGATCTCCTCACAACCAAAACCCACACTAAGGAAACACCATTACTCTTTATTTCAAGATTTTCCAGACAAAGCTTCCAAATCTCTAAATGTATCAAAAAACACTGGAACGTTTTGCACAATGACCCTACACTTCTAAGGTTGTTTCCCACACACCCTATGATGTGTTTTAAGAGAGGAAAAAACATAAGGGATAAACTGGTGAGAAAAACCACCAAGAGACAAACAATTATTTCTAACAACTAAGAAGCTTGGTACCTTCCCATGTTTAAGTTGCACACATTGCAATAATGTTATCAAGGACAATATTGTGACTCATACAAGAACCGGAAAAAAAATCAAATTGAGACACTACTCCACTTGTTTATCATCAGGAGTAATATATATGATCAAATGTCCTTGTGGGAAAGTATATGTTGGCCAGACCAAAAGACCATTCAAGACCGGACTTACTGAACATAAATCCAACATACGTTGTAAAAACCAACATTCTCCTTTGGCAAGACACTTTAATTCACATAACCACACAACTGCTCAATTGAAGTTTCAAATTTTAGAAGTGGTTAAATGTCCCCCTAGGGGAGGTAATTACCAAGATCTTCTCCTACAAAGAGAAGCTTATTGGATTGACATGCTGGGCTCCGTGCAACCCCGTGGTCTAAATGATGAGTTCTCATTGAATTGCTTTTTATAGCACTCTTTATCTTGGTTATGTTGAATGTTCCACTGCAGTATTCAGGTATCTTTTTGCCAATTGATATCTGCTGCTTTTTACTGACATCTACATCTATGAAATTCTGATTTGAGTACCAATTTGCATCTCTACCTATTGTAATAGTGTCATCATGTGGCCTGTTATTTACACATTATGTACTTGTGCCACACGGTTGGTTTATTGTACCTAGTCTGTAAACATTGTTTTTTACCTATGTCTACTCTGACAATCCCTCATTGAGCGTGTCAAATGGAAGTTCTCTCTCATCTCACTTTTGGATATTAACATTCTTGATTATTAATTTTTTTGGGACACTTTTCCACTATTGGCTCATTCAGTTTTTGATACTAAGATTTTTTTTTTGTATTTAGATATTCCGTTTTTGTACATTTTACCTTCTACGTCTAATGTATCAGTAGATGTCTGTAATCCATGGGCTTGCCCCATAGATTGAATTTTCTCTGCACGGATATACATACTTCAGTTCTTAATATATATTTTTGTCTTTAGCATTTCCACTGTACACATTCCGCTTTCAATCTTAATACCATTTGTTCCCGTTTCATTTCATGTTTTTCTGTTTACTTCTTAGAACACATCCGCACATGTGGGGCATATTTTTTTTCCGTGCTATTTTTATGATCTGTTTAACCAGAGAGATCGTTTCAATTCATTAGTAATTGCTTCCTCCAATATGGCCGATCTTATATCCACATAGGATCTAGTCCATCATCTATGTTTTCAGTCTTCAGACCTATATAGTGCTTAACAAGATGGCGCTAGCGGTCACCGTAGCAACGGTTCCAGACGCCATCTCCAGAGTTTCTTCAGTTTGCGTACTGCACTGATAGAGACAAGCGGCTTGAGATTCAGAGCGGCATCCTAGTAGTGATTCTTTTCACTCAATATACTTACCGCGGCAGCATCGCTGCATCTACTCTTCACACCACGAGTGAATGATTATTGACCATCTCGGAGGTCATTTGCATCTCTTTGAAACTAATTACAACATATACGGTCGCCTTCAGACACTCTCACGACTTGGAATATATTAAACATCTTCTCTTGGAATTCTCTGGAACTTCTAGTGGGATTTGGTTACCCTATTAGCACCCAGAAGGATTTGCTACAATACTTTGTCTCTGGAATTGAGCGCTTTGAAGCACAAAGATTTTCTATGGTCTGACTCAATTAGGACCATTCCTATTTAATGTACCTTGACAGTTCATTTAGGCTATTTGAAGAAGGGAAACCAGTCCTCGAAACGCGTCGCCCTAGAAAACGGATTTACTTTGGTTTTCTTCCCTGTACATTTACCTATGTTTTGTATAAATACTATTTTTCCATTGTTTTGAAACAATTATATACACCTTTTCTTCTTAAAATTTTCCTTGTGTGATGAAATTATTTCTTTTTACATTGTTTACTGCATTTGAATTCTGTATAAACTTCACAGTACTTGGCTTTATGCCAAGACTTGATAGTGTGCAGGGGACAGGAGGATTCCTAGGTTGAATCTTCTTTCCTTTTCATTTTTGTGTAGGGATTTTTGCGTCAGGATCCCAGTTCCTCCGCCACACCTTAAAACTTTATTAAATCTATCCTATTTGAATTAACTACTCTAATAGCTCAACTATTAATAACCTATATGTGTGCACCACTGTTTCTAACCATGATATGGCATTATAACGCGCCTATACACAAGTGTTTCAAGGCCTTCTCATCAGCATCCCTTGGTCGGGTTCCCTCTTGCTAATTTCACCTTCACTTTACTTTAGAGTATTGCGGGATTCACTTCCCTTGCTTTCACACAGTTCGTAGATCAAGGTCTTTTGATTGTATAGGGATTCTACTAGACCTCCTATATGACCACTTTGACCTGTTTTGGCAGCTCTCCTACGGCCTTCTGGTACTTGTAGTTTCGCTAAACTGGGGATCGACCAGAGTCTCTCGAGTTAGCACCCACGTGGTGCCGGTTTCCCTCTGCAGCTGGTCTCCCCTTAACAATTTTCACAGTTCACTGAACTTGGTTCAAACTTGCCACTTTGCGATTCTCATTCAACACAGCTCGGTTTTTATCGGCTCTCCCAACGACTCACCGGCTGTGATGAATCCACTTAGCTTTCTGCTTCCCCAGAGTCAAGGCTGGTACCACAGTTGCAGGAGCTTCCCTTGCTCCTTCTTAGCGGCGTAGGGTTGCCCCTTGTACCGTTGACATCTGCTGCAAGACACTTGTGCTATTGTTTGCAGTCTTATGTCCTCAGCCACAAAGGCTGCACGGGACAGAGATGAAAAGGACAAGGACGCTTCTCTCCTCGCTTCTCTCCTCGCTTCCCTCCTCGCCACCCTCTCGATTCCTGCCACTTTTCTCCTTCTCTTGAACTGCTGTGCTTGGTTAGCTGTGCCATTGTGCTGTCTGCCGTGCTCATACTGTGCTCTATTGCTTCACCTTTTATCCCTGTGGGGAAAGGAAAGGGCTGTCAGGTGTGTGATTCTGATCAATTACCTGATTTTGCCTGACCCTTGTATTGGGACATGTCAGGTAAACGGCTCTGGTGTTAGTCCATTCTCTAGTGTGTCTTGCAAATGTTTTTGTGTCGGAAAAGGGGGGGTTAGTGGTAGTGGTACTGAACATCCTACCTGGTAGGATGGGGAAAAGGTAGTAAAAGAAGGGGGATACCGCGTCTCACCCGTCAGTGTCCCACTTCCACTCCCCGAGTACCGCCCTCCAGGTGATCCTCCCTCACTTGTCCATCCCCAGGAACTGCATCAAATAGCAATGGCCGTGTCCTGGCCACCTGGATGACAGATCCCCGGGAACTAGCTGGGGAGGCACCTTCAGGTTTCTCACATGTTTGTTTGTTTATTTATTTGTAGGGCGCACCAAACCCTTAGGTAGCTGGGCGCACAACGTTACAAGAAAACTTACAGCTTAGTTACAGGTACACATATAGATAGAGAAACAGTTACAGATATCCATACAGATAAAGAAACAGTTACAAATGTAGTCAGGTACAGAGAATACAAGTGATAGGCAGTGGGGTGAGGTGGTGGCATACATATAAAACATATTGTGCCATTTGATAGATCTAGTGGTCATTGAGTCATAACCAGGTGCGGGTGTTGCGCCTAAAACTAAAGTAAGACAGATCCCTTCTGATCTCTACTGGGAGTGCATTCCATTGTTGGGCTGCTTTTACTGGGAAGCTGTTGCCTCCTGTTTTTTTTTGTCTGAATCTGGGTATTTGGAGACAGATGGAATTGGATGTCCTGGCGGGTCGTGTGGAAGTTTTTCTAGTTATTCTTTCCTGCAAATAAGGAGGGGCTGCATTGTTGAGACATTTGTGGGTTAGTGACACAGTTTTAAGGAGGATCCTATCACTAATTTTCAGCCAGTGGTAGTTTCTCCTAGCATTAGATATATGCTCTCGAGTAGGGAAGTTTAGGGCCGTTCTCAGCGCATTATTTTGCAATGTCTGTAGTTTATTAATGATGTATTTGTTGGCTCCTAAGTACAGTGCATTGCAGTAGTCCAGTTTTGATAAGATGAGGGCATTGGCTAGGATAATGCAAGTAGTTAGTGAGAGGAAAGGTCTAAATGCTCTAATGAGTTTGCCAGTATAGGCAGTGGATGAGGCCAGAGAGTTTACCTGTTTTTTTAGAGTTAGTGTGGAGTCCAGATAGAAACCAAGTGTCTTCACTTCTTTAGTGACTAGAATTATGTTGCCATCGATATTGAAGGCACTGTAGTTGGTGTCAAGTTTTTTTAGGTTGTTGGCCGAACCGAGAATCAAGATCTCTGTTTTATCGTCATTCAGGCAGAGGCCATGGGTGGCCATCCATGCCTGAATGAGGGTATACATTTAATTTACTAAGGCTGTATCCAACGTAAAATTGCCCGAAAGGGGAATGAGGATCTGGGTGTCATCCACGTAGTTTGTGTAGGTGACACCTAGTCTATCCAATTTGTCGAATAAAGGCTTAGTAAAAATATTATACATGGTTGGTGAGACACATGAGCCCTGGGGGACGCCACAAGTTGTTTGAGTTCGGTCTGCTGATGCTGAGGTGGAGAAGACTCGCAGCTGGGGAGCAGGTGTAAGTGGATCAAGGTCACCTGGCCTAAACCCCGCCCACTTGGTGCCTTCCCGGTTGCTGTTCTTTTTCACCACTAAGCAAGCCCCGCCCACCTGGTGCCTTCCTGCTTGCCGCTCTTTTCCCTACTTAAGGAGCCCTCCAGCCTCTTTTCCTTTGCAGGTGGGGAGCAGTTATAAGTGGATCTAGGTCACTTGGCCTAAGCCCCGCCCACCATGTACCTTCCCAGTTGCCGCTCTTTTTCACCACTTAGCAAGCCCGCCCACCTGGTGGCTTCCTGCTTGCTCTCTTTTCCCTACTTAAGGAGCCCTCAAGCCTCTTTTCCTTTGCAGCTGGGGAGCAGGTATAAGTGGATCTAGGTCACCTGGCCTAAGCCCCGCCCACCTGGTACCTTCCCAGTTGCCGCTATTTTTCACCACTTAGCAAACCCCGCCCACCTGGTGCTTTCCTGCTTTCCGCTCTTTTTCCTACTTAAGGAGCCCTCCAGCCTCTTTTACTTTGCAGCTGGGGAGCAGGTGTAAGTGGATCTAGGTCACCTGGCCTAAGCCCCACCCACCTGGTGCCTTCCCGGTTGCCGCTCTTTTTCACCACTTAGCAATCCCCGCCCACCTGGTGCCTTCCTGCTTGCCGCTCTTTTCCCTACTTAAGGAGCCCTCCAGCCTCTTTTCCTTTGAAGCTGGGGAGCAGGTGTAAGTGGATCTAGGTCACCTGGCCTAAGCCCTGCCCACCTGGTGCCTTCCCGGTTGCCGCTCTTTTTCACCACTTAGTAAACCCGGCCCACCTGGTGCCTTCCTGCTTGCCGCTCTTTTCCCTACTTAAGGAGCCCTCTAGCCTTGTTTCCTTTGCAGCTGGGGAGCAGGTGTAAGTAGATCCAGGTCACCTGGCCTAAGCACCACCCACCATCTTAGCCCTGCCTCTTCCATCCTGCTCTTAACTCTTAGATCAAGGGCGTCTCTCGCCCGGGCTTCCAAAGTGAAGGGCAGTCAAAGAAAAGGGCAATTCCTGTTGGACCTGTTTGGACCAGGAGGATCCAGGGTCCGAACCCTGCTAAGACAGCAGGTAAGCATGCACCAACATGTGGTTACACCCTCTGTCCCCACAGGCCATCCCCACCCTCTCTGGTCCCCCCGTGTTGTTCCCTTGTGCCCCCCTCTTCCTGCACACAGGAGTCTGTCCTGATACATTCTGGTTACACCATCACTGTCTTGTGGCCAATGCTGGATTTTCCTTTTATGGACTTCATTACTTCACGGTGCGTCACCCTTTCTCAACTCTCATGCTGAACTTCCTTTGCATCTTGTACTCATGGTGGCCCTGAATCACGCTGTTCCCATCTTAATCTTGTATCCTGGCTTGCAACATTATGTGTTACTACTGACTTCTGCAATTGTATTTGCTCTCCCCTCTTGCTTCTCCACTCTTTTTGACTTCTTACTCTCTGTTCTCTCCTCCCCTCCTCCCCTTACTTTCTTCTATGCACTTACTCTATCAGAATTGTCCCTGGACCTAGTATGATAGCAACTGCGTCTGTCGCTCCCCCATCCCCTTACTGTCCCCCCGTCCTCCCACCAGCACTATCTGAAACGTTGTCATGCCTAGTACGATAGTTGCTTGTTTTGTTCCTCCCCTCCCTTTCTGCACCCCTCTCCCTCACCTTTTGTTTTCCTCCGGCTCTACCAGAAATGTTGTCAGGCCTAGTAGTAGTCGCCTGTCTGTTTCCATTTCCTTCCCACTCCCCCCCTCCCTTCCTTATCTATGTCTTAGCACTTGCACTATCTGAAATGTCGTCAGGCCGAGTATGATAGTTAATTTCACATCCTTACTGTTCATGGCCTGTAAGAATGTCATCGTATTTTCCCTTGTTCCCTCCCTTGCCTTGAAGCGCTTTGAAACACATTGTGTATAAGCGCTATGTAAATAAACCATCATATCATATCATACTTCTGTTGTCTAGAAAGGACTGGACCCAGGCTGTGGCTTCATTTGAGAAGTGGGCAGCTGAAGCTAGGTGTTTGCATAATACTGCATGGTCCACCAAGTCGAATGGTGCCGACAGATCAAGAAGGAGTAGCATAGCTGTGTGACCTTTGTCATTAAGCTCGTCAATTTGGGCTTTAAGGTCTATTAGTGCTGTCTCGGTGCCACGATGCGGTCTAAAGTCCGATTGGCGGGAGCCTAGAAGTTGGTTGGTCTTAAGGTAATTCTGAATTTGAAGATAGGCTACTCTATTTATTATCTTGGGGAGGAAGGGGACTGTTGTGATGGGCCTATAGTTGGCGGGGATGCAGGGGTCTACGGTTTGTTTTTTGAGAAGGGGTAGAACCCAAGATTCTTTTAAGCTACTTGGGACAGTGATGGATGAAAAGGAGGCATTAATGAGTTTCGAGATAAAGGGAGCTAGGTCTCTAGCCGCATCCTTAATTATTTGGGCTGGACAGTTGTCACCTTTACAGTTTGTTAGTTTTAGGGAGGCGATGATTTTTTCAGTTTCCTGGATGGAGACTTTGGAAAATTTGAAGGGAGCTAAGTCAGGCTTGTCCTTAGGAGTTTTACTAGTGGGTGTTTCAATGAGGGGGAGAGAAGCTTTTCTTACTGCAATTTTAGTTTGCAAAGTTTTTATTTTATTTGCTAGGGCATTTTGTATAGTAGTGCACCATTGCTTGTCTTTAGAGACGTTGTCTGGTGGAGGTATGGGCGATTCTAGTTCCCGAAGGATCACAAATAATTCCTTCGTATTGGAGCATGCTTTGGAAATTCAATCATTGTAGACTTCTTTTTTTGTTTGGATGATTTCTTTCTTATAGTTATTGGCACAGAGCTTTAGTTTAAGTTTATTTTCCTCCGTTGGGGAGTGTTGCTATATGGTTTCTAGCTTCCTTTTTTCCAGTCTAAGTTCTTTAAGGTGTGGTGTGAACCAAGTATTGAGGTGAGACTGTTGTTTGCTCTTGTGTATCTTAAGTGGGACAACAGTGTCTAGGACCTTAGCCAAAGTGTCATTGTAAGTGTCCACTAGCGTGTCTGGGGTGGAATTGTTTGGCAGTGCATTAATTACAGAAAGGAGTAGAGGTAGGATGTTGTCAGGTGTGATATTCTTCTTAGATCTAGTAGGAAGGGATGGAGCCATGGTTTTATTTGTATCTATTTGTTTATTGAGTGATAGGCTGAAGTCAATTAGGTAATGGTCAGTCCACGATTGGGGTGTGATTTTAGTGATAGTGGTTGGCCAGTTTGAGGTGGCTACCCAGTTTAGAGTTCTGCCTTTATCATGAGTAGGGGAAAGGACTTTTTGGGTGAGGCCATGCTAAGAGGCTAGATATTTCCTCTTCGAATGAGCCTATAGGTCCTGGGGGCCTATATATGAGGTAGATGGTTAGCGTGCAGCACGGTGAAATGGGTAGTTTCACTGAGAGTAGTTCACAGGATTCTAGTGGTGTGTTACGCTCACCTGGCTCCCACAGGGGCGTCGATCTGAAATGGACAGCTGCGGTCTCCACCAATGTGACGCGTAGTGCCGAGATGACGGACTGGACTGGCCCAGCCAGCTTCGTTTGCTTGGCCCGTAGGAATATTCTTCTGCAAATGGAGAAAGGGAATTAACCACCCGTGGAGTTGAGCGTTAACTCCCCCCCCACTCCCGCTGTTCTCCCCACTGATACCCTTTGGTGTCCCCTCTTATAGTCTCACCTGATGTTTTGGAAAAATGAGCTCTCCATCCTGCATTGAGTGCAGGGGCGCGTAGATAACCAGTTGCTTCACTGGCTCGAAGGAATTGGTGAGTTCCAGAACAATATTGACTCTGAGATTCACGGCAAGACGCCGTAAGTATGTAGTTCGTAAGAGTTCAAATGTCTGACTTTCACTCTTGTCCGATTCCTTGCAGGTTGCAGCTTGACCCTAGCGAAGAGTTCCTCATGGCAACCGGTAATATTCAGGTAAGGATTTGTATTATCCAACACAGTTCGATAAGATAATGTTAATATGTAACCTGTTGCTTTCTCCCTTATTCAGGCGCTGAGAGAAAGTATGAAGTCTCAGGGTATAATACCTCCGGCGGTAAAATCAGGTAAGTCTATTGTGGTGAGGAGGTTTCCCCTTGCTTGTCCCTTTGTTTCACCTTGCTGTCCTTTTGTTTCCCCTTAGGGGCCGGGGTTCGGCGAGAATGCAGTGGAAGCTGCACCGACCCGTGAAGAGGAATAGTACCCCCGGTGGTAAAATCAGGTAAGTCTATGGGGGGTAACTAATATTGCCTCTGTGTATTCCCTTGGCTCACCTTGCTGTTCTTGTCTTCCCCTTAGGTGCGGAGTGCGGCAGGAGCATGCAGAAGGATGCGGTGGAATGTGAAGATGCTGCGAAGGCCGGTGAGTTCAGCGTGGCGCTGCTGCAGGCGAGGCGACGCGCATAAAATAACTTCTTTCTTCCAGCTCGAAGGCGCGATGGATCGGGAATTCAGGTAAGGATCAAAGGTATTGCTCTTGTTCTAACCTTTTCTCCTTCTCTCCCCTTTTTCTAGGAGTTCTGGACTCGAGGCGGGCGTGGCAGAAGACTGGATGCAGACTTGCAGGCACGGTGAGCGTTACGCTGCTGGATGCAGAATAACGCGAAGCGTGTGCTGCTCTTCGGGCGTGGTTTAAATAACCTCCAAAGTAGTCCCAGGTAAGTATTCCTTCCCAGCCCCACCTGAGTAAAAAATAGTCCCTTAGGTAAAGTAGTCCCTTCCAAGCCTCCTTTGGCTTGGAGCTCTTGCAGCATGGTCTGCATCAGGTGAGTTTGCAGCATGGTCTGCATCAGGTAAGTTTTAATCTATGAGCCTGGCGCCTATGGTGCCACAACTGACTCTCCATATGAGCCTGGCACCATAGGCACCAGGACTGCACCCAAATAGCCCCTAGCAGGGGTTGTTGGGTTTGCTTAGTATAACTTGATGCCTGCTTCTGGGGTTGCTGGACTTGGTCTGGGTCCCCGGGGGTAGGCATCATGACATGGTGGTAGTGTGGATAGTCTTAAGTTCAGGTTCGCTTTAGCAATAATGGCTAAGCCACCTCCTCCAGAATTAGGTCTGTCCATTCTTATGAGTTGATAATCCTCTGGTATTGCATATTGTGAGCACTGGGCCTGCTGCCTCGTGCAGCCAGGTTTCTGTGACTGCTAGGATGTCAAGATTATTTGATGTTAGAGTATTGGCTATTTCCGTGGCGTGGGCCACAACAGATCTGGCGTTAATCAAAGCTCCGGATACCGTAATAGCGTTAGGTACTTTTTGAGATTCCATGGTTACTGGTATATGTTCTTTAGTCTTGGCATTTGACCTAATATGCATGTGGGCTTGCGACATATACAGGGAGGTAAGTTTAGGGTTAGTGCAGCGGTTTAGATGTGTGTTGCTTGTCATTTTAGGTTCGTAGAGGGTAGGGAGTCTGGCTCGAAGCATAGTGTTTCTGTTCAGTGTGAGACAGGGTGCATATTGAATTGGTTCCATGGTTATTAGGATTATTGGAATGAGCAGCAGTAGTGCGGATAGTAGCACAGTTTTACTGATATACATCGTACGGCAGTTAATACTGTCTGCAGTAGGCAAGGTTGGGTAGGGTAAGGCTAGGCCTAATTAGTAGAGGCTAGGTTCGGCTGGGGTCAGGTGGGAGTGAGGGTACATGGTCGCCTGACTGAAGCTCAGCTCAGTTGTTCGCCAGGGTTGGGTTTGGTATGGAGGAGGTGGGCTGAGTTCAGTGTAATCAAAATGTTGGTATTCAATATAGTCACAGCAGACTAAGAACAGGATGATTTTTGTGGACTCATTTGACTCATTTGAGCATAGGCACAGTAGGCTGGATTTAACAGCAAGGGCAGCATGGACTGAGTTTGATATAATCACAGTAAACTAAGATCAGGGTAATCACAGTAGCTATATTGGGCATATAGGCATAGCAGGCTAGGTTAGCGTAATCACAGTAGCTGATTTGGGCATATAGGTGCAGCAGGTGGAGTTCAGGGTAGTCACAGCACAGCAGGCTAGAATCAGAGTAACCACAGTAGCTGATTTGGGCATATAGGCAGAGCAGGCTAGGATAACGTAGTCACAGTGGCTGATTTGGGCATATAGGCATAGCAGGCTAAGTTCAGGGTAGTCACAACACAGCAGGCTAGAATCAAAGTAACCACAGTAGCTGAATTGGGCATATAGGCACAGCAGGCTAGGTTAGCGTAGTCACAGTAGCTGATTTGGGCATATAGGCATAGCAGGCTAAATTCAGGATAATCACAACACAGCAGGCTAGAATCAGAGTAACCACAGTAGCTGATTTGGGCATTTAGGCACAGCAGGCTAGGTTAGCGTAATCACAGTAGATGGTTTGGGCATACAGGCATAGCAGGCTAAGTTCAGGGTAGTCACAACACAGCAGGCTAAAATCAAAGTAACCACAGTAGCTGATTTGGGCAAATAGGCACAACAAGCAGAGATCAATATGGTTATCAGCAGATCAGGCTAGTTATGAGCTTGGGTAACACATAGTTGAGAGTCGCTTGAGTTGCAGATTTGGGGCAGCTGAATCATGATGGCAAGATACTCATTAAGTGTGTGCAGTAGATACACGACATTTTGGGTATCATTTGTGAAACACTAGAATTGGCCTATGTGGTATCATGCTGCATGGAAAGGGTGTAAGGCTACACAGTGCTATGCTGGCACTGATAATGTGTATCATACAGGCCAGGGGATTACCTTTATGTACTGTGGGGGACGTTTGGCAGTGGGCGTTTCATAGGAGATGAAGGTGCATACATATGCAGGGAGTTCGGTGCCAAGCGTAATTATTGATGCGTTAGAGTCTGTGCAGCAGTAGTTACAAATGCATAGACATCGATCGAGTGAGGCGCATTACAATGTTTCGCTGTATTTAGCAATAGTCATGTGTATAGAGGGGAGACGTTGCATAGGCGGGTGCAGCATACCGATGGTGGGGGTGCTCACAAAGGCCGGGTCTTACCGGGTCTTCAAAATATACAGCTGTGGGTGCGGGGACGTTATTGTCAAACTGGAAATAGCAGCGGGCACGCAGTCCATGCAGCTCCAGACAGGCTCCCGACAGGAAGGTGCCTTTGATGTGTGCCTTCATTTGTTGTGCCGACATGCTCTTCCTCCATGCGATGTAGCCACATTTGTTTCACAGGGGAACCGGGAAAGAAAATCCACGTTTCCCTGGTCTTTTCCCTTCCGGTGTCACACTGTGAAACAATAGAGTTGTAGGTCTAGAAACCATTGCATGACCTGAGGGTTGGACTCCTTGCATTGGCTAATCCAAACTAAGGGTGAGTGGTCTCTAACCAGAGTGAACTTTCGTCCTAATAAGTAATACCCAAGATAGATAATGGCCCACTTGATGGCTAAGGCCTCTAATTCTACCACAGAGTAATTTCTTTCACGTGGGAACAACATGTGGCTGGTGTATATTATGGGGTGTTCTAATCTGTTGTAAATTTGGTACAGGATGGCTCCTAACCCTGTAAGCGATGCGTCTGTCTGTAACACAAACTCTTTTGAGAAGTTGACTACTTTTAGGATGGGATTTTGGCATAAGGTCTGCTTTGAGATGTTATAGCATATCTCGTCATCATCTTTCCACTGAAGTTTCTGGGGTTCAGCATTTTTAAGTTTATCTGTCAGCCGGGCCGTTTTGTCCAAAAAGTTAGGGATGAACATACAGGAATATCCTATTAGACCAAGGAAAGCCCTAAGATCTCTTTGGTCTTAGGAGTTGGAGTATCCAAGACGTCTTTTACCTTTTCATGTTGGGGTTGTATGGTCCCATTTCCTACAAAAAAGCCAAGGTATTTCACGGCTGATTGGGCCAATCTGCATTTAGCTGGATTAGCAGTTAGGCCAGCATTCCTGGGGACTTTCATGATGGTATAAAGATGGAAGAGATGGTCTTCCCATGTTTTACTCTAAATGGCAATATCCTCAATGTAAGCTCCACAGAAATCAGAATAGGGCTGCAGGATGTTATCCATTGGCGTTAGAACGTAGTCGGTAAACCGTGTAGGCCGAAAGGGAGGTCCTTAAACTGGAATAATCCTAAGGGCTTTGAAAACGCTGTTTTTTCCTTATCTGGCCCATATACAGGGACTTGCCAGTACCCCTTGGTTAAATCTAAGGTGGATAGAAAGGTGGCTGTTCCGAGTTTATAAATTAGGTCATCGATGCATGGCATGGGATAGGCATCGAAGTCTGAGATGGCATTCACTTGACGGAAGTCTATGCAGAATCTCCAGCAACGGTCAGGTTTAGTGACCAACACAATAGGAGAGGACCATGGACTTGAGGAAGGCTGAATGATATTGGCCTTTAGCATTTTGTTAACTTTCTCAATCACTATCTGTTTACGTGCCTCTGGTAGACAATAGGGTTTTAGATGAACGACTTTGCCTTTAGGAGTTCAAATATAATGGTATGTACCTTTTACTCTTCCTTGTTTTTCTGAGAATACATCAGTGAATGAGACCACTACATCCTTCAGATCTTCTCGTTGTGTGATAGACAACTCAGAAGGAATTAAGTGAAAGTTATCTATATCTTCCAGAACCAGGCAGGCTAGTACTTTGGCATCGGATGCTGACGGGTTCTCCTTACACTCTTTTAAGAGATTGGTGTGATATAAGTCGACTTTCTGTTTTCTGTCTGTTTGGGCTATTTTATACATGCACGTTCCTGTTCGTTCTATTACTTCGTAATGTCCATGCCACTTCGAAACAAGTTTGTTCTCTGAAGTGGGTAAGAGGACTAGTACTTTCTGTCCAACAGAAAAAGATCTACAATGTACTTTGCTATCATAATTAGCTTTCTGTTGGCTCTGAGCCTTTCCCATATGAGTACAAACTAAGTCCTGAACCAACTTCATGTGTTCTCACATTCTAGTGGCGGTTTGTAATATTCAATGTTATTGCTGTAGATGGCTGCAGGTAATTCACCAAAATCAGTCTTCTGATGTTCGGGCCGAACTCAAACGCCTCCAACAAAATCCAAGCAGTGCTGATCCTATTCCCAGCAAGGCCATTGATCCAGAATCAACCCATAAATCTCCCATTAAGAAGGGGAAAGCTGTGGTACCCTTTGCCTCCTGAACCAGCCTGGCTTGCTGCCCACTAACTGCTTGCCCACTAACTGCATCCAGAGGTACCTGTGCCATCCAGTGACCAGAATTACCATCCAGTGACCCGACCTTGCCCAGCTGTCTTTTGCCCAGCTGTCCTGTGCCAGGCGTGTTGCCGTGTAGTGACCAGAACCATTGACAGTCCAAAAATCCCAAAACTAAAAGTGGACTGAAAGTATAATCCCTACCCCATAGAAATCCATAGTCTACCTTGTCTTGCATTTGTCCTTATCCCACTCTTGAAGCCATCCTATTCTTATCCTGGTAACTTGTTAAAACTGTCAGAATTCTCTTTGTTCTTGCCCTTGATCTCCAAGCGTTAGAACCACGTTTCTCTTCATTTGTGTCTTTCATAGATCATAAGTCATAAGCGATATTGTGTTTAAATAAATTAATTTTCCCTAAAGAAAAGGGGTACAATGTGTAAAGGGTTACAACTGCACGGGCGGTGTTCCTCTTTTCTTAGCCATTAAATCTAGTTTAAGTAAAATTTGCCTTTCACTTTTAAAACCGATTTTCTCTTTTTCCCTGCTATATTTTCCTAAAAACGAACCTCAGTCTACCTTCCAAATCTCTCTTAATTCACCAGCTACCGCATTCTTTCACTTCTGTACTATCCCTGCGCTGTACCTCTGTCCCTCAGACTAAAAACCGCATCACGATTTGCAATATTTCATCCGTTTATTAAAGAAACTGTTTGAGTAAATTTACACAGAAATTGAAAGGAAATGCCACTTTTGCACGTGTCATTTGGCTGCAAAATGTTGTAAACTTTACATTCATTTTCAAATGATATGCTCTTGGAAATCCATTGCTTGTGTTTGTTAGTGTCTTTGCAATGTTGCTTTAGGGAGGAATTGTATTTTTTTTCAAGGTTTTTAACACACGTTCATTATTTACTTGTCCATTTCCGAGTGTCATTTCATAACATTGCAATCCGTTTCCACTCTTATTTGGTGAGGGAAGGTGAGATTTTGATTCTGTTTTCTGCTTCTTATTCCTGATTACCGGCTGTGTCTTTCTATCCATTCAGAATTGATTATTTGTGGGTTGAGGGAACATTCCAGGAGGAAATCCTAACTCGGGTGCTATCTTTCCTAAATCAAAAAGTGCTCCTATTCACTGGTGTTTTGTATATGTTCAACTAGAAGGTTAAACCAAGTGTATTGCTTACATCCTCATTGTAATTATCACCCCATTGGTAATTGCTGCCCCATATTAAAAATTGTATGATTTCTTTTGAATTTTAAAATAAATAAATATTGCATTGTACCAACCAGCCTGGTTCATGGTCCATTGTGACCTGGGGTACTTGAAAAGGGGGTGTGATACGAGTTGTGTACCATCTCACATTGAATCTGCATGAAATAAGGAAAAAAACATCTCAGTTGTGTGCTACATTCAAGGCAGAGACCGAGGTGTGTGTCACCTGAATGAAATCCTTAACAAATTTGGGTGCTCGAGTCTGGGATTGAGTTTGGTTACCACCCGTGCGGTCTAGCACAGCAGACTAACGTGCAGGGTAGTGATACTTTGTGTGGTTGGAATACTGTGTTACATTGTACAAGCGCCTCCCAAAAACAAATACTCTAAGTACTTGGCCTGTGTCTAATAGTAAAACTAAAATCAACCCCAAAATAGACAGAAAAGCAATAGAATACAGGTTACCCTTACATAAATAAATACATTAATAACGGAAGAACATGTCCAAAATGACCGTAGTAGAAATCAATATGGCTAGGGAGCACCTTCTGCACAAGCTATTTGTCAGAGGTGAGTGGCCAGAACAGGATGAAAAAGTCTGGCTACATGAAATAACACAACAGGTCACCGCCATGAACCTAGACACGTGGCAAGACGGTGGCCTATTACACCAAACTTTGAGTGAGCTATATATGACCCCAAAAATATAAGAGGAGCAAATCAAAATTGTAAGAATTGCGGCCTACATGTATCTCCACATGGGAGTGATATGGGAAAGGCATGAGGAAAACACAACTCTTGCGCAAAATCAATTTGAACTATTAAATAAAATCCAGACTGATCTAAATTTAGCAGAACAAAAATTACAGAAGAGCCAAGAGTTGGAGGTAGAATCTGGAAATTATGTCATAAAATTAAAAGAGGATTTGGCTCTCCAACAGCGGAATAATGCAGATCAAGAGACCCAATTAGAGGCATTCAAAGAGGAGTCTAAGGAATAGGTTGACTCTCTGCACGAGAGTCAACAGAAGTTAAATCAACAGATACATTTTAATAGAGCTTGCACAGAGCAGATAGTTACCCTGCAAGATCAGATAAGAGAAATTGAAAGAGGAAAATAATAAATTAATTATGAGAGACCTCCACTCTCAAGCAGATTTTGACCAAGAGCGCCAGAAATTCAATACTGTCAACAAACAAAGGGATGACCTGGCTGAACAGAGAGGCACCCAAAATCAGGAGAAAGACGCCCTAGGCCAAGAAATAAGCACGTTAAAAACAGAGTTACAATGAAGTGAGGTAGCCCTCTGTAACGCTCACCTGATTCCCATGGAGGCGCAGGTCTGGCTTCGAGTGCTGATGCTTCTTCAATGGTGAAGCGCAGGACTCTGAAGATGGACAGGAAGGGCCCCTCTACTCTGGCTTCTCTGGCTCGCAGGAGTATTCCCCTGTGCGTGAAAAGGGAGTATTACCTACTGACTGAGTTATGCTCAAGCCTCCCACTCTCTTCCAACCCTCCACGATTCCCTGTGAAGTCTCACCTTAGGGTTAGGAAGGATGAGCTCTCCATCCTGCTTCTGATGCAGGGGCGCGTTGAAACCCAGTTACTTCACTGAATTGAGGATTGATGGGAGTTCAGGTAAGCTTGACTATTCAGGTAAGGCGCTGCAAAAGTTCTGCTGCAAGTTCAAAAGTCCAAGCTTAATAATAATGTTCATTGTCTTGTTGCAGCAAGCGCTAATGCTTATGTCTTTTTCCCCTTAGGGGCTGGGGTTCGGAATGCCTGAGATATGGCGCCGACCCGAAGTGAAACGTGCAGTTCCAGTAAATGACAGGTAAGTTCTGGATGAGCGCTCGGGTAATGTCTTTGCATATGCTCATTCAATGTCTTTGTCTTTTTTCCCCATAGGGGCTGGGGTCCGGAAAATGCCTGGAAGCGGCAAGACCCGAAATGAAATGGGAATGACCCAACAGGTAAGTTTTAGAAGGAAACTGAGCTTTTCGTATTCCTTTCCTTCTCTCACCTTGTTCTTGTCTTTTTCTCTCTAGGCTCTGGGAAGTGGCTGTGGATCTGGATGATCGCTGCTGAAGATGGAGGCGTCCCGGATAGGTGAGTGAAATGCAGCGCTGCAGCGATCGTAGCGAAATGCTTTTAAAAATGATGTCTTCCTTTTCAGGATCGTCGGTGTGATGTCTCCGTGGTGCTGATTTAGCAGGTAAGGTCTTGTGTCTCCCTTTGCAGGTGACCCAGGATACTGACAGGCGTGGCTGAGGTCCAGATGCAGGAGCTGACACGGTGAGCGTCCAACTGCGAGAAGCAGAACAACGCGAAGCGTGAGTTGCTGATCGGGTGTGGTTTAAATAGCTTTGGAAGAAGTTCCAAGTGTGTATCCTTCCACCGATCAGGTATGTATCCTTCCCCGACCACACCCGGGTGGAAAGTAGTCTCACAGGTAAAGTAGTTCCATTCAGGCCTCAAGAGGGCCTGAATGTAGCAGCATGGTCTGCATCAGGTAAGTGCACATTTAAACACTTGAACACATGTCTAGTTTTATGAGCCTGGTGCCTAAGACGCCAGGACAGGGGTCCAACATGAGCCTGGCGCCAAAGGCGCCAGGACTGCGTCCAAAGGGCCCCAGCTTGGGCCCGCTGGCACTCCCCTGGGGGAAATGATGCCTGCCTCTGGGGTTGCTGGGTCGGACCTGGCTCCTTGGAGGTAGGCACCATGACACCCTCCAGAAACTAAATGAACTGAAAACATGTAGTATGGGAATCTACAGGAGCATGCCAGACGGGTAGAAGGTGTTCTGGAAGACAACACCCAAACCAAAGATGCACAAACTCAGGAGGTGAGTCTCCTGCAACAGAAATTGTCTCATTATTTTCAAACTATACAGGAAGCGCAGAGAGACAATGAGGCCCTCTGTGAAAAGAATGATGGGCTCCACAAATAAGTGGCAGTGCAAGAGCGGGTCATAGAGGCCAGTAAAGCCTTCATAGCTGAGCAAAAGGCTCAGATCACTGCTTATCATCAAGAAGTAAGGGCTGAGAAGGAGAAACTAGTAAGGTTGGAGAAAGAGGGTGCTAGATTTAATCCTAACTCGAAGGACCCTGAACAGGTAGAGAGGGACAGGACAACCCCTGATCATAGCATAAGGACCTCTGTACTAAGGGACTCAAGCCCATTTAACACTTTGAACACTGCTGACTTCATGGCTGCCGGTTCACATGAGCCGGAAACTATGAGGCCATCAGAATTTAATAGACCAAGCATGATGGAACTGACAGGTCAGCGCCCCCTAGAAATAGATGGACGGGCGTCCCTGTATAGATACCCAAACATTAAGGCTGATGTCTCTGACAGAGAAGTCTACTATGAGAGGAGAGTCAGCGAATTAGATCCACAGAAATACTACCTTCCAAGGGACCAGTTGGTTCAATTTGATGAAAAACCGAATGAAATGAGTCCCTCCCAAAAAGAGCATCCTGAAGACCTCTACCCAATTTGGGCAGTTGGGGGGGGGGGGGTACTGTGCCAACCCTGGGAGCAGTGAAGAGTCAGGAGACTACTCTCCTGAGCGCCAAAGGAATAGAAAAACTAGGCCCCTCCATTCTGCAAGCCCCTCTCAAGCTCACAGAATCAGGGAGCGCCTAGATGATCATGAGGGGACCTCAAGTAGTAGCGCCTCTGAGTCTGAGTGTGAGTGGACTCGGGTGACTAAGCCAAAGAAGGCAAATAAACTCGAGAGTTATGACAAAAGACCCCATTAGGCAGATTAAGGCCATTAGGAGTGCAATAACCCCATAACATAAAAACACAAAATATTCTGTTTGGGAACACGTGAAACTCTATGAGCAGATGATGGACACTTTTCATCTGAAAGACAACCAGAACTGCATAGAGTATGTAAAATGGACCTTCTCCCCTGAGTACTCCAGCTTCTTTGCTGGACTGGAGGACCAGAACCATTCAAGATGGCCCACCTACAGGGCGGTCATCTTGAAACACTTTTCCGCCCACAGAAACCCCCAAGAGGCTCTCAAAGCGGCCTACAATCTGCAGTGCGTGGAAGATCAGGCCCCGCGAGAATTTGTGCAGGAGCTCAAACACACTTTTGCACAAACCACTAGGAGGGTGCGCACGGATACCAGGGAGTTTGTAAACACCTTCTTTCATGCACTCCCCAAGTATATCATGACCCAACTGGTGAGGGATTTCCATGACAAAAGATCTCTGGACTGGGTCATAGAGCAGGCGACCCGCATTTATGAGGTCCAAAAACCTGCAGAAAATAAAAATCTGGCCAAGAATCCCAAACCAGCCAACACCCCTGCTGCTGCTAAGGTGGCAGAGGTGAAGGTTGCCCCCATTTTAGATCTAGAGATCGGGGGGGCCTAAAAATGTACCTACACAAAATCAGCGACCTAGAAGGCTTTCAGGTAAATCACAAACAGGTGGCAGTCAGAGAGGTAATCCGACTAATAGGACCCCTAACTCCCCTGATTATATCAGTCCCAGATACAAGGGCAACCGACCAACCTTGGGGTATGCATTGGCTCCCCCAGCTCCAGGGGGGGATCCAATCAGGTAGGTACCTCCCCAGGAAACTTCCCTCCTAACTTCCCCCAGGAGGGCAGTAATTCCCCAAATGCTGGGTTAAGTTTCTTTCCTCAGTACCCACAAAACCCCAAACTGCAGGACAACCCTCCTTTCATTCCCCGATTTCAGGAAAACCGACAACCTTATCCGGGAGAGGGGAGGCCTAGGGTGGAGGGTTACCAAAATTCACAATATCCAGGGTACTAAGGGAGAAGGGAGTTACCCTTCCCGTGATCCACCCAGAGTTGACCAGAGACTCCTGTACCAGCCAGAACGGGTGTCCCAACTGGAGCACCAGGTCCAAAACCTTACCCAGGATCTGGGTTGCATGTTGAGGGCTCAACAGAACCCTCAGATAAACATGGCGGCTCAGAACCCCACAAACCAAGGGTCTGGTACCCCAGAACAACGACGGGGCGAGAACCCTAACAACTCACTGGTTCCAGAGGAGGAGGCACAGGGGGAAGGGAGGTGTATAGCCCAAGAGGAAGCTTCCTTCCTTACTCGTGAAAAGCCCCTGGACACCCAGGAACCAGAACACAAATTTCCTGCCACCGAAAATCTGCAACCCAAGGAACAGAGGGTTGGTAGGAGAAATAAAGAACTCAAAAAGGCCCATTTTGTGGAGGAAGTTAGTATCCTCCAATTTGAAGGGAAGAATCCATAGAGGATTCTGGGGAAACAGGTCTTCTCCTTCAGGGACGGGGGGGACTGCTCCCAAAGGAAAATGGGTCCCAAGAGATCTAAATGAAGACTGGGTGGGTGTGGGGACTAAGTGAAAATCGCCCATCCTTGAACCCAAGAATGAGCATGCAGGAAACCCAATAGTAACAGAGGGATTCCAAACCTCACAAACCAATTCTGTTGACTGCCTTGTTCTGACTTGAGTGTCGTGTAGACCGATGAGACCTCCGTCCCCAAGTGACGCACAGGGGAACTAATAGAAACCCGCTGTACGACCCTTGAGGCCACAGGTGAGAGATGTCTTCTCAGATCCACGGAGCCTCTTGGAACACCGATGCTGCTGTCAAGAGGGAATGAGGTTAAGTACCAGGCAAGCACAATACAATGAGGTAAACGAAAGTAACTAAAGTGTCTTACCTATCTGGTGTAAGGGAGACCCAGGTAACCTAGTAGGGAGGTTCGAGGCTCATTAGATGCGGCGGTCCCTGGAATGGTAGAACCGCAGGTTAGCGTGGATGAAGAGTAGCCACCTGTGGGAGTCAGGGCTTGACTTGAATCCCCAGTAGGGAAAAGGCGTAGAAGATCAGCAAGGTACCAAGGGATGATCCAAAGACAAGTCGAGGTGCAGTCCAAATATCCGGCAACAGGTAAACAGTTCCAAGCAAAAGTACCAAGGGGTGTCCGAGGGAGTCCGAGATAGAGTTCCGTGATCAAGGTAACAAGGAGCAAGTTGTAACGCCAAACAGTGTCCGAAGCCAGCTGAGAAGCAATGAGCGTTCTGTCTCTCAGACCTTTATACTGATCGCCCCTGGGTCATGTGACTTCTCTGGATCATGTGACGTCCACCAAGATCACATGGGGAACGCCGTAGTGTATCACGTGACCGGCGTGAAGACGTAAGGCCGCCCTTTCTGCTATACGTTCTCCAAGGCAGTTGCCAATGCAGAAAGGGTTGCAATCGAGCCCGTACACTGGTACGGAGTTTTCGGTTCTGTGGGTTCACCGAATCACTTGAGCCTCGAAGCTTGGGAGGAGATGTTGGGGGAATGTGAGCAGTGTTCTGATGTGTCGTGGCCTGGTGTGCAGAGGATCGCCTAACATAGCCCCCCCCAACGGCCCACGACCCCGTGGGCAGGACGGATGATCCCTATGGAAGCGGGCTACCAACCGCGGGGCGTTCAAATCAGATGCGGAAACCCACGAACGCTCCTCCGGGCCGTAACCCGTCCAATCCACCAGATACTGGAGCCTACCCCTAAACCATCTAGAACCCAAAATGGCCGACACCTCAAAAACATCAGGAGAGGTCAAGGACACCGGCGCAACAGGGGTACGAAGACGGACTGAGTCAGGACAGGGTTTGAGGAGGGAGACATGAAACACAGGATGGATACGCCAAGAGCTGGGGAGTACTAGACGGAAAGCCACCGGATTAACAACCTGTGAGATCACATACGGCCCGACAAAGCGAGGCAGCAACTTCCGGCAACCCACTAGGCGAAGATGTCGGGAAGATAACCAGACCCTAGAACCCACCACCAGAGGGGGAGCAGCACGACGTTTGCCATCCACACGGGCCTTCATAGAGGCCTTTGCTTCAGTGAGATGAACCACTGTACTCGCATGAATAGCAGAAAGATCCCTAAGACATGTCGTGGCCGCAGGATTCGAAGAACCAGAGGCATCAGGGACCGGCAAAACCTTGGGATGTTGACCATAGAGGGCGTAAAAAGGAGAATAACCAGTAGCTGAATGAGCCGCATTGTTATACGCGAACTCCGCAAGCCGCAAAACGGCCAACCAAGAGGACTGATGTTGCAATATGAGGCAACGAAGGTACTGTTCCATCGATTGATTCGTCCTTTCGGTCTGACCATCGGTCTCCGGATGATAGGCCGAAGAATACCTCGTATCAATGCCCAATAGTTTCGTCAAGGATCTCCAAAACCGAGAGGTGAACTGTGAACCTCGATCGGAAATAATGACCGAAGGGAGGCCGAATAGCATAAACACATGTTCAAAAAACAAGTCCGCCAAGACAGGGGCCGAAGGGATACCTTTACAAGGAACAAAACGGGCCATTTTTGTGAACGTGTCCACCACTACCCAGATGGTATCGAAGCCTTTCGACTTGGGGAGATCGGTAACGAAATCCATTGTCAACGTATGCCAGGGCCTGGGAGGTACCGGAAGCGGAAGCAACAACCCAACCGGTCGACCCCTTTGATGTTTAGCCTGAGCACATACCGCACAAGATCTGACATAACACTCCACATCGCGCTTCATAGAAGGCCACCAACACCAACGCTTGAGAAGATCTAAAGTGCGCTCTTGTCCGGGATAGGCATTAAAGGGAGCGTCATGAGACCACTCAAGGGCTAGATTACGTGTATCAGGTGTAGGAAGGAACAGGCGTTCATGTACGAAAGGTAAACCATCATAATATACTGGATCCCATTCTCGTAACTGGTCAGAATGATTGCTAGTCCAGGACCGAACCGAATCTAATAGTGACAACGAGGGTGTACAGAGACAAATCACATGACTCTTACCGAGAACAGTGTCGGGGAATGTAGGCAACTGGACCCCCCCCGGGGAACGTGACAAGGCATCCGCCTTCCCATGTGAAGTGCCAGGACGGTGCATGATATGGAAATCAAAAGCGGAAAAGAAAAGATGCCAACGGACCTGTCTGCTATTGATGCATTTCAAAGAAGCCAGATCCTGTAGATTCCGATGATCTGAGTATACCGTGATGGGATGTTTAGCCCCCAGAAGATGATGACGCCAGACACGGAAAGCATCCATGACAGCCAAGAGTTCTTTCTCCGTAACGGTATAATGAGACTCAGTACTGGAAAACTTACGGGAATGATATGCAACTGGATGTAATTTGCCTGTATTTGGACATGTTTGTGACAGTACCGCACCGAGGGCAAAGGAAGAGGCATCCGCCTCTACTATGAACGGAAGATCAGGATTTGGATGTTGGAGTACCGGTGCGGTAGTAAAGGCGGTTTTCAAAGCCTCAAAAGCCTCCTGCTGTTCTCTCTGCCATTGATATGGTACCTGAGGACTAGTCAGGGCCGTAAGCGGGGCTACAATTGTGGAAAAGGAAGAAATGAAACGTCTGTAAAAGTTGGCGAATCCTAAAAAAGCCTGCAAGGATTTGAGTGTTTGAGGTACTGGCCAATCTAATACTGCTTTGACCTTAGATTCGTTCATGGATAACGCCCCAGGGGTGATGTGAAAACCCAAAAACTCAACAGTAGTTTTATGGAACTGACATTTCTCAAGTTTGGCAAATAAGGAATGTTCTCTCAAACGGGTTAATACTTCTCGGACATGCTTTACATGTTCATCAAGATCACGAGAAAAGATTAAGATGTCGTCCAAGTACACAACCATGTAAACATCCAGAATATCCCTGAATATGTCATTCATGAATCGTTGGAATGTGGCCGGGGCGTTACATAGGCCAAAGGGCATGACTAGATATTCGTACAAACCATAACGAGTACAGAAAGCGGTCTTCCACTCGTCTCCCTCGCGGACGCGTACTAAGTTGTATGCGCCGCGTAGGTCAAGCTTAGTGAAAATGGAAGCATGTGTTAAATGATCTAGAAGTGGAGTGATTAACGGGATGGGATACCTATCCTTTTTAGTGATCGCGTTAAGACGCCGATAATCCACACAAGGACGTAAATCCCCCTCTTTCTTGGGTACAAAGAAGATAGGACTTGCCGCGGGTGAAGTGGAGGGGCGGATGTGTCCTAATCGTAGGGCGTTCTGTACATAGTCTTTCAATGCCAGTTCCTCCGAAGGGGACAAAGAATAGATCCTGCCCGAAGGAATATTGGAATCGGGAAGCAATTCGATTGGGCAGTCATATGGTCTGTGTGGAGGAAGTACCTCAGACGAGCCCCGATCGAACACTGATTCGAATGCTCTGTATTCTGGCGGAATCCCAGATACCAACCCCCCAACAGTATGTGTATGCACAAGCTCTGGATCGTCGACAGTCAGTGTGAGTTGGGCTAAGGCCCCCAAGGCCCGAGAAGGTGTGTCAGGGGCTTGATGGACCGGGAGACAATAATTCTGACAGATTTCAGACTCAAAGATTACAGTGCCTGACTGCCAATTGATCAATGGATTATGTTCACGTAACCATGGAATCCCTAGTATGATACCAAATTGGGGTGTGGTGATCAAATCAAAACTCAGGGTTTCTGTGTGTACTTCTTGTATGTTTAACAAGAGGGGTGCAGTTTGGTGTCTAACAGGACCAGAAACCAGTGCAGAGCCGTCTACGGCTTGGACATGTTCCGGTCGTGTTTTTACCACTAAAGGTAGGTTGAGGGAATGGGCCAAATCAATATCTATGTAATTACCAGTGGCACCTGAATCAATAATGATATTGACTGCATGAAGAAGGCCGGTAGAGGGACATAGGGTAGCCTTTACAGAAATGGGTTGAACACGAGTAAAGGCAAGGGAGGTACCCGGAGAAGATGACGGAACACTCGACCTGTTCTCCGGTTCTAAGGTCGAGCCGTCCGAAAAACCTAACTCTTCCTGGTCCGTCGAGGACACTCTTTCACGAAATGTCCAGTGGTGCCACAATAAAAGCATGCATTATCCACCCTTCTACGTTCTCTCTCAGATGTTGTAATAGGACTACGTAACCCTCCCACTTGCATAGGTTCTTCAGTACTGGAAGCAGGAGTGCTAACAAGAGTGGGAGAGGAAGAGGCCCCCAATTCAGCTCTACGCTCCGATCGTCGTGCATCTACCTGCAAGACCAGATCAACCAATTCCTGATACTGAGTAGGCATAGAAGGGATCACTGCTAATGCATCTTTCATGGTGTTACTCAACCCCCTATAGAAGACCACTGCCCTCTTGCTTTCTGGCCATGATGTTTCCGCAACTAGCTGATTGAACCGGGTGATGTAATCTATCAGAGTCCTTTTACCCTGAGTCAATTCCAACAACTCCAAATCCCTAGACTGTGCCTTGTGTCGGGTATCGAATACTCGGGACATTTCTAGGACCAACAAATCAAAGTCATAAAGAACTGGGCTATTGTTCTCTAACAGGGGATTAGCCCAAGCGGCTGCTGTTCCGGCCAAATGGGAAAGGTCGAAGGCAGCTTTAGCAGTGGATGTAGGAAAAGCCAAAGGTCTGCATAAGAAATGTAACTTGCACTGATTAATAAAGGTTCTGAACTTCTTGGGATCACCTTGATAGCGTTCAGGAGCAGCTAAGGGGGAAGGAGTTGGGAGTATCATCGGAGTTGGGACCATAGGAGCAGTAAAGGGAGGGGGTGTAGTGGAGGAGCTGGTATCTCCAAACTCAGGGTCTGCAGGAAGGGAATGTTGAACACTTTGTATGGAATCCAACCTTTGATGGATCACTGTGTTTGCAGCGGCCATATCTGCCCTTAATACTGTAATTGCCTGAACCAAAGCAGCTATGGGTTCATCCGTGGATCCCTGCATCGTCTAACACGACTTTACGGCTTCTCAGTCTGTTCTGACTTGAGTGTCGTGTAGACCGATGAGACCTCCGTCCCCAAGAACGCACAGGGGAACTAATAGAAACCCGCTGTACGACCCTTGAGGCCACAGGTGAGAGATGTCTTCTCAGATCCACGGAGCCTCTTGGAACACCGATGCTGCTGTCAAGAGGGAATGAGGTTAAGTACCAGGCAAGCACAATACAATGAGGTAAACGAAAGTAACTAAAGTGTCTTACCTATCTGGTGTAAGGGAGACCCAGATAACCTAGTAGGGAGGTTCGAGGCTCATTAGATGCGGCGGTCCCTGGAATGGTAGAACCGCAGGTTAGCGTGGATGAAGAGTAGCCACCTGTGGGAGTCAGGGCTTGACTTGAATCCCCAGTAGGGAAAAGGCGTAGAAGATCAGCAAGGTACCAAGGGATGATCCAAAGACAAGTCGAGGTGCAGTCCAAATATCCGGCAACAGGTAAACAGTTCCAAGCAAAAGTACCAAGGGGTGTCCGAGGGAGTCCGAGATAGAGTTCCGTGATCAAGGTAACAAGGAGCAAGTTGTAACGCCAAACAGTGTCCGAAGCCAGCTGAGAAGCAATGAGTGTTCTGTCTCTCAGACCTTTATACTGATCGCCCCTGGGTCATGTGACTTCTCTGGATCATGTGACGTCCACCAAGATCACATGGGGAACGCCGTAGTGTATCACGTGACCGGCGTGAAGACGTAAGGCCGCCCTTTCTGCTATACGTTCTCCAAGGCAGTTGCCAATGCAGAAAGGGTTGCAATCGAGCCCGTACACTGGTACGGAGTTTTCGGTTCTGTGGGTTCACCGAATCACTTGAGCCTCGAAGCTTGGGAGGAGATGTTGGGGGAATGTGAGCAGTGTTCTGATGTGTCGTGGCCTGGTGTGCAGAGGATCGCCTAACATGCCTCCAAAAAGCAGATGGGTGGAGGGGGCAGCCCAGAATCAGAAAAAGGGGAGGCCGAAAATCCCCAAATATCAAAATGTAACATTTTTCTTTCAGATCCCCAAACTCCAACACAGAATTATGCTCAGCCTACCCCTGTGTCGGAGTCAAAAATAAGGGAATTTACCACCGAGCTTGCCCAAAATGCACATTACCTTTGCCCATTGCAGGAGAAAGAGGGTAGATTTTATGCCCCGGTCCAACTGCAAGGGCAATGTACATTTTCGGCACTGGTGGACACTGGATCCCAACCCACTCTTCTGTCAAAAAGGGCCTTTGAGCAGCTAAATTCAGGAATGGGGCAGAGATACCAGATCCCCATCGTCCCTCTTCCTGGACAACTCCAGAACTTCGATGGGAATGAAATTCCTGTCGAGGGGACTGTGGATTTGGAAATAAAAATTGGGTGACACAAAGTGAAACACCAAGTCATAGTCGTGATTCCAGAGGGCAGACCCTGTCTACTAGGGAATGACATCATGCGTAGGTTGCCCCCCTAATAGACTGTGTGAACAAGGTCCTCTCGACTCAGACGAACAGGCCAATAAAATTGAAACAGAGTGTCAACCATGTAAGTTTAAATAGCACATGCCACATGGTTGAACAAAAACCTGATTACATTGAGTTTCATTTCCAGAACAATCAAATACCTGATGTGACAGTAATTGCTGTAGGTCAACAAACTGGTGATGGGAACCCCTCTCCATTCCTGAAAATGAACCTTCCTTCTAGTTTAAAGTGGCATTCCACACTGGAAGGAAATATTTTGAAATTCTATACCAATTCCCAATCTGAAAATCCCATTTCTATAGCCAAAAGTGATGAGAAACCAGCTCAAAGTTTAGCTGATATTCAGAAAATTAGAGAACTGTTATTCATCCCTATTCAGTTAATGAGGGGAAGGAATCTGGTCTCGCTCGAGTGTGTGTGAACAATGGTAAGAGCTTCATCAGCATAGCCATGTTCCGAAAGCTCCCAAGAGATCCAGCCATTCCCACATTTAAATTGATCAATAAATGGGAAATGGGCCTGGAAACTCCCAATTCCAAACATCTCCTGCCTAGCAGGTGTATGCTCAAAATTTCTATCAGAAACAAAAGCATAGTACATAATTGTTGGGTCGTGCGAGATGTCCCTGCTACATTCAATTTAGGCAGTGACATTCTCAATCGTTTTGCCATTAATTTGGGCCTGATAAATTACAAAGCCTGGTGCCGACTAGGAGGTAATCCCATGGACTTAGATGATTCGGAAAAAGCATTTCGGTCAGCCCAAATTGCTGCCGTATGCAGTTGAAGTTCAAATCGGAGAGGAGGTCACCATCCCGGGACGGACACAACTATCCCCACTTGAATTAAAAACTAAAAGAGGACAGAAACTGCAAAATCCTGATACAGATGTACACCTCAACACCCATCTCCAACAGCAGGGGTTGGGGTTAAACCCAACACCATTAGTCAATGTAGAACACAACACCATTCCAATATTAATGGATAACTGCGACCTTAGGACTTTCACTCTGGGACAGGCACCATTATTGGAATGGCGGTTGATGACCAACATTTTTCTATCCATCTAGGTAATTAACTGATAGAACCAATCCCCAATGACTGTTTTGACAGTGATAGTGACAATGACATACCACTAGACAGGATCTTCACCCGGCAAGGGGGGAATTTCCTGGTGTACTCTTCCTGCCCTTACGGTGAGGAAGAAGTGACCTGTGACATCAGGCAGGATGAGGTGATATTTCAGGTCCACAATGACTGCCTCTCCTACCTGAAACCCTCTGTCCAGATCAATACTCTAACCAGGGACCTCTCCACCCAATTGGAGGAGGCCGCTGAGATAGCAAAACCGGAAGTCTTTCCAGGCTTCAGGCAAATGGTTGAAGAGCGAGTCAACCTAGCTGATGCCTGTGAGACTGCAGAGCAAAAGCAAAAGTTGAAACAGGTGTTCTTAGATTTTCAAGATCTCTTTGCAGTGGACTCGTATGACTGTGATCACACCGAAATCCATACAACAACAATTCCCACGGACCCTGCAATGACTCCAGTGTTTGTGAAGCAATACTGCTTGCCTCTCGCATCCATGGAGTCCCTGACTTAAATCATCAAAAACCTTGAGTCCCGTGGGATAATTCCTCCAGTCCACAGCACCTTTAATAATCCGGTAATGGGGATTTTAAAACCGAACGGCCAGTGGAGACTCTGCTGACCTGAGGGAGCTGAATAAACGTGTCCACATGTCCCGATGGCCTCTTCCCTACATTGACCAGGGGCTAGCCCAGATCCAGGGGTAAAAGGTATTGTTTGACTAAATTTTCCAGGGTGTCAGTGGTCTCCATATTAAGTCTTCTCATTATTTTAGAACTCACCACCAGGTAACAAGGACGGTAGGAGCGCGGTAGCAGAAGACTCCGGAGTCGCTGAAGAATTCTTCCCACAATTGTAATCCTTTGCTGTGTAAAGCTTACAGACAGAAGGATCAAATAGTTGGAAGAGGAGACACACACACCCGATGGCACCAACTGGGAGCAATAGAGAGAATACCAAGATCAGTACTGTTGTAATCTTGTATAACCGAAAGTAACAGAATACCAACTACACCAACCTGAACGATGGTACTCTGCGTTGATATTACAGAAGGGTAGTGAAGATTTCCTCAGTAGCCCGGGGATTCCTAAGCCAATCAATACAAGAACAAAACAAGAGTCTATTGAGGAATCTATGCAAAAGAGTGCTTAGAGTACTAATACATGAAAGGAGAAATGGTTCTTACCATTCGGTGTTTCATAGTTTGTCTGTGGTCCCAGTTTTAAGGATCCAAGGTCAAAGGTCCTACCCCGACGGCACGAGGACGCCTAGAAGTTCCAACAGTCCAATGTCCAAGGACTACCACGACGGCACAAGGACGCCTAGAACAAGGAGAGTCACTATTCTTTGAGATCCAACACGGTGGAGTTCGAGGAGTTCCCCTTCGAACTATTCCAAGAGTCCAGGCAGGTAGGTCTTTCTGCAGACAAAATGGTGGCAGGGGCAGGCAGATGAAAAAACTTTATAGGGTAGATGGGTCTTGCCACGTGCAGGCAGTGGAAAGCCAAATCGCAAGGCAGAGGCAGTCCAGTATGCAGAGCGGGTTGGCAACGTGCAGGCTATGTAAAGCAGAATCCCAAGGCAGGGTCAGTCCAGTATGCAGAGCGGGTTGGCAAGGTGCAGGCTATGTAAAGCAGAATCACAAAGCAGGGGCAGTCCAGTATGCAGAGCGGGTTGGCAACGTGCTGGCTATGTAAAGCAGAATCACAAAGCAGGGGCAGTCCAGTATGCAGAGCGGGTTGGCAACGTGCTGGCTATGTAAAGCAGAATCACAAAGCAGAGGCAGTCCAGTATGCAGAGCGAAGAGTTCAGTAGGCAAGACAAACAGCAGCAAGGACGTAGTAAGGAAACAGGGTTGGACAGAAGCAGGTAGACAAGAGGCAAGGTCAAGGCGGAATCGAAAAAGGCAAAACACAGGTCCAGAAAACGAGGATTCCAAGAAGTACGAGGCGGTTCCAAACACTTCAATCAGAAGCGCTGTGCCGTAGTCTGGGGGCCGGCTTTATTCTCTGTACGTCACATGCCATAGTCACGTGACGTGTTGACGGCAGCGTGTCTGCGCCAGAAGCGTTCTCCTTGTTGCCACGGCAACCGGTAACGAGCGAGAAACGGAGCTCGATGTTGCAGCCTAGGGTGACGTCCGAAACGTGAAAAACAAAGTCCCAAGGGTTTCTTTTTGGGTGTCGGACGTACCGGCAAGTTTCTTTCCACAGGTACTTTAAACCCAGACTGTGTAGAACCGTGATTCCTAACAGCATCCTCCCCCGATGCAATATCCAATCCCCTGGAGGCATGAAAGCGCACAAGAAGGCGAGGGGCATGGATATTCTCCAGAGGTTCCCCGGTACGATCTTCCGGGCCGTAACCCACCCATTCAATCAGATACATACGGACCCCCCTCTGTAGACGGGTGTCCAGTATGGCCTTGACCTCATATTCCTCAGATCCTTGCACCATAATAGGAGGGGGACGAACACTGAGACGAGTACTATAACGAAAAGGCTTGACCAAAGATACATGAAAGACAGGGTGAATCTTCCAAGAGTTGGGTAAAGATAATCGGACAGCCAAGGGGTTTATTACGTGAGTGATTACGTAGGAGCCTACAAAGCGAGACAACAAAGTACATCTACCGGGGGCGTGGCTAGGATGGCCATGTAAAGGGACGTGCTCCGGAGGAGCTCCTTCTATCCTGTATTGATCCTTGGGAAAAGGTGCGCGCACGGATGCCTGCCAGCGCTGTGAATTAACATCCGTGACTATGAAGGAGGGGGCCGTACTCGCTGAACTTTTGGTGCATATGGGATGCACGGACACAAAGTTATACCCATATGTTTAACTGCGGGCCCGACTCGAAAAATGGAAACAAAATGGCCGCGGGAACAAAGGGATCATAGAGGGTCATGGGCGCGCTGCAGCGATAGCTGATGGAAGCATCAAACGGTACCAGTAATGGATTTCAGGATCCTGTTTTAAGCAATAGACCCAAAGGGGCCGTGGTGTGGAGTAGCGGAGGAAAGAAGGGGGACTGCCCGGGCCGCGCTTATGCTTTGCGAGCCGAGAGACAAGATCGAGACAGCAAGACGCCCGAAGAGGCGTGCGCCCGGAGCCCGAATGCGCATAGATGGTAACTGTCGAGACCCGCCGAGCGAACTCGCGGCTGATGCTGGGCCCGCGGTGAAGCCAGACTGAACTTGGAAGGTGCCCATGGAGTAAGGCAGAGACCGGGGTCACGACACCGAGACTGCGCAAGTACGTGGGTGGACACAGCCCACTCTAAGGGTGAGGCGAGTGACCAAGACACACATGAGCATAGCCGCTACAGCCCTATACTGCCAAGAGTGGCCTGGTGCCACGCAGACCTTTGTGTGCGGGGAGGCGCAGCTGGCTTACGCCCGGACAACACGGCAGGATGTCTAATAAAGTTGTCAGACCCAGGACCAAACAGCCCACGATAGAGGCCTACACCAAGATGCCCCCAGGTGCGGAGGGAGGCAAAAGCAAGGAGACCCCCATGACAGAGGCGGAGGCATAGGGCACGATCCAGGAGGTGCTAGCAGCAATTGCAGACTTGAAAGTGGCCTGGGAGACTAAACTGGGCCAGACAATGAACAAACTGAAGGTGGGCCTCGACCTCATGATTGGTGCGGTCCAAGAGGAAGCGAACCTGCTGAGACTGGACGTGCGGACTATTGCGGAGCGCATCGGGAACTTGGAGAAGGAAATGGCCCCGAATACTGCGGATCGGAGCTACATGCCCTCGTACAGTGGGTGGGCAACCTGGAGGACAGAGCGAGGAGGCAGAAGGGCGGGCCAGACGAAACAACATACAAATTGGTGGCTTGCCGGAAGAAATGGAGGGGCCCAACCCAAAAGAATATGTGGAAACCATGCTCCTGCAGGAGATAACTGGCGGGGCGCTGACCCAGGGGTTCGCGGTTGAAAGGGCGCACAGGGCCTTGACAAGAAGACCGCCCCCAGGAACCCCCCCCCCCCCGCGAACGCTTGATCGCAAAAATTCTGAACTATCGAGACCGGGAGAAGAAACTCACATTTTTTCAGAAGGGAGGAAGGGTCAAAATGGGGTCAGCAAAAATCACGGCATATCCGAACTATACGCTGCACGTACAGCGTAGCAGGATGAACTTTGGGTCGGTGAAAAGAAGATTAAAAGAAGCAGGCCATCGTTATATGTTGCTTTACCCAGCCAAGTTGAAAGTGTTCTACAAGAACAAATCCCTGTTCTTTGAGACGCCGAAGGATGCGATGGAATGGCTGGATATGCAGGGCCGCCCTCAGGAACCGGATATCCAGATGGGGCTGCAGAAGATAAGTAGCACGCAGCTGTGCCCTCCTCGGGGACATGGCTAGGACATTGGGACTTGAATATAGAGTTAAATTAAGCTTGTGGGGAGTGCGCGGCAAGATAAGCTGGTGGGATCCGCTGGGCGCAACAACCCTAAATAGATAAGTGGGAGCACCTAGGAGGCATCCCTTGAACCCATTAGTAGTACACCTAGTTAGGTCACTGTTAGATCGGTGACGCCCTGCGGGGTCCTAGTCCTCGGACGCTAGCTAGGATCAGACGCGGGTGGGCCTGAGATCCAGGGATGGAGCTGGGCATTTGTTGGGGTAGGGTAGGGTGGGGGAGGGGTAGGGTTGTGTGCAGTGGGGTGGAGTTGGGGTACAGGGGGGGAAATTGTTGAGGCTGGGAAGGGTATGAGTCGGTAAACAGGCCATCATGGGAAGCATCGGAGGGAGGAGTGGATTGGGAGCACACCGATTAGATGGCATCGGGTAATCTTAGAGTGGTGACGTGGAATGTGCCTAAACAGTTACTTAAAATGCAACAAAGTGATGCTGTATCTAAAAAGGATGCGTATTGATATAGCCTTGCTACAAGAGACCCACCTCACGAAGGAGAAGCTGGAGGTGGTCAGGAGAAAATGGAGGGGTAGTGTCATGGGGGCCACGTATTCGACATATGCAAGAGGGATGGTCACATGGGTGGCACCGCACGTGCCGTTCCAGGTGCTCAGTTCGACAATAGACCCAGAGGGCAGAATGGTGGTGGTAACGGGACTCCTGGAGAACAGAGAGGTGCACATCATCAATTTGTACGCCCCTAAAAATGATACGGCGGCTTACTTTAGGTCCCTATACAGTAAGATTAGCCCCCTGGTGGGTGGCGCGATAGTGTGGGGAGGGGACTTTAATTGTACCCTGAATCCTAGAATAGACAGGTCAGATGACAAATCATGGAAGCCAGCCCCAGCAGCTAAAGCGCTGGGGACAATGTTGGAAGACCTAGGCCTAGTGGATGCTTGGAGGAAGCTGCATCCATTGGCTAGACAATACTCGCACTACGCAGCACCACATGACTTGCACACGAGGCTAGACTATGTGTTTGCAGCTTCCGAGATATTGGGAGAAATGATGGGAGCGGAATATAAGGCTCGGGTATTATCCGATCACTCGCCTTTGGTCGTAGAGTGGCGATATCAACCCCCTAAGGCGCGCATCCCGACATGGAGACTCAGAACTGAGGCGTTACAAGATGCAGGGTTTCGAGAGGACCTGAGGGAGGCCATCGAGGAATATTTTGAAACTAACATGGGCAGTGTACGCTCTGTGGGTACAGTATGGGAGGCGTTTAAGGTGGTGGTGCGGGGGGTCGCTATATCAAAATCTAAAGGGCTCCAAGCGGGCATTGAACAGGAACTTCAGGAATCAGAATGAGAGCTGGAAGGTCTCATGCAAAATGAGGAGACAATCCGGGAGAACAGTGCCAAGATAAAAGACTTACAGTTAACCTCTAGTGGACTCTGTGATAGATTATGCAAATTAAATTACAAGAAATACACGGAGAGACTACATGCTGGGGGGGATAAGCCGGGTAGATTGCTGGCCTGGCTGTATAAGAGCGAGAGCCCCCGCTCAGTGAATAGAGAGATCAGGGATGCGGAAGGCCGAACCCATAACACCCAGGAGGTGGTAAATGAGGAGTTCCTCAAGTATTATAGACAACTATGTGAGGACACAGGGGAGGATATGAACCAAGACATACTGGGAACAATAGAGGATACAGGGCTGCCCACCCTGGATGACCTAGAACGTGCGGATCTGGATGCCCCTGTTACCTCGGACGAACTGGAAGTGGTGATCCAACATCTGCCCACATGTAAGGCGCCTGGGTCAGATGGGTTGCCTAGCGAGTTTTACAAGACATACAAGCAGGAACTACTCCAGCCGTTGCTTGACATGTTTAATGAAGCCTACGAGCGGAGGGAACTGCCACCATCCCTCCGCGAGGCAGTGATCATCCCGCTTCTGAAACCAGGCAAGCCAGCCATGGAGTGCGGGTCCTATAGACCCTTGTCCATGCTCAATCAGGACAGTAAAATACTCACGACAGTATTAGCCAATAGGCTAAAGAGGGTGATTGGTAAGTTGATACACTCAGATCAGACGGGCTATGTCCCTGGTAGGAATATCACAGACAACCACAGGAGGCTGCACCATATCATTGATTACACCGGGGAGGACACGGGTGAATTGGCTATTGTGTCGCTAGACGTGGTCAAAGCCTTTGACTCGGTGCGGTGGCCATGGTTGAAAGCGACCCTGAAAGGATACGGAATGGACCCTGGATACATCAGGTGGGTTCAGATGTTATATAGCACCCGATAGCGAGAGTTAAAACGGGATCCACAATTTCAGACAAATGGCAACTCAGCAGAGGGACCAGACAGGGATTCCCCTGGTCACCCATGTTGTAAATACTGGCACTAGAGCTGCTGGCAATATGCCTGCGACTACAATACGGGGAGGTGGGGATTCGTACGATAAGTGGCATGCACCTGATATCGCTGTATGCAGATGACATGCTCCTCTATTTGCGCTACCCGGTGGAAAACCTGCAATATGTATTGGAGGTGATGGATCATTATGCTACCCTCTCGGGCATATTGGTGAACCCTGGGAAGTCTAGTTTGTTCCCCTTGGGAAGGTATAAGAGTGTCCCGTTGGAGAGGCTGCCTATCCTGCAAATACCCTGGCAACCTGAGACATTTAGGTATCTGGGAGTAAACATTTATCACAGGACGGAAACAGAGCACAAACCCAATACAGAGAAAGTGATTGAGGGAGTTAAGAATAGTATGGTGTTCTGGTCTAGATTACCCCTATCTATGATGGGGAGAGCAGCTCTGCTCAAAATGGTGGTCTTGCCAAGACTCTTATATTTTTTTGTAAATGTCCCGTATTTGATTCCCAGAAGTTTTTTCAAGAGACTTCATGGTATGTGCAGGAGCTTCACATGGGTCAACTCCAGGAACAGAGTAGCCCTGTGGAAACTACACACCTCGTGTGACAGGGGGGGGCATAAACTTGCCGAACTTTGAGCTTTATTACCTGGTGGGGCAGCTGTTCTTTGTGGCCTGGTGGTTGTCGTCAGAGTACTCGGCAGAAGCTAGACTTTTTCAGGGCGACTTGGCTCCATACTTTCTGAGAGAGACAGTGTAGCTACAAAAGAGTAAACTGGTGGGAAGAGGGAGACTATTGGAGCTGGGTTGGGAGGTCTAGCGCAGGACGTGGAGAACGGTGGGTGACCCGGATCCGCTCTCCCAGCAGGTTCCGCTGGTGGCGCTGTGTGGAAACGACTCCCAATTGCTTGAGTTAGTCCCTAGATACTGGGAACCAATGGGCTTGGCCACCCTCTGGGTTATATGGCAAGAAGAGGAGGTATTGAAATTCCAGAGTTTGCAGGAGGAGACAGGGGTGCATAGAGGCCAATATATAACTTACACCAGACTCACGAAATGGGTGAGGGAGAGGTGGCCTGAGACGGTGTTGGCGGAAGAACCTGATGCCGCCCTGGAAACGATGTACGATGTTTCGGAGGGCAGGCCCAAAATATCCAGGGTATACGAGCTCCTGAGAGCTAAGGCTGGGAAGGAACTGCTTCAACTGAGGCAGGACTGGGAGGAGGAGGTAGGAGGACTCATGACAGAGGGGAATTGGGAGAGAGCTCAAAGGTACCATAAAAAGGTGGCCCAAAATGCGAGACTCTAACAGATCCAGTTGTATGTCACCCATAGGGCTTATCTGACCCCTTGGAAAATAGCCAGGTTTGGAGGCTCGGCCACACAAAAATGCCCCAGGTGTGGGGAGGTGGAGGCGGGGTTGCTACACATGTTCTGGGCCTGTCCCGAGGTGCACAGATTCTGGGACGAAGTAAAGGCTAAGATGCAGGTGGGGGAGTGGTGCTGGATGTGGGGTCGGCTTGGGCATACATGCTCGGGATTTTTCTCAGGCCACGCAATCTAAAGCACATAAGCAAGATGAAGGACCTGGCTTACATCCTGGCCAAGCGTAGGATTGCAATGGGCTGGAAGGGGGCCCACAGACCCAGAGTGGAGACATGGTGGGCGGACCTCCTGAGATGGGCGGAAGCAGAATCAGTAGTATGGTTCGAAGCCGTTACCGGGGGGGTGAGGAGGAAGTGGGCCCCCTGATAGCCTGGCGACAATTAGTGACCTCTATAGTAAACCCCCACCAGGTCAACTATGAAATAGAAGACTCAGACGAGTCTACAAGCACTGTGATTCCCGAAAACGCTCCCGTAGATGACACGGATGAGCCGGCTCAAGTTTATGGGGTGGGTGGGGAGAGGACGGAGAATAACACTGTATAATGTGACAGTTTGATATTGATTATGTAAGTCCCGAAAAGATGTATTGTTTGTTGGTTTTGTTTGTTTAAAATAATGAAAATAAAAAAAATAAACAAAGTACGTCGACCCGGAATTCGTAGATGTTTGGTCAATAGCCACACCTTCATGCCAGTCTGATATGAGGTAGCCGGTGAACGATGTTTGTCTGCAAAGAGTTTAGCATGATTCTGGGCTTCCTGAAGATGGCATTTTATGTTCTTATGGATTGCAGTCATTTCTCTCACACAATCAGAAGCGGCCAGGTTGTTTGACGACAAAGTCGGATCATGAGGAAAAGCACATGGGTGTTGTCCATAGAGAGCAAAGAACGGAGATGTGCCTGTTCAGGTATGCAATGAGTTATTATAGGCAAATTCAGCAGCTACTAAAACGGATAGCCAAGACTCCTGATGTTGGAGTATCAAGCAGCGCAGATATTGTTCAAGGGTAGAGTTGAGTCTCTCGGTTTGGCCATCAGTTTGGAGATGGTAGGCGCTAGAAAACCGATCCTCAATGCCAAAAGAACATGTCAATGATCGCCAAAAATGAGACATGAACCGCCTGCCCCGATCAGACACTATAATGGAGGGAAGACCAAAGTAGCGGAAGACGTTCTTCATAAACAGATTTGCAAGAACCGGTGCAGATGGCAGCCCAGGACAGGGTACAAAAATAGCCATCTTCGTGAAATAATCCACAACCACACAGATTGTGTTAAAGTCTTGCACTAAAGGCAGCTCTACTATGAAATCCATGGATAACATGGTCCAAGGACGTTGGGGTATGGGTAATGGCTGGAGTAACCCCATAGGTTTGCCAGATATGGTTATGGTTTTACACTGTGCACAGATAGCACATAACTCAATGTAGTGTTGTACATCTTGCTGCATAGTAGGCCACCAACACCACCTCTGTAAGAGATCTAAGGTTTTTCTCCTACCAGGGTGTGCTGAGAACATAGTATCATGGCACCATTGTAAGGCTGTTTGACGGGACTTCTCGCTTGGTAGAAATATACGCCCTTGATTGTAGGGCAAGGAATTTACTATTTCCAAATGGTATTCCTGAATCTCTCTGGGCTGGGTTAGGACCCGCTCAGCAAGAGAAGATTTCAAGGATGGTTGCGGAGTACAACCACAGACAATTTATGTGGGCAACAAGAGGGGACTGAGCTCTTTTTCACCTTGATCGGGATTGTGCATCCGTAAAAGAGCATCGGCCTTTGAGTGGAGATGACCTGGTCGATAGGTAATTACAAAGTCAAACATTGAGAAGAATTCATGCCACCTAACATGTCGTGAAGTGGAACATTTGACAGACTTCATGGCAAGCAGATTTCTATGGTCCGTAAAGACCTGAACCAGATGAGAAGCCCCCAGTAGATGGTGTATCCATTCTTTGAAGGCGTCACAAATAGCCAGAAGTTCACGCTCAGTGGTGGTATAGTTACGCTCATAGGATGTGAGCTTGCGAGAGAAAAAAGCCACTGGGTGAAGGAGTCCAGTGTCGCTACATTGTTGGGACAGTATGGCACCAATAGCGACACCAGACGCATCGGCTTCTACATGAAAGGGTAAGGTGGAATTGGGATGTTGCAACACTGGGGCAGACGTAAAAGCCGCTTTCAGAGCATCAAATGCTTGTTGTTGTGTTGAAGACCAGAGGTAAGGACGTTTGTTGCTGGTAAATGCGGTCAATGAAGCCACCAATTCGGAGAAAGAGCGAATAAAACGTCGATAAAAGTTTGCAAATCCTAAAAAGGATTGCAAAGCATTCACATTAGCAGGTCTGGGCCATTCCAAAACAGCCCTGACTTTGGTCTGCTTCATACGCACCCCTTTGTTCGTCAGATCATAGCCTAGAAATTCCACTTCAGTGGCATGGAATACACACGTCACCGCTTTGGCGTATAACTTGTTTTCTCTAAGATGCTGAAGGACCTCGGTAACATGATCAATATGTTGTTGACGTGAAGGAGAATAAATCAAGTTGTCGTCAAGATATATCAGTACAAAATGATCGATCATATCTCTGAACACATTATTGATAAAGTTCTGGAATGTGGCCGGTGCATTGCACAAACCGAAAGACATGACACAATACTCAAACAATCCATACCGTGTCTTGAAAGCGGTTTTCCACTCGTCCCCCTTGCGGATTCTAACCAGATTATAAGCACCTCGCAAATCTAATTTTGTGAACAAGACTGATGAGCCTAATTGATCCAGGAGTGTGTTTATCAGAGGCAGTGGATACTGATTCCTGATGGTAACTGCTTTCAGTGCTCTATAATCAATACAAAGTCTTAAGCCCCCTTCTTTTTTAGGGACAAAGAACAAAGGAGATGCCACAGGTGAGCGAGATGGTCGGATAAACCCAGTGCGTAGTGCATTGTCAAGGTATTCCTTAAGAACGATATTCTCCTTATGTGTAAGGGAGTAGATCCTCCCATTGGCTATGCTTGCCCCTGGAACCAGGTCAATCGGGCAGTCATATGGCCTGTGAGGGGGTAGGGTCTCAGCTCTGATTTTGTCAAATACATCTTAAAAAGCCTGATATTCTGCTGGCATAGTGTGGTTGGTGATAGCATCCACTATCATGGCGGCATCAGAAAGCTGACGACACGGACCACAGGCTTGTTTACCATTACTCTCAAAACAAAACAATGTAGCTCGCAATACCCAGATGTGAAACACACCTTGCGTGTTTTCCAGTCCACACAAGGGTTGTGTACCGATAGCCAAGGAAGTCCCAATATTACTTTATATTGGGGAGCGGCAATTAAGTCAAAAATGATGGATTCCATATGTCCATCTTTTGTGATCATCTGTAGATCTATGGTACTTTCAGTAACTAGTCCTGACACTAGAGAAGTACTGTCCACTGCATGAACTAGTTCTGGTTTGTCTTTGGTGGTGACAGGTATTCCCATGTCCCGGGCATATTGTATATCGATATAATTGCCCGTAGCACCTGAATCAAGGATGGCCAAGGCGGGCCATGGTTTCCCATCACAGAACGAAAGGGTGACCTTGATAAAAAATGGAGAAAAGCCAGTACCAATGTTGAGGTCCGGAACTGTAAAACTCGACAGATGGACCCCGTCTACTGTCGAGTCCTGGCGCTTTCCGCCTTCTTTGCTGGTTTCTTAGGACATGACCTAAGGAAATGGTCAGAAGACCCACAGTAGAAACAAAGTTTATTTTGTTTCCTGTTTTCCCTCTCACTGGTAGTGAGGGGGCCCCTGACCGCCCCGATCTGCATGGGCTCAGCTTCACTGCTTGTTGGTACTTCAGGGCGAGTACTCAGCTGCTGTACCACCCAGATAAGACAACACAGAGGCAGCCTTAGGGGTAGAATCAGGAAATGAAGCGGGTCGACACAAGTAGTGTAAACGGCATTGGTTTATGAAGGTACGATAATGTTTGGGATCTCCATGAAACCGTTCTGGTGCAGTTAAAGGGAATTGAGCAGACATGAGCACAGGAACCGGTTCCTGGCGGGGCACCAGAAACCCAGAACCTGAAGCCACCACATGAGCATCTGCACCAGGACCAGTGAGTTGGGCCACAGCCTGCAAGGCATCAATACGCCGGTGCGTAGCGTCATGTGCGGCTGTCATGTCAGCCCTTAATTCTGAGACAAGGCGGACTAAATTTTCCAGGGCGTCAGTGGTTTTCATATTAAGGCTTCTGTTTATGTTAGAACTCACCACCAGGTAACAAGGACGGTAGGAGCATGGTAGCAGAAGACTCCGGAGTCGCTGAAGAATTCTTCCCACAATTGTAATCCTCTGCTGTGTAAAGCTTACAGACAGAAGGATCAAATAGTTGGAAGGGGAGACACACACACCCGATGGCACCAACTGGGAGCAATAGAGAGAATACCAAGATCAGTACTGTTGTAATCTTGTATAACCGAAAGTAACAGAATACCAACTACACCAACCTGAACGGTGGTACTCTGCGTTGATATTACAGAAGGGTAGTGAAGATTTCCTCAGTAGCCTGGGGATTCCTAAGCCAATCAATACAAGAACAAAACAAGAGTCTATTGAGGAATCTATGCGAGAGAGTGCTTAGAGTACTAATACATGAAAGGAGAAATGGTCCTTACCATTCAGTGTTTCGTAGTTTGTCTGTGGTCCCAGTTTTAAGGATCCAAGGTCCAAGATCCTACCCCGACGGCACGGGGATGCTTAGAAGTTCCAACAATCCAATGTCCAAGGACTACCCCGACGGCACGAGGACGCCTAGAACAAGGAGAGTCTCTAGTCTTTGAGATCCAACACGGTGGAGTTTGAGGAGTTCCCCTTCGAACTATTCCAAGAGTCCAGGCAGGTAGGTCTTTCTGCAGACAAGATGGTGGCAGGGGCAGGCAGATGAAAAAACTTTGTATGGTAGATGGGTCTTGTCACGTGCAGGCAGTGGAAAGCCAAATCGCAAGGTAGAAGGCAGAGTCAGTCCAGTATGCAGAGCGGGTTGGCAACGTCCAGGCTATGTAAAGCAGAATCACAAGGCAGGAGCAGTCCAGTATGCAGAGCGGGTTGGCAACGTTCAGGCTATGTAAAGCAGAATCACAAAGCAGGGGCAGTCCAGTATGCAGAGCGGGTTGGCAACGTTCAGGCTATGTAAAGCAGAATCACAAAGCAGGGGCAGTCCAGTATGAAGAGAGGGTTGGCAACGTGCAGGCTATGTAAAGCAGAATCACAAAGCAGAGGCAGTCCAGTATGCAGAGCGAAGAGTTCAGTAGGCAAGACAAACAACAGCAAGAACGTAGTAAGGAAACAGGGTTGGACAGAAGCAGGTAGACAAGAGGCAAGGTCAAGGCGGAATCGAAAAAGGCAAAGCACATGTCCAGAAAACAAGGATTCCAAGAAGTATGAGGCGGTTCCAAACACTTCAATCAGAAGCGCTGTGCCGTAGTCTGGGGGCCGGCTTTATTCTGTGTATGTCATGTGCCATAGTCACGTGACGTGTTGAAGGCAGCGTGTCTGCGCCAGAAGCGTTCTCCTTATTGCCAGGGCAACCGGTAACGAGCAAGAAACGGAGCTCGATGTTGCAGCCTAGGGTGACGTCCGAAACGTGAAAAACAAAGTCCCAAGGATTTCTTTTTGCGTGTCGGACGTGCCGGCACATTTCTTTCCACAGGTACTGTAAACCCAGACTGTGTAGAAGCGTGATTCCTAACAGGTATACACTTCCATTGACCGGACCAATGGGTACTGGGCCGTGCTTGTCAGTAGGGAGAACCAATACAAGCTGGCCTTTACCTTCGGGGGACAGCAGTACACGTAGACCCGGACTCCCTTCGGATACATCAACTCCGACAACAAATTCAACATCTTCCTACATAAGGCCATGCCCGACTTGGGTGAAAGGGGTAACCTGGCCTATGTGGATGATGTCCTGATAAAAAGCTCAACTGTGGAGGAACATATAGCGGAAATCTATTATGTTCTGACACAGTTGAGGGTTGCCGGAGCAAAACTCTCCTTCCAAAAGGCGCATTGGTGCAGAACCTGTGTAAACGTCTTGGGGCATGAGATAACTCCTGAGGGTCTCTGTCCCCAGGAGAAGAAAGTGGAAGCACTCCTAAAAGTTAAAGACCCCACAACTTTACGTGAGGTAAGAAGCCTCCTTGGACTGACTAATTACAGTAGGAAGTTCATTGAGGATTACGCAGAGATCACAAGACCCCTGATCCATCTGTTGAAGTGGGGCAGTCAAGTGGGAGTGGGGTCCAGAACAAGCCGAGGCAGTAAAGCAACTCAAAAGAAGCCTTGTTTAGCTTACCCTGTAAGAAACAAGGATTTCTTCTTGGAGACAGGGTTCTCGAATATATGCTTGACAGCAGTTTTATATCAAAAGCATGACAAGGTCAATAAAGTAATCTCCTATGCAAGCAAGACTTTATCCTCTGTGGTGGAAAAATTCAAACAGGCACTCTTGGAAATGGTGTGGACATTTGAAAAATTACCGCCTGTTCATCCAGGGGGAACACATCATAGTGGAGACTCCACACCAGCCTTTGCAATACCTCCAAAGTGACAGAATCCGGGCTGGGAATGAGAGTAATTCCAGAATTACTTCCTGGATTCTGTCAATGGAAGGCTTTCCTGTGGAGGTCAGATATGGCTAAAACAAGAAGAGTCCCCCCGCGCAAGGTCTGGCTGACTTGCATGATTGTGCCAGAGAAAACTGTCTCGAGGATGAAAGTCTTAAAACCCAGGACATACCTGAATTCCCCACACAAAGTCTATGAAGAAGACAAGTGCGAGGGAATGCCCACCGTTTATGTAGACGGGTGCTCCTACCATGTTGGCAACAATGGGGAAAAGGAACTGGTGGGCGGTATTTAGCATGCCTGGGTGAATGATGCCCTGGCACTCTCTGCTGGCTACAAAATCGATCCCCGCAGTAGTCAGGTGGCGGAGTTGATGGCGGTACATCAAGCCATCCTCACTGCCATCCAACACCATCTCCACGAACTGGTCATAATCACTGATTCAGATTATGTCTGGAACGGGTTCGTGGAACACCTGGTAAATTGGAAAACCAGAGGCATGCTATGTGCTAACAACAAACCTCTCAAACATGACAAGCTAATCCAAAATATTGATTACCTGGTCACCTCTAGTGAGATGACCATCGATTGGAAGAAGATCAAGGGTCATTCCAGGATAGAGGGGCCAGACAAAACTGGAAACGACCTGGCTGATCAGCTGGTCAAAACCGGAGCCATCCAAAGGGATCTCCTCGAGATCGAGTCCCTGTTGGGGGAAATCCAGGTTGCTGCTATCACTAGGTCCCAGACAAATGCTCACAATGAACTCTCAAATGCCCATTGGAGTAAGGAGACCCCAGATGCTGATTTAATCACGGCACAAAAAGGGGATCCGATGATTGGTAAATTTTATCAACACATTGAGGACCCTGAGAACTTTCCCGTGACGGATACCGATTACATTGGGAAAAGGGACCTCAGAGTGTTGATGAAATGTCCAAAAATGTTCCGAATCCAAGACGGTTTGTTGGTAAGGAGATCCATATCTGGCTGGGACCAGTGGGTGGTCCCTACCTCATTCCGAAGCCTGATGCTAAGTCACGCCCATGACACGGCCACAGCCGGTCATCAGGGTTTCACACTACTTTAGAAATCTTGCGAGAGGTTGCATACTGGCCACAAATGGGCAGGACCTCGAATAATACTTGAAGGGGTGTCTTGTGTGTGCACAATTTCAGCAAACATCACTTACACACTGAGCCCCCCTCCAGAAGATGGAGATGACACTGCCTTGGTCAGATTCACAAGTAGACTTCATCGGGCGTCTGATTCGCTCCTCTGGGGGGATCAAGTACATGTTAACCGTAACATCCTTGTTTACCAAATGGGTGTAATGTCTCCCGGCCCCAAATTGCAAGGCAGAAACAGCAGCTGCCCTGATGATCAACCACATCTTCTCGCGTTTTGGCCTACCCCAAAGGATTGAATCAGACCGAGGTAGTCACTTCACCAACGAAGTGATGACAAAGATGTGGGAGATACTTGGGGTAAAAAGGAAACTTCCACATTTACCGCCAGTCCTCTAGTGGTGGAGTTGGTAGGTACAATAAAACCATTGTGAGCATTCTAAAAAGTTTGTGGCAGACTCTGGGCCAAGTTGGGACATCCAATTACCGCTTGTCCTGATGGCCATCAGATCTACACCTTCTTCTGCAACCAAGATGTCTCCATTTGAGCTGATGACTGGACGAAGGATGGTGCTACGTCAGCATTTGCTCTATAGAACACAGGAGCAGACACTGATAAACGCCTCCACAACTCATGAGTATGTTGAGAATCTAAGAAAACACCTTCAACATGCTTTTGCGTGCGCTCAGCGGAATCTAGAAAGATCTGCAGAGGGTATGAACACTCAATATGATCTAAAAACAACCAAAAAGGAATACCAAGTAGGAGACGGGGTCTACTTGTACAATTTCCAAAGGAACCAGACCAAAGAGCGCATATTTTTACCCAGCTTGCGAGGACCTTTGAAATTGTAGATAAAATCTCACCTGTTGCCTACAGAATCTGCATCCCCAAAGGCGAATTGACAGAAGAGAAATGGGTCCATATTAATCATCTAAACAGTTGTCACCCGACGCACACTTTGAAACAAATTGAGGAGCTCAGAGAGAATCAAATAGTGGAGCCATCTGAAGCATGAGAATAAGAAAAAGAAGAATCAGAAGGGAACAAGGGATTTATAAATATAATTATGTAACAGGGAGTATTTTTTTCACTATCAATTATCATTGTTGAATGCATGTGTGTACCACTGCTGTCAACCCTATTGGAAGGCAGTTAGTGGGAAAATGAAGTAACCGGTTCTGATTTATTTAATAGATTCGTACTGGTTGCACCTATTCAAAGACCAAGGAGGACCTCCCCGGCAACCTGGAAGGGAGAAATCAAAGAAAATCTGGGAGTGTCGCTCAACACCATAAAGGAATATCCAAGAAAAAGCTGGGGGGTGTTGTTCCACGCTCCAACAAGAGACAGCAAAAGGATTAGGCGTTCCGCTCTCTGATGGAAGAAGGACTCCTGACTGATGAAGCCCACCTTGCCCTACCCTCCCTCGACAAGTATCTCAGAAGAGTCGGGAGGAGAATCTGTGGGCTTCATTGACCCACTGAACAGAATTTTACCAAAACCAAGCTGCATTTGCGCAGAAACAGCAAAATGGTTGCGCTTGCTCCTGTGAGCACCGTGACCGCAAAACTGCATTTCGCAGCAACAAAAAGATGGCTGTACCGTCTTGCCAAGCATACATTGGGAAGGATGGAACAAGGGGACACACTGAGGGAGCGTGCCAGTGTGTTCTTACATATACAAATGGAATAAATTGAAAAAGCAGCGTTGCTTTGCTGCAAGCCCAAACTCCCTATTAAAAAGGAAACTGTTTCACCTTTAAAAAATGCTGCTCTGATGCTATTTCCATCTGTTCTTCCTTAAACCCCTATTATTAATAAGGCCCTGCCATGCCCAGTATACCCCATTGTGCTTCAGCAAAACCAAGCATGATTTCTGAATGACAGGCCCTGTCAAACCAACTCTGAGAAAAATCAACAAGGAACTCCACTTTTACCCGCACGGGAAAACGCATTCATTTTCTTCACAAAGTATCAAAGATCAGTAGTTCAAAAGAAACTCCAGCTATCTGAGCCATGTCAATTTCAAGGCATCTGAGCTTCAAACACAATTCCTGCATACAAGAAATAACTATAGCTGCAACAGTTAAAGACTGATCCGAGCGCAGAGACAGTTATCCTGTGCGGGTGCAAAGGAGGGTTGGGCTCGTAGTCGCCCCCTGAGCGCAAGCTGTTCATGTATACGTTAATGGATGTTGGGGTGCTGGAAAGTTTGGGGCTCCAGCATGGGTGGGGGAGCTTTTGTTGGGGGGTGTGGAGGGGTGGGGAGCGACCACTGACAAGTTGGGGGTTGTCGGTAGAATGGGGAGGTGGGAGGGGAGAAGGGGGGAACCTATGGTACGCACTGGGGGTTTAGGGGCCTGTGGGGTCTACTGGAGCAGGGGGAGTGTATGGTTAATCATCTGCAGATGGCGACAGTACATTTCATGACCTGGAATGTCAGGGGACTTAACAGTTTGCCTAAATGCTGGAAAGTTTTGCAATATTTGGAACGACACAGGATTGGGGTGGCCTTCCTTCAGGAGACCCACTTGACAGCGGTATCTGAATCTAAGTTTGGTAAGAGCTGGGGGTGCCATAGATATTTCTCTTCTTATTCCTCTTATTCTAGAGGTGTATGTATCTTGGTACATAGATCGGTGGGGTTCCGGTTGATCAGGGTGGTGAAAGATTCAGAGGGCAGGGTCTTAATAGTGCAGGAGGTTATCCAGGGGAGACTATATACATTGATATGTTATTATGGTCCTAACCAAGATACTAGAGAGTCCCTTGACTGGATAGAGGGGCAATTGGGGACACTTCCCGAGGGGGAAATGATATGGGCTGGGGACTTTAATTCTGTTTTGGACGCATGCCTAGATAAGGTGGGGAGCGCGGCACGCTCAGGTAATAGGACTTCTCTTAAAATTCAGGGCATGTTTCCAGTGTGGAATATTGAAGACATTTGGAGGGTGAGGAACCCTGGAGTGAGCCAATTTACACATTACTCGGCACCGCACAGCTCGGCGGCTCAACTAGTTTATTTCCTGGTGTCCCGGGCAACTATGGGTCAGTCCGCAGGGGTGGGTAATCTGGCCCGCACTCTGTCGGACCATGCTCCTGTTTTGTTGTCGGTCTGTTTGGAGAGTCGGGATAAGGTAAGGCCTCCCTGGAGGTTTAAGAGTGAGGTGCTCACGGATGGGGTCTTTAGAGAGGAATTGGCGAAGGCCATAGACGCATACTTTGAGGTCAATGATGGGTCGGTGTCATCTGCCGGCATCCTGTGGGAAGGCTTTAAATGTGTGATTAGGGGTGAATGTATAGCCAAGGAGCTGGGGATCCTGAAGAAGCTGCGGAAAGATCTGGCTGATACGGAGGAGGAAATACGGGTGTTACAGGAGGGGGCCCCCGTTTCAAATCTAACTCAACAGGGTACCATCAAGCAGAATCTGCAGGAGTTTCAGACCTTGGCTCAGAGGGAGATAAAATATATGTGGGATAATATAGCTTCTCAGAAATATGGGGAAGGGCAGGCCCCAGGGCGGTCGCTCGCTTGGATAAATCGACTGGGTGGGCGGGATAATAGGGTGACAGTGATTACGGATGGGAAAGGAGTCGATCATTATGAGGACGAGGGCATTGCCCATGAATTCGAGGAATTCTATGGCCATCTGTACTCGTCACAGTTGGTGGCGACACGGGCGGATTTGGAAGCGTTTCTCGATGGAGTGGGGTTGTATTGGTGCTCAGAGGAGCAGAGGGAGGGGTTGAATGGGCTGGTAACAGTGGAGGAGGTGGTGGATGCTATTAAATCTCTGCCGGGCGGGAAGTCTCCGGGCCCTGACGGCTTTACAGCCGAATTCTATAAGTGTTACGCTGAGAGGTTGGCACCATACTTGTTGTTAATGTATCAGGAGGCAATATCCATGGGGCGCTTACCAGACACACTTAGGGAAGCCGTAGTGGTCGTACTGATGAAGCCAGGGAAGCCAGAAGGGGACTGCTCATCGTATCGCCCGATTTTGCTTATCAATCTTGACAATAAGATTTTGGCGAAAATCATAGCTAGACGGCTAGTACAGCTGATGCCCACCTTGGTGAGGACGGATCAGGCGGGATTTATTCCGGGTCGGTCGACCACTTTGGGATTGCGGAGGATGTTTGGCCTGATGTCGGCGTTGCCGGCAGAGGACCCGGTGGTGGCGGTGGTGGCGGTCCTGTTAGATGTCACCAAGGCATTCGATTCTGTTGAATGGCCGTTTTTGTCTACTGTTTTACGTAGCCTGGGCCTTGGTGTCACTTCTATATACTGACCCGGTAGATAGGGTGAGGTTGAATGGGCGGAACACTAGGGTACTACCACTTGAGCGGGGGACGCGCCAGGGTTGCCCGCTATCCCCCTTGCTATTTGCCCTGGCGATAGAGCCCTGGGTAGAGTGGGTTCGCGAGTTTCATATACAGCGAGGGGTCCAGCTGCATACTCATAAGGTGGTAATATCGTTATACGCGGACGACATGGTCCTGTTCATCCGTCATCCTGAAACTAACCTAGACCCGATTATGTCAGATCTACTGCGTTTTGGTGAGCTCTCGGGGCTGCGCATAAACACCAGTAAGTCAGTTATCTTTCCATTGACAGGTGGGGTGTCTCAATTTCGAGATAATTGGGGATTCCAGTGGGATCTACAAAGCACTCGATATCTGGGGGGTCACCATGGCGAGGGAAGAGAGGGTGGTATATGCTATGAACTATGTGGAAGTGCTGGACTCGGGTAGACGGGCGATGTTGTGACAGTTTAAGTGCCTGGTCTCCCTTTTCTCCCCCTTCTGTCGAACTCTCCTCACCTGAACCGCCGGAATCGCTGTCGGGGTCCTGCAGACGCCGTCGGAGTAGATAATCCTTCTCCTTTTTCCGATGAGCTTGCTTGTCACGGAGGGAGGCCACCGTGACCGCTGAAGAGAACAGCTGTCCGAGGACCTCCCTTCCGGAACCAAGCCGAAATAGGGGAAAAAACCCAGAATGGGGAAAAACCCTTGGACTCCTCTGGTCTGTAGCCCGGAAGGCGTAGCTCCAGCAGAAAGTAGACTTTCAGATGGGTAGGAGGTAGATAGTAGACTGGATCTGTATGCGTGGCTGAAGGCAACAATGCAGCTGAACAGGGGAGTCCTGTCGTGGGAGCAGGAAAACCCACCAGACAAGGCCGCAAGTGGGGCAAGGACCGGAGGAGAGGTAAGCAAAGGAGAAAGGTGCCAGGCAAGTAGCGGAGAGAGAAAAGAAAGCGCAGGGAAAGGGTCGGCGCCTATCCGCGGGGACGGAGCCGCAAGAGAAGAGAAACAGAAACCGCCGAGGCGCGGGGGCAGCAGAGAAAACTGGAGGGGAGAGAAAGCAAGAAGAACACTCGCTGGAGGGCGCGAGTGACTAAGCCTGGATAGAGTGAGGCAGGAGCAAAGAAACCCGGAAGAGCAAAAGCTTCCAAAGGATAGTTGCAACGCAGGGACCGCTGGGCCGGGAGAGTAGATATACTCCCAGCGGCCCCGCGCTACAAGGAGAAAAAAGTAACGGAAACAAAGGAGGGACTAGTACCTTCCGTACCTACGTCCCAAAACCCAGCGCGGAAGAAACCGCCAGTCGGAACGCCTGCGGGTGACAGTATGCCCCCTTCCAGTCCGCACCACCCCAGGTTTCCCCGGGTGCAGACGGTAGAACCTGGCGAGCAAGCGAGGAGCATGCACCTGAGAAGCAGGTTCCCAAGAGTCCTCCGACTCCGGATAACCCTTCCAGGACAAAAGGTATTCCAACCTCCCTCGGTAGAACCTAGAGTCTCTAATGTTGGAGACCTCAAATTCTGCTTGATTGGGTGTCTGTGAGGGAGTGTGTCTGGGCACTGGTCTGTGATGAGAATCGGAATAGAAAGGTTTAAGGAGAGATGAATGAAATACAGGGTGAATGCGATTCAGAGAAGGAGGCAGCCGAAGACGGTTAGCAACAGGATTGATCTTGAGAAGAATGGGAAAGGGACCCAGAAAGCGAGGGGAGAGTTTAGAGGGCCTTGTCCATCTGGGTAAAAACCGAGTGGACAACCACACCTTGTCGCCGGGCTTCCAATCTGGACATTCTTTGCAGTGTTTATCTGCTCTGATCTTCGATCGTCTCCTGCTGTTCTCTAAACTCCGCAATGCCGTGGCATGGGCATCCTTGATCTGATCCAATACCTCTTCGGCCGCTGGGGAGTTGGTGAAACTGGGAACCTCAGGAAGAATGGACTTAGGGTGGACCCCATAAGTACAAAAGAATGGCGAGAGACCAATGGCAGCGTGCCTGGTATTGTTATACGAGAATTCTGCAGTAGGCAGTAGAGAAACCCAATTGTCTTGATGCTGAGTGACGTAGCATCTCAGATATAGTTCGAGAGTAGCGTTCAGACGTTCCGTCATCCCGTTGGATTGGGGATGGAATCCCGAAGAGAGTGCTCTCTCAATCCCCAATCGGTTACACAGGGCTGTCCAGAATCTCGAGGTCTACTGACTACCCCGATCAGAGATGATCTTGTCAGGTAAACCGTGAAGTCTGAAGATGTCTCGTGCAAACACCTCAGCCATCCTGGTGGCTGTAGGAACACCAGAAAAAGGAGAGAAATGTGCCATCCTGGAGAACGCATCCACCGTGACCATGATGCAGGTACAGGACTCGGATACCGGTAGGTCTACAATGAAATCTGTAGAAACCAACCCCCAGGGGCGAGTAGGCATCTCAACTTGGGTGAGTAACCCCAACGGTTTCCCTGTAGGATATTTAGACCGAGCACAAATAGGACAGGTCTTCACAAAGTCCAGGGTATCTCTTCTCACGGTGGGCCAGGAAAAATTCCTCGAGATGAGCTCCAGGGTGTTGATACCCCCGCGGTGACCTGCAAGGCGAGAAGTGTGACACCAATCCAGAATCTTCTTCCCCAGCATGCCTTCCGGAACATACAGTTGTTTCTTGAAGAACAGCCAGCCGTCCTTCTCCTGGTAAGGAGAGTCGGAGTGTAGCGGTAATTGGGGAAGTTCCTGAACCACAGCGGCTTTAACCTCTTGTAGGAAAGAGCTAACAAGGGCCAATATCCGGTTGCGATGAAACATGGGTTCAGCGGATAACAAAGCCCTTTCCTTACTGGAGTCCTTGCGGGATAGGGCGTCTGCCAGACGGTTTAGTGACCCAGGAATGTAAGAAATCTGATAATCATATTGCGAGAAAAGATAGGCCCAACGTGCTTGCCTGGAATTAGAACACTCCATTTCCTGGAGGGCTTTCAGGTTCTTGTGGTCAGTCCTGATAAGGAAGGGATGTCGGGCCCCCATGAGCAGATGACGCCATTCGTCGCAAGCCAATTTCATTGCCAACAGCTCCTTTTCTAGGACAGAATAATTCAATTGACTGGGTGAGAGTGTCTTGGATAAGTAAGCTACCGGATGTTCCACTCCACCGACAGCCTGAAGTAGTACCGCTCCGATGGCAATTGTAGAGGCATCGGTCTCCAGGATGAAGGGCTGAGTTTGGTCCGGGTGTCGGAGAATCGGAGCTGAGCAGAAGAGATGTTTGAGCAACTTGAAACTGTTCTCGGTATCGGTTGACCAGCGGAACGGCGAGGCCTCCTTCTTGAGTAGGCGAGTGATGGGGTACACCACTTCCGAGAAGTTGGGGATGAACCTTCGGTAATAGTTGGAGAGTCCCAGGAACCTCTGCACCTCTCGGACAGAAGTGGGGGCGGGCCATTCGAGAATGGACTGAACCTTCCTTTGATCCATGTCTATTCCTTCTTCTGATAACTTGTAACCCAGATACTGCACAGAAGGTACCGCAAATTTGCACTTCTCGGCTTTAACCAATAGCTCGTTCTTCTGTAGACGTTCAAGAACTTGAGTGACATGAACGATGTGTTCCTGTAAGTTTGAGGAGTAGACCAAGATATCATCCAAATAGATGATGACAGAAGTGGAAAGCATGTCGGAAAACATTCTGTCCATAAATCTTTGGAACGCTGCAGGAGCGTTAACCAGTCCAAATGGCATCACCTTATACTCGTACAGGCCGAATGGAGTGCGGAATGCCGTCTTCCATACGTCACCTTTGGAGATTCTGAGCAGATGGTATCCGTTTCTGAGGTCGAGTTTGGTAAAAATTCTGGCTCCTTGTACAGCCTCGATGATATCGGAGATCAATGGCATGGGATAACGATCTCGGATAGTCACCTTATTTAGACCTCTTTAGTCTATACAGGGTCTAAGTTCAGTGGAATCCCTTTTCTTGATGAAAAATAAGGGAGCCCCTGCAGGGGATTTCGAAGGCTGAATCAGCCCATTCGTCATATTTGTGTCCAAATAGTTACGTAACACAAGCTTCTCCGTAAGTGTTAAAGAGAACATTCTGCCGAAGGGAACTAGTGCATTGGGTACCAGATCTATGGTACAGTCCTCGGGCCGGTGGGGTGGCAGTTTGGAGTGAAGGCTTTCTTGGAATACTTGGGAGTATTTCAAACAAAAATTGGGTAGTGCAAAAACCCCCACACAGTTGGAGGTGTGAGCCGTAATAGATTGAGGGGCCTTCTGACTCTTCGGTGGAAGACAGTGTTCGGTGCAGTATGCAGAACAGAAACTCAGCTGGTTATTTGTCCAATCGATTTGGGGATTGTGTCTGCGCAGCCATGTGATCCCCAAAATAATTGGAAAATGTGCAGCCCGGATGATGTCGAACCTTATCACTTCCGAGTGCTGAAAAACTGTTAAGGATAGCTCTTCAGTGGTATGGGTGATGAGTCCGGATGATAGTGGAGAGCCGTCAACTCCTTCTATCTTCTGACCTTCCTTCCAGGGTATCCTGCGTAGACCGACCTTATCGGCCCATAGGGTATCAACGAACTTTCCTGCTGCTCCGCAGTCCAATCATGCGAGAGTCTCCACCTTCTCGCCTTCTATCATGATGATAGCTGAAACTACCATGAGTCTGGAATCTTCCGTGGAGTTAGAAGAAGAAACATAGGGACGAGTAGACAGAACTGGAAACCCCCGGACACTAGTCCCTATTGATGCCGAGGGTGATCGTTTCCCTGCCTCTTGTTAGGCAGTTCTGTGCAGTCTTTTAGAAGGTGTTGATCCGACCCACAGTAAGCGCAAAGTCCTTTTTCTCTTCTTCGCCGTCTTTCGGCAGCAGTCAGAGGTGCTCTTGCGAAGCCAATCTGCATCGGTTCCTCTGAAGCCGCAGCGGGAGAACGACTAGGGGGAGAGTATGTCCGAGAATCCTGGAGGAATCCTGAGCCTCTTTGTTTGCGTCTTTCCATCTTCCTTTCTTGTAGGCGAAACTCGATATGTAGTGCAGCAGTTAGCAGGTCCGAGAAAGTAGGTGAGCGAGTAGATCTGACTAACTCATCCTTAATCTCCTCTTTTAGACCCCTTCTGAAAATGGCATACTGTGCCGGTTCTGGCCAGCCTGTGCCAGAGGCTACTGTTTTGAAAGCAGAGATATACGACAGGACGTCCAAAGAACCTTGCTTTAGATCCAACAACTCTTCAGAAGCAGTAAATGACAACTCTGGGCGTTCGAAAGTCTGTCTCAGAGAATTTTGGAACGCTGCGTAATCTTGGAGAATAGCATTGTTGCTTGTGACTAGGGGAGTGGCCCAGGTCAGAGCGTTGCCTGTCATGTTCAAGATTAGGAAGCCGACCTTCGCTTGGTCTGTAGAGAAAGTGCGGGGTCGGAAAGTAAAGTTTGCGGTACACGCCTCTAGGAATTCCTTCACTTTCTTGGGGGCACCATCAAATTTTCCCGAGGATAGTGTTGTAGGTGGTAGTTCTGGAGGAGGAGGTTCCCGGGCGGATACCATTTGTCTAAGGAGGGCGTTCTCAGCTTTGACTCCCTGAAGCTCCTGAGACATGGCTTGAATTGCCTTCCAAAGTTCTTGCACTTGCCCTTCGGCTGACATGGTGTCTTTCTTTGGCGTTGCAATCTGTGACAGTTTAAGTGCCTGGACTCCCTTTGCTCCCCCTTCTGTCGAACTCTCCTCACCTGAACCGCCGGAATCGATGTCGGGGTCCTGCAGACGCCGTCGGAGTAGATAATCCTTCTCCTTTTTCCGATGAGCTTGCTTGTCACGGAGGGAGGCCACCGTGACCGCTGAAGAGAACAGCTGTCCGAGGACCTCCCTTCCGGAACCAAGCCGAAATAGGGGAAAAAACCCAGAATGGGGAAAAACCCTTGGACTCCTCTGGTCTGTAGCCGGAAGGCGTAGCTCCAGCAGAAAGTAGACTTTCAGATGGGTAGGAGGTAGATAGTAGACTGGATCTGTATGCGTGGCTGAAGGCAACAATGCAGCTGAACAGGGGAGTCCTGTCGTGGGAGCAGGAAAACCCACCAGACAAGGCCGCAAGTGGGGCAAGGACCGGAGGAGAGGTAAGCAAAGGAGAAAGGTGCCAGGCAAGTAGCGGAGAGAGAAAAGAAAGCGCAGGGAAAGGGGCGGCGCCTATCCGCGGGGACGGAGCCGCAAGAGAAGAGAAACAGAAACCGCCGAGGCCCTGGGGCAGCAGAGAAAACTGGAGGGGAGAGAAAGCAAGAAGAACACTCGCTGGAGGGCACGAGTGACTAAGCCTGGACAGAGTGAGGCAGGAGCGAAGAAACCCGGAAGAGCGAAAGCTTCCAAAGGATAGTTGCAACGCAGGGACCGCTGGGCCGGGAGAGTAGATATACTCCCAGCGGCCCCGCGCTACAAGGAGAAAAAAGTAACAGAAACAAAGGAGGGACTAGTACCTTCCGTACCTACGTCCCAAAACCCAGCGCAGAAGAAACCGCCAGTCGGAACGCCTGCGGGTGACAGATGTCGAGTTGGATCTCACTCCCACTTAATCTATACGGCAGGATCTCGGTGGTTAAAATTACTATTCACCCCAAATTTTTGTACGTGTTTCTGAATGTGCCTATAAAGGTATCCCAAAAATACTTTCGGGATCTCTGTTCATCATTGATGCATTTTATGTGGGCGGGCAAGAAAGCTCGGGTCTCCTGGGAGTAGGTTATGGCGCCAGTTCGTGAGGGAGGGTTGGCATTGCCTGATTTTGAGTTATACTATAGAGTGGCACAGGCCAGTTATCTTCAGTACTGGTATGGAATGGCAGTGGAACATAGACACATGGAGATAGAGAGTTCAATCGCATCCCCAGCGTTGTTGAGGTCGGTCATTCTGACAGCCCTGAGCTGCTCCCGGGTTCCCCGGAACTTGGTGGGGCTGACTTGCTGGGCTTGGGCTTTACTGGAGAGGGCTCCCAGTGGTGGTCTTCTCTATTCACCGAAACTCCCACCATTGTTTATTCCTGGGATTCCCCTGACTAGTGAGGAGTGTTATGTGGCTGTGATGAAATGGCTGGGTGTCACCACATGGGTAGAGCTGTTCCCTGATGGGAAGTTTGTCTCTGTCGATCAATTGAAGGAAAGGGGAGCCCTGTCGGCACTAGATGTGTTTATGTACTATAGATTGAGGGTAACGCTGCATCGGCAATTTCCTTCCTTTCCTGTACCACCTGCAGTGGCTGGGATGCTCGATAGGGATTGGGGGGACATAGGGAGGCGGGTACTTTCCGAATTGTATGGATTGGCTTGGAGCGGTAGGTCTAGAGCTGGGTTATCCTCGAAGGGGTTGTGGGAGAGGTCCTTAGGGCAGGAAATACCTGTTGATGTCTGGGAGTACTGCTGCGTGATGACCAGGAAGGGGGCGGTTAACTCGAATTTTAAGCTGATCCACTTCAAATTCTTGCATCATTGTTATTATTCCCCTGCTCGGCTAAAGGACTATTTTCCTCAGAGGTCAGGGGCCTGCCTCAGATGTGGTCAGGGGATGGCAGGTTTTCTACATATGGCTTGGGAGTGTGTGGAGCTGGTGCAATTTTGGCAGCAGGTGTTTGGGGTAATCAGAGATATCGCAGGGCAGCGGCTTGCGCTGGATCCTGTAGTGGCCCTACTGGGATACACGAGACAGATACCCAGAGAGACTAGGAAATTGGTGGGTCTCCTCTTAATTCTGGCAAAACGCCATGTGGCGGGGGGAAAAGCGGAGCCCGACGGTTGAGCAATGGTCAAGGGACATATTGTATTGCAATGATATGGAGACACGATGGGGTGTGCTGCGGGGAACTCACCAGAGCGACAGTTGGACGTGGGATGCGTATACGGTGTACCTTCTCAGTCAGTCGGGAAGGGAGGATTCTGTATCTCCTGTTGCGCAGGAATCCCCCATGTAGGTTGGCCCCGGGGCGAGGTCTCCGCTCGATCCCTTAAGCCAGATATAAGGACTAAATAATTTGGGCGCTGTATTTCCACTGGTGTGGAGGATAGACTGGACGGGCTATATGCAGAGCAACGGTTTTGTGGTCCGGGCTGACCTTCTGGTTTTCCTAATGCTACCTTAATATGCGTACCGGGGGGAGGGAAGGGTGGGGGAGAGGGGTTCTTTGTTGGATTGTTTAAGCTGTTATATGAAATGCCAATAAAGAAATTTGCAAAAAATAAAAATAAAACATAACTATAGCTGAAAGAAGGTGTGGGAATCTGATGGAGATGCAAAATTGAATTTAAAAAGAAATCCCAGCTTTTTACAACACATGTAAAATGGGCTTTGCAAACTCACGGAGAAAAATGCCTGCTTTAAAAAATAAACTGTTGAATGAAAGCCTCCCATTACCTAGCAATGTGAAGGGGGTTGTTGCTGGGGAAAATACACACATGGGTTATTTTATTCAACTGGCTTGTTTAATTCAGGACCAAATATAAGAAAGTAAAACTGTTAAACTATATTGGCTGGATTTTGCAAGTTCCAAAAGAAAAATAGGTTTCTGCTTGGGGGGAGGGGATGCTACCAACAGTGGGGCCTCTCTCAGCAGATACTAACATCCAAGTGATAATTATTAGGTTGGACAGAATCTAGTCTAGGCTGAACCCACTGACAATGGAATTTCCAGGACAAGGAAGTGTGAAGTGGGGAAGGGGCAATAAACCTTCAATCCAGATGGGAAACCCCCACCTTGCTCTGGAGGAAATGACAGTTGGTGGCAGCTGAAGAAAGAAAAAAAGGTCATGTGACAGACAAAGGACTGCCATTTGCTTCCAAAGACTATTTATGAATAAAAATGTAAAGACTTTTATCTCTGCGGCAAGATTTTGTAAAAATGTAAACATTTTGCAGTTTAAAAGCGATTTTATGGGCTTTCATTTAAGACATGGTAGAATTCACTGAACCCTTGTGAATAGAAATGGCAAAGAATCAGGGATTACAAGGAAAGTATCCATGATGCCAATGCGTATTTTTATACTTACATCCCTTATGTTAATCCACACATGTGTATAAAGTTATGGAATTTTAGGCCGAATCGTTCATACTCAAAATGACCAAAAAGTATTAGAAGGGCGAAAACAATGTCTAACGAATTGCAGAGTTGGAGTGCTTTGCTCTTCACAAAATATGTAACACGTATATATAATTTGCTAAGAGATTTCAACTTTATAAATGTAACGTTTGTGGTAAAATCGGATTTTAGCGAAAATAACTGTGGGAGGTTTTTGAACATTGTAAACTCACATCATAAATCTGCCCTCCTGCTTTGAAATCCAACCAGTTGAGAGCGAGGCGGAGACTAGCACCCCTGTCCAATCCCATGGTTTAGAGGTGTGCTTAGCTAAGGCTGCCCAGCCATATACTTTGATGATGTCACTATGCATTATAAATAAGAGTCCCTGACAAGACTCTACACATAGACTCTTCTTGATTTCCCATTCATCCTGCTGAGTCCAGATTCCAACTACAACGCCAAAGCATTGCTGACCCTACTCCAGGGCCCACTGCAAAATCCAAGCAGTGCTGATCCTATTCCCATCAAGGCCATTGATCCAGAATCAACCCATTATTCTCCCATTAAGAAGGGGAAAGCTGTGGTACCTTTTGCATCATGAACCAGCCTGGCTTTCTGCCCACTAACTGCTTGCCCACTAACTGCATACAGAGGTACCTTTGCCATCCAGTGACCAGAATTACCATCCGGTGACCCGACATTGCCCAGCTGTCTTTTGCCCAGCTGTCCTGTTCCAGGCTATCAAACTGGGCTGGCAGACTCACCGCTTTATCAGGTAGATCGGTAATGTCTTCCTCATCAGTAGAGCTCAACTCGTCCCCTGGTTCCCTTTCCTCCTCACCTGAACTCGAAGAGTAGTTTGACTTCTTTCTTCTGATGTTCAGAGTGGGAAATTTTTTCTTCTTTAAGAGGTAAGGTCGGCCTCGAAAGGAAGCCACCGCGGCTCCTCACAGGAGGCACGGTGACCCCCCTCCACGACGGACTATCAACGGAGTGAGGGGAAAAGCCAAACGGTGGAAAAACCCCTCCAGAGTACTGGAGCAAGTAGCAACCGGAAACAGGACAACTCGGTGAAGCACACTCTGGCGATACTATGCGAGGTGAGTATGTGAGAGTACAATGAGAGGGAAGCACTGTAGGCAGAGATGAATCAAGATGGAAAAACAGCAAGGAAAGGGAACCCGTCCGGTCTCAACAAGTGAAGGAACACAGGGAAAGCAGGAAGAGAGGGGCGAGCCAGGGATGAAAAAGCCAGGGCAGGGAAAAAATAGGACAGAGTGGGCGGAGCACCGCCAAGGAGAAAACAATGGAGGAGCGAGAGCAACAGAGGGAAAATCCGAAGTTGCAACGCGCCGAGCCGCCTAACGCGGAAAAGTAAATACGCGTAGACGGCGGCCATGTTGCAAAAGACTAGAACGCCAGTGCTGTCAGGGAAAAAACGTGACGGCACAATCTAATGGCGGCCCAGCTTCCACCTCTTCCACAGCTGCCAGTGCCCAGCGGTCGTGACAGTATGCCCCCCTCTAGGGCGACACCCCCCGGGCTTGCTGGGATGCAGGTTGTGGAACCGGCGTAACAAACGGGGTGTGTTGACATAAGATCAGGGTTCCCAGGAATCCTCGGACGAAGGGAAGCCTTTCCAATGAATAAGATATTCCAGGCGACCCCTATGGTAACGGGAATCCCTGATGTGGGAGACTTTGTATTCTTCAGAGTTAGGGTCGGGAGGAATGTGAAGTCTGGGAGCTTTCTGCTTTCTCTCATTAGACACATAGGAGCAGAGTTGTGAGGAGTGAAAAGTCAGGTGAACACGACTGAGTGACTTGGGTAACTTGAGGCGGTAAGCCACTGGGTTGATCTTGGACAGGATGTCGAAAGGACCAATATACCGGGGAGACAACTTGGAAGGTCTGACCCAACGGGGTAGAAACTTGGTAGACAGCATAACCTTTGAACCTCTTTCCCAAGTCGGTACCTGCCTCCGGTGGCGATCTGCTTGGTCTTTGTACTGAACGCTAGCCTTTTGAAGACTCTGTTTGGCGGATATGTGAGCTTCTCTCAGCTGTGCCAAACCGGATTCAATCGATGGGATAGAGGTATCCTTCCAGAAAGTGGGTATGATGGATCTGAGGTGGTAACCATAAGTACAATAAAAAGGACTCATACCTAAAGAGGCATGAATCGAATTGTTGTACGTGAACTCAGCAGTTGGGAGAAGAGAAACCCAATTGTCTTGTGACTGATTTATAAAACACCTCAGGTATTGTTCAAGGGTTCCGTTAAGCCTCTCGGTTTGGCCATTAGTCTGAGGATGAAATCCAGAAGAAAGAGCCCTCTCAATCCCCAACAATTTGCACAATGCTGACCAAAACTTAGAGGTGTACTGGCTGCCACGATCGGACACAATCTTTTGGGGGAGGCCATGCAGTCTGAATATGTCTTTAAGAAAGACTTCAGCGGTAACAGAAGCAGAGGGTATGCCGGACAATGGGGAAAAATGTGCCAATTTGGAATAGGTATCGACAGTGACCATGATGCACGTACAACCTTGGGATTCAGGTAAGTCAACGATGAAGTCCGTAGAGATGTTAATCCAAGGACCTGGAGGGATCGGGTTAAGTTGAAGAAACCCAAACGTTTTTTGGGTGGAATTCTTGTTTTGTAAACAAGTCAAACATGATTGAATGTAAGCCTGAGTGTCTGCTCTCATGTTGGGCCAAAAAAAAGTTCTTTGGAGCAATTCGAGCGTACCGCGTAAACCTCGATGACCCGCGACCTTCGAGTCATGACACCACCGAAGAGCTTGTACCTGGAGGTTGTGTGTAAGTAGTATTAGTCTTCCTTGATTGAAATATAGTCCATCCTTTTCCTCGACAGGTAATCTTCCTAGACTGGGAGTGGGTCCTTCTAAAGGAGTATAAGACCCCTTCACCTCTTCTAGAAAGGATGACACCACCAGGACGATCTTGGTACGGGGAAACATGAGTTCTTTCTTATATGGCTTGTTAACTTCGTTTCTTCGGGACAGCGCGTCAGCGACTTGGTTTTGAGAGCCCGGAATGTACGTGATGGTGAAATGAAATTGAGCAAAAAAGTGTGCCCACCTGGGTTGTCAAGTGTTATAGCATTCCTGTTGCCTCAAGATCTGCAGATTTCTGTGATCGGTGCGTATCTGAAATGGGTGCACACTTCCTTGGACTAAGTGTCTCCATTCCAGACAAGCTAATTTCATAGCCAATAGCTCTTTCTCGATGACAGAATAGTTCTGTTGACTGGTTGTCAAGGTCTTAGAAAAATACGCTACAGGATGTTCCATGCCATGGTTGATCTGCAGGAGAACCGCTCCTACTGCAGCAGTAGAAGCGTCGGTCTCCATAACGAAAGGTTTCAGCTGGTCTGGTTGCCGAAGAATGGGGGCCGTGCAGAATCTTTCTTTGAGACTGACAAAACTGTCTTCAGCCTCTTTGTTCCAAAGAAAGGGTTTAGAGGACTTCTTAAGCAGAGAAGTGATGGGCAGGGCGTGTGTCATGATGCCTACCCCCGGAGCACCAGGCCAGGCCCAGCACCCCCGGAAGCAGGCATCATCCCCTCGGGTAAAAGCCCAGCGGCCCCTTATAGGGGCTCTTTGGACTCAGTCGTGGCGCCTTTGGTGCCAGGCTCATAAAGGGAGGTGTTTTGTGCACTTACCTGATGCAGACCATGCTGCACGCTTCAGCCCTCCCTGAAACCTGAAAGGGACTATTTTTTCATAGGGACTATTTTTTCACTCGGGCGTGGCCAGGGAAGGATACATACCTAGTTGGGGAAGGATACATACCTGGGACTTCTTTGGAGGCTATTTAAGCCACGCCCAGACAGCAGATCATGCTTCGCGTTGTTCTGCTTCCTGCAGCTTAACGCTCACCGTGTCTGCTCCTGCTCCTGGACTCCAGCCACGCCCGCCTCGAACCTGGAAGACCTGCAAGGAAGGAAGAGAAGAGAAAGGTGAAAACAAAGGACTATTTCAAACTTCTTACCTGCATCTGGAATGTTCTCGCCAGCATCCCTGAAGAAAGACTTCCATTTAAAAGCATTGCGTTGCTCGCTGCAGCGCCACGCTTCACTCACCTGTCCTCGAGACATCTCCTGGCTCCATCGCGGCTGTCAGCATCGGACGCCACATCTCTGCACCTAGGGGAGAGAGGAAGAAACAAAAGGTGAGCAGAAGGAACACAGAAGGAAAGCCTGATTAACAGCCATAATACTTACCGGCTTTTCTTCCACATTTCGGGTCGGCGCCGCCCGTTGGCAGGTACCGTACCCCGGCCCCTATGGGGAAAGGACAAGAGACATTTCTGGGGAATGATAAGGACATTTAGAGGGATCACCCTCATCACTACTCACCTCGGCAGTTTAACCCCTCGACGCATCGCCTTCATTCTGCACCTGAAATAAAGCACAGATCACAGGTTAGAAAGACAACATAAAGGGGGCCTCACTTGAACTTTGAACTTTCATACTTTCGGCGCATCGCTCAGGAAAGTCAAGTGGATTTTGCCAGCGCCATTCTGAAAACCAGTGAAGTAACTGGACGAACACGCGCCCCTGCACCAGAAGCAGGATGGAGAGTTCATCCTTCCAAACCATAAGGTGAGCTTAAACCGGGGTTTGGAGGAAGTTAGAGAGGAACGAAGGGGGAAGGGGGAAAAGGGGGAGCTAGCACACTATTCTGCAGACTGTTAATCCCCTTTCTCATCTGCAGAAGGATATTCCTACGGGCCAGGCAAGCACGATTTGGAGGTCCTGTCCAATCGGGGTTCCGGGTCCTGCGCATCACGCTAGAAGAGGCCACAGCAATCCAGACTAGACCAGCGCCCCCATGGGAACCAGGTGAGCTTTACAGTGAGCCTCGAGAACCCAGGGATGAATTTCCGGTAAAAGTTAGCCAGACCTAAAAATCTCTGGATATCCTTGACAGATGAGGGAGATGGTCATGCGAGAATGGCTTCAACCTTCTTAGGATCCATGGTTATCCCCTTTTCAGAGAGAATAAAACCCAAGTAAGACATGGATGATGATTGGGCGAAAGCACATTTCTCTGGTTTGACCAGTAGGTGATGCAATCCGAGTCGGTGTAACACCTCAAGTACCTGGGAAGAATGTTCTTCCTTCTTCCGGCAAAATATCAGGATATCATCAAGGTATACAATTGTGTTGATTCCCAACAGATCGGAAAATATGCGCTCCATGAACCTCTGGAATATAGAGGGGGCATTTACCAGTCCAAAAGGCATCACTCGGTACTCGAAAAGTCTGTAGGGAGTGCGGAAAGCAGTCTTCCATTCGTCGCCGGATTTGACCCGAAGCAAATGATATGCGTTCCGAAGATCGAGTTTAGTAAACATTACCGATCCCTGAACGGCTTCAAGTATCTCAGAGATTATCGGCATAGGGTATCTGTCCTTGATCGTGACTTGATTAAGTCCCCTGTAATCTATACAAGGTCTCAACTCCTTGGAGTCTCTCTTGGGTATGAAAAATAAGGAACCGCCTGCAGGGGATCTTGAAGGTCGGATCAATCCGTTGGCAAGATTGTCATCCAAGTAGGCCCGGAGAACTTCCTTTTCAGCCATAGAAAGGGGGTACATTCTTCCAAAAGGGACCAAGGCCTGAGGTATGAGATCAATACTACAATCTTCCGGTCGATGAGGAGGGAGTACCGAAGGTTGTTATTCCTTGAAAATGTCTGCAAATTCCTCGAATAACCTGGGTATATTGTGGATGGAGCTATTCTCAATAGCACATATAGGCCCTCATTACAACCCTGGCGCAAAGCAAAAAACGATGGCGGTAAAGGATTACCGCCATCGTTTTCCGCTAGGTCCGATTAAGACCCGTGACCGTTAACTACGATGCCATTAGCGGCATCATAGTTAACACTGCCGCTAACTGCACCAAGGACGCGCGCACGCGACCCCCCACACCGTAATTACCAGCATGGCGGAAAGGTACGCGAATGCCGACCCAAGCGGACATGCACCTAACGCCATCACCCAGCCCGTTAAGTACCTTACCGCCATGGCGGTAATTACGCCATCGCGAACCAACCGTAAAGGGCCTTGTGCAGTGAATCCAGCTGCCACAGGTGCACAGAATCAGCACAGGTGGAGGCAATACAAACTCAGGAAGTACAAAAAGAGCATACCCAACCCCTTCCCAGACCCAGTCACACTCCACAATGATACCAATAGGACTAGCAATGTTGGGGCTGGAGGACCTGATAGCAATGCAAGTGCTACAACTACAACAACAACAACAACAGGCTGCACAGAGAAGACGCAGGAGGAGAAGGAGGGCAAGGCAGGCCCAGCAAGGCCAACCAGCACAGCCAGTACCACCACGCAGGCAGCCCACAATCCCACGCATCAGAGCCAGTCCATTCAACCTCACTGCTGAGCAGATCCACACCCTGTACCGTTTGGACAGGGACACCATCACCGCCATCGTGGACATGGCGCACAACGACATCGTGAGCAAGATAGAAACACCAACTGCCATCCAACCCCTACTGAAGGTAGTGTCTGTACTCCACTTCCTGGCCACAGGCACCTACCAGCACACAGTGGGGCACTTGCATGGTATTTCACAACCATTATTCTCACATACACTGATACAAGTGCTCGATGCCCTCCTCAAGCACACAGACGACCACATCTCATTACCACGGTCTGCCCAGGAGATTGCAAACAGCAAAGTGGGTTTCCATGCACTAGCCGGCATACCTGGTTGCATTGGTGCCATCGACTGCACCCATGTGGAATTGGTGGTCCCACATGCCATGGAGGTACCGTACCGCAACCGTAAACTATTTCACTCAATCAACGTGCAGATGGTCTGTGACTCCAACAGGATCCTCACACATTGTTATGCCCGATTCCCCAGATCAACCCATGATTCAATGGTCCTGAGGAACTCCACAATACCACGCTACATGGAGCGACATGCAGGCCCAAGATCCTGGCTACTCGGTGAGTCTCACGTCATGACCTTGGTATGGCAGAAAGGGAGGGGGAGAATGATGCATACTCCACCTGGCAGAAAGGGGGGGGATGATGCATACTCCACCTGGCAGAAAGGGGGGGGGGAATGATGCATACTCCACCTGGCAGAAAGGGGGGGAATGATGCATACTCCACCTGGCAGAAAGGGGGGGGGAATGATGCATACTCCACCTGGCAGAAAGGGGGGGGGATGATGCATACTCCACCTGGCAGAAAGGGGGAGGAGGAATGATGCATACTCCACCTGGCTGCGACTAGCAGAGACGATCATACCCTAAAGCAGCACTAATGTAATCTCACACCTGTAGACATTATGCCTGACTGAAGCAGCCCCACCATGTCAAAGAAGGTGTGTTCCAACCATGACACAACCATCTGCAAGTGCATTGTACCAATTGGGACCATTGACTCCAACGAAATGCACCTACATGCATGTCACTATACACCATCTACTGAAAGGCCTGTCCCACATAACAGCGCACAAAGGAGGCACATGACGGACAGAAACATCACAACACCACAGCACAGACAGCAAGGCCCACAAAATGTCCCTATCAACATCCGGATAGTTCACTGGGGTCATAATGATGCAGACAGCAACGTAGCAATCATGTGAGAGTTGACATCACAGGACACGTGCCAGGTCACCTAAACATACGGCATGGACGGACACAGTGGATGGGCACTCACAAGGCACTCGACCACCCTGCATACATGGTTTGTTGGCATGCAAAACTGTCCATGAGAGCCATGTACATATACCGTTTGCATAGCGTGAATCCATCAGCGCAACTGAAAGTGGTCCAAAGTAACAGTTCAATGTGCATGTTGGCACGTCATGTTCAGAATTAGATGTAATGAGTGACACATACATTGTTTCCTACATACAGGTGATGCTGGCTATCCCCTGAAGAGGTGGCTCCTTACACCAGTCCGGAACCCACAGAACCAGCATGAGGCGGACTTTAACCGTGCCCATGCACGTACCCGTGTGGTGATTGAGCAGGCATTTGGCCTACTGAAGGCACGGATTTCGCTGCCTCAGCAGGTCTGGCGGGGCACTCCTGTACTGCCATGAGAAGGTTGCAAAGATTGTCATGGCATGTGTAATGCTACACAATATGTGTGTCAGACGGAATGTTCCACTGCCTCCTGACGCAGAACTGCAACCACCTGATGATGAGGATGATGAGGGTGGGGATGGGCAGCACCTCAAGGAGGCAGCGATGCACAGGAGGGCCGTGAAATGCATCAGAATATCATTGACCAATGCTTCTAGCACACACGGCTGGTGTGTGTAACATGGAGAGGGCACTTGGGGCACTGTGTGTGTCTGGGACATGCACACTGTGGACTGTACACCAATAAAGCACACATACGCAATGAGCAATGTCCACACATTTGATTTGTGCAAATCAAAAAAGTGTATTATCAATGTGCATAGGTCTGAAACACCCAATCCCCCCTCCCCCTCCCCCTGAACTCCCCAACACACCCAATCCCCCCTCCCCCTCCCCCCTGAACTCCCCAACACACCCAATCCCCCCTCCCCCCTGAACTCCCTGCAAAGGTGTGACGGTGCCCGTGGTGAAGTGGGTAATGTTCCATTGGTGCACTGGACGGGCACTATTGGCAGGCCCCTCTCCCGGCATCTGGGGACCCCCTGCCTGTGCTCCTCAGGTTCCTGGATGACCTGCAGACGGGGCTGGCTGGGGCAGAACTTGCTGCGGAGGAGGTACTGGCCTGCTCGCTACGACGTGTGTCCATGATTGTCTGTATGAGTTGACTTATCATATTGCGCACCGCGGCTAGTTCTGCATAAATGTCCTTGCTTGCTGATTGGATGGCTGCCTTGATGTTCTCAGCACATCTCTCCATGCCTGCACTGGCGCCTCCACAATCAGCAACATGCTGCGTCAGTAGTGAGGACAATTGTTGTTGCCTCATTGATATTTGGTCCAGCGATTGCTGGAAATCAGGGGCAATGGAGGTTGCAATTGCCGGCCCAATTGGACTACTCCCCTCCTCGCCTACTCCCACTGTGCTGGGAGTGGCTGGCCATGTATCTCCAGGGGATAGCCCCTGTGTGTCGTCTCCCTGCAGGCTACATGGGGACAGGTGTGGGGAGTGAAGGTGGGCGTTGGGGGAACCTTCAGTGTCATCCTCCATATTCCCCACGTCGCTGTCGGAGCATGCTGCGACGGCAGCAGTCTCCCCAATGGTACTGCTCCCCGCAGACACATTCCCCTCAGTGGGCAGCAGTTGTTGTGTGTCTTCCGTGGGTTCTATCATGGCACTTTCGTCGGGGGTCATTGCTGCCCTGGGCTGTCTTTCAACAGGGATTTTGGCCTGGTGTGGTTTGGGCATGGGTCCAGCAGAGGTGGAGGGTTGTTGTGCTCTTCCCTCTGTCCTGGGCTTCTTGGCTGGGGTGGTGCCACTCTAGTCCCTCCCGGTGTCCGATTGTGAGCCTGTGGTGGAGCAGAGGAGGGAATGTGTTATTGATGGGTCAGCGAACATTGAGCAGGCATGAAGATTGCCATGGTTTTGAAGGATAGATGGTGGACTTTGTAGGCTGTGACATACAGGTTGTCTCTCTTTTGGGTGGGTTGAGCATGCAGAAATGTGTGTGTCTGCTGTGGAGTGTGCATGCTGCATGTGTGCAGGGTGTGGGTCTCCTGCTGATGTGTTGTGTTTACCGTATGGGGCGACATTGTGATTCCCATGTAAGTGTAATTCAGGGTGTTTTGCATGGCTGAATTGGAGGCACCTACCTGTGTCTCCTGATGTCGGGGCTCCTCTCTCCATTCCACCAACGCCCTCAATGCACTCTATGCCGATCGTCGAGGCACAAATCTCCTCCCATGGCTGCATCTTGATTGGGGAGTCTGCTCCCCCGACAGTTGCCAGGCCCAGGTTGCGATTGGCTGACAGTATGCTCCTTACTCGGAGCCGAAGGTCATCCCACCTTTTGCGGCACTGTTTGGAGGTGCGTGGGGTGGTACCTACGGGACTGACCCGTTGTGCCACGAGTTCCCATATTTCCTTTTTGCGGGCTATGGCTGCTCTTGTCATTTCTGGCGAGAAGACGATGTCCGCCTTTTCCTGCAGCGTTTCTGCCAACATCGTTAGTTCTTCCCGACTGAAGCGGTCCTGCCGCTGCCGATCACAGGCTTTTTTCACAACTTTGGGCATGTTTAGGTGGGGAAATGGGTGGGTGATGAGTTTTACAAGGTCTGAGTGTCAGATGTGGTGTGGTTGGGTAGGATGGCAATGGATTGTGTTTTTAAAGATGGCCGCCGTGCTCTTTCCCGTTCCGCCGCGATGACGCTACTTCCGGTTCCGCTTATTTACGGTGATCGCTAATTATGGTCACCGCAATGATGGGTGGCGGTAGTGCACCTTGCGCGGCGTACGATGCCGGTAAGGGCCGTTTCGGGGTCATTTACGCCATGGCGTAGTTTACATTACCGGCATGGCGTAATGCTTGTGCGCGATGGGTCGTAATGTGCCGCACTTTACGGCATCGGACCAAGGCGTAAACGCTAATTACGCCATGCCGGCAATGTTGGATACTTACCGCCTGGGTTGTAATGAGGGCCATAGTCTTGACTTTCTCAAACCCTGGTCCTGGCAAACACTTTCTTGACAAAAGGAAGAGTGAAAACTCAGTAGATTGTCTGTCCAATTTATTGTTGGGTTGTGTTTGCGGAGCCAACCAATCCCCAATATAACCGGGAAATGGACAGCCATGATAATATTGAACTTCAAAGACTCTGAATATTGTTGGATAGATACTTGTACTTCCTCAGTAGTGTGGGTAATGAGCCCGGAGCATAACGGAGTACCATCCACCCCTTCTACCTCTGGTCTTCCTTTTTTGGAACTTGGAGAAGACCCACCTTGTCTGCCCACAAGGTGTCTAGGAAATTTCCGGCAGCTCTACAGTCGAGCAAGGCTTGTGTCTCTATCTCCTGTCCTCTGAACTGGAGTTGGACAGCAATTACCATCAAACGATGATTTTCAGAGGTCTTGGCTGAGGTCACAGAAAGTGTAGCGTAGGAACCGACTGACGCCCCTTGATAGTCTGTCCTACCGACTACCGAGGGCGCTCGTTTCCCGGCCTCCTCGGGGGTACGTCAGGACAGTCCCTCAGAAGGTGAGTGGCCGAACCACAATAGAGGCACAGACTGCCTTCTCGCCTCCTCTTCTTTTCTTCAGCAGACAAAGGAGCTCGGGTGGTACCAATCTGCATCGGTTCGTCTTTGGAAAGTGGGCGAGTAGCAGGTGAGGAGGTCGAAGGGTGGGTCTCAAGAAAGGATCTGGATGGACAAGCTTTCTTCTTCTCGTTCTTTCTTTCAGTCATGCGAAAATCGATCCTGATTACAGCCTTGATGAGATCGGAAAAAGAATCTGGGCGGGGAATTCTGGCTAATTCGTCCTTTAAGTCCTCCCGCAAACCTCTCCGGAATATGGTATACTGTGCTTCTTCCTGCCAACCAGCCTCAGCTGCTATTCTTTTGAAAGAGGACAGATAGGACAGCAGGTCTGAATTGCCCTGACGCACGTCAAGGAGGTCTTCGCTAGCTACAAAGGCTGTTTCCGTATGGAGGAAAGTTTGTTTGAGAAGGTCCTTGAAGGCTGTATAATCCTGTAACACCGGGTCAGATCGAGATACTAAAGGAGTGGCCCATGCTAAGGCATTACCCGTCATATGGGTAATCATGAACCCTATCTTGGTATGGTCTGTGGAAAAGGTGCCTCTTCGGAAAGCAAAGTGAATATTACAGGCATCTAGGAATTCCTTTACTTTCCTTTCGGTGCCATGAAACTTGCCTGATACCAAAGGTAGGGGGGGGGGGATCAGCTGCGAGCTGTTCTCGAGTAGCAACCCTTTGTGGAAGGGCGGCATTGTCTGTCTTCAAAGTCTGTACCTCCTGACTCAAACTCTGAACCGCTGCGACGAGTTCCTGGAGTTGTTGTGGGGTTGCCATCTCGATATTTTGGCGTTGCAAGCTATCAAACTGGGCTGGCGGACTCACCACTTTATCAGGTAGATCGGTAATGTCTTCCTCATCAGTAGAACTCAACTCGTCCCCTGGTTCCCTTTCCTCCTCACCTGAACTCAAAGAGTAGTTTAACTTCTTTCTTCTGACGTGCAGAGTGGGACGTTTTTTCTTCTTTAAGAGGTAAGGTCGGCCTCGAAAGGAAGCCACCGCGGCTCCTCACAGGAGGCACGGTGACCCCCCTCCGTGACGGACTATCAACGGAGTGAGGGGAAAAGCCAAACGGCGGAAAAACCCCTCCGGAGTACTGGAGCAAGTAGCAACCGGAAACAGGACAACTCGGTGAAGCACACTCTGGCGATACTATGCGAGGTGAGTATGTGAGAGTACAATGAGAGGCAAGCACTGTAGGCAGAGATGAATCAAGACGGAAAAACAGCAAGGAAAGGGAACCCGTCCGGTCCCAACAAGTGAAGGAACAAAGGGAAAGCAGGAAGAGAGGGGGGAGCCAGGGATGAAAAAGCCAGGGCAGGGAAAAAATAGGACAGAGCGGGCGGAGCACCGTCAAGGAGAAAACAATGGAGGAGCGAGAGCAACAGAGGGAAAATCTGAGGTTGCAACGCGCCGAGCCGCCTAACGCGGAAAAGTAAATACGCGTAGACGGCGGCCATGTTGAAAAAGACTAGAACGCTAGTGCTGTCAGGGAAAAAACGTGACGGCACAATCTAATGCCGGCCCAGCTTCCACCTCTTCCACAGCCGCCAGTGCCCAGCGGTCGTGACACAGACGCGCTGCCGTGTAGTGACCAGAACCATTGACAGTCCAAAAATCCCAAAACTAAAAGTGGACTGTAAGTATAATCCCTACCTCATAGAAATCCATAGTCTACCTTGTCTTGCATTTGTCCTTATCCCACTCTCTAAGCCATCCTGTCCTTATCCTGGTAACTTGTTAAAACTGTCAGAATTCTCTGTGTTCTTGCCCTTGATCTCCAAGCGTTAGCACCACTTTCTCTTCATTTCTGTCTTGCATAGATCATAAGACATTAGCGATATTGTGTTTAAATAAATTAATTTTCCCTAAAGAAAAGGGGTACACTGCGGGAAGGGTTACAACTGCAGTGTAACTTTTATATTCACAGGTGGCATTCCTCTTTTCTTAGCCATTAAATCTAGTTTTTTTTTTTTTTAAAATATTTTATTGATTTTATATTTTAGAAAAACAAACGCACAACACAATACAACTGTTAATTATTTACAGAAACCACAAAAGAAAATACAAGAAAGGAAAAAAAAGAAAAAAGGAAAAAAAAAAACCCCACCCCCCATCAAGCCAGAGCCGGCTCCCTTATATCCTCAGTCGGGGCACCGTCAGGAGAAAAATTGTCCGTAGGCACATCTTCAGAATTCTCAGATTCGTCCAAGCCCTGTTGTGGGTTGGTCATAAAGGCCACCAATTGTCGCCAGGCCAGCAAGGGCCCTATCTCCTCCTCGCCCCCTCTAGTGACTGCTTCAAACCAAACCACGGATTCAGCCTCCGCCCACCTCATAAGGTCCGCCCACCATAGTTCCACTCTCGGCCTGCTAGCCGATTTCCAGTTCATGGCAATCCTGCGTTTGGCCAGAACATATGCCAGGTCCCTCAGCTTGCTCAGGTGCCTAAAGTGACTGGGCCTGGGGAAGATCCCAAGCATACATGACCAGGCAGATCCCACGTCCAACACCACTCCCCCACTTGCGAGCTTCATCTTGACCTCCTCCCAAAATCTATACACTTCCGGGCAGGCCCAAAACATATGTAGCAACCCAGCTTCCACCTCCCCACACCTGGGGCATTTTTGAGTGATCGAGCCTCCGAACCGTGCGATCTTCTGGGGAGTCAGGTAGGCCCTGTGAGTAATGTAGAACTGGAGTTGTTGGAGCCGTGCATTTCGGGACACCTTTTTATGATATCCCAGGACCCTCTTCCACTGACCCTCCGTCATGAGTTCACCCATTTCCTCCTCCCATTCATGCCTCAGTTGGGGCAACTCTTTCCCAACCTTCGTTCTGAGGAGTTCGTATATCCGTGATATTTCATGCCCACCCTCTGAGACATCATACATAGTTTCAAGGGTGGCATCAGGATCATCTGCCAGTGCCGTCTCCGGCCATCTCTTTCTTACTCGTTTTACTAGCCTGGCATGGGTGATGTACTGACCTCTGTGCACCCCCGTCTCATCCTGCAACTTTTGAAAGTCCAGCGCCTCCCCCTCTCTCCATATGTCCCCAAGCGTGGCCAGGCCCACCGGCTCCCAGTACCTACGGACAGAGTGAAACAGTTGGGTGTCGTTTTCGCACAGGGCCACCAGCGGGACCTGCCAAGATAGTGGTTCTGGCTCCCCCATCAATTTCCATGTTCTGTGCCAGACCTCCCATCCCAACCTCAACAGCCACCCTCTTCCCTTCATTTTATTCCTTTGTAGCCACACCACCTCTCTCAGGAAGTATGGGGCCGCATCCTCACGCAGCAACCTAGATTCCGCCGAATCTTCATCAGACAACCACCTGGCCACGTACAACAGTTGTCCCGCCAAATAATATAGTTCGAAGTTGGGCAAGCCTATACCCCCCTTCTCATACGGGTTCTGGAGCTTCCACAGGGCCACCCTATTCCTGGAGTTACCCCACACGAAGCCCCTACAGCCATTAAATCTAGTTTAAGTAAAATTTGCTTTTCACTTTTAAAACCGATTTTCTCTTTTTCCCTGCTATATTTTCCTAAAAACGAACCTCACTCTACCTTCCAAATCTCTCAATTCACCAGCTACTCCATTCTTTCACTTCTGTAATATCCCTGTGATGTACCTCTGTCCCTCAGACAAAAAACGCATCATGATTTGCAATATTTCACCTGCTTTTTAAAGAAACCATTTGAGTAAATTTACACAGAAATTGAAAGGAAATGCCACTTTTGCACGTGTCATTTGGCTGTAACATGTGTAAACTTTCCATTCGTTTTTGAATTATGTGCTTTTGGTAATCCATTGCTTGTGTTTGTTAGTGTCTTTGCAATGTTGCTTTAGTGAGGAATTGTATTTGTTTCAATGTTTTTAACACTTGTTCATTATTTACTTGTCCATTTCTGAGTGTCATTTCATAACATTGCAAGGGGTTTAAAATCTGTGTTCCACATTTATTTGGTGATCTTATACCTGATTATCTGCTGTGTCTTTCTGTCCATTCAGAATTGATTATTTGTGGGTTGAGGGAACATTGCAGGGGGAAATCCCAACTCAGGTGCTATCTTTCCTAAATCAAAAAGTGCTCCTATTCCCTGGTTTTTTGTGTATGTTCCACTAGAAGGTTAAACCAAGTGTATTGCTTACATCCTCATTGTAATTATCAACCCATTGGTGATTGCTGCCCCATGTTAAAAATTGTATGATTTCTTTTGAATTTTAAAATAAATAAATAATGCATTTTACCAACCAGCCTGGTTCATGGTCCATTGTGACCCGCAGTATTTTAAAAGGGGGTGTGATACGAGTTGTGTACCATCTCAAATTGAATCAGCATGAAATAAGGAGAAAAGCATCTCTGTTGTGCGCTACATACTAGGCCGACCAAGGTGTGTGTCGCCTGATTGAAATCCTTAACAGTGCAAAGATTTTGGAGTATATCTTTGCATCATTATTCATTAAGGTAATTGGTCTGTATGATTTACAACACACAAGATCCTTGACAGGTTTTGATATTAATATTGTTACCTACTCCTCCATGGATGGCTTAATTTTACTGTATCTAAAAACAAGTTAAATAATTGCATCACACAAGGGATCAATTGGAGCTGAAAGAATGCTGCAATAAAGGCGTCAGGGCCCAGGGCTTTAATTGCTCACTCCACCTGTGATGCTAAATTTGGGATATCCAGATCTCGTTTAAGATCCGCCGTTAGATGGGGTAGGTTTGCCCAAGCAATATATCCCTTTCTCGCCCTCTGCTTTAAATGATTCTTTAGACATCAACGCTTCAAAGTACTTGCAGAGTATTTCCATCCTTTCGGCTTCATCATAACACATTATCTGTGACTCACTTCTAATCTCCTGCATATTGCTCTGCGTTTGGAGCTACTTCCCTTATTGCCATTAATATAATATTGCTGTTTAGTGTTGAGTAAGGCCTGCGCTGATCTATCCACCAAATGAGCTTCTAGTTTAGCTCTAGTCGATTTCAATTTCTGAAACCCTGCCCGGGTTCTCCTTTGCTTGTGTTCAGCTTCTGCCTGCCGAGCTGCCTCTTGCAGCAATGTCCGAATGATTGCCTTGGCCCTTGTATATGCCACAGTGCGACTCATTATTTCCCCTCTTATTACAGCTTTCATGGTATCCCATACAGTCGCCATAGGATGGCCAGAAGTAGTATTTTCTTGAGAGTAGTGTTAGATAGCCTCAGCTATTTCTCCCTCAACTCCCTGCTCTTCCTCTGGCCCTTTTTCTTCCACCTCTCCTCCCTCCTTCTCTGCCTTTCCCCTGTTCTCGCCTCAGACGAGGTTTCTAGACAAGTGTAATCTATGAAGGTCTCGTCAGAACAGGTTCACCCCTGTTTCTCCAAAGCCATCAAGGACCACATTGACACCCTGGCTCCTGTTCTGGCTGATTCTGCAACTACTCCTTCGCCACTAGAGTTTTCCCCTCCCCCTGAAGCACTCCTTTGTGCACCCTCTTCTTAAGAAACCCTCTGCCGACCCTTCCTGCCCGGCTAACTATCGTCCAATCGCCATCAGCCCTTTCCTAGGCAAACTCCTGGAAAAGCTGGCCATCTCACAGCTCAATCTTTACTCTGAATTTGTTGGTTGTCTCCATGACCATCAGTCTGGCTTCAGAGCTGCCAGAAGCACGGAAACTGCTCTCCTGAACATCCGTGAAGACCTGCTCTCCAACCTTGATTCCAACACTCCCTGTGTCCTCATCTTACTTGATCTCTCTTCTGCCTTTGAAATGGTCAATCATGACATACTGCTCAACTGTCTCAGTGATAACCTGGGTATCACTGATCAGACCCTGGCTTGACTCCTCTCCGATCGACCCTCCCAGGTCCAACTTGGGTCCTTCCTCTCCTCTATCTCTATCTCTACCTGTGGTGTTCCCCAGGGGTCTAACCTCTCTCCCTGGCTGTTCAACCAATACATGGCACTTCTTGCCCACGGCATTGCTGCTCTCTGCCCCAACTTTCAGTGCTATGCAGATAACACTCAACTCATTTTCCGGCTCCCTTCTGCCACCTCTTCTCCTTCTCTCATCTCTGATTGTCCGCCATCCAGGAGTGGTGTGCTGCCAATGATCTCTGCCTTAATGCCAGTAAGACCGAGATTCTCCTCATCGGCACACCTGCTCCCTCCTTTCCTGTCACTCTCTGGCCGGCCTCTCTTGGCCCTCTTCCTGCTCCCACCTGTCAGGCTGAAAACCTCGGGGTCATCTTCGACTCCACCCTTTCCTTCTCTCCTCATATCTCTGACGTCTCTAAGAAGTCACACTACCAGCTGCACCTCCTCAGAGGTATTCTTCCTTTCCTCTCCTTCCCCTAGAAGGCCACTATCTCCAGAGCTCTGGTTCTCTCTAGGCTGGACTACTGAAAAAGCCTCTTTCTAAATCTGACTGCCTCTTCTCTCTGCCCTCTGCAACTCATCCAAAACAGGACTGCAAGACTTGTCCTTGTCCTTGGCCTCAAGCCCAGGGATCGTATTTTTCCAGGACTGAAGTCTCTGCACTGGCTCCGAGTGTCGGCAAGGATTACATTCAAAACCCTCTGCATTGTCCACAAGGCCTTCTGGGGCCTGAAGCCTAAATACCTTCAACTCTCTCTTCCTAAATATCTTCCTTCTCGAGCTCTTCATTCATCCGCCTCCAACTCCCTCAGGGTTAATCGCTTCTCCAAGCAGCAAGTTGGTGGTGGATCTCTTTCTTCTGCTGGTGTCTCCCTCTGGAACAGCCTCCCTGCCTAACTGAAACTTGAGGAGAATCATCTCCAGTTCCGGTGGAAGCACCTCAAGACTTTCCTCCTTGCTTCTGCTTTCTCTCCTCCTCTCCCCTGCTAATCTCCTGGCTGAATCTGAAACTGCACTGGATGCTTGTCTCCCCTCTGATCTCTAGCCCAGGTCCCCTCCCCGCCAGTTGTATACATGCACTGCCACCCTGGCAACCCTTGAACTCGGGGACTGTTTCTGCATCCCTACAGCCCCTACTAGCACATAACACCTGATGTCTGTACTTACCTTTGCACTTGCCACCAGCTGGCCGCACTTTTATCTATTATTTGTCTTTATTTATTTTACTGTTATCCTATGTACTGCACTGCCCCCTCCCCTTTGCCCGCACACTTTTCCCCTTCCCCTGCTCTTGCGCAATCTTAATGTCACCTGGCCTAGTAGGATCGCTATCTCTGTCTTCTCTCTGTTTCCTCTTCCTTGCCTCGTCGCGCCTTGAAACACTTGTCTATAGGTGCATTATAAATGCCATATCATATCATTGGAATGCGAGCCTTCTTTCGTTCTTTTCAGGTTTCCCAGAGCATGTCTAGGACATCTCTCAGTTCTCTTACATAGAGTAGCTCGAAGGGAGAAAAACCAGTGGAAGCTTAGGGGGTTTTCCTTATGGCAAATAATGACCATGGGATCATTCGCTCCCACTGTTTCCTGTCTTTGTCTACCAATTTCTGTAGAATTAGTTTCACGGTCTTATTGAATCTTTCTACTAGATCATCAGTTTGAGGATGGTAGACCGAAGTTCGCAAGCTGGTGATGTGGAGTGGCTTTTTGACTTTAGCCATAAGTTTACTCATAATATTTAAACCTTGACCTGTTAGTATTTCTTTGGGAAAACCGACCCTAGAGAAATATGGTAGAAGATATTTTAGGATCTGCTGAGTGGTATTATTTTGCATGGAGAAAGCCTTTGGATATCGGGTTGCATAATCTACGATTACCAGGACATACTTATTGCCCAATTTAGATGTTTATAGGGGTCCTGTATGTCCATACCATTTCTACAAAAGGGGACTTCTATGATCGGCAGCGGATTCAGAGGTGCAGGTACAGGGATGTGTGGGCTGGTCTTCTGACATATTTTGCAGATTTGTATGTAAGTTTTAATATCTGCATGGATACCTGGCCAGTACAACTTTCCGCTAATATGTGCTTGGGTTTTAACGTGTCCCAAATGCCCTCCTGTGAGATGGGAATGTGAGATCTCTAGCACAAGCTTTTGGTGGCTTTTAGGTATTACTAGTTGGGTCTTTATAAAAAACCTTCTGGAGAGGTTTTCCTTGGTAAAGTAACCCAAGATTTAAGAAGAAAAAGGGACTTCCCTTCTCTATGCCTTCCTCTTCTAAGACGTTTATAAGCTTTGCCAAAGCCTAAGTTACCTCTCTCTGTTTCATCTGGTTCACTTTCTTTAAACTGAGGGAACAAAACTCTTTCCGAAATTCCCTGTGCAATTTGGTCTCCCTGACGTACCTCAAAAGGGACTTTGCCATGATTCTGTAAGAGAACCTTCACGCCTCCCCTGCAGTCGGGGTCAATAACGCCCGCTAAAACATCTATCCCTAACTTCCATGCTAAACCAGATTTTGGGATAATCATATGTAACACCCTGCAGTGGGTATCAAAAACAAGTCAGTAGGAATCATTCCTCTATTCCCCGGGGTATAATAGCTAAACTACTGCTACAGATATCAAACCCTATTGATTCCTTGGTGGCAATGGAAGGGTTAGAGGCTGTAAGTTTTTGAAATTGTAGGTTTCCCCAATTTGTTTCAATGGAGCCACATCCCACCCTGACACCATATGTGAGACACTCATGGTGGCAACAGTAAGAACAGACACAACTGATCACGATTCAAGGGTGTTTATTGAACAATGTTTGTACAGTGGCGTTCACGATTCAAGGGTGTTTATTGAACAATGTTTGTAGGGTGAGGAAACGCCTAAACTAAATCTAAATCTAAGATGGGAGCAAGCGTCGACCATCAAATGAAAATAAGGCAGTCCTAGTGGTGTTGTGTCAAATAAAAAGGGCCTATACTGTGAAACTTATTGCCAAACCTTACAACTAATACAAAAAAGGGTGTGGGATAGTTTTCAAGAAAAGAAAAGAAGTGTTCTCAAATAATATGTCAGGATGCAGCAGCATAGTTCTCCCTTCCCCATGTTTTGAGTACACGGTAAAATGGGATCTTGGAGCACAGTAGAGTCTCTGTCTTCTCCAGCACGAGACGACAGTTCCAATGGCCAAATCTTGTTTCCTTTGAAAGTCTCTTGCCTTCAAGGGCCTCATGTGTTCAATATGCAAAAACAATAAGTTCTTTTAACCAAAATGAAAGTTCTTTAGGGTGATAATGGTTGACCCCTGGCTCCCCCTCTTCTAGACAGTGACTTTTGTCGGCCTCCCCCACCAGGTTCACTATAGCTTTTCCTTCCTTCACAATTCTAAATGTCTTTTTAAACAGTTCCAGTGGACATCCCTCTGCCGGGTTCACTTTTGTCAACACACTGTTCCATGGGACTTTAGACTGGCCCCTTTCTCATTAGCATCCGTTGGTCAGGTTCATGTCATGACCCTTGCCCCTGGCCCTCACCGGCAAGTCAGCCTTCCAGTTAGGGCCAGGTCAAAGGCCTTAAAACCTCATCCAAGACTCTCTTGGAGTCAGTCCTGGCGCCTTTGCCGCCAGGCTCATAACCATCATGAAGACCAACATTAGAATGGGACTACTTACTTGTGACTATGTAACTTAGGGGGGCGGGGGATCAGCCAACATGGAGGCCCACACATAGCTCAGTTACAAGGAACTGAGCTATGAGGTTGGTAGAGCCCAAGGCCTAAATCCAGTTGTGGTGGCTTGACACGTCGAGATGCAATTTGGTCTTTCTGACAATATACCCCTCAAGAGTACAAAAGGACAGATTGAGGTGAGTATTGCCCGAAAATGTTTGTACACCCTGGTTCTCAGACAGCTGGCTGCAACAAAAAGTAACCAAGTATTAACATTTGGCTAAAGGCACTGTTATCTCAAAACAAGATGAAGAACCGATACTCACAAGCAAGAAACTCCGAACGGGACTGAATATTTCCAAGCTAGATTGGTGAGTACCCTAGAACAAGAAATGCAACAATTACCGTGATGACAATAGTGGGAGGAAACAAAGCATGAACCAAAGTGTATGTGCTTACCAATTGAGTGGACAGGTGAGAAACAGCAGATGAATTCTGGTAAATGAAGCGGTAGTCCTGGAAACCCAATGTCCTGTTTCCTATTCCCGCCGGCACGGGGACGCCTAAAGAGTCATTTGATCCTTGCGCCGTTGCGCTGATGTTATTTGATCCTTGCGCCGATGTGCAACAGTTCTTTCTGTTCCTTAAAGTTTTTGAGCAGAAAAAGGAGGATGATGAAATGACTGTAGCTGGAATAATCCAAATGGCTTTGGCAAGCGGGGTAAGACATGAAGGGGACCAAGTAGTCTGTGAAAGTTCCAAGGTAAGCAGTTATCGGGTAAGACTTGAAGAATGATGCAAATGCAGCCCGTGGCCGTTCCGGGTCTAGTAATGAGCAGGTAAGTCTTGTGGGATGAGGCGAATGCAGTCCGTGGCCGTTCCAGGTCTAGTAATGAGCAGGTAAGACTTGTGGGAAGAGACGATGCAGTCCGTGGACGTTCCGGGTCTAGAAATGAGCAGGTAAGACTTGTGGGAAGAGACGATGCAGTCCGTGGACGTTCCGGGTCTAGTAATGAACAGGTAAGACTTGTGGGAAGAGACAATGCAGTCCGTGGATGTTCCGGGTCTGGTAATGGGCAGGTAAGACTAGTAGGAAGAGACGATGCAGTCCGTGGACGTTCCGGGTCTAACAATGGGCAGGTAAGACAAAGGCAATTGACAAGAACAATGCAAGAAGTCACGTAGAAAACCAAGGAGTCAAGGAACCAGGAGATGATGGAACAAGATGCGTAGCTTAAGAGTTTTTGTAAATTCAGAAGCACCGCTATGCGCGGGGCGGGGCTTAAATACTGGTAAGGTGACCGCACGCACAGCGCGGCGTCGTAGGCCTGACAGCCTACGCAAATGTAAAGGGCGCCAGTGTCTCCACGGCAACCCATAGCGTTTCCTGAACGGCAGCGTGTAAACAAATGAACCATGATTCCGAGGAGTTACAGAGCGTCCCGCAATAGAGGGAGAACCGTTCGCTCTACTGTGTGTTGGGGGGCGGTCCTGAGCCCCCCACTGCGTTCCTGTAAGCCCCCCCACCTGAAAGGACACACACACACAGCCTTTCGGTTCGGGCTTCTCGGTCGCTCTGCTCGCGGCCGGGAACGCCCCTTTATTTATACACTCGGCGGCGGCGTGCAACGTCACGCCTCCGCGTAAGCCCATCATTACGGGCAGCGCCACACTCCTCCTTTTTCGGGAGGAACCACAACAACGGCATTTTTAACGATAATAACTTTTAACACACAGCTACACTATAAACCACCACTGCACACCCAACACCCCTTTATTGTCAACCACCCGGATCCCTTCATCACAGTTTACAGGCTAAGTGTCCAAGAACATACTCGCTGAGGTAAGCAGGTTCCCCTCGCCCAGCCCTCTGGGGGTTCCTCCTGCCTACCTCCGGCCCGTGGTGTCCCTCAGCCGCGGCTCCCCGGATTGGGGAGTCTGGGACCTCGTCCCAGAAATCTCCAGCATCGGGGTCCTCTGGTGGGTCAGGTTCAGGCGGAGTCTCAGTCCGGGGATCACCCAGTTTCTTGAAGAAGCTCACATTCCAGGTGACGGCAGATCGCCCATCCGAGGCCGTCACCATGGATCCCTTGACAGCCACAACATCCAAAGGCTCGGGTTCATAGGGGAGTGAGAGTTTCCCATGGGGGTGTCGGTTGCGGACTAAAACTTCGTCTCCCGGCTCAAGCCGTTGAGGCCGGAGACCCCTTCGCAGGTTTTCTTGGTCAATTCTCACTCGCCTTTCCATTGCAACCCGCTGGTTATCAATCACTCCTGGTTCTTTCTCCACAACCTCGGGTAGCAGACCCCGGGGGCATCTCTTGAACAGCGCTTCTGCAGGAGCCACTCCAGTTGAGGCATGCGGGGTGGTTCGATAAACCCGCAGGAATTGGTACAGGGCCCGTTGTAGGGGCTGACCCTGTCCCTGGGCGATTCGGAATGTCTTGTTAAGAGTCCGCATGAATCTCTCCGCATCGCCATTGGCTCGGGGCCACAGCGGTGACACCTTCCTGTGCTGCACCCCACAGCTCTCCATGAGCTCAGAGAACCGCTCACTTTGGAAAGGAGCCCCATTGTCTGAGCACAGGGTGTGGGGAAACCCGTGGGCTGCAAAGATCTTCTCCACCGCGACCACCACATGCTCAAACGCCACGGATTCGACGAATTCCACCTCTAGATATCTAGAGTTCTCATCGACAATTGCCAGGAAGTGGGTGCCCACCGACGTCGATCCAAAGTCCGCGTGGACGACCTCCCAAGGCCGGGTGCCTCGGGGCATCACCTCTATTGCCGGCTCCCGTTGCAGAGGAGAGGCTGCCTGACACCACACGCATGCCGCTACAAAGTCATCAACCCTCTTCTCTAGTTCAGGAAACCAGACCTTCAACCGGAGTCGCGCCTTGGTCTTGGCTGCGCATTGATGTCCATGGTGTCCATGGTCCATGGTGTGCCAAAGTGATGACCTCCTTCACTTATGACAGGGGGGCGACAATCCGGTCACCCCGGAGCAGCAGGCCCGACTCCGAAAACGACAACTCGTCCTTCACTTTCCACAGCTGTTCAAGTGTTGTTTTGGCCTCATGTGTCCGCCCGGCCACAGCCTCGAGGATGGACTTCCAGGAGCCGTGTTGCATCGAGTGCCTCAGTACTTGAAAACATTCGTCTTGGGCCGCCGCGGCCTCCAGCTCCGCCAGCGGCATCGCGTTTAGTGTGGCCGCCTCCACCACCATCCGTACCTGGCTGTCAGCCTCTTCTTCACAGATATCATGCCCCTCCCCCCCACACTCCCGGGTGGCGGGACAGGTAGTCCGCCGCATTGTTGGCCCTGGGCCGGTACACCAGAGTAACAGAATACTCAAGGAGGGCGAGCATCCACCTGTCAATCCTTGCCGGTGGCTTTGACGATGACCCAACCAGGATTGGAAGCAACGGTTTGTGATCGGTTACCACCGTCACCGGACGACCCAAGACATAGAGTCGAAAATGTCTGCAGCCCCACAGCACCGTAAGGGCCTCCCGCTCGATCTGGGAGTACCTCTGCTCAGTCTCTGAGAGTGCCTTGCTGGCATATGCCACGGGCCGAACTCCCCCGTTGCGATCCACCTGAGTTAGCACGGCCCCCAGGCCAAAAGGACTGGCATCAACAACGATCTCTGACTCCAGGGCTGGGTCGAAGAATGCCATGGTGTCTTCCGTCGTGAGGCTCAAGTGGGCCCCAGTGCCACGTTGACTCCTTCTTCGTCAGGGCCCGGAGTGGTTCCGACCTTGAGGCGAGGTTTTGGATGAAACGTCCACAGTAGGTCACCATCCCCAGAAAACTCCTCACATCAGACACCGACTCGGGAGGTTGTGCCGATTTGATGTCCTGGACCTTTCTTGGATCGGGCGATACCCCTCCCTCCTTGAACACAAAACCGAAGAATTCAATGGAGGTGCGCATGAACTTGCATTTTTCCTTATGAAGGGTAAGGCCCAGTGATTGGAGCCGTTCCAGGGTCTTACCAAGCCTCCTCATATGGGCTACCTCTGTCTTCGCGAACACCAGAATGTCATCACTGATGTTGAGGACGCCCTCAAGATCTGCCAGGGCACCCCTGATGATGTTCTGGAACACCTCGGCGGCAGATGACACTCCAAAACTCAACCTCTTGTATCGGTACAACCCCCCGTGGGTGGTAAACGTTGTTATGTACCTGGACTCAGGGTGGAGAACAACCTGGTGGTAACCTGCTCGGAGATCCAGTTTCGAAAAGAACCGAGCCCCTTGTACATCCGCAATTATGTCGTCGATCGTGGATGTGAGATGCCGCTCCCTCTTTATTGCCTTGTTAGGGAGCCTCATGTCGACACAGATGCGGACCGAATCAGGTTGCTTAGGTTTTCTGGCCACCACGATCGGAAACACCCAGGGGGTCGGGCCCTCCACCTTTTCGATGATGTCCAGGTTTACCAAACTGTCCAGCTCCTTGTCCACTTGCTCTCTCAGATGAAACGGTACCCTACGATGTTTCAGGGCAATAGGTTGGACCGACTCATCAATGTGAAGCCGAACTGGTTCGCCGGTCATCTTCCCGATCCCACTGAAGAGTGCTGCGTACTTGTCTAGGAGATCATTGATGTCTTCCATATAGACTGAATAGGCGAAACTGACAATCCCCAGGGCCTCGGCAGCGGCACAGCTGAGCAGGGTGTTGTCACTCACAGGAGTCACATAGAAGCGAGCCTTGATCTGTGAGCCGTCATGTTCAACACAGGCTACAAAGGCACCATCCAGTGGTATCGGTTCCAGCCCTCCAAACGCAAATATGCGAGCCTTTGGTGTGTCCAGACCTGGGAGGGGTTCAAGCGTGTCATAATGTCCTCTGGCCATTACATTGACGGAGGCCCCCGTATCCACGAGCACCGGGACTGGGGAGTGGTTGACCTCCACCACACATCTGGGCTGTCTCCGGCTCTTCCTTTTCAGAATTTCCACGCTCGAGACGAAAAAGATGTTCTCCTCGTCCTCCTCCTCGGCACCCTCCACCTGGGGATCCACTTCGCCCTGATCCACCTGGGCCACATTCGGCGGCAGGTTCTGGCGTGGAATCCACGTCCGTGGCTGGCCTCTCGGCACCATCACCGGCAGGGCTGCACGGCATACCCTTGAAAAATGATCGGCCAGTCCACATCTGCCACAGGTCTTTCCCACCGCCGGACATTCTGTCGGGTGAGGAAGGTCGTACCCGCATTTCTGGCACGACTCTGCGGCTCTGCCTGCCCTGTCACAGGGTCCTCCACCAGGACGTCTCATGCCTCTGCCACCTCGCCACACAACGCACACCTCCTCCGATCTCACTGACCGGGATCCTGCCTCCATCTTATTGGCCCGAGCCTCTACCACCTCATGGCAACGGCCAAGCTCCAGTATGCGGGGCAGAGTGATGCCTGGCTCTCTCAGGACCTGCCTCCTGAGTTTGCCGGAGGAGCATGCCTGGATTAACATTGTGCGCATCATATCTTCCGCGTCCGTCCACGCACATCCTAGGGAGAGGTGGCGCAAACGACCATAGAAGGTGTCCAGTGTCTCATCATCCTTCTGTTTGGCCGACAGCATAACAAATCTCTCATAGTCCACATTAGCAAGGGGGAGGAAATGTGCAAGGAGTGCCGCCTTGGCCGCATCATAGGAGGCATTAGCAGGTGCGAGGGATTCAAATATTTCCTGGACCGCAGGCCCTGCGGAATACAGCATGGTGGCCACTCTGCTGTCATCGTCCGTCACCTGAGAGGCCCTGAAGTACATATCAAGGCGACTCATCCATCTCCTCCACCGGGGGTCCATGCTCGAAGGTGGCCCTGATGCATCAAATTCCGGAATGGGCTGCAGAGCAGCGTGGGCCGCAGGTGCTCTCGCCTGAGCCATGATGGGGATTCCAGGTTGGGCAGCTGGCAGCACTGCGGGAGGTCCTTGCAGGGGCAGCTGTGGAGCCGGTACCGGCTGTTGCATTGAACTTATTGGAGGCTGCCCAGGCTGTTGAGGAATCGGCGCAGCCCCTGCCCCGTCATCCGAATCTTCAGAGTCAAACATAGGTCTGAGCGCACAGGCACCCCCACCAGTTGTCCTGGAGGCCGCAACTCAGCCACCCTTCACCAGCCACAGTGTGAGTGCATATAACAGTCAAATCCGATACCAGGTACACACTACGAGCCTGACAGCTCACCTGGGACGGGCACCAGCTCCAAGGACCAGGAACACAGCATGCAGGTGTGAATGTCTCTCAATCCCAACCTTCTCCGATGATGAAGAGGATGAAGAAGATACCACAGCGACTTGATGATGAAGGGGACGAAGAAAAACTGCTGTCTCCATCCGCTGGCATCCACCAATGTATAGGTGTCCCAAAAATTAAGCCATGAGCATGGAGTAGGCTAAGCAGGTCCAGCCATATTAACCCTTCTCCTGGCTTTCACACGACGTAGTTGCACCAAAACTACATAAAAATTCACAATCCAAACATGGGTGTGCAGATCATGCTGCCTGCAAGCAGAATTGGCAAAAATTTGGCCCGGATTCACTTCCCCCTCCAAACCGGAGCTCGGAGAACATCCGCGGCCTGTCAGACAAAATGGCCGCCGGCCGTATGTACGAGCCGCAGCCACGGCGTAAGACGGAGCATCCAGGCGCTCCGTTTATGCAGAAAAAATTCGGAAGCCTGCACCGCCGGGCCCGGGCATCCGCACTGGCTCGTCGCCACTGTTGGGGGGCGGTCCTGAGCCCCCCCACTGCATTCCCGTATGCCCCCCCACCTGAAAGGACACACACACACAGCCTTTCGGTTCGGGCTTCCCGGTCGCTCTGTTCGCGGCCAGGAACGCCCCTTTATTTATACACTCGGCGGCGGCGTGCAACGTCACGCCGCCGCGTAAGCCCGTCATTATGGGCAGCGCCACACTGTGTATTCTGGAATGTTTGCATTTACGCGGAACTTCTTTATGATCAGATGCCGAACCATCTAGTGGAACCCTGACACCAGTCTAGTCTTTTGGGTGTGGCAGGCCTGGGACTATTTTACCTGGACTACTTTACCTGAGACTATTTAAACCGCACCCAAACAGCAGAACATGCTTTGCGTTATTCTGCAGTGGGCAGCGTAACGCTCACCGTGTCCAGTTCATTGATGCCAGCTTACCTGAAACCAAGGACCTGCAAAGAGAGAAAGAACACTACGAAACTTACCTGGAACAGTATCCTGTCTTCAATCCATCGCCGACTTCAGTTCCACTCACCTGAAGGTACGAACTCCATCATCCGGCACCGCATGCATCCTGGAATACCATAACCTGGAAAGAGGAGAAAGAAAGACAGCATTAGTAAGCGTTTACTCACGTTTACTCCCGAATGAAGAAAGCCACACAATTCATACCTGGGTAGTCATCTCCTGGTCAGTATCATTGCTAGAACATTATGGCGCTCGGCGAGGAACATCGCAACCTGCAAGGAGAGAAAAGACACAGGTTAGATATATAAAAGGCGAAACAGCACCGCGCATCGCGCATTACTCACCGGACAGCATCGTGCACACCACGCTTTCGCCTACCAGCCCATGCTCATCTTCAAACTGCATGACAACACCAAAATACCTTTCCATACCTAAAAGGAAAGAACCAAGACATTATTATTCGAACTAAGAGGAACATAAGAACTGCATATAAAGACTGTGAAGCAGCAAACCTACGGAGTCGCAGCACGCCTGGATTCCCACAGGGGGGACTTGCACCAGTGAAGTAACTTGGTCGCTGCTCGCCCCCCACATCTACGCGCCCCTGCCACAAGGAGCAGGACGGAGATTCCACCTCTTACAATATTAAGGTGAGGAGAGGGCCCAAGGGGGAGGAAGGAGTTGAGGCCAAGGGAGGTGGGAAAACATAAAGACAATCTGGTATTGAATCCAGCTCTCCTATATTGCAGACCTATCTTTAACCAGAGGCCTTACCAAGGGACCGGGAGAGGGTTCGAGAGTCCAAATCATCCAAAGAGGGCTGGGTGGCATCCCCGTGGATACCAGGTGAGCGTAACAACCCCATACGAAATTGATATAACAATGGTGGTTTGATATCTCTTAATTTTCTTTTTATCCTCACGGTCACCAATCGACAAGCTTCTTCATCCCTAATTAGTTCTTAACATGTTGTACTGCTTCATAATTGTGGCTTAAAACCCAATAACAATTATCAATTTAATTGGAAAAAAAGATGTCCCTGACAAGTAGGTGGATTCGCTAGCCAGTCACTCCATTAGCCTCATTGAATTAGCATACATTGAGCAGTTTTAGCAACTGAAAGGATCAGTTTTATGTGGAAGTCATTTTGCTTTGTATGAGTAAGACAATATGATGCTCATCCTCCTGGTTCAAAGCCAGTTGGCATTGAACTACACCTTTGGTTCTGCTTCAAGATGAGAGGGCAGAACATGTCAGATTTCTTTGGTAACTTATCTTGAGGACCTACAATTGAAAGGTTAATGGATGACGTTTCAAGACAGGAAGGGTTTAATTCTAGCATGAGCTCTCTACGTACCTTTTGTGTGCAATGAACATATACCGTCAACAGTATAGGAAGTAGCACAAACACAAATGGGTCTGAGTTCACTCCGGCTAGCTAAATGTCATCAGCTAAAGGGAAGGCATTATTAAGCACATAACCATTCAAAATAATAGGGCAAAAGTCTGAGCCAACCAGGGCTGAGTGGCGTCCCCGTGGATACCAGGTGAGCGTAACAGAACGCAAAGCCTCAATAATATTATCCACCTGGCCGTCATGGAGACTTCAGAGACTGACCAGTTAGTTCAGTTGTTGGGACAATTACGCGCTGAAGTACATTCAGCCAGGCAAGAAACCAACGCTCTTAGGAGGGATTTGATTGTTACTAAGGATCGTACCGACGAAATAAGTAGACAATTGCTCCAATCACAGGCAGGACGGACCCCATTGCCTGGTAACATTCCGCCAGCACCTGTACCAACCTCTTCCACCAATCCAGAACAAATAACCCTTCCTGGGGCAGTTCCTTTAGCTCCACCTGAACGATTTACAGGGGACCCCAAGAAGTACGCAACGTTCATGAACCTGTGTCGTCTTCATTTCCTTTGCAGACCTGGGGCTTTTCCTAACGACCAACTGCGGGTTGCTTTTGTCTTGTCATAGCTGAGTGGCAGTGCTGCAGATTGGTCGGTACCATTGGTAAATCAGGATAACCCGTTGTTATATGACTTTGGAGGTTTCGAGATGGAAATGGAAAAACTCTTTGCTCGTCATACCCAAGGCCAAGCATTAGACAACAAACTTGTGTCACTCCATCAAGGAAGTCAAGACTCGCTTATATATACGCTTACATATATAGCAACATTTAACTGATTAGTCGTTGAAGCTGGGTGGCCTGAGGAAAAAAGGACCACACTATTTCATCCGGGTCTACGAAGGAAACTAAAGGATGTCCTTGCTCAAGTGGTTAACCCACCTAAAGACTGTGGAGAATTCATCAACCTTTTGGTGCAATTGGGGGGGCGTGGCTACATTGCCGCGTGAGTGGACGTGTTCTTGGACGGCTCCCGCGGATCCGACATTGATCCTTGGAAATGGACGTGCTTAACCCTTTTCATGTATGCCTGCAGCACACCTATAGAAGCATGAATATAGAGCGCTATGATGGCCCGATCCGCGGTGTGACGGGCGTGGAACGGCTTCCGGAAGATTTGGGGAGCGTGAGTCTCAGGGCTGCACAAGATGGCGGACAGCGAACAAAGGGCCATAAACTGACCGCTGCGTCGCAGGAAGAGCTGGCAGGCAGGGCGCAACGGAGACCGAGCCCGTCGTTTCCTGGCGGGACAAGAAGAGTCCAGCGTATGTGCCAGCAAATTAGGACCCATGCGGATGGGAGGGGGTCCTGCCGGGTCGGGAGGTCGGGACCGAGGTTCATGGAACGCGAGAGTGTGGCGTGATGTCACGGGTGGCACTGGCAGCGGGACCCTGTGCGAGGATAGGGAGGATCGCCCCCCCCGGCCCGCGGCGGCGCCTGAGCATTCGACAACGGAGAAGTTGCAACTCGGTGTCCAGCGCCCGGTGTTAAGCAGAATCCTGTGCAGTGCCCTTAGGGACCACTACACACAATTAAGACTACAGGTGGCAATACAAGTTTTACCTTTGGTACAAGCCTGTACTACTATGTCAGAGTGGTAGCAGTGGCGGAGCAGCCTGGCTTATCTCAAGAGTATATGAGCAGTAGCAGAGATTACACAAAGGGACCACAATTACTGTGACTCAAGCAAACACTGACTCAAGGTTTCAGGTAGAAAAATGTAAGTACATTTATTTTGAAACCATTTGTTATAAACACAACACTTCTATTAAACTTAAATAAAAACCACACGTTAAATATACTACAACTAACCAATTCACTTTGTACAGTAAGTCTCAAGGTAAGTACCCTGTGTTTGAATAAACCGGTGTTACGAACAAAACACGTTACCGCAAATACGATTGCGATCACTTTTTGACAGTTCGGTCTACTAACTAAACGTGTATCCGTGACATGAAATGCTACCGGGGCAAAAACACACTTAGCACCTGAGATACCCAGAGGGAGTTGGAGGCAAAAATCACAGGCCATAATTTGGTTAGGCAGGCAGAATCGAGAAACACTCAGAGACAGGAGTTCAAAAGTCAGAGGGCCGGAGCCAGGGTCGAAAGACACCAGGGGCCTGTTGCCTAAGATCACACAGTCAGACAGTTCACGATTCAATGTAGCCAAAAGTACTTTGATATTGTCAATGTTCGGAAGCAAAAGTTATAAGAAGGAGGGACGACAAGGGCAAGCCTTGGAAATAAAGAAAAGGGATTCACCCAGTTTCCTCAAGCAGAACACAGTACCTTGTTCCAATGGTGCAGCTGGTGCCCTGGCAGTTGTTCCTGTTGGTTTCCCGCAGGCCCACGATTCCTGGAGCTTCGTTGAGAAGGAGGACGTCTGAAGGGGGTCTGCACCACACAGGGATGAAGCCGGCAGCAGAAACGAGGAATAAAAGGTGTGCTCCTTAAAAACAGGAGAGGCTCTTCAGATGGCTATCTGGACCACTACAGCAGCGTGCAGCGATTTCGACCAAGGAAGAGGATCCTCTGGCTGTAGAAGATGAGTAGGTAATCCCCACCAAGCTCAAGGGAAGAAGACTCCGGACTGGATCTTCTCTAAGTGTCATGAACCCTCACCTGCGTCCCTTCTGGACCTCGTGGTCCCTGACCCATAGAACATCTAATGCAGTAACCCTCCCAACATGGCCTTCAAATACGAAACGCAGCTTGCCAGCCTTTGCGCTCCACGCTCAGCGCACTACTAAACAGACACACCCCCACGGCTCTGCGCGTCTCAACGCTACTGCCGGTTCCTTGATTCCTCCTCCTTTCCATTCATCCTTCAAACCTTATCGAACTTTCCTGGATTTATGCCCACACTCAAGTCAGGGCTTCCGTGCCTCCACGCGTGGACATTGTTACTTCCTGGTTCCGTCCTGGACAATCTGAACGAAGCACGCTGGAATCCGAAGACCCGAGCACAGACTTATACAAATCCCGGACCGTGCGAAAGAAGTCACAAAAGAAGGTTGCAAGCAAACAGGAAAAACAGGTGAGAAGGGGAGAGACTTGTGACAGATTGAGACGCCTAAAAATCGATACGGATACAGGGATGGAAGCCGCGGTTGAAGACCTCATGCGAGGCATGCAGGAACTCACCATAGAAGTTCATAACCTTAAAGCTGAGAACGCTCCCTTAAAGCAGCTGGTATTGTCTCGTGATTCTGCTACCAAGGAAAGTGTGTTATTGGGAGGAGTGGTGGAAAAATGTGATGGTTCTCCAAAGACCCTTTGTGCCTTCCTTGATTCATGCTTGGTGCATTTCACCTTCAAGCCCTACTACTTTTCCACTCCTAGAGCAAAAGAGGGGTTTGTGATATCACACCTCACTGGCAATGCATTAACCTGGGCAACTCCCCGAGTCAATTCGGGCGACGCCCTCCTGAATGATTACAATGGATTTGTGGAAGCCCTAAAGGCCATGTTTGATCGCCCTGAGCAGGTTTACAGCGCTCAAGAACGTCTACTTGATTTTCGACAAGGATCCCAGGATATGCTTCCCTATGTCACCCGTTTCAAACAACTTATGAAGGAAGCTGATTGGTCCCAAGAGGCTAGCTTCACTCTCTTTCGAAGAGGCTTGAATGAAGAAATAAAGGACAAGCTAGCCAGGGTAGCTCGCCCTAATTCTTTCCAGGCCCTTTTGGACCTTTCCCTGAAAATTGATTTTCAAATCCAGGAAAGAAAGGCAGAGAAAAGGAAGTCGAAATCATCATTCCAAAAGGCTGCCATAGACCACCCTTCCAGTCCAGAACCTGCAGTTTCTCCGACCTCAGATCCAGAACCCATGCAACAGGGGGCATTCCGTGGACCCATTACCCCACAAGAAAGGATGCGCCGTATTCACACTGGTCTCTGCATGTATTGCGCCTCCAATAAACATCATGTCAGAGAGTGCCCTATTGCTCCTCCACAGCGTTCGGGAAACACCAGCTCCCGATCCTAGATGGGGCACAGTTTCGGGAGATTGGTGTCTGCTCCACATCAATTTCTTCCTTGAACTCTCCTGGACAAAATAACCTTGTGATTCTACAGGCCTTTCTATCGCCTTCCAAGAAAGAACCCTACCCCATCCTGGCATTAGTGGATTGCGGAGCCATGGGCATATTCATAGATCATGATTGGGTCACAACTCATCACATTCCATGCAAAACACGAGAGACTATGCAACCTGTTGAAGCTATTGATAGAAGACCCCTGTCTTCAGGACCCATAACCCTTCAAACCAAGGAGCTTCTTCTCTCCATAAACCACCATCAAGAGAGGATTAAATTTGATATTATAAGATCTGCCCACTATCCAATGGTTTTAGGCATGCCCTGGTTACAGAAGCACAATCCATATATCAAATGGGTAGCAGGCTCTCTATTTCTTGGTTCGGAACATTGTATGTCCCACTGTTTGTCCCGGAACACCTTACCAATGCCCTCTGAAGACTTCCAAAAAAATCAGTAAATACCAGTCACCATCTCTAATGTCATCCAGATATCCAGGGCCTACTAGGCATACACAGATGTGTTCTCAACAGCCATAGTTCAAGCTCTACCACCCCACAGACCTGAAGATTGTGCTATCAATACCGAACCTTCAGCAGTAATTCCGTTTGGAAGAATGTTTATCTTGTCAGAACCTGAAAAAAAGGCCCTCCGGGAATACCTGGATACCAATCTGGAAAATGGAACTATTCGACCATCCAAGTCCCCGGCGGACGCCTCCCTATTTTTTGTTCCCAAGAAGGATTCCAAGGAGCTTAGGCCATGTCTCGATTACCGTGGCCTTAACCAATGCACTCTTAAGGACCGTTATCCATTGCCTCTCATCTCAGACATCCTGGAAGCCATCAGAGGTGCTGTCATCTTCACAAAACTAGACCTCAGGGCGCCTACCATCTTATTCGTATAAAGGAAGGTGACGAATGGAAGACAGCCTTTAGAACACCCTTCGGCCATTTTGAATATCTAGTTATGCCCTTTGGAACTTGCTAATGCCCCAGCAGTCTTCCAACGTTTTATGGATCGGGTATTTTCTGATATGCTGTTCCTCTTCGTCATTGTATATCTAGGCGACATACTGATCTAGTCCAAAGACCATCAAGAACATGAAGACCACGTAAGGGCAGTCTTACAACGTCTACGGGAACATAAACTCCTGACCAAAACCGAGAAGTGCCTTTTTCATGTATCTACTGTTCACTATCTCCGATTCATTCTTAGCCAAAGGGGATTGGAATGGACTCTTCGAAGGTTGATTCCATTCTATCTTGGCCTGTTCCCACTAGCGTAAAGCAAATTCAATCCTTCCTGGGGCTTGCTAACTTCTACAGAAAGTTTATTCCAGCATTTTCGGAGATTGTTCATCCTATTGTTATATTATTAAAGAAGGACACCCCTTTTCAGTGGACCTCACTCCAAGATTCGGCATTTCAACGATTAAAGTCGGAATTCACACAAGCTCCCATCCTTGCTCAACCTGACACAGACAGACCCTTCATTGTTGAAACTGATGCTTCCAACTACGCCATTTGGTGCAGTCCTGAAACAGGAATTTGGAGACAAAGTAGAACACCCCATCGCCTATCTCTCCCGCACCTTGACTCCCAGTGAAACCCATTATTCCGTCCTGGAGAAGGAATTGTTAGCCATCCGTCAGGCCTTCACTGATTGGCGTCATCTCCTTCTGGGAGCCAAACACCCGGTTCAAGTCCGCAGGGACCATCAGAATCTCCAAGTCCTACAATCCCTAGAATGTAGAAACAGTCGCCAAGCTCGCTGGGCCTTGTTTTTTACCCAATACCAATTCCAAATCCATCACTTCCCTGGAACACACAACATTATAGCCGATGCCTTATCCAGACGTCCTGACTATGAACCCCCTGAAGATCGGACCTTTCCTAAGATGTTCCCCAACACTATATTTGTTGCTCAAGCAATTACTCTCCTGGAGGATATTCAAATCCAAACTCAGTCCTCAGAACCTTGGAAAGAGTTTAAGAGAAACAACCAATGGAAACTTAAAACAAGGGACGGATATCTATTCAAAGATAATAGGTTGGTTATTCCTACTCCTGGATTGAGACAAAAGATCACAAGCCTATGTCATGATACCTTCCATTGAGGACACCGTGGCGTCACCAACACCCTTCATTTAATACAAAGACAGTTTTGGTGGCCCAGGATGAAGGACGATATCAAGATTCATGTCCGGACTTGTGCAGTCTGCAATCAGAACAAACATGACAATAAAAGACCAGCAGGTCTCCTGCTCCAACCAGCAATACCAACAAGACCCTGGGAAGTCATTGCCACTGATTTTATCGTAGAATTACCGTCTTCCAGATGCTACACAACCATAAAGGTTACCATTGATCTGTTCACACACATGGCCCATTTTACGCCTTTAAACAAACTTCCATCCTCATCCGAACTTGCTGGGATTTTCTTAGAACACATATTCCGGCTGCATGGGCTACCTTCCAAGATCATTTCTGACAGAGGGGCCTAGTACATATCCCAGTTCTGGAAACAGTTATGTCATATACTGGGAATCCAGCGTGCCTTGTCTTCAGATTATCATCCACAGACCAATGGAGCTACTGAGCGAGTAAATCAAACTCTGGAACAATATCTTCGTTGCTTCGCCACTAAGGTCCAAGATGATTGGTCACTCTTAATACCCGTGGCCGAATTCGCATACAACAATTCGAATCATTCAGCTATCAAAACCAGTCCCTTTTTCTTTAGTCAAGGATTTCATCCTTCAGTCCTACTGTCCATTCTTCCACTTCCAACCCCAGTTCCTACGGTTGATTCCTGGATTGAAACACTAATCAATGTGCACAAAGAAGCTAAAGAACACCTAGAAAAGGCCCGAAGAGACGTTAAACATTATGCTGACTCCAAAAGAAGACCAGGACCTTCCTATTCAATTGGCGATAAGGTCTGGTTATCCTCAAAACTCCTCCCACATCACCTTCAACCAAATAAATTGGCTCCCAGGTATTACGGACCCTTTTCTATAAAGTAAATCGTCAATCTAGTGGCCTTTCGACTCCGACTACCAGAATCATGGAAAAGGATCCACCTAGTCTTCCATACTTCTCTGCTGAAGCCATATGTTCAACCCTCTCAAACTGCTCCAAGATCTACTCCAGTGATTTTCAATGACCAACTCGAATACGCGGTCTCCAGAATTTGTGATTCTAGGTACCGATGTGGTCAGCTACAATATTTGGTCGAATGGAAAGGATATCCACCTAGTGAGCACACCTGGGAACCCATGTCAAACATGAATGCCCCCAGGCTGATTCGAAGATACCACCTTATCCATCCAGGCAAACCCGGAGGAGCTGGGCTTCAGAGGAGGCATGCTGTCATGAACCGTCGCCTGCGTCCCTTCTGGACCTCGTGGTCCCTGACCCATAGAGCACTGAATGCAGTAACCCTCCCAACATGGCCGTCGAATACGAAACGCAGCTTGCCAGCCTTTGCGCTCCACGCTCGGCGCACTACTAAACAGACACACCCCCGCGGCTCTGCTCGTCTCAACGCTACGGCTCGCCGTGGCTGGACGTGTGTTGCCGGAGTTCGCTCAGGGCTAATTTCCTGATTTCTGTATCCCAGCTCCTTGATTCCTCCTCCTTTCCATTCATCCCACAAACCTTAGTGAACTTTCCTGGATTTACGCCCGTGCTTGAGTCACGGCTTCTGTGCCTCAGCGCGCAGACATTGTTCCTTCCTGGTTCCGCCCTGGACAATCTGAATGAAGCACGCTGGAATCCGAAGACCCGCGCACGGACTTATACAAATCCCGGACCGTGCGAAAGAAGTCACAAAAGAAGGTTGCAAGCAAACAGGAAAAACAGGTGAGAAGGGGAGAGACTTGTGACACTAAGTCGTTGAAGGGAATGTAGCTCAGGACTGCAGCAGGGCTTCACCGGGACGGGGTAGTTGCAGCAGCCGTCGTTCTCTCCGCTTCTCTTCAGTACCTTGTAGTTCCAGTGGCGACTTGCTCGCTTCTAGCCCACGAGACCTGCCTTTTATGCGAAAAACCCCCATTCACACAGCCTGGCTGTCAATCTCCCAGCAGTGGGGTTGTCCAGCCGGGACAACTACCCTGGCCAATCATGACAAAGTGTGACTTGGGTTTCCTAGGATACCCTGTGCAGGGGGTGACTACACCCCTCCCTCACATTCAGCCCACCTAGACACCCAGGCGCCTTGAGGAGGGCTTCTGAGCAGAAGCCCGCCAAAAGACAGTGCACAAAGAAGGCGAACATAGTTTGCCGCGCAAAGTAAAACACAAGAAGGACTTTAACACAAAGAAATGGCGAATAAACCCAACTGGAGCTAAAAGAAAGACGATTTGGTCAAGCAGGTTTATGTTCGAGGCTAATATAATAGCCAAGAACAGTAGCACGTTTATCTAATATAATCGCGGTAGAAATGTTAGGGTAGATACCACTGCCACCAGCCAAGTCTAAATGTTAAAAGAGCGAAACAATGCTCTAGGAGGTACAGATAAAAAGGGATACAAATTAACCCTTTCCAGTACTCCATGGAAGATGGGGTGCACTGGATCTGTGGTCGATTGACTAAGTAAAGTTAATGGTAACTTTACCCTTTTCTGGGGGACGGTAGTTTCCTCAGAAATGGAGTCGAGGGAGTCTCAAAGACAACCCTGTACCACGACACTGAAGGTGCAGAGTGACACACAAAAAGAAGGGTGCTACTGAAGTGGTGTACTTCAGAGTCCACAATCACAAAAACAGGTAGAAACACATGGCAAAACACAGGTAAGAGTGGGGGAAAAGCTCTCACTCTTACCTCTCACTCTTACCAAGTGGAAAAAAAATTAACTCCAGAAGTCCAGCAAAGCTGCTGGGGGACTCACTAGGTGAGGGAAATTAGCCATAAATGAGAATTCTCCCTAACACTCGCCCCCCCCCCCCCCCCAGACTATGGGACAGGAGGATTTAATCCACTCCTGAATGGACCTCATACCTCTAGTTGGTTACAAACATCCTAGAGAGACCATCAGCATTTTGGTGGTGACTTCCTGCTCTATGCTCAATGGAAAAATCAAATCCTTGCAGGCAGATTGACCATCTGAGTAATTTTGGGTTTTCCCCTGTCATTTGCATCAGCCATCTCAAGGGTTGGTGGTCAGTCTGAATAGTGAAGGTAGATCCATACAAGTATGGTCTAAACCTCTTCAGTGCCCACACAATAGCAAAGCATTCTCTTTCTATTGTTGCCCACCTTGTCTCAGGATCCTTTAACTTCCTGCTGATTAAACAAATGGGGTGTTCCCTACCGTTCTCATCCAGTTGACTAAGGACTGCACCTATACCTACATTAGAAGCATCAGTTTGTACAATGAAGGGTTGGTGATATTCAGGAGCTCTTAGGACTGGAGCTTGACAAAGGGCTTTCTTTAGACCCTCAAAGGCTTGATTGCACTCTTCATTCCACCTGACCTTTTTAGGGAATTTGGGAGAGAAGATGACATTCAAGGGAGAAGCTATGGTCACATAGTTCTCTATGAAGTTCCTATAATACCCAGTGAGACCTAGGAAGACTCTCACTTGGGTTTGAGTAGTAGGGGTGGCCCAGTTTTGTACAGCTTGTACTTTGCTAGGCAATGGCCTTATTTCACCTCCTCCTACCTCATGCCCACGGTAGACCACTGAACTCTGACCAATTTTACATTTGCTTGCCTTTATGGTCAGATGGGCCTGTTCAAGAACCTGCAATATATAACCTAGGTGTTCAACATGTTCTTTCCATGTAGGGCTGAACACTGCAATGTCATCCAAGTATGCCATGCAGAAATCCTCCATCCCATTCAGAACTTGATTGACCATCCTCTGAAATGTAGCAGGTGCATTCTTTAATCCAAAAGGGCATCATTCGTGGTGACTGCATTTAGAGCTCTATAGTCCACGTAGAATCTCAACTCCTTGGATCCTGCCTTTGGTACAGGCACAACTGGGCTAGACCATGGGCTAGTAGAAGGCTCTATAACCCCGAATTCAAGCATCTTGTTGACCTCATTCCTTATGTGATGTGGGATCTGACATTGTCTGACATTCTGTACCCCCTGCTGGCCCCAAGGGATCAAGCCTGGTGAAAGTGAGAACAGGGAGGCAAACTGATTTAACAGTAACTTGCACTCATCCTACTGGTCAGATGTGAGACTGGAAGAGAGATTAACTCCTTCCACTTGTTCATCTAAAGGTAAGCCTCTCTTCACCCCTTCTCACAACTGCCACACCACAGCTCTCTAGGGTGCGGGATGATTGGGCGTCCAAACTGGAGGTAGAACTCACAGACCAGCTATGGGGGAAAATGTGCTCCCACACTAATGGGATCTCCATGAATTTTCGATACCGCACTATACAGTATAAACTGCTGAACAGGCCCTACTGCATCCTGCGCAGGCTCTCCAAGTTCGCCCGCTCCGACCCAAGGCTATGTCCTCGCTGTGGTGCAGAGGATGCGGGCCACTTACACATGTTCTGGGACTGCCCGCGGCTAACCCCATTCTGGGAGGGAGTCCTGAAAACTTTGTCAGAAATCTGCGATACTGTTATTGAGCCTGACCCATTGGGTGTACTATTTGGGGCCTGGGGCGATGAGGGAGCCAGAGGGGCTGCTAAATTCTTAAATGTGTGCTGTGTAATTGCCAAAAAATGTGTCTTACAGAACTGGAAGTGCTCTTCCCCTCCTACCTTCCAGAAATGGCTGAACTTATTGACTTGGTCTCGGAACTGCGAGGAGGAATACATTAGCACCTTCCCTGCACGGTCCCGGCCTAAAAACATTTGGACTGCCTTTAACAGTTATCTTAATGGCCTGGACGCCGTCTCCTTGATGGATACCTCACCGTAATTATTGCGACCACGTGCCTTGACACCTGATGCTCTGTAGTGCTGCGATCTCCGTGTTATTACTTCTCACTATTCATATGTGCCACTGTACTCTGTTAAATATCCGGATTGTCTTTGTATAGCTGCTCTGATGTGTGTGTATGTCATTTGCCTCTGCCAACAAAAATAAAAGTTTCAAAAAAGGTAAGCCTCTGAGGAGGTCAGGAGCTAGAAGCAAAGCTCCTATGTCAGGTCTAGAGACATAAGCCTTTAAACGGTTGGTGTGAAAGACTCCTTAGGATTGCCTAAGTCCACCAGATAGTTCACCTCTCCAAGTTTACCCACAACCTTGAAGGGTCCTATCCATTTGTCCTGGAAGGCCCTCTGCCTTGTGGGGACCATAACAAGAACAAGCTGGTCTTGAGTAAACTCAACCATGTTAGCCTTCTGGTCATGCCAATGTTTGACCAAAGCTTGACCAGCCTTCAAGTTATCACTTGCCTCTGCCATCATGTGTGACATTCTCCTCCGGAGACCTATCACATAGTCAGTCACTCTGACTGGCTTGGGAGAAGGAGCACTCTCCAACCCCTCCTTAATCAGGGCCAATGGACCTCTGACTGGATGGCCATAGAGAAGTTCGAAGGGACTGAATCCTACTCCCTCCTGAGGGACTTCTCTATATGCAAAGAGAAGGCATGGCAGTAGAAGGTCCCACTTTCTTCTAAGGGGTTCTTCTAAAGCACCTATCATGCTCTTCATAGTTCTGTTAAACCTCTTAACCAGCCCATTGGCTTGGGGTGGTAGGCAGTTGAGAACTTGTAGGTAACTCCACAGGTTTTCCACATGGTTTGCATGTAGTGGGACATACAATTTGATCCCCTGTCAGATATCACCTCCTTAGGAAAACCTACTCTGGTAAAATACCAAGTAGGGCCTTAGCCACAGCTGGAGCCGTAACAGTCCTCATAGGTATGGCTTCAGGAAATCTAGTGGCATGGTCCACTACAACCAGGATAAACCTGTTGCCTGAAGATGTGGGAGGGTCAAGAGGACCAACAAAGTCAATCCCAACCCTCTGAAAAGGAATTCCCACCACTGGGAGAGGCACTAAGGGTGCCACATTCTTGGATCCACTCTTGCCAAAGGTTTGGCAAGTGTGGCAGCTTCTGCCGAATTTGTCTACTTCTGTACCCATTTTAGGCCAGTAGAAGTGCAGAGATAGCCTTTCTTTGGTCTTCTTAAAACTTAAGTGACCAGACAAAGGTACCTCATGGGCTAACTGCAGAAACTGGACTCGGTTCACTAGAGGTACTACAAGTCTTTTGTAGTCTCCAGGGGTTGACTCAGTTGGTTCACTGTAGAAGAGGCCATCTTCCCAGTGCAACCTATACTTCCCAGGCTAAGTCCCATTGAGCTGAGAAGCTGCCTGTTGGCGAAGACCTTCCAAGGTAGGACACTCTCTTTGTCCCTTACTGAAATCTTCCCGGTTGGGTCCACCTTCTGCCAGTAAAGACTGCAGCTCAGGATGGTCAACAGGGTCAAGATCTCCTACCAAGGTAAGATCATCTTCTAGATCTGATTCCTCAGTTTCTAGTTTGACCATACAGGGTTGAACCTCACAATCAGCCTCGGCTGGTGTGGGAGTCACAGGTGTGACTTTGGACAATCTCTGGGATGTCCTTCTGGGCACAGGAGTGCTTGCTGGTTTCTTGCTGGCAGACTTAGGTTTCCCCTTTGTCTTTTCTTGTCCTGCAATGACAGTAAGTAAGTCCTGTGGACTTGGGGTGATAGCTTCCTCTATCATGTCCCCAGGAGAGCCTCTTAAGCTTCTCTTTGTTGCAAACCTTGTGAGCTCCTGCTTCCTTCTGCTAGATGGCCTGGGGGTGCTAGACACAACTCCAAGAGTTTTAAGGTCATTACCCAACAGGACCCTCCCAGGTATGTTATTTTGCACACTTACAGGTCTTCTGACAGTCATGTCATTACACTGGATGAGAGCTGGTAACTGGGGAACCATTTGCACAGTGCCTCTACTTGGTTAAGTGTTTGGGTGCCTTAGCAACATCCTCCACTTTGAAAAAACATTCATCAACCACAGTTATGCTGGCTCCAGTGTCTCTGATGGCATGGGCCCCCTGACCATAAACAAGAACACTATCTTTATAATACTCTTTAGTATTATCTGGGCTTCAGTTATGGACATCTAAGTTATGTTGTTCCCAAAGACCCAAGGACACTAAAGAAACACTAGCTGAGACTCTCATGGGCTCATCAGCTAGTAGCTGAAAGTTTCTACTGGTCATAGGTACTTCATCCACCTGGGAGAAGGCTAAGGAGACAGTGTTGATCCCTGAAGGTTTACCCTTACACTTGGGATCTCCTTTCACATGGCCAGGCAACCCACAAACAAAGCATTTTCCAAATGCTCTCTGGAATGGTGGTTTGCCCTGACCAGGTGGTACACTAGCCTGATTGGGTTTACCTTGTGGCTTACCCTGGTTATGTTTGGGGCCCTCTTTTGGATTGGAATTATTGGAATTCTCTTTGTTGTCTTTCTTTGGCTGCTTCCCCTCATCCTTCTTCTGAGTAGCCCCAGAATCCTTGTGGGTGGCCCTGTTGGCAACCCACAAGTCAGGAGCCTTAGCTAGCTTCTTTGATCTATCTCCTTTGAATCAGCCAAGTGCTGTCTAAGCTCAGGAGAGCAGACATCAAAAATAGACTCCAACATTGCAAGATTCCTCAAACCTTCATAAGTGTTCACTTTGTAACCCTTAACCCAACCATCTAAGTTTTTCAAACATTCACACACCCAGGTAGCCCAAGGGGTACCATCATGCTTTTTGAGGGTTCTAAACCTCTTAAGATACTCAGAGGGGTCTTCCCAAACCTAGCTATTAATGCTAGTTTCACACACTCATAATCCTGTTTATCCTCCTCCCCCAACTCCATCACAGCAGCACTAGAGAAAAAGCAAGGAATCAACTGATTCCCTGAGATACCTTGAATCCCATGATTGTACTCAAACATTGCTAACCAATCCAAAATATCAAGTTTAGTCTCATACATACCAATTATTTTCTTTGGCATACTGGGTCCCTTAGGGCTGGAAGACCTAGATGACTCTGGGAGAGAAGCATTTTCTAGAGACAATTTCTTCATTTCTAGTTCATGGTTCAGCTCCATTTCTCTGAGCCTTAACGCTTGATGTTTCATGGCAGTTTGTGCATCAATACGTTTCACTTCCAATTCAAGTCTCATTTTCTCAAGTGCAATAAACTCAGGAGTAAGTGTAGGACCTGTGGGGGTCCCTGTGGACAGAGGTTGTACATTCTGAGCAGGCAAGGGAGTTGCAGGGTTTCCTAGCAAGGACTCATCTACTTCTTTACAATGAACACTATCATAATCAGGAACATCAAAATCCATATTTTCTGGAGTGGTAGGTCCTTCTGGCCCACTCTCCAGACTTTTTCCCATTAACTTTGCAACCAGTTCAGATTTCTTTCCTTTACCAGAGATATTCTTATCCCTACACGTGGTTCTCAGAACCTCAGGAGTACAGAGTAAAAGACTCTCTTCGGTGTAGCTTTCCATATTTGACATGATTTCTTAGTTAAATAGAATTAGTGGTGTTAGCCTTGTGGTGTCATGATCTCTGCTTCCAAAAGGTCAGGGTTTTCCCAACTCCCTTGGAAGCAGATCCATAACCCAGGTTCCGAGTGCCAACCAGTCCCAATTGGGACCTTTTGGACCCAGTCCTGGCGCCAGTGGCACCAGGCTCATAAATATGCCCAGTCCCAGCGCTGGAAGCGCCGGGCTCATAATGCTTGGGTGGACTTACCTGCAGCAGACCATGCTGCTTACTTGCCTGCCAGTTGAGCCTCTGATCCTCTTCTGTTTGGAACTACTTTTCCTGTTGGGTGGGGCTGGAGCCACTCCCTAGATTCAGAACACTGGAACTCTTCTGGAAGGCAGGAACTCTTTTCTTACCAGGAACTCTTTTCTTACTTAGGCGTGGCTGTGGAAGGAGACACCTAAGCACTACAGGAGGCTATTTAAACCACACCCGGTGGATGAATCTTGCTTTGCGTTATTCTGCAACCTCTGCAGCAGAACGCTCATCGTGTCTTCTGCATCCGGTCCTGGGCCTAAGGAAAAAGGCTTACCATCCTGAATCCAGTCTTCAGCAACACCTATAAAGACAAGAAAGAACAGGTTAGCATTCCGGCATCTGAAAGGCAAAGGCTTACCTACTCTTCGTGCGCTCCGGAGGTCTTCACACTGCATTCCGGCATCTGAAAGACAAAAGCTTACCATCTCTTCGCACGCTCCGGAGGCCTTCGGCGCTGCATCCCGCATCTGAAAGACAAAACAAGGTGCGTTTAAAGACATTGGGGAACTTTAATACTCACGTGCCATTACTCCTTTCCACATCTAATCCAGTGGGTATTCCGGCACCCTGCAGCCGCTCCGAACTCGTACCTGCAAAATAAAAAGACAGTTAGAGCGCATCGTGAAGCAGGCAACAAGCGCTTACTTACGTGCTTCCAGGCGCTTCTATTCATCACACGGGCTCCATCTTCAACTCACTTCAGCCCGTCATCCGCCATCGCCGGAACCCTGCAAAACAAGAGAGATCATTACTAAAGACTTTAAAGACATTTGAATGACTCGAAACTTACCGTTCGTGCAGTAAACGACGGACAGCAGTCCTCTGAAGTCAAGAGGCCTGCGCTACCTACCCAGTGAAGAAACTGGTTACAGCACCCTGCCCCGAGGCAGATGGAGAGCTCGGCATTCACTTACCTAAGACATCTTACTCTACACGTCAGGCATACAGTGCACAGAGGTCCAGCCCAAAGAGCCAACCGGGTGCTACACATCACCTTTGAAGATACGGTAGTCGCCCAGTCAAGACCGGCGCCTCTGCGAGAATCAGGTGAGCGTTACAGAACGCAAAGCCTACCGCAAAACTCTCGCCCAGGCGCTATGGAAACCTCGGATACTGACCCCCTAGCCCGGTTACTTGGGGAACTAAGGGCAGAAGTGCATGCAGCTCGCCAGGAAACGAATGCTCTAAGAAGGGAACTAATTATTTCCAAGGAGAGAACAGACAATCTTGCTAGACAAGTGCTACAGTCACAAGCCGGACAGACCCCGTTACCCGCATCAGGGGCAAATCTTCCTTCAACAGCCTCTATGAATCCAGTGCAGATCAACCTACCTGGGAATGTACCTCTGGCTCTGCCCGAACGATTTTCTGGTGACCCAAAGAGGTTTGCAGTATTTATCAATCAGTGCCGGTTGCACTTCTTATGCCGGCCAGCAGCCTTTCCAACTGATCAAGCTAAAGTAGCTTTTATACTTTCGTACCTTAGTGGCAATGCGGCAGACTGGTCGATCCCTCTAGTTAATCAAGATGATCCGGTTCTCCATGATTTTCAAGCCTTTCAGCTTAGTATGGAAAAACTGTTTGCAAGACATTCACAGGGGCAGGCCTTGGACAATGAGCTTCTTTCGTTGCGACAGGGTAATCAAGACCTTTTGGCTTATATTGCATCTTTCAATAGACTAATAGTGGAAACTCATTGGCCTGAGGACAAAAGGATTACGCTGTTTTATAGAGGTCTACGTGGAGAGCTCAAAGACGTTTTAGCCCAAGTAGTGAATCCCCCACAAGACTGTTCGGATTATATAGACTTGGTCGTTCAAATAGATCACAGGCTGCAGAACAGGAAGGCCGATCGTTCCAAGTTTGATGCTCAAGTACTTTCCAAACCGCCAACTCCATCCAAAGGAGTAGACTCTGGGGAACCCATGCAAATAGGGGGTCTGAAAGGTCCTCTAACACAAAGGGAGCGGGAAAGGAGGAAACAGTTGCAATTATGCCTATATTGCGGAAACTCAGGGCACTTTCTTCGAGACTGTCCAGTGAAACCTGCCAAGAAGGCAGTAGGAGCTGCAGTTACCAAAGTTACAAACTCTGAGCAGGGAAACGACCTCGCCCGACAAGAATAGAGGTCCTCTTGCCGAGCGTGAAAACCAGTTCCGTGACCTCGCATTTCGTGATACCTATGGTCCTCATTAGCCCTGATAGTCCGGATCGATTACATGCAATTGAAGCTTACGTCGACAGCGGTGCCATCGGCAATTATGTGGATCATGAAATGGTTTTGAGGATGAATCTAACTCTTTGTCCCAAGGCTGTAAAGGACGTCATTACTACGGTGGATGGTACGGAGATAGCCTCCGGGCCAGTAACGCATGCCACTCAAGAGGTGACGCTGGTAAGTCAAGATGGACACCATGAGAAGATCGTGTTCGATGTGATCAAGGCCCCTCAGTTCCAGATTATTCTGGGAATACCTTGGTTGGAGAAACACAATCCTCTGATCGATTGGCGAGCAAGAACGGTCCAGTTTCCAGAATGTGTCTCTACTTGTCACCCTCCACCTGGTGTTGCACTGGCAGCAATTTCTTCAGAGACTCCCCAGTTACCTCCCGAATACCTAGAATACCAAGATGTTTTCCGGAAGGAGCAGGCTAACTCTCTACCTCCTCATAGGTCTTATGACTGCCAGATAGACCTGATACCTGGATCTACTCCTCCTTGTAGTAGAATTTATGCCCTCACCGAGCCTGAGAACCTTCACCTTCGACAATACCTGGATCAATACCTGGCAAATGGGTTTATTCGTCCTTCCAAGTCCCCTGCCTCTTCAGCTTTGTTCTTCGTTCCAAAAAAGGAAGGAGACCTTAGAACTTGTATCGATTATCGCTCCCTGAACCAGATCACCGTTAAGAATAGATATCCGTTACCTTTGATCCCTGAACTCCTGCACCAAGTCAGAAAAGCATGCATATATACAAAGCTGGATCTTAGAGGAGCTTACCACTTGGTACGAGTAAAAGAGGGTGATGAATGGAAGACGGCCTTCCGCACCAAGTATGGGCTATTTGAATATCAGGTCATGCCCTTCGGACTTTGCAATGCCCCGGCCGCCTTTCAATATTTTATGAACGATGTCCTCAGAGAGCTCATAGATGTGTGTGTTGTTGTTTACATCGACGACATTCTCGTTTATTCTTCATCGGAATCTGAACATCGGAAACACGTGAAAATGGTCCTCGAAAGATTGCGTCAACACAAACTTTTCGCTAAGTTGGAAAAATGTGTTTTCAACGTGACTGAAGTTGAATTCTTGGGATTCATATTATCACCTGGCGGAGTGCGTATGGATTCAAAGAAGGTCGATGCAGTTCTCAAATGGCCATCACCATCCTCCGTAAAAGGTGTGCAAAGCATGTTAGGCTTCGCTAACTTTTACCGCAGGTTTATCCCCGAGTTCTCTCGAATAGTCCAGCCCATCACTGCCTTGTTAAAGAAAAACAAACGTTTTGAATGGTCTACCGAGGCGGAACAAGCTTTCCAGGATTTGAAGACTAAATTTATCTCTGCACCAATCTTAAAACACCCTCGCCCCGAACTCCCCTACATCGTGGAAACTGATGCTTCAAGCCTTGCCATGGGGGCAGTTCTATCACAAAAGGACCCGGTAACCAATCAGTTGCATCCCGTGGCATTTTGGTCCCGCAAATTCTCGCCTCCTGAAGTCAATTACACGATTACTGACAAGGAACTTCTGGCTATCAAGTCTGCCTTTAAGGCTTGGCGGCATTATCTGCTGGGGGCCCGACACACCGTTACTGTGATTACGGATCACCGAAACCTGCAATATTTGAAAACCGCAAAAGCCCAATCCTCTAGACAATTCCGTTGGGCATTATTCTTTGCCGAGTTTGACTTCATAATTGCCTATCGACCTGGTACAAAGAACGGTAAAGCCGATGCCCTTTCTCGGATGGGAGTGGAAGAACACTTGATCAACCCTAAACCTGTACCAATCATTCCCGAACAAAGAATCCTGGGTGTAATCGCCACAGAATCCATAGAGGAAGTTAAGGATAAAGCCAGGCAACTTGTAACTCCAGCAGGCATACAGAATTGGCATCTGCAGGGAAAGGACTTTGCAGTAAAGGACAACTTATTGTATTTCCAAGAACGATTATACCTACCCAGCACAGATTTACAGAAAAAAGTAATCTCTTGTTATCACGACTCTTTAATGGAAGGTCATCCCGGTATAGCCAAGACCTCAGAAAAGATCAAGCGCTACTTCTGGTGGCCGTCTTGGAAAAAAGATATCAGAGACTTTATAATGTCCTGTGGAGTATGCGCCCAAAACAAGAGTCAAAAGGAAAGACCAGCAGGCCTCTTACGCCCTATTGACATCCCACCTCGCCCTTGGCATACGCTTTCTATGGACTTCATCACCGATCTACCTCCATGCTCCGGATACAATACGATTCTAGTAATCGTGGACTTATTCTCCAAGATGGCGCATTTCATTCCGCTCAAAGGCTTGCCAACAGCAGCAACTCTGGCCCGAGAATTTCTCGAAAACATCGTCCGACTGCACGGTTTTCCTTCGGTTCTAATTTCGGATCGAGGTAGTCAATTTATTTCTCATTTTTGGCGAAGTTGCTGTCGGTCGGCTCAAATTGATGTGAGACTATCGACCAGTCACCACCCTCAGACCGACGGACAAACCGAGAGGACCAATCAAACTCTGGAACAGTATTTACGCTGCATGCTGCAACAAACTGAAAAAACTTGGAAAGATATCCTTTGGATAGCCGAGTATGCCTACAATAACTCTGTCCATTCGGGAACTGGGAAAACCCCGTTTTTTCTTTTGTACGGCAGTCACCCTCGAACCTCGGAGTTGGATCCCCTCCAAGATCTTGAAACACCAGCAGTAGACTACCTTCATTCTACAATCACCCAAGCCTTTAAGGAAGCTGTTTCTCACCTTCAAAGGGCTAAAGAACAATACAAGAAAGGAGCAGATCAACATCGGAGGGAAGCCCCTCACTATCAAGTAGGGGATCAAGTCTGGTTATCCACCAAATATCTATCTCTAAAAGGGCCACGCACATTCAACCCAAGATACCTTGGTCCCTATTCCATCACTACCATAGTAAACCCAGTAGCGGTCAAGTTGGACTTGCCCCCGCACATGAAGATACATCCGGTCTTCCACGTCTCTCTATTAAAACCCGTGCAACCTCAAACCCGACTAACCAAATCTCCAAAACCTATCCTAGTTGATGGAGAACTCGAGTTTGAAGTCAAAAGCATTCTGGACTCCAAGATCTCCAAATCTAAACTATTCTACCTAATTGACTGGAAAGGCTACGGCCCCCAAGAGAGATCCTGGGAACCTGCTGAATATGTCCACGCTCCTCGCCTAATTAAAAGATTTCACCGAACATTTCCTGACAAGCCAAAACCCCCGGAGAAGCCTGGTTTGGGAGGGGCCTTGAGGGGGGGTACTGTCATGATCTCTGCTTCCAAAAGGTCAGGGTTTTCCCAACTCCCTTGGAAGCAGATCCATAACCCAGGTTCCGAGTGCCAACCAGTCCCAATTGGGACCTTTTGGACCCAGTCCTGGCGCCAGTGGCACCAGGCTCATAAATATGCCCAGTCCCAGCGCTGGAAGCGCCGGGCTCATAATGCTTGGGTGGACTTACCTGCAGCAGACCATGCTGCTTACTTGCCTGCCAGTTGAGCCTCTGATCCTCTTCTGTTTGGAACTACTTTTCCTGTTGGGTGGGGCTGGAGCCACTCCCTAGATTCAGAACACTGGAACTCTTCTGGAAGGCAGGAACTCTTTTCTTACCAGGAACTCTTTTCTTACTTAGGCGTGGCTGTGGAAGGAGACACCTAAGCACTACAGGAGGCTATTTAAACCACACCCAGTGGATGAATCTTGCTTTGCGTTATTCTGCAACCTCTGCAGAAGAACGCTCATCGTGTCTTCTGCATCCGGTCCTGGGCCTAAGGAAAAAGGCTTACCATCCTGAATCCAGTCTTCAGCAACACCTATAAAGACAAGAAAGAACAGGTTAGCATTCCGGCATCTGAAAGGCAAAGGCTTACCTACTCTTCGTGCGCTCCGGAGGTCTTCACACTGCATTCCGGCATCTGAAAGACAAAAGCTTACCATCTCTTCGCACGCTCCGGAGGCCTTCGGCGCTGCATCCCGCATCTGAAAGACAAAACAAGGTGCGTTTAAAGACATTGGGGAACTTTAATACTCACGTGCCATTACTCCTTTCCACATCTAATCCAGTGGGTATTCCGGCACCCTGCAGCCGCTCCGAACTCGTACCTGCAAAATAAAAAGACAGTTAGAGCGCATCGTGAAGCAGGCAACAAGCGCTTACTTACGTGCTTCCAGGCACTTCTATTCATCAAACGGGCTCCATCTGCAACTCAGTTCAGCCCGTCATCCGCCATCGCCGGAACCCTGCAAAACAAGAGACATCATTACTAAAGACTTTAAAGACATTTGAATGACTCGAAACTTACCGTTCGTGCAGTAAACGACGGACAGCAGTCCTCTGAAGTCAAGAGGCCTGCGCTACCTATCCAGTGAAGAAACTGGTTACAGCACCCTGCCCCGAGGCAGATGGAGAGCTCGGCATTCACTTACCTAAGACATCTTACTCTACACGTCAGGCATACAGTGCACAGAGGTCCAGCCCAAAGAGCCAACCGGGTGCTACACATCACCTTTGAAGATACGGTAGTCGCCCAGTCAAGACCGGCGTCTCTGCGAGAATCAGGTGAGCGTTACATGTGGTTAGTTGAACCCAAGCAATGGCAGCACTCTAAGTGTAATCACTCTACTTCCAAATCCTCACCGCTGTACACCAGTGTTAGGCAGAATCCTGTGCAGTGCCCTTAGGGACCACTACACACAATTAAGACTACAGGTGGCAATACAAGTTTTACCTTTGGTACAAGCCTGTACTACTATGTCAGAGTGGTAGCAGTGGCGGAGCAGCCAGGCTTATCTCAAGAGTATATGAGCAGTAGCAGAGATTACACAAAGGGACCACAATTACTGTGACTCAAGCAAACACTGACGCAAGGTTTAAGGTAGAAAAATATAAGTACATTTATTTTTAAACCATTTGTTATAAACACACCACTTCTATTAGACTTAAATAAAAACCACACGTTAAATATACTACAACTAACCAATTCACTTTGTACAGTAAGTCTCAAGGTAAGTACCCTGTGTTTGAATGAAACGGTGTTACGAACAAAACACGTTACTGCGAATACGATTGCGATCACTTTTTGACAGTTCGGTCTACTAACTAAACGAGTATCGTGACATGAAATGCTACCGGGACAAAAATACACTTAGCACCTGAGATACCCAGAGGGAGTTGGAGGCAAAAATCACAGGCAATATTTTGGTTAGGCAGGCAGAATCGAGAAACGCTCAGAGACAGGAGTTCAAAAGTCAGAGGGCCGGAGCCAGGGTCGAAAGACACCGGGGGCCTGTTGCCGAAGATCACACAGTTAGACAGTTCACGATTCAACGTAGCCAAAAGAACTTCGATATTGTCAATGTTCAGAAGCAAAAGTTATAAGAAGGAGGGAAGACAAGGGCAAGCCTTGGAAATGAAGAAAAGGGATTCACCCAGTTTCCTCAAGCAGAACACAGTACCTTGTTCCAATGGTGCAGCTGGTGCCCTGGCAGTTGTTCCTGTTGGTTTCCTGCAGACCCACGAACCCTGGAGCTTCGTTGCGAAGGAGGACGTCTGAAGGGGGTCTGCACCACACAGGGATGAAGCCGGCAGCAGCGACGAGGAATAAAAGGTGTGCTCCTTAAAAACAGGAGAGGCTCTTCAGATGGCCATCCGGACCACTACAGCAGCGTGCAGCGATTTCAACCAAGGAAGAGGATCCTCTGGCTGTAGAAGATGAGCTGGTTATCCCCACCAAGCTCAAGGGAAGAAAACTCCGAACTGGATCTTCTCTAAGTCGTTGAAGGGAAGATAGCTCAGGACTGCAGCAGGGCTTCACCTGGACGGGGTAGTTGCAGCAGCTGTCTTTCTCTCCGCTTCTCTTCGGTTCCTTGTAGTTCCACTGGCGACTCGCTCGCTTCTAGCCCAAGAGACCTGCCTCTTATGCAAAAAAAAACCCATTCACACAGCCTGGCTGTCAATCACCAAGCAGGGGGGTTGTCCAGCCGGACAACTACCCTGGCCAATCATGACAAAGTGCGACTTGGGTTTCCTAGGGTACCCTGTGCAGGAGGTGACTACACCCTTCACTTACATTCAGCACACCTAGACACACAGAAGCCTTGAGGAGAGCTTCTGAGCAGAAGCCTGCCAAAAGACAGTGAACAAAGTAAAACACAAGAAGGACTTTAACAAAAAGAAATGGTGAATAAACCCAACCAGAGCCAAAAGAAAGACGATTTGGTCAAGCGGGTTTATGTTCGAGGCTAATATGATAGGCAAGAACAGTATCACGTTTATCTAATATAATCGCGGTAGAAAAGTTAGGATAGATACCACTGCCACCAGCCAAGTCTAAATGTTAAAAGAGCAAAACAATGCCCTAGGAGGTACAGATAAAAAGGGATACGAATTAACCCTTTCCAGTACTCCATGGAAGATGGGGTGCATTGGATGTGTGGTCGATTGACTAAGTAAAGTTAATGGTAACTTTACCCTTTTCTGGGGGACGGTAGTCGCCTCAGAAATGGAGTCGAGGGAGTCTCAAAGATAACCCTGTGCCACGGCACTGAAGGTGCTGTGTGACCCACAAAAAGAAGGGGGCTACTGAAGTGGTGTACTTCAGAGTCCACAATCACAAAAACAGGTAGAAACACATGGCAAAACACAGGTAAGAGTGGGGGAAAAGCTCTCACTCTTACCAAGTAGAAGAAAATAAACTCCAGAAGTCCAGCAAAGCTGCTGGGGGACTCACTAGGTGAGGGAAATTAGCCATAAATGAGAATTCTCCCTAACACCCGGTCATCAGGCTTTGATGTTGCCAGTAGAACGGGTGCCCCCATGACGCCTGGACCTGGAGGAGTGCAGACACAGCAGGAGGCACCAGCCTCTGGAGAGGTTCTGACTGGCGCATTGAGGGCAGCAGCGTCTGCCCTGCACCGCCACAGCAGCAACGGATGCATCCGGGTCAAGAAAGTGCCAGAGCCAGCTCCGGTGGGGCTCGTAGCACTTGGGACCAGCGCTGGAGGACCACACAGGAGCCCGGCGTGGGGGATCTCATCCAGCAGGTGGGGGCCCGAATGGTTAGATGCTGTGCCTAGGGAAAAGCATGTGGCCGTTCTCCCGTCAGGCACCCAGTAAGCGCGGATGTACGTGCGCCCGCAGCTGAGGGCTGAACCTGAGTAAACGTGTCATAAACCGTCTCCTGCGTCCCTTCTGGACCTCGTGGTCCCTGACCCATAGAGCACTGAATGCAGTAACCCTCCCAACATGGCCGTCGAATACGAAACGCAGCTTGCCAGCCTTTACGCTCCACGCTCGGCGCACTACTAAACAGACACACCACCGCGGTTGTGCGTGTCTCAACGTTACTGCTCGCCGTAGCTGGACGTGTGCTGCCGAAGTTCGATCGGGGCCAATTTCCTGATTTCTGTATCCCGGTTCCTTGATTCCTCCTCCTTTCCATTCATCCCTCAAACCTTACCGAACTTTCCTGGATTTACGCACGCGCTCGAGTCACGGCTTCTGTGCCTCCGCGCGCGGACATTGTTCCTTCCTGGTTCCGTCTATCAGAATTATTGCAGAGATAAAGTTCTTGAGCATACCATAGCAGAGTACTCACCCAAAACTGGAAATCTGTGAGGGTCTGGTTGTGTTCGAAAGGGTTAATGCAGCATAGCTCTCAACCATTTGTGTTGCAAAGGTGGGTGAAATCACCCGATTTTGTTTTTGGCGGGTGAGACGCCCATTGGAATGAATGGGCGTGCAGGAGACTTGGCAGGTGAGTCAGCCCTTTACAAGGCGGGTGACACCCGGCAAAAGCGTGTGAGTTGAGAGCTATGATGCAGGGGGAAGATATAGAGAATCTCCCTGAAACTCTTCCCACCCCTGCAACGACTAGATAAGTCAGCAGGGGGTGAGCAGTTCCAGGGAAACCCTCGGGGAAAAAACCCTGTATCCGGGATGCCGTCAGCTCAGGAGTGATGACCCTTCATGAGGATTCCTTTGGGAGTCTTCAGGGAATGTTCTGTCTGAGTAATAATAAAAGTAGGAGTTAGATTGTGTTTCAAGGCAGAGTTGGAAATTACAAGAGGTGGGTGAATTAGAGTGACATACCCTTAGGAGTGGATGGTACTTTTGAAAAGACGTCAGTATTCGGGAGAGAGAAGCTTAACGTGGCAATGCTGAGCGTAAAAGATAAATAGAATAGTGAGTCCTGGAAATGGATAAGTACCTGGAAAAGGGGGAATGAGAGAGCCTCGCTGTGCGAAGTGTCTGGGGTAGCCAAAAGCCGGAGAATGCTTGTGGGAGTTCTCTCTGTTAGAGTGATCCGGGGGTAGCCGTTGGAAGAACGAGGCTGTGTGGAAGTGAATCTCGCGGATCACTGCCGGACGAACGAAGTAGATAGAGTTCGGTGTAAAGGGAGTCTGGATAAGCGATGTCGGTCCGGGGATTGGAACAGTCTGGAAAGAAGATTTGAAAATTAAATGTATGCACATAGAAAACTGGGAAGGACAGAGACAGGAAGTAAGCCCAGAATTCGAACTCACGGAGCGTTGGGTAAACGGAGTAGCAACGCATCCTTGCGTTGTTACGGTGGGTTGATTTCCTGTGAACTGCGTATGAGGTGGAGACTTCCTGTTTCCAGCTAAAGGAAAAACTGCACCGTCGCCTCTGATATGTGCCGCCATCTTGCAAGGAAAAATGGATGATACGCGTCTGTGCGTCCAACGGCGCCACAGAGACCAATGCCGCTTTGAAAATATCACACCGTCCTGGACAATCTGAACAAAGCACGCTGGAATCCGAAGACCCGCGCACAGGCTTATACAAATCCCGGACCGTGCAAAAGAAGTCACAAAAGAAGTTCGCAAGAAAAACAGGTGGAAGGGGAGAGACCCGTGGCAGATTGAGACGCCTAAAAATCGATACGGATACAGGGATGGAAGCCGCGGTTGAAGACCTCATGCGAGGCATGCAGGAACTCACCACAGAAGTTCAAAACCTTAAAGCTGAGAACGTTGCCTTAAAGCAGCTGGTATTGTCTTGTGATTCTGCTACCAAGGAAAGTGTGTTATTGGGAGGAGTGGTGGACAAATATGATGGTTCTCCAAAGACCCTTTGTGCCTTCCTTGATTCATGCTTGGTGCATTTCACCTTCAAGCCCTACTACTTTTCCACCCCTAAAGCAAAAGTGGGGTTTATGATATCACACCTCACTGGCAATGCATTAACCCGGGCAACTCCCCTAGTCAATTCGGGCGACGCCCTCCTGGATGATTACAATGGATTTGTGGAAGCCCTAAAGGCCATGTTTGATCGCCCTGAGCAGGTTTACAGCGCTCAAGAACGTCTACGAAGGAAGCAGATTGGTCCCAAGAGGCTAGCTTCACTCTCTTTCGAAGAGGCTTGAATGAACAAATAAAGGACGAGCTAGCCAGGGTAGCTCGCCTGGATTCTTTCCGGGCCCTTTTGGACCTTTTTCTGCAAATTGATTTTTTCGAATCCAGGAAAGAAAGTCGGAGAAAAGGAACTCGAAATCCTCCTTCCAAAAGGCTGCCATAGATCACCCTTCCAGTCCAGAACCCGCAGCTTCTCCGACCTCAGATCCAGAACCCATGCAACTGGGGGCCTTCCGTGGACCCATTACCCCACAAGAAAGGATGCACCGTATTCACACTGGTCTCTGCATGTATTGCGCATCCGATAAACATCTTGTCAGAGAGTGCCATATTGCTCCTCCAGGGCGTTCAGGAAATGCCAGCTCCCGATCCTAGATGGGGCACAGTTTCGGGAGAATGGTGTCTGCTCTTCATCAATTCCTTCCTTGAACTCTCCTGGACAAAATAACCTTGTGATTCTACAGGCCTTTCTATCGCCTTCCAAGAAAGAATCGTACCCCATCCTCGCATTAGTGGATTGCGGAGCCATGGGCATATTCATAGATCATGATTGGGTCACAACTCATCACATTCCATGCGAAACACGAGGGACTATGCAACCTGTTGAAGCTATTGATGGAAGACCCCTGTCTTCAGGACCCATAACCCTTCAAACTAAGGAGCTTCTTCTCTCCATTAACCACCATCAAGAGAGGATTAAATTTGATATTGTAAGATCTGCCCACTATCCAATGGTTTTGGGCATGCCCTGGTTACAGAAGCACAATCCCTATATCAACTGGGCAGCAGGCTCTCTATTTCTTGGTTCGGAACATTGTATGTCCAACTGTTTGTCCCTGAACACCTTACCAAAGCCCTCTGAAGACTTCCAAGAAAATCAGCAAATACCAGTCACCGTCTCTAATGTCATCCAGATTCCCAGGGCCTACCAGGCGTACACAGATGTGTTCTCAACAGCCATAGTTCAACTCTACCACCCCACAGACCTTAAGACTGTGCTATCGATACCGAACCTTCAGCAGTAATTCAGTTTCGAAGAATGTTTATCTTGTCAGAACCTGAAAAAAAGAACCCTCCGGGAATACCTGGATACCAATCTGGAAAATGGAACTATTCGACCATCCAAGTCCCCGGTGGGCGCCTCCCTATTTTTTGTTCCCAAGAAGGATTCCAAGGAGCTTAGGCCATGTCTCAATTACCGTGGCCTTAACCAATGCACTCTTAAGGACCGTTATCCATTGCCTCGCATCTCAGACATCCTGGAAGCCGTCAGAGGTGCTGTCGTCTTCACAAAACTAGACCTCAGGGGTGCCTACCATCTTATTCGTATAAAGGAAGGTGACAAATGGAAGACAGCCTTTAGAAAACCCTTCGGCCATTTTGAATATCTAGTTATGCCCTTTGGACTTGCTAATGCCCCATGTCAGGAATCGGCTATTGCAAGGCGGTTTTACGAAAATCTACTCGTTGTGGCAACTGGAGGTTGCTGTGGAAGCTAGGTGCCTCGTTGCTAAGGAGGAATAACGTTCCTTCGATGTCACGACGCTGATCAGGTGATCTTGGCTATTTAGCCACACCTCCTCAGTTACTCGGTGCTTCTGATCAAGCATTTTGATGTTAGATTCTTGTTCTACGCTATCTACTGTTTTCATGTGTTTTGACCTTGGATTTTCAAACTTCACTTGCCTTTGGACTAACCTTTTCTGCTTTTGGCCTTTAACTTTGCCTCTATTGGTTCCGAACTCTAGCTCTCGTCCCGGGATTATGTTTCGTTTTTGCCCTCATATTGTTGTGTCTTTGCCCGCATGGTTTATTGACCCGGACCGTTTAAAGGATTCCCTTTTGTGAGCGACTCTGTACGTTTTGTTTGTGGCTTACTAGTACCTCGTTCACTCACTAGTATTTTGTTTGGATTCAGTTTACAACTTCAGCTGCGACGTAGGACAGCATCCGCTGCACCGTGGGACAGCCTCCCCTGCACCGCGGGACAGCCTCCGCTGCACCGTGGGACAACTTCCTCTGCACCGCGGGACAGCATCCGCTGTGCCGTGGGACAGCCTCCGCTGCTACGAGGGAACATATTGTTGTGCCTTTGCCCGCATGGTTTGTTGACCCGGACCGTTTAAGGTATTCCCTTTTGTGAGCGACTCTGTATGTTTTGTTCGTGGCTTACTAGTACCTCGTTCACTCACTAATATTTTGTTTGGATTCAGTTTACAGCCTCAGCTGGGACAGCATCCGCTGCACCACGGGACAGCCTCTGCTGCGCCGTGGGACAGCATCCGCTGCGCCGTGGGACAGCCTCCGCTGTTACGAGGGAAGCATAAATTCATCCGCAGCGTTGAGTGAAGCCGGAATCACTTTTACTTCATACGGAAGATAGTATTGTCTCTGCGGTACGAGAAAGACCTTTTTGTTTATTGCGGAATTCTGGAGGCAGAGTGTTCTCTCTGATTGTTTATTCTTCCTGAGTTATCCACTATTGACAAGGAACCATGGGTTTGTGACCTGTTCGTGGATATTTCCCGGGTAAGCTCATTTATTTTCATTTGCATTTTTGGTCATTTATGCCTAGTAACATCGTAATCTCATAGTGGTTAATTCCTTTTTGCAGGGAATTCTATTGGATATCGACCTACAAATCCTGGCCGTGGTAGTTCTGCCAAGTTTGTTACCCTAGCCAGGTTGGTGTTAGTGTGGGACAAGGTTTGAATTCTTATATACAACCTTAAGTATAACTATTACTAACTGTGCTTTTCTTTCTACAGCCACGTGGTCTCTGTGGGATATCCAATCTTTCAATTAATAGATCCCTTTGTATGTGTATTCATTACATTCAGAGGGATACATTGGTGGGAAGAATTCTTCTACACTACGGGGTCAAATCTGTGAAGAGGAATTCTGACAGAATCAGAAGCCTTTCATAATGGACCCCAACGAGACCCTGGCGAATTTACTGCAGTTAGTGGCCGATTTAAGAACAGATATGGCTAATGCTCACGCCACCACTCAACAACAGATCCTGGAATTACAAACGACCATACAGCCGTTACCTCAAGCGGCACCAGTGATGCCTAGTGCCCCTGTCATTGAACATTCACAGGCAGAGGCCGGTCCGGTATATATTACCTCACAGTTTCCTTTGGCTCCTCCAGAGAGGTTTCATGGGGATCCAAGGAATTTCAGGACATTTTTGAATCAATGTCGCCTGCACTATTTGTGCCGACCTGGTTCCTTTCCTGATTCTGCCACTAATGCGGCATTTCTATTGTCGCATCTAGGGGGTACTGCCGCAGCATGGTCTAATCCACTCTTGGAAGAGGGTATCCCGTTATTGTTTGACTGTGATGCCTTAATTGAAGCTATGGGAAAGGTTTTTGAAACCCAAAACACGGCTCAAGTCATGGAACTGGAATTGTTAAATCTACAACAAGGTGATTTAACTCTATTGGCCTATCTAGCCAAATTTAACCAATTGGCTGCAGAAACGGGATGGCCTGATGATAAGAAGGCATCCTTATTCTATAAGGGATTATCTGATTCATTGAAGGTTTTATATTGATAGGCAAGAACAGTATCACGTTTATCTAATATAATCGCGGTAGAAAAGTTAGGATAGATACCACTGCCACCAGCCAAGTCTAAATGTTAAAAGAGCAAAACAATGCCCTAGGAGGTACAGATAAAAAGGGATACGAATTAACCCTTTCCAGTACTCCATGGAAGATGGGGTGCATTGGATGTGTGGTCGATTGACTAAGTAAAGTTAATGGTAACTTTACCCTTTTCTGGGGGACGGTAGTCGCCTCAGAAATGGAGTCGAGGGAGTCTCAAAGATAACCCTGTGCCACGGCACTGAAGGTGCTGTGTGACCCACAAAAAGAAGGGGGCTACTGAAGTGGTGTACTTCAGAGTCCACAATCACAAAAACAGGTAGAAACACATGGCAAAACACAGGTAAGAGTGGGGGAAAAGCTCTCACTCTTACCAAGTAGAAGAAAATAAACTCCAGAAGTCCAGCAAAGCTGCTGGGGGACTCACTAGGTGAGGGAAATTAGCCATAAATGAGAATTCTCCCTAACACCCGGTCATCAGGCTTTGATGTTGCCAGTAGAACGGGTGCCCCCATGACGCCTGGACCTGGAGGAGTGCAGACACAGCAGGAGGCACCAGCCTCTGGAGAGGTTCTGACTGGCGCATTGAGGGCAGCAGCGTCTGCCCTGCACCGCCTCAGCAGCAACGGATGCATCCGGGTCAAGAAAGTGCCAGAGCCAGCTCCGGTGGGGCTCGTAGCACTTGGGACCAGCGCTGGAGGACCACACAGGAGCCCGGCGTGGGGGATCTCATCCAGCAGGTGGGGGCCCGAATGGTTAGATGCTGTGCCTAGGGAAAAGCATGTGGCCGTTCTCCCGTCAGGCACCCAGTAAGCGCGGATGTACGTGCGCCCGCAGCTGAGGGCTGAACCTGAGTAAACGTGTCATAAACCGTCTCCTGCGTCCCTTCTGGACTTCGTGGTCCCTGACCCATAGAGCACTGAATGCAGTAACCCTCCCAACATGGCCGTCGAATACGAAACGCAGCTTGCCAGCCTTTACGCTCCACGCTCGGCGCACTACTAAACAGACACACCACCGCGGTTGTGCGTGTCTCAACGTTACTGCTCGCCGTAGCTGGACGTGTGCTGCCGAAGTTCGATCGGGGCCAATTTCCTGATTTCTGTATCCCGGTTCCTTGATTCCTCCTCCTTTCCATTCATCCCTCAAACCTTACCGAACTTTCCTGGATTTACGCACGCGCTCGAGTCACGGCTTCTGTGCCTCCGCGCGCGGACATTGTTCCTTCCTGGTTCCGTCTATCAGAATTATTGCAGAGATAAAGTTCTTGAGCATACCATAGCAGAGTACTCACCCAAAACTGGAAATCTGTGAGGGTCTGGTTGTGTTCGAAGGGTTAATGCAGCATAGCTCTCAACCATTTGTGTTGCAAAGGTGGGTGAAATCACCCGATTTTGTTTTTGGCGGGTGAGACGCCCATTGGAATGAATGGGCGTGCAGGAGACTTGGCAGGTGAGTCAGCCCTTTACAAGGCGGGTGACACCCGGCAAAAGCGTGTGAGTTGAGAGCTATGATGCAGGGGGAAGATATAGAGAATCTCCCTGAAACTCTTCCCACCCCTGCAACGACTAGATAAGTCAGCAGGGGGTGAGCAGTTCCAGGGAAACCCTCGGGGAAAAAACCCTGTATCCGGGATGCCGTCAGCTCAGGAGTGATGACCCTTCATGAGGATTCCTTTGGGAGTCTTCAGGGAATGTTCTGTCTGAGTAATAATAAAAGTAGGAGTTAGATTGTGTTTCAAGGCAGAGTTGGAAATTACAAGAGGTGGGTGAATTAGAGTGACATACCCTTAGGAGTGGATGGTACTTTTGAAAAGACGTCAGTATTCGGGAGAGAGAAGCTTAACGTGGCAATGCTGAGCGTAAAAGATAAATAGAATAGTGAGTCCTGGAAATGGATAAGTACCTGGAAAAGGGGGAATGAGAGAGCCTCGCTGTGCGAAGTGTCTGGGGTAGCCAAAAGCCGGAGAATGCTTGTGGGAGTTCTCTCTGTTAGAGTGATCCGGGGGTAGCCGTTGGAAGAACGAGGCTGTGTGGAAGTGAATCTCGCGGATCACTGCCGGACGAACGAAGTAGATAGAGTTCGGTGTAAAGGGAGTCTGGATAAGCGATGTCGGTCCGGGGATTGGAACAGTCTGGAAAGAAGATTTGAAAATTAAATGTATGCACATAGAAAACTGGGAAGGACAGAGACAGGAAGTAAGCCCAGAATTCGAACTCACGGAGCGTTGGGTAAACGGAGTAGCAACGCATCCTTGCGTTGTTACGGTGGGTTGATTTCCTGTGAACTGCGTATGAGGTGGAGACTTCCTGTTTCCAGCTAAAGGAAAAACTGCACCGTCGCCTCTGATATGTGCCGCCATCTTGCAAGGAAAAATGGATGATACGCGTCTGTGCGTCCAACGGCGCCACAGAGACCAATGCCGCTTTGAAAATATCACACCGTCCTGGACAATCTGAACAAAGCACGCTGGAATCCGAAGACCCGCGCACAGGCTTATACAAATCCCGGACCGTGCAAAAGAAGTCACAAAAGAAGGTCGCAAGCGAACAGGAAAAACAGGTGGAAGGGGAGAGACTCGTGGCAGATTGAGACGCCTAAAAATCGATACGGATACAGGGATGGAAGCCGCGGTTGAAGACCTCATGCGAGGCATGCAGGAACTCACCACAGAAGTTCAAAACCTTAAAGCTGAGAACGTTGCCTTAAAGCAGCTGGTATTGTCTTGTGATTCTGCTACCAAGGAAAGTGTGTTATTGGGAGGAGTGGTGGACAAATATGATGGTTCTCCAAAGACCCTTTGTGCCTTCCTTGATTCATGCTTGGTGCATTTCACCTTCAAGCCCTACTACTTTTCCACCCCTAAAGCAAAAGTGGGGTTTATGATATCACACCTCACTGGCAATGCATTAACCCGGGCAACTCCCCTAGTCAATTCGGGCGACGCCCTCCTGGATGATTACAATGGATTTGTGGAAGCCCTAAAGGCCATGTTTGATCGCCCTGAGCAGGTTTACAGCGCTCAAGAACGTCTACGAAGGAAGCAGATTGGTCCCAAGAGGCTAGCTTCACTCTCTTTCGAAGAGGCTTGAATGAACAAATAAAGGACGAGCTAGCCAGGGTAGCTCGCCTGGATTCTTTCCGGGCCCTTTTGGACCTTTTTCTGCAAATTGATTTTTTCGAATCCAGGAAAGAAAGTCGGAGAAAAGGAACTCGAAATCCTCCTTCCAAAAGGCTGCCATAGATCACCCTTCCAGTCCAGAACCCGCAGCTTCTCCGACCTCAGATCCAGAACCCATGCAACTGGGGGCCTTCCGTGGACCCATTACCCCACAAGAAAGGATGCACCGTATTCACACTGGTCTCTGCATGTATTGCGCATCCGATAAACATCTTGTCAGAGAGTGCCATATTGCTCCTCCAGGGCGTTCAGGAAATGCCAGCTCCCGATCCTAGATGGGGCACAGTTTCGGGAGAATGGTGTCTGCTCTTCATCAATTCCTTCCTTGAACTCTCCTGGACAAAATAACCTTGTGATTCTACAGACCTTTCTATCGCCTTCCAAGAAAGAATCGTACCCCATCCTCGCATTAGTGGATTGCGGAGCCATGGGCATATTCATAGATCATGATTGGGTCACAACTCATCACATTCCATGCGAAACACGAGGGACTATGCAACCTGTTGAAGCTATTGATGGAAGACCCCTGTCTTCAGGACCCATAACCCTTCAAACTAAGGAGCTTCTTCTCTCCATTAACCACCATCAAGAGAGGATTAAATTTGATATTGTAAGATCTGCCCACTATCCAATGGTTTTGGGCATGCCCTGGTTACAGAAGCACAATCCCTATATCAACTGGGCAGCAGGCTCTCTATTTCTTGGTTCGGAACATTGTATGTCCAACTGTTTGTCCCTGAACACCTTACCAAAGCCCTCTGAAGACTTCCAAGAAAATCAGCAAATACCAGTCACCGTCTCTAATGTCATCCAGATTCCCAGGGCCTACCAGGCGTACACAGATGTGTTCTCAACAGCCATAGTTCAACTCTACCACCCCACAGACCTGAAGACTGTGCTATCGATACCGAACCTTCAGCAGTAATTCAGTTTCGAAGAATGTTTATCTTGTCAGAACCTGAAAAAAAGAACCCTCCGGGAATACCTGGATACCAATCTGGAAAATGGAACTATTCGACCATCCAAGTCCCCGGTGGGCGCCTCCCTATTTTTTGTTCCCAAGAAGGATTCCAAGGAGCTTAGGCCATGTCTCAATTACCGTGGCCTTAACCAATGCACTCTTAAGGACCGTTATCCATTGCCTCGCATCTCAGACATCCTGGAAGCCGTCAGAGGTGCTGTCGTCTTCACAAAACTAGACCTCAGGGGTGCCTACCATCTTATTCGTATAAAGGAAGGTGACAAATGGAAGACAGCCTTTAGAAAACCCTTCGGCCATTTTGAATATCTAGTTATGCCCTTTGGACTTGCTAATGCCCCATGTCAGGAATCGGCTATTGCAAGGCGGTTTTACGAAAATCTACTCGTTGTGGCAACTGGAGGTTGCTGTGGAAGCTAGGTGCCTCGTTGCTAAGGAGGAATAACGTTCCTTCGATGTCACGACGCTGATCAGGTGATCTTGGCTATTTAGCCACACCTCCTCAGTTACTCGGTGCTTCTGATCAAGCATTTTGATGTTAGATTCTTGTTCTACGCTATCTACTGTTTTCATGTGTTTTGACCTTGGATTTTCAAACTTCACTTGCCTTTGGACTAACCTTTTCTGCTTTTGGCCTTTAACTTTGCCTCTATTGGTTCCGAACTCTAGCTCTCGTCCCGGGATTATGTTTCGTTTTTGCCCTCATATTGTTGTGTCTTTGCCCGCATGGTTTATTGACCCGGACCGTTTAAAGGATTCCCTTTTGTGAGCGACTCTGTACGTTTTGTTTGTGGCTTACTAGTACCTCGTTCACTCACTAGTATTTTGTTTGGATTCAGTTTACAACTTCAGCTGCGACGTAGGACAGCATCCGCTGCACCGTGGGACAGCCTCCCCTGCACCGCGGGACAGCCTCCGCTGCACCGTGGGACAACTTCCTCTGCACCGCGGGACAGCATCCGCTGTGCCGTGGGACAGCCTCCGCTGCTACAAGGGAACATATTGTTGTGCCTTTGCCCGCATGGTTTATTGACCCGGACCGTTTAAGGTATTCCCTTTTGTGAGCGACTCTGTATGTTTTGTTCGTGGCTTACTAGTACCTCGTTCACTCACTAATATTCTGTTTGGATTCAGTTTACAGCCTCAGCTGGGACAGCATCCGCTGCACCACGGGACAGCCTCTGCTGCGCCGTGGGACAGCATCCGCTGCGCCGTGGGACAGCCTCCGCTGTTACGAGGGAAGCATAAATTCATCCGCAGCGTTGAGTGAAGCCGGAATCACTTTTACTTCATACGGAAGATAGTATTGTCTCTGCGGTACGAGAAAGACCTTTTTGTTTATTGCGGAATTCTGGAGGCAGAGTGTTCTCTCTGATTGTTTATTCTTCCTGAGTTATCCACTATTGACAAGGAACCATGGGTTTGTGACCTGTTCGTGGATATTTCCCGGGTAAGCTCATTTATTTTCATTTGCATTTTTGGTCATTTATGCCTAGTAACATCGTAATCTCATAGTGGTTAATTCCTTTTTGCAGGGAATTCTATTGGATATCGACCTACAAATCCTGGCCGTGGTAGTTCTGCCAAGTTTGTTACCCTAGCCAGGTTGGTGTTAGTGTGGGACAAGGTTTGAATTCTTATATACAACCTTAAGTATAACTATTACTAACTGTGCTTTTCTTTCTACAGCCACGTGGTCTCTGTGGGATATCCAATCTTTCAATTAATAGATCCCTTTGTATGTGTATTCATTACATTCAGAGGGATACATTGGTGGGAAGAATTCTTCTACACTACGGGGTCAAATCTGTGAAGAGGAATTCTGACAGAATCAGAAGCCTTTCATAATGGACCCCAACGAGACCCTGGCGAATTTACTGCAGTTAGTGGCCGATTTAAGAACAGATATGGCTAATGCTCACGCCACCACTCAACAACAGATCCTGGAATTACAAACGACCATACAGCCGTTACCTCAAGCGGCACCAGTGATGCCTAGTGCCCCTGTCATTGAACATTCACAGGCAGAGGCCGGTCCGGTATATATTACCTCACAGTTTCCTTTGGCTCCTCCAGAGAGGTTTCATGGGGATCCAAGGAATTTCAGGACATTTTTGAATCAATGTCGCCTGCACTATTTGTGCCGACCTGGTTCCTTTCCTGATTCTGCCACTAATGCGGCATTTCTATTGTCGCATCTAGGGGGTACTGCCGCAGCATGGTCTAATCCACTCTTGGAAGAGGGTATCCCGTTATTGTTTGACTGTGATGCCTTAATTGAAGCTATGGGAAAGGTTTTTGAAACCCAAAACACGGCTCAAGTCATGGAACTGGAATTGTTAAATCTACAACAAGGTGATTTAACTCTATTGGCCTATCTAGCCAAATTTAACCAATTGGCTGCAGAAACGGGATGGCCTGATGATAAGAAGGCATCCTTATTCTATAAGGGATTATCTGATTCATTGAAGGTTTTATATTGATAGGCAAGAACAGTATCACGTTTATCTAATATAATCGCGGTAGAAAAGTTAGGATAGATACCACTGCCACCAGCCAAGTCTAAATGTTAAAAGAGCAAAACAATGCCCTAGGAGGTACAGATAAAAAGGGATACGAATTAACCCTTTCCAGTACTCCATGGAAGATGGGGTGCATTGGATGTGTGGTCGATTGACTAAGTAAAGTTAATGGTAACTTTACCCTTTTCTGGGGGACGGTAGTCGCCTCAGAAATGGAGTCGAGGGAGTCTCAAAGATAACCCTGTGCCACGGCACTGAAGGTGCTGTGTGACCCACAAAAAGAAGGGGGCTACTGAAGTGGTGTACTTCAGAGTCCACAATCACAAAAACAGGTAGAAACACATGGCAAAACACAGGTAAGAGTGGGGGAAAAGCTCTCACTCTTACCAAGTAGAAGAAAATAAACTCCAGAAGTCCAGCAAAGCTGCTGGGGGACTCACTAGGTGAGGGAAATTAGCCATAAATGAGAATTCTCCCTAACACCCGGTCATCAGGCTTTGATGTTGCCAGTAGAACGGGTGCCCCCATGACGCCTGGACCTGGAGGAGTGCAGACACAGCAGGAGGCACCAGCCTCTGGAGAGGTTCTGACTGGCGCATTGAGGGCAGCAGCGTCTGCCCTGCACCGCCTCAGCAGCAACGGATGCATCCGGGTCAAGAAAGTGCCAGAGCCAGCTCCGGTGGGGCTCGTAGCACTTGGGACCAGCGCTGGAGGACCACACAGGAGCCCGGCGTGGGGGATCTCATCCAGCAGGTGGGGGCCCGAATGGTTAGATGCTGTGCCTAGGGAAAAGCATGTGGCCGTTCTCCCGTCAGGCACCCAGTAAGCGCGGATGTACGTGCGCCCGCAGCTGAGGGCTGAACCTGAGTAAACGTGTCATAAACCGTCTCCTGCGTCCCTTCTGGACTTCGTGGTCCCTGACCCATAGAGCACTGAATGCAGTAACCCTCCCAACATGGCCGTCGAATACGAAACGCAGCTTGCCAGCCTTTACGCTCCACGCTCGGCGCACTACTAAACAGACACACCACCGCGGTTGTGCGTGTCTCAACGTTACTGCTCGCCGTAGCTGGACGTGTGCTGCCGAAGTTCGATCGGGGCCAATTTCCTGATTTCTGTATCCCGGTTCCTTGATTCCTCCTCCTTTCCATTCATCCCTCAAACCTTACCGAACTTTCCTGGATTTACGCACGCGCTCGAGTCACGGCTTCTGTGCCTCCGCGCGCGGACATTGTTCCTTCCTGGTTCCGTCTATCAGAATTATTGCAGAGATAAAGTTCTTGAGCATACCATAGCAGAGTACTCACCCAAAACTGGAAATCTGTGAGGGTCTGGTTGTGTTCGAAGGGTTAATGCAGCATAGCTCTCAACCATTTGTGTTGCAAAGGTGGGTGAAATCACCCGATTTTGTTTTTGGCGGGTGAGACGCCCATTGGAATGAATGGGCGTGCAGGAGACTTGGCAGGTGAGTCAGCCCTTTACAAGGCGGGTGACACCCGGCAAAAGCGTGTGAGTTGAGAGCTATGATGCAGGGGGAAGATATAGAGAATCTCCCTGAAACTCTTCCCACCCCTGCAACGACTAGATAAGTCAGCAGGGGGTGAGCAGTTCCAGGGAAACCCTCGGGGAAAAAACCCTGTATCCGGGATGCCGTCAGCTCAGGAGTGATGACCCTTCATGAGGATTCCTTTGGGAGTCTTCAGGGAATGTTCTGTCTGAGTAATAATAAAAGTAGGAGTTAGATTGTGTTTCAAGGCAGAGTTGGAAATTACAAGAGGTGGGTGAATTAGAGTGACATACCCTTAGGAGTGGATGGTACTTTTGAAAAGACGTCAGTATTCGGGAGAGAGAAGCTTAACGTGGCAATGCTGAGCGTAAAAGATAAATAGAATAGTGAGTCCTGGAAATGGATAAGTACCTGGAAAAGGGGGAATGAGAGAGCCTCGCTGTGCGAAGTGTCTGGGGTAGCCAAAAGCCGGAGAATGCTTGTGGGAGTTCTCTCTGTTAGAGTGATCCGGGGGTAGCCGTTGGAAGAACGAGGCTGTGTGGAAGTGAATCTCGCGGATCACTGCCGGACGAACGAAGTAGATAGAGTTCGGTGTAAAGGGAGTCTGGATAAGCGATGTCGGTCCGGGGATTGGAACAGTCTGGAAAGAAGATTTGAAAATTAAATGTATGCACATAGAAAACTGGGAAGGACAGAGACAGGAAGTAAGCCCAGAATTCGAACTCACGGAGCGTTGGGTAAACGGAGTAGCAACGCATCCTTGCGTTGTTACGGTGGGTTGATTTCCTGTGAACTGCGTATGAGGTGGAGACTTCCTGTTTCCAGCTAAAGGAAAAACTGCACCGTCGCCTCTGATATGTGCCGCCATCTTGCAAGGAAAAATGGATGATACGCGTCTGTGCGTCCAACGGCGCCACAGAGACCAATGCCGCTTTGAAAATATCACACCGTCCTGGACAATCTGAACAAAGCACGCTGGAATCCGAAGACCCGCGCACAGGCTTATACAAATCCCGGACCGTGCAAAAGAAGTCACAAAAGAAGGTCGCAAGCGAACAGGAAAAACAGGTGGAAGGGGAGAGACTCGTGGCAGATTGAGACGCCTAAAAATCGATACGGATACAGGGATGGAAGCCGCGGTTGAAGACCTCATGCGAGGCATGCAGGAACTCACCACAGAAGTTCAAAACCTTAAAGCTGAGAACGTTGCCTTAAAGCAGCTGGTATTGTCTTGTGATTCTGCTACCAAGGAAAGTGTGTTATTGGGAGGAGTGGTGGACAAATATGATGGTTCTCCAAAGACCCTTTGTGCCTTCCTTGATTCATGCTTGGTGCATTTCACCTTCAAGCCCTACTACTTTTCCACCCCTAAAGCAAAAGTGGGGTTTATGATATCACACCTCACTGGCAATGCATTAACCCGGGCAACTCCCCTAGTCAATTCGGGCGACGCCCTCCTGGATGATTACAATGGATTTGTGGAAGCCCTAAAGGCCATGTTTGATCGCCCTGAGCAGGTTTACAGCGCTCAAGAACGTCTACGAAGGAAGCAGATTGGTCCCAAGAGGCTAGCTTCACTCTCTTTCGAAGAGGCTTGAATGAACAAATAAAGGACGAGCTAGCCAGGGTAGCTCGCCTGGATTCTTTCCGGGCCCTTTTGGACCTTTTTCTGCAAATTGATTTTTTCGAATCCAGGAAAGAAAGTCGGAGAAAAGGAACTCGAAATCCTCCTTCCAAAAGGCTGCCATAGATCACCCTTCCAGTCCAGAACCCGCAGCTTCTCCGACCTCAGATCCAGAACCCATGCAACTGGGGGCCTTCCGTGGACCCATTACCCCACAAGAAAGGATGCACCGTATTCACACTGGTCTCTGCATGTATTGCGCATCCGATAAACATCTTGTCAGAGAGTGCCATATTGCTCCTCCAGGGCGTTCAGGAAATGCCAGCTCCCGATCCTAGATGGGGCACAGTTTCGGGAGAATGGTGTCTGCTCTTCATCAATTCCTTCCTTGAACTCTCCTGGACAAAATAACCTTGTGATTCTACAGACCTTTCTATCGCCTTCCAAGAAAGAATCGTACCCCATCCTCGCATTAGTGGATTGCGGAGCCATGGGCATATTCATAGATCATGATTGGGTCACAACTCATCACATTCCATGCGAAACACGAGGGACTATGCAACCTGTTGAAGCTATTGATGGAAGACCCCTGTCTTCAGGACCCATAACCCTTCAAACTAAGGAGCTTCTTCTCTCCATTAACCACCATCAAGAGAGGATTAAATTTGATATTGTAAGATCTGCCCACTATCCAATGGTTTTGGGCATGCCCTGGTTACAGAAGCACAATCCCTATATCAACTGGGCAGCAGGCTCTCTATTTCTTGGTTCGGAACATTGTATGTCCAACTGTTTGTCCCTGAACACCTTACCAAAGCCCTCTGAAGACTTCCAAGAAAATCAGCAAATACCAGTCACCGTCTCTAATGTCATCCAGATTCCCAGGGCCTACCAGGCGTACACAGATGTGTTCTCAACAGCCATAGTTCAACTCTACCACCCCACAGACCTGAAGACTGTGCTATCGATACCGAACCTTCAGCAGTAATTCAGTTTCGAAGAATGTTTATCTTGTCAGAACCTGAAAAAAAGAACCCTCCGGGAATACCTGGATACCAATCTGGAAAATGGAACTATTCGACCATCCAAGTCCCCGGTGGGCGCCTCCCTATTTTTTGTTCCCAAGAAGGATTCCAAGGAGCTTAGGCCATGTCTCAATTACCGTGGCCTTAACCAATGCACTCTTAAGGACCGTTATCCATTGCCTCGCATCTCAGACATCCTGGAAGCCGTCAGAGGTGCTGTCGTCTTCACAAAACTAGACCTCAGGGGTGCCTACCATCTTATTCGTATAAAGGAAGGTGACAAATGGAAGACAGCCTTTAGAAAACCCTTCGGCCATTTTGAATATCTAGTTATGCCCTTTGGACTTGCTAATGCCCCATGTCAGGAATCGGCTATTGCAAGGCGGTTTTACGAAAATCTACTCGTTGTGGCAACTGGAGGTTGCTGTGGAAGCTAGGTGCCTCGTTGCTAAGGAGGAATAACGTTCCTTCGATGTCACGACGCTGATCAGGTGATCTTGGCTATTTAGCCACACCTCCTCAGTTACTCGGTGCTTCTGATCAAGCATTTTGATGTTAGATTCTTGTTCTACGCTATCTACTGTTTTCATGTGTTTTGACCTTGGATTTTCAAACTTCACTTGCCTTTGGACTAACCTTTTCTGCTTTTGGCCTTTAACTTTGCCTCTATTGGTTCCGAACTCTAGCTCTCGTCCCGGGATTATGTTTCGTTTTTGCCCTCATATTGTTGTGTCTTTGCCCGCATGGTTTATTGACCCGGACCGTTTAAAGGATTCCCTTTTGTGAGCGACTCTGTACGTTTTGTTTGTGGCTTACTAGTACCTCGTTCACTCACTAGTATTTTGTTTGGATTCAGTTTACAACTTCAGCTGCGACGTAGGACAGCATCCGCTGCACCGTGGGACAGCCTCCCCTGCACCGCGGGACAGCCTCCGCTGCACCGTGGGACAACTTCCTCTGCACCGCGGGACAGCATCCGCTGTGCCGTGGGACAGCCTCCGCTGCTACGAGGGAACATATTGTTGTGCCTTTGCCCGCATGGTTTATTGACCCGGACCGTTTAAGGTATTCCCTTTTGTGAGCGACTCTGTATGTTTTGTTCGTGGCTTACTAGTACCTCGTTCACTCACTAATATTCTGTTTGGATTCAGTTTACAGCCTCAGCTGGGACAGCATCCGCTGCACCACGGGACAGCCTCTGCTGCGCCGTGGGACAGCATCCGCTGCGCCGTGGGACAGCCTCCGCTGTTACGAGGGAAGCATAAATTCATCCGCAGCGTTGAGTGAAGCCGGAATCACTTTTACTTCATACGGAAGATAGTATTGTCTCTGCGGTACGAGAAAGACCTTTTTGTTTATTGCGGAATTCTGGAGGCAGAGTGTTCTCTCTGATTGTTTATTCTTCCTGAGTTATCCACTATTGACAAGGAACCATGGGTTTGTGACCTGTTCGTGGATATTTCCCGGGTAAGCTCATTTATTTTCATTTGCATTTTTGGTCATTTATGCCTAGTAACATCGTAATCTCATAGTGGTTAATTCCTTTTTGCAGGGAATTCTATTGGATATCGACCTACAAATCCTGGCCGTGGTAGTTCTGCCAAGTTTGTTACCCTAGCCAGGTTGGTGTTAGTGTGGGACAAGGTTTGAATTCTTATATACAACCTTAAGTATAACTATTACTAACTGTGCTTTTCTTTCTACAGCCACGTGGTCTCTGTGGGATATCCAATCTTTCAATTAATAGATCCCTTTGTATGTGTATTCATTACATTCAGAGGGATACATTGGTGGGAAGAATTCTTCTACACTACGGGGTCAAATCTGTGAAGAGGAATTCTGACAGAATCAGAAGCCTTTCATAATGGACCCCAACGAGACCCTGGCGAATTTACTGCAGTTAGTGGCCGATTTAAGAACAGATATGGCTAATGCTCACGCCACCACTCAACAACAGATCCTGGAATTACAAACGACCATACAGCCGTTACCTCAAGCGGCACCAGTGATGCCTAGTGCCCCTGTCATTGAACATTCACAGGCAGAGGCCGGTCCGGTATATATTACCTCACAGTTTCCTTTGGCTCCTCCAGAGAGGTTTCATGGGGATCCAAGGAATTTCAGGACATTTTTGAATCAATGTCGCCTGCACTATTTGTGCCGACCTGGTTCCTTTCCTGATTCTGCCACTAATGCGGCATTTCTATTGTCGCATCTAGGGGGTACTGCCGCAGCATGGTCTAATCCACTCTTGGAAGAGGGTATCCCGTTATTGTTTGACTGTGATGCCTTAATTGAAGCTATGGGAAAGGTTTTTGAAACCCAAAACACGGCTCAAGTCATGGAACTGGAATTGTTAAATCTACAACAAGGTGATTTAACTCTATTGGCCTATCTAGCCAAATTTAACCAATTGGCTGCAGAAACGGGATGGCCTGATGATAAGAAGGCATCCTTATTCTATAAGGGATTATCTGATTCATTGAAGGTTACCCTTGCTCTGGTACCGGTAGTCCCGGTTACGTTCCCAGAATTGTTGGAACTAGTTCTTCAGATCGATGCCCGTAAAGCTGCTAGAAAAGGGGAAAATGGGGTGTCACACCAGAGATCCATGTCGATCCTACCCCAGTTACGGTCGCACCAGAACCAATGCAAATTGGAGCCGCTACGCGAAGTCCTCTCTCTCAAGAAGAAAGAGACCATCGAAAAAAGAACAATTTGTGCTTCTATTGTGGGTCTTCGGAACAACTCTTAAAAGCTTGTACCAAGACGCCTACGAAGAAGCAGGGAAACTTGAAAGCTCGACAATAACGGGAGTCCAATTGCCTGGATTCTGGTGCCACCGGAAATTACATAGATACCTTGTATGCCAACGACTTGGTTTTTTCTCATTACTGAGAAGGAAAGCCCTGTCGTTGTGAACGCTGTTGATGGTTCTACCCTGACCTCAGGTATGGTGGTACAACAAACAGAATATACAGTGATGGAAACTATACAGGGACATTCAGAAAAAGATTTTTTTCTTTGACCTAATTTCTGCGCCTCAGTTCAAGCTTATACTTGGTATTCCATGGCTCAGGCTGCACAATCCTTCCATTGATTGGCACGCTGGCAGTATCGAATTCTTGTCGGAATACTGTGAGACTAGATGTTGGGAAGGGCGGACTCCAACCTGCAATCCTTGCCATCCCTTATTGGAGATTGCCTCCATTATTGGGGCTATTATGGCTGGTGATTTACCTACTGAGTATTCTGACTTTCGGGACGTGTTTGATGAAGATGGGGGTACTGTGTTACCGCCGCACAGACCATATGATCGTTTATTCTTTAACCCACAAAGAGGATGTCATTCTAAAGGAATACATTGATCAGTCCCTAAAGTCAGGTTTCATACGTTCCTCTCGTTCACCGGCAGCCTCTCCTTTATTTATTTATTTTTTAAACTTTATTTGTATTGACAACATACATACAAGGTTGGGTGTAAAAGCCAACCCAGCCAGCAAAAACATCAAAATGAACCAGGTTGTCGGTATTTTTAGTATTAACTCCCTTATCCAATTCCCCCCTCCCGCCCCACCTCCACAATAATTCTACATACTAAGTTTTGAGGAATTTGCAAACTATAATAACTTTGGGGAGAACACTTGCTTACCACTTGATTATTAAGTGTGCCACTTGACGCAGTGGGGTCTGTCAGAGAGTCAACTGATTAGGAAACAGACCGGGTCCCTGAGGGACGTGGATACGGGCACAATATTAAAGCAACTTAGTATACATTCTACAAACGCATAGAAATACAATCTTCATGGAGAACAACTGCGGTCCATTCTTGTACAAAGTCCGACATAGTATCGTTCGTTATTGCAGTGAGCTTTTCATATATAAAAATCGACCTAAGTTTACAGAGCCATTCCTCCTTGGACGGAGCCGAGGCGCTTTTCCATTTTTGGCCGAGTGCTAGTCTCCCCGCTCTCAGCATGGCCCCAATGACCTTGGGGAATGTATTCAGTTCTGCCTCTGGCATGGGAGTGCCCAGGAGGATTTCCAATGGTAGTAGGGATGGGCAGGATCCCTTGATATCCTTAATCCAACTGAGTAATTCCGACCAATAAACCTGTATGACCAGGCATCCCCACCACATGTGAAACCAGGTGCCCCGTTGATGACAACCCCTAGGGCAAGAGGGGGACACATCCCTAAACATCTTGGACAACGCGGCCGGAGGGCGGTGCCATGAGTGGAGGATTTTGAAGCTGTGTTCCATGGCAGCGTTATATAGAGATCCCGTGAAGATACATTTAAAGATTGCCCTCCAAGTATGGTCGTCCAGTGGCATGCCCAGCCTTTCTTCCCATATGTTTTTGAAGGGTTGTCTACACTCTAGGTCCGCTGTTATCAAAACGCTATAGAACATAGATAGAGAGCCCTTCCGGGATGTACTTTTGGCCAAGATATTTTCAAAGGGAGTGAGGGGGCGTTTAAGTTGGTCGGCCCACCGAGGATGGGTCAAAATTCCCTTTAAGCGTAGATATTCGAAGACCGAGGGAGGGCTATCTTCCAATTCTTCAATCAATTTGTCGTATTCTTTGAAGCCCTCTTCACGTCTCCTTTATTTTTCCTGCCCAAGAAGGAGGGGGATCTCCGTCCATGTATTGACTACCGGGCCCTCAATTCCATCACTGTGCGTAATCAGTATCCCATACCTCTGATCTCTGTCCTCTTGGATCAACTGGGATCTTCCATCATCTTTACCAAGTTAGATCTTCGTGGGGGCCTATAATTTGGTAAGGATTCGGAGCGGAGACGAGTGGAAAACGGCCTTTAAGACCAAATATGGGTTATTCGAATACAGGGTCATGCCATTTGGGCTCTGCAATCCGTCTGCTACGTTCCAGTATTTTATTAATGATGTTTTCCATGACATGATGGACCAATTTCTAGTGGTTTATTTGGACGACATCTTAATATATTCTGCATCCTATGATCTACATGTGACCCATGTCACTCGTGTATTACAGAGGCTTCGTGACAACAACGTATATGCAAAGTTAGAGAAATGTATCTTCCATGCTTCCGAAGTAGAATTCTTGGGGTATGAGATAACCTGTAAAGGAGTACAAATGAGTCAGTCAAAGGTTAAAGTAGTTTTGGATTGGCCGATGTTGTGTCTTGACTGTTGTGTAGGCAGAAGAGTCCTCTGTCCACAAGTGCCGCACAGAGAGAGTCCAAAATCACTCTCTGTGCAACCCTTGAGGCCACAGGTGGGAGATGATCTTCCGGAACCACGAACCTTTGGGGACCCCAAGCTACTGCAAAGAAAGCACTGGTTAAGTATCAAGCCAAAACAGCAGTCACAAACCAAACAGTAAGTGGAACGGTCTTACCAGAAAAGGGCAATGATGACGCTGCTAACCCTTTAGGAGGGGTTCTGGGACTCACCAGGGCGACTTTCCCCAATATGATGTAATGAGCCCCTGAGGCCAGCCAGTGGTGTGAGGGCTGAGCCCACCTGATCCAGGGATCCAGACAAGGAAACCAGAACGTAGAATCAAGGAATTACCAATTAGAAGTCCAGTAAGCAGTCCGTGATTCGTAACAAGAATATCCAATTAGCCTGAAACACGGGTAATCCAAGAGCAGTCCTTAATCCAAGCAGAAGTCAGTTTCCAGGTAAATCCAAATATGAGTCTCCGAGGCGCCAAACAGTGTCAAAGTGAACAGCTGTGAAGCACAGAGTGTTCGGATGTGGCTGTTTAAATACAGCGCTGCTGATTACTTCCTGGTCACATAACTCGCGACCGCATCACGTGAACGTGCAGCAGAGACATGTGAGCGGGAAGCCTTGGTCATGTGATGCGGAAGCGAATTGCAGCGCCGGTCTCGCAGATGCCAAGTAACACGCCAATGGAGCGGGCGTATCCGCGAGTGTGTAACATGCCGAAACACTCGCACTGGCACATGGGAGTCCGGGGGGGGCACAAGTGAGTCCCGGAACCGGGCAAGAGGATGGGGCGGAATAGAGGGATGAGGACAGGCTTTGGGAACACTCAGAATGCTAAGGGGTATGTGCGTGACAGAGCCCCCCCAAAGGCCCACGACCCCGTGGGCACGAAGGATTGTCCCGATGGAAGCGGCCCACCAGGCGGGGAGCCTGGACATCAACAGCAGGGACCCAAGACCTCTCCTCCAGCTCATACCCAGACCAGTCCACAAGATACTGCAGACGCCCCCTACAGACACGGGAACCCAAGATACCGGAGACCTCAAATACATCCAGGGAAGTCAAGGACACCGGGACCACAGGGGCACGGAGCCGGGTGGAATCGGGACAGGGCTTGAGTAATGAGACATGAAAGACGGGATGAACCGCCAAGTCCCCGGGAGTACAAGATGATAGGCCACTGGGTTGATCACCTGGGCAACTACATAAGGCCCCACAATGCGTGGTAAGAGCAGGGGCATCATGGGACCATTCTAGGGCCATATTGCGAGTATCTGTGGTGGGCAGGAACAGGCGATCAGAGACGAAGGGCAATCCGTCATGAAACACAGGGTCCCATTCGGACAACTGATCAGGATGAAGGGCGACCAAGCTTCGAACAGCCTCTAACAAGGGCAGAGACGGTGTGCATAAAGACACCACTTTGCCGCAGTCCAAGAGGGTGTCAGGATATACTGGCAAGGCAACCCCCCCAGGAGAACGTGACAAGGCATCAGCCTTACATGGGCCGAGCCCGACCGATGCTTGATGTGGAAATCAAAAGCCACAAAAAACAGATGCCATCTGACTTGCCTGCTATTGACACACTTCAGAGATGCTAAATCCTGGAGGTTTTGGTGATCCGAGTACACCGTGACCCAGTGCTTAGCATCCAAGAGGTGAGGTCGCCAAACACGGAATGCATCCATGACTGCCAGCAGTTCCTTTTTGGTAACTGTGTAGTGTGCTTCGGTATCGGTGAACTTGCGAGAATGAAAGGCCACGAGGTGAAGCCGACCAGTGGAGGAACAGACCTGTGACAAAACCGCACCCAAGGCAAAGGAGGAGGCATCTGCCTCAACAACAAATGGAAGCTCCGGGTCTGGGTGTTGTAGAACAGGGGCAGTAGTAAAAGCTATCTTTAAAGCCTCGAAGGCTTGCTGGTGTGTCTCCGTCCACAGAAACGGAATGCGAGAACTGGTCAAAGAAGTGAGGGGAGCCACTATAGACGAGAACCCGGAGATAAAGCGTCTGTAGAAATTGGCAAAGCCAAGGAAGGATTGAAGCGCCTTTAGGGTTTTAGGGACGGGCCAGTCCAACACCGCCCACACCTTGGAGGAGTTCATGGCCAGCACATGAGAAAGCAGAATCCCGGCATAGACTGGGGTACCAACACAGTGGAATTCAGATCAGACCTTTGTTTTCAGTCCTGCCTGTCCAAGGAAGGGCAGCAATACTGTCAAGGAAGTACAGTGCCTGCAAGAAGTATCAACTCCATTCCTGTAGCATATCAAGAATTTGTTGATGTATTTGCTGACACACAGCCCAGACCACTACCACCACACCATGCTGAAGACTGCAAGATCAATCTCATTTCAGAAGCTCTGGTCCCATTCGGGAGAATGCATCCTTTGTCCCTTCCAGAGAAGGAAGCCTTAGAGGAATATCTAGAAACCAATCTACAGAACCGTTTAATACAAGAGTCCACTTCTCCAGCTAGCGCCTCCTTGTTCTCTCCTAAAAAAGGAATAAAGGAGCTCAGACCTTGCATTGACTATAGGGGTCTGAATAGTCAAACAATCAGAGACAGATACCCTATGCCGTTTATAAAGGAGATCATGGAAGCGGTACAAGGGGCTAAATGGTTCACCAAAATAGACCTTAGAGGGGCGTACCATCTCTTACGGATAAGAGAAGGGGACGAATGGAAGACAGCCTTTCGGACTGCTTTGGGCCATTATGAGTATAAGGTGATGCCCTTTGGGTTAGTTAATGCACCAGCCCAATTTCAAAGATTCATGGATAAGGTGTTCAGTGATCTTTTGTTCAATTCGACAGTGGTGTATTTGGATGACATCTTGATTTATTCAGCAACCTTAGAACAACATCGTCTTCATGTAAGGGAGGTGCTCAGAAGGCTCCGAAACCATCATTTATTGGCCAAACCCAAAAAATGCCTGTTTGAAGTTTCTATTGTTCCATATTTGGGCTTTATTCTATCTGAAAATCGACTAGAAATGGACCCAAACAAGACAGCAGCCATTAACAACTGGCCTATTCCCAACTCGGTAAAGGACATTCAGAAGGTCTTGGGCCTGGAAAATTTTTATTGTAAGTTCATTACCGGTTTCTCCAACATAGTCATACCCATTACAGCCTTGTTGAAGAAAGGGATGAGATTTAGCTGGACTCCTGAAGCCGATCTTGCCTTTCATCAGCTCAAACAAGCCTTTACCTCTGCACCTATCCTCAGGCAACCGGACCAAGCTACGCCCTTTATTGTAGAGACAGACGCCTCACAAGGAGCCATCGGTGCTGCACTTCTACAACGGAAAGAAGACCAGCTGGAACATCCCATAGCCTATTACTCTAGGACACTCACATCCAGTGGAAAGAACTATTCGGTGATCGAAAAGGAGCTGCTGGCAATCAGACAAGCTTGTGAAGAGTGGCGACACCTGTTACAAGGAGCTAGATACCCGTTTCAGGTTCGTACTGATCACAGGAATCTCAGTGTACGCCAACAAATGGAATGCAGAAATTCACAACATGCCCGATGGGCCTATTTTTTCTCCCAATTCGATTTCAAACTCACTTACTTGCCAGGGAAGGAGAACCACTTAGCTGATGCTCTCTCCCGCAGCTATGGTGAAGAATCAGGAAGGTACACTGAACAGGAATACCTATTAAGAGGGAAGAGATTCATCGGAAACCGTTAATAGCTTTTTGCAACAGGTACTGGAAGCTCAGAAAACAACATCCAATATCCAAATCCCTTTGCTGATACACAAGGGGGAGTACCTCTTTAAAGAGAATCTGCTATACATACCAACTCAAGCTTTACAGACCCAAGCCATTTCTAGGTGTCATGATCTACCCATGGCTGGACACAAAGGTCGCACAGCTACGTTGGACCTGTTGAGACGACACTTTTGGTGGCCAACAATGACCAAAGACGCTGTAGAATACGTCTCTTCTTGTCCCACATGTGAGCAGAGCAAGTACAGTACTGCAAAGCCCTTGGGCCTCCTCCAACAAGAGAAACTCCCTGCAGGACCCTGGCAACACTTATCAATGGATTTCATTGTGGAACTACCTAAATAAGAAGGATGCACAGCGATCATGGTTGTTATCGACTCTTTCAGTAAGCTAGCACATTTTGCTCCACTCAAAGGCACACCCTCCGCCACGACCACGGCAGAGATTTTCCTGAAAGAGATTGTTCGGCTGCATGGATTGCCACACTCGATTGTGTCTGATAGAGGAACGCAATTCACTTTCAAGTTTTGGACGACATTGTGTAAACAATTACATATCCAGAGCGTGTTTTCGTCTCTGGATTTCACCCAGAGACAAATGGACAAACTGAACGCCTGAATGCCACGCTTGAACAGTATCTTAGATGTTACTGCAATCAAACACAGGACAATTGGTATCATCTCTTACCGGTGGCAGAATTTTCATACAATAATACCAAGCATTTTGCTATTGGAATGAGTCCCTTTAAGTGTACCTATGGGTACGAACCCAGACATATACCATTCTCCGCATCTCAATCCACCAATGTTCCCACGATTGATCAGCTGTTGGACTCCCTGGAACAAACTCATAAGATGGCCCAAGTTTGAATGACACCCAAGAGTTTGAGGTATCCCGCATCTTGGACTCCCGATACAAGCGCAGAGTGTTTCAATATCTCATACTATGGAAGGGTTACCCTTGGACAGAAAGATCATGGGAACCAGCCAGGAACTTTAGCGCACCCAGACTCCTGCGCCTATTCCATCGAAACCATCCGAGGAAGCCTGGAGGGGGACCTTGGTGAAGGGGTTATACTGTCAGGAAGCACACGCCATGGAAACTGTGGAGGCAATGGAAGAAGGGCTGACTTGGTTCCGCAGGCAGTGGTCTAGTCTTTCTACGCACGCACAGAGAGACGCGTAGAAGTAAGCGTCAATCAGTAGTGCCAGTGCGTTGCAACCCTGCTTCCTCTACGGGTTAACACGCTGTGATACACCCTCCTTCGGTTTCCCGAATTAAGTGTTTCCTATCCGCTTCTGTTTTCCTTTTTTTCCCTCTGTTTTGCCAACCCTCCACCCGCCCGTTATCTTTGTGTTTCCCGTGAGGTCCGAGCCTCGTTTCTTTCAGCTCAGCACAGGAGCCTCCATTCCGTGCCTACCTTCCTGTTGTCCAGGGTTCCGCTCGCCTTCTGCTTAGCGGCGCCCGATCCTCTGTCCGCACCCCCTCCTCGGAGTCCTTTTCCTTGTTGTCCCTGGCTCTGGGGGCTGCCCCGCATCCTTACGTCTTCTTTGTTACTACAACCTTCGGATTCCTGACGTGCATTCTGGGAGCTGGAGTTCTCTCTGCAAGCAACAACTTCAAGCCTTCCTTCCAAGACATCTACAGTACTGTCAACTTCCCAGTCCTCCAGGGTTTTTTTGCTACGCTTTTCCCTGGTTTTGGGGGCAGGCTCCCTGAGGGTCCCTTTGCCTGGCAGTTAGCTAGTTGGCAAGGTGGCCTCTAGTGGAGTTCGTCCTAAACTCACAAAAAAAAGACAGGACACCACCTGGAGGGAAAGAAGAGCAATATCCACGGAGAGTTCCACTGAAGAAACCAGTACAGGTGAGGAGGAGGAGGAGGGGACAATTGAGGGCATTGATCAAGTCAGAACATCAGTTCCTGAGAGTTGGTTAAATTTCGTTGTGTACTCGATAAGGGACCCCTTCCCTGTCCCAGATCAAGGAGTTCTAAGTCTCGGGATTGAACCTTGTGTCGAGTATCGAATACCCGAGACATTTCTGTGATGAGTAGGTCAAAATCGTAGAGAGCTGGATTATCATTCTCCAAAAGTGGGTTAGCCCAGGCGGCAGCTGTCCCGGCCAGATGTGAGAGGGTAAACGTTGCCTTTGTGGTTGAATCAGGAAAGGCCTGGGGTCTGCACAAGAAGTGCAATTTTCACTGGTTCAGAAAGGTCCTGAATTTACGAGGATCCCCATGATACCTTTCGGGTGCAGGCAAAGGGAACGGGGAGGCGAGCACCACTGGTACTGGGTTTCGGGAAGGAGGAACAGGAGGTGGGGTAGGCTGTATGACTGGTGGTGTATCCCCGAATTCAGCATCAGGAGGCAAGGGGTGTCTCGTGTTTTGAATGTTACCTAGGCGTTGGTGGATGGCAGTGTTAGCTGCGGCCATGTCAGCACGTAACACGTCATGGCCTGCACCATAGCAGCCATGGGGTCGTCCGCGGCTCCCTCCATTGACTACACGACAGGATGGCTTCACAGTCTGTTGTGTCTTGACTGTCGTGTAGGCAGAAGAGTCCTCTGTCCACAAGTGCCGCACAGAGAGAGTCCAAAATCACTCTCTGTGCAACCCTTGAGGCCACAGGTGGGAGATGATCTTCCGGAACCACGAACCTCTGGGGACCCCACGTTACTGCAAAGAAAGCACCGGTTAAGTATCAAGCCAAAACAGCAGTCACAAACCAAACAGTAAGTAAGTGGAACGGTCTTACCAGAAAAGGGCAATGATGACGCTGCTAACCCTTTAGGAGGGGTTCCGGGACTCACCAGGGCGACTTCCCCAATATGATGTAATGAGCCCCTGAGGCCAGCCAGTGGTGTGAGGGCTAAGCCCACCTGACCCAAGGATCCAGACAACGAAACCAGAACGTAGTACCAAGGAATTACCAAGTAGAAGTCCAGTAAGCAGTCCGTGATTCATAACAAGAATATCCAAGCAGCCAGAAACAAGGGTAATCCAAGAGCAATCCTTAATCCAAGCCGAAGTCAGTTTCCATGTAAATCCAAATATGAGTATCCGAGGCGCAGAACAGTGCCAAAGTGAACAGCTGTGAAGCACCGAGTGTTCAGATGTGGCTGTTTAAATACGGCGCTGCGGATTACTTCCTGGTCACATGACTCGCGACCGCAACACGTGAACGTGCAGCAGAGACACGTGAGCGGGAAGCGTTGCTCACGTGACGCGGAAGGGAATTGCAGCGCCGGTCTCGCAGACGCCAAGGAACACGCCAATGGAGCGGGCGTATCCGCGAGTGTGTAACATGCCGAAACACACGCACTGGCACATGGGAGTCCGGGGGGAGCACACTTGAGTCCCGGAACCAGGCAAGAGGACGGGGCGGAATGGAGGGATGATGAGGACAGGCGTTGGGAACACTGGGAACGCTAAGGGGTGTGTGCGTGACAGCTGATCCCCACATCTTTAAAGGCCCTACAATCTTTCTTAGGGTTCGCCAACTTTTATAGAAGATTCATTAAAGATTTCTCATCCTCGGAGGTTAAGGGAGAAGGGATGTGAGAAGATGGGGGACCTTTTTGAGGATGTGAGGCTTCTTACTTGTAAAGAGTGGTGTGAGAAGTATGACTTGCCGTCGGGGGTCTTTTTGGCGTATGGAGCAGTGGTTCGCAGAATGGCAGAGTTGTGGGATGGAATTCCTGAAGAACCGGAACCATGTCCAGTTCTCCGAGCGCTACTTGACCAAGAGGGGGGTAGGGCGCGTATTTCTCGTATATACAGGGCTCTAGGGGAGGGACGGGGTGAAGGAGAGCTGAAGGTTAAGGAAAAGTGGCAAAGGGATATGGGGCGGTCTATATCAGAGGACGAATTGGAACAGGTTTGGGATTTGGTGCGGAAGACATTGAGAAATGCCCGCTTCCAGCTGGTCCAATTTAATATCCTGCATAGGGTGTACGTCACCCCTCTGGCACTCAAGGCGATGGGGGGGGGGATCAGACGGGGGAATGTCCTCGATGTGGCTCGGAAGGGGTGGGGTTTTGGCATATGGTGTGGGATTGTGCTGTGATAATGGAATATTGGGATGAGGTACTTCAAGGATTGAATGAGACATTGGGAACCACCTTGGAACGATGCCCGGAGACCTGCCTGTGGGGGAAACTCCCGGGGGGGAAGCGTAATAAGGTTCGGAATAGAATGGGCCGATTTCTGCTCATAATGGCTAAACGTCGAATGGCAATGGCGTGGAAATCGGCCCAGGGCCCGTTGATTAATTTGTGGAAAAAGGATGTACGGAGGTGGGGACTAGCGGAGCTGACGGTGCTACAGAATGGGGTGATGGGGGAGGAGCGGGAAGTGGTGACGATCCACTGGTCCCAACTGCTAAAACTGCTTCAGCTGCTTGTGAATGTCTTTTTTTAATATAATGGTTTTGTAGTGGCGAAAGACAATGATTTATGCCCACCATGAGGGGGACAGATATGGGAAGGGGAATGCGAGGGGGATAAGAGGGAGGAGGGAGCTCGGCGATGGGAATGGAAGGTAAAGGGGCCCATCCCTCAACGAACAATGGACATGGAAGCCAGCTGTGCTATGATTAATGGAAGCAAATGGAAGCAATGGAGTTATTGGCAAGTTAGGGTGTGGGGAGGGGGGATTGGAAACTGGTGGTATTGGTTGATGTGGGTGTTGATGTCCTTGGAGGTACAGGTATTGGGGGGCTAGGGAGGGTGGGGGAAGTTGTGTGATTATTATAATAAAATGCCAATAAAGCGTGTTTAAAAAAATAAGATTTCTCATCCTTGGTCACACCATTATCCGCACTGACGAGCAGTAAAACACCTTTCCGTTGGAATAATGTTTGCACACAAGCCTTTCAGAGTTTCGAGTCTGCTTTTACCAGTGCACCTGTTCCGCAACACCCTAATCCGAATTTACCGTTTGTGGTAGAGGCGGATGGATCGGATATCGCCCTTGGTGCTATTTTGTCTCAAGAATGTCCAGAAACTAAGGGATTGCACCCGGTGGCTTTTCATTCAAGAAAACTAACCTCATATGAAAGGAACTACACAATCACAGAAAGAGAGCTGTTAGCTGTACGTGACTCTTTCGTGACCTGGTGACATCATTTACTAGGTTCAGTTTTTCCTGTTCAAGTCTTCACTGACCACAAGAATCTGGTAGCCTTACAGTCGGTAAAGTGTTCTACCGCTCGGCATGCTAGGTGGCACGAGTTTTTTTCCATGTTTAATTTTACTATTACTTATCGGCCTGGTTCACTACACACGAAAGCAGATGCCCTCTCACGTATCCACGGAGACTCATTCCCTTCCAGATCAGACGGTCCTCTTTTGTTGCCACACCAGGTAGTCTGTGGTTATACCCTTCAACCCTCACTGCGAGATGAGTTATAGGAGTGGGTAAGAGACAATCCTGCAGAATCTGCCAAACTCAACCTTGAAGTCATACGGGGTTTGCCTCATATCAAGGGTCTTCTATTCCTTCCAGATAGTGATACTCGGAAGAAGGCTATTCAATGGTGCCATGATTCGAGGTTGGCTGCGCATCCCGGTAATAAGAAGACCGTTGATCTTTTGCAGCGTTCGTGTTGGTGGCCTTCAATGATAAAGGATGTTGCCGACTATATTTCTCACTGTTATGTCTGTGCTCAATGCAAAGTCTCTAGTACCAAACCTGTTGGGTTATTGCAATCCATGCCTGTTCCTGATTATCCTTGGTACATGATATCAATGGACTTCGTGGTCGACTTACCTCCATTTTCCGGGTTTGACACTGTTGGGTAATCATCGATTACTTGACCAAAATGGCATTGTTTGTGCCTTGTCAAGGTCTGCCCTCTGCACCGAGACTGGCGGATATGTTTCTAAGAAACGTGTTTCGTCTCTTTGGTCTTCCTTGTGTTATCATCTCGGATAGGGGTACACAGTTTACGTCGCACTTCTGGAAGTCACTTACTGCTTCTTTTGGGATTGATGAGAGATATTCCAGTTCTTATCATCCCCAAACAGATGGACAAACAGAGCGTCTCAACTCCACCATGGAACAGTTTCTAAGGTGCCTTATATATCAGTATCAGGACTCCTGGCTTTCGTTACTTCCAATGGCGTATAATAATTCAATACATTCATCTATGCGCTCTTCCCCGTTTTTTGCCATGTTTGGGCGTCATCCCAGGTATTTGCCTATCACCACTGTTTTACCAACACACCATCCGGCGGCTTCTTCTTGCGTTCAGAATCTGTGTTCAATACATAAACAGGTGAAGACGCATCTGGTGGTTGCACTGGATAATGCTAAACAATTTGCTGATGTCCACCATTCTCCGGCTCCTGATTATGTGGTGGGCAGTAAGGTTTTGCTATCAACGAGGAATCTGCGTATTCCTGGTAGGAGGGTTCTCCTTCCATGTTTTATGGGTCATATGTGATCATGGCGGTGATCAATCCGGTGGTGGTACGGTTGTCCCTTCCTCCTAAATGGAGGATTCATCCCGTTTTTTATGTATCGCTTGTTAAACCTTTTCATCCTGATACCTCTCTCCCTTCTCGCCCCCTCCGGTCATGGTACAGGGAGAAGAGGAGTATGAGGTTCATAAGATGTTAAACACCAAGGGTTTCTAAGGGTGTCAGGATGTATTATGTGGATTGGAAGGGTTATGGACCGGAGGAGCGGACGTGGGAACCAGTCCAGCACATTCATGCCCCTCGCTTAATTTCTGAATTCTGGACCACGAGGAGACGGGACCTATCTTTAGGGGAGGGTACTGTCAGGAATCGGCTATTGCGAGACGGTTTCCGTGTGCTGCAGGAAGCTAAAATAGAAAGGAAAAGAAACCAAGTAAAAGCCCTAGGACGACGGAATTCAGTTTTACGAAAATCTACTCGTTGCGGCAACTGGAGGTTGCCGTGGAAGCTAGGTGCCTCGTTGCTAAGGAGGAATAAAGTTCCTTCGATGTCACAACGCTCTTCAGGTGATCTTGGCTATTTAGCCACACCTCCTTAGCTACTCAGTGCTTCTGATCAAGCATTTTGGTGTTAGATTCTTGTTCTACGCTATCTACTGTTTTCTCATGTTTTGACCTTGGATATTTGAACTTCACTTGCCTTTGGACTACCCTGTTCTGCTTTTGGCCTTTAACTTTATTAAAAGTAAGTAAGTAAGCCTCTATTGGTTCCGAACTCTATCTCTTCCCCCTGGATTACGTCTCGTTTTTACCCTCATATTGTTGTGTCTTTGCCCGCATGGTTTATTGACCCGGACCGTTTAAAGGATTCCCTTTTGTGAGCGACTCTGTACGTTTTGTTTGTGGCTTACTAGTACCTCGTTCACTCACTCGTATTTTGTTTGGATTCAGTTTACAGCCTCAGCTGCGACGTAACATTGTAGGATCATAGTGGTTAATTCCTTTTTGCAGGGAATTATATTGGATATCGCCCTACAAATCCTGACCGTGGTAGTTCTGCCAAGTTTGTTACCCTAGCCAGGTTGGTGTTAATGTGGTACAAGGTTTGAATTCTTATATACAACCTTAAGTATAACTATTACTAACTGTGCTTTTCTTTCTACAGCCATGTGGTCTCGGTGGGATATCCAATCTTTCAATTAATAGATCCCTTTGTATGTGTATTCACTACATTCAGAGGGATACATTGGTCGGAAGAATTCTTCTTCTACACTACGGGGTCAAATCTGTGAAGAGGAATTCTGACACCCAGCAGTCTTCCAACGTTTTATAGATCGGGTATTTACTGATATGCTGTTCCTCTTCATCATTGTATATCTAGACGACATACTGATCTACTCCAAGGACCATCAAAAACATGAAGAGCACGTAAGGGCAATCTTACAATGTCTACGGGAACATAAACTCCTGGCCAAACCCGAGAAGTGCCTTTTTCATGTATCTACTGTTCACTATCTTGGATTCGTTCTTAGCCAAAAGGGGATTGGAATGGACTCTTCGAAGGTTGATTCCATTCTATCTTGGCCTGTTCCCACTAGCGTAAAGCAAATTCAATCCTTCCTGGGGCTTGCTAACTTCTACAGAAAGTTTATTCCAGCATGTTCAGAGATTGTTCATCCTATTGTTACATTATTAAAGAAGGACACCCCTTTTCAGTGGACCTCAGTCCAAGATTCCGCGTTTCAACGATTAAAGTCGGAGTTCACACAAGCTCCCATCCTTGCTCAACCTGAAACAGGCAGACCCTTCATTGTTGAAACTGATGCTTCCAACTACGCCATTGGGGCAGTCCTGAAACAGGAACTTGGAGACAAACTAGAACACCCCATCGCCTATCTCTCCCGCACCTTGACTCCCAGTGAAACCCATTATTCCGTCCTGGAGAAGGAATTTTTAGCCATCCGTCAGGCCTTCACTGATTGGCGTCATCTCCTTCTGGGAGCCAAACACCCAGTTCAAGTCCGCAATGACCATCGGAATCTACAAGGCCTACAATCCCTAGAATGTAGAAACAGTCGCCAAGCCTGCTGGGCCTTCTTTTTTGCCCAATACCAATTCCAAATCCATCACTTCCCTGGAACACACAACATTATAGCCGATGCCTTATCCAGACGTCCTGACTATGAATCCCTTGAAGATCGGACCTTTCCTAAGATGTTCCCCAACACTATATTTGTTGCTCAAGCAATTACTCCCCTGGAGGATATTCAAATCCAAACTCAGTCCTCAGAACCTTGGAAGGAGTTTAAGAGAAACAACCAATGGAAATGTAAAACAAGGGACGGATATCTATTTAAAGATAATAGGTTGGTTATTCCTACTCCTGGATTGAGACAAAAGATCACAAGCCTATGTCATGATACCTTCCATTCAGGACACCGTGACGTCACCAACACCCTTCATCTAATACAAAGACAGTTTTGGTGGCCCAGGATGAAGGACGATATCAAGATTCATGTCCGGACTTGTGCAGTCTGCAATCAGAACAAACATGACAATAAAATACCAGCAGGTCTCCTGCTCCAACCAGCAATACCAACAAGACCCTGGGAAGTCATTGCCACGGATTTTATTGTAGAATTACCGTCTTCCAGAGGCTACACAACCGTAATGCTTACCCCATTGATCTGTTCACACACATGACCCATTTTACGCCTTTAAACAAACTTCCATTCTCCTCCGAACTTGCTGGGATTTTCTTAGAACACATATTCCGGCTGCATGGGCTACCTTCCAAGATCATTTCTGACAGAGGGCCCCAGTACATATCCCAGTTCTGGAAACAGTTTTGTTGTATACTGGGAATCCAGCGTGCCTTGTTTTCAGGTTATCATCCACAGACCAATGGAGCTACTTAGTGAGTAAATCAAACTCTGGAACAATATCTTTGTTGCTTCGCCACCAAGGTCCAGGATGATTGGTCACTCTTAATACCTGTGGCCGAATTTGCATACAACAATTCGGATCATTCAGCTATCAAAACCAGTCCCTTTTTCTGTAGTCAAGTATTTCATCCTTCAGTCCTACCATCCATTCTTCCACATCCAACCCCAGTTCCTACGGTTGATTCCTGGATTGAAACACTAATCAATGTGCACAAAGAAGCTAAAGAACACCTAGAAAAAGCCAAAGAGACGTTAAACATTATGCTGACTCCAAAAGAAGACCAGGACCTTCCTATTCAATAGGCGATAAGGTCTGGTTATCCACAAAACTCCTCCCACGTCACCTACGACCAAATAAATTGGCTCCCAGGTATTACCGACCCTTTTCTATAAATCGTCAATCCAGTGGCCTTTCGACTCCGACTACCAGAATCATGGAAAAGGATCCACCCAGTCTTCCATACTTCTCTGTTGAAGCCATATGTTCAACCCTCTCGAACTGCTCCAAGATCTACTCCAGTGATTGTCAATGACCAACTCGAATACGAGGTCTCCAGAATTTGTGATTCTAGGTACCGACGTGGTCAGCTGCAATATTTGGTCGAATGGAAAGGATATCCACCTAGTGAGCGCACCTGGGAACCCATGTCAAACATGAATGCCCCCAGGCTGATTCGAAGATACCACCTTATCCATCCAGGCACACCCGGAGGAGCTGGGCTTCAGAGGAGGCATGCTGTCATGAACTGTCACTTGCATCCTTTCTGGACCTCGTGGTCCCTGACCCATAGAGCACTGAATGCAGTAACCCTCCCAACATGGCCGTCGAATATGAAACGCAGTTTGACAGCCTTTGCTCTCCACGCTCGGCGCACTACTAAACAGACACACCCCCGTGGCTCTCACGTCTCAACGCTACTGCTCGCCGTAGATGGACGAGCGCTGCCGGAGTTCGCTCGGGGCTAATTTCCTGATTTCTGTATCCCGGTTCCTTGATTCCTCCTCCTTTCCATTCATCCCTCAAACCTTACCGAACTTTCCTGGATTTACGCCCGCGCTCGAGTCACGTCTTCCGTGCCTCCGCACGCGGACATTGTTCCTCCCTGGTTCCGTCCTGAACAATCTGAACGAAGCACGCTGGAATCCGAAGACCCACGCACGGGCTTATACAAATCCTGGACCGTGCGAAAGAAGTCACAAAAGAAGGTTGCAAGCAAACAGGAAAAACAGGTGAGAAGGGGAGAGACTTGTGACAAAATGGGCCCAAAATACTGCCGCACCCACAGCAACAGGGCGGCATCCAGTGGATTGCACCAGCGGAGGTGAGGATGCTAAGAGGCCATGGCCAGTGACATGAATAGGCCGCACTAGGGCCAGTGACACGGCGCACCTGACGCCCGGACGAGGCCACGGTCCCGGCCTCCAGCGGGAGGTGACGTGGATGCCCATTACACAGTGCCGGGGCCACTACACATTACGCCATAGAAGGCTGGCACGTCAGCAGAGCCGCTGACAGAGGACTCCAGCTCTGAGCAGACCAATTAGCCCAAATAACAGCGTGGAACGATACAGCCCATCCCAGGGCCAGTACTGGAAACAGGTGGGCACTCTCAACACAGCCTGTTTGTGGACCGTGCCTGGTGGGAAGCGCCACAGACATCACCACCAGGTGGGAAGTGACAGTAACTTGTCAGGGCACAGGGTTGACGCGCATGGGGCCAGCAAATACGCCCGGGGAGCCCTACAAGCACTGAGGGTGCGCCCGAGGACCCGGGCCAACTGGGGCTGGGGCCCGGGGGTCGAGAGGTTTGAATAAACCTACTTAATTACGTAGGAGGACACATCCCACTTGTTAGGCAGAAACCTGTTCCCTTAGGCACCACTGCAAAAGATTTAAGACTACAGGTGGTTGGCAGTAAACCCACTTGGTAGGAGTCTGCACCACACAGATTCACTTGGTAGCTGTGGCTGAGCAGTCAGACTTCCCTCAAGAAGAGTTAGGCAGTATACAGAGCATACAAAATAGTTACAGAAATACAATAGCATAAGCAAACACTGACCAGGGCTTGGGTGTATAAGTATATAATTATTTATTTAACACACACTTGTAAAACACACTAGCACTAAATTGGTAAGATAAGTTCAAAACACAATGGGCCTCATTCCGAGTCCGGCGCTAATGGAAAAACGATGGCGGTAAAGTAATACCGCCATCATTTACCGACGTGGACTATTCCGACCCTTCACACCGTAATTACCGCCACCGTAAACTACGACGGCGTAAATAGCGTACCAGTGTCGCGCGCCCGACACACCACGTCGGAATTAACGCCAAGGCGTAAACCAGTGCAGATCCCAAGTAAAGCGGACACGGTAAAAACGGCCTCCACAAGGGCGCAAAGTACCTCCACGCCATGGCGCAATTACCGGCATCGCAGAGAAGGTGTTAACAACCCTGAAGAGTGCCAGAAAGAGGAACAGGTGCACCCAATCAGCACAGGTGGAGTCCATAGAGTCAGGCACAGCACAAAAGGAGCACACCCACACACCACACCCCCTCCCACACCAAGATGATACCAATTCTCGCAGCATTCATGGAGCTGGAGGCCCTGCTTGCAAGGCAGCAACGACGACAACATCAACAACAGCAACCACAGCAACCACAGCCCCCACCACAGAGGATACACAGGAGGAGAAGGAGGCAGAGACAGGGCCAGCATGCCCCACCGGTGCAGCCACAATTACCACGCCGTCAACCCCCAATCCCACGCATCAGACCCACCCCCTTCAACCTCACACCAGAGCAGATACACACCCTGTACCGCCTTGACCGGGACACGATAACCACCATAGTGGCCCTGATACATAACGACATAGTGAGCCTAATAGAAATCAGCACTGCCATCCCCCCTCTACTAAAGGTAGTGTCTGTGCTCCACTTCCTTGCCACAGGGACCTACCAGCATACAGTGGGGCACATGCACGGCATTTCACAGCCCATATTCTCACGTATACTCAACCAAGTGCTCGATGCCCTCCTCAAGCACAGAAGGGACTACATATGCCTCCCCCGGACTCCCCAGGAGACATATGATACCAAAGCTGCTTTCCATGCACTTGCAGGCATGCCAAATTGCATAGGTGCCATCGACTGCACCCACGTAGAATTGGTGGTGCCCCATGCCATGGAGGTGCCGTATCGCAACCGCAAGCAATATCACTCCATCAACGTCCAGATGGTGTGCAATGCCAGTAAAACCATCACACAATGCAATGCCCGATACCCTGGATCAACTCATGACTCCTTGGTCCTGCGCAACTCTACACTACCACGCTACATGGAGCGACATGCTGAACGACGTACCTGGCTGCTTGGTGAGTAACCGGAATGGGCCATGGCAGTCCATTGGGGCTGTGAGTAGGCTGCCAGCATACTCCACCCGGGTGGTAAAGGGTGGGGTAGAGAGATGCATAAGGTTGGGTCAGTCAACGTCATTGTACGCTGTAATGGGGTCACTGTATCCTGGGAGCTGTGTGCATGGCCAGTGAACACCTGCTGCAATGTCAGATTAGCCCATTTCTCCACCATGATTGCACGAACACTTACCTTCATTCCACTATCATGCAGGTGATGCTGGCTACCCATTGAAGGCATGGCTCATGACCCCCGTCCGCAACCCACAGAACAGGCACCAGGAGGACTACAATAGATCTCATACCCGTACACGGGTGGTGATAGAGCAGACCTTCGGACTACTGAAGGCACGATTTCGTTGCCTCAGCCGGTCAGGTGGGGCCCTCATCTACAGCCACGAGAAGGTGTCCAAGATCACCATGGCATGTGCAATGCTGCACAACATGTGCATCCAGCGGAACGTGCCACTGCCCCCTGACGTGGGTCTGCCCCCACCAGAGGAGGAGGAGGAGGAGGAGCAGGAGGAGGAAGGAATGGCAGGACAGCATCACGGGGCCGATGCACAGGAGGGACGTCACGTGCGACAAGCATTGATTGACCAATATTTCTGAGTCACAAGTCAGCTGAGGGGGTGAGGTTGACAGGACATTGGGCACTGGGTGTGGGGATACGTGTACTACATGCACTGTGAGACATTAAAAGACACATGCACAATGATCAATGTCCACTCTGTTTTCAAGTAAACACCAAACTGTGTATTGTACAATCATGTGAACACGTGTACAAATATTCCTCCACCTTCACCCCCCTCCCCCCCAACTCCCACGCACACCCTCACCCCCCTCCCCCCCAACTCCCACGCACACCCTCACCCCCCTCCCCCCCAACTCCCACGCACACCCTCACCCCCCTCCCCCCCAACTCCCACGCACACCCTCACCCCCCTCCCCCCCAACTCCCACGCACACCCTCACCCCCCTCGCCCTCCCCCCACAACAGCCCCACAATGGTCCCATCAAGTCTACATAGGCCACATGTGTGTGGCTTCATAGTCAATGTCCACGCCCCGAGCATGTGGATTCATTTACGCATTGTGCGTTGTGACCTGCGGACCGGGCTGGTCTGCGTGGAGGAGCACTGGGAGGGTGGTTCCTCCTGCTGGGGCTGAGGCCTGGGGGTAGCTGCCTCCAGGGCATCAGCAATCCTGCCGAGCACCTCACATAGCCGGTTTGTTGATGTTGTGATGACCTCGCCCAGAGCCTGCAGGTCATTGTGATGCACCAACCCTGATTCCCGGTTGTCCCGCAGAAACTCCTCAATCATGGACGTGAGGTTCTGGGAGTGCACAGCTTCTGCGGCCGTTGTGGGGGATGTGGTTTGCAGGCTCGGTATGGTGCCTGCAGGCCTCTCAGGTGTTGCGCCAGGGGATGTGGGCTGATGTGAGACAGGTGTTAGCCCTTCGCCTGTGAGGCCTGGCCCATCACTCGACCCGGAGTCGCTATGTGCAACCTGGCTGTATGATGGTGACTCAGGGCTGCAGACGTTGGTCTCCTCAACGTTGACCCCGGAATGGGATGTGGGGCTGTCTGGCACACTAAGGAGGCACATGGCAGCATTCTCCCCTGACATGCTGGATTCCTCAGGGTGTAGCGTGGGGCTTGTTTCCTGCGGAACTGCAGCCATGTCCAGGTGCGCGGGTGGGGGTTGTGTACCCTCCATGGGGGTTGCTGGAGCAGGTGGTGTGGTATGGGCCTTGTGTCTGCCAGCAGGTATGCGCTGTACCCTGCCCCTGTGCCGGGAGGTACTTGGCCGGGAGCCTTCCTGCTCCTCACTTTCATGACCGCTACCTGTGGGGGGCAAGAGAGAGAGAGACAGCATGATCAATGATCTGGGGGTCATCATGACTCCAAGCCTATGGTAACACAATGGGAGAGCAGCGTCTTGGTGATATTTAGGTTTGTGTGAGGACTTGGCTTGGATGGAAAAAGCATACTATTGGCGGGGTCAATCATGTTGGCGGAGTACAGTGGTGAGTGACATTGGCCAGCTCTCTGTGTGGAATGGCCAATATGGGTGTCAGCCTTGCACCTGACATCATCCTGGGTCACACTTGTTACGACATGTTGGGGGGGGGGGGGGCTACGAAGCAAACTTCATGTGACTCTTAGGGCGGCCCTTAGCGGTGATTCAAATTAAGGATGCATGTACTGTTTGGACTCATGACACTCACCTGCATCAGCGGATGAGGGGTCACCGCAGTCCATTTCGCCCACACCTTCGATGGCTTCTGTGCCCATCATCTCCGCACATGTTTCCTCCCAGGGCATCATTTTAATGGGTGAGCCTGGGCCTCCTCCTGTCTCCAGGGCCTGCTGACGGTTTGCTGACATGATGGCCCGCACCCTGAGACGAAGGTCATCCCACCGTTTGCGGCAATGCGTTGTGCTGCGGGGGGTGTTTCCAACGGCGCTCACCCTCTGCGCGACCAACTCCCATATCTCCTTCTTCCTGAGGATGGTGGGCCTACGCATGTCGCTGCAGAATACGATGTCTGCATGTTCATGCAGGGTGTCGACCAGGACCTGTAACTCATCCTGGGTGAATCTTTCTTTTCTGATGCGCGCTGCCCCCTTTTTCAGAACTTTCGGCATGATGATCTTCTCTGTTGTTTGTTTGGTCGATCTGAGTCCTGTATGGAGTCCTGTTTGTCCTGTATGGTGTGGATTGCAATGGATTGTGATTTTAAATATGGCCGCCGTGATGCTTCCCGTTCCTGTGCGATGACGTTATTTCCGTTTCCGGTATTTAGCGGTGGCCGTAAATTACGGTCTGCGTAACTTACGGTCACCGCTAATTACGGATTCTATCGAAGGCGGTGGTGTTAATTGCGTCTAGGCTTATGGCGGTAAGGGGTTTGACGGGACCTTTTGCGCTATGCCGCAAGGGAGTTTACCGCCATGGCGGAATACTCGTGCACGCGAAGTCGGAATATGGTGTAAATAGCGCCTTCCGACCACATCGTACATGGTATTTACGCCATGGCGGTAATTACTGTTACTTTCCGCCGGACTCGGAATGAGGCCCAATCACTATTATCATATGTACATCCCTGATTACTTGTTGGACAAGTCTTAGTTAACACCACTTATATTTCCAGACAGAGGTGAGCGCTTAACGTTCGATGGCACTCCAACAAGTTAAATAAAAAGGGAGGGAAAATAAGAATTATGGAAACATACACACTAAACACTTTTTAAAGAACCACAGCAAGTTTAGGAAGGCAGAGTCTACTGGTGAGCAAGGAAGTTTAGGCGCCATGCCCACTTTCAAGGGAGCCGGGTGGAAGATGCCCAAGATCAGACAGTTACACAGAGTCTTCAAAGTTTGTGGAGGTAGTTTGAAAAAGGTTTAGTTCAGTGCAGAAAAGTTAGCTAAGGTGTCCCAGGCTAACCCAGGTTCGAGAGACGAGGATTTAATACACCCGTTCAAACGGTTACAAGAGAAGCCAGGCGGAACACGGTACCTTAAATGGAGAGAATCCTCCAGCGGGGGCAGTTGTTCCTGGCAGCGGGTGCAAGTCGCAGCGTCGTCCAGAGGAAGAGAAGATCTCGTCGTGGAGGAAGGATGAAGGTCGTTGCACTGCCAGGGAAAAAACCAGCCGTGGAGTTCTCCGGTACAAAGGTACTACCCTTTCAGTTCGCGGTAGTGGTGAACACGCGGTATCCCGGTTGCCGGGGTGCTTGGCACAGGCAAGGCGGCCATGAGATGCTCCAGGAAGGCAAAAAGAAGATAGACTGGTTATCCCCACCAGTCGAAGGAAGAAGACAATCCGGGCTGGAGATCTCCTCTGTCGTTGGGAAAAGTGGTGAGACGGTTCAGCAGGGCTCCATCGGTGGTGTCGTTGTTGCAGGCCGGCTCAGCTTCTCCCTCCTCAGATTCTTAGGTCCTGTGGCGACTTCTGAAGTTCCAGTCCCCCAAGCCCTGCTTTTATGCAGCACACCCCCATTCACCCAGCCTAGCTGTCAATCAAACATGCTAAGTGGTGAGCCGGCCGGTGCGACTTGAGTTATCAAGGTAACTCAGTCCAGGGTGCCTAAACCCCCTCCCACACCCCCTGTGGTACCCAGACAGAGTGGCACCACTTTTGGAGGCTTCTGTGGAGAAGCCTGCCAAAAAGTGGAACAAAGGGCTCGACTTGGGTTGGAGTCACAGAAGAGAGCACAAACGCCATTTTAGAATCGAGTTCTGGCAAAAAATACCAACCGGCGAATTAATATTAAATAAATAAACTGGCGGTATGTTCGGGGCTATATGAATTAAATAATTAAAGTTGGTAGCCTCGAACAATGGGAAAATCCCATAGAGGTATGTTTGCGGTCGAATATAAAAAGTAATATCCACTGCCACCAGCCAAAACTCGATCAGGGGGGACGGAGACGTGCCCCCTCGAACAACAGACCCCGGGGCAATCGAATTGTCCCGACCAGTACATCCACAATATGATGGTTTGTACTGGTTTCTGTTCATAATTTGGGACTAGCAAAGCCAATGGTGACTTTACGTGCCCTGGGAGACAGTAGTCAGTCCCAGGGTATGGAGTCTATGTTGGGGGGTTGCTACGACACCCCTGGGTTACGGCACAGAGGGTGCTGTGTAACCCACACAAAAACACATGAGACCCTATGGAGTAAAAGACCCCATAGCCCATAAAACACATGGAAAGTTAAAGGAACACCTCAAATCATGTCTAAGAGTGGGAGCAAAAGAATCTCACTCTTAGCAGGAGAGAAAAAAATAAACCCCAAAAATCCAGCAAAGCTGCTGGGGGACTCACTAGGTTTGGGAAATTAGCCTTACAGAGAATTCTCCCTAACACTCCCCCTCCCCCCCAGACTAAGGGACAGGAGGATTTAATCCACTCCTGGATGAACCTCATACCTCTAGTCGATGATATACATCCTAGAGAGTCCATCAGCATTTTGATGGTGACACCCTGACCTGTGCTCAATGGTGAAATCAAACCCTTGTAGGCAGATTGACCATCTCAATAGTTTTGGATTTTCCCCCTTCATTTGCATTAACCATCTCAAGGGTTGGTGGTCAGTCTGAATAACAAAAGTAGAACCATACAAGTATGGCCTAAACTTCTTCAGTGCCCACACAATAGCAAAGCATTCTCTTTCGATTGTTGCCCACCTTGTCTCAGGATCCTTCAGTTTTCTACTGATGAAGCAAATGGGGTGCTCCCTACCCTTCTCATCCAGTTGGCTAAGGACTGCATCTTTACCTACATTTGAAGCATCTGTCTGCACAATGAAAGTTTGGTGGTAGTCAGGAGCTCTCAGTACTGGTGCTTGGCAAAGAGCCTTCTTCAGGTTTTCAAATGCCTGATTGCATTCCTCATTCCATTTGACCTTCTTAGGGAATTTTGGAGAGGAGATCACATTCAGTGGAGAAGCTATGGTCCCATAGTTCTCAATGAAATTCCTGTAATACCCAGTGAGGCCTAGGAAAGCTCTCACCTGAGTTTGAGTAGTAGGTATTGTCCAATTTTGCACAGCTTCAATTTTACTGAGCAAAGGCCTTATTTCTCCACCTCCTACCTCATGCCCAAGGTAGACCACCTAACTCTGACCAATTTGGCATTTACTTGCCTTTATGGTCAGACTGGCCTGTCCAAGAGCCTGCAAAACATATCATAAGTGGTTCACATGTTCTCCCCAGGTTTGGCTGAATACTGCAATGTCATCCAAGTATGCCATGCAGAAGTCCTCCATCCCATTCAGAACCTGATTCACCATTCTTTGGAATGTAGCAGGTGCATTCTTCAATCCAAAAGGCATAATCTTAAATTGGTATAAGCCAACTGGAGTAGAAAATGCAATCTTTTCCTTGGCATGGTCTGTCAGGGCTATTTGCCAATAGCCTGACGTAAGGTCAAATGTGCTGAGGAACTTGGCTGAACCAAGTCTATCTGTCAAACTCCGAGTCGGTAACACCACTAATACTCTTCTCTTCCTCCCCCTCCTCCTCACCTGTGTGGTTGCTGTGGTCTGGACTGATGGATCTCCAGGTCCAGTAGTCTTTCTTTTTTTGCAGGTCGTCCGTGTCTCCCACGAGACGAAGCCACAGTGGAGGCCAAATAAAAGGCACCCCACTGAGACCCCGGTCCCGGGAGGGACAAATAGGGGAAAAAGCCGCAAGCGGCAGAAAAAACCCCTGCTGAAGGCACTGGAGTCCTTGTGGAAACTGGGCTTCGTGGGAAGTAGATCCAGAGGAAACGCTGACAACCGGGAGGTGTACAGAAGAAAGAAGATTGAAGCCAAGAGAATAGCGAAGCCGACCGAGAAGGGGAAGAGAAAGTAGGCCAGGCGGGTGCCGTGAAGGCACATCAGGGTGGAGGAAAACAGAACCTGAAGCAGGCGAAAAGCAGAGAAAAGAAATTCAGAGCGGAGGAAAAACTGTAGAGAAAGTAGAGCATAAGCAACGGCGGCAGCGAGGAGAACAGCTGACGGAAAGGTTGCAATGCGAGATGCTGACGGGAGGCGGGGCCTAAATAGGAAGCGTGAACTGTGTGAAAAGACTAGACCGCGCAAAGGCGCTCGGCCATGTAAGCACGATATGGTGCTAAACCCGGGTCCTTGGCCACAGACGCCAGGAAGAGACGCGGCGCGTGACAGTATGCCCCCCCCTACACTGAGAACCCCCGGGCTTCCCTGGATGCCCTCTGTGAAACCTCCGGAGGAGAATGGGGGCATGGATATGAGAAACAGGCTCCCAGGAATCTTCAGCACTGGAGTAACCCTTCCAATCGACAAAGTATTCTAAGCGACCCCTGCGATACCTGGAATCACGAATACTAGAGACCTCGTACTCCTCGTTTATATTCCCGGGTGCAGGAATGGGGAAGGTACAGGCAACCTGGGAATTATCCGCACTCCTCAATAAGGAGGCATGAAAAACGGGGTGAACCCGCTTCAAGGAAGGAGGTAGGTGTAGTGATACACAAAATTGCAAATTTGACAATCAGGGCTTTAGATGACAGCATTAGCCGCTGAAAGCCAATAGTTTATTCAAAGTATGTGCCAAAAATGCTGACAGTAGTCTGTTGTAGCACCTCCGCGACGCAGTAGTGAGCTACAAGGAATATGCAGGCCTAGTAGGGGTGGTAGGTCACATTATGCATTGTAGATAGACAGGCAGGGCGAAGGCCCCAGTTCTGTAGCTAATAGACATTATTGGAGTGTTTGGAACATTATTGCACCTATATAGCGCTTAGATAGCCAATCTTAAGCGCTATGAACACTAAGCTATGAGTGCATGCCTTTTAGAGCTTGCTCACATGGGGTTAATTCATCTGGGCTTCTCTTAGAATATTCTGCCTTTCTAACTGTAGCCCTGCATGGCTATGTAAACTAATCCTCTTTCTCTGGGAAGGCACTGATAAGACATTCCTGAGCTTTCGCGCAGATGGGCTCTTAGCAGGGAGGGGCACAGAAAGGAGCATAGTGGAAATTCACAGAATTGGGTATTTCCATGAGCAAGCTTATATTTTGCACAGGGAAAGTTCTGGAACTGTGCGTCATGGACTGACAGCACGAGATTATAAAAATGCATGCCCACATGACTCAAGTGGGAGATCGATCTGTGGACTTGGATCGAGCAAAATCGAGTGTCCGGAACCTGCTGCTCTGTCGGCACCCTGCAGCATTGTCCTCTGAGCGGGGCTGGCTACAGCTAGCTTATGAGGGCCAGGGTCTCCCAGTGCTGATTGAAGGGGCGTAAGACTGTGTTTCTCTGTGTTTCTCTAAGTTCTATGTTTCTCTATATTTTGTATTTCTCTAAGTTTGTGTTTTGTAATCTTCTCTAACTTGAATCCCAAGATGTTGCTGAAATTCACTGTTTAGAATAAATGCTGAAACCTTTTGAAGGTGTCATTTGTCAATAGCATGAATTCACTGATCAGCACAATAGAACCTGTATTTTGGGCTGAATTGGGTAATTTTTGCTCTCAAGGGCTGGTCCCAAGGAAGATTTTCCCCATTTCAAGACAGTAGGTTAAGGCGAAAAGTCACTGGGTTTATTTTGGCTGCGATGGAAAAGGGGCCCACGAACCGTGGAGATAATTTGGAGGGGCGAGACCAGCGTGGGAGGAATTTGGTGGAGAGCCACACCTTGGAGCCCACCGTCCAATCGGGGACATCCCGACGGTGCCTATCATCTTGTTGTTTTTACCCCCGGAGACTCTCAGATAAGCTCAATGTAGCTGTTCTTTGGGCTTCCTTCAGCCGAAACAACACATCCTCCACGAGTGGCAGGGAGGAGTGAATTGGAGAGCGACGGATTATAGATCGAGGGTGATACCATAGGAACAGAAGAAAGGTGACATCTTGATGGCCGAATGTCTGGAATTATTATATGCAAACTCCGCCGTGGGCAGCAGAGCCACCCAATTGTCTTGTTCAGCATTAACATAAGCCTGAGGATATTGTTCCAGAGTAGAATTTAACCTCTCCGTTTGCCCATTCGTCTGCGGGTGGTAACCCGATGACAAAGCCCTCTCGATGCCTAGGTTCTGACATAAAGACTTCCAGAACCGGGACACAAATTGGCTCCCGCAATCAGACACAATCTTGTCCGGGAGACCATGAAGTCGAAAAATGTCCCTGACGAAAACCTGAGCCATGGCTTCTGCTTTGGGTAGACCAGAGAGCGGTGAAAAATGAGCCGTTATGGTGAAAGAGTCCATAGTCACAAGGATACAGGAACAGCCTTGTGAGAGTGGTGGGTCCACAATGAAGTCAGTTGTGACATGGCTCCATGGATGAGTGGGAACTTCTTCTTGTTGCAAGAGGCCCACCGGTTTTTGAGTACAATATTTACTTTGTTTACAAATGGCGCAGGTCTGAATGAATTGTCTGACATCCTTAGTAAGATGGGGCCAGTAGAAAGTCCTTTGGACTAGCTCCAGAGTGCTAGTTAGCCCCCTGTGTCCGGCTGTTTCGTGATCATGGCACCACAAAAGGACTTTGTTCTGTAGTTCCTTAGAAGGTATCCACCGTTGGCGTCCCTTAAACATCAAACCATCCCTCTTGATTAGACCAATAGGTTCCTGGTGACTAACTGTTGCTTCTTTGACTTGTTGTAAGAAAGAAGAAAGGAAACCCATGATCTTGTTTCTAGGAAATATCCTCTCCGGAGTGCAGGTGAGTTGCTTGGAGCCATAAGTTTTCCTGGAGAGGGCATCTGCCAATGTATTTTGACTACCAGGTATGTAAGTAATCAGGAAATCATATTAAGAGAAAAAGTGTGCCCAACGGGCCTGTCTGGAGTTAATACAATCCATAGATTGTAGCACCTGTAGGTTTTTATGGTCGGTCCTTATGATAAAAGGGTAGGTATTTCCTTGGAGCAGATGCCTCCATTCTTCACACGCCTTTTTCATAGCCAATAGCTCTCTCTCTATAACTGAATAATTGCTCTGGCTCTCAGTGAGTGTCTTTGACAAATAGGCCACCGGATATTCTATGCCTTGGTGATCTTGAAGGAGAATTGCCCCTATGGCATCGGACGATGCATCAGTCTCTAGAATGAATTGCTTAGTTTGATTGGGCTGTTGTAGAATGGGTGCTTGACAGAACTGCTCCTTGAGATGGCGAAAACTATCCTCTGCCTTTGAATTCCAGGTGAACGGTCCAGAGGATTTCTTCAACAGGCTGGTAATGGGTATAACAATGTTCGAGAATCCTGCTATGAATCGCCGGTAAAAATTGGCTAGACCCAAGAATCTCTGTACTTCCTTTACTGAGGTAGGAGCCGGCCAATGAAGGATAGCTTCTACCTTGCTCTTAGCCATCTATACCCCATGAGGTGACAGAATGAATCCCAAATAGGGAACAGAAGAAACCCCAAAAAGGCACTTCTCTCTCTTGGCCAAAAGATGGTTACTCTTGAGTCTGGACAACACTTCAGTAAGGTGTTTGGTATGGTCGAGCATGTTGTTGGAGAATACCAAGATATCGTCGAGGTAAATGACAACTGAAATAAACAAGAGGTCGTAGAAAATGCGGTCCATAAATCTTTGGAAGACAGCTGGTGCATTTACGAGCCCAAAAGGCATTACATGGTATTCGAAGAGGCCGAAAGGTGTCCTGAACGCAGTCTTCCATTCGTCACCCTTCTTGATGCGGAGCAGGTGGTAGGCGTTCCGCAGGTCTAGTTTGGAGAATATTGCGGCACCTTGGACGGCTGCTAGTATATCTAAGATCAGAGGCATGGGGTAGCGGTCCTTTTTGGTAACTTTGTTAAGACCTCTGTAGTCGATACAAGGTCGCAGATCTGTGGAATCCCTCTTGGGGATAAAAACAGTGGGGCTCCAGCAGGTGATTTTGACGGCCGGATGAGACAGTTGCAAAGATTGTCATCCAAATATTTCCTCAGGACATCTTTCTCCTTTCCCGATATTGCAAACATTTTGCCAAAGGGTACCAAAGCGTTGGGTGTCAGGTCTATGGAACAGTCTTCAGGTCTATGGGGGGGTAATTCCAAAGGAGAAGAGTTGGTGAAAACTGCATCAAAGTCCTCAAGGATCTGCAAGATCGTATGGACTCCGACTGTGGCAGCAGGCTTACTAGAATACGTCTCCACTGTCTGGTAGTGGACGCCCTGCAAACATTGTTTTTGGCAGTAAGTAGAGCTGAAATCAAGACGGTTGGAGGCCCAATCAATGTATGGATTGTGCTGATGGAGCCAAGTAATACCCAAAATGAGAGGAAAATGGGCTGCTCGAATGATGTCAAATGTTATATTTTCAGAGTGTTGGTGGATGGTGAGCAATAGTGGTTCTGTAGATTGGGTAATAAGTCCGGAGCTCAAAGGTTTACCATCCACGCCCTCCACCTTCTGTCCCTCCTGTCGGTCTATGCGCTTGGCACCCACTTGATTGACCCATAGAGTGTCCGCAAAGTTTCCGCAGCTCCACAATCCAGGAGAGCCAAAGCCTCAATCTGGTTCTCCCCGATGGTGATTTGTACAGTGATAATCATGAGGCGAGAGTCTTCGGAGGAGTTAGATGAATCGTTTGACATGGAAACATAGGGACTATACAGCACCCCTCGACATCCCGTCCCTTCTAGGATCGAGGGCGTTCGTTTTCCGGCTGCTTACAAGATAAATCAGGGCAATTCCTTACAGAGTGTCGGTCTGATCCACAATAGGCACATAGGCCCTGCTCCCTCCTTCTCTTCCTCTCTTCGGGAGTAAGGGAACGGTGTGTAGCACCTATTTGCATTGGTTCTTCAGTTTGTTTGGATGAAGCCGGAGGAGGGAGTCCACTAGGGAAGAAGGATCGGCTTCGCCGTTTCTCTTGTCTCCTTTCTGTCATTCGGAATTCGATCTGAAGAGCAGCTGTCATTAGACCAGCTAGTGATTCTGGATGGGGAGAGCGGGCCAATTCATCTTTTAGATCTTCTCTAAGGCGACGCCGGAATAAGGTGATCTGTGACTGTTCCGACCAGCCTGTTTCCAAGGCCAGCCTTTTAAATGTTGAGATATAGGACAGCACATCAGACTGTCCCTGTCGAACATCCTGCAGGTCTTCCCCTGCTCACATGGCGACTTCGGGTCTCTCGAAAGTACTCTTGAGAAGACCTAAAAAAGCCCCATAGTCCTGTAGCACAGGGTCAGAGTTGGTTACCAGGGGAGTAGCCCAGGCCAATGCATTTCCTGACATATTGGAAATCATGAAGCCGACCTTGGCCTGGTCAGAGGCGTAGGTGCGGGGCCTAAAGGTAAAATATACTTTGCAGGCATCTAGAAATTCTCTCAACTTCTTCGGTGAGCCTTCAAACTTGCCTGAAGAGAGGGCCATGGGAGGTAAATCTGTGGAAGGTGGTTCCCATGAGGCTATCATCTGTTTCAAAAGGGTGTTCTCGGCTTTCATATTTTGCATCTACAATGAGAGATTCTGGACCGCGGCCACCAGTTCCTGTACTTGCTCAGGGGTGGCCATTGTGGATAGTGGCCGTTGCAAACTGTCAAACTTCGAGTCGGTAACACCACTAATACTTTTCTCTTCCTCCCCCTCCTCCTCACCTGTGTGGTCGCTGTGGTCTGGACTGATGGATCTCCGGGTCCAGTAGTCTTTTTCTTTCTTTGCAGGTCGTCCGTGTCTCCCACGAGACGAAGCCACAGTGGAGGCCAAATAAAAGGCACCCCACTGACACCCCGGTCCCGGGAGGGACAAATAGGGGGAAAAGCCGCAAGCGGCAGAAAAAACCCCTGCTGAAGGCACTAGAGTCCTCGTGGAAACTGGGCTCCGTGGGAAGTAGATCCAGAGGAAACACTGACAACCGGGAGGTGTACAGAAGAAAGAAGATTGAAGCCAAGAGAATAGCAAAGCCGACCGAGAAGGGGAAGAGAAAGTAGGCCAGGCGGGGTGCCGTGAAGGCACGGCATGGTGGAGGAAAACAGAGCCTGAAGCAGGCGAAAAGCAGAGAAAAGAAATTCAGAGCGGAGGAAAAACTGTAGAGAAAGTAGAGCGTAAGCAACGGCGGCAGCGAGGAGAACAGTTGACGGAAAGGTTGCAACGCGAGACGCTGACGCGAGGCGGGGCCTAAATAGGAAGCGTGAACTGCGTGAAAAGACTAGACCGCGCAAAGGCGCTCGGCCATGTAAGCATGATATGGTGCTAAACCAGGGTCCTTGGCCATAGACGCCAGGAAGGGACGCGGCGCGTGACACTATCCACCAACTCATCTATCCTTGGCAAAGGGTTGGCATCAGTCTTGGTGACTGCATTAAGAGCTCTATAGTCCACGCAGAATCTCAATTCTTTGGATACTGCCTTTGGTACTAACACAACTGGGCTAGACCATGGGCTAGTAGAGGGCTCTATTACCCAGAGATCAAGCATCTTATTGACCTCCTCTTTAATGTGGGTTCTTACATTTTCTGACATTCTATATCCTCTGCTTTTGACTGGCAGACAGTCACCAGTGAGTATATCATGCTGTCCCCAATTTCAAGCCTGGTGAAAGTGAGAACAGAGAGGCAAACTGATTTAACATGGCCTTGCACTCTTCTTGTTGCTCAGGTGTCAGATTTGAAGAGAGATTTACTCCTTCAATCTTTTCGTCTAAGGGTAAGCCTCTGAGGAGATCAGGTAGAGCTTCTCTCTCTTCTTCCTCTTCTGTTGAAGCTAGAAGCAAGGCTCCTACTTCAGGTCTGGAGACATACGCCTTTAGTCGGTTGGTGTGGAAGACTCTAGGAGCCTCCTTGGGATTGCCCAAGTCCACCAGATAGTTCACCTCTCCAAGTTTACCCACAATCTTGAAGGGTCCCATCCATTTATCTTGCAAGGCCCTCTGCCTTGTTGGGATCATAACTAGAACTAGCTGGTCTTGAGTGAACTCAACCATGTTAGCCTTCTGGTCATGCCAATGTTTGACCAGGGCTTGTCCAGCTTTCAGGTTATCACTAGCTTCTGTCATCATTTGTGACATTCTCCTTCGGAGACCTATCACATAGTCAGTAACTCTGACTGGCTTGGGGAAAGGAGCACTCTCCAACCCCTCCTTAATCAGGGCCAATGGACCACTGACTGGATGGCCATAGAGAAGTTCAAAGGGAGGATAACCTACTCCCTCCTGAGGGACTTCTCTAGAAGCAAAGAGAAGGCATGGCAATAGAAGGTCCCACTTTCTCTTAAGGGGATCCTCTAAAGCACCTATCATGCACTTCATGGTTCTGTTGAACCTTTCTACCAACCCATTTGTCTGAGGGTGGTAGGCGGTAGAGAACTTGTAAGTAACTCTGCAGGTTTTCCACATGGCTTTCATGTAGTGGGACATAAAATGTGACCCCCTGGCAGAGATTACTTCCTTAGGAAACCCAACCCTGGTAAAAATACCAAGGAGGGCCTTAGCCACAGCCTGAGCTGTAACAGTCCTCATAGGAATTGCCTCAGGGTACCTAGTAGGATAGTCTACTACAACAAGGATAAACCTGTTGCCTGAGGAGGTTGGGGAATCAAGGGGACCAACAATGTCAATCCCTACCCTCTCAAATGGGACTCCCACTACTGGGAGAGGCACTAAAGGTGCCATATTCTTGGACCCAACCTTACCAGAAGTCTGGCAGGAATGGCAGCTCTTGCAAAACTTATCTACCTCAGCCCCCATTTTTGGCCAATAAAAGTAGAGTGAGAACCTTTCCTTGGTCTTCTTGAAACTCAAGTGACCAGCCAAAGGAATCGCATAGGCCAGTTGCAAGAACTGTTGTCTGTTTTCTTGAGGTACTACAAGCCGCTTGTAGTCTCCAGGTGCAGACTCAGTTGGTTCACTTTAGAAGAGGCCATCTTCCCAGTGCAACCTATACTTCCCAGGCACTTGCCCATCAGCCTGAGAAGCTGCCTGATGGCGAAGACCTTCCAGAGTTGGACATTCTCTCTGTCCCTTACTGAAGTCTGTCCTGTTGGGTCCACCTTCTGCCAGTAAAGACTGCAGCTCAGGATGGTCAACAGGACCCAGATCTCCAATGAGTTCCTGGCCTTCCACTAGCTCTTCTTCAGAGTCTAGTTCCACCATTCAGGGTTGTACCTCCCTCTCAGCCTCAGCTGGAGGTGGAGCTACAGGTGTAACTTTGGACAACCTTGGGGAAGTCCTTGTTGGAAGCACTGGAGTGCTTGCTGTTGGCTGTTTCTTGGAAGTCTTGGGTTTCCCCTTTGCTTCTTTTTGTGCAGTGATAGCAAGTTGTAGTTCCAGTGGTGTAGGAGTGATATCTTTCTTCATCATCTCCTGGGAAGTACCTCTCATGGTTCTCTCCCTTGCAGGTCTGGTGAGCTCCTGTAACCTTTTACTAGGCGGTATGGGGGTGTGTGACACTACTCCAAGAGTTTTCAGGTCATTACCCAACAGAACCCTTCCTGGCACCTCACTTTGTATGTTGACATGTCATTACACTGGATGAGAACTGGTAATTGGGGAAGCATCTGCACAGGCCCTCCAGCTAACTTGGTGAGGCGTTTGGGTGCCTTAGCAACATCCTCAGCCTGAAAAAAAGATTTATCCACCACAGTTATGCTGGCCTCAGTGTCCCTAGTGGCAGGAGTCTCCTGACCATTCACCTGGACACTGTCCTTATAATACTCTTTAGTATTATCTGGGATAGAATTATAGACATCTAAATTCTGTTGTTCCCACAGACCCAGAGACACTAAAGAAACACTGGCTGAGACTCCAATGGGTTCATCAGCCAGCAGTAGAAAGTTTCCACTTGCCATTTGTACTTCCTCCTCTGGAGCGAAGGCTAAGGAGACAAGCTGGACCCCTGAAGGTTTACCCTTACATCTGGGATCTCCTTTCACATGGTCAGGCGAGCCACAAACAAAGCATTTACCAAATGCTTTCTGGAATGGTGGCTTGCTGTGATCTCCTTCTGGTTTACCACCAGAGGGTACACTACTCTGATTTGGTTTTCCTTGTGGTTTACCCTTATTGTTCTGTTTGGGGCCCTCTTTGGGATTGGAATTATTAGAATTCTCTTTGGTGTCCTTTTTTGGCTGCTTTCCCTCATCCTTTTTCTGAGTTACCCCAGAGTCCTTGTGAGTAGCCCTGTTGGCAACCCACAAGTCAGCAGCCTTAGCTAGTTTCCTGGAATCTAATTCCTTTGAATCAGCAAAGTGCTGTCTGAGCTCAGGAGAGCAGGCATCATAAATTGACTCCAACATCACAAGATTCTTCATTCCCTCATAAGTGTTCAGCTTGTAACCCTTAATCCATCCCTCTAAGTTCTTCAAACTTTCACTCACCCAAGTAGCCCAAGGGGTACCATCATGGTTTTTGAGGGTCCTAAACCTCTTAAGGTACTGGGAAGGAGTCTTCCCAAATCTAGCTATCAAAGCTAGTTCAACACATTCATAATCCTTCTTATCCACCTCCCCCAACTCCATTACCACATCAGTTGGAACAGGTGGGAGCCTAGAGAACAACCAGGAAAGTAACTCATTTCCTGTAATGTTCTGGAGCCCATGATTATATTCAAACAAACTCAACCAGTCCAACACATCCAACTTAGGTTCATACATACCCACCAACTCCTTAGGCATCCGGGGTCTTTTGGGACTGGAACTCCCAGAGGATTCGGAGAGAGAAGCACTTTCCACAGACAATTTTTTCATTTCTAGCTCATGGTTGAGCTCTATTTCTCTGAGCCTTAGTTCTTGGTGCCGTTGTTCTGTTTGAGCATTAATTCTTTTGAATTCTAATTCAAGCTTCACTTTTTCTAGTTCCATATATTGAGGATTAAGTGTGGGACCTGGTAAGGGTCCAGTAGGTACAGCTGGCAGGGCAGGTAGAGGCACAGGGTAGACAACTCTAACATCTTCCCCCTCCTCTTCTGCTTCTGACTCAAAGTTATCAATACTAACATTCATATCAATATCATTGCTGTTATCTACAGTTGTTGGAGTGGTAGGTTCCTCTGAACCACCATCCAGACTTTGGTTTGCTAACAACCTTTCTATTAGCTCCATTTTCTTGCCTTTAGTCAGGAGATTCTTATGCTTACAGAGAACTCTTAAACAATCTGCAGTTTTTGTATCAAGGGACTCTTGACTATAACTTTCCATAGTTGACAGGTTTTTAGAAAATACTTCTTTTAGTGCTAAGCTTTGTGGTTAGTTGCACTAAGGTATCTTTAAGCACACTAAAATGTATACTCAATACAAATCCCACCGCTGTACACCAGTGTTAGGCAGAAACCTGTGCAGTTCCCTTAGGGACCACTGCAAAAGATTTAAGACTACAAGTGTTTGGCAGTAAACCCACTTGGTAGCAGTCTGTACCACACAGATTCACTTGGTAGCTGTGGCTGAGCAGTCAGACTTCCCTCAAGAAGAGCTAGGCAGTATACAGAGCATACAAAATAGGTACAGAAATACAGTAGCACAAGCAAACACTGACCAGGGCTTGGGTGTAAAAGTATATAATGATTTATTTAACACACACTTGTAAAACACACTAGCACTAAATTGGTAAGATAAGTTCAAAACACAATCACTATTATCATATGTACATCCCTGATTACTTGTTGGACAAGTCCTAGTTAACACCACTTATTTCCAGACAGAGGTGAGCGTTTAACGTTCGATGGCACTCCAACAAGTTAAATAAAAAGGGAGGGAAAAGCAGAATTATGGAAACATACACACTAAACACTTTTTAAAGAACCACAGCAAGTTTAGGAAGGCAGAGTCTACTGGTGAGCAACGAAGTTTAGGCGCCAGGCCCACTTTCAAGAGAGCCGGGCGGAAGATGCCCAAGATCAGACAGTTACATAGAGTCTTCAAAGTTTGTGGAGGCAGTTTGAAAAAGGTTTAGTTCAGTGCAGAAAAGTTAGCTAAGGTGTCCCAGGCTAACCCAGGTTCGAGAGACGGGGATTTGATACACCCCGTTCAAACGGTTGCAAGGGAAGCCAGGTGGAAAACGGTACCTTAAATGGAGAGGATCCTCCAGCGGGGGCAGTTGTTCCTGACAGCGGGTGCAAGTCGCAGCGTCGTCCAGAGGAAGAGAAGATCTCGTCGTGGAGGAAGGATGAAGGTCGTTGCACTGCCAGGGGAGAAACCAGCCGCGGAGTTCTCTGGTACAAAGGCACTACCCTTTCGGTTCGCGGTAGTGGTGAACACACGGTATCCCGGTTGCCGGGGTGCTTGGCACAGGCAAGGTGGCCACGAGATGCTCCAGGAAGGCGAAAAAAAGGTAGACTGGTTATCCCCACCAGTCGAAGGAAGAAGACTCTCCGGGCTGGAGATCTCCTCTGTCGTTGGGAAAAGTGGTGAGACGGTTCAGCAGGACTCCACCGTTGGTGTCGTCGTTGCAGGCCGGCCCAGCTTCTCCCTCCTTGGATTCTTAGGTCTGTGGCGACTTCTGAAGTTCCAGTCCCCAAAGCCCTGCTTTTATGCAGCACACCCCCATTCACCCAGCCTAGCTGTCAATCAAACATGCTAAGTAGTGAGCCGGCCGGCTCACCACTTGGGCCAATCACACAAGAGTGCGACTTGAGTTACCAAGGTAACTCAGTTCAGGGTGCCTAAACCCCCTTCCACACCCGCTGTGGTACCCAGACAGAGTGGCACCACTTTTGGAGGCTTCTGTGGAGAAGCCCGCCAAAAAGTGGAACAAAGGGCTCGACTTGGGTTGGAGTCACAGAAGAGAACACAAACGCCATTTTAGAATTGAGTTCTGGCAAAAAATACCAACCGGTGAATTAATATTAAATAAATAAACCAGCGGTATGTTCGAGACTATAAGAATTGAATAATTAAAGTTGGTAGCCTCAAAAAATCGGAAAATCCCATAGAGATATATTCGCGGTCGAATATAAAAAGTAGTATCCACTGCCACCAGCAAAAACTCGTCAGGGGGGACGGAGACGTGCCCCTTCGAACAACAGACTCCGGGGCAATTGAATTGCCTCGACCAGTACATCCACAATATGATGGTTTGTACTGGTTTCTGTTAATAATTTGGGACTAGCAAAGCCAATGGTGACTTTACATGCCCTGGGAGACAGTAGTCAGTCCCAGGGTATGGAGTCTATGTTGCAGGGTCCCTACGACACCCCTGGGTTACGGCACGGAGGGTGCTGTGTAACCCACACAAAAAACACGAGACCCTATGGAGTAAAAGACCCCATAGCCCATAAAACACATGGAAAGTTAAAGGAACACCTCAAATCATGTCTAAGAGTGGGAGCAAAAAATCTCACTCTTAGCAGGAGAAAAAAAAATAAACCACAAAAATCCAGCAAAGCTGCTGGGGGACTCACTAGGTTTGGGAAATTAGCCTTACAGAGAATTCTCCCTAACACTACTCAAGGAGCAAAACAGGCAGCCAGCAGACACCCCTGACGGCCTGTCTGGGTCCTGACATGAAGAGCAGTCTAACTTTATTAGGGCCGGGGGCCACAAGTGGTCGGGCTCGCTAACACTTCTCTGACACAGCAAGATGTCCAACAAACCCCTAAGAACAAAGGGCAAGCAGCCCACGCTCGATGACTACGCCAGAACATTGCCAGGTGCAGAAGGAGCCAGGAGCAAAGACAAGACCCCCGCTGGGGGCACAGACACCATGGGCTCGAACCAGGAGATCCTTGCCGCAATTGCTGATCTGAAAGTGGCCTGGGAGACCAAACTGGGACTGGCCATGAACGAATTAAAGGTGGCACTAGAGCTCAAAGTCGGGGCGGTGCAGGAAGAGGTGAACCTTCTTCGGCAAGATGTCAGGACACTGGCGGAACGCACGGGGGACCTAGAAAAAGAGGTGGCCCCGAATACAGCAGCCTGCGCAGCCCATAAATTGGAACTTCACGCCCTAGTGCAGCGCGGGGATAACCTAGAAAGTAGGGCGGAGGGATGCGCCCGAAGGAATAATATCCATATCGTTGGATTGCCGGAAGAAGCTGAGGGATCCAACCCCACGGAGTATATTGAATCTATGCTGCTGCAGGAGATAACGGGAGGAGTGTTGACCCAGGGGTTTGCTGTGGAAAGAGCGCACAGGACCCTGATGAGGAGGCCACTGCCGGGTACTCCCCCTGAGCCGGTGATAGCCAAGATCCTGAACTACCGGGATCGGGAAAAAATTCTTGAACACTTTTCGAAGGGTGGAACAATACAAAGGGGGTCGGCAAACATAACTTCATACCCGGATTACACCTTGCAGGTGCAGCGCAGACGTATGAACTTTCGGACTGTGAAAAGAAGATTGCGGGAAGCAGGCCACAAGTATATGTTGATTTACCCGGCTAACATGAAGGTGTTCCACAAGAACAGGACCTTGTTTTTTGAAACCCCGGAGGATGCTATGGGGTGGCTGGACACGCAGAGCTTCCCCCAAGAATCGGGAATCCAGACAGGAGAAGGAGAAGATAAGTAACATGTGTCTGCGGCACCTAGGGTGTCACAGCCTAAGACAATGGGACTTGAATATAGCATAAGACATAGCCTATGGGAGGGTGCTGCTAGGGCTATATATGCACGCATGATCCGTTAGCACCGAGTAACCTTGATAATAGTGCGGGAGCCTTACAGAGCCAACCCTCATACCCCCACAACGAGAAGTTTAGTTAGGTCACTGGTAGTCCGGTGACACCCTGCCGGGGTCCTGACCTCGGCATCCCAAGGCAGGACCAAACGCGGGGGGCCTGAGTTCCAGGGATGGAGCTGAGCACTTGTTGGGGTTGGGCTGGGCGGGGGGAGGGAAGGGTTTTTGTGCAGTGGTTTGGAGTTGGGAAAAGGGGGAGGGGGAGTTTGTTGGGAGTGGGAGGGAAGCGAGCCAAACTTTGTGTGATAACAGGCGGGAGGGGAAACTGGGAGGGGAAGCGGGATACCAAATAAATGGCGCTGGGTAGCCTCAGAGTGGTGACGTGGAACGTGAGGGGCCTCAATAGCTCTCTAAAGCGTAATAAAGTAATGATGTACCTAAGAAGGATGAGGATTGATATAGCATTATTACAGGAAAACCACATAACTAGGGAGAAACTGGAGATGGTCAAGAGAAAATGGAGGGGGAGCATTACGGGAGCCACATACTCATGTTACATAAGGGGAGTTATCATATGGGTGGCACCGCATGTACCGTTTCAGCTGATTCAGTCTACGGCGGACCCAGAAGGCAGAATGATTGTAGTACGGGGATGTTGGAAAACCGGGAAGTGAGCATCATAAACTTATACGCCCCCAACCAAGATACAGCGGCTTACTTTAGGACTCTATATGGCAAAATTAGCCCCCTGCTGCGTGGCGCGATCCTATGGGGTGGGGACTTTAACTGTACATTGTACCCCAAAATGGTGGGATCAGACGGTAAACCAGACAAACCCAGCCCGGTCGCAAAGGCGTTACAGGCCCTGCTGAGAGATTTTGAACTCGAAGATGTTTGGAGGCAGCTGCACCCAGAGGACAGGCAGTACTCACACTACGCGGCGCCACATGACTTGTACACAAGGCTGGATTATGTGTTTGCTGCTGCTGAGTTAGTAGGAGAAATGGTGGGCACGGAATATAAGGCCAGGGTGCTTTTCGGAGCCACTCCCCCTTGGTCCTGGAGTGGCGACACCAACCCCCTAGAGCACGAATCCCGACGTGGAAGCTCAGAGCTGAGGCCCTGCTGGACTCGAGATTCCCGGAGGACCTGAGGGAGGCGATCACTGAGTACTTCGACATTAACACCGGAAGCGTTCAATCTGAGGGAACCGTATGGGAGGCATTTAAGGTAGTAGTGTGGGGTGTAGCCATATCAAAATCCAGAGGGCTCCAAGGGGGCATAGCACAGGAATTGCAGGAAACAGAGAGGGAGTTGGAAGACATAATGTGTAAGGGGGGGGCACCTCTCGGGAGGATGGGGTAAGGATGAGGTTGCTGCAACAAGCCTGCAGTGAGCACTAGGATAGATTATGTAAGTTGAGCTATAAGAAATATGTGGAAAGGCAACATGCGGGAGGAGACAAGCCGGGCAGATTGCTGGCCTGGTTATATAAAAACGAAACATCACAACCAGTGATCAGGGAAGTCAGGGGGACGGGGGCCAGATCTGGGATACCCAAGAGGAAGTAAACGAGGAGTTCCTTAGATACTATAAACGTCTGTATGAGGACGTAGGAGAAGATATGGATCAAGAGATCCAGGAAACCCTAGAAGACATAGGTTTGCCCTCTTTAGACTATCTGGAGCGGGCAGACCTGGCTGCCCCAATCACCTCAGATGAACTAAAGACAGTGATTCAGCACCTGCCCACATGCAAAGCTCTGGGGTCGGACGGGCTCCCCAGCAAATTTTATAAAACATATAAACAAGAGTTGCTCCCGCCGCTGCTGGCCATGCTCAATGAAGCGTATGAGCATGGTAGGCTGCCGGAGTCCCAGCGGGAGGCAGTGATCATCCCGCTCTTAAAACCAGGTAAGCCAAGCACAGACTGTGGGTCATACAGGCCCCTATCATTGCTTTTTCAGAACAGCAAAATCCTTGCAGCAGTGCTAGCAAACAGGCTTAAGCGAGTCATCGGCAGACTGATACACCCTGACCAAACAGGTTATGTCCCTGGCAGGAACATAACTGATAATCACAGGAGACTTCACCACATTATTGATCAAACAGAGAAGGACCCCGGCGAATTGGCAATCATCTCGCTAGATGCAGTCAAGGCCTTCGATTCAGTGAGGTGGCCTTGGTTGATAGCGACTCTGAAAGGGTACGGAATGGGGCCGGGGTATCTGAGGTCGGTTAAGATGTTATACAGTTCCCCAATTGCAAGGGTTAAAACGGGCGCCACAATCTCAGATAAATGGCAACTTAGCAGGGGCACTAGACAGGGTTGCCCCTGGTCGCCCATGCTATATATCCTAGCGTTAGAGCCACTGGCAGTCTGCCACAGACAACAATATGGGGAGATAGGGATCCACACTGCGGGAGGTACGCATCTTATATCATTGTATGCCGATGACATACTTTTATATCTGCGCTTCCCAGAGGAGAACCTACAATATGTCCTGGAGGTGATGGAATGATACGCTACCCTCTCGGGCATAGCAATGAACCCCAAGAAGTCAAGTGTGTTCCCCCTTGGGAGGTATAGAAGCGCCCTACCGAGGAACCTACCGGTTTTGCCAATACCTAGGCAAACCGAGACGTTTTGATACCTAGGCATTGACATATACCACACGGCAGGAGAAGAACACAAACACAACATGGAAAAGGCAGTTGAAGGCATTAAAAATAGCATGGCATTTTGGTCTAGACTACCCCTGGCTATGATGGGGAGAGCGGCTCTGATTAAGATGGTAGTCCTGCCCAGATTGTTACACTTTTTTGTAAACATCCCGTATGTAATCCCTAAGCGCTTCTTTGCCAAATTCTACAGCCTGTGCAGGGGTTTCATATGGCATAACTCCAGGAATATATATGCCTCCCAAATGATAAAAGGGGTCTGTAGATATTGGGAACCGATGGGCCTGGCTACCCTTGGAGATATATGGCAGGAGGGGGAGGCATTGGACTTTCAGAGGCTAATAGAGGACACTGGGGTGCATAGGGGCCAACACATTACCTATTGCAGAATCATTAAACGAGTGTGAGAAAAATGGCCTGCGGCAGTGCTTGCGGAACTACCTGATGCTACCATCGAGACGATGTATGATCTCTCGAAGGGTGGGCATGAAATATCCCGCATAAATGAGCTACTTGGGACTAAAGTAGGGAAGGAGCTGCTCCAACTGAGGTGAGATTGGGAAGAGGAGGTGGGAGAATCTATGTCGGATGGGCAATGGGATAGAGCCCAAAGGTATCATAAGAAGGTGTCCCGAAACGCGAGACTCCAGCAGATACAATTATATGTCACTCATAGAGCATATTTGACCCCCAGTGAAAATGCCAGGTTTTGTGGTCCGGTGATACAGAAATGCCCTGGGTGCGGGTAGGAGGTGGCTGGGATCCTACATATGTTCTGTGCTTGCCCGTAGGTGGGAAGGTTTTGGACAGAGCTGAAGATACGCTTAGCAGGAAAAGGGATCATGCTGAATGTGGAGTCAGCTTGGGCATGCATGCTTGGGGACTTTCCCAGACCACGTTACCTGAGGCATGTCAGTAAGATGAAGGACCTGGCATACATCCTGGCCAAACGGAGGATTGCAATGTGCTGGAAAGCAGCCCATCAGCCTAGAATTGAGATGTGGTAGGCAGACCTCATGAAGTGGGCAGAGGCAGAAACGGCTGTTTGTTATGAAGCAGTCAGCAGGGGGGGGGAGGTGGGACCACTAAAAGCATGGAGACAATTGGTGGCCTCAATGGTGGGTCCCTCCCAGGCCGACCATAGTGATGATGACACGGAAGAGATGATGGCAGTAGACACACCTGAAGACGAACAGGTCGATGACACGGATATAGGGGCTCGAGTTAAAGGTGTAGGAGGGGGGAGGACCGAAGAGTGTATTCAGTAATGTAATGTTGTGAAACTTAATCACGTAAGTCCTAATTGTTTGTAATGTTTGGAGTGTTGTTTATAAAATAATAAAAAAAATTTAAAAAAAAAAAAAACCTTGTGGTGCAAGTAGATCACAGATTACAAGACTGAAAAGCGGACCGGATAAGGTTAGACACTCAAGCTGTGTATGTCCGTTAAAAGTATAATGTTCCACGTACATTGGAAAACACGGTAGAACCCATGCAAATCGGAGGTGTATGGCCCCCTTTATCTAAAACTGAAAGAGACAAGAGAAGGCAACAGCAATTATGCTTATATTGTGGAAAATCAGGCCATTTCCTCAAAGAATGTCCAGTGAAACCACCAAGGAGAACTGTTGGAGCCACAGAGAAGGAAGATAATAACAAGGAGTCGGAAAACTACCAAGCCCGGCAAGCGTAGAAGTCCGCTGGTCAAGCGAGAAAGATGAGCCACATACCTCACACTTTGCATTACCAGTAATTTTGATCAATCACCAACAACCGTCTCGGATGCATGTTGTCGAAGCATACATAGACATCGGAGCAGTTGGGAATTCTGTAGACCAAGATCTGGCAGCAGAGATGGGGCTTCCCTTATGCTCTAAATCGACTACTGAAAAAGTTACTACTGTTGATGGGACAGAAATAGCTTCCGGACCAGTAACCCAATGCACAGCAGCACTAACCATACTGTGCCAGGATGGACACCGAGAATCTATTGCATTCGATCTCATCAAAGCTCCTCAGTTTCGACTAATCTTAGGGATGCCATGGTTGGTAGCTCACAACCCTCTAATAGATTGGCATGCCAAGAAGTTGGCCTTTTCCGATGATTGTGCTTGCACCTGTTATTACCAAGAAAAGGGGAAAACAGACTTATGTACATCTGCTACTCCCAGTATGGCGGCGATTGTACTAGATGTGACTAGTACTCTACCAAATGAATACCAAGATTTTCAAGACGTGTTCCAGAAAGAACAAGCCAATATTCTACCACCGCACAGGCCCTACGATTGTCAGAGCGACCTCATACCTGGTGCGCAAATTCCTTGTGGTTGAATCTATGCACTTACAGAACCAGAAAACCTCCATTTGAAATCTTATCTTGATCAGTACCTGGCAAATGGATTTATCCGCCCAACTAAATCACTGGCAGCCAGTCCCTTATTCTTCGTACCAAAGAAGGAAGGAGATTTGAGGACTTGCATCGACTATGGTGCATTAAACCAGATCACAGTAAAAAATCGTTATCCAGTGCCCCTTATTCCTGAATTATTGGATCAAGTCAAAGACGCCCAAATCTATACCAAACTGGACCTTAGGGGGGTGTACCATCTTGTTCGAGTGAAGAAAGGAGACGAATGGAAAACCGCCTTTCGTACCAAATACGGCTTGTATGAATATCAGGTAATGCCTTTTGGACTTTGCAATGCTCCTGCTGCATTCCAGTACTTTATGAAAGATGTTTTGCGGGAGTTAATCGACATTTGCACCCTGGTTTACATTGATGACATCTTAGTGTATTCTGCTACAAAAGAAGACCATGTCAGGCATGTCCGCTCCATCCTTACTAAACTCTGCCAACATAAACTGTATGCTAAACTTTAAAAATGCTCTTTTCATGTCACCGAAGTGGAGTTCCTCGGTTTTATCCTCACACCAAAAGGTATCGGAATGGATAGGCACAAGGTAGATGCCATTCTTAACTGGCCGTCACCAACTTAATTTAAAGGAATCCAGAGTATGTTGGGCTTTGCAAACTTTTACTGCTGATTCATCCCAGATTGTTCCCAAATAGTGCAACCAATTACATCACTATTGAGAAAAACCACTAAAAAGTTCCATTGGACCGAAGAAGCAGAGAAGGCCTTTCAAGAACTTAAGAAAAAATTAACTTCTGCTCCAGTTCTATGGCATCCTCGCCCAGACCTCCCTTATATAGTTGAAACAGATGCCTCTAGCAGTGCTATGGGAGCTGTTCTCTCACAAAGGGACCCAGCAACTGGCCAGTTACACCCTGTGGCCTTCTGGTCACGAAAATTCTCACCTCCCAAACTCAACTATGCTATCACAGACAAAGAACTCTTGGCTATAAAATCAGCTTTCAAGGCATGGCGACACTATCTCCTTGATGCTAGACATACTCTCACGGTCATAACTGATCATCGAAAACTGCAATACCTAAAAACAGCAAAGGCTCAATCATCCCGTCAACTGCAGTGGGCTCTTTTCTTTGCTGAATATGACTATGTGATCAGCTACCGGCCAGGAGTCCGAAACGGAAAGGCTGACGCCTTGTCCCACATGGGTATTGATGAAAAGGTATACATAACTCCAGATCCAGTAGCCATCATTCCAGAACAGAAACTCCTGGGTCTTACGACAACATTGACACAGGGTGAACTCCAAAACAAGATCCAACTCTTAATGGATCCCGCTTTCTCACAAGAGTGGTGTACTCAAGGAGAACATTACACCATTAAAGACCAGTTACCATATTTTAGGAACCGTCTATACTTGCCAAGTAAAGATTTACAAGAGCAGGTTATTTTGGGTTATCATGACTCCCTGATTGAAGATCATCTTGGAATTGCCAAAACTCTAGTTAAAGTAAAACGAAACTATTGGTGGCCCACATGGCGTAAAGACATCATACAATTTATCCAATCTTACGGTGTGTGTGCACATAACAAGTCCCAAAAGCAGAAACCAGCTGGTCTTCTCCAACCATTGGAAATTCCTCCCGCACCATGGCATACACTGTCCCTTGATTTCATTACAGATCTACCTCCAAGTCAAGGATTCAACACCATCTTAGTAGTTGTAGACTTGTTCTCTAAAATGGCACACTTTATTCCTTTTAAGGGTCTTCCAAATGCATCCAATTTAGCAAAGGTATTCCTGGAGAAATCGTACAGCTACATGGCTTTCCATCGGTCTTGATCTCAGATCGAGGTAGTCAGTTCATATCCAACTTCTGGAGGAAATGCTGTTCAATGGCCCAAATATGACATTCCGACTATCCACAAGTCACCATCCTCAAACAGATGGCCAAACAGAAAGAACAAACCAAACCCTCGACCAATACTTACGTTGTATGTTACATCAAGTGGAAAGAAATTGGAAGGACTTGTTATGGATAGCTGAATATGCCTATAATAATTAATTACACACCAGTACTGTACAAACCCCTTTCTACACTATGGGACTCATTACACGGTAGGCGGTAAGGGATTACCGGCACCGGTAAGGGCACCAGTGCCGGTAATCCCTTACAGCCCTACTACGAGGTCCCTCAGCGGGTCCCGTCCTTAACGTGTGGTCAGACCACACGTTAAGGACGGGACCCACTGAGGGACTTCAGAGCTAATAACGGTACTGCAAATAGCGGTACCGTTATTAGCTCCTTCCCCATTCCCATTGAGCCCTATGGGGGCTCGAATGGGAATGGGGAATGGTAATTGGCATGGGGACTTACCGGGTCCTCCAGGGTCGGAATGTCCCGGTAAGTCCCCATACCGCCTACCCGGACCCAGAAGGCAGTAAGGGGTAGCCATGGCGCTAATAGCACCATGGTTACCTCCTACCGTGTAATGAGGCCCTATATATGGTAGACATCCACGTACTTCAGAATTGTATCTCCCAACCCCTTTGGAAATGCCAGCGGTTAAAACCCTACATACAACTATTTCCCAGGCCTTCAAAGAGGCAGAAGAACATTTACTCCAAGCCAAGAACAGATAAAAGAAATTTGCTGACCAACATCATAGTAAAGCCCCCGACTATCAAATTGGAGACAAGGTCTGGTTAGCATCAAAATATGTGCCCATAAAAGGGACTCAGACCTTTCGTCCGCGATATCTGGAACCTTATTCGATTGAATCCATAATAAATCCAGTGTTATGCTTCGGCAGCGCCACTCTCACCACTCTCCCTCTGCATTTACGCCGGCTCACACAGCCCAGGGAAAGACATCGGTGTGGCAGCGTTATCAGTTTCCATGGAGACTGTATGGTCGCCGGCATCGGCATCGTTCGAGTCAGCTGACACGTTCATTACGCACAACGCGTACACCGACGCTCCGCCCTTGCCTTCTTAACTCGGTTCCTCTCGGGGCTCGGTGCAGCTAATTGTAGTTACACGTATCCCTACGTGTGTAGCCCCCGTGCTACTTTCCTTCTTCAACCTTGTGAACTTGCTTCTACCTTCCAATGTGTTTTCCCTGGTTCCTCGACATTGCCTGCCACTCGGACTGCTTACGGATTGCCCTGTTGTCTTTGGTTCTACACGCTGTTACGACTCGGAATGCTTCTTGGATTGCTGGCGCCTTCCTGTCAGAAGTCGTTTTCCTACGCTCTGTAGCTTTTTTTGGTTCCTTCCTCAAGGGCTGCAACGGAGCGGTCAACCCTGGCAATTTAGGGTTCACTTCCTTCAGTAAGTGTTCCTTCAATTCAAACTGTGCTCATTGCTTCTTGTGATTGTTTGTTTTTGGATAAACACTGCCTGCCCATGCTGTGAAGAATACTACACGTTACCTTGGACATTGTGCTGGATTTTTACTATTATCTTACAAGTGCAGTTCAGGACGCTTTCCAGTTACATGCACTAACCCGTACCTAGCGTGTCCCTCGTGCCGTTCGGGTGTATCCTACCTCACTAACATCCCTGTTTATGTTTTTCTCCTGTCATTGTGTCCTTTCCAGCAGGATTTCCTTTTTGCTCCTTATCCATGTCCTTCCAGGTTAGTCGTGCATTCTCCAGGGCTTAAGGGGAGTCCTTTAAGTCTGTTAGTTCCTCGTTGTCTTTTGAAATTGTCCTTCTAGGCACTGTACATACTCTGCTACTCCAACCAACTTGTTATTCAGGTATTCATTAATTGTTGATTGTACTTTCAATTGCTTTTGTCATCTGTACCGTGTATAACCCTTTCTGTGGTTCCATTTCAGCTGTTGGTCTAGCGGTGCGTGTTTACCCTGCTCTTTTATTTGATTGATACCTCTGTCTGTCATATCAACACAGCAGAGGGATACATCATAGAAAAGAGCCCCTCTTCTTGAGGAAGCCTGATTCACTGAAATCAGGGTAGCTGAGGTTAAGACTGGTTGCTCCGAGAATTCCACCACTTCTGTCTTCAAGGTCCGGTTCCAATCTTCCGACCCTTGGTGTGGTGAGTAATATCCAGTGGCAGTTAAATTAGCCCTAACACCCACTATTCAGATTCATCCTGTGTTTCACGTATCACTCCTGAATCCGGTACAACCCGGTACTCGGGTTACAACACCACCAAAACCAGTATTAGTTGACGGAGAACTAGGGCTGCAACGGAGCGGTCAACCCTGGCAATTTAGGGTTCACTTCCTTCAGTAAGTGTTCCTTCAATTCAAACTGTGCTCATTGCTTCTTGTGATTGTTTGTTTTTGGATAAACACTGCCTGCCCATGCTGTGAAGAATACTACACGTTACCTTGGACATTGTGCTGGATTTTTACTATTATCTTACAAGTGCAGTTCAGGACGCTTTCCAGTTACATGCACTAACCCGTACCTAGCGTGTCCCTCGTGCCGTTCGGGTGTATCCTACCTCACTAACATCCCTGTTTATGTTTTTCTCCTGTCATTGTGTCCTTTCCAGCAGGATTTCCTTTTTGCTCCTTATCCATGTCCTTCCAGGTTAGTCGTGCATTCTCCAGGGCTTAAGGGGAGTCCTTTAAGTCTGTTAGTTCCTCGTTGTCTTTTGAAATTGTCCTTCTAGGCACTGTACATACTCTGCTACTCCAACCAACTTGTTATTCAGGTATTCATTAATTGTTGATTGTACTTTCAATTGCTTTTGTCATCTGTACCGTGTATAACCCTTTCTGTGGTTTCATTTCAGCTGTTGGTCTAGCGGTGCGTGTTTACCCTGCTCTTTTATTTGATTGATACCTCTGTCTGTCATATCAACACAGCAGAGGGATACATCATAGAAAAGAGCCCCTCTTCTTGAGGAAGCCCTATTCACTGAAATCAGGGTAGCTGAGGTTAAGACTGGTTGCTCCGAGAATTCCACCACTTCTGTCTTCAAGGTCCGGTTCCAATCTTCCGACCCTTGGTGTGGTGAGTAATATCCAGTGGCAGTTAAATTAGCCCTAACACCCACTATTCAGATTCATCCTGTGTTTCACGTATCACTCCTGAATCCGGTACAACCCGGTACTCGGGTTACAACACCACCAAAACCAGTATTAGTTGACGGAGAACTAGGGCTGCAACGGAGCGGTCAACCCTGGCAATTTAGGGTTCACTTCCTTCAGTAAGTGTTCCTTCAATTCAAACTGTGCTCATTGCTTCTTGTGATTGTTTGTTTTTGGATAAACACTGCCTGCCCATGCTGTGAAGAATACTACACGTTACCTTGGACATTGTGCTGGATTTTTACTATTATCTTACAAGTGCAGTTCAGGACGCTTTCCAGTTACATGCACTAACCCGTACCTAGCGTGTCCCTCGTGCCGTTCGGGTGTATCCTACCTCACTAACATCCCTGTTTATGTTTTTCTCCTGTCATTGTGTCCTTTCCAGCAGGATTTCCTTTTTGCTCCTTATCCATGTCCTTCCAGGTTAGTCGTGCATTCTCCAGGGCTTAAGGGGAGTCCTTTAAGTCTGTTAGTTCCTCGTTGTCTTTTGAAATTGTCCTTCTAGGCACTGTACATACTCTGCTACTCCAACCAACTTGTTATTCAGGTATTCATTAATTGTTGATTGTACTTTCAATTGCTTTTGTCATCTGTACCGTGTATAACCCTTTCTGTGGTTTCATTTCAGCTGTTGGTCTAGCGGTGCGTGTTTACCCTGCTCTTTTATTTGATTGATACCTCTGTCTGTCATATCAACACAGCAGAGGGATACATCATAGAAAAGAGCCCCTCTTCTTGAGGAAGCCCTATTCACTGAAATCAGGGTAGCTGAGGTTAAGACTGGTTGCTCCGAGAATTCCACCACTTCTGTCTTCAAGGTCCGGTTCCAATCTTCCGACCCTTGGTGTGGTGAGTAATATCCAGTGGCAGTTAAATTAGCCCTAACACCCACTATTCAGATTCATCCTGTGTTTCACGTATCACTCCTGAATCCGGTACAACCCGGTACTCGGGTTACAACACCACCAAAACCAGTATTAGTTGACGGAGAACCAGAGTTTGAAGTAAAGGATATCCTAGACTCAAAATACACCAGATCCAAACTATACTACTTAGTTGATTGGAAGGGATACGGCCCTCAAGACAGATCATGGGAACCTAGTGAATACATCAATGCACCTCGCTTAATTAAAAAGTTCCATCAGAATTACCCAGCCGAACCAGGACCAGGCAGAAGTGCCACCGTGGGAGGGGCCTTGGGGGGGAGTGCTTCATGACCCTTGCCCCTGGCCCTCACTGGTAAATCAGCCTTCCAGTTAGGGCCAGGTCAAAGGCCTTAAAACCTCATCCAAGACTCTCTTGAAGTCAGTCCTGGCGCCTTTAGTGCCAGGCTCATAACCATCATGAAGACCAACATTAGAATGGGACTATTTACTTGGGGCTATGTAACTTGGGGGCGTTCAGCCAACATGGAGGCACACACATAGCTCAGTTACAAGGAACTGAGCTATGCGGTCTAGTCATTTGGGTGTGGCAGGCCTGGGACTACTTTACCTGGACTACTCTGGGTGTGGCAAGCCTGGGACTATTTTACCTGGACTACTTTACCTGAGACTATTTAAACCGAACCCAAACAGCAGAACATGCTTTGCGTTATTCTGCTGTGAGCAGCCTAACGCTCACCGTGTCCAGTTCTTTGATGCCAGCTTACCTGAAACCAAGGACCTGCAGAGAGAGAAAGAACACTACGAAACTTACCTGGAACAGTATCCTGTCTTCAATCCATCGCCGACTTCAGTTCCACTCACCTGAAGGTACAAACTCCATCATCCGGCACTGCATGCATCCTGGAATACCATAACCTCGAAAGAGGAGAAAGAAAGACAGCATTAGTAAGTGTTTACTCGCGTTTCCTCCCGAATGAAGAAAGCCACACAATTCGTACCTGGGTAGTCATCTCCTGGTCAGTATCATTGCTGGAACATTACGGCGCTCGGCGACGAACATCGCAACCTGCAAGGAGAGAAAAGGCACAGGTTAGTAATATAAAAGGCGAAACAGCGCCGCGCATCGCGCATTATTCACTGGACAGCATCGCGCACACCGCGCTTTCGCCTACCGGCCCATGCTCATCTTCAAACTGCATGACAACACCAAAATACCTTTCCATACCTAAAAAGAAAGAAGCAAGACATTATTATTCGAACTAAGAGGAACATAAGAACTGCATATAAAGACTGTAAAGCAGCAAACCTACGGAGTTGCAGCAGGCCTGGATTCCCACTGGGGGTGCTTGCACCAGTGAAGTAACTTGGTCGCTGCTCGCCCCCCACATCTGCGCGCCCCTGCCACGAGGAGCAGGACGGAGAATCCACCTTTTACAATATTAAGGTGAGAAGAGGGCCCAAGGGGGAGGAAGGAGTTGAGGCCAAGGGAGATGGGAAAACATAAAGACACTGGCACTCATTCCGAGTTTGGAGGTAAGTACCTTCCCTTACCGGCATGGCGCAAATAGCGTGTCCGAGCTGGCAGTAGCCCGCTAAAAGCGTACTATTACGAGTTTGCGGGCACGAGCTTTGTGCCATGCCAGTAAGGGACCTAGCGGCATGCTGCAAAATGGCCCGAAAAACCCCCTACTGGCATGAATCGCACCGTAGACAACACTACCGCCATAGACCAACTCAGCATTAGCGGTAACTATAAATAGCGGTCACCGCTATTTACGGTCACAGTTAAATTGCGGAACCAGAAATAGCATCATCGCACAGGAACGGGAAGGAGCACGGTGGCCATCTTTAAAAACACAATCCATTGCCACCTCACCACACAGGACCCCTGGCACACTGGTGACCGACCGGAAAGTACCTACAACCACCCAGGAATGCCCAAAGCACCAAAGAAGGGAGCTGCCCGCTTCCGAAAGGAGCGGTTCATCCCAGATGAGCTGCAAATGCTTGTAGATACCCTACACGAGCATGCTGGGACTGTTTTTAGCAGCAACATGCGGAGGGAGGCGGTGCAGAAAAAAAAAGAAATCGGGGCACTAGTATGCCAGAAGGTGAGCGCAGTGGGCAACACCCCCCCGCAGTGTAAAGGATTGCCGCAAAAGGTGGGATGACCTGCGGCTGAGGGTGCGGAGCATCCTTTCTGCGAACAGAAACCAGGCCTTGGAGACCAGAGGAGGCCTAAGTTCGCCAATAAAACTCATGCCATGGGAGGAGACATGTGCGGGCATGAAAGGGGTCGAATCCATTGAAGGGGTCGGAGAAATGGAGTGTGGCGCAACGTCATCCGCTGATGGAGGTGAGTGTCCAAGGTAAATACTGCTTAGGCAAATGTTATGAAAGTCACTGCTAACGTCTGGCCAAAGAGTCACGCCATGGTCGGCCACACACACCCGCCCCCCCTGTAAATCATGCTGAAGCAAGTGAGACCCAAGCCAGTGCCAGGTGCAAGGCCGTAACGTACATGACACATACCACACAAAGTTGCTAATTCCATGAGGCACACAGGGTAGTTGATGTAAACAGTGTGCATGTTAGACAGCCCAGTACCTGGCCAACATGAGTGATACCGACATATGCATGCATTTACCACCCAAGTATGGAATGACGTGCCGTTCCCTACACAAATGCTGATTACCTACAATTGTCTGAATGTGCTATCGTAGCCATGTTTGAATGCTAGCTATCCAAACATCACTCACGCCGTCCCTCTCTTCCACCCCCACAGGCAGTGAGCATGACAGTGAGGATCAGGAGAGCAACTGTCCCAGCACATCCAGAGGCCAAGACAGGGACCGTCGTCTCCCAGCGACAAAGACAACACTGGGACGTACACCACCAGCACCAGCAAGGCCCGTGGAGGGTGCACTACCCCCACCCCTCCCATGCACTGCCTGCAGACACCTGCCCAACGCCATGGTCCGAGGAGTCCAGTGTGGCTGAGGAGGTGGTAGCCACGGCCCCCCTCGAAGTTGAGGACAGCCCTAATGACATCTGGGGAACAACTGAGGATGACACTGTGGAAGTCGTGCACACTCCTGAAGATTTCTCAAACCCCCAGGTATCCTTCAGTGACTCTGGTGAGAACGACACACTGGAGCAGTCTGGCCAAGGACAGACACAGGGACATGACAGTCCTGTGTACAGTCCCGTTGAGGAAGCGCCGGCAGGACATGTCAGCCCGATCTCCAGCAGGGCCACTGCTTCATCCGCCGATGCACAGCGGGCTGACCAGCTCACTGCCCTGTTAACAGAATTTGTGCAGGACAATCGCCAGGCCAGGGAGGAGTGGCGTGCTGATTTGAGGGCACTGGGCCAGTCCATAACGGAAAACACTAACCGCCTCTGCGAGGTGCTCAGCCGCATAGCCGATGCTTTGGAGGCTGCTCCTCCTGGCCAACAGCCTCAGCATGAGGAAACACCATCCATGAGCAACTCCACCCAGACCAGCCCGCTCCGTCGGTCGCTCCGTGTGCAGCGCTGACGGGACATGCCTCCCCCTGGCTCCGGGAGCACACAGTGACTATACTGGCAGCCACATGTGGGCTACGTGGACCCTATGGGACCAGTGTGGGGTTGTTGTGGTGGGAGGGGGAGGGAGGTGAGGGTGTGTGGGGGAGTTGTAGGGGGAGGGGGGTGAGGGTGTTTGGGGGAGTTGTGGGGGGAGGTGGAGGGGGGTGAGGGTAGTGGAGGGTTTGTTTTTCACGTTGATATTTTCACTTTTAATACACTGGTTACAAAAAAATAACCAGTGTGGACATTCATCATTGCGCATGTGTCATTTAATCTTGCACAGTGTACATGTATCCCCACCCCCAGTGCCCTATGTCCTAACAGTATGTCACCCTCTGCTGACTTGTTGTTAAGACGGATTTCTGAACTCTGTCCTGGTGGCGCAGAAGTTCAGAAGGCCAACCTAATTACTTGGAACAGGGTAACCTCTGGACGAGCCAGACGAATCAAGGTAGCGATCGCGGCGGTCAAGACTAGGTCTCAAGAGGGGTGAGGGTGACTGAAAGCCCGCAATGAGCACACAAAGCAAGATCACTTACAAACTACTCCAAACAGTTGTTATATCAAAAATATATACACATTTATTTTAAGGACTTTAAAACAATGACCGTATCGAGAAAATCACAGTATCACAATATTAAACCAACACATACCATATCAACACAATATATATACAAATACGACAGTCGAAAGCGTTATATGCACGAAATGTGTAGTCCACCTGCAAGGGAAGGAAAACAGGCAGTGCGATACAATGCTTTAGACTCAGTTCGCCTTCAGAGGCACCTAACTAGATGGAAGTCCGAGCCCTGCGAAGAGTGGAGCCTTGTGCTCAAAAGTACCTGCACACGCTGGTGCCAACGGGCAAAAGGAGAGTCTCTTCTAAGGAAATCAGGCAGTTCAAATCAGTGCACAAATGAAGGAGAACAAGTTCTGCGACTCAAGCGCAGCCTCCACAGTGGGCAGAAGCAGAGCGCGAGTACGGCAAAAGGGTGCTGTTTTACACAGCGGGGAAAAGCAATGGGCTCCTTCAGGAGGGCGACCAGATCCTAGCTAAACTACTCACCGGTCCCCGATGCAAGCAGACCCAGGCTTCTCCGCGTCAGTTTCAGCAGCTGGCAGGTTCAGAAGAGCAGGGAACGCCTCGTCGTCGTGTTGAGTAAAAAGACGTCCCAATCGAAGAAACCTGCATAGTTTTGTCACCACAGCAGGGCAACGGAGCGGCCGTGTGTATCTGAGCCAAATGTACACTACTCACTTCAGACTTGGGAACGCCAAGTGTACGAAGCGTGTGAGAGTGACAAGGACTCGAAATACTACACAACCTGGCGGCGGTTAGAGGGCAAGACTCCCGTGTAAGCTGGTCAGTCAGCTGGATGGCCCAGAGACGCTTCCGAAGGCTTACTGGCAGGAGATGGTGAAGATGCCGAGAATAGCTGTTCCCGCTATTCCAAAGGGTCGAAGTACCAGTACAGGCCTTCTGGTTCGATCAAAGGTGAAAAGGGTTTCACAAGGCGACAGCAGTGCAGAGGAGGAGTCCTTCAGCGGGTCACCAGCGATTCCTCGGTCCAGCCTCTTGGTTGCAGGATACTTGGCTCCTGTATTCCTTCGTTTGTGAGAACTCAGGAGATCGACATGGTAGTGGTGTTTCCAGCCCCCTCTTATCCACGGTTCCCTTCGCGCCAAAACGGAGGGGACCCAATGGGAGATCCGCTCATCAACACTCACACCATTCGTGGACCAATCACGGACCACGGTGGTCCCAGGCATTCACACCACCCTAGACTCTCTGGCACCCAGGATGTGTATTGGGACCAGACATCCCAGCCCACACCCTGGAGGCACACAAAAGACATGTAGAAGCCCGCGAAAGCATCCGTGTTTCGCGGGAAAATACATGCCCAAATAAGGAAGGCCCCGGGTCGGCTCGACCTGGGGAAGGTGAAGGGAGCAAGACGGTCAGCGGACAGGACAAAGGAGCCTCGTGGTCTGGCCATTTTGGGAGCCAGGCCACCATTTTGGGTTAGGCGCAGAAAACGCGCTTAGAACGCCAAAAGGAGCTCAAAATACAAAGAAACGATCGCTGCCACCATTCCCGTCCCTGAATCACTTGCACCGATCAAATACAATCCTAAACGAGTATCTAGGGCCTGTAGAAGGCTAGAGGCCCAAGAGAGCTGTAACTTAGCTTACAGTGCCCTCTTGTGTCATGTTGCACTAAAGCTGCAACATGATGAAAGAAACTACGGGAAACAGCGTTCCCCGGTACTGACTGTCTTAAGGGCATGTCAGTTTCCCCATAAGAAAGGAGCGAAAGCCCAGAGGAGTGTGGCAGAAGGCTGCACTTCTCTGGCAAAGTCAAGAACAAGGTGAAAAACAACAGCAAAAAGTTTAGGGGTTGCCACATGGAAGGAAAATTACCTACAATTACGAAATCTTTCCTAACACTCGCCCCTCCCAGACTATGGACAGGGGGAACTAATCCACCCCTGGATGAGTCTCTTGTTCAGGTCGGTTAAACATTCTGGACAACCCATCAGCATTGCTATGTTGGACACCTGGCCTATGCTCAATAGTGAAGTCGAAGCCTTGTAGACTTATGGACCACCTAAGCAACTTTGGATTCTCCCCCTTCATGTTCATTAGCCACTTTAACGGCTTATGGTCAGTTTGCACAGTGAAGTGGGTCCCATAGAGGTAGGGCCTCAGCTTCCTTAGGGCCCACACAACAGAGAAACATTCTTTCTCTACCGTGGACCATCTGAGCTCTCTGTCCTTAAGCTGGCGACTAATAAAACCGATAGGGTTTTCCTTACCCTTCTCATCTACTTGTGATAGTACAGCTCCAATCCCAGTGTCAGAGGCGTCCGTCTGCACGATAAAAGGTCTTTGATAATCAGGGGCCCTGAGGACAGGGGCCTGGCACAAGGAGTCTTTTAAGCCATTGAAGGCCTTCTCACACTCGTCGGTCCAAGTTACCTTCTTGGGTTTCTTCGGAGTTGTGAGGGCAGTCAGAGGGGCAGCTATGGTGCCATAGTCTGCCACAAAATTGCGGTAATAACCCGTGAGTCCTAAGAAGGCTCTCACTTGGGTTTGCGTAGTGGGGGTAGGCCAGTCTTGTACTGCTTGTACTTTACTGGGTAGAGGCTGTATCCTCCCTCCACCTACTTCATGTCCAAGGTAAACCACTGAGCCTTGTCCAATCTGGCATTTACTAGCCTTTATGGTCAAGTGGGCTTTCTGAAGAGCCTGGAGCACAATCCCGAGGTGTTTCACATGGTCTTCCCAGGTGGCACTGAAAACTGCTATATCGTCCAGATATGCAAGACAGAATTCATCCAACCCATTCAACACATGATTCACAAGCCTCTGGAAAGTGGCAGGTGCATTCTTCAACCCGAACGGCATTACCCGGAATTGGTAAAGGCCGTCTGGAGTAGAAAATGCTGTCTTCTCCTTGGCATGTTCTGCTAAAGCTATTTGCCAATAGCCAGCAGTGAGGTCAAACGTGCTGAGGTACTTGGAGGCACCCAAAGTATCCACCAGCTCATCTGTTCGAGGCAAGGGGTGTGCATCTGTCTTGGTGACAGCATTCAGAGCCCTGTAATCCACGCAGAACCTCAATTCCGAAGTGCCTGCCTTTGGAACCAAAACCACAGGGTTGGACCAAGGACTACTAGAGGGTTCAATCACCCCAAGGTCTAACATAATGTTGACCTCGGTCTTAATATAAGACCGTACTTTGTCTGACATCCTGTATCCCCTACTTTTGGTAGGTACACTGTCTCCTGTGTCAATGTTATGTTTGCACCAAGGTGTCAAACCAGGCGACTGTGAAAACAGGGGGGAAAACTGCCTAAGCAAACTTTTCACCTCAGCCTGCTGATCAGAAGTCAGGTGAGGGGCCACTCGGACACCCTCAAAGGAGCTATCTGAAGGACCGCTCTGGAACAGGTCGGGGAGAGGTTCAGACTCCTCTTCCTCAACATCTGAAGCCAGTAGCAGTGCTGCGATTTCGACTCTTGGGACGAAAGCCTTCAGCCTATTCACGTGAAACACTTTTGGAGCCTGTCCAGGCCTTCCAAGGTCCACTAAATAGTTAACCTCACCCAGGGGCTCCACCACTGTGTAAGGGTCTGACCATTTGTCCTGTAAAGCTCGAGCCCTTATGGGATTCATGATCAGGACTTGCTGACCAGGTGTAAAGTTGATGAGGGAAGCTTTCTGGTCGTACCAATGTTTCACCAGCGCTTGCCCTGCCTTCAATGTATCACTAGCCAAGCCCATCAGAAGTACCATCCGTTTTCTGAGCCCTAGCACATAATCAACTACGTTGGTAGTAACAGGGGGAGTGGGCATCTCCCATCCCTCTTTGACGATGGCTAAGGGTCCCCGTACGGGATGACCGAACAGAAGTTTGAAGGGGCTGAAGCCAACACCCTCCTGTGGTACCTCTCGGTAGGCAAACAGTAAGCATGGTAAAAGAAGATCCCATTTTCTTCTCTGAGGCTCCTCCAGAGCCCCAATCATGCTCTTTAAGGTTCTGTTGAAACGTTCCACCAGACCATTGGTCTGGGGGTGGTATGCAGAAGAGAACTTGTAGGTGACCCCACATTCTTTCCACATAGCCTGCATATACTTCGACATAAAGTTGCTGCCACGATCCGACACAACTTCTTTAGGGAAGTCAACCCTAGTAAATATGCCGAGTAAAGCTTTTGCAACTGACTTGGCAGTTACAATTTTCAATGGGATGGCCTCAGGATACCTGGTTGCATGGTCGACCAGCACCAGGATAAACCTATTGCCCGAGGATGTTTGCGGGTCAAGGGGACCAACGATGTCGATCCCTACCCTTTCAAATGGTACCCCCACAACTGGGAGCGGTACCAACGGAGCTTGGATTGTCGCGCCAACCTTACCAGACAACTGGCAGGAGGTACAACTCCTGCAGTGACTTTCTACTTGCACCCCCATCTTGCGCCAGTAGAAGTGCATGGATAACCTTTGCTTGGTCCTCTTCATACCAAGGTGACCAGCAAGGGAAACTTCATGCGCCAACTGCAGGAGGAAGGGCCTAATAGCAAGGGGAACCACCAACCTCCTATGGTCTCCTTCTGTAGACTCTGTGGGCTCGCTATACAGGAGTCCACCTTCCCAATAAATCCTATGCGTCCCAGGAGGTTCACCCTCAAGCTGGGAGCAGGCCTGTCTCCTTAGGCCTTCCAGAGATGGGCACTCACGTTGGCCTTTACTGAATTCGTCCCTATCAGGACCTCCTTCAACTAACAAGTCTTTTAGTTCAGGATGATCGTTGGGGTCAAATACTTCAGGCATCGCCACCTCCTCGTCAGGCCTGGGCGATTGACCAACTTCCTCCACCGCAGTGGTAGGCGAGCTCGGGGGAATATTCTCTTTCCCTCTTCGTGACTTGTCGACTCCTTTCGCCTTGGGTTTCCCCTTCGGCTGGGGCGGCGTATTGGACTTGGCCAATGCTGCCCGTGCTTGAGACCGTGTGTAGGGTCTTTCGGCAGTGTCTCCTACGAGCCCTAAAGCTCTGAGATCATTACCTAACAAGACCTTTCCCGGGACGTTTCTCTGAATGCTCACTGGAATCCTGACTGCTGTACCATTTAAAGTAAGATTTACAGGTATTACGGGAAACATACGGAGGGGGCCGTCAGCCAACTTAGTGGGCATCAGAGTAGCTCTGGCAACTTCCTCTGAGTCTACCAAGGTAGAATCCACTACAGTGCGACTGCACCCACTATCCCTAAGAGCTGGAGTATCTACTCCATTGATCAGCACACTGTCTTTAAAGTAGTGCTTGGTATTATCCGGAATCCTAGCATAAGCCTCTGCGACTTTAGGCTCCCAGGAACCCAGGGACACTAAAACTACCTCAGCCTCTATCCCGCTGGGAAATGAGTCTGAGGAGAAGGATGCTCCCGTAATCTCTTCTTCCTCGTAGGAGGAGAAGGCCAGATTAGCGGAGTGGACCCCCAAAGGTCTAACCTTACAACGGGGATCCCCCTTCACGTGGTCAGTTGCTCCACAAGCAAAACAAGATCCATTGGGTCTGTTTACATAGGGAGGCTTATTGTAACCAGAGTTTTGTTTCGGAGGCTGACCTCCACTACCCTGTGAGTTCTCTTGTGTCCTACCCTTATTTTTCTTTTTGTGGCCCTTATGGGAAGAAGATTTAGCAGATTCTCCACCCTCCATATCTTTGGACTTTTTCCCTTCCTCCTGCTTACCAGGATGAGTTTTGTCCTTATGGGACACTCGATGTGACACCCATAAGTCTGCTGCATTGGCCAGCTTCTTAGGATCTATCTCCTTCGAATCGGCCAAATGCTGCTTAAGCTCCGGGGAAGAAGAAGCAAAAATGTGTTCCAGCATGACAAGATTTATCATGCCTTCGAAGGTAGAAACCTTATAACCTTCGACCCAGCCAGTTAAGTTTTTCAAGGATTCAGTGACATAAGATACCCAAGTACCACCTTCCTTTTTCTTATACTCTCTGAAACGTTTCAAATATTGGGCCGGAGTCTTCCCAAACTTTAAAATGAGAGTTTGCTTTAACATTGTGAAATCAGCTCGCTCAGCCTTCGACATTTCCATAATGGCACTACAGCCAGAATGGGGCAGTCTGCTGAGTAACCATGCAATCTTATCAGCATTGTCAACTTGTTGAACTTCGCATGCATACTCAAACGCATTCAGCCAGTCCATAATGTCATTCCTTTCCTCATACACACTGAGCAGATCTTTCGGAAACCGTGGATGAGAGGAAGCCCCAGACCCATGTCCAGGACCCTTGGACCCATTTGCAAACTGAAGCTTGGCCAGTTCCAACTGGTGATCCCTGTCTTTTTGTTTTTCTGCCCGTTCGATTTTTAGTTTGGCTATGCTGAATTCAAGCTCCTGCTGCCTAAACCGCAGCTCTTGCTTCTTGAATTCAAGCATAGCCTCCCCATCAGCACTGTCAGAGGAAACATTAGACATCCCATCCTCCCTGTCCTCGTGGTCGCGATGGATCAGTGCAGCGGCAGAACCGTCGGTTCTACCAGTGAGAGCAGCCCCACCACCTTCTTCACTGTCCTCAGAAGTTATAGCGTCAAGCTGCGCTTCTTGCCACGCCACGATTCTTTGGATCATTTCCAATTTAGTGCCTTGAGAGGAAACACCTCTCTCCGCACACATCTTCTTCAATGTTTCTGATTTGGAAGCATTTAAAGTTAACAAGGTATTTGTTTCCATACTGTTAGATAGGACTATGGCCTTTTTAAAGTTATACTACAACAATTCACTACGTGTCCTGGTTGGAATAACCTGAAATGCCTTAGTTCGTGCGCAACACTGGATACCTTCAGTCGTATCCCACCGCTGTACACCAATTTGTTAAGACGGATTTCTGAACTCTGTCCTGGTGGCGCAGAAGTTCAGAAGGCCAACCTAATTACTTGGAACAGGGTAACCTCTAGACGAGCCAGACCAATCAAGGTAGCGATCGCGGCGGTCAAGACTAGGTCTCAAGAGGGGTGAGGGTGACTGAAAGCCCGCAATGAGCACACAAAGCAAGATCACTTACAAACTACTCCAAACAGTTGTTATATCAAAAATATATACACATTTATTTTAAGGCCTTTAAAACAATGACCGTATCGAGAAAATCACAGTATCACAATATTAAACCAACACATACCATATCAACACAATATATATACAAATACGACAGTCGAAAGCGTTATATGCACGAAATGTGTAGTCCACCTGCAAGGGAAGGAAAACAGGCAGTGCGATACAATGCTTTAGACTCATTTCGCCTTCAGAGGCACCTAACTAGATGGAAGTCCGAGCCCTGCGAAGAGTGGAGCCTTGTGCTCAAAAGTACCTGCACACGCTGGTGCCAACGGGCAAAAGGAGAGTCTCTTCTAAGGAAATCAGGCAGTTCAAATCAGTGCACAAATGAAGGAGAACAAGTTCTGCGACTCAAGCGCAGCCTCCACAGTGGGCAGAAGCAGAGCGCGAGTACGGCAAAAGGGTGCTGTTTTACACAGCGGGGAAAAGCAATGGGCTCCTTCAGGAGGGCGACCAGATCCTAGCTAAACTACTCACCGGTCCCCGATGCAAGCAGACCCAGGCTTCTCCGCGTCAGTTTCAGCAGCTGGCAGGTTCAGAAGAGCAGGGAACGCCTCGTCGTCGTGTTGAGTAAAAAGACGTCCCAATCGAAGAAACCTGCATAGTTTTGTCACCACAGCAGGGCAACGGAGCGGCCGTGTGTATCTGAGCCAAATGTACACTACTCACTTCAGACTTGGGAACGCCAAGTGTACGAAGCGTGTGAGAGTGACAAGGACTCGAAATACTACACAACCTGGCGGCGGTTACAGGGCAAGACTCCCGTGTAAGCTGGTCAGTCAGCTGGATGGCCCAGAGACGCTTCCGAAGGCTTACTGGCAGGAGATGGTGAAGATGCCGAGAATAGCTGTTCCCGCTATTCCAAAGGGTCGAAGTACCAGTACAGGCCTTCTGGTTCGATCAAAGGTGAAAAGGGTTTCACAAGGCGACAGCAGTGCAGAGGAGGAGTCCTTCAGCGGGTCACCAGCGATTCCTCGGTCCAGCCTCTTGGTTGCAGGATACTTGGCTCCTGTATTCCTTCGTTCGTGAGAACTCAGGAGATCGACATGGTAGTGGTGTTTCCAGCCCCCTCTTATCCACGGTTCCCTTCGCGCCAAAACGGAGGGGACCCAATGGGAGATCCGCTCATCAACACTCACACCATTCGTGGACCAATCACGGACCACAGTGGTCCCAGGCATTCACACCACCCTAGACTCTCTGGCACCCAGGATGTGTATTGGGACCAGACATCCCAGCCCACACCCTGGAGGCACACAAAAGACATGTAGAAGCCCGCGAAAGCATCCGTGTTTCGCGGGAAAGTACATGCCCAAATAAGGAAGGCCCCGGGTCGGCTCGACCTGGGGAAGGTGAAGGGAGCAAGACGGTCAGCGGACAGGACAAAGGAGCCTCGTGGTCTGGCCATTTTGGGAGCCAGGCCACCATTTTGGGTTAGGCGCAGAAAACACGCTTAGAACGCCAAAAGGAGCTCAAAATACAAAGAAACGATCGCTGCCACAATTCCCGTCCCTGAATCACTTGCACCGATCAAATACAATCCTAAACGAGTATCTAGGGCCTGTAGTAGGCTAGAGGCCCAAGAGAGCTGTAACTTAGCTTACAGTGCCCTCTTGTGTCATGTTGCACTAAAGCCGCAACATGATAAAAGAAACTACGGGAAACAGCGTTCCCCGGTACTGACTGTCTTAAGGGCATGTCAGTTTCCCCGTAAGAAAGGAGCGAAAGCCCAGAGGAGTGTGGCAGAAGGCTGCACTTCTCTGGCAAAGTCAAGAACAAGGTGAAAAACAACAGCAAAAAGTTTAGGGGTTGCCACATGGAAGGAAAATTACCTACAATTACGAAATATTTCCTAACACTTGTGTGTCAGAAATATTGTGCAATCAATGACTGCCGCACGGCACGTCCCTCCTGTGCATCGGCACCGTGATGATGTCCTGCCACATCTTCCTCCTCCCCTTCATCATCATCAGGTAGCAGTTCCATGTCAGGGGGCAGAGGCACGTTCCGACGGATGCACATATCTTGCAGCATTACACATGCCATGGTGATCTTGACCACCTTCTCATGGCTGTAGAGGAGTGCCCCACCCGACCAGCTGTGGCAGCAAAATCGTGCCTTCAACAGGCCAAAGGTCTGCTCTATCACCACATGTTTACGGGTATGGGAATGATTGTAGTCCTCCTCGTGCCTGTTCTGTGGGTTTTGGACAGGGGTCATGAGCCACGGCTTCAAGGGATAGCCACCATCACCTGCATGAGAGTGGAATGAAGGTAAGTGTTCGCACATTCATGTAGGACAACTGTACTAGTCTCACATGGAAGCAGGTAATTTGTGCCCACACGCACATGTCCCTGGATGCATTGACCCCATTTCTGGCCCCGCTATGTGTCCTGTGCAATGGACTAATGGTGTGGGTTGCATCTTCAAGATGGGTCATGGTGTGCACTGACATCTTGTTGCACGTGCATCATATATGCATTCAGCAGTGTTGGTGTTAAATCAGTGATGAGTAGTGTTCTGTGGAATTTGGTAGTAGGGAGCGTTGGCTGTAGTCAGTTCTATACTGGGCATTCTGCACTGATCAGTTCCATGGTGACATGCAGCACTCCTATGGGTGTGCCGAACCAGTGACACACTGTGGTATCCCTGGTCGACTCAGTTCAATGCACGGCCAGGGATGACTGTTCTGTGTGGTGATATGCTGGAGACAGCAACATAGTGCATATGCAGTGCATAGTGCAGGATGACCTTATGGTGTGTGAGGGCCACTGATGAGTGGTGCATGTGTTGTGGGATGTGGGCTGGTTACCTGTTAGTCATGTAGTGATAGGTGTCGGCCTTACTTCATCACTATGGGATTTTGTTGGCATGTACCATTTCAGTTGCTTTTGGGCACAGTGTTCGGTGATGTGCACATCATGCACTGATGTCAACATTCCCACCCAGGTGGAGTATGAATCCCCCCCCATTCCCACCCAGGTGGAATATGCATCCCCCCCATTCCCACCCAGGTGGAATATGCATCCCCCCATTCTCACCCAGGTGGAATATGCAGCCACCCACCTCACAACCCCAATGCACTGCCATGGCCCAGTCAGGCAACTCACCAAGCAGCCAGGCACGTCGTCCAGCATGTCGCTCCATGTAGCATGGTAGCATGGAGTACCGCAGTACCAAAGAGTCATGAGTTGATCCTGGATATCGGGCACAGCAATGTGTGATGATCTTGCCGGCGTTGCATACCATCTGCACATTGATGGAGTGGTATTGCTTGCGGTTGCGATACACCACCTCCATGGCATGCGGGACCACCAACTCCATGTGGGTGCAGTCGAGGGCACCTACACAATTTGACATGCCTGCCAGTGCATGAAAGGCAACTTTTGTATTGAATATCTCCTGGGGAGTCCGTGGTAGGAATATGTAGTCCCTTGTGTGCTTGAGGAGGGAATCCAGCACTTGGTTCAGCATCTGGGAAAATAAGGGTTGTGATATGCCGTGCACATGCCCTACCGTGTGCTGGTAGATACCTGTGGCAAGGAAGTGGAGCACAGACAATACCTTCAGTAGAGGGGGAATGGCGGCGCGTATTTCTATGAGGCTCACTATGTCGTTGTGTATCAGGTCCACTATGGTGGTGATGGTGTCACGGTCAAGCTGGTACAGGGTGTGGATCTGCTCAGGTGTTAGGTTGAAGGGGGTGGCTCTGATGCGAGGGATTGGGGGCTGCCGGCGTGGTAATGGTGGCTGCACTGGTGGGGCAAGCTGGGCCTGTCTCACCCTCCTTCTCCTCCTGCGTCTCCTCTGTGGTGGCGGCTGTTGTTGTTGTTGAGGCATTGCAAGCAGGGCTTCCAGCTCCAGTAATTCTACTACTATTGGTATCATCTTGGTGTGGGAGGGGGTGTGGTGTGTGGGTGTGCTCCTTTTGTACTGGCCCTGACTCCATTGCCTCCACCTGTGCTGATTGTGTGCACCTGTGGCTCTTGGAAACACTGCTCACGGTTCTTAACGCCTGGTCGGTGATGCCGGTATTAACACCATGCCGGTAAGCACTTTTTCGGCCTTCAGGAGGCCGTTATTTGCATGTGCGCATCACTTGTGATCTTATCCTGTTTACAGCATGCCGCTAATGCCGGCATGGGTGTCGCGTGCGTGCGCCCTGACCGCTATTTACGGCATCGTACTTTACGGTGCCATAAATAGCGGCCTGGTTGGTCAGAATTGCCCCTAGTGGTAAGCGATGCCGGTAATCCTTTAACTGCATCATTTTTCCCTTACCTCCAACTTCAGAATGATCCCCACTCTGGTATTGAATCCAGCTCTCCTATATTGCAGACCCATCTTTAACCAGAGGCATTACCAAGGGACCGAGAGAGGGTTTGAGAGTGCAAATCATCCAACCAGGGCTGGGTGGCGTCCCCGTGGATACCAGGTGAGCGTAACAGTTAACTCTTGCTAACTTCACCTTCACTTTACTTTCAAGTGTTGCGGTATTCACATCCCTTGCTTTCACACAGTTTGTAGATCAAAGTCTTTCGATTGTACAGGGATTTTACTAGACCTCCTGTATGACCACTTTGACCTCTTTTGGCGGCTCTTCTATGGCCTTCTTGGTACATTGAGGCACCCTGGAAGCCAGTTCTGTGAGTCTTGATCCAGAGAAGGGGTCGGCCGAGAATCCTGAAGAGAGCACCTGGACATCGAAGTCCATTGACGTCGACCAGGGTCTGGAAGATTTCTGTGACCGGTGGAAGCTAGTCCAATCGTGTCGCCCAGAAGCGGGGACACCTTGATGACCTGCTGCTTGACGCCCAGAGCAGCGAAAGCTCCACTTGCCTAAGAACATTTGACAGAGGGCTACTTTGCCATCACCGTCAACCACTTTGTCCCGCCAGTTCCCCCTGTACTCCTATGGGGAAATTTGCATCTCCCGATTTCCCTGACAAAATCTCCCTCCCAGGTCAGTCGGAATGTTGGCATGTATGTAAGGTGTGCATGTGTGTTTAGTTCTTTCTCTCAAAACTCCAAGAATGGCAACCGCTACATCCATATGTATACTGACCCCCTCATTAATCTCAAAACATAATCTGTATTTATGTGGGCCATACATTCGTAAATATACAGCGCATACATCTCTACAAAAAATGAGTGAAAGTACAGAGTCCCATAGTGTTACCATTTACTAACCTAACACTGGCATGTTAACCATTGTCACAATGTTTCAGTGATACTTAAATCTACAAACACGCACAAAAACAAGAAAAACAAAACAAGGACTTGCGACGCGATTCTATGTCAAGACCCGAGGGTCGGATTATGCTTTTTCTCATCTTTACTTTCGCGAGCAGCAAAGATAAATCACAATAATCAATATAACAACAAAGCATACACCTACAATCCCCAACATGTTTGAGTCTTTGGTAGTTCATATTATTATTGTTCCTTCCTTTACCACGTGATTTTCTTGACAAATAGTCCTTCACCAGTCCCAATAAACCTGGCCACCATTTTAGATCCTCCTCTCTTTAAACACGGGAAGCGAGGCACTTACTAACCTTCGGGACAAGCACGGGTCGCACCTGCGGACAAGATTTTGGCGCGAAACCTGACATGAGGAGAAATGGCGTCGGGTCACACGACACTGGCAGCCTGAGCGGTCGAGAGCGTGTGGAAGCCACGTGTGAGGAGATAAACGTTTTGGCACTCTGGAAGTGGGAGAACCCAGGCAGGGCGGAGCGGTGTCTGGGTGGAGGGTGCTGGGATTGAGGAAGTAGAGCGGACTCTCTAGGTGGGTGCAGGGGGAGAGTGTGCTCGGAGGAGGCGGTAAGAATGGGAAAGGGGGGTGGGAAGGCTGAAAAGAAGGGAGGGGTGGAGGAAGGGGAGAAGAGGGGGAGGACGCTGACTATGAAGTCTACATCTGTGGAGGGGGGCAAGGGGGGAAGTGAGGGGCAGCATCGCAGTAGGTCTCCACAAAGGGATGATGGATGGGGACGGACCAGGGTATCTCAGGGTCGGGGACCCAGGATAAGTGTGTTTTGGAGGGGCTGGGGGCCTCAGGAAGCGGTGTGCCTGGGGAGGAGCAGATGCAGTGTGACAGTGTGTGGAAAGTGGTGTTGAAGCCTGATAGCCGTGGGAAGACGTTTCAGGGGGAGAATCCGATGGTGATTGCTGGATGGCTGAAAGAGGCTGTGGGGAATGTCATTCGGGTGCAAGTGGTGACTGGGGGTCGGTTGTTGGTGGAGGGGAGAGGTGATGATAGTAAGGCTAAGATTCTGGAGGTGGGCTGTCTGGGTAGGCGCGCGGTGCAAGTGTTTGATCAGAGTGGTGTGTCGTGTAAGGGGGTGTTGTATGGGGTACCGGTGACTGTGACTATGTCTGAGGTGGAGGAGCAGCTGGCAGAGGTGGGGGTAGTGGAGACGTGGAGGCTGGGGAGGAGAGATACACACGGGGAGGTGGTGTCCACAACTGTGGCAGTGAGGTTTGCGAGAGCGGAGTGTCCGGAGGTTGTGGAGTTGGGATATTAGAGGTTCCGTGTGAAAGCTTATGTAGCGATGCCTTTGAGATGTTATAAGTGTCAGCAGTGTGGACATATGGCGAGAGTATGCAGGAATGAGAGGCACTGTGGGAGGTGTGGTGGAGATCATGATATTAAAGAATGTAAGGTGGAAACTCCGGAGAAGTGTGTGAATTGTGGGGGGGAGGCACTCTACTGCGTTTAGGGGGTGTGAGAGTCAAAGGGTGGTGAAAGAGGTGGTGCAGGTGAGGACAGCGGAAGGTTTAACTTATGCGGAGGCTGTGGCAAAGGTGAAACCGGTTCGAGTAGTGAGTGAGATGTGTATGAGAGAGCCGGTGGTGGATGAGGCTGCGGGAAGGAAGGTAGTGGTGAGAGAGGTGAAAGGCGTAGAAATGGTGGTTGTCCCGAAAACTGAGTTTATGTGTTTTATAGTAAATTTGCTGGAACTGGTTCAGGGGAATTTGTCAGTCAGTGTGTCAAATCTTACGAAAGGAGTGGTGGAAGCAGGGAGGAGGTTTTTGAACATTGTAGATGTGTTAGAACAAGATGTGTTTAAGAAGGTTACTAAAGTGCGGAAACAGAGTGGGTTTTCGGCCTGAGAATTTTGCAGTGGAATGCCAGGAGCTTGTTGAGGAATGGGCAGGAGTTGAAAGCGGTGTTGTGTGGGGAATTGAATGTTGATGTGGTTTGTATTCAGGAAACGTGGTTAAGGGGTGATCTGAGGTTTGTGATTCTGAGTTTTGAGTTGTTTCGTAAGGATAGGACGGAGGGGAGAGGGGGGGGTGTAGCTCTGGCAGTTCGGAAGGGGTTGGTTGCAAGGGAGATTGTGGTAGGTGGAGCAGTGGAGGTTATTGGGGCGGGGATTCGGGTAGGGGGGTCAGAAATCTTAGTGTTGAATTATTATAATCCGTGTGAGGTGGTGGAGGTGGATGTGCTGTCTGGAGTGATAAGGGCACATGTGGTATCTTGTGTTTTATGTGGTGATTTCAACAGTGCCAATACGTTGTGGGGCAGTGATCGGACGGATGCAAATGGGAAATTGTTGGCGGGTATGGCGGATGAATTGTGTCTGTTTTTGCTGAATGACGGTTGGGGCACACGTTTGGATGTGAGGATTGGGAAGTTGTCGTGTTTGGATCTGACCTGGGTGTCTGCTGCGATTGTGGTTGTATGTGACTGGACGGTGCGTGAGGATGGGGATTTGGGGAGTGATCACTCTGGCATTTTGGTGACTGTGAGGGGTGAGGTAGGGGTCAGATCCTGGGTGCTTTGGAGTCGGTTGAATTTTAGGAAGGCTGATTGGGAGTTGTATAAGAGATTGTGTCAGGAATTGATTGTTCCTCGGGATAGGGATGGGGGGGTGGATGAATGGAATGAGCATTTGGTGCAGGGAATGAGAGCGGCGCCGGTAGCGGCAGTTCCGGAGGTAGAGAAGGGGAACGGGGGGAAGGTTGAGGTTCCTTGGTGGTCGGTGGAACGTTCACGGGCTGTGGCAGTGCGTAAGAAGGCGAGGGCCAGGGCAGTGAGAATGGGAATGTTGGAGGATTTGTTGGCATATAAGAAGACGAAGGCGGTGGTGCAGAGGGTGATTAGGGAAAGAAAGCGCGGATATTGGAGGGACTATTGTGGGTCTCTGGGGAGTAATTCTGATGTGGGTGAGGTTTGGAAGCAGTTCAAGTGGATGTCCGGGTTGTTGAAGCCGCAGGGTGGTATGTCTGTGTTGTTGAAAGGGGTGGAGGTGGTCAGTGAAGATGGGGAGAAAGCAAATTTGCTGGGGGAGCATTTTGCGGGAGTGCACAGTTCAGAGAACTTCCCGGAGGCAATGAGACTAAGTATGGGAGTGGTTGAGGAGGCGATGCGGGAGTTGTTGGCGAATGTTGGGCCTTGGGAAGAGCAGTATGAGACTCTGTTTTCTATGGCGGAGTTGGATGGGGCGATTCGGAAGGGGAAGTGGTCAAGTCCAGGGGTGGATGGGGTCATGTATGTATTTTTGGAGAAGGTGTCGGTGGAATGTAAGTTGGAGGTGTTAGCATTGTTCAATGAGATCTGGAAGAGTGGAGTTTTACCGAGGTTATGGAAGAGAGCGATTGTGGTAGCGATTTTGAAGAGTGGCAAGGTCCCGACGGAGTGTAAGTCACATAGGCTGATTGCGCTGACTGTCGTGTTGTGTAAGGTTATGGAACGGATGGTAGTTGAGTGCTTGGGGTTCTATTTGGAGTTGAATGGGTGTCTGAGTGATTTTCAGAGTGGGTTCAGGAAGAATCGGTCAGTGGCAGATCCGTTAGTGAGGTTGGTGACTGGAGTGGAGGAAGCGTTGTGTGATGGGGAGATGGTGGGTGCGTTCTTTTTGGATTTGGAGAAGGTGTATGATATGGTGTGGAAGAATGGGTTGCTGGTTCTACTGTTGGAGATGGGTGTGAAGGGGAGGATGTTTTGGTGGATTAAAGCGTTTTTGGCTGACAGGACCTTTCAGGTGAGAGTGAGGGGGGTGTTGTCTGAGGTTTGGAAGATGGAGAATGGGACACCGCAGGGGAGTGTGATTAGTGCGATGCTGTTTAATGTGATGGTGGACGGGTTGATTCGAGCTTTGGAGGGTTTCGGGTGTCAGGTGGATTTCTTTGCAGATGATGGTGTGGTATGGTTAAGAGGGCGGAGCTTTTTGTTGGTGCAGAATCGGTTGCAAGCTGCGATAGTGCATATGGAGGAGTGGTGTGGCAAATGGGGCTTTTCGATGTCTGTGGATAAAAGCGTGAGTATGGTTTTCTCAAGGAGAAGAGTGCAGCAAGGTTTGGACTTGGATTTGAAAGGTGAGAGGGTGAAAAGCGTGGAAGAGTTTCGGTACTTGGGGGTGATTTTGGATAGGAAGTTAAACTGGAATTTGCAGGTGAATGGTATGGTGGATAAGAGCAGACAAAGGTTGAATTTGTTGAGGGCGGTGACTGGGAAAGAGTGGGGTGCGCAGCAGAAGTGTCTACGTATGTTGTATAAGGGGTTGATTTTGAGTGTGATGGATTTCGGATGTCAGGTATCAGTGGGTTTCACGGCGAGTCAGAAGTTGCGGTTGGACAGGGTACAGGCGAGGGCATTGAGGGTGTGTTCGGGTGTGATGAGATCCTCTCCAGCAAATGAGGTTCAGGTGCTTGTGGGGGAGATTCCGTTGGGGTTGAGGAGGGATGCGTTGAATATGAGATGGTGGGTGAAGTGCAGTGCAAAGAGTGTGGCTCATCCGGTGCGTGAATGTTTGAAGTATAATTGGAGGTTTGATTATTACAGGGACCGGTGGAGGAGGAAAGGGGGCACTTTTGGGTTTCACATGTGGGAAAAGGGAGTGCAGTGGGGTGTGGGCGATTTGATGACTGTGACGGATACGGATTTGGAGAGATGGCCGAGGTGGATAATGGGGTCTCCAAAGGTGTGTTTGGAGTTAGCGAATGTGGTGTCGAAGAAGAGAGGATTGCAGGGCGAGATTAAAGCTTTGGGTCAGGCGTATGTGGCAGGAAAGGAAGGATGCAAGGTGTTTACGGATGGTTCGAAGGATCCTGTGTCTGGGAGAGTGGGTATGACGTATTATCTGGAAAGCACTGGGGAGTATAAAGTGGGACGATTGACGAATGATGTGTCAATTTGTACGGCCGAGTTGGTGGCGATTGCATTGGCGATTGATAGGGTGTGCGAGTTGGGGTTAGAGAAGGTGGTGATATTTTCAGATTCATTGAGTGGATTGCAGGCGATTGTGGTGGGGGATGGTGATAGGAAGGACGTGTTTATGGACATCAGGAGGAAGATCGATCGGTGCGTGCTCGGGGGAATGGATTTGGAGTTGGCGTGGGTCCCTAGTCACAGTGGCATTTTGGGTAATGAGTTGGTGGATCTGGCGGCGGGTGAGGGTATGAGAAGGGGAGTGGTTGATGTGAGATTACCTTTGAGTGTGGATGAGGTGAAGGCGGTGGTGGTGAGACGGGTCATGGATGAGTGGCAGGAGAGGTGGGTGAGTGGGGTGAAGGGCAGGTGGATGTTTGGTGTTCGTGGGAAAGTGTCAGTGAAGGTGGATGCGGGGTGTCTAGAATGGAGGAGGGGGGAGGAGGTGATGCTGAATCGGTTGAGGATAGGGCATGCGGGACTGAATGATTGTTTCGAGTGGGGAAGCGTGGGTCGAGGGATTGTGCGGTGTGTGGGGTGCCTGAGACTGTGGAGCATTTCCTGCTTAGGTGTGAGAGACATGTTGAGGAGAGAGAATTGATGAGGGTTTGATTGTCTGCGCTGGGTGTGGCTGAGCTGAGTGGGAAGGCTTTGCTGGGAGGCGTCGGGGATAGAGGCAGGAGGAGGAACAGTGTGATGTTGGATTTTGTGAGGCAGACGGGGCGGTGGGAGGATTTGTGAGTTTATGTGAACTAAGTATCGATTGGTAGGTCTGGTGCACATCATCCTTTAGGATGGGGAAGCGCCTGCGTGGGTCCGCCCATGCATCCGATAATTAAGAAGAAGAAGAAGATCCTCCTCTTTCTTTGCTGCTCGGGCAGCTAGTTAAGTACCTTTTTTCCCCTTCACTTTATAAGTGTGAAAAAAGAATGTGAGACTTATTATAGCATTCAGTAAATAGTTGCAGTGTGTGTGTTAACAAGGCAATGCGAACGCGACATACAGAGGATTGGCAGAGCATATGCCTGTGTAAGTTAGGAAATTAAATACTTTCGATCTGACGGACGCGTAGAGCGAAGGCTCCGAAGACGGTAATATTCAAGTAAAGAGAAGGGGGCATTGCGGTCACAGGGGGGATCAGGGTGCAACAGGACTGATCTAAGCTCCATCACCCATTGATCACTCCTGTTAACATTAGAGTTGAGATAATGAGCCCCAGCGGTCCGAGGGAATCCTACAGTTTACCAAACTGGTGCACAAACAGGGAACATGCCGAAGCGCACAACACAGCAAATGCAAACAGCTGATCAATGAATGGAAAATTGTGTTGAGCGTGCGTACATTTGAACCCTTCAGGTTGCTGTCAATCCACTACATGGTAAAGCACAGCGCCACCTACTGACCGTGAGTAAATATGAACTCACTGTAAAGACTGAAGGGGGGTATTTCTATTTCTGCCCTCTATATGGCAGAGTAGAAGCACAGACCACCCCAGCCAATGTTCTCTATATGGTAGCTATGGACGAGCAACCAAGGCTTAAGCTCTGAAGGGAGTGATGCAGGCTGGTTCATAAGTACAGTGAGTCCACAAGCCCCTACAAAGGAATGTCCAAACACCATGTTATGTGCTAACACAGTTATTTATATAAAAATAAGGTTCAGAGCTAAATACACAATTCAATAACACACTTTGTACTCTGTTAATTCTATAATGACAAATCTATAAAATTCTATGTGGTATCACACTTAGGGCCTCATGACAACCCTGGCGGTATGGAGTGAACGGCGCCGTTCACTCCGTACCGCCGCATTACGAGTTCCCCTCGCGGGACACTATAAGCACGCCTGGTTTTCCCAGGCTTGCTTACAGTGTCCCGCGAGGGGAAGAGGGAGCAAACAACGGGCCATCTTGTGATGGCCCGTTGTTTGCTCCCATTCCCATTCAGCCCTATAGAGGCTGAAATGGGAATGGGGAAGGACTGTGTCCGGGTCCTTGGAGGGAGGAATTACCGGTCCTTCCGAACTCAGAATGGCCCGGTTAGTCCTCATTCCGAGGACCCGGACCCCGATGCGATTTCGGCAGCAGCCATGCCGCCAATAGCGGCTTGGTTACCGCCGAACTCGTAATGAGGGCCTTACAATTTAAATTCCTTTAAAATGCATCAACTGCTGGCAGTTATAATAGAGCATACAAATCATTCAGCAAGGTGTATCAACATAGACAATAAGGAAGGAAGGCAGGTTAAGGTTAAATAATGGCAAAATGCTTTCTTTGGATATAGAATGCCAATTCTGTGTGGGCAACCTGTAATAAAGAGTTAACAAGCCCAGTACATAAATGTTCAATAAGCCTTGCTTCTTGTTAAAAAGTTCAACCACCCCAATATACCTGAAGTGGAAGAGTTTCTTCAATGGTTCGTCAACGGGATCCTTCGAGGGGGTACTCCCTTTCAAGCAGGAGCCCCTTGGTGTCTAGAACCTGGAGGAAAAATGTAACACTTGAGTTGATGCTGCAGCTTTGACCTTCGCAGTGCTCTTTCACGATCGATCGTCGAAGTCCTGGGAAAGTGAGGCATGCAGTAAACCTCGATGCAAAGTATTCAGTGCTGCAAATAAGACTCAGTGATGGATGCAGGCCCAGTAGCGGGGACGGGTGTTGGGAGTCTGTTCGGTGGTCCTCTAGCCTGTCAGTTCGGATAGCTTTGGCAATCGGGACTCGACCACGGGCTGGACTTCGGATCTTCACTCTGTCCATGTCATTGGGACGTCTTTGTCGGCTTCTGGTGGCGGGAAACGCACCGGTGGACTTTCCTCTGTAGCCGGCGACCTCGACTTTCTCCGGCGGGACAAAGTGGTCGACGATGATGGCAAGGGAGCTCTCTGTGAAATGTTCTTCGGCAAGAGGGGGCATGTCCTGCATGCGAACAATGCGGACGTGAGTCCTGTGAGCTCCTGCAGGCGCCAAACAAATCCTGCGTTAATATCCTGATTCTATGGATTATGTAGGGTATTTTGTGGAGATTTGGGGCCTGACGGTATTTTCTTACCGCCGAAATATAACTTAGCAACAATCACTCCTTGTATTCAGATTGGGCCATGTACAACAATAATACAGTGAACATGCATTATTTCAGCACCCAGGCATGCATATTTGGTATGCGTGGGTGGTAGGCGCGGTTGGTGGTATTTTGGTGAGCATAATTCCCTTGTTTTATTTGTGGCCCCAATGTCCAAAATCCCTTATCTTTGCTTAGATTTTTCGTGTAATCACTAGAGAGACCTCAGACCTACATTTTAGGAAAACCACATTTTTCAGTGATAGTGTGCCACCATGGGCGATCTCACTGACTTATTTACGACAGAGAGCTATATATGGTAATCTTGTGGTAATTTCCACTACCTTATATACGGTAGGGAGCTATGTTCTGAGAGTCTCTCTTCCCGTTGGCTCATGTACCTCCAACGAGCTATGCTACAATCACTCACAACTGTTCATACTGAATCTGACATGCACACATCTGTCTTAAAATGACCATTGCACTGTTTAAAAATCTCCCCAACTTCATCGGCATTGTAATGGTAAATATTAAATACACCACCCGTCTGTTTTCAAATATTTTTCTGTATTATAAAAGTTGCATTTAAACACGATCTCACTCTTTACAGAAATAAATAAAATGGTACAGTAAAAGCATTGTCTATGACACACTGCAAAGAGCGTGGCGGAGAACAGAACTCAAATTGCAACATTAGCATTTGATTAAGGCATGCACAGGAATCCTACACTGACTGCATATTACCGTACACACTCAGCTCCCACACTTCTCATTACCTTATCTTTTTAGTCGTTCTCTTTGGCTGTTCTCTTTGTGAATGTGGCTCCCTTGGATTAACTCCAGCAAAAAGGAACGCTTGCCTTCTCAAACCGGGTTCATTGCCTGGAATTCTCAGCTTTTTCAGATAGGAACGCCTCAGCCAGTGGAAAGGTCCTTCTTTCAGCTCTCCCCAACCTCGACTGCCAAATCTTGACTGTAGCAGGACGCAGGGATCTGCATTCAGTCAGGAGTCCCACAGCCAGGTCTTCTCCCCAGTAGTGCAGAAAAATGTCTGCCTGTCTTTTTCCCCGATACTGCCCACTAAAACTTTCATCTCAGCCCTCTGTATGACGTGTCCCAATGAAATCCATCATCTCTCATCCTCCTACTCTCAACAATAGCTTCGCTTATACATTTGCAATTGTTGCAAATCTGACTTCCTTCTTCCTGCAGTTACTGTGCACAAAAACACGGAGAAGCAGGCAGAGAAGAAAAAAAAATCTGCACACACATTTAAATGGCTTTCAGAGTATGCCTAATTCTGCAGTGGAGAACACATTTTATTAGTGGGTTATGTTAAATAAGGTTTTATTAGTCAGGTTAATGGTTAATAGGTTAGCTGTTAATTTTCAAATGTGTCTCTCGCACCATAGGCATTTCAGGTGAAAAATAGTGTGCATTTTTAAATGAGCACGTGTGCTTTTAACTGTAAAAATAGATTTGCATCTTATATGTTAAAATCGTTTTTGACTGAATAGCCTGTCTTTCCTTGTTAATCTGGTAACCCATATAGCAATGCACTGCACCCTTGTGGTGGTGCTGCGAAAAAAATTGCTACCTGTGCAGTAGTGCTGTACTCTGTGCTGTTTGCTACCTGTGCAGTAGTGCTGTACTCTGTACTGTAACACACCAAATATCCTTACATATACCCTCCTTTTGTTTTTAGAACTTGGCTATAATCCAAGCCAATTCCTAAAAACAACTTGTTCTTTTTTTTTTTTTTTACAATATAGCAATCCAACAAAAGGAATATTCATGTGCATCAATGAAAATTTGCAATCAACATTTCATCTGAGTCCATCAGTTCATAAAATGTTCCACATTTGCCTTCTCAGTGGAAGTGGCATTACTTTAAGTTTAAATTTTCCAAGTCAATTAAAAACAACGAAATAAAACAACTAACTAAAACAAATAATTAATATAACAAATTAAAATAAATAATTAAAATAAGAAATACGTGGAACTTCATATGCCGGAACTTCTGTTTTGTCTCTTTTAGTATGTCCCGACCAGCGATGTTATTCGGTTCATTCGAGTATTCTTTCATCTTGGCAATCTTGAATCCACAGCAGTCATCTCTTTTGGCATTCCGATTATTTTGTCTTCACCTCCACCTGGAGGCAGGCATCTTTTGGTCTTCATCCAGGGGACTCCAGGACTCCATCGTCTCTCCCGTGGGCTCTGATCTCGGAACCTCCGATCAAATAATGTTAATTGTCTAAATCAAAATAGAAAATAAACAAATTAAGTACATAGCATAATACTAACTTCATCCTTTTGCCAAAAATAAAACATGCTTGGTAAAAATATTTCATTTTATTTTTTTCTGAAATTAAAAGAAAACAAGCAGATATTCAATATTTAACACACTTTCTCTTTGCACACCAACCATGAGCTTCCATTATATGTGCATTTATTTATTTATTTATTTATTTATATTATATATTTTTACATATATTACAGTGTTTATGTACCATCATAACAATCAACTTTTTAACTTCTTTGTCACTGCCTCCTGATTGTACCCATTTATTTTCTCTTTTTGTGTTCAAGGGATTTTATCTGTTTCTACATGCTCAAGCCGCCTGATCTCATGTCTGGGATGGCATGGTTTGATTTGATTCACATGGACAAATTGCTCTATTGCTGTTTCACCTTCATTTTTCAAAATTTTATACACTACAGGAGAGACCTTATCTATAATTCGAAATGGCCCCTGCCAGGCCGCTAGAAATTTAGAATTTTTCTGTTTACTTTTTCCAAAATGAAACTTGTACACCTGATCCCCTACACTGTATTCCTTTACTGATGTCTTTTTATCATAATATGACTTTGCACTGTCAGCAGCTCTTTCCAGATTTATCTGCACAAAAGCAAATGCATGTTGCAAATGTCTCCTCAGTTCATCAATATATTCATGAACTGTGGATGCACTCACAAGGGTTTGCTCATGTGTTCTGTATAGTAGGTGTTGTGGTAACACCATTTTCCTACCTGTTAAGACCTCATGGGGGCTAACACCTGTTGCTTTGGCAGGAGTCGACCTGATTGCCATCAAAACCAATGGTAAACGCAAATCCCAGCTGCAACCTGCTTCTGCCACAAATTTCTTTAAAATATCCACAACAGACCTATTGCTTCTTTCAACTGTACCTGAGGACGCCGCCCGATATGCGATATGTAGTTTCCTTTTCACACCTAGTATTTGCCATACCTTACTCATTAGAGTACTTGTGAAATGACTTCCTCTGTCTGACTCAATTCTTTGTGGCAACCCAAACCTTGAGAACACATGGTTCACCAGTAATGTGGCTGCTGTTTGCGCACTACAATCTGGTGCAGGAATGCACTCAATCCACTTCGACATCAAACATACCACACTCAAAATATAACGGTGTCCCCTGCTCGACCTTTTTAAAGGACCTACATAGTCTATTTGCAAATCTGACCATGGGAGAGTTAGGCCTCTTTTCATCAATGGTGCTCTATGCATTGGTGAAGCAGGTTTAAATTGGGCGCATACTAGACATCCTCTAGTATATAATTCCACATCTTGGGACATATGAGGCCAGTAAGCATAATCTTTTAGTATTTCTAATGTTTTTTGTGAACCTCTATGGCCTGCAGTTATGGCATCATGTGCATGGTGTAGCATTAGTCCTCTGAATGAAAGGGGTACTACCCACTGTATTTGCCCTGTTATGGACTCTCTAATCATGAGCCCATCCTGTAATCTAATTCGTGTTTTGTTCTTTAATAACACCCTCAACTCTTCTTTTCCCATACAATCTTTTTCTGTTAAAGGATTTTGTTCAGGATCTATCAAATGATTATAATAGATTCCCAAAATTTGATCATTCTTTTGTGCCTCAATCAAATCTTGGTCTGGCGTGTCATGACTCCACTGCACCACCGGTTGATCTATCTCCTTTGGTGCTTTAGAACGTGTCACTGCATCAATTTGTATTTCACCCATTAAATAATCAATATGTAGCAATTCTCCCATCACAGCCCCAATCTTAGCCAGATGGTCTGCCTTATCATTTCCCTCCTTATCCTCTCCTGGTGTTTTTAAATGCCCACGAATTTTTCTCCAGTATATTGTTAAATTATTTTCTGACACCAATTTGTCTATGGCTTGTATCATTTTTCCATGTTTAAGTGGCTTTTTGTTGTATGTAACCATGCCTCTTGCTTTCCAACCAGGCAAATACTCCACAAAGCTATTCCGTGCATAGTCAGAATCAGTCACCAGGACAATTTCACTGAACTTTTTATCAACTGCAGTAGCAATTGCTTTATAAATGGCTGCCAATTCCGCCACCTGACTGCTCCTATCTCCAATCCTCATCCCTATACTGGGAACGCCTTCACATTTCAACCAGACATTTCCTATTCCTGCCACTAATTGTTTATTACTGTCATTTTCAATGTGAAAAGCACAACCATCCACATATACAGTTGGCAAATCCTTGCATGTTTTTTCATCAAAAGCTTTGTGTGATGATTGTTCAAATTCCTGCAAACTAGTTTCCACTTCCATTTCATTTGGTATTTGTTCAGCTGCACAGTCATGTAAGTCAGCTAACCCTTGAGCAATTGGGCTCTTTTTATTTTGTCCATATCTCACTTCTACGGGAAAACCTTGTAATGCCAGCGTCCATGAAGTGATTCTGGATTGCGCTAGATTGCCTGATCTAATTCTTTTACTCTCTAAAAATTGCAAAGGTTGATGATTTGTTTCAATAATCACCTTTTCTCCCTGAACAATGGGGCGGAAATGTTGTAGCGCCCACACAGTGGTTAATAGGGCCTTTTCACATTCATTAAATTTCATTTCAACTTGGGAAAATGCCTTACTTGCATATGCAATGGTTTTGTGATTCAAATCGTGTTTTTGTGATAATACTGCTGACATACAATGTTCAGAAAAACCTATTTCTATAAAGAAATCCCTGTCCTTTATGGGGTATGCTAAACATGGTGCCTTTACAAGACATTCCTTCAATCTAGCCACTGCATCAGACTGCTCTCTTTCCCATCTCCAGGGAGTATTTAGTTTAAGCAGTTTAGTCAATGGTTGAGTGATTTCTGCATAATTCTCAATGAACTTTCTGTTATAGCCTGTCATCCCTAATAAACTTTTTACTCCTTTCACATTTTTAGGATCTTTTAATCTCTGTATGGCCTCTATTTTCTTCCTTTGTGGATTTAGCCCATGTTCAGTCACTTCATGCCCTAGAAAGTTCACTTTTTTCTTGCACCATTGTGCTTTTTGCAAAGATACTTTGGCGCCTGCTTTCTGCAATTGGCCAAGTACATGTCTTATTTCATCAAAATGGCTTTTCAGGCTTTCGTTTTTTATCAGGACATCATCCACATAAACTATTGTTCCTCTTTCCGCTGCATCCGGCATGGCCTTTCTCAAAAATATGCCAAATTCACTCCCACTATTGATGTACCCGAACGGAGCTCTAAGCCAGGCATATTGAGTCCTGTCAAATGTAAAGGAAAATAAGTGTTGTATCTCCTCTGCCAATGGCACACACCAATATCCAGAGGTGAGATCTAATGTGGTAAATACCTTTGAACCATGTATCTGAGCTAGGCCCTGATCAATGAATGGTAGTGGCCATCTAGATACTGGTACTCTTTTATTTAACTCTCTTAAGTCTGCACACAGCCGCCATTGACCATTTGGCTTTAACACACCTAAAATAGGCGTATTGGATGTGCTATGAATGGGCCTGATTATTCCCCGTGATTCCAAATTTTTAATAATCTCTGCCAATGATTCTAAACATGCCAGCGGTAGTCTATACTGGCGTACAAACACTGGATTTCTGCTACAACCTTCTGGTAGTGTGGCCACATGTAAATCAGTTAAACCACAATCATAAGCATCTTTTGCAAATACATCCTTAAACTCCATAAATATTTCCCTCAGATTGTTTCGATCCTCATCGCTGTCACATGCATCCGCTAAGGAGATCTGCTCTTCTACCATTCTGGAAAATTCTGGAAACTCTTCTGGTAAAGGAATCTCAGCGCTTTCCTCTAACTGTGTGGCTGTATCTTTTTGTAGAGCTGCCACTTTTAAATATTTTGGCATATCAGCTTCCACTTCAATGGGCTGATTTCCTGTTTCATTTTCATTTAAATTAAAAATTATGCAATCCTCTTGATGGCAACACACTGTCTCATTTGAATCATAAGGATACACAGAATGAATTTTAAATATTCCTTTGGGCTGAGAGTCCAGGTGTTCTGGCAACTCGCCCTTGGCATCTACATATTTTTCAGGAATATTCCCAATCACCATGTTATTTAAATCTGCCGTATAATGTGATTTTTGTATGGCCATTCCTAATGGGGAGTTTTCCTCTAAATGAATATCCTGACAACCTTTATTATCTACCATGATTTTTACAGATCCCTCACCAATGTCTACCAATGGAATGTATTCATAATCCAGGCCTTGCTGTTTTATGGATTCATTCAGGCATACAAATGCATCAGAGCCTTTCATCTGCTGTCCATTTTTGCATTTCAGTGTTATTGCAAACTGTTTTGTAAATGCAGGAATAATAGTATTTTTCCTCATTTGTAATTCGACTGCATAAGGAACCAGTTGTGCACAATGATAAGCCCTTCTTTTGTCTTCAAATTCAGGTGATTGATGTCGGTTGGGATGGTTTCTGAACTCTTGATTCATTTGTGGAGGGGAGCGGGTTGCACCCATCCTTTGATTATAGTCCCTTGGTGGGGAATCATTGTACTGGCGTGGACTGTAGTTCACGTTTTGCCTCATGTCCTGTCTCTCAGATTGTGGGTACTGGCCCCTATGTTGATTTCCATTATCAGTAAATCGATCCACATATCGGGGCCTATCCTGATTACCATATATCATGGTGCTGGGATCAAATCTGCTCTGTGTCCCCAATGACTGGTAGGGACCATCATTTCTTTGATCTTGATTTTGTCTCTGGTTATTGTTCATACCTGCCATATCAGGCCGATATCCTACCCGGGGTCTGTCCCCTTGATACCTAGGGCTGATGTAGCTCTCTCTATTACTAGGATCATGTGATTGGAACATTGGTACAGGAAATGGCGATCTTTGTTGATTACCCCTTTGTTCAGGTGTCACATTATTTTTACCTTGACTTTGAGCAGACTCAAGGGACATTTTGGCTGACCTGATTTCCATTACTGTGGCTGAGAGTTCTTTAGATTTAGGCCTAGTATCTTTCATTTTATCACTTTCTCTACCCTGACAACAGAGTACCTCATATAGCTTTGTGCTTTGATGTACAATCCATTCAAGGGACTTGTCACGGTCAAATTCACGGACCAATTGGGATATGATGTCTTTCTGTAGCCCATAGAAGTATGCAGTTTTAAACTCATTGGAATTTGAGTCAAAAGATACATCAAAGCGAGAGAATGCTCTTTTTAAGTCTTGTAAAAATTGGCGAGGGGATGTATTAGGTCCAGCAGTAATTGTGTACGCGACTTTCTTTGCCTCCTGCAATGACTGAAAAGGAGAAAAATGACGCCTAATTTCTTTTTCAAACTCCAGCCATGTCATATTCTGCTGTTCATTTAATCCCCTTATGATGCTGGCCGTCGGGGCATCTAAAGTTAAATGAAAATATTGTCTGTACTGTTCCTTAGGTATCTGGAGTGCTTTAAAAATGTCATGCACCGCTTCTAAGTGATCCTCAATGCAGCATTCACCTCCCTTTTTAAATGGTTTGATCAGGGCTTTAATGGATTTCATTATTTTTATGGGGCTACTTGTTGCAATACATGGAATTGCACTATTTTGTGAGTCAATCCTGTTTTCAGGTGTATGAGATTGGTGACTGCCCCCAATGGGAGTATCAAATCCCCCAAGGGCGCTGCAACCAAGTTCAGTCACCGGCCCAGTCACTGGGGCACTAGCTCTTTGGGCAGAGCTAGAATTCACCTCCACTCCATTGAATGTGGTACCCTGCCGCCTCTCCTGGGACCTGGGAATGCACATTTGCTGTTCTAAGTCCTTACACTTTTTAAGGAGTCTGTTGGCTTCATCATGCAAATAATTATTTTCATCACTCATTTTATTAATCACCTCCTGCATTTCGCACATTTGCATTTGGCATTCATTGAACTCTTTATTTCTCTTGTCTCTTTCTTGGATCATTTTAATCATTTCTTGTTCTGCACTCTGGAGATCACCTTCTTTTTCACAATGTTCTTTTTGTAAAATCTGCATTTCTGAAACAACCTCATCTTTATCCTGCCTAATGTGATCCACTAAGGCTTTTAAGTGTGCCAATTCTTGCTCACTATCCTCAAATTGTTTCTTGCTTTTGGATAACTGAGTATCAAAGTCTCTGCATTTTAATTGCATGTCTTTTTGGCATACATCCAATTCTGCTCTCAACATTTCCTGATTTTTACTTGCCCCTTCTAATTCAGTCTTTAACCTGTTAATTAGCTGAGTATCATTCTCTTGCATTCGCATGGACTTGTTTAAAATAAACCATATTTTGCCGCATAGCCGTATTAAACAGTCTTTCTCTGCACTTTTATCGGCTGCATTCAATAATCTTGTAAGGCAGACCTGAATTATGCTGCCTTCTGCAAAAATACTGTCTAGTTTTTCTTTCTGCACCTCACCCTGAATGCGGTTACTCCATTCTAACGTGCTATTCGAAGACCAATTCCCATGTGCAAATAACTTTGCCTCTAAATATTGCACTAGATCTGAGAATGTGGTTTCCCTTTGTGACATTCTGAAATTCGTTTTTAGTGGCACACTGCTATTATAAAATGGGTTCCCTTTAATGTGCAAATGGCAGTGTGAGACACGCTTGCCACGCCCAGTAGGTACTCTATGATCACTTTCCCGGCCTGCAACGCACCATAAATATGTAGGGTATTTTGTGGAGATTTGGGGCCTGACGGTATTTTCTTACCGCCGAAATATAACTTAGCAACAATCACTCCTTGTATTCAGATTGGGCCATGTACAACAATAATACAGTGAACATGCATTATTTCAGCACCCAGGCATGCATATTTGGTATGCGTGGGTGGTAGGCGCGGTTGGTGGTATTTTGGTGAGCATAATTCCCTTGTTTTATTTGTGGCCCCAATGTCCAAAATCCCTTATCTTTGCTTAGATTTTTCGTGTAATCACTAGAGAGACCTCAGACCTACATTTTAGGAAAACCACATTTTTCAGTGATAGTGTGCCACCATGGGCGATCTCACTGACTTATTTACGACAGAGTCTTGTAAAAATTGGCGAGGGGATGTATTAGGTCCAGCAGTAATTGTGTACGCGACTTTCTTTGCCTCCTGCAATGACTGAAAAGGAGAAAAATGACGCCTAATTTCTTTTTCAAACTCCAGCCATGTCATATTCTGCTGTTCATTTAATCCCCTTATGATGCTGGCCGTCGGGGCATCTAAAGTTAAATGAAAATATTGTCTGTACTGTTCCTTAGGTATCTGGAGTGCTTTAAAAATGTCATGCACCGCTTCTAAGTGATCCTCAATGCAGCATTCACCTCCCTTTTTAAATGGTTTGATCAGGGCTTTAATGGATTTCATTATTTTTATGGGGCTACTTGTTGCAATACATGGAATTGCACTATTTTGTGAGTCAATCCTGTTTTCAGGTGTATGAGATTGGTGACTGCCCCCAATGGGAGTATCAAATCCCCCAAGGGCGCTGCAACCAAGTTCAGTCACCGGCCCAGTCACTGGGGCACTAGCTCTTTGGGCAGAGCTAGAATTCACCTCCACTCCATTGAATGTGGTACCCTGCCGCCTCTCCTGGGACCTGGGAATGCACATTTGCTGTTCTAAGTCCTTACACTTTTTAAGGAGTCTGTTGGCTTCATCATGCAAATAATTATTTTCATCACTCATTTTATTAATCACCTCCTGCATTTCGCACATTTGCATTTGGCATTCATTGAACTCTTTATTTCTCTTGTCTCTTTCTTGGATCATTTTAATCATTTCTTGTTCTGCACTCTGGAGATCACCTTCTTTTTCACAATGTTCTTTTTGTAAAATCTGCATTTCTGAAACAACCTCATCTTTATCCTGCCTAATGTGATCCACTAAGGCTTTTAAGTGTGCCAATTCTTGCTCACTATCCTCAAATTGTTTCTTGCTTTTGGATAACTGAGTATCAAAGTCTCTGCATTTTAATTGCATGTCTTTTTGGCATACATCCAATTCTGCTCTCAACATTTCCTGATTTTTACTTGCCCCTTCTAATTCAGTCTTTAACCTGTTAATTAGCTGAGTATCATTCTCTTGCATTCGCATGGACTTGTTTAAAATAAACCATATTTTGCCGCATAGCCGTATTAAACAGTCTTTCTCTGCACTTTTATCGGCTGCATTCAATAATCTTGTAAGGCAGACCTGAATTATGCTGCCTTCTGCAAAAATACTGTCTAGTTTTTCTTTCTGCACCTCACCCTGAATGCGGTTACTCCATTCTAACGTGCTATTCGAAGACCAATTCCCATGTGCAAATAACTTTGCCTCTAAATATTGCACTAGATCTGAGAATGTGGTTTCCCTTTGTGACATTCTGAAATTCGTTTTTAGTGGCACACTGCTATTATAAAATGGGTTCCCTTTAATGTGCAAATGGCAGTGTGAGACACGCTTGCCACGCCCAGTAGGTACTCTATGATCACTTTCCCGGCCTGCAACGCACCATAAATATGTAGGGTATTTTGTGGAGATTTGGGGCCTGACGGTATTTTCTTACCGCCGAAATATAACTTAGCAACAATCACTCCTTGTATTCAGATTGGGCCATGTACAACAATAATACAGTGAACATGCATTATTTCAGCACCCAGGCATGCATATTTGGTATGCGTGGGTGGTAGGCGCGGTTGGTGGTATTTTGGTGAGCATAATTCCCTTGTTTTATTTGTGGCCCCAATGTCCAAAATCCCTTATCTTTGCTTAGATTTTTCGTGTAATCACTAGAGAGACCTCAGACCTACATTTTAGGAAAACCACATTTTTCAGTGATAGTGTGCCACCATGGGCGATCTCACTGACTTATTTACGACAGAGAGCTATATATGGTAATCTTGTGGTAATTTCCACTACCTTATATACGGTAGGGAGCTATGTTCTGAGAGTCTCTCTTCCCGTTGGCTCATGTACCTCCAACGAGCTATGCTACAATCACTCACAACTGTTCATACTGAATCTGACATGCACACATCTGTCTTAAAATGACCATTGCACTGTTTAAAAATCTCCCCAACTTCATCGGCATTGTAATGGTAAATATTAAATACACCACCCGTCTGTTTTCAAATATTTTTCTGTATTATAAAAGTTGCATTTAAACACGATCTCACTCTTTACAGAAATAAATAAAATGGTACAGTAAAAGCATTGTCTATGACACACTGCAAAGAGCGTAGCGGAGAACAGAACTCAAATTGCAACATTAGCATTTGATTAAGGCATGCACAGGAATCCTACACTGACTGCATATTACCGTACACACTCAGCTCCCACACTTCTCATTACCTTATCTTTTTAGTCGTTCTCTTTGGCTGTTCTCTTTGTGAATGTGGCTCCCTTGGATTAACTCCAGCAAAAAGGAACGCTTGCCTTCTCAAACCGGGTTCATTGCCTGGAATTCTCAGCTTTTTCAGATAGGAACGCCTCAGCCAGTGGAAAGGTCCTTCTTTCAGCTCTCCCCAACCTCGACTGCCAAATCTTGACTGTAGCAGGACGCAGGGATCTGCATTCAGTCAGGAGTCCCACAGCCAGGTCTTCTCCCCAGTAGTGCAGAAAAATGTCTGCCTGTCTTTTTCCCCGATACTGCCCACTAAAACTTTCATCTCAGCCCTCTGTATGACGTGTCCCAATGAAATCCATCATCTCTCATCCTCCTACTCTCAACAATAGCTTCGCTTATACATTTGCAATTGTTGCAAATCTGACTTCCTTCTTCCTGCAGTTACTGTGCACAAAAACACGGAGAAGCAGGCAGAGAAGAAAAAAAAATCTGCACACACATTTAAATGGCTTTCAGAGTATGCCTAATTCTGCAGTGGAGAACACATTTTATTAGTGGGTTATGTTAAATAAGGTTTTATTAGTCAGGTTAATGGTTAATAGGTTAGCTGTTAATTTTCAAATGTGTCTCTCGCACCATAGGCATTTCAGGTGAAAAATAGTGTGCATTTTTAAATGAGCACGTGTGCTTTTAACTGTAAAAATAGATTTGCATCTTATATGTTAAAATCGTTTTTGACTGAATAGCCTGTCTTTCCTTGTTAATCTGGTAACCCATATAGCAATGCACTGCACCCTTGTGGTGGTGCTGCGAAAAAAATTGCTACCTGTGCAGTAGTGCTGTACTCTGTGCTGTTTGCTACCTGTGCAGTAGTGCTGTACTCTGTACTGTAACACGCCAAATATCCTTACAATTACAAGCCAACAAAAACACACCGATCGAATCGGTGAGGTGGAGGGCCTTGGCTGACCGAGTCTACCACGTTTACTTGGCCAGGCGACTGAGAAATCCATAAGAACACTGAGGGCCGATACCCCTGAAGGCATTAGTCTAAAATGGCCACCAGCGCCTGAGCACAACGACCACCTAACTGCTCGAAACAGCCGTGTCGGATCTGCACTGCAGTTTACGGAGAAGGGAACAGAGGTAACTCCTGACGGCCTCCCTGTAAGCATAAAATGAGGGGCAGGAGGCTGTGACCACCGGAACCGCAGATGTCTACCCGCTAAGGACCCACTGGGGAATGGGAGACGTGCCAAGATGCACACCCTGCCCGGATTGCGCGAGCCATCGAGGTGCGTGGATCCGAGAGGCTGTGGGGAAAGAGTTCGGATCCCGCCGGGAGACTATCCGAAAACAGCCAACAATGCATGCCATCCAGATACCAACTGGACGACCAGCAGAAAGTGCAAACCGAGAGGAAACCCGCATCCAGCAACCGCGGGGCTACGGATCACACGCCGCACACAGACGACCTACCTTCCAGGCTCTCGCTACAACCATGCTCTGACTCCCCGGCGGCGGCTTCGTGTGGAACACACGCCCGACCGGTTCTGACCGACAGCCCTTTGGGGGATTGACCGGAAAAGACTGCTCGAAGCGGAGACTATCCTGGCAAGCCCGCCATCCGCATGGTGGAAGAGGGCAGGACTGGACCCATTAACCGGGACGAAGCGTACCTCAAGTGAGTGCTCCCCCCCTGCTGAACTACCTTATTATTTAACCACTGGATCTGGCAGTGGCGGCTCTGGTGCCCGGCCCCTGGAGAGGTGTGGAGAAGGGCACACCGCAGGCAGAGGGGCGGCCTGGTGGCCGCCTTCCTCCTGGGGAGGCGCATGTGGGTGATAGGTCTCGGGGCATACCAGGAAGAAACGGAACACTAACTGGGGCATGGGACACAGGAAAAATAACATCAGGACTCGCTGCCTCCAAACCCTAACCTTGGCCTGATACCCGACTGCAGGGGATCCGCTGGGCAAAAGACCCGGGGCGCCTGATGGGTCAGATGATTGCCGTGCCTGGGAGGAATCACCAAACCCCCCCAGCTGAAATGGTTTTGGGAAACTACTATCTTAACCGTTAACACATCAGCAGTGCACAATACTACGACTCTCTGGGTGAGTCTTCGAGGTGCCACCAGGGGCACTCGACACGTATCGCTGACAAGGGGGACTGCCTTATAAGTGCAGCGGCGGGACACCGGTCCTGAAAAACCATGTCCTAGTAACACTCCAACAGACCTACCTGGGAGGCGGGGAGACTTCTGGCCCCTGCCACCCCCGACCCACGATAATTGACACTGAAAGAGAGCCCGCCTTGACCAACAAACAAAGCTACGCTGCTCCACATAATCCGTAAAGATGGGCAAGGATAGGCAAAAGAAAACATCCACACAGAGTATTATGGACCAATTTGCGGTCGCCACTACCCCAGCACCGACAGGCCAAACAACACGACCAAACTCCCCCACTGGCGAAGATACTCTTTCATTGCAAGACGTGATGGCTGCCATCGCCAGCTCCCGCTCCTCTATGGAGATCAAAATGTACAGCATCGCGGTGGATGTTTCCTTCTTGCGCCACAATCTACAAAAGCTGACCTCCTGAACCGGGGAGGCAGAACACTGTATCTCCGAAGCAGAAGACAACATCAGCGGCATCAACCGGCAGCTATCACAGGCCCTAAACTGCCTGAAAACCCTAGAATCCAGGGTAGATGAGGGAGAGGGAAGATCTCGCTGCAATAACATGCGCATTCTCGGACTTCAGGATGGAGAAGAAGGACACACCATGGAGCTATTCCTAGAACAATGGCTCGCGGACATCTTCGCGTCCCACTCCTTCTCCAAATTTTTCTCAGTGGAAAGAGCCCACAGAATGCCCTCGGTCAGACCGATCCCGGGTGCGCCACCCCAAATGGTAATCGCAAAACTGCTTAATTACCCGGACAGAGATGCCCTTCACCAGAAGTCACGCTCAAAGGGGACAATCACCCATAACGGATCCCGGATTGCATTTTTCCATGACTACACCCGAGAAGTACAGCGGGCACGGCAGTCATTCAAGCCACTCAAAAGACAGCTGGCCCACATGAACGTGAAATACAAGATCTACCACAAGGGAACCACAGTACATTTCACTTACCCGCAAGAGGCCTGGAAATGGGCAGAAGCTCACATCGAGGGCGTCCGGACCATGGGACCAACGAGACAGAGAGGAAGACCCCGTCCTAGACCAAGACGTGCCTCCCCTGGGAGAGATCCGGAATTGCTGGGACTGGATGCCCCGGAACTAGCAGCGGAGCGGAATGAGCGATGAGCAGGCTACGATCCCGTACCAGAAAGACAAGGTGAACTATCGCAACACAACGACACGCCATTTCTAGACCTCTGGCTCCACCACACAATCTAATCCATTACAAATAACTCTTAACAGACGGCGCAAGAGAAGGAACTCTAGGAAGGGTTTCCCCCGCCCCCTGGTAGAGCCCCCTTTTCTTGAGTTCTTATTAAGTATTGGGATATTAGGCTGATGCCCTACGTTTTTTGAGTGTCAGCAATGTTTGGGCGACAGGTACTTCGTGTTGGGGTGGAGTATAGGGAGGATGAGGGGAAGGGAGGGGAGAATTTGCAGGGTTTTTTGTTGTTCCAGGGCTATCAAATGTTCACACGACGATCTAATCACTACCCCCTATATGGACCAACTTGTATAATTTCACATGAGAGCCTCACCCTCACAGCACACACTAACCGAATACTGTTCCTTCTCTTTGTTCACAACATCGTGAAGACACCCCAACACGTGCTGTAAATGGCATCCACACAACCCCAGGCGCCATCCGTGGATCGTCCCAGATCTCTTAAGCTGCTCACCTGGAACATGAACGGAATGGGGTCCGGGATCAAAAGGCACCTCATTATGCAATTTTTGAACATACACTCCCCCGACATGGCTCTGATAACCAAGACACACCTGGAAGGGTCAAAATGTGCCTTCTTTCAAAGGACTAATTATCGTCCCGCGTTCCATGTGGGACATACAATGGGATCCAGAGGTACTCCTATCCTGATACACAAACGCATCCCGTTCATTCCACAAATTGTAGAACAGGACCCCAGGGGTCGATATGTGTTAATCTTGGGAACGCTTTGGGACGAGAAGCTGGCTATTGTATTCTCCACCGGGACTGGGGCGGGAATTGCTAGACGAGCTGACCACTCTTATGGGAAAACATCAACCCGACATGTGAATTCTGGGGGGAGACTTCAACGATGCCATGTGTAATATCATGGATCGCACTCACCTTAGGCACCGGAACCCAGACACCCCCACAAGACTAGCTAACTTCACATCTGCCTTAGGGCTCCAGGATGTGTGGCGGGAGCTACACCCCAGAACTAGGGGATATTCGTTCCATTTGGGTGCCCACGGCTCCATGTCCAGGTTGGACTACTTCTTCCTTCCAAATACCGACCTGCACAGGGCAATGTCAGCGGAGATGCTGCCCCGAGGCATCTTAGACCATTCGCCAATGACGATGGAACTACGAATGCAGGGTACACTTCCCCCTAGAACATGGAGATTTAACAACTATTACCTTGGGTTCCCCGAATTGATTGATCGCCTCACTGAAGTGACTAGCGAATACTTTGAAATCAGCGAAGATGCAGTGGACAGCCCCGTGACATTGTGGGAAGCCTATAAAACGGTGCTGAGGGGAGAAATAGTCTCTTGGACGGCGCATAAAAGGGAAGAACGGCTCCAGATGATAGTTGAGGCGGAAAGGGAAGTGAACAGTTGGGAAAATAAACACACTCTCGACCCCACCCCCGAGACTCACGGGTCCCTTAAACGTGCTCAAGAGCGCCTTTGGAATAGGGCGGCTCCCTCCTGTGCGGCTCCCGGTGTGTCTGCAGGTGTCAGCAGGGGACGCCAAGCGCCATACCACCGCCCCATCTTGTGAGCTCCACCTGCTCCCTCGGCCCACCCCTACCTGTTCACTTCCTCGCAGTGTGGCTACACTTCTTTGTGTTCTGAATTTGTGGTAAACTAGGGTTTTTCTCCCCCCCCTGGATTTTCAAACTTAGGTGGCCTCTCCACTGTGTACCTGATACCCTTTACTGTGTTCACTGGGCCCCATTACGAGTCCGGCGGTAACCGCGGCGGTAAAACCACCTGGTTACCGCCAGACTCGTATTACCATTCCGCCTCCGTGATTACAACCCCGGTTTTCCGGGAATTACAGAGGCGGAATGGTGTTAATCCCCATTCCCATTGAGTCCTATGGGACTCGATGGGAATGGGGATCATGAAAACTCCGGCAGCATCTCGTAATGCTGCCAGTGTTTCCTCGGTCGCCTGCAGGCGGGCGGTGTTAAACCCGCCAGGTCAGACCTGGCGGGAACATCACCTCCCGCCTGCAGGAGTCGGGATCAGGCGGTCCGGAAACAACGGTGGCGGCGGGTTTACCGCCACCGTTATTTCCGGACCGCCTGAGTTATAATGAGGCCCACTGTGTTCTGAATTTGTGGTAAACTAGGGTTTTTCTCCCCCCCGAAGGATTTTCAAACTTAGGTGGCCTCTCCGCTGTGTACCTGATACCCTTTACTGTGTTCACTGTGTTCCGAATTTGTGGTAAACTAGGGTTTTTCTCCCCTGCAGGATTTTCAAACTTAGGTGGCCTCTCCACTGTGTACCTGATACGCTTTACTGTGTTCACTGTGTTCCGAATTTGTGGTAAACTAGGGTTTTTCTCCCCCCGCAGGATTTTCAACTGTATACCTGATACGCTTACTGTGTTCCGATATTTGTGGTAAACTAGCGCCTGCCGCTCTCTTCCTGTCCACTTGCGCTTGTCCTGTCTCCCCCCCCACTCCCTCCTATTCTATGGGGCTCTCTATCTCACCGATCTTTTCTAACTGCTTCTCCATTGACTATCCTGCTCTCCTCACTAAATCTGGTAGGAAAAAGTTTAAAAAGGACATCCTGGTCTCCAACCCAGGCCTCCCTATCGCTGACACCTACACTAGTGCCTCCTCCAAGGAAACTCTCACTGACATCCTCTTTTTCGTGCCTTCACCTGACCCATGGACCCTTCATATGGTCTCTGTGCTCTCTCCTTTCTCCTCTTCTCCCATTAATGGTGGCACCCATTGGGATGTCCTCTTGGCCTCCTTCCACTCCTCTAAGGCCATCATTAATGTCTACGCTAATGGGACCGTCTTCGTCCAAGGCCCTCAGGCCAACCTTCACCTCTTCGATAGGCGCTTCCCACGCCTCATCAACTTCTTTTCCTCTCCTGCTGTGCCCCCTCCTCTGTCCTCGACTACCTTGCCTCTACCCTCCCTCCCCACCCCCTCTCGTGCTCCTTCTTCACCTCCGCAGGGCATACCTCTGATCTGTACCCCTCCCCGGAAGTCCTTCAAAGATGGCAACCTTCTCCACATTGCCACTCTTAATTCTCGCTCTGCCGTCAAACATTCCTCTGATATCTGCCGCCTTCTTGAGGAACTTGACCTTGACGTACTCGGTCTCACTGAGACATGGTTCACGGCCAGCTCTGTCACCAGCTTTGACACACTCCTACCCGACGGTTACAAGATCCTCTCCGTGCTGGAGGGGTTTGACCCTTATCTTTCCTGAGTGGATTCCTGCCACTGTTACTCCCACGCAGATCTACTCCTCTTTTGAATGTCTTGTCTGCCGACTCTCTCTCTCTCCCAGCCATTCCCTTACCGTGGCTACTATCTATCGGCCACCTGGTCAAATTTCCTCCTTCCTCTCTGAGTGGGCGGACCTCTCCTCCTCACTCCTGTCCTCAACCACTCAACTCCTCTTTCTTGGAGACTTCAACATCCACCTGGATGCCTCCTGTCCCCCCTCTAGACTCTTTTGCGACCTCTGCGACTCTCTCTCACTCTCTATTCTCCCATCTGGGCCGACTCATTCTGCAGGGCACACTCTTGATGCCCTGATCTCCTCTGAACTTCCCCTCTCTGTCCCTCTCTCCACTCCTCTCTCCTGCAGTGATCACTTTCTCCTCTCCTCCCACCTCACCCTCCCTACCCCACAGGCAAAGCCACCCCCATCACTGCCACCTTCCTTCTCGGTCATCCGACCGACCCATTAAGCGTGCGTCAGTTGAGGCTTTCGCTGCCACCTTCTCGCACCCTCCTCCCCCTTCGGCTGACTCCCACCCTGACACAGCCCTCTCCACTCTCCACTCTGCTATATCTGACACTCTTGATATCCTTGCCCCTGTCATGAGAATCCGCCTGAAGCCCAAAGCCAAATGTAATTCCTGGTATGACCCAGATCTCGCCACCCTTAAACGCAAGTGCAGGGTGGCAGAGAGGAAATGGCGTGCTTCATGTTCATGCTCTGACAAACTGGCCTGTCGCCTGCTCCAAAGGCAATACCGGCTCTCCGTTCTCACCAAGAAGAGAGCCCTTATCCAAGCCCGCATCTCTGCGGCATCTAACAATTCGGCCAAACTCTTTAAAATTTGCAAGGAGCTGGCCAACCCTGCTGCAGTCTCTACCTCTCCTGTCCCCTTCCAGGCCCTCTGCATGGCACTGCCCTCTCACTTCATTTAAAAAACTAAGGACATCCTGTCCTCACTCTCCTCCTATCACCTCCCCCCCTCTATTCCCTGCCCTTCCCCTGGCTATTCTGCAGCCACCCCTCCTCTCTCATTCTCTGCCTTTCCCCTTTTTTCTGCTGATGAGGTTTCAAGACAAGTCCGATCTATGAAAGTCTTGTCAAAACAGGTCCACCCCTGTTCCTCCAAAACTATCAAGGACCACATCGACTCCTTGGCTCCTGCCCTTGCTAACTTCTGCAATCACTCCTTCGCTTCTGGAGTCTTCCCATCCCCTCTCAAGCACTCCCTTGTGCACCCCCTTCTTAAGAAACCCTCTTCCGACCCTTCCTGCCCAGCTAACTATCGCCCTACCTCTATCACTCCTTTCCTGGGAAAGCTCCTGGAGAAACTGGCCATCTCCCAGCTTAATCTCCATGCTGAATCTGTTGGTAGTCTTCAGGACCATCAGTCTGGCTTCAGAGCTGCCAGAGGCACGGAAACTGCTCTCCTGAACATCCGTGAGGACTTGCTCTCGAACCTTGACTCTAACATTCCATGTTTTCTCATTTTGGTTGATCTCTCTTCTGCCTTTGATACTGTCAACCATACCATCCTGCTCAACCGTCTCCGTGATAACCTGGGTATCACTGGTCAGGCTCTGGCGTGGCTAACCTCTTTCCTCTCAAATCGACCCTCCCAGGTCCAACTGGGGTCTTTCCTCTCTGACATCTTTTTCTCTAACTGTGGTGTCCCCCAGGGATCTAACCTCTCTCCCTGGCTGTTCAACCAGTGTCTGGCACTTCTCGCCCACTGCATCGCCGCTCTCTTCCCCTATTTCCCGTGCTATACGGATGATACCCAGTTCATTTTCAGGCTACCCTCAGCCTCCTCTTCTCCTTCCCTCATCTCTGACTGTCTTTCTGCTATCCAGGAATGGTGTGCCGCCAACGACCTTTGCCTTAATGCCAGTAAGACTGAGATTCTACTCATTGGCACTCCCACTCCCTCCTTCCCTGCTGCTCTCTGGCCGGCCTCTCTGGGCCCTCTTCCTGCTCCTACCTGCAAGGCAAAAAACCTCAGGGTCATCTTCGACTCCACACTCTCCTCTCCTCACATATCTGACGTCTCTAAGAAGTCACACTACCAGCTATACCTCCTCAGAGGTATCCTTCCTTTCCTCTCCTTCCGACAGAAGCTCACTGTCTCTGGAGCTTCTCTCGAAGCTGGACTACTGTAACAGCCTCTATCTAAATCTGCACGCCTCTACTCTCCGCCCTTTGCAACTCATCCAGAACAGGACTGCGAGACTTGTCCTTGGCCTCAAGCCCAGGGACCGTATCTCTCCAGGACTGAAATCACTACACTGGCTCCCAGTGACTGCGAAGAACAAGTTCAAAACCCTCTGCATTGTCCACAGGGCCGTCTGGGGCCTTGGGCCAAAATACCTTCAACTCTCTCTTCCTAAATATCTTGCTTCTCGAGCTCTTCGCTCATCCGTCTCCAACTCCCTCAGGGTCAGCCGCTTCTCCAAACAACGAGTTGGGGGCAGATCTCTCTCCGCTGCAGGGGCCTCCCTCTGGAACAGCCTTCCTACCTCCTTGAAACTTGAGGAGAACCATCTCCGGTTCCGGAAGCACCTCAGAACCTTCCTCTTTGCCTCCGCTTTCTCTCCCTCTCTCCCCTGCTAATACTACTGAAACTGCACTTAATCTGCAACTGGGCCACTCACCGTTCTTGGTCCTTGGCCCAGCCACTCTCCCCTGCACTGCCTCCCCGGCAACCCCTGCACTGCGGGGCTGTGTCTGTATCCCTACAGCCCCCCTTCCCAGCACTTGTCTGCACTTACCTCGCACTTGCCACCAGCTGGCCCTTGTTATTTATCCTGTATGCTGTATGCTAATAACCCTGTACTGCACTTTCCCCTCTCCTTTTGCCCCATGCTGTCAGGGATGGCACTCTATTAAGAGTGGCACAGGACACCCAAAAAGGGTTTGGGTGGTTGTGCCTAAATAAAGTGGACAGAGAAGCACACACACAGCAGAAAGGAAAGAGAACGAAGAGTAGGCAAGAGTAGCAAGGAAAGGTACAGAATGAATTCCCTCTTGGGGTGTATGCAGATATAGGAAAAGAGTAACCTTAGGAAATACTCAAGCCTTCTGCACAGTTTGCTATAACAGAGGCCCACGCTGTTTGCTCATGACTTGGAACAGCAGCTATGGGTGTCTGTAATGTAGAAACGAGACAAGGGAAGGGGCAGAGGTTGACTGATGGGAACCAACAGACAAGCTCTGTACAAAAGGGTCTACAAACAGGACAAGAGAAGATACTTACAGACAAATCCAGGAAAAGGAGGTTGATAGCAAACTAGCAGAAGGAAATGAAGGGAAAGTCATGTAACAGGATAGGATAGCAGAGGACAGTAAGGAACAAGGTTGAGAGCTCAGAGGAGCAGGAAAGCAATGAGCAAGCCCACAGGAGCAGGGCTGTAAGGTAGAGAGCCCAGAGGGAAAGGGCTTAGGGCAGCAGAGTAAAGCAGGCTGCACGGCAAGGAACCCAGAAGGACCGGGCAGCAAGGAGTGAGCCCTGAGGGGCAGGGCCGCTGACCGTAGAAGGTTGCAGAGGACTGTAGAGGGCTGCTAGGCCAAGAACCCAGCGGAAAAAGGTAGGTAGTAAGCAGCGGAGCGTGATCAGCTGCAAAGTAGGAAGCCCAGAGGACAAGGGCTGTAGGCAGCCGGAGTGAGGCAGGCTGCAGAGCAGGGAGCCCAGAGGACAAGGGCTGAGACTGGAAAGCAGCAGAGCGTGATCAGCTGCAATGTAGAAAGCCCGGTAGGGCAAGGGCGGAGGCTGGAAGGCAGCAGAGCGTGATCGGCTGCAATGTGGAGAGCCCGGCAGGGCAAGGGCGGAGGCTGGAAGGCAGCAGAGCGTGATCAGCTGCAATGTAGAAAGCCCGGTAGGGCAAGGGCGGAGGCTGGAAGGCAGCAGAGCGTGATCGGCTGCAATGTGGAGAGCCCGGAGGAGCAGGGCTGTGAGGAAGAGAGCCTGGAAGGCTATGGCTGTAGGCAGCGAAGAGTAACAGGCTGCAAGGCAGGAAGCCCAGAGGAGCTGGACTGAGGCAGGGAGCCCAGAAGGCTAGGGCTGTAGGCAGCAGGGTGAAGCAAGCTGCAAGGCAGGGTCCAAGCAGGAGTGATGGTAAACAGCATACAAAGATCCATAGAAAGACACGAAAGGTGGAGGAAGGTCTCTCAATGCAAGAGGCTGAGCCACTGCAGGCAGCAGCCTTTTATACTGCCTAGCCCAGCACAGAGGCAGGCTAATTGGTTGCACCTGGCTAAGCACACCTGCAGACAATCGGCCACCTCCCTCTCTGTTCCTGAGTTGGTGGAAGCAGAGCCAATCCCTAGGGCTTCTGGGGGGTGTAGTTCCTTTGATGACCAATAGGAACAGCCAGGAATCGATGCTTATAGCCAAGTGCATTGTGGTATGCGTAGTTTGTTGGAAAAAATAATAAAGCACCAAAGTCTCGCAAATGGGAAATAAAGTCCCCAAAGTAAATATAGATTGATCCAAGAGTCTGTTGTAAATAAATGATAAACAAATAGTCCATATTGAGCGCAAATGGATGCGCCCATGGCGCAGGCATGACACATGCACTTGTCCCTTCCCCTCAACCCTTGCACTTGCGCGAACTGAATGACACCTGGCCTAGTAGGATCGTTGTCTGTCTCCCCTTGTCCCCCCCTGCCTCGTCGCGCCTTGAAACACTTGTGTATAGGCGCGTTACAAATGCCATATCATATCAGGGTGATGGATAACGCTAAGCAGGCCCATTTGCACTCCAGAGCAAGAATATAAGAATTTGGGGACAAAGCGGGCAAAATGCTAGCCTGGCTCGGGAAAAGAGATGAGGAACAACGCCATGTCAGGGAAATAGTCACTCCACATAACAAACAGTGTCAGTCAGACGCCGAGATAGCGGAGGCCTTCGCTGAGTTTTATGCTGACCTATATCGGGATCCAACTCTTCCACTAGTCCCCTCCACTTTAGACAGTATCACACTACCATTTCTTTCAACGCAACAGAAGGAACAATTGGATTCCGATCTGTCGGATGCGGAAATCACTGAGGCCATAACACAATTACAAGCGGGGAAAACACCTGGTCCTAACGGATTCCCAGTTGAAACCTTGCAAAAGCTAGGTGGAGACAAAATAGCGCCCCCCCTCCATAGAATGTTTCTCTGTGCCCGTGAGCAGGGGACCCTTCCGCCAGACTTATGTAAGGCAACCATCGTAGTTATCCCCCAATCTGACAAACCCCCTGAAAGATGTGCTTCCCATAGGCCTATATCGCTAATTAACAGTGAAGCCAAAATTCTCGCCAAGCTCCTAGCTAACCGATTGCAATCGGTGGCCCCCACCCTGGTCCACCCTGGACCAATGCGGTTTTATGCAACACAAATCGACTCGAATTAATTTGCAACGCCTTCATCTGCCACTAGAATGAGCTCCCATTATAAGACGTACCATTAGCTCTATTGGCAATAGATTTCGAGAAGGCGTTCGACTTGATTCGGTGGGACAGCCTTTGGGAAATCATGCAACGCATGGGGTTTGGAGACACCTTTTTGGGATGGGTACGATTACTCTACACAAATACCCAGGCAGAAGTTAGGGTGAACGGATGGCCCTCTCGATCCTTTCCTCTCGGTAGGGGTCCGCGACAAGGATGCCCACTCTCTCCCCTTCTCTTCACCCTCGCAATTGAGCCGCTCGCTCTGTGGCTTCGTCAGAGCGCAGCCTGGATGGGGTTCAGATGGCCGGAGGAACGCAACGACCGGACATCTCTGTACGCAGATGATCTCCTGATATATCTGGGGGATCCAACCCGGTCCTGCCCCATAGTGACACGGATGCTCATCCGCTTTGGTGAGTTTAGTGGACTGAGAATTAACTGTGGGAAATCCATTCTCTTTCCGGTAAAGGGTGGGGCGCAGGCTACCCCCCCAGGACTGCCCGTACCGAATGGAGCGGCAGGGCTTCCGTTATCAGGGAATTTGGATATCGGGGGACCTGACGGGATACGTAAAATACAATCTCCAGCCGATCATTGACCGATTTATCAACGATGTTCATCACTGGAAACTTCTCCCCCTGACACTTATGGGCAGGGCCGCGCTCTTCAAAATGATGACCCTCCCAAGATTTCTCTACGTCCTGCAAAATGCTCCGCTCAGGATCCCAAACTCGGAGTTTGATCAGGTAGAGATACTTCTCAGAGAACTCATATGGGGTGAAGGTCAACCTTGCATTGTGCTAACTACACTCCAGAGATCGATCTGGGAAGGTGGGATAGGAGTGCCCCACCTCCAAACCTATTACTGGGCTTCACAGTTAGCAGTGGACAACAACCTGCTCCATGGGGACCGGGAACTGCCCACATACGGGCTGAGATGACGACCATCCATGACACAGACCCACTTTATCTACTATATCAACCCCCTCCAAGACCCCTTCTACCCACAACTACAACACACATTATTACCGTTTGGAAACAAGCACATAATTTTGTAGGGTGGACCAACAAAATTACTGCTGCACAACCCCTGTGGCAAAATAGCAATTTGACCGAAATTGAGAAATTTGAGCCATGGCCTAGGTGGATAAGGGTGGCAATCCTGAAAGTTAGGGACATCCTCGTAGACGGGAAATTGGCCTCATTCGACGCTCTGCAATCACAATTCCAGATTCCGGCTACAGAGCGATATCACTATATACAGCTGGCCCATGCTCTGAAAACCCACATACCAACAGAGGCCACTGTACCGGACTATACTCCTATAGAGTGCAATATGTTGCCAGCATACATCCCCACTAAATGCACTTCCATCCTATATAATGCTATATCATCCTTTGCCACCCCTGAACTGAACAGTCTAAAAGCTAAATGGGAAGTAGACGTAGGAGGAATAGACCAAGAGGACTGGATCCAGGCCCTCATGTATTCCCGTGAGATTGCCATCTCCTCCAGGCTTCGCCTGTTACAGCTGAAAATATTCCACCGAGTATACTACCCTAGGACACGCTTATATGGTTGGAAACGAGCCCTAAATCCAAACTGTCTCCGATGTGGGGAGGAAAAGGGAACCTTCATACACATTCTATGGGCATGCCCCCGGATTCATACCTTTTGGAGTGCATGCTGTAAAGAACTTGCTAGAAACCTGGCCTGTACCATACCACTAGATCCAAGGGCCCTACTCCTAGGCATACCCAGCAAAGCAGACGTTAATAAATGGGAGAGGCTGCTCCTGCACACGGCAACAGGGCTGATTAAGCGTAACATAGCTCAGAAATGGGGAGCCCCAGAGTCTCCGACGCTGGATCAATGGATAACAGACATGGACACATGCGCTATGGTGGAGCGTAGGATCTACAATCCGAGGGACTGCCCCAACAAATCCTCTAAAATATGGGAAAGGTGGGAAGAAGGGGTGACCTAGGACTCCCTGGCACAAGTTGTAAGACTCTGAATAATATACAAATGTAATTACGTGGAAAGCTTCCTTGTGGTCAACGCCATGTGTAATACCATTTGATTATGAATGAACATGATAGTCCTTACGTTAGTTTTGTTTTTGTGATTGTTGTCTAAAATAATTTTTAAAAATGATTTAAAAATAAAAAGTTCTTAGGCAAGAATGGAGCTTTATCGGCTCCAGGCGACAAGCAGCACGGCGTCACAGTGTCCCAGTGTTAGGGAGAATTCTCATAAATGGCTGATTTCCCTTACCTAAAGAGTCCCCCAGCAGCTTTGCTGGATTTCTAGGATTTATTTTTTCACCTGGTAAGAGTGTGAGCCTTTATTCCCACTCTTACATGTGTTTTGCTGTGTGTATTTTCACTGTTTATGTGATCTTGGGCACTGGAGCCTCACCTACTCCATGTGCACCACTTTTTGTGTGTGATATACAGCACCTTCAGTGCAGTGAGACAAGGTTGTCTTTGAGACTTCCCACTGGCTCCATTTTTCTGGGGCTGACTATTGTTCCCCAGAAACAGGTAAAGTTGCCATTAACTTTATATAGTCACTTTAAACCACAGACCCAATACACTCCATCTTCCATGGAGTATTGGAAAGAGTTAACTCCTATCCCTTTTTGTCTGTGCCTCTTGGAGCCTTGTTTCACTCCCTTAACATTAAGACTTGTCTGGTGGCAGTGGTATCTATCCTAACTTTCATACCGCGATTATATTATATAAACGTGGTTTTGTTCCAGGCTATTATATTAGCCTCGAACATAAACCCGCTTGACCAAATACATTTTATTTTGGTTCTGGCTGGGTTTATTCGCCATTTCTTTTTGTTAAAGTCTTTCTCGTGTTTTTCTCTGCGCGCCAAACTGGGGATGACCCCTTTGTCCGCTGTCTTTTCGCAGGCTTTTGCACAGAAGCCCTCCTTAAGGCGCCTGATAGTCTAGAGGGGCAGGATGTGAGAGAGGGATCTTCGGACCCCTGACATGGGTTGCCTTAGTAACCCAAGTCGCACTCTTGTCTGATTGGCTAAGGGGACTGGCCTTGCCAGGCCAGCCATCCTGCTGTGTGATTGACAACCAGGCTGTATGAATGGGGGAAAACTGCATAAAAAGCAGGTCTCTGGGACTGGAAGAGCAGAGTCGCCACTGGAACGAAAGAACCAACGTGGAACTGGAAGAAGAGGATCTCTACAACGACTGAACTGCCCGGTGAAGCCCTGCTGCAGGGTCCGAATCTCCAAATCCAACGACAGAGAAGATCCTCGAGGAAACTTCTTCCCTTGAGCTGGTGGGACCAACCAGTTTGCCCAAACTACAAGCCAGGACCCCTCCTCTGGTCGAATTTGCTGTACAGAGCTACAGTGGACCGGATAGCCAGGAAGGTTGGACCGTGCTTGGGTTTTAAGGAGCGCACCTTTTATTCGTTGTTTTGCTCTGCTGTTGGCTTCTTCCCAGGGTGGCGCAGGACCCACCAGTCTTCCTACTTCTGATCAGTCCGACAGTCGCTTCAGGAACCGTGAGCCTGCAGGAACCACCATGAACGCCTGCCTCAGCTTCAGCTCCCTCTCTGTTTTAAGGTACTGTGCAAATCCGGTTGTCCATTTCGCTGAACCGCTGTGAAAGTGTTTGAAATCTTTCTCCAATCCGAGGACTTGTCCTTCTTTTCTCTTTGAACGATCTTTTCTACCAACCAACCTCGTCCGGAATCTGTGCTGCAAACTTTACCGCGAACTACCCTGAACTGTGTGATCTTGAGCAAAAGACTTTTGACCTATTGACTTTGGCCCTAAGCCTTTTCTAGCTGATCTCATCACTGCAGTCTCTCTTGTTCAAATTGCTCAGAGTACTTACCTGTTGGTGTTGCCTAATTTCTAATAACTTTGTCTTTCCTTCCCTTTTAAATTGCTGGAGTGCCATTTTGCTCCCACTTCAATTGTGAGCTTAACTTGTCTGGAATTTAAGGGAAGTGGTGTGGTGTATTTATGATTGTGATTTTTGACTTTCTTAGAATAGTGAAATGTTATACAACTGTTGAGTAAATAAATATATATTATTTTACTTAGAAACCTTGAGTCAGCGTTTGCCTGAATCATAGTAATTGCTGTCCTTTGTGTAACTATTTGTACTGCTCACTTACTCTTGAGATAAGTCTGGCTGCTCCGCTACTGCTACCACTATAACTGTGTAGCACAGGCTTGTACCAAAGGTGAAATTGTACTGTCACTTGTAGTCTTAATTGTGTGTAGTGTTCCCAAAGGGTACTGCATATAATTCTGCCTAACACCCCGCTTCTGGGTAAAATGATTCGACTTGCTTCCAGAAGTCACGGAAATCTTTCGAACCCCAGTCAACGTCAATGGACTTCGATATCCAGGTGCTATGTTCAGGATTCTCAGTGGACCCCTTCTCCAGACGTCAAACTCACAGAACTGGCTTCCAGGGTGCCTCAATGAAGAACAACAGGTTTTGCACAATGGTCTGTTGTAGTTCAGGGAGAGGTCTCTTAGCCAGGTCCTCTCTTGGATCAGTTCTTGACAGACTCAACAGCTTTTAGATTACTGAGAAGGAAATGCAACAGCAATCTTCTTCTTCCAGCTGGGCTGCAAGGATGAGCTCAAGTTTCGACTTCAGCTACTGAACACATTGATAATTGAGAGGTTCACAAATATACACATCTGTCCCTCATTCACTCTGGCCGAGCCAGACTCAGTCGGCCAATCAGACAGAAGGGCATTCATGCAGGCAGCCAATCATGCTCACAGGCATTCAGGCCATTCACTTCCACCCAGACACCCATAACAAGGAATGTGGATTAGTGCAAGCACCGAGCCTTTTAGCACACCCCACTGCAATCATGTCAGTTTCAGGCAGGGCTGGCTCATTCATTGTCTCACAGACACAGAAACCAGACACCCATAACATAGAATGCATATTGGTCACACACTCTATTCACACAGGTCCCACCGCAAGGGTGTACCCAGAGCATACAGTCACTGGGAAGGCTCCAGCCAGTCTGACCCGGACTTCCTCACAATACCATATATGGTTCTTCCACCCAACAGCCAGTCAGAGGAAGGGATAGAGTCAGGGCTTCCAGGACTTTGGGAAAACAAGGTAACAGGCAATAGAAACCAAGAGGCCCCAGGGGGCATCTTGCCTTCTATCAGGAATCCACTGATTCCTATAGCAGGGCCTGGGTATCCCAAAATGAGGGATGCTCAGAGCTACTCAGCATGAAGCTGCGACAATCCCATACCCTGCTCTGTGGGCAACACACAGGTGCCCAAAGACATACACTAGTGGTACAGGGTTGTACCCCCACTCATGGGTGCCATAAGGGTAATGCAAGGGTCTCTGTTTACCACAACCAAAAATAGGAAGAGCTGCACTGCCAGGGGTGCCAATTGGACTCCTGTGCAAAAAGCAACACAGAACACACATGGTAAGGGAGTACAGGACAAGGACATGGAGGCCCAGTCCCACCAATGCATTTCCAGCATCACAGCCCCCCCCCCCAGACTGAGGTTAGGGTGGTCTAATCTCCCACGAGATTGACACCCTCATCCAGATGGGCAACATACCTTCTGAAAAGGCCATCTGGATTATCATGACTCTTCCCTGGTCTATGCTCAATAGTGAAGTCTAGCCTTTGCAGGCTAATGGACCACCGGAGCAGTTTAGGGTTCACCGTTCATCTGCATAAGCCACTTTAAGGGCTTATGGTCAGTTTGAACTTTGATGGTAGACCCAGTAAGGTAAGGCCTAAAATGCCTAAGGCTCCAAACTATAATGAAACATTCCTTTTTAACAGTAGTCCACCTAAGTTCTCTACCTTTGAGTTGCCTATTTATGCAGATGATAGGATGGTCCCTCCCTTTGCCATCTAACTGAGACAAGGCAGCTCCAATTCCGGTGTCACAGGCATCAGTTTGAACAATAAAGGGTTTGCTGCAATCAGGAGCATACAACACAGGTGCCCTACACAGACTTTCCTTCAAGCCAACAAAGGCCCTCTGACAGTCTCCAGTCCAATTAACCTTCCTATGTTGCTTGGGCGATGTCAGAGGGGCAGCTATAGTGCCATAGTCTCCCATGAAGTTTCAGTAGTACCCAGTGAGGCCCAAAAAAGCTCTCACCTGGGTTTGAGTAGTGGAAGTCTCCTAGTCATTTACCTCCTGCACCGTAATGGGGAGAGGTTGGATTCGGCCCCCTCCTACCTCATTACCAAGGTAAGTGACCTTCCCCTGAGCTATCTGGCACTTGGTGGCCTTGATAGTGAAGTTAGCTCTTTTCAAGGCCTGCAACACCTTATCCAAATGAGTCAATTGCTGATCCCAGGTGGAACTGTAGACAGCAATGTTGTCTAAACAAGCCACACAAAGGCCTCCAGCCCACTGAGCGCATGATGGACCAACCTTTGCAAGGTGGCAGGTGCATTCTTCAACTCAAAAGGCCCGACTATAAATTGGTAGAGCCCCTCAGGTGTTGAGAACACAGTTTTTTCCTTGGCCTCGTCCATCAGAGCTATTTGCCAATAGCCTGATGTGAGGTCAAAGGTGCTTACAAATTTGGCGGCACCTATGGTGCCCATGAGCTCATCAGCCCAGGGCAGTGGGTGAGCGGCAGTTTTGGTGACAGCATTGACTCCTCTGTAGTGCACACAGAACTTCCAATCCTTGGTACCTGCCTGGGAACTTGTCCTGGGGACAAGGACCACAGGCTGGACATGGGACTGGTTGAGGGTTCAATTACACCCAGATCCAACATCTTGGCGGCCTCTGCCTGGATGTGGTTCTTAACAGTGTCTCATCTGGTAGCATCTGCTTTTGACAGGTACACTGTCACCACTGTCAATTTTGCGCCTACACCACATGGTGAGGCCTGGTGTCGGTGATAACAGAGAGGCAATACTGTATTAATGAATAGTGTGTTTTACTGAATGATTAAATCAGGTTAGAACCTTTTTTTGAGAAAAGGATTCGCTCACATGTTTTCATGTAAGAAAAGTTAGAATAACCTCAAGCCACTGGGTACTCTAACAGTTTTCCAACGTTTGTCACAGGTATTTTAGTTGACTGACAGCAGTTTTCTGGTGTAATGTATGTGTGGATGCAGTAATATTATATCACAATGTTTGTAGTCATTTGCACTGCACTCGTCACCTTTTTATAAAGTTTTGTATATTTTTTGATGACATTTTAAGATGTTTTTAGTATTAATTGTTGATGTTTTTCCTGAATAAATTGAATATATTTGTGTGATGAAATGAAATTATTGTACAGTTTTTATTTGATGAATGAACTGATAACTTTGTGTCCAGAATGTTCCAAGAGAGAACGCAGGGGCATTAGGGTGCTTTAGTTAGTGAATGTCCATAGCCTATGCTTGGGGTCGTATCCTGGTGCCGTTAAAATTCTCCACGTCTCCTCTTTGGTTTGCTACCCCAGGGACTTCCATGTCAACCGGGTAGTTGACCTCACCCATCTTGGAGATTATCCTGAAGGGTACAGTCCACTTATCTGCCAGAGCTCTAGGCTTGCTAGGCTCCATCACAAGGATCTCCTGACCTGGAGTCCAATCCACTTGTGAGGCCTTAAGCTCATGCCAGGATTTATTTAATTCTTGGCTTGCCTTAAGATTCGCTGATGCCTGGCCCATCATCTGTGCCATCCTCCTTCTGAGGCCTAACACATAGTCCCCCACTTGCTTGGCAGGACCTGGAGGGGTGGCTTCCAAACCTTGTCTGATTAAGGCAAGTGTCCCCCTGAAGGGATTTCCAAAGAGAAGCTCAAAGGGGCTGAAACTAACACCCTCTTGAGGCACTTCTCTATAGGCAAACAGCAGGCACTGTAGGGATCCCATTTCCTCCTTGGGGGCTCTTCCAAAGCACCCAGCATGTCATTGAGAGTCTTGTTAAACCTCTCAACCAGACCATTGATCTGGGGATGATAGGAGATGGAGAACATATATGTTACCCCACATTCCTTCCACATTGCTTGCATGTAACTAGACATGAAGTTGGATCCTCTGTCAGAGACCATCTCTTTTGGGAAGCCAACTCTGGTAAAAATGCCCAGGAGAGCCCTGGCAACCACCTTGACAGTTATGGTCCGAAAGGGTATAGCCTCAGTGTACCTGTTGGCATGATCAACCAGTACCAGGATGCACCGGTGTCCACCTGATGTGGGAGGGTCCAAGGGATCGACATTGTTGATGCCTTCCCTCTCAAATGGTGTGTCAACCACTGGCAAAGGCTTCAGTGGGGCAATGGCACTACCTCCAGTCTTAACAGACAACTGGCAAGTGGGACACGTCCGGCAGTGGGACTCCACTTATACTCCCATCCTGGGCCAGTAGAAATGTGCAGAGAGCCTTTGCTTGGTCTTCTTAGTGCCAAGAGGACCAGCAAAGGGCACCCCATGCGCCAACTGCAGAAGGAAGGACCTGTAAACCTTGGGTACCACCAACCTCTTGAGGGCACCAGGTTCAGGCTTAGTGGGCTCACAATAAAGGAGCTCACCCTCCCAATAAATCTTGAATGACCTAGGCACTTCACCTTGTGACTGGGGCTGGGCCTGTTTTCTCAGACCCTTGAGAAAGTGGCACTCTCTCTGACCCTTACAGAAGTCTCCCCTAGAGGGCCCACCTTCAGCCAGCAGGCATTGAAAGTCAGGGTGATCGCCTGGGTTGAGCATTTCTCTCTGAGGAGGGTCTTCTGGCACTTCCCCATCAGGAATTGAGTCTCTGGTTACCACTGGGCCTAGCCCATCTAGAGCTTGGATCCCAGTGAGTGTTGCTGAAACAGCAGGAAGAGAAGGAGCCCCCTTCACAGAGGTGATCTTCTTGTTCTTCCGTTTTGCCATGGGTCTCCCCTTTGGGGTGGGTAACTGACTAGTAGTCATACCCTGAGTGACCTGAGACCTAGTGACTGCTGCAGCAGTTAGAGGTAGTCCATCAGAGATCTACCCCAATTCCACTAAGTCGTTCCCCAACAATATGTGGACAGGTACATTGTCCTGAACCAGGACGGGTAGCTTTGCTGTCTAGTCCTCAATCTGACTAGAGCTACGGGGGATAATTTGGGAGGCCCACCAGCTAACCTGGTAGTTCTCAGAGGAGCACCTACATAGTCCTCTGGTGTGAGCAGGGTCCTGTCTACCACTGTCAGACTTGCCCCAGTGTCTCTCAAACCAGTGAAAGGCTGGCCATTCAGAAGGTGGTTATTCTGTGGGATAGTAGCCAATACTTCTGCGAACTGGTTCCAGGCCCCAAGGGACACTAGGGAAATCTCTGCAGTAGCACCAAAGGTGATTCCTGTAGAGGAGGGGAGGACAGTGGCCTCCACTTCAGGCATGAAGCAAGGGTAGGTCAGGTTGACAGCCTGCACTCCAGGTGCCTTACCTTTACAATTTGGGTCACCTTTCTTGTGGGCCAGAGCCCCACAGTCGCAACGAGTGCCATGAATGCAAGGTACTGTACTGGATCCACTGGGAGCCTGCTTTAGAGCAGGAGAACTACTAATCTCGCTCCCACCCCCATGAGACTTATGCCCACTAGATGTTTGGGTTTTAGGAGAAGAAGGTTTAGGTTTACTGGACTGTGATTGCTAATTGGACTCCTCAGGCTTCTGAGAGGTCCCTTTCTCTTTGTCTTTGTCCTTCATACTGGGATCCTTAGGGGACACCCAGTGTGAGATCCACTTGTCAGCCAGCCGGGCCAGTTTAAAGGGATCCAAGATGTTCTGGTCAGCAATGTTCTGACACAGCTCTGGTGAACAGGCTTTAGAAAAATGCTCAAAAAAACAAAAGGTGGGACTATTCAACAAAGGTTTTCACCTTGTATCCATCAATCCATCCCATCATGTTCATATGCACAGCACTCACCCAGTCAACCCAAGACACATTCTTTCTTTTCTTATATTCCCTGAACCTTTTAAGATAGGTATTGGGTAGGTGTCATGCCAAACTTGGCAATCAAAGCAGCTTTCATGCACTCAAACTGGCCCCTTCACCCACACTCAACTTCAGAATGCAGTCATAACCAGCATGAGATTCTCTGCTTAACAAACACTTAGCTCAATCCTGTCGGTCAACACTATTGATTTATCAAGCCATCTCAAAGGCTTCCAACCATTGGAGAATATCTGAACTCTCCACATACACATTCAACAAATCTTTCATACATTTAGTGGCATGAGACCTGACACCCCCAACTGGTCTAGCTGATGTCTCCACCTTAGCTTTCTCTAGTTGGAGTCTTTGATGTTCAGTATCTCTATCTTTGAGTGCTACATGTGCCAGTTCCTCTTTTTTCAACTCTGCTTCTGTTTCCAACTTTTTGGGCCTCATTACGAGGTTGGAGGTAGCCATGGTGCTATTAGCACCATGGCTACCCCCTTACCGCATTCCGGGTCCGGGTTCTCAAAATAGGGACTTACCGGGTCATTCCAACCTTGGAGGACCCGGTAAGTCCCCATTCTGAGAACCATTCCCCATTCCCATTCGAGCCCTCATAGGGCTCAATGGGAATGGGGATGGAGCTAATAACGGGCCCGCTAATGGCGGGCCCGTTATTAGCTCCCTGGTCCCTTAGCGGGCCCGTTATTAGCTCCCTGGTCCCTTAGCGGCTTCCGCTAAGGGCGCCTGGTAAAACCAGGCGCCCATAGCGGGACCCGCTAAGGGACCTCGGAATATGGAGGTAAGGGATTACCGGCACCGGCACCCTTACCTGTGCCGGTAATCCCTTACCTCCAACCTCATAATGAGGCCCTTTGTATTGAAAGGCTAATTGTTCCCTTTGTAGCTCCAATTTTAAAAGTTCAATCTTCAGGGCTTCCCCCTAAAGAACAGTGCTGGGTTTAGAGATATAGGCAGCAGGAGAGGAGAGGTGACAATCCCAGAAACAGATTCAGTAATAACCCCAAGGGTAGGGTCCTCAGTGGTTCCATCCCCCCTTCAACAAGAGTATCATCATCAGTCTGCTAGTCCACCAGGGCAGCTATCAGCTTAGCCCTAGACTTATCTTCAGAGTCAAACTCCCTGGCTTCACAAGCACTCTGGAGAGCCTCTAAGCTCATCCATGTCAATTTGCCATTTGCAATAGATTCAATTGCTTGTAATGTAGTTATGCTAATATACACAACTAAACCTCAAATCAACAAAGTGTGGATATTTTGTAGGTGCCAAGGTAACAAACTGAGTCATAAAACCATTAGCATCCCGCCGCTGCCACCAGTGTAAAGACTGGAGGGGGTATCTGTATTTCTGCCCTCTATATGGCAGAGTAGAAGCACAGAGCACCCCAGCAAAGGTTCTCTGTTTGGTAGCTATGGACGAACAACCAAGGCTTAAGCTCTCAGGAAGTGATGCAGGCTGGTTGTTAAGTACAGTGAGTCCCCAGGCTCCCACAAAGGAATGTCCACAAACTATGTTATGTGCTAACACAGTTCTTTATATAAAAATAAGGTTCAGAGCTATATACACAATTCAATAACACACTTTGTACTCTGTTAATTCTATAATGACAAATCTATAAAATTCTATGTGGTACCACACTTAGGGCCTCATTACACGGTAGGCGGAGGACCAAGGTGCTATTAGCACCTTGGTGCATGCCGGTAAAATACCGGCACCGCCTTGGAGGAAAGGGGAATTATCGCCCTATTCCAGGGTTGGCAGGGTGGTAATTCCCCCTTCCCCCATGGCCCTTCCCCATTCCCATTTTTGCCCCATAGGGCTCTATGGGAATGAGGAAGGCGCTAATTACGGTGCCGCAAATTGCGGTTCCGTAATTAGCACCCTGGTCCCTTTGCGGGTTGGTTTTTAACGCCTGCTAAACAGCAGGCGTTAAAGTACCAACCCGCAAAGGGACCTCGTAGTAAGGCAGTAAGGGTTTACCGGTACCGGTGCCCTTACCGGTACCAGTAAACCCTTACCGCCGTCCGTGTAATGAGGCCCATAGACTTTAAATTCCTTTAAAATGCATCAACTGCTGACAGTTATAATAGAGCATACAAATCCGCAGTAAGGTGTATCAACATAGACAATAAGGAAGGAAGGCAGATTAAGGTTAAATAATGACAGAATGCTTTCTTTGGCTATAGATACACAATCCTATGTTAGGATCCCCCCACCTGGGCAGCCTGTGATAAAGAGTGAGCAAGCACAGTACATAAATGTTCAATAAGCCTTGCTTCTTGGTTAAAAAGTTCAACCACCCCAATAAACCTGAAGTGGAAGAGTTTCTCCAACGGTTCATCAATGGGATCCTTTGAGCTGGTACTCCCTTTCAAGCAGAAGCCCCTTGGCATCTAGAACCTGGAGGATAAATGTAACACTTGTGGTGATGCAGCAGTTTTGACCTTTGCAGTGCTCTTCGACGATCGATCGTGGAAGTCCTGGGAAGGTGAGGTGTGCGGTAAACCTTGATACAAAGTATTTGGTGCTGCAAATAAGACTCAGTGATGGATGCAGGCCCGCTAGCGGACGACGGGTGCTGGGAGTTGGATTTGGTGGTCCTCTGGCCTGTTGGTGCTGCAGCCGCAGCACCTACCTCTGGATAGCTTCGGCGATTGGGACTCGACCACGGGCTGGACTTCGGGGCTTCACTCCGTCCGTGTCCTCGGGATGTCTTTGTCGGCTTCTGGTGGCGGGAAACTCACTGGTATACTTTCCTCTGTAGCCGGCGACCTCGACTTTTTCAGGCGGGACAAAGTGGTCGACGGTGATGGCAAGGGTACCCTCTGTCAAATGTTCTTAGGCAAGAGTGGAGCTTTCTCAGCTCAGGGCGACAAGCAGCACAGCCTCAAGGTGTCCCCGCTTCTGGGTAAAACGATTCGACTGGCTTCCAGCAGACACAGAAATCTTCCGAACCCCGGGAGATGTCAATGGACTTCGATATCCAGGCGCTATGTTCAGGATTCTCGGCGGACCCCTTCTCCAGATATCAGACAAACAGAACTGGCTTCCAGGGTGCCTCGATGAAGAAAAGCAGTTTTTGCACAATGGCCTCTTGTTGCTCCGGGAGAGATCTCTTAGCCACCTCCTTTCTTGGATTGGTTCTCGACAGACTCAACAGCTTTTAGATTACTGAGAAGGAAATGCAACAGCAATCTCTTTCTTCCAGCTGGGCTTCAAGGATGAGCTTCAAGTTTCAACTTCAGCTTCTGAACAAATTGGTAAGTGAGAGGTTCCCAGATATACACATCTGTCCCTCATTCAATCTGGCTGAGCCAGGCTCAGTCAGCCAATCAGACAGAAGGGCATTCTTGCATGCAGGCAGCCAATCATGCTCACAGGCATTCAGGCCATTCACTTCCACCCAGACACCCATAACAAGGAATGTGGATTGTGGCAAGCACCAAACCTTTTAACACACCACACTGCATTCATGTCAGTTTCAGGCAGGGCTGTCTCATTCATTGAGTCACACACGCAGAAACCAGACACCCATAACAAAGAATGCATATTGGTCACACACTCTATTCACACAGGTCCCACCCCAAGGGTGCACCCACAGCATACAGTCACTGGGAAGGCTCCAGCCAGTCTGGCCCGGACTTCCCCACAATACCATATATGGTTCTTCCACCCAACAGCCAGTCAGGGGAAGGGGCAGAGTCAGGGCTTCCCAGGACTTTGGGAAAGCAGGCTAACAGGCAATAGAAACCAAGAGGCCCCAGGGGGCATCTTGCCTTCTATCAGGAATCCACTGATTCCTATAGCAGGGCCTGGGTATCCCAAAATGGAGGATATTCAGAGCTCCTGTCACATCAGCATGAAGATGTGACAATCCCATACCCTGCTCTGTGGGCAACACACAGGTGCTCAAAGACATACACTAGTGGTACAGGGTTGTACCCGCACCCATGGGTGCCATAAGGGTATCCCAAGGATCTCTGTTTACCACAACCAAAAATAGGAAGATCTGCACTGCCAGGGGACACAACTGAACTCCTGTGCAGAAAGCAACACAGAACACACATGATAAGGCAGTACAGGACAAGGACATGGAGGCCCAGTCCCTCCAATGCATTTCCAGCATCACAGTGCCCCCCCCAGACTGAGGTTAGGGTGGACTAATCTCCCACGAAATTGACACCTTCATCCAGACGGTCAACATACCTTCTGGAAAGACCATCTGCATTATCATGACTCTTCCCTGATCTATGCTCAATAGTGAAGTCTAGCCTTTGCAGGCTAATGGACCACCTGAACAGTTTAGCGTTCACCATTCATCTGCATAATCCACTTTAAGGTCTTATGGTCGGTTTGGACCTTGATGGTAGACCCAGTAAGGTAAGGCCTAAAATGCCTAAGGCTCCAAACTATACTGAAACATTCCTTTTCAACAGTAGCACACCTAAGTTCTCTACCTTTGAGTTGCCTACTGATGAAGATGATGGGATGTTCCCTCCATTTGTCATCTAAATGGGACAAGACAGCTCCAATTCCGGTGTCACAAGCCTCAGTTTGATGTCATGCATGGCAACCTGGCTACACCTGTTCCTATAGCTCGCTATCCTCATAGGACATGTTTTGCCTATAGGACATCAAAACCATTCTATTCCAAATGGAGGTTATTTGATACATTACCAGGAAAACAGCGTTTGCACTATTCACGACGTTAGAAGTCACGTGACCAGCTTTTTCACGTGATTCCACAGCTACGTTTATTAGCAGCGTTGGGAGTCACGCTTGCTGCTTCTGATCGAGTTCATTTGGAGTTGTTTGTCTGAAGCTCTAACATGCGTCCTCGCATATTTACTTCAGCTTTTCTTATATGGGCTCATTTGTTCATTACTCTACTGTGAGCTCCGTTTGATATGGAGTTTTGAACATTCCTTCCCGCCGCCTTTATTCCAGATTACAAGCAAGCAGTAGGAGCAATCTGTGCTTGAACTACGCAGCAGCTCTCCTGGAAGTTTCTGAACTGCCGCGTGTACGAAGCGGCATCCTGGAACTTGTTCACTGCCGCGTGTGTTTATCTAATGAGCGGCTTCCTTGGATCCTGTTATGCCACATGTGTTTATCTAACGAAGCGGTTTCCCTGGAACTTGTTCTGCCGTGTGTTTTTATCTAACAAAGCGGTTTGCTGCTGCTCTCCTGGGCTTATTTCTCGGCTGTACATATGTTCCAGTGTTGCCATTAGCAGCGGGTTCTTGGGAGATCTGCATACCGCTAAAACTTATGAAAACCAAGTTACCAAGAAATCTCATTATTTACATTGAAGAAGTCATTCTTTGTTTATTTAGGCTTTCTTACCTACAAGACAATCTCTGCTGATCTTCAAGGGCAAGGATAATTCATTCCGACAAGTATCTTACTTTTGTTTTCAAAGAAGGATATTAGTGCACAAGACTTTGGACGCTACCCTGTGGTGCACCAACCCGGTATCTAGCGAGACCCTTGTGCCGTTCGGGATTAGTTTCCCTTACTAACCTTCCCTCCTTTTCCTTGTTTCTTACTTGGATTGCTTTGGAGTGTTTTGTCGGACCATTTCCAACTATTCAACGTCCACAGGTTAGTGCTGGCCTTTATTCTAAATTCAGAGAGAGATCTAATAGTCGTGACATATATATTCATGATACATTATTTTCTTACAGGTTGATGTCTATTTGTTGTTCCACGCCCTTTCCAGTGATTCCTCTCTCTGGCTGTGAGGTTCAGTCATAGAGTGACATCATTTGGAAGGTCTACTCTTGACTTCACTACTTTCAAGTCGTTTCCTGTTATCAAGGGATCCGGAAGTTACCCTTACTACTTGTATCCTTTTTATGGTCCTAATCTGTATCCTTTGCAGATTAGTGATAAATCCTTTGATCAATACATGACAGAATCAGAAGCCATGGAGTGTACGGATCCCTTGTCGGTCCTAACTCAGCTAATAGCTGATTTAAGGAAAAAAATGATTACGGCTCAAGATACTTTGCATCATCTCATGGATGTTCTATAAGACGCCATGCATTCCTCTCCTCAGGGGATGGAGGTTCCAGCTGCCACAGCATCTGTATCGGGGTTACCCATGCCACAACGGGAATCCGTTCAAGTGGTCATGCCAACACAATTTCCTCTGGCGCCGCCTGAAAGGTTCACGGGTGATCCTAAGGCCTATCGTACTTTCGTCAACCAGTGCTGTCTCCATTTTCTTTATCAACCTAACTCGTTTCCTGACTTGACTACAAAGGCAGCTTTTGTGCTATCTCATTTATGGGGTACTACTGCTGCTTGGGCAAATCCTTTGCTGGAGACAAACAGTCCACTGCTTTACGATTGTGATGCTCTTTTGGCAGCCATGGGTAAGGTCTTTGACATGCTCTATTCCACACAAGCCACAGACCTGGAATTGCTTAACTTGAAACAGAGTAATCAGGCTTTTCTGGCTTACATAGCCAGATTCAACCAGTTGTCAGCTGAGACCCAATGGTCAGAAGACAAGAAAGCAGATGTATTCTATAAAGGCCTTTCAGAGGAATTCAAAGACGCTTTATCTACAGTCCCTGTGGTCCCCGCAGGGTTCATGGAACTCCTCGATCTTATCCTCCAGATAGACGCACAACGAAATGCCCGAAAAGGCGAGAAAAAACCCTTTCTTCAAGCCTCAGTCCGAACTGATGTCCCGGTGGCTCCATCCAATGAGCCTGAACCAATGCAGATTGGGGCTGTGAGGGGTCGCTTATCCGTCGGAGAAAGGGATAACTGACGAAAAAACAACTTGGCCTCATTACGAGAATGAAGGTAATGAAAAAAGGAAGGCGGAATGGTAATAGCAGCATCGTTAACGGGTCTGGGGCATTCCGACCTGACAACCCGTTAATACCGGCACCGCCCGTACCGTGCCCCCTCATACCGGCATGTGCGCATACACGCGCCCCTTCAGGGAGCAAATACTGGCATGCCGGTAATAGGAGGACATCACAACCCACGCGGACATGCAAATACCGGCATCCCGAAGGCGGTAATCAGGGGCTGCATGATGCCAGCCATGCAGGCATTGCGGACCACCCGCAAACAGCAATCAGCAATCAGGCCAACTGCCACAGGTGCACACAATCACCACAGGTGCACTCAATGGAGTCTGGCCCAGTATAAAAGGAGCACACCCACACACCACACACCTCCCAACACCAAAATGCTACCACTAGCTGTTGCAATCATGGGGCTGGAGGACATGCCTATACTGCTACAACTACAGCAACAACAGCAACTACAACAACAACTACAGCAGCAACAACAGGCAGCACAGAGGAGACGCAGAAGGAGAAGGAGGGTGAGACAGGGCCAGCAATTACCACCAGTGCAGCCAGTAGTCCCTCGTAGGCAACCGCCAATCCCTCGCATCAGACCCAGTCCATTCAATCTAACCCCTGAGCAGATCCACACCCTGTACCGGTTGGACCGGGACACCATCACCACCATAGTGGACATGATAGGCAACGACATTGCCAGCCTCATAGAAATACGCACTGCCATCCCCCCGCTACTAAAGGTGGTGTCTGTGCTGCACTTCCTGGCCACAAGCACCTACCAGCACACAGTGGGCCAGCTGCATGGCATTTCACAACCACTATTTTCACGCATCTGACCCAAGTGCTGGATGCCCTCCTGAAGCATGCTAACACACACATATCCCTACGACAGACTGGCCAGGAGATAGCCGACACCAAAGTAGGCTTCCATGCACTGGCAGGCATGCCCAATTGTGCTGGTGCCCTGGACTGCACCCATGTCGAATTGGTAGTCCCCCATGCCGTAGAGGCGGTGTACCGCAATCGCAAGCAATACCACTCCATCAATGTGCAGATGGTATGTGACTCCAGCAAGATCATCACACATTTCTGCGCCCGATTTCCTGGATCAACACATGATGCCATGGTGCTGCGTAACTCCACGATTCCCCGTCACATGGAGCGACATGCTGGACCACGTGCCTGGCTGCTTGGTGAGTTGCGAGTGGGCCATAGCAGTGCATTGGGGTAGGGATGTGTGGCGATGCATAACCCACCTGGGTGGGAATGGGGGGATGCATACCCCACCTGGGTGGGAATGGGGGGGAGGCGTACACCATCTGGGTGGGAATGGGGGGTGCATACACCACCTGGGTGAGAATGGACGGTGAGTGGAGAATGCACGCTGAACTAATGATACCTGACCTGAACCCCCTAACCCCAACAGGACACATCATTGGCACACATATGACCATTAACGCATATCAATGGCCTGTGTCATGCTGCACAACATGTGCGTCCGGAGAAATGTACCACTGCCACCTGACATTGACATGCATGCACGGGTGAGGATGATGAGGATGGAGACGAGGTGAAGCAGCACCTCTGCCAGTATGTGATGCACAGGATGGCCATGCAGTATGCCAATCACTGATTCACGAATATTTCTGAACCACAGGGACTTTGACAGACATGTGTCAGTGACACATCAGGTCCATGTGGACATGCACACAGGGAATGTTGGGATTTGGGCACTGAACACCGTCATACAATAAATGGATACACACGGAATGAACAATGTCCAGGCATTATGTTTTTTCTCACAACGGGTGTATTGGTTCAAACTGCAAAAAAGTGACCACTCCCCCAAAAACCCCCAGGGAACTCCCAAATCCCCCCAGTTAACTCCACCCCCCCTCAATAAACTCCCCCAAATGCTCCCATCCACCCCCAAAAACATGTGACCCACTCCCATTGTCCTCCCACACTATTTGCGGAACTTTTTCTCTCCGGGGGCTGCATTTCGGTGTGCCTTGCACTCCTTCTGGTAGAACGCACAGGGCTGATGGGGACTGAGGAAGCAGGTGTGGTGACTGATGAGGAGTCGGTGGGGACATCCATGCCTGCTGCAAGTTGTGGCCGCTGCATGTGCAGCAGGATGGATGTTAGTACCTGTGTTATGGCCCCCAGGCAGTCCCTCATCTGCACTGCCGAGGCATTCACTGCGGCTGTGTTGGCTGTAATGGCGGCAGTGGTCCCCGCTATGGCTGTGGCAATTCCCCGCCTGGTGTCCTCGCCATCCGCTATGTATTGCCGCAGGAGCTCCAACATCGACTCCTGTCGGGCCTCCACCCTCGCCAGCCGTGACTCGAGGGTGTTGGTGGGAGCAGGAGTGGTGGGGGGTGCTGTCACGGGGCCTGCATCTTCAGTGCTGTCCTCAAGGAAGGGGCTCAGGTCTGAAACATGCAGGCAGGGATCAGCACTGCTGTAGGTGGGTGAGGGCTGAGTTTGGGGCGGGGGGTGGACACACGGCTTGGGGTGGGTGTACATGTCACTTTTGTGACTCCTTCCTGTTCCACATTTTCATCAAAGTCATCTTCGGCAGTGGCCAGTGCTTCTAGGGACTCGCCTGTCAGGCACACTGGCTGTAGCTGTTGTCAGCTGGGTCACGACTGTGTCAGGCACACAGGCTGTAGCTGTTGTCAGCTGGGTCTCGACTGTGTTGGGCACACTGGCTGTAGCTGTTGTCAGCTGGGTCTCGACTGTGTCAGGCACACTGGCTGTAGCTGTGGGCTGCAAGCCTGCCCTGGAGGTAGTGGTCTTGGTAGACCTTTTCGGTGGGCGGGTGGTGGATGCCCTCGCGGTGGTATCTTGGCTGACATCTTCTCCATCGGTGCCTGGGGGGGTAGAAGAGATGCAGGGCATCAGTGATGGTGTTACATGCAAGAAGCATACTATGGTGCTGTTCATTATTTATTTCATCAGGCATTCATGTCTTACGGGTGTGTCACACAGGGTAGTCTGAGGGGGCATTTTGGCATTTGCTGCATGGCAGGTGGCATGCCATTGTATTGGGGTTTGTGTGATGTATTACATGGGCACGGTCCATGTGTGTTGGCTGTGTGTTGGTAATGGGATTGGCACTCAGCATGCATTTCTGTGTGGCAGGATTTGGCCCTCCATCTGGACTTGGATATGTTCATGTGCGTGTTGGGACATGCATTGCCTTGCCTAGACTCTCTTCCACATCACTTGTGCTTCGTCATGGTTTCCCCTACAGGGATATGCAGGGTCACTCACCTCCTTCTGGTGATGTTGCTGCACCCGTCTCCATCTCCCCAAATCCCTCGATTGACTCAGGACTGATGAAGGTGCTTGCCGTCTCCTCCCAGGTGGTCATTTTGGCTGGAGAGTGTGAACCCCGCCTGTGGCCATGGCCTCCCTCCTGTTGCTCGCAAGGATGTTGCGGACCCTGAGGCGGAGATCATCCCACCTCTTCCTGCAATCCTTGACACTCCGTGGGGTGGTTCCAACAGCAGAGAACTTGCGGGCTACCTCCTGCCAGATGGCCTTCTTCTGCTGCTGCACCTCACGCTTCAGGTTCTGTGATTTATTCACATCAGCATGTGCGGCAAGGGTGTCCGCAAGCATGTTTAATTCAGCATCTGAAAAACGCTGTTTCCGCAGGTGGGGGGTGGTCTTGCGGGTTGCCTTAGACATTGTGAAAGTATTTCCATTGAGCTCTACAGGAAATGACTGGTGGTTTGGGAGGATTGCAATGGATTGTGTTTTTAAAGATGGCCGCCAGCGCATTTCCCGTTCCGACGCAATGACGTTACTTCAGGGTCCGGTATTACGAGCCCGGTATTAGCATGTTGTTATTACCGGGTCGGTATTAAGGGGTTCCTCCTAGGCGGTGGTGGTATCGGCAGGTGCTGTGTTGGCGCTTGTTAGGCAGAAACCTGTGCAGTTCCCTCTGGGACCACTGCAAAAGATTTAAGACTACAGGTGTTTGGCAGTAAACCCACTTGGTAGCAGTCTGTACCACACAGATTCACTTGGTAGCTGTGGCTGAGCAGTCAGACTTCCCTCAAGAAGAGTTAGGCAGTATACAGAGTATTCACAATAGGTCAAAAGAACACAGTAGAACAAGTAAACAGGGCTTGGTGTAAAAGAGATATAATTATTTATTTAAAACCACATCTAGAAAAACACACAGGCACTAATAGTAAGCAATTCAAAAACACGGTCACTAAAAGATATACACTCCCTTAGAAGAATATTAGACAAGTCTTAAGTAAAGCCCCACTTATTTTCAGACAGCGGTGAGCGCTTAACGCAATGGCACTCTAATAATTAGTTTTAAAAGGGAGAGAAAAGCAGAAAATAAATTGAGACAGGTCCCAACACTTTTACAAGAACACAGCAAGAGAAGAAGGCAAAGTAAAACCGTGAAGTTAGAGTTCAGTAGACTGGATCCACTTTAAGAGGATCAAAACGAAATGTGTCCAAGGTCACACCGTTACAGTGCACAAAAGTCTTGAAAAAGTTCAAAAAGGAGTTGGACCAAAGAAAGGGACCAGTTAGAAGGTCAAGGCGGCCAGCCCAGTGCAGAAAGTTAAGGGGTTATTATTACATTGTAGCAATCTTTAGAAAGGGAGGCCTGGCGGACACAGTACCTTAAAGTGGTGAGAATACTCCAGCGGGGGCAGTTGTTCCTGGCAGCGGATGCAAGTCGGTGCTTCGTCTGGGGAAAGAGAGGATCTTGTCGGGGAGGAAGACAGGAGTCAGTTGCACTTCCAGGGAAGAAACCAGCCGCAGAGTTTCTCAGGTAAAAGGAGCGGTCCTTTGATTCGCGGTCCAGTGTTAAGTGGTTCTCCGGTTGCCGGGGTGCTTGGCACGGGCAATTCGACCACAAGCCGGTCTGGGGTGCGAAGAGAAGAAGGTAAACTGGTTGTGCCCACCAGTCAGGAAAAGAAGCCTCTCCAGCCGGGAGATCTTCTCTGTCGTCGGGAAGTGGTGAGTCGGTTCCGCAGGGCTCCACCGGTGGTGTCGTCGTGGTAGGTCGGCTCAGCTTCTCCCTCGTCGGATTCTCAGGTCCTGTGGCGACTTCTGAAGTTCCAGTGCCCAAAGCACTGCTTTTATGCAGCACACCCCCATTCACTCAGCCTAACTGTCAATCAAACATGCTAAGTGGTGAGCCGGCCGGCTCACCACTTGGGCCAATCACACAAGAGTGCGACTTGAGTTACCAAGGTAACTCAGTCCAGGGTTCCTAAACCCCCTCCCACACCCCCTGTGGTACCCAGACAGAGTGGCACCACTTTTGGAGGCTTCTGTGGAGAAGCCCGACAAAAAGTGGAACAAAGGGCTCGACTTGGGTTGGAGTCACAGAAGAGAACACAAACGCCATTTTAGAATCGAGTCCTGGCAAAAAATACCAACCGGCGAATTAATATTAATTAAATAAACCGGCGGTATGTTGGAGGCTATGAGAATTAAATAATTAAAGTTGGTAGCCTCGAACAATGGGAAAATGCCATAGGAATATATTTGCGCTCGAATATAAAAAGTAGTTTCCACTGCCACCAGCCAAAACTCGATCAGGGGGGACGGAGACGTGCCCCCTCGACTAACAGACCCCGGGGCAATAGAATTGCCCCGACCAGTACGTCCACAATATGATGCTTTGTACTGGTTTCTGTTAATAATTTGGGACTAGTAAAGCCAATGGTGACTTTACATGCCCTGGGAGACAGTAGTCAATCCCAGGGTATGGAGTCTATGGTGGGGTGTCACTATGACACCCCTGTGTTACTGCACGGAGGGTGCTGTGTAACACACATAGTAAAAACACATGAGACCTTATGGACTAAAGGACCCCACAGCCCATAAAACACATTAACAGTCAAAGGAATACCATAAATCATGTCCAAGAGTGGGAGAAAAAAGAGTCTCAGGCCCTCATTACAACCCGGGCGTTAAGGGGTTAACGGCGCCGTAAAAGGTGGCGGCGCCGTTAAAACCTTGACGCCTGATTACGAGGTCCCTTTGCGGGTGGCATTTTAACGCCTGCTTTTAGCAGGCGTTAAAAAACCAACCCTCAAAGGGACCTAGGAGCTAATTACGGCACTGTAATTTACGGTGCCGTAATTAGCGCCTTCCCCAGTCCCATTGAGCCCTATGGGGCAAAAATGGGAATGGGGAAGGGCCATGGCGGAATGGGGAATTACCGCCCCGCCAACCTCGGAATGGGGCGGTAATTCCCCATTCCGCCATGGCGGAGTCGGTAAGTTACCGGTATGGACCATGGTGCTATTAGCACCATGGTCCAACGCCTGGGTAGTAATGAGGGCCTCACTCTTGGCAGGAGAAAAAAACAAACTCCAGAAATCCAGCAAAGCTGCTGGGGGACACACTAGGATAGGAAATGCAGCCTAAAGAGAGAATTCTCCCTAACACTCGCCCCCCTAGACTAAGGGACAGGAGGATTTAATCCACTCCTGGGTGAATCTCATACCTCTAGTCGATGACATACATCCTAGAGAGACCATCAGCATTTTGGTGGTGACACCTTGTCCTATGTTCTATTGTCAAATCAAAGTTTTTCCTTTGGAAGCTATATGACCTACAAACCCTTTGAGGAACATCAGTCTTTTTAAAGTTATAGGGGATCTGGTTGACCAGTCCCTCAGAAGTTGTTACAACTTCTGAACCTGTGATAGGCTTTTTCAAGGGGTCCTTATAAAGGATTCCCTTAGATCTAGGGGGGCCTTCAGAGGTCCTCACCACCTCTCTGTTGGGAGGAGGTTGGGTTTTAGGCCTCTTGGTTGGAGGGGATGGAGATAAGCAAGGTACATGCTTCTCCTTCCTCTTAGATCTACCTTTACCTACTTTAGGAGTTTCCCCGTTAAGACTAGGAATTGGGTTGGAGTCTTCTGTGGAAGGTCCAACTGTCTGAATGTTTTTGGCCTTAAACTTTTCTTTTCTAGTTTTCCACCAGCACTGAGAATTACCAGTTCTCTGAGGCCTAGTTAGGGTTCCAGTAGGTCTATCCACCTCTTCCTCAGAAGCAGGGGGAGTCACAGACTCTATAACTGGGGGAACAAGGATGGAGCTTGGTTGGGGCTCCCATTTCCCTAACATGTTAGCCTGAAATGTGCCTGGGTCAGAGGTCAACTTACCAACACCAGGGCTTGTAGTGGGGTTCTCAGTAGAGGTTCCCACAGGCTTAGAGTGGTTCCTTAGGGTGGCCTCTCTAGCCAATTTGGTTTGGTTCTGGGTCTCCATACTGGGAGGCCTGGGGATACTAGATACTACTCCTAGAGTTCTTAGATCATTCCCCAACAGGACTCTCCCAGGCACCTCAGTCTGACCACTGACAGGAATCAACACTGTCATATCATTACACTGAATGAGGGCTGGTAGAATTGGAACCATTTGGACAGGGCCTCTAGACATCTTAGTGGGACCTTTGGGTGCCTTAGCAACATCCTCAGGCCTGAAACAGCTTTCATCCACTACTGTTCTGCTGGCCCCAGAGTCTCGCCTGGCAGGGGTATCCTGACCATTGACAAGAACACTGTCCATATCATAAACTTTAGAGTTTTCTGGTATGGAGTTATAAACACTCCTATTCTGATCACTAACCAGACCCATGGACTCTACTGTTACACTTGCTTGAAGACACAAAGGTTCTTCAGCAAAGACTTCAAAGTGAGCACTAGCCATTTGGACTTCCTCCTCAGGAGTGAAGGCTAAGGAGACTGTGCTGATCCCTGTAGGTCTACCCTTACATCTGGGATCTCCTTTGATGTGGTCAGTTGCCCCACAGAGGTAGCATGTTCCAGATGCTCTCTGGAAGGGTGGCTTGGCCTGACCTCCTTCTGGTTGGTGACCAGAAGGTGCACTAGCCTGTTGTGGTTTACCCTGGGGCTTACCCTGGTTATTTTGTTGTTTGGGGCCCTCTTTGGTTTGGAAGGTATTACAAATCTCTTGGTTCCCTTTTGGTGGCTGCTTTCCCTCATCCTTTTTCTGAGTGACCCCTGAATCCTTGTGAGTGGCCCTGTTGGCAACCCACAAGTCAGCAGCCTTAGCTAGTTTCCTGTAATCTAATTCCTTTGAATCAGCCAAGTGCTGTCTGAGCTCAGGAGAGTAGGCTTCATAAATTGACTCCAACATAAAAAGATTTCTCATTCCCTCATAAGTGTTCACCTTGTAACCCTTAATCCATCCCTCTAAGTTTTTCAAACACTCACTTACCCAGGTAGCCCAAGAGGTACCATCATTCTTTTTGAGGGTCCTAAACCTCTTAAGGTACTGGGAAGGGGTCTTCCCAAATCTAGCTATCAAAGCTAGTTTCACACATTCATAATTCTTCTTATCCACCTCCCCCAACTCCATTACCACATCAGTTGCAACAGGGGGAAGCCTAGAGAACAACCAGGGAAGTAACTCATCCCCTGTGATGTCCTGGAGCCCATGATTATACTCAAACATTTTTAACCAATCCAACACATCCAACCTAGGTTCATACATACCCACTAATTCCTTAGGCATCCGGGGTCTTTTGGGACTGGAACTCCTAGAGGAACCAGAGGAGAGAGAAGCATTTTCCACAGACAACTTTTTCATTTCTAGTTCATGATTAAGCTCTATTTCTCTGAGTCTTAACTTAGCTTGCTTCTGCTCAGCCTGGGCATTCATTCTTCTGAATTCTAGCTCTTGGTTTCTTTCAGATTGAGCAATAAAACGTTTGTACTCTAATTCAAGCTTCTTTTTTTCAAGTTCAAAATAAGCAGGGTTACATGTAGGACCTGGTATAGGCCCAGTAGGTACAGTAGGTAAGGCAGACAGAGGCTCAGAGTGGCTACCTTCATTAGATTCACTTTCCTCTTCTGACTCATTATCAAGACTTTGATTCAGATCAATACCATCACTGTTTTCTATATTTGCTGGGGGGGGGTTGATTCCTCTGTACCACCCAGACTTTGGTTTTCTAACAATCTTTCTATAAGTTCCATTTTCTAGCCCTTCTCAGAGAGATTCTTATGTCTACACAATACTTTTAAGCAATCAGCAGTTTTGGCAGACAATGATTCTAGGGTATAACTCTCCATAGCAGACGTAGTTAGAAAATCAGCTTTTTAGTGCTAAGCTCTGTGGTTAGTTGTCCTAAAGTGTTCAAAAAGCACTCTAAAGTGTATACTCAATACAAATCCCACCGCTGTACACCAGTGTTAGGCGGAAACCTGCACAGTTCCCTCTGGGACCACTGCAAAAGTTTGGCAGTAAACCCACTTGGTAGCAGTCTGTACCACACAGATTCACTTGGTAGCTGTGGCTGAGCAGTCAGACTTCCCTCAAGAAGAGTTAGGCAGTACACAGAGTATTCACAATAGGTCAAAAGAACATAGTAGAACAGTGTGTTCTAGGGCTATGTATTGTGGCTCCTCTGATCACTTACTGGTTTCATGTCCGAAGAAACCAGTCAAATGTTCGCGAAACGCCAAAACTCGACACTAGCAGGAGTCCCTGTGTCGAGTAATACATCAGACTCCCATTCAGTCCCGGCTTTTGCTCCTATAGCAGTGGAAGTGACGCTGCAATATGGTCAAACAGTGTGTTCTAGGGCTATGGTGTATTCCGGAGCCACAAATAACTACATTGATATCAACTTTGCTAAGAACGTTTCTATACCCACGGTAGCAAGAAAGAGTGAACACTGTGGATGGGTCGGTGTTGACATCGGGTATGGTAACTGAAGAGACCGTACCTATTCGGTTGGTTTTACTGAACAGTCATTCCGAGGAGATGGTGTTTGATGTGATTGTCGCTCCTCGCTACAAGTTGTTACTTGGGCTTGCCTGGCTTACCCTACATAACCCGACAATCGACTGTGTTACTGGACAGATACAATATCTGTCTGTTTATTGTAACGAGCATTACTTTCTGAACCAGGTGGTGTCAACCAAAGCCCAGATATTGGGCTTCATGGAAGGTTCTGCTACCATTAGTGCGGTACGGCAGATTGGTCCGTTTGAATATGTGGAATATGCTGACGTATTCGACAAAGGCAACGCAGAACAACTGCCTCCCATAGGCAGTACGACTGCCCGAGTGAGTTGATACTCGGGGCCAAAGTCCCAACTGGCCGAGTATACTCATTAACACAGCAAGAAGACCTTGTATTGAAAGAATACATTGACAAAGCCCTCGATATGGGTTTTATACGGCCATCACAGTCTCCTGTTGCCTCACCGTTGTTTTTTGTCCTGGAAAAAGAGGGAGACTTAAGACCCTGCATAGATTACAGGGCTCTTAATGCCATCACAATAAAAAATCAGTACCCTTTGCCACTGATAAATGTGTTGTTGGACCAACTTGGTACCTCTGCCTACTTTACGAAATTGGATCTACGTGGGGCGTATCATACCGTCTGCATTCGCGAAGGCGATGAGTGGAAGACCACTTTTAAGACACGGTACGGCCTTTTTGAGTATCTTGTGATGCCTTTTGGCCTATGTAACGCCCCTGCTACTTTCCAGTTCTTCATGAATGACATTGTCAGGGACATTCTGGATCAGTTTGTAGTAATTTACTTGGACGATATGTTGATCTATTCCTCTTTATATCATGGACATGTGGGTCATGTGTCAAGAGTGCTTCAAAGACTCTGGGAGAATAAACTCTTTGTCAAGGCCGAAAAATGTGTCTTTCATACACAGGAAGTGGAATTCCTGGGTTATGATATAAACAGTAACAGAGTCCGGATGAGTAATTCTAAAGTTAAGGCCATATTGAACTGGCCTACTCCTCATAATGTTAAATCATTACAATCATTCCTAGGTTTTGCGAATTTCTACCGCAGATTCATCCGCTCGTTTTCTGAGACGGTGGCTCCTTTGACAGCCTTGACCAGTTCAAAAGTGCCATTTTGTTGGTACACAAAGGCACAGGCATCATTTGACATCTTGAAAGAGGCATTTACCACGGCGCCTGTTTTACAACATCCTAACCCGGATTGTCCGTTCATGGTAGAAGCCGATGCCTCCAGCATCGCTATTGGAGCCATAGTCTCTCAGGTTTGTGCAGAAACTAAAGAAGAACACCCCGTTGCCTTGTTTTCCTATAAGCTAACCCCTTATGAACGGAACTACACAGTTACTGAGAGGGAATTGCTTGCAGTCAAAGACGCATTCCAGGAATGGAGATACCATTTTCTTGGGGCTAAACATCAGGTGTTAGTGTATTCTGATCATCGTAATCTTCAAGCATTCAAAACCATGAAGTGCCTTACAGCCCATCAGGCTAGGTGGCATGTGTTTTTGCACAATTTGATTTCCAGATCACATATCGCCCTTCCAGACAGCACGCCAAATAGGATGCTTTGTCCCGCATCAGTGAAGACTTTAGGGAAACGCACCCAGTTCAAGGCTCGGGTTCTGGCTGATCATGTGATATGTAGCTGTTCTGTACAGCCATCATTAAAGCAAGAAATACAGGAATGGGTCTTACGGAATCGACGATTGGTACAAGAACTCAACCTGGACATAAAGAACGGTTTGCCTTTCACACAAGGGGTACTTTATCTACCAACCAACACTTCTTGGAACAAGGGTCTCAGGTGGGGGCACGATTCAATAGTAGCAGCCCATCCGGGACAAAAGAAAACCCTAAAGTTGTTAAAAAGATGGTGTTGGTGGCCTTCAATAACATAAGATGTGATTGACTATGTTTCTGCATGCTCAGCATATATACAATGCAAGAACAACCCAGGCAAACCAGTGGGTCTGTTGCGTCCTCTACCCGTTCCCCACAAACCGTGGCACATGATATCTATGGATTTCGTGGTAGAGTTGCCACGGATCAAAGATTATGATACCATATGGGTTGTGGTGGACTATTATACTAAACTTGCTCTCTTTGTCCCATGTACCGGATTACCTACTGCTCCGGTATTGGCTGATTTATTCATGCGGAATGTGTTTCGGTTTTTGGTTTACTGTCACGCACCCGTCTGTCACACATCCCACTCCTGCACATTCCCCCACAACATCTAGCTGCTCATTAGCGGACCCAGGCCCCGTATCTTCTCTCCCTGCTACTCACATAGGCCGGGGGTCACGTGAGCGCCTGGTTCCCCGTCTCCCCCGTGCCAGGTTACCTGTTTGAGCTGCGGCAGGCACCTTCGGCACTGATTGTTTCCCTCCCTTCACTGGCGGTTGCCATGGTGCCTGGGGGAAGGCATCCATGGACGATCGCGTCCGTGTCACGTGGCAGTTGGCTCCCGGTCATGTGCTACGATTGTGCATCACGTGACACGGAAGCATTCTGTATTAAAACAGTGATTCGCCCGCTGATCCTTGCTTCACAGCTGTTTACTAGGAGCTTTGTATGGTGATTATTGTTTACTCTTGGATCACAAAACCTCTCGACCTTGGAACTCTTTCACGGACTTGATTTGGATTTGCCCTTCTGTTACGATCTCTTGTGCTCAGACTTCATGGACCTATTTTGACCTCGGAATTGCAATTTGGACATCTTTGGATAACCCTTTTGTCTTGGCGTCCTGCACCCGTCCTCTGCACATTATTTGCAACTCAAGGACTGTTATCACAGACCTTTTGTTCCTTCACGCTTCAGCTACAGGTGGGCCAGGCAGTGTTTGTTACACACCGCTGCACGTCATCTCTACTTTCATCTGGGGTCCTGCTCACGTGTCCCCCACGGAACCCCTCCCCAAGCCCCTGGATTTAGAAGCAACATCACTGTCCCACTAGGTAAGCCTGTTGTTGTCATTCGTGCCCTGTGTCCCCTGTAAGTTCATACTGTGATCGTTTGGTGCTAACTGGCATTTTGCTTTACAGTGGCCTTGGGGTTCCAGTGTTCTGTGGTTACGGACTTCGAGCATCACTCACCTGTGGCCTCAAGGATTGCACAGAGAGTGGTGTTACTTTCTCTCTGTGTGGTACTTGTGGACGGAGATCTCCTTAGTGTTCACGACAATCAAGATTTGACAGACTGTGAAGTCTACTGTCGTGTGGATTATGGAGGGCTCTGCGGAAGACCCCATGGCCGCTATGGTTCAGGCGATCACAGTGTTAAGGGACGACATGGCTGCAGCCACTACGGCTATCCATCAATGCCTAGATTCCATAGAGAGTGTTCGTCAACCCCTTCCCGCAGACGCCGAGTTTGGGGACACCACGCCACCACCTTCTCCTTCCCCACTCCCAACGTACAGAACCCCATACCTATGGTACTCTCCTCTCTGTTTTCCTTGGCAGCTCCCGAAAGATACCATGGTGACCCCAGAAAGTTTCGCACCTTTCTCAATCAATGCAAGCTGCATTTCCTATGTAGCCCTGCTGCTTTTCCTGACTCCACTACCAAAGCAGCTTTTACACTCTCTCACTTGGCAGGCACTGCAGCTGCCTGGGCCAATCCCCTTCTGGAGAACGACAGTCCTACCCTGCACGATTTTGATCTCCTGCTGACTGAGATGTCACAAGTCTTTGACACTCGACACAAGGTCCAGTCCCGGGACTTGGAGTTGTTGGATCTCAACCAGGGTAGAGGGACACTCATAGAGTACATCACCCGTTTTAATCAGTTATCAGCAGAAACCTCATGGACTGAAAACAAAAAGGTGGTGCTGTTCTATAGGGGTTTGAGTAATACCATGAAAGATGCCCTTTCGGTTGTCCCCTCCTTGCCAACTCAGTTCTCCGATCTAGTAGATCTGGCTCTTCAGGTCGACGCACACAGGTCTGAACGCAGAACTGAGGCTGGGTTCTCTAGTCCTTCTATCTCGACTGCCACCTCTTCCTCTTCCGACTCATCTGGGGAGCGAATGCAAGTGGGAGGGATCCGCAGCCCAATCACCCCAACAGAGAGGGAACACAGGAGGGAAGATAATGCCTGTTACTATTGTGGCTTGATCAGTCATTTCGTTAAGGAATACCCATGTCGGAAGAAACCCAAGAATCAGGTTTTTCGGACTGCTCGATCATAGATCCGGGGGCTGGATCGAGCCCTCCTTGTTTCTCCCCGAATTCAGTGCCCGCATTTGGCAGCATCAGGCCCATTGTTGTACAGGCTATTCTGCAACCCACCCCAGAGCTCACACATCCTGTTACTATCATTATCCATTCAGGGGCCACAGGGAACTGCATTGACATCACATTGGCCTTATCCCTGAACCTCCCTCTGGTGAACAAGATCCGCCCTGAACCCGTACAGGCTGTGGATGGGACTGCCCTAGTGTCCGGTCCTGTTAGGCAACAAACTGCACCACTCAGCCTTATCCAGTCTACTCATAAGGAGACCATCACTTTCGATTTGATTGCCATGCCACAGTTTGGTCTCATATTGGGTATACCATGGTTGAAGCAACACAACCCGCTTATTGACTGGAAAACAGGTTCAGTGTGTTTTGAATCCGACATTTGCCAGAATGTCTGCCTCTTGCTGTCTCAAGGTAATGAAACACCATCACAGGCTTTGGGCGCCGTCGCGCACCTTCCTCTAGAGGACCCCCAGGTCTCTTCAGTCGACTCACACGTGGTGGGGCTTGTCGTCAGAGGCATTCCAGAAGTCTACCAAGACTTTCGGGAAGTCTTTGATCAAGGTTCCTCTGAGGTCCTCCCTCCACATAGACCCTACGACTGTCCCATAGACCTGCTTCTTGATTCCACAGTACCGACTGGACGCATTTATTCACTGTCCCCTCCTGAGGAACTATCATTGAGAACCTACGTGCAGAAGTCTCTTAGTCTAGGTCATATACGGCTCTCCTCGTCACCTGCAGCCAGCCCGATTTTCTTTGTCCCCAAGAAGGAAGGTGATCTCCGTCCCTGTGTGGACTATCATCGGCTTAATGCCATCACAAAGAAAGATCGGTATCCCATACCCCTTATAACACCCCTGCTTGACCACCTGACGCATGCTTCAGTCTACACTAAATTGGATCTCAGGGGGGCCTACAATCTGGTTCGGGTCCGAAAAGGGGACGAGTGGAAAACAGCATTTTGTACCCGCTATGGGCTATACGAATACATGGTCATGCCATTTGGGCTGTGCAATGCCCTAGCCGCTTTTCAACGTTTTATGAACTAAGTTTTCAGCGACATATTAGACGTGTTCATGGTTGTCTATTTGGACGACATCCTCATATTTTTACGGAATATGGAAGAACATGTGTTGCACGTAAGGGAAGTACTGTCCCGCTTACATAAGCATTCCCTTTTTGCAAAACACGAGAAGTGTCAGTTCCACGTAGACAATGTCGAGTTCTTGGGGTTCCATATTACGCCAGACGGTTTGGCCATGAACCAGACCAAAGTCTGGGCCGTATTAGATTGGCCTAAACCACTCATCCTCAAAGCATTACAGTCGTTTTTTGGAGTTTGCCAAATTTACAGGCGTTTTATCTTTGTGTTCTCCTCCATTGTGGCACCTCTCACTGCTCTGACCAGTCCTCGTTTCCCTTACCTTTGGTCGGAGGAACAACAACATGCCTTTGACACACTAAAGACGGCTTTTACCACTGCTCCGGTTCTTCAGCATCCTGACCCGGAGTTACCATTCATAGGCGCTTCTTCCCTTCAACAAATTTACTACACAATTCAAGCCTGGATGGCCGCTAATGGCTTATGCCTCAACGGGGACAAAACTGAAATCCTCATCCTCGGTCAAAAACCTATGCTAGCCAAACTGGATCCGACTTATCAAAACTTCTGCATTGACAACTGTGTCATCCCTGTCCTATCCTCAGTTAAATCACTCAGAGTCCACATTAATGATACACTATCTATGGTTAAACAAGTTAGCACCATTGTATCGGCCTCCGCTCTGAGTACCAAACTGATCCATGCCATAAAACCGTTTCTAACAAAAGATAACTGCCTTTCCATTGTGAGAGCCACCATAGGAGCCAAACTGGACTATTGCAATTCCCTCCTAGCGGGTATATAAAAAAAAACTAGCCAGACTCCAAACCACTCAAAACAATTCCCTCAGAGCAGTACTCAGTATCCCTAAAAGAGAACACATCTCTCAAGCAAGAACAAATGCTCACTGGCTATCAGTTAAAGACCAAATCACTTTCAAGATTCTCTCCACCGCACACAAGTGCATCAACCTAACCGCACCCTCATACTTATCGGACACACTAGTCAGAACTCAATCCACTAGACCCACTAGACTAGAGTACACCAACCAACTCACAGTACCACGAATTACCAGGGCCAAGGCAGGAGGAATTGGATTCCCCTACCTGGCACCCAAGCTTTGGAACACGCTACCCACAGCCCTCAGAGCTGAAACCTCTCTCCATGCCTTCCGCAAAAAGTTAAAAACGACTCTCTTCAACTAGCTGCTAGCTCTCTGTATGTACTTGCTCACAGCCTTGCCCTCCGCACCGAGTGTTCTAGTGCCACAATGCCACTTCATGTGTATGTGTTTACACGACCACTGTAACTAACATATGAACATCTACTGTAACTAGCGCCACAATGCCCACGGGCGGTTGTGCGCTTCATGTTAGTATATGTTTTACATGACCACTGTAACTAAGATATGTACATCTACTGTAACCAGCGCCACAATGCCCATGGGCTGCTGTGCGCTTAGCTTAACAAATGTGAATAAATAAATCAATAAATAATAGTCGAGGCAGACGCATTCTCGTTTGCCCTAGGAGCGATTCTATCTCAAGCCTGCCCCTCCACGGGTGGGTTGCATCCCGTCGCATTTCATTCTCGCAAGTTTACCCCCACTTAAAAAGCCACTATACAGCAACCGAAAAGGAGTTGTTAGCAGTGAAAGACGCCTTCCAAGTATGGCGCCACCAACACCTAACAACTGTCTTTTCGGACCACCAAAATCTCCAAGACCTGGCCTCTCTCAAGTGTGTTAACAGTAGACAGGTTAGGTGGCACCTGTTTTTTGCTGCTTATGATTTCCAAATTAAACACCGGTCTGGTATCACTCATGGGGAGGCTGATGCATTGTCCCGTTCTCCCGGCGGCGTTTCACTACCTATATACCCTGAGTCCTTATTGGACAAAAGAAATGTTGAATGCCTATGTACCCTGCCTCTACCCCTCTTGGACTCTATCCGTACCTGGGTAGCAAGTCATCCAGACCTGCTCTCGGAATGGAACCCTGTGTTTCATGATGGGTTACATTTTGTGCAGGATAGATTGGTGTTGCCCACGACAGACACCCGTAATCTCGCCCTGCGGTGGTCCCATGATTTAGCTATAAATGGCCACCCCGGTCAGAGAAGGACATTGGGCCTCATTACGACCTCGGCGGTAGCCATGCCGCTGTTGGCGGCATGGCTGCCGCCGAAATCGCATCCGGGCCCGGGCCCTCAGAATGAGGAATTACCGGGCCATTCCGAGTTCAGAAGGCCCGGTAATTCCTCCCTCCAAGGACCCGGACCCGGTCCTCCCCATTCCCATTTCAGCCCCCATAGGGCTGAATGGGAATGGGAGAGGGAGCAAACAACAGGCCATTACGAGTTGGCCCGTTGTTTGCTCCCTCTTCCCCTTGCGGGACCCGGTAAGCACGTCTGGTTTGACCAGGCGTTGCTTCCTGGGTCCCGCGAGGGGACCTCGTAATGAGGCGGTACGGGGTTAACGGCGCCGGCACCTTTTACAGCACCGTTTACCCCGTACCGCCAGGGTCGTAATGAGGCCCATTGTCTCTCTTAAAGCGCTGGTGTTGGTGGCCGTCCATGAGACGGGATGTCGAATGTTATGTGAACACTTGCTCCATCTGTGCCCAGTGTAAGCACCGGAGGGAACGTCCCTTGGGCCTGGTAGGCCCTCTACCCATATCCCCGAAACCATGGCATACCCTCACCATGGACTTTGTAACAGATCTGCCTAGGGTGCAGGGTTTTGACTCCATCTGGGTGGTGGTGGATTCCTTTACGAAAATGGCACGCTTCATTCCCTGCACGGGTATTCCTTCCGCGCCTACCCTAGCTGGATTGTTCTTCAAGTCCGTGGTCTGTTTGTTTGGCTTACCTTCCGTGCTGATATCTGACAGGGGTTCCCAATTTACATCACGCTTCTGGCGAGCCTAGACTAAACTGTTGGGTATTGACTCTCGTTACTCCGCGGCCTACCATCCGGAGACGGACAGGCAGGCCGAGCGAGTCAATCAGACCATGGAGCAGTACCTGTGTTGTTTGATGCTGCAGCATCAGCAGTTTCGGTTTTGTGTTCTACACCTAGCTGAGTTCGCATACAACAACACTGTCAAGTATCGGCAGAAATCATCAGTGTTAGGACGCCGTAATTATCCGGCTTCCACGGCTTCCACGAGACCTAATACTTGTGGTTCTCGTATTTGCCGACGAACGGTGGTTACGGTCCCTTTAAGACCTCGTCTGCCGGGAGCTTGGAAGTTGGCATGGAGACGATGGCGTCCTCTCACGTCTTTCACTTTTCCCCGTACACGTTGAAAGACGTATAGTGATCATGTGACTATTATTTAAGCCACGCCTGTGAGTTTTGCCGGCGCTTCTGAATCTTGTATTCTAGCGGCTTGCTTTCTCTCGTATCCAGGTTCTTGTCCCTTTTGCCTTGTTTTCCTGTTTCTCGACCTCGGACTGCCTTCGGACCCGACTTGCCTACTCCTTTGTACTTTTTCTGCCAGTCCTGCTCATCGACCTCGGATCGTCCACGGACCTGCATTGCTTACTCCTTTGTACTTTTGCTGCCAGCCCTGCTCATCGACCTCGGATCGTCCACAGACCTGCATTGCTTACTCCTTAGTACTTTTGCTGCCAGCCCTGCTCATCGACCTCGGATCGTCCACGGACCTGCATTGCTTACTCCTTAGTACTTTTGCTGCCAGCCCTGCTCTTCGACCTCAGGACCGTCCACGGACTTGCCCTGCTACTCATTTGTACTGTCTCCCGCTTACCGTTTTTTCTCCTGCATTGGAACTCTGCACCATTGGTACACGGACTAGAGACTGCCTTTAATGTACATTTAGGCGTCCTCGTGCCATCGGGTTAGATTTTGCTCTTTGGACATTCAGCTTGGATCTTCACCCTGCTTCTTGCTTTGCCTTCATTTCTGGATTGATTTCCTGGTCCTTTAGTTTTGGGTTTGCCACTACCTTACTTCTTATTCCTTCCTGGGGATATTCGGAGATTCGGAGATTCTGAAGAACCGCACAGGTTAGTGGTTGGTTTCTATTTTGATGTCTGCATTTTTGGCATAGAGTCGCATCAGTGTGATTATTGCTCTTATTGCAGCTGTCTGGGGGTCTTGCCTGTACACCTTGAGAAGACATCCCGTTCCAGTATCCTGTTCCATGCGGTTCTGGATTCTTCAATGGCATTCCATCTTTCCGCCAATCAATTGTTCTGGTTGTTCATTGTACTGACTAGTTCGGTAGATTGGCGAGAAGAATTCCTCGGCTACACTACAAGGGCAAGAGCGCTACTGACATATTCAGAAGCCTTCCATATAAATGGATGCCAATGAGTCTTTGACAGCCATCATGCAGTTGGTGGCGGATCTACGCAGTGAAATGGCGAATGCCCATGCTGCCACCGAAAGACGCATTGATGAGCTGCAGGCTGGTTTTCAGCCCACCGGTGCTGGGGCGCCTTCGCCCGCTGTGGCATCGGGTTCTGGGCTATCTCCTGCCCGTTCTGACACTGGGCCAGTGTACATGACTGCTCAGTTTCCCTTGGCTCCACCAGAGCAGTTTCTAGGTGACCCTAAGGCCTATTGAACCTTCCTTAACTAGTGTAGGTTACACTTTCTATGTAGGCCAGCCTCGTTTCCTGATTCAACCACTAAAGCGGCCTTCTTATTGTCACACTTGGGTGGTACGGCGGCGGCATGGGCCAATCCACTATTGGAAGAGGGCAGTCACCTCTTGTACAATTGTGATGCGCAGTGGCGCCTCCAGAAATTTTTCATAGGGGTGGCCTGATGAGGCCACAGGAAATCTTGGGGTGGCACACAGGGTGCCAAACAGGGGCGGATCCAGCCTCAACATTTTGGCGGGGCTGGATGGCAGTTTTGAAAACTGTTAGTGAGCCCGGACATTAAACCTATTGGGCTACTGAACCACCCTCGTCCTAACATCCGCTTTGCAAGCCCAGTAGGCTGAGTAGATATCACGCCTTCCTTTGGCCCATTAGATCCATCTTTCACCCCAACTCACCAGAGGCGTAGCCGTTATTCTGTAACAAGTGGGGCCTGGAGCTAATGTAGTAGGGCCCACATTAAGAAGAGCCTGCAGAAGGAAGGGCACTTGTTCTGCCCCCAGCCAAATACATAGGAGTGACAGAGTATTGAGGGAGGGCGAACCAATCAAAGGGGGTTTGTCCCCTTGAGAAAAGGTTTTAAATAATGTGTTAAAATATAGTGCATTTTACAGTACACTTTGTGATAAATTAGGTAAAAACCACCTAGTTTACAATCGATTTTGTAGGGTAAGACATGAAAAGTATGTTATATTCCAAGCCACCAACAATGCACCGGAGCATTTTCAAACACATTTTCATAATGCCTTTGTCCGCTATATGCCAGTACTCTGCAAGTGTAAAAAAGCATTTTCATATTGATTGTGCTCACACATGTTCTTTCTGGTGCACCTATATATGCCAATATTTCCATATATGACAATAATCATGTTTGCTTTGTCCATAATGCCAGTAACGATACTATAACAAAGCATGTTTATGCTAGCTCTCCCAATACGCGCCAGAATCCCCATGTAAGAACATACTCCTGTTGGCTTTGCCTTAATGCCAGTGAAAAAAGAGCCATGCCACATTAAGAAAATATATCCTTGCTGGCTACAAAAATCCCCCACTCCACATATAATAACACTCATCATGTTGTATTTGCTCCCTAACGGCAATAGAAAATGTCATGCCACAGTAAAAAAACATATAGCCTTGCAGGCAGCACGAATGCCCCCACCCCAATGTTAGAATACGTATGTTGCCTTTGGCCCTAACACCAGTAATACACTGCAATGCCACAGAAAGAAAACATGCTCTTGCTGGCAAGTCGGTAAAATAGCTCACCGGGCTGAGCGCATGCTTTTGTAATCCGAGTGTGATTCGCAGGTTCAAATCCAGGCAAGGCCAACTCTGTCTTTCATACTTCAATGTGATCTCTGTGATCTCTACCCTCCTATATGGACCTCATACTATTATGTTGCTTTTGCAACTTGTTACCTCTCTTACTCTGTACTGTACTGTTTTCCCTGCTCACCAAGTTGTACCACTGCCGTGATACGTATGGGTTTGCGCAATGTCAATAAATGCAATAAATAAATAAAGCTCATTAAATGAGTGCAAACTTCGGCTGGGTGATACATTTGATGTAAATATGTTCTCTGAAAATCGCTTTGGTGAAAGCGCTATATAAATAGCATATCATCACACAAATCCCCCCATATAAGAACATTTATGTTGCACACATCATGTTATATTCCCCCATGTAACAATATGTATGTTGCCTTTGACCTTAAACACCAGTAAAATAATAAAGCCCCAAGTCAAGATAAGGAAGCATGTGCTCCCAATGTAAGAACACTCATGTTGCCTTTGACCTTAATGCGAGTACAACATTCCATGCCACAGTAAGACCCTGCCAGGCCAGCCCCACTGTAGTATTCTCCCCCACCCATCCCCACTCCAACCCCACCATCACATACAAACACTCAAGTAGGCTTTCCATTGCCCAAAAATGGCAGTAAAACATGCCATGCACTTACAGTGTGAGTCTCCCGACTAGACCCTTCTGCAAAAGGTGCACCTGCAGCTTTTGTCATTTATGGCACTATTTATTTAGTGGCTATTACTTCAACTCACTGCTTAGGGAAATTGGGGGGCCCTTCTTTCCTCTGAGCCTCATCTGAAATGACTTCTACTCTGGGTTTGTTCGTAAGTAAATGCCCTTTCATATATCACTGAAGCATTTTCTCCCTACTTTCAGTCTGTAAAACTGCCCTGATTGGCTGCCTCATATGTTTTACCTAGGAAGGGGCCATCTATTTACACAGGGTTGCTCCTTTTCGCTCTGTTGGCACACTGTTAGTAGCTTTTGTTCCAGGGAAATGGAGCTGGAAACATGCAACTACTATCAAAGGCAGATGGGCAAAGCAAATGATTGTGTTGGACTAAGGACACCAGAAAGTTCTACTACTTAATGTGATCCAATTTCATTACTCGGGTGGCATTGCAGCTTTATGGGCAGAAAGGAGGTGTGTATCAGTGCCCAAAATCTGCAGGACCACAATGTAAGCATGTGTCCCTTAACATTCATTAAGCATTACACATTTCATGTTGTAGACTTTGTTGGACTTCATTTTAGCTCAGAAAGCATTGCTCATTAAGGATCTGGTCTTCAGCAAATGTGTTGCAGCATTTCCAGTGTGTGTGTTTAATGGTGCTTGCTATAGCCTCATATATCTACAACTGGGGCGAGGAAGGTGCTATAGTGTCCACAGGGGATTCGCGTTACTCCAAATCCTACTCTTTCTTGTCACTCTCAATCCTCCTGCTACCCTGCCAAGTAATGCTGCCAGCCTGTGCACATGCTTAGGAGCTTTCTAGCCAAAGAGAGCATTCTGGGAGTGGGAGGAGTGCTATTTGGAGTCCGCATTTGAATTAAACTAAAGTATTATTTGAAAGCTATTTGCTTACATAAGGTGACTCGAGAGGTGAAAGTGCCGCAAGTTGTAAGGACTATGTCAAGGAAGGGAAGGACTTGGTGTATTGAAGCATATTGGCAAGTAATATGGACACTGTCATCCTCTGAAGCATTAGAGAGGGGTGCTCGTTTCTATTTTAATGCAGCATTCTGAAGTGCACACACGAATGAGGGGAGACACATCTGTTAGTGGGAAAGTTGATAGTTATTTAATTTAAATGTTTCTAGAAGTCCTATATAGAGGGACCAAATCTAGCTGTGCACAACAGGCCTAGGAGCTCATTTGTTCTGGGTGGTGACAGAATGGTCGGGATTGCGTAAGGAGGTGTAAGTATAAAGAAATTGCGTGTGTGAGGAGAGCAGAATTGTGTAGGGAGATCAGGGCAGTGCAGTGCTGGCATCGGTCAAGGGTGGGGTGAAGGTGGGCAGCAATCATGTGTCTTGTGTGGAGAGTAGGGCAGTGAAATGCCTCCCACCTGTCGAATGGGCAGGTAGAAGGGCAAAGGTATTTGGGGGTAGAAAGTAAAGGTCACCGAACATGGGCCTCTAGTCCAGGGGACGGCTGTGACAGGAGGGGCCCTGTTTTTGGATAGGCAGCAATGATGGCAGCACTGCTCTTTGCCGATTGGCAAATGACGACGTGGCAGGGTTCGCATACGACATGGTCTGTGTCATGACCGCAGCCTCCAAGGAGTCAGGTTTAGCCCAACTGCCTCGGAAGCCGGGTCACAACTTCATTTCCAGGCACCCATCGGCTCCCATAGGGGCCTTATGGACCTTGTCCTGGCGCCAGTGGCGCCAGGCTCATAAGGGGACCCAGTCCCGGCACAGGACGTGCCGGGCTCATGATGCAAGGAATGGTGCTTGGGTGGACCTACCTGCTGCAGACCATGCTGCTCACTCACCTGCAGGATGAAATCCTCATCCATCCATGGCTGGAACTACTTTACCTTCTGGGTGTGGCCAGCACCACTCCCTGGGACTGGATACTGGAACTATTCTGGAAGCTGGGACTTCTTTCTTGGGCGAGGCTGCTGTGGAAGGAGACACCTAAGCACTCCAGTAGGCTATTTAAACCACGCCCGATCAGAGCAACGTGCTTCGCGTTATTCTGCAATAGCAGCAGGACGCTCACCGTGTCAGCTCCAGAGAATCTGCAACTTCTGCATCTAGGGAAGAGAAATCCGTAATCTTACCTTCTGAAATACCAGCTTTGTCTTCTGCAGCATCTGAGAAGGGAAAAGAACACCAGGTTAGCACGAGATAAAACCAGCGCAGCACTTACCCAATCCATCGGTGCATCTCAAGCCACGGGCAGCAGCTCTCCATTTTTCGGCACCCTGTGGAAGCAAGGACATTGGTTAGTAACCTTCGTGAAACCTTTCCTACCTGCGCTGCATTCTTCTCGCCTCCGCCGACGCTGCTACTCGCATCTGCAAAACAAAAGGACATCATTAAGAAATACAAAACTCCATCCATACGCACGTGTTTTGGGCAGCTCTCATCTTTCTCACTCCTCGGGGCATTCCTCGACATCTATTTTTCTACCCAGCTGCTTCTGCAACCTGAAAAAGGAAAAGAGACATTAAGAAGTGCTTTAAACTTCGAATTGACATTTTTTACTTACTTGCCTGCAATACCTTCGCATTTCCATCGCTCTCCATTCAAGCAACCGCCGTTCGTGCTGCTAACGACGGCCTAGCTCCAAATCTTCATCCTCTGCAACCAAGAGGCTGGACAATTAACCAGTGAAGTAACTGGCTTCGGCGCCCCTGCACAGACGCAGGATGGAGAGCTCCGCTTTCACCTATATAAGGTGAGCACATTTAGCCTACGAACTACGTGGGGATTACCAGGAAGGGGAGTCAGCTTGCCTGTCAGGCTTATATATCCTATTAACCCCTTGCTCTCACAATTGCAGACACCTCACCCTTCAGATCAAGATCTCAGTGAGGAGAGGGCCTTTCCAGGGTGGCATTCGAGGCCTGCGCGTGACCCTAGAAGACTCCGAGAACCCCCAGCCCAGACCTGCGCCTCCGAGGGATTCAGGTGAGCGTTACAGAACGCGAAGCCTACCGCAATATTCCCACCCAGGCGCAATGGAAACCTCGGACACAGATCAACTGGCTCAAATGCTTGGGGAACTAAGGGCAGAAGTACACGCATCTCGCCAAGAAACAAACGCTTTACGAAGGGAGTTGATCATGGCCAAGGAACGGACTGATGATCTGGCCAGACAGTTGCTACAGGCTCAAGCGGGACAGACGCCACTGCCTCTCTATGGAGGGGGCGGCACGCCCACAACTTCAAGTAATCCGGTGCAAATTAATCTGCCAGGGAATGTGCCTTTGGCCCCGCCCGAACGTTTTTCCGGAGATCCAAAGCGATATGCAGTATTCATCAATCAATGCCGCTTGCACTTTCTGTGTAGACCCGCCGCATTCCCAACGGACCAAGCCAAGGTAGCGTTTGTACTCTCCTATCTTAGCGGTAGTGCTGCAGATTGGTCCATTCCTCTCGTGACACAGGATGACCCGCTCCTCTATCACTTTCAAGACTTTCAGACCAGTATGGAAAAGTTGTTCCCAAGACATTCACAGGGGCAGGCCTTGGACAATGAACTCCTGTCACTCAGACAAGGTAATCAGGATCTCCTGGCTTACATAGCGTCCTTTAATAGACTGGTGGTTGAGACCAGGTGGCCTGAAGATAAGAGAATCACGCTCTTCTACAGAGGCCTACGTGGGGAACTTAAAGACGTTTTAGCACAGGTGGTTAATCCGCCGCAAGACTGTTCAGATTATATCGACCTAGTGGTCCAATTAGATCATCGGCTACAGAACAGGAAGTCCGATCGATCCAGATTTGAATCCCGGGTACTTTCAAGACCTCAGAGCTCCGCTAAAGGGAATGACTCCGTGGAACCAATGCAAATAGGAGTAGTAAAAGGACCATTAACTCAGAAAGAACGGGAAAGAAGAAGGCAATTACAGCTGTGCCTATACTGTGGGAATTCTGGACATTTCCTTCGTGATTGCTCAGTGAAACCGGTCAAGAAGACCGTAGGTGTCAGGATTAGTCCTGCGAATACTAAGGCAGCGAATATGGCAAGGGAAATGTGCACATAGGAACAACGACTCATGTATGCTAGAAACCAGGAGTGCAAACAGAGTGTGATATTAAACCCAATATGTGAAAAGGGATGTGGGGTAAGCACCTGACCGCGAGGAAAGTCGGCAAGCGCCTTACCCCCAATTGCTGTTACAGGTACTGACAGCGCTAAACCCACGTGGAGGGCAAGCAATGACAGGATCTGTGAACTAACACTCTGATGGTATCAAATAAGAAAACTAAAGAACTGTACTCACAAGGACGAGAATAAACCTCTTGAATGTCAGCTAGCCCATGAATCCTGTTGATGAACTGGGACCCCGAGAGGCTAGAACAGCAATGGGAGAAGTAGGAAGGTCCAGAGGGCACGGGCTGTAGGTTGCCAGTGAGAGGTAGACTGTAGAACAGGGGGCCCAAGAGGACAAGGGCTGAAGGCAGCCGGAGTGAGGCAGGCTGCAGGGCAGGGAGCCCAGAGGACAAGGGCGGAGGCTGGAATGCAGCAGAGCGTGATCCGCTGTTATGTGGGGAGCCCGACAGGGCAAGGGTGAAGGCTGGAAGGCAGCCGAGAGTGATCCGCTGCAGAAAACTAAATACCTAAGTTGAAATAATGATAACAAATAGTGAGGAAAACATAAGCATTCACACAGGAGCTAGCTAACAACCCCACACCACACCTAAAATCAAATGGGAAAATAAATGCAGAAGTGCTAAGGAAAACCTGGAATGGATCCCAATAGAAGTAAGGATCAGGAGCAGGGAAAAAGCTAAATAACCAATGCAAACTTCTCCCTATCCTTCCAAGGAAAAGACAGGAAGTTAATCAAGAGGAAGGCTAAGGCATACGGGTTAACAGCAGCAAAGGACAGAGTCAAAGAAATACCAACTGGGCTGCATTTGGATAGGGAAAGCACTGAGAAATGCTGCCTGTAAACAGAGGAAGGAAAAAAGGGAAACAAGGGAGCAGAAATCAATTAGAGCATGAATCAGAGATTCAGGGCGGAGGGAACAAGAAAACAGGAACCAGGACCTAGGTAAAAGGGCAAGGAACAATGAACAAGGGACTAGTCAAAAACAGGAACACTGCAAACGATGACCAGCGCTGGACTGAAGTGAGACTGAGGCTTTTAAAGCTGCTAAACGAGCACACGCCTCAGGTGTGCTGACTGCTGCACCTGCAGCCACAGGTGTTGCTTATCCTCCACCCAACCTAGTCCTGCAAGGGTGGAGGTGGAGCAGTGGGCCAGGCATTCTGGGAAACAGAGTCATTTGGTTAAAGAAGCATGCTGGCTGCCAAAGACCTGGAATGGATCCGGAAGGGAAGTAGTTTGGAAAATAGGGATTTTGCGCTCCCAATTCATTACAGCACTGTGGCATTAGGTTCGGAGGAAATGTCCAGCAAGGAATAAGCCCCAAAACATGCCCCCAAGTGGCGGGAACGGGAGCGAAGGGAGCGAGTCGTGACAGTAGGAGCTTCTGATAAAAATGCTGAGAAACTGGAATCGGGAAACGACCTCGCCCGACAAGCGTAGAGGTCCGCTTGCCGAGCGTTAAAACCAGTTCCTTGACCTCGCATTTGGTTATGCCTATGGTCCTCATAAGTCCCAATAGACCAGATCGCATGCATGCTATCAAAGTATACATTGATAGCGGAGCAATCGGTAATTATGTGGACCACGACTTGGCTACCAGGATGGATCTTCCCCTATGTCCCAAGATGGTAAAGGACGTAATCACTACAGTGGATGGTACTGAAATAGCTTCCGGACCAGTTTCTCATACCACCATGGAGGTAACGCTGTTATGTCAAGGCGGACATCGGGAGAAGATCGTGTTTGATGTAATCAAGGCCCCGCAGTTTCAGGTGATTCTGGGAATGCCTTGGTTGGAAAAGCACAATCCTCAGATAAACTGGCGAGCCAAGGTAATTCGGTTTCCAGAATGCGCTTCAACCTGTTATCCTCAGTCCGAAATCAAGCTAGCAGCCATCACTTCCGAAGACCCCCGATTACCTCTGGAATACCAAGAGTTCAGCGACGTCTTTCAGAAAGATCAAGCCAACACCCTGCCACCGCATCGGTCATACGACTGCCAGATAGACCTGATACCTGGGTCCACCCCTCCGTGCAGCAGAATATATGCCCTCACTGAACCAGAAAACCTCCATCTCAGGCAATACTTGGACCAGTACTTGGCTAACGGATTCATCCGCCCCTCGAAATCCCCGGCTTCCTCTGCTTTGTTCTTCGTCCCGAAAAAGGAAGGTGACCTAAGAACGTGTATCGATTATCGCGCCCTGAACCAGATTACAGTCAAAAACCGATACCCATTGCCATTGATTCCTGAATTATTGGACCAGGTAAAAGGCGCCTGCATATACACAAAGTTAGACCTCAGAGGAGCTTACCATTTGGTACGCATTAAGGAGGGCGACGAGTGGAAGACGGCCTTTCGCACTAAATATGGATTATTTGAGTATCAAGTAATGCCCTTCGGACTATGTAACGCACCGGCCGCTTTCCAGTATTTCATGAATGATGTCCTCAGAGAACTTATTGATGTGTGCGTAGTCGTTTATATTGACGACATCCTGGTATACTCAGCCTCAGAAACTGATCATCGTAGACACGTCACAGCGGTTTTACAGAGACTTCGCCAACACCGCTTTTTTGCTAAACTGGAGAAGTGCACCTTTCACGCAAAGGAAGTGGAATTTTTAGGGTTCATCTTATCACCCAACGGAGTTCACATGGACTCAAGAAAAGTGGATGCTATCACCAAATGGCCTTCCCCAACTTCCGTTAAAGGTGTGCAGAGCATGCTGGGCTTCGCTAATTTTTACCGAAGGTTCATTCCTGAATTCTCTCGGGTAGTCCAACCTATCACGGCTCTTCTGAAAAAGAATAAAAAATTCGAGTGGACTCCAGAAGCCGAACAAGCCTTCCAAGAATTAAAAGCCAAATTTATCTCTGCTCCAGTCTTAAGGCATCCCAGTCCAGAACTTCCCTACATCGTTGAGACAGACGCTTCCAGTCTTGCAATGGGGGCGGTGCTGTCACAAAGAGACCCCGAAACGCACCAGTTACACCCTGTAGCCTTTTGGTCTCACAAATTTTCGGCTCCTGAAATCAACTACACAATTACGGACAAAGAACTCTTGGCAATTAAGTCCGCCTTTAAGGCCTGGCGGCATTATCTTTTGGGAGCCCGGCACACAGTAACCGTAATCACGGATCACCGTAACCTCCAGTACCTGTAGTCAGCTAAAGCTCAATCTTCGAGGCAACTACGCTGGGCTTTATTCTTCGCAGAATTCGATTTTGTAATCACATTTCGACCAGGCGTTAGGAACGGAAAAGCAGACGCCCTTTCCCGGATAGGGGTAGACGAACTTACAGCTAATCCAGAGCCGGTGCCAATAATTCCTGAACAAAAGATACTAGGAGTAATCAACACATTATCCCTCGAAGAGATTAAAGCAAGGGTCAACAAGCTCATAACTCCCGAAGATTCATCGAATTGGCAATTGAAAGGAAAGGATTTTACAATAGATCAGAACCTATTGTATTTCCAAGGAAGACTATTCTTACCCTGCGCTGACTTACAAAAACAGGTCATCACCTGCTACCATGATTCTCTAATGGAAGGACATCCTGGAGTTGCCAAAACCTCAGAGAAAATTAAAAGGCATTTTTGGTGGCCATCTTGGAGGAAAGATGTTAAGGAGTTTGTGGCTTCTTGTGGTATCTGCGCACAAAACAAGAGTCAGAAAGAATAACCAGCAGGATTATTACGTCCAATAGACATTCCACCAGGCCCTTGGCACACGCTCTCGATGGATTTTATCACGGATTTACCCCCTTGCTCCGGATACAACACAATTCTAGTGATCGTAGACCTTTTTTCAAAAATGGCTCATTTTATCCCACTGAAGGGTTTACCTACAGCTTCCATTCTAGCCCGAGAATTTCTTGAAAACATTGTCCGGTTACACGGTTTCCCTTCAGTACTAATCTCTGACCGAGGGAGCCAATTTATTTCCCATTTTTGGCGGAGTTGTTGTCGTTTAGCACAAATTGATGTACGACTTTCCACCAGCCATCATCCTCAAACCGATGGGCAGACTGAGAGAACTAACCAAACTCTAGAACAATATCTGCGCTGCATGTTGCATCAATCCGAGGGTACTTGGAAGGATGTCCTTTGGATTGCTGAATACGCTTACAATAATTCAATCCATTCTGGGACGGGAAAAACCTCTTTTTTCCTGCTGTATGGAAGTCATCCTCGAACCTCAAATCTGGACCCACCTCAAGCTCTCGGAACACCTGCTGTTGACCATCTGCATTCGACAATAACTCAAGCATTTAAAGAAGCCACAGCTCATCTTCAACGAGCTAAAGAGTCATACAAAAAAGGAGCAGACCAACATCGAAAAGAGGCTCCTCAATATCAAAAAGGAGATCAAGTCTGGCTGTCCACTAAACATGTATCTTTAAAAGGGCCACGCACCTTCAACCCAAGATATTTAGGGCCCTACTCAATCACGGCCGTGATTAACCCAGTGGCTGTCAAACTAGAATTACCTACTCGAATGAAGATACATCCTGTCTTCCATGTTTCTCTCCTGAAACCTGTGCAACCCGGAACCCGTTTGACTAAACCTCCTGAGCCAATCCAAGTTGACGGAGAATCCGAATTTGAAATTCGAGACATCTTGGACTCCAAAATTTCCAAATCAAAACTATACTACCTGATTGATTGGAAGGGATATGGACCCCAGGAGAGATCTTGGGAACCCTCAGAGTATGTACATGCACCTCGTCTAGTCCGAAAATTTCATTGGGCTTTTCCCAACAAGCCAAAACCTCCGGAAAAGACAAGCTTGGGAGGGGCCTTGAGGGGGGATGCTGTCATGACCGCAGCCTCCAAGGAGTCAGGTTTAGCCCAACTGCCTCGGAAGCCGGGTCACAACTTCATTTCCAGGCACCCATCGGCTCCCATAGGGGCCTTATGGACCTTGTCCTGGCGCCAGTGGCGCCAGGCTCATAAGGGGACCCAGTCCCGGCACAGGACGTGCCGGGCTCATGATGCAAGGAATGGTGCTTGGGTGGACCTACCTGCTGCAGACCATGCTGCTCACTCACCTGCAGGATGAAATCCTCATCCATCCATGGCTGGAACTACTTTACCTTCTGGGTGTGGCCAGCACCACTCCCTGGGACTGGATACTGGAACTATTCTGGAAGCTGGGACTTCTTTCTTGGGCGAGGCTGCTGTGGAAGGAGACACCTAAGCACTCCAGTAGGCTATTTAAACCACGCCCGATCAGAGCAACGTGCTTCGCGTTATTCTGCAATAGCAGCAGGACGCTCACCGTGTCAGCTCCAGAGAATCTGCAACTTCTGCATCTAGGGAAGAGAAATCCGTAATCTTACCTTCTGAAATACCAGCTTTGTCTTCTGCAGCATCTGAGAAGGGAAAAGAACACCAGGTTAGCACGAGATAAAACCAGCACAGCACTTACCCAATCCATCGGTGCATCTCAAGCCACGGGCTGCAGCTCTCCATTTTTCGGCACCCTGTGGAAGCAAGGACATTGGTTAGTAACCTTCGTGAAACCTTTCCTACCTGCGCTGCATTCTTCTCGCCTCCGCCGACGCTGCTACTCGCATCTGCAAAACAAAAGGACATCATTAAGAAATACAAAACTCCATCCATACGCACGTGTTTTGGGCAGCTCTCATCTTTCTCACTCCTCGGCGCATTCCTCGACATCTATTTTTCTACCCAGCTGCTTCTGCAACCTGAAAAAGGAAAAGAGACATTAAGAAGTGCTTTAAACTTCGAATTGACATTTTTTACTTACTTGCCTGCAATACCTTCGCATTTCCATCCCTCTCCATTCAAGCAACAGCCGTTCGTGCTGCTAACGACGGCCTAGCTCCAAATCTTCATCCTCTGCAACCAAGAGGCTGGACAATTAACCAGTGAAGTAACTGGCTTCGGCGCCCCTGCACAGACGCAGGATGGAGAGCTCCGCTTTCACCTATATAAGGTGAGCACATTTAGCCTACGAACTACGTGGGGATTACCAGGAAGGGGAGTCAGCTTGCCTGTCAGGCTTATATATCCTATTAACCAATTGCTCTCACAATTGCAGACACCTCACCCTTCAGATCAAGATCTCAGTGAGGAGAGGGCCTTTCCAGGGTGGCATTCGAGGCCTGCGCGTGACCCTAGAAGACTCCGAGAACCCCCAGCCCAGACCTGCGCCTCCGAGGGATTCAGGTGAGCGTTACAGTCTGGCCACGTAGGCCAGATACAATTTAAAGAGCTGCTCTTTCAATTGGCAGGCACCACAGCAACACGTTTTTGACAAAGGGTGTACTCTTCACGATGGGTACAAGGAGAATGGCCTCACTGAAAGAGACACCGATTATCCTGCTAAGGTGGCCAGCATGCATCTCGCAGCCAGCAGGTACTCTCTTCTTCCAGGGGCGTCTCACCTCCACAATTGTTCTATTTAATAATAATGGGCTTGTTACATTTTAACGCCTCCTCCCTCCCCCACAATCAGTTTTGTGAGGAGAAAATAAAGCGGTGTGGAGAGCGCCGGCTTGAGGTCAAGCGAGCAGGCCTGTGCATGGCAAATAGGCAGCTGCAGAAGGGGGGGGACTTTAGCCCTCCCACGCCCATGCCTGGCACCACCCCTGGTGCCACATACCTCAACTCTGAAGTGCTTGCCTAGGACAACCACTCGATCCCTCAGCGCCGCAGCCCAGGTCTCCTTTTCAGTGCCTGGAAGTGAACAAAGCCTGCAAGTGCAAGCCAAAACAGAAATGCGTGCACTCAGGCTGTGTTTATTGTGCGATCAATGGGGGTAGGGCCACCATCATACGTGGCTTGATCCAGTCCATCGGGGGTGGTGAGCTGCGGCAACAAACAAAAAAATGTGTTCACACTGAACTGCACATGTGATTATTGTCCATGCACAGTTCAGAGGGGAAGAAAAAAGTGTATTTTTTTGCTTTTTCATGGAGTGGCCGATGGGGGGGCCAGCATTTTTATAAGGGTGGCCATGGCCCCCCCTGGCCACCCCTTGGAGGCGCCCCTGGTGACGCGTTGATTGAGGCTATGAGTCGGGTTTTTGATACGCGGTATGCTACGCAAGCCACCGACCTACAGTTATTGGCCTTAAAGCAGGGAACTTCTACCCTGTTGGCTTACTTAGTCAAGTTTAATCAATTGGTTGCCGAAACTAATTGGCCAGAGGAGAAGAAGGCATCCTTATTTTACAAAGGGTTGTCTGATTCCCTTAAAGATACTCTATCCACGGTACCAGTAATCCCTACAGCGTTCTCTGAATTGGTTGACTTGGTACTCCAAATTGACTCTAGACAAGCAGAGAGAAGGGGGGAACGGAGACCGCTTCCTCCTCTTACGACCGCCACGTCAAATCCTGCCACCGGGTCCTCAGAACCAATGCAAATCGGAGCATTGCGGGGACCGTTGTCAGCAGAAACAAGGGAACACAGGAAAAAGAACGGCCTTTGTTTCTATTGTGGGTCATCAGATCATTTACTACGATCATGTACTAAGAAACCTTTTAAGAAACAGGGAAACGCGAAAGCCCGGCAATAGAAGGGGTTCAGTTGCCGGGTGGTTCTTGCAGCAACCCCCTCATGTCTACACCTTACTGTTTATCCGTCACTCTTAATTACACCTCCCTCGGGAGGCGGGTGATTCCAGTTGTTTTGGATTCAGGTGCCACAGGGAACTATATTGACGGTGATTATGCTCGAGAGCTGGGTATACAGATTGTTTCCAAAGACTGCCCCGAGGTCGTGAATGCGGTCGATGGCTCAACCCTGGATTCTGGTCTAGTGACTGAGCGTACTGCTACTTTGGTCATGAGGACGGAATGTGGGCATACTGAAGAGATCTCCTTTGACCTGATTGCCGCCCCACAGCTTAAAGTTATCCTGGGGCTTCCTTGGTTGAAACTACACAACCCCGTGGTGGATTGGCAGTCGGGGGAAGTGAACTTCCTTTCAGAACATTGTGACCAGTTCTGTTTGACATCAGTTCAGAAAACCTCTAGCCCAAGCCATGCTCTCATGGATTCCGCCTCCACGATAGGGGCTGTTCTTAACACTCAATTACCCTCAGAGTATCGAGAATATCGGGATGTCTTTGACGCAAGTGGGGCAGAAATCCTTCCACCCCACAGGCCTTTTGATTGTCCTATAGAATTGGTTCCTGGGGCCAAGATACCATCTGGTAGGATTTATTCGTTAACACCCAAGGAGGATGTCATCCTTAAGGAATACATCGACAAATCTTTAAAATCCGGCTTCATTCGGCCTTCGCGTTCTCCGGCAGCTTCCCCTCTGTTTTTTGTTCCAAAGAAGGAGGGAGACCTTCGCCCTTGTATCGACTAATGGGCCTTGAATGCTGTTACGGTCAGGAACCAATACCCGATTCCTCTGATATCAGTCTTGCTTGATCAGCTCGGCTCGGCCAAGGTCTTTTCCAAGTTAGACTTACGTGGGGCGTACAACCTTGTACGCATACGTGAAGGGGACGAATGGAAGACCGCCTTTAGAACTAAATACGGTCTATACGAATACACTGTAATGCCCTTTGGTCTAAGTAACGCCCCTGCCACTTTCCAGTTCTTCATAAATGAAGTCTTTCATGACATGTTGGATCAATATCTGATTGTTTATCTAGATGACATTCTGATTTACTCCCCCAACCATGAAACCCATGTTGTTCATGTCAGTAGAGTCTTACAATGTCTGCGGGACAATCATTTATATGCTAAACTGGAAAAGTGTCTCTTCCACGTACAAGAGGTCGAGTTCCTTGGCTTTAACATCACCAACAAAGGAGTCAAGATGAGCAGATCTAAGGTCTCTGCTATTCTGGATTGGCCGGTTCCCAACAATCTGAAGGCGTTGCAATCCTTTTTAGGTTTTGCGAACTTTTATCGACGTTTTGTTCAAGACTTTTCAGCCATTGTCTGTCCCCTTACGGCTCTGACTAGCTCTAAGAGATCTTTCCATTGGAATGGGGAGGCTCAACAGGCGTTTGATTCTCTGAAGTCCGCCTTCACCTCAGCACCGGTGCTCCAGCATCCGGACCCAACCCAACCGTTCATAGTCGAGGCTGATGCTTCGGATGTTGCTTTGGGTGCCATCCTGTCCCAACATTGCCCAGATGATGCAGGTTTACATCCAGTAGCCTTTCATTCCAGAAAGTTAATGCCTTATGAAAGGAATTATACTATCAGGGAGCGCGAATTGTTGGCTATCAGGGACGCCTTCTTGGTTTGGAGGCATCATTTGTTGGGTTCTCAAGTGCCTGTTCAGGTGTTCACGGATCATAGGAATCTCTTGGCTCTTCACTCAGTGAAATGCACCACTGCACGGCATGCTCGTTGGCATGAATTCTTTTCAATGTTTGATTTCACTATTTCCTATCGTCCTGGTTCTCAGAATTCTAAAGCGGATGCTCTCTCTCGTCTACATGGACCCGCCAAATCCTCTCACGCCACTGGTGTACCTTTGTTACCCACTCAGGTGGTGTGTGGTTGCTCTTTACGTCCGTCACTTAAGTCCTTTTTACAGGAATGGCTTCGAAACGATCCGCCAGAAGTAGCCAAATACAGACTGGAGATCATAAATTCATTGCCCTATAACCAGGGTAAAATATTCCTGCCTACTCTAGGGACGCGACGTACTGCTATACAATGGTGTCACGATTCATCTCTGGCTGCTCATCCAGGTATTAGGAAGACGGTTGATCTACTAAAAAGATGGTGTTGGTGGCCATCTTTATTGCAGGATGTTACTGATTACATAAATACATGTTCGGTTTGTGCTCATTGTAAGACATCACAAGGCAAACCCGTGGGTTCGCTACAACCTATGCCTCTTCCAGATCGCCCTTGGTCCTCCATTTCCATGGATTTCGTTGTGGAACTACCTGTGGTGGAAGGTTTTGATACTATTTGGGTGGTCATCGACTATTTTACCAAAATGGCACTATTTGTACCTTGTCAAGGGATCCCTACTGCTCCTAAACTGGCGGATCTCTTTCTGCAGAACATGTTTAGGTTGTTCGGTCTTCCTTCTATAATCATCTCCGACCGCGGTCCTCAGTTTACTTCACGCTTTTGGAGAGCCTTGTCGGCTGCTTTAGGTATTGAAGCTCGGTTTTCAAGTGCTTACCATCCTCAGACGGATGGGCAGACCGAACGTCTGAATGCTACTATGGAACAGTATATAAGATGTCTCATCTTTCAGCGTCAGGACGATTGGCTTTCGGTACTGTCTATGGCCGAATTTGCCTATAATAATTCGCTCCACACTGCTACACAGGTTTCTCCTTTCTTTGCCCTTTATGGACAACATCCACGTTCCTTGCCTCCTGCCCCTGAGCTGCCGGCTCACAACCCTGCTGCCCTTGCCTGTGTTAGGGACATTTCCGGCACCCATGTCCAGGTTAAAAGACAGTTGTTGGAGGCTCAGAACAGGACCAAGTTTTATGCAGACCGGCATCGTACCCCCGCTCCGGTGTATCTCCCAGACATGAACGTGTGGTTATCTACATGCAACTTACGCCTGCCTGGTCAGAGGAAGTTGCTTCCACGTTTTGTCGGGCCATATGCTATATCGCATGTCATTAACCCGGCAGTGGTGCGTTTGGTTCTCCCACGTTCGTGGAAACTTCACCCAGTATTCCACGTGTCTTTGATTAAACCATGCCGTCTTGATACCCGTCTTCCCTCCCATCCTCCGCCTGTCAGGGTTCGGGGTGCTGTGGAGTATGAGGTTTCAGCGATCTTGGACACCAAGGTTCGGAACGGTAAAAGACTCTACTATGTTGACTGGAAGGGTTATGGTCCGGAGGATCGCACCTGGGAACCATATGAGAACATGCATGCCCCGGTTTTGTTGTCCCGTTTTTGGAAATCTCGGAGTGTGGGGGCCTCTTTGGGGAAGGAAACTGTCAAGCATCGGCAGAAATCATCAGTGTTAGGACGCCGTAATTATCCTGCTTCCACGCTTCCACGAGACCTAATACTTGTGGTTCTCGTATTTGCCGACGAACGGTGGTTACGGTCCCTTTAAGACCTCGTCTGCCGGGAGCTTGGAAGTTGGCATGGAGACGATGGCGTCCTCTCACGTCTTTCACTTTTCCCGTACACGTTGAAAGACGTATAGTGATCATGTGACTATTATTTAAGCCACGCCTGTGCGTTTTGCCGGCGCTTCTGAATCTTGTATTCTAGCGGCTTGCTTTCTCTCGTATCCAGGTTCTTGTCCCTTTTGCCTTGTTTTCCTGTTTCTCGACCTCGGACTGCGTTCGGACCCGACTTGCCTACTCCTTTGTACTTTTTCTGCCAGTCCTGCTCATCGACCTCGGATCGTCCACGGACCTGCATTGCTTACTCCTTTGTACTTTTGCTGCCAGCCCTGCTCATCGACCTCGGATCGTCCACGGACCTGCATTGCTTACTCCTTAGTACTTTTGCTGCCAGCCCTGCTCATCGACCTCGGATCGTCCACGGACCTGCATTGCTTACTCCTTAGTACTTTTGCTGCCAGCCCTGCTCTTCGACCTCAGGACCGTCCACAGACTTGCCCTGCTACTCATTTGTACTGTCTCCCGCTTACCGTTTTTTCTCCTGCATTGGAACTCTGCACCATTGGTACACGGACTAGAGACTGCCTTTAATGTACCTTTAGGCGTCCTCGTGCCGTCGGGTTAGATTTTGCTCTTTGGACATTCAGCTTGGATCTTCACCCTGCTTCTTGCTTTGCCTTCATTTCTGGATTGATTTCCTGGTCCTTTAGTTTTGGGTTTGCCACTACCTTTCTTCTTATTCCTTCCTGGGGATATTCGGAGATTCGGAGATTCTGAAGAACCGCACAGGTTAGTGGTTGGTTTCTATTTTGATGTCTGCATTTTTGGCATAGAGTCGCATCAGTGTGATTATTGCTCTTATTGCAGCTGTCTGGGGGTCTTGCCTGTACACCTTGAGAAGACATCCCGTTCCAGTATCCTGTTCCATGCGGTTCTGGATTCTTCATTGGCATTCCATCTTTCTGCCAATCAATTGTTCTGGTTGTTCATTGTACTGACTAGTTCGGTAGATTGGCGAGAAGAATTCCTCGGCTACACTACGAGGGCAAGAGCGCTACTGACAAACACGGTGCATTCTTCCACCGGTTTCTCCCCGTTCTATGCCCTTTACGGTCAGCATCCACGGGTCCTACCTATCCCCGACTTCTCTCTCTCTGGTAATCCAGCCGCCACTGCCTATGCCCGTGATTTGTCCTCTGTCCACTCGCAGACCCTGGTTCATCTCATGGAGGCTCAAGCCTCACTGAAATCCGTGGCGGACCGGAAGCGGTCGGCTGCTCCCATTCATTCAGTGGGGGATAGGGTCTGGTTGTCCACTCGCCATCTCAGGTTGCCGGGGTGCTGCAAGCTTTTGCCCCGGTTTGTTGGTCCTTATGTGGTTTCCCGTCTGATCAATCCCGTGGCTTATCGTCTCCTGGTTCCTAGCTCTTGGCAGCTTCACCCGGTGTTTCACACCTTCCTGCTCAAGTCATGTCCCGGTCCTACCCACCTACGTTCCCTGGCTGCCCCAGTTTCCCCGGATTCCCCTGATGTGTTCATGATCTCTGGCATCCTGGGTTCACATGTTTTCATGGGTTGCCTGCAATATTTGGTGGATTGGGCGGGCTATGGTCCCGAGGAGCGTTCCTGGGTCCCTGCTGGTGATGTCCATGCTCCTCGTCTCATCTCTCGCTTCCATAGGGACCATCCTTCCTGCCCACTGGGTTGTGGGCCTTTGGGGGGGGGCTCTGTCACACTCCCGTCTGTCACACATGCCACTCCTGCACATTCCCCCACAACATCTAGCTGCTCATTAGCGGATCCAGGCCCGTATCTTCTCCCCCTGCTACTCACATAGGCCGGGGGTCACGTGAGCGCCTGTTTCCCCGTCTCCCCCCATGCCAGGTTACCTGTTTGGGCCGCGGCAGGCGCCTTCGGCACCGATTGTTTCCCTCCCTTCACTGGCGGTTGCCATGGCGCCTGGGGGAAGGCATCCGTGGACGATCACGTCCATGTCACGTGGCAGTTGGCTCCCGGTCCCGTGCTATGTACGTGCGTCACATGACACGGAAGCGTCCTGTATTTAAACAGTGATTCGCCCGCTGACCCTTGCTTCACAGCTGTTTCCTAGGAGCTTTGTACAGCGATTATTGTTTACTCTTGGATCACAAAACCTCTCGACCTTGGAACTCTTTCACTGACTTGATTTGGATTTGCCCTTCTGTTATGATCTCTTCTGCTCAGACTTCACGGACCTATTTTGACCTTGGAATTGCAATTTGGACATCTTTGGATTACCCTTTTGTCTTGGCGTCCTGCACCCGTCCTCTGCACATTATTTGCAACTCAAGGATTGTTATCACAGACCTTTTGTTCCTCCACGCTTCAGCTACAGGTGGGCCAGGCAGTGTTTGTTACACACCGCTGCACATCATTTCTACTTTCATCTGGGGTCCTGCTCACGTGTCCCCCACGGAACCCCTCCCCAAGCCCCTGGGGTTAGAAGCAACATCACTGTCCCGCTAGGTAAGCCTGTTATTGTCATGTGTGTCATTTGTGCCCTGTGTCCCCTGTAAGTTCATACTGTGATCATTTGGTGCTAACTGGCATTTTGCTTTACAGCGGCCTTGGGGTTCCAGTGTTCCGTGGTTCCGGACTTCGAGCATCACCCACGTGTGGCCTCAAGGATTGTTCAAAGAGTGGTGTTACTTTCTCTCTGTGTGGTACTTGTGGACGGAGATCTCTTTAGTCTTCAAGACAATCAAGACTTGACATTTACCTTCCGTGATTATCACCGATAAGAACTCGCAATTTGCTTCACGCTTTTGGAAAGCACTCAGCACTGCGTTACTCATAAATGACAGAATGTCCAGCGCATACCATCCTCAAACGGATGGACAGACTGAGAGGGTTAATGGGACCATGGAACAATATCTGTGGTGTTTGTGTCTCCAGTTTCAATCTGACTGGATTACGGTTCTACCAGCCGCAGAATTTGCCTACAATAAGTCATACCACACTTCCATTGGTACATCACGTTTTTATGCTCTGTATGGGCAACATACCAGAGCTATACCTTCAGATCTCAGTCTCTCTATGGACACCCCAGCAGCAGCTAGTAATGTAGGGGTCTCACTAACTTCCAATCCAAGATAAAACTGCAACTAGAACAGGCCCAGAAACGTACAAAAACATATGCTGATACTTGCAGAGTGCCGGCTCTGAGTTATCGCACTGGAATGAAGGTTTGGTTATCTACCAAACACTTGAAGATACCCGGCAAAAAGAAACTGTTGCCTAAGTACATCGGCCCGTATGTGGTATCTCAGGTGATAAATCCGGCTGCTGTCCATTTGGAATTGCCACTTCGCTGGCAGGTGCATCTAGTCTTTCATGTGTCCCTCATCAAACCGTGCTCTGTTGCTACTAGGTTGCCTAATCGACCTGTAGCCGTTTCAGTGAGAGGTTCTGCGGAATATGAGGTACAAGAAATTCTGGATATGCGAATGCGTTCTGGTCAGCCATATTATCTGGTGGATTGGAAGGAATACGGTCCTGAGGACGGCTCCTGGGAGCCTCTCTCCAATATTCATGCTCCTGTTTTGTTGCGTAAATTCCATGCTAAAAAGGGTGTGGCACCCCCTTTGGGGGGTGGCGCTGTCATGCATGGCAACCTGGCTACACCTGTTCCTATAGCTCCCTATCCTCATAGGACATGTTTTGCCTATAGGACATCAAAACCATTCTATTCCAAATGGAGGTTATTTGATACATTGCCAGGAAAACGTGGTTGCACTATTCACGCCGTTAGAAGTCACGTGACTAGCATTTTCACGTGATTCCACAGCTACGTTTATTAGCAGCGTTGGGAGTCACGCTCGCTGCTTCTGATCGAGTTCATTTGGATTTGTTTGTCTGAAGCTCTAACCTGCCTCCTCGCATATTTACTTCAGCTTTTCTTATATGGGCTCATTTGTTCATTACTCTACTGTGAGCTCCGTTTGATATGGAGTTTTGAACATTCCTTCCCGCTGCCTTTATTCCGCATTGCAAGCAGGCAGCGGGGGCAATCTGTGCTTGAACTATGCGGCGGCTTTCCTGGAAGTTTCTGCACTGCCGCATGTACGAAGCGGCGTCCTGGAACTTGTTCACTCCCGCGTTTGTTTATCTAACAAGCGGCTTCCTTGGATCCTGTTATGCCGCGTGTGTTTATCTAATAAAGCGGTTTCCTTGGAACTTGTTCTGCCGCGTGTGTTTATCTAATGAAGCGGTTTGCAGCTGCTCTCCCGGGCGTATTTCTCTGCCGTACATGTGTTCCAGTGTTGCCATTAGCAGCGGGTTCTTGGGAGATCTGCATACCGCTAAAACTTATGAAAACCAAGTTAAGAAGTCATTCTTCGTTTATTTAGGCTTTCTTACCTACAAGACAATCTCTGCTGATCTTCAAGGGCAAGGATAATTTATTCCGACAAGTACCTTACTTTTGTCTGCAAAGAAGGATATTAGTGCACAAGACTTTGGACACTACCCTGTGGTGCACCAACCCAGTATCTTGCGTGACCCTCGTGCTGTTCGGGATAAGTTTCCCTTACTAACCTTGCCTCCTTTTCGTTGTTTCTTACTTGGATTCCTTTGGAGTGTTTTGTCGGACCATTTCCAACTATTCAACATCCACAGGTTAGTGGTGGCCTTTATTCTTAATTCAGAGAGAGATCTAATAGTCGTGACATATATATTCATGATACATTATTTTCTCACAGGTTGATGTCTATTTGTTGTTCCATGCCCTTCCGAGTGATTCCTCCCTCTGGTTGTGAGGTTCAGTCATAGAGTGACATCATTTGGAAGGTCTACTCTTGACTTCTCTACTTTCAAGCCGTTTCCTGTTATCAAGGGAACCGGAAGTTACCCTTACTACTTGTATCCTTTTTATGGTCCTAACCTGTATCCTTTGCCGATTAGTGATAGATACTTTGATCAATACATGACATTTGAACAATAAAGGGTATGCTGTAATCAGGAGCATACAACACAGGTGCCCTACACAGACTTTCCTTCAAGCCAACCAAGGCCCTCTGACAGTCTTCAGTCCAATTAACCTTCCTATGTTGCTTGGGCGATGTCAGAGCTGTCAGAGGGGCAGCTATAGTGCCATAGTCTACCATGAAGTTACGGTAGTACCCAGTGAGGCCCAAAAAAGCTTTCACCTGGATTTGAGTAGTGGGAGTCTCCCAGTCATGTACCTCCTGTACCTTACTGGGGAGAGGTTGGATTCGGGTCCCCTCCTACCTAATTACCAAGGTAAGGGACCTTCCCCTGAGCAATCTGGCAATTGGTGGCCTTGATAGTGAGGTTAGCCTTTGGGGCGTTACCTGCAGTCATGGAGTAGGGATGTGCTGGGACAGAGCTCCCGTCCAGATCCTTCAAAAAGATCCTCTAAAGGTATGGCAACAGTTGCATAGAGGGCAGGCAGACGAGTGCTGGCACAAAGTGAGTGAACCTGAACACAACCGCAGAAGATCTGACAAGAATCGGAGTTTGGAACCCAAAGAACAAGGCCCTGAAACTCGCGCCCTGTTTCTGGCAAGATGGCCATATCCAGCACCGGGTGTGGAAGAGAAGACAAGCGCGGACTTCGGCTCAAGCTAGACCGTGAGAAGGGAAGCTGCTGGAAACGGGAAGAAAGCTGGTCGGCCAGGCGAGCCTAGCGGGTCGTACCTGGAGTTTGCTAATACATCAGGTTGACTGTGGGCATAGGACCCTGCCGAATCAGAACGCCCATCCGTGGTGAAGGGCAGAGAAGCCGGCGTGCGAGGATAGCAAAGAAGAACTGAGGACCTGCAAACGTGGATCGGCGAGGTGCAGAGGAGGTATGAGGGACTGCTGAGCAATCGCAGGAACCCGAGAAGCTCAAGTAAAGCCCCAGAGACCAAGCGAGTGGAACTGCGGGCTATAGAGTGGGAGAAACTGATGTACCCGCTGTGCTGAGGGGCTCCTGAGTGCAACAGAGAGCAGGCACATGGACAAAGATTGGACGGAAAAGCACACGTGCAGCCGGCAGTAGGAACGAATGGTGAGAGACAGCGGAGTGGACAGCTGTGCTGCAACGCCACCGGGGAATACACGTGGTGGCCCCTAGGACAGAGTGGAGGGCACAACAAATGCACGCTGCCTGGGGAACCTGCGAGGCACATGAATACTAATAAGGCCCTGAGGGGCATGCCGAACACAAGCAGACAGCAATCACCAACGCGGCTGCCTGACCGGAGGGGCGATACCTGCTTTGGCCATCAAAGCACCAGCGCACACAAGGAGTTCTGATACAGAAAGCTGAGACACAGAGGCACAGAGATAGTGGCAAAAGCAACGAGAGGTAAGCCCAATTGCATCTGGCACTGTCCCCGCAGCGGCATTAAGAAATACACGCTGTAGGCCCTGAAATAGCACCAAGGGCACCCACAGATCTCGCTGCTGGGGGACGCACCAAACAACATAAATGGCATGGACATGCCAGGCGCGAATTAGATAAAGCCTGGGTAAACAAAGGGAGTGGATAAAGAACTCTGGCTAATGTACTCGCTTGATTGGAGGATTGACAACCGTTCGACTCCCTACAACAACCATTGAATACAAAAGAACCTAACATATAAGCTGGCCCAGGCACGAGGAAACTGATCTAGGGGAGCATACACAATAACTTCAGTCACACGGGATAGTGTGCTGGGGACACACAAACCAAAAGAGGAAGAGCCAATTGGAGCGAGCGATTGGGCTGCTCGGAAAAACTGCACCTGGCCACAACACAGAGAGCCCTAACCAAGCAGGAAGATGGGCAGTACCCAGTAACAACAGAGAAGTGACGAGGAAACAAACACACTAGCCAGTGCGACATGCCCACTCGAGTTGGGCTGACCCTTTTTCCAGGGCTGGGAGTGGGAGGGCTGGGAGTGGGTGGCCGATAAACCAGTGGCAGTAACCACTGCAGGGGCAAGAAACAGCCACTGACTCAGCCAGACTGTGCCAGTCTGCACACCAAAACCGCTTGGGGACAGAGGTGTGCCTCCACCACTCGTGCAAAGCAGGAAAACCAAGTGTGCAGCGCATATAGAGGGAGCAACTGACACGCATACACCGCAATTGCAGCAATGGACCTCTGGGGATAGCACTCAATATATATCGAACAGCAGTGAACAACGCTAACCTGGTAGCTTGGAGCTGGGGAAAAAGGACTGGTGCATGCAATCAGAAGAAGAAAATTCCATGCCACACAAGATGCGGTTCCTGCAGGGAATCCAACACTAGCTCGGACCTTTGCTGGAGGATATGTCCCCACCTAAAGGGAAAAACAAGACCACCATCATGGAGTCTTTTTCAGCAGCTAACCCACGGGAACAACAGCAGGACACCATTGAGGCCGGCTCAGACCAAACAACACCAGAGGCAAACAACAAAGACAGGCAGGTGCTGGCGGCCATTGCAGGACTGGGCTCTTTCATTGACATTAAAATAGAGAAGGTAAAGACAGACGTGCAACTGATGCGCCAAGATATGAGCAATCTCACGGAGCGAGTAACCATCACAGAGACTGGGCAACGAGAAACAACGGAAACTCTGAAAGACATACAGCATAGGGTCCAGGAAATGGAGAGAAGAAACAAGATCCTGGAGGAAAGGGCAGAAGACGCAGAAGGACGGTCCAGATGCAACAACATACGCCTACTGGGAATTCCGTAAGGGATGGAGGGCACTAACTCCACGAACTTTGTGGAATCACTGCTGTAACAGGAAATAGGCGATGGCCACCTCTCACAGGGGTTTACAGTCGAGAGGGCCCACAGGTCCTTGCAAGAGAGGCCGCCGTCTCCTGGCGGCGGCCTATTTTGCATCAACACACAATAATAGCAAGGATCCTGAACTTCCAAGACAGGGAAATCATATTGCGCTATTCACAAGAAGGGGGCAAAATAAGAAGGGACAATGCCAAAATTGCCATATATCCGGATTACAGTCCAGCAGTACAGAGAGCACAAAACTCTTTTGTTCTAGTCAAAGCCAGACTGCGGCAGCTCAATCTCAAGTACATGCTAATGTACCCATCCAGGCTAAAAGTGATGTACAAGGGGAGAGCAGTATTCCTAGAGACGCCAGAGGTGTCCAACATGTGGTTGGAACATAACAACATGGCGGAGGGCGAAGTAGCTGCACCATAACCCAAGCTACTGAGTCAATGAGGCCAGCACTCGGAAGCAGACAGATGAATACCTGCATGCCGAAGCTTGCTAGTTGGACAAGGGAACTGCCAATCCATCTGGCCTGGGCCGAAGGTAACCCCCCCTCGCGAAATGTCTGGTGCTGGCCTGTTGCCAACACACCGCTACCCACGGAAGATGTCCCGGAAGGATCAAGACAGATCAGGTGCACCTGAGCATTGCCAAAGTAGTGCAACTGCTGGGTGCAGTTGGTTTAGTTTAATTTGTTATTGTTTGAAATGTGTTAAAGTATTCACAGCAACTGATGTAATAAAACGATGGGCGCGGGATAGGGGGAGCTGGGATCCACCAGTTAGCTATGGCAGCTGACATAAGGGTATTGATATGGAATGTTAGAGGGATGGGAACCTATATGCGCAGGAACAGAATGAAATCCTTCCTGAGAAGAAAGAAAATCTCCATTGCATTGCTACAAGAAACCCACCTTACTGCTGAAGGCAATAGTAAAATAGAGGAACACTGTGGTGGGCAAGGTTTTGGTGCAAAGTACTCTAAATATGCACGTGGGGTATACACATGGATAGACAACACAGTGCCTTTCCGGCTATTAACAAAGGAGGTAGATGCAGAGGGGAGATACCTGATACTCAGGGGATATATTGAACAAATAGAAATCTGCATTGTCAACTCATACCTCCCTAACTGCGGGACGTCAGCATACCTGACCAAGCTGGGCACTAAGTTAACTCCTTATAGTGATTGCTTTTTCATATGGGGTCAGGACTTTAATTGTGTTAGTGGCCACGACCTGGATAGGTCTAACCTGCCAATACAAAGGGCAAGGCCAATCTACTCAGCACTAACCGAAGTAATAGGGAATCTGGGCCTGGCGGAAGTGTGGAGGGAGTTACATCCATAGAGTAAGGAATTCTCCTACTTTTTGTCCCCCCATGAACTCTATACTAGAATAGATTACCTACTAATAGACAAGATACATTTGCCCCAAGTAGAATTGGCATCATATCTGGGTAGAACAATATCAGACCACTCACCATTGCTCATGGAATGGAAGACAAGAGGCCCCAAGCCGCCCATACTACTGTGGTGTATGCCTACTGATACCTTGAAAGACGGTGCCTTTAGAGAGGGGCTCCGTAGCAGAATTAAGGAGTACATGGCCCAGAATGAGACGCCAGAGGTGTAGATGGCATGCAACAAGTTGCAGCTCAATGCAACCAAAACAGAGGTAATACTATTCGGACCAGAGAAAAAAAGGAGAGGTGAAGAACAAAAGATGACAAAGCGGATTCTAGGTGAAGAAATTCCGTTCTCAAGGAAAGTGAGAAACCTTGGGTGCATATGGCAGGAAACCCTGGGCAGTGAAGCCCAGGTTGGGGCCAAAGTAAAGGCTGTGTACCACTCCCTGCGTATGCTTAGGAACGTGCTCCCTTTCGTGGCAACTGAAGACCACTCAGTGGTCGTAGGGGCGTTGACCAATTCCCATCTTGACTACTGCAACAATCTGATGACAGGGATTCCAGCGAAACAGGTGATGAGACTCAAGAGGGCCCAGAATGCGGCAGTAAGGCTAATTGCCCATCTTGGGAAAAGGGTCCATGTCTCAGCGTCACATAGAGTTCTCCATTGGCTTATGATGGAGGACCGAGTTAAGTACAAGGTGGCGTGCCTTATGTATAGATGTTTCTATGACCTTGCACCAAAATACCTGAGTGTCAAAACCTGGAGAGTTCTCACGACAATCCCTTCTTAGCCTGGAGCTAATTTGCAACTAGACTTTCCTCACAAGAGCGCGGTCTGTAGGAGTACAGTATACCTGACAGACCAGGGGCTTGAGTGAAAAGGCAGGAGCAGCAGCAACAGAGCTAGAGGAAACAACAACAACAGCAGTTCAGTACTGTGATCAAGGATACCAACCCTGCCAGCCACCACCCCCTGCTTCCCACTCTTACCTGCTCCGTGAAGGAAAAGACCCAAAACCTAGTTGGCCCCACAGGATGCAGTAGAATGAAAACAAGGTAGCAAAATCTCAGAAGGAGTCCTGTGATCCCAATAGAACAATTCCACGGCAGTCCTTTATCTTTCTGCACAGCGTCCCGATGTTAGAGGGAGGAGTGACCAATGAAGAAATCAGGAGAGCGTCCACAGTAGTCACCCTTGAGTCCAAAAAGAAGGATTCTTGGAATTCAGCAAAGCGTCCCAAATAAATATACAGGTAAGTGGGTCCGTGTATGGGAGTGTGGAGAAAAAATAAAAGCAAGGGTAGAAGGCAGAGGGAAGGAGACTGTCATGAACCGCTGATTGCGTCCATTCTGGACATCGTAGTCCCTGACCCATAGAGGACTGAATTCCGTGATCCTTCCAATATGGCCGTTTGGTGCAGAACGCAGCCTGCCAGCCTTTACGCGCTATGTTCAACTTCCTACAAAACAGTCACGCCCCGCGGCTCTGCGCGTATCAACACTACCACTCTGTGTAGTCAGACGTGTGTCGCCGGAGTTCGCTCGGGGCTTTCTTCCGAGTCCTGTTTCCTGATTCCTTGAATTCACTTCCTTTTCTATTTTCCCTTACTCGAACTTCCCCTACCAAGCATTCTTCCTGGATCTTCCCCTGTGCTCGGATCACAGTGTTCCGTGCCTCCGAGTTCGGACATTGTTTCCTTCCTGGTTCCCGGTTCCATGATATCTGAACGCTACTTGGCGTAGGGCTGCTATCCTCACGCTGGAATCCAAAGACCCTCACACGGCCCTGTACAAATCCCGGACCGTGCGAAAGAACACATTCAAGAAAGTCGCAAGCAAGGTGAACAGGTGAGAAGGGGAGAGACTTGTGATAGATTGAGATGCCTTAAAACCGATACAAATACAGAGATGGAAGCCGCGGTTCAAGACCTCATGCAAGGTATGCAGGAATTAACCACTGAAGTCCAGAACCTTAAGGCAGAGAACACTGCATTAAAGCAGCTAGTCTTGTGTCGTGACTCTGCAGCCAAAGAAAGTGTCTTGTTGGGAGGAGTAGTGGACAAATACGATGGCTCTTCAAAGACCCTCCGTGCCTTCCTTGATTCATGTCTGGTGCATTTTACCTTCAAGCCATACTACTTTTCCACCCCAAGAGCAAAGGTGGGATTCATGATCTCACATCTGACTGGTAACGCCCTGACCTGGGCAACCCCCCTAGTCAATTCGGGCGGCGCACTCCTGGATGATTATGATGGGTTCGTGGAAGCCCTAAAAGCCATGTTTGATCGCCCAGAGCTTGTTTACAGCGCTCAAGAAAGACTACTTGAATTTCAACAAGGATCCCAGGATATGCTTACTTATGTGACCCGCTTTAAACAACTAGTAAAAGAGGCTGATTGGTCCCAAGAAGCCAGCTTCACCCTCTTTCGAAGAGGCCTAAATGAAGAAATAAAGGACAAGTTAGCCAGGGTAGCTCGCCCAAGCTCCTTCCAAGCCCTCATGGACCTCTCCCTACAAATCGATTTTCGGATCCAGGAAAGAAAGGCAGAGAAAATAAAGTCTAAGTCAACCTCCCAAAAGGCTGTCAAAGGCCACCCATACAAACCAGAGCCCGCTGCATCTCCAACCTCGGACCCAGAACCCATGTAACTAGGAGCCTTCCATGGACCCATTGCCCCACAAGAAAGGATGTGTCAGATTCATACTGGACTGTGCATATACTGTGCCTCCGATAAACACCTTGTGAGAGAGTTCCCTATTGCTCCACCACAGCGTTCGGGAAACGCCAGCTCCCGATCCTAAGTGGGGCACAGTTTCGGGAGAAAGAAGTCTGCTCCTCATCAATTCCTTCCTTGAACTCTCCTGGACAATACAATCTTGTGATTCTACAGGCATTCCTATCACCTTCTAAGAAAGAATCCTACCCCATCCTGGCATTAGTGGACTGCGGAGCCATGGGCATATTCATAGATCATGATTGGGTCACTAGTCATAACATTCCCCACGAAACACAAGAGATTATGCAACCTGTTGTAGCCATAGTTGGGAGACCCTTATCTCTAGGACCCATAACCGTTCAAACCAAAGAGATTCTTCTTTCAATAAACCACCACCAAGAGAGGATTACATTTGATATCATAAGAACTGCCCACTACCCTATGGTTCTAGGCATGCCCTGGCTAGAGAAGCACAAACTTAGATCAATTGGGCAGCAGGCTCCTTATTTCTTGGTTCAGAACATTGTATGTTCCATTGTTTGTCACTTACCACCTTACCAAGTTCCTTCGAAGACTCCCAAGAAACCCAGCAATTTCCAGTTACGGTCTCTAACGTTATCCAGATTCCCCAGGCCTACCGGGCATACTCAGATGTGTTCTCAACGGCTATTCTTCAAGCTCTACCACCCCACAGACCTGAGGATTGTGCCATTGACACTGAGCCTTCAGCAATGATTTCCTTCGGAAGAATGTTTATTCTATCCGAACGTGAAAAAAGGGCCCTCCGGGAATACCTGGACACCAACTTGGAAAATGGAACTATTCGACCATCCAAGTCCCCAGCGGGAGCTTCCCTCTTCTTCGTTCCTAAGAAGGATTCCAAGAAACTTAGGCCATGTTTGGATTACCGTGGCTCTAACCAATGCACTCTCAAGGACTGTTACCCATTGCCTCTCATCTCGGACATCCTGGAAGCAGTGAGAGGTGCAGTCATCTTCACAAAACTAGATCTCAGGGGTGCCTACCATCTTATTCGTATAAAAGAAGGTGATGAATGGAAAACAGCCTTTAGAATACCCTTTGGCCATTTTGAATACTTGGTCATGCCCTTTGGACTTGCTAATGCCCCTGCAATTTTCCAACGTTTCATGGATCGAGTCTTTTCTGACATGTTGTTCCTCTTCATCATTGTATACCTAGACGACATAATGATTTACTCCAAGGACCATCGGAAACATGAAGAACACGTTAAGGCAGTTTTACAGTGTTTACGAGAACATAAGCTCCTGGCCAAACCTGAGAAATGTCTTTTCCATCCATCAACTGTTCACTATCTCAGATTTGTTCTTAGCCCAAAGGGGATCGGAATGGATTCTTCCAAGGTTGACTCCATTCTATCTTGGCCTGTTCCAACCACTGTAAAACAAATTCAATCCTTCTTGGGGCTTCTACAGGAAATTCATACCCGCATTCTCTGAGATTGTGCATCCCATAGTGACACTATTAAAGAAAGATACCCCCTTTCAGTGGACCTCAGCTCAAGACTCGGCATTTCAATGGTTGAAATCGGAGTTCACACAAGCTCCCATCCTAGCTCAACCCGACACTGACCGTCCCTTCCTTGTTGAGACTGATGCATCCAACTACGCCATCGGGGCAGTCCTGAAACAGGAACTTGACGACAAGTTAGAACACCCCATTGCCTATCTCTCCCGCACCTTGACTCCCAGTGAAACTCATTATTCCGTCCTGGAGAAGGAATTGTTAGCCATTCGTCAAGCCTTCACTGATTGGCGTCATCTCCTTCTAGGAGCCAAACACCCGATACAAGTCCGTACAGACCATCAGAATCTTCAAGTCCTACAATCCCTGGAGTGCAGAAACAGCCGCCAAGCCCGTTGGGCCTTCTTTTTTGCTCAATACCAATTTCAAATCCATAATTTTCCTGGAACACACAACACCATAGCCGATGCCTTATACAGATGTCCTAATTATGAACGCCTTGAGGACCGGTCCTTTCCCAAGATGTTTCCCAACACAATATTTGCAGCTCAAGCAGTTACTCTCCTGGAGGATATTCAAGCCCAAACTCAGTCCTCTGAACCCTGGAAGGAGTTTAAGAGAGATAACCGGTGGAATCTCAAAATAAAGGACGGATACCAATTCAAGGATATTCGGCTGGTCATTCCCACTCCTGGGTTGAGACAAAAGATCACAAATTTTTGCCATGATACTCTCCATTCAGGACACCGTGGCATCACCAACACCCTCCGTCTTATACAAAGACAATTTTGGTGGCCAAGGATGAATGATGACATAAAGACCTATGTCCACACTTGTGCAGTCTGTAATCAAAATAAACATGACAATAAAAAATCAGCAGGTCTCCTACACTAACCAGCACTACCAAGAAAACCCTGGGAAATCATTGCTACGGATTTTATTGTGGAACTACCTTCTTCCAGAGGCTACACGACTATAATGGTTATCATTGATTTGTTCACACCTATGGCTCATTTTACACCTCTGTACAAACTACCATCCTCATCTGAACTTGCTGGGATTTTTTTAGAACACATATTCCGGCTTCATGGACTACCTTCCAAAATCATTTCCGACAGAGGACCCCAATACATATCCCAGTTTTGGAAACAGGTATGTCGGATACTGGGGATTCAATGTGCCTTGTCTTCGGGCTATCATCCACAGACCAATGGAGCTACTGAACGAGTAAACCACACCCTGGAACAGTATCTTTGCTGCTTCACCACCAAGGTCCAGAATGATTGGTCACTCTTGATACCTGTGGCCGAATTTGCATACAACAATTCGGATAATTTTGCTATCAAGACCAGTCGTTTCTTCTGTAGCCAAGGATTTCATCCTTCAGTCCTACCATCCGTTCTCCCACATCCTACCCCAGTTCCTGCAGTTGATTCCTGGATTGAAACACTAATCAATGTACACAAAGAAGCAAGGGAACACCTAGAAAAGGCCCGAAGAAACGTTAAACAATATGCAGACTCCAAAAGAAGGCCTGGTCCTTCCTATTCAATAGGTGATAAGGTCTGGTTATCCTCAAAACTCCTTCCTCGTCACCTACGACCAAATAAATTGGCTTCCAGGTATAACAGACCTTTTTCTATAAAGGAAATTGTTAATCCAGTGGCCTTTCGACTCCGACTACCAGAGTCATGGAAAAGGATTCATCCAGTCTTCCACACTTCTTTGTTAAAACCATATGTGCAGCCCTCTCGAACTGCTCCAAAATCTATCCCAGTGTTTATCGATAACCAACTCGAATATGAGGTCTCTAGAATTTGTGACTCTAGGTACCGACGTGGTCAACTGCGGTATTTGGTCGAGTGGAAAGGGTATCCTCCCATTGAGCGTACTTGGGAACCCGTCTCAAACATGAATGCCCCCCGGCTGATACGAAGATATCATCTCATCCACCAGGGCAAACCCGGAGGTGCCGGTCTGCAGAGGAGGCATACTGTCATGAACCACCGATTGCGTCCATTCTGGACATTGTGGTCCCTGACCCCTAGAGGACTGAATTCCGTGATCCTTCCAATGTGGCCGTTTGGTGCGGAACGCAGCTTGCCAGCCTTTACGCGCTACGTTCAACTTCCTACAAAACAGTCATGCCCCCCGGCTTTGCGCGTCTCAATGCTACCACTCTGTGTAGTCAGACGTGTGTCTCCGGAGTTCACTCGGGGCTTCCTTCCGAGTCCTGTTTCCCGATTCCTTGAATTCACTTCCTTTTCTCTTTTCCCTTCCTCGAACTTACCCTACCGAGCATTCTTCCTGGATCTTCTCCTGTGCTCGGATCACGGTGTTCCGTGCCTCCGAGTTCGGACATTGTTTCCTTCCTGGTTCCCGGTCCTGGATATCTGAACGCTACTTGGCGTAGGACTGCTATCCTTACGCTGGAATCCAAAGACCTGCACACGGGCCTGTACAAATCCCGGACCGTGCGAAAGAACACATCCGAGAAAGTCGCAAGCAAGGAGATACAGGTGAGAAGGGGAGAGACTTGTGACAGAGACTGAAGGTGGGGAAACAAAGATAGACAAAAACGGTCCAATCGGAAGTCGGGAAGTACTCGACCAGGTTTCAGAAGTTGCCACACCGAGGTACAGGAATCCGAATTATCGACGTAACCAGACACTAAGCAAAAAGGGAAATCCGGGTAAGCAATGCAGAGTTGGGGGGACCGGGAGTCAATCCAAAGGAGCCGGGCACCGGAAACCAGGGGCAATCCAATATAATAGTCCGTAATAATAAGCCAAGAAGTCAAAGGCAGGATTCAAGACGGAAATATCAGGATACAAAGCGCTATGAAACTGGCAACAATACACAGGAGCACCCGATCGGTGTGAGAAGTCAGAACAAATAGACTACTCGTGTACAGATGCGAGAAAACGGTCCGTGCGTCTCACGTGACCTTAGTGTCCAATTGGACCACTAACACGGAATGCTGGAAGCTGTAGTCCGCACGGGACTGCCACGCTTTCGGCGTTGACCAAGACGCCAAGGGATTTTCCAGGTGATAGAAGGGGTGCTCATACGCTGTGGTTGCCGCATATGAGGTCGGGGCATGACACTGAGCGCTAGAATCAACCATTATCAGTCAACCAGAGATCTCCGGTCTGGAGACAAACTTTTGATGGGCATACCACGGGCTAAACTGACCTCGAAGGGGGACAGGAGGTTCACAGTGTTCGGCCCAAAGTTATGGAACCAGTTACCAACTGCCATCCGGTCATGCCCATCATTAGAAGACTTTAGAAAGGCACTCAAAACCTTTTTATTCAAGTGAGCCAAAGAGGTATGGGCAAGAACAGCGTTCCTCAGCTAAAAGTTTAATCATAGATAACATCTGCGCCCGAATGCAGTTCAGTTTGTTTGGTGCGCACAAGAAATAATCTAAATCAAACAATGTGGGGAGTGCAAAGTGATGGGACACAATCTGGGAGGCACTGAAAGTAGTGGTCAGGGGGGAAGTCATTGCCAGCGCTGGGGGCATCAGAAAGTCACTAAAGAATGACTTGGATGTAGGCGAGGACAGGATCAGGCACATGGAGGCCTGTACCCAGAAAACCAAGGAGGTGGAGAAGAAATTAGCAGCAGTCAGAGATGAACGCCAAAGCGCTTGGGCTAGCCCAGCCTAGTTCGATTATGTCACAAAGTCCAACAGGGTGCACTGAGAGGGGATAAACCAAGTAACTATTATCATGGCTGTGCAATTGGGAAAACCTGGAACACCTAATTATGGAAATCAAAGACGAAGCAGGTGTGGTGCACACAATGCAAATGGTGATTAATGACGCATTCAAAAACTTTTATTCCCAATTGTACAGCCACGAAATACTAATCCCCCAAGGTGATATATTGGATACACTAGAAGAGAGAGGACTCCCTTTGTTGGATGACACCCAACGTGAAACATTAAATGGGGAGTTAACGATCGAGGACATAAGCGAGGCGATTAAATCATTAGCCACCAGCAAGACCCCTGGGAGTGATGGATTGCCCCCTGAGTTTTATAAGGCGTACAATACAGAATTAGCTCCGACCCTCCTAGAAGTATTCAAGGAGTCATACGAAACGGGAGTGAAGAGCATGAGGGAGACACTAGTGGTCCCGATACCAAAACCGGGGAAGCCTACAAGCGAGTGTGGCTCATACAGACCATTACCAATGTTAAATTATGACATCAAGATCCTGACGACCATACTGGCCAAACAATTGTCGAAGGTCATAGGGGGCATAGTAGATGGGCACCAGAATGGGTTTATACCGGGCCAAAGCACAGCAGCAAGTCTACGCAGGTTGCAACACATCGTTGCACAAATAACAGACTTGCAGGACTTGTATGCAGTGATATCCCCGGATGCCATAAAAGCATTCGATTCTATATATTGGGAATGGCTGTTCTGTGACAATTCAGGCAGGGCAATTACTTTATCAGATGGATCAAAATTCTTTACGAGACACTGGTAGCCTAGGTAACGATGGGTAGAGTGGTGTCATTGCTATGGAACATACAAAGGGGCACCAGACAAGGGTGCCCGCTGTCGCCAATGCTTTATGTTCTGGGATTAGAGCCAATAGCCATATAAATCAGGAAACTATTTTTCGATGCAGGTATCAGGGTGGAGGAGTGTACCATGCTGTTTCCTCATACGCTGGCGATATTTATTGTACCTACGGGACCCACACCTCAACATACCAGTAATCCTAGAGGTGCTGGAGAATTTTGCACGAGTATCGGGGATTTCCTTCAGTATGGAGAAATCTTGCAAATTCCCGCTAGCCGGGCAGGCAAAGAAGAGGGAAGAGAATCACCTGAAGGTTGGGCTAAGATGGAAACCACACACGTTCAGATACCTAGGGGTGAATATCTGGCACACACCTGAACAGATGCATGGGGGCAACACACTATTAGCGGTGCAGGGGCTCAGAAAGTCCATGAAGTTTTGGTCCAAATTGCTACTATCGGTGATGGGTAGGATTGCCATCGCTAAAATGATTGTCCTGCCAAGGTTCCTATACTTTTTCCATAATGTTCACTACTATATACCAGCCTCCTTTTTTCAATTATTGGAAAAACTACTGAGGGAGCTGCTGTGGGGTCCGGCCAGACATAGATTATGCCGCAACACAGAGCAGGTGGAGTTCAACTTGAGAAGTATTTTCTAGCAGCACAACTGTCAGGTTTAGTCAGGCGAGTACAAAGGCAGCGAATATGGCAAGGGAAATGTGCACCCAGGAACTACGACTCAGGTATGCTAGAACCCAGGAGTGCAAATAGAGTGTGACATCAAAACCAATATGTGAAAAGGGATGTGGGGTAAGCACCTGACCGCGAGGAAAGTCGGCAAGCGCCTTACCCCCAATTGCTGTTACAGGTACTGACAGCGCTAAACCCACGTGGAGGGCAAGCAATGACAGGATCTGTGTACTAACACTCTTGATGGTATTACAGAAGGGAACTTAAGAACTGTACTCACGAGGACGAGATAAACCTCTTGAATGTCAGCTAGCCCACGAATCCTGTTGAAGAAACTGGGACCCCGAAAGGCTAGAACAGCAAATGGAAGGAAAACTAAATACCTAAGTGGGAATAGTGTCTACAAAATAGTGAGGAAAACATAAGCATTCACACAGGAGCTAGCTACTACCGCACACCACACCTAATAATCAAAGGGAAAGTGGAAAACATGGAATGGATCCTCTAGAAAGTAAGGATCAGGAGCAGGGAAAAACGAAATAACCTATGCAAACTTCTCCCTACCCCTCCAAGGAAAAGACAGGAAACTAAACTAAGAGGAAGGCTAAGGCAAATGGGTAACAGCAGCAAAGGACAGAGTCAAAGAAATATGGAACACAGACAAACTGGGCTGCATCTAAAAGGGGAAAGCACTGAGAATTGCTGCCTGCAAACAGAGGAAGACAAAAAGGGAAATCAAGGGAGCAGAAATCAATTAGCTCATGAATCCGAAATTCAGGGCGGAGGAAACAAGAAAACAGGAACAAGGAAGTAGGTACAAAGGCAAGGAACCAGGAACCAGGGACTAGTCAAAAACAGGAACACTGCAAACGATGACCAGCGCTGGACTGAAGTGAGACTGAGGCTTTTAAAGCTGTTTAACGAGCACACGCCTCAGGTGTGCTGACTGCTGCACCTGCAGCCACAGGTGTTGCCTATCCTCCACCCAACCTTGTCCTGCAAGGGTGGAGGTGGAGCAGTGGGCCAGGCATTCTGGGAAGCACAGTCATTTGGTTAAAGAAGCATGCTGGCTGCCAAAAACCTGGAATGGATCCGGAAGGGAAGTAGTTTGGAAAATAGGGATTTAGCGCTCCCAATTCATTACAGCACTGTGGAATTAGGTTCGGAGGAAATGTCCAGCAAGGAATAAGCCCCAAAACATGCCCCCAAGTGGCGGGAACGGGAGCGAAGGGAGCGAGTCGTGACAGTATACCCCCTCCTACGGCCCTCTTCGGGTGCCCGCCACCCGTACGAGACTTCTTCTTTCCATGATGGGAGTGCTTTTTCTTTGGAGGTGGCACTGATGGAAATGGTGGCTTGTGGGCAAAGGCAGATGGGCTTCCATGATAGGAGTGTGTTGTCTTTGGAGGTGATACTGATGGAAACGGTGACTTCTGGTGAGGAAGAGACTCATGGTTCGAAGAAAGGCATGAAGAACTTGCAGGACCTGGAGCAGAGTTGGAAGGTCCAGAAAGCTCAGTCACTGGGAGTGGACCCTTGTAAGTCTTTGAGGAGGGAGGCAGGCTGGTGCAACTTGCCTTAGACGATGGTAGAAGTTCTGTTAGCCTTTCTGCCGAGAGCGGACCTGCGGGAGGTGAGGAAGTTGCTGGCTTCAGGAAATGTTCATGTTCAGCCATTAGAGAAGGTGGCGGCTGAGGTAGAGGTTCAGATCTTTTTCTGTCATCCATCTGGGAAAAGGCTTGTGGTTGAAAATGATTAAGGTTTGACTGCACATATTCTACGCCTTGGATGCCTGGAAGTCCCATGGGTTGTATGAGGCTGGTACTCCTGGTGACAGTCGTGTAGCCACTTTGTTGCACGTTGAATACAACAGCAGGGACGTTTGGCATACCGATAGGAGTGATAGACACAGAACTTGGTATTTCAGGCACACTCGCAGAAGGAGCAATAACAGACACATCTTGAACTGCAGCAGTCATTCCCTTCCTTTGGCTACTAGCACCCAACTGGTGCTTCTTGGCGGAATTCTGTTGCACAAGTTCTGTAGGTAATACGCCGGTCTGCACCACCCCCTGTGCACACCCAGGTGAGTGGTTCTGACTCACCACTTGGTCCAGCTTGATGACTCTGAAGCGGGAGCTGGCAAAAGTCTCAAACTCTGATGCTGCATTTTTAGGAGGCTCTGATGCTAAAGTGAAGCAGTTGGGAGAATCGTCTTGTGGAAAAGGCAGGCATTCTGGTGCTCCTCCTGAAGCAAAAGAAAGGCAATCTAAACGTTCATCGACAGTAAATGTTTGGGATTCAGGAGGACTGTCTGGAGCAGTAGAAAATATAGCAGGATCTGATGGTGTAGACAGGTATACCTCTGATGTTGGAAGCGAAGCTAAGCAGGATACCGGTGTATCATGAACTGAAGGCAAACAAGCAATAAACTCTGGAACTGAAGACATGCACATATGATGGACTACCGGAGGCTCTCTGGCTGAAGGATGATCTTCTGGATGAGTCACTGTAGCTGAAGACAGGCAGGCTAGAGGAAACTTTGAAGCTGAAGGCATGCGAGTTGGAGCCATCTCGGTAGCTGAATCCAAACATGTCAGGGTCTTTGGGACTAACCCCGTGCATGGTGGAGGCTCTTGATTAAATGGCAGACATGGTAGCGGTTCATTGATTGAAGACACGTGTACCAAAGATGACTGCAGGGCTGTGGATTGGATCATAGAAGAGTCAATGGTTGTAGGAGGACACACAGAAGTCTCAGAAGTTGATAGACACATTAGTGGCTCAGGAATGGAGGGCACCTTTAGGGCATTAGACTCCTTGGCTCCAGTAACCAAGGACTGAACTGTACCCTTGCAGTCCTTTTCTTTAGTGGGTGACACAGAGTCTCTTTCTTTGTGGAAGTCAAAATCAACCAGTGGAATCACCATAGTAAAGTCTCTGTTAATCAGGATTTCGTCAATTGTCCATTCCTCTGTCTTAGCTTCTGAAAGAGGCAGATTAACAATCAACAGTTCATCAGAACATGAAATCTGTACTGTCTCTGACTGTTCGTATTGATCAGAATTGGCAGAAGGAAGAGTGAACCCAGAGGTAAGATCGTCTTCCACATCAGCTTTAACATCTACTTCAGTCTCAGCAGCTGTATCAAGAGCAGGACCTAAGCCTACTGTAGTGACTGAATCTGTGTATGCCACCTTTGTGTATTGTGTTTGGAGATCAGAAGCTTGTATGTGTGCTAGCTCAGAATTATGACAGACTGCTACACAGGAAACTTTAGGTAAAGGAGTGGCTTGTAAATCTTCAGCTAACTGCAATCCCTGACAATCAGCAGAACAATTGTTAGAAACTGTGCCCAGATTGAGCGCTGTGCTAGAAGAAAGACTTTCACTTCCAATAGATCTAACATATTGGCAATTATCATGGTTTACCAAAGTCTCTGCACTCAGGGGCTGAACTGTGTTCACTTCATCAACATCAATGGATAAAGTCTGAGGTGTATTCAGGAATGCGTGCAAGATCTTATTCTCCTCTTGTAAAGAAATGAATTCTTGTGTTAACTCCTCAAGCTTAGCTCTTAGCATGCCCTGCATTAACTGTACATCACTATCAGTAGGCACAAGGGGAGGCATAGTGGCATCAGGGCTGGATCCTGCACTAGCAATCTGGATGTACACCGATTGTGCATTGTCCTCAACTGCTTTCAGGTTCTGAGATTTATACTTTCTCATACTAACTTGGTCTGTATTACCCTTAAGCAATCTATTGACCTTAGACCTCTTGACATTAGGGACTACCGTATGTACTTGTGCAAAGAAGTATTTGGACTGAGGGTAGAAAACTGAAGTTATGCAAGGAACCCCTCCATTCGTTATGTTTGTACCATGAAACTGTTCTATCTGAGGTGAAGCACAACTGGAATCATGGGGTTCAACAACAGAGGTACTCTTGTATAATAAGTCTAACAGTGTGTTGTTTTCTGCGGCTAAGGCTTGCGCTGACATAGAATCGGGATCAGAACAAAAGATCGAACTAGGATCAGGCAATGTAGGATGTGCCATCCTATGGGAAAAATACTTTGCTCGTAAATGCCCATTCGTGACAAGGAGTTCATTTAAGCCAAGACTAGTGATTTGATTGTCACAGGTAAATGTAGGGGAAGCTTTCTGTACTAACTTGTTAGAGGCCTTGCTGCCTTTCTTTCTTAAACTTGCCATATTCAATGGGAATTTTGGGCTGGTCATACTGTCAGGTTTAGTCAGGCGAGTACAAAGGCAGCGAATATGGCAAGGGAAATGTGCACCCAGGAACTACGACTCAGGTATGCTAGAACCCAGGAGTGCAAATAGAGTGTGACATCAAAACCAATATGTGAAAAGGGATGTGGGGTAAGCACCTGACCGCGAGGAAAGTCGGCAAGCGCCTTACCCCCAATTGCTGTTACAGGTACTGACAGCGCTAAACCCACGTGGAGGGCAAGCAATGACAGGATCTGTGTACTAACACTCTTGATGGTATTACAGAAGGGAACTTAAGAACTGTACTCACGAGGACGAGATAAACCTCTTGAATGTCAGCTAGCCCACGAATCCTGTTGAAGAAACTGGGACCCCGAAAGGCTAGAACAGCAAATGGAAGGAAAACTAAATACCTAAGTGGGAATAGTGTCTACAAAATAGTGAGGAAAACATAAGCATTCACACAGGAGCTAGCTACTACCGCACACCACACCTAATAATCAAAGGGAAAATAAATGCAGAAGTGCAGTGGAAAACATGGAATGGATCCTCTAGAAAGTAAGGATCAGGAGCAGGGAAAAACGAAATAACCTATGCAAACTTCTCCCTACCCCTCCAAGGAAAAGACAGGAAACTAAACTAAGAGGAAGGCTAAGGCAAATGGGTAACAGCAGCAAAGGACAGAGTCAAAGAAATATGGAACACAGACAAACTGGGCTGCATCTAAAAGGGGAAAGCACTGAGAATTGCTGCCTGCAAACAGAGGAAGACAAAAAGGGAAATCAAGGGAGCAGAAATCAATTAGCTCATGAATCCGAAATTCAGGGCGGAGGAAACAAGAAAACAGGAACAAGGAAGTAGGTACAAAGGCAAGGAACCAGGAACCAGGGACTAGTCAAAAACAGGAACACTGCAAACGATGACCAGCGCTGGACTGAAGTGAGACTGAGGCTTTTAAAGCTGTTTAACGAGCACACGCCTCAGGTGTGCTGACTGCTGCACCTGCAGCCACAGGTGTTGCCTATCCTCCACCCAACCTTGTCCTGCAAGGGTGGAGGTGGAGCAGTGGGCCAGGCATTCTGGGAAGCACAGTCATTTGGTTAAAGAAGCATGCTGGCTGCCAAAAACCTGGAATGGATCCGGAAGGGAAGTAGTTTGGAAAATAGGGATTTAGCGCTCCCAATTCATTACAGCACTGTGGCATTAGGTTCGGAGGAAATGTCCAGCAAGGAATAAGCCCCAAAACATGCCCCCAAGTGGCGGGAACGGGAGCGAAGGGAGCGAGTCGTGACAACAACTTAGTTTTGTGGCCAAGTGGCTTGCGGACGAGACCACCTTGGAAACCAGATTGTTAAAACAACTAACAGCACCCGGTGCGCCTAAAAGAAGCACTGTGGGTACCACTGGGGTGCTTGGGGGAGGCCCCAATGATAATACAGCTGGGTAGGAGAGCTTGGAGCAGGGCCCTGAAGCTGCTGGGACATGAGCATCCCTACTCCCCTGAGACCCCGATTGCGGTCGATGTTTGTGCAGTCAAGACAGTCCTGACTATGGTAAGGCAATGGGAAAGACATGGCATCTACACTTGGGGGGATACATATGAGGAAGGTGTCTTCAGGGAATTTGAAACCATAGTGGAGAAAGAGAGGCTGCCCAACTGACAATTTTTATGGTACCAGAAGATCAGGAACGTGGCTAAAGGAAAGTGGAGGGGGTGGCCAGAGGAACCTGAGGCGGAACCAGTACTAACACAACCTGGGAGACGGGTGGAAACCAGTGTCCAGACTATAAAAACCAACTCGCAGATAGACCCAACCCTAAAAGTAACACACTGAAGCAGCGGTGGGAGGGGGACTTTGGGATTAACATAACAGAGAAGGAATGGGAGAGGGTCCTGGCATATCCCCGGGAGTGTCAAGAAATGCCTGATTCCGATTGATCCAATTGAATATCCTTTATAAGACTTATATGACACCCAGCAGAATAGCCAAATTCAACAGCAACATGAATCCACTATGTCCCTGGTGTGGGTCGGAGGGTGCGGGCATGATGCATATGTTGTGGGAGTGCCCAAAGATACAGCGCTTCTGGGCCAGGATAGAACATGCTTGCAGAAAGGCGGGGTGGCGAGGTATGAATGGACACCAAAAGAATGCCTCCTGCGGGTCTACCCAAGGATAAGTAAAGTCAGGCATATAATCAAATTTATGGACATGGTATGTGTGCTGGCGAAAAGGGCCATCGCAATAGCGTGGAAATCGGCTGGGGGCCACCAATATGACGGATGGCATAGAGACCTGGAACAATGGACATGGGCAGAAACTAGGGTATGGTGCGATGGCATAGCTAATGGTGGTGGAGATGCAAGCCCTACTTACGAGGCCTGGAATGCTCTAATCTGGGACATGTTTCACCCATCAGACGATAAACCCCTGTGAACGAACTGGGCCAAATTCTGGGATGGCTAGGACTTAGTATCAGCCGAACCTCCAAAATGGGGCCGCCTGGGCTGCCACACCAGGGCCCCAAACCCCTGGGGACGCCCTAGGCGCTGATATGCTTCAGTGAACAAATATAGGCCCTCCCTTGAACAAACACAGAGGTGAAGACTGTTTTCTGTTACTATAAAGTTACTTGTTGATGTTAACTTGTTGTAAGTGCATGTGTGATAGTGTTGAAAATTGAACAGTGAACTGTTACATGTAAATTACAAATGCCAATAAAAACATTTAAAAATTAAATAGTGTGGTTATCCCTTTTCAAGGACTGCAACACCTTATCCAAATGAGTCAAATGCTGATCCCAGGTGGAACTGTAGACAGCAATGTTGTCTAAACAAGCCACACAAAGGCCTCCAGCCCACTGAGCGCATGATTGACCAACCTTTGGAAGGTGGCAGGTGCATTCTTCAACTCAAAAGGCCTGACTCGAAATTGATAGAGCCCCTCAGGTGTTGAGAAGGCAGTTTTTTCCTTGGCCTGGTCCATCAGAGTTATTTGCCAATAGTCTGATGTGAGGTCAAAGGTGCTTACAGACTTGGCAGCACCTATGGTGTCCATGAGCTCATCAGCCCGGGGCAATGGATGAGCAGCAGTTTTGGTGACGGCATTGACTCCTCTGTAGTCCACACAGAACCTCCAATCCTTGGTACCTGCCTGGGAACTTGCCCTGGGAACAAGGACCACAGGCTGGACATGGGACTGGTTGAGGGTTCAATTACACCCAGATCCAACATCTTGGCGACCTCGGACTGGATGTGGTTCTTAGCAGTATCTCATACGGTAGCATCTCCTTTTGACAGGTAAACTGTCACCACTGTCAATTTCACGGCTACACCACATGGTGAGGCCTGGTGTCGGTGAGAACAGAGGGGCATACTGCTGAAGCAAAGCCCTGCAGGCCATCTGCTGCTCTGGTGTCAGATCGGGAGAGAGATGTACTCCCTCCACTGAGCCATCCTGAGGGTTGCTATGCAGCCTATCAGGAAGGGGCTCACTCTGATCCTCCTCTTGCTGTGATGCTAGCAGAAGACATGAAACTTCCTCTCTTATGTGGAAAGGCTTGAGCCTGTTAACATGGAATACCTGAGGGGCTACCCCAGGGACGCTCATGTCAACCAGATAATTCACCTCACCAATCTTGGAGATTATCCTGAAGGGTACAGTCCACTTATCTGCCAGAGCTCTCCGCTTGGTAGGCTCCATCACAAGGATCTCCTGACCTGGGGCCTCATTACGACCCTGGCGCTAAGGGGTTAACGGCGTCGTAAAAGGCTGCAGCGCCGTTAACCCCTTAGAGCCTAATTACGAGGTCCCTTTGCGGCTCCCGACATTAACGGCTGGTCTGGACCAGCCGTTAAAGTAGGGACCCACAAAGGGACCTTGAAGGTAATTACGGTACCGCAATTTGCGGTACCGTAATTACCGCCTTCCCCATTCCCATTGAGCCCTATTGGGCATAAATGGGAATTGGGAAGGGCCAATGGTGCATGGGGAATTACCGCCCCGCCAACCTTGGAATGAGGTGGTAATTCCCCATTGCACCATGGCGGACTCGTTACAATACCGGCAGCAACCATGGTGCTAATAGCGCCATTGGTTACCGCTGGTGTTGTAATGAGGGCCCTGGAGTCCAATCCACTTGTGAGGCCTTACATTCATGCCAGTATTTATTTAATTCTTGGCTTGCCTTAAGATTTGCTGATACCTGGCCCATTATCTGTGCCATCCTCCTTCTGGGGCCTAACACATAGTCTACCACTTACCTGGAGGGGTGGCTTCCAACCCTTCTCTGATTAAGGCAAGTGTGTCATGCCGTTTGCAAGAAGGATTCCCTGGCGTCTAGGAAGCCGATGGCAACTTCTCCGCCATTAGAATGTTCCACCTTGACCTTTTACTTCCTGTTGTGTCGCTCTAGTCTTTCTGCCTACCTATCCCCTGCTTCCGTATTTAACCACACCTCCTTGTTTGGTTCAGTACGTTGCAACTTTTTGCCTTAACGCTCTGTATCCCGTGCTGTGCCTTGCTTACAGCTTTGCCTAGTTTTTGGTACCTTACCAGTCCCAGTCCAGTGACGTTTCTTCCTTCCTCGCGTTATTTTATTGTCTTTTCAGCCAGCGGTTGGAAGTTCCTTTTCCCCTTATTTTTTCCCTTTGCTTCCCGTCTATATTCTTCCGCTTACTCTGTTTCTTCCTGCTATTCTCTCCCCTTTCATTCGGCTACTCGGCCCCTCCCTCTCTTGCTAGTTTCCTGCACTCCGACCTATTCTCGGCTTTTCCACCTCTTACCTTTTTTTCCCCTTTTCTTTCTTGATTTCCGTCTGTCTTCCTTTTTTCTCCGGCTTCTTAGCCGTCCTTCTTACGATCCGGGTTTCCTTCTCTTTGGAATCCCGATCTGCCTGTGTTCCACGTACACCGCATCCAACTCCTTTCATCACGTGATCCTTATTGCAGTCACAAGATTCTTCACTTACCTGGAGCTACAATACACCTGGAGTCAGCTCTTACCTGGAATCAACACTTACCTGGAAATCAGCCCTTGTCTGGAAATACAGCTACTCTGCAACAAGACTCTACACTCAAGAGAGGTTTTTTTAAGCACCCTCTTTTTTCCTCTCTTCGTGGCTTTTTCAGGAAGGTGTCCCTTGCATTTCCTGTTCTCTCAGGGAGACAGGGTGGCTTCTAACCACAGAAGGCCTTTTCTCTTCACTAAAAGGAAAACATCAAGGAGAAAGGGGCGAAGAGACGAGTCATCTACAGAAGATTCAGGTGAGGAGGAATGGGTTAAGGATAAAGACAGTTCTAGTTCTGATGAATTCTGTGATAAGTTTGACAAACCTGACAGTTTTCAACGCCTTAACAATCCTACAATGGCTACGGCTGAACAGGTTCAGGAACTACTGACTGCTGTTCATAATCTCACTCAGGAACTACAGACCGTAAAGGCTGAAAACGTTGTTCTGAAACAATGGGTGGACAATCAAGAAAGAGCCTGCACGGAACTACTTCCTATCTCCTTGGCCTCGGGTAAATACAACGGTTCCCCGCACAAGTTCAAAGAATTCATGGAGGCATGCATCATACACTTCACCTACCGACCCCAAACATATGCCTCTGATAATGCCCGCATAGGGTTCCTCATCTCAAATCTCACTGGAAACGCCTTGGCTTGGGCAACGCCACTAGTTACCAGTGCCAGCCTGCTGTTACAAGATTACAGTGGATTTACTGCCCAGTTCAAAGAGACCTTTGAAAGACAAGAAATAGCCTTGGTTGCCAGCGAACAGTTGCTTGACATCCGTCAGGGTAACTCCGATTTGCTATCCTACATCTCTCGTTTCAAGTGAGTTGCTGCAGAGACCGGATAGCAAGAGACGGCCCACTATGCCATATTCTGCCGGGGCCTCAGAGAGGAATTGAAAGACGAACTGGCACGGGTTCCCAGACCCGCAGTCTTGTCAGAATTGTGGTCAACCGTTCTTCTGTTGGATTTCCGCCTTTCCGAGAGGCGGTCAGAATGACGAAAAGGCCGAACCCTTCCAACATCCTCCGAGCCTTGTTTTACCACTTCGTCCTCTTTTCATCAAACCAAGGAAGAACCCATGCAGATTGGTACCATACGGGGGCCCCTTACTCCTGATGAACAGAAGAGAAGGAAGGACAATAATCTGTGTCTGTATTGTAGATCTAAACAGCACCTGCTAAGAGACTGTCCGGAAGTACCACCACGGCGGTCGGGAAACGCCACTCCTCAGAACTAGTAGGGACAAGTTACCGAGGGGGATTGCCTGGTCCCTACGTCTCAATGTCAGTTACTTCTGTTTCATCCACTGAGAACAATCGTCTTATGGTCCTGGCCATTCAACTAACCCATCGCCAAAAAACCTATGACGTCTTGCCGTTACTGGATTGTGGTGCAGCAGGGTGCTTTATGGATATCATGTGGGCCGAGAAGACCGGAATCGAACGTCTTGAGAAGGACGAAGACCAAAAAGTGGAAGGGGTGGATGGCAAGCCCTTAACTTCCGGTCTGATCACCCATACCACACCTCCTATGACCATGAAGTTGTTGCAACATACTGAGACAATCCAGTTTGACCTCATCCGAGCTGGCCACTTCCCAGTTATTTTAGGGGTTTCTTGGCTACGCAAACACAACCCTACCATAAACTGGAAAACAAATCAAATGTCCTTCTCATCCGACTATTGCCTAAGAACATGTTTCCCTGAGACCAATTAGGCCACTGTCCAGGCTATTACTGATTCTCCTACAGCATCCAATACCTTGGGTATTCATACCATTCCCAATGACCTTGCCCAGTACAGCAAAGTCTTCCAAGACAAAGAACCCCAAGAGTTACCTCCACACAGACCCGAGGACTGCGCCATAGACCTGGTTCCAGAAGCCCTGGTGCCTTTTGGGCGTATGTTCTCACTTTCCCTTAAGGAAGAAGAAGTTCTCAAGAAATACCTGGACTCCAACCTGCAAAATGGTCTGATCCAACCCTCACGCTCCCCTGCTGGGGCATCTTTGTTCTTCGTTCCGAAAAAAGACAAAACAGAGCTAAGACCTTGCATCGACTACCGAGGTTTGAACAGAGTTACTATCAGAGACCGGTATCCGATGCCATTGATCAAAGATGTACTAGAACCCGTTCAGTGGGCCACTATCTTCTCCAAGATCGATCTACGCAGGGCATACCATTTACTAGGCATTCGGTCCGGAGACGAGTGGAAGACTGCATTCAGGACCCCTTTCGGTCACTTCGAGTACCGAGTGATGTCCTTCGGCCTGGTAAACGCCCTGTCCGTGTTTCAACGGTTTATGGACTGTACCTTCTCCGACTTGGTGTATGATGGTGCAATCATCTACTTGGATGATATTTTAGTGTTCTCAAGATCCCCCGACCTTCATTCACAACATCTTCACCAGGTCATTCAAAGAATTAAGGATGCTCACCTAAAGGCTAATCCAGACAAATGTGTATTCCAAGAATCCACGGTTCCCTACCTGGGGTTTATCCTGTCTGCCGAAGGCATCCGAATGGACCCCCGCAAATTAGAAGCCATCTTACAGTGGCCAAGCCCTAATTCGGTAAAGGAAGTCCAGAGATTTTTAGGACTGGCCAATTTCTACCGCAAGTTAATTTCAGACTTTTCTTATAAGGTTCTGCCCATCACCAACTTGTGATGGGCAGAACTCCAACATCCCCCTGTACTGAATAAGGCCCAACCAGAGACAGTCCACGCTGTGGACGGTACTTCTCTGGTCTCTGGTTTGGTAACTCAAAACACATCCCTCGTCTGCATGCAAACGGAAGAAGGACATGTGGAAACAATCTCCTTCGATTTGATTAAAGCACCCCAGTTTCGGGTCATCCTGGGTGTTCCATGGTTACAATATCACAACCCGGCCATTGATTGGGCTGCTAAGACTGTCCAATTTCTTTTCCCGGTTTGCAATGAGAAGTTTTTTCAGGGCACAAATGTGTGTCCGGAGTCTTCCTGCCAGGCGTTGGCAGCCTCCATGGCACTCATCGGAGCTATTACTACTGTCAAGGAAGTCCACATTCCTTCAGAGTACAACGCCTTCCGGGATGTCTTTGACAAAGGGGGTGCAGATCATCTACCTCCACATAGGCCCTATGACTGCCCTATCGATTTAGTGCCAGGGGCTAAGATTCCAGTGGTTAGAGTGTGCTCGCTTACTCTGCCCGAGGACAAGGTACTTAAAGAATATATCGACAAGGCCTTGATCACCGGGTTCATTAGACCGTCAAGGTCTCCTGTGGCATCTCCTCTCTTTTTCGTCCCTAAGAAAGAAGGCGAGCTTCGCCTTTGCATCGATTACAGGGCCTTGAACGCTATAACTGTAAAGAATCAATACCCCCTCCCGCTGATATCTGTTCTTTTGGATCAGCTTGATTCTTCAGTAATCTTCACTAAACTGGACCTTCGAGGCGCATATAAACTTGTTCGAATACGAAAGGGGGATGAGTGGAAAACAGCCTTTAAGACCCGGTATGGACTGTTTGAGTACATAGTAATGCCCTTTGGGCTGTGCAATGCGCCTGCCACATTCCAGGCATTCATGAATGATATATTTCATGACTGTCTGGATCAATTTGTTGTAGTCTACTTAGACGACATTTTGATATATTCCTCTTCCAGAGAGGAACACGTTGAAAATGTTCGCTTTGTGCTTCAGAGGTTACGAGACAATCATTTATTTGTCAAGGCAGAAAAGTGTGTGTTCAATTCCACTGAAGTGGAGTTTCTGGGGTACAACCTTACTAATCACGGAATTAGAATGAGTCGTTCTAAAGCTAAAGCTGTTCTAGACTGGCCTGTGCCTACTATGACCAAGGCCTTGCAATCCTTTTTGGGTTTCTCAAACTTTTATAGGCGCTTCATCCACTCATTTTCATCCATTGCAGCTCCACTGACAGCATTGACCAGTGTTAGGAAAGGAAGAAGGCGATGGATATGGCAGGGGAAATGTGCACAAAATACACAGTAAACAACCTTGAATATAACAACGTGCATTCAATACCCAAGACTCGTGTATACCACTATATGAAAAGGAATGTAGGGTAAGCACTTAGAACCTCCTTATGACTGAAAGGAAAGTCGGCAACTCCTTACCCCCTATGCTATTACAGATACTGACAGCGCTAAGCCCACGTAGAGGGCAAGCAGGGACAGAATCTGTAAGCTGACACTCTAGACGGTACTGTATAAAGAATTTGGAAACAGTACTCACAAGGACCGGAATGACCACATGAATGCCAGTACTCACGAAGACCGGAAAGACCACTTGGATGTCCGTATTCACGAGGACCGGAAAGACCACTCAAAAAGTCAGTACTAACCCACAACCCTGTAAATCAAACAAGAACCCAGAAGGCAGTAAAGGCAAAGAGTGAGGATGACTAAATACCTAAACCCAAGTCAAGAGGCAAGAAGGAATAGTACAGTGTGGAAAAACAAAAGATAATCACTCAGGAGCTAGTTACAACAGCTTCCCACACCTAATAATAAAATAGGAAATAAATGTAAAAGTGTAAAGGAAAACATGGCATGGATCCCAATAGAAGGCAAGGATCAGGAGCAGTGAAAACGATAACAAAAGGGAAACTTCCCCACCAAACCAAGGTGAGAAGGCAGGAAACTAAACCTGTAAAGGAAAGATTAATGCAACAAGTCTTTCAGTAGCAAAGGGCAATTTCTAGGAAACAGTGAACACAGGCAATTGGGCTACAGCAAAAGGAAAGCTCAGAGAAAAGCTGCCTGCAGACAGAGAAAGGGAGAAAGGGATTTCCAAAAGGCAGAAATCAATTAGGCATACAAATATGAATTCCAGGACAAGGAACAAGAAACACTAACTAGAAACTGGGCACAAAAACTAGGAACCAGGAACAAGGGACCAGTCACGACAGGAACGCTGCAACAATGACCAGCGCTGGACGGAAGCAAACTGAGGCTTTTAAAGCTGCTTAACGAGCACACCCCTCAGGCGTGTCGCCTGCTGCACCTGCAGCCACAGGTGTTGCCTATCCTCCACCCAGCCTTGTCCTGCAAGGGAGGAGGTGAGGCAGTGAGACAGGCATTCTGGGAAGCATAGTCATTTGATTAAAGTAGCAGTAGCATGCTGGCTGCCAAAAACCTGGAATGGATCCGGAAGGGAAGTAATTTGGGAAATAGGGTTTTAGCGCTCCCAATTCATCAGGACACTGTAGCATAAGGTTCGGAGGAAATGTCCAGTAGGGAAGAAACCCCAAAACATGCCCCCAAGTGGCGGGAACGGGAGCAAAGGGAGCGAGCCGTGACAACCAGCTCTAAATGGTAATTTCAATGGAGTCCGGAGGCACAACAGACCTTTGAGGCTTTGAAAGCCGCCTTCTCAACTGCACCAGTACTGCAGCATCATAATCCGCTCTTGCCATTCCTAGTTGAGGCCGATGCCTCGGGTTCAGCCATAGGGGCGGTGTTATCTCAGCATTGTCCCAACTCAGGAGAGATCCATCCAGTTGCTTTCCATTCACGGAAATTGATCCAGTATGAACAAAATTATCCCATCACGAAGAGGGAGCTACTGGCCATCAAGGATGCCTTTTCTGAATGGAGACACCACTTGCTGGGTGCGTGTCATCCTGTCACGGTCTTCTCAGACCACCGGAGTCTCCTCGCTTTCAAATCAATGAAATGTCTCACAGCTCGACAGGCTCGCTGGCATCTCTTCTTTCCACAATTCAACTTCACCATCACTTATCGGCCGGCCCGTTTCAATACTTGTGCTGACGCCTTGTCACGTCTGGCTTCCAATCCTGGTGGTAACACGAACGACCACTCTCCCCTGCTACCCTGTAGAGCGGTCTGTGGGTGCACCCCTCAGCCTCCACTTCGTTCCCTGTTATCTGACTGGGTTTCCTTGCACGCATGGGATTGTGAGGCTCTCAACCTCGACATAGTGTAGGGTTTGCCCTACATTCAAGGCAGATTGTTTCTACCACCTGGGGATGTGCGTTTACGCACGCTTGCCTGGTCCCCTGAGTCACTGATGGCGGCTCATCCGGTCCAGCAAAAAACCCTTGACTCTTTGCACCTTGGGGCTTGGTGGCACTCCATGTCCAGCGACGCAATCGACTATCTGGCCTCCTGTTCTGTATGCTCTCAGTGCAAAACCTCCAGATCTAAACCTGTGGGTTTATTGCAGCCACTTCCGGTACCGCATAAATCATGGTACATGGTCTCTATGGATTTTATAGTCGATCTGCCCTCTGTGGATGGCTTTGATACTATCTGGGTTATCATCGATTATTTCACCAAGATGGCACTTTTCATCCCGTGTTCGGGGCTGCCTTCGGGACCTATATTGACCTCTATGTTTATGAAATACGTTTTCTGATTCTTTGGGCTCCCTTCCATTGTGGTTTCGGACCACGGCCCTCAGTTCACGTCCCACTTCTGGAGGGCATTGACAGCGTCCCTTGGCGTTGATGACAGGTTTAGTTCTGCTTATCATCCGCAGACGGATGGGCAAACCGAAATGGTCAATGCAACTCTTGAGCAATACCTACGTTGTCTCTGCCTTCACTTTCAGTCGTCCTGGTTGGCGATGCTTCCACCCGCAGAATTTGCCTATAACAACTTGCGGCATTCGGCTTCTGGTGTTTCCCCTTTCTTCGCTCTGTATGGCTATTATCCACAGTCCTTGCCCCTGGATCCTGCTCTTTCCATTGATAACCCGGCTGCACGGGCATGTGTTCGAGATCTCAAATCCGTTCACAAATCCGTTTGGGAACATCTCTTCCGTGCTCAGGTTAAGGCTAAAAAATATGCTGATCAACATAGGATTCCTGCTCCCAGGTATAGAGTGGGCGTGAAGGTTTGGTTGTCTACTCGCAACCTGAAGATACCAGTAAGCGTTTACTCCTTCCCAAGTTTGTGGGTCCGTATACCATCACCGACATGATTAGTCCCGTTGCTGTGCGACTTTCTCTGCCTTCTTCTTGGAAAGTGCATCCCGTTTTTCATGTTTCTCTGGTAAAGCCGTGCCCTTCTTCTACTTGTTTGCCTGCCCGTCCTCCCCCATTCAGGGTGGAGGGCAATGTCGAATACGAGGTGGCAGATATACTAGATTTTCAGCTGCACAAGGGTCGTCCATTCTATCTCATTGATTGGAAGGGGTACGGCCCGGAGGATAGATCCTGGGAACCGCTGGGTAACATCCGTTCTCCTGTGCTCCTGCGCTGCTTCCATACCGGCAGGGGGTTGGCGCCGTCTTTGGGGGTGGATGCTGTCACACATCAGGGTCTGAATGCCCCTCTTGCCTCCTCATCACGCCAGAACAGACAGACTACTTTCAAGGCACCTACCAAAATCGTGGCGCTACGCCGCAGTATCTGACGTTTTTCTCTCGGTGACGATTACCCTGGAAATTGGGGTCAGCAACACCGAAAACACCAACAATCCAGCCTTTGCCTCCAACTCCCAGGAAACCTGCCTTTTGCGTGTTGTTCCAACAATGCGGAAACGTGAGCCCTGCCTGGCTTACGGCGCTTCGCCTCCTTGGTGATTTAACCCACTGCAGCTGGAGGAACGCTGCTTCTGATTAAAGTTGCAACCGGCATACAAAGCTTCATCTTCTGTGCTTAATCTTACTTTTGCCTTATCGTGTACCAGTTCCTGTTTTCTCATTAACGGACTGCCTTGAGATTCCTCAAATCTTCTGCCCTCCAGTGCACCAGACTTTTGCCTTCTTTATGGTTTTGCCTTTTGGATTGTGATATTTACGTTGTTTGTGTGCCGCCAGTGTACCAGACTCCATCGCCTGTCTACCATCTGCTTGTATCCTGATTCTGTACTGCCTATAGCCCACTTGTGTACCAGACCTTGCTACCTGTCCCTGGATTGCCTTTCTTTGTCCTTCCAGAACGGGGATTTCACTCGTTCTGTGCCAAACTACCGAACCGCCGCCTACACCTGGTCTGCCTCACCCTCCCAGCTGGCTCCAAGCTCTCAGCTTCTACTTCTTACAATTGTGGGTGAGTTCTTCCTGCTGCTATCTTCTGGACATTTGAGGCTACCAAGACATTACCAAAGTTATTTGTGTAGCCTGCTGCAATACGTCCATTTTATGCATCGATTGTTTACTGTATCCTTCCTCATTTCAAAGTGACTTTGTGATGGATCCTGACTCCATTAATTTGTTTTGGAACTGTTAATTCCTCAAGTGTACGCAGGGAGGCTTTGCTGAAAGTAGACACAGGGACGCATTACTGAAAGTGCACACAGGGACGCTTTGCTGAAAGTGCACCTACTCGTATCTAGTGCGCTCCTCGTGCCGCCCGGGTATAGCATCCCTACTAACTTCCCTGTTTATTGTTTTGTACCTTCGTTGTGTCATAGTTTGGATTAATTCGGCTCTCTCCAATCCTGCTCTGGTAAAACATACTTAACCCTTTATTAATGTACCTTATCTGAACCCATCGGAATAGAGTCTAATATCCTTTCTTCACCTACAGGGGGATTCCCATACTTGTTCCTTTCAATTACAAGGGGAGAGGGTGACCCAGGTACTTGTTTTGTGAGGGTTTTCTTTGTGGTGGTCCTTACTGTCACCAAGTACTTACCATTTATCTTTTCTTTCAGCTGGGTCCATGGCGGTGTGTTCTCCCCACTCTTTTGGGTGATCGGTCTCTTTGTCTGATATTAAGTACAGCAGAGAGTCATATCATCAAAAAGAGTTTATTACCCTCACAGAGAGGAGGCTCAGGTGGAGGCCCCACCTCGAGCTCTTCAAGCAACCATCCAGTATAACCATCCTGGTCGCTTGCCTTGGTTACTCGTCGGCCGGTGAGTAACAGTTACAGCATACAGAGAGACTCCGCCTTCTTGCAGTCATGTGACAGCTTATAGGCAGCTGAAGCCGGAGCTCCTGAGCATCGCTACTCTTGAGATTGACGCTCCCTAAATTCGCAAACTAGGGGACACCTTTTCCGATCACTTGTAATAATTTCTGCTAAACTTTCCCTTCTTCCCTTTCAGAGCTACTCCCTCTGCGGTTACTCCCGCTCCAGCATCCCGCCCTCTCTCTCTGCCCATTACTGTCCGTAGTGCTTCACCTTCAGTCTCTGCTCTCGGTTCGCACAACACTTGACACCCAGGAGATTCTGAATCACGGTAGGGATACGCATTTATCTTTTAACCATCCCGAGTGTAACGAAGACGGTCGAGGTAACTTCTCTGTCTCTCAGTTCGACCACAGGAAACAACACGCCCCCTTTGGAGACGTCCGATTGTTTACTGCATAAAACTTATGGGTCAACAAGCATACAAGTCCAAGTAGATTCTAAGGGGACGGGAACACATTACTGGGGAATTTGAGAATGCTGTCCTTATCGTTTCCTTCTTACCTGCATAGGAGACACGCCACATTTTGGGGGTAACATTCCGGCTCTCAAGTGCATCATCCGCCGCTTGGATAAAATCACCAGTGCTACCGTTACAGGTGCAGATCTCTACATTTCTTTCTATCTCTACAACCTCTCTCCTCTGCAAATTCTACTTACCAGTCTCTTATCATTGGTAAACAATCTCCAGACAAACGCTATAGAAGAAGTCCAGTTCCTGCTTCCGAAGATCCAACATCTATTGTTATCATCGCTCCCAAGCCTGGCACAGGGTTTTCTGCCCCAGAGGGTTTCCCTGGGGATTTGCCTCTCTAGGTTTCCTGTTCCAGTCAGGTAGAGTGTGTTAAAGTTCAGAGGGGGGTTTCCTCACGCCCAGGGATTGTCTGCTGCCCAAGTTAGTGACTATCTGCATCCTATTTACTAGTTTGTAATAGTCATAATACCATGGGAGTCTCAGCCACTGTTTCTCTAGTGTCCCTTGGTCTGTGGGAACAGCAGAATGTAGATGTGTACAACTCTATTCCAGACAACACCAAAGAATACTACAAGGAAAGTGTACTTGTGAATGGACAGGATACCCCTGCCATTAGAGACACTAGGGCCAGCATTACAGTAGTGGATGAAACCTTTTTCAAACCTAGGGATGTTGCTAAGGTACCCAAGGTCCTACTAAGCTTGCTGGAGGCCAACTCCAGATGGTTCCTATACTACCAGCTCTCATTCAGTGCAACAATATGACTGTAGGAATTCCCATCAGTGTACAAAGTGAGGTACCTGGGAGAGACCTGTTGGAGTTGTATCAAGCACCCGGAGGCCTCCCAGTAAAAGGAAGCAGAAGCATACTAGATTGGCCAGAGAGGCAACTTTAGATGGCTCTCAGTGGGAAGTTACAGAGGTACCTACAACTCCCAGTCCACATGAAGGACACCCTTCTACTTCTAGGACAAAGAAGGAGACAAAGGGGAAACCCAAGGTCTCAGGAAAGAAGAAATGTGTCACACCTGTTCAAAGGACAAGAACTTCCCCGAGAGGACAGTCCAAGATCACACCTGTGACCCCTCCAACAGCTGAGGCTGAGTGTGTGAGAAATGTGAATCATTTACTGGTGAAACAGAACTGGAAGAAGCCCATCCCTATGTTGGAGACCATCCTAAACTGCAGACTTTGCTTGCAGAAGGTGGGCCCTATAGGGCAGACTTCAGCAGAGGTCAAAGAGAGTGTCTTACTCTTGAAGGACTTCGCCAACAGGCAGCTTCCCAGCTGGATAGGCAAGAGCCGGGGAAACACAGGCTGTACTTGTAGGATGGCCTCCTTTACAGTGTGCCTATTGAGTCTACCCCAGGGGACTACAGAAGACTTATAGTACCTCTGGTGTTGAGACCCCAGTTTCTACAGTTAGCCCATAAGATTCCTCTAGCTGTTCACTTAAGTTTTAAGAAGACCAAGGAGAGGATTTCTCTATATTTTTACTGGCCCAAGATGGGGTCTGATTTAGATAAATTCTGTAGAAGCTGTCACACTTATCAGACTTCTGGCAAGAGTGGAACCAAGAATATGGCACCCTTGGTGCCCCTCCCAGTGGTGGGAGTTCCTTTTGAGAGGGTAGGGATTGACATTGTTGGTCCTCTAGACCCTCCCACATCTTCAGGCAACCGATTTATATTGGTTGTGGTAGACCATGCTCAGGCAGTGGCAGGCAGTGGCTAAGGACCTCCTTGGTATGTTTTACCAGGGTAGGTTTTACTAAGGAGATTATCTCAGACAGGGGGACCAATTTTATGTCCCACTACATGCAAGCCATGTCCAAAAACTATGGAGTGACCTTTAAAGTTCTCAACAGCCTACCATCCCCAAACCAATGGATTAGTTGAGCCTCAGTGCGGAGCAGGGCTTCCCCACCCCATTCCCCCCCCCCGCATCAGGCAGGACTCCTCCAGGTGCTGCTGCACAAGGGCTGTCCATGTCCCAGACACTGGGGAAGGATGGGCGTGGGGGGCTTGAGAGCTTCATGGGGTTGAATTCAGGCCGCTCATAGGTGGCCTGGTCAGTGGTTTCCCCTGTGGTGTCTCCTGCATCGTCAGCAGCCTCCTCTTTGCTGGAGTCATGAACATATGTATGTGGCTGCTGTGGTGGGGTAGTGTCCGTCCTCCTGCTGTTGGAATTGCAGGCAATTACACCACCACAGGTGCTGCCAGGGTGGAGGGGGCAGCAGTTGTAGACACTGCAAGTACTGCCAGGGTGGAGGGGGCAGCAGTTGTAGGCACTACAGGTGCAGCCAGGGTAGAGGGGGCAGCAGTTGTAGGCACTACAGGTGCTGCCTGGGTTGGAAGGGGCAACAGTTGTAGGCAGTGCAGGTGCTGCCTGGGTTGGAGGGGCAGTTGTGACAGTCACTGTGGTTGCTGCCATGTCCTGTGTGGTGGTGGTCCATGGAGTTGACCACCTTCGGCATCTGGTGGCCCTTGAGGTGTCTGGTTAGCCGACATCACTGTCAGATGATGTGCCTGAGGGTGGAAGAAAGGCATGATGTTAGGGACCATTGTGGGCTCAAGATGCACTAATACATGCAATATGTTTGTTGTGAGGCGAGCTGTAGAGGGATTATCGAGTACTAAATCAATGTACTCTCAAGGACCGCTATCCGTTGCCCTTAATCTCAGAAATCCTGAAAGCAGTAAGAGGTGCAGTTGTGTTCACCAAGCTGGATCTCAGGGGCACCTATCATTTGATTCGTATCAGGGCAGGTGACGAGTGGAAGACAGCCTTTAGAACACCCTTTGGGCATTTTGAATACTTAGTCATGCCCTTTGGACTTGCTATGCCCCAGCAGTGTTCCAACGTTTCATGGATCGAGTGTTCTCGGACATGCTATTCCTTTTTGTGATTGTCTATCTGGACGATATTCTAATATTTTCGAAGGACCCTCTCAAGCACGAAGAACATGTGAAAGCAGTTTTACAACGCTTACGCGAAAATAAACTCCCGAGAAATGCATCTTCCATACTTCTACTGTTCACTACCTAGGGTTTGTCCTTACTCCCGATGCTATCGGTATGGATCAATCCAAGGTTAAGGCTATTTTATCCTGGCCTAGCCCTGCCTCGGTAAAACAGATACAATCCTTCCTGGGCTTGGCTAATTTCTATAGGAAATTCATACGTTCCTTTTCCGAGATTGTCCAACCAATAATTGCCTTATTGAAAAAAGACGTTCCGTTTCATTGGACCTTGACCCAAAAGAAAGCCTTCCAACAGCTAAAGTCTGCATTTACACAAGCTCCCATTCTTGCTCAGCCTGATGTTAATCGACCATTCATAGTGGAGACAGACGCCTTCAATTACGCCATTGGAGCCGTCCTAAAACAACAATTCGAGGACAACTTGGAACATCCCATCGCCTATCTTTCTCGGACATTAACCCCTAGTGAAACCCACTACTCCGTCCTAGAGAAAGAGCTGCTAGCCATGCGTCAAGCCTTCACAGAATGGCGTCATTTACTTCTAGGAGCCAAATTTCTGGTCCATGTCCGCACGGACCATCGAACCCTACAAGTATTGCAAGCCCTGGAATGTAGGAATAGTCGCCAAGCTCGGTGGGCCTTCTTTTTTGCCCAATATCAGTTTCAGATTCACCACGTCCCTGGAACCCAAAATGTAATAGCTGATGCACTTTCTCGTCGTCCAGACTATGAACCTCGGGAGAATCGGACGTATCCCAAGATGTTTCCTCATACCATAATCATATCTCAAGCAAACAACCTCCTGGAAGATATTTGTATGCAAACTCAGACTTCGGAGCTTTTTAAAGGAATTTCAGAAAGGAATCAATGGAACTTGAGAGCCAAGGACGGATACTTGTTCAAAGATACCAATCTGGTTATCCCTACTCAAAGATTACAACAAAGAATAATAAATCTCTGCCATGATACTCTTCATTCCGGACATTGTGGTATTTCCAACACCCTCCGTCTAATGCAAAGACAATTTTGGTGGCCCAAGATGAAGACCGATGTGCAACTGTATATTCAGTCTTGCTCCCTCTGTAATCAGAACAAACATGATAACCAGAAAACAGAAGTTCTCTTATTACAGCCTACACCACCAACCAGAACTTGGGAGATCATTGCTACAGACTTCATTGTGGAATTGCCACCTTCTAGATTATACCACTATTATGGTCACCATTCATCTATTCACTCATATGGCTCACTTTACCCCTCTGTATAAATTACCATCCTCCTCAGAACTTGCTGGTATTTTCCTGGAACACGTCTTCCGACTGCATGAACTCCCTTCCAAGATCATATTGGACAGAGGACCCCAGTATACATCTCAATTCTGGAAACACCTCTGCAGGATACTAGGGATTCAACGGGCTCTCTCATCAGGATATCATCCCCAAACCAACGGTATCACAGAACGGGTAAACCAAACCCTTGAACAATATCTTCGTTGTTTCTTTACTAAAGTCCAGGATGATTGGTCACTTTTAGTACCAGTAGCCGAATTCGCTTACAATAATTCAGACCATTTGGCTGTTAAGACCAGCCCTTTTTTCTGCAGCCAAGGATTTCATCCTTCGGTCTTACCCTCTGTTCTTCCTCACCCTACACCTGTTCCTACTGTCGATTCCTGGATCGAAACACTCATAAATGTGCAGAGAGAAGCCTAGGAACATCTCAAAAGAGCGCAAATCCAAACCAAACACTATGCAGATTCAAGGAGAAGACCAGGGCCTTCATACTTCATTGGGGATAAAGTATGGCTATCCTCGAAACTTCTACCCCGACATCTCAGACCGAATAAGCTGGCTCCCCGGTATTATGGACCCTTCTCTATAAAAGAGATCATCAATCCTGTGGCCTTTCGACTTCAACTCCCAGATTCCTGGAAGAAGATACATCCAGTTTTTCACAAATTCCTGTTGAAGCCCTTCATCCAAACTACCCGGACTACTCTTAGACCTAGTCCTGTGCTTGTCAATGACCAGCAGGAATACAAAGTTTCTCGTATTTGTGATTCCCGATATAGACGAGGCAAACTTCAATACCTGGTGGAATGGAAAGGTTATCCACCCAGCGAATGTACCTGGGAACCAGTCTCAAATTTGAGCTCCCCCAGATTGCTCAGAAGGTTCCACCGAATTCATCCAGGTAAACCCGGTGGAACGGGTTTTAGAAGGGGGCATGCTGTCATGATCCGTCAATCATGCCCTTTCTGGTCTTCCTGTTCCTTGGCACATCAGGGGTTACTCGTTGCAGTACACCCAACATGGCCGTATCCACGGAACACGGTCTATCGACCTTTACGTCCTATGCAGCACGTTCTATAAATTAGCCACTCCCCTGCGGTTCCGCGCATCTCAACGCTACCGATAGATGTGGCCTGACGTGCTCCGTAGGTCATTCTCCTGTACTGTGTTGCTTCCCGGTTCCCGGACCTTCCGCCTTCTCCTTTCCTTCTACCTTCCTTGATCCTGTTCTTCCGCGTTCGGCGGAGACCGCCTCTGCGTGCTGCCTCCATTCCTAGCTTCCTGGAGTTTCCTAGATCCCGGACGAAGAAGCTGAACAAATCCTGGAATCCGAAGACGGCCGAGCGGGCGTGTACAAGACCCGAACTGCTGGGAAGAAAACCCCGACAAAGGACTCCGCAAAACAGAGAAAACAGGTGAGAAAAGGGGAATCCTGTGACAGGATGTGAAAGAATGGATGGTAGAACTGAAGCGTGAAATCCTTGGCTATAGAAGAAAGGGCTGGTCTTGATAGCTGAATGATCCAAATTGTTGTAAGCCAATTCGGCCACAGGTATCAAGAGTGACCAATCATCCTGGACTTTATTGGCAAAGCAGCGAAGATACTGTTCCAGGGTTTGGTTTACTCTTTCAGTAGCTCCATTGGTCTGTGGATGATAGCCCGAGGACAAGGCACGTTGGATCCCCAATATCTGATATAGTTATTTCCAAAACTGGGATATGTACTGGGGCCCTCTGTCGGAAATGATTTTGGAGGGTAGTCCATGAAGCCGGAATATGTATTCCAGAAAAATTCCAGCTAGTTCAGATGAGGATGGTAGTTTGTATAGAGGTGTAAAATGAGCCATATGTGTGAACAAATCAATGGTAACCATTATAGTCGTGTAGCCTCTGGAAGAAGGTAATTCCACGATAAAATCCGGGGCAATGATTTCCCAGGATCTTGTTGGTATTGCTGGTTGGCGTAGGAGATCCGCTGGTTTTCTATTGTCATGCTTATTCTGATTACAGACTGCACAGGCCTGAACATAGGTTTTTATGTCATCCTTGGCCACCAGAATTGTCTTTGTATAAGACGGAGGGTGTTGGAGATTCCACTGTGTCCTGGATGGAGGGTATCATGGTATAGGTTTGTGATCTTTTGTCTCAACCCTGGAGTGGGAATGGCTAGCTTTCCTTTCTCCAGCTGTGAGTGGACCTCTAGCTGCCACTATCTGTATGGGTTTGTTGCGTGGTGTGGTAGCAGTGGGTACCAGAGGAGGTGTAGTGTAACTCAATGAAGGTATCCCTCGCTGTCTCCTCTTTTCGCTTCTTCTCGCTAGAAGCCTGTATTCTATTTGGAGGGCTGATGACAACAGGTCCGCGAAAGTGGAAGGACTGGGAGAGCATGACAACTCATCCTTGATTTCTTCTTTGAGACCTTCTCGGAAAATAGCATACTGAGCCTGTTCTGGCCAACCTGCCTGGGTTGCCAATGTTTTGAAGGTGGATATGTAGGTGAGCATATTCGAAGAGCCTTGGTGTGCATCTAGTAAATCTTCACAAGCCGAAAAGGTGATCTCCGGCCTCTCGAGATTCTGCTGGAGAAGGGCTTTAAACCCGTCAAAATCCTGTAAGATTGGATTGGAACTCGTTACTAGAGGTGTTGCCCAAGTCAATGCATTGCCAATCATGTTGGATATGAGAAACCCAACCCGAGCCTGGCTGGTGGCAAACGTAGTGGATCTAAATATGAAGTACACAGTGCATGCATCCAGAAATTCTTTGACCTTATTTTGGGAGCCGTCAAATTTACCAGACAGTAAGGTAATGGGAGGCAGTTTGGGGGAGGGTGTTCCATAGGAGTAACCATTTGTCGTAATACTGCGTTTTCAGTTTGAATGGTCTGAAGCTCTTGTGAGAGTCTCTGTACTGCTCCCAGCAGTTCCTGTACCTGCTCCACCGTGGCCATGTTTTTAAGGCGTTACAAACTGTCACAACTGTCAGTATCAAAATCACTACCCTCCTAACAACTGTTAACGGTTCCCTCCTCACCTGAATGGCTTCAGTCCGAGTTGTAGAAGTGAGGACTTTGTCGATAGGCACAATCCTTTCCTTCCTTGCATGCGGTTGCCCTGCCTCAGAGGGAAGCCACAGTGACAGCACAGAGGCTGTACCCTGGGACCCCCTTTCTGGAGCAAGCAGGTGAGGGGAAAAAGCTGATGCAGAAAAAAACCCTCCAAGGCGTTATGGAAGATGCTGGATGACTTATTGCAGAGTCCGAGCAGGGTGATGTAATACAAATGGCTGTATTTCCCTGTAACGTACTCCAAAAGGAAAAAAGCTGGGTGTGAATCCGAGGGTGTTTGTAGATAAGGCTTCGTTAGAGGGAACAAGGAGATGAGGCTCCGGGTTCAGGAACAGTGAATAGTGGCTCCGGTAGTGAGAGAGCACAGAGTCGTGGCTCCGATAATGTAGCGGAGGCAGGACTCCGATAACAAGGACCTGGAGACAGACTACGGTGGTAAGATGCACCGCAGTTAAGGCAGAGGGTAAGTAGAAAAGGAAGAAGAACAGAAACAAATGCCGAGGCGCGGAAAGTAAAGAGGAAGAAAATAGAATACAGGAAGCACGCCAGGGGCCGCGCTCTGAGCGAGTGTAGAACAGAACATTTTACTGGCTGGTAAATAAACTTGCAAAGGACAAGAGCATGAGCTGGAAAATACTTGCAAAAGCATGTAGACCGGCAGTTGAAAGGTAACTAAGAGGTTGCAACGCAAAGAATGCTGGGAAGGGAGGAAATATATACCCCCATGTGCAAAAAGACTAGACCATCACCACACCCACAGAGGAAAACGTGATGGAATGCCTAATGGCTGCCCAACCTCCACCGCTTCCACACCCTCCGGAGATCGGATCCATTACATTCTCAAAGGTGAAAGTGTTCAGTCACAAGGGAGACTAGTGACAGAACAAGTCATTCATTTAGGTCTTTGAGAAGCTTGTCAGCCAGGAATAGCGAATTTCGCCTTTCTTGCCGTTTATCGCCTTGGGGGTTATGCTCTGTAAGCACAGACTCCTTGGACAGGTGATCTGGTTCCACTATCAGAAGATCGAGCTCAGGATTCCAGCTATTGTATGTGGGGTGTTCAGTTCGAAAGATCCTCGATGAGCTCGTTAAGCCATCATTTTTAGAACAGGGATCAGAGACACCAGTAGCTTGATTCGGGTTCACTTGACTTGGGCTGTTATCACGCAGAGATTGGTTAGCCTTTTTGCTTAACTCTAGATTAATTATTTTCTTTTCTTCGTTGCTTTTCTGGATGACTCTCCAGGCTAGCACTCTGAGTGAAGGAGGGGGAGCTGTAAGTGGCTTAGACAACAGCTTGTATAGGTCATTAATGTCATTACTGGCAATTGCCCGGTCGAGGATGACGGATGGGGCGAGATGTGTGCACAAGGTCGTTTGCGCAGTGATTGCAGTATTTACGTTCCATAAGTGCTCATAGGAGGTGTCATCTAGCTTGTCGTTCAGGGAGTTCATGGCCTCACCAGGGTGTTGCATTAGGCTCTCCGCACCCTCAACTTTCTCGACAGATGACATCGTCAGGCTGTTTCGTGGCTCTTCTGATGCACACGCACATCGGCACTTGCCGGGATCACCGAGTCGTCCCCAGGACTGCCCACGACAGCTTGCCAACAATGGCGATAGCACTAGAGCCGTAGCAGCGGGCGGAGCAAGCGTAGGACCAGCCGGCTCGCAAGCAACAGCCCTTACAGGGGACACGGACGAGGACGAGGGTACAGTGAGAAGGGGGGGGGGAATTAGGGGTGCTTTATTAAGCGCTTTAGGGGAGTGCAAAACGGACAATTGACATCCTCTGCAAGATCCAAACTTAATATCATCATACCCCTTCGGGGAGCCAACTTTCCGTTGTGATGTCAAATCGCTAACACATTCAGGGACATTTTGAATGTTAGTGTTAATCAAGACCTCTAAAATAGGAGCTGCCCCACCCCCTCCTTCAGCATATTTACGTACCGTTTGATCGATGGATTCTCCGGGATCCATCGCATCGTCGCGCTGATCCGTTGCTGCAGACAATATTTCGTGACTGAGTATATGGCAGTCTGATTGAGCGGGAGCGGAATGAAGCCTCCTTAGCCGTGCTCTGGAAACGGGGGTCCGGAGGTTAATGCCGGGTGTGTGTTTCAGGTCCATTACTGCAAAAGTTCAAGAGTATAGAATGCGCTGGACTCTCACCGACTCTCACCAAACTCTCCCGAACACTCCCAAACACTCCGCTACGCTCCGCGTGGAGGTGATGGTTTTATCACGAAAGCTCCTCCTTTCAAAAGGTAGAGGTAGTAGAGTTACTGCACCACAATCCACCAGAGGGTCAGCCACATAGAACACTCCCAAACACTCCGCTACGCTCCGCGTGGAGGTGATGGTTTTATCACGAAAGCTCCTCCTTTCAAAAGGTAGAGGTAGTAGAGTTACTGCACCACAATCCACCAGAGGGTCAGCCACATAGAACACTCCCAAACACTCCGCTACGCTCCGCGTGGAGGTGATGGTTTTATCACGAAAGCTCCTCCTTTCAAAAGGTAGAGGTAGTAGAGTTACTGCACCACAATCCACCAGAGGGTCAGCCACATAGAACACTCCCAAACACTCATTTATTCATTTAGCAAATGAGAAAGCGTTCCTTTTCAGGGGATACCTGTGACAAGAAATGTTATGTATTTATTAAACGTGAAAGCGTTCATGCACGAGAGAGATTGGTGACAGGAAAAGTTATCTATTTAGCAGAGGAGGAAGCGCTCACCCTCAAGGAATACCTGTGACAGGAAAGGTTATACATGTAACAAATGAAGTAATGTTTATTTTCAAGGGACACCTGTAACTGAAAAGTTATTTACTGATCAAATGTACAGCTGCTCATCATCAAGGGATGCCGAAAGTAGTAAGGGTTCAAGTATTTACCATAGATGACACTCTAATCTCGCAGTGGGACCTGAGAGATTCCTTTTATGTTTTATGTGACCGTGTTATCCAATGTATGTAAAGGGGGCAACTCTGTCAGGGGCCTAATAGTGTTATAGAGACTCAGTGATTGTATTGTGTGATTTAACCCCCTGTCTTTATATAAAACAAAAGTGAGCCTCCCTCAAACAAAACAAAGAAGTCTGTGCTTGTTTATTTGGTCTTTGACACCCTGCTGCTGTAGGTTGACAGGGCAAACCTCCCCCACCACACTTTGAGAGCCCTCACTGTGTTATCTCTCTTCTGGCAGCGATCTCACCCCCTTGGGCTATTCAATACGCTTGCACATGTGTGCAGTAAGGTGTTACACTCCTATACTCGGATCTCGTACAGGTAGCCAGCACTCACTTTAACAGAAAGAGATAAAGCCTTATGAAACCACAGGGAGAGACACCTTACACTTCGGATCATCAGGTATGGACAGAATGACATACAGATGCATGAACCACTGCATCCCCATCCCATGAGTAACTGACCAGGGTAGAACACTCATGGAAACATCCACACACCCAAGATTCCAGGGGATGAGATCAACACTCACTCAGAGCACATGTATTTTCATGTCTGCAGCTGGAAGACAGACACAGGTTACAAGAACTTCTCTCAATGTAATTCTGTATACACTGTCTCTGTGGTCCCAGGCCCACAGCAGAAGAATGCATCAGTCTCAATCACAGCAAGGGGGTGAGTCCATACCATCTGCAGCAACTGGTGCAGTCGGAATATCCACCAGTACGCATGATGGCAGCCTCTCTAGTTCCACAGAAGCGTTCTGGGGCTGGCTTATCTCTATTTAATGGCCTAACAATGTGGTATGCAGTGGTGCTTTGGCCGGTGATCAGTCTGGAGATAAAATGGCGGGTGCACTGAGAGCTGTTAGCTGAAAAAAAAATAATAAAGAATAATTCTTCCAAAAGAACATGAGTAATTTGTTCGAACCACTGATAAAGCTGCTATCCTACTGCAACAACAGTTACTGTTCTCTTTCACCTTGATGATTTGTCTTCAAATTACTGGGGTTTCCCTTCACCTCAAAACTGAACTTTGTTGAGGTGTTTTGCTCATGCTAGGGTTCAAATGTGAGGTTAGTAGATACAGAGCTTCCTTAGAAAGCAGCCACCACGCGTCACACTGTCTGACACCTCACCATGCCATAGCTCTCAACCTTTTCCCAAGGTGGGTGAAAACACCCCATTTTGTTTTTGGCGGGTGAGAGTCCACCAGGGGCCAAAGAAACCTACATTTTGGGTGCAAGGGCTAACCCTTTAAATGTTGGGAGAGGCGCTTCAGAGACGGTGAGGGAGGGGCAAACTTATTTGTGCAGGGGCATCTAACTTGTTTACGCATTCTAATGAGACTGTTCTAAAGCAGCTTCAATGTTACAAGCAGTCAACTCTCTCCTTTAAGTCTGAAAGCATACACTTAAGGACTGCTGTGAGAATACACAGTCTCCTGTCCCCTCTCTACCCTCCCAATCACTCCACTTGCATGCAAGTACTGACCCCAAATCACGATTTCGATTGCCTAAAAATGTATGCATATGAATGCAGGTGCTAACAGTGAAATGCTTTACATAAGTAATTGCAGCCTTGCAGGGCCTTTGTTGACAGGGAAGGCCAGGCACCGTCTTTTAATATTGTGTCCTTTTCTGAAGTTCGGTCAGATCAACGGTGTTGCGCCACGGGAGTCAGCTGTTTACAAGGCACGTGAATTCCCCCTCCCCCCGCCGTCCCAAAATATGTGAGTTAAAAGCTAAGCCATGCAGTGAGCGAAGTTTGCTATGGCGAACCTAAAAAACAGAAATAATCCGCCAGGGGGAAAGTTGCAATGGAAGCAATTCGACTGTAGACACTGATCTACTCAAACACTGATCTACTCAAACAAACTTCAGTCAGGAGCATGTGTCTGAGGAGCGAGCGGGGTGTAACTGTGACGTGCCTGTCCATCTCTCAACACGTTGACATATTTAACCAATCACCCTCAGTAGATGGATAAAACTCCGCCCTAAGGCGGGGTTTTCATTGAAGGTGGCTAATTACACGCCCAGGCTGGTCTACGCTGTCCCCTCTCGGCGCCAGTAGGCCCGCACTTGCTGGATATCGGGCGACGGTTTGACAGCTGTCCGGGTGCGCCTGTTACCTTTCTCACCGCAAAAGATATTTTTTCAGGCCGTCTTCGCCCTCGGAAGCAGCGACCCAAGACATGGCTGAGGCTCAGCCGCGCTTTTGTGTGGCGGAGGAGCGGAGCGGGCACTGTGCCGCCGTGGACGGGAACTTTCTCTATGTTTGGGGGGGCTATGTGGTAAGGGCGATACAAATACACACCTAAGAAAATATCTGACTGTGGGGAACCATAAACTAAGCATACATGTTTGATGGTAGGTGGCACATATACTAATGGGGGGTATGGGGCGTGCTGTTGAATACCTCGCAGTTCGCGCGAACAGTTAATGTGGTGCAGTCATAGCTGACAAGTGGCCACATTATGTTTGGCAAATTAGAGCCACATCAAACATATGAGGTAGGCACTTGCTGCACGCTGCCCAAATCAGACCCTTATGGACCTTAAACATACTCCATATAATCAATATTCTCACCTTTTGTACATAGTAATGTAATCCAATTTGTAACCGTCGCAACATTTAACATTGAATCCTAAAAATAAAATAAAAACATGTTTACATCGTTTCCCCTCAAAAATGGTTCCATCCTTAATCTCACATTGCGTGGTACAGAGCAAGAAAACGTGTTTACTCATGTCGATAATCCGCAAAATGCGTTATGCTTTCCAGCGTGTTTCGAGTTATGGTATGTCTTCAGGGAATATAATTTTATGTCAAAAGTGTAAGGTGTTTCTCCCTAAGATGTCTGGAAAGAGGGGTTTGTAGCAACCTGTAGGAGTCCTAAGGATGGGGTATACACACCTTACCGCACACATGTGTGAAATAACCCATGGGGCGATGAGTGGGCTCTTTTATGATGTCCTTGTCTGCCCTCAGCACAGACCGTATGCTCTGTAGGCGGGAAAGACCTTTGCTATGGACCAGTTAGACCTGGTTGCTAACTTGATTAGTGTGCACCATGGTTAAATAAACAGTCATAGACTATACTGTTTTGACCAGCTTGACGGCCTTCTTTATAAGACAGAGATTGTGCAATTAAAACCTTGATATCAAAATCCTTACATAACATCAAAGGTCATCAGAGAGTCAGATCACATTTGGTACATAAATGAATAAACATCATGGATTGGGTCACCTGGGAGCAAGTTATTTCACCTCTGGTAAATATAGATTTTCAATTGAGTTCCTGGTAAACCAGTATTTGGTACTTAAATGAGCGAATACCTTAAATTGGGTCACTTGGTAGCAAGTTAATTCACCTCTGGTAAATTAATGTAGGTTTAGTAATTGGATTTCCTATTAAAGTCCCGGCCTCCCTGACTGTATACACTTAGTTGGCTTTGATCAACTCTCGTCTTCTGTGACTTGTGCACCCCAACCTTTCCCTTTACGGGGTAATTAATCACTACATCCTAGTAATTGGACCACCAAACTCCCAGACACATTTCAGCCTCTGAGGAAACATCGTGAGGGATTTGGGAAACAGGATCTGTGACCCTTCCTATCATTTTCCCCTACTTGTGGGTTTCTCCTTTTTGATTTCTTCTTAGTCTATAATGTAATTTTTTTATTTGAGTCAGAAATCTGACAAACTTATCGCATCGGTCTCTTCCCCACCCTGAACTACCCCTGCTGGCCCCGTTCAGTGGGACTAATTTCAATTTCTCCTTCAGCACGTATGGAGGGACCAATGAACCCCTTTGGTCACTAGGGGTGTCACGGTATTAGTTTTATGAGGGTACGATCACCTTCTTGCCAATTGACGGTATATCATGGTTATCGCGGTATAGCAGGTGGAGTTAACTAATCTTAACAAATATTTTCTAAAAGGTCATAAATTGACAGATTTATCACCACAAAAAAAAACCAGGCACCCAGGGCCAGAATTGGGCTTTTCAACATACTTTCCACTGAAATGTCTTGCTTCCACCAAACACACATGTGGAGAGGAGGAAGGGGGGGGGGCTGCTGCAACTGGCAAAGCAAACTGAATAGCTTTTCTTAAGTGGTCATTTAGGCTTTATGCTCCCCCACTGGCTACTGGTGAAGATGAACATGTTGCCATCTTGATAACCTGCATGCCACCGATCAATGGAGGCTGATGGTAGTATACGCTTGTGCGCATATACATACACACACATACACGCACACGCACTCTCTTTACGTTACAGCCTTTAGTTTACTTGCGGGCCAAAAGGTGTTCAGTAATCACGGACATGTTACCCTTTGGAATGGCAGCAGAGAATACCCACAGAGATGAGTGAATTTCGCAGTGTGACTTATTATATGTAAATTCAATGATAGAACCTGAGAAATACCCGATTGCCATATGTTTAGAGAACATTATCCATTATAAATATATAAACCCCAAAGCCGCCAACCCAAAGTAGACCCTTTTCCTTCTTGGCACTGTATCTATTCTTCCTATTGCTAACATATTGATTTTGTGTCAGGCACGTGTGGTTTATGGAATGGCATTAAAAACTGCTCCAACTGAAACTACTTGGCAGACGGCACATCCAACAGTGCAAGACCAAGACTGTGCAGCACTTTCTTACTGCAGCCTTTCCAAATCAGATTGAAAAGCACACTTTATGGTATGAACGGTATAACGGTATAGACAATGTAAACAATGTGACGGTTATTATTGTTCAATTAAGTTGTTCACGATATCTTTAACGGTATACCGTTATACTGTTACATCCCTATTGGTCACGTCCTCCCCCTCACTTTGACTGGAACTTGAAACTTCACCAAGCACATCTGTGCGACGCAGGCTAAGAGTGTTCCGCCACACAGTTTGTAAATGTTAGGTTCCTTCCCCTTATTTTCTCTCTCCTACCTCCAAATCCAGAACACGCGGCTTAACGTGCGAGCGCTCTGGATTTGCCTTACAGAGCAGCGCTGGCCACAAGGAATACACTGCCCGACCTTACTGCCTGGCTTCGATCGGACCCGCACACTCCCAACCCAGGGTTGGGGAGAGGAACACCGGCCAGCCCAGGTAAAGACGGCCTTAGGGGGCGTCCCTTCGAGCACAAGAGAGCAGTGTTGCCCTCTCTGGTTCCCCAGGAGCTTCTTCTATGCGCCACCATCTGCGCACCCTTTATTACAATTCGACCCCTGTCCACCAGTTGCTGAACTGCAGGAGCCTTCTGACTGGACTCAAGTGAAAACACCCCAGCCACACGCTCGTTCCCCCTATTGGTGGAGCATACAAAGTCTCATAGTACTTCTCGCACTAGAACAATGCTACGTGTTAGGGAGAATTCTCTTATAAGGCTAATTTCCCTTACCTATAGAGTCCCCCAGCAGCTTTCATGGGTTTATTTTTTTTTTACTCCTACTAAGAGTGAGACTCTTTTTCCCACTCTTAGTTGTATTTTGATATGTGTTTCAGCCTATTTTTATGCTTATGGGCTATGGAGTTTTTCTCACTCCATAGGTATCATCTTTTTTTAAAACATTTATTTTTTTACCATTTTTATTTAAGTTTTAGAGCATCATAGACATGTGTAAATCAATAAGCAGATTAATAACAAATACGTAATGCTTCATACATGTTGGTTCTTCCTTACCCCTTCATGGGGTTTCAGTACATTTCAATTGCAGTACTCATTTATAATAACAATATAAAAATAAAAATAAATGTTAAACTCCCCCCGCCCCCTCGATATATCGCCGTAGCTTAAAGGTGAAGAAGTGATCTGTTCCTATCTTTAAATTTCAGCCAGGTGGATCCTTTCCAATTTAGTGTTCGATTTTATCAAACAAGATAACGCACGGAGCAATCTTGGCTTAAAGTACATCTGCTCTTTGTCATCTGTGAATTCGTGTAATGGTAGCCAAATGTTCAGATATTTTGCGCGATTGTGATTCTGGCTGCGCTCAACATATGTGTAATTAGGGTGGCTGTCGGCCCTGAGCTTGCGTAGCATCCCTCCACTGTTTCTCCCAAGAGTACCACTAGCGGGTTGAAGGGAAGCCCTACGCCAGTTATATCCTTAATGTCACTTAAAATCTCTTTCCAGTAGGTTTCTGTTAGTGGGCAGGACCACCACATGTGAATGAGGTCCCCAAGTTGGCCACAATTCCTCCAGCGCTCAGCCAGGTATTCTGGGTTAATGGCGTGCATGCGTGTGGGCGTCATGTACCACCAAAGACAGAGTTTGTATGCTGCCTCTTTTTTTTTTTTAAATATGTTTTTATTTGCATTTTCAACATCAAGACAATAGCAATATTGGTTACTTCAACAAAAAACCCTTGTATTATTTTCATGTAACATATATATAAGAAACATAAAGAGGGGAGAAGTGCAAAGCAATGATGAACTTTAGTCTTGTGTTTCTGATTCCCCTCCCTCCCCCTCCCCGCCCTCTCCTCACCCCCCCCTCCACTCGACACGGTCGCTTTGTACACCACTCTAAATAAAAGTTCAACACCACTTTAGGCATTACAGCATTGCATGGGCTCTGCAAGTTGCTACTGAAAGAAAGGAAGAAGCCCCTACAGGGCTTGGGGTAAGCAATCGTCCGGTGGCATAGGGCGTTGCCCTGATTCCTTTGGTTGGCTGAGATGGTAAGCATGTGTTCTTAGTCTGTGGGCTCCCAATATGTCGTGTAGTATTCTAGAAAGGGCAACCAAATCATTTCGATATTTCTGCGAGATTCATTTATCGCTGCCGTTAGGCTTTCCATTTCGTATATTGCGTGGGCTTTTATTAACCATTCTCTTTGATGGTAGGACCATCGATTTCCATTTTATGGTCAGGCACACTCGGGCTGCTAATAGAAGATTGCGTGGTAGGTACATTAGAGATTCGTATGTTTCATCATCTTCCGACTCAACTCCAAACAAAACTAGTGTGGGCGTTGGGTTTCTGAGGACCCCATCTATGTCTCGAATCCAGCCCAGCACTTCCCGCCAGTACACCTGGACTCTGTCACAACCCCACCATTGGTGCCAGTAGTCACATTGCTCTCCGCAACCCCTCCAGCAGTAGGGAGATGTCCCGGGGAACATTTTGGATAGGCGAAGGGGTGTGTAGTGCCATCTCATCAGTAATCGCACATTGTGCATTTTGTATTGCATGGAGACCGATGATGACCATACCGCTCTATATATTCCTTTCCATACCTCCCCTTGGGTTTCTATGGATAGGTCGGTTTCCCATTTCACTTCTGAAGGTGGGCGTGGACTGTGACCCCTCGTGACTAGTGCTCTGTACAACTTTGATATGAGACCTCTCGATGCTTGGGGGGAGCTTAAGATTTGCTCGAATGGTGTCAAAGGGCGCTTTAACGAGTTGCCCCACCTCGGGTCGTGCATGGCACTTCGCAACTGGAGGAAGGACAAAGGGGAGACACTTGTGCCCTGCAAGTCAGCCTGTAATTCCTCCCGGGTTGTAAACACCTCATTTTTCCAAAGCTGTCCCGCCCGACTTAGACCCGCCTCGTACCATGACTGTGACTGCTGGACTGCTCTCAGTGAGTTTTGAATAGGTGGGGACCAGATGCAACTTAAAGGGGAAGGCCATGTTGTGATTCCCTGCATGGCCCGGGATGGACGCCAGAGAGACCATAATACCTTCAGAATGGGGTGCTGTTTAATCCTTTGTGTCATGGCTGATCTTGGGACCCACAACCACTCTCCCAGGGTGACCGGATCAAAGATGTCGTTCTCTATTGCCACCCACTGTTTCTCTGGGTTTTCCCACAGATGATCCGGGAGTATGCGGAGTTGTGACGCTCTATAATATTCTCCCAGGTCTGGAAAGCTCATGCCCCCCATCTCTTTAGGTTGGATCAGTGTGGAGTATGGGATCCTTGCTCGTTTGTCTGCCCATAGAAATCTTAATAGTATGCGCTTTACCTCTGCTAAGAAGGAATCGGGAACAATGACTGGGAGGGACTGAAATAAAAATAGGAATCGTGGGAGAATGTTCATTTTGATGGCAGTAAAACGCGCCGCCCATGACATGGAGAGTTTGCGCCATCTGGAGATGTCATTTTGGATGGCTACCCACAGTGGTGTGTAGTTGGCTTCGAAAAGGTCAGACAGGGAGACCGTTATATTAATCCCTAGGTAGCGGACTAAGTCGGTTTGCACCTTGAAATTCCAATCTGTCTCTAAACGTAGTGCTAGGTCAGTGTTGTCTTTCAAAGGGACAGCTATGGTTTTTTGTAGGTTGACCCGAAAGCCTGATAGGGGACCGTATCGCGACAACTCTTGGAAAAAAGCGGGGATAGAAGTAGAGGGTTCGGTCAGGTATAAGAGGATATCGTCGGCAAACATCGCCAGTTTGTACTCCCTGCCGCCTCGCGGGATTCCTCTGATGCTCGGGTTGGACCTGATGGCTTGGGCGAAGGGTTCAATGACCAGGGCATAAATGAGAGGGGAGAGCGGACAGCCTTGTCTTGTACCTCGAGTAAGGTTGAAGGTTCGCGATGAGATACCATTGATCGATACTTTGGCCCGGGCAGATCGGTATAGTGCTTTCGCTCCTTGTGTCCATGCAGCTCCCAACCCCACCCACTCTAGAACAGCTCTCAAGAAGGACCACTCTACACGGTCGAAAGCCTTTTCGGCGTCTACTGATAACAAGAGGGGGTCCTCGCCGGCCTCTCGGAGAGTTGCCATGAGGTCTAGGGTTTTTCTAACGTTATCTGCCCCTTGCCGGCCTCTTACGTACCCTACCTGGTCAGTGTGGATTTGTTGCGGGAGAATCTGGGCGAGGTGGGCGGCCAATATGCTGGAGTAAATTTTTGCATCTACATTTATGAGAGAAATTGGCCGGTATGATGAACACTCTATGGGGTCTTTACCTTCTTTGGGGATTACTATGATAATAGATTCAGTGAAGGAGTCGGGAGCTCGACCCGATTCTAAGATGGAAGTAAATAGTTTGGCGAGGAATGGCACAAGTGTGCCGGCGTTTCTCTTATAAAAGGCTGGCGTGAAACCATCCTGTCCCGGGGCTGAGCCAACTTTGAGGGCTGAGATCGCTCCCTGCACCTCTGTTGCCGAGATTGGGGCATTTAGCATTTCTAGATGTTCTTCCGTGATGGGTGGGCGTGACATATTGGTTAGGTATTCTTTGATGTCGGGGGAGGTGCCATCAGTCTCAGCAGCGTATAGGTCTGCATAAAAATTGGAGAAGCGAGACACTATGTCTTGGGGATTTGTGAGTGGGATGCCTTGTTCATTGTTTACTTTGTGGACTGCTCTATCTGCCCTCTGTTTGCGGAGTCTGTTCGCTAGCATGGTGTGCGCTTTATCCCCCTTTTCAAAGAACTTCTGTTTGAGGTATTTAATCTGAGTGAGGGCTTTGCCTTTCCATATATCTTTTAGTTCCTCTCTCATTTTCCTAATTCTCATTTCTGTATCAATGTCGCTAGTGGGGAGCTCCCTAAGGGAGCGTTCCAGTCGAGTGATCTCTTCCTTAAGTTTTTTCTCCTTGAGTAGCCGGAGTCTTTTTTTGGCGGCCCCCTCTGATATAAGAATGCCCCTTAATGTGGCTTTGCCTGCTTCCCACACTGTGTTCAGTGACATGCCGTCAGTGTCGTTGATGTCAAAGTATTCTGTGATGGCTCCCGAAAGGAAGTCCTTGAAAATTGGGTCTCTGCATAACAAGTCGTTACATCGCCACCGGCGGTCCAGGGCTGGGAGTGGGCCCAGGTCTAATTCTAGGCCGCACAGGTCGTGGTCTGACCAGGCTACTATTTGGATGGATGTACTTAAGATGTCACCCTCGTTTTCCGCCCCCAGTAGTAGGTAATCAATCCTGGAGAAGGAGTGGTGTGGTGGAGAATAAAAAGTAAAGGCTTTTTCCCCTGGGTGAGTTACACGCCAGGTATCTATTAAATGATGTTCCCTGAGCTGACTTGCGAATCTGTCGCCCTGAAGCGTGCTTGGAGGTAGGGAATTTGGTCGAGCTGAGTACCAGTCGCATTCACGATCTATAGCTACGTTAAAGTCACCCCCGCAAATTAGTGAACCCTCCCTCCATTCCTCAATGAAATCGAACAGGGGGTCAGTGAAGCTCGCTTGCCCCTGGTTGGGGGCGTAGACTGCGCACAGTGTGATGGTACGTGTTCTCAGTGTCCCCTTGAGTGCGACATATCTCCCGTGCGTGTCTCTGTGTATATGAAGAACCTGCATTCCCAGGGACCTACGCAGCAAAATGCCCACACCCCCCTTCTTCTCCGGTCCAGATGCCCAGAATGCTTCCCCTATGTCTCTCCCTAGGATCTTTCTTTCTCCACCTTTAATATATTTTGTTTCTTGTATGAAGAGAACATCTAGTTTGGATTGCGCAAACTGTCTCGCTAGCATTGATCTCTTTTGCGGGGAATTTAAGCCCTTGACATTGAGGGAGCCGAAGACTATGCCCTGTGAGTTAGCCATATTCTAGGGTTTGGATAGCATTTTTCGTATTGTGGCTTGCTTGACCCCTTTGTTCCATATTAGAGTTAGTGAATAACTGCCTTGTGTTGTGGTACTTTTGAGTTGGTTCTTTGTGCTTCGCGAGCTTGCTTTGTCGAGTGGTTAATTGGATCCCCCCTGTCCCTTCCGCCCCTTCCCTAGTGTGGAGTGCTATACGGGACATCCCCACCCCACGGAAAGGGAAGAGAGTAAAGAAAAAAGAAAGGAGACGCCCTCGTCCAAAGAGGGCCACTTTAGGAGAACCCCTCTTCAAGCCCTGGTTGTAACTTTGTTCTTTGTGCAGGGACAGAATGCATAGGAGACCGTAATGGTGGACAAAGACCTAGAGTGTCTCTCAGCCCCTAACCCCGTCTAGGCAAACAAACTTTAAAGAGAAAAAAAAAAACTTCCATGGAGCTCCATGGCGACCATTTCGGCCCGAGTTAGAGCCCCTAAACAGTGTACAGACACAAGGTGCAGTGTAGGCAGTTCAAGGAGTGTTCAAACGTTTGAATTTCCATTTCTGTTGCGCACGGCCTCTTCTCGAGGGCTTTTCAGTTGGATCACGGCGCGGGCCCTTTGGTGCTCTTCGGCCCTCTGCGTCTGAATCTCTTGCTGGGCCTTGTAGGTGGCGACGAGCTCGTTCCGCCTCTTCCACCGAGGTAAGCCTGTATTCTTCGCTGTCGAACTCAAATGTGAGGGAGAATGGGTGGCCCCATCAGTACTTAACGCCTTTCTCTCGGAGCCAGATCGTGAGGGGACGACACCCTCTTCTTTTTGCGAGGGTCATCGCTGAGAGGTCTTGGTATATCTTGACTGTTGAGCCACGGAAATTGATCGTGTCCTTCGTTCTTGCTTTTTGTAGGATGTCCTGCCTTTGCATGTAGTAATGACATTTGATTAGGACCGATCGAGGGCCTCTCGCTGAGCCCCCTGCCCTGTGCACCCTGTCGAACTCGAGGGTCGGGGGGGCGGATTCGTCATAGAGAGACAAGATTAGGGATTTCACCGTGCTCTCCAGGCTTGACTGTGTCTCTCCTCGCTCTTCTTCCAGACCGATTATGCGGATGTTGGAGCGTCGCTCCCGATTTTCAAGGTCGTCCACTTTTGATTCCATGTCCCTTTCCTTCTGCTCGAGGTCTAGTAGTCTAGCTTCGTATTGCATGGTGGCGATATCTCCTGATTGTTGGTTATTTTCAACCGCTTCCAGGCGGTCCTCAACTTTGGCCACTTTCGTTTGTAGGTCTGATACTATTTCAGTTAGGTTATTTCTCATTGATCTAATCTCCCCAAGCAGCAGACGGATATCCGACTTTGTTGCGCTGTCGCCGTCATTGCCTGGAATATCTGAAGTGCTTTGGGCTTCTTCCGCTTCCATGGTTGCGTTATTACGTCTAAACTTTCTCAGGGTTGCCAAGGTTCGTGGATCCAGCTTTGATACCTATGGAGGGTCCAGGCTATTGTTGCAGTGAGCAAGGACTGCTGTGCCGAGGTGTGCTTATACCCACGATCGTGTTTCTGTGGTTGGTTGGATCTTCGGGTGGAGACACTCTCAGCTCCGTGGTGGGCTGCCCTGGACTCCGTGGCACGTTGCCTGCGTTTTTGCCCTAAGTGACTCCGGTGCGGACTCAGTATCGCCCCCACCCCCCCAAAAGCACTGCTCGGGTGGGTCGGGTGCCGCGCTGTACGGCTGTCTCTGCGCCCCGCAAGGTGCGTGGAGGGCCCTTGATGGTCCCAAGGTTGGCTGCGAGGCTCCGCTAGTGGTGACGAGCTACCACAGGGTATGGTACCCGTGGGGGTCCGTGACGTGGGAGCGGTGGATCGGAGCTGTTGGGGTAGACTTTGTGGTCACTCTGGGTTTGGGGTTGCAGGAATGGCCGCTCTGCGCTCTTGATGCTTGGTGAGGAGGGGGAGCCTCGGTTGGGCGGAGGAAACACGGGCCTCCTTCCGCAGGCGGCTTGGTGTCTGTGGCCTACTGCCGCGTACGGCCCCCTAGGAGAGAACGTATAGTGGCTGTGTGCCTGGGCCCTCGAGGGTTGCTGAGCGGAGGTGCGGCGTGGCCCGAGCGTGCAAGTGTTGAGGTGAGGCGTGGGTGGAGGGATATGACCCTCGCTTGCGGTTCGCGCCGTAGAGTGGGACTGCAGAGTCTTAGGAGTTGGCTCCGATGGGGGGGGGGGGGGGCTGGCTCCCGAGCGGAAAGGCCCGCTTGGGGCACTGCTTACCCGCACCGGGCCGATCACTCCGGTTGCTGCCTGCCTGGTCGTTTAACCTCCGGTAAGCCGGGCGCTACGGACCGCTGTGGCTGTTCTCGTAGCTGCCGCACCTCGTTGTAGGGCTGGAGTTCTCCCGTTCGCTGGGCGCAGGATGCAACTGGTGGGCTGGTTTCAGTCCTTGTCGGGTTTCTTCTTACGCGCACGGCGCGTATCTCAGATGACGGCGGCCATTTTTTTTTTTTCTTTTTCTCCCCTCTCCTCGCTTTTCTGAGTACGGGCCTTCTGTGCTGCCCGGGGGCTTCCGATCGGAGGCTGACTTCTGCTTTTCCTCGCAGCCTCGTCACCTGGGTTATGGCTGGGTGGGTGCCAGGACGCCTTATCTTCTTCGTCTGCTGGTTTTTCCGAGCTTTAGTTTCCCCTGCATTGCTCGAAAAGCCGATTTTATCGGGCTTGAAGAGGGAGACGGTGGCTCAAGCGACCATCGCGTCTGCGCCCCCTGGTGGTCTCCTATGCTGCCTCTTTAATCAAGGTACATCTAGAGCTCCTCGCGGCTCTATGCCAAATGCGGACCCATGTGTCCCCTTCAATTGGTCTCCTTAGATCCGACTCCCATTTCTAAATATAAGTAAGGTTCTCTTCTGGGTCCCCTTCCCCCACCAGGCGGTATAGACTAGTTATTCACTTGTCTAGGTGGCCGTCTTGTATTGTTAGCTCCACTCCTGTAGGATTTCTGGTTGCCCCTTCTTTCACCATCGCATTTGAGACCCAGTGTTTGAGTTGAACATAGTGGAATCGTTCTTGTTCCGGGATGTTAAACCTGGTTTTATATTCTTCAAACGACGGGTGTCCCATCTGCGTGAAGATATTTAGGACCATGTTGCTTTCCCTGCCTCCCCAGTTTGTCCAAAAGTTAACATATGTTCCAGGGGTAAACTCTGGGTTATAGGCTATTGGCGTAAGAGGCCCCACCCCTCCTTTAATCTTCTTGTTTCTCAGCACCCTGTCCCAGTACCACAAAGTAGTTCTGGTTGATTCCAGTATTCGGCCCCCTTTTTCCCCCATGTCGTGTGGCGAGGAAACTAAGACACTCAGGGCTATCTTAGTTGCCAAACTTTCAAGTAGGACCCACTGATTCCGTGCTTCTCGAGTAGTCCATTGCAGCATAGGGGCTATCTGTGCTGCCCATAAGTACCTACGGAAAAGGTATAATCTTTTTACATGTGTGTTACACAGCACCCTCAGTGCAGTAACACAGGGATGTTATAGTGACCCCCAAACATAGACTCCATACCCTGGAGCTGACTACTGTCTCCCAGGGCATGTAAAGTCCCCATTGACTTTACTAGTCAATATTTATGAACAAAACCAGTACAACTCATCTTACTATGGAAGTACTGGGAAGGGTTAATAGTTTTTCCCTGGTGTTCATTTTCGGGAGGGTACTGTCCAGTACCTCTCTCCAAAGTTTCTGGCTGGTGGCAGTGGTTACTACTGTAAATATTCAACCGCAAATATTTTTCTATGGGATTTTCCCATTGTTCGAGGCTACCACTTTTACTGACAGCCTCTAACATGCCGCCGGTTTATTTTAATAATAACTTTACTCGGGTAGGTTTTTATTGCCAGATCTTTGATTATATTTCTTTCTCGTGTCTTTCTCTGAAATCCTAACCCAGGTCGGGGATCCTTTGTTCGTCCTTTTGGCGGGCTTCTGCCAAGAAGCCCTCCTTTCGGCGCCACTGAGTCTGGGGTGGATCCATTGTGTGGGAGGGGGAGTAGGACCCCTGGACAGGGTTGCCTCAGCAACCCAGGTCGCACTCTGCCCTGATAGGCTGGAGGTTCTCCCGCCAGGACGACCACTCCACTGTGTGAGTGACAGCTAGGCTGTATGAATGGGGATATTTTTTAATAAAAGCAGGGTCCTGAGGACTGGAAGAGCAAGACCTCATCACTGGAACTAAGAAGCCGAAGAGGAGAGAAGCCAAAGACATCTGCAACAACTGAACCACCGGTGAAGTCTCACCACTTTTCTCCACACAACGAGAGAAGATCTTCATCTGCAAGAGCCTTCTTCCCTTGAGCTGGTGGGGCCAACCAGTTTGCCAATCGCCTTCCTGGACCTGCCTTGGTCGAATCGCCAGTGCCCTGCACTCAGAGACCGGATAGCCAGGCACCCGTCCACCCGGACCGCGATTTAAAGGAGCATACCTTTTATTTGTTGGGCAGCACCGCGGCTGGATTAATCCCTGGGCAGTGCAGTAACTCGAACCTTCCTCCACAACGAGAGACTCTCTTCCTCTGCTGGATCTCCCGAACTGCAGGAACTGGCAGGAACGACCGCCACCGGAGGAGCCTCTTTTACATTTTAAGGTAGTTTGTTCCGCCAGGCCTCCCTTTTCGTGTGGTAGTGCTAAAGGTGTTTTAAATCCTTTACCTATCTGCTGGGTTGGCCTCCCCTATCCTCCAACATATAGTTGGTCTTTAATGTATCGTCCAATGTTTTTTTACGTTTGCCTCTGCTACTGCCACACACAGTCCTTCTAAAAAAGGGATTCTGCACCCATGGCAACTGCCATCCACAGCCACCATAAAAAAGTGACTTGGCACTGTAGGAACATAAAGTCTCCTGCACTTCTCGATGACCAAAGATCTGTTGCCTCTGATTTGGTACCTACTATTTCTTGCTTGGCCCTTGGGTCAGAGAAGCGTTCTCTGCTGCAGTGGCCTTTCTGTTTCAGGATTCCGTCCAATTAGTTGTTTGCTTTGCTGCTCACCTTTTCCAGGCTGTGTTTATTTTTTTTTAATTTTTACTGAAAGGTTACTGCTGGCTACCTTGAAAACCGTGTAAGCGAATTAGGACAACCACTTTGTTTTTTTAGGAGCCCTTTAACCTGGAGGCATGTTTGCAGTCTGAAAGAGAATATTAAATTAAATGCCCATACTAGTTAACCTGCTGGGTGCTACCAGCTGTAAAGCCTATGGGCAAATCTGCCTTTATGTGCTCTTATCCGTCCCTTATGAGTTATCACTTGTAAAGGGTCAGTTGTTTTTCAAAGAAACGAGCTGGGGGTAGATCTGTCTTCGGCTGGGGCCTCCCTCTGGAACAGCCTCCCTGCCCCTCTAAAACTTTAGGAGAACCATCTCCGGTTCTGGAAGCACCTCAAGACCATCCTCTTTTCTTCTGCCTTCGCTCCCCCCTCTCCCCTGCTGATCTGTTCTCTCTTGGCACCGTGCACCTGGCCACCCTCTGTCCTCTGGGCTCAGGTACCTGCTCACCCTCCCGCACTGCCTCCGGGCCCCCCCTTGCACTGGGTTCTGTATCTGTACACATACAGCCCCCCCTTTTTCTTCCTGCACATCAGACCTACCCTGTCTGCTGCCTTAAACCTAGCACTTGCAAATTGTTGGCTGCACTCACACTGTTTGTTGCCTTTATTATTTATTTATTGTTATTTATCTGTTTCTCCTCTACTTTGCACTTTCCACTTCTCCCCCCTACGATGCACTTTTTCCCTCCCCTTCTCCCATGCACTTGTGCATTTTCAATGTCACTGGGCCTAGTAAGATCGCTGTTTTCTTCTCCCCTGTTCCTCTCCCCTCCATTGCCTTGTCGCGCTCTGAAACACTTGTATATGAGCGCGATAGAAATAAAATATCAATATCAAACCAGGGAGATAAGTAAGATTGACGAGCAGAAAAGAGCCCTTTATTGCCCTTGTGCACAGACATTACGGTTATATTAATTCTTGTTAAAAGGTTATATAAAACCATTCATACCTTAATGCACCATCCGATTTCAAATAACATTTTTCAAGTTTGCCTGGGATGCAAATCCTGTTTCTTCTGTGTTTTTATTTATTTTTTATTTTTTTCCCCAGCAATACAGAGGCTTTCTTAGTAGCCAATGTTACAGTTGGAGGAAATTAAAATAATGTGCCCTGTAAAAAGGCTGCATTTTGCAAGGTATGGGTATTGTGACGAATCCTTTGGTGTCATAATTTCTCCCCATCATCACTTCTTCCCGGGAGGGGTGAGGCCGCTCCCTGATAGTTCGCCGCGGGAGAATCCCATGGAAGGGGAGCCCCTCTGCGGTAGATGGGAAGACTATCACGGGAGAACGCGGTATGTTGCCACCATACATTGCTCACCCAACATGGATAGGGCCCAAGCACCCCTACCCTCTGTCTCCTCTTCTGTCAGATATAGTGAGAGTAGATGGCTCCAGAAATACTGACACGAAGAAGAGCAGGGCAATGAAGAGCCCTACGCGGAAACAAGACAAACATAGTAGCTATCCGGGGATTCGAAAGACAGCGCAAGGAGGATGTGCTGGAGACCTGGACGCCAGGAGAAGGAAGTCAGCGTCCAAGAAGGCTGAGCTGGGCGAGGGCTTACCTGAAGTCTGGGAAACCCAACGTCTGATGGCAGGAAGGAAGCCTTCAGAGTGGTCCAGGCGAGATCCGACGTACTGTGACAAACAAGTGTGCCGGAGCCGCTGAGAGCAGACCGTGAGAGTCCAGGGGAAGCCACAGAAGCTTGTCGGTGTTGCTGAGGACCGGGACCCTCGCGTACCAAGTCAGAAGGTACACGGCAGGGGACATGGAAGGCACTGGCAAACCCTAGAGGCTGTGATCGGAAGGAAGTGCAGAACCATCTTCCTTGTCCCATTGGGACCAAACAGAGAAACAAATTGTAATGGGTGAGAGAGCACCCCAAAGTAACCAGAAGAGAGATAAGGGTCTGGGACCCGAATGTTGAGTGGTTTGAAGAATTGTACATGCAAGAGAATGCCTTGCAGGAAAGTGAACGGGGCCTGACAAAGAATATTTTAAACCTGAGAAAGGGGTCTGGAACCCACATAACCAGACCAAGTGAAGACAGATATACCCTTTGGCAAAGGTCAGAAGAAGACCAACAGTAAATGGAAACTTTCTTTAGCCAAAGTGAAGAGAAGACCAGGGGAACAGAGAAATATCCTTAGGCAAAGAGAAAGAGACATTTTAAACACGAGGAAGGGGTCTGGGACCTACATGACCAGAAGAGAAGACCAAGGGGGGAGAGAGATATAATTTGGCAAAGGTCAGAAGAAGACCAACAGAAAAGAGGAACATTCTATACTCTAAGTCAAGAGAGGGGAAGAGAGAAATATCCTTTGGCAAAAGTCGAGAAGATCAGAGTAAGAAAGATATATATATATATATATATATATATATATTTTGGGGGCTAACAAAAATCCAGATATCATTGTGACTGTTGAAAGAGGAGACGTTCTCAAGGGCGGAAGGTAGCAGCAGAGTGTGATTGGCTGCAAGGCCAGAGCGCGGAAGGGCCAAAGCTGAAAAGCAGCAGAGCGTGATCAGCTGCAAAGCAGAGAGCCCGGCAGGGAACTGGAATCAAAGCAGGAGTAAGGAGGAACCGCATACAAAGATCCGTAGCTCGAAGCAAAAAGGTGCTGGAAGGACTCTTAATGCAAGAGACTGAGCCCCTGCAGGCAGCAGCTTATATACCGCCCTGCCCAGCACAGAGGCAGGCTAATTGTTCGCACCTGGATCAGCACACCTGAATATAATCTGCCTCCTCCCTCTTTGTTCCTGAGCTGGTGGAAGCAGAGCTGATCCTTAGGGCTTCTGGGGATTGTAGTTCCAATGATGACAAATAGGAACAGCCAGGAATAGCTAGTTATAGCCAAGTGCATTGCGGTAAGTGTAGTTTGTTGGGAAAAATAGAAAAGCACCAAGTCTCGCAAATGGGAAATAAGGTCCAAGAAGTGAATAGTGGTTGATCCAAGAGTTTTCCGCAGATAAATGAATAACAATTAGTCCATATTGATCGCCAATGTATGCGCCCATGGCGCAGGCATGACAATTACACCCATTTTTGTAGATTTATGTCCCTTTTGGTTGTGCCAGCAAAAGCCAGGCGCAATAATGGAAATGCAGGATGGACATGTAGAGGGAGAGATTAGACGCAGCCATCATTGAAGATCTACTTTGTGAAATTTTGCTTCTCTCTGGCCCGTAAGTTGAACTTGTGGACTCATAAGAACCATATTGCCCACAGCTCTGGGCAATATTATCTAATTGTTTCCCCCATTTCTTTAACACAAGGTCGTATTTCTTTTTGATTGCCATAAAGGTTTCTTCTTATGGTGTTCGTTTTCGCATCTGTCACAGATGAACAAGAATCTCTCCAAATCTCGGGCAGTCCAAAGGGTTTTATGGAAAACTTTGTGGACGCCAAGGTCTCCTCTCTTTCTCTCGTCTTTTATCGAACCTCCTCCCTAACTTAGGCATCCCTGATGCCAAGTTAATATATACAGAAGGTTCACACCTAATGTTTAGTTCTGGCTTCCGCTTGTTGTGAAGACCTAAAGGCATAACACTTTTAAACTCATTCACGGACTTCCTAACTTTCTTTGCTCTAGCCAGTTGTTAGTGTTCTACTGAGGTATTGGGATGTTGCCTTATTGATGCCCTGCTGGATTCAGTCTTTCTGTCAGGAATAACCTTCCTGGCACTAGACAACCACTTCTGCCAAACCTTGTGATCCCTGCAGCAGAGCAGACTGTTGCCAGGACGTTTGTGGCAACCTTGGTGGACTACAAGATATGTGCCATAAGTTAGGTATGCATTTATGTTATAGCTACCATTCCAAGATGGTGCATTTGAGTACTTATATCCATGCCCTGCTCAAAATGGCTGCCATGTCATTCTACTGCTCTTTCTTCACCCAGAGAACCTCGGGACCTCACATCCTGGGAACTGCTATTTATGAATGTGTCGGCAGAAGCCCAGCATCTTGCAATCCTGAAATGCGGCGATACTCCACATCGAGCTGAATCCTCCAGGAAAGAAGCAGACCCGACTTTGTTTATAGGTAATTAGCCAGGTTCTTAGCCATAGTGAACCCGTCGCTAGTGCGACACATGTGCAACCCTTTTGTTACCATCACCAATACTGCGCTTCTAGCAGTTTTTCTTTCTGGAACCTGTATTCCATAGATTTTAATTAATACAACGCTAATTGCACGCAACTAGCGCTCTCATTACCCCCCCGTGGTGTTGTATTAGCGAGACTACTCGCAAGGATTATATAATAATAATCATTACTGGTGCAACTTTGGAAGTATGAACTACTACCCATTTGCCCTTAAGCTTGTCACGATTATGTCTATTGACCAATACACAGGGGAACAAACTACTGGGGTGGAAGACAGATTGCTGGCACTAGTTAGATGGACGAGTTCTAAGGATTGTAAAACCAACAATACTTTTGAAGGTCCAGTATTCAAACTGATTGACTAGCCACAACAGGTACCACTATACATGGGGTCACGGCTCTGCAAGGGGGAAGGCTGGTACTAAATTGTAAACCTTTCCCTCTCTCGCCCTTCTTGCACAGATCTCTGTCATTCAAACAAAATTGAATTCCTCCTGTAAGTGTGAGGATCCTTCCCTACCACAAAGAGACTGGAAGCCTCCACTTCAAGACTTCCGGAATCCTTCTTACACACAGGCAAGGTCCTGTGAGACGGGATACTGTAAGGTTGTCTTATCAGCGCCCTATTTCTCCTTGGGTTTTGCTTGTGTGTGCATTCTACATGTTCCTGAGAGCTGCTGAGATATTGAATCTGACAGATTGCAAGACCCTTAATCACTCTGGAACCATGGAAGCTATGATCAAGGAATGTTACTCACCACTCCGAAATAGGCCCAAGATGAGGATGAGTGACCTTGGAGATGATGGTTGTACAAGAATCGATATTCAGCCTTCCATCCCAGCTCCCCTGAGTACAAGACTCAGGCTTCCTCAAAGAGGGGCTCTTTTCTACAATGTACCTCTCTGCTGTTTCGATTGGGACAGACAGAGGTGTCAATTGGTTAAAAGAGCGGGGAGAACACACACCGGCAATACCAATGCTGCAAAGGAATACAAAGATATTAGACAGTGTTGAAAATAAATCAAGTAATCAGAACAGCAGTATTTACAGGAATATACCTAGATAAGTATTGGAGTGGAGCTTCCCCGGGATGAATCTACAAAAATATGAATAAGCACAATGAGTGGAAAATAATTCTAAAGAGACTTCCTTAAGTATCGAACCAATAACAACTAACCTGAAATGGATATTTTGAGGATGGAAAGTAGTCCATACAAAATAGAAGAAAACGAAAGGAGAAAATAACAAACAGGAATGTTAGTATAGGGAAATAGCCCCAAACGGCACGAGGGTCGCACTAGTGCCGGGTTGGTGCAGTATCAGCAAAGCGTATATATGCACTTGAAGATAAGTTCACAATATAGTCACTCAATGTTCCAGAATCCAACAAAAGGTGAAGATCCAAACAAGGTCGTGGAGAAAATAAACAGCAGGGATGGAATGGCCAATTATAGTATGTAGCTGAGCGCACACACATATCCAGGTAAGGCGTAGAAAAGTTCTGGATGATTGATAGCAAGTCACCTGCGAGGAAGGTAAGGTGGTTCAATGGAGTACCGCAAGAGACAGCAGGAAGCAGGATCCAATAACGTTCTGGGTCAAAAGCCAGGCGAGCACGACAGGAATAAAGGAGGAGGCAAGCCAATCCAGAAGCCAGGCAAGGGTCAGAAAACCAGGTAAGCAGATTAGGAATTCGTGCGAGAAGACACAAAGGAGTAAACGGACGTAACCGCTGAGCTTGTAATGCTAATTAGCAGCAACGAGCCCCTTGGAAGACGGTTGTTTTAAAGCCGTATGGGGGCGTGTCTTGCCGTATGTCTTCCACGTACAGGACGTGTCAGCTGACACGGACTCCGTCGTAGTTTGTACAGGCACCATGGCAACCTGTATCTGGTCCACAGAGGAGCTTGTAAAGGAGTCGTATTCCGCAAGGAAGCCCGAAGTGTAACAAGGAATTGGCAGCCTCAATGCAGAAGTTACAGGCTGAGGTCATCACTTCCCGGGCACGAAAAGGCAGTCTTTTTCCAGTCTCTCACGGCGCTCCAAGGCAAGGTAGAATCCATGTCCAGTAAACGCCCAGTCCCGGAAAATCCTTGAGAAGCACCAGAGGTCCAGTGACACCAGATGAACGTCAAAGAAGAAGGGGCCATCTACGTTGGGAGACCCTGGTCATTGGGTCAGATCTTGTCCTATGAAACCCAAATCCATGGCGGACCACTCGTCAATCGGAAGGGAGAAATTGGCGAGTGATAGCATTCTCTCCGATGGTTCTATCGACCATCCCCAAACACCTTCCCATGAATAAAACAAGACACATAGTTATTCTTGTAGATCTTCAGACTGGCAATCTGGTCTGCAATGATGTACTGGCCATGTTAGACAGCGGTACAACTGTTAACTTTATAGACGATGCTTTTGTAAAGCGGCAATGAATACCAGTACAAAACAAGGAACAGAGCAAAGACAAAATATCGGTAGACTGATCTAAATTGACTTCTGGCCCCGTCATACGTCAAACCATTCCGCTCACGATGGTCTGTTCCATAAGACATCAAGAACCCATCTGTCTAGATGTTATTGCAGCTCCTCATTTTCAAGTGATTTTAGGGATCCCGTGGCTTACCTATAGTAATCCCCTCATAGACTGGGAGAAAAATAGTGTTTTCTGGAACCAATTGTCCGCTGCACACTCTGCAGGCTCCCCACCATCCACAACAATTGATCCATGTATAGCAGTAACAAGCATTCCGAACCTCCTAACGGAATACCAGGATTACTCCGATGTTTTTGATCCCCTTGAAGCCAATAAACTCCCACCACGTAGACGCTATGGTTGTCTGATTCAACTAATCCCCCGGTGCTCAGATTCCCTATGGAAGGACGTACACCTTAAACGAAAAGAAGGACATCATGAAGATATACATTAAAGAAAATGTAGCAAACTTTTTCATCCGACGTTCCTCTTTACCTGCAGGAGCACCCATATTTTCCACACCAAAAAAAGACGTGACGGTACTAAGGCTGTGCATCGATTACAGACAACTTAATGACATAACCATCTAAAACAGATATCCCTTACCACTTATACAAGTCCCCATAGACCAGGCTCGACACAGTACCATCTATACGAAACTTGATTTGAAGCGACCGTATAATTTGCTAAGAATTGCTCCCAGGGACGAATGAAAAACGGCATTTTGCACAAGAATTGGGCACTAAGAGTATTTAGTTATGCCCGCCGGCCTGTGCAATGCCCCAGCTGCTTTTCAGTTCTTAATGATGTGTTCCGAGACATATTATCTACCTGAGTGACATACTGGTGTTTTCTTCTACCTTAACCAAGCATGTCCTCCATGTACTGGAAGTCCTATCTCGGTTACGTAAGAACCATTTATATGCGAAGATATCTAAATGTCTGTTTCACCAGGAACAAGTGGCCTATTTAGGATACATCCTCTACCCTAAAAAGATTGAGATGGACTCCTGAAAGATCAATGCTATCCTGGGATGGCTAGCACCTACCAACGTCAAGGAATTGCAAAGTTTCTTGGATTCACAAACTTTTACCAACGCTTCATCTGTAACTACTACCACCTCTTGTTGCCTTTGACATCGCTGTTAGAAAAGGACGCCCCTTTCAATGGAATTTAACAACTCAAGATGCATTTAACCAACTGAAGATTAAGTTTACAACTGCCTGATCTTGAAACTGCCAGACCCGGATTTACCCTGTACGGTAGAAGCTGATACCTCTGATTTATGCCATCGGGCCGTCTTGGTCCAAACCCAGTAATCCAGTAGCATATGATTCCTGGAAGCTCACGGTCACAAAACAAAACTATAGTATCTTTGATAACGAGCTGCTGGTCATAAAAGAAACGTTTACCACATGGAAACATCTGGAAGGATCCTAACCTCCAGTATTGGTCATCGCGGACCGTTGGAACCTGGAGTTCCTACGCACGACCAGAACCATCAACCAGAGGCGCTGGAAGTTAGTCTTATCAGCATCCTATTTCTCCTTGGGTTTTGCTTGTGTGTGTGTGTGCGCATGCTACATGGTTCCCGAGAGCTGGTGAGTTATTGCGTTTGACACCTTCTTTGGCACATGCACACTCTCCTTTCCATTTCCTACTTTCTTCTTCCTTCCTCCTTCTCACTCCTCCAATCTTCTATCCCCCTGATGTTTCTCACTCCTTCTATGCCTCGCCTCCACCCTTTGAAGTTACTCCACCTTGCATCCTTTGAAGTCACTCCTCCTTCAACACTACTACCTCCTCCACACTACTACTTCCTCCATAACACTATTCCCTCCATACTACTACTCAAACACCCTCCTTTTATTTAGTACCATCACTTCACAATCACTCCTTACAGTAATATTTCTAACCACCCTCTTATCTTTACCTTTGCCTGGTAGGCCTCCCACCCCAGCTGAGAGGGGTTCCAGCCACCTCTTGACAAGGCCAGTGTAGTGGCCTGGTCACACATCACTCACGTTTTCCTAAAACTAACTAACGGCTGCTTCAATTTGTGTAAAATCTTAGTAATTCCAAATTATAGTTGAATACTTTTTGTTTGGTATTTTTTTTATCATTTTTTTAAAATCAATTTATTTATTAGCATTTTGCATAACAACCAAACATACAATAACTCTGCCGCCGCTCCCCTTCCATCGGCACGCACAGATAAAGGCACTTTATTTCATAAAAAAAAAAAAGAAATGGACTCTTAGTCCTCATAGTTGCAGCGCCGACAGCAGGTCCCTGCCTCTAACACCGAACGGCCTATATCGACTCCGTAAAATAGGGTCAATGTCCTCCCAGGGTTAACAGTACTTGTTGCCTTCAGACCTGTTGGTAGATCCCAGGTGACGATAAGGACCCTGAATCAGTCTCATCAGGCTGATTAAGCAGGTAAAGCGTATATGCATCCCACATTTCTGTCCCCCACCCCCTCCCCCCATCTATTGCCCTGCATGCTGCCCCACCTGGTCTCCATGTCATTACAATACAAAATGTCCGCGGACCATTGGGCAACTATTGGGCAGTGTTTCCCGCCCCACCCCATCGCCACCCTCCGCTTGGCAAGAATCAGGAGAAGCCCCGCCAGTTTCTTGTGTCTCTGGGTATCGACTTGGTGTAGCCCAGCAGGGCCTGTACGGGGTCTGGTGGGATCTCCCTGCACACAATCCCTCCGATTACTCTATAGACCTGTCCCCAAATTTTTTTATTCTGTACACAGTCCCATGCCACATGGAAGAACCCCGCCTCGTCCTGCCCACATCTAGCACAGTTTCCAGTATTCTGTGGATAGAAGCTCTTCAGCCGGGCTGGGGAGTAGTAGTACTGGTGTAAAAATTTAAAGTGAACCAATTTGAATCTCGCGCAAGTTGCCCCTTTTCTAATCATTTCACAACAATACTGCCAGACCGCCTCCAGGATCTCCCTTCCTAACATCTTACCCCATGCCTCCCGCGGCAACTCCCCTAACAGTGTTCTATTTTCCATGGCCATTGTATACTGATCCGAGGTCACGCATCGCCCTGGGTACCCCTTAATCTTTTTGTCCAGTAGCCCTGCAACCCAGGGTTGTTCCCGGAAAGGATGGGAAGATTTGCTGTAGCTTCACCCGCAGTCTATAATACGTGAACACATCTGCTGCTGATAGACCCCCCCCCCCTCTCCCTCAGTTGTGCAACTGGGATACATTTCCCGTCCGGAAAGAGGTCCCCACATTTCATTACACCTAACCTTTACATGAGGGCCACAAATCTCGTTTCACTGGACAGGGGGACGTGACGTTCGGGATGTGCATAACCGGCAGCTCCGGCGAGTATAGCGTGTCCCCTTTCTTTTTATGCTCTAGTCGGACCCATGCTCCACATGTCAGGTCCACCATATTCTTAGCCAAGTGTGTCCTGCTCGGTGCAGTTAAGATAATATACTGCAGCAGTGATCGACCTTTCCACCTCTATATGCCTCTGCTCAGTACCCGCCCCATACCAGTGTACGAGAAAGCCAGCCTGCGCCACTGTGTAGTATACCTTGAAATCTGACAAGGCCAGAAACCTGCTCACCCCCACTCCCGCACCGGTGCAGTAAGCTTGTGCCACAAGATCCTGGGTTGCTTACCAGCCCAAATAAATCGGAACACCAACGACCGCAGCCCCTGGAAATAGCTTTTGGGTACCCTTATCGGAGCATTCAAGAATACATAAAGAAGCCTGGGGAGAATTATCATTTTAATAGCTGAGATCCTGCCATAAAGATTCAAAGGAAGGGAATTCCATCTGGTCAACACATTTTCAACTGTCTGCGATGCTATCATGTAGTTGCTTTGATAAACCACCTGCGCATCCCTGGCAATTGTAATTCCTAAATAGCGGGTTTGGAGCAGGTCCCACTGAAATCCCCAGCTATCCTGAAACTGACTGGCTGATTCCGTCAGCGTGAATATTCTTGATTTGCTAGCATTTATTCTGAGGCCTGAGAACTCGCCATAGAGCTGAAAATCTTTCATGATCGGGTCAAGATTGATTTCAGGGTACCGTATAAACAGGACCATATCGTCCACGTGTAAAGATATCACCACGCGATAGTTGTATAACTGGATCCCGCGGTGTTTGCGAACCTCCCTGACCCAATCGACCCACGGCTCTATGGCCAGCGCGAACAGGGGGGACAACGGGCACCCCTGACTAGTACCACGCTGTAGGGCTATCAGATCTGTAGTGCACCCGTTTATTCTAACCCTAGCCATCAGATCTTTTTACAGTAACCGTATCGGGGAGATGAGCAGTCCCCCGCCCCCCAAGCCCAGGCGATGTAGAAGAGAACAGAAACGGCCACTCGATGGAATCAAACGCCTTTGTGGCATAAAGTAAGGCAGCCACCACGGGTTCCTCCTGGGGCAGTGCTGACATAAGCCCGAACATCCTCCTGAGCCCGAATGACGTCGCCCAGCCTGGAATAAATCCTGCCTGGCACGCCCCCACCATTGTCTGCATTAACGGCGCCAGCCTGGACGCCAGGAATTTAGCTAATATCTTATTATCAAGGTTGATAAGCGAGATTGGCAGTAAGATAAACAGCCATTGCCTGATTTCCCAGGCTTTAGCAGCACCACCACCGCCTCTCTGAGAGAGTCAGGGAGTCTCCCCTCGGACACTGCCTGCTGATATACACATAGTAAATAAGGAGCTAGCCTGTCAATATAGCATTTATAAAATTCGGCCGTAAACCCGTCTGGGCCTGGGGCCTTCCCTCCCGGTAGGGACTTAATTACCTCAACCACCTATAGTTGAATACTTAATACTTTCCAATGTGTTAATCCTAATCCTTTCCGTTCTATTCTCAGTCATAATTTTATGACTGAGAATAGAACATTTGTGTTTAAGAACGTGTTGGGTACTGTCACAAATGTGGCCACTTGAATCCCAACAAGGCTGTGTCATATTATATATCCGACTCCCTCCCAGTTCCCTTCGACAGCCTCAGAAATGGAGAAGGCGAGCTTCCTAAAAAGGCACGGAATGTAGGGGCTGGACACAGGATCTAAAGGGAAGGAAATGGAGAGAGGGAGAATTACAAAATGACCACAGAACAACCACCCAAATCCCTCACTAGGTGTGAGTAAATGCCTGCATAGATAAGGATGGTTCTCCTTGGATTAAGGTAAATCGGATACTCTGCCCGACCCAGGGATAAAAAGGAACAAAAACGAGGGACCTCACGAACAGCATGAGGGCAGAGCTATGGGGAAGACTAAGTCCAACCAGTATCCCCACAGGTGGTAGAGTTCCAGATAAGTGTCAGTGTAGTACAATCCCCGGTAAATATTTCCACAGAAGCAAGGGCAAACATTTCCAAACACAATTATCAGGAATAAAGATTTTCCAGAATAACTTGGAAGAAAGTCTTGATTCTATTAAAGACACAGATGCGAGCTTTATGCTTCTTTCTTTATTTAAAGTCCATAGACAAAGCTCAGCAGCAAGATTTATGCACCAATGTTATAGTAACATTACATAAATAACATGAAAGGGTGCAGGAATCCCATTAAAAACAAAGCATTTGAACATATCCAACAACCATACTCTATGGAAATAAAGTCACTGGGAAAAAAACTCAGTTTCCCAGAAGGCTTAGCCAAAGTCCATAACTGGTCACAGAGCATGTGACTGAATGAGTTATAGGTAGTCCCTCCAAATAGGAGCTAGTCATGTACTACTTCCTCTTCCGACTCTGTGAAAGATTGGGATTGGTCCTATGCTGTACAGTTCCAATGATTGCGACTATTGGTGCTTGAGGATGTATCATTGTTAGGGGATATTGAATTCAGGAAAGGATATGGTGCCTCAGAGGCATGTATGATTACATAAAGGATGATTTTGAGGGCCAGGAAATCGTATGCCGCTTTTTGCATCGACGATTGGGTGGAAGAGTTGCTTACCATCTCCACTTATGAAAGGGCAATTCACAAACTGAACGGAGATAGTGATACATTTACGGACATATGGGCGAGCTTCTTTGATGTGTACGGCTAATATATCAGAACCAATGTCATGTGCTGACTTATTTTGCTTGCCAGGTACATTGATCAGCTCGTATGTCCATATAGACCATTGCAATTTTAGCCATTGAAATTGTCATGTTGGGATATGTTTTGTGATTATTCATGAGTTGTACAACAATTGTAGGTTTATTTCTGTTTCCTCTTCTCCTCTTTTTCTATTTTCTTCTTTCTCCTCTTTCTATGCTTTAAGTACATTTTGACAAGTATATATTTTTTTACGCCCAATCTATGATTTGATTTGTGATCTTAGGTTAATTATCCGAATTTGATTGTCATGTATCTTATGTTTTATGTAAAGTAAAAATGTTGGAACCATAGTAAATTAAAGAGTTTTGTAGCTGTGGATATCCTGCTGAACCCCGCTCAGGTCAAGAGTGCTTGTCCGAGGTCCCTATCGGAAACGAGTGAAAAAACATGGTTACCTGGTGTGTATAATATCCCTTTTAGATGTGTGGGAGTGAAAGAAATTAGTCAGTTAATATGTAACTTTACATTGTATATGATAGAGCAATAATCGTAGGCTTCCAAATAACAGATTGAATAACTGTGCACCCTTCTGTTATTGTACTGTTTAATTTCTTTAATCGGGCGGGATAATGCTTGCCTCTGTGTCTTAATAGAATCAAGACTTTCTTAAAAGTTATTCTGGAAAATCTTTATTTTATGTCTAGACCGGAGCCTCCCATTATGCTAGTTTAAAGCTTACTTGCCACTACATTTGCGGGTTGTTCTACTGGTTTTAGGTACAATTGTTTGAAAACCGACTCACCTGCCCAGTCAGCCATTCTCATGATGTCCTCTAATTGGACTCCTACTTGGAAGGCTTTGGAGGCCATAGCGCCTCTTACTGAGTGTGCGCCAAAGGGATTGGTATCAATTCCCGTTGTGGGAGATTCCAGCGAGCTAGAGTAGGGGAGGAAACCGATTTATGTGGCTTCCGGAGTGCTATCAAGAGCTGCCCGGTGCTGTTGGTCCTGAGAGGCGCAGTCCCTTTCTCTTAGACCTTTAGTCACCTTACTAGACATAGGGCCTCATTACGAGGCTGGCGCTCCCTAATGAAGGGTTCCGGTACAGGACCGGCACCATTCACTACAGGATGCCTTATTACGAGGTCCCCTAGCAGGACCCGCACAGAACGTCTGGTCAGACCAGAGGTCCTTGCGGGTCCCGCAACGGGACCATGGAGCTAATAACGGGCCCGTTATTAGCTCCATCCCCATTCCCATTGAGCCATATGGGGGCTCAAATGGGAATGGGGATTGGTGTGGTGGATGAGGAATTACCGGGTCCTGGGATGTAATCGCCTGTCACGGATATCTGATGTTCTAAGCAGAAATGCCAAAAGTCCTTGGCTAGCTCTGCTAGTGGCTTCGATCTGGTGCCACCCAGATGATTGATGTATCTCACGGCAGAGATGTTGTCCTTCTTGAGTAAGATACAGCAACTCTTTCTGCCTCTGGCGAAATATCGAATGAGCCTGCCAGAAGCTCCAGGCAGTTTATGTGCATCTCTAGCTCCTGGGGAGACCAAGTCCCCTCCCGCCCCGCCCATCTTGCTCCCCAAACTGAACGGCTTGCGTCTGACTCCATCACTATGTCGGGAGTTGAGCCGAAGATTGCTCTGCTGTTCCAGGCCTCCATATGCGTGAGCCACCAGTTGAGCTCCGTCCTTGCTTGGGGCGAGGGGGCTAGACGCTGTGAGTAGGAAAGGTTGTGCCTCAGATGCTGACCTTTCAGTCTCTGTAATTCGCAGTAATGAAGCGTGCCGGGAAATATTGCCTGAATGGAAGATGACAGGAGACCCATTTACTCTTGCTAACTCCCAGAGGGAAATGGCGTTCCTCTGTAGAAGCCTGCAGATCTCTCGGCGAGTGGAGTGTATCTTGAGAGTCGGCAGACGAAGCTGTGAGTTCTACTATGAAACCCAGAAATTCCAGGCTCCTGGAGGGCGAGAGAATTGATTTCTCCAGTTGATGATGAAACCTAGCTGGTGAAATAGGTCTATGGCGAGCCTGGCTTGATGCTTTGCCAGGTCTTCGGACTAAGCCATGAGAATGTAATCGTCTAGGTATATGATAAGCCTGACGCCCTTCTCCCTGAGCTGTGCTATGACCAGCCTTAAGAGTTTGATAAATGCCCAAGGTGCCGAGGAGAGTCCGAAGGGGAAGCTTGTGCACTCCCATTCATGATTCCTCCATGTGACACCAGGTAACTCACATGTGCTGGGTGAATGGGCACCGCTAGAGATGCGTCATTTAGGTATAGGTGAATGAGCCAGTCGCCTGGTCTTAGAATGTCTCTGAGCATGTGAATTCCCTTCATTTTGAAATGGCGGTGAACCATGAAGTCGTTCAAGGCTCAGAGGTTTATTAACGGGCCAACCTTTTGCTTCCTGCGCACAAGAAATATCACGCTGAAGAATCCGCCCTGATCCGAGCATGGGCGTATGGCGTTTTAGGTGTAGACTGCACACTTCGCTGTCTAGCGCTAAGGAGTCTGCGTGTGACATTACTATCTGTGCTGGACGATGCGCTTGAAAAGGTTGGGCAACGAATTCTAAGCGTAATCCACTTGCTGTGTCTCTGATGCAGGCATCTCCTGATAGGAGTCCCACGCTTGCGCGAAGAGAGCTATCCTCCCTCCTATGGGTGTTTGCGGCACTGGCGCTGCCATGCTTACACTGACCTGAAGCTTGTTGAGCTGGGTATCTTGCCGCCCAGCCGCGGCACCTTCCTCTTCCTCTGGAAGGGAAAAAGGAGTCTATTCTATCTTGCCAGTAGGAATGCTGGTCTCTTGATTGCTGGGGCTTTTGGCAAAGGAGTAATGGCCAGAGGAGCGACCCACCCCTCCCACCCCCCCCCACGCCCCTCCCCTACCTTGTCCGGCCCGAGAAAAAACCTTAGTGGCAAACTTTTAATTGATGCTTGCGCCTTATCTAAGGCGGTAAATGTGCCTACAAATTTGGACATTTCCTTCACAAAAGGGTCGCTGCAGCAGTCCCTATGCGACTGTGCCTGATTCAGTGTTGGCGAGTTACCCAAGTTTAGGGTCAATCTTCGTGAGGATACCTTTCCTGCATTCTGTTGAAATGGCGCAGTTGGCGTTGCCGAGCAAGCAGAGCGCTCTCTGAGACCATCCTGATAGAGTTGGTGGGTTGATTGGTTTCCCTGTGTCTTGGGCTTTTTCAGCCAGGTCCATGATTTTTGGTAAGGGACCTGTGATATCTAGGACTTTATCCTGGCAAGACCTCCAGGCTCTGTCAGTGCCCTTTTTGGGGTCCTTGCTATTCCCCAGGAATGTATGATCTTTGCATCCAGTTCGGGAGTTAGGGCTACCTTTACTGGGATCTCGGGCGGGGACATTCATCTTTAAGCTTGGCCCTGACCTCCTTCTCCAGGGGCCAACAAAGCCTTGCTTTAATGTATTCCATAGCCCTGGATGACGGAGCCCAGTCAGATGACCTGGGGTAGATCAGGTCCTCGGGAACAAACATTCCATCAAGAGCAGAATGCTCGCAAGATTGCTGTTTGGGAATGGGGGCTGCTGCAATCCCTGATGTGTTGGGTTTTGACCCAGCATCCTGTTTGTCCTCTTCTTCTGAGGATTGGGGAGTCAGATCATCATTGTGATCCTCCCCCTTATTCTGATACTCATACGTGTCCTGATGATATCCTCCGGGCTTGAGGGTCTAGCACCTGCATTATCTTCTTCCGGGTGAGAGGGTCTAGGATTGGAAGGGGTCTCCTTCCTGGTCAAAAAGGCTTTCTTGAGCCTGGGGAAGGCATCTGTGATGGCGGTTGTGGCTGAGGCCGGTTCAGGCTGGCTTGTGGGGGGGATCGAAGAGTCCCCTTTACTCTTTCGAGCCGGACTACTTCCACCTTCTGAAGTGTTCTTTCTCTTCTCTTTTTTTCCCTTACGGGGGTGCTGCTTTCAGGTATGCCTCCATTTTATCCAAGCGTTGTTGGATAGGCATCAGCATGTCTGACACTGCTTTTTGTATAGTAGTTGCCACTGAGGAGCCCAGCACTCTTTTAAAACTGTCTGCCAACGCCACATATTCATATACTTCCTCCTCTTCCTCTGACCATTCCTGATCATCTTGGGGGAGAGTATTGAGCCGCCATATATGTTGAGTGGTTAGAGATACTTTTTTTCTTTCTCTATATATTGTCTCTGTCAGTGGGTAAATAATTTGAGACTTCTCCTGCTTCCCCACTTTTTGTTTTCTTGTTTTTTTGCTTTTTGAATAACTAAGCAGATATCAGAAAATAAATCGGAGAAATCCACTGTTATGAGTGTCTCTGGTGCTCGCTGCATGTTAAAATCGTTTGAATTCAAAGGAAATGCTGCAGGTTCTCTCTGCTGGCGTGTTGGGGGCACCAGAGAGGGCCCTCACTGAAGAGAATGTATTGTGCGGCCTCCGTTCTTCCCACAAAGGTGAGATGGTGTGCAAGGAGGGGTGCAAGTGAAGGGGAAAGGGGGGGGGAAGCGTGAAACGGCAACTGGAGGCTTTGCGTGTGTAATGCGAGCCTCCGCTTGTAAAATGTTAGGCTTCCGACACACGCTGAGGAGATCAGCTGGTGTTGGAAGGAAAAGGCCGCGATTATTACTGCAGCATGGAGAATAAAAGGCTATTGGTGAGGCACCGGTGCCACAACGTGCAGTCGAGTGACTGAAATCAGATAAATATTACGTTCTGAGCACTAACGCTACATAAAAATATATATAACAATCCTGAAACGTGTAAGAAAAAAAATCCACTTATCTCTTGCTGTGAGTAGCAAAGACCGAGGAAGTGGTTCATGACTAGCTCCTTTTTGGAGGGACTACCTATACCTATTTGGCTGTTTTAGTCACATGTTCTGTGAACAGTTATGGACTTTGGCTAAGCCTTCTGGGAAACTAAGTTTATTTCCCAATGACTTTATTTCCATGAGCTATGGTTGTTTAATATGTTCAAATGTTTAGTTTTTATGGGATATCTGCACCCTTTCATGTTATTTATGTAATGTTACTATAACTTTGGTGCATAAATCTTGCTGCTGAGCTTTCCCTATGGATTTTAAAGAAAGAAAGATAAGCATAATGGAAGCCTCCGGTCTTGACATAGTCTCCAGACAGCACACTGTTCAGGTATAGGTAGGGAAAATAGGAAGCAGGCAAGATCAGATGGGGTCTAAAGGATGCAGCCAGAATAGACACAGAATCTCTTGGCAGGCAGAAGTTGAAGATCCGGCAGGGTTTATAGGGGCAGAACAGAGCGAGAATAGCTAGACAGGTAGCAGTCACAAGATCAGGCACGATCCATAGGATGCAGCCAGAACAGGGACAGAATTACTAGGCAGGCAGCAATAAAAGATGAGGCAGGGTCTAATAACAGAAAGGAATCGGAAACAACTGGGCACCACAACACAGGACTCATTCTAGTGTGGTGAGTGCTGGTCACCATCTCCTGGAGTCCTTTGAAGGATCCGTATCCGGGACGCAGTGCTCATCTGTATGTCACGTGATGGCGCCTATGTTGTCCCTGCGTGCACATGAGTGGATGATTCTGGGAAATGGAATCCCATGATGGAGCCTCCATGGAAACTGCCAGCAGGACCACAGCAATGTGGAGGTCCTGCGTGCATTGCAGCCCAAATATTTCCTGACTGGGACAAACAATTTACATTACTATTTATATGTATATTCTTTTAATACATATATTTTGTTTAGTTTTCAAGAAAGCAAACTTATTTATTTACTTTTATAAATGTGGGACATAACAAGTAAGGCCGTTTTCTGCTATTTGTTTGTAATTTGTCATTTAAGGACAGCATTTAATTAATTTATTGAAAAATGTACCCAGGATGTGAAGTCATGCAGCCTCTTTGGCAATCATGGAGCTTGGAATGTGGGCTTTACTTCATGGTATTTCTTGTGTTCCGAGCCCCCCCCCCCTTCCTCTCCCCCGAGCAGAGTGAGGCCACCATCTTGCCTCCTGGGGCACAGCCTCACTATCGCCCCGGCCCAGTCCCCTCCCATCCCTCACCCAACCCTTCCACACCATCCTCACACGTGGCCAACATCTTCTCTGTCCCAGTCCGGCTTTTCCCCTCTGTGTCAATGGCCGTCTTGGAAAGAGAAGTTGAGACAAAAACACTGCGGCTTTGTTTTTTAACTTTAAAAAAATGACTTTCGCAGCACAGGAATCATTCCGGCGTGCTAATGGCTATAAACCCCACAGAGGGTGGGCATTAACCATCAGTTAATGGTGTCGGGCCAATGTTAGGCCCTCACTTTGCTCTGGCCTGTAACTCGGAACCTGGGACATTACACGACCGTTAATTCCTGCCCATCTTAGAGCTTATTGCTTAATTATAGCCCCTTTTGAGCTTGGTCCAGAAACACTGTATCATAGGCAAATGATAAATGAGAAAATAAATGAGTCCCTATCTTTGGTGAATTTAATTTCTTGTTTTTGAAAATGATTCCATTCAAATATGCTATATACTCAGTAAACAAAATAGCAATCTTGTTTTAAAGCATTCTCAACAGGAATTTTGCCTGTTAAACCACCATTGTGTGAAAATTGCAATCTGTTCCAACAATTGGTGTGAATTCCACCACCAATGAAAGCAAAGACCATGGCATTTCCTTTTTCGCTAACTTTTGCTACAACGTGGATCTATTGACTTATTCAAAAACATAGTGACACTTGCTTTCCTTCGCATAAGTTTAAGTGTAAAGGGGTTGCCAGCCGCCAAGTTATTTGCAGTTGCTGCCACCTAATAAAACATATTTGGTTCATTGTAGTTAATGACATTTTCTTCTTCCCATTCTACCAAAATCCCTAATTGATGTTTAGAAAAGGTTTTAAAGTTGTATTTTGAATTTTGAATTTCATTGTTGTGCTATGATTTACAATTTAAACTTCTCACACAATTCACATTTCAACAAACATATTAGATCACAGATGATAAAACACATTAGACGCAGGAAATGGAAATCCTCTCCATAAATGGACGAAATAATTATTAATAAACCGTAAGTTGTTTTTTATTTCAGTTTTATGGCATTAACAACAACAAAAACGTGAAGGTTGTACATTTCAATGAATATCGCACTCTAAAATGTAAATTTTACAAAGTGATGTGCTGTCCACGAGAAAGAGGCAAAATAATTAATTATTTAAAATAACATTCTGTGAATATATAAAAAGTGATCAGTGTACCATAAGATTAAAAGTTGTGCAGTGTTTGAAATTGCTGGGAGCTGTGTATCCCTTCCTTCTATCCCTGAGGAGCCTGGTTAGCTTTGCACCAAGAGCTGCTACAAGCTACTTTTTGGCTCCAGTGGCCAACTGGTGCCAAATAAACGTATAAATGTCATATGAACTTTCTTCTATTTGGGAATGTGTAGAAAGAAGCATTTGAAGCATCATGGATTGTATATCATGGATTATAAATAATGGACACAAAATTAAAGTTGCCTCTCACTTAAAAGTAAGATTTGCCTCTCACTTAAAAGTAAGATTTGCGGAACGCTCTGCACTAGCTCGTAGTTCTATAGGGGTAACTCCTGCCTATTAGTCAATGCCCGATATCCAGGAGCCCATTTTTAGCTCCTCATGAAGTCTAAATTTCGTCCCCTGTTGTGCTGTCCACACGTGAAGGTAGTGAGGTAATTGGACAAAGTTTTAAATTTGCCTTTGGCTAACGGGGACCAGCTTCATAAAGAATGCTACCAACAAAATTGAAAGGTATAGCTGTCTTCCATTCATTAGTCAACACCTGGGATTATCTGAAGTAACACCACTCTAGATCTTTCTAAATAAAATAATCTTTGGAGTAAAACAGCATATTCTAAAATGAAATGATGGAGGATTACAAGTTATTTGTTTTGCATATTCTGCAAGTCTGCATGTCTTACGGGAGTCTCGATCGTGGCCCAATTCTTGTCTAAAGTGTTGAATCTGAATCTCAGAAACCAGATGCTGTGAGCAGGCAAGGGCCATTTTAAAATGTATCCCCTTGGGGATCTTAAGCCTGGCAAGCTGTTTGCATGCTCTTTGTAGAGATGATGGACGCTTTTTATTTGTTGTTGATATTTTCCAACTCTCTTAGCTTCTGTATTATTAGCACTGGGTTTGATCCCACTAGCTCCAAGTCGATGTTCGTCTCCGTGAGATGTCTTCCACAAGCCATTGCAAATTCATGTAGTGTACAGTCCCCTGCTATTTGTGCGAGCGCCCCTAGACCACCACGACCTTAAACCGAACTCCAGTTTTAACATGGACATCGGCAGAGATTGCAGAGTCCCAGCACTGGGTGCCAAATGTTCCCTTCCAATGAATTTAACCACTTCCAGTTCCTAAACTCTATCAAATCCAAACCATACGTTTCAGGTGGCATCATTCTTTATTATCAAGGGCCGTAAAGAATAGCAACAATGTTTGACCAATGCAATTTTCATTTGAGTTTTGAAGCACTCCTTTTTTAAAGAAGGTTTCTCCTGATAACACCCAGGTGGTTATTTATTGGCAAAGACCAAAACCCGGTAAAGGAGTTCTTTCACCTATCTGTTGATATTTAAAGACCACCAAAACTGTTTAGGATGTTGCTTTCTACTGAACACTGATAGGCTTGATTTACTTGGGTTTATTTCAGGTTATTCTACTTGGAATACTGCCTGCATAGTCTAGACCTCTTTGTAACCTAACAGGAGTGGAGTCTAATAGGATCATGTCTTCTTCATATGCTATCCAACCTACCTCCAACAGACCTATCTTGGGCATGAAAAGATTTTGTTTCTGCTGGGCTTCCTGGAGAATTCAGATTTACTAATTATACAGACAGGGGGCTAAAACGCACCCCTGTCTTAAGCCGGAGCTGACCTTCACATCTCTGGGTAGTGCACCCTCTGAGACTAAACTGATTCTCAAGCTATTATCAGTATGAAAAAGTAGTAGAACCTGGTGGAACATTTGTCCCTCTTTTTTTTTTTATAAATGGGCACGATTATTGCCTTGTACCATGAATCCAGTATAGATGCCCCCCTGTGGCCACCAGAGAAAATAACGTTAGTAAGATGTTCCACCCCATCTTGTATTTTCCTTTAGTAATACATTTGATATACGATTGGGACCACAAGCCTTCATGTTTTTGAGTTTCCCAGTAGCTGACTCAAGAGCCCCAATTTCAAAGTTTGGGACCCTATGGTAAACGGATCCTAGAGTCAACGCGGGAAAGCCTTCAAACGTCTGTACTTATAGCTTCTCGAAGTGCTGACAACAAACTGATTCTGTAATACTGTTAGCTTGACATAAAGGTCCATTCAGAAGTCTCTATATTCTTCTGTTATCTCTAAGAATTTTTAGTTTCATCATCTTTTGGCTATTTCTTATATCATGTTTTATTTGATACATGTTGTGCCTATATTTGTCTAATTTGTTTCTTTCCTCGTGACGAGGCACCTGCTAGCTTTCACCCTCCTCAGTCCTCGCCTCATTTCACCTTTACGTTTCCGTATATTTATTTAGCTATACCTACCACTACAGCTTCAGTGCTTTGGACTACTACCACAGCTTCAGTGATGTACATCAATACCTTCAAGTAGGCAAGGCACTCTTCCTCTGAATGCCTCTCTTCAAAAGGGGCAGCCTCTTTTCTGTCTGCCACAAAAACTACCTGGGTTTGCCTTAAACACTCACTTCTCTCTGTCTTCCATAGTCTTTGGCACTGCAGGTTTTGTCAACTTCAGAATAGTCTTTACAAGCAGCCAGTTTCCCTTCCCCAACTTTACCTTTCTGCCAGCTATCAGCCCAAGTAATGACCCAGAAGCCTTGGTGCCACTCTCTTAGCTTCAAATAACGCGTGCACATATGTATCTTAGGCCAGTTGAACTGTCAGTAACTTCGCAGTAAGAGTAAAATTGCTTTTCAATTCAATTCTGAGAGAGGCTAGTTTCACATTTGCAATGCTCACGCTTCATAATTAGTGCCACACGATCACTCTTTCATGTAGATACAGTCTGTTAAGGGTTTAATACTGGGTTTAAGCAGCATCTGTTCCTCATGCGAATAAAAAGACTTTCCTCATATACCCGAGTACTACTTTTTCATTGTTCATGGATTATAACTTTGACAAACAACTTCTACTCGCGTTAAATTGCACGTGAGTGAATAGGGAACTGGATACTGTTGCTGGCAATGCTTGCTCAATGTATTTGTCATGCTTCTGTATATCTGCCTCTGGGTGTGCTGTCTTCAGCCATGCAGGGTGTTTTCTACCATCTTCAGAGAAGCCCCTAAATCCTTATTTGACATTTCCTTTCCGAGATCTGTATTTCCAAAAACATGGACTTCAATTCCCATAATGTACCTTGTGACAGGTCTCATTTCCGGGTTATTCCTATGCATCACTGTTGGAACCACAATCTGTAGAAGCCCTAGAGATCAGTGCTACTTTTACCTTCCCAGGACCAGAGAGGGAGGAGGCAGATTGTCATGATGCCTACCCCCGGAGCACCAGGCCAGGCCCAGCACCCCCGGAAGCAGGCATCATGCCCTCGGGTAAAAGCCCAGCGGCCCCTTATAGGGGCTCTTTGGACTCAGTCCTGGCGCCTTTGGCGCCAGGCTCATGTTGGACATCAGTCCTGGCGCCATAGGCGCCAGGCTCATAAAGGGAGGTGTTTTGTGCATTTACCTGATGCAGACCATGCTGCACGCTTTAGGCCTCCCTGAGACCTGAAAGGGACTATTTTTTCATAGGGACTATTTTTGCACTCGGGCGTGGCCAGGGAAGGATACATACCTAGTTGGGGAAGGATACATACCTGGGACTTCTTTGGAGGCTATTTAAGCCACGCCCAGACAGCAGCTCATGCTTCGCGTTGTTCTGCTTCCTGCAGCTTAACGCTCACCGTGTCTGCTCCTGCTCCTGGACTCCAGCCACGCCTGCCTCGAACCTGGAAGACCTGCAAGGAAGGGAGAGAAGAGAAAGGTGAAAACCAAGGACTATTTCAAACTTCTTACCTGCATCCGGAATCTTCTCGCCAGCATCCCTGAAGAAAGACTTCCATTTAAAAGCATCGCATTGCTCGCTGCAGCGCCACGCTTCACTCACCTGTCCTCGAGACATCTCCCGGCTCCATCGCGGCTGTCAGCATCGGACGCCACATCTCTGCACCTAGGGGAGAGAGGAAGAAACAAAAGGTGAGCAGAAGGAACACAGAAGGAAAGCCTGATTAACAGCCATAATACTTACTGGCTTTTCTTCCACATTTCGGGTCGGTGCCGCCCCGTTGGCAGGTACCGTACCCCAGCCCCTATTGGGAAAGGACAAGAGACATTTCCGGGGAATGATAAGGACATTTAGAGGGATCGCCCTCATCACTACTCACCTCGGCAGTTTAACCCCTCGACGCATCGCCTTCATTCTGCACCTGAAATAAAGGACAGATCACAGGTTAGAAAGACAACATAAAGGGGGCCTCACTTGAACTTTGAACTTTCATACTTATGGCGCATCGCTCAGGAAAGTCAAGTGGATTTTGCCAGCGCCATTCTGAAAACCAGTGAAGTAACTGGACGAACGCGCGCCCCTGCACCAGAAGCAGGATGGAGAGTTCATCCTTCCAAACCATAAGGTGAGCTTAAACCGGGGTTTGGAGGAAGTTAGAGAGGAACGAAGGGGGAAAGGGGGGAGCTAGCACACTATTCTGCAGACTGTTAATCCCCTTTCTCATCTGCAGAAGGATATTCCTACGGGCCAGGCAAGCACGATTTGGAGGTCCTGTCCAATTGGTGTTCTGGGTCCTGCGCATCACGCTAGAAGAGGCCACAGCAATCCAGACTAGACCAGCGCCCCCGTGGGAACCAGGTGAGCGTTACACAGATTACCTTAAGGTGTGCTGCTCCAGGTGCTGCTAATTAGCCTGCTTCAGCACAGCACAGGGCAGGGCATTATTTAAGCATCTGCCTGCAGGAGCACAGGTATCTTGCATTGAGTTCGCTCCCAGCCCTTTTTGCCTTGAGCCATGATATTCTGCTGTTTCCTGTTGCTCTCAGATCCTGCTCCTGTTCCAGTGCTCTGTGCTCCTTGCCATGCAGCATGCTACCCTCCTCTGCCTTCTGCCCTGCTCCTCTGTGCTCCCTGCCTTGCAGCCTGCTACCCTCCTCTACCTTCTGCCCTGCTCCTGTGCTCCCTGCCTTGCAGCCTTCTACTCTTCTCTGCCTTCTGCCCTGCTTTTCTGAGCTTCCTGCATTGCAGCCCTGCTCCTGTTGCCGTCATTATTCCCTGCCTGCAGCCCTTTGCTCGCTACCTCGTATTATCTTGCTCCCTGCCTGCTGTTCCTTTTTCCTCCCTTCAGTCGTGTTTCCTGGATTTAGCTTTCATGTTCCAGCCCTAGGTTTCCTTGTTACCTGTCTTCTGTCCTGCCCTAGTTATCCCACTTCAGAGCTGCAGTTTCCCTGGTATCTGTCTTCAGTCATGTTCTTGTTATTCCAGTCCAGATTTACAGTTCCTGGTTACAGGTCTGCAGTTCAGTCTCCTGTTCTATTGCAAATAGATTTTCTTCTACGTGCTTTTACCCTTCTGAACCTTGGTTACTTGACTGAATAGTTTTCCCTAGTTATTTATGTTTCTGTTCTTGTCCTCGTTTGTGATTCTGTTATTCCTTTGTTCAGAGTTTGGCTGCAGGGGTGCTTAGCAGGCAATTTCTGCCCCTTCCCTTGCCTTGTTTTATTTGTAGTCTGTAGTGAATTTAATGTAACAGTGTGTTGCGTTCTGTTCCCACAGAGGACGTCGGCTGTAGGTTCCCGCTGGACCCATACCGGCTCACACTGCTTGTTTGTGCCCTAGGTTACAGACACAGAAGCCCTCCTGCTCCCCCCCCCTTCCATGGGCTTGCAAGGAGTGGTGTCTGTAAATGTAACTTACACAGAGGCATTGAGCTGCTCTTATATCTGTGGGCAGCCTCTAGTCCAACCTGTGTATACACCCCTAGTGGGATTCCTCATTGTCGAGTGCATGGTTCCCATCCCTTGTTGTTCACTATTGAGATCCGTCTTTTCTTCCTGTTCCGTCGTTCTGAATTACCTTGCCTATTCTTTATTCTTGTTTAGCTTCTTGCTGTATGCGCTTACCTGCCCTTACATCAGCACAGTCACCCAAAACCTACCTGGTTGCCCTGTGCAACTCTTGACCGTATTAGAACGCCAAGCTTCACTCACCGGCTCCTTTAACACTTGCTCTGCAGGTCGCACTGCTTCCATGACTTCTGCCACAACTTCTACTGCTTCTGGCTTCTTGAGGACCTGCACCCCCCACCTCTCTGCAGGTGTGTCTCATCCGGCCACAAGTTTATGGAGCCCCTCCCACTCCTGAGACCGACGACTTGACAACCGCTCCTCGCCTCGGTCAACCACCCTTTTGCTGTATGGCAACCACTGCAATCAGGCTCACATGGGGAAAAGACAGCTCTCCTGCATGCCTTCCACAGGTCCCTCTAGGAACAAGCAAGTGAAATCTGCTGTCTCCACGTTCTGACGTCTTCCTTGTGCTCCCAGTTCTGCTTCGTTTGCCAGCTGTGTGCGTCGTCTTTCTGCCACAGCTCGCATTCCAGTCACAGTTTCAGCTCCTTCCCATTGTCTTCAACTGAGGGGTCCTTGTCTCGCCGGTTCCTTCAGGTGTGGGCTGTAAGTTTTGATTGCCTGACTACCGCTACAGTATGCTTCTGCCCTCTTTCTTGTCCCAGTACCTCTGGGATTATGGACATGTTTTCCCCTTCAGCAAAGTTAGCTCTTTTAATAATTGAGTTACTTGTAAGGGTATATCTTTTTATTTTTATTTTTTTCATTTTTTTTTCTCCCTTAAACTCAATAAACGATGGACTGTTAGAATTGGTTGTTATAGAGGAAGACATTTGATTTAAGGCATTTTTGTCAGATCTTTTTACCTTATGTCTTTGGGAGTAAGGAGGGTGTTCATCCTGAAACACCTTAAAATATCTTTCTGTTAACAAGGTTGATCAGGTTTAACAGAACTTGTACTCAAGAGTGCTAGATCCTATAAGTGGGTGAGGGACATTATAATGACAATATGCTATTACCTGTTTTGGCAACCCAGAAAGGTACTTGGACAAATATTGCATCTCATCCCACAGGATCTCCTCACCACCCTGCGCCCTGTCTCCTCCCAGGTAATACTCCCGCTGTACACCACTCTCAAGGTCAGAATCAGGAAGAGTCTGCCTTTTCCTGGCCACCTTGGAGGAGGCTTTGGGCAGGGTTTCAGTGAGGGATCCATAGGATTCTTCACATTCTCCTCTGAGGAAGGACACTCCGCCGCTGTTTGTTATCGGGGATTCCACTCCTTTGCCTTGATTTCCTGTACCTTTCCTGCCCTCCCGTTGGCTGCTTCCCTCCTTTCTGTTTCCGGGTCCTCGTCCCTGTTGTCTTCATTCCTCTCCTGTTCTTCTGCTGCTTGCACTGACCAACATCCTGCAGTCATCGGCCACCACATACATCCCATAGATTCAATGCTTTTTGTGTCAACTGACTTCTCCTTCCTAAATTGGGGGCGATTTTTATTTTATTATAATCCCCCCCCCCCTCTGGCACTCGGGTGTCCTTTCTATAACCTCCGGGTAGTCACAGTGGCGTCAGGAAGGGATCGCCTGCACGATTGGATTAAAACATCAGGTTGCACTCTCAAGGAGTCACCAGAACCTTGAACCCACTACAGGTTAGAAAAGCGATTATGTTGATTATGTTGCTCCACAGTGGGAGGGGGCACACTTCTGTTACATCAAGAGAATACATCAGGAGGGCACAGGGTTACACAAGCAGTAATTTTCCAACAATGATGGTGAGGGGTGCAGGAGTAGGTTTTTGGAGATGGATGAGCTACAAGTCTTGGTTCGGACCGGTTCACACACAGGACAGTGATATGAGAGGAAGAGTGATACCATACATAGTTTTAGTTGTAACAGTTGGCTTCAGCGAGAAAGGGACATGGGTGCGGTTGGTGCTCGCTGGGTGCGGTGCTGCAGAGGGGAGGGGAGGGGAGAGGAGACTTTGTAGTGCTGAATTGCAGCCTAGTCCAAAGATGGAGTTGAGGGCACACAAAATGGAGTCCAAGTGTGTCTTGCAATAGCCTCACCTCTGCTCCAGCCGAGGTCTTATTCCTCATGGCAGCAGAAGGGCGATGGAGGCATCCCCCGCTAGGTCAAGAACAAGCGGTTCATTTTGCGTATAATGTATGGGGGGGGGTGCTAATTCGCCCCTTCCTTCCTTACATGCTCAATAACCAAACTTTACAAGAGGCCATCAATAAAGTTGCTCCATTAAGTAACAGCAAGCCGAAACCCATTGCCCACACCAATTCATGGTATACGGCTAGCCTTAAAAACCTATGAACCACCAAAAGAATGGCAGAGAGCGTATGGAAAAAAAACACAATCTCACTCGAACAAACTGCTATTCAATACTCTAGCATCAGAATTCAATGTAGCCACAGTCCAGTCGAAGGGCAACTCGTACAAGATGAGAATTGAGAATGCCAACTCGAGTACAAAGAGCTCTTCACTATATGATGGGTGCTAGAATTACCATCCCCTGCCCCAGACCACTACAACAAGGACCTACCTTGGTGCACCACTATTCAAAATGCTCTCTTTGACAAAGTCTCCAATACACAATGGCCCTCATTACGACCCTGGCGGATTTTTTCCGCCATCGGCGGACTTTTCCGCCATGGCGCAAAGTCCCTTTACGCCATGGCGGATGGCGGACTTACCGCCCCATTCCGAGGTCGGCGGGGCGGTAAGTCCCCATTGACCCATTTACCCTTCCCCATTCCCATTTCGGCCCCATAGGGCTCAATGGGAGTGGGGAAGGTGTTAATTACGCCACCGTACACTACGGTGGCGTAATTAACACCGAGGTCCCATAGCGCCATGGATTTTTACGCCCGCAAAAAGCGGGCGGAAAAATGACCATGGCGCTATGGGAACTCGTAGTTGGCGGTAAGGGGTCGGCGCAGCTAACGCTGGCGCAAACCCCTTAGCGCCAGGGTCCTAATGAGGGCCAATAACATCAAAATTAAATCAACTAAACTTGCCCCGGGGACACCACCCTTGGACCCCCCTTTGGCAAACACTAACTCCACCCCCAGATTCGAATTCACACCGGTCACCACTGCTAAAACTTTAAAAATGATCAAGGGATTGAAGCCATCAAGATAGCAAGGCGATATCTGTCCTGCATCCCCCATTAAAGACTGTGCGGATAAGCTTGCTCTGTACATCACAACCCTGATCAACAGTTCCTTTTGCCACGAGCAATGTACCAGAAAACCTGAAAGAAGCCTGGGTACTCCCTCTGCTTAAATAAACCTACATTAAACCCAAACATCCAAACCAACTTGACCGATCACAACATTTCCTTTTGTTCTGAAAATCCTCGACAGAGTTGCATACCTACAGATTCAAAAATACCTTGAAATTTATAACCTCCTTGTCCTCGACCAATCAGGTTTCCGCTCGTGTCACTGCACGGAAACTGCACTCCTAGACCTCAAAATAAAAATGGACCAAATTAAGGATAAAGGCGATATGGCAATCCCCCTCCTCCTAGACCTCTGTAGCTTTCGACTTAGTCAATCACAATATGTTACGCTAACACCTGGCCCATGCACCCCACTTCTCTACCAACGCTATCAAATACTTCCTAACCGACCGCACCATAAGAGTCTTCTCCACCACTGCTGCAGCCCTCCCTGCCCCTGAATTCCCCAAGAATCCTGCATCTCCTCAACTCTTTACAATGTCTTCTCCAAGCCACTTTTCAACCTCCTTGACAAACTAGGCGTCGCGTATACCAAATATGCGGACAACACCCAAATTCTCCTACCCATCACAGGAAACCAAATCACTGAACAAAATGTACCTTACCATCCAAGCCTGGATGGCACAACATGAACTTGGTCTGAATGACAAAAAAACCGAACTACTTATCATTGGCAATCAACCTAGACTAAACGCACTACCTCAATCCTACAAATCTTTTAATATTGACGGCAACATCATCCTGGTTGCTAAGGAGGATAAAATGATTGGGGTTTATCTGGACTCGTCACTGTCACTAACAAGACAAGTCAACGCTATTGCCTCAGCAGCAACCTACACATCCAAACTAATTCTTTAGCAGACCTTGCCTGGCTACATACAACTGTATTACCTTGGCCAGAGCACTTATCCTGTCAGGAATCGACTATTGTAACTCCCTCTTTGTAGGCTCCAACATACGGAACATCAGAAAGTTACAAACCATTCAGAACAATGCAATCAGAGCCACCCTCCACATCCCCAGAAAGGAACACATCGCCTCAGCCATGCGCAATCTCCACTGGTTTTTAAAAAGAATAAAAAAATTGTCTAAAATAGTTTATTACAAACTTTTCACTGTTGTCTCGCTAATACAATAAAATGAATAAGCATAAAGAATAAAAAGATATATCAGCGGGAAACACAAAAAACAATAAGAAAGAGGAACAAAAAAGAGAACCGTATATAACCAATAAAAAAATATATATATCATTGCGCCACTTTCTTTTTAGCAATCTCAGCAAACTTTTCTCTTGCTGATAACATTCTGCACACACTTCTCAATTTATTATTCAGTCAAAAATTGCAAAATCGCCATCTCCCGAAAACACCTGTGCTGGTGGAAAGGGTGGGGTTGGTCAAATTTCTCTATCGCCAGTACACCACAGAATGGTATGCCGACCATGGGCCAACATTTCAGCCCACCAACTGTTATGGGGCTGGAGCCAACCCTGCAAATGCTTTCACAAATGTGTGTGTTTATATGTGTATATATATATATGTGTGTGTGTATATATATATATATATATATATATATACTTTTTATCTTTCTCTCTGAGGTTTGTGGATCATATGCGATGCATAGGCTGTCATCTAGTGGTAGTTGGAGTACTACGTGATTTGTTTTCGAAACTCGAAGGGACATCAATGGGGTGTGTCGGTAATACTATCCCTAGTGTGAGGTCCATTGTACCCATGGTCTTTCATGCGTCTAAGTCCCTCATTGTTTTTTCCGCCATCCTAGTTAGACGCTAGTTTGCAGAGTTCTTCAGGCTGATGCCTTTGAGTAGAAAAGGTTTCTTAGACTTTCTTACCATTCTTTTGATTAAACATCCATCGCCCACCGCAAGCTAGTCTGCTGCAGACCTTGACGGACGGAGTCATCGACGCAATGGAATCTCATCAACTGACGCGGCCTACACGGGCCTCAGCACTTCACAGTAGACAGTGGGGGGGGGGCATACTTCTCCTTTTGGAGTGCCTCATTTCTTCCTCTCATTCCCTTCTTTATGACGTCTATGTCATCCAGTTACCAGACCTTTAAGATCAGCCAGTGGCTGATTCCCCAGTTGACAAGTGGCTCCAACATAATGAGCTGTTCCTCAAGGCCGCACACAATTTCAACAGAAGGCACCCAGGAGGCCCAAGTTGATGAGGACTTTGTGAATGACATTCTTGGAGACCAGACCTCTGCAACACAATTCATTCCCCTACTGCAATCTATTCACACTCATTCAACCCTCTCTCCTAACGCCAAACCTTACTCGAGCGGTCAATCCCTGCATCGAGAAAGTGTTCAGACCGGCCCCTACCGGCCCTCTATACATCAGGGGTCAGCTAAAACCAGACTCCCTGGTGGTCACCACAACTAAGAAAAGGGCATGCACACCTAGCCTCTGCAGAGACTCCACCAGATAAAGTAAACATATCTGCTTTTGGCAGGAAAGTGGCTACCTCCACTGCCTATCGGACTAGGCTAGCTAACAATGCCACCCTAGCTACGCTACAGTTGCCATAAGTGGGATGATCCGCTAATACAAATTGACAGTCCAGAGCCCCTAAAATCTCAGCTCCTAAACAATATAACAGAAGGCAAACAGGTAACTAACTGCATCCTAAAAAACAACCTGGATGCCGTCAACAACACAGGCTCCATCGTAGCTGAAGGCATGCTCATAAGTGTCATGCCTGGCTTAGGCAATTTGGTTTTAAACTTCAAACACAGGCCAGGTCAACATGCCTATTGAACTCAATGCTCTGTGTGGTAAAGCGGTTGAGGATGCCCTTAATGGCGCAAATGAATATCAAACCCTAAAATCTCTTGGGCAGCTGTCCTAAAAGCTGTTTGTGCAGAGTGGGTCTTCCAACACAAGGTTTCGTGGACAGGGCCCTCAGTGCTACTCTGGTTACAGCAAGGGTAACTGGTAACCTATCATCCTGGGGCAACTCGCAGGGACAATCCTCCATCTCTAATTTTCAAAGTGGCTATAAAAGGTCCAGGAGCAGAGGTAGAGCCCTCTCATCCAGAGGCTCCACCCCACCCAAACCTAACTTCCATCTCCAGGTCTCCTCCCATGGCACTCCAGTAGGTTGCAATTCACAATTCACTCATGCATTGGAGATCACGTCAGACAAGTGCTTTTTGTCCACCGCGGCGGACAGATGTTCTATAGAACGTCTACAAAAGCCACCCACCAAAGCACAAGATGACACCGGAAGAGGTGCATGTTATTGGGGGAAGTGAAAGCCCTGCTGGAGAAAGACGCCATAGAGCTAATCTCAGCAAACCAGGTAAACAAGGGTATTTTTTCAACCTACTTCCTTGTGGCAAAGAAAAACCTAACAATACACCAGGTACTAGACCTGCACCCAGCAAAAATGTGCCCGACACTTCAGGAAGTGATTTTTTTTTTTTTTTTTTTTTTTTTTTTTTGTTTCCCCGATTTCCCCAAAGCAGGGGGACAACATGGCAACATTAGATATGAAAGATGCATGCTTCATATTTCAATGTGCACAGAAAAATCCTGCGCTTCCAGATAGTGGGAGAACACTACCAATTCAAGGTGCTCCCCTTTGGTGTGGCCTCGGATCCAAGGATGTTGACGAAAGTGCTAGCAGTGGTGGCAGCGCACCTACGCTGAGAGTCCATCCCAGTGTACCCTTCTCTAGATGACTGGCTGATGGGGGAGACCCCTCAAATGTGTACACCCAGAGAACTATCAACCTTCTGAACAAGTTGGGTTTCTCCATCGAGGAAAAAAATGTCTTGTACCAAGTCCAAACAATTTCTTGGTGCATTATAAAGACAAGGGAAGGTTTGGTCTGCCCCTCAAACAAGAGTCCAGAACATGCTTCTACAGATAACTCACTATCTAGCCGGTCCCCAGATAACCGTGTGCAAAGCTATGTGCCTACCAGAGCTGATGGCGTCATGCATCAACCTAGTCCCACAGGCGCGGCTGCGCATGCGACCAATGTATGAGTGGTTAACAGAAAAATGTTCTTGGGCAAGCGGACAATGGGGCGATCTAGTGTTTGTTTCTATAACCCTGGCACAGGCTCTTTGCTGGTTGTCTAAAGACAATTTATTGAAAGGAAACCCCTTTCGTAATCCACCAGTAGAAGCAGTACTAACGACGGACGCCTCACTCTCTGGATGGGGACACCACTCCAGAATAGTGCGCAAGATGCACCAGGAAAAAGCCAATATCATCCTGATGGCTCCAATGTGGCCAAGACACCATGATTTCCACACCTGCTCAAACTGGCGATGTGCAAACCAACTGACTCCCGTGCTCCTACAACATGCTGTCCCTGCATGTGGGGGCCACACTCCATCCACATCCTCAGTCCATGAACTTGGCAGCCTGGCTCCTGAAGTCCTAGTTCGGGCACCTTAGACGTCCTCAAAGGTGAATGGATATCCTCAAGGAGGCAAGGGAAACCCAACACCAGACACTGTTACGTCAACAAATTGAAAAGGTTTGTAATATGGTGCTTGTCACAATCCTTACATCCAATTGAATGTTCCCCTTCCAACATTCTACACTACATGCTTTACCTACTAGACCCTGGCCTATATTTAACTCCATCAAAGTACACCTAGTGGCTCTGTCCGCGTACACCACTTCACAAAACAAGATGTCTTGGTTGAAAGTCCCTGTTAAATTATTACGGCTTTCGTGGAGGGAGTGAAGAGACTATACCCTCCCATTTCTAACCCTCCACCAGGTTGGGATCTTAATGCTGTGGTCTCAAAACTAATGGGTCTGCCATTTGAGCCTATGCACACAGCCAGCCTAAAACACCTAACCTACAAGACTGCCTTTCTAGTAGCCATCACCTCCATTAGACTGGTTGGTGAGCAACAACCATTGTCTATATAAGACCCTTTTTTTGTAATCCACAAGGACAGTCCTTGGAACACATCCTAGGTTTTCACCTAAATTCATATCCAAGTTGCATGTCAACCAATCCATTGAACTACCTACTTTTTTCAAAGTCAGTCTAACTCAGCTGAAGGGAACCTCCATACACTGAATGTAAGGAGGGCGGTCTTGTACTAGGAAAGCAGACCAACTTTGTTTCCATAGCAACTGGCGGGGAAAGGGATTACATTTCATAGAACGCTATCTCCAGATTGATAGTCAAGTGTATACAACTAGGCTATTCATGGTCAAAAAAGTCACTGCCTTTCACACCAAGAGCTCACTCTACCAGAGGTACAGGAGCTACTTTAGCATTTGTTGTAAATGCCCCGTAGATGCTATTTGCAAAGCAGCTACTTGGAGTTCCATACACCCCTTTACTCGGCACTACTGCATTGACGCACATTTTAAAGCAGATTCACAGGTGGGACAATCGGTGCTAAATCCTCTATTTGGCGCTGTACCTTCTCACAAACCCCTTCACCAGATACTACTCGCTAATCTGTGCATACATAGCATGGGATCTAAGCAGATCTACAAGCATCAAAAGGTATACATTACTCACCATAATAGTATTTCTGATGCTTGTATCTGCTTAGATTCACATGCGCCCACCCTTCCTCCCCTCCTGGAGTCGAAGTTGCATAGATGTTTCTTGCTCTGTCAACATTTTCTGCTTTATTACATAGGTACTCGTGCTACACTTTGAAGGACGTCGATAGGGTGTGCCATTAATACTATCCCTAGTGTGAAGTCCTCTGTACCCATGGTCCTTCACTCGCCGAGGTCCCTCAGATTGTTTTTTTGACGCCATTGTAGTCTGACGCATATCGCAGAGTTCCTACTCCTGGCTAACGCAGTTACTTATAAAAAGTTAGACTTTCTGTCCTTTTGATGACCGTACACCGTAAGATCTCCGGTGACGGCTCTCGAGGGCAAGACCATTTGTTGATGGCAAAGATTCCCGTCTCGACGAACTTTGTCTGCGGCCTACCTCGGCCCTTTACAGTAGGGAGAGTCGGGGGAGGTCATATTCCATCTCACTTCGAGAATGCATATTCCTATATACTTGTATTCCACCAGGCTGCCATCTTTCCACACCATGGAAAATACTCCTTTTAAATTCTGTCCTTCCTGTAACAGGAAGTTTCCCTGGAAGGATTCACACTGAGTGCGTGACCTTTGCCTACCTAGGGACCACGCCGAAAAACAGTGCTAGTCCTGCAAACAACTAAATATTGGGCCCGCCATGCAGGCCTAGACCGGCTTGGACGTCGCAGCATCCTAAGTGACGCTGAGGGCATTCGGTACCTGAAGGTCTCCCGTGTGCGAGTCCCGACTCCAACAGGCAGGCCGGCGGTTTTGCTACGGATACGACACCCGGCGGCTCAAGCACCTCCATTACACCCCCACACTAAGCACATAACCCATGGCTGACAGTCGACCATGCTGTCCATCGCGGTTGCTATTACCACACGACAGGCCACTTAAACTGATGCAGAAGTCTGTTACTGACAATGCAACCAAACCCCATACTGTCTAACATCACAGGCTTTTGACGCTTTGATCAATTTTTTTAATCGCGTTAAGAGTAAGCTGGCAAATATTTTCCTAATGCAATCAAGCAAGGCAATTGGGCGATAGTTCGTAGGTAGCATTCTGTTCCCTTTTTTAAAAATGGGGACGACAATTGCGCCTTTCCAAGTGTCGGGCACTTTTCCACTTTTCACTACTCTTTTAAAAAGTGTTTCACAGCATTCTGCCCATAACTCTGGGTTTTATTTTAAGATCGCATTAGAAATGCTACCTGGCCCCGGGGCCCGCGATGCACTTGCTTCTTTTTGATGAGATTTCCGATTCCAAGGTTCTATAATGTTTTGATCTTTACCTAGTTGTTCTTCTTCACTCTTTTTGGTGTGAAATAATAAGGTTTTGAAATGGTTTATCCACTCATCTTCTGCGGTTGGATTTATTAGGCACATTATTATTAGCATATTTTCCGCATCATTTTTGGTTGGAAGTATGTAGTATTTGTTTGAGAGTGATTGGAGAAAATTTAGATCTTGATTTCAAGACTATGGTACTTGGGTGTGATGAAACGTTGAATGGTTTGACACTATCGCAGAAGCAACGGAGCCATGATCAGTAAGAAAATAATTCTGCGAGGCTGGAAGTCTCGAATTGCATCGCACAGTAATGATTGGTTTGAGGAGATGTATACATTTGCTGATATTGAAAAGGTTTGTTGGGGTTGGAATATTTTCAAACTTTGTGTTTTAATAACTTACAATTTATGTGTTTAAAAGCATTTGTTTGTTGTTCTGTAGTTACTGATTACTGTTTCACTTGTGTTTGTTTTATTGATTATAAATAAAGAATTAAAAAAATAATTTTGTAACCGTATTGTTTGGGTGATTTTTGACAGTTTTTGTAGCATTATTTCTGTTTCATATTGCCTCCTTTTTTATTTTGGTCTGAGGATTTCAACTGCCACACATCTTTCCTCAGTTGTTTTGTTTTGTCCTGCTACTTTGTCAAATACCTGAATTGCTTTGAAGTTTGGTTTTGAAGTTGGAGTCTGCCTTTCCTTATAAGATGTCATTATCTGGATGTAATCTGCTCTTGTGTGCCACCCTTTTAATTCCTTTGTCAACTCCGATACATCTCTTGTTTTTATTCTGAGTCTGTTAAGGCCATATTCCAGTTGCAGCTTCTCCCTCCATTGGGTTTTTTGCTCATTTCCATTTGTTTTTCCTTCTATAGTCACCACAACTGCATCATGATCGCTGTGGCCTACACTTTCAACCTTCAAGCTTAGAATTTTATCTAGCATATTTCCAGATGTAAAAATGTAATCTAGTGTTGCTGACGTCAGTCCGTTTGACCAAGTGGTGGATGGTGGGACATCTCCTCTTACATTGCCATTTAATCTATGGATCCCCTTGTGGTCCATTTCTCCCATCCAGAGAGACCCTGTAAGGCTTTTTCTGTTCTTGTTTTTCCATGTTTACTTTTCATCTACATTGTCATCTTCAAAGCAGTTTGAATTTAAATCTCTCCAGATTATTATTTGTATGTATGGGTATTTTTAGGAGAGCAGATCAATCCACTCAGTTATTTGATCAACGCAGATGTCATTTTCCCAATCTGTTGGTTTCCAGTACACTTATCAACATTAGGCGATTATTATTTTTTTCTTCAATGTGATTTGGTAGCTCAATTGTTATTTGTATGTACGTGCTTGGATTTATAGTTTCTAATACGGACATGTCTTTCCCATTTTTTTAGCATCGTTAAGAGACCGGCGGAAGGTCTTCCCCATGGGCCTCTTTTCGCTGGATTTATTAGCATGCTATAGCCGTCTAACAATAGCGATTCAGTCAGCCAGGATTCTTGAATACATATTATTTCTAGACTGTATAGGCACTCATGTTTTTCGTTAAACAGGTGCTTAAAACCCCTGGTGTTCCAGCTGCCGATTTTCCATGTAACTGTATTTATCGCATCCTAGGCTTTCATCTGTTTTGCCAATGATTTGGCTGCCCATTCCATTCTTCTTGATATTATAACTGATTTATGTCTGTTTCATTATGTTCGTCAGACGAGTTTCTGCCCTTTTATAGTAATTTTGATCTTATTTAGATGCTTTGTCGCTAAGGGCCTCCATAATAGCTTCATCTTCTTCCTGACCAATTGGATTTTTTTCCTGTGAACTTGTTGTTGGATTACTGATGTGTAGATCTCTATCAATTTTCAGGTTACAACTTGGAGGCCCTAGAGCCTTTCTGTCGTCTTGAAATTATCTAATAATCCCATTCACATCCGGCACTTCACATCTCGTGACGGTGAATCCCAGGGCTTTAAATTCCTCATTGGCCTCTGGCATTCATTTTGCAATCGGAGTCAGCAACACTTGATCGTTTTTGTTTTCAATTGGTAAACTTACTGTTTGTATATCTACTGATCATATTTCTAGGAATGATGGAATGTCCTGTGTTCATTACGGTCGACCGATTTAAAAGGAGTCCATCTTTTACATGTGTGATCCTTTCTAATTATATTTCACAATCTGGATCAGAGGTTACTTTTTTTTTTTTAGTTTCAGACGTTTTTGTTGCATCTTGAGTTTCCATTATTCGTGGGGTGTTCTTTCTTTTGCATCGTGAGGTTCTTTGGCTCGGTTATTGTTAGGGAGAATTCTCTGTAGGGCTAATTTCCCAAACCTAGTGTGTCCCCCAGCAGCTTTCCTGGATTTTTGGGGTTTATTTTTTTCTCTCCTGCTAAGAGTGAGATTCTTTTGTTCCCACTCTTAGACATGATTTGAGGTGTTCCTTTAACTTTCCATGTGTTTTATGGGCTATGGGGTCTTTTAATCCATAGCGTCTCATGTGTTTTTTTTGATGTGAGTTACACAGCACCCTCTGTGCCGTAACCCAGGGGTGTCGTAGCGACCCCCCAACATAGACTCCATACCCTGGAACTGACTACTGTCTCCCGGGGCATGTAAAGTCACCATTGGCTTTACTAGTCCCAAATTATTAACAGAAACCAGTACAAAACATCATATTGTGAACGTACTGGTCGGGGCAATTCAATTGCCCCGGGGTCTGTTGTTCGAGGGGGCATGTCTCCGTCCCCCCTGATCGAGTTTTGGCTGGTGGCAGTGGATACTACTTTTTATATTCGACCGCGAATATATCTCTCTGGGATTTTCCCATTGTTCGAGGATACCAACTTTAATGATTTAATTCTTATAGCCTCGAACATACCGCCGGTTTATTTATTTAATATTAATTCGCCGGTTTGTATTTTTTGCCAAAACTCGATTCTAAAATGGCGTTTGTGTTCTCTTCTGTGACTCCAACCCAAGTCGAGCCCTTTGTTCCACTTTTTGGCGGGCTTCTCCACAGAAGCCTCCAAAAGTGGTGCCACTCTGTCTGGGTACCACAGAGGGCGTGGGAGGGGGTTTAGGCACCCTGGACTGAGTTACCTTGGTAACTCAAGTTGCACTCTTGTGTGATTGGCCCAACCACTTAGCATGTTTGATTGACAGCTAGGCTGAGTGAATGGGGGTGTGCTGCATAAAAGCAGGGCTTTGGGGACTGGAACTTCAGAAGTCGCCACAGGACCTAAGAATCCGAGGAGGGAGAAGCTGAGCCGGCCTGCAACGACGACCCCACCGGTGGAGCCCTGCTGAACCGTCTCAGCACTTTTCCCGACAGAGGAGATCTCCAGCCCGGAGAGTCTTCTTCCTTCGACTGTTGGGGATAACCAGTCTACCTTTTTTTCGCCTTCCTGGAGCATCTCGTGGCCGCCTTGCCTGTGCCAAGCACCCCGGCAACCGGGATCCCACGTTTTCACCACTACCGCGAACCGAAAGGGTAGTACCTTTGTGCCGGAGAACTCCGCGGCTGGTTTCTTCCCTGGCAGTGCCACGACCTTCATCCTTCCTCCACGACAAGATCTTCTCTTCCTCTGGACGACACTGCGACTTGCCACCGCTGCCAGGAACAACTGCCCCCGCTGGAGGATTCTCTCCATTTAAGGTACTGTGTTCCGCCTGGCTTCCCTTGCAACTGTTTGAACGAGGTGTATTAAATCCTCGTCTCTCGAACCTGGGTTAGCCTGGGACACCTTAGCTAACTTTTCTGAACTAAACTAAACCTTTTCGAACTACCTCCACAAACTTCGAAGACTCTGTGTAACTGACTGATCTTGGGCATCTTCCGCTCGGCTCCCTTGAAAGTGGGCATGGCGCCTAAACTTCCTTGCTCACCAGTAGACTGTGCCTTCCTAAACTTGCTGTGGTTCTTTAAAAAGTATTTAGTGTGTATGCTTCCATAATTCTGCTTTTCCCTCCCTTTTTTATTTAACTTGTTGGAGTGCCATCGAACGTTAGGCGCTCACCTCTGTCTGGAAATAAGTGGTGTTAACAAAGACTTGTCCAACAAGTAATCGGGGATGTACATATAATAATAGTGATTGTGTTTTGAACTTATCTTACCAATTTAGTGCTAGTGTGTTTTTATAAGAGTGTGTTAAATAAGTAAATACTTTTACACTCAAGCTCTGGTCAGTGTTTGCTTGTGCTACTGTATTTCTGTACCTATTTTGTATGCTCTGTATACTGCCTAACTCTTCTTGAGGGAGTCTGACTGCTCAGCCACAGCTACCAAGTGAATCTGTGTGGTACAGACTGCTACCAAGTGGGTTTACTGCCAAACACCTGTAGTCTTAAATCTTTTGCAGTGGTCCCTAAGGGAACTGCACAGGTTTCTGCCTAACAGTTATGAGTGAGCCTATTGTGTTTTTACGAGTGGTCAAATCAGTTGAGATAATTTTGTACTTGCATATTTCAATTTTTTTGCTTAAAGTCATATAAGGAATTTTACTTTCATTAATGGATATTTTTCGTGAGTGATCCCCAATATACTTAATAAGGGAGAAGCAAGGATCTTCCTCTGTGGTCCCGGACTTTCATTGTTGTCTTTGTCTTCATAGACTGACAGATCTAAGAGGATGTGAATACTTTCCTCATATTCGCTGGCTTTGTCTTCTGATCTCGGGGCTTTTCTTGGGAGCATTCCTTTTGTTATTTTTTTTGTTTGCTTGACTTTTTTTGATGGTTACTGCATTTTGACTAGTTCCAGCAATGTTTATGGTATTAGGTAGCGTAAATGTTTGCAAGCAGCTCTTGGTCCCACTAATTTTCAATCGCTCTTGTATTTTAAAATGTTTGGTTTTACATGTTTGTTTACCTCCGCATGTTTGACTGTTTATCATCGCTCTTTTTTTTAGCTCGAAGATAGAAAAGGGGTTATTTATACTAACATCATTTTCTTAATTTTCTGTTTTTTGAATGACTGAGTTATACAGTCACTGCAGTTGGTGCTATTTCTTTGACTGTTAGTTTCTCTGCCGTTTGCGCGGGTATCTGCGCTGTGTCCGCACTGCTGGTGGAAGCAACGTTTGTATTAATTGCGTCACTTGCGATCAGAGCTTCACTGTTTTGTATGCAGCTCTCACTTTCAGTATTTGCTGTGAGATCTATTTGTGAACTTGGCTCATCTGTTTCAGTTGTTTTTTTTCTTTGGAAGAGTGACCTTGGAGATGTGCTTCTGGAAGCGTGATGCAATTTCTCTCACCCCCTTTTAAAAGTTTAGTTTGTCAGAATTTACGTAAATCGATAATAGTGATTTAAGGACAATTCCGTCCATTTCTGTCTCCCTCTCTCCTTTTTTTCTTTCAGTGCTTCCATTACTGATTCAACATATAACATCTTGTTGTCCATTAATGCAAGGAGAGTTGACTGATCCTTATGTGTCACTCAGGGCTTCATATAATTTAATGAAAGGCGCAAGCGTAATTGACACAGCCGATGTTATTGAGTCTTGCATCTCATATGCCCATGTTGGTTTGCTAGTCTCTATTTCATGATGTTGTGCAGTGAGAGTTCGTCTATGTATGTATGAATGATTGTCTCGCCCTCCTCCTTTTTTTTTTCCGATTCCCATCTAATACTTTCACTATTGTTGTATTCCGATGAATCTTCATCCTTATTGTTGTTTCTGTGCATCATTATTTCTCTCGTTTTCGTATTGCACTATTATTTTCATGGCTCTGGTTTCTCTCATGATTTTCGGCATTTGACTTTTGGGTGGGCATTTTAATTACCTTCGACTTATCAAACTTTGGTCTTTTTGCCCCCATATATTCCATTCGTTCTTTCAGTGTGTTTCTCTGAAGTTTTGGTACGGGAAAGGCTCTCATTCATAACAGCGCTCTTTGCAAGTAGCTCTTGTGCTGGGAGGGATGCCTGAATGGGCTGAGTGCTCCCTGTGACCATATTCTGGTTTTCTGTATTTTTGGTTTTCTGTATTTTTGGTTTTCGCTCCCAATCTGATGTAAATTATTGAATTTTTCCTTCATGGAAGCGAGTTTTTCAACGGGTTGGGGGTCATAGGTTTTAGAACTCTATAGCTCTCCAGATGTCAATATTGATCCAGTCCGGAGCTCATCAGTCATTTCATTGGTTTGTTCATTTGATTTAGTCTGTCAAGGCTTGTGTTTTTTATTTCTCTTAAGTTCATGTTATCTGTTTTTGTCATTTTTTTTCCTTGCGAGTTTCAGGAAAAGCAATGTTCTGTTCTTTTCATTTGAAATGCCACTTTAAAGATCCAAAATCGGAGATGAAATGGCTCCTTTTGGTGGCTGTCTTCCCTTGGGTTGTCTCTCGTGGCCTTATTCCATCTCGTGTTTTACTAGCAGTTCCTTTCTCAGGATTAACTCCAAACTGTGTGCATCTGGTAGCCTGCAAAGCAAGCATTCTCCCTGCATCTTTTCCTTCGTGTTCTCCCTGCTGAAGTGCTTGCGGCGAGGGGCAAGCGAAAGCTTTGCTGGGACCGTCCTCTCCGTTGTTTCCATCGTGTGCCGCAGGATTTCCTGTTTCATTTTCTGGCATTCCACACGGTGTAAAGAAGAAATCCACTGCGCACAGGTCTGCGCTTTTCAGCGGTTCCTCAGATCCCCCTGATGATCCAAGCTGAGCAGGTAAGAAAAGTGGGCAGGGTGCTGGTTTCCCACTTTCTTTCGTATAGTCTGTAACCTGTAATGGTGGCTCCCAGTCTTGGTCACAATCTATTTCTTGGTCTACTATTTGGGGGAAGTCGCTCATATTGGAAGAGGTGTCATGGGGTCTGAGAATGGTTGAACTGAGTGTTTGTACGAATTTGAATGTAAGGCTTCTCATGTGTGGATGTCATTGCTGAATTTGTAGCATTAGCAACATTATTTCCTTTTCCATTACCATTAACGCTGTTGCTGGCATTTGTAGTTGCTGGCATTTGTAGTATAACTTGATGGTGATAATGAACTGCACAGCACAGCCGTTTGTACCTATAAAGTTCTCCAATCTGGAGTCTGTGTATTTTGGTATGTGCTTTACTGTGAGTTTGGCTTTCATTTCATTTAAACGTACCCGGCTGTGTGTGCGTTGGCCAGAAGGCTCGGTTTCCATTTCCATATTTCTCAAAGTTCGTGAGAGTGACGCGACCAGCCCTGACCACTCCGCGAACTTTCAGCAAACACTCTACGACGCTCCGCGTCATGAGGTGGGCTTATAAAGCTGAGGTTCTAGTCAGGGCCGAAAACGGATTCTGAGTCCGGTCTGAAGGTGAAAACAGATCTACAGGCAGCAGCAGAGCAGCAAAGCAGGGTCCAACCTCCAGTCTCCAAACGCTCAGAAAACACTCCGCAAGATTATATCAAATTCACAGCCCTATTGCTAACACACAAACATTCCTCTCCACCAGCGCCCCGATCTACCTTTCCAACCAAACCTCTAGAGCCCAGTCCAACAGACCTACCTGTTCAATCTACTTGCACCTCCTCACCGTCCCTAGATTTAAACGACAAAAAACCAGAGGCTGTAGCTTCCTAGTGATAGCAGCCAAATAATGGAACTCCATGCCGTTGTCACTAAGAGCCGACCCATGGCTTTGGTCCTTCCGCAAAGGCCTCAAAACCTGGCTCTAAAGACTCCTAAAAACTCGTCTGATTTGCATCTGTTTAACCTTGTATCCACTGCAGCCTATGTAATCTCTGTAACCTACACAAGCAATGTTTCTTAAATGTAATCACTGTAACAGTTGAACACCCATGTAAGTTTATGTGCAACGTTTGTAATTAGCAACACTGCAAATAACCTTCTGTAACCATCCTCTTAAGTTAAAGCACCTAGATGCCCCTGTGCTTGGTGCGCTATACAAATGACTAAATAAATGTGAGTCTCTGCAAAGAATCAGTGTTGGTGGGGGAGAGGAAGACAGAATGACGCTAGGCTGCATGTGCCAAATGCAAACTGGTAAAGAATCGGAACGGCTGCATGGGTGGACAAAAGGTCCCCGGGTCTTGTCTGGCAGGAGCAACCCCAGTTACAGGTAAGCAGGGGTGGGTGGGCCTGGGCTGATTGAACTCTTGGGCCGCACCCAACAGGAGTAGACTGGGTTAAGCAGGTAACGGTTCTGGGGGTGGGGCTCTCAGTGCGACACTCCCGCCATCGCAGGGAAAACCACACTGAGAGCTCTGCCAGCAAGGTGCAACATTCCCCATTGGTTGACCTCCAGGGTATTCAAAGTTTCGAGCAATACTGTCTCGTATGGTCTGCGGATCCTAGGAACATAAAAGACATTAAGTATCAGTTGTCAAAGTCTTTGACCAAAAGTTTGGATTAAAATCTTTATTTTTTAAATGTTTTATTTTGACAAAATTGTGAGCAATTTGTTGCGTTCAGTTCATCTCTTTTAATATATTGTTGTCGTACTCGTCAGATCACTGAAGAAATATCGACTTTCTTCCTGAGAGCACGGCTTGCAGGATAGTAAAACCTGTCAGGCCAAGGGCTCTGGCAAAAAGGCAGGATGCACAGCAGAGCTAGAGGGAGGAAAAACAAGGCAACTATTACATACCGTTGTTTGTGGCAACAAACCACCCCTCTACCCACCCCCCCCTCCAAGACCCACGAGCTTACCTGTGACAATCTCTTGATTCGTGAAATACCTACTTGTGACAGAACACAAGACAAGGTGAAGGAAAAGGATTTTTGGTAGCACCTTTGAGAATGTCCCAAGGATAGTATCACTGTGGTTCCAAAGATAAGGTATGGGGGATTCCCTAACCCGGGCGGCACAAGGACGCTGCTATGGAGGTGACAGGACACAGTCCAGGACAAAGCAGCAGAGCGTCCCAAAAATCCACAGGTTTGAGCAAACCGCAAAGCATCCCAAAAATCCAAAACCCTAGAAAGAGCATTCCCCTTACTTAGGCAGCGGTATGTCCAGGAAGGAAGAGTAATGTCACCAATGGAACTTCCAGATAAGTGGGCACACAGGAAATGTGGAGACACGTAAGTTTTTTGTACACACCCCTCTCTATGAAGAAAGATTGCCAAGCAGGGATACGTTTCTTTAAGCGGAGGGAGTTACGGGAAGGGGCGAGAGTTGAGGAGTCAAGAATCAGGAAGGGAGCCGGAGACCAGAAATGAGAAGGGTTATCCAGAAGGCGATCTGGTAAGCAATCCGAGTTCGATAGCACGGCGAATCAGAGGAAGTGTCGAAACAAAATCAGGAACCAAACAACAGAGTCCAGGAGGCAAGCCGAGTTCAAGAACCAGGTAAGCAAGACAAACGGGATGTTTTTTCCGACAAACGCTGCTCACCGATCCAACGGTTTAGGAGCAACAGCGTTATGGGGGCTTGGCCAGATATAGGAAGACAACTCGTGCGAGGTGTGGAACGCACGAAAAACGAGCGTTCCAGGAACGGGCCACGCACAAGCAAGCCCCTCTGGGAATTGTAGTGTTTTTACAGGTGATGTCTCCGGTGTTGTTGTAATCGCCAGGGCAGGCGCCACGTTTTCCCCCTGCGGACATGGGGATGCCGTAGGAAACCAGGGGGCATGACAATTGTATTGCTTGTTCCACTGTTTATTTTAAGCAGTTCATCCACATTTTTACAGCAATATCTATTATTAGGGATCATTTAAGGGCCGTATACAATTTTAGTAAAAAACGTTTTTTTTCTCATGTCTTATTTTTTTATGGCCCATATCTAGGCAATTATTGTTAAAGGTTAAGCTCATTTTTATTTAAAGACTTTTATTTTTTTCTACTTCCTTATCATGCCAGGTTTGTTGGGGTATGGTAGATTGATTAACTATACTGTCACAAGTCTCTCCCCTTCTCGCCTGTTTCTCTTTGCTTGTTACCTTCTTGGATGTGACTTCCTTCTTTCGCACGGTCCGGGATTTATACAGGCCCGTGTGCAGGTCTTCGGATTCCAGCGTGAGGATTGCAAGTCCTACGCCAAGTAGCGTTCAAATATCCAGGACCGGGAACCAGGAAGGAAACAGTATCCTAACTCGGAGGCACGGAACGCCATGAACCGAGCACAGGAGAATTCCAGGAAGATGAGCACGAAAGAAGGTAGTACAAGGAAAGGGGATGGAAAAGGGAGTATAATCAGGAAAATGGGAAACGGGACTCGGAAGGAGGCCCCGAGCGAACTCCTGCAACACACGTCTGACTACTCAAAGCGGTAACGTTGAGACGCGCAGAGCCGCTGGGGCGTGACTGTTTTGTTGGAAGTTGAATGTAGCGCGTAAAGGCGGGTAAACTGCGTTTCGTATTCAACGGCCATGTTGGAAGGATCACAGAATTCAGTGCTCTATGGGTCGGGGACCACGAAGTCAAGAACGGACGTAATCGGCGGTTCATGACATATACTGCCAACATTCGACAATGGATCATTGACATGCAATTTTACTATCAATTTATAGCTTGCTATGCAATCCCTCAGTCTCATTATTACATTTATACGGGGATCTGAATCTTATAGTTGAACACACGTAGATATAATGCATTAAGATGATTATGGCACCATCTAACCTGACTTGTTTTTAAATTAAATCATCACTATGTATAATGTTACGATTTCTTTCCGTATGGGTCCATTTAAGCTTTCTCCAGTAGTACCAGTGGCTCAGTTTCCAGTGCTCCCAACACCGTCAACGGAGCTATAATATTATATGAAATTGAAGTATTTTTCTGTTTTTCATAAATCTAATTAACTGTTGTATTTCTTCGACAGCACCCATTAAAACAATATAGATCATTTTCTTCACAAAGCTGTATAGAGATTTTTCACTTTTATTTTCTTTTGAAATTGTCCATAAAGTTCTTACATATCTTCATTGTTGTCTTTAAATCCAACTTTAATTCTGGCATTTATATTGCCTACTAAAATTAATACATCAGTTGGAATATCTTAAGATAGCTTGTTGACCGATCAAATTTGTTACCTGCTGGGTATATTTGTTGATAACAATTTAATATTTTCGATTCATTAAATACTCCATCCCTACGATCAACATATAGTAGAGAAAGTTTAGATCTATACATTAAATGAAAATAGACATTTCTTTTTTTTTTAAACTTTATTTAATGATTGTGGTACATGCCATTGCAACAACAACATAAATAGGATATCTTCGAAACATCAGCTTTCAGTTAGGTAACATTACAGCATAAGCATTATTTACTGATTTAATGGAGTACTTGGTCCTACCGGGCTATTGCTGTTCGAGTTAGCTTCGCTAAGATACACTCTAAACAGGGCCCATATATCTTTCGGTTTGCTTGGATTCGGGATAGTCAATATATAGTATTCTTCACACTCATTTACATACATCAATTCTTTAAGGAAGTGATTCACTCTCGGTGCCTGTGCACTCTTCCATTTTTGCAATATACACTTTTTCGCCACTGCGCATATAATATTAAAGAGTCTCCTTGTCCCCTCTGATTGTTTACCAATGTCCCCAAACAAGTATTTTCGCGGTGTGAGGTCTGCAGGTATTTGAGTCACCTCCTCCAGGATATTCGCCACCTTGCCCCAAAAAGCAAGCACACGAGGACAGTTCCAATACATATGCATCGAATCAGCCCGATCCGTCCCGCACTTTGGACACGCCCCAGACCCATTGTTTGTGAACCTCGCCACCTTCTTAGGGGTATAGTGTAGTTTGTTCAGCATCTTAAACTGTATCAACCGGAGGCCGGCATTCATGGATACTTTCTTGGTCATTTCGCAGTACCGTTCCCATTGTCTATCCGTTATATCCTCACCCAGATCTGTCTCCCAGGAGGCCTTCATTACGTTTAATGTTGGGGTACTGGTCTGCACAGCCACATATAGTCCCGAGATGCTAGTTCCAGCCCAGGTTGAAAGGGTCAATAGACATTGGTGTGGTGGGGGCTCATCTGGGAACGTTGGCCAACGGGCCTTAAAAGCCAATCTCATTCTATAAAATTGCAGAATCATCAGCTGATCCCTCCCCATCCCCGTCCTGAATTCCTCCAGCATTATAAATTTCCCATTGGGAAATATTTCCTTGATTTTAAATTCTTCATCTGGGTCCCATTTATTTTGTATACCTGGATCGTATGTGGGTGTTATGCCTGGGAAGTTCCAGAAAGGGTACTCAGCATAATAAGGCGTCTTTACCCCCAGTCTTCGGAAGATCTTGAACCATGCCTGAGCCGTCGCACTAACTGGATCGAATGGGCACTCGTTCCTATGTTTAACTTTAAAAATGACTGACCTTATGTCGGTCGGGCGCGCTGCATGTCTTTCAAGACAGATGTGGGGTGAGGTGTCGTGTTCGTCATACCAGTGCTTAGCAAATTGGGCTTGTGCAACCAAATAATATAATTCAAAGTCGGGAGCCGCTATGCTCCCTTTATTGTATGGCTCCACCATTTTCTCCCACTTCATCCTAGCCGCCCCCCCCGCACCAGATAAAATCCACCGCCAGGGACCTAAGGGTGTCGGAAAAACCTTCTGCCAGGCCAGATCGGGATGTTGGTAAATATGTATAGCAGCTTAGGAAGGATGACCTTTTTTAATATGGCTACCCGGCCTATGAGTGAAATGGGGAGTTTGGCCCAGAAGCGGAGCTTAGTGGCAATAGTAGTCAGCAGGGGGGAATCATGGTTGTTCAAAAATAGAGATGTTCTGCCTCCAGTAACTATAACCCCTAAGTATCTAATCTTATTTGGGGACCACTTTAGACCATGTGTATTGTGTGGGAAGTTGGTAGCAGGGGTCGGGGGAAGATTTCAGACTTAGATCGATTAGTCTTGTATCCTGAATATGAAGCAAATATGTGCATTTCATCCATTACTGGACCCAGGTGTGTGTCAGGTTCTCTAATGTACAATAGGGTGTCATCTGCGTACAGGGATATCGATTGAGTAAGGCCCGCCATCCATATACCCCTCTGTTCCTGATGTTCTCTAATAGCTGCCGCAGCTGGTTCCATAGTGAGAGCAAAGAGTATGGGGGAGAATGGGCAGCCCTGTCTAGTACCCCTCTTCAACTCAAACCAGTCTGACATAGTATGGTTAGTTAACACTCTGGCCCCCGGGTTAGTGTACAGCACTTTGACATAGTTCAAAAAGCTGGTGCCCAGTCCGAACTTACCAAGCACCGTGAACAGGTATGTCCATGACACAGAATCAAACGCCTTTTCGGCATCTAGGGGACACAGCTACCGCCTAGGCCTCCGGTTTGATTTGGGCCATTACGCCAAACAGCCTACGCAGATTATGCGCTGTGGATCTAGTGGGGATGAACCCGCACTGGTCAGGGTGCACTAGTGCCGGCATTTGTGGCAGGAGTCTATTGGCCAGGATCTTCGCAAATATCTTAGCATCACAATTTATAAGGGATAGAGGCCTATATGAGGACATCTCGCTAGGGGGACGTCTGGGCTTAGGGAGTACCGTGATTATAGCCTCTCTCATGGATGGTGGCAGTGTTCCTATCTCCGTGGCCTCTTCCCACATGGACAGCAATATTGGGGCGAGTTCTTCGCTTAGCTCCTTGTACAATTCGATTCCCAGAACGTCTGAGCCAGGAGCTTTTCCGTTAGCCAAAGATTTGATTGCTTCCTTAATTTCCTCAATCGTAAGGGGTTGGTCTAGCTGTAGTTTATACTCTGCAATCAATTTTGGAAGCGTTATGCTATCTAAATACCTTTGGATATCTTTGGGGGTTTTTAAGTCATGATTAGCATAGAGTTCTTTATAAAAAAAAAGGGCAAACTCCCCATTAATATCTTCCTTACTTGTTCGTACTGTGCCGTCGCTCCCTATTATGCTGGTAATCAGGGTTCGGCCTCTGTCAGCTTTCAACAGGTTAGCTAGTGTGCACCCCGCCTTGTTTCCCTCGCCATACCGACGTGCTCTAACCGGAGTGGCCATATACAGCACCTCCCTATTGGCTAGTTTATGAAATTCTTGTAGGTTGCTATTAATGTCTGCCAGGGTGCTATCCTCATGCAAGGCTGTATATTGTTGCTCCAGTTGCCCCAACCGCTTCTCAACCTCCTCCAGTTCTCTCCTGACTGCTTTCAATAGTCCCGTGGACTTGGAAATCAGGATCCCCCTCACCCATTCTTTGAATGTTTCCCATAGCATCGAGGGGCTATCCACCGAACCCTTATTGGTCTCAAAAAAGAATTCAACCTCAGTGTGTAGTTCCTCTACCACCCCAGGATCCTTAAAGATGTCGGAAGGCATTCTCCATCTCCTGGCCGGGGGTTTAAGGTTATTTAAAGTCATATCTAACTCTATGGGAGAATGATCCGACAATGTGCGGGGAAATATTTCACTTTCATTAATTTGGTGCATGAGAGACGCCGACACCAGCCAATAATCAATGCGGGATTCAGTGTCATATACTGAGGAGTAAAAGGAATATTGTCGTTTTAGGGGGTGGAGTGTTCTCCAGGTGTCTACCAGCTGTAGCTGTAAGATGATTTGTTGCAGGGTGTTGGCTGCTCTCAAGGGGTTCCTATGTGTGGAAGTTGAGCGATCTAGTTCCGAATCCAAAATAGTATTAAAATCTCCTCCCCACACTATCTGCTCGCCCCCACACGCACAGATCTCATGTAGTACATTTATGTAAAATTCAGGGTCATCAATATTTGGACCATATGTATTAATGAAAATCATTTCTTCACCCTTGACGCTACCCCAAATTATAACGTAGCGACCCATTGAGTCTATTTTACTCCTCTCAAGCTAGAACTCAACAGATGGGTGTATCAGGGTTAGCACCCCTCTGGCCTGTGAGGAGTATTCCGTGCAATACCTGTGAGAGCCCCACCCTTTCAAGAACTCGGCATTGACCTTCTGGCGCACATGAGTTTCCTGTAACATGACAATGTGGGGCTGGTGCCTAGTAATATAGGCTCCCACTTTCCTCAATTTGGCTCGGTTATTCAGTCCCCGGACATTCCAAGTTAGCAATTTCAATCTGAGCCCTCGGGCTGCCTTGGCAGAATCAGCCATAGTCGTACTTCCAGTTTACATTTTTTGCCTTGCTGCTATTCAGGAGATTTCCACGTGTTGCAATGTCGCCACTTTTTATTTTTACCTTGTGAGACTTCTCCAACTGAGTCCCAGTTCCCAACTTTTCCCCCCTCCGTCCCTCCTCGTTCAGTCATATAACATTTTATACCCCCACCCTCATCATCAACCCCAACATGACAATGCTGCCCCGCAATAAACAGTCCCTGAAACATGTGGAACATTCCTGAGGGTCACTAATTGCAGCCCGCTGGCGCGCTCTGAGTTGGGGCTCACAGCCCGGAAACAATAACAATTATAGTTCAGTCCGTCAACCTCGTACAATTTCCAGTTTCTGCATTTTTCTCACCGTCTGACAGGCCAACAAGCCCAGTCCTCTTTTCTCGCTCTGCCAGGTCTCGCCTCTACCTCTTCAGTTATGCATCTGCGTTCTGGTCTGCCATTCGGTCACTTGGGGGTAGTGGGATGGAAGACTCCACGTAAGACATAGCATCTGTAGGGTTTTCAAAAAAGTGAGCCTGTCCCCCATGCTGTATTCTCATTTTCGCTGGGAAGATGAGAGCATAAGGCACATTTCGCATACGTAGCTGCCTCTTCACCCCTTCATATGATCTCCTTTGTATTTGTACGCTGGTCGAGAAGTCCGGGTAGATGTGGGTTTTCTTTTCCTCAAATTGTAATGTTCCTTTTTCTCTCGACAGCCTGAGTATAGTGTCTCTATCTCGGTAGTTTAGGAGGCGAGCAATTATAGTTCGAGGGGGGGGCTCCTGGTTTCGGGTGTGGTGCTAGAGTGCGATGGGCTCTTTCCACCAGAAAGTGATCCGAGAAGGCATCGGCACCAAGGATTTCCTTCAGCAACATTTCAACTTGTCTTTCCATGAGGCCTTTACCAAACTTTTCCGATACCCCAACAATCCGGATATTATTTCGCCGGGATCTTGATTCAAGGTCCTCGCACTTGCTCTGAGTCTTGTGCAATTCAGTTTGTAGGTGTGCTATATCTCAACTGTGCTGCAGTATCGTGTCTTCGCTTGCACACATTCTATTTTCCGCCTCGGTAAAACGTGCGTTTTCTTTTTCAACACGTGCCGTTAAGGATCCCATTGTCGCCACTATATCGTCTAGTTTTACGTTCATAGCCATGAATCCGTTCTCCACCAATGTTGCTAGTCGTTCCATCGGGTCAGCCTCTCGCCCGTCAGGTAGTTGTGGCTCCCCGTTGGACGCTCCCTGCGGTTGCGAGCTGGTGAAAGTGTCCATTGGGCCGATCTTCTTCCCTCTTGCCCCCCTTTTCTCAGTGCGGCCCATGTGGCGCGGCACTCTTGGACGGATGGACTGTATTCCCCCACGTATTTTTTACCCTTGTACACCATTGTGGGGAGGGGGTACCCCTCGATGTGTCCGTCTGTATCGTCTGGCTTACAGTTAATAGCAAGAGTGTAATCGCACAACGTTGTGCCAATTAAGGCCTCACCCACTTCCAATCCGGATTATACGTTAAAGAGCTTTACCCACGGAACTAAATGTATCCTGGTATTACACGGCAGTTCTGCCGTTTCTCCCCAGTGCAGGGTCTATGATCGTTGCAGGACGTGTGGGTCCCCACCCGGGTGCTGCTTATCGGGCCTTTACGATGCACTGGAGGTCTCAGGGTGTTGTATGATGTTGTTCCAAAATAGTCTGGGGTGCCTCTGGTTCGCCGCCTTCTGTATGGGGGCAATATGGATCGGGCCTAGGTTCCAGTCCCGGGCGCTAAGCAGGGCCTTCCTTCAGTGCGTCCACCACAGTTCTACTTTCCCTCCCCTGAAGTGGGGGAGTCACTCCCGCAACACACAGCCACTTCAGACTTCGCTCAGGGGGCCTCTGTTCAGGGCCAAACTACGTCCCAGCCGCAGTCTTCCCGGTAGGGAGGAGTTTGCGCCCCACGTAGAGTTGCAGGCAGGGAGTTGGGCCCGGCGGCCGCCGCGGCTCCGCGACCATGACGCAATCTGGCGCCTCCGTGCTCCTTTTCTCGCTCGCACCCGGTCCGACCACTCCAAGTGGGACCTGGGGAGATATCGCGGGCGGGGAACTAGCTCTGTGCTCTCCGAACGGTCGGACTCCCCTTCTCCTGCACGGGCGGGGCGTCGTGTGATGAGCGGCGCACCTCCCCCACTCCGGCTCTCAGCTGGGATTCCGCGGAACTCGCAGGCGGCCCCGCAGGCCTTAATTGCCGCCAAACTTTGTAGACGGATATTTCCGCACCCTGCTCCGATATTCAGCGATTTTCCACCAATATGTTCAGCAGAGCTTCGGCTATCAGGGTAGTACAACATTTCTGCACTTTAGACGTCGCTGACAGGATTTTTCTCGATGAGGATTTCTTCCGAGCCGGAGCTCCCACACTAGGTGGCCATCTTGAATGTGTGCAACAGCACCCCCCCGAAAATAGACATTTTTAATACCATCTGTCCACCACTTGATCATGAAATGTTGTATGTACCAATTTACGGTAGCAATAATAACTATGAACTGACCTCACTTTAAACATATTATTGGATGTGGTTTTAAAGATTCTAAAATATCACACGAGTTTTCGGGCTCCTGCAATATTTTATGGCCACCAAATTAACTTGTAACATTCTCGCAAACCATGACTCATTTGATATGGACTCTAAACTGCTTATTTTTTTTTTGTTGTTTTTTTTTTTAGTCTAATATTTTGTCTTTTCCAATCTACAAAGCATTTCGTAAGCGCACACCTCGTGACAAGGTTCCTACACTTACCTTGCAGTGCTTTCCCTTGCCACTCTCATTGTTTCACACTACATTTCAATGGCTATCCATATCAATGTTGTTTTCTTCACTTTCGACATACATACCAATCCCCCACTGCACAGTACTTATAACTAAATTGTAAGACCATATTAAGGATACATTTTGCATTGGCACTCTAGAACTTTCTTGGAATCACTTTCTCCTCTGTCAAATAGAAAGAATACTAAAACATAACCTTTGAGCGTAATTAATCCTTATTGCTGAATATTCTACTCTAGTTGTAATATTTTAGCACTTTTAAAGAAAGATAATTTCTTATTCTCAAACATTTGATAGAATGATATAACTGTAGCGTTCATTACCATCTGAGACTGCTTCTATTTGCAATGTCTCTGCAGGACCACCATTTTCTGTTTGTTACCCCTCTTCCATCATAATATTATTTTCAGTATTTTATTTTTCCTCTGTGGTACTTTAAATTCTAAAGTTTTTTAAATTTTTTTCCTTGAATTTTCTTTGTTAATCATAATGCATTGCTTTTCATAGTTATTTCAACCTGTGACTTTACATATTTGTTCTTTTTCATGTAGTTCTAAAGAAGGTTTTCAGTATATCTAACTTCGACTGTTTCCCTTTTTGATTTGTTTTTTTTTAAAGGAATTTGAAACTAGTAAAACTATTTAGACAGATTATTTAGTATTTTCTACTCTTCCCTTTCCATATTCACATCTATTAAGCTGTTTAACATCCACTATTTAATTATAGAATTGTAGGTATTATTCACTTTATTCATTTTGGCAAGAATAGTTCCCTTCAAATTTTTATTAAACACTTCCCCTCTTCCAATCTTGATCTTTATTTTTATTTAACACCAATGTGTTTTTGTCTGTAGACATTCGCACAATCTTTAATCCAGTTCAATTGCGACATTAGTATTAATAACTTCCTTTAGTTACGTTGGTACCTCCATGTCAGGACAACCACTGTGATCAATAGAGAGACAGGACTTTATTAATGTAATCCAACTAAAGATATCCTTACCAGGGTGAAACTGAAAGAAAAAATGGTAGGGGTCATAGAGTAAGAACTGGGCTCTTCAGGAAGTATCCGCAGAAATATTCAAAAATAAAATACTGAATAGAGAAATGACTGCATATTTTACCGATTTTTGGTTTTGTTTTGTTTTGTTTTAATTTAATTTGTTTTTTACATTTTTTTTTTTTAGTATTTATTTTTTTTTTTTTTTAAGCTTTCCAAAATTGTAGGGGTTGCGGTAATAGTTAAGGTGGGGAGAGGCGAGAGGGTATCGGGGGGGGGGGGGTAGTTGGGTCTTGACCCGCAATATATATATATATAAAGAAAAGATGCAGTAATTTCTCAATTCGATATTTTCACGTATATCCCTTCAGGAAGGGAGCACCTTTACACAGGATATTCCATCAGTCTTTGCCATACCAAAGTATCTAGGTGGGAGGTTTCTTTGGATAGTGTGAAGGCATCATGAGTCACACAGACAACAGGTTCAAGTTTTCTTAACAAAATCTAAATTCAATTGAAAAGGCAGGGTGGATGAATGCCTAACTTGCCCTATGCTAAGGTGGGATTGCCCTACCTAAAGAAAATTAAGGATAGTATGCGCCAGGAAGCCCAAAGTAAAACATCTGTCTGTGTTCAAAACCTATACTTGCCCTCACAACTAACTGCATACGTTGTGTAGGGATGTCCGCATCAAAAAGGAATAGTGTTCAAAGTAAGGTTCAAAGCTTTTTCCAGCTCCTCGGCTTGCAAAAAGCTCCACTTGCCCAAATTCAAAGCAGCTCATCAAATACAGGGGCTTCGTTCCCCCAAGTTTAAATCTTCCAAATCAACACTTGACTTATCAGAGCAAAGTCTTAGTACAACACAGGCTTCTTTGTAGGTAGTTTCAGAGGCTTTTCATTCCGGGGTACCCTGTCTATGCGATTGTCAGACCATACGGTTTATCCATTACAGGTCACACAACCGATACCCTTCTTGGACTGTTTTTCCTCTGACATCAGTAGACTGCTTCCCCTCAGTAGCCAGGGCCGCTATCTCAGTCACATATGTCACCCTCTATTGTGGATTTTTTAACCACCTTAGACCGGCTTATGTTTTCTTGGCTCTTGCCATTTCTTGTTTCCTTTATAATAGACAGCTTTGCATCCGTTGTAGGTTTCTCCCTTTTCTGACGCTATGTGGTGGCTAGTTTAACCACCTTATGCTTGTTCCACTTTCCGGTGGTTCCTTGACCCTCGCCAAATCTTTGCACTGTCTTTGCTGTGACCAGTGTTGGTTTTCTCATGCCTTGCATTCAACTCCTGGTGCTCTCTTGGCTCTGCCAGCACTTGCTTCAGTTAATGCAGTACATTATATTCATGTGATTCAAAACCTTCCTTTTATTAAAGTTCACAATTCTTTCTTTCACTTCTTGCAATATGCCCAAGTATTTCCAACTTGCTTTCAATTCGTTCGGTATTCAAAATGCACTTTAAATACATTCAGCATTACCGCCTGCCAGCCCAGTGTTTCCCCTCTCTCTGGTTTCACTCACTGGTCGGACTTATGGCTCTTCGTGTGTCCTTCTGCCGCCACGTGTTCCTGTTTCTCTGTGCGGTCACTCATGTATTCTCTTGTGGCTCGCGCACACCGAGCAGTGCTTCCACGGCGAAGCAGGATACTTGGGACTGATTCCCGGTCCGACCGGCCTTCTTCTTATGGCTTGCCATCGGCCTCCAGCTTTTCTGCTACTGCCTCCTGCTGCAAACATTCTGCACTGCTTCCTGGGCCTCCAGCGCTCCTCCTGCAACGGCGCCACACCAGATATGTCTCCCTACACGCAGCTGCCTGTGCCACATCTGACGCCATACCTGTAGGGCTTCCAGTTTTTAAAGCTCCCGCCTCCCATTTCTATTACAGAAAAGACTAGACCGCTCACATGCAAAGCAGCAGTCCTTTGTTGCTCTTGTTGTCTTCCTCTCGTCCCAATACTTGGTTGGAGCAGTTTTTGTTTTAGTTATTTATTTATTTATTCATTTAATTAATTGGTTTTTCACAAAGAACTGCAGACATTACATGTATGTAACCACACATTACAACTATCGTCGATCTGTCACATGGTTCCCTATTTCCCAACTCACCCGCCCCGTTAACAGCCTGTGCCACCTACATTGCTTCTTTGTCTATCAGTGTATGGGTTGTACCTATTGTACATATGTTATTCGCTAACCAACAAGTTCAATTGGGTTCTTGCTATTGTTTGGGGATTCGTGCATACTGAGGCCTGCAGATCCTGCAGCAATAGTCTCCAAGCGTTTAAGTCTGTGTTTTGCTCTCCTTGGCCACGCCTGGCTGCTTCCTGTCAAGCCGCAGTCTCAGCAAGCAACCATTTCTGGAGGTCTTTACACCACAACTTTGCGTTGCGTCTAGTCTACTGTGCGCCTTCCAGCTCATTGCTATCCTTTGTATAGCCAGAATGTATGCAAAGTCTTTTAATTTGCTTGTATGTTTCATCTTCTTCGGGCATACAAATATACCCCGCAGGCAGGCCGTGGGAGATCCTGTATCCTATTTTATGTCTGCTTTTGCTAACGTGTGAGCTATCTCCATCCAGTGTTGCTGCACTTCCCCGCAGGGCCAGAACATATGATCCATGTCTGCATTGCTCAACCCACATTTCAGGCAGCTGTGTTCTGTAGTTTTGCTAAGTCGCCAGTTTTGCTAAAAGTCGCCATTCTCCTAGCCGTTAGATACGCTCTGAGGGTTATATATAACTGTATGAGTTGCAGCTTCGCGTTTCTGGACACTTGTTTATGATATGTCATTGCTCTCTCACACTGTTTATCTGTTAATTTTCCCTGTAGGTCTTCTTCCCAGCTACGTCTAGTTTTTGCCAACCCATTTCTATCCTGGGACCTGATCAGTTCGTATATCCTAGATACCTGGTGGCCTACTTCTGAAATGTCATAAAGTGTTTATATTGACTCTGTAAGTTTTGTCTCCCTCGCTGGGCAGGCCATTTCTGCTTCAAGTTTGCTAGGAGAGAGGTGTGTAATATGTGTTGTCCTTTGTGTGGCCCGGTGTTTGAGAGTGTATTAAAGTCTATTGGTTCTCCTTCTAGTAACAGGTCGCCTATTGTCACTATGCCTAGAGGCTCCGAGTGTTGCCTCCCCTGTAGTCTGGTTTGCTGGTCATCCGTTTTGATTGCTAATATTGGTATCTGGGGCGAATAAGGCGTTTGATCACCTAATAGGTAACAAGCTTTGTTCCATATTGCCTTCCCTTGCTTCAGGAGGAGTGGAGGCTTTGGCTAGTTAGTCATTGGAATCCAGATTATTTCTTTCAGAAAAAATGGGAAACATGTAGATTGAAGCAGTTGAGTGTCCTGCGACGGCTCGTCTGCTAGCCACCTCGTGACGAACTGTAATTGGCTTGCCACGAAATATGCCTCAAAGTTGGGTATCTTGATGCCTCCTTGATCATGTTGTTTCTGAAGTTTTGCAAGGGCCAGTCTGTTTCGACCCTTATACCCCAAGAATCCGTGGCATACTAGCTTTGAGGGATGTCATACGGGAAAATTTGCCAAGTAATGTAGTAATCTAGGGAGCACTACCATCTTCAGCAGTGCAGCTCTGCCCATCAATGATAGGGGTAGTTTTGCCCAGAAGTCCATGGACTTCATCACTTTATCTGCTTCCTTCTGTGTTTTGTAGGTGTTCTGTCTTGGGGTTGCGGTAAATCTGAACTCCTAAATATGTAATTGTTTCTGCCTCCCACTGCACCGGCAGCACTGATAATGTGCCCAGCGTCTTCCCCTTGTAACCAGCTAGGGGCAACAAGCACCATTTATTCTCACTAACTGTGATACCTGAGAGTTCAGCGTAGTGCCCTAGTACATTTAATATGTATTGCAAATTAGTCTCCGGGTTTTGTAGGCAAATGAGAATGCCATCAACATACAAGGAGATTAAATGCCACCTACCTTGCACCTCTATGCCGCCTCCTGGTATTCTTTCTGGAAATACACTGCTAAGGGTTCAAAGGCTAGTATAAATAACATCGGGGACAATGGGAATCCCGGTCTCGTGCCTTTTTCCAACATCCACTGTTCTGAATCTGGTTTCCTGTCCTAACCCTGGCTACCTGCTTGCTGTACAGCAGATGCACTCATTTTGTGGATGTGGGGCCTATGCCAAAGCTATTCAATGTGGCTAGCGGCCATGGTGTTATGACTACTCGGATTTATAAATTAAGAAATGCAGTACAATTACTGGAAGATTAAAGGTTCACTGAACCCTTGCCTGTAGACGAAGGATGTTGGAGTGAAGAATAATGGGGAGCCTTCCCAGCTCCACGTATGACCCAGAGGATTTAGGACAGGGGCAAAGGTAAAGCTGGGGAAGAAACCCAAACGTGGTGTCAGTGGATGTCCAGAAGTGAGGTTTCCTATCTTTAAACGTGGTGCAGAGTAGTGCTGTCCTTGATGTGATCAGGCCCCAGGTACAAGAAAGGCGAGAAACACTTTAATATTTGCACGTGATGCTTTCGAAGTAAAAGAGAGAGAGGATTACAGGACACAAAAAGAGAAAATGACTCCTTGGACTTACCATGGACACAGACTCTCACTGTAAATCGATGGGTGGTGCACGTGTTGCGCAAAGCAGGACCTCTTGTGACTGGCTTCAAGTGATGCACAAGTGTAATTGCTGTCTGGACTTGTGGTGTTTTATTTATAGTGGTTTTTTTGTTTGTCACAGCTGCGATTGCAATTTTAAGGAGTCTATGCAAATTGTTCTTACACGAGTCGGTTTCACAGGAAATGATTTCCTTGCGAGACGTTGTGTTGTACTCTCACACAACGGAGCAACTTGTTGTGTACGTTTCCTATTATCCAGTTGAGAACGGAAAGGAAACGTTGTGGAAGGCAAGTTTTTAAATAAACAGAGATCAGATGAAAGAGCAGTGTTAAATGTCACACAGCATAGTAGACATACGAATCCGCATATGAATACTCTGCGGGGAGTGGAGAAGGAACCACAGGAACGGACCGGATGAAATCGGTTTAAAAGGGAAACTGTTCTGTGGCCGTAGCAGAGGGCACGTAACAAATTAGATGGTGTGATTAAAGTGCTCAGTTAGCTCAGCAACGCCAAAGGGTTAAGCAAGGTAGAGTTGGGAGAAAGGAATAGGAAGGTAGGGAAGGGGGAGTTAGGAAGAAAGGAAAGAAGGAAGCACTTACTTCACACGACAATCCGTAGGTATCTGGGTGTCAGATTTGAAGTAACGCGCTGTCTGAGGTTGAAGTGTAGAATGTATAGGAGGAGTTGAAGCAGCCATTTTGAAATAGGCTAGACGTACGAGAGTGTTAGTAAGAGCAGGACAATGGAGCCGCCATGTTGGTAGGAGACTAGTCTGGTATTATCTATGGATTTTCCACTTCTTCAATAGGGAATACCTAGGTATAACACATGGCCACTTGACCGAGTCAAATGCCTTGACTGCATTTAATGAGATTATTGTGTAAGGGTTCTCACTGTCTTTGGTATAGTTAATGATGTGGTGCAATCTCCTCAGGTTTCCTCTAATATTCCTGTCTGGGACGTGTCCCGTTTGATCAGGGTGGATGAGCTTGGCTATTAAATGTTTGAGCCTATTTGCCAAAAGGGTTGTAAGTATTTTCCCATCCTAGTTCAGCAGTGACGGGGTCTGTAGGAGCCGCAGTCTGTGTTGCGTTTATTTGGTTTTAGCAGCGGTATGATTAGGGATTCTCTCAGCGACAGCACACGGGTTTCAGAATCAAGTGCTTCATTCAGCATTGCTAACAGTGGAGGCAGGATATCACCCATGTATTCTTTATAAAATTCACTGGTAAGCCCGTCAGTCCACAGCGTTTTGCCAGTTGGTAGCTCCCTGATGGTCAGTTTCAACTCTCTCAGTGTTATGGGGGCCCTTAACTGTGCCGCTGCTTCATTGTCTAACTGTGGAAGATCTATGTGCGCTAGGGCTTCTTTTTATATCTGAGGGCTGTGTCACTTCTGTGTATAGCCCTTTATAGTATTTGAGAAAACAATTATTTATCCCTTCATGTGACGCGTGTACTGTCCCGTCTTTAGCTGTTACTGCCCTTATTAGCTAGCGTTTGGATTCGCTTTTATATAGCCAGGCCAGCAGACGTCCAGGTTTGTCTCCGTCAGCATGTTGTTTTTCTACACATTTAGTATAGTTTAGATTGACTAACCTGTCCCAGTGCTTTAAGCGATTGGCCTCGCATGCCTTTTCATTTGTCAGGTCCCCTGCATAGTCTAATTCCTCGAGTTGCAGCTTCCACATCTGCATTGTCTTTTATTATTTTGGCTTGTATGACCCCAGCCTTAGCTATTGCAGCTCCTCTAATTACTACTTTAAAGGCTTCCCATGGTGTCCCAGCGGACACTACACTACCAGTGTTATATTCAAAGTAGTCTTTAATTCCCTCTCAAAGGTGTTCCCGAAACATCTCGTCCTTCAAGGCCTCACTTCCGAGCTTCCAGGTTGAAATGTGTGCTCTGAGTGGGAAAGCGAGCCATGATATTAGTGGAGAGTGATCTGACAGCACCCGCGCTTTGTATTCTGCAGTGGTGATTTCACTTAAGGTATCTTCCCCAGTGAACAGGTAATCTAGTCTAGTAAAGAGGTTTGTAGGGGAAGCATAGTGAGAGTATCCTGGGCTCTCTCCAGATATCTACCGGGTTGAACTCCTGCAACAGGCTGCCCAGGGCCTTAGCCGCAGCTGTTGGTTGTGTGAATTTATTGTCCCATCTATCCAGTTTAGGATCTAGTACACGCTTAAAGACGCCTCCTCATACTAGTGTGCTGTTTCTGTGTGTGCTGATTGGGGGGGGGGGGGGGGACAGGGTACAATGTGCGAAATAGGCAGCAGTATAGTTTTTATAATGCACAATTCCGTGATCAATCTGCCTTCTTTATCCTTAACTGTTTGCAGCACCCGGAATAGTTTCTCTTCATTGAGTTGTGTCTCTTGTAAGAGCTCAATGTCTATACTCTGACTGCATAAGTATGTCATCACCCTAGTTCCTCTTAATGTAGCTATTAGGCTATTTATCCCGCTGTGTAAGATTTATTGAATAATGTTCATTAAGTGCAAGTTTCACTGGTTACATGTGTTAATATCCCCGCAAAAATATTGCGATACAAAAATATCGCCATATTTTTGCGCCGATATTGACACATGGACCCTGCGGGGGACACCCTTTCAACCCCTGCATTATTTTAAAATGTGCGGGGGACACCTCCGCAACCCCTGCTCCCACAAAATATCCTCCCCAAAAATATCGCCTATGGCGAGACAAAGAGCGATATTTTTGGTGGGGATATTTGTAGGGATACTGTTTCACTTACAACACACTTGCTGTTTAGTGTGCTGTATAATATTTCTGTATTCATTTAAAAATGAAATGTCCAATGCTCTGAGACTTTTGAGAATGTGTGTTCACTCACAACCTCTCCGATACAATGTGTTCCGGTGGGAAAGTTCAAACACTTGTAGACCGGGTTTCTCCATTGCTAGAAACTCACTGGTTGTGTTTAAGGACCTCCCAGCAGCGCGGATTGCTCAGCCCTCTGCTTTCCTCATTATGGTTCCAATTTGAGCCCCTCAGACACTCCTGTGTCACCGCTTGAACACAGGGGAACGAGCTCTTTGAATTCTGTGGAAACCGATCGCCTCTCCACTTTCTAGTGCTGGATCTGCTCCACGGGACTTCAGCTCTCACACTGAGCTTCCTTAGACCGTTTCCCTTGGCATACCTCAGCGTGCCACTTCGCCACAGTTTCCTTTTGCTGCTGCTTCGACTCTGCCTCTACCTTCTTCCTCATACCTTGAATTGGACTCCTTTTATACATCTGCAGCCCTTTGTCATGCTGCAGCTAGGAATGTTCAATTAGCCCTGCCTGACCACAATGAAAGGGACCTGCCTGACCCTTACAACTCTACTCAGGCATTGTCCCCTCGTCCCAGTACCACAGTGGTAAAAGAGCATAGTCTTCATTGCTCTTAGTTACTTCTTCTTCGTTCCAGTATTGTAAATTGTCATATGTGAAGGAATAAGTGGAACTGACTCACAATAACCCATGAATGCTGGGGAAGGGTTGGGTTGGTTGTCACTAGGACACGGGGAATACAATGTCTTTCCAATCTTATATTTAACCCTTTTTTTCTCTTTCTGGTACGTTTGGGTCGATGGTATCTCATACCCTTTTCCTGGTTACTAGGAATATGTATGACAATACCCCATTGCTGCCCTTGGGATAGAGGTTTCTTCCCGGAAGGGATGGGGGAATACTGTGCATTACCTGAGGATATCTCCCCTCCAATCCCCAAGGACCCTCTACCCAGGGGATCCTGTATCGCTGCTCTACCCCCAGTATCGGGGTCCAGAGGCAATGGCCTTTCCCTGGCCACCTACGCAGAGGATTCAAGGGGAGTAGATGTGAGGACGCCCTCAGGTTTCTCACAATACCCAGGAGCTGCTTTTAGCGCCTGCTTATCGAGTCTTTATTTCGATTCCTGGTCTTGTACATCTTGAGGGTAAACTCTGTACCGCCTCCTTTTCCACTCTTTGGTGTACTACCTCTATCCTTTTTGGATTCTTTTGAAGTAATTCTCCTCTCCCAACCTTCTTCGTCCACACTACTCATTTCTGCGTTGTATTGCTTTCTTATTTGTGAGGTCACTGCCTTGCACTTTTCCTCCTCTGGGATCTCCTGAACCTCCTCAAGGTCCTCCTTACTCTAACCTTTCTTCAGTTGATCGTGCACCACCACCACCCCTTAACTATCTGCATCCTGATGTTTCATCACCAACCTATTAAACTTCTACCACCCCAGCATTATCTGTACCACTATCTGTCTTCTGCTCCTTCACTACCTCCTTATCTTCCAAACCTCCCCATAACCTCTTCTGCTACTCTGCCTCCTCCCTGGTCTTCCCAAATCACTTCCTTAACCTCCTTTCTTGACGGTCTCCCGGCTTCTGACTTTGCCCCAGCTTTTCCTGCAATACTTCTCGAGCGATCTCCAACAACTTCCCTCCTACCACCTCCAACAATTCTTAAAATGTTATTGCCTTTTAACTTCTTTAGGGCTATTGTACCTTGCTCACTAGACTCCCACCAGGGACTACAGTGCCATGCTCACAAAACTGCCCAGCGATTTAAGGCCCTTTTCACTAAATTGGCCCAAGTAACATAGTGCCCTCCTCACAAAATATTCTGCCCACACAGACTCTTACCAATTCCAGCCAATGCTCTTCTCTTCCTTCTACCTCCTCTCCACCTCGTTCCATTCCATCTGCTCTCCTTACTCACTCTCCACCAACTTAATGTGCAGTGAGCTGCCTTTATACAGCATTATCCCCATACCTGGGCTGGTTTACAGTATAGCAGGCTGAAGCTGTGACTTCTTGGGCGGGCTCAGTTCCAATTGGTTGTTTTGCCTTCTATGTCAGCTGGGGTGTGGAACAGGGGCTAGAAGAGGTTGGGTGGCCGTATTTGATTCCTCTACATTGCCCATCAGCCCACACCATCTGCCTGCTTCCTGTCAACTTGCCCTTGCTGTAAACACAGTATGTCCTGGTTTCAAACTTTACTTTCTGGCCACCACTTGTCATAAAGCTTTCCCATGAGGCATTGTGGGACCATGGCTGTTGGTTATGGGTTTCTGAGTGATTTGGTATTTTCCTGCTTTAAGAATATTGCAAGCTCCTAAAGGGGGAGAGTGACAGTGCAATTCAATTTGTATCTTCATTTATGTGACAGGGGTGTGGGTTCCCTTGTACCGTCTTCTCTGGATATTGGAAACCTCTGTGGGTTGTCCCACTCTCCCTCCTCGCCCCCTCCACCAAAGTCCTCAAATCTCTGTGACTGTGATTTTAGGTTTCTGGTCTGGGTTTTCATTAAGTAAGCTAGAGGGATTGTGGAAGTTGTGGTCCTTGCTTTCCTTCTCAATGGAAATACCCTGAGTGACCTGGGTTGTGGCAGTTGGTATTAGTTTAATCATGTGGTTGTCCCCTGATTACCCTGAGGGATTTAGGGTTCCCCTGCTGTCAGATATGGCTCAAGGATCACTTCCAGTCTCGGGTGGTTCACAGGATTTTCATTTTGGTTTTGTGGGGACTATGGCTGCCCCTCTCTTTCTTCTAATGTAGAACCTCCACCCTAACCCAGGCATTCCTGTCCAGGTTAATAGCTAAAGAATGTTGACCTCTACTATCTAAGTCTGTCTTCCACTGGTGGCGATGACGTGAAGGCTGAATTCAAGCCTCTTCTATCACATGCACTCTTACCTTTCCCTTTTCTACTCTGCTCTTCCCATCAATCATCTGTCCCTTCGATGTTCTCACTCCTTTGAGGTCTCACTTCAGGCTCCACCCTTTGTTAACTCTCCTTCCGCACACAATTTAAAAAAATCTTTATTTGGGAAATTGGTTTAACTAAGTAAACCTTTCCAAAAAAGATCAAACAAAATGATCAACGTAATAAAAACATCTCTAATAAAAACAATAAAACAGTACAATCTTAAGCAAAATATTTTTGAATAGTAATTTTAAAAAAGGAATAAAGTTCTTAGATAAGAATCTGAAAGTGCTAAGATGCAAAGTTAAGTAAAATAGTCATTTAAAACTGCATATCATAAAACAAACATAATTTACAAGAATTTAAACAAGACCACCTAATAGAAATCAAATTAATTCAATATAGAAATTCCCCACACTAATGCTTCCTCTCCACTATTGCTCCCTCCTCTCCACTATTTCTCACCCTCTTAACTACTACTCCTCCTCCTTTCACCCGACTCAAATAGCTTCCTTCCAGTAAACATCCGCTTCATAAACACTCCTTACACCTTATACTACCTTCTCTACACACTACACACCTGCAATACAAAACATGCACACTCACACTATAATACCACTTTCGCTCATTAGCCAAAACCTCTTCTGCTCCACAACTAGTCTCCACACTCTTCTATTCTTCCTTTACCTGCTCGTATGTTGGTCATCCTCCACCGAAAAAAAATGTACACTTTATGGCTTATATTCACCTCTCCTTAAATTTAGCCATACGTAATTGACGGACAGTCATAAGTAGTGGGCTAAACCATGAACACTTCATCGGCAAGGGCTCACTGCTTACCAGAAATGGTCGCCTCGGAAGGCCTGTGTCAGTGTTCCGTGACCCGGTTCTGTGGGGTCTCCCACTAAGTCTATTAGGGGAGGGCGGTCCTTCTCCCTTCTTGGTCCACGGTGGTATAAGGGGCCTTTGGGTTGTTGTGCGGGCTTACCGCTCTGTCAGGCAGCTCTGCAAGGTCCTCTGTGCTGCTGCATATGCAAGTGGCCTCTCGCTCTCTTCAATGTGAAGCACTGGCATCTCTGATGTGTTTTGGCAGCAGTGTTTTTGCTTCTTTTCTTGTATATCATTCGCAGCTGATCCATGTAGCGGTCAGCACATTTTTCGGATCTCTTATGTTGGAGCGGTTTTCTGTACTTCTGATTCTGATGCTGTACAACTGAAATTAACAGAAAGACACCGGTAAGGTTCTGACAATAAAGGCAAGGCTGGAGGTAACAGGGAATGCAAACATACATGCTGCCACAAGGTGAGCAGCAGAAATTTGGGCCCTTTCAATTGCCCCTGTTTTTAGACTGAGGACCGGTTCCAAACATTTCTCCAATCCTCCCATCTCCCCTTGTAACCAGGATTTAACCTTGTTTGACAAGGCCATGTTATTGGCCTTTTTGTATTTAGGGTCGCTTTCAAAAATTCAAATAATTTCCCCCCTTTTTACATTTAGAAAAGAAATACAATGTTAATAAGAATTGTATTTCTTATAAAGAATTGGTGCACACAGTGATGAATCAGTAATGATTCTCACAGAAAACCTCGCCTGGGGCCCTTCTCATGTGGCCAGGGAAAGGCACATGCTGCCTGATCCCTACCTTGGGCGTGGTGTTCTGCAGGAGGATCATGGAATCGGGTCAGGAGGAATGATGGGGAAACCGCCTTGTTCAACTTTCCCCAAAGCCCTACTCTTTTAATGGCTTATTGTAAAACAGAAATAAGAAAACCTACATGTTCAAGTCCCAGAATTCCCAAAGTACTGGGACGAAGAAGAGGCACAAAGTTGCAGGAGTGGTCAGCTCATCAGTGGAGATGACCCACACTTGAGGGAGAATGGGAGGCTTAAAAGGCCCCTTTAGGTGCAGGCAATAGAGTTGGCATTGTTAGTGGAGAGTAGAAGTCGTCCGAAGCAGCGTTGTCCGTGCTGGCAGCCAAAGCTGGAGGAGCTGGAAGATGCCGGGGCCATTGCTGGGCAGATATCAACTGCTGTTCCTGAGAGGGTATGTTCTGCTAGAAATCTGAAGTGCAGAGGTTGCGCAGCAGAAAGCCTGCAGGAGGAATGTTTTCCCCCCTTGTCACCTGGTTTATAGAGGCTGCGTAGCGGGAAGCGTGCAGGAGGCTCTCTGTTGGCTGGCGTGCACCAGAGAGCCTCCGGAGGAGGTGGAGCCCCAACTTGAAGTGACGTCGACAAAGGCAGACTTACGGGCGAAGTTTGTCGTATCGTGAGGAGCCACAACGGCTGAAGTCCTGTGAGCGGCGAGGGGAGCAGAGGCAAACGTCTAATCCAGTGAGTGCACAGGTTGTCGGTGGCCACGGAGCGCTCTGTCCCCGCTCGCGTATTGGAAGCAGGCGCGCACTGGTGTAGACACAGAAGTAGTATTAAACAGCAGAAGCGGCCCTCGCTTGTGAATAAAAGTGACTCGCACGTTACTTGTGCACAACAAACTATTGTAAAACAGTGGCGGCAGCATTCACTTGTGAGTGAAAGTGATTCCCAAGTTGTTTGTTGTATACCAAACTAGGGAAAGGCAGAAAAACTCTTAAGACATCAAAACCAATTGACTGTATTTAAAGTGTGGAAAAACCCAACCACCCGTGGGGCAACTTTGTTCAGAGTTGACATTAATATGCATTGCCCAAGCCAAGAGAAACTGAAAGCAAAGAAAGTATAATGTGGTCAATATTGCCAACAGAAGGGGGCTAATGCAAGGTATATGAACTCTGAAGCTTGTTGCCCTTATTGTATACTACATCTGGTACAAGGTGACACACACACACCACACCCACCCCCCCCCCTTAAAAAAAAAAAAAAGTTCCTTTGGTAATCTTTCAAGTAGGGTGATTGCTCTTCACCCCTTGGATCCACCAGACTCCGATATTTCTTGCAATGTTAGCCTCGCCCTCAATCGGGTTCACTAGCGCCTTTCACTCAAAAACGTATCATTCAACGGTCTCAATGTCTTTTTAACCAACTATCCATCTAAGGCCTCTTGGTATTCATAGATTCAACAAAACACAACCCAAAAAAGACTTTAGTCAGAGTCCTTCGAATGAGCGTCCCTGCAACGCCTGACCACTCTGCTTCTGAACCTTTTACTAGGGTTTTGTTACACTCATGTAACGCTCACCTGATATCCCCAGGGGCGTCTGAAAGGTTATGGGATCTGGAACCCTGGATACGTAGTTGCCCAGTGCGGAATAACAAATCTGCAATCACAGAAGGGAGGATTTGTGATAACTCTCTAATGGGAGAATCTCCCACCTCCCTCTGACCGATCCCTCTCCCACTGAGTCTTTCTCACCTTGTTTGTAGGGTGAGCTATCCATCCAGCATCTGGTGCAGGGGCGCTTGGCGTTTGTTGTAGATCTGCCCGAGTTGCTTCACTGGTGCAGTGCGCCTTTCTACGGGTCCAGGCCTGCTATGACCCCCGACTCTGCTGGTAGGTAGGTAGGTTTGTTAATTGTAAGTCTTAGTTCTGTTTTATGTTGGAAATCCCCTTAATGTCTTTATCGTCTTCTTTTCAGGTGCGAAGGTTTGATGTTGTCATGCTGGATGAAGAGGCACGTTATAAGGTAAGGGAAAGCGCGAAGCGCGGTGTTCTTTATCTTTTTGAAGCTAACCTGTGTTCTCTTTTCCTCACAGGATGCTGTGGTGCTACGAGTGGACGAGACCCCAGGGATCCGTTAAGGTAAGTTAAGCGCTGTGCGGGAGTTAAATATTGAAAGCAAACCTGAATATTTCTCCTTTTCTCTTGCAGTGTGTTGCCGTGGAGCTCCGGATGCAAGTGCTGCGTAGCGCGATGGAATTCAGGTAAGAATGATGGAACTCGATGTTTTGGAAGCACGCACGCGCGTTCTAATAATGTTTTTCCCTCACTTGCATTGCAGGTCGCAATGTTTGAACGGGAGCTGTGGCCGCAGGATGCTGGAATTCCTCAAGCTGGTACTCGCAGGTGATGTTTCTTCTTCTCTCGGTTTCCACAGGTTGCGGCTCGGTTGAAATGCTGAGCGTAGGATGGTGTATTCTAAGATAAGACAAGTAATCTTGTTCTTGCAGGATTACAGGAAGATGCTGAAGAGCAGGAGCTGGACACGATGAGCGTCACGCTGCTAGTTGCAGAATAACGGGAAGCGTGTTCTGCAGTCTGGGTGTGGTTTATATAGCCCATGTAAAGAAGTACCAGGTAAAGTAGTTCCAGACCCAGCCACACCCAAAACACTAGACCGCATGGCTTGGCTCATAAGAACTGAGCTATGCGGTTTCTTCCATGTTGGACTTAAAGACCCATTTACATAAATGAAAGCAAGCCTGATAAGTCTCTCCTTACCGCATATGAGCCTGGTGCCAAAAAGCGCGAGAACTGGCTCCAGGAGCCTTTTTGCAGAAGTTTTAAGGCCCTTAGGGTTCTGGTGGGAGCCTGCTTGTGGCACAGCTTGTGACCCCTAACAGTGGTCATGACAGCTCACCTGGTCTCTGCGGGGACGATGGGGCACGGTTGCAGCCCTCCCAGGATCTGGCTCCCCTGAATCGGGCTTCTGCTCTGATGGTTGGAACCACCCCTGAAAGGATACGAGAGGTTGTGAGGATGCTGTGATATGGCTGTGGTTCTCGAACCCTTCTTCCCAGAGCGTGGTGAGCATGCGTTTGCCTATATCGTCTCACCTGTTAGACTATGATGTTGAGCTCTCTGTCCTGCTTCTCAAGTGCAGGGGCACTTTAATTGGGTCTTGTTTCTTCACTGGCCCTTGTGCGTGGCAGCCCAGACCGGCTGTGACTGATCCACTTCTAAGGTAAGTGTTTTTCAACAATGATTATTGTCCGTTTTCGTTAGCAATGTCTTTTACACATGATTAGTGTTTATATCCCTAACAATGTCTTTCTTTTAACCCCAGTAGGTGATGAAGGCCCAGCGGAGTCGAGTTGCTGGAAGTGAGCCCATATGGAGCCCTGAGGAGTTTACAAAGTCCCAAATAAATGGAAAGTTACAGCCCTAAGGTCAGCGCGAGGGTTATGTAGCGCGCAACCTTAGCGAATTGTCTTTATGTGGTTTCTGACCTTAATTATCCTTCTCTCCTGCAGGTATGGCCTAGCCACGCCTGACGAGGAGCAGCTGTCCGAAGAACTGTCGGAGGGTGATGGAGGACTGTAGCCGCGAGGATGCTGCCCGAGAAGATCTCCCGCATAAGCGTTCAGACGGCGGAACAGGTAAGGAACGCTGCATGCGGTAGTAATGCTGGAGTCAGGTAGGTGCGCTCTAGGCGATGGTAGATGGTGTTGCCGAAAGCATGTAAGATGCGCTTCAGGCGAAGGTAGGATGCTTTTCGGGCAATGGTTTTGCTGGAAAGCAGGTAGGAAGCGCTTTGTGCGGCGGTAAGCGTTATGCTGCATGAGCAGACTAACAGGAAACGCTGGCATGCGGGGCAGGCTTAAATAGCCTGGTCCCAGCCACGCCCCATTCCTCTGCTTGATGGCTCCACCCTGCCACTCCCAGAAGATGCTGCACCTGTAGCCCAATGCATTCCGATGTCCACGCCCGGCCTGGGTGCATGTGGGGGCTCAGCAAGAGATGAAATAGCACCTGCACTAGGAAAAAAGTGTGCAGAGCACACTTTCTCATGAGCCTGGGTCCAACTGGACCCTTTAAGTGATGTCAGTTATGGTTCTTGCCTGTGGCCATGACAAGTTTCTTTAAAGTTCAATTACACAAGATCTTTGTTCAACAAGGTTGCTGCCTGCAACCTTCGGTCCAGCCCAGTTTGGTTTTGCTTTCTGTCTTCTCCGACTCACCGGCTCTGCTGGACTGTTGGAGTCTCTTGTCTTGGGAGTCGAGGACTGCACCACAGCGGCAAATGCTTCTCCCTCCTTTGACAATCTGAGCGGCAGGGCCCTGTGTGTTGCTGACACCTGTCATGCCACACGCCAGCTAGACTTCCCGGTCTTATGCTTTCCTTTTTGGAGGCTTTGCGGATCTGAGTTGTAACGGGCCAGGTCAATTCCCTCTTTGTCGTCCCTCCAGGTCTCTGCCTTTTCTCCTCCGCTTGAACAGCCGGACGGGAATTGCTGCTTCCTTGTGAGTTGAGCCTGGAATGAAGTGTGGTTTCGTGCTCCGCCTTTTTACCTGTGGGTAATGGAAAGGGCTGTCAGGTGTGCATAGTTATTGTTCATTGCCTGACTCTGCCTGACCCTTGTTTTGGGACATGTCAAGTAAATGGCCCTGGTGTTGGTCCGTTGTCTGGCTCAGTGTAGGAAAGTATTTGTGTTGGAAAAGGGGTGGGGGATGGTAGAGCTGCTGAGCATCCTACAAGGTAGGATGGGGAAAAGGTGTTATTAAAAAAGGGGGTACTGCGTCTCACCCGTTGGTGTCTCACTTCCACTTCCCGAGGACCCCCTCATCCAGGTCCTGCACTGGTCCACCCCCAGGAACTGGATCCAATGGCGATGGCCATGTCCTGGCCACCTGGATGACAGATCCCTGGGGACTAATCAGGGAGACACCGTCAGGCTTCTCACAGACCCTATCCCAAAAAGTCTTTGGTTGCTTGGGCAGTAGGGAATCCAGAGTGGAAACAGGGCTGCCCTTCTGGGAGCAGATATCCAGATGGAGTGGAGCATCATTTGCAGAAGGGTATTAAAAATTATCAATGTGAATCTTGGTTTCCCTGAAAAGTTGTTTAAGTTTGTAAAGCTGCATTTTGTTGATTGCTGTGAAGCTGTTGTAACCTCTTGTCAGTTGACATTGACCACAAAAAGCACTTGTAGTTTTGAAAAGCTGTTCGGGCAAGGGTTTATACGCGAATGTTTAACTGTTGGTTATAATAGGGCTGGCAGGGAAGCAGGCCACGTACAAGTTTAAGGAGTGCTAGAAGGTGGTCTTGACAGAGAAGTTATATTTCTTTGAGTTGTTAAAGTGGCAAATCATCCTCACTGAGGCACTCGGTGTTACCATTGAGGAACTGAGAACTTGTTTAAAGAGGAAGAGACTTATAGTTTCTGTGTTGGAACTTTTTTGATCACAAGTTGGAGTTGCATTGGAACTTTTCTGGCGAGTCAAGATGTCCTCTCTTTCGTTCTTGTACTGTGAAGCAGAATCCTGTTTAAACCTGGGGAAGGGGAATTTGCCCAGGTTATGAATAGAGGTTTGTGACTAATCTGAGGGCGTCGTCATTTCATTCCCCAGGATATCTTCCTCTCGCGGGGCCAGGGAAAGGCCATCACTCTTGGAGCCTGACTCTGGGGGTGGATATGCGAGGGAGGATCAGCCGGGTGGAGGAGACTTGGGCAGTGGGGAGAGGGCGTCCTTGGTGAGACATGATATTCCCCATTTCCCTTTTGTAATGGGCCCTCCACTCCTCAAGCCTTTGTAGGCAATTTTTTTTATTTTTTATTTGTATATGGTTCTACCATGAACCTTTACAAAAGAAACCATGCGCAGTTTTACAAGAAAGCTGACGCATAAAAAAAGGAAAAGATACAAAGAAGAAAAAAAGTAGTCCCATGAATTGAAAGCTAATCATCCAATAAAAAACATTATTTACAATCATAATTAATCTGTGAATGAGCTAAAACTGCACCCAGTTACAATACCTGTCCCAATGGAGGTCAATCAATTATTTTCCAAAGTTTTAGGACACGAACCACCGAAGCTGTTAAGGCAACGTTGTGTCCAGAAACCAGTCTATCCCAGAAATATTCTGCGATGATCCCTTCCACTCGAAGTACAAGTCACCTAAATTGCGTCAAACGTACAGACCATGTTCCCTCGCACTCCATCAATAAGTGCCTTAACGTTTGGTTTGACGGAATGTCGCAGATGCTGCACAGTTTTATGGCTTTATCTCCTTGATGTTGTCTTGCCAACACCTCTCCACAATGCACCAAATTTAGTCTAATCCTCAAAAAATGATTCCTCACTACCCTGTCTAGAAATCTCATAAGGTAGTGAGAGAGGCAGCTGAGTTTTTTTGATGCCGAGAGTAACGGGTTGTTTAAGGATGACTCTCTTACTTTCGCGATTGTTTCTATCCAATCGGCAGTTTCTAGATCTCGTTTGACTTTTAATGGATTTGGTTATGAGGGTCTCGACCTCCAGATCTACCTTGGCCACAACATCACCTTCACTCTACTTTCGAGATCGAACAGCATGGGTGATCTGGATTATTCCAAGTGGTGCCTCATATCCCCATATAAAGAGGCACTCTGCCCAGTGATGATCTCCCGTTAGAGCAACACCAACTTCTAGTTTGACATGCATCCTAGCGATTTGAGACAGAGTTCGAATCTAAGGCTCTAAAAGGTGCATGAAGGGAGACCTAAGGTCCTCTTCCATAGTTGTCCCTCTACAACACTCCAGTTTGTGGGCCAAAGCTGAGGTTTCGCCTCCAATCTGTAAAGAATCACAGGAACAGCTTTTGTCAGATAGAATTTAATCAGCAGCAAGATAGAAAACGTACAATATTTGGAGTTCAGCTTGAGCATTTGTGAGGCAATCTGTGATGTCTTTGCGGTCACATCCGCTTCTACTTTGTGGCGGGCGGGAGAGGCATAGATGTTATATCCTAGATATTTCACATCCTCCACCCATTGAATCATTTGGCCCAGAGGAACCAATTTGAATAGTGGATCTTCTTCTGCGGATGTCTGAAGACCTCAATTTTTCATTTCAGGGGATTTATGGTAAGATTGTTCGCTCCTGCATATTTGCCCAGCTTGGTCAAAAGTCGCTGGAGGCCTATAGCTGTTCTATCTAGCAGGACAATGTCGTTTGAATAGGCCAGCCAACGGATCTTCTTTCCATTCTCCTCCGGACTGGCCAATGCAGACGATTCCATTAAAAAATGTCCATGTCCGCTAAAAAAGGTTAAAGAAGAGAGGGGCCTCCAGACAACCTTGCCTGACCCCACTCTCCACCCTGATAGGCTCCGACAGGTGACCATGTTCATCTAGCCGAACCCTTAAGGAGGCATCTCTGTGCAATTCCATTAACATTGCTAATAATGTGTCTGGCATACCCCAGCTCCTTAGTTTATTCCAAAGCAATGTTCTGTGGACCTGGTCGAACGCTTTAGAATGGTCGACCCAAGCTCCATACAATGGTAATGCCTCCTTTGTCATTGTATCTTCGCTGGCCAAATTTAATACCAGACCATTCAGGGCTGTTGACATGCCCTGTCTAAAGCCTGTCTGGTAATGGGACAGAATCATCTGCCTATCTACCCAGGCTAGTGTTTCATTTAATAGGAGTTTCATAAAGATCTTACTTTTGATGTCGAGCAGGGCAATTGGGCACTAATTTGCCACTGCTCGACGATCGCCTCCCTTGAAAAGAGGTATAACAAAGGCAATCTTCCCAGAGGGTGGGAATGTTTGGCTCCTTAGAATCTCTTCAAAGAGACAAAAAAGCATGCAGGACCATAATATCGGCTCATTTTTAAGAATTAGATGGGTGAGACCATTTGGGCCCGCCGCCTTAGATGAAGATGATTTAAGTATTATGTCTTCAATGTCCTCCTCATGGAAGGTTAGTTGCCAGGGAACACTAGGTCTGGAACTGGAATGGGTACCCTTCGGGTCCCTAAAGATTTTGTTTAAATGCTCCACCCACCCTGACTCAGGAAATAAATTGCACAGAGAGCTATTCGCGCCAGATTCTAACTGGCCAACTACTGACCGAAGATTTCTAGTATTCTTTTCTCTTGAGAGCTTCCACATCTGTTCCCCATCTCTTTGCAATCTAGAGACTCTATGATTTCTTGACCACGGTTGATAGTTTCTTTTTTCACTTTTGATTTCTGCCATATACTTTGCTGCATCTAACCTAGCTGATTTCAATTTGCGCAAGGTTTTTCTTAGATCTCTTTTCCTTATATTTGTCCTCATCAAAACAGTGCAGATGTTTTTGCATGTTTCCTACCCTTGAATCACTGGGAGCTGAGGTGGCCCAGATGAATTTGATAAAGTTGTTTGGGTGACATTGGGGCTCCCATATACATCTGGGTACCTTTTTCAATTGGGTATTCAATTTTGCGCCTTCTCCCCGATATTTCACAAGTCTTATTTTACCTTTCATTCCTATTAAGGCCTGCTGGTCTAAATTTAATGGCTGGGAGAAGAGATCAGTAAAGAATAGCTCTAATCTGCAATGATCACTCCCTCCATCGTGCTTTATTGCCAGGGTCGAAGGGCTCGTATGGAGGGGCTGGGATAAAAAAAATGTAATCCAAAAACCGACGACGATTTTCCTGTGCCAAGTCATGGATGAACCCAAGTCACCCTCAGAGCTTCCATTCACCATCCTCAGATCCCAGGTCTTCAGAAAGCTCCAGCATATTTCCAATTTTTTGAAATTTTTTTGAATAGGCGGTTTTTCTGTGCCTCTCCTTGGCTGTACACATTCTGTATTTAGATCCCCAGCTAGCACAATATGAGTCCTTCCATTGTTTCCAGCAAAGAGGCCAGAATCGTAAGGAATGGATGGAGTTCTGAGCAGGCGGGGTGCCAGTAAATATTGATGATCACCCATATTGAATCAGAGGTCACAGTTTAGATGTACTCTGCAGGCCTGAATTCCATTGGTATTCATAAAGATCAGAGTGACACTTTTTATTACTTGGTTTTTGAAGGTCATTAAGAGACCACTCAAGGTTCTCCCTTTTGCTTTTTGTAGGGCGGGTAGACGGAACATTGTAAAACCTTATATATTGATAGGGTTTACCAACCAAGTTTCCTGCAGTAGTACTATGTCACTGAAATCAAACAAATGGACTCTCATACTCCTGGCTTTAAAGGTGCTGGAGCCCTGTGTGTTCCAACTCACTAAATTTAAACCCTTTCTTCTAAAGCTGCTGTGTTCCCACACCAAGTCTCTGCAGAACCTGGGAAATAATTTTTGGTAGGAGGGTTAAGGTGTTCTCCTGAGGCTTAGGACCTATGGAGTCCCTTCTTATCTCATTCGATTCCCCAGTTTGCGGTCCCCCCCACCCCCGTTTGATGTTCCACCTTTATTGCTCCTTTGCTCTGAGGGAGAATTTGGGCGCTGCCCCTTGACTCATTAATGGAGACTTGCAAGCCCTGGCACTCTTAACTCCCTTGATGCATTCACAATGGCTCTTTGCTCTTGTTGAGGTAAGAGCTACTTCCACAAAATGAGGGTCTTGTGCAAGGGGAAAAGTTACATTCTCGATGTCATTTGAGGAGAGAAGATCGAGATTATTTACTTTTTTGAAGACCCCAACGATCACTGATCTCTTCAGAGATTTATGGTGTCTAGTATTCGTTAAAAGTCTTAACCAGACCCTTGGAATAGCAAAGTCCTTAATATCTTCTTATGCAAACGATACAGCTGACAATTGATCGGCTTGGGATGAAACATTGGAGCCGTCTTGAGTTGGATAGGTGATAATCATTGATTTCACATGGCCGTTCTGTTTACCAGTTCCTGTAAGCAGACTTCCTTGATCTGGATTCAAAATTGGGAGGGCCACTCGATTTTCTAACCCAATCAAAGTTTTACTTGCGTCTCTTCTACCTACTGGGAGGAAGATTGTGGCAAGATTTAGGTTGGCTTCAACATGCAGAGCCTGAGTCTTATTATGCACAATATTCTGCTTTGGCAATAGTTTTCTTCTGCAGAAAAATTGGGGCACATTTTATTTTATCTGGGGTGCTTCTTCCTGAGTGTTTTGTGATTAATGATATGGTGCTCTGCCCAGTGTCCTCCTCAGATTCTGAATTCAGTAACTTGAATTCAGTAACCTGCTTTGACTCCCTTGAGCCACTAGGACAGTTCCCGGGCCGCTCCTCAGGTCGGTTTGGAGATCAATACTCACTCTTATTACTTCAACTTAATCTTCTGATTTATAGCGATGTTGTAGGGAGCAAATGTGTATATATTTTTTTTTTGGAGCTTTTCTCTACTTTGCCTAATCTATTTGTTTTGATGGGCAGCAATGAAGGCTTCGGTGAACTGCTTGTGATCAATGCATTTTCTCTTTCTGTTGCTTGGACACCCACTTCTGTGGTATTGGGTTCTCCTTTAACTGAGCATCAGATATGCTACTGACCCATCTTTTGAGGCTTTTAATTTTTTATGATTTCTCTGCGATCTTGGTTGAGAGATGCTAAATCTTTTTTTCCCTGCTTGCCGCTTTCTCATTTTCCTTCGACCTCTAACTCTGACAGAGTGCCAGTTTCCAGGATAAATCGGGGTCCATCTGCTTTGCTGATGTACCCTCAGAGTATATAGGAGGGTTTTCTGCAAGTGCTTCAATCTCTTCATCACCTATGTTTGCCAACCTCCGAAACTCCTCCAGCGTGAACTCCCAGAGAGGAGTATCATCAAAGTATTGATTTGGGGCGATCACACCCTCTTCACCATCTCCATTTGGCAGTGTCTGCATTTTCAAAAGTTGAATTGTCTCCTCTAAGAGACAGTTCCTCTCGACTTCAGCCTTTGTTTTGACAGTTGCCGTATTCTGCATTGACGATATGTCTAGACCTTGCTTGGTCAGTTCGAGATTAATTTCTCTCAAAGATGGAATTCTGTAGATTCACATTTTGCTGTCTCATTTGTTAGCTCTAGGAGTATGCCTGCTTGTGACTGTACTTCTGTCTTGAGGAGTTCGAACACTGAAACCAGGGAATTCAGTACAAAATTCAGAGCCTTCAGGGTACCCTCATTGAGATAGTCTTTGTCTACGGGGACTCTACTTGTGAAGGACCTTCCTTCCCCAAAAGTCTTCCTGGCGCATCTTTTTTTGAAGGTGCTTCTGAGTGAGAAAAGGACAGGTTCCAACTCCAGTATGTGACGTGTTTAAAACCTTCCCCAATCTCATAGAGGGGGGTTGGACCTCTGTATTTGGAAATAGGGGTATGTAGAGTATATGGAGCCACCCATGGGGATTCTATTTCGCCCTCCATGTCATTTAAACATTTGCTCCTCTTCCTTCCAAAGTGTTATTTTATTATTTTTGTGGTGGTGAGTGTATTCCAACCCACGTTGCCAGTGCTGAACAAAAACAGTTAAGCATTCCGCTCTACTTCTCCTTCCCTCGGCGGAGCATACTGTGCTTCGGCGTGGACTTGGGCCTGAGTTGTTGCCGTGCTGTTGTTAGGAGGGGGTGGGATTGCAGCCAATGTGGCCATAAAGGGAATCTCTACTATTGAGTCTGCTTAGTCTGAACCATCCCCTTCCATAGCCTTTGCCTTGTCCAGCGTCAGTGTGCTATGCAATTCATGGCCTCAGCTGTGCTTAAACGCTTTCTTAGAAGTAACCTTGCCTGGAACCCTTTTGCAATCGCCCTGCAGACCTAGGCAATGACGGCGGTCGATTAGTCAACGTTGTATTTTAAGCCTGTGTCAGACATGGCTAATAGAGTGGTGGCAAGCTTTGAAGAAGCATAATGCTTGCCTCCGTCTTACCATAGAATGAAGATTGCCCATGCTAACTGCACTGGTCAGTCTTGATTCTATTAAAGACAAGGAGGCGAGCATTATATCCCACCCAGCTAAATGTGAAAGTGAAGGATCACAGTGTGCGTCAAATATTTAAAGGCATTTTCCTCTTGGGACGAGATTTCGCATTCCCACCCTCACGACAGTATTGTTTCTCTCCTAGAGGATGAGCAGAAGCCAGCGTGATCAGGTCTGCGACAACACATCAGGACGTAGCAGTTGTCCCGTTGGACCATAAAATGTTGAGAGCCGGAGAATGGGCTTTATTCTCTGATGGATGTTGAGAGTTTTAGTTCAAGGAAAATGGACATTGGACTATATCGCAGTCAAGAAAGAGGAATGTACCCTGAGGGGAAGTTCTTATAGGGAATACAGACACTGGATAGGTGGAGAGCTCATAGCCTCTGGACTACCAAGAGAAGTGAGGCTCATGGGATCTGCAGTTTACACAGTCCCGAGTCTCAGTGACTGGAATTTAACCCTAAAGTTTCCTTTTGTTTCTTCAAACAGAAAACATGTTTGTTAAATGTTGACGTTTTGAAATGCTGTATTGGTGGCAAAGAAAGATGAGCATAATGCTTGCCTCCGTCTTGCCATAGAATCTCTTTTTATATATGTAATAAAATACAAAACAAATTACCAATGTTCAAAGTACATCCAATATTAAATTGGCAATTAAAACAAAAACATTAATATGTTATTGGCCTTGTCACATTGCTGGATACCCCCAAAACACAGCGGGGTACCTCATCACACTCCACACAATTGTACGTAACCATTACCGTGAATTTAGTTCATTCATATATCTGGGATATTTACCTTCCTCTCTTTGGAGAGTTTTCTCTTCATTTTGTTCTGCCTTCATCATATCTTGCTTTATTTTGCCATCTATTCTTTCTTTATAGAATTTGTTCCTTTTTTTGCAAATCATTTCTTGCATATTTAGTTTTCATTTATTTGGTGGGTTGGTTTAAATCGTTCCACCTTATGCAAATGATAAATATTAGATGAGTAAAAAATCACATATGCTCCCTTAATTCATATTAACATTCAGTCGTTCTTAAAATTTCTATTAACATTAAACAGTTCTTCAAATTGTAAATTTGTTCATCACTATGCAATCCTAATATTTGACAGGACATTAACTCCCAAAATATTATAATTCGTAATTCCCTAGCACTCTGGTTGGCACTCCAAAATATTTCATGATTCATTATAGTAATATCATACATAACACCCAAACATTTCTTATCCCAGATTCTCCACATTCCTACATCCTACAAATAAATGTCTGTTTCAATACAGTTTTCTTCTTTGCAAAGCTGACAAATTCTCAAGTTCCTTGGGATTTTCCCCCACATACCTTATGACTTTCTTTCTTTTTTTAGTTTATTTATTCTAACACTCATAAAGGCTCTTGCTCCTTGTTTACTAGGGAGCTTTGTGCAATATTTTTGTAATTCTTTTAACTATAAAAACCTTTACAAATTCTGACAGTTCATATAGCTTAATTGAATATAATTATTTTCCTTATCTCATGGATCGATTCCTCCCTGCACCTTTTTAAAAAAAATTGCAATATTTTCCTGAGAATCTTAGTTTACATCAATCGTTCTCACTCGTTTACTGTCATCTTTATAGAAGACACAGTACTGCACAATTTCCTTGTTTTTTTCAATATACCATACATATTGGTATTGTCTGAGGCATATTTTATCTTTGCCTGAGTCATTACGCTCAGTTTCATTACTCCCGATCTTAAAGAACTTGAGTGCTAGCTCGCATCTAATGGCTTGCACAGGAGTACTTTGTGGTAAGTTTGTGTTAACTTGCATAGGTATCTTAAAATATATCCCTCCAATTTAGCAAACATCTTTCCATTCCATAAGTTAAAATAAGAATAACTTCAGCTTGTGGGAAGGCATCATGAAGCAAGACACAGACAACAGATTCAAAGTTCCCACAAAATATATTTATTAATAAATGTCAGAATGGTGTAAGGCTTAACTTGCCCAATGCTGAGGTGGGCTTTCCCTACCTAAAGAAACTATGATAGTCAGTAAGTTCAACAAGTCTGTCTGTGTCCAAAACCTATACTTGCCCTCACAACTAAAGCTAAACCATGTGTAGGGATGTCCACAACGAAAGAAGTAGTATTCCAGTGCTGAGCTTTTTCCAGCTCTTGTCTTACTTTCCAGCTCCCCTTCCCCAGGTTCAAACAAAAGTTCCACAAAGACTTGGGGTTCCCTGCCCCAAGAAGACAACACAGTTCCAGAAGGGCCTTGGGGTTTCCTTACACAAGGCAAGAACAAAGTTCACAAGTTCTTGGGTTTTCCTTCCCCAAGACTTTGGCTTGTCCAGTTTGCCAACTCACAATCCATTACAGTCTCTTAAAGGAATGGTTCGGTTAGAAATTTTTATTGTCCCTACGGGTTGGCCATGTGCTTTTAAGCCTAAGTCACTTGATATTAGAAAAATTTCCTATGGACCTTACCCGAGTTTTCGTCCATTAAACGCACGCGAAAACAGGCAGCAGGGCGCAGCCATTTTGTGATAATCCTATCACTTGCCCCATCGCCATGGGTGACCTGTTTTTGCGGCACTAAACCATATCCCCCACCCCTGAGCCTGACATTATCAAAACATTCATATTCCCCGCCTCTCTCCGTGACGTTACTGTGCTGCGTAGACAAACGCACCCAGTTGTCTTCTACGCGACTTCACACAGAACCCGGAAACGAACACAGATCAACTCACAAAACAGCGCACCAAAATTCGGAATATGAAACTGTACTTTAAAATCAAACAGCAATACGGTACATTTGGTAAAGTACATTTATTTGACATTAAATGTTTAGAGAATATTCAGCAATTGGCATATTAAATCGGAATGGAATTTTCTTTCTTTGCTCTCGATGCGCAAATCCTCAAGTTTATCGTGAGTCACGCGCTGTTCCTTTATGGTACACAGGGTGTTGGTTTTCATTAAAAGAAGCACTTTGGTCGCACGGTGAACCGCAAGGCTGTTCCATCAACTAGGCACTAGGCCACCGTTTAGGTTGATTTGTTGCTTCTAGCCGCTAGTACTGCGTAAGGGCATATGGGCCCTTGGCGATCGTCCCATAAAATAGTCAAAGTAGTGCAGTTGTTTACAAAAAGATGCAGCTGGCGATTAAAGAATTCGTCGGCCGGGGTCTAAAATAGATGAGTCACAGTAGGCTAGGATGTACCTGTTTTGAAAACATAAAAATTGAAATTAGTCTCACCAGCCGATCGTTATTACTATTATTCATTTTACTTATTACGGCCGAGCTGAAACTATTTGCTTGCGAGGATAGTGCAATGGAGTATGTTCGGCTCTAAAAGCAATGCGAAAACTGACAAAAGAAATCGAGGTTAACACACAATGTAATGATTTATTAGCGTTGAACCACTGAGAAACGACTGTCTACATGCGTGTCGAATGGGCACATGCATGCCCATGTGCCCGGTAGAAAGACGATCCCACAAATGTTTTACTTGCTCTTCATTGTAATATGCCACACAGAACGAACAAGTACAACTTAACCTGCCTTTAACGATACGCTATTGGTATTATATTCCGGTATAAAATCGTCTAAAGAGTTACTTACATTATATTTGCCATTTCCATTGTGTCGGCGTAATGCAGTCCGTAAAGCCCACTCTGTTTGTGCCAACGATTTTTCATATACTGAACTAACGTGAAACTCGGTCTAGTTTTAGAATTTTCAGCCTTATCGTCTTACGTTATTGCACCCCTCCTTCAAATGAAGTCCTTTCGGCATGGTCCCTGTCTCTCAAGGTCAAAAAACAATAGAACCTTATACTGCCAGTGCGAGTCATGGGCCTCTTCAGCCCGCGAGCAAAAAATCAAAGCCGCTGACCTTCACTCTGCATGAGCATACATTCTTACTTTGCAGCATCCCGTGTAAAGCCATCTGTGAGAACTTGAATTTTCGACTCCATCTTTCTACTAGGCCTCAATGTGCTTATGCGAACTGGCTTCTCTCCCATCTGCAACGCCTCGCTTGGCGCGTTCTAAGGCCCCCAATTTTGTCCTCGTTGTCCGCGAGCTTTGCAGCCCTAGAGAACCATAACTATGGAGACATTGACTTTTTGGGGGAAGGTCAGGAAAAGTATAAAGTACCCAAGGAGTTGAGAGAGAGATTTATTGTTTGTTTGTTTTATTATTTGCAATGCGCAAGCCTCCCCTCAGTTAACAGTGCGCAGCATTTACATGAGATTGCAAAGCTTAGTTACAGCAACAAAAATATATACATACACATATTGACAAGGTCAGCGATATGAGGTGAATAGAGAGAGAAGTCAAAGATGACACCCAGGTTGTTCGCCCCCCAGGATGGTGAAGGGAGGGGTTAGGGTTAGCATACTTTGTATGTACACTGTACAATAACATTTTTTTCAAAAAGACAATCCGATTACAATGATTTAAACCAGGATTTGTACTTGTCAACCAGCTCTGCGTTGGGTGGACATGGCACAGTGGCAATGTTTGGTGGCAATGCATCAGTGCTCTGCACAGAATCGCTCCTAATTCCATGTCTGTGCTTCTCTAGTACATTAACAATAAGGCCTTTAACAAAGTTGAACTCCATTTCTTCATATACTAATTTCACCACCCATTTGTTACTTCTTTTTGCAAAGGCCGTAGTGTAGGGAAGCATCCCTACATTTCCTGTAGTCTTAGATTGTTCACGGCACACATTCTCGTTATGGGCCAAGACCGCTAGTAGAGTCCTATGTTTCATGCCCTGTATCCGGAAATGCAATCGCTTTGGCCTGTACTTTAGGCACATATTGTGGAACACCTCCAAACATCCTGTGTGACAGAATTCTGTCAGTCCCCTCAAATCTCTTGATAGAGTTTTATCAAAAACAATCTTCTCAATGGCTTTGTGTGTAGGTGAAGATGGAATCAACCACTTCTTCTTCCGAGCCTCCTCTGTGGACAAAGGGACATGTTCACATTGGTGGAAATGTTGGTTTTCTGTCCAGCGGTGAACATTGGTACAGTGGTGCATCAGTGACCGCCATTTTTCAAGTAGGATTTCCACTGACCCTTCACAAGTTTTGGAGCTCCACCAAAGATGTTTGCTGATAGACTGGGAACACTGTGAAATACTTTCCAAACCTTTTTTTTTCCCCTGCAGCCGAGATTTTCTTATTGATTGATTTAGCAAGATGCCATACGTCAAATTGATGTTTAATATGTGGGAACTGCTCTCATTGTCTTGGATATTGAAACGTGTCTGTCCGTGGCTATGAGGTCGATGTGCATTCCCCTCGATTGTAGGTATTCCAATGATTTTATAAATCTTAGTTTCTCCATGGCCACTGAGGATTTACATTGGGACACCTGCATGACCACTGAACTCACAATTTTCTTACTATCCATGGCCTGAAAGTGGTAGGTGCACTACTTGGCAGAAAATCCAGGGCTGTCGCACTGTCCATCGCCGGCTAGCCTGGATCGTTTGCCTTCGAATGTACTTTCTAGAGACAATTGTTCCATTTTCCAAGCATCACTAATGGCCGGAAATAGACAATCATGTTGGAATTTGTAGTGCTGCGTTTTAGAAATGAAATGGAGTCCCACAAACTGAAAGAAAGACTCCAACTTTCTAAAACTGGATCCACTAAAAAGTGAGGCAGCTGCACACAGTAGATTGCCTGCTGGCAGTTTCCCCAGCATCGGTTGTGCAGACCATGAGAACGTATGATGTAATGTACAGGCGGCATGTATTTTGACGTTACTGTCTTATGTTTGACGAGTCACATGAATCAATGGCTTCCCACATACTTCCCCTCTAAAGGAATGCCCACATTTCAGCATACTTATAATATTCATCAAACAACTGTCGAATACTATGTATTTGCCCTCTTTCATTAGACTGTCATCCTGCATCACAGTTGTTTCGGACTGCATCGTTGCGGACATATCACCAGATTTGAAACTGATATCGCTGATATCAGGTTCTGATGCGCCAGTGAATAGTGCTGCTGGTTCATTCTCTGTCATTTTAACATCTGTTACTTGAACATTGATGGGAGAACACAACAATGTTGACAGCTTTTTGGGTGGCATTTCTTTTGCTGGTGTAGATTGTGTGAATTGATCTGCGACTACTTCAGAGCTATCTAGAATACATCCAGTATCATCTTCTTGTGGTGGTGCAGTCGCACTGTAGCAATGGTCCAATAAAACTTCACTGGATTCTCCGGACACATTCAATTCACGGTCTGGCCATTGGACATGAGAATCTCGAATCTGAACACGCTGCGCCTGAATTAAGTTTCTCCATAGTGTAAATGGTCTGGCAAGCAACATCTCTCATTTGCTTCACTGTCTGTTTATGTATAGTTCGTACACCCACGGGTAAATAGAGGACAGATTGGAAAAGGGATGTTCAGTAAGTATAGTACAATTGACAGAAAAAAAAATAATCTAGTCCCCAGCCCAAAACGATTTCTAAAAATATGACCTGTTTGTAATTAATCCTATTTTTGTTTCTTTTCTTTGCAACTTTCTTGACTCGAACTTCAACATCTGCACGCTGTTGCTCCGATTCGTTTCCGCATGTCTTCCCTTCCTCTTGCGCTGCAGCGACTATATTTTCTGGATCCACATAGACAGCACGGAATGACGCTCCATCGACTCCCTGAAACATAGTACTTTCATTTCTATGTTTCACAATATTGAAAACCTAAAACGCACGTGAGGACGACCACACAGGTACATCTCAATAGCTAAAAACGAATTAAACATTGTGTAGAACAATCAAACGACAAGTATTCGAGCTCTGATGATCTAGTTTGATGGAACTGTCAGTATCCATACCTCTGGCTCCGCATAGACTGCCATGAATGATTTTATTGGAGAGGGTGCCACAGCAACTCCCTGAAACACAGTACTTGCATTAGTATGGTTTTCAATATTGTAAACATAACACGCACTTGGTGTCAACGGCACAGGTACATATAAAGAGATAACCACAAATGATGCATTGTCTAAAAGAATCAAAGGATATCTAAATATGATCCGATTTAATCGACTTATTTCTCCGATTTCTTTACATCTGCATCATCTACAAGGGATGTTGTGATTGTAGAGGAAGCTCCGTCGTCTCCCTGAAACGCAGTACTTGCGTTAATAAGGAAGAAAGTATAGCAAATGGAATCACGTTATATGATCACGCTCGATGGAGCTGTCAGTATCCATACCTCGTGCTGCTGAAGAATATCTATGGATGTTGTAAATGTAGTGCGCACTTCTGAAAGCTGTTGCGCCGATTCGTATACGCATGGTCCCGCTTCCACTTCCCCTGGAATTACTTGAATGTCAGGCTCCGCATCAAGTGCAGGGGTTGACGCTCCATCTACTGCCTGAAACCTAGTACTTGCATTAGTAAGGATTACAATATTGAAAACATAACACACACTTGGGGTCGACCGCACAGGTACATATTAATGGCTAACCATGAATGAAACATTGTGTAGAACAATCAAATGCCAAGTATTCCAGCTCTGATGATCTAGTTCGATGGAGCTGTCGGTATCCATACCTCGTGCTGCTGAAGAATATCTATGGATGTTGTCAATGTGGTGGATGCTTCAGCATCTCCCTGAAAGACAGTACTTGCATTAGTATGGATAACACTAATTGTAACTGAAAACAAACACCAGGGGACGACAACTAAGGTGTATATCAATTGGAAAGCACTAACCAAACATTCGGTAAAATAATTACACGATACATAAAAACTATTACTTGACATGCATAAAACAAGTCTGTAGCGGAATAGCTAAGTAAGATTACCTGATACGCTGTAGAAGTGGTTGATAACTGCGGGCACGTCACGGATGTAGAATGTTCTTGCTTCAGATTCAGTGGATAGTCAAGCAGTTGTAAAGGTAAATTGTTTGATAATGAAATGCCAATATTAAAAATTGCCATGTAAGCCGACAGAATACTTGAGAATAATGCTATTGAAAATGCGCAATATAGCACAGTTCCCTGTGCCCATAAATAGATTTCCTTTGGGGGTTATAAAATCGAAAAATAATTTATTGATAAATGTCATTATTCAAAAAGCTATACTCATATCAATATCGAAAGTATTACAAGGGATACAACACCTAAAATATCAATTAATGCATTTGACTACCTACACACTACCGCAAGGCCTAAAGCTAAATCCGGACACTTGATTCGCCAGTGGCGGAATGTGGACGAATAGAGTGGGAATAGCGTTTGTGAGCAATTTTAGTGTTGTTCGCCGTTTATTCTTCTTTGTTACCCAAGATGTGGCGTACATGTTCGAGGAAAAGTGCCGGCTGCAGATGCGGTATCGATCACCCCTCTTGTCCTCAAAGACTTGTTGGACTCTACTTTCAAGCTCATCCAGTGGATATCCGCAATGTCTGACCATTCTCTTATTCGAACAACAGTTTTAGGGAATACATGCATTGTATTGCCTTCAGATTTAGCATGGGTCTTCGAAGGGCAACCGCTAATCGTACAGGCAGGCATTGTTGAAAATTCTGAAAAGTAAATATCAATATTATTATAAAACCTTGATGAATAAAAATGTCATAAAAAAGTAAATGAACCATACCATGTTCAATGCAAGGTTTGTTTTGGTCGCCGGAACTATACAAGCTGATCAAGTGCGGCTTAGTATTTGCATTACTTTCACAAATTAAAAAACTGATGGAACTAAACTCTGAACATGTGACTCGTCCCTTGGATGTACTGTCTTGCACGAGAAGGAAACATGCTTACATTATAGACAGGACCCGCGAAGGCTGCAATTCGATGACAATTTACACAGATGAAAATAAATAGTTATATTGATGGCATAACAATTGAAACTCAAGTCAATAGCAATGAGACCAATGAACATAGCACTATTGAGTACTCTACTCGCAAATAGAAATTTAAAAATGACCGAAATATGACTGTGATACATGGCCTTACCTTGACCAACAAACCGTTACATTCAGCAAGCCCAGTAGTTTGTGGCAGGAGAACAGGTAGATGGCCACAGCTAGCACACTGACTAGTTTGCTCGAATCGCTCTCAGAAGTTCACAGGTAGCACGACGACAAGCAGATTAGCATCGATCTCAGTGGTTCTCAGGTAGCACGTTCAGGAGTTGACTTGCAAAGCACAAAGATGTTCTCATGAGACATATCAAGTGGTTTATAAAGTATTAGAAACAGGGGTGTGTTTGTGAATGAATGACGTGTATATGTTGTGGTATTATGTGGTTTGCTGGGGGGGCGGCCAGCGTGAGGGGGGGGGGGGTCCTGGCTGGAGACACGGGGTCTGAAGAGGTCATGTGAAAAATGACCCCTGGGCGTGGGATACCCTTTGAAGTTTACATGGTGTTTGGCACCTTGGCCGTTATCGCCCCTGACAGCACACCATTGCAGCGCGCATCCATTGGAGCGAACCGCCTTTGATAGAGGGGGGGTGGGATGGATGGGCCTGGGGCGGGCAGATAAGGTACAGGAAGACTCTTGAAGGGAGACACACCTATGTGGATTGCAGGGGGGCGGCCAGCGTCAGGGGAGGCCTGCCTGGAGACACAGGGTATGAGGAGGCCATGTGAGCGATGGCCCGATACCTTTTGAAGTTTACATGCTGTTTGGCACCTTGGCCGTTTGCGCCCCTGACAGCACACCATGGCAGTGCTCATCCCCGGGTGCGAACTGCCTTTGATAGGAGGGGGGTGTGGATGGGCCGGTGGGCGTGCAGGCAAGGCACAGGAAGACTCTTGAATGGAGACACACTTGATTAATTTAAAAAATCGAAACAACCGTTGTTGAAATATATGTGATGTTTTATTTTGTTTCTTATTTTGATGGCACAAAAATGTACACATTTTACAGGTCAGGTTGCAGCACAGCGAGGGAAAATCCCCTGTAATGACCGCTGTCACTGGGGAAAGTTTGTCTTATGGCAGCAACGGCACAGGTGGGTATTACTCTTCGAACGCGGTGTCCAAGCCTCCCGTGAAGCCACCATGTAAAGGAACGATAGGCCACCAGCCTGTACCACCTGTGAAAAAGAATGATGCAAACTGTTTTTAAATGACCAAGATAAGTTTATTAAACCTTTGTTGTCAATGACAATTCTTGTAACTAATGGCATTCTGCTCGGACAAATGCTATCTAGACACTGCACACTATTGAACGACTTTGATGCGTTACAATGAAATGTAGATGTAATTTTGAATATAGGAGACGATCATGAAGTAGTAGCGGCATCAAAACCAGAGTATACTTACTTGTTACTCAGATTACGAGGACGAACAGTTGCGCGAAGTTCGTGCATAAGCACCATCATTATCCTCAACACGGACCGTGTAAGGCAGGCTGCCCTGAAGTCTGGCAGCTCGGTGATGCATTGCGGCCGTCGCTCGCCTTCCGAAATGTAGGCCACACATCCCGAGTTTTCACAGCAGCAGCAGTTCTCGTCCTCGGTTGGCATTAGCTTGCACCGATTGTATGCGCACCAGGTGGAAACACCGTCCATGCGACTAGGTCCAGTGTCTTCATCCGTTGATTCGTCCTGCCAACTGCCGCCTGAAGCCCCATCGTTTTCGCATGTTTCCCTTTCCAGTAGTTCCTCCTTGGTGTACTCGGGTTCGTACATGTAAGGCATTATTGTAGCCATTGTGTGGTAAACAAACTAAAATTATTTATAGCGATGGTACAGGTGTTCACAGGGGCTACAAGCGGCGAAGGTAGCTGACCAGAGCGCAGAAACGAGTCACAGAATACTCAAAGTAACAGAGAGAGGAATGGAATCGAAAATCTACTGCTGTGTGTTGTCAAACGGTCTGTTTATACTTATTGAGTAAAGAGGTGTCCTGCCATTTCCATGGCGACACGTCAGTAGCTGAAGTCAATAGCTGAAGCGCAGCGAATGTTGACACGAGACGTGCTTTGGCGTTGTGAAATGGGCGGTACGCGTCTGCTGATGACCGGCTCAGGGGCGGGGGATATAATTTAGTGCTGCAAAAGCAGGTCACCCAGGGCGATGGGGCAAGTGATAGGATTATCACAAAATGGCTGCGCCCTGCTGCCTGTTTTCGCGTGCGTTTAATGGACAAACTCGGGTAAGGTCCATAGGAAATCTTTCTAATATCGAGCGACTTAGGCTTAACACATGGCCAACCCGTAGGACAATAAAAATTTCTGACCGAACCATTCCTTTAATACTCAATCAGTTCCAGGTCAACTTTATACTCCTTCTGATTCCCATATAGTTTAAACAGATTGCCCTTTTCTGTATTCACTTCAGCAATCTATCTCATAAGTGAAGATGTATTATCTGTATTGTTCCTTGGCTTTCACAGACAGGGTATCCTCGGTCTAGGCGCAGTGGTCGGACCACATTCACTTTGATTTCTCCTTGCCAGTCTCTTGACTTTGCCACAATGTGTTCTTTAATACAATGTACTCCCTGGTGCACACTTTCCTTCACCACCTTACTTTCATACTCTTGAGTAATGTTCATTACTGCCTTTCCACTTTATTCCATAAGATTCGTTCTTTGTCTTTTAGTATTTACAATGTGTGCTTTACATATGCTTGCATTTCATTCGTAAGCTTATCAAAGCTTTCCTTTAGTTTGGGTATTCAATAGGGTTTATTTCACGTTCTCTCACTTTAGCTCAACATGCTTATTGTGTTCACTTTTAGTTGCACACTTATACTCCTACGTCCCGTCCCCTTTCCTCCATACTTATGGGACATCTGTCCGTCCTGTGGGACGGGACCGGAGCACTTTGTAAAAGGCATCCACATTTTTTTCAAAAATGTGTCCCTCCTCTCTTTCCTGCGTGGGACCCGGCACGCGGCCGTAACCCCGCCCACCTTGGCTCTGCCCCGCGCATCGCCCATCAGTCCTTTTCTCCGCACGATAGGGGCCGGGCACACTTGCATCCTCGGAAGACTTTCTTCCCTTTTTCCCTCTCTGGCTCTCCCTAGCGTTCGTTTACTAGTCTTTCTATGTCTTTTAAACTAGATTTTCCATACTGTTCATCGTGTCACCGTCGCTTCGCGAGGGCGGATCCCCATCCTCTTTGTTTTGAGTGTTTGGTTCCAGAACACTGTTGGGACTACTGTTTTTACTGTGACTCCCTTTTGGTCCGGGCACTTCAACGTCGGTTGGAGCGGTGGGATGAGGTGTTCGGACGGACTCCTTCTTCGCATTTTCAGGCGTTCATCGACGAGAAGAAAAAACACCCGGTAAGTTCTTTACTTTTCAGAGCCCCCTAGCCGGGGGAAACCTTTCCGGGTTCCTCTCGAGCCGGGAGGGGCGTTGATCGCTCTGTTACCGGGGTTCGCCCTGAGGTGCCTGTCGGGCCTAACAATTCTACCAGAGTTTTCTACGAGGGTCTCCGTAAGGGGCCTGTGTCCACCGGAGTACGCTCCGAGGCCCCTCCTGTGGGGGCTGTTTGTAGACCCAGTTCTACTGAGTCGTGGGGTACCGGAGCTTGCTCTGAGGCTGCTCTTTCGGCTTCCCTCAAAAACAAAACCGGGGCACGCCCCGAGGTCTTGGCTGGGCTTGAGGTTACCAAACGCATGTTCGAGGCCCGTGCCGATAAGGCTTCTACCGGGCCTAGGTCCGAGGTCCCTCGTACAGAGGCTAAGGATAACAACAGTTCTGAGGGGCCGGGCAAGGCACTGTCGGTGAAAGCGCACCGTTCCCACTCTTGTGGTGACACCAGATCTGTTGAGGGGGCAAAGAAGAAAGTTTCTTCTTTTACTGGCAGTGCCGAGGACCTTCTTTCGAAGGCTCAGTTGGCGGTTGGTATGTCGCAGAAACATTCCAGGCCTCATAGTACCGGCTCTGCCGAGGTTCCTTACGTTAAGGCTAAAATTAAGACCCCTGACCCATCGACGGGGACCCCTGCCTCACTTCCTCATGTGCCGCAGTTCCCCTCAGATGAGGCCAAAATGGCGGCCGTTCCCGCCACGACCATGGCGGCCATTTTAGGTAGTACCCCTACAACCACGCCATCGGCCCCTGGTGTAGGGTTCGGTCCTTTGGGTGAACCTAAGGTCCCTTGTGCGCATCCTTACTGGCCGGTTTATGATTGGAACGCCCGGATGCCTCTTGCGCACAATGTTTCGTTGCCCGCGGGGGCGGCTCCCTTGATTTATGTGGATTCGTCGGTGGAGGGGCCGGTGTGGCACCCTTCTCCGTTACGTCCTTGGATTTGTCCACCTCATGAGAGGCCTCCTCAGGTTCTGAAACAATCTCCTGAGGACGCTTTTTTCAGCAAATTTCAAGCGCTTATGCGCACCGACCCCATGAGGTAATATTTCAAAGGGCTTTTCAAGGAAATATGTCTACCCGCGCCTCCGGCTCCACCCGTTCCGACGGTGGTCCCACCGGCGCCTCCCTTGCCCGTGGTGCCTCCCCCTGCGCTTCCGCCTGTGCCACTATTGTCCCCAGTGGACAAGGCAGTGTCTAACACAGCTCAGCAGGATCCTGACCTGTCAGATGACCCTCAAGGCGATCAGGACAACGAGGACCTCGCCCGCTCTATCAGAGCTTTCCATGACCGGGTGCTGGACATGAGTTTCTTAGATGTTCTGGTGCCCGAGGCACCTGCTCCGCAGGAGGGCGTGCTTTCTGGGGCGTTCACCTTGTCTCCTTTGGAGCGTACCGGCCTGTTCTTGCAGAAGGACGTTCTGGCCGAGGTCCGAAAAGTTTGGGAAAAGCCACACTCGGGAATTTTTGTCAATAAAAAGATTGACGCGAGGTACAGGCTGCATTCTTCGGAAGAAGTGGCCTTGTCTTGTCCGCCAGCCCTCCTCCACAGTGGTGGCTGTGGCTATGTTGCAATACAGGCCTGCAGCAGCATCCTCTGCGACGGCTACTCAGGTCTTCGGAAAGGAGGACAAGCTCGTGGACTCCCTAGGGAGGAAAATCTTTGCCAATTCGGCCTTACAGCTCAGGCAGGCCAATGCAGAATTGATTTTGGCGGGAGCTAACATGCGGATGTGGAGAGGTCTGTCAGAGTTTGAGGAGCACATTCCGGTCGAGAAGTTGGAGGATTTCAGAGGAGGCCTTTCCGATGCCAGGGTCTTGGCCCAGGATCTCCTGGAGGCTGCGGCTCATCACGTAGACACTTCGGCTCGGGGTCTGATGCTTTGGGTTGATACCTCACGGCAAGCGTGGCTGCATGCCACTAAGTTTTCAAAGGAGGTGCAAGACAAGGTTCTGGACCTTCCATTTGATAAGGAGCTTTTTCACTCTTCTACTGATGTAGAGCTCACCAAAACCAAAGATAGCACTCGGACGGCTAAATCATTGTCTGTTCTGGTTAAAGCTCCCTTCAAGTCTCAAAGGCCATTGTCGCAAGGTCGACCTTCCTCTGGTTTTAGGGGCTTCCTCGACCGCAAATCTCGCAGAGTGGATACTCCGGCGGGGAATAGCCGCCATAGACAACAGCGTATGCGGTATTTCTCCCGCTCCTCAGCCTCAAGAGGTTCAGGTGGCACCGCCACCGATAAGCCTGCCAAATGAGGGTTTTCTGTGCTCGCACGAGACCCCAGTGGGAGGACGCATTACGTCTCATTGGGAGACGTGGCAGGCCATCACAGAAGATAGATGGGTCTTGTCAGTCGCTCGAGCGGGCTTCCGCTTACCTTTACCCCCTACCCCACCCCTCAACCCTCCTTTTTACCTGTCGGGCTCACCCTCCCTCAAGGCCGGGGTTCAGAAACTTCTGCACCTCAGAGCTGTGGAACCCGTTCCCCTTGGGGAGCGAGGGGAGGGCTTCTACTCCCGGCTGTTTAGGGTGCCCAAATCCAACCAGGCTGGCCTGCGCACCATCCTAGACCTTTCCTAGTTCAATCTTTTCCTACCCCAAGAGAAATTCAAGATGATCACGCCAGGCCATATTCGATCCTCTTTACAGATGGGCGATTGGCTCAGCGTGGTGGATATTCAGGATACGTACCTGCATATCCTGATTTGTAATCCACACAGGAGATACCTCCGCTTCTCTTTGGGAGAGGAGCACTTCCAGTTTCGGGTGCTTCCCTTTGGCCTCAGTTCGGCGCTGTGTGTCTTCACGAAGATGTCGGTGATTGCGGCCTATCTTCGTCTCCAGGGTATCCATGTGTATCCCTATTTGGACGACTGGCTCCTACGCAGCCCTTGTCCGTTGGCAGCAGCGGACAACCTCCAGTCTCTCCTTCAGCTCCTGTTCCATCTTGGGCTGTCGGAGAACTGGCGGAAATCCTCCATGACGGTCTCACAGGACCTGACTTTCCTGGGTTTTCGTTGGAACACGATAGGCTGCCGAGTGTATCTGACCGGGGACAGAATGGCGGATCTGTTGGCCACGTGTCAGATGTTTGCACAGTCGGAGAGCATGTCGGCCTGGTGGTTCCAGAGGCTTTTGGGCCTCATGGCCTCGTGTGTACTGGCTCTTCCTCTTGCTCGTCTCAAAATGAGACTGACCCATATGGCTCTTCAGAGTTCCTGGCGTCAGGCTGTGGACCCGGATTCCAAGCGGATAATGATTCCTGATTCCATGAGAGTGGTCCTGGACTGGTGGTCGTCTCTCAGCAACCTGTCAGTGGGCGTGGGGTTCTAGGACTAAGCCCCCATGGTGACGATCTTGACAGACTACTCCCTTTTGGGGTGGGGTGCGACGTTAGATCTTCTGCATTTTTCGGACCTCACGTCACCTCAGGACAAGCTCCTGCACATAAATCATTTGGAGCTTCTGGCGATTTTTCTGGCGCTCAAGGCGTTCAGACCTCTCATTGTCCATTCTTATGCGGACCACCTTGTTGACAATGTGGTATCAATGTATTACATAAACAAGCAGGGGGAACGAAGTCTTCCCCTCTCGTGGACCTGTCCATCCAGATTTGGGAGTGGGCCGTGCTTCATGGGGTCTGGCTGCTTGCAGTGCACATCCCGGGCCAGCTGAATGTCACTGCGGATGCCCTCAGCCGGCGGACAGTGGTCAGCTACGAGTGGGAGTTGAAGGTGGAGATCCTCTCATGGATGTTCTCGCGTTGGGGCACACCGGAGGTGGACCTCTTCGCCACGGCGGTAAACAAGAAGCTTCCTCAGTACGCCTCCAGAGGGGGGCTGGGTGGCTCCTCTCTGGGGGACGCACTCGAGATCCCATGGCTCAACATGAGGGCTTACGCCTTCCCGCCTCTTCCCCTAGTTCATCGAGCATTTTGGAAGTTGAAGAGTTCTCTTCTACTGAGAGCTCTGTGGTGGCCGGCCAGGTTTTGGTTCTCTGAACCTCAACACCTGTCGGTGTGTCCGCCGATCAGGTTACCAGTAACTCCCGATCTTCTTCACCAAGGGGAACAGCAGATGTGGCACCCCTCCCCACAATCGCTCAACTTGGCAGCATGGTGCCTGAGTTCGCGTCTCTAGAGCATTTGGGTTTGTCTGCGGATAGCATGCGCATTATCCAGGCAGCCAGGAAACCCTCGACCAGATCTCATTACAAAAGTAAATGGCTCAGGTTCTGTCATTGGTGTTTGGAGAAAGAATTGTACCCGAGGATGGCAATGATTAACACGGTGCTTTCCTTCGTATCCTCCCTAGTAGAGTCAGGGGTTCATGTTCTGTCTTGCAGGACTTATCTCTCGGCGATTTCCGCTTGCCTCTCTACAGACCGGTGTTCTTATTCTTTAACTAACCTGTGGTGAAGACATTTTGCTGGCTTGACACGCATCTGCCCTCCGGTTCGTAGTCTGCACCCGCCTCGGGATCTAAATGTAGTCCTGACGGCGCTGTGCCATAAACCCTTTGAGCCAATGGCTACAGTTGACCTCAAGTACGTGTCCTGGAAAGTGTCCTTTCTGGTAGCCGTTACGTCAGCGAGGAGAGTGAGTGAGCTCCAGGCATTGTCGGTGGAGGATCCTTTCTTCGTCTTTCACAAGGACAAGGTAGTCCTTCGGACGAACCCAGCTTTCCTACCATAGGTAGTGACTGAATTCCATCTGAATCAGTCGATTTCCCTTCCGGTCTTTTTTCCGAACCCTGCCTCGGAGGCGGAAAGGGTTCTACACTGCCTGGATGTCCGAAAAGCTCTTAAATTCTACCTGGACAGGACTTCCGAGCTTCGGAGCTCTTCCCAACTGTTTGTGACCTTCGGTAACCCTCAGGGCAGGCCGGCGTCTAAGGCATCCATTTCCAGATGGATTACCGCCTGTATCATTGAATCTTTCACCGTCCAAAAGCTGAAACCTCCTAAAGGTATCCATGCACAACAGGTGCGAGGCAAGGCAGCCGCGGTTGCTTTTCAGAAGTATGTTCCCTGGGAGTCCATCGCTAAAGCGGCTACTTGGGCCTCCCCATCTGCTTTCTGTAAGCATTACTGCCTCGATATGAGCTCTAGAGCTGATGCTCAGTTCGGCTAGGGTGTGCTGAAGAACCTGTTTCAGTAAGGGGTATTTCCATCCACCCATAGTTCCTGTAAGGAGTGCTTGGGAATCTCCCAGAAGTATGGAGGAAAGGGGACGGGATGTAGAAGTATTATCAGGTTACTCACCGTGGTGACAACCTTACTCCTAGTTGTCATGATCCCTCATCATGCGGTCCCCAGGGCACTCCCTCATCCCCAGTCCCGCCCTTCTCTCACTTCCCCCCTTCCCCGGGACTCACGTGGACTCACACACGTCTTGCGGGCACACCCGCGCCTGGTTCGTAATAGGACGGCTGTCAGACTACGGCCGTTTCTACATTGGCAATTGCCTTGGCGCATAGGATCGCGAAGGGCTAACCCTGAGCTTCCGCATCGCGGGACTGTGAGGTCACGTGATGCTCTTGCCCGATCACGTGACCATGCCACGCATCACGTGACCAGAAGCGCGAGTACATAAACCCGGAAACCTGGGTATTCGTTGCTTCTCAGCTGTGCTCTGCATTCTGTTTGGCGCTACGGACTTTGAATCATCTTTGGATCACTCACGGAATCGACCTGGCCTGCTTTACTGGACTCCTCTTGGATTTACCCATTCGGATTTGTTTGCACATTGATACACGGCTCTCGACCACGGACTGTTATCGGACTGCCTCCTGGATCACCCTTTTGCACCCTGGTTCTTTGAACTCCTTGCCTCACAGTTCCACAGCTCCACAGCTCCTGCTGACAGGCGAACAACTGAGCCTACTCCTCTTGGGGTACTGCCGTCCACGTGGGTCCCGGACCTCTCCACTAGGTTCCTCATCCCCTCCTTGACCCTGATTGGTAAGACCTTTCCGGTTATTCTAATACTGTAGTTACTGTTTCTTGCTTGGTGCTTAATCCGCATTTTCTTGCAGCAGTGTGGGGTCCCAGAGGTTCGCGTTCCCGGACTTGGACATTTGAACATCTTCGCCTGTGACCTCAACGGCTGCACAGAGAGTTGCTTTAGTTCTCCCTGTGCGGCATTTGGGGACGGAGGCCTCTACTGCCTACACGACACTCAAGTCTCAACAGACTGAGAAGCCAATAGTCGTGTAGGCAATGGAGGGGAACGCTGAAGACCCCATGTCTGCTATATTCCAAGCCATTACAGTGCTACGAGCCGATATGGCGGCAGCCAACACGGCTATCCATCAACGTCTCGACCACATACAAAGTGCCAGACACCCTTTGCCCCCAGATGTAGAATTCGGAGACACACCCTCTGTTTCTCGACCTGTTCCACCTCCGATTGTTCCCCAGAATCCCGTTCCCATGATGCTACCTACTCCATTCCCATTGGCGGCCCCTGAGAGATACCACGGGGATCCCAAGAAATTTAGGACCTTCCTAAACCAATGCAAGTTGCATTTCCTGTGCCGGCCTCAGGCTTTTCCAGATTCCACCACGAAAGCGGCATTTACCCTTTCCCATTTAGCTGGGATTGCCGCTGCATGGGCCAACCCCTTATTGGAGAACGATAACCCGGCCTTATATGATTTCGATCTCCTCGTCACCGAGATGTCCAGGGTTTTTGATACTAGACACAAGGCCCAATCTCGAGATCTGGAACTTCTGGATTTGTGCCAGGGTAGGGGTTCTCTCATTGAATACATAACCCGTTTTAACCAGCTATCCGCTGAAACCTCTTGGCCAGAGGGCAAGAAAGCAGTCGTCTTCTATAGGGGCCTCAACAACCCTATGAAGGACGCCTTATCAGTAGTACCCTCATTACCCACTGCATTCCAAGATCTGGTTGACTTGTCACTCCAGGTGGACGCACGTAGGTCTGAAAGAAGAGCGGAAGCAGGTTTCACTCACTCCTCCACTTCTCCCATGACAGTTCCTTCTTCTGACTCCTCCCAAGAACCCATGCAGATCGGGGGGGTCAGGAGTCCGATATCTCCTTTGGAAAGGGAACGCAGGAGGGCGGATAACGCTTGCTACTACTGCGGCACCCTAGGTCATTTTGTTAAGGAATGCCCACGTCGTCCCAAAAACAAGCCACAGGGTTTTCAGATAGCTCGATCATAGTACCGGGGACGGGATCGAGCTATACCACAGACACCCCGAACCCTACACCCTCTTTCGGACGTATCCGGCCCATTCATGTACAAGCCACTCTACAGCCCACAGCGTCCGTTTCACATCCTGTTACTCTGATAATTGACTCTGGGGCCACGGGAAACTTTATCGACATTTCCTTGGCCCGTTTGTTAAACCTGCCCCTCTTGACCAAGACCAGGCCTGAACCGGTACAGGCTGTAGATGGCTCGTCCTTGATTTCGGGCCCAGTCAAACAACAAACAGCCCCTTTGCTATTAACTATACAATCCAGACATAGGGAGACCATTAGTTTTGACCTTATCACCACGCCACAGTTTGGGCTCATCCTGGGAATCCCTTGGCTTCAGGAACATAATCCCCTCATTGATTGGAAATTGGGTTTGGTTCATTTTGAGTCGGCTGTCTGCCAGCATTTCTGTCTTCCCACAGACGCACACAGCGACAATCCTGCCCAGGCTATAGCTCATCTTACAGTACAGGATCCGCAAGATACACCATCAGAACACGTAGTTGGGTTAGTGGCACTAGACGTTCCCCAGGTCTATCAAGATTTCGCAGCTGTCTTTGATCGTGGCTCCTCTGAAACACTGCCTCCACATCGCCCGTACGATTGCCCCATCGATCTACTCCCTGATACAGTGGTTCCCACGGGGCGGATCTATTCCCTCTCGCCATCCGAGGAAATGACTCTCAAGGAGTACATTAGGAAGTCCTTGAGCTTAGGGCACATACGACCATCCACCTCGCCTGCAGCCAGCCCTATCTTTTTTGTGCCGAAAAAGGAAGGCGATCTACGCCCATGTGTTGATTATAGACGCCTGAATGCTATCACGAGGAAAGATCGGTACCCTATTCCCCTCATCACGCCCTTGCTGGACCGACTCACACACGCTACCATTTTTACAAAACTGGACCTCCGCGGAGCCTACAACCTGGTCCGCGTCCGTTCCGGGGACGAATGGAAAACCGCTTTCTGTACCCGGTACGGCCTATACGAATATACAGTCATGCCCTTTGGGCTGTGTAATGCCCCAGCGACCTTCCAGAGGTTTATGAATGATATCCTGAGCGATATCTTAGATGTTTACGTCGTGGTTTACCTTGATGACATCTTAATCTTTTCTCAATCCCTGGAAGAGCATGTGCGACACGTTCGTGAGGTATTAACACGCTTACAGAAACACTCACTATATGCCAAACCGGAAAAGTGCCTGTTCCACGTTGGTAATGTTGATTTCCTCGGGTTCTGTATCACTCCCGGGGGGTTGTCCATGAACCACTCCAAGGTTAAAGCGGTTTTGGACTGGCCTATTCCTGCGAACCTGAAAGCCCTTCAGTCCTTTTTGGGTTTTGCGAATTTCTACAGGAGATTCATCTCTGGGTTTTCTTCTATCGTGTCTCCCCTCACTGCATTAACCAGTCCTAGAGTTCCCTTCCTTTGGTCTGATACACAACAGAAGGCCTTTGATTCACTGAAGACTGCTTTCACCACAGCCCCTGTTCTTCAGCATCCCGACTCTGAACTCCCTTTTATCGTGGAAGCTGACGCCTCCTCCTTCGCTCTTGGTGCTGTCTTATCCCAAGCATGTCAGGCCACGGGTCGTCTGCACCCTGTTGCATTTCATTCCCGCAAGTTTACCACCCCCGAGTCACACTACACCGTGACCGAGAAGGAGTTGTTGGCGGTTATGGACGCTTTCCGCGTGTGGCGACACCATCTCTTGGGCGCCAAGTATCGAGTCACGGTGTTTACTGATCACCAGAACCTGCAGGACTTGGCTTCCCTGAAGTGCCTTAACAGCCGTCAGGTGAGGTGGCACCTTTTCTTCGCAGCATTCGATTTCCAAATTCGGCATCGGGCTGGTTCCGCACACGGCAAGGCCGATGCGCTGTCCCGCTCTCCCGGGGGGGTCTCTCTTCCCGTATACCCTAACACAATGTTGGACGACACTAAGGTCGTTTGTCTATGTACTCCCTCGATGCCCTTAGTGGACGCAGTACGCAAGTGGGTGTCCTTACATCCCGACCAACTAACTGAGTGGGATCCGGTGTTCCAGGATGGCCTCCCGTTTGTGCTGAACCGCCTATTCTTGCCCACTGCCGACACACGCAACATGGCAATGGAATGGTCGCACGATGCCCCTGTGAATGGTCATCCTGGCCAACGCCGTACGTTATCCCTCCTGAAGCGTTGGTGTTGGTGGCCGGGCATGAAGAGGGACGTGGATTGTTACGTCAATACATGCACCATTTGTACACAATGCAAAACCCGTAGGGGTCGTCCGTTAGGCCTGCTTCTCCCTTTACCAGTGCCCCCGAAACCATGGCATACGGTAACCATGGACTTTGTCACGGAACTCCCTCGGGTACAGGGTTACGACACTATTTGGGTGGTGGTGGATTCCTTCTCAAAGATGGCACGCTTCATCCCCTGCAAGGGTATCCCCTCTGCTTCCATCCTGGCCACCCTGTTCTTTGATACCGTCTTTTGTCTTTTTGGGTTACCCTCTGTCCTTATATCAGACCGGGGATCGCAATTCACTTCTCGCTTCTGGCGCGCCCTAACTAGGTTGTTGGGTATCGATGTCCGGTTCTCTTCGGCCTACCACCCGGAGACGGATGGTCAGACCGAAAGGACTAATCAAACAATGGAACAATATCTCCGCTGTCTGATCCTGCAACAACAGTGCTCTTGGTTGCGTGCCCTCCGACACGCTGAATTCGCTTATAACAATGCGGTTCATGCATCCACTGGGTTCTCCCCCTTCTATGTTCTCTATGGCCAACATCCCCGCACATTACCGATCCCTGACCTTGCGGCCTCCGCCAATCCGGCCGCCAGCGCCTGTCTTAGGGATTTGTCCTCTATCCACGACCAGACTGCTTTACATCTCCGTGAGGCTCAGTCTTCCATGAAGGTCCAGGCAGATAAGAAACGGCTGTTGGCTCCGTCTTTCTCGGTGGGTTCCCGGGTATGGCTTTCCACTCGTCACTTGAGGCTAGTGGGTTGTAGGAAGTTGTTGCCCCGTTTTGTGGGTCCCTATGTGGTTTCCCGGGTTATCAACCCTGTCACATACCGACTGGTTCTCCCGGGTTCTTGGAGGGTGCACCCTGTATTTCATGTCTCCCTTCTCAAACCGTGTCCGGCCCCGTCCCGCTTGCGCGCCTCTGCTGCCCCGGTGTCCTTGGCTTCCCCAGACGAGTATGAGGTTTCCTCCATTCTGGGCTCCCGGGTCTGCAGGGGGCGCTTGCAATACCTGGTTGATTGGGTCGGTTATGGTCCGGAGGAGCGCTCTTGGGTTCCTGCTATTGATGTCCACGCTCCCCGGTTGGTGGCTCGCTTCCACCGGGATCACCCTTCCTGCCCACGGGGTCGTGGGCCTTTGGGTGGGGGTTCTGTCACGATCCCTCATCATGCGGTCCCCAGGGCACTCCCTCATCCCCAGTCCCGCCCTTCTCTCACTTCCCCCCTTCCCCGGGACTCACGTGGACTCACACACGTCTTGCGGGCACACCCGCGCCTGGTTCGTAATAGGACGGCTGTCAGACTACGGCCGTTTCTACATTGGCAATTGCCTTGGCGCATAGGATCGCGAAGGGCTAACCCTGAGCTTCCGCATCGCGGGACTGTGAGGTCACGTGATGCTCTTGCCCGATCACGTGACCATGCCACGCATCACGTGACCAGAAGCGCGAGTACATAAACCCGGAAACCTGGGTATTCGTTGCTTCTCAGCTGTGCTCTGCATTCTGTTTGGCGCTACGGACTTTGAATCATCTTTGGATCACTCACGGAATCGACCTGGCCTGCTTTACTGGACTCCTCTTGGATTTAAACATTCGGATTTGTTTGCACATTGATACACGGCTCTCGACCACGGACTGTTATCGGACTGCCTCCTGGATCACCCTTTTGCACCCTGGTTCTTTGAACTCCTTGCCTCACAGTTCCACAGCTCCACAGCTCCTGCTGACAGGCGAACAACTGAGCCTACTCCTCTTGGGGTACTGCCGTCCACGTGGGTCCCGGACCTCTCCACTAGGTTCCTCATCCCCTCCTTGACCCTGATTGGTAAGACCTTTCCGGTTATTCTAATACTGTAGTTACTGTTTCTTGCTTGGTGCTTAATCCGCATTTTCTTGCAGCAGTGTGGGGTCCCAGAGGTTCGCGTTCCCGGACTTGGACATTTGAACATCTTCGCCTGTGACCTCAACGGCTGCACAGAGAGTTGCTTTAGTTCTCCCTGTGCGGCATTTGGGGACGGAGGCCTCTACTGCCTACACGACACTCAAGTCTCAACACTAGTCCACAGTCCCCTTTCCTCCATAAGCTCGCCCGCCGTCCCCTCTAATAAGGTTCCTCTGTTATTGCTAATGAGTCTTGACCCTGTGATAGAAAAGGACTGATGGGCGATGCGGAGCCAAGGTGGGTGGGGTTACGGCCGCGTGCCGGGCCCCGCGCAGGAATGAGAGGAGGGACACATTTTTGAAAAAAATTTGGATGCTTTTTACAAAGTGTTCCGGTCCCGTCCCACAGGATGGAGAGATGTCCCATAAGTATGGAGGAAAGGGGACTATGGACTAGGAGTAAGGTGGTCACTACGGTGAGTAACCTGGTAATTTTTGCTCATCCGGCAATTAAATTTGCCCTGTAGTAGCCCCAGTAGCGCCCTGGTATCAGTGTGCCCCCTGATTCACTCACTGGTCCTTGGCGGCTCCTCCGGCGTCTTCTTTCCTCGCTCTCTGCTCCGTGCACACATCTGTGTAGCGTTGTGAGCAGTGCTCACACTTCGTAAATCTCTTAGTGGGATGCAGGCAGCCGTGCGTGTCACTCACGGATGATGCCGGTAGCTTGCAGAACTGGGGTCTCATCCGTGCCACAGAACTCCCGCTGTGTGCCCGTGACCAAGGAGGCCTCAACAGCTGTGACCCTCTCACGGCTTGCGCAGGCCTCAGCATTGCAGACTCTCCTTGATAATTGCTGGCGTCCTCGCCTCCAGGCAGGACCCTCCTGTGCAGCCTCCCTCTTGACAGGATTTCTCTCTGTGCAGGCCTGCACCTTCCGACTCCCCTCCTCTCTTGCTGGTCTCCCCCCTCCTGACTGTCGGCTCCACCTTTCATGCACCTATGACCACTTAACAGGTTGCAGTTGCAGGTACTTAAGTCTGCTTTCCTGACCATAGTTACTGGTGTTCTCGGGACATGCCTGACCCTCAACAGTCTTCAGGCCTCTTCCTTGTCTCAGTACCAGAGTGGTGTAATGGCATGTTAGTGTCTCACTCCTAGTTGCCTCTTCCTCGTCCCAGTCCTATAGTGGTATGAATGAGGGGAAATGAAAGGAAGTGGTTGGCAGCAACCTATAACGGTAGGGGGAGGGTAAGGTTTGTTCTCACCAGGGAAAGGGGGATAATCTGTCTTGCTCCCATGCATCCTCCCATTTAACCTCTTCCTAGTGTTAATATATTGCTGGCATTGTCCAGGATCATCCTGGAAGGAAGAAAAGGCAAGAGGGTAACAACATCCCATAAAGGATGCTGGGACTGAAGGCTCATCATGAAATAGAAATGGGGAATACCGAGTATCACCCAAGGAAATCCCCCTTCCATTCCCAGAGTCTCCTCTACCTAGGTGATCTTCCCTCGCATATCCACCCCCAGGGTCGGGATCCAAAAGGGATGGCTCTTCCCTGGCCTCCTGAGCAGAGGATATTGGGAAGAAGGAAGTGAGGACGACCTCGGGTTCCTCACACTTGATACGAGAAATTTCCACAAGTATTTGCCATATTCTCTATCTATTCTGTTCTATTTTGTTTAGAACTGGGCATAGTTTTAGCTTTAATTTTTTTTAAAAAATGTTTTATTGGTTTTATTCAAACAACAATAAAACCCACCCAAACCGAACTTAGAGTGAATGCATAGTTTGCTCGCATATACACATACATTATTATGTTCTTGCTCACTGTATTTTCCCCTCCTCCCCCCTCCCAAGCCTACATTCCTACATTGTTAGTTTCCACCTCTAGCGGTGGGGAGTCCTCTTCCGCCGCGCTCATTGAGTCACCATCACTTGGTCCATCATACGAGGGCCCGAATAGTTCTGCTATCAGTTGCGTCCAACCTGACAGGCCTCCCGCTTCTCCCTCTTTATCCCCTTTGCACGCTTCCTGCAATGCCACTGTTTCTGCCTCCGCCCACTTCTGCAAGTCCCTCCACCACGTTTCCACTTTGGGCCTGTGACATGCTTTCCAACCCATTGCAATCCTTCTCTTTGCCAAAACATACGCTAGATCTTTTAATTTACTTACGCAGTCTGGGGAACCCTCCCAACAAACAAGCCCACGCAGTATCCACCTTCATACAGATCCCCTTATCTTCCATTTTCTGTGCTATTTCCCCCTAATATCTTGCTGTGCTATTTCCCCCCAATATCTCGCTATCAGTGGGCATGCTCAGAACATATGTACCGTTCCTGCATTTTCCTCATTACATTTGGGGCACACTTGGCTTCCAGCATTCTTAAATTTAGCTGTCTGTAGTGGCGTCAGGTATGCTCTGTGATATCCTTGTGCCCTCTACCACAACCCATCGCTCATTGGGTCCCCTACTTCTTCTTCCCAGTCCAGTCTAAGTTGCACCACCTCCTTGCCCACTCGAGTGATTATCATCTCATACACTCTAGACGTTTCGTGCCCCCCTTCCGCTATATCATATATCATATCCAGTATGGTTTCCGGTTCCTCTGCCAGTTCGACCTCGGACCAGGTGTCTTTAATTCACTGCACCATCCCATGATATGGAATATACTGCTCAGCACTTAACCCAGTTTGTTCCACCAGCTCCTCAAATTCTAGTATCTTCCCCTCCTGCCACACATCTCCCATGGTTGCTGTTCCCACCGGTTCCCAGTGCTTCTTATCATTAACCTTAGTGGCCTTTCTTTTCCTACCACTGGCCAGTGGGATCTGCGAGGAGCACGGGGATGGCATGTCTATCATCCGGCATGCTCTTTGCCACATTCCCCACCCAAGACCCAACATCCTTGGGCGTCCTCTCAACTCCCGTTTGGGCAACCATATCATCTCTTTCAGGAAATATGGGGCACAGTCCCCCTGATGCAGCCTATGTTCCAAAGTAGGCTCCTCAGAAAGCCATTTAGCTACATGTTGTAATTGGCTTGCTATATAATAAACTTCCCAGTTTGGTAATTTAATGCCTCCTTTCTCATACAGATTTTGTAATTTCCATAGGGCTACCCTATTCCTCATCCCGTGCCATAGAAATTCCCTACATGTGCTGTCCAGCCTGATAAAGAATTTCCGAGGTATGGAGTATGGGATGTTCACGAAGCAATGCAGCAATCTGGGCAGTGCCACCATCTTGAGCATCGCCCCTCGCCCCATCCTTGCCAAGGGGAGTTTCGCCCAGAACCTCATGCTATTCTCCAGTTTCTTAACCGCTCTTTCAGTATTATGCTTATGTTCGGCTTCTACCGTATGGTATATGTCCACCCCAAGATATCTGAAGGTTGTGACCTCCCACTGTAACTGTAAAACCGGCAGATTCTCCACCGACAGCCCTCTATATCTCCCCAACGGAAACACACAGAACTTACTGGGGATTACAGCTATACCTGATAGTTCTGCAAACCTCTCCATCACTTCCAGTATATATTGAAGGTTCTCTTCTGGGTACTGCACATACAATAACATGTTGTCTGCATATAATGAAATTAGATGCAATGTCTCCCCAACGACAATGCCTTTGGAATCATATTGCTGCCTTAAATAAATCGCCAGAGGTTCCAACGCTAAGATATACAGCATGGGGGACCAAGGGCATCCCTGCCTGGTACCCCTACCAAGTTGCCACCTTTCAGAGATCACCGTTCCTGTCTTCACTCTCGCTAGTGGCGCACTACATAGTAGCTCCACCCAATGAAGATATCCTGGCCCCATACCGTAATTGGCTAGGGCCGCTTTTAACCAGGGCCACTTGAACGAGTCAAATGCCTTGACCGCATCCAGTGACACTATCACCATCTCGCCTGTGTGCCTGTCCGTGTGTTCGACCACTCGATGGAGTCGTCTCAAATTACTCGATGTTTCTGTTCGGGACATATCCTGTCTGGTCATGATGTATTAGCTTGCTGATGACCTTGTTTAGTCTATTTGCCAGGACCGCTGTTAAGATCTTACTATCTTGGTTCAACATCGACAGAGGCATATAGGATCCACAGTCACTACCAGGCTTATTTGGCTTGGGAAGTGGTATGATGATCGCTTCACGCAAGGATTCCGGTAATTTCCCAGCTTCATATGCTTCATTAAGCATTTCAGCAACGGGGGGGGGGGGGAGTACCTCTGTTTAGCTGCCTCATTACTTCCTCTAGTTCCTCTAGGGTGATCAGGGTGTCTAGCTCCTCCCTTTCCTCTGCACTAATCTGGGGCAACCCAATATCTTCCAGTGTGTCCCCTATCTCCTCTCTGTTGCTCTCTGTTACATTGCCATACAGGCATCTAATATTCTACAAATTCTTGATTAACCCCCTCTTGCGTATCCGCTATGTCGCCATCGTCTTTCACTATTCTGATGGGGGGGCCTAGAGGTCTTGTTTTTGTAGAGCCACGCCAGGACTCTCCCTGGTTTGTCTCCTTCAGCATGTTGTCTCTATATACTTTTTATAGTTGAGATTGCTTAACCTCTCCCAATACCCTGCACATTTCTGCTGCAGGCCCAGTGCCATTTCTGTATCTTCCTTGGTAATACTACCCTGTGCCAGTACTCTTTCCAACTCCTTTTCGGAGTCCTGTAATGCGGCCAGGATCCCATTCTGCAACCCTTTCGACTTGACTGTGGCGATTCCCCTCACTACTACTTTAAAGGCCTCCCAGAGCGTACCCGCTGTTTTGACACTACCAGCGTTTATCTCAAAATAACTTATTTCCTCCCGGATATCCTCCCTGAATACACTATCTTTAAGCGCCTCTGCACGCAATCGCCATGTGGGTATCCTTCCCAGCGTGGGTCTGTATTGCCACACTAGCATCAGTGGCGAGTGGTCTGAGAGGACTCTGGCTTTATATTCCACCTGCGGTATGTCAGTCATTAGTTCCTGCGTGACAAACACGTAGTCTAGTGTAGTATAAAGGCCCTGTGGGGCTGAATAGTGTGAATATTGTCTGTCCTGCAGATGACATGACCTCCATGCATCTATCAGCCCAAAATCCGCCAACCATGCATGCAGTGCCTTTGCGGCCGGAGTGGGTCTATCCACTTTAGTGTCTGATCTATCTAGATTGGGGTTTAGTACACAATTGAAGTCCCCCCCTCCCCACAATACCGCCCCCCTACACTACCACTAAGTTTACTATACAGGGTCCTAAAGTACACAGCCGTGTCCTGGTTCGGGGCATAAGTGTTCACAATGCAGATCTCTCTGTTTTACACCAACCCATTCATCACCAAAATCCTGCCATCTGCCTCTGCCACAGAGCTCAGCAGCTGGAACGGGACATGTGGGGCCACCCATGTAATTACCCCTCTTGCATAGGCAGAATATGCTGCTCCTACTACTGTCCCCCTCCACTTCTTCCGTATCACTTCCAGTTTATCTTGCGTTAGAGGAGTTTCTTGTAATAAGGCTATGTCCACTTTCTGTCTGTGCAGGTACATCATGACCTTGTTCCGTTTCAAATAGCTGTTGAGCCCCCTGACGTTCCAAGTGACTATCTTAAGGTCTCCCATGGTTCATTCCGTTTTCCCTTGGGTGTAGGCTTACCCCATAACACCTCCCCAACTACAACAAACCACTGCACACAACCCCTTTGCCCCCCCCCCCCTCGCCACCCTACCGCTACCCCAACAAATGCCCAGCTCCATTCCTGGATCTCAGGCTGCCCCGCTTCTGGATCTACCCCTGATTCCCAGGCCAAGACCCCAGTAGGGTGTCACTGCACTAACGGCGACCTAACTACACTCTAAATGGGGGTATGAAGATTGGCCCTGCGAGGCTCCCTAACTAAAGCATAATCATAGTGCTCACGGATCATGTTTTTCCCCAGCCTGGCACTACCAGTCGCCGAGCCGCTTCAGCCACTATAATCAAGTCCCATAGTCTTATGTCCCGAAAACCCCATGCTCATTACTTATCCTCTCCACCTCCTTCTCCCATCCGAACTTCCGACTCCTGGGGGCAACCCTGCTCGTCGAGCCATCCCATAGCATTTTCCGGAGTTTCAAAAAACAAAGTTTTGTGTTTGTGGAAAACTTTCAACTTCGCCGGGTATAGCAACATGTATTTGTGTCCCGCTTCTCGTAGTCTTCTCTTTACGGCCCCAAAGTTCATTCGGCTACGCTGCACCATCAGGGTATAATCCGGATAAGCTGTTATGTTTGCCGTCCCTCTCTGTATTGTCCCACCTTTATGGAAGTGTTCCAGGATTCTTTCTCGGTCTCTGTAGTTAAGGATCGTGGCAATCACTGGTCTAGGTGGATTGCCTGGCGGTGGCTTCCTTGTTAAGGCCCTGTGCGCCCTTTCCACCGCGAACCCCTGAGACAACACTCACTCCTCCAGTTATCTCCTTTAGCAACATAATCTCAATGAACTCTGCAGGGTTGTGGCCTTCTTCTCCTTCCGGCAGGCCAACGATGCGGATATTATTCCTTCGGGCTCGCCCTTCCGCCTCCTCCGCCCTGTACTCTAGATTGCCCACACGCTGCACCAAGGCGTGAAGTTCCGACCCATAGGAAATGCAGTCTGCCGTGTTCGGGCCCATCTCCTTCTCAAGGGTCTCAGTGCGCTCCGCCAGTGACCTAACATCTTGCCGGAGTAGATTCACGTCCTCTTGCACCGCCCCAACCTTAAGCTCCAGCGCTGTTTTGAGTTCGGTCACTGCTAGTTGGAGCTTGGGCTCCCAGGCCACCTTCAGATCAGCGATCGCAGCAAGGACCTCCTGATTCGTACTCGTGACGGCCACACTCCCAACGAGTGCCTTGTCTTTGTTCCTGGCTCCCTCTTGACCTGGCAACGTCTTAGTATATTCATCTAGTGTGGGCTGCTTACCCTTCAGTCTTGGAGGTTTGTTAGACGTGGTGCTATGATCCCAAGTGGCAGGTCAGCCCTATCGCCTCTAGTCTTCAGTCCCAGCGAGGGCGGGTTCCCACTGCCACCCAAGCTTCAGGGGGGCCGCCCCAGGAGCGTCTCCAGGCCAACTTTTGGTCACCGAGATGGAGTGTGCCCTCCCACGTGGACGCGTTCAGCTATGCATCCAAGGGAGCACCCTGGGATATTTGCTTATCTCGCCAACAGGTGATTGCTGCTATTTAATGTCCCCGGCCTCGGGTGTCAGGCCTTATCCGTGGTCCTCTCAGCATGCTCTCCCACCCTGACTCTGCCTCTCACAGGGGATGCCAGCTGGCCAGCGCGCTTGTCTCCTCACCCCTGGCTGGTGTAGCGCCCATTTAATTCTGATGCCTCCCAGGCCCTCTCAGGCACGGGGCGCCAGTAGCTCACAGGCCAGTCCGGCCTCCCTCCATCCTGTTCAGGGCTATTCGTGTCAGCCAGCCAGCCCGCCCTTTGTCTCTTCCTTCACTTTCCGATTATTGGGGCGGTGTCAGAATTCCAGCACTATTTCTGCAATTGGCCAGTGCAGTGTCCTGTCTCAGGATACCTATGATGTGCTGTGGATTGCTGTGCAATCTTCAATCCGGGCCTTCTGCCCTCGTTGCCTTATGTTTTATTATTATATGCTGGCGCCACCTTGGCACTTCGTTTCTGCTTCCAGTCACTCGCATGCATTCATTGCAGCCCTATCCTTTGAATAACACAGCCGCTCCCACACCGCGGCCCGTGAAAAGCCTTATTCTCTGGCTTTTTGTTACTTTGTTTCAGCGCCCCTCGCCGCGTACGAGGGGCGCTTCAGCAGCTTCTTTGCGAGGCCTTCCACGCCTGCCAGCACGGGCTCCTAGCGCTGGCCGCTCACCGCCTCGTGTTGTCCTGCGCTCCAGTACACATGTAAACGGGGCTAGCGACCCCGAGCTGCGGTCTCCCCAGAGGTGCGCGGCCCCCCACACGGCCCGCACTGTGGCCGCTCAACTCAGGGGTGCCCTGACCATTCTTCGTTCTTTTCTTCCCTTTGTCATTGCAGCCGCCATTTTGCCTTCTTCGAGTCTGCAATTCCGGGAACTTCGCATGCCCCAATCCACCGTTCCCAGGATTACTATGGCACCGCATTAAGAGTAACTGCTCTGCCAGAGTTCATAGTTCAGAGCCCATATTTCTGGCATTGGCAGGCCTGTGCAACTGCACTATTTTGCAGGATGTATGCCGGATCACCGTTTTAGCTTTAATCTTTCTCCCTTGTTCTTCAGTATGTCTTTGAATAGATGTAGAACACTAAACCCATATTCATCAACTATTTCTAGAGTTTAACTAGAAAGGTGGGAATGACCCATTAAACTGGTGAGAATCGGACAGAAAGAACGTGGGTTGCACTGGAGACAAAAAGGGTGTGTTTCCCTAGCAGACTTATTGACTAGAACAAAGCAGCACAAGCACGATGTCTTATAGGCGCCTCACTCGGAGAAATGAAGAAATGCAACAAATTGAAGTTCAGGAAGTGTTTGATATATTGGGTATTGGAAGGAAGGCACGGTATGTATCAAACAGTAACACAGATACAAGTGATCACAGTTCAAGGGTGTTTATTGAACTTCAACTGGGTTTGAAAAACAACTGTCTAATCCTAAATCTAAAGATGGGAGCAAGCTACGACCATCAAATAATAACACAGTCCTAGTGGTGTCTTGTCAAAATAAAAGAGCCTATACTAATAAACCTATTGTCAATCCTTGCTTCTAAATACAATTTGTGTGGGAAACAATGTTATGCAAAAGAAAAGTGTTCAACAAATGATATGTCTGCATATTCAAGCCGTTGACTTCCCTTCCCGCTTTTTCAGCACGGCACAAGGTTGCACACTCGGGCTAAGCACAGCATCTGGCTTCTCTATCACGAGGATGCAGTTCAAATTTCAGTATCAGGGCCTTCTGTACCAGTCTCTGCCATTCAACGTCCCTTACTTCAGAGGACCTGATATGACAAACATTAATAAGTTCCATTCTCCTCAGGATTCTCATGTACGCCTTCTTGGGTGATTTTCAATTCACCCTGGGTCCCCCTCTGCTGGGCTCAGACCCACTTTAACACAAAATCTTCAATTGGTCTCCCTCTTCGGGCTTGGACCAGATTCACATATTTTCCCAAACTTTCTCTTTTTTGTCAAAATCGAAGACTTTCGACTGTGCACAGGATTTTGCTTGACCCCGTCGCAGGACCACTTCGATTCATATTCATTTTCTTCACTTTCAAATGATCTCCCTATGCTGGGCTCCGATCACATTTATCTACTTTTGTTACTCCTCAGCTGCTCTTGCTCAGCTGCCATCTCTTTCCTCATGTGTTTTGCCTCGCTCAGAGTGTGCTCTCGTGCTCCCCCTTTTATCTGTGTGGGGAAGTGTAATGGAAGTCAGGTGTGAGTGATTGTCGATAATTGCCTGACCTCGCCTGACCATAGTATTGGGACATGTCAACTATACGGCTCGGGTGTTAGTCTGTTTTCCTTTATAGCGGGCCGTCAGTGAGAACGTGTTTGTGTTGTAAAAGAGGGGCAGGGAGGGGGCAGAGTTCCTAAATATCCTAACAGGTAGGATGGGGTAAAGGTGTTACAGGGAAGGGGATACTGCCTCTCACTGTCAGGGTGTACAGGTTCCTAGATAGAGCTCACCTGAGGTTTCATATGCGTTGTCTTCTTGGTGACTTTCACCTTTGGGGTCTTCTTTTTGGTACGATTCTCGTGAAGAAAGGGGCGAGCCTCCCCTGGTGCCACCTGCCCAATAGGTAAACAGTCAGGCAGAGTGAACCCCAGGGAGACAACCCAATAGCAGGAAAACCCTCCGCGAGTGGGGGGGGGAAATACCCACACGGAGTGGTCGTGGGTATTCCAGAAGGCAGCTGGAGAATTCCAGGAGCTCACGAGCCGAGATTGACAGCAAGTTGTGCGAAGGATGGAGAAAAACAAGAGAGGAAGCAGCAAGGAGAGTCCAAGAGCAAGCGGATCCAAGGAAGCATCGGGAGAACTGAGAGGGAGACGGTCAGGAAAACGGCACCAAAGGAAAGGAACAGAGCGCAAGGTAGGAAGAGGAGAAATTGCAAGAGGAGCGCTGAGCAAGTACCAAGTTTGCCAAGCGTTGAGACGCGAAGGAAACCGGCAGCGCTAGCGAACATAAATGCGGTGACAAAGACTAGACATGAATAGCATTGCCAGGGAGTGTAAGCGGCTACCATTTTGCAAGGAAAAAGGTGCCCGCAAAGTGGGAATGGGGTTTCCAGCTGGACCAGAGAGTCCTGGAGTGATAAATCATGACAGCATGCCCTCTCCGAAGGATCCGACTGTGCAAATTGATTTCTAAACTCTGACCTGCTGGGTTGAAGTTTAGGAGGCCACCTTCGGTTTAGTGAACAGGGGTACCAGCTGGATAAGCTAGACCAATCTAGGTAGCTTGGCAGGCGCCCAAGACAAAGTCTCGGGAGGGGTGAGAGTGAGCGGAAGCCCACAATGAGCACACTCAGTAACAAACCGCAAATGACTCTTAGACAAGTGTTTTTGAAAAATATCTATACATTTGTCAGACGGACCAATAGACACAAGTGAACGTTTTTTTTAATTATTTTTTTTAAATTTCTTTTCTTGATTTTGCTTATACATGAGGTGAAACATTTCACAGCGCTTCCCACAACAACCCCCTCAACTCCGACCCCCCCCAAAATTGCCTAAAGCACCAGTGTACTATCAGTGTACAACATCTTGCTTGCCTCTAACCCTAGTTGGGGTTTATTCGCCTCGTCTCTTTCTGTAGCTGCCATACTAAACATGGTTTGCAACATGACCTCCCATTCCACAATTCCCACAGTGGTCTCCACATGACTCAACCATACCGCCCCCTTCCACGCAACTGTTTCTGCCAACGCCCATTTCTTCAGGTCCCACCTCCATTCCTCCACATCAGGGCCTTTGTGGAATTTCCATGCCATAGTAATTCTACGTTTGGCCAGTATGCACGCCAAATCCTTCATCTTGTTAATATGTTTTGTGCTTTTGGGATGTGGAAAGCGGCAAAGCAAGTATGCCGCAGGGGAAAGTATGTCCAATTCCAATCCCCCCCCCTTTCATTCTGCTCGCCACCTCCTGCCAGTATTGTCTTACCTCAGGACATGCCCAGAACATATGTAGTATCCCAGCATCTGCCACTTTGCACCTAGGACAATCTTGTATTGATGCGCCCGGATACTTTGAAACCTCTGGGGCATCATGTATGCTCTGTGTGTTACCAACCGTTTTATCAGTTGCAGTCTTGCATTCCGAACCTCCTCTTGTGATATCCCAGTATCTCTACCCATTTGTGAAACGGGCCCCTAAATGTTCTTCCCATTTGTCGCTTACCGCCAGGGTGGTGGGATGCCAATTAGTCAGCAGGAAGTCAAATATCCTAGATCTTGTGTGCCCTCCCGCTGATATGTTGAGTGTCAACTATAGTATGTTTTTCTTTAATTCTCTGTACGCGGGCCGTCTGCGTATGATCTCTCCCTTGATGGTTCTGTGTAGTAGATCTTGGCCTTTATGCAAGCCTGTGTGTTTTGCCAACGCTAAAATGGGTATCGTGCAATAAATCTCCTATTGTTGCAACCCCATGAGGTTCCCAATTCATGCGTATACCTAGTCTCACCTGTGTTGTGACAGCTGCTACTGAGACCAAGGGGTTCTGTACCGAAAACGGATCTGTGAGCCCCATCGCTGCGAGTGCCCTATCCCACATTACCACTAAGGCCCCTAGGTGCGATCTTTGGCCACCTCAGGCTTCTTATTCCATACCAGTTCCTTCAGGTAGTACTGTGACCCGGTAGGTTGCAGCATTAGTGTGTCCGGAGTTGGGTCTTCTGCGAGCCAGTTGTTAGGCAGAAACCTGTGCAGTTCCCTCTGGGACCACTGCAAAAGATTTAAGACTACAGGTGGTTGGCAGTAAACCCAATTGGTAGCAGTCTGTACCACCCATATTTACCTGGTAGCTGAGCATTCAGACCTCTCTCAAGAAGAGTTAGGCAGTATACAGAGTATTCACTATAGATCAGAAGAACACAGTAGAACGAGCAAACACTGACCAGAGCTTGGTGTAAAAGAGATATAATTATTTATTTAAAAACACATCTAGTTAAACACACTGGTTCTAATATCAAGCAGTTCAAAAACACGGTCACTAAAAGATATACACTCCCTTCAACGATTATTAGACAAGTCTTAAGTAAAGCAACACTTATTTTCAGACAGTGGTGAGCGCTTAACGAAGATGGCACTCTAATCAATCGGTTTAAAAGGGAGAGAAAGGCAGAGCAAAGATAGAAACAGATCCCAACACTTTAGGAAGAACACAGTGGGAGAAGAAGGCAGGTTAAAACCGTAAAGTCAAAGTCAAAAAGGCCGGACCCACTTTAAGAGGCTCTGGACGAAATGTGTCCAAGGTCACATGGTTGAAAGTGCCCAAAAGTCTCGCAAAAAGTTCAGAAAGAGTTGGACCAAAAAGAAAGGGACCAGTTGGATGATCAAGGCGGCCAGCCCAGTCCAGAAGGTTAATGGATTATTGTTACCTTGTAGCAATCTTTAGAAAGGGAGGCCTGGCGGACACAGTACCTTAAAATGGTGAGAACGCTCCAGTGGGGGCAGTTGTTCCTGGCGGCGGGTGCTTCTTCCGCAGGAAGAGAGGATCTCGTCGGGGAGGAAAGCAAGGGTCCGTTGCACTGCCAGGGAAGAAACCAGCCGCGGATGCGAGCAAAGAAGGTAAACTGGTTGTGCCCACCAGTCAGGGGAAGAAGACTCTCCAGCAGGGAGATCTCCTCTGTCGTTGGGAAGTGGCGAGTCGGTTCAGCAGGGCTCCACCGGTGGTGTCGTCGTAGCAGGTTGGCTCAGCTTCTCCCTCGTCGGATTCTCAGGTCCTGTGGCGACTTCTGAAGTTCCAGTCCCAAAAGCCCTGCTTTTATGCAGCACACCCCCATTCTTTTTTTTTTTTATTTTTTAATTTTTGTTTTTGATGCTTACGCATCGTTACAAATTTAGATCACATTCAAATTTACAATAAAACTTTTTACAACAAATTTACTTCTATTTTAAGATAAATAAATAAAACATAGTTACTAGACAGCAAGATGTTAGAAACATAACGAGTATGTGCGCGTTCACTTTTGGAAGATATTCATAGTGCACAGACAGCTTCTCCAACCGGAGTTTTCACAATTATACAGACTACATAGTTCATAACAAAGAGCTAGTAAAGTCATTCAATTAGACGGGCAGTTATTCATGAACAAGCCTTTCTGCAGTCTAAAAAATATATACATTAGCAAAAATTTCAATGCAATATATCATTTTTTATGAGTGTACAGTCTGTAGCTGTTGAGAGATTGCTGGATCAATGATTTTTATCAGGCGTACCGTTGCCAAAATAATTGCTTTTGAAGTGCCCCACATACAGCGCGTCCAAATTAAATCTCTTCCAAGTTCGGTATTATAGGGATTAAAAGCAAAAATGATTCTTTGTCTATCTGCTTCAAAAAATGGACAAATCATAAAGAGGTGTTTTAGAGTTTCACTATATTCTCCAAGTTTACAAAATCTGCAAGTAGTATCAGCAGAGATGTGTTCGTTGTTGGACCAAAATTGAGTTCTTGATTTAGTGTGAATAAGGTCAAATCGAAATCGCATGCAGATTTCCCGGGTCTCAGCACTAGGACATAGCATAAGATAGGATAGACGTGGATCCTGTGCGTGTCTATAGGATGCATATTCCATATATGATACATATTTAGATATTTGTAGACAAGTTGCTGCCCAGTCGTTATTGAAAAGCCGTTTATAGGCAATATTTAATTTGATCTCTAAATCTTCGGCAGGAAGATTAAGCCCAGCTAGGATGTTAAATATTCGCTGTCGAAAGTGTGTAATCGATCTAGGGTGCGATTCTCTCAGCATGATGTGGAAATCTTCATAAAGCGAGTTTTCTAGAGGGAAGTTCATTTTGAGATAAAGTTTCAAGAGACGCCACTGATGTCGAGATGCCAAAGAGTTTAGGCCTAATTCATGGCGTACAAGTGCATTTGGCAAAGAAGTAGGGAGATGAAGAGTCACTTTCCACAGTTTTGCTTGTATTTTGTTTAAGAAGACCGACAAATCCACCAAGCATATATCCAGACCATATAGTAAAGTGGCCTCTACCTTTTTGGAATAGAACTCAAACAGGGGCGCCAAAGTAAATTTACAATATTTACGATAAATTATGCGCATTTGATTTTGCAACGGCAAGATTTTTTCAACAATTGCTCTTTTCCAAAAGCTGGCGGAAACATTATTTGCCAGGTTGTAACCAAGATAAGTCACTTGATTAACAACTTGAAGGTATCTGGAATCGAGTTGCCACTTAAATTTACGAATTTTTTTTTTTGGAGCATAATATGAGAATATTTGATTTAGCAGCATTGATGGAGAGATTATTTTCTTTACAAAAGGAGGAAAAGGTATCTAGTTTGCTCTGGAGCCCTGATTGTGTGCTATCGAATAAAAGCACATCCTCAGCATAGGCAAGCCAAGATAATTGAAGCTTGCCAATGCGGACCGAATTAGATTTAGAGAAATCCCAGATACCCTCAATGTCCATCAAATATAAGTTGAATAAGACTGCTGCAAGGTTGCAGCCCTGCTTGACACCAGTAGCTGTGGGAATAGATGGGGTCAGAAGGCCATTGCTTGCAATCCGTACGCGGAATGAAGTATTATGATGTAAAAGAGCAATAAGTGGACACTAAATCAGGGGGGAAGTCAAGCAGCAGCATTTTAGCCCACAGTCTGCTGCGAATTACAGAGTCAAAAGCAGATGATAGGTCCAGGGAAGCAATGAAAATTGGTCCGTTAGCAGGTTCATGGGATTTAGCAATCAGATGTGCAAGAATAGTGGCATTTAATTGTGTCCCCATATGTTTTCTGAAGCCAGTCTGTACTTTATTAAGTATCTTCCTTTCTAATATAAATTTTTCAATATCTTTTAGCAGCAATAAGGCGAAGATCTTTGCAGCCACATCAATGAGCGCAATTGGCCTAAAGTTAAGTGGATTATTTAGGGGTCCTGATTTGTGCAAGGGAATAATAATAGAGCAAGTCCAGGATAGAGGAATGCTTTTTGATTTAAATAGATTTAAATATACTTTGAATTGCCTTCAAGAGTACATTGGCCCAGAATAATGGATCATCTTTTATCACACAAGGGGGTACACCATCCGGGCCTGCACACCTAGAAGATTTTAGCTTTGAGATTGCTAGAAGAATATCATCTATATCCCATGGACAAGTCTCGGGTATATATTTAGTTAGGTCTAGTAAGTTTACCTTCTGAAAGCGCATAGGCAATGAATATTTGTGCTCAAAGAAGTTAAACCAAGAGATACCATCAATTGCTGATTCCATATGAGGATGGTCCGAATTGGACGAGGCTCTAAGAATTTTCCAAATCTCTGGTGTTTTTTTTGCAGATTAGGCGAATCATGTTTTGATTGTCAATTAAATGAGAGTTAGCACGAGCCGATTTAATTTGCATTTTGAATTTTCTTTGAAGAGTATTTTTAGCTTTTATATAACAAATGGAGCTCATATTCAACAGATTCTTTCTAAGAAGACGAATGGCAGAGTTTTTTTCCTTTTTTATGTTAACAAGGCTAGAAGCTAAACTTGGCGCTAAGTTAGGAATGGTGGAATGCATAGAGGAAGATTCTGCTATGTCTCTAAGGTGATTCTGTATCATCATAGTATTCCATGATAATAAAGCTTGTGAAGAGTTATCATCAGTATGCGGATCCGACCACCAATCACGATTGACTAGAAAAGTCAGTCGTCGACATGTGGAGTGGTTCCAGCGTATTGAGAGAAAAGGCCTATCATTTTGGACTAAAGCCAAAGCAGGTAACTTAAAAAATACGTCAGATTGGACTGAAAAAGTGCTCACTAAAATAGCATGATCGCCATAATGTGGGAAAAAGGGAACGATTGGTGAAAGTAAGCCCGACAAGAACTTTGACGTTATTATATAATCAATAATAGAATAAGCATTCCCCCTATGCCAAGTGCATGGAGAGCTTGAATGATGTGTCTTAATTACACAAAGGTCCCAGCTCGCAAGAAAGTTAGACCATTTAACACCATTTTCATAGGAGTTTTTCCCATGCTGTGAGGTAGCCTGTGAAGGAATACCAAAAGAGGCCGCATATAAGTGTGCATTAAAGTCAACACCAATTAAAATCTCTGGAGGAGGATGATAGTGGTGGATGTCTATGAGCACATCGTTGAGCAAGATAAGAGCATCAACAATGGGGAGAGTGGAGGGGTTCCAGTAAAGTGATATAAACACTATTCTCTTTATCCCATGAATATTGATGTTAACATCAACCATCAAAAATAATTGAGTAGCAATTTGGTTGTTAATTGTAAATCGTAACTCGTTATTGAGTAGTATGGAAATGCCTCCCACTGGTCGCCCTGTTAATGGTTGAGTCGCTACATGATGGAATGCTGTAAAACCATCCAGAGAAAAATTGTTGGAACACATAGTTTCCTGTAAAAGCATAATGGTAGGAAGTGAATTTGTAGCCTTATTTTGAAACCAATTTAAAAGGTTCTTGAAGCCACAACAATTCCATGACTGAAGAATGAAATTTTTACATTATGAGTTTATAGATGAAGACGAAGTAGAAGCTGCCGGTATATTAAGAGGGAGTAAAGTAGGTAAGGTCCCTAAAAAGCCATTTAAAGCAGTGGTCAAAGAAGCCAATTGTGTTAAGATTTTAGCATTTTCTGAAGTTTCAGACAAGGAATCTTTCGAGGTATTAGAATTTTTTACTATCCGAGGAGGAGTGAAATCTAGAAATTGCATCGCCTTTTCCAGAGTAGAGAAAGCTTGCAATTCCAGTCCCAAGAATAGCAGATCATTCTTATATTCCCAAATAAGTTTAGCAATAATTGGGGATAAGACTTTGCAAACCATCCGATTATTGTTAATCAACGGCAGCTTAATCCAATCAACATCTTGTGAAATCAGGTTACGTAATGAGGGAATTTTGTACAACGTGTTCATCAAGAAGGAACGGTTAATCGATGCCATGCCATTAATTAGGGGATCACTAGACCAGCCGATCAGTGTTTGAGTTTCCTCAGGAATATCACTGAAGGCAGTTAGGCTTCTATTGAGTACAGTGAGTGTTGGAGTAGAGGGACCGACTGGCTTAGATAAATCCGGCCCCTCTTGTCTCTCAACGCAAATGGATATAGGCAGCATAGAATCAACACATGTAGAAGTTGCAGTAGGCACAGACTTTGTGGTGGAGGATTTTGCTTCAGCTGACACCAGAACAGAGCGCTGTACAGACACTTCAGAAGATAAAGGCTGAAGAGTACTATTCTGTAGGAGAGAAGTTGTGGGTTCTATCTGCGAAATTCTGAGAGAGGGAAGCTGGTGCGGCACTTGAGCAACGTGCAGATTAGAAGGGTTATGATCCAAAACATCTGACTTAGAGTTAGCCACATTAATTGAGCATGAGGTTTTTTTATTCTCTATAGCAGGAAAAAACATGCACAAATTAGCTTGACAAGAGGCAGTAGACTGAATACTGCCTCCACCACATACAGCACCCACTACGGCCTTTGGATCCTCTAAGGAGTTTTCTACAATAGGTTGGAGAAGTGTTGACGGTAAGAGTTTCTTTTTCTCTTTTTGTTTTTTTAACGGATTTCAGTTGCAGGGCAATTTGACTCTCTTCATTTAATTGACTCGAGTTTAGCTGTAAGTCTTCAGATTCTGACTGTGAGATGTTCATTACAGCATCTAGTGCTACGCAATTAGCAGCAGAGCCTTGCCTGATAGGGGCTACATAGTCATTAGAGAATTGAGGGTTTTTATTTGCTTTTGATTTATTTCTGCGTTTCAACGCTTTCTGGTGTGCCTTTTTCATTCTACGTGAAGGATGGTATAAAGTTGCTGGTCTATCAGAGTCGTATAGTGGCTCACCGGAGTCAACACCATCTAAAAGGTTTGTAAGAGCGGATGGACTATCTGGAGAAGGAAGAGAGTTGACAAGAGGGGCAGTCAGAGCGGGCGGTCGCGCCGTTCCAATGGCTTCCATGTCAAATAATTTTGAGTTGAATATTATTTGTTCTATTTGGAGAATTCTATCATGTTGAAGTTTAGCTATTTCGGCTAACTCAGTGGAAGAAGAGATGGAATTTGTGCAATCCACTGATGCCGATGGTACTACTGCATTCGCAAATGAAGTAGGCATACCTTTAAGCAAAAAGGGAGCATCTATTGTTTGAGTACTTTGTGAAGTGCAGATTTGCACAGCAGGGATAGCAGGCAGACTCTTTGCTACTGACTCAGCCAAACGTTGAGGGCAAGCTGTGTGAAAGTTATAACAAGCATCTTGGGACAAAATGAAGCCCTCGAGTTTAGCAAGTTGCAATGAGTTAGAAGAGATCGAGTTTCTTAAGTCCTTTAGGAGTTCATGAGTAAACTCATGTCCTTTGTCAAGTAAATTTAGAATGCGAGACAGGACTGGGAAGGAGTGTAACTCTTGTTCAATCAGATGGGAAGAGTTCACATAGGTCGGTATAGGAGAGATTAAAGGTTGGGAATATACTTGAGCAGTGGTATGGTCTTGAGGTAAGTTTTTAAGAGTAGAATCATGGCTAGGAGGATCTTCAAAATGCAGGTTTCTATTTGAAGAAAAAGTGCTTGGAGGCGAGTTTCCTAATATTTTAGGGGTAAGGCACTCTTGCGCAGTTTTGATGGATCGCAGTGGGTCAGAGTATAATAGGATGGAAATGTACTTGCTCACGCAGGCCACAAGATGCTGCAGCTGGCGTAGAAGGTCCCAAAGAGAGGCTAATGCGACGCTCTAGGGCAGATATTACACCAGGTGCAAGCATCGAGGTGTCAGAGATAGCAAGAGACGGTTTGCCAAGATCCCCCAAAAAAGCATCGGACAAGGTGTCTGCATCATTTGCAGTTTTTAATGGAAAAGAAGTATTTAGTTTATCTTCAAATAAAGTGTCAGGAAACTGAGCTTCGCTCAACTGATCAGCCTCCGTAATTAATTTACGGGGCTTAGATGATTGCGGGAATTTTGCCACTTCTTTTAGGCATTTGCCATTTCTAAGTGTCACGAGTGTAGAATTCATGAGAATAGCTATCTACACCTGATAGAAAGGAGACAACGTAATGCTCACCAAGTTGTAAATTATACAGCCTAAGCCAAGTGAAGTGTAGAACAGATATGGCTAGTAGCAAAAGACAGAGTAGATGTGAAGCCCGACTGACACACAATGCCTACCACAGCATCAGGGCAATCCCACGCCACACGGCGCGCACCGCGAACAGCCAACAGTCCTTTGCGGTGCTTCGCGGTGCGCGGCGCGGGTGCGCCAGAGAGCCGAGGATAAGGGGAGGTGTGGAGGGCGTGGAAAGGCGCGGGCCAATCAACAAGTACCTAAAAAGAGCAAGCTTAGTGAGGTACCAAACATGTAAATTATTAAATTAGCGCCTCCCACAGTCCAATCCAAAAACAGTCTTTCCTCCAATGCTGTGAAAAAGTGCACTGAGAAGAGCCCAATCACCTGGAACTGACGAAAGTCAGGCACTGCAAGGGGTTACAGAAAAGGACTTCCTCCTTGCAGAACGGCAGCGCGAGTGTGGAAACTGAGACCAGAAGCGCTGAATAAATTTTCCAAGCGGCACAAAAACGGCGAGCAGCTTAGTCCAGGACAGCCAACAGTCCTTTGCGGTGCTTCGCGTAATTAATTACGGAGGCTGATCAGTTGAGCGAAGCTCAGTTTCCTGACACTTTATTTGAAGATAAACTAAATACTTCTTTTCCATTAAAAACTGCAAATGATGCAGACACCTTGTCCGATGCTTTTTTGGGGGATCTTCGCGGTGCACACCCCCATTCACTCAGCCTAGCTGTCAATCAAACATGCTAATTGGTGAGCCGGCCGGCTCACCACTTGGGCCAATCACACAAGAGTGCGACTTGAGTTACCAAGGTAACTCAGTCCAGGGTGCCTAAACCCCCTCCCACACCCCCTGTGGTACCCAGACAGAGTGGCACCACTTTTGGAGGCTTCCGTGGAGAAGCCCGCCAAAAAGTGGAACAAAGGGCTCGACCTTTGGTTTGGAGTTAGAGGTGAACACAAACGCCATTTTAGAACCGAGTTCTGGCAGAAAATACCAACCGGTGAATTAATATTAAATAAATAAACCAGCGGTATGTTCGAGGTTATAGGAATTAAATAAATTTGGTAGCCTCGAACAATGGGAAAATCCCATAGAGATATATTCGCGGGACGGAGACGTGCCCCCTCGAATAACAGACCCCGGGGCAATCGAATTACCCCGACCAGTACGTCCACAATAAGATGGTTTATACTGGTTTCTGCTCATAATGTGTGACTAGTAAAGCCAATGGTGACTTTACATGCCCTGGGAGACAGTAGTCAGTCCCAGGGTATGGAGTCTATGGTGGGGTGTCACTATGACACCCCTGTGTCACTGCACTGAGGGTGCTGTGTAACACACATAGTAAAAACACGAGACCCTATGGAGTAAAAGACCCCATAGCCCATAAGACAGATTAACAGTCAAAGGAACCCCTCCAATCATGTCCAAGAGTGTGAGGAAAAGAGTCTCACTCTTGGCAGGAGAAAAAAACAAACTCCAGAAATCCAGCAAAGCTGCTGGGGGACTCACTAGGTTAGGAAATTCAGCCTAAACAGAGAATAATCCCTAACAATATGTAAGGAAGGCATGGTATCAAACAGTGAGACACACAAGTGATCACAGTTCAAGAGTGTTTATTACATTTCAACTGGGTTTGAAAAATGCAGATCTAATCCTAAATGTAAAGATGGGAGCAAGCTACGACCATCAAATAAGAATGCAGTCCTAGTGGTGTCTTGTCAAAATAAAAGGGCCTATACTAATAAACCTATTGCCAAACCTTACTTCTAAATACAATTAGTGTGGGAAACAATGTTATGCAAAAGAAAAGTGTTCAAGAAATGATATGTCGGGATATTCATGCTGTTGGCTTCTCTTCCCTGCTTTTTCAGCACAGGACAAGGCGGTGCACTGGCGCTAAGCACAGTTTCTGGCTTCTCTAGCACAAGGATGCTGTTCAAATCCCAGTATCAGGGCCTTCTGTACTAAAGTATCTTTGCTATTGAAAGTCTCTTACTTCAGAGGGCCTGATAAGACAAACATTCAAAGGTTCCTTTCTCCTCAGGATTCCAATGTACACCTTCTTGGGTGATTTTCGTTTCCCCGCTGGTCCCCCTCCTCCGGGCTCTGACCCACTTTAACATAAAATCTTCAATTGGTCTCCCTCTAACCGGCTCGGACCAGATTCATGTATTTTTCCAAACTTCCTCTATTTTGTCAAAATCAAATACTTTCAACTGTGCGTGGGATTTTGCTTGACCCGTCAGCGGACCACTTTGATTCACATTTGTTCGTTCACTTTCAAACGATCTCCCTCCACCGGGCTCGGATCAAGTTTATCTACTTTCGTTGCTCCTCAGCTGTATACCTTACAGAGACCTTCGATTGAGCACCCACACGTGCTGGACCACTCTGTCAAAGGTATTGTAGCTTGCTTTAAAGTTCAATCTCTCGTAGGCAGTTTTAAACTTCACTCACTCAGAGTGTGCTCTCGTGCTCCGCCTTTTATCCGTGTGGGGAAGTGTAATGGAAGTTAGGTATGAGTGATTGTCGAGAATTGCCTCACCTGATCATAGTATTGCGACATGTCAGGTGCACGCCTCGGGTGTTGGTCTGTTTTCCCTTAGAGCGGGCTATCCGTGAGAAAGTGTTTGTGTTGTAAAAGGGGCTTGGGGGTTGGAGTTCCTAAATATCCTACTGGGTAGGATGGGGTATAGGTGTTTCAGGGAAGGGGATACTGCATCTCACCATCCCGTGTCTCACTCCCCGAAGACCCCTCACCCAACTGATCCCCCTGTACTGGTTCACCCTCAGGCACTGGATCAACAAGCGATGGCTGTGTCCTGGCCACCTGGATGATAGATCCCCGGCGGACTAGTAAGTGAGACACCTTCTGGTTTCTCACAGTATTTACCAAGAAAGTAATGGGTTAGTTAGAAGCATTTATACAATTTACAATGAATGTGTTTTTAACATGTTTCTCTCCATTGGTGTTTCATATAAGGAGAGTTGTGGCCTGTCTGCCTTTTGTATCACTCTTCTGCGGCCTCTTGGCTTCTGGCAATGCGAGTTACAAACATCCCTCAATCTATATCCCTTATAAGAAGAGTTGTGCCCTGTTTGCCTTATATTTGTTTGGTGTTCAAAATAATTACTTCTAGTTAAATGTCTCATTCACAGTGCCCCAGTGTCACCTGGCATCTCGGGCCAACTCACTGGTCTTGCCTTGTGTCTCCTTCTCATTCGCGGGTTCTGCAGTGGAACACTTCGGGTCTGTCTGCACTGCTGCCAGCACCGGTGCGTCTGTCGCAGCAAGCACAGTCCTGTGGAGCTCTGACACCTCAATGAAGTCTCCGGTTCTGCTTTCTTACTGCAGCTGTTCATAACGTGTTGGGAGTTCGTTTTCCACACAGTGTAGCTTCCCCAAGGCTGCTTTCAGTTGCACTCTTTCTGTACTGCCACGCTTTTTCTCTCACGTTGGCCTCACCCAGACCACTCATTATGTTTCATGGTACCTTTTTAATCTTCATCAACTGAGTCCATCTTCCTCGTCTCAGTACAACAAGTATTATGGGTTCTGAAGTCCATAATGTTTTTGGCCTTTTTTTTATATTTAATTAACTTTTAACTGATGTGTGAACTGAGAGCTGTAAAGTTAATGGGAGGTTGTGAAAGGCGATAGTGATACGCCCTAGGTTTTAAATCCTCTATATAAGGCAGAATCATAACAATTTGGGTTATCAAATTTACTTACTGAACCTCCAATGCACCAACTTTATGTTGTTTAGCAGACTTTTCATAGTCTTTGGTCTGGGTAATTTTAGGAGGGGGAATTGTACATTGACAGCATGCCATTAGGTATTTGGGTATTATGTGAATCTCATCCTCGAAAGACGACGAATACCACTTCCCTCCTAGAGGAGACACTACTTCTCCTTTCTTTTTTTTCAAAACACTCTTTATTGGCATTTTATAATAACAACCCAAGTAACTAACCCTCCAGCCCTCCTCCCCTCCCCTCCCCGCTCCCCCAAACCCTTCCCCTACACACATTGAACTTTAAACAGCATTAGTAACTCCCCAACCCGCCCCATCCACCCCGTCCCCCCACCCCCTTTCCAGTCCTTCCATCGATCACAGCATACAGATCTACAACATCCATGGTTTCCCTTAGGATCAGACTTGTCTTTGCCAGTTCACTAGTGCCTACCTCCCCCATTCCCCTTTATCCCTCATCCTCCCAATCCTATCTGTCTATCTTCACGACAATAGTTGTCCTTTGACAGGTCATTTAGCAGTTGGGCCCATTGGACCGTAACATCTTCCCCTTCTGTTTCTGAGTTCGCCTTCTGCAGAACCGTCAATTCCGCCGCCAAACCCTACCTCCGCACATCCTTCCGCCAGAGGTTAACCGCCGGGCCCTGAGGACACTTCCACGCTATCAAAGGCAATTCCGCGGCGTTTAGCCAGTATAAGCAGAAACCGGCCCATTCTGTTCCGCACTTTATGCCTCTCCCCCCCCCCCCCCTCTGGAAGCTTACCCCATAGACACGTTTCCGGACAACATTCCAGTCTAGTTCCCAACAAACCATTCACTCCTTTTAGAACCTCATCCCAATATTCAACTAATACCCTACAATCCCATGCCATATGCCAGAACCCTGCCTGCGCCGCCCCGCATCTTGGACATTCATCCGATAGATCCCTGTTCATTACATATGTCCTATGTAAAATATTTAATTGAACCAGTTGAAAACGGGCGTTCCTTGATGTCTGCCGTACCAGCCCCCAGATCTTCACCCATTCTGCACTCTGTATTGGGACACCCATGTCCGCCTCCCATCTCCCCTTGACCCTCAATTCCCCTTCTGCCCTCCCCTCCCGAAGGGCCTTATAGATCCGCGAGATGCGGCCCTACTTCCCGCCTGGTCTAGCAGTACTCGGCATACCGAACACGACTCCGGCTCCTCCGGAATTTCTACCCACTGCTCCGCCAGCCTACAGACATCTGCCCCATATGCTAGAAAAGAAACCTGCGATGGGTCAAATTTCCGGCACCAATCCTCACAAGTAAGTAGTTTCCCACCTACAAAAAGATCCCCCACCATTTCACAGCCTTTCTCCCCAAGTCTCTGTATCCCTACCCTCCCAATCGCCTGACGGAGCTTCTGATCAGCACCCCATGGGAGACTGCCCTTATACCGCCCTCCGACCCCTCTGCCACCAACATACTTCCTCCACGTCTCCCTTACCGCCTCAAACACTACAGTTCTCCCTCTATCCCCTAATGGATACCAAAGCAGCTCCACTGGCCTACAGTTTGGCGGCAAACTCCCTATCAATCCCGTAAGGCTCCCTCCACCCTGGTTGATGCCACACCAACACCGCCTGCAATTGTGCCGCCACAAAGTATTTCTCATAGTCCGGAAGACCCAGTCCCCCGTCCTCCCTCGGCCTCTGCAGTGTCTCCAAGGACATCTTCCTCCTCTCTGTATCCCATAATAACTCCCTAATCTTGACGTCTAACATTTTAAAGAATACTCTTTGCCACATATGGTATATTCGTAAAGAAATAGAGCAACCGTGGCAGGAACACCATTTTACATAGGGCCACCCTACCCATCAGAGAAAGGGGTAATACCTTCCAGAATTGGACAGAGTCCCCTATTCTGGACAATACCCTCCCCGTATTGTGTACAAACGTGTCTTCCAGCTTATGGAATACCTGTATCCCCAGTTATCTAAATGATTCAGTCTCCCATTTTATCCCCAGCTGCGGTAGCTCCCCCAGTGGGCGACCCCGTAGCCCCCCTAACGGGAAAAACACGGACTTCTCCAGATTGATCTTGAAACCCGACATGTACCGAAAGTTCTGCAGTATCTCTAACAACTCCAGGAGATACACCTTAGGCTCTACTACATACAACATGTGTTTTTGACCCCCCCACATCAATTCCAGCCTCCATCATTTCTTGCCTCAGGAACGCCTCCAACGGTTCCAGGGCGAGGGTAAACAACATTGGGGAAGCTGCACATCCCTGCTGCGTCCCCCTTCCCAACTCCCATGTCTCAGACACCCAATTGTTTGTCCTAAGCATAGCTAGCGGTTTTTCATATAGAAGGGCCAACCATCTACAGATATTTTCACCAAACCCGAATTCACGCAGCACCTGTAACGACCATTTCCACTCCAGGAAATCAAACGCTTTCATGGCGTCGAACGAAGTCAACTCCATGTCACGACTCTGCGAGTTCACTAGGTCCATAACATGATGCAGACGAGAGATGTTGCCCGATGTATTCCTTCCTCCAATAAACCCACATTGATCCGGATGGACCATGCTCGGCGCTACTCCCGCCAGCCTAGCAGCCAGGATCGTCCCTAAGATTTTCCCATCTACATTCAATAAGGAGATAGGTCGATACGCCGCGCAATCCCTTGGGTCCTTCCCCTCTAAGATCACCGTAATCACAGCTTCTCTCATCAATTCCGGGAGACAGCCTCTCTGGAAAGCCTCATCATACACTTTCTGAAGCTGTGGTACCAGGAGATCAGCAAACATAGCGTAAAACTCCACCGGGAGCCCATCACTACCCCATGCTGTGCCTCTTCTCATTGTGCGGATCTCCCAGCGAATGTCCCCCTCCTCAATCGGTGCCTCCAATTCTTCCCGCCTGTCCCCCCCCCCAATTTCGTTAACTGCAGCGATTCCATGAGATCCTTGACATCCACATCTACGTATCCTCCCTTACTCGTATATAACTCCTTGTAGAATGCTACCAAAGTGTCAATGATCCCCTTCTGGGTCCCAACTATCTCCCTCGTGTTTGACCTTAGCTGGGTTATAGCCTGACTCGGATTTTCCCTGCCAATCAACCAAGCCAACAACCTGCCTGCCTTGTCCCCTTCCCCATGCAATCTAACATCCCGCCTGCTGTTATCAAAGTGCGACAACTCTGCCAGGGTTCCCTGATAGAGTTCCAGCGTCCGCGCCGTCACTACTTCTTGACAACCGTCTCCTCCTATGTGATCCTCCCTCATTTTACCACCCCCAGGGTTATGATCAGGTAGTGACCGACTTCCCTTGGCCACATGTAGGAGAATCTAGGCTGGGGTTTAGTGGTGACTCCATAGGAATCCACACAGTGCATTATACATTTCTTCAGGTTTGGAACATTCCCATCATTTAAAAATGCAGATTTCTGATTGGTAAGAACAGGAAATTTCACATTCAGGTCTCCCAACAGTTACTTCACATGGAGTTTTGCTCCTTTCAGGATCATCCAATAATGTACCCACATAGGCCTATTTTCAATCAAAGTTTATTCGGATAAAATCCAAAAGCCACAACAAAAAAATGACAACATGTGAATCCATTGCAATATAAACATTCAAATATAAGCATTAAAATGATCAGATCGGTTAAATAGAAGAAGTAGATGAAAACATACAGATTAAAATTGGTCATTCAATAAGTGCTTCCTTCTATTCCATGATTTTCTTTAAAATTCCAAGAACCCCCATGCCACAGCAGTTGAAATATATCAAGGCAGGTTGGCATTGATTAAAATTAGCCTCAACAACGGGAGAATGGTCTTTTTTTTCTAATATGATCAAATGGACAGAGTAACATAGAGTGCAACAGGTTTTCTTTTCCTGCTTGGCATCCAGGGCAGACCGTGTGTTGCTCGTAACCTGGCCAGTCTTTGTCTCGTCTCTGAGCCACAAGAGATTAAAACGGGCTTTGATCAATGCCCAGCGATCTGCATTTTTATTACTATGCAGAAGGTATGGTTGAATTGCATCTAACTGTGTGATTAATAGATGTTTCCTGTTTGAGGTCACTAAAAGGCCAGATGTTTCCTAATTGTGCAAAATTAATGTATAGAATTAATTAATGTATTAGAACATCCTCTTGTACTTATTGGAGTCAGCTGATGTTAATAGAACAGCAGGGCCGTGCAAACTTGGGGCATTCAACTGTGATAAACACTTTGAAATGAAATTCAGCCATGGGATCCTGCGCCAAAAGGACCCCAACTCTAGGACTTTTAATAATTCTGTGAGTGAGAGTAGCTCTTGAATTTGACCATATGGATAGCCAAATTAAGAGAGGTGCCATGTGCCAATCATCTCCAATATGAGTGATACCCATTTCTGTATGTACTGCAAAATTCAGGGCAGAGCAAGGCAGGCCCAACAGTTTCTTCAAGAAATTATTTTCAGTTACCTTGATGCACAATATGTTTTTATTGCCCCTAAGAGCTGCACCATAATTGGTTGCGGATTTGGTTTGTGCTTTTATAAACTTCAGGAATGAGGTTGATTGGTTGGCCTTGAAACATATTCACAAATTGAGAAATGCCACCCAATGACCATTTCATTTTAGTGCTCTGCTTCTGAATGTGAGACAGCCCCCACCAATCCTCTGTGACACAAACACCCAGATAATAAAATGTAGACACTTGATGGATAATAGCGCCATTACATAACATACTGTGCATTTTGATGTTCTTGAGCTCCCCTCGAAAGCAAGCCATTACTGCCGATTTGATGGTATTGACTGTTAACTTCAAGTCAGACATAAAAGTGGTATAAACATCTATTAGTTTCTGAAACTCTTTTGGGGTGCGGGCTATTATAACCGTATCGTCTGCATTATTATTATTATATGCCAATATGGGAATGGGTTTGGTGCCCACTCTTGGATAATCTGCTTTTGAGTCCAGCAGGGCCCGTATAGCCCATTGATATACAATGCAAACAACACTAGAGCAACAAAACATCCCTGACGTACTCCTGGAGCTACCTCAAAATAATTTGTACACTGAGCCTGTTCCCCAAATCGTACACAAGCTCTAGTGTCCTTGTGTATGATTTGTAATATTTTTATTAGCTCAACCGGGCAGCCCATGGGCCCAAGTGCCTGCTAATGTGAGGCCCTATCCACTCCATCAAAGGCTGTGCTTAGGTCCATGAATCCTAAATAAATCTGTTAACCCTTTACAAAAACAGAGGACCCCCCGACCAAGTATAGGTTAAAAGCTCGGTGTCTGGTACCCAGTCCAGGGTTGAAGCCATATTGGGTTTCTGAGAGGATTCGGCAATGGTGAATCCAGTCCTCAAGGCGTTGCAGGATTACACGTCCAGAAACCTTGAAGGAGGTGTCTAGGAGAGAGATGGGTCTGTATGCTAAAGGGTTTTCAGGATCACATTCTTTTTTTTCCCTAAACCTTTATTTAATATAGTAGTAGACAGATTAATTTGTAGACAGACCATTTGGATGGAGAAATTGCAACATAACATAGTGTAGGCATTGAATTATTACTTTTTATCCACTTGTCAAGCATTACAGTCTTAATTGTTGTGCATCATTTTATTTCCGTGGTGGTTAACGTGTAGTTCCAGCCGATCCTTCTGCATCTCTTAATTGTGCTAGGTAGTTCCGAAACGAACCCCAGATGTCTTTTTGGTCTACATCTGGGCACAGTTAATGCAATGTATCCCTCCTCCCTTTCATTAACATAGGTTAGTTCTTTAAGCCATTCAGTAATACTCTGGACTGTTCTGGATTTCCAGTATTTCAAAATATTTTTTTTTGCAACTATGCAACATAAGTTGAATAACCTGCAGATTTTCACAGAATCCTTCCCAATATCTCCCAGCAGGTATTTATGGGGGGAGAGTGTAGGGGATATCTTGGTGATAGTAGATATGTTCACTTCCACCTCCCACTAGAAATGAGCAATCAGTGGACAGGTCCAGTACATATGAAGGGAGTGTGCAGCAACCATGCCACATTTCATACACTCGGCACTGGTGTTTGGTGAGAAGTGTGAGATGCGAACTGGGGTGTAATGTAGTTGTATTTTAAATTGTATGAATCTAAGTTTTACATTGCGGGAGACCTCTTTTGTTAGGCGACACCAACTGAGCCATTGTTCATCCTGTACTGTGATGTTTAGATCTCTTTCCCATTTCCCTTTAGCCCCATTGACCGCTATCTGGTTGGCTTGGCATGCTTTATAAAGTCTAGAGACAAGTCTCCTGACATCTTTGCCACTCGCTATCATGTCTATGGGCTCAGTTATCCGGTTTTCGGGGAAGGAATGCCATCAGTGGCAAGCCGCCATCCTCCTGAAATATTGAAACTTTCTGATTGGGTGATCGTCTAGCTTGGCCACAAATTCTTTGAGCGTAACAAATTTTCCTTCTGGAAGTAGGTCTTGTAAAGTCATAGTTTCGCCCTCATCCCACATGTTCTTAATGTCTGTGTCGTTCATTGGGGGGAGTCCTGGGCAATTCCATAGGGGAGCAGATTTAAAGTATGGGGCTGTGACTTTTCTTCTCTTGAATAGCCTTGACCAGGCATTTACCGTTGTGTGCACTGGCTCGAAGGAGCATGAATCTTCGTGTCGATCTGCAAGAATAATCGACTTTAGATTTGTTGGTGCAGCACTGTATGATTCCAGAGCTTGGTGTACCAAGTTATTGCTGTCAGAGTACGAGGGGCCCGCAAATGGAACTTTGTATAACTATGTAATAAAGTTCAAAATCGGGCACCACCAGACCGCCTTTTTCAAATGTTTTCGGCAGGCCCTCCCATCGAAGTCGTGGTGTTTCTGTTCCCCAAATGAATTTAGTTGCCAGCGAGCAAAGTTTGTTGAATGCTCATCCAGGCCACATCGGAATATTACAAAAATAATATAGTAATTTGGGTACCACCACCATTTTGAGCAGTGAAAGTCTGCCATACAACGACATTGGGGATTTTTCCCATAGGCGTAGCTTGATTGCCAGTGTATCTAAGTAGGCTGTATGCTTATCAACTAGCAGGAAACAGTGTGAGCGAGAAATCGATATGCCCAGGTACTTAAATTTATGTGGGACCTATCGGAATCCTGATAGATTTGCCGGGGCACACGTGGCATCAGTCAATGGGAATAGTTCGGATTTTGCCTCAGTAATTTGATGACCGGAATGGAGTGTGAACCTACAGACCTCATCCATCAATGGAGCTATCTTTTGTTTTGGATTAGGACCTATACAAGTGTGTCATCAGCATACAGGGATATGATCTGTAGTGGACCAGTTATATGGATCCCCCTATGTCCATGTCTATGGCATATCATTCGTGCAAAGGGTTCTATTGTCAGCGCGAAGAGCAACAGGGAAAGAGGACAACCCTGCCGTGTCCCGCATCCCATATAAAAGGTTAATGACAGCATACCATTGGTACGGACCCCGGCAGATGGCTTCACATAGCATTACGAACTTTATAAAATTAACCCCCAGTCGCATCTGGCGTAGGACTGCAAAAAGAAACTTCAAAGAAACAGTCGAAAGCCTTCTTTGGATAAAGCAAAGCTGCAACTGCCTTAGCTTGGTGGTCTATTTGGGAGATGATTCAATATAGTCTATGTAAATGAAGTGCCATGGATCGCTCAGGAATAAAGCTGGATTGATCCGGGTGCACAAGTGTCGACATGAACGGAAGGAGGCTGGTGGACAGAATTTTTGCGAATTTCCTGGTGCCGGTGTTAATAAATGATAATGGTCTGTACGAGGCCATCTTTGATGCTGGTCTGTTTGGCTTCAGCAGGACTGTGATCACAGCCTTGGAGTGTAGGTGGCAGCTGGCTGGTCTGTAGAGATTCTTCCCAGACTTTCAGGAGTTTAGGTGCCATTAATTGTCGGAGTTTCTTATATAATTCAATTCCTATCCCATCTGGGCCTGGCGCCTTCCCGGACGATAGGGTCATGATGGTGTCTATAATTTCTTCTGGAGTGAATGGTTGATTACGTGTTGACTGTGCCTCTGCTGAGCGGGACGGGAGAGAAATTCCATTCAAATAGGATAGTTCTGTGTCAGTGCATTTGTCTGCATTGGTGTATAAGGTGTCATAGTGTCGGTGAAATTCACCATTGATCTCCTCGTTTGTAGTTAATATGTTGCCTGACTGCCCCTTAATCCCAGTAATGTATTGTATCCCTCTTTCCCCTCGGATCTCTCCCACTAGGAAGAAGCCTGGTCTGTCCGCCTCCCCATATCACCGTGCTGCGGGGCGCTGGCTCATCAGGTGGATCTCTCTAAGCCAGGTCTCTAAATATCGATAAATTCCGATTGAGGAGTCCCAGCAATGCTCTGTTGTGTGTTACACCATATTAGTTTTCAAGTTGTCTTAAGCCAATTTCTACTACCCTTAACTCTCTTCTCATTTCCTTCAAACTACCGGCAGTCTTTGAGATCACTTCTCCCCTCAGCCATACTTTGTACGTCTCCCAGATGGTGGAATAGCACGATACAGACCCCTCCTTCTTCTGGAAGAAATCTTTGATATTCTCCTGTAATTGCTCCAGAAGTTCAGATCGAGCAAGCATGAAGGTGGCATTCTTCTCCACGATGGACGAGGAGTGCCGGGGCCCTCCCACTGTATTAATGATACTGGTGAATCATCTGAAATGGTTCTTAAGGTGTATTGTACTATCGTGGACTCGTCATCATTCCTACAGAGATCAACCAATAATCCATTCTGGACTGTGAGTCATGAATCATTGAGTAGTAGGTATACTCGCGTACACTAGGGTTATGCTCTCTCCATACATCCACCAGCTCCAGTTGTAGCATTTGTCTCACCAAGCAACTCATATTAGTTAGATCGCGTTGGGTGTTTCTCATTTGGTCCGGTGCACGATCCGGGATCATATTTAAGTCGCTCCCCCAGACAATCGGGGAGGCAGATCCTCCGTGAAGGATCTCTGACATCTGCCCGTAGAAATCAGGGTAATCAAAATTCAAGCTGTATGTGTTGACTAGTTGTACATCAACCCCGGAGACCTTGCCCCATAATATCACATATCGTCCCTGGGGGTCTATGCGTCGCTTAACCTCCTGAAAGTACAATGAACGGTGTGTTAGGCTCATCACCCCCTCGCTTGTGTCAAATAATCAGTGTAACCATGTTGAGACCCCCAGTTGGATGCAAACCCCTTATTGAGTGCCCCTTGGGCATGAGTCTCCTATAGCATCACTATTAAGTACGCAAGAACTTTCATCACCTTAATAGGGTTATTTAGTCCATGGACATTCCACGCTAGGAAGGAGATTTTATCACCCATTGTTTCCGATTAGCCTCACAAAATATACAAGTTTCACATATATATGCTGCAAAGGATTCTATTTTCATGTCTGTCGGGCAACATGTCTGCACTTTTCCAAGATAACATAGTACAACTACATTCGAGGGGATTGGGTCCTCCGACGTATTCCATATCTATGACAGGTAATCACCACAGCTGTGCTGCTTCGGAAACTTTTTTCGGCGTCTGCGTCCTGCGTCGATGACGTCGATGCGCCGTCGTCGAGGACCTCGTCCGACGTCATCTGATGTGATAAGTAGGACGCACGACGCCCGTAGCCTCAGTTCTGTTTTTTCCGCGAACGTGTTGCTTTGTGAATCTCGGTTACGCCTCGACTCTTTGGAGTTCTGTTCGTCTCGGTTCTTCGAACCTGTTTGTTTTTGTGAGAAAATCCTTCGTAAGAAGATGTCTTCTACTTCGTCTTCGACCCCGCGGCCGGGCTTCAAGAAGTGCGGGGAGTGTGGGTCCAAGATGTCGGTGACGGACTCGCGCAACGCCTGCCTCTGGTGCCTCGGGGAGGCCCACGACACGGATGACTGTATCAACTGCCAGTCGCTCACGTCCAAAGCCTTACGGGAACGTAAGAAGTTGTTGTCGGTAGGTCGGGTGTCCAAGCCCCGGAAGTCGAAGTCTGCGGGGCTTTCGACGGATGATTCGAGAGGTGACTCTGTGTCGTCGTCGGAAGTCTCGTGGGTCTCCTTCTAGGAGTCGGTCTCGCCTCTCCTCTGCCTCTTAGAGGAATTCTCGGAAGCGCCGACAGCGGTCGTCTTCCAGGTCCTCTTCTGAGGACTCTGCCCGGCACATCGCTTACCCCACCAGCCGCGCGACACCGGAGGAATGGGCTTCCTTCGGGAAGAAAATGCTGCCGATTCTCGAGTCGCAGGGTACTAAGCTGTTCGAGCCCCCTGAGTGGGGTCGGCCATGAGAGGTCGAGAGACACCGCTCGCAAGAGTGGTCGGCACGAGTCACGGGAGAGGTCCCGTTTGGACAAGGGGACTCGTTCTCGACGTACCCGTTCCAGGTCCCAGTCCTCAACGCGTTCGAGACCGTGTGCACCTGTGATGTCTTCGAGGAAGACATCGACGCCTGAGGCGTTGACAGGCTTTCTCGAGGCTCCGGCTCCGAGGAAGTCATCGAAGCCGTCGACGTTCAGGTCGTCGAAGGACACTCGGAGCTCCGGTTTCGAGGACTGTGTCGATGCTGGCGGCGCTGCATCTGACGTCGACGCCGATTTACTCGACGCCGATCCTCTCGGCGCCGATGCCTGTTCTCTCGACGCCGGCACCGATTCAATCGACGCCTTTCGAGGCCGGGGTGTCGGAGGTACCCCGTGGCACGGGGGAAACCCCCTAGAAAGGCTCTGGTTAAGAGCAAGCACTCTCGGGTGCCTTCTTTTCATCACTTGGAATATATTTCGGAGGTGGATGAGGATTCTGATGGCCTGGTTCCTAGTCAGGTTCCAGATGAGATGGTCTCGGGCCATAGCCAATTTGACGATTTGAGGCAGTCAGTGCATGATGCCAGTGGACTGGACACCTCTCCCGAGATGGAGTTTTGTAGGCCTGAGCCTGGCTCTCATGTCGCTTCCTCCTACCGGCGCCTTATGGCTAGGGTCTCCGAGTACTTGGGATGGTCTGCTCCCCCTGGGGAGTTTGTGCAGGATGATCTCACGGACATCCTTGATGTTGGTCCCCCAACTGACCCGGTACTGCCGTTTTCTATGGCTCTACAGAGAAGGGTGGCGGCGGCTTGGACTGCTCCAGAGCGTCTCCCGGCGGTGGGCAGGTCCTTGTAGCGACCCCTGCTACTTGACCAGGCACCCCACTCTGGAGAGTTTGGTGGTGCAGGCGGCCACGGCCCCGGCAAAGCAGGCGTCGTACCCTACCATCCCTCCTGATAGGGACGAAAAACGTTTTGATGGCTGGGCGAAGAAAATGTTTTCTTCAGGTGGTATGGCGCTTCAGGCGGCCAACTCCATATGTGCCTTGTCTCGTTTCACACACACTCTGTGGAACTGTGTTGCTTTAGCGGCTGAACATATTCCCGAAGGGGACAAACGGGATGGTTTCCTTGCTATGGTCCAGGATGGTAAGGATGCCATGTGTGAGTCCGTTCAGTCGGGTTTGGACATGGCTGAATGCGTCAGCAGGTCCATGGCGGCGAGCACCCTGATACGCAGGTTTGCGTGGTTGCAGAAGTCGGGGTTTGCTCCTGATGTGCAGTCCCGGCTCCTCAACATGCCCTTTGACGGTGAACACCTTTTTGGCAGCAACGCTTACGAGAGCCTTGAGAGGTTGCAGACCTCCAAAGCTGCAGCAAAGTCGTTGGGTGCTGCAGTTCGCCAACCTCCGTCTTTTCGTCCTAGGGGACAGCAATGGAGGGGTGGTTCCTTACGCTATTACTCGTCCTTCAGTAAAGCGAGAGGAGATGGCAGTCAAAGAGGCCAACGCAGGGGTACCAGAGGTGGACGACAGGGTACCCGTGGTGCCAAGGCCGCTCAGGCAGTTGCCTCTTTGCCCTCCGGTTCGCCGGTTGGGGGGAAGGTTGGCGCAGCATCTTGTAGAGTGGCGTGCCATTACTTCAGATGTGTGGGTTCTGGAGATCCTAACCCAAGGCTACTGTCTTCCCTTTCGGCAGAGGCCTCACGACAATCCACCAGAGAACCTCTCTGTGCAGGGTCTGGATCCGCTCCTTGCGCAGGAAATTCAAGCCCTGCTGGAGAAAGGCGCCATAGAACTGGTGCCTGTAGCGGAGAGGAACAAGGGATGGTATTCCCCTTATTTTTTTATTTCAAAGAAAGACGGGGGATTGAGACCCATCATGGACTTGTGCGGTTTGAACAAACTCCTCAGGAAGGAAAAGTTCAAGATGGTTACTCTCTCTCAAGTCCTCCAGGCCCTTCAGCTTCAGGACTGGTTGGTGTCTCTCGACCTCAAGGATGCTTACTTCCAGGTGCCGATCCATCCCAAGCACAAGAAGTACCTGAGGTTCGCGGTTGGCGACTCGCACTTTCAGTTTCGGGTCCTGCCGTTCGGATTGACCTCCGCCCCGAGGGTTTTCACCAAGCTCATGGTGGTGGTGGTGGCAGCGTATCTCGGGCAAGGGGGGATTCACGTCTACCCCTACCTGGACGATTGGTTGATCAGGGGGAGCTCTCCCGAGCAAGTCCTGGATCATCTGTCCGTCACCTGCCACTCCCTTCACAGGCTGGCCTTCTCCCTCAAGTTAAAGAAGTCTCATTTGACGCCAACACTGCGGCTCCAGTACATCGGAGCAGTTCTCGACACTTCCCTGAGGCAGTGTTTTCCTCCCCAGGTGAGGGCTCTTCACATTCAGCAGATGGTGCACAAGTTTCAGCATGCCCAGACGCTCCCAGCGTTCGAGTTCTTGAGGTTGCTCGGCCTCATGGCATCCTGCATTCTTCTGGTGCCAGAGGCTCGCCTGCAGATGAGATCTTTGCAGTGGGCACTCAAGATGCAATGGTCGCAGTCCTCCTGCAGGATGTCGGACCCGGTTCAGGTGCCGCCTTCGGTCGCCCGGGACCTTCTGTGGTGGGCCGTCGAAGGCAACTTGATGAGGGGGGGCTTCGTTTTGGCTTCCCTGGCCGGAGGTGTCGATCGTGACGGATGCATCCCTCACGGGATGGGGAGCTCATGCCAACGAGCTGACAGTCAGCGGTCGTTGGTCTCCGTCGGAGTCCAGACTCCATATCAATCTGTTGGAGCTGAGGGCCGTCAGGCTAGCCCTGAAGGCTTTTCTGCCGACTGTGCGAGGAATGAATGTCCTGATCCTGACGGACAACACAGTGGCCATGCACTACCTCAACAAAAAGTGGGGAGCAGGGTCACTTCCTCTGTGCAGGGAGACGATGCAGCTCGAGTTCTGGGCCATCCAGCAGGAAGTTTCGATCTCGGCAGTTCATCAGGCAGAGCACAATCTCTCACAAGTGGGAGTTGGCTCAGGAGATTCTCCTGGAGATCTTCGCCCTTTGGGGGACCCCTCAAGTGGATCTCTTCGCCTCCAGTGTCAACCGGAAGTGTGAGAGGTTCTGCTCGTTGGAATTTCCTCCAAAAGGAGCCTTAGGAGACGCGTTCGTGGTGGAGTGGTCATTCCCACTGCTGTATGCGTTTCCTCCAGTCCCCGTCATCCCGCAAGTGCTCCGGAGGTTACGGAAGTTTGGTTCCCGGATGATCCTCATTGCTCCGGCGTGGGCTCGGAGGACGTGGTACCTGGACCTTCTCGACTTGTCCATCTGCCCTCCATGTCGTCTTCCCTACCGAGACGATCTGCTCTCACAGGAGGGGGGGGTCAGGTTATCCATCCAGAGGTCAGATCCCTCAACCTTCACGCTTGGCTTCTGAAAGTTTGAGAAGGATTGGGACCTCCCTGAAGACGTGATGGAGGTGTTGCTCTCGGCCCGGCGGCCAGCAACTAAGTCTCTGTACAGTTTCCGTTGGCGTAAGTTCTGCGACTGATGCAGAGTTCAGAATGTGGATCCTTTTGCATGTGACATCCCCATGGTTCTGTCCTTTTTACTTTCTTTGGCCCACAGGGGCTTGCAAGTGGGTACCATTAAAGGTTACCTGGCGGCGCTGTCCAATTTTAAGCGCTTGTCTGAAGAGTGTTCCTACTTTAAAATCCCTTTAATTTCACAGTTTCTGAAAGGGCTCACTAATGTGTTCCATCCGTCGCCTTTCCTGGTGCCCGGTTGGGATTTAAACCTTGTTCTTAAGTTTCTTATGGGTGCTCCGTTTGAGCCTTTACATTCTTGCCCTTTGAGGCTGTTAACTCTGAAAACTGTGTTTTTAGTTGCGGTTACTTCTGCTCGCAGAGTGAGTGAGTTACAGGCACTTTCAGTTAAGCCACCCTTCACTGTTTGCCATAAGGACAGGGTTGTCCTTAGAGTTCGTCCTTCTTTTCTTCCGAAGGTAGTGACGGAACTTCATTTGGGCCAGAAGGTTGTTTTTACGGCATTCTATCCTCCCCCGCATCCGGGTAAGGAAGAGGAGAGGCTCCATAGGCTTGATCCTAGGAGAGCTTTAAGCTTTTATGTTTCACGCATGTCCCGGATCAGAGTGGACGATCAACTCTTTATTGGTTACGCTGGTAAGCGTTTGGGGCAAGCTGTGACCAAACGGACTTTGTCTCGCTGGATTATTTTGGCCATCTCTGAGTGTTACCGCTTGGCGGGTAAGGACCCACCGGCTGGCTTGCGGGCCCATTCTACCAGGGGTATGGCTGCATCTACTGCCCTGCAGAGGGGTCTTCCTATTCGCAACATCTGTGATGCAGCCACCTGGGCTTCAGTACATACATTTGTACGTCGTTATTCCCTCGATTCCATCCAAAGACACGATCTGGCCTTTGGCAAGGCGGTCCTTTGTTCTGCTATTTGATTTGATTTCTAAATTTTGATTCTAAATTCTTTCACTCCTCCTTGCTCTGGTACTGCTTTGGGAGTCTGTCATAGATATGGAATACGTCGGAGGACCCAATCCCCTCGAAGAACAAGTTACTTTCTTACCTGGTAACGTTCTTTAGATGGGATGGTCCAACGATGTATTCCATATCGCTCCCTCCCTACCTTCCCCGCTGCAGAATTTATTTTGCGATTGCAGCCTACGTTCTGCAAGGCTTTGTGTCTGACTGGCAGTAGACTAATGTCACACGTTGTGGGGGAAAAATCTACAACTGAGGCTACGGGCGTCGTGCGTCCTACTTATCACATCAGATGACGTCGGAGGAGGTCCTCAACGACGGCGCATCGACGTCATCGACGCAGGACGCAGACGCCGAAAAAAGTTTCCGAAGCAGCACAGCTGTGGTGATTACCTGTCATAGATATGGAATACGTCGTCGGACCATCCCATCGAAAGAACGTTACCAGGTAAGAAAGTAACTTGTTCTTTCCATTCAATGCCCCGAGCGTTTGATAACTGGTTCCGTCTCTGACTCTAACTTGACGGATATCCCCCACAACCCCCCTCATCACCCCAAATATGTTGTGACCCAAACATAACTGTGGAGACCTCCTGGGGGTGTTGCGAACAGTTGATGCAAACGTTCAGCAGATCGCTGGGAGAGTGACCGGTCTCAAAATATATGAACGTTGCACACCAATTTATATTCTTGTGGTGATCAGGTGCAGGCCAATGTCAATATGGTTCAGATGCCAACTTCAGCATCCATCGGGTTATTGCGTAGTCGAGGAGTGCGGTTCCCGGCGCCGTCCTGTTGCGGGATGGGGATAGACACCTCCATGTATGCAGTGTCCTCGGATGGGGTTTCAAAGAAATGTGCACGGCCTACATGTGGGATCCTGAGCTTGGCCGGAAACATAAGGGGCACACAGAATGTCTGATTCCGAGCAGTTTCTTAACTGGATCATATGATTTCTGCCATACCTGTACATTCGCCACAAAATGCGGATAGATGTGGATATCTTGAGCTTCATAGCGAAGGGAGCCCTGCTCTCTGGACATCCGTAATATGAGGTCCCTGTAATTAAGTAGTCTTGCAATGATGGTGCGCAGGGGAGCTCCTGGTTTAGGGGTAGGTGCCAATGCACTGTGACCTCGCTCCACCAGGAAATTTGCCGAAAGTTTTGCAGGGTCAAACCATGTTCTCAACAGGTCTTCCACAATCATGTCCATAGGACCCTTGCATGCCGCCTCGGGTATTCCAATTATGCAAATGTTAATTCGCCTCGAGCATGATTCAAGATCATCACATTTGTTGCAGACTTTGCTCATTTCCGTTGTAGATTTGTTATGTCGCAGTCGTATCTGTTGGCTTTATCCTCTGTCTCCCCAAGTCTAGTCTCTGCCTCATTGATGTGGCAGCTTTCTTTCTCCAATTTGGATTTCAATTAACCCATGGCGGAGACGATGTCGTCCAGTTTCATGTTTACAGCCATGAAGCCGCTTTGCATCCCTGCCTCTCAGGCATCTACAGAGGTCAAGTTGTGTTCATCACTGGTCACAGGATTCATAGGTAAATTAACACACAAAGGGGGATCCTCTAAAGGAACCACTTCAGTTGATGATTCAATGAGGCCTGGTCCTTGCTAAGACCTGGCCTTAATGGATAATGTTCAAATGAATCTATTAGACGGCACACAAAAATATATAAAAAACTCAATTAATTTGGTAGGCCCGTAGGTCCTACAACATAACACATGAAAAAATATATTTTATCTGTTTTCAATTATACAGATAAAACAAACACTTTTGTAATAGGTATCAAACACCATAAATCCCCACTTGAGAGCTGAAACCCAAACCTAACATTGCATGTTGACAATTTGATAGTGCAGTGAATGACATTAATGCATGATTGTTAATAGAATGTCAATAGCCAAGAGAACAAATCTCATTTGTTGTGGGTAGGAGACAGTGATATTTTACAAACACAGGAAAGACTATAGGTATGGGTCAACCCAATTCATAGATGCACAGTCCTAATCCTGTACTGCTGACCCTATCTAACTAATATTTTAACAAACTCTATGTATGTCAATACCACGTGGATAATACATAAAGGAATATTTTAGAACCATATACTCATCCCAGGTCTACATCCCAAATACGTTGGTAACCGTGTTGATGTATTTAATGTCACGGTTGTATAAGCAAGACGTTTCAGTAGAAGATGGATTCCACTGCCTTCTTCAGGATCCCAAAAGAAGTTGGAGCTTTGTGGATGTGATATGATACATTTTACTATTACATTAAAATGAAAATGAATAAAAACTGAATTAAAAAAGCTTAAGAATGTGGAGACTGTAGGAAAACAATTTTCTTTTTTTAATGAAACCAAGTACATCACCCGGCGAGTGTGCCATCGCCCAAATTGTGGAGATCTCTGATGTGTGAAAGGATATTAAACATCTAAAGGAAACCAAACCGGAAGGACAAGGAAAAAAAAAATAAAACCAAAACTGTTTCGTGTAATGTGAGGTAAGTGCCCAAACAACATGTTCAACACCCGATGGTCCTTTGTCTATGAAACCAAAAACCACAAAAGATATATATGGACTTACTGTGCAAAAGAGATGAATATTGCAGTCGGGGAAGAGTTCTACTTCACAGATGTACGGCTGGTATCCATTGAAATGTCAAAACGTCATCACAGCAGTTGCAATATTGGAGCTTATATTCCCCTGAAAATAGAGAGAATAGGTATATGTCTCTAAATTCCAAATTAGAGAGGCTTGTTGACGCTCACTAGTATAGAGCTACCCTAAACCAATTATTTTATTATAGCCTTAGCAAGTCAATTGTTCGGTGCGGTTCCCAAACCAGAGAGCTAGATCCTACTTACCCCCAGTACATCAAAGAGAGAGACTGTCTCAAACTGGTCCATTTAATTTCAGCAGAATTCAAAGCTGCAATGTCGCATACCACTTCACTTGGTTCCTAGCAATTTTCATGAAACTGTGTGTATGTAAAAAGGAGTGCAAAGAGTTAAAGTATCCATTAGTTGATTGCACGTAGCTGTGTCAAAGTATAACTACAGTGATCTCGAAGGCAGGGACAAACTAATACTGTGGCACTGAACAATCAATCGCTCACCTGCAGTGTTTTCTCATGCAACTCGAAACGAGGGAAGCTCAAATCTTCTGTCCCTCTGATTTGGGGGTCATTGCTATTTTTTTGTGTTTAATGTCTGTGGGGTTTATCTCACCTCCATAGGAACCATCTTTATCCACATGTGTTACACAGCACCCTCCGTGCAGTGACACAGGAGTGTCGTAGTGACCCCCAAACATCGACTCCGTACCCTGGGACTGACTACTGTCTCCCCGGGCATGTAAAGTCCCAATTGACTTTTCTAGTCAATCTTTATGAACAAAACCAGTACAACCCATCTTACTATGGAGGTACTGGCAAGGGTTAATAATGTTTCCCTTATGTTCATTTTTGAGAGGGTACCCTACAGTCCGTCTCTCAAAAGGTTCTGGCTGGTGGCAGTGGTTACTACCAAAAATATTCGACCGCGAATATTTCCCTATGGGATTTTCCCATTGTTCGAGGCTACCACATTTACTGACGGTATACCGTCATTTCATCGCCGCACTTTTCATCGCAGGTTTTTTTTGGGGGGGTAACTTTTTAAAAAAATGGGTTTGGGTGTTACCCCCCATCAAAAAAAAATCTGTTTTTTTAAAAAAAATAATTGCGGCAAAAAACCCTGCGATGAAAAGTGCGGCAATAAAATCACGTAGAACATTACTGACAGCCTCTAACATACCTCCGGTTTATTTTTATATTAACTTTACTCCGGTAGGTATTATTTACCAGAACTTTTATATAAATTCTTTCTCGTGTCTGTCTAAACTCCTAACCCAGTTCGGGGATCCTTTGTTCGTCCTTTTGGTGGGCTTCTGCCAAGAAGCCCTCCTTTCGGCGCCACTGAGTCTGGGGTGGATCCATTGTGTGGGAGGGGGAGTAGGACACCTGGACAGGGTTGCCTCAGCAACCCAGGTCGCACTCTGCCCTGATAGGCTGGAGGGTCTCCCGCCAGGATGACCACTCCACTGTGTGAGTGACAGCTAGGCTGTATGAATGGGGATCTTTTTGCATAAAAGCAGGGTCTTGAGGACTGGAAGAGCAAGACGTCGCCAATGGAACTAAGAAGCCGAAGAGTAGAGAAGCCAAAGACATCTGCAACGACTGAACCATCGGTGATCCGTAAATGATGACTGGGCCAATGGGCCCGGCTGGAGGAGATCTGGCATGGGGGCCACAAACCCGTCCTGCAATCTGGAGGAGGAATGCCAGGGGGTCAGTTGCACTGGTTGAATTCAGTGTGGTCGGTCATGAAAAAATGTTCCTTCAGTTGTTAAGTTTGCCAGACTGCTGTGGGTAGTGGCGCTATGCGCAAGGCACCAGGCTTCTAGAGAAAGTTTTGCCTGTTATATTGCGGTACTGGCATCTGATCTGATCACATGGTGTATAGTTCGGGCCAAGTGTGTGTTGCATTGAGATGGCCTTGGAGAGTATTCTTGATGTTTTACAGGCACTGTTTGTACGGACCAGCTTGTAGTTCAGGTGGTAGCCCAATAAGAGTGCCTTAAAGGTTGTGGCCTGCATTATGAAATCCCTAGGGTGCCTGTTGTGGACCCCAAGGACACACTGGGTGGAGGAGCAAAGTAGGTCAGTCCGCTACTGTTATCGGACCCGGTGCAGGCGTTTTCTGGTGCACCACGGGCTCGGGTCATGTATCCGATGGGCGTGTCAGGTTCAGAAAATACATCCACAAGGGTATGGATGTTAGAGCACCCGGGACACAGGGGCCTGCTTCCGGCGCTGGGCATTATGAAGGGGTTACACACGTGTGTTTCGCCGCACAGAGCCGGCTTTATGTAGTGGGGCGCACCAGCAGGTTGACCTGATATTGCTGGTATTTACGTGGATGTGGGTCCCCGCCCAGCTCACCGTGTGTTATTCCGGCAAAGGTTTCCTTGTATACGGTCCGTGGGAGTCAGCAGGCTGTTGCGTTCGGAAGCACCTCCCGGCCGCGGCTCCTCCCTCACTCTGCTGCGCCTGTCCGCTGGTCCTGGCCTGGCCCCTGCAGAACGGAACAGCGCACATTTCGGGTCGCAGGTCCTTTGATCCAGAAGCTATGTGTCGGGCACCGTGGTATTTGAAATGATGGCGTGCAACAGGATTTATCTTATTACAGGATTTTAGTACGACCTGAGCTCATTCAAGCTGCCATCTTGCTTTCTGCTCAGCAGTGCCCCCTAGGATCACCCTTTTTTAATATGGGATAAATGATTGCAGATTTCCATGATAGTGGAAATACTCCAGTTTCCAGATAGGAATTGAAGCATATTGTCAAAAGTGGAGCCCACAGGTCCAGTTCCCCCTTAAATAAATCTGCAGGCGCCGCGCCTGGGCCAGGTGCACGGTTTTGCGATTGTTGTTTCATTGATGTTTCCACCTCTGTCAAGGTCAGACGTACGGTAGAAGTCCGGTCACCACCCTCATACCTTGCTACCTGCCCCTTAAAGAGGGACATAAAATTATCCGACAAGGTTCTGGCTCTTAACGTGGTTTTCCTTATGTGATCTCACCCGCTTGTATGCAGGTCCGCCTGCAACAAAGTCCCAACAGTTCTTAGAGTCCCTATTGGAGGCAGCCATTTTTCCCATGCTTCATCCTCCATTACATTTTTCCTGGTCTACGCTGCCCTTTTGTAAATTGTGCTTTCCCTAATGAGATCGTCCCTTGTGATGTTCTGGTTACTTTCGGTTCCCTTCAAGTTATTTTGTGCGCTCCTACATATCTCATCCAACCAGCTAGTTGGTTTGGTTTTACTTGTTTTGAAGTCCCGTTAAAAGAAATCTGTTGGGAATCTCCACAGATTTTCTGAATTGTGTGTGGTTTGATGTGGCTCGGCGTCATGACCAAGAATGCATATAATAAGATCTAAATTTGTACGCACCACAGTGTGCTGAACAACTATCGAGTCACATTTTGCCCGTTTTTCCTACGCTTACAATGTGGGTTGACTTCACATGGGTCCAATGGTGGATTGGCTACAGATCGTCCTGTTTTATGACCAGTCTCAACTACAAAATATACAATTAGATGCCAGTGTTGAGCTTGGATACAGAAGTAATCAATTATTGATCTGCCCTGTGCGCTTGCGAAAGTGACCTTGCCCGGTACATCTGAATTTATGCATCCATTTAAGGCGTGCAGTCCCCATTCCATGAGCCACGCATTTACCTGTAGCCCCCTTGAACAAATCTGATTGTCTGACATCTGGATGTGCAATGCCATAGGCAAAGTTTTCGCCCACGTCTGTCCTATCAAAAGATATCCCGTTGCCCAGTTTTACATTAAAATCACCTCCCTAAACGACTACCATATGTTTAGCCACCAGATTTACAATTGTAGATTCAAACATCTTGTAGAGCCCCCAATGAGTTAGTTTCTGAGGCATGTGGGCTGTTATAAAAATTCACCAGCAACAATTTATGGCCCTACTCAGGTGTCACCACTAAGTATTGGAGAGTGTGGGCATTCTATTCCATCACTTCAGTGTGAGAGTTTAAGGTGGATTTTATCAAGATGACCATACTCCCATAGCAGCAACCTTTTATTTTTCGGTGCTGGATTTGAAAATGAGACATAGCCGTCCAGACAAACTGGTGCTGTCGCCCATGTCTCCTGCAAAAAAATGTCATGGGTCATAATGTAAGACACTACGTCCGTCTTTGGTAATTTTGATCCCGCCTTTCCTATATTCCAACTAAGAAGGGTGATGACCTGTTCTGAGTGATGGGCATACTCTTCGGTATTGTCATCCTCATGCGCCGAAAGGATTGGCGTTTGATCCCCAAATCCCTTGATCCCCCAACCACTGGTGATATAGAATGCCCTCCTCCAGAGGGCCGTAGTCGGTCCAATTCCTCAATTCATTGCAGAGTGTAAAAGCAGTTTGAGGTGATAATGGCTCCCCTCCCCATCCATGCGCCTCTCAAACCTTTGTTGGAAGGATGTATTAACCCACCCCTCCCATAGGCCTTTTTTTTATATGAACGCTTATAGAGCAATCTGAAGGGTTATATGCATTAATTTTCAATAAGTCATTTTGTGACCCAGTTAATATTACTGCCAATACTTCATTCATTCTAATAGGTAGTGCTTGTGATTTCACTTTTAATGAATAAAGCTACCAACTACTCATAGGGATATCCCAAACTACCCTGTTTGGCTGGATTCAAATAAACCAAACATATCTTTCCCCTTTAAGTGCCCAAGAAGCTGTTGTAGCCTCCCGTATTGCATGAAGTAACAACCAGTTTCAAGCTCTTCTTTATAGAATTCCACCTATCATTAGGGTTTCGTTGATAGTATATTAGGTAACAAAGACAAATGTGTAACTTCCTTCTCTAAAAAGTCAGATATTACCACTTCTCGTTTGGGACCACTTTTGTTATACACATGCACCTTCATGTTGCCATCTCATATCAAACCCCTATCATTTGTGTGTAGATCCATATCCCCCACCTGTATTGACATCATACTCAAAGACTTTAACTTTTTTTGACGAGTTGGTAACGTTATCGGTACTTCTCTGATGTCAAAACCTAATATTAAGAATAATTCTAACTCTGGAAAAAAATGAGTTGGCTACGGCTGTAGATTTTAGGTATAAAATAACTGAATCCATTATGTTATCACCATCAAATTCAACCAGTCTAAATCCGAGGAGCCCCAAACTCTGTGTCAGTATTTCCTAGAAAATGGTTTACAGTATCAACAATTTTTTTCTAAAACTGATTCAAACCTTAGGCTTAAATCATCAAACCTTGGGTCCTTACATAAAATCTGACCCATGTCATCTTTATTCAATTTTGATCATACATTCAGTGCTACTTAATTTGGATGATGGCCAGTTGGAGTTGTGCCTTGATTTAGGAGGCATTACCGAATTTACTAACTTCAGCAATAAAAGAGGAGGTTTGTTCACTTCAATTCTGATTGTCAGGTCACAGTCAGCGGTTCATTCCACTCGTCATTTCCTTGTGGTATTTGCATTTTGGAACAATTACCTTATATCTATCTGTTTCTCTGGTAGATTTTTGCTGCCATTACGCCTTATGTTTTGTGGCCTTTTTGCTTACAGCTATTTTTGAGTTACTATTCTTTTCATTTTCACATACTATATTCGATTAATTCTTTGTCATGGACACATTTTGAGATTTTTTTTTACATGCTCGATTCCTCAAGGAATGTGTGCCTCATCATTATAGGTTTGGTGCTATCCCGCCAGTAAATCCGTCTGGATACCACCAAACGGTTTTACCATTACGGGCACTTGGTCTGCCGGAATTACTGGCAGATTGCAAGTGCTGGTAAGGGTGGGTATTCAGTTCCATAAGACTCCATGGGAGAAATTCAGTGCCAGTAATAGTGGAATTTTATGGTAGTTGATTGTCGGAATTACCAGCAACTCAGAGCTGCAGGAAAATCCGGCCACCTGTGAGGTTGGCATCATGGAAGGAGACACAGACAACATATTCAAAGTTGAATAATGTTTGATTAAATAAGTCAGGATGGATTAAGGTGTAACCTTCCCTACAGTAAGGTGGGATTTCTCTTACCTAAAGAACGTCAGTGTCAGTAAGATCAACATAAAAATCTGTTTCTAAATCTTATACTTGCCCTCACAACTACTACAAAAACCATGTGTAGGGACATCAACCATAACTCAAATAGTGTTGCAAACATACAATTCTGACCTACTTCCAGCTCAGGCTTACTTGTCAGCCTTCTATCCCACATGTCAATACGTTCACCACAAAGTTCAATTTTTCCTCCTTTCAATTTTAGAGTTAATAGAATTTTGCAAGGCAACAACGTTTCAGGACACCAAAACTCAGGATTCCCTTCCCCAAGCTTAATGTTGATATCAAAAGGAAATATCTTGAAGCTTTTAGTCTTTGAACTGGAATTAAACAACTCCGGGTTCCCTTCCCCAAGTCTATTGGTTATCAAGAGTTGGATTCCTGCTTTCACCACAGTAAGCTTCCTTGTTGACCTAAAGGAGTTCTATGATCAAGGCGCAGTTTCAGACCACACGTTCCACCCATTACAGGTCACGCAACCAGGAACTTTGAGGTTTCCTTCAAAGTTTAATATTAAACTTACCGGCCAGTTTCTTGAAGTGCAGCTTCACAATTTTACAACCTGCAGCTTCCTTTTGCTTTTTACTGCAATGTTCATCTTATATCATTGTATTCATATCATTAGTTCAGTTTGTTATCTGTGTTGCTTTGAATTGATTAAATATTTCTTAGCTTCTGCCTTTCAGTTCTGTGTTCAAAATGAAGGTCAGCTTACTTGCTGTATTCCAAATAGTGTTCAATAAATGTGAGTTTTGTTCATTTCAGTCAATATGGTATTCAAAATCAACTATTTTCACTTGTTTTATTTAATTCAATCTTCAATATGAGGGACGTGGTCCTTTTCCTTCATTGCGATGTTGCTTTTACTTATTTTGTTTGATTCAGTATTTTTCATTCAGTTTGGTGTTCAAATACAAGTAACATCTGTTTGATTCAGTGTGGTACATTACTTTCACTAATTTCATTCAGTTCGGTATTCAGTAGTAGTAATGTGTTCAGTTTCATTCAATGCAGGACATTGCTTTCACTCAGTTCATTCAGTTTGGTCGTATTACATTGACCCCTACTATCTACACTGCCTCCTTTGAGTGTACTGGGTATTGGAAGTGTCCCCTGGACTTACCCATTTTCGGCCGCTTATCTGGCAGTTCCTTTGCGTTGCTTCTTCCTACCGAGAGATCATCCGAATAGCCGGCTTCGCACTAGCCGGCTAATGTATACAGCGTCGCCTTCACCTTCATGCAGCACCTCCTCATGGGTGGGATCTATGACCCGCATTCACAGTCCAGCGGGATCCCGAGGATTTCCGCTGGCGTCTCGGCTTCTCCTCTCCTTCGGCTTCCACTCTGGTCCTCCCACACTGAATCTGTCCCATATTCTGGTCTGTGCTCTGGCCCATGCTCTCGCTCTTCCTCTGGCCCTTCCTCCATCCTGTGTTCTCGCTTTCTATTCTGTCTGTAGCTACTGCTTTTATGCACCTGTTTTGGGCTAACAGGATGAAGGTGGTTGTCAAGGTATTACCTTGCCTGGCCATAATTAAGTGAATTGGTGGGACATGCCGGACAGTCGAGCCTCTTCTTGAATGGGAAGTCAAGGTTGTCTTCATTGCTTCTAGTTGTTTCTTCTTCGTCTCAGTATTGTCATGTATTTTAAAGGGGAGAGAAGAGGAACACATTTATATTTACCCATAAAGGTCAGGGAAAGTTCAGAGTGACTATCCTGAGGATAATGAGATTTATTCTCGTGTATCTTATCTCTGCCTTCCCTCTCCCTTTGCTTAACCCATCTGGTGTAATGCTGGTTTCTACCCTTCTCAGAGATCATCTGACTAGACTAACAGTATCCCATAACCTTCCCTGGAATAGGGGTTCTTTCTGGAAAGGACTATATGGAATACCGTGTCTCACCTATGGCCATCCCACTTCCAATTCATGAGGACCCTCTATCCAGGTGATCCTCCCTCGCTTGTCTACCCCCAGGGGTAGGTTCGAAAAGGGATGGCCTTTCCCTGGCCACCTGCATAGAGGATCCAAAGGGAGTAGAAGTGAGAATATGCTCAGGTTTCTCACACACCCCACCCCCAAATGTGTAGTTTGGCGGTTCGGGAAAAGTGGCAGTCACAGAATTACTGCCACTATTTTCGTGCATCGCCAACCTTGTCATAAGGCCCTGTGAATGTTAGTTTACCTCTTCCATGTGTTGAATTGTTATGCCTTCTAATCCGACTTTGCGGCCTTGTCAACAGTGTGCAATGTCTCAAATTGAGCGGAACGTTTCCTTCCTCCATTTCTTGAAAATCTGTTCACATGGAGACGTTCATTAAATTCGGACTTCTACTTAAACTTGGACTGGGTTGCTCATTTTCTATTACGATCACCTCCTTTCATGTACACTTCTCGTGAGAGATGGAGGCACTCTGACTGCCACCGACAATAGATTAGGCTCCAATCTCTGACAAATTTCAAGAACCTTTTCTAAAACTTCTCAATGGATTTCTAGATCTCATTTAGGGTTCTCTTTTAACATTCTCATGAAGAGCAACCAATGATTTTAAAATCGTATGGAATGGGCTTAATGTCAGTGTTAAAAACGTGCGAAATATATACTGTTTCTTGTCTCCCCGACTTCACCTGGCTGCTCCCCAGTCCAATATCTTTCTTTTTAGAACCAGTCGCTACACTTAAGATCGAGGTGTCCACAATTTGGGTCAAGAAGCCTTTCAATCTCATATATTCTTGGTCTAGATCCAGACATGTTTGTAATAATGATAAATCTATCACCTTGAAAAGATCCTTTTGAGAGGCATTCATAATAATATTTATAACCTCATTAAAACGCTAGCTCCTGTTTGTTATTTCCCTTTATTAAACTCAATGTATCATTTGTACAATGACTTGTTCGCTTTAGTGTATTGTTCATTACTATAGTATCCAGAGCATTTCAGAGATCTACGAGCATTGCGTCTGAAGCTATATTCGGTGGGGATTGTTTCTGGCTACCTAAGTTATAAGAGTAATCCATATAAGTGCGAGCTATATGCTTACCTTTGGTCGCCTACTGCCAGACTGCAAGATTGCACTTAGCTGCACTTTGCAACACTTCGTACAGATGTGTTACTTGGGTGCGCTTTGCTCACACACCACCCAAACATCTGTATGATCACAAAAGCAGGATCATGGGTTCCAGAATATGTTTCAATGTAAGTCTACAGACCCAAATATTCCTGTTCCTCCGAGCCTCACCCACCAAGCTGTAGACACCATGATAGCCATTCAAGAAGTCACTTAGCCACACTTCCCATTGAAGAGAGTATTTTAATGAAGGCTCTTCCTATGCAAGTAGGATGGGCTTGTCCAGTAGTTACAGCCTCTAATAAGTAATCTTATAACATCTGCTGTTTTCTACCTTCGGGATTTTCCTCCACCATGAGAAACTTCATTGACTTCTCCATTATGGTTGTAACAAACTGGAACGTAGACCGATTGATTGTGTAGTTAAGTCATCTCCAACGGTGTAGAAACGTGCAGAGGTGGCAACTTTATCACTTTATTGTGTGGCAAGTCAACAAAAACACATGATACCACTAATGTATTTTAACAGGTTCTAGTGTACTCTTTATCAGGAATTGATTGGAATGAGCACTTGTAGGGAATTAGCGGTTGTCTACAACTAGACAAGACATTCCTTTTTGGGGAAAACTATACAAAAGGTGTGGATGAGTGAAGGTATAAGGTGTCTGGGTTCTGATACTATTAGGGATACAGGTCTCCCTATCAGGAACCCTACTCGCAATTTCAATAGGTTTTCTGTTGTCAAGAGGGTTATGAATCAGTGTCTACTGGTACTTTGGGGTTACAAATTACACTTAGCAAAGTTCTCTAGAACAACATGTACAGAGGGTGTAGGGATGGGCCAAACTATACAGTATTCCAATTTGACTTGAAAAAGAGTTAATGATTACTCACAGGTTCCCCATTGTTAGGAAAGATTTTCTTTTTGTAGCTTTCCCTCCATAGATTTCTATGGGACACCCATTCTTTTTTTCTTGTTTTGACCCCTGTACTGACTTTGGATGTCAGTAAAGCTTTTTGCATTACCTGCCTTGTCTTTTTTTGCTAATTTTCATGGGTAAACTGACTAGTCCCTAAAACGGTCAGTGCTGAGAGATTATGAGGGTCATTACAACTTTGCCGGTCTGGGAAAAAAAGCCAGAAAAATTGCCAGTAGTTGTGGCACAAGCATTTTGTTCTGGATCAGCAAAATACAAGTATTCCGGTAGTGTCATTGATCTACTGGCAAGTCTGACCTGCCTGTAGTCCAGACCCCTAATAGCAGAAAAAGGCCAGTGCCAGTGATTCTGGGAATGGGAACTTAACGTCACCTCGCCACCTGTAATATCGGGCGGCAGAGACGGAAAGGCGGGGTTTGCCGGTAACCCGCCGGAATTGCCAACGTGTTACTGGCAAACCCGTAATGAGGCCCTACGTCTCTTTGTGAATTATTGTATGTTACAATTGCACACATTACCTTACAGTGAAGTACAGTTAGGATGCTTAGTATCATGAGGAGTCAGAAATGCAAGATGGACACACATGTATAGTTTTCTCACAAGTAACCATTTTATTAAATAAAAAGGTGTGAGGCAAACGCGTATCTTTTCCTAACCTAACAAGGATATCCTTACCTAATAAACTAAGGCTAAAGATAAATGACCTAATGTCCAAAAAGTATCTGGCCCTCACACTAATATACACAACAACATTATATAGCAATTGGCTGACCGTTTTAAACCCCACAAAATAACATATACATTCAAACTCAAGAATTATAACCATCAATCCTTGTGACCAGTGTTGGATCCCTTTCCCCTGGATCAATTCAGGATACTCTGGATCACAGTTCAAGCTCAAGAAAGTTTGTTTAAATGATAGTTACACTCAGCGTAGGATACAAAGTTCAATTTCCCTTTTTAATATATCCTTTTCTTGGTAAAGCAACTCCCTCACTTCCAGAAAGGTTTCTTCACTGTTCAAAGCAACTAATTTTTTCACAATCTCTGATCTGGTAAATCAAGTCTTTTCCCCCCAAACATAAATCAAATGCAAATGTTCTCTTCTCCACAGGCCAATCACTTATTAGCACATTATACTACTTCTACTTTATAAGAACACATTCAGTTATATAATACCCATGCACTGTTAAGGTGGATAATCCACAGAAAGTGCTGTATGGAGGCCTGAGAGGGCTTGTGTAAGAGTATCCCGGCGGCTGTACTAGATTCAGTGCATGGGGCTCCTCCCTGAACTCAACATAGGACCCAGCACCAGCTGTAACTTAATTTACTTGTCTTGAAAATTACCCCTTTGGGTCGGGACACGTGTCGGCTATAGTAATAAAACACTTGTTGCAATTCTCAGAATCAAGTTTCATTTGCATTATTAGAGAGAACATACTCTGGACTATTTCTCAATACCTGGCGCAACTATGCAGGGTCTCCAACCGTACTCCTCTTTCCCAATCTAGGACAGTGGGGCACTGTCCTAAGCGATACCAGCACACGTAGCAGGGTATGTTAAGGAAACAGGCAATCGGGGGCAGTTGTTCCTAATTTCTAGTGCTCCCTTCTCATTCTTCATTACAATAACTAGACTGCTCACAACAGTTTACCAACTCTGGGCCCCTCTTCCTTGTCTCAGTTCTAAGAGCATTATGGGACTTGAAGTCCATAAAGTTCTTATGTGTTTTGATCAAAATTTGAAATCTTACAGTAAGCCATTAAGACAGTATGATCCTTAGGGAAGTTGTCTAGAGGAGTCTCCCATGCCCCCTGACCTGAATCACCTCCCATGTGATCCTCTCGTATATTACCATCCCCAGGGTCAAGGTCAGGTAGCGGATGCCTTTCCCTGGCCCCATGGGAAGAGGACCAGGCCAGGGTTTCTAGGATGATCACCTCAGATTCATCAGTTAACCTTCCCCTAATGTCACTGGTTTTCACAGCCTCTGTTGGGAATCGTGAAAGGAAATCAACATTATCTTGTTCCTTTTCTTTCCGATGTTCTATTGAAAAACAATAGGGCTGTACATCTTAAAACCAGTACATAGCTCTAGCATCGATATCTTTTCGAAGTCTTAGCCACTTAAGAGGAGCATGATCGGTAACTAAACAAGAAGTTATACCGGTCAGATTGTACTTTAAATAGTTGACTGTCCATTTAATGGCCAAGACTTCAAGTTGCAGGGTAGTATAATTCTTCTCTTGAGGAAAGGATTTCCTTCTAATATAAAGAATTGGATGTTCTATATCATCATGGCTTTGTGACAATACAGCCCCCAGAGGAGTATGTGAGGCATCTGCTTGTAGCATGAATAAGATCTGCTTCAACTTGTCAAAGCATACTTGATCTTCAGGCGCCATTTAAGTTTGTGAGGCTCTGCATTTCTAAGCGTGTCTGTTAGAAGGGAAGTGCTGGAACCAAAGTTAGGGATGAATTGTCTGTAATGAGCAACTAGCCCTAAAAAAAGGCATGATGTTCTGTCTTGGTCTTAAGGGCCTGGGTTTATTCAACCGTTGTCATTTTTTCAGTCTGAGGCTTAACCGATTCGTTCCCCACAAAGAAGCCTAAATATTTACTGCAGATCTAGCAAGATAATACTTCTTCAGATTGGTAGTAAATCCAATTTTCTTAGAGCCTGAGTTACCATATAGAAATGGGACATATGTTGTTGCCAAGACTTACTATGAATGATGGTATCAGTATAGGCTCCACAAAATGAAGCATAAAGACTGAGGACTTGATCTATTAGTATCTGGAATGTAGCCAGGCCTCCATTCAAGCCAAAGGCCAAAACCGTACATTGCAATGGACCGATTGGGGGTAGACCAGGCTAAAGGCTGTCTTTGTTCTATCTATTGGATTAACTGGAACTGCCAAAAGCCTTTTGTTGAATCAATAGTGGAAAGATATACTGCATCTCCTAACCTATCGATAAGATTGTCTATCCAGGGCATAGGGTAACTGTCAAATTGTGACAATTCATTAACCTTTCTGAAGTCAATACAAAACCTCTTTGAATTATCAGGCTTGGCAATTAACACAATAGGGGAAGACCAAGGACTTTGTGAGAGTTTGATATCATCTGCCTTTAACATGGCTTCTAGTTCTTTTTGAGTAATCCTCTTCCTACTCTCAGGTATTCGATGAGGCTTTTGATGAATAACCTTCCTTCCATGGGGGTGGTTGGGTGGTCGAATATAATGATATATTCCTATAAATCTTCCTGGATCCATTCTAAATACATCAGGCAATTGTTGTAGGAGGTCTATCACATCTTTCTTTTTATTGTGTACCAAATCGCAAGAGATTCACTTTTTGGTTTCATTCTCTTCAGTAATATTAACCAGTTTGTTAACTTAAGTATTTTTAATAGGGTCTTCTTTCCATTCTTTAAGTAGATTAATATGGTAAATATGAGTTTTAATTCTTCAGTCAAGTTGTGAGGAGGGGAGTAAAACGAACACTTTTTTGACCTACAGAAAATGATCCCATTACTCCATTCTTATTGTAGTATTCTTTCTGGTGTTCTTGAGTTCAGGCCATATTAAATTGAACTATGCCTTGAACCGCTGCCATATGTTCTATCAATCGCTGAACAGTTTGGGACAATGGTATATGCGAGGAAGGCATGGTATAGTTGACACAGACATAATGGATACAAGTTTCGAAAACCTTTTATTTATACTTTTTATTGGGACGGTAGAATTCCTAACTGGCCCTAACTATAAAATAGGAGTAATCTCGGCCATTAAACAATAACAAACAGGTTCAAGTTAGTCTGGTCAAAATAAAAAAGCCTATACTAAGAAAACCTAACCTTGCCCTCTTTCTTAGAATAACAAATGTGTTAAGGGAATACAAAAATGAAAATTGTCTCAAAAGGAAATGTCAGAATGGCTTCCGCACCAACTCCCTTCCCCAGGTCCGACCCCACGGGGTGTAGAGTTTCTCAAAACACAAATGATTGGTGGATGGTACAATTCTGTCAGTCTTACACACTTTGGCTTACTGGTACAATAGAACAGTTCACTCTTATGCTTTCAACTTCTGGTTGCTCAATCACTTTTTTAGGATTCGCCTGCCTTGCCATCAATACTCGGGACATATATTCCCAATTTCTCACAATTCTGCACAGGCTTCACTCTGCCGGTCTCAAGCCTGTTTTTGTTTCACTTTACCGCACAATTTCTCACAGTTCTGCACAGGCTTCCCTCGGCCGTGCTCAAGCCTGTCTTGCCTTCGTGGGGGTTCCCTTCCCCACATTTTTCTCATCTTTTCTTTTGCCAAAGACTTTCACAAATGCAAGGAATTTGTGTAGACCTCTGCATGACCACTTTGACTTCTTCCAACAATCCTTCAATTTGACATCAACAACCTTTTATGGTACCAATACTTCTTGGTCCTTATTATTCTCACTCTCTTTAGTCTGCCCCCTTGGCCTTTTCACAAGTTCCTATGTAATACCAATAACTCTTGGTATTTGAAATTAAAAGAGAATAAGAACTACAAAGTTCATATTCAACACCAATTGCCTCTTGGTACTTGTAGTTCTTATTTCGTAGTTCTTAGTTCTTCTCTTTCACTCGCCTTCTTGGCCTTTCTCCAAAGTTCTTCTATTTTACTTTTGCCCTCTTGGCATATTTCACAGTTCACAAATGCCAATTTCCTCTTATTCAACCTTCTTTCCTTATTGCGGATTCCTTGAACCTCCGCTTGCAATATCTTTCAAATTCCATAAATATTTCACAGAGACTTACTAATGTATGACTTTCTTTTGCAGGACCACTCTGCTACTTTGTATATTTTGTCTTTTAATAATTGTTCTCTTAATTCATGTTTTATTGGCACACAGGCAACCTTCAACTTTCAAATTACAATCACTTTCCCTTTAACATTAACCAGACTTTTGTTTCCCTCGATAACAAATCGGCTATGTTAATTGGATTTCTTATCTCTTTTCTGCATCTTAAGGCTGTTACTAATGCCTCTTCTGCTCCTCCCCAACTCTGCCATTCACCCGGGAAGGTTGCGGGCTACTTTCTGGAAACTTGAAGATTTCTTTCCTCCGCTCGCTCGGCTTTGTTTTTCGAAAGCTCACGGCTTCCTGAAAGCATGGAAATCTTGCCAGACTTTCTCTTTATCTGCCCCATTGCTAATCAGCACGTTGGGGTTCCACTTTCCACAGCCTGGTTCTCAACAGCTTCGGAATAGCTGTTCCTCTCGTACCGAGCCTCGCTGAAAGTGTGCTTGTGTGTGCCACCTTTTATCTTTACAGGGCGTGCTAATAAATGGCAGGTGTATATTGTTGGAGTTAAATGTCCGACTCTGCCTGGCCTCATTACAGGGACAGGACCAATGTAAGTCAGGAGAGGTAGCCCTTCTAACCTCATTCCTCATCCTTGGTGCAGTACTTTTGTCAGGGAAAAGTGGGTAGGCATTATGGAAGTTGTAGTTTCCCATGAGATAAGTGGGGATAGGGGTTAGATGGGTAGTGTTAAAAGGGGATACCATGTCTCACCATTGGGTGCTTCTCTCCCACTCCCTTCCCATGTGATCCTGCGTGTCCACACCCGAATTGGGATCCAAAAGTGATGTTCTTCCCCTGCCCACCTGAGTATGGAATCCACAGGCACTAGGTCATGAAACACCCTGTGGTTTTTCACATATGGTAGCTCTTTCTCTTCCCATGTCTCGCGTAACATATCTAGCACATCCCTTGGCTCTCTTCCGTGTAACAGTTCAAATGTGGGGAAACTCCGTAGAAGACTAGGGTGTCTTCCTGTGGCGAATAGGGCCCAAGGTATCCTAATGTCCCAGTTCTTCCCATCTGCTTCTACTAATTTACTTAGGATGTGTTTTTCTTTTTTTTTCCAAATTGAATTTTATTGGCATTTCAAAAAACTGTTGCAAACCATCATTACATCTCCTCAAAAACCAAATCCCTCCCCTGCCACTCATGCAGCAGGTTCTTATTGAGTTCTTATTGAGTCCACAAAGTTGAAACTTGGGTTAGCCCCCTTTTCCGTGAGACTGTTCCAAAGCCTACAGGCCCGCATTACTTCTGCACTTATCAGTCTACCAAACCTGTTGGCTGTCCATGTAGGTGAATAATCGGTCTATTTCATAGACTCATCCAACACGTGAGTAAGATATTCCATGTCATAGATAGCCTTTATCTTTGCCACCCCTTTCTTTTCCAGTGACATACGCAGAATTTTCCACAGTTGGGCCAATCTGGCGTAGACCAACATAATCTGCAGCATATCCCCCCCCGTCAAACTCCTCTTCGGAGAGAGCTCCCTGTAGATCCTGTCCACCCCCTTAATCCATGAGAGAACCTCCCTCCCGTATAACACTGCACTCTGGGGCAACCCCACCACATGTGTAAATAGTCACCCTTCACCCATTTGCACTTCCAGCAACATGGATTGTACCCTTTATGCATCTTTGCTATCCTAGCTAGCGGGTAGTACCACCTGTGTATCAGTTTTATTGCTTGGTGCCTATACTGTATGGAGATCGTTGACCGTCCCACTCTTCTACAGATCTGTGTTCATAATGCGTCCTCAAAGTCTCTTCCCCAGGTCAACCCCCACCTGACCCGAAGAAGAGAACTGGCGTTAACATCGTTACGAGCAATTGCCAGATGGCAATCAATATCCTTTTATCGGAAATGCATAGAGGAAAGCCCGAAAGGAGGCTTGCAGATGTTAAAAAAGGCAATGAAGGATCCAAAAGAAAAGCTTCTCAAGGAATAGCAAACCATATGACAGCTAACATTGACAGACCTAAATGAATCGGAAGAAACATTGGTCCGAGAGCCAGGGAAGATCAAGAAAAAACTATATATTAATGACTGGATAAACACTCGAAGAGATTTATAAATACAAACATCAAGAGGATTTCTGGTCCGGGGTACGCAAATTGAATGAAATACCGAAATACATACAAATCTTCCCGAACTGGTTCCTGAGAATGCAATATGAGATTCTGGCTAAACATATCTCCATCTAGATGATTAGAAAGAGGAAAGGACAATCAAAATGTCAACATCCTAAAGTGGCAGACTCATTAAAACATCTAGTAATCAGTTGCCATGGGTTGCATAGGGAAAGAACTCAAGAAATGGGACCCATTATCGCAAAGTATGGATCACGGTCAGCAAATGCATGGTGGCTTTTTCTAATTGAAGCAGATAAAAGTCGCATTATATTGGCACTGGCAAAATTCCTGTTGGTAATTGCTGCGAAATTGGAAGCGCCTGGAGCAAGGGATCCGGAAGAAGAATAGGCCATAAAGACTTTAAGAATGCAGGAAAGAGACTGTTGAGAACAAGTGCTGTTAAATAATGAGATCAGAAGAAGAGCTCTAGATTAACTAGATCTAATTTCATCGGAACATTAGAAACTGCACACCCATGTCAATGTTGATACATGATTTAGGACCTTTTTCAGTGAGTTTTGTTTAGTCTTATTAAGTTTTAAATGTTAGTCAGAATGAACGCGCATTGCGCAAAACTAAAGGTTTTCAATGTAAACCATTTTAAGTCCTATAAAAAAAAATATAGTCCTGCTATGAGTCCCTTGGTACCACTGCCTGTTAACAGGAGCCACTCAAAGTCCGACAATATCAATATCGAAATGGTAACGGTCTATCCACGTTTAGAACCTCTTTCAGCCTATTGAGCCGGAGAAAGGTTCCCACATTTGTCCTGCTAATGGCTCTCCTAGCTCATCCCTCGGGGGGAGAGGCCCATCTGCAATTCAAGGGCAAGAGCCACCTGTTCCTCCCACCCTCTTCCTTCCATGTAGCCCACATGACTTCCAGCAACGGGTGGAGTAAAACGCTTCGCGGGACACTGGATCCGGGCACTCCCAGCCATTCTCCCTGTGAAACCGGGGCTAGTATCGCATTGTCCTTTGGCACCCACTGCTTGTTGGAGAGTGGGTTCAAGTGATCCACCATGACCCCGGGCTGGGCTGCTTTATTGTAGGTCTCTAGGTCTGGGAATCGCCCCCTCCCCAACCGACTCCCCATCAATTGGCAAAATTAAGGTCGCCTGTGGTATCTTGACCGCTACCATCTGGAATAAGAACAAAAATGTATTTGTATTTGTTTTATATAGTGCCTTAATCAAAGGCGCTTTACAGTTCACAACAAGAACACATTAAACATGGAACAGTAGAAGCAATAACGGTAAACATGAATCAAACTAGAAAATCGGCATGTAGAACAATTTGCATAAGAAAAGGGGAGAGGAAGGGGGTGGGGAAGGAGGGAGAGAAAGCAGTGAGTAAAGTGAAGAGTAGGAGGGAGGAGAATTTAGAAGAGAAGGGAAAAGATAAAGAGAACAAAAAGAAGGGTACTGGAGGGAGGGAGAGAAGGGTGAGAAGGGGAGGGAAGTCGGAGGGGAATGAAGGAGTGATTTCAATGAGAAGCGGAAGGAGGAATAGGTAAGGGAGGAGTGGATAGAAAAAGGTAGGGAGTGCCAGTATAAGGGGGCAAGGAGCTGAAAAGAGCAGACTCTAGAGGAGGCGCAAGGGGGTGGGGAAAAAATGTGGGTAGTACCACCATCTTAATGGCATTCAGGCGCGCCATCCGAGAGAGCCCTAGTCTCGCTCACCTCTCCATGTTCTTTCTCGTGGCCGCCCACAACGGCTGGTAGTTCTTGGAGAAGAGATCACCATAATTGCGTGTCACCTGGATTCCCAGGTACCTAAAGGAGGAGTCCTGAACCCGAAATGGCAGATTCCCAATGTATTCCACACCTGCCTCTGACAGCCACCCCACCTTAAAGGCTACGGACTTCTCCAAGATAACTTTGAAGCCGGAGAATTTCGCATATTGCGCCAAGCTTTCCAACAGGGGAGGCACTGATTGTTCGGGCTCAGTAATCTAAAGCAGGGCATTGTCTGTAAAGATAACGATCTTACACTCTGTCTCCCCCATCTGGACCCTCTTTATTTTGCTGTCCTCCCTAACCGCCGCCGTCCAGGGCTCCATAACCAGTGCATAAAGCAACGGGGAAAGGGGGCAACCCTGTTGCATACCCTGCTGCAGTGGGAAAGCCTGTGACCACTAACTTCACCGTAGAGCTGGAGTACAGGGCCGCCATCCACCCAGTCCACCTCGGACCCATGCCCATGGTCACAGGACCTCCCCCATTATCGACCAACTCACCCAGTCAAAGCCCTTCTCGGCATCAAGGGCTAGCAGTAGGGCCCCCCCTTCCTCACCACCTCTGCATTAAGATCATGAAGCGTCTTGCGTATATTGTTGGCTCCCTGTCTATGTATGCGTCACAAAACCCACCTGGTCTGGGTGAATCGGTCGCGGGAGACAGGATTCCAAATGTAACACGAGGTCCTGAGAAAAATCTTTGAGTCGACAATCGGCAAAGATATCGCTCTATACGAGGCACAGCTGGTTGGGTCCTTCCCGGGCACCAGGATAACAGTAATCAATGCTCAAAGGAACGTCAGCGGAAATGTACCCTCCCCCGTGACCGGATTAAACAACTTTGCCAGCGGTGTAGCGAGTAGGGACTGATATTGCTTGTAGAAGTTTGCCGTGAACCCGTCCTCCCCTGGGGTCTTCCCCGCCTTCAGTCTCTGGATCGCCCGCGGCACTTCTTCCCATGTCACCTCTGCCTCCAGGATGTCCTTCTCCGCCTGTCAGCTTGGGTAGGCGGTGGTCCACGAGATACCCCCGCAACTTCTCCCCTGGATGCTCCATTGGTTTGGTATAGAGCTTTTGATAGTACTTTGTGAACCGAGAAGAGATTTCATCCACTGTAGTCCTCCCTATTCCCATCTGCACCCTGTATTTCACCTATTCTCCTTTCCGCCCTAAACCCCCTCACTCTTGTTTGCCAGGAGCATTCCCACCTTGTCGCCCCTTTCATAGTACCTTTGCTTTGTGAATCTCCTCTTCTTTACCACCTCCCCCAACAGTGCTGTGTGGAGTTCTTGTCTCTTATCCCTCATCTCACCCAGGAGTGCTCCCTTTTCGGCCCCTTACTGAGGAGTTTCGACCGTAACACTTTCAGTTCCCCCCGATCCTGGCCTCAATCAATCCCCTCTCCCTCCGCGTGCCTTCAGCTATGAGGAGACCCTGGAATGTGGCCTTGACTGCTTCCCAGACCATTGTCATACATGTCTCCCTGTTATCATTAACTTTAAAGTATGCCTGTACCTCCTTCCCAAGAAAGTATCTGAAGACCCCGTCCCTCAGCATGGTGTGATTACATCTCCAGCGGAATTGCCGATTCGGGCTCCTCCTCTTCCATTCGGCTACCACCAACTCCTGATCAGACTAGGTAATTGCCTCAACCAGGTAATTACTTCAACCGTAGGTGCCCCCATCTCGGCCTCCCTGTCAAGCGGGACCAGGAGCAGGTCTATCCTTGTATAGGTCTGGTATTGGGGCAAAATAAACGTGTAGCCCCCCGGCCCCAGGAAGTGTCCTTGCCACACGTCCGCCCAGTAATGGTCCCGCAGAAGGTGCTTCAATGCAGTGTTCTCTGGGCCTGCCACCTTCAGACCTTTTGTCTTTAGCTGACCACCAGTCTAGTGCCGTATCCGCCCCAGGTTGAAACCCTTTTCCCCACCCCCCAGTACTGTGGCCCCCTCTGCCCAGCCCTCCAAGAACCCAAAGACCTGGTGCTGGAACCCCATCAGTCCCACGTTGGGAGCATATAAGGTAGCCAGGGTAATTCGCGCTTCCCCTTAGAGCCCTATCCCCAGAAATCGACCCCCAAATTCCCCTCTTAATCTGTGTCTGTCATCTTGAAAGCCGTTCCCAGTATATCCACTCCTTTCTTCTTGCGATCCCTGTGTGAGGCCCAAATGTTTTTATCAATTTCTTCGCCTGCTATAGCCGATTCCACCCCCTGTTTATAGTGAGTCTTTTGCAGAAAGAGGATCGCCAAGCGCTGTTTTATGAAACATATTGCTCGTGAGAGATCTCTTATTTTGGGAATGTAGTCCTTTAACATTTAACATGGATATGCGAAACTCAGCCATAGCCTTTCTTTACCCCTCTCCCGCGACCCTGAACAACACTCAAGAGGTACCCCCTCCTTACCCCTCCAAAGACCCGCTGCATGAAATGTCCCCCCCTGTCCCTTCCTGACCACCAACTCCAAACTGAGGCGTCTGACCGTGCGCCCTAAGTATGTTGGTCACACCTGTTGAACCACCAGGAATGCCGTCCCCTGCCCATGTCACAGCGTTTTTCATCTTCATTATCAGCCACGGCCCAGGTCCCCTTCATGTGCCCTGTCCTCCCCCGGCCTAACCCCATGTTGTTCAATAGACTCCCCCATATCGGAACAATAATGGTGAAAGGAACGGACCCCCCACAACTTCTACCCGTTTATACCGCTCGTATCTCCTCCCTCCCCTCCAATGTGCCTGTGAAACTATCCAACCTACCCCCAAACACTGGGTATCCCAAACCCCTCCTAACAAAACCGATTTGCTCTGCACACTCCTCCCCCTCCGGGTAAAACTACCCCCTGGGGGGTCATGTAAGGTGTATGTGAGGACCCGCTATCGTGCCCCATGTCCCCCCTCCGAGCAATTTAACAGTGTACCAAGTGGTCCATATCCCTCCTGTCACTTCCCTTCTGGGAGAGGGGGTGTTCAGCTTCCGAAACGTCCTGGCCCCTTGCATTCTCAGACGGCCCTGCTCCCTGTGTGGTCCACAAATCTCTCACCTTTTCTGTTTCCCTTCTTCTCCTTCCCAAGTGGCACTGTTCCCCCATTGCCCCACAAGAATTTCCGTGGCCCCCACAATATCTTCTTCCGACACCAGGTGAAATCTTTCGCCTTCCCAGTCAAATATTTGTGCAAAGGGGTATCCCCCACCTATATCGAACTTTTCTCTTGTAGCCACTTCGTGAGAGGGCTGCACTTTTTCTGTCTCAGGAGGGTCTGGGCCGAGAGGTCCTGAAATATTGTCACTCTGGAGTCCTCCTAGTCGATGATACCCATGCATTTGGCCTTCTCCAGGGTATCTGCTTTGTCCCGGTAATAATGTAGTTTCGCCAGAACAGAGCTCGGCCCTCTACTACCTCCTCCTGCACTCTAACCAAGGTCACATGGGGTCCCTCTGTCGATCCTAGGACCATCACAATGGTTTCTTGGATTTTCTTCTCAAGTCCAGCCGGAGATTCCCCCTGCCTTTCTTTGAGGCCAAAGAACCGGAGATTGTTTCGCCTCTCCCTATTCTCGATGTCATCCAATTTGAGGCCCAACTCCTTTTCTCTTCTCTCAATGTCCCAAAACCGGACCTCGATCTGCTCTTTGAGAATGCCTGTGGAAGCCTGATTTGCCTCCACCCACCGTCGAGCCTTTCCTCCTGTGTGTCCACTTTTGATGGCAGGCCCGCCACTTTGACTCCGATATCAGTTCTCATCCCCTGGATCTCTTCCAGGATCATCTGGATATCGCTCTTGATAGTCCCTATCTCAGCAGAACTGGGGTGGAGTACTGTAGCCTCCTTCCTCTCAATTTTTCCTCCAACACAGCTATGGTACTGGTAGTGGGAGAACTTCTCTCTCCAAGTCATTGACCCCACACCCCCCCATGTTCTGCTACCCCCTCTGTGTCACACAGTTCGGTCACCTCTGGGTGTCCTTGCAGTGCACCTCTTTACCGCCTGACTGTGGCCCTTCACTGTCGCTCCATTGTCTGCTGCCCATCAGCCCCACTACCTTCCTAGTCGATCTCAACCACTTTACCAGCCCTTGTCTCTGTGCACACTATCTCTCGTGCATCTGGGCTCCCTTTCCTAGCTCGGGATTTGTTCCACTCCTCTTACCCCTTCTCACCTTCAGTTCCCCAGGGCTCGGCCGCACTTTACATATAAATAAAATACAAATAGTTGGGCTCACTCTGTGGGATAGCACACCCCTAGGGTCTCCACTGGTGTGCTGAACCACTTGGGCCTGCTTTGATCATGATGGTGCTGGAGGGCTACACTCCTGGGGGCCTTCAGGCCCCAATCTTGGTGGGTACCCAGCGCGATGCTCCTCGTTTCCCCCTTTAGTAGGGGCACCTCGGTTGGGGCTTCACACCTTCGTCCTACTACGTGGCTCCTTTTCTCTATATTGCCCCAGAGTGTCTTGTCCCCACCTCCTCTGCCAGTCAAGCCTGCCAGTGCTCGCTGTCTCACTGACTTCTGAAGTCTGTCCCGGGTGAGGTGGTGCTTGCTGTGGCCTGGCCGCGTCTCTAGGAGCTCAATCTACAATGAGCTCCTAGCTGGGGCCAACCCCCCCTCCTTTGTGGCCCTTGATGGGCCGCATGTGTGGTGCCTGCGGGGCCGCTGCACCCCTCTGATGGGTCTTAAGGCAAGCCCTCACCCTCACCCGGGCAATCATCGCTCCTCCTTCAAGCCCGATCTCCTTTGGGGGGACACTGGCCCTCTGCTGGGCCTTCCACTGCTGAACCAGCTCCTCTGCATGGCCCGCACTGGCGTGGACACCTGGTGCCAACAGGGTTACCCTCAGAGGCTCGCTCCTCTGCAAACTTCACTGGGTCTTTAGCTGCTGCAAATTTGCCTGGAACACCCTTGTTCGCCTGGATCACCCTGTCGTCCTCACCTCCATAGTGCTCACAGACTCTGCACATGGTGCCTGCAGGGGACCCTGTCGGCGGTCTACTCGTTTTTGGTAGGGCCTCACAGGGCCGTTCGTCCATGCGCCCGTCGGCCCCCACTGCGCCGGATCACTGCCTCCTCCTTGCTGCCTCTGCCCTCTGCTGACAGTGTCTCTTGGGCATGCTGTCTGCGCCTGGCTCCTCTTCCCACGGGCCTTGCAGCTGCCGCTGACTCTTGTGGTACTTGACTGTGACCGTACCGAGCCGCCGCCTCCTCACCTCCCCAGCCTGTGCTTGGCACACAGTAGCTACGGGGGGGTCCACCAGCAGCCCGCTCCTCTTGCCTTGTTCCTTGCAGCGGCTGTTAACTCTTGCTGCCACGGCCGTTGATACCTGATGCAATGGTGTACTTTTCTACCACATCGTTCCCGGTCTTCCCCCGGGTGCCGACGCCTGTCACTGGCACATGTGATGCCCCTCTTTTTCCAGAGCATGGTGATCCTGTTGCCACGGGTCCCGGGTTCCCCACTCTGCTGCAACTCAGTTAAACACCAGGGCAGGGGACGGAGCACAGCATTCAGGCTTCCATTTTGCCTGCGCCTCCTAGTGGACTCTAGCGTGTGTTTTAACGTCTGGTTAAATCTTTCCACCAATCCATTGGTTTGGGGATGATAAATGTAAGTATGTAAAGTTTTAATATTAAGAATCTCCTTAATGTCTGCCATAAATGTACTCCTAAACGTGGATCCGTGATCAGTCAGAATTTCTCTTGGGAATCCAATTCTAGAGAAGAAAGGGAGTAAATGGTCCAGAATCTGTTGTGAAGTATTATTCCTTAAAGGAAAAACCTTAGGGTAACGGGTCTCGTAATCTAAGATTACCAATTTATAACGGTTGCCTAGCCTTGAGGTTTCTAAAGGACCCACTATATCAATCCCTATCCTTGAAAAAGGGATATTGATATGGGCAAAGGTTGCAAGGGAACTGGAGGAGGAATCCGAGTACTGGTTTTCTGTCATAAGGCACAAGTATTAATAACATTCTTTGTCGGCATAAATCCTGTGCCAATAAAATCTGTTCACAATTTGTGCTTCAGTTTTTTGCGGACCCTAATTGTCCTCCTGTTCGATGTGAATGAGCTATTTCCAGGACAATATTTGTATGGTTTTTGGGCACCACAATTTGTGATCGGGGTATACCTGCTGGTTGTACATATCCTCTATATACTAATCCGGACTTTAGGAAAATAAATCGTCCAGTCTTTTCCTTGCCTTCATCTTCCAATATTACCTGAATAAAGGATTCTACTAACCTAACAAGGGATCATTTCTTCGGGCTAAGTCCAGAATAATTTCTTCCTCTTCTTCAATATGGGGAATGGATTTCATCACTGGTCTAAAGGAGGCTCTATCTGCTTCCTCACAACCTTGCGTTCCCATCTAAGTTTTGTCACTGTTCTTAATTTCTTGGGGCTTTGAAAACCGAGCATTTTCCAATTTTTCCTTGAGCTGTTGTCCCCACCACTTTAACTTGATAGGGCTTCTTCCCATTTTTTTTTTGCATCAGTATTTTAACATCTCCCCTATAATCCAGGTCAATTTTTCCAGCCAGTACGTCTAAGCTATAACGCCAGGCTAGGCCTGATTTACGGCGAGTGTTATGTAGATGCCAGGGGGAGGAACAAGAACTAAGTCTGTGGATATCAATGCTCTGTCTCCAGGTTGTATTAATTCTCCTCTACTACTATAGATATCCAATCCTATGGACGGTTTGGTGGCAGTGGTGGGATTGGAGGCTCTTTTACTAAGTTACTCAAATTCAAGGATTTCCCAACTTTTGTATCAATAGATTCCAATCCCACTAGTGATCCTATATGTGAGGGGTCAGAAATGTGAGACGCACACACAGGTATAGTTTTCTCACAAGTCGCCATTTTATTAAATAAAAAAGAGTGAGACAAACGCCTATCTTTCCCTAACCTAACAAGGATATCCCACCTAATAATAAACTAATGCTAAAGTAAAATTACCTAATGTCCAAAAGGTATCTGGCCTGCACAATAATATACAAAACAAAATCATATCGGCATTAGCTGGCAGTTTTAAAACTTGCAAAATAACCGCATACGAATTCAAACTCAAGAATTATAACCATCAATAAAGAGGGTTGGATCCCCTTTCAGAACATTTGTTTCAATTATGAAGTTCCACTCAACGCAGGATAAAAAGTTAAATTTCCCTTCAATATATCCTTTTCTTGGTAAAGCAACTTCCACACTTTCAGAAAGGTTTCTTCACAGTTCAAAGAAAACTATTAATGTTTCTACAATCTTTGACTTGGTAAATTAAAGTCTTTCTCCAAACATAAATGAAATGCAAATGTTCTCGTCTCCACAGGCCAATCACTTAATAGCAAATTATAATTTTTCTTTTTTATTGTTTATGGTTTATAAAACCTTTACAGCACTAGAACAAAGGTTTACAATTCATAAAATCATCATCATGCACCCCCCATCCACACTTACCTTGTGGCAGCGGTGCGCGGGTGGTCCGGCCCAACATCGGCGGGGGCTGCACCTGCCCTCGGGTGTCACCGCGCCTGGCTGAAGGCCGCTGTTGCCCTCGGCGGCTCAGCGCTGTGCTATCCCTCCAACATTGCGGCGTTCATGGCGCCTGCACGGATGAGGACGGCCATGGCGCTTGTGGTCCCGTTGGACCTTCCTTCCTCACGGCCGCTCACGTGACCATACGCGTAGTATTTACAAAGTACGTTCACGCGTTGGTCACGTGATGCGAGCCTGAAACCAATCGGGGGCAAGCCAAAATGGGTCATATGACCAGGAAGTTCGCCATAAAAGAAGCACACAATCTCATTCATTTGATTCTCAGCTGTTCTAAACGGCGTGTGGCCATTTTCTGCTCCTGACCTAGTATCCAAGAAAAGCAGAACTTTGGACCTGCTTTTTTGACCTTGGAACTGATTTGGATTTCCCTTATTGGATTGGTTAACCTAGGATTGCTTGCTGACCCGGCAGTGACCTCTGGACTATGAACTTGGACTGCTTTTTCTTGCCCCTTTTGGATTTGGTGAATTCAGAACTTCCTTGCCTGGACTCTTACGAACCTCAGGATCAATTCCACGGATTGTTCTTTTTCCTTTTTTCCTTCTTCATCTGTACCCAAGAACCACAAATCAAGTACTGTACTCCTCAGGTGGGCCCTGGTAGAGGTATTCCCATCTCCTTACACTCCCAGGGGGGAACATCTAGGTGTAGAGCAACATCTGTCTTCCCACAGGGTCGGTGTCTTTAACTTTCCTAACTTACATTGTCTATAGCAAGTACACAATTGCTCGTCTAACCTGGTGCTTTCCTTGCAGCCACCCGGGATCCAGTGTTTCCTGTTCCTACCACCTGTGGTCTCAATAACAGGTCAGCAAGCTGTGTTTTATCTCTCTGACTGGTGCTTGGGAACGGAGGTATCCCAAACTTTGTGGATCTCAGATCTTGACAATAATGTATATCATTGGTACAAAATCGACATTGTTCACACAATAGTCACATACATTTTTAAAACATAAAAAAATGAATAAACAAAACCGGAAAAGGAATATAAAAAGGAAAATATTAAAGAATATAAAAATGGTCACAAGGCATATTTCATAATCCTATCCATGTGTATCAACATTTTGCAAAGGTATGCAGATTTTGACACACAGTATTTCATTAACAGTTTAAATAGAAGTGAAGGTGTTAATGACGCTTTAGTTTTAGTTCAACAGACTTAAAGGCTGCTACAGCTTTGGTGTGAGACGCTTTCACCATACAAACATCTAACATTAGCACTTTATACTACTTCTGCTTTATTAGAAAATGCTTTAGCTAGGATAACTCATTCAAAAGAAACCCTTCCAGTTAGACAACAGTTCTTCAAGGCAGGGTGCTGGAATTGACACTACTTTTCCCACCAGTTTTGCACCACAATTACAGATTTGAATGGTCTTTTTCCTGGTCACTCGCCTGCCAAGACTAACTAAAGTGAGTCCCTTTCCTGGTTTGCTTGTCTGCCAGAATAAAAGCTCCTACTACTAATACAACGTATACTCTGTTGTAAAGCTTGTTCCAGACTCTCCACACTTGCATAAGCAGTGGAGAGTTTTAAACTAACACCTGTTTTTCTGTTCAGTCTCTTCTAACACATTTGGCTCACATCTGCTTTCAAATGAATATTTCATGGAATTATTCTCTTGTTGGTCTGTTTGCCTTGGGCAATGCAGGTTACAATTCTCTCCCTATTGATCCCTTTTACAAGCATGGCTTTGTTCCTGCAGTTTTTGATTTCTATCTGGGAAACCTTTTGGCTGCTGCCAATGCGGGTTACAATTCTCTTCCCCCTAAACATCTTCTCCTAGGAGAGTTACACCCAGTTTTTCTGTTTGTCACTTTACCTTGGCTTTGTGAATGCGTGTTACAATATTCCCCTATTCGGAATCCATCAGCAGGAGAGTTGCGCCCAATTTGCCTTAAATCAATAGTTCGGTATTCAAAAGCAATTTGATTACCTAGCGGTCTCCTTCGGGTCACCCCGGGGGGTACCTGTCTCAGGCCAACTCGCTGGTATACCCTGCATCTCCTTCTGACTCGCTGTTAATGCTGTTTCTTTCGTGTTGGCTTCCCCTGCGTCTGACAGCTTCTGTCAGTCTGCCGCCTCTCGGGGCTAACCTTCCAGGGAGCTTTCGCAGTTATGCATACTCTCGGGCGATAAGCTGCTACTGGAGCAGTCCATGGAGGTTAGAGAGCTTCTGTGTCTCACGGGGTAACTGACCTCAATACTGCTTCCTGCTGCGCCTCCTCTACATCACCCGAGAGTCCCCACTTCGAATGGATTGTGTCCTCCCACGTATTCCTCATCTTAGATATATTCGGCAGCTTGCTGCTTCTTTCGGAAACATTTTCGCCGGAGGGCGCTGTGCTCGAGGCCGCGTAGCTTGGTCCCTCAAAGGCTGCCGTCGACGTCATCCGCCGTATAAAGGGCTCGAGCCGCGCCGTTGGTTCAGTTCCGTTTTTCCGAGCTTCTGCTTTGTGTATCGAAACGGTGCGTCAGTTTTTCTTAATTAGAAATCTCTTCTTCCTCAACCCCGACTACACCCAAGACGGGTTTTAAAAAGTGTCTCAAATGCGGAAGAAAGATGTCCATTACGGATCCTCACTGCAACTGTCTTTGGTGCCTTAGTCCTGATCACTGAGTCGACGAGTGCGGGTCGTGTCAGGTGATGTCGAACAAGGCTCTTAAGGAACGCAAAGGTAAGGTAGCGGCGGGGGAAGAGTCTTTCAAGTCTTCAAAAAGGCTAAAAGTCTCGAGAGAATCGAGAACTAAATCTCGTCTTGAGGCGATCAAGGTCGAAATGTCGCTCGAGGAAGTCCTCTTCGCCATTGAAAAAATCAAAAAAGTGACGTGATAGATCTTCGTCCTCTTTTTCCTCGCCCGACAGAAGGTTAATTTCTTGTCCTTCAAAACATGCTTCCCCAAAGAAATGGGAGGCCTTTAGTGCATCAATGCTAAACATTTTTTGAGAAGGCAGCCCTGACCCCCCTCAAAAAAGTTGCGCGAGGAGCAGGCCCCTGTCCACTCTAAAGGTGACGGAGGGAAATCCAAAACGTCTCCAGCTAAATCCGACAAAAAGTCGAGGGCGTCCTTGGACGATGATTCTCCAGCGCCTCATGAGACTATACAGAAACCTTTGGTGCATAAATCGAGGTTGCCTGAGAACAAAATGGCGTCCTCATCGTCGAAGTCCGCTATCGACTCGACGTGTCCTTCGACGTCGCCGAAGCCAAAAATGACGTTGATACCTTCGGCCTCGGCATCGAAGCCTTACTCGACATCGAAGCCATCCTCAATAACCTCGGGGATTCCTTTGAGTGTGTCGATTCTGTCTACGCCTTTGTATGCAAAATCTTTCATACCGGTTCCCAAGACGACAACTATGGCTAAGGCTAGGTCTGTTACACCTTTACCAGAAAAAAATGTCCACCCTCAACCCAGGTAAGAATTTTTATCTGTCTACTATTTTTGAGGAACAAACCTCTGATGAGGAAATTACATCAGCTGGTGTTCGATGTGGGACAATAGAAGTCCCTGAGGAACTGGTAGATCCTAATTCAAAAATGTCAGACCTCTGACTGCCTACAATCGGCCAGTGGCAGATTTTGAAAGGCCTGACCCCACAGAACATGCTCAACCAGGGTATAGGAACCTCATGGGAAGGGTGATAGATTTTATGGGGTTGAAGTCAGTGTCCCCAAGATATGACCAGGACGACTTAACAGATATTGATGAAGGACCTCAAAGACCCAATCCTTCCCTTCCACAAAGCTCTTCAAAAGAGAGTTATGACAAATTGGGAGACACCTGAATCTCTACCAGCTGTAAATATGAAATTTGTAGGAAAGTATAGACCTGCTCCCTCGGATCCAGAATATTTATCTAAGCACCCTTCGCCTGAAAGCTTGGTGATTCAAGCTGAGACAGCGAACAGACAGTCGGCTTATACCTCTATGCCCCCTGACAGGGACGACAAAAAGATTGATGCCTGGGCGAGGAAGGCTTTTACTTCTGGTAGTATGGACCTTAAATATACTAATGTGACTTGTACATTAGCTAGGTTCACTTACAACCTGTGGAGCTGTTTAGATGCAGCGGCTGATCACATCCCGGAGGATGAGGAACGGGACGGTTTCCTGGCGATGGTAAAGGATGGGAAGGAGGCTATGGAGGAGTGCCTCAAATCAGGACTGGATACTGCAGAGAGTATAAGCCGATCCATGGCATCTAGTGCAGTCTTGCGTAGATTCGCCTGGCTAAGAAAATCTGGTTTTGCATCTGATGTACAATCCAGATAACTCAATATGCCCTTTGATGGTTTGCGGTTGTTTGGCAGCAAGGCGGACGAGAGCTTGGAGAAGCTGCAGACCTCGAAGTGGCAGCAAAATCACTCAGCGCTGCTATAAGGCAACCTCAGCAGCACTCTTACGCAGAGTCATCTTCCTGGAAGAGCTGCCCTCTTCGCTTCTATTCCACTTTTGGAAAAGGGAGAGGGCAGGCCAGTCAGAGGGGACAACAAAGCAAATCCTTTTGTGGTGGAAAAGGGAGAGGTGCTAGATCAGCCACAGGAGCGGCTACTACCTCCTCAGCCACTGATGCAGCCGCTGCAAAGCCACTTTTCGGCCTTAACCCACAAGACCCCGGTGGGAGGCAGAATCACTCAGTATCTGGACGCTTGGCGGGGCATTACGTCGGATGTCTGGGCACTAGAGATAGTGACCCATGATTACTGTCTTCCTTTTCATCAAAGGCCTCAAGGTCATCCACCGGGAGCCAACTCCTGCTAGAGAAAGGTGCAATAGAGCATGTACCTGTAGCGGAGAGGAACAAGAGTTGGTACTACCCTTATTTTCTCATTCCCAAAAAGGACGGAGGATTGAGACCCATCTTGGACTTGAGAAATTTGCACAAATCCCTCAGGAAGGACAAGTTCAAGATGGTGACCCTTTCTCAGATCCTTCAGGCTCTTCAACTTCAGGACTGGCTGGTTTCATTGGACCTTCAGGATGCTTATTTTCATGTGCCAATCCATCTCAAACACAGAATCTACCTGAGGTTCGCAATTGGCGGATCTCACTATCAGTTTCGAGTTCTGCCATTTGAGCTGACCTCCGCCCCGAGGGTCTTCACCAAACTAATGGCGGTAGTGGCAGCGAGTCCAATGAGGGAGGGGATTCACATCTACCCTTACCTGGATGATTGGCTAATCAGGGCAAGGTCACCCGAACTGGCCCAGGGACATCTGGCCATTACCTGTCACTTCCTACACAAATTGGGCTTCTCCCTCAATTACAAGAAGTCGCAAATGATTCTGAGTCAAAGACTCCAATTTATGGGAGCGTTCATGGACACCACCTCAGGGAAAGCCTCGCCTTCCGAGGAAAGAGCTCACCACATTCTGCAGATGGTAACAACATTTCAGAATGCCCAACATCTGACGGCCTTCCATTTTCTAAGGTGTCTGGGCCTCATGGCATCCTGCATTTTTCTGGTGCCAGATTGAGAATGAGATCCCTTCAGTGGGCCCTCAGGACTCAATGGTCACAATTTTCGGGGGAGATGTCAAATCCTCTACAAGTCCCGTCCAAGGTGGCTCAAGATCTCCTTTGGCGGGCTCACAAGGAAAATATCCTCAAAGGAGAACCTTTTTGGCAACCATGGCCTGAGATAACTGTAGTGACGGACGCCTCACTCACAGGGTGGGGAGCCCACACCAACGATCTGACAATCAGTTGTCGTTGGTCTCCATCGGAGTCCAAACTACACATCAACCTTTTGGAGCTGAGGGCAATCAGACTAGCACTGAAGGCCTTTCTGCCCTCTGTACAGGGAAAGAATGTCCTGATAATGACGGACAACACAGTGGCCATGTACTACCTCAACAAACGACGAGGCGTAGGATCACTGCCACTGTGCAGAGAGGCAATGCGGCTCTGGTTCTGGGCAATGCAAGAAGGAATCTCGGTCGGCAGTTCACTTAGCCAGAGAGCTGAACACGGCGGCGGATGCTCTGAGCAGGCAGAGCAGTCTCCCACGAGTGGGAGCTAGGTCAGGAAGTCCTTCAATAGATGTTCGCCCTTTGGGAAACCACTCAAGTGGATCTGTTCGATACCGGGGCCTACCGCAAGTGCGATCTGTATTGCTCAATGGAATTTCCCTGAGAGGAGCTCTAGGGGACGCGTTCGTAGTGAACTGGGTATATCCACTCCTTTACGCGTTTCCTCCAGTCCCCGTGATTCCTCATGTAATCAGGAAGTTGAGAAAGTTCAGGGGAACCATGATCCTAATTGCCCCGGACTGGGCCAGGAGGACGTGGTACCCGGACCTTCTGGACATGTCCATCTATCCTCCAATACGTCTTCCACAAAAGAGGATCTTCTCTCGCAAGAGGAAGGTCGGGTTCTCCATCCAGAGATCAAGACACTCAACCTTCACACCTGGCTTCTGAGAGGTTGAGAAATAAGGATGGGGAGCTCCCGGATGACGTTATGGAGATTTTGCTTTCAGCCAGAAGGCCAGCAAAAAAATCCTTCTACCAGTGTCGTTGGAAGAAATTCAGTAAATGGTGCAAGGATAAGAATATGGATCCTTTTCAATGTACCATTCCCATGGTACTTTCCTTTCAAAGGGATTGTGTCCTCCGACGTATTCCTTATCTTTTGATAGATCATCTCCCAGCTTGCTGGCCTCGGAAAAAATGTTCAGTAGAGGGCGCTGCACGTCGACGTCCCTCGAGCCGATGTCCCTCGACAACCTCCGTATCGGCGCCGACGTCATCACGCGTATAAATAGACTCGCGCAGCGTCCGTTGCTCAGTTCCGTTTTTCCGCGCTTCATGGGGCCTCGGAATATCGTTGCTCAGTTCTTCAGTCAAGTGTACTTCATTATTCCTCATGAATACCGACTCGTACTCGATGGCTTCCTCATCCGAACCGACGACTCCACGGTCCGGCTTTAAAAAATGTCAAGACTGTGGAAAGAAAATGTCGTTGACGGATCCTCACAGGATCTGTTTGTGGTGCCTGGGAGTCGAGCACCATTGTTCGGAGTGCGAGGACTGCATGTCCATGATGGCGAAAGCCTTAAAGGAGCGTAAGGGGAAGCTCGAAAGAGGTAAGGCAGTTCCTCGGCGGAGTCAAGACATTAGTCTCCTCGCCATCACAAGACATTCTCGTTCTAGGTCTCGAAGCAGTTCCCATCACTCTTTGAGATCTAAGCATTCAAAAAAGAGATGTCGAAGATCCCCTTCCTCGTCTTCCGTTTCCCCGAAAAGGGTCTCCTGCCCCACAAAACATAGCTCTCAGGCTGAATGGGAGGAATTCAGGAAAAAGATGCTTAGCGTCTTTGAGAAAGCGGCCTCGACCCCCTCGACAACTGCTGAGGGTGATACCCTGGGTGAAAGACCCAAAAAATCAAAACGCTGCTAGTCGCAGCACCCGGCGAAAGAAGCCACTCGAGAGCGTCACAAACACTCGAGTAAAGGCAAAGTCGTGTCTTCGCCATCATCGAAGATCCCTTCAACGCATAGATCGGCATCTTCGATGCCGTTATCGAAGGGTTCTTCGACGCACAGGTCAGCCGAGTCGAGGCCGTCTTCGACGCCAAGAAAGGACAAACCCACGGCCACCTCACAGCCAGTGGCCATACCCAGAGCCTCGATCACGAGAATGTCGTCGACAACCTCGAGTAGAATTCCGATACTCTCGAGTTCATCGAGGCCTCTACCACCTTTCTCAACGCCTTTTTCGATGGCTTCGAAGCCTTTAACGTCCGCGTCAACGATGTCAACGTTTTCTCAGCCAATCATGATGAATTTGGCCCCTTCTGCTCTGGAAATGGGATTTATACCATTTTCAAGACCTGATCACCACAGAGTCTTATCATCTATGTATGAAGAAGGGGAGGATTCGGATCAGGAAAGACCTTTTGAGTTGCAGGGATCTGCAACTCCTGCACCAGAGGAATTTACCTCTGAGGAAGGTGGGTTGAAAGACTTCCAAGAATCCTTACAGGAAGCAAGTGGGTTGGACATTTGCCAGACCAGACACAGGGGAGCATGCTGAAACCCCTTATAGAACCTTGATGGCAAGGATAATAGAGTTTATTGGGTGGTCCACACCCTCACCTGCTTTTCAGCAAGACAACCTCACAGACATCTTGGTCAAAGGTCCACAGGAGGATCCTGTGGTGCCATTTCATGCGGCATTACAAAGGAGAATATTGGCAAACTGGGAAACACCTGAGGTAATCCCGGCGGTTAACAAAAAATTATCAGCTAAATATAGGGTGTCTTCTGCTGACCCTGAATATTTATTCAAACACCCAACTCCGGAGAGTCTGGTTGTTCAGGCAGCTACTTCATCAGGTAGTAAATCGGCTTACCCTACTGTTCCACAGGACAGGGATGATAAGAGATATGACTCTATGGCCAAAAAAGTCTAAAAGTCTTTTCTGCATGTAGCATGGCGTTGAAATCCATCAATGCTACTTGTACGCTCGCAAGGTTCAGCCACACACTTTGGGAGTGTGCTTCATCAGCGGCTGACTGCCTCCCGGAGGGAGAAGAAAGGGAAGCGTTCCTAAACATAATCAAGGATGGTAAAGACGCTATGTGTGAATCCCTTCAAACTGGCATCGATTCTGCTGACAGCATCAGCAGGGCCATGGCGGCAAGTACAACAACCAGGGGATTTGCTTGGTTGCGGAAGTCTGGTTTTGCTCCAGATGTGCAAAGCAGACTCTTGAATATGCCCTTTGACGGCTCTTCCTTGTTTGGTAAGAAGGCGGATGACAGTTTATAAAAGCTTCAAACATCAAAGGCAGCAGCAAAATCCCTGGGAGCTGCAATCCGTCAGACACCATATCGCCCCTCAGGAACCTCTTGTAGAGGTAAGTCCTTTCGCTTCTATTCCGCATTCGGAAGAGGCAGAGGACAGCCGGTTCAAAGGGGTTCGAAAAAATTAACCCGAGGTGGACGGGTTAAAAATACAAAATCCGCAGCAGCAGAAGGTGCCTCTTTACCCTCGGCATCTGCATCAGCCGCCTCCAAACCGCTCTGAGGACTCTCCTCACAAGACACCAGTAGGGGGCAGGTTAACTCAACATTTGACGTAATGGCAGGCTATTACGTCAGATGCTTGGGCATTGGAGACAGTTGCCCAAGGTTACTGCCTGCCTTTTCTACGCATCCATCAGAGTCATCCACCGGGGAACAGCTCTCTGAAAGTTCCAGATCCGCTCCTCTTGCAGGAAATTGTAGACCTGCTAGAGAAAGGTGCCAAAGAAACGGTACCTGCAGCGGAGAGGAACAAGGGCTGGTACTCCCCGACTTTCTCATACCGAAGAAAGACGGAGGACTGAGACCTATCTTGGACTTACGAGAATCGAACAGGTTCCTCAGGAAGGACAAGTTCAAGATCGTAACTCTCTCTCAGATCCTTCAGGCCCTCCAGCTCCAGGACTGGCTGGTATCTCTGGACCTCCAGGATGCTTATTTCCATGTGCCAATCCATTTCAAAACACAGGAAATACCTGAAGTTCGCAATTGGCGGCTCTCATTATCAATTTCGGTTCTGCCATTTGGGCTGACCTCCGCCCCGAGGGTCTTCACCAAGCTAATGTCGGTAGTGGCTGCAAGTCTAAGGATGGAAGGGATTCACGTCTACCCCTACCTGGACGATTGGCTGATCAGTGCTGTATCTCCGGAACAAGCTCAGATTCAGCTAGACTTTGTCTGCCACTTCCTTCACAAACAGGGCTTCTCCCTCAATTTAAAGAAGTCACAGATGATACCATCACAGACACTCCAGTTCATTGGAGCGGTCCTGGACACTTGCCTGGGAAAAGCCTCGCCACCAGAGGTGAGGGCTCAAGATATTCTGCAGATGGTCACCAAGTTTCAAAATGCCCAACGTCTCCCAGCCTTCGACTTTTTGAGGTTGCTAGGCCTCATGGAATCCTGCATCTTCCTTATGCCAGAGGCTCTCCTGAGAATGAGATCTCTTCAGTGGGCACTGAGAACTCAGTGGTCGCAATTCTCGAGGAGAATGACAGACCTCCTTCAGGTTCCGGACAAGGTGGCTCGAGACCTTCAGTGGTGGGCCTGCCAGAAAAACATCTTGAAGGGAGAACTGTTTTGGCAACCATGGCCGGAGATAACAGTAGTCAGATGCCTCACTCACGGGGTGGGGAGCCCATACCAACGACTTGACCATCAGCGGTCGTTGGTCTCCATCGGAGTCCAGACTACATATAACCTGTTAGAGCTGAGAGCAATCAGACTAGCGCTGAAGGCTTTTCTGCCATCTGAACAGGGGTAAAATGTCCTGATAATGACAGACAACACAGTGGCCATGCACTTCCTCAACAAAAGAGGAGGCGTAGGATCACTGCCACTGTGCAGAGAGGCAATGCAGCTCTGGTTTTGAGCAATTCAGGAAGGAATCTCTATCGGCAGTTCACCTAGCCAGAGAGAAGAACTTGACGCCGGACACTCTGAGCAGGCAGGGCACAGTCTCCCACGAGTGGGAACTAGCTCAGGAAGTCCTTCAGGAGATCTTTGCCCTTTGGGGACCCCCTCAAGTGGATCTGTTCGCCACCAGTATCAACAGGAAGTGCGATCTGTTTTGTTCAAGGGAATTTCCCCCGAGAGGAGCTCTAGGGGACGCGTTCGTAGTGGACTGGGAGTTTCCACTCCTGTACGCGTTTCCACCAGTCCGTCATTCCTCAAATGATCAGGAGGTTGAGAAGATTCCGGAGGACCATGATCCTAATTGCCCCAGACTGGGCCAGGAGAACGTGGTACCCGGACCTTCTGGACATGTCCATCTGCCCTCCAAATCGTCTTCCACTCAAGGAGAATCTTCTCTTACAGAAGGGAGGTCAGGTTCTCCATCCAGACATCAGAACCCTCAACCTTCACGCCTGGCTTCTGAAAGGTTGAGATACAAGGATTGGGACCTCTCTGATAATGTCATGGAAGTGTTGCTTTCGGCCAGAAGGCCAGCAACAAAGTCTTTATACCGCTGCCTTTGGAACAAATTTTGCAGCTGGTGTAGAGAAGAGAATATCGACCCCTATTCATGTGGTACACCAACGGTGTTATCCTTTCTACTCTACTTGGCAAATTCAGGCCTTCAAGTTGGCACTATCAAGGGCTATCTTGCAGCGCTATCGATCTTCAAGCGCACTGCAGGGGAGCCATTGTATTTCGAATTACCCTTAGTAGTACAATTTCTAAAGGGATTAACTAATGTCTACCCTCCAAGACCGTTCTAGGTTCCTTTATGGGCTTTGTCTTAAATTTCCTGATGGGTACTCCTTTCAAACCACTCCATTCTTGTTTGCTCAGATTTCTCACCCTTAAAACTGTTTTATTAGTGGCTTTAACATCTGCTAGAAGGGTGAGCGAATTACAAGCTCTATCTTGTAAACCCCCTCATACAATTTTTCATAAAGACAAAGTTGTCTTACAGGTGTAGCCTAATTTCCTCCCAAAGGTGGTTTCTGAATTCCACATCACTCAGAAAATTGCCTTACCTTCGTTCTATCCGCCTCCCCATCCGGGGAAAGAGGAAGAAAGACTACATAGGCTGGACCTAAGGCGGGCCTTAAGCTTTTACATCAGCAGACTTGCGGATTAGGCAAGCAGACCAACTGTTCGTAGGTTACTCAGGGCACAAATTGGGACTACCGATAACAAAACAAACCATTTCCAGATGGATTATTTTGGCCATTGTGGAATGTTACAAACTAGCAGGGAAAGAGCCTCCTCAAAATCTTAGGGCTCATTCAACCAGGGGTATCGCAGCCTCCTTGGCCCTCCAAAGAGGGGTTCCGGTTCGAGACATATGTGCGGCTGCCACATGGTCGTCCGCACATACCTTCACAAGATTTTACAAACTGGATTCCTCCTCTAGTCAAGAGACTAGGTTTGGCAAAGCCGTATTACATTCTGTTCATTCCTAAAAGGAAACAAGGCGTTTTACTCCTACCTCCAATTACACACGACTGCTATGGGAGTCTATCAAAGATAAGGAATACGTCGGAGGACACAATCCCTTTGAAGAACAAGTTGCTTCTTACCTGGTAACATTCTTTCGACTGGATGTTCCTCCCACGTATTCCTCATCGACCCTCCCAACCTACCCCTCCGTACAGTTGTTACGCTTGTTGCACTTGTACTTCCTTAAGAGCCCGACATCTGCCGACACAAAATACAACTGATGCAACCATTAACATCGAAAAAACAGATCTGAACCAACGGGCGCGGCTCAAGCTATTTATACGATGGATGATGTCGACGCTTGATGGCGACCTTCGAGGGACCAAGCTACGCGGCCTCGAGCACAGCGCCCTCTGGTGAAAACATTTCTGAAAGAAGCAGCAAGCTGGCGAATATATCTAAGATGAGTAATACGTGGGAGGAGAACATTACAGTTGGTAAGTAACTTGTTCTTCTGCCACTGCCCTGTGATCCAGGGTCAGGATCAGGTCGCAGTTGCCTTTCCCTGGCCACATGAGAAGAGGCCCAGGCCAGGGTTTCTGGGATGATGACCTCAGATTCATCATTGTATCTTAATAACATTTTTATATAATGGCTTTTTGGTTACTTTTACAATGTGCCTAAAACGAGCCCGTAGCAGCTGTGATATTTTTACAGTTTTTGTGTTATTTCACTTCTGTGCTTTTGCGTATACTGCAAACGGCTACTAAAGGTGGCTAGCACCCATAGATGGCCATAACACAAGAGGGGGGGGCGGTGGGGGTGTGTGTGTGCGTGTGCGTGCGTGTGCGTGTCCGTTCTAGTCCAGTCCCAAATCACATATTTGGTGCCGGAATGTCTGTTGCTGTGCAGACGCCGTGACCAGTGACTATCCATACATGGTTGGATCTGTGTGTTTGAATGGTGACAATCCTTCCCATTGGTGGCTTTGGGCTTGCTCCCAGCCTGAATCCTGGATAAAAGGAGGGCTCCCATAGCTATCTTTAAGATCATCACTGCAACAAAGAGTCTGCGAAGACAATCAGCCAGCTGATGACCCAAGGACATACACTGCAGCTGACCAGCATCAACTGCAGTGTTGTCCCAGCAAAGCCCAGCTCCTCTGCCCTGATCTCAAGAAGGCTCTCGTTGGTACTTCAACCCGTGGACCCGAGGGACCAAACAGTCACAACCCCTGCTCGAAAAATCTGTGTCTGCTGAGCCTTTGGATGTGTTTGTGGGCCAACTTGTGTCTGACCAGCTCCCTCCTGACCTACCTTGCTGCAGCCGTCGCCGTTCCGAGCAGAACCTTGGAAATGTGCAGATCCTCAGCTTGTGCCATAAGTGGCTTCCTCCTGCATTTTCAGCCTGATCACTCCAAGGGAAGCTGTGCTGGGCCTGCTCGTGTGTTCGCCGCTGGATGATCGCATGCCGCTGCCTGACCGTGGTGACCCTCGTTGAATCTTGTCATGACCGTCTTTCCTGCAGAAGTCTTTGTCTGTTTTCATTTAGGTCTTCTACTGGAAGCGGTCTAGGGACCAATCCTGAAGCACCCACACTGGACAAAATTAAGTCCTGTCAAACGAAGCATCTTTTCCGTCTGGACAACCCTTGGTATGGAACGAAGACAGAAGAACAAGTCTGCAACCAAGTCCTGAACCTCCAAAAGTGGTATCTGTAGAGCCTTGAGCCAGGGGCGTACGTCTACTCACCTGTTGCTCCCCAGCCTCCGGCTCCCGTAGTGTAACAAGGGAGTAAGGTCCTTACCTTAACTCACTATTACCTGATCTTCGGTGGTGGAGCCTGGGTTAAGAATACCTCTGTATGTTGTAGTGGAGTTGAGTACTGATCTGAACTGTATCTAAATGTGTAGGACTCTTCAATCATTATAACCACTGGCACTACACATATCTATTTAAACCTTTCTGAAGAATTATATCCTTTGGAACCAGTGACCATCTTAGGGCTGGACTTTATAAGATTGGGGGGAAGCTGTTTTGTGTTGATTCTGAAGGGTTATGTCTATTTCTATGCATCTGAGTGCCTACCTGTATTTCACTGGTCATTGAATTAGATGCTATTTTGTGTGACGCTATTTAACTGGGATTTTGATCTGCTTAATATGTAAACTAAAGGCCTAATAAGTAATTATATTTTTATACTTCCCTAACTGTAATTAATGTTGTTTCTCTATGTGGGCTCATTGTAGCCCTAGACAACTCACACACCCTTCCTGAGACTAAGCCTTGTAACAATGCTACTGTACATTAATTGGGTTTGGCTAACCTCTGTTCACCCTAATAGGGTGGGCTCCCAAAATCCTCCCACCAGGGCTGATTTTGGAAATTCATCTTAACACCCATCCTCTCCATAGTCACAGTGATCTAGCACCCAGATGTTTCTCAGTTCTTAAAGACAGTCACGCGGTTATAGCACCTAGCTATTTCTTTACTCCACTTCTAATATCTGGGGTATATGACTCAGATTGATTCTTTGTCCACTAGGTCTTCACATGGGTATAGAGCCTAGCTCATGTTTTGTAATACAATAGAGCTAGGAGGGTCGTGCATAGCCCATTTCTTCCTGCCCCTATGCTGTAGTATCCAGTCCTCAATAAAAGCTATTGTGCTCCCTTCACTCTGTATGGCTGTCGCAGATGACTCAAGTAGTACTCTGAATCTCAGATGCTTCAAGTTGTTTTCTTTTTTTTTAATGGTTTCTCAGGCCACTAGAGCCATCCCTCCCTCCCTCTCTCTCTCGTTTAGAAAGCACTTATCCTCCATAGCCCAGGGATCACTATTTGCATGGTTAGTATATACAGGAGATTGACCCCTACTGTCTAAGGGGTAGTGTCGCTGGTAGTAATCACCGGAAGGCAGTATCCTTACCTATTTATCCGCCCTCAGGAACTTCCTAGATTGACCGTACACTATCACAATGGTTAGTTGATTAAAATGGATTAAGAGGTGTACGCTCTTTGATGTTGCCCCCTTACTACTCTCCTCCTACTAACTCCACCCACCTCCACTCTGTCTACTCCTTGGGTCTTCCTAGTCTGTCCCACCAATGTTTCTCACTCCTTTTTAAGTCTTGCTTCCACCCTTTGATGTTGCTACTCCCTCATTCACACTTGCTTCCTTCTCCACTTACTACTATGACTCCACCCGGCTTCTTTTCAGATGCCCCTATTTTACTCTTGCATCTACTTCACATTCACTTCCTACACTCCCTCTCCTAATCACACATGCTAGTTTGCCACACACACTTGCAACGCAGTATCACCTGCACTCAATCTTACTAATATCACATCCTTATACAAAAATGAGATAATACCTACCAAAAAAGAAACCTTCAACTCTAGGATAAACCAGGCAAGATCCAGCACTAGAGAACTATTTAATATCCTAAAGGAACTAGAGAACCCTAATCCTCCTGCAGATACATGTACGAAGGACAAACCCTGGTGCACCAGCATCCAGAATGCCCTTGTCAACAAAATTACAGGGCTCCAAACTAAAATAGAGAACATACGACAACAACTTACCTGTAGCAAGACTACCAGCCCAATCACGCCACCTCCCATTGACATAAACTCATGCTTCACATTCTATAAGGTAACCATAACTGAAGTACACAAAATGATAGCCTCCTTGAAACCATCCAACTGTAAAGGGGACAGTTGCCCTGCTCAGATTATAAAAGATGCAGCTAGAGATCTATCCCCCTTCATTACCAAACTAATAAACTTATAATTTACCAGCAACGCAGTCCCAAGCAATTTGAAACAGTCATGGGTTCTCCCACTTCTAAAAATACAAACATTAGACCTGTCTATACCCACCAATTGAGACAAATCACCACTCCCTTTTCTTCTGAAAATCCTAGATAGAGTTGCCTAGCTGCAAATTCAAGAATATTTAGAGACAAACCAACTACTAGGAATCCGTCAATCTGGCTATAGACCTCAACACGGAACAGAAACGGCCCTTGTTGACCTCAACAGCCAGATTGATGAAATTAAAGATAAAGGCAATGCCGCCATCCTACTTCTTTTAGAACTCTCTGCAGCCTTTGACTTGGTTGACCATAAAATCCTCTGCAACCACCTGTCATCAGCAGCACACTTCTCCCTCTCTGCTGTCATGTGGATACAATCCTTCCTTGCTAATAGAACCATGCGGGTCTTCTCACACGTAGCAGCAGATGATCCTATCCCTATTACATGTGGTGTCCACAAGGCTCTTGTGTTTTGCCTACTTTGTATAACATATTTACAAAGCCACTTTTCGACAGACTGGACCATCTGGGTGTCACCTACACCAATTATGCAGATGACACCCAGATACTCCTTACTCCATCAGGTAACTACAACTCTGATGTCGACCAGATCAACAAAGTCTTCACCATCATTCAGGCATGGATGGCCACACATGGCCTCTGCCTGAATGATAAGACTGAACTCCTCCTTGTTGGCTCACCCAACAACCTGTTGAAACTTAGCCCCAACTACAACAGCATCGTCATCAATGTAAATACCATTCCAATTGTTAAAAGTGTAAAAACCCTTGGTTTCTACCTTGATGCCAACACCAACCTCTCTAAACAAATCAACATGACCGCCTCAGCCACTGCCTACACAGGTAAGCTGATCAGGGCCTGCAGACCTTTTGTATCCTCTAATAGCTGCCTCATACTGGCCAGGGCTCTTATACAGTCCAAATTGGACTACCGTAACAGTCTATACCTTGACGCAAATAAATCCATAATCAACAAATTGCAGGTCCTCCAAAACAACGCTTTACGAGCGGCATTAAACATTCCTAGGCGAGAGCACATTTCTACTATTAGAAAATTGTGCAAGTGGCTCTCCATACAACAAAAAATCAACCTAAAAACAATTTGCCTCACATACAAAGCCCTGAACCACCAAGCCCCTCCATATCTCACTAATCAATTCACCCTGAAATCTTCTGCCAGAATCACAAGATCCACCAATACATTACATTATGCCTGGTGAGGCCCAGAGTCACCCTAAAAAGAGCCGGAGGAACTAGCTTCCCGGTTCTAGCCTCCCAACTTTGGACTACTCTACCACTGGACATCAAATCCATCTCCTCCATCTCCAACTTTCAATCATTCAGAAATCATGTCATCACATGGATACTGAATAAAAACTAACACTACCTCGTCTCACTCATGTAATCACATATACATACCTTAGCACTCGCTCTCTCTTACCCATGTGCTTCGACTCTATTGGTTTGTACCATAAATGTGTATATACTATATAATCTGTATAAATTGTATAAATCATAAAATGTATCCTGTAACCATCCACCTAAGCGACCCCTGGGTCTGGTGCTCTATATAAATAAACAAAAAACTCACTAACCAATATCTAATCTGCTCCAATGATCACCTCCACACTCCCCTCCACCATCTCTTTCTTCTGGTCTTGTGGTCTTTTACCTCCTACTCCACTGACCTCACCCATACAACCCACTTACTGCTTTCTGGCATTTCTTTTATCCCCCTTCGCCTATACCGGTTGGTCATCAAGCCCTAGCCAACCTGGTCCTTTCTTCCCTGCTCGGGAGGGATCAATATCACAGAAACCCAAGAGTGGGTTAAGGCCTGCCTCTTTTCTCCACATAGTGCATCCGTGCTGCCGTAATGGCGGCTCGCTTTGCATAGCGTCCGAGGTCATGTTAGGTGGCAGCCGCTGGGTTCCTCTTAGTTAGTATAGCCCTTGTTGGTTGTATTTCAGATCCTCGGTTGTCTAGTGCTGCAACGCCAGTCTCACTGCCTTGCATGTTGTGGTCGGCATGCTCTGCACAGCTTCAGTAACAGCTGCACAGAAGCTTCGGCACCTCATTTGGTTGCTCCCTATCTCCAGGCGGTGTTTCTAAACCACTCGCGTAGCACTTATGGTAGGTCCACAGGAGCTCTGGCTCTCTTTCCTCTGGCTCGTTCTCCCTGGTTGGGATTTTGTTCTGATAGATTGCTGTCCTGCATGTGATCTTCCGCCATAACTGTTGTTTCTTTGGCTTTTTTGAAAAAGCAAGGAAAACATGGCCAGCACTTTGGTTAAGGGGTTTGGGATGATGCAAATTGGTACTGCACATATATAGTCAAGCACTTGCGGGCGGGGCAGGAGAAGGGCCCTCTCAACTGCCACTGTTTCCGTCTGGAATAGGATGCGCCCTGGATTCCTACTTGGTAGGCCTTCCACTTAAGGCGCAAAGGAGTTCCTATCTCCTCTTGACAAGGTCATGCTGCAATGGGTAAAGTCCGGGTAAAATGGGATATTGTGCACCTGAAATGTTTTGTACGAATTGTCATGCTCCTTATCAGTCATAGGCCCTTATTCTGAGTTTGGTGGTATTCCGCCTGTAATTCCAGTGGGATGCCACCAAAGCAGAATGAACATTCCTGCCGCCTGATATCCCAGGGTTACTGGGATATTACAGGTGGTGGGAATGCTGGTAACTCCCCATGCCATGGAGTGCAATAGGTAATTAAAGCATTTTATTTTGCCGGTGGGGGCCTGATCTACCGGCAGGCCGGGCCTGGAGGTAGATATGTGGTCCCCAATGGCAAATCAGTTGTTCCGCAGTCTGGTTAAAATGCTGTTGCAGGAATTACTGGCAATTTTGCCAGCATTTTTTGCATACCATGGAAACTCTAATGAGCCCCATAATTTATTAAGCACTTGGATCCCTATAAAAACAGATTAGAGTACTTATGATTAAGTTCTTTTTGTAATCAAATCCATCAGTGAAACCAAGTTTAGTTACAAAAACACAACATTGTCCATAAAAACAATAATGCAGCTCAAGTGATCCTAAAACGTTCCCCATGAAACCATTGAAATCATACTAGAATCTACTACTCATTGGCGTCACCACGTTCTCACATGTCACCACATAGCTGGGAGCTGACAATTCTGCAGACCCATGCGTCACGTAATATTGCCATCAGTTAGGTCGGCCATTATCTGTTGTAACTAGGACAGAAACATCAGAAATGTGCCAGGATTTCCACCTACATTCTCAACCCCCTTCCCATCTCGGAGTGATGCACAGTCGGGGTCACACTGGATGAGGGGATCTCAGTTTGAATTGTACAATTTTGGAGAAATATTGTGACGTATGAATGCTTTGTTACTTCTGAATGCATACTTGAATTAATAGCATGTTTTTAATCTTTTCCTTTCAGACTATTGAAGAAAATGAGGTGTATTTGCCCAATGATGAAATCTGGGTTTATGACCTAGATTGTGGATTGTGGTAAGTTCTGAACTTGTGAATTTGTTGCATTTACAGGGTTCTTTTTTTGGGAATATTTTGAAATCTAGAGGTGTTAGCTGGGTAAAATCTTAAAATTCACTTGTTAAACAAATTAATATGTGGTACACTAGCTGTAAAGCAGAGTGACAAATGTGTAATGAAGTCTTTTATAACCGCAAAGTGTGATTGGCTTGATTAAACCAAGTGTAGTGTCAGTGAGTTGTCTGTGATGCAGCATTTGTTATCTATATTGTGTGTTGTCTGATGTTGAGTCACGTGCGATATTGTTGGAACGTGTAATGAGTAAACATAAAAGATGCTAAGTGGTAAAATGGGTGCTGGAATGAAACCAATGTCTCATTGTGATAGCTGTTCTCGTCTGTATACATGTTCACATCTGTGCACAAAATACCATTCAGAGTTCTGACAAACACAGGTGTGTTTTGGGTTGTATAAATATTTGTAATTGAATCTGCAAATAAGAAGCACCCAACAGCTTTAAAAAAAACCTGTGGCCCTTCGGTTTCCAACTGAACATTTAATAGGAGCTTACAACCACTGTACCATTGCACCCAGGTATGCCACATTGCAAAATGTCACTCTTACGGCACAACTAGAAATCCTTGCTGTTCAAGGCAGAAAGACATCTCACCCATTAGCTTTTACTTTATACTAATAGGGGTTACTAACAGTAGTTTATAAACCAGTGAATTGTGCTTCATTGTTTTACTGTGATCTTGGAGCAGACTGGTAAGGCAGATTTTTTGTTGTGGGCAAGGGGCCAGCAACCATTGACAATTCTGCAGTAATATTCCCACTTCCAAAAGCTCTTCAACAACGTAGCTTGTATGAGAGGATTATAATCCAAACAGTACACTCATTTCAAGCTATAATACGCATTCAACTGAAATCAGCCAAATTAACTCCATCCGAGTTACTAAAGGGCATCCGTGTGTAGTATATTTGCCATTAGATGTCAAAGAAAATGTTCAAACTTTAGGAGTACAGCGACCAATAGATCAATGTTTGATTGTACTTGTTAATGGTGTACCAACAAAAGACAAAATAATTTGGCAACAACTAGTCGACTTAAACAAAGTTAGACGAGCCCTACAATATCTAAAAGAAAACAATGAATACTACATAGATATAAACATAGAGAAAACCTTTAGAGAAACCACCCAAATAATTGAAGACTCACAGCAACTGGACAAATTGAACGTGTAGATCCTGTTACAGCAGCCAACATTTTAGACCAGTATACAATTCACCCAATACACTCCAAAGACACCATTGAAGATGCATTAGAAACATATCAAATGCATCAAGCCAAAGGATCCCCATTGAGCATATGGGAAAACAGGGTAGAAGCACATTCTTTTTCTCCACTCTTTCCTACAGGAAAAGGAGGAAGATATGATGCAAGGTCAACACAAATTAGTGCATCAGAATATCGTTCTTTAAGAATGTATTCTGAAGACCCCAGATTCAGACAAAATGTTGAATACGTTTTCCACCTTCTGAAAGTGAATTAGCAACTCTGTTACGGAGTTGCGCACACCTTAAAAACAGGCTCTAACTTTTTAAATATGTCTGCTACCCAACTACTACAAAAACTAAAAGACAAAGATGAAGTTTTGCAGTTAAATATCCCAAACCTCTTGGCAAACATGCGTGGTGCAAAAGAATACTGGTTCGGACGAAACGCTGATGTATGTTGTATCCTAAGGAGCCTAGGCCCACCCACATTGTTACTTTAAGTTGTGCAGAGTACGCATGGCATGACTTGCACAACTGGTTACGTACTGCACACCAAAATAAAGAGGGAATCGATATCAAAATACAGGCGAACTCTGTTCTCTTGACCCGGTCAATGTATCAAGATACCTTTGCCATCTCTTCATTGCCCTGCTGCACTTTATCTGCAATAAAACTACCCCTTCACTCTGAGAAGTGCAACACTTCTTTTGGAAAAAGGAATATCAATCCAGAGGAGCACCACTCATCCACATGTTTTTGTGGATAAAAGATGCTCCTAAATGTGCCCATGATAGTGACAACACTGTTTTTAAAGTTTATTGAAAAATACATTACCGGTGGTGACCTACATACACAAATCTTACGCTTGCAAAAACATAAGTGTGGCAAATATTGCTTACGTAGATATAAAAACAAAGGCAAATACTATACCAAATGTCGCTTTGGCTTCCCTATACCAGTTTGCACAAAAGGACAAGTAAATAGCTTGATGTCTTCTGTTAGACAAGGTGTAAAAGGCAAACCCCCTAAAACACATACAACATTAAAAGGGACGAAGCATCCAAGTACATCAATGATTACAATGCAATCATTGCCCTTTTGTGGAATGCAAACATAGACATACAATTCATTGCAGACAATTCTACTGCAGTTGTAAGATATGTCACAGCCGATCTCACCAACGTAGAGAAAACAGAGCTAAAACACATCTGGAATGATATGTCTGACAAGACACTCAAATAAATTGTACAGCTTTGGTATAAAAAAGCTATCCCATAGAGAATGCGGGCGCTACGAAGCTGCAGACCGTTTAACAGGTACAGCCTTATTTATTTTCAAATTTGTTTTGTTAATTTTACAATGTTGTTCAAGGTACATAAGCAAATCATAATCTCCCAACTGTTGCAATATCCCAGCTTCTTCTCAGCTGAATATACGAACAGTAACAACATTGTATTTTCAATATCTGTGTGCTTGCCAAAACCTCAAACATTAGCAACACAATAAACCAAAACAGTGAACAAGAGCTCAACTGGACTTTTCTACCAGCAGATCCCTGAGCTAGGGGAAGGGGATCATGGAACAGGTATTTATGGAGCTGTCCCCTAAAGCACCTTTGCAAAGCCACTGTTGGCCTGCCTCTTACTTTGTGCAGCCCTTAACAGGTTATTCTTCACCTCAAGGTGGTTTGTCATCTGAGGGTGGGAACATTGGTACATTCAGGCTGTTCCACGTTTCAAACGCATCTGATTGTTCACCTTCTCCACCCTGCATATTCCCAGCCCACGCCTTCGTCTCTGCAAGATACCAGCGCTCAAATTCTCTCTACCACTGGTTGTATTGGGGGCCCTGTTTACATTTCCATGACATTGCAATGCGTCTCTTCGCTAAGACACACGCCAGATACTTGAACTTCATCATGTACCTATATTTGTTGGGTCTGGGGTACATTCCCAAAAGACACTCCATTAAGTTCCTGTTACGATCACTGCTTACTGAATCAGATACTCGTGAGACTTCAGAGAATGGAGTATAAGTCGTCCCTTACTGCAAACCCCGTGAACCAGGGTCTCCTGAAACAGGGTGACCTTTTTTTCTAAACACCCTTCTGTCTGTTTGAAACTACAGACAAAAATGTGGTATGGGCAAAACAGCAATTTATACCGCCTTGGTATGCGCCAGGCTGTAAAGAAGGATAAGGAAAGATTTAGTATCTTTAAAGAGGAAAAAGATATGAGAAAACCGTGCTAATGGGACAAACCTGCTAAGTGTGAAGGTTGAGCCTGTATTATATTCTTGAGGGGTATTGCTCTATGAGAATTCCTCCTAATTTGCAGAGACCGGAATCCCAATATTGATCAAATTGAAAAAAACAAATCCAGAAAGTGAAGGATAAAATAACAGAGGAAGGTTAGTAAGGACCTACCCGGGCGGCACAAGGACGCTCTAACAGCTGTAGGGTAGGCACCGGTATGCAGCAAACCGTCTTATCCAAGGGGCACCTTTCTATTGATTTGAACTGTCCACCGCAAGTTAAGAAAAAGAAAGTTAAACAAAATGCAAACTCCAAAGCCAAGGGAATCCCAAACAATCCAGTAAGCGGTCCGAGGTCAGTACAAGGAGGAAGGCATCGGCTAGCAAACCGGGATAGTTTGCCATGTAGTTGTTGTAGAGAAGATGTTTCTCGATTAGTAACCAAAGCCAAGGGAGTCTGAAATAATCCAGTAAGCAATCCGAGGTGAAATGCAAGTATTAAGGCGTCCGTACAACAAACCGGACTGAATTGCAGAAGACTGAAGCAAGTATGGAATAGTCTGGTTTTAGTCATGAGCGCCGAGGCAGGAACCAAGTGAGGAAATCCACTGAAGGGATCAGGATTCTATCCCCATGCAAAGTGTGGAACAAGTAGATGGTGATTCACGGATAGCAATCCGCTTTCCGCAGCTAAACAAAGTTCCAAAAGGAGATACGAAAGAAACGAACCGCGAACAAGTCGCGTAGCAACTTTAATCAGAAGCGCCGGCTCACCAGAAGGGGATTTCCTTTATGGAGTGTTGGAATCCCCTCGTCATTCGGCAGTAGCTCGCGTCGGGGTAACCATGGTAACGAACGAGTTACCCGACGCGAGCTAGGTCGCCTGCGTTTGTGCAGCTGCCTTAGGCGCCACAGAAACTGCCACCTATGAAGCAGGGAGAGGGGGCGTTGACGCCAACCGCCACGGCTGCCCACTCTCGCATGGCGCACTGTGACAATATCCTCGCCCAAAGAGCCCGAAACTCAGCGGGAGGCACGGAATCTAGCCAGCAACAGGGGTGCATGAACATCCTCCACCTGTACCCACAACCTGTCCTCCTGCCCATATCCCTTCCAGTCACTGTAATAATAATGGACACCCCTGCACACTTTAGTGTCCAATATAGCCCGTACTTCAAACTCCTCAGAACCGTTTACCATCAGGGGAGCCAGGGGATTGTGTATCCTGCTACCGGGCAGGCAGGGCTTTAGTAAGGAAACTTGGAATGCCGGTGGATACGCCAATGATCGGGGAGATCCAAGCGGACCAACGCAGAGTTCAGGACCTGAGAAATAACATAAAGACCGACATAGCGGGGTAGCAGATTTTTCTTTCCCGACAATCTCAGCTGTTTAATCGAAAGCCATACCTTCGTCCCCACTGCTTATGAGGGAGTACGGGTGCAGCGAGTATCTGCATACTTCTTGTAGCGTTCTTGTGCTTGTCAGAGGTTTCCTTACTCTGATATGCAGCAAAGCCAGGTTACGGACACAGTCAGCAGCTGCATGGTTATCTAAATGCGGGGACGGATCCAGAGGAATGGACCTAGAATGCCGACCATACAATGCATAAAAAGGAGATGATGGAGTAGAGAAATGCAAGGAATTATTGCACGTAGATTCAGCCGTAGGCAGGAAACAAACCCAACTATCATGATGTAGGAAACCGACGACAGGAGTTACTGTTCAGTGGTGGCATTCAGTCACTCTGTCTGCCCATCGGTCTGTGAATGGTAAGCACTAGAATATCGATCCTCAATACCAAGCGAGGCCGTCAAGGTAGACCAGAAATGAGACCATGATAGATGTTAATCCAGGATATCGGAAAATGTGTTTAGAAAACCGATCCCCCAACACTGAAGCTGACGGAATACCCTGTTGGGGGACGAATACGGCCATCTTAGTGAAATAATCGATGACAGACCAGATAGTGTCATAGCCCTGTACAGGAGGGAGTTCCACGATAAAATCCATAAAAATCATATACCAGGGCCTATGAGGCATCGGGAGAGGGTGCAAAAGGCACACAGATCTAACACATCGGCTTTTGCACTGACACATGCAGAGCATGTGGAAACATACTCAAGAACATCACGTGACATAGAGGGCCATCAACACCATCTCCTCAGTAGATCGTCTTTTGCCTGCTTGGATATACTGCCGCCTGTGAATTATGACACCACTGGAGTGCACTCCATCGTGTCTCTTTAGTAGGGATATATATTTTTCCATGTATGTAAGGGAGCCCGTTGATGATATCGGCATTCAAGTCTGAGTACTGTCAGAAAATTTCAGACCCACGTCTGGAGCTGTTCTCGAAGTACTGGTCTTCTCTGGGCACCGCAGAAGGGGCACCTATATGTGAGAGTGCATCAGCTTTAGAGTGATGTGTAGCTGGACTATAGGTGATAACAAAATCAAATAAAGCAAAAGAATGCTAACTAGCCTGCCGGGCAGACAAGCATTTCCGGGTTTTGAGTGCCAGTAGGTTGCGATGATCAGTATACGCGTTAAGTGTGTCGCGCCCCTAGCAGATGGGGCCTTCATTCCACGAAGGCAGCCTTGATTGCCAACAGTTCACGTTCTGTGATGGTTTCATTCCTCTGAGAAGGGGTCAACTTCCGGGAGAAAAAGGCGACCGGATGAATCCGGCCTGTCCCTGGGCACTTCTGAGACAAGACAACACCTACTGCAATGCCCGAAGCCAACACCTACTGCAATGCCCGAAGCGTCAGCCTCGATCAGAAACGGCTGTAGAGAATCCGGATGCTGTAGCACTGGAGCCGTCGTAAAAGCGGATTTGAGGGCATGGAAGACTTGCTGGGCAGCCGGGGTCCAACAAAAGGGCGATTTGGTGATTGTGAGAGAGGTCAAAGGGTAAGCAATGGAGGAAAAGGAATGAATGAATCATCTGTATAAATTGGCAAAACCTGAAAATGACTGCAATGATTTGATGGAAGTCGGGATAGGCCAGCCTTAACTTTGGAGTTGTTTATTTTCAAACCCTGGTCCGTTAGATCATAACCTAAGAACTCAATCACGTTGGAATTAAAGACACACTTTTCTGGCTTGGCATATAGATTGTTGTCCCTTAGTCTTTGTAGGACTGAACGGATGTGCCCGATATGTTGGTCGTAGGATTCAGAATAGATCACGATGTCCAAATATATGACAACGAAGTGGTCCAACATATCTCATAAAACATTGTTCATAACTGGAACATGGCGGGTGCATTACATAGCCCGAAAGGCATTACCATGTATTCAAATAAACCATAGCGTGTTTTAAGCTGTTTTCTACTCCTCGCCATCTCGTATGCGGACCAGATTGTAAATCCCGCTGAGATTCAATTTGGAAAAAATTACAGAGGAACCCAACTGGTCCAGCAAGAGAAGGTAAGTGGCAAAGGATATTAGTTTTTTATGGGGATAGCATTGAGTGCTCTCTAGTCGATACAGGCCCTTGGATCGCCCCCTTTCTTGGGTACAAAAAATAGCAGAGAGGCAGCAGGCGACTTAGGTCGGATGAACCCATGGGCCAAAGAATCTTGGATATATTCTTTGAGTACCTCTTGAAGAGTAAGAGTATACCCAACCAGAAGGTACTTTAGAACCAGGGATCAAGTCAATGGGGCGATCATACGGGCGATGGGGTGGTAATTGCTCAGTCTTTTTTTTTTTTATATCATCAAATGCATCAGAGTACTCCAGGTATACATCTGGAATTCTGGTATTAGGGTTCTTGATGACGGCCCCCACCGAAGAAAGTGAATCGAGCATAGTCATACAGGGAGATCTTGGGCTTGAAGAACCGTTAAGACATTGAGGACCACTACAGGCAGAAAGGAAGTCTAGCTCCTGTTTCACCCAGTTGATTTGAGGATTGTGAGCTTGTAACCAGGGTAGACCTAGTATAACACCATATTGTGTTGTTTTTATGAGATCAAAAGCCATTTTCCCATGATGTCCAGACCCAGTAGAAGTGTCAAGAAGCTTGGTTTGTTCTGTTACCAACGCAGATAGTGGTTACCAACGCAGATAGTAGTGTGGTACCATTGACTGCATTAACAAACTCAGGCTGACTATTAGGCAAGATCGGAATCCCCGCTAGTTGAGAAAACCGTAAATCCATGTAATTGCAAGTGGCACCGAGTCAATAACGACAAGGGCAAGCATAGTAATCTCACAGCTATTCATAAAAGTAATGGGTAAGTAAACCAACGACAGATCAGGGACCAACTGGGAGTCCAACGGGCAGCTACTCGGCAGGTGGACTCCTTTTACTGCCAAGCTTTGTAGTTTCCCGACTTCCTAACTTTTTTTGGGACAATCGTGTAACAAATGGTCAGCAGAGCCACAGTACATACATAAGTTTACCTTGCGGCAATGTTTTCTTTTGGCACTAGACAACGGGCCACGTAAGATGATATATGGCATTTATAACGCGCCTATACACAAGTGTTTCAAGGCGCGACACAGAAAGGGGGCGGACAGAGGGATGATAGAGACAACGATCCTACTAGGCCAGGTGTCATTCAGATTGTGCAAGTGCAGGGGATGAGGGAGGTCAAGAGGGGAGGGGACAGTGCAGTACATGGGATAATAAATAAAGAATAAGAGAGGTACGGCCAGCTGGCGGCAAGTGCAAGGGTAAGTTCAGACATTGGGTGTCATGTGCTGGTGGGGGACTGTAGGGATACAAAAAATAGTCCCCAAGTGTGGGTGTTGCCAGGGTGGCAGTGCATGTGTGCTACTGGTGAGGGAGGGGACCTGGGCCCAAGATAAGAGGGTGGCCAGGTAACCAGTGCAGCCAGGAGTTCAGCAGGGGAGAGGAGAGAAAGCAGAAGCAAAGAGGAAGGTTTTGAGGTGCTTCCGGAACCGGAGATGGTTCTCCGCAAGTTTCAGGGAGGCAGAGGGAGGCCCCAGCCAAGACGGAGATCTACCACCAACTCGTTGTTGAAGCGACTGACCCTGAGGGAGTTGGAGGCGGATGAGCAAAGAGCTCGAGAAGGAAGATATTTTGGAAGAGAGAGTTGAAGGTATTTGGGCCCCAGGCCCCAGAAGGCCTTGTGGACAATGCAGAGGGTTTTGAACTTAATTCTTGCAGCCACTGGGAGCCAATGCAGAGATTTCAGTCCTGGAGAGATAAGATCCCTGGGTTTGAGGACAAGGACAAGTCTTGCAGTCCTGTTCTGGATAAGTTGCAGAGAGTAGAAGCAGGCAGATTCAGAAAGAGGCTGTTTCAATAGTCCAGCCTAGAGAGAACCAGAGCTCTGGAGACATTGAGCTTCTGGGGGAAGGAGAGAAAAGGAAGAATACCTCCTGAGGTGCAGCTGGTAGTGTGACTTCTTAGAGATGTCGGTGATGTGAGGAGAGAAGGAGAGTGTAGAGTCCAAGATGACCCAATGTTTTTAGCTCCGCAGGTGGGAGCAGGAAGAGGGCCAAGAGAGGCCGGCCTGAGAGTGACAGGAAAGGACGGGAGCGGGTGTGCCGATGAGAATCGCATTCTTACTGGCAGTAAGGCAGAGATCCTTGCTGCCACATCACTCCTGGATAGCAGACACAGTCAGAGAGAGAGAAGAAGAGGTGGCTGAAGGTAGCCTGAAAATGAGCTGAGTGCCATCTGCATAGCACTGAAAGTTGGGGCAGAGAGCAGCAATGCGGTGGGCAAGAAGTGCCAGGTATTGATTGAACAACCAGGGAGAGAGGTTAGATCCCTGGGGGACACCGCAGATAGAGATAGAGGAAGGATCCAAGGTCGATCAGAGAGGAAAGAAATCAGCCACGCCAGGGCCTGACTGGTGATACCCAGGTTATCACGGAGACGGTTGAGCAGGATGGCATGGTTGACCATGCCAAATGCAGAAGAGAGATCAAGTAAGATGAAGACACAGGGGGGTGTTGGAATCGAGGTTGGAGAGCAGGTCTTCACGGATGTTCAGGAGACAAGTTTCCGTGCTTCTGAAGACAGACTGATGGTCATGAAGACAACCAACAGAGTCAGTGTGAAGATTAAGCTGGGAGAAGGCCAGCTTTTCCAGGAGTTTGCCCATGAAAGGAGTGATGTAGATAGGGCGATAGTTATCTAGGCAGGACGGGTCAGCAGAGGGTTTCTTAAGAGGGTGCACAAGGAAGTGCTTCTGGGGGGAAATGGAAGACTCCAGTGGCGAAGGAGTGGTTGCAGAAGTCGACCAGAGCAAGAGCCAGGGAGTCAATGTGGTCCTTGATGGTTTTGGAGGAACAGGGATGAACCTGTTTTGACGAGACTTTCATAGATCGGACTTGTCTAGAAACCTCATCTGGGGAGAACAGGGGAAAGGCAGAGAAGGAGGGAGGTAAATTGGCTGAAGAAGGGCCAGAAGAAGAGCAGGGAGTAGAGTAGGTAGGGGGAGAAGGAGTAGGGGTAGAGGAATCATCCTTAATTGCATGGGTTCAGCGTCAGTATGCCTGACCCCCATATCCAGAGGTTTAACAGCTGTTGGAATGTTGGTCCTTCGTTCCCCCAATCTTTCAGCATGCCTAGCATCTATCTGTAGAACCAGATCCAATAGTTCAGGAAAACCAAGGGGTACTACAGGAACAGTAGCAAGCATATCTTTGAGCCTTTCGAATAAGCATTTATAGAACACGGCAGCCTTCTTGTCCTCAGGCCATCCGGTTTCAGCAACCAATTGATTGAACGAACTGAGCCAAATGAGAAAGGAAATGTGTGTTTCCTTGGCTAATACTAAGGAACTCCAAATCCGTGGCTTGCGTCTTGTACCTAGTATCAAAAACGCAGTTCATAGCCGTGATCAGGGCATCACAATCATATAGCATGTAGCTATTTGTCTCCAAGAAGGGGTTAGCCCATGCAGCCACCACCCCTCCGAGATATGAAGGCACAAATGCCGCCTTGGTGTGGAGGCAGGGAACAGGGCAGGCGACAAAGAGCAATTTACATTGGTTTATAAAGGTCCTATAAGCCTTTGGGTCTCCGTTGAACCTTAAAGGTGGGGCCAAATGGGATTGTGTGGACATGAAGACCGGTACATGCGTTTGGCCCGAAACAGGGTAAGAACACCAAGACATAAAAGGACCAGCTTGGGGGCCATCCTGAATACTAGAACGTGTGGTGTCCTGGAGAGCGTGGACATGCTATGACGAAGGTTGTCCTGAGCAGTGATCATGTCGCCTTGCAATTCCACCACCAACTGGGTGACGGCGGGTAGGGCTTCTGCAGCTTCAATAGAGACTCCTGTTTCTGTTGCGATCACTGCTTACTGAATCAGATACTCGCGAGACTTCAGAGAATGTAGTCTAAGTTGCTTACCGCACACCCTGTTAACCAGGGTCTCCTGAAACAGGGCAAACTTTTTTTCTAAACACCTGTTTGAAACTACAGACAAAAATGTGTTAGGGTAAAAGAGCAATTTATACCACCTTGGTATGCACCAGGCTGTAAAGAAGAGTAAGAAAAGATTTCGTTTCTTAAAGAGGAAAAAGATAATATGAGAAAATAGTGGTAATGGAATGAACATAAGCGTGAAGGTTGAGCTTGTATCCTATTCTTGAGAGGTATTGTTCTATGAGCATCCCTCCTAATTTGCAGAGACCGGAATCCCAATATTGATGAAATGGAAAAATCAAATCCAGAACGTGGAGGATAAAATAACAAAGGGGAAGGCTAGTAAGGAACTATCCGGCCGTACGAGGATGCTCTAACAGTTGTAGGGTAGGCACCTTATCCAAGGTGCTCCTTTCTGTTGATTTGAACCGTCCGCCGCAAGTCAAGAAAAAGAAAGTTAAACAAACAAAATGCAAACTCCAAAGTCAAGGGAATCCAAAACAATCCAGTAGGCGGTCCGAGGTCAGTACAAGGAGGAGGGCATCAGCTAGCAAACCAGGATAGTTTGCTGTGTAGTTGTTGTAGAGAAGGTGTTTCTCAATTAGTATCCAAAGCCAAGGGAGTCTGAAACAATCCAGTAAGCAATCCAAGGTCAAATGCAAGGGTTAAGGCGTCAGCACAACAATCCAGACTGAATTGCAGAAGACTGAAGCAAGTATGGAATAGTCTTGTTGCAGTCACGAGCGCCGAGGCAGGAACTAAGTGAGGAAATCCACTCAAGGTATCAGGAGTCTCTCCCCATGTGAAGTGTGGAACAAGTAGATGGTGATTCACGGATAGTAATCCACTTTCCGCAGCTAAACAAAGTTCCAAAAGGAGATTTGAAAGAAACGAGCCGGGAACAAGTGGCGTAGCAACTTTAATCGGAAGCGCCAGCTTACCGCGAGGGGATTTCCTTTATGGAGTGCCGGAATCCCCTCGTCATTACGGCGGTAACTTGCGTCAGGGTAACAATGGTAATGAATTAGTTACTCGACGCAAGCTAGATCGCCTGTGTTCGTGGAGCTGCTGTAGGTGCCACGGAAACTGCCACCTGTGAAGAAGTGAGAGCGGGCGTTGATGCCAACTGCCACGCCTGCCACTTTCGCATGGCGAACCGTGACCGCTCCATTGAAACCTAGTAGTGCCAGTTTTCCTGCATGCCTGCTCCATGCAAAATCAGAAAGTCTGCAGCTGAGTGCATCTAAAAAGCATATGTATCAGGTCTGCCCCCTCGGCATTACACCCGGGACAGTCGGAGACCGATTCTTTGTTAAATTTGGCCACTCGACTGGGAGCCATATATGTCCAGTGCAATATATTGAGTTGGACCAAGCAGAACCGCATGTTTCGGGACCCATTCTTAACAAAAATCGGAGCTTACTCTCATTGAGTCTCTGTACACTGTGTCCCTGCATTGTTTTCATATTTACCTTTCAGCCTCTCATGTGTTGTATCTGCCCTTCTCAGAAGACATTCATAAATTTGTGCCGTCGGCCTGCAACGATCTACTCAGTCATATAGCAGAGATAAAAGCGCTTAATATCCAGGTTCAGTAGGCCATCCCTCCCATTTTTGCTTGGCCACCTTTAGTATTTTCATGTAACGTACGAATTTGCCCCCCCAGTAGTACCTCTTTCTGCATTAGTAATCCAGCTCTCTGAATTCCCTGTTCCCAATAATATGTGCCTAGGTGTATATGCCATGCATTTCCCAAGTCCTGGCAGCCCCTAGTTCTGCCAGACACATGCAGTTATCCTCTATTTTAGGACCATTTCGGGAATAAGGGTGTTGTAAATTAACTTTCTTCAGTGCCTTCGCCCAGATCTGTCGGCCTAGTCCCACTATCAAACATTGGGAGCCCATGCAAGAACCAGAGACCCACAATGGTTCCTTAAGCCTAGCAAGTCCCCCGCACCCTTGGTATGATAAATATAGCATCTTCAGTGCAATCCTGCTGCAGCCTCCTCTGCATAGAAAACCCCTAATCATAGCTTCAAGGTCTCTGAAGAACTGTGACTGTGTGTAGTAGTGCACATTCGCGAATGCGTACAACAGCCTTGGGAGAATAATAATGTTGGTAATTGAGACCCTGCCCATAAGAGAGTGGCAAACAGGACCAACATCTTATGTACCTTTGGATCCTATCTGTTATGTCTGTGTGTCTTGTGGTTTATGTGCAATCTGGGCCCCTAAATATTTAAACATTGTTGTTTCCCCCTTCAGACCAAGGTCCAGTAAATCCGCCATAGCTTACCGCCTGAGTTCCGCCAGAGGGAAAAGGCACGACTTCTGCCTACTAAATGTGATCCCAGACAGCTTTGCAAATTCTCCAGGAACATCTAAAATAATTAGGAAGATTGTGATTTGGTTCACATAAGTATAATAAAACATTGTCCACATATACAAGATGTCTTGTGCCCCCCACGTCTCCTCCAGCTTCCAAATACTCTTGTCTCGGCTACACCGTCAGGGGTTCCAATGCCAGAATATATAACATTGGTGATACCGGGCACCCGTGGCGAGTTCTCCTCTGGATGTTCCATACCTCTGAGATACACTTCCCAGATTTTACTCTAGACACCGGGCTGGTGTACAGTATTTTAACTCGGCAAATAATTTCCCCCCAAACCTAAAAAACCCCTAAGCGCCACATAAATCCACTCCCAAAAGACAATCAAATGCCTTGATGGGATCGAGTGACACAACCACCAAGTGTTAATGCCGTCTATTGATCTGGTCTACAACATAGTAAAACCGACGCAAATTGAAAGCAGTGCTATGGCCAGGCACAAACCCTGTTTGGTCATCGTGTATTGTATTGGCTATGGCTCTGCGCAAGCGACCCGCCAGTATAGTAGTAAGTATTTTGGCATCATAGTTCAGCATGGCCAGCACGCAATAGGATTCACAGCTCTCCATGGGCTTCACAGGTTTAGGAATCTGTATCACCAGCGTCTCCCTCATACCTGGCGGGAGAATGCCTTTATCGTATGCCTTTCATACACCCACAGGAGTGGCTCTGCTAGCAATGAGCTATATGTTTTATAGAATTCTGACAGTAACCTGTCACTCCCCGGGGCATTTCCTCCCTCACCTCTTCCAAAGAGATAAGTTGATCCAGGGCTTCGGCCTGACTCTTCTAATTGCAGAAGTCGGATCTGGACAAAAACTGCCTCAATCTCCCCCTGTAGTACCTGTGTCGTGTCTGTACACCTGAGTGTAAAAGTCTGTGGAGATTTCATTTATGGCTGTCTTGAGACCTCTACTCAGCACCGCATTTATCCAGCAACATTGTAGTCCGTACCCTAGGCTGCTCCTGCTTACATAACCATGCCAGCATCCTACCAGATTTATCCCCTTCAGCGTGAGTCTGTGCCACCCGTGCCTCATAGTCTAACTTGGAGAGCCTGCCCCAAGCCTGTTTAGCTGCCCTGTCTTGGGCCTTCGGGCCTCTGACTTGGTGATTTATTTTAAAGTGTTTTTAATGACATTTATAACATACAGCATAAATTCACTATTCAGTTGCACATCATAGTGCATCAGTGTACATGGCTGCATACAAAGCTACATTAACGTAAAAAACAAAACAAACAGATGGTCTTTAACTGTGAAGTAACAATCAGGGAACTTAGTTGATGATACAGGGGAGTTCAACTGTGTTCTCATGGGGCGTCTAGTTAAAGCAGCTCAGGGCTCAGTGGCCCGGGCAGTCCAGGCATGGCCTTAATTTACATAAAGGGGCTTGTCGTCCGATAGGTGAAACATGTCCCAGGTGAGCGCCTTCCACGCCTCAAATGCAGGACCCACTTCTTCTCCAGCCTTGGCCACCCCTTCCTCCTACACCCTCGTTTCCGCATTAGACCATCGTTCAAGTTCGCTGTACCACCTGGGGTATCGAGGGCCCCCCCGTCGTCTTCCATGCCATAGCTATAGCTTGTTAGGCCAGCACACAGACCAATGTCCATGAATTTAATTATGTCTGACCTTGCTGATTCTTGGATAGGCCCCTAGTAAGCATTCTTTGGGTGTCTACTCGTACCTGAGCACCCCGGCCGTCCTGCAGGCTAGCTCTATTTTAGCCCAGAATTGCTGCACTTTCGGGCACCTCCAGAACATGTGCATCATAACCGACCCCTCCGAGCCACACCAGGAACAGCATGGGCTAACCTCAGTGTTAAATGTAGCTATCCTTGCAGGAGTCCTATAAGTCCTATATAGGACATTCAATTGGATTAGTCTGAACCGAGCATTTCTTGATATCTCCCGGGGATATGCTAGGATTCTTTCCCACTCTTTCTCAGTAATGGCGTTCCCTAAGTCTGTTTCCCATGTTTGTTTCAGTTTGATGCTCTTGGGGTTGGACCCATCTGTCAGTCAGCATGCTATATAGCCTGGATACTGGTTTCCACCCATCTCCTAAACTGCACAGCAATGTGAGTAGTGGATCTGCCCCAGGCTCCTCAGGCCACTCATTCCAGCATTTCTTTGCCAAGCCCCTGACCCTTTGATACCATAAGAATTGACCTTGGGTAAGCCTTCCTTTTCTCTCATGGTTTCAAACTCCCTGAAAACATCCTCCTCATATGTGTCTCCCCAAGTGTAGATGCCAATATCCTCCCATAGTCTTGCAGTTGTTAGGTCAGCCTTAGTCGCACAGACCCCCGCAGTGTTTGGGATCTCTGGTGAATAGGGGTGGTCGTGCCTAGTCGGTCTTAATACCCTGTCCCAGGTTTTTCTTCCTAATAGTACTATCATTGGAAGGAGGCTCGGGCATTTCAGTGGGACCCGGAGTACCTCCTTCAAGCGCACGGGGAGTACGGTGAGTACAAGTCGCTCTATCAGCTCTGTTTCTGAGGTAGCCTCATCTGCCTCATCTGCTAGCCATTTGGCCACAAAGCTGAGTTATGCGGCTGAGTAGTATCTCTCCAGATCTGGCAGGTTGACTCTGCCCCGTTTGTAAGACAATGATAGTATAGCCAAGGATAATCTGTGTTTGGCGGGGCCCCTGAGTAGAAAAAGGAGGTTGGGCCTTAATAATGTACATTATGAAAGAACTATAGAAATCGTGGTAACACTATCCTCTTGACAATGGAAACCCTGCCCATCACCGACAATGGGAGCCTAGCCCAGAACTTTGTGGATTTTCTGAGCCCCTGTACCGCCAGTGCGGTATACCCCTCGTGTGTCCATGCTGGTGTGTGTTAGGGAGAATTCTCTGTTTAGGCTGAATTTCCTAACCTAGTGAGTCCCCCAGCAGCTTTGCTGGATTTCTGGAGTTTGTTTTTTTCTCCTGCCAAGAGTGAGACTCTTTTTCTCCCACTCTTGGACATGATTTATGGTGTTCCTTTGACTGTTAATGTGTTTTATGGGCTATGGGGTCCTTTACTCCATAGGGTCTCATGTGTTTTTACTATGTGTGTTACACAGCACCCTCTGTGCAGTGACACAGGGGTGTCATAGTGACACCCCACCATAGACTCCATACCCATTGGCTTTACTATTCCCAAATTATGAACAGAAACCGGTACAAACCATCATATTGTGGACGTACTGGTCGGGGCAATTCGATTGCCCCTGGGTCTGTTAGTCGAGGGGGCACGTCTCCATTCCACTGATCGAGTTTTGGCTGGTGGCAGTGTATACTACTTTTTATATTCGACCGCAAATATATCCCTATGGGATTTTCCCATTGTTCGAGGCTACCAACTTTAATTATTTAATTCTCATAGCCTTGAACATACCGCCGGTTTATTTATTTAATATTAATTCGCCGGTTGGTATTTTTTGCCAGGACTCTATTCTAAAATGGCTTTTGTGTTCTCTTCTGTGACTCCAACCCAAGTCGAGCCCTTTGTTCCACTTTTGGCGGGCTTCTCCACAGAAGCCTCCAAAAGTGGTGCCACTCTGTCTGGGAACCACAGGGTGTGTGGGAGGGGGTTTAGGCACCCTGGACTGAGTTACCTTGGTAACTCAAGTCGCACTCTGGTGTGATTAGCATGTTTGATTGACAGCTAGGCTGAGTGAATGGGGGTGTGCTGCATAAAAGCAGGGCTTTGGGGACTGGAACTTCAGAAGTCGCCACAGGACCTGAGAATCCGACTTGGGAGAAACTGAGCCGACCTGCTACGACGACACCACCGGTGGAGCCCTGCGGAACCGACTCACCACTTCCCGACGACAGAGAAGATCTCCCTGCTGGAGAGTCTTCTTCCCCTGACTGGTGGGCACAACCAGTTTACCTTCTTTTCCTCGCATCCCAGGACGTCTTGTGGTTGAATTGCCCGAGCCAAGCACCCTGGCAAACGGACAGCCACTTACCACTGGACCGTGAACAAAAAGGACCGCTCCTTTTAACTGAGAACTCTGCGGCTGGTTTCTTCCCTGGCAGTACAACGGACTCCTGTCTTCCTCCCTGACGAGATCCTCTCTTCCCCCGGACGAAGCACCGACTTGCATCCGCTGTCGGGAACAACTGCCCCCTCTGGAGTATTCTCACCACTTTAAGGTACCGTGTCCGCCAGGCCTCCCTTTCTAAAGATTGCTACAAGGTAATAATAATCCCTTAATCTTCTGGACTGGGCCGCCTTGACCATCTAACTGGTCCCTTTCTTTTGGTCCAACTCTTTCTGAACCTTTTCGAGACTTTTGTGCACTTTTCAACCGTGTGACCTTGGACACATTTCGTTCTGATCCTCTTAAAGTGGATCCGGCTTTCTGAACTCTAACTTCACGGTTTGACTCTGCCTTCCTCTCTTGCTGTGTTCTTGTGAAAGTGTTGGGATCTGTTTCAATTTATACTCTGCTTTTCTCTCCCTTTTAAAATGAATTTTTAGAGTGCCATCTGCGTTAAGCGCTCATCGCTGTCTGAAAATAAGTGGGGCTTCACTTAAGACTTGTCTATATATTCTTTTAAGGGAGTGTATATCTTTTAATAACCGTGTTTTTGAACTGCTTAATATCAGTGCCTGTGTGTTTTATTAGATGTGATTTTAAATAAATAATTATATCTCTTTTACACCAAGCTCTGGTCAGTGTTTGCTTGTTCTACTGTGTTCCTTTTGACCTATTGTGAATACTCTGTATACTGCCTAACTCTTCTTGAGGGAAGTCTGACTGCTCAGCCAAAGCTACCAAGTGAATCTGTGTGGTACAGACTGCTACCAATAGGGTTTACTGCCAAACACCTGTAGTCCTAAATCTTTTGCAGTTGTCCCAGAGGGAACTGCACAGGTTTCTGCCTAACAGTGTGTGCCAAATATTGACCCCAAGGTATTTGAACGTGTGCAGCTGCCATTGAATCCCTACTTCTGGGAGTTCGCTCACCAATCTATCCCTCAGCCCTGCCAGTGGAAATATGCAGGACTTCTTCCTGCTGAAGGAGATCCCTGATACCCTTACATAGTTTTCCAGTATTTCTAAGATTGTTGGTACATTGAGGTGGGGGTCCCGCAGGTATAATAGTACATCATCAGCATACAGGGACACAATATGCTGCACCCCACCTACCACAATACCTGCATCCGAGAACTGTTTCCGCAAGTATATAGCTATGGTTTCTAGCCCCAGGATATAGAGCATTGGCGATAGTGGGCGGCCCAGCCTGATGCCTCTTTGAATGTCCCAGGGTGCCGAGACTGTTCAGCCTATTTTTACTCTCACAATTGGCGCTTCATATAATATCCTGATCCACCCAATGAAATACTTGCCAAACCCAAACTTTTACAGGGCAGCTATGAGCCATTCCCAGTAGATGGAATCAAAAGCTTTTATGGCGTCTACGGATACCACAGCATAATGCTCCTGTGAATTCGATGTTTGCGCAATTATATGCTGCATTCGAATGGATTGTGTCCTCCCACGCATTCCTCATCTTCGATATATCCTTACCTTCAGCTTTGCTGCTTCAGAATTTTTTTTTTCTCTCTCCACCAGAGGGTGCTCCACTCGAGTGGTTTGTGTCCTCCCACGCATTGCTCATCTTGGATATATCCTTACCTTCAGCTTTGCTGCTTCAGAATTTTTTTTTTCTCTCTCCACCAGAGGGTGTTCCACTCGAGGCGGCAGCGTGGATGTCCCTCGGCGGCATCCGTCGAGTGTCGACGTCATCTGTAGTATAATTGCCTCGAGCACGCCCGTTGGCCTCAGTTCCGTTTTTCCGTTAGCTTCGCTTCGGATCGAAATAAAACGGCGCTCCAGTCATAAGCAAATTATGTTGTCTTCCTCAAACCCATCTACTCTGAAAACGGGGTTTAAGAAATGTCTAAGGTGCGGAAGAAAAATGTCGCTGACAGACCCTCACCGTAACTGCCTCTGGTGCCTCGGGTCCGAACATCGGATCAACTACTGCGTTTCGTGCCAATCCATGACCCATAAGGCCTTGAAAGAAAGACGAGGTAAACTGGCGGTGGGGGAGGAATCCGCAAAGTTTTCTTCGAGAGGGAAGAAAGACTCGGCTGAGTCTTTGGCGAAACGCCATAAAAAATCAAGCAGATCGAGGAGTAGATCAAGGAAGTCCTCTTCTTCTTCGTCCAAAAAGGCGAAGAAGAGACAACACCGATCTCCCTCTTCTTCTTCTTCTTCCTTGACTTCGGAGGAAGTTATTATTTGTCCAACTAAACATGACTCCCCTAAAAAGTGGGAAGCATTTAGAGAGTCGATGATAAAAAAGAGTTGAGAACGCGGCCCAGACCCCCTCAAAAATGTCTGTTGAAGGTCATACCTCTACTCGCAAAAGAAGTGACAGAGGAAGGTCTAAAACTAGAAAATCCGACAAATTGTCGAGGTTGTCTTCTAGGGACTCTTCCCAGACTCCTAAAAAGACAGACTTTAAGAAAAAGACTTTAGACGTCGATACGTCATTAAAAACCTCGACGAAAACATCTTCGAAGCCTCTGTCGAAGGCTGTTGAGTATAAGGGTCGACGACCCAGCAGAAGAAAGTTGCGTCGAGTGTTTTGTCGACGACCTTGAAGACTCCTTCGACAGCATTTGTCGTGCCTTCGAAAACATTGAATACCTCGACAACATCGAAGGTAACGGCCACGACTTTGACGCTTCTGTCGACGTCGACACCAACTACAGGGTTGAAACATATTCTTGAGAAAGTATTTCACCCTGAAAGCAGACATGACTTTTTCCAAACTGTCAGCTGTATATGGAGAAATGTCATCAGGAAATGAAGAGGATGAAGAACAAGGTGAACCTGAGGTTTCATCAACAGGGGTAATATATGGTACAAGAGATGTTCCAGAGGAATTAATCAATCCTCAATCAAAAATTCAGGATTTGTATGAATGTTTACAGTCTGCAAGTGGACTAGATACGTCCCCTGAATATGAATTTGAAAGACCAGATCCAGCAGAACATGCTGATTTGGGTTACAGAAAACCTATGAATAAAGTAAGAGTTTATGGGATGGGGTAGGAATTCACCTGTATACCAGGATGATGATATGACAGATATTTTGTCAGGAGGCCCTCAACCAGACCCCATACTTCCTTTTCATATTGCCCTGCAAAGGAGAGTAAATGCTGCTTGGGAAAGACCGGAATCTATTCCAGCAGTGAATAAAAAATATGTGGCAAAATACAGACCTTCTAACTCTGGCCCAGAGTATTTGAGTAAACATCCTTCTCCTGAGAGCCTGGTAGTTCAGGCAGCCACATCAACAAAAAATGCTGCATACCCCACAATTCCTCCTGATGGGGATGACAAAAAGATAGATACATGGTCGAAAAAGGTCTTTACATCAGGGAGCATGGCTCTAAAGTCCACCAATGTATCTTGTACGCAAGCTAGATTCAATTATACTCTGTGGGACTGCATGTCAGCGGCAGCTCAAAAGATCCCGGAAGGAGAGGAACGTGATGGTTTCCTATCCATAATTAAGGATGGTAAGGAGGCTCCTGGAGAATGCCTTCAAGGAGGTTTGGACACTGCTGACAGTATCAGCAGGTCCATGGCATCTAGCGCAGTGCTACGCAGTTTTGTGTGGCTAAGGAAGTCCGGTTTCGCACCAGATGTTCAATCTAGACTTCTTAATATGCCATTTGATGGCTCGAGGTTGTTTGGCAGCAAGGCGGATGAAAGTTTGGAGAAGCTGCAGACCTCCAAGGCAGCGGCCAAGTCACTTAGTGCCGCTATAAGACAACCTCAGCAACTCCCCTACACAGGCTCATCTTCCTGGAGGGGTCGTCCCTTTCGTTTTTACTCCTCATTAGGGAGAGGAAGGGGACAGGCCAATCAAAGAGGGCAAAGAAAATGTCCTCGAGGGCGAGGAAGAGGTGCTAGATCTGCCCCAGCAACGGCATCTGTCCCTACAGCCGCTGCTGGAGCTGCCGCAAAACCACTCTGAGGTTTTCACTCACAAACCCCAGTGGGAGGCAGAATCTCACAGCATCTGAACGAATGGCAGGGCATTACTTCAGATGCTTGGGCGCTGGAAACCGTATCCCAAGGTTACTGCCTTCCCTTTCTAAAGAAACCTCCAGAATCACCCACTGAATACAACTCTACAAAAAATCCAGACCCGCTCCTGTGGAAGTTTTTACCCTGCTACAGAAAGGTGCAATAGAACATGTACCTGTAGCTGAAAGGAACAAGGGTTGGTATTCCCCATATTTCCTCATTCCAAAGGAGGACGGTGGACTGAGACCCATCTTGGACTTGAGAAACTTGAACAAGTTCCTCAGGAAGGACAAGTTCAAGATGGTCACTCTTTCTCAGATCCTTCAGGCTCTCCAACTTCACGACTGGTTGGTATCATTGGACCTTCAGGATGCTCACTTTCATGTGCCAATCCATCTCAAGCACAGAAAGTACCTGAGGTTCGCGATTGGCAACTCTCACTCTCAGTTTCGAGTTCTGCCATTCGGGTTGACCTCCGCCCCAAGAGTTTTCACCAAGTTGATGGCGGTAGCGGCAGCGAGTCTCAGAAGAGGGGCGATTCACATCTACCCCTACTGGACGATTGGATGATCAGGGCACATTCTCCAGAACAAGCCCAGGATAATCTATCCAAGACTTGCCACTTCCTTCACAAACTAGGGTTTTCTCTGAATTTAAAGAAGTCAAACATGATACCATCACAGAAGCTCCAGTTTATAGGAGCAGTCTTGGATACTTCTTCAGGCAAAGCCTCGCCTCCCGAAGAGAGAGCTTACCACATTCTGCAGATGGTGACAAAATTCCAGAATGCCCAGTATCTACCGGCCTTCGATTTTCTCAGGTTGCTCGGCCTCATGGCATCCTGCATTTTTCTGGTGCCAGAAGCCAGGTTGAGGATGAAACCCCTTCAATGGGCCCTCAGGACTCAATGGTCCCAATTTTCAGGGGAAATGACAGATCTTTTACAAGTTCCAACCAGGGTAGTACAGGATCTACAATGGTGGGCTTGCAAGGAACACATCCTCAAGGGACAATCTTTTTGGCAACCATGGCCGGAGATCACTGTAGTGACGGATGCCTCTCTCACGGTGGGGAGCCCACACCAACCATCTGACAATCAGCGGTTGTTGGTCTACATCGGAGTCCAGACTACACATCAACCTATTAGAGCTGAGGGCGATCAGACTAGCTCTGAAGGCCTTCCTGCCAGCTGTACGGGGAAAGAATGTCCTGATAATGACGGACAACACAGTGGCCATGTACTACCTCAACAAGAGAGGAGGACTAGGGTCACTGCCACTGTGCAGAGTGGCAATGCAGCTCTGGTTCTGGGCAATACAAGAAGGGATCTTTATATCTGCCATTCATCCAGCAGGAGAGCAAAACACAGCGGCGGACGGTCCGAGCAGGCAGAGCACAGTCTCCCACGAGTGGGAACTAGCTCAGGAAGTCCTTCAAGAGATCTTCACCCTTTGGGGAACCCCTCAAGTGGATCTGTTCGCGACCATTGTCAACAGGAAGTGCGAACTGTACTGCTCAAGGGAATTTCCCCCGAGAGGAGCTCTAGGAGACGCATTTGTAGTAGAGTGAGAATTTTCCTCTTCTATATGTGTTCCCTCCAGTCCCTGTGATCCCTCAGGTAATCAGGAGGTTGAGAAAGTTCAGGAAAACCATGATCCTAATTGCCCCGGATTGGGCCAGGAAAACGTGGTACCCGGACCTTCTCGACATGTCCAGCTGCCCTCCAATAAGTCTTCCAAAAAGAGAGAATCTTCTCTCGCAAGAGGGAGGTCACGTTCTCCATCCAGAGGTCAACAGACTCAACCTTCACGCATGGCTTCTGAGAGGTTGAGATACAAGGATTGGGACCTTCCGGATGATGTTATGGAGGTGTTGTTTTCGGCCAGAAGGCCAGCAACAAAATCTTTGTACCGGTGTTGTTGAAACAAGTTCAGTAACTGGTGCAGGGATAAGAATGTGGATCCCTTTTGAATTTGATATTCCAATGGTATTATCTTTTCTGTTACATTTAGCTAATCTGGGGCTCCAGGTTAAGACAACGAAAGGATATGTAGCAGCGCTGTCTATCTTCAAGCGCTCGTCAGAAGAAAGATCTTATTTTAAAATACCTTTTAATAATACAATTTCTAAAAGGTTTAAACAATGTTTTCCCACCAATACCTTTTCAAGTTCCTGTGTGGGATTTAAATTTGGTACTTACATTTCTGACATGGGCACCATTTGAGCTTTTACATTCTTGCCCGTTAAGGCTTCTTACATTAAAAACTATACTTCTAATTGCATTGACATCAGCCCGCAGAGTATGTTAGTTGCAGGCATTTTCGAGTGGTCCTCTTCACACCATCTTTCATAAAGATAAAGTTGTCCTTCGAGTTAAACCCTCTTTCCTGCCAAAAATAGTTTCAGGCTTTCTTCTGTCACAGAAAATAATTCTACCTGCGTTCTACCCTCCTCCTCACACAAGAAAGGAAGAGGAAAGACTACATAGGCTAGATCCCAGAAGGGCTCTTAGCTTTTATATCTCAAGATTGTCAAAAATGTGTCCGTGTGACCAACTATTTGTGGGATACACTCGCCGTAAATTGGGACTAGCTGTAACCAAACAAACATTATCAAGATGGATAATCTTAGCCAAAACAGAGTGTTACAGGCTAGCTGGAAAAGATCCCCCTGAAGGCTTAAGTGCCCATTCAACTAGGGGCATAGCAACTTCAACAGCACTTAAGAGGGGTGTTCCTGTACAAGACATTTGTGCAGCAGCCACATGGTCATCCATGCATACTTTTATCAAACATGATGCTTTGGACTGAACTGCCTCTCAAGGAGGTCTATTTGCCAAATCTGTACTACATTCGGTACATGACTAAAAGGCATCTGTACTCCCGCCTTCAATAGAAAACTGCTTTGGGAGTCTATCTATGAGGAATATGTGGGAGGACACAATCCATTCGAAGAACAAGTTACTTACCAACTGTAACGTTCTTTCGATTGATGTTCCTCCCATGTATTCCTCATCGACCCTCCCATCCTACCCCACAGTACAGTTTACGTGGTTTACACTTTAAATTCTTTCAAGGCTTGTGTCAATAAGAGGCACGCCTTTGTTTATAATACATGGGCTCTGATACACAAAAAAACAGAACTGAGGCCAAGGGTCGCGCTCGAGGCAATTATGCTACGGATGACGTCGACACTCGACGGATGCCGCCGAGGGACTTTGCCGCCACCGCCTCGAGTGGAGCGCCCCTGGTGGAGAGAGAGAGAGAGAGAGAGAAAAAAATAATTTCCGAGCAGCAAAGCTGAAGGTAAGGATATATCTAAGATGAGGAATACGTGGGAGGAACATCCAATCGAAAGAACGTTCCAGTTGGTAAGTAACTTGTTCGTCTGTGTAAATGTATCACCGTGTTTCTCCTAGGAATGAACCCAGTTTGGTCCTTGTGTATTATGGTCCCTATGACCTTCGATAGCCTTTTGGCCATAATGTTCGTCAGTATCTTTATTTCATAGTTTAGCATCGGCCTATACAAGCCACAATCATCCGTGGGTTTTGTGGGTTTTGGTATGGGGGCCCTTAACGTCTCCCTCATGCTTCTTGGCAGCATTTTTACGTCATATGCCTCACTGTAGACCTCATGTAGGATCGGGGACAGCTCTGGGCAGTATGCTTTGTAGAACTCTGGGGGGTAACCCATCACTCCCGGGGGTCTTGCAAGTGGTCAGCGATGCAATCGCGTCACTCAACATCTTCAACCGAGATCACCTCATTGAGTGTTTCCTGCTGGGAATCACCTAAGCAGGGGAGGCCAATCACATCCAGTGTGTCCAAAATAACGTCATGCAGCGCTATCGTGTGATGGCGGTACAAACAGGAGTAGAAGTCGCTGAAGGCTTTGTTTATCGACAGTTGAGTGTAAAGCCTCAGGCCAGTTTCATCTTTTATCTCAGTGATTGAGTGCCTAGGGTTCTCCCTTTTGCACAACCACAACAGCAATCTACTGGGTTTATCCCTCTCTGAGTGTGCCCTAGTGGTTTTAGCAATAGTCACATTTGGCCAGCCTGGACCAGGCCTCTTGGCACTTATCCCTCTGTGCTGCCAGTTCTGATTCTATGCTCCCAGTATTTCAGGCAGTGGCCTCCAGCTGTTTGATCTTCTTCTCACATTCCTTTAGTTCACCTCGCAACTTTTTCCTAATGCCCCCTGCCCTAGCAAATACCTCCCCCCGGACCACCACCTTCAGCGCCTTCCAGACAGTGTCCCATTTCTCCACACTCCCGACATTATTGTCCCTATACTCCTCTGTGCAGGTCCTCAATCCCTCTTTGAAGGTGCACTCAGTCAATGCATCTGCCGGCATATGCCATAAGGGTATGGGCGGCCTGGGCCCCCTCAGTTTTCATTCTATTAACAAAGGCGAGTGGTCTGATATTGACCTACCCAGATACGAGGCCGCTTCCACCTGTGAAAAGTGTGCTATCTATCAGCAGGTAGTCTATCCTCGTGTATAGCCCATGGGGGGGACGAGAAGTACGAATATTCCCTGCCATCTGGGTGAAGCTCTCTCCATATCTCTGCCAAGTCTAAGTTCCTGATCACCTCATTAAGAGGCGAGGGGACCATCTTCGCCCCCTATGCAGGAGGGCTGGATCTATCAAGAGCCATGTCGCGGACACAGTTGAAGTCTCCCCCACCCCCCCCGCAACCCTAAATGAAGAGGCAGTCACAATATTGAGTCAGCTTAGCGCCCAGTTCGGTCAGATATGCGAGGTCCCGCAGTTAGGGAGATAACGGTTAACTATACAGATCTCCGTTTGCTCAATGCGCGCTCTAATAATCGCATATCTCCCCTCTGCGTCTATCTCTTTAGTTAACAACCGAAACGTCACTGAATCATTGATCTATGTGTACACACCTCTGGCATATTTGGAGTATGCTGCGCCCCAGCCCTGTCCACCCAGTAGTCTGCGAGCCTGTTATTACTATCACCAGTGAGGTGTGTTTCTTGCAGTAAGGCAATAGAAATCAGTTTCCGTTTTAGAAAGGATCTAATCCTGTTCCTGCGTATATAGGTACGCAGCCCCCTGACAGTCCAGGTCAGCACTCTTATGTCAGCAGCCATTGGTATGTGTCATGACCCAGTCTCTGCCGCTGCCTGCCCCTTGATGCAAGGCGTGGAGCGCTCTCTCATCCGGTCGATCCCCGTCCATTGTGCCCATTTGTTCCCTTTATGTGAGTCAGCGTGAAGACCTTAAAGAAAAGCAAAGAAAAAATAATACTAACAGTGCATGTCCGACCCCTAACTCGGATTAGAGCATTGCAAACAACCAACCAAACAAAAACCAAATAACTAAGCTTAGCAGCCGCATACCAACAACAGTGCTTGAGCGCCCCCGCACTGTCTTGACCCATCCGGGCTTCGTTTGCAGGTTACCTGGTGCCAGCAACAGGCCGACACCTAACATGTTGCAGGGTGGGGACCTTTGTCCTGGTTCGAGGGTCCTGGCTTCGCCCCCATCACTAAGCAAAAATCTCAGTTGCGCTAATGGCACATGTAGTTCGTCTTCACGGAGCCGCTGAAAATGCCTCTGCTGTTCCTTTAGTACCCCCCTCCTTTTCTTTGGTGCGCCGCGCAACCTTCAGGTGACCGTCTCTTGCCCTTTGTCCAGGTTGTTGTGCTCCATCCACATCATGGCTGCCTCTGCTGTCTCTAGGAAGACGGGGCATCCTTTGTAGATTACTTTGAGCCTGGATGAATACATCAACATGTATTTAAGGTTCAATTGTTGGAGCTTTGCTTTCACTGGAAAAATGAATTCCTCGACCTTTGGACCGCAGGCATATAGTCGGGGTATATGAATATGTTAGCATTGTTGCGCCGGATCATCCCTCCTTCTCTGGATTATTTTAGAATGACTTCTCTATCCCGAAAATTTAGAATCTTCGCTATCATAGGGCGATGGTGTGAGCCCGGAGGCGGCCTCTTTTGCAGAGATCTATGGGCCTTTTCCACCACAAAGCCCTGCAAGAGGGCGCCCGCTCCACTTCTTGTAGTGTTAGGTTTTCAACAAAATGTGTGGGGTCAGATCCTTCCATTCCTTCCGGACCCCTAGTAAGTGTACATTGTTCCTCCGAGAGCGCCCTTCCGCGTCCTCAGCTTGAGCTTCCAGTGCTGCGTTCTTCCTCTCTAGGTCCAGCAATCTCTTCTCGAGGTCTTTGGTGGTGTCCTTTGTCTCCTTTAGTTCCATTTCTGTGGTTGTCACACTCTCAGCGAGTTTGTGGATGTCTTGTCGCAGCAGTTGCCTATCAGCTTTTACTTCGCCTATTTTAGTGTCTAATTTGGTGTTGATGAACGTCTTCAGGGCAGCTATCGCATCTAGTACTTGGTTCTCGTTGCCTGCAATTTCCAGAGTGGGTTGGCTCCCTTGTGCTTCGGTGTCGCCCTGTGGCAACCCTTTGGGTTTGGCTGAGTTGAAGGAATCCATAATTGTAGGGTCCTTTTTGCCTTTAGTTGAGGGCATCATTGCTTTGTAGGCGCACAGCTATTGACTTTAGCGTGAGTGACTCCTTGCTCCTCCTTGGCCGGTTGTCTGTGCATTAGACCGTCACTAGCGCGGACCAGAGTCTTACTAGTGGCGTCCTCAAGTAGTGCGCCTGCGGTCACTGTCCGATTCCACGTGATGGGCCGCAGCCAGCTATGCCATCTCTGTTGCTGCTGTCGTCAAAGTGTGCTATGGGTTCTTCCTTGGGGAGTTTGGGCAAGCGTGTGGTCTAGTGTCCTATGCCTCAGGCTCTAGTGAGAGAGTGCTTCTCCAAGGCCAGGATGCTGTTTTGCGGCAACTGTAAATATGTGCCCAGCAGCGCAGGATCTTGTTTAGTGTAGCGCCTTATGGCAGCGCAAGCGGAGTGTTTGGCATAGGCTTGTACTATTATTTAGTAGTTTGCATCCACAGTGCTTGATGCAGGGCAAGCCCACACAGTCCTGCGCTTCATGCAGCGTTTGTGTTGAGCCAAAGCCGTCAGTGAGACTTTGTCGTCGGACCTAGAAGCGCATCGTTGTACCCAAACGTGCCTGACCACATAGGCCTGTATTTAATATGCCCAAAGCTCAGCCTTTGTGGTCCAATGCTCCTGGATGTGCCACTCCGGTCCCTTTAGCCCAACTTTGGCTCAGCGGCTGGTGCAATCACTGCTGTGTTTTCATGTCTTTTTCCAGCATTCGCACAGTGATGTAGATATTTTCCAGGGGTGGGGGGGACCTTTATTGCACGGTGTGCCGCACGTCTCAGTGGGCCATTGGCCCAGAGTGCCTGCCTCATCGCACCCCACTCTTCACCAGCACCTGCTCCCGCTATAGCACGTACCGGGGTCCGTCGTGGTGAATGCCCTTTGTGTATGAGGCAGCGTCGTGGGCATCCTGGACGTCCGCCTCAATCCGCAGTCCTCGGTAAGCCGGCACCCAGGTCAGCCAGGCGCGATAGGCGAGCAAGGGATGTGTGTTGCTTCCCACCCCTGCTGACGCACGATTAGCATGTCATGCTCCAGTGCAATACAAGTTCTCTTCGGGGTTCCGGGGCTCCCAGCACCGCCCTGCAAGGCAGGGCGGCAATCACAGGACGCACGGGGGCGCCCCGACCCACAGCTAGTCCGCCACTGGCGCCGCTCCTGGGTCCTGAGCGTCGACTCGGCTCCCCCTGGGATTCCGCAGGTTTAGGTGTTTCTCGGCAGCCGAGAAGCGTTGAAAAGGCTGCTTGTGTGACCAGGTATACTGGGCTGCCCTAACACCCAGCCCGCGCTGGAGTCCGTCTCCCCCCCGCAGTGCACAGCAGCACAGACCAGGACAGGGCAGCGGCAAACTCCCACAGCCGCGTACCAATGTGCGGCACTCCATGCGAGCTCTTCCCCCCACTTCACAGCAGCGTTGAAATGGCGGCCGCCATCTTGGTTCTTCGGGGGGGCACCGTGTTCGCAAGCAGTTCGCTTGGCTGTATCACTCCCAATTTCGGCCGCCACTGTCTGGCGGGACTGGTGAACCGTTCCCCGCACCAGTGAATGTCTTCAAAGGCTTTTATTTCCGTGGTTGCACAATTAAATGGATTAATGGCAGAATCTTGATGGGAGCTCAGTCAGTCAACTTCTCTATTGCATGCGCTCAGGTCACGCCCCCCTCTGTCTTGGTGATCACATTTTCCAGTGCCTCCAAATCCACCCTCAGCTGCCCGCGAATGCTACCAGCCCTCGCTATAATATATCCCCGAACTACTACCTTAATTTCCTCCCAAATGGTGCCCCAGCTGCCCACACTACCAATGTTAGTCTCCAAATATTGTTCTATTGTGCTATGTAGTGCATCTTTAAAGAAGCTATCTCGAAGGGCATCTGTGGGCATACGCATGTTGGAATAGGGGTCCTAGTTCCCTCCATCTTCCACATAACCATCATTGGGGAGTGATCCGACACTGTGCGTCCCTCATATTCCATACTCGTGAATTCCGCCAGGTTTTCCACCCCCACAAACATGTAGTCAATTCTCGTGTGGAGATCATGTGGAGACGAGTAGAAAGATATCCTTTAACATCTGGGTGTAATTCCCTCCAAACTTCCCTCAAAGCGAGCTCCGACAGGGCTACATTCAGAGCGTCAATGGCATGGGAGGGACCTCCACGGAGGGATACTGATCTGTCCAGCAACACATCTCACACACTATTAAAATCGCCACCCCATATTAGCAGCACATCCGTCGAAGTGCAATCTTACTATTAAGCAAGCGCACATGTGCCGTTATCGCCTTATTAGGAAAGTAGGAGTTTACCATACACACTTCATGGTGGCACACAGGATAACATATCTTCCTTCCCTATCGGTCGCCACCCCTGTCACTTGAAAGGGGACTGCTGCATCCACCCATATAAAGTACACCCCTAGCATATTTTGAGAACGTAGAGCCATTTCCCATCCCGCCCCATCTTGACAAAAGCTGCTCCTACTCTTCAGGCAGTCAATGAGTCTCTTGCAACAGAGCTATGGATGGAAACACTTGTGAATAGGCACGTTATAAATGTCATATATCATATCATATGGATAGGACCTCTCTATTCCTTCTGATGTATGATCCAAGCCCCCTTACATTCCAGGACAGAAACTTTATTCGCATCACAGGTATAATTCACTTCTTGCCTTACTTTTCCTTGCTCATTGACCCATATGATATGTGTCCCACCTCTGTCACACACCCTACTCCCCAGGGCCCGTGAGCACATCCCCACACTTTTTTCACATGCGTCCAGTTACAGATTAACCCTTACAGGCCTGCTCCACCAGTCCACCCCTGCCCTTCTCACTCTTTTCCACTATTGAGCTCTATAGAACCAACAATAAAACGAAATACAACAACCCCCTAAACCCACGAGATGAACGACGCCCAAAAGAATGTCCCCGTTCGGGCATACCCGTACCCTTGAGGCCATAACTAGCCATTCGGTACCAGGTTAAGGCCAGCAACCGGATGACTCCAAGTAACACCTGGTTCAGGGTTGTCCAAGCACCACATAGCGGGTGATTGCGCTCACTATCCTTCGCATCCATACAGCGACTTCTCCCCAATATTCTGAGGCATATCTTGACCAAGTCAGTTGTGCCACCTGGTACTGCACTTCCCAGTGGATCTTAATTCATCTTGTAGTTCCACCATTCAACTGTGTCCCAAATATAACATGGCCATTCCAAAAGCATAATTAAATAGCAAGGACCCAGCCCCACATACAGTCGTGTTTCTCTCGGCCCCTGCATCCAACGTCAATTTCAGGAGTAAATTCCATGTATCCTTGTACACCTTATTTGTCCTTCATCGGGAGATTATTAGGTTCCAGCCACATAGTTACAGCTGCTGGGGTCTCAAGGAAATGCATTTCCCTCCATACATAATCTTCAGCATGGCTGGGTACATTAGCATATATTTTATGTAGAGACACCGGAGTTGCGCTTTTATGGGCACAAACGTGTTTCGTTTCTGTTGCACCATGGCTGTATAGTCAGAGTATATTGCTATCTTGGCACTGCCTCTCTGTATCCTTTCGCCCTCCCTGGAAAACTATTACTTCTCTGTCCCAAAAATTCAAAATCTTGGCAATAACTGGCCTGGGATGTGAGCCAGGTGGTAGTTTCTTCTGAAGGGACCAGTGTGCCCTTTCCACGGCAAACCTTTGTGACAGTTTCCCTGGCCCAATCTCATGCAATAGGAAATTTTCAATATATCCCGTTGGGTCTTGGCCTTCCATGTCTTCAGGCAAACCTGGCACCCTTATATTGTTTCTGCGTGACCATTCCTCCGCACATGACTCCACTATGGCATTTCTTGACCCCTACACCTTTAATGTCATTGAAAGGTCTCCAGTGGTTGTAGTGGGTCCCTCACGGTTTTCTCTGCTGTCGCGACCCTTTCAGCAAGCCAGTGTACATCCTGGCGAAGGAGCTGCATGTCTATGCTCAGTGTGTCCATTTTACTCTCCATTGATGTCCTCAAGTCTGCAATAGCTACCAGTACCTTTGACTCCCCTTGTATTACCGTAACTTCACTTGGTGTTATGCCAGCCGGGGTCGTAGTGTACTGAGCCTTCGCCTGTGCAAGGAACTCATGGTGTCAACAGTAAAGCCAGACACAAGTGATCACAATTCAAGGGTGTTTATGGGTGTTTATTAACCTGTACATGCGGGTTAGAAAGACGCCTAATCTAAACCTAAACCTAAATCTAAGATGCGAGCAAGCTACTACCATCTAATAATAAGGCAGTCCTAGTGGCGTCTTGTCAAATAAAAAGGGTCTATACTAAAAAAAAACTATTGCCAATCCTTACAACTAAATATAAAAAGAGTGTGGGATAAGATTCACAATAAAGAAGGAAGTGTTCACAAATGTTAAGTCAGGATGTGGTAGCCGGTAGTTTCCCTTCCCCACGTTTTGAGCATGGGACAAGGCGGGACTCCACAGCACACGCTCGAGCTTTCTCAGCACGAGACAACAGTTCCAGCTTCAGCTATCAGGATCTTCAGTGTTTAAGTCTCTTTTCTACAAAAAAGCCTCTTTCCTCTGAGGACCTGATGCGTCAAGCTAACAAACAAAAGTTCCTTTTCATATGCATGTTGGGGTGATGACCTTTCACCCCTGAATCCCCCTCTTCCAGGCTCAGATCCACAAACAGTTCTTAGCGATATTGGGACCTTCGGTGGTTAACTTTCTTGCTTCTGATGGCATGATGGGTTCAAATTAACTTACAAAAAGTTCCTTTCAGATTGCACTTGAGGTGATGATTCTTCACCCCTGGGTCCCCCTCTTCCGGGCTCAGACCCCTCTCAAATATCAGCCTCCCTGTGTCGGGTTCACGATGGCTTGTATGCAAAGATATTTCCACATTTGTATTCACAATACTCCTACGTCCCGTCCCCTTTCCTCTATACTTATGGGGCATTCCTCCGTCCTGTGGGACGGGACCGGAGCACTTTGAAAAATGTGATGCTTTTTTCAAAAATGTCCTTCCTCTCTTTTTACGTGGGGTACCGCATGCGGCCGTTAACCCAGCCCTTCTTAGCTCTGCCCAGCGCATCGCCCATCAGTCCTTTTCTCCACTCACTCGGACTGGACGCACTTGCATCTTAGGAAGATTTTTTCCTTCCAGTTCCTCCTCTCTTGCTCTGGCTTAGCCACCGCGTGGTAGTCCGTCTATGCCTTTTCAGCTAGACTTTCCAAATTATTGTTCTTGTCAGCGATGCTTCGCTAGGCCGGATTCCCATCCTCTTTGCTTAGAGTATTTGGGTCCGGACCACCGGTGGGACTCATGTTTTTACTGTGACTCCCTTTATGTCCGGGCGCTTCAACGTCGTTTGGAGCGGTGGGAGGAGGTGATTCAATGCATTTTCAAAATTTTATCGTCGAAAAAAAGAAACGCCCGGTGAGTTCTTTACTTTTTAGGGCACCCCAGCCGGGGGATTCCTTCCTGGGGTCTTCCAGGTCTGGGAGGAGCATCAAAAGCTCTATTACCGGGGCTAGCCCTGAGGTGCCTTCCAGGCCGAAAAATTCTACTGGAGTTTTCTCTGAGGGCTTCCGTAACCGACCTATTGTCACAGGATTGCATTCCAAGGCCTCTCCTGTGGGGGCTGTTTGTGGGCCCATTTATACTGAGGCATCGGGTACCGGAGCTTACTTCGAGGACTCCTTGACTGGAGCTTCCTGTAAAACCACCAGGCTACGACCTGAGACCTCGGATGAGGTTGTTGACACCAAACGAAAGTTCGAGGCCCCTTGTGAGGAGGCTTTTACCAGACTCCGGTCTGAGGCCCGTCATTTAGAGACTAAGGTGACCAACAGTTCTGAGAGGCCTGTTAAGGTCTTGTCGGTGAGGTGTGTTCCTCATCGTTCCTGCTCTTGCGGTGACCCCAGTTCTGTTGAGGGGGCACGAAGTGAGGTTTTGGACCGTTATGCCTCCGTTACCGGCAGTGCAGAGGTCCTTCCTCCTGAAGGCTAGTTTGGCTGTTAGAATGTCACAAACATTCTAGGGCACACAGTACCGGCTCGGCCGAGGTTCCTTGTGTTAAGGCTAAAATGAAGACCCCTGACCCACTTGTGGGGACCCCTGCTTCACTTCCACACGTGTCGCAGTTCTCCTCAGGTGCTGACAAAATGTTGGGCGTTCCCGCCAAGACCACGGCAGTCATTTTGGATACAACCCATACAACTATGCCATCGGCTCTAGGTGTAGGGGGTGCTTTTTAAGGTGAACATCGGGTTCCTTGTGCACATCCATTTCGTCCAGTTTATGACTGCAACGCTCGGATGCCTCTACCGCACAATGTCTTGCTGCCTGCGGCATCGGCGCCCTTGATTCATGTAGACAACAGTAAGGAAGGGCCCTCTTGGCAACCCTCTCCCTTACGCCCCTGGAATTACTCCGCTCATGAGAGGCCTCCTCGGCGGAGGACGCCTTTTTCGGCAAGTTTCAAAAACTGATGCATTCCGACCCCATGAAGGAGTACTTTCGAGGCTTGTTCAGGGAGATATGCCCGCATGCGCTGATGGTCCCGGCTGTGGTACCTGTGCCTCCGTCAGCGCTGCCTTTACCGGCTGGACCTCCGCCAACTCTTCCACCCCTGCCTCCATTGTCCCCAGTGGACAAGGCTGTTGTGGTGCCTGTTGTGACTCAATCTGATCCGGACCTGTCGGACGATCTACAGGGCGATCAGGACAGCAAACACCAGCCCCGCTCTGTTAGAGCTTTTCATGACCGGGTGCTGGACATAATGTGTCTGTTAGATGTTCCAGTACCTGAGGCACCCGCTCTGCAGGAGGGTGTGCTTTCGGGGGCGTTCACCTTGTCTCCTTTGGAGCATAGCGGCTTGTTCTTGCAGAAGGACGTTTTGGCCGAGGTGCATAAAGTTTGGGAGAAGCCACACTCTGGACTGTTTGTCAATAAGAAGATTGACGCACGTTACAGACTCTACTCTTCGGAAGAAGTGGCCTTAGCGTCGTGTCCGCCCCCCTCCTCCACGGTAGTGGCGGCAGCCACTTTGCAATCCAGACCTGCGTCATCCTCTTCTTCGACGGCTACACAGGTACTGGCCAAGGAAGAGAAGCTTCTTGATTCCCTTGGGAGGAAGATTTTCGCTAACTCGGCTCTGCAGCTGCGTCAAGCCAATGCAGAACTGGTGTTAGCGGGGGCGAATATGAAAATGTGGAAAGGTCTGTCGGAGTTTGAGGAGTTTATTCTTGTTGAAAAGTTGGAAGATTTCAAAGCGGGTTTGTCAGCTGACAGAGTCTTGGCACAGGATCTCCTGGAGGCTGCGGCGCACCATGTCGACATCTCGGCCCGAGGCCTTATGCTTGGTGTGGATACCTCTCGTCAAGCTTGGTTGCATGCCACCAAGTTCTCCAAGGAAGTGTAGGATAAGGTTTTGGACCTGCCTTTCTATGGCAAGGAGCTCTTTCACTCTACAACAGACATGGAGCTGACCAAAACTAAGGATAGCACTCGGACCGCCAAGTCCTTGTCTGTCCTGGTTAAACCTCCTTTCAGAACACAGAGATCATTGTCAAACCCTCAGCCTTCCTCTGGTTTCAGGGTTTTTTTGGATCGGAAATCCCGCAGGGTTGACACTCCTTCGGTAAATTCCCATCGAAGGCAGCAACGGAGTTGGTTTTTCTCCCGCTCCTCAGCCTCCTCCTCAGGTTCAGGTGGTGCTGCCACCGACAAGCCAGCAAAATTAGGGTTTTCTGCGCACGCACGAGACCCCGGTAGGAGGACACATTGCGTCTCATTGGGAGGCGTGGCAGACCATCACTGAGGACTGGTGGGTCTTGTCAGTCGCTCGGGTGGGCTTCCGCTTACCCCTTCCCCCTACCCCACCCATCAATCCTCCCTTCCAGCAGTCGGGGTCGCCCTCCCTCAGAGCCGAGATTCAGAAGTTACTGGATCTCAGGGCGGTGGAACCCGTTCCTCTAGGGGAGCGAGGGGAGGGCTTCTATTCCCAGCTGTTTACGGTACCCAAACCCAACCAGGCTGGCCTGCGCACCATCCTAGACCTTTCCCAGTTCAATCTCTCTCTACCCCAAGAGAAATTCAAGATGATCACGCCCGGTTAGATAAAGTCCTCTTTACGGGAGGGCGATTGGCTCAGCTTGGTGGACCTCCAGGATGCGTATATGCATATCCTGATCTGGAATCTGTATCGGAGATGCCTACGGTTTTCTGTGGGGGAGGAGCACTTCGAGTTCCGAGTGCTCCCTTTTGGCCTCAGCGCGGCACTGCGTGTCTTTACGAAGATGTCGGTTATCGCATCGTAACTTTGGCTACAGGGTATCCATGTGTATCCGTATTTGGACGATTGGCTGCTGCGCAGTCCTTGTCCGCTGAAAGCCTCGAGCAATCTTCAGTCTCTCCTCCAGATCTTGTTTAACCTTGGGCTGTCGGTGAACTGGCGGAAGTCTTCGATGATGGTCTCTCAGGACCTGACTTTTCTGGGTTTTCGTTGGAACACGATCGACTGCAGAGTTTACCTGACCGGGGACAGAATGGTGGAACTGTTGGCCACGTGTCAGATGCTAGCGCAGTCAGAGAGCATGTTGGCCTGGTGGTTCCAGAGGCTTCTGGGCCTCATGACCTTGTGCATTTTGGCTCTTTCCCTTTGCTCGGCTCAAGATGAGGCAGACGCAAATAGCTCTTTGAACTTCTTGGTGTCAGGCTGTGGATCCGGACTCCAAGATGATATCGATTCCCGCTTTCATGAGAGTGGACCTGGCGTGGTGGTCATCTCTCCGCAACCTGTCGGTGGGTGCAGGATTCCAAGACCCCGCTCCAATGGTGACGATCACGACGGACTCCTCCCTTCTGGGATGGGGTGCAAAGTTGGATCTTCGTCAGGTCTCCAACCTCTGGTCACCACAAGACAAGTTCTTTCGTATAAATCATCTGGAGCTTCTGGCGATCTTCCTGGCGCTCAAGGCGTTCAGGCCAATCATTGCCAACAAAGTAGTTTGTGTCTGCACGGACAATGTGGTGTCCTTGTTTTACATCAACAAGCAGGGGGGCATCAGGTTTCCTCCTCTTGTGGATCTGGCCATTCAGATTTGGGAATGGGCAGTTCAGCATGGTGTCTGGCTGGTGGCAGTACCCATCCCGGGCCAGCTGAATGTAACGGTGGATGCCCTCAGCTGACAAACGATGGTCAGCTACGAGTGGGAATTGAAAGTGGAGGTCCTCTTGAAGATATTCCTGTGTTGGGGCACTCTGGAAGTGGACCTCTTTGCGACAATGGCAAACAAGAAACTTCCTCTGTATGCCTCAAGGAACGGGCTGGGAGCTTCCTCTCTGGGAGATGCTCTCGAGATTTCATGGCACAACATGAGAGCCTATGCTTTCCCGCCTCTTCCTCTGATTCATCGGACGATTTGCAAGCTGAAGAACACAGTGAATTGTTCTCTTCTGCTCATAGCTCCGTGGTGGGCGGCCAGGTTATGATTTTCAGAGCTTCAACATCTGTCGGTGTGTGCACCGATCAGGCTTCCGCTAGTTGCCGATCTGCTTCACCAGAGAGATTGGCAACTGTGGCACCCCTCCCCACAATCATTCAGCTTGCCGGCATGGTGCCTGCGTTCAGATCTTTAGGACATCTAAACCTGTCTGCTGACAACATGCGCATTATTCAGGCAGCCAGGAAGCCCTCGACGAGGTCTCAGTATAAGAGTAAGTGGCTTTGGTTCTGTCACTGATGCTTATCCAAACAGTTGGACCCCAGGGTGGCTATGATTGACACTGTGTTGTCCTTCGTCTCTCACCTAGCAGAATCGGCATTCATGTCTTGTCATGCAGGACCTATCTTTCGGCTGTGGCCGCCTACAGATCCACGGACCAGTGATTAAACGGCGCTTTGCGGGTCTACTGCGTCTTTACCCACCTGTTCGTAAACCGCATCCGATGTGGGATCGGCAACGTGGTTCTTACGGCCTTGTGCCATAAGCCTTTCAAACCAATGGCTATGGTAGATTTTAAGCACCTTTCGTGGAAGGCGGTTTTCTTGGTCGCCGTTACCTCGGCAAGGCGTGTGAGTGAGCTCCAAGCTTTGTCGGTGGAGCATCCCTTCTTGGTTTTCCAAAAGGATAAGGTTGTCCTTAGGACAAATCCTTCTTTCTTACCAAAGGTGGTTTCTGATTTCCATCTTAATCGGTCAATCTCGCTGCCTTTTTTCTTTCCAAACCCGGCTTCGGAAGCTAAGCAGGTTTTGCATTGCCTGGATGTCAGAAGAGCTCTTAAGTTCTATCTGGATTGAACTTCTGAACTTAGGAGTTCTTCTCAACTTTTGGTGACCTTTGGTAACCCGCAAGGCAAGGAGGCCTCCAAAGCGACCATCTCCAGATGGATTACTGCCTGTATTACGGAGGCTTACACTATTCAGGGTCTACAGCCTCCTAAAGGGATCCATGCACATCTGGTACAGGGCAAGGCAGCTGCTGTTGCTTTTCAAAAGTATGTCCTCTGGGAGATCATCGCGAAAGCGGCTACTTGGGCCTCCCCATCGGCTTTTTGTAAACATTACTGCTTGGGCTTGAGCTCCAGATCTGATGCTCAGTTTGGCCAGGCTGTGCTGGATAACCTTTTTCAGTAAGGGGGTTTCCATCCACCCGTAGTTCCTGTGAGGAGTGCTTGGGAATCTCCCATAAGTATGGAGGAAAGGGGATGGGACGTAGGAGTATAATCAGGTTCTCCAGCATGGGGTCTGGCATGGATTCACATGCTCATGAATATTCCCCGTCGTCAGGCTGGGAATCCTCGGTAAAGAAAAAACCAGTATCAGTTTCGTTTCTGATCTGTCTTTCGTAGTAATAACCAATCACTGGTCTCTGCGTCATACTGACCACAGCCAATGACTGCCCTCTACCTAAGCACCGCCTCTGGCAGCCATCTTCAGATTTTTACCGCACGTTCATGTGTTGGGATCCTCGTGCTATTGCTCTCGAGCGTTAGTGCTATATTTTTCACGTTTTTTCTCAAAAACTTTGTTTTTTCGGTCAAAAGAGCCTCAAGCTCCACCGACTCTCCATCCGATCAACGGGGACCCGTGTCGGATTCGTCTGCGGCGGACCATGAAGGACCGCCATCAACGTCTCGCCAACTGGCTGGAAGGGAAGAGCCCGTCCGGCGAGAAGAAGAGGAAGAAATCCGAGCGGTCTTCTAAGACCTTTGAGGACGCCCCGGCGACGGGGGTCCAACATAAGGCCAAGCACCGCGAGTCCGCTGGCACCGGGAGCGCCGAACGGTCGGGCTCTACGGGCGCCAGGCTGGGCGCACCCTCCCCGGCACCATCAACCACGAGCCAACGCTCTGGGTCGGGTAAGAGGAAGGCCGAGCACCCGGCGAGGCTCCTGGAGAGGCCCCGGTCGAGCTCGAAGGCGGAGGAGGAGCGAGGCACTGTCCCCCCCCCCCTCAAGGATAAGGCGGTGAGCGCACCTAAGGTGGTGAAGGCCTTAATCCATCCGGCCAAGCCCTCTATCGAAACTGTCGCGGCGGCCCTGGCTCAGCCTGTGGAGGCTACGCCAGTGGTGGCGACCTCGGGGCTCAGAGTCTCCCTGCCACCTCGGAGGGAGTCCTCTTTTGTGCCCATCGATAGGACCCCCGTGAAATCCCCCGTGGGGAAGAAAAAGGGGGGGCAGGGCGTCGTCGTAGATTCGGCCTCAACCTCGGAGGAGGAGCTGGTCGAGGTCTTAAGCCACGGCCTCGGCGTGGAAGAAGACCGGCCCGTCGGGATGGATCCCGACGCAGGTGACGACGACATCGTCGAGGGTACCGACGGGGCCCCTGATCGCCCGTCGGATTCCCCTCTGCCAGCGCCGCGAGACAGCTCGGCGGCCATTTTGTTGGCTATACAGTCCTTATGCTCAGAGATAAGGACGAGACTACCGTTGCCGACGGAACCTCTCCCGTCGGGGGACCCAGAACCGGGACCTTCTGGGGTTCCCCCTTCCAAGAAAAGAAGGATCCACCCTCCAACTCTGCCCTGAGGAGAAGAAGGAAGGTTTCCTTTATCAGCGGCGCGAGGCCAAGAGGAAGACGGTCCTCGCAGTGCCTCTATTGGACGACATTTGGGATGAGGGCCTCACCCTCCTCAAGAACCCTTCCACGACGCCAGCTAGAAGAGACCGGTACGAGAAAAAGTACCGGGTCCTGGACACGGCCCCCCTGTGCCTCCGGGCGCAGCCTACCCCGGACTCCGTCGTCTCCACGGCGGCCAGGAAAAAAGCGGGGGGGGGGGGGTGCGGCCTCCACATTGACTTCCCCACCGGACGGCGAGGGAAAGAAATTGGACGCTATGGGACGCAGAGTCATCTCGTCTGCAGCGACGACGATTAAAGCTGCCAACGCCTTGGCTATCGTGGCCCGATACGACAGGGAGCATTGGTACAAACTGGCTCCCCTGCTGGACCTCTTGCCGGACAAGAGGGCAGAGGCCCTGGAGATCCTGCAGGAAGGTGAGGTGGCTTCGGACCACGCCATTACCGTTGCGACGGACATCGCCGACACTGGGTTCCGCCAGTTGGGCAACGGCGTTTGCCTTAGGCGGCGTGGATGGCTCAAGGCTACGGACTTCCGTCAAGACGTTCAGACCAGAGTCCTGGACATGCCCTTCGATGGGAACAACCTGTTTGGGAAAACAGTGGACGATTCCCTTCAGGCCATTAAAGCGGACACCGAGACGGCCCGGGCCCTTGGAGTTCTGCAACAACGACGGACGCCCTTTCGGAGCAGCGGAGGCAAGGGCGCCTCCAAAGGTTCCGGCGGCGGTTTCTCCTCCTACCGTCAAGCGGCCCGCTCGTCGTCTCAGGAGGCTTACAGAGGACGAGGCAAGTCTGGCGGACCCCGCCGTCGTCGCCAAGGACAAGGCGGCAAAGCCTCGTCGAAGCAGGATTGAACCGGCCGTGGGGTCGGGCCCCCACCGAAGCACCCCGGTGGGAGGCCGGCTGGCGAGCTTCGTCAGCGTGTGGGAGTCCATCTCCACCGACCGTTGGGTGCTGGACGCCTTGGCCCGGGGCCACGCGCTCGAGTTTCAAAGAAAGTGTCCGCGCGTCCCCCCCGTGGCCAGGAAAGAACTTCACGTCCCTCAACTTCTCCTGGAGGTAAAGGCGATGCTCAGGAAGGGCGCCATCGAACTCGTCTCAAAGAGGCTTGGGGCTCCGGAGTTTACTCGAGATACTTCCTCGTGAAGAAGAAGACGGGGGATGGCGCCCCATCCTGGACCTGCGACGTCTGAACAAGTTCATCAAGGTGCAAAAGTTCCGGATGGTCACCCTCCAGCACGTCCTGGGTCAGCTGGAGGAAGGAGACTTCCTGTCGTCGTTGGATTTGGAGGATGCCTACTTCCATATTCCCATCCTAAAGGGGCACTGAAAATTCCTCAGGTTTGTGGTCCAAGGGCGTCGTTACCAGTTCAAAGCCCTCCCCTTCGGACTACGGTCGGCACCCAGGGTGTTCACCAAGTGCCTCGCACCGGTAGCGGCGCAGCTGCGCCGGGAAGGGATCCACGTCTACCCCTACCTGGACGACTGGCTCATCCGAGCCAAGACAAGGGAGCTCGCCGTGGTTCACACGGCAAGGACCGTCCAACTTCTCACGGACCTGGGATTCTCCGTGAACTACGCCAAATCCCACCTGGTGCCCGCGCAAGACGCTCTGTTTCTGGGAGCGAGGCTCAACACAGTGTCCCTTCTGGCCTCCCCGTAGAAGAGGAGAGGACCAGGACCATCCTGGGCAAGGTGCAGCGGATGTTGGTGGCCGACGCGGCCAAGGTGAGGTCCATCAAGTCCCTCCTCGGAATGATGTCTTCCTGCATTTACCTCATTCCCATGTGCAGGCTCCGGATGCGCCCGTTGCAGGAGTTCCTGGACGCGCGCTGGATCCAAACGACGGGCAGCTTCGAGGAAAGGATCACACTCGACGAGAGTTTCCGACGAGCGATCCGGTGGTGGGGCACCCGCGCGCATCTGACGGCGGGCATGGACTTCCAGACCCCAGCCCACCAGGAGACAGTGACCACGGATGCCTCCCTGGAAGGGTGGGGAGCGCACACCGAAAATCTGCACGCAAGAGGCCTTTGGCTCCCGACGGAGAAATCCCTACATATCAACGTCCTAGAGCTCCGTGCAGTGTTTCTGGCCCTCAGGTCCTTCCTTTCCGTCCCTCAAGGGCAAGGTGGTGAGGATCTTCACCGACAACACCACCACCATGTTTTACATCAGGAAACGGGGCGGAACCAGGTCCCCAGCACTGTCCAAGGAGGCACAGGACCTGTGGCATTGGGCAGTCGCCCAAGGGATGTTTCTGGTGCCGTTTCATCTGGCAGGGATAAAAAACACCATCGCCGACTCACTCAGCAGGGAGCTGCGCTCGTGCCACGAGTGGGAACTACGGCAGGATCTAGTGGATCACCTCTTCCGACGGTGGGGCACACCCCAGATCGACCTGTTCGCGACGGCGACGAACTCCAAGTGCCGGAGGTTCGCCAGCAGGTTTCCCAAGGCGAGGAGCATGGGCGATGCTTTCTCGCTCCCCTGGGAGGGCCTATTCCTCTACGCGTTACCTCCTTTGCCACTGCTGATCCGGCTCGTCAACCAGCTCAAGAGGTCACGGTGCAGGATGATCCTCGTCGCACCTGCGTGGCCGAGGCAGATATGGTTCCCGGACCTTCTGGACTTGTCAGCGTCCCCGCCAATCAAGCTTCCGGTGGACGCGGATCTGCTCTCCAGGGAAGGAGGCGCCATCCTCCACCACGACCCGAAATCGCTGAACTTGCAGGCCTGGCTCCTGCAGCGCTAGAGTTTGGAGGATACGACATACCGGCCGACTGCAGAGAGGTTCTTGCAAAGGCCAGGGCGTCCTCGACACTTAAATGCTACGGACACAAATGGAAGAGGTTCTCTGTCTGGTGCCAAGCACAGAAGATTAACCCTCTACGGATTACGGCTCCCCAAGTACTGCCGTACCTGCTGACGCTGGCCAAAGCTGGACTGGCACACGCGTCCATCAAGATTCATCTTGCTGCGATCTCCCGATACACCAGAACCACGGGGCGGACGTCCTTGTGGTCTCATCGTCTGGTGAAAGAGTTCATGAAGGGACTGTTCAGATCGTTCCCGCCGGTGAAGGCTCCGGCCCCGGCGTGGGAGCTCAACGTGGTGCTGACCAAGCTCATGGGACCTCCGTTCGAGCCTCTGCACTCGGCCCCGTTGAAGTTTCTGTCGTGGAAAACATCGTTTCTTGTGGCCATCACCTCCGCACGACGGGTGGGAGAGATCCAGGCCCTTTCCTGCAAGGCCCCGTACTTGACTCTTCACGACACGAGGGTAGTGCTCAGGACGCACCCCTCCTTCATGCCCAAGGTACCGTCGGACTTCCACCTCAACGAACCCTTGGTGTTGCCGGTATTCTTCCCGTCGCCTTCGTCGCCGGCTGAGAGGACTTTGCACTCGCTGGATGTGGCTAGAGCGCTGAAGTTCTACGTGGACCGCAAGAAGTGTTTTCGGAAGACGTCACAACTCTTTGTGAACTTTGGACCTGTCAATCAGGGGAAGGCTCTCTCGAAGGCTTCCATTTCCAGATGGCTCTCTGGCTGTATCATGTACTGTCATCGGTTGGCAAACCGACCGCTGCCTGGCCGTCCGAGAGCCCATTCCACCAGAGCGATCGCAGCTACCACGGCGTTCCTTTCTGGTGTCCCCCTGCTGGACATATGCAGGACTGCTACTTGGAGGTCGACGCACACCTTCACGAAGTTCTACTGCGTCGATCGGGATTTCAGGGAGGAGTCCAGGGTCGGCCAAGCAGTGCTGCGCAACCTGTTCGCCTGAGGTGAGCCTGGTGAGGAGGTAAGATGCTTAATGTTGAGTTTGATGCAATGCTTAATGTTGAGCCTTTGCCACCTCCCGTGGTTGTGCATGTGTGTACTGCTATTTATTCTTATATTCATGAGCATGTGAATCCATGCCAGACCCCATGCTGGAGAAGGAACAAGTTACTTACCTGTAACTGTTGTTCTCCAGCATGGGTCTGGCATGGATTCACATGCGAACCCTCCCGCCTACCCCTCTGCGGCTCTTCACTTGGTCATACTGCCACTTCACGTGCTTCCAAATCTGAAGATGGCTGCCAGAGGCGGTGCTTAGGTAGAGGGCAGTCATTGGCTGTGGTCAGTATGACGCAGAGACCAGTGATTGGTTATTACTACGAAAGACAGATCAGAAACGAAACTGATACTGTTTTTTTCTTTACCGAGGATTCCCAGCCTGACGACGGGGAATATTCATGAGCATGTGAATCCATGCCAGACCCATGCTGGAGAACAACAGTTACAGGTAAGTAACTTGTTCCTTACTCACCGTAGTGTCCACCTTACTCCTAGTCCATAGTCCCCTTTCCTCCATATGCCCAGCCCGCCGTCCCCTCTAATAAGGTTCCTCTATTATTGCTTAAAGGTCTCTGACCTGGCGATAGAAAAGGACTGATGGACGATGCGCTGGGCGGAGCTAAGAAGGGCGGGGTTACAGCCGCGTGCGGTACCCCGCGTAAAAAGAGAGGAAGGTCACATTTTTGAAAAATGTGATGCTTTTTATAAAGTGCTCCGGTCCCGTCCCACAGGACGGAGGAATGTCCCATAAGTATGGAGGAAAGGGGACTACAGACTAGGAGTAAGGTGGTCACTACGGTGAGTAACCTGGTTAATCTTAATGTCTTCTAAACAGTTCACTGTGGACCACCATCTGCCTGGTTCACTCGTGTCAACACAATGTTCATCAGGACTTTAGGCTTTGCCCCTTTCCATCGGCATCCCTTCGCCAGGTTCATTCTTGCTAACTTTTATCAATCGCACATTTTCTTCTACTTTCTTACAATCTTCTGCCGGTCAAAGACTTTCGACTGTACAGAGGATTTCGCTAAACCGCTGTATGACCACTTTGACCCCTTTCTCGCCCCGTACCCAAGGCCTTCTGGTAACGGTAGTTTCAACAATAGGGTAATCGCTCAGAGTTTCTCTAGTGAACACCCATGTGGTTCCAGACTCCTCTGCAGCTGGTTTTCCCCTTGCATATTAACAGTTCTTTGTACTTTTCAAACAGCCATTTGCTACTTTTGTTCAACACAGTTCGGTTTCTTATCAGCTTTCCTTTAGACTCACCAGCTGTGATGAACCGCTTGGCTTTTCTTGTCTCTGGAGTCAAGGTGGTACCACAGTGGCAAGCGTCTCTCCCTAGCTTGGTTATCAGCGGAGGAGGGCACTGTGTACAAATTACATCTGCTGCAACACATGCTGGCTATTGTTCGTGGTCTTAATATTCCTTCCACGGAGGATTTGCGGGTTTGGGTCGGAAAGGACAAGGTCACTTCTCTCCTTGTCACTCTTTCGGTTCTCGCCGCCTTTCTCCTCCTCTTGAACTGTCGTACTTGGATAGCTGAGTTGTTGTGTGGTCTGTCTTGCTCTTGTTCTCCACCTTTTATCCCTGTTGGGAAAGGAAAGGGCTGTCAGATGTGTGATGTTACTATTAATTGCCCGACTCTGCCTGACCCTTGTGTTGGGACATGTCGGGTGAATAGCACTGTGGTTAGTCTGTCGGTTTTCATGGTTTTGGACAGTGTTCGTGTTGGGAAAGGGTGGTGTTAGAGTTTCTATAATCCTACGGGGTAGGATGGGGAAGATGTGTTCTATGGAATTATAGCCCTCGTACTTTGGGGGTTTGGTAAACTCAGAAGGGTGAGATTGGTAGGGTTTGTGAAGCAAAGTGTTTTGTCAAAGTAGACTGGGAGTTCGGGAAAGAATAATCGGCTGTGGAGAAGAATCTTTGGGTGTACTTGGGTAGTAATCAGGAAAACAGGGATTCTGGGAGTTGTAGTTTTTCGGGTGCAACAGGGTTTGGGATCCTAGAGCGTTTGTTATATACAGAGGTGCTGTGGGATTTGGGCAAGAAATATATAGGGCGGAAGGGAGACAGATGTGGTACAACCTACAAAGATCTCAGAGATCTCACCCAACTCTCCTTCCTCAGTAAAATGCTGCGTTTCATCTAGGTTATTCCCCTGAGCATAACCCTGGGTTCCCCTATCCAGGAGAATATCCCTTGTTAGTCTACCCCTCGGGTTGGGATCTGAGAGGGCCAGTTCTTCCCTGGCCACCTGAATAAGAGTTTCCCATGGTCTACTTGGGAGAATAACCCTGGGTTTCTCACACCTGTCCAGTGGAGTCGCTAGTGGGGACTTGGGGGGGGGGCAGTGCCCCCTCTGAAGTCCTGTGCCCACCCTTGTGCTCCCCTACCTAAGGCGCGCAGTGACCATGTTCTCTGTTCGTGGTTTTGTGACACTCACTGAGGAAAATGTCTGCATATCACACGGCAATACTCCTTTTGTCTCAAAGCGAGTAGTGCTCGAGCAGCTTGCAGCCCGTCCCATCAGAATGTAGCCACGAAACTGCTAATAATGGGCCATTAGTCACTGAATTGTTTCGTGCCTGCATTTTGATGGGAGGGAGGGGAGCTGCGTGGGGTGTAGGTAGTTGGTGTGCACAAAAGCCTCTCTGCAGGAGTGCTTGTGACGCCACCACTGGCATACTGAGGGCCCCGCAGCCCCCACGGTTCAGGGGGCCCCTGGGAGGGGGTCCCACTTGGAGAAAAAAAATGAAACATTCCCCCCCCCCCCCAAAAAAAAAGTTTTTTGTTTCTTTTTGAAATCACTCTGCATTCATAAATAAATGATTTCTTTAACAAAACTCATTTCTTTATTAAGGTAGAGTGACTACAAAAAGAAATGTTCTTTTTGAAGTCTGCCCTCCCCCACCCCATGACATGGTAGACCCTAGGCTCGAGGCTTCCATGTCATGGGGTTGGGGGTTCCCTATGACTTCAAAAAGAAATGGGGACTGATTACAGCTATGCCGGTCTGGAAACAACGGTGCTGGTAAGCTTACCGGCACCGTTGTTTCTGGACCAGCATATTACAGGTCTGCCTGCCATAGCCACCGTTCCGGCAGGTCTGACCCTGCCCAGCACAGCGCCCATGGTAGGCAGACCGCCATGCAAGCACCAGCACCATTAACAATTAACAGAGTCCTATTGGAATAGGGAGAAACATTTTACCGGCGCCTGACTTTCTGGGCTGCCGGGGTTGTAATCTCCCGGTGGCACTGGGAAGTCAGGCACCGTAAATCATTCCGAGTCTGGCGGCAATCCTCCTGTGGCAACAGCACGGTTATCACCAGACTCAGAACGAGGCCCATAGTTTATTTTTGAAGTCACTCTGCCTTTCCGTTATGGTTCGGTCCTTACCGGAAATCATTTCTTAATGAAGTCAGAGTGACTTAAAAAAAAAAAACATTTCTTTTTGAAGTAAAAGGGCTCCTCTCAACCCCATGACGTGTGCGTGTGAGAGTGTACAATGAAAGGGTGCACACAAATGTATGGGTGGCTGCCTGAGTGTGTCTGTATGGTGAAAGGGTGCACACTTAAATGTATGGATGGCTGGGTGTGCGTGTGTGTATATGGTGATTGGTGCCTGTGCTTATGTTCAGGGGTGCAACAAAACCTACATTTCGGGTGGGCTAATCCTTCAAATGTTGGTAGAGGCGCTAACTTCACGAGCGGTGGGGAGGGGAAAACGTATTTGTGTGGGGGCATCTAACTTCTTTACGCATTTTAATGAGACTATTCTAGTGCAGCTTCAATGTTCCAAGCAGTTAACTCTCTCCTTTAAGTCTTAAAAGCACCCAGCTATGGACTACTGTGACAATGAGATGTCTCCTGTTCCCTCTCCACCCTACCAATCACTCCCCTGGCATGCAAGTACTAATCCCACATCACAATTTCAATTGCCTAAAAAATGTGGCGTTTGAAGGCAGGTACTAACAGTGAAATGCTTTACATTGGTAATTTCTGGGCCCTTGTTAACAGTGAAACCCAGGTGCCGTTTAACATCTGAGTCCTATTCTGTCCAGTAGCTGCTCTAAAGGTCAGCCCGGTCGAGTCAACATAGCACAAAATTTCAGAAGGGGGGGGTGCGGAAGCACAGTCCACTCAATGGTGTTGCACTACTACTTGTGTTTAATGCCTCGATTACTTATTGGTAATCTTCATTACTCCTAGCCCTTATCTTCCTCATCCCAGTACTTATGCATGAGGCAGTACTTGTGTTTGAGGCACTCTTCCTCATACACAAGTACTGGGGTGAGGAAGAGGTACATGGTGGTAATGTCTGACTTGGCTACCTGTAATCTTCATTACTCCTAGTCCCACTCTTTCTCACCCCAGTACTTACCTATGAGGCAAAGAGCCTCATACGTAAGCTCTTGGACAAGAACGAGGGACGTGGAGGTTATTCTGGGCCAAGGAGCTAATTTTGGAGGTTGGGGTAGGGGGTGGGAGAGGGGAGGTGTGGAGGGGCGGGATTGTGTGATAAATCATAATGGTTGTCCATGTCCAGGCTAAGCAGGCATGATATGTGGCATTAGTGGCTAGAGGGGCATTTTGGTGCAGTCAGTCTAGTCATTCCTCAGTTTGGTATGACTTTCTTTTAACTGGGCATTTCTGATAAAGCAGTCCTGCTAAGTGTAATTACCGGGATAGATTGGCATTTCAGTGCTGCCAGTCTAGTAATTTCTTACTGCCGCATTGCATATTTTTCTGGGCATCTGTGATAAAATGATATGATATAAGTCATTTATAACGCGCCTGTTCATAAGGCGTGACAAGACAAGGGAGGGAAGATAGACAGAGGATAAGACAAACGATCTTACTAGGCCATGTGTCATTCAGATGGTGCAAGTGTGAGAACGAGAAGTGCAAGGGGAAAGGGAGGAGGGGAGGGAAAACAGGGCAGCAATGCTCTGAGTAGGTGCAGCCAGGGCAGCACGGCTCTGGGTAGTTCAAGGAGAACAAGAGATTTCAGGGTTACAGTTACAGCCCCTAAGTGCATGGTAGGCTCGGAGGCAGTGAAAGGGTAACCGATCAAGAAAGTGCCTAGACTCAGAGAGACTGAGGGTAGCCAAGCAACCAGTCGGTACAGCAGACAGGTAGGTCAGCAGGGGAGGGAGAGAGAGAAAGCAGAGGAGAAGAGGAACGTTTTGAGCTGCTTCCGAAACATCAGGTGGTCTGCCTCAAGTTTGAGAGAAGCAGGGAGGCCATTCCAGAGGGAGGCACCTGCAGAGGTGAGAGATATACCCCCCACTATCTGCCTGGAGAAGGGTCTAACCCTTAGAGAGTTGGAGGTAGCTGAGCGAAGGGCTCGAGAAGGAAGGGATTTTGGAAGAGAGCGTTGAATGTAGTGCAGGCCATGGCCCCAGAAATCCTTGCAAAGGGTCTTGAACTTGATCCTTGCCGCCACTGCGAGCCAGTGGAGAGATTTCAGGCTGAAGAGCTATGATCCCTGGGCTTGAGGCCAAGGATAAGACTTGCAGTCTTGTTCTGGATTAGTTGCAGATGACGGGGAATAGAGGCAGGCAGATTGAGAAAGAGGCTGTTGCATTAGTCCATCCTAGAGAGAGCCAGTGAAGAGCCCCTTTGAAGAGGAGCAGCTGGTAGCAGGACATCTTGGCGACGTCGGAGATGTGAGGAGAGAAAGAGAGAGTGGAGTCGAAGATAACACCAAGGTTTTTTGCCTCTCAGGAAGGCGAAGGAAGGGGGCCCAAGGTGGGAGGCCAGAGTGAGAGAGGGAAAGCAGGGGCAGGAGTCCCAATGAGACGGATCTCATGGCATTAAGGTAGAGCTCGTTGGAGGTGCACCAACCTTGAATCGTAGATAGACAGTCAGGAATGAGCGAGAGAGGAGAGGAGGCTGAGGGGAGCCTGAAGGAAAGCTGAGTCATCCGCATAACACTGAAAGTTAGAGGAGAAGGCAGAGATCAGGTGAGACAAAGTGTCCAGTAGAGGTTGCAAAACCAGGGTGAGAGTATAGACCCATGGGGAATGCAACAGGTGGGGAGAGGTGGCGGAGAGAAAGGAACCAAGTTGGACCTCAGAGGGGAGGGGTGGTCCAATAGGAAGGCGATCAGTCACTACTGGGCCTAATCCGTGATGCCCAGGTTCTCACGGAGTAGATTGATCATGATGGCGTGGTTGACCATGTCGAAAGCTGAGGAAAGAAGGAGGATGAAGACAGAAGGAATACTTGAATCATGGTTAGTGAGCAGATCTTTACAGGTTTTCAGGAGAGCATTTTCCATGCCTCTGGCAGCTCTGAAGCCAGACTGATGGTCATGGCGACAACCAACAGATTCAGTGTGCAGAGTAAGCTGGGAGATGGCAAGCTTTTCCAAGAATTTGCTCAGGAAAGAGGTAATGGAGAATGGCCGATAGTTTGCTGGACAGTTAGGATCGGCAGACGGCTTCTTGAGGTGTGGGTGCACAAGGGAGTGCTTAAGGGGAGAGGGGAATGTGCCAGTGGCAAAAGAGTGATTACAGAAATCGCCCAAGGCTGGAGAGAGGGTGTCAATATGGTCCTTGATGGTTATGGAGGAGCAGGGGAGCACCTGTTTGGATGAAATTTTCATACATCGGACTTGTCTAGAAACCTTTTCAGGTGTTTTCAGAGAGAAAGAGGAAAAAGTAGGATAAGAGGTAGAGATGGCCAAAGGAGGCCAAGAGAGGAAGAGGGGGAGGAACAGGAGATAGCGGACAGGATGTCCTGAGATTTAGTGTGAGGCCAGAGCTGTACAGAGGGCCTGGGAGGGAACAGGAGAGGTAGAGACCGCAACAGTATTGACCATTTCCTTCCAGATTGTAAAGAGTTTGGCCGTGTTGTTAGAGGCCGTGGAGACGCAGGCTTTAATGTGTGCTCACTTCTTGATGAGTGTTATTGCTTCGACTGGCATTTTGGTGCAACCAGTCGAGGTATGTCTAAATGTGGCCTGGAATGCTTTACTGTAATGTTATTACGTGTCTACACTGGTCTACATTGTGCAGTCAGTTGGACGTGTTTTGATTGTGGCATGGCATTTTTAATAGCAAACCATTAATATTCCTGTGCACTGCTGGTGACTTGCATGTATTGGATTGGTGTTACGCTACAAAACAATTGCAAACACTATGGCTTCATAGCCAAATGTTTTCATAAGATTGTGTTGTATATTGCATTAAAAACACATTTATATCTTTCTCCTAGTGCAGCGTGCGGCATACCCCTTCAGCAGCACGCTTGTGCGTATTGTGCAAGCGTGATAATCTAGGCCGGCCTAGAGTGTGGTGCGAGCCGTGATTTGTTGCCGAGTAGGGGGGGGGGAAACCCTCATCATGGCTCGCAGGAGGGCCCCCACATTTTGTGTTACACCACTGCGTCACTCATTACCTTTCATAGGCGCCCCCTACTTTTGTCTGTGCCCCCCCTACTTTCATCTTTGGCCCCCTCTGTGCCCCTCCTAAATTTAATTCCTTTTGACGCCACTGCACCTGTCCCCCAAAGGAGTCCATTATTGTACCTTTCTATTTGTTCTTCATAGGGGATTTCTCCGGTATATTTGAAATGCGTATTGAGTCCTAAGCGTCTACGCAGCTTTAGCGTCCCGTCTTTTGCCCAAGCAATTTATATGGTGGTTACACTGCCAGGCTTGCAGCGTTTCTCAAACAGTGAGGTGTGATTCCAGCCCCAGTGCAGCCAACTGCTTGTATAAGGGGGTGTTGCACCTGTACTTCCTCTCCTCAGCGCTGCTTTTACCAATAGGCAGGAGATGTGCAACTGTAAAGTGGCTCCTACTGACCGCGTCTTGACCTCAAACTTATTCGCAACTCTCCAGTCTTTGTCAGGCAGGCCAGCTCGGGAGCGTTACTGTGCTAAATCCCGGCTGTGTATATTTGTCGCTGCTATCTTCAGGACAACAATGCCCAGTAGTAGCTATATCCCCACTGTGTCCCTGTAGGTTAAGTAGTGCCTGCAGCTACACTTGTTCCTATTGCCTCCGTGCGCCTGGGTGCCTGGTCTGCTCAGCACCCCTCAATCTACATCGCCTGGTCGCGGGTCACTGCCCTCCTCCCTTAGGGCATTCCCCTCTCCTCCGACTCTACCAGGATGCCCCGAGTCTATCAGTGCTCCTGTGTTCATTACAGTCACGCCCCCTAGGGTGTCCTTTCCGTGTCCTTTTTGTGAGCACTTTTTTCAAATTGATTGTGTCCTCCCAAGTATTCCTCATCTTATGATATACGTATCCGCCAGCTTTGCTGCTTTGGAAATGTTTTATTTTTTTTCTTGGCTGAATGCGCTCTGCACGAGGTCATGGCGTCTATGTCCGTCGACAGGCTCTGTACCGTGTCGACGTCACCCTCAGTATAAGTAGCTCGTGCCGCGCCCGTTGGCTTCAGTTCTGTTTTTCCAATTTCTATGCTCTGGAACGGCGCGCTTTGAAATTTTCTTCAAGAAAATGTTGTCTTCTTCCACCCCTTATACTCCCAAGATAGGATTAAAAAAATGTATCAACTGCGGATCGAAAATGTCGATTACAGACCCTCACCGCTTTTGTCTTTGGTGCCTAGGTTCAGACCATCGAACCGGCGACTGTAGCTCCAGTCAGTCGATGACAGAGAAAGCCCTTCGTGAGAGAAAAGGTAAACTGGAGAAGGGGCGGGAAGCTTCCAAGGCCACTTCGAAGGCCTTGTCAAAAAAATATGAGAGGTCGAGCGATTCGAAGGAATCAGATCGCCGTAAATATTCTAAGAGGTCTCGATCACGCAGTAGATCGAGACATTCTTCATCTTCATCAAAGAAGTTTAAAAGGACACACAGATCTCCCGCCTCTTGCTCTGATACATCTACCGAAATAGTAAGATGTCTGACGAAGTCGTATTCCCCAAGAAAATGGGATGAATTTAGAAGGAAGATGTTGAAGGTCTTTGAGAATGTGGCCTCAACCCCCTTAAAGATACCTCAAAGGAGCCAGACCGCGGTTGCTCGGTTGGACAACGCAGCGAAGTCAGGAACTACTTTGGAAAGATCCAGTAGTAAAGGTGAACATCGAAAATCTCAAGTCAATGTCAAATCGTCGAAGACTCATCGAGAATCGAGTGTTTCCCTGACGCTGACAAAAAAGAACATAAATCGTCAAAGCCCTTGACGATTTCGTCGGGGCCGACGGCTTCGTCATCGAAGCCAAAGGTGTTTTCGGTGCCATCAAAGATTTCTTCGGTACCATTGAAGATTCCTTTGACCCAAACTCGACCACAGGAAAGGAGATTTACTCCTTTACCTAAGTCAGACTTCTTTAAGTCTGCCTTCTATATTTGAAGAAAGTGCCTCAGAAGAAGTTTCTCCTTATTGAGTGCAATATGGTACCAGAGAGGTTTCAGAAGAATTAATCGATCCAGAATCAAAAATGAGAGACCTTTGTGACACCTTTCACTCTGCTAGTGGTATTGATATGTCTCCAGAGCTGGAGTTTGCAAAACCTGACCCTACAGAACATGCAGATTCAGGTTATATGAGTTTGATGAATAGGGTTGTGTAATACATGGGTTGGGGTAGATCCTCGCCCACATTTAATCAGGGTGATATGACTGCTATACTTGACCAGGACCCCCAGAATGACCCAGTTCTCCCCTTCGATGGGGCACTTCAGAGGACAATGGAAACACTGGGAGGTTCCTGAACCGCTTCTGCATCAACAGTAATTTTCAGAAGTACAGAACTGCAAGTTCTGACCCAAATTACTTAAGGAGGCATCCCACTCCAGAAAGTCTGGTTATTCAGGCAGCAACATCGTCAAGACAAACATCCTATCCATCTATCCCCCCGGATAGAGAGGATAAGGTGGATGCTTGGGCCCATAAGGTCTTTCCCTCGGGTAGCATGGCTCTCAAGTCTACAAATGTCACCTGTACCCTGGCCAGGTTGACCCATACCCTGTGGGACTGCATTTCGCCGGCGGCTGAACATATTCCGGAAGGCGAGGAAAGGGAAGGCTTCCTGAATATTGTCAAAGACGGAAAGGAGGCAATGGGGGAATGTCTCCAGTCTGGACTGGATACTGCTGATAGTATCAGCAGGTCCATGGCTGCAAGCACTGTGCTACACAGATTTGCATGGTTGAGGAAGTCGGAGTTTGCACCAGATGTGCAGGCCAGACTACTCAACATGCCTTTTGATGGCTTGAGGCTGTTTGGCAGTAAAGCTGATGAAAGTTTAGAAAAACTGCAGACCTCAAAAACGGCAGCTAAATCTCTTACCGCCTCTATGCGACAGCCTCAGAAACCTTATTAGGGCTCATCTTCCTGGAGAGGTCGTTCTTTTCGGTACTATTCCTCTTTTGGTAGAGTAAGAGGACAGGCCATACAAAGAGGTAAAAGAAATGTTGCTTGTGGTGGACGAGGAAAAAATGCAAAACCAGCCTTAGGAACGGCATCTTTGCCCTCAGCCGCTCCTGCAGCCACCTCCAAGTCACTCTGAGGCCTTATCACACAAAACCCCAGTGGGAGGCAGAATCTCACAGAATGGCAGGGTATTACTTCAGATGCTTGGGCACTGGAGGCAGTAGCTCAAGGTTACTGCATTCCCTTCCTAAAAAGACCTCCAGACCATCCACCGGGAACCAACTCTGTCAAAATTCCAGATCCGCTCCTTGTGCGGGAAATGTTAACCCTGCTAGAGAAAGGTGCAATAGAACATGTACCTGTAGCGGAGAGGAACAAGGGTTGGTATTCCCCCTACTTTCTCATCCCAAAGAATGACGGAGGATTGAGACCCATCTTGGACTTAAGAAACTTGAACAAGTACCTCAGGAAGGTCAAGTTCAAGATGGGTAACCCTTTCTCAGATCCTTCAGGCTCTTCAACTCCAAGACTGGTTGGTATCATTGGACCTTCAGGATGCTTACTTTCATGTGCCAATCCATCCCAAGCACAGAAAGTACCTGAGTTTCGCGGTTGGCGGTTCTCACTTTCAGTTTTGAGTTCTGCCATTCTTGCTGACCTCCACCCGAGGGTTTTCACCAAATTGATGGCGGTTGTGGCAGCGAGTCTCTGGAAAGGGGGGATTCACGTCTACCCTTACCTGGACGATTGGTTGATCAGAGCACATTCTCCCGAACAAGCTCAGGAAGATCTGTCGATCACTTGTCACTTCCTTCACAAACTGGGCTTCTCCCTCAATTTCAAGAAGTCTTACATGATACCATCCCAAAAGCTCCAGTTTATCAGAGCAGTCTTGGATGCTTCCTCGGGCAAAGCGTCGCCTCCCGAGGTGAGAGCTTTCCACATTCTGCAGATGGTAAAGTTCCAGAATGCCCAGCATCTGCCGGCCTTCGATTTTCTGAGGTTGCTTGTCCTCATGGCATTCTGCATTTTTCTGGTGGCACAGGCTCGACTGAGGATGAGATCTCTTCAATGGGCCCTCAGAACTCAGTGGTACCAATTCTCGGGGAGTATATCGGATCTTCTGCAAGTCCTGAGCGCAGTCGCTCAGGATCTACTATGGTGGCTTGCAACAACGGCATCCTCAAGGGAGAATCTTTTTGGCAACCATGGCCGAAAATAACAGTAGTGACGGACCCCTCACTCACGGGGTGGGGAGCCCACACCAACGATCTTACAATCAGCAGTCGTTGGTCTCCATGGGAGTCCAAACTGCACATCAACCTGTTGGAGCGCAGGGCAATCAGACTAGCGCTGAAGGCCTTCCTGCCCTATGTACAGGGAAATAATGTCCTGATAATGACGGACAACACAGTGGCCATGTACTACCTCAACAAGAGAGGAGGTGTACTACCACTGTGCAGGGAGGCAATGCAGCTTTGGTTCAGGGCAATAAGAGAAGGAATCTATCGGCAGTTCACCTAGCCGGAGAGCAGAACGCAGCGGCATACGCTCTGAGCAGGCAGAGCACAGTCTCCCATGAGTGGGAGCTAGCTCAGGAAGTCCTTCTGGAGATCTTCGCCCTTTGGGGAACCCCTCAGGTGGATCTGTTTGTGACCATGTTCAACCAGAAGTGCGAACAGTACTGCTCAAGGGATTTTCCTCCTAGAGGAGCTCTAAGAGACGTGTTCGTGGTGGACTCGGGGAAAACCATGATCCTAATTGCCCTGGATTGGGCTAGGAGGACGTGGTACTCGGACCTTCTGGACATGTCCATCTGCCCTCCAATGCGTCTTCCGCAAAGACAGGATCTTCTCTCGCAAGAGTAAGGTCGGGTTATCCATCCAGAGGTAAAACACTCAACCTTCACGCATGGTTTCTGAGAGATTGAAATACAACGATTGGGATCTTCCGGATGACGTAATGGAGATTTTGCTTTCTGCCAGAAGGCCAGAAATTAAATCCCTGTACCAATGTCGTTGGAATTAATTCAGTATCTGGTGCAGGGATAAGAATGTGGACCCTTTTCAATGTGGCACCCCAATGGTGCTTTCTTTCCTATTGCATCTAGCCAATCTGGGGCTCCATTTTGGGACAATTAAAGGATATCTGGCTGCGCTGTCCATTTTCAAGCGCTCCTTGGAAGAGGTTTCCTAATTCAAAATTCCATTAATAATTCAATTCCTGAAGGGGCTTACTAGTGTGTACCTTCCAGTCCCCTTTCATGTCCCAACTTGGGATTTAAATCTGGTACTTAAGTTTCTAACTTGTATACTTTTTGAGCCTCTGCACTCCTGTCCCTTGAGGCTTCTAACATTAAAAACGGTCCTTCTTGTGGCCTGAACATCAGCCCGCAGAGTTGGTGAGTTACAGGCTCTCTCATGCAAACCTCTGTATACTACTTTTTAAAAGGACAAAGTAGTTCTTAAGGTTAAACCCTCTTTCTTACCAAAAGTAGTTTCTGACTTTCACTTGTCACAAAAGATCATATTACCAACGTTCTACCATCCTCCTCATTTGGCCAAAGAAGAGGAGAGATGGCATAGACTGAACCCTAAAAGGGCTCTCAGTCTTTACATTTCAAGAATGTCAAAATTACGTCGGAATGACCAACTTTTTGTAGGTTATACTGGCCATAAATTGGGATTAGCAGTGACAAAACAGACCATATCCCGCTGGATCATTTTGGCTATAATTGAGTGCTACAGATTGGCGGGAAGGTCCCACCGGATGGGCTTTGAGCCCATTCCACTAGGAAGATGGTTACTTCTGTGGCTCTGAAGAGGGGAGTCCCTGCAGCAGATATTTGTTCAGCTGCAACATGGGCATCAGTGCATACCTTGATCAAGCATTATTGCTTAGATGCTTCTTCTTCCAATGAAAGTTTATTTGCCAAAGCGGTACTCCATTCAGTCCATGACAGAAATAATTAGTACTCCCACCTCCAAAATTACCACTGCTGTGGGAGTCTATCATAAGATGAAGAATACGTGGGAGGACACAATCCAGTCAAAGAATAAGTTACTTACCAACTGTAATGTTGTTTCGACTGGCTGTTCCTCCCACGTATTCCTCATCGCCCCTCCCATCCTACCCCGCAGTACAGTTTACATTAGTTAAACCTTTCTCACACGAAGTGTCTTTCAGTCATAAGGCACGCCTGGGTGTTCCTTGAATATTTCCTCTAAAAAACAGAACTGAAGCCAACGGGTGCAGCCCGAGCTACTTCTACTGATGGTGACGTCGACACGGTACGGAGCCCGTCGAGGGACATCAACGCCACAACCTCGTGCACAGCGCCCTCTGCCGAGAAAATAATAAATAAATACATTTCCTGAAGCAGAGAAGCTGGCGGATACGAATATCATAAAATGAGCAATACGTGGGAGGAACATCTAGTCGAAAGAATGTTACAGTTGGTAAGTAACTATCAGAAAGGTCCCCCTCTCCTGGCTCACTCGCTGCACATTTTCGTCCGAGCCCCGGCCCTGCTGTCACACTACAGCTCCTCAATGTTCTCGTGTCGCCCTGTGGGGGTCAAAAAACTTTCCAGCTGTCCCGTGTTGCACAGTTCTGCAGCAGCTCTGGCCCACTCGGCACAGCTGCTTCTCTTCTCTGTCCTGCTAGCCTGTTCCTCGCTATGGGGTAGGTCCTGCGACCATCTTAGACCTTGTCGGGCTGAACATTCCGCATGGTCTATCGGGTTCCAGATGCACCTTTTTTTTCTGACCAAAATGGTATACAACAGGGCCCTGAGTGTGTGCTACCAGCAGCTTCTTTTCAGATATGCCATGAAACGCCTATTTGTGCCGTCTTCAGAATCAATAACCGGAGCACAGGCAGGACACCTTTGCACTACATGTGCTCAGGCCATGCCCCCTAACAGGTAGAGCCTTATATGGCAAATCTGAAAACATTGTCTGGCTGAACCTTGGTCCAGCTTCATCCCAAAATAGAGTACTAAAATCCTACTAAGAGATAGAAAACATAACCACAAAGGAGTCTAACAGCCAGGACATAAATAAAAAAATGTATTGACACATACTACTGTGAAAAACCTGAGGGTATTCTCCCAGCAAGACCTTGTGAATCCCTTATTCAGGTGGCCTCAAAGAGCTGGCGCTCTCGGATCCTAACCCTGGGGTTGGACGAGTGAGGGAGGATCACCTGGGTCGGGGAGCCTGGAGTTATGCTTGGGGGAATGTCCCAAGGGCGACGCAGTATTATACCGAGGAGGAAGGTGAGGGGGAATAAGTCCCTGAGGTTTTCCTTGGCTATTCCACTTCTACCTCCCTTCCACCCAATGAAGCTCCCTTAATAAAATCCAATCACCCCTACACCTCTGGTAAACCAACTAGGATCCCAAACTCGGTCACATTCAGAAACCATCTCTCTCAGAAGCCATCTTTTCAACCAAACTACTCCCAATCATTCTTCTCCACGTCCTTCTGATAATTAATTTCCGAACACCCAGTCTACCTTGATAAAACACTACCGTCCTTCTGTTCATTTCACGATCCCAGCTATTTCCGTTTACTTCACAAAACCTCCAAAAGCCACCCTTCTGAGATTACCAAAAACCCCTCTAATATGAGGGTCAAAATTCTGTAGAACACCTCTTTCACATCCTACCACGCAGAAACTTGATCTCTCCCCTTTTCCCACACAAACATTTTCTCCCGACACGAAGGACAATGGACTAATGTGCAACCCGTTTACCTGACTTGTCCCAACCCAAGGGTCGGGCAAAGTCAGGCAATTGACCACAATTACACACCTGAAGGCCCTTTCCTTGCCCCACAGGGATATTAGGTGGAGCAAGAGAGCATAGTACGAGCAAGGCCTACCACACGACAAGACGGCTATCCAGGCTCGGCAGTGCAACAGGAGGAGAAAGGCAGCAAATTTCGAGAGGAGGATGAGGAGAGACACAACCTTGCCCTTTTTGACAAAACCCAGTGAAACCTCTGATGAAGGAAGCGTGAGACCGAGGACACTAGCCCAAGTGTGCTGCAGCAGATGTGAACGGTACAGAGAGCGTATCGACGCTGATAAGCTGGAGCGAGGGAGACTCCTGCTTCCGTGGTACAGGCCTAAACTCATGTTACGAGGAAAGCCAAGCAGTTCATCACAGCCGATGAGTCGAGGGAAGAGCCGATAATAACCAGACTGTGGTGAATGAAAGTGCAGAAGTTCAAAGAAATATAAAATTGTAAAGGGGGAGACTCGACTGCAGAAAGGGGCCGGCACCACGTGGGTGCTGCTCTGGGAAACTCTGGTTTATCCTCGTCTGAGTAAAAACTGCAGATACCGGAAGGCCATAGGCGAGCTGCCAATATGTGTCAAAGTGGTCATACAGGACGTCAAGCAAAATCCCTGCGAAGTCAAAAGACTTTGACCTAAGAACTATAAAGAAAGCAAGGGAAGTGAATCCCATAAAAACAGAAAGTGAAATGTGAATGTGATGTTTGCAAGAGTGAACCCAGAAGAGGGATGCTGACGAGAGAGGGGCAAAGTCTAAAGTCCCAAGAAAGTGTGTTGACAAAAGTGAACCTGGCCAAGGGATGTTCAGTGGAACTGTTCAGAAAAGACATTGAAATCGTGAAAGGAAAAGCCATAGTGAACCCGGTGGACTGATGCTGAACGGAGAGAAGGGACTGCGCCCGGAAGTGGGGGACCCCGGGGTGAGTTCAGGACCTGAGAAATACATGGAACAGAACTGTATGTTTGTTAGTTGTTTTGTGAACTTATCAGGCCCTCGGAAAAAGGAGACTCAACCACCAAAGGCCTTCATATCAATAAGCACTGTTTTGGCATCCTAGCCCCAGTAGAGAAGGATCCAGTGGTGATGAATCCTCACCCTAAGTGCAACCAGGAAACCAATGTTCATTTGTTGAACCAGGAAACAAACTTTCATTTTGTTGAAGGAATTTTTGTTTTTGTTATTTAAATAAGTCAGGCCCTCAAACTCAAGAGACTCTCAAAAGAAACAAGACCTGGCCATCGACCCCGATAGCTGCAAGTGGAACTGTTCCAAGATCTTGCCTTGCCCCGTGCTCAAAAACGTGGGTAAGGGAGACCCAAGATACTGTATCCTGACATATTATTTGTGAACACTTCTTTCTTTTCTTGAAAACTATCGCACACCCTTTTTGTATTAGTTGTAAGGTTTGGCAATAGGTTTCTTAGTATAGGCCATTTTTATTTCGCACAACGCCACTAGGACTGCCTTATTTTCATTTGATGGTTGATGCTTGCTCCCATCTTGAATACATTCTTGACTAAAGGTGAGATCTATACCTGCCCCCGTATTTATTTCTTCCAAGAAACTATGATGCTTAATGAAATCTATATGGAAGGTTTCCATACTTTTTCCTCCTTAGCGTCTAGGGGGGGGGCAGCAGGGAGGCCTAGTGGTGGTTTGACTATTGCTGTTGATTGCAATCTGGGGCTCCAGGGTAGTGTGATCTACACGAGTGAATGGCTCTTGGGCATTGTTTTTTCTTCGGGGAATGAAGTAGATCCAATCCTCTTGTTGAACCTATACTGGAATCCTCTGAGGGTGCCTCTCGAAATAGTGGAGGATTCCCTAGGAGAGATTCTGGGTGGATGGTTTGAGAAGGGCTTTGGTAATCGTATCGTCATGGGAGGAGATTTTAACTCCTTTTGTGCAGAGGGTTCCATGTGGAACGAGAGAGGGGCTACCCCGAAGACGCTTCATCCTAATCTTAGGAGAGAAATATGGTGGTATAAATTCCTGAAAAATTGGGATTTGGGACTCTTAGATCACTTATCGGATTGGAATCTATCCAAACATACTTTGAAGAGGGGAACCAATAGCTCTAGGATTGATTTTTTTTCTTTTAATGTTTCAAATGGCTGGAAACAAGCGTGTGGTAAATTGACGCTTACGGATGTAGATTTGGGTGATCATATTCCTATACTTTTTTCATTGACGTTGGCATGTCCCGATTTTCATATAAGACCAGAGTACATGGGCCTTAAGGTGGCGAATCATGGGATAACGGTTATTTGGAACAAGAAAACGGTTATGAAATTTAACTCCCTCATTTTAGAGAATCTGACCCTGGCCTCCCACCGAAATTTGAGGGAGGAGGATCTCCCATTGAGGGGGGGGGGGGGTTCTTATTACAACACAATCATGTTGTGTGCCTATAAAATTAGTAAGGCAGGTGGCACCACTGTACATAGACTAGTATTGGTTGGGACACCAGAATCCATAGGTCCAAGTTAAATAAACGCAGTGATTTGAGGATCCTGAAGAAACTACCCATTTTGTTTGTGGAATTGCAGATTAGGAAAAAATAATCATCCTGAAACATAAACATTTGGTTAAGTCTTTGAAAATGGATCAATACTTTGCAGTCCATCAACAGATGATGGAAAATCTATGTAAGGGCATGGATGTTAAATTTTGGGCTACTGTTAATAATACCCTTACCCCTGTTAAGGATAGACTTGAGTGTCCTATTCAAGCAGAGGCGTGGTGCGCTTACTACAAGAAAACATTTGAATTGCCATCCAAATTTGTTATGGAACAGGACTCGGATTTGGGTCCTCTAGTTGTGGGAGAATGTTCTTGGGATCTGGGGGATATCATTTGGGCTATCAATAAACTTAAGCCGTCCAGAGCGCCGGGCCCCGATGGCATACCTCCGTTTGTTATAAAGGCGGCACTGGAAATATGGGCTATGTTGCGTAAACCAATATTTGACGACATCTTTGTGACCCATGCTATCCCTGAATCCTGGGCTCAAAGTATTATAGTACCTTTATTTAAAAAGGGCGATGTTCTCAACCCAAACAACTATAGACCCATAGCACTTTTGGACGCGGCCAGCAAGATCTTTGGTATTTTGCTTTTAAGAGACCTTAATAAAGTGATAAGGATGAATGCCTGTTTCAGTAAATTTCAGGTCGGTTTTAGAGAGGGCTTGGGAACTAATTTGAATGGGAACATCCTGGCCCACCTTAGAGTTACGGTCCACCAATCTAATATAGGAGAGATTTAATTGGCATCTTTAGACCTTTCTAACGCCTTTGATGGAGTTATTAGAGCAAGACTATGGAATAAAATGTTAGCTATGAGTATTCCTTGTAAGATTGTCCAACTCCTGGCTCTGCTTCATAGGAATACCTCGGTCAGGGTTCGTTTGACAACGAAGGTGTTCTCTCAGAGGCCATTGCTACCAAAGTAGGGGTCAAGCAGGGCTGTTCGCTCGCGCCAACACACTTCAACCTATATGTGTGCGATGTGGAGGGCATGTGGCAGGGCCCTTCCATTGCACCGGCTAGGTTGGGGAGTTTGGCTATCGAGTGGATGGCTTTTGCTGACGATTTTATTCTATTTGACCGTACCTTCCGTGGCCTTCGTAGAAAGATGGACCTCTTTTATCATTATGCTATAGCAAACAATCTCTCACCGAACGCATCCAAGTCCCGGACGATTGTGTTAACAAAAAAAAGAACTATCAAATCCTATAGTTGAAGGATGGGTGAGGACCAGATGGAACAGGTTCAGGCTATCACATATTTAGGCTATAATTTTACTAACAGATCCAGCCTGAAGATGTGGAAACTGAGCCTGGAGGAGAAGGCGACAAAACAAAGTGCAAATGAAATTCTTGAAGGTCAGGGTGGGTAAATTCTCGTTGTTACCTTTAAGGCGATTTTTATCTTGCAAAATGTGAGCCGGTCCTCTTATACGGTCTAGACATCTGTACCTTTGATATGAGTTTGAGCCTTAATGTTGTTCAGGGGAAAATGTGGAAAGAACTTCTTGGTCTATCAATGGCAATCCCCAATGCAATTATCCGTCATGAGTTATGCCTCATATCACTTATAGCAAGATACCTTTGGAGGCAATTATCCTTGTTTAGGAAAATGAATGATCCTCCTATAAACACTTGTATGAATTGTTAAGCAAGGTTGTAAACTCTGGGTCAGTGGTATCTATCAGAAAGTTCTGTGACAAAATGATTCTGTTATTAGGTACTCTGGGTCTTTGTTTAGAGGATCTTGTCCAGTGTCCAGGGCTGGTTTAAAGGCTTCTATTTAAGGATGATTGGGTAGATACGGTAACTGGGGTGGACTCATATTCCACTTATAATGAGTATGCAAGTTATGGTCACGCCAGTGAATGTGTGCCCCTTTATTTACAAAGGTTCCCCTGTGACAGGGCGAGATCCATGTACATGCGCTTTAGGCTTAATCAGATACCGATCTTACAAAGGATTCGGTACAGGTTGTACAATGATGCGGTACTTTAAAATGGAACAAATGGATTTTACATGTCGATGCAAGAGACACTTAAGCACCTTGTATTATCTTGTGAATATTTTGAGCCTAAACGCGCGGTCTATCTGAATGATAGATTCAATAAGGATCTCGATATGTCTATGCATCTGTTTTAGAGCCGTTGTATGTGGGGTGCAAACATTTCTTTAATTTTAGCTGTGAACGTACTACTCCATGATATTACGGAGGAATTGGAAAAAATGAACTTAATACGCAATGATTTTAAATTAAAAATGTAAGGGTTGTGATAGATTTTAATGTAGGATGAATTGACATTGGGGAATTAAGGATTTATTCATATGTAGGTTGTTGATTTTCTTGTATTTGTACAATGTATTGTGTTTTAGAATGGATTGTATATTTTTAGAATTTGTATTATGTTGTATAAGGTTTCTTGTAAACTAATAATGCAACAATAAAAACAAAAAAATAACAGCTTGCTCCCATCTTAGATTTAAGTTTACAGTAGTTTTTTTCCCAACCTGCATACAGTTTAATAAACACCCTTGAACTGTGATCACTTGTGTCTGTCTTACTGTTGCCACCATGAGTTTTTTACACTACTCAAACAGAAGTACTGCTTGGAAAACATTTGTCTGTATGACTTTCCCAAAAATACATCTACAAAAACAGTCACACCAAATGAGATAACTGGCAAATATTCAGTCTCAACTTGTGAAGGAAGCCTAGTGAAACTCACGAAACCCAGTTTAATCATATAAATGTATAATTTAAATCTCCACAACATAGAGAACTATATTACATGGCCCTTCTCCAACTTTTTAAACCTTGGAGAAAAGAAGAATTATTAGGTCACTATGGGCCTCATTACGAGGAAAGCGGTAACCCGCCGGTACGACCGGCGGGTTGCCGCCAACCCTGTAACACTTAATCTGGCGCCTGACTTCCCGGTGCTACCTGGACATTACAAGTCCCCGCAGCGCGGGAAGTTAGGCGCTGGATTTTGTAACTCCCCGTTCCCATACAGTACTACAGGACTCTATGGGTATGGGGAGACGGAAATACTGGCACTGTTGCTAACATTTACGGTGCTTCTGTGAAGACTGCCTACGGGACAGACCTGCCTGGTGTAACTGACCCGGAATGCAAACTCTTAGTGTGGTGGTCTGGATTCAAGGGTACCGGTAAGTTAACGCAGCCCTGTTTCTGGACCACCACACTCATAATGAGCCTCCATGACCCATTTGAAGCTGCATTCAAGCAAATGAAAGCAGTATAACAAATGACAATTTCAAACAATGCAAAGAAATGTTGGACAATGAACGCCAACAAGGGAAAGAAATTGACGTTCAACTAGATAAAGGGTCTCATCACGACTTAGGCGGTAGCCCTTTAAATGCAGCTGTAACTGTATTTCTGCTGCATTGAAGGGCTGGCCCTATCGCAAGTTGGCTGCTAAATGGGCTGTTTTACCTACAGCTTTTTTTCTAGGGGTGAAAATCCCATTCAGTGCCCTGTATTACTGCTGGCTGTATTAGCGCCCAGTATTAGCGCTGAAGATTCCCCATTACTGTGTAATGGGGATTTACAGTTAACGTCCAACCCATGATCCTGCAGTAATACTGCCGGGCCGGTGGGCGCTAACGCTTTTACAGTTGGGCGGTATTACAGCCGGGATACCACCCAACTCATAATGAGGCCCAAAGACACTCTGGGAAGTTAACCTTCCCTTACAGGAAGCCAAGAACCACTCATTCCAAATGAAGCAGAAATAGCTATGACTGAGGTAGAAACCATGTATCAATATAAACAATCTGAGGATGACTTGTCAGTGCTTGAATCACAGCTAAATGATGAACAACTCACCGTTTATCTAGAAGTCACTCAAGAACTTGAGCATGGTTTTAAACATGAAACTAAAACCACTAGCTGTAAACATTATACACCTCTGCTCCTGTATGCAAGTGGTGAAGCTGGTTCTGGTAAAACATTCTAAAATAATCAGCAATCTTCTGCAAAACTTAAACATCATCATTTCGGCTGTAGTAATGGATGTAAGGAACTCATGGTGGCAACAAGTAAGACAGACACAAGTGATCACACTTCAAGGGTGTTTATTGAACAATGAATGCTGTATGCAGGTTGGAAAAACGCCTAATCTAAACCTAAATCTAAGATGGGAGCAAGCATCAACCATCAAATCAAAAATAAGGCTGTCCTAGTGGCGCTGTGTCAAATAAAAGGGCCTATGCTAAGAAACCTATTGACAAACCTTACAACTAATACTAGAAAGGGTGTGGGATAGTTCTCAAAAAAAGAAAGTGTTCTCAAATAATACGTCTGGATGCAGTAGACTGGGTCTCCCTTCCCCACGTTTTGAGCACAGGGTAAGGTGGGATGGTGGAGCACAGCACACTCAAGCTTTTCCAGCACGAGATTACAGTTCAGTTTTCAGCTATCACAGCTGTCGATGGCCAAGTCTCGTTTCACTTGAAAGTCTCTTGCCTTCAAGGACCTGATGTCTTCAAAATAATAAAACAAAAGTTCCTTCAACAAATGAAAGTTTGTTTCTTTGTTTCACTTAGGGTGAGGATTCTCCACCCTTGGGTCCCGCTCTTCCGGGCGCTGACCCCTCTCGAATCTTTGACTCCCTCGGGTGGGTTCACTATGGCTTTTCGTTCTTCACAAATCTTAATATTTTTTTAAACGGTTCCAGCGAACATCCCTCGGCCGGGTTCACTTCTGTCAACTCTGTTTCTTGGTACTTTAGACTTTGCCCCTCTTGGGATTCACTTCCCTTGTTTTCTCACTGTGGGATTCACTCCCCTTTCTCTCATACAGTTTGTAGATCAAAGTCTTTCGATTGTACAGAGATTTTGCTTGTCCCTCAGTATGACCGCTTTGACCTATTTCGGTGACTCTCCTGCGGCCTCTTGGTTTCTATAGTTTTGATCAGATGGATATTGACCAGTGTCTTTTGAGTTGGCACCCATCTGGTGCCAGTTTTTTCTCTGAAGCTGGTCCCCCCTTAACACTTTTACAGTTCTTTCATAGTTCACTGAACTTGGTTGAAACCTGCCACTTTGCGATTCTCCATGAACACAGCCCAGTTCTTGTCGATTCTCCCTTCGACTCACCGGCTGTGATGTACCGCTTGGCTTTCGACTTTACTGGAGTCAATACTGGTACCGCGGTCGCTGGAGCTTCCCTCGTTCATGCTTATCAGCTTAAGTTTCCCCTGTATACCGTGGACATCTGCTGCAAGACACTTGTGCCTTTGTTCGCAGTCTTAGTCTTTCTTCCTCGAAGGTCCAGCGGGTTTGTGACGAAAAGAGCAGGGTCACTTCTCTTCTCGCTACCCTATAGATTCCTGCTGCCTTTCTCCTTCTCTTGAACTGCTGCGCCTGATTAGCCGTCTCGTCGTGCTGTCTGCCATGCTCGTACTCTGCTCTCGGGTTCCACCTTTTATCCCTGTGGGGAAGGGCCGTCAGGTGTTTGTGATTTTGATTAACACCCCCCCACCCTCCCCTCCAGGTGATCCTCCTTTACTGGTCCACCCCCAGGAACTGGATCCAATAGCGATGGCCGTGTCCTGGCCACCTGGATGACAGATCCCCCGGGACTAGCTAGAGAGACACCTTTTGGTTTCTCACATAGGCCCCACAGGTTTAGCTGCCTACATATAGGAGGTGTAACTTTACACCGACTACTGCTCCTCCCCGTAGCTCACCAAAACAAATTAGAATACTACAAATTACCAGCAGAAGCTGCTACTGATGTACGCAAAGTTCTGAAACAAATGAAAGTGCTCCTGATAGATGAACTAAGCATGGTTTCCAATCTAATGTTGGCTTTAATTCATCTCGGAATGCAAGAAGTCCTAAAAACCAACTACGAAAAACTGTTTGGAGAAAAACATGTTATTGTTTATTGGAGACCTTTTACAGTTAACACCAGTAAATGGTCAACCTATTTTCAAAATATTAGTACACAAACAATGCGGCCATACGCTTGGCAGCATTGGAAATGTAAATCTCTGGCAACATATTCACTCCAAATCAAAACGTGCGTCAGTCTGCAGACCACACCTATTCTAACTTTTTAGAAAGCATTAGAACGGGTCTGCTTACTAAAGATGCAAAATCCATCTTAAATAGCAGACTTATCCATGAGCTATATGGACGTAACACATCTGCTCCTGATGTCAACGAACTATTAACTCAACAAAAATTAAAATACATGTCCTTAATGCCAACCCTTGCAAGCTGTAGTCAAGTCAACGAAAAAATGTTGAAAAAAAATTAAAAATGCAACCCATACTGCATATCCGCTCCACAGACAAACTAGAAGTGCAGGTCACGCCACTTCCTAATTACAAGCAACAGCACATCTAAATAACTTAGAAAAAACGTATCTCCAACCCAGCTGGATTGGAGAAAATATTGACTCTGTGTCTACACTGCAGAGTAATTCTAAAATGTAACCTTGTCGTAGAAAAAGGTTTAGTCAATGGAGCAAATGGTACAGTTGTTGGCTTCCAAACATATCCACATGACAACCACATTCAGTTTGTCAACATCCTCTTTGACATACTTGCAGAAGTTAAAATAATTGGCTGCACAATAGCACTTTTCCTTCTTTTCAGAGACCTGTACGTACGCAGAGAACATGTTTCTCTATCTCTTGCATATGCTGTCACTATTCACAAATCACAAGGTCTGACCCTAGATCACGCATTGATTGACATTGTCAGCACAGTCTTTAAAGAAGGTATGAGGTACGTAGCACTTTCATGTCTGTGTACTCTCAATGGTCTATTTCTAGTTAACTTTGATGAATACAAAGTCAACACGGACAATCCTTAAATCCTGGAATACAACTTGCTAAGTGCACTATACACCTCCCATCTAGATATGTATCCTATACCTCAAAAAAGGAAACCTTTTAAAAAAGGAACTAATAGGAATAGAATCTATAACAGATCTCCCAACAATTCCGCCAAAGAAACAACCAGCTCCTCCTGCAAAGAATGCAACCACAAAACTGTCTAGTACAAAGTCAACTACATGCCCATCACATAACAAAGACACAAATGTCTCTTCTTCAGAAAAATCTGCAGGCCCATTAAACGATCCACAAACCGAAAACTCTGGTCCATTTACATTTAGCTACACAACTGTAGTAAATTGTTATGCTAATGCAACAATCAGTATTCTCTTTCAATTGCCACAAATTGTTAACATTTACCTAAACGGCTTGCACCAGTTGTGTTAGCAAATTCTCGTCATTCATAGAAAGGACACAAATAAGCCTGACAGCACTTAGTGTCTCAGGTATAAGGCAAGAATTGTACTACTGTGCGGGAGTGGTGAAATTCACCATAAACACACATGGAAGATCCACAAGAATTCTTAATGCACGCACTACAAGTACTGGAAACCAAAAACATCCATATAAATGAAATCTTCCAGATTTACTAGACGTGGAAACCTACATGCACCCTCTGCAGTCATGTTTCAAAAGAGCACACACCTAATGTACGATTTGTGTATGTATCCATACCAAATTGTGAATCCATTCCATTTCACCAGCTTCTGCAAAAAGGCATATCATAGCATATTATGCCCTTTTTGTAATTCAGACAATTGTTTCAGCATACAAATAAACTCACATTGCCAATATGTCATACTAATGCTTCTAAGGTACATTGCAGATGGTACCAAAAATAACTGTAAACTTATAGGCTTCACACACGGCTAAGCATCTCTTGGAAAGAACAACTTCACAATAGTAGGTATAATATACCACATGGTGCTATAAGCACTTCAGGACACTATACTGCATATGTCAACAACAAAAAGTGGTTGGTTTGAATGTAACACCTCTGTTACGCCAAAACATAGATTACAAGCAAATCTAACAAATGCCTACTTAATATTCCTTCAACCCAAATTTAGTCATTAAACTGTAAAACAATTAACAGTTGGAATATGCCAAGAGGTATCCAATTACATCCATAATGTCATGAATCGCAGGGTGCACCCCTTTTGGGCCTCATGGGCTCTGTCACAACAGGCTTATACACATTAATACCTCCAATATGGCCGTCTAACACATTCCCTTCTCGCTCCATGCGTTGGACGTAACCTTTCTCTATTTCTAGACCACGCCTTTGGCGGCTCCGCGCGTCTCAATGCTATTGCGAAGTAGCGACCAGACGTGTGCTCTGTAGCTCGCGGTTCTTCTCCTTTCCACTCCGCTTTCCCTTCCTCGAACCCCCCTTCTTCTTCCTCCTGGATTCTAGTTCTAGTGAAGTTACCTTGCCTCTGGATTCCAGGTTTCGGCCTCCTGGAAAACTGAACGCATTCTGGATTCGGCAGAGACACGGGCTGCCTTCTTCAAAACCCAATCCATCCGAAAGAAGGCAGCATCCAAGGACACCGGTAAAGAACGGATTCAGGTGAGAAGGCGGAAACTCCTTGACAGTTTGAGACGCCACCCAATCGAAAGCGATATCGACATGGAGGCTGCCGTGCAGGACTTGATGCGTTGTATGCAGGAACTATCAACCGAGGTACAGAATCTGAAAGCGGAGAACGCTGCTCTCAAACAATTGGTCCTATCCCGGGATTCTGCTACAAAAGAGTTATACTGGGCGGAGTCGTGGTAAATACGACGGCTCAGCAAAGAACCTTCGTGCATTCCTGGATTCATGCTTGGTTCACTTTACCTTCAAGCCTTACTATTTTGCGACCCCCAGGGCCAAGGTGGGTTTTATAATCTCTCACATTTCCGGGAATGCCTTGACTTGGGCCACTCCCCTCGTTAACTCTAGTGATGCCCTCCTGGACGATTATGATGGGTTTATACGGGCCCTAAAAGACATGTTTGACCGCCCTGAGCAGGTCTACAGCGCACAAGAACGCTTGTTAGGGCCCAGGATATGCTCACGTATGTGACCCGATTTAAACAACTGGCAAAGGAAGCGGATTTGTCCACTGAGGCGAGTTTTACCCTGTTCAGGAGAGGATTGAACGAAGAAATTAAGGATGAGCTGGCCAGAGTGGCACGACCAAGCTCATTCCAGGCATTAATGGATCTTGCCATGCATATTGACTTCCTTATCCAGGAAAGGAAGTCAGAAAAGAAGAAATCCAGGGGAACTACTTCCAAGGTATCATTTGAGGGTACCCCTAGACCGGAAATCAACCCAAGCCCAGTTTCAGAATCCGAGCCCATGCAGATAGGGGCCTTTCGTGGACCCATGTCTCCACAAGGGAGAATGAGGAGAATTCATACGGGCTTGTGCATGTACTGCGCCTCAGATAAGCATTTGGTTAGGGACTGTCCTTTAGCACCCCCTCAGCGTTCGGGAAACGCCAGCTCCCGATCCTAGATGGAGCAGAGCTTCGGGAGAGAGATGTTTGCTCCACATCCATTCCATCCTTGAACTCTCCTGGAAAAAACAATTTGGTGGTACTACAGGCCTTTTTATCACCATCCAAGAATACGAACTATTCCATTTTGGCCCTGGTAGACTGCAGAGCTATGGGAATATTCATCGATCATGACTGGGTTGATAAACATCAGATTTCCTACGAAACACGAAGCACCATGCAGCCTGTGGAGGCTATCGACGGAAGACCCCTCACATCAGGACCCATAAGCCTTCAGACCAAGGAGATCCAGCTTTCAATAAATCGCCATCGAGAGCTAATCAGGTTTGACATTATTAAGTCAGCTCATTACCCCTTGGTATTGGGCATGCTCTGGCTACAGAAACACAACCCATATATCAACTGGTCTGCGGGTTCCCTATTCCTAGGCTGGGAGTTTTGCATGTCTCATTGTCTATCCCTAGAACATCCATTAACGCACCCAAAGGAACCAACAAAGGAACAACAGACACCACTAAGGGTATCCAATGTCATGCAAGTTCCTGAAGTCTACCAAGCTTATGCTGATGTGTTTTCGACTGCCATTGTCCAGGCCTTACCCCCACACAGACCTGAAGACTGCGCAATAGATACGGAACCCTCTGCAGTGATTCCCTTCGGCAGGATGTTCATTCTTTCCGAACCTGAGAAGAAGGCCCTAAGAGAATACCTGGATACAAACCTTCAAAATGGCACCATAAGAACTTCGAAATCTCCTGCTGGTGCTTCTCTATTCTTTGTTCCCAAGAAGGATACCAAGGAACTCAGACCCTGCCTTGATTATCGCGGGCTAAATCAATGTACCCTCGAGGATCGGTACTCGTTACCCCTGATTTTGGATATCCTGGAAGCCGTGAGAGGTGCAGTGATATTCACCAAGTTGGATCTCAGGGGCGCCTATCATTTGATCCGTGTCAGGGAAGGAGACGAATGGAAGACCGCCTTCAGAACACCCTTTGGCCATTTTGAGTACCTAGTGTGAAGTATCCTGGCCTTGCGCGGAGGTAGCACGTACACCTGCCTCCCCGTTGGGTTTGGTGCCTGGACTATGACCACCACAGGCTGCCGCGACCCGCCGGGGAAAGAGGGTTAGGGTCCGCTGGATTGGATGGGTAAGGGGGAGTTAGGGTAACCGGGTTGAATTTAGGGAAGGGAATTGGGTGGGTGAGGATAGGGATGGGTAGGGTAGGGTAGGCAAGGATGAGTAAGGCTCACTCCTGGGTGCCTTCGATGTTTTGTCTCCGCCCACTCACTCTTGCATACATCAAATGGTATCCCTTTAGTGGTTTACACTCTAGTCTTGACACACTGAAGCCTGTAACATTCCCTTGGAAACAAGATTCCAGATTGCATAAACACCCTTGTGTTTCACATCACTTAGGCATATCCCCCACAATGGATAGCAACTATACACATGATCGTTAGGAGTCACAACCATACATGCAATGCTTTACAGTTTTTAACAGCACTTAGCTCTGAATGATGCTGGCGATGTGGCGAGAGAGTTCCGCTACAGGCTTGGATTCTATGATTCTTGATTCGCTACCCAACGGGAGCGCCGCTACAAAAGAATAAAAGCACGTATGAGTTTTACGTTGCGCACTTGCCAAGTCACACTTCCAGTTCCCACTGAATGAGGGCCAAAGATCAGTGCCGGAGTCCCGACACCCACCCACCCACCCACACACACACACACACTCTTTACTATGATGGGCCTTCGGCCCCGTTAACTAGAAACATCCGAAAACGAGCTTCGTAGTGCTCGTAACACTCTTTTGAAGTCCGGGGAGGTGAACGAAATAAGGTTCCCTCTACGGAGCCCCAGCTACGGTTCCCCGCTCAATCAGCCCACAGTCTAACTCAGGGGATGATAACAAGGTTTTTTGCACTTATCTCTAGCGTTGAGCGGGGCCTGCAGGGGAAGCAGGCGGGGTGTGGCCCCGCGAATCGCTGCCTGCAGGAGCCTCCGGGACATGCGTCTGAGTCCTCCGGTGTTCTCGAGCGCAAGCGAGGCTTCCAAGTTCTGTTGTGCGCATGCGCGGAAGCTGGGGCGGTGTCCGGAGCGCAATGCGCATGCGCGGAGGCCGTTTCGGCGTCCTGAAGGGTTCTGGAGGCTCGTGGACACACGAGCCTCCTGGGTAATGTAGTCCTTTGGCGTCCTTGCGCCCCCAGAGGGCTTTATGTCTTACTGCGAGACTCCTCCTGCACATAACACAAAGCAGGGTCCTGAAATACAGGCATTTCTTATGCTTGGACATATTGACAACATGTTTTACCATTGAACATTGTTTACTTTGAGCACCACTGGTCCCTATTACATGTGGAACCCTGACAGTACTCCCCCCCCCCCCCCCCTTCCAGCAGGACCTGGTTTACCGGGATGTCTACGGTGAAAGGCTCTCACTAGGCGGGAAGCGTGGACCGCAGTAGCAGGTTCCCACGACTGCTCTTCAGGCCCGTAACCTAACCAATCAATAAGATGATACAGCTTACCATTTTGACAGCGGGAGTCTAAGATGGCCTTTACTTCATATTCCGGGATTCCATCCACAATAGTGGGTGGGGGATTTTTTAGTTGGGCGGACTTTGGAGCTGGTTTCAACAAGGCTATATGAAAGACCGGATGTATGCGCATCTGGGCTGGTAACGTCAGTCGTACTGCTACAGGGTTTATGAGTTTTTCCACAGGAAAGGGCCCTATATATCTTGGTTGGAATTTCCGAGGACCCTGCAACCGGAGATTGCGTGTTGCCAACCACACTTTGTCTCCTATCTTATACACAGGGCCTGATCTTCTCTTTTTATCAGCATATTGTTTGTACTTTTGTTTTGCAGTTGCTAGATTAGCAAGAATACTACGCCATATTTCCTCCAGGTGTTTTCTGTGTGATTGGGCGGCGGGGACCGTGTCTGGAATGGTATGGGGAACAGGCTGAAATCGAGGGTGGTAACCATACGTACCATAAAATGGGGTTGCTTTAGTAGAAGCATGTATAGCGTTGTTGTAAGCCAACTCAGCAAGCCAGATCGTATCAGCCCAAGTGGCTTCATTTTCGTTGGTCATGCATCGTAGGTACTGCTCGAGGCTCTGGTTCACCCGTTCTGTCTGCCCATCGGTCTCGGGGTGGTAGCTACTGGACAGTTTTAGGTTAATACCTACTGAACTACAAAAGGCTCGCCAGAAACGAGATGTGAATTGTGACCCCCGATCAGACACGATGTGCTGTGGGATGCCATGTAGGCGTACGATGTTCTGAAGAAAGAGGTCCACCAATATTTTGGCCGTTGGCACCCCTTTACAGGGAATGAAATGTGCTAATTTAGTTAGTGAATCCACCACCACCAGGATGGTGGTTAATCCATGGCATGCTGGCAAATCTACTATTAAATCTAATGATATTGTGTGCCAAGGTACAGGTGGCGTAGGCAGGGGCTGTAATAAACCAGCAGGACGTTGATGGTCAGATTTATTTCTCATACAACATTCACATGTAAGTACATATTGTTGAATAACTTGCTTCATTTTGGGCCACCAGAAGTGACGCATCACGAGTTCACACGTTTTAGCTGTTCCAGGATGCCCCACAAAAGGAGAATCATGACACCATTTAATGGCACGTTGTCGGATGGTAGTGGTTGGAAGATACAAGGCTGTTCCTAAGAAGGGTAATCCGTCTTTAACTGTTCTTCCTATGCTCGGGTCTTGCCATTGCGCTAGTTCTTGTGCCGTTAGCGCTTTTCGAATATCGTCGAACATGTCATCGACTGTAACACTACCAACGATACGTGCGGGGGGCACGATTGGTTTTGGTTCTTCCTCTTTAATGGTCTCTGGGCCAGGTTCTGGATAACGGGACAGGATGTCAGCTTTTTTATTTTCTGTTCCTGGGCGAAATGTCACTATGAAATCAAAATCAGCAAAATACATCGCCCACCGCAATTGTCTAGGACTTAAGGCCTTAGCAAATCTCAGGAATTTTAGGTTTCTATGATCAGTGAGGATCGTGATGGTGTGTTGTGCGCCCATCAAATAGTGGCGCCATTCACTAAATGCTGCTTTAATAGCTAAAAGTTCCCTATCGGCTATTATGTAATTTCTTTCCGCAGGAAGCAAATAACAAGAGTAATATGCCACAGGATGTAGCTGCCCAGTATTATCTCGTTGTGATAATATCGCACCCAATGCGTAACTGGAGGCGTCGGTTTCCACTACATATGGGCGAGTGGGATCTGGATGGAGCAATATTGGTGCAGTAGTGAATGCTTTCTTCAGGGCCTGGAAACTGGCTTCTGCCTCCTTATCCCACCGAAACACTACCCCTTTTTTCAACAAACGAGTGATTGGCTGCACTTTCGTTGCAAATCCGTCTATAAATCGACGGTAGAAATTGGCAAAGCCTAACACTGATTGCACTTCTTTTACCGAGGTAGGGGACGGCCATTCCGTGATGAACTGCACCTTCTTCTGGTCCATTGTCACTCCTTCTGGAGACAAAATAAACCCCAGGAACTCTATTGTGGTTTGGTGAAATTCACACTTTTCCAGTTTAGCATATAACTGATGATCCCTTAAGCGTTGCAAGACCGCTCTCACGTGTTTCTGATGCTCCTCTAGGTTTCGTGAATAGATGAGTATGTCATCTATGTAGACAACTATAAAAACGTCTAGGTACCCCCGTAGGACCTCATCCAAGAAGTGCTGGAAGGCGGCGGGTGCATTGCAGAGGCCGAATGGCATGACCTGATATTCATAAAGGCCGAATTTTGTTCTGAAGGCAGTCTTCCATTCGTCCCCTTCGCGCACCCGCACCAGATGATAGGCACCCCGTAGGTCCAACTTGGTGTATATTTTGGCCTCACGAACTTGGTCCAACAATGTGGGAATCAGAGGTAATGGATATCGGTTCTTTACCGTCATTCGGTTAATTGCCCTGTAGTCTATGCAAGTTCTTAAGTCCCTGGTCTTTTTGGGAACGAAGAATAAAGGCGATGATACGGGTGACGTTGAATGACGTATAAAGCCGTTAGCCAGGTTTGTCTTGATATAATCCTTCAGATGTTCATTTTCGGATTCTGTCAGTGCGTAAATGCGACTGCATGGTAGCGCTGCCCCGGGTTCTAAGTCGATTCTGCAGTCAAAAGGCCTGTGGGGAGGCAAAGTCTCTGCTGCGGTTTTACTGAAGAGATCTCTATAATCTTGGTATTCTACGGGCAAGTTGCTTCCAACACTCCCAATTACATGCCCCACAACATGGGTTATGCCGCAATTTTTGGAACAGAAAGCTGAGACGAATTTCAATGTCCCTTGGGACCAATTAACTTCCGGGTTATGAGTCCTCAACCAGGGCAACCCAAGGATAACTCCGAATTGTGGCGCAGCAATGACATCGAACTGGATTTCTTCCTGGTGTGGTGGGTCGCACTCTAAGTGTACCCATTTAGTTTGCTGCGAAATTAAGCTCGACGTCAGTGGCGATCCATCCACCGACTGAACTTCCTCCTTGCGTCCCTTATCCACCAAAGGGATTCCTAATTTAGATACTAATGTTTGATCTATAAAGTTCCCTGTGGCTCCAGAGTCCACCATCAAGGATGCCGAACACTGTTGATCCCCCCCAACGGATGATGCCTGGAACTGTAACATGTTTTAATTGTTGTTGCAAGGTATTGGCTAAAAGCCTAGGGGTGTTTTCTGGTGGGCTCGCCCAGGCCCCCCTCACTGGCGAGCTTTCTCGTTTCCCGGCAATTCTTTCTTGGGCTTAGTTGGACACTCTCTAACAAAGTGCCCGACTTCCCACAATAGAGACAGAGTTTTTCTTGTCGTCTCTTGTCCTTCTCCTCTTTGGATAGAGGGCCGCGAACAGTCCCTATTTGCATTGGTTCATCGCTTGTTTTGCTAAGTTTTGATTGCTGCTGTTGGTCCAGCCTAACAACTGGTTTGTTATCCCACTTTCTTCTATCCTGCTTCCTCTCGCTTTGCCTCTGATCAAGCCGTAGTGCCAGGTCTATCATGGAAGAACAAGTATCGGGTTGAGGGTCTACTTGCGCTATAAGGTCTTTTATATCATCACGGAGCCCCTGATAAAAAAGCGCAAGTTGCTTTTCCTGTGGCCAATTGGCTTCTACCGCCAACCGATTAAAGGTGGTAACATATGTCACTAAATCCTTCCCTCCTTGACGCAAGGTAAGCAGCTCCCTGTCTTTTATTAAGGTCGCTGCCCTTCGATTGAATATTTTACCAAACTCTTCTAGGAACTGGTCCCAATCATACAACAGCCCATCGTCCTTGGTAACTAGTGGCGTGGCCCAGGATGCGGCATCCCCACCTAAGTATGAAATGACGAAGGCTGTGCGAGCTTGGGCAGTACGGAAGACTGTAGGTTTCGTAATGAAATGCAACTGGCATTGCATTACGAACTGATCGAACCGTTGGCAATCCCCATGATACCTCTCAGGGGCTGCCAAAGGGAGTGGAGGCTCAGTGGACACCTGGACCTGTGCAGGGGTAGGTGGGGCATGATCACTAGGCAAAGGTGTGGCTTGAGCAGCGGCTTGGACAGTAAGCGTATGAACCTGCCCTGCCAGGGAGGCGTAATCCTGCCTAGTGGCATGCAACTCATTCTTTAGATCCTGTAAGGCTGCCAACACAGCCTCCATGGCGACGTGCTACCTGGGCGCGTGACAATACTTGGGCTTGCGCTCCTGTCAAGTATCCTGGCCTTGCGCGGAGGTAGCATGTACACCTGCCTCCCCGTTGGGTCTTGGTGCCTGGACTATGACCACCACAGGCTGCCGCGACCCGCCGGGAAAAGAGGGTTAGGGTCCGCTGGATTGGATGGGTAAGGGGGAGTTAGGGTAACCGGGTTGAATTTAGGGATGGGAATTGGGTGGGTGAGGATAGGGATGGGTAGGGTAGGGTAGGCAAGGATGAGTAGTTCCAAGGCTCCCTCCTGGGTGTTTTGTCTCCGCCCACTCACTCTTGCATACATCAAATGGTATCCCTTTAGTGGTTTACACTCTAGTCTTGACACACTGAAGCCTGTAACATTCCCTTGGAAACAAGATTCCAGATTGCATAAACACCCTTGTGTTTCACAAAACTTAGGCATATCCCCCACAATGGATAGCAACTATACACATGATCGTTAGGAGTCACAACCATACAAGCAATGCTTTACAGTTTTTAACAGCACTTAGCTCTGAATGATGCTGGCGATGTGGCGAGAGAGTTCCGCTACAGGCTTGGATTCTATGATTCTTGATTCGCTACCCAACGGGAGCGCCGCTACAAAAGAATAAAAGCATGTATGAGTTTTACGTTGCGCACTTGCCAAGTCACACTTCCAGTTCCCACTGAATGAGGGCCAAAGATCAGTGCCGGAGTCCCGACACCCACCCACCCACACACACACACACACACACACACTCTTTACTATGATGGGCCTTCGGCCCCGTTAACTAGAAACATCCGAAAACGAGCTTCGTAGTGCTCGTAACACTCTTTTGAAGTCCGGGGAGGTGAACGAAATAAGGTATCCCTCTACGGAGCCCCAGCTACGGTTCCCCGCTCAATCAGCCCACAGTCTAACTCAGCGGATGATAACAAGGTTTTTTGCACTTATCTCTAGCGTTGAGCGGGGCCTGCAGGGGAAGCAGGCGGGGTGTGGCCCCGCGAATCGCTGCCTGCAGGAGCCTCCGGGACATGCGTCTGAGTCCTCTGGTGTTCTCGAGCGCAAGCGAGGCTTCCAAGTTCTGTTGTGTGCATGCGCGGAAGCTGGGGCGGTCTCCTGGCCAAACCTGAAAAATGTTTGTTTCATGTGGCCTCTGTTCACTACCTAGGGTTTATTCTTACCCCAGAAGCAATCGGTATGGACCCTTCAAAGGTAAAAGCCATATTGACCTGGCCTGCTCCTACTTCCGTGAAACAAATTCAATATTTCCTGGGACTTGCCAATTTCTACCGGAAATTCATATCTAATTTCTCTGAGCTAGTTCAACCGATTGTTGCTCTCCTGAAGAAAGACACTCTTTTCCTTCGGTCATCACCACAAGATATGGCGTTCCAGCATTTAAAGACAGAGTTTACGCAAGCTCCTATTTTGGCTCAACCCGATACTAGCCGTCCTTTCCTGGTAGAAACGGATGCTTCTAATTATGCTATTGGCGCAGTCCTGAAACAAGAATTGGGAGAGGAACTGGAACACGCAATTGCTTACCTCTCACAAACTCTGACTCCTAGTGAAACACATTATTCAGTCCTGGAAAAAGAATTGTTAGCCATCCGCCAAGCCTTCACTGAATGACGACATCTAGTTTTGGGAGCTAAACATCCAGTTCAGGTCCGTGCTGACCACAGGAACCTCCAGATTCTACAGTCTTTGGAGTGTAGGAACAGTCGTCAGGCGCGTTGGGCATATTTCTTTGCCCAGTACCAGTTCCAGATCACTCAAGTTCCTGGATCACAAAACCTGATCGCCGATGCCTTATCTCGAAGACCTGACTACGAGCCCACTGAACACAAGGCATATCCTCAGATGTTTCCCCCCTCCCCCGATCTTTGTGGCCCAGGCAGTCAACCTCCTCGAAGAAATCCAAGCCCAAACCCAATCCTCTGATCTGTGGAAGGACAAATCCAAAAGAAATCCTTGGAATGTAAGGATCCGGGAAGGTTATTTGTTCAAAGACAATCTGTTGGTCATCCCTACAAAAAGACTACAACAGAGAATAATGAATCTCTGTCACGATACCCTACACTCCGGACATTGTGGTGTCACCAATACCCTCCGTCTGATACAAAGGCAATTCTGGTGGCCTAGGATGAGACCCGACGTACGGCAGTACATTCAATCCTGTGTTGTCTGCAGCCAAAATAAACACAATAACAAGAAACCAGCGGGCCTTCTACTACAACCTACATTGCCAACTAGGCCTTGGGAGATTATCGCTACAGACTGCATTGTGGAACTGCCACCCTCCCTTGGGTATACCACCATCATGGTTACAATAGACTGGTTCACTCATATGGCTTATTTTACGCCCCTGCATAAATTACCATGCTCTTCTGAACTGGCAGGAATCTTCCTGGAACACATATTCCGTTTGCATGGACTCCCTTCCAAGATCATTTCGGATTGTGGACCTCAATACATCTCACAATTCTGGAAACATCTCTGTCAATGCTTAGGGGTCCAACATGCCCTTTCGTCAGGTTACCACCCTCCAACCAACGGAAACACAGAACGTTTCACTCAAACCCTGGAACAGTATCTTCGATGCTTCGCCACCAAGGTCCAGGATTACTGTTCGCTCCTGATACCTGTGGCTGAATTCGCTTACAATAATTCTGACCATTCGGCACTTAAGATCAGCCCCTTTTATTGCAGTCAAGGATTTCATCCGTCGGTCCTACCTTCTGTTCTTCCCCAATCTACACCAGTACCTACAGTTGACTCCTGGATCGAATCCCTTGTCAACATATACATAAAGAAGCCAAGGAATTTTTGGAGAAGGCCAGGAAATAGACCAAGAAATATGCAGATTCCAGAAGAAGACCTGGCCCTTCTTATGCAATTGGTGATCAGATCTGGTTATCCTCAAAATTACTACCCCGACATCTATGGCCTTGTAAACTGGCCCCTCTGTACTATGGTCCATTTTCCATGAAAGAAATTATAAATCCTGTTTATCGGATCGAGTTGCCTGAATCCTGGAAGAAGATACACCCAGTCTTTCACACATCTTTATTGAAACCCTACTATCCATCCTCCCAAAAACCCTCCAGACCTCCTCCTATACTGGTCTATGACCAATTGGAATATGAGGTATCTCTGATTTGTGATTCCAGGTATAGAAGGGGCCAGCTTCAATTCCTGGTTGAATGGAAAGGATATCCTCCTAGCGAAAGAACCTGGGAACCTCTCGCAAACATCAAGGCCCCACGGCTGCTCAGAAGGTTCCACCTCATCCACCCGGGCAAACCAGGAGGGAATGGTCTTCGGAGAAGGCATGCTGTCATGAATCGCAGGGTGTGCCCCTTTTGGGCCTCATGGTCCCTGTGACAACAGGCTTATACACATTAATACCTCCAATATGGCCCTCCAACGCATTCCCTTCTCGCTCCATGCGTTGGACGTAACCTTTCTCTATTTCTAGACCACGCCTTCCGCGGCTCTGCGCGTCTAAATGCTATTGCGAAGTAGCGACCAGACGTGTGCTCTGTAGCTCGCGGTTCTTCTCCTTTCCACTCCGCTTTACCTTCCTCGAACCCTCCCTTTCTTCCTCCTGGATTCTAGTTCTAGTGAACTTACCTTGCCTCCTGGATTCCTGGGTTCAGCCTCCTGGAAAACTGAACGCATTCTAGATTCGGCAGAGACCGGGCCGCCTTCTTCAAAACCTGATCCATCCGAAAGAAGGCAGTATCCAAGGACACCGGTAAAGAATGGATTCAGGTGAGAAGGGGGGGAACTCCTTGACACATAATCCTACAATATTACTTTCACAACCTATATCTAACTACTTAAAAAATACGCTCCATTGTAAAACGTTTCAAATACGCCATCACAATTCTTGTGCGACAAAACATCTTCTGAACTCTAATGTTGTTACAATACAGCCAACAGGTATCTATTTTAAGCATTCCCTTAACATACTTCAAACAAACATAAAATTACACTCACATAATTGTAATCCTTTTTTTTTAATCCAGTATGTATTTTTTTCCACTGATTATTTAATGTCAATACAACAGCAGTGCGTCATACACTAATGTTGTACCGAACATAGTACTTAGAATGTACTGTTTATGAGGATCTAAAAATGTATATGTATAATTGTATACAATTAAAGCTTTTAAACTAGCCTGCTTAACAAATAATACTGGGGTATTTTTTTCAACAGAAAATGAACCAGAAATTCCAGATTCATAACACTATAGAACCAAGTATAATCAAATCCATATTCGAATGGATTGTGTCCTCGCACGTATTCCTCATCTTAGATAAATCCTTACATTTTTCCTCTCTCCAGCAGAGGGCGCTCTACTTGAGGCGGCGACGTCGATGTCCCTCGGCGGCCTCCGGTCGAGCACCGACGTCATCTGTTGTATAATGGCCTTCAGCACGCCCGTTGGCTTCAGTTCCGTTTTTCCGTTAGCTTCGGTTTGGATCGAGATAAAACGGCGCTTAAGTCACAGCGAATTATGACGTCTTCTTTGAACCCGTCTACTCCGAAAACGGGTTTTAAGAAATGCCTAAGGTGTGGAAGAAAAATGTCGCTGACCGACCCTCATCGTGACTGCCTCTGGTGCCTCAGATCCGAACATCGGACCAACGACTGCGGTTCTTGTCAATCTATGACCCATAAGGCCTTGAAGGAAAGATGAGGTAAACTGGCGGTGGGGGAGGAATCCTCGAAGTTTTCTTCGAGAGGGAATAAAGACTCGGCTGAATCTTCGGCCAAAAACGCCATAAAAAATCCGGATCGAGGAGTAGATCAAGGAAGTCCTCTTCTTCTTCGTCCAAAAAAGCGAAGAAAAGACGACACCGATCTCCCTCTTCTTCTTCTTCCTTGACTTCGGAGGAAGTTATTACTTGTCCAACTAAACATGACTCCCCTAAAAAGTGGGAAGCATTTAGAGAGTCGATGAAAAATTTTGAGAACCCGGCCCAGACCCCCTCAAAAATGTCTGCTGAAGGTCGTGCCTCTACGCTAAAAAAAAAGTGACAGGGGAAGGTCTAAAACTAGCAAATCTGACAAGAAATTGTCGAGGGTGTCTTCTAGGGACTCTTCCCAAACGCCTAAAAAGAAAAGCCTTCCAGTGCATAAACAGGAGGCAGACCTTAGGAAATAGACTTTAGATGTTGATACGTCATTAAGAACCTCGACAAACATCTTTGAAGCCTCTGTCGAAGGCTTTCGAGTATAAGGTGTCGACGACCCAGCCGAAAAAAGTTACGTCGAGTACCTTATCGACGACCTCGAAGACTCCTTCGACGGCGTCGATTGTTTCGAAGGCTTCTTCGACGACGTTGATTGCCTCAAAGATTCCTTCGACACCATTCATAGTGCCTTCCAAAACCCTGAAGAATGCCTCGATAACATCGAAGGTAATGGCCACGACTTCAATGCCATCGATGCTTCTGTCGATGTCGACACCAATTACAGGGGTGAAACCTATTCCTGAGAAAGTATTTCACCCAGAAAGCAGACATGATTTTTTCCAAACTGCCATCTATATATGGAGAAATGTCTTCAGGAAATGAGGAGGATGAAGAAGAAGATGAACCTGAAGTTTCATCAGCAGGAGTAAAATATGGTAAAAGGGAGGTCCCTGAGGAAATAATTGATCCTCAATCAAAAATGCCACACCTGTATGAATGTTTACAGTCTACACGTGGACGAGATACGTCCCCTGAATACGAATTTGAAAAACCAGATACAGCAGAACATGCTGATTTGGGCTATAGAAAACTTATGAACAAAATAACAGAGTTTATGGAATGGGGTACGAACTCACCTGTATACCAGGATGATGATATGACAGATATTTTGTCAGGAGGTCCTCAACCAGATTCCATACTTCCCTTTCATATTGCCCTGCAAAGGAGAGTAAATGCTGCTTGGGAAAAACCTGAATCCATTCCAGCAGTGAATAAAAAATATGTGGCAAAATACAGACCTTGTAACTCTGATCCATAGTATTTGAGTAAGCATCCATCTCCTGAGAGTCTGGTAGTTCAGGCAGCCACATCAACAAAAAATGCTGCAATACCCTACAATTCCCCCTGATAGGGATGACAAAAAAATCGATGCATGGTCGAAAAAGGTTTTTACATCAGGGAGCATGGCTCTAAAATCCACGAATGTATCTTGCACTCTGGCGAGATTCACTTATACTCTGTGGGACTGCATGTCAGCGGCAGCTCAACACATCCCGGAAGAAGAGGAACGTATTGGTTTCCTGCCCATAAATAAGGATCGCAAGGAGGCTTCGGGAGAATGTATTCAAGCAGGTTTGGACACTGCTGACAGTATCAGCAGGTCCATGGCGTCTAGCGCAGTACTACGCAGATTTGCATGGCTAAGGAAGTCAGGTTTTGCACCAGATGTTCAATCTAGACTTCTTAATATGCCATTTGACGGCTCGAGGTTGTTTGGCAGCAAGGCGGATGAAAGTTTGGAGAAGCTGCAGACCTCCAAGGCAGCGGCAAAGTCACTCAGTGCCGCTATAAGGCAACCTCAGCAACGCCCCTACACAGGCTCATCTTGCTGGAGGGGTCGTCCCTTTCGTTTTTACTCCTCATTTGGGAGAGGAAGGGGACAGGTCAGTCAAAGAGGGCAAAGGAAATTTCCTCGGGGCGAGAAAGAGGTGCTAGATCTACCCCAGCAGCGGCATCTGTCCCTTCAGCTGCTGCTGGAGCTGCTGCAAAACCACTCTGAGGTTTTGACTCACAAGACCCCAGTGGGAGGCAGGATCTCGCAGCATCTGAAAGAATGGCGGGGCATTACTTCAGATGCTTGGGCGCTGGAAACAGTATCCCAAGGTTACTGCCTTCCCTTTCTAAAGAAACCTCAGAATCACCCACCGGAATACAACTCTACCAAAAATCCAGACCCGCTCCTGTTGCAGGAAGTTTTTACCCTGCTACAGAAAGGTGCAATAGAACATGTACCTGTAGCGGAAAGGAACAAGGGTTGGTATTCCCCATATTTGCTCATTCCAAAGAAGGACGGAGGACTGAGACCCATCTTGGACTTGAGAAACTTGAACAAGTCCCTCAGGAAGGACAAGTTCAAGATGGTCACTCTTTCTCAGATCCTTCAGGCTCTCCAAATCCAAGACTGGTTGGTATCATTGGACCTTCAGGATGCTTACTTTCATGTGCCAATCCATCTCAAGCACAGAAAGTACCTGAGGTTTGCGATGGGCAATTCTCACTATCAGTTTCGAGTTCTGCCATTCGGGTTGACCTGCGTCCCAAGAGTTTTCACCAAGTTGATGGCGTTAGTGGCAGCGAGTCTCAGAAGAGGGGGGATTCATGTCTACCCCTATTTGGACAACTGGATGATTAGGGCACGTTCCCCAGAACAAGCCCGGGACCATCTATCCAAGACTTGCCACTTCCTTCACAAACTAGGGTTTTCTCTGAATTTAAAAAAGTCAAACATGATACCATCACAGAAACTCCAATTCATAGGAGTTGGATACTTGTTCGGGCAAAGCCTCGCCTCGCGAAGAGAGAGCTTACCACATTCTGCAGATGGTGACAAAATTCCAGAATGCCCAGTATCTACCGGCCTTCGACTTTCTCAGGTTGCTCGTTCTCATGGCATCCTGCATTTTTCTGGAGCCAGAGGCCAGATTGAGAATGAGATCTCTTCAATGGGCTCTCAGGACCCAATGGTCCCAGTTCTCAGGAGAAATGTCAGATCTTTTACAAGTTCCAACCAGGGTGGCACAGGATCTACAACGGTGGGCTTGCAGACAGCACATCCTCATAGGGGAATCTTTTTGGCAACCATGGCCGGAGATAACAGTAGTGACGGACGCCTCCCTTACAGGATGGGGAGCTCACACCAACGAGTTGAAAGATCAGCGTTTGTTGGTCTCCATCAGAGTCCAAAGTACCTATCAACCTATTGGAGCTGAGGGCAATTAGACTAGCACTGAAGGCCTTCCTGCCAGCTGTACGGGGAAAGAATCTCCTGATAATGACAGACAACACAGTGGCTATGTACTACCTCAACAAGAGAGGAGGTGTAGGTTCACTACCACTGTGCAGAGAGGCAATGCAGCTCTGGTTCTGGGCAATACAAGAAGGGATCTCTCTATCTGCCATTCACCTAGCAGGAGAGCAAAACATAGCGGCGGACGCTCTGAGCAGGCAGAGCACAGTTTTCCACGAGTGGGAGTTAGCTCAGGAAGTCCTTCTGGAGATCTTCACCCTTTGGGGAACCCCTCAAGGTGATCTGTTTGCGACCAGTGTCAACAGGAAATGCGAACTGTTTTGCTCAAGGGAATTGCCCCCGAGAGGAGCTCTAGGAGACGCATTCGTAGTGGACTGGGATTTTCCACTGCTATACGCGTTTCCTCCAGTCCCTGTGAGCCCTCAAGTAATCAGGAGGTTGAGGAAGTTCGGGAAAACCATGATCCTAATTGCCCCGGATTGCCAGGAGAACGGGGTACCCGGACCTTCTAGACATGTCCATCTGCCCTCCAATACGTCTTCTGAAAAGCGAGGATCTTCTCTCGCAAGAGGGAGGTCACGTTCTCCATCCAGAGGTCAACCTACTCAACCTTCACGCATGGCTTCTGAGAGGTTGAGATACAAGGATTGGGACCTTCCGGATGATGTTATGGAGATCTTGCTTTCGGCCAGAAGGCCAGCAACAAAATCTTTGTACCGGTGTCGTTGGAACAAGTTCAGTAACTGGTGCAGGGATAAGAATGTGGATCCCTGTTGAATGTGATATTCCAATGGTATTATCTTTTCTGTTACATTTAGCTAATCTGGGGCTCCAGGTTAGGACGATAAAAGGATACGTAGCAGCGCTATCTATCTTCAAGCGCTCATCAGAAGATAAATCTTATTTTAAGATACCTTTTAATAATACAATTTCTAAAAGGTTTAAACAATGTTTTTCCACCAATACCTTTTCAAGTTCGTGTGTGGGATTTAAATTTGGTACTGAAATTTCTGACATGTGCACCCTTTGAGCCTTTACATTCTTGCCCGTTAAGGCTTCTTACTCTAAAAACTATACTTCTAATTGCATTGACATCAGCCCGCAGAGTAAGTGAGTTGCGGGCACTTTCGAGTGGTCCTCACCCCATCTTTCATAAAGATAAAGTTGTCCTTCGAGTCAAGCCCTCTTTTCTACCAAAAATAGTTTCAGACTTTCACCTGTCACAGAAAATAATTCTACCTGCGTTCTATCCTCCTCCTCACACAAGTAAGGAAGAGGAAAGACTACATAGGCTAGATCCTAGAAGGGCACTTAGCTTGTATATCTCAAGATTGTCAAAAATATGTCAGTGTGACCATCTGTTTGTGGGATACACTAGTCGTAAATTAGAACTACCTGTAACTAAACAAACATTATCAAGATGGATAATCCTAGCCATAACAGAGTGTTATAGGCTAGCCGGAAAAGATCCCCCTTAGGGTTTAAGAGGTCATTCAACTAGGGGCATGGCAACTTCAACAGCACTTAAGAGGGGTGTCCCTGTACAAGATATTTGTGCAGCAGCCACACGGTCATCCATGCATACTTTCATAAAACATTATGCTTTGGACTCAACTACCTCTCAAGGAGGACTATTTGCCAAATCTGTGCTACATTTAGTAGATAACTAAAAATATATCTGTACTCCCGCCTCCAATAGAAAACTGCTTTGGGAGTTTAAGATGAGGAATACGTGGGAGGACACAATCCATTCGTAGAACAAGTTACTTACCAACTGTAACGTTCTTTCGATTGGATGTTCCTCCCACGTATTCCTCATCGACCCTCCCAACCTACCCCACAGTACAGTTTACGGGGTTTACACTCCGATTTCTTTTGAGGCTGGGGTTAAAAGAGGCACCCTTATAACAATGGTCTTGGACTCATATACGGAATAAACAGAACTGAAGCCAACGGGCGTGCTCAAGGCCTTTATACAACGGATGACGTCGGAGCTCGACAGAGGCCGCCTAGGGACATCGTCGCCGCCTTGAGTGGAGCCCCCTCTGCTGGAGAGAGGAAACATTTTCCGAGGCGAAACCTAAAGGTAAGGATATATCTAAGATGAGGAATACGTGGGAGGAACATCCAATCGAAAGAAGGTTACAGTTGGTAAGTAACTTGTTCTTCTGTTATGTGAGAAACCTGAAGGTGACTTTTTTGTTTTGTTGTTTGAACACTTCAGGTCGTTGTAGCCAAGAGACTTTCAAGTGAAACAAGGCTTGGCCATCGACTGCCCTGATAGCTGAAAGCTCGAAAGTGTGTCCTAAGAGCTGCCATTGGAACGGTCGTCTTGCGCTGGAGAAGCCCGAGACTGTACTGTGCTCCAAACTCTCATCTTACAAGTGCGCAAAACGTGGGGAAGGAAGGCCCAGGCTACCGCACCCTGAAATATTATTTGAGAACACTTCTTTCGAATGGATTGTGTCCTCCCACATATTCCTCATCTTAGATATTGTCTGCCGGCCTTGCTGCTTCTTCGGAAAATGTTCGCCAGAGGGTGCTGTGCTCCAGGCCGCGGAGTCGTAGTCCCGTAGTCGAGTGTCGACATCATCCGTTGTATAACGGCACGAGCCGCGCCCGTTGGTCTCAGTTCCGTTTTTCCGAGTTCTGCTTTGTGTTTCAAAACGGCGCGTCCGTTCTTTAATTGAAAATATGTCTTCATCTTCAACTCCTATCAGCCCCAAGACTGGTTTTAAAAAATGTCTGAAGTGTGGAAGAAAGATGTCCATTACCGATCCGCACTGCAACTGCCTTTGGTGCCTCAGCCCTGACCATTGGGTCGACGAGTGCGGTTCGTGTCAGGCGATGTCGAGTAAGGCTCTTAAGGAACGCCAAGGTAAACTAGCGGTGGGGGGAGGAGTCTTTTAAGTCTGCAAAAAGACAAAAAGACTAGGAAGAGTCGAGTAGAAAATGTCGAGGAGGTCGAAGAGTCGCTCAAGGAAATCCTCTGCCTCTTCTAAAACAATCGAAGAAGCAACATCACAGATATTCTTCCTCGCCTGAGAGAAGATTTATTTAGAATCCTTCTAAGCATGATTCCCCTAAAAAATGGGAGGCCTTTAGGGGTTCAATGCTAAAACATGTTGAGAAGGCGGCCCGACCCCCTCAAAAAAGTAGCGTGAAGAGCATGCCTCTGTCCACTCAAAGAGCGACGGAGTGAAATCTAAAACTAAACATGCAAATTCCGACAAAGTCAAGGGCGTCCTCGGAGGAAGATTCTCTGACACCTCATGAGAGAAAACAAAAACCTCTGATGCATAAATGGAGGTTGACAGAGGACAAAATGGCGTTGTCATCAAGCATCCACTCGACGTGTCCTTAGATGACTATGTCTAAGCCATTACCCCGTCGAATATATGAACCCAGCATCTATTCCATCGACGTCTTCGACGCCTTTGTCGAGGAAATCTTTAATACCAATACCCACAGGGACACCTATGGCTAAATCTAGATCAATGCCACCAGCTTTACCAAATAAAATCTTTCATCCTTCGTCCAGGCAGAAATTCTTTAGATCCATGTCCTATGTCTTTGAGGAACACTCCTCTGATGAGGATATTACATCAGCTGGTGTTAAATTTGGGACAAGAGAAGTTCCTGAGGAACTAATAGACCCACATACCAAAATAGCTGACCTTTATGACTGCCTTCATTCGGCCAGTGACCTAGATACCTCCCCTGAGGTAGAATTTGAAAGACCAGACCCTGCAGAACCTGGGTATAGGAATCTTGTGGGAAGGGTCATCGAATTCATCGGGTGGAAGACAGTGGGCCTCATCACGAGTTGGGCTGTAGCCCTTAAATCTGGCCCTATCATGAGTTAGGCGCTAAACGGGCTGTTTTACCTCCATCTTTTTTCTGGAGGTGAAAATCCCTGTTTTCGGGGGTATTACAGCCGGCTGTATTATCGCGCAGTATTAGCACTGAAAATTCCCCATTGGATCCAATGGACCCAATCAGGAATGGGGTTTTACCGTTAAGGCCCAACCCGTGATCCGGTGGTAGTACCACCGGGCCGGTCAGTGCTAGGGCTATTACAGTCGGCGGTATTACAGCTGGGAATACAGCCCAACTCGTGTTTAGTCCCAGTGTCCCAGAGTTACGACCAGGATTACATGACGGATATTATTGATGAAGGGACACAGAAGGACCCGATCCTTCCTTTCCACAAAGCTCTGCAGAAAAGAGAAATGGCAAATTGGGAAAACCCAGAATCTTTACCAGCTGTCAATAAAAAATGTGTGGGAAAGTACAGACCTTCATCTTCAGATCCAGAATATCTGTCTAAGCATCTTTCACCTGAGAGCTTGGTGATTCAAGCTGAGACTGGAAATGGGCAATCAGCTTATCCTTCCATGCCACCTGACGGGGACAAGTAGATTGATGCTTGGGCGAGGAAAGTCTTTACTTCGGGCAGTATGGCCCTTAAATCTACTAATGTAACTTGTACTTTAGCTAGATTTACATACACCTTGTGGGACTGTTTGAACGCAGCGGCTGAACACATCCCGGAGGGTGAGGAACGGGATGGTTCCCTGACGATAGTAAGGGATGGAATGGAGGCTATGGTGGAGTGCCTCAAGTCGGGACTGGACACTGCTGATAGTGTGAGCAGGTCCATGGCGTCTAGCACGGTTTTACGCAGATTTGCTTGGCTGAGGAAATCTGGTTTTGCATTGGATGTACAGTCCAGGTTACTCAATATGCCCTTTGACGGCTTGAGGCTGTTCTGTAGCAAGGCGGACGAGACTTTGGAGAAGCTGCAGACCTCGAAAGCGGCAGCTAAATCACTCAGCGCTGCTATAAAACCGCCCCAACAACCTTCATACGCAGGGTCATCTTCCTGGAGAAATCGTCCCTTTCGTTTCTACTCTTCTTTTGGAAGAGGGAAGGGGCAGGCCAGTCAAAGAGGACAACAGAGAAGACCCCCTTGTGGTGGAAAGGGAAAAGGTGCTACATCAGCCCCAGCAGCGGCTACTTCATCTTCAGCCGCTTCTGCAACAGCTGCAAAGCCACTCTGAAGTCTTTACCCACAAAACCCCGGTGGGAGGCTAGATCACTCAGTATCTGAACGGATGGCGGGGCATTACGTCGGATGCCTCGGCGCTAGAGATAGTGACCCATGGTTATTGCCTTCCTTTTCATCAAAGACCTCAAGATCATCCATCGGGAGCCAACTCTGTCAAAATTCCAGACACGCTCCTTGTGCAGGAGATTTCAACCCTGCTAGAGAAAGGTGCAATAGAACATGTACCTGTAGCAGAGTGGAACAAGTGTTGGTACTCCCCTTATTTACTCATCCCCAAGAAGGACAGAGAATCGAGACCCATCTTGGATTTAAGAAATTTGAACACATTCCTCAGGCAGGACAAGTTCAAGATGGTGACCCTTTCTCAGATCCTTCAGGCTCTTCAACTTCAGGACTGGCTGGTATCATTGGACCTACAGGATGCTTACTTTCATGTGCCAATCCATCTCAGGAACAGAAAGTAGCTGAGGTTCGCAATTAGCGGATCTCACTATCAGTTTCAAGTTCTGCCATTTGGGATGACCTCCGCCCCAAGGGTTTTCACCAAGCTGATGGTGGTAGTGGCAGCGAGCCTCAGGAGAGGGGGGGATTTACATCTACCCTTACCTAGACGATTGGCTAATCAGGGCAAGTTCACCCGAACGAGCCTAGGAACATCTAACCATGACCTGTCCCTTCCTATACAAGCTGGACTTCACCTTCAATTACAAGAAGTCAAATGATTCCAAGCCAAAGACTCCATTTCATCAGAGCTGTCCTGGTTACAACCTCAGGGAAAGCCTCGCCTCCCGAGGAGAGAGCTCACCACATTCTGCAGATGGTAACCAGGTTTCAAGATGCCCAACATCTGCCGGCTTTTGATTTTCTAAGGTTGCTAGGCCTCATGGCATCGTGCATCTTTCTGGTGCCAGAGGCCAGGTTGAGGATGCAATCCCTTCAATGGGCCCTCAGTACTCAATGGACCCATTTTTCAGGAGAAATGTCAGATATTCTGCAAGTCTCGGCCAGTGTCGCCTAAGTTCTTCTATGGTGGACTTGCAAGGAAAATATCCTCAAAGGAGAAACTTTTTGGCAACCATGGCCGGAGGGAACAGTAGTGACCGACGCCTCACTCACAGGGTGGTGAGCTCATACCACCGATCTGAAAATCAGCAGTCGTTGATCTACATCGAAGTCCAAACTACACATCAACCTTTTGAAGGTGAGGGCAATCAGATTAGCGCTGAAGGCCTTTCTGCCCTCTGTACGGGGAAAGAATGTCCTGATAATGATGGACAACACAGTGGCTTTGTACGACCTCAACAAAAGAGGAGGCGTAGGATCACTCCTGCTTAGCACAGAGGCAATTCAGCTCTGGTTTTGGGTTATGCAAGAAGGAATCTCTCTATCAGGAGTTCACCTGGCCGGAGAGAAGAACACAGCGGCAGATGTTCTGAGCAGGCAGAGCACAGTCTCCCACGAGTGTGAACTAGCTCAGGAAGTCTTTCTAGAGATCTTTGCCCTCTGGGTAACCCTTCAAGTGGATCTGTTTGTGACCGAAACCAACCAGAAGTGCGAACAGTACTGCTCAAGGGAATGTCCCCCAAGAGGAGCTCTAGGGGACACGTTCATAGTGGACTGGGTATTTCCACTCCTATATGCGTTTCCTCAGTCCCCGTGATTCCTCAAGTAATCAGGAGGTTGAGAAAGTTCAGGAAGACCATGATCCTAATTGCCCCGGATTGGACCAGGAGAACGTGGTATCCGGACCTTGTGGACATGTCCATCTGCCCTCCAATTCATCTTCCACAAAGAAAGGATGATCTCTAGCAGAAGGAAGGTCAAGTTCTCCATCCAGAGGTCAAAGCTCTCAGCCTTCACGCATGGCTTCTGAGAGGCTGAGGTATAAGGATTGGGACCTTCCGGACGACGTAATGGAGATTTTGCTTTTGGCCAGAAGGCCAGCAACAAAATCCTTGTACTGGTGTTGTTGGAAGAAATTCAGTAACTGGTGCAGGGATAAGGATGTGGAGCCTTTTCAATGTAGCACTCCCATGGTGCTTTCTTTTCTTTTACATATGGCCAACTCGGGGCTCCAAGTTGGCACTATTAAAGGATATTTAGCAGCGCTATCTATCTATCTTCAAGCGCTCCTCCGAAGAGGTTTCTTATTTTAAAATGATTTTAGTTGTTCCATTTCTTAAAGGCCTAACAAATGTGTTCCTTCCAACAACTTTTCAAGTTCCTATCTGGGTCTTAAATTTAGTTTTAAAATGTCTTGTGTGCCCCCTTTGAGCCTTTACATTCTTGTCCTTTAAGGCTCCTAACTTTTAAAACTGTTTTACTAGTGGCTTTAACATCAGCCCGCAGGGTGAGTGAGTTGCAGGCGCTCTCTTCCAAGCCTCCTCACACCGTTTTCACGAGGATAAGGTCAAACCTTTTTTCTTACCTAAACTAATTTCAGATTTCCATCTGTCACAAAAGATCACTTTACCTTCCTTTTACCCTCCTCTGCACGCTAGTCAAGAGGAGCAAAGATTCCACTGGCTGGACCCTAAAAGGGCTCTCAGCTTCTATATCTCTAGACTAGACCAGACAGATTTAGACAAACTGACCAGTTGTCCGTTACCCTGGACAGAAATTGGGCCTTGGAGTGTCCAAACAAACTTTATCCAGATGGATAATTCTGGCAATACCTGAGTGTTACAAATTGGCTGGGAAAGACCCTCCAGATGAGCTAAGGGCTTATTCAACCAGGGGCATAGCAACTTCTACGGCCCTTCAGAGGGGTGTTCAGGTGCAGGATATTTGTGCGGCGGCCACCTGGTCATCCATGCACACCTATATAAAACATTACTCTTTAGACTCCAGTTCTCACCAAGGAGGCCTTTTTGCAAAAGCTTTCTTCATTCAGTACATAATTAAAAACTCTGGTACTCCCTCCTCCAAATTACAACTGCTGTGGGAGTCTAGCTAAAATGAGGGCACAATCCATTCGAAGAACAAGTTACTTACCAACTGTAACGTTCTTTCGACTGGATGTTCCTCCCACGTATTCCTCATCGACCTACCCCTCTGTACAGTTTTTATGCTTTTTGCACTTTTACTTCCTTAAGAGCCTGACATCCTTCTATGCCTGATGCAACTGATGCGACCATTAACACCGAAGAAACAGAACTGAGACCAACGGGCGCGGCTCGAGCCCTTTGTACGACGGGTTGGCAAGGAGTTCCCCCCATCTCACCAGGGTCCGTTGTTTGCAGGTGTCTTCGATCGCTGCCTTCTTGCGAACGGACCTGGTCTTGAACAGTGCTGCTCGTGTCTCGTCTGGTTCCAGGTTGCGTTTAGTTCCGGGAACGCGGAGTCCAGGAATCCGGGAGTCTGGGAAATGCTAGTAAGGCTCGGAATCAGGAAGGGGGAAAGGGTCAGGAGTGGGTAATAGCACTTGGAAAAAGGAAACAATACTGCAAGCTACGAACACACGTCTGAGGCTACTTTCCAATAGCAATGAGACGCACGGAGCTTCGGTCTACAAATAAATCACGCCGCGTTCAGCGCATGGAGCGAGCAAGGGCTTCAGCTCTGGACGGCCATGTTGGAAGTAGTACGGAATGTAAGCCCCGTTGAGACAAGGACAAGGAGGTCCAAAAGGGGCGTGATCTGAAGTTCATGACAGCATGCCTCCTCCGAAGGCCTTTTCCTCCAGGTTTGCCCGGGTGTTTTAGGTGAAATCTTCTGAGCAACCGAGGAGCCTTGATATTTGAAACGGGTTCCCAGGTCCTTTCGCTAGGAGGATATCCTTTCCACTCCACTAGGTATTGAAGATGGCCCCGCTTATACCTGGAGTCACAAATCCGGGACACCTCATATTCCAGTTGGTTGTCAACCAGTAGAGGAGGAGGTCTACTGGATTTTCGAGAGGATTGGATGTAGGGCTTCAATAGGGATGTGTGAAAAACTGGATGAATTCTTTTCCAGGAGTCAGGTAATTTGATTCGATATGAGACAGGATTGATGATCTCCTTGATGGGAAATGGACCATAGTAGCGGGGAGCCAGCTTGTTTGGTCGCAAGTGTCGGGGGAGTAGTTTTGATGACAACCACACTGTCACCGACCGTATAGGAAGGACCTGGTCTTCTCTTGGAATCCGCATACCTCTTGGTCTGTAATCTGGCTTTCTCTAAGTGTTCTTTAGCCTTCCGGTGAATGCTGCTAAGAGTTTCGATCCAGGAGTCAACAGTAGGTACTGGTGTAGGGTAAGGAAGAACCGAGGGTAAAACCGATGGATGGAACCCCTGACTACAATAAAAAGGGCTGGTCTGTAGCGCTGAGTGTTCGGAGTTGTTGTAAGCGAATTCCGCAACAGGTATCAGGAGAGAACAGTCATTCTGGACCTTGGTGGCAAAACATCGGAGATATTGTTACAGGTTCTGATTTGCACATTCTGTGGCTCCGTTGGTTTGGGGATGATATCCTGAAGAGAGGGCACATTGGATTCTTAAAATCCGACAGAGGTGTTTCCAGAATTGTGAAATGTATTGGGGATCCCGGTCAGATATGATCTTGGAAGGAAGCCCATGTAATCGGAATATGTGTTCCAGAAATATTCCAGCTAGCTCTGAAGAGGAGGGTAGTTTCATATGTGGCGTAAAATGGGCCATATGGGTGAACAAATCTATGGTGACCATGATGGTAGTATATCCTCGGGAAGGTGGTAATAACACTATGGTCTGTAGCGATGATTTCCCATGGTTTAGTGGGTAGAGTGGGCTGCAGAAGAAGACCCGCCGGTCTTTTATTATCATGTTTGTTTTGGGCACAGATCACACAAGCCTGGATGTATTGCTGTACGTCAGACTTCATTTTAGGCCACCAGAACTGTCTCTGTATAAGACAGAGGGTGTTGGTGATACCTCAGTGCCCGGAATGGTGCGTCATGACAAAGGTTTATTATTTTCTGCTGTAACTTCCGTGTAGGAATGAGCAGTGCATTGTCCTTGAATAAGTAGCCTTCCTTCGCTCTTAATTTCCACTGGTTTCTTCTTGAAATGTCCTTCCATATTTCCGAAGAATTGGGTTTGCGATCGGACTTCTTCCAGGAGGTTAACTGCTTGGGCTACGAAGATCGTGGGAGAAAACATTTTAGGATATGCCTTCTCTTCAGTGGTCACGTAGTCAGGACGGCGAGACAAGGCGTCCGCGATCAGGTTCTGTGATCCAGGGACATGAGTGACGTGGAACTGAGACTGGGCAAAAAAGTAGGCCCAACGTGCCTGACGACTGTTCCTGCACTTAAGTGACTGTAGAATCTCAAGGTTTCGATGATCAGTACGGACTTGGACAGGATATCTAGCTCCCAGAAGTAGGTGTTGCCATTCAGTGAAGGCTTGGCGAATGGCTAACAGTTCCTTTTCCAGGACGGAGTAGTGTGTTCCACTCGGAGTTAAGGTTCTTGAAAGATAAGCAACGGGGTGTTCCAAGTCGTCCTCCATTTTTTTCTGCTTCAACACTGCTCCTATAGCGTAATTAGAGGCATCTGTTTCCACTAAAAAGGGTCGACTTGTATCGGGTTGAGCCAAAATAGGAGCTTGTGTAAACTCGGCCTTCAAACGCTGGAATGCAGTTTCTTGTAATGTTGACCAGACAAAAGGGGTATCCTTCTTTAGCAGAGCCACTATAGGTTGTACAATCTCGGAAAAGGTGGCTTTGAACTTTCGGTAGAAATTGGCTAGTCCTAGGAAGGATTGGACTTGTTTCACGGACATGGGAGTAGGCCATGCGAGAATGGCTTTTACTTTTGAAGGATCCATGCCAATCCCCTCTGGACTAAGGATAAATCCCAGATAGTGCACAGAGGTAACGTGAAACAAACATTTTTCAGGCTTGGCTAAGAGGTGATGTTCCCGGAGTCTTTGTAGAACTGCCTTAACATGTCCTTCATGCTTCAGAGGGTCCTTGGAAAAAATCAATATGTCGTCCAGATAGACAATGACGAAGAGAATCATGTCAGAGGACACCCTATCCATAAAACGTTGGAATACTGCTGGGGCGTTGGCTAGTCCAAAGGGCATGACCAGGTACTCGTAATGGCCAAAGGGTGTTCTAAAGGCGGTCTTCCACTCGTCTCCTTCCCGGATACGGATCAAATGGTAGGCACCCCTGAGATCCAATTTGGTGAATATTACTGCACCTCTCACGGCTTCCAGGATATCCGATATCAAGGGTAGTGGGTATCGGTCCTTAAGAGTGCATTGATTTAGGCCACGATAATCGAGGAAAGGTCTAAGTTCCTGGGTATCTTTCTTAGGAACAAAGAAGAACGATGCGCCTGCTGGTGATTTTGAAGGTCTTATGGTACTGTTTTCAAGGATTGTATCCAGATATGCTTTGGGGCGTTTTTCTCGGGTTCGGAAAGGACAAACATCCTACCGAAAGGCATCACTGCTGAGGGTTCTGTTTCAATTGCACAGTCTTCGGGTCTGTGTGGAGGTAAGGCCTGGACTATGGCAGTTGAAAATACATCGGCGAATCCTTGTAGGGCTACGGAACCTGTATTATATTGGAAACCATGAGTGGAGTTTCTTGCTCCTTAGGTGGTTCCTCAGGGGTTGTTAAAGGAGGTTCCAGGCATAGACAATGAGATATACCAAACTCCGAGCCTAGAAATAGTGATCCTGCTGTCCAGTTTATATACGGATTGTGTTTTTGTAACCGGGGCATACCCAATACCATGGGGTAGTGGGCGGACTTAATGATATCGAATCTGATTAGCTCTTGATGGTGGTTTGAGAGCTGGATTTCCTTGGTCTGTAGGCTTCTGGGCCCTGAACTGAGGGGTCTTTCATCAATGGCTTCCACAGGCCGCATGGTGCTTTGTGCCTCATATGGGATTTGATGACTGACAACCCATTCCTGATCTGTGAAGATTCCCATAGCTCCGCAGTCAACCAAGGCCAGAATGGGACAAATCTTACTCTTTGAGGGTGAAAGAAATGCCTGGAGAATGACCAGTTTGTTTTGTCCAGAAGAGTTCAAGGATGGAATTGATGTGGAGCAAACATCTCTCCCCCGAATCTCTGCTCCATTTAAGATTGGGAGCTGGCGTTTCCCGAACGCCTAGGAGGTGCCAGAGGACATTCCCTGACCAAATGTTTGTCTGAAGCACAATACATACACAAACCCGTATGAATCCTTCTCAAACTAACCTTTCTTGAGGTGATATGGGTCCACGAAAGGCTCCAATTTGCATGGGTTCTGGTTCTGGGGCTGGGCTTGCGTCCGTTCTGACTGTGCTCTCAAAGGACATTTTGGGTGGGTTTCCCCTGGATTTCTTCTTTTCAGCCTTCCTTTCCTGGATACGAAAGTCTATTTGCATGGCAAGGTCCATTAGTGCTTGGAATGAATTTGGTCGAGCCACCCTGGCCAGTTCATCCTTGATCTCATCGGTCAGGCCTCTCCTGAACAGGGTAAAACTAGCCTCAGAGGACCAGTCTGCTTACTTGGCCAATAGTTTAAATCTCGTCACATAAGTGAGCATATCTTGGGAGCCCTGTTGAAAGTCCAGCAAACATTCTTGGGCAGTATAGACCTACTCTGGACGGTCAAACATGCTTTTAAGGGCCTGTATGAATCCATCATAGTCATCTAGGAGGGCATCGCCGGAGTTAACAAAGGGTGTTGCCCAAGTTGAGGCGTTGCCAGAAAGGTGGGATATAATGAAACCCACCTTAGCCCTAGGGGTCGAGAAATAATAAGGCTTAAAGGTAAAGTGGACTAGGCATTAATCCAGGAATCCGCGAAGTGTTTTTGCCGAACCATCATACTTGTCAACAATACCGCCCAACAGGACACCCTCCTGTGTGGCAGAATCCCGGGATAAGACCAATTGTTTGAGCGTGGCTTTTTCCGCCTTAAGATTTTGGACCTCGGTTGATCATTCTTGCATGCGTTGCATCAGGTCCTGCACGGCGGCTTCCATCTCGTTTTTAGGTTCGATCGGGTGGCGTCTCAAACTATCAAGGAGTCCCCCCCCCCCCCTTTCTCACCTGGGTTCGTTGTTTGCCGGTGTCTTCGATCGCTGCCTTCTTGCGAATGGTCCTGGTCTTGAACAGTGCTGCTCGAGTCTTGTTTGGTTCCAGGTTGCGTTTAGTTCCGGGAACGCGGATTCCAAGAATCCGGGAGTCTGGGAAATGCTAGTAAGGCTCTGAATCAGGAAGGGGGAAAGGGTCAGGAGTGGGTAATAGCACTGGGACAAAGGAAACAATACCGCGAGCTACGAACACACGTCTGAGGGCTACTTTCTAATAGCATTGAGACGCGCTGAGCCGCGGAAGGCGTGGTCTATAAATAGATCACGACGCGTTCAGCGCGTGGAGCGAGCAAGGGCTTCAATTCTGGTCGGCCATGTTGGAAGTAGTACGGAATGTAAGCCCCGTTGAGACAAGGACCAGGAGGTCCAAAAGGGGCGTGATCTGAAGTTCATGACATGGGTGACATCGACACTCGACGGCGGCCCTCGAGGGACTACAACTCCGCGGCCTCGAGCACTGTGCCCTCTGGCGAAAATTTTCCGAGGAAGCAGTAAGGCTGGCAGACAATATCTAAGATGAGGAATACGTAGGAGGAACATCCAGTCGAAAGAACATTACAGTTGGTAAGTAACTTGTTCTTCTTTTCTTGAACTATCCCACACCCCTTTTTGTATTACTTGTGAGGTTTGGCAATAGGTTTCTTAGTATAGGTCTTTTTATTTTGACACCACGTCACTAGGACTGCCTTATTTTTCATTTGATGGTCTACGCTTGCTTCCAGTCCAGATTTAGGTTTAGAATAGGCTTGTTTCTAACCTGCATACAGAATATATTGTTCAATAAACACCCTTGAACTGTGATCACTTGTCTCTGTACTTTTTGCCACCATGAGTTCCTTACAAATGGTGTCAGGGGTGGGATATGATTCAACTGACACAAATTGAAAACCCATGCCAATAATTGTGGTACCACCAGAAGGGGAAAATAGGATAGTCGATTTCTTATAATCTGACAGCGTATCCACTTTGAAAGAGGTGTGATCCTCTGAATGAAATATTCCATCTAGTCAACAGGATCTATTTTTCCAAGACTCAGGTCTTATTAGACACCCTGCCTCTCTCTCATTATAACCTGCAAACTCAGGACACGATATTTGTAAAGGTTTGACCGTTTTTCTTTCATTAGACCCAGTGCCCTGAATACCCCTCCCTCTGATCCCTTTCTTATTTTAGGGTGTTCAGCCTTCATCAGTAGCGGGACCATCACGGTTACAAATTAGTCTATCCCAGTCCATTCTTATGGTGGTTCCTTGAGGAGTGGGAGTGGGACACCGACAAAACCTCTGCCCCCCCTTTTTCTGACACAAAAATGTTTGCACAACACAAGGACAATGGACTAGCACCAGCGCTGTTTACCTGACATGTCCCAATACAAGCGTCGGGCACTTGATCAGAATCACACACACCTGACAGCCTTTTCCCTTCCCCACAGAGATAAAATTTAGAGCCAGAGAGCACAATGGTGAGGAGAGAAATGACCTTGCCCTTTCCGTCCCAGATCTGCACTACCTTCGGGGAAGAGAGCCTAAGGCCGCAAACAATTACACAAGCGTCTTGAAGCAGATGACACCGGTACATGTGGCAAACCTATGCCGATAAGCAGGAGCAAGGGATGCTCCTGTGCCCGAGTTACCGGCCTTGCTCCAGAAAGAAAGGACAACTGGTTCATCACAGCCGATGAATCGATGGGATAACCGGTAAGAAATAGGAAACTGGTACGGGCCCTAATCGACTCGGGTAGCAAGCAGACCGCTATATGGGCCGATTTAGTTACCACAAAAGACCTAGATCACTGGTCCAAGTGACTTGTGTACATGGAGACAATGAGGTATACCCAAAGATTCCAGCAAGCTTTGAAATCCGGGGTGAATCCTGTGAAATACCGTCAGCCATCATCAGAGGGCTCCCAGAGGAAGTAATCCTAGGACGAGATTTTCCCATCTTCTCTACTCTCTTACAAGGGTTTCCACCTCCCTTTGGAGATTTTCTACCCAAGAGATGTTGGCAAGAATCCTACGTATCCCCAAAACATGGCTGTATGGGGCTGGGAAAGTCTAAAACCTACAAAATCCAAAACAATCCCTGACACCCAGTTCATAGTTTATTGCAGAGAGAGCCATAAAACCAATATATCCCCACCTACGAACCCCAATCAGTGGGATATGCGAGAGTTTGTGGACATCGCTCATCCCTGTTCTCTGCCCGGTCTTGACTATAGAAGACCTGACCAAAGAACAGGCATATCCACCTTGCATAGGGGAAGGATATGTGAGCAACCTGAAAGTGTCTCCCTGTCTAAACCTCGAGGATATGTCATCCAGGTGGCCAGGACATGGCCATCGCTATGGGATTTGGTTCCTGAGGGTGTACCAGTGAGCGTGGATCACCTGGGAGGGGGAGTGAGGGGGGGGAGCCCTTGAGGCATGGGAGTAGGACACTGATGGTTGAGACGCGGTATTCCTCTACCTTTGACACCTGCCCCCCCGAGCCCCCCTTTTTCTGACACAAACACTTTCGCACAACACAAAGGACAACAGACTAACACAAGCGCTGTTTACCTGACCTGTCCCAATACGAGGGGATCAGAATCACACACCTGACAGCCTTTTCCCTTCCCCACAGGGATAAAAGGTGGAGCCAGAGAGCACAGTACGATCACAGCAGACAACACGACTAGATGTCTAATCAGGCGCGGCAGTTCAAACAAAGGAGAAAGGCAGCAGGAATCGAGAGAGTGGTGAGGAGAGAAGTGACCTTGCCATTTCCGTCCCATACCTGCAGTACCTTCGGCGAAGAGAGCCTAAGACTGCGAACAATAGCGCATGTTTCTTGCAGCAGATGTCAATGGTACACGGGGCAAGCCTATGCCGCTTAGCAGAGCAAGGGAAGCACCCGTGCCCGTGGTACCGGCCTTGACTCCAGAAAGAAAGACGAAGTGGTTCATCACAGCTGGAGAGTCGAGGGGAGAACTAATAAGAACCGGGCGTTTTGAATAAAAATCACAGGAGTGGCAAGTTTGAACCGTGTTCAATGAGTTTATGAACTTTGAATTAACTGTAAAAGGTGTTAAGGGGAGACCGGCTGCAGAGGGACAACGACACCACATAAGCTAACTTGTGAGCCTTTGGTAGATCCCGATCAGAGGGAAACTACAGATACCAGCAGGCCATAGGAGAGCTGAGCGGAACAGGTCAGTGGTCATACTGAGAGTCAAACAAAATCCCAGTACAATCGAAATACTTTGATCTACAAACTGTGTGAAAGAAATGGAAAAGAGTCCCACCAACATTTAATTGTGAATGTGAAGTCCGCAGGAGTGAACTCAACTGAGGGATGCTGATGAGGGGGGCAAATTCTAAAGTCCCAAGAAGTGTTGACAGACGTAAGCCCGACAGAGGGATGTCCACTATGAACTGTTTGAAAAGGCATTGAGAAAACAAGGGAAGTAAATCCCGCTAAAGAGAAGCAATGGGTCCGAGCCCGACCGAGGGAGATCTGACTGAGATGTAAGAGAGGTGAAGCCATCACCCAAGTATTGGCAGTCAAGAGGGGTCTGAGCCTGGCAGAGAGAGATCCAGGGGTGAAGCTATCATCTAAAAGTCAAGTAAGAAAATAACTAACATAGAAATTGAGAAACCCGATATGCGCAGGGCCCTTAATAGGGGGACCCAGGGGTGAACTCATCACACAGTGAACATTGTAAACAAACCTTTCATTTGTTAAAGGAACTTTTTGTTTTGTTATTTGAACACATCAGGTCGTCGAAGGCAAGAGACTTTCAAGTGAAACAAGACTTGGCTATCGACGGCCCTGATAGCTGAAAGCTCGAGTGTGTCCTAAGAGCCGCCATTGGAACTGTCGTCTCGTGCTGGAGAAGCCCGAGACTGTACTGTGCTCCAAACTCCCATTTGACCCCATGCACAAAACGTGGGGAAGGAAGGCCCAGATACTGCATCCTGACATATTATTTGAGAAAACATCTTTCTTTTTTTGAACTATCCCACACCCCTTTTTGTATTAGTTGTGAGGTTTGGCAATAGGTTTCTTAGTTTAGGCCTTTTTATTTTGACACACCACCACTAGGACTGCCTTGTTTTTCATTTGATGGTCTACACTTGCTCCCATTCTAGATTTAAGTTTAGAATTGGCATTTTTCCAACCTGCATACAGAATTCATTGTTCAATATATACCATTGAACTGTGATCACTTGTGTCCGTCTTACTTGTTGCCACAATGAGTACCCCACAATAAGCACTATCCTCAATTGTACTACAATCGTAAGTTCCATATACAGTTCAATTATATGATTTCACCATATCACAAACACTTTAAACTCCCAGTACATTACCTATAATTACTATACGCATATTACTACTGTGGTGGCCGTGGCCACTGGACAGATTCTTGGGGGTCTGGCCACCACCGCAATACAATAAACCATATACCAAGTATGTACCATACACTGTCAACTAATAAAACTCACCCTGAACCCCGTGCAATCGAAATGATTTCCGCAGACACTTAAATTGACTGCGGACTCGGCAGCATCTGCAAACCCTTTTTTCCACCTATAGAAATGGGTCCATATCATCTTTATTCCACTCGCCTACCATTTCCAAACCCTCTTTCACCCACAAAATAAATCTAAATGTTTTTCTCAAGCCGTCTGTGCACGGTGCTTACTGTGGTGTCTGCGGACTGCTACAACACCTGCCCATCCCTTTTCCACCTACTAAGATAGCCCCATATCATATTTTTTCCACTACCCCACCCTTCCCAGCCCCTCCTTCCACCACCCAGTAACCCAAAAAGTGTTTTCCAGACTTTTTACCCACCGCAATGTGTGCGGTCAGCCGTGACTGTCCATGGATACAACATAGCGGGCATTTCAGAAAATGACGCACCTCACGCATTTCACCATCCAATCAGCGGGGCTGTCCGATGTCTGCGGACCTCATGCCGCCCCCTTAACCAATCGGATGCCTAAACCGGAATCCACGGACCGAACACGGATAACATTTTTTTAACTACTTTTTGGCTGTTTTAAAAAAAACTACTGGACGGATGTACACCAAATTAACAAAAGCACTCTTTTGGCACCAAGCCACCGATCCTGCTGTAAATTGGTGAAAATCAGTCCAGCGGTTTGGGATGTAGACGTGATCAAAAGATTTCCATTGAGTCTATGGGAAAAACCACACACATTTTGGGACCTCCTCTATAACTTTAACCTCCTCTATAACTTTAACCCCTCTGGACGAAACCTCACCAACCTTCACCGAATTAATTTGACAGGGCCATATCCTTTGTTTGCAAAGTGCAAAGTTTTGTGAGGATTCGTCTGGGTTGGGGGGGTTGTGAAGTTATAAGCTGCCTATGGGATGAGCAACTTAACCATAACTACACGGCCGCTACTGCAGGCCGTGTAATATATATATATATATATATATATATATATATATACACAAGCTACAGGAAGTAGCGAAACGTGTCGTCCCGTTGTTGGCCTCCATTGTTTTGATGCCTGATTTTTAACATTTTTGTAACCGTGAATGAAATTGTTTTGGAATAAAGGATACGTTTTAATTGGAAAACAGATGGTTCGCAACCCTTTCTTTGCAAGGTGAAACCCTGGATTGACACCCGTTGCACTCCCACTCTGTGCAGTGCTGCTCACATATTCGGCAAGCAGGCTCTCTTGGCGGAACTTAATATGATTTTTACATATATATATTTCTGAGGCTTGTGGAATCTGCTTAGATCACATGCTGTGCATAGGCCGACATCTAGTGGACGCTGCAGAGTATTAGTTTGTTTTTCAAAGTCTAAAATGGGCGTCGACATAGGACGTGCCAGTAATACTATCCCTAGTGTGACGTCCACTGTACCCATGATCCCTCACGCGAGTAGGATCCTCAGATTGTTTTTTTTTTTGCCATACTTGTCAGAAGCATTGCGCGGAGTTCCCTGGCTTTCAGCCATATTTTGCTAAATATCATACTAATTTCCCTGTTCTTTGAGCCCCACGTCGAGACATCGAAGTTCGAAGATAGACACCGGTCCGAAGAACAAACAACCGTCGAGAGCTGCACGATGGACTTTGGGCCTCGGAAGGCCTCTGGCCTCGGCCCGGGCCTTGGAAGTCCTCTGGCGTCTGCTCTGCAGGGAGAGTGGGGGGTGTAAACATACTCTACACTCTTATTATTCTTACACACACTAGCCCGCTGCGACAGGGTGCATATGGAGGGTACCCCATTTAAATTTTGCCCCAAGTGCAACCGCAAGTACCCTTGGGTTGACAAACACGCCACCTGTAACCTCTGCTTGCCGAGGGATCACCCCGAGGTGAACTGCAGAGCGTGTAGCCTGTTCAAGGCAAAAACACTAAAGGACCGCTTGACCAAACGTTGGGCCCACCATGCCGGGCAACTCAGGGCCATTGAAGCGGAGGGTGCCTTCACTGATGGCAGTGACGCCGTACTTTCGGGCGGCGAGGGCAAAGAGGTGTTGAAAGACGCCCAAGCGCAAGTCCCCGACCTCGGAAGATTGTCTGGCAGGGCATTTATGGAGAACACACCCGGCGACACGAGCGCTACCCACACCACTACCACAACTAAACACTTGAAGTCAAACCGAGACTCGACACGCGTGTCGAGTTCTCGGAAAGAGGCACAGAGAGAGCGGTCCACCGAATCGGTGTCCTCTGGGCTTTCCAGGTCTAGATCACCGCACGACACGAGGCAAACGTCCACAGCACGAGGCAACCTGCCACAGTTGCCAAGAGTGCCTCACTCACCAAAGTCACGGAGGTACGCTAGTCAGAAGACTAATCCGATCTCCATTCCCAGGCCGCACACCAGAAGTCGGCTCCGGCAGACCGTTCGGCATTGTATTGCTCTCCCCAAAGTGCACGGAAAAACATAAATCACCAATGCAATTACAGAGCAAATACTTTGAACGTAGACAGACGCAATAACTCAAAACCACACACTCTTAGAAGATAATCGGCTCTTATACGGCTATTTATTCAAAGCTTAGAAGTAACCAATAATAACATAGGAATAACTCACAGAAGTAATATAGACATAAATCACAGAAGAAGCAAAGAATTCCAAAGAAAATACATCACCGTCAGCGTAACAGAATTCCTCATCTCGCCCAGAAGCGGCTGGAAGACCCTGGGAACAGCCAGGCCGAGAGCACCACAGCTCACAGGAGTGCCGGACGTAAGCGTCCTTCTCCGGCTGAAGTCTCACCTGACCACCGCCGGGTTTCCGCATATGTTCAGTTTTCGAACCTTCTGGAAATGGCACTTGTGCAGTTGATGAGCAGCCGTCGGTTGCCAGCTGGGTCAATCGAGAGCTACCCTCAAGGAGCAGAGTGCCTCCCTTCTCTAAAAACACGCTCCACGCAGAACAGTAACAAACCATAACAAAGTTAGCTTTCCCAGCAGAAATGTCCTTGACCGCATACCAGGTTTGGAAAGCATGTTTTCCTCAGCACCGTGAATCTAACACTCAGCAAAATGTGTGCAGCTTTTCCCTGCGGCATGAAGTAAATATCCATCATGGCTCTGAGCGCTCCCAGAATACACTGCGCACCAGCGCCATTTTAGTTCAAGCATAACAGGCGCTGGCTTCCGAGTCCCAACGTGCGCACTAGAAAGAAAGACGCTACCCCCGAATCTCGACGCCAGGCGTCGAAAAGCTCAGAGAAGGTGAAAATATCAGGTAAACACTCTTCTACTCATGGTGCCAGAATAAGCAAATCAACCCGGTTGATTGCACTCCTTCCAATATTGTCACATACATGCTCCACCTGCTGGATGCAGGGTTGGTATTTAACTCACTCAAGGTACACCTGGCAGCGCTGTCAGCCTACACCCCCTCCCACAACAAGGTTTCGTGGTGGAAAGTACCAGTGGTTAAAGCCTTCATGGAAGGGTTAAAGAGACTCCACCCTCCAATTTCAAACCCAACACCAGGATGGGACCTTAATGTGGTGCTTGCTAAGCTCATGGGCCCACCCTTTGAACTCATGCATAAAGCCAGTCTCAAACACCTGACCTATAAAACTGCCTTCTTAGTAGCCATTACTTCCATAAGATGGGCCAGTGAAATTCAGGCTCTGTCAGTGCAGGATCCTTTCTTTACTATTCATAAGGATAAACTGGTTCTACGAACACCCCCTAGGTTCTCACCGAAGTTCATTTCTAAATTCCACATTAACCAGTCCATTAAGCTTCCGGCCTTCTATCAAGAACCCAAAAGTTCTGCTGAGGTGAAACTACACACTCTAGATGTGCGAAGAGCGGTCATCTACTATGTAGACAAGACCAGGCCGCTAAGAAAAACAGACCAACTGTTTGTCTCCGTAGCTACAGGCAGAGAGGGAGATCGCGTCTCTAAAGGTGCCTTCCCGAAGTGGATAGTCAATTGTATCCAGCTATGTTACTCCCTTTCTAAAAGAACTCTGCCTTTTATGCCAAGAGCCCACTCCACTAGAGGCACTGGGGCCACTCTGGCTTTCATTGCAAATGTACCCCTTGACACCATTTGCAAAGCAGCTACATGGAGCTCTATTCACACTTTTACTCGGCACTACTGCATTGACACTCATTCCAAGACAGATACTCAAGTGGGACAAGCGGTTCTAAGACATTTATTTGCTCATGACCCTTCTCACATCCCACCTCCTTCTAACACTGCTCGCTAATCTATGCTCAGCATGTGATCTAAGCAGATTCCACAAGCCTCAGAAGGGATACGTTACTCACCGTAATCGTATTTCGAAGGGATTGTGTCCTCCGACGTATTCCTTATCTTTGATAATAGGTTTCCAGCTTGCTGGCCTCGGAAATTTTTTGTGTAGAGGGCGCTGCGCGTCGACGTCCGCCGAGTCGATGTCCTTCGACGGCCACCGTATCGGCGCCGACATCACCATGCCCATAAATAGCCACGCGCTGCGTCCGTTGCTCAGTTCCGTTTTTCCGCGCTTCGTGGGGCCTCGGAACGTCGTTGCTCAGTTCAGTCAGGATAACTAACTATATCTACTCGAATATACCTTATCGTTCTCGATGGCTTCTTCATCGGAACCGACGACGCCGCGATCCGGCTTCAAGAAATGTCGAGAAGGCGAAAGCCTTGAAGGAGCGCAAGGGGAAGCTCGAGAGAGGTAAGTCAGTCAAAACCTCCTCGAAAGTTTTGTCGGCTGAGTGGAGGCATTCGTCTCCTCGCTGTCAAACATTCCCATTTCAGATCTCGAAGTAGCTCCCACCATTCGTCGAGATCAAGACACTCAAAAAAGAGACATCGAAGGTCCCCTTCATCGTCGTCTTCTGTGTCCCCAGAAAGGGTCTCCTGTCCCACTAAACACAGTTCTCAAGCTGAGTGGGAGGAATTCAGAAAGAAAATGTTAAGCGTATTCGAGAACGTGGCCTCGACCCCCTCGAAGACAGCTGAGGGTGATACCCTGGGTGAAAAACTCAAACAATCAAAACGCTGTGAGTCGCAGCACCCGGCGAAACATTCCACCCGAGAGCGCCATGAGCCATCGGGTAAGAAGGCACCATCTTTAACGCCGTCGTCGAAGATTCCTTCGCACAGATCGGCGCCATCGACGCTGTTGTCGAAGGGTTCCTCGACATATTGGTCGATCGACGCCGATGAAAGAGAGGACCAAGGCCACTCCACAGCCAACGGTGATTCCAAGGGCCTCGGGCACGACGCCGAGACCGTCGTCGATGCCCTCGAGTAGGATCCTGATCCTCTCGAGTTCTTCGAGACCTCTTCCAGTTTTTTCGACGCCGTTCTTGGCGCCTTCAAAGCCTGTTACATCGGCATCGACGTTTTCTCGTCCAATAACGACGAGTTTGGCTCCTTCTGCCTTAGAGATGGGTTTTACTCCATTTGAGAGGTCAGAGTACCCTGGACTTTCTTCAATTTATGAAGAGGGGGAAGATTCTGACCAGGAAACATTTGGATTACAGAGGACCACACTGCCTATTTCAGAGGATTTCACCTCTGAGGAAAGAAGGCTGAAGGACCTACAGGAGTCGCTACATGAGGCAAGTGGGCTGGACACTTCCCCAGAAGTGGAATTTGTTAAGCCAGACCCAGGGGAAAATGCCGAAACACACTATATATCCCTGATGGCAAGAATTATTGAATTTGAGGGTTGGTCTGCGCCTTCACCTGTTTTTCAACAGGATGACCTAACGAATATATTAGACAAAGGCCCACAGGAGGACCCGGTGGTCCCCTTCCATGCAGCCTTACAAAGGAAAATTGCATCTAATTGGGAAACTTTTGAAGTTATCCCTGCGGTCAATAAAAGATTGTCAACCAAGTATAGGGTAGCGGCTGCTGACCCTGAATACTTATCAAAACACCCGACCCCAGAGAGCCTGGCGGTTCAAGCGGCAACTTCATCTAGCAGTAGGACCGCTTACTCATCTGTCCCACAGGATAGAGATGACAAGCGGTACGACTCTATGGCGAAGAAAGTCTTCTCTGCCTGTAGTATGGTGTTGAAGTCCATCAACGCCACCTGTACGCTCGCCAGGTTCAGTCACACACTATGGGAGTGTGCTTCATCAGCGGCTGACTGCATACCCGAAGGAGAGGAAAAGGAAGCCTTCCTTAACATTATTAAAGATGGCAAAGATGCAATGTGCGAATCACTTCAAACAGGCATCGATTCTGCTGACAGTATCAGCAGGGCCATGGCGGCAAGTACAACAATCGGCAGGCATGCGTGGTTGCGAAAGTCTGGCTTTGCTCCAGATGTACAGGCCAGACTTTTGAATATGCCCTTTGACGGCTCTTCATTATTCGGGAAAAAGGCTGATGACAGTCTGGAAAAGTTACAGACTTCTAAAGCAGCAGAAAAATCTTTAGGAGCTGCTATCCCCCAAACTCCTTTTCGCCCCTCAGGAACCTCTGGGAGAGGAAAGTCCTTTCGCTATTATTCCGCATTCGGGAAAGGCAGAGGACAGCCTGCTCAAAGAGGCCAAAGGAGATCCACCCAAGGTAGACGTGTCAAAAGTACTAAGACCGCAGCAGCAGCAGGTGTCTCTTTACCCTCGGCATCTGCATCAGCCGCCCCCAAACCACTCTGAGGGCTTCCCACACAATACACCTGTAGGGGGCAGGTTAACTCACCATCTGACGGAATGGCAGGCTATAACGTCAGATGCTTGGTCATTGGAAACAGTTGCCCAAGGTTACTGCCTACCCTTTCTACACATTCCTCGGAGTCATCCACTGGGGAACAGCTCTCTAAAAGTTCCAGATCCGCTCCTCTTGCAGGAAATTGTAGACCTGCTAGAGAAAGGTGCCATAGAGCCGGTACATGTAGCGGACAGGAACAAGGACTGGTACTCCCCCCCCCCCCCCCCCCCCCCCTTACTTTCTCATACCAAAGAAGGACGGAGGACTGAGACCCATCCTTGACTTACGAGAATTGAACAAGTTCCTCAGGAAGGACAAGTTCAAGATGGTAACTCACTCTCAGATCCTTCAGGCCCACCAGCTCCAGGACTGGCTGGTATCTCTGGACCTTCAGGATGCTTATTTCCATGTGCCAATCCATCTCAAACACAGGAAATACCTGAGGTTCGCAATTGGCGACTCTCATTATCCATTTCGAGTTCTGCCATTTGGGCTGACCTCCGCCCCGAGGGTCTTCACCAAGCTGATGTCGGTAGTGGCGGCGAGTCTAAGGAGGGGAGGGATCCACGTCTACCCCTACCTGGACGATTGGCTGATCAGGGCTGTATCTTCGGAACAGGCCCAGGCCCAGCTAGATTATGTCTGCCACTTCCTTCACAAACTGGGCTTCTCCCTCAATTTAAAGAAGTCACAGATGATACCATCACAGAGACTCCAGTTCATTGGAGCGGTCCTGTACACTTCCCTGGGAAAAGCCTCGCCACCAGAGGTGAGGGCTCAAGATATTCTACAGATGGTCACCAAGTTTCAAAATGCCCAATGTCTCCCAGCCTTCGACTTTTTGAGGTTCCTCATGGCATCCTGCATCTTCCTTGTGCCAGAGGCTCGCCTGAGAATGAGATCGCTTCAGTGGGCACTGAGAAGTCAGTGATCGCAATTCTCAGGGAGAATGACGGATCTCCTCCGGATTCCGGACAAGGTAGCCCGAAACCTTCAATGGTGGGCCTATCCAGAGAACATCTTGAAAGGAGAACTGTTTTGGAAACCATGGCCGGAGATAACAGTAGTCACAGACGCCTCACTCACGGGGTGGGGAGCCCATGCCAACGACTTGACCATCAGCGGTCGTTGGTCTCCATCAGAGTCCAGACTACACTTCAACCTGTTGGAGGATGTCGAGCCATCAGACTGGCACTGAAGGCTTTTCTGTCGTCTGTACGGGGGAGAAACGTCCTGATGACGGACAATACAGTGGCCATGCACTACCTCAACAAAAGAGGAGGCGTAGGATCACTGCCACTGTGCAGAGAGGCGATGCAGCTCTGGTTTTGGGCAATCCAAGAAGGAATCTCTATCAGCAGTCCACCTAGCCGGAGAGAAGAACTTGACAGCGGACGCTCTGAGCAGGCAGAGCACTGTCTCCCACGAGTGAGAGCTAGCTCAGGAAGTCCTTCAAGAGATCTCCACCCTTTGGGGAACCCCTCAGGTAGATCTGTTCGCCACAAGCACCAACAGGAAGTGCGATCTGTTCTGTTCAAGGGAATTTCCCCCGAGAGGAGCTCTAGGAGATTCGTTCGTAGTGGACTGGGAGTTTCCACTCCTTTACGCGTTCCCACCAGTCCCCGTTATTCCTCAAATGATCAGGAGGTTGAGAAGATTCCGGAAGACCATGATCCTAATTGCCCCGGATTGGGCCAGGAGAACGTGGTACCCGGACCTTCTAGATATGTCCATCTGTCCTCCAATCCGTCTTCCACTCAAAGAGAATCTTCTCTCGCAGAAGGGAGGTCTGGTTCTCCATCCAGACACCACAACCCTCAACCTTCACGCTTGGCTTCTGAAAGGGTGAGGTACAAGGATTGGGATCTCCCTGATGACGTCATGGAGGTGTTGCTTTCGGCCAGAAGACCGACAGCAAAGTCTTTATACCGCTGCCGTTGGAACAAATTTTGCAGCTGGTGTAGGGGAAGAGAATATCGACCCTTTTTCATGTGGTACACCAACGGTGTTATCGTTTCTACTCTACTTGGCAAACTCAGGCCTTCAAGTGGGCACTGTAAAAGGCTATCTCGCAGCGCTTTCTATCTTCAAGCACACTGCGGAGGAACCATCGTATTTCAAACTTCCTCTAGTGGTACAATTTCTCAAGAGACTAACTAATGTTTACCCTCCAAAACCATTCCAGGTTCCCTTATGGAACTTAAATTTAGTCTTAAACTTCCTAATGGGCACTCCATTCGAACCACTTCACTCTTGCGCGCTGAGATTTCTCACGCTTAAAACTGTCCTATTGGTAGCACTAACATCTGCTATGAGGGTGAGCGAGCTACACGCTCTCTCCTGTAAACCCCCACATACAATCTTCCACAATTTCCTCCCAAAGGTGGTTTCTGAATTTCATATTACTCAGAAAATATCCTTACCTTCGGTCTACCCCCTTCCCCAATCCGGGGAAAGAGGAGGAAAGGCTACATAGGCTGGACCCAAGGCGAGCTCTCAGCTTTTACCTCAGCAGAATGGCCAGGATCAGGCAAGCAGATCAACTGTTTGTAGGATACTCGGGTCACAAGTTGGGACTACCCATAACAAAACAAACCATCTCCAGGTGGATTATTTTGGCCATCCTGGAATGTTAGACTGGCAGAGAAAGAGCCACCCCAAAATCTCAGGGCTCATTCAACTAGGGGTATCTCAGCCTCTTCGGCTCTCCAAAGAGGGGTACCGGTCCGGGACATATGTGCGGCTGCCACATGGTCGTCCGCACATACATTCACAAAATTTTACATTCTGGATTCCTCCACTGCTCAAGAGACCAGATTTGGCACAGCCGTATTACATTCGGTCCATCCCTAAAGGGATACATAACATTCTCACTCCCACCTCCAATTACATGCCACTGCTATGGGAGTCTATCAAAGATAAGGAATATGTCGGAAGACACAATCCCTTCGAAGAGCAAGTTTCTTCTTACCTGGTAACGTTCTTTCGACGGGATGTTCCTCCAACGTATTCCTGATCGCCCCTCCCAACCATCCCCGCAGTGATAACTTACCTTGTGGTTGCAGCTTACGCTCCTTCAAGGTCAATAACCAATTCAGGCATGACTTTTCTTATGCCACAAAATGGATCTGAGCAACGGACGCAGCGCGTGACTATTTATGGGCATGGTGACGTCAGCGCCGATACGGTGGCCGTCGAAGGACATCGACTTGGCGGACGTCAACGCGCAGCGCCCTCTACAGAAAAAATTTCCGAGGCCAGCAAGCTAGAAACGTATTACCAAAGATAAGGAATACGTCGGAGCAACATCCCGTCGAAAGAACGTTACCAGGTAAGAAGTAACTTGTTCTTCTGATGCTTGTATCTGCTTAGATTCACATGCGCCCGCCTCTGCTCCCCTCTGAGAGAAGGCGCATGGATGCTTGTAGTCTTATCTATCTGTTTGGATAATCTGTATTCGCGCTACTCCTCATGCTACCTCATGTCAGAAAAGCACAATCTGAGGATCCTACTCGCGTGAGGGATCATGGGTACAGTGGACGTCACACTAGGGATAGTATTACTGGCACGCCCTATGTCGACGACCATTTTCGACTTCGAAAAACAAACTGTAATACTCCACAGCTTCCACAAGATGTCGGCCTATCCACAGCACGTGAATCTAAGCAGATACAAGCATCAGAAATATGAATATGGTGAGTAATGTATCATATATATATATATATATATATATCACCCATTAAATTAAATTGATGACAAACCAATATGACAAAATGTCACTTAATGCCTACTTCAGTGCATATAAGGACGTGTATCCTACTTGAATTTTTTTGTTAGTCATGCTTTTATTGTTGTGATGATGTCCTTTTGAATCAATTGTAATTTTAGGGTGAGGTTAACTGACCAATAATTTTAGTTGTGTTTTGCATTTACTGTTCAGTATTAGTACTGTTGGCATCTCACATGTAGTTGGCTTACAACTGAGCATTTAACCCACATGAATAATATTTAGATATATATTCAGCCCATAAATATAGAGATATAACTTTTGGGCCATATTGTCCAGCCCTAATACGGACTACAAAATACTAGCCAAGGTACTGGAAAACTTTATACTACCTGTGGTCGGTGATAAATATGAGGCGGAAAAGTAGGCATTGTGAGTAACTTCTATTTTATTTGTACACCAATACCCGTAGCTGTCCCTATGTCTAAGATTGTACTCTATAAAGAAACAGATATCAAAGATATCAAAAAGGGTGCTCATCAGGATGTCTGTCCAAAATTAAGACAGCCCTCCATCCAGAAACCTGTCCTAACCTAGTCGCTGTCCCTACCACTGATAACAAAAAAGAAGAAATTCAGCTCAAAATGCACTACCACTTGTAGTCTTTGCCATGGAATGGTGGCTTGTGTGAGAAATCTGACAGTATTCTCCCACCCACTCCCTCAGGATCTTTCATTCAGGTGGCATGGGAAGGGCCTTCGCTTTTGGATCCCAACCCTGAGCGTCGACAAGCGAGGGAGAATCACCTGAGTGGAGGGTCACAAGGGATTGGGAGGAGGATACCCAGGGGCTAGATTTGATAATGCACCAGTCCTAGAAATACCCCAATCTACTCTCCATCAGCTTTTATGGGGTATATTCAATCTCACCCATCTCCGCCTGCCTATTTCCACCAAGTACTGATACGAGGAGGAGGAGGAGGCAACTAAGATCAGTAAAGATTACCCATAGGAATAACATGGGGAAAATAAGGGAAACCTTACCCTACAAAGAAATCAAGTTGTCCCACTAATAGTCGGGTAGGGTCAGGCATTTAGTAGTGACATTCACACCGGACTCCATTTGACAGTTCTTTTCACTATAAAAGATGTGGTCTTGCACAGATGGATGAACGAGCTGGGGAGGTATACTGGAACAGAGAAGTCAAAAAGCTGGGAGCTGCAGGAAGAAGGATCCAGAGGAGAACAGTGTGCTGTGAGGCCGGCCTGCTGCTTGAGAGGGCTTCAGTGTGGCTGTGGAGCCGTGTCTCCTGAAAGCCAGAGGGAGGCAGTGTCACCAATGTAACTAGTCACTGGAAGTTGTGAAGTTCAGACTGCTGCGTAACTCAGACCAATTAGGTCTGAGCCTCCTCTTTGAGGGAGACCTTTCTGTCAATGTACCACTCTATTCGTAATAATATCTAGAACAGAGGAGTTAATTAATCGAAAGAGCAGGCGGTAGCACCAGCTGCACCAGGCGTACACCAGCTCTAACAAAAGGCCGGTCTTGGTATTGTATGATGGATATGTTTTTTACAAGAACCAAAGGTAGATGAGGACTAACCTTTTTATTCGGATGCTGGAACTACGAGTGTCTTCTGATGGTGTCGGTTTTGTCTTCTGGTTATTTTCCACTATAGATAACAAATGGGGAATTGATAAGACACTTAATGGATTCAAGGAAGGTGCGATGAGGTTGCAGAGATTCTTACCTATGTTAGGGACGTCAAGTTGAAGTGGTAACAAGGACTCAGAGGCACTCACTGTTAATCCAAAGGAAACAAACTAAAATGGAAAAGGGAAGGGCAATTACGGTTACAGAGGACCTGAAAACCCAGAGGCACAAGGACGCTCTAACGGCAGTTAGGTGCACGTATGGTAAAAGCAACACGTCTCTAGTTCAGTGCACTGAATGATTCCGTAGGATTCAAAAGGGAGTTCAGGTTAATCGAAGAAAACCAGGTAGTGTAGAAGTCCACTGTGCGTAGAGAGCAGCTTTAGCTTGTAACGTGGTTAGTAGAAGTACAAAACATAAGGAATATGCAATCCGTGATTTCAAAGCTAATGGTTGGAAGCATGCGGTCAGCAGAAGTACACAACATTGGGATAATTTAGTCTGAGATTACGATGCTAATGGTTGGCAGTGTACGGTCAGCAGAAGTACACAAAGTTAGGAAACTGCAGTCCATGATAATGATAGGAATCGTTTAACGTATGATCAGGAGCAGGACAGGACTTTGCGTGAGAAAGTTTGTGATACAGGAAGTAGGATCAAGGAACAGCAAACAAAAGTGCAGAGCACCAACTTCAATCAGAAGCGCAAGTGCTGGTGTTCGGTGGGTATTATTCGCCCTGGGGGACGCGATGTGTCAATTGCATGTTGGGTATTCAGGTAATCGCGTTGCCGTGCCGACGGCGTGTTGATGGAAAGCGGAGCCACAGAGCGTGGCCGCCGTATATAGCGTCCTTAGCGGTGCCTGGGCAACTTCCATTGTTGCAGGAAAGGGGTGGCCCTTACAATATGAAAACAGGCAGAGCTTCAGTGCCAAAGCGGAACCGCAGGCATGGCATGCCCATGCTGAGGCAAAACCGTGACAGGCACCTGGGACCCTGCTGGCGTTGTCTGTGCAATTGCTCGTTCCCTTGGGCCGTGAGCCGAGGCCAAGCTTTTCTGAGGGGCTGGTGGTGAGACGTTGCCCTCAACCCAACATATCCTGGAGGGGCCGCCTCTCAAGGTGATGCTGCCCAGTGAGTTTCTTGAAGAATGTGTGAGAAACTCTGGAGCGTGCGTTTGGATCAGAGGTTAGCAGGAAAAAGGCGTGAACAGTAAAAGCAGCACAGAATTGAAAGGAAAGAAGTATAGAAAAGCTGAAAGCGCAGTTGACCGCAAGAGCTGAAATTAAAGCGAAAGACTGATCGTAGCGGAAAGTGAATGAATGAAAGTAAAGCTAAACAGTGCAAGTGTGCACAAGGGTGTGAGTGACCCGTAACAGAAAAGGGGGTGCAAAGTAGCACAAGAAGAGTGAAGGAGAAGTGCCAGGGGCACGATGAAAAGGAAGGCAGCAACAGTGCAAGTGTGCGCAGAGAGAGGAAAGAACAATTAAACGGGTGCAGGAAGCGCCTGAAGAAAACGGGAAAAGAAGAAAGAAATACAGTGAGGGTCATAGGTTGGAGTGTTCGCAATGAGGACCAATACCCAGGTGTTTTAGAAAATCTCTCACTTCACCCCATAAGTGAATATGTGCACAAAACTGTATGGAAAAGGCAAGGTTCATCCTGATAACTTGAACTGAGCTATTGAACTTGTGTTTGAAGCTGTAAAGGGGCTTGAGCTTGGGGGAGGGAACCCTGAGAATCCTATTGAAAAAAGCAAAGTGCATCTTGAGAAAACTGAACTGTGATGTATTTTGTTTTGTGTTGAAAGCTGGAGGAGGCCTGCGCTTGGGGAAGGGAGCCCTGAGAGGCCCGACCCAGTTGGAGTATTGGTGGTCTTTATAGTGTTGATGGGAGTGAAGCATGGGTAAGGGAACTCTGAGAAGCTTCAAAAGGAACTATGGTACATCTCTTTTGTGGTGTTTGGAACTTGAGTAAATTGAATCTTGGGAAGGGAACCCCAAGGAACTGTGCGACACTGTAGGTATTTGAAATCACTGCAAGGGCTGTGTGGAGAAGGTCTTACGAACAGCCCTGTTGATTGAACTCAATTTTTTTACATTGACCAAACTGCGCCTGGTGAGATGATCACCTTGAAACCAATCTTGGGTTCCCACTTTTGTTAAATCACCATTTTCCTTTTTAAGAAGACCTCCTATCCCTTTTTGTAAAGAGTGAAGGCAAGCATAGGTTTAGACTCAAAACAAAGGGGGTTCTGCGAGTCTCTCTACCAGCACAAACACAGCCTATTGACCTGTTCTTGGGTGGATGGCCCCTGTGAGAGTCTCAACCATGTCTTTAGCTCACTGTCCCTTTCACAGCTCCACCTCACTGATGATGCCCAACAAGGCTGAAGCACGTGTATGGGGTTGCTGTTGGTACTCTTGTTCAGAGGAAAATTGCCTAGCATTTCGGTGCTGGACTGCCCCTGGGCAGGACAAACACTGATATGCAGAGATATTTCTTCTCTGTGAAAGGGACAGTGAGCTAAAGACTTGGTTGAGACTCTCCCAGGGGCCATCCACCCAATAACAGGTTAATGGGCTGTGTTTGTGCTGGTAGAGAGACTCCCTTAACCCCCTTTGTTTAGGTTTAGAAGCAGATAGACTTTTATTTTGGACTAATAGACAGTGACGGCCATTAGAAACAACCAACCCAGGAACCTTAGTAAATAAAGGTTTTAAAAGAAACAACCTTGAGTCTGTCTCTCATGATACCATGCCTGTCTCACACTGGTTTCTGACCCCTCACTCTGGTATGGTTTTCTCCTAGGAACTCTGTGGCCCTGTTGCACAGTCTATGGCTGAAAGTATTTTCAGTCTATTTATGTTTTTCATAGTTCAAACACGTTTCGTCCTGCCTTGGGGAATTGCTTCTCGCACCTCACCTTTTAGGGTCATGCTTCTCTCATCTACGCTGGGTTCTTGTCTTTCTCACCCCACCTTGGGGTTGGCTTGGGTTTACCCAACCTTCGGATGTGGTCTTGTTCACCCCATCTTAGGTTATGGTAGCTTGCAGTCTGCCTTGGGCTCTCACCTCTCATCCAGCCTTTGGGTTTGGTTGGGCCTTCTCCCACTTTCTCTTGAGCTACCATGTGCCTTTCATTTCGCTGCAGTGCTCCTCTGGAGGACGTGCAGGTTCGCAAGTGTCCTGTTTTTTTTTCTGCGTCTTCCTCTGCTACCGCCAGAACCTACGCTTCTCTTCCATCTGCTTCCTGCGGGGTTGTTCCTCAGTCTGCCTGTCATCGCATGGCTGGGTCCCCACACCACCGCTATTGACCAGGCATTTCTGATTTTTCCTCCAGCAACTTTGTCAGCATTCCACAGAGTCTGCCTCGGTTGGGTCTGCCACGCTTGGCTGAAGCTGTCTTGCTCCTGTCACACCTCGTACGGGGAGGGCTACACGCATATCCTGCTCCGCTGAGGTCTCGTCCTTCGTTCTAAGGGTAATTGGCTCTTTATCCCTCTGTTAGGCGGTGGGACTTCCCATGGGTCTTTTGATCTCAGCTGATCCTGTGCACACAGAGGGTCAGAAAGTGCACCAACATTCCTTACAGGCGTTTAAAGTTTTAACTCCCATGTAGCCACAAAGGTAGTACTGGAATCTTGGGGATACAGAGGGTAACTAATATCTCTTTTTAAATTTATTTAATATATTGGCTTTATTTGGTTTTTAAAATAAAACCTTTTGCCACTTATTACAATTATTTTACCATCAATGACATTCCATTTACCAAGCCACATTCAATGTGTTATCGTTTTTCTTTTCAATAGGAATAGCAACGCTTATGCATTGTTCATTTACACCATTCAGTTAGTCGAAAATGTTGCGTAGAAGTTTCACCAGCGCTAGAATAAGTGTAGTTTGTTGACCTCTCAACAATTCCAGCCACCAGTTTTTCTTGGTCCTTCCCACACATTTCTTGGTGATTTCAGCCATGTGTTGAATGCGCTAGTTTTCCTCCCTTGACAAAACATGACTAAGGGCCTCATTACACGGTAGGTGGTAAACCATGGCACTATTAGCGCCATGGTTCATGCCGGTAATTTACCGGTACCGTCTTGGAGGAAAGGGGAATTACCGCCCTATTCCAAGGTTGGGAAGGCGGTAATTCCTCCTTCCTCCATAGCCCTTCCCCATTCCCATTTTTGCCCCATAGGGCATAATGGGAATGGGGAAGGTGCTAATTATGGTACCGCAAATTGCGGTACCATAATTAGCACCCAGGTCCCTTTGCGGGTTCGTTTTTTAACGCCTGCTAAAAGCACGCGTTAATGTACCAACCCGCAAAGGGACCTCGCAGTAAGGCGGTAAGGGTTTACGGGTAAAATACCGGTACCAGTAAACCCTTACCACCTACCGTGTAATGAGGCCCTAAATGTTTTAAAGTTTCCACCATCCGTGGATTCTGGCACAGTCTGCAGGTGATCTTCTGTTTTTGGGTTGACCTTACGTTTAGAATATCTCTTGAAATAATACATTCAGTCTAAATCGTAAGTATTGATCTCTGAAAAACCGATTTGGGAATTGCTCCAAGTACTTTGGTAAAGTGTTTAGTTTCCGACATTCTACAAATGGTTTTCCATAGTATTTTAACTCCTGTCTGTCGTCGTTTTTATCCAATCCGCTTTGTACAATCTGTTTACCCCAGGTCCATGATTATCGCTTGACAGATCAACTTCCATTCTACAAGGGTTTTATCTGATTGTTATGTTATTGCTTCTTTGAGTGCTACAAAACCTCCTTTTTCTGGAGGATCTAGACTTTAGCGGTAGAGGGCTAATGATTTCCATAGCACTATTGTCTTTAAGGCTGTCAAGCCGAGTTCCATGCGCAATGCTTGTATCTGTGTGCTTAATGCCCCTTCAATCACCGTCCACTGTTCTTGTTGAAATGTGAATCCAGTTTCGAGGGTATAGTGTCCTCCGACATATTCCACATCTCTGACAGTAATGTCCACAGCTGTGCTGCTACGGAATATTTTTCGCGTCGGTGTCCTGCGTCGATGACGTCGATACGCTGTACCTCGAGGGCCTCTGTCGAGAGCTGACGTCACCAGATGTTATATCTAGGACGTACAACGTATGACGCCCGTAGCCTCAGTTCCGTTTTTTCCGCGAACGGGTTTGCTTCGGAATCTCGGCGCGCCCGGTTCTTCTCCTTTGAATCGGTTCTTCTAACTTTGTGTTGAGAATATGTCTTTGTCTTCTTCTATCCTTAATTAGGGCTTCAAGAAGTGTCAGGACTGCGGTTCCAAAATGTCCCTTACGGACCCGCACGACGTCTGCCTCTGGTGCTTCGGTGAGAGCCACGCCACCGATGACTGCAATGAATGTCCGTCCTTGACGTCGAAGGCCTTGCAGGAGCGGAAGAAGTTGTCTGTAGGTAGGGTTTCCAAACCCCATGAATCGAAATCCGCTGGGCTTTCGACCAACGATTCGAGGGACGACTCTCTGCGTCGGCGTAAGTCCGGGGGGTCTCATTCTCGGAAGCACCATCACCGGTTGCCTTCCCCGTCCTCGTTATAGGACTCCACCAGACGGCGAGTAGCGTGTCCCAACAAGCAGGAGATGATGGTGATTTTCAAATCGCAGGGCACCGTTCCGTCCGCGCCTTTGAGAGAAGCCGGCAAGGAACAAGCTAGGGCCACCGTTCGCACGCCTTTGGGCTTGGGCGGTCTGCGCGATCGTCAGGAGCTGTCGAGTTCCCGATCGGACAAGGTTGATTGCCATAGCCGTGCCAGGTCCAGGTCCTGGTCCTCGACGCCCTCGAGACCGTCTGAGCCTGTGAGGCCTTCTAAGAAGGCATCGATGCCGTCGGCGCCATGTCCGTCGAGGGACTCTCTCTCGAGGCTCCGGCTCCGAGGAAGTCATCGGCGCCGAGGCCGTCGAAGGACACGCTCGGGGCTTCGGCCTCGAAGCCGTTGTCGAAGTCATCGGCACCTCGCTCGACGCCGACGCCTCATCGGCGCCCTCGACGCCTTTTGAGGAGAATTTGCCAGAGGTGCCCCGGAGGACGGTGAAAACTCTGAGGAAGCCTCTCTGTAAGTCGGTGAGGCCTTTATTTGAGCTTTTTTCTGTTCCCTCATCCAGAGATTTATTCCAACCTTTGGATTACATTTCAGAGGTGGAAGAAGGGTCAGGTGAGGAGGGGTTTGTACCTCCCGAGGTTCCTGATGACCTGTTGTCTGGTCACGGCCAGATGGAAGACCTACGTCAGTCCTTACATGACGCCAGTGGTCTGGACACCTCTCCGGAGGTTGTTTGGCAGGCCTGAGCCTGGTACACCTGCTGAGTCCTCGTACAGGCGTCTCATGTCGAGGGTGGCTGAGTATTTGGGGTGGTCTGCTCCAACGGTGGATTTTCTGCCGGATGACCGGAAAGATATATTGTACCAAGGTCCACCCACTGACCCGGTGCTGCCATTTCATATGGCTTTACAAAGAAGGGTGGCAGCGGCTTGCACTGGTGCGGAGAGTCTCCCGGCAGTGAATAAGTCTGTACCGAAAAAATACCGTCCAGCCAGTGGCGACCCCTGCTACTTGTCTACGCACCCCACTCCGGAGAGTTTGGTGGTGAAGGCGGCTATGGCCCCAGCGAAGCAGGCTGCGTACCCTACCATCTTTCTGGATAGAGACGACAAGCGCTTTGATGGTTGGGCGAAGAAAGTATTTTCATCTGGGGGTATGGCTTTAAAGGCAGCCAACTCCGTTTGTGCCTTGGCAAGATTCACTCGCACTCTGTGGAATTGTGTCTTTGGCGGCTGAACATATTCCTGAAGGGGAGGAACGGATGGTTTTCTTGCCCTTGTTCAGGATGGCAAGGATGCCATGTGTGAATCACTTCAGTCGGGTCTGGACATGGCAGACCGTGCCAGCTGGTCCATGGCGGTGAGCACCGTGATGCGCAGGTTTGCGTGGTTCCGAAAGTCGGTGTTTGCTCCTGATGTACAGTCCCGGCTTCTCAACATGCCCTTTGATGGTGTCCATCTTTTTGGCAGCAAGGCTGACGAGAGCCTTGAGAGGTTGCAGACCTCCAAAGCTGCAGCAAAGTCATTGAGCGCTGCAGTACGTCAACCTCTGCCTTTTCGTCCTAGGGGACAGCAATGGAGGGGAGGTTCCTTTCGATACTACTCTTCTCCAGCATGGGGTCTGGCATGGATTCACATGCTCATGAATATTCCCCGTCGTCAGGCTGGGAATCCTCGGTACAGAAAAAAAATCAGTATCAGTTTCGTTTCGGATCTCTTTCCTATTAGTAACCAATCACTGATCTCTGGGTCATACTGCCCACAGCCAATGACTGCCCTCTCCCTAAGCCCCGCCTCCGGCAGCCATCCTCAGATTTGGTAGCACGTAAAGTGGCAGTATGACCAAGTGAAGAGCCGCAGAGGGGTAGGCGGGAGGGTTTGCATGTGAATCCATGCCAGACCCATGCTGGAGAACAACAGTTACAGGTAAGTAACTTGTTCCTTCTCCAGCATGGGGTCTGGCATGGATTCACATGCTCATGAATATAAGATTACATAGCAGTACACACATGCACAACCACGGGAGGTGGCAAAAGGCTCAACATTAAGCAACTCTTACCTCCTCACCAGGCCCTTCAGGCGAACAGGTTGCGCAGCACTGCTTGGCCGACCCTGGACTCCTCCCTGGAATCCCGATCGACGCAGTACAATTTTCTGAAGGTGTGCGTCGACCTCCACGTAGCAGCCCTGCAGATGTCCAGCAGGGGCACACCAGACGAGAATGCTGTGCTAGCAGCGATCGCTCTGGTTGAATGGGCTCTGACGGCCGGGCAGCGGTCGGTTTGCCAATCGGTGGCAGTGCATGATACAGCCGGAGAGCCATCTGGAAATGGAAGCCTTCGAGAGAGCCTTCCCTTGATTCACAGGTCCAAAGTTCACAAAAAGCTGTGACGTCTTCCGAAAGCTCTTTGTGCGGTCCACGTAGAACTTCAGCGCTCTAGCTAAAGTCCTCTCGCCCGGCAACAAAGGCAACGGGAAGAAAACTGGTAACACCAAGGGCTCGTTGAGGTGGAAGTCCGATGGCACCTTGGGCATGAAGGAGGGATGCGTCCTGAGCACCACCCTTGTGTCGTGAAAAGTCAAGTATGGAGGCTTGCAAGATGGTGCCTAAATCTCTCCCACGCACTGTGCGGAGGTGATGGCCACAAGAAAAGCTGTTTTCCACGATAGGAACTTCAACGATGCCGTATGCATAGGCTCGAAAGGGGTCCCCATGAGCCTAGTCAGCACCACGTTGAGCTCCCACGCCGGGGCTAGGGCCTTCACCGGCGGGAACGAGCGGAATAGTCCCTTCATAAATTCCTTTGCCAGGCGATGAGACCACAAGAACACACGTCCTGTTGTCCTGGTGTATCTGGAGATGGCAGCCGGATGCATCTTGATGGAGGCGTGAGCTAGTCCAGCCTTAATCTTCTGTGCCCGGCACCAGACAGAGAACCTCTTCCATTTGTGTCCGTAACACTTGAGAGTTGAGGATGCCCTGGCCTTTGCAAGAACTTGTTCCTTCCTTTGGTAGCTCGAAGGGAGCTGCCAGTTAAAAGGGCCAGCGTAGGAGTACCAGAGGTGGAAAACGAGGTACTCGAGGTGCCAAAGCCGCTCGGGCAAGTGCCTCTTTACTCTCAGGCACTGCTGCAGCCGCTGCAGCTCAGTCATGAGGCCATGTCCCATGGTTCGCTGGTTGGGGGAAGGCTGGCGCAGCATCTGGTAGAATGGCGTGCCATTACTTCAGATGTGTCTTCCTTTCCGGCAGAGGCCTCACGACAATCCTCCGAGGAAGCTCTCTTTGAAGTATCCGGATCTGCTCCTTGCGTAGGAAATCCTATCCCTGCTGGAGAAAGGCGCCATAGAACTGGTGCCAGTAGCGGAGAGGAACAAGGGATGGTATTCCCCATATTTTTTTATCCTGAAAAAATACGGGGGATTGAGACCAATCATGGACTTGCGTGGTTTGAACAAGCTCCTCAGGAAGGACAAGTTCAAGATGGTTACTCTTTCTCAAGTCCTCCAGGCCCTTCAACTTCAGGATTGGTTGGTGTCTCTCGACCTCAAGGATGCTTACTTTCATGTGCCGATTCATCCCAAGCACAGGAAGTACCTGAGGTTCGCGGTTGGCAACTCGCATTCTCAGTTTCGGGTCCTGCTGTTAGGCAGAATCCTGTGCAGTTGCCTTAGGGAGCACTACAGAAGACTAAGACTACAGGTATATGCAAGAAAATCCCCTTTGGTATCAGTCCGTACCACAAAGATTTAGTTGGTAGCTGTGGCTAAGCAGTCAGACTTATCTCAAGAGGGAGATGAGCAGTATTCAGGGTTTACACATTAGGGCTTCAGTACTATGGAACAAGGAAACACTGACCAAAGCTTTGTATCAAAAGGTGTATATATATTTATTTTACACACTGTGATGTTCACACACAGATCACTATTATTAAAGCAAGTTAAATCGGTCAAGAAAAGTATACACAACTCCCTATTTAAATTGTAGACAAGTTTGAGCTAGAGTGAAAACGGAGCAAAACGGCACAGTGAAACCCAAGCAGAAATGGCACTCTATCAATTTCTCAAAAGGGAGGCAAAGGACAAGTTATACAGGTTTAGACTCTAGACCACACCCGCAACACTTCCCAAGTAGATTGTGAACAAGTTAGGTAAGGCAGTACTTTAGCATATGCAATACTGAGGTGAAAACCGAGCAAAATGGCACTTCACAAGTTTAAAAAGAGGGCAGGAAAAGGTGGGTATAAGAGTTAGGTGCACCAACACATTTGTAGGTGAGAAGCAATCTAGAGAAGGCAGTTGTAACAGATTTAGCCAGAGTCAATAGGCCTGTGCCAGAGACAGTGGTACAAGGCAATGTGCCCAGGATCAAACTGTTCTAGTAGCTGCAGTCAAGTCTTTGTTTAACGATTTGAAAAGGCGGTTGCAGAAGGTGAAAGACAATGTTAGTTGATAGGGGCGGCCCACCCAGTAGGTAAGTAAAGGATTTAAAACAGCTTTAGCGAAACCCAATGAAACGGGAGGCCTGGCGGAAAAATGTACCTTAAAAGTGGAAGAGGCTCCTGCGGTGGCGGTAGTTTCTGCAGTTCGGGAGATCCAGCAGAGGAAGAGAGGCTCTCGTCGTGGAGGAAGGTCCGAGTTACTGTACTGCTCACGGATGAAACCAGCTGCGGTGCTACCAAAACGAATAAAAGGTACGTTCCTTTAAATCGCGGTCGTGGTGGACTGGTGCCTGGCTATCCAGTCTCCGAGTGCAGGGCACTGGCGATTCGACCAAGGCAGGTCCTGGAAGGCGATTGGCGAACTGGTTGGCCCCATCAGCTCAAGGGAAGAAGACTCTTGCAGAGGAAGATCTTCTCAAGTCGTTGGAGAAAAGTGGTGAGAATCTGCAGCAGGGCTTCACCGGTGGTACAGTCGTTGCAGATGTCTTCAGCATCTCTCCTCTTCAGTTTCTTAGTTCCAGTGGCGACGTCTTGTCCTCCAGTCCTCAGGACCCTGCTTTTATGTAGCAAGGCCCCCATTCATACAGCCTAGCTGTCACTCACACAGTGGGGTGGCTATCTTGGCGTGAGAACCCCCCAGCCTATCGGGGCAGAGTGCGACTTGGGTTGCGTAGGCAACCCTGTCCAGGGTGCCTATTCCCCCTCCCACACATTCTGTCTACCCCAGACTCAGTGGCGCGGAGAGGAGGGCTTCTGTGCAGAAGCCCACCAAAAGGACGAACAAAGGATCCCTGACCCAGGTTAGGATTTCAGAGAAAGACACGAGAAAGAAATATAAGTTCTGGCAAAAAAAAAACACTGGATTAAAGTTAATATTAAAATAAACCGGCGGTATGTTAGAGGCTGTCAGTAAAAGTGGTAGCCTCGAACAATGGGAAAATCCCATAGGGAAATATTTGTGGTCGAATATTTATGGTAGTAACCACTGCCACCAGCCAGAAACTTTTGAGAGAGGGACTTTACGGTACCCCCTCTAAAATGAACACTAGGGAGAAACTATTAACCCTTTCCAGTACTTCCATTTTAAGATGGTTTTTACTGGTTTAGTTCATAATTATTGACTAGTAAAGTCAATGGGGACTTTACATGCCCTGGGAGACAGTAGTCAGTCCCACGGTATGGAGTCTATATTTGGGGCTCGCTACGACACCCCTGTGGTTTGGCACGGAGGGTGCTGTGTACCACACATGTAAAAAGATGATTCCTATGAGGGTTTTAAAAACCCCATAGACCATAAGCACACAAGATAGCCTAAAACATACACTAACAATCTGTCTCACTCTTAGCAGGAGAAACAAGTAAACCCTTCAAATCCAGCAAAGCTGCTGGGTGACTCTATAGGTAAGTGAAATTAGCCTTAGAAGAGAATTCTCCCTAACGCCTGCCGTTCGGATTAACCTCCACCCGAGGGTCTTCACCAAGCTAATGGTGGTGGTGGTAGCGTATCTCAGGAAAGGGGGATTCACGTCTAACCCTACCTGGACTATTGGTTGACAGGGCGCGCTCTCCCGAGCAAGCCTTGCATCATTTGTCCGTCACCTGCCACTCCCATCACAAGCTGGGCTTCTCCCTCAACTTAAAGAAGTCTCATTTGACACCTACCCAACGGCTCCAGTACATCGGATCAGTGCTCGACACATCCCTGGGGCAGTGTTCGCCTCCGCAGGTGAGGGCTTATCACATTCTGCAGATGAACAAGTTTCAACGTGCCCAGAGTCTCCCGGCGTTCGGGTTCTTGAGGTTGCTCAGCCTCATGGCATCCTGCATTCTACTGGTGTGAGAGGCCAGGCTCCGGATGAGATCTCTGCAGTGGGCTCTCAAGATGCAGTGCTCGCAGTCCTCCGGCAGGATGTCGGATACCGTTCAGGTGCTGCCATCGGTTGCCCAGGATCTTCTTTGGGTGCCGACGAAGGCATTCTGATGAAGGGAGCGCCATTTTGGCTACCCTGGCCGGAGGTGACGATTGTGACGGACGCATCCCTCACGGGATGTGGAGCTCATGCCAACGAGTTGACAGTCAGCGGTCGTTGGTCTCCGTCGGAGTCCAGACTCCACATTAATCTGATAGAGCTGCGGGCTGTCAGGCTAGCCCTGAAGGCTTTTCTGCCGTCTGTGCGGGGGAAGAATGTCCTGATCATGACAGACAATACAGTGGCAATGCACTACCTCAACAAAAAGTGGGGGGGCAGGGTCACTCCCACTGTGCAGAGAGGCGATGCAGCTCTGGTTCTGGGCCATCCAGCAGGAAATTTCAATCTCGGCAGTTCATCTGGCCAGAGACGAAAACGCAGCGGCGGACACTCTGAGCAGGCAGAGCACGGTCTCTCACGAGTGGGAGCTGGCTCGGGAAGTTCTTTCGCCCTTTGGGGGACCCCACAAGTGGATCTCTTTGCCACCAGTGTCAACCAGAAGTGCGAAAGATTCTGCTCGCGGGAATTTCCTCCAAGAGGAGCCTTAGGGGACGCGTTCGTAGTGGAGTGGTCCTTCCCACTACTGTACGAGTTTCCTCCAGTCCCCGTTATTCCGCAAGTGTTACTGAGGTTACGGAGATTTGGTTCCCGAATGATCCTCATTGCTCCGGCATGGGCCACGGGACCGTGGTACCCGGACCTTCTAGACATGTCCATCTGCCCTCCACACAGTCTTCCCTACCGAGACGATCTGCTCTCACGGGAGGGGGGGTCGGGTTCTCCATCCCGAGTTCAAATCCCTCAGCCTTCATGCTTGGTATCTGAAAGGTTGTGGTATAAGGATTGGGACCTCCCCGAAGACGTGATGGAGGTGTTGCTTTCGGCCAGAAGGCCCGCAACAAAATCCCTGTACCGTTGCCGTTGGAGAAAGTTCTGCAACTGGTGCAGGGTACGGAATGTGGATCCTTTTCAATGATCAATTCCTGCGGTTCTGTCTTTTTTGCTGTCATTAGCCCACAAGGGGGTACCATTAAGGATTATCTGGCGGCGCTGTCCATATTTAAGTGCTCGTTTGAGAAGTGTTCTTTATTTTAAGATTCCTTTGATTCTCAGTTTCTAAAAGGGCTAACTAATGTGTTTCCACCGTCCCATTTCCATGTGCCAGGATGGGATTTGTACTTGGTTCTAAAATTCCTAATGGGAGCTCCGTTTGAGCCCTTACATTCTTGTCCTTTGAGACTGTTGACCTTTAAGACTGTATTTTTAGTTGAGGTTACTTCCGCTCGCAGAGTGAGTTGCAGGCATTGTGTGCCAAGCCACCTTTCACAGTGTTCCATAAGGACAGGGTTATCCTTGGGGGTACGTCCTTCTTTTCTTCCGAAGGTTGTGTCAGAATTTCATTTGAGCCAGAAGGTAATTCTTCCGGCGTTCTACCCTGCTCCGTATCCCGGTAAGGAAGAGGAGAGACTCCATAGGTTGGATCCGAGGAGAGCTTTAAGCTTCTATATCTCACGGATGTCCCGGGTGAGAGTGGACGATCAGCTATTTGTAGGATACGCTGGAAGGCGTTTAGGTCAAGCTGTTACCAAGCAGACCTTGTCCAGATGGATCATTTTGAATATCTTTGAATGTTACCGTTTGGCGTGTAAGGACCCTGTGGTAGGCTTACGGGCCCATTCTACTAGGGGTGTGGCTGCCTCTACTTGTCATGCAGAGGGGTGTTCCCATTCGTAATTTTTGTGAAGCAGCCACATGGGCCTCTGTCCATACTTATGTAAAACGCTATTCCCTGGATTCTATCCATGGGCAAGATTCGGTCCTCTATTCTGCAATTTGATTGGGCATTCTAAAATTTTAAATTCTTTTCCCACCTCCATACGTTGGTACTGCTTTGGGAGTCTGTCATAGATGTGGAATACGTCGGAGGACACAATCCCCTCGAAGAACAAGTTACTTTCTTACCTGTTAATATTCTTTCGATTGGATGTTCCTCCGATGTATTCCACATCGAACCCTCCCAGCATGCCCCTCTACAGAATTTCTTATGCGATCGCAGCTTACGTTTCCGCAAGGCTTTCTGTAGTCATACTGGCAGAAGATTGGTGCCACACATTCTGTGGAAAAAATTACAACTGAGGCTACGGGCGTCGTGCGTTCTACATATAACATCTGGTGACGTTGGCTCTCGACGGAGGCCCTCGAGGGACAGCCTATCGAAGTCATCGACGCAGGACACCGCCATCGAAATTTTTTTTTCAGAAGCAGCACAGCTGTTGACATTAATGTCGGAAATGTGGAATACGTCGGAGGAACATCCCATCGAAAGAACGTTACCAGGTAAGAAAGTAACTTGTTCTTCTGCCCCATATGTTAAGACCGGGACAACTTTCAATCTGTAAAACTGGATCAGAGGTCTTATTGGTTTATCCGTTATAGAGGTAGTAAATGCCGCCACTTGTGGGATCTTTTTTCCATCTAGTTGCCAGGTATAAGGTTTTTTCTGAGTAGTCTTGATGTTTTCTCCAAACACCATTAGCCTTGAATTCTGTGAGTTAATACTTAGGCCATTTGAGTGTGTGTATTTTTTGCAGTGCCTCCAATTGCTGTTGTAACCCTGCTGGTGTTTGATCCAGTAGGACCACATCGTCGGCATAAAGTAAGCGTCCTATTTTCGTTCCTCCGATGTTGGGTGGAAAGCACCTTATGTTATTTAATGCTTGTTCTATGTCTGAGGTAAACATGTTTAATAGGCCTGCTGCGAGGGGGCAGACTTGTTTTAACCCCTAGTTTGTTTTAATGGCTTTTGTTAATGTGCCAGCTCTATCCATTCTGATCTGTACCGTTGTTTCAGAGTATAGCTCTTGGATCGTCTTTAGGATTGGAGTTGGACAACCCCATTGTGTCAATTTGTTCCACAGTTTGGGTCGGTCTATTGTATCGAAGGCTTCAGTAAGGTCAATGAAAGCCATATATGTTTTTTTCCCTTTTTCTCTGTTTGTGCCTTCAGTATATTGATTACAAAAATGTTAAGGGGGTGCCAACTCCCTTGATAAACCCACTCTGCCACGTATCCCGCTGGTTTGATCCTTTACTCTGTTCAATCTTTTCAGCACTGATGCCGATAACTTGCCCGCCACACCCAATAATGTTATGGGCTGGTATTTGCTTGGGTCTGATCTTGGACCTTTTTTAAAGATTGGAAAAATTATTGCAGACCTCCAACTTCTCGGTACTTCTTTTTTTTTGATGATGTGAGAAAACAAGGTCAGTAAGATCTTAGCCCATTTCGTTATCGCGGTTTCATAGTCGGATTTTAGCACATTCCAGTAACTTTTTGTTTTGTTTGTGCTTTTTAGTAATTCCTGGGCGTTTGGGTCAGAACATTTTGAAGAGTGTGCAATCCATGTTTCAGCTGTTATCTGGTTTGCCAAAAGAGCCTCTTGTGGTGCGTCAATGTTATTAATGAGTGTCCACATTTCTACAGTATTTTTCGTTTTCATATGTTATTTGGCATTTATGTAGTGCTCTATATATCATTGGTATGACCTCAAAGCGCTGGTAGCTAGAAAACCCTTGGGGACCGCAGTCCATGTCAGTAGAGGGAGTAGAGTTTGTGTTGTAGGGTGCGTGGCTGCACCGGTTATGTGTGCAGCTGGTGTAATTGCCTGTTGGTAGCTGCATCCTAGCATTAGGTGTGGTGGTGGAGATATCAGTTGAATGTGTGCAGTCTGATGGGTGGATATCTAGACCGGGTTCTGGCTGCGTTAGGCCTGTAAGACGCTTATGTGAGCTGCTAGGCTGGTTTGTCATGGGATATAGCTGCGTTTTATTAGAGTGATGAGGTGTTCGTGGGGTAGTGTTCGTATGTGAGCAGCTAGGCCGAATTTATCGAGGGATATAGCTGTACTCTAATTGAGTGATGGTGTAGAGTAGAGAGTAAGACTAGTGATGTGATGGTTCATGCATAAAGCGCCTAAGAATAATGCGCTTTGAAGCAAGTGGTGAGGTACGGACAGTGGGGACATGCCAGGAACGGTACATGAGGACTGGGAGGGCTGGGTAAACATCGCAGGGAGCCGTGGTAGGAACACACAGCAAAACTGAGAGGCTTTACGGGACTAGAGGGGCTGGCAATACAGAGACATAAGGGGGCTGGAGGGCTGGGCAGGCAGTCACTATGTGGGACACGGGAGGGGCATGGGTGTACAGAGATATCGTAGGGGACCGGGAGGATGGGCGTGTTGTCACCCCGGGGAGGCAAGGGCTGTGCACGTAGTTGCGTCATTTTGTACCATCGGATGATCGGGTAGGAGTATACAGCGATACAGGGCACAAAGCACATCACAGGGACTAGAAGTGTTATCGAAGGGACTAGAGGGGCATATAGGATTTGGGTATACAACGATAGCATGGGGCCAGAGGGGTTACAATGAAAATACTGGTGGTACTTGGGCCTGGGCTATAGGCACAGTATGGGACAAACCGCTGGGAGTATATTGAGACATGATGGGGACTAGAGGGTTGGTAAGACAGCGTTAACCCGGTGAACAGAGAGGTACATAGTGACGGCACAAGGGCACGCAACAATATCACCAGAGCCAGGGTTAGGTGCGCAGTGACAACACAGGGAGTAAGGGGTGGGGGACAGTGAGGCATGGGGACCAAGAGGTATGGGGGCACGTAGTGATACACAGTGGTCTGGAGCGGACGGGGCATATAGCAGCGGTGCTGGGCCAGAGGGTACACAGCGAACTCGCAGGGATCCTGGGCGGGTGCACAGAGCGATGGCACGGGCCATGAGGGCTGGGGAGTCAACTTGGGGACACAACTTGCTCCAAGGAGATCCATTATTCTGTATTCAGGGATAGGGTTGTCTATGGCTGAATCAATATTCGTGTTCATTGATGACATGGCTGGGTCACATTGTATTTAGTCTTTCGGTCTCTTGGAAATCCAATTGCTTCCTAAGGTTGAGGTTGGTGTTATGGCAAGGGCCACGTTTTTAGTAATTTGCGGAATGTCATATAGTCTTGTGTGTGTCGAATATATGGGGAAAGTGAGTTCCACAGAGTCACGCCAAGATTGAGAAAGCGGACCATCCGATCCTGACAGAGTTAGTGGTAGGGATCACTAAAAGGAGGTCAGTGCTTGATTTTAGGGTGCACAGTGGGAGGTAAGGTTTTAGATTGTCTTGCAGGTATAATGGGCTGGTCTTGTGCACTGCACGGTGAGTGATGCACAGGGTCTTGAAAGTGTCTCTTCGTCCGACTGGGAGCAAGTGGAGGGTTCGGAGAGCAGGAGAGGTGTGTTCTCTCGGACCCAGGGGGAGGAGCAGCTTATCAGTACCGTTTTGCGCTCTTTGGAATTTGTTACGGTGGTATGCTGGGACTCCTAGGTATAGGGAGTTTTAGTCCAGTCTCGACATTACAATTATATGACATGGTTTCTGCGTCTCTTTTTAGTATCTTTTTATGATTATTCTGCCAATTTCTATACTTTAGTTTTATCTTCTTGGCTTCCCCGTGTTCGATGATGATCGGCTACATTTTTTAGGGCTTGTAGCTTTGTTTTTTTTTTCTTCTGTTCCCATGTTGCGTAGTCAAAACTGTGTTTATAACTAAGTCGTGATGGATTTCTTCTCCCTTTTTTATCTCAGATATTAGCAGTGCTGTATAGTCTACTGTTCGTGGGGCATTCGTGTGTATATTTTAGTTTATTAGGGATTCCACATTTTTTTGTAGACATTTTATCTGTTCTTTGCTTATTCTTAGTCTATTTCGCCCTGCAGTTACATTCGGATCTACGTTGTATGTCTGTATTATCTGTTCAGTTCTACAAAGCCAACTAATTTTTAGTAGATTATGATTGCTTTGTGGCTTCTCCTCTACAGACATCGAAATTTGATGTTTCTGAATGTTCTCCGAAAAACATTGATGTAATCTAGAATTTGCCCTTTATTCTTTCCTCTCCTTGTTATCATTCCCTATTTATTTTCTTGTATGTTATCCGCCCTGAAGTACAAGTTTCTTGAGTTTGTGGCTCTTTTTCATGTCATCCTGCGTTGTTTTGCTGGGGTTAACTCTGCAGGGTGTCTGTGTCTGTGACTGTGTCTGTGTCATATCCATCAGTGGTCCAACAGTCAGCATTCAGATCACCACAGACTATAAAATATGGGTTTTACCATTTTCGTCTTCGATTAACTGTCCGGCGACTTGGTCTGGGAAGTCGAGTAGTTCATTTTTGGTAGGAATCCAATATACATTTAGTATTATTAATGTCCTGCCAGAAAAGGGGCGTCCATATGCAGGCTTATTAGTTATGATCAAAATAACTAATGAATTTAAAGTGTTTGAGCATCTAACTCCAAACCCCTTTGTACAAATCCTGACAATGAAACTAGGATTGGGTAACAATGGAGTAATGTTACTTTTAATCAATGTCTACTGGACCGATAATAAAAATGTAAGACTTCATTGATGTCATCATGAGAAAAATCGACAAATCAATGATAGAAGACCCAAATCAGTCTATTATCCTTTGCGGTGACCTTAATATTAAATTAATGAACAAAGAGGGGAAGGTCAAGACTGCTAATCTTGTAGGGGATAAAGGACAAATCTGGAAGTCTGAAATGGAAATGCGCTCCATGAGGATGTTAAATGGCTCAACTATAGGGGACTTAAGGGGTGCCGACACTTGGTTCTGTGGCTGCAATAGTGCCTGTTTGGACTATTGTTTTGTAGCAGGTAATACATGGAAATGCATCAAATCATTCGAAGTAAAAAAACAAATAAATAGTGACCATGCTCTTTTGGACATTGAAATGATGTGTGTGGGGGAGACACATGACGGGCCTAAATTTGCTCTGCCTGAAGTATGTTGGGGACAAAACAAACTAAGAATAAACCAGCAGAGCATTACTAGTCTGGCAGAACAATACAAGTGTTATGTGCTGGATAATGCAGAAGATGTTGATTACGATTGGTTGCTGATGGATTTTAGAATTAAACAAAATCCATTGAAAGCAGTTATTATAAACAGGAAACACGCCTTCAATAAAGTTTTAGTTGAAAAAAGGCGAGAATACCGATCCCAACTGCTTCGACTGTCAAAAATGGATATGCCAGACATAAAGGAAGTAATCAGGAAGTGCAAACCAGCATATAATAACTGGCTGAAGTCAACAAGAGCTCACAGAGTCCAGCAGGACGCAGAAAGAATGTTGGCCGCAATACGTGTTAGCAACCCTAAACACTTGTGAATATCATCAACAACAGAAATTACTTTCAAGCGGCAGTGGCAACAAATCTGGTTTCAGAACAGAGCTGGATTAGCCACTATACTTCTCTCTTTGTAAGTAAAGAGGTCATACACAAACAAGCAACATCCATTTCTTGTCAGCCATGGTCAATTGATTTCGACCGAGCAGAGATACTCCAGATGATTAGTAAACTCCGCTCAAGGGAAGCGGGGCCCGACAGTATTTCTAACCAAATGCTCAAAGAAAATAAAGACAAATGGACAGATTTGGTTTACCTGCTGTTTAAACAAGCCACGGGGGCTTTTCCACCGAAAGAATGAGGAGAGAGAAATTCCGGCGATTTTATACGCAGACGATTTGGTCTTTGTACACCTAACAGCCATCGGACTTCAACGGTGTTTACATTTTGAAGTTTACTTGGACAATAATAATGATCAATGTAGAAAAATCAAAGGTAATGATAATGCAATCTACCTAAGGTAGCCAAAAAAACTGTCAAAAACCTTCCATTGGAAAATTGAAAATAGCCCACTGAAAACTGTTGATTTCATTATATACCTTGGGATATGTATCAACAAAAATATCAACGAGTTGGGCCAATATAAGCTAATTGGGGGAAAAAACACCTGAAATTAACAAACCAAGGACGAGCTTTGCATCGTCGTTACGGCACCTTCTCCCTGACTCCAACTGTCACCTTTTTTAAACAAAAGGTGAAACCAGTTATAACATATGGTGCAGAGGCCTTATTGAATTTATCTTGGAAAACTTGGGAGCTATGTGAAGGCCTTTATTGGAGGAAAATTCTGAGACTACGGAATGCAATACCAGCGGCTGTAATAAGATATGAGCTGAGATTAGTCACTAACATCGATTGTTCTATGGAAATCACTCTCCCTTTTCCGCAAATGTGTCCTGGACTCTCCTCCTGAACCCTACATGCTACTAAAAGGGATTGATGCAACGAAAAATACAAATCTGTCGAGATGCTAAGAGCAACTAGACAGCTTAAATATAGATATCGAAACTTTGAAAAACAATCCAAAAAAGGCAAAAAAGCGTGTATTGGAGAAGGATTGGAATGAAACGATAGAGCTAAAAAATCATAGCAAGTTGTGCATTAATATCATCTGGGAACGGCTAAAAGTGAATGAACTTCCAGCTTATTTGATGAGATTTCCATCGCCCTTTTATAGAGATTTACTCCTACGATGCCGACTTAACATCTTAGCTTCCAGAGAACTGTTTTTGATAATAAAAAAAATAACGGTGCAGGAAGCGGCATGTTGATTATGCAGAGGTATAGACACAATTGAATCTACCCAACATTTGTTATTAATCTGCCCCCTGCTAACAGATTTAAGAAGCAATGCCATTCTTATCAGATTTAGAACTACTCAGTGAAAACCAATTTTGGGAGAGGTTTCTAACGGCAACTAAAATTGGTTCAACAATAGATGCTCTGAAATTTCTAGAGGGATTATTGAGTGGAAACAACTCCATAGATCTCAAAGTTTGAGATTAAAGAACTATCCGGGAAACAAAATGTTCAGAATAACTCTATAAAATGACTAACTCTGAAGGCAAATAAAAACAGATCAAAGAACTACCTCGGGAAATAATTGCTTGGACTAACTTTGAATGCATCGAAACAAATCCTTCTTTAAAGGAATGACGTTCAGTTGTATGTTAAAGGTTGAAAGATAAACAACCAATAAAACATTTTTTTTAAATTATTAATGTAATTGGTTCTTTGTTGGGAATATTAGTTAATTTTCCTACCACCTGTTGTATATACAAGAATTTGGATTGCTTGGTTCCACCGTAACATACTGTATGGTGTTTTTAATTGCTGTGAGTAGCCCTGACCTAGGTCTTCCTCTCTGCCCCTTAACAACTGGATTAAGATGTAGTGTATATCCCTCCATGTGGTGGGGGGGGTCTCCCAACCAGGTTTCTTGCATACGTAAGAAATCATGTTTCATTTCAGCTTGATCTTGTTTCTGGAAGAGGTGTATGAACCCCCTTGTATTCCAGCTTGCCAGCGTTATAGGGGCCTTGTCAGTTATTTGTTGGCTCTAGGCTAGGAGGCCAGCCAACCATCTCCAGTTTTCTTCTGTCCCTTCTTCAGCGATCTTCGTTTTTGTTGTCGGGATTGTGCTCTTCTTTGGTGGCCCCTGGTCTTTCGTTGCTTGTAGTTCGCGGCTGCGCCACTGTGCCCCAACTTTTCTATCATCGTAACTCCTTTTTCTAATTCTCAGTTTTTCAAGATTTGCATACTTTGGTGTTTTTTCGTGAGTTCTTTCTTCTTTTTTCAATTGTGCCAGGTCAAAGCCCATAGGTCTCACATTCCGGGCTTCCTTCAGCAATAGGTGTTTAATTGGAGAACTTGATTTAAGGATGATCACTCTATCCATTCTTTCATCCTTCGGGAATTATATAGTTCTTAGGTCATTAGTCGTTAATAATCTCAAGGCTGTTAAGTCTCAGGACGTTTCCCCTGTTTAAGATTAAGCCATCTTCTGCAGGGATCAGTCTTTCCAACATTAGGCGTAGGTCGGTTTTATCTAGTTCTTCTATGCTCTCCTCGGGCTGTCTCTCTGGCTGCTTTGATAGTATTTTCTTTTATATAATCCTTAGCGGAGATATGACATAAGCATCTTGTGTTTCGGTTGCCATATTTTTTGGCGATTTTGTTGTGATGTTACAGTTCTCTTGCTTGTATACCTCCTTATTACTTTTTTGGTTTTTTGCTGTGTAATCTTGCTCTATTATTTTGATCATTAGTCTCGGGTTGTCATTTGTCGACTCTTTTGTCTTTGCTCTTTGCGTTAATTCAATCAATGGTTCCGTTATTTTTTTACTCTGGGTTTTTTGTTGTATTATCCTGTTGTGTTTGCTTAAGAACCATTGGGCCCCGCGGGCGTCCGGTCCACTCCGGATTTTTGTAAACCTCAACATCATCTTCACTTTCCGACGAGGCGGGCTCGCACAAGGATTCTTCCTCATCACTGCTAGTACATTAGATTGTTCTGACAACGAGGCTGTGTATGTTGATAGATCCATTAAATCATCTTTCGATGAATATATGATTGATGTGATGTACTTGCATGCTGTTATTTCCTTTACTTTCTCCACCGTTTTCGTTATTCTTTCTGTGGTTGCTTTAGTTTGAGTTTGCATGATTTTCGGCAGGGTGATGTTTTTAATGAGTCTTACTTCCATTTGATCTTGGTTTCACAACCGCTGCTGAGTTCCTAGGTTTCTTAATTTGGTTTAGTTTCTCTTTGGGTCCACATTTGGTCTTTGTTTGCCTCATGTTTGTACTACCTTGTTTCTCTTGTGATTGATGTGCTATTTCTGAATTCGTCTTTGAAGATTTGGCGAAGATAGAGCACATCTTAACTGTTGAATAAATTTGATTTATCTGTTATTTCATTTCTCCTGAGCCCTAACATCTGTTGGTTATCCATTTGTTGTTTGTTCAAGATTTTATCTTTCTCCAGCATGGGGTCTGGCATGGATTCACATGCTCATGAATATTCCCCGTCGTCAGGCTGGGAATCCTCGGTAAAGAAAAAATCAGTATCAGTTTCGTTTCTGATCTGTCTTTCGTAGTAGTAACCAATCACTGATCTCTGCGTCATACTGACCACAGCCAATGACTGCCCTCTACCTAAGCCCCGCCTCTGGCAGCCATCTTCATATTTTTACCGCACGTTCAAGTGTTGGGATCCTCGTGCTATTGCTCTCGAGCGTTAGTGCTTTTTTCACGTTTTTTCTCAGAAAAATTTCTCTTTTTTCGGTCAAAAGAGCCTCAAGCTCCACCGTTTCTTCATCCGATCAACGGGGACCCGCGTCGGATTCGTCTATGCCCCTCAAGGGTGAAGATTTCGTCGAGCCACGCTTTTGGAGGACTCCATTAGTTTCTCAGGCCCATCTCGGACATGGCCCAGGAGAAGGGAAGCTCGACGCCCGGAAAGCTGTTCAGGGTCTGCCCTGGATGCCAGCTTCAGAATGTCTTTAAGGAGGATGAACACTCCCTTTGCCTTTACTGCCTACATGAGGACAAGACGCACGTGGAGAAGGACTGTGCGTTTTGCGGCAATATGTCGGAGCGGACCATGAAGGACCGCCATCAACGTCTCGCCAACTGGCTGGAAGGAAAGAGCCCGTCAGGCGAGAAGAAGAAGTCCGAGCGGTCTTCTAAGACCTTTGAGGGCGCCCTGGCGACGGGGGTCCAACAGAAGGCCAAGCACCGCGAGTCCGCTGGCACCGGGAGCGCCGAACGGTCGGGCTCTACGGGCGCCAGGCAGGGCGCATCCTCCCCGGCGCCATCAACCACGAGCCAACGCTCTGGCTCGGGTAAGAGGAAGGCCCGAGCACCCGGCGAAGCTCCTGGAGAGGCCCCGGTCGAGCTCGAAGGCCCCATAGGAGGGCGAGCGAGGCGGTGACCCTCCCCCCAAGGAGAAGGCGGTGAGCGCACCTAAGGTGGTGAAAGCCTTAATCCACCCGGCCAAGGCCTCTATCGAGACAGTCGCGGCGGCCCTGGCTCAGCCTGTGGAGGCTACACCAGTGGTGGCGACCTCGGGGCCCAGAGTCTCCCTGCCACCGCGGAGGGAGTCCTCTTTCATGCCCATCGACAGGACCCCCGTGAAAACTCCGACGGAGAAGAAAAAGGGGGGGCAGGAGGTCGTCGTGGATTCGCCCTCAACCTCTGAGGAGGAGCTGATCGAAGTCTTAAGCCACGGCATTGGCGTGGAAAAAGACCAGCCCGTCGGGAGGGACCCCGACGTAGGAGACGAGAACGTCGAGGATGCCGACAGGGCTCCTGACCGCCCGTCGGACTCCCCTCAACCAGTGCCGCAAGACAACTCGGCTGTCAATCCTGAGGGCCACGTGGATTAGTATACCTCCGTCCCCAAGCACCAGTCAGAGAGGGGCAAAGTACTCGCTGACCGGTTATTGGAGCCACAGGTGGGGGAAAACAGGAAACTCCAGGTCCCGGGTGGCTGCAAAGAAAATACCAGGTTAGCTAATGGCTACAGGGTATTAACAACAAGCATAAACAAATAATAAGAAAGACCTACCCTGGAGGTGAATGATGAGTGACTTGAACCTGAGTGAGTTTTCCCCCAAGGGTCAGATGAGTAGTGCAGAGGGGATAACAGGACCACGGGATCTGAAGGGAGAGGAGAGGGTTTGATTGTAGGTGCACAGTTCTTGACAAAGTTCCAAGAGTTCAAACAAAAGTTAGCTGAAGGTTTATCAAGCGCCAAATCCAAAGGTCAATCCATAAACAATCCAAGAAAACAGTTCAAGGTTCAGATAATCCAGTTATACAGGTCCGAAGAAATCCAAGCGCCAAAATTTGGGGGCAATCCAGAAGAAAAACGAAGTCCAAAATCCAAGAAATTCGATAAGCATGAAGTTCAAAACACAGGAAATTGCTAAACGCCGAGAGATCAGCTGAGAAGCAATGTGTGCAAAGGCCAAGCCCCTTTTATTGCAGTCTTCCTGATTTGTTGGCCAATCGGGGACGATTTCCTGGTCACGTGATCTTTCACTTGGTCACATGATCCAGTGGTTCATTTGGTGCCTGTTTCCTGAAAGCCGTGTCACATGACCCCTTCTTCGTGACGATCCGCGTCGAGCGGAGGACCGCAGTATGGAGTGGTGATCTCCTCCGCGCTTGCAGTCTCCAAGGCAATCCCCACTGCAGGCGTGGAAATCGACGCCAGGGATGCCTCAGAGTGTAGCGTCCCACTAACGATCGAGCAGAGGTGATCGCGGGAGGGGTCCATGTTTCTCTCCGCCGCCTGCATATCACCCGGTCGTGATTGGGTGAGTCTGAAAGCATGACATTGGTGGCCATTTTGTTGGCTATACAGTCCTTATGCTCGGAGATAAGGACGAGACTGCCGTTACCACCAAAGGAGGAACCGCTCCCGACGGGGCACCCGGAGCCAGGCCCTTCTGGGAGCCCCCCCCCTAAGAGAAGAAGGATTAATCCTCCACCTCCTTTTCAGCCATCGCGTCCTGTTCAGCCCTCCTCCCCGTCCACGACACGTGGGGATGATACGGGGACTGACACGGCCGCGATGGGTACAGACGACGAGGTTTACGACGAGGATCTCCCGTCGTCACCTCCCACCCGGGCTTCCCCGCCCCACGAGATTGGATCGTTTCACTCCATGATCGCCAGGGCATCCAAGCTTTTCCAGCTCTGCCCGGAAGAGAAGAAGGAAGGTTTCCTTTTATCAACGGCGCGAGACCAAGAGGAAGACGGTCCTCACTGTACCTCTACTAGACGATATTTGGGATGAGGGCCTCGCCCTCCTCAAGAACCCATCCACGACGCTGGTTAGAAGGGATCGGAACGAGAAGTACCGGGTCCCGGACGCGGCCCCCTTGTGCCTTCGGGCACAGCCGACCCCGGACTCGGTCGGCGGCCAGGAAGAAAGCGTGGGGGGGGGGGGACAGCCTCTACGTCGACCTCCCCGCCGGACGGCGAGGGAAAGAAATTAGATACGATGGGACGCAGAGTCATCTCGTCGGCAGCGACGACGATTAAGGCGGCCAACGCCTTGGCTATCGTAGCCCGCTACGACAGGGAGTTGTGGTACAAACTGTCCCCCCTGCTGGACTTCCTACCAGACGACAAGAGGGCGGAAGCCCTAGAGATCTTGCAGGAAGGAGAGGTGGCGTCGGACCACGCCATTACGATTGCGACGGACATCGCTGACACTGGATTTCGCCAGTTGGGCAACGGCGTGTGCCTTAGGCGGCGTGGATGGCTCAAGGCTACTGACTTCCGTCAGGACATGCAGACCAGAGTCTTGGACATGCCGTTCGATGGAAACAACCTGTTTGGGAAAACAGTGGACGATTCCCTTCAAGCCATCAAGGCGGACACAGAGACGGCCCGGGCTCTTGGGGTTCTCCAGCAACGGCGGCTGCCCTTTCGGAGCGGCATAGGCAAACGGGGTGCCTCCAAAGGTTCCAGCGGCGGATTTCCACCTACCGTCAAGCGGCCCGTTCGTCGTCACAGGAAGCTTACAGGGGACGAGGCAAGTCAGGCGGACCCCGCCGTCGTCGCCAAGGAGGACAAGGCGGCAAAGCCTCGTCGAAGCAGGACTGAACCGGCCGTGGGGTCGGGCCCCCACCGAAGCACCCCGGTGGGAGGCCGGCTGGCGAGCTTCGTCAGCGTGTGGGAGTCCATCTCCACCGACCGGTGGGTGCTGAACGCCCTAGCTCAGGGTCACGCGCTCGAGTTTCTAAAGAGGTGCCCGCGCGTCCCCCCTGTGGCCAGGAAAGAACATCACGTCCCTCAACTTCTCTTGGAGGTAAAGGCGATGCTCAAGAAGGGCTCCATCGAGCTCGTCCCAAAGAGGCTTCGGGGCTCCGGAGTTTACTCAATATACTTCCTCGTGAAGAAGAAGACTGGAGGATGGCGTCCCATCCTGGACCTACGACGACTGAACAAATTCATCAAGGCACAGAAGTTCCGGATGGTCACCCTCCAACACGTCCTGGGTCAACTGGAGGAGGGCAATTTCCTGTCGTCCTTGGATTTGGAGGATGCCTACTTCCATATTCCCATCCTAAAGGGACACCGAAAGTTTCTCAGGTTCGTGGTCCAAGGGCGTCACTACCAGTTCAAAGCCCTTCCCTTCGGATTGAGGTCGGCACCCAGGGTGTTCACCAAGTGCCTCGCACCGGTGGCGGCGCAGCTGCGCCGAGAGGGAATCCACGTCTACCCCTACCTGGTCGACTGGCTCATCCGAGCAAAGACGAAGGAGCTCGTCGTGGAGCACACGGCAAGGACCGTCCAACTACTCACGGACCTGGGATTCTCCATAAACTACGCCAAGTCCCACCTGGTACCCGCGCAAGACGCACTGTTTCTGGGAGCGAAGCTCGACACTGTGTCGCTTCTGGCCTCTCCGTCGGAGGAAAGGACGAGGGCCATCTTGGGCAAGGTGCAGCGGATGCTGGTTGCGGACGCGGCCAGGGTGAGGTCCATCAAGTCCCTCCTCGGAATGATGTCTTCTTGCATTTATCTCATCCGCCTGTGCAGGCTCCGGATGCGCCCTTTGCAGGAGTTCCTGGACGCGCGCTGGATCCAGACGACGGGCAGCTTCGAGGAGAGGATCACACTCGACGAGAGTTTCCGACGAGCGATCCGGTGGTGGGGCACCCACGCGCATCTGACGGCGGCCATGGACTTCCAGACCCCCGGCCACCAGGAGACAGTGACCACGGATGCCTCCCTGGAAGGGTGGGGAGCGCACACCGAAAATCTGCACGCGAGAGGCCTTTGGCTTCCGACGGAGAAGTCCCTCCATATCAACATCCTGGAGCTCCGTGCAGTGTTTTGGGCCCTCGGGTCCTTTCTTCCGTCCCTCAAGGGCAAGGTGGTGAGGATCTTCACCGACAACACCACCACCATGTTCTACATCAGGAAGCAGGGCGGTACCAGATCCCCAGCCCTGTCCAAGAAGGCGCAGGATCTGTGGCATTGGGCCGTCGCCCAAGAGATATTTCTAGTGCCATTTCATCTGGCAGGGATAAAAAACACCATCGCCGACTCGCTCAGCAGAGAGCTGCGCTCGTGCCACAAGTGGGGAACTACGACAGGATCTAGTGGACCGCCTCTTCCGACGGTGGGGCACACCCCAGATCGATCTGTTCGCGACGGCGACGAACTCCAAGTGCCGGAGGTTCGCCAGCAGGTTTCCCCAGACGGGGAGCATGGGTGATGCTTTCTCGTTCCCCTGGGAGGGCCTGTTTCTATACGCGTTCCCTCCATTGCCATTGCTGATCCAGCTCAAGAGGTCACGGTGCAGGATGATCCTCGTCGCACCTGCGTGGCCGAGGCAGATATGGTTCCCGGACCTTCTGGACTTGTCAGCGTCCCCGTCAATCAAGCTGCCAATGGACGCGGATCTTCTCTCCAGGGAAGGAGGCGCCATCCTCCATCACGACCCGAAGTCGCTGAACTTGCAGGCCTGGCTCCTGCAGCGTTACCGGCCGACTGCAGAGAGGTTCTTGCAAAGGCCAGGGCGTCCTCAACTCTTAAATGCTATGGACACAAATGGAAGAGGTTCTCTGTCTGGTGCCACGCACAGAAGATTAACCCTCTACGGATTACTGCTCCCCAGGTACTGCCGTACCTTCTGACGCTGGCCAAGGCTGGACTGGCGCACGCGTCCATCAAGATTCATCTTGCTGCGATCTCCCGATACACCAGAACCACGGGGCGGACGTCTTTGTGGTCTCATCGTCTGGTGAAGGAATTCATGAAGGGACTGTTCAGATCATTCCCGCCGGTGAAGGCTCCGGCCCCTGCGTGGGAGCTCAACGTGGTGCTGACCAAGCTCATGGGACCTCCGTTCGAGCCTCTGCACTCGGCTCCGTTGAAGTTCTTGTCGTGGAAAACAGCGTTTCTTGTGGCCATCACCTCCGCACGAAGAGTGGGCGAGATCCAGGCCCTTTCCTGCAAGCCCCCGTACTTGACTTTTCACGACACGAGGGTAGTGCTCAGGACGCACCGCTCCTTCATGGCCAAGGTGCCGTCGGACTTCCACCTCAACGAACCCTTGGTGTTGCCTGTTTTGTTCCCGTCGCCTTCGTCGCCGGCCGAAAGGACTTTGCACTCACTGGATGTGGCTAGAGCGCTGAAGTTTTACGTGGACCGCACGAAGTGTTTTCGGAAGACGTCACAACTTTTTGTTAACTTTGGACCTGTCAATCAGGGCAAGGCTCTCTCAAAGGCCTCCATTTCCAGATGGCTCTCCGGCTGTATCATGTACTGTCATCGGTTGGCAAACCGACCGCTGCCTGGCCGTCTGAGAGCCCATTCCACCAGAGCGATCGCAGCTACCACGGCGTTCCTATCTGGTGTGCCCTTGCTGGACATCTGCAGGTCTGCTACGTGGAGGTCGACGCACACCTTCACGAAATTCTACTGCGTCGATCGGGATTCCAGGGAGGAGTCCAGGGTCGGCCACGCAGTGCTGCACAATCTGTTCGCCTAAGGTGAGCCGGGTGAACAGGTAAGACTTGCTTCATGTTGAGTTTGATGTAATGCTTAATGTTGAGCCTTTGCCACCTCACGTGGTTGTGCATGTGTGTACTGCTATGTAATCTTTATTCATGAGCATGTGAATCCATGCCAGACCCCATGCTGGAGAAGGAACAAGTTACTTACCTGTAACTGTTGTTCTCCAGCATGGGTCTGGCATGGATTCACATGCAAACCCTCCCGCCTACCCCTCTGCGGCTCTTCACTTGGTCATATTGCCACTTCACGTGCTACCAAATCTGAAGATGGCTGCCAGAGGCGGGGCTTAGGTAGAGGGCAGTCATTGGCTGTGGTCAGTATGACGCAGAGATCAGTGATTGGTTACTACTAAGAAAGACAGATCAGAAACGAAACTGATACTGATTTTTTCTTTACCGAGGATTCCCAGCCTGACGACGGGGAATATTCATGAGCATGTGAATCCATGCCAGACCCATGCTGGAGAACAACAGTTACAGGTAAGTAACTTGTTCCTTATCCTTTGCCCTACTCCTGTTTCCACCTTTTAGTGGCTCTATTTCAGGTACTTCTTTGATTGTTTATTTTTAATTGAGACTTCTAGTCATTGTTATCGTATCAGATTGTTGTTCCACATTACATATGCAGCTTTCTGTTATCACGCTGCCCCCCACTTATATGGTATTTGGACTATGCTCCAGCATTTCCGTTTGTGATGTTAACGATATGTAAACTTTTTGTGCCCTGGAGGGACTTTGTGAGTTTATGTCTGACTCAAATGTTCTCGATTGTCTTTGCGTTTCCTTCTCTTTTATTATGGGATCCAGTATATTGTGCAAAAGGGCGGGTATTTTAGCAGAGCTATTGTCCATTTCCTTTTGCACTCCCGGAACAAAACCTTCTACATACAATATCTTTGTATGTAGCATTGCAAGCACTGGTGTCTGATCCTTTATCTGGTCTTCAATATGCTCATAGAGTTTCATAAAGGGTGCTAGAACGGCCGTCAGCGTTGAGATTAGTTTAAAGTGTGTTTCTTTGTTAGCTATTTCGTGACTCGCAACATTCTGTTCTATTTGGTTTGTTTGTTGGTTTGTGTTTCTGATGTCTCATACGTTTTTCGCACTTCAACATCGGAAGTGTCTCTCTCACTTAGAGGTAAGGTTTTTGCGATTGCTCGACCTTGGGGATCCGCCACTACTTCATTCTGAAGCCTTGTTGTTTTTGAGTCTTCATCGGGTGCAAAGGGTTTGCCAATTCCATTTTACTGCAGACTGTGGGTCTTTTGCTGATTTTATTATTGCTTTCCTTTGATCCATTCTGATGTCTATTGCTCGCCGACTCAATTGTCATTGATGTTTCGAGTAGCAGTTTGTCTGGTATTTCTGATTGCATCTTGTGATCCTTTTCATAGTGGGTGGTGGGTCGCTGAAGTTCTTTCACACTTCTGCTTTCTCATGGTTGTGTGCAATCTCTTCCCGATGTTGTATGGGGATACACTTTCCTTCATGTGTCATGCATTGTGGTTTTAAGCTTAATGGTCTCCATAATTTTAGTCTCTTTATTTACCTTTTCAGCCTGTTGATCATGTTGTGAATATTCATATTTTCTTTTAGGATGCAGGACTGTGTGTTGCACCTCCCAGATGTTCATGTCGGAGGTTGGTATGTCCGACGACTTTGCGTGCAGCAGTGGACATTTTTCCTTTTGTAAGTTGTCTAGCACTTCATTGCCATCCAGGATTTGTCTTCCAGTTGCCTTTTGGTGGGCACAACTTATTTTGTTTTTTCTTGTTTCTGTAAAGGTTCAATTTGTGTTTGCTGGCAATACTTCTTCACTCAGCTCTTGAGCTAAGAGCTGACTCGACATTGTACCTTCTACGGCGCTGAATTGTTACAAGCGCTGCTCCACCTAATCGGGGAGGTCTGTGTTTTCATTAACTTTTTCTTTATTGCTGATGTGTTCATTAACGCTTTTTGTCCTTTTCGTTCCCGTTCGGTGTTCTATTCCATCAATATCCCCACCGTTATGATTTGTCTCCCCAGATCCTCCTATGTCCCCACTATTAGGCGCTTGGGTTCGTTCATATGTTATTGCCAACTGGCCTTCTTGCAGAGTGTTTGTGTAACTCTGTGCATGCTGCAATCTCTACCGCCACATTAATTGTGAGCGGCGGTAGAAACTGACACTTTAAATGGGGAGGCGTGGGAACTTAAGTATGTGATTTGTAATGTGGTATAACATTTAAGCTAGCATTGATGCAAATGTCCACGATTTCTGTAATATCGGCAGTTTGTAGTTCGGGCTCAACATCAAGTTTCCTTGTATTCGCACATTTGTGCTCAGCTGTTAAAGTGCTTACCTCTCCACCTTTGCACGTTGAACAGGTGTCGTCGCCTACAGTGTTGATCCATGGCCGCTCACTCGGGCCTCGGGGCACGCCCGTGCTGACCGCTTCCATTTTTGCTGCTTGCAGGATAAGTGCCGGCTGAATCGGAGCGCCGGCTGCAAGGGATTCCTTTGCTTCCTTTGTCTCGCTTGTCAGCTCTCCTTTCTTCGATCTTTGTTCTGGAGGGCAGCTAGACAGGCCGGTCTAGGGTGTTGGAGTCTCCTCTTTGTGCCGTCTCACAGCGTTTCTCTGGAGGAGGTGTTGGATAGTGCTTAGCAGTACAAAGGAAGTACTTCCCGCAGCTACCGCTTATCAGAGGTTATGAAGCCTCCGACTACCTCGACTCCCGATATCACTTTTGCCCACATTCTGCTAAGGTAAGTAATATCCCCTTCTAGGGATCTCCTGTTCTCTAGCGGGGCAGGGGGGGAGATCACCCCCAGTGGGATCTTGCTTGTCCTGCCATATGTGTGGTGTTAAGGGGTAGCTGCCCCTTGGTGAGAGGGGACGAATTCCCTGGACGTGTCACATACCACATATAACCTCCCTGACTCACCTGTACCATTCGGGCTTCATCCATGGAAGATGTCGTAGCATTGGACTTTGTAGGAAAGATACTAGCAAAGTTCGGATTGCCCATGATTAATTGGACATGACTAGGTATATGGCCCACATGCCTAGGGTGGCCACAAAACTGGGCATCTCTGTGTTTAATCTCTCACGGGGATCTAGACAGGGTTGCCCGTTGTCTCCATATGTCTGCATATGCCATCGAACATCTTTTACAGTTAATGTGCCAAAAGCATGCTTATAGTGTTGTTTGGGCTACCCAGGACTGGTCTTTGGTTTTCTTATATGCTGACAATATGGTGCTGTATATAATGGAGCAACAAAAACATCTGGCACTGATTGTAACTGATATAGTTCATTATAAGCACTATGCTGAATTGCTATCACCTGGAGCAAGTCAGAGTTGGTTCCCTTGACAAGACTGGCTCTGGAGAACCCTATGCACAGTGGATTTACATGGTGCTTGCGCACAGCCAAACATTTGGACATTGGAAGGGTGTGAAAGGAGAAGACTGACACACAGGTAGCATTCTTTTGGTATAAACTTTTTTTGAAAAGTAAAGAGAAAACCCCAACTTTCCCTATCTTCTAAGAAGGCGTTTCCCTGCCTCAACCAAAAACACTAAGACAGTCCTGTGCCAGAAAAAAAATCTTTCCCTTACACTTAATGTAAACTAAAAGATTGGTGAGTCTTCTTGTGCAAATAAATTGCCCCCTTTTACTGGAGAGCAGATTCTGGTTTCAATGAAACATGGGATTGTTCCCCGGGGCAATGTCTCTCTTACCCAGGTCACAATCCTGTTCCAAGGTGAAAACAAAGTTTCAAATAAAACGTCTTTAAGAGGACTAAAGGTTCTTGGTTCAACTCAAAGTTCCAAAGCTTCAGCAGTCCCTATTAACTATGATTACTGATTTTACTGTTGCAACCCAGGAGAGCGTCTTCCCTCGCCAGGTCTTCTGCTTCTATCCCAGAGGGTATGAGTCTCTTCCCCTGGATCTTATTCAGGCTTCCTTCTGTGTGGTGTCTATTATGCAACACCAGGTGTGATTGTCAGCACCAGGGGTATGACCTTCTTCCCCCGGTTCTTTTCAGGCTTCTCACTGTGCCAGAGGAAATTACTCACTTTCCCCCGGCTTTTCTCCAGCTTCTCGTAAAACCAGGGGAAATTCCTTTTGGCATTGTGAGAAGGATGAGAAAGACCAGGGGAAGGGAGTAAACTACCCTCCTTTCCCCTGGGTTTTCTCCACCTTCTTGTAACACCAGAAGGAATGACTCCCTTCCCCTGGCCTTTCTCAGGATTCTCACGATGTCGAAGGAAAGAACTCCCTTTCCCATGGCTCTTTTCTCAGCTCTTTTCTCTAGGGTACTTGCACCCTTCTTTATAGGACCCCAGGCCCTTCTGTCCGCACCAGTTTGCTCTGGCGAGCCCCTACCTCAGGGAGATTCTTGTGGGGCTCAGTCAGTCCCAAGACTCTTATCCCTTCCGTCTCACGTTCTCTGGGTGATCCACTCCAGCTACGGCCCCTCCATAGCTGCTGCTCCCCACTGGCCTGCCTTTCCGACATGCAACAATTGGTCCCTTCTCTTCCTTCGGGATCGGCAGCCTGCTTCCAGTCGGGATAAGGGTCTTTTTTATCTTCTGACCCTTTTTTGGAGTCTTCACCTTCTCACGTCTTGGTCCCCTGGGTGTCTCTTTGCTGCACCGCCAGCCTGCTTGCGGCTTCTTGAGGGAGGGCTGAACGCCATTTTCAGTCCTCCTTCCCTTTTTATGTTCCAGTTACTCACAGATTGTCCATATTGATTAGAATGCTGTTTTTGGTTCTGCAGAACGTTCTTCATTACTCTGCACCTCTTCTTCGTCTTGGTACTAATGTTATCATTCCCATCTGGGTTACTTGGATTCTTCTTGTCTTCCTAATTGACTCATATAGGTAGGAAATTACCTACTCTACTTTTCCTCATCTCAGTACTTTTTAAGGAGGAGTTTTTTAATACACAAAATTTAAAACGTCATAAATTTCATACAAACATTAATTTTAGTGTCAAAACACAAACAAGAAGAAAGAAAAGAAATGAGACAAAAGAAAAAAAGGAATAGACAAAAACAAATCCTTGAAAACAGTAATACTTTGTTGTACTGTTCATCATTAGGATTAATCTTCACCCATTAAAATCAAGTTACTTTGATTAGATCTAGTATACCTTGCTCATTAACGTTGTTAATTTCCAAGAAGTTGCCAAGTAGCATTTTTATCAAAGCAATCAATAGCGACAATTGCGAGGTCGTCGTAAGCCTGTGCCATGAATCATTGGTCAGAACTGCTAATGTTGAGTGAATAAACCTTTCAAAGTATCTTACCCTGTGGCAATGAAATGCAGGGCACAGCATCACCAAATGGAATAATCACTCGGTAGAGTCAGAATTGCACATGCTACATGTTCGCAATTCTAATGAGACTCCCACCTTGGGGCCTAAGACCTCTAGTGTAGGGAGACAATTAATCCTACATTTAAGATACCAGTCTCGATAATTTGAGCTCGGAATTTCGCCAAATAACATCTTAACTGAGTTGGAGGTAAGTAAACCATGGCCTTACCCATGTAGAGGTTTAAGCGAGACAAATCTGCTAGGTCTGTTAACCTGTCCCATTTTTAGAAAAAACTTATTCTTGAAAACTGTTGCAGATTCGGAGCAATCTAGATTGATTATAGTGCTGAAGTTGTCACATCTGCTTTTTTAAAATTGTTTAAGAAATGGATTTGAGTTTTTCGCTAATAAGTCATTGAGGTCGAACCCAATGGAATTTTCTTCTGCAATTTCCAAAGTATGGATCAAGGATATAATGTACTCGGACCACCAAGCCATAAGGCCCAGTTCGAGTTTGGTTGCACTTATCGGGACTGAGATTGGAAGCCCCAGCACCTGTTTCAGTAGTTTGCCCTCAAGTATGTCAAAAACGCCCTGCCCGAAATACTCATCAGTTCACACCCATACAGGACGATAGGGGAAACTTTCACTCTATAGAACTCTATTAGCGGAACCAAGTAGTAAGAGCAGAGTTTGCTTTTTACCATCTTTAGCAATGGTAAGCCTGACAAGATCTTTATTTCTATTCTGACAATTTGTTTCACGTTGGTTCTTGTCAGGTTCTGTTTCTCTAGTTTAGGAATGTGCGCTTTTGAGTGTTAGTTGTTTATTCTTATGTAGTTGGTTTGGCCTTAACATTCCTTATGCAGATAGTGGAGAATTTCCCTAATCAAGATGGAGGTTCTCAGCAAGCATCCTGATTGGCTGGATGCGATAGAAGGGTGGACAATGGGCATTCTAAACTGCCATTCATTGTCTACAGCCCAGCTGAGAGGACATGTTTCTGTAGGCTCCAGTTTCTAAGGCCTTGAGACAGTGATTTCAGGAGTTACAGGAACAATTCAGGGGACAGGTGGAGTCAGCAGGAGTTCACACAGGAGACCAGGAGCTAAGTGACTGTACATCTGAATTGAACTCAAAAAGCATATAAACTGTAAATAACCTTCTAAGAAGTTAGGAGGCAGCGCTGATGTAAATATTATGTTTCAAAGCAAGTTTAAAGACTTTTAAGCAAGCAAGTGTCTCGCTCAGCAAGCGTTAAAATTGAGATAGGACTTTCAATCCGAGCAGCGTAGTTGCTAGGATACGTGCTTGTGCCTTCCAGCTCCCTTCATCTGCTATTGTTAAATGTTCGCGGTCACGCGCCACGCGGTTCATGCATGCAGCAGCTTATTTAGTAATTATTTGCACTGGTGCTTGTTCTTTAGGCAGCGGCTAATGACAATGCGTGGAGGCCGGCGTATTACTTCCATCCAATTTCTTATAATGTTCATCATTTTCAAGTAGCTCAAAGACCGTATGGTGAATACTGGTCCTGAGTTTGAATAACGATTCCTACCCCCTTATCAGCAGGCTTGATGACAATATCCTTGTTGGAGCTTGAGGATTTGAGCACTGCCCTCTCAGCATTGGTAAGTTTATGTCGGGGAGGTTGATTCACTCCCTGGAGTCTGTATGTCTCCAAGAACACACTCTTCAAACGTGAGCAGTTCCTTGGTGGGTGAACTCTCAGTGTGAGTAAAATTTGATTTTGATCTGAAGCCTGTATCGTCCAATTTTTCGGCGTTAGCAAGGTAGAGGCTAGCGATTTACTGCCGTGCGTATACAAGCGGCAAATATCTTGAGCTCACCCGATTTTATTCGGGTTTTTCATTCTGTTTGCGTTTTGTGTTTCGGCGTTGGGATTAGAGGATTGTGGTGCGAGTGTGTGGAACCGGCAAACCACTTGAAGACCGTGCACGTGGGCGTAGTTCACCCCGACTGAAGTAATGAACACATTGAGACTAAGCGCGCATGCGTGGAACCGGCAAGCTACTGGGAGATTTTGCACGCGTGCGTGGGTGACGAGGAAGCATTTCTTCAGTGATCAAAGCCTACAGAAGCAAGTAAAGAGCACGTAGACCTTTAGGAAGAGACAAAGGTTAAAAAGAGTAACTTTTTAGTAATCTTAGTTTTATTTTGAAAATTAAAAACATTTATTACATCTAAGACAGTTTGGTTGCAACAGCAGAGTGACTGAACCATCAGAATTAGTCGAATTTAAACCAAAGAGCACATTCTCACCACCAAGCAATGTTCCAGCAAGACATTTTCAAGAAAATGGTTATAGCAGATCTCAAAAAGATTAAATATGGAACACCGAAGAACAGAAACCTCAGTAGAGGAGAGATGTCAATTGTCCAAAACCTATATTCTGGTGAAAAGATCACTATAAAACCAGCCAATAAAGGGGGTGCATTAGTGTTATTAAACACTTCAGATTACAAAAAAATGAAGATAAAAGGCAATTAGACAACCACAACGTATACTCAAAAATAGATCATGATCCGACCATGGAGATACTAAAAGACTTAGAAGAACTTCTCACCAAAGCGGAGGAAAGGGAGATAACAAGCAAAACTAAGGCATCTCTATTCAACTTGAAACCCAATATACCTCACTTCTATCTGTTGCCTAAAATTCATAAGAGTCTCATTAACCCACCAGGAAGACCAATAGTTGCTGCCACAGGCGGGATCTTGCAACCACTAGGGACGTATATTGACTATTTTCTCAAACCTTTAATACAGAAAACATCTACGTACGTGAAAGATATTACACATTTCCTGAATATCATAGAATTTCAACTGACAGAACATGACATCCATTTCACCATTGATGTGGCAAACCTTTACACGAGCATTCCTCATGATCTGGGGCAAGAGGCCATAGAGTGGCTCCTTTTACAAGGACGACAGATAGGAGCTGTAAAGGAATTTTACCCCTACGTCCCGTCCCCTTTCCTCCATACTTATGGGAAAGCTCTCCATCCTGTGGGACGGGACCGGAGCACTTTGTAAAAAGCATCCAAATTGGTCCCACAATTTGTCCTTCCTCTCTTTCTTGCGCGGGGCCCGGCACGCGGCCGTAACCCCGCCCACCTTGACTCCGCATCGCCCACCAGTCCTTTTGCATCCTCTGAAGATTTTCTTCCCTTTTTTCCTCTCTGGCTCTCGCTAGCGTTCGTTTACTAGTCTGTCTGTCTTTCAAGTTAGAGTTTCCAGATTGTTCATAGTGTCACTGTCGCTTCGTGAGGGCGGATCTCCATCCTCTTTGTTTAGAGTTTTTGGGTCCGCAACACCTTTGGGACTCCTGTTTTTTACTGTGACTCCCTTTCGGTCTGGGCACTTCAACGTCGGTTGGAGCGGTGGGAGGAGGTGTTCCGACGAACTCCTCCTTCTCATTTTCAGGCGTTCATCGACGAGAAGAAGAAACGCACCCCAGCCGGGGGATACCTTCCCGGGTTCCTCTCGGTCGCTCTGTCACCGGGGTTCGGCCTGAGGTGCCTGTGGGCCTAATAATTCTACCAGAGTTTTCTCAGAGGGTCTCCGTAAGGGGCCTGTGAATACCAGAGTACGCTCCGAGGCCCCTTCTGTGGGGGCTGTTTGTAGACCCAGTTCTACTGAATCGTGGGGTACCGAAGCTCGCTCTGAGGCCTCTGTCGGCTTCCCTCAAAAACAAGACCGGGGTGCGCGCCGAGGCCTTGGCTGAGCTTGTTGTTACCGAACGGATGTTCAAGGCCCGCGCAGATAAGGCTGTTAACGGGCCTGGGTCTGAGGTCCCTCGTTCAGAGGCTAAAGCTACCAACAGTTCTGAGAGGCCGGACAAGGCTTTGTTGTTGAAAGCATACCTGTTGAGGGGGCAAAGAAGCAAAGTTCTATCGAAAGGCTCAGTTGGCAGTTGGTATGTCTCAAAAACATTCCAGGCCTCATAGTACCGGCTCTGCCGAGGTTCCTTATGTTCAGGCTAAGATTAAGACCCCTGATCCATTGATGGGGACCCCTGCCTCACTTCCTCATGTGCCGAATTTCCCCTCAGTTGAGGACAAAATGGCGCCTGTTCCCACCACGGCGGCCATTTTAGGTGCTACCCCTACAACTACGCCATCGCCTCTGGTGTAGGGCTTGGTCCCTTGGGTGAACCTAAAGTCCCTTGTGCGCATCCTTACCGGCCGCTTTATGATTGGAACGCCCGGAATACTCTTCCGCACAATGTGTCGTTGCCTGCAGGGGCGGCACCTTTGATTTATGTGGATACGTCGGTGGAGGGGCCGGTGTGGCACCCTTCCCCGTTACGTCCACCTCATGAGAGGCCTCCTCAGGTTGCGAAACAGTCTCCGGAGGACGACTTTTTCGGTAAATTTCAAGCGCTTATGCGCATCGACCCCATGAGGGAATATTTCAAAGGGCTTTTCAAGGAGATATGTCCACCGATGCCTCCAGCTCCACCTGCTCCTCCGGTGGTTCCGCCGGTGCCTCCCTTGCCCGTGGTGCCTCCCCCGGCTCTTCCACCTTTGCCTCCTTTGTCCCCAGTGGACAAGGCAGTGCCTGACACGGCTCAGCAGGATCCTGACATGTCAGATGATCCTCAAGGCGATCAGGACAACGAGGACCTTCCCCGCTCTATCGGAGCCTTTCATGACCGGGTACTGGATATGATGTCTTTCTTAGATGTTCCGGTGCCCGAGGCACCCGCTCCGCAGGAGGGCATGCTTTCTGGGGCGTTCACCCTGTCTCCCTTGGAGCGTACCGGCCTGTTCCTGCAGAAGGACGTTCTGGCCGAGGTCCGAAGAGTCTGGGAAAAGCCACAGCTTCGGAAGAGGTGGCCCTGTTGTCTTGTCCGCCTCTCTCCTCGCCAGTGGTGGCTGCGGCTACGTTGCAATCCAGACCTGCAGCATCCTGTTCCACGAAGGCTACTCAGGTCTTGGGTAAGGAGGACAAGCTCCTTGCAGCTCAGGCAGGCAAATTCTGAGTTGATATTGGCGGGAGCTAACATACGGATGTGGAAAGGTCTGTCGGAGTTTGAGGAGCACATCCCGATCGAGAAGTTGGAAGATTTCAAAGGAGGCCTTTCCGATGCCAGGGTCTTGGCCCAGGATCTCCTGGAGGCTGCGGCTCATCACGTAGACACCTTGACTCGGGGCCTGATGCTGGGGGTGGATACCTCACGGCAGGCGTGGGTGCATGCCACTACATTTTCTAAGGAAGTGCAAGACAAGGTGTTGGACCTTCCATTCGATGGTAAGGAGCTTTTTCATTCTACTGATGTAGAGCTCACCAATGATAGCACTCAGACGGCTAAATCATTGTCTGTTCTGGTCAAAGCTCCTTTCAAATCCCAGAGACCGTTGTCTCAAAGTCGACCCTCCTCTGGTTTTAGAGGCTTCCTCGACCGCAAATCTCGCAGAGTGGATACTCCTGCGGGGAATAACCAGCTCCTCAGCCTCCTCATCAGGTTAAGGTGGCACCGCTACCGATAAGCCTGCCAAATGAGGGTTTTCTGCGCTTGCACGAGACCCCGGTGGGAGGACGCATTGCGTCTCATTGGGAGGCGTGGCAGGCCATCACAGAAGACAGATGGGTCTTGTCAGTCGCTCGAGCGGGCTTCCGCTTACCTTTACCCCCTACCCCACCCCTCAACCGTCCTTTTCAGCTGTCGGGCTCACCCTCCCTCAAGGCTGAAGTTCAGAAACTTCTGGACCTCAGAGCTGTGGAACCCGTTCCCCTTGGGGAGCGAGGGGAGGGCTTCTACTCCCGACTGTTTACGGTGCCCAAACCCAACCAGGCTGGCCTGCGCACCATCCTAGACCAGCCAGATACGCTCCTCCTTACAGATGGGCGATTGGCTCAGCGTTGTGGATCTTCAGGACGCGTACATGCATATCCTGATTTGGAATCCACACAGGAGGTACCTCCGCTTCTCTTTGGGTGAGGAGCACTTCCAGTTTCGGGTGCTTCCTTTTGGCCTCAGCTCGGTGCCGCGTGTCTTCACGAAGATGTCAGTGATCGCGGCCTATCTACGTCTCCAGGGTATCCATGTGTATCCATATTTGGACAATTGGCTCTTAGGTAGCCCTTGTCCGCTGGCGGCAGCGGGCAATCTCCAGTCTCTCCTTCAGCTCCTGTTCCATCTTGGGCTGTCAGTGAACTGGTGGGAATCCTCCATGGCGGTCTCACAGGACCTGATTTTCCTGGGTTTTCGTTGGAACACGATCGACTGCAGAGTGTATCTGACCGCGGACAGAATGGCGGATCTGTAAGCCGCGTGTCAGATGTTTGCGAAGTCAGAGAGCATGTCGGCCTGGTGGTTCCAGAGGCTTCTGGGCCTCATGGCCTCGTGTGTACTGGCTCTTCCTCTTGCTCGTCTCAAAATGAGACAGACCCAGATGGCTCTTCGGAGTTCATGGCGTCAGGCAGTGGATTTGGATTCCAAGCAGATAATGATTCCGGATTCCATGAGTGGACCTGGATTGGTGGTCATCTCTCAGCAACCTGTCTGGGGGCGCGGGGTTTCAGGACCGGGTCCCCACGGTGACGATCACAACGGACTCCTCCCTTCTGGGGTGGGGTGCGACATTGGATCTTCAGTTCTCAGACCTCTGGTCGCCCCAGGACAGGCTCCTCCACATAAGTCATTTGGAGCTCCTAGCGCTCAGGGCATTCAGACCGCTCATTGTCAACAAGGTGGTCCGCATAAGAACGGGCAATGTGGTGTCAATGTATTACATCAACAAGCAAGGGGGAACAAAGTCTCCCCCCCCCCCCCCCCCTTGTGGACCTGTCTATCCAGATTTGGGAGTGGGCCGTGCTGCATGGTGTCTGGCTGCTTGTAGTGCACATCCCGGGCCAGCTGAATGTCACAGCGGATGCCCTCAGCCGGCGGACAGTGGTCAGCTACGAGTGGGAATTGAAGGCGGAGGTCCTCTCATAGATTTTATTGCGTTGGGGCACACCGTAGGTGGACCTCTTCGCTACGGCGGTGAACAAGAAGCTTCCTCAGTATGCCTCCAGAGGGGGGCTGGGAGCCTCCTCTCTGGGGGATGCTCTCAAGATTCCATGGCACAACATGAGAGCTTACGCCTTTCTGCCTCTAGTTCACCGTGCAATTTGGAAGTTGAAGAACTTTGTGAACTGTTCCCTTCTACTCATAGCTCCGTGGTGGCCGGCCAGGTTTGGGTTTTCAGAGCTTCAACACCTGTCGGTGTGTCCGCCGATCAGGTTACCAGTAACTCCCGATCTTCTTCACCAAGGGGAACAGTAGATGTGGCACCCCTCCCCACAATCGCTCAGCTTGGCGGCATGGTGCCGGAGTTCAAGTTTTTAGAGCATCTGAATTTGTCTACCGATAACATTTGCATTATCCAGGCAGCCAGGAAACCCTCGACCAGATCTCAGTACAAGAGTAAATGGCTCAGGTTCTGTCATTGGTGTTTGGAGAAGAAGTTGGATCCAGGGGTGGCCACGATTGACGCGGTGCTGTCCTTCGTGTCCTCCCTAGCAGAGTCAGAGGTTCATGTTATGTCATGCAGAACTTACCTTTCAGCGGTTTCCACTTATCTTTCTACAGACCAGTGCTCTTATTATCTGAGCAACCCAGTGGTTAAGAAGCATTTTACAGGGTTGACACACCTCTACCATCCGGTTCGTCGTCCGCACCCGCCGTGGGACCTAAATGTAGTCCTGATGGCGCTGTACCATAAACCCTTTGAACCAATGGCTACGGTGGACCTCAAGTACTTGTCTTGGAAAGTGTCCTTTTTGGAGTCCGTAACGTCAGCAAAGAGAGTGAGTGAGCTCCAGCCATTGTCGGTGGAGCATCCTTTCTTGGTCTTTCACAAGGACAAGGTAGTCCTTCGGACAAACCCGGCCTTTCTACCGAAGGTAGTGACCGAATTCCAGCTGAATCAGTCGATCTCCCTACCGGTCTTTTTTCCGAACCCCGCCTCTTAGGCTGAGAGGGTTCTACACTGCCTTGATGTCCGAAGAGCTCTTAAGTTCTACCTGGACAGGACTTCCGAGTTTAGGAGTTCTTCTCAACTTTTCGTGACCTTCGGTAAGCATCATGGCAGGCAGGCGTCTAAGGCAACTATTTCTAGGTGGATCGCTGTCTGCATCACAGAGTGTTTCACCGTCCAAGGGCTGAAACCTCCTAAGGGTATTCATACACATCTGGTGCGGGGTAAGGCAGCCGCGGTTGCTTTTCAGAAATGTCCCCTGGGACTCCATTGCTAGGGCAGCTACTTGGGCCTCCCCATCTGCTTTCTGTAAGCATTATTGTCTCGACATGATCTCAAGAGCTGGCGCTCAGTTTGGTCAGGCTGTACTGAAGAACCTTTTTCAGTAAGGGGTATTTCCATCCACCCATAGTTCCTGTAAGGAGTGCTTGGGAAACGCCCATAAGTATGGAGGAAAGGGGACGGGATGTAGGAGTATTACCAGGTTACTCACCGTAGTGACCACCTTACTCCTAGTCCATAGTCCCCTTTCCTCCATACGCCCGCCCTTCGTCCCCTCTAATAAGGTTCCTCTGTTATTGCTAATGTGTCTTTGACCCGGCGATGGGCGATGCATGGGGCGGAGCCAAGGTGGGCGGGGTTACGGCCGCGTGCCGGGTCCCGTGCAAGAAAGAGAGGAAGGACACATTTTTGGAAAAATTTGGATGCTTTTACAAAGTGCTCCAGTCCCGTCCCACAAGACGGAGAGATGTCCCAGAAGTATGGAGGAAAGGTGATTATGGACTAGGAGTAAGGTGGTCACTACGTTGAGTAACCTGGTAAATCTTGTCACTACTTTACTTCATTTCAATGAACTCTTACTTCGAATAAAAGAAAGAATTTTACATTCAAACCTCTGGTACGGCCATGGGCGCCGCAATGACACCACCTACGCAAATGCATTTAGGCATCAATTTGAGATGACCCATATTTTGCAGAAAGCCGAATGGCAGAACAATTTGAAAAAATGGGTACGCTACATAGATGATATTTTTGGGCTCTGGCAAGGAACAAGAGTCACTTGATGATTTTATGATGTACATCAACAGTATTGATCCGCGAATTCAATTTACCTCAGAAATTGGTAACCCTGGTATACATTATCTGGACATTAAGGTTAATGTACACAACCAACAGATCACTACTTCAGTGTTCACCAAACCCACCGACAGAAACATCTTATTACACCGGATGAGTTTTCATCCACAGAATACCTTGAAGAATTTACCTTATGGACAAATGTTGCGCCTTAAAAGAATTATCGGTGACGAAAGAGAATGTGAACAAGAACTAGAGAAATTAAGCAAAAAACTAAAAGAAAGAGGATATCCGAACGAAGATCTACAGGCAGCAAGAGTGAAGGTACAAGCAAAAACAAGAGCTAGCCCCCTTGTCCCAAAGGATACAAAACAATCTCCATCACTGGTATACATGTCAAAGTTTTCTTCTCAAAGCATGCAGATCAAGAGATGCATAAACAAGCATTGGACAATACTTACAAGCGATGAAAGAACTAGAAATCTCTTTCTGGAGACTCCGTTTGCCTATCAAAGATCAAGCAACCTAAGGGACCTACTTGTAAACACCAGAGACCTCAGAACCAAAAGGAGTAAACCAAAGAGAGCAGGAACATTTCCATGCTTGAATTGCAGCAATTGCAATAATATCGTCAAAGGGGGACTAGTCCCGCATCCATACACGGGAGAGAAGATCGCAATAAAATGCTATGGAACCTGTCACACTGAAAATTGCATCTACTGCATATGTTGTCCATGTGGACTGTACTACGTTGGAGAAACGGGACATAAATTGAGAATCCGGATTAACGAGCACAAGTCATGCATACGAAACAGAAATACTAACTCGGCATTAGCAAGACATTTTAATGAAAAGCAACACAATATCTCCCAAGTCAAGTTCCAAGTTTTGGAAACCCTTGAAGCACCAAACACACATGTTGACTCGAAAAAGAGAAGACAACAAAGAGAAGCATATTGGATAGATCGCTTAGAAGCCTTGGCACCACGAGGACTGAATGAGGAGTTTGATCTTAACTGCTTTTTGTAACAACAATGCTGCAATGTCACAGGCTCATCATGTCAGAAAAAATAACATTGCTGCAATGTCGCATGTTCACCATATCATAAAGTTTGTTTCCAGATTCTAATACCGCAGTCTGGAGAAGACTGTAAGGACACTGTCAACTCAGAGTTACTGCTTACTATTTTTGTCTTGCCATTGCTGTTACATTTAGGCTCAACTCTCCAAACTCCATGATTCATTTGAGACGAACAGTAAGGTCACTGTTAACTGTAGAACAGGTTATTGTTAGAATATCAGTTTTTCTTAGTGCCATCTATAACATCCATGTTTTTTCTTTTAACAGTTCAGTGTGTTGGTGAGCTATCTTGTATTCACACGAGCCATCGGGTGGATGTAAGATGGCTGACCAATACAATGGAAATGGCAACACCGTTGACATAAAGTGTTTCAAATGTTATACACACACTGGTTTGTATTCATACATGCCGACATACCAATACACATAGGCAAGAAAGTTTATTGTATTCAACAGTAACTCGCAGTGTACACTTCAGCATGCCAACATACCGCAAGCGATCGCATTTAATACTTGTTTGCCACAACCAATATGGCCGACACATGAGCATACGTGCGGCCATATTGTTTACTTAACGTTGCCAATGGCAAGGCAACGAACCGCGAGCACCAGACGCTGCACGAGTGAGACACAGCAGGACACAACTTGCTGTACTCCAGGTAAGATGAATAGTTAGGATAAGTAGATACACGGGATCTACGATCGCAGGATACACTAATCGAAAGCGTAAAACGAAAGCGCGAGATAACACTTTTGTTCTCTCCATTGTCAGGCAGCGTTTTTTGAAGAAAACATGCGATCCGTCCGCGTGCAATGCAATATTGGGCAACCAGGTCAGTGACATAAGGCGCAGAACTCTATTCATAGTCCCATTATATCTTCACCAATTAGATTGTGTGAATAAGCACTTCAGCATGTTAAGGGGTACATTGGAAGTCATTATATACGGCATGTTATCAAACACGAAGGTGTCACGCTGCAAAACACTTAAGTATAAACTAGATCACATGAATTAACAAGGCTATTTAATACAAGGTTTAACTATTAACACTCTGCCTGGAGCACATGTATGCTATCTTATGATTACACATAATGATGAGATGTCTCCCTTTTCTCTCTTTTTTCTCTTGAATGTACAATTTGTGTTGAATATTTGTCTGTCCTCGTGGGCGCCCTGTTCAATTTTCATAATCTGTTTCTTGTACTTGGTGTACTGTTGAACTTTGATCTGTATATTTGCATGTGTTTAATTGAACGTTGATATCACAACATACAATAATCATAATGTGTGCAGTACAGTAATACCCTGGCTCTGAAGAAGGATAGATTCCAAAATGCATTAGCCATACGGGTTTCTAATTTTGCCTCAACATTTAGCTATAGCTTTATTGGTGAAGTTTAACCAATAAAGTGTATAACTTTTTTAACTCTATTAATTTGAAATTTTTAACATTAAAAAAAGACTATATTGTCGAAAAATCACCTAAATTGGCCTTTGAACTTCTTAAGAAGCAGAAAAAAAAATGGAATAACCCTAAGTGGGAGTTTGGGGTGTGCGGCCCACACCGAAGGCATACAAGCCTAGGTCTCTTTTCTCCATGTCTAATGGTTCCAGTCAGCAAGCTCTACTGGGAAGAGAACAGGCAATTGACCACCAAGTTTCCATAGTACAAGACGGTTTGCCAGAGAACCAGATGGTATTTTAAGAGCAGTTCAGTTCAGCAAGTTGTATCGCAAAGGCAGCGACTGAAGGCAGTGAAGAGAAGGCTGCAGCCAGTAGTCGGTGCATCTGACAAGTAATTTTTCTCCTCTGGGCTACCAGAAGAGGAGTACCAGGTATGGTCTTTAAGCTATAGTGTTTTGGATGTTAGAAGAGCAGCAAGTAACTCTTGAGTATCTTCTTAAAGTGGAATGTTATTTCTTGCTCTATCTGCAGGTTCGGCGCAATCTATTGGTGCAACCTGGTGTTTTCTTATTTTATCCACTTCCCCCTTTCCCTCAGGAGTGAGCCATGCAGAACTGTGTTTAAAGATTTATTCTGTGTGTTACACTTTAGGCGGACTGTTGGGGGTCCATTAGCTTCTGCGGACATCAACTCTCGCTCTATAGAACTCTATTAGCAGAACCAAGGAGTAAGAGCACAGTTTGCTTTTTACCATCTTTAGCAATAAGCATGACGAGATCTTTTCTTCTATTCTGGCAATTTCAGTTTCACGTTGATGCTTAACTGCAATGTTGTAGCCTAGGTAACGAATTGAGTCCACCCTCTGTATTTTGGCATTGTTCAATTTCCGCAAATACTCCATGGACTTCCTCTTGCTACTACCGACCATTACATAAGATTTAGCTGCGTTAATTTGCAGGGAGTTTTCCTTTAGGTATTTGTCTACCCCGTGAAGTTGCCGTTGCCAGCCGGCCAGGGTGCAATCCATTAGCAAGATGTCATCTGCGAATGCTATACAACTCAATTTCAATTCTGACCACGTGGGCTCAAATCCTCCCCACTCTTGCTGGTTTCCCACAAATCTGCTTAATACATGTTAAATAGTATGGGGGGGCCAGCACGCAACCCTGACACTCCTTTTTGCAATTGAATTTTCCTAGATAGTTCGCCCAAAGGTGTATAATCTGACTCCGGTGGAGTTCTCAGAATATAGCAGTTGGATCATTGCTAAGAGAGGAGAATATATCCCCCCAGTTCAAAAATTTAGACCACAACCTAGAGATATCAACATTGTCAAACACAGAGTATGAATCAATCGTTGCAACGTATAAGGTGCGCCCGGAGTGTGATCCTACGTCAGATATACACGCTCTCTGGGCCAAACAACTCATTATTGTGTTCACACCCTTTCTGTAGCCTGTTTACACTGGGCTAAATAGGTGAATTTTCTCCACCCAAGATGTTAATTCCTTTAATATTAGATTGGAGAAGACTTTTGAGGAAGTATCGAAAAGGGAGATTGGTCTATAGCTAGATTGTTCAGCTCTATTCCCCTTGTTGAAAATTGGAACCAGTACTGATTGTGAGCAGGTAGTAGGGCTGGTATAATGTTGTGTAACGTGCGTAAACAGATGGAACAAGTTATCTGCCCAGAGTACAGAATTATCTTTGAATATTACATTTGTTACTCCATCTGGGCCACTTGCTCTTGAGTTCTTTAGCTTACTAATTATCATCTCAATATCGAGACTATCAAAGGCAAAAGGTTTGATGGGGGATCTAGGTCGATTTACTACTAGAGAGTTTAGTGCTATGTGTTGTCTACAATATATTTGTTAAAGAAATGGTCAACCCACTCACCTTCGCTAACACGAGTAGCTTGGGCAAGTGCCTGTGACTTGTTTTAGTTATTTAGTGTCCACCAGATAGCTTGTCTTCTTTTTTTTAATGATCTTAACTAGCAATTCCTGGTTCCTCTCAATGTATTTTTGTATATTATGCAATGCAATTTAATCCAATTCCGGTATTGTTGTTCTGATATTTTTCTGTTTCTCTTTTTCTTCCCACTTCATATCAATACATTTGCGTAGTTTCCTTAGATCTTTACGGACAGTGTGTTTGTGCATTTGGATCTCACTGTCATGATTTTCCCTTTTTAAATGTACAGGAAAGTGTGGAGTGCTAAACAGTCTTTTTTCCCCCGGTTTTTTAATTCTTGCAATTAAGTTCGTGAAATTTGCTGGGAGAGTTTATATTCGCTTTTCACCATTGGTCAGATTGTTCCACCACTCTAACAACCCTGAGTTTACCTCACTAGAGTTATGACAGTATTGAGCAACCCTGTTTCCATCATTTGTGACGACTAGTGATTTTTCTGCTATCCGTATTCTTTTGTCCTCCAAGCCTTCAATTGTCAGGGCTATTTGGAGCATAGCGTGATAACTGGTTTTCGTTTTAACAATTTCCAGGGGACCGATTTGCTTTATGTTGAAGTTTTTTACAAAAATATAGTCAATAATTGAGCTTGCAAAGGTGTTAGACCACGTGGGTACGTCTTTGAGGGCCACTCCATTCAGTAGATTAGTTTGCATAATGGCCCATCTTGATATGAGGAATTTAGACCAAATCTTTCCATTGTTTGCTTTGCCTTTTGTGTTCACAATAGGTGTTACTCCCCTCCCTTCATCCAATTCGTCCCAGTCATAGTCTTTGACTAAGCAATTAAAATTGAAGTCTCCCGCTATCACGATACCTACTGGTGTTATTTAACCAAGTGACCAGGATATCTTCAATTTCATTCAGAGTCCCCTCAAGGGAGGCGCTCATAGGGTTAAAGTACACATTGATCACAAGGGCCAACAAGACTCCAGGCATGTTCCTTGTGTCTGTAATCCTTGTGATCAATAATGCATCCGAGTTGGTTATGATTTTAGTCCCTTTACTACCTCAACCGAGGTAATGAGCCCTCCCATAGTCTCTGGAGGATAGCTCAGGGGCAACGTGCTCGCCTTGGAAGCAAGACGACACGGAGCAGCACAGGTTCAATCCCTGTGTCCGTGCTTGGAAACCTCTGGGCATTAAGCGCGTTATAAATAACCTATCATATCTTATCCATTGGCCTGACCCTGATACCTTTTTTTGCAGGTTTGAACACAGTTGTAAACCCATCCCATGCTGGAGTTGACCTTAACCACGTTTCCTGCAAAAGAATAAGGTTAGCTTTTTCCCCTCATTGCATTGATACCACAGGTCAAAAAGGAGATGTGTCCACGAGAGTTCCAACTTCGGATATTCCATATATTAAATAAAGCCTGGTCTGCTTCGGAATGAGGAAGGCAGAACTGTGGATAGCCAACCCCAATTTGTGCATCTTGATTCCTGGAAGTTTTGTGCTTGCCGTCCATGTCTAAGTGGCATGTTAATTTGATCCTAGGTTTGATTTGAGCTGGTCGTCTGTTGTCGGGTTGATGCGCATAATACCATTCAAAACCTTGAAATAAGATGGCTTCTTGTGGTTCAATAATGATCCTTTCCACCATTTGAGTGAAAGTGCACTGCACATTTCCCCAAATGATTATAATCAAACAGATGCTGATATTTTATATCAGCTGATGAAATTGAGTTCAGTTGTTGAATTGTTGTGAGGATGGCTAACAGTCTGCCTCTTTTCAGTGGGATGTTGTGATCAATGTCGCGTATAGATTCATAAATTAAGAAGTACTCTGACTCCGAAAAAGACTGTCGGACCTCTTCTTCTGTTTGCAGTTTTTTTTCTCATTGGATACACGACTGAGTCAGTTACTCCATGATCCTGAATGTGCAGGCCACGCTGAGACCACGCCCCTTTGTGAGCGTTTGTTCCTGCTTAAATAAATTCGAGGGATAAAGACTTCTGTTGATGTTTGCGCTCTGTGATTTTTAATATTCGTTGTTTTTTCATTATTCCTTCCTTTGGAATTCCAGTGAGCCTCTATTTGCGGTGTACCTCGTATTTTGGGGATGTTGCGTGGATGATTTCTCGCTGTCGATTCTATGTCCGTGATTTGATCGGATGTCTGCGCTGGTACACTTCTGGGCATTGGTGATGCCATTTTCCTGCTTTCCCCCTTTTGTCTTTCTTGTCGTCGGTGCTTTGACTTCCATCACTGATGTGGATGATGTCTCTCGAATTAATTGCATTGCTCATCGTTTTAGTGTTTTTTTTCCTGCAAATGAAATGTTTCGCAGAAACTTGCGAGACCCCTTATCAGAGGATTTGTGTCCTCCTTTCATGTTTTTAGATTTTTTTTTTTGTTTTGCATTTTGGTTTTCGTCCTCTTTAGATTCAGTTCCAGTTCGTTTTTGTTTGCTGGAGTGTTTTGTTAACTCGGAGGTGACTGGTGATTTTCCGTTCTTAACTGCGTTCTCCTCTTTCTCCTTGTCAGGTAAACTCATGGGGTTGGAGACTTTTGTGGGTAGTTTATCCGAGTCCGGATTCATCGTCCTCACTCTGGATTTGTGCACCTGGATGTAACTCTTTGATCAGATGTAACTTTATCTTGTTTGGTGACTGTCATGTCTTACTTCATAAGCCACCGTGTCATAGAGGCGTATAAAGAATTGCAAAACCAAGTTTAGCGCAGCCATAGATGTTGAACCGCCCCCCATTGAATCATTACAGCTTGATTCATTTCCCTGAAAAGGGAGGGAACTGCGATCTCTCGATGTTATTTAATCATTAGTTCTGTGGATATCCGGTAAAAGTGTGTCGGGAATCAACTCATGGACGGTGTCCTCAGTTCTGAATAAACCGGGAGAGACACTTAGACGTTCTTTCAACTTTTCAATCCCTTGTATCTCGTTTTACAGGCTAACGCAGGTGTCAGAAATAGTGGTGTTTGCTTGCGGTGCTCAGTTAAAGGGTCGAGTGCAAAAGGGTCGAGTGCAAAAGGGTCGAGTGCAAAAGGGTCGAGTGCATTTGACCGAAAACCAAAGGATCGAAATTTTGTTTTAAATATATATATTTTTTGTTGCTCTAGTGTAGCTTTAAAAGGGTTTTTTTACCCCAAAAACAGGGGTTTGGGGGGAGCCCCCCCAAAAAAATTCGATCCTTCTTTTCGGTCGAATTGACTCGACCCTTTTTTTTGATCCTTTGACCTATAACCTTTGCTTGCTGCTCCACGTCCGTCAGAACATGTCCTGAGATTTCTGACTCTACGGTATCCGTATTTTCTTTAGTCAATTGCGTGTCATTAATAGTTATTAAGGTATTGTCAGAAATTGCACACCTGTCTTTGATAGCTTGGCTGAACAACTTTGGTGGCTGGTGGGGGACGAGCAGAGAAATCTTCCCCTGTTTTTTTTATTCCCTGGAGAGTCTACCTGGTGCGCCACTCAGTTCTGTGATGTTGCCAGCGGGTTGTGCAGCCGCGCTCCTCAGCGGGTAACGTTTGGATTTGTCTTGCATGCCTTGTCCAGTAAGTGTACTAGTTAATATCAAGGATCAAATGGACTAGCCCTGCAGGCCCCTTGGACTGTCTGGTGCTGATTGGTTGAACTTGATGAATGAGTAATGTAAACTGGGCCTAGGTTTAATAAATGAGCGGCTGAGATTAACTGAAATTGAATGGTGCCCTGCATTTGGGTTGCGAGTGGGACCGTATTGACAGAGACTGAAGCTAAGGGTCAGAGAAAAGGTTGGTTTTTACAAACGGCAAGTTGTGTGTCAGTTCAAATGAAACTCAAAGCTCTGCGGTTCTGGGGTGAATGATGGTCAGGCAGTCTGAAGGCACTCTTATCGCCTGCTCCACTCTGCCACACTCCTCAGAGTTTATTGTATTTGAGTCAGTCTCACAGGCGTTCCTCACAACACCACTCTGAAGCTGGTTAATGAAACACCCTATCAACTACTCTGTGTGGCGTCTTATGTAAAGCCACAACAAACCTGTCACATGGCCACCCCATGCTGAGAAGGGGGGGGCTTAACACGCTACTTGTAACTTCCTTTGAGGGCCAGATTGGCCAGGGCCAGTAATCTAATGGGATTAAGAGGGAGGAGATAAGCGGGGCAACAGGAAACAGGAAGTTGTGGGTTGTTGGCGTGGGGTCAAAGGTGGAGGAGGATGCAGACCAAGAGACTGGCAGGAAGAAAGACGAAGGACTGGAGTGTGGAGGCGAATTGTAGAAATCCAGTGTACTTTGTGGTGAGTGTGCATGCAAGGTGGGTGAGTGAGTGTGTTAGAGGGTGTCTAGCGAGCAAGTGGAAAGTGTTTGTGAGAGTAAAAAGAGGGTGGCTGAGTAGATGTTCAGGTGGAGTAGTAGTATTGGTGTGGAGGAGGGGGTAGTAGTTTGGTGGAGGGTGTTAAAACATTGAAGGTGGAGGCAAGTAGTAGGAAGAGTGAGAGACCTCATAGGGGCCAGGACAGAGGGTTGGTGAAGTTGGACGAAGGAGAGTAGAGAGAGGAGCTTAACATTTAGAGATGCTGAGAGGAACATCAGGTCATGGGAGGAAGAAGACTAAGCCGAATAGTGTCCGAAAGGCACATTCCCTAACCTCATTTAGCATTATCAACATTGGTAGTGTCAGGCTATTTTTGAGTCCCGGAGTGAGGCTAGATAGAGAAGGGAATTGTCTTTAGGTTTCACTTTACAGCAAGCTAAAGTCTAGACCGTATGGGTCAATATTCTCACTCTAATAACCTGGGACCTGGGGTTGCCTAGCCTAGCTCTCTGCTAAAGAAAACGGTAAAAACATTTGACCCTTCTCTGGGAGTTGGAGTGATCTTGAAGCCAGCAGCGACACCTTTTTGTTTATTATCTGGTTTTTCAGGTGCACTTCGCGTTAAAGTGGTTAAAATCAGATCATGCCCTTCCACGTGTACAGCTAGGACAGACTTTCACGAGACCGGTTTGGCTTCAGACATCAAGTTCCGGTTGGGAGAGAGGCCTACCTGCTGGATTGAATCTATACAATGGGCACGGCATATGATTGTAAAGCTGTTAGGGAGTCACAATTTGTTCTTCATACAGTTTGGTTGTTGGAGTGAATAATGATTATCAGTCACATTCGATTCATACATAAGACAGTCATGGTCACAGCTGGAGATAACTAAGTGGGCTGATATGCTGAGAAATGGGGGATTATTCACTCTAGATTCATTTCTTTCACTCTAAATAAATTCCAGCTCGAGCATACTGTCTGTTAGGGAGAATTCTCTCCTTAGGCTGAATTTCCTAACCTAGTGAGTCCCCCAGCAGCTTTGCTGGATTCCTGGAGTTTGTTTTTTGTCCTCCTGCCAAGAGTGAGACTCTTTTTCTCCCACTCTTGGACATGATTTATGATGTTCCTTTGACTGTTTGTGTTTTATGGGCTATGGGGTCCTTTACTCCATAGGGTCTCATGTGTTTTTACTATGTGTGTTACACAGCAACCTCCGTGCAGTAACACAAGGGTGTCCTAGTGACACCCCACCATAGACTCCACACCCTGGGACTGACTACTGTCTCCCAGGGCATGTAAAGTCACCATTGGCTTAACTAGTCCCAAATTATTAACAGAAACCAGTACAAACCATCATATTGTGGACGTACTGGTCGGGGCAATTCGATTGCCCCGGGGTCTGTTAGTCAAGGGGGCACGTCTCCGTCCCCCCTGATCGAGTTTTGGCTGGTGGCAGTGGAAACTACTTTTTATATTCAACCGATAATATTTCCCTATGGGATTTTCCCATTGTTCGAGGCTACCAACTTTAATTATTTAATTCTCATAGCCTCTAACATACCGCCGGTTTATTTAATTAATATTAATTCGCCGGTTGGTATTTTTTGCCAAGACTCGATTCTAAAATGGCGTTTGTGTTCTCTTCTGTGACTCCAACCCAAGTCGAGCCCTTTGTTCCACTCTATCTGGGTACCACAGGGGATGTGGGAGGGGGTTTAGGCACCCTGGACTGAGTTACCTTGGTAACTCAAGTCACACTCTTGTGTGATTGGCCCAAGTGGTGAGCCGGCCGGCTCACCACTTAGCATGTTTGATTGACAGCTAGGCTGAGTGAATGGGGGTATGCTGCATAAAAGCAGGGCTTTGGGGACTGGAACTTCAGAAGTCGCCACAGGACCTGAGAATCTGACGAGGGAGAAGCTGAGCCGACCTACCACGACGACACCACCGGTGGAGCCCTGCGGAACCGACTCACCACTTCCTGACGACAGAGAAGATCTCCCGGCTGGAGAGGCTTCTTCCCCTGACTGGTGGGCATAACCAGTTTTACCTTCTTTCTTCGCACCCAGACCGGTTTGTGGTCGAACTGCCCGTGCCAAGCACCCAGGCGGCCGGATAGCCACTCGCCACTGAACCGTGAATCAACGGACCGCTCCTTGTACCTGAGAAACTCTGCGGCTGGTTTCTTCCCTGGCAGTGCAACTGACCCCTGTCTTCCTCCACGACGAGATCCTCTCTTCCCCCGGATGAAGCACCGACTTGCATCCGCTGCCAGGAACAACTGCCCCCGCTGGAGTATTCTCACCACTTTAAGGTACCGTGTCCGCCAGGCCTCCCTTTCTAAAGATTGCTTCAAGGTAATAATAACCCCTTAACCTTCTGGACTGGGCTGGCCGCCTTGACCCTCTAACTGGTCCCTTTCTTTGGTCCAACTCCTTTTTGAACCATTACAAGACTTTTTGTGCACTGCAACCGTGAGACCTTGGACACATTTCGTTTCGATCCTCTTAAAGCGGATCCGGCCTACTGACTCTGAATTCACGGTCTTACTTTGCCTTCCTCTCTTGTTATGTTCTTGTAAAAGTGTTGGGATCTGTTTCAATTTGTTCTCTGCTTTTCTCTCCCTTTTTAAAACTAACTATTAGAGTGCCATCTACGTTAAGCGCTCACCGCTGTCTGAAAATAAGTGGGGCTTTACTTAAGACTTGTCTAATATTCTTTTAAGGGAGTGTATATCATTTAGTGACTGTGTTTTTGAATTGCTTACTATTAGTGCCTGTGTGTTTTCCTAGATGTGGTTTTAAATAAATAATTATATCTCTTTTACACCAAGCCCTGGTCAGTGTTTACTTGTTCTATTGTGTATACTCTGTATACTGCCTAACTCTTCTTAAGGGGAAGTCTGACTGCTCAGCCACAGCTACCAAGTGAATCTGTGTGGTACAGACTGCTACCAAGTGGATTTACTGCCAAACACCTGTAGTCTTAAATCTTTTGCAGTGGTCCCAGAGGGAACTGCACAGGTTTCTGCCTAACACTGTCTTAGTATAGAATGAGAGCTGTATTAGAGAGGCACTGGTCACATTTTCCAGTGGCCCTCCAGTAAGAGTGGCATTGTTGAAATGCTGGTTGACAGGAGTAGCACATCCAGCCTGATTTCTGGAATGTATTCATGCATACATAGTATCCACTGGATGCTGGTCACTCTGCCTTGAGGAAATGGAATACCAATCTCCCAAATGTGTTCAATAATGACCAGTGTGCAATATATATATATACACATTATCCTGGAATATTTTACTTAGTGCCCAATTGGCCTTAATCAATTATAATTATTTTCATCGCTTATACTGTACCACTGTCTATCTTAAATTAACAGACCACTCCAGATGCCCAAAACGTTAAACCTACCCTAGTAGGGTTTTACAAATGACCAGGCCTTGTAGGGTTATTGCATAGTTTTGGGTGAAAGTTACAGAATTACTGAGGGTCATACTGGGGGAGAATGTTACACTTTTGCCTGCTGGTTATTTGCTGGGATTGTCCATAGATGAAAATACGTTTTTGTTTTTTATTTTTTTAAGGTATATTTTATTGATTTCATATTCAACAAACAAGAAATTCCCCCCCAACCACCAACCCCACCCCCCAGAAGATGGGCTCTTGACAAGCTGAGTTCATGACGCGAAGATGTTCAAGATTCTAATTTCTAATTTTTGTATGCACCGAGTTGTCTGTTGCCCACATTTGAGTCAAACGAGCGTCCTGCCTGGTAGTCTGAGCTGGGGTAGCCAAAGTTCCCCCCCCCTTCCCTTTCGCCTTGGACATCCTGTCGGGCACCTCTTCTTTGTAAGCGCCCCAGGAGGGGGTTGCTGGTAGGCCCCTGCAGCTCCCTCTTAATGCGAGCCGGTCCCGCTGTGACCGCCCGAGGTCCCCATGCCTGCGTAGCTCCTTTCCCTCTGAGTGAGGGCCCAGTCCGGACCTGCACGCTCCTGGGATTGCACTACTCCAGGTGGGGCACTGCGACTCCCCAATCCCTTCTGTATCTTCCCACGGGAGGTTGGGGAGTCCTCCCACGGCACCTGAGTAGCCGCTGCTGCCAGGCCGCCTCCTCTCCGAATTCCCACACTTCCCTGGTGGAGGGGGGGTCGGCCTCCTCACTTGCATCAGCGGGATCCCCGATCCTTGGCCTCACAGATCTCACCTATCAACCCTTTCCTACTTGGCTGCCGATGTTCTTTCTTCCTGCCGCGCAGTTGACTTTGGGTCCCTCACGAGTGGAGACCTGCCTCTCCCTTCCTGAGTCTTCTTGGCCAGGAAGCCTCTCCTCCAGAGCCTCTCCTCTTGCTGGCAGGGCACCTCCTCTGCATACGCCACCCAGCCTTCCCCTCACGGCCGCACTGCAGCTTCTCCTCGCTACGTCTTCAGTGGCCTCGACGCTGCAACCCCTCTTTGTGGGCCACTTCCACCACCTCCGAGATGCGCCTTAGTTCCACCCGAGCTGCACTGGGCAATCCTTCCAGGCAGGGCTGACAAGGGCTAATATGACGGGGTCCCCCGGCCGTGGCGCAGTGCCGTAGTTCCGTTGAATACGTTATGGAGCCTCCGGCGTTAATGCGCACACCCCCGTTCTTCTGGCCTCTGTGGTGCCCTAACCGCCAGCCTGAAGCGCACTTTCTGGTCCCAAATCTGCTTCTAATGAGTGCTTTGTGTCGCGGCCCGACGGGAGAGACTTCTACTCCAGTCTCCTCGCTGCGGCCGCCATCTTGGAATCATGAAAATACTTTTAACGGAAATTCTGTTGATATTATTGTTAGCCTATGTTGCAAGCCAGAAGAAGGACTCCAACTAGAGGGCATACTTTTCAAGGGACTTTTTTCAACTTAAAAGAAAAACACCTCACTAATCCTATTGCTAAGAGGAGTTCCCTTCCTGTCTAACTAAACTGAGTTGCTTGTCAATAGTCAAAATAAAAATATTCCTACATCCAAACCTATCCACTAAACTGGCCCTATCATTTTGAGGGGAAAAAAAAAGAAATTTAGATGGAGTGTCCTGTAATCCGTGTTAGATACTGGAATATTTTCAAGAGGTTCCCGGAATCCATCACATTAACAGTTGCTCTGGTTTCACAGTTCCTGGCTTTTTATCAAAGCTCCTTGAGGCTCTCAAGTTCTACCACAAATCCAAGTCTTAAGTTCCAGAAAAACAAATGTCCAAAGTAAATGTTTTAAGTTCCAGACCAAAAAATCAAAATATCTTTGAATGGTGGATATTGGTTCCCCTTTGGTTCTCTCCACCACTTGTTTTATTCTTTCCCCACTTTCTCCTCATGTCTGTTCTTTATTTTCTTTTTTAGGCCTTGCAGGCTCTCTAGGGGTTATTTGTCCCAATACTTTAGCTCTCTTGAGTATCTGTAACACCTCTCCTCCACTTGGGGTTCTCTCTGCTCTTGTGGGTTTTTGTGAGCCTTGTGTTCATTGCTTTCTGTATTGGCTATCTCTGGTTCTCTTGGGTTTCTTTGTCCAATACTTCACTTAGCTCTATGTAGTATCGGTAACCCCTCTCTTATACTTGTTTCTCTCAGATGTTGTGGGTTGTTGTGACCCTTCTGGGGGATTATCCTCCTCGATTTTTTTGAACTTGGGTAACCCTTCTCTTTCTCCCGTCCAGTCTTTGTGTTTCTTTATTAGGACTCTCTGGCTCCCTTGGGTTTCTTTGTCTCACTACTTCACTTGACTCTATGGGGTACCATAAACCCCTCTCTTCTATTAATGGTTCTCTCCGCTCTTGTGGGTTTTGCGACCCTCCTGGAGGATTATCCCCCTCGAGTTTCCCGAGCTCTAATAACCCTTCTTTCTCTTGTTCAGTCTTTCTCTCAGGGCCTCTGTGACCCTATATTTCACTGAGCTCTATCTGTTCCCCCTCAGGAACATTGCGAGTGTCATAGCTTTTGGGCTGTAATCCATTGGTCTGGGATGTGCTCCAATAGTTCTTTTTGTTTATGTCAATAGTACCCAATGTCCTAGTAAACAATAACTAAGCCATAAAGACTACAATGGAGTACAAGGGAAGGAGAGTCAGGTAAACAAATGTGCTGAAAAGTGATAAAAGGGCAGTTACTGCGGGGGGAAGTTGGAGCTGCTCAAGTGATGTTGGAGAAACATAGTCAGACTGGAGAGCAGAGCTAGAGGACCAGAAAGAGGCTGGTAATACTCCCCCCATTATGGCCTATGGGTAAATGGGGGGGCTGATCTGCCCCCTTTTTCTGCTTGGATTTTGAAGCATTGAAATTGCATTTTGGGCTCCAGAAGCTCAGAAAGCTTTTCTTCTTGCTTTTTGGGAGAATTACCATCGTCCAGCATGGGGTCGAGCATGGATTCACATGCTCATGAATATTCCCCGTCGCCAGGCTGGGAATCCTCGGTAAAGAAAAAAAATCGGTATCAGTTTAGTTTCTAATATGTCTTTCTAAGTAGTAACCAATGACTGGTCTCTGGGTCATACTGGCCCCAGCCATTGACTGCCCTCTCCCTAAGCCCCGCCCCCGGCAGCCATCCTCAAATTTTTATTGCACGCTCAAGTGTTGGGAGTCCTCGTGCTATAGCTCTCGAGATTTTACTGCGTTTTGCGTTTTTTCAAAGAGATTTATCTAATTGTTCAGTTTAATCGAGACTCAAGCTCGACCGTTTCTACTTTCGATCAACGGGGACCCGTTTCAGATTTATCTACGCCCCTCAAGGGTGAAGTTTTCATCGAGTTACGCTTCTTGGAGGATTCCAGATGTTTCTGAGGCCTACCTTGTAGACGGGAAGAACATGGCCCAGGAGAAGGGAAGCTCGACTCCCGGCAAACTGTTCAGGATCTGCCCTGGATGCAACCTACAAAATGTGTTCAAGGAGGACGAGCATTCGAAATGCCTTTACTGCCTCCAAGAGGACAAAACACACGTGGAGAAGGACTGTGCATTTGCTTTAACATGTCGGACGATGAGAGCTCGCTGGACCCGTCTCTCCAACTGGCTGGAAGGCAAGAGCCCAGGAGGGGAGAAGAAGAAGAAGTCCGAGCGGTCTTCTTAGTCCTGTGAGGGCGCCCTGGTGACGGGGGCCCAACAGAAGGCAAAGCACTGCAAGTCCGTGGGCACTGGGAGCGCCGAATGGTCGGGCTCCTTGGCTGTCAGGCAGGGCGCACCTTCACCGACGCCATCAACCGCGAGCCAACGCTCTGGCTCGGGGAAGAGGAAATCCGGAAACGCGGCTAAGCTTCTCGAGAGGCCCCGGTCGATCTTGGAGGAACCGGCCGAGGGGAAGCGAGGCAGTCACCCTCACCCTAAGGTGAAGGCCTCAGGCGCGCCCAAGGTGGTGAAGGCCTTGGTTCACCTGGCTAAGGCCTCTATCGAGGGAGTCGCTGCAGCCCTGGCAAAGCCTGTGGAGGCTATCCCAGTGGAGGCGACCTCGGGGCCCAGAGTTTCCCTGCCTCCGCAGAACGAATCCACTTTTAAGCCCATCGAGAAGACCCCCGTGAAGACCACGGTGGAAAAAGAGGGGGGGGCCGGTGGCCGTTACGGACACGGACTGTCCGGTTTCCTGTCTGGTTTCTTTCAGGTTTCCGGTCTGGTTTCTTTCAGGTTTCCGGTCTGGTTTCTTTCAGGTTTCCGGTCTGGTTTCTTTCAGGTTTCCGGTCTGGTTTCTTTCAGATTTCCTGTCTGGTTTCTTTCAGATTTCCTGTCTGGTTTCTTTCAGATTTCCTGTCTGGTTTCTTTCAGATTTCCTGTCTGGTTTCTTTCAGATTTCCTGTCTGGTTTCTTTCAGATTTCCTGTCTGGTTTCTTTCAGATTTCCTGTCTGGTTTCTTTCAGATTTCCTGTCTGGTTTCTTTAAACTTTGTGTTGTATGTATCCTTAACTTTCATTATTACAGGGGGAGAGAGTCCCAATTCAACATGGTGGTAAAGAAGCAGGGGTTTGATTGGTCAATAGCAAGTGGCATTGTGATTGGGTGACAATGAGACAAGGGAGCTTTAGCAGAATTCTAAACTGCCTTTCATTGTCTTACCTAAAACAGGGAGGTCCTGTTTCTTTTTAGTCTGAGTTTAGGTTTAAATTCTTGTAAATTCAGGTTATTTATTTTGAACTTGAATCCACTTTTGAGGAAATTCTTCATGGGACAAGGCAAGCGGACACATTGGTGGGAGCACAGCGCTCTAGAACTTAGGAAGCGTTCTTCGTTCGTGTTAATCAACCGACATCACGCATGTGTTTAGTCAAGTCCTTTTCGGTTGGCGCATGTGCGTGTGAGGTAAACTTTATAATTGTTCCTCAACGCGCGTGTGCAAAAGAGAAGTGTCTTTTAGGAAGTCACTTCTATCTGCTCTCGCGCAAGAAAGAGAGTAGTAAATCAAATATTATAACGTGCATGAGTGAAGGAAAGTAAATGTTTGACAACCTGTGAACGTAATTTCAGTCTGAACACTTCTTTTGGGGTACGCACGTTTCTAAGATTATTTGGTCAACAGTTTCCTTTATGCTGGTGTAATGTTAACCTGAAATGATTGAATTGACCAAGTTGTTTTCTGAAAGTTGTTTCTTGTGATATATATCTCTTGTTCAGAACTATATGATTCCAAATAATAATTTATTAACTCAAAAAAGACAACACATACCTAAACCTTGGTTTTGGAGTCAGAACCTGTGTAAAGAGAAAATATTCTAAAGAACTATTCTGCAAATCTCAATCAGTAAGCAAGGTTCTAATACTAAGGAAGAGTCCATCTCAAAATTCCTTTTAATTCTCCATTTTGAAAAGCATAAACTAATTGCCAGTTTAATAAAAAGGAGGAAAGAAAACTCAAGTCAGTTTGGAATTGAACTTTGGATGTCAGTCAGTTTGAACCTGCAATCTGCTCATCAGCTTCCAGGACTAAAGAGGTTATTTTGTGGAACATTAACAAATCATCTACTATTTGAATATTCAAAATACATTGAATATATATTAAGCAAAGGCCTTTCAGACTTCAGAAAGGCTAAGCAGGTATTTGTTTCTTGGGTTGCTTAGTGGGGATGATTTGTTTAGGAGAAATTAATTATGTAATTTTCTTGTCCTCTGCAGGTGCTCAGCAGTAAACAAGAGAGAGAGTGAGCGACCTGTGTTGTGTTTTTTATTTTTCTCCACTTCCCCTTTTCCCTCTGGGGTGTGGAGATTTCTGCTGTCCCATTCAGCAGTTGGCTACACATCTTAGGGGGACCTGTGGGACCAGCAGCTTCCGTGGAGAAAGAATCAGGACCTGACACGGACCCAACCTCCAAGGAGGAACTGACCGAGAATTCTGAAGAGGCCCAGCCCCACGGGAGGAATCCCGAGGAGGGGGACGACAAGAGCGAGGGTGGCAACGACGACGTGGCTCCCGTGGAGGAACAACCGTCGCTCCCGGCACGCCCGTCGCAACCCGAGCCTCAGGACAACTCAGCGGCCATTTTGACGGCAATCCACCCGACGAGATTGGCTCCTTCCACGCCATGATTGCCAGGGCATCCAAGCTTTTTCAACTCTGCCCCGAGGAGAAGGAAGGCTTCCTCTACCAACGACGCAAGGCCAAAAGGAAGAGGGTCCTCGCGCTGCCGTTGCTGGATGACATCTGGGACGAGGGACTTGCCCTCCTCAAGAACCCATCCACGACAACTGCCAAGAGGGACCGGTACGAGAAGTACCGGGTCCCCGACGCCGCCCCGTTGTGCCTTAGGGAGCAGCCAACCCCGGATTCGGTCTTCTCAGCGACGGCCAAGAGGAAAGCGTGGGGGGGGTGGTCATCGCCTTCATCCTCAACTTTCCCACCGGACGGCGAGGGAAAGAAGCTGGACGCCGTAGGACGAGTCATCTCGTCGGCGGCGACAATTAAGGCGGCCAACGCCCTAGTGATCGTGGCCCGCTACGACAGGGAATTGTGGTACAAGATCGACCCCCTCTTTGGGCAGCAGCGTTTGCCTTCAATGGCGGGGGTGGCTCAAGGCGACGGATTTCCACCAGGACGTGCAAGCCAAGGTTTTGGACATGCCCTTTGACGGGAACAATCTGTTTGGAAAGACTGTGGATGAGTCGCTGCAGGCCATCAAGACTGACACTGAGGCGGCTCGGGCATTGGGAGTTCTGAAGCAACGGCGGCTGCCCTTTCGGAACTACGGTGGCATGCAAGGTGCCTCCAAGGGATTCGGCGGCAGCTCCTCGACCTACCGTCAAGTGGCCCGCTCCTTGCCGCAAGAAGCCTACAGGGGACGAGGCAAGTCCGGTGGATCTCGCTGTCGTCGCCAGGGAGGCCAGGGCGGCAAGGCCGCTTCCAAGCAAGACTGAACCGGCCATCGCGTCGGGTCCCCACCGAAGCACCCCGGTGGGAGGCCGGTTGACAAGGTTCGTCAGCGTGTGGAAGTCCATCTCCACCGACTGTTGGGTGCTGATGCCCTGGCCCACGGGCACACTCTGGAATTTCTAAAGAAGTGCCCCCGAATTCCTCCCGTGGCCAGGAAGGAAAACCACATCTCTCAACTACTGTTAGAGGTAAGGTCGATGCTCAAGAAAGGAGCCATCAAGCTCGTCCCAAAGAGGCTCCGGGGTTCCGGAGTATACTGAAGGTACTTCCTCGTCATGAAGACAGGAGGTTGGCGTCCCATCCTGGAGCGTCGGCTAAACAAATACATCAAGGCACAGAAGGTCCGAATGGTCACCCTCCAGCACGTGCTGGGCCAGCTGGAGGAAGGCGACTTCCTATCGTCGTTGGATTTGGAGGATGCGTACTTCCCCATCCTAAAAGGACATCGAAAGTTTCTCAGGTTCGTAGTCCAAGGGGGGCCCTACCAGTTCAAGGCCCTCCCGTTCGGATTGAAATCGGCGCCCAGGGTGTTCACCAAGTGCCTAGCACCAGTGGCGGCACGGCTTTGCCTGCAGGGGATCCACGTCTACCCCTACCTGGACGACTGGCTCATCCGAGCAGGGACAAGGGAACTCGATGTAGAACACACCGCAAAGACCATCCGGCTGCTCACGGACCTGGGATTCTCCATCAACTTCCCCAAATCCCACCTGGTTCCGTCACAGGTCGCGCTGTTTCTGGGAGCCAAGCTCGATACAGTGGTGCGATTGGCCTCGCAGTCGGAGGAAAGAAAACAGGCCATCCCGGGCAAGGTACAGGGTCTGCTGGCCATGGACGTGGCCAGAGTGAGGTCCATCAAGTCCCTGCTCGGGATGATGTCTTCTTGCATCTATCTGGTGCGCCTGTGCAGGCTTCGGATGCGCCCTCTGCAGGAGTTCCTCGATGCCCGTTGGATGCAAGCGACTGCAGCTTCGAGGACAAGATCTCGCTCAACGAGGCATGCTGCCAGGCAATCCGATGGTGGGGCACACCCGCGCATCTCGCGGCGGGCACGACCTTTCAGACTCCAGCATACCAGGCGACAGTGACGACGGGCGCCTCCCTGGAGGGGTGGGGAGTGCACACCAGAGATCTTCACGCGAGAGGCCTGTGGCTCTCGGAGGAGAGGCCGCTCCACATCAACATACTGGAGCTCTGAGCGGTGTTCTGGGCCCTCAAGTCATTCCTCTCGTCCCTCAAGGGCAAGGTGGTGAAGATCTTCACTGACAACACCACCACGATGTTCTACATCCGGAAACAGGGAGGAACCAGATCCCCAGCCCTGTCCAAGGAAGCCCAGGATCTGTGGCACTGGGCCGTTGCCCAGGGGATGTTTCTGGTGCCTTTTCATCTAGCAGGGATAAAAAACACCATCGCCACCTCACTCAGCAGGGAGCTGCGCTCGTCCCATGAGTGCGAACTACGCCAGGATCAAGTGGATCAACTCTTCCGGCGATGGGGCAAACCCCAAATCGACCTGTTCGCGATGGCGACGAACTCCAAGTGCCAGAGGTTCGCCAGCAGGTTCCCCCAGCCGAGGAGCATGGGCGATGCTTTCTCGTTCCCCTGGGACGGCCTGTTCCTGTATGCTTTCCCACCGTTGCCGTTGCTGCTCAGGCTCATCAACCAACTCAAGAGGTCCCGGTGCAGGATGATCCTCGTCGCACCAAGGTGGTCGAGACAGATCTGGTTCCCAGACCTTCTGGACTTGTCAGCGTCCCCACCAGTCAAACTGTCGATGGACGCAGATCTTCTCGCCAGAGAAGGAGACGCCATTCTTCATCACGACCCGGTGTTGCTGAACTTCCAGGCCTGGCTCCTGCAGCACTAGAGTTTGGAGGGTACGATATCCCGTCCGAATGCAGAGAGGTTCTTGTAAAGGCTAGGGCGTCCTCAACTCTCAAGTGCTACGGACACAAGTGGAAGAGGTTCTCTGTCTGGTGCCGTGCACAGAAGATTAACCCTCTACGGATTACTGCCCCTCAAGTGCTACTGTACTTCCTGTCGCTGGCCAAAGCTGGACTAGCTCATGCTTCCATTAAGATGCATCTGGCAGCGATTTCCCGATATACCAGAACTGCAAGACGGTCATCCCTGTGGTCTCATCGCCTGGTGAAGCAGTTTATGAAAGGACTGTTCTGATCGTTAAAGCCGGTGAAGGCTCCAGCCCCGGAGTGGGAGCTCAACGTGGTGCTGACCAGGCTCATGGGCCCGCCATTCGAGCCTTTGCATTCGGCTCCGTTGAAGTTCCTGTCGTGGAAGACAGCGTTCCTTGTGGCCATCACTTCCGCACGACGTGTGGGAGAGATTCAGGCCCTATCCTGCAAGTCTCCATACTTGACTTTTCACAAGACGAGGGTGCTGCTGAGGACGCACCCCTCCTTCATGCCCAAGGTGCCGTCAGGCTTCCATCTCACAAGCCCTTGGTGTTGTCAGTTTTCTTCCCGTCTCCGGCCGAGAGGACTTTGCACTCGCTGGATGTGGCTAGAGCGCTGAAGTTCTAAGTGGACCGAACAAAGAGTTTTCGGAAGACATCACAGCTGTTTGTGAACTTTGGACCTGTGAACCAAGGGAAGGCTCTCTCGAAGGCTTCCATTTCCAGATGGCTTTCCGGCTGCATCATGCACTGTCATCGGTTGGCAAACCGACCATTGCCCGGCCGTCCGAGAGCCCATTCGACCAGAGCGATCGCTGCTACCACGGCGTTCTTGTCTGGTGTGCCCCTGCTGGACATCTGCAGGGCTGCTACGTGGAGGTTGACGCACACCTTCACGAGATTCTACTGCGTCAACCGGGATTCCAGGGAGGAGTCCAGAGTCGGCCAGGCAGTGCTGCGCAACCTGTTCGCTTAAGGTGAGCCTGGTGAGGAGGTAAGAGATGCTTAATGTTGAGTTTGATGTAATGCTTAATGTTGAGCCTTGCCACCTCCCGTGGTTGTGCATGTGTGTACTGCTATGTATTCTTATATTCATGAGCATGTGAATCCATGCCAGACCCCATGCTGGAGAAGGAACAAGTTACTTACCTGTAACTGTTGTTCTCCAGCATGGGTCAGGCATGGATTCACAAGCAAACCCTCCCTCCTTCCCCTCTGCGGCTCTTCACTTGGTCATACTGCCACTTCACGTGCTACCAAATCTGAGGATGGCTGCCAGGGGCGGGGCTTAGGGAGAGGGCATTCATTGGCTGGGGGCAGTATGACCCAGAGACCAGTGATTGGTTACTACTAAGAAAGGCAGATCAGAAACTGATACTGATTTTTTTCTTTCTCCAGCATTGGATCTTTCATGGATTCACATGCTTAGAATATTCCCCGTCGTCAGACTGGGAACCCTCGGTACACATATATATAGTCATTTCCAATAGGAAAAACTTCTGCCCTATCCCCGTCTGCGTCCTCTACGGGGCCGCCCACGTACGCCCCGTTGGACGTGATGGTATATAAGCCCCGCCCCCGCGGGTCCCTTCAGATTTCAACCGTCTCCAAAGATAGTGGGATCTCCTCGTGTATTTCTTCAAATACTTATCGATTGTTTCTAACTCCTGCGAGTTGGTCTGTTTGGTCCGCTTCCAACTCCTACGAGTTTTGTTAGTTAATCTGGCAATAATGTCGGGTAAGCCTCTTTTCCGCCCGTGTGCCACGTGCGGTCTAAAGAAGGTTTATGAAGGGGATGGCCATCTTGACTGCATCTACTGCCTTCACCCCCACCACTCGGCGGACCAATGTGATATCTGCAAGGGGTTTTCCCAAAAAACCCTGAAGGACCGGAATCGGCGACTGGTCTCGTGGCTGAACGACGGCGCTGGAGCGTACCCTCAATCGGAGGTAGGATCGGTGCGCAGTATCGCCTCAGCGAAAACATCAGAAGCCTCCCGACGCTCACATCCGTCGGAACCTCCGGCCAAAAAATCACGGCCTACGGGGAAGGACGTGCCTCGAAGTCATTCCTCTAAGGCCTCATCGAAAGAATCGACGAAGAAATCATCTTCCTCTTCTTCTTCGTCGAAGAAAGACAAGGACAGGCCAAAATCCTCCTCGAGCGATCAGAAAAGATCAGCTACGAGTAGAGAGGCGGATAAACACAGGGAGAGCTCCGCGAAGGCGGGACCGCCTAAGCCACCTGCAGGCCTTCCGTCGACGACGACGATGGCGACGATCCAAGTGCCCACTCCGTCACAGTCCCCCGCCTTTCAAACGGGCTCATCGTCGACGACGATTCCCTCGTCGACGGAGTTCCAGGCCTGGAGGCCAGAAACGTTCGACATGGGGCTACCCGACACACTGCTACAAGAACAGCCAGTTTCGATCGCCTCCAAAGAGGACGACGGCTTCAGAATAGTGAGCCCGGAAGACCTGGGGCTACGGCCCAGATTTCCTTCTGGTGCAACCTGCTCTCAAGTTTTCACCCAGCCTCCAAACGCCCAGGCTACTCTCTCCATGGAGGTACTTTCCTCCTTACACTCGCTCTTGAAGTCCCTGGACGAAAGGCTCCCGCCTGTTCCGACGACTCCCCTCGGCGACGAGCCCGGACCTTCACACCGCCCGACTAGATCGGTCGTGGGCCCAACTGCTCCAACAGTCCAGGAAGAAGGTGAGCTCTCGGACTCCCTCTCTGAACAGGGGTCAGCTTCTAATATCTCCCTCTCGCCGTCGAGAGACCCGTCATGGGTTTCGGATGTGGAGGTGGATCCTCCGAAAAGTCCCATTCACCCATCTCCACCGGACGACATAGGGGCCTTCCATTCCATGATGGAAAAAGCCTGCAAGGAGTTCGGTTTGACCCAACAAGAAGAAAAGAAGGACTGCTTCCTCTTTGACCACATGGGCAAGAATAGGCGTTCCGTTTTTTCGATACCGATACTGGACCACGTATGGAAAGAGGGCGTCCAAACCATGCGGCATCCATTCTCGGAACCTGCGGTCAAAGGCCGCGTAGAGAAGAAATTTAAAGTTCCAGATTCGACGCCAAAATGCCTCTCTGCGCAACCCACGCCTGACTCGGTGGTATCGGCGGCGGCGGCGACGAGAAAGGCAAAGGCCCAGCATAAGTGCTCTACCCCGCCGGACTCCGAAGCTAGACGCCAAGACGCTTTCGGTAAGAAGATCCTGTCAGTGGGAGCGTCAACAGTGAAAGCAGCGAACTCCCTGGCAATCATGGCCAGGTATGACAGGGAGATGTGGCACAGACTGGCACCCATTTTGGACCACCTCCCCGAAGAACACAGAAAATCAGCTATGTCCCTGGTTCGTGAAGGAGAAGAAGCCTCGAACCATGCTATCAATATAGCGGTGGACCTGGCAGACTCGGGGTTCAAACAAATTAACAATGGAGTGGTTCTACGACGCCAGGCCTGGCTCAAATGCACCAACTTTAGACCCGAGGTGCAATATAAGGTCGTCGACATGCCTTTCGAAGGTGACCACCTGTTTGGCGAAAAGGTGGATGAGGCCTTGAAAGGAATGAAGGAGGACTCTGAGACGGCGCGCTCGCTGGGCTCCCTCCAAAGCGGTAAGCCCTTTCGTTCCTTTCGCCCCTTTAGAGGAGCTACGGGAAACGCACGATTTGCGGGATCCAGGGATAGAGCATTCGGGAGGTCTTCATATCCGTCCCAAGGTTATAGACGCGCCTCACAGTCCTCGACCCGACGCAGAAATTTCCAGGCCTCTAAGAGACGTCCCACTTACTCGTCGTCGACGGGAAAACAAAAAGATCAACAATGACGTTCTAGGAGGGAGAGTGTCAAGTTGCGTCGAGGAATGGGAGTCTATTACGACAGATCGGTGGGTTCTGGACACGGTGAGACTGGGACATTCCCTAAGATTCAAATCCAGACCTCCAAAACGTCCACCGATATGCCTGTCTCAACCACACCTAAGCGTCTTGCGTCGAGAGGTTGCGCTCATGCTAAAAAAAGGCGCCATCGAGTTAGTACCTGCTTCACAGAGAGGCTTAGGGGTTTACTCACGCTGCTTCGTAGTAAAGAAACCAAACGGGAAGTGGCGCCCCATCCTCGACCTACGGGACCTCAACAAAACCCTGCTGAGTCAAAAGTTCAAGATGCTTACTCTACAGGAGGTAATCAGATCGGTCCAAAAGAACGATTTCCTAGCGTCTCTGGACCTCCAAGATGCGTATTTTCACATTCCGGTGCGCACTCACCACAGGAGGTTCCTGAGGTTCCTAGTCGGCCAAACACACTACCAATTTACTGTGCTCCCTTTCGGCCTGAAGTCCTCCCCAAGAACCTTTACAAAGTGCCTAGCACCCGTAGCAGCCTGGCTGCGGAAGGAAGGGCATCACGTTTACCCGTACCTCGACGACTGGCTCGTGAGGGGATCCTCCCCAGCGTCGACCAACGACAGCCTATTGACCACCTTGCGACTGCTACAGCGTCTGGGATTTGCAGTGAACTACGAAAAGTCTTCACTAAAGCCCTCGAAGAGCTTGAAGTTCCTAGGTGCTCAATTCGACACCCACACGGGACTAGTGAAACCATCCCGGGAAAGGTTGTTGAAAATCAAACACCTGACAAGCCAACTTCGTTTACAGAGAAGGTTGTCAGTAAGAAAATATGCGGCTCTCCTCGGCTCCATGGCATCGTGCATCCACCTAGTCGCGAACTGCCGGTTGTTCATGAGACCTCTACAGGAGTTCCTATCAGACAGATGGAAGCAGGCCACAGGCCGCTGGTCGGACAAGATAATAGTCGACGACGAACGAGTTATCAAAGCCATCCGATGGTGGAAAGTGGCGCGCAACCTGGACAGAGGGGTCCCCTTGCAGGAGCCGGAATTTCAGAACACCATCATTACAGATGCCTCTCTGTCGGGCTGGGGAGCACACATGTCACGTCACCAAACCCAAGGCAGGTGGTCGTCGACCGAATCTCGCCTACATATCAACGTCCTGGAGCTAAGAGCGGTGAGATGGGCCCTGAAATCTTTCCTCCCACACATCAAGGGGTCAAAAGTAAGAGTGCTCACGGACAATACGACAGCTATGTTCTACCTGATAAAACAGGGTGGCACCAGATCCAGGACCCTCTCGAAGGAAGCTCAAAAGATCTGGCATTGGGCTTTAAAACACCACATCTCCCTAGTAGCATACCACCTACCGGGAGCGAAGAACTTACAGGCGGATTCCCTGAGCAGGACGATGTCACAAATACACGAGTGGGAGCTGGACTCCACTCAACTCGGGGAAATCTTCGAAAGATGGGGGACCCCGTCGATCGATCTCTTCGCCACGGAAAGAAACCGAAAATGTGCTCAGTTCGCGAGCAGATGGCCCCAAACAGACTCCCTGGGGGAAGCGTTCTCGTTTCCGTGGACAGGCAAGTTCCTCTACGCCTTCCCTCCATTTCCCCTCATACGGAGGACGATCCAGGGGATCCACAGGTACAATTGCCGGGTCATCCTAGTGGCCCCGCGCTGGCCGAGGCAACCATGGTTCTCAGACCTCCTTCATCTGTCGCTGGATCAGCCGATACCATTCAGGAAAGTACCGAACCTCCTGTCCAGGGACGAGGGGACCGTGTGGCACCACAATCCGGACAGCCTGAACTTAACTGCATGGCTCCTGACTTCTCGGAGTTCGGGAACCTAAAAGTCTCGACTGATTGCCGAAGGATTCTGCAGGCGGCCAGAGCCCCGTCCACTAACAAATCATATGTAAGCAAATGGAAAAGGTTTTGTATATGGTGTCAAACACAACAAAATATACAACCTTTGGAAGTAACTCCGGAGCAAATCCTCCCGTATCTTCTTCATCTTGCGGAAAGCGGACTGTCATCATCGTCAATCAAAGTACACCTGGCGGCTGTTTCAAGATTTACCAGAAGAAGACAGTCCCCTCCACTATTCAGTGACAGGCTAGTGAAGCATTTCATGAAGGGTCTGTTTAGAACCTTCCCTCCGGAAAAACGGTTCCCACCGTCGTGGAGTCTGTACACGGTTCTAGCTGCCTTAATGAAGCCTCCCTTTGAGCCAATGTCCTCTTCATCTCTACAATTTCTATCTTGGAAACTCGCGTTCCTAGTTGCCATCACTTCGGCTAGAAGAATGTCGGAACTACAGGCACTGGTCATAGACCCTCCATATCTGAGGTTCTTTAAGGACAAAGTTATTTTATCAACTAACCCTTCATTCATCCCAAAAGTACCGTCGGTCTATCATAAGCACTCGACCCTGGTACTCCCTACTTTCTTTGCATCTCCTTCGTCGACGGCGGAGAAGGCTCTTCACACTCTGGACGTCAAAAGGGCACTAAAATTTTACCTACAAAAAACGCAAGATATCAGAACCACCAGACAGCTATTCGTCGCCTACGGCCCCTCGGCTAGGGGTAAGGCTATCTCCAAACAAGGTCTGGCTCGCTGGGTCTCCTCGGCGATTACCCTGTGTCATTCCAAGGCCGGGAGACCTCTACTACATCGTCCCAGAGCCCATTCCACGAGATCGACATCTTCCTCCGTGGCTCTATGGGCAGGAATTCCGCTGACGGACATCTGCCAGGCGGCGGCATGGTCTGTTCCGCACACGTTTACGCGCCACTACTGCCTGGAAAAGCAGCACGCGGATGAGGTACAAATGGGAAGGGCAGTGCTTCGCCACCTTTTTCAATGAGGTAAGCCAAAGTTTCAAGTAGAATGCTGCCTATTATTATTTGGCCTCAGCTGGTTTTTCAGAGTGTATACATGGAGGTGCATAGTTTATTGACCTAAACATAAGTGGTTGGGTAGATATGTGCGCAAGGGGTGCATACTGAGTCATATGACATAGCATTGTATGGCGAAAATCCGTTTCGTATCAGTATAATAAGTTGTTGCTTACATACATGGTGTAAACGGTAGTGTTTGGGGGTGTCTCTACGACTGTAAGTTACATTGCACTCTCACCTCCTTCTTGATGTTACTGCTTTACAATCTATTCTAAGCATGTGAATCCATGAAAGATCCAATGCTGGAGAAGGGAGTAGTTTCTTACCTGTAACTCCATTTCTCCAGCATTGGTATCTTTCATGGATTCACATGCGCCCTCCGGCCTCCCCGGACTGCAATGTGGAAGATTGGTATGCAAGCAAGTTTTCCCCCCGTTATCTTGGAGGGGTCGAAATCTGAAGGGACCCGCGGGGGCGGGGCTTATATACCATCACGTCCAACGGGGCGTACGTGGGCGGCCCCGTAGAGGACGCAGACGGGGATAGGGCAGAAGTTTTTCCTATTGGAAATGACTATATATATGTGTACCGAGGGTTCCCAGTCTGACGACGGGGAATATTCTAAGCATGTGAATCCATGAAAGATACCAATGCTGGAGAAATGGAGTTACAGGTAAGAAACTACTCCCTTACCGAGGATTCCCAGCCTGACGACGGGGAATATTCATGAGCATGTGAATCCATGCTAGACCCATGCTGGAGAACAACAGTTACAGGTAAGTAACTTGTTCCTTTTTGATGGAGCTGCATAAGGAAGCACTCCTATCTATGGAACAATTTTAATCAGATTTGGCTTATGTTTACATCATGGTCAATTCCGATTGACACTGAATCTTTTTAGAGCGTTTTTTCGCCTTTTTGCTGCTTTTTGCTGAGAGACTGATGGTTTTGATAGGTGGTTTTTCCATTTGAATCTGATATTTTGGTATTTTCCTGGATTGTACAGCCAACCCGCCTTCATCAAGGCCTGGGCTCTAGGCATCCAGCCTTGAGCTCTTTTCCCCCTACTATGAGAGGACTGTAGTGAGGAACGAGGAGAGTTATTAAGAAGGGAGTTGATTTTATGAGGCTTTTGTGAGAATTGATGATGTATTGAGAAGGCAGTTAATTTTATGAAGCTGTTTAGTGAGAATTGATCAGCATAAAATTGCTTTTAAGTAGCTATTCTGTTTGTTAGATGGTTGACTCATCTTGAGTTGACATATAGGCTAAGAAAATGATAGCAGTGTTTTCATTTCGAGTGGATTGTGTCCTCCAACGTATTCCTCATCTTAGATGTATTCTATCCAGCTTCGCTGCTCTTTGGAAATTTTTTCGGCAGAGGGTGCCGTGCGTCGATGTCGAGTCGATGGTCCCTCGAAGGCCCTCCGTCGAGGGTGACGTCATCGGGTATATAAGTAGCACGCGCGGTGCCTGTTGGCCTCCGTTCTGTTTTTCCACAGTATACGTTGCTTCGGAGATTCGGCACGCCTCGAGTTCTGTGAAGAATAATAAATATAACGAAATATGTCCTCGTCATCGACGCCGACCACAACCCCGAAATCGGGTTTCAAGAAGTGCAAGTCGTGCGGTTCAAAAATGTCAGTCTCGAACCCACACCGAGAGTGTTTGTGGTGCCTCAGAGAAGGCCACGACATGGAGGCCTGTACGAAGTGTCAGGCGATGACAGGGAAGGCCTTGCGAGAAAGGAGAGGCGAACTACAGGTAGGTCGCAAAACCGATCGTAAAGCCTCTAGCGTCGAGTCGAGGAGAAATCTCCTTGCGAAAGGCATCGATCCAGGTCCCGAAGTGATTCCCATCGCTCGTCGTCTTCGACAAAAAAATAGAAGAAACAACGCCACAGGTCTCCCTCCACCTCGTCGTCAGACGAGTCTCCGAAAAGGATGAAATGCCCCATGAAACATTCATCTCCCGAAAGCCGTCGGCGCCAAAGGCTCCAGCCAAGCCAGGGCAGCCAGAAAAAGGGAAAGATAAGGTTACAAGACCTGTAATATCCTCAGAGCCCTGTAATACACCTCTTCCTCCTCCTCTCCCAGAGAAGGTTTTTCTAGCCTCTCCCCAGGAAGGAGTTTTTCAAGTCCCTGACCTCAATTTTTGAGGAACAGGAGAGATCTGATGAGGAAAATGTACCTTTTGGGCCAGAATATGGCACCCCAAATGTCCCAGAATGCTTGATTTCAGAAGAAAGCAGAATGAGGGACTTGGTGAAATCAGTACACAATGCAAGTGGCATTGACACATCTCCTGAAAATGACTTTGGCAGACCAGAACCAGGAGAGCATGCCAGTCCATCATACTGCCAATTAATGACAAAGGTAGTAGATTACTTAGGATGGGTTAGACCATCAGCCCAATTAATCCAGGATGATTTAACAGATGTATTGGACCATGGTCCCACCGAAGACCCAGTACTACCCTTTCATGTAGCCCTGCAAAATAGGGTAGCCAAGAATTGGGAAACTCCGGATTCTATTCCTCCGGTAAATAAATCCCTCACCTCAAAATACCGCCCGTTCAGTAGCGACCCCGGCTATCTGTCCAAACATCCAACGCATTTTCAATCTTTTATCGACAAAAAGAAGAAACGGCCAGTAAGTTCTTTACTTTTCTGAGCACCCCGGCCGCGAGACCCCTTTCCGGGCTCTTCCCGGGCCGGGAGGAGCGTCAACCGCTCTGTCACCGGGGATTTCCCCGAGGTGCCTCCTAGGCCTAATTATTGTACCAGAGTTTTCTTTTCTCCAAGGGTCTCCGTAAGGGGCCTGTGGATACCAGAGTATGCTCTAAGGCCCCTCCTGTGGGGGCTGCTTGTAGACCCAGTTCTGAGTCGTGGGGTACCAGAGCTCGCTCTGAGGCTTCTTTATCGGCTTCCCTCTAAAGTACCGGGGTGCGCCCCGAGGCCTTGGTTGGGCTTGGTGTTACCGAACGGATGTTTCGAGGCCCGCGCTAGTAAGGCTGTTACCGGACCGGGGTCCGAGGTCCCTCGTACAGAGGCTAAAGTAACCAACATTTCTGAGAGGCCCGGTGAGGCCTTATCGGTGAACGTTTTTTCTCACCGTTCCCGCTCTTGTGGCGACACCAGAACAGTTGAGGGGCAAGGAGTGAAAGTTCCTCCTTTACCGGCAGTGCCGAGGTCCTTCCTGTGAAGGCTAGTTTGGCTATTGGTATGTCACAGAAACATTCCAGGCCTCATAGTACCAGCTCGGCCGAGGTTCCTTATGTGAAGGCTAAAATTAAGACCCCTGATCCACCGACGGGGACCCCTGCCTCACTTACTCACCTGCCGCAGTTCCCCTCAGGTGAAGGCAAAATGGCGGCTGTTCGCGCCACGACCACAGTGGCCATTTTGGGCGCTTCCCCTACAACGACGCCATCGGCCTCAGGTGTAGGAGTTGGTTCTGCGGGTGAACATAAAATTCCTTGTGCCCATCCGTTTCATCCAGTTTATGACTGGAACGCTTGGATGCACCTTCCGCACAATGTCTCGTTGCCTGTGGATTCGGCACCCTTGATTTTTGGGGACACTTCGGTGGATGGGCCTGTGTGACAACCCTCCCCTCTCCGTCCCTGGAATTATCCTCCTCATGAGAGGCCTCCTCTGGCAGCTTCAAAACTGTCTCCGGAGGACGCCTTTTTCGGCAAATTTCAGACGCTCATGCGTACCGACCCCATGAGAGAGTATTTCAAGGGTCTTTTTAGGGAGATATGCCTGCCTGCTCCTCCGGCTCCACCCGCTCCCCCGGTGGCTCCGCCGGTGCTTTCCTTGCCTACGGTGCCTCCTGCGACCCTTCCGCCCTTGCCTCCACTGTCCCCCGTGGACAAGGCAGTGCTTGACACGGTTCAGCAGGATCCTGACCTGTCGGATGATGCGCAGGGCGATCAGGACAGCGAAGACCAGCCCCGCTCTATTAGAGCTTTTTATGACCGGGTACTGGACATGATGTGCCTATTGGATGTTCCAGTGCCCGAGGCACCTGCTCCGCAGGAGGGTGTGCTTTCGGGGGCTTGCACCCTGTCTTCTTCGGAGCGTACCGGCCTGTTCTTGCAGAAGGACGTTTTGGCCGAGGTCCGTAGAGTCTGGGAAAAGCCACACTCTGGACTTTTCGTCAATAAGAAAATTGACGCGCGATGCAGGCTACATTCTTCTGAAGAGGTGGCCCTATCATCTTGTCCGCCCACCTCCTCCACGGTGGTGGCTGCGGCCACCTTACAATCCAGGCCTGCAGCATCCTCTTCTATGACGGCTACTCGGGTTCTGGGGAAGGAGGGCAAGCTCCTCGACTCCCTTTGGAGGAAGATTTTCGCTAACTCGGCCTTGCAGCTCCGGCAGGCTAATGCGGAACTGGTGTTAGCGGGGGCGAATATGAAAATGTGGAAAGGTCTGTCGGAATTCATTCCGGTTGAGAAGCTGGAAGACTTTTCTTTTTTTTTTAAACCTGTTTTTATTGTCTTCGCAGTATAAACATAATACATTTTAACAAGGTAATGTAACATTCCTGCAACTCCCCCTAAATCCCACCCCCCTCCTGAAGATATGCTCCTAGTTCTCCAGCATGGAGTCTGGCATGGATTCACATGCTCATGAATATTCCCCGTCGTCAGGCTGGGAATCCTCGGTAAAGAAAAAATCAGTATCAGTTTCGTTTCTGATCTGTCTTTCTTAGTAGTAACCAATCACTGATCTCTGGGTCATACCGCCCCCAGCCAATGACTGCCCTCTCCCTAAGCCCCGCCTCTGGCAGACATCCTCAGATTTTTACTGCACGCTCAAGTGTTGGGAGTCCTTGCGTTTAGCTCTCGAGTTTTTTTACTGCGTTTTCACGCTTTTTCAGGAGAATTTCTCATTTTGTCTGTTTAATCGAGCCTCAAGCTCCACCGTTTCTACTTCCGATAACGGGGACCCGTTTCGGAATTCTTCTACGCCCCTCAAGGGTGAAGTTTTCGTCGAGTTTACACTTCTTGGAGGATTCCGGAAGATCTGCGGCCTACCTCAACGGACATGGCCCAGGACAAGGGGAGCTCGACGCCCGGATCCAAGCTGTTCAGGAACTGCCCTGGATGCGGATTATATAACGTTTTCAAGGAGGACGAGCATTCGCGATGTCTCTACTGCCTCCATGGGGACAAGACGCACGTGGAGAAGGACTGTGCGTTCTGCAAGAACCTTTCAGAACGGACCAAACAAGATCGTCGTTCCCGCCTCGCCATCTGGTTGAGAAGGGCACATCAAGTGAGAAGGCAACGAAGAAGTCTGAGCGGGCTTCTTAGTCCTTTGAGGGCGCCCCGGCGACGGGGGCCCAACAGAAGGCCAAGCACCGCAAGTCCGCGGGCTCCGGGAGCGCCGAAAGGTCGGGCTCTTCGGTTGCCAAGCCGGGCATTACTTCTCCGGCACGTTCGGCCACGAGCCAGCGCTCTCGTTCGGGGAAGAGGAAGTCCGAGAACCCGGGTAGGCCGTTGGAGCAGACCTGGTCGATCTCGAAGGGGGAGCGAGGCGCTGACCCCCCCCCCCCCCCAAGGCAAAGGCCCAGGATGCACCTAAGGTGGTGAGGGCTTTGATCCACCTGGCTAAAGCTTCTACCAAAATGGTCGCTGCGACCCTGGCGGAGCCGACTGAGACTACGCCAATGGAAACGGCCTCTGGGCCCAGAGTATCCCTGCTGCCACGGAGGGAATCCTCTTTCCAGCCCATCGCTAAGACCCCCGTGAAGCCCCTGGCTGAAAAAGAGGGGGAGGGCGGCGGCCATTACAGACTCGGAATCAGCCTCTGAGGAGGAACTGGTGGAGACCGAGAAGGGCCTCAACGAAAGGTCCATAGGCCTCAACGAGAGGTTCATAAACCTCAACGAGAGTTTCGAGAAGGTTCGATCCCAGGGGACAGTCCCTGCTGACGTGATCGAAGATATCGACGACGGACAAGGCCCAGTGGAGCGGCCATCCCGTCCGTCGCAGCCATTGCCCGAGCTACAGGATAGCTCGGCGGCCATTTTGTTGGCAATCCAATCCTTATGTACTGAGATAAGGACAAGATTACCACGGACCCCAACGGAGGAGCCAGAACCAGGCCCGTCGGGAAGCCCTCCTAACAAGCAGAGGAGAGTCCACCCCGCTCCGCCCTTCGTACCTGCGAGACCGGTGGAGCCCTCATGTCCCCGTCGCCGGGAGAGGATACGGCGACGGGGACAGACGATGACGGCGGCGATGACACAGCGGACATCCCGTCGTCAACGCACATCCCCCCCCCCCCCGCGGGCGTCCCCAGCCGACGAGGTTGGCTCTTTCCACGCCATGATAACCAGGGCATCCAAGCTTTTCCAGCTCTGCCCTGAAGAACAGAAAAAGGAGGAGTTTCTGTACCAACGACGAGAGGCTAAGAGGCGGTGCCTTTACTCGACGACATCTGGGACGAGGGGCTTGCTGTCCTCAAGAACCCTGCCACGACACCCGCCAAGAGGGACAGGTACGAGAAGTAACGAGTCCCCGATGCCGTCCCCTTGTGCCTCAGGGCCCAGCCCACGCCGGACTCGGTCGTCTCGGCAGCGGTTAAGAAGAAGGCAGCGGGCGTGGCGGCTTCAACTTCCACTTCCCCGCCGGACAGCGAGGGCAAGAAGTTGGACTCTATGGGACGACGAGTCATCTCGTCGGCGGCGACGACGATTAAGGCGGCCAATGCCTTAGCGATCGCGGCCCGCTATGACGGGGAGCTCTGGTTCAAGATGGCTCCCCTGCTAGATTTCCTGCCGGATGACAAAAGGGCGGAGCCCCTAGTAATTCTGCAGGAGGGCGAGGTGGCGTCGGATCACGCCAGAACGGTGGCGACGGACATTACCAATACCGGATTTTGCCAACTGGGCAACAGAGTTTGCCTCCGACTGTTAGGGAGAATTCTCTGTTTAGGCTGAATTTCCTAACCTAGTGAGTCCCCCAGCAGCTTTGCTGGATTTCTGGAGTTTGTTTTTTTCTCTCCTGCCAAGAGTGAGACTCTTTTTCCCACTCTTGGACATGATTCATGGTGTTCCTTTGACTGTTAATGTGTTTTATGGGGTCCTTTACTCCATAAGGTCTCATGTGTTTTTTACTATGTGTGTTACACAGCACCCTCCGTGCAGTGACACAGGGGTGTCATAGTGACACCCCACCATAGACTCCATACCATGGACTGACTACTGTCTCCCAGGGCATCTAAAGTCACCATTGGCTTTACTAGTCCCAAATTATGAACAGAAACCAGTACAACCCATCATATTGTGGACGTACTGGTCGGGGCAATTCGATTGCCCCGGGGTCTGTTAGTCGAGGGGGCACGTCTCCGTCCCCCCTGATCGAGTTTTGGCTGGTGGCAGTGGATACTACTTTTTATATTCGACCGCGAATATATCCCTATGGGATTTTCCCATTGTTCGAGGCTACCAACTTTAATTATTTAATTCTCATAGCCTCGAACATACTGCCGGTTTATTTAATTAATATTAATTCGCCGGTTGGTATTTTTTACCAGAACTCGATTCTAAAATGGCGTTTGTGTTCTCTTCTGTGACTCCAACCCAAGTCGAGCCATTTGTTCCACGTTTTGGCGGGCTTCTCCACAGAAGCCTCCAAAAGTGGTGCCACTCTGTCTTGGTACCACAGGGGGTGTGGGAGGGGGTTTAGGCACCCTGGACTGAGTTACCTTGGTAACTCAAGTCGCACTCTTGTGTGATTGGCCCAAGTGGTGAGCCAGCCGGCTCACTACTTAGCATGTTTGATTGACAGCTAGGCTGAGTGAATGGGGGTGTGCTGCATAAAAGCAGGGCTTTGGGGACTGGAACTTCAGAAGTCGCCACAGGACCTGAGAATCCGACGAGGGAGAAGCTGAGCCGACCTGCTACGACAACACCACCGGTGGAGCCCTGCAGAACCGACTCACCACTTCCCGACGACAGAGAAGATCTCCCGACTGGAGAGTCTTCTTCCCCTGACTGGTGGGCACAACCAGTTTACCTTCTTTTTCTCGCATCCCAGGACGTCTTGTGGTCGAATTGCCAGTGCCAAGCACCCCGGCAACCGGATAGCCACTTACCACTGGACCGCGAACCAAAGGACCGCTCCTTTTAACTGAGAATTGCGCAGCTGGTTTCCTCCCTGGCAGTGCAACGACTCCTGTCTTCCTCCCCAACGAGATCCTCTCTTCCCCCAGACGAAGTACCGACTTGCATCCGCTGCCAGGAACAACTGCCCCCGCTGGAGCATTCTCACCACTTTAAGGTACAGTGTCCGCCAGGCCTCCCTTTCTAAAGATTGCTACAAGGTAATAATAATCCCTTAATCTTCTGGACTGGGCTGGCCGCCTTGACCATCTAACTGGTCCCTTTCTTTTGGTCCAACTCTTTCTGAACCTTTTCGAGACTTTTGTGCACTTCAACCGTGTGACCTTGGACACATTTCGTTCTGATCCTCTTAAAGTGGATCAGGCCTTCTGAACTCTAACTTCACGGTTTTACTTTGCCTTCCTCTCTTGTTGTGTTCTTGTAAAAGTGTTGGGATCTGTTTCAAATTATACTCTGCTTTTCGAAGGGATTGTGTCCTCCGACGTATTCCTCATCTTAGATATCTCCTTCCAGCTCTGCTGGCCTCGGAAAATTTTTCTCTAGAGGGCGCTGCGCGTCGACGTCCTCCGAGTCGATGTCCCTCGACAGCCGCCGTGTCGACGTCATCCTGCCTATAAAGGCCGCGCGCAGCGTCCGTTGCTCAGTTCAGTTTTTCAGCGCTTACTCAGTGCCTCGGAATACCGTTGCTCAGTTCTTGTCAGATTAATCATATTTACCTCGAGTTATTCGATCCGTACTCGATGGCTTCCTCGTCGGAACCGACAACTCCTCGATCCGGCTTCAAAAAATGCCGAGATTGTGGAAAAAAGATGTCGCTGACTGACCCTCACAGAGTTTGTATGTGGTGTTTGGGAGCTGAACACCATTGTTCGTAGTGCGAGGACTATATGTCCATGACAGCTAAGGCCCTGAAGGAGCGTAGGGGGAAGCTGGAGAAAGGTAAGACTTTTAAAGCTTCTTCCTCGTTGACGAAGTCGAGACACTCGTCTCCTCGTCACCATTCGCGCTCCAGGTCTCGGAGTGGGTCCCATCACTCCTCGAGATCGAAGCACTCGAAGAGCAGACGTCGAAGATCCCCTTCTCCGTCTTCCTCTTCCTCTGTTTCGCCAAAAAGAATCCCTTGCCCCACGAAACATAGTTCCCAGGCTGAATGGGAGGAATTCCGCAAAAATATGATGAGCGTCTTCGAGAAAGCGGCCTCGACCCCCTCGAAGACTGCCGAGAGCGATGCTCTGGTTGAAAGACCCGAAGGTCAAAAACGCCGCGAGTCGCAGTACCCGGCGAAGGAAACCTCTCGCGCGCGTCTCGAACCCTCGAGTAGGATTATGACCTCCAAACCTTCCTCGAAGGTTCCGTCGACGCTGAGGTTGGTGTCTTCGACGCCGCTGTCGAAGGGACCTTCGACACACGGGTCTGTCGACTCGACGCCAGCTTCGACACCGGCGTCGACGCCAAGAAAAGTCAGTCACGACACACCCAGTGACTATCCCCAGGTCCTCGATGACGATGGCTTTGAGATTGTCGAGTAGAATCCCAATTCTGTCGAGGTCATCGAGGCCTCCGCCTTTGTTTTCGACGCCACGCTCGAAGCCTTCGGCGTCGACGACATCGACGTTTTCGATGCCGATAATGACAAGTTCGGCACCCTCTGCCTTGGAAATGGGATTTACTCCCTTTATGAGTTCAGAACAATTGAGAACTATGTCCTCAATTTTGGAAGAGGGTGAATTGTCTGAACAGGAAGACACATTTGAGTTGCAGGGACCTGTAACCCCAATTAGAGAGGAATTTTCCTCTGAAGAACGCAGGTTAAAGGATCTTCATGATTCCTTACATGAGGCAAGTGGGTTACACTTCCCCTGAAGTGGAGTTTGCTAGGCCAGACCCGGGGGAGCATGCTGAAACCCCCTATAGAGCCTTAATGGCCAGGATCACAGAGTTTATGGGGTGGTCTGCACCTTCACAATCTTTCCAATAAGATGACCTCACGGATATTCTTGATAAAGGCCCACAGGAGGATCCTGTGGTGCCTTTCCATAAAGCTCTTCAGAGGAAGATTATGACAAACTGGGAAACCCCAGATGTCGTCCCGGCAGTAAATAAGACTTTCTACAAAATACAGGGTATCCTCTACAGACCCAGAGTTTTTGTTAAAACACCCATCCCCAGAAAGTCTGGTGGTACAGGCAGCATCTTCTACCGATGTCAAGACGGCTTATCCTACCGTCCCACAGGACAGGGACGATAAAAAATATGATGCTATGGCAAAGAAAGTTTTTTCCGCATGTAGCATGGCGTTAAAATCTGTGAATGCTACTTGCACCCTTGCTAGATTCAGCCATACACTTTGGGAGTGTGCTTCTACAGCGGCTGACTGCATCCCGGAGGGAGAAGAAAGGGAGGCGTTCCTGAATATCATACAGGATGGTAAAGACGCTATGTGCGAATCCCTCCAGACGGGCATTGATTCGGCTGACAGTATCAGCAGAGCAATGGCGGCAAGTACAACAACCAGGAGATTTGCTTGGTTGAGAAAGTCTGGTTTTGCCCCAGATGTGCAAGCCAGGCTCTTGAACATGCCATTCGATGGCTCTTCTTTGTTTGGGAAAAAGGCGGGTGACAGTTTAGAAAAACTGCAAATTTCAAAAGCAGCAGCAAAATCCCTAGGCGCTGCAATCCGTCAGACACCTTTTCGTCCCACAGGAACCTCTGCGAGAGGCAAGTCCTTTCGCTTCTACTCCGCATTCGGAAGAGGTAGAGGACGACCGGCTCAAAGGGGACAAAGAAGAACTACCTGAGGTGGACGGGGTAGATATTCAAAGGCCGCAGCAACAGCAGGTGCCTCTTTACCATCGGCATCTGCATCAGCCGCCCCAAAACCACTCTGAGGACTCCCCTCACAGGACACCTGTAGGAGGCAGGTTGACTCAACATCTGGCGGAATGGCAGGCTATCACGTCAGATGCTTGGGCATTGGAAACAGTTGCCCAAGGTTACTGCCTGCCTCTCCTACGCATACCTCAGAGTCATCCACCGGGGATCAGCTCTCAGAAAGCTCCAGATCCGCTCCTCTTGCAGGAAATTTTGGACCTGCTAGAGAAAGGTGCCATAGAACCGGTACCTGTAGCGGAGAGGAACAAGGGCTGGTACTCCCCTTACTTTCTCATTCCAAAGAAAGACAGAGGACTGAGACCCATCTTGGACTTGCGAGAATTGAACAAATTCCTCAGAAAAGACAAATTCAAGATGGTCACTCTTTCTCAGATCCTCCAGGCCCTTCAGTTCCAGGACTGGTTGGTATCTCTGGACCTTCAGGACGCTTATTTCCATGTGCCTATCCATCTCAAACACAGGAAATACCTGAGGTTCGCAATTGGCGACTCTCACTATCAATTTCGAGTGCTGCCATTTGGGCTGACCTCCGCCCCGAGGGTCTTCACCAAGTTAATGTCAGTAGTGGCGGCAATTCTAAGGAGGGAACCTACCTGGACGATTGGTTGATCAGGGCTGTCTCTTCGGAACAAGCTCAGATCCAACTAAATTACGTGTGCCACTCCCTTCACAGACTGGGCTTCTCCCTCAATTTAAAGAAGTCACAAATGATACCATCGCAGAGACTCCAGTTCATAGGAGCGATCCTGGACACTTCCCTGGGAAAAGCCTCGCCACCAGAGGTGAGGGCTCAAGATATTCTACAGATGGTTACCAAGTTTCAAAATGCCCAACGTCTCCCAGCCTTCGACTTTTTGAGGTTGCTAGGCCTCATGGCATCCTGCATTTTCCTAGTGCCAGAGGCTCGCCTGAGAATGAGATCCCTCCAGTGGGCACTGAGGACTCAGTGGTTACAATTCTCAGGGAGAATGACAGATCTTCAGGTTCCCGACAGGGTGGCTCGAGACCTTCAGTGGTGGGCCTGTCAGGAGAACATTCTGAAAGGAGAACATTTTTGGCAACCCTGGCCGGAGATAACAGTAGTCACGGATGCCTCACTCACGGGGTGGGGAGCCCACGCCAACGACTTGACCATCAGCGGTCTTTGGTCTCCATCGGAGTCCAGACTACATATCAACCTGTTAGAGCTGAGAGCCATCAGAATTGCGCTGAAGGCGTTCCTGCCAGCTGTACAAGGGAAAAACGTCCTGATAATGACGGACAACACAGTGGCCATGCATTACCTCAACAAAAGAGGAGGCGTAGGATCACTACCCCTGTGCAGAGAGGCGATGCAGCTCTGGTTTTGGGCAATCCAAGAAGGAATCTCTCTATCGGCAGTTCACCTAGCCGGAGAGAAGAACTTGACAGCGGACGCTCTGAGCAGGCAGAGCACAGTCTCCCACGAGTGGGAACTAGCTCAGGAAGTCCTTCAAGAGATCTTCGCCCTTTGGGGAACCCCTCAGGTGGATCTGTTCGCCACCAGCGTCAACAGGAAATGCGATCTGTTCTGCTCAAGGGAATTTCCCCCGAGAGGAGCTCTGGGAGACGCGTTCATAGTGGACTGGGAGTTTCTGCTTCTGTACGCGTTCCCACCGGTCCCTGTCATTCCTCAAATGATCAGGAGGTTGAGAAGATTCCAGAGAACCATGATCCTAATTGCCCCGGATTGGGCCAGGAGAACGTGGTACCCGGAACTTCTAGACTTGTCCATCTGCCCTCCAATTCGACTTCCACTCAGAGAGAACCTACTCTCACAGAAGGGAGGTCAGGTTCTCCATCCAGACATCAAAACCCTCAACCTTCACGCTTGGCTTCTGAAAGGTTGAGATACAAGGGTTGGGCCCTCAAGGATGATGATATGGAGGTGTTGCTTTCGGCAAGGAGGCCAGCAACAAAGTCCTTATACCGCTGCCGTTGGAACAGATTTTGCAGCTGGTGTAGAGAACAGAATATCGACCCTTTTTCATGTGGTACACCAATGGTTTTGTCCTTCCTTCTATATTTGGCGAATTCAGGCCTTCAAGTTGGCACCATTAAGGGCTATCTCGCAGCGCTATCCATCTTTAAGCGCACTGCGGAAGAACCATCCTATTTCAAATTACCCTTGGTAATACAGTTTCTAAAAGGGGTTAACCAATGTTTATCCCCCAAGACCATTCCAAGTTCCCCTATGGGATTTAAACTTAGTACTAACTTTCCTGATGGGCACACCTTTCGAACCACTCCATTCTTGTTCGTTAAGATTCCTTACCCTTAAAACTGTTTTATTAATAGCACTTACATCTGCTAGAAGGGTGAGTGAATTACAAGCTCTTTCTTGTAAACCCCCTCACACAATATTTCACAAAGACAAAGTTGTCCTGCAAGTGAAGCCTAATTTCCTCCCAAAGGTGGTTTCTGAATTCCATATCACTCAGAAGATTACCCTACCATCTTTCTATCCTCCTCCTCACCCGGGGAAAGAGGAAGAGCGGTTACACAGGCTAGACCCTAGAAGGGCTTTAAGTTTTTACATCAGTAGACTAGCCAGGATAAGACAGGCAGACCAGCTGTTTGTAGGTTACGCAGGTCACAAGCTGGGGTTACCAATAACTAAGCAGACCATTTCCAGATGGATCATTCTAGCCATTCTGGAATGTTATAAACTGACAGGGAAAGAGCCCCCTCAAAACCTTAGGGCTCATTCGACCAGAGGTATTGCAGCTTCATCGGCCCTCAAAAGAGGCGTGCCGGTTAAAGACATCTGTGCGGCCGCTACATGGTCGTCTGTCCATACCTTTACACGTTTTTACAATTTGGATTCCTCCTCCAGTCAAGAGACTAGGTTTTGAAGGGCTGTACTGCATTCTATTCATCAATAGAAGACAGCGTGAAGTCAGTACTCCCTCCTCCAATAATAGAATACTGCTATGGGAGCCTATCTAAGATGAGGAATACGACGGAGGACACAATCCCTTCGAAGAACAAGTTACTTCTTACCTTGTAACGTTCTTTCGACGGGATGTTCCTCCGACGTATTCCTCATCGACCCTCCCATCCAGCCCCGCAGTTCTACTTCCCTTGTTGTTGCAGCTTACGCTCCTTCAGGGTGATTAGTCTAGTCCAGAAAGTAATATTGTGGGCTACAAAACGGAACTGAGCAACGGACGCTGTGCGCGGCCTTTATAGGCAGGATGAAGTCGACGTCGATACGGCGGCTGTCGAGGGACATTGACTCGGAGGACGTCGACGCGCAGCGCCCTCTAGAGAAAAATTTTCCGAGGCCAGCAGAGCTGGAAAGAGATATCTAAGATGAGGAATACGTCAGAGGAACATCCCGCCGAAAGAACGTTACAAGGTAAGAAGTAACTTGTTCTTCTCTCCCTTTAAAAAGGAATTATTAGAGTGCCATCTGCGTTAAGCGCTCACCGCTGTCTGAAAATAAGTGGGGCTTTTACTTTAGACTTGTCTAATATTCTTTTAAGGGAGTGTATATCTTTTAGTGACCGTGTTTTTGAACTGCTTAATATTAGTGCTGTGTGTTTTACTAGATGTGGTTTTAAATAAATAATTATATCTCTTTTACACCAAGCCCTGGTCAGTGTTTACTTGTTCTATTGTGTTCTTTTGACCTATTGTGAATACTCTGTATACTGCCTAACTCTTCTTGAGGGAAGTCTGACTGCTCAGCCACAGCTACCAAGTGAATCTGTGTGGTTCTGTCACAGACGACAACTTGAAAAGAGAGGCACAGGACACCCAGGAAGGGTTTCGGGTGGTTGTGCCTAGGTAAGGTGGACAGAATAGTACACACACAGCTGAAAGTAATGAGAACGAAGAGTAGTCAAGTGTAGCAAGGAATAAGGTACAACAGAATGGATTCCCTCTAGGGGTGCATGCAGATATAGGAAAAGAGTATTCCACGGACCTTAGGAAAAACTCTAGCCTTCTGCACAGTTTGCTATAACAGCGGCCACGCATGACTTAGAACAACAGCAATGGGTGTCTGTAACGTAGAAACGAGACAAGGGAAGGGGCAGAGGTTGCCTGAAGCAAACCAACAGACAAGCTCTGTACAAAAGGGTCTACGAATAGTACAAGAGAAGATACTTACAGAAAAATCCAGGAAAAGAAAGTTGATAGCAAACTAGCAGAAGGAAATGAAGGGAAAGTCGTGTAACAGGATTGTAAAGCAGAAAACAGTAAGGAACAAGGTTGAGCGCTCAGAGGAGCAGGAAAGCAATGAGCAAGCCCACAGGAGCAGGGCTGTAAGGTAGAGAGCCTAGAGGGAAAGGGCTTAGGGCAGCGGCGTAAAGCAGGATGAGCAAGCCCACAGGAGCAGGGCTGTAAGGTAGAGAGCCTAGAGGGAAAGGGCTTAGGGCAGCGGAGTAAAGCAGGCTACACGGTAAGGAACCCAGATATGCCGGGCAGCAAGGTGTGAGCCCTGAGGGGCAGGGCCGCTGACCGTAGAAGGTTGCAGAGGACTGTAGAGGGCTGCTAGGCTGAGAACCCAGCGGAAAAAAGGTAGGTAGTAAGCAGTGGCGCGTGATCAGCTGCAAGGTAGGAAGCCCAGAGGACAAGGGCTGTAGGCAGCCGGAGTGAGGCAGGCTGCAGAGCAGGGAGCCCAGAGGACCAGGGCTGAGGCTGGAAAGCAGCAGAGCATGATCAGCTGCAATGTAGAGAGCCCGGCAAGGCAAGGGCAGAGGCTGGAAGGCAGCAGAGCGTGATCGGCTGCAATGTAGAGAGCCCGGCAGGGCAATGGCGGAGGCTGGAAGGCAGCAGAACGTGATCAGCTGCAATGTAGAGGGCCCGGCAGGGCACTGGATCCAAAGCCGGAGTAAGGAGGAACCGCATACAAGATCCGTAGCTCAAAGCAACAAGGTGCCGGAAAGACTCCTAATGCAAGAGACTGAGCTCCTGCAGGCAGCAGCTTTTATACCTCCCAGCCCAGCACAGAGGCAGGCTAATTGATCGCACCTGGCGAAGCACACCTGTAGACAATCGGCCACCTCCCTCTCTGTTGCTGAGCTGGTGGAAGCAGAGGAGATCCCTAGGGCTTCTGGGGATTGTAGTTCCAAAGATGGCGAATAGGAATGGCCAGGAAAAGATGGTTATAGCCAAGTGCATTGTGGTAAGTGTAGTTTGTTGGGAAAAATAGAAACGCACCAAAGTCTCGCAAATGGGGAAATAAGGTTCATATTGATCATAAATGTATGCGCCCATGGTGCAGGCATGACAGGTACAGACTGCTACCAAGTGAGTTTACTGCCAAACACCTGTAGTCTGAAATCTTTTGCAGTGGTCCCAGAGGGAACTGCACAGGTTTCTGCCTAACACCGACGTTGAGGTTGGCTCAAGGCGACAGACTTTCGCCAGGACGTCCAGACCAGAGTGTTGGACATGCCGTTAGACGGCAACAACCTCTTTGGTAAGGCTGTGGATGAGTCTCTACAGGCCATCAAGACCGACTCGGAGACAGCCCGGGCCCTTGGGGTGCTTCAGCAGCGATAGCCCTTTCGGAGCCCCAGAGGCAGACAGGGTGGCTCCTCCACTTACCGCCAGGCGGCCCGCTCCTCTTCCCAGGAGGCCTACAGAGGTCACGGCAAGCAAGGGGGTTCCCGCCGTCGTCGCCAAGGAGGCCAAGGCGGCAAGGCCGCTTCCAAGCAAGACTGACCCGGCCGGGTTGTCGGGCCCCCACCGAAGCACCCCGGTGGGAGGCCGGCTGACTAAGTTCGTCAGAGTGTGGGAGTCCATCTCCACCGATCGTTGGGTGTTGGACACCCTGGCCATTGGGCACTCTCTGGAATTCCTAAAGAAGTGCCCTCGCATTCCTCCCATGGCCAGAGAATCACGTCCCTCAACTGCTGTTGGAAGGAAGGGCGATGCTCAAAGGTGCCATCGAGCTCTTCCCCAGGAGGCTCCGGGGCTCCGGAGTGTACTCAAGGTACTTCGTCAGAAAGAAGACGTGTGGTTGGCGCCCAATCCTGGACCTGGGTGGTTAAACAAATACATCAAGGCGCAGAAATTCAGGATGGTCACCCTCCAGCACGTGCTGGGACAGCTGGAGGAAGGCAACTTCCTATCGTCGTTGGACCTGGAGGATGCTTACTTCCACATCCCCATTCTAAAAAGGCACAGCAAGTTCCTCAAGTTCGTGGTTCAGGGACGCCACTACCAATTCAGAGCCCTACTGTTCGGATTAAAGTCAGCACCCAGGGTTTTCACCAAGTGCCTAGCACCAGTGGCGGCGCGGCTGTGCCTGCAGGGGATCCACATCTACCCCTACCTGGACGACTAATCCGGGCAAGGTCAAGGGAACTCGCCGTTGATCATACGGCGAGGACTGTCCGGTTGCTCACAGAGCTGGGGTTCTCCATCAACTACCCCAAATCCCACCTGGTTCCATCGCAAGTAGCACTGTTTTTGGGGGCGAAGCTCCATACAGTGGAGCAATTGGCCTCCCCTTCAGAGGAGAGGACCAAGACCATCCTGTGCAAGGTGCGGCACCTGTTAGCCACGGACGTGGCCAGGGTGAGGTCCATCAAGTCCCTTCTCGGGATGATGTCCTTGTGCATCTACCTTGTGCCCCTTTGCAGACTTCGGATGCGTCTGCTACAGGAGTTCCTCGACGCCCGCTGGTTTCAGGCGAGGGGCTGCTTCGAGGACAGGATCCCCCTCGACGAGGAGTTCCGTCGGGCGATCCAATGGTGGGGCACCCGGGCTCACCTCACGACGGGCACGGACTTTCAAGCCCCGGCGTTTCAGGAGACGGTGACTACGGACGCCTCTCTGGAGGGTTGGGGGGCCCACACCGGAGATCTCCACGCAAGAAGCCATTGGCTCCCGGAGGAGAGGTCTCTTCACATCAACATCTTGGAGCTCCGAGCAGTGTTCTGGGCGCTCAAGTCGTTCTTCCCGTCCCTCAAGGACAAAGTGGTGAGGATCTTCACCGACAACACCACCACAATGTTCTACATACGGAAGCAGGGGGGCACCAGATCCCCAGCCCTATCCAAGGAGGCCAGGATCTGTGCCACTAGGCCGTCGCCCAGGGGATGTTTCTGGTTCCTTTCCACCTGGCAGGAATAAAAAACACCATCGCCGACTCGCTCAGCAGGGAGCTGCGCTCGTGCCACGAGTGGGAACTGCGCCAGGATCAAGTGGATCAACTCTTCCAACGATGGGGCAAACCCCAGATCGACCTGTTCGCGACGGCGACTAACTCCAAGTGCCAGAGGTTCGCCAGAAGGTTCCCACAGCCGAGGAGCATGGGCGATGCTTTCTCGTTCCCTTGGGACAGGCTGTTTCTATACCCGTTCCCTTCATTGCCGTTGCTGCTCCGCCTCATCAACCAGCTCAAGAAGTCCAGCTGCAGGATGATCCTCGTCGCACCGGCGTGGCCGAGGCAGGTCTGGTTCCCGGACCTTCTGGACTTGTCAACGTCCCCGCCAGTCAGGCTGCCGGCAGACGCGGATCTTCTCGCCAGGGAAGGAGGCGCCATTCTCCATCATGACCCACAGTCGCTGAATTTGCAGGCCTGGCTCCTGCAGCACTAGAGTTTGGAGGGTACGATATTCCAGCTGATTGCAGAGAGGTTCTTGCAAAGGCCAGGGGGTCCTCAACTCTGAAGTGTTACGGTCATAAATGGAAGAGGTTCTCTGTCTGGTGCCGTGCACAGAAGATCAACCCTCTGCGAATTACGGCCCCTCAAGTGCTGCCGTACCTGCTGTCGCTGGCCAAGGCTGGACTGGCTCACGCCTCCATAAAAATTAATCTGGCTGCCATCTCCCTATATATCAGGACGACGGGACGGGCGTCCTTGTGGTCCCATCGCCTGGTGAAGGAATTTATGAAGGGACTATTCCGATCATTCCCGCTGGTGAAGGCTCCTGCCCCGGCGTGGGAGCTTAATGTGGTGCTGACCAGGCTCATATGGGGGGGGGCCCATTCGAGCCTATGCATTCGGCGCCTTTGAAGTTCCTGTCATGGAAGACAGCATTCCTCGTGGCCATCACCTCTGCACGAAGAGTGGGAGAGATTCAGGCCCTATCTTGCAAGCCTCCATACTTGCCTTTTCATGACACGAGGGTGGTGCTGAGGACGCACCCCTTCTTCATGCCCAAGGTGCCGTCGGACTTCCACCTCAACGAGCCCTTGGTGTTAGCAGTTTTCTTTCCGTCGCCTTCGATGCCGGCCGAGAGGACTTTGCACTCGCTGGATGTAGCTAGAGCACTGAAGTTCTACGTGGACCGCACAAAGAGTTTTCGGAAGACGTCACAACTGTTTGTGAACTTTGGGTCTGTGAATCAAGGGAAGGCTCTGTCGAAGACTTCCATTTCCAGATGGCTCTCCGGCTGCATCATGCATGGTCACCGGTTGGCAAACCGACCGCTGCCCGGCCGTCCGAAAGCCCATTCGACCAGGGCGATCGCTGCTACCAGGGCGTTCCTGTCTGTGCCCCTGCTGGACATCTGCAGGGCTGCTACGTGGAGGACGACGCACACCTTCACAAGATTCTACTGCGTCGATCGGGACTCCAGGGTCGGCCAAGCAGTGTTGCGCAACCTGTTCGCTTAAGGTGAGCCTGGTGAGGAGGTAAGAGATGCTTAATGTTAAGTTGTTGTATTGCTTAATGTTGAGCCTGTTGCCACCTCCCGTGCTTGTGCATGTGTATACTGCTATGTATTCTTTTATTCACGAGCATGTGAATCCATGCCAGACCCCATGCTGGAGAAGGAACAAGTTACTTATCTGTAACTGTTGTTCTTCAGCATGGGTCTGGCATGGATTCACATGCGAACCCTCCCACCTACCCCTCTGCGTTTCTTCACTTGGTCATACTGCCACTTGGCGTGCTACGAAATCTGAGGATGGCTGCCAGAGGCGGGGCTTAGGGAGAGGGCAGTGATTGGCTGGGGGCAGTATGACCCAGAGATCAATGATTGGTTACTACTAAGAAAGACAGATCAGAAACGAAACTGATACTGAATTTTTCTTTACCGAGGAATCCCAGCCTGACGACGGGGAATATTCATGAGCATGTGAATCCATGCTAGACCCATGCTGGAGAACAACAGTTACAGGTAAGTAACTTGTTCCTTCCAGATATTCTCGGGAAAGTCTATGACGTAAATATGTCTGCAATTCTGATATTGTGTGGGCACCATTGTTCCATATAGTCCGATTGTAGGTATTCCAGGACCCCCCCCATTCCTTAATGAATGATCCATTCGAGCCCTGTAGATGGTGTGTGATCGTTTCCATGGTCATTTGTGACCAGACCTTTTGCAGCCAAGTGAATATTAGTGGTGGGTCGTCGTGCTTCCAGTTTTGGGCAATTGTTGCCCAAGGCGCAATGACCAGGCCCATGAATCTTCTCCGTTGTGCCTGGTTGTATTTCTTGGTTTGAAGATCTATCATTCTGCATAGCCACACTTTCCCCCCCAGTTGGTCCGCCTCTGGGAACATCTTCTGACCAGAATCCCTTGACTCCTTGGCAGTCCCACCAAATGTGCCTCCAAGTGCCGGCTTCTGGGCAGCCTCTCCAACAGCGGTCAGAGGTTTCCGGGTACATGTGGTGGAGCCTCTCCGGTGTGTAGTGTCATTGGGTGACTACTTTCATCCACATTTCCCTGGTCTGCACAGCTCGTGTTAGTTTTGGAATGCCCGCCCACAAAGCCTGCCATTGCTGTATTGGTATTTCTACCCATAGTGTTGTTGCCCATCTTTTCATGTACCTCGATTTTATTTCTTCATCCTGTGTGTTGAAGTTGTAGAGTGTGTGGAGTTCAACTTCTTAGTTCCTGAATTGGATAAGATGTATTTTTCAAAAGGGTTTAGTTCCCTCGTGGCTGCCTGAGTTATCTCTGGTGTTACTAGCCAATGTCTGAGCTGTTCGTATTTTTACCTGTCCGTTCCACATGGTTTTACATTCTGTAAATGACTTAACTCCTTTGTCATGGAACATTTCCCCATTTTTCCTGCACCCTGCCTCTTTTTTCTCAAAGACCCCATGTTCTTGTGCTGGTGGGAATTGTGGGTTCCTGCAGATGGGCGTGAATGGGGCTGTCTCTGTGGTCATGGTACCCTTCCGAGTCTGTTCGTCCCAGGCGTTCACTGTGAATTTCATGATTTCACTAATGCGGAGATTCGGGTGTCTGTGTTGCTTAAGCTTCCATAGAACATCTTCCAGTGGGGTTCTAGCAACCGCCCTGTCTTGGGCTACCCAGATCGTTTGTCATCCCCCAGCCATTCTTTCAACACCCACAGTTGCGCTGCTTGGTAATATTTCCTGAAGTGTGGGAGTGACAATCCCCGCCCCCCTCTCCGACGTGTGTCGTTAGGACGGATATTGCGACCCTTGGGGGCTTCCTATTCCAGATATAAGACGAGATTGTCTTTGATAGTGACTTGAAGAATGAATTGGGAATTGTTATCGGCAGGGCATGGAAATGGTACAGCAGCTTGGGGAGAGTGTTCATTTTCACTGATGCGATTCTACCCCACCAGGATATCATTAACGGGCACCATCGCTCCAGGTCCTTCTTCACTCTGGCTAGTAGTGGGGGGTAGTTCCCTTTATATAGTGAGTCCACCCTGTGCGTTGGCATAATACCCAGGTACCTGATTCCTTCTTTCGCAACTTTTAGACCTAAATATCCCGCCTCACTTTCCAAAGTCTTTCTATCCCCCGCTAAATGTAGTATTTCCGACTTGTTCCTATTAATTTTTAGGCCAGAGATTCCCCCAAATGCTTATAGTTCTTGCAATGTAAGTGAAAGAGTCCTCCCAGGGTCCTCCAGGGCCAGTAGCATATGGTCCGCATAGGCTATTACCTTATGTTGTCTGCCTGCCATCTCAATCCCCCTTATTTGTAGAGTTTCCCTAATTTTGATTAGTAGTGGTTCCAAAAAGATGGCTTGCAGAAGGGGGGGAAGCGGCCATCCCTGTTTAATTCCCCTGGTAATCGTTACTGCATATTTTTTATAGAAGGGGGCCGTAAAGCCGTCTGGGCCGGGTGCCTTGTTATATGGGAGTCCTGTTATTGCTTTCTTCATTTCTTCTTCCGCGATTTGGGTATCCAATGCTAGTTTGTGTTCCTGGGAAATCTTTGGAATGGGGAGTGATTGCAAGAAACTGTCTTGGTCGCCCTCATCTGGGTGCTCAGTCGCATACAGTTTTTGATAAAGTCTTAAATACCTCCCCTATATCCTTGGTGCGTGTTAGTGAGGCTCCCTGTGCATTTTTAATGTTTAAAATGGTCAGTGATTTTTGCTTTGCGGAGAGTTGTCTTGCGAGGTATCTGTCTGCCTTATTGGCTTTGATATAGTATTTCTGCTTCAGATAGAGGAGGGATTTCTCTGCCTTTTTATTGCGAAGCAGTTCTAATAGCCCTTGCGCGTGTTTCAGTGCTTTCTTAAGGCTTCTGGTGGGGTGTGTTAGTAGCTCCTCTTATATCTGTAAGTTTCTTCTCAAGTTCTCTTTCCCAGCCATACCTTTGTTTGTCTTTGGTGGCTTTCAGAGCTATCATGTGTCCCCGGATTACTGCCTTAAACGCCTCCCATACGGTGCCCAATGGGACGTCTCCTGTCTCGTTATGTTCAAAATACTCTGCTATTTTGTCCCTAATTGCTTCTCCGGTAACTGGGTCTAAGAGCAGATCCTGTGGTAGTCTCCACTGCCATAGCCCCCCCTCCCTTCCCCGGGGTCCCGATGTCCAGCCAGCGCGGGGCATGGTCTAACAGTGCAATGGGACCCAGTTCCATCCCTTGAACTTTGCCCATCATCCCCACCGAGACCCAGACGTAGTCTATTCTCGACATAGTATTATGTACATGTGAGTAGTAAGTGAATCCGTTGTTTTGACCCTTCAGTTCCCTCCATGCGTCACACAGCGCCATCTGTTCCATTTTTTGCTTGAGGTGTTTGGAAGGGGCGACCTGGTTTTGCGCCCCCCGCCCCCGCACTCCTGTGAAGTCGGGGGTGCCATGCCATGTTCAGATCGCCCTCCAGTATTCTCTCCCTTCACAAACCCCTCCAATTTCCCCATCGTATCCCTCAAGAAACCGTCTTGGCCCGTGTTTGGTGCATATATTGATGCTAGAGTGAGCCTGGCGCCCTCTAGCATAACATTGGCAAACGCAACCCTTCCCTCCCTGTCCGTTTGTTTATCTAGTAGTGTTGCCTCGATTCCCCCCGAGGTTGCTATGAGTACCCCTGCTCTTTTTCCTGTTGAATTTGATTGTGCCAGTACATTATAGCCTCTGAGACGTACCTTCCTTCTCTCCAGGGCCCTTATGTGTGTTTCCTGGAGTAGCAAAATGTCTGGCTTCTCCCTCCTGAGCATATTCTCTACTTTCTTCCTTTTCACTGGGGAGTTCAGGCCCCTTACATTTAATGTTAATATTCTAATTTTCCCCATTATTTCTGGCCCTGATTGGTTGTCATGTGTACCCGAGTGCCAAGATCTCTGCTATCTTCAGGAGTAGCCCACCCTACCCTCCCCCCTGAACTTCCTAACTTCCCCCCGACTTTAAACAAACAACCAACTTTGATCCCGAGGAAGGCCGGGTACCTATGGATGCTAGGGCGTTGCGCCGATCGCTCCCTGCCCTCTGTGGACTCGGGTTGAACTTTGCGGGGAGTCCTAAACCCTGCATCTTCCTCAGACCTACTGTGTGTCCGTATCTGATCCCAGCCGGGCCACTGAGAATTTCTGTTCCGAGTACCTTCGTTGCATGTCTCTCCAGGTTCTGTGGTCTGGGGATGCCCCTTGTTTTCGCCTTGCCTGAGTGTTTCCTCTACTCCACTGATGTTGGCTTGGAGTTTCCCCGTCCAGTTAATTTCTTTTTCTGCCGAACCACTTCCCAACCTCTCAGCCTTTTTTGTTGTTCCCCCTTTGCTTTTGTGCCCCTGTTACCTTCCTCCTCTGCCTGTATGTCCATTATATGGAGCCCTTCTTCCCAGGATGTCACTCTCCTTTGCTTTCCTTCCCACTCAAATAGTAGCCCGAATGGGAATGTCCATTTATGCCTTATTTCTTTTGTGACCAGCTCTCTTATCAGTGGTGCCATTTCTCTCCTTTTTAGAAGCGTCACTGATGCCAGGTCCTGGTAAAACTGTATGTCTGCCCCATTCATCCTTATATGGTCTACCTGCCTCGCTCTCCTCAGGATGAGTTCTTTCTGTGGATACAAGGAAAGGGCTGCCAGTACATCTCTAGCTCTTTCCCCAGGGGCGCCTGTTCTTTTTGGGCCCACTCTATGTATGCGGTCGATCCCTATGCTGTCCGCTTCTTGTACTTCTATTATGTCTCTGAACACTTCATGTAACGCATTCTTGAGATCCTTATCCAATACGGTCTCTGGCATATTTTTTATGCGTATATTTGATCTGCAGAACCCGTTTTCCAGTTCCTCACATTGGATTTCTAGGTTGTGAGTTAATCGCACTAAGTGTTTTTGGGTTTCGCTGTTCTGTAATGCTTCTTCTGCGTTCTGCACAATTTTCTCTTGCTTGGGTGTCGGTCCATTCTTCCAACTTGGCTACATCCAGTTTCAGGTCTTGCACTACCTGTTTCATGTAGTTCCTCATTGTGGCAAATTGGTCTTGTACAGTCAACATGAATTTGTCTTGCAGCTCGACAAACCAGGCATGCATGTCATCCCTTGAGGGGAGTAGATTGCTTGTGATGGGGGGAATTGAGTGAAATGGGGGGGGTCTTCCTGTGTCCTTACCCTGGTAGTGTCAATCTGGAAAAATGAATACCCTTCATTTGAATGATAGACGTAACTTGATGGCCGTGGGCCAACCGTCTTATGCACCGAATTGGAGAAATATGAACTGCTATGCTTGATCGACTAGCGGCCATTTTAAATGTAGTAAGAATCGCCATTTTGCTTGTTAACCATTGCTCATTGCTTTTTGTCTAAAAAAACTGCTTTGCAGCTTGCAATTCTTGCGGATTCTGCTTACTCTGCTCAACTGTTAACATTGTTGTCTGAATATGAAAGGACAAAGTCGCGGGACTGAAGAGTTTGTTGAAACTCCTCATGAGTAGCCCAGAGAAGAATGCCCACGCTCCCTCTCTGTAGCCTTGGGAGGAAGCTGCAGGGCATTTAATCACTTCACAGCTGCCAGCCAGTCTCGTACGATGGTAGAATATGTTAGAATAATACAGTTAAAGGCTTGAATTATGCTTCTCTTACGGCCCCCCTTCGCAAAACCTTTTAGAACGTGTCGGCTCCTAGGACACGAATAGTACCTCACAGATAGCAAAGCTTGGATTGTGGCTCTTCCCCCGTGTACAGATTGCTTCCAAGAACAGAACCACTGTGTTCTAAAAGATGCATCTGCACTTTCTAAATTGCACATTGTCACTAGAATAGACATTGAAAACATTATAACTGTCATACTCGTCGGATATGTCCATCGTCATCCCGAGTTCAAACGAACTTAATACAGAGGGGTGTTGAACATGACTTTGCTGATTGTATGATATGCATTTTGTATATATGTAACTGATGTACGTAATTCGCTCTCTTGCGTCCCTCGAGGTCTAGGAAACTGACGTCGCGGGGCATGAGATCAGAATTGGCCAATTGATACTATCTTTTGCTTGCAATAAACCCTAGCATTGGGAATTTGAAACCTCGTGTCTGGCGCATCTTTTCGTGTATGGTCATTGCCTTGTTTCCATAGCACGAGGGACCCCTAGGGGCCCCTTTCAAGATGGCGCCCGATTAGGGACCCTCCCCCACTTGCCCCATCGTATACGTTATAACGGAGTAAAGGCGGAAGGAGGTCGGGACGGTCGAGCCGGGATCAAGAAGTGTACGGGGCACCCTGTAGAAGAGAGTAGAGATGCCTTCCGCAGATCTGCACACATCTGATCCCTGATCGACAAACCCGGCCACAGGGCAAAGGAGGCGAGGGTCCCGAGACGAGGCAGAAGCCAGAGAAGCGCAGACACGACGTGGGGAGAGGTTGCGTTAGAACAGGCGACTTGTTTTATCAGGTGAGTCATTCCCCGATTCAAAGAGAAACCAGATGTTTGGTAGAGTGTTGATTTTGCAAACTCAAACGTCCAGGTAAAAGTGGCTAACCAAAGGGGAAGGTTAAAGAACATGCCTGGAGTACGGTTCACTTTAGCGGGGCTTTTCAGCTGCGGTAGACAGTCCTTGGAATATGGCCAAAGTGCACCGCCTGTGGGAACGCGGGCTTATGATATGTATGCGAAATATGGTGTGGGTGCGATAATATTTTGTGAAATTTGGCATAGGCAAACTAGAAAGCAACCCGACCATCAGTGGCCGATTAATGGTAGTTTTGAGATGGAGAGGATAGATAACCTAGAGAGGGTGCTGATTAGAAAGAAAGCGCGACCTGCAGCTTTTGAGACCGTCAAAGATTGGAGGAGGGAAGCAATGCTCCGATTAAGGAGTAGAGAGAAGCATGCACGTAGGCATAAAACAAAGCTTGAGATAGCAGAAGAGAAGGAAGAGGAGGAGTGGAGTGAGAGTCTAAGACGGGAAGGGAGACGGGACCAGATGAACATAGACAGAATATACCCGCAGCGGGAACTACACATAGCAGATGAATTAATGGAACATTTAACTAACATGGGTCGAGGCCCAAAACCAGAATCGAAACCAAACACGCCAGCAGTGACTGCGTGGGCCCAACCAGTAGCTCTCATACCCCCTCCCGCAGCCCGAGCACTTCCCCTCACGCAAGCGTTAACCCAAGCCCCGCCCACAGCACGAGCACTCCCACAAGCGCAGACCGCGGACACACAATTTCCCAGCACCCAGCAAAGCCCTTCACAGATGCCACCTGTGTCACTTGTCCCATCCGCACCTCCCGCTCTAGAGACAGATTCAGCACCATCCGCCCCTCCCGAAGTCGAGATTGAGACTGAGGAGGCGAGAGGCGGGGCTGAAGGAACAGGATTTGGACGGGTAACTCGAAGCACAATCAGCAAAGAGAGAAAGATTGAATTACGACAAGAGGCAGAAATTACATAGAAGGAAATGATGAGACGGCAGCATTGGCCTCATTGTATGGGTACCGAAGAAGAGACGAGAGACCGGTAGTGTTGGAATGCATGGGGAAATTTTTGGTGGGAGAATGGAAAAAGTTGCTTGACAATTTACCGCCACAGCGGTTGTTAGATTTGAATAAGTTAGCACGCAGTGAGCAACGAGATGAGGATGTAAGAAAACATGTGCACAAACTGATTGAAGTAAAAAATGAAATGGAAGACAGATATGCTGAAATGTTTGCTACACCTGAGTATAGTAGAGAGTTCACTAAGAAAGGTAGGAAGGCAGCGGCGGCAAGGTTGAGTATAAAAAAATCGTGGCCGAGAGTTTTTCCAGGTGGTACAAAGCATTTGCCGGTACCGGGACAGATAGGCGATAAACAAAGATTGCAGGTATGGGTAAGGGAAACAATGCGATGGATGTCGACCAAAAGAACGTCAGTAAAAGAAGTAAGTGAGATATGTAATGGGTACCCATTGGAGATGAGAAAGATAGCGATGCAAACGATAGTAGGAGTGTTACTGCGGCAGGTCATTGGATACAACAGAGGTAGAGGTAATGCACAAGGCCGGGGAAATTTGAATAATATGCGTGGGGTGTCATTGGGATTAAATCAATGTGCGTACTGTAAGGAGGAAGGACACTGGCGAGCGCAATGCCCGCACCTACAGAATAGAGGTGGGTTTGGTCAGAGAAGGCCTCATAGAGGACATCAGGGGCCGAACGGCCCAAGCAGAAGTAACATGCAGCAGCAGCAGGGATATACCAATGGAGGTACTCGAACCCAATCATATGGCCAAAACCAAGCACAACTGAACCAGACATTGAACCAAAGTGTTTCGAACCAAAATCAGGGCGGGCAGGGCCAACAGAGAAATGATCAGAGTGGAGGACATTGAGGGGGAAATGGGAATATTTTTGATACACAACCAAACACGTATTATAGCAGTAGCGGTGACTACAAATCGGACAATGTGTTATTTTTGCGATAGGACAGCCCACGGCAGGGCTCGGAACCAGTGTCTATTCCCGTGAATTACAGAGGACCCTACGTAGAAATGAGTCGGGAATAAGGAGCACCGTTTCCTTGTAGATACAGGGGCACAGAAGTGCTCGATAGACCACCAGTTAGTTCCGGAGATACCACTGTCGGGGCAGAAGAATGTTTCTGTAGGGTTCGCAGGTACACCAGTAATTAACCCCATGTCCGAAGCTGTCCCAATTACAATAGGACCATTTATGGAGCAGTGTCCAATTCTTTTGACAGAGAATTGTGGAGAGAACTTGCTAGGATTAAATTTGTTGAGAAAATTGGGGGCAGTCATACATTGTAAGGCAGACTGGGTGTTCCTCACGATGTGGCCTCACGATGCACCGGTGACGGAATGCATGTCAAAAGAGTTGCCAGAAGAGTTAAGTGGAGTACCAACCTGTCTGTGGGCAATACATGATAATGATGTAGGATGCTTGAAAATAGAGCCAGCAAAAATAACTTTGAAAGAAGGTGTAACACTACCACAAATTCCCCAGTATAAAATGTCTGTTGAAGGTGAGAAGGGATTGAAAAGCATTGTTACTGACCTGGTGAGATTGGGGGTGGTTGAGGAAATTGCAGGGAGCACGTGCAACAGCCTGATTCTTCCAGTTTACAAGAAAGGAGGCAATGAAGTACCCTATCGTTTCATAATTGATCTGCGCGCATTAAACAAAGTGGTAGACCCACAATTCCCTTTGGTCCCAGATGTCACAACAATACTGACAATGATACAGGCCACTGCAGAATACTTTAGTGTAGTTGATTTGAAGAACGCATTCTTTAGCATCCCAGTGGATAAAAGCAGTAGATATCTGTTCGCGTTCACTCTAGGAGGTCGATCATTCACATTCACACGCATTCCACAAGGATATACAGAAAGCCTGAGTATTTACAGCAGAGCGCTAAAAGAGCAGCTAGATTTGCTAGAACTACCCGAGGGTTGCATACTCTTGCAGTACATAGATGACCTGTTATTAGCTGCTGACACGAAAGAGATCTGCAAAGAAAGTACTGTATTACTCTTGACACATTTAGCGACCCATGGTCATAAGGCAAGTTTGAAGAAATTCCAGTATAATCAAAAGGAGGGGTCTTATTTGGGATACCTACTTTCGAAAGAAGGGAGAAGATTAACACCAGAACGCATAAAAAGTATTTCTAGTATGCCTATTCCAAAAACTCAAAAAGGAGTGAGAGCTGTAATAGGCATGGCCTCTTATTGTCGACAGTGGATCAGTAATTTTGCGTTGATTGTGAAGCCGATGATAAATTGACTAAAAAGTATGCAGAGATGCCTTTGCAGTGGGATGAGGAATATCAGAAAGCGTTTGAGCAATTGAAAGCTGCATTGTGTGCTGCGCCAGTTTTAGGCACTCCTAACTATAAAAAGATCTTCAGACTATTTGTGAGTGAGTGAGAGTGATGGATGTGCATTGGCGGTTTTGACACAGGAACAAGGTGGAAGAAATAGGCCGTGCGGCTTTTTTTCTTGCGCGTTGGACCCTGTAGCGCGTGCACTACCACGATGTTTGCGATCCGTCGCAGCGGCTGCTGCATCAGTGAAACAAACGGAAGGAATGGTATTGGGGCACACTTTAATTCTGTGATGCCACATGCTATAGACGTTCTATTAAATAGGACGCAGACGCAACACCTCACCTCAGCTAGAATGACAAGATATGAGATCTTGTTTGCACCCCACATCCAAATTATGAGGTGTAGCGCATTGAATCCTGCAGAATTAATGCCACTGGCCATAGCAGAAATTGGTGACAACGAATCACCACCCCATGATTGTTTAATGATCACTGAAGAAGAAACAAAGGGAAGGATTGATTTGAGCGATATCCCACAAAAAGAGCCAGATGGGGAGTTATTTTGCTATGGCTCTTGTTTTAAATGACCTGATGGCACATCAACGGCTGCATATGCAATTACTACCCTAAAGAGAGTTGTAGAGAGCAGAAGGATCCCCTACAATTCGGCACAAGCCGCAGAAATAATAGCACTGACCCGAGCCTGTGAACTCTCTGAGAATCTGAACGTAAATATTTATACTGACAGCCAGTACGCCTTTGGCGTGGTTCACAATTTTGGCCAACTTTGGGCTGAGAGGGGTTTCTTGACATCACATGGAGCCAGGATTCAGCATGGCCCTTTGATTGTGCGATTGTTGTCTGCGCTCACGTTTCCAAAGCGCCTAGCTATAGTAAAGTGCGAGGTGCATAAGAAAGTAACATGCCGAGTGGGAGAGGGAAACACGTTTGCAGACAGGATTGCGGAGCAAACAGCCACAGATTTGGGGAATAAAATGATGACAGTACAGACTGAGGAAGTACCTTGTATGATAGAGAATGTAGTTGCCACAGTCAAAGAAATGCAGGCTGAGGCCACGACCGAAGAGATTCAGGGGTGGGCTAAGGGCTCTGCTGAGTTGGATTTGGAAGGATGTTGGATGGACAAGGAAACCAAGAACTGGATGTTGCCAAATTGTTACATAACTGCAATGGTTATAATGGCGCATAGCCCTACCCACATTTGCGCAAAGAAAAGGGTACAGCATTTATCCACTGTATGGAAGAATGAGCACATAAAAAAGAATGCAGAAAGGCTAGTGCAGAATTGTATCATGTGCCTGCAACACAATGTAGGAAAGGGAACCGTGACTCCAGCAGGTAGTTTCGGCCAACCCTCTATGCCGTTTGAGGTGGTCCATTTTGATTTCATAGAAATGGAAAGGTGCCAGAACTACAAATACGTGTTCGTGGTAATCTGTGCATTCAGCAAGTGGGTGGAGGCATATCCTTTAAAAGACTGTACTGCCATGTCCACAGGAAAAGTAATGCTGAAGGAGTATTTCTCCCGGTTTGGGTTGCCTCGTGTCCTGTGGTCAGACAACGGCCCCCACTTTGTGGGCGCAGTAGTGCTACAGATCTGTGCAGGTCTGCAAATAGAGAAGTGATTCCACAGTTCCAGGCATCCCAGTTCTGCCGGGCTTGTGGAGAGACACAACGGAATCCTGAAGTCAAAGATAGCGAATATTTGCGCTGGGAACAAGTTGAGTTGGGTGGATGCATTACCCCTAGCGCTGTTGTGTATGCGCACGTCTGTGCAGGCTAAGACTGGGCTCTCCCCTTATGAGATTATAATGGGGAGACCAGCAAATGTATGGTGCGCACCGCAGCCCAGTGAGGTTGAGCATCCTATGTTAAGCACTTACTGTGGACCTTTAATACAAAAGTTGCGTTTGATTCATCGGCAGGTGCAGGAGGCGTTGCCGATGCGATATACAGGACCGGGGCACTCACTGGAGCCTGGGAGCTGGGTGCTAATCAGAAACTTTGAACGGAAGACAGCATTAGCACCCAGGTGGCGCGGCCCCTATCAAGTACTTTTGGCAACACAGACGGCCATCCGAGTGGACGGACGCAAGGCATGGATCCATGCTACCCATGCCAAAAGGTTCCCAGCGACACTGAAAACTTTGCCTGATCCAGACGACGAGAAAAAGACAACGGTCTCGGAAACGAAAGAAACTGTTGCCAGTCCAGTGAACAGCATCAGCCTGAGCGAGAAGTGAAAGTTGAAACCAAGCGCAAACGAGAAGTGAAACTCGAAACAGAGCCTGAGGAGGCTGCCAGTAAGGGGGAAGGGTGAAAAGTGCCCCAAAGTTGCTCAGCGAAAACAACATCACTGCTGAACGTCACAAACCCTGCATTGCAAACACGAGCAGAAACAACGCGTGTACCCCTTTGGCGCCCACCAGTTCTCGCGAATGCACCAAAGCCAGAGAAAGAAACTACACCATTGCCACGACGCCCATCACTGCCCATCATTGTGCCACAGGCTGACACTGAGCCTGATACTGGAAATGCAAGGGCACTATTCACGGATCATACAATAGCAGGAGTGAATCGATATAATCTGCGGCCTCGACAGGCAAAGTGATCCACAGATCTTTGGTGCTTTTCTTTTTGGCCTTTGGTTCTACTCACGGACGGAGTAGGAACCACGGCCGTAGAGGAGAGAAGTGTGAGAAATGTGCAAGTCGGACAATTCAAAACTCACGGCTCCTCAGTGCGCTTAAAAAGTACATGTGTCAGGAGCCAGAGCAGGACAAGCTGGACGCACATAAGTACTAAGGCTGATAGAGTACATGTGTCCTAAGCCAAAGTGGGACAAGCTGGATGCACATGGTACTCTATCAATAAAGAACTGTTCAGAAATCGTCTGAGCAGTGGGAGAAAGAACAACTAATCTTGCTCGTAAGTGGATAAATGATCCAGGCTGTGAAAAGGCTGGGAGAATTGAACTGTGACATTTTTCGTTGAACTTTTCTGGCATCAAGAACGAGAGAAATTCACGACGAACTTCGCCAGCAAGAAGAAGGACGATGAAGAACAAGTCAAGACCGGTTTCAGCTTCTTCCTGCACCCCTGCTAAAAAAATAATAGATTTAGAGACTGTAAATTTAGGGAAAAAGCATGGTAAAAGGAATAAGGTACTAATTTGGACATTGGTCCTATGTTTCTTAAGAATGATAGTACCAACAATAACAGCTATTACACTATGGTTCCTGGAGTACGTACACCCATTAGAAACACTTTTGCCAAAAACAGCTACTGAAACCCCGGTTCATGTAATCACTGGTACTTTGCCCCCAATGGAAGAAAGACATAGAGAAGGTTACGACAACAATACATTGTTGCTCATCATGAACATGACCCATGCGGTGTTAAAGAAAAAAGATTGCTGGGTTTGCGCCCATTTACCAAAGCATGGTGGGAAAGGGATTTAGTATTTAGTATTTTATTTATTTCTATAGCGCACCAGGCCCAGGGGCAACCGGGCGCTTAACTTAGTTACAACAAGATGAAGGCAAGACAAGGCATGTGACAGAGTATTACAGGAGTATTACAAGAAGTTTTACAAAATTTACAAAGTATACATTCAAGCGCATATAGATAAGGCAGTGATATACAGGATAGTTAATAATGGATGCGAAGTAGGTCAAAGTGCAAGTAGGGCAGTAAGCTGGTATTAGCTGTCTTGGGAGGATAGCCAAGCTTTGGTAAGGTGTTTGAATTTCAGGAAGGAAGGTTCTGCTCTAAGGTCATTGGGGAGTGAGTTCCAAAGTTTGGCTGCCAGGATGGGGAAGCTGGTTCCACCTGATCTTTGGAGATTAAAACGCGGGATGACAAGGCAGTTGGCTTGGGCTGCTCTGCGAGGTCTGGTGGAATTGTGGAAAGAGAATCTGTTTGCCAGGTAACGAGGGGCTTGGTTGTGGAGGCATTTGTGTGTGAGAGCCAGGGACTTCAAGGAGATGCGATGTGGGATAGAGAGCCAGTGCAGGTTGCGCCTGGTGTCGGATATATGCTGGCGCCTGGGAATGTTAAGGGCCGCTCTGATCGCATTGTTTTGGACAATTTGTAGCTTGTTTAAGTTGCGGAGATTAGTACCTAGGTAGAGGGCATTACAGTAATCGACCTTGGATAGTACGAGGGTCCTGGCCAAGGTTACGCAGTTGGCAGTGGTTAGGAACGGGCGACAGGCGGTGATGAGCTTGCAAGTATACGCTGCTGCAGATGAGACTGCGTTGGACTGTCTAGTCAAGGATAGGGTTGAGTCGATGTAAATCCCTAAGGTTTTCGTGTCCTTGGCAATAGGGATGGTGTTCCCATCAATGGTGAAAGACTTGAAAGCAGGGTCGAGTTTAGTGAGTTTTTGTGGTGAACCAAGAATGAGGAGCTCTGTCTTTTCATCGTTTAGGCAGAGGCCGTGTTGGGCCATCCACGCTTGGATGACCTGGTAGATGGCGTTGATGGCACGGGAGTCAGTTGTGTAGTCTCCTGTGATGGGGATTAGTATCTGTGTGTCGTCAGCGTAATTGGTATACGTGACGCCCAAGTGGTCCAGAATATCGAAAAGGGGTTTGGTAAACACGTTATATAACGTGGGCGAGACACAAGACCCTTGGGGCACACCACAAGAGACCGGAGCGGGTGGTGCGGCCGCAAGTGGGGAAAACACGCGCATAGATCTATTATCCAGGAAGGATCTGATCCAAGTAGAGGCATTTTCTGAGAAATGTGCGGCTGATTTGAGGTGATGGCAAAGAATTTTGTGATTGACAAGATCAAAAGCAGCAGAGAGGTCCAGGAGAAGTAATAACGCCAGTTTGCCTTTGTCTTTGAGCTCTTCGATCTGCGTTTTTAAATCGATAAGGGCGGTCTCAGTGCCATGGCGAGGCCGGAACCCTGATTGCCTGAGTCCCAGAAGTTTATTAGATTCAAGGTATTCCTGAATTTGTAGGTAGGCCGCGCGGTCAAGGATTTTTAGTAAAAAAGGTACAGTGGTAATTGGTCTGTAGTTAGTGGGTATGCTGGGATCCAGGGTAGGTTTTTTCAGAAGCGGGATGACCCACGCATCCTTAAGATTGTCCGGTACAATCCCAGAGCTGAAGGAGGAGTTGATGAGCGTAGTGATGAATGGTGCTAGGTCGTGAGCTGCTTCCTTAATAATAGGTGCAGGACAAAGGTCACCCTGACAATTGGAAGGTTTAAGGCTAGTGATGATCTTTTCCACTTCGGGAATGGAGAGAGGAGAGAAGCTAAAAGGAGTCAGAGAGTCTGTGCTAGAGAGGTTTGTAGTAGGTATAGGGATCTGTAGAGGGTAGGATTGAAGGCTAGATTGTTTGTTGTTGATTTTAATTTGGAGAGTGGCAATCTTACCTAGGAGAGCTTCTTGGATTTTGGAGCACCAGGTGCTACCTTTGGTACAAGTGTCAGGTGGAGTAGCAGGAGTTTCAAGTTCTTTTAAGATTTTAAACAATTCTTTGGTGTTAGATTTGGCTTGTTCGATACGTTTGTTGTATGTGTCTTTTTTTGCCTGGAATATAGCTTCCTTGTAGTTGAGGGTGGCCAGGAGTACGCGTGATTTATTAGCTGGCGAGTGATTGCTTCTCCAGTGGGATTCTGCAATTCGTTTTTCTTTGCGCAGGGCTCTGAGATGGGGTGTAAACCAGGAGTTTAGGTGGGCTCGAGGTTTAGGTTTTCTCAGTTTCGAGGGTGCGATGGTGTCTAAGGCTATAAGCATGGCCTGGTTGAATGTGTCGACCAAGGCCGTAGGGTCAGAGCATGAGGGATCCCGGTCATTGAGAGCTGGAAGGAGGAGGGGGAGGAGTCTATCGCAGGTAATGTTGCGTTTGTTGCGAGTGGCCATAGCCGGGGCAATGTTGTGAGGGAGGCTGATAGGTTTGGACTCAATATTGAATGTAATTAAGTTGTGGTCTGTCCAGGCACACTGTTGGTTAGAGGTGATGTTGATGGGACAGTTGAGGGCGGCTAGCCAGTCAAGGGTTCTGCCCTTGTTGTGGGTGGGTTGGTTTAGGAACTGAGTGAATCCAGCATTAGTGAGGATGTTGTCAATAGACGAAGCAGCAGTGTCCTTGGGGTCGTGGAGGCCGAAGTTAAAATCCCCCAGTATCAAGACCTGGGAGATAGCTTTGGTGTTGTGTGAGAAGATGTTAGGATAGGCTGGTATGCACAACCATTGCCATTGATTTATTCCTGTGAAGTAACGTTAAGTGCAATGTTCTTTGGGAAATGGAACAAGAGTAATACGGGTCAGCTAGATGAGACCAATATGAATGAATTTGAAGAAGTAATCGGGAGACCTGTGGGTTGTTCCATATTCCAAAAAGCTTGCATATTTGCACTAGAACCCGTGAGAAAGAATACACGAAAAATAACAAGACTAGATAGATTACATAGGCAGAATAGACCAACCCCGCCAGCAGAAAGAACATCAGTAATGACATTTCGGATGAGGGATGAATGGAACAAAGATGCTGTGCCCCCTGCCTATGCAGTGGATCACAGCCCCAAAACTGCTCCCCTATGTGTACAGAAAAAGGGTTCCTATAAAGTAGGAACGTTTAGCAACTGCCAGAACACAGTGGTTTTAAAACATGAAATAGAACCCGTGTACGTGGGAGACCCTGTTTATTTTATATGTGGAGAAAAAGCATATCCATGGTTACCTAGGAACTGGGGAGGTACATGCTACCTAGGTCTACTGTTTCCAGGAGTGTTCCTCTTGGAGACAGCAGAAGTAGCCAGACGAAAAAAAAGGTAGAACTCAAAGGAGTAGTGAGGATGGAATGATAGCAATGGATATAGCCAAATCATTTATACCGTTCTTGTCCCAAATAGAAAACTCTTACAATATAAGAAAACTGTCTGGAATATTACAAAAAACAATAGATTCCACAACGGATATTTTATTGAATATGACATTAGAAGAAAAAGGAATAAGACTGATGGCACTTCAAAACAGGATGGCTCTCGATATAATATTAGTTGATCGTGGGGGCGTTTGCAAGCTCGTAAAAACTGCATGCTGTGTGTATATAGATGACTACTCCCCTACGATATTTAAAGCGATCCGGAAATTACATGTCATAAGTTCCACACTCTCTACTGAAGCAGGGGGTTGGGGGATAGAATCCCGGTTATGGGGATTATTGCAGTTTTGGGGATGGAAGTTAATTTCGATACTAATGATGGTACTCAGGATATTCATAACATGCTGCTGTTGCATACAATGCTTACCAATAATATGCACTGAAATAACTGATGGATGTACTAAGGGATGTATGCACATGGTGTTGAGAGGAAAACAAACGCATGGCCGGAATAACAGAGACACTGAGGAAACAAAAATAGTAAAACAATTCATGGCGATAGACATTAATGATGGAGAGGATTCAGATGCAGATACCCCAGACTCCTCCTCAGAAGAGGAGGATACAATGAATAAATAAGACGTTTGGCACATGGCCAAAAGGAGGGTTTGTCAATCTGGAAAAATGAATACCCTTCATTTGAATGATAGACGTAACTTGATGGCCGTGGGCCAACCGTCTTATGCACCGAATTGGAGAAATATGAACTGCTATGCTTGACCGACGAGCGGCCATTTTAAATGTAGTAAGAATCGCCATTTTGCTTGTTAACCATTGCTCATTGCTTTTTGTCTAAAAACTGCTTTGCAGCTTGCAATTCTTGCGGATTCTGCTTACTCTGCTCAACTGTTAACATTGTTGTCTGAATATGAAAGGACAAGGTCGCGGGACTGAAGAGTTTGTTGAAACTCCTCATGAGTAGCCCAGAGAGGAATGCCCACGCTCCCTCTCTGTAGCCTTGGGAGGAAGCTGCAGGGCATTTAATCACTTCACAGCTGCCAGCCAGTCTCGTACGATGGAAGAATATGTTAGAATAATGCAGTTAAAGGCTTGAATTATGCTTCTCCTACGGCCCCTCTTCGCAAAACCCTTTAGAACGTGTCAGCTCCCAGGACACGAATAGTACCTCATAGATAGCAAAGCTTGGAATGTGGCTCTTCCCCCGTGTACAGATTGCTTCCAAGAACAGAACCACTGTGTTCTAAAAGATGACTCCGCACTTTCTAAATTGCACATTGTTACTAGAATAGACATCGAAAGCATTATAATTGTCATACTCGTCGGATATGTCCATCGTCAACCCGAGTTCAAAGGAACTTAATACAGAGGGGTGTTGAACATGACTTTGCTGATTGAATGATATGCATTTTGTATATATGTAACTGATGTACGTAATTCGCTCTCTTGCGTCCCTCGAGGTCTAGGAAACTGACGTCGCGGGGCGTGAGATCAGAATTGGCCAATTGATACTATCTTTTGCTTGCAATAAACCCTAGCATTGGGAATTTGAAACCTTGTGTCTGGCGCATCTTTTCGTGTATGGTCATTGCCTTGTTTCCATAGCACGAGGGACCCCTAGGGGCCCCTTTCAGTAGATATAGGGGTATCGGATGCCCACATTTGTAATATGCTTGTGTCTTGTTTAGCTGATTGATGGTTCGTTGGGTTGCACCCCCCTTCCCCTTCTCCTTGGACATTGCCCTTGTGTAGTGGTGTTTTCACTTGGTTTCCTCTGCTCCTTAGTGGGGCGGCAATGTTGTGCCCACTGCTTTGTGCCTTTGCTGGACGGTTCTTGTTTTGGTGGGGGTGGGCCTGCTTGATGACGAGCCTTCTGGCTTAATACTTCTTGGGAGCTTGATCCCCCTCCAGCCTCCTGAGGACCCCACTGCTGGTAATGGAACCAGGGGGTGAGGGGGTGGACTCTTTGTCTGCCTCTTCCCTTTCAATCCACCCTGCCCCTCCTCTGTTTGATAGTTTGTTCGCCGGATTGGGGGGGGGGGGTTTCCCCCTTGGTGTTCTATGGCTTTATGTGGATGAACTATATGGGGGGGCGACCCCAGCCCTGGGTAGTACTTCCGGTGTCTACCATGTTGGATGTGGGGAGGCGCCTCCCACCTGCAGCTCTGCCCGGACCTGTCCAGGAGTCTCTTCGGTTCCAGGGGTAGCGCGCCGCCCCCTCCGCCCGCGCCTCTCTGCTGTTATTCTGGGCCCTTCCGCGGCTCCGGAGCTCAAAGGGGAGTCTCCTTTTCCCTCGGATGCATGTTGATTCTTCACGCGGTATGCGCCGCGTTGCTGGGGTCCTCACCACGGTTCCCTGTACGCCTGCTGTAGGGGCGGATCGTGCGTTGTATGCCGGCGGACTACTGTGCCGTCTCGCCGTGCCCCTTCGCTGCCGCTGGAGCCCCTCCACCAGGTGGGTGTGTGCCTCTTGGAGATTTGCCTATCTTGTCTTTGTCCTCTGCTGGCGGGACCCAGGCGCGGCCTTTCGTTCCCTCAGGCCGCGTTGGACGAGTGCGATCCCCGGAGGGGGAGGGGCACCACTCTGTCGCGGGGTTGCCTCTACACGCTCTCTCCGCTGCGGCGATTCCCTTTTCTCTGAACACCAGTGGGTCCTGGAGAGGATTAGACGCAGTTTGCTGGGTTTTTTTCCTCGGATTTAGCGCTAATTGTGGCGCTTTAGTGCGGCCCGGCAGGAGCGAGACTTAGGCACGTCTCCCTGCGCCGGTGGCCATCTTGGAGTCCCAGCTGGAAGACTTTAAGGCAGGTTTATCCGATGCCAGGGTCTTGGCCCAGGATCTACTTGAGGATGCGGCTCATCATGTCGACACTTCGGCTCTGGGCCTTATGTTGGGAGTTGATACCTCTCGACAGGCGTGGTTGCATGCCACCAAGTTCTCAAAGGAGGTGCAGGACAAGGTGTTGGACCTGCCGTTTGACGGTAAGGAGCTTTTCCATTCCACAACAGATGTGGAGCTCACCAAAACGAAGGACAGCACCCAGACAGCTAAGTCCTTGTCCGTCCTGGTTAAAACTCCTTTTAGGAACCAGAGACCGTTTTCGCAAAGCCGGCCCTCCTCTGGTTTCAGGGGGTTTTTAGACCGGAAATCCCGCAGAGTGGATACCCCTTCGGGTAAGTCCTGCCAGAGGCAGCAACGGACTCGGTTTTTCTCCCGCTCCTCAGCCTCCTCCTCAGGTTCAGGTGGTAACGCCACTGAAAAGCCTGCCAAATGAGGGTTCTCCGTGCTCGCACGAGTCCCCGGTGGCAGGACGCATTGCGTCTCATTGGGAGGCATGGCAGACCATCACCGAGGACAGGTGGGGGTCTTGTCAGTTGCTCGGGTGGGCTTCCGCTTACCCTTACCCCCTACCCCACCTTTCAACCCTCCTTTCCAGCAGTCGGGGTCGTCCGCCCTAAAAGCCAAGGTTCAGAAGCTTCTGGACCTCAGAGCTGTGGAACCCATTCCCCTTGGGGAACGAGGGGAGGGCTTCTACTCCCGGTTGTTTACGGTGCCCAAACCCAACAAGGCTGGCCTGCGCACCATCCTAGACCTTTCCCAGTTCAATCTTTTCCTACCCCAAGAGAATTTCAAGATGATCACGCCAAGCCAGATACGGTCCTCCTTGCAGATGGGCGATTGGCTCAGTTTGGTGGACCTTCAGGATGCGTACATGCATATTCTGATCTTGAATCCACACAGGAGATATCTCCGTTTCTCTGTGGGAGAGGAGCACTTCCGGTTTCGAGTGCTTCCTTTTGGCCTCAGCTCGGCAACGCGTGTCTTCACGAAGATATCGGTGATCGCGGCCTATCTTCGTCTGCAGGGTATGCATGCGTATCCGTATTTGGAGGACTGGCTTTTATGCAGCTCTTGCCCATTGAAAGCCACCTGCAATCTTCGGTCTCTCCTCCAGCTCCTTTTCCACCTCGGGCTGTCTTTGAACTGGCGGAAATCTTCCATGACGGTCTCTCAGGATTTGATTTTCCTGGGTTTCCACTGGAACACGATCGACTGCAGAGTGTACCTGACCGGGGACAGAATGGCAGATCTGTTGGCCGCTTGTCAGATGTTTGTGCAGTTGGAGAGCATGTTGGCCTGGTGGTTTCAGAGGCTTCTGGGCCGCATGGCCTCGTGCATTTTGGCTCTTCCTCTTGCTCGTCTCAAGATGAGATGGGCTCAGATGGCTCTTCGGAGTTCTTGGCTTCAGGCTGTGTATCCGGACTCCAAGTTGATAACGATTCCGGCTTCCAGGAGAGCGGACCTGGAGTGGTGGTTTTCAGGACCCAGCCCCTATGGTAACGGTCATGACGGACTCCTCCCTTCTGGGGTGGGGTGCGACGTTGGATCTTCTTCAGGCCTCTGATCTTTGGTCGCCTCTGGACAAGCTCCTCCACATAAATCATCTGGAGCTTCTGGCGATCTTTCTAGCGCTCAAGGCGTTCAGACCAATCATTGCCAACAAAGTGGTCCGTATCCACACGGACAATGTGGTGTTGATGTATTACATCAACAAGCAAGGGGGCACCAAGCCTCCCCTCTCGTGGACCTGTCCATCCAGATTTGGGAGTGGGCGGTTCGTCATGGTGTCTGGCTACTTGCAGTACACATTCCGGGCCAGCTGAATGTCACGGCAGATGCCATCAGTCGGCGGACGATGGTCAGCTACGAGTGGGAGCTGAAGGCGGAGGTCCTCTCATGGATTTTCCTGTGCTGGGGCACTCCGGAAGTGAACCTCTTTGCTACAGCGGCAAACAAACTTCCTCTGTATGCCTCCAGAAATGGACTGGGAGCCCCCTCTCTGGGGGATGCTCTTTGAGATTCCTTGGCGCAACATGATGGCTTATGCCTTACCGCCTCTGCCTCTAGTTCATCGGATCGATTTGCAAACTAAAGAACACGGTGAACTGTTCACTTCTACTCATAGCCCCATGGTGGCCGGCCAGGTTTTGGTTCTCAGAACTTCAACACCTGTCGGTGTATCCGCCGATCAGGTTACCGGTGAACCCCAATCTTTTTCACCAGGGGCAGCAACAGCTGTGGCACCCCTCCCCACAATCGCTCAGCTTGGCGGCATGGTGCCTGAGTTCAGGTCTTTAGAACATCTTAGCCTGTCTGCGGATAACATGTGTATTATTCAGGCAGCCAGAAAACCCTTGCCTATGTCCCAGTACAGAAGCTAATGGCTCTGGTTCTGTCGTTGGTGTTTAAACAAGCAGCTGGACCCAAGGGCGGCTACAATTGATACGGTACTGTCCTTTGTATCCCACTTAGAGTCAGGAATTCACGTTCTGTCATGCAGAACTTATCTTTCGGCGGTTTGTGCCTACCTATATACGGACCAATGCTCTTACTCTCTGTCTAATCCAGTGGTTAAGAGACATTTTGCAGGCTTGACGCGCCTTTTTCCTCCGATTCGTAGCCCGTACCTGTCGTGGGATCTGAATGTGGTCCTGACGGCATTGTGCCATAAAACTTTCGAACCAATGGCCACGGTGGACCTCAAGCACCTGTTGTGGAAGTTGTCCTTTTTGGTTGCCGTTACTTCAGCAAGGCGCGTGAGTGAGCTCCAGGCTTTGTCGGTGGAGCATCCCTTCTTGGTTTTTCACAAGGTTAAGGTGGTCCTACAGACAAATCCTGCTTTCCTGCCGAAGGTGGTTTCAGATTTCCATCTGAACCAGTCAATCTCCCTGCCGCTCTTTTTTTTCCAACCCCGCTTCAGAGGCGGAAAGGGTTCTGCATTGCCTGGATGTTAGAAGGGCTCTTAAGTTCTATCTGGACAGAACATCCGAATTTAGGAGCTCTTCTCAATTGTTGGTGAGTTTTGGTAATCCACAAGGTAAGCAGGCCTCTAAGGCGACTATCTCCCGATGGATCGCTGCCTGTATTACAGAGTCTTACACCGTCCAAGGACTGAAGCCTCCTAAAGGTATTCATGCACACCTGGTGCGGGGCAAGGCAGCCGCAGTTGACTTTCAAAAATATGTCCCCCTGGGAGACCATCGCAAAGGCAGCTACTTGGTCCTTCCCATCGGCTTTTTGTAAGCATTATTGTCTAGACCTGAGCTCAAGATCTGATGCTGAGTTTGGTCAGGCTGTGCTGAAGAACCTGTTTCAGTAAGGTGTTTTTCCATCCACCCGTCGTTCCTGTAAGGAGTGCTTGGGAATCTCCCATAAGTATGGAGGAAAGGGTTCGGAACGTAGGGAGTATAACCAGGTTACTCACCGTAGTGACCACCTTACTCCTAGTCCATAGTCCCCTTTCCTCCATACGCCCGCCCTCCGTCCCCTCTAATAAGGTTCCTCTGTTATTGCTAAAAGGTCTCTGACCTGGCGATAGAAAAGGACTGATGGGCGATGCGCTGGGCGGAGCCGAGATGGGCGGGGCTACGGCCACGTGCCTGGCCCCGCGTAGATAGAGAGGAGGGACTAAAACATTTGCAAAATGTTGGATGCTTTTACAAAGTGCTCCGGTCCCGTCCCACAGGACGGAGGAATGTCCCAGAAGTATGGAGGAAAGGGGACTATGGACTAGGAGTAAGGTGGTCACTACGGTGAGTAACCTGGTTATTATAAACAACCTTTTCATATTTAGTGTGTTATATGTAGTTGCAGTAATAGTGGCAATGCTTTTTTATTACTTATTTCTCTTAGTAAAAAGATATGCACTTTGCAAGAGTGTGCACATTCATTGAGTGTTCATTATTGAGAATCAACTTATAAGCATTTGTTCATGTGTTTTAAGTGTGGGGCATCTTTTTAAAGAGCTCTATTTTGCAGTCTGAATTCAGTGAAGGCAAGACACCCCAGGAAAATAAAGATTGGTCTTGGATCGAGGCTGCTATTAAAACCTTTGAAGCTCTGGTTTCCAGACCTTTACAATCCTAGCATAAGCAATCTTAGGCTGTTGTCTCGGAATGTCTGTGATATGACTAATTTAAAGCGGGCCTGGTGTATGGTACATGAACTGTCTAAACACAGTATTCTCTTTATTCAAGAAACCATGTCTATGGGGAGCTTTGAGCTGGACGGCTATTCCACTTTCTACTGTCCAGCCACAATTAGTGGGTTGGGGTGTCCCTGTGGGGGTTCATATCTCAGCCTCCTCTACTTTATGGTATGTGTCCTAAAGGCATCTTGGCTCTACATGTTTGTTTCTTGGGTGATATAGGAAATGTATTGCTGATCAATGTAAACTGGAATCCGACTAAAACTACTATCCAGGATTTTCAGGAGATACTTACTAGTCTAGTCGACCGCTGGTTGGCAGATTGATATCAGCATGCTATGATCTTGGGGGTGATTTTAGTGCCTATTGTGTCTTCTTCGATGAGGGCTATGTGTACTTCTATGCGTTTGCTGGATCCTGGGAGCAGTGACCACCTAATCATAATTTTTTCCATCTTGACATCTGCATATAGATGCGTCAGTTTACCCTTATTGATTCCTGTTGAACCTACTAGGAATGGTCTTTCCTGTAGATGGGATAAGAGGACCTATGAACGACTTGCAGGTCACTAAATGCAGGTCTGTAAAATTAGGGATAACCACTCCCTGGGCTATTACTCGCTATGGAGTACTGTGAGAGACCTCTGGATGAATGCATTGCTGAGGGCATTAATGTGGCCTTCACTGGCAGGATCCTTCCATCTTTGGTCTCAAATACTCATCATTTTAATCTGAGAATTAGGGAGTCAAGGCTATAAAGCATTTTAGGGGCTTGGGACTATCTGATTATGAATATCAAAGACGTAGGATTAAGGAGGTTACTAGACATAGGAATCTGGTCAAAGTACTTAAATAGGAAATATACCAAAATGTCGCCTCCAGAACTCCGACTACCGGTAGGGGGGTATGGGATATAATACAAGTAGGTGGGGGGTGGTTGCAGGGTTGTCTCCACCTGCATATGTATGTGGTGTAAAGGGGGTTGAAAAAAAGTTGGCAATTTCGGCTGTCAGACTTCTGGGGGTTGCAGTAATCACATAGATCCCTTGTTCTTTACCAGCAAGATAACCAGTTCATGATGAAGACACTTCTTAAATCCGATAGTAGACAATTTTGGGCTTGTTTAAATAAAATTCAGTATTCCAACTATGACTCTAGAGTAGAATCCATACAAGAAAGCAAATGGGTCTCGTATTATGCTAATACATTTAGTACCCTTCCACTTATGGCTGTTGGCTATCCCAGTGTCTTTGAACAACCCATTTGTGAGGAACACTGCCCTTGGGCAACGGTGGATAGAGTATGGGCCATAAATAAACTTCAACCTTCTAGGGCACCTGGTCCTGATGGCCTTCCACCATTTCTTTTAGAACGGGACCCGGAATTCTTGGCTTGTTTCCTTAAGCCCTATTTTAACGAGATATAGGCTACCAACAAGGTCCCCTTGTTTTGGAATGAGTCTATTGTAATTCCCATATATAAAAAAGGAAATGTAATGGACCCTGGGAATTATAGGCCCATTGCTCTTACCAACTCTACCAGACAAGTGTTTTCTATTCTACTTTTAAGGGATCTTAACATCTCCCTGAATCAAATTACTATTCTTTCACGCTTTCAGGTGGGCTTTCATCAAGAAATTGGTACATCCCTCAATGCCACACTGCTAAAACATCTATTGCAAAAAGCCAAAGCTACCCAGGGTATGGAAATCTATATGCCCTCACTGTACTTGTCATCAGCTTTTGACTGCGTAGTCTGTGAATCTCTGTGGGCCCAATTACTCAAATACAAGGTTCCCATCAAAATTGTTCAGCTGATTGTCTCGCTCCATCGTGACTCTAAACTTAGAGTGTGCTCAAGTAAGGAGAGTGCAGCAACTGGTCATTAATTGGTCAAGTTGGGGCTTAAGCAGGGCTGTACCCTGGCTCCAACCCACTTCAATGCATAACTTAGTGATATTGAGGAGATTTGGCGTTTCAAGGGCCTGAATCCTGTTAGGTTGGGCCATCTTGACTTTGGCTTTTGGCTTTTGCTGATGACATTGTCATCTTTGACAGAACAGCGCAAGGCCTTCAATGTAAGCTTTATTTTTTTTTAGTTTGCCCACTCTAACAATCTAGTGGTGAATGGTGACAAGTCCAAGGTGGTTGTTTTCTCTAGTGGGAGAACGTCTGTGGTCAAGTGCTGGGTATTGTGCACTGGACAGGTGGAGAGGGTGGCCTCTCTTTTACTTGGGGTATAACTTGACTTATGCATCCTCAGTCAAGATGTGGAAAGAATCACTTAAGGCCAAATTGAATCCATTGAGGTCCAAAATGAAACGCATATTTAGGAGAGTTTGTGGCTTTTCACTTTTACCAGCAGTCAAATTCTATCTGGGCAAGGTAGAACCGGTCCCGTTATATGGGCTTGACATGGCGTCTGTTGATGTGCGATCAGTTCTTGATAGCCTGCAAGGACTTATGTGGAAGAACGTATTGGGCCTAGCATCATCAGTCCCAAATGCAGTAATTCGCTATGAACTAGATCTCATTTCTCTCCATGCTCGCTATCAATGGAAACATTTGATATACTACTAGTTTTTGAGGTCGCCAGTAAATTATCTATTTTTGGATTTTCAAGTTATGGCTGAAAAGGGTACAGTTCCCTCCCTTAGTAAATTTAGGGCATGTCTGAGGGAACTACTGGAAGATATTGGCTCCTCAGGCGTAGCACTTTGTCTGAATCCAGAACAAGTAAAATTCTAACTATCCCAGACGATTGGAGGCTGACCATTGAGGCTTTGTCCAAATATACACTTTTCAGAGAAGATGCTAAAATTCCCCAGAGAAAGGGGAATTACCTATATACCGGAAGTCTTTTCTTTGCCAAAAGACCTGACAGATTTTTATACGTTTCAAACTCAATCAATTCCACTCTAGAGAGCGAACTAGGCACTGGTCTACGCCTACTCATGGTAGGTATAACCCCCTTAATTGCTGTTTCTGTATATTTCACGAGGTCACAAACTCTTAGACACTGGATATTAGATTGTGAGGCACTCAGTACAATCAGACATACTGCTTTTGTTAAGGTACAGGAGAACTTTTTTCTGAGTATTCTAAATAACTGTTTCTGAGTATTCTAATAACTGTATTCTAAAAAAATGATGTGGGGATCTAATATCTCTTTGATTATTGCGCTGGTTCGTTTTCTGAATGGAATAGATTTTAATTTTTAACTGCAATTATTTCATTTTGGGTTTGACATCTGTATTTAATATTGTATTTCTACAAATCAAGATTGGTTTTTATGCCTATTATCTGTTTTTCTTTTTTTTTTTGTGGAAGGTTTCTTGTAAACCAAAACACAATAAAGAAAAACAAAAGTGCTGTATTTTATCTTACTGTATATGGTGCATGTTTCTGATAAGGAAGGAGGTAGTAGAAGGTTGAACAGTAGACCCTCACTAAATTACTGGACATTAGTAGATCAGTCCTGTGTGTATGAGTGAGGGTGGCTAACCCACTACAAAGGTATATTGCTTATTCTCCATTTTGATGCATAATGACAGGTATATCCTTTTCTTGATCTATTTTGCCACAACCCCTACAAGGTGTGGTGGGAAGGGGTCTAACACACTCCTCTTGAGGTGGTGGAAAGGCTCTGTGAGGTAGGGATAATATGAATCACGTTAAGCCTTGATTGACAGGCAGCCTGATTGTAATTGATTCTGTGAGGGCGGGTTGTTGGCGTGTAATTTACTATTGTTAGCTATGGAAATGAGAGATTAATATGAAAATAGCAATGCTGTATGTTTGTTCCTATAATCCCTCTGGTTTATTAATTCAATGAAAACATTAGAAAAGAGACCATATCCGTGATGCAATAAAGTTTACCTCATCCTGACACATTATTCTTAGAACAACAGTTGTGGTACCAGTAATATTATTGCTAGTATTAATGGTGCTTGGTGAGCTAGTAGCAGTATTCATAGCACCGGTAATGGTATTACTTGTATTACGACCAGTAGTGCTACAAATTCCTGTTACCCTACCAGTGTTGGCATTAATACTGTCCTAATGTCATTACCAAGATGCTCATTAGTAGCAAATTAGTAGTGCTAACAGATCCTTCAGGTATATATGTCAAAGGGGAATGTGAAGCATGGTTTCCAGGCACATTTCTTTTTTTTTTCTTTTTGTTTCTTGTAACTCTTTTTTGGCATTTTCATACAACAACAATGTGTAATGAGCCCCCTGCCCCTTAGCCCAAGCCTGACCTTTACTGCCCCCTTTTCCCCTCCTTAAAATACAACATCAACCTCTTCGTCCTTGGCTAAAGATAGCGGCTGGAGCCCCCTTCTTCTTATTGCATTGTGTTTGGGCCCGTTTGAGGAGTGTGCTGAGGTAGGTTTACCTTAGTCCCAGAAGTCTTATTCTCCTCGGGCACCATGCTCCCCTGGCTCCTTTCTGTAAGAACCTCAGCACCAGATCCCAACCAGCCAAAGATCTTTGGTGGCTACCTTGTATTGAGTATGAAACCCAATCAAGTGCTGCCACGTTCCACACCTTTCCCACCCATTCGTCCTCCGTATGGGGATCCTTTGATTTCCACTTTTGTGCCACCACCAATGACCCACCCCCGCATCATTAGAACTACATATACTTTGCGCTGTGTTCTCGTGGGCAATTCGTCCAGTATTCCCCCTAGGCCCAACATCGCCATACCTCTTTGCCTCCTCATTTTTCCCCCAGGGTTTCTTCTATAGCCTCCTGAATTTTTCCCCAGTACAATTGGCTAAACAGACATTATTCCAGCATGGGGTCTGGCATGGATTCACATGCTCATGAATATTCCCCGTCGTCAGGCTGGGAATCCTCGGTATAGAAAAAAATCAGTATCGGTTTTGTTTCTGATCTGTCTTTCTTAGTAGTAACCAATCACTGGTCTCTGGGTCATACTGCCCCCAGCCAATGACTGCCCTCTCCCTAAGCCCCGCCTCCGGCAGCCATCCTCAGATTTTTACCGCACGTTCAAGTGTTGGGAGTCCTCGTGCTGTAGCTCAAGCTTTTGCTGCGTTTATGCGCTTTTTCAGGAGATTTTTTTAATTTTTCGGTCAAATAGAGCCTCAAGCTCCACCGTTTCTACATCCGATCAACGGGGATCCATTTTGGAGTTTTCTACGCCCCTCAAGGGTGAAGATTTCGTCGAGTTACGCTTTTGGAGGATTCCAGAAGTTCCAAGGCCTACCCCGGACATGGCCCAGGAGAAAGGAAGCTCGACGCCCGGGAAGCTGTTCAGGACCTGCCCTGGATGCCAGCTTCAGAATGTTTTCAAGGAGGACGAGCATTCGTTATGCCTCTACTGTCTCCATGAGGACAAGACGCACAAGGAGAAGGACTGTGCGTTTTGTGGGAACATGTCGGAGCGGACTATGAAGGATCACCACCTCCGTCTCGCCAACTGGCTGGAAGGGAAGAGCCCGTCAGGCGAGAAGAAGAAAAAGAAGTCTGAGCGGTCTTCTAAGTCCTGTGAGGGTGCCCCGGGGGCCCAACAAAAGGCTAAGCACCACGAGTCCGCGGGCACCGGGAGCACCGAACAGTCGGGCTCCTTGGCTGCCAGGCAGGGCGCATCCTCCCCGGCGCCATCAACCATGAGCCAACGCTCTGGCTCGGGTAAGAGGAAGTCCGAGAACCCGGCGAAGCTTCTGGAGAGGCCCCGGTCGATCTGGAAGATTCCGGCAGAGGGGGAGCGAGGCTCGGACCCTCACCCCAAGGTGAAGGCCCCAGGCGTCCAGAAGGTGACGATGGCCTTAATTCACCCTGCTAAGACCTCGATTGAGGATGTCGCCGCGACCCTGGCTCAGCCTGTGGAGGCTACACCAGTGGAGGCGCCCTCAGGACCCAGAGGTCTTCCTGCCACCGCGGAGGGAGTCGTCTTTCAGGCCCATTGAGAAGACCCCCACGAAGTCCTCGTTGGAAAAGGTGGGGGAGGTGCTGGTGGCCATCGTGGATACGGACACGACCTCTGAAGAAGAGCTCATCGAAGTCGTGGAAGAGGCCCAGCCCATTGGGAGGGATCCCGACGAGGGCGACGACGAGAGCGACGGTGTCAACGTCAAGGCTCCTCAAGAGCCCTCGCGCCCGTCATTTCCGGCGCCGCAGGACACCTCGGCGGCCATTTTGTCAGCGATTCAGTCCTTATGCTCGGAGATAAGGACAAGGTTGCCCCTTCCCCCGACGGAGGTACCTGAGCCAGACCCGACTGGGGAACCGGAGCCAGGACCTTCAGAGAGTCCACGCATAAGAGGAGGACGACGCATCCTACGCCACGTCTCCCACCTCTGCGGCCTGCTCTTCCTCTCCCCCGGTCTACTACCCACAGGGATGCTACAGGCACGGACACGGCTACGACAGGTACAGATGACGACGGAGGCGACGACGGGACATGTCCCCCGTCGTCCCCTGCTCGGGCGTCCCCGCCCAACTAGATTGGATCCTTTCATGCCATGATTTCCAGGGCATCCAAGCTTTTCCTGCTCTGCCCAGAAGAAAAGAAGAAAGAAGGGTTCCTTTACCAACGGCGCAAGGCTAAAAGGAAGACGGTCCTCGCCGTACCGCTTCTTGATGACATCTGGGATGAGAGGCTCGCCCTCCTCAAGAACCCTGCCACGGCGTCGGCAAAGAGGGACCGGTACCAGAAGTAGTACCGGGTCCCCGACGCTGCCCCCTTGTGCCTTTGGGCACAACCTACAGCGGATTCAGTCGTCTCGGCGGCGGCAAGAAAGCTGGGGCGGCATCGGCCTTGACATCAACTTCCCCGCCGGACGGCGAGGGCAGGAAGTTGGACACGATGGGACGACGGATCATCTCATCCGCAGCGACAACTATCAAGGCGGCCAACGCCCTGGCTATCGTAGCCCGCTACGACAGGGAGTTGTGGTTCAAAATCGCCCCTCTGTTAGACTTCCTTCTGGACGCCAAAAGGGCTGAGGCCCTTGAAATCCTACAGGAGTGGGAGATTGCTTCGGACCACACCATCACGGTGGCAACGGACATCGCCGACACCGGTTTATGTCAGTTGGGCAACGTCGTTTGCTTGAGAGGAGGATGGCTCAAGGCCACGGATTTCCCCCAGGACGTACAAACCAAGGTTTTGGACATGCCCTTCGACGGGAACAACCTGCCGTCCTTTCGGAGCTCCGGAGGCAGACAAGGTGCCTCCAAGGGATCCGGCAGTGGCTCTTCCACTTACTGCCAGCGGCAAGATCTTCGTCCCAGGAAGCCTACAGGGGACGCGGCAAGTCAGGTGGTGCCCGTCGTCGTCGACAAGGAGGTCAAGGAGGCAAGGCGGCCTCCAAACAAGATTGAACCGACCGTGGGATCGGGCCCCCGCCGAAGCACCCTGGTGGGAGGCCGGCTGGCGAGGTTCGTCAGCGTGTGGGAGTCCATCTCCACCGACCGTTGGGTGCTGGACACCCTGGCCCAAGGGCACGCCCTCGAGTTTCAGAAGAAGTGCCCTCGCGTTCCACCCGTGGCCAGGAAGGAAAATCATGTCCCCCAACTACTGTTGGAAGTAAGGGCGATGCTCAAGAAGGGTGCCATCAAGCTCGTCCCAAAGAGGCTTTGAGACTCCGGAGTTTACTCAAGTTATTAATTCCTCGCAAAAAATAAGACAGGAGGATGGCGCCCCATCCTGGACCTACCACGACTGAACAAGTACATCAAGGCACAGAAGTTCTGTATGGTCACCCTCCAGCATGTGCTGGGACAGCTGGAGGAGGGCAATTTCCTGTCGTCGTTGGACTTGGAGGATGCGTACTTCCACATCCCCATTCTAAAAAGACACCGAAAGTTCTTAAGGTTCGTGGTCCAAGGGCGGCACTACCAGTTCAAGGCCCTCCCGTTCGGATTGAAATCGGCACCCAGGGTGTTCACCAAGTGCCTCGCACCGGTGGTGGCGCGGCTGCACCTACAGGGGATCCACGTCTACCCCTACCTGGACGACTGGCTCATCCGGGCAAGGACAAGGGAGCTCGCCGTGGAGCACACTGCGAAGATCGTCCAGCTGCTCACAGACCTGGGATTCTCCATCAACTTTCCAAAATCCCACCTGGTTCCGTCGCAAGTCGCCCTGTTTCTAGGAGCCAAGCTCGACACAGTGGCGTGGCTGGCCTCGCTGTCGGAGGAAAGGACCAGGACCATTCTGGGCAAGGTGCAGCTTCTGCTGGCCACGGACATGGCCAGGGTAGGATCCATCAAGTCCCTCCTCGGGATGATGTCCTCCTGCATTTATCTGGTGCGCCTTTGCAGGCTTCGGATGAGACCCTTACAGGAGTTCCTCGACGCCCGCTGGATCCAGTCGACGGGCAGCTTCGAGGACAGGATCCCTCAACGAGACGTTCCGTCGGGCGATCCGATGGTGGAGTACCCGCTCCCATCTGTCGGCAGGCACAGACTTTCAGACCCGAGCTCACCAGGTGACGGTGACGACGGACGCCTCCCTGGAAGGTTGGGGAGCACACTCCGGAGATCTTCACGCGAGAGGCCTTTGGCTCCCGGAGGAGAAGTCTCTCCACATCAACATCTTGGAGCTCCGCGCAGTGTTCTGGGCCCTCAGGTCCTTTCTTCCGTCCCTCAAGGGCAAGGTGGTGAGGATCTTCACCGACAACACCACCGCGATGTTCTACATCCGGAAGCAGGGCGGAACCAGGTCCCCGGCCCTATCCAAGGAAGCCCAGGATCTGTGGCATTGGGCCATCGCCCAAGGGATGTTTCTGGTGCCTCTTCATCTGGCAGGAATAAAAAACACGATCGCCGACTCACTCAGCAGGGAGCTGCGCTCGTGCCACGAGTGGGAACTACGCCAGGATCAAGTGGATCGACTCTTCCGATGATGGGGCGAACCCCAAATCGATCTCTTCGCGACGGCGACAAATTCCAAGTGCCGGAGGTTCGCCAGCAGGTTCCCCCAGCCGAGGAGCATGGGCGATGCTTTCTCGTTCCCCTGGGACGGCCTATTTCTTTATGCGTTCCCTCCGCTGCCGTTGCTGCTCCGGCTCATCAACCAGCTCAAGAGGTCCCGGTGCAGGATGACCCTCGTCGCACCGGCGTGGCCGAGGCAGATCTGGTTCCCGGACCTTCTGGACTTGTCAACGTCCCCACCAGTCAAGCTGCCAACGGACGCAGACCTTCTCTCCAGAGAAGGCGGTGCCATTCTTCACCACAACCCGGAGTCGCTGAACTTGCAGGCCTGGCTCCTGCAGCACTAGAGTTTGGAGGGTACGACTTCCCGGCCGACTGCAGAGAGGTTGTTGCAAAGGCCAGGGCGTCCTCAACTCTCAAGTGCTACGGACATAAATGGAAGAGGTTCTCTGTCTGGTGCCGTGCACAGAAGATTAACCCTCTGCGGATTATGGCCCCTCAAGTACTGCCGTACCTACTGTCGCTGACCAAAGCTGGACTGGCTCACGCCTCCATCAAAATACATCTGGCTGCAATCTCCCGATATACCAGGACGAAGGGACGGGCGTCCTTGTGGTCTCATCGCCTGGTGAAAGAATTCATGAAGGGACTATTCCGATCATTCCTGCCGGTGAAGGCTCCTGCCCCGGCGTGGGAGCTTAATGTGGTGCTGACCAAGCTCATGGGGGGGCCCCATTCGAGCCTATGCATTCGGCGCCTTTGAAGTTCCTGTCATGGAAGACCGCTTTCCTCGTGGCCATCACCTCCGCACAACGAGTGGGAGAGATCCAGGCCCTATCTTGCAAGCCTCCATACTTGACTTTTCATGACATAAGGGTGGTGCTGAGGACACACCCATCCTTTATGCCCAAGGTGCCGTCTGACTTCCACCTCAACGAGCCCTTGATGTTGCCAGTTTTCTTCCCGTCGCCTTCGTCGCCGGCTGAGAGGACTTTGCACTCGCTGGATGTAGCTAGAGCGCTGAAGTTCTAAGTGGACCGCACAAAGAGTTTTCGGAAGACGTCACAACTGTTTGTGAACTTTGGGACTGTGAATCAAGGGAAGGCTCTCTCGAGGACTTCCATTTCCAGATGGCTCTCCGGCTGCATCATGCATGGTCACCGGTTGGCAAACCGACCGCTGCCCGGCCGTCCGAAAGCCCATTCGACCAGGGCGATCGCTGCTACCAGGGCTTTCCTGTCTGTGCCCCTGCTGGACATCTGCAGGGCTACGACGTGGAGGTCGACGCACACCTTCACAAGATTCTACTGCGTCGATCGGGACTCCAGGGAGGAGTCCAGGGTCGGCCAAGCAGTGCTGCGTAACCTGTTCGCCTAAGGTGAGCCTGGTGAGGAGGTAAGAGTTGCTTAATGTTGAGTTGTTGTTTTGCTTAATGTTGAGCCTGTTGCCACCTCCCGTGGTTGTGCATGTGTGTACTGCTATGTATTCTCTTATTCATGAGCATGTGAATCCATGCCAGACCCCATGCTGGAGAAGGAACAAGTTACTTACCTGTAACTGTTGTTCTCCAGCATGGGTCTGGCATGGATTCACATGCAAACCCTCCCGCCTACCCCTCTGCGGCTCTTCACTTGGTCATACTGCCACTTTACGTGCTACCAAATCTGAGGATGGCTGCCGGAGGAGGGTCTTAGGGAGAGGGCAGTCATTGGCTGGGGGGCAGTATGACCCAGAGACCAGTGATTGGTTACTACTAAGAAAGACAGATCAGAAACAAAACTGATACTGATTTTTTTCTATACCGAGGATTCCCGGCCTGATGACGGGGAATATTCATGAGCATGTGAATCCATGCCAGACCCATGCTGGAGAACAACAGTTACAGCTAAGTAACTTGTTCCTTCCACCAGATATGGCTCCTATTTCCCTCCATTCCACATTCTCTCCTGCATGACTTGGGGACTCTATGATAAAATGTAGGGAGCTTAACCAGAGTGAGATGCCATTGTAGCATGAGCTTTAGCCATATTTCTTGAAGTTGTAGTGACCGCGTAAGTTTGGGAATATTCGCCCACATTTGAGTCCACTCTTCGTCCTCAATCGGGTGACCTATTGACTTTTCTCAGTTCGCCATATATATATATATTCTATCACCCGGCTCCTCCCTCTGTTTAGTGTGTGAATAAATTGCCCCCTCTATATGCTTGTGCCACGAGTCCTCCACCAGCTATTTCTCAAAGGACGTTGTCTCTCGTTGCTGCCTCCTACAGAGACAGCTGTGATGACCAATGTCTTAGTTGGGTGTAATAGAACCTCCCCCCCTCTTCCACCCCAAAGTCTGCTTTGCATTGAGTGAAGGGTTTGATTTCTCCTCCCACAAACATATTTCGGATTTTGTGGCATCTGCCCTCTTGCCATTTGTCAAACCCTGACCCCTTTTCCCCGGGGAACATTGCAGATCTCTGAATATTGGAGTGAATGGTGACGGGAAAGTAGTGATTTGAGCAAGTCTTATTAGTTCATCCCAAGACTCTCCTAGCAAGGACACTATCTTACTGCAATACATGTTCGGTGCTCTGTCCTCTTTTGGTTTCCACAGTACTTCCTCTAGAGCCCCCACTACTACCTCTTTATCCATTTCCCTCCATATCTTGTCCCGGTCATCCCTCAACCAGTCTCTAATCACTCTTGTTTGTGACGCTAAGAAGTACACCCTAAAATCTGTCTCTCTCATTCCACCCGTACTCCATGGCATTGCCATTACCCTCTCCGCTATTCTCGGCCTTCTATGATTCCATGCAAATCTCCCAGTGTCTTTAGATGGCTCGGAAGAAGGATATAGGCACCTGTGTTGGGAGAGTCGTTAAATAATACAGCAACTGAGGGAGGATAGCCATCTTCAGAACATTGATCCTTTCTGTCCATGAAATTGCTAACAGACCTCAGTCAGTCAGTTTATTCCTGATGGCCTCAAACAGGGATGGGTAATTGGCTGAAAATAGCGTCCCTGTTGTTTTTGTTATTTTGACTCCCAGATATTTTATGGAGTTATCAACCCACCTGTATGGAAGAGCATTCTTGAGTTCAATTTCCCCCTCTATCTGTGTTGTCCAGTTCAGTACCTCTGATCTGTGGTGGTTAATTTTTAGACCTGCCACTGACCCAAACTGTTGCATTTCTCTTTCCATAGCTTTAAGGGAGACTTCCGGATCAGTTAGTGTCAATAGCATGTCATCCGCGAACGCGGCTACCTTGTGCTCCCTTCCTCCAAACAAACTTCCTACTATGTCCTTATTTGCTGTTAGAGCAGCCAGTAGAGGCCCCAGATTAATTGCATATAGCAACGGTGATCAGGGACAGCCTTGTTTTGTACCCCTCTGTATCCTAATGGCCCCTGAGAGCTTGACATTAATAGCCAGGCGCAGCAAAGGGTTGTGGTAATTGGCCTTAATCATTGCTAGGCATTTTTCTGCAAAGCCCATTTCCCTCATACTAATAAAGAAGAAAAGCCATTCTACCCTGACAAAGGCATTTTTTGCGTATAAAGCAATGACCAGGGAGGGGATATCCTTTCTGTTAACATTTTCTATAAGGTGAGTGATCCTTCTGCCGAGAATGAAGCCTGATTGATCTGCACTAATGATGTTTGGGAGAATTTGGTCTAAGCAAGTCGCTAGAATCTTTGTGTATATCTTTGCGTCTAGATTAATTAGAGCGATCGGCCTGTGCAAGCCACATATAGCCGGATCTTTGCCCGGTTTTGGCAGTAGGACCACTTTCACCTCTTCCATGGACGGAGTCATTTTCCCTGCCACCTCAAATTCATTGAACAGGGGTAACATGTAGGGGATTAAAGTTTCCCTAAAGGACCTGTAGAAGTCTGACATGAATCTGTCCTGTCCTGGCAATTTGTTGAGTGGTAGTGACGCGATGGGCCTACGAACCTCTTCCTTACTGATACCTTGTTCCAATGCCTGTCTCTCCTGCTCTGTTGTTCTGGGTAACTCACACTTGTCTATGTATCCCACTTGGCTCTGCTCCAATGGTTTTTTTGACCTATATAGCTCTGTGTAATACCTTGAAAAATCTCAAGAGATGTTGGATAAATCCGGGCTTCACACCCCCACCCCCCTTTTCACCCTTATCTTTAGTATGGTTTTGGCCTTTTCTTCTCTTCTCAGCATCCTGGCAAGGAGGCTGTCCGTTTTGTTTGCTTTTATGTAGTACTTTTGCTTGAGGAATAGTAGGAGCGCTCTGCCGCCTTGCCCTGGATTAGGTCCAGTTGACATCTTATGGTCCTATATTCCCTACTTATCTCCCTACTCACTCCCACTCAGGTTATAACCTGTTTAATAGAAAAAGAACTGTAAGAGAAACTTGAGTTTGTTCCCTCTATCTCTACGGGCCTTGGTAGCGATGATCTTCCCCCTGATTGTCGCTTTTAAGGCATCCCATCTTGTATGTTGAGTCGTGTCCCCCCTGTTGTCCCTGAAAAAATCCTCTATCCCCTCCCTTATTTCCTCCATCAGGGTTTCATCCTTGAATATATACATGGGGAATCTCCATTTCCACAGCCTAGAAGGGCCTGATTACCTTCTGAATTTCAAGGTTATGGGTGCATGATCTGGCAATGCTATTGCCCCCACCTCTATATCCAACACCGCATGTGACAACCATATGTAGTCGGTTCTAGATAATATCCGATGGACATGTGACAAGAAGGTATAGCCCTCCTTTTTCCCCTCCTTTTCCCTCCAAATATCCACCAGTGCGAGTCTATCAATTTTCCCGACCAGTTATTTTTAGGGTTTGCCCTGGGCATATGATTTGCCCCTGCTCCTGTCCATTCCTGGGGCCCAGCCCAAGTTAAAGTCCCTGATCAGTACTATTGATGCCTTTGCAAATCCTTCCAGTTTGGACAGTGACTTTTAGAGAAACCCATCTTGACCAGTATTGGGTGCATACATTGTGGCTACTGTATATCCTTCCCCCCACCCCTTCAAATTTAGCACCACGTATCTCCCCTGAGTGTTCTTCTCGGTGGCGGTGACTGTGAGGTCTAAGTTGTTCCAAAGAGATATCTGCACCCCACCCCTCTTCCCCGTGTCGTTAGATTGATAGATTTGACAGAAGCCTTGTAGACCAACTTTCTTTATCCCGGCCCTGTATGTGCGTTCTTGCAAGGCTATTCTATCCGGCTCCTCCCTCCTTAAGAATCTTTCCAATTTCTTCCTTTTCACTGGAGAGTTTATCCCATTAATGTTCAAGTAGATGATGCTTAACATGTTGTGTTTATCCATTGTCCTGGTGGTGCATCTGGGTATTCTGACTCCCTATAAGGTCTTGGATGGACTCCCTTACCCCTGCCTCCCCACTGGGGCCCCCCAGCGACCTCACCTGTCCCTCTCTCCCCTCCGCAGGGTGGGCTCAACCAGCCTCTAGCCCCCCACCCCCCTGAATCGCCTTCTCAAGGATTGAGCCCACGTTGAACCCCAGTGTGATCATCTGCGAGTTCACCCAAACCCATTTCGGCCTGCCCCCTGCCTTTCCTACCCCCCAGAACTTTATAGCAAAATTTGATCATCCCCCCCCCCTCCTGAAGCTAGTGCAAAGTTTTGTTCCCTGTGTCTTTGTCCATTTCAAGTGGCAGCATCCTTTGTCAGTGGATTAGTGGATTCCCTCTTTCCTCCGGCTTTCATTCTGCTGGCCCTTTCAGGAGGGGTTGAAAGCCACTCTTCTTGCTTTGCTTAGGTCTCGCCGGTGTCCATTCCCAACTCTTAATTCTGTTTTGTCTTTTCATTAAAGGCTCACTTGAGCTTCGATCCGCTTCCTCGATTCCTAAAATTCTTGCTCCTTCCTCATAGGAAGCTATACAGTGTTGCTTTCCCCTCCACTCGAAGACCAGGCCAAATGGGAATGTCCAGCGGTATCGGATGTCTTTTTCCCAGAGCACGCTCAGGACCAGGTTCATTTTCTCCCTTAATGTTGTCTGGGACATGTCCTTGAAAAGGTGTATGTCTGAGCTATTATAGGATAGCTGCCTCACTTTCCTTGACTTTGCAAAATCTTTTCCTTCTGTGAGTAATCGTGTAAAACTGCCAGGACATCCCTTGGCCTTGCTCCCGGTTCAGTTGTTTGAAGTCCCACTCTTTGCACTCAGTCAATTTTTATGTCTGAAGAGCCGTCCACTTCCAACAGATCTGCCAAAATATTTGTAATCGCTACTTTGAGGTCTTTATCTTGGACCTCTTCGGACAGGCACTTAATTCTAATGTTCGATCTTCTAGGCCTATTTTCTAGGTCTTCTGCCTGAAGCTCTTGGATGTGTATCGCATTTGGCAATTGTTCCACCAAGTTTTCTGTTTTCCTAGAGTCCTCATTCAGTTCTTGGATTGCTCTCTCATTGGTATCCACCCTTTCCTCAATTTTGTTCACGTCATTTTGTCCATTTGTCTTTGGACTGTGTCTGCGATCTTGTCTTCGAAATCGTTGAAATATTGTTGGAGGACTTCCTGCATCATGGTCTGGTCCTGGCCATCGTGAGTTTGGGGTACCCTGTCCCTGTTCCAGTTATTTTGCAAATTACTGCCCTGGAGCTTTTTAACCCCCTTTGACGATGTTGGGGGTTCCTTTCCCCTGTTTTTTGACATGGCCGCTCTCCACCCGCCCCCTGTGCAGCAGTATCGGTTCCTAGCTGGCCTACTCCCTTCTCCTGGGCCCTTTCTACCTCCTCCTGAATTCTAGTTCGGCCTGGGCTTTGCTCTGGGTGTTCCTCACCTCTTCTGGGTGGGGCCCCTCTGGTGACCTTGCGTGTGGGTAATGTCTCCCCAAGATCTTTCCTCAGAACCTTGGTTGCTTTTTAAAGAGTTTTATCTTGAGCGCTATAGATGTTGTTTGATATTGGGTGGATGTTAATGCTGGGGGTTTTCCAGCGCTTTTCTTCTTTTGCCTGGTTGAATCATGATGCGCTGCGCCTTGTGTTTCAAGAGGGAGTACGAAAAGGCATTCAGCCAGCCCTCTGGTACTGTCTTTCCTTTATTTGCATTGCCTCTCTTCCCTCTTTCGTTAATTCACTGGTTATGGTACCTTCCACACCACTTTGGCCTTTCTCCCTTTTTGCTTCCTTTGGCAGGGTTTCCCCTGCTCGATCCCTGGGCCTCGCTCTTCCCGGGGCCATGCCTCGCGCTGCTCTTCGCTGATGGTCTCTTCCAGGTAGGCCTTTCACCCTGTCAGGCCTCCGGTACTCTCTCTCGCCCACTTGCCATTGTTTTTGTTCTGGCTTCCTCTACTCACCGCTAGTCCCGATCTGCCTCGGCTGATCGCCCTCTCCAGAGATCTTTGCCTACTGGTATTCTCCCTCTGTTCGTGGGCAGTCTTGGCTGATGTTGATACGCCCTCCTTTCTCCCTCCACAAAGTGTCACTCTCGCTCTCGAGAAGTCAACTGGGTCGCAGGAGCTAGGATCTGAGCATTGGGGGTCTTGTGTCGAACCCCGACCGCTGTGCCACTGCGGTATCGAGGCCACTCCAGCGCCTCCTTTCCCGCTGTCTCCACTGCGACTCCGTATCTCCCCTCTCCCGCCCCGCTCCAGTGACGCTGCAATTGGAAGCGGGCAAGGTGGCTGGGGAGATGTTGTGTTTTTTGGTGGATTCCGCCATCACGCTCTTCCGCAGGGTGATGATTGGGCCCCTGCCGCTTCCGGGCCTTATTTCTGTTCAAAACGCTTGGGGGAGACAAGTCTCAGAAATTAGTTCTCCGATCCCAGAGGGCAGGAGAGCCTCGATTACAGTGCTCTCCTATTGGTGGCCATCTTGAATCCCTGTACAGGCACATTTCTATGCGGGTTTGGGGTGCAAGATCATAAACTATAGAAAACCTCTCAGTGCCTTTAAGATTAAACCTAAAAAATGGTCTTGTTTGGCCACCACACCTATATATATAAACATCCTAATTTGGTGGTGGGCAGTTATTACTGTCCTCTTCTGCTCTTGCTTCCCCTGCTCACCCCCTTCCACTGCTCCCCTTCCTCATCGTCTTAACCTCTTCTACCCCCCAATCCAACCTTCCAACTTAATTAATATTGCTCTCTGGAATGTCAGATCCCTCTGTAATAAGACCACTGCCGTCCTGGACATGTTCTTTCGTCTCAATCTTCACTTTCTCTGTTTAACTGAAACCTGGATCCCATCTCACAACTCAACTGTCCCTGCCTCTCTCACTACCCCTTGCTCATCCTTTTCTCATATCTCACGTCCCACTGGACGTGGCGGTGGTGTCGGCACCCTCTTCAATCCTAAATACATGTCACCTACTTCTTCTCTGTCCCTTCCTACCTTCTCATTTGAATACCTATACAAACCTTTTACTCATCCTCATCCCATCTCCTTCCTAATCATCTACAGACCCCCTGGTGCCTTCTCTTTTTATGATGACCTTGACCACCTACTCTCTCTTATCTCCCCCTCCCCCTCACTGTACTTGGTGATTTCAACCTCCACCTTCCTACTTCCTCTCAACCCTCACCTCTTCTCTCGATCCTTGACTCTTACCTTTTATCTCCGCTTCCCTCTTCTCCTACTCACTCCTCTGGCTCCACTCTTGATCTCATCTTCATTTCCACCTACTCTTCATCTCCTGTCCCCTCCTTACCCAGCTACCTATCTGATCATGCTCAGCTCTCCTCCCTTACCCCCAGCACTCCACCTTCCTTTCCTTTACCCTCCACTTCTTTTACTCGACGTGACCTCCGGAACATCTGCTCTTCACTCTTCCATGACACCTGCTCTTCTTCTCTTCCTCCCCTCTCGGACTTCTCCTGCCTCCCAGCTGACCTTGCCTTATCCTCTTTCCTCCTATATCTCATCTAGTCTCGACCAACTCTACCGCCTCTCCTCTTTCCGCCCTTCTCGTAAACCTTCCCAACCCTGGCTCTCATCACCCCTTATCCATGCGTTGTCTCCTTCGTCGCCTCGAGCGTCACTGTCTGAAATCCCGCACTCTACCTAACTAAACCTCCTACTTTTCTTATCACTCCTTATGACTCCTGCCTTAACTCCGCCAAACGTGTGTGCTTTTCTAACCTCCTTCACTCCCAAGCCTCTCATCCTCGTATCCTTCAAACCCTCTCTCGTCTCCTCTCCCGTCCCGCTCCTGACCCCTCTTCTACTTCTCCTCTTTCTCCTTCCGACTTTGCAAACGTCTTCTCTGAAAAAATTGTTTCACTTTGCCAAATATTATCTGTTCTCCTCCTTTTTTCCCTCCTCCCCTCTCCTCACACCCCCCCTCGGCCCATATGTGTACATTTTCTCCTATCACTCCCTCTGATGTCTCTCTTCTCCTAACTAAATCCCATCCTACTGCCGCCCCTTCTGACCCCATTCCAACCCTTCTTATTCCTAAGATTTACCCCCCCTTCATTCCCTACCTTACCTCCTTCTTCAACACTTGTTTATCCACGGCCACCTTCCCTTCTGCCTTCAAGCATGCCACTATCATCCCTATACTAAAAAAGCCTTCTGCTGATCCTCTTCTCGCCTCCAACTTTCGTCCAATCTCACTTCTACCTTTTCTCTCTAAAGTTCTCGAACGCCTAGCTTATTCTCAACTATCAACTTTTGTCACTACCCACTTTCTCCTCCCCCCTCTCAATCTGGCTTCCGCCCCAAACACTCCACTGAGTCCGCTCTTAACTGTGTCCTTAATTCCCTCTTTACCGCTCGCTATTCTAAGCATTCTTCAATCCTCATCCTCCTGGACCTCTCTGCTTCCTTCGACACTGTTGATCACCCCTTACTCCTCAACACTCTTTCCTCCCTTGGATTCAAAGGCTTTGTTCTTAACTGGCTCTCCTCTTACCGCTCCCACCGCTCTTTGGCTGTCTCTTGGGAGTACAAACCTCTACTAACTTCCCTCTCAAATACAGCGTCCCCCAAGGCTCTGTCCTTGGACCCTTCTTATTCTCTCTTTCTCCAGCATGGGGTCTGGCATGGATTCACATGCTCATGAATATTCCCCGTCGTCAGGCTGGGAATCCTCGGTAAAGAAAAAAACCAGTATCAGTTTCGTTTCTGATCTGTCTTTCGTAGTAGTAACCAATCACTGGTCTCTGCGTCATACTGACCACAGCCAATGACTGCCCTCTACCTAAGCACCGCCTCTGGCAGCCATCTTCAGATTTTTACCGCACGTTGATGTGTTGGGATCCTCGTGCTTTTGCTCTCGAGCGTTAGTGCTATTTTTTTCACGTTTTTTCTCAAAAAACTTCGTTTTTTCGGTCAAAAGAGCCTCAAGCTCCACCGACTCTCCATCCGATCAACGGGGACCCGTGTCGGATTCGTCTGCGCCCCTCAAGGGTGAAGATTTCGTCGAGCTACGCTTTTGGAGGACTCCAGAAGTTTCTCAGGCCCGGTCATGGCCCAGGAGAAGGGAAGCTCGACGCCCGGAAAGCTGTTCAGGGTCTGCCCTGGATGCCAGCTGCAGAACGTCTTCAAGGAGAACGAACATTCTTTTTGCCTTTACTGCCTACATGAGGACAAGACGCACGTGGAGAAGGACTGTGCGTTTTGCGGCAACATGTCGGAGCGGACCATGAAGGACCGCCATCAACGTCTCGCCAACTGGCTAGAAGGGAAGAGCCCGTCCGGCGAGAAGAAGAGGAAGAAATCCGAGCGGTCTTCTAAGACCTTTGAGGACGCCCCGGCGACGGGGGTCCAACATAAGGCCAAGCACCGCGAGTCCGCTGGCACCGGGAGCGCCGAACGGTCGGGCTCTACGGGCGCCAGGCTGGGCGCACCCTCCCCGGCACCATCAACCGCGAGCCAACGCTCTGGGTCGGGTAAGAGGAAGGCCGAGCACCCGGCGAGGCTCCTAGAGAGGCCCCGGTCGAGCTCGAAGGCGGAGGGGGAGCGAGGCACTGTCCCCCCCCCTCAAGGATAAGGCGGTGAGCGCACCTAAGGTGGTGAAGGCCTTAATCCATCCGGCCAAGCCCTCTATCGAGTCTGTCGCGGCGGCCCTGGCTCAGCCTGTGGAGGCTACGGCAGTGGTGGCGACCTCGGGGCTCAGAGTCTCCCTGCCACCTCGGAGGGAGTCCTCTTTTGTGCCCATCGATAGGACCCCCGTGAAATCCCCCGTGGGGAAGAAAAAGGGGGGGCAGGGCGTCGTCGTAGATTCGGCCTCAACCTCGGAGGAGGAGCTGGTCGAAGTCTTAAGCCACGGCCTCGGCGTGGAAGAAGACCGGCCCGTCGGGATGGATCCCGACGCAGGTGACGACGACATCGTCGAGGGTACCGACGGGGCCCCTGATCGCCCGTCGGATTCCCCTCTGCCAGCGCCGCGAGACAGCTCGGCGGCCATTTTGTTGGCTATACAGTCCTTATGCTCAGAGATAAGGACGAGACTACCGTTGCCGACGGAACCTCTCCCGTCGGGGGACCCAGAACCGGGACCTTCTGGGGTTCCCCCTACCAAGAAAAGAAGGATCCACCCTCCTCCTCCTTTTCAGCCGTCGCGCCCCTTCCAGCCCTCCTCCCCGTCCACCCGAGGGGATGATACGGGGACTGACACGGCAGCGACGGGTACGGACGACGAGGTATACGACGAGGATGTACCGTTGTCGCCTCCCACCAGGGCTTCTCCGCCCGACGAGATTGGATCGTTCCACTCCATGATCGCCAGGGCATCCGAGCTTTTCCAACTCTGCCCTGAGGAGAAGAAGGAAGGTTTCCTTTATCAGCGGCGCGAGGCCAAGAGGAAGACGGTCCTCGCAGTGCCTCTATTGGACGACATTTGGGATGAGGGCCTCACCCTCCTCAAGAACCCTTCCACGACGCCAGCTAGAAGAGACCGATACGAGAAAAAGTACCGGGTCCCGGACACGGCCCCCCCAGTGCCTCTGGGCGCAGCCTACCCCGGACTCCGTCGTCTCCGCGGCGGCCAGGAAAAAAGCGGGGGGGTGGTGCGGCCTCCACATCGACTTCCCCACCGGACGGCGAGGGAAAGAAATTGGACGCTATGGGACGCAGAGTCATCTCGTCTGCAGCGACGACGATTAAAGCTGCCAACGCCTTGGCTATCGTGGCCCGATACGACAGGGAGCATTGGTACAAACTGGCTCCCCTGCTGGACTTCTTGCCGGACGACAAGAGGGCAGAGGCCCTGGAGATCCTGCAGGAAGGTGAGGTGGCTTCGGACCACGCCATTACCGTTGCGACGGACATCGCCGACACTGGGTTCCGCCAGTTGGGCAACGGCGTTTGCCTTAGGCGGCGTGGATGGCTCAAGGCTACGGACTTCCGTCAAGACGTTCAGACCAGAGTCCTGGAGATGCCCTTCGATGGGAACAACCTGTTTGGGAAAACAGTGGACGATTCCCTTCAGGCCATTACAGCGGACACCGAGACGGCCCGGGCCCTTGGAGTTCTGCAACAACGACGGACGCCCTTTCGGAGCAGCGGAGGCAAGGGCGCCTCCAAAGGTTCCGGCGGCGGTTTCTCCTCTCACCGTCAAGCGGCCCGCTCGTCGTCTCAGGAGGCCTACAGAGGACGAGGCAAGTCTGGCGGACCCCGCCGTCGTTGCCAAGGACAAGGCGGCAAGGCCTCGTCGAAGCAGGATTGAACCGGCCGTGGGGTCGGGCCCCCACCGAAGCACCCCGGTGGGAGGCCGGCTGGCGAGCTTCGTCAGCGTGTGGGAGTCCATCTCCACCGACCGTTGGGTGCTGGACGCCTTGGCCCGGGGCCACGCGCTCGAGTTTCAAAGAAAGTGTCCGCGCGTCCCCCCCGTGGCCAGGAAAGAACTTCACGTCCCTCAACTTCTCCTGGAGGTAAAGGCGATGCTCAGGAAGGGCGCCATCGAACTCGTCCCAAAGAGGCTTCGGGGCTCCCGAGTTTACTCGAGATACTTCCTCGTGAAGAAGAAGATGGGGGGATGGCGCCCCATCCTGGACCTGCGACGTCTGAACAAGTTCATCAAGGCGCAAAAGTTCCGGATGGTCACCCTCCAGCACGTCCTGGGTCAGCTGGAGGAAGGAGACTTCCTGTCGTCGTTGGATTTGGAGGATGCCTACTTCCATATTCCCATCCTGAAGGGCCACCGAAAATTCCTCAGGTTTGTGGTCCAAGCGCGTCGTTACCAGTTCAAAGCCCTCCCCTTCGGACTACGGTCGGCACCCAGGGTGTTCACCAAGTGCCTCGCACCGGTGGCGGCGCAGCTGCGCCGCGAAGGGATCCACGTCTACCCCTACCTGGACGACTGGCTCATCCGAGCCAAGACAAGGGAGCTCGCCGTGGTTCACACGGCAAGGACCGTCCAACTTCTCACGGACCTGGGATTCTCCGTGAACTACGCCAAATCCCACCTGGTACCCGCGCAAGACGCTCTGTTTCTGGGAGCGAGGCTCAACACAGTGTCCCTTCTGGCCTCCCCGTCGGAGGAGAGGACCAGGACCATCCTGGGCAAGGTGCAGCGGATGTTGGTGGCCGACGCGGCCAAGGTGAGGTCCATCAAGTCCCTCCTCGGAATGATGTCTTCCTGCATCTACCTCATTCCCATGTGCAGGCTCCGGATGCGCCCGTTGCAGGAGTTCCTGGACGCGCGCTGGATCCAAACGACGGGCAGCTTCGAGGAAAGGATCACACTCGAAGAGAGTTTCCGACGAGCGATCCGGTGGTAGGGCACCCGCGCGCTTCTGACGGGGGGGCATGGACTTCCAGACCCCAGCCCACCAGGAGACAGTGACCACGGATGCCTCCCTGGAAGGGTGGGGAGCGCACACCGAAAATCTGCACGCAAGAGGCCTTTGGCTCCCGACGGAGAAATCCTTACATATCAACGTCCTGGAGCTCCGTGCAGTGTTTTGGGCCCTCAGGTCCTTCCTTCCGTCCCTCAAGGGCAAGGTGGTGAGGATCTTCACTGACAACACCACCACCATGTTTTACATCAGGAAACAGGGCGGAACCAGGTCCCCAGCACTGTCCAAGGAGGCGCAGGACCTGTGGCATTGGCAGTCGCCCAAGGGATGTTTCTGGTGCCGTTTCATCTGGCAGGGATAAAAAACACCATCGCCGACTCACTCAGCAGGGAGCTGCGCTCGTGCCACGAGTGGGAACTACGGCAGGATCTAGTGGATCGCCTCTTCCGACGGTGGGGCACACCCCAGATCGACCTGTTCGCGACGGCGACGAACTCCAAGTGCCGGAGGTTCGCCAGCAGGTTTCCCCAGGCGAGGAGCATGGGCGATGCTTTCTCGTTCCCCTGGGAGGGCCTGTTCCTCTACGCGTTCCCTCCTTTGCCACTGCTAATCCGGCTCGTCAACCAGCTCAAGAGGTCACGGTGCAGGATGATCCTCGTCGCACCTGCGTGGCCGAGGCAGATATGGTTCCCGGACCTTCTGGACTTGTCAGCGTCCCCGCCAATCAAGCTGCCGGTGGACACGGATCTGCTCTCCAGGGAAGGAGGCTCCATCCTCCACCACGACCCGAAATCGCTGAACTTGCAGGCCTGGCTCCTGCAGCGCTAGAGTTTGGAGGATACGACATACCGGCCGACTGCAGAGAGGTTCTTGCAAAGGCCAGGGCGTCCTCGACTCTTAAATGCTACGGACACAAATGGAAGAGGTTCTCTGTCTGGTGCCACGCACAGAAGATTAACCCTCTACGGATTACGGCTCCTCAAGTTCTGCCGTACCTGCTGACGCTGGCCAAGGCTGGACTGGCGCACGCTTCCATCAAGATTCATCTTGCTGCGATCTCCCGATACACCAGAACCACGGGGCGGACGTCCTTGTGGTCTCATCGTCTGGTGAAAGAGTTCATGAAGGGACTGTTCAGATCGTTCCCGCCGGTGAAGGCTCTGGCCCCGGCGTGGGAGCTCAACGTGGTGCTGACCAAGCTCATGGGACCTCCGTTCGAGCCTCTGCACTCGGCCCCGTTGAAGTTTCTGTCGTGGAAAACAGCGTTTCTTGTGGCCATCACCTCCGCACGACGGGTGGGAGAGATCCAGGCCCTTTCCTGCAAGGCCCCGTACTTGACTTTTCACGACACAAGGGTAGTGCTCAGGACGCACCCCTCCTTCATGCCCAAGGTACCGTCGGACTTCCACCTCAACGAACCCTTGGTGTTGCCTGTATTCTTCCCGTCGCCTTCGTCGCCGGCTGAGAGAACTTTGCACTCGCTGGATGTGGCTAGAGCGCTGAAGTTCTACGTGGACCGCATGAAGTGTTTTCGGAAGACGTCACAACTCTTTGTGAACTTTGGACCTGTCAATCAGGGGAAGGCTCTCTCGAAGGCTTCCATTTCCAGATGGCTCTCCGGCTGTATCATGTACTGTCATCGGTTGGCAAACCGACCGCTGCCTGGCCGTCCGAGAGCCCATTCCACCAGAGCGATCGCAGCTACCACGGCGTTCCTTTCTGGTGTGCCCCTGCTGGACATATGCAGGGCTGCTACGTGGAGGTCGACGCACACCTTCACGAAATTCTACTGCGTCGATCGGGATTCCAGGGAGGAGTCCAGGGTCGGCCAAGCAGTGCTGCACAACCTGTTCGCCTGAGGTGAGCCTGGTGAGGAGGTAAGATGCTTAATGTTGAGCCTTTGCCACCTCCCGTGGTTGTGCATGTGTGTACTGCTATGTATTCTTTATTCATGAGCATGTGAATCCATGCCAGACCCCATGCTGGAGAATGAACAAGTTACTTACCTGTAACTGTTGTTCTCCAGCATGGGTCTGGCATGGATTCACATGCGAACCCTCCCGCCTACCCCTCTGCGGCTCTTCACTTGGTCATACTGCCACTTCACGTGCTTCCAAATCTGAAGATGGCTGCCAGAGGCGGTGCTTAGGTAGAGGGCAGTCATTGGCTGTGGTCAGTATGACGCAGAGACCAGTGATTGGTTACTACTACGAAAGACAGATCAGAAACGAAACTGATACTGGTTTTTTTCTTTACCGAGGATTCCCAGCCTGACGACGGGGAATATTCATGAGCATGTGAATCCATGCCAGACCCATGCTGGAGAACAACAGTTACAGGTAAGTAACTTGTTCCTTACACCTCACTCTGTCGATCCAGAAAAACAGACACCCCTCGATCATGGGGAAATGTACTATGTTGGCCGAAGACCAACCGTCTCATGCTCTTAGTGTTAGTAATACATAAACATAAGCTTGACCAAAGTGCGGCCATTTTAAGGTGATAGAAATCGCCATCTTGTTTTCTCTAACGTTTGCTTATTGCTTTCTGTTGTAAATGCTTCGCTGACCTGATATTCTGCTTTACCAGTGTGCAATGCAAGGCCAAGGGAAATATGCTGAAACATAATGTAGCAACCCTGATAGCAATACCCGGTCTCCTCCCGCGCGCTATCCTTGAAAGAGGGCAGCGAGGCATCTTAATCAGCCCACAGGTGCCAGTGTGTCTCGAAAACACCGTGAAAATACTCAGAACGAACATTAAATTGCTTGAATTATGTTCTTCTTTGCGGCCCCCCTTCTCAAGCCCTGTAGAGTCCTGGAGAGCGAGTTGACCCCCAGGACCCAAATAGAAAGTAGGAGATAGGAAGACCTGGAATGTGGCTCTCCCCCTCCCAACCCCCCCACATGCAGCTTGCTAGCGAGAACAGAAGCATTCTGTTCTTTTCAACAAAGCCTTATGGCTGCAGCCTTACAAAATTGCAAACTGTTGCTAAAACAAATGTTTGAGGTGTCATACTCGTCACGATTGTCAATCATCGTGCTCAGTTCAAAGGAGATGTGCAAGGGGTGGTTTTTGATGTGACACTACTGATTGTAAGATGTTAGTTTTGTATATATGTAACTGATGTTTGTGTCTCGCTCTCTTGCATCTCCCGAGGTCTGTTAGACACACGTCGCAGGATGTGAGACCAGTTGGCCAACTGAGACTATTTACTTTGTAATAAACCCTAGCTTTTGGGAATACAACCTCGTGTCTGGCGTATCAGTTCGAGTGTGGTGACTGTGCCTTGTTTTCACATTCGAGGGTCCCTCAGGGGCCCCTTCAAGATGGTGCCCGAATAGGGACCCTCCCCCACTTGTTCCATCGTGTACGTTGCAAAATAAGGAAGGCGGTAAGAACGGTGAGGATGGGAACGATCGAGCCGGGATCCAGAGGTGTTCGGTGTGCCCCTGCGTAAGTGATGAGACTCCTTTCTGCAGATCTGCACGCAGCTGATCCCTGATCGACGTGCCTGGCCAGTGAACAAGGAGGCGAGGGTCCCGAAACGAGGCAGAGCTGAGATACGTAGACACAACGTCATTGGTTGCGTCAGTATACGGACGAACTGTGTCTTGGAAAGACAAATTGAATAATCGGGTGAGTCGTGCCCCGATTCATAAGTAATCCTCATATTGGTTGAGAGTTGATTTTGCAAAATCAAACACTCAGAGTAAGTTTGATTAACCAAGGGTAAGGTTAAAACATGCCTGGGGTATTGTCCACCCTAGCTGGGTTTTTCTGCTGCGGCGGACAATCTTTGGAAACTGGCCAGGTTGGGCCTGTGGGGGGAACGCCGGCTTATGATATGCATGTGAAATATGGTGTGGGAGCGATAATGTTTTGTGAAATTTGGCATAAGCAAACCAGAAAGCAGGAAGATCTTCAGTTGCCGAGGAATGAGAGTTTTGAGATGGATCGAATAGATAGCCTGGAAAAGGTTTTGATAAGTTAAAAAACACGCCCCGCACAGCACTCGATATCCTTGGAGATTGGAGGAGGGAAGCAATGGTCCGATTTAGAAGTAGAGAGAAACATGCACGCAGGTATAAATCGAAATCAGAAAATTAGGAGGAGTGGAGTAATAGCTTGAGGAAAGCAAATGGACGCAACCAGTTAAATATCGAGAAAATATATCCACAAAGAGAGTTACACTCATCAGACGAATTGATAAATAAAATATTAACTGAAAAGAAACAGGGCGAGAGAATAGAAACTAAAAAGACTACGTCAATAGCTGCTGCTCAGCCTCTCCTAACCCCAGCACAGCCACAGGCTGCATCAGTAACCGCGCCGCCCACTAGTCAGCCCGCGCCGAGTGTTTTGCAATTGCCACAGCCCCAACAGACATCTCTCGCTTACACTGTCCCCTCCGCACCTCCTGTCCAAGAGTGTCTCCGTCCCGACTGCTCCCCCTATAAGGGAACTTGAACAAAGTGACTGTGTGAGAGTGACCCGCAGCGCGATCCGCAAGGAGAGAAAGCGAGAGTTGCAAGAGCTGGCGGAAATTTATATAGACGAGAATGATGAGGCGGCCATGCTAGCGTCGATGTATGATTTCAGGAGAAGCAATGAAAGACAGGTGTTGTTGGAATGCATGGGGGAATATTTGTCGACACAATGGAAAAAGTTAATTGGGAAGTTGCCGCCACAACGATTGTTGGATTTTAATGCATTAGCCCGTTGTAGAGAGAGAGAGATGAAAAAATAAAAGAGCATGTGGACCGCCTTTTTGAACTTCAGAATATTCTTCATCAAGTTCATTCTTAAGTGCTTGCCACACCAGGGTATAGTAGGAAAGATATTGAGAGGGGTAGGAAAGAAACGGTACCCAATAGACAGCAGCGATTCTTGTCGCCAGCAGGACAGACTTGGGCTGGGCTAAAAGTATGCATACGAGAGGCGTTAAAATGAATGGCAGACCCTAGTATTCCTGCGATGGAAATACATGGCATATTTGATGAATATTCTCTACCGTTGAAAAGGAAAGAATTAGACTGTGGTTGCATATCTGATAAACAGGGATATAAACAAGGAAAGAGCCAGCCCCCCCGAGACAATGGCAGTATATAAGAGGGAATTGGAACGAGGGATGGGAGAAACGGCCTTATCCCTCGATCTTGGAATATTGTTGCATATGAGAGAAGGGGGAGGAACAGTGAGCACAGTATTTCCTGTGAGCGAAGAGCCCCCTACCTTTGTACCAAAGGTAGAGATTCCTGCGGTAGGCACCGTTCCAGCTCAGATAACTCCAGCACATTACACAGCCCAATATGTGCACATCCCTTTCTCTAGACAGGAAGTAAATAACATAAAGCAAACGATCCCTGATATACGAAAGAACCCAGCGGGCTTCTATAAAGAAGTCAAGTCTTTATTGCAATCATCAGTGTTCACTATGAGTGATATAGATCTAATATTCCCAGTAATCCTGCCAGCGGACATATGGAAACGGATAAGGAAGGTAGATGATGAGACGGCCTACGGCGCCACTTGGGCAAATTTAATGCAGGAGGATAGAAATAAAGAAGTAGGCGCGAAACCGGGGTCGAATATGACAGCGTTACCCGCACGAATAGTACAAAAATTGAAAGAATTTGTCCCAGAGAAAAGAATTCAATGGGACAAATTGACTGCGTGTGTTCAAGGTAAGGACGAGTTGGCTACAGATTATTTGAATAGATTTGAGGAAGTATTTACAGACTTCAGTGGGCAGGATGTAAGCACAGAAGCGGGAAAAAGGTTTTGTTGACAAATGTGTGAGAGGATTAATACTCCCGATTCAAAACTTAATAATGACATCAGAAAGTGCATGGCAAGCGAAAACGTTAGGAGAAGTGTTACACAGGGCCCAATATTATGAAAATCGAGTGAAAACAGAGAGAGAGAAGGAAGCGAAGGAAAGAACAAATTTGAAAGCAAGGGCGTTACTCCAGCAAGTATCAGGACACAACAGGGGAAGGGAAAATGCACAGAGCAGGAGCAATTTGAATATGCACGGAGGGCCCTTGGGATTAAATCAATGTGCGTATTGCAGAGAGGAAGGACACTGGCGAGCGCAATGTCCATATTTACAAAATAGAGGTGGGTACGGTCAGAGAAGACAGCACACAGGGCACCCAGGAACAAATGGCCACAACAGAAACTATATGCAGCAGTACCAGAATAGTCAAGGGAATGGAGCACAGAATCAAGGCCAGGCTCTGAATCAAACTACTTTTACCCAGAATCAAAATCATCAGGGTATGCAACATGGAAATAGAGGAAGAGGAGGGAACATTTCTGATACTCAAATGGGTGCATACTACAATAATAACAGTGACTACACCTCAGATGATGTGGTGTTACCCCAATAGGACAGCCCAAGACAGGGGTCGGAACAAGTATCTATTCCCATGAATCAGAAAGGACCCTACTTAGAAATTAAGTTTGGGATGAAGAGCATAGATTCCTCGTAGATACGGGGCCACAAAAGTGCTCGATAGACCATCACTCAGGTCCAGAGATACCACTGTCAGGGCATCAAAATATTTCAGTAGGGTTTGCAGGTAACCCAGTGATTAATCCAGTGTCCCAACCAGTAGCCGTAACATTAGGCCAATTCAACGAGTACTGTCCATTCCTGTTAACAGAGAATTGTGGGCAGAATCTTTTGGGATTAAATTTATTGAAAAAATTGAGTGCAGTTATTCACTGTACACCAGATGGAGTGTTTTTAACGATTTCACCACAGAATGTACCAGTGTCAGAATTATTGTCCAAAACTTTGCCAGGAGAATTAAGTGACGTGCCAACTTGTATATGGGCAATAGCTACACAGAAAACCCTAGCATCTATAGCAGAGCATTAAAAGAACTAGATATGCTAGAGCTACCAACAGGTTGTGTATTGCTACAATATATAGACGATCTGTTGATCGCAGCAGACAGAGATTTGTAAAGAGAGTACCATTTTACTATTAACACACTTAGCAGTGCATGGCCACAAAGCCAGCTTAAAAAGTTTCAGTATTGTCGAAAGGAAGTGGCTTATTTGGGTTACTTACTTTCGAAAGAAGGGAGAAGACTAACGCCGGAGAGAATAGAGAGCATTTCTGGTATGCCTATTCCAAAAACACAAAAAGGAGTCAGAGCTATAATAGGCATGGTTTCTTATTGCCGACAATGGATAGTGAATTTTGCAATGGATAGTGAATTTTGCCTTAATTGTGAAGCCGATGGTGGAGTTGACAAAGAAAGATGTTGTGATGCCCTTGCAGTGGAATGAAGAATGTCAGAGTGCATTTGACTTACTAAAAACTGCATTGTGTTCTGCTCCAGTTTTGGGGACACCAAATTATGAAGATTTTTAAATTGTTTGTGCATGAGAATGACGGATGCGTGTTGGCAGTTCTAACACAGGAACAAGGTGGAAGAAATAGGCCATGCGTCTATTCTTCTGTGCTGGACCCTGCAGCGCGCACACTACCACGATGTTTGCGAGCTGTTGCAGCGGCTGCTGCGTCAGTGAAACAAACAGAAGGGATGGTATTGGGGCACACCTTCATTTTGATGGTGCCACCGCCATAGACGTTCTACTCAATAGAACGCAGACGCAACACCTCACCTCTGCAAGATTGACTAGATATGAAATTGTGTTGTTTGCACCCCACATCCAAATTATGAGGTGTAGCTCTTTGAATCCAGCAGAATTAATGCCAATGCCCGGGGAAAACCTTGGTGGAAATGAATCACCCCCCCCCCCCCCCGCCACAATTGTTTAATGGTTACTGAGGAAGAAACAAAAGGGAGAATTGATTTAAGTGATACCCCACTAAAAGAACCAGATGGAGAACTGTTTTGTGACGGTTCCTGCTTTAAATTACCTGACGGCACTTCAACTGCCGCATATGCCATCACCACGTTAAAGAGTATTGTGGAGAGCAAAAGAATCCCTTACAACTCTGCACAAGTAGCAGAAATAATAGCATTGACCAGAGCTTGTGAGATAGCTGAGAATCTGAGCGTGAATATATATATAGCGTGGTTCATAACTTTGGCCGACTCTGGGCTGAGAGAGGTTTCCTAACATCACATGGGGCTAGAATCTAACATGGCCCTTTGATTGTACGATTGCTGTCTGCACTCAGGGGTCCAAAGCACCTAGCAATAATGAAATGCGAGGCGCACAAAAGGGTAATATGTAAAGTGGGAGAGGGAAACGCGTTTGCAGACAGAATTGCAAAACAAACGGCCAATGATATGAGTACAAAGATGTTTATAGTACAGTCTGAAGAGGTGCCCTGCATGAAAGAGAATGGAATTGCTACTGTCAAAGAGATGCAGGCGGAAGCCACTGTTGATGAAATCCAAGGGTGGGCTGAGGGCTCTGCAGAATTGGATCTGGAGGGTTGTTGGGTGGACAAGAAGAGCGGGAATTGGATGTTGCCAAATGCCTATGTAAATGAAATGGTCACAATGGCTCACAGCCCCACTCATATATGTGCAAAGAAAATAATTCAACATCTAGCCACAGTTTGGGAAAACCCACTCATAAAAAGGAATGCCGAGAGGTTGGTACAGAATTGTATCATGTGGCTACAACACAATGTGGGGAAGGGAACAGTGACTCCAATAGGCAGTTTTGGCCCTCCCTCTATGCCATTTGAGGTGATCCATTTTGATTTCATGGAAATGGAGAGATGCCAAAACTTGAAGTATGTCCTAGTGGTTATATGTGCATTCCGCAAATGGGTGGAAGCATATCCATTGAAAGACTGCACTGCTATAAGCACGGCAAAAGTGATGTTAAAGGAATATTTCTCCCGTTTTGGCCTGCCCCGTGTCATATGGTCAGATAATGGTCCGCATTTTGTAGGTGCAGTAGTACTACAGATTTGTGCAGGTCTCCAGATCGATAAGCGATTCCATTGTTCGAGACATCCGATGTCGGCTGGTCTTATTGAGCGCCACAACGGAATCCTGAAATCTAAGATTAGCAAGATATGTGCAGGAAGCAAGTTAAGTAGGGTAGATGCGTTACCAATAGCACTATTATGCATGCGAACATCTGTGCAGGCGAGAACTGGGCTCTCCCCTTATGAGATAGTCATGGGGAGACCGGCAAATGTTTGGTGTGCACCTCAGCCGAAGAAACTGAACGAAATTGAATGCCCAGTGCTCAGCATTTATTGTAATCTCCTGATTCAAAAATTGCGTTTGATTCATCAGCAGGTGCAGGAGGCGCTACCGATCAGTTATACTGGCCCGGGACATGCCCTGGAGCCAGGTGACTGGGTGCTGCTTACAAATTTTGAACGAAAAACATTGTTGGCACCCAGGTGGCATGGTCCCTATTTGATACTCCTGACAACGCAGACGGCCATTCGTGTGGATGGGCGTAAAGCGTGGATCCACGCCACCCATGCAAAAAAGGTGCCGTCACCATCTGAAAAACTGACTGATCGAGGCGACCGGAAAGAAACAGCGGTTCCAGAAATGAAAGAAACAATTGCCAGTTCTTTGCCACAGAAACTGCCTGATTTTGAAACAAAGCCTGATGAGATTGCCATAAAAGAGGTAGGGCAAAGAATGCCCCAACGTTGTCCAGCAGATTCTGCATCACTGCTGGCCGACACCAAGCGAATACCTCTGTGGCGCCCACCATCCCCTATTGCGCCACAGCCTGCATCGTCGCCTGGGCGCCCATCATCTGTCATTACGCCCCAGGCTGACTCCAAGCTTGAGTCCGGAAGTGCACCCGCACTATTCGTTGATCACACAGTACCAGGAGCAAGGCAGTACAATCTACGAAGTCGGAAAAAGGAGTGATTAAATCTTCGTTTCATCAATCTTTTGTTGCTTCTGTTGCCAATTCACGAATGAAGTGGGAACCGGAGGCCTAGAGTAGAGCAACGTGAGGGTTGTGCATGTCAAACAGCCCAAAAGCGAGACTACTCGGTGCTAACATCAAATCCATGTGTCCTGAACCCGAGCGGACAAGCGGGCCGCACATGGTACAGAAGGCAATTGATAACTGCTCTGAAGTTCTTTAAGCAGCATACTAATGCATAAGAGATCTTGCCCAACGTGTAAGCAATCCAGGCTGCTGAGAACTGGCAGAATAGACAGTTGACATTTATCGAACTCATTGACATTCGGACGAGTGCTGTGAGGAGAGATATCCACGACGATAATCGCTGAGGAAGAAGGACCGTGAGAGAAGATGCCGGAACCAGCTTTTGCCCCCTCCTGCACCATTGCTGATAATGAATCAAACAAAGAAACTGAAAGATTGCATAAAACAAGTTACCGAAAGAATTGCATGCTGACCTTGACGATAATCATGTGCATAATGAGCATAATGGCCCCAGTATAACAGCACTGGTACTTTGGTATTTAGAGGAGATGCACCCTTTAGAAATTCTCTTACCAATTAGGAACATCTCCACCACCGAAAGCCCTGTTTATGTAATTACTTACACTCCGTCCCCAATGGAAGAGAGACATAGAGAGGGTTATGGAAATAATACATTACTGCAAATTATGAACATGACACATTCAATTTTGAAAAAGAACAACTGTTGGGTGTGTGCTCATTTGCCACAGCATGGTGGCAAAGGAATAGGTTGGTACGTGCAGCCACTGACATTAAGTTCTGCATGCAGTGCATCTCTGAGTACATTGTATTATGGAAAATGGAATAAAAGTGAAACGGGTCAATTAGATAGCACAAACATGAATGAATTTGAAGACATTATTATGAGACCCATAGGTTGCTTAATATTTCGTAAAGCACGGATGATGACACCAAAAGCTACGCCCAAACCAATGCCACAAGATACTGTCTCCACCAGAAGAGTCATCTCTGATCGTATTTGGGAATTATTATATTCATGGGGATGGAAACTATTTGCGCTTCTGATAGCCGTAATAGGGATATTCATGACATGTTGTTGTTGCATACACTGCCTACCTGTGATATGCACCGAAATTAGTGAGATGTGTACAGATGATGGAGAAAAAGAGCACTAGTAGATCAAGTATCTTTGGTAGAGCAGAGACAAAGACAGTCGAAGAATGCATGTCCATTGACATAGGTGACAATGAGGAGAAAACTAAAAATATGCAAGATTCAGAGCCTAATTCAGAATCAGAATCTGAAAACAGAATCTGAAACAGATACATGGCCGGAAGAGGATGCAATGTACGGATGAGACGTTTGGCATACGGCCAAAAAGAGAGTTTGTCGATCCAGAAAAACAGACACCCCTCGATCATGGGGAAATGTACTATGTTGGCCGAAGACCAACCGTCTCATGCTCTTAGTGTTAGTAATACATAAAAATAAGCTTGACCAAAGTGCGGCCATTTTAAGGTGATAGAAATCGCCATCTTGTTTCTCTAACATTTGCTTATTGCTTTCTGTTCTAAATGCTTCGCTGACCTGATATTCTGCTTTACCAGTGTGCAATGCAAGGCCAAGGGAAATATGCTAAAACATAACGTAGCAACCCTGATAGCAATACCCGGTCTCCTCCCGCGCGCTATCCTTGAAAGAGGACAGCGAGGCATCTTAATCAGCCCACAGGTGCCAGTGTGTCTCAAAAACACAGTGAAAATAATCGGAACGAACATTAAATTGCTTGAATTATGTTCTTCTTTGCGGCCCCCCTTGTCGAGCCCTGTAGAGTCCTGGAGAGCGAGTTGACCCCCAGGACCCAAATAGAAAGTAGGAGATAGGAAGGCCTGGAATGTGGCTCTCCCCCCAACATGCAGCTTACTAGCGAGAACAGAAGTATTCTGTTCTTTTCAACAAAGACTTATGTCTGCAGCCTTACACAATTGCAAACTGTTGCTAAAACAAATGTTTGAGGTGTCGTACTCGTCACGATTGTCAATCATCGTGCTCAGTTCAAAGGAGATGTGCAAGGGGCGGTTTTTGATGTGACACTACTGATTGTAAGATGTTAGTTTCGTATATATGTAACTGATGTTTGTGTCTCGCTCTCTTGCGTCTCCCGAGGTCTGTTAGACACATGTCGCGGGGCGTGAGACCAGTTGACCAACTGAGAATATTTACTTTGCAATAAACCCTAGCTTTTGGGAATACAACCTCGTGTCTGGCGTATCAGTTTGTGTGTGGTGACTGTGCCTTGTTTCCACATTCGAGGGTCCATTAGAGGCCCCTTCAACTCCTTGCCCCTATCATCTCCTCCTTCGGTATTTCCCACCATTTTCTACGCTGATGACACCCAACTGTCCCTCTCCTTTTCCTCCTTCACCTCTGACTTACATCTCAACCTCTCTTCCTGTCTTACTGCTATTAAAGACTGGATGTCATCTCATTATCTCTCTCTCTTAACACTGACAAAACTGAAGTCATGTTCTTTCCTTCTAACTCCCTACCCATCTCCCCCTCTCCCCCTCCTTCCATCCATTTTCCCCCCCTCTAATCTTCCAATTTCCAACCATGCTGGTAATCTAGGTATTTACTTTGACTCTTCCCTCTCCTTCTCTCATATCTCCTTCACTCCTCGGGCATGTCGCTATCATCTCTTTAACATCCGTAAAGTCCGACCCTCTCTCACCTTCCATGCTACCCAACTTTTAATTTCCTCCCTCATCTTTTCTCGCCTTTTCTATTGTTCTTCTCTTTTCTTCGATCTTCCCGCTTCCCATCTGGCCCCCTTCAAATCTCTTTATCACTCTGCCATCCGTACTCTGTCTACTCTCTCCCTATGACTCTATCTCCAACTCACTTTATTACCTAGGATGGCTTCCTTTCCACTCCCTACTTAAGTTTCACTTCCTTTGTCTTGTCTTTAAATCTCTTCATAATCTCGCCCCTCCTTACCGCTCGTTCTGCTAATCTCTTCTTACTTTCTGGCCCCCCACCACCATGTGCTTCGTCTCGTTTCCGCTCCTTTCAGCTCCTTGGCCCCCTTACACTGGAATTCCCTACCTCTCTCTATCCGGTCTTCCCCCATCTATTCCTCCTTCCACTCCTCTTTGAAAGAACTTTTTCTTCACTCCCCTCCCTGATACCTTCCCCTCTTTCCATTCCCTCCCTCCCTTTATTACCCCTCCCTGTCCTCCTTATCTTTATCTTTCCCGCCTCTCTTATGATCTCCTCTTTTATCGCTAACTTCACTCATTTTTTCTCTCCTTCTCTTTTCTCCTTACCGCCCCTCCCCTTTCTTCTTGCAAATTCTTCTAAATGCCGATTTTAAGACTTGATTCATGTATACTGTTTTGCTTCTACTGTTCCATGTTTGATGTGTTTCTTGTTAACTGTAAAGCGCATTGGATGAAGGCGCTATATAAAATAATAAATAAATAAAAATAACTCGGGCAGGTCCCACCACCAGCTGTATGATGTGAGGCCCAGGGCTGGCATGGTAAAGATTCCCAGGTCCTCTCCACTACACAAGGTGCCTAGAACATGGAACTACCACATACTGGTGCCACCCCCATGAATCCGCACATTTGGAAGGCATGTATTATCTCCACAGCCCGTGGTCATGTGGAACTGCAAGATGATGAATTGGTTACTATGGTCCTTTAAATCCGTTTGAATGAGAAGAAGTTGCGGCCGTGGCCCACGGTTAAGCCAACCCACAGAAATAAAGGGAAGAACCACCAACATTGCTATCAAAGGGATTGTGGCTCTTGCAGGTAATGTAGCCCACAAACGCGAGCCATAGTCCCTGCCGGCCCAGCTGAGATGCGAAAAACAACCTTCTACCGCATTTGTGTACCTATAGAAAATTAAAGTTTACAGCCCTGCCTTGTATAGGTTCGCTCTGTCAGAAGGAATGCCTAATAGGAGGCACATTATACTCTCGTGATCTCTTGCCACATAACCAATTTTCAGCTCAGAATCGCTATTATGCAAACATACAGAGCAAAGCTCGACCAAATGGTGGGACTTGTGGGGTCTGTAATTACTGAGACGATGCATTAAGTGGTGGCGGTGATCAGAGCAGTTCAGTGATCCGACCTGGATAGACAGGTGCAACAGGACATGGAGGTGAAAAGCGATATGGAGGTGCAGGAGGAAGAGGAATTGCTGAAGTGTGCCGGAATAGGGAGTGTTGAAAGTGGAGGAAGAGGTACTACTTGAGGGGCACAGTGAGGTGGATGACGAATAGGTGCTAAAGGTGCAGGAGGTGGTGATGATGCAGGAGGTGAGGATGGTGAGGATGCAGGAGGTGCTAAAGGTACAGGAGATAGTGCTGCAGTGCACAAGGATATGCTGAAAGTGCAGGCATAAATGAAGTTGGAGATTATGAAGGAGGAGATGCTGAAGATGCAGGACGAGGTGTTGAAAATGGAAGAGGAGGCAGTGCTGAAGGGGAAGGCAGAGGTGGTGGGGATGACGTTGCAGGAGGAGAAGGGAGGAGGTGCTTAAGGTGCAGGATGAGGAAGTGCTTAAGGTGCTGCAGGAGGTGATGGAGTAGGAGGTAGTTCTGCAGTGCAGAAGGAGGTGCTGACGATGGAGGAGGTAGTGCTATAGTAAAGGAGGGGTTGCTGAAGGTCGGGGTAAAGATAGTGCTGAAAGCGCAGCGGAAGATGAAGATGGAGAGGTTGGAGGTGCTAAAGGAGGTGAGGATGTACTGGAGTTTGAGGTGCTGAATGTGGAGGAGGAGGAAGTAATGATAGAAGTGGTGCTAAAGGCACAGGAGGAGATGGTGCTGTAGCACAGTGGAAGAGAGGAGGAATTGATGGTGCAGGAGGAAGTGGCGGTGCTGAAGGTGGAGGAGGAAGTTCTGAAGGTAGAGGAGGAGTTGCTAAGGTGGTTGAGGAGGAGATGCTGAACATGGGGAGGAGGTGGTACTGGAGGAGGTGCTAAAAGTGCAGGAGGAACCGGTTAATGTACAGGAGGTGGGCCAAATATGCAGGAGGATGTGCCAGAGAAGGTGCTGAAGGTGGGGTGAAAGGTAGTGCTGAAAATGGAGGGAGAGGTAGATTGAAATTGCAGGAGAAGGACGGAAAAAGCTGAAAGTTATATTTAGAGGAGGTGGGAAGAGATCTGAAGGCACAGAAAGCAGAGGAGGTGGGAAGAGAGTTGAAGGTGCGGGAAAAATAAGAGGTAAAGAAGATTGAGCCAGGAGGAAAATGGCGAACAGCAGTTGAAATAAAAGGTAAGTATGGAGGAGGGGCGAGTACAGATTGGGCTAGAAGTTGGTGCCTTTAAAGAAGGAGGAAGTTACTGGAGCAGGGTAGTACAAAGGAGGAAACGGTGAGAGGCCTAAAAACATAGAACCAGCAATAGACAAAGAGTGAGACAACAGCCATCAGACTGTTTGCGAGTAGTTGGTGGAGCAAGCTTGTGGCAGAAAAGTGATGAGGTCAGCAGACAGGGTGCATGGGAGTCAGTGGGCACACCTAGAAACTGGATGCCAATAACGAGTGAGCACCTCTGCAATGAGGAAAGTTAGTCCTGCCTGGCATACCTCACATGAATGGGTTTAGGTCTGTTTGACCGAAAACAATTGACATTTTCCAATTTGATGGAATTTTCTTTCGTTGTTTTTTTGTTTGAAATTGGGGTGGAGGACCCTGTGCACCCCTCCCTACTCCCCTCCCCCCCCACCTTAACCTATTCCCCTACCCCACCCCACATATATGTTTAGTTTATTTCTAACGAAATTCAACAAAAAAACTATCACAAATATTTGGTGAAATAGAAAAGGTCAATTTGACCTACGATCAAGTATGCTACTACCCATCTATGTGGTGCTGTGGACGCTGTTGCTTCCCCTGCAGCAATAGTTCTTGGTCACCTTCAAGGACATAACTTTTCCTGTTGTCACATGGAGGGAGCCAGTCAAAATACAGGACACCATCCTCCTGAGACCAGCTGGGCCTGAGACCAGTTGGGCCACAGACTGAGGTTCACTCGGTGAAAGACCCAGAGAGACTATTTGTGGTTAAGAACTTTGTTTTATGACGACTGGTAGGGTGGCAGAGGCACACCTTGAACCAGAGCCTGTCTGGTCACAACAGAGATGGGGGAAGTTGACCCACGAGAGCTTCCTTGGTGATCCAGGGAGCAGAGGAGACGAGCACATTGAATCATGTGTGGGAGAAAAACAGGGTTTTGAAAATTTGAATGATCCCCTTTAGCGCTTTGCCTTGCTATAATAATGCTCAGTCAATGCTAACAGCCATGTTTAACAAGTGCCTTATTGCCATTGCTGTGTGAGCCCTATGTGCGCATGTCCTAACTTCAGGTTTACTGCCTGGTATCTAGAGGTGCTCGCTTCCACAGTCCTCGCCTCTGCGTGTTTAGGTTTTAGCATGTAAAAGCGAGTTTTAGAATGCTGCTTTTAGTAGGCAAGAAGGCGGCTTTAGCAGACAGAAGTATTCATATTGTAATCAGGCTTGCATGCCCTGAGCCGTGTGCAAAGTGTATAAGCAGCACAGCAAGACCCAAAATCTATCACTCTTTGTCTTCCATCCCAATTGTGCTTTCCTGATCGAGAGTGCGCAGCCTCTGCCTAAGACTTCTATCTAGTTTTAGAATTTGTTCATTCACCTAAAACATTGTACTTGACGATATCATGCTATGTCTGAAACCTATCTCTCCATTTAAATGCTTGTGTGCTATCCTGTGTAATGCTCAGCGTCTGGAGGGAAGAGGGGTTGTTGCGCCAAGTCTCGTTCTGTCGTTGGGTTGCTGTTGTCCTGTGAATGCTAGCTTTGCTGATTGCCATTAAAAGTCGCTCAACAATCCGCTGGATGAATCTGTGGGTGTTTTTCCGTGACACTTGTGTTTGTCAGGGAGAGATGTTTGCTGAGTAAATCTTACCCTAATCTAGGCTTAGCAACTCCTGGCTCAAGGAGGGATCTGACAAACATAAGTGGCCCAAGAGGTGTATTCCTTTCTTTCTAGGTTTTCCATCACTCTACTCTCCTCTAGGCAGGACTCTCCTACCCTGTCATACACCACCATGCTGAAAAACTCAATTTCTGCTTTGTCTGGTTGTATATTCTTTTCTCTTGATGACCGTATTTAAATTTCCTATTGCAAAAGTTAAAGTATAACGAAAGATTTAAATCAGCCAGAGCCAGGTCTGAGTACTCAAACGCAAAGATTAGTCCCAGCCACTGGTCAAAAGGAAGATGTAAAAGGCAAGGGGCTGAGTGCACAGAAGTGTAACACATGAGTATGGCAATCGGGTCTCTTGATCAAGCGATGCTTGGCAATGTAAACAGAGCTATGGATGAATCGAGAGAGGCCATAATGATGCAATAAGAAGTCCAAGATGGACCTTCAGAAGGACTAGTGGTCTGCAAAGTTGCACAAAGTGATGAGATAAACCTTACAAGAATCGACCACCAGGAAACTTTAGGAAATAGAAAGAGAAGTGGCAAAGAAACCGCTTGTAGTTAATTACAATGTTGAAGTGCAGTGAGATGCACGGATAACAGCGCGGTTGCACTCCGACTTTGAAATTATGAGAGATCAATTAAATAATAGCTGCAAATGCCCAACGGCGAAAGAGAGGAGTAGGCTGAAAGAACATTGCTATTCACCAATAAATCACACAAACAGTCCAGTGAATATGGAACGTGGTGAGGGTAGGAAGAATGTAAGAAAGGATCCAACATGTACAACACGAAAGGCGTCAAAATGATTTACCAAACTGCGAACTGGCCCAGGATAAGGAGAGCGCAAGAGTCAACTGTGGCTCCCAGTCCTGTATACCGGATTCATCTTGCATAGACCCGTTATACCATTCAAGTAGCAATCAACAGGCCTGTTCAGAAGAGAGGACAAAAGGACAGTTATCAGAAGCTGGCGTTATACAGATTCATAACAGCGTGATGGCAGCACTGACAATTTCAATGTCCCCATTCATAAAATTATATGAATCATTAATTGACAGCCTAAAAGATCACGAGATGCTACTTGCAATGGTCCATTCAAAACTCTTATACTTGGAAACGTTTACTGAAAATGTACAAAAGAGATTGGATGGAGAAGCAGAAACATCTGCAAAATGGCATTACAGATCAAGTGACTTGGTGAGAAATGAGTTGGCAGAAAAAACTGACCTAATGGAGGTAGTGATTGATTCCACAAAATGAATGAGACACAATTTTGACAAAAATATACCGAAAAAAGTGGAACTTGAGGGCGAATGAGAGTATAACTCGCTTAGGAAACGGGAAAAAGTTTGAGCAAATGGGAAAGGTCGATAACACTAATGGAGTGAGTAAAAGGAGCCTTACACCCGAGAAGACTGGTGGAAAAGAAAGTATGGACGTACAAATACAAAGTGTGACTAGTGCTGAAGGGACAGAGTCCCAGAAGGCACAAAATGTGAAGTGAGATTGAGATAAACAAAAGGGAGGTTGAAACAGAACTAGAGGGTGACACGGCTACGGAACAATCAACAGCCAGAAGAGCTGAAACCGATGGACTTTCGAATACAGTGGCCAAGACCAGAATTAGAACAGTAAAAGAATTCTGCTCTAACTCCAGCGGAAACGACACACAAAAACCATTCTCAATGCCTAAGCCTAAAGTTCCACAAAGCTTTGGCATTTTCACTAATAATGCCAAAAGTATCGGTGAAGAAAAGTTTCGTGGAAATCAAAATCAAAAGAGAAGAAAACAAAGAAAAGCTAGTAAAAGTCAACATTCCAAAAGTAGGGAAATCAAATGGATCTAGAGTATTCATTAGAAACCTGCCGACTCCTCCCAAAACAACTTTATTCCATTGTGCGAATGTTAAAAGGGGGCCAGAAAACATCAATACAGCGCACTAATCTGTCAGCTTGGATCAGTCCAAAATTGACCTGATGGGCAATGTAAAGAAAAGACCTAGGGTGGAGGAGGACTGTGAAAAATGTCATATGGACGAAAACGAGTTACTTGAAAACCTGTCTGTATTTGGAAGCTCATGATGAATCTGTGATCGCTTTGCAAGAGTCAAGAGAGAGGAAGACGTCCATAGTCTTAACAGCAAGTGAACAAAACAAGTCAAAAAGAAAATTGGGAATTCTAAAAATGACTCAAGAAGAAGAGGAGGATCATGGACATGCAAAGGAGGCGAGACATAACTTACTGCAGTTCTTGCCTGTGAAGCGCAGAAAAGGGCAAACAAATTTGAACTTGACACGAGAAAGAGAGTGGATTAGAGAGAGATCCATATTAAGTCTGAACCCAAAATTCACAACTTCACAAGAACAAAGGCGAGGAGAAGAGTGCGGAGGCGAACATTTCCCAGAGAAAATCGCAAGGGAAGAAAATGGGAAACTACAACAGGAGAACGTGCTAGTCATGAAAAATGAAGTTAATCTAAACAGACAAAATGTAATGAAACTGTTAAACTGCGTCCCCACATTAAGAACATTATCATCAAACGACATTGGCATAGTATAATGTTACAGAAGCTCTTTAGGACTGGGTAATCTTATACGTAAACTCGCCAAACATCCAAAGTACTCTACTAGATGCAAGACCAGCTTTGCTTTGCCTTGGTTATGATTTGACCAGGCACAAACCAAACGCAGATGAGTATGGAAGAGTGGTCGAAGTGCTTAAGCGAAATGAAGAAAATGGGGATTCCCAAAACGAGCAAAGGGGAGAGATTTAAAAAAAGGTTTGACAGAAGAAATCAATAGAAAGAAACAGCTCGACAAAAACCTAATAGTAATGATGAAATCTCTCATCACTACTAGCTAAATGCCTCTAGGAGATCCGAAGGATCCCTTATTTCCTGGAATACACAAGGATTTATGCACTTGTTTAATAAGATGGGCGTAAATAAAGTGGCACATAACATCATTTGTCTTCAGGAAACCTGGCTGCGTGAGCCCTGTTGAATGATGGGTTTATAAATCTACTCAACGCGGCAGGAAAAAATCAAAATGGCAGACCATATTCGGGCCTCATAACAATGATAAGAAACCACATGGGCTTATCAGTGAGTAAGTGTACTAATCCCAATGTATTTGTACAAGGGACCGTACTGCAAAACACAAACGACAAGAACATCCATTCTGGCTGATTACTGATAATTAAAATTTACTGGAATCCAGCAAAAATACCTATGGGAAGTCTGATTGACTCAGTGACCAAGCTGATTGACGAGTGTGTCATGGGGAGTTCCACAATTCCTACATCATATGTGGAGATCTAATTATAAAATGTATAGATGCAAAAGGAAACCCCATTGAGCAGATGATAAACTCAAATTCTTTAAGAAGAGTTGGAGGTGAGCAATGGGCCCAAGAATTGGAGGCGAGAAACTGTGTGATGTTAAATGGACAGACTAGCAGAGGCATTCCAGCAAATGCGACTTGGCACTGCAACAAGTGCCAAGCCACGTTACACTACATCTGGGCCTCGAAAAACCTCCAAAATAACATGAGATCTTTGAGTAATTACAATGGATAGTAGTGACCATGACGCAATAAATCTGAGATGGGAGATGAAGGGGCACAAAACAGCAGAGAGATAGTGTGGCGATCTCAAATTAAACCCAGGACAAAATCGCTTACGGTTGAACCAGAGAGGAATAGAAAACCTACACAAAACCTTTAACAACTTAAACCTGTCTAGCACTCGAGAACCAAACTATCTGCCGCTTTTGGCAATGTACAAAACAATAAATACCGGCTTTAAGCAGTGTCAACAAAAACCAAAACATGTGTACAGTCAGGAAGGAGTGGCACAAAAAAAAAATGTAAATGGACATTAGGAAGTTGAAGGACAAGCTTCAAAATTGGACCCAAGAGATAAAGAAAAGCAATCAAAGATACAGTAATTGGCACATCTCCTTTAAGATCATTCCGGACCAAGAACAAGCTGAAAAAAATGCTGAAGTCCATTTATTATCACAACTCAGGAGAAATTTGGCCAATAATAAACAAGGGCACATTGACCCAAAATGCTTCACTAAGACATGGTGTAAATGTGGAAAAGTGGGTCGAACATTTCAGAGGTCTTCTCAAAGTTATCCCTGGCCCAGAGGAAATCATGCAAAGAGACCGTAATAATGTGGTACTTCAATTTCAAGAAGGATGCAATTGAGGAAGCCATAAAAAAAATAAAGAACTCGGGTGCAGCAGGGCCTGATGGGGTGACTAACATCATGTTAAAAAAATTAAAAAGGAATCCTGGGCTCTGTTCATAGAAGTCCAGTTTCATCAAATCTTGAAGGCAAAGAAAATTCTGGTGTTGTGGAAATCAGCGATAGTTGTTCCTATCTTCAAAAAAGGAGATCAAATCCAAACAACTATCAGCCAATCGCCTTGCTAGATGTAATCTGAAAGCTATTTGCCTCATTTCTACAAAATCCTCTCTAAATGGGTAGATTGAGAAAAGATCATAGATGTAAGACAGACTGGATTCACTAAGGGACTAGGGACATATTTAAATCTGCTATTGAATATCATAAAGCTCGAAACATTGAAATCAAATCAGACCCCGTTTCTAGCATTCATCGATCTTCGTCAAGCTTTCGACAGTGTCAATAGATCAATACTGTGGAACAAACTCCAAGTTGTGGCAGTGTCTGGGGGACGTGCTGTAAGCAATCATGGCTCTCCACTCTGACACAACAATATGCATCTGATTAAACGCTGAAGGAGATCTGACTGAAGAGATAAGAACTGAGAAAGGAGTGAAGCAAGGATGTCGCTTAGCTTCATTCATTTTTAAGCTTTACCTAGCAGACCTACTTGATGCATTCAAAAATGTGAACATATTTCCCCCAAAAGTAAATGGATTACCACTTTCATGGGTGATATATGCTGACGATCTGGTGTTACTAGACATGACCCAAGTGGGATTACAGCAACAGACAAATGTGCTTCATGATTACTTGAAGAGGAATGAGCTTGAAATAAATGCAAGCAAATCAAAAATCATATTCTGTTGTGAAACGGAAGTTTCAGTAGAGAGTCCATTAGATATTTGGGAATATTATTCAACAAATGTTTGTGAGAATGGGAATGGACACAAGATCTGAAAGTTCAGATCAAAATGCTGGCTTGTCAAGGAATATTACACGCCAAATATGGCAAATTCACCATGAAACCCCTAATCTTGTTTTACACACAGAAGGTAACGGCAAAAATAAGCTTCAGCAGTGAAACGGGTTTGAACCGAAGTTGAACTTCATTTTTGGAGGAAGGTCCTGCGCCTGCCTACATGTGTCGCCACTGCAGCAATTCGGTATTGTGACAAGGAGACAGCCATGTGGTTTTGAAGAAAATAAATGCTTGTCTTTATTCAGACTCAATCAGCTGGGCAGGATGATTGATAATACAAAGTATTATTGATAAGAGTTCTTGTCTGATGTTCTTTCTGTTGAAAGATGTTTTCCCTGTAGGGCATGACGTAAGGACTTCTCTCCAGTCGGTTCTTCTTAGTCCTCATACGCCCAGGTGCTCCCTGTAGCTTCGGAATCCACGTCTGTTCTGTTCTGGAAAGAGAAAAAGAATGAAAACCCCTAGTCACTCCTTCAGGCTGTTTATATAGGTAGTACTCAATTGGCCAATCAGCATCCACTTCCTGTCTTAGTCCATAAGAACCCACCCAAGCCCTGCCCCCTTTTTCCTGGGAGTATGGCGTCTGGAGACCTCCTACGGCCTGAGCGTTGTATCGCCTCTCCTTGCCCAGGTAAGTACAAAGCAGGGAAGGATGAAGGGTCGGGGACTCTTGGGGAAGCCTGTCGGGGTAATGGAGTTTTTGTATTATGTCTTTCGACACGCGTGCGGTGTCACCGCTCCGCATTTGTCTCTTTCCCGCGCGGCCGTAAGGTAAAGTGTAACGCCATGTGTTTGGCGGCTGGCTCGTGGGTCCTCCGCTACCCCGAGTTACCTCAAACCTCTTGTTTTCGGGAGTGGCGGTGACCATCGCATGGTCCCCCGCCAACCGAAAGCGGTGGTCTGTCCCTTCTTTAGCGGGGTTGTGTAACTCACGTCGGAACTTTTGTTCGAGCAGCCGCGAAGCCGCTAATTGCTTTGCTGGCGGCTGTTCGTTTTTATGATGCTTGAGTCGCGGCTCTCCATGCCCGCACATTTCCCCCTCCCTGGGGACAGCGGGAGAAGGCCGTTCCACATGATGTCCATGCCACTCTTCTGATAAAGGACCAGCCGTGTTCTGATGTAAGGTGATTGCTGGGTTCTGGGTTGGCGGTCCCCACCACTCTTCTAGTATGTTGTCTGGGATAGTTTCCTCCTGCTTGTTTTCTGTCTCTCTTGCTCTCCCTGGGTGGTTGCTCATTGTAAGCCCTGTCCGGGTCGTCACAGGTATTAAATGGGGCTGCAATCGCTGAAATCATTTGAACTATGGAAAACTTTGTCACTTCTGTGGAAAGTGACTGTCCTCATCTGCCAAACCATATCACATTCGAGGTCCATCACCAACTGGAGTCTACCCGGGACTCTTAAATAAATGGTATATGAAATGCTTAGACCAACGTGACCCTTTAAACCTCCCATTTGAAACATTGAGAGAATCCTTGTGCTGTTAAACAGAAGTTAATCCAAAGTGATTGGATAGAGACTATCAATAGAAGGGCGAAATGTAGTTCTTCATTGAATTTAAGGGGTGAAGCTTACGCAGTGAAAAGCTCGAGTGCGATTCCCAAGTCAATATCATCGGGAACAATTTCTCCGCCTCAGATAAAATTTATATCCAACAAGAAAATGTTGCATATGAGACACTCAAAGAAAGTTAAGGATAATCTTTGTCCATTTTTGCAAAAGAGAGGTGGAATCAGTACGACATCTGATAACAGGGTGTCTGAAACTGAACATAATAAGAAGATACCACTTGGGGGAAATATGCACCAATGAGTCTGGAGATGGACGAATGGTGGCAGTAAATTCTGCAGGGGGAAAATAACATGCGAACATGTGCGACAGTCGACTTTACGGACGAAGTGTTAAAACAGGAAGAGGAGCTGCATAAAGAAATATAACGCTGATTAAAGTGGAACTGTCGGACACAATGAAAAAGCGAAACGAGAGAAGGGGCAAGATATTGGTCTATGGACGAAAGGTGAATAATAAGCCTGGCCAAGTTGATAATGGGAAATTCAAGATGCAGTTACTTGTTGGTAATAATGCATCGCTCTGACTGACAGAGGAAAGTGAAGAAATGGAAGTCATGAAGCGGAAGTTTGACTCTAATGATACATCGCTCAGGCAGATAAAGGGGAAATAGCTTTTTACTAGTATAATGTCTGTGATGGGTACGAAGATATGGTCATTTTTATTAGAGTAGAAGGAAGATTGATCATGTATGACAAGAGTATAATGAAAAACGTAATAAAGTTTGTAATAAACTAATGTTACAATAAAACTTTAAAAAGTGCAAAGTTAAAGAAAATGTATCCTCTGTACATCTTTGCTGAGGTATGGATCGGCAGACTGCGCTTCCTGTCGTCTGTAGAAATAGCTTCATGTTTCAGGGATGAAGGGAATGAAAATGCAGGGTATTTTAAGTAAGACTAATGCTTGCAAAAATTAAAAACAAATGCATGGGAACGTTATAGCTAGAAAATAAGTTAATGCTAAAATATTAAACGCCATCCTACATTATTTTTGTAAAAATGCCATGTCCTCTACTTCAGCCGATTTCATATGTTGTTCTATATCGTGTTCGTGTAAATGGTACATTCCCTGCATTTGTGAATTTCAGGACAATGCACCTTATGGAAGGCGAGTTGCCCCCCTCAACCTCTGGAAGTTGTGGAGCTTGCATTAATGGAATGCTGTACATTTTTGGAGGTTATGATGACAAAGGTTACAGTAACCAGGTAACATACTTGTTTTGTAATACTTAATTTGAAAATCTTTTGAAGCAGTTAAACGTACATGTTTGTACAAGAAGTTTGCCTAGACCTTTACACATATTTTATAGCAGAAAGTTAGGAATTGTTTAAAGATGAAATGTGTACATTTTACTGATACTATTCAATCAAAGAATAATCAACACTTAGCTAAATGTGTCTTGTAAATCTCTAGTATATCATGTTTAAAACCAGAGGGATGCTTAGAAATGTTCTGCTGCAGCTTCTTTGGATGATAGCTGTACGAAAGGGAGGATGCAACCTTTACCCCCTTATTCAGCCATGAACTGAATGATATGTAAGGCTGCAACAACCCTATATATATATAGTTTGTTTCTTTACCTGGCTTGCCGTCACCAGACATAATGTCATATTGGTGTTAAATGTTGCCTTTATGGATATCCCTTCATAGCTAAGGAGCTGCCACATAAGTAGTGTAAGTTTTATGAGGATGTGTAAAAGGATGCGTCTACCGTTGCTTTCAGAAAGCTATGTGCTTAAAGCAGGGTGGCAACTCTATTGTGCACAAAGTTAGGCCAATTGCGTCACTATTCGGTGCTGCATTGAAAGTAAGCAACACAAATAGGCTTACAGGTTGAAGGATGGGCCCCTCGACCAACCTGCAATGTCTTTACTGTGTCTTCTCTGATCAGGAGCAGTGCGGAGATAAAGGCTCCTGGTTCTCCACCCCAGTACCTCTCTGTGGAATTGTGACACTCCCCACACGCTATGTGGTGAGCTACCCAGCAGAGGTAAATGGGGGCGGAGGGATGGAGAATCCCCCAAATATCATGCACCGTAGCCGCAGAAGGGGATGCTAGTCAGCTTAATGTCTATTTGGGAAGTGTAAGGGTTTTGAAGAAGGCTGTTGACACAAAGGTGGTATGGTTTTCGATATATACTTTTATTTCTTTAGGTAAAAAGATCCTTATATCCCTAACTTCTAAGAGGGGTTTCCCTGCCTTAAAACGAATAATAAAAGGGTCTCTCAGAACGTCCGTCAAAGTATATTCCGCTGCCCTGTGCCACAACCTACTTCTGCCCCTCACACTACAACTAAAAAGGTAAACTAACCAAGTTCCCTCTTTAAGGAGAAAGGCTTCCTTCTCCTACTTCTTGGATGGAGGTTCAACAAAATGTTCTCTCGAAACAAATGTACCAGGTTAATTGACTCCCTTCCCCTGGCTTGCAGGTTTCAGTCAGTCTTTAGACAATGTGTCCAATGTTCCCTCTAAGCTGTGCGCATGTGCGCTTGCCCAGCTTCCTTCTGGGTGCCGCTCAGAAGATTTTTAGCAGCGCACACAGACAATTCTCACCTATTCAAAAAGATTTAATAAGGCACAAGCCACAGTAATTAGCTGAAATATTCTCTTAAAATAAGCAACTAGTCTTGATATTCTGCTCATTTGCATTACACAATTATGCAAGGGTGACCGTAAGCACCTAAAATCTCTAACAGCAAAATACACACACAAGAGGTTAAAAACTAATCAGAAAAACTGGCTCCATGAACAGAAGAATCTAACCAAGATAATACTGCACCCATTAACCAAATAACGTTCCCTCACCACCCATGACTCCCAAACTTGACTCTACCACACTTTTACCTTATGACTAACTTCTGCCCCAGAACACATTATGATACTACCAAACAACCCTGACTCTTCCTCTCTTGGCTCTGTGAAAGGTTAGCAGACGTGTACCTACATCCACATGTTTTATGTTTGTTGTAATATGAATAACGTTCACGTGCCAGCCTTTCTGTTACTCATTGTGCTTTACCAAAAGCATCACCCACACTATACAATCGAACTACTAGCTCAAATATCGGATAATGACTGCAAGTAAGCAGGCTACTTGGATGTGTAACGTTATCCCATACTTCCTCTTCTTTGCACATATGTCACGCATGTGCTTTGAAGCGGCCCCCTTGCAAGTTAACGCATTATTAAAATCAAATATTAATTTGCCCTCTGAGGATTTTGAGACGACAAATGTGATGCTTGCTCAGCGTGTCCTACTTTAGCATCACTAACACTACCCTAGAAGTGGAGAGCAACAATGCAATATCATTTTCTTTGCCCACAATGGATAATGGGTATGAACTATGCCTGGGATTACTTGTCCATAGTATCATGGCACCGGATATTCAGACAGGAGAATGCTTTTCACACAATATGCATCGTGTTCAGAGTTCCTTAGGTTATAGACCTTCGCACATTATATGACAACTCGCTGCTATCCAAAAATGGTTTCCCTGACCACTGCATCATCCTACACAATGATACAAGGGTGGGGTATGCTGCAAACAATCTTGTATGCGCTGCAAAATAATTGTGTACATGCAGAGTCCTGACATTCTTAAAATGCACATAATATGTTGAGGCATTAAATATGGCTTGCTTACAAAGTTTTGTGGGTCTGCAAATATCCCAGTGAGTGTTCACTTCTACAATCCCTCACTTTTTACAGTGCTCTTTCGACTAGTATTGGAGGCTAGCACAGGGGCTGGGGAAGGGTATGGGTGGAAGAGCACAGGTCATCACTCCATGGAGATGATGAACAAAGCAGCACTTTTAAAAACCTAGTCATACATTTCGGCAGCACACTGAAGGAAATGTGTTGCTTGTTTGCTAAAGGATAGGCAAGTATAGTACCCGTCTAGACAACAGCACCTTATTTTTCTTTCTATGCTCAGCTGCTGAGGGCTTTACAATATAACCATGTGTTGTGTGTATCGTCTCTAGCATCCCCCTCCATCTTATTTAACTGATCACAAAGAATTATAGAAGAGGGATCCATAGTTACTGAAGAAGGCACTCGATCAGTTGAATCTCTGATGAATTGATGCTATTAACTTAAAAGGCATATATATTCTTCTGCAGGGCTCCATAATAAACCCCAGTAAGGCTCTTGTTTATTTTTTTCTAGGCTGAGGTGCAGAAGCTGGGCAAAACTATGGACTTTATAATGTTCCCTGTCATTTCACTTCCTATGTCGGGGCTCTAATCAGATTTTGCTCCCTACTTGGATTCAAATGATTTTTCAGAGAGTAAAAAAGTAATTAGCTTTGCCAATAGGGATACTTTCTGTTTATTAAAAGATGTTCTTCCCCTTAAAATTCCTCTCGAGCTTGGGCATTAATATTAGTGTTCCTTGCTATGCCAGTGCTTTACTGGTCACTAATTCGAAAAAATATCAGTGGAGCTTTGTGGTTTGAAACAACGATAAGTTCATTGTTTCTCGTTTTTGTTAGGCACATTTTCATTTATTAGGGAGTAAAAATTGATGATGCATATGTCTCTTAGCTGTAGGCTGGTGTTCTAACTACCCACAGAATAACGTAATTTGATTAGTAAGCAGAGGCACAGGAATTTATGATCATCATATTCTGAGGTGCAGTCATTCTGATGTAATTATCATCCTTCCACAAATGATTAGAAACATGTTCTCCTGGCCCTTCAAGTACCACTTTAATGAAGTAATTCAACTCCTATCAGCATCTTTTTGACACATTTCTTTTAATTGCCATTAATCCCTGGGCAAATTTTGTATTCTGTCTGAATTTCTTGAAAGCCACATCAGTTATGACAAGAGATATTTGTGTTTTTTAGTACTCATGTGTGATTTACCAGTGGCCTAAAAGGTTTTCACGGTACTGTGGCAGATGTTGAAGTCTTGGACTGGTTGATGATTTTTCTGTATAATCACATATGCCATATTTTATTTTAGCCTATGTGTTTGGAAAAAGTGTTGTAAGATTTGTCAAGAATTGCAGTGGGTGGGAAGAGGAAATTCCTTTTCAAACTCTTCTGCGATGGTAGTTCACTAAATACACATGCTCACAAAGAGGCTTACCTCATTAGTCAGTTGCGCACATGGAAGATAATGTGTGCACAACAGCCAACCAGTTCCGCACATGGAGAAAAATAATTAGAGGGAACATTGAATGTGTCTCCCTTCTCCTGGTGTGGCTCTATACCATTTCCAATGAAACCAGGGGGTATGACTCACTTCGCCTGGCATCTCCAGCTCAACTCTTCGTTCAGGACCAAGAAAATGTCTCCCTTCTCGTAGTATGTTTTGGCACAGTTCAACGCCAGGCCAGGGGGATTGAATCCCTTCCCCTGGAGTTTCTATCAAAACCTCTGATTTGGTACCAGGAGAATGACTCCCTTCTCCTGGCATTGCTTGATACAGTTCTTTCTCACTGCTTCCAACTTGACGCACACTTTGCTACTGTGATTTGTTTTCGACAATGTTCCAAATTTTGTTAGGATCACAGACCCTTCTCTAGGCTCTAGTGGTCTCCTCTTGACCACTGTGACGAGGAAGAGTTCCTTGAATTTCACTCATTCACGTTGGGAGTGCCAGACCCTTCTCTTATAACTAGTGGACTTCTCTCTGCCAATATAACGAGGAAGACCTTTTCTATGCTTTGGTTTACTTCTGTTTGGGGTCCCAGACCCTTGTATGGCCAGTCATCTCCTCTTTCCTACTGTTATAGTGGACAGGGTCCTAGAGCCTTCCTTGGTCACCAGTGGCCTTCTCAGCCCCACTGCTATGGTGGATAGGGTCCCGGACCTCCCCTCTGCTATGGGGGGGGGGGGGGTCCGGGACCCTATTTTATGAAGGTCAATAAAAGAAAAAAGGTCTAACGACCCATGCAAACAGTTCCTCTCTGAAATGTGGCCCCAAGCTCTTCTGAAGCAAAAAACTTCTAACCCCTAAATGGGTAGCAGACCTATACACCCCACTCCTAAGGACAGAAGCCCCCATATATTATGAGGAGTCTTTTTGTGAAAATTGTTCTTTGCGGTCACCCATTAAATGGTACCAGAATAATAATCAGTCTCCACGCTGAAAAAGTGGACCCCAAGAAGTGTTCATTTGTGTTAAAAAATAAATAAATAAAGGACAGGGTCCCAGGCCCTTCCCTCGTGGCCAGTGGGTTTCTCTTCCCAACTAGGACGACTAGGAGGAGGATGATGTTGGATACCTTCTTGAGCCTTCCGGAGTCTGTCAGCGGGATGCCTAGTAGTAAGCCCGTTAAATATTTCCTGTCACCTCCTATTAATCCCCACTCCTCTCTGTCTCCCATACCACCCTTTACCTGCTTTCAGGCTTCGGTACGAAACTGGGGCTTCCAGGGATGGTAGTCCGATTTATCGGCTGGCTCAGCTTTCCCCGTCTTCAGTTGCTGGGCCCACTATTCCCTATTCTTGCCCTTGGTATCGTGAGCTTGTCCGCTCGTGTGAAACCCTATTAGGAGTCACGTGGCCAACCACCGGTGTCCTCCGTTCCTCTTCTCCTCGGGTCGGCAACCTAACTTTCAATTTCCTGCAGTCCTTGTCTGTTGCTTCTTCCAGCAGGTGCTGCAGCTGAGCTCAGCGCTGGGATTGACCAACACTGTTGTCCATTGTTTGTCTTTACATAGTGTAGCCCATTCACGAGGGGCTGGCTGTCAAAGTCCCTAGTTACTTTTGTCAGATTAATCTATATGCCTCCTTTGGATCACCTCATCTTAGTACTAGTTTTGGGAGCAGTCTTTGTGTTTTCTGTTTTCTTCCTGTAAAGAACTCATGGTGCCAACAGTAAAGACTGACACAAGTGATCACAGTTGAAGGGTGTTTATTAAACTGTAAGTGCAGGTTGGAAAAACGCCTAATCTAAACCTAAATCTAAGATGGGAGCAAGCTACGACCGTCAAATAATAATAAGGCAAGTCTAGTGGCATCTTGTCAAATGAAAGGGCCTATACTAAAAGAAAATGATTGCCAATCCTTACAACTGAATACAAAAGAGCGTGGTATAAGATTCACAAGAAAGAAAGAAATGCTCACAAATGATAAGTCAGGATGCGGTAGCCAGGGTTCTCCCTTTCCCATGTTTTGAGCACAGGACAAGGTGGGACTCCTGAGCGCAGCACACTCTCGAGCTTTCCCAGCACGATACAACATTTCTGTTTTCAGCTATCGGGACCTTCGGTGGTCATCTCTTTTCTACAAAAAGTCTCTTGCCTCCAAGGACCGGATGTGTTCAAAATAACCAATGAAAAGTTTTTTTCCAAATGTACGTTGGGTGATCACCCCTAGGTCACCCTCTTCCAGGCTCAGACCCGTTTTGAATATCAGCCTCCCTCCGTCGGGTTCACTACGGCTTTTTTCTCAAAACAATTTCACCTGTGGCATTCACAAGTCTTAATGTCTTTTTAAACAGTTCATTGTGGACATCCCTCTGTTGGGTTCACACTTGTCAACACACTGTTCATTGGGACCTCAAACTTTGCCCTTTTCCATCGGCATCCCTCCGACTGGTTCACTCTTGCCATCACAGTTTTTTGTCATTTCTCACTATGCGGGATTCAACTCCCTTAGCTTTTCAATTAAGTGTAGGTCAGAGACTTTCAACTGTACAGGGGGTCTTGCTAGACCCCTGTATGACCACTTTGACCATTTGCTTCCGGCTCTCCTAGGACCTTCTGGTATCTGTAGTTTCAACCAACGTGGGATCAACTAGAGTCTCTTTAATGAGCACCCACGGGGTGCCGGCCTCTCTGCAACTGGTTTTCCCTGAATGTTAACAGTTCTTTGATCTATCCTTAATTTGCCCTTTGTGACTTTCGTTCAACACAGTTCAGTTTCTTATCGATTCTCCCCTCGACTCTCCGGCAGTGATCAACTGCTTGGCTTTTCTTGTCTATGGAGTCAAGGCATATACCACGGTAGAAAGCGCCTCTCCCTGTTCGATTATCAGTGTAGGCATGCTCCGTGTGCAGTTGACATCTGCTGCAACACACGCTGGCTATTGTTCGCAGTCTTATGATTCCTTTCAGGGAGGCTTTGCGGGTCTGGGTCGTAAAGGGCAAGGTCGCTTTTCTCCTTGTCACCCTTTCGGTTCTCGCCGCCTTTCTCCACCTCTTGAACTGCTATGCTTGGATAGCTGTTTCGAGCCGTCTGCCTTGCTCATCCTGTGCTCTTGTGCTCACCTTTTATCCCTGTGGGGAAGGGAAAGGCCCTCAGTTGTGTGTGGTTCTAGTCAAATGCCTGACTCTAGTGTTCGTACATGTCAGGTAAACGGCTCTAGTGTTAGTCCTTTTTCTTTCGTGGTGTAAGAGTGTTTGTCAGAAGAGGGGCAGGGGTATAGTGTCTGAGTATCCTACATGGTAGGCTGGGGAAAAGGCGTTATAAGAAGGGGGATACTGTATCTCACCCATCTGTGTCTTGCTTCCACTTCCTGAGGGCCCCAGATCCAGGTGAACCTCCCTCACTGGTCCACCCCAGGAACTGGATCCAATAACGATGGCCATGTCCTGCCCACAACGATGACAGATCTTCGGGGACTAGTCAGGAAGACACCTTCAGGTATCTCACATTCCTCATCTTGGTGTTTTCGAGGCCATTTGCTTCTTTTGCATCACAATAGCATATGGTTCTGCTTTCAACAAGAAGGTTGGGGATGGAAGGATGGGCTAGAGAATGTGGAGATGTTTTATTATTCACTGGGCTAACCCCAAGATGGTCGTCCTTGTTCCCAAGCAGGGAGTTCCTCCCCATGAGGTCCTGCCGCATTAAACCACCCCTAGGGAGACTATTTGGTAGCTCCCTCACCTTCCTAGCCTCATGAGAAGGGGCTCCCCCGTGGGTAGAAGTGATGACACCTTGTGAATCGTCACAGCAGCTGTTAAATGGGGTAACACCTCTGAGACATTACACATAATGTATCTGCTCTCATTTAGTCAACTGAACCGGGGGACCAGTATTGAGATCTGAGTTGTCCTGAGCAGATCACCGCGGTTGTCCATACTGTTTAGGTGGGTCCTTCTCTTTTATTATAATAACATATGTCCAGTATCCAGCTGACTTTACGGTACTGTCCATTCTTTTTTTCAGCTTGGCAATTTCGGTGGTCCTATTCGCCCTTCCGTTTGAACCAGAGATTTCCCCACTGTGTTGTGCGTGGGAAATTCTGTTTCAAGAGGAAAGTCACCCTCACTTGGGTTTGGGTCAGAAGTGAGAGAGGTCTGTACACTTTGGCTGTTGGTGGTTCTTGACATCATGAAACGAGGAGGAGTGCAGGGAGCCACATATGCTAATAGAAAACATCTGCCATCCATTTAATAGTGGTGAATACCTGCGATTTCAGGTAAGTTAGGCAGATAATAGTGGGGACCAGTTCAAACATAGTGAAGTTGTGCAAATAAACCTTACTCTGCACTAATAGTTAGGCGGAGGGGCTCTGATTTGGTACATAATAATTAGCATAGATGAGAATCTGGATTGGCACAAAGAAATAAATGACGTGGCAGATGTCTTCAGAGAAGACACTTTTATAGACCTCCCATAAACAAGTGCTTGGGTGTACAACCAATGGTATTGTAACATGCCGCTTATATACATTATGAAGGTTAGACTCAAATAATTGCAGTTTATAAATGCATCTTGGCGGAGTGCTTGCATACACTAACTGAAGCTAAGCAACATGGGGAAGTTATTTAAATGAGGGATCGAAATTGGGATTTGTTAACCAGGAGCAAAAAGCAGCTCCTGGGTATCGGTCATAACCAGTTTGGCCGGAGCTAATAGATAGTGCGCAGCAAATCTAACTTTGCGCCAGTTGTGAACTCTAACCTTTTGTCCATTTTATACTATCCAATATGCTCTAACTGTCCCTTAGGTGTGTTTTTTAGTCTCCTTTACATACATTCCAAAACATACACAGTTGATATTGCATAGCTAGGTTTGTATGGCACCACTTGGCACAGGAGTCAAAAATAGCTCCTGGTAGCTGTTAGATTCAAGCAAACCAGCCTCTCCTTGGCTCTAACCAGGAGCTAAATATCTTCCAGCTCCTGGCAATTTGGAACCCTGATAGATGTACAGTGGCAAAGCACTTGCAAATTCATTGTTTTTAGATTTGTTTTATTTAGTAATCTGTATCTTTGTTTTTGATCACCATGACCCAGTCTTTCAGAGAGGGAGAAAGAGAGGAGGGAAACACTTGACAAAAACAAGCAATAGGATTGCCAACAGTTTGGGTTTTTATGCCATTTCTCCCTTTCTGTACTCATGTTATGCTGGTCTACCACTCCAATGGGGTCCATCTGCCATGATCAGGTTGGGTGTTGGATATCTCATTTCGAATGGATTGTGTCCTCTCATGTATTATTCATCTTTGATATGTTATTCAGCTGCTTCAGAATTCTTTTTCGGCATAGGGCGCTGTGCGTCAACTCGATGTCCCTCGAAGTCCTTTGTCTCGAGGATGATGTCATTGAAGGCAGATACAGAACGCGCACTGCCCGTTGGCTTCAGTTTTTCCTCGAAAGCTTTAGCTTAGAAGAAATCCGGTGCAATTCTTTATCACTTTTGTGACGAACTTTGTTATTATCGAGAGAGAATCAAGATGTCTTCTTCATCGACACAGACAATCCCGAAGACCGGGTTCAAAAAGTGTGGAGATTGTGGGTCGAAAATGTCTTTGACTGACCCCAGGCCATGAATGGAAAAGCCTTGAAGGAACGAAAGGGGAAGTTGAAGGCAGGCCGAATCCCTAAATCTCCTACCCAGACCAAGAATCCTTCGACCGACTAGTCAAGAGGCGACTCTTCTGGGAGGAAGAAGGCCAAACAGTTGCGATCGAGGAGTGGCTCCCACCACTTTTCTTCGTCCTAGAAGAAATCTAAGAGAAGGCACCATAGGTCCCCTTCGCTGACTTCTTCATCGACTTCTTCAACAGACGCTTCCCCTGAGAGGGTTTCTTGCCCAACCAAAAAATCCACTCGGGGCGAGTGGGAGGCCTTTAGAGCAGACCTGCTCAAATATTTGAAAAACAGAAGCAGCCAAGCAATGCTCCTACCCCGCCTTCCCAAGAAGCTGGGAAGGAAAGGGCTCGACCTAAATCCTGCACGCCTTGGAGCCCGGGACGAAGGCCTGATTCGCATCGAGAGCCGTTGAGGCCTCGATCGAATGAAGTCTCAGCGAAGGGTCAGTCAAGCAAGAAACATGAGTCGAGGTAGTCGACGCCATTGCCACCTTTGCCAGCAGCGCCTTCGACGCCAGCCAAACCCTCGACGTTGATATTGTCGCCGAAGGCATCGACGCCAGCTGCGCCATCATTGTCAGCTGCGCCATCGACGCCGAGTGCCCCAGTAAAACCTATGGCACAATTGAAGAAAGTATCAACGACTCTTCCAGCGTCTAACCCATGATTTACAAACACTCCCATTGCTGAGAAAACCTATGTGCCACTACCGGGAAAAGATTATTTTAAGTCTTTCTTCCATATATGAAGAAAATGAGCAGTCAGATGAAGAGAGGCTCCATTTGGCCTCCAATTTGGTACGCCTAATGTACCTGAGAGTCTTATTGCAGAGTAGTCAAGGTTAAGAGACCTATATGATAACCTACAGACTGCAAGTGGGGTGGATACCTCAGCTGAGTTGGAGTTTGGGAGACCAGAGGCTTGGGAGCATGCAGATGCCTCCTACAGACCACTGGTGTCTAAGGTACTGGACTACATGGGGTGGAGTAGGCCTCCATTGCCATTCAAACAAGATAATCTAACATACATCTTCGGTGAAGGTCCTCAGTCAGATCCCATATTACCATTTCATATTGCCTTGCAGAAAAGGGTGGCGATGGATTGGGAGATGCAAGCGACCAATCTGGCTGTTAATTTAAACTTGACCAAGAAGTACCGCCCTTGCAGTAGTGACCCCGACTTCCTGTCGAAACACCCCACTCCAGAGAGTCTGGTGGGGCAGGCAGCTACTCCAACATCTAAGCAAGCGGCTTACTGTACCATCCTCCCAAATAGGGACGACAAACGAGTAGATGGATGGGCAAGGAAGGTATTTTCCACAGGGAGCATGGCACTAAAATCTGCCAACTCCAGATGTGCCCTTGCAAAGTTTATGTCCACTCTGTGGGACTGCATTTCCATGGCGGCGCAGCACATTCCGGAAGGGGATGAAAGAGACCGATTCTTAGCCGTAGTTGGAGATGGCAAAGAAGAAATGTGCGAGTCTCTTTAGTCAGGTTTGGATTCTGCTGATAGCATCAGCAGAGCAATGGCTACCAGCACCGTTATGTGCAGGTTTGCGTGGTTGCGGAAGTCGTGTTGTGCACCGGATGTGCAATCCAGACTTCCCTACATGCCCTTTGACAAGTCTCACCTTTTTGGGAACAAGGCTGACTAGAGTCTTGAAGTTGCGGACCTCGAAGGTCGCAGCCAAATCTTTAGGTGCCGCTATTAGGCAACCTCAGCCTTTTCGACCTAGTGGGCAACCTTGAAGGGGGTAGATCTTTTTAATACTACTCCTCCTCAGATAAAAGGGCGAGAGGAATGAACAAAGGGGCCAAAGAAGTTTTCCTTGTGATGGACGTGGAAGGGATGCAAAGCCAGCTCAAGCAGTGGTTTCTTTACCATCTGCCGCTCCTTCAGCCGTTTCAAAACCTTTGAGGTCTGGAGTCACAGTTCACCAGTGGGGGGCAGACTGTATCCCCATCTAGAAGAGTGGCGAGACATTACTTCAGCTGCTTGGGCCTTGGAAACTGCAGCCCACAGTTACTGCCTTCCTTTTATACGGAGACCTTGGAACAATCCACTGGGGAACCACTCTTTGAGGATTCCAGATCCGCTCCTTGTGCAGGAGATTTTGACCCTGCTAGAGAAAGGCGCTATAGAACCAGTGCCTGTAGCGGAGAGGAACAAGGGATGGTATTCCCCTTATTTCCTAATACCCAAGAAGGACGGACGACTGAGACCCATCTTGGACTTGATATACTCGAGCAAGTTCCTCAGAAAGTAGTAGTTCAAGATGGTCACACTTTCTCAGAGCCTTCAGGCCCTCCAACTCCAGGATTGGTTGGTGTTATTGGACCTTCAGGATGCTTATTTTCATGTTCCAATCCATCTCAAGCACAGAAAACACCTGATGTTCGCAGTTGGTGGTTCTCATTATCAATTTCGAGTTCTGCCATTCGGGCTGACCTCCGCCCAGAGGGCTTTTAACCGGCGGTGGTGGCAGCGAGTCTTAGCAGAGGGGGGATTCACATCTACACTTACCTGGATGATTGTCTGATCAGGGCACGTTCTCCCAAACAAGTCCTGGATCATCGCAAAGTCACCTGCCACTCCCTTCACAGACTGGCTTCTCCTTCAATTACAAGAAGTCCCATACCACACCTTCTCAGATACTCCAATTAATCTGAGCTGTTCTGGATGTCCTGATAATGACGGATAGCACAGTGGCCATGTACTACCTCAACAAGAAAGGAGGTGTAGGGTCACTACCACTGTGCAGAGGGGCAGTGCAGCTCTGGTACTAGGCAATTCAAGAAGGAATCTCCCTGTCGGCAGTTCACCTAGCTGGAGAGGAGAACACAGCGGCAGACGCTCAGCAGGCAGAGCAGTCTCCCACGAGTGGGAACTAACTCAGGAAGGCCTTCAAGAAATCTGCACCCTTTGGGGAACCCCTGAAGTGGATCTGTTTTTGACTGGTGTCAACAGGAAGTGTGAACTGTACTGCTCCAGAGAATTTCCTCCAAGAGAGCTCTAGGAGACATGTGGTGGACTGGGAGTTTCCACTTCTGTACACGTTTCCTCCAGTGCCTGTGATTCCTCCAGTAATCAGGAGGTTAAGAACTTTCGGGAAATCCATGATCCTAATTGCCCCGGATTGGGCCAGGAGAATGTGGTACCCGGACATGTCCATCTGCCCTCCAATACGTCTTCCACAAAGAGAGGACCTTTTCTCGTTAGAGGATGGTCAGGTTCTCCATCCAGAGGTCAAGACACTCCGCCTTCATGCATGGTTTCCGAGAGGCTGAGATACAAGGATTGGACCTTCTGGATGACGTAATCGAGATGTTGCTTTCGGCCAGAAGGCCAGCATCTAAATCTCTGTACCGGTGTTGTTGGATCTAATTCAGTAACTGGTGCAGAGATAAGAATGTGGACCCTTTTCAATGTAATATTCCTACAATGTTGTCTTTTCTCTTACATTTGGCCAATTAGGGGCTCCAAGTTGGCACGATTAAAGGTTATTTGGCAGCGCTATCCATTTTTAAGCGCTCCTCAGAGGAGGAATCTTATTTCAAGATACCCTTAATTGTACAATTCTTAAAAGGACTTACTAATGTGTTTCCTCCTATATCCTTTCAAGTACCTGTGTGGGATCTAAATTTAGTGTTAAAATTTCTCACTTGTATTCCATTTGAGCCATTACATTCTTGCCCGTTAAGGCTGCTAACTCTAAAAACTATACTGCTTTTGGCAATTACTTCAGCCCGCAGGGTGAGTGAGTTGCAGGCGCTTTCTAGCAAACCTCCTCACACCATCTTTCACAAAGATAAAGTTATTCTAAAGGTTAAACCCTCTTTTCTTCCGAAAATTGTTTCAGATTTTCACCTGTCACAAAAATAACATTACCTGCATTTTATCCTCCTTGTCACGCAAGTAAGGAGGAAGAGAGATTGCACAGATTAGACCCTGAGAGAGTTCTTAGTTTCTATATATCGAGACTGGCTAAATTTCGTCAGTGTGACCAGCTTTTTGTGGGATATACTGGCTGTAAATTAGGGCTGTCAGTGACCAAACAAACATTGTCCAGATGGATAATTTTAGCTATAACTGAATGCTTTAGATTGGCTGGGAAATGTCCTCCAAATGGGCTGAAAGCCCATTCAACCAGGGGCATGGCGACTTCAACAGCTCTTCAGAGAGGTGTCCTGATACAAGTCATTTGTGCAGCAGCCACATGGCCATCCATGCACACATTTGTAAAACACTACTCCCTTGACTCAACTTCTTCACAGGGAGGTCTCTTTGCAAAATCAGCACTTCATTCTGTACATGATTAATATTTATGGTACTCCCTCCTATTAAAACTGCTTTGGGAGCCTATCTAAGATGAGGAATATGTGGGAGGACACAATCCATTTGAAGAACAAGTTACCAACTGTAACGTTCTTTCGATTGGATGTTCCTCCCAAATATGCCTCATCGACCCTCCCAGCCAACCCCACTGTACAGTTTACGTGTTTTACACTCAAAGATCCTTTTAAAGCTTTTAGTCAAAGGGACACGCCTTGTCAGATAATTATTCACTACAATATACTAAAAAACAGAACTGAGGCCAACGAGCGTGGCTCGAGCCATTTATACTGCGTATGACATCGATGCTCGACGGATACCGGCAAGGGACATCGACGCCGCGGACTCGAGCAGAGCGCCCTCTGGTGGAGAATTGTTTTTCCCGAAGCAGCAAAGCTGAAGTTAAGGATATATCTAAGATGAGGAATACGTGGGAGGACCATCCAATCGAAAGAACGGTACAGTTGGTAAGTAACTTGTTCTTCCGCTGCGCGGTCCATGTTTGACCTATGAGCTCACATTAATAGTCTTTAAGTGTCCAATACGTCCCTAGTCTTAGCCACTACCTAGTTCAAGCATACCTCCTTGGCAACTGTGCCGCTGCCTATGGATGTACAATGCTAATAACTTTTATGCATAACGGAGCCCGACCCCTTTATTGCCCTGCTCCTACCTTGCTCACAAAGCCAGCGCGAAGCCACAGGCTACTTCAGCTGTTAGATACGGTTAGCTTTACTCATGCTAATTTACTGCACCAACACCTTTACAGCTGTACCTATTAGCCCTATCGTATGTATTAGTAAAAAACGACCTAGTTATTGGCACACTCTGCCTAGTCAATGCACTGCATCGCATGAATAGCAGTGTAACAGTATGGAAGCCCTGTTTACCACCTTGCTTTATATAGCTTTACCTTCTAGCCGTACCGTTTGTACTGTAAAAACCTGTTTACGGCCACACTCTGTCTAGTAAATTTGCCGTATAGCAGGAATAGTATTTCAACAATATTGAAATTCTGTTTACCCCAATACGTGCTAATTCTGATTGACTACACTGACTCTATGCCCTGCCAGTTACTGGAAAAATTGTTCAGCTAATAGAACACTTTGTTAAGCTCAATGTATCACATACATAGCACTGTAACAGTATTGAAATTCTGTTTACCCTAATAGGCACAACTTGTTCAGCTAATTTGACTGACTGCATTTATGCTAAGCATGGACCAGAGAACGCCCAACTCAGATAACATCCCTCCCACCCCATTCCTTCCTTCTTCAGTAACTACAGCACTCCACACGTACAAATGGCACTCCCCACTAATCCCTCCATGGACTACTTAGCACATAGACTAGCCATGCTGAGATGTCGCACCGATCTTCCCCCAACACCAAAAATGTCCCAAGTCTACTTCTATGAGAAACCAACTGCTAGGCTTGCGCACATCGCACTTGTTTTCAACAGCCAAACCACAAAAGCGTGACACACCTTCCCAGTACCCAACCTACCACAAGCTCTCTGCTTCGCCAGATACCAACAAAGCTACACCAATCCCTTCGTTGAGTTAATGCTTAACCAAGCCCATCACCCCTCCCATTCCACTCCAATGTGCCCTTATAAACGCACGTTCACTCGGAGCCCACGCCACAGAGATACGTGACCTTCTCACAAACCTGGATCTCGATGCTCTCACATTACTGAAACCTGGTTGAATGAAGCAGCTGGGCCTGCTATTTCTCTAGCTCTCCCACCAAGATGCACCATACTCCCGCAGGACAGACTGCTCTCTAACGGACAGGGAGTTAATCTCATAGTAAAGGTATCCCTGTCAGTGAGACAAATGAACTCGCTGGTAGGCGGGAACGCAGATGCCATCACGGGAAAACTGTCACTCTCACCGGACTGCATGACTACTATCCATATCATTTACTGGCCTCCAGGCCCATTACTTCACTTTCAAGAAAACCTACTACATCTATTAGGTGAGAACTTAAAAATCACCACAAAATCTTTCCTGCTGGGGGACTTAAACCTGGGCTCCAATGATCCCAAGGATAAACATGCAAAGTCCCTTGCCCTTCCTCTTTGCTTCTGCCTTCGCTCCCCTTCTCCCCTGCTGATCTTCTCTCTCTTGGCACTGTGCCCCTGGCCACCCTGTCCCCTGGGCCCAGGTACCTGCTCACCCTGCCACCTTCCTTCACTGCCTCCTGGCCACCCCTTGCACTGGGGACTGTATCTGTACCCATACAGCCCCCACCTTTTTTTTCTTCTTTTTCTGCACTTAATCAGACTTAACCAGTCTGCTGCCTTAAACACAGCACTTGCCACTTGCTGGCTGCACTACCACAGTTTGCCTCCATTTTCTATTTACTTTAATTATTTATTTATTTGCGTTCCTCAGCTCCACACTTTCCACTCTCCCCCTTCCATGCACTTTTTCCCTTTCCTATGCACTTGCGCGTTCTCACTGTCACTGGGCCTAGTAAGATCGTTTTTATGTTGTGCTGTGCTCTCCCCTGTTCCCCTCCCTTGCCTAGTCGCGCTCTGAAACACTTGTGTACGAGCGCGATACAAATAAAATGTCATATCATAAAGCAATCCATGACAGGGGATTTGTGCAGCGCGTTAAGAACCCAACTCACTCTGAAGGATATATCTTAGACGGGTAGCGGTCCACAACTGTGCAGCAGACATCAGCTCTAACACTCTTTGCTCCTGGACAAACCACCACCTCATTCGTTTCTCCATCCCCACCTCCACTAAAATCATCAAACCTAGCACCCCTTTACCACCAGCGTTGGCCAGATGCTCGCGCAACCTCAGCAAAAACGAGATCCTACAATTTCTAGAAGGTCCTGACCTCAAGCCTCCATTCTCCAACGACTCACTAGCTCTAGTAGAACTTTACAACAATACTATCAAGATGGCAGTTACTCCATTGCCACCCCAGGGAGAAAATAAGCAAAAGGAAAGAAACAGGCCAACTCCTGGTTCACTCCAGATCGCCAGGTAGTACGCTCCCTTAAACGCACTGCACTTACTAAGTAGCAATTTGATCCTCAGAATTCCACCCTAGATACCTATAAAAAAAACTCGCCACCCAATACAAAAAGACATTACTCTAGCTAAATCCACAATCTTTAACGCCAGAATTTCGAATGCTGTATCCAAAGAAATGTTTGCCATATTCGAGCAACTGGCATCCCCAGCCACTAGCACCCAAGACCTTGTGAAAGACAAAACCTGGTGCTCGAGCATCCAAACAGCAATGCTCAACAAAATAGATCGCCTGCAGAAAAAAATGTACTTCGACTATAAGGGCCTGCCCAAATCTGACATGCACACCTCACCAATAAAAAGCTCTGACACCAGGGAGAAGACTCTATTCTCCTTCAGAGATGTGACAGACACTTATAATTCACTACCTAAGAAAAGCAAACATTGGATGAGATTGATGGAAGACAGGAATTGTATAATTCTTAATGGCACTGTATCCCCTGCAATGAGTCTAAAACCAACCTGAAAAAGGAAAGCGACAATCTCTATAATTTAGTACGGGTTTATCTCTGCACAAAATTTGAACACAATTGAATCATTCAAGATAATCGAATCAACAAAGAGTGACCATAACATGATGGAGATTACCTGGAACTCCCGTCTACCACCTGGAAATACCAGATATCTGGGTAAACTATCGCTAAAGGATGGACTTATAGACTCAAATGGACCTTTACACAGCTTGATCTATTACTAATTAAAGTAACACAGGAGAATGACCAAATAAATATCATCAACTGAAGTAACTCCTTACAACCACTTTTTAGTGGTATTTCATAACCAGCCTCAACCTGCTCGCAAACCCAATTTCATGCACAAACGTACCTCGGACATAGGTATCAAATGCTTAAAAACAAATGAGACAAAGATTAAGGCAACTAAACAAATTACCAATAGAACTATGTGTAAAGGAAGCAAGGAAAATAAAGACAATGTAAAAATAGCATTAAACAAATATTAGCAAAGAACAAACAATTCAAGAATGAACAAATGTTGAAAGCATTGTGCTCCAAATCTAGTGCTCACATATGTCATTGACTAAAAAATACACACAAGGATGGAAACAAATCATTATTGTTAAATGTAATAAGTGGGAGAAAATGGTCTGAACACTACAGTACATTATTCAATTCAATTGATACGATCGAAAACAAATGTGAACCATCTGATCTTCATGATTTAAGCATTGACCGATTGGACATTCTACTTGAGATCAAGAAACTAAGTACATCTTGTGCACCGGGACCCAATGGCATCTCCAATGCCGTCATAAAACAACATCCCTAGAAATGGTCTGAAATACTTTACAATATATATCAGACAGTGATCCTGTCTGGATATATACCATCTATAGGGAAAGCGTCTAGTCTGATTCCAATATTTTAAAAAGTGGAAAGAAGTAATCTCGCCAAAAAAGACCTCTCACTACTTGATTCTGCTGGGATCATTTTTGCGAGATTCTTGCTTAGAGATATGAAGAAATTACTTATTAAAGCAAATCTGACTCCTATCAATCTGCTTTTATCACTGGTATTGGAACCAGCCAGAATCTATTATTAATTTCTGCTCTAAAAGAACAATCTAAAAAAGCTCAGACCCTGCTATTCATCGCCTTTGTAGACATCCGCCAGGTGTTTGACTCAGTGAGCAGAATGAAACTATGGGAGAAACTGAAAAAAGCAGATTGCCCAAATTACATAGCAAATGCAATAAGACAACTCTATACTGATACAATCAGAATCAAATTAGATGAAATTGGCCTTTTATCCAACCCAATAGCAACATCGCAAGTTCTCAAACAGGGCTGCATACTTGCAGCATTGCTTTTCAACTTTTACATCCATGATATAAGCTGTCAATGGAAGGACATTCAATCTTATCCCTCAAATTGGAAAACAAATAATTTCGTGTTTACTTTACGCTGATGACCTGATACTAATTGATCAGACACCCATCGGCTTGCATCGACAACTGTCGGAGGTTCCGAAAAATACCTCAAATAAGCTGGAAATAAATACTGATAAAACAAATATTATGCGACTGTTCATTAAAAAAGGATCCTCTAAAACCGATGGCTATAAATGGTACCTTAGTAAAGTATCCCTTGAAGTAGTTTCTGAATATAGATACCTCGGAGATAAAATAATTGTCATCCCAAGCTCGAATAATTCAATCTACATATGGGACATTTTCAATAATACCATCAATTATAATTCTACAACCAAAAGCGAATACCAACGGTAATATATGGAGCTGAAGTGAAACTGCCCAAATACCAACCTAAATGGGACTATATTGAAGGCTGTTTCTGGAAAACACTCCTGCTGGTCTAATTAGCTTTCCAATCGTGATAATAAGGCACGAACTTGGCCTTACATCATTAAAAAGCAGCGCGTGGTGGAACATATCCTTATATAGGAAGTGCTTGATGCCGGATGAATATAAGACCACCACAATTCCATTAATATCCGAATCCATTATGTTAGAAAACTGCGCTCATTTGGCTAACTGGAAAAACTGTTGTAAAATGTTGATGGAAAAAGCCGATATTTCAATGGAAAGATTATTGACAAACCCAGTCGATGCAAAAATAAAATTATGGAACTATGATTGGACCCAGACCCTAACTGAAGCTAGAACCTACAAAATGTGCACAATTTCTAACTTTCCACTAGAGCAAAGAAGCGAGCTACCGAAATACTTGCAAAAATTCCCTGACTCTAGATATTGTGCACAATTGATGCGCTTAAGATTCGATCTCTGGCCAACTAAAAACGTTTTAGCTCAACGACAAGGAAACCAGGAATTCTGCACAAACTGTAGATTTTGCAATGGCAGTGCAACCATTGAAACACTTGAACATCTTTTAACAGAATGTGAAAATTTGGCTGACCAACACAGAACACATTTCTACAAATATTTCAAGGAATACAGAAATGTTGATCACAAATGTGGAACATAATTAATGCAGAATTGATTTCACTGAACATTAATACAATTCCTTGATGAATTAAAACTATAAGCGTGAAAGAAAGCAAAGAAACAGCGGATCAAGAACTCAGCAAGAGTCTACTTAAATGGTCAAATATATTAAGGAAAATGTACGTATATCATGAATTTGTTTGCGTGTTGAAATGTACTATTTTAATCTATACATTGCCAACGTTTTAAATTAATGTCTACTTATGTTTTATATTATTGACCATTATGGAATATATTATCCATGTCTTAGTCGTAAGGTGAAAGGCTTAATTTAACTCAAATCACTGAAATAAAATAAAATATTGAAGTTAACCCTATTTACTCCTATGTTCCGTCCCCTTTCCTCCATACTTATGGAACATCTCTCCGTCCTGTGGGACGGGATCGGAGCACTTGAAAAAGCATCAAAATTTTGCAAACATTTTAGTCCCTCCTCTCCTTCCGCGCAGGGCACAGCACGCGGCCATAACCCTGCCCACCTTGGCTCCGCCCTGCGCATCGGCCATCAGTCCTTTTCTCCGCTTGTTCGAGACTGGACGCACTTGCATCTGCGGAAGATTTTCTTCCTTTTTTCCTCCTCTCTGGATCTCGCTAGCGATCGCTAGACTTTCCAAATTGTTCCTCCTGTCATCGACGCTTCGCGAGGGCGGATCCCCATCCTCTTTGTTTAGAGTGTTTGGGTCCGGATCACCGTTGGGACTCCTGTTTTTATTGTGATTCCCGTTCGGTCCGGGCACTTCGTCGGTTAGAGCGTTGGGAGGAGGTGTTTCGGCGTACTCCTCCTGCGCATTTGCAATCTTTCATCGACGAAAAGAAGAAACGTCTGGTAAGTTCTTTACTTTTCAGAGCACCCCGGCCAGGAGACCCCCCCGTGTTCTACCCGAGCCGGGAAGAGCGTCGACCGCTTTATCACCGGGGCTTGCCCCGAGGTGCCTTCTGGGCCTAATAGTACCAGAGTTTTCTCCGAGGGTCTCCGTACGGGACCTGTGAATACCGGAATACGCTCCGAGGCCCCTCCTGTGGGGGCTGCTTGTAGACCTAGTTGTTCTGAGTCGTGGGGTACCGGAGCTCGCGCTGAGGCCTTTGTCGGCTTCCCTCAAAAGTACCGAGGTGCACCCAGAGGCCTTGGTCAGGCTTGGTGTTATCGAACGCATGTTCGAGGCCCGCACTGGAAAGGCTACTACCGGACTTGGCTCCGAGGTCTCTTGTACAGAGGCTAAGGTTACCAACATTTCTGAGGGGCCTGAGAAGGCCTTATCGGTGAAAGCTGTTTCTCACCGTTCCCGCTCTTGTGGCAACGCCAGAACTGTTGAGGGGGCAAGTAGTCGAAGTTCCTCCTTTCCCGGCAGTGCCGAGGTCCTTCCTGTGAAGGCTAGTTTGGCTATTGGTATGTCGCAGAAACATTCCAGGCCGCATAATACCGGCTCCGCCGAGGTTCCTTGCGTAAAGGCTAAAATGAAGACCCCTGGTTCCGCCGGCGCTGCCCTTGCCTACGGTGTCTCCCCCAACCCTTGCGCCCTTGCCTCCGTTGTCCCCTGTGGACAAGGCGGTGCCTGACATGGTTCAGCAGGACTCTGACCTGTCGGATGATGCGCAGGGCGATCAGGACAGCGAAGACCAGCCCCGCTCTATTAGAGCTTTTCACGACCAGGTACTGGACATGATGTGCCTATTGGATGTTCCAGTGCCTGAGGCATCCGCTCCGCAGGAGGGTGTGCTTTCGGGGGCGTTCACCTTGTCTCCTTCGGAGCGTACCAGCCTGTTCTTGCAAAAGGATGTTTTGGCCGAGGTCCGCAGGGTCTGGGAAAAACTACACTCTGGACTTTTCGTCAATAAGAAAATTAACGCGTGATATAGGCTGCTTTCTTCGGAAGAGGTGGCCCTATCATCTTGCCCGCCTCCCTCCACGCCGGTAGTAGCTGCGGCCACTTTACAGTCCAGGCCTGCAGCATCCTCTTCTACGACGGCTACTCAGGTCCTGGGGAAGGAGGACAAGCTCCTTGACTCCCTTAGGAGGAAGATTTTTGTTAACTTGGCCCTGTAGCTCCGGCAGGCCAACGCAGAACTGGTGTTAGCGAGGGTGAAAATGAAAATGTGGAAAGGTCTGTCGGAGTTTGAGGAGTTCATTCCGGTCGAGAAGCTGGAAGACTTTAAGGCAGGATTGTCCGATGCCAGGGTCTTGGTCCAGGATATGCTGGAGGCCGCGGCTCATCACGTCGACACTTCGGCTCGGGCCTGATGCTGGGAGTTGATACCTCTCGACGGGCGTGGTTGCATGCCACCAAGTTCTCAAAGGAGGTGCAGGACAAGGTGTTGGACCTGCCATCTGACGGTAAGGAGCTTTTCCATTCTAAAACGGATGTGGAGCCGACTAAAACGAAGGACAGCACCCAGACAGCTAAGTCCTTGTCCAACCTTGTTAAAACTCCTTTTAGAACCCAGAGACCGTTGTCACAAAGCCGGCCTTCCTCTGGTTTCAGAGGGTTTCTAGATAGGAAATCCCGCAGAGTGGATACCCCTTTGGGTAATAACCGCCGGAGGCAGCAACGGACTCGGGTTATTCTCCCCTCCTCAGCCTCGTCCTCAGGTTCAGGTGGTAACACCACTGAAAAGCCTGTCAAATGAAGGTTCTCCGCGCTCGCACGAGACCCTGGTGGGAGGAATCATAGCGCCTCATTGGGAGGCGTGGCAGACCATCACCGAGGACAGGTGGGTCTTGTCAGTTGCTTGCGCAGGCTTCCGCTTACCATTACCCCCTACCCCACACTTCAAACCTCCTTTCCAGCAGTCTGGGTCGCCCTCCCTAAAAGCCAAGGTTCAGAAACTGCTGGACCTCAGAGCTGTGGAACCCGTTCCCCTTGGGGCGCGAGGGGAGGGCTTCTCCTCCCAGCTGTTTACGGTGCCCAAACCCAACCAGGCTGGCCTGCGCACCATCCTAGACCTTTCCCAGTTCAATTTTTTCCTACCCCAAGAGAAATTCAAGATGGTCACGCCCGGCCAGATACGGTCCTACTTGCAGATGGGCGATTGGATCAGCGTGGTGGACCTTCAGGATGCATACCTGCATATTCTGATTTGGAGTCCACACAGGAGATATCTGTTTCTCTCTGGGAGAGGAGCACTTTCAGTTTCCAGTGCTTCCTTTTGGCCTCAGCTCAGTGCTGCGTGTCTTCACAAAGATGATGTCGGTGATTGCGGCCTATCTTCGTCTGCAGGCTATCTATGTGTATCCGTATTTGGACGGCTGGCTCTTACACAGCCCTTGCCTGTTGAAAGCCGCGGGCAATCTTCAGTCTCCCCTTCAGCTCCTGTTCCATCTTGGGCTGTCGGTGAACTGGCGGAAATCTTCCATGACGGTCTCGCAGGACTTGATTTTCCTGTGTTTCGTTGGAACATGATTGACTGCAAAGTGTACCTGACTGGGGACAGAATGGCCAATCTGTTGGCCACGTGTCATATGTTTGCGCAGTCGAAGAGCATGTCGGCCTGGTGGTTCCGAAGGCTTCTGGGCCTCATGGCCCTGTGCGTGTTGGCTCTTCCTCTTGCTCGTCTTAAGATGAGACGGACTCGGATGGCTCTTCGGAGTTCTTGGCGTCAGGCTGTGGATCCGGACTCCAAGTCAATAATGATTCCGGATTCCATGAGAGCGGACCTGTAGTGGTGGTTGTCTCAGCAACCTGTCAGTGGGGGTGGGGTTTTTGGACCCAGCCCCTATGGTGACGGTCACGGCGGACTCCTCCGTTCTTGGGTGGGGTGCGACGTTGATCTTCTTCAGGTCTCGGATCTTTGGTCGCCTCAGGACAGGCTCCTCCACATAAATCATCTGGAGTTTTTCGCATTTTTCCTAGCGCTCAAGGCGTTCAGACCGATCATTGCCTACAAAGTGGTCCGTATCCGCACAGACAATGTGGTGCCAATGTATAACATCAAAAAGCAAGGGGGCACCAAGTCTCCCACTCTCGTGGACCTGTCCATCCAGATTTGTGGAGTGGGCGGTTCGTCATGTTGTATGGCTAGTAGCAGTACAGATTCCGGGCCAGCTGAACGTCATGGCAGATGCCCTCAGTCGGCGGACCATGGTCAGCTACGAGTGGGAATTGAAGGCTGAGATCCTCTCATGGATTTTCCAGCTTTGAGGCACTCCGGAAGTGGACCTCTTCGGGACAGCGGCAAACAAGAAGCTTCCTCTGTATGCCTCCAGAAACAGGTTGGGAGCCTCCTCTCGGGGGGTTTGCGCGAGATTGCTTGGCACAACATGAGGGCTTATGCTTTCCCGCCCCTGCCTCTGATTCATCAGACGATTTGCAAGCTGAAGAACACTGAACTTTTCTCTTCTACTCATAGCCCAGTGGTGGCCAGCCAGGTTTTGGTTCTCAGAACTTCCACACCTGTCGGTGTACCCACCGATCAGGTTACCGCTGAGTCCCGATCTTCTTCGCCAGGGGGATCAACAGCTGTGGCACCCCTCTCCACAATCGTTCAGCTTGGCAGCATGGTGCCTGAGTTCAAGTCCCTAGAACATTTCAACCTGTCTGCGGATAACATGCCCATTATTCAGGCAGCCAGTAAACCCTCTACTAGGTCTCAGTATAAGAGCAAATGGCTGAGGTTCTGTCATTGGTGTTTAAAAAAACACTGGACCCAAGGGAGGCTACAATTGACACTGTACTGTCCTTTGTATCCCGCCTCGCAGAGTCAGGAGTTCACGTTCTGTCATGCAGAACTTACCTTTCGGCGATATCTGCCTACCTATCTACGGACCAATGTTCTTACTCTCTGTCTAATCCAGTGGTTAAGAGACATTTCACAGGTTTTACACGCCTTAATCCCCCAGTTTGTAATCAGCACCAGTCGTGGGATCTGAATGTGGTACTTGCGGCGTTGTGCCATAAACCTTTCGAACCAATGGCCACGGTGGACCTCAAGCACCTGTCGTGAAAGGTGTCCTTTTTGATTGCCGTTACCTCGGTGAGGCGGGTGAGTGAGCTCCAGGCTTTGTCGGTGGAGCATCCCTTCTTGGTTTTTCACAAGGATAAGGTGTTCCTACGGACAAACCCTTCTTTCCTCCCGAAGGTGGTCTCTGATTTCCATCTGAATCAATCAGTCTCCCTGCCGGTCTTCTTCCCGAACCCTGCTTCAGAAGCGGAAAGGGTTCTGCACTGCTAGGATGTTAGAAGGGCTCTTAAGTTCTATCTGGCAGAACTGCTGAATTTAGGAGCTCTTCTCAACTGTTGGTGACCTTTGGTAATCCTCAGGGTAAGCAGGCCTCTAAGGCGACTATCTCCGGATGGATCACTTCCTGTATTTCGGAGTCTTACACTGTCCAAGGACTGCAGCCTCCTAAAGGTAGTCATGCACACCTGGTGCGGGGCAAGGCAGCCGCAGTTGCCTTTCAGAAATATGTCCCCTGGGAGACCATCGCAAAGGCGGCTACTTGGGCCTCCCCATCGGCTTTTTATAAGCATTACTGCCTAGACCTGAGCTCCAGATCTGATGCTCAGTTTGGCCAGTCCGTGCTGAAGAACCTTTTTCAGTAAAGGGTTTCCATCCACCCGTAGTTCCTGTAAGGAGTGCTTGGGAATCTCCCATAAGTATGGAGGAAAGGGGACGGGACATGGGAGTATAACCAGGTTACTCACCGTAGTGACCACCTTACTTCTAGTCCATAGTCCCCTTTCCTCCATACGCCCGCCCGCCGTCCGCTGCAATAAGGTTCCTCTATTATTGCTTAAAGGTCTCTGACCCGGCGATAGAAAAGGACTGATGGGCGGTGCGCGTGGCGGACCCAAGGCGGGCGGGGTTACGGCTGCATGCTGTGCCCCGTGCGGCAAGAGAGGCGGGACTAACATTTTTGCAAAATGTTGATGCTTTTTCAAAGTGCTCCGGTCCCATCTCACAGGACGCAGAGATGTCCCATAAGTATGGAGGAAAGGGGACTATGGGCTAGGAGTAAGGTGGTTACTACGGTGGGTAACCTGGTTAATATGAAGGAAGGACATAAAACTTTATGGGCTAAGTGAATAAAGAGAACAGCCAAGATGGCCACCTGTTTGTGATGATGAAATACCACTCTTGGGGAAGGGAACCCTGAGACTTGAGGAACTACCCTTGTTGTCTTGAGGACAGAGCCTCAAGACCTTTTTTGTGCTTTGAACTGGGTTTGGAACTTGTGGAAGGGATCCCAGAGGAATGTTTAAAGCTGTATACCTTGAGACCTTTTGTGGAACTGTTATACACTTGGGGAAGGTAGTTGAAAGAAAGCTGCTAGCTGGAAGAAGCTCAGAACCTTATTTTGAACACTGTTTCTTTGGTTACTGTTATCCCTACACATTGCATTGATTTAGTTGTGAGGGCAAGTATGATATGATATGACATTTATAACGCGCCTATACACAAGTGTTTCGAGGCGCGACGAGGCAAGGGAGGGGAAACTGAGGGAGGACAGAGACAGTGATCCTACTAGGCCAGGTGACATTGAGATTGCGCAAGTGCAGAGGAGAGGGTAAGGGGATGGGACAGTGCAGTACATAGGATAACAGTAAGATAAATAATGACAATAAATAAATGTGTGGCCAGCTGGTGGCAAGTGCAAGGGTAAGTGCAGACATCAGGTATCAAGTGCCAGTAGTGGCTGTGGGGATACAGAACAGTCTGAGTGCAAGGGTTGCCTGCAGTGCAGGTGTGCAACTACGGGGAGGGGACCTGGGCCCGAGATCAGAGGGTAGCCAGGTAACCAGTGCAGTTTCATATTGAGCCAGATCAGCAGGGGAGAGGAGAGAAAGCAGAAGCAAAGAGGAAGGTCTTGAGGTGCTTCCGGAAACCAGAGATGGTTCTCCTCAAGTTTGTTCCAGAGGGAGGCCCCAGCAGAAGAAAAAGATCTACCTGGAGAAGCGACTGACCCTGAAGGAGCTGGAGGTGGATGAGCGAAGAGCACAAGAGGGAAGATATATTTAGGTAGAGAGAGTTGAAGGTATTGAGGTCCCAGGCCCCAGAAGGCCTTGTGTACAGTGCAGAGGGATTTGAACTTAATCCTCACAGCAACAGGGAGCCAGTGCAGAGGTTTCAGTCCTGGAGAGATACGATCCCTGGGCTTGAGGCCAAGGACAAGTCTCGCATTCCTGTTCTGGATGAGTTGCAGAGGGTGGAGAGTAGAGGCAGGCAGATTTAGAAAGAGGCTGTTGCAGTAGTCCAGCCTAGAGGGAACCGGAGCTCTGGAGACAGTGAGCTTCTGGAGGAAGGAGAGGAAAGGGAGAATACCTCTGAGGAGATACAGCTGGTAGTATGACTTCTTAGACGTCAGAGATGTAAGGAGAGAAGGAAAGTGTGGAGTCGAAGATGACCCCAAGGTTTTCAGTCTCACAGGTGGGAGCAGGAAGAGGGCCAAGAGAGTCCGGCCAGAGAGTAAGAGAAAAGGAGGGAGCGGGTGTGCCGATGAGGAGAATCTCGGTCTTACTGCCATTAAGGCAGAGATCATTGGCGGCGCACCAGTCCTGGATGGCGCACAGTCAGTCCGAGATGAGAGAAGAGGAGGTGGTGTAAGGGAGCCTGAAGATGAGTTGAGTGTCATCCGCATAGCACTGAAAGTTGGGGCAGAGAGCGGCAATGCGATGGGCAAGAAGTACAAGGTATTGGTTGAACAGCCAGGGAGAGAGGTTAGACCCTGGGGAACAGTACAGATGGAGATGGAGATAGAGATAGAGGAGAGGAAGGACCCAAGTTGGACCTGGGAGGTTCGATCGGAGAGGATGGGTGGTCAGCCAAGCCAGGGTCTGATCAGGGATTCCCATGTCATCACAGACGGTTGAGCAGGATGGCATGGTTGACCGTGTCAAAGGCAGAAGAGAGATCAAGTAAGATGAGGACACACTGGGTGTTGGAATCGAGGTTGGAGAGCAGGTCTTCACAGATATTCAGGAGAGCAGTTTCTGTGCTTCTGTTAGCTCGGAAGCCAGACTGATGGTCATGGAGACAACCAACAGATTCAAAGTGAAGATAAAGCTGGGGGATGGCCAGCTTTTCCAGGAGTTTGCCCAGGAAAGGAGTGAAGGAGGTTGGGCAATAGTTAGCCGGGCAGGAAGGGTTGACAGAGGGTTTTTTAAGAAAAGGGTGCACAAGGGAGTGCTTCAGGGGGGTGAAGGGTGAAGACTTCAGTGGTGAAGGAGTGGTTGCAGAAATCGGCCAGAGCAGGAGCCAGGGTGTCAATGTGGTGCTTGATCGTTTTGGAGGAACAGGAGTGAACCAATTTTGACAAGACCTTCATAGATCACACTTGTCTAGAAACCTTGTCTGAGGATAACAGGGGAAAGGCTGAGAAGGAGGGAGGAGAGGTGGCTGCAGAAGGGCCAGTGGTATAGAAGGGAGTAGAGGGAGGAGAGGGAGAGTAAGAGAGACAGGGGACAGGATGTCCTGAGTTTTAGAGATGAAATGAGAAGCCAGGGCCCTGCAGAGGGCCTGGGAGGGGACAGGAGAGGTAGACTGCAGCAGGATTGGCCAGCTCTTTGCAGATTTTAAAGAGTTCGGCCGAGTTGTTAGATGCCGCGGAGATGCCGGCTTGTATGTGAGCTCTCTTCTTGATGCGGACAGGGAGCCGGTATTGCCTTTGGAGCAGGCAGCAGGCAAGTTTGTCAGAGGATGTACCGGAAGAACGCCATTTCCTCTCAGCCACCCTGCACTTGCGTTTAAGGGTGATGAGGTCTGAGTTTTACCAAGAGTTGCACTTGGCTTTGTGCTTCAAGTGGATCCTCATGACAGGGGCAAGTACGTCCAGAGTATCAGATATAGCAGAGTGGAGCATGGAAGAGGCTGTGTCAGGGTGTGAGTCAGCCAAGGGGGGAGTGAGGGTGAGAAGGTGGCGGCGAAAGCCTCAACTGACGCACGCTTCATGGGTTGGATAACCAAGAAGGTAGGTGGCAGTGCTGGAGTTGGCTTGGCCTAAGGGGTAGAGAGGGTGAGATGGAAGGAAAGGAGAAAGTGATCACTCCAGGAGAGAGGAGTGGTGAGAGGGATCGAAAGGGGAAGGTCTGAAGAGATCAGATCATCCAGAGTGTGCCCTGCAGAGTGAGTCGCGCCAGAGGGGAGAATAGGGAGTGAGAGAGAGTTGCAGATGTCAAGAAAGAGTCCAGTGGAAGGACAGGATCCATCGAGGTGGATGTTAAAGTCTCCAAGAAGGAGGAGTTGAGTGGTTGAGACCAGAAGGGAAGCGAAGAGGAGAGGTCCGCCTACTCAGAGAGGAAGGAGGATATCTGACCAGGTGGCCGATAGATGGTAGCCACTGTAAGGGAATGGTCAGGAGAGAGAGGGAGAAAGAGCCTGCGGACGAGGCATTTGAAAGAGGAGTAGGCCTGCATAGCAACGACAGAGGCAGGAATCCACTCAGGGGAGATCAGGGCTACACTCCCTCCGGGACGGTTGGGTCTGGGAGCGGAGAGGATATTGTAGCCATCAGGGAGGAGAGTGGCAAAGCTCGTGACAGAGTTGGCCGTGAACCATGTCTCGTGAGACCAAGGACATCGAGGTCAGGTTCCTTCAGGAGGCAGCAGATGTCAGAGAAGTGTTTGACAGCTGAGCGATAGTTTAGAGTGGCAATATGGAGAAGGTTGCCATCCTTGAAAGACTTCCGGGGAAGGGTACAAATCAGAGGCACACCCTGCAGATGTGAAGAAGACTGAGGGGGGGCAGAAGAGGAAGGAGGAGAGGGCAGGGTAGCCAAGATGGAGACTGCAGGGGGAGGCAAGGAAGCTGTGGAGGAAAGAGAGGGGGACAGCAGGAGAAGAAAGGAAATTGAAGAGGCGCGGGAAGCGTCTATCAAAGAGGAGGAGGAGGAGGGGATGGCTTGAGGGCGTTGGACCAAGACGGTACCATTCAAGTAAACATTAATGATGACCTTTGAGGAGTGGAAGGAAGGAGGACCTCCCACCGGGTGCCACCATTAATGGGAGAAGAAGAGTAAGGAGAGCACAGAGACCATATGTAGAGTCCATAGGTCTGGCGAGGGAAAGACAAAGAAGATGTCGGTGAAAGTTTGCCTGGAGGAGGCACTGGTATAGGTGTCAGCGATAGGGAGGCCTGGGTTGGAGACCAGGATGTCCTTTTTAAACTTCTTCCTACCAGACTTACTGAGGAGAGCAGGATAGTCAATAGAGAAGCAGTTAGAGAATATAGAAGAGACAGAGAGCACCATTGAGTAGGTAGGGAGAGGTGAGAAGAGGAAGGGAGTGGGAAGGGGAGAACACAAGGGAAGGACACAGTTGACAAATGGACAAGACGACCAACACTTAGATTTTAAAGACTTTCACAATGCAATTTTAAAAACAGGAGAGAACACACCTAAGTTTGAGAGTCCTGAATAGTATATATTTTGGACAATGACACTCTTTGACTCAAGACTTTCCTTAGTTTCATTTAGGTAGGGAAATCTCACCTTAGCATAGGGCAAATTAGGCATTTTTCTATCCTGACATTTAAGTTAATAAAGTGTTTTATTTTAAACTTTGAGTCTGTTGTCTGTGTCTTACTTCATGCTGCCTACACATTCCCCAAGTTCAAGAAAGTTCTGCAAAAGCCTTTGGATTACTGTTCTTAGGTTCAAACAGTTCCACCAATCCTTGATCTCTTCCTCAAGTTCAGGACAACACAGTTTCACAGAAGAGGGTCCTTAGGATTCCATCCTTAAAACAATATCAAATTTCATCAAGTCTCAGGATTCCCTTCCCCAAGACTTCAACAAGCCAACCTCTGCTTGGCCTCTGTCTCTCAATGTTCAAAACAAATCCACAATTAATTTATCTTTCCTTCTGGGGGCGCTGTTGCGCACGTTGGAAATGGCCACCTGATCTAAGAGCTCCCGCTCCACCGAGAAATCCTGAGCTAGTTTATCCGTCCAGCACTGCCTGTTTCAGCTCGGAAGATCTGGGGGGCTGGCCCGGCCGCCCGTGGGTGACCAGACGAAATCCTGAGGCTCGGGGTCCAGGGAGGCCAGAGATACGGTGCGATTCAGATTGACCGGTGCACGGAGGGACAGAAATCCGGAGGCGAGCTCCAGAGCGGTCTACTACAGAGCCGTGGTACGGCTGAAACGGCTGGGTCCAAGGTGGAAGGAGCTTGGTGCCGGCTCGGCCCTGACACTCTTCTGGTGACACGTTACGGCCTCTGGGCTACCGCGGCGTGGACGACTCTCCGGTCTGTACCTGCCCGCGGCCCGACCCAGCCCCGGTAGTGGTTGCCGCAGTTGCTGAGCCCCAGAGAACTCCTTACGAACCCTATAGTGCGGTGCGGGGCGAGACATCCGGTGGAAGTCGCAGTACGCAGCCTGAGGAACTCTGTGGTGGTAATACCCGTGCTGTAGACCGGTAAGGAGGCGAGGCTGGGCGGAGAGGGAGCCCCCGTGGGGTGCCACTTGGTCGGCCGGGGTAGCGACTAAATCGGACCCGCAATCACCTTTGTTGAGGCGGTAGGCTCCGGTCCCCGACGGGCGGGTCCCCGGGCCGGCAGAGCCCGCCTGGACGGGTGACAGGGCTGGGTGTGGGCCCCAGAGCTAGTGGTGGCTCGGGACCCCTCCTGGGAAACTGTAGAACATTCGGGATACAATATACTGCACCACCTGGAACGCCGTTCATCATGGGGGAACCACAGAGGCCGGCAAAAGGCTCCAAGACTCCAGGAAAGCTGAGGAAAGGCCCCATGGACGCCTACACGGGTGGCCAGGGTCAGGCCGCGTCGGCTGACGCCCATGCGGCCGACATCGAGAACCCTGATGCTGAATCCAGTGAGAATTTGGGCAACCTAACAGCTATAGTCCAAAATGGGTTTCGCTCAATAAACAGAAAATTGGATGACATAGTCTCTACCATCGGCTCCTTAAAGGCTAGAGTGGAGAAGGAAAGCCTACGCATAACGGAAACTGAAACCCGCATCAGCACTATTGAAGATACTATCTCGCACCACAGCCCTGATATCATCCAAATTAAGGAAAGCATGATGAAGCTACAGAACAAGTGCGAGGACCTATAATCGCGCTCCAGGTGCAATAACATTCGTGTCGTGGGCGTAGCGTAATCATTTGGAAAGGGCCAAATGGAGAAACATCTTGAGACACTGCTTAAAACCCTATTCGGACCGGAGGCTTTCTCTGAACAATTTCTGGTGGAACAAGCACATCGTACGCTGGCTCCTGCACCTAAACAAGGCGCGCCACCACGCACTATAATTGCTCGGCTCCTCAACTATAGAGACAGGCACAATCCTACGAAAAGCGAGAGGCGGGCACCCTTCACTATGAGGAAAGTCATATACATTTCTATCCTGATTTCTCCTCTGGAGTTCAAGCGAGCAGAAGGTCCTATGAACCAGTTAAGAAACGCCTAAGAGAGCGCCAGATTCCATACGCTTTAATGTTCCCGGCGAAAATGAGGCTTCAACATGCGGGCAGGGCCCGTTTCTTCGAGTCCTCAGCGGAAGCCATGCATTATATTGAAACTTCCATACCCCTTCCTCCCAGAGGGGGCAGACAGCACAAAACAGGCCCAGACCCGTGGAATGAGAAACACTTGTGTGTCGACCCTGGTTGGGCCTGGGGCCCAGATGGGTAACTGATTAAGGTACACCAGGCACTTTGGTTGGTGGAGTTGTTGGACCTGATTGGCGGCCATGTGAAGCAACATGGCTACCCGTGGAATGTTCCATAAGTTTGATGGGGTACATCGTCAAGTTGGGGGTGATGAGGGGGCGGGGCGGATGGGACAGGGTGAAGGGGCTGTTACGTTCAGTGTTGGATGGACTTATGGTGGCATTTTCTTGAGGATTTTGGCTACCTCTAAATGGAGAGTGGAATGGGACGACCTGTTGGTTGAAAAGTAAAGTTTTGGTCAAGTTTGGGCAGGCACTGATTGTATGGCACGAATACTGTGAACTCGTCAGATTTGACAATGGCTAATTCTCTATCGCAGGTCCCCGGTAATGGGCTAAAGGTTAAACTGCTGACGTGGAATCTGAGGGGGTTGAACAATCCAGTTAAGGTTAGGAAGATCTCCAATTACGTCTCCAGGCATAATCCCCAAATACTGATGTTGCAGGACACCCATGCAGTGGGGACGGGTAATTCTCACATCCTGCCTGGGTGGGGTCCCCTGAGGTTCCACACGGACTACTCAACTCAGTCCAGAGGGGTTCTCACACTTATTCACCCAGGCCTTGGGTTCCGGGTTGGAGGTCACAAGGTCGACCCCTAGGGGCGATTTGTCATGGTTTGGGGGGGAGGTGGCTAACCAACAGCTTCTCCTGGTCAATACATACGGCCCCAACATCGATGACCCGGCCTTCTACTTGGATATATATCAGATGGTTATATCACTGGATGTTTCTGGTGTCTTGTGGGGGGGGGGGCTTCAACTTGGCCATTGATCCGGTTCTTGATAGATCCTCTACGGTGGTGAGACCGCCAAGCAGGACAGCACTGAATCTTAGACATGCCATTGCAGAGCTCTCACTGGTTGATGCATGGAGGGAGGTCCACCCGGGCAGTAGAAGATACACGTTTTATTCCTCGGTACATGATTCCGAGTCCAGGATTGATTACTGGTTGGTCTCCACGCCCATGACGCCCTCGGTTGAGCGATGTGAAATTCTGCCCCGCACTCTCTCGGATCATTCCCCAGTATTGTTGGAACTACTATTCCGGAACACCCCACGTCCCTTCAGGAGGTGGAGGATGTCTGGTGGGATGTTATGTGACCCTGGGGTAGTGGAGTCACTACATGCTGAAATTTCGGAGTTTCTGTCCAATAATATCAGATCGGTCGACAGACTCTCGACAGTGTGGGAATCATTCAAGGTTTGGATGAGGGGTTTGTTAATGTCTAGAACTGCGGGTATGTTGAAGGCTGTGAGGTCCGAACTGTGGTCTGTTGAAGGAAAGTTAGATGCACTTGAGAAAACATATTCAAATACGCAAGACAAGACAGTACTAGCTGATATACACACACATCTCCAGGAGTTCGACAAGCTTGCACTGAGGGAGGCCCCGATTCGGGCGCGCAGGTACGGATAGGGCAACAAGGCTGGCAGGGCGCTCTCCAACCTAATTAAACACGATAAACAACCCACACAGATCACAAGTATATGCACGCAACAGGGGAGGGTTCTCCTTGGGGATGAGGACATTAACGGGGAATTTATGGAATTTTATAAGCGGTTATATTCAAACCAAGATAAGAAAACAAATGCAGAAATCAAGACCTATCTTGAAGCCCTCTCCCTCCCTAGGCTCCCTGACGAAGTGCGCCTGGTGATGGATCAGCCGGTAACGACGGAAGAGATCGGGGAAGCAATCCAGGATCTGTCAACAGGCAGGGCACTGGGGTCGGACAGGGTTGGGCGCTGAATTTTACAAGGAGTTCCGTGAGGAACTCGTGCCGATACTATTACAAGTGTGGGAGGAGGCGCTTGAATCTGGCAGGTTGCCCCCAACTATGAGAGAGGCCATAATAATGGTACTCCATAAGCCCAGGCGACCACCACAGGACGTTTCGTCCTACAGGCCCTTGTCACTCATCAACACGGATGCTAAAATCTTTGCAAAGGTCCTGGCGAAGCGCCTTCTGTCAGCAATCCCAACCCTAGTTCATCCCGACCAGAATGGGTTTGTCCCTACTCGATCTACAGCCCTAAACCTCAGACGACTCTTTGGTATTATGGCACAGGTCGACCCCACGAGGAGCGCAGTGGCCATATCCCTTGACGCTGAAAAAGCGTTTGATTCGGTATCATGGGTCTATCTCGTTTCGGTGCTTGAGGCGTTTGGGGTGGGTCCCACCTTTATAAGATACGTAAAACCCTATATACGGAACATGGGGCTCGTGTCCTGACCAATAAAGCCATTTCCGAGATGTTCCTCCTGGAGAGGGGGACCAGACAGGGGTGTCCTTTTTCGCCCCTACTATTCGTGCTGACCATTGAACCTATGGCGGGCGCTGTCCGTCTTAGACACTTAGACAAAGGGATCACAATGAAGGGTTCCACCCAACTAATCTCGCTTTACGCGGATGACACATTGCTATATATCAGGGAGCCTGAGGTAAATATAACACTCATCATGACAGAGATCCAGGGGTTTGCAGACTATTCTGGGTATACTATAAATATGTCCAAATCGGAAATATTCCCTCTAACACCTACCACCCGATGCCCTACAGACACAGGGGGACTCAAGTGGTCCGAACACCACATTAGATACCTGGGAATACTGGTGTCCAGGAACAAGCTCACACTCTATGCAGATAACCATGAGGGCTCCCTGAAAGTCCTTAGGCGCCAAGCTTCAGATTTGGGGACGGCTCCCGATTTCCTTAGCCGGCCATGTTGCCATTCTTAAAATGGTGGTCCTCCCTAAACTTTTATACTTATTTGTCAATATTCCTATATGGCCGGGCAGGGCCTTCTTCTCCAAGCTCAGATCCATGGTAGTAACATTTCTCTGGAACGGTAAAACAGCTAGGATTAGCTGGGAGAAAATGACAGAACCCTATTCCTCTGGAGGGATAGCGGCTCCCGATTTCGAGCTTTATTATTAGGTCTCCCAAGCCCAATTTGCCAAATATTGGTATAATGACGAGAACAGTAAACCCCATGCGTGGAGAGAGGAACATACCACACATCCCACGAATGTACAATCAGTTATTTTTGATCCAAAGTATAAAGACACATGTGCATATAATCCGGTTAGCTGCACAGTCGGGGCGTGGATGGCTATATTCAAGAGGCTGGGATTGGAGGTCCCCTACAATCCAGAGGTACCGCTTTGGGACTTCCCGGGTATACCTCCCACGCATGACGTTAACATACAGGAGTCCTGGGACCCTAACGTGGAAATGAAGCTGGGTGACATGTTTGTTAATGGTGTTTTTGTGGACCGGAATCTCTTTCTGAGGGCACTGTGGGGTGGACCCCTGAAAACGTTGCAATATTACTGTATGAGGTCTGCATTCCAGAAGAGGTGGCCTCTCTTCCCGGATGAACCCCCACCTCATCCATGTGTGCAGTTAGTAACATCTAAAAATGGCCTGGGGATTTCTAGGTTATACACAGCTGTTCAAGCTCATACCCCCACATTGAATCAGATAAAGGAGAAGTGGGAAGCGGATTTACAGGGGCCCATTGAAGAAAAGAAATGGGCCAGTTATTGTGCGTTATCCAAGAAGGTCTCGCTTAATTCTAGCCTAAGGGTGATCCAATTTAAAATCCTGAACAGGCTACATTATACACCGCCCAAAATTGCAAGGTTTGCACCAGACACCTCCGACGCTTTTCCTAAATGTAATGCTCCTCGGGCTGGATCCTTTCACATGTACTGGGACTGTCCGGGACTGAGGGGATTCTGGAGGGCGCTGGCTGAGCTGCTGGAAAAAATCACTGAGGTGCCCCCGATTTGACTCCTCAGAAGTACTTGTTTGGGGACATTGGCAAGCAGTCAGAAAAAAATAATTATTTAACATCTCATGTGCTATTGCCAAAAAATGTATTTTACAGAAATGGAAAAGTTCTCTTCCGCCCACCATGAACCAATTCTTACAAGAATTGACACATGTCAACGAGTCAGAGGAACAGTTTGTTTTAACTCGACCCTCGGCATGCAGACCTAAGGACATTTGGGTCCCGTTCAGATTCTACCTTTGTAATATGATTACTGATGCTGACTTGTCGTCATAATATTGCTATGTGAAATGTAACGGATAATTTTCTCTCGATGTAACAGTTAAACAGATGTGCTGTGGTGTAACAGCCTATGCGTGACCGATAATAAAAAAGAGTTTTTTTTTAAAAAAATTTATCTTTCCTTCTGGATAAGCTTAAGAACTCATTCAGCTTATTCTGTTCTTGTCTGCTTAAACAAGGTTGTTGGCTTCCACATTTGAGGGTTCACTGGTCTAGTCACAGTTGTCGGACCACACGGTCCACCCATTACATGCTGCGCAACCAGGAACCTTAGGCCTTTTGACCCACATAGGTACTTCTGTTTTTGTTCCTGTGTGGAGGTTCCCGCTCACTTGACCTCTCCTTGTCAGCCTCTTGGCTTTGCCACACTGTGTCGCACACCGTGCATTAATCCTTGGCCTCGCCACACTGTATTCAATTACAAGAGTTTGCTTAGTGGTTATTTCAGTCCTTTACCACCTTCCGCCGTAATTCTTTCTCGCAATCTTCCATTTCTCACTTTCTTGCCGCTCACTTGGCTTTTACAAAACAATGGTTGTAGTTCATATGCATTTCTTATTTGTTATAACTTTGATCATAAAGGTTTCATTCAGTGCGGTATTCAATACTTGTTACTGTTTGCTTTGCTCTATTTCACACCGAACCCACGGCCTTGGGTTAGTTTAATCAGTTTCATATGGTTTCCATTGTTCAGTGCTTGCATTTTGTTCCCCACATGTGCCCCAGTTCAAGTAACATGCTTTCTTCATTCACTGGTCGTTTGCGTTCCTTCTGGTCGAATGTGCTGCCTGCATTCAGCTCCACTCGCAGACTTCCCTTCGCTCGCAAGCCCCGCTGGCTCTCCTGTGGCTCTTTGGTCCTTGCTGTCAGCTGCGCTCTGCTACCACGGATGCTGGCAGCTTCCTTTCTTTCTCTTCTTCGTTTGCATTTTCGGCTGTGTTGTTTCCGACCACAGAGGCTCCCAAACTTGCGGTTCCTTCACAGCCCTCCTGCTCCTGGGCTCCACAAGTCCTTTGAGTCTTATGCCGGCTTCCTGGCTGCACTGCAGGACCCACCACGGCTCCCTCCTCGAAAACTGGATTCCCTGCTGGACTCTTCCACACAGGCCTCCCTGTTGGTCTATGTGTTGATGGTTTCCTCCCTTTTCATACACCTGCAACCACTTGACAGGTTGCAGGCGTCAGTCTTCAGTTAGAATTGCCCGACTGCAATAAGAACGACATGCCTGACCTTCACAATACTTTGCAGGCATCTTCCTCATCCCAGTACTAGAGTGGTGGAATTAGTTGATAGTATTGATTACTACTAGTTGCTTCCTTTTCGTCCTAGTACTGTAGTAGGTTGAGTGAGGAAAATTGAGGGGAACTGTTATACAATAGCCCATAAAGGCATCGGGAGTGTTAGGTTGGTTTTCACAGGAAAAAGGAGATGCCATGTCTTGCCTGTCTCACCCTTAACCCTTCTTTCCTTTAACCTCTTTCTGGTGCTTCTAGCTTGGTGGAATCTCTGGGTATTTTCTTGGTCAGTGATACAGGGATACCAGTACCCCATACCTGCCTCTGGGGTAGAGGGTTCTTCCTGAAATGGAAATGCGGAGTACCGCGTCTCACCTGAGGACATCCAATCCCCAATCTCCAACGCTCCTTCACCCAGGTGATCCTCCCTCACTTCTCCGTCCCAAGGGTCAGGATCCAAAAGCGATGGTCTTTCCCTAGCCACCTCAGACCAGGAGTAGATGTGACGACGCACTCGGGTTTCTCACAGTACAAAACTGTTACATGGGGAATCTGAGTACTGTATTATGCCCTGTTGCAAGAGCGCTTCAATGGTGTAATATACCTCTTCGTCCGCCTACTTGGACACAGGGTACTGCTTGACTCTGGGCAACATAGCCCACTCCTTCAGTTTGATTCGTACTGCCCCAATTCCCTTCAGCAGGTCTACGCCATGAGGCCCGCTAGTCCATATGTGTGGGTACCTTCTGTAAATCTTCCTGCAGATATGTCAGTGTTTCTCTCGCAAGGAGAGCCAGTTGTGGGACCTCCTGTTACGCTCACCTGGTCTCTGCGGAGGCGTTGGTGCCCGGTTGTAGCCCTCTCTGGAGTTAGATCACCCCCTACTGGTTTCGTCCCCTGCGGATCAGCTGTGGGCGGTGAAAATCGTTGGCACTGCTCCTGCGTGGATATGGGAATACATGAATGTGTTGATAGGTGACTGTGGTATCTCCCAAACCCTTTGACCCAAGGTGCGATATCTGTGGGCCTGTACCGGCCCATAAGGCTCACCTGGTAAATGTGAATGATGAGCTCTCCGTCCTGCTACTTCTGGCAGGGGCGCTTGTGGATGGAATAGAGTTCCTTCACTGATTCCTGAGTAATAGTCCAGTCCAGCTGCGACTAAGCTCCTCCTTTTGCTTTCTCTCAATGTTTGTGGTCTTTTCCCCTCTTTCTGTTTTCTCTCAATGTCTTTGTTATTGCTCTCAATGTTGTTTTTCACTGAATAACGTTCCTCTGTTTTCTCCCAATTAGATGGATATGCGACCTAACAAAGGCTGTGGTCGCGTGGAACGTGGCTGAGCGGTAGATTGATGAGACCGCGATGTCCGGCAGCCGGTAAGTGATGGTTTTATGGAAGGCGCAAGGTTTAATGGCAGCGCGCCCTTAACGTAATGTCTAAGTGTCTAACCTTGTCTTTTGCCTTTCTTTTGCAGGTGCTGCGAGTTTGGATGGAGTGTGTTGTGCCGCGGTGCCCAGTTGATGCTGTCTGCGCTCCGAGATGTTTGCAGGTGAGCCGCCGTGCCAGGAAGAAGCGTACAGGTGAGAGCAGGATCCTCCAGATGCAAGTACGGATATAGATGCAGGATCTCTCCAGGTAAGATGAATCCCAGGCAACGGTGAGCGTTACGCTGCACGGAGGTGCAGGATAACGCGAAGCGTGTGCCTTGGGGTTGGGCTGTCTTTTATAGCTGAGCTCTTAAGGCCGCGCCCCCTAGCTCAGTCCTGCTTGCCACACCCTGCCACTTCTCGAAGTGGCACGTTCTGATGCAGATGGAGGCCACACCCAGACTAGTTACACACAAATGAAACGTTCTTAAGAGTATTCCTGCCCATAATAAGAGTTCCGTTCCATTCCAAGCACTTCTGCCCATAATGAAAATGTCTTGTTTAAGTTCTTCCACGAGCCTGGCGCCAAAGGCGCCAGGACTACGTCCAACCAGGCCCCCCATGTATAAACGTCCCAAAGGGACGTGTTTAAACCATGATGCCCCCTGCTCCCTCCACTTGATGGTGCCGCTCCTGTGATCCTGGGCAAGTGGCCATGACACCTTCCAATGCTGTATGCGCAGGTGACGGGGTATACTAATCTCAAACACCAATTCTGCTTGTCATCATTAAATAGTTGTTCATCAATCAGGTGAGTCAAGCGTTTGGTGGGATTAATGCAGATGACAGTGTGACATTCAATACCACCCTCGCCTATCCCCTGTAGAATCATCTTGTCTGTCCAATTACATCTATTTGTATTGGGATGACAGTCCCTGGTGCCACCTCTTTGTACATCGCTGGTCTGAACATAAATTCAGTAGGCAATCGAAATGCATGTTTTTTTAAAATCCTGGGTACCCATCCTAGCAGCACCTGCAACCCATAGAGGAACAACTGGGGGTCTATTGGAATCCCTTGCGGTGCACAATGGACACACAGCGTTTGCAACACTGTTTGTGCTCTGCTGTAGTACACTCAAGGATTGAAACACAATATACCTCTGTCATTGAATGAAATGGTCATGCTTAATTTACTCATGATATCTCTACCTAATATGCTAATTTGAAATTCTTTGGAATACAATAGGGGCGCAACTATTTCCTAATTGCCAATGACAATATTTTTGGTGAAAGAAACTTTAACAGCCCCAGAAAATCCCTCCATGTCTATTATTCTGTCTAATAAAGGCAATCTTCCTTGTCTAAAGATTCGGTATCCCCTTTGTCAGCCAAAAATGAATGTCTTGCTGCCTATGCTCACTGCCACCTGTGGTTCCTCTTCCGTGTCTGCAGTTACTGATAGGATTGGGCACGCCAGAGCCCTCTGTGGGCTGTCCTATAGTGTGTTTGTGTTGGGTGGTGGGAAGGGGTTGCCCACCCAACACTGCTGCTCCCGTGTAATGGGTACTGTGCCCTTTGGTAACACGTTGGTGTCCTTCTGCAAGTTGGTTTTCTGTGCTTGTGCCTGAATTTGTACCTGAAGAGGATTCTGCTGCAAATATTGCTGTGGAACTGCTTGGGTTGCTGGTGCTGGTGTGTGCCTTGGCTGGGGCATCGTTGGTATACTCTGGGCACTCAGGTTAGCTGGAGGGGGGGGGGGTGTGTGTGTGTGTGTGTGTGTGGTTGTGTGTGTGGTTGTGTGTGGTTGTGGTTGTTAGACTTTTCCAATCCCTCCTGCCGGTGAAGTCCCCTGCCCCGGCGTGGGAACTCAACATGCTTCTGACAAGGATGGCACAGTGTACACACCCCCTCTTTCATGCCGAAGATTCCATCCGAATTCCACCTGAACGAGCCTTTGGTATTACCCCCGCTTTCTTCCCGAAACCTTTGTCGCCGGCGGAGAGGGCCTTGCACTTGCTGGATGTTGCTTGTGCCCTGAAGTTCTTTGTGACACGCACAAAGAGTTTTCAGAAGACTTCTCAACTGTTTGTGAACTTTGGTCCTATGAACCATGGGAAGCCGTTTGAGAGCCCACTCCGCCTGAGCGATTGCTGCAACAACGGCATTCCTTTCTGGTGTGCCGCTGCTGGACATCTGCAGGTTTGCAACGTGGAGATCTACGCACACCTTCACGAAGTTCTTTTGCGTCGACCGGGATTCCAGAAAGGAGTCCAAAATCGGCCAAGCAGTACTACACAACCTGTTGGCTTGAAGTGAGTCTGTTCCAGAGGAGTTCATAGCTTCTGTTGAGCCTTGCCACCTCCCGTGGTTGTGTGATGTTGTACTGCTGTGTTTTTGTTATTCATGAGCATGTGAATCCATGCCAGACCCCATACTGGAGAAGGTTTAAGTTACTTACCTGTAACTATTGTTCTGATGCTTGTTAATCTGCTTAGAATCACATGCTGTGCATATGGTCCGACATCCAGTGGTAACCGCGGAGTATTGCATCTTGTCTTTCGGGGGACCGAAAGGGGACGTCGGCATAGGCGTGTCTGAAACACTATCCCTATTGTGACGTGTGTAGTACCCAAAATCCCTCACGCGCCGAGGTCCCTTAGATTGTTTTTTTCCGCCCAGATAACTGGTCGTCCTATAGCGGAGCTCTTCATGAGACATTGTTTATCTTACCAAATTGTCGGTTTAATCCCCGTTAAGTCACTTCGCCTATCAAGAACATCATCAACGAAGACTACATGGGTACCGTCTACGGTTTTGGATTCCGGCACCTAAGATCCAGCATTCGGACTTCCACGTGGTCGGGCCTTCTGGACGGCCTACACAGTAGGGAGAGTGGGCTCGGGGTTTTGCCATACTGCTATGATGTCTTTCCTCTTTTCCACTTCTTTCCTTTTTGGTCTGGTCACCCTTCCCTTCTGCTATGGAAACGACTCCATTTAGATTCTGCCCTCTGTGAAGGGTCAGATATCCGTGGAAAGACGAGCACACTTCGTGTACGCTTGTTGCCCCCTAGAGTACTAAACCGGTGTTCGGCGTTAAACTCCTAAACCTAATCCCATAAGGAGCGCCAGTTGAAGCGGTGGGCAGCGTACGGTATGTCACGCTTGGAGCCTCCCTCACCTGCCGCGACACCAGCCGAGAGTGACGGGGGTACATCGGATGACCAAACGTCCAATGCGGACGTTGTAGACCTTGAGGCGGACAATTCTAGAGCCGCCACGCCCGTGCCCGACCCTTCCAGGCTCGACTCCGGTCTTGCTACAGGGACCACACCCGGTGACAGGGGCGTACAATCGCACCGCACAAAACACACAACCCAAGCGCCCTCCTCGACGACCTCATCGAAGAAGGCGCAAGCGCCATCGGATCGATTTGATCCGAAGCCTTCCCCGCATCCGCAGCAGCGCATGACGACTGGGCTTAATAAACATAACAAAGGCGCTACTCCCCAGACTACACACGCCGAAGTTTCTGAACAAGAAACTTCGACGAGTTTCAAGGTTTCCAAGGCCCGTGCAGGCCCGAAAACTACGAGTAGGCCTCTAACTACGAGTAGGCCTCTAACTACCAGTAGGCCTCTACCCGAGAAACCATCATCGGAGGCTTTGTCCCCCGAAGATTCAGTAAACATCAGTAAGAGTATCAATAGGATTGCTACGCCGGTGGGCCTAGTACCGGTTTCGCCCACAGTTATGGGCCAATCCGCCGAAAGGTTTTCCACAGTTTTGGAAGACGATCCTGAGGACTCTTAGGAAGAGAGCCAGGTACCCCTCTCAAGCACCCTGAGGAGATCCTCTGAACGCCTTAGGGCGGAGGACCCTGTTCCTGCTCAGCTGGGTCCATTTGGGTCATCCAAGTGGACTACGGAACAATTTGAGGGGTATATGGATCAGGTGGAGCAGGTTTTCGGGGCTTCTGATCAACCTCCGCTGAAAAAAGCTTGGGTAGACCCTAACCCTCACACACGAGTTGCCCAACACCTAGATGTTCAACACTATGTTGATTATCAAGAAGATGTCCAGAAGGACACGTATAGAGACATCTATACAGAAGAAGAGGAGACTTCTTTTCTGGACAATTATGGGGAAGATCAAGGCGCAACGGACAACTGGGAGGACCCACAGCAGGACGATCACAATTCTGATATCATTTGCCTCGACTCTTCCCCATCCACACCGGTTCGGCAAGTTCCCTGGTGGATGATCAAATGGCTTTCAACAACACGTTGAAAAAAAGCAGCGGAATTCTTTAAAATTGCCACGCTTGAGGCATTGCCTGAACAGGATTTCGCGGAAAACATTATTAATGACAAGCCTCCGGCAAGCCAGTCTAGTCCATGGCCTATCCTCCCGTTCCGCCCCTTCTTCTCGTGACCATATCTCCCCCAGCTCCTCCTGCACCCTGGCTTTGCAATCTGAATAGTTTTTAATTGTCCATGGAGTGGCAAATGTTTATCAGCCACCGGCTCGCTGTCCACTTTAAACATTATCTGTCCTGATCTCCATTGATCAGGCGGGTTCTCACATCGCCACCCCTCCTCTTGCTCCCTCGCTACACACACAAGCTCCTCCTCTTCCTCTTTCAACACTTTGTCTATCTGTCTCTGCGCACTCCTTTGTATTTCTGTAATAAGGGAAGTACTACCTGAGTCCATTGATTTACTCTTGCCATGTGTGGTAGTATTTTTTAAGATATCTTTTCGTCTGTCGGGAGCGTATTGAGAGTTGGTATACCCTGCTGCAGCCTTAAGAGAAATTAACCCTGCTACGGTATTGGCTGATGGTGGGACAGCAGCTGCTGTGCTGGCTGCAAAAGAGGGGGGGTACCTGGGGCGCAGTGCTCATGCCCCCTTTCACCCCCTCCCCTGCATTCATGCGTGCCCCGTCCTCTTCATATAATTGCCACAATTCTAGAACGCCCTGTCTTTTCTTGAACTTCTGCCCCATATATTTCGCTGTGATATAGGCATACATGTGCCCTTTGATGTCTCGCTCTTGGTTGCCCTCTCCAACCAGGGTGTAAATTGCTGCCCTGCTGTGTCCCTTACCCACTCTAAGTGATACTTTACTATCTTGTCTCTATGCTGTGGCAATGTCTCAATCATGTGCTCCAATGGAGTTACCATGGTGCCAACACGTCTCTCTCCATGATCCCTTTGTGAACATTGTGCCAGCAGTGCCGATACCTCTTCCCTCCCTCCCCCTTGCCAATTTAAACACAACAAAACTCAAAAGTAATTTTTTAACTCCCGAAAGCCAATTAAACACTTTACAAATTCACAATACAAATTGTTAACCGGTTTTTCTTCTCAAGCTTTTAACTCACTCCACGCCTATCACTTCTTCATACCATACAACACATTCTATTATGCCTTACACACCCACACACACCCACCTCAGCAACCTCCAATCACAAATATTTCATCAAACAAGAAAAACATCAAAAACCTAACCAATCCCTATCCCCTCACTCTGCCTTTACACAACAAAAAGGTCTATCCTCTAAACTCACCATTTTTTTTTTTTAACAAACTCCTAATCACAACAGCACAATATCAAATAAATCACCCCTAAATACAACAGTTACTATTTTCTTAGTTTTCAAAAATCAAAATCACTTCTGCCTTGTGTGGTACCTTGTCCATCACAAAAATTACTATACAGCGTTGTATCAACACTACTCTCAACGTCATCTTTCCTCTCAACTGAGGAGTTCTGTTTCCTTAATCCACATTCATTATTTTACTACAACACTGCACTACTTATGATGTCATCACCAAAATGTCCTTGCACCATTACACCGCGCTGTCCATCTCCACCTCAGGAGAAATCTCTTTTTCCAAATCGCATGCATTACTACTGAACACAGCCTTTTCCCCACTATGGGGAGGCCCCTGCAGTAATTGCGCTGCTCAATTAAAAGAGTAAAGGAACAATTTTAAAAATGATATACCCAACTGCGCTTTGTACTTTCATGCAAGGGTGTATTCATGTGTCTGTCGATTCTCCAACTCCCTCTCTGGACCTCTTAATTGCCTGTCTCGCCCGGGGTAGGTAGCCACGCCCAAGGGATCAGGCAGACATTTCGGGAACTCGGCGTCGGCAATGCCTCCTTGATCGGGCGCTCTCAAACTCGTCTCTGCAGCCTGGCTTCACTTCTCCAGGCATGCAGAGGAGAGCACTCAGCTCCCCAGGTTCTTGTGGATCTCGCTGGGGCCTCCATAAATGTAGAGCTAGGCGCTCCAAACTCTGATCCTAAAAAAAAAAAAAGGAAAAAAGCAATCCACCAAAAACTGTTTTTTTTTTTTTTTTTTAGTGCACCACATGCAGGAAAAACACCAAATGTATTGGTACACTGGCGTCGGAAAGATGCATAAAACATGCCAACTTTATGGGCCCAACACTGCATAGCCATGCATAGCCACAACAAGAACAATATCATATGTTAATAAGTGTAACAAAAATATCCTAACAAGGCGATTGGCTGATCGTCACTAGTCACCCAAACACCTCTATACATTGTTAAAATATTACTGGCAGTTTACATCTCATCAAAGAATGGCCACCCCACTCCACTTGCACCCCCACCCTGCAATCCTCCATTATCAGCCCAAAGAATGCACCAATCCCTCTTACGGAAACTAGTTCAATAAAGGGCTTCATTTCAATTAGAGAATATTACTTCAGACCGTTCGGGCTACAACGTCCCAACGAACCGAGCCAATAGGCAATGAAGCTACATGCCAAACACGCCTCTTTCCATTCCCAGTTCCCACCGTCTGCTTCTGCTCCCATGTTGCTCCCTATCTTGTTACCTGGTGCCATCCTTGGCACACTGCCTTCTGGTACCCTTTCCTACAAAGGATGACCTTTTAGAAAATACACGACTGGTCCACTGCTTATCACCGCTCATGGACTATCATTTCTGATAATTGCTCTGTATTATTCAACACATTTCTCATTGTGGCTGCTTCAGAATGCTTGCTATGGCCTTTACAAACACCATGTATTCTTTTCTAAATCTGATGAGGCAGTACGTGATACCCGAGACCCAGGCCTTCTTCCCTTAGACGCTTCACTTGCCTGCATTTGGACTCTGTCTGTTTGCAGGGCGAGACAAAATTATTTCTGTGCTTCTAACAACTGTGGCCGAATGCACTACAATGGCAGCTTATTGCCTATTGAGGCCTATTAAGAAAATGGCTGAGCTTTTGATCATAACATCTAGCATTCCTATAAACACAAGACCTTATAATATCGTGTCATATGCTTCTCATTATGTGTTTGAAACCTATAGAAAAGGCACATGCTCATTATGTGTAAAAAAAAATAAAAACATAGCGAGCTGTGGTGTTGTGCGAAAAGGGAAATAAGTGGTGCGTTGTGTGTGTATACTTCTGTATCTGCTGTGCCAGATAATGAGAAGGGACTTTTTGCACTGTGCAGCTTTTAAGTTTGGTGCCATGCGCTGGAGTGCGGGCAGTTGTGATACTTAAAATGCTGTGTGTACCTTATGAAGTGTGATGAATGCAAGTATGTAGTGTTGTCATGCTCCAGGTCTTTTGTGCCTTCTTGTTATGCAGCGTTTTGTGCGTCGTGTTCGAGCGTGAAGCAATGTGTTACATAAAAATAATGTGCTCCCTATGGAGTGTAGTACATGTGAGCATTGCTATGTTAGTCATCCCATGGCTTAACGAAAAGCAAAATGCTATCCCTGCCTATGTTCTATAAAAAATAAAAGCAAAACCTACACTCGTGAGCCATGCTGCTGTTCCAGTGACACATAGCCATTATGTCACTGCCGGGGGCCCTGATGCCCTGCTAGACAATCATCCCGTGGGTGGCAGTGGGCAGTGCACCTGCATCTGTACAGTGGTGACTTGTGCAGCGCACAAATGATTGCTGCACACATCACGGCATTGTTTTGCCATAGACTGTATGGTGACACAATGCACCCTGATTTCCTAATTAAGGTGCCAAGTCACATTGAGGTGCCATCTGGTATGCGCTAGGCAGTGGTTGGCTTGTTAAGAAAATTAAAAGAGCTTTGATGCTAAGCGAATGCATTTAGTCCAGCCCAAAGAAACCACTAGAATAACTAAAATGTAATACCAAAAAAATGTTTTGTTATGTCAAATAAAAAAAGACCTGAAAATAAAGAACATAGCTTAAAATGTTTTCTGTGTGGCACGTTCATTCTCTTGGAAGAATCCACAGGTTTGGACAGATAACTGATGCTTTGTGCTGGCCTTCAGAAAAATGCACCATGTTCAGTTCTTAACACTGAAATTCTAAGCACATACTGTGTAAAAACAATGGCTCATTAAATGAGCCATCACTTATAAACTACCCCCACTTTAATGGCTCTGCCAACACAAAGGGCACAGGGTTTGCGTCTCATGAGCATCTAACGGGCTGTTTGCACTATGCATGCCTTTGTTTGTAACAAATGAATACTTTTCTCCAGAGGCAGCAGTCTGGGTGGGACCCTTCCTGTGCGCCCCCCTCACTCTACCTCCTGAGCTATTTAGGCGTGCTCCCTGGGCAGTCGCCCGCCTTGCCCGCCCCAGAAAATGGGTCTGCCAGTAACATCCATCCATCCATCCCAAGGACTCGGGCCGTTATGCACTCCAGGGATTTCATTCCGGGGCGCTAATGTGTGTGTTTAAAAAAAAATATAGTAATGAAATGTGAGCTTGTATTTTGTGCATGCCTATTTCCTTTAAAACAAAACAAAAACTACAAATAAATATGGCAGATATCAGTAATAGAAAAAGGACAGAATTACTATTTTTGCTTTACCTTTACCATTTATGAGGCATAGCCTTGTGGCCAGGATCAATGAGAGTAGATGTTAGTTAACCGGTGGGTGTGGTGAATGGGTGGGAGGAAAGTAGTTCTGGGATGTGCAAGGGGGTGGGCAGAGAGGGAAAAGAGAGGGGGGTATTACGGGAGGGAAAAGTGGGGCCTGGGGTAACAGATGGCTGTTAGGGGATATAAGTCATCTATAACGCGCCTGTACACAAGTGTTTCAAGGAAGGGAAGACAGAAGGAGGACACAACAACGATCTTACTAGGCCTTGTGTCATTCAAATTGCGCAAGTACAGGGGAGGGAGGGAGAAGTGCCTGGGGGCATGGGGGAGAGTCAGGGGACTGTGGGGTTGCAGATACAGTCCCCAAGTGGTTGGGAGGTCCGGAGGCAGTGCAAGGGCAACTGGTCGTGCAGGAGTCTGGTCCCGTAGGTTCAGTGGGTGTATGTATCTTCATAGACAGCTATGTAAATGATTGCTAAGCTGGGTGCAAATGCTGCACCCATGGCAGTCCCACAGGTCTGAAAGTAGAACGAGTCATAAGTAATTTGATGATGAAATTAACAGGCACTCTTTCTTGAGCCATATGTAGCGCAAAATATTTGCGGAAACACTCAATGGCAGCTTCCTGCAGTATGCTTGTATAGAGTGCTCTTATGTCCATTGTGACCAACAGTTGGGTGGATGAATCGAATGGTGTATTCTCGAAGTAATCAATCATACTCCTGGTGTCTTTGAGGTACAAAGTGGTGCCTTGACTTAATGGTTTCAGGAAAAAGTCAATACATTTACAAATGGGTTCCAACACGGACCCACAACCTGACACAATGGGTCTTCCCAGTGAGTTTATGGGATCCTTGTGCATCTTGGGTAACACATAAAATGCTGGCACTCTGCCCCACGTGTTCTTGAGATAGTAAAATTTGTTGCGTGTAATCCATTTGCAATGGTAGGTATAGGTGGTCACTTCTTCGATCTAACTTTTAATCTCGGTTGTAGGGTCCTTTCTGAGTTTTAAGTAATTACTCTCACCATCGATCAAGGTCTTAACCATAGTACAATATTTCTCAATTGATAGGATCACTATGCCCACTCCTTTATCTGCTGGTTTAATGATGATTCCTGTATTGAATCATCACACAGTATTTACAGCTGATCTTTCTAAAGATGATGCACACAGGAGCATTTAGGATTCTTTTTAACAATATAGATAGCACTAACCAGGGTGCTTTGGTGTCTCCCTTCAGTGTCCACCTATTCTATGTCCAGAGGAAGGCTTTGTCCATCACCAGACGAAACATCAGGGAATCGGGAAAATACACAATCCCATCCCACCTACAGTACCTGTACAAAGCTATTATCTAGACTCCAACGACCAGGGATAGGTCCCATGTTTGGTTAACATTCTTTATGGGTTTTTATTAGAATAGTGCAACAGAAATATAGGGCCCCAATTGCCATAGAAGGTCAAAGAAAAGGGCAAACTGTTACGCTCACCTGGCTTCCCACAGAGGCGTCGATCTGGACTGGACTGCTGCGGTCTCCACCAATGTGACGCGTAGGCCTGAGATGACGGACTGGACTGGCCCACCTAGCTTCGTTTGCTTGGCCCGTAGGAATATTCTTCTGTAAATGGAGAAAGGGAATTAACCACCCGTGGAGTTGAGCGTAAATCCCCCCACCCCGCTGTTCTCCCCACTGATCACCTTGGATGTCCCCTCTTAAAGTCTCACCTGATGATTTGAAAAGATGAGCTCTCCATCCTACATTGAGCGCAGGGGTGCGTAGATAACCAGTTGCTTCACTGGCTCGAAGGAATTGGTGAGTTCCAGGACAATATTGACTCCGATATTCCCGGCAATACGCCGTGAGTATGTAGTTCGTAAGAGTTCAAATGCCTGACTTTCACTCTTGTCCGATTCCTTGCAGGTTGCAACTTGACCCTACTGAAGAGTTCCTCGTGGCAACCGGTAATGTTCTGGTAAGGATTTGTATTATCCAACACAGTTCCATAAAATAATGTCCATATGTAACCTGTTGCTTTCTCCCTTATTCAGGCGCTGAGAGAAAGTATGAAGTCTTGGGGAATAATGCCTCAGGCGGTAAAATCGGGTAAGTCCTTTGTGGTGAGGAGGGTTCCCCTTGTTAGTCCCTTTGTTTCACCTTGCTGTCCTTTTGTTTCCCCTTAGGGGCCGGGGTTCAGCTAGGATGCAGTGGAAGCTGCGCCGACCCGTGAAGAATAGTACCCCCGGTGGTAAAATCAGGTAAGTCTAGTGGGGGTATTCCTCTGTGTATTCACTTGGCTCACCTTGCTGTTCTTGTCTTCTCCTTAGGTGCCGGAGTGCGGCGGGAACATGCAGGAGGATGCAGTGAAATGTGAAGATGCTGCGAAGGCCGGTGAGTTCAGCGCGGCGCCGCAGCAGGCGAGGCGATACGCATAAAATAACTTCTTTCTTCCAGCTCGGAGGCGTGATGGATCGGGAATTCAGGTAAGGATCAAAGGCATTGCTCTTGTTCTAACCTTTTCTCCTTCTTTCTCCCTTTTTCTAGGAGCTCCATACTCGAGGCGGGCGTGGCAGAAGACTGGATGCAGACTTGCAGGCACGGTGAGCGTTACGCTGCTGGATGCAGAATAACGCGAAGCGTGTGCTGCTCTTTGGGCGTCGTTTAAATAGCCTCCAAAGTAGTCCCAGGTAAGTATTCCTCCCCAGCCCCACCTGAGTAAAAAAAAATAGTCCCTAGGTAAAATAGTCCCTTCCAAGCCTCATTTGGCTTGGAGCTCTTGCAGCATGGTCTGCATCAGGTAAGTTTTAATCTATGAGCCTGGCGCCAGGACTGACTCTCCATATGAGCCTGGCGCCATTGGCCCCAGGACTGCACCCAAATAGCCCCTAGCGGGGGTTGTTGGGCTTGCTTGGGGTAACTTGATGCCTGCTTCTGGTGTTGCTGGACTTGGTCTGTGTCCCAGGGGGTAGGCATCATGACACAAACCTAACTCACCCAGAATTATAAATCTTATGTGTTTTTTGTTTTGGTAACATTGGGTTTCCCGTAGGAAATATCACTATTCGCACTAGATAACCCCTGTATGTGTGTCCATAATGTTAGATCTTGTCGTGCAGTACTTAATAACCTTTAGACCCACCATTAATTTATCTCTTTGTTATTATGATTCGGTTTATAGCTGGAGATTACTTGCGCTTCTTTGCACATTGTTTATACATATTTAGATTTCTGAGGCTTGTGGAATCTGCCTAGATCACATGCTGTGATTAGGCCGACATCTAGTGGAAGCTGTGGAGTATTACAGTTTGTTTTTCGAAACTCGAAAATGGCTGTCGCCTTAGGGCGTGCCAGTAATACTATCCCTAGTGTGACGTCCACTGTACCCATGATCCCTCGAGCATGTAGGACCCTCAGATTGTTTCTTTCTGCCATACTTGTCGGAAGCATAGTTGCAGAGTTCCCTGGCTTCCAGCCATTTTGTCATAATTAATCAAAAATTCCCTGTTCTTTAAGTCCCACGTCGAGATCCGAAGATCGACGCTGGTCCGAAGAACGAACAGCCGTCCAGACTGCACGACAGATTTGGGCCTCGGAAGGCCTCTGGCCTCGGTCCTGCAAGTAGGGAGAGTGGGGGGTGGACACACACACACTCACACGTTTATTTCTCCAGCATTGGATCTTTCATAGATTCAGATGCTTGAATATTCCCCGTCGTCAGACTGGGAATCCTCGGTGATAAATTAAATAATAATAATTTTTTTTTATTAAATATATATATATATATATATAAGTATATATATACACTGCCACCTAGCAGTGCATGTACATAGCCCATTATAGCCTATGAGCCACTTCATTGTGTAGTCCCTCCACCTCACTTTGGTCCTTTATGGCCCCAGCCAATGAGGTGGCAGGGCTTAAGCTCCGCCCCCGGCAGCCATCTTCAGATTTTTCACCGCAGTCTATCAGACACAGGGAATCCTCAAGCTCTCTGAGCTTTTTCAAATTCTTTCTACTTTTGTGTGGAATATATTTGTAAAATATATTCCATCTTGTTCCCCTTCTTAGGGGCTTTCTTTCCAATTAACCTTGGTAGCAAAACTTGTTGTTTTCCTCTCAAAATCGTCGACTGAACTTCTCTTCAGAAATGGAGGCACCTCAGGCTGTCAGGAAGCCTTCCCTGTTCAGGGACTGCACGAGGTGCAAGAAGAAATTGGTTTACTACAAGGACCCCCACGAACATTGCATTTATTGTCTGTACCCACATGACATTAAAAAATGTGAGATTTGTAAAACTTTTTCCACCAAGACCCTTCATGACAGGCATAGAAGACTCCTTTCATACCTGGAATCCAGGGATCAATCTTCGGACGAAGAGTCTGTCAGAACAGCTCCTGTCCAATCCAGCATTCCATCTGAGAGGCAAACTTCAAAGAGAAGGGCCTCTTCAGTGGAAAGGAGTTCCTCTCCCAAATCCAAAAAGAGGAAGCTGGAATTGATACCCTTTCTGCCCCCAGTTGACCTATCAAGCCAGAAAAAGTCAGCAAAATCTGCCTCCAGAGGTAAGGAGGAGTTTGCAAAAAACGGGGGGGGGGCAGTCGTCGGCGGGTAAACCGCCCACGAATGAAGGGAAAGGTAAAGGCTCGTCATCGGCCATACCGTCGACGAAGCCAGCATCGACGACGACGACGCTTAAGACATCGTCGACAGTTAGATCATCGTCATCGGACATATCGACCGCGAAGCAATCGTCGACGAGCAAGAAACACCACTCGTCCACGAAGCATTCATCCATGACGCAGTCGTCCACGGAACACACTCCACATTCGTCAACGGGAAAATGTCAGTCGTCGACGACGAATCCCTCGTCGACTGGAAAATCTCAGTCGTCGACGGGAAAATCTCAGTCGACAGCGAAGCCTTCGTCGACGGGACAATCTCAGTCGTCGACGAGGGTAGCATCATCCATAACGCCTTCAGAGGCACCGCAAATTTCGGCAGTTACAGTGGAATTACTGCCTCTCACTCTTGAAGCTCCTGTCATTACAAGCAATATCATTGAGAAGAATACTGTAACTGAACCTCTGGTGCAGCAATTTTCACCTTTGGGGCACATGGCAGAACTTCCGGATATAATTCTTCAGGAAGAATTCTCTGATGCGGAAGTGGTGGAAGAGTCCATCGGTCCCTTACCGAAACAATACAGCCCTCCTTGGCACCCGTCCACGGGAGAATCCGAATATCCTAATGACCCGGTGCTCATGTTATCCGTGCAGAGGATTGTAGAGGAATTTTACAAATAGCAAAGGGAGAAGCAAATTCCGATTAATTCCAGTCCTAGAGAGTCATCCCCGATTCCAGGCACATCGGATTGCTCTCCTTACAGGAGTAGACCGCAAAAACGGATGAGATCACCTGTTCGAAAACCTAGGAGCAGCACCCACAGTGCTTCACCTACAAGAGTCCCGTCACCACAGTCATCGCACAGACCGCGATCTCCGGACGTAGATCCCACCATGGTACCGTCCACCATCTCGGTATCAGACTGGCAGGAGGATCCTTTTGGTGAATTTTCGGAACCAGAAGAAGGAGAAATAACTCAGGAGCCAGACGCACCCAGTGATTGGGATGACTACGTCGTCGAGAAGCCCAGGAGGAGAGACTCGCCGGGCAAGGCCTCACCACCGAATGATATCGTCTCTTTCCATACCATAATAGGTAAAGCCGCAGAACTGTTTAAAATTCAGGTTTCTTCGGAGGAAAGGCAATCAGTGCTCTATGAGCACAGGGACAAACGAAGGAGGACAGTGACCACAATTCCCCTCCTCGATACCATCTGGGATTCCGGATCCAAGATCCTATCTACGCCCTTATCGACTCCGGGATTGGTGTCCTGGCCAGAAAAGAAATATAAAGCTCCGGATTCGGCACCGCTTTGTTTAAGGGGTCATACGAAACCGGACTCAGTTATTACAGTGGCGGCCAGAAAGAAACTCGCCAACCCCTCCTCACCGTTGTCGGCCCCACCGGATAAGGACGGACGTAAATTGGAAGCCATGGGCAGGAAAGTATCATCTTCTGCATCACTTACAATCAGAGCGGGTAATGCACTGGCCATGACCGCAAGATTCGATCGCGAGCTTTGGCTCCGCATGTCTAACTTGACGAAACAATTACCACCGGAGCTCCAGGAGGAGGCAAAATCCATAATCGCGGATGGTGAAGCAACATCGGATCACATGATCGACGCAGCAGTTGATGTGGCCGAATCAGGCTTCAGGCAGATGGCGCACGGCACAGTGCTCAGAAGGCAGGCCTGGATGAAGGCTACTAACTTTAGACCTGAAGTTCAGGCGCAGATACTAGACATGCCATTTGACGGCCAAGATCTCTTTGGGAAAAAGATAGACGACCATTTGAAGGCAATCAAGACAGACACTGACACAGCCAGAGCCATCAGTTCTTTAAAGGACAAAAGTAAGGACCATCGGTCTTTTCGTCCCTTTAGAGGTTCATCTTCCAAGTTCAGGGGATACAGTCGTTCCTCCTATGGTCATAAAGCACAAGGCGGCACGTACCAAGCCAATAAATATCAGTCATCCAACAGATACGCCCATAGAGGCAGACGTGGCTCCGCCCAAGGGAAGTCGCAAGGCAAGCAGAATTGACGACCAATCTCCCCCTCCCCCTTCGCCACGCCCCGGTGGGGGGAAGGGTGAGCCAGTTTTTCCAGCGCTGGCGGTCAATTACATCGGACAAATGGGTGTTACAGGTGATCCGAAAGGGTCACACCTTGGAATTTCTGGACCAACCTCCTTCCCTGCCTCAAACTCCCCGCAGAGTGCATATGCTAAGACAGGTCATGTCCGAAGTGAAAAAACTGCTCCAGAAGGCAGCAGTAGAACCAGTACCCTATTCTCAGAGGGGAAAAGGTTTCTACTCCCGATTCTTCCTCGTCAGAAAGAAAAACGGTCAATGGAGGCCCATCTTGGACCTGAGGGCTCTCAACAAGTTCATCAAGCGCATAACTTTCAAGATGGTAGCTCTACAGGGGGTGCTACCTTGGTTAAACAAGCACGACTTCTTGGCCACTTTAGACTTGGAGGATGCATACTTCCACATTCCGATCCATCCAGCACACAGGCAGTTCCTCAGGTTCACAGTGGGAGGGCTCCACTTTCAGTTTCAAGTGCTTCCGTTCGGTCTAAAATCGGCGCCAAGAGTTTTCACGAAATGCCTGGCACCGGTAGCGGCAAGTCTCAGGAGAGCAGGAACGGACGTTTTTCCATACCTGGACGATTGGCTGATAAAGGCAAGTTCAGCTGCAAAGGCTCGTTCGGCAGTGTCGAGGACGGTCAACCTCCTAAAAGAGTTAGGTTTCTCCATCAACCAGACGAAGTCATGCCTCGTTCCCAGCAAGGTAGCTCTCTTCCTGGGAGCCGAGCTCGACTCCAGCATTCCCAGAGTGAGACCATCCACAGAGAGAATAGCAGTGATTCTACGCTTAACTTCGAACTTCCTACAGAAAGAAACAACATCTGTACGCTCTTACAAATCCCTATTGGGCATGATGTCGTCATGCATATTCCTCATACCGAACTGCAGGCTTCGCATGAGGCCGGTTCAGGAAGCTCTGGACCACCAATGGAAACAAGCTTTCGGATGCTGGGAAGACATTGTCCAGATTCCATCGACGTTGCACAAGGCCCTTCGATGGTGGAACGCTTCGAGGAATCTTCTACAGGGAATGCCGTTTCAAGCACCGACATCGACCCTCCTGCTGCGGACGGACGCTTCCTTATCAGGCTGGGGCGCTCATCTTGCGGACCTCCAAACCAAGGGATCTTGGTCGGCACAAGAGTCCCAGCTCCACATCAACGTGTTGGAGCTCAGGGCCGTAAGGTTGGCGCTGAAAGCCTTCCTACCGGTTATAGCTGGTCAAGTTCTTACAGTCCAGACAGACATGACCTCCATGCACTATACAAACAAGCAGGGAGGCACGAGGTCTCCTATTCTGTCGCAAGAAGCCCAACAGCTATGGGCATGGGCCTTGCGCTACGGGATACAGATCAGGGCAGAGCACCTTCCGGGAGTGGACAATGTCCTAGCGGACAGATTAAGCAGAGAATTCACAGCGTCACACGAGTGGGAGTTGGACGACAGAGAAACCCGACGGATATTTGCCTTATGGGGCCATCCGCAGATCGACCTTTTTGCCACCAGGATCAACAAAAAAGATATTTGCGTCAAGATACCCCGAGCACCAATCGCTGGGAGACGCGTTCTCAGTGGATTGGTCGGGGAAGCTCCTCTACGCCTTCCCACCCATTCCCCTCATGTCGAGGGTACTTTGCAGGGTGAAAGAACAGAATTGTTCCTTGATTCTTATTGCACCCGATTGGGCACGGCAAGTCTGGTACCCGACGCTGAGACATCTATACTGCAAAACCCCGATTCGTCTCAAAGCACATCAATATCTACTGACACAACAGAACCGCAAGGTCCTCCACCACGACCCGAGGAGCCTGTCCCTCAAAGCATGGTTCCTGAGCAGCGTAAACTGATGCACCTAAAGTTACCATCAGAATGCTGGGATATCATCAGGGCCGCTAGAGCCCCGTCCACGCAACTCACCTACACCAGAAAATGGACCAGGTTTTCCAAATGGTGCGAGACCTCTGCGATCGATCCCCTCACGGCCTCGGTTGATCAAATTCTGTCTTACTTGTTGCACCTGGCTAAATCAGGGCTCTCACTGTCCTCTATCAAGGTCCATCTGTCAGCCATAGCGGCCTACACAGTAACCGCGGAGACGCAAGCCTTACTCTCCTTACCAGCGATCAAGATCTTCCTGAAAGGACTGATGCGTACTTATCCGCCTACACCTACACCAGTTCCGGACTGGAGCCTCAACACCGTCTTAACAGCCCTCATGCAACCCCCCTTCGAGCCCATACATAGATGCGATATGAAATTCTTGTCCTGGAAGACATCCTTCCTGGTAGCCATCACATCGGCCAGAAGGGTCAGTGAGTTGCAAGCTTTGTCTTCGGAACCTCCGTTTACCTTGTTCCAGAAGGACCGCGTCATCTTAAGGCCTCACCCGAAGTTCCTCCCCAAGGTACTTTCGGAGATGTCGTTCACTGAGCGCATTGTTTTACCAACCTTGTTCCAGAATCACGCTTCGGAAGCGGAAAGGACATTACACTCTCTAGACGTTTCTAGGGTGTTGAAGTTTTACTTGCAAAGAACCAAGGAGTTCCGCTCCTCAAACCGGCTTTTCATTTCCTTCTCTGGCCTTACCAAGGGCCAACTTATATCCAAACAAAGCCTGGCACGCTGGGTATCGTCCTGCATCATCCACTGTCATCAGTTGAAAGGCGACCCTTTAACTAGACCGCCGTCTGCGCACTCCACCAGAGGAAGGGCGGCGTCAACAGCATTCCACGCAGGGGTGGCCTTGAAAGACATATGCAGAGCTGCCACGTGGAGCAATCTGCATACTTTCGCGAAACACTACTGCCTGACTGAAGATACCAACAAAGAAACTGCAGTTGGACAGGCAGTGCTCCGCCATCTCTTTGTATAAGGTAGGACCAGCCTCCTTTCCCACCTTTCCCGAAGTATGTAACCGTTGTGTTGCTGCATGGTAAAGGTTTGATCAGAAATATGTTTTTCTGTAATGATGCATATCTGTTTATAATGGTGGCATGTTTTAACTGCTTGGTATTCTATTCAAGCATCTGAATCTATGAAAGATCCAATGCTGGAGAAGTCTTAGTTACTTACCTGTAACTGTATTTCTCCAGCATTGGTATCTTTCATAGATTCACATGCGCCCGCCCGCCTCCCCTGAGAGGCTGCTCCTATGCTCGGCATCCATCATACTGTAATCTCTACGGTTCAAAATCTGAAGATGGCTGCCGGGGGCGGAGCTTAAGCCCTGCCACCTCATTGGCTGGGGCCATAAAGGACCAAAGTGAGGTGGAGGGACTACACAATGAAGTGGCTCATAATTTAATTTATCACCGAGGATTCCCAGTCTGACGACGGGGAATTTTCAAGCATGTGAATCTATGAAAGATACCAATGCTGGAGAAATACAGTTACAGGTAAGTAACTAAGACTTCTCCAGCATTGGATCTTTCATTTCCGGCGTGACAGTTATGGGGACTACACCCGGGGACACGAGCGCTACCCACACTACTGCACCTAAGCACTCTAAACCCAGCCGTATCGAGTCACCGGAAGAAAGAGGCACAAAGAGAGCAGTCCACAGAATCTGTGTCCTCTGGGCGTTCGAGGTCGAGATCGCTGCACGACACAAGGCAACCATCCACGATTGCCAAGGGTGCCTCACTCCCCAAAGTTACGGAGGTAGGCTCATCAGAAGACTAATTCGACCTCTACCCCCAAGCAGCACGCTTAAAGTCGACTCTGGCAGAACCTAGCCAGACCACCCCCGAATCTCGGCACCAGCCGTCGAAAGATTCAGAGAAGGCCCAAAAATCGGGGAAACATACCTCTACTCGGGGGGGAAGGGGGAAAAGAGCAGAAGAAGTTATCAGAAAAAACTTCTGTACCCCAGGCCCAGAAGGACAAGCATAAATCATCAGATAAAGACAAAACGAAGACCCCTGACCCTGTCACTAGGACCAAGATTGCCCCCTCCCACTACATAGGATATGGGAATAGAAGAGGAGCCTCAGTAGAAGGTCCTCATGCCCAGTTCCAGGGAATGGATTTCTGAGGACATCGACAGGGTGATGAGAAGAATGCCATTTATGGCTAATTTCTATGAGAAAAACACAGACTATTTTCTGAGTTATCAGAATACCCCTGTAGGGATGTAACGGTATAACGGTATACCGTTAAAGATACCGTGAACAACTTAATTGAACAATAATAACCGTCACATTGTTTATACCATTATACCGTTCATACCGTTCATACCATAAAGTGTGCTTTTCAATCTGATTTGGAAAGGCTGCAGTAAGAAAGTGCTGCGCAGTCTTGGTCTTGCACTGTTGGATGTGCCGTCTGCCAAGTAGTTTCAGTTGGAGCAGTTTTTAATGCCATTCCATAAACCACACGTGCCTGACACAAAATCAATATGTTAGCAATAGGTAGAATAGATATGGTGCCAAGAAGGAAAAGGGTCTACTTTGGGTTGGCGGCTTTGGGGTTTATATATTTATAATGGATAATGTTCTCTAAACATATGGCACTCGGGTATTTCTCAGGTTCTATCTTTGAATTTACATATAATAAGTCACACTGCGAAATTCACTCATCTCTGTGGGTATTCTCTGCTGCCATTCCAAAGGGTAACATGTCCGTGATTACTGAACACCTTTTGGCCCGCAAGTAAACTAAAGGCTGTAATGTAAAGAGAGTGCGTGTGTGTGTATGTGTGTGTGTGTGTGTGTGTGTATATGCGCACAAGCGTATACTACCATCAGCCTCCATTGATCGGTGGCATGCAGGTTATCAAGATGGCAACATGTTCATCTTCACCAGTAGCCAGTCCAGTGGGGGAGCATAAAGCCTAAATGACCACTTAAGAAAAGCTATTCAGTTTGCTTTGCCAGTTGCAGCAGGCCCCCCCCCCTCTCCTCCTCTCCACACGTGTGTTTGGTGGAAGCAAGACATTTCAGTGGAAAGTATGTTGAAAAGCCCAATTCTGGCCCTGGGTGCCTGGTTTTTTTGTGGTGATAAATCTGTCAATTTATGACCTTTTAGAAAATATTTGTTAAGATTAGTTAACTCCACCTGCTATACCGCGATAACCATGATATACCGTCAATTGGCAAGAAGGTGATCGTACTGTCATAAAACTAATACCGTGACACCCCTATACACCTGTCACCTCTACTCCTTCAGGATCCAAAGACCCTCAGCCTCCTAGTAAAAGACCTCGGAATGAGACTGCAGCTCAAGGTCTGATTTCAGACCCACTCTCTGCTACCTTACCATCAGTATGCTGAAGATCCAGACATACAACAAGTACTGGACAACCAAGCAGGGGTCGATTATTACGGAGATGATGAGGACCAGGATAAGGTGGAAGAAGATGAGACAGAGGCCTATAGTGTAGACTCGCGTATCCCCAAAGATCCACCTGTCAATGACTCACCTGTGGATAATCAGCCACTTCTGAATGAGGTCTTAGCTAGAGCAGCAGAGCACTTTCACATAGACACTCAAGGGGCTCAAGAAGAAAGTCTTTGCAGAAGAGATCATGGGGGACAAGAAGTCTGTTGCACAAGCCATACCAATTCTGAAGTCTATCCAATGCAGAATTGACCCCTCTCTCACCCGGGCAGTCAACCCCAGAATGGAAAAAATATCCAGGGCTGCCCCTTCCGACTCACTTTACATAAGGGGTCAGCTTAAGGCCGACTCTTTGGTAGTTACTACCACCAGGAAAAGAGCAGGGACACCTCTAGCATCATCTGAAGCTCCCCCAGACAAGAAGAGCAAGAAAATATATGGTCTAGGAAGGAAAGTGGCCTCCACTTCCGCTTACCAGGCAAGAATTGCGAATACCACCACTCTGCTTGCAAGTTATAATTGTCACCAATGGGAGCAAGTAGCTGCCCTCATTGCTTCCGCACCTTAACCACTAAAGGGCCAGTTAGCCCAGATTGCGTCGGAGGGTAGATCGGTGTCCGGGTGCATTCTGAAAGCGACATTTGATGCAGCAGACAATGCAGGCCGGCTCATTGCAGAAAGCACTGTCCTCAAGAGATACACTTGGCTGAGACAGTCAGGGTTCAAATCCGAGACCCAGGCTACTCTTATCGACATGCCAGTAGAAACAAATGTCTTGTTTGGAAAAGCGGTAGAGGAGTCACTCAAAACTGCCAAAGAAGAATACAATACCCTAAGGTCCCTGGGACAATTAACTAACAAACCCACGAACCAAAGAGGGAATAATAATTTTCGTTGCCCACACGGCCAAAATTCCCAGAGGGGTTCTAATTACTCATAGGGCCAAGGTACATCGTGGGGTGGCAACCAACAAACTACCCAAGGTTACGCCAGAGGTAACAAGAGGGGCCGTGGTAGAGGTGGTACGCCTCCCAGCAAACAGTGACGCTCCGCTCAGGGTCCCTTAGCATGCATCCCCAGTAGGGGGGGTGCATTTCCACCTTCACCCAGGCATGGGAAGAGATCACCTCGGGCAGATGGGTGCTGTCCACAGTGTCCGCGGGATACTGCATCGAACTGTTGGTGCGTCCCCACAACCACCCTCCGAGACAAAAAATACACTCGCTGGACCACCAAAAGATCCTCCTCGAGGAAATCGTCAATCTTCTTGCAAAGGACGCAATAGAACTCGTCCCGGGCAACCAGGTAAACAAGGGTATTTATTCAACTTACTTCCTTGTGCCAAAAAAAGATCCGGCAATGCGCCCAGTATTAGACTTACGGTCTGTAAACAAGTATTTGAAGCCCCAAAAATTTTGCATGACTACACTCCAAGAGGTAATCCCCCCCTAAAAAGAGGAGATTACATGGCAACATTTGACATGAAAGATGCCTATTTTCATATTTCCATGTTACCAGCGCACAGAAGATTCTTGTGCTTCAAGGTGGACGGTCGGCACTACCAGTTCAAGGTCCTGCCCTTCGGTATAGCCTCGGCTCCAAGAGTATTCACCAAGGTACTGGCGGTGGTGGTGGCAGCGCACCTACACAGGCTCATCATGGGGGAGACCCCAGTAATTTGCAGATCCAACATCCAAAGAACGATCGACCTCCTCTTCTAATTGGGTTTCTCAATCAACGAGAAAAAATCAAGCCTGGTGCCAAGCACCTACTAGGAGGTTCCTAGGAGCTGTCCTAAACATTCAAGAGGGGTTGGCCTTTCCATCATTGGAAAGAATTCGGAATCTTCTACTGCAAATTCTTCAATATCGGCCCGGTCGCCAGATGAGGGTGCGCAAAGCGATGCGTTTGCTAGGCATGATGGCGTCATGTATTTACCTGGCTCCCTACGCGTGCCTGCGACCCATGCAGGAATGGTTGGCGAAACAGTGGTCTCAGGCAAGTGGTCAGTGGGACGATCTAGTGGTTGTTTTTCGCCAACACTGGTACAAAGTCTTTGCTGGTGGACAAGAGAGAACCTGTCAAAGGGGAAACCCTTTTACGATCCAGAGATACAGGCGGTAGTCACTACGGACGCGTCCCTGTCGGGGTGGGGAGCACATCTCCTTCACCACACAGCTCAGGGTCTCTGGTCTCACACAGTGGCCAAGAATCACATCAATCTGCTAGAACCTCTGGCGGTCTTCAGAGCGCTTTGAGCGTTCGAACCCCACCTGTTGAAACTGTCAGTGCAGATCTTAACAGACAGCACAACATCGATATTTTACATAAACAAACATGGGGGCACTTGTTCGCCAAATCTGTCCAGACTTGCCCAGAGAATTTGGACATGGGCACTCAGACGGAACATTTACCGGTCATCCCAACATGTTCCAGGGGATCTCAATTCACTAGCAGACGCTTTAAGCAGAGATCCCCTCCCAGAAGAACACGAATGGTGTCTACACGAAGAAGTCGTAGGAGATCTCTTCTCACAGTTGGGTTTCCCCACCATAGACCATTTCGCCACAAGCAAAAACAGATAATGCCCAGGATTCTCATCCAGGTTCCCCCAGCCAGACTCCATGGGGAACGCTCTATGGATGAACTGGTTTGGGATGTTTGCCTACGCTTTTCCACCAAACCCTCTGTTGAGGAAGGTGGTCAACAAGATGCACAGGGAATCAACGACACTCATCCTAGTTGCTCCCTTGTGGGCGAGACAACTGTGTTCCCTCACCTGCGCAAACTGGCAGTGTGCGAACGCATCAGACTCCCGTGCTGGCACAACCTACTATCCCAGCACGAAGGACAAACACTGCATCCTCAACCCAGCCTTTGTGAGCTTGGCAGCATTGCTCCTGAAGTCATAGTTTGGCCATCTACTGCAGAGATGCATGAATATCCTAAAGGAATCAAGGAAACCAAACACAAGACACTGTTACTTTGATGCCATAATAAACAAATCAACCCAGTTCATTGCACTCCTTCCAATATTGTCACCCACATGCTCCACCTGCTGGGTGCAGGGTTGTGTTATGCTCACCTGGCTCCGACAGAGGCGTCGATCTGAACTGGACAGCTGCGGTCTCCACCAATGTGAGGGCCGAGATGACGGACTGGACTGGCCCACCTAGCTTCGTTTGCTTGGCCCTTAGGAATATTCTTCTGCAAATGGAGAAAGGGAATTAACCACTCGTGGAGTTGAGCATAAATCCCCCCACCCTGCTGTTCTCCCCACAGATCACCTTTGATGTCCCCTCTTATAGTCTCACCTGATGGTTTGAAAAGCTGAGCTCTCCATCCTGCATTGAGCGCAGGGGCGCGTTGATAACCAGTTGCTTCACTGGCTCGAAGGAATTGGTGAGTTACAGAACAATATTGACTCCGAAAAGTACGTAGTTTGCAAGAGTTCACATGTCTGACTTTCACTCTTGTCTGATTCCTTGCAGTTTGCAGCTTGACCCCTGTTAGGGAGAATTCTCTCTTTAGGCTGAATTTCCTAACCTAGTGAGTCCCCCAGCAGCTTTGCTGGATTTCTGGAGTTTGTTTTTTTCTCCTGCCAAGAGTGAGACTCTTTTTCTCCCACTCTTGGACATGATTTATGGTGTTCCTTTGACTGTTCATGTGTTTTATGGGCTATGGGGTCCTTTACTCCATAGGGTCTCATGTGTTTTTACTATGTGTGTTACACAGCACCCTCCGTGCAGTGACACAGGGGTGTCATAGTGACACCCCACCATAGACTCCATACCCTGAGACTGACTACTGTCTCCCAGGGCATATAAAGCCACCATTGGCTTTACTAGTACCAAATTATTAACAGAAACTGGTACAAACCATCATATTGTGGACATACTGGTCGGGGCAATTCAATTGCCCCGGGGTCTGTTAGTCGAGGGCGCATGTCTCCGTCCCCCCTGATCGAGTTTTGGCTGGTGGCAGTGGATATTACTTTTTATATTCGACCGCGAATATATCACTATGGGATATTCCCATTGTTCAAGGCTACCAACTTTAATTATTTAATTCTCATAGCCTCGAACATACCGCCGGTTTATTTAATTAATATTAATTTGCCGGTTGGTATTTTTTGCCAGGACTCTATTCTAAAATGGCGTTTGTTCTCTTCTGTGACTCCAACCCAAGTCGAGCCCTTTGTTCCACTTTTTGGCGGGGTTCTCCACAGAAGCCTCCAAAAGTGGTGCCACTCTGTCTGGGTACCACAGGGGGTTTTGTGGGAGGGGGTTTAGGCACCCTGGACTGAGTTACCTTGGTAACTCAAGTCGCACTCTTGTGTGATTGGCCCAAGTGGTGAGCCGGCCGGCTCACCACTTAGCATGTTTGATTGACAGCTAGGCTGAGTGAATGGGGGTGTGCTGCATAAAAGCAGGGCTTTGTGGACTGGAACTTCAGAAGTCGCCACAGGACCTGAGAATCCGACGAGAGAGAAGCTGAGCCGACCTACCACCACGACACCACCGGTTGAGCCCTGCGGAACTGACTCACCACTTCCCGACGACAGAGAAGATCTCCCGGCTGGAGAGGCTTCTTACCCTGACTGGTGGGCACAACCAGGTTACCTTCTTTTCCTCACATCCCAGGACGTCTTGTGGTCGAATTGCCCGTGCCAAGCACCCCGGCAACCGGATAGCCGCGAATAAAAGGACCGCTCCTTTTACCTGAGAACTCCACAGCTGGTTTCTTCCCTGGCAGTGCAACGGACTCCTGTCTTCCTCCCCGACGAGATCCTCTCTTCCCCCGGACGAAGCACCGACTTGTATCTGTTGCCAGGAACAACTGCCCCCGCTGGAGTATTCTCACCACTTTAAGGTACCGTGTCCGCCAGGCCTCCCTTTCTAAAGATTGCTACAAGGTAATAATAATCCCTTAACCTTCTGGACTGGGCTGGCTGCCTTGACCATCTAACTGGTCCCTTTCTTTGGTCCAACCCTTTTTAAACCTTTTCAAGACTTTTGTGCACTGCAACCGTGTGACCTTGGACACATTTCGTTCTGATCCTTTTAAGGTGGATCCAGCCTTCCGAACTCTAACTTCACGGTTTACTTTGCCTTCCTCTCTTGTTGTGTTCTTGTGAAAGTGTTGGGATCTGTTTCAATGTATACCCTGCTTTTTCCTCCCTTTTTAAAACGAATTATTAGAGTGCCATCTGCGTTAAGCGCTCACCTCTGTCTGAAAATAAGTGGGGCTTTACGTAAGAATTGTCTAATATTCTTTTAAGGGCGTGTATATCTTTTAGTGACCGTGTTTTTGAACTGCTTAACATTAGTGCCTGTGTGTTTTACTACATGTGGTTTTAAATAGATAATTATATCTCTTTTACATCAAGCTCTGGTCAGTGTTTACTTGTTCTACTGTGTTCTGTTGACCTATTGTGAATACTATGTATACTGCCTAACTCTTCTTGAGGGAAGTCTGACTGCTCAGCCACAGCTACCAAGTGAATCTGTGTGGTACAGACTGCTACCAATTGGGTTTCCTGCCAAACACCTGTAGTCTTAAATCTTTTGCAGTGGTCCCAGAGGGAACTGCAGAGGTTTCTGCCTAACAACCCTAGCGAAGAGTTCCTCGTGGTAGCTGACGAAGTTCAGGTAAGGATTTGGCTTTTCCTACACAGTTCAATAAAATAAGGCCAGAATGTAACCTGTTGCTTGCTCCCTTATTCAGGTGTGGAAAGAAAATATGAAGTTTGGGGAAGAATGCCTCCGGCGCTAAAATTAGATAAGTCTATTGCAGTGAGATGAGTTCCCCTTGTTTGTCCCTTTCTCACCTTGTTGTCCTTTTGTTCCCCTTAGGGGCTGGGGTACGGCAAGGATGCAATGGAGACTGCGCCGACCCGTGAAGAGGAATAGTACCCCCGGCGGTAATCGGGTAAGACTATGGGGGGTTTACTATTGCCTCTGTTTATTCCCTTGGCTCACCTTTGCTCTTCTTGTGTTCCCCTTAGGTGCCAGAGTGCGGCGGGAACATGCAGAAGGATGCAGTGGATTGTGAGGGTGCTGCGAAAGCCGGTGAGTTCAGCGCGGCACTGCAGCAGGCGAGGCGGCGCACGTAAAATGCTTCTTTCTTCCAGCTCGAAGGCACAGTGGATCCGGAATTCAGGTAAGGATCAAAGGTTTTGCTTTTATTCTAACCTTTTCTCGTTCTGTTCCTCCCTTTTTCTAGGAGCTGCAGACTCGAGGCGGGCGTGGCAGAAGGCTGGATGCAGGCTTGCAGACACGGTGAGCGTTACGCTGCTGGATGAAGAATAACGCGAAGCGTGTGCTGCTCTTCGGGCATGGTTTAAATAGCCTCCAAAGTAGTCCCAGGTAAGTATTCCTCCCCAGCCCCACCCGAGTAAAAAATAGTCCCTAGGTAAAATAGTCCCTTCCAAGCCTCATTTGGCTTGGAGCTCTGCAGCATGGTCTGCATCAGGTAAGCTTGCAGCATCGTCTGCATCAGTTAAGTTCCACTCTATGAGCCTGGCGCCTATGGCGCCAGGACTGACTCTCCATATGAGCCTGGCGGAATAGGCGCCAGGACCGCACCCAAACAGCCCCTAGCAGGGGTTTTTGAGCTTGCTCAAAATAATGTGGTGCCTGCTTCCGGGGTTGCTGGACCTGGTCTGGTTCCCCGGGGGTAGGCATCATGACAGGTTGGTATTTATTTCACTCAAGGTACACCTGGCGGCGCTGTCAGCCTACACCACCTCCCATAACAAAATGTTGTAGTGGAAAGTACTAGTGGTTAAAGCCTTTATGGAAGGGGTAAATAGACACCACCCTCCAATTTCCAACCCACCACCAGATGGGACTTTAATGTGGTGCTTGCTAAACTCATGGGGCCCCCTTTCGAACCCATGCATAAAGCTAGTCTCAAACACCTGACTTATAAGACTGCCTTCTTAGTAGCCATTACATCCATAAGTAGGGTCAGTGAGATTCAGGCTCTGTCAGTGCAGGATCCTTTATTTACTGTTCATAAGGATAAACTGGTTCTATGAACTCACCCTAGGTTTTCACCCAAGTTCATTTCAAAATTCCATGTTATCCAGTCCATTGAGCTTCCGGCCTACTTCCAAGAACCCAAAAGCTCTGCTGAGGTGAAACTACACACACTAGATGTGCGAAGAGCGGTCCTCTACTACGTAGTCAAAACCGGACCGCTAAGAAAGACAGATCAACTGTTGGTCTCCGTAGCCACAGGCAGAGAAAGGGATCGCGTCTCTAAAGGTGACTTCTCCAAATGGATAGTCATATGTATCCAACTGTGTTACTCCCTTTCAGATAAAACTCTGCCTTTTACGCCAAGGGCTCACTCTACAAGAAGCACGGGGGCCACTCTGGCTTTCATTGCAAATGTACCCCTTGACACCATTTGCAAATCAGCTAAATGGAGCTTTATTCACACCTTTACTCAGCACTACTGTATTGACACTCATTCCAGGACAGATACTCAAGTGGGACAAGCGGTTTTAAGACATTTATTTGCTCATGACCCTTCTCACCTCCCACCTCCTTCTTCTAACACTGCTCGCTAATGTATGCACAGCATGTGATCTAAGCAGATTCCACAAGCCTCAGAAGGGATACATTACTCACCATAATCGTATTTCTGATGCTTGTATCTGCTTAGATTCACATGCGTCCGCCCTTCCTCCCCTCTGAGAGAAGGCGCATGGATGCTTGTAGTCTTATCTTTTTATCTGCTTGGATAATCTGTACTCACGCTAACTCATGTCAGAAAAAATACAATCTGAGGGTCCTACACGCGTGAGGGATCATGGGTACAGTGAACGTCACACTAGGGATAGTATTACTGGCACGCCCTAAGTTGACGCCCATTTTCGAGTTTCGAAAAACAAACTGTAATACTCTGCAGCTTCCACTAGATGCCGGCCTATGCACAGCATGTGAATCTAAGCAGATACAAGCATCAGAAATACGATTATGGTGAGTTATGTATCCCATACAGTTGCTTTCAGGTATTTGTTTCATGTTTTCTTGTTAATTTAAGTTCTTCTTTTATATGTGTATATGTTCAAGATATGTCATACTGTGTCCCATAAGTAATGGGGCATTTAAGTTTGTTCTGTTGTGATGTGATGTTCTGTACTTCACCATTGTGATGGTGTAGAAAATATTTTTTGGGTAAAAACATATCTATTAAAAATAGAGGTACTAAAGAAGTCAGCAGTGATTAAAACACTGATTCAATACCTTTCTGCTTCATTCCAGTGCTTTCAAAAGACTACATAATTTTCTCAGGCGTTCATGCCGACCAGAAAGAGTTTATAGACTGATTATTCACAAATTGTTTTGTTAGGCCATTTTTCGTGTTATTGTAGTCTCTTCTAAGACAGGACAGAGAATCTGTATTGCCTTTTGAGCAGGCGGGAGGCTAGTTTGTCAGAGGATGAGTCTGATGCCCTCAACTTCCTCTCAGCCACCCTACACTTACGGGTAACGAGGTTGGAATCGTAACAAGAGTTGCCCTTGGATGCAGGCTTCAAACGGATCCTCATGACGGGGGTGAGGACATACAGAGTATTATAGATTGAGAGATGAAGGTTGGAAAGGGCTGTGTCAGAGTGCAAGTAAGCCAAAGGTGTAGGAGGAGAAGAGAAAGTAGTGCAGAAAGCCTCCGCTGACACACGCTTGATGGGCCAGATGACCGAGAAGGTGGGTGGTAGTGCTGGGGTCGGCTTAGCCTGAGCAGCAGAGAGTGACTGGTGAGAGGAGAGAAGAAAGTGGTCAGTCCAAGAGAGAGGAGTGGTGAGAGGGTTGGAGAGGGGGAGATCTGATGAGATCAGAACATCTAGGGTGTGCCCTGCAGAGTGAGTCTTTCCAGAGGGAAGAATAGAGAAAAAGAAGCAGGGATTGAACACAGACTAATACTTTACAATTTGGACTGCATTATTAGCTTCCTCGTTTGCCGTCACCACTCCCCCGGATGTTAATCAATGATTAATTGCTGCTAAAAATGGTACTAAGACATTGGAAGACTATAGTAGACTCTCTTTGGGTCTGGGGGATTGAGCTCAATACTCTATCATCATTGAAGAGCTTCTTCTATTGTTTAAAAGGTAATGATCACATGTTTAAACCCACATGAAACAACTACTTTGAAAACTCACTTAACACCAAGGCCTTGCAGGAACATTGAAAGCTCCACTTGAAAAGTGTGGATGCCCAAGGATAATTTCTGCACCGTAAGCATGTTTTGTCTTGTGTTCCTCCTTTCTATCCTTCTCCTGACCTCACTGATCCCAATGTTCGAATAATCTGTAGGATGAACTTAAGAAAATAAGTTTGTGTTGTTTTTGCCAAGACATGTTTAGCAATTAGATGAGGTGTGCATATGTTAAACTTGTAATGCATTCTGCTTGAATAAATAAGGGGAAATGATTAAGACACTGTTCATAAATGACTTATTTGTTGCTTAGTTCATGCATTTACATGCTAACATTATTTTGTTTACTTTGAAAAACAGCTGTACTTTGTCAATTTGCGGAGAAAAAATGGTACCTATTTATGGAAACAAATTAAGACATTTAAAGGTCAGCCTCCAACGCCTCGTGACAAGCTTTCTTGCTGGGTGTACAAGGACAGGTAATATGGACGAGCTATTTTGATTTTATATAATACATGCATTGTCAGTGAGAAATTGTTCACATTTGGGAACATATAGGTCATTTATAACTAAGAATGCTATGTTACAGATATTTATAGAACAAAAACCGCAAAAACAGGATGTTCTCTAAGGTTGGTGTAGGTCATGCAGCTGGAATATTGGCAGGAATATTGTTGAAAGAAGAGAACACGGTTCAGAAGTCCGAGAAGCGGTTGCAGAGAAACAAACCTCCCAAGGACATTCCCTTTCACCGTAGAAGGTAACTGGGACTCGGGAACAATGGGATAACAAAAAGGAATATTTATACAATACAAACCACACTTACCAGTAGAAATTATAATACAGACCTATCATTGAAACAGATGAAAATAAGTCATTGGGATACAAGAGAGCGAAATGACATTGTGATAAGGGAGAGAAAAGGAAATATGCCACTGAACCAAGTAAATAAGCAAGTAGAGTAAAACAAGCTGAATATTACTCACCCAGAGAGAAGGATTATCTGACTAATAGTACCCTCCTATGATACTCTGGAACTGAGAACCAACATTCCATAGCTAGAAAAAGAACACCAAAGGGGATCCCAAGAAGAAGGGAAGAGTACAAAAAGCATTAGAAGAATTCCAGAACTTAAAGAAATCTCAAGACTATTAGAGACTTTCAGAGCAATAAATAAGCCTAGAGATTGGTGCTATAATACTGGGTACTAAAGTACCGTTAAGGAGAAGGGAGACATTCTCCGGATATAGGTTAGTTTTCATAGTAGTAGGGGCAGTTTGGATAGTTTTGGAGTACGGATTGTTCCTTTGGACATTCATGACTGACTGATGAGCACCTTAGTTAAAACATATATGCAAGGATCACCCATAGAGATAGGGAAAGTTAGGCCTTGTCCTTTACTTTAATAAGAGTTTGTGATTCATGCCCACAAAGTGTCTGTGTCCATCTGATTTGCCACATAACCTAGTGTTCTTTGATACCACAGGGCCATGACAGTAGTATGCACCTTCCTTGAGCGAGTTCTACCAGGTTTGCCCAGGTGATGACGATTGAATCTCTTGAGCAAGGCATGGACGTATCTAGCTGATTCACTGGACCGATCCCAGGGACCATATCCCTTGCAATCCACCAAATGTTGGAGCATACCCCTGCAATATGTTGAGCCCAAAATACCAGCCACTTTGAATTCCAGACTGTCATTCTTGTATGAAGGTTGAGGTTTAGAATGGTGCTGATAGGAAAAGCGACTCGGTCGGAGAAGGGATGCATGGAACACTCAGTTAATCTGACTCCAAGTGCAGGGAAGAAAAGGCTTGAAGGTCACAAGATTGATACTTTGGAATATTTGAAAAGGGCCAAAAAAGCGAGGAGCCAGCTTGTATGGCACTACATTTCAGGGTAGCTATTTAGAGGCTGGCCACCCACCTAAATAGGAGGTTCTGGAGTCCAATGAAAATTAGCAAAGAACTTCTTTTGTTTGTTAACCTTTATCAGATGTTCCTTTTCAATTTTGTGGGTGTTGTGTCGGGTTGTAATCCGGCTGTCTGTAGATGGTATGCATGTTTCTTGTGCCAACTGCAAGAGAAATACTTGTGGATGATAGCCATTGGATGCAAAAAACGGTGTTGTGTTCATACTCCTACGTCCCGTCCCCTTTTCTCCATACTTGTGGGACATCTCTCCATCCTGTGGGACGGGACCGGAGCACTTTGTAAAAAGCATCCAAATTTTTCCAAAAATGTGTTCTTCCTCTCTTTCCTGCGCGTGGCCCGGCACGCGGCCGTAACCCCGCCCACCTTGGCTCCGTCCCGCGCCCCTCAGTCCTTTTCTCCGCTCGATGGGGGCCGAACGCACTTGCATCCTCGGAAGATTTTCTTCCCTGTTTTCCTCTCTGGCTCTCGCTAGCGTTCGTCTTATAGTCTGTCTGTCTTTTAAATTGGACTTTCCAGACTGCTCTTCGTGTCATCGTCGCTTCGCGAGGGCGGATCCCCATCCTCTTTGTTTAGAGTGTTTGGGTCCGGAACACCGCTCGGACTCCTGTTTTTACTGTGACTCCCTTTCGGTCCGGGCTCTTCAACATCGGTTGGAACGGTGGGAGGAGGTGTTCGACGTGCTCCTCCATCTCATTTTCAGGCGTTTATCGACGAGAAGAAGAAACGCCTGGTAAGAAGTTCCGTTTTCAGAGCACCCCGGCCGGGGGATACCTTCCCGGGTTCCTCTCGAGCCGGGAGGGGCGTTGATCGCTCTGTCACCGGGGTTCGCCCTGAGTTTTCTCCGAGGGTCTCCGTAAGGGGCCTGTGTACACCGGAGTAACTTCCGAGGCCCCTCCTGTGGGGGCTGTGTGTAGACCCAGTACTGCTGAGTCACAGGGTACCGGAGCTTGCTCTGAGGCCTTTCTTTCGGCTTCCCTTAAAAACAAGACCGGGGTGCGCCCTGAGGCCTGGGTTGGGCCTGTGTTTACCGAACGGATGTTCGAGGCCCGTGCCGATAAGGCTATTACCGTGCCTAGGCCCGAGGTCCCTCGTACAGAGGCTAAGGCTACCAGCAGTTCTGAGGGGCCGGGCAGGGCTCTGTCGCTGAAAGCGATTTCTCACCGTTCCCGCTCTTGTGGTGATACCAGATCTGTTGAGGGGGCAAAGAAACAAGGTTCTTCTTTTACCGGCAGTGCTGAGGTCCTTCCTTCGAAGGCTCAGTTGGCGGTTGGTATGTCGCTTAAACATTCCAGGCCTCATAGTACCGGCTCTGCCGAGGTTCCTTATGTTAAGGCTAAAATTAAGACCCCTGATCCATCGACGGGGACCCCTGCCTCACCTCCTCACGTGCCGCAATTCCCCTCAGATGAAGACAAAATGGCGGCCGTTCCCGCCACGACCACGGTGGCCATTTTGGGTACTACCCCTACAACTACGCCATCGGCCTCTGGTGTAGGGTTCGGTCCCTTGGGTGAACATAAGGTCACTTGTGCGTATCCTTACCGGCCCGTTTATGATTGGAACGCCCGAATGCCTCTTCCGCACAATGTTTCGCTGCCTGCAGGGGCGGTCCCTTTGATTTATGTGGATACGTCGGCGGAGGGCCCAGCGTGGCACCCTTCTCAGTTACGTCCCTGGAATTGTCCACCTCATGAGAGGCCTCCTCAGGTTCCGAAGTCATCTCCTGAGGACGCTTTTATCGGTAAATCTCAAGCGCTTATGCGCACCGACCCCATGAGGGAATATTTCAAAGGGCTTTTTAAGGAAATTTATCCACCAGCGCCTCCGGCTCAACCCGTTCCTCTGGTGTTCCGCCGACGCCTCTTTTGCCCGTGGTGCCTGCCCCTGCTCTTCCACCTTTGCCACCGTTGTCCCCAGTGGACAAGGCAGTGCCTGACACGGTTCAGCAGGATCCTGACCTGTCAGATGACCCTCAAGGCGAGCAGGACAACGAGGACCTTCCCCGCTCTGTTAGAGCTTTTCATGACTGGGTACTGGACATGATGAATTTCTTAGATGTCCCGGTTCCCGAGGCACCTGCTCCACAGGAGGGCGTGCTTTCTAGAGCGTTCATCCTGTCTCCTTTGGAGCGTACCAGCCTTTTCCTGCAGAAGGAAGTTTTGTCTGAGGTCCGAAGAGTCTGGGAGAAGCCACACACAGGACTTTTCGTCAATAAAAAGATTGACGCGAGGTACAGGCTGCACTCTTCGGAGGAAGTGGCCTTGTCGTCTTGTCCGCCTCCCTCCTCCACAGTGGTGGCTGCGGCCACGTTGCAGTCCAGACCTGCAGCATCCTCTTCCGCGACGGCTACCCAGGTCTTGGGAAAGGAGGACAAGCTCCTGGACTCCCTAGGGAGGAAAATCTTTGCCAATTCGGCTTTGCAGCTCAGGCAGGCCAATGCCGAATTGATTTTGGCGGGAGCTAACATGCGGATGTGGAGAGGTCTGTCAGAGTTTGAGGAGCATATTCCGGTCGAGAAGTTGGAAGATTTCAGAGGTGGCCTTTCCGATGCCAGGGTCTTGACCCAGGATCTCCTGGAGGCTGCGGCTCATCACGTAGACACCTCGGCTCGGGGCATGATGCTCGGGGTTTATACCTCGAGGCAAGCGTGGCTGCATGCCACCAAGTTTTGGAAGGAAGTGCAAGACAAGGTTTTGGACCTTCCATTCGATGGTAAGGAGCTTTTTCATTCTTCTACTGATGTAGAGCTCACCAAAACCAAGGATAGCACTCAGACGGCTAAATCATTGTCTGTTCTGGTTAAAGCTCCTTTCAAACCTCAGAGACCGTTTTCGCAGAGTCGACCTGGTTTCAGGGGCTTCCTCGACCGTAAATCGCGCAGAGTGGACACTCCTGCGGGAAATAACCGCCGTAGACAACAGCGTACGCGGTATTTCTCCCGCTCCTCAGCCTCCTCATCAGGTTCAGGTGGCACCGCCACCGATAAACCTGCCAAATGAGGTTTTTCCGTGCTCGCACGAGAACCCGGTGGGAGGACGCATCGCATCTCATTGGGAGGTGTGGCAGACCATCACAGAAGACAGATGGGTCTTGTCAGTCGCTCGGGCGGGCTTCCGCTTACCTTTACCCCCTACCCCACCCCTCAACCCTCCTTTTCAGCTGTCGGGCTCACCCTCCCTCAAGGCCGAGGGTCAGAAACTTCTGCTCCTCAGAGCTGTGGAACCCGTTCCCCTTGGGGAGCGAGGGTAGGGCTTCTACTCCCGACTGTTTACGGTGCCCAAACCCAACCAGGCTGGCCTGCGCACCATCCTAGACCTTTCCCAGTTCAATCTTTCCTTACCCCAAGAGAAATTCCAGATGATCACGCCCGGCCAGATTCGCTCCTCGTTGCAGGCGGGCGATTGGCTCAGCGCGGTGGACCTTCAGGATGCGTACATGCATATCCTGATTTGGGCTCCACACAGGAGGTACCTCCGTTTCTCTTTGGGAGAGGAGCACTTCCAGTTTCGGGTGCTTCCTTTTGGCCTCAGGTCGGCGCCGCGTGTCTTCACGAAGATGATGTCGGTGATTGCGGCCTATCTTCGTCTTCAGGGTATCCATGTGTATCCTTATACATCCTTCTACGCAGCCCTTGTCCGCTGGCGGCAGCGGGCAACCTCCAGTCTCTCCTTCAGCTCCTGTTCCATCTTGGGCTGTCGGTGAACTGGCGGAAATCCTCCATGACGGTCTCTCAGGACCTGATTTTTCTGGGTTTTCGTTGGAACATGATCGACTGCAGAGTATACCTGACCGGGGACAGAATGGCGGATCTGTAGGCCACGTGTCAGATGTTTGTGCAGTCGGAGAGTATGTTGGCCTGGTGGTTCCAGAGGCTTCTGGGCCTCATGGCCTTGTGTATGCTGGCTCTTCCTCTTGCTCTTCTCAAAATGAGACGGACCCAGATGGCCCTTCGGAATTCATGGCGTCAGGCAGTGGACCCAGACTTCATGCGGATAATGATTCCGGATTCCATTAGAGTAGACCTGGACTGGTGGTCATCTCTCACCAATCTGTCTGGGGGCGCAAGGTTTCAGGACCCGGTCCCTATGGTGACGATCATGACGGACTCCTCCCTCTTATGGTGGGGTGCGACGTTAGATCTCCTTCAGGTCTCGGACCTCTGGTCGCCTCAGGACAAGCTCCTGCACATAAACCATCTGGAGCTTCTGGCGATTTTCTTGGCGCTCAAGGCGTTCAGACCAGTCATTGTCAACAGAGTGGTCCACATAAGAACGGACAATGTGGTGTCAATGTATTACATCAACAAGCAGGGGGGAACAAAGTCTCCCCCCCCTCGTGGACCTGTCCATCCAGATTTGGGAGTGGGCCGTGCTTCATGGTGTCTGGCTGCTTGCAGTGCACATCCCGGGCCAGCTGAATGTCACAGCAGATGCCCTTAGCTGGCGGACAGTGGTCAGCTACGAGTGGGAGTAGAAGGCGGAGGTCCTCTCGGGGATTTTCTCGCGCTGGGGCACACCGCAGGTGGACCTCTTCGCGACGGCGACGAACAAGAAGCTTCCTCTGTATGCCTCCAGAGGGGGGCTGGGAGCCTCCTCTATGAGGGATGCTCTAGAGATTTCATGGCACAACATGAGAGCTTACGCCTTCCCGTCTCTGCCTCTAGTTCACCGGGCAATTTGGAAGTTGAAGAACTCGGTCAACTGTTCTCTTCTACTGATAGCCCGTGGTGGTCGGCCAGGTTTTGGTTCTCAGAACTCCAACACCTGTCGGTTTATCCGCCAATCAGGTTACCGGTAACTCCCGATCTTCTCCACCAGGGGGAGCAGCAGCTGTGGTACCCCTCCCCACAATCGCTCAGCTTGGCGGCTTGGTGCCGGAGTTCTGGTCTTTAGAGCATTTGAATTTGTCTGCGGATAACATGCGTATTATCCAGGCAGCCAGAAAACCTTCGACCAGATCTCAGTACAAGAGTAAATGGCTCAGGTTCTGTCATTGGTGTCTAGAGAAGAAATTGGATCCAAGGGGGGGCCACGGTTGACGCGGTGTTGTCCTTTGTGTCCTCCCTAGCAGAGTCAGGGGTTCATGTTCTGTCATGCAGGACTTACCTGTCAGCAGTCTCTGCTTATCTCTCTACGGATCAGTGTTCGTTCTCTCTGGCTAACCCAGTGGTAAAGAGGCATTTTGCTGGTTTAACACGCCTTTACCCTCCAGTTCGTAATCCGCACCCGCCATGGGACCTGAATGTTGTCCTGACGGCGCTGTGCCATAAACCCTTTGAGCCGATGGCTACTGTGGACCTCAAGTACTTTCTTGGAAAGTGTCCTTTTTGGTCGCCGTCACATCGGCAAGGAGAGTGCGTGAGCTCCAAGCATTGTCGGTGGAGCATCCTTTCTTGGTCTTTCACAAGGGCAAGGTAGTCCTTTGAACTAATCCGGCTTTTCTGCCGAAGGTGGTGACCGAATTCCATTTGAATCAATCGATCTCCCTACCGGTCTTTTTTCCGAACCTCGCCTCTGAGGCGGAGAGGGTTCTACACTGTCTTGATGTCTGAAGAGCTCTCAAGTTCTACCTGGATAGGACTTCTGAGCTTAGAAGTTCTTCTCAACTTTTTGTGACTTTCGGCAACCCTCAAGGCAAATGGGCATCTAAGGCAACTATTTCTAGGTGGATTGCCGCCTGTATCACGGAGTCTTTCACTGTCCAAAAGCTGAAACCTCCTAAAGGTATTCATGCACACCTGGTGCGGGGCAAGGCAGCTGCGGTTGCTTTCCAGAAGTATGTTCCCTGGGAGTCCATCGCTAGGGCAGCTACTTGGGCCTCTCCATCTGCTTTCTGTAAGCATTACTGCCTCGATATGAGTTCTAGAGCTGATGTTCAGTTTGGTCAGGCTGTGCTGAAGAACCTTTTTTCCCAAGCACTCCTTACAAGTATGGAGGAAAGGGGACGGGACGTAGGAGTATTGACAGGTTACTCACCGTAGTGACCACCTTACTCCTAGTCCATAGTCCCCTTTCCTCCATACGCCCGCCCGCCGTCCCCTCTAATAAGGTTCCTCTGTATTGGTAATGGGTCTCTGACCTGGCAAAGAAAAGGACTGAGGGGCGATGCGCGGGGCGGAGCCAATGTGGGCAGGGTTACGGCAGCGTGCCGGGTCCCGCGCAGGAAAGAGAGGAAGGAAACATTTTTGGAAAAATTTGGATGCTTTTTACAAAGTGCTCCGGTCCCGTCCCACAGGACGGAGAGATGTCCCACAAGTATGGAGGAAAGGGGACTATGGACTAGGAGTATGGTGGTCACTACGGTGAGTAACCTTTTAATTGTCGACTGCAAGGAGTTATAATTCTGCAATTGGCAAAAGAATAGCCCAGTTATCAGCAGAAGCAGTGTCAAAACAGCAAAGAACAGTTCCAGTACATGGTTGACATGTTCTGTCAGTCTGTTCGTCTGTGGATATCCCGAAGATATATTCATGTCAATATGTAGGGCCTTGCATAGATGTTTCCAGAACCAGGAGACTAATTGAAATGCCTGGTCTGGTTCTATCCCGGGGATGACCATAAAGTCAGAAGATCACTTGAGACATGTGCCATCTCAAGGGCTATAGGACCTTTGGGCAAGGCAGAACAATTGTCTGTCTTTGTGAAGCGATAAACTGTAGTCTTATCCTGAGATAATGGAAGATCCACAAAGAAATCTGAGAATATAGACATTCACTGTCTCATGGGGACAGGTAACGATGCAGCCTCCCAATGATCGCTTGGTGCTAAGATTTACTTTGTGCACAAACAGGATAGTAAGCTATTTAGTCTAAATCGTCCTTATGCCAAGTGGGCCACCAGAGATTCCGGGCAAGCAAACAGGATGTTCTGTCGTCGCCCATGTCCAGCAGCTTGCTTGTCATGATATAACTGGAGCACTTGTTCCTGAAGATTGGCTGTAGGGACATACAACCGATTGTCCATGAAGAACAAACCCTGATGTTCTTCCAAGCCTCTTTCTATGGATGGCATTACGGGGGCGGTGTTCCTGTAGGCTTGTTTGTTTTGCAAAACTTGCTGAGAAAGGTTCTGAACTGCAAAAATAAACCTAGTTTCTGCATGTAGATGTTCTGGCTGTACCTTTGTAGTCAGAGCCCTCTTCTCCTTCCAAGATAAGGCATCAGCAACCAGCTTCTTGGAGCCAGGTAGGTAGGTCACAAAGAAGTCAAATTGGGCAAAAAGTAGGTCCAACGGGCATGCCTACTTTTCTTACATTCAAAGATCTGTGGCGTTTGTAGGTTCTTGTGATCAGTCTTGAACTCTGCAGGGTGTCTAGTGCCCAAGAGGTGTCTCCATTATTGGCAAACTAATTTTAGTACCAAAAGCTCCAGTTCCAAAACCTATTTCCTTTCGCTGGAAGTGAGCTTTCTTGAATAATAGGCAGTGGGAATATTCCAGCTTGTCATCTTGTTGGAGCAAAAAGGCTCCCATGGCTCCATCTAGTGCATCTGCTTCCAGCACAACAGGTCTTGTAATATCCGGTTGACATAGGATGGGCGCTTGAATAAGGTTTGTCTTCAAGTTTTGGAATTGCCTATTCAGCCTCTTGGGAATATGCAAACCTAGTTCCTTTCTTTATTAAGGTGGTATGGGGTTGGATCTGCTGCGCGAAACATGGTATTAACTTCCTATAGAAGGTGGTGAGGCCAAGGAACTGCTTTACTTGTTTAAGCGAAGACTGAGAGGGCCACCTCACAGTAGCTTCTATCTTTCGTGGATCAGTGTCTATGCTTTTGGCAGACAAGATGCACCCCAGATAAGCCACTCAAGTAGCATTGAAGAGGCATTTCTCCAATTTGGCCTTCAATCGATTGTCTCAAAGACATTTCAATACTTCCTGGTTTTTGTTCTTGTGTGAGAGTGCATTGTGCTTGGTGCTCTGAACGTCTTAACGTTCCAACTTGCCTGCAATAACTTCGCTCCAAGCAGCACTGCGAGCCATGCTCTTGGTGCTTCCCCTGCTTCCTGGAGGAGGCGGGGCCATCTACGGACACGTAACGCATCACGTGACTGATCTCTGCCACAAATTGCCGGGCCAACCACCCTTGCGGCGTTAAGCCCTGGAAGCAGTAAGGGCTGGAGCTGCTGTTGTGCTGTTCGGCTGTGACCTGTGAGTAAATTGGTCCGGCCTCGAGAGCTGTAAACACATTCATACCAGCTTCACCAGTCTTCAGGGTTAGGGGTGGAGAGTCGGACTCTGGCAGCTCCATAAGCTGTCGGGCGTTCCCTACCCTGAGACTGTGTGCCTCACCAGGTTATATGGCTGAATGAAGTTATTTTTAAATTATTTAACTTGATCTTGTACTGATAAAAGGACATTTGTAATTTTAATACATTGTAAACTATATTTGTATTCATAATTTTCTATTTGATACGCATAGATCCATTTCTATTTGCAATCTCTAATTTTAAGAGTGCTTTCGGGGCAGCTTTAGAGCTGTTTTATTTTGCTTCTGGTTTTAGTGCAATATTCCACATATTAATGTTTACTATCCTATTGACTGCTTTATATGCTATTTTTTGGTTATCTCTATTCGAACTGTTATAAACTGAAACCTAGTTTTATAGTGTAAATTCCTTATTGTCAACCCTTTTTTCCCCCTATTTAGCCCTGGGTTCTGGTTTTGTCTGAATGACACGTAAGGGACTTCGAAGTCAGACAGCTATGGAGGCTTCTTTTGTCTCTACTCCTTCTGCTACAGAAAATTTCCTTCCTGCGTCGCCAGTCACTATTGCTTCAGATGTTTTCATCCCTGCTGCTTTGGATAATTCACATCGTGTACCAGTAGTTGTTCCCTCTGACTCCTCTCCCCTAAAAACCCTGGCTCAGGCCCAAATTCATGCCAGGGATAGGTCTGAGGTATTTGATGCTATGGGTAATTTTCCATGCGCAACAGCCTATAACAGTTGCATTTTTATTGGGAAGCAAGACATTTCCATGGACACACATGAAGAGCACCTAGCAGCCACTTTAGCCTCTAATCTCGAGGAAGGCCTTAGTTTACCAAAGGCTAGGGGCCATATGGACCATCCTAACAACATGGTAAATAGTGTGCTTTCAACCCCCGCTCAGTTATATCCTAGGACGCCTACACTGCCTGGTATGGTGGATGTCTCTGTAGCTAACGCTACAGACTCATCGGTGGTGACAAAAGGGGCTGTTGACTGCCTTTCTCCTCCTGTGGTCAATGGGAACGATGCTATCCCTTCCACTAAACATTTGCCGGAGGTTTATTCCTCTGTTATGGGTGTAAATCATACCTCCTCTAATCATGTTAATCTTTCTGCCAATTTAGCTGGAACTCCCAATACTCGTACAGTGAAACCCATTGTGTTTAAAACTCCACTTAACAAATCCCATAATCTCACCTCTAAAACAAAATCTAATTTGGGTACTGTCAAATCCTGAGGGCCACGTGGATTAGTGTACCTCCGTCCCCAAGCACCAGTCAGAGAGGGGCAAAGTACTCGCTGACCGGTTATTGGAGCCACAGGTGGGGAAAACAGGAAACTCCAGGTTCCGGGTGGCTGCAAAGAAAATACCAGGTTAGCTAATGGCTACACGGTATTCACAACAAGCATAAACAAATATAAAGAAAGACCTACCCTGGAGGTAAATGATGAGTGACTTGAATCTAAGTGAGTTTTCCCCAAGGGTCAGATGAGTTATCAGGTTTGTCAGAGTCTTTTAAGGCTTCCCTCCCTTCCTCCTCACCTGAGGTATCCGTAGGGTAGTCTTGTGCCACCGACCTTCTTCCTGGGCGTCTTCGAGCTGGATCCTTGCCGTCTTTCTTGCCTTCCTTTCTTTGACGTAAGTAGGGGCGAGCTTCCAGGGATGCCACGCTTTCGGGTGATTGGGGAACCGAACAGCGGGAACTCCTGGAAGCCGGCTCCTGAGCAGGGAAAAAGCCTCAACGGCAGAAAAAACCCTGCGATGAGAGTCCGGAACAGGAAGATGCCCGAGGTGATGTCTTGGGATGTTGAGGATGATCGGAGTAACAAACTTGAAGAGCAGAGAGTGACGGATGAACAATGGGGGAGAAATCCCAGGTAAGCAGAATCACCTCCAGAGAATGCGAGGATGAGGAGAATATACCAGGAGAGAAAACAGGGTTATCCAGAGGAATGAAGAGGAGCACACAGGACCAAAGAATGGTAAAGCCAAGGCGCCAATGAGGGAGAGACCAAAGGAGCCAATCTGAGAGGAGGGATCACAGAGAGACCGGTCAGGGTACCGGTAAGTGAGCAAGCGGGAAATAACAAAAGAAAGTCCAATGGAGGGGAGACTAGCCAGAACGCGGGGGTGAACAGCGTAACCTTCGAGCCGGGAGAAGCAGAGAAGGTGCAACGCGAAGAAACGCTGCTCGAGCCCGACACTAAATAACATCGGCGGCCATCTTGGAAAAACACTAGAGCGGTGCTTCCCAACGGCCGTCGAACGTAACGGCACCTGTCAATGGCGTCTCCACAAATCCCAGAAGCGCCGCCCAACAGGAATCATGACATGAGTAGTGCAGAGGGGATAACGGGACCACGGGATCTAAAGGGAGAGGAGAGGGCTTGATTGTAGGTGCACAGTTCTTTGCAAAGTTCCAAGAGGTAACTGAAGGTTTATCAAGCGCCAAATCCAAAGGTCAATCCACAAACAATCCAGGAAAAAAGTTCAAAGTTCAGATAATCCAAAATTCCAAGAGGTAAGCGCCAAATCCAAAAGGTCAATCCACAAACAATCCAGCAAAACAGTTCAAAGTTCAGATAATCCAGTAATACAGGTCAGAAGAAATCCAAGCGCCAAAATTTGAGGGTAATCCAGAAGAAAAACGAAGTCCAAAATCCAAGAAATTCGATAAGCATGAAGTTCACAACACAGGAAATCGCTAAACGCCGAGAGATCAGCTGAGAAGCAATGTGTGCAAAGGCCAAGCCCCTTTTATTGCAGTCTTCCTGATTCGTTGGCCAATCGGGGACGGTTTCCTGGTCACGTGATCTTTCACTTGGTCACATGATCCATTTTCCTGGTCACGTGATCTTTCACTTGGTCACATGATCCAGTGGTTCATTTGATGCCTGTTTCCTGGAAGCCATGTCACATGACCCCTTCTTCGTGACGAATAGCGTCGAGTGGGGGACCGCAGTATGGAGTGGTGATCTCCTCCGCGCTTGCAATCTCCAAGGCAATCCCTATTGCAGGCGTGGAAATCGACGCCAGGGATGCCTCAGAGTGTAGCGTCCCACTAACTTTTTTGGAAAGAGGACTGCAACCAGTACCTTGGTCAAATCTCTACACTCACTTCCCACAGTGGCCACATTGGAACATTCTCATCTAGTCGATGTCGCTAAGAAACTAGTGATTGAAGACCCTCAAGCTCAGGATATTGATGATATTAGCATAATCGAATGTGCAGATAGGGCAATTGCAGAAAGCCATCTGGGTCTCAACTCTAATAATACAAACAATGTCACCCAGCAAATTTGTGACGATTCCTATGTGGGCTCTCCCTCTGATCTCATCAATTTCATTGATGAGCATACAGGAAAACAAAATTGGCTGCGAGAAAAGGGTCTACTCGCTGACTCTAAAAAGGATCATGGCAGCGAGTCCATCCTGCATCATACTCTTAAAGAGGCGGATGACAGAATTAAACTTTCTCAACCTACTCTTTCAGCTCTGAACATGGTTCTGAGCTCCTTTGTGAGCCTGTATGGCAACATTTGGTCAGAGGTTAGATCCCATTCACTTCTCTCTGAAATGCATTCCAGGTTGGAGGGCCTTGACAGATTTGAAGAGTTAGTTAAAATTATTAGGGAGGCCACTTTGTAATGCCTACACTTGGCTCTGAGCCCATCCTCTCTAACCAGTTAACTGTTGATACCCAAATGATAAATCAAGGGCTCATTGGGAAAACGTTGACTACACAAGGGGTAGCTTCAGATATGGGTTTGGGTGTCATTGTTCCCCGATGCTCGGATCAGGTTATCTATGATCATCCTCCGATGTTCCCTCCAATGACATCTGAGGGTGTGCGAGGGGTTTCTGGTATGGAGGTAAAACTCCCTACCATTCACACCAAAGTCATTACGGAATTAATGGAGGATAAAGTCCAAGTGGAGTCCTCCAGCTATCCTCTTAATTCTACTGTTCAAGTTCTTCCCCGTGTAGGGAAGACTGTAGAATCGACCATGCCACCTAAGGTAGTCCACGTCACCTCTTCTATGGTCCCTTATTCCATTCCGACTGTAGCGAATACATCTGATCCTATTGACTTCACTAAAGAAATGATACTTCAAAAAGGTTTTCCTTGTAAAGGAAGGAAAAAAAAATATTCAGCAAATGAAGAAAACTAAAAATCAGAAGAATTTGAAAAACATCAATTCAAATACTAATCAATTTTTTAAAGATCTTTTTCTGGCAAACACTTTAGCTTCTACAACCCCTTCACTTGTTCCCAAGGGGACTGGGAATCTTGCTGAACCAGCAGTTTTTGTGACCTCTATTTCCAATATGGTGGCCACTCCGGCCACAGTTCATTCACTTCCCACTACATTAGTATTATCCAGTTCATCTGACACCTTGGTAGATGGCCCTACTACCACCAATACTGTTCCTTTAGTAGTGGGGCCTAATACTGAGGGGGTTGTGGACATTTCGGTCTCCAGCCCTCCTATAATAGTTTCAGCTCTACCAGAACCTACGTCCTCCAATGATTCAGTTGAATCATCCCCCAATTCTATTACTAAGCCGCAGGATCCATCCGCAGTTGTTGAAATCCTAACTACTCCATCTAATCCCATATCTGGGGAGGATTCTCGTCATCCAGAGACTACTAACGCGTCGATCGCAGCAAACTTGGTTAATATTGACATGGTTAAACAGCTATTCCAGGCGCTACTTGTTCTAAAACTGTTAGTGGGGCAGTGCCTAATTCAATTATAATCCCTTCTCAGGATGGGGCTCCATCTACTCCTTCTTTATCTTTGGACCCCCTTCTCCCTGCCGTTACTGAGGGTCATCCTACCAATACCGAGCCTATAATGAGGGACCATGGTATGGGAGTACGATCAGTGGGGGGTCCCCTTGTACCTAACTCTCTTAATTTAGCTCATCCAAGTATGTCTAGTGTTGGACCCGCAATGGGCAATGAAGGTGATCGCCCATGGCCCGATTTTGCCCATTACAGTAATTCTTTCAATTCATGTGAAAGATTCCCTGTGGGTCCAAACACAATCCAAAATAGGTCTATATTAAGGGGTGCAAGGGGCACCGACTTGAAGGCTGACTCCTTAAATCAGTTCACCAAAAAGACCACTGATTCTTTACCTCAATTAGCAGAAGTGAAAGATCCGCTTGATATTCTTCAGCTTTCAAGTCTCTGGGGTCAAGACATGCCAATTTGTCTTAATCGCGGCACTAATTTCAAGATTTTTCACCTATTACCCTCGCTCTCTCTCATCTCTAGCTATGACATGGATAGTATTTTCTTCTCTATTCAGGGTCGGGGAGATGTTACTAATATCGTTCTTAAATCAAGAGTGGTCCTGGAACTGATTATGGGGCATAGGGAAGGGTTAAAGCAACTTGGTTTCGAAGCAAACCTACTAGAATCCACTCGGTTTCCCAGTAACAAGGGCGGGTGTGCTGACTATAGGGGAAACCTCACTATGGTATATCACCCGGAAAGAATTTCACAGCCCCAACGGAGGCAATTTACTCCCAGATTTAATGGAAACTCTCGAAACTGGGCACAAGTTACCGCAGGGCTGTGGAAATTAGTACCATCTGATTCATTCTGAACTTTCTACAAAGGGTTCCACCTCGAATAGTTTTACGTTTCTATCTTGGAATTCCAGAGGTAATTCCCATCTCTTTACAAATCTGGACACTGTATCTACGATTAGGGCTTCACACTGTTTTTTTCTGCAGGAAACCTGGATGCTTTCTATTCCCGTTCTAGATGGATTTGATATCTTTTCTCAAAATGCTAAACCTAGTTTGGCAGGGAGGCCCTCTGGGGGGTCTTCTTATAGGAATTAGAACCTCCTTTGGTTTTAGGAATAACGTTCTTCCGGATATGCCTTTTGGCATCTTGGCCTTGGAGGTGACTTCCCTTGATTTAATAGTCTGTCTCCTCCTCATTAATGTATATTGGCACAAGGGAATCTCCACGCTTGAGCCGTTTCTACAAAGGTTAACGGATATGCTTCTCTCTTGGAGATCTATTGGCTATGGAGGAGGATTCTCGCCCAGGCCTGAAATTTGTACAGGCCGTCTCTGGAATTTCACTTTGGATTCAGTTGGTCTAACCTGTCTTAACGGCTACTATGATGCCACTCGTCCTACATGGCGTAGATCCTTATCAACATCTACTCTAGACTATGTCTATGTAGATCATTCTCTGTCTCCTCTCTCGTCCGAAGTCGAGGTCTCTTTTAATTCATGGAGTGATCATGGTATTCTCCCGGTTTCATTTGTCTGTCCTTTTCCCATTAAGTTTCTGCCTGCTGGGGGTCCAAGCCATCTCCAAACTGTGGGACAAGGGACAGGGGTACGTTGGTCACCTATTAATATCAGTTTCCTTAACCGCAAACTGATATCTTCCCTTAATCTTACTTCTTCCTCTTGGAAATTAGCAGTTTTCAATACAGTTTATTTTGATAGTTTTCTTAATGCTCTTCACAGTATTATTCATGGCCTGCTTAGGAAGACCGTCTTCAAAACATCTCACCCTCATAGATTCGATAAAGAGTTGGCTACTGTAAAGGCCCTCACTCAGAATCTTATTAGAGGTGTACAAGCTCTAGACACTGAGTGGGTCGATAAAAAAATAAAAATTAAAGCCATCCGCCAAAAATCTAAAAATTACTGTAAGTCAAGAAAAGCTATTATGCTACAAAATGACGTGGAACATATGCTTGCAGTACTAATTAAACGAGATTTGAGGGCATTCTGGGTTACTTTGTCTAGCCTAGACGATGTGGCGGAGGCCGATCAGTTGAATGCCATCCCAGAGGTTCAGTGGGTAGAGCACTACACTGAACTGTTCGATATAGGGGTTGAGGGATTAGAATCTCGTACTTCGGGGAAGAATATGTCTAAGGACTCCTGGAAGCCTTTAATTGATTCTGAGATAGTTTTTGGACTTATTTCTAAAGCAAAGAAATCTAGGGCTCCGGGGCCTAATGGCCTAACTAACAACACATTTAAAGCTGAACCACATCTTTGGGCCAACCTCCTCTCCTTACTTTTCCAAGACGTTGTTAACTCTGGGAATGTACCCATTAGCTGGCAAACTGCTCACATTGTGCCCATCTTTAAGAGAGGTTTACGTACTTTGATCAAAAATTATAGACCTATTTCTCTTATCGATGCGGACTGCAAGCTTTTTGCCTCTATGCTTCTGTCCCACCTTAACTTCTGGATTAAGGATAACCATATTCTCCCGAAACAACAAACAGGTTTTAGGGCGGGCCACTCAACTAATCTTAATGGTCTCATCATTACTGCCCTACAAAGTTCTACCTGGGGTAAATATGACGGCTGTCTCTACGTTGCTTCAATTGATCTGTCAAATGCCTTTGATTTGGTAATTAGGTCAGGACTCTAAGAAAAGTTAACCAAATGGGGTATTCCGGCTGGCCTTCTTACTCTTATCATGGCAATGTATGAAAATTCGGGGGTTCATATTAGGCTCGACTTGGCAGGAACTCTTTCTAGAAGGATAAGGACCCGTATTGGGGTGAGGCAGGGTTGCTCTTTAGCTCCCTGTCTTTTTATCCTTTATATGGCAGATCTGGGCGACTTTTTGGGAAATACAGGCATGGTAAGCGCTAAACTAGGGGATCTTAGGCTCTCATGGTTGGCATATGCCGATGATTTTCTTCTCTTCGATCACGCTAAAGTTGGACTGCAGAGGCTCATCTGTAAATTTGAAGAATATGCTACTCTAAATGGGTTGAAGATCAATCCGAGCAAAACCCGTACTATGGTCTTTTCCAAGGGGAGAAAAGGGAATAACAAAGTATGGAAAATTGGTGGTGAAAATATCATCAGAGCGCATAAAATAGTCTATTTTGGTTTCTTATTCTGGCCCAACCCTCGGCGATTGAACTTAGACGATTTCTTAGACACAAACTGCTCCCACTTATCTCCCAATCCATAAGACTAGACAACAAATATTGTGTGTTCTCTCTTAAACCTGTAGTAGACATTTTCATGGGTAAGGTCACCCCAAAGCTACTTTATGGAATGGAACTTCACTATTCGGCACTTTTGACTTTTTGGGACTCTCTTGAGGGGATCTATTGGAGTAAAATTTTGAAATTGTCGAATTCTATTCCAATAGTAGCCATAAGATATGCACTAGGGCTAGTCTCATTGCGAGTCAGGATTTCTTTGGAGGGTCCTCTCTTTTTTCAGTTCTGCTTTCTCCGAAACCTGATACCCTCTATGCTGATGTGGGTCATACGACTTTTTCCCAGGGACCTCTGGATCGTAATCTCTATCTTAACGCATTCAGTGATCTCTGTGATAAGACCATGTCAGATATTTCCTCGGATAGGGACACTCTGCTAACGAATCCCAATAAGGTTAAGGAGTGTCTTTTTAGTCATGATTGGAGTAATACCATCTAAAAACTGCACTCTTATCCCTCTCTTAGAGACCTACAATTTGACCATAAGAAAAGAGGTCTGTCTTTTATTCTGACTCAATTCCCTAATCGATATTATCGTTCACTTCTCCTCAAACTCAGATGAAATCTCCTTCCCAACATGGAAGTCTTACACAAAAGGAAGGAGTTTTCTGAATTAGATCCTACCTATCGCTTCTGCAAAATTTTGGGGGTGAGTGAGACTTCTCGCCATCTCTTTATAGAATGCACTGCTCTGACAACTCTAAGGGACAAATATTTAGCTAGATTCAACATAATGGGTCAATTGGGGGCTGACAATCTTATCTGGTCACAGTGTCTTGCTATTACTAATATCAAGGATGGACTTGCTGTGGCGGGTTTTATTAAAGCTCTAGATTTGTACGCCCCGCTTTCATGATCATGCCTGTCTACATGAAATTTTCAATTGCTGTTTAGTTATTAGAAGCTCTATTGTGTATTTTCTATATCTCAAATTTCTGTGTCGAATTGTTACTGCATTGAATCTTTTAAATGTGCCCCTTATTATCTGGAAATCGGATCTATGTTTTTAATATGTTTGTATACCAAAAATTTGAATGTAACGACTGTTTTAATTTCTCTTTTGAAATTTTGTTTCTAAAGGTTTCTTTGTAAACCATATACAATAAAAAAAAAAAAAAAGAAAATACTTCCCGTACACGGTCTGATAGTTCCTTTCCTGTCTTGGAAAAAAACAAAATATTCTCTAGCTAGACAATTACTGAGCAAAAGAGGGGGGGTCTGCAAATATACGCTCCACAGCACTTTGGAATACTACGGGCGCATTGGCCAACCCAAAGGGCATTACCCTGTATTCGTAGAGGCCAAAGGGAGTTTGAAAGGCAGTCTTCCACTCGTACCCGGCCTGCATTCCCAAACGGTGGTAAGCGCCTCTCAGATCTAATTTTGAAAAGATGGTATCTCCTTGGATTTATTTGATTATATCTGTGATCAGAGGCGTAACCCAGTTTAAGGCATGGTCTACTAAACTGGTTATCATATAACTCATTTTACCTCGGTCGGTCCAAAAATGATGGGGGCGAAAGGTAACCTGTACGGTGCAATGATTCAGAAATTCCTTTCACTTTTTGTGTGCCCCATCAGAATTGTAACCAGAGCATATGCTTCCAGATGCTTCCAAAGAATTAGTCTCCCTGGCTGCTGCGGCTTTGCGCAAGGTTAGCTTTTCTACCTTAAGTTCTTGCACTTCAGTAGTAAACTTTTGAACTGCTTCTAATAATCGCAGCATCTGGTCTATGGTTGATGGAGAAATTGGGCGTCACAAACTGTCAGAATTGTCAACAGTCTTAGGATTTACCAGCGATTTGGCACGTTTCTTCTTATCAAAGAGATGGGGTCTGTCCCTGTAGAGGACCAGCGTGCTAACTGGATTGGAACAGGAAAGGGAGCAACCCCCCCAAAAGGGAAACAATCCAATTTAAAAGAGAGAACCCTCGGGGGGAATAAAACCTCCCAGGTACTTGGCTTTGGTTCTTAATAGGGGAATTCTTGGATGAATGAAGATAGCTGTATGAATTTCAAGGCTGAAAAAATTCTACAGAGCCAGGTGATACTCAAATTCCAAAATTCATAATTCGGGTAGGGATTATCGGGATGTGTTTAGGTAAAATAAAAATAAAATAAAATAAAAATAAAAATAAATAAAAATAAAAATAAAAAATAAAAATAAAAAATAAAAATAAAACATGGTGCTCGAACATCCAAAAAGCACTAAATGACAAAATTGCCACACTCCAAACAAAAATTGAGATAAAGAAACAGAACATTCCACCCTCAACTAACCTAAGAGGCAAACTACCAACTAGCACTAAACTAAACCATATATTTAACTTCTCGAAAGTAACCATACTTGAAACCGAAAAGATAATACTTTCACTCAAGCCATCCAATTGCCGAGGTGACCTATGCCCAGCCCAACTAATAAAAGACATGGCCAGAGACCTCTCACCATTCATTTCTAAGCTTATTAATGCCTCCTTTGCTTCAGGCACTATTCCAGATAACCTCAAGCAATCTTGGGTCCTCCCCCTTCTAAAAAAACAAACATTGGACCCATCCATCCCGACTAACTACAGGCCTATCACAACGGTACCGTTCCTGTTAAAAATCCTCGACAGGGTAGCCTACCTGCAGATCCAAAAACACCTGGAGCTGCACAACCTTTTAGGCACAAGACAATCAGGTTTTAGACCTCAGCATGGAACTGAAACCGCACTCATCGATCTTAAAACTCAGGTCGATGAGCTGAGAGATTCCGGAAAGATGGCCTTACTCCTCTTACTGGACCTCTCCGCAGCCTTCGACCTAGTGGATCATGAAGTGCTATGCACCCACCTAGAAACAGCTGCCCACTTCTCCACGCATGCCATCGCATGGATCAAATCTTTCCTAACCGGTAGAACTATGAGAGTCTTCTCTACTTCTGCTGCTGCAGACCCAGTATCCATCACATGTGGAGTCCCACAAGGTTCTTGTGTCTCCCCCACTATGTACAACATCTTCACGAAGCCCTTGTTCGATGATCTAGATAATCTGGGTGTCACCTACACTAACTATGCGGATGACACTCAGATTCTCATACCACTCTCAGGGGATTATGAACAAGATTTGGCCTTGGTGAACAAGATTTATCTCATCATTCAGGCATGGATGGCCACCCACGGGCTATGCCTGAATGATGACAAAACTGAACTCATCATACTGGGGAACACACAAAACATCAAAAGACTAAAAGAAGAATACTCATCCTTCGTCATAGACGGTAACACTATCAAGGTGGCAAAAGTGGTAAAAACACTAGGGTTCTACCTTGATTCCCACCTCTCCCTAACCAAACAGGTGAGCGCAATGGCATCCAGCACCGCATATACCTGCAAGCTGATCAGAGCCGCAAAACCATACCTATCCACTGCCAACTGCCTAACCCTTGCCCGAGCATTAGTGCTGTCGAAATTGGACTATTGTAACGCTCTATATATAGGAGCCAACAAACACACGGTGCAAAAGATTCAAACACTACAAAACAATGCCCTTAGGGCTGCCTTAGGAATTCCAAAAAGGGAGCATATTTCAGAAGCTAGAAGACAATCTAACTGGCTCTCCACAGCGGACAAAATCAAACTTAAGACAGCTTCTCTAACCTTCAAAAGCATCAACTATCTAGCACCTAAATACCTAGCCGCTAGATTCAACAGAAAAATCTCCACTAGACCCACCAGAGAAGCATACTCTAACCAGTTAATGATACCCCCATTCAAACTAAGTACGGCCGGAGGAAACAGCTTCCCGGTCAAAGCTGCCCAGCTTTGGAACTCCCTCCCGCCCGGCCTGAGATCCCCCCAATCCTACGCTCTCTTCAGATCCAACTGTATCAATTGGATCAAAGAAAATGACCGATAGTCCATTACCACTGCTCTACAAACGTACTATGTACATAATTATATATCCTCTTTCTCCCTACTGCATATTTCCTGCTTATATTATGTTACATGTATATACCATGGCCTGCATTATGTAATTTTTACTATGTATAATCACTATTTGTAATCATATGTAACCTGTAAAGTTTAAAGTATCCTTGAACAACGCGCCCGGTTACCCTCGGGTCTGGTGCGCGATATAAATAATAAACTCAACTCAACTCAACATATATATATTCACTGAAAAAACCTTGTTGAAGGGAGGTTATAGTTGTTGTACTATTCAAACCTATGAAATTCACTGAAAAAAACTTTGTTAAAGGGATGTTATGGTTACAAGTAAAACCAAAACCACCCAGAAATTTGCCAAATATGGTAAGCTAAGCAACCATAACTGGCGCTACCACTGTGCACTGCTAAGACTAACACCCAGGACATGAAAGACGACATCACAAATGTCATCAATGACATCACTGATGTATCTGGGCCACTTGCTTTTGTTCACTGACATGATTAGGCTACTTTTTGTTTTTACTGACAATGAGAATTTCCAAAATTTAAAAGGTGCTATATATCTACACATTAACCTTTGTATATGTTCTTAAAGTACTTTCCTTAGAGTTTAATCTGAGCTCATAGTGCACATACATGGGTCAATGAGCAGGCCTCAAACACACAACTTGTCTAAATGATGATTGACTCTAATGTTATTGTCACTTTTTGGTGCTATTGTTTCTTTCTTACTTAATGTTCCCTGTATGTGCCTCTAATGTGTATGCATTCTGGGTTTTATATGTATTTTTTCTACTAACACAAGTGTGTAGTAAATTTTGAATTGTTACCTATTTATTCCATGTTTAACATTACTCAAAACTCTCATAAGATAGCATTTATTATTTTACTATCGGAAATTACTAGGTTAAGAATATTGTACCTCTATGGTACATGCTGCAACCACTGCATATATGCATGAATGATTAGGTTCCTCTATTAACAACAACACTCAAATATAATCTTTTGTTTTCATGAGCACATTCTTTAATACATTAAGTAGTTAATGATAGGTCTTCCAATCACCCCTGACATGTTGTTACCAACATTATACTCACAACCCCTTGTAGGGACTGTTCATTAAAATTAATGTAATATGTGATGTCATCAGTGATGTCAATTACATTTGTGATGTCATCTTTCATGTCCTGGGTGTTAGCCTTAGCAGTGCACGGTGGTGGTGCGAGTTATGGTTGCTTAGCTTACAATAACTGGTGAATTTCTGTGGGTTATTGGTTTTACCTGCAACCATGACGTCCCTTTAACAAAAAAAGTCCTTGAATTTCATAGGCTTTTATTAGTGCAACTTAACCATAACTTCCTTTTAACAAAGACATTTTACTGAATTTCATGGGTTTTTACAGGTGCACCCTAATTTGCTACAACTTGCTAATTTCATACTTACCCCCAATATAGCAGCATTTTTGTCCAATTTAGAAAGTTTCACCTTAAATCTCTGCCATTCCCCACCGTCTAGCAACATTTTGAACACTTCTATACACTTTTTCCACCGTTTTTGCATCCGTCGACGTCCGCGAATGTCTGACGTCATCGAAGAATTTTAGAACAGCGTCACGTCACCTCCTGCGTGTTGTATGAGGACGTGTCCGCACTTGGTGAGCAGGTCTGTCCTTCGCAGATAGTTCAGAACTGCATTTTCTGCTGATCTAGGAACTTTCAAACTCAAAATTTACCCTTGCCCAGATCTTACACTTATTCCTACTCTTTATCCATCAACAATCTTGCATAGAGCACACATGGAAGAATACTGCAAAGCTGCTATTTATCTTAAAAATGGCATCAACTATTGCCATCCCTCCTCCCCAGGAGCCGCCACCACCACCAGCAGGAGGACCTACACAGCAACAAAAGCACAGTACTTCCAAAGACAATGAAGAGGACCAAGAAGATGAGGTAGAGGAAGTGCCTACCTCTAGCACCGAGCGAGAATCATGGGTGTGACAGTTCTTTACAACTATTGCGAATGTACCAAAGGCTAAAGCTACCAAAGTGAAATGCACTCAGTGCAATTGCACTCAGTCATGGACTACCTGGACAGTACTTCTACGGGACCACCACCATGCGAGACAACAACAAATCCAACCAATGCAATGCTCTCAGAAAGGTTGTTCCTTTCTTAGCAGGTAGTAGGCTGTCTTCCTCCACCTCATCTTCCACAACTAATACTGTAACCACAAAGGCTACCTCTGGCACACAAAATCCCACCAGTTACCTTGCAAGCGATAAAAGGGGCTGTTCATCCATATCTTTAGAAGCCAACAATACTCTGTATATACTGCAACACACAACTCTGCAGGGTGGAGCAATTTCTAAGTGCTTTTGAAGCTGTAATCAAGTTGCATGAGAAACACTGCCCCCTACCTTAGATGTAACACACGCACAACATCTTCCCCTGTCTACCTGCCCCTCCATATTAGTACTTGGTGCCTCTTCCCTCGTTTACATCCCCACCTTACTTTCTGACCTCTCCTGTAAAAAAAAGGTACCTTTAGGAACTATCTTTCACAGTTAAAAAATAGAACTAAAAAAATTAATCTTCTAGACTCCCTCTACCTTACATTTCTCAGTAAAGTAGATGGACTCGGATTCTCCAACATTTCCATTAGCATTTTATGTTATGCTAATGGAAATAATGTGGCGTTTATCCCCCATTCCAGGGTCTGGGACCGGGGATAGGGGCCCGGCAGCCCAGGTTATCAGCCCAAGCGAAGCGAGGGCAGGTAATGAGGACTCTGGACCGTTATCCCCTGTTCCAGACCCTGCAACAAGGGATAAAGGCCATTAGCACCCCGGGTTGCCAAAGCGGTAATCCGGGGTGCTAAAAAAATACATTTTCCTTCCTACAGCGGACGCGTGCGGCGTCCCGCTGTAGGAAGGAAAATCCTTTTCCAAGATGGCCACCATGGAAAGGGAAGGCGGGGGCCCCGTATGAAGCTTTTCTTCCCTTCCCATGGCAGCCTGCGGGAGGCGAAGAGAACGAGCCACCAAAATAAGGTAAGTAGAAGGGGTAAAAAACAAAATGGGACAGAGCGGAGGGATTTGGGGGGTAAGATGGCGGCAGGGAGAGCCGGCCATCAGGTGGCTTGTAACGCAGGCTTGTACCAGCGGTTCAAGCCCGCATTCCTACCCACCTGATTGGCTGACTCCCCTGCCCAGGGTGCTAAGGGACATTTGTATAATAGAGAAAAATATACAAGTACAGAAACTATTTTCTGTCCCAAATACTTTTCTCTAGCATACAATAAGGACCATAATCGATGAACCTTTATAACTATCCACAATCCCCTTTCCAGGCCATGGATCATTAAAAGACCCGGATGGCACGTGCACACGATTGCACAGGGCAGTCCTTTTAATCTTTTTAATTGTAGATTTGTAACACTCCCTCAATGCCTGCTTTCAAACAGTCACACATCCATCCACCGGTCACTTCCAAAAACTATACATATAACCCTATGACCATATTAAGCCACCAACTGCAACAACGATCTTCTACAAATCTTTTAGATCTGCATTTCGGATGCCAAGGTGGGACTCCACTGGCTTACTACTGGAGAAGAGGAGTCCCAAGGGTGGGATGCATCTTAACTGTAACATCCCTCTAACAAGGTTTTTCCTGTCAATTTAATAGGTTTTTATAAGTGAAAATGTTTCATGGTGTTACATCACTGTATATGAGTTGCTAATAATTCCTCTTTTCATTGAAAGAACTATATTTTTTGCAACACATACTTATGTCTGCCGTTCTCAGCAGCGCATGCTGTGGATGGAAATCATTGTTCAATTGCCTACGGCATAAGGCTCCACCATGACCCCAGCCAAACCAAACCACCCCTATTATTCACTGCACCTACCCTGCATCCTAGCTCAGTGTTCACTATTCCCTAATAATGTAACCAATGGCCAGTGCTCATGGCTTGCAGCCATGGCCAGTCTCCAAATCCATGGGGTATGTGCTTCTGCAATGCTGCATTCCCCAGTAAACAAATCAGAGTACACATTTGTGTTTGCTGAGGACCAGGCCCTCTACCCAGAAACCATATGTATATGACTAGTTTTTCTACTTACATTCTTACACTTTGGAAAAATAAAACACAAGACATATTTCCAAAAACATGCTTTTACGTCCTTGTTAATGCTCGTCGCACAGGTTTGTTGTAATCTAGTGCACCACTGCAGGCTGTAACCGCAAGCAGAATATTTTTTCCCATTCCAACCTACTACTTTGCTCATGCTGCATGCTGCATGCCCCAATAAGCAAATTACAATACACATTTCTCCTTGCTGATGGCCAGGCCAATTGCACGCACACCAATGTTAGATCACTGTTTTGTGTACTTACATTTTCACAATTTCCCAAAAATAAAATATAGACATATTAGCAAAACCGTGCATTGAAGTTCTTGCTGACCCTCGTGCATATTTGCTGCAATGCCATCTAGCATTAGGCCATGACCAGGACAATCTGGCCACTACCCATGGCCACAGGCTACACCTTAGTCAAAGGTATATCACTATTTTGTGTACCTACATTATGACTCTCTTCAAAAAATAAAACACTGACACATTTGCAATACAATGCTTTCAAGTCCTTGCCAATGCCCCTTGCACAACTTTTCTGCTAATCCATCCATGTTTTTTTTTTTAATATCAAAATGTACGTACATAAAATATTCATATAACTCGGCTCCCAGTTGACAAAATCCATTCAGACTTTGCAAGAACATTCAAGCAACAAAGTTATAACCCATCTAAAAATGTTGAAACCCCCCTCTCTAATTTTGCCCTCTCTTCACAAAATACCACCAAATGTTGCATACAAATTCAAATCTAGGTCTTACATCTTTTTTGCAAACTTTTCTGCAGTTTCGTGAAACAGCACCAAATTGTTAAGCCTTTCAAATAGTTTAGGACCCGACCCTCTGTTTGTTCCCTCTTGGAAAAACAGCAACAAACTTTGTAGAACCTTTCTAGGTCACATCTAGAATATCACAAAATCTCACAGTTTCATTCAGTGGCACCAATGTTATACACCATCCAAAAACTGCTTTTCACCAACCCTGTAATGCAAAAATATGTATGGATGTCCCCGGACATCTAAGTTGTTTGAGAACATCACATGGCTGTCACCGAACTCTTTGCGAATGTCAGAGATGAAAAAACATCTTTTTCTTTGCTTTTTATGGCCTTATCCTATCCCCACCCAAACTTTGCCCACCCCCCTGCACAAAACATCACCAAACTTCGCAGAATCAGTATGACAGGGCCATATATTGCAAAGCTTCGTGAGATAGTTATATGCCGCCCAAAAAGTGCTCTTCTTATGGGTTGAGCAGCTTAACCATAACTACAGGGCCGCTACCTCAGGCCCTGTAATACATATTTCTGATGCTAAGAATCGCATGCTGTACATATAGTATGACATCTAGTAGTAATTGCGGAGTATTGTATCTTTTTTCAAAGATCAAAAAGGGACATGTCTGTAAAATATGCCTACTGTGACGTGTAGTGTACCCATGATCCCTCACGTGTCGGTGTCCTCCCATACTGGTCGGTCGCATTGATGCAGAGCTCGTGATTGCAAGATTTATTGCAAAATGTTGATACTCGTATTATCACATCTTCGTAGCACCTTTTCAACATTCATCGACGGCCATTTTCAGACTCCCGACCGAAGACTTCGCAATTGATTTCTCAACGAGTGGCTGCGTTCTTCACCATCAGTTCTGTTCAGCTCTCTGCCAAGTTAGACACACTGAGAACGGCACTTATATGGCCTAAAATCAATTAACCAAGTAGTCTTTCATTTCTCATATTATGTACAGAGGTCTTTTCCAAACCATATTTAAAAAATGTGTCCATGGGAATTTTTACAGTTTGAGACTTCTACACTTGCCCTTTTACGATGTGCTTTTGTGACATTGGCTGTTTCTTTGCTTAATGGGAAACCTCTTTTCATTGCTTTATACAAACAATAAGGTGTTTATTTGCCTCTGTTGATTCTGTGCTTCTTCACTATTCAGGAACTACTGCAACAACTCCGCGAATAATAAAAACTCTGCCCAAATGGGGTCCTTGCTTAACAACGTGTCCAATCACTCACAAGCTAGTCTCCAATTGTGTGGTGTGTCTGAAACACAATGGCTCGAACATTTTTCGCGACTATATGCAGATGCTAAATATGCTGAGTTCATCTACTCTAAATGGACCGTAGCTCACTGGAGTTTAGACTGTTCATCAGAAATCATTGAAGATTTCATTAAAAAATCATTGTCCTTGCGTGCAGCGGAGCCCGATGGTTTAAATAATTACATGTTTAAACAAAATCCATCCAGATGGGCCTCCATATTGAATAATGTATTCCAACAAATTATTCTTTCAAAAACCATTGCAACATCATGGCAGTCCTCCTTACTGGTATAGATTTTCAAGAAAGGTGACAGGGGATCTGTGGCAAGCTATCGCCCCATTGCATTGCTTGATGCCCCGGGGAAGATCTTTGCACGACTGGTCCCGAGAGATTGCACCCACTGGACTGAGAGTTGCAAACAACGAGATCCTTGTCAAACCGGGTTTGTTGCCGGTTTAGGAACCACAGTCCATCTATTGACTCTTAATGCAATAAAAGCTCAGGCCCAATCGACAAAACAATCGTTATACTTTGCTTTTGTTGATCTACACTCAGCTTTCAATTCAGTCTCTAGAATCAAACTGATGGGAAAATTACAGTCGGCAAAGTGTCCATAAACCCTGTGTGATCTTATCTGTCTTACATTCGTCAACCACCATAATGGTTCGATTGTCCATTCTTGGCCTCTTATCATCGGCAATATCAACTTTTAGGGGGCTGAAACAGGGTTGTATCCTGGCTTCAGCCATCTTTAATTTTTTCATTCATGATGTGAGGCAGGTTTTTCATCAGGTTGCCTCAGACTCGCCAAGAATGAATGGTATAAGCATTAAAGCGTTGTGGTACGCAGATGACCTGGTGTTAGTCTCCAAAACCCCGGTAGGATTGCAGAAATTGTCTGCTTTAAATGCGTATTTAGACACCAATGAGTTAATAATCAACCTCAATAAGACACAAGTAGTCATCTACGCACTGAGGCCTTTTAGAAGAACACAATTTGAATGGAGAATTAACGATAGGATAGTGGATGTGGTCCCTACGTACCTCTATTTGGGAATTCTATTTGTTGGCATGCCTTCAATTAATTCACTTTCCAGGACTTTAGAGCATAAAATCATGACTGCCATCTCCCAGACAAGGATAATACTGCACAAATTTGGCAAATTTACTATCCGGCCCGCCATTATTTATTGGCGACAAAAAGTTTTATCCACCGTACTGTATGGCCTTGAGACCAAAAATATTGTACATCCGACAGTCCTACATAAATTAGAGGCTAAATTCTGGAGAGCTCCCTCAATGTGTACCAGGCCCTTGGCTACGGCATGAACTGGGTCTGACATCCTTGAATGCTGAATATTATTGGAGGCTGTGTGCTTTGTTTCGCAAGTGCTTGACCTTTATAAGAACTGACAACATACTAGCAACACTATCTGCTTATATGTTGTCTTCGGAGCAAGCATTTGTTAAAATGTGGGTTTCATATATTTACAGTATCTTGGCCAGAGCAGACATAAGTTTGGACACTCTCATTGCAAATCCAACTAGAGCAAAGGTCAAAATTTTCAGATCGGATTGGATTGACACGAGAACTGAGTGCCTCTTGTATAAAGACTTCCAAGTACTAGCCTTTGAGCATAAAAGACTCAAAGACCTGGCACCGTACTTAAATCAATCTCCTACCCCGCAATTGAGAACAACTATTTTACGATTGCGGTTCAACCTATTTCCTACTTGTGATGTACTGTCTATAAGAAGGCTGTTGGATCCAAAGGAGAATTACTGTGGCTTATGTCAGGATGTTACAGTTAAAGAAACTCTTAAATGTATCATAACTGAATGTCCGGTTTTAATCAATTTAAGAAGTAGATTTTTCGAGAAGCTTATGCCCTACTTCGAAGGGATTGTGTCCTCCGACGTATTCCTCATCTTAGATATCTCCTTCCAGCTCTGCTGGCCTCGGAAATTTTTTTCTCTAGAGGGCGCTGCGCGTCGACGTCCTCCGAGTCGATGTCCCTCAACAGCCGCCGTGTCGACGTCATCCTGCCTATAAAGGCCGCGCGCAGCGTCCGTTGCTCAGTTCCGTTTTTCCGCGCTTACTCAGTGCCTCGGAATACCGTTGCTCAGTTCTTAGTCAGATTAATCCTATTTACCTCGAGTCATTCGATCCGTACTCGATGGCTTCCTCGTCGGAACCGACAACTCCTCGATCCGGCTTCAAGAAATGCCGAGATTGTGGGAAAAAGATGTCGTTGACTGACCCTCACAGAGTTTGTCTGTGGTGTTTGGGAGCTGAACACCATTGTTCGGAATGCGAGGACTGTATGTCCATGACAGCTAAGGCCGTGAAGGAGCGTAGGGGGAAGCTGGAGAAAGGTAAGACTTTTAAAGCTTCTTCTTCGTCGACGAAGTCGAGACATTCGTCTCCTCGTCACCATTCGCGCTCCAGGTCTCGGAGTGGGTCTCATCACTCCTCGAGATCGAAGCACTCGAAGAGGAGACGTCGAAGATCCCCTTCTCCGTCTTCCTCTTCCTCTGTTTCGCCAAAAAGAATCCCTTGCCCCACGAAACATAGTTCCCGGGCTGAATGGGAGGAATTCCGAAAAAATATGATGAGCGTCTTCGAGAAAGCGGCCTCCACCCCCTCAAAGACTGCCGAGAGCGATGCTCTGGTCGAAAGAACCGAAGGTCAAAAACGCCGCGAGTCGCAGTACCCGGTGAAGGAAACCTCTCGAGCGCGTCTCGAACCCTCGAGTAGGACTATGACCTCCAAACCTTCCTCGAAGGTTCCGTCGACGAGGGTGACGTCGAGGTCGATGTCTTCGACGCCGTTGTCGAAGGGACCTTCGACACACGGGTCTGTCGACTCGACGCCAGCTTCGACACCGGCGTCGACGCCAAGAAAAGTCACGGTTACGACACACCCAGTGACTATCCCCAGGTCCTCGACGTCGATGGCTTCGAGATTGTCGAGTAGAATTCCGATTCTGTCGAGGTCTTCGAGGCCTCCGCCTTTGTTTTCGACGCCACGCTCGAAGACTTCGGCGTCGACGACATCGACGTTTTCGAGGCCGATAATGACAAGTTCGGCACCCTCTGCCTTGGAAATGGGATTTACTCCCTTTATGAGTTCAGAACAATTGAGAACTATGTCCTCAATTTTGGAAGAGGGTGAATTGTCTGAACAGGAAGACACATTTGAGTTGCAGGGACCTGCAACCCCAATTAGAGAGGAATTTTCCTCTGAAGAGCGCAGGTTAAAGGATCTTCATGATTCCTTACATGAGGCAAGTGGGTTAGACACTTCCCCTGAGATGGAGTTTGCTAAGCCAGACCCGGGGGAGCATGCTGAAACCCCCTATAGAGCCTTAATGGCCAGGATCACAGAGTTCATGGGGTGGTCTGCACCTTCACAATCTTTCCAACAAGATGACCTCACGGATATTCTTGACAAAGGCCCACAGGAGGATCCTGTGGTGCCTTTTCATAAAGCTCTTCAGAGAAAGATCATGACAAACTGGGAAACCCCAGATGTAGTACCAGCAGTAAATAAAAAACTGTCTACAAAGTACAGGGTATCTTCTACAGACCCAGAGTTTTTGTCTAAACACCCATCCCCAGAAAGTCTGGTGGTACAGGCAGCATCCTCTACCGATGTCAAGACGGCTTATCCTACCGTCCCACAGGACAGGGACGATAAAAAATATGATGCTATGGCAAAGAAAGTCTTTTCAGCATGTAGCATGGCGTTAAAATCTGTTAATGCTACTTGCACCCTTGCTAGGTTCAGCCATACACTTTGGGAGTGTGCTTCTACAGCGGCTGACTGCATCCCGGAGGGAGAAGAAAGGGATGCGTTCCTGAATATTATACAGGACGATAAAGACGCTATGTGCGAATCCCTCCAGACGGGCATTGATTCGGCTGACAGTATCAGCAGAGCAATGGCGGCAAGTACATCAACCAGGAGATTCGCTTGCCCCAGATGTGCAAGCCAGGCTCTTGAACATGCCATTCGATGGCTCTTCTTTGTTCGGGAAAAAGGCGGATGATAGTTTAGAAAAACTGCAAACTTCAAAAGCAGCAGCAAAATCCCTAGGAGCTGCAATCCGTCAGACTCCTTTTCGTCCCACAGGAACCTCTGCGAGGGGCAAGTCCTTTCGCTTCTACTCCGCATTCGGAAGAGGTAGAGGACGACCGGCTCAAAGGGGACAAAGAAGAACTACCCGAGGTGGACGGGGTAGATATTCAAAAGCCGCAGCAACAGCAGGTACCTCTTGTTAGGGAGAATTCTCTGGTTAGGCTGAATTTCCCTACCTAGTGAGTCCCCCAGCAGCTTTGCTGGATTTCTGGGGTTTAATTTTTTTCTCCTGCCAAGAGTGAGACTCTTTTACCCTCACTCTTGGACATGTTGAAGTGTGTTTTCTTGGTTAAACCTTGTGTTGAATGGGCTATGGGGTCTTTTACTCCATAGGGCCTCATGTATTTTTGTGATGTGGGTCACACAGCACCCTCTGTGCCGTGACCCAGGGGTGTCCTAGGGACTCCCCAACATAGACTCCATACCCTGGGACTGACTACTGTCTCCCAGGGCATGTAAAGTCACCAAAGACTTTGCTAGTCTTGAATCCTGAACAGAACCAGTACAAACCATCATATTGTGGACGTACTGGCTGGGGCAATTCGATTGCCCCAGGGTCTGTTAGTCGAGGGGGCACGTCTCCGTCCCCCCTGATCGAGTTTTGGCTGGTGGCAGTGGAAACTACTTTTTATATTCGACCGCGAATATTTCCCTATGGGATTTCCCATTGTTTTAGGCTAACACATTTAATTATTTATTTACGGTAGCCTTAAACATACCGCCGGTTTATATATTTATTTTTATAACTCCGGTTGGGACTTTTTGCCAAAACTTGATTCTAAAATGGCGTTGGTGTTCGCCTCTGTAACTCTGACCCAAAGTGGAGCCCTTTGTTCCACTTTTGGCGGGCTTCTCCACAGAAGCCCTCCAAAGTGGTGCCACTCTGTCTGGGGTACTTAGGAGGGGTGGAGGGGGATTTAGGCACCCTGGACTGAGTTACCTTGGTAACTCAAGTCGCACTCCGTCCTGATTGGCCCAAGTGGTGAGCCGCCCGGCTCACCACTTAGCATGTTTGAGTGACAGCTAGGCTGGGTGAATGGGGGTTTGCTGCATAAAAGCAGGGCTTTGGGGACTGGGACTTCAGAAGTCGCCACAGGACCAAGAATCCGACGAGGGAAGAGCTGAGCCGACCTGCTTCGACGACACCACCCGGTGGAGCCCTGCTGAACCGTCTCACCACTCTTTCCCGACGACCGAGGAGAACTCTTAACGGAGTGGCTCCTTCCCTTGACTGGTGGGGACAACCAGTTTTCGCCTTCTTTCCGTCCTTTTGAGGTATCTCGTGGCCGCCTTGCCTGTGCCAAGCACCCCGGCATCCGGAATACCACACTTTACCCCCATACCGCGAAAGTCGGTACCAACCCTTTAACCGGAGGACTCCGCGGCTGGTTTCTTCCCGGGCAGTGCTACGACCTTTCTCTTCTGCTCTTCAGCGAGATATTCTTCTCCCCTGACCGACGTCGAGCCTTGCTGTCGCTGCCTGGAACAACTGCCCCCGCTGGAGGATCCTTTCCGCTTAAGGTACTGTGTTCCGCCTGGCTTCCCTTGCTACCGACTGTACGGGGTAGATTTAGTCCCCGGCTTTCGAACCTGGGAGTGCCTGGGACACTTTGGCTAAACTTTCTGAGCCACTCTAAACTCTTTTTGACTCTTTGCAAGACTTTGAATCTCTAACTAACAGTGTGATCTTGGGCACATTTTCGCTCCGGCTACTCTAAGAGTGGGCCCTGCCTAGTGACTTTTGCTCACCTGTGACTTTATTCTTCTTTAAGCCTATTGCAAGTGTTCTGGACCTTAGAGTGGTGTGTCTAACCTATTTCTGCTTTTTCTCTCCCTTTCTTGGAAACTACTAGAGTGTCATCTAACGTTAAGCACTCACCTCTGTTTTAATTAAGTGGTGTTAACCTAGAGTTGTCTAGATAGGAGAAAGGATTGAATTTACTTTCAGTATAACTGTGTTGAAGTGCTTTTACTATATCTTTGCTAGAGTGTTTTTAACTTATGTGTATTTTAAATAAATAACTATATACTTTTGAAACCAAGCTCTGGTCAGTGTTTGCTTGTGCTATTGTGTTTTGGTACATATTGTGTATACTTTACATACTGCCTAACTCTTCTTGAGAGAAGTCTGACTGCTCAGCCACAGCTACCAGGTAAATCTGGGTGGTACAGACTGCTACCAAAGGGGTTTACTGCTCTACCTGTAGTCTTAAATCTTTTGCAGTGTTCCCCAAGGGAACTGCACAGGCTTCTGCCTAACACTGGTGTACAGCGGTGGGATTTGTATTGAGTATACATTTTATTGTGCTTTAGATACCTTAGTGCAACTAACCACAAAGCTTAGCACTGAAAAAGTAAAACCTCTAACATGTCAGTTATAGAAAGCTATAGTCAAGAGTCCCTTGCAGCCAAAACTGCTGATTGTTTAAGAGTGCTCTGTAAACATAAGGATCTCCTGACTAAGGGCAAGAAAATGGAGCTGATTGAAAGATTGTTAGCTAACCAAAGTCTGGGTGATGGTTCAGAGGAGCCTACCACTCCAGCAACTGTAGATGACAGTATTGAAGTTAACATGGAGCAAAATGTTGATGTTTCTGAGGAAGAGTCAGAAGAGGAGGGTGAGGCTGTTGTAACTGTCCCCCCTAGGCCTCTGCCTGCTCTACCTGCTGTGCCTACTGGACCTTTACCAGGTCCCACATTTAGTCCTCAGTACTTTGAACTGGAGAAAATGAAGCTAGAATTGGAGTATAAGAAACTTAATGCTCAAACTGACAAAGAACTAAGGCTAAGGGAAATGGAGCTCAAGTATGACTTAGAAATGAAGAAATTATCTGTTGAGAATGTTTCTCTCTCTGGCTCCTCTAGAAGTTCCAGTCCTAAAAGACCCCGGATGCCTAAAGAATTGGTTGGTATGTATGAGCCTAAGTTGGATGTGTTGGATTGGTTGTCTCTGTTTGAATATAATCATGGGCTCCAGAACATCACAGGAAATGACTTACTCACCTGGTTGTTCTCTAGGCTTCCCCCTGTTGCAACTGATGTGGTAATGGAGATGGGGGAGGAGGATAGGAAGGACTATGAATGTGTGAAACTAGCTTTGATAGCTAGGTTTGGGAAGACCCCTTCCCAGTATCTTAAGAGGTTTAGGAGCCTCAAAAAGCATGATGGTACCCCTTGGGCTACCTGGGTGAATGAATGTTTGAAAAACTTAGAGGGATGGATTAAGGGTTACAAGGTGAACACTTATGAAGGTATGAAGAATTTGTTTATGTTGGAGACTATTTATGATGCCTGCTCTCCTGAGCTCAGACAACACTTGGCTGATTCCAGGGAATTAGATTCCCGGAAGCTAGCTAAGGCTGCTGACTTGTGGGTTGCCAACAGGGCCACTCACAAGGATTCTGGGGTAACTCAGAAGAAGGATGGGGAAAAACAGTCTAAGAAGGACTCCAAAGAGAATTCTAATACTACAAATTCCAAAGAGGGCCCCAAACAAAACTATAAGGGTAAGCCACAAGGGAAACCAAATCAGGCTAGTGTACCTTCTGGTCCCAGACCAGAAGGAGGTCAGAACAAGCCTCCATTCCAGCGAGCCTTTGGCTCATGCTTTGTTTGTAAGGCTACTGACCATGTGAAAGGAGATCCCAGATGTAAGGGTAAACCTTCAGGGGTCCAGCTTGCCTCCTTAGCCTTCGCTCCAGAAGAGGAAGTACATATGGCAAGTGGAAACTTTCTATTACTAGCTGATGAACCCACTGGAGTCTCAGCTAGTGTTTCTTTAGTCTCTCTGGGGTTGTGGGAGCAACAGAATTTAGATGTCTATAACTCTATCCCAGATAATACTAAAGAGTATTATAAGGACAGTGTCCAGGTGAATGGTCAGGAGACTCCTGCCATTAGGGACACTGGAGCCAGCATAACTGTGGTGGATGAATCATTTTTCAAGGCAGAGGATGTTGCTAAGGCACCCAAATGCCTCACCAAGTTAGCTGGTGGGCCTGTGCAGATGTGTCCCCAGTTACCAGTTCTCATCCAATGTAATGATATGGCTGTAAAAATACCTGTCAGTGTACAATGTGAAGTGCCAGGTAGGGTTCTGTTGGGTAATGACCTCAAAGCTCTTGGAGTTGTATCTCATACCCCCAGACCTCCTAGCAAAAGGTTTCAGGAACTCACAAAACCTGCAAGGGAGAAAACCCTGAGAGGGTTATCTCAGGAGATGATGACAGAAATCACTCCTCTACCACTGGAGCAACTTACTGCAGTAACTACCAGATCAGGAGCAAAGGGGCAACCCAAGACTCCTAGGAAAAAGCCAGCAGCAAGCACTCCAGTGCTTCCAACAAGGACTTCCCCTAGGTTGTCCAAAGTTACACCTGTAACTCCCCCTCCAGCTGAGGCTGAGAGAGAGGTACAACCCTGTGTGGTTGAGCTAGACTCTGAGGAAGAGCTAGAAGGAGGCCCCAACCTTATTGGAGATTTGGACCCTGAGGACCATCCTGAGCTGCAGTCTTTACTGGCAGAAGGTGGGCCTAGCAGGGCAGCTTTTCGTAAGGGGCAAAGAGAATGTCCAACTCTGGAGGGTCTCCGCCACCAGGCAGCTTCTCAAGCTGATGGGCAAGAGCCTGGGAAGTATAGGTTGCACTGGGAAGATGGCCTCTTCTACAGTGAACCCACTGAGTCTGAACCTGGAGACTACAAACGCCTTGTAGTCCCACAAGAAAACAGACAACAGTTCTTACAACTAGCCCATGAGATACCTTTGGCTGGCCACTTGAGTTTCAAGAAGACCAAGGAAAGGCTCTCACTCTACTTTTATTGGCCAAAGATGGGGGCTGAAGTAGATAGATATTGTAAGAGCTGCCATACCTGCCAGACTTCTGGTAAGGTTGGTTCCAAGAATGTGGCACCTTTAGTGCCTCTCCCAGTTGTGGGAGTCCCATTTGAGAGGGTAGGGATTGACATTGTTGGTCCCCTTGATCCTCCAACCTCCTCAGGCAACAGGTTTATCCTTGTTGTAGTAGACCATGCTACTAGATACCCTGAGGCCATTCCTATGAGGACTGTTACAGCTCCGGCTGTGGCTAAGGCCCTCCTTGGTATTTTTACCAGGGTTGGGTTTCCTAAGGAGGTAATCTCTGACAGGGGGTCAAACTTTATGTCCCACTACATGAAGGCCATGTGGAAAACCTGTGGAGTTACCTACAAGTTCTCAACCGCCTACCACCCTCAGACAAACGGGTTGGTTGAAAGGTTTAACAGAACCATGAAGAGCATGATAGGTGCTTTAGAAGAACCCCTTAAGAAAAAGTGGGACCTTCTACTGCCATGCCTTCTCTTTGCTTATAGAGAAGTCCCTCAGGAGGGAGTAGGTTATTCTCCCTTTGAGCTTCTCTATGGCCATCCAGTCAGAGGTCCATTGGCCCTGATTAAGGAGGGGTTGGAAGGTGCTCCTCCCCTCAAGCCAGTCAGAGTGACTGACTATGTGATAGGTCTCCGGAGGAGAATGTCACACATGATGGCAGAAGCAAGTGACAACTTGAAAGCTGGTCAAGCCCTGGTCAAACATTGGCACGACCAGAAGGCTAACATGGTTGAGTTTACTCAAGACCAGCTAGTTCTAGTTATGCTCCCAACAAGGCAGAGGGCCTTGCAAGACAAATGGATGGGACCCTTCAAGGTTGTGGGAAAACTTGGAGAGGTCAACTATCTGGTGGATCTGGGCAGACCCAGGGAAGCTCCTAGAGTCTTCCACACCAACCGACTAAAAGCCTACATCTCCAGACCTGATGTAGGAGCCTTGCTCCTAGCTTCAGCTGCAGAGGAGGAAGAGAGTGAATCTCTCCCTGATCTCCTCAGAGGTGTACCTTTAGATGAAAAAGTTGAAGGAGTCAATCTCTCTTCAGACCTGACACCTGAGCAACAAGAGGAGTGCAAATCTATGTTAAATCAGTTTGCCTCCCTGTTCTCACTGTCACCAGGCTTGACCCCTTGGGGCCAGCATGAGATACTCACTGGTGACTGTCTGCCAGTCAAAAGCAGAGGATACAGAATGTCGGAACATATCAGAGCCCACATCAAAGGAGAGGTCAAGAAGATGCTTGATCTCGGGGTAATAGAGCCCTCTACTAGTCCATGGTCTAGCCCAGTTGTGTTAGTACCAAAGGCAGGATCCAAAGACTTGAGATTCTGTGTGGACTATAGAGCTCTAAATGCAGTCACCAAGACTGATGCCCACCCTTTGCCCAGGACAGATGAGTTGGTGGATAAACTTGGTGCAGCCAAGTACCTCAGCACATTTGACCTGACGTCAGGCTATTGGCAAATAGCCCTGACAGACCATGCCAAGGAGAAAACTGCATTTTCGACCCCAGTTGGCTTGTACCAGTTTAAGGTCATGCCTTTTGGACTAAAAAATGCACCTGCCACATTCCAAAGGATGGTGAACCAGGTTCTGGCTGGGATGGAAGATTTCTGCATGGCATACTTGGATGACATTGCAGTCTTCAGCCACTCCTGGGAAGAACATGTGAACCACCTAGGACATGTGTTGCAGGCTCTGAAACAGGCCCATTTGACAATCAAAGCCAGTAAGTGCCAGATTGGTCAAAGTAAAGTGGTCTACCTTGGACATGAGGTAGGAGGTGGAGAAATAAGGCCTTTGCCCAGCAAGATTGAAGCTGTGCAAAATTGGACAACACCAACTACTCAAACCCAAGTGAGAGCTTTTCTAGGCCTCACTGGGTATTACAGGAATTTCATTGAGAACTATGGGACCATAGCTTCTCCACTGAATGTAATCTCCTCTCCCAAATTCCCTAAGAAGGTAAAATGGAATGAGGAGTGCAATCAGGCCTTTGAAAAACTGAAGAGAGCTCTTTGCCAGGCTCCAGTATTGAGAGCTCCTGACTACCACCAACCTTTCATTGTACAAACTGATGCTTCCAATGTAGGTATAGGTGCAGTTCTAAGCCAACTGGATGAGAAGGGTAGGGAGCACCCCATTTGCTTCATCAGTAGGAAACTGAAGGATCCTGAGACAAGGTGGGCAACTATCGAAAGAGAATGCTTTGCTATTGTGTGGGCACTGAAGAAGTTTAGGCCATACTTGTATGGTTCTACTTTTGTTATTCAGACTGACCACCAACCCTTGAGATGGTTAATGCAAATGAAAGGGGAAAATCCAAAACTATTGAGATGGTCAATCTGCCTGCAAGGGTTTGATTTCACCATTGAGCACAGGTCAGGGTGTCACCATCAAAATGCTGATGGACTCTCTAGGATGTATATCATCGACTAGAGGTATGAGGTTCATCCAGGAGTGGATTAAATCCTCCTGTCCCTTAGTCTGGGGGGGGCGAGTGTTAGGGAGAATTCTCTGGTTAGGCTGAATTTCCCTACCTAGTGAGTCCCCCAGCAGCTTTGCTGGATTTCTGGGGTTTAATTTTTTTCTCCTGCCAAGAGTGAGACTCTTTTACCCTCACTCTTGGACATGTTGAAGTGTGTTTTCTTGGTTAAACCTTGTGTTGAATGGGCTATGGGGTCTTTTACTCCATAGGGCCTCATGTATTTTTGTGATGTGGGTCACACAGCACCCTCTGTGCCGTGACCCAGGGGTGTCCTAGGGACTCCCCAACATAGACTCCATACCCTGGGACTGACTACTGTCTCCCAGGGCATGTAAAGTCACCAAAGACTTTGCTAGTCTTGAATCCTGAACAGAACCAGTACAAACCATCATATTGTGGACGTACTGGCTGGGGCAATTCGATTGCCCCAGGGTCTGTTAGTCGAGGGGGCACGTCTCCGTCCCCCCTGATCGAGTTTTGGCTGGTGGCAGTGGAAACTACTTTTTATATTCGACCGCGAATATTTCCCTATGGGATTTCCCATTGTTTTAGGCTAACACATTTAATTATTTATTTACGGTAGCCTTAAACATACCGCCGGTTTATATATTTATTTTTATAACTCCGGTTGGGACTTTTTGCCAAAACTTGATTCTAAAATGGCGTTGGTGTTCGCCTCTGTAACTCTGACCCAAAGTGGAGCCCTTTGTTCCACTTTTGGCGGGCTTCTCCACAGAAGCCCTCCAAAGTGGTGCCACTCTGTCTGGGGTACTTAGGAGGGGTGGAGGGGGATTTAGGCACCCTGGACTGAGTTACCTTGGTAACTCAAGTCGCACTCCGTCCTGATTGGCCCAAGTGGTGAGCCGCCCGGCTCACCACTTAGCATGTTTGAGTGACAGCTAGGCTGGGTGAATGGGGGTTTGCTGCATAAAAGCAGGGCTTTGGGGACTGGGACTTCAGAAGTCGCCACAGGACCAAGAATCCGACGAGGGAAGAGCTGAGCCGACCTGCTTCGACGACACCACCCGGTGGAGCCCTGCTGAACCGTCTCACCACTCTTTCCCGACGACCGAGGAGAACTCTTAACGGAGTGGCTCCTTCCCTTGACTGGTGGGGACAACCAGTTTTCGCCTTCTTTCCGTCCTTTTGAGGTATCTCGTGGCCGCCTTGCCTGTGCCAAGCACCCCGGCATCCGGAATACCACACTTTACCCCCATACCGCGAAAGTCGGTACCAACCCTTTAACCGGAGGACTCCGCGGCTGGTTTCTTCCCGGGCAGTGCTACGACCTTTCTCTTCTGCTCTTCAGCGAGATATTCTTCTCCCCTGACCGACGTCGAGCCTTGCTGTCGCTGCCTGGAACAACTGCCCCCGCTGGAGGATCCTTTCCGCTTAAGGTACTGTGTTCCGCCTGGCTTCCCTTGCTACCGACTGTACGGGGTAGATTTAGTCCCCGGCTTTCGAACCTGGGAGTGCCTGGGACACTTTGGCTAAACTTTCTGAGCCACTCTAAACTCTTTTTGACTCTTTGCAAGACTTTGAATCTCTAACTAACAGTGTGATCTTGGGCACATTTTCGCTCCGGCTACTCTAAGAGTGGGCCCTGCCTAGTGACTTTTGCTCACCTGTGACTTTATTCTTCTTTAAGCCTATTGCAAGTGTTCTGGACCTTAGAGTGGTGTGTCTAACCTATTTCTGCTTTTTCTCTCCCTTTCTTGGAAACTACTAGAGTGTCATCTAACGTTAAGCACTCACCTCTGTTTTAATTAAGTGGTGTTAACCTAGAGTTGTCTAGATAGGAGAAAGGATTGAATTTACTTTCAGTATAACTGTGTTGAAGTGCTTTTACTATATCTTTGCTAGAGTGTTTTTAACTTATGTGTATTTTAAATAAATAACTATATACTTTTGAAACCAAGCTCTGGTCAGTGTTTGCTTGTGCTATTGTGTTTTGGTACATATTGTGTATACTTTACATACTGCCTAACTCTTCTTGAGAGAAGTCTGACTGCTCAGCCACAGCTACCAGGTAAATCTGGGTGGTACAGACTGCTACCAAAGGGGTTTACTGCTCTACCTGTAGTCTTAAATCTTTTGCAGTGTTCCCCAAGGGAACTGCACAGGTTTCTGCCTAACACCTCTTTACCATCGGCATCTGCATCAGCCGCCCCAAAACCACTCTGAGGACTTCCCTCACAGGACACCTGTAGGAGGCAGGTTGACTCAACATCTGGCGGTATGGCAGGCTATCACGTCAGATGCTTGGGCATTGGAAACAGTTGCCCAAGGTTACTGCCTGCCTTTCCTACGTATACCTCAGAGTCATCCACCGGGGATCAGCTCTCTGAAAGCTCCAGATCCGCTCCTCTTGCAGGAAATTTGGGACCTGCTAGAGAAAGGTGCCATAGAACCGGTACCTGTAGCGGAGAGGAACAAGGGCTGGTACTCCCCTTACTTTCTCATTCCAAAGAAAGACGGAGGACTGAGACCCATCTTGGACTTGCGAGAATTGAACAAATTCCTCAGAAAAGACAAATTCAAGATGGTCACTGTTTCTCAGATCCTCCAGGCCCTTCAGTTCCAGGACTGGTTGGTATCTCTGGACCTTCAGGACGCTTATTTCCATGTGCCTATCCATCTCAAACACAGGAAATACCTGAGGTTCGCAATTGGCAACTCTCACTATCAATTTCGAGTGCTGCCATTTGGGCTGACCCCCCGCCCGAGGGTCTTCACCAAGTTAATGTCGGTAGTGGCTGCAAGTCTAAGGAGGGAAGGGATTCACGTCTACCCCTACCTGGACGATTGGTTGATCAGGGCTGTTTCTCCGGAACAAGCTCAGATCCAGCTAAATCGCGTGTGCCACTTCCTTCACAGACTGGGCTTCTCCCTCAATTTAAAGAAGTCACAAATGATACCATCGCAGAGACTCCAGTTCATAGGAGTGATCCTGGACACTTCCCTGGGAAAAGCCTCGCCACCAGAAGTGAGGGCTCAAGATATTCTACAGATGGTTACCAAGTTCCAACATGCCCAACGTCTCCCAGCCTTCGACTTTTTGAGGTTGCTAGGCCTCATGGCATCCTGCATTTTCCTAGTGCCAGAGGCTCGCCTGAGAATGAGATCCCTCCAGTGGGCACTGAGGACTCAGTGGTCACAATTCTCAGGGAGAATGACAGATCTTCTTCAGGTTCCCAGCAGGGTGGCTCGAGACCTTCAGTGGTGGGCCTGTCAGGAGAACATTCTGAAAGGAGAACAGTTTTGGCAACCCTGGCCGGAGATAACAGTAGTCACGGATGCCTCACTCACGGGGTGGGGAGCCCACGCCAGCGACTTGACCATCAGCGGTCGTTGGTCTCCATCGGAGTCCAGACTACATATCAACCTGTTAGAGCTGAGAGCCATCAGACTTGCGCTGAAGGCGTTCCTGCCAGCTGTACAAGGGAAGAACGTCCTGATAATGACGGACAACACGGTGGCCATGCATTACCTCAACAAAAGAGGAGGCGTAGGATCACTACCCCTGTGCAGAGAGGCGATGCAGCTCTGGTTTTGGGCAATCCAAGAAGGAATCGCTCTATCGGCAGTTCACCTAGCCAGAGAGAAGAACTTGACAGCGGACGCTCTGAGCAGGCAGAACACAGTCTCCCACGAGTGGGAGCTAGCTCAGGAAGTCCTTCAAGAGATCTTCGCCCTTTGGGGAACCCCTCAGGTAGATCTGTTCGCCACCAGCCTAAACAGGAAATGCGACCTGTTCTGCTCAAGGGAATTTCCCCCGAGAGGAGCTCTGGGAGACGCGTTCATAGGGGACTGGGAGTTTCCGCTTCTGTACGCGTTCCCACCGCTCCCTGTCATTCCTCAAATGATCAGGAGGTTGAGAAGATTCCGGAGAACCATGATCCTAATTGCCCCGGATTGGGCCAGGAGAACGTGGTACCCGGACCTTCTAGACTTGTCCATCTGCCCTCCAATTCGACTTCCACTCAGAGAGAACCTACTCTCACAGAAGGGAGGTCAGGTTCTCCATCCAGACATCAAAACCCTCAACCTTCACGCTTGGCTTTTGAAAGGCTGAGGTACAAGGATTGGGACCTCCATGATGATGTTATGGAGGTGTTGCTTTCGGCAAGGAGGCCAGCAACAAAGTCTTTATACCGCTGCCGTTGGAACAGATTTTGCAGCTGGTGTAGGGAACAGAATATCGACCCTTTTTCATGTGATACACCAATCGTTTTGTCCTTCCTACTACATTTGGCAAATTCAGGCCTTCAAGTTGGCACCATTAAGGGCTATCTCGCAGCGCTATCCATCTTTAAGCGTACTGCGGAAGAAACATCCTATTTCAAATTACCCTTGGTAATACAGTTTCTAAAGGGGTTAACCAATGTTTATCCCCAAGACCATTCCAAATTCCCCTATGGGATTTAAACTTGGGACTAACTTTCCTGACGGGTACACCTTTCGAACCTCTCCATTCTTGTTCGTTAAGATTCCTTACCCTTAGAACTGTTTCATTAATAGCACTTACATTTGCTAGAAGGGTGAGCGAATTACAAGCTCTTTCTTGTAAACCCCCTCACACAATATTTCACAAAGACAAAGTTGTCCTGCAAGTGAAGCCTAATTTCCTCCCAAAGGTGGTTTCTGAATTCCATATCACTCTGAAGACTACCCTACCATCTTTCTATCCTCCTCCTCACCCGGCGAAAGAGGAAGAGAGGTTACACAGGCTAGACCCTAGGAGGGCTTTAAGTTTTTACATCAGTAGACTCGCCAGGATAAGACAGGCAGACCAGCTGTTTGTAGGTTACGCAGGTCACAAGCTGGGGTTACCAATAACTAAGCAGACCATTTCCAGATGGATCATTCTAGCCATTCTGGAATGTTATAAACTGGCAGGGAAAGAGCCCCCTCAAAACCTTAGGGCTCATTCGACCAGAGGTATTGCAGCTTCATCGGCCCTCAAAAGAGGCGTGCCGGTTAAGGACATATGTGCGGCCGCTACATGGTCGTCTGTCCATACCTTTACACGTTTTTACAATTTGGATTCCTCCTCCAGTCAAGAGACTAGGTTTGGAAGGGCTGTACTGCATTCTATTCATCAATAGAAGACAGCGTGAAGTCAGTACTCCCTCCTCCGATAATAGAATACTGCTATGGGAGCCTATCTAAGATGAGGAATATGTCGGAGGACACAATCCCTTCGAAGAACAAGTTACTTCTTACCTTGTAACGTTCTTTCGACGGGATGTTCCTCCGACGTATTCCTCATCGACCCTTCCATCCATCCCCGCAGTTCTACTTCCCTTGTTGTTGCAGCTTACGCTCCTTCAGGGTGATTAGTTAGTCCAGAAAGTATTATTGTGGGCTACAAAACGGAACTGAGCAACGGACGCTGCGCGCGGCCTTTATAGGCAGGATGACGTCGACGTCGATACGGCGGCTGTCGAGGGACATCGACTCGGAGCACGTCGACGCGCAGCGCCCTCTAGAGAAAAGATTTTCCGAGGCCAGCAGAGCTGGAAGGAGATATCTAAGATGAGGAATACGTCGGAGGAACATCCCGTCGAAAGAACGTTACAAGGTAAGAAGTAACTTGTTCTTCATGCTATACAACCTGAAACCCGATGGTCGGTAATATTATCTACTAAATCTATAAGTATTCGTATTGCCACTTATAATTTTTTATCGTCCTTAAAATGGAAATGGAGTCCTTTGCCTTTAAGTGGACTAGGTATGTAAGGGTTTCAACTCGTTGTGGTTTACTTGCCCGATTATGGAGGATATGACTTCTTTGGGATGATTTGTGTTTTAAACATCCATAGGTTGTGCAGAGACAATGTATGACACACATTTCGGTTTGTAAAGTAAGAGATCTATATTACTATGTTATATGATTATGATCTGATTTGTGTCTATGATTGCTATTTCATTTTTGTTTAAGTGTTTCTTGTAATTTTATATTTAGTTAAGTTTTGTGTTAGGACAAATCTGTTGTATAGTTTTGTTTTTTGCAATTATTGTCTCCTTTTATTCAATTTTTACTCGATTTCACTTGATGTATATTGATCTATTTAATGTGTAAATGAATTTTGTTTAATATTGAAAAAGTTGAATTTTTCAGCTATATTCAATAAAAGGAAAAAAAAAAAAAAAACTACTGCAACAATTTAGCCGTACATGTACGAGCCCGAAATACTCAGAAGAGGAGATCCTTCAAAGAGAAAAAAGTGTAGACGATTTGGAATCGGATGAAAGTCATGAGGATCAAGTGCCGGAGCCTAAACCCAGTCGCATGGAAGACGTTTCCACCTGGTGTACCTGCTTTCGTTGAGCTTTTGCCTACTCTGGTGGGGAACTGTTGCAGCAGAGAAAACTCCTGCTGCTTGGCCTACATTGGCGAAGAAGACACACCACCACAATGCGTTTCCGAGCTGCATGACTTCAGGGCAGCTTGCCTTACAAAATACATGCTGCGAATGATGATGGCCCTTATGCACAAACTTCGAGTTACAGTTTGCCTTGTTAAGTTCACTCTACTTACGCTGTGTGTTTGATGACCAAGACAGCTAACATAATATGTTGTTCCCCTACATCAATACAAGTTCAACTGATCACTGACGCGACAATGTTTCTGTAAATTGAATAATTTACTCATTGTGAAATGAAGCCAAAGTGTTCCACTGTAGATTTATTGTCGGAAAATTTACATTTTGTTTTAGTTTGAAATATTTTCCCAACTTTTCCTTCTTTAATTTGCGTTCACATTTGTTACTGATCCATACTTGAAATCACAAGTACTGTTAATACTTTGCATCAAAAGGTACTTTTTAAATCAAAACAATGCCGTACATTTTCCAAGGTAGTGCAAATAAAAGAAAAATGCAATTATTGATTTCATTCCACTAAACTACATCTGTATCTGGTGGTACAGGCTTGTGGCTTATTATGTGTTTACATGGTGGATTCATGGAAGAGTGGGATTTTGCGTCCGAAGAGTAATAACTGCCTGTGTGGTTTGATCCTTTTGTGATGAATTCCCCAGTGACAGCGGACAATACCATGGATTTATGCAGCTACTACCTCGACCGCAGCAGTATAATTTGTAATGACATTGACATCACTTTACCAAACTAAATACAAGAAAAACTATAGTTGAGCAGTTGTGAGAAATGTTTTGTAAGTCCCCTACATGTCCAAACATATAAGACTATCGTAAACTATTGGTGTGCAATAACACGTGCATTGGCCTATCGCGCTCGCCCCCTCCTCATCCACCCCCCCTCCAGCATCAAAGGCAGTTCGCAATCGCAAGGGGGCTGGGTGGATGGGAAAGCTCAAGGTGTTGAATACCATGTGCTCCTCAAAGGGTTCTTCTGCACAGAGACCTTTGTCCACATGGCCACCGCAGACACGGTGTCTGCAGACACCCCTTTGAAGACCCCGTACTTGCAAACAACATATCTATGGGTCCCTTGAAGATTGTCATAGATGTCTGGTGGGTCGAATGAACAGATCAAACATTCACATAAACACCCACTTCTGTGAGCCTTTGTAAACCCTTTGCAAACACTTTGCAAGTTACCAAGAGAACTTCTGTGAAATTCACAAAGGATATCGGCATCTCTCCACTTCTTACCTTGCTCGCTGAATCGGCTCATCTGTTGTTCCAAGTAATGGTTAGTCCACTTTAAGTGTAGTTTTTTGTATTGTTAACAATCTCCACTAGGACACTTTCTGTTGCTCTATACTGCAATGTATACCCTATTCTCACTTTTATTTTTTTTTAAAGTCTACACCATTATCAACCGGCATAAGCATTTTTATCTCTGTAATTAGCACATAACATTACAAAATCTTATTTTTTAAATGTAATGTTTAATTGTGCATGTTTTTTATGTGCTTTCGGTGCCATTATGTATAAAGTCAATTTATTTTTATTATCAGACGGATGAGATGTTAAGTTTACTCACTGATACTTTTTTTTAATACTAATTCTTTTTATATTTCTTTTACAGATCATAAGGGCAATCAAACAATGCCTTCTTGTACCGTTTTCGTTTGCTGTAATACCAGCCATGCTAAAAGTGATGGTACAGTCCTTCTTGTTTTTCCTATGGATTTAAATTTAATAAGAACATGGCTCTCCAACTGCGGTTGTCCACTGTCTGAAATTGAAAGCAGAGCCAAGGATGTCTTGGATGACGTGAGGGGCAATCGATTCCGCGTCTGCAGTATGGACTTCTCTGAAGATATGTACGAGCAATCGCAATGCACCAAAAAGCGTCACCCCAGACTACTTTGAAAACAACTGCCCAATGCAGTTCCAACTCAATTTAAGCACACGCTGACCCAGGTGAGTAGGAGACGCTACATTTTTAAATGTATTTTACAATTTTCTAGGTTTGCATGTATAATAAGTCTTTGAAGTGAACACTCATATTGAAATAGTCAGTGGGCCGGTACCATAACTAACGTTTTTCAGTTTTTGGGGGAATAATTCCATTGATAGTTTCATTGCATGTCTAGCCTTCTTGACACAAACTTCTTTGATTTATACATGTGTAACTTTAATATTACTTTGCGAGTTTCTCAAATAGCTCTAAGCATTGGGAGCCTTATCAAACACACACTCACATTGCATCTTTTTAAAATGATGTCTTTTTTTGGGTAAATTGTCATGTCTGTCTTTACGTAGACCGCACAGATGGGAAGTACAGACCGTTAGCATGGAGGAAACCACAGACATGTCCGTCATCCTAATGGTGAAACTTGCACCCAAACATTTTTTTTGTTGATGTACATTTTCTAACTAATTATTTTCAGAATATTTGCATCGATTAAAGGACCTGGATGCTACATCGACCACTATTCCAGAGTCCACAGCGACTTCACTCACTTTTCAAGTATGTTTTTCAAAACAATCCTCCACATGCGACTGCACAAAATATGTATTTGTAAAAGTTCCAACCAAAAACGTATGGATTATTGTGATGTATAATGTTAACTTTTAGGCTTTTTTGTCAATAAAGACCTTTTCAATGCAATTGTTTTGGATTTTGCTTTTACATTTTTCTTATTTCAATGACCATTACATAGGCAGAGCCTCGAACTTCGACAACGTACTCTTCTACTGCAACCGGTCCAGGGGATGAGGTAATAGAAGTGAAAATGTATTGATCTATACTAATGGTTATAGATTAACAGTATGTTTTTTACTTTAAAGCTGCCATTTTTTTGTGAGGATTTGCAATACTATCAGCAAATTGCAAAGCATTACTTTTCTAGCATGGGGTCTGCATGGATTAAAATGCTCATGAATATTCCCTGTCGTCAGGCTGGGAAACCTCAAAAAACTGTATTTCTCCTTTAAACAAATCACTGTCCTCTGGGTTATACTGCCCCCATCCAATGACATTCCTCTCTCTAAGCCCCTCCTCTGGCAGCCATCTTCAGATTTTTACTGCACGCTTCAGTGTTGGGAGTCCTCGAGTTTGCTCTCCGAGCTAGTTGTATGTTTTCTCGTGTTTTCTACGAGAACGTTCTATTTTTGTTCCTAAGGAGCTGTGTGCTCTTTTTTCCATTTGCCGACAACGGGGACCAGTTGTCAGTGAATTTCAGCGCCACTCAAGGGCGAAGATCATCGAAGATTCTAGAAGACCATCAGGCCTACTTTGTGCCCTCCGGCCATGACAGAGGAAAAGGAGGGAAGGGGCCCTCTTCAGGCCCTGCACCAAATGCGGGCTATGGAATGTGTTTGTAGAGGACAAGCACCTGCAATGGCTCTACTGCCTGCACCCAAACCACAAGGAGGGTGGAGTGTGAGATATGCCTCGTGTTCTCCAAGAAGACGACGTGGGACAGGCACAGTAGACTTGCGGCGTGGCTTAATGCCAAGACCTCTGACCCGTGCTCCAAACAGGGTCATGCCTCACCCAGGACCGGCCGGTCCGAGGAGCGGTCTTCTAAGTCCTTTGAGGGTGCCTCATCCGTGGGGGCTCAAGACAAGACCAAGAACCGCAAGTCCGAGTCCACCGGGTTCACCTCGGAAGCGGGGGTCCCAAGGTGTATAGGGTGTGATCAACATCACCTTCTGCATCCATTGCCAGCCGGCAATCAAGCTCCTCCTCGAAAAGGAAGTAATCTACCCCGGCCTTAACTATGTGAGAAATCCAAGAAGCAGAGGATGGAGGAGAAGAAGGCTGATCAGCCCAAGCAGGCACAATCGGCACAGGCTAAGACTTTGTCGACGACAGTCGACAACTGCTACTACCACGACCGCAAAGGGGTTTGAGCCTGCAAAGGTAGCCCATGCAGCACAGAAGGTATGCCTACCCCCAGGGCGCGGCACCCCCGCAGTGACTTTTGTAAAGTTTGCTGGCATGCCAGAAGGGGGGAAACCGGCTCAGGCCCTGGTTCAAGACCTTCAGGGAGCGAAAGGAGGGGACGAGGTGGCCCCGAAACAGCCCTTCCAGGCTGGGGCCTAAGCCATGGAAGTCTCGTCCACAGACGACGAAGGCCAGGAGTGCTTACACATGGTCCACAAGACGTTGAGGAGGAGGATGATGACGGTGCAGGGCCTAGTTTTCCGGTCTTGCCATCTCAGCCGAGGGGCATTTCCTTGGACATTCTGTCGACCCTGCACACCTTGGTGTTGGAGATCCAGAGGAGGATGTCCCCGGCTCTGGTGGTCCCCCAGTTGCCTGATCAGCCTCCAGCGAAGAAGAGGAAGCCCCAACTCCATGTTGGGTCCTTTCTTCCCTAGCAGACAGACACAGGGACAGATACGGCCACAAAGACTGATGACGATGAGGATATAGTCGCAGCGGATGGCGAGTCTGCGCATTTGGATGCTCCACATTGGGTGTCCCCACCAGATGAGGTGGGATCGTTCCACTGCATGATCTCCAGAGCTATTCCAGCTTGCACCCGAGGAAACCAGAAAGGATGGTTTCTTGTACCAGAGGCACGAAGCCAAGAGGAAGACTATCATGGCGTTACCCATTCTGGACGACGCTTGGGAGGAGTACCAGGCCCTCGTGAAGAAACCTTGCATGGCTCCAGCCAAACGGGATAGGCTGGAGAAGTAGTATCGGGTGCCGAACTCCGCACCCAAGTGCCTGAGGTCCCAGCCATCGCAGATTCTGTGGTATCGGTGGCTGAGAGGAAACGGTCGGCCAACCTGTCATCTTCGGTCCGTCTGGATAGCGAGGGGAAGAGGGTGGACACCATGTGAAAGGTAATTTACACTGCGGCATCCACTATCAAGGCAGCGAACGTACTGGCGATCCTAGTCAGGTACGACAGGGAGTTGTGGTACAAGCTGGGGCCTATTTTGGAGTTCCTCCTCAACGATAAGAGAATGGAGACAATCGCTCTCTTCTAGGAAGGGGAGTTAGCTTCTGATCATGCCATCACAGTGGCGTTGGATGTCACAGACACAGGGTTCCGGCAGATGGGGAACAGTGTCTGCCTTTGTCGTCAAGGCTGGATATAGGCCACGAATTTCCATCAGGAGGTCCAAGCAGAAGGTGCTGGACATGCCTTACGGAGAAAGTTTATCCGGGAAGTCGACGAGTCCCTCCAGGCTATGACAGCGGATTCGGAGATGGCCTGTTCCCTGGGCAATCTCCAGCAGCACCACTCTTCTTTTCGCTCCTCCAGGGGAAAGTGGATCAGGTTTTCCAAAGGTTTCTCCACATCGTACCGTCAGCGTTCCAGATCCACAACTCAGGAAGCCTACAGAGGCCATTCCTGGGCCTAAGGTAGCGGATCTCTCTGATAACCCGTCAGAAACAGCACATGCCTCAGCTCCTGGAAGAGGTACGGGCCATGCTGTGAAAAGGGCGATAGAGCTAGTCCCCCTAAAAAAGCTAGTTCCCCTAAGCCTCTGGGGCTCTGGAGTCTATTCCAGATACTTTCTGGTCAGAAAGTAGACGGGGGGACTAAATGCCCATCCTAGGCCTACTACGGTTGAAAAAAAATACCTAAAGTCCCTAAAGTTCAGGATGGTCACATTGCAGCACGTGCTTGGCCAGCTCGAATAAGGAGACTTCTTCGACCTGGAGGATGCCTACTTCCACGTCCCCATTCACAAGAAACATCAGAGGTTTCTATGATTCGTAGTGCAGGGACAGCACTACCAATTCAAGGATCTACCTTTCGGCTTGAAGTCGGGTCCCAGAGTGTTCACAAAAAAAGGTCTGGCACCGTTGGCTGCCCATCTACGTCTACAGAGCATACACGTATATCGTACCTGGATGACTGGCTCATTCGTGCCCGCTCACGGGAGCTGGCCGACAGACACACAGACGACCGTCCAGCTACTGATGAATCTGGGATTCTCCATCAACTATCTGAAGTCCTGCTTAACACCATCGTAGAACGCACTGTTCCTAGGTGCTAGACTCAAAAGGTTGTCTTGCCTGGCGTTGCCCTTGGAAGAGAGGGTAGCAGCCATTCAAGGGAAGGTGCAGTGACTGTCGTCGACAAAGGCAGCCACGGTGCAGGCCATCAAGTCGTTACTGGGCATGATGTCCTGCATCTACCTCATCTGCCTTTGCAGGTTGCAAATGCAACCCCTTCAGGAGTTCTTAGACGCTCGCTGGCTACAGGTGTCCGGAAGCTTCACAGACAAGATCCCTCTCGGCAAAGATTTCCATCGGGCGATAGGATGGTGTGGTCTCCGCTCCAACATCGCCATAGGCACGAAATTTCAAAAACCCCCATGCCAGGAGACTGTCACCACAGAAGCTTCGAAGATATATACGCGCCAGAGGCCTGTGGCTCCCGGAGGGGAAGTATCTCCGTATCAATATCCTGGAGTTACGGGCAGCGTTCTGGGTCCTCAAGTCGTTCCCTCCATCTCTGAAGGGCAAGGTGGTGAGGATCTTCACGAACAACACCACCATCACCATCTTCTACATCAGAAAACAGGGGGGCACTCAATTCCCGGTGCTCTCCAAGGAAGTACAGGACTTGTGGCACTGGGCCGTCGGACCAGGTATGTTCTTCAGTCCTCTGCACCTCGCGGGAGTCGAGAATACCATTGCAGAGTCCCTCAGCAGGGTGTTGCGCTCCTGCCACGAGTGGGAACTTCTGCAGGATCAGGTGGACAGCATCTTCATCAAGTGGGGCAGGCCCCAGAGTGATCTATTTGTGTCTGCAGCGAATGCCAACTGCCAGAGGTTTGCAGCAGATTCCACCAACCGAGGAGCCTGGGGAGCGCGTTCTCCTTCACGTGGGAAGGGCTGTTTCTGTACGCGTTTCCTCTCCTGCTATGAGTCATCAATACACTCAGTGTCAATGCAGGATGATACTCATTGCCCCGGCTTGGCCGAGGCAGATTTGATACCCGGACCTTCTCAGCCTGTCAGCGTTGCTTCCGGTCAAGCTGCCAGTGGTCCCGGATCTTCTCACCAGAGAAGGAGGCGCAATCCTGCATCTCGACCCAGGATCGCTGAACCTGAGGGCTTGGCTCCTGCAGCCCTAGAGTTTGGAGGATATGAATTGCCATTGGACTGCATGGAGGTCCTTGCCAAAGCCAGTGTGTTGTCGACCTTGAAGTGCTACGGTCACAAGTGGAAGTGTTTCGCTACGTGGTGCCGGTCACCGAAGAGTACCCCTTTTGAGGGTCACGGCCCCACAGATCCTGACGTGCTTGTTATCCTTGGCCAAGGCCGGACTGGCACATGCCTCCATCAAGGTACATCTGGCGGCTATCTCCCGCTACACCAGGTCACCAGGAAGATCTTCATGTTGGTCCCACCGACTCGTCAACCAGTTTCTCAAAGGTCCTTTCGGATATTTCCTGCCGGTGAAGGCTCCTGGCATGGCATGGGAACTCGACGTGGTTCTGACGAGGCTCACGGGGCCCCCTTTGAGCCTCTGCATCAGGCCCCACTAAAGTTTCTCTCATTGAAAACGGCTTTCGTTGTGGCATCACCTCTGCCAGGAGTCTAGTTGAGATGCACGCTCTATCCTGCAACCAACCATACCTGACTTTCCACGAACCGAGGGTGGTGCTACGCACAAACCCAGTATTCATGCGGAAGGTTCAGTCGGAGTTCCACCTCAACAAACCTTTGGTGTTACCTGTTTTCTTCCTGAAGGCTTCGTTACTGGCGGAAAGGGCCTTGCACTCGCTGGACGTTGCTCGTGCCCTGAAATTCTACATGACACACACAGTTACCCCACAGCAAGGGGGTGGGGGGGCTTAGGGGCCTACAGAGCACCGACAGGAGAAAGTGGTGGGAGCGAGGACTGATAACGGCTTACCAACGGCAGCAGACAAGGAAGAGGGGAGTACAAAGGAGCAGCGTCAAGTGGAGTAGGGATGGGGCCACCCCGTCAGGCAGAGCGGGAGTAGATACTGGCAAGGACACCCTAAGGAGAGTGACTGGTGGGGAGGAGACAGTGTGGCAGCGCCAAGGCACGGAGGGGTGCCAGGTAAATGAGTTGGAGGGCGCTTTCTCGTTATCAGCACCAATACCTGGACGGTAGGGACATGGAGAAGACGAAAGAGGTTGAGGGGACAAAGCCCAACTCCACAGAAATGGGGACCATTAAGAGCAACATCCAGATGATCCTGGAGGAGATCCGTAGGATGAGGACTGATATTGGTGCCAAAGTGGCAGACCTATCAGCGAAAGTGGTTACATTGGAGGAAAGACTCGATGGGGTGGAGGCGAACCAGACATCCATGGGGGTGCTCGAAGCACAGCTGGAGGTCCAGTTTCAGGACATTGAGAGGAGAGAGCTGAAGTTGGGCCTGAAGATGGACGATATCAAAAATAGAGAAAGACGAAATAATCTCTGGTTCTTGGGCCTCAAGGAGAAGGAAGGGGAGTCCCTGGCTGAACTGGAAAAGAAAATCCAGGAAAATCAAGATGGTCCAGGGATCAAAGGAGGGAGTGCATGTGGACCTGGACAGAGTGCACCGGGCAGGAGGAGGAAGCAGAGGCCCTGTTCGATGCTGGCAAAGCTGCACTACTACTGCGATAAAGCAGACATTATGGAAGGCCAGGCGCATGGGCACTATTGAATATGAGGACTCCAAAGTGGCGATATTCCAGGACCTCTTGGTTCAGACCCTCCTGAGACTGAAGGTGTGGCCCGCTCACACGGTGCCTACAGGAAAAGGGAGTCCTATACAGGTGGGCATATCCCATCGCACTAATATTTGATTGGAGGGGTGAAACATTTCATCTGATATCGGAGGAGAACATTAAAAGGGCCACGGAGGAGCTTGTGGAGCCCTAAAGGAACAGTGCCAGTATGGAAGGAGAAGAAGGGACACAGGAAATGCGTAGGGCACGTGGCTTGCAGATGTAACAAGACTGTTGGACGGTGCAAGGGTCCAGAAAGTTTCAGAAACTGCACACCCCCCCCCCCCCCAAAGGGATGAGACATGAGGGGCACAGACAAGTTGGCTCTGTTAGATTTCCCTGAAGTGTAGGGAATGCCTGATAACGGGTCTTCTGAGGCCTCATACATGGTCGCCCCCGGGGCAGAGACTGTGTGGAGGTTGATGGGTGTCTGAGACAGATTTGTTTGTTATGAAGAACCTGTGGCTCCCATCGTTTGGGGGCAGGTTGCGGTTGTTAGCTTACGTTGGGGGGGGCGGTTAGTGTTGGGGGAGTTATGGGAGGTGTTGATGGATTCGAAGGGCGGGGTGGAGCCACCTGTTGTTGGCACTCTTGAGTGTGAGGTTGATGGCTTCAAGTAAATGGGGGTAGATGAGGTGCACAGGAAGGGGAATACCTGGGGTCCGCAGGTGTGGGCGAAAATGGTTTGGGAGGGAGGAGGTTGATCAGAGTGGGGCAAGGTCCCGTCAACATGGTGACTCGGCTGATGGTAATATCCGGGGGTTAGGATTGGAGAGGAATAATAGTCGGGACATGGCCGGAGCATGGTTGTGGGACTACATGGGCGTAGAGCTAAAGGGGCGGCTGACATTCGCCAGAGGCAAGGGCAGGGGCGGCATTCCTGGTGGTTTGAGTGTGGCCAACAAGTTTGATGCGCACGGTCGGACGCTGCAGTTGGGGGTGATGGTGGGTGGATGCGGGGAGGAAGGGAGGTCTAGGGGTTTTATGCAGTGGATCCTCTGGAGGGTACTGAAGGGGGATCTTCTGAGTAAGGTGAAGGGCATTCATCAATTGGTAAGGAAGACAGATGGCTGAGGTATGCATAGCCACATTAAATGTGAAAGGACTAAATTCCCAAAACAAGAGATCACTCACTAGCAATATGTTTCGTAAGCAACGCTTGGCGATATTATTTCTGCAAGAGACGCACTATGAGCAGGGGATGAAATCTACCATACGAGGGATAGCGATAGGAATTTCTGGGCTGGGCATAGAGATCGCTAAAAGGAGGGGGTGGGCATCTATGAGAAACCTGAGGCGTTTCTCCGGGGTTATTCACTTTGTTCAGGTGGCCAGGGGAGGACCACCACTCTTTGATCCCAACCCTGGGGGCGGACGAGCAAGGGTGCATCACCTGGGCAGGGTTTCTTTGGGGACAACTGGAGACACGCCCTCGGGCAAGACATGATATTCCTCCTGTTCCGATACACCCCTACCCGACATCCCCTCAATTGTCATGGGATATTGTAAACAGCGTCCCATCATACCCTAGTACCTTACTGTAAAGAAAAGGCAAAACCGTCAGGGAAAACAAATACCATCCCTAAAATCCAAGTGTCACGATGCCTGCCCACAGACATCAGGAGCAGACCTCGTCAGGCAAATCAAGTCATCAAGTGGTGAAACCATGCACAGGCCACCTTGGGGCTGTTTGGAGGGATTACTTTATTTAAGGGACTATTTCATTGGGTGTGGTACAGGGACTACTTTACCTGGGAACTACTTCTGGGAGGCTATTTAAACCACACCCAGAGAACAGAACACGCTTCGCGTTATTCTGCACTCCTGCAGCGTAACGCTCACCGTGCCTGCAGCTCCAGTCCAGTCTTCAGCCACGCCCGTCCTGTTCTTCTCGATCCGAACCTGCAGAGGAAGGAAAGGAAAAACAGATTAGAACAAGAGCCTTACCATTCTCCATCCCAATCATCCTGGAGTCGCCGCACCTGCAAGAAAAGGAACACCAGTTACCCGCGCTATACAAGATAGCATAAGCGCCGCGTGACACTCACTGATGCTCCGTCCGTCCATGCGATCCAGCGAGGCATTCTAACGTGATCGCCGCCCGGAGCAGCCGCATCTGCAAAAGACAAGCAAAGATAACAGGTGAGCTGCGCCTCGCTTAAAGACATTTAATCTCACGCTGCAAGATAATTACCCGAAGCAATATCCACTTGTGATCTCACGAATCACCATCACACGTATTTCGCTCCAGGGAAGTGCCTCACCTGCAGAATAAAGAGAGGACAATTGAATAATCACGCAAATGAACAATATTGCATGCTAAGACCTTTTTTCTTCGCTTGGTGCAAATACTGAATCTTACCTTGGCATTTACTTTGTTTCTCTCGAAGAAGAGACATCTGTTTTCGTCAATTCTGCAAGGAAACAAAACTATAAAGAAATGGTACAAGAGTAGACTATAAGACAACCGGAACTCTAAAGCATTGCATGCTACTTCGGATTGGCATAAGACTTACCCCAGAGTCATTGTTGTCTTGAACTCTGCCATAAGATTACGGGATCAGTGAAGTTAACTGGATCCAACGCACCCCTGCATTCAGAAGCAGGATGGAGAGCCCATCCTTCTTAACAATAAGGTGAGACACAGTAAAGAGAACACAAGGTGGTTACGGAAGCAGAAGTTAAACCTTCTCCTGTCAGTCAGCTAACTTGCCATTTTCGCCACTCTAGGAAAATCTTCCTACGTGCCAGACAGACGAAACTAAGTGGGCAGGTGCAGTCGCTCATCACTTCACTACGAGTCACGCTGGTGGAGACTGTTGCAGTCCAGCTTCATTCAGCGCCCCTGTGGAATCCAGGTGAGCGTAACACCAAGCTGAGTTTTGCCCTCTTTCCTTAAAACCCACTTTTCAACACCTACATTCAAACCCCTTTTCCTGAAAAAAATCCATAACATTTATATCCTTTTCTTGTAGCACACCAGAACTCCCAAAATCCCATTCCCCTATTGAAATACACAAGGACTGGGACGAGGAAGAGGCAGATGGGAGTCATGAGGATTACCCATAAGAATCAATGGGCAATGGATTCCTATGGATGGTCTCCATGTTGTCCAGATAATGAGGTCAGGCAGAGTCAGGCAGGGAGGGACAACTACTCACACCTGACTCCAATCAACTCTAGCTGGGAGTATAAAAGAAGCAGCCAGAAACAGCATTTTGACTGAGTCAGGGATGCTGGAAGGTGCCGAAGAAAGCCCTAGTGAGCTGGAAATACCCTGGGAGACCTTGAGGAGGAGAAGAAAACTGCCCAAACACTGGTCCTGCTTCCAGACAGGAGATTGCGTGTGGAGGAGGAAGCTGTTCTTCCAGAAGGCAAGACCAGGGGCTGCTGGGGTTGCCTGAAAGCACCAACAGTTAAACTCCTCCCCTGGGCCAGACAGGCAAACCCAAGTCTCCGAGGGGCAGAGGGACAGACCTTGACCTCCTACCCACATCCACTTTTGGCTCCTGTAGCTCCCAATTACATAAAATGCCATTTTGGGGGGCAATAAAGTGGGAGGAAAATTAGCTCAGTGCATTCTGGGACTAGAAGGCTCAAAACGTTTTTTTAAAAACAAAATGTTTTAATGCGATCTTTGGAATGAGGTTAGAACCCAGCGGAGGGAAGCTTTGTTGCTGAACTTTAAAAAGGGGTTGGAACCTGGACGAGGGAGACCAGTGGTGAAGGAAAGGACGCAAATAAAGCCTTCAAGACCAGCTGCAGAGTGGTATGGCGCCACGTGGGTGCTCATGCGATAGACTCTAGCTGGTCCCCCTTTGTTTTGTGTTGAAACTACGAGAACCAGAAGGCCCTAGGACAAGGCGGCGTGAGATATCAGAGTGGTCCTACGAGGGTCCCACTAAATCCCTTGTACAATCGAAAGTCTCTGACCCATTGCCAAGAGAAAGCTAGGGTAAGGGAGCCCCCTCGCTTTCTGATGAAACTGTGAAACAAGGCAAGTATGAACCCGACACAGGGATGCTGAACGAAAGCTAGGGGAAGACAACCCTGCTTTCTGTTGAAACTGTGATCACTGTGAAGCAAGACAAGTGTGAATCCGACGGAGGGATGCCGAACGTAAGCTAGAAGGGAACCCCACTTTCTGATGAGAGGAGCTAATCATGAACTGTGAGTATAAGCATGTATTGTGTTAAAGATGGCTATGTGAACCCGACAAAGGGATGCCAAAGGGAAAGCTAAGAAGAGTGAATCCTGCATTGTGTTGAAACTAAAGTGAACTGTGAAATAGGCAATTGTGAACCCGGCAGAGAGATGCCTGTGAATCGGGGTGAAGTCTGACACACCCGAGAACCTTGTGTGGATCTTAAGAGTGAAAGGCCATAGTGAACCTGACGGAGCGAGGCCAAAGTTGCAAGAAAGAACCAAGCCCGTCAGAGGGAGATCCAAGGGGCGAAGAACAATCGCCCACGGTACAAGATTACCTAAGGAACTTTTGTTTGTTGTTTTTGTGCAGCAGGCCTTCTAAGGCAAGAGACTTTGTAGAAAAGAGACTTGGCCCCTGAAGGTCCTAAGACCGTTGAATGTAACTGTAACCTCATGTTAGCAAGGCCCATGAGTGTGCTCTGCTCTGAAGTCCTGCCTTTTCCTGTCACACCCCTTAGGAAGCGCTGGTCCTTATGGTATCGTTGGGTCCAGAGGTATGCGGCGTCCATTGTTACACCTAAGATGGCAGCTACTGCTGCCTGTTCCAGTCTAGCTGCTCGGTTCCCACACGGCAACTCGACTCCGCCCTCGCGACCGAGCACATCATATCTGTCTCACTTTACAACAAGCAGGTGCGTTGCTACTCCTTCAAACCAACGCTACGTAAATTCGGATTTAGGGTTTTTCCTATCTGTCCCTATTAGGTTTTCTGTGTGTAATTACCTTCTACCTTTTGTTTCCTGTATAAGCTCTCATTACTCTCCAGCCGTAGAACCGCTACCGCAGCACTTCCACTTGCAGTACGAACTCTCACGCTCTCAAGGGAAACTTCTGGGTTGCCTCGGTACTTCAAACAAAATCATTCCTCGGTCACATCCGAGGTACGAAGGCAGGGTCGGCTCTTTCTTTTTTCCCTTCTACGGTGAAAATTGTCCTGACGTTGTTTCTCTCTCTCTCAGCCAATCTTATACTTCCGCCAAACAGCGGAATACCTATTTGAACCACGGTTCAGCGGCCAGTCCGTTCCAATCACAGGTACTCCTTGTCATCAGCGATGCATGTACTCTCTCTCTCTCGCTCTCTCTCTCAGCCTGATTTAACTCCTTCCTTCTATCACAGTGAAGTCTTCCGAAGTCACCCGAAAGCAGTCTCTCCGGTTTCACGTACCATTACTTCTCCAGCATGGGGTCTGGCATGGATTCACATGCTCATGAATATTCCCCGTCGTCAGGCTGGGAATCCTCGGTAAAGAAAAAAACAGTATCAGTTTCGTTTCTGATCTGTCTTTCGTAGTAATAACCAATCACTGGTCTCTGCGTCATACTGACCACAGCCAATGACTGCCCTCTACCTAAGCACCGCCTCTGGCAGCCATCTTCAGATTTTTACCGCACGTTCATGTGTTGGGATCCTCGTGCTATTGCTCTCGAGCGTTAGTGCTTTTTTTCGCGCTTTTTCACAAAAAAACTTCGATTCTTTCGGTCAAAAGAGCCTCAAGCTCCACCGATCCTACATCCGATCAACGGGGACCCGTGTCGGATTCATCTGTGCCCCTCAAGGGTGAAGATTTCGTCGAGCTACGCTTCGGAGGACTCCAGAAGCTTCTCAGGCCCGGTCTCGGAGATGGCCCAGGAGAAGGGAAGCTCGACGCCCGGAAAGCTGTTCAGGGTCTGCCCTGGATGCCAGCTGCAGAACGTCTTCAAGGAGGACGAACACTCTTTCTGCCTTTACTGCCTTCATGAGGACAAGACGCACGTGGAGAAGGACTGTGCGTTTTGCGGCAACATGTCGGAACGGACCATGAAGGACCGCCATCAACGTCTCGCCAACTGGCTGGAGGGTAAGAGCCCGTCTGGCGAGAAGAAGAAGAAATCCGAGCGGTCTTCTAAGACCTTTGAGGGCGCCCCGGCGACGGGGGCCCAACATAAGGCCAAGCACCGCGAGTCCGCTGGCACCGGGAGCGCCGAACGGTCGGGCTCTACGGGCGCCAGGCAGGGCGCACCCTCCCCGGCACCATCAACCACGAGCCAACGCTCTGGGTCGGGTAAGAGGAAGGCCGAGCACCCGGCGAAGCTCCTGGAGAGGCCCCGGTCGAGCTCTAAGGCAGAGGAGGAGCGTGGCAGTGCCCACTCCCTCAAGGATAAGGCGGTGAGCGCACCTAAGGTGGTGAAGGCCTTGATCCATCCGACCAAGCCCTCTATCGAAACGGTCGCGGCGGCCCTGGCTCAGCCTGTGGTGGCTACACCAGTGGTGGCGACCTCAGGGCCCAGAATCTCCCTGCCTCCTCGGAGGGAGTCTTCCTTTGTGCCCATCGATAGGACCCCCGTGAAACCCTCCGTGGGGAAGAAGGGGGGGCAGGGCGTCGTCGTAGATTCGGCCTCAACCTCAGAAGAGGAGCTGATCGAGGTCTTAAGCCACGGCCTAGGCGTGGAAGAAGGCCAGCCCGTCGGAATGGACCCCGACGCAGGTGACGACGACGACATCGTCGAGGATACCGACGGGGCCCCTGCTCGCCCGTCGGATTCCCCTCTGCCAGCGCCGCAAGACAACTCGGCGGCCATTTTGTTGGCCATACAGTCCTTATGCTCCGAGATAAGGACGAGGCTACCGTTACCGACGGAGGAACCTCTCCCGTCGGGGGATCCAGAACCGGGACCTTCTGGTGTTCCCCCTACCAAGAAAAGAAGGATCCATCCACCACCTCCTTTTCAACCGTCGCGCCCCGTCCAGCCCTCCTCCCCGTCCACCCGAGGGGATGATACGGGGACTGACACGGCAGCGACGGGTACGGACGACGAGGCATACGACGAGGATTTTCCGTCGTCGCCTCCCACCAGGGCTTCTCCGCCCGACGAGATCGGATCTTTCCACTCCATGATCTCCAGGGCGTCCGAGCTTTTCCAACTCTGCCCTGAGGAGAAGAAAAAGGAAGGCTTCCTTTATCAGCGGCGCGAGGCCAAGAGGAAGACGGTCCTCGCAGTGCCTCTGTTGGACGACATTTGGGATGAGGGCCTTTCCCTCCTCAAGAACCCTTCCACGACGCCAGCTAGAAGAGACCGGTACGAGAAAAAGTACCGGGTCCCGGACACGGCCCCCCTATGCCTCCGGGCGCAGCCTACCCCGGACTCCGTCGTCTCCGCGGCAGCCAGGAAGAAAGCGGGGGGGGTGCGGCCTCCACATCGACTTCCCCGCCGGACGGCGAGGGAAAGAAATTGGATGCTATGGGACGTAGAGTCATCTCGTCGGCAGCGACGACGATTAAAGCGGCCAACGCCTTGGCTATCGTGGCCCGCTACGACAGGGAGCTCTGGTACAAGATAGCTCCCCTGCTGGATTTTCTGCCGGACGACAAGAGGGCGGAGGCCCTTGAGATCCTGCAGGAAGGTGAGGTGGCGTCGGACCACGCCATCACCGTGGCGACGGACATCGCCGACACTGGGTTCCGCCAGCTGGGCAACGGCGTTTGCCTTCGACGTCGTGGATGGCTCAAAGCTACGGACTTTCGGCAGGACGTCCAGACCAGAGTCCTGGACATGCCCTTCGACGGGAACAACCTGTTTGGGAAGACAGTGGACGATTCCCTTCAGGCCATCAAGGCGGATACTGAGACGGCCAGGGCCCTTGGAGTCCTGCAGCAACGACGAACGCCCTTTCGGAGCGGCGGAGGCAAGGGCGCCTCCAAAGGTTCCGGCGGCGGTTTCGCTTCCTACCGTCAAGCGGCCCGCTCGTCGTCGCAAGAGGCCTACAGAGGACGAGGCAAGTCTAGCGGACCCCGCCGTCGTCGCCAAGGAGGTCAAGGTGGCAAGGCCGCGTCCAAGCAGGATTGAACCGGCCGTGGGGTCGGGCCCCCACCGAAGCACCCCGGTGGGAGGCCGGCTGGCGGGCTTCGTCAGCGTGTGGGAGTCCATCTCCACCGACCGTTGGGTGCTGGACGCCCTGGCCCGGGGCCACGCGCTCGAGTTTCTAAGAAGGTGCCTGCGCGTCCCCCCCGTGGCCAGGAAAGAACTTCACGTCCCTCAACTTCTCCTGGAGGTAAAGGCGATGCTCAGAAAGGGCGCCATCGAACTCGTCCCAAAAAGGCTTCGGGGCTCCGGAGTCTACTCGCGATACTTCCTCGTGAAGAAGAAGACGGGAGGATGGCGCCCCATCCTAGACCTGCGACGTCTGAACAAGTTCATCAAGGCGCAGAAGTTCCGGATGGTCACCCTCCAGCACGTCCTGGGTCAGCTGGAGGAAGGAGACTTCCTATCGTCGTTGGATTTGGAGGATGCCTACTTCCACATTCCCATCCTAAAGGGGCACCGAAAATTCCTCAGATTCGTGGTCCAAGGGCGTCATTACCAGTTCAAAGCCCTTCCCTTCGGACTACGGTCGGCACCCAGGGTATTCACCAAGTGCCTCGCACCGGTGGCGACGCAGCTGCGCCGCGAGGGGATTCACGTCTACCCCTACCTGGACGACTGGCTCATCCGCGCCAAGACGAGGGAGCTCGCCGTGGTCCACACGGCAAGGACCGTCCAACTCCTCACGGACCTGGGATTCTCCGTGAACTACGCCAAATCCCACCTGGTGCCCGCGCAAGTCGCACTGTTTCTGGGAGCGAGGCTCGACACAGTGTCCCTTCTGGCCTCCCCGTCGGAGGAGAGGACCAGGACCATCTTGGGCAAGGTGCAACGGATGTTGGTGGCCGACGCGGCCAAGGTGAGGTCCATCAAGTCCCTCCTCGGGATGATGTCTTCCTGCATCTACCTCATTCCCATGTGCAGGCTCCGGATGCGCCCGTTGCAAGAATTCCTGGATGCGCGCTGGATCCAGACGACGGGCAGCTTTGAGGAAAGGATCAAGCTCGACGAGAGTTTCCGACGAGCGATACGGTGGTGGGGCACCCGCGCGCATCTGACGGCGGGCATGGACTTCCAGACCCCAGCCCACCAGGAGACTGTGACCACGGATGCCTCCCTGGAAGGGTGGGGAGCGCACACCGAAAATCTGCATATCAACGTCCTGGAGCTCCGTGCAGTGTTTTGGGCCCTCAGGTCCTTCCTTCCGTCCCTCAAGGGCAAGGTGGTGAGGATCTTCACCGACAACACCACCACCATGTTTTACATCAGGAAACAGGGCGGAACCAGGTCCCCAGCGCTGTCCAAGGAGGCGCAGGACCTGTGGCATTGGGCCGTCGCCCAAGGGATTTTTCTGGTGCCGTTTCATCTGGCAGGGATAAAAAACACCATCGCCGACTCACTCAGCAGGGAGCTGCGCTCGTGCCACGAGTGGGAACTACGGCAGGATCTGGTGGATCGCCTCTTCCGACGGTGGGGCACACCCCAGATCGACCTGTTCGCGACGGCGACGAACACCAAGTGCCGGAGGTTCGCCAGCAGGTTTCCCCAGACAAGGAGCATGGGCGATGCTTTCTCGTTCCCCTGGGAGGGCCTGTTCCTCTACGCGTTCCCTCCCTTGCCTCTGCTAATCCGGCTCGTCAACCAGCTCAAGAGGTCACGGTGCAGGATGATCCTCGTCGCACCTGCGTGGCCGAGGCAGATATGGTTCCCGGACCTTCTGGACTTGTCAGCGTCCCCGCCGATCAAGCTGCCGGCGGACGCGGATCTACTCTCCAGGGAAGGAGGCGCCATCCTCCACCACGACCCGAAGTCGCTGAACTTGCAGGCCTGGCTCTTGCAGCGCTAGAGTTTGGAGGATACGACATACCGGCCGATTGCAGAGAGGTTCTTGCAAAGGCCAGGGCGTCCTCGACTCTTAAATGCTACGGACACAAATGGAAGAGGTTCTCTGTCTGGTGCCACGCACAGAAGATTAACCCTCTACGGATTACGGCTCCCCAAGTACTGCCGTACCTGCTGACGCTGGCCAAAGCTGGTCTGGCACACGCGTCCATCAAGATTCATCTTGCTGCGATCTCCCGATACACCAGAACCACGGGGCGGACGTCCTTGTGGTCTCATCGTCTGGTGAAGGAGTTCATGAAGGGACTGTTCAGATCGTTCCCGCCGGTGAAGGCTCCGGCCCCGGCGTGGGAGCTCAACGTGGTGCTGACCAAGCTCATGGGACCTCCGTTCGAGCCTCTGCACTCGGCCCCGTTGAAGTTTCTATCGTGGAAAACAGATTTTCTTGTGGCCATCACCTCCGCACGACGAGTGGGAGAGATCCAGGCCCTTTCCTGCAAGGCCCCGTACTTGACTTTCCACGACACGAGGGTAGTGCTCAGGACGCACCCCTCCTTCATGCCCAAGGTACCGTCGGACTTCCATCTCAACGAACCCTTGGTGTTACCTGTGTTCTTCCCGTCGCCTTCATCGCCGGCTGAGAGGACTTTGCACTCGCTGGATGTAGCTAGAGCGCTGAAGTTCTACGTGGATCGCACGGAGGGTTTTCGGAAGACGTCACAACTCTTTGTGAACTTTGGACCTGTCAATCAGGGGAAGGCTCTCTCGAAGGCTTCCATCTCCAGATGGCTCTCCGGCTGTATCATGTGCTGTCACCGGTTGGCAAACCGACCGCTGCCTGGCCGTCCGAGAGCCCATTCCACCAGAGCGATCGCAGCTACCACGGCGTTCCTATCTGGTGTGCCCCTGCTGGACATATGCAGGGCTGCTACGTGGAGGTCGACGCACACCTTCACGAAATTCTACTGCGTCGACCGGGATTCCAGGGAGGAGTCCAGGGTCGGCCAAGCAGTGCTGCGCAACCTGTTCGCCTGAGGTGAGCCTGGTGAGGAGGTAAGATGCTTAATGTTGAGTTGATGTGATGCTTAATGTTGAGCCTTTGCCACCTCCCGTGGTTGTGCATGTGTGTACTGCTATGTATTCTTTATTCATGAGCATGTGAATCCATGCCAGACCCCATGCTGGAGAAGGAACAAGTTACTTACCTGTAACTGTTGTTCTCCGGCATGGGTCTGGCATGGATTCACATGCGAACCCTCCCGCCTACCCCTCTGCGGCTCTTCACTTGGTCATACTGCCACTTCACGTGCTTCCAAATCTGAAGATGGCTGCCAGAGGCGGTGCTTAGGTAGAGGGCAGTCATTGGCTGTGGTCAGTATGACGCAGAGACCAGTGATTGGTTATTACTACGAAAGACAGATCAGAAACGAAACTGATACTGGTTTTTTCTTTACCGAGGATTCCCAGCCTGACGACGGGGAATATTCATGAGCATGTGAATCCATGCCAGACCCATGCCGGAGAACAACAGTTACAGGTAAGTAACTTGTTCCTTTCCAGTCTGCTACAAGGTGTTTACCCATTCCTTTTCTCCATCATACACAGTCCAACTCTAAAGCTACTATGACTTACTGTGTCTTATCCATTTTCTTAAATTGGACTGTACGATGTAAACCTACCTTGAAGCACTACTGCTAGAAGACACCAGAAGCAGACGATTCGACAGACACATAGGGTTTTCTTCCCCGCAAGGGTTTCCCTGGAATCTCTCTCCGGCTCCGGGGCTTTGCCACAGGGGAGGAGGGAGAGTTCAGTGGAATTCATATCAGCTTCATCTCACCTGAAATCCGGTCACAGGTGGGTCTGTTGGTGAGTACACTCTAAGTTTTCTTTCCTAGTCATTGCCACTGAAAAAAGAGTGTTTAAACACATTTAATATTGCATTGGTAACATTTCCTGTGTCTAAAACGTGGGGAAGGGAGACCCGGCCATACCATCCTGACTTACTCTTTTGTGAACACTTCTTTCTTTTTATGGTGAACATTATCCCACACTCCTTTTGAAAACATAGTGGTAAGGATTGGCAATAGTATTTTTTAGTATAGACCTTTTTGACAAGACGCCACTAGGACTGCCTTATTATTTGATGGTGGTAACTTGCTCCCATCTTAGATTTAGGTTTAGATTAGGCGTTTATCTCACCCATTATAAAGTTCAATAAACACCCTTGAACTGTGATCATGTGTGCCTGTCTTTACTGTTGCCACCATGAGATCCTTACACATCCTACTGGGGACCAACTTCAAGATGACTGAAATACAGGCCAAGAGGGGATTTGGAGGAAGTTTCCTGCTGATAAAGGGATTCTCTGTTGAAATGCGGGTCACCCTGGCAACCGTATATGCCCCCAACATGGGGCAGTCGGGGTTTCTGCGCCAAGTGTTGGGGATGTTGGAAGGCTGGGTGGAAGTGGCCACAATAATGGGAGGGGATTTTAATCTGGTGCTTGACCCGGGCTGGACTGGTGGTCGGCCAAAGGCGGAGCTCCCAAAGTGATAGGCCCATAGAATACTGCCTTCAGAAACCTCCTACAGGATCATTACTGGGCTGACGTATGGCAGGGACACTTCTCAGGCTCTGGGGAGATGCACATTTCTCTCACCCCCACATCAGACCTACACCAAGATAGACTTAAATGCTTGTCCCGCAGGATAGGGAGGCTGAGGTTGGGGCACTCACGGTTGAGGCGACCACCTGGTCAGACCGTGAGTTGGTAGTGGCGGAGTGAAAGATGAGTACCAGGCGGCAATTCAGCTGGAAGTGTATTGACACCTTACTGAGGTATAAGGTTTTCCGGGACCTCCTTGGGAAGGAGGTGAAGGCATATTTTGAAATTAATGACAATGGAGAGGCACGTATGACAATGGTCTGGGAGGCTGCCAAAGTCACGTTGCAGGGTCTCCTCATAGCTGAGGGTGTGCAAATAAATAAGAGAGAAAGAGGGTTGATTGAGGCCAGACTCCAGGGGGAACTGAAAGAGCTGCAATCGCAACTCCTTTGTAAGGGGTCCGATATGGGTACACTGCTGGAGGATATGAGGGATAAGAGGCAGGAACTCCAAAACAGTGTAAATAGGAGAGGTGGTGAAGAAGATGAGGTTTGCGAAGCAGAGATACTACCAGCGGGAGCGCAAGGTAGGAATGCTTTTAGCAAACAGTGAGAGCAGGTTCAGGGTGGAAAGGAGAGTAGGCGGAATACGCTGCTGCTGATGGGGATATGAGAGCCACAGTTTGCGGAGTACTTCCAGGAGCTCTAGGCTAGACCGGCGAAAGTACAAAGGGAGGAGCTGCAGGGTTATCTTGCTGACCGACGGCTTCCCAAGCTGATGGGCGTGGAGAAGGGAGGTCCTCGAGAGGGAGGTAACATGGGAAGAGGTGTGTCCGCCGATCCAGAGATTGAAGGAAGGCGGGGAAGGCCCCTTGGGAAGATGGGTTCACTGCAGACTTCTACAAGCAGTGCCAATCCACACTCGCGGTACCGCTAGCAAATCCCACCAATGTTCCTCAGGGCCTTGATCAGTCACTCCGAAATCCGGCAAAGGATCACACCTGTTGTGCATCGTACAGACCGATCTCTATTAAATGTTGATAATCTTCGCCAGGGTCCTTGCGTCTCGGTTGGAGTCATGCCTCCCACAATTGATTCATCCAGACCAGGCAAGATTTGTGATGCACAGACAGAGGTCGGACCAAATGCGAAAGACACTACACGTTCTCAGTGCTGAGGAGATGGAGAGGGGGCCCGTTGTTGGCCCTGGATGCCGAGAAGGCATTTGATCGGGTGAGTTGGTCCTTCATGGGGGAGGTCCTTGCAACCATGGTAATGGGCCCGAGATGGATGGGGTGGATGGCGGCCCTATATTCCAGTCCCACAGGTATGGTGGTCGTTATCGGGAGCGTGTCTGAGACCTTCCCGCTACAACAGGGAACGCGACAGGGCTGTCCACTCTCCCCGCTGCTTTATGCATTGGTCATGGAGCCATGAGTAACGGCGGTTAGGGAGAATGAAAGAATAAAGTGTGTCCTGATAGGGGCAATGGAGTGTAAGACCAGTCTCTTTGCAGACAATGTCCTGCTCTATATCACTGACCCGGGGTGTTCGGATCCCCACATGTTCGAAAGCCTGGCGCAATATGAAAGGTCGTCTGGCTTCAAAGTCAACCTGGAGAAAACAGTAGCCTTCAGGGTAGGGGGTCATTCTGAGGCGGAATTGGGTTACATCGAACAACTTCCATTTAGGGTCCAGGAGAACTCCTTTCGGTACTTGGGGATTCAGATGACTCGCAAACATGGCAACCTCTTCTCCATGAACTTCGGCCAGTTGTGTGAGGCCGTAAGGAATGACATGGTGAGGTGTGCGAAACGAGGGATATCTTGGATGGCACGCTTGAACTGCATCAAGATGGTGGTGCTGCCCAAGTTTCTATTTCTATTCCAGATGCTCCTGGTTGTGATTCCCTAATCCTTTGTTGCGGAAGTGAAGCTGGCTATGCTAAAATCTAATGGGGATGGTGGGGTGGGGGCAAAGCACAAGATGGCCTACAGGGCCTACAGGACCTTGGTCCTGCCAAAGGAGGAGGGGGGTTAGGGGGCTAGCGTTCCTGGACCTCCAGACCTACAATAAAGTGGCCCAGCTTCAGGTCATGGTGGACGACTTGAACTCGCTTTTCGACAAACAATGGGTATCAATGGATAACACAATACTGGCCCCGGTTTCACTGGGAGAATGGCTGTGGGTCCCCAGATCCCGTATTCTTCAAAGGTTTCTGCTCCACCCATTGTTGGCGGTTCTGTGGGTCACATTGAAGGAAGGGAGAGGTGAGAAAAGATGGCTCTCCACGCGGCCCTCATCCCTGAATTGCATATGAGCACCACCCTTATGGGATGAGATAAGGGAGCCATTAGCATTTCAACTCTGATAAGAAGAGAGCTCAGTAGAGCAGGTCAATGTGGGAAAGGGGTACTTTGCTCCCGTTTAGCAGGCTGGAGTAGATGCTGAATCTGTTCAGGTTTTCAACATTCCGATACTTGCAACTGAAGGAGTTCCTGACAGATGCCCAATGGGGCCAGAATTTGAGGAGGGAATTGACAGACTTTGAAAAGTTCTGTTAAGCAGCGAAAGAGGCAAAGGGACTCATTGCAGGACTGTGTAAGATAATCCTGTTGGCATTTCCCAGGGACCCACTCCCAGCCAGGGTTAGGTGGGGGCTAGACCTGGGGAGAGACACGCGGACTCGCTATGGGCACAGATGTGTAAAAGAGCCGGGCGCTCAACGATCTTCCTGCAATATAGGCCCAAGCACTGAAGGTGATGCATCAATGGCATTATCCCCCGGTGAGGATGCAAAGATGCGTAATGGGTATGACCCACACTGCTGGAAGTGCCAACAGATGAAAGGGGACTTTGTGCAGATGTGGTTTAGCTGCCCCAGAGTCCAGCCATAGTGGAGGGAGGTCATATCATGTATCAAGGTGGTCGATTGGATCCATTTGGAGCTTTCACCATGGCTTCTTTTCTTTGGGGTGTGGTTAGAGAAGGAGACAGAGGCTGAAGGAGGGCACATGCTGCAGATTATGTTGATCACTGCTTGATGTTCCCTGTCCCAACGGCGGAAGGACCCTGCATGCCTGGGGAAAAGGAATGGGTGGCAAAGATCAGGGCGATATACGATATGGAATACCTTGCGCATGTACTGAACTAGTCCCGATACAATATTGAAGGCCTATGGCTTCCCTTCTTTGAAACATATGGACGTTAGCAGGAGGAGAGATGAGAAATTGGGTATTGGGGAGGGAAGGTACCTTGTCCTCTTCGATACCAGGAATGCCAGGTGGGAATGTAATTGACTCAGAGTGGACCATGCTCTTAACTCAAAATGGGCAAGCACTCTACCTACATGGCTAGCCAAGGAGAAGTAAGGCTGGCCCGTAGGCTTAAGAACAGCCTTTCACAGAAAATGGGGTTACTCCTGATTTTGAACTCTGGATCTGCTGCATGGAGGGTAGGGCGGAATGGAGGGAGGAGGGTAGGGTAGCGGGAGGTGGCATATTAAGTTTGTTTCTTGAGGAAAGCGAGTTAATGATGATTTGTAATACAACTTTTGAAATGCCAATAAAGTTCAATTTGGAGAAAATAAACATGTTCTGCCATTCATCTCTGAACCAGATCGTGCTGTGGTTGTGGGGTAATGGTACATTCTAGACTCAACTACTGCAGCACTTTTAGGAGCACCAGTGATTCAGTTGCAACGACTCGAAGCACCCAGAATGCTGCAGTTAGACTTGTACACAATCTTCCCAAAACGGTATCTGCTTCTCTGTATCAGAGGAAGCTACATTGGTTGCCTGTCCAGAAATGAATTGAGTTTAGATCCTTGTGCCTAATACATAAATGTATTCAGGGTAGGTCACCCAGTTACTTGGTTTCTAAAACCAGGCTGTATTAACCGTCTCTTTCGCTTCATTCGATCGGTCAAATCCTGCTGGTTGTGCCACCCTTACATTTTGTCTTTCATGGTGACAGATGCTTTGTTATCAAGGACCCCCTCTCTGCAATGCACTTCCTGCTCACTTCAGAAAATATCTCTTTCGAATGGATTGTGTTCTCCCACGTATTCCTCATCCTATTGCTAAGGATTCCAATCGGGCGTCATACACCGGACCAGGACTCTCACCCTTAGCCTAGGATGTAGTGCTCAATTAGAATACCTTTTCTTTATTTTCTACGAATTTGGATTGAGCTGACACCTAACCTGTCCCACACCCCCTTTTACAAATTCCCCGGGTCACAATGGACAATGAACCAGGCTGGTTGGTCGGAATGCAATGTTTCTTTATTTTAGATTCAAAGAAAATCACACACTTTTCATGCAGGGAAGCAATCACCAATGGGGTGATAATTACAATGTAAGCTGATAAAATACACTTGGTTGACCTGCTACTAGAACATATCCAAATCACAGATGAATAGGAGCAATTTTACTGTTCGGGTAGATAGCACCCGAGTTAAGATTTCCCCCTGCAATGCTCCCTCAACTCCCAAATTTTGAGTGGATAGAAAGGAGCAGCAAGGACTCAGGGATATTAGGCAGCAAACAGAATTAATATTTGACCTTCCCTCAAGAAATAAGAGGCAAAAACCCTTTGCAATTGCATAAAATGACGCTTGGAAATTGATAAAATAATTTAAACGTGTGGTTGAATAAATCACAGTATCAGGGATGTAATATTACTAGTAACTACAAGGCAAGGTATCCACAAAGGGCATACAGTTCAAAAAGCAATTGAAAGTAAGATCACAGTGCAGCCAAAATCACACGTTGAAAAGAAGCGTTTTCCACTTTTTGCAGTTTTAAATGTCAAAATGTTTTTTTTTTTAAACGGGTGAAATAGACACAATTGGAATGCAGTTTTTAGGCTGGGTGCTAGATGCACATCACAGGAATAGTATATAAGTGAAAGAGTGACTCTAGCTGAATAACTGGATGAGATTTTCAATGTGGAAGGAGATTTGGTTTTGGGAAAATAAATGCAGTTAACGGAGAAAATCGGTTTGGAAAGAAAGGACAAGTTTTACTTAAACTCGATTATCAAGACTAGATTGTTAAAGGACACAGTACGCTCCAAGGTTAATTTGCAACGTTAACATTTTCACCCCGCATTCAGCTCTATGTGGAAATTACTTAAATTATTCAAAATTAGACTAAGGATCTGTGCAAGACAGAAATTAGTAGAAGACTGGAGGTAACGCTTAGAGATGCACAGAGAATTCTGATAGTTTGAAACAAGTTACCAGGGTATGGATAGGATTACTTAGAGAGTAGGACAAAGACAAGGTATCAAGATGGGGTATGCTATGTGTGGCTATGGGATGGGGAAATTGGGGAAATACTCACAATCAGCACTTCAATTCGGAATTTGGGGCAGCCAACCGGGTTTCTGGACTCAAAGGCTATCTATGGTCACAGCACGGCAGGCTCTCCTAGCAGCAAACAGCTGGCATGCCACTGGATAGCAAGGGTACAGCTGCCATGCAGGAAGTGGGGCAAAAAGCCGGTCTGGTCACAGGATACCCCCAAAAGGGTACCACAGCTTTGCCCCCTAGTTATTTGGATTTTTAGTGGGGTTTCTGGTTCAATGGTCCTGCCTGGATAGGGTCAGCTATGCTCTGGCTTGGCAGTAGAATCTGGAATCTTGCAGAGTGAAGTTGGAATATCTGGATACGCAGGTGCTCGAAAATTCAGAAGGGTGTCCTGTCTCTGTGAGCTTCCCCCCTTTATATAAGGCGTGTGACATCGCACAATTTATTGTTGGGTAGTGGTAAGCTAGACCTACCCCAAAGAACCGGATAGGTCAGCCTATGTTGGTCGCCTCCTCCAGGAGGGGACTCAGTTTATGGGGTTGTGTTTTATGATGTACAAAGCCATCCCACAGTCATTTTTGCACAACATCAATTATGACATAAATCACTCCTTTTTGCAGTTGTGGCACTTTTGCAAATTATATTGGCAAATTACATATTTTATACAGAGCATGGTATTAACTCCCAGGTCATTATGACATTGTTTCGCCTTTCTAATAGTTTTTCGTGATTTTTAGTGGGAAACACTTCACCCAAAATTCTACAATTTTAGATGTGTACATATTATCATAGGGCCTATTTCCATTAATTTTTAACGTTGCACCATATGTACTTTTCCCATGATTCACATTTTCCTGGCGTTTGCGTCCCATACATGCTATGGAAAGCCACAATATCTTGTTTTAAAGCCACAAAAATTACATTTAATCTGTAAAACTTTTACATTGCTGCGTTGCGGATCATAGAAATAGCAGTCTTAAAGTTTATTCATTAAAATTGTCTCTTGAACCAGATGGGCTGGCCTTTGTCCTCCAAATATGGTCATTTCTGCACAGGCTACCACCAAATGTCAGTTTAGCCCTGGGCTGCCATGAAGTTTGTCTTTGGAGCTCCTTGGTTTGAGTGAATGGGAGGTGTCACTTCCAAAAGTAATACGTAGGGGTCCCATAATCTATTATGTCAAGCTGTACCCCAGCCACAAAGTCTGATGGGCGTGTTACCTCCACCCCCTTGTTCCATTCAGAGCTTCCAGATGCTGGTCTCCTGGTCTCCTTGGGGGGATGCAATGTCCTTTGAAGGCAGTGCAGGAAAAACCTGTTCTGTGGCTTCCAGTACAGCCAATGCGTTTATTTATTTAAGTTTTCCTGAGCCCAAAAGGCAAGGCTGTTTGAATAAAACATTATATTAGATTTTAACCAAACTCCACTAACATTTCTAGGCAAGGACAGGGCCTTATTCAACATTTTACTTTTAAAACATATTTTTCTTGTTTGCGAAAGCACATTTTTACACGCGGTGAATTCTGCTGGGATTCCCCTTTCAAATTCAGTTTTCTCTTCCATCTGGATTCCAGACATTGTTTGCAGCCCTAGTCAGTTTATCTTACATAGCAATCTGTTCAAGGCACAGGTCCATTGTAATTGACATATGCACAGAGAGCTAGGGTTTCTTTTGAAGCATCTATTTTTGACATTTTGTAGCATAAGTCAAGCGTGTTTCCGTACTGCTGAGAATAAAGTTTGTTGATTTCCCAGATCTTGCCTGACACAGCCTGTCATTCAGTGATAATGCTTTCTTTTGCTAAAGCACAACTTGAATATGTGTGGGCATAGTTGGGTCTTATTGGATCATAACTGTATATTGTTGAACAGATGAAAAGAGCATCAGGGCAGCATCATTTTAAACGTATAAAGATTTACCTTTTCAATGGGAAATTTTGAGATAGCCACACAGCAGCGCTGCTTTTCAATTCTCTTCTTTGGTGCACTTAAGAAAACACACTGGCAGCCTTTCTCGGTGTGTTCCCTGTTTCATCTTGCCCCATTTTTATTTTTAAATTTGTTTATTGGCATTTTGGTTACAGTTACTTATTCCAAGGTGACCGATTTGGTCAGTGACATTCAGTCTTTGCGGTTAAACAACAATCTTTACATAACAAGAACTTAAAAACATTAGAAACATTAACTATCTCCGATTTAGAGGTAGGTGATGACTGATTGGGTCGTAAGCGGAGGGGGAGTGGCCGGGCGACACGGACGCGGGTATGGGCTTTCCAAGAATGTTAATGCTGGAGGGGCTTGGTTTCGAGTGTCTTAGGCAATCATTCAGGTCCTGTGCTAGGGCCCGTGGATAGTTCAGGGGGGCTTATCATCAGAGGAGTGAAACAGTCTAGACATGGTGTCTTTCCATGCAGCAAGGGCCATGCGACTCATCCGTGGATCTAGCCACGCTGTCCTCCCAAGCTCTTGTTTCGGCGGTCGCCCATCTTTCAAATTCTTTGCGCCATACCCTGTGATTTGGTCCTGCCAGCCGTTTCCATGCCATGGCGATGGTCCTTTTGGCTGTTATGCATAGCAAGTCCATCAGCTTAACCGCATATTTGAGTTTGGCCAATCTGGGATAGCAGCCTAGGAGGCATTCAGCTGGGGTCCACTTATATCTAGTGACTTCTGCCTCTTCGCAGGTTTTTTTCACCGTTGACCAGAGGCTGCGGGTTTTGGTGCAATTCCGTAGCATGTGGATTAGGTCTGCCCCCTCTGTCCCACACCAGGTGCACTATGTCTGGGCGGTTTTGTTGAACTTCGCAATCCTGCTCGGGGTTAAGTAGGTGCGATAGAGTATATTTAATTGGATTAGCCGAAATCTCTGGTTTCTAGAGACCTCTTTCGGAAAGGATAGCGCTCTACTCCATTCCTCTTCGGATAACTCCTGTCCCATGTCTGATTCCCAGCGGGTCTTTAGTATATCACTGCGGGGATTAGGGATGTCAACAAGGAGTTTATAGATCTGAGATACTGCTCTCCCCTCTTCGCTCAGGGTGTACATTAAAGACAGGAAGGGGGTGGCCTCTGGTTCCTCTGGCCAGGTGTCCCATTTAGTGCATGCTATCTTGTGGATCTTTTGGTACCACAGGAATTGGCCAGCGTGAATGCCCTCTTCCTCTTGCAGCTCAGCGAAATCCCTGAATATGCCTTCGGAGTATAGATCGCCCCAGGTGTATACACCCTTTTCCTCCCAGTGCCTAATGGTGTGGAGGGTGGTGACAGATTTGTCAAGTACTGAGAGTATTGGTACTTCTTGGAAGTATGGTTGCTTCAAGTGTAACATCGTCTCGGTTCTACACCATATTTTCCTGCCTAGGATTGTTAGAAAAGGCTGATCGTGTAGCAAAGTTTGAGGGGCCCAGAGCAATTCCCTCAGGCGAATTGGGGAGATCATGGCCTGTAGGAGGGGGGTCTCTGAAGTGGTCCCGTCCACTAGCCATTTGGTTACATGGCTTAGCTGAGCTGCGAGGTAGTATTTCTCTAGGTTTGGTAACTGGATCCCTCCTTGGCTGTGTGGTAATACTAAGGTAGATAGTGCCACCTGATGTCTGCTCTTACCCCATAGAAACTCCTTAATTATTGTGTCTAGAAGCTGGAAGAAGGGTTTGGTGATATAAAAGTGCACATTCTGGAACCCATATAGGAATCTAGGGAGAATGATCATCTTGGTTATTGAGGCCCTGCCCAGCATGGATAATGGAAGCTTAGACCAGAAACTTATGGATTTGCGCAATTTGGGTATCGCAGCCATCGTGTTTCGTGTATGCATTAGTTCTGGGGTGTGCATTATCTGGATCCCAAGGTAACGGAAAGATTTGGTCTCCCACTTTATGCCCACTGAGGGAAGCACTTCTGCAGGTTTATTTTTCAGGGATGCTAATGGAAACATGCAGGATTTCGTTTTGCTAAATTGTATACCTGAAACTTTGGCGTAGTCATCAAGGATCTCCAGTATTGTCGGGACATTGAGATGAGGGTTGTTAACGTATATTAGGACATCGTCTGCATATAATGAAACAATATGGTCAGTCCCGCCCAGCCTAATTCCTGCATCAAAAAATTGCTGCCTGAGGAAGATTGCAATGGGTTCTAGGCCCAGGATGTAAAGCATGGGAGAGAGTGGGCAGCAATGCCTAGTGCCCCTGCGAATATCCCATGCGTCTGACACATATTCATCTTGCCCCATAGGTGCTTGGCAAGACAGTGCAGCCATCATTTTGTAGCTGCAAAACGCAGTTTTAATGCAAGGCGATAGTGCTCAACAGTGCCAGCGCAGCCATTTTGCTGGTACCTGCTGAAGTGCAGATTGGTGATGGAGGGGAATTCTGCTGAGTGGGTAAATGTACCCGACCTTATGATAAATATCTCTCCTGCTTCAGCTGCTTCAGAATTTTATTTTTGACAGGTGGAACTGTGTGCCATCTCGTCGAGTTGATGTCCCTTTGAGGGCCTCTGACTGTCGACTTCATCAGCAGTATAAGTAGCGCACTCAGCGCCTGTTGCCTGCAGTTCTGTTTTTCAAGCTAGCGCTTCGATAGAATTATGGGACGCTTTGGTTGAACTCGATAGTTGTTTTTGTTTCTAAAATGTCGTCTTCATTGGCCCCATCGATGCCCAAAACCGGCTTTAAGAAGTGCCAAGACTGTGGACCGAATATGTCGATCACTGACCCCCGCCCCCCCCGCACATGTTTGTGGTGGCTTGGTACCGGCCACCGTAGTTCTGACTGTGGCTCCCATCATGTGAAGACCGAAAAGGCTCTCGGGGAGCGTAAAGGTAAATTGCCGTGGTGAGATTGCCTTTGAAGTCTCCTTCAAAGAGTTCCAAGAGAAAGACCGATGAGTGGAGGGATTCATCTCGATTTAAACCATCTAAATGGTCTCGATCGAGAAGTCTATCATGCCATTCTTTGTCGTCTTCGACGAAGGCCAAAAAACAGCATCATGGGTTGCCTTCGACCTCCAGTGATTCCTCGGCTGAGATAATCAAGTGTCCAACTAGATCAGACTCCCCAGCAAAGTGGAATGCGTTTCATAATGAGATGCTCAAAATATTCGAGAATGTGGCCTCAAGCCCCTCGAATGACCAGCAGAAAGCCCATGCCCCTGTCAATCTGCAAAAAGACAAAGAGAAGTCGAAGACAACATCTTCGAAACCGAGCCTTAACCCAGTTTTGCATCGAGAAAGATCTCGATCTGACGAGAAATCATTGAGGGCTTCGACGAGTCAGAAACTTAGCCCATCAAGGGTTCCGGCGAAGGAACACAAGAAGTCGACAACATCGACACCGTCAGCATTGGAGCCAGTGACACCAGTATCGACGTCGATGCTGACTAATTCAATCCTGACTTCGAAGTTATTGTCGACAATAAGTCTTTATCAGCCATCTATGAAGAAGAAGAACCTTCTGATGATAACACTACACCATTTGGGTTACAAATTGGCACCCGTAATGTGCCAGAAGAACTAATCTCTGATGAGCCCAGATTGAAGGACTTGTATGACAACCTACAGTCAGCCAGTGGGTAAGATGCCTCTCTCCAGTTAGTTTGGCAAATCTGATCCAACCGAACATGCCGACTCCTCATATAGGAAACGATGGAGTAAGGTTATAGAGTTTTTAGGCTGGAACAGGCCTACTCCTTCTTTTGAACAAGATAACATGACAGACATCTTGGACTAGGGTCCCAAAAAGATCCAATTTAGCTGTTTCACACTGCATTACGAAAAAGGGTTTCTGCACACTGTGAGACACTAGAAACTGCGGCTGTAATAAATATAAAATTTGCAAAAAAATACAAACCATCCAGCAGCGACCCATAGTATCTGACTAAACATCTGACGACAGAAGGTTTTGTGGTTCAGGCTGCAACATCTACCAGTCAGCATACCCATCCATCCTTCCTGATAGGGATGATGAGAGAGTGGATGCCTGGGAGAGAAAGGTATTTACTGCTGGCAGTATGGCATTAAAATCAACTAATGTAACTTGTACCTTGTCAAGGTTTATGTTTTCCTGTGGGACTGCGTAGCTATGGCGGCTGACCACATCCAAGAAGGACAGGAAAGAAACGGCTTCCTGGCGATCATCGAGGATGGTAAGGAGGCAATGGGTGAATGTCTCCAAGCAGGTCTGGGTACTACAGACAGCATCAGCAGATCCATGGTAGCTAGCACAGTGTTACACAGATTTGCGTGATTGAGGAAGTCTGGGTTTGCACCAGATGTGCAAGCTAGACTACTCAACATGCCCTTTGACGGCTCGAGACCATTTGGCAGCAAGGCGGATGAGAGTTTGGAAAAGCTGCAGACCTCGAAGGCGGCGGCTAAATCCCTTAGCTCTGCCATTAGATAGCCTCAATACCCCTACTCTGGCTCATCTTCCTGGAGGGCTAAGTCCTTTCGATTCTATTCAGTTGGAATAGGAAGAGGATAAGCCCGTCAAAGTCGGAGAAGATTCCCTCGTGGTGCACGAGAGAGAGGAGCTAAGCCAACGCAAGCAGCAACAGTTTTACCATCATCCGAGGCATCAGCCGCCTCAAAACCACTGAGGCCTTGACTCACAAGACCCTGCTGGGAGGCAGACTTGATCAGCATCTGAGCCAATGGCGAGGCTTTACTTTAGATGCTTGGGCACTGGAAACTGTAGCCCAAGGTTACTGCCCTCCTTTCCAAAAAGGCCTCTGGATCATGCACCGGGGAACAACTTTTTCAAAATTCCAGATCCGCTCCTCCTGCAGGAAATATTTACCCTGCTAGAGAAAGGTGCAATAGAACATGTACCTGTAGCGGAAAGCAACAACGATTGGTATTCCCCATACCTTCTGATTCACCAGAAGGACGGAGGATTTAGACCAATCTTGGACTTAAGAAACTCGAACAGCAGAGTTTGGGTTGTATAGACCCATCTTGCTCTTAAACTTAGACGCCAAGATCTTTTCCAGAATCCTGGCATCCAGACTGGAGGGCTGCCTCCCCCGCCTAATACACCCTGACCAGGCGGGATTTGTCCTAAATAGACAGGGCTGCGACAATATGCGGAAAACCCTCCATGTGCTCAGTTCTAGGGCGGTTCGTGAGGAGGGCACGCTTTTATTGGCTCTTGACGCAGAGAAGGCCTTCGACAGGGTCAGCTGGGCTTTCATGAGGGAGGTTTTCTCAGCTCTGGGGATGGGGCCGAGGTGGCTGGGTTGGATGTCGGCGCTCTATTCCTCTCCCTCTGCTAGGGTGGTCGCAAACAGGACAATCGAGGATGTTCCCCCTGGAGCGAGGTACACGATGGGGATGCCCACTGTCCCCCCCTAATATATGCGCTGGTGATGGAACCATGGGCAATCTCTGTCCGCAACAATGAAGCCATCAGAGGGGTACAAATAGGAGACACACAATGCAAAATATGCCTATTCACGGATGACGCACTACTCTATATTACGACACCATCCCAGTCGGTCCCCAGGATCCTCCAGGGCCTGACACGCTATGGGGAACTATCAGGGTACAAGGTCAACCTTGGGAAATTGGTGGCATTTGTAGGGGGAGACCTGGCGGACATAGAGGCAACTTATGTAAAAGGGTTCCCCTTCAGATTACAGGAGATCAGGTTCTGATATCTAGGGGTTCAAGTGACACGCCACCCCGATGGCCTATTTATGGGTAACTTCCCCCCGCTTTGGTCTGAAATCAGAAAAGACATGGAGAGATGGGCAAGATCGGGCCTCTCCTGGATGGCACGCCTCAATCTTGTAAAAATGGTGATTCTTCCCAAGTTCTTGTTCCTCTTTCAGATGCTTCCCGTACAGATCCCCAAAACTTTCTTTACAGAAACGGAATGAGTCCTTGTTACGGAGAATTCTCATTGATGGCTAATTTACCTCACCTAGTGGGTCCCCCAGCAGCTTTGCTGGACTTCTGGAGTTTATTATCTTTCACTTGGTAAGAGTGTGAGCTTTTCCCCCACTCTTACCTGTGTTTTGCCAGGTATATTTCTCTGTTTTTGTGATTGTGGACTCTGAAGTACACCACTTCAGTAGCCCCCTTCTTTTGTGTGTCACACAGCACTTTCAGTGCCGTGGCACAGGGTTGTCTTTGAGACTTCCCCCGACTCCATTTCTGAGGCTGACTACAGTCCACCAGAAAAGGGTAAAGTTACCATTAACTTTACCTAGTCAATCTACGACAGATCCAGTACACCCCATCTTCCATGGAGTACTGGAAAGGGTTCGTATCCCTTTTTATCTGTACCTCCTAGAGCATTGTTTTGCTCTTAACATTTAGACTTGGCTGGTGGCAGTGGTATCTACCCTAACTTTTCTACCGCGATTATACTATATAAACGTGGTATTGCTTTTGGCTATCATATTAGCCTTGAACATAAACCCGCTTGAACAAATTGTCTTTCTTTTGGCTCCGGTTGGGTTTATTCACCATTTCTTTTTGTTAAAGTCCTTCTTGTGTTTTATTTGCGCGGCAAACTAGGTTTGCCTTCTTTGTTCACTGTCTTTTGGCGGGCTTCTGCCCAGAAGCCCTCCACCAGGTGCCTGGGTGTCTAGGTGGGCTGAATGTGAGGGAGGGGTGCAGTCACCCCCTGCACAGGGTATCCTAGGAAACCCAAGTCGCACTTTACCATGATTGGCTGAGGTGGTTGTCCAGGCTGGACAACCCCCCTGCTGGGAGATTGACAGCCAGGCTGTGTGAATGGGGGTTTTGCGCATAAAAGGCAGGTCTCTTGGGCTAGAAGTCAGAGAGTCGCCACTGGAACGACAAGGAACCGAAGAGAAGCGGAGAGAATGACGACTGCTGCAACTACCCCGTCTCAGTGAAGCCCTGCTGCAGTCCTGAGCTATCTACCCTTCGACGACTAAGAGAAGATCCAGTCCGGAGTCTTCTTCCCTTGAGCCTGGTGGGGATAACCAGCTCATCTTCTTCAGTCAGAAGTCGCCTTCGTGGTCGAAATCGCTGCACACGGCTGTAGTGGTCCGGATAGCCACCTGAAGAGCCTCTGCTGTTTTTAAGGAGCGCACCTTTTATTCATTGTCGCTTCTGCCGGCTTCATCCCTGTGTGGTGCAGACCCCCTTCAGACGTCCTCCTTCACCTCGAAGCTCCAGGAACCGTGGGTCTGCAGGAAACCAACAGGAACAACTGCCAGGGCACTAGCTGCACCATTGGAATAAGGTACTGTGTTCTGCTCGAGGAAACTGGGTGAATCCCTTTTCTTTATTTCCAAGGTTTGCCCTTGTCTTCCCTCCTTCTTATAACTTTTGCTTCCGAACATTGAAAATATCGAAGTACTCTTGGCTACGTCGAATCGTGAACTATCTGTGTGATCTTCAACAACAGGTCTCCGGTGTCACTTAACCCTGGCTCCGGCCCTTTGACTCTTGAACTCCTGTCTGAGTGTTTCTCGATTCTGTCTGCCTAACCAAAATATTGCCTGTGATTTTTGCCTCCAACTCCCTCTGGGTATCTCAGGTGCTAAGTGTGTTTTTGCCCCGTTAGCATTTTATGTCACGGATACGTGTTTAGTTATTAGACCGAACTGTCAAAAAAGTGATTGCAATCGTATTCATGGCAACATGTTTTGTTCGTAACACCGGTCCATTCAAACACAGGGTACTTACCTTGAGACTTACTGTACAAAGTGAATTGGTTAGTTGTAGTATATTTTTCGTGTGGTTTTAAGTCTAATAGAAGTGTTGTGTTTACAACAAATGGTTTGAAAATAAATGTACTTATATTTTCTACCTGAAACCTTGAGTCAGTGTTTGATTGCTCATATACTCTTGGGATAAGCCTGGCTTCTCCACCACTGCTACCACTCTGACATAGCAATACAGGCTTGTACCAAAGGTAAAACATGTATTGCCACCTGTAGTCTTGTGTCTAGTGGTCCCTAAGGGCACTGCACAGGAATCTGCCCAACAGTCCTCCTGAACTTCCTCTGGTCCGGTAAAAAACACAGTATCTCCTATGAGGCATTGACCAGGCCAAAGGAAGATGGTGGGGTGGGATACCCGGACCTTGAAACATACTACAGGGCATCCCAGTTGAGGGTACTGATTGACCACTTCACCCCAGGTACAGAAAAGCAATGGGTGGCCATGGACAACAGGGTCCTCGCACCTGTCACAGTAGAGGAATGGCGCTGGGCCCCAAGAAAACATCCCCAGAAGGGTTCTGAACCACCCAGTCCTAAAAGTGCTGTGGTCCCTATGGAGGGAGGCTACTACTGTTTGCTCACAACTTGGCCCTCTCCACTGAGCTGCATCTGGACCCCCCCTTCATAGACAAAATAGCAGAGCCAGCCACGTTTCAAAAGTGCTTCGAGACCGGCCTAAGCAGGACTGGCCACCTCTGGGTGGGGGGCTCGTTTCTACCCCTGAAAATCTTGGAGGAAGCTTTGGGAATAGGCACCCTGTCCCCTTTCCGGTACCTCCAACTCAAGGGGGTTCTTACCGAACCATCATGTGGGATACCCTCAGGAGAGACCTCACCAACTTTGAGAAACTCCTCATTTCCACCCGGGACTCAAGGGGGGGTGATATCTCGCCTTTTCAAACTCTTTCTGTTATCTGCCCCAAGGGATCTGCCACTGGCGCATACACAATGGGGGAGGACCTAGGGGAGGAAATTGACGATGAAAGGTGGTCCGAAATGTGCAGGCGAGCCAATCGCTCCACGGCCTCGCTCCAATTCCGACACCACGCCCTTAAGGTATTACATAGATGGCACTACTCCCCCTGCAGAGGATTGCTAGAATGAGGCCGGGATACCACCCACATTGCTGGAAGTGCAGGACGGTAAAGGGGGGGGCTAGATCTACATGTGGTGGGAGTGCCCGGTTGTCCAAACGTATTGGGGAGAGGTACTATCCTGGATCAAAGGGGTAGACAGAGTCGAAAGGTCCCCGTGCCCCTGGCTCCTCCTCTTTGGAATTGACACAGGCTATGGTCACGAGGGAACCCAGAACCACATGTTACCGATCATGCTGGTAGCGGCCAGGTGCTGTCTTGCGCAGAAATGGAAAAGTCCTGCTATGCCGGGTGAAAAGGTATGGGTCACGAAAGTACGGGCCATTTACGACATGGAGTTTCTCACGCATCTGATTGACGATTACAAATCAAACATCGAAGAAGTATGGCTCCCCTTTTTTGAAAAATATGGACACCCTGCCCAGCGAGATATACTCATATTGGGGGCTCCCCCCTAGGTGCGATAGGCCGCCGTCCACTGGACCAACTGAGCGTTGCCTAATGCTTGGCCAAAAACTTTGGTGTGCAAAGTGACAAATTGTAATAACATTGTTAAGCTCTCCAAGAACTCGCTAGGTGAATTACACACGAGTGCTCGAACCGGGGGTCGGTGGGGGGAGGGACAAGGGGGGGGATGTGTTAAAATTGGTTCCATGGACACTCATGCTTAAATGTTATGCAATGTTATAACGCAAAAAATTAATAAAATATGATTTTTAAAAAAAAAGAAACTTTATCAAGTTCCTCAGGATGGACACGTTCAAGATGGTTACACTTTAATGGAGGGAGATGGATATAGCAGTGGTGGGAACTGACCTGGAAAAGGCATTAGGGCTACCCCGGGAAGATGGACCCCGAAATATGTACTGCAGCGAAATTGAATCCCTCGCATGGCAAACTTGGGATGAGTTGGTAAAGCAATCCAAAATCACAACATTCCCCTCACCTCACACTCTGAAATTCATGCCGGAGTGGGCTAGTACTGGATTCGCCAAATGGCAAGCAGGGGGATGTTGTATGCTCAGGGACTTGTTTGATGGAGAGGAGATAAAATCCTTCCCCCTATGAACCTATGGGGAACATACCCAAATTAGCACAATCATTACAAATACAAGAAATATGGATAAAAACGATGCATCAGTGACACCTCACCCCCAGCAAACTGTCCAAAATATAACGGACCCAGTCTAAACTATGCTGGAGGGGATGTGGGGGAAAAGGGAGCTTGGAAACATACAAGGTTGCAATGCCCAATAATTTGTCCGTTTTGGGAGATGATTCAGGAGGAGATGAAAGGGATATTAGGAACGGAGAGAAAAGCATACATGGCAATGTCTATAATGGGCCTGGACGGAGAATTGGAAAGGTTGGCCACGAAAGCCCAGAAAAAGATCTATGTAACATGGATTATGGCGGAGGCCCTGCTAGTAGCCCGCAAACAGAAAACAAAAGAAGCACCCAAGGAACATGATTGGGTGAGCAAAATATGGCACCTAGCAGCCATGGAAAGAGTAACATATGCCATTGGGGGAGAACATAAAAAATTCCTTATGGATTGGGACTTGGTTATGCAATTCCTAAGGAAAGGCTTGGTTCCCTAAAACAATGAAACTCCTGGGACTCGTCTGAAAAGCCTTTTCCGATAGAAACAAAGAAGTGCACCAAAACAAAACCGAGATAGGGGAAGGAAGTAAGGAATGCCAAGGTGAAGGGAGGAAGAGAAACAAACAAAAGAGTCAACTACAATGGAAAGATCAGCGAGGAGAAGCCAGAGGAAGAAAAGAAAAAAGGGGGAAAATTGGCCAGTTCTTCAAGAAGACATCGAGCAGATCGCTCTAGACCTGGGAAAGGGGAGGTTGAAAGGGGGGGGGTTTATATTGTTTTGTGGTATGTTTGATTAAATGCCAATAAAAAAGTATATGAACAAAAATGGTTACACTTTCCCAAGAGACCCTGCAACTCCAAGACTGGATGTTATGATTGGACCTTCAGGATGCTTACTTTCATGTGCCTATCCGTCCCAAGCACAGAAAGTACCTAAGGTTTGCGGTTGGTTGTTCTCACTATCAGTTCTGAGCTGTGCTATTCGGGCTGACCTCCTCCCCAAGGGTTTTCACCAAGTTGATGGCGATGGTGGCAGTGAGTCTCAGGAGAGGGGGGATTCATGTCTACCCCTACCTAGACGATTGGGTGATCAGGGCTTGTCCCCCGAACAAACCTGTGGACATCTCAGCTCAACCTCTCAAAGACTCCAATGTATTGGAGCAGTCCTGGATGCTTCATCAGGGAAAGCCTCGCAACCCGAGGTGAGACCTCCACACATTCTGCAGATGATTACCAAATTCCAGAGTGTCCAGCATCTTCCAGCCTTTGATTTCTTGGAGTTGCTTGGTCTCATGGCATCCTGCATTTTCCTGGTGCCAGAGGCTCGCCTGAGAATGAGATCCCTCCAATGGTCTCTCTGGACTCGCATGTTCCCAGTTTTCAGGCAGAAGTCAATCCATCTAAATGTTCTGAGCAGAGTCTCTCAGGACCTTCTGTGGTGGGCTTTCAAGGACAACATTCTCAAGGGAGAATCTTTTTGGCAACCATGGCCACAGATAACTGTAGTGACGGATGCCTCTCTCACGGGGTGGGGAGCCTACACCAACGATCAAACAATCAGTGGTCGTTGGTCTCCATCGGAGTCCAAACTACACATCAACCTTTTGGAGCTGAGGGCAATCAGACTAGCGCTGATGACCTTTCTGCCCTCTGTACGGGGAAAGAATGTCTTGATAATGAAGGACACAGTGGCCATGTACTACCTCAACAAGAGAGGAGGCGTAGGGGTCACTACCAAAGTGCAGAGCTGCAATGCAGCTCTGGTTCTGGGCAATTCAAGAAGGAATTTCCCGATCAGCAGTTCACCTAGCCGGAACGGAGAACACGGCGGCAGATGTTCTGAGCAGGCAGAGAACCGTCTCACAAGTGGGAACTAGCTTAGGAAGTCCTTCTGGAGATCTTCACCCTTTGGGCAACTCCTCTAGTGGATCTGTTCGTGACCAGTTTCAACCGAAAATGCAAACTGTTTTGCTCCAGGGAATTTCCTCCAAGAGGAGCTCTAGTGGATGCGTTCATGGTGGACTGGGATTTTCCACTCCTGTACACATTTCCTTCAGTCCCCGTCAATCCTCGCGTGATCAGGAGGTTGAGAAAGTTTGGGAAATCCATGATCCTAAATTCTCCGGATTGGGCGAGGAGGATGTGGTACCCAGACATTTTGGACATGTTCATCTGCCCTCCAATGCGTCTTCCACAGAGAGAGGATCTTCTCTCGCAAGAGGATGGTTGGGTTCTCCATCCAGAGGTCCAGACACTCGGCCTTCACGCATGGTTTCTGAAAGGCTGAGATACAAGGATTGGGACCATCCGGAAGACGTAATGGAGATTTAGCTTCTAGCCAGACTGGCCAGCAACAAAATTCTTATGCTGCTGCAATTGGAACAGGTTCAGTAGTTGGTACAGGGATAAGAATATGGATCCCTTTCTATGTGACACACCTATGGTGCTTTCCTTTTTTGTTACATTTGGCAAATCTGGGGCACCAGATTGGAACAATTAAAGGTTACTTGGCGGCACTATCTATTTTCAAGTGCTCTTCAGAGGAGGATTCATATTTTTTTTAATATATTTTTATTAGTATTTGCATAACAAAGAAAAATAACCATATAACACTGAACTTCCATGCCCCCTCACCACCAGAGGTTTTGTCTGTCGCTCTCCACATTTGCTTACTCATTAGAGTTCTTAGGATGTATGGTATTCTTATATTGTGAGGTCAGCATTGTACCATGTAGTCACTTTGTAGGTAGGTTAGTACCGCGCCCCATTTGTCTTTGAATCTCCCTTGGTCTCCTTGAATTTTGTATGTCACCCATTCCAACACTACAAAGGCCTATATCTTGTACAACTACTCCTGTATTGTTGGGGGCAGGGGGAGTTGCTTTTTCCAGTTCTGTGCTATCACTAGCCATTCCGCTACTAAGTGTTATCAGTAACCCGCTTCTGCATCTTAGGTGGTGTCCTCACTTACGGATCCCACATGCTGCACCATAATATGTTCTCCCCGAGTAGGTCTCAGCCCCGGTATATTTCCTTCATTTGCTTCCGGACTCTTCCCCCACCACCCAACACCCCCTGCGCCCACAAAAATTCTTGTAGCCTTGGGCAATTTCTCCAGATGTGCTGCCAGTCCCCTAATGTTTTGCATCCTCTCCAGCATTAATCGGACGCTTGGGAGAACATCGTGTGAATTCTTTCCAGCTTATACTGCCAATAAAGGATCACTTTTATTTACATCTCTGTTAGTTGGATTGATCTCCTTAGTTTGGGGATTGTTCCCCACAGGTGCTCCCATTGGTTTCTAGAAATGTTGTTGCTTACCATCTCCTCATGTAATTCCACTGTACTTGCGCTTCATGGTCGTTCAGATGTTTATATAGATTGGATACCAGAATTTTTGATCCCGTATTTGTTGTAATTAATTGTTCAAAAGGCGTCAGTTATTTTGTGGCTGCCACTTTTACTTGTGGGGCGCTAAACCAATGTTTTAGTTGGTTGCATGTGAATCTATCTTTGTCCTCTAATCCAATGTCGTGGGCGCAATCCTCAAACGATCTCAGGTTGTGCCCATGTTACATGTCCCTTAATTTCAGGCAGCCCGCTGTTTCCCGTTTCTTGAATGCTTCCATTACCATCCCCGGCGGGTATTCCAGGTTGCCAAGCAAGGGGGAGAATGGCGACTGTTTTGTTAAGGTTCCCCGCCCGGTTGCCCCATCCCATATGTCTAAACCTGTGCCTATTATCTCACTTATTTTCGTGTTAGGGTGCCTCTTCTTTTTGTCCAACCACAGAAGAGGTGATCCCGCAACCGCCCTGTTTTGTCATGCCCATATTTTATGTTGGTCCCTCCTTAGCCATTCTCTATTGACCCAAAGTTGCGCCGCCTCGTAGTATTTGAGGAAGCGTGGGAATGCCATTCCCCCTTGTATTTGTATTTATTTGTATTGCGCAGCCTGCCCACGGGCATCAGGGCGCATGTTTAGAAAGGTGGTTACAAGAAAGTGTTACAGCAGGTAGTTAGAGGTTACACTTATATATACATAAACATATATAAATTATGTACAACATTTACAGGGGTAATATACAGATGCATTATATACAAGGTAGCCGGAAGGTGCAGCATGCAGCCAGTGTTACATAGGACTGGCCGCCATAGCGTCTTGCTCATGGAGCCAGTGTTTTGTTTTACTTTTGAAGGATTGGAGCGAAGGGACATTCCTGAGTTCATTGGGTAAGGAATTCCAGAGCTTCGCCGCAAGGACTGGGAAGCTCGAGCCTCTGGCAGTTTGAAGCTTGAAACTGGGGATGATAAGTGTGTGCGCTTGTGCAGATCTTAAAGGTCTGGAGGCTGTGTGTTGGCTAAAGCACGCTGATAGGTATGCCGGTGCAGCGTTATTCTGTGCTTTGTGACTAAGAACAAGTGTTTTGAGGGCGATGCTCCATGCCATGGGGAGCCAATGTATGTTGCGTCTGGTGGAAGAGATGTTGGCGCGCCTGGGTATGTTTAGAGCAGCCCTGATGGCGTTATTCTGGGTTACCTGTAGTTTATCAATGTTTCTTTGGCTCGTACCGAGGTAAAGGGCGTTGCAGTAGTCAATTTTCGATAAGATGAGGGTTCTGGCGAGAATAAGGCAGTTGTCGGTTGTTAAGAAGGGACGGCAAGCTGTGATCAGTTTACACGTATTCGCGGATGCTGAGACTACTGAGTTGGTTTGTCTGAGTGAAAGGGTGGAATCTAGGTAAATACCGAGGGTTTTAGTGACATTAGTAACCTTGATAATGTTGCCATCAATGTTAAAGGCCTCATATTTACTGTCGTGTTTTGCGAGTTTGGGCTGAGAACCTAGGATGAGTAGCTCAGTTTTCTCGTCGTTTAGGCAAAGCCCGTGGTGGGCCATCCACGCTTGGATGGCAGTGTAGACTGCATTAAGCGCTTTGGTGTCCGTTACATAATCCCCAGTGATAGGGATGAGTATCTGGGTGTCGTCCGCATAATTTGTGTAGGTGACACCCAGATAGTCAAGAATATCAAAGAGTGGTTTCGTAAATACGTTATAGAGCGTGGGTGATACGCATGAGCCTTGAGGGACTCCACAGGGGACGTGAGCTGGGTCCGCGGCGGCGAGTGGTGAGAAGACCATCATGGACCTGTTTGCAAGGAATGAGCTGATCCATGAGGTGGCTGCATCAGAGAAGTGGGCAGCAATTTTGAGGTGCTGGCAAAGGATTTGGTTATCAACCAAGTCGAAGGCCGCAGAGAGATCCAGTAGGAGTAGGAGCGCTTGTTTACCCTTGTCTTTCATGTCCTCAATTTGGGTTTTTAGATCTATCAGAGCTGTCTCAGTGCCGTGTCTCGGGCGGAAGCCCGATTGTCTGAGGCCTAATAGGTTGTTGGTATCGAGGTAATCTTGAATTTGTAGATACGCAGCGCAGTCCAAGATTTTGAGGAGGTAGGGCACCGTGGTGATGGGCCTATAGTTGGAGGGATTGCTAGGGTCTAGGTTAGGTTTTTTGATCAAGGGGATTACCCAAGCATCCTTGAGGTTGTTAGGTACTATGCCAGATTTAAAGGAAGAGTTGATGAAGGAGGTGATGAAAGGGGCAAGGTCGTGTGCTGCTTCCTTTACGATTGGAGCCGGGCAGGCGTCACCTTGGCAATTGGATGGTTTTAACTTCATAATGATGTTTTCCACTTCCTTAATGGTGAGGGGTGAGAAGCTGAAAGGTTGGAAGGAGTGTTTAGGTGATGGGATATTGTAGGATTGGGGATTACCTACTGAGTCTAGGAGATGGGTTTTTTGGCATTGATTTTAGCTTGGAGTGTAGTAATTTTGTTTAGTAATGCTTTTTGTATGTTAGCACACCATTCAACGTTGGGGGTACACTTGTCGAGAGGAGCAACTGGGGACTCTAATTCCTTGAGAATTTTAAAGAGTTCCTTAGTGTTGGATTGTGCTTGTATGATCCTGTTGTTGTACACTTCTTTTTTAGCCGCTAGTATGGCTTCCTTGTACGTGTGGGTGATGGATAGGAGGTTAATTTTGTTTACTGGTGAAGGGGAACATCTCCAGAGAGACTCCGCTTTACGTTTATCTTTGCGCAGTTCTCGTAGGTGTGGGGTGAACCATGAGTTAAGGTGGTTGCGCGGTTTTTCTTTGCGCTGTTTGATAGGGGCAATGGAATCAAGGGCTTTTAACATTGCTCGGTTGTAAGTGTCCACAAGGACAGTGGGGTCGGTGCAGGTGGAGGAAACCAAGTTCAATAAAGGGAGGATGAGTGGGAGTAGTTTCTCAATAGTGATGTCCTTCTTGTTGCGAGTGAAGGTAGGTGGCGCGGTGCAGGGTTTGTCTATGGGTTGGCAGGAGTTGATAGAGAATGTTATTTTATGATGGTCGGACCATGCACATGGTGACACTGAGATTATATTTAATGCACAATTCAAGTCTGAAACCCAGTCTAGTGTACGTCCCTTGATATGAGTTGGTTCATTGACATGTTGGGTGAGGCCAAAGTCAGAGAGGACACTTGCTAGGTCACAGGCTTTGGTATCGTTCGTATCCAGGTAGCCCAAATTGAGGTCTCCAAGTATAATGATTTGGGACTTAGGCTTGATGCTAGCTGCTAAAATGGCAGAGATGTCCTCTACGAATGTGGAAATGGGACCAGGTGGCCGGTAGATGAGGTGCACTGAAGCGGTATGGTTGGGTGAGATTGGGAGTTTAATTGAGAGTAGTTCGGCGGAGGGCAACTGGTAGGTGTTCACAGCTCTCAGATTAAGAGAGTTCTTGAATATGAATGCTAATCCTCCCCCCTTGGTTTGATTAGTGTCCCTGTCGCACCTAATGATAGAGCAGTTGTCGGGGATGGCAAGGGTCAAGGCAGGACCTGAAGCCGCATGTAACCAGGTTTCTGTGATTGCCAGGAAATCAAGGTTTTTGATCACAATGAAGTCTGCGATGTCTAGCGCGTGAGCGGGGACAGAGCGGGCGTTGATGAGCGCACCTTTGAGTTTAGCTTGGGTATTGGGGGTGTTGGCTGGGGGGGGCCTCTGCCGTTGAAGGGGCTGCTAGGGTAGTGGTATTATTCTTGGAGTTAGCCGGATTGTCCCTATTGTCTGTGTTCACGTGATAGGACCAGTGGTGACATCTGGTTGCTAGTCTTAGGTTACGAACTGAGGTGACGCATGGTTTGCTACGTAGCCTTGGGGTTGAACAGCTAGATAGGCCTGGCGATGAGGGTTCGTCTGCTGTAGGTTTAGGCCTATTGGTGTCGGGCAGGAATGATGAGATGCAGTGCCATGGTGTAGAATGTCTTCTTGAGGTGTAATGTAGGCGAGAGCCAAGCCTTGCATTCCTGATGCGTGTATGGCACGGTTGGATAGGGATGGCCGTACATTGCTACCCTCGGCGGGTTTTTCTTCCAAATGTATGAGTTTATGGCCTTATTCAGGGAGCTAAAAAGGGTCTTTGGGACTCAATTTGGTAGCGCCTGGAAGTAGTGCATTACTCTTGGAAGGGTCACCATTTTTATTGTTGTCATGCGGCCCAACCACGTGACCATTAGCTGGGTCCATTTTGTCAAATCTGTTCTGATGTTTCTCAATAATTGGGGGTAGTTTGCCCCATTAAGTTGGTCGGTTTGTTTGCGAGGGTTATGCCTTGGTATTTTATGCCCTCTTTGGCCTGTTTTAGTTGTCCACTCCAGTCCATTTATTATTCAGACACAGATTCAACATTTCCGATTTTTGTTTTTTTGTTTTCAGTCCTGGGATCTCCCCAAAGTCTGCTAATTCTTGTATTAGGGCCTGGAGTGATTGTTTACGGGTTCGATAGGGCGGCTAGCATGTCATCCGCAAATGCTATGATTTTATGGGGTACCCCTGCCATTTCTATACCCTTTAATTTGGTTGACTCTCTTATTTTGATTAGTAGCGGTTCTAAATATATGGCGTAAATGAGAGAAGATGGTGGGCATCCTTGTTTTGTTCCACTTCCCAGGGTGATTTTGTCCGTTAGTATGCAGTTGAACGCGATTCGTATGGAAGGGGTTGCATAGTTTGCTCTTATGTTTTTATAGTTTGCCCCATTTGTTTTATGGTCCTGAATATCATAGTCCACTCAACCCTCTCAAATGCTTTTTCTGCATCGAGTGAAACGAAAATCGCTGGGTTCTGTGTTATTCCTTTTTTTCTATGAGGTGGCAGATTCTACGTGTGTTAAAGATTTGCCTGGTTGGTATAAGCCGGATTGATCTTGTCCTATTCATTTCGGTAATAATGTATTTGTCTATTGGCAAGTATTTTTGTATATATTTTACCGTGTAGATTTATTAGTGCTATTGGCCTATATGATCATGGTAGTCCCGGGCATTTGCCTTGTTTACGGAACACTATTTGTTTGGTTTCATTCATTGAGGGTGTAATATTTTTGTTTGTGTGGGATGTGTTGTACAGTTTTGTGAGGATTGGAGACCGGATTTTGCTATAATTTTTATAGAAGATCGCCGTTTATCCATCGAGACCTGGCGCTTTATTCTTTGTCAATTCCCTTATGGCTTAGTGAACTTCCTCTTCCCTTATTACCCCCTCGAGGTCGGCTCTTTCTTCCTCCGTTATGCGTGGAATCGGGAGGCCTTTTAGGTATTCTATTTGTTTCTCTTCTGATGGATTGTCTGATGAATATAGTTTCTGATAGAAGTCCCTGAAGATTTCTCAGATGTCTCTGTTTATCATCTTTTCCTGCCCCTGCCTGTTTTGAAGTTTCATGATTGTTTGTGACCCCTTTTTTCCCCTCAGCTGTCTGGCTAGGTGTCTGTCGGCTTTGTTGGCCTTAACATGGTGCCACTGTTTCAAGTATAGTAATGCCGTCTCAGCTTTCCTTGTCTTTAGTTGGCCTTGAATGTGTCTCGGCGCTTTCTTTAATTTGGTACTAGGGGCTTTTGCCATTTCTTTGTGTCACTTAATTTTGCCTCTAGTTCTTTTCCCCCACTGTCGTCTCTGCATCTCTTTCCCCGCCTTCAGGGCCATTAGGTTCTCCCCGCATCACTGCCTTAAAGGCATCCCATATTATGTCTTACGAGATCTCCTCTGAATCGTTTTCTCTAAAGTATTGTAATAGCTTATTACTTCACCTTGTATTTGGTTGTGTAGGAGGTTGGTGGGGAGTTTCCACTTCCACATTCCTTCATTGCCTCCTTAGTATTTCCCACCCTCAGGGTGATCCATAGTGGGGCGTGGTTCGATCGTAAGATTGGTCCTAATTCAATTTTTCTCACTTTCCCCACTAATCCTATGGAGGCCCTAGCCGTGACATAGTTGTGTGTACATGGGGTAGTGTGTGAACCCTTGCGCCTGTCCCCTTTTGGCCATCCAGACACTGTGTATGGCTAGTGTTGTCATCTTTTGTGGAGGGAGTGTGTGATCCCTGGGAGCCCGTCCCACTCTTAACCTGCTTCGGGTTCGCCCACTTAGCGAATGTTTCGAATTTTGAGATTTTTCTCCTCATATATCCATCTTCCCCGTATGCGGGACATAAAGTGATGCATCCTCAGGACCTGGCCCCCGATTTCTGTATTTAAGAATACATATCTACCTTCCTTGTCAGAGTCAATGGCCTTGACTTGTGCTCCCAGTCTATCGTGTAGTGCAATCAATACCCCTGCTTTCTTCTCCCCTGTTTTAGCTTGATATATTTGTGTAAATCCTTTTATTTTGAACTTCCTCTTATCTTGTTTTTTAATATGCATTTCCTGGAGCTGAGTATGTTGAATTTTTCCCCCTACGGTGGTGGTCCACTTTCCAACATTTGACACTGGTGTTTAGCCCCCTGACATTGAACGTAACACTTTTAATCTCCTTCATCCTGGGTCTACCTGGCGCTTCCCTCCCAATTCCCCTTGGGCTGCATCCTTTTAAAACGTGATATTGCCTTACCCACTTCTAGGGTGCCTTAAGTACATTTTGAGTGGATTGTGTCGGCAGAGGACGCCGTGCGTCAATGTCGTCGAGTCGATGGTCCCACGAAGACCTCCGTCGAGGGTGACGTCATCGGGTATACAAGAAGCACGCGCTGCGCCCGTTGGCCTCAGTTCCATTTTTCCGCGGTACATGTTGCTTCGGAGATTCGGCGCGCCTTGAGTTCACTGTGACGCAGTGAATATTAATAGAAGAATATCAATATGTCCTTGTCATTGACACAGACTATGACCCCGCAATCGGGTTTCAAAAAATGTAAATCTTGCGTTTCGAAAATGTCTATCACGGACCCGCATCGAGAATGTCTATGGTGTCTCAGGGAAGGCCACGACATGGAGGCCTATACGAAGTGTCAGGCGATGCCGGGGAAGGCCTTGCGAGAGAGGAAAGGAAAACTACAGGTAGGTCGTAAATCCGAACGAAAAGCCTCTAGCTTCGAGTCAAGGTCCCGTGAGGAGAAATCTCCTCGACGCGAAAGGCATCGGTCCAGGTCCCGAAGCGATTCCCATCGCTTGTCGTCTTCGACTAAGAAATCAAAGAAAAGACGCTACAGGTCCCCCTCCACCTCGCCCTTGTATGATTCCCCGAAAAGAATGAAATGCCCAACAAAACATTCTTCCTCCGAAGAGTGGGAAGCATTCAGAATTAAAATGATGGAGGTGTTTGTAAAAGTGAAGCCTCGGTCTGTGCCTTCTTCGGAAGACTGCCGGGAGCGTCATCGTTCTGACACTCGCGCACCCTCGAGCCCGGGTGATCGAAGAAGGAAGGATCGAGAACCTTCCAGGACGCCGAGCAAAGACAAGTCGAGTCGACCGCTCAAGGTCACCAACGCCGTCCAAAACCCAACACACCTCGAAGGGCAAATCTTCGAAGAGCGCCTCAACGCCCTCGAAGCCGACGCCGTCGACAACTATTCCGTCGCCGCCATCGACGCCTTTGTCGACGTCGACCCTGAAGCCCTCAGCGCCAAAGGTTCCAAAGGCTCCAGTTCAGCCAACTCGACCAGAAGAGAAGGCTGCAGGGCCTGTAAGGCCTTCAGGGTCCACTAACACACCTCCTCCACCTTTCCCAGAAAAGTCTTTTAAACCTCTTCCTAAGAAGGAATTTTTCAAGTCCTTGACCTCGATTTTTGAGGAACAGGAGAGGTCTGATGAGGAGAATGTGCCTTTTGGACTGGAATATGGTACAGCAAATGTCCCAGAATGCCTAATTTCTGAAGAAAGCAGGATGAGGGACCTGGTAGAGTCCTTACATAATGCAAGTGTATTTGATACATCTCCTGAAACAGATTTTGGCAGGCCAGAACCAGGAGAGCATGCCAGTCCCTCATACCGTCAACTAATGAAAAAAGTGATTGATTATTTAGGATGGGCTAGACCACCAACCCAATTCATCCAGGATTATTTGACTGATATATTGTACCATGGTCCCACCGAAGATCCAGTCCTACCCTTTCATGTAGCCTTGCAAAATAGGGTGGCCAAAAATTGGGTGACTCCGGATTCTATTCCTCCGGTGAATAAATCCCTTACTTCAAAATACTGCCCTGCCACTGCCAAAAGCGACCCCAGCTCTGTCTACACATCCCATTCCTGAAAGTCTGGTAGTCCAGGCAGCCACAGCTTCAAATAAAATGGCGTACCCTTCTATCCCTCCGGACAGGGACGATAAGCATGTGGATGGCTTGGCACGTAAGGTATTTTCAGCTGGGAGTATGGCGTTAAAATCAGCCAACTCCACATGTGCCTTGGCAAAGTTTTCGTACACTCTGTGGGAGTTCATGGCAATGGCGGCGGAGCACATACCAGAAGGGGATGAAAGGGAAGGATTCCTAGCCATTGCTCGAGATGGAAAGGAGGCCATGCAGGAATCCCTTGAATCTGGATTGGACACTGTAGATAGTGTGAGTAGGTTCATGGGTACTAGCATGGTAATACGCAGATTTGCGTGGTTTCGGAAGTCGGGTTTTGCACCAGACGTACAGAACCACCTTCTAAACATGCCCTTTGACGGGTCTCACCTTTTTGGCAGCAAGGCTGACGAGAGCCATGATAGGTTGCAGACCTCAAAAGCAGCTGCCAAATCTTTAGGAGCTGCTATTAGGCAACCTCAGCCTTTTCGTGCGCCAGGACAATCTTGGAGGGGACGATCCTATACTTACTACTCCTCATATGGAAAGGCGAGAGGAATGGCCAGTCACCGCGGCCAGAGAAGGGCCACTTGCGGTGGATGAGGAAAACGTGCAAAGCCGGCGCCAGCTGCAGCCTCTTTGCCATCAGCGGCAGCAGCAACCGCCACAAAAACACTTTGAGGACTTGCATCACAAGACACATGTGGGAGGGCCGGCTGTCACAGCAGCTGCAAGAATGGCAAGCCATTACTTCAGATGTTTGGCCTCTAGAAATAATAGCCCATGGTTACTGCCTTCCTTTTCTAACGCAACCTCAAAACAATCCACCAGGGAGACACCCTTTGAAGTTTTCAGACCCGCTCTTACAGCAGGAAGTTCTAACCCTGCTGGAGAAAGGTGCTATAGAGCAAGTACCTGTAGCAGAGAGGAAGGGATGGTACTCCCCGTATTTTTTGATTCCCAAAAAGGACGGAGGACTGAGACCCATCTTGGACTTAAACTTAAACAAGCTCCTCAGGAAGGACAAGTTCAAGATGGTCACTCTTTCTCAGATCCTTCAGGCCCTCTAACCTCAGGATTGGTTGGTGTCATTGGACCTCCAGGATGCTTATTTTCATGTGCCAATTCATCTCAAGCACAGAAAATACCTGATGTTCGTAGTTGGCGACTCACACTATCAGTTTCGAGTCCTGCCATTCAGATTGGCCTCTGCCCCGAGGGTCTTCACCAAGTTGATGTTGGTGGTGGCAGCGCACCTCAGGAGAGGGGGATTCACGTTTACCCCTACCTGGACGATTGGTTGATCAGAGCACATTCTGCCGAACAAGCACTGGATCATCTAAAAGTCACCTGCAACTTCCTCCACAGACTGGGCTTCTCCCTCAATTTCAAGAAGTCACAAATGACACCTTCCCAACAGCTCCAGTACATAGGGGCTGTATTGGACACATCCTTGGGAAAGAGCTCGCCTCTCAAGTCAAGGGCTCAAGACATTCTTCAGATGGTTTCCGGATTCCAAAATGCCCAAAATTTCCAGGCCTACGACTTCTTAAGGTTGCTCGGCCTCATAATAATAATAATAATAATAATTTGGCACTTATATAGCGCTACGAACCCTCAGGTATCTGAGCGCTGCTTATTATTACCCACGGTGTGTGGTGCTCATTTATCGACCTCGGAAGGATGAAAGGCTGAGTTTGGCCATGCCGGGATTCGAACCTGCGTTAGGAGGCTCTGCACGGATGTCAAAGCGAGCGCTCTACTCGCTGTGCCACTTGACCGGCTACTATTGGCATCCTGCATCTTCCTAGTGCCAGAGGCAAGCCTGAGGATGAGATCCCTTCAATGGGCTCTAAAGATTCAATGGTCCCAGTTCCCATGCCAAATGATGGATTTTCTTCAGATTCCTTATAAGGTTCGGCAGGATCTTCTGTGGTGGACTTGCACAGAGAATATCCTATTTTATTTTAACATCTTTTTATTGGTTTTTGAACAAATAAATAGTTAACATCACTGTTGTACCAAATGAAACCTCAGATAACCCCCCTTCACTCCCCCCTCCCATCCCAACTTTCCAAGACCACAAATGTTCTATAGCGATACTTCAAGTTTGGGTTGCCTTAAGGGCTGCCGCTGTCTTCGGAGGTAGCAGCAGGTGCTGGTGGATTAAATAATGACACTGTGAGCGCCACCCATTGTTGAAAGTCCTCACTGATGTCGAGTCTCTGTTCCTTCTGCACGTTTGCCCACGCTCCTGTTTCGGCAATTGTCCACTTGCGGAGATCTTCCCACCATGATGCTATGCTGGGGATTTTGGGAGACTTCCACCCCATGGCTATGCGTCGTTTTGCTAGGATATATATCAAATCTTTGAGCCTACACAGGGGCCTGTTCTTCTTGTTCCTTTTGTATCTACCCAGAATGCACGCACCGGGTGACGTTATGTCCACGATAATGTCCGAGTTAGCGACCTTCGCCGCTATCTGTGACCAGGATGTTCGTATGACTTGGCAGTCCCAGAACATGTGGGTCATCCCCGCATGGAGCTTGTTGCATTTGGGGCACCCCGATGATCTAGCTCCTTTTGAATTTGGCGATAACTTCAGGTGTGAGGTACCCCCTGTTGGTGATATAAAACTGTATTAGTTGGAGCCGGGCATTCCTGGACACTTTCTTATGGTAGTGGGCTGTTGAATCCCATTCTTTGTCCTCAAATTGCTGGCCTAGCTCCAATTCCCATTTCGACCTGTATTTGAGATCTTGTCTGGTTACGCTGTCTACAAGTGTTTCGTATAGTCTTGAGATCTCGTGTCCGCCCTCAGCTGTACTTAACATGTTTTCAATGGTATCAAGTCCATTTTCGGGGTCCTCCACATCAGGCCATCTGTTGGCGAGCTTCCTTGTCACTGCTCCGTGGAGCAGGAACTGTCCTACCGGCAATCCAGGGTTTTCATGCGACTCCGAGAACGCCAAAACGGTCTGGTCGTCCACGAGGTCTCGGAGGGTCGCGACCCCCCAGGGTTCCCAAGTGCTTCTGATCTCCTTCAGGCCTCCCGGTCTACTTGCCATGATTGCTGCGGCAGGTATTTGGGATGAGTATGGGTCGCTTAGCCCTATGATCTTGCAGGCTCTTTTCCAGATCTGGATTCCCAGCTTCATTAAGTGAGGTGCGTGCTGGCTCACTCCATCTGGGGCCGAGAATAGGTCTCTGAGTAGCATGTGGGGGATGGCTGGTTGTAAAAGGCGAGTGTCGGTGGTGGCCTCGTCCACCATCCACTGGATCACATGCTTTAGTTGGCCGGCTAAGTAGTATAGCTCAAAGTTGGGGATATTTAGACCGCCTCTGTTGTAGGGTCTTTGCATCACCTCCAGTGCCACTCTGTGTTGCCCCTCCTGCCACAGGAATCTCCTGCACAGTTTGTTTAAGTCCTTAAAGAACCTCTGGGGGATGTTGTAGGGAACGTTGGTGAACAAATGGAGTAGGCGGGGTAGCGCCACCATCTTTAACAGGCCCGCCCTTCCGGCGACAGAAAGCAGGAGTTTGCCCCAGAAAGTCATAGATTTTTCCAGGTTATCTCTGGCTCTCTTTGTGTTGAGGGTGTGCTCTGTTTTAGGGTCTCGATGTATGTCTATCCCTAGGTACTTGAAGGAGGTAGTCTCCCATCTAAAGGCCATGGCTGGGAGTCCATCTGCGCTGGTTTTGCTTAGCAATGCAAGGGGTAAGAGGCAAGATTGGTCGTGGTTAATTAGTATTCCTGTGTATCTGCTAAACACGTCTAGGTCTAGTGTCTCCAATATGTAGGGCAATAAGTGTTCAGGGTTATTTAAGTAGAGGAGTTTGTCGGCCGCGTACATGGAGACCAGGTGGGTCACTCCATCAATCGTGATGCCCCGTCCCCATATTCCTGCCTTAGGTATGCCGCCACAGGTTCTATTGCAATAATATATAGCATGGGGGAGAGTGGGCATCCCTGACGGGTGCCCCTGTAGAGTCTCCATTTTGCAGAGTATGTGGTGTTTGTGCGCACCCTAGCCGTGGGGGTCAGTGTAAATGAGTTTAGTCCAATTTAGGAAAGCCGGCCCTATCCCCATCTTGGTTATGGTGGCATGCAGCCATTTCCATCGGACTGAATCAAATTTCCCGGGTTTGCCATTGGTGCTGTACACCACATGATGTAGTTTGCGCATATTCTCAGTGATGGTTCGGCCGAGTACATAGCCCGTCTGGTCCTGGTGTATCAACTGGGGGATCACTCTGCGCAGTCTCCTAGCCAATAGGGCCGTCAAGATCTTATTATCTATGTTGAGCATGGATAGGGGTCTATACGAGCCACACTCTCCGCTATCTTTGCCCGGTTTCAGTAGGGGGATAGTCACCGCTTCCCTCATAGTGTCAGGGAGGGTGCCAGTCTCGTATGCCTCATTGTACACCTGAGCCAGGAGCGGGGCCATCGTTTCCTGGAATGTTTTGTAAAATTCCCCAGGGAGCCCATCGGTTCCCGGAGTCTTGCCGGAGGGGAGGGATCTGATGGTAACCAGGACCTCCTCTGTGGTAATGGGTTTGTCTAGGGCCTCGGCTAGTTGGCTGTCAAGTTTGGGCAGCCTTATGATGTCTAAGACATCCTCTATTTCGCTATCGGAAGCTGACTGGGGTTCAGTGTACAGTGCCTGGTAATAACCGGCAAAAGCTGAGTTTATATCAGCCTGCGTATGCATCAGTTCGCCGTCGGGGGTGTGGACCCATGCTAGCAGTTTACCTGGCTTATCACCTAGGGCGTGACTACGCTCGATATGCTTGGTGTAACTAAGTTTTCCTAGTTTGGCCCAGAGCTCCAGGCAGACCTGTTTAAGCTCTATTATTCTCTGTACATGGACGGGGTTGGCAGGAGCTTTGTCCTCCAGTGCCTTGAGCTCGCTTTCGTTGCGTGTTAGTGAGGTGACTATGGACTTCTGGGCGCCTCCTATTGCTGCGATCATCTCTCCCCTTATGACTACTTTATACGCCTCCCAGGCCGTGCTGATGAGCCGTATGCTGTCCTTATTTAATTGCCAGTAGTCTAGAGTACGTTCCCTAATCTGTCCGGTGAAAGCCTCATCCAGCAAGGCTTCAGACCTGAGCCTCCAAGTGGGCACAGGGGGTCTCGGTGCAAGCACTGACCACGTTGTTATCAATGGGGAGTGGTCTGACAGCACCCTGGCTAGGTATTGTGTGTCCCTAAACATGGCTAGGCGTTCTTCGCTTACATGGATATAATCGATTCTGGTGTGGACAGCGTGTGGGGCCGAATAGGAGTACTCCCTTTTCTCTGGGTGACCTTCTCTCCACAGGTCTCTAAGCGCTAGTTGTTGTGTCAGTGTGTTCGAGATATTGGCGGGGGGGGGGCGGCTTTTGTGCTTGTCGTCAGATCTGTCTACAATGGGATTCAGAGTGCAGTTGTGGTCCCCACCCCATATGAAGGTACAATCCCTGTATGGGCTAAGTCGCTTAAATAGGGAGCGAAAGAAGACAGTGGCGTCGTGATTGGGTGCATAGGTGCTAACTAAGCAGAGGTCCTTGCCCTCGATGTTGGCATGCACTAGAGCCATTCTGCCTTCATTGTCCGTTTTAGTGTTCAGCAGCCTCACAGGGATGGTGGGGGCTATCCAGATCAGGACACCTCTAGTGTACGTTGAGAATGAGGATCCGATCAGTGTCCCTCTCCAGATTTTGGACAAGGAGGCTAACTTTAGTGCGTTGAGATGCGTTTCCTTCAGAAGGGCGATTCCGACTTTGTTGCGCTTTAGGAATGCGTAGATCCGGCGCTGCTTGATGTAGCTGTTCATTCCTCGGACATTCAAAGTCAAAATTCTAATGGTGTCTGCCATGGGTCTGGTTTAGTTCGGTTTGCTTGGGTGTTACTCTTGGTGCGTCCTCTCGTGGTTTTGGCAGCCTTCCATGTCCTGAGTGGTCTTGGTATAATAAAACAACTAACCCAACCGTGGGTGCATAACCCCAGGTTCCCTCCCCCCTTTAACGTTAAACTTCCCTGTAATGTAACAAGTCCAGCGGGGTTCCCCCCGTTCTGACTATCCCGTTTCTGCCCCATTTGACCTCGGAGTGGTCTCTTGGTGCCCTACGGGCGGGTTTAATATACCCTAATTCCTCCTGGGGGCAGAAGGCGTCGCTTTGACCGTTGAGGTGTAGGTGCGGTCATGGTTCAGTGTAGCTCAGGTAGGATCTAAGTTGCTGTTCCCAATTGTGAGCTCACTTGTTTTCAATGCATTTCCCGAGTGTGCAGGTACCTTAGCTCCGGGCAGTTGTTCCGTTCGCTGTACGCCGTTGCGGTTTGCGGTCCTTTATGTCGAGGTCCGGGAGTTGCTGTTTGTCCATCCACTCAGTAACTTCGGCAGGGGTATCGAACAGGTGCGCCTTGTTGTCTTGCAGTACTTTCAGTCTGGCGGGGTACAGGAGCATGTAGCGCAGGCCCGCTTTCTTCAGTCTATCTTTTGTTTGTATGAATTGGGCTCTTCTAACTTGCACTTGGAAGGTGTAGTCAGGGTATATAGCTATCTTTGCCGCGTCTCGCTTTATGCAGCCTCCCGATCTCGAGAAGGCCAAGATAGTCTCTCTGTCCCTGTAATTAAGCACCTTGGCGATCACGGGCCTGGGAGGCGTCCCCGGGGGCGGTCTTTTGGTGAGCGAGCAGTGCGCTCTTTCGATGGTGAAACCCTGCTTCAGTGTAACGCTCACCTGATTCTCGCAGAGGCGCCGGTCTTGACTGGGCGACTACCGTATCTTCAAAGGTGATGTGTAGCACCTGGTTGGCTCTTTGGGCTGGACCTCTGTGCACTGTATGCCTGACGTGTAGAGTAAGATGTCTGCAGATAGAAAATATGGGGTTAATGAACTGGGGTTATTGGGGTGTCCCTATCTCTTTCCTCTTCTCCTCTCCTGTAGACCCCCAAAGGTTAACGCTCTCACCTTAGGTAAGTGAATGCCGAGCTCTCCATCTGCCTCGGGGCAGGGTGCTGTAACCAGTTTCTTCACTGGATAGGTAGCGCAGGCCTCTTGACTTCAGAGGACTGCTGTCCGTCGTTTACTGCACGAACGGTAAGTTTCGAGTCATTCAAATGTCTTTAAAGTCTTTAGTAATGATGTCTCTTGTTTTGCAGGGTTCCGGCGATGGCGGATGATGGGCTGAAGTGAGTTGAAGATGGAGCCCGTGTGATGAATAGAAGCGCCTGGAAGCACGTAAGTAAGCGCTTGTTGCCTGCTTCACTATGCGCTCTAACTGTCTTTTTATTTTGCAGGTACGAGTTCGGAGCGGCTGCAGGGTGCCGGAATACCCACTGGATTAGATGTGGAAAGGAGTAATGGCACGTGAGTATTAAAGTTCCCCAATGTCTTTAAACGCACCTTGTTTTGTCTTTCTATGTACATAATTATATATCCTCTTTCTCCCTACTGCATATTTCCTGCTTATATTATGTTACATGTATATACCATGGCCTGCATTATGTAATTTCTACTATGTATAATCACTATTTGTAATCATATGTAACCTGTAAAGTTTAAAGTATCCTTGAACAACGCGCCCGGTTACCCTTGGGTCTGGCGCGCGCTATAAATAATAAACTCAAACTCAAACTTTCAGATGCCGGAATGCAGTGTGAAGACCTCCGGAGCGCACGAAGAGTAGGTAAGCCTTTGCCTTTCAGATGCCGGAATGCTAACCTGTTCTTTCTTGTCTTTATAGGTGTTGCTGAAGACTGGATTCAGGATGGTAAGCCTTTGCCTTTCAGATGCCGGAATGCTAACCTGTTCTTTCTTGTCTTTATAGGTGTTGCTGAAGACTGGATTCAGGATGGTAAGCCTTTTTCCTTAGGCCCTGGACCGGATGCAGAAGACACGATGAGCGTTCTGCTGCAGAGGTTGCAGAATAACGCAAAGCAAGATTCATCCACCGGGTGTGGTTTAAATAGCCTCCTGTAGTGCGTAGGTGTCTCCTTCCACAGCCACGCCTAAGTAAGAAAAGAGTTCCTGGTAAGAAAAGAGTTCCTGCCTTCCAGAAGAGTTCCAGTGTTCTGAATCTAGGGAGTGGCTCCAGCCCCACCCAACAGGAAAAGTAGTTCCAAACAGAAGAGGATCAGAGGCTCAACTGGCAGGCAAGTAAGCAGCATGGTCTGCTGAAGGTAAGTCCACCCAAGCATTATGAGCCCGGCGTTTCCAGCGCTGGGACTGGGCATATTTATGAGCCTGGTGCCACTGGCGCCAGGACTGGGTCCAAAAGGTCCCAATTGGGACTGGTTGGCACTCGGAACCTGGGTTATGGATCTGCTTCCAAGGGAGTTGGGAAAACCCTGACCTTTTGGAAGCAGAGATCATGACATTCAGGTTCCCTGGACCAATTTCTTGCAGTAGGAGGTTCTCAATGTAGTTTGTCGGGTCGTTCCCCTCAATGCCCTCGGGCAAGCCAATGACTCTTATGTTGTTGCGATGTGCCCTCCCTTCGGCTTCGTCGGCTCTGTCCTCCAAGTTTTTCATCTTTTGGGTTAATATGTCCACGACCCTCAGGAGTTGGGTTTTGGTCTCCGTGTTCTCCCGGACCTGGGTCTCAAGGGCCTCTGTTCTGCCTGCTATGGAACGGACGTCCTGTCTGAGCAAGTTCAGGTCGATTGCCACAGCATCGATTTTGCTTTCCATGGTTTTTTGCAGGGTCAAGATGGCTTCCATCAACTGCGAGTTTGCTGGTTCTGTTGGCTTCCCAGGCGGTACCCCTTGATTCGGCGTGGAGCCCGTGGGGCAGGCTGCCGCCCCGGACGCCCCGCATGCAGCATAAGTGTCCATTGTGGTCTGCTTCTGCCTGAACGTTTTTAGCGGGCATACCCTGACGGGCTTGGGGTCCCGGGGGGTTGCGGGATGGCTGGTCTGGGCCTCAGCCGCGCTCCCAGCCCGCGCTCCACACTATTGTGCTGGTGTCTTCCGATTTTATGGGGGGTGGGTGCCTCCGGGCCGCTCCTGGGCCGTAAAGCGGGAAGGCTCAGGGTGAGTCGTGAAGCAGGTGCTGGGTCTGCCCCTTGATGTTATGGAGGGAGTCCAGGGCAGTGCTCAAGCAAGGGTGTTCATCCCGTCAGCCAATCCGGCGGGACCCACCTAGGTGTCGGTGAGGTCCAGCATCTGGGCCCTAGGTGCAGGGCTCCACAGGGTCAGTGGAGCAAGGTTGGGCCCCGGTTGGACCGGCTTAGTTCGTTGTGGCCAGTGGGGGGGGGGCGCCTGTGGCGGTGGTGTTGTGCCCCTCAGTCCCCCCGTCCGCCTCCTCCTCACCTGGCACTGCTCAGAGTCCCACGGCAACTGGATGCCGCAGTGCGGGCCTGCCCGCCCTCCCAGGGTTGCTTCGGTTATGCGAGAGGCGGAACGTTGTGGCTGAGCGTTTCAGCGGACGGTGCGGTCCCCACTCACAGGGCCCGCCCGCGCTCACAGGCCCCAAGCGCAGTCCGCTCGCCGAGCTCTCTAGTGCCCGTGCAGGCCGCCCACTCGCCTGCCGAGTCGCGGGCTCGCGTAGTGTGGATCACAGGCCCGGCGCCCGGCCTGCCGTGCCTCGGTCTCTCAGCTCTCGGGGGGGGGGGGGGGGGGGGGGGGGAGGAGCGCGCACGGCTCTCTGGGGTTTCCAGGCTCCGCTCCGGCAGCAGCCGACTCCAAGCGCAGTCCGCTCGCCGAGCTCTCCAGGGCTCGCGCAGGCCGCCCTCATCGCCTGCCGAGTCGCGGGCTCGCGTAGTGTGGATCACAGGCCCGCAGGCGCCATTTTTCGCCTCGGGCCGCAGGCCCCACGATAGCTCCTCGGTGTCTCCCTGCAGGGAAGGGACTCAGTGATCCGATTTTCTCGCAGGATCACCCGACCTCGATCAGCCACGTTCGTGGATGTTATTGACTGCTTTTTTGCCCGGGAACTGGAGGGATTCAGCAGGATTATAGCCGCATCAGACGGAGCTCACTGAAAGGCGACCAGCTTACATGGTGGCTAGCCACGCCCCCCCACTCACAGAGAATATCCTAAAAGGAGAATAGTTTTGGCAACCATGGCCAGAGATTAAAGTAGTGACGGACGCCTCACTCATGGGGTGGGGCGCTCCTGCCAAGGATCTGATAATCAGCGGCCGTTGGTCTCCATCGGAGTCCAAACTACACATCAACCTTTTCGAGCTGAGCGCAATCAGACTAGCACTGAAGGCTCTTCAGCCATCTGTCAGAGGAAAACATTTCCTGATAATGACGGACAACACAGTGGCCATGCATTATCTAAACAAAAGAGGTGTAGGGTCACTACCTCTGTGCAGAGAGGCAATGCAGCTCTTGTATTGGGCAATTCAAGAAGGAATCTCCTTAACAGCAGTTCATCTATCCGGGGAGGAGAATATGACAGCGGATGCTCTGAGCAGGCAGAGCACAGTGTCCCACGAGTGGGAACTGGCTCAGGAAGTGATTCAAGAGATCTTCGCCTTTTGGGAACCCTTCAAGTAGACCTGTTTGCGACCGGAATTGCGAAAGGTATTGCTCAAGGGAATTTCCCCGAGAGGAGCCCTAGGGGACGCGTTTGTGGTGGAATGGAACTTCACACTATTATACGCGTTCCTTCCGATTCCCGTCATTCCTCAGGTCATCAGGAGACAGACGGTTCGGAAACCGCATGATCCTAATTGCCCCGGATTGGGCCAAGAGAACGTGGTACCCGGACCTTCTAGACATGTCCATCTGTCCCCCGGTACGTCTTCCTCAGAGAGAGGACCTCTCTCACAAATTAAGGGTCAGCTTCTCCATCCAGAGGTCAATATTCTCAACCTTCACGCCTGGTATCTGAAAGGCTGAGATACAAGGATTGGGACCCTCCAGATGATGTCATGGAGGTGTTGCTTTCAGCAAGAAGACCAGCAACTAAATCTCTATACCGTTTCCGTTGGAAAAAGTTTTGCAACTGGTGCAGAGAAAAGAATGTTGATCCTTTTCTATGTTCTATTCCGGAAGTACTGTCCTTCCTCTTGTCCCTAGCACATAGAGGTCTAAATGTTGGGACCATAAAAGGTTATCTTGTAGCGCTTTCCATCTAAAAGCGCTCGTCGGTAGAAAGCTCCTATTTCAAAATTCCTTTAGTAGTCAATTCTCTAAAGGACTCACAAATGTGTTTCCTCCTTATCCTTTCCAAGTACCAATTTGGGATCTTAATCTGGTTCTAAAATTCTTAATGTGTGCCCCCTTTGAACCTTTGCACACTTGTCCATTAAGATTACTGACATGGAAAACTGCTTTCCTAGTTGCTTTAACATCTGCAAGAAGAGTGAGCGAATGGCAGGCACTGTCTCCTGGGCCACCCTATACTGTGTTCCACAGGGACAGAGTGGTATTTAGGGTTACACCCTCATTTTTGCCTAAAGTTGTGTCCGATTTTCATTTTATCAGAAAATTGTTCTACACACATTCTACCCTCCACCTCATCCTAGTAAGGAGGAGGAAGGATTGCACAAATTGGACCCGAAAAAAGCTCTAAGCTTTTACATCTCTAGGTTCTCCAAGCTTAGAGTGGATAATCAACTTTTCATCGGCTACACCGGAAGGAAATTGGGTCAATCGGTGTCAAAGCAAACAATATCATGTTGGATTGTGTTTTGCCTTTCAGAATGCTACAGATTAGCAGGGAAAGACCCATCAGAGGGCTTAAGGGCCTATTCCACCAGAGGCATCGCTTCTTCGACAGCCCTTCAAAGAGGTGTTATCATAAGATCCATTTGTGAAGCAGCAACTTCGTCTTCGCTGCATACTTTTTCAAAATTCTATAATCTGGATGCTTCCCAGTCTAAGGAGCTGAATTTTGGTAAAGCAGTACTATATTCAGTCATTTGAGGGTATCAAAAAATCCTCCCTCCTCCAGAGAATTGTCCATACTGCTTTGGGAGTCTATCTAAGATGAGGAATACGTTGAAGGACACAATCCACTCGAAGAACAAGTTACTTACCAATTGGTAACGTTCTTTCGATTGGATGTTCCTCCAACGTATTCCTCATCCTCCCAGCCTACCCCTCTGTAGATTTTTTCCAGGTTATTGTCAGTTCAACTCTCGCAAGTTTGATACCTGATTACCGGCACAATCTACACAGTAGAACAAAAGTGAGGTGGAAAAACAGAACTGAGGCCAACGGGCGCCCTCTGTGGAAATTTTTTTCCAAAGCAGGTTGGATAGAATAAATCTAAGATGAGGAATACGTTGGAGGAACATCCAATCGAAAGAACATTACCAGTTGGTAAGTAACTTGTTCTTCTCCTCCCTTCCCGATTCCTTCCCATCCGGACTATTGCTTCTTCATTCCCCTTTGTACTCCCCTCACGTTTTGCTTCCACTTTTCCCTTTCCTTTGGACTGTTTTACACTTGCATGGTTTTCAGCGACTTGACGGACCACCTCACCTTTCGCCGTTCGGCACGTTTTTCTCACTTTGCAGATTTTAAATACATTTGCCTTCCTCGCATGTGGTTATTCTGTGCTTCCGTCCCTCCCATGTGAATAGAAGGCAGAGTGGGAATGTCCATTTGTACGTTATCTTTTTTGCTGCCAGTAATTGCACCACTGGTCCCATGCGCTTCCTTTTTGGGAGTGTTGTTTGCTCCAAGTCCTGCTATAGATGCACTTCGTCGCTGTTAATACTCAATTGCCCTGCTTGCTGCGCTTTTCTTTCTGGGTGTAGGATGTTATGGCTTTTAGCACGTCTTTTGGGTGGGTGCCTGGCTCCCCTGCCCTCTTTGGTCCTACCTGATGGATATGGTCCATTTGTATTTGTTCCTCCTTGCCCACCGCTAGGATGTCTGCAAATAGTTGTTGCACCGTGTCTTTCAAGTCTTTCTCCTATACTGCTTCTGATAGATTTTTTTATGCGTATATTTGTCCGCTTTTGCCGATTTTTCCAGGTCCACGCATTGGATTTCAGGGTTTTGTGCCAGGCGTGCCACGTTTTCCACTGTCGTCATTTTTTGTGTCTTCTTCCATATTCTGGACTATTCTTTCTAACGTGTCCGTTCTTTCCTCTAGTTTGGCCACGTCTATGCAAATTTCTTGCAGCAACAGCTTCATTTCAACTTTCAGTGTGTCAAATTGCGATTGGAAGTTTGACATTATGTGATTCTGAAATTCTTTAAACCAGCCGTGCATGTCGTCTTTGCTTGCCATCATTCCTTCTTCTCTTCTTGCCGGTGTGGTCTGGTTTTGGGTTGTATCCCCTTTCTTGGGGGCTATCGTGTTACCTGTTGTCCACAGCTGCCTTAAGTTTGGTTCTTGTCTACCCAGGGGGCTCTGTTGAGTTGATGCCGCCTTTGCTCTTTTCTTTGACATGTGGATGTTGGTGAGGTCTCTTGCAATGCACCCTGTTTTTCAGATGAGAGCGATCCCTTTTACTGCGTCTCTTCTGCTCAATCTCACTGAGCTTAGTGTGCCTTGGCTCCTGTTTGCGTTATACTATGCATTTTCCTTGCTTGGTGGAGCTAATCTTGTCCCTGGCCGTCTCTACTGTTTCAGATGTGGGTTCGTCCCTCTCGTGTTCCTTTGTTTCCCCCCTGCTACTGGGTGCCTTGGGGGGTTAGGGGTTTGTCGTTCCATTGTTGATCCCCTTATGGGGTCTTTCAGGGTCTCACCCCTTTCCACCTTTCCACATTACCCCACTGCTCCATCTGAGCTCCTTGAGGTGGGTTGTATCTTATTTCCTTAATCTCCCTCTTCCTAGGGTCGGGGCTATCCGCCTTGATGATCCCACTGCTTACTTCTACTCACTCGGAGGTTAGTCCTTCTGCTCCTCACCACATTGCCCCGTTTTCTCGAGATTTCTGTTGGGCTGTTCCCATGGGAGGGTGTTTGCTAGGTCCCCCCCTCCCCTGCTCCCCTGTTTCAGTTCCCGTTTTCTTCCTGCTCTCTTGTTTCTGGGGATTTGATGGACCTCTCCAGCCCTCGCAGTTTTTCCCACCTTCACCTTTTTGTGTAATTGGTTGCTGCTGTTGGTGGTTGTTGTCCCCCTAGGTTAAATATGCTTTACTGTCTTTCCCGCGACTGCTGCAGTGTTCTGTTACCCCCCCCCCCCCATCCTCCTCCCTTGGATCGGCTCTTCCCGCTGTCTTCCGCAGTCGCTGTGTGTGCTGCTGGTGAGGTGTGCCTCTTCTGTCCCATTCCTCCCCGTTCCTGGTCTCTTTTAGCTGACCTCCCCGGCTTGTCTCCAGCCTTCCCGGGGAGTCTCCTCACCTGCTCTTGGCGTCCCCGGGGGTGGGGGGGATGAGGGGGTGCTCCACTACGCATGCCCGTCCCTCCTGTTGCGCCGCAGTCTACTATTTGGTCCGCTTCTTGCTCCGTTCGGGGGGAGGGACGGGACCTCTCTGCTCAGCTTCCTCCATGGAGCCAAGGGTTCCGACGGCCCGTTCCGTTCCCTCCTTCTTCCTGGCCCTGCCCCTCCTTGACTACACAGCCCAATGCGGTCGAGACCTCACTTTCTCCTTGTCTCTCTGCGGGCTTCTTCTGTGGCTACTTTCTTCACCGGGGCACCATCAGTCACCTTGGTCTCTGGTGGGTGGCTTTTGTCTCTCTCTTGGTTTGTGTAGATATATTAATCGGTGTCCACGTTGCTTTGTGTGGCTTTTCGATGCGGTCCAGTGGAGAGATGCTCGCGCACGTCCTCCTCCGCCGGCCGCCATCTTCTAATCCCCAAGATTCATATTTTAAGATCCCTCTGATTGTTCAATTCCTAAAAGGCCTTACTAATGCATTTCCGCCAGTTGCATTCAATGTCCCTGTATGGGATCTCAATCTGTTGTTGATATTTTTAACATGCTTTCCTTTTGAGCCTTTACACTCATGCCCACTTATACTTTTGCCATTAAAAACTGTTTGGCTTATTGCAATAACGTCAGCCCGCAGGGTAAGTGAGTTGCAGACCCTTTCCTGTAAACCTCATACAGTTTTCCATAAAGACAAGGCTATTTTCAAGGTGAAACCTTCTTTCTTACCTAAGGTCGCCTCTGACTGTCATGTGTCGCAGAAAATTACGTTCCCAACTTTCTATCCACCCCCCATCAGGCAAAGGAAGAGGAAAGATTACAGACTGGACCCAAAAAGTGCTCTCAGTTTTTACATATCCAGAATGGCTAAATTTCGCAAAGATGACCAATTATGCATTGGACCTAGCTGTTACTAAATAAACCATATCCAGATGAATCATCCTGACTATTGGGGAATGCTACAGATTAGCGGGCAAGCATCTGCTGGAAGGCCTAACAGCACATTCCACAAGGGACATGGCAACCTCTGCTGCTCTTTAAAGAGGTGTCGCAATCAAAGATATTTGTTCAGCGGCCACTCGGTTGTCTGTTCCACTTTTGTGAGACATTACTGCCTGGATTAATCTTCCAGTCAGGGAGGACACTTTGCAAAAGCGCTCCTTCATTCGGTCCATGATTAGAACAAAATGTAATTCGTACTTGCACCACCAAATTATTACTGCTTTGGGAGTCTCATCAGATGAGGAATACGTGGGAGGACACCATCCATTCGAAAGAACAAGTTACTTACCCCTGGTAACGTTCTTTTGATTTGATGTTCCTCCCACGTATTCCTTATCACCCCTCCCAACCTCCCCCACACCCATACAATTTACGCGTTCTTACACATTACGCTTTCTTTGACCCTACAGTCTATTGTACGCCTGGTAATTCCTCTTCAGGAGGTGGAAAAACAGAATTGAAGCCAACGGGCTCTATGTAAGCTACTTATACTGATGACGTCGACAGTCGAACGGAGGCTCTTGTGGGACATCGACTCGATGAGACGGCACACATCGCCCCTGTCAAAAAAGAATTCTGAAGCAGCTGAAGCTGGAGAGATATTTATCATTAGATGAGGACTACACGGGATGAACATCCAATCGAAAGAAAGTTACCAGGGGTAAGTAACTTGTTGTTCTGTTGTCTGCCAAAAATTTAAAACCTACTTGTTTCAATATTCATTACTAGTATGACAAGTGGCTGTGTAGGAATTGAACATCCGCACTTAGATGCAGGTTCTCTGCTTGACTGCGGAAGGATATGTGCAATACAAATTCCAAATCAAATCATAGAGTTGGTACTCTCCCTTTGTGATTCGTTCAGAAATTCAAATTTTTACTGGTAATCCTGTCTTGTTGAAAACCAAACGCCATTTCCAGAATGTCTTGCTTAATCTCTGCTGTCAGGTTGCCCTTCAATTTCTTATAATGTTCACCATTCTCAAGCAGCTCAAAGGCTGTATGCTGAATACTGGTCCTGAGTTGGAATAAGCGTCCTCCCCCCTTATCCGCAGGCTTGATGACAATATCCTTGTTAGAGCTTGAGGATTTGAGCACTGCCCTCTCCGCATTGGTAAGTTTATGTCAGGGAGGTCATTTCACTCCCTGGAGTCTATTCTCCCAGAACACTCTCTTCAAACGTGAGCAGTTCCTTGGTGGATGAACTCTGAGTGAGTTAAATTTGATTTTGATCTGAAGCCTGTATCGTCCACTTCCTCTTTCTCATCCTGATTTGAAAAAAAGGCTTTTAGTATAAAAGTTCTGAAAATTCATCTGAATTCTGATTCCACTCATAACCAGTCAGTGGGGTGTGTAAGTACAAATGACAAACTGATTTTTCTACCTCAGTGTGAGGGTATCCAGCTAAATTGAAAATTGGTAGAGTAGCCTGGCATTCTACCTCCTGGGGCGATAGCGCCATGGTTGCTGTCCCGGGTATGAATTTTGGTATAAGGGATCCTAGCCCGTTGTCTGGCGTCCCCCACCCGAATAAAGGTTCCCTTGGTCCTCTATATGACCCATGAAAAAACAAATGATAATCTTGGTAGTCGTCTTCAGACGAGTCGGAACTGGAAGAGTCAGAAAAGGTGACCCTTCTACACCTTGATCTAGCACCCAAAGGTATGGATTGCTCACTTTCATTCTGGTGGCTCTCTAAAATATTCTTGGCTAGATACGGATAGACCACATCCAGCTTAAATTTGCAAATCTCTTTTGCCCTTTTTTTTCGTCCTCCCGTTCAACATTGTCTTAAATTGATCATACTTTATTTCCATTTCCCTGTTTCTCACGTGCGTCTGCGATAATGTCATTACTGAATTGTCTTTCTTCCTGATCGAACTCTTGCTAGATCTTAGCACTAATCCTTAGCTCTGTGGTGCTAATAGTTGGGACCATCAGGTCTCTGCTACATTTTGTAGCAATCTGAGAGAACCCTGTTTTTTATTCTTGATCGTCCAGAAAGGAGGACTGGTTCATTTCTACTACGAGGCCAGCCGGAATGATATTGGCTTTAAAGTAGTGACCATGCTGTTCCGTCCGGAAGCACTTTTTCTTGAGGTTAAGATCTGTACCTGATGTAACTGGTACTACTGGTAAGTTTGTGTCTGTCGAGTTAATCATAGATGGTTCTCACATTATCTCAGAAGTCTGTTCCTCTGAGAAAGTAAGGGTGTTGTTCTCAGCCATGGTGTGTAATGAAGTCAAGAAAAGGCCCCTCGTAATAAATACTAGATTGCCAAGTATATTTATCTTAAAGCCCCGAACACTGGGACACAGGTTTACATGTTATTCATCAGAAGCCTAAATTCTCCTAGCACTTATACTTAATAAAAAATATTTCATTGTCCCTAGTACAGAAACCTGTATTCTAAAGATCAAATACTTGATGGATGTCCCCTAATGTCCAGGAGCTAGGGACAAGAACACAAAACAATAACAGGAAGGCACCTGACATACACTAACTCATACCTGTCATTTTCGATAATAGGTTAAGACACATCCACATTCTCTTTGTGTGCAACACTACCACAAGCAATTCTTAATAAAGTATATTCTATTTAATTTCACAGAAAGGAAGAGGCAAATTCATAAACCTGGCCCAGCCTATGTGGCCTCCCAAGAAAAATCAACATTTGACCTCCAATTTTAAGAGCACCGTAACCACATACTGTGCATATTATAAGGTGTGGCAAAGTGAATTAAAGTGCTTGTGCTCGAAATAAAAAGTAAAAAAAAAGCAGAACAATGCTACCGAAATGGATAATATACATTTACAGCAAAATAAACAATGACCATGCTAGTAGGGGAAATATGATGTGTAGTGTGGCAGACGCTTCCTGACCCTGGGAGTGGTATTAGCTGGGAGGATCACCTGGGAGAAGTACCTCAGGAGAACTATGGGGGATGAGACGCTGTATTTGTCTTCCTCAAGGAAGGAAATATCATTGATACCAGAATATGTAATGACTTGCTCTCAGAGAGAGCTTTTATTTTCCCAAGCTAACTATCTGAGTGTGGGTGTAAACCTGCATAAGCCAGTTAAGGCTGCGCAACTATGGAATTCCCTACCTCGTGGTATTAGAGATCCCCAGCCCTTCTCCAAATTTAGAAGGAACCTGACCAACTGGCTAAAAGAAAATGATAAATAATCATTCTGACTAACACCCTTTTGACGATCCTCACCCACGCCTATCCTCCGTTTGCGGATATGCCTACTATGTACTAGTCCATTTCAACGCCCCTCCAGCTGTACTGCGTTCACCCGGAACCCTTGCTATATAACCATGTATTGTATTTACTGATGTGCTATTGCATATTCCGTCCTGCACTTCAAACCTCTGCTATATAACCATGTAAACCACACTGTATATACTGATGTGCTATTGTATATTTTGTCCTGTACTCCAGGTACCCATGTAATTTCACTGTACTCTTATCTGATGATGTAATCTACACTGTATATATTGATGAGACACTGTATATTTCACCCTGCATTTCATGTACCCATGTACCCTGTAACTAAGCCTAACATAATCCTGATGCCCCTGGGTCTGGTGTGCATTATAAATATATAAACTAAACTATGTATTGGGAGTAAGAAAACCCCTTTAAAGTCACTGACATTCATAGAGTTGAAAGCTCTTATAAAGCCCAGGGAATAATAAAGATGAGTCTTTAAATATTACCAGTTTAGGTACTGAAAATCCTCATTCCTCTGTAAAACTCAATTCTTCATTGAATCCTTATAATACTCATTTAGGGAATATAAATAGGGAAAGAAAGGAACTTTGGTGTTGAGATTTCCATGAGAAAAGCTGATTTTGACATTGTGAACTCCAAGTCCCACAATTCTCAAAGTACTGGGATGAGGAAGAGGGCTGCAGAGGCACAAGACTACAAGTGGCAGCCTTTTAGTGGTAATGACCCACACCTGAGGGAGACTGGGAGGCATAAAAGGCCCCATCAGGTGCACGCCATAGAGAAGAGCCGTAGCAGGAGGTGGAGTTGTTGTGACGCCTCCACGTGACAACAGAAGCACAAGTTAGGGGATAGCAGAGACGCCATGACCACCGCCCTGTGGCAAATGTATGCCAGTTTTGAGTGGGTCTCTGCTGTTCGAGACCTTGATTGCAGAGGTTGTGCAGCAGAAAGCGTTGGGACTGACGGCTTTTCCCCTGAGGATCACAGATGCCGCGCAGTGGGAAGCGTGCAATTTGAAAGGTTTCCCCAGTTTGTCGGGCTCTGGTGGCAGGCGAGTACTGGAGAGCCATAGGAGCAACAAGGCCTCCCTTAACTGCTGCGGGACGCTGTGAAGGAGAGGCTGCTGGCTATGCATGAAAGCAGAAGCAGAGGAAAAGAAGGCAGCGAGGCGAACTGACGCGCACGCCAGACCCAGTTAGTTCACTGCTAGATTGTGACACCAGAGCGCTCCTTAATCGCCGGGTGCCTTTGGTACAGAAAAGATATAACCAACGTGAAATGGGTTAAGACACCTTAGTATGAATACTGATCTGATCTAAAGCAGACTAATTGTGTTGCAAACCAAACTGATTTACTAAGGAGCAGGTGGCAGAATAAGAACTTCACTATCAGACCAGAAGGTTGTGATTATAACTGTGTGGGTCAGATTTATTTTATTTATTTGATTTATTAAGCGCCTTACGCCAAAGCGCTGTACAATAAAACAACATAATACATAAACAGACAATAACAATAACAGCTGATGCAAATACATAGTGAATCATTCAACAAAAACAGTGAAAAGAGCAATTAACTGAGGGGGATAGGTAGAGGAGAGGGAGAGGATGGGAGGGGAGTGGTGATGAATGGTAGGAGGAGGGAAGGGGGGTTGAGGGGTGTGGAAAACAGAGAAATTGATATGAGGCCGGGAAGCCCAAAGGAAACACACCAACACAGGTTACAAAGAACATACAAAGCGCTTTATTCAAAGATACAACAATTACCAAAAGTCAATTGACAAACGGATAGCTATTCGGCCTTCAGAGTAACAGAACGAACTATCAACGGTAGTTCGCCGTGTTAGTGTGAGAGACCGTACATTGGGATACTCAGGTTTTTATACTTCTTTATCCAGCTCTGGCCAACCCCCTCGCGGGTTAACCATTCCTAGAACCAGGCCTAGAGTTCGTTGCCAGGTCGATCCCATAATGTATGCATTTCGATCAGTTTCGCTGATGAAGGGAAGCGCCCCCAATTTCAGCACGATCCTCCCCGCAATGAGAGACAATAAAGGACTCTCCCGTAGTGGGAATAAGGCCAAGACAGAGTGCGGGTGAGCGTAAATGGGAGTTTATCCAAGAATAAGGCATGCAAAGAACTCTGCAACCTCCGAGAGCGCTCTGTCTGACAATAGCAAAGACAGGCGTATTTCTAATACAAAAAACGTCATCAACACCTAAACACTATAGGGGGCACAAGTTAATTGGGATTGGGTGTCGTCGACTAACTATAGGTGTTGCTGCAGCGTGGTTGGTCTTGGCAGGACGACGTCACTGGTCAGCCTCGTGGGTTGGGTTGGGCCTGGCAGGCCGGCTTGAGGTCATCCGTGCGGTGTTGGTATGCTGGGGCAGCCTGTGACAATGACGAATACCTTTCCTGTCTCATTTGCCCTAGGCCATGCACCTTGCAGTTATTCAGACAACGACATTTACGTTCATTAATAAATCGCTCAGCAGCTTATCTTATAAAATAAACGCAACACATGAGGAATGCACCTCGTGAGAGGTCTGGTGGTTGTCGGTTGGGGTGAGATTTACCTGTGTCCTATTGACCGGTATGTTAGGTCGCAGGACGGGGCTCTGGGGCCTGGGCCGAATGATACATGTCTGTCTGCTGCGTTAGAAGTTATTATATGGATGGGTCTCTGTGTCTTGTCCCAATGATGGGGATCGTCCTTGCACGGGGTCAGGATTCTTGGGGGGTCTAGGGGGGTTTGGGGGATTTATGAGAGGGTGCTGGTAGATCAGTGGGTTCAAACGTGGGTTTATTACCGTGCTGTAAATAACACAGGTGGCGGGCTGTGGCCTTGGTTGTGGCGCCGGGGCCTCTGACCCTCTGAAGTAACGCCAGCTTGGTTGGGGGAGGTGAGGGAGCGCGGCACAAGTCTTAGCTTTTTTATCTGGCAGGCTTGGTAGGGTGGGAGAGGGAATGGCCTTGCATATCCACAAAGGTATTTTCCTCGTGCGTTGCTGATCAGTGAATGCAGAAGTTTTATACTGTTCTGCCTTATTTTGACGTTATTTAGACACACATATATATTTCAATTTCGTTACACATTTCTTTAAGACAGTCGGTTCCAGTACCTTTTCATTACCTAACATTACATTCACTACATTGTGTGCGTATTGTATGTACATTAGACGTTATACGAGGGATATCTAGGTTATGGCCTACAGAGATTGATGCTCGCCGCTTTGGGTGATTCAGAAAACATATATGAGTTCAAGTTTCTACATGCTATTGAAAAAACACTTTTACAGATAGAGGTTACACGTTTGGTCAACATCTTTCTCCGTGGTTATAGCAGCACTAGTCCAGACCTGGAGGGATATCATATAACGTTACATTTTTATAGTTTATTCACATTTTAAACAGAGGTAGTTCATTAATACCAATACTTGAATTGTTTTCTACCTTCGTCAGATAGTGATGCATCAGCTTTTTTCCCCGTTACCCCGGCCTCGCGGTCTGGGTCATACGGGGTGCAATAGTACATTGTAACTGATAGAATGTTGCCGTGTTGGCATCTCGGGTTTAGCTCATCTCCGACTTTCTCATGGGAACGCACTCGCAGCGGATCTGCCAGGGCTGCTGAGGCGGCAGAGATGCATGAAAGGCCCTCCAAAGGTGGGGGCCTCGTTACAGTGTGCTGAACTCACGCCATATTTGCTAGACAAGATGGCGTCTAGGCCTAACTAAATTTTGGTAAATGCAAGGAAAGGATACGTGTGGGCAATGTCGTCGGCGGGTGAATCCTCCTCCACCTGGGCCCGGGTGGCATGAGGGGGCGCCCACCGAGTCATGGTCCTCACCTGGGGAGAAAGCTGTAGGTGAGGAGGGCCTCGCGGCCAGTCCTCCCCTACACTGATAACAGTTGTTCATTTACACATAGGTCAGGGAGAGGACAAGGTCTCAGTTCGCGACCCCAACAAGTGGCCTGCAGGCATATTACTTATTCATGTGTGCGGAGGTCACAACGGCCAGAATCCCACTCGAAATGTCATTCGGCCTCCATTTTGTTGTTCAGGGTGACTTCCACACTACAAGAGAACCTAAAATGGCGGCTAAATCCAAGATGGCGATTTACACAATACATTAAGGTCAAGACCTTGCCGCGGAATCTATTTACACAGTGTTTTTAGACAACTTGGCGTAGGCCAACATACATTCAAACAATGCGATTGGAGGTATAATATTATTTTGATTTCGACAGACCCTCCTTTTGGCCTATGCCAAGTGCTAAACATCATTCCTAATACTTTTGAAAATAACTCCATGTGTTATCATCCATAGATTCCGCATCATTGTCTGTAATGTCTATAGCCATAAGGTCGTTCATAAAAGCCTCTTGTAACATGAATTCTTTAGATGCTGTATCTGGGGTATATATTTTATTCCCTATTGCGCTCACTGTTTGAGCACAACACCCCCCTATCATTCCACACATACTTGGGAGGCATTGAAAACAGCAACAAAGGAATAACAGAATCCCTAAAATAACCAGAATAACGGAAAGCACCTTCCAACCCCAAGATCGTAAAGAATCCCAGAAGCAAGTACTAAGGTTCCAGTCTCCTACAGGGATATGGACTTCAGAACTGAGAGTATGTAAGTTCTGAATTGCTTTAAAAATTGTTGGTGAGGAGTCTGGTACGAAAACACAACAAGCGGACCCCACTAATTTGCATACTCCACCTCGTTCTGCCAAAATGACATCTAATGCCATCCGATTTTGAAGTGCTACCAATCTTATTGCCTTTTGCTCTAAGGTCATATTGTAGAGTATGTCCGTGGTCCGTTTGATCGTTCTCTCCAGTACCCTTGCTAATCCCCTAATGTTCTCTGAGTTTGCTATTTGTCCCCAAAAGGGCACAACTGATTTAGCTATATCCCCCAATACTTGCCCAGGGGTATCTCCGTTGTTGTCTCGCCGCGGGCGAGCTTTAGAAATCTCTAATGTACTTGCTACAAATACCCCGGGTAACAATATTCCTAAATAACAGGTTCCCTGCCAATCCTTGGGCAACCAGGGAAATGCTAAACTACCACAAACAAAATAAACAGGCCCCCCTACATACAGAGGCCTGTTTTCCCCAGTCAAATTTACAATGTTTTTACAAGCTTCAAAATCTACCATTGGCCTAGTGCCATTTCTCTGTACACAGAAGGGAACTGAGTCAGGACTATGATTTATAGAATAAGAAGGAGGTACAGCGTCCTTGTTGCCTATTGGAGCCATTTTAAAGGAAATCAGAGTTTGAAAAGGAAGAGATAGTTTGTCAGACGGCCTAATAGAAGCGACGTTAGGTTTACTTCTATTTGCGAAAAGCGAGCATCCCAGGGGAGTCAATTCACGTTTCTCGAAATCATTTAAATCAGTTCCATCAAAGTTCCCCGAGATGCTATCATTCCATCGGCCAAAGAATAGTGCTCTAAGAGAGGCATAGCAAGCAGTCGTTAAAGGTAAAGGATGTATATATCATCCCAGTCCCTTGTTCCCATGTTGCGGTAAATGCGTACAAATCCAACAATTACTCTTATTAAAAATGACATGAGTAGCATTCATTACTATCATCAGAGTATTATTATAATACTTTTGTCTATGTTGGGAGTTTCTAGGGGACAGAGTGTGAAGGTGTACAGAGGGAGTCAAAACAGTTGGTACAATCTCGGTCGGTAATAAAGGTTTCAAAGGATAGATTTCTTCGAAATACCAAAGTCCTAAAGCAGCAGTTGCAAAAATAACAATAATCATTATCAAAACACAACAGTACGTTTTCGGGGCCCAGGCACATTGTTCATTGTTCGATTTGGTCACCCCCTTATTTACATGTCCAGTGCGGGGAGCAGCGGTGAAGGTGGCAGGCATCGTAGTTTCTCAATCGACGGCCCCAATGTTCGTTGCTGGCGACACTACGGTCGCATGATTTCTTAGTCCTTCCCAACCCTAGCCAGCAGAATCCCTTTTGTTCAACAAAACTTTCTCATAACAAGACAATTTTCCAATCACTTCCTTTTTCCAGATGCACGAAACTCATGCCGTAGTTCTATTTCCTTGGTCGAAGGTTGTACCTGATGGTACCCAAAATTGTGTGGTCCGGAAGCAAAGTATCGTCACTTCCTGAGGGAAGCGACGTGTCGGTGGCGACGGAAGTCGCAGAGCTCGAAACAGTGTTTTCCGGAAGTGATTTTTCAAGAGCGCGGAGACGAAATGGACTGTTCCCCAAGCTCCTCAGGCTCAGAGAACTTCTCCGACGCAGTCACAGCGCTGTTTGCTACTCCAAGATCAGAGACTGTAGCATCAGCGAGGGGTTCTGCTTCTTCTGTAGCGTGTGGCGTCGGGTGAGGAAGTTTCTTGACGTGCGTCGCGTGAATCCAGTTCTTCTTTCCAGCCACCCGCACTGCTGTCCTGGTGACCAATAACACCTGATGGGGTCCCCGCCAGCGAGGCGCGAGACGGGAAGACCTCTCGTAGGCCTTTCCGGGCTGTATATCGTGTCCTGGGCCCGTGAACCGTACAGGTAAAGCTGAGTGAATCTGGTGATAAATGAAATACAGGTTTTTAGTTAACTGGTTACAGTAGTCTACAAGCAATACATTTTCCACCTCTCTCAGGGCTTTAGGTTTCGGGAGACCCCAAATGTTAGCAGGTCTCCCCATCACTACTTCAAATGGAAAAAGCCCAGTTCTAGTGTGAGGTGTGGTACGCATAGCTAATAACACAATAGGTAAGGCATCTGGCCATTTTAGTTTGGTATCAGCACATGTTTTTGCAAGTTTATTTTTTAGAATACCATTGTCTTTCCACCAACCCAGCGCTTTGAGGATGTCTAGCTGAATGAAATCGTTTCTCAATACATAGGGCTGCACATATTTGCAAAATTACTGCTGCGATAAAGTGAGGACCATTATCCGACCAGATTATCCTCGGGAGCCCAAATCGAGGAAAGAATACTTTTACCATAATCTTTGCAGTGGTCATGGCGGTAGCATCTTTGACGGGGAAAGCCTCGACCCATTTACTGAAGGCACAAATAATTACAAGAACATATTTTAGATTATTACATCGCTCCATTTCAATAAAATCAAAGTGAATAACCTCAAAGGGGACAGAAGGGGGCCCGAAACTTCCCCTTGGAGTCACTGTCCCCTTACCCACATTGTGCTGTAGGCAGATCATACAGTTCTGGACGTACCTCTTTGCAGTTTCCAGAATCTTGTCATTTACCCAAACCTGTTGTAACATTTTCGTGATCTGCTGGGCACACACATGCGTAGGACCGTGTGCCATCGTAACCATTGCCAATACATAAGAATCAGGAAGCAACCATTTCCCTTCGGATGTATCCACCCAACACCCTTCATCATCCAATTTCCCCATTCCTTCAGCCCACTTTTTAGATTCCTCCATCGTGGCATGAATATCTCGCACAGACCCAATACCTTCATCCATTATGCAAGCATCTCTCATTTCCCTCAAAGCATACATGTCCGTGCTAAGGTCTGTGGCCGTTTGCCTGGCTATCAAATCCGCAAAAGCGTTCCCTTTCCCCACATCATCTATGACCTTGCGATGTGCTGCACATTTCATGATCGCTAACTGTTTAGGGAGTGAGAGTGCCGAAAGTAATTGCACTATCAAGGGGCCATGCTGAATCTTGGTCCCATGTGAGGTCAGGAACCCTCTTTCCGACCAAAGCTTTCCAAAGTTGTGAGCCACCCCAAATGCGTACTGACTATCAGTATATATATTGACTCTATGTCCTTGGGAAAGTTCACAAGCTCGGGTCAACGCTATAATCTCTGCGGCCTGCGTGGAGTTATGCGAAATTCTCTTAGTTTCGACAACTTTGCTCAATGTAGTAACTGCATAAGCAGCTGTAGATGTACCATTCGAAAGTTTGAAGCAGGAGCCATCGCAAAACAGCTCCCCTTCTGCATTATCCAAAGGAGTATCTATGAGATCTATCCTGCCCTTCGTTTCTTGTTCAGTGGTATACAGGCTGTCATGTAATTCTTCGTCACCGCAAACAGTGTTTTGCGGGAAAGGTAAGAGTTCAGCCGGATTAAGAACACAACACCTCTTAATTTGAATATGAGGGGCAAACAGAATTAGTTCATACCTTGTTAACCGTGCTGAGGTGAGGTGTTGCGTTTGGGTTTTGTTCAATAGAATATCAACAGATTGAGGTACCATCAAAATCAAATCATGGCCTAGGACCATTCCCTCACTCTGTTTTACAGACGCGGCAGCAGCAGCAACAGCGCGCAAACATCTTGGCAAAGCGCATGCGACAGGATCAAGGGCGGAGGAGTAGTAGCCGCACGGCCTATTCTTCCCTCTGTGTTCCTGTGTTAACACAGCCAAAGCACATCCATCACATTCATGCACAAACAACACAAAGACCTTGTCATAATTTGGAGTACCCAGAACCGGTGCCGAACATAGCGCGGTTTTGAGAAGCTCAAATGATCGTTGATGTTCAGATTCCCTTGGCAGTGGCAGAGAAATGCCCTTCTTCGTCAAAGCCAACATCGGTTTTATCACCAGTGCGAAATTCGGGATCCACAACCTACAGTAAGAAGCCATACCTATCAGGGCTCTGACTTCCTTCTGTGTATTTGGAACAGACATGCCAGAAATGTGTTTTATTCTTTCAGGTGTCAATCTTCTCCCCTCCTTTGACAGGAGGTACCCTAAATAGGCGACCTCCTGACAACAATATTGAAATTTTTTGAGCAAAGCTTTATGACCATTTTTGGCTAGATGAACAAGCAACAAAACAGTGCCTTCTTTACAGGCACTCTGAGTCTGCAGCCAAAAGTAAATCGTCAACATATTGAAGCAGCGTGCAAGTGGGTGGCAATTCAAGGGTGTTGAGCTGCTCTTTCAAAGCTCTACTATAAATACTGGGACTTTCAGTATACCCTTGAGGTGCCCTTGTAAATGTAAATGAGCGTTTCCCCAAGGTGAACGCAAACAGATATCTGCTTTATTTATGTATAGGAATACTAAAGAAGGCGTTTTTCAGATCCACAACGCTAAAGTGCGTAGCCGTAGCAGGGATCATTGTCAATATCGTCGTCACATCAGGCACAATAGGAAATTGTGGGGCGACCACTCGGTTAATAGCACGAAGATCAATTATAAACCGGTATGGAATTGCATTGTCGCCTTTCTTATATACAGGCAAGATCGGACTGTTACATAAACTACCTGTAATCTCCTCGATCACCCCACGATGTACAAAATCGGAGACAATGCATTTCAAGGCACATTCGCCTTCAACTGATATTTTATACTGCGGGATGCGTAGCAGTTTCACCCCATGTTTCAGAACTATCTTAACGGGCTCAATCTGTAACACTCCGACATCATTGTCGTCCACTGCCCACAAACATTCCGGGACAATGCTAAACTCAGGAGGTAAAGGTCGAATCAGAAACTGAGAATTAGGAAGTTGCTGCGGTGAAACCGTTAGCCGTACTCCATCCGAAGAACAATGAATTACTGCGTTCAATTTCTTTAACAAATTCAACCCCAGCAAATTCTCTCCACAGTTTGAAGTGAGAAGAAAAGGACAATGGTCCGTAAAGGGACCCAAAGAAACGGATACCGGTGCAGAAACCGGACAGACAGTTGGTATACCAGAAAACCCTACGGAAACATTTGTTTGCCCTGACAGTGGAATGTTTGGAACCCGAGAATGATCAATGAGCACTTCTGTGCTCCAGTATCAATCAAAAACTGGTGTTTCCTATTCCCTACTAATAATTCAACGTAGGGGCCTTTCTGATTAACGGGAATAGGCGAAGGTTCCAAACCCTGCTTCGGGCAATCCTAATGGAACAGAGCCTCGTCAGAAGGAAGCTCTTCAGAAAGGTAGGCAGCAGAAGGGTGATCAGATATGTTTCTCGAGTCCATACTCGAGGTCTGATTTTCCCGCGAAAAAGGTTGCTGAGAAACTTGTAAAAGCTGACCTCTGTCAGGGCCCCCTGCTCCAGGGCGGCCCCTAGGTCGTCTACCCATACCCCCCAAACGTACTGTTTGACCTCTGGCGAAGGACAGGGCACTGTGCTCGCCAATGACCTTCCTGGCGGCAATAAGCACATTGATTAATATTCACAGGACTCAAAGGAGTATTTCCTTTTGGGACGTACTGACCTCTAGTCTTTGTCGTACCCCCTCTGGGGTTTCTAACAATTTGCTGCAATAATACTTTGGTTTTCAAATCTCCTTTCCTCTTTTCAATTTTCTCATAATTCTCATAATACTGAGCCATGTGCAAAACCTCAGATTGAGATTTTGCCTGCCAAGCGCTCTCAGAGGACATAATTTGTGACTGGATGTCAGGTAACAATCCACGTACAAATTTGTCCACGAACAACCTCTTCCCCGACTCTGTACCTAAATCCTGTCCACTGAAGTCAGAAAATACCTGCTCGAATCTATTAAAAAATTTGGTGGCGCCTTCAGTTTTCCCTTGGACACAGGCCGTAAGCTTGTCCCAAATAATCCTTTTCTTTTGAATTATAGTTTTTAGCTTCGTAACAATCCTATCAGGTAAAGTAAGTATTACCTGTGGTGGTTTCTCGCCAGCTGGTCTTTCTCCATCAATTCTAATCATATTTGCCCACGTATCTCCCAGCCCCGGCACATCGTCTATTGTCCGAACCTGTTTCCATACATCTACGGGTAGGAGTACAGGGAATAACAAGTCAATGTCACTCAAGGTGAACACAGAGGACTGTAAAACGGACTCCATTTCTTTGTAAAACCCCGTCGGGTTTTTCCTAATATCGGGAACTGATTGTCTAATTGTGTTCACTTCCTGTCGTGAAAACGGGACGTGAACAAATTGCGATACATAATGTGCAGGGATATCTACAGCGGGGGCACCAGTCCCAGCGTTGGCGGGGATCTCAACTTTTGGGACAAAGGTCGGAGGAACCGCTCTCATAGGCAACTGAGATATAGGTACCTCCGGCCGCTTACTAAGTAATAGAGCCAGGTCGAGCGCTAAGGCAGCTGTGGAAGTGTCGGGCGAAAAAGCCTTTTACAAATCCCCAATAATTCTATGGGGCAACTAACCCTCTTCCTTACACATTCCTCTTGCAGGTTCTGTACCATCACCTGAATTACCTTTCTTTGCATTTCTACTGTATACTGACTATACGTGTCATACACTTCGTCTGGCGGTATCGATGAATCCGAGATCCATCGAACCGCGTCTTTAGTACAAATTCGTACTTCCTCAGGTGTTGCTCTACGGCACGGGAGGAACCGTGTCTGTACATATATTCTATCATCTTCGTCGTCCTCATCTCGCGATTTTTCGAAGTCTTTCCTAAACTCAAACAATTTTTCAACATGTCCATATACTTTCTGCTCTGTGTCCCTCGAAACTGCCAAAGCATGCAGATCTCTCACCCCTTGTGGAAGATCCGAATTTTGTAATCTACCCCACATCACACACAAGTGAGTCCCCAGTCCTTAGATAAAAACATTTTTCTCGGGAAAACTATTCAAATTAGATAATGTGGAAAAAACATTAACTTGATCACCTTTCTCCATGCAATGCTTAGCCCATACAAACAATTCCTGTTTCTTATCTGCAGAAACAGTACTACGAGTCACAATCTTTGATCCTCCACCTGGATCGACTTCGGTCAATACGGGGCCACTCGGGAGCAGAGGTATAGGTAAATTTAACAAAGGTGCAACTATCGGTGCAGGGGGAAGGGGCGGTGCGATAGGCGGAGGAACAACAACAACCAAAGGACTAGGAACAATAGGCTGTGCAGGGGGAACAGGAATAACAACAGGAGCGACAACAGGAACGGGCAGAGCGCCCAAAATAGGGGCATACGGAGCTGGCGCTGAAGCATCAGGCCTGCGTTCATTTAATAACTTCTCAATAAATTCCTCAGAAACATGGAAATCTTTAGAGGGGTACATTTTCTGGATTCCGAGTGAAAAGGCTCTATCCATATTTTTAACTGATTCTGACCGCTTTTCTTTATCATATAATAATGCTTTTTCGGCGTTTGTTTTATGACGACGTGCATGTTTATCCCTACTTTTAAGCTGCTGTAATGCTTCTTCCTTCCAATTCTGTAACACATCAAAGGCTGCTGGTCTGGCCTTTTTCTTTAACAAGATCGATTCTAAGTATTCAATACGGGGGATCTCAAAACTACCGTTGATTGGCCACTGAAATTCAGAGGCATGTCTGGTCTGTCTGTGCCAAATATCATTAAATATTATACTTCCAATGCCATACTTACAGTACATAGTACACGCCGGCGACCCCTCCTGTGGTGCCGGGCGGCTAAATTCCAAGGATTGTCGATCGCTGCGGAACAGAGCCCTAAAGCAGCTAGACAATTTCCCAGGCATTTCACAAAAAATTGGTGTTACCTGATTCAATAATTGTGTCTGCAGATACAATACGCCAAATTCAAATTGTCAGGGTTAAATTAAGAGCCGGGTCACGACTGCACCTGACCAAACCTAAGGAGGACCGTACGGTTTACCAAAGAACTTACCTAACAAATTTTACCTTGTGTTTGGTGGTTTCGGCAAATCTGCCCGCCTCAAAATTGGACCCTCGTCAAGATGCCGTGTCAGACCACACGACTATCGTCCAAGGATTGGATCGTGCAGCACTGCCGAGGTATCGCGTCTCGATCGGTCGGGCCCGCATAATCACTCCGTCCGATCCCGGTTCGATAGTCTGCGTCAACCTTCAATGATCCGGCATCAATCTTGAGGGTCCCTATTCGGGCGCCAACTGTGGAAAACCGAGAAATTGATATGAGGCCGGGAAGCCCAAAGGAAACACACCAACACAGGTTACAAAGAACATACAAAGCGCTTTATTCAAAGATACAACAATTACCAAAAGTCAATTGACAAACGGATAGCTATTCGGCCCTCAGAGTAACAGAACGAACTATCAACGGTAGTTCGCTGTGTTAGTGTGAGAGACCGTACATTGGGATACTCAGGTTTTTATACTTCTTTATCCAGCTCTGGCCAACCCCCTCGCGGGTTAACCATTCCTAGAACCAGGCCTAGAGTTCGTTGCCAGGTCGATCCCATAATATATGCATTTCGATCAGTTTCGCTGATACAGTTGTTCATTTACACATAGGTCAGGGAGAGGACAAGGTCTTAGTTCGCGACCCCAACAAGTGACCTGCAGGCATATTACTTATTCATGTGTGCGGAGGTCACAACGGCCAGAATCCCACTCGAAATGTCATTTGGCCTCCATTTTGTTGTTCAGGCTGACTTCCACACTACAAGAGAACCTAAAATGGCGGCTAAATCCAAGATGGCGATTTACACAATACATTAAGGTCAAGACCTTACCGCGGAATCTATTTACACAATGTTTTTAGACAACTTGGCGTAGGCCAACATACATTCAAACAATGCGATTGGAGGTATAATATTATTTCGATTTCGACAGGGGTAGGAGAGGGGGGAGGTAGATAGGGGAAAGAATAGGGAGGGGGGAATCAGGAGGGGGAAGATTAAAGGCCATCAACGAGAGAGGGCAATAAACCAAAAACAAACCCAATGCAAACAACTGTTGCCAAAGCCAAATCAACAAAGAATTCAAGTGTTTGTAAAGTAAATTGCCCATATGTAAAGAAGGTTGCAAGAGAGACTGACTTCAACCGACATTGCCAAAACCATAGTGTGATAGTGAGAAACAACCATTGTCAGTGGTTATATGCGATTTATTTGTTCCGAAAATACAAAACAGTGGCGCAATAACAGAGGTGTAATTTTCAAAGCGTCCATTTGCATACAATGCAGTAGGCAATTACATTGTTTTTTTTCTTCAAAACAATTTATTGGCATTTTCATGAACTAGTTGTCTAACAATAACTACAACACCACCCCGCCCCCCAACGCCAACACCCTATTCCCACCTCCCCAATTTGTTAGTCTTAGCAGTTTCCATAGACTTACAGCTTAGATACACCTTTAAGTTTCTTTCTTCCTTTCTTCGTCCCTCTTCCCTGCTTTTCCTCCTTGTCGCTTTAGAAAGTTGTTCTAAAACCCCAGTGAAATTATATTTGATCTTTTGATATACATAACTCATCCAACAATTGGCTCCAATCTATTGTTACTCCTTCCTCAGCCCCTGGTTCCTTGTTGGCTCGTAATATCTCTAATTCTGCCATTCCCCATTTCCGCACATCCATTTGCCATAACGCTATTGAAGGTCCCCGTGGGTGCTTCCAGGCCAGAGCCATTTCACACTTGGCTAATTTCAATAGAAATCTATATAGTTTATTCTGTGTTTCAACTCTTCCCCTCCGAGAGTAACCCCCAGCCGGGCTCAAGTCCATGTACTTTCTCACAAATGTCTTGCAAGTAAAGGCTCCCCTCTATCGGGCACAAGCCTCTTCACCTTAATGATGAATTACAAATTTCAAAACCTTTGGATTGTGCAAAGGGGTTTTGCTGTGATCTTTGCATGACCACTTTGAATTTAGTTAATTCAGTTCTGCACTTTCACTCAGACGCCCCATCAGAGACCTTCGACTGGGCACCCCTGGTGCGGACCATTCCGCAGTATCTTATCCTTGAGTCTTTTTCTGGACCTCAGCAACTCGCTCTTTCCGCTTTTCCTTCACTTGCATCTCTCAAGATGGGTCTTTCAAAAAGCTGCTCACCTTGGAACAATCTTACCGCTCACAGCCTTCGCTTCAAAGCACACTGTTCTCTCACAGTTCCCTCCAACTCACCGGTTACACAAAGCTGCTTTATCACTGGCTTCGTTCCTCGAGCCAAGGATGATATTCTGGCCGCTGTCACTCCTCTCTGCCTCCAGCAGATGTGCAGGAGGGCCCTGGATATCGTGCAAAGATTTCAAAGCTTTCCTCCGTATTCCTGCTAGGTTTTGCTTGTGCTGTTCGCCGACCATTCAGAGATTGTTGAACACCATAAAAAGGGTTAAAGGTACAAAAAAGGTATCGGACGCCCCTCTCTAGAAAGAACATGGCATGATAACCTGTTCTGTGGTTTTTTCCCCCCACTTTGAGAGTCCGCAGCCATAGCTTTTTCCTCACTGTCCATTTCATAAAGGAGGAATATCCATAGGTAAAGTGCCTCTCCCCTCTCGCTGCTCCGTTCGGGTCTGCAACCACTCCTTTGTGATACTGATGCCTCCGTGGGGGGAGGTGGGTGGGGGGGGGGCTGTGTGTGTGTGTGTGTGTGTGTGTGTGTGTGTGTGTGTGTGTGTAATATGATGGGGCATCCGGGAAACAAAAGTGGGGATACGGCTTCTCACCACCGAGTGCCCCACTCCTACTAACCAGTGACCCCTCACTGAGGTGATCCTCCCGCACTGGTCCACCCCCAGGAACTGGATTCAGAAGCGATAGCTGTGTCCTGACCACCTCGATGACAGACCCCAAGGGACTAGGTGATGAGACAACGTTGGGTTTCTCACAGATCCTTCCCATTTTTCAACAAAAACGTTACAGTGGCTTCTCTGATAGATTCCGGGAGAATTCCCTTCTCAAATGGCTCATTGTATACCTTCTTGAGCCATTGGACCAACAGATCTATATATTTGCTGTCAAATTCCACTGGGATCCCATCTCTTTCCAGACTTCACACTAGAAGTGTAGAGGCAAAGACGAATTTACGATGCAGTGAGACGATGCCTTTGAGATTTGAACATCAGATGCATGTTTTTCCCGGCCAAACTCAAGATTATAGCGGATGGGAAGGCCTGGTTCTTTGCATCACTGCAAGAAGTGTGGAACTGGTTGGACACAAGGTCCCATCACTGACCCTCGGGGGAGGAAGGAATGGAGAAGAAGACATGAACAAGACTTTTTCCTCTCAGTGGAAGCTAAATAGTATTGAGGGGAGTGGCAGATATTTTCATCAGAAGCCGAGATGGAGAATGTTGGTATTGTAACGCTCACCTGATTCCCGCAGAGGCGCCGGTCTTGACTGGGTGAATGCCGTATCTTCAAAGGTGATGTGTAACACACGGTTGGCTCTTTGGGCTGGACCTCTGTGCACTGTATGTCTGACTCGAAGAGTAATATGTCTTAGGTAAGTGAACGCCGAGCTCTCCATCTGCCTCGGGGCAGGGTGCCGTAACCAGTTTCTTCACTGGATAAGGGTGCAGGCCTCTTGACCTCAGAGGACTGCTGTCCGTCGTTAACTGCACGAACGGTAAGTTCTGGGCACTTCAAATGTCTTAAGTCTTTTGTAATGATATCTCTTGTTTTGCAGGGTTCCGGCGATGGCGGATGGCGGGCTGATGAGAGTTGAGGATCGAACCCGCGTGAGGAATAGAAGCGCCTGGAAGCACGTAAGTAAGCGCTTGTAGCTTGCTTCACGATGCACACTAACTGTCCCTTTTATCTTGCAGGTACAAGTTCGGAGCTTTAGAGAAGCTGAAGGGTGCTGGAATACCCACTGTATTCGGTGTGGGAAGGAGTAATGGCACGTGGGTTATAAAGTTGCCCAATGTCTTTAAACGCACCTTCTTTATGTCTTTCAGATGCGGGATGCAGCGCCGAAGGCCTCCGGAGCGTGCGAAGAGCTGGTAAGCTTTTGTCTTTCAGATGCCGGAATGCAGTGCGAAGACCTCCGGAGCATGCGAAGAGTAGGTAAGCCTTTGTCTTTCAGATGCCGGAATGCAGCGCGAGGCGTTGGTGACAGCCGATGGACCAGGTAAGAGATGCGCTGCCACTGAAGACCGTAGTGCTAACCTGTTCTTTCTTTGTCTTTATAGGTGCTGCTGAAGACTGGATTCCAGGATGGTAAGCCTTTGTTCCCTTAGGCCCAGGATCAGAAGCAGAAGACACGATGAGCGTTCTGCTGCAGAGAATGCAGAATAACGCAAAGCAAGATTCATCCATCGGGTGTGGTTTAAATAGCCTCCTGTAGTGCTTAGGTGTCTCCTTCCACAGCCACGCCTAGGTAAGAAAAGAATTCCTGCTTTCCAGAAGAGTTCCAGTGTTCTGAACCTAGGGAGTGGCTCCTGCCCCACCCAACAGGAAAAGTAGTCCCAAACAGAAGAGGATCAGGGGTTCAACTGGCAGGTAAGTAAGCAGCATGGTCTGCTGCAGGTAAGTCCACCGAAGCATTATGAGCCCGGCGCTTCCAGCGCTGGGACTGGGCATCTTTATGAGCCTGGTGCCACTGGCGCCAGGACAGCGTCCAAAAGGTCCCAATTGGGACTGGCTGGCACTCGGAACCGGGGTTATGGGTCTGCTTCCAAGGGAGTCGGGCAAGTCCTGATCTTTTGGAAGCAGAGATCATGACAGGTACCAGTGGTTTGTTGATACGGGCAGAGTGGGAGCAACGGGGGACTTCACCCAACTCTCCTTTCTGTAGTTCACACATAAAGTGAGGAGGGTGGAATGAGAGACCGGAAGGATTTAAGGAAAGCGAGGGGCGAATGGAATCAGGGGGGTGAAGGGGTGGGTGGAAAGGGGAGGGTTATATAGTTGGGGAAAGTTGTGTGAAGTTGGGGGTGGGAGGGGTAGTAGCGGGGAAAGTCAGGTGGCAGGAGCGGTATGGTTGAGACAAGGGCTTGGCGTGGGACTATCAAACACAAGGAAAAATTGATGACCTTTAAGGCACTGAAAGGGTGGGTGGGGCAAGGAGGTTACCGGATCAGGAGAAGGAAAACTGTAGACTCTATAGACCCCAATGGCAAACACAACCTTGAGGATCGAGACTTGGAACGTGCAGGGGTTGGGGACGAGTATTAAAGGACAGAGAGTGGGGGGATATTTAAAGATGCAGGGAATCCAGCTGGCAATGTTGCAGGAGACACTTGACCAAAACCAAATTAGTGGTGCTGGGGAGGGCAAGTGGTGGGTGCATCTTATTCATCAACGGCAAGAGGGGTGTTGATTTGCGTGGCAGCAGGAGTACTGTTTCAGGCTTGGAATGTTTTGATAAATAAAGTAAAGAGGACGATAGTGCTTATTGGGAGACTGGAAGAGCAAGTCATTTACGTGGTGAATTCCTATGTGCTGAACATCGAGAAGGAATATTTCCCCTCAGTAAGGAGGCCGGCAAGGTGGCATAGGGAAAGCTTGTTTATATTATGGGGTGGGCAATTTCAATTGCCAGCTGGACATGGAGTTAATGCCACTGGGGTGTCAGGGATCCAAAAGAGGAAAATGACGGCTGCGCTAAGAAAGGTTATGGAGGAGCTGGATTTAGTGGAGTTATGGTCGGAGACACATGGCAAAGAACAGGATTTCTCCTTTTTTCCAGTGTTAATGGCTCCTACTCACGCTTGCACTATCTCTTGGTAGGAAGTGAGAGCTTTCACTTATTTGAAGGGTTGGAATATTTGGGATATATCCTGTCAGACCATTCCCCCTTGGTGGCAAGGCTACAGTGGATAGGGAAGAAGCCTCTACGACGGCTGTGGCATTTGCAGAATGATGCGGATGAACTGCTTCACATGGTTCGGTTACCATTGCTAGGCTTGAACCAAAGGAAAGGGCTGGAGAGTCCGGTGGAGGAGGATATACCGGGGGGGCCTTGTGGTTGATGAAAAAAGGCAATTACATTGTTGAATAAATTAATACTGCTGCCATCAGCACAAAAATAACTTGAATCATGTTTACATTTGCTAATGTACATTACGAGACAGAACCTGGCCATTTGCAAGAGGCATCCAAAATAGAAATTAAAAAGAAAATAGCAACAAAAAAAACTATCAGTGGGGGAATCGTCAAGTGGAACGGTATTTAAACAAAAATGCCTAATAAATGTCATTTAACATTGCAGAGTATTGCGTTTGACTTAATGTATTAAAAATTGACCGTTAATGCTCATAAAAAAAAATTCAGCAACCGCAGATGTTAAGGAATAAAAAGTTAAAATATTAAATTGACCAAACTTCCCTTCTAAATATCCATCCAAGTGTTGCACCGTTTAGAAAAGTTACTTTTTTCACATTTCTCAGAAGAAATACATCCATCCATGAACGATATGCTGTACAATCCTTGAAAATCCTGAATAAATGGACATCCAAACTGACATGATATAATCCAAGTTCCCAGAAGTAATCCAGCAATCCAAAATGAGCTTCCACAGAAAGCATTAAAAAAAACAACCCAGGAAAATAATAAATTCAGAAAACTTGATGTATTCTAACTTCCCAAAAGTAATCCAGCCATCACAACAGAGTATTCAGAGGAAGTATTTCAAAACCACAGAATCGGGGGGGGGGGGGAGGAGATCCAAAAGTGTGATGTAATCCAAATTCCCAAAAGTAATCCAGCAATTCAAACAGATTATCCAGAGGAGGCATTCCAAAAACTATAGAATGCCACAAGAAAAATCCCAAAATACAAGTTCCCAAAAGTAATCCAGCGATCCAAACAGTGTGCTGAAAAAAACATTAGGGAAAATGAAGAAACCCAGAATAAAACATACAAAAACATAAAAACAAAGTTCTAAAAAGTAATCCAAAAATAAATAAAACAATCCAAAACTGGATTACCTAAAATATATTTGAGGAAAGTAAAGAATCCAGGAAAAAAAGCTAGCTGAAAAAGTGAAAAAAAGAACCCAAAAAATATCCAAGGCCATAATGGCCAATGGAACGTCTTCACCTTTAGCCATTAAACTTGTGTAACGACCTCCAGTGGCGAAAATAGTCAAATACAGCACATCAAAATATATACATTATTTTGTTTATTCACCTCTGTGTCTATCTGATTGAAGGCGTTCAGGAGGAGTGGAGCATAACCTGCATTGTGTGGCAATTACAAGTGCATAACAAACAGCACCAATGTGTTTCTGGTTACCCCAGAAGAAATATCTAAACTTGATCTTGTAAAGCACAAGACATTGCTGATTTGTTGAAGATAACATTTACCACATAAGTATTTGTAGTTAGTAGTTGAGAGCACACCATGGCAGAGGACTGTGTAATAGTAGGCCTGGCAGGTGAGAGGACCAGGTGCAAGTTATTAAAGTACTGTGATATGGTTAAGTCTTGAAGTGGCAGAACCCTAAACATGTTTTTGTGAACTGATCAAGAATCATCCTGAAAACTTAATATCACAGACGCATGTGCTGTACCAACAGCTACAAAATTACCTAATCTTGTTAAAACAAATGTTTGTCGACTGTTGCAGTTGTGTACGAACAAAGACATTTCTGTTGATCCTAGTGAGCTATGGAAGTGTTTGTGGCTTATGAGAAGAAGTTATTAGTTCTTTTGTCACAATTGGAAAGAGGAAAACCTTATTGAACGTTTGTTAACTGTTGGTTGAATTCAAGTTGGAACTTTCTGTTATCAAGTTGGAACCAAAAGAACTGAAGTGGAACTTTGGTACGACACAGAATTTCCTTATTTTGGAACTGTTGAAAAGAATCCTGATAAAATTTGGGGAAGGGAAATTCGCCAAGATTATATGGAGAGACTGTTAACGGGTGTGAACCTAACTGATAAAATTGTTCTATTTTGCACTGACAATATTACCTTGTTGAGTTATTGAATGTATGAGTGTGAGGGACAGAATCATTTTGCTAGTGTGTTACCTTTAGTTTATTTTAGGCAGGGAAATCCCACGACACCATATTGAAAGCTTTTTGAGCATCGCTAGTTACCTCCACTGCCCGTGCCTGGGGGTCCATCCTCGCCATGACATTGAATAGTCACCTAATGTTAAGCGATGTGGATCTTCCGGGGATGAAACCGGCTTGGTCGGGATGGACCAAGTGCGGCATCAGGGGGGAGTAGGCGGTTAGCAAGAACTTTAGCAAAACATTTTGGATCACAGTTCATTAGTGATAGAGGCCTGTAGGAGCCGCACTTATCCCTAGGCTTGTCTTGTTTGAGGAGTACCGTGATCACAGCCTCCAGCAGTGACTCTGGGAGCAACAAATCACTCAGAGATTCATCCCATACACTAAGGACAATAGGGGCTATTACTGCAGCATATTGTCGATAAAACTCTGCAGTGAGGCCTCTTAAGGGATGTTTCTGATTTCTCTAGCTCCCACCATATGCTTTTAAGAACCCCCGCCTCTCTGGATACCGCCATCCCTCTAATATAGACCTTGAAGGCTTGCCATCTGACGCCCTGGGAGATGGATCCTGCCGCATTGCAAGCGAAGAAGGTATCTATATCGGTGTTGATCTCCACCCGGAACACTATGTCCTCCAGTGCGGCCAGTTTAAACCTCTAGTTGCAGCTGTTATGCCGGCCCCCTATCTGTAGTGTAAAGAACACATGGGAGTGATCTGACAACGTTCGTGGTCTGATATCCGTGTCAGTAACGTTCCCCATCAATTAGTTGGTAATCAAGAACATGTCTATACGAGATGACATATTGTGCACTGAGGAGTAAAACGTGTAATCCCTTGTCTGGGGGTGCGCTATACACCATGCATCACATAGGCACAGTTTCTGTATGAGGGAGTGCAGTTGACAAGCGGCTCTGGGTTCGCCTCTAGGTGTTGAGTTTGTTCTATCGAGTGATCGATCTAATATCAGATTCATGTTACCCTGAAAATCAAAGGTATTCCGTCGTATGCAGACACTAGCCTCTCAAAAAGGTCGAAGAACTCTGGGGAGTAAATGTTGGGGCAATATATGTTGGCAAGGATCAGTTCAGTACCTTCTAGTATGCAGTGGATCACCACATAGCTCCCCTAAGGGTCTATGTGTACCCTTTTTTCTACAAATCTTAGGTTCTTATGTACCAGAGTCATGACTCATCTAGACTGGGAAGAGTAGGGAGTGAAGTATCTGCTCTTTCACCATGTAGGGGCCACATTCCGACAAAACCCTTCCATGGCATGTGTTTCTTGCAAGAACAGCATATTTGCTTTGTGTCGATTTGCATAGGACATTATCTTGCGCGTTTTAATGAAGTTACCGAGACCCCGGACATTCCAGCTCTGTATTTTCAGCTGGTGTGCCCCAACCCATGCATTATCCTCTCGTGAACCCTGTGTGATATATTAGGTCAGTTTGCTATGTAATATGAGTTGACCACTCAGACTATTCAATTGGCAATCTTTTTAAAGTTTTCTCCCTCCAGCTCCCCAGGGATGCGCAACAGGCGCTCAAACTCTTTGCGGGCCGCATTCTAATAACGGTGCCCTGGTCTCCCTCCCCCTCCCCCACTGCCACCCCCAACCTAGCAGTGCATCTACCCTTTCCTCCCCACCCCCAACTGCTCCCTCTGTCCAGCAGGGATTGGGGGCACATTTAACCCTTAATACACAAAGAGAAACTGCAAAGGGGTACGCTATTGCCGAACAGCATCAAACATTGTACTTGGGATGTATCTTCCCACCTGTATAGTGTAAAGAGGTGGCTGTTACATAATAAGCACTTCTATCAGCTCGTGTTGAGTTTGGGATCCTTGATCTTGGACAAAGACATACGAACCATGCACCATGAGTCAGGTATGTTCCCCTCAGCCGGATCAGCGGCTGGATTACCCAAGGGTATCTGTGCTTCGATAAACTTCAGACTCACCGGGGACTGTGAAAACCTAAAGTTTGCCTCAGAACTGGAGCTTTAGAAATGCTGAGAACAGCATTGCATATTGAATGATCCACTCCCTGAGCATCTTCTTCACTCCTTTGAATTGTCGTTGCTCTTGCTGCACTATGGTAGAAAAGTCTGGGGAAATCCGGCTAATTTGGGAGCCCAGCCTCATTTCCTTCTTTTCACGGGCTAGGCGAAGCCGATGATCCCTGTCTCAATAGCTCAATATTTTCGCTATTAAAGGCCTAGGGAAGTCTCCTGGCTTGGGCTGGGGGGGGGGGGCAGAGCACTGTGGGCCCGTTCCACTGTAAAGAAGGCTGGGGATAGGTCTGGGCTCCCTACGAGGTCCTTGAGTAAGTTCTCAATGGCCAATTCCATTCTTCCTACAAGTGCGTCTTCGAGGACCCCGACTATGCGAATATTGTTCCTTCGGGAGCGGGACTCAAGTTCGTTGCACTTGTTTTGTTTTTTTTAAACTGTTTTTATTAACTTTTGCAATACAACCAGTACAAGGAAAAAAAAAACCCATTCCCAAATACCAATGCAAGCCCCAACATAGGGCAACATGCCCCCTCCCCACCTTCTTCCACAATATGTATACAGTGTACTTTGCACGTCAATGTAGCATAGTCATCTCCATTCCCTCGCAATCTAAACCATAACCAAGTGCTTCAGATCCCAGTGCATTTGAACAATTTAAACAAAATGCAAATACCCTCAACCCAAACATCACACTGCTCAAGACCCCACCCCACCCTCAACCACACCCTGACGAAGTTCATAGACAGGTCCTTGTGAATTGTAACCTTGTGAGGGTTGTAAGAGTGACCTCCTCACTGACCCGCATCGGGGATACACCCACACGGTCCGACTCATTGTTCATATAACTTCTGAAAGCCATCCAGTAGTCTCTGGGTCTACTGCCATATGAGAGCGTTTGATTATACAGTGTCTCCCTCCGCTCATAGATCGACATATTATTGAGCCAAAGTCGTACTGTAGGAGCTGCAGCCGCCCCCCCCAGGCACGTGTCACCAATGTTCTAGCAACAACGGACGCCATACCAACCAAGCGCTTTGAGCTTCGGGAATCCAGTTCAATCAATGCCAGTAACCATGTCTCAGGTGTGAATGGGATAGGCTCCTCCACGATCTTCTCCATGGCTTCTGCCACAGCCGACCAATAAGGTTGAATCTGAGGGAAGAGCCACGCCATGTGATAAAGGTCAGCCGAGGCCTGGTGGCATCTCCTGCAGGTCAAAAACTTAAGGGTGAACACATTGTACAAATCTAGAGGAGAGTAATATACCTGATATATAAATTTAAAGTGAATCAGGCGAAACCTGTTTATGGACATTTTTTTCAGTGTGGGCGAGGATAGAACACCCTTGAACCTCCAATAATGACTTTGCCAGGCAACCCTCCCATTTAACCTTGTACTGAGGTGGGGGGTCAGGGTCCTATTGACCGTACCAAACCATATAAAGTCGATATCACCTTTCTAGAGGACGTTGGCGCTATAACGAATTCCAACACGGGGTCACCTGGGGGGTGTTTGGAAACTCGGGCCATTTAGCTCTTAAGATCTCTCGGAGGCGGAAGTATAACAGCAGGGTGACTGGAGAGTATTCGCCCCCAACCTTAAGCTCGTCCCATGCAATAAATCTGCCGCTAGGGGCCATGTCTCCCAGAGTGTGGAGCTGAAGGTTTTGGAAGTGCTGAATAAAAATATGGGGGATATCACAAACTCTGTATATGGTTATCGAGTGTGAATACCAGGGCCCCAACCCCACCCACTTTGCCAACTGATCCCATGCCCTAAGGGTCACCTCTAAGGGCTGTACCTCTGCTCTCAAGTGACGCCCGCGGGCAGCCCACAGGGGGCCTCTAAGCAGGCTGGTTGATGGAGTGTTCAAGACGTGAGTGAGGGAGATTACTCGTGGGGGACCACCACCAAATGGAATATTGTATCTGAGCTACTAAGTAGTATAAGAAAAGGTTGGGAACCTCTAGCCCTCCCTGAGAGCATGGGCTGCAGTGTACTGAGCAAAATACAGGGTTGTTTCCCTGCCCAAATTAACTTGGTCATCACGGATTTTATGTGATGCCAAAAAGTCGCACGTGGCCAAATCGGGACGTTAATAAAAAAAATATAATAATTTCGGCAGGATCACCATTTTGGATAAAGAAATGCGGGCGGCTCGAGATATAGGAAGGCACATCCAAGTGTCTACTCTATGTTCCAAGTGCTGTAGGGTGGCAATGTAGTTTTCCTCATATAGTTTAGATGGGGACGTGGACACCCTAACACCCAAGTAGTGAATTCCTTGCTGACACCAAGCAAATGCCTCCCCCACATCTTGCGGGGATATCCCCGCCGTGAGCGGAAGCACCTCGGACTTGGTCCAATTTATCTGGAGGCCCGATAGGTCACCAAATGTGATATCTTCCACCATGGGGAGCAAATTGATCTGGGGATTTTTGACATATAACAACATATGATCTGCGTAGAGAGAAACGATGGATGTGTGTGATCATATAGTCACACCACGATTGGAATGAAACTCCCTCAGGGCACATGCCACAGGCTCAATTGCCAAAGCAAACAAGAGAGGGGAGAGTGGGCAGCCCTGCCTAGTACCACGAGTCGGATAGATACCTCTAATAGAAAAGGCCATTCGACAGAGTCAAACGCCTTCTCCACATCCAAGGCCACCACCGCAATGGGGACTTCAGAATTTACATTATGCATCAGGGTGAACAATCTACGCAGATTGTTTTGAGTAGAGCGACCAGGTATAAACCCAGCCTGGTCAGGAAAGATCAGAGCAGGCATATGGGGGAGGAGCCGATCGGCTAACAACTTCGCCAAGATCTTATTGTCAGTGTTCATCAGCGACAGTGGCCGATAGGACAAACACTTCCTGGGGTCTTTATTAGGTTTAAGTAACACCGTAACAAGGGCAGTCCTAACAGACTCCGGGAGAACCCCTGAGGAGGCCGCCTCTTCAAACATATCACGTAAATGGGGAATAAGCAGATCCGGGAAGGTTTTATACAGTTCTGCCGAGATACCGTCCGTACCCGGGGCCTTACTGTTCGGGAGCAAATTAATTACCTTGAGGAGCTCCTCCTCCGTGGGGGATTGAGAAGTGCCCCAAGCACTGGATCCAGCCAACCCAGAGCAATCCTATAAAGATATTGGGCGATATCATCATGCCCTGCGGTGCTTTGAGTAGCATACAACCTCTCATAAAATTGCCGGAAGACATTGTTAATCCCTCCCGTTTCCCTAACAGGAACTCCCTCAGGGCATTCAACCTCTATAATGGGTTCCAAATGTCGGTCCTGTCTTATGGCCCACACTAGAGTCCTACTCGGACGGTCACCCTCCCCATATCTGGCAGCAGCGATGGGGTCCCCCAGGAATCTGTCCTCGCTCTCCATTAGCGAGCGCACCTCCTGCCTTTTAGCCACCAATTCAGCCTGGAGCGTGGGGGAGTCCAGTCCGGCTTGAAGTATCTCCATACTTTTTATTTCTTTCTCTTTAGATGCGATAGCACTGCGGATACTTTTCAAAACACCCCCCTCCTGCGCTATACACCACCCCCGCAGGTACACCTTAAACGGCTCCCACACAACCCCCTGGCTGGGGACTGAATCCTTATTCAGCTGGAAGAACTCTGAAATGGCTTTGCGCATCTCCTCCCGGAACAACACATCTTGTTATGTTATGTTACTTTGCATTTATATAGCGCCTTATGTACCATTGGTATGGTCTCAAGGTGCTGGTAGGTCGAACACCCTCGGGAACCGAAGCTCAAGTCAGTAGAGAGAATAGAGAGAGTCAAAAGGTGCGTGAGAGCACCGTGTATGTGTGCAGCTGGTGTGGCATTCAAGTGATAGCTGCTTCCTAGTGGTAGTTGTGGTGGTTGAGAGATCAAACGTATGTGTTTGTTCTGGCTGGTTGTTATCCAGACCGATTCTGGCTGCGTTAGGCCTGAGGAGAACGCCTACGCTGGAGGGTGTGTAACCAGCAGTGTTTAGTTAGGGTGATGGGCGGTATGGGACAAATGATAGTATGGGAACAGTTATACCAAATGGTGTCATAGTATCGCTGTGTTCTATTTGAGTGGTGGTGTAAAGAAGAGGGTAAGCGTGTGGTATGATATGGTGGTTTATTTTAGGTGGTTGAGATCGCGCCCATTCCATTAGTTCCATGTACTCCATCCGTTCCATGGACTCAGACTGTCCATCCATGTATTTCACCCGTTCTATCCACGTTTCATCCGTTCCATCCACATGTTTCACCTGTTCCATCCACATACTTCACCTGTTCCATCCACATACTTCACCTGTTCCATCAACATACTTCACCTGATCATCCACTCGTTCCATCCATATACTTCACCCGTTCCGTCTACAATATTTCACCCGTTTCGTCGACAGGCTTCACCCGTTTCATCTACATAGTTCACCCGTTTCATCTACATAGTTCACCCGTTCCCTCTACATACTCCATCCGTTCCCTCTACATACTCCACCCGTTCCCTCTACAAACTCCACCCGTTCCCTCTACATACTCCACCCGTTCCCTCTACACACTCCCCCCGTTCCCTCTACATACTCCACCCTTTCCCTCTACATACTCCATCCCTTCCATCCACATACTTTATCCGTTCTATCCACATGCTTCACCCGTTCCATACATATACTTCACCCATTTCATCACATTCTTCATTCGCACATGGTTCATCTTTCCATATAGATACTACACTCTTTCCTTCTACAATATTTCACCCGTTCCACCCTGTTCACCCATTCCCTTAGGTCATCCGTTCCACCTAGTTCATCTGTTCCACCTAGTTCATCTGTTCCACCCGGTTCATCTCTTCCATCAAGTTCGTCTGTTCCGCCCAGTTCGTCTGTTCCACTCAATTCGTCTGTTCCACTCACACGTACTTCACCCGTTCCAGACTCATACTTCCTTCGTTCCAACCACATTTTCATTTGATCCATCGATTTCACCCGTTCCATCCATATACTTCAGTCGTTCTATTCAATAATTTCGACCCCTTTTGCCCACATACTTCACCCGTTCCTTCCTCATACTTTATCCGTCGCGTCCATATACATCACCCATTCTTCCAGATCCATCTTCCGTTCCTACCTTCACCAGCTCTGCACTTGACACCCGCTGCTCACACCGCATTCTACGGTTCCGCACTCTACACCACTCCACACCCGCTCTGAATCCGCACCATACCCTACATCCGGTCAACACCCAGCATCTGCTCAACAACCTAAATCTGCGCAACACCCTACATCTGGTCAATACCATCAGGCCCTACATCCGCTCAACACTCTACATCTGCTCAGCACCCTACATCCACTCTACTCTATTATCCACTCACACCTTACATCCGCACCAGAACCTACATTCGCACCACGCTCTTATCTACTCCGCGCTCTCATCCGCTCCGCTTCATCCGCTCCATGCCCTCATTCATTCTTCGCATTCATCCGCTCTGCGTGCCCATCCGCTCTAAGCGCTCATCGGTTGTGTCCATTCCCTTCAAGTGCCCGTGCTCGAAACCTCCATCTAAGGTACCCAGGACGGGAAGACAGACCCGCAAATCGTACTAGTACTGGAGAGTGGTCTGATAGGGTACAGTGGAGTATCACCGCCCTGCTAGATCCGCGGACTAACTACGTGAACATAATCTATTCTGGAAGAACTACCATGTACGCTGGAGTGAAATGTGAATTCCCAGTCGTTAGGAGGATGTAATCGCCAAACATCAATCAAGGTATAATCTTCTGCTATAGACTGCCATTTTTGGGCCGCTCTGGTGTGTGGCTTCTAAGCTGATGTGGACCTGTCCATCTGGGAAGAAAGGCCAAATTGAAGTCCCCCGTCCATACCACTTCATACCCGTATTCATAATGACCGTATTTGTTTAGAACATGTTTGAAAACACTCAGGTGAATCGCAATTAGGACCATATATGTTTATGAAAAGGACAGACCATGCTGCAATTTCCCCGGCCACCAACACAAACCGGCCCTCATCATCCGAGACCTGTCTATGCAGTCTTAAGTTCCAGCGACCAATGTATGTAAATTGCAACCCCCCGAGAGTGAGTGGAATAGGAAGACCCGTACCTGTGGACCCACCAAGGGGGGAATTTTATGCTCCCTCCCTAAATGAGTCTACTGTATACACAGAACATTTACGTGATGGTTCTTCACATAGTTGGAGATTAGGCGCGTCTTCTTCCCATTAGTGAGACCCCGGATGTTCCAAGTGAGCAAATTAATAGTTGACTTTACCAGAGCAACCTGTTCCCGAGGGATGGTCATGTTTTGCATAGATTGTGGGTGTTATCCCAATATACTGGCACAGGCGATACACCAGGTACATAATAATCAAAGCATGTCAGCAGTGTGTGACGAACGCTGAATTCCATGGTCCTGAAAGAAGGTTCCCTCCCGTCCCACTCTGCTGAACTAAACACAACCAGCCGTCCCCAACATGCCCAACCCGCCCCGCTCCCACGCCAGAAACACCAACCTACCGGCCATCGTAACCCACCCCCTCGCACATAACATCAGCTACAAAACTTTGCCCCAATCAAATGCTGTTGGGCCAGGGGGGTGCCGGCGGCTGCTGCGCCTCCCTTAGGCGAGAGACTTGTGTATCACTTATATCATGTTGCCTATTATTACCAATTGCAATTTAAGAACCAACTCATGTCAGACGGTGCCCTGGGCAACCCCTAACAGAACCAGGGGACTGCAATAATCTGTACCCAAATGAAACAGGCCCCCAAGGGCAATTATGGAGAGTGAAGAGGCGAGACCGCCGGGTCCGGGATTTCAGAGGCAAATCTCTCAGCCGACTCAGGTGAACAGGTGAAGTAAAGAATAGGGTTTTCCCTTGATGCACCACCCTGAGTTTTGCAGGGAACACATTGAATAGTGTATGTTCTTCTTTTTCAGGGTGTTTTTTGCTGCCTGAAAGGGTTTTCTTAGGTCCTGAATTTGTTGACTGAAGTCTGGGAAGAGTCTAATTGTAGCAGATCCCCACCCTAGGGACCCCTTGTCCCATGCAGCCCGTAGCAGAGTGTCTCGGTCTCGATAGTTAAAAATGCGGGCGATTATAGCCCTCTCTGGGGCACCAGGGGGAGGTCTGACTGCCGGAGACCAGTGGGCCCGTTCAACCACAAACAGATCTGTAACTGGTGGGTTATCGAGGATCTCTTTGAGCAATTTCTCCACAAATAGCTCCATGTTATCAATCAGGGTAGATTCATCTATTCCTGTAATCCTTATATTATTTCTTCTCGACCTCCCTTCCAAGTCATCATTCTTTGCTACCACCTTTTTAACCGTTTGTTGTAGGGAGGCTACTTCTCACTGAAGTTCAGCTATTTTATCCTTGCTGTCCCCAATCCGGTTTTCCGCCTCTGACATACTGCCACACAGTTTCTCATTTTGGACCGCAGAGACGTCTACTTTGCAAGTCAGTGTGTCAATCTTAGCACCCAGGGTGTCTGTGCTACTTTTAAGCACCAACAGAGTTTGATTAAGGGACGAAATATCCAGCTGAGGGGGGCCAGCTTCATCTCCCTGTTGTGGTGGGTCCGACCTAGCATACTGTTCCATTTTAGATTGCTTCTTCTGGTTCCCCATTAAAAGGAACGCCCACCAGAGGATTGTGATTCAAGCCCTGAGCACCCTGTGGGCTACCGAGTTGGTGGGGCGTGGGGAGGATGTAGAGGCAGCCCACAGATAACAGTTGAAGATCTACTAAACTGAGCGCCTCCCCAAAATCACAAAAGGTGTCAACCAGGTAGTATGTGACTTGCAGCACAATGCGGGCTATGCCAGGGTAGTACTTGACTCTAAGGTTCTAGGCGTGCCTGACCGGGGTAAGTAGTGCCCAGCAAGAAGTTATGGAGGACCCCAATCAGGAGGAACAGGGGCTATGAGATGTTGGGGATGACAGAACTACAGCCTCTGTTGGATCCATTCAAACAAAAGGAAAGACAGTCGTGGTTATTATGGGAGGAATCTGCATCGCAGCAGCCTCTTAGAGGTTGAGAATGGGGCGAAGAGACAGAGCCCCAGGCGCCCCCACCGCTGGATCCCCAACAATGTGCAGATCAACCAAGGCAATGAAGGAGCCGGGGACCGTAACGCAGCCGCTCAGACCGTGCTCCCAGCCAAGGGGCAGCTCGCAAATGCAGACTGGGGACCCCAGCACCGTGGTAACTTAACTGGAAGTCAGGACAGTCCCAACTCACCATATGCAATATTTTTCCGTTGCGGCACCTGCTGCCGCAATCACACTCCCCCACTCCGCAGGCACGTCGGGAGACCGACAGCCGCAGGACGGAGCAGGGAACGTGGCCGCTGTCCAGCGGGGGGCTGCCTTGCGCCAAATCCTCAGGCACCGGCACAGTCCGGAGTGGCAAGATGAGCCGGCGGAGCAGCCGGGCAGAGCCTCCCCAAGTGCCCCAGAGCCTCCGCCCAGGAGAGGAAACCTCACCACTGGCGCGCAACAGGTAGGAGAATGGAGGGAGGGATGTAGATCGCCAGGCTTGGAGGGCGTCAGAATGCTAGTCTCCAACCTCGCGAGCACCTCCAGCCGCAGGACACCCTCCACACTCTCCCCAGGCGGGGGGTAGATAAAGCAGAGGTGTGTATTCCGCCACAAGCTGCCAAGCCTCTCCTGCAACAATGCCAACTGCTGGTGGGGGATGAATTTGGTGCCTAAATGAAGACTCGTAGATTGCAGAAAACACCAATATTAGGCGGACCTCAGATCCCGTGCTCCCAACATCTTGTGCAGCGGGTATTCCGGTTCATTCCCCTAAGCCTCTGTGAAACGGCAACTTGATTTTTATATCGTTTCGTTCGCCATATATTTGAGCCTCTGTCGGAGCGCTCTCAGGTCGCGGCCATCTTGCTAGCCGCGCAACATCGCCCCCCAAGTTCATCGCACTTGTGTCTCTGGTAAGGGTGGCAACCGTGTCTTAGAGTGCATGCAGGCTGTCCTCGTTGGCCCCTATTCTGGTCTCATCCTCCATAATCCTGTCTCCCTTGTGGGCCACTTGGGATCTCATGGATGCCACATTTGTGGTGATGTCATCAAGTTTCTCATGTACGGCCGCAAATCCTTTTGCCATAGCCTCCATCATACTTGTCAGATCGGGAGTGGAGGAAGGACCAGGGTTTGGCGTAGGTGGTTATAATTGAGCTTGGTTTGAATGCCCTTGTTCGCCCGTGGGTGTTCACCCCCTTGCCCCCCGGATCACTTGGTCATGATTAGTGCTCAGGCCTTTTTCCAGGAAGCCAGTTGATAGTATGGGAAGGACCCAAGTCGATCCGTGTGCTGCAATCCCCCAGCGCCTAGGCCATGCAAGTAGATGGCAGTCGTTGTCTCAGGGCCAAGAGGGACATCTCGTGAAATCAGAGGTAAGTCTCAGCGAGCACTGGGGTACTCAACCGGGGTGACTCTTGCCTTCCTGTCTTCTAGGCCAGGCGTACGCTTTAGGGCATTAGTATGTGTGTGGGGGGTGGGGGGCACACATGTATCATCCACCAGTCAATGGGTCTCCACGGTTTGGTGTGTGAGGGTTATGGACTTCACCCCAATGATCAATTCCCGAGGGAAGCCCCGAGTTAATGGATCCCAGTATGCAGGGGTCGTAATTTCGGGTTCAGCTCCCAGCCCATCAGGCAATGGGACTTCAATGACCTCAGGGTCACCCACACGTGCGCTTGTCGGTGTGATATGGCTCCTTAAAATGTTAGTGGGGATGGAACTCGCCCTGGGGACCGGCCTCACTCTTGTGTGTCCACAATACGTTGGGGAGCCGCAGCCCGGGTGCAGCTAGTGTGGTGCGAGACACTCCCTCCAGGGAGTCAGGGCAGGTCGCCCAGTCCCACTCATGTTTGTTGAGGCCTGCAGGCTCAGAACGGGATTCTCACTGGACGGTTAGGATCGAGGGCCGTGTCCCTTGACGCAAAGCCTGGATCAAGGGGGTCTTTATCCCTTGACTGTGCCAGTGTCTCACTCAATGTTCCCAGCGTAGCCCAGAAATGGCCAAGAGTGTTCCCCATCCTGCCCCACCCCCATGCGGGAACAGATAGACCAGGGGAACATATGGCTTTTCCCCTCACATGGGCCCCCAACTCAGGGCCAATTTACCAGGTGCAGACTTTGGCAGAACTTTAGTATAGAAGGGCCCTCCCATTCCATGTATGAACGTTCGTGGTTTGGGAGCCAAAGTGTTCAGAAAGAGGGGTATTCAGCTTGGGCACGGTGCCCCAGCCGCTCTTGCAAGGGTGCTGCAGATTGCTATCGCCCAGCCAGGGCTCCATATGCCGGATCAGCTTGGAGGCCAAGTAGCCTAATGTTATGTGGTGTGGATGGGGGGGCGGGGCACCTCGGCCCGTTGGGGCGAGCCACGCGCTGGTCCCCCGCTGCCAGTCCGAGCACACTCGCAGCCCGGGTCAGCCCTTAAGTATTCAGTTACCCTCCTTTTTGTTGGTTCTGTCACCGGCCGTGGCCCGGGAGGGCGGCCGTCAGTGTGGCTCCTTGCCATAATCTGTGCTGGGCTGGATTATGTTTATGTGTTTGTTATGATGGTGTGGTGATGTCAATGACATTCAATGTGGAGTGTTGATGGTTGTGTGGAGTGCTGGGTTCCACTGGTGTCAGTTGGATTTAATGTGCTGGGCTGGATGGATGTCCCAGTGCTTTCTCTACTTGCTAACTAAGAGAAATAAACCTACATGTAAACTACATACCTTCCGGTGTTCCATGATTGAGAAGGAGACTTAGTTTATATCACTGGCGACGAGGATGGTCCTGCTGGGAAGGGAGAGGGGGTGAGAAGCGCTGCCTTCCGGTTTAGACATCCATCCAGCAACAAGGAGCTGCAGGCCGGGTAGTGCAGTGAAGGTCCAAGGCTGGAGACCTGTTTTGGCGTGGCACACCGTTGCTGGTCCATGAGGTGGGACTGCCAGACGCTGTTGGGCGAAGTTGGCCTACTGTCTGTAGTGGCGGTCAGAGCACTGACCCCTGGGGAGCTGTCCAGGTGAGCAGCGGCGGTGTTGGCAGGAGTTGAGGGGGCTCCTGTATCAGCTGAGGGATGCCAGGTGGTGCTGCTGGGACCGTCTGGACAAGCGGTCGAGCAGGGGCTGAAGTGGTCCATAGTCTGGCGTAGCTGGCGGTGTACGGATCACAAGGGAGTGGTCCGGAGGTATTGTGAAGGTGCCGGAGGTGCTGCTGTGGCCGAGGGCGCCGCGGATTTGCCTGGTTGGGTGCACTTTCGCGAGGTGCCCTGGTTGATAGCACTATGCCGTGTCTCTGGTGCGTTGGACCGCCTGGGGGCGCAGCGACGGAGTTGGCTAGCGGAGTGGTGGTCAGCGGAGTTGTGGTGGCTGGTGAGATGACTTTTGTGGAGCTTAGAATAAGTTTGCTGGTGCTCGGTACAGTGCTCTTGGTTTTCGGAGCAGTTCTGATGACGTTGCTGGGAGGAGGGCCGGTGTCCCAGCATGTCTGGCTGGAACACAACATTGATGGTTGCAGCTACGTCCTCTTGGAGCGCAGCGTGGTGCGTGGCTGCAACGTTCCTTTGAAGAGCAAGGTTTCTTTGGAACGCATTATCGGCCCGGGGAACGTGCAGGTGCGCGAAACAGAAGGCAATTGGACAATGCATGCTGCCAGTTCGGTGTCGGAGCTACATGGGGCGTATAATATGGTAGCAGAACCCATAGAAAGTGTCGGTGGACGTGCTCAAGAGGATTTAGATTATTATCGTGAAGGGTGCGATAATGAGAACAGAGTGTCCTGATCAGCGGAAAAGAGCAGAGATGCGTCAACACTAGAGGACATTGTTTACTTGTGCGCTTTAGGAGTCTGGCGACGTGATCGTGTCATGGGCCACCGTGTTGCAGGACGGCTGCGGAAGCTCGATCCTGACTTGTGGGGTTTTCCTATGGGGGCGGCGTTAAGGGAGTCCTATATCTAACCCGAGGTAGGTTTTGGGGGAGGTCGGGGTTATTATAATGTTGTGTTTACGTAGTGGCCTCGGGGTTAGTAAATAGTTGGGATTGGTCTTGGGATAATGTTAGCAGTGTAAGGCCTGTGATTTGATGCACTGTGGTTGTGTATATGTATGTGGCCTGCTGTTAGGAAATGTCTTTGGGTTTTTAGTAGGGACTCGTAGGTGGGTTCATGGGCAACGTTTGTAATGCCTACTATTTTCCGGTGGGTGGTTTGATTGGACATGGGGGTGTGGGGACTGTAGCACCATGCTATATTTGCATGCATTTGCTTTCACTTCATGGTCCTGCTGGATTTGGCGCAGGGACTTTGGCGCCATAAGGTTATCCGTATGATTTTCAGGGGATTTATATGATGGCGCAGGGACTTTAGCGCCAGGGCGTGTAGGGCGTGTTTGCATGTATTTGCCTTCACTCCATGGACATGCTGGGATTGGTGCAGGGACTTTGACGCCAAGGATTTTTGCCATGGATTTTTGCAGTTAACGCTGTGTGGGATTCATCTGATCTATTTTTGCAACGGAGGGTTTTCCTTGTACATCATGCGTTGTAGTACATGTTTTGTGATGCATGGGTTCGGGATTGTTGGGATTTTGAGTGGAGTGTTGCTGTGGTGATGTCATTGACATTCTTGTGGAGTGTTGATGGTTGTTTGGAGTGCTGGGTTACACTGGTGTAAGTTGGATTTAATGTGCTAGGCTGGATGGATGTCCCAGTGCTTTCACTAGAGAAATAAACCTACATGTAAACTACATACCTTCCGGTGTTCCATGATTGAGAAGGAGACTTAGTTTATATCACTCCTCCTATCGGGGATGTGGACCGGTCTGTTGGGCAGCTATGCGTCTCCAACCCCGGTCTGCAGCACCGAAGCCTGTATTATAGGGGTGCCGCTCTCCCGGCTGTGGCCAGCCAGTCCACTCGCGTGAGGGGTGCAGCTGATTCAGTGCTCTGCCACACGTCCCTTTCTCCTGCGGTGTGTCCTCAAGGCCCTATGGGTTGGGCCTCAGCTCTCTGCCTCTTCTTCGCACATTGGGCACCCGCAGTGGTGTGGACATACCCCAGCGGGGGCCGATGTCGGAATACAGCCCCAAAGATGCGCCAGGGCACTCAGGATAATTCTGCTGTGCTCTCGGTGCAAAGTCTTGTAGTGTGAAGGGCGGCCCGCACTCGCCAACCGCTCGTCACACAGGCCGGCCCCAACACACAGCAGGCGATAGCACAGCGCTCAGGGCCTCCCAGTGCCCATAACTCTGATCAGCCCCTTCCAAAACTCTGCCAGCTCAGCTCTGTATTTTGTACGCAACCTGAGGTCTAATGTCGCCCCCTTGCACTTAGGAGTTTCAACAGCGCGATGGTAGGCCAACCTGATGTCCACCGTCACTCTGTAATAAAACTCCTGTTTGTAACACTGTTTTCCAGAATTCTGAGGAAGTACTGTAACCTCAGCTCCTGAATGGCATTACAGTCAATAACCAGACAATGTCTACTCTGATTCATGCCCGACGTCTTGCAAAGTTCACATGCCGCACCGCTAGGAGCAATTCCAGATCTGATAGCCCCTATTTCCAGAAGAATATTCAGCCGAAGACACATAAATTGCTGCTACCAGTAGGGATGAGGAAAATGCGCTGGATAACTTTGGAGCACATTTACAAGCTTATCGATCCATTATAGTTATAGAGAGTATACAATCTAATTTTTTTGGATTTTCTATCCAATCCTCTCTAAAAATTAATTTCTGATTGATTATCAGAGACTTAGTACTGACTCGAATCTTACACAGAATGTCACTCGCATAGAGACAAAATTGCCCAATTGGAGTCCGCAAGTTCATTACTGAAACTTCTCCCTTGAAAAATATAAATGGAGAACCCCTAGTGGGATGGAGTAATATGCCAAAAAAACACAAAACCCTCCATTGGTACCAAGCCTTCAGTGAAACCAAACCCAATTTAAACCGAAAAGAGCGGCCATCGGGACACATGGAGGCAGCCCCAAGGCCTTTATTCAAATCACCCCTTCAATTATGGTCCAATCTACATGTCGTGACAGATATGAAGTCTCCTGTCCAAATGAGTGATGGCACAATCTTTTGTTTGTAATAGTCAACAAGAGGCTTTATTGAAAATCTGCAATGCCTTGCATGTAACTATTTTAACTGGGAGACTCCCGTTAGGGCCTGTGTTTTAAGAAAGTCTACAACACTAGACTTCTTCGGATTCACTCTAAAAAACATCCCTAGATTTAATTTCAGTAGATGTAAATTTGATCCTATTTTTGTAAAGATTACATTAACCGTATTGCATAAACTGTAAACAATAAAAACAAAAAAGGTAGATGGAATTACCACTAGACCATCAACGATCCATGCAAATCTGTAGGGCTTGTTAAAATTAGGAGAGTCTGGCTGATTTTTGTTAGTGTTAATGACCAGTTTGTTCTCCTCAGCGTACAACACTGCAGCATTCATCAGTCTTTGTAGTCCTACCTGATCTACAAGAGTGATGTCTGCAGAGTAAATACAGGACACCCTCAAATCTCCTAGTTTGATTGCGATCAGGGCTGCGGCTTCTGGATGTTGGGGTAGATCAGCCAGGTAGAGTTTGAACAGTCACGGGGCCAGGACACAGCCTTGACTTGTGCCACAAAAGGTGTTAAAGACATTCGTTCCCAGCCTATTCAACCTCACCTGGACTGAAGAATGGACATCAAAATCGCCAAAAGATCTTCCGGGATATGCCATCCATACAATTTGGCCCATAGCATGTCCCGATTAATGATGTCAAAAGCGTGCAATAGATTGATGGCAGCCATAGAAATAGGAACCTGACCGGTAGTCTTAGCCATTTCTTGCATTCAATTAACTACAAAGCAATTTATGTTGGTTCCCATCTCTCTATGGAACCCAGTTGGCATATGATTAAGAATCCCAGCTTTTGCAATCTAGTTCTCTGTTTTTGCTAACAGAAGAAATGCAAATATCTTGCTTTCCGGTTCTAGGGGAGCTATTGATTGATAATTAGTAGGTGCAGATCTGTCCCCTCTTTTGTAGATTGGTATTATCGCTGATTTCTGCCATGAGTTCTGTGTTGCTATTTCCTGCATTATGTTATGAAATAGCATTAGCAAATACAGAACGGAGGCTCAAGCCGAGGGACCAATCTAAAAATATTACTCGGCCCATTGGGACCACATACAGTCGAATTAGATGCAGCTTTTATATGATTTTCTATCTCCACAATGGTTAAAGAAAGAGACCAAGGGCAGTTAGGTGTAATTGATATTGTAACATTTGGAGACCTATACAAGTGGGTGATAAGAGTTCTCCAGTCCTTCTCGCTCACTGCGCTAGTTTGCATATCGTCGTGAGAACTTGTTGGAGCATACACCATTGCCCAGAAGTCTTATATTTTTTGAGACAATAGTCTGAAACATTTTCCCCTTCTTTTTGTTGTCTTTTGAATTTTTTTTAGTTTTTTTATTTAAAACTTTAGCCTGATAAAGCCCAGTGTGAATTTCCCTCTCCTTCTCTGTACATTGGCCAGCTCTCCTTTACCATTGTAGTTCTGGATCCTCTCCCAGGGCAAGTACATGTGGTAGAAATGCTTAAGAAGTGACCAAAGCCCTGCCCCTTTCACTGCGCAGGCCTGCTGTGCATTGCTGATGGCGGCATGTGCAGAACTGTGATTTCTTGCTTTGTGTTCCTTCCTCAATGTCGGAGTGTCTCAAAGTTGCGAGGCCACCTGAACGTGGGGCTTGGGGGAGATATCCTGTTGAGAAGAGGTTTTGAATAATGGGTTAAAATGGTAAACATATTCATGATGTCTTTGCCCATAACACATGTCAGCATGAAAACATTTTCATGCTGCCTGTGCCTCAATATTTCCATGGTGGCTGCACCAGTATATGCCAGTATTCGCATATAAAAGCACATTCATGTTTGCTTTGCACATAAAGCCAGTAATGATACTATAAGAAAATGTGTCCATGCTGTTTCTGCCAACATATGGCAGTACCTCTACCTAAGAAAATAATCCAGTTTGCGTTGCCATTAAAAATTCCATGCCACTATATGGAAACACGTTCAATCTGGCTGCATAAAAGTCTGTCAAGCCACTGTAAGGGTGCAGAAGGAGGAGACTGACACACAGGTGGCATAGTGATTGCTATAGACTTTTATTTGGTATAAAGAGAAATGGTATCTTTCTCGGTTTCCTGTCTCATCTAAAGTGCTAATAGTTAATATGGGTTGGTGTTTGTTGCCAAGTGGTACTGGCCAATCTATGTTTCAAGAGGATTGTGTCCTCCGACGTATTCCACATCTATGACAGGTAATGTCCACAGCTGTGCTGCTTCGGAAAATTTTCAGCAGAGGGCGTCCTGCGTCGATGGCGTCGATCAGTTGTCCCTCGAGGGCCTCAGAGGGTCAACATCACCGGATGTTATATATAGGCCGCACGGCGCCCTTAGCTTCAGTTCTGTTTTTTCCGCAAACGTGTTTGCTTCGGAATCTCGGCACGCTTGATTCTTCTTTTCGAAAGCAATGTCTTCGTCTTCTTCTACTACCCTGAAGTCGGGCTTTAAAAAATGTCGGGACTGCGGTTCGAAGCTGTCAATCACGGACCCGCACAACATCTGCCTCTGTTGCCTCGGCGAAAGCCACGCCACCGACGGCTGCGAGGATTGCCAGTCTCTGACGTCTAAGGCCTTGCGGGAACAGAAGAAATTGAAGGTAGGTAGGATGTCTAAGCCCCATAAATGGAAGTCCGCTGGGCTTTCGACCAATGACTCGAGGGGCGACTGTCCGCGCCAGCGAAAATCCAGGGGGTCTCGATCTAGGAGTGGTTCCTGCCATTCCTCTGCCTCGAGGCATTCTAGGAAGCGCGGTCGCCTTCCCCGTTCTCGGAGGAGGAGGACTCCGCCAGACGGTTGACTTGTCCCACCAAGTCTTCGTCGCCTGCCGAATGGGATTCATTCCGCCGGCAGATGTTAGCGATTTTCGAGTCGCAAGACACAGTTCCGTCCGCGCCTTCGAAAGAAGCCGGCAAGGAACGGGCTCGGTCCACCACTCGCACACCTTTGGGCTCGGGCGGTCGGCGCGATCATCGGGAGCCGTCGATGTCCCGCTCGGACAAGGGAGATCGCCATAGCCGTGCAAGATCCAGGTCCCGGTCCTCAACTCCATTGAGACCCTCGGAACCTGTGAAGCCTTCGAAGAACGCCTCAGCGCCGTGTCCATCGAGGGACCCTCTCGAGGCTCCGCCCCCGAGGACGTTGTCGGCACCTCGGTCGACATTGACGCTGATTCCCTCAACGCCGTTTGTGGAGGATTTGCCGGAGGTGCCCCGGAGGGCTGTAGAACCTCCGAGGAAGGCTCTCAGTAAGTCTGTGAGGCCTGTTTTTCCTCCTAGATTGGACTTTTTCCAACCTTTGCAAGATATTTCAGAGGTTGAGGAACTGTCTGACGAGGAGAGGGTTGTGCCTCTTGATGTCCCTGATGATCTTTTGTCTGGGCATAGTCAGATGGAGGAACTCCGTCAGTCATTGCATGATGCTAGTGGCCTTGACACCTCTCCGGATGTTGAGTTTGGCCGACCTGAGCCTGGGGCGCATGCGGATTCCTCCCATCAGCGTCTCATGTTGAGGGTGACGGAATACTTGGGGTGGTCTGTTCCATCTGTTGATTTTGCTCAGGATGATTTGACGGGCATCCTGGATCAAGGCCCGCCAACTGACCCGGTGTTGCCGTTTCACATGGCTTTGCAAAGGAGGGTGGTGGTGGCGGCTTGGGCTTCTCTGGAGAGTCTACCGACAAGTAATAAGTCGCTTCCGGAAAAATACCGCCCATCCAGTGGTGACCCCTGCTACTTATCGACGCTCCCTACTTTGGAGAGATTGGGTGTGCAGGCGGCTACGGCCTCCTCAAAGCAGGCTGCATACCCTACCATCCCTCCTGATGGGGACGATAAGCGCTTCGATGGTTTGGCGAGGAAGGTATTTTCGGCTGGGGGTATGGCGTTGAAGGCGGTCAACTCCACTTGTGCCTTAGCGAGATTTACACACACTCTGCAACTGTACGTTTTTGGCGTCTGAGTATATTCCCGAAGGGGAGGAACGGGATGGCTAGCCCTCGTGCAAGACGGCAAGGATGCCATGTGTGAGTCCGTTCAGTCGTGTTTGGACACGGCAGACTGTGTCAGCCAGACCATGGCTGCGAGCACTGTGATGCGCAGGTTTGCGTGGCTGTGGAAGGCAGGGTTTGCTCTTGATGTGCAATCACGTCTTCTGAACATGCCCTTTGATGGTGTTCATCTGTTTGGCAGCAAGGCTAGCGAGAGCCTTGAGAGGTTCCAGACCTCCAAAGCTGCAGCAAAGTCTTTGAGCGCTGCAGTTCGTCAACGTCCGCCTTTTCATCCTAGGGGACAGCAATGGAGGGGAGGTTCCTTTCGGTACTAACTGCTTTCCACCCCTGGTACTCCTACAAAGTACTCGGGGTGCCAAAGCCGCTCGGGCAGTTGCCTCTTTGCCGTCAGGCACTGCCGCAGCCATGTATGCTCAGTCATGAGGCCATGTCCTACGGTTCGCTGGTTGGGGGCAGACTTGCGCAGCATCTTGGAGAATGGCAGGCCATTACTTCAGATGTGTGGGTTCTGGAGATCATAACCCACGGCTACTGTCTTCCCTTCCGGCAGAGGCCTCCTGACAATCCACCGGGGAAGCTCTCTTTGAAGTGTCCGGATGCACTCCTTGCGCAGGAAATCCTATCCCTGCTGTAGGAAGGTACCATAGAACTGATGCCTGTAGCGGAGAGGAACAAGGGATGGTATTCCCCTTATTTTTGATCCCGAAAAAAGACAAGGGATTGAGACCCATCATGGACTTGCGTTGGTTGAACAAGCTCCTCAGGAAGGACAAGTTCAAGGTGGTAACTCTTTCTCAAGTCCTCCAGGCCCTTCAACTTCAGGATTGGTTGGTGTGTCTAGACCTCAAGGATGCTTACTTTCATGTGCCGATTCATCCCAAGCACCGGAAGTACCTGAGGTTCGCCGTTGGCGACTCGCACTTTCACTTTCGGGTCCTGCCGTTCGGATTGACCTCCGCCCAAGGGTCTTCACCAAGATGATAGTGGTGGTGGCAGCGTTTCTCAGGAAAGGGGGGATTCATGTCTACCCCTACCTGGACGATTGGTTGATCAGGGCGCACTCTCTGGAGCAAGCCCTGGATCATCTGTCCGTCACCTGCCACTCCCTTCACAAGCTGGGCTTCTCCCTCAATTTAAAGAAGTCCCATTTGACGCCTACCCAGCGGCTCCAGTACATCGGAGCAGTGCTCGACACATCCCTCGGGCAGTGTTCGCCTCCCAGGTGAGGGCTCATCACATTCTGCAGATGGTGGACAAGTTTCAATGTGCCCAGAGTCTCCCGGCGTTCAAATTCTTGAGGTTGCTCGGCCTCATGGCATCCTGCATTTTCCTGGTGCCAGAGGCCAGGCTGTGGATGAGATCACTGCAGTGGGCTCGCAAGATGCAGTGGTCGCAGTTCTCCGGCAGGATGTCGGATCCCGTTCAGATTCCGACCTCGGTCGCCCAGGATCTCCTATGGTGGGCCAACAAAGGCAATCTGATGAAGGGAGCACCATTTTGGCTAGCCATGGCTAGAGGTGACGATCGTGACGGACGCATCCCATACATGTTGGGGAGCTCATGCCAATGAGTTGACAGCCAGCGGACGTTGGTCTCCGTCGGAGTCCAGACTCCACGTCAGTCTGTTAGAGCTGAGGGCGGTCAGGCTAGCCCTGAAGGCTTTTCTGCCATCTGTGCGGGGGAAGAATGTCCTGATTATAACGGACAATGCATTGGCCACGCACTACCGCAACAAAAACGAGGGGGGGGGCAGGGTCCCTCCCGTTGTGCAGGGAAGCGATGCAGCTTTGATTCTGGGCCATCCAGCAGGAAGTTTCTATGTCGGCAGTTCATCTGGCCGGAGACTAAAACGCAGATGCCGACACTCTGAGCAGGCAGAGCACGGTCTCTCACGAGTGGGAGCTGGCTCAGGAAGTTCTTTTGGAGATCTTCGCCCTTTGGGGAACCCCACAAGTGGATCTCTTGGTCACCAGTGTCAACCGGAAGTGCGAAAGATTCTGTTCGTGGGAATTTCCTCCAAGAGGAGCCTTAGGGAATGCGTTCGTAGTGGAGTGGTCCTTCCCACTGCTGTACGCGTTTCCTCTGGTCCCCGTCATTCCGCAAGTGTTGCAGATGTTAAAGGTTTGGTTCCTGAATGATCTACATTGCTCTGGCGTGGGCCAGGAGAGTGTGGTACCCGGACCTTCTAGACATGTCCATCTGCCCTCCACGCATCTTCCCTACCGAGACGATCTGCTTTCATGGGAGGGGGGTCGGGTTCTCCATCCAGAGGTCAAGTCTCTCAGCCTTCATGCTTGGTATCTGAAAGGTTGAGGTATAAGGTTGGGACCTCCCCGAAGACGTGATGGAGGTGTTGCTTTCGGCCAGAAGGCCCGCAACGAAATCCCTGTACCGTTGCAGAAAGTTCTGTGACTGGTGCAGGGTACAGAATGTGGATCCTTTCCAATGTTCCATTCCATTGGTTTTGTCTTTTTTTGCTTTCTTTAGCCCACAAGGGCCTGCAAGTGGGTACCATTAAGGGTTAACTGGCAGTGCTGTCAAGATTTAAGCGCTCGTCTGAGGAATGTTCTTATTTTAAGATCCCTTTGATTTCTCAGTTTCTAAAAGGGCTAACTAATGTGTTTCCACCGTCGCCTTGCCAGGTGCCGTATTGGAATTTGAATTTGGTTTTAAAGTTCCTAATGGAAGCTCCGTTTGAGCCCTTACATTTTTGTCTGTTGCGACTATTGTCCTTTAAAACTGTGTTTTTAGTTGCGGTTACTTCCCCACACAGTGAGTGAGTTGAAGGCACTTTCCGCCAAGCCACCCTTTACTGTTTTCCATAAGGACAGGGTTGTCCTGCAGGTGCGACCTTCTTTTCTTCCGAAGGTTGTGTTGGAATTCCATTTGAGCCAGAAGGTGACTCTTCCGGCTTTTTATCCTCCTCCACATCCTGGTAAGGAAGAGGAGAGGCTCCATAGGTTGGTTCCTAGAAAAGCTTTGAGTTTCTATCTCTCACAGATGTCCCGGGTCAGAGTGGACGATCAGCTCTTTGTTGGTTATGCTGGAAGGCGCTTGGGCCAGGCTGTTTCCAAACAGACCTTGTCTAGATGGATCATTTTGGCGATCTGAGTGTTACCGTTTGGTGGGAAAGGATCCTCCAGTAGGCGTACGGGCTTACTCTACTAGGTTCTACAGAGGGGCGTTCCGATTCACAATATTTGCGAAGCAGCCACATGGGCCTCTGTCCATACTTTTGTGAGACACTATTCCTTGGACTCCATCCATGGGCAGGATTTGGCTTTTGGTAAGGCAGTCCTCTATTCAGCCATTTGATTGGGCATTCTAAAATTGTAAATTCTTTTCCCACCTCCATAAATTGGTACTGCTTTGGGAGTCTGTCATGGATGTGGAATACATCGGAGTACACAATCCCCTCAAAGAACAAGTTACTTACCATATCTGGTAACGTTCTTTCGATGGGATGTTCCTCTGACATATCCCACATCGCCCTCCCAGCCTGCCCCTCTACTGAATTTCTTATGCGATTGCATCTTACGTTTCCGCAAGGCTTTCTGAGGTCATGCTGGCAGGAGATTGGTGCCACACGTTCTGGGAAAAAACTATAACTGAGGCTACGGGCGCCGTGCGTCCTATATATAACATTTGGTGACGTCAACCCTCGAATGAGGCCCTCGAGGGACAACGGATCGACGCAGGATGCCCTCTGCCGAAAATTTTCCAAAGCAGCACAGCTGTGGACATTACCTGTCATAGATGTGGAATATGTTAGAGGAACATCCCATCGAAAGAACGTTACCAGATATGGTAAGTAACTTGTTCGTCTATGTTAATGATATTTTATTTCAGAAGAATTTGACAATGTCAGCATCTGGTGGGAGGGAGACCGTAACACCTACCTGTCTGAAATAATGTACCTGTTAACTGGGTGACCCCTCACACTTTTTTTTTTTAAAATATATTTATTGTTTTTTTCAAAATACAATACAACCAGCATCATCAACATAATAATCAGTTATGTGTCAATAGTAACTCCCCCCTTTCCCTCCCCCCCAATGCAAACCCAGACCGGGACGTTGGGCTGTCTACTGTTTGCGCTAAGGTGAGCCTGGGCTGTCCAGGTCCTCGCCTGAGGAGCTGTCCTCTTTAGGGCGGAACAGAGCTGCTGTGAGGGCTATCCATTGTAAAAGGTCCTCAGAGTCGCCAATTTTTTGTTGTCAGTGCGCCAGCTCCCAGGCCCCGGTTTCGGCCACGGTCCATCTACGGAGATCTTCCCACCATGTTGTGAGGCTAGGGGCTCTGGGGCGCTTCCAGGCCATGGCGATACGTCTTTTTGCCAGGATGTACATTAAATCCTTGAGTCTGTTAAGGGGCTTGTTCTTTTTGCCTCGCGGGTATGAGCCCAATATGCAGGCCCTGGGGGACTGCACGTCCAGTGTTATGTCCTCTTCTGCTACCCTAGCTTGAATTTGGGACTAGAAGGTCTGTATGGCTGGGCAGGCCCAGAACATGTGGGTCAGTGTGGCTGCGGGTTCTTGGCACTTGGGGCACGTCACTACACCGGTGCTGCTGAATCTTGAAATGACAGCTGGGGTAAGGTAGGCTCTGTGGATGATGTAGAATTGAATAAGCTGGAATCGGGCATTCCTGGAAACTCTTTTGTGGTAATGTGTTATGGTTTCCCATTCCGTGTCTCCAAACTGCGTGTTTAGCTCAGATTCCCATTTGCCTTTACATTTGAGTTCGTTATGTGTCGTGTTGTCAATTAGGATCTCATAGAGCCTCGAGGTTTCGTGCCCCCCTTCTGCAACGCTCAGCAAGTTTTCGATGGCCTCGTGCCCGGCGCAGAGGGATTCTGCATCTGGCCATCGCTTCTTGAGCTTTTCCAACACCGCCCTGTGTAGAAGGAACTGACCCAGCGGGACCCCTGTCAACTCGTGCATCTCAGGGAATGTGTGGATGCCTCGGCCCTCTGATCTGGTGGACATGATGGCAGCTATTGGGATTTGTGGGGTGTAAGGGTCGGTCAGCTTGACCGATTTGCAGGCCCGGTTCCAGATCTGGGTGCCCAGGCGGATTAGGTGTGTATTATGCGTTTTTGGTGCTGGTTTGATCCAGAGAAGGTCCCTGAGCAACCAGGGTGCGTCTGGGGGCTGTAAGAGGCATGTGTCCGTTGAGGCGTCATCAGCCATCCACTGAATCACGTGCTTGAGCTGGGCTGCTATATAGTAGAGCTCAAAGTTGGGGGTTTTTAGGCCTCCTTTATCGTACGGTCTCTGTGTTATGTCTAGGGCGACTCTGTGCCTTCCTTCCCGCCATAGAAGTTTTCCTACAAAGTTTATTCAAGTCTCTGAAGAATTGTTGCGGGATATTGTAAGGGACATTGGTGAAGAAGTGTAGGAGGCGCGGGAGTGCCACCATTTTAAGGAGTCCCGCCCTGCCAGCCATCGAGAGGGGCAGCTTGCACCAGAAGTCAATTGATTTAGCCAGGCCCTCCTGCCGGTGTTTAGTGCGTGTTCGGCTACGGGGTCGTGGTGGATCATAACGCCCAGGTATTTGAATGTGGTGGGTTCCCATTTGAGGGTTAGAGGGGGGAGGTGTTCTTTCTTGGTCTCGCTGAGGGCAGCCAGGGGAAATAGGCAAGACTTACTGTGATTGATTTGGATCCCGGTGCATCTGTGGAACCCATCTAGGGTTTCAAGAATGTAGGGGAGGATGTGTTCGGGATCTTTTAAGTAGAGGAGCATGTCGTCCGAGTACATGGAAATGAGGTGGTTCACCCCATTTATCATTATACCCCCGTCTCCGTACTCCTGCCTGAGGTATGCCGCCACCGGTTCGATCGCTAAGATGTAGAGCAAAGGGGATAGGGAGCACCCTTGCCGGGTGCCTCTGGCCAGGCTCCATTTTTCTGAAAAGGTGTTATTGGTTCGCACTCTGGCGGTGGGATTGGTGTAGACGAGTTTGACCCAATTCATGAAGGCCGGACCGATCCCCATCTTGGATAGGGCGGCCTAGAGCCATTTCCATCGGACCGAATCAAAGGCCTTAGAAACGTCGAGGGACGCAACTGCGTATTTGCCAGGTACGTTGTTTGTGCTGTGTATGACGTGATGCAGCCTGCGCAGGTTCTCTGAGATGGAATGGCCCTGCACGTAACCCGTTTGATCCTGGTGTATGAGGTGTGGGATGGCTGCTTGAAGCCTTCTGGCCATTAATGCTGTGAGGATTTTGTTATCTACGTTTAGCATGGACAAGGGACGATACGAGCCGCAGTCAGTGCTATCTTTGTCGGGTTTAAGTAAAGGGATGATGGTGGCTTCAGCCATGGAGTTGGGGAGGTGGCCTTTTTCGTACGCCTCGTTGTATACTTTGGACAATAGGGGGGCTAGTATGTCCTCGTAGGCTTTATAAAATTCGCCTGGGAGACCGTCTGGTCCCGGCATTTTCCCAGAGGGTAGAGATCTGATGGTGGCAATGACCTCATCTGGGGTGACGGGGCTTCCGAGGGGATCTGCCAGGTGGTCGTCTAGGCATGGGAGCCTGATGATGTCCAGGACATCTTCAATTGCGGAGTCTGGGGGCTGTGCGGGATCGGAATAGAGGGTTTGATAATATTCCTTGAACGCTGCATTGATCCCCACTTGCGTGTGGAAGGTCAGGCCATCTGTGTTACGGATAGAGCAGATGGGGTTCCTGAGAGTTTCCCGCTTGTAAAGCCACGCGACTAGTTTCCCGGGTTTATCGCCTAGGGCGTGGTTCCTTTCGGTGTATTTGGTATAGCTTAGTTTCCCCAGTGTCTTCCAGTGTGTCAGGCATGTTTGTTTGAGTTCTATCAATTTGTGCGTGTGGGCAGGGTCAAGGGATGGTGTTGCTTCGAGGGCTTGGAGTTCGTCTTCGGTGTGCGCTAGTTGGGACGTGATGAGTTTTAGGGCCCCTTCAGCGGCGGCTATCATTTCCCCCCTTGTTACCACTTTATAGGCTTCCCATGCTGTACTTATGTGTTGGACACTATCAATGTTGGTCTGCCAGTAGTGTGTGGTGCCCTCCCTGATTTGTTCGTTAAAGGCTTTGTCTAGGAGCGCTTCGCTTCTCAGTTTCCATGTTGGGATGGGGGCTCTAGGGGCTGTGATCGCCCATGAGGTCATCAGGGGGGAGTGGTCCGATAGCACTCTGGCCAGGTACTGCGTGTCCTCAAATCTGGCAGCATGCTCTTCACTAACAAATAAACAATCTATTCTGGTGTGAACCTTGTGTGGAGGAGAGTAAAAGGAGTAGCCTCTGGTTTCGGGGCTTTGTGCTCTCCACAGGTCTTTCAGGGCGTATTGCTGCATGAGGGCGTTCAGTATTCTGGCGGGTGGGGAGGGGTCGCCATGTTTACTATCCGATCTGTCTATGCGAGGGTCTAAGGTGCAGTTGTTATCGCCTCCCCATATTGTTATGCATTCGTTACTCGGGGACAGCCGGGTGTACAGCGAGCGAAAGAAGACGGTTGCATCATGATTCGGGGCGTAGGTGCAGATCAGGCGTATATCGCGCCCTTCTATGGTGCCCTGTACCACGGCCATTCTGCCTCGTTGTCCGTTTTGGTGTGGGTCAGCGAGACGGGGACGGAGGGGGCAATCCATATCAAGACTCCTCTGGAGTATGTGGAGTACGAGGAGCCCACCAGGGTTCCTCTCCAGTCTTTGGCCAGCGCTGCTAGCTTGGGGGCGCTTAGGTGGGTCTCCTGAAGGAGGGCGATTCCAACTCTGTGGCGTTTCATGTAGGCGTGGATACGGCGCTGTTTGATGTAGCTATTTAGTTCCCTGACGTTCCAGGATGTGACTCTGATCTTGTCAGCCATAGTCTGAGTGTGGTCGTGGGGCTGTGGGCGGCCTGAGGTTGAGGTTTTTAACAAACTTGGTCAGCCTGGTGGCGATTCCGTTGCGCGTGGTCCCGGTCTGGCGTGTGGAGAACTTAAACTGAAATCCCAACTTGGGGTTCTGACCCTCATGAATAATAACGTCTAACTTAACTTTAAACACAACACGTCTAGCGAGGTTACCCTTGCTCTGACTTTCCCGTTTCTGCCCCATCGGACCTAGGTCTCCTGGTGCCCTACGGGCGGGTGAACTCATCCAAACTAGTCTGGGGGTAGGGGAGGGGTTGCCTCCGGGGATATTATCAAGAGGTACGCTGTGTCTTGCGCTGCTCCGGTACCATCGGTGTCTCCGCCTTTGCTGGCGTGTTGCTGTGTGTTTAATTGGTGCTGCCCAAGAGGAGTGAGGAAGGAACCATCGCTGCGGGCGGCTAGGGCCTGCGTTGCTTCAGTTCAATGTCTGGGATCTGTTCTCTGTCCATCCATTTGCAGGCCTCTGCGGGGGTGTCGAATAAGTGTGCCTTGTTATTGCGCAGGACTTTCAGTCTAGCCGGGTAGAGGAGTAAGTAGCGCAGGCCTGCGTTCTTGAGTCTGGCTTTGGTGTGGTGGAACTGGGCCCTACTCCTTTGAACCTGCAGGGTGTAATCGGGGTATATTGCGATCCTTGCAGCGTCCCTCTGTATAGAGCCACCCATTCTGGAGAAGGCCAAGATGGTTTCCCTGTCCTTGTAATTGAGGACTTTGGCTATTATAGGTCTGGGTGGGTTCCCCGGAGGGGGCCGCCTGGCTAGGGAGCGGTGGGCTCTTTCTATGGTGAAGCCCTGTGACAGTTTTCCGGCTCCAATTTCGTGTATGAGGAGGTCCTCAATGTAATTAGTGGGGTCGTTGCCCTCTATGCCCTCGGGCAGGCCGATGATTCTAATGTTATTTCTGTGGGCCCGTCCTTCGGCCTCATCGGCCCTGTCTTCCAGGTTCTTCACCTTTTGCGCAAAAATGTCCACTTCCTTTAAAAGCTGTGTTTTGGATTCAGAGTTGTCCCGAACTTGGATCTCCAGGGCGTCCGTTCTGCTGGCGATGGAGCGCACATCCTGCCGCAGTAAGTTCAGGTCAATGGCGACCGCATCTATTTTGTTCTCCATGGTCTTCTGAAGTGTCATGATGGCCTCTAGTAGCTGGGAGTTGGCCGTCTCGGCGCTTGGCGCCTCTCCAGGGGCGGGAGCCGCCTCGGGCCCAGTCGCTCCGGCGGCCGCAAAGGACTCCATGGTGGTTTGACAGTGTTTGCTTCGGGCGCCCTTGGTGGTCCTGTCCCCGCCGCGAGGCCCCCTAGTCCTCGGCAGGCACTGTGCGGTCTGTAGCCTCTGGTTGTGCCGATGGTCTACTGTCGTGCGAGGGATGCCCGGAATAGGTAGTCCTGCGTGTGTCGGGGCCGGTTCGGCCGGCTAGTGTGGGGGGAAGCTTTCACGCTCCAAGGGGCCTGTCTCCCGGTGGACGTGTTCGAGCACTGGTTGTCCTCAGGCCTTGCTCAGGGTGCCAATGAGATGTGGGTCATCGGCCCACCGGGCAATGTCAGCGAAGTGTGGGCGCCTCAGCTGCTTGGCAAGGTGGCTGGGTACAGTTCGGCTTCGAGGCCCCTGCCTCGGGTCCAGTGGGAGTGTAGTAAAGGCCGCGCCAGGCGCTCCCCCCCCCTCCGACTCCTTACCGCTTTCCTTTGTAGTTCCGGGAGTACGGATCCCAGCGGAGGCCACCGCAGCCGGCTCAGTCCGATTTCCTCCGAGGCCGTTCCGACTCCCCCTCCGACGGCCTGGGGCTCGGGCATGCAGGTCCGGGCCCCACGGGTGCAGGCAGCCCTCTTCAGATCACTGTTGGTCGGGCGCCCAGGTCCTCGGCGAGCCCCCTCGGGGTCGGCCGCAGTGCTCTGCTTACAGCGTCGGGCCCGGACTCACAATGGCCGCCATTTTCTGTGTCCGCATGGCGTTCTTTTCTCCTCGTCGTTGCGGGCCAACGGAGGGACGCAGGGCTTCCAAACTTCGACAGCGGGCGGATTAGGCTTTCGCACGGCTTGTGTGCGGTTTTCAGATGTTAGTAGTCGAAAAAAGCAGTAGTTGGCGGCGGATCGTTAAACGTATCACACGAAGCTGCACCGAACACGTCTCTCCTACATGGCGGTTAGCCACGCCCCCCCCCCCCCAGGGTGACCCCTCACACTTGTGTGCTCAATGCCTGCGATCAGTCATTCAAATTATAGTTCTGTTACTTGTTGGATTTAATTAGAGGTCCTTTTAATTAGGTGAATAACTATCTGAAGGTTTCAGCATTTATTTTGGGTGCATTGAAGTGCAATCTTATTCAGCCATTGCATACAGATGTATTGATCAACAGCCAACAATAACCTCTTGGTACGCATGCCTCTCGTTTTGCCAAACATCGGCTTCTTCTATGCTAGTTACACAATACCTGGCTAGATAACAAGATAATTCATAACATTTGGTTGTGATATTTTATGTTTGGTTACAGTTTCGTTATAACATACAGTAATTCATTACATTTCATTCTTAGAAATGTAGATTACAGTACAATCCGTAAATTGTTAGTCTTGATGCAACATGGTTTATCATGTAAATGAACATTCAGGTACTAGAATTTTGCGTTGGGCTGCTCGATCCTGTGTGGGATAGAAAGGAGTATAATTCCTATGTATTCTTGCAAGCAAAGTTCATAGTACTACTTGGAGTCCTCTGAGTGGCTATTAGTAATGGCCACCTACTTTCTTCAACCGATGGGTATTTGTATGCCCCATGGAGTTAGGTAATTGTAATTGGTTATTTATAACACGTTTAATACCCAGAGGTTTCTCAGCGCGGACCCGGGGATCTAACCTGTGTTACTCCGCGTCGACTTGCTTCCAGGGCGAGCGTGTTGTCCCTGACCTATCCTCCCGAGACTCTAGGTAGGCCTTCTTGGAGAAGTTACACGCTGTACTCGCAGCACTGATTAAGATAATATGAAACCAAGACCTCTCTGTGACTTCCTTGAACTTTTCAGGCTCAATTGTGTCTCGCGTTGGTTGGCTGTCTGGCTCCTTGAAGTCCTTTGTCTAGTCCTTTGTCTATTTTAATAGTGGTTGTTTGGCAGTGGTTGCCGTTAGGATTCAAATCCTTATGCCATGTTTTGGCCCTTCATTCTTCATTCCTATGTTCCTCTTCCTCGTCTGATTACATCTATCTATCTCCCTTGCGCAGTCCAAGCTCTCCCTTGTCTCAGTAGAAGTCAAATCTATGGCTCTACACAGGTACATGGGTTGGTTAGGTATGTGATTGGAGTTTACAGAGTAGGGAGGTGTGAAGGATGTTGGGTGAGGGTTATTATACTTCGTTACCCTTAGATGGTCATCACTGTCCCCAGTGGGGGAGTCTCTCCGCATGATATCCTCCTGCTGTGTGCCAAGCCCAGGGGGACTTTCGGGTAGCAGCTTCACCACCCTGTCCTCATGTGAAGGGGCTCTCCCTAAGGATTCGTCACACCACATAATAAATAACACATCTTGCTTGCTTCTATCATAGATGCCCAGTAAAAAATGTTGTGCCACCGTAAGAAATGGCCATACTTGCTCACCTTATCTCCACTTTCTCACCACACTTCCAATGTTATGCAGATGACCCCCAACTCTTTCAAACTTCCTTCTTAATCTCTTCCCACTTCCTCTACCATTCCTGACTGCTCATCTGCTGTCCAGTCTTGGTGCGACTCTAGTAACCTCTGTCTCAATGCCAGCAAGACTGAGATCCTTCCTATTGGGACTCCTGTTCCTTCTTTCCTCCCTTCACTCTGGCCACCCTCTATGGGTTCTCCTCCCTCTTCCTCATCTGAAGCCAGAAACCTTGGCGTCTTCTTTGACTCCCCTCTCTCCTTCCTTCCTCGTATCCTGGACCTTGCCAAGAAGGCCCATTTCCAACTCCACCTCCTCAGAGGTACCCTCCCTTTCCTCACTTTTCCGCCGAAACTCATTGTCTCTAGGCTGGACTATTAAAACAGCCTCTTCCTTAATCTACCTTCTTCTTCTCTCCGCCCCCTCCTGCTAATCGAGAATAGGGCTGCAAGATTTAGCCTTGGCTTTAAGCCCAGAGACTGCATCTCTCCAACCCTAAAATCTCTCCACTGGCTCCCAGTTGCTGCAAGCATCAAATTCATAAGGCTGTTTGGAGCCTGGGACCACGCGATCTACAACTTGCTCTCACCAGATACTCTCCCCCAGATCTCTCTGATCTTCCGACTCCAACTCTCTGCTTGTCAAACGCTTCTCCAAGCAGCGAGTGCTTGGCCGTTATCTTTCCTCGGCTGGCTCCCTCCTCTGGAACAGCCTCCCCCTTCCTCTATGTCTTGAGCCAGAACTCCTCAAATTCCACAAGCTCCTCAACACTTTCCTCCTCCTTCTCCCTCTCCCTCCCATGCTATTCCTCAGTTGCTGAGATTGGTGGCATGGGCTCTTGTGTCCTGTCCTTCTGGACCTTTGCCTCTGTCCAATCGCCTACAGCCTCCGCCCTCTGGCCCCATGTGCGCATTCCTTTGGGCACCCACTGGCCTGTGTTGTCTCACTGGCCAGCACTTATTGTACCTACAGGTGGCCACTCTCCTACCAAGTGGACACTGCTTTGCACTTACCCGTTGCCTTGCAACTGGTGCTCTGGTACTTCCCCCTCTGTGGAACCCCTAGCACTTACTCTCCCACTCCCATGTCCCTCTCTCTCTGCAGTTGCACGTTCTGAATGTTCACAAGGCCTAGTAGGACCGCCTCTTGCTTTTGCTCACCATTGATAATTTACTCAGTTGTCTTGTTTTGCTCCCTTGTTCCCTCTCCTTTGCCCTGTTGGTGCTTTAAAAACATAATTTCTTGATGTATAAGCTCCTAACAAATGCACAATAAATAAAATAAATAAAAAATACTGGCTGCACCAAAATGTCAGTCTAGCTATGTAATAACACATCATTCTTTACTTCATAGATGCTCGGTAAAAAAATGCCATACTAAAGACATAGCTTGAGTGGCTGTACCAACATTCTACAGGTAATGAGACTTAACATGCCATCTGTATTAAGATATTAAGATGCCCATTAGAAATGTCATGCCACAGTAAAAAAAAAATGGCTTAACCAGCATTACAAAAAATCCAGTCTAGCCAAGTAATAACACTAACCATGCCAGCTTTATCAAAGATGCCCGATAAAAATGGTCATACCACATTAAAACTAGACTGGTTGCTGTGACAAATCCAGGGACTTTTATTTCGTCTCCCCAAGAGAATTATCCACCCATATGGGACTAGCTAAGTGAGCTCCCTACGCTTAGCACCCGTTATGTGACCGGATGATTGGAATTCCTCTGGTGGTAAGTCCTCCTTAGGGGACAGGAGAAACTCATAGTGACTTAAGTCACCGCTACCCCCCAGAGACTAACACCTTTTATGGGGTATACAGGAACTAGAAACAATGGAAAAATCGGTCTCCTGAAGTCATTAAAGATGCGGAATCAATCAGGAAGGGAGTATCCACGAACCCTGTGGAGTTTAATTGCGCTGCAGCGCACACTGGGCGGAAAAACGCTTCAAGATATGCGGCGTTGCACCCAGAGACCCACACTAGGAAGTGAAACATAGTCCGGCAGCTAAGAAACAGGAGCTATGGGGTATGGCAGCCAGAGCGAGAACGGAATACTGAGGCAGAACCTCGGGGAGGAACCACCTAAAAGCACTCTCACAGAGCCAGCAGGAACCAGGAAGAGCAGCGAGACGAGAGGCAGACATCCTACATAGCCCTCCGAACGAGCACCGCTTGTCACATACAGGTACCGGACGGCTTCCGAGGAATGATAGTTGAGCTCCAAGACCAGAGAATGAAACCCCAGAGTAGGGAGAGAAACCGAAAGAAGCCCCAGTGTGGGGAAAAGCCAAGAAGCCCCGCAGTGAGGAGAGAAACAGCAGAAGGTGTGGATGAAAGAGCTGAGGAGCCCAGAGCGGTAAATGAGCAAGAGCAAGCCCCAGAGAGGGGGGCAAAGAGACTGAAAGAACCCCAGACTGCGGGGAGGGGAAATACAAAAGTCTCCCCAAAGGGAGAAGGACTGTGAGACATGCAAGTTTAAAGGTGAACCAAAGATGCCCTGCTGGAACTCAAGACAGCACTCCAGCTGTACGCAAACTCTGTTTTTGGACTGTAAACCTAGGAAAGTACTTATGGTAAAGCGACACAACGATGGGAGGTCAGACGCCAGCAGAAAAGCCTTTCCCTTGGACAAGGCCCAAAAGTATGTCTTGGTTGTTTTATATTTTCTTTTGAGCATGTGGAGAAAAAGTAGGTTAGATAAGGATTTTGGAGAGATGTATACACAGAGTAGGGCTTGGTATCATGGAGTTAGGGAAAGATTATATCTTTTTGAATCAGAAGAGAAAATGAACCTTTTGAAAATCATGCCTGCTTGTCAGTCTTCGGATTTGGACTTAACACAAGTAGTGTCAAATGTGGTATTTGTACAACCTGTTACAGGGTTGACCCACGGGTTAGTCAAGAAATGGGAGCAGGAGCTAGACTCCCAGAAGTTGCTACCTCCCAGTCCATTGGGTTTAACCTCCTTTGCCTGATGGAGGTGGAGAGCCCCACCTAATAAAGGAGGTTAGTGTCTATGGGTTTGGCCATCTCACACCCCAAAGGAACCTATGGCTGATTAGCAGCCAAGTTGGAGTTTGCTTGGAAACACTGCTTGGATGTAGCGGTTGGGCCATTATGCCATAATACAGGGGGTCGGGGTGAGTAAAAGTAGTATTGCACTATGCAGGAAGCCATAACTATCAAATAAATCTGGTGATCCCATAACCCAGGCGATCATAGAGCGACCTCTGACCCCTCATTTACAAGAAGTTGAAGATCTCTCCACCACTGAGAGAGGTAACCTTGTTTTTGGGCAGATGTTTAAAAACATAAACCTGCTATCCCAAGCAGACTAGGATGATACCACCTGACTACTGGACATTGCCAGAGGAAGACCAGAGTCTGTCAGAATCCTTTGAACAGCTTATTTCTAAAGAACAATGGGCCGACCAAAAAAGACCCTTCTTTTTTTCAAAAATAATTCCATTATATCAAGGGTATGTAGAGGGTGACTGAATCCGTAAGAGCCAGCTGGTCACCCGTCAGTCACAGAAAGGTCTTAACAGCTGGACATTAAGGGATAGGGAAAACTCAGGATCTGGCCCTCTGCATGTTTTATTGGCCCGGTGTATTTGCCAACATCAAATCCTAGGTCGCCTTCTGCAAAATCTGCCAAAATGCTTGAACTGCCAAATACCCTGAGCCCCCTTACATCTTCTTTGTTATTGAAGTCAATTTTTCCCGAATAGCCATGGACATTGTGGGTCTCCTGGAATCCGCCAAATTGGATAATGAATGTATCTCAGTGATCCTAGATTAAGCAACTTGATACCCTGAACCCCTTCCCATGAGAAATAACAGTACCCAGCAGATCCTGAAACACCTAATTCCCATCCTGTTCAGAGTAGGGTTTCCTAAGAAAATATTGACTGATCAAAGCACAGCCCTCATGTCCTGTCTAATGTGGGAAGTGAAGGAAATGTTTAATGTTAAGACACTGTAGACGTCTGTGTACCGTCCAGAAATGGATGACTTAGTGGTACGTTTTAATCAAACTCTAAAGTTTATCCTTAGGAAGCTGGTAGAGACTAATGGAATTAAATGGGACCTTATAATACTGTGGGCCCTCTTCACAGGAAGAAAAAACCCTCATTCCAATATTCCCCCTTTAAGTCGACATATGGAAAGGAACCCCGGGATGTGCTCGATATACTCATAGAAACTTGAGAAGTGAGAAAGGATGCTCCTTTACCCATATCCCAGGCCACTGCCAAATTGAAGTCTCACATGAACGCTGTAAGAGATTAACGCCCACCTGTCCAAGACTCAAGAGCACCAGAAGAGGAATAATGACCACAGGGCAGTTGCTAGATCCTTTTGGGCTGGCAACTAGTTTTACTACCCACTTCTGATAATAAGATGATTTAAAGATGGTATGGACCCAATGAGATCCTGGAGTACAAAGGCCGCCTTAACTAACTTGTTTCCCAGCCCACCCGAAGAGTAAAAACCAGATTTATCATATCAATCTATTGAAGCCCTGGGGAACTAGCAGAGTAGAGCAAACCACCATAACTATTGCTGCACATCTGGTAGAGGATGGGGAAAAGCCTAAACTAATTCCCAACAGTCTTCGTAGGAAGCAACAAGCAGCGCGGCAGGATTTATTGATGCAGTTTCCCAAGTTCTTTTTAGAGGAACCGGGGAGAGTTTTAAAAAAAAGTCTTCCATTTGATTAGAACACTTCCTGGTCAGTTGATAAAACTGAAGCCCTGTTCGATGCCGAGACCCGAAGACAGACCATGGCGAAAGAAATAGAGGAAATGCTGAAAGTTGGGGTAATAGAACCATCATAAAGTTACTGGTCTTCCCCTATCATTCTTGTTCCAAAACCTGCCAACTGATGGCGATTCTGCATAGATTTTCAAAGACTAAACTATTGCAGTCTTCGATAGTCATCTTATGCCCAGAATGGATGAGTTGATAGAATGTCTAGGGAATGCCAAGTTCATCACCACCTTGGACTTGACGAAAGGCTATTGGCAGGTCCTTCTGAACCCAGCAGATGGCGACAAGACTGCTTTTAGCATCCTGGTTGACTGTACCACTTTATTGTCCACCCGTACGGACTATGCAGAGCTACTGCCACCTTGCAGAGACTCATGGACAGTCTTCCAACTCTACGTGTCCTTTGATGGAGCCCATTTAGATGATATAGTGATCCATTGTGCAAGTTGGGAGGAACATCTACGACACCTTCTATGAGGTCACAAGGTCCTTGAGAAGGTTAACCCAAAGAAGTATCATCTGGCCCAAAGCATTGTAAATACCTAAATTACTTTATTTGCAATGAGTTAATACAGCCACAAAGTGAAAAGGTAAAAGCAGTGACCCAAAACCCAGTCGCTAAAACCAGGTGGGAGGCTAAAGCCTTCTTATTGCTAGCCAGCTATGTAAGGAACTCATGGTGGCAACAGTAAAGACAGACACAAGTGATCTGTTTTTTTATTTTAAATATTTGTATTTGGTTTATTAAATGAGTTAATCAGATCATACATAAACACAACAATTTATACAAACACTGAATACAAAGTGGGTGTTTATTGAACAATGAATGCAGGGTGGAAAAACGCCTAAGCTAAACCTAAATCTAAGATGGGAGCAAGCGTTGACCATCAAATGAAAAATAAGCCAATCCTAGTGGCGTTGTGTCAAAATAAAAGTGCCTATACTAAGAAAAACCTATTGCCAATTCCTTACAACTAATTATAGAAAGAATGTGGGATAGGGTTTCAATAAAGAAAGTGTTCCAAATAATAAGTCAGGATGTGATTGCCAGGGGGTCTCCCTTGCCCTAGTTTTCAGCACCGGACAAGGTGAGACTTTGGAACACAGCACATGCTCAAACTTTCTCAGCACGAGCCGACAGTTCAGTTCCATATATCAGGTTCTTCGATGGCAAAGTCTCTGTGCATTAAAAAGTTGCTTGCCTTGGAGGCCTGATGTATCCAACAAACAAGCACAAAGTTATTTTCCACAGTTCACGTTGGGTGATGGCTTTTCACCCCTGATCTCCCTCGACTGGGCTCAGACCCACTTGACAAGGAACAATTCACTTCCCCTGGTCTTCCAATACCTCTTACTTTCACAAGTCTTCATCTCTTTTTAAACAGTACTTCAGGCTTCATCTCTGATTGTCAGCTTCCCTCTTTCGGGTTCACTCTCGCCAATTTTTACCATACACTGTTCATGCGCTCATTTCACCATGCAGGATTCATTTCCCTTAGCTATGCAATCATCTGTCGGTCAAAGACTTTCGATGGTAGAGAGGATTTTACAAGACCCCTGTATGACCACTTTGACCTCTTTTCGTCTCTTTCCAAGTGCTTCTGGTTACGGTAGTTTAAACCATCAGGTAATCGCCCAGGGTTTCCTGCTTGAGCACCCACGTGGTGCCGGCCACCTCTGGTCCCCCCCTCCCTCTTCCGTCAATCGTATCTTTAATTCTTTCAAAGTTCACATTAGCCGTTGGCTACTTTTCGCTCAACACAGTTCGGTTTCTTATCGATTCTCCCTTCGGCTCACTGGCTGTGATGAGCCGCATGCCTTTCTTTACAACTTGGATTCAAGGTCGATGGCAACAAGACCAACGTCGTTCCCTGCTCTGGTTATCAGCGGAGGGTTGTGCGGACCGTAGACATCTGCTGCAACACATGCTGGCTATTGTTTGTGGTCTTATGATTCCTTCTGTGGAGGATTCACAGGCCTTGGTCGGAAAGGGCAAGGTTGCTTCTCCCCTTGTCATCCTCGCGGTCTACACCATCTTTGTCCTCCTCTTGAACTGCCGTGTTGCATTAGCTCTCATGTTATGCGGTCTGCCTGGCTCGTCCTGTGCTCTCGTGCTCCACCTTTTATCCCTGTGGGGAAGGGAAAGGGCTGTCAGGTGTGTGGTTCTGGTCTATTGCCTGATTTTACCTGACCCCATGTATTGGGACATGTCAGGTAAACGGCTCTGGTGTTAGTCTGTTGTCTTTCGTGTTGTGTGAAAGCGTTTGTGTGGGAATTCGGGGGGGCAGTGTTTTGGAATATCCTATGTTGTAGGATTGGAAAAGGTGTTGAAAGAAGGGGCATACTGCATCTGGCCCACCAGTGTCCCACTCCCCAAGGACCCCCCCTTCCAGGTGATCCCTCCCCCTCACTGGTCCACCCCCAGGAACTGGATCCAATAGCGATGGCTGTGTCCTGGCCACCTGGATGACAGATCCCCAGGGACTAGCTAGGGAGACACCGTCAGGTTTGTCACAGCTATTATCAGCGGTTTCACTCAACATGTTGCACCCTAACTGCTAGTCTGACAGACAAACTTAATTCACAGCCCAACAAACTTGTCTGGTCTCTGGGACACCAGAATAGCCTGGACGTCCTAAAGAAGGTCCTTTGCAGTGAAACTATACTCCAGAAGGGCACATCCAAGTTAGGAGTGGGTGTGATCCTGTCCCAGTAACAAGACAATCAGGAACACCCAGTGTTGTACAAAAGTTGGAAATTATTTTCCTGGGAAAACAATTATCCACCTTTAAAGTTGGAAGCCCTAGCCGTCAAATGGGCAATCATCAGTTTGAGGTATTCCCTGACTGGCAGGAAGTTCAAGCTCATCACTGATCGCTCTCCCTTAAACTGGATGTATTTGCGAAAAGACACCAATACTGTATTGAGTTGGTTTTTAGGCCTACAGCCTTTCTGCTTCATGGTTGAGCATACAAAGGGTAAAGACCAAGAGGATGTGGATTACTTCTGCTGTTACCCTTTGGACCAACTGGAGGAGGGCATAAAACAGTGGGGGTATTTGACAAATCCAAGGAGTCCGTTGCTTCTCCCTTATGGGGGCGCTATCCCTATTGGGACTAGTGAGGTGAGCCCGCTACGCTAACCAACCCCTATGGGTCAGGGTATACGGGATCACTATGGAGGTAACTTCTCCTTATGGGGCATGGGAAACCCAGAGAGAGATTTAAGTCACCATCCCTTTCCCCCAGAGACTAACAACTTTGAGGCATGCAGGAACTAAGATGTGTGAGAACCCTTTACCAATGGCTGGCTCAGCTTCTGACCAAACTGTATTTCATCCTCTTTAGGGAAAATGGCAGAATGATGAACAAATCAGCCTCCTGAAGTCGTGTCAGGCAAGCAACCAATCAGAGAGGAATATCAGTGCAGCCTGCAGAGTTTGATTACATCACAACGCACATTGAGTTGGGAGATGCTTTGAGAAACAGAACACCAGACGTGCTGTCGTGCACAGGTCTCCGCAACTAGGAAAGTGCAACGCGGTCTGGCAGGCTAGAAATCGGAGACATGTGGAACCAGAGACATGTGGTGTGGCAGCCCGAGTGAATACGGACTACCTCAGCAGTTTGAGGCAGAGCCTGGAGGAGTAACAGCCCACAAGCCTTTTCACTGAGCCAGCGAGAACCCGGAGGAGACTCGCACTGCGTTGGAGCCCAGTCGAGGTGTAACTTAAGCGTTTCTTCAGCGAGACAAGAGGCAGTAGTTACAGGCTAAACAAAAGACCTGATGGCTGGAAGGTTTGGAATCAATCGTATCCTCTGGGCACCCCTCCAGACCATCTTTCTTCGCCTGCCAAGCCATTACAAAAGGGGAAAGACCATATGCAAATCAGACTTCATTCCACCCCAAACAGGGCCCTCCAGTCCAAACTGCTTGGTCACATCCCTTCTGCACAAGACCACAAGCACCCCCCTTGCTCATCATACACAGGCACACTGTCTCGTCCAAGGAACAGGAGGTGGGCAGTAAGGCGAGAAGAAGCCCGGTGTGGGGGATAAAAAGAAAAGTCCCAGAGTGGCAAGAGAAACTGAGAGATGTCCCTGTGTGGCAAAATAAGAGAGAAGCCTGTTGTACTCCGTGGGGTCTGCTACTGGATACTGTGTAATCGAACAGACCCCCTCCTACTGAAGATAAGACTTTCTTCCTGAGAGCATGGCTTGCAGGTTATAATAACCTGTCCGGCCAAGGGCTCAGGCAAAAAGACAGGAGACACACAGAGCCAAAGGGGAAAAACATAATTCAAACAATAAATACCTCTTGCTTTCTTGTTGTTAACACCACATTGCCCAATGCCCACAACCTTACCTGTTGTTGTCAGCTTGATTGCAGAAGAACCTACTTGCAGAGAGGCACAAGGTACGTTGGAGCAGCAATCCTAAGAAAATTCAGCTGGTATCCAGAAGCAAAGGTACCTATTGAAGGTACGTGTTTGTAGACAGAAGAAATCCCTGACCCGGGCGGAACGGGGTCGCAACTGGGACAGAGAAAGGCCAAAGGAATTAAAAAGAAACCACAGCAGAGCGTCCAGGAACAGAGTCCAAAACAAACGGAAAAAACCACTATCTTCTCGCTTGATGCAGCAGAGCGTCCTTTGAGAGAGAGGTGTTGCATACCTTCGGGAATCACAGGAAAGGGTCCGATCTCCTTGAGAGGTGGGTGTGTCCTCGCTAGCAGCAAAGTGTCCGATGGTGCAAGGACACAGGTTCACAACGTTTGGAAATCCAGAGGCAGGTAAGCGGAGGAGCACAATGGGGGAGAAACAGGAAAGTGGGGTACCGAGGCAACCAGATCTAGAGGGGTTAAGTGGGGGCAAACCAAATAATCGGTCCGGGTTCAAAAGGAGCAGTGAAGCAGTCCGAAAGGAACGGGGCACCAAACGCAGAATCGGAATCCGAAGCAAAGTCGAAGAAACCAAGCCTAGTCAAAGCACAGGAACAGAAAAAACGAGTAATCACCAGGAAACGCTGCTAGCTGTGCCGAAGCTAACTGTTTAGGAGCACCGGCAAGCTGTGAAGGCAAGTCCTAAATAGAGTGCAGACGTCCTGGTGAGGCGTGGAATGCATTGAGGCAACTGTTTCATGTCTACACAGAACGCTAATCCTGGGGGCAATGTAGTCCCATGGATATGGCACTGGTGGCGTTGCCCTAAGCACCATGGCAATCGCCAGGTACTTCCTGCGCGGACACAGCGGACTCTTGAAGAGGCATGGAATATGACAAAGCCACAGAGTGGGGAGAGAAACCATGAGAAGCCCCGGTGGGGAGAAAAATCCAAGAAGCCCCAGAGTGGGAAGAGAAACAGCAAGCAGCCCTGGAGTAGGAATTAGAGACAGAGAGAACCACAGTGTGGGTGAAAGAACTTGGTCGCACAGCGTGGGAAATGAGCACGAGCGAGCCCTGGAGTTGGGGTGGATGAGACTGAAAGAACCTTGTACTGCAGGAAGGGGAAACACGAAAGTCTCCCCAAAGGGAGAAGGACTGTGAGACAGGCAAGCTTTCAGGGAACCAGAGCGACTCGATTGGAACCCCTGGACGGCACTCCAGCTCTACTGGTTCTATATGTTTATGGAGTGTGAACATAGGCAAGGGCCTATGGTAAAGAAACTCTAGCGTGGGGGTCAGACACTAGCAGTGATCCCTTTTCCTTGGGCAAGTCCCAAAAGCATGTGTTGGTTGTTTTATGTATGTATTTTAGCAGTAGGGAGGGAAAGTAGGTTAGAATTAGATTCCTGGACAAAGGACTTAATTTATGTTTGACCATCTTGAGACCCTGACGAGCACCCCTTTCTACCTTGTTTTGTATAGAGTAGGGCTTACTATCGTAGAGTTAGGTAAAGATTGTCTTTTTGAATTTGAAGAGAAAATAAACCTTTTGAAAGTCATGCCTGTCTGGCATTTTTGTGTGGTGTGGTAAAGAGACAGTCTATCCATATAATATCACTTATCACACTGGCTTCATCATAGCTACCATCCCTTCATAATTTTTTACTGAGCATCTTTGATTATGCTAGCGTCACCTCCCTGCCACCCCCTGCACACCAAAATCAGGGGCCTGGCCAGTGTCAACCACACACTCTGCCCCACACATCCGTGCAACATTCACTCACTCATTCATACAGCATTCACTCGCGCACCCATACACCATATACTTGCTCATTCATATGTGCACACACCCATGCATTATACTCACATACATTAATTAATTCATACACGTAAGTATACATAAAATAAATCACAAATGGATTGTGTCCTCCCACGTATTCCTTATCTTTGATATTTCCAATATCTCAGCTTTGCTGCCTTGGAACAAGAATTTCAGCAGTGGGCACTGTGCGTCAATGCCTGTCGAGTCGATGTCCCTTGGAGGCTTCCTTCTCACCGTTGACGTCACCGCAGGTATATGTAGCACGCGCAGCGCCCATCGGCCTTAGTTCCGTTTTTCTGCGCTTTTAGCTTCTGATGCCTAACGCCTCGTTCCTGACAGGAATATTTACGGAATCTTCTTTAAATTTTCTTCTAAATATCATCATCTCGAGTTTCGAAGCGAAATGGCTTCGTCATTGGCATTGTCCACTCTTCGATCCGGCTTCAAGTGCAGTGACTGCGGTGCAAAGATGTCCAATGCGGACCATCACAGGATCTGTCTGTGCTGCATGGGGTCGAATCATCAGTCTTCAGAGTGAGAGTACTACCTGTCGATGACGGCCAAAGCCTTGAGAGACCGTAGAGGGAAGCTTGCAGCAGTTAAGCCCCAAAAATCCCCTTCTACGCCATCTAAACAAAAAATCTTTGACGAGTTGAGGACAGCTTCTCCTCGTCGAAAAAGGTCCAAATGATCCCGTTCACGAAGTGGGTCACACCATTCGTCGACTTCGAGGCATGGAACGAAAAGGCCCCATAGGTCACCTTCTTCCTCGTCATCTAGTTCACCCGAAGGCGTTGTTTGTCCCACCAAATCTAGAACACCGACCCAGTGGGAGGAGTTTAGACTCTGAATGTTAAGGGTTTTCAAAAAAACGCAGCCTTGCCTCCCTCGACAACACCTATAGGCGATGCACCTTTTGAAAGACCTCGGAAGCACGAGAGCCGTGCGTATTCGGACCCGGCCGCCTAGTCTCCTTGAGAGCGATCCCACCCCTCGAGTCGAGGAAAAAGTCAATTCAAAGACTAAGATTCTGACATCAACGCCGAAGGAGTCCACTATAACAGGACCGAAAAGTGTCATTGATGCCATCGGCGCCGATACCTCTGGAGAAGCCATCAACGCCTCAAGTGTCGACCTCATCGACGCCAGTTGTGTCAATTCCATCGACACAATCGTTGCAGCCATCAACTTTTCTGTAGAAGCCATCAACACATTTGCCGAGGGCCATCGACGTCGACACTTTCGGCTCCTATAACAACAAACATTATGTCAACTTGAGTATACTCCATTACCACGGTCAGACTTCAAGTCCTTATCTTCAATTTATGAAGATGCAGAGGAGTCCTCTGGTGAAGAAAGACCCTTTGGACTACAATATGGGACACCATCAGTGCCTGAGGCACTCGTATCTGACGACTCTTGCAAGAGTGCCTTTCTGAGGCTAGTGGGATTGACACCTCTTCTGAGGTTGAATTTGGAAGGCCAGACCCTGGTGACAACGCTGAGGTAACAGACAGCTAATGTCAAGGGTCATGGAATACATGGGATGGTTGAGACCCACACCTATTTTTGAGCAGAATGATCCTACCGACATATTGGACATAGGGCCACGGGAGGATCCAATTATGTCTTCTCGCCAAGCCTTGCAAAAGAGGGTGGCTTCTAATTGGGAGGCACCAGAGGTTACTCCAGCTGTAAATAAAAAACTGACCGCTAAGTACAGAGTTTCTAGCTCTGATCCTTCTTACCTCTCCAAGCACCCAACACCAGAAAGTCTTTTAGTGCAGGCAGCCACAAAATGCCTACCTTACCATACCCCAGGATCGGGACGACAACCGTTATGACGCTATGGCCAAAAAGGTTTTTTCGGCCGGCAGTATGGCTTTAAAGTCTGCCAATGCTACGTGCACGCTAGCGAGGTTCACACACACCCTTCATTCACAAGACTGCCGTAGGAGGCAGGATGTCGCAGCATCTGACAGAATGGCAGGCTAATTCTTCAGATGCTTGGGCCTTGGAAACAGTTGCCCAAGGTTAGTGCCTACCTTTCCTGCAAAAACCTCAGTCATCCACCGGGGAACAACTCTTTGAGGTTCCAGATCCGCTTCTTATGCAGGAGATTTTAACAGTGCTAGAGAAAGGTGCTATAGAACTAGTACCTGTAGCGGACAGGAACAGGAGTTGGTACCCCTCATATTTTTTAATTCCCGAGAAGGACGGAGGAATGAGACCCATTTTAGACTTGAGAGACTTGAACAAGTTCCTCAGGAAGGACAAGTTCAAGATGGTAACCGTTTCTCAGATCCTTCTGGCCCTCCAGCTTCAGGATTGGATGGTATCATTGGACCTCCAGGATGCTTACTTTCATGTGCCGATCCATCAAAACCACCGACAGTACCTGAAGTTTGCCGTTGGTGGTTCTCATCATATTCGGGTTCTGCCATTTGGGCTGACCTCTGCCCTGAGGGTTTCACCAAGCTAATGGAGGTTGTGGCAGCGAGTCTCGGGAGAAGGGAGATTCACGTCTACCCCTACCTGGACGATTGGCTGATCAGGGCCAGTTCCCCAGAACAGGCCCTGATACATCACAGCTCCACCTGTCACTCCCTTCACAGGCTGGCCTTCTCACTCAACTTCAAGAACTCCAACATGATACTATCACAAAGACTCCAATTCTTTGGAGCAGTCCTCGATGCATCCCTGGGAAATGCCTCACCACCAGAGGTGAGGGCTCAAGACATTCTGCAGATGGCGACACATTTTCAGAATGCCAGCATCTACCGGCCTTCAATTTCCTGAGGTTGCTTGGTCTAATGGCATCCTGCATTTTTCTGGTGCCAGAGGCTAGCCTGAGAGTGAGATCTCTCCAGTGGGCTCTCGGGACCCAGTGGTCACAATTCTCAGAAAGGATGTCAGATCTCCTACAAATCCCAACTGTCTCACTGGATCTTCAGTGGTGGGCCTGTCAGGAAAAACTCTTGAAAGGAAAATCTTTTTGGCAACCATGGCCGGAGATAACAGTAGTGACGGACGCCTCACTCACAGGATTTGACCATCAGCGGTCGTTGGTCTCTATTGGAGTCCAAACTACATATCAACCACTAGCGCTGAAGGCCTTTCTGCCCTCTGTATGGGGAAAGAATGTCATAGTAATGATGGACAACACAGTGGCCATGTACTATCTCAACAAGCGAGGAGGTGTAGGGTCACTACCACTGGGCAGAGAGGCAATGCAGCGCTGGTTCTGGGCAATACAAAAATGAATCTCTGTCGGCAGTTCACCAAGCCGGAGAGAAGGACACGACGGCGGATGCTCTGAGCAGGCAGAGCATAGTCTCCCACGAGTGAGAACTAGCTCAGGAAGTCCTTCAGGAGATCTTCACCCTTTTGGGAACCCCTCAAGTGGATCTGTTCATGACCAGTGCCAACAGGAAGTGCGAACTGTACTGTTCAAGGGAATTTCCCCCGAGAGGAGCTCTAGGAGACGCGTTCGTGGTGGACTGGGAGTTTCCACTCCTGTACGCGTTTCCTCCAATCCTCTTCATTCCTCATGTAATCAGGAGGCTAAGAAGGTTCAGGAAATCAATGATCCTAGTTGCCCCGGACTGGGCCAGGAGAACATGGTACTCGGACCTTCTGGACATGTCCATCTGCCCTCCGATACATCTTCCACAAAGAGAGGATCTTCTCTCGTGAGAGGAGGGTTGGGTTCTCCATCCGGATATCAGGACTCTCAGCCTAAACGCATGGTTTCTGAGAGGCTGAGATGCAAGGATTGGGACCTCACAGACAACGTAATAGAGGTTTTGCTTTCGGCCTGAAGGTCGGCAATCAAATCTTTATACCGCTGCTGCTGGAATAAGTTCTGCAGCAGCTGATGTAGAGATAAGAATGTTGACCCTTTCTCATGTAATAAATACACCGATGGTGTTATCCTTTCTATTACATCTGGCAAATCTGGGGCTCAGATTGGTACCATTAAGGGATATCTGGCAGCGCTTTCCATTATTAAGCGCACTTCAGAGGACGTCTCCTACTTTAAGATTCCTTTAGTAGTATGATTTTTTAAGGGACGTACTAATGCTCACCCTAAATCCCGTTTCAAGTACCACTATGGGATCTCAACTTGGTGTTAAACTACTTGATGGGAGCTCCTTTCGAGCCTCTACATTCTTGTCCATTAGACTTCTAACTCTGAAAACTGTCTTCTTAGTGGCAATAACATCAGCCCGAAGGGTGAGTGAGCTACAGGCTTTATCTTGCAAGCCTCCTCATACTGCCTTTCATAAAGACAGAGTTGTACTAAAAGTGAAGCCTACTTTTCTCCCCAAAATTGTTTGAGTTTCATATTACTCAGAAAATAACGTTGCCATCTTTTTATCCTCCTCCGCATCCGGGGAAGGAAGAAGACTTCACAGGCTTGACCCTGGACGTGCACTGAGCTTTTACATCTCCAGAATAGAAAAATTGCAGCAGGAGGACCAGTTATTTGTGGGCTATTCAGGTCACAAATTGGGACTGGGCATTACCAAGGAAACTATATCCATATGGATTATACGAACAATATTGGAATGTTACAAACTGGCAGGTAAAGTCCCTCCAGAACATCTAATAGCTCATTCTACCAGGGGCATTGCAACTTCGTCTGCCTTGCAAAGGGGTGTTCCGATAAGATAAATGTGCAGCTGCCACATGGTCGTCTCTGCACACCTTTACGAAACATTAAGTTTAGACTCCTCCTCAGGCCAAGATTCTGCTTTTGAAAAAGCATACATAACCACACTAATTTCTACTCCCATCTCCAAATTGCGTAAACTGCTTTGGGAGTGTATCAAAGATAAGGAATATGTGGGAGGACACAATCCATTCGAAGAACAGGTTACTTACCCATGGTAACATTCTATCTTGTGCGGTTGCAGTCTACGCTCTCTCGTGGAGCAACCGTTGAACACAAGGTAAAGCTCCACTCGTCAAAACGGAACTGAGGCCAACGGGCGCTGCGCATGCTACATATACCTGCGGTGACGTTGATGTCGAGACGGAGGCATCTGAGTGACATCGACTCAACAGGCATTGACGCACAGCACCCCCTGCTTAAACCTTTTTTTCTGAGGCAGCAAAGCTGAGATATTGAAAATATCAAAAATAAAGAATACGTGGGAGGAACATCCAGTCTAAAGAACCTTGCTATTGGTAAGTAACTTGTTCTTCTAGCGGATTCTGTTCTCCCATGGATTCTTCATCTTTGATATATCCATACCCTGCTTTGCAGTCTGTGAAAAATGTTCGACAGCAGAGGGCGCTGTGCGGCATCAAGTCTATATCCCTCAACGGTTAACATTCCCACATCTGGACGTGATGTTGATGAGTGTATAAATAGCATGCACTGAGCCCTTTGCCTCAGTTCTGTTATTCCACATGCACAGCACATTCTAGGAAATGTTCGACTCGCCTCAGCGATTCTAACTTCTTAATTCGTATTGATTTCTCTATAATGTCTACTCCGAAAACAGGCTTTAAGAGATGTACGGACTGAAACTCGAAGATGTCGAGAACAGATCCACACTATTATGTCACTGTTTCCTCGGGAATGATCAGAAAGTCATCAAGTGTGGCTCCTGCCAGTGGATGACTAGCAAGACCTTAAAATAGAGAAGGTCAAAACTTGCCCTAGGTCGGTCGGTTTCAAAGTCTCCATCCTACACTACTTCAAAAAGAAAATCTTCTTAAGGCAAGAGCTCTACTGGAGACAAGTCTCCAGAGAGCCCAAGAAATTCTCAAAATGCCAAGTGGTCGATCCAGGAACGAGTCGAAGAAACAATGCCATCATTCCTTATCTTCTGACTCTTCACCCGACAAGTGTTTGGTACGTTTTCCCCTATACGACCATCCCGGCGGTCAAATGGAAAAAAGTTCTGTCAATACATGGACGTATATTCGAAGGCAGCCCCTCCTCGTCCTTCGATAGAGCCAAAGAAGGCTAGTGATCCGACCTCGTCTTCCAAAATCTGCAGGGAATGCGAAAAGGCTTTAACTTGCGCACCCAAAAGCCTGAGTCTGAAGACCTCAAGGATGTCGTCTCGAGTAGCGTGGCCTGTGTTGACCATAGAGACTTCATCAAAGCCAAAGTCTTCACAAACTTCTTTGTCGAAGAAGCCAACATTTGACGTCGACCTCGGATCCAATTATGAGTTTTGCGAAGGCCATAACTCAGCATGGCATTACAGATTTCCTTGATATATGATATAAGTCATTTACACAAGTGTTTCTAGGCACAACAAGAAGGGGAAACAGAAGGACAAACAGCAATCTTTCTAGGCCTCGTCATTCAGATCATGCAAGTGCAGGGAAGAGGGGAGAAGTGCCAAGAGGCGTTGGGAGGTGAGAAGTGCAGGTGACTCGATAAGTGCTTCCAGAGGGTGGCTCTTAAGTGCAAAGAGAAGGGACTGTATGGTTACAGATACACAGGGTTGGACTGGGACAAGAAATAGGCCCTGTCACCTCAAAATAAGTAGCCCACCCCTCGCCTGACGACCCTTGACCTCTGATGACATCACCAGAAGTGATTTCGTTTGACCCCACCCCAAAGTGACATCCCAGGAAGCGATGAAACACGACCTTTCACCCCATGACAAAACAGGAAATAGCATCAAACAGCATTGTTCCTAAGTACACTAGGAAAAATATGGTTATAATTTCACTAATGTGATTTTCATTTCATACAACAATGGATCATTAATATCTGTGTGTATAGATCCATATTGTCAAATTACTGTGAATGCAAGCAGACGTCCAAGGCCAAATGATATGTCATTGTATAGCACTTATGCTTAAGCCCTTTTTATAGAACAAATATGCATACAATATCACCCAACCTGCGTTGGTACTCATTTATCGACCTAAGAAGGATGAAAGGCTTTTTTGAAGAATTATTATTATTTTTTTTAAAAAGAAACAAAATATCCACTTTTTTTCTCAAACCTGCCCAGGCATGGCCTAAACCAGCCCTCACTACCCAGGGACGATTCCGGCCCAGCCATGGGCCGAAAGGCTGAGTGGCCTATCGGACCCTGCAGATACAGACCCCTAAGTGCTGAGGGACCCCGGAGGCAGTGCAAGGGCAACTAGACATGCAGGAGTGTGGGCCCAAGTTCAGGTGTGGCCAGGTGACCACTGTGCGGAACTATCAGGGACATTAGCTGGGTAGCGGAAGAGAGAAAGTGGAAACGAAAAGGAAGATCTTGAGTTGCTTCCGGAACCAGAGGTGGTTCTGCTCAAGTTTGAGAGAAGCAGGGAGGCTGTTCCAGAGGGAGGCCCCAGCCAAGAAAAAGAGAGATGCCCTCCATTCTCTGCTTGGAAAAGCATCTGAACCGCAGAGAATTGGAGTTGGATGAGCGGAAAGCTCGAGAAGGAAGATGTTTAGGAAGAGAAAGTTGGAGGTAGTGTGGTCCCAGGCCCCAGAAAGCCTTGTGGACGTTGCAAAGGGTCTTGAATTTGATCCTTGCAGCCACAAAGGGCCATTGCAGAGATATCAGAGCTGGATAGAGGAGATCTCTGGGCATTAGGCCAAGGGCACGTTTTACAGTCCTGTTCTGGATGAGTATTAAAGGTCAAAGAGTAAAGACTGGTAGATTTAGAAAGAGGCTGTTGCAATAGTCCAGCCTGTAGAGGACCAGGGCTCTAGAGACAGTGAGCTTGTGGGGGAAGGTGAGAAAAGGCAGAATACCTCTGAGGAGATGCAGCTGAAAGTGTGACTTCTTAGAGACACCAGAGATGTGAGGAGAGAAGGAGAGGGTGGAGTCGAAGATGACACCAAGGTTCCTTAACCTCACAGGAAGGAGCAGGAAGAGGGCCCAGCGTATGCGGCCAGGGAGAGAGAGGAAAGGAGGGATCAGAAAACCCTGTAAGGACCCTGTGCTACCTTCCCACACAGCTCTAAGAGAAATGTTTTAGAACATTGGCAGAAACCCAGCACCACTCCTGCTGCAAAGGAGTTCGTGAAAAAGTACAGGCCTCCATCTATTGACCCAGACTTTCTTCCCAAACACCCTACTTCAGAGTGTTTGGTGGTGCAGGCGGCTGCTTCCACCTCAAGAGCTGCAGCTCATCCAACCATTCCACCCGATAGGGACGATAAAGAATACAAATGCACCAGCCAAGAGGGTATTTATTCTGAGGGATGCATGGCACTGAAAGATATTAACTTGTTCACTGGCAAAATGCCCATATACTCTATGGAATGTAATTTCCCAGGTATCAGAAAACATTCCTGAGGGGGAGATGAGGGATTGTTTTAATAATATCACCAGCGATGGCAACAAGGCTTCCTGTCAGTCCCTCCAATCAGGACTTGATGCATCAGACAGCGTTGGTAGGTGTATGAGCTCTAGTGCAGTAATTGTAATGTTTGCATGGTTACATAAGTCTGGATTTGACCCAGAGACCCAATCAAGACTATTGTACATGCCCTTTGATGGGTCCAATCTTTTTGGACCTAAAGCGGACGATTGCTTAGAAAAACATCAAACTTCTATGGCTGCTGTAAAATCTTTAGGGGCAGCCATTTGTCAGCCACAACAACGACGCACACCTACGCAGGTTTTGAGAGGGCGTTCTTTTCGCTACTACTCCTCTATTGGACAATGGGGAAGAGGTAATACTACCCAAAGAGGACAAAGGAGGTTCTAACGTGCCACCAGAGGCCACGGTGGAAAAACTGCTCAGGAAGCCACCTCCTCTCAGCCACAGCCCCAAAAACCTCTCTGAGCACTTTGATCACAGAACCATGGTGGGAGGCAGGTTGACCCAACATCGGCAAGTATGGTATTGAATTACTCCAGATGCATGGTCACTACAGACAGTGGCCCAGGGGTACCCTCTCGGGTCACTACAGACAGTGGCCCAGGGGTACTGTCTCCATTCCTAAAAAGGCCTCCAGATTGCCCCCGACCGAGCAATCTCTTCAAGAACCAGATCCACTTCTTCTGCTGAGATTCTTTGAAAGATGCTGTGGAAAGGATACCTGTAGCGGAACAATACCAAGGTAGGTACTCCACCTATTTTCTGGTTCCAAGAAAGACGGAGAACTGAGACCCATCTTGGACCCGAGACACCTGAACAAGTTTCTCAGAAAGGACAGATTCAAGATGGTCACTCTTTCGCAGATCCTCTAGGCCCTTCAGCTCCAAGATTGGATGGTGTCGCTCGATCTTCAGGATGCTTACTTTCATGTGCTTATACATCCTAAGAACAGAAAGTACCTGAGGTTCATCAATGGCAGTTCTCAATATCAGTTTAGAGTACTGCCTTTTGGGCTGATCTCATCCCTGATGGTCTTCACCAAATTGTTGTGGTTGGTGGCAGCAAATCTAAGGAGGGATGGATTCACATCTTTCCCTACCTAGACAATTGATTGATCAGAGTTTGTTCTCCTGAACAGGCTCTGGAACATCTGAACAGCACCTGCAACTTGCTCCACAAACTGGGCTTCTCCCTCAACTTCAAGAAGTCCCAGTTGCCACCTTCCTAAAAGCTGCAATTCAATGGAGCGGTCTTGGACTCTTCCTCCGTGAAGGCTTCTCCTCCCGAATTGAGGGTTCAACATATCTTGCAGATGGATAGGAGAGTTCAGAGCAACCAACATCTGCCTGCATTCGACTTTCTGAGGTTGCTGGGCCTCATGGCATCCTGAATTTCCCTGGTGCCGGAAGTCTGCCTAAGGGAGAGGTCCCTCCCAGTGGGCCTTCAGATCCTAATTGTCACAATTATCATGCATGATCATGGACCTTCTTCAGGTCCTGAGCAAGGTCACAAAGGATCTCCTTTGGTGGGCCTGCGAGGAGAATGTGATGATGAGGGAACCTTTTTGGCAGTTCTGGCTGGAGATAACAGTAGTCACAGATTCTTCCCTCACGGTCTGGGGCAGCAACCATGAGCGTTCTTGCGAACAGCAGACTTTGGTCCCCATTACAATCAAGACTATTCATAAACCTTTTAGAGCTGAGGGCAATCAGGCACATGCTGATGGCCTTTTTGCCGTCCATACAGGGGAAGAACCTCCTAATAATGATGGACAACAGTGTCCATGCATTACCTCAACAGGAGGTGTGGGGTCCCTACCACTGGGCAGGGAGGCAATGCAGCTCTGATTTTGGGTGCTACAAAACAGGATATCTCGGTCGCTGGTCGCCTAGCCGGAGAAGTGAATGCACGGCAGATGGTCTGAGTAGGTAGAGCACGGTCTCCCAAGAGTGGGATTTAGCTCAGTAAGTCTTTTTAGAGATCTTCGCCCTTTGGGGAACCCCTCAAGTAGATCTGTTCATGTCCAGTATCAACAGGGATGTGTTCTGCTCCAGAGAATGTGGAGGCTTGGGAATTTCCACTCTTGTACGCGTTCCCACCAGTCCCTGTCATTCTGCATGTCATCGGGAACTCGAGGAAGTTTGGGATGTCCATGATCCCAATTGCTTCGGATTGGGCCAGGAGGATGTGGTACCCGGACCTTTTAGCATGTCCATCTGCCCTTCATTCCGTCTTCCCCAGAGAGTGGACCTACTCTCTCACAAGAGGTAGGCCATCTTCTTCACCCAGAAATCAGAACTCTGAAATGTTAAACCTGGTTTCTGAGCGGTGAAGATGCAAAGATTGGGACTTCCAGGAAGATGGGATGGAGGTATTGCTTTCAGCCAGGAGACCAGAAACAAAAGCAGTAGAACGCTGCCGTTGGAACAGGTTTTGCAGCTGGAGTATAGCTAAAGATATGGATCTTTTATTTGCGATATTGCTATACATCTGCCGTGATTTCCTTTTTGCTGTAACTACCCCTTCAGGGGCTGCGTGTGGCCACCGTCAAGGGTTGCCTGGCGGCATTAACGCATGGCAGAGCAAGGTTCTTACTTCAAGATGCCACTTGTCATTTGATTCCTCAAGGGATTTTAGGTCCAGTCTTGGGATTTGAACCAGTGTTTACTTTCTTCATGGTTAACATGGGAGCTCCATTTGAACTTCTTCATTCTTGCCCACTCAGATTAAACTTTGAAAACTCTTCTTGGTAGCCATCACTTCTGCTCGCACAGTGAGTGAGCTACACGCCCTGTCATCTAAATCTCCTTTTACACTATTTTCCAAGTAGAAGGTAGTCTTGAGGATTTGCCCCGCCTTCTTCCCCAAAGTCGTGTCTGAATTCCATCTGAGACAGAAAATAACACAGCTTTTTATCCACCTCCACACGCTTCAACGGATGAAGAGAGGTTACACAGCCTGGACACAAAAAGGGATCTTACTTTCTACATTTCTTGGATGGAAAATGTCAGGCAAGATGGCCAACTATTTATTGGTTTTACAGGCCTCGGCTAGGCCAAGCTGTGACGAAACAAACGTTATCCCTTTTTGATCATCCTATGATTTTTGAAATGCTACTCCGTTTTGGGAAAGGATGTCCCTGAATACCTAAGAGCCCATTCCACCAGAGGAGTGGCTACCACTTTGACTCTTCAAAGAGGGGTTCTGTGCAGGACATTTGTAATGCTGCTGCCTGGTTGTCACTACACACTTTCTAGAAGCAGTACTGCTTAAATCCTCTTAGGTCAGGACGTTCAGTTTGGAAGAGCGGTTCTGCACGACATCAATCGTGACAAAAATCCACCTTTCCCACCGCCATCTCCAAAACTGCTATGGGAGTCTATCAAAGATGAAGAATCCATGGGAGGACACAATACATTAGAAGAACAAATTATTTACCCTGGTAATGTTCTTTCTACTGGATGGTCCTCCCATGGATTCCCTCTCTCGCTCCCAGCTGAGTGTGAATGAATTTTGTAATATATTTCTCTTTCAACGCCTATGCGGGCTATATACTCCCCAAGTCAGCTGTGCAGGAAGAGAGAAAAACAAACAACTGAGGCAACGGGCGCAGTGCGTGCTTCTTATACTGTAATCGACCCGTCTGGAAATAACCGCCGAAGGACATAGACTTGGTACTGCACAGCGCCGTCTGCTGTCGAACATTTTTCAGAGTCTACAAAGCAGGATATTGTGATGAATTCAGAGCATTCGGCCATTCTTTCCCGGGGAGGATCCACTCCCCTTGAGGTTAGGGAGGTGAGCCCGCTCCACAAAACTTCCCTAGCCGTCTGGGCAAGTGGGATCTCACTGGGAGTAAGTCCCCTAAGGGACAAGGGCTCTAATTTCCACAAGGAACTCCCCATGCAAGCCACCTTATCTGCATATATGGGCCGGTCTCCAGTAATGAATAACGTGCCCTCCTTTTGTTTGGCTCCAGGCAATACTGCATCTGTCACGATGCCTGAAGGAGAAGGGAATATCCCTCTAAGAGCTGTGACAAATCACTGGAATCTGTCACTATTCCCCAAGAGCAAGCCTTTCCCTGTGAGGCTAGGGAGGTTAGCCCGCTCCACAACATCCTCCCTAGGGGTTGTGGTAAGCAGGACCTCACCTGGAGAGACTCCCCCTTTGGGCACTAGGACTCCCATTCGTACAAGGAATTACCTAAGAAACATAGCAATAATATACCGCCAAAAACATTAATGAGGAAAGGTATTAAGAACATACCAAAATATGTTATTGTCATCAGGAAATGCTAATTATTCCTTTGAAGGAAAAACTACATTGAACTGAGATGAGGAAAACGTTTTGTGGAGGAATACAGAGCGTAAAACAAAGAGAAAGGACTGTGATACAGCGCTGTGGAAGTCCCACAGAAAGGTAATAAAACATAGAGGTAGAGACTGGGAGGAGAGAGAGGGAGAGCCACAAGTTACAAACTTGGTCTCCAGCATACGCTGGAGAAGAGGTAGACATGCAGCGTGCTATACCGAAAAGCAAACCGAAAACTCCATGGGCGTAGTGTCAAGTAGGCACAAAGCAGAGAAGAAGAACCCTCGAGTTATGAACCTGCTTACAGACATATGCTGGAGGAAAGTCGGGCATGCAGTGTCCTATAACAAAGAGAAACACAAGAGACACATTAGATGCATGGCTTCAAGAACGGGAAGAGAGGAGAGAAGCAGAGGTGAATGCATGGCGTCCTCATCCTGTGCGAGAGCTAAGTGGGGGCTTGACCGCAATCAAATAGAAGTGGACCAGTGGCTCTGTGAACAACGCTGTTTCCACTTCCTTTGATTCAACATGGAATGAGCTGGCCAATGAGAGCCCAGGGAGATTGTATATGAAACCAGAGGAACTAAGAGAGACCAACGTGACCAGTGGAAGAGCAGGTCCCAACCAGTTGAGAATCCCAGTGACATTGTCCCTGAATACAACAAGTAACAGGGAAAGCAGGAGACCCGGGAGGGGGACTGAAGGTCATTACTGGAATGCTCATACCATTCCCAGTCGATAAGATATTGGCATTGAATGAAGAGAAAGAGAGTAATTGCTGTAACGTTCATACTTGTCCCAGTCGAGATAAAGCATTAACATGGAATGATGATCCTTACTGGGAGGTTTACACTCCAATAAGTCAAGGAGAAAGCTCTGAGATATTACCGAATAGCAAACAGTGTAAAAGGGGAAAACCTGAGGAGCAGATTGAAACCGAGAATAAAGTCCAAGCCCAATGTGGAACCCAACACTGTGAAATAAAGATTGAGAAGGCAAGAGAAAAGTTGTAAGTGCAGGATAAAGTTACCCTATGAAAGGAAACGATAAATACAAATGAAATAAGGCAAGAAGAGAATAAGGTGCGAAAGAATAAACAAGTGAAGGAGAAGGTTGAAAACCTGAAGAACACAGTATCAGAACTGAGGGACTTAATAAAAGTAGTTACCAAAAACTACTTGAGAATATTTTACTGACTAGAACATCATGAAGGATCAGTTTACAGGAGAAGACAGTCTCCTGGTTTTTGTTGTTATAATAGTGGTAGGTGTAGAATAGGTTAGTTTGGCAAGTGTGCTGATTCTGGTATGGACTCTCACTAACGACTCAGGAGCACTTTAGTTCTGTTAGCTAGGAAAAACCCTTAGCGTAGGGAGGGACAGGCATTTATTCCTTTCAGTTGATACAAATCAAAAGTGAGATTGAAAGTTAGAGTCTGTGTCCTTCTCACCGCGCACAGAGCGAACTTGTATGTTAGAAGGATGAGTGGATCGGAGAACAGGAGAGCGAGCGCAGGGGCAGCCTTCTGACATAGCTACGCCTTGGAGGGGCATAACAGAGAGAAGCCGAAGAGCCCACAGCAATCTGGGAAGCAGAGAACGCCAGATCAAAATGCCGGAAACCCGATCAGAGGAAAAGCTGTTTGTCAGGACAGAGCTTGGAGGACCGTCTGAGGTGGTGGCATGACCACGGAAGCACCGTGGTGGGCTGGTGGCCTGTTTTAACTATGCTGGTACCAGTGGAAGCGAGAGACCTGAAACCTCCCGCCTTCTGGCATTGCCGAGCGCTGCAACCTATGGAGATTCTGAGCGTGGGGCTGTAGCAAAGCCTCCAGCAGGGAGGCGAAGAACTGAAGAAACAGACCTGTGTGAGCGCCAAACTCCGTAACACCCCCCGCAACACACAAACCTACCAGGGTGGGATGGACAAAGGGACACCGGGGCAACATATTTTGGGTGAAGGAAGTTTTGAAAAGTACGATATTGAAAAATCGACATTAAAAAAGCATAAGTGCATATTTCTTTTTTTCATAACGACATTTTATTGGGTTTTACAAAATAGCATTACAATAAACATAACAGCAATCGCAGAACAGCAATCAATAGGTGTGTTAAAGCGATAATGTCTCTCGGGAGGACCGGTGTGGGGTGGACCAGCTTGACGGATTGGTCATTACTGTCCATTGTCTGTCCATAGTCGCCAAGTGGATTACGGAATGATGTGAAGCTATGATGTGAGGCTGTGGTTCAGTAAAGCGGGCTGCTTTGGCGCCATCTGGTTAATGGAGGTCGCTTGGTGAGGGCCGGGAATTTGGCGGCGTAGTCCATAAATGGGTCCCATATGTTTAGGGCTCTATTCAGGGAGCCTATTCGGATCGCAGTGATTTTTTTCGGCCACCGCTATGTCCCAGCATTTCGCCCACCAAAGTGCCACAGATGGGCCTTCTTTATTTTTCCAAACCCGGGCCATTGCTATTTTTGCTGCTAGGAGTAGATATGTGCACAGCCTGGGGATTTGGCCCGAGATTGGGAATGCCCCGTCACCTGTGTTGCCTAGAAGAATGATTCCGGGGTCCCATGGGATGGAGAGGCCTGAGATTTCCTTAATGTGTTTGATTACTTCTCTCCAGTATATTTCCGCCTTCGGACATGTCCATACCATGTGGAATAGTGAGCCGATAGATAGGCACCCTCGCCAGCAGGTTCCAGGAATATTTGGATTGGCCTTATTGTTTTGAGCAGGAGTTGCATAGTACCTGTAGCAGAGTTTGTACCCCCCTTCTCTGTTTGTAATGCATTGTGAACTTTTATGCAGTCTGGCCCACATTTTTCCCCATTCTTCTACTTCAATTTCTTTTCCCAAGTCTTTTTCCCATTCGAGCATATATCTTTCCTTTTTAGAGGGGTCTGCCCTGTCGAGGAGACGGTACAGGGTTGAAATCCTGCCTTTGCTTGTGGGGGTCGCTAAGGATAGTTCCAATGCTGTTAAATCTCTGGAGCATTTCTCCCTGGTCACTCTGTGGGATATCCAATGGCGTATTTGTGCATAGTGAAATCTTTCTCGTTCATCAACCCCGAATTTTGCTTTGCGCCTTTCGAATGAGATGGGTGCATCTGCTTCCTGGAAATCGCTGGTCTTTCGTAAGCCATCTTCAATCCACGGTTGGAAGCCGTGCGATGACAAGCCTGGTGAGAATTCAGGGTTATTCCAGATGGGAGTTAGGGGGCCTAGCGATCCGCGGATACCCCATTTTCGGGCTGCTTCCTTCCAGCAACGGACTATTACCGTTGCCAGCAGGGATCCGCAGTTTGTGGCTTTATGGGTGGAAGATGTGGGAGGTCTGAGGGTGCCACTGGACTCCAATATTCTTCGAGTTGTGTCCATTTCGGTTTATCTGATTCTTGGGCCCATGTGAAAGCGTGAGACAATTGCGTTGGCAGAGCGTATCTGGCTAGGTCCGGTACTCCCAGCCCTCCCTGTGGTATCCCCCTCATGATTATCCGTTTGGCTATGCAAGGTCTCCCCCCCCCCCCCCCCCCCCAAATGTTTGGATTTGCTTTTGTAAGGCTGCCAGGGCTGGACCCGGGATATTGATTGGGAGTGCCGTGCATTGGTACAATCATCTGGGGATTAGATTCATCTTAATGGCCGTGATTCTGCCAAACCAGGATATTTCCTGGGGCTTCCACCTTTTAAGATCCTTATGAAGATCTCTGATTATTTGTGAGAAGTTGCTTGAGTACAAGCGCAGTGGGTCATTAGGGATGTGAACCCCGAGATAATCGATTGGACCAGTCGACCATGGGATTGGCATTAGGGGGCTGAGAGCGACTTTTTCTTGTCTAGAAAGGTTAACCGTCAGGGCTGCGGACTTGGACAGGTTTACTGTGAATCCTGACAGGGCCCCGAATTCTGAAATCTCCTCCCACAGGGCTCCTAGGGACTTTGATAGGTTTGTCGCTGTTATTAGGACATCGTCCGCATATAGCGCTATTTTATATTCATGGCCACCCACGGATAACCCACTTATACTAGCATTTTTCCTGATTCGTGCAGGTAAAGGCTCCATAGATAGGGCAAAGATTAGGGGTGAGAGTGGGCACCCCTGCCTAGTGCCTCTGGATATGCTGGACCTAGTGCCATTGACCCTTAGCTGTGTGATAGGAGATTGATAATTGGCCATTACCCATGTCATAAAATTAGGGCCAAATCCCAAGTGTTTCAGGACTGCCTGGATATACCCCCAATCAACCAGATCAAAGGCTTTGTGTGCGTCTAAAGATATGGCTGCCATTCCTACCTTTAGTTTGTGGGCGCTTTCAATGATGTTAATCGTTCTTCTGATGTTGTCGTGGGTTCCTCTCCCAGGGATAAAACATGTTTAGTCTTGATCAATTAGGATTGGCAAAGATCTTCCCGTCGTTGTTCAGGAGTGAGATAGGCCGGTAGGAAGCGGCTAGTTCGGGGTCTTTTCCAGGTTTGTATAGCAGGACTGTGAGTGATTCTGCCATTGATCTGGTTATTGACTTTGAGGTGATAAAGGAGTTGAATAGGGCCATCATTTGAGGAGCTAGTATTCTGCCATATTTTTTGTAAAGATTTGCGGATAAACCGTCGGGGCCAGGAGCGGCAGTTTTGAGAGATTTAATAGCTTCAATGATTTCTTCGGTGGAGATGGGTAGTTCCAGGGATTCCAGCTGGGATGTGCCTGGGGGGGGCATGATACTCAGATGGGCTGATCGCTCTGATAACTTAACTCCCCCCCCCACCCCTCCATAACTTGAACTAGTAGTAGAACCATTGTTCTGTTGCCACTGGGGAACTGGTGGCACCAAAGCGCCTAGCGATGGCCAACTGGGCCGCTGATCTGAAGTATGTTGGAGCTCAACCTTGCTCCCGCACTATTGGTGTGATTTTGAGTGGATGTCTCAGAGGCCCAAAACACTGTAGGGGACTTGAATCATTGTAAGCTGTGAGATGCGCCTCATCTTAAGAGTGGTTGCCCGCGAAGGGCATCGGCCGGGATTGTAGTGCTCGGACTCGATTGAGTTATTGCCGATTGGTCATCCTGGAATATTGTCTTTCTTAGGGGGACCCCGAAGTTTGCGCCGCCTGCTGGTTTTTGACCATTCTCCTGTGGAGGGTTTTCCCCGAGTGGGGCGGATTGATTCTTCTGCTTCCGACTCCACATCCGATTTTCCGAGGCCCATGAATTTGTCTGCTTATTTTGGTGTGTGAATTTGTTTCAGGGCTCCCTCCCACTTCAATTTGACTGAGGTCGGGAATCCCCACTGATACAGGATCTTTCTTTCTTGTAACCATTCCGTTAGAGGTCGCATGATTTTCTGTTTTTGGAGAGTAGAGGCAGCCAGGTCTTGGTAGAGTGAAATTGTGGATCCCTGAAAGGTGATCTGGTGCATTTGCCTCGCTTAGCGCATAATTTCCTCCTTCAATTGAAAAAAATGGATTCTAACCAGGTCATCCGGGGGGAGTGTGGACTCCCGTCTTGGGGAGGTTCTGTGTACCCGGTCCAGCTCCAGGGGCGCACTTTCTGGAAGTGTAATTATGAATCTGAGTAGGTTTGAGACATGGCTTCTTAATTCTGCGTATGGAATGGAGGATGGGATCCCTCGTAGGCGAATGTTATTCCTCCGAGAGCGGTTCTCTGCATCATCCTGTTTTGCCTCTAGGAGGTTGCATCTTGCCTCTAAGGCTGTGATCCTGTCCCTGTCCTGTTCATCTTCAAATCTTTGGTCACAAACCTCAGATTCAAGCTCGGCCGTTCGGCGTTCGACTTCTCCCACCCACCCGTCCAGAGAGTTGATTTTCTTTGTGACTTCTTCAGTGCTTTTTTGAATTTCTTTGATCAGAGCTGACAGTAGGTCTTGCAAAGCGGCTTTGGTGACCATTTGGGATGGGCAGCGGGCAGATGTCGGTACCGTGGACGTGGAATTGTTGGAGGGCTCTTCTCGTAGATCCCCCTTTCTGGATCTCTACGTGGTGGTATTCGCCAGTAAGGAGCCGATATCTGCTTGCTTAGAAGTCTTGCCGCTTTTTGACATTTTGGTGCTGTTGGGTATCTGTGGAAGGCCTTACTGTGTGGGATTTTTGCTGTTTTTCACAGGGGGAGAGCTCAGGAGTCTTCTTTAAATACCTGCCCCGCCAGGCGCGGTCCAGGGAGCTTGAATATCGAGGGATGTTGCGGTGTATTTTTGGTTGCCCATAGCAGATTGTGGTGGGGCTCGGAGGATAGTTTGGCGGGTCCCGATGATAGGGGGGAGGAGTGGTGGAGTGTCAGGTAGAGGAGGCCTGAGGGTGCCACCGGGGCCCAGTGGAGTGGGCCCGCAGCGTTCAGTAAGAGTGTGATTCAAGAGCCCGCTTGGAGTAAAGCTTCGGAGAGAGTTAAACTCAGGCAGGTATCCCCAGCCCCTCGGGGATGCCGGTCTGATTTGTTTTTCAGGGGGGGCACAGGGAGTCCGTGTTACCCCGTGCACTTTCAGGAGATCAGTCCTGGTGTTTTGAGGTCCAGGAGTGCTTTGGACCGAGGATTGGGAGGCTGGCGGTGGTTCGCTGTGCTGAGCGGCCTGCTGGGCTGCAGATCTGGGCGGGCTCCGACTGCGTCCTCCAAATGGTGCGGATAGCACGTCGTGGCGGGGCACTCCGCCTGAGGCTGGTGCCCAGCTGGGCAGATGGGACGCTGCCGCCGGAGCAGCTGCCAGGGGCGAGAAGCAGGCAGAGTCCCAGGCCCACAGCCCCCCCCCCCCCTCGGGACCAGCTCTGGCCAGGGGAAGCCGCGTCCAGTCTCGCCTCCGCGCAGGCTGGGGGAGAGGAGGCGCGCCGGCACTGGAGGCGAGAGCAGGGATTGCAAAGTTCCCCGAGTAGGGGCCCCCCCGCCTTATCCAGAGCGGGTTCCGTCGGGGGTGGCACAGATCTCCGCTGTCACGCTGCCTTCGCTTCTTTGGATTCTCGGGCTGATCGAGACGTCCGGGCTTGATGGCGTGCATAGGGTTCAGGTCGAAATGCTGGTGAGCCAGTGCGGGACAGAGGGCTGAGAGCGCTAGGCAGCTTTGTTCGTTTTAGTGCGCCTACCCCTCCCACTCATGGAGGTACTTCTCTGCTTTTGCTCTGCGGCTGCCATCTTGCAGTCGAGCGGGGTCCCGCGGATAAGAACACTCCAACTCTGCAATTCGGCCCCGGAACGGGGACCTGCTCAATCGGCAGCCGCAGTGGGAGTTCATGCTTTAGACGTTCTATTTTCGCTACATACCGGGGTCTGGAAGCGGCGGTGGCGATAACGGCGCGATGGGTCAAGCAGGAGCTCCTAAGAAGCCATGCCACCCGTGGCAGCTCCAGGCCACGCCCCTCGCATAAGTGCATATTTAACAAGACACCAAGGAAAATGAGTGGAGATATTGAGCATGAGGCTTTGAGAATGCCGGAAAAAGTATCCTATCAACGATGGAAGAAGTTACCAAAGCTAACTGTTGAAGAGTGGGCGGAAACCCTTAATTAGAGACTTTGAAAAGTACGATGAGTCAAGATTACATGTTGTATTTATATTCTTATTTATTTGATTTGTAAAGCGCTCCTGGCCCTGGGGCATCTGGGCGCATGTCTTACAGAACATGGTGTTGCGCAAAAAATATACAATCTTTTCATAGGTTACAGCATGAAGTCAGGACAATACACAGTATTGAGTACAGGCAGGTACAATAAAAACGGGTAACAGCAAGTGGCAGTGCAATAAAGGGAGCGCAGTAAGATTGCATTATATAGAGGGGACTAGTAGGGGGAAGTGTGGAAAGGAGAACCCTCTAGTACTCCCAGCCAAGAATAGCTAAGTTTATGAGTGCTGCCCAGCAAGATCGAGTTCCTGGAGCCAATGTTTAGCATTGCTCTTTAATAGTTGGAAGGAAAGTTCGGATCTGAGGGAGGAGGGAAATGTGTTCCAGAGCTTGGCCACCAGAACAGGGAAACTGGAGCCTCCGGACTTTTGGAGCTTAAATCCAGGGATGGACATGGTGTGAACTTGAGCAGCTCTTAGTGGCCTTGTGGAGGTGTGTGGAGAGAGTCTGTTGGTGAGGTATGCTGGGGCAAGATTCGCCCTTGCTTTGTGCATTAAAGCAAGTGTTTTAAGGGAGGTTCTGTGCTCAACAGATAGCCAGTGAAGGTTACGTCTTGTGTCCGATATGTGGAGCTTCTTCAGAATGTTGAGGGCGTCCCTGATGGCCTTGTTTTGCGTTACTTGGAGCTTATTGATATTTCTTTGGCTGATCCCTAAGTAGAGGGCGTTGCAATAATCAATTTTGGCCATAACTAGGGTTCTAACAAGAGTAATACTGTTGGATGTTGTCAGGAAGGGCCTACACGCAGTGATTAGTTTGCAAGTGTACGCTGACGCAGCAACCACATCGTTAGTTTGTCTAGTGAAAGATAGTGTGGCATCAAGGTAAATACCAAGAGTTTTAGTGTTATTAGAGACCTTGATAGTGTTGCCATCAATAGTGAAGAATTTGAAGGCAGGGTTTAACTTATTAAGTCTGGCGTGAGAAACAAGGATTAGTAACTCAGTTTTCTCATCGTTTAGGCAGAGTCTGTGCTACGCCATCCAGGCTTGGATGACTGAATAGATTGCGTTGAGGGCTTTTGTATCTGTTGCGTGGTATCCAGTAATGGGAATGAGTATCTGGGTGTCGTCAGCCTAATTGGTATACGTGACACCCAGATGATCGAGAATGTCGAAGAGAGGCTTTGTGCAGACATTATAAAGCATAGGGGAGACGCATGACCCTTGCGGGACCCCACAGAGTACTGGCGAAGGTTCAGCGGAAGCAGATGGTGAGAAGACCCTTATAGTTCTATTTGCAAGGAAAGATCTAATCCAGGATGTAACTTTATCAGAGAAGTGGGCAGCTGTTTTCAGGTGGTGGCAGAGAGTTGGGTGGTTGACCAAGTCAAAAGCCGCCTATAGGTCGAGCAATAGTAGGAGGGCTAATTTACCCTTATCTTTTATGTCTTGGATTTGTGTTATGAGGTCAATCGGGGCCGTTTCGGTACCGTATCTGGGGCGGAAGCCTGATTGCCTGAGGCCCAAGAGATGGTTAGTTTCTTGATAAGCCTGTATTTGCAGGTAGGCTGCTCGGTCCAGTATTTTTTAGTAAAAAGGGCACTGTTGTGATGGGTCTATGGTTGAAAGGGTTACTAGGGTTGAGGGTAGGTTTTTTTGGATTAATGTGATGACCCAAACATCTTTTAGGTTATCAGGCACAATTCCTGTTTTAAAGGAGGCATTAATGAGATTGGTAATGAAAGGAGCAAGGTCATGTGCGGCCGCTTTAATGACAGGTGCGGGGCATAGGTCACCTTGACAGTTGGACGGTTTGAGCTTCCTGATTATGTTTTCCACTTCCCACGTGGACAAAGGTGAGAAACTAAATGGTTTAAGTGAGGGCTCAGGAAGGGTGATATTATACATGGCTGGTTTGGATTCTGGATCTGTAAGTAGGCTACATTTCTTGGCATTAACTTTAGTTTGTAACATCGATATTTTATCAAGGAGAGCCTTTTGGATGTTGGTACACCATAAGGCATCCGTGATACGTTTGTCAGTGGGGGCAGTAGGATATTCCAGTTCTTTGAGAATCTTGAATAGTTCTTTTTCATTGGATTCAGCTTGTATGATTTGTTTATTATAGGTGTTTTTTTGGCTAAAATGATAGCTTCTTTGTAATTGGAGGAAGCTATAGTCAGGGTATTTTTATTGGTTTCAGGCGGGCAGTTTTCTAGTGTGTTTCAGCATTTCTCTTGGCTTTGTGCAGCTCTCGTAAGTGCGGTGTAAACCAGGAGTTGAGGTGAGATCGTGGTTTGGGTTTGCACATTTTTAAGGGGCTATGGTGTTTAATGCTTTCAGGATGGCGTGATTGTACAAATCCACTAGGACTGTAGGGTCTGAGTGGGAGGATGATGTGTTATTGAGGATGGGAAGAATAAGTGGGAGAAGTTTATCTGTTGTAATGTCCTAATTACGGGTATGAGTAGCCGGGGCAATGTTCTGATTAGGACTGTGTGGGGTGGCTTTAATAGAGAAGTTATTTTGTGGTGATCTGACCAGATGCATGGTGTGATGGCTATCAGATTTGTTATGCAATTGAGGTCCGCGAGCCAGTCAAGGGTTGTTCCTTTGATATGTGTAGGCTAGTGAATGTGGTGGGTGTAACCAAGATCTGATAATGTACTAGCTAAATCAAGGACATTGGTGTTCGTGGGGTCTTTGAAGCCAAGATTAAAATCTCTGGCTGTACCAAGGGCTCAGAGAAGGAGCATACTAGAGAAACCCCAGGAGTGGTGCTGCCTCACCCATGATAAAGATATATCAAACCCCTGAAGGGTCGAGTGGAAAGGGAGTGAGATACTCAAACTAAGAGGAAGGACTGTAAGAGACTATCTTAAGAAAAGTATTAATGAAGCTACTGAGAATACTGATGAGCATTACACCGTCTGGAACACCAGACCTATGAGCAGTTGGCTGGAGCTGCAGGAGCTCAATAGGACACTGAGAATCAGAAGAGACCATCTTAATTAACTTGGTTCTTGAGAATGACATTTCTATACCTGATATACATAGGAACTAAGAGCACCCTTAAGTACATCCCCGAGATAGATGGCCGAAGAGAAGCAGCCAGGAGAGAGACATTCTTTTGGCAAACTTTAGTTATTAGTATTAGTGGTAGATTTGTTTTTGGACAGAGGGCATTTTGATTTGGACTGCCTGACCGATGAGCACCTTTAGTTAGTTTGGTTAGGTAGGGAACATCCATGTAGCAAAAGGGTATCTTAGGCCTTTCTTAATTATTTTGAATAAAAAACTAAGAAATGTCCAATATCTGTCTGACTCCTCCTTCTGACCCACCACAATATGGATATATCAAAGATGAGGTATCTGTGGTAGGAATATCTAGTAGAAAGAACATTACCAGGGGTAAGTATTGTGTTCTTCTCTGCCCCAGTCCTGACTCTGCTTCACTCTACCCGCCTGTAGCAACACAGAAGCCCTTGGGCTCCCGTTGACCACACGGACAAGAACCCTGAAGTGCTTCCTGGTTCCTACACATGTTCACACAGGAACATAAGCGCTGTCTTTTCGCCGCCCCAGACACACGCACATTCAAAGGTGCAGTTCTCCAGCCTGCATTCCCAATTGGCAATCCAAGGCTGGGTAAGCAAAACAAACCCAACCTTTCATGACTCATTGAGCATGCTTGCTGAGAAAAGAAACCGTCAAAGGAAAACCATGTTTCCCTTTAACAGTTTAAGGCTGTCCAGAAGCACTCACTCAGTTGCAGGAAGTAGCTGGGCTGCACTGGGCTAGTTCGGCCTCTCAATAAGGGCCAAGGATTCTAGCGGGTTGATGTCCCCTCATCCATTATGAGGGTTTGCCACTGCAGCCACTGATTCCCACTCCTGATTAGTGTGGACTAGGCAAGTAAGAACAGAGTGGCATTTCATGGCCTGGCTTGGCCTCTCTTCACCCTCCTGTAATTAGTGCAAATACAGCACCTGCAATGTATACTTCAAGGGGCCCTGGAATAAAGACTTTACTGGCAAACTCATGCACAGAAACTTGACATCTCTCAGGCGAGTCACATATGCCATGCTTTATCTGCCCCTATCAGAATTGGCAGCACCGCCAGAGAAGGCTACTGTATAAACATGCAGCTCTCTACAAGAATAGGCACTCACAGCTTTAGACATGGTATCCAGAATCTGAGACATTGACTACAACCAAGGGCCTAGAACAGGACAAGAAGGCCCTGGCAGGAATGCCATTATTAGAGGCTGTTGGTTGCCATGCTCCAAGATGGCTGTGACATAGGTGACAGGTAGGGTTTCGATCTAGTTCTGGAGAAATAACCTTAAAGTGAGAAGGTGACTTGGCGAATGTTGTTTGGGAGCTTCGTCCTCCGATCTGATCAGCCTTGGAATGGCTTTTCGTGCCTTGTGGTACCCATGCTTCGTACTGTACCTTTTGTTGTCATGTACCACTCCGTTTTTGCCTTACTTTAGTCCCATTCTTCCTCACTACCTTTTTCCCCATCTCAGAGCTTTCCAATCTCTCCTGTGTTCCCTTTCCCAAGCTTCTCTCCATACCTCTCCTGCTGCTGTCATCGTGCTTGCCTGCTCTCATTCCTGAGGAATCGTGGCTTTTTTGCTTTCTTCTGTTTCTCCTGTGGTCCCCCACTGGTGTGCTAGTTTGTCTCTTGTCACTTGCATTGTGCATTCTTTCACTAAGTACTGGAGTCTTGGTGGTCTTTCATGGTCCTTTCCTCTTTGGTCCTTGTCCCATGTTTAAGGTGGGGGTTTCTTGTTCACATGTGCATGGCAGTGTTTTCACTAGTCTCTGGTGGTTTTCTGCCTTATCTTCCGGTTCTTCGCTACGTGGGCTTTGAGGATTATAGATGGTTGCGGTCTCCTAGGTGAGTATTTCTTCAATTTCCTTAGAACATTGTGGTGTTCTTCTGATATTGGCCTTAATTAAATAGCTTTTACTTTTCTGCTTTCGAGGGATACTGTGAAGAGCCTATTTAAGCGCCAGCCATCATTGTATTTTCCAGTCTTCCTTGCAGTCTTTCTTAGACTTACTCCTTAAGTTTTCATGTCTTCTCTGGTAGGTCTTGGGGTTGTCAGTGGCTTAGCACATGACTCATGGAATGGATAAGAGACCGGAAAACGTTGCACGCCTGCTTATGGCTATATCACAGACATCGTTAGGAGGTAGAGAATAAGAAAGAAAGACATATATATCCTGTTCAGGAGTGGAAGCTTTAATGTCAAGAAAGCTGCCCCTGGCTAGTGCATGACAATATCGCAGCCAGACGAAACCCCTAGGAAGAGGGGGGAAGAAATAATTTCTCTAAGCAAGCAAAGTGAACATAATTCACAGTAGGAGGAGTATATCCAAGTTATATCCAAGTAGCCCAAGAGAGTAACCCCTAAAATAAAGAAGACAAATAACAGACCCAAGCTAAGTTCCCTTTGAAAAAGGGAAAGTCAATTCTTGCTGGTGGGGAGTATGACAGGAAGTGGGCTGAGAGCTATATCCCAGGGACTCAAGTCCAGAAGCAGGCTGGGCATATAGCTCTGGGGCTGAGGAGTGAAGAATTAAACTATGCATTACATAACCCTAAGGCTGAGAAGTCGTGGAGCGTGCTGGATGCTACATTCCTGGTCTGTCCGGTTTAACTAAACCTCCCAGAAGCCCTTTCTTCCCTAAGCAAGTTGCCCTTCGTAAACCTGTACCAGTACAACCTTACTAGAGAGAACAAGCACTAAAAGTAAGTTAAGGGGGAAGCTCATGGGTGGTGTAACCCTCTTCATATGTAAATAAGGCAAGATCCTTTTAAGGAAGTGCTTATAAATGGGCTTCAACCCGCAGGACCGCCATATCCGATACAGGCACCTCAGAACAATGCCACATTTCGAGTACTGTGAGGGTGCTGAAACATCAGAATGTCATAAATTGCATACTGTGACAAATTCCAGGGTATCGTCACTGCTTCCACGGGGTAGGCCCCTTTGCATGAGGCCAGGGAGGTGAGACTGCTACCTAGTAGTTACCCTGGGGGTGGTATTCAGCAGGTGGATCTCATGGGAAGGGAAATCCCCCATGGGACTGGTGATCTCCCCCTTGGGAGAACAAAGTATTCTCCTCCTTCAGTTCTGTTCCGTCCTTCCTTTAAAGCCACTCAGTACCCTCTAATTCCCCAAACTTCTATCTGTGTCGTGTTGAGGAAGCCAAGTCTCAAGAAAATACTGAGACAAAGAAGAGTACTACTGAACTCTGAGGATCATAAGTTCAGTACTGTAACGAGGACAAAGGATGGAGTAATGAGGAATACCTACAGGAACCATGATGGGCAGTCTATTTGCTGTAAAATCTAAATAAATGTTCCAGGAACCCGAATAAAACAAAAGCAGAAACAATCTACATAAAGTGTGGAACGATACCTGGCAGGAGAGTACACCTGGTCTGTTCAGTTGGATATTAACTAAATCCGGGGTAGAGAACCCACAAAGACAAGGGTCTAGGACCCACATGAAGTTGGGTCAGGCCCACAGAAACAGGCCCCCAGAAACAGAACATGAGACCCAGAGCAAGTCCGAAAGATACCAAGAAGATATAAAGGGGTCAGGGACCCACACAAAAGAACAAGCACTTGCGAAACAAGTTGGGGATATCCCAAGACACCCCAGAAGAATCTAGGGCCCACGTGAAAGCGGAGACGAAGTACGAGGAGTTGTAGGAAGGGGTCTGTGACACATCTAACTAGGGCACAGGCAGAGACTTCAACAGCAAAACCCCAACACTGGACTTCGAACAAGGAGCTGACACTCCTCCCCAGCAAGACGACACCACCATGTCGCCAGATGCCAGGATACATGGTGGTTGCGACGCGTCCCGAGAGAGTGAGACTATATTCGGGCCATGGCCAAAGAGACACATAGTGTTGAAGCCGTGTCCAGGAACATTTTGCTGCCTAGCAGCGAATCATGGAGTAGGTGGCTGTCAAAGACCAAGCTACATCGGGGGAATAAACCGCACTCGCCGAAAATGCCTCCAGTTACCCAGAGGTTTTTCTAACGGACACAGCTGGTAGAAGCTGCTTCGAGGAAGGGCGGGACTTGGCTGGGTGGTTCCCATCTAGTGTTTGCCGGCAGACTGGGGAATCTGATACAGGGAGCGTGGTTCCCTTGCAAAGTTGCTGGCAGACTTGGGGAATTCACACAGGAAACTAACGCAGCCAGCCTCAGACGCTACACTGCGTCGGGAAGGAGGAGGAGCTGGCAAAACCAACGCCAGGCTCACGTCCTCATGCAACACCAGGCAGAGAAGGGGTAAAATGTATTAAAAAATCAGCTTACCTAGCCAGAGAAATCCCAAACCATACAGGTGTCCTGAAAGGGAAAAACTGGGACAGAGACAGCCCTTTTCATCTCACATCATGGGTGGAAACTTCCTAGATCATCAACCAATCAGGTGGGTAGGGGATTTAAAGTGACAGGTAGTGACTGTTGTTTTCGTCATTCCTTTGCCAGCCTTGAAGGAGGACGACGTGTGGGAGCAGCAGCACTTTGCCTGGGCATATTGAATGAAGAGATCCATACAACAGAGAGAATTAAGCCTATATTGGCACTTAGAAGAGCACTGTGAACAGAACAAGATACGGAATACTTTACAACAAAGTTAATTGTAACCTGAAGAAAAGTTGCAATAAATCCCTCTTTTTACATACATCCTTGGTCTCCGACTTGTTGGTGTCAACCCGGTTAATACGTGGTGTTAGAAGTGGGATAAACTACCCACGCCATGGAGAATCTGTTAAAGGCTTTAACAGAAGGACAACAATTACAACAAGCCTTACACCTACAGAGCAAGCCGATAGACAGGCCTTCCAACAGGCTATCCAGGTACAACAAGCCCAGTTGGGTGACGCTGTGGCTATGAGACAACCCCTGCAAGTGCCAGCCACCGTGATACAGAAATATATGGTTGAGAAGATCCTGCGCATTCTTTTGTCAATTTTGAAAGAGTGGCTCGTAATACTGCCTGGCCTCCGGACAGATGGGGACAGTAAATAGCCCCACTTATGGCAGGAGAGATGCAAAGCGCTTATCAGACCGCAAACCCGGCAGACAATGACATAAAACAAGCAGTTCTGGAGTGACTGGGACACCATTCTATGGAGTGAAGGGCCTAGCAGATAAGTGGTTGCAAACAAACACCTCTGCCAAAGTGGACATCGTAGAAAAGATCAGCTTGGAACAATTCAGACGCTTTACCACTGCCCATCCATCATTTGGTTAAACACCACCACCAACCCATCCTGAACAAAAGCCATTTACATTGCGTCTGCCTACCAGAAAGCAGGTATAATGAGACTAACATTAATGACGATGACCAGGAATGCCACAACAATGAACCCCAACCATTCCAGACCTGTGCAAGGACGCGATACAGGGACATACAACCGCGTGCTTGAAGGATAAACCTGGAAGGTATGATGTTAATTCCCCGTCCCCATTGCCTGGGCCCCACAGTGTTACGAATGCAGGGAATTTGGCCACATAGCCCGTAACTGTGAGAAGAAAGCAAAAGCATAGCGTATGGATGTTGGTTTTTATTGCACCCTTCCAATTGAAAAAGCAGAGGGGATAACGACACCAGGCGATGGGAAATATCCATACATTGTGAGGCAGAGGTTGACGGACAGCCAACCCGATCCATGGTCAATTCTGGAAGTCTCCAGACCACAGTGAGCAACAATCTATTTGTTCTGACCGACCCAGATGGAATGTCGGTACATATACAGTGTATACATTGTGACATTAAACCATATCCATTGAAGGGGTTTCATGTGAATTTAAGGGGCAGGGATATATGGATAAATGCTACAGTTATGTCCCACATTCCAGAATGTCAAGGAGTAAGAAGAAGAATGGTGGAAAGAAGCTCTGCATACTCAAATAGTTTAATAGTTACAAATTGTTTTATTGTTACAATTTTTCACGATTTGAATTTTTATGCTTCAATTTCTTGTGTTCATTTTGTAGAAGTTTTGTAAAACCAACACAAATAAAAAATACTCAAATGGAGATAGCAACCCCAGAAGGAAGGGAAAGGAAAACTAATAAAGAAAAGAAAAGGCAGAAGTATCTTTGTAACAGCAAAACAATGTGTCCTGCTGTCGTAGATTGGAGGATTGATGACCAACGTGACAGCTTTAGAATGGAGGTCATGCCTGAGAAGCTACTAGCACTCAGTGGCCAAAAACACAGAATCCAATTTTTGGAAAGAAAAAATATAGTGTAGTGATGGAGGAAAACCAAGAACCCGGAAAACAACTCTGCATTCTCATGAAGTGTCCGAATACAGTGATCGAAGCAGCCCACAATCAAGTAGGAGAGGGGCACAAATGAACAGAAAAAAAACCCCTCAAAATCGTACAGAGATTCTATTGGCCAGGAGTACATGAGGAAGTCAACTATTTCTGCAAACAATGGCCGGATTGTCAACTAAGGAACAGGGCTGCAGTACCTAAAGCCCCACTGCAAATAGTGCCATTAATCCACAAGCCCTTCCAGCGTATTGGTATGGATATTGCAGGACCATTAGAACATCCAGCTATGGACAGAAGTATCTACTCATGATTGTAGACTACGCCACCTGGTACCCTGAGGCGTTTTTGTTACTGAGCATTACTGCTACACAAGTATGCAACGTGCTGATACCCTTCATGGGTCAGGTAGGGATTCCCAAAGAAATAGTGATGGATCAGGGCACCAATTTCACATTACGGCTAGTACAACAAGTATGTCAGGCTCTAAAAATCGAGCACCTGAAAACCGCTTTCTACCACCCTCAAACAGATGGTCTAGTGGATAGGTACAACCAGACCACCAAGCTGATGGTGCGCAAGATCCTGGATGATACCTGCCGAGAGACGGATAGAGTAATCCCATCAATGCTTATGACACTACAAAATACACCCCAGTCATCTGCGGTATAGTCTCCCTTCGAACATCTGTCTGGAAGATAGCCCCAATCCTTACTCGACATTCTCAAAGAAGAGCGGGAGGAACAACCAGCTCAAGCAATGTCCTTGACAGTATATGCACACAACCTGGCCAAACATGTACAAATATTACAGGTGTGAGACAGGCATGGTAACATGATAGACACAGACCCAGAAAGTAAGCTTTCAAAACCTTGGTTTAAAGTTTCAGGGTTGGTGTAATCCCAAACTGGCCCTAGCTCGAAAGGGATGTTTCCCCGAAATGATGCTTCTATGGGCTGTCGATGTCTGAAAGTCTAAATAAAAAGTCAGTCTGCGACCAAACCTGTGCTTGTCCTTACTCTTTACAAAAATGTGTTAGGAGATTTTTTGTCAAAAAATTAAAAGTAGTGTGTGCAACAGAAATGTAAGGAAACCAGTCTTGGTTTACGGTTGCTTCCTAGCCAGGCGTACTTTTATTAAACTTTTAATTTTTTATTGGATCTTCTGATACAGCAAAACATAACCTAAAACTCCAAACTTGCCTGCCACCCCCTTCCCATTCCCTCATGGGTCAGGCATCAAGTAGCAATGATCAGATAGTAATCAGGATATGTCCAAAATGCAGAGTCTTTGTGGGCAATATTGTTCAACAAAGTTTCTGTAAAGAAAATAAGGTATCGATGCCCACTCCGTCAAGAATGTATTCTGCTCTACCTGAATGGCATACGTGACCAATTCCAAGGATGCAAAGTTCCAGAGTTTATGATACCAGTCTACGACAAGCGGGAGATCCTCAGATTTCCATTTCTGAGCGACAAGCAAGGCTGCTAATTGAATAATATCGAATGCCTTCCTTCGATGTTTCGACCACTGCTTGTTGTCTGGTCCGGAGAAGCCTAAGGAAGCTTCACCTAAAGGTCTTTTCATTTTAAAATCAAACATTGCATGTATATTACGTCGTAACGTCCTCCCCGAATGACCGAAGCTTAGGTCAGGACCACCACACATGTTGCCAGTCCCCGATTTCCCCCACAGTTTCGGGAATGGTCCGGGTCATCTTATGTAAACGTGTAGGAGTGAGGTGCCATTAGAACATGATTTTGAGCCAGAATTCCCTAATCTGAAGGGATCTTGTCAGGTGGAGGATATCGGCACATAAATTGATCCACATATCCTCCAATAGTGGGGTTTTCAGTATTTTTTCCCATCGAGTTTGATGGGGAAGTTTTGTTTTGGGGAGTTGATCTATTAAGAATTTGTAGATGCTGGAAATCGGGTGTTTATCCCAAGGGCTTGAGGTGAAGAACGTTTCAAATGGTGTAAGGGTACGCTGTGCTGCTGCTCTATTCGAAGGGGCCATCAGCCAATGTTGCACTTGGAAATATTGGAAACACTGGGTCTCATGTAGGCCCAATTCTTCTTTGCACTGGTTGAAGGATTTGGTATCCTCGCCATGGAACAGATTATGGAATTTCATGCAGCCTGCGGTTTTCCAGTGTAAGCAGGCATTGTGCTGTAAGCCCGGAGTAAACTCTGTGTTCACGAACATAGGGGTAAAGGGAGCAGGAAATGTGATAGTGTTTTGACGAACTGCCCGATCCCATGAGTCTTCCACTACTTTCATAATGTCTCTGCAGTGTATGTTACGAGGTCTGTTTGCTTTAGTTAACCAAAGCTTTTCTCCCATTCTAGGGCCCGCTAACGCTTTTTCCATTTGCCCCCACCTCTTGTCTGTATCCCCCTTCACCAGTCCTTTATAATGCGTAGTTGTGCAGCATGATAATATTCACGAAAGTTTGGAAGTCCTCAGCCCCACCCCCCACCCCCCTGTTTGGTGGAAACATTAAGATTTTTAGCGCTATCCATGGGGGTGGGGGGGAGAGGGTTTGTTTTTTTCTATATAAAATTCGACACCATCTTATGTAAGGCGCGGAAGAGAGGAACCGAGATAGAGATAGGGAGGGCTTGGAATAAGTAGAGGACCCGGGGCAAAATTACCATTTTAATAGTCTTGATTCTCCCCAGCCACAAAACCGACAGAGGGGTCCACACATGCAATTGTTTTTGGATATGTGCTAATGGGGGCTGAAAATTCACTGTGTATTCCCCCATTGTACGTGTGATGGTCACCCCCAGTACCCAGATGCCTTTGGGGACCCAATGTAGCTGCGTCTCTGCTTTAGCCCCAATTTCCTCGTCTGGTTTGACTGACAAATTTAATATATCTGATTTTGTGACATTAATCTTTAGACCTGCAACCAGGCCGAACCTTACCAATTTATGGAGAGCCGTGGGGAATGAGTGCACCGTGAGGAGCATGTCATCCGTATATGCCATCAGTTTATGTGTATCTCCGCTGAATGGTGTTCGTTTGATCTACCTTGTTTGGCGCATTTGTGACAAGTGGTTCTAAATGTAATGTGTACAGGAGGAGGGAGAGGGGGGCAACCCTGTTTTGTACCCCTCCGTAGTGGAACCGGAAGGGATAATTGACCATTAATCTACAATCTGGCAGATGGACTAGCATAATTAGCTTGTATCATTTCAAGGTATTAAAGAGGGTATTAAAGAGAAATGACCATTCGATACGGTCGAATGCCTTCTCAGCGTCTTTTGATACAAGCACTGCAGCGTCCTCTTTGCTGGCTACTTTTTCCAGCAAGTGACACACCCTCGTAAGGTTATCATGGATCTGGCGATTTATTATAAACCCTGTTTGATCGGGGTGGACTAGGACGGGCATTAGACGTTCCAAATGGTTCTCCAATATTTTAGTGTAAATCTTGGCGTCTAAGTTCATAAGCGCTATCGGGGCGATAAGAACCACATTTTAATGGATCTTACCCTGATTTAAGGAACAGAATTATTTTAGCTTCTTCTATAGTGGCCGTTATTTTGCCAGAGGTGGTGAACAAATTAAAGAGGTCAGTAAGTTTGGGGGCAAGAGTCATACAGAACGTTTTATAAAACCAGGCGGGGTATCCATCCTGACCTAGGGATTTGTTAGTTGGAAGATTCGCCATTACGTATAGTACGTCCTCTTTGGTGGTGCTTCAAGTATTTCAAGTGTTTCTCTGTCCGGGGTGGATATACTATTTAGCTTGTAAGTATTTGTGTTGAAGTAGTTGGTCAGGATGGTCTGACTCATACAGGGCTGAGCAAAAGGCCTGAAACTGTGCAACGATATGTTCTGTTGTCATCAACCTTGTACCAGTCAGATCCTCTACACTCAAGATTGTTTGGCCCGCATTTCTCCGTTATAATTGTCTCGCCAACAATTTATCGCCTTTGTTAGCATTAATATAGACTTTTTGCTTTAAATAGAACAGGCTCTTCTCCGCTTGTTTTGTGTGCAACGTCTAATTTGCCCTTTGCGTTCCTATATAACCTCTGGAGTCGAGCACTAGAGTCCGTCTCCATCTTTTTCATAGTATTTCTGATTTCAACTTCGAGATCGAAATCTATATTTAGCTTGAGTTTCCCCCTATGTGCTTCAGCTGTTATTATCTCCCGCCTCAGTGTTGCTTTAAATGCATCCCATAGGATACCGGTTCCCATTTCCCCCGCTGGTGTTAAGAGAGAAGTAATCACTTATTTTAACGCTGTATATCATTGCAGAAGGTTTGATCAGCTAATAGCGCAATCAGGAAATTCCAACTCCATCGTTTAAGTCGAGATGCTGGGAGAGAAAGATCGTGGGTGATTGGGGCATGATCTGAGATGGTTAATAGTGTGGGCTTGTATATTTTTGATATTCTACCTATAAGGGTGGCCGAGGCCCAGGTGTAATCACTCCAGGAGAAAGATTTGTGGACATGGGAGTAATGGGTGAATGCGACTTCATTCCCCCCCCTCCCCCCCCGCAGCGTTGTCTATACATCATGGAGTGCCAAGTGTTCACGTTTTTCGTTAAGGGCGTGTGATGCCGGAGGTTGAGCATATTTGGTTTGAGAGCTTCTGTCCCGGGAAGGGGTCCTTGCAAAGTTAAAATCCCTCCGCAGTATCGTGTCTCCTTCATTGAAGTATTCTAGTTTTGTGAGGACTGTTTTTAAAAACCCCTCTTGGCCAGAGTTTGGGGCGTAAATGGAAGCTATTGTCAGGGTTAGTGTACCTAATTGGAGAAGTAAAAAGATGCATCAGCCCTCCTTATCGGCTTGTGTTTTTAAGACCATCACCTGGGTACCTGTTTTGAATGGTAAAAGTACCCCGGCTCTTTTCCCTTGGCTTTGGCTTGTATGGTCTTAGGGTATTATTCATATCCTGCGAATCTGAGCCACTGAAGCCCCTGCGAGTTGCCCCTTGTGTACTGCCCAACTTTCCCTAACATTTACCCATCCCCTACCCACTGCATCCCCCCAGTCCCACCCAAAAGCTTGCCCCCCCCCCCCTCCCTGGTGTAGGACACCTTTGCTAAACCTTCCTCGGACACAGTCCTCGGAGGCAACCTACTATTAGAACCAAGAAAACCATGCTGGGTATCCTAAAACCCCTTCCCTAACTTATTTATGGATTCCAAGTCGAGCTCCAACCGTGCCCCAGCTTCATTATGTAAAGTAAACTTAGCTTTTGAGAGACTCCATTGTCGCCCAATTCTTCCTTTTACAGAAATGTCCACAATAGTTTGGGTATTCAAGGCTGTGTGATCCAGAGAGTCTTTCTGAGTTTTCCTGCATATGCCACCTTTGGTTGTCCATTCCCAATGTCTAGGGCCCCTGGGTGTCTGGTTGCTAGGCCAGGCTGTTCATCCAATTCAAGCTGTATGATGCAGGCCCCTTCTCCTTTTGATGTCACTCAGTATTGCTTCTCCTCCCAGGTGAAGAGGAAACCAAAAGGCAACATCCATCGATATGGCACCTTTTTAGCCTGCAAATACACCAGCAGACTCTGCATCGTCCTTCTTTTCTGCACGGTCAGCTGTGACAAGTATTGACATAATTGATTTTCATTGCCATTGAGAGTGATTGGGGCTGCCCTTCTCGCCGCCCTCAAGATCTGTTTTTTTTGCGGGTAACAAGCTAGTGTGGCAAGGATGTCTCTGGTGCAGGCGTCTGTGTCTTTGCGAATTGGGCACACCCGATGGATCCTGTCGATTGGAATGTGCACTGCCTCTTCTGCGTTTAATAGGTCTTTGAAGATAGTCTGCACTTAATTTTTGAAGTCTACGTCACGCACTGACTCTGGGACATTTCTAATACGGTTGGTGGACCTCTGTGATCTGTTCTCAAGGTGTTCACACTGCATCTCGATTTTCTGTGTTGTCTTGGCCAGATGTTCTAGTAGCTCATCCGATTTTGTTGAGTTGAGGGCCAGGTCTTGAAGTGCTTTTTCATTGGTGTCGACCCTTTCTTCTAGAAAGGAGATGTCCTTCCTCATTGCCACTATTTCAGCCTTAACTTCTTAACTTGTCGCGCTCTGAAACACTTGTGTATGAGCGCAATAGAAATAAAATATCAATATCAATTAACTTTGCTAGTGAAGGTATTGAATTGTACATGCACAGAGGTGATAAGCCTATCCTGGAACTCCCGAAAGCATTGTTCCATATCATCTTTAGAAGCAGCCCATGGTGCTGTCAGAAGTATTCGACTTGTCGCTAACCAAATCTTGAGTTCTGTCAAAGCTAGTGTAAGCCCCCCTCTGATGTGAACCAGCAGTCTTGTATAGGGTTTACCTTAGGGGCACTCTGTTGTAAATGCTTCCCCGCTGATTTTCATCCTTTCGTTCCTGGTATTGGCCGCAGTCCACACCGGGGGAATGCCTTTTCCCCTATCTTTTAACTCCTACATACCTGAGGCTGGAGTGCTATCAACTTTACATTATTGGATGTGCCGGGGGCCGAACATTTTCCAAGTGAACTTGGTTTGCTTTTCTATAGATAATATTCCCAGTTCAGTTATAATGCTATCTGTCTGTTCCATTCCTCCATCCCATTGGGAGCTGTACCTACTTCACAGCGCTAACCTTTCATGCACATCGTAGTCTCAAATACTCTCCCATGTTGTATGTGTGTGTTCATTATGTGTGGTTTGTGTTCGTTATTGGGTTTCATCCGCTGAAGAATTACAGTGTAAATGGATACATTTGAATAAAGAATGGTTACTTAAATATATTTTTATTCTGTTATCTACACAGATATGTTCTACTGTTCTGCGAATGCCATATCTTCCAGCTACTGAGGGATGGCTTCTTTGGCCAACAATGGTCCTTGCAGTGAACTCCAATACATTCAGTGCATTTTAGTTCCTTGGGGTTCCCTCAGTTCTTTCAGTACTATAAAACAAACCAGTAAGTGTCCAACTTAGCCGGCCTCTCACGGTTCCCTTCCCCCAAGCTCAGTCCTCTTCCAGCTTTCAACACAAACAGAATAAATATATATGTATCAGGATGCACTTTGTTTTCTTAAGCATGCCTCTCAGGGATCCCTTCCCCAAGCACAGGCCTCTTCCAAATTTAAACACAAAACTAAATGTAGCACAGTTTAGGTTCTTCAAGTTTAGGTCTCTCTAATTCCAAACTCAGTCAGCTGGTCAGGATATGCCTTTTCCTTGTTTACAGCTTTTCTTACATACAATCTTCTCATTGGGTTAAAATCGGAGGCTTTCGAAAAAATGCCATGCTCGTTGCTTTTCCTCAGCGCGGTCACTCTGGCTCTTTGCGCCTCTGTGTTTCTTACTTGCCCTTTCCTTGGTATCTTTTATCCTTGGGTATTTATTGTGCACACTTGCATTTTACTGCTTTCACTTTGTGGGCTGCACACTTGCAATGTCTTTTTCCACTGTATTCTCTTTCTGTGCCTCTTGCACCTGCAATATTGTCACTTTCCTTCTCTTGTGCACACTTGCAGCGATTCCTTACTTTGCTTTTGGGCCACTTGCTTCTCTTGACTTCTCTTGTCTTTGTTGTGAGCCCATGCACTTTTCCCTTTACTTCTGTCTGCTTTTAACATTGCATCTGGGCTGCTTGTCCTTTCCTTTTTAAATCTTTTTATTTTCAGTCCTCTTATTTCTGTGCCGCTTATATGCACCATTTACTTGCTTTGTTTCCCTCTATCTGCTTCTTGCTTTCCGCTTTGTGCCATTTGATCAATCTTGCCTTTTTTCCCTTTCCTGTTCCTGTTACAGCCACTTGCACGCTCCAGAGTTTCTCTCTTTCATGCGAAACTCACCAGGTAGCGCAGCGCTGGCGAACAGTCTCTCCGGGATGCTTTTGATGCGAGGTCAGTGTCTCACCACCTGCCCCTCAGACACCCTTCGACCCGGCACACAGGCCAAGGGAACGAGCACTCGCACGGAATCTGCTAGCAGGGTCTCGGCTGCCTTGCTCCTGTTCGTAGGGGACATGGCTTTCCAGACACACTGCAGCCATCCTCACACACCAGGCTAGCGTTGCAGCATGCTGCTCTCCTGCGAATCCTCCTTCTTGCAGCTCCTAGCTTCATGGCTTCTCTGGTCCGAAATACTTCTCCAGCTCGCTCATCCATCTGTGTGAAACCACACCTTTTTATAGTGAAAAAAACAGTCGAGTGGAGTCAGGTGTAAATGGTCACTATTACTTGCCTGATCTTGCCTGACTATTAGCGGGACAACTCAAATTCTTTCTAGGGGAGGTTGTCCTTCCCCCATGTTATTCCTATGGGGAAGCTGTACTGATCTTAGTTTCATCTTCCTCGTCTCAGTATTTGTTGGAAATGGGGAGGGAGAGATCGAGTGAGTTTGAAAATACCCCCTTGGGGTTGGGGAAAAGATATTAGAGCTGTAATAATATTTAGATCTCCTAGTTCTTTCTTCCACTAAGGAGAATGTTGTCCCCTTCTTTTTGTCTGCAAATGGCTTATGTGTATAGGGTCTTGGGTGGTATTCCTTATGAATACATTGTGTTATCAATGCCCTGATCTTGTGTTACTTGTGCCTTCCTCCCTCTCCCTCCGGGGTAATCAGTTATTTTCTTTCTCGCTCTAGTTATATGACGGGTGGAATGAGATCCAGGGATTCTGCTACCTGGATTTGGGTCATGGGAATCAAGATACCCCATGAAGGCATCTGGGACTTCCTGCTCTACCACTGTACCATTACAATACCGCTATTCGCCTGAAGCATTTCCATAATGACACCCTGGGCTTCCCTTCCCAAGTGGTCCTCCCTCACTCTTCCACCCCCAGGGATGGGATCCGAAAGCGTAGGCCCTCCCTTGGCCACCTGAATAGAGGATTCTCTGGGTCTACATGGGAGAATACCCCTAGGTTTCCCACACTGGGAATAGTATACAAGAATCTGCAAAAAGGTTAAAGAGAAATACTATAACTTGAAGACCTGTCTGCACACCTTCCGGGAAGGTGGTAAGGTAATGGATATACTACCAACAATGGGGAACAAGCAATTGGCCTCCTGGAAGGGACCATATCCAATAGAGAAAGTCTTGGATTCAGTAACCTACAAGGTTAGACAAGATGACAGACGGCCCGGCTCTTCAAACATACCATTTGAACCTGCTTAAAAAAATGGGAGGAACTGTAAGGAAATCATGGTATCAAACAGTAAGACAGACAGAAGTGATCACAGTTCAACAGTGTTTATTGAACTTCAATTGGATTTGAAAAACGCCCATCTAAACCTAGGGTTTGAAAAATGCCCATCTAAACCTAAATCTAAAGATGGGACCAAGCAACGACCATCAAATAATAATAATGCAGTCCTAGTCGAGTCTGTCAAAATAAAAGGGCCTATACTAATAAACCTATTGCCAATCCTTACTTCTAAATTCAAATAGTGTGGGAAACAATGTTATGCAAAAGAAAAGTGTTCAAGAAATGATATGTCAGGATATTCAAGATGTTGGCTTCCCTTTCCCACGTTTTCAGAACAGAAACAAGGCAGCACACTCAAGCTTAGTACACTCTCTGGCTTCTCTAACACAAGGATGTAGTTCAAAACCTCAAAATCAGGGCCTTCTGTGCCAAAGTCTCTTTGCCATTCAAAGTCTCTTGTTTTAGAGGGCCTGATTCAACACAACAAACATTAGTTTGTTTCTTCTTAGGAATTCACACATACAACTCCTCGGGTGATTTACTGTTCCCCCCCCCCCCCCCCCCGAGTCTTCCTCTGCCGGGTTCAGACCCACTTTAACACAAAGCTTTCATTACTTCAAAAATCGAAGACTTTCTACTGTGTGCAGGATTTTGCTCAACCCATCGCAGGACCACTTTGATTCACAATTACTTTAACTTCTTGATATAACCTTTTTCTCACTTTCACTTTTCCCAATTCTCAGCTGGATACCTTACAGACCTTAGATTGAGCATCCACACGGTGCCGGACTACTCTGTCAAAGGTATTCTATCTTGCTTTAAAAGTTCAATCATTCATCAGTAGTTCAACTTTACTTGCGTCTTTCATCATACGCGTTTTAACAATGTTCGTTCCAACGCTTGCCATATAATATTGCTGCCTGCAACCTCGGCTTCAACACAGACCAGTCTTGTATCGCTCTCCCCAACTTACCGGCTGTGTTGATTTCACTGATGCTGCTTTGTTGTTGGAGTCAAGGACGGTACCACAGTAGCTGGCGATTCTCTCTGCCTTGATTATTGGCGCTGGAGGGCCCCGGGTATCTCCGACACACAATACAGAATTCTTCAGCCTGGTTTCCTGGTCTTACTCTTCCTATTTTTGAGGTTTCGGGAAAGTAACGGTTCCTTTTTGTCTAAAAGGTCAAGGGAACTTCCCTCCTTGCGATGCTGTCTTTCCTCTCTCGCTCAGCTGCCGGCCAGAGACGTCTTTATGGGAGGGCAAAAAGGGCACTTGCCCCGGGCCCCCTCCTTGGAGGGGGGCCCCACAAGGCTACCTAATATAAAGAAGTCAGATACCATTGTTTACAAAACTTAAATAGCACATGTCAAGATATTTTATGGCCTGCTGCTGAGTCTCTGACCCTATTGCCTGTCTGTTGTTGACAAATACATTCTGCTCTGGTCAATTCATCCTATAATGCTTTCTGTGCTCACTATCTTAAACATGGTTTCATGTTCACTACAATTATTCCTGTATCATTCTCACCTTTCTATGGGAGTTAAATTTATCATGTGCAATAGCTAAAGTTGAAATGCATACTGATAAATGCGAGTGCCATGCTGGTTCAGAAGATAGCTCAAGGTGTTAAGCACAAATTGCACAGATCTGTGTTCATATGCAAAATTATAATACTAAATTCTAGCAATGCCAAATCAGTCTTTCCTATGCTTGACGTTGATGATAAATCTACATCTATGTGTAGTTTGTTTTGTAGCACAACAGGTGCTATTATCAGCAATGTACCTGTAACAGATAGTGATTGCTATAAAAAAAATCTAATATAGCGACAGTATGGTGAAGGTCTAGAAATTGGCTTCTCAGATGGAGGTTTGTAAAACCTAGGCAGGTACCCCCAATGAAGACTATAAAGTGTTAATCCGAGAAGTGATTAGGTATGCAAATTAAAGACTGTGGAACCAAAGCGTTCATGCTTCTAACCTGGCTTTGCCATCAGACGATGCAGTGATCCTGGACAAATCATCTAATTTCACTGGCATTACTATACTGTCTTCCTTGAAAAGGTTGGCTTCCCACATGCTGGGGGTATTGTTTAGCCCATTCATTACCTGATCTGAGTTTTTATGTAGGCCATTTTAGTGGAAGGGGTCCTAGACAGAAGAGAGCGGGTCAGATATCGAAGGCCTCTGGCAAGCATATTTTAAGGTCTGCTCATTTGTCATAAAAAAAAGGTTCGCTTTTTTGTACAACTGAAAGGTTTTTGTTTAATAACAAGTTCACACGCTTGTGTTTTGGGCCAATTCAAAGATTTAAAATACAAAATAGAAACACATGTAATCTTTTGCGATCACATCAATGAGTATGTTGGTACTTACATACTTCCCTTGATAATGGAGACAATGACGCTAGAATCATTCTCATTTTGCGTATTACGCTTTTATGACATTTTGTTTTGAAAATTGTCATGTTAGGTTATGTGATATGTGCTCTTTCCAAGTCCGATCTATAAATGGGATAATTTTAGTTTATGGTACTTACTAGAAAAGCGAGGGATAAAGTGCAGAAATTGCAGAATAGGTGCAAATCCCAGCTTCACCTTTTAACCAATGTGTAATCCTGGGCATCTCATTTAATCTTGCATTGCCTAATCTGTACAAAATGCCAGTCCCTAAACCATTCACAATTATCAACCTTCAGAGTGATTTTGTTCTCGGAGTCTGATCTTCAAAGCAGCTTCACTCATGGTTTCACTTGCTATAGTGTTTCTTCCTCTATAAGAATAATAGTGAGCATTGATATATTATACACCACAGCCACCGGTTTCTTTGCTCTCTAATGGCAACCCTGCTTGAAAACCATATCCATCTTCTAATCGCAGTCCGTCTGGATTTGGACACCTTCCTGGCAGTTTATAATCTTCATCCACTATGTATGCTATGGTATGTGTAGCTCCTTTTTTGCTTATAATTGGTCTCCTCATTCCATGGTTGAGCACTTTTGCATTCTGTGAAGCAGCTAATCTGCATCGTCTGTCTATTCTGGATTACGAGCACCTTTTACATACAGTCTTTGTCCTGAATTTATGCTGTGGCCGGTGTACCTTTTACGTGGCGGCTAATGATGAAGAGTGTCCTGTACCTATGCTAGAATGCAAGTAGCCATGTCGTGAACTGCTGATGTTGGCCTTGAAATGCCACGTATTTATCATTCTTATTACAGCAAGAATGGAGAGGGTAAGGGGACAGAAAGGGAGCACTGTTGGCTATTTTAATCGCTGTGAGGCAACATGTCAAAACTATGAGTTGTGATCGTGATGAGGGGGGCACAACCAGATATTCTGGATCTCCGAATTCCTTTGGTTCGATGGAAGGGGGCCCCAAAGGTGTGTGTGCCCCGGGCCCCAATAGTGCTTAAGATGGCACTGCTGCCGCCTCGAAACTGTGGTTTCCTCGTGTGCTTTGTCTTGCTCAGTGTTCTCTTCTGCTCCGCCTTTTATCCGCACAGGGAAGCTTAATGGAAGTCATCAGTGTCTGTGATTGTCAGTAATTGCCTCAACATTGTATTGGAGCACGTCAGGTATACTGCTCGGGTGTTGGTCTGTTTTTGTTTTCTCTCATAGTGGGCTGTCCATGAGAAAGTGTTTGGGCCTCATTACGAGTATGGCGGTAGCCATGCCCTTAATAAGGGCATGGCTGCCTCCATACCGGGTTCCAGTACCGGGTTCCTCCCGTACCTAAGTCCTCATTGGAAAAACCCATCCTCATTCCCATTTGAGCCCCCAGAGGGCCCGTTATTAGCTCCCTGGTCCCCCTCGCGGGGCCCGGTAAGGACGCCTGGTAAAACCAGGCGTCCTTACCGGGTCCTGCAAGGGAACCTCGTAATAGTGCGTCCCGTAATGAAGGGTGCCGTTCCCGTACCGGCACCCTTCGTTACGGGAGTGCCATGGCCGTAATGAGGCCCTTTCTGTTCTAAAAGGGTTGGGGGGGGGGGGTAGAGAACATAAATATCCTACCTGGTTCGATGGGGTAAAAGTGTTACAGGGAAGGAGGATTCTGCGTCTCACCATCTGGTGTCCCACTCCCCGAAAACCCCTCACCCAGGTGATCCTGACTCACTGGTCCACCCCCAGGAACTGGATCCAAAAGCGATGGATGTGTCCTCTTATTACACCCGAACCCGACCACAACGACCCAGAAGAAATGCACCCAGGACCGGTTGGCAATTGGAATAAAGACCTGCATATTTCACAGTTGTCAGACAATTGGCAAAATGAGCTACTGCAATTATTGTGCAAATAGAACTGTATTTTGTCTCAGCCATGGAGGACAACTGAAGCCTTCCATGTGATACAGACATTAGGTAGTTCGACAAAGACCCTACCAGATTCAAGAGGTCCGCGTTCGGGCTGTATAAGAGGAAGTGACATCCATGTTGGGCTCAGGGGTTATAGAACCCTCCACCAGTCATTGGTCCTCAGCTATCGTTCCGGTCTCTAAGCCAGATGTATCCATGTATTTTTTTAATGGAGTTCCGACATCTAAACAACTTTTCCGGGTTTGATGCATATCCAATGCCACGTATCGACAATCTCTTGGAATGCTTGGGAAGTGTTTGCTTTCTCACAATAAATAGATCTGACCAACGGGTATTGGCGGATTCCACTAAGTAAAGAAGACCAGGAGAAAATCGCATTTGCCGCTCCTAGCGAACTGTATCCGTTCACTGTGCTACCCTTTGGTCTACATGGAGCCCCAGCAACGTTTCAAAGTGTCGGGAGTCAGTCTGGCCAGAAAGCACAGGACAAAAGCTATATCTCACAGTATGCACTGTAGATTAGGGGAGAATCCATCCTGAGAGACAATGTAGCATATAACAGAAACAGGGTACATACCAAGCTGATCTGAGTTCAAACAGGCATTCACAGGAACTGCAGGGGAAGGAGCTGCCTGTAAGTAAAGAGACGGAGAGAAAGCAAAGACAAGCAAATGTACTGGGCAACACGGATTGATCAGAATAAAGGGTGCACTGGAATATGATAAGGGGCTTCCAGGGATTAGGGAAAGTCCTTGGGATCAGTACCTGAAGATTACTCTTAATAACTGTCATACAGCAGCGTCATGAGTTAGGTGTGCTGAAGAGACTGTTGTACTCAGTGTAAGGGTAAAACTGGAGACCATATACTGAGGTAGGTAAGACTCCAACGGACTAGAAGAAGGCAACCGACGTCATTCCCTAATCTGATCTGAGCGTAGCTCAACCCACGGCTCTCGCTGTAAACGGATATAGAGCAGAGGCACAACAGTGGACCATGTTGTAATAGAGTCGTAAAGCAGCGTTGAAAGAAATAACAAGGTACAGGACAGGATCGAGAAACAAAGTACAAGCAGATATTGGAATATCAGAATACACAAGGCAAAGGACTCTGACAAGACAGGTTGCTGCCAACACAGCGAATGCGAGGGTTTCAGGAAACTCAAGAGTACTTAAGAACAGGCACTGGGGGGGCGCTGTTGGACGTCGACTGACATGGCCGCCTGACTGAGAAGCTGCGCTGTTACCAGACAGATCTGTCCTGATATCCTGCAAATTTTGGCTGCCAGAACACTGCATTCGTCTTGGACTGGGTGTCTGAACTCCTTGTGCACCGTTTGATCCATCGTGGGTGCCCCAGATTCTGGCTGCTGAGGAGATCCATTGTCGTGAAAAATCAAGCCGCGGGCTCCCTGTGATAGAGCTGCGGCTGAACTGTGCCCCCCCCCCCTCCCTCTGGTGCCTGGCTGCGTGGTTACGGGCAAACGCATATTGCCCTGCGGGGATCCTGCTGCGGACTCGGGCATCGGCCGGGGGTTGCCAGTTGGACTATGGAAGTCTGTGCCTGGGTTGAGAAAGCCCCCCGCAAACCCAACCAGGAGTGTCGGTGGCTGTTCGGTGGCTCCCGCCCCCGTGTGGAGGACTGCCGGGCGGTAGCGGGGAACGGCCATCATCGGTGGCGGCACCTCGGCGCCTGTAGTTGAGACGGAGCAGGGGCTCTGAGGAGGTGAGCGGAGCCGGACTGCGGGTTCCTCCCGGAGCTGTCGGGGGATGTTGTTGGAGCCCTGCGGCCCTGCGGCCACCCCTCCTGTCTTTGCCATGTAGAAAATCCACATAGCTGGTAGCAGCTTGTATCCGGCGTCAGAGAGGGGGTGTTGGGGGGGAGGGCACACCCCGTACCCAGCTGGCCTGCCACTCACTCACAGCGCACACGGCGGCCGCCGGGTCGGGGATATCCAAGACACCTGCACCAGATAGACAGTGGGGGGTTTTGCCCCCAGGCGCAAGCCTCTCAACCCCCCTGCTCCAAAAACGAGCTCCAGGAGACAAGCCCCGAATTTCCTTGCACAGGGTTCCTCCAGGCCCGGGCCCTCCGACACGTTCCGATGTGCTCTGGCCGGGCCTGGAAGATGTGACGGCAAATCATGGCAAAGAGATTGATTCCCTCAAGAAGGGCCTAGCTCAGGTGCAAATGAAATGCAAAGACCTCGAGTCGAGGTTGCGCCGCAATAACGTGAGAGTTGTTGGCCTGGCTGAAAAGCAGATTAACACCTCTATGGAAATGTACCTTGAGGAGGTGATTCACACTGTCTTCCCGGAGGCCCAATTCTCGCAACACTTCTTGATTGAAAGAGCTCATTGATCTCTGACTGCTCCTCCTAAGCCGAGTGCCCCACCGTGCACAGTTATTGCCCGGTTCCTCAATGATCGCGATAGGGACATGATCCTCCGTCTCTCTATGGAGAGGAGCACCCTGCTGTACGACTCAAGCAAGATACACATATACCCAGATTTTTCTAACAGTGTGCAGGCGGCACGCCGCACCTTTGATCATGTTAAGAAAGCTCTTAGAGCTCGTTCCGTCCCATATGCGATGCTCTTTCCTGCCAAATTACGTCTTCAGTATCAAGGAAAGACCCAATTCTTTGAATCACTGGAAGATGCAATGAAGTATATAGAACACAACATTCCGCTCCCACGGCGAGATAGGAACGCACAGTCCAGCTCAAACACCAAAGTTAAGTTTGGGGCGTACACTGTCCAGTTGGGGGGATAGTGAGGGTGGGGGGTGGAGGGGAAATATTTGGGCCTGTTGCCCTCAGGAAGAGGTTCATATAGCACAGCGATGTAAAATGGGTGATTCGGACTATGACATCGTGCGGAGCAATTCACATCAAGAACAATATCCCAGTAATATGTTTGCGGTCATTGGTAATTTTAATAAGGCAGTGCTACTTCCAGAAGGGTCTAATCCGTTGGGGATCACAAGACGTCGACACAAATGGCTACGAGGGGATAAGGAATTAAATTGCTTACCTGGAACATCAGGGGATTAGCCCATCCAATCAAGGCTAGAAAGGTGTTAGCATATGCAAATCGACATAAGGTGGACATTCTCCTCCTGCAAGAAACTCGCATCACAAAGAAGATTGACACATTGGCACTAAACTGGGGTCCTCTGAAGGTGGCCACAAATTACTCTACGATGGCTAGAGGAGTACTCGCTCTTGTTCATAAACGTCTAAATTTTCAGTTGACTAATTCTGCCATAGATGATGAAGGGAGTTACGTGATTTTATGGGGGCAACTGAACAATAAGGAGGTTATTATTGTCAATACCTATGGTCCTAATGTAGATACTCTACCTGTGTATAGTGGACCTTCTGTCCCCCGTGGGCACTGCAGCAGTGCTGTGGGGAGGAGATCTAAATCTAATGCTGGATCTGGGGCTTGATCGCGCTACAAGTCAACACAAGCACTATACCAAGGTGGCACTGACTCTGAAGCAGGCGATGGCCACTTTACCGCTGGTGGACGCTTGGCGTGAAGCGCACCCACTAAAGAGAGAGTATATGTTCTACTCCGGAGTTCATAGCTCCAGTTCGAGGATTGATTATTGGCTGTGCTCACGGGCGGATTGCTGACGTGGAACAGTGTGAAATCCTTCCCAGAACATTGTCAGATCATTCTCCAGTCGTCTTATGGCTGACCCCAAGATAGGAGACTCACTCTATCAGACTCTGGCGTATGCCTCCTAATATGTTGAAAGATGACTCAGTGGTAGAATCTCTCCGAATTGATATCGAAGAATTCTTTCTCCGTAACGAAGGGTCAGTACAATCCTTGCAATCGGTCTGGGAGGCGTTCAAGGTGTGGCTGCGGGGCCAGATGATGGAAATATCCTATGGTGTTCTGAGGGATATTAGAAAGGAACTCACCCAAGTTGAGCGAGACCTCCGCAGCGTTGAGGTCCTGCAGCCCGGTAATGTGGAGAGAGACCACCTCCGCAAAATTCAAGCTAAATTAGATATATTTAAAGCGCTAGCCGACAGAGAATTACATTTCATTTCACAACCTATCCGGGCACGGCGATATGGAGAAAGGAACAAATCCAGGAAATCCATGGCGAATCTAATTAAAGCTGAGATGGGGGCCAGGCAAATTACCAGCATAGTCAACTCTAGTGGCTCGGTTCATACATCTCCTGTACGCCAATGCAGACTCGGCCTTGCTGGGGGACCTCGAGAGTTGCATTGATTCTATTCCACTGCCGAGTTTAGAAGGAGACGATGGGTTCAAGCTGGACCTTCCACTGACAATCGAAGAAAATCGAACAGGCTATTGAAGACCTGCGAGCTGGGAGGGCTCCGGGATCTGACGAGATTCCAGTCAACTTTTACAAGACATTCAGGAGTGAAATGGCCCCAGGGCTACTTGCAGTCTGGGAAGACACACTAGAGAGGGGTACACTTCCAACCACAATGAGGGAAGCAGTGATCTCTGTATTGCTTAAACCCCACAAACTCCCCCAGGATCCCTCATCCTACCGTCTGTTCTCCCTCATTAATACAGATACAAAAATCTACGCCAAAGCTATAGCCAACCGCCTGACCCCAAACATGAATAAATTGATTCACACCGACCAATCGGGTTTTATTCCAACACGTTCAACTGCTCTAAATCTTCGGAGGTTCTTTGCTATCACATCACAGTTAGATCCTAAAGCTAAGGCTGTTGCCATCACCCTTGACGCCGAGAAAGCATTTGACTCTGTCTCGTGGAACTATATGTTTTTGATTCTTGCCAAAATGGAATTTGGTCCAACATTTTTGGGGTATATTCGAGTGCTTTACAGGCGGCCGACTGCAAGGGTCAGAACAAACAATACTGTATCGTCCCCCTTTACATTGGAAAGAGGCGCCCGCCAAGGTTGTCCTCTCTCCCCTTTTATTTTTGCCCTCACTATTGAAGGTATGGCGGCCAAGATCAGACATGAACATGCATGGAGGGGCATCCGTATCAGAGGTTCCCCACAGCTCCTTTCCCTATACGCTGACGATACAATGATTTACGTGCGGTACCCTGAGACACACCTACCCCCTACTATGAATACGATTTCCAATTTTTCCACCTTTTCAGGCTATAAAACAAATTGAGCAAAGTCCGAGGTTATCCCGCTGACTCCGGCCACCGAGCAGTCCCCTGCATTAGCTGGGTTTAAATGGTCCCACACCACTGCACGATATCTAGGGATAATAATGTCTAAAGACAGACAGTCACTGCTTACAAATAACCACGAAGCATATTTACATACCTCGCTCTCCTTAAAATGGTCATGGTCCCGAAGCTTCTTTACCTGTTTTGTGGTGTCCCCGTATGGCCAGGGAGGGAATTTTAAAAAAAATTGCAGAAACTTTCTGTAGTTTTTGTATGGGGGGAAGGGCGGTCAGGCTCAGCTGGCCGAAGATGTGTGAGAGGTACGAAACTGGCGGTTTGACAGCCCCTGACTATTTGCTGTATTATCAGGCGGCTCAGGCGCACTTTGTGAGATACTAGGCTACCACAGCCGAACCGCATGCCCATGTGCGTGCCGAGAAGTTTGTTGCAGCCCCTTCCAATATTCAGGCCATGCCGTTTTCTACTGTCAAAGGTAACATTACGGATATAGATCCAGTGGCCTCTACGGTCCGAGCCTGATCGTCCCTATTCACTAGAGTAGGATGTAAGACCCCTTTTTGGCCGTATCTTTCCCTGTGGCATTATCCTGGGTTAGAACCTACGTTTGACAATGCACTTGAAAAAAGATGGGACCCCCGATGGGGAAATGAGGCTGGGAGACCTGTAGCCTGGGGGAAAGTTTGCTACGTTACATTTGGTACATGACAGACTGGGTGCCGGTCTTAACATTACTCTACAGTATTACCGGCTAAAAGCAGCATGTAAGAAATTGTGGCCCACATTTCCAGATGCCCCAGAACTGCATCAATTAATTACAGCTACCATGTCACAGGACGGGTTTATTGGCACTATCTCTAGCCTCTATAGGGCAGCGCAGTGATATACCCCCTCAAAAAATTATATGATACTTAAATGGGAGCGAGATCTGGGAATTGCCATAGATGATGTTCGGTGGTCCAAATACTGTCCGCACACTAAATCCATCTCACTTAATGCCAACTTCTGTTTAATTCAATTTAAGATCCTTAATCACTTACATATTGCACCGCACAAAGCTTCAAAATGTAATCCAGTTCTGCAGGCAAGTTGCCCCAAATGTAATTCCACCATGGCAAACTCTTATCCATATGTATTGGAACTGTCCCCCGGTGAGAGCATTTTGGGAGGAAGTTGCTGACACAGTTAGTGATATTGTTGGACTGTCTATACCCGCAACACCGTTAAAGTACTTGCTGGGAGATAGAGGCAAGGCAACAGTAAGGATTTGTCGCTTTGTGGCTGTTTGCAGGTGTGCTGGCCAAGAGGAATATTTTACAGGCCTGGAAGGCTAAAACGGCCCCAAATCACAAGACTTGGCTAAGGGATTTAATATATGTCCAAGAGACTGAGGAACGTTATGTTCGATCCGTGTCAGCGGTGTGCAGACCTAAGGACATTTGGGCCCCACTGCGGGACTATCTATCAACCTCTGGAGACAGTGGAAGCGGGACAATCTTATGAGTCCTTGAGTCCTCCAGTGTTCTGCCCGATGAGCCTGTCTGTATCGCTTTTGGTATAATCATATAAGTTGCATGAATATTGAGTTTCGAATTTACTGCGCTCGTTAGGTTACTTATTTTGGGGGGGAGAGGGGCGAGTTCTTGGGGATTTAATGCTAATTACTGGGAAGTGTACTGGTTCATAATCGATCATATTTTGGAAGGGTACTGCAAGATCGTTGAGGGGTTCAACATACAATGAACGATGGACACACTTAAGCTAGCCCCTTATAGGTAAATTATGATTTATGTTGCTTAATCTCTGTACTCGCCTGCTCTTTCTTTTGGCACGGACTGGTATTTTGGCTTAAAATGTCAATAAAAAGATGTTTAAAATAAAAATAAAAAAAACAGGCACTAGAAATATGGACTGAAGTCTGGTAATATCGCAGGCAAGGGTCAAACAGGAAAACTTCATGGGACTGGGAATGCAGAAAGAAAGAGAGAGAGCAAAACGAGGCAGAAACAAGACAAGTCTGAAGTATAAATGCTTACAGAAAACAGGATGTTTACAGAAAGGCATAAAAGATATCAGTATAGAACTGAATGTCTTTAACTTTTTAAAATTTTTTTATTTGTTTCAGTTACATACACTAACTTGTCAAATATTTTTACTACAATATTATTAATAATCACAGAATCACAGATCAAATAAGATAACAATCCGCATTAGAGTAAAATACACATACATAAAAATCCTTTTAGAAATTTGCGCTAAGTTAAAACAAATCAATCAACTAATTACAATCATTTTAAAACACTACAAGAACAAGGAAATTCAATAATCACAACAAAAGAAAAGGAAAAAAACATAAAGAAAAAAATATAAGCTGATATCAAACCAAACCAACACAATTCCAATCACACCTAATATATGTGTTGATTCCTCATATGGGGTAGGATTAGATTTCCTTGTCTCGTGGTAACACCATTTGTAAAAATAGCACTTGCGATATTTGAACCCTTACACGAGCATTTGAAAACGGCAATTGCTATATTTCATCGCTTTCCATATCATTGTGTAGTAGGATCACCTTATCAAAGCACCTTGCTCTAACTTCATTTAAGGCTTTGCATTCTACTATCAAATGGTGTAATGTTTCTCTTTCTTGACGTACACAGCAATACCTAGAGTAGTTTTGTTCTAACGACAAGATTTTCCTTTTACAAAGAACATCACGCGTTGTCCAGAGATTAAGTCTAAACCTCAGATAATCCATGCAGATCTTTGGTGACGGCCATTTCAGCAAATTGGGTTCCATAATACCAAATCTTTTCCTACCAAAGATTAAAGGATTAAAGTCTTTGTATTTTACACATCTTGCTTCATTCACAGCCCAATCCCCTAAATAGATTTTAGCTTTGGCTCAGTCAGGATTTGATAACAGCAATTCAATAGTCACATCGGACTCACCCAGCTTATCCATCACATGGTTCCGCCATGCCGTGGGGAAAGCACATCCCAATTTTAATTAGGTTAAAGGCAGTAACCTCCAGGATGGTAGCACTATTTAGACCCAATAGACATTTACGGAAAAGCGCGCACTGTTTCAATAGTACAAGGGCATATACAGACAATAGCCCAAATTCATGGCGAATAATCGCTATAGGCACACTGTGTGGTAAAAATAATATCTGTTTCCAATATGACGATTCCAATGAGTCCCAATACTCTCATTTTTGCGGGAGACTTCCTTTCACACCATATAAAATGATGGGCAATACCTTCATTTTATAGAACAAAACCGTATGTTTCAGAGAGAATTTCCCATCCTTATTAATTAGTATTCATGACTGGGAGATTAAGTGCTGGAGTCTGTTCTTGGCTGCTACCCCATCGTCTCCCATTGACATCCGATTATCAATTGTCACCCCTAGATATTTATACTGGGTCACCTTTGATAATTTGATGTCTTGCAGCAACCATGAGGGTGTCTTACACGATGCCTCAGCGCTGGGTTTACACATTATTATTTGCGATTTCTCTGTATTAATCACCAAGTTATTTATCTGGACATAATCCCCCCAAGCGCTGCAGCATTCGTTGGAGGCCTTGCGGTGTTTGCGATAGTAATACAAGATCGTCCACATATAGCAGATATGGAATTTTCTGGTCTCCAAGTTTCAGGGAATCCCCATTACAATTTTCAAATTCTCTACCTAGGTCTATGATAAAGAAGTTAAACAAGAAGGCTGCCAGTGCCCCTTTTTGTCAAAATTTCTGGAGATAATTTACCAACTATTTTTATGCGAACTCGCATTGTTGTATTTGTATGGAAAAGAATTATTAGTGACATGAGCGAATGTGGGCAGCCGTACAGTTTTAGCTTCTTATATAGCCGTGATCTATCCACAGTCAGAGGCCGCTTTGAAGTCAATAAACCCCATATACAGGGGCTGTCTTTGTTCAGCCTGCTGGGCTTTCATCATCTTCAGGGTCATGATATAAGGGATGGTTCCTAGGCCTTTTACAAAGCCTGATTGCAATGGGTCCATCAGATTTTTACTCCTTACCCATGATTGTAGTTTATCCAGTACTAGGCAACAGTACAATTTCCCAGGAACATCCAACCACGAGATGGGTCTATAGCTACTTGGATTCCCTCTAACTCCCTTTTTGTAAATTGGTATCGTTATCGCCTGAGTCCATGACTTGGGTAAAGTCTGAGTCACATTCACTAGCGAGAAGATTTTGTACAAAATTGAGGCCCATAGTCCAGGATATTTTTTAAGTACATGATTGGAAAGCCCACCTGGACCACTTGCCTTTGAGTTACTTGCCGTACTGATAAGATGTCGAATATCAGATAGCTCAAACTCCAAATAAAAGGCAGTCGGTTACTTCAGTTGTTCACTAGTCTCATTGATCTTAACTGGGGCATAAGGTTTAGTAAAGTGTTCAACCCACATATGCGCATGGACTGCTGTTGTCTGAAGAGCAACTTGTGGTGCGATTACAGAGTGGTTTATTGCAGTCCACATTTTTGATATATTTTTACTTGCCAAAATATTCAACATGGTTGCACTATCGGATTGAAACATCGCAGCGCGATGGCCTTTAATTCCAGTTTCGATAAATGGTTCTCAGCCCACTGGATAATTGCTTTCTAACATCCCCCGGTTGACTGTTCAGGCGTCTCAAATCAGCACGTAACTGGGCTTTCCTTTCTGTAACAGCCATATCATAGGTATGGAGATGGAACTTAACAGGCTTTGTTTTAGATGTAGGGTGCTGGAAAGCTTTAAATAGACCAGAGTATATATATCTGACATTATCCGACAGGTTATTCCTATTGGATAAACCCAGTCTTAACAATCTTTCAAGTTGTGTAACTTCTTTCTCTGACCATCATAGTCGGTTGCCTCCAGCATTCACCACACATGAACCTTTTAACGAAAGGTGATCAGGTCTGTTAGGAATTACACCAATCCCCCAATCTGCATAAGTATGTTATGGTTGCTTACGTTAGATTTAATCACTCTGAAGTGTAACATTGCCAGCCACAAAACCTGATTCATGTGTATATATAGTCAATAGTTGACTGACTTTCGCCCTTTTGCCATGTCGCCATAGGAGGGGTATCTTATCCGAAAGCTCCGTTAAGCATAAACAGGCCTCTGGCCTTCACTAACGCAGACCATCTTCGATATCTTGCCTTATTTCGATTGTCAGATTCTACTAGGCAATTTAGATTCACCAATGCTCTAACATTTTCGGCTTCTGCTACCAAATCTAGGATGAAATTTAGATCTTGGAAGAAACTATCATCCTACATGGCAATAGAGTTCCAGTATACGTTCAGTATTGCATACCCTGCATTCCCCACCATAACTTTAACCAACAGCATATATTTGTTTGGCATGGCCCATAATTCAGATGACAATCCTCTCCTCATTTTAACTGTTGGAATACCTGAGATTGGATGGCCTACCAGGGGTTTAAGAGCGGGATTTAAATGTAGTTCATGATTATCCCAAATGGGTATATCAGTGAGCCAGGTCTCCTGGAGCAATACTATATCCCATTTACTCAGTCCACTTTTATCATTTTTAATGAGATGCTTAAATCCCCTAGTATTCCAACTTACAAGTGTGATCCGGCACCCCTCCGCCCCCCCCCCCTCATTAATTCTGTGTGCAGGGGCATCGACACAAGCCAGGTAGCTTAGTAGGTTGTGCATTCATCGCTCTTATTTTCCCCCAATGAACCATTCTGATGAGGCCCATGTTCATTCGACAGCTTGGATAAGGGGGTTGGACCTGACTCCACCATAAGAACAAATCCCAGTCTAAACAGATCCTCTTTCGCCTGCCAAATTAGATTTTGCACTACACGAGATTTCAACCATAGTCTTATCGAGTTTAACTGATGTTTTACGGTGAATTCAACCAATGCTATATCCGAGGACACAATGTCCTCCAATTGTTGAATTTCGGAGAAAATAGCCATCGCTGCTCTTCTATTTAGATCATACTGTGTGAATGTCGCTGGGGGTATCCTATGAGAAGTCTTTTGTTTTTTTACTTCAACTTGTTCGGTTTTATCAGATAAGGCTGCTTGAGGTCTTTGCTGCTTCTGCCCTTGCATTTTATTTAATGGACTCTCTATTAGACCCATGATGGCACCAGACCTCTCAGCTGATACACCAGTATTTTCTTGTTGTAAGGGGGATCCTTGATATCGCCTACCGGCACCCTGTACCAGATTGTTGGGTGGCTCAACTTGCCTCACGGAGGCCTCAGATGCCTTCTTCATTTGCCCTGTTACCACCAACTTTTTGTTTACCACCTCAGCCGCCTCACCTCTGTTAAATTCCTCAGTTACATTACTCGATACTGGTGGGTTATCTACCCCCGTTGTTAGTATATTTTGAATTGGTGGTATTACTGATGGTGCAATAGCTTTTGTCATGTATGCATCAACTGCTTTGCGAATTTCCAATCTCTGGGCAGCCAGTACTGGATCGATTAAGGCATGATCATGGTTAGGCTGCTTGGGGGCCTCGTTAGACGGCCCACTTTGTTTACTTATGGTTTCTCCTTCATTGGTTTAAATGTCTTTAACAGCAAAACAGGACAGGGTTTCAGAAGCTGGAAATCTAGGAAAGGTTCAAAAACGGACTGAAAAGGGTGCTGCAAAGCAGCAACAACAAACAGTATTCAAAAGCCAAAATCAGGATATTCAGGTCACAGAAGCACAAACTCTCAGTGGAAGCAGTTGACTGAACAGCTGCTTCTGTTCAAAGTGAGCTTATAAAGGACCTCCCAGCCAACAGCTCAACAGGGTGGAGCTGATTGCAGTCTCTGTTTGCTGTGTTCAATAAAGCCAAGGCCTGGGTTCAGTAGCCTGCAGCAGTGGATTGTAATTAAAGTTTCTTTAGCCCTCAGGTGCCTAGCCTGCAGTGCTTGGAACAGGTTAATGCAATGAGGGCCTCTCCAGCTCTTAGTACTTAATATGCCTCCTCCATCCCTCTGCCTCTTGGACAACTTACATGCATCAGAATGCATCTGCTGCTTTATCCCTGTTTTAACCCAAAACCTGGAATGGAACATGAAATCAGATTGGTCCAAAACTGCAGCAATAAAACAAGTAAATCGATGTAGGGGCAGTTTGTAGTTTTTAACTTTTCAATTATGCCATACATTTCTGAATGCGCGCATGTGGCAGTGCTGGGTGGTGGCAGGTGTGCAGGATCCTGACACAAACTTATGGACAGACTTCTTCGAAACCATAGTGCCTTTGCAGCTGCTTATTTGGCCGACATTGTTATTCACAGCGTTACCTGGGAAGAGCATCTCCATCCCCAAGAGCTTGTCTTGGCAACACTTCAGTCTGCAGCACTCCACATCAATCCCAAGAAAACCACAGTAGCTGCTTTCCAGACCAAATACCTAGGGTACCCCGGTAGGCAATGGTACAGTGAGGCACAAACTGATAAGCTGGAAGCGATAAATCACATATCATTCCCCTCCACTGTGAAACAAGAGTCTTTCTAGGATTTGCGGATACTACAGGAGGTTCATTCCTCATTTCGCCACCTTAGTGGATCTCCTAAAAAAGACATCTCCTCTGTGGACCCCTGAAAGGTAGGCCCAAGCAAGAACCACCTTCCAGGCCTTAAAAGACAGTCGGATGACTAGGGCTGTGCTTCATTGTCCAGACTTCTCCAAACTATTTTCTCTACACACATACGCTTCTGTTGATGGATTGGGGGATGTGTTTTTCCAGGGACGAGGAGAGTATGAACGGCCTGTGTTGTTCATTAGTCGTACGTTATTTTCTCAGGAGACCAGGTATGCCACCATCGAGAATGAGTGTCTGACGGTACGTAGGCTAGGGAGTCTTTACTACTTGCTGGGTCGTAACTTCATGCTACTCACGGATCACGCTCCGCTAGTTTGGTTGGCCCGCCACAAGGACATTAATCCTAGGGTTCTATGATGATTTGTCTCCTTACAGCCTTTTTCATTTACACTGGTACCGGTAGTCTTCTGGTTCAGGTTGATTATGTTTCATTCCTTTTCCCTGTCCGAACATCCGGGCTTGGTGAGCGGGATATGTGACACATCTAGCCAGGACACCGGTGGAGACGCCAACAGCAGAACCCAGCCCCCGGACTTCGAACCAGAAGCTGACACTCCTCCCCAGCAAGACGACACCAGGTCGCCAGACACCAGGACACATTGTGGTGGCGACGTGTCCCGAGAGAGACATGATATTGGGGCTGTGACCAAAGAGACACACTGTGTCAAGGCCACGTCCAAGAACATGTTGCCGCTTAACGTCGAGATACGGTGAAGGTGGCTGTCAGAGACCTGGCTACATCGGGGGAATAAGCCGCACTCAGCCGAAACCGCCTTGAGTTACCCAGAGGTTTTTCTAATGGCCGCAGAGGATAGAAGCTGCCTCGAGGAAGGGCAGGACACTGCCGGTCGGTTCCCCTGTAATGCTGCCGGCAGACTGGGGGAAACTCATACAGGGAGCACAGTTACCCTGTAACGTTGCTAGCAGACTGGGGAACATCATGCAGGAAAGTAACGCGGCCAGCCTCAGACGCTACACTGCGTCGGGAAGAAGGAGCTGGAAAAAGCAACACCAGGCTCGCATCCTCGTGCACATCCTAAACCATACGGGTGTGCTGAAAGGGAAAAACTGGGACAGACGGCCCTTTTCACCTCAAATCAGGGGTGGGGTGGGAACTTCCTAGACCACCAACGAATCAGAGGTAGGTAGGGGATTTAAAGGGAAAGGCAGTGAAAGTTGTTTTTAGCATTCCTTTGCCAGCCTTAGAAGGAGGCGGACATGTGGGAGAAGCAACACTTTACCTGGGCATACTGAATGAAGAGATCCCGACAACCGAGAATTAAGACTTGATTGGAACCTAGAAGAGGACTGTGAACAACAGAGCAAGAAACAAAAGACTTTACAATTAAGTTAATTGTAATCTGACGAAAAGTTAGAATAAATCCCTCTCTTTACATATATCCTTGGTCTCCGACTTGTTGGTGTCAACCCAGTTAACCGGGTCAAGGAACCATTGTGCAAGGAAAAGAAGTTTTCTGGAATTTTGAGTTCAATGGTTGTTTGGCAGGATAGTGCACCAAACTTGGCACACCAGTTTCAAGTTGGAGAATGGAACAAAGGGGAAGCCCCCCCCCCCCTGGAGTTAAGGAGAATGTTTTTCTGAAAAAAAGGCTGCAGTTAAGTCTGGCCGAATAGTGAGCCAGACTCAACATTATGCTTTGGAGGGGAGGACAAATGAAAGGGGAGAGACTGACCGCCCCACCCCTCAAGGCTACTTGGGAACTAACTGTGTTTTCATACTACGAACTGAAAATTAAAAGGGCTCAATTCAAAACGTGAGAAGCCTCCTTCTGGATCGAGAAGACACCCAGTTTTTCCTTAGTTTGTTTAGTGTAAGGGACGGAAATAAGTTTGGACACAGGACAGTGGATATTTTACTTTACAGACATCCTGAACGAGTCCTTGGTATTCTTGTTTCTGGTACGGCAGCTCCTCATAGAAATAGGGCAAGATAGGTCTTTGCCAACTAGCATGCCACCACTGAGTCAGACTCGTACTACTGCACCTTTGCAATACACAACTGTGTTCTGGCCCCCATAAGCCCTAGGGAGAGAGTCTGTAGAAAGGTTGATTGGAAAGGGTGAAACCCACCCAGGGGGAGAACTGAACCTGTGGTAAAGGCGATGAGAAGGACAGGTCTATATGGGACAGTAAGGTTTGGGTTATAGTAGGTCAGGGGTCTGCAACCTGCAGCACTCCAGATGTTTTGGCAGTAATATGTGATTTTACCAACCCAAATTTCAGAGAGGTCCATTTCATTGCAACCATAATACCGAAAAACACAAACTTTTTATTTTTTAATTGTTGGCGGGGGGGGCAGGGGGTCAGGGGTGCCCTCCCCCCCAACCGTTCAATTTTTAAATCCCTATACCGCCGTCCCAAACTCATCTGACCCATTTTAAACCCTTAGCCAACTACCCCATACATATTTAATGTTTTCTGTGTTTTCGGTCTTATGTCCTTAGTGAAATTTACCACTCTTGTTTGGTTTTTTGGTAAAATGGCTGGGTACCGTTTTGGCCAACTCCTCCCATGATGCCTCACCATTGACTATGGTGGCTCTGATGTATGGTAGTTGTAGTCCAACATATTTGGAGAGCCAAACGTTGCAGACTCCTGGACTAGGGTAAGGGCCTCCAAAATCCCAGACGAATCACCTGAGCAACCCACAGGCCTTGCTCCATAACTCCTGACATGAGCAAGAGGAACGGCTGCTATCATCATTGTTGGAACGGGTCTCTCTACAAAAGTGTGCTTTGGGACCTCCCACAATCCTGCACCTAGGTAGACAGAGTTCCGCCGGACTGGTTTGGGGTTGCTGGAGAATCCCAAGCTCGCTTGTTTCATTTTGGCTACGCTTCGATCCTTTATTTGACCATGACCTCTTTTTCTTTCATGCATGGGACATTTCTGGACACTTTGTCCAACCCTTTTATTATTGTATCCCCACTCTGTATGTCATCCTTAATTAACTAGTAAAGTGAGAATCCTTGGGCGTCTCAGGTCTTTGATCCTTAGGTCACTCTTCTCGCATCCTGGCAGAAGGTTGGGCCAACCTAGGAAAAAAGCAACATAGAACTTCAGCAATAATAATTGGATGGCTTCTCCTTGCTTGTAATTGTTGCAATTGTTTTGACTGCAAATTTCATTCAGGATACCTTCCCTGATGTAGACTCTCAGTTTACGATCACTCTGTCCTGTTTTAAGATCCCTCCCCCACAAATTTCTTTTTTGCCTTCCTGGTTCACTGTTTGTTTTCTGCTCCTTATCCTTGATTCTGGGAGTCCTCTCTTCTGGATCTCTGAGCCCATGTGCATCTGCACATTAAGCCTTGCAAAGGCAGAAGTTTCAGCAAAGGGATTTATTACAGCCAGTCTGGAAAGACAGACCCATCCTAGAATTAACCCATCCTGCCCACCAGATGGACTTTTTTATGCATACTAGATAATTGACGCTGCAATGTCAAAAGGCACTTACCAGACCTTCTGATCGGTTATTCCTGCCTTCTTCAACAAAGTCCTTTTTGGGATTTTTCTGTTACTTATCTCCATATCAATGGGGTATCACCTGACTCAACAGTTCGGGTGAAATATGGCAGTAATTATGTTTTTCCGATGACGTCCTCTTCAAGCGAGGGGTTTAGGCCTCCACCCCATAAGAGTTTCTACTGTAGATGAATGCTTCTTTGCGGAGAACGGTTTAAATTGGTGAAATTTAAGATTCGAGATGGCGGCCTTACTCCAGTCCTGGGGTTTGCCGAATTTTTTGTGCCAGCATATGTCATGCATATGCACAGTTCAATTTAACAGCAGCCAGTTTTACCTGATGGCAATAAAAAAGGAGTTCCCTAGCTAGAGAACGCTGGAATTTAGGAACAAAATAGTAAACACTAGGGGCACGTAAGAACATTGTAGCAGAGGTGTAAAAAAAACTGTATGCAGCTCTTTGTTTTCTTTTGTTGTCAAGGAAGCTTTTTTTTAGACCCACCCCTCTTGGAATCTTGTGCACAGCCCCCTGCCTAGAAGTGCTATTAACCGGAACTCTGTCCTGCTTGCAAGGCTTGTATTATGTGATCAGGAAGACTAATAACCAATCGAAGAGAAGTTATAAAGTCCCCCATTACAAATAACAAAGTTAAATCACAGAAAAGGGGATAATTCAATATGTTATATCATTACTATCTGGTTTGTCTGCCTCTAATTCTGTCATCCTGAAGAACTACACTTAAATATTGTGAGCTATAACCCCTAGACTGCGGTGAGGCACCGCCTATCTAAAAGGGAAAGAAAGGTGTACTTCTCACCCATTTGGTGACACTGCAAAAAGACATTGGAGATTCTGTACAGAGGTCGCTTCCAGTTTGACCCGCAACTGGAGAGACCAATTTTAAAGCAAGCAGATCCCCCTGCAAAACATTCAAATGGTGATTCTGCCTTTATTATACCCACATCAGAGTCTGTAATTCCAGGTTGCAAGCGTGAATGATTAAGAACAATGATTTCTTTTAGTGAACGGGTATCAATAATCAAAAGGATATCACAGTATAGCCGACTGGTTTCACCTACCAAATCACTCATGTTGCCTTCTTCAGGGCCTACTGTTTTTGTTTAGCTTGCTTTTGGGGGTCAGGATGAGCTGCTGTGAGTCTAGAGCATCACCATAACTTTTCAATTTGTCAGATGTCTTGATTTGTTTGAGAAAGAATCAGGGTAGATGTTGTACTGTTTTTTAAAATATTTTCATTTCTTTTCATAAACTGCCTTTAGTGCAGTGGACAATATTTCTTGTTGGTCCTAAGTAAGACACTGTGGCCCTGGTTGTCCCTGTGACACCTGTGAGGGGTCAGAAGTGTGAGGCAGACAACTTTGTGAAGAGTTCAACCGGTTGGATAAACGCCTCACTATCCCTACCCTTACGAGGATTTCCCTGCCTAAAATAAACTAAAGGAAACACTCTAACAAAAGGCTATCTAACCCTCAAATGTGTACAATAAAGGAAATGTCTAGAATTCCATTTCAACAACAACGTATAACACATGATCAATGTCCCTTCTCAAAACCTGTGTGAATTTTCCTTTCCCTAGATTTGTCCTCCACAGTCAAAGGAAACCAGGAAATTCGGTATGACAAAAAGTTCCAATACAGTTCGTAACTTCTTGTATTCGAACTCACAAAGTTCAGTTGCTTCAATAATTGCAAGATCCCATTCCCTCCTGGAATCGGAACTTCTCACACTTCAAGTAAGCAGCCACAATTGTGTTTGTCAGAATAATTGTCACAACTTTTGGTTTCAGAAAGGAAGACATTATTCCAACTCCTCCTGGAGTAGGAATGGCTTCACCTTTGTAGTAACAACAACCTTTGTCAGGATGGTTTTCTTCAACAAACCCTCACAATTCTTCTCCAAATGTCACCAATCAACTTGAGTTGTTTATATTAGTACCACACTTAAGCACTTGCACCATCTACTACCTGAATTATTCCTTTACCAGGTTCTTCTTGCCCTATGGGTATACTTGCCTTCCCGTCTACTTCTTCAGCAATAAGAAAAGTAAAGTGCTTCAATGGTAACTTCCAACTCAGAATAACAACAACTTCAATACTCTACTTCAGCATTAAACTTTAAATAAGTTGTAGGGAAACAGGGAACCACAGTTGTGCTCCTTAAGATTCCTGGGCAATTATGCTCCTCTCCGTCTGGATAACCTTCTCTAGAAGGGCAGCCTGTTTGCCAACTTTAGTTCCCCTCTGAATCAACAACCAAATATCTACAACATGTATTTGGTGATGTTGAAATGATGGTGCAATGTTTCTTTCATTGTTTTCAATGTGTGCCCAGCCGTATAACATTGACATGCTTAAATAATTGGTAAAAACTCACTCACATTCTTTCAAATTTGGAACAAACCAATCGTCTTGCAAATCAGCTGCAATGTACTCTTTATATGTGTGTGCTGATTAATGCAATTGTTCAAGAGCAATCTTAAGAAACTCCTGGGGCATAACAGGCTTCTGTGAGGAGTCGGCAATGAGAGGTGGCTTGTGTCCTTGTGAAGTATGGATAGCCATCATCACCTTACCGTTAGAATTTGAGAACGGGAATAACTCCTTATTATAGCCCGGGTTTGCTAAGATAGATACATTAATGAGCGCATTTTTTTAATTCTTTGAATGATCTGATCAGTTTAGGTGACCAAATTATGCAGCCCTTCGCGTTCTGTGCTTCCTTCCGCCCCTATAGGAGGGGCTTGGTGCAAGTAGAATAATCAAAGATCTAGGTCCAGCAATAATTGCACAGGCTGAAGAACTGTTGCATCTGCTTCACTTTGCTTGGCTGTGGTGTATTTTGCACTGCTGCTGTCCTTTCTGGGGGTAACCCTTCTCCCTGCTGAAATTATCTGCCCTAGATACACAACTTCTTTCTGGCAGTATTGCAGTTTCTCTTTGTCTGCCTTGTACCCCTTCTCTGTCAATACGGTCAAATATGTCTCGGAATCATCCCTAAACTTCTTTTGTGGTGCTACGCACCAAGTCATCTACGTACTGTATCACTATGCGCTGTGTCTGCGCATTTCCTAAATCCATTATTAACACTGTTAAAAGTACTTGTGGACTTGCAATACCCTTGTGGTAAATGAGTGTGTTGGAATCCTTGCCTGCCGTATGTAGACAAAGTAAAGTACTGGGAATCTGGGTGTAATGGAATGGAAAAGAATGCATGTTTAAGATAACTACTGTGAAATAAGTAGTTCCTGTGGGTATGGTACACAAAATGGTGGCTGGATGTGGCACTATGGGAAATTCAGCTACGACTATGTTGTTCAAAGAGCAGAGGTGTCCTGTACCATCCTCCAAGACCCCCTTTTGCCTTTTTCACTGGGCATATAGCCGTGTTACATGGGGAGTCTTATGTCTTAATGATGCCCTGTCACCATAATGCGACAATGGTGTCATATATTCCCTCATCCGCTTCCTGTGACATGGGGCACTGTTTGACCTGGGGCAATATTGCCCCTGGTTTCAGCTTGATACGGACATCCCCTAATCTTTTCGAGAGACCCACGTCCTGGGGGCTTCTGGTCCATATTTCTTTAGGCACCCTGTCCAAATCTTCTTGTAAGTGTGCTGGTAGTGTCTTTGTTAGAAATGCGTTTTGGGGAACCGCTCTGTGCTCTAGAACCAACTGACATGGGATGCATATCTGTAACACCATTTCCCCATCGTCACTGTTATCTTGGAAAAGCTGTTCGTCAGTGTGCTGGGTCAATGCATAACACATTGCACTATTCAATGCCATCTTCATCTGCCCCATGCAAAATTACCTTGTCTTTCCTTGTGATTGCCTCTAAGTGTTTTATCATAGTAGTGCCTGGTGCTACCTCCTTGTAAACTGCTGGTCTGAATAAAAATTCTAAGGGTAATCAAAATGTGTGGTCTTTGATCCTGGGCACCGATCCTAACAGCACTTGCACCCCATAAAGGAATAGCTCCTGGTAAAGTGGTGCACCTTGCAGAGCACAGTGAGCACAGAATGCTTGTATAACTGCAATAACCTGTGTGTAATACACGCCTGGGATGGAACACACTATGCCCTCTGCGGTATATTAAATTGTCATGTTTAGTTTGTTCATAAAATCTCTGACCAATATGTTAATTGGTATTTCTTTGGAATACAGCAAGGGTGCTACAACTTCTTGTGTGCCTATGGCAAGGGGTAAATCTTCAGTGATCGGAACAGTCACAACAGCCCCAGAAAATCCTTGCATGTCCATTATTTTGCCCAACAAAGGAAACCTTTCTTCCTTAATACAGTGGCTCCTGTGTCAACCAAAACATGAGAAGGTCCTGTTTATCTTCACTGCAACCTGTGGTTCCTTCCCTGGGCCTGCAGTTACTGATAGAACTGGGCACATCAGAGCCCCCTGTGGGCTGTCCTATTTGGAAGTTGTGTCTGTGCCTGAAAATGGGAAAGGATTACCTTCCAACAATGTCACTCCTGTGTAGTGCAGTACTGCACCCTCGGATAACAATGTTCTGTCCCATTGTTGAGTAGGGGCTTGCGCCTGTGATTGGAGGGGATTTGGTTGTGGGTATTGGGGCAACTGCTGCTTTGAACCGCATTCTGTATCTTTAGGGCAACTGGGGGCAGCTGCTGTGGGGCGCTTTGTACATTTCGAGTAAACTGGGCTTGCATCTGCTCGCAATATCCCCTCGCCCGCTCTCATTGGCTGGTTCTTTTTTGAAAGGTTGTGTAACTTTTATTTTCTACTAGCGAGCATCTCTAGGAAATCTTTTTTTCTTCAGTAAATTAAGGCCACTAGATGCCAGCAGTGCACTGTGCACAGCATTTTAATAACTGAGTGTAACATCCTCCACATTTTTCATGTAGTTCAGTATGAAACCAGTGAAGTCAAACTCTCTGATTTCATCAATGCAGAAACATAACAAAAATAAATACAAATGCCTTCTGACTAGGGAATTCGTTTATTATATGTTGCGTTTTCTTGAGCTCACCATTTCATTATTATAGTACTACCCAATCACTGCTTGCTTGACACTTCTTCCTGCTTGAGGACTTCTAGGAATGGAAGCAATTACAAGCTCAAGCAACGAATAGTAAGTACTGGCGCTGTTAAAGTACCCAGCCATAGACTGCACCAGTTGCAGTTAAGCACTGTCCAGTGAGGTGTTCTCTAGTTCAAAAGCGCCTAAAATAGTTTCCTCAAAGACTCTTTAGCAAACACAAACATGTGTATTTTAGATGATAATGGTCCTTTTGACGAGCTGAATATCACTGCTGTGTGTGGCATAGCATGCAGCAACTAGCGCACGTGAGGTGTGGAGGCATGTGAGAAAGGGAATACTTTTTGATCTTGCTGCTGCACAGGAAAGGTCCCCTTGCACTGGCTATAATTGTACTTGGAGCTTTGGGTGCTGTGATGATCTGTCTTCTTGCATTGGGTACAATAACAGCAGTGGGCATGGTCACCTGTGGCATAAGGGGTAATCTAATATATTAGACACTATGGCTGATGTCCTATACTAAGAGAGGTGTCCCCTCACAGTGGTTATAATGTGTGATGTCTCCTGTTGTATATATGACATCTCAACCTGGTTATAATGGGAGCTGCGGGCTAGGTCTCCTGTGCTACAGGAAGGGTGTCTTTAGACTAGTTTCCAGCCATCAGAGCTAGGAGTCATTTATGTATTATGGCATCTAGTACGTGGCACTGGCCCATTGCCACTCGATATTGACATGTTACACTCCTGTGATCTGGCAGGTAGGTAATCCATTTCTGCCTCACTGCTCACTGGGCCAGAAGATTTGCTGCTGGAGCACAGGCTGCCTTGCCTGGCTGTCCAAGGTAATGAGCACATATGTAAAAGCCTGCAAGTTTGATTTCCTTAGTCATCTTCAGGTTTTTGTTTCCAGTACACGGCTGTGCCAGCTGGCATTAAACATATGTTCCACTAGATGTCAATGTTGGGCCATTTTCAGGGCGCGAAACATATTAGTGCCCGTCAGTCCCTGCGCCCTGTTGGCTGCGTCCAACTGGGCGCGCCGACTTTGGATTTGAGCCCAAACTGTGGTGCTGAAACAAATGGCGCCAGAACAGCCACTCCAAAAAGTCCTGCTTCAATTAATAAGATCTAGTGTATTCACTGCATACACTCGCGATAATACTGACATCGGTCATGAAGCGCTGATCTGACCATCATAGACCGACTGAACACCCTGCCACACTCGGAATACATGGCACAATGCACACCACATGGCAAAAACAACAAAATCATGAAGACACCAGATGAACAGGTAAAAGCAAGTCTGCGAGTTTAGAGAACAAAACCTGCTTTTATGATGGTCCAGTGGGCGAAGGTAAAGGATGGGAAAACTCCTATAACACAACTTGGGCATATAGGGTACAAAGAATGTGCCTATAATCATAAAGTGTGTCAGTAAAGATAGGCACCTTTCTGAGGAATCAGGATTACGTTCTTTCTACCCCGTATTCCATAGTTACTTAAACGTAAAACAAACGTTCTTTAAATCTTTCTGTTGGTGTCATTTAGTGTAATATAACCAGGGGGGCTTGACTGTTCTAGTGTGGTGCATTAACATGAATGCTTTGATCATTTTAGCTTTTCTGATTACCATTCTAAAGGCCCCCAAATAACTGCTTTAATTTGACCTGACTTGTTTTGATATTAAAACATCTAATCGTATTAGTTGTCACTGTTATGAAAATGAATGTGGACAGTATAGTAATGTTTCATCAGGTGTGCACTATTTTTTTCAGTAAAAAGTAAGTTGCCATCCAGTTTGTGGGGTGAGTGCATTCCTCCAAGGTCGAGTAGATAATCTAAGTAACTAGACCTGCATATCTATATGGTTTTTTAAGATTTCTCGAGGCCTGATCTGTGTGGGTTTCATCTGTGGGGGTTTCATCAGTGGGGTATAGGTGATAGTCTGATATGCTGGGATACCCCCAAGGCAATAAGGTACTTGGTTTCTGCTCCTTGTGATGAATCCAATGGGGTCATCATGAATTCCTCGGCGGTAACCTCTTATGTGGCCAAGGGACGGCAGCTGCTAACTGATCCTGGGGTGGTTATATGAGGGACGATCCCATGGGAGGAGACAACCACTGGGCAGACGTGATGGCTTCATTGGATGAGACATGGTATCCCCCATATGCCCATGGAAAACACTACCTGATACCAATACCATATTGCCATCCATCTGCTCCCCCTTTAGGGAAAATGGAGAAACCTTTTCCCAGCACTCTTTAGACCAAACTCCCATCCCTGATCTACAAAGTAAACGCTCCAAGAATTCCTTTTTCAGTTCTAATTCCGGTTCATATAAAACTGGATTTTCATATGTAACCATTGAGAGAGATTTTAAGGTACTATGTATAAGGTGATATCAATGGACTCCAATTCCCACAACCACCTAAATACTTAGACATGGAGGATGAAGGAAATGATGCAGAGCAGAAGGAGCCTAAAGCTCAATGAGCGTGATAGTTGTTTTCAGAAAGCACCAGTGTGCGGGACATTTAAAGATGGAAACCAAACTATTGCCAACAGCTGTTCAGGAGAAGAGGTTGCATCTCCCTCAGTGGCATGTGGAAGCTGGAAGCACAAGCCGGTGTTGCGGAGCGAAGGGGCTCGCCAGCAGAGAGGGAAAGTAATGTTGCGTGACCCGAACGTACCTCGGAGACGCAAGACCACGAGAAGATTCTTGGGCATTCTGCAGTTGGGGGAAGCAGCATTACCCTTACCGGGACGTGAAGGAAAGCAAGCATGCATGAGCGGTGCCACGAAAGATGCTGGAGAGACGTCAAAGCAGTCCAGAGTGGGAAGCAGGCATCCAAGATATGCTGAGTAAGCGCGAATGTGGCCGAAGACGCCACAAAGAGGCAGTGGGTCAGTCCAAGCAAAGATGGGACCCTGGTGCCTTTCGGCAACTGCACCAAACAGTTTGAACATTGTAAAGCTGCGGAGACCGAAACAATACGAAGATTGTTTGCGAGTCAAAAGGGCAGAGTACAAACACGACCCCAACAATATGAGTGCATGGAATGCAGATATGGGGGAAACTTAAAGCGAACATTGAAACAACTCAATATACCGAACCAAGGAAGATGTATGCAATTTTGGATGTAAAGAGAACCTTTTATATATGTATGGAAGTAAGAAGTCCTGGGAAGGGAGTAAACCAGGCAGCTACAAGTACATGAGAAGTCCTGGCAGGAGAGTTTACCAGGCAGTTGGAAGTGCGTAAGAATTCCTGGTTGGAGAGTATGTCGGGCAATTGTAAACCTACAAAAAGTCCCAAGAATTGACAGTATTTGTTTAATAAAGAAGGAACCTTTTAAAAGAAGGAATTACAAGGCTAAGCAGCTTTGTACCCAACAGGATTGTTGTGGACCAAAAGACACAAAGAACTGTTAGACCAAGTAACATTTGCCATACCATTGAAGAATCCAGTGGAAGGCAACCAAGGTTCTGTTACCTTGAATAACTATTTGTTTTTTATTTATTTTTTTTTTTTTTTATTTTTTTTGGAGCAGTCCAGTCTGTTTTTCATTTATTAACACTTTTATTATTTGGTTTATAGTGTGAGGGTCAGGATAGAACGTTGGGCCACTAAGGCGGTTTTGATTTCTGACATCCTGACACAGACAGATCCTTAGTTTTTGGTTAGGCAAGTTCCTCTTAGAGCAGGGTCAGAGAGGCATTTTCTCAACCTGTTTGTTAATAAGTCTTTAACCAAAAACATGACCACTTTATGTCCAGCTTTCATTTCTGACCCCTCGCATATGGTGGTGTGATTGGGCTCAGTTGACATAAACTGGGGGACCGTTCGATTTGAGAAACTCAGCAAACAAGCTTCTAATCCATCAATTGCCACAGAACACTCCATCGGATTTGGCTTGTGCAGTAGCAGGAGAGAATTGATCCTACCTGGATACCGACTTTTAATACCCACAGACTGGACGGTGCGGGGGGGGGGGGGTAATCACAAGTTGGGCGGACTGGTAAAAAGCAGCAGTAATGGTATTACCTTTACATCGCCGCCCAACTATGAGATGGGCTGAATGTTGGGCGGAATGTTGAGAGCTTTACCTCCAGCTCTGAGCTGGCGGTACATCTGATGACTTTCCGCCCATTTTTGCCACGGTAATTGCGCAGAGACTGCCCCATAGAGTCCTAAGTACTCTTGAAAAAATAGGGAGTAACAGCATTGCTGCAACTTGGGATCTGGCGCTAATAGCGCTGGACCGAATTGCGGTAACACCACTTGCGTTGGGCGGTATCCCAGCGGATTTGAGCTTTTATATGGTAGAGAATCTCAAGATGTCATTGGCTTGTTTATTTATTTCTAATGCGCACCACACCCAGGGGTAACAGGGCGCAGCAATAAGAAAATGCAAAACTTACATAGTTACAATAATAATCATAGTAGGGTATTTAAAGTTACAAGTATAGTCATAATAAGACATATATAAATACAGGTAAGGTCACGGAAGGCATAGGACATAAATACAAGTGTCAAAATTTAGCAGGTTATGTACAAGTAGGACATCAAGGCAAATGTTGCAATCTAGTAGGACTAGGTAGAGACCGCCTCAGTGAAGGTAATTCAGTGGAACAATCTAGTGGTCAATAGAATTAAGCTGGTTGACATAGTTACTTCTGAAGTGACCGTACGGTTGATCTACTCTGAGGCAGTGAGTTACAAAGTTTGGAAGCCTTCACAGGAAATCTATTACCACCAATCTTTGTGAGTCTGAATCTCAGTACCATAAGGCAGTTTGCGTTGCTGGCTCTCGTGGGTCTAATATACGCTCTTCTATGTAGTCTGTGTACAAGGTAGCTAGGGGCAGCATTGTTTAGTGCTTTATGGGTGAGGGAGGCCATTTTTAGCAGAATTTTGTTATCGGTAGGTAGCCACTTGTATTGGCGTCTAATTGCAGAAATGTGTTCATTTCTTCGCGCCTAGTGCATCTCTTAAGGCGTTATTTTGGAGTGTTTGTAACCTCTGGGTAATAGCTTTATTGGCACCACTGTATATAGCATTACTGTAATCTAGCCTGGGGAGTATTAATGATCTGGCCAGAATCATACAACTGTCATTGGAGAGGAATGGTTTGCCTGCCCTGATAATCTTACAGGTGTAGGCAGTGGCAGAGGCCAGAGATTTCACTTGTTTGTCGAAGGACATAGCCGAGTCAAGGTAAAAGCCAAGGGTTTTTACCTCCTTGGCTACCCTGATGATATTTCCATCAATAGTGAATGAATAATATTCATGGCCTAGTTTCTTCAGGTTGGGGTGGGTACCCAGGATAATCAACTCCGTCTTATCATTCAGGCATAGACCGTGGGTAGCCATCCATGCCTGGTTGATGAGATATTCTATTTACCAACGCTGAGTCCTTGTCATAATCCCCAGAAAGTGGGAGGAGAATCTGAGTATCATCTGCATAGTTAGTGTAGGTGATACCTAGAAGGTCCAGATCATCGAACAAAGGCTTGGTGAATATATTGTATAATGAAGGGGAGACACGAGCCCTGGGGTACACCACACGTGATGGGGGCAGGGTCCACCGCTGATGATGGGGGGGGGGGGGGGAAAGACCCTCCTAGTTCTATCACTCAGGAATGATTCTATCCATCTGATGGCCTATGGGGAAAAGAGAGCTGCTGAATCCAAATGACTGCGGAGGACCTTATGATCCACAAGGTTGAACGCAGCTGAGAGATCTAGCAGTAGAAGGAGGGCTGTTTTGCCATTATCTCTCAACTCATCAACCTGTGTTTTTAAGTCGATAAGGGCAGTTTCCGTCCCATGTAGTGAGCGAAAACCAGACTGTCTTGCTCCCAGGAGCTTATGCAGTTCAAGATATTTTTGGGTGTACGCTATCTTGTCAAGTATTTTGAGTAAGAATGGTACCGTTGTGATGGGACGGTAGTTGGCAGGAATAAGCGCGTCTAAGGTTTGCTTCTTTAGGAGTGGTAGTACCCAGGATTGTTTCAGGTTAGCAGGAATAGTCCCAGATGAGAAAGAGGCATTGATCAGGTTAGATATGAAAGGCGCGAGATCTCTTGCAGCATCTTTTATAATTTGAGCTGGGCAGAGGTCACCTTTACAGTTGCATGGTTTGAGAGATAGGATAGTTTTCTCAACCTCTAGTATGAATGTTTTAGAGAAATGGAATCTGGCAGTCTGGTTGGTGGGTGTTTCACTAGGAGAGGGGGGAATATTTTATTGTTGTGGCACATTCAAGGTATCTTTTTAGGTTTATCTTGTTTTGCAGAGTGGTTATTTTGTTGGATAGGGCAGACTGAATATCTGAGCACCATGTCTTACTTATGATGCAGATGTTGGGTGTAGGAATCGGGGACTCGAGTTCCTTTAGTATTAAATAGTTCCTTCATACTAGAGTTTGCTTTTGCAATGCGTTCATTATAGGAATTTCGTTTTGCCAGGCAAATTTCATTCTTGTATTGAGAAGATATTTTAGTTAATTTATCTTTATTGTCGTTGGAAGGGACTGATCTCCATGTAGATTCACATTTCCTTTTTAGGAGACGTAGGTCCTTTAACTGGGGGGGGTGATCCACTTATTTAGATGAGATTTGGGTTTAATTGGTCTAAGTTTAAGTGGAGCGATTTTGTCAAGTGTGGTGAGCATAATTTTGTTGTATTCGTGGACTAGTGTACCAGGGTCTAAGTTATCAGCCAGTGAGTTTAAGGTAGGGAGGATGGCAGGGATCACTTTATTCACTGTGATATTCTTTTTTTTCCTTGTTGGGCAAGGTGGGGCAGTGCGAGTGGTCGTCGGAGGTGGTCTGATAGTAGATAATGTGAAAGACATGAGAGAGTGGTCTGTCCACAGTTGCGGTTTGATGGAGGCGATAGTGGCAGTACAATTGTAATCTACTACTCAGTCTAAAGTTCTTCCTTTGTTATGGGTAGGTTTGTTAATTGTTTGTGACAAACCTAGTTCTGTGAGGATATTGGTTATTTTGAAGGCATGCTTATCTGCTGGATCGTTGAATCCAAGGTTGAAGTCACCTAGTATTAGTAATTGGGTGGTTATTTTAAGGTTGTTAGATAATAGGGTGTAAATATCGTCCTTGAATGTCCCAAGTGGACCAGACGGTCTATAAATTAAATGGATAGTAAGTGACTGGAAGTTAGACAGAGGGAGTTTAGCAGTGAGGACTTCACAGGATTGTATGGTTTGTGGAGGGGCTAGTCTCAGAGAAAGGCTTGATCTTGAGATGATAGCAATACCTCTGCCTCAAGTTTCATCTCTGTCTTGTCTAGATATCGTGTATCCATCTGGGATAGCTAGCATGAGTGAAGGTCCTGCAGCATCATGTAGCCAGGATTCCGTTATGGCAAGGAAGTCCAAATTGCCTTTCAGTATTATGTCAGCAATGTCTGTTGCATGGGCAACCAGAGATCTGGCGTTTATGAGGCCTCCTTTAAGGAAATGTGCCTCAGGTAATTTGTGGTCAGCTAGTTTAGGTTTGTGTGCATTTTGCTGATTAACGTTAGCATGAGGAAGAGGCGAGTAAGTGCCCCTGTTGGAGATATTAACCTTCTCATCAGGGTGGCAGTTTGTTTTCTTATTTATCGGGGGGTAATGATTGTGCGAGTGGTTCATGCAGTTTGGTAAGTCTGGCGCGGAGTTTAAGATTTCTGTCATTAGTTGTACACGGGTGGGTTGCATAGGAGTCTGAGCCTATTACAATAGGGTAGATAGATTGGATAGTGCTGTAGTTATTAGCTGTCATTTTGGTCAGGATAGGTGTGGCAAATGCAACCTTAGAAGGTAGGAACAGCCAGTCACCGTACTCTGAAATGCTAATTGTAAGGAGTATGGTGGTATCAAGTACACTATAAATAAAGTATAGGTTTGGCATGTTTAGCAGGTAGAAGGCTGAGAGTTAGGGGGAACCTATATGGCAGATGGGAACACTGAGCAGTATTAAGCTGGCAATTGAGCAAGGTCTAACGGCATAGGGCAAGATGAACAGAATCAAATGGCAAGTAAGAACGGTGAACAAGTTCCATATGGCAAATAAGCACAGTGAGTACATTCAAGTGGCACGGGCAATCTAAGCAGAATCAAATGGCAAATGGGAGCAGTGAACTAGTTTCAGATGCCAGATAAACACAGTGATCACATTTACGTGGCACATGCAATGTAGGCAAGTTTAGTAAGCAAGTGAGAACAATTGAGGTGAGGCAGGGTAAGTGGGCAAAGGGTGCGCGACAGACTTGAAACTGGTACTGTAATCAATGTTAGGTGACACGAGAAAGTTCATCAGTGAACATACGTTATACTAGCACTGGTGAGACAGATATGGCAACATTTGTGATGACAGAGTGAGGCTATAAGAGACACATTAGGGGAGGCAGATTACTTAAAATGTCACAAGCGACACAGCAAGCAGTGATACAGAGGCAGAATCTTATTTGCAGTATGGCGAAATCAGACTTGTTTTGTACATATTTAGCTTGTCAAAGGAAGGGGCAAATTGCATCCATTGACATGGCGGTGCATCATAGTGTTCATGAGTCAATAGGGAGATGGGGCATAGCACTTTGGTTACTGTGTAGGTAGGTAACGCCTTGTACTTCAAGATAATAGCGGGTTAAGGTTAGCACAGGCTTCGGTATGCCTTTAGCAGTATGTCATAGGTATAGACCCGTAACAACTTTGTCTGCAAAGGCTGAACAGCAAATCTAAGGTGTGACGGTTACCTTAGATGTATAAATTGAGATAGCTAGAGTCTGCCATGGCTGGGCCAGCCTGGACAGGGGGTCTGGCAGATGGTGAGTACGGCTAGGACACGCTCGGACAGGTGTAGCCTTAGTCTCAAGGCCTTTGTCGGAGAGGCCGGCTTCGCCTGCCGGCGCGTCTCATTGGTGGCTATAGATTCAGGTAGCCAATCGGCAACAACGCCAACATTAGTGAGGAAAAGAAGATTGCAATTCAGGCGGCGGCCACCTTAGCGTGTTGTAACCCTCGTGGTTGCTAATGGCGCCGGATGCAAACACAGATATGTTGCACGAGACCTGACAGCAACGGGGAAAAGCTGTTTTACCACTTTCTCAAACAGCCCAGATATTAAAAGAGCATATGGCTGCGGTTAGAACCATAGTACAAGCTGACATGATTAAGACCCAAGAACACCAGAAAGGCCATCATGATAGAAAAGCTATATTGAGACCCTTTTCATGAACCACCCAGGATTGCCGTGGTCCCTTTTGCGGAGGTGGAGGATTCGCCCTTCAAGGACTGTGCGCTTAACATACACGGCATACCCAGTCTCATCCAATATGTCGAATACGCATAGCCCTGTATTTTCTGTTGCTTTTGGTTGCGCAAGTCACAAGAAGCCTGTTTCACTGTCAGGTGCCGCTGCAATGTGGTTCGCGATGCGGTTATCAGAAAAGAAAACTACGATCACACAACTTTGAGTCTCAACGCTAAGGTAACTTGGCATCTTACCTCAGCGCTGTCCTTCCTAGCCCTCTCTCCTCTTACATAGCTGTTTCTTTCCGTTGTTCTCTCCGCTCTGTTCTGGTGTCCTTTTTGCATCTGCCTGCTGTTTTATTTGGTTGAACCTTGTTCAATGTATTCCCTCATTTGGTTTTCCCTGAAATTGCCATTTTCTCAACCTTCCTATTTCTTTGCCTGAATTTTCCTGTCTTTGCTGGACCCTTGCTCTCTTCAATCATTTGCAGCCCTCTATGACTTACACTATTTGTTTTATCCTTCGGATTGCCCTTGTTTACCACTGAAAGTACTCTGCAATTACCATTTGTCGAACCTTTTTTTTTTTTCTTTTTTTAATTTTTTTTTTTTTACCCATTGTGTGTTTTTTCCCTTTTTATGGGGGTTCCCTTTTGGAGGTCACACCGGCTGTTGCAGCCAGTGCCGGGTGGTGTGGCTACCAGAGAGGACCGCCCCTACCTGCAGGACTTGCGTTTGCGGCACAAGTACAGAACTGGTTCCACCTCTTTGTCTACAAGTAAACCTCAGGTAAGCCATATACCTGACAATCCTTTTCTATTGGACAAATGGTTCTGGTTCTCCTTCCTTTCTCCGAGAACAAAATACTTTCTAAATGGCATGGCCCCTATGAACTAATAGAAGAAAGGGCCTTATGATTACCTGGTCTCGCAACTGGACAGAAAGATGAAGACTCATATCTATCATGTGAATCTTCTTTAAGAATGGAGTGAAAATACCATTGAAGATACTACATTGGTACTAACCAGTTTGTTATCTGATGAATGAAGTCGGAATACTATGATTCCTGCAGATGTGCCTCAAAACCAAAAGGAGGATTTAATGGACCTCCTAGAACTGTTCCCTGATGTCTTTAGAACTGAACTAGCGCGGGTAAAAGTAATGTACTATTACATCTGTACACCCCCAGGGAAGCTAGTCCATTTAAAACCGTATCGGTTACCTGAATCTAGAAAAGACATCCTCATAGAGGAGATAGAGAATATGTTAGGGGCCGATATCATCAAACCCTCTCGAAGCCCCTGGTCCTCTCCAATAGTATTAGTTGCCAAGCAAGATCAATTGTGAAGGTTCTACATTGGCTATAGGAAGGTGAACGCAATCTCTCAATTCGGCATCTAGCCCATGCCCAGAATTGATTGTGGACTGCTGTTTTCCTCTCCACGATTGATCTGACAAAAGGATACTGGCAAGCCCCTGTTAATCCAGCAGACAGGGAGAAAACAGCATTCTCTACTCTCATTGGGCTTAGTTTTTAGTTTAAGGTGTTACCTTTTGGATTGTATGGGGCACCGGCTACCTTTCAAAGGTTAATGGACCAAGTCCTCTGACCCCATGTATCTTTCTGTGGAGTATACATTCATGATTTCATCCACAGTAGGTCCTGGAAAGAGCATTTACACTATCTATACCTAGTTACCAAAGCATTAAGAAAAGTTGGGCTCACAGCAAATCCAAAGAATTTCCAAGTACTATGCATCAGTTGACATAAATGGACTCCAATTCCCACAACCACCTAAGTGCTGGGACGAGGTGGATAAAGGAAATGATGCAGAGCAGGAGGGAGCCTCAAGCTCAATGAGCGGGCTAGTTTTCAGAAATCGCCAGTGCACAGGCATTTAAAGATGGAAACCAAACTATTGACAGTTGCTGTTCAGGAGAAGAAGTTGCATCTCCCTCAGCAGCGTGTGGAAGCTGGAGACATGAGCCAGTTTGGTGGAGCGAAGGGGCTCGCCAGCAGAGAGGGAAAGTAGCACTGCGCAAGCAGAACTTGTCGCAGAGATGCCAGGAACCACAAGACCATTCCTGGGCCTTCGGCAGCTGGAGGAATCGGTGTTACCTTGACCGGGACCTGTAGGGAAGCATGTGTGCAGAAGCAGAGCTGCGAGAGAATCTGGATAGACATCAAAGCAGTCCAGAGTGGAAAGCAGGCAGCAAAGCTATGCAGCTTAAGCGCGCACGTAACCGAAGACGCCATACAGAGCCGGTGAGACAGCCCAAGCAAAGGGGGGACCCTCAAGGTGTTTGTGACTGCGCCAAACACAGTTTGAACATTGTAAAGCTGCAGAGACAGAAACAATATGAAGATTGTTTGCGAGTCAAAAAGGCAGAGTATAAACACAACCCCCCAATAATATGAGTGCATGGAATGAAGATATGTGGAAAACTTAAAGCGAACATTGAAACAACTCGATATACCGGACCGAGGAAGACCTATGCATTTTTGGATTTAAAAAGAAACTGTTATTTATGTATGGAAGTAAGAAGTCCTGGCAGGCGAGTAAACCAGGCAGCTACAAGTACAAGAGAAGTCCTGGGATGGTAGTATACCAGGCAATTATAAACCTACAAAATGTCCCACTAAAGGACAGTATTTGTTGAACAAAGAAGGAACTTTTTAGAAGAATGAATTAAGAGGCTAAGCAGGTTTGTACCCAACAGGATTGTTGTGGTCCAAGATGAGACGAAAAGAAGTGTTAGACCAAGAAACATTGCCATACCATTTGAAGAATCCAGGGGAAGGGAACCACCCTCTGGAACCAAGATTCTGTTACCTTGGAGATCTTTTATGTTGGAGCAGTTCTATTTTTCATTTAGAACACTTTTTACAAACACCAGGTTAAAGACATTTCCCTTCTCACTTTATTATTTGCTTTATAGTGTGAGGGTCTGGATAGACCATTTTGACACAAGGATGGTTTTGATTTCTGACATCCTGACGCAGACAGATCCTTAGTTTTTGGTTTTAGGTACGGAAGTCCCTCTTAGAGCAGGGTCAGAGAGGCATTTTCTCAACCAGTTTGTTAATAAAGGTCTTTAACCAAAAACATGACAATGTTATGTCCGGGTTTAATTTCTGACCCCTCACATCCTGCACTCTGGCCTTAGGGGTCCCTTCCCCCCACAAACCCAACACTGTCCTCCAAACCTTCGTCTTATCCCTTCAAGTCCAAATGCGGCATTCCTACCACTCAGAACGCCACCTTTCCCTTGTGAGACCTAGCCTTGAGGGATGTACGCTCTGTGCGGAAATTACCCACCTTGTGGAAAATATCCTGTCCCTCTCCCCCTCCCTGTGAGTGGTTGTACTTGTGTTTTCCGTCTGGGGTGTTTGTAATTATTGCTCCTTCCATACTGAATTTAGCTCACTTTTTTGTAGCAACTTTGCATCTGCCTTCTGTGCTTGGTCTACCTTGGATCTCTCCTTGTCCTGTTACGGTCTGCAATGGTGTACTATGTTGACGTGAATTTCTCCCCATCCCTTCATCTCAGTACCTACTACCTTGACCAATTCCATCTGTAGGGAGTCCCCTAGAGAATATTTAATAAAAGATGGGATGTTCCTATCCCATGGTTGTCCTGTTTCTAAATGCCACATTTCCTGCATCTGTTAAATCTACTGTGCAGGTTCCTCATCTGGTCTCATGGTATCCGCAAGAATGGACTGCATTTCTGACGTGTATGGATATATTTCCTTCAGTGTCTTCCATAAGTTTGCTTGAAAGTTATTGAATGGCACGCCTTCATGGGCGTTGCTGCTTAGTGATACCCCCATATCCCCTCCATTTCCTGCCCTCATCCAAAGTTCTGTAAAGAGGCGAACAAGCGCTTCATATCTCCTACAGCTAGAGTAGTCCCTGCCGTTCTTTTCTCGAGGGCATAAATCCATGTGCCTGCCCCTGCTACGAGGAATGGCAAGCTGCTCATTACATTTTCGTTATCCATGTTTTGCCAAGGCACGTTCGGCGACCCCGCTCAACCCTTTTGCAGAAGGGGGAACTGCGCCCCCTGTTAATCAGGCTGCAAGGTCTTCCCATGCTTATTAGTTTTTACTACCGCTATTCTTTTGGTCTGTTTCCAAAGCCGGTCAGCCCATGAAACCCTGTGCTATGTGTCCTCAGTCACCCACCCTTTATCGTCCCCTTTAGCTTCCCCATTGCTACTTACTGAGTCACTGTGTATCGATTCTACGGTGAGAATGTGTTGGTCTTTAACAGTTTTAGTATCGATTTCAAACAAAATCTGTCCTGCCCTCCACTGGTCAGTGGGTACCGATATGCTCTATGCTCCGCCCCTCCTCCTTTTCCTGTGCCACCTTTGCTAACTCTGCTTCTCCTTCTTTCAATGCGTCTCCTATCTGGCTTTGCACGTTTTTCTGTGAAAGTAATGGGCTTGTAATAGTTTGTCTGTGCGTTCCTAGTAGCATATGCTGGTTTATTTTATCGTCAACGACAAGTGTATAACAGGGATTTGTAAAGCCTGCAGTGGGCTGTACAGGAAAGGACACATTATGGGGCGGTGCAGGGTGGGTGCCACCATAACCTTCTCATTTGTTGTGCCTGTCGTCATCTGGGGTGTACTCTTCTTCCGCAAACATTTTCCACAATTCCAATATAGTTTGTCTATTCTTCAGCTTGTTCCCTTTGTGTGTTGACATTAAGTGTGTGTACATGTGCTCTAAAACATCGAGCCCTCTATGGGCCATGGTTTAAACATTCTTTCTGCGGTCCTCTGTACCCACTGTGAGAAACTTGAGGTGTTTCTCCAAGGTTATTCCCGGCGATCCTTTTTTCAGGTATCCCAGCAGTCTTTATGGTATATTGCCATCAAAATCCATTCCCCCCCTCCCAGTACTTTCCCTCCGGGAAAGGAGGAGAAAACAGGGGGGACTTAAGATTATCTCTAAACTCCAATATACATTTTGCCTCTCCACAACACTACAAATCCCATAATCCACTCAAAGGGATGTAAATCAACACCCAGGGGATATCTCCATCTTAACTCTCATAATCCCATTCCTCGATTGAAATACACAATGACTGGGACGAGGAAGAGGCAGCTGGGAGTCATGAGGATTACCCATAGAATCCATGGGAAATGGATTCCTATGGGCAGTCTCCATGTTGTCCCGATAATGAGCTCAGGCAGAGTCAGGCAGGGAGGGACAGCGACTCACACCTGACTCCAATCAACTCTAGCTCGGAGTATAAAAGCAACCGCCAAAAACAGCATTGTGAGTGAGTCGGGGATGCTGGAAGTTGCCGGAGAGAAGGAGAAAGCCCTAGTGAGCTGCAGAGACCCTGTGAGACCTGGAGGAGAAGAACCGCCTAAACACTGGCCCTGCTACTAGAGAGGAGCTTGCAGTGTGGAGGATGAAACTGTACTTCTTGAAGGCAAGAGCAGGGGCAGCAGGGGTTGCCTGGTGTGGTACCAACAGTTAAACTCCTCCTCTGGACCAGGTAGGCGAACCCAGGTCTCTGTGAGACAGAGGGAGAGACCCTGACCACCTCCTAGCATCACCTTTTGGCTTCTGCAGCTCCCAATGACAGAAAATGCCATTTCGGGGAGCAATTAAGTGGGAGCAAAATTAGCCCAGTGCATTCTGGGACTATACGTCCCAAAACATTTTTGTTTGAAATTGTGAACTTTGGAAGGAGGCTCGAGCCCGGTAGAGGGAAGCTTTCTTGCTGAACTTTAAAAAGGGGTCTGGGCCCGACCAAGGAAGACTCTTCAAGAACTTGACTGTGCTGCAAAAGAAAATACTCTAGCCCGGCTGAAGGAAGCCTTCTAGGTGAATTGTGAACTTTGAGAGGGGTCCTAGCCTGGCGGAGGGAGAACCTTGAGAAACGGAGGAAGGGTCCGAGCCTGGCGGAGGGAGACCCAGTGTCATGAACCACTGAATTCGCCCCTTCTGGACTTCATGGTCCATGATGCACCGCGGCATAAACTCAGTGATCCTTCCAACATGGCAGACGGGCCAGAAACGCTGTGCTCTAGCCTTTGCGCACAACACTCTGCTTCCTAGAAAACAGGCACGCTCCCGCGGCTCTGTGCGTCTCAACGCAACTGCTTGGAGTTGTTAGGCGTGTGTTCAAGTCTGTGTATCGTATTGTCTCCAACTCTTGCCCCTTTTTTCTTCTGTCCTGGAACCCTCTTCTGATTCTGCAACCCTCTGCTAGCCTTTATCCCTTCTTCCCGGATCCGTCTTGTGCTCAGTGCCGCATTCTTCCCGGCACTTCCGAGCATCGGACGCCTGTCCACCTCCTTCCTGGATCCATTGTTAGCATTCCTGGATACTGAACTCTTCCAGGCTTAGGCAGCCGACTACCTCACACTGGAACCAGAAGACTCGTGCTCCAACCTATACAAGTCTCAAACAGTGAGGAAGAAGGAAAGTGCTCCCAAGAAGGCCACAAGCAAGGAAAAACAGGTGAGAAAGAAAGACGCTTGTGACACCCAGGGGTGAAGAAAGACACAAACAAAGCCTTCAATGCAGCCGGTGAGTTTGAGGAAACTGTTTGAAACCGGTCTGTGTCAAAAGAAGGTTGCGAGCAGCAAAAGTGTGAAATGAGATCCCTTGAACTGTACATGAAAACCACAGGGGAAAAAACTGCTGCAGAGGGGGCCGATGTCACATGGGTATTCACTCAAAAGACTCTGGCTGATTCCCCCTTCTTGTTGAAACTACTGATACCAGAAGGCCTCAGGAGAGCCACAAGGAAAAGGTCAAAGTGGTCATACAGCGCTCGGGTAAAACCCCCTGTACAGTCGAATCTTTGATCGGCAAGTAATTGGAGAGCTAAGGGAAATAAATCCTGTATCGTGAGAAAGTAGAAGGAACTGTGTGACTGGCAAACGTGAACCTGGCTGAGGGATGCCTGCAGAACGGGGTGAAACATGATGCCCCAATGAACATTGTGTTGACGAGTGAACCCGACAGAGGGATGTCCACAGTGGATTGTTTAAAAACACATTGAAACTTGTGAATGCAACAGGTGAAATCTTTTGAATAAAAGCCGTAGTGAACCCGACCGGAGGAGGCTAACATTCGAGAAGGATCTGAGCCCGGAAGAGAGGGATCCAGGGGTGAAAAATCACCACCCAACGTTCATACGGAAAGGAACTTTTTGTTTGGTTATTTTGAACCTATCCGGTCCGCAGAGGTAAGAGACATTTTGTAGAAAAGAGACTTAACCACTGAAGATCCTGATACCAGTGGAACGGAACTGTAGCCTCGTGCTGTAAAAGCCCGAGTGTGTGCTGTCCTCAGGACTCCCGCCTTGTCCCGTGCTAAAAGCGTGGGGAAGGGAGACCCCCTGGCTAGAACATCCTGACTTATCATTTGTGAACACTTCTTTCTTTTCTTGTGACCACTATCCAACCCTCTTTTTGTAACTTAGTTGTAAGGATTGGCAATAGTTTTTGTTTATTATAGGCACTTTTATCTGACAAGATGTCACTAGGGCTGCCTTATTATTATTTGATGGTCGTAGCTTGCTCCCATCTTAGATTTAGGTTTAGATTAGACGTTTATCTCACCCATTTTAAGTCAATAAACACCTTTGAACTGTGATCACTTGTGCCTGTCTTACTGTGGCCACAGTGAGTTCCTTACTCCACTCTGCGTGGTACTTTAATATTTTATCCCTATACTGCGGGAAGTGCCTTGCACATGTGGTCCAATGGGAGTATCCATAATGTCAATAAATCCCATGCCTCCTTACTCACGGTCTACTGACACTGTTCCAGCACAGCGCCACATGCTCCCTAAACCTGTCACTTCAATAAACCAATTTTGCAAAAAATCAAATTGTCAGCCGTTTCTTTTTTAACAAATGCGCCTGCTCTCACACATCAACCTCTATTCTTCTTACTCACACATTTCTTATACCAAACTAACCATCCACATCTCAAAACAAAAACCTCTAATTACACCACTCTAACAAATTTGACCAATAATATTTACAACAATACCTTCCTCTCGCCCCTCCCTCAGAGGGACGTAGTAATACCTATCTGCTTCTACACAACACTATATTTCCCCTTATAAGAGAGATGCCACATCAATTCACAACTCTCTTCTACTTATGATGTCCTCTTTCCTCACAACGGGGGAGCTTCACCTCAATAAAAACTGCATGCAAAGCTACACAACATTGTTCTTTCCTGCCTTCAAGGAGTTTGCCTTTAGTAATCTTCTAGTCAATACAATAAATTTAAACAAAACATCCACAATACTGCGCTTTAATGCAAGAGTGCACTCACGTTATATGTCCTCCCGAGTTCCCTCAAGGTTGAGTCTCCCCTCTCAACTGCCAACACCACCCGGAACAACGGTCTGCCCAAGGGATCAGGCAGACCTTTGGGTAAATCAGTGCCTGTTTAACCTCCTCGGTTTGTGTGCACAAGATCTGTTCTCTGTAGGCTGGCGCTGTGGACAGGGTGTGCTGCATAGCCGCAGGGGAACTGGAGATCTCGCTGGGGCCTCCAAAAGTAAACGGGCAATTCCCCAAAGTAATGAAAAAGGTAGTCAAAAATAGAGTGCACCACTTGCAAGAAAGAATAGCTTTATTTGCAAATATTGGCATGGGAAATCGGACAGTTCTGTGGAACTGAAACATCTCAACACTCCCACACTCGGCCGCAATATTTATAGCTGAAAACCACAAAATTAACATGGTCTATAAATGCAACAATAATTCTAATTCTAACATTTCCATTGGCTACTTGTCACTTCGCCCCTAAAGGACACCATATATTAAACAATATAATTGGCAGTTTCCTTTCTCGTTGACCATCAAAATGCCACCCCTCAAACATGACATAATTGCTTGGGCAGCACAAATTACACCGTTTTGATTGGTTGACATCCTTCACGTTACAATTGATATGAAGGTTTTATTCTAATTGGACAATGACTTTCCAGGCAGCCCAGACAGTAGCATCCCACAGAAATGAACCAATCATGTATTGAGCAGATATCAGTGAGTTCAAAACTTTGCTACTACCCACAGAACACCACAATCTTTTTCCCCAATTAGGCCTTTTGGCCTCCGCCCCTCACATCTGCTCATTCTGTGACCTCCATCTCGATACACGTTGCAACTTCTGGAACTCAACTGTAAGGCAGGCATGGTATCCAACAGTGAAGACACGCAAGTAAACACAGTTCAAGGGTGTTTATTGAACTTCAAATGGGTTGGTTGAACGCCTATCTAAATCTTAATCTAAGGATGGGAGCAAGCTACAACCATCAATTAACGACGCAGTCCTAATGGAGTCTGTCAAAATAGAAAGGGGCTATACTAATAAACGTAATGCCAATCCTTACATCTAAATACAAATGGTGTGGGATAACAATGTATTCAAAGAAAAGTGCTCAAGAAATAATATGTCAGGACGGTTCAGATGTTGCCTTGCCTTCCCTCCGTTTTCAGCACAGTGCAAAGCGACCCGTGCGAGCTTTGCTTACACTCTGGCTACTTGGCTATGCAGTAACAGTTCAACACATAGGCATCAGGACCTTCCGCTAAAGTCTCTCTCCCAATGACAGCCTCTTATTTCAGAGTGCATGATGTAACGAACAAAACGCAAAAGTTCCTTTCCTTTGTCAGGATTTGCAAATTTTCAAGTTCATAACTGTCTCCCTCCTTCGGGCTCGGACCATGGATCCCCCTTGTTCGGGCTCAGATCCCTTGATATCAGAATCAAAGACTTTAAAATGTGCAATGGGTTTTGCTTCAACCGTCGCAGGACCATTTCGATTCACTTCACACAATTGTTCTCATCAATATTCTACTTTCGTTTCTCTTGGCGGGATACCTTACAGAGACTTTCGATTGAGCACATTCATGGTGCTGGACCACTCTGTCAACGGTATTGTATCTTTCCTTCTCAAGTTCAAACATTCATCATCAGTTCAGCTTTACTTGATTCTTTCATTACACACGTTTTACAGTATCAGTTCCAGCGATCGCTCTACAATGTTGCCGCTTCCAACCTTGACTTCAACACAGACCAGTCTTGCATCGGTCTCCCCAACTCACCGGCATAGGCAAGGATTATACCATGGCATTGGCTGCTCTTCCCTGCCTTGGTCAGTTACACGGGACGGCCTTCGGTTTCTCCGACACACAATGCAGGATTCCTCAGTCTGGTTTCCTGGACTTACACTTTCTGCCTTGGAGGATTCTTGAAAGTAACGGTGTCTTGCCGAAAAGGTCAATGGTGCTTCCCTTCTTACGAAACCTCATTGGTTTGCTGTCTTTCTCCCCTCGTTCAGCTGCTGACTCGAAAATGCTTTAACGCTGTGTGCTTTGCCTCGCTCAGAGTGTGCTCTCGTGCTCCACCTTTTATCGCTGTTGGGATATGATATGACATGTATAACGCTGCTATACACAAGTGTTTCAAGGCACGACGTGGCAGCGGGGTGAACAAAGGGAGGATAGACAATGATCCTACTATGCCAGGTGTCATTAGGTTCGCGCAAAATGCGTGGGAAGGGGGTAGGGACAGTGCAGTACATGGGAATAGATATTAACAATAAGTAAAGTAAAGGCCAGCATGTGGCAAGTGCAGACATCAGGTGTCAAGGCTGATAGGGGCACTGTAGGGATTCAGAAACAGTCCCAAGTGCTGGGGTTGCCAGGCGGGCAGTGCAGGGGTGTGACACTGGCGTGGGAGGGTCCTGGGCCCGAGATCAGAGGGTGTCCAGGTAGCCAGGGAAGTTTAATGGCAGTCAGGTGTGAGTGATTGTTAGTAATTGCCTGACCTTGCCTGACCATAGTAGTGTAACATGCCGGGTAAACAGCTTGGGTATGAGTCTGTTTTCTCCCAGAGCGGGCTGAAAGTGTGAAAGTGTTTGTGCAGGAAAGGGTGGGGGGGGGCAGAGCTTCCATGTATCCTACCTGTTAGGATGGGGTAAAGATGTGACACGGAAGAGAGGGATACCGCGTCTCACCATCCCCCATTGAGAGAGTGCACCCTCATCTGTACAGCAGGTATGGGGCAAGAAAAGGTGATGCTTAGTTCATTTAAACAGACACAGAAAGAAGGAACTGTGGCAGGGGCACGCCCAACTGCCGCGCCCTGCCTCTGTTGCAGGGCTGGCTTTGCTAAACCTCCTAGTAGGTCTCCTGTCTTAGATTGAGAGGGGGTCCCCATCCCCTCTTCAAAGTGTCAGGTCTTTGACCTTGTCACACATCCCCACTCTTTATCCCAAATCCCCTTCTTTCCCTATGGATGTGACTACCTGGGGATATTGGGAGAGGAAGTCTACATTGAACTGCTTTGAGGCAGCCCGGTCTTTCACATTGAAAGAGTATAGCTGGACAGCCAAGAACCATCACAGGAGATGATGGTTGGTGACTTTGCTCTGAGCCCTCCACACCACGTGTGGCATGGTCTATGACAAGTTTAAATTGGTAGCCTGTTAGGTAACATCATAGGCTACGAATTGACCACTTTATCGCAAGGCATTCTAACTCCACTACCAGATAGTTTTTCTCCATGTGGATACTTTTTCTGCTGATGAATAAGATGGACTTCTCTTCCCCATTGTGGCTCTGTGACAAAGCTGCCCCCAGCCCCACTGACGATGCATCAGTCTATAACACATATTATTTGGAGAAGTCTGGCATGGTCATCACTGGGCTCTTACAGAGAGTGTTGTTTAGTTTTTCAAAGCCATGTGTGCTTTATGATCCCACTGTAGAAGGTTGGGATGGGCATTGGTCAGTTTAAGGGATTAGGGGGCTGCTAATTCTGAAAAATGTGAAATAAATATTCAGTAGTGGCCTACTAGCCAGAAACGCTTGAATATCTTTGTTAGGCCCTGTGGGACACTTTGAACAGCCTTCACTTTACTGTGTTGGTGCAACACCCATCCATGCTTCACTTGAAATCCAAGGTATTTGCTGGTTGACTGTGCCAGGTGAAACTTTGCTGGATTTATTGTGAGGTGGGCCTTTCTGGGTTCATCAGACTGCTTTCAGGTGTTTCAAGTGATCTTCCCACATCCTACTATATACAACAATGTCTTCCGGATAGGTGGAAGGTCCGACAGGGGGTCAGAATGTGATCCATCAATCATTAGAATGTAGCGGATGCCCCAGGGAGAACAAACAGGAGGACCATGAATTGAAATAGACCTTCAGGTATAGAAAGGTTGCCTTTTGCTTGGAATCTTCATCCAGGGGCACCGGCCAATACCCCTTTGTAGGATCCAGTGTTGAAATGTCTTTATTGTATTTACTTAATTAATATTACAGGGAAAACAATGCATTTTTGGCAAAAGAAATGCTTGAAACACAGTTTAACATACAGAGTGGAAGACCATCTACCTTAACAGTGGATGAGAGGATGTGGATATAAGTCCATCTGATGCAGTGGAGGTGGAAACATGAACAGGAGCAAGGACAATGGAGCATGATATAGGAACCGGATAGTAGAGGAACTGCTATGTTTTAGGATAAAGGCATGAGGGATAAGTGCTGTGGGGGTCCACGTAGAGAGGTTGGGGGAGAGACCAGGGAGATGTGGTGGCATAGAATGTTATGCAAGTGGTTTTTCAGAAAGGACAGCTAGGTGGTTGCATGTAAATAGAGATATAGTGGGAGTAGTGCAGAGAAGGAGAGGAAGAGCATTCCAGAGTAATCGAGCGAGGAGAAAGGAAATGAGGGAGCACAATGGGCACACGAGGTGGCAAGGAGGTGAGCCGAGGATGATGGTCGGGAGCGAGGGTTAGAGTAGGGAGTGAGATGGACCGATAGGTATGGTGGGGCAGGTCTGTGTATAGTTTTGAAGATGATGAAATGAGTTTATACTTTGCTCTCTGTCTCATACATAACCAGCCTAAATGACAATGGGCTGGGGAGGTGGAGGTGAAGCGGGGAAGGTTGAAGAGTGTGCTGTGATGAATCCAGGTTATTCGTCCCTTGTCCCCAAACGGGTTGCCACCCCCTTTGAGGGTAGGTTGGTAAACAAGCTCCACAAGGAACGCCCACCCTAGGGGTTTGGGCAAGCAGAACTTTACTGGGAGTGACTCCCTTTTAAGGAACAAGGACTCCCAGAAGACATTCTGACAATACATCTGTTTTTGGCTCAAGGTAATACTAAACAATACCTTTGTGTTTGGTTCACAGTAATACTGACAATACTTCTGTGTGTTTGGCTTACAGTAATTTTGAACTTTACACCTGTTTGACAACTGTGGCGGGTCAGGAGAAGGATGTAGACTCGTATAAGACATTTCATGTGTGTATTTATTAAAGGAAAGGAATCCCCATTCCATGGAGTCCCATTGGACTTGATGGGGGGATTTATTACCGGTACCGGTAATACTGGTCATTTTCCCAGTAAGCCATCTGACTTACTATTAGGGAAAATTCTCATAAATGGGTGATTTTCCTTACCTAAGGAGTCCCTCAGCAGCTTTGCTGGATTTGTAGGATTTATTTTTTTCACCTGTAAGAGTGTGAGCCTTTTTTTCCGCTCTTACATGTGTTTTGCTGGGTGTGTTTTCACTTTTTGTGTGATCTTGAGCATTGGAGCCTCACCTACTCCATGGCCTCATATTTTTCATGTGTGTTACACAGGACCTTTAGTGCAGGGACACAGGGTTGTCATTGAGACTTCCCACCGACTCCATTTTCTGGAGCTGACTACTATCCCCCAGAAAAGTGTAAAGTTGCCATTAACTTTATATAGTCACTTTAAACCACAGACCCAGTACACCCCATCTTACATGGAGTATTGGAAAGGGTTAACTCTTATCCCTTTTTGTCTGTGCCCCTTGGAGCATTGTTTAGCTCCCTTCACATTAAGACTTGGCTGGTGGCAGTGGTATCTACCCTAACTTTTCTACCGCGATTATCTTATATAAACGTGGTATTGTTTTAGGCAATTATATTAGCCTCGAACATAAACCCGCTTGACCAAATACATTTTATTTTGGCTCTGGCTGGGTTTATTCGCCATTTCTTTTTGTTATTTTTTCTCGTGTTTTTCTCTGCGCGCCAAACCGGGGATGACTCGACAGTCGCTTCAGGAACCGTGAGCCTGCAGGAACTACCAGGAACTTCCGCCTCCGCTACAGCTCCCTCTCTGTTTTAAGGTACTGTGCAAATCCGGTTGTCCGTTTCGTTCAACCGGGGTGAAAGTGTTAGAAATATTTCTCCAATCCGAGGGCTTGTCCTTCTCTTCTCTTTGAACTATCTTTTCTACCAACCAACCTCGTCCGGAAACCGTGCCACGAAATTTACTGTGAACTACCCTGAACTGTATTATCTTGAGCAAAAGACTTTTGACCTATTGACTTTGGCCCTAAGCCTTTTCTATCTGATTTTATCATTGTAGTCTCTCTTGTTAGAGTGCCCCGAGTACTTACCTGTTGGTGTAATTCAATTTCATTTAGCTTTGCCTTTCCCTCCTTTTTTAAATTGCTGGAGTGCCATTTTGCTCCCACTTCACATCGTGGGCGAGCTTAACTTGTCTGGAATTTAAGGGAAGTGGTGCATTAAGAGTGTGATTTTTAGACTGCTTATAATAGTGTACTGTTATACAACTGAAGAGTGAAATAAATGTATATTCTTTTGCTTGAAAACCTTGAGTCAGTGTTTGCCTGAATCATAGTAATTGTTGTCCTTTGTGTTACTATTTGATACTGCTCACTTACTCTTGAGATAAGTCTGGCTGCTCCGCTACTGCTACCAATATAACTGTGTAGTACAGGCTTGTACCAAAGGTGAAATTGTACTGTCACTTGTCTTAATTGTGTGTGGTGTTCCCAAAGGGTACTGCATATAATTCTGCCTAAAACTTACCTCCAAATCACGTGCCCTACTGGAAAACTCGTTCTTTGCTGGTGTGGTAATGTGTCGGTAAACAGAATTACTGGGACATTATTACCGCACTGGCAAAGTTAGAATGTGCCCCCATGCCTATCTCTCCCTACTTCTCTGGGGTATTCCCTACCTAACAAACTAGCTAAGGTGCTTGTCAGTTGTCAGTGAATGTCTTAAAAGAATCTGTCCACTGGCCAAACTATGGTTACTGGATCCTATCACTATCTTAACAACTAAAGACCGGAGAATGACTCCCTTGTTCTGGGTTTTTCTTCTTGCAAACTTCCGTTCAATAGCTGATTTTCAAATAGTCTCTTGTGACTTCTGTGAGAAACCTGAAGGTGTCTCAGCTGCTAGTCCCCGGGGATCTGTCATCTGAGTGGCCAGCAATCGCCCATCGCTATTGGAACCAGTTCCTGTACGTGGACCAGTGCGGGAGGATCACCTGGATGAAGGGTCTTCGGGGAGTGGAAGTGGGACACCGAAGGGTGAGACGCTTTATCACCTTCTCTGTAACACTTTTTCCCCATCCTACCAGGTAGGATACCTAGAAGCTCAACCCTCCCCCCACCCCCTTTTCCGACACTCTTTCTCATGGGCATTTCACCGTGGGTGACAGCGGACTAACACCACAGCCGTATACCTGACATGTCCCAACACAAGGGTCAGGCAAAGTCGGGCAATTACTGATAATTACATACACCTGACTTAGACTACCCTCCCCCACACAGATAAAAGGCAGAGCACGAAAGAACACTCTGAGCAAGCCAAAACGCAGGAGGAAGCAGCAGTTCTGAGATGGCGGTTCAATACGAGGAGAAAGACGGCGAGACCAGAAAGGGTTGCAAGGAGGGAATTGCCTTTTGGCCTTTTCAGTGGAAGAAAACAGTTACTTTCGCGAGCCCTCGAGGATAAGAAACATAAGACCGGGAATTGAATCTGAAGACAGGTGCATTGTGTGTCGAAGGAAACCGGGGCTTTCCCACATCGACAGCCGAGGCGGGGAGGGGCGATTGCTGCCGTGGTACTGTCTTTGGTTCTGACAACAAAGTCACTCCAATAAAGTCCACACAGCCAGTCAGTCGGGGAGAACGCTAGCAGACTGGTCTGTGTTAGAACCAAGGTTGCAAACGGCAACATTGTGTGCAGAAATCTGCAAAGAACAAAGCTTAAGGTGTATATGAGTGACGCAAACATAATTGAATATCCAAGGAGTGACTGAACTTTTGAAACTAAAGTGCATACCAATTACAGAGTGGTCTGGCGCCACGTTAGTGCTAATTTGAAAGGTCTGTTAGGTATCCAACTCGGAGTGTAAAATTGTGAACTGGGAAATCGAAGTTGTCCTGCAACGGGTTAAGCCAAACCCTGGGCACATTCGAAAGTCTTACATAGCTAATACAAACTGTAATTGTGAAAAGGGGATCTGAGCTTGGAAGAGGGGGATCCAGAGTGAACCGTGAGTCACCAAAGAAAAGGTATTGCTGTGTCGGACCCCGGCTGAGGGAGACTAGTTGTATAAAAGGGATCTGAGCCTGGAAGAGGGGGATCCAGGGTAAAGAGTGACTCAGCTAACTTGAGTATCTTTAAAAGAATCTCTTGTTTGTCTTTGGTACATCATGCCCTCTGAATCAAGAGACTTGGAAAACAGAAGAGACTTGGACACAGAAGGCCCTGATGTTCATAATGGAACTGTGTCCTTGTGCCGAAGAAGCCCAGAGTGTGCTATGCTCAAGTGAACCGCCTTGTCACATGCTGAAAATGTGGGGAAGGGATGCTAATGGCTGGAACCTCCTGACTTATCATTTTATTTAACACTTCTTTCTTTTTCATGAACGATTCCCCCACACTATTTGTAACTTAGCAGTAAAGATTGGCAATCGTTTTTTTTTAGTATAGGCCCTTTTATTTTGACACTCCACTAGGACTGCAGTATTATTATTTAATGGTGATAGCTTACTCCCATCTTAGATATGGTTAAGATAGACGTTTATCACAACCCTTGATAAAGTTCACTAAACACCTTTCAACGGTGGTCATTTTACATATGGTGTCAGGAATGGGATGTGATTCCACTGATAAAAACTGAAAGCCATGCTGATAATTGTCGTACCACCAGAAGGGTTAATTTAGTCGAGGAGTTCAACGATTCTGTGTATCCACGCTAAAAGAGGTTTTGCTTCTCCATCGAAGTATCCCGACTCGTCAACAAGATCTGTTCTTTAAAACTCTTTTATTGTTAGACACCCTTCCTCTCTCAAATTACAATATACTACAGTGGGATCGGATAATACTGAAAGTTCGACCAGCCTTTACCTTTACCTATTGCTTTATTTTTGGTACCCAATTGCAATCCCTTATGGAGCCATCCGGGTTAGAGACCAACCTACTGAAGTCAATCCCTTCGGCAGAATCAGACTCAGAAGAATCAGATGACTTTGAGACCTTATCTGGGGGAGTCAAGACCTGTTTTATTTCGGATTCAGAAAAAAGCACAGAAGGAACCCTTACTCCACCGTAAGAAATGGCCAATCCGGCTAATGTCATAGCCCAGTTGGCGGCCCATCAAATGTAGGCTGAAGCTAGGATCCAAGAAAATCTCACAAGATTGTTTGAGTTGCAAGTTGGACCCCTTATAACACAGGGGATACTTCAACCATACATAGAAGGCGAAGATCTAGGAACTTTTCCCTTGAATTTCGAACACCTAGCCGAACAATTAGGATGGGAAGAGAGTTTTAAGAGGTCCCATTTGGCTCCTATCTTGAAAGGTGAACTACAAACGCCTATCAACTACTTAATATTGCCCAGAGAGCCACTTTTGTATCCATCAAAGAATGGTTGTTGGAAAGAGTGGGGCAAATTTGCAATTTTTTTGGCAGAAATTGAGGGCCGTTAGATTACACTTGGGAGAAACCTCCCTAAATTTGTGAATGTGTCAAAAACAATGTGGCCCTTTGGATCAATAAAAAATCCCTACCTTAAGAGATGATCACCTTAGAACAGTTCACCAATTCCCTGCCCCCTTTTTTGCAAAAGGCCATCTTACAGTTACGACTTACCCTAGCCATTGAAATTGCACAAAACCACTCAGATGCAGCTAAATACTTCCACTCGGCACATCGAGGAGAGGAAATGGATTACCAACCTATCCACCGACTTTAACCTCCGGCAGTAGACAAACCAGGGGGGGGTCATACAGAATCAACAAAGGGATTCCAAAAGAAATCAAGAGATCTGACTCTAAAAACAAAGACGAAAGCAGAAGGGAGGAAACTAAAGGAAGCAGACTGCCCCCTCTTATGTTCTTTCCCTGTAGAGAAACAGGGCATTTAGCCAGACACTGCCTGAATAATTTAAGGGACAAACCTTTGGAAATAGGCTGTTAAAAGGGAGAAGAGTGGGAAGAACACGAAGAGGAATTGGAGACCTTTAGCAAATGTTTTTCAGTCTTCTGCTGATTTCACATATGAAAAAGTTTGGGTGAATGGGAAGCAAGTAAGTAAGCCAGATCCACTGCCTGGATCTGGTTTCTTTCATTTGCTTTTCACTGAGAGTGATTGTCAGAATCTGCTGCTATTTGCCCTCGTAGTGTAGCCGACGGATTCTTCCCAACAATATAACCTACTTTCGAGTGGATTGTGTCCTCCACCGTATTCCTCATCTTAGATGTATTCCCATCCAACTTCAGCTGCTTCGGAAAAAAATTCGGCAGAGGGTGCCGTGCGTCGATGTTGTGGAGTCGATGGTCCCTCGAAGGCCTCTGTCGAGGGTGACGTCGTCGGGTGTATAAGTAGCACACACGGCGCCCGTTGGCCTCAGTTCTGTTTTTCCGCAGTATACGTTGCTTTGGAGATTCGGCGCGTCTCGAGTTCTGTGAGAATAGTAAGAATATGTCCTCGTCATCGACGCAGACTACGACCCCAAGATCGGGTTTTAAGAAGTGCAAATCATGTGGTTCAAAAATGTGTATCACAGACCAGCACCGAGAGTGTTTGTGGTGCCTCGGGGAAGGCCACGACATGGAGGCCTGTACGAAGTGTCAGGCGATGACTGGGAAGGCCTTGGGAGAGAGGAGGGGAAAACTACAGGTAGGTCGTAAATCGGACCATAAAGCCTTTGATTCGAGGTCCCGTGAGGAGAAGTCTCCTCCATGCGAAAGGCATCGGTCCAGATCCCGAAGCGATTCCCATCACTCGTCGTCTTCGACAAAAAAATCGAAGAAACGATGCGACAGGTCCCCCTCTACCTCGTCCTCGGACGAATCTCCAAAAAGGATGAAATGTCCCATTAAACATTTGTCATCCGAGGAATGGGAAGCATTCAGGGTCAAAATGATGGAGGTGTTCGAGAAAGCGAAGCCTCGGTCCACGCCTTCTTCGGAAGCCGGCCGGGAGCATCATCGCTCTGACACTCACGCGCCCTCGAGCCCGGGTGATCGAAAGAGGAAAGATAGAGAACCTTTCAGGACGCCGAGGGAGAAAAGCCGCTCGAGTCGAGTCAACCGCTCGAGGTCACCAACGCCGTCTGAGACCAAACGCACCTCGAAGGGCAAGTCTTCGAAGAGCGCCTCAACGCCCTCGAAGCCGGCGTCGTCGACGACTGGTATTACGTTGACGCCATCGACCCCCAAAGCCCTCAGCGCCAAAGGCTCCAGTTTGGCCAAGTCAGCCAGATAAAGGGAAAGAGAAGGCAACACGACCTGTAATGCCTTCAGGACCCATTAATACTTCTTCTCCACCTCTCCCGGAAAAGGTTTTCAAACCTCTTCCTAGGCAGGAATTCTTCAAGTCCCTGACCTCAATCTTTGAGGAAAATGAGAAATCTGATGAGGAGAATGTACCCTTTGGGCTGGAATATGGCACCCCAAATGTCCCAGAATGTCTGATTTCAGAAGAAGGCAGGATGAGGGATCTGGTTGAATCACTACACAATGCAAGTGGCATTGATGCATCTCCTGAAAATGACTTTGGTAGGCCAGAACCAGGAGAACGTGCCAGTCCAACATACCGCCAGCTAATGACAAAGGTGGTAGATTACTTAGGATGGACCAGACCACCAGCCCAATTCATACAAGATGATCTGACAGACCTATTGGATCATGGTCCTACTGAAGACCCAATACTAACCTTTCACGTTTAAATTGGGAGACTCCAGATTTTATTCCGCCAGTGAATAAATCACTCACTTCAAAATACCGTCCTGCAAGTAGCGACCCGGCTATCTGTCTAAACATCCCACTGCCGTGGGTTTGGTCAAACAGGCAGCCAAAGCTTCTAACAAACTGGCGTACCCTTCTATCCCTCCGGACAGGGACGATAAGCATGTGGATGGCTGGGCACGAAAGGTATTTTCAGCTAGGAGTATGGCGTTAAAATCGTCCAACTCCACATGTGCCTTGGCAAAGTTTTCATACACACTGTGGGAGTGCATTGCAATGGCGGCAGAGCACATACCAGAAGGGGACGAAAGGGAAGGATTCCTAGCCATCGTTGGAGATTTGAAGGAGGCCATGCAGGAATCCCTTGAATCTGGATTGGACACTGTAGATGGTGTGAGCAGGTCCATGGGCACTAGCACGGTAATGCGCAGATTTGCGTGGTTACGGAAGTCTGGTTTCGCACCACACATACAGAACCGCCGTCTGAACATGTCCTTTGACGGGTCTCACCTTTTGGCAGCAAGGCTGACGAGAGCCTTGAGAGATTGGAGACCTCAAAAGCAGCTGCCAAGTCTTTGGGAGCTGCTATTAGGCAACCTCCGCCTTTTTGTGCGCCAGGTCAATCTTGGAAGGGACGAGCCTATCGTTACTACTCCTCATAGGGAAATGCGAGAGGAATGGCCAGTCAAATGGGCCATAGAAAGGCCACTCCCGGTGGATGAGGAAAATGTGCTAAGCCAGCTCCAGCCTCTTTGCCATCAGCGGCTGCAGCAACCGCCACAAAACCACTTTGAGGACTTGCATCACAAGACACCTGGCTAGCCATTACTTCAGATGTTTGGGCTCTAGAAAAAATAGCCCAAGGTTACTCCCTTCCTTTTCTAACGCAACCTCAAAGCAGTCCACCAGGGAGACACCCTTTGAAGTTTTCAAACCCACTCCTACAGCAGGAAGTTCTAACCCTGCTGTAGAAAGGTGCTATAGAACCAGTACCTACAGCGGAGAGGAACAAGGGATGGTACTCCCCGTATTTTTTGATCCCCAAAAAGGACAGAGGACTGAGACCCATTTTGGACTTAAGAAACTTGAACCAGTTCCTCAGGAAGGACAAGTTGAAGATGGTTACCCTTTCTCATATCCTTCAGGCCCTTCAACTTCAGGATTGGTTGGTGTCATTGGACCTCGAGGATGCTTATTTTCATGTGCCGATTCATCTCGAGCACAGAAAATACCTGAGGTTCATAGTTGGCGACTCACACTATCAGTTTCGAGTCCTGCCATTCGGATTGACCTCCGCCCCGAGGGTCTTCACCAAACTGATGGTAGTAGCGACAGCGCACCTCAGGAGAGGGGGGATTCACGTCTAACCCTACCTAGACAGTTGGTTGATCAGAGCACGTTCTGCCAAACAGGCACTGGATCACCTGAAAATCACCTGCCACTTCCTCCACAGACTGGGCTTCTCCCTCAATTTCAAGAAGTCACAAATGACACATTCTCAACAGCCCCAATACATAGGAGCTGTATTAAACACATACCTGGGAAAGGGCTCACCTCCCAGGTCGAGGGCTCAAGACATTCTTCAGATGGTTTCCAAATTCCAAAATTCCCAAAATCTCCCGGCCTACGACTTCTTAAGGTTACTCGACCTCATGGCATCCTGCATCTTCCTGATGCCAGAGGCACGTCTTAGGATGAGATCCCTTCAATGGGCTCTAAAGACTCAGTGGTCCCAGTTCTCAGGTCAAATGACGGATCTTCTCCAGATTCCGAACAAGGTTCGACAAGATCTTCTATGGTGGACTTGTACAGAGAATATCCTGAAAGGGGAACTTCTTTGGTAACCATGGCCGGAGATCACAGTAGTGACGGGCGCCTCACTCATGGGGTGGGGATCTCATGCCAACGATATGACAATCAGGAGTTGTTGGTCTCCATCGGAGTCCAAACTACACATCAACCTTTTAGAACTGAGAGCAATCAGACTAGCGCTGAAAGATTTCCTGCCATCTGTCGGGGGGGAAAACATTTCCTGATAATGACGGACAACACAGTGGCCATGCATTATCTAAACAAAAGAGGAGGTGTAGGGTCACTACCTCTGTTCAGAGAGGCAATGCAGCTCTGGTATTGGGCAATTCAGGAAGGAATCTCTTTAACAGCAGTTCATCTAGCCGGGGAGGAGAATGACAGCAGATGCTCTGAGCAGGCAGAGCATGGTGTCCCGCGAATGGGAACTGGCTCAGGAAGTCCTTCAAGAGATCTTCGCCGTTTGGGGAACCCCTCAAGTAGACCTATTTGCGACCGGAATCAACCAGAAGTGCGAAAGGTATTGCTCAAGGGAATTTTCCCCGAGAGGAGCCCTGGGGGACACGTTCGTGGTGGAGTGTAATTTCCCACTATTGTACGCGTTCCCTCTGATTCCCGTCATTCCTCAGGTCATCAGGAGACTGAGACGGTTCGGGAACCGCATGATCCTAATTGCCCTTGATTGGGCCAGGAGAATGTGGTACCCGGACCTTCTAGACATGTCTATCTGTCCCCCAGTACGTCTTCCTCAAAGAGAGGACCTTCTCTCAAAAATGGAAGGTCAGGTTCTCCATCCAGAGGTCAAAACGCTCAACCTTCACGCTTGGTATCTGAAAGGCTGAGATACAAGGATTGGGACCTTCCAGATGACATCATGGAGCTGTTGCTTTTGGCAAGAAGGCCAGCAACAAAGTCTCTATACCGTTGCCGTTGGAAAAAGTTTTGCATCTGGTGCAGAGAAAAGAATGTCGATCCTTTTCTATGTTCTATTCCGGAAGTACTGTCCTTCCTCCTGTCCCTAGCACATAGAGGTCTAAATGCTGGAACCATTAAAGGTTATCGTAAGAATGCTCCTATTTCAAAATTCCTTTGGTAGTGCAAATCTTAAAAGCACTCACTAATGTGTTTCCTCCTTACCCATTCCAAGTGCCAATTTGGGATCTCAATCTGGTCCTAAAATTCTTAGTGTGCTCCTTTTGAGCCTTTGCACACTTGTCCATTAAGATTACTGACATGGAAAACTGCTTTCCTAGTTGCTTTAACATCTGCAAGAAGAGTGAGTGAATTGCAGGCACTGTCTTCTGGGCCACCCTATACTGTGTTACATAAGGACAGAGTTGTGTTGAGGGTTAAACCCTAATTTTTACCTAAAGTGGTGTCTGATTTTCATTTAAGTCAGAAAATTGTTTTATCCGCATTCTATCCTCCACCTCACCCTAGTAAGGAGGAGGAAAGATTACACAGGTTGGATCCAAGAAGAGCTTTAAGCTTTTACATCTGTAGGTTTTCTAAGCATAGAGTGGACAATCAACTGTTTATCGGCTACACAGGAAGATAATTGGTTTAATCGGTGACAAAGCAAACAATATCATGCTGGATTGTGCTTTGCATTTCAGAATCCTACAGATTAGCTCAAAAAGGCCCACCAGAAGGTCTAAGGGCTCATTCCATCAGAGGCATTGCCTCTTAGACAGCCCTACAAAGAGGTGTTCCTATAAGGTCCATTTGTGAAGCAGCAACTTGGTCTTCACTGCCTACCTTTTCAAAATTCTATAGTCTGGATGCTTCCCAGTCTAAGGAGCTGAATTTTGGCAAAGCAGTACTATATTCAGCCATCTAAGGGTATCGAAAAATCTAACCCCTCCTCCAGAGAAATTGTACATACTGCTTTGGGAGTCTATCTAAGATGAGGAATACGTTGGAGGACACAATGCACTCGAAGAACAAGTTACTTACCAACTGGTAACGTTCTTTCGATTGGATGTTCCTCCAACGTATTCCTCATCGCCCTCCCAACCTACCCTCTGTAGATTTTTCCGGGTTATTGCCACTTCAACTCTCGCAAGGCGAATACCTGTCTGCCGGCACAATCTACACAGTGCAAAATCAATAGTAAAGGGAGAAAAACAGAACTGAGGCCAACGAGCGCTGCACGTTCTACTTATACACCTGATGACGTCACCCTCCACGGAGGCCTTCGAGGAACCATCGACTCGACGACATCGACGCATGGCTCCCTCTGTACCCCCTGGGTGTGCATGATGGAACCGCTGTAATAGATATGGGGCATGAATGTACAACTTTGGTTCCCATGAGTCTTCTGAGTTTGGCTTTCCCTTCCATTGAACCAAATAATGGAGTCGTCCTTTGAAGTATCGAGAATCTTGTATTTGGGATACTTTGTACTCACTGGATTTGGGGTCCAATGTTGGTACAAAGTCCTTCTTTTTATGTCCATGTATATCTGGGATGTATGTGCGCAATAAAGATGCATGAAACACTGCGTGCAGGCTTTTCAGTGAGGAAGGGCGTTTCAACTGGAATGCAACAGGATTTATTTTGGCCAAGATTTCGAAGGCCCGATGTAACGGGGTGACAACTTTGGATCCTACCTCCCAGTCTGGGTTCGGGCTTCTGTGCTTGTCAGCTTGAGTCTTGTATTCTTGTTTTCGTTTGGCCAGGTGAGTCATGGCATTTTGATGTGCTTTGGGTAAGTCCTTTAGAAGAGTATCAATTGTTATTTTATTTGTGGTTTGGAATGGGGATGGTATCCGTAAGTGAAAAAAAATGGGCTCATGCCAATTCTGTTGTCGGTAATACATCGACCCAATTGTCTTGTTTATCGTTGCCAAAACATCTCAAGTACTTTTCCATTGTGGCATTAAGTCGTTCCGTCTGCCCATTTGCCTGCGGATGATAACCCGATGAGAGGGCTCTTTCGATACCTAATAGGTTACACAATGACTTCCAGAATTTGGAGGTGAATTGGGTTCCTCGTCAGAAATCAATGTGTCTGGTAAACCGTTTAGACTGAATGTTTTGTGAAGAAATTTGTTGGCTGTTTCAGAGGCAGAAGGTACGCCTGGCTGAGGAATAAAATGCACCAATTTAGAAAAAGAATTGACCGCAACCAGTATAGCTATTTGACCTCTCGAGGTTGGAAGTTCAACCACGAAATCTGTGGCAATATGGCTCCACAGTCAAGTAGGAAGTGTTCATTGCTCTAATAGATCAATTGGTTTACCCATTCGGTATTTGCATTGACAACATACTGGGCATTATCTCACGTATTCTTTGGTATCCATGCAGATTGATGACCAGCAAAATGACAGTCGAAGGAGATTCAAGGTAGCATTGTAAACTTAATGTGCTGCTGCTGGACCTTCGTGACAGCAAGACATTGCTTTTTTTGGAGAGACTCTGTGGTGAGGACTAATTGTTAGGCAGAATCATGTTTAGTGCCCTTAGGGAGCACTACAGAAGATTAAGACTACAGGTATGAGCAATAAACCCCCTTTGGTATCATTCTGTACCACAAAGATTTAGTTGGTAGCTGTGGCTAAGCAGTCACTTATCTCAAGAGGGAGATGAGCAGTATTCAGGGTTTACACAATAGGACTACAGTACTTTGGGACAAGGAAACACTGACCAAAGCTTTGTATTAAAAAGAATATATATATATTTATTTTACACACTTCTAGTTCAACACATAAATCAGTTATTAAAGCAAGTTAAAATCAGTCAAGAAAAGTATACACAACTCCCTAGTTAAATTGTAGAGAAGTTTGAGCAAGAGTGAAAACTGAGCAAAACGGCACAGTGAAAACCAAACACAAATGGCACTCTAGCAATTTCTCACAAGGGAGGGAAAGAATGATTTATACAGGAATATACTCCTAGGCACCCTAGCAACACTTCCTACTAAGTTTGTGAACAAGTTAGGCAAGGCAGTACTTTAGCATGTATAATAATTAGGTGAAAACTGAGCAAAATGGCACTTCACAAGTTTTAAAAGTGGGAAGGAAAAGGTGGGTGCACCAACACATTTCTAGTTGAGAAGCAATCTAGAGAGGGCAGTTGTAACAGATTCCGCCAGAGTCAATAGGCCTGTGCCAGAGTCAGTGGTACAGGGCAAAGTGCCCAGGAGCAAAATGTTCTTGTAGCTGCAGTCAAGTCTTTGTTAAACGATTCGAAAAAAGGTGGTTGCAGAAGGTGAAAGACAATGTTAGACAATATGGGCGGCCAACCCAACAGGTAGGTAAAGGATTTAAAACACCTTTAGCGCTACCCAACGAAAAGGGAGGCCTGGCGGAACAAAGTACCTTAAAATGTAGACAGGCTCCTGCGGTGACAGTTGTTCCTGGCAGTTCCTGCAGTTCAGGAGATCCAGCAGAGGAAGAGAGACTCTCGTCATGGAGGAAGGTTTGAGTTACTGCACTGCCCAGGGATGAAACCAGCCACGGTGCTGCCAAACGAAACAAAAGGTACGCTCCTTTAAATCGCGGTCTGGGTGGACAGGTGCCTGGCTATCCGGTCTCCGAGTACAGGGCCCTGGCGATTCGACCAATGCAGGTCCTGAAGGCGATTGGCAAACTGGTTGGCCCCACCAGCTCAAGGGAAGAAGGCTCTTGCAGATTAAGATCTTCTCTCGTCGTGTGGCGAAAAGTGGTGAGACGCTGCAGCAGGGCTACACCGGTGGTTCAGTTGGTGCAGATGTCTTTGGCTTCTCTCCTCTTCGGCTTCTTAGCTCCAGTGGCGACGTCTTGCTCTTCCAGTCCTCAGGACCATGCTTTTATGCAAAAAGATCCACATTCATACAGCCTAGCTGTCACTCACACAGTGGAGTGGTCATCCTGGCGGGAGACCCTCCAGCCCATCAGGGCAGAGTGCGACATGGTTTGCTGAGTCAACCTTGTCCAGTGGGTCCTACTCCCCCCCCCCCCCCCCCACACAATGGGTCCACCCCAGACTCAGTGGCGCAGAAAGGAGGGCTTCTTGGCTGAAGCCCGCCAAAAGGACAAACAAAGGATCCCTGACCTGGGTTAGGATCTTAAAGAAAGACACGAGAAAGAATTTCTATAAATGTTCTGGCAAATAACACCTACCGGAGTAAAGTTAATATAAAAATAAACCAGCGGTATGTTAGAGGCTATCAGTAAATGTGGTAGCCTCGAACAATGGGAAAATCCCATAGGGAAATATTTACGGGCAAATATTTTTGGTAGTAACCACTGCCACCAGCCAGAAACAGTTGAGAGAGGGACTGTACGGTACCCTCTCGAACATGAACATAAGGAAAAAACTATTAACCCTTTCCAGTACCTCCATAGTAAGATGGGTTGTACTGGTTTTGTTCATTAAGAGTGACTAGTAAAGTCAGTGGGGACTTTACATGCCCTGGGAGACGGTAGTCAGTCCCGGGGTATGGAGTCTATGTTTGGGGGTCACTACGACACCCCTGTGTCACTGCACAGAGGGTGCTGTGTAACACATGTGTATAGAGATGGTTCCTATGAGGGTGAGATAAACCCCATAGACATTAAACACAAAAAATAGCCTAGAACACACATTGCAAATATGCCTAAGAGTGGGAAAGAGAGTCTCACTCTTGGCAGGAGAAAAAAACAAACCCTTCAAATCCAGCAAAGCTGCCTGGGGGACTCTATAGGTAAGGGAAATTAGCCATAGAATGAGAATTCTCCCTAACACTAATAGATCCTGATGAAACAGAAGTCTGTCTTTATTCGTCAAAGACGAAAAGTAAGGTTGTTGTTCAATAAAATGACAGGTATTCTTAACCTCCTGAAGAAAGGAAGTGATCAGACATAGAAATCTGTTCCTTGAAAATAAGGATTCTGTCGTAGTGCTAGAGGGCACTTCTCCTGACCATTTCCTAGAGAGACCATCAGCTAATATGTTTTCCGATCCTGGGATGTAGGTGATCTAGAAGTAGAATTACGCAAAGAAAGCCCAGCGGGCTTGTCTGGCATTACGGCATTCCATTGGCTGCAGGACTCTCAGGTTCCTATTGGTCAGTGCTTATCTTGAATGGTTGACCATCCTTGTAGTAGGTGACGCCACTCCATATAGGCTTTCTTCATAGCCATGAGTTCCTTCTCTATAACAGAATAATTCAGTTCATTTGAAGCAAACATCTTAGAGAGGTACGATATGGGATGTTCTTGTCTGATTATTAATTGTTTGAGAACTGCTCCTAGAGCTCCGGCCGAGGCATCTGTTTCCACAATGAATGGTCGTTTTTGGTCAGGTTGTCTTAGTATAAGTGCTGAGCAAAACAAGTGTTAAAGATGACAGAATGCTTCTTCAGTTTCTGATCCCCACTGGAATCAGACATCTTTCTTGAGAAGACTCGTAATAGGTAGGATGATTCCTGAAAATTTCGGAATAAATCTCCTATAGAAATTAGCCAGAACTACGAAACGTTGTACTACTTTTACTGTGCTGGGAGCTGGCCAAGCCAAGATGGCTGAAACTTTGCATGGATCCATCGCTATGCCTTGGTTCGATAGTACAAATCCCAGATAGGGACGTCAAATAGACATTTTTCTGGTTTAGCCAGCAGTTGGTTTTTCACCAGCCTGTCCAGAACTGTCTTGACGTGTAGGTGGTGAAGATGTTTTTGTCTGGGGGAAAAAATGAGGATATCATCTAAATAAATGATAACAGATTGAAACAAAGGGTTAGAAAATAAACTGTCCATAAATCTCTGAAACACTGAGGGTGTGTTTACTAAACCAAAGGGCATAACCCGATACTCAAAGTGACTGTAAGGAGTCCTAAAAGTAGTCTTCCACTCATCTCTGTGTCGTATTCGTAGAAGATCACAAAACAAAAAAGTGTCCTGACAGGTTCACTATACATATATATAAATTTAATTTATAATAAACTTCTCAATACCAGAAATATGGCACAAGCTATCTAAAGTATTTCCTAGGTATGTGTTTTACAGTTGTCTGTGTCCACCTAAGTTTTCATAGGGATACATTTTACAAAAATCACCATTTCGTACTTCTGTTTAAGCATTATACAGAAGTAACTTTTTATTATTTCAATTATTACTCATAAGCAAGGTCTGTCAATTACCAAGCACTATTAGCTCAACATAAATTCCAAATCAAGCACAATATGTACAAAAAAGAACCAATAAATATCCATGTTCATGTACACAGTATTTCATACAATGCAAAAGACAGTTATATACACACATTAGAAAAAAACATTTGAAAAAACTTTTTCTCAGAATAGTCAACACTATATAAATTTTGAAGTTGATAGGCCCCCACTCAGAGGTTGAAACCATATGTCTCTGGATTATAAATTTTCAGTTCCATTGGGGGCATTTTCAATTGGTTAGCTAAACTCAAGGTCTACTAGCTAAACTCGGGGTCTACGTGTGACACCAGGATAAATCTAGAAGGTGTCATACTCGCACACGAATAAAACAGAAAGTGCGAGTAAACTACGTTTCGGCGGAGTGGGCCATTCCGCCTTCCTCAGGACCAGTAGAAGTCGTGACCCCTGAGGTGCAGGAAAAATAAAAAAGGGGAAAAAGACAAGAAACATAGTCTCACTAGGAACCACAGGATCACAATCAAAATACCTCAAAATAATGTGTCCCGTGACTTTTAGGGCATGCAACTACAAGGTCCACAATGCATTGGGCTCATAAGTCTGTGAAAGCAGAGGGATGTGCATGAAACCAATCCTGCTATAAAGGGAGCCTGTGGGACATATTCACCTCTTGTGCAAAAAACAAAGAAGCATTATTTTAAAAGAACTGGATAAAAACCAATGTAAAACCATTAGTAATGTGTCATGAAGCAGACATATGTATAAAACTTTCAGAGAGCATAGCTACTAGACCATGGAGCGAGGTTAATCAAAAACCAAAAGTTACAGTTAAAAAGTAGTGCAGTGCAATCCAGTTTTGAAATATAAACACCTTGTATGTATCTGCACTAATGAGAAAAAGTGCACCAAAAAGTGTAAAACACCAAATGTGCGCACTCACGTGTCTGGGGCTCAAGCTCAGATTCGTTCCTTCACATTTACAAATTGACGTTACTGTTTCAAAGGTGAAATCAACATATGGAATTAGTGTAGGCGAACCGGCATTAGCATAGTAATCCAGAGGTTGTAAACAAAATACATATTGGCAACAACCAGTCGCTAACTCTACCTTTAAATGGGAGAAGCTGTGCAGTAGTCGCTTGGCGTCTCTCTATAGATGCAGGGCACTAGGATGTTATTCAGGAAGCCTTGCACAATTCAAAAATGTGCCCGGCATGGACTGGAGCCTCCCGCTCCATTATGTTTGAAATCTACAACAGAATGGCATGGTCAAAAGTTGCCGCTTGTCCACATAAAATAAAGGGCAATGCGGAGGCTAAAACAAGGCTGCCTAGATTTGTTACCTTTGTGCTGAAACCGTGATGTGCAGGTTGTGCCTCTCTCTCTCAGAGCTAGAAACGAGTGTATCAGAGAGTCTTGCAGGCATGACCATAGTACACCTAACTAGCATGCGAGCCTCGGCAGGGACCTCGCCTTGCAACAGCGCCACAGGAGCTGTGTGGTAAGAAGTGGAATAGCAACCAAATACTTCTAAAAACGAAAGAGGCACAAATACACAGTGATATTCATTAGTCTGCAATCCCTCGTTTTCATGCACCAACAATTAAATCACATGGGCTGAAAGGAAAAACAAAATAGAGTCAGCTGTGTGCAGAAGCACATCATCTAGATGTAAAGGGTGGCAGAAATATCCTGCAGATGCACCTCAGTGTAAATCCCCTCAAAAGGATACACATATCTCCACTCATGCCTACTGCAGACGATACCTTAAGGCATGTGTTATTAAAGGCGTTGCTATGCCCACCTAAAAGTAGTCTCCTCATTTAAACCTTTAGTTTTATTCATGGAGTCAAGCCTATAAATCCATCTCGCCTCCCTGTACAGTAAGGTTTTTTGTGTGTTCATGCTGTTTTTCACAACATCAATCACCCACCATTTGAGGTCATCTGGAGAGTGTTGCAATTCCAAAAAGTGTGATACCATTGGGGATGCATGGTTACGACATCTAATTCTCGAACGGTGTTCACCGATCCTTATGGAGATGGCACGAGTGGTCTGGCCTACATACCTCAAGCCACAAGGGCATTCAATGCAATAAATCACATTGCATGATTTGCAATTGGACATGAATCTAATGTCCCATTGTTTTGTACCAATCTGGAATTTTAAGGTTTTACTCGTAAATTTGCACGCCCTGCAATTCCCGCAGGGAAAGTGTCCCACAATGGGACGTAAACTCGTTGACTGATGTTAGTTCTGTGATCAGATTTTGCATGCACCAATTGATCTCGAAAGTTCTTTGATCTTTTAAAGGCGAACAGAGGCTTTCCTAGATTGGGTAAACAGGTAGAAATCATAGGCCAATATTTCATTAGGGACTTTTTCACTGCAAAGGATTCAGTGCTGTAAGTAGTGACACAGGCAACCCTCTCTTGTGTAGGGGTTTGAATTTTGGGTGTCAATAGGCTCTCTCTTGTTGTGAACCTCGCCCTTTTAAGGGCTTTCTTACTAGTTTTTTAGGATATCCGCGTTCTCTTAAGTCTCCAGCTAGTTGGTCTGCATGTTTATAATAATCTGAGACTGTAGTGCAGTTCCGTCGGAGTCTAAGGAACTGGCTGTATGGCAAATTTTCTTTCAGTGCCCTCGGATGAAAACTGGAGAAATGTAGAGTGGTGTTACGATCTGTAGTTTTTTTATAGAGAGAGCAAGATAGATAACCCATATTGGCAGTAATTTGTAGGTCCAGAAAATTGATTGTATGGTGGTCATACTCCATGGTGAAAGTAATAGTATCGTGTAGTCCGTCTGCTTCATGACACATTACTAATGGTTTTACATTGGTTTTTATCCAGTTCTTTTAAAATAATGCTTCTTTGTTTTTTGCACAAGAGGTGAATATGTCCCACAGGCTCCCTTTATAGCAGGATTGGTTTCATGCACATCCCTCTGCTTTCACAGACTTATGAGCCCAATGCATTGTGGACCTTGTAGTTGCATGCCCTAAAAGTCACGGGACACATTATTTTGAGGTATTTTGATTGTGATCCTGTGGTTCCTAGTGAGACTATGTTTCTTGTCTTTTGCTCCTTTTTTATTTTTTCTGCACCTCAGGGGTCACGACTTCTACTGGTCCTGAGGAAGGCGGAATGGCCCACTCCGCCGAAACGTAGTCTACTCGCACTTTCTGTTTTATTCGTGTGCGAGTATGACACCTTCTAGATTTATCCTGGTGTCACACGTAGACCCCGAGTTTAGCTAGTAGGCCTTGAGTTTAGCTAACCAATTGAAAATGCCCCCAATGGAACTGAAAATTTATAATCCAGAGACATATGGTTTCAACCTCTGAGTGGGGGCCTATCAACTTCAAAATTTATATAGTGTTGACTATTCTGAGAATAAGTTTTTTCAAATGTTTTTTTCTAATGTGTGTATATAACTGTCTTTTGCATTGTATGAAATACTGTGTACATGAACATGGATATTTATTGGTTCTTTTTTGTACATATTGTGCTTGATTTGGAATTTATGTTGAGCTAATAGTGCTTGGTAATTGACAGACCTTGCTTATGAGTAATAATTGAAATAATAAAAAGTTACTTCTGTATAATGCTTAAACAGAAGTACGAAATGGTGATTTTTGTAAAATGTATCCCTTTGAAAACTTAGGTGGACACAGACAACTGTAAAACACATACCTAGGAAATACTTTAGATAGCTTGTGCCATATTTCTGGTATTGAGAAGTTTATTATAAATTAAATTTATATATATGTTTAGTGAACCTGTCAGGACACTTTTTTGTTTTGTGGTTTAGTGATTTCCCGGTCCTTGACAGAGTAGGGATATACCCTCTAGTGCATTATAGTATTCGTAGAAGATGGCATGCCCTTCAGAGGTTGAGTTTGGTGAAGATGACTGATCCATGGACTGCTTCTAGGATCTCCTTGATGAGTCATTGGATATCTGTCTTTAACCGTGATGCAATTGAGGCCGCGATAATCGTTACAGTGCCTGAGTTCCTGTGTATCTTTCTTTGAAATAAAGAAAAGTGCCGCCCCTGCTGGAGATTTTGAATGACGGATGAGACCGTTTTGCAGATTGGAGTCTAGTTACTACTTAAGTGCCGTCTTCTCTGGGATGGTTAAAGGAAACATGCGCCCAAAAGGAATCATAGTCCCCGGTAATAGGTCCAGTGCGCAGTCTTCTGGACAATGAGGTGGTAGTTCCTTGGGTATCTTATCCAAGAAGATTTTCTCAAAACCTCGATATAATGCACCGGTATGCAGTAAATTCCTGTTGTGAAGCTCTGACACCACGCACTGAACAATGGCAGCACCTCGGATGGAATGAGAAAAACAATGAAATGCACAATAGACTGAATCAAACCGTACTGTATTTGTGCTCCAATTGATGAGGGGGTTGTGCTTTCGAAAACCAGGGGATGCCCAAAAATATTGGAAAATGAGCTGCTCTGATTAAGTCGAACTGTAGAGATTCCTCATGGTCTGAGAGGATTTCCTCCAAAGGCTTAGATGTATGTTTGATAGGTCCTGAGATAAGAGGAGTACCATCAACTCCTTCCACAGATTGGTTTACAGTCCGTTCCTGTTGTGGAATGTGATGTTTTTCTGCCCAAACATCGTCCATAACGGACCAGGCTGCTCAGCAATCCACCAAGGCCAATGCTTCTGCCTCGTTTGCTGGTAGTTGCAAAATTACTCCGACAACCAGGAGACGATGATCTTCAGTGTCAAGAACACCAGAATGAGAGGCAAGAAAGGGACCTTGCATGCTTCCCCGACCTGTGATGCCTTCTGAGGTCAGGGTCTTTCGTTTCCTGATTGGCGTGGAGGGATTTCCGTACAGTCCTTGAGGGTATGACTGCTAGACCCACAATACATACATAGGCCTATCTCCCTTCTGTGCCTCCTTTCGGAAGATGACAGTGGTCCTCTTGCAGCTCCTATCTGCATTGGTTCTTCTTTCGTGGAGTCACTAGATCTAGGAAGCAGCTGCGTAGGGGTAAGTGGAAGATGGGTTCTTGGAGTGTCTTTTTCATTCCGCCTTTCGCTTGGAGAGATGATAGTCTATCTGTAGTACCATTGAAATTAGGTCTGATAGTGTAGCAGGTTGAACCGTGCAAGCTAGTTCGTCCTTCAGTTCATCATTGAGTCCTCAAATGAATACGGTAAATTGAGCCTCCTCTGCCAACCCGCTTCAGTAGCCTATATGCTGGAAGTTAGAGACATAAGTCATAAGGTCCAAGGAACCCTGTCTGATGTCGAGTAGTGTCTCTCGAGCTGAGTATACTACTTCAGACCTTCCAAAGGTCTGCTTGAGAAGACCCACAAAGGCGTAATCACAAAGAATAGAGGTTGCGGTGGTTAACATAGGAATTGCCCAAGCAAGAGCATTGCCGACCATCTTGGTGATCATGAATCCTACCTTGGCTTGGTCTGGAGCGTAAGTGGCAGGACGGAAAGTAAAGTGCACTACACAAGCATCAATGAATTCTTTTAGTTTTTGAGGTGATCCGTTGCATTTGCCAACTGCTAGTGCCTTTGGTGGTAGGTCTGTCGCCCTTTCATCTCGCGCTGAGATCTGTCTGAGAACTGTTCCGATTTCAGGTTCTGCACCTCCATAGAAAGCCTTTGTACTGTGTTTATAAGCTCCTGAACTTGTTCTGCCGTAGCCATGTTGCTGCCAGTCTCAAGGCATTGCAACCTGTGCTCAGAATGGGTACAATCCTCACCTGAGTCTTCACTGGTGAGCTCCTCTGAATGTAGATCCGGTGCAGGTGAGGATCCTTTCTTGCGAGATAACTTGCGGTCCTCGTAGAGGTAGGGTCTACCTCGAGATGAAGCCACCATGCCTGTGTGTATGGTAATGTCAGGCAAGGGACCTTCCGAGATAAACCTTGATTGAAGGGAAAAAGCCTAAACGGGCAGCAAAAAATCCTTCTGATTATCTCAATGTCTGTGGAATCCTTCGTCTTTCTGAAATGCAAGGAGTACGAGTCCCAAGAAGCAGATCCGTATAGGAGTACTGCTGAATAATCCTCCGGGGGAGACAAGAAGTGCTTGGGAAGAGCAAGCAGTACGAAAGGCCAGAGCCCGCCAAGGAAGCACACTGCCGTTAGAGGAAGCAGCAGGGAAAACATAACGAATGGACAGACAGCAGTAGGCACATGGGCTAAATCACAGGAGAAACTGGAAGAGAGTAAACAGGCAGGTAGCAGCGAGGAGGGAGAAGGAAGCGCTGCTGCCTGGAACACAGAACAGGAGAAAAGAAAAGGATAGCACACGCTGAGCATGAACAGCGTTTTACCCAGAACGAAAATGAACTGGGTTGCAACGTCACGATTGGAGCAAAGCCGGCATTCGTAAGTATGGCGGCTGCCATCTTGACAAAGATTAGACCGCTCTGTCTAAAGCGGAGAAAAAATGTGATGGAACATTAATGGTGGTTCAAGCGCCAATGCTTCCACCTGCTCCAATGAGACGGATAGATGACACCAAATGGGTGCACATTCAAAGGTGTCCGTTAGGTATTCAACTGAGAGTGTAAAATTGTGAACTGGGAAATCAAAGTGGTCTTGCAACGGGTTAAGCCAAACCCTGTGCATGTTCAAAAGTCTTCAGTAGCTAATACAAACTGTAATTGTGAAAAGGGGATCCGAGCTCGGAAGTGGGGGATCCGGGATGAACCATGAGTCACCCGAGAAAAAGTATTTCTGTGGCTAATGTGAACCCGATGGAGGGATGTCAACGAATTGAATTGAGACTAGTCTGAGCCAGGCTGAGCAGACTAGTTGTATAAAAGTGATCTGAGCCCAGAAGAGGGGGATCCAGGGTGAAGAGTGACTCACCTAACTTGGTATCTTTGAAAGAACCTCTAATTCGTTTTTGGTACATCAGGCCCTCTGAATCAAGCGACTTGGAAAACACAAGAGACTTTGGCACAGAAGGCCCTGATGTTGGTAATGGAACTGTGTCCTCGTGCCGAAGAAGCCCAGAGTGTGCTATGCTCGAGTGAACCACCTTGTCCCGTGCTGAAAATGTGGGGAAGGGATGCTAATGGCCGGAACCTCCTGACTTAACATTTTCTGAACACTTCTTTCTTTTTCATGAACAGTACCCCACACTATTTGGAAATTAGCGGTAAGGATTGGCAATCGTTTTTTTAGTATAGGCCCTTTTAATTTGACGAGACTCCACTAGGACTGCTTTATTATTTGATGGTCATAGCTTTCTCTCATCTTACATTTAGTTTTAGATAGGTGTTCATCACACCCTTGATAAGGTTCAATAAACACCCTTGAACTGTGGTCAATTGTGTCTGTCTTACTTTGATACCAAGCCTTCCGTACACTTGTTAAATCAGTTCGTACAGTTTATTTAACACTTTATTTTCCTTCTGATTCCTCTAACAACTAGTTCCCTTTGACCTTTGATTGATCTCTTCTCCCTCGTAAATGGGTTCTGTTGGTTTGTTACTCTCTTCTGTGCTTTTATTACAAAGAGTTGTTCTTCCCTTTTCGTAGCGTAATCTTATCCAACCTTTGATTCTCTCTTGAGACTCTCTTCCCTTCTGCGTAATTTCCAACCTTGGATCTTTCTATTGACTGTCTTTGGACGTATATATGTCAGTTTGTCCTTCTCGTCAGGTTTTTCTCTTATAGCTTTGCTTTCTTTCATGATTATGCTTTTTTGAATTTAACTGGGACGAGTATGATTATTCCTATAACAATGCTCTCCCACTTCTCTTGCTTTCAGGGTTATATTCTTATTCTCCAGCATGGGGTCTGGCATGGATTCACATGCTCATGAATATTTCCCATAGTCAGGCTGGGAATCCTCTATAAAAGAAAAAACTGTTTCACTTTAAAACTGTATTTCTCTTCTAAACCAATCACTGTCCTCTCGGTCATACTGCCCCATCCAATGACAGTCCTCTCCCTAAGTTCCGCCTCTGGAAGATTTTTTCAGATTTTTAATGCACACTTCAGTGTTGGGAGTCCTCGAGTTGCTCTCTTAGCTATTTTGTGCTTTTTTCCACGTTTTTTCACTGAAAAGTTCTATTTTTGTTCCATTAGAGCTCATGTGCTCCTCTCTTCACCGGCTGGCAACAGGGATCCCTTGTCAGTGAAGTTTTGTAACCCTCAAGGGCGAAGATTGTTCAAAGTTTCTGAAAGGCCAGCTTGGGCCTACTACGTGCCCTCCGACCATGATGGAGGAGAAAAGGGAGGGAAGGACCCTCTTCAGGCCCTGCCCCAAATGCATGCTACGGAACGTCTTTGTGGAAGACAAACATCTTCAATGTCTTTACTACCTGCTCCCGGACCACAACGAGGATGGGTGTGAGATCTGCCTGGAAAGAATGACCGGTATAGCAGGCTTGCGGCATGGCTCAAGTCGAGCAGGGCCTCACACCTGCGCTCCAAGCAGGGTCATGCCTCAACCAGGGCCGGTTGGTCTGAGGAGCGGTCTCCCTCCGGAAGGAGGCCCAAGACCGTGGGGGTCCAAGACTAGACCAAGAGCCCCAAGACTGATTCCACCGGGATCACCACTGATGCTGTTCCCAGGTTGGATAGGCCGTGATCACCATCGCTGTCTCTAGCCAGCCTGCCATCAAGCTCCTCCTCAAAGAGGAAGTCATCCACCCCGGACAAGTTACGGGAGAAATCAGGAAGACTCAGGCCGGAGAAAGAGAAGAAGGCCGTGCAGCCCAAGCAGGATCTGCCAGCGCCTCCAAAGACCTCGTTGACTACCTCATCAACAGATTCTGTGACGACCGCTACGGTGGGAGGTACCTACCCAACAAGGGTGGTTCCTACTGCGCAGAGGGTTTCCTTGCCTGTGAGAAGCGAAACGGCCACTGAGGAAGCAGCGAAGGCTTTGGGCACCCGTGGTGGGGAGGGGAGTGTCAAGTCACCAGTCCAGACCCTGGTTGAGAAACCTCAGGAAGGAAAAACCGGGGGAGGGCGAGAAGGCCCCAAAGCAGCCCTCCAAAGGTTGCGTTTAGCCGATGGACGTCTCTTTCACGGACAACGACCAAGCATCCGTTGATATAGTTCAGGTGGACTGCGAGGGCAGCGCAGGGCCTAGCACTCCATCATTCCCTCCGCAGCCGAGGGACATATCCATGGACATCGCTCGACTCTCCAAACCCTAGTGATGGAGATTCAGCAGAGGTCGCCCCCCCTGCACCGGCACCTGCTGTACCGCAGGCCCCTGACCATCCTCACCCAATGCCGCCGCATCAGCCTCCTCCTCCACGTCGTGATCTGACTCCACTGGCGGACCCGCACACGGACACTGGTACGGACACGGCCACGGGAACTGGCGAAGATAAGGTCTTCGTCCTGGTGAACAATAAATCACTGCACCTGACTCCCCTCAGAGTCTCTCCGCAAGACGATGTGGGAACATTCCACTAAATGATCTCAAGGGCTTCCGAGCTGTTCCAGCTGGTGCCTGAGGAAACCAAGGAGTGCTTCCTATATCAGCGAGGAGTCCAAGAGGAATACTATTATGGCGGTAACATTTTTGGACGACATTTGGGAGGAAGGCCTAGCTTTCATGAAGAGCCCATGCACCACTCCAACGAAACGTGATAGGTTGGCGAAGAAATATATGGTGCTAGACTCCGCACTCAAGTTCTTGAGGTCACAACCATCGCCAGACTTGTTAGTGTCAGCTGCCGCCGACAAGAGAACTGATGCTCTCGCCCTCTTTCAAGAAGGGGAGCTGGCATTGGACCATGCTTTACGGTGGCAATGTGCATCGCTGACACAGCCTTCCGACAGATGGGAAACAGCAGAATTGTTCGTCATCTTTTCACTCCTGCAGGTGAAATCAAGCAGATCATCCAAGGGATATTACTCATCGATTCTCCGTGCAGGAAGCCTACAGGCGTCGCTCCCAGGCCTACGGTGGTAGAGGTCAGCATCGCTGTCGACAACAGGGCAAGGCGCCGGCACCCAAGCAAGCCTGAACCGGCCAAGACTTCGGCCCCCACCCGTGCATCCCAGTGGGAGGCTGGCTGACTAGGTTCATCAGGGAGTGGAAGAAGATTACCACTGACAGATGGGTGCTGGACGCTCTCACCCAGGGGCACACATTGGAGTTCCATCGCAGGTGCCCTCGTATTACACTGGTTCGCCATCAGGAACAGCACATCCCTCAGCTCTTGGAAGAAGTGCGAACCATGTTACGGAAAGGGGCTATAGAGGTAGTTCCCCAAAGGCTCCAGGGCTGCAGAGTCTATTCCAGATACTTTCTGGTCAGAACAAAGACTGGGTTGGAGACCCATCCTGGACCTGCGCCGACTGAAGAAGTATTTAATGGAATGGTTAGTCAGAAATGTTTATTGTCCCTACCGGTCGGCCATGTGTTTTTAAGCCTAAGTCGCTCGATATTAGAAAAATTTCCCATGGACCTTACCCGAATTTTCGTCCATTAAACGCACGCGAAAACAGGCAGCAGGGCGCAGCCATTTCGTGATAATCCTATCACTTGCCCCATCGCCCTGGGTGAACTGCTTTTGCGGCACTAAATCATATCCCCCGCCCCTGAGCCTGACATCATCAAAACATTCATATTCCCCGCCTCTCTCCGTGACGTTACTCTGCTGCGTAGGCAAACGCGCCCAGTCGTCTTCTACGCGACTTCACACAGAACCCGGAAACCAACACAGATCAACTCACAACACAGCGCGCCACAATTCGGAATATGAAACTGTACTTTAAAATCAAACAGCAATACGGTACAAGTACATTTATTTAACATGAAATGTTTAGAGAATATTCAGCAATTGGCATATTAAATCGGAATGGAATTTTTTCTTTGCTCTCGATCCGCAATTCCTCTAAAGTTTATCGTGAGTCACGGGCTGTTCCTTTATGGTACACAGGGTGTTGGTTTTCATTAAAAGAAGGACTTTGGTTGCACGGTGAACCGCAAGGCTGTTCCATCAACTAGGCACTAAGCCACCGTAAAGGTTGATATGTTGCTTCTAGCCGCTAGTACTGCGTAAGGGCATATGGGCCCTTGGCGATCGTCTGTCATGATCTGTCGATCATGCCCTTTCTGGTCTTCCTGGTCCCTGGCACATCGGGGGTTACTCACTGTAGTACACCCAACATGGCTGTATACACGGAACGCGGTCTATCGACCTTTACGTCCTATGCAGCACGTTCTATAAATTAGCCACTCCCCTGCGGTTCTGCGCGTCTCAACGCTACCGATAGCTGTGGCCTGACGTGCTCCGTAGTTCGTTCTCCTGAACTGTGTTGCTTCCTGGTTCCCGGACCTTCCTCCTTCTCCTTTCCTTCTACCTTCCTTGATCCTGTTTCTTCCGCGTTCCACGCAGACCGCCTCCGTGTGCTGCCTCCATTCCAAGCTTCCTGGAGTTTCCATAGATCCTGGACGAAGAAGCAGAACGAATCCTGGAATCCGAAGACGGCCGAGCGGGCTTGTACAAGACCCGAACTGCTCGGAAGACAACCCCGACAAAGACTCCGCAAAACAAAGAAAACAGGTGAGAAAAGGGGAAACCTGTGACATCGTCCCATAAAATAGTCAAAGTAGTGCAGTTGTTTACAAGAAGCTGCAGCTGGCGATTAAAGAATCTGTCGTCCGGGGTCTGGAATAGATGACAGTCGCAGTAGGGTAGGATGTACCTGTTTTGAAAACATAAAAATTGAAATTAGTCTCAACAGCCGATCTTTATTACTATTATTCATTTTATTTATTACGGCCGAGCTGAAACGATTTGCTTGCGAGAATAGTGCAATGGAGTATGTTCGGCTCTAAAAGCAATGCGAAAACTGACAAAAGAAATCGAGGTTAACACACAATGTAATGATTTATTAGCGTTGAACCACTGAGAAACGACTGTTTGTCTACATGCGTGTCGAATGGGCACATGCATGCCCATGTGCCCGGTAGAAAGACGATCCCACAAATGTTTTACTTGCTCTTCATTGTAATATGCCACACAGAACGAACAAGTACAACTTAACCTGCCTTTAACGATACGCTATTGGTATTATATTCTGATATAAAATCATCTAAAGAGATATTTACATTATATTTGCCATTTCCATTGTTTTGGCGTAATGCAGTCCGTAAAGCCCACTCTGTCTGTGCCAACGATTTTTCATATACTGAACTAACATGAAACTCGGTGTAGTTTCAGAATTTTCAGCCTCATCGTCTCTTACGTTATCCCTCCTTCAAATAAAGTCCTTTGGGTATGGTTCCTGCCTCTCAAGGTAAAAAAACAATAGAACCTTATAAAGCCGCTGACCTTCACTCTGCATGAGCATACATTCTTACTTTGCAACATCCTGTGTAAAGCCATCTGTGAGAACTTGAATTTTCGACTCCATCTTTCTACTAGGCCTCATTGTGCTAATGCAAACTGTCTTCTCTCCCATCTGCAACGTCTCGCTTGGCGTGTTATAAGGCCCCCAATTTTGTCCTCGTTGTCCGTGAGCTTTATAGCCCTAGAGAACCATAACTATGGAGACATTGACTTTTTGGGGGAAGGTCAGGAAAAGTATAAAGTACCCAAGGAGTTGAGTTGAAAGTGAGATTTGTTTGTTTGTTTTATTATTTGAATGCGCAAGCCTCCCCTCAGTTAACAGTGCGTAGCATTTACATGAGATTGCGAAGCTTAGTTACAGCAACAAAAATATATACATTCACGTATTGACAAGGTCAGCGATATGAGGTGAATAGAGAGAGAAGTCAAAGATGACACCCAGGTTGTTCGCCACCCAGGATGGTGAAGGGAGGGGTTAGGGTTAGCATACTTCGTATGTACACTGTACAATAACATTTTTTTCAAAAAGACAATCGGATTACAATGATTTAAACCGGGATTTGTACTTGTCAACAAGCTCTGCTTTGGGTGGACATGGCACAGTAGCAATGTTTGGTAGCAATGCATCAGTGCTCTGCACAGAATCGCTCAGAATTCCATGTCTGTGCTTCTCTAGTACATTAACAATAAGGCCTTTAACAAAGTTGAACTCCATTTCCTCATATACTGGTTTCACCACCCATTTCTTACTACTTTTTGCAAAGGCCGTAGTGTAGCGAAGCATCCCTACATTTCCCGTAGTCCTAGATTGTTCAAGGCACACATTCTCGTTATGGGCCAAGACCGCTAGTAGAGTCCTATGTTTCATGCCCTGTATGCCGAAATGCAATCGCTTTGGCATGTACTTTAGGCACATATTGTGGAACACCTCCAAACCTCCTGTGTGACAGAATTCTGTCAGTCCCCTCAAATCTCTTGATAGAGTTTTATCAAAAACAATCTTCTCAATGGCTTTGTGTGTAGGTGAAGATGGAATCGACCACTTCTTCTTCCGTGCCTCCTCTGTGGATAAAGGGCCATGTTCACATTGGTGGAAATGTTGGTTTTCTGTCCAGCGGTGAATGTTGGTACAGTGGTGCATCAGTGATTTTTCAAGTAGGATTTCCACTGACCCTTCACAAGTTTTGGAGCTCCACCAAAGATGGTTGCTGATAGACTGGGACCACTGTGAAATACTTTCCAAACCTTTTTTTTCCCTGCAGCCGAGAATTTCTTATTGATTGATTTAGCAAGATGCCATACGTCAAATTGATGTTTAATATGTGGGAACTGCTCTCTCATTGTCTTGGCTATTGAAACGTGTCTGTCCGTGGCTATGAGGTCGATGTGCATTCACCTCGATTGTAGATATTCCAGTGATTTCATAAATCCTAGTTTCTCCATGGCTACTGAGGATTTACATTGGGACACCTGCACGACCACCAAACTCACAAGTTTGTTACTATCCATCTCCTGAAAGTGTTAGGCCCAGTACTTGGCAGAAAATCCAGGGCTGTCGCACTGTCCAACGGCGGCTAGCCTGAATCGTTTGCCTTCAAATGTACTTTCTAGAGACAATTGTTCAATTTTCCAAGCATTACTAATGGCCGGAAATAGATAATCATGTTGGAATTTGTAGTGCTGCGTTTTAGAAATGAAATGGAGTCCCACAAACTGAAAGAGACTAACTTTCTAAAACTGGACCCACTAAAAAGTGAGGCAGCTGCACACAGTAGATTGCCTGCTGGCAGTTTCCCCAGCATCGGTTGTGCAGACCATGAGAACGTATGATGTAATGTACAGGCGGCATGTATTTTGACGTTACTGCCTTGTGTTCGACGAGTCACATGAATCAATGGCTTCCCACATACTTCCCCTCTAACAGAATGCCCACATTTCAGCATTCTTATAATATCAATCAAACAACTGTCGAATACTATGTATTTGCCCTCTTTCATTAGACTGTCATCCTGCATCACAGTTGTTTCGGACTGCATTGTTGCAGACATATCACCAGAATTGAAACTAATATCGCTAATATCAGGTTCTGATGCGTCGGTGAATAGTGCTGCTGGTTCATTCTGTCATTTCAACATCTGTTACTTGAACATTGATGGGAGAACACAACAATGCCGACAGCTTTTTGGGTGGCATTTTATTTGCTGGTGTAGATTGTGTGAATTGATCTGCGACTACTTTAGACCTATCTTCAATACATCCAGTATCATCTTCTTGTGGTGGTGAAGTCGCACTGTAGCAATGGTCCAATAAAACTTTACTGGATTCTCCGGACACATTCAATTCATATTCTGGCCATTGGACATGAGCATCTCGAGTCTGACCACGCTGCGCCTGAATTAATAGTTGTTCCTCCATAGTGTAAATGGTCTGGCAAGCAAGATCTCTCATTTGCTTCACTGTCTGTGTATGTATAGTTCGTACACCCACGGGTAACTAGAGGACAGATTGGAAAAGGGATGTTCAGTTTAAACACAAGATAAAGTGTAGTACAATTGACAGAAATAAAAAACATAATCTAGTCCCCAGCACAAAACGATTTCTAAAAATATGACCTGTTTGTAATTAATCCTATTTTTGTTTCTTTTCTTTGCAAATTTCTTGACTCAAACTTCAACATCTGCACGCTGGTGCTCCAATTCGTTTCTGCATGTCTTCCCTTCCTCTTGCACTGCAACGACTATATTTTCTGGATCTGCATAGACAGCACGGAATGACGCTCCATCGACTCCCTGAAACATAGTACTTTTATTACTATGTATCACAATATTGAAAACATAAAACACACATGAGGACGACCACATACGCACATCTCAATAGCTAAACACAAACTAAACATTTTGTAGAACAATCAAACGACAAGTATTCGAGCTCTGATGATCTAGTTCGATGGAACTGTCAGTACCCATACCTCTGGCTCTGCATAGACTGCCATGAATGATTTTATTGGAGAGGGCGCCACAGCAACTCCCTGAAACACAGTACTTGCATTAGTATGGTTTTCAATATTGTAAACATAACACACACTTGGTGTCGACGGCACAGGTACATATAAAGAGATAACCACACATGATGCATTGTCTAAAAGAATCAATGGATATATAAATATGATCCGATTTAATCGACTTATTTCTCTGATTTCTTTACATCTGCATCATCTACAAGGGATGTTGTGATTGTAGAGGAAGCTCCGTCGTCTCCCTGAAACACATTACTTGCGTTAATAAGGAAGAAAGTATAGCAAATGGAATCACGTTATATGATCACGCTCGATGGAGCTGTCAGTATCCATACCTTGTGCTGCTGAAGAATACCTATGGATGTTGTAAATGTAGTGCGCACTTCCGAAAGCTTTTGTGCCGATTCGTATACGCATGGTCCCGCTCCCACTTCCCCTGGAATTACTTGAATGTCAGGCTCCGCATCAAGTGCAGGGGTTGACGCTCCATCTACTGCCTGAAACATAGTACTTGCATTAGTAAGGATTACAATATTGAAAACATAACACACACTTGGGGTCGACCGCACAGGTACATATCAATGGCTAACCACAAATGAAACATTGTGTAGAACAATCAAACGACAAGTATTCCAGCTCTGATGATCTAGTTCGATCGAGCTGTCAGTATCCATACCTCGTGCTGCTGAAGAATATCTATGGATGTTGTCAATGTGGTGGACACTTTAGCATCTCCCTGAAAGACAGTACTTGCATTAGTATGGATAACATTAATTATAACTGAAAACAAACACCAGGGGACGACAACTAAGGTGTACATCAATTGGAAAGCACTAACCAAACGTTCGGTAAAATAATTACACGATACATAAAAACTATTACTTGACATGCATAAAACAAGTCTGTAGCGGAATAGCTAAGTAAGATTACCTGATATGCTCTAGAAGTGGTTGATAACTGCGGGCACGTCACGGATGTAGAATGTTCTTGCTTCAGATTCAGTGGATAGTCAAGCAGTTGTAAAGGTAAATTATTGTTTGATAATGAAATGCCAATATTAAAAATTGCCATGTAAGCCGACAGAATACTTGAGAATAATGCTATTGAAAATGCGCAATATAGCACAGTTCCCTGTGCCCATAAATAGATTTCCTTTGGGGGTTATAAAATCGAAAAATAATTTATTGATAAATGTCATTATTCAAAAAGCTATGCACTCATATCAATATCGAAAGTATTACAAGGGATACAACACCTAAAATATCAATTAATGTAATGTTGTTTTGTTTGAATAAAAATAATTAAACAAAAATAAAAAAAACAGAACGGAGGTTCGAGGCCCGCGCTAGTAAGGCTGTTACTGGACCTGGGTCTGAGGTCTCTCATAGAGAGGCTGAAGAAACCAACATTTCTGAGAGGCCTGGCAAGGCCTTATCGGTGAAAGTTGTTTCTCACTGTTCCCGATCTTGTGGCGAAGCCAGAACTGTTGAGGGGGCAAGGAGTGAAAGTTCCTCCTTTACCAGCAGTGCCGTGGTCCTTCCTGTGAATGCTAGTTTGGCTATTGGTATGTCACAGAAATATTCCAGGCCTCATAGTACAGGCTCGGCCGAGGTTCCTTATGTAAAGGCTAAAATTAAGACCCCTGCCTCACTTCCACATGTGCCGCAGTTCCCCTCAGGTGATGGCAAAATGACGGCCGTTCCCGCCACGACCATGGCGGCCATTTTGGGCGCTTCCCCCTACAACTACGCCATCGGCCTCAGGTGTAGGAGTTGGTTCCGAGGGTGAACATAAAATTCCTTGTGCGCATCAGTTTCATCCAGTTTACGATTGGAACGTTCGGATGCCCCTTCCGCACAATGTCTCGTTGCCTATGGGTTCGGCACCCTTGATATTTATGGGCACTTCGGGGGATGGGCCTGTGTGGCATTCCTCCCCTCTGCGTCCCTGTAATTATCCTCCTCATGAGAGGCCTCCTCCGGCAGTTCCAAAACTGTCTCCGGAGGACGCCTTTTTTGGCAAATTTCAGATGCTCATGCGTACCGACCCCATGAGAGAGTATTTCAAGGGTCTTTTTAGGGAGATAGGCCCGTCTGCCCCTCCGGCTCCACCCGCTCCCCCGGTGGTTCCGCCGGCGCCACCCTTGCCGATGGTGCCTCCACCGACCCTTCCGCCCTTGCCTCCATTGTCCCCCGTGGACAAGGCGGTGCCTGACACGGTTCAGCAGGATCCTGACCTGTCGGATGATGCGCAGGGCGATCAGGACAGCGAAGACCAGCCCCGCTGTATTAGAGCTTTTCATGACCGGGTACTGGACATGATGTGCCTATTGGATGTTCCAGTGCCCGAGTCACCCGCTCTGCAGGAAGGTGTGCTTTCGGGGGCGTTCACCCTGCTTCCTTCGGAGCGTACCGGCCTGTTCTTGCAGAAGGACGTTTTGGCCGAGGTCAGTAGGGTCTGGGAAAAGCCACACTCTGGACTTTTCGTCAATAAGAAAATTGAACGCGATACAGGCTACATTCTTCGGAAGAGGTGGCCCTATCATCTTGTCCGCCCCCCTCCTCCACGGTGGTGGCTGCGGCCACCTTGCAGTCCAGGCCTGAAGCATCCTCTCCTACGACGGCTACTCGGGTTCTGGGGAAAGAGGACAAGCTCCTTGACTCCCTTGGGAGGAAGATTTTTGCTAACTCAGCCCTGCAGCTCAGGCAGGCTAATGCAGAACTGGTGTTATTGGGGGCGAATATGAAGATGTGGAAAGGTCTGTCGGAGTTCGAGGAGTTCATTCCGGTCGAGAAGCTGGAAGACTTTAAGGCAGGATTGTCCGATGCCAGGGTCTTGGCCCAGGATCTGCTGGGGACCGCGGCTCATCACGTCGACACTTCGGCTCAGGCCTGATGCTGGGAGTTGATACCTCTCGACAGGCGTGGTTGCATGCCACCAAATACTCAAAGGAGGTGCAGGACAAGGTGTTGGACCTGCCGTTTGACGGTAAGGAACTTTTCCATTCCACAACGGATGTGGAGCTGACTAAAACGAAGGACAGCACCCAGACAGCTAAATCCTTGTCCGTCCATGTTAAAACTCCTTTTAGAACCCAGACACCGTTGTCGCAAAGCCGGCCTTCCTCTGGTTTCAGAGGGTTTCTTGATCGGAAATCCTGCAGAGTGGATACCCCTTTGGGTAATAACTGCCGGAGGCAGCAACAGACTCGGTTTTTCTCACGCTCCTCAGCCTCCTCCTCAGGTTCAGGTGGTAACACCACTGAAAAGCCTGCCAAATGAGGGTTCTCCGCGCTCGCCCGAGACCCCGGTGGGAGGACGCATAGCGTTTCATTGGGAGGCGTGGCAGACCATCACCGAGGACAGGTGGATCTTGTCAGTCGCTCGTGCGGGCTTCCAGTGTTAGGGAGAATTCTCATTCTATGGCTAATTTCCCATACCTATAGAGTCCCCGAGCAGCTTTGCTTGATTTGAAGGATTTGTTTTTTTCTCCTGCTAAGAATGAGACTCTTTTTCCCACTCTTAGACATTTTTGCTATGTGTGTTCTAGGCTATTTTTGTGTCTAATGTCTATGGGGTTTCTCTCACCTCCATAGGAACCATCTTTATTCACATGTGTTACACGGCACCCTCAGTGCAGTGACACAGGGATGTCGCAGCGACCCCGAAACATAGACTCCATACCCTGGGACTGACTACTGTCTCCCTGGGCATGTAAAGTCCCCATTGGCTTTACTAGTCAATTTTTGTGAACTAAACCAGTACAACCCATCTTACTATGGAGGTACTGGCAAGGGATAATAGATTTTCCCTTATGTTCATTTTCGAGAGGGTACTGTACAGTCCCTCTCTCAAAAGTTTCTGGCTGGTGGCAGTGGTTACTACCAAAAATATTTGACCGCAAATATTTTCCTATTGGATTTTCCCATTGTTCGAGGCTACCACATTTACTGACAGCCTCTAACATACCGCTGGTTTATTTTTATATTAACTTTACTCCGGTAGATGTTATTTGCCAGAACTTGTATATAAATTCTTTCTCGTGTCTTTTCTTTAAGATCCTAACCCAGGTCGGGGATCCTTTGTTTGTCCTTTTGGCGGGCTTCTGCCAAGAAGCCGTCCTTTCGGCGCCACTGAGTCTGGGGTGGATCCATTGTGTGGGAGGGGGAGTAGTACCCCTGGACAGGGTTGCCTCAGCAACCCATGTTGCACTCTGCCCTGATAGGCTGGAGGGTCACCCGCCAAGATGACCACTCCTCTGTGTGACAGCTAGGCTGTATGAATGGCGATCTTTTTGCATAAAAGCAGGGTACTGAGAACTGGAAGAGCAAGACGTTGCCACTGGAACTAAGAAGCCGAAGAGGAGAGAAGCCAAAGACATCTGAAATGACTGAACCACCGGTGAAGCCCTGCTGCAGCGTCTCACCACTTTTCCCCACACGACGAGAGAAGATCTTTATCTGCAAGAGCCTTCTTCCCTTGAGCTGGTGGGGCCAACCAGTTTGCCAATCGCTTCCTGGACCTGCCTTGGTCGAATCTCCAGTGCCCTGCACTCGGAGACCGGATAGCCAGGCACCCGTCCACCCGGACCACGATTTAAGGGAGCGTACCTTTTTATTCGTTGGGAAGCACCGCGGCTGGTTTCATCCCTGGGCAGTGCAGTAACTCGAACCTTCCTCCACAACGAGAGTCTCTTCCTCTGCTGGATCTCCCGAACTGCAGGAACTGCCATGAACAACCGCCACCACAGGAGCCTCTTCTACATTTCAAGGTACTTTGTTCCGCCAGGCCTCCCTTTTCACGTGGTAGTGCTGAAGGTGTTTTAAATCCTTTACCTACCTATTGGGTTGGCCGCCCCTATCCTCTAACATTGTCTTTCACCTTCTGCATCCACCTTTTTGAATCGTTTAACAAAGACTTGACTGCAGCTACAAGAACATTTTGCTCCTGGGCCCTTTTGCCCTGTACCACTGACTCTGGCACAGGCCTATTGACTCTGGCTGAATTTGTTAGAACTGCCTTCTCTGGATTTCTTCTCAGCTAGAACTGCGTGGGTACACCTACTTCTTATAACCACCTTTTCCTTCCCACTTTTAAAACTTGTGAAGTGCCATTTTGCTCGGTTTTTAATTGAGTATCTTATATGCTAAGGTACTGCCTTGCCTAAACCTGTTCACAAACTTCAGGGAAGTGTTGCTAGGGTTTTTAAGAAGATATTCTTGTATAACTTGTGCTTTCCCTCCCTTGTGAGAAATTGCTAGAGTGCCATTTGTGTCTGGTTTTCACTGTGCCGTTTTGCTCAGTTTTCACTCTTGCTCAAACCTGTCTACAATTTAACTAGGGAGTTGTGTATACTTTTCTTGACTGATTTTACCTTGCTTTAATAACTGTGATTAATGTGTTGAACTAGAAATGTGTAAAATAAATGTATATATTCTTTTTAATCCAAAGCTTTGGTCAGTGTTTCCTTGTGTCATAGTATTATAGCCCTATTGTGTAAACCTTGAATACTGCTCATCTCCCTCTTGAGATTAGTTTGACTGCTTATCCAGAGCTACCAACTAAATCTTTGTGGTGTGGACTGATACCAAAGGGGATTTATTGCTCATACCTGTAGTCTTAATCTTCTGTAGTGCTCCCTAAGGGCACTGCACAGGATCATGCCTAACATACACACTTTCCTAATTCGGGACCCACATGCAAGCAATGTCCCAAGTCTCGGGTTTGCACTCGAGACGTTGCTGGTTCTGCGGGATACCCAGAGGTAGAGCTGGATGGTTCACTGGATGGCCCTTCCGAAGGGGCTATTCGGTGGGTCAGGAGGGGGCGCTGATAGTAGTTGTTCCCACTACTCTAAAGGGGCGAAGTGCCTTGGCAGGCCTTCTTGATCGAAGAAGAAAGCAGTGGTCCGACAGGACAGCAGAGGGCAAAAGGTACCAAAACCTTCCAAAACATCTCTGGCAGTTTTACAAGTCTGTTTCTTATGCAGGAGGCTTGGCTCCTTCTGTAGTTCCGTGAGAACTCAGGTGATCGACCTGCAATGGATGCAGAACCCCTTCTCTCATCCAAGATTAGCTTCATGCCAAAATCGAAGACTTCCAATTGAAGATCTGCTCTCGGGCAGGCATCCCAGATGTGGACCAATCACTGCCCACTGTGGTCTGTCATTCAGGCACTACAGACATCCTTGCACCAGCAGTGTGGATTGGGACCATACAGTCACAACCCTCTTCCTGGGCACACACACGTGACAGGCCGAAGCTCGCTAAAGAGATCAGTGTTCGCGGGAGGCTGCATGCCCAAATAAGAAAAACCCAGGTTACTCGACCTGGATGAAGGCAAGGGACAAAATCACCATGGGACAGAACAAAAGACTTTGTGGCTTGGCCATTTTCAGACCTGGCCAAAAAGTAACAGCTGCGACCAGTTTGTCCCAGGCGCACCCGTTCAATCACCAAAAAATCCTTCGAGGTTGTCTAGGGCCATAAAGCAATAATGGACCCCAGCGCACAGTACTTTGTGCACTGTTAATAAGTTACCAAGAAATGGCAACAAAGTCAAAGACTAAGGGAAACATAGTTTCCCAGTACTGACAGTCTGAAGGACGTGTCAGTTTCTCCATAACAAGTGAGCAAAAGCCCAGGGGAGTTCAGCTGAAGGCTGGGCTCCACTTGAAAAGGTCAGGATATGAACGCCAAACAAAAAGAACAAGTTTGGGGGGGGTCATAAATGCAGAGAAAATTGCACATAAATCAAATCTTTCCTAACAGTGCCCTATCTCTGTCCCCTCCGTATTTCAGTCCGACAGGCTTTACCAGGTGCCCATTGTGCGACGGTTCCTACAGCAGATCCCCACACACTCTGTCTCTGCTGCCTTGGTGAGGACCATGGTTGGGACGGATGCTGCACGTGCGACTCCCTCATGCCCAGGTCGCTTAAGCACCAGTTCGAGCGTTGGAGGGAACTGTTCGACAGGACTCATCCTCAGAACATCAAGTACTACACCCGGAGGAAGACACAGAAGGGAGGTGTTATTCACCAAGGCACCCCGCAGATGCGACTCCTTTCCGGGAAGCCATCTGGCAGTAGGGGGGTCCGTCTGGCCCTCGCACCAGCTCAGGGAGCACCAAGGCTCACGCAGCTACAGGCCTCACAGCCGAGGGTGTCCAAGGGCCGTACTGGTCCTGCGGCCGAGGTGCCTGTGAGCTCTACTACCACCGGGACCCATCTCAAGCAGCATCGCCCTGATACCGGGTCCTTATCCGAGGGGATGCCTTCACGCAGGGTTAGCACTAATGGCCAGGAGGCCGAGGGCACACAGCCTACCGGGTGTACAGCTGAGGTACAGGCGGGGCAGAGCCGGTGAAGTCGAGCATGCAGGTCGACTACAGCTCCACGTGCTCAAGACGCAGACAAAATGTCAGCGGCTCGAGATAAAATGGCTGCCACTCCCGGGCAGCAAAGGTAGGAAGCCTCGCAGGCCAGGGCGTCGGCCTGTCAGCCCAGCGATCAACAAAGGAGAAGTTTTGCTCCTAGGACAGACTGGGTACCACTGACCCTTGTCACCTGTTCCACGTCTTATCCCAACATCTCAGGGTCCAGGTACAGTGACCCCATGTACGGGCAGAGGCTGGAGAGGCAGCTTGCATATTCACCCCACCCTCCCATGCAAGATCGCACGCATCCAGCCTGTGAGGACAGGTTTTTTGATAAATTCATGGCCCTCATGCGGTCTCCACAAATTTGCTCAATTTTCAATGGCATTATTAAGGTGATGTTGCCTTCAGCTTCTCCGGCGCAACCCATGGCAACACAGCCCATGCCTCCTCCTTCCTCCAGGTCACCTCTGCAGGAGCCCTGTACTGAGGCCCAGCAACCCCGGTGCAGGTCCAGAACCCCACCATGGAGGATCCCCAAATGGGGACAGAGGACCAGCAGGACAAAGACGAGACATAGCAGGATACGCCCTCCTAAGCAAAAGCCTTCCATGTCAGAATACCTGGTATCCCCTAGCCAAAGAAGGAGCTCCCCAAAGCAGGATTTCTGGCGGAGCTCCTGAGCATCAGGGCAGAGGCAACGTCTGGCATCCCCCTACAAAAGAATGTGGAGGCTTTGGCCAAAAAGGGCTGACTCAAGCTCCACTCCACGCAACCCATCAACAAAAAGCTAGATGCTAGGTTCAGACACACCGAGGGGGGAAATCATATTGCTCTCTACGCACCCGCAGCCTCTATCAGCAATAATTGCTAATGGCTCCTCATCCAGTATTGCCATGACAGCCTTCCTCCATGAAGAAGAAAAGAGTCTCAAATCATACAGCAGGAAGATCTACTCAAATGCCAGGCTGCACCTCAGGCATGCTAATGCAGACGCTATCCTCGCTGCGGCTAATCAATGTCTGTGGAGGGATATGGCAGATTTTGTGCCTGACATCCCTAAGGACAAGCAAGCCTCTTTCAAAGGGGGCCTAGCTGAGGCCAAATTCGTGGCTCAGGACATCACAGAGGCTTCTGTGGGCCACATCGACATGCCCAACAGGGCTATCTGTCTGGAAACAGACATGAGGCATACAGCCTGGCTGAAAGCTAACGATTCAGGATTTCTGCAAGTCCATATGCAGGATAGAATCTTGGACCTTCCCTTTGAGGGCTGTGATCTCTTCCACTCCTCCACTGATGAGGTTACGGTCTGCCTTTCCTATAAACACTTCAGAGCCATCCACCGGGAGACAACTTTTTGAAGATTCCGGATCCGCTCCTTATGCAGGAGATTTTAACCCTGCTAGAGAAAGGTGCTATAGAACCGGTACCTGTAGCGGAGAGCAACAAGGATCGGTACTTCCCGTATTTTCTAATTCTGAAAAAGGACAGAGGATTGAGACCCATCTTGGACTTAAGAGACTTGAAAAAGTTCCTCAGGAAGGACAAGTTCAAGATCGTAACTCTTTCTCAGATCCTTCAGGCCCTCCAACTTCAGGATTGGTTGGTAACATTGGACCTATCAATCACAAGCACAGAAAGTACCTGAGGTTCACCATTGGTAACTTGCACTATCAGTTTCGGGTTCTGCCATTTGGGCTGACTTCGGCCCGAGGGTTTTGACCAAGTTAATGGTCGTTGTGGCAGCGAGTTTTAGGAGAGTGGGTTTTCAGGTCTACCCCTACCTGGACGATTGGCTGATCAGGACAAATTCCCCCGAACAAGCCCTAGATCATCTAGGTTACTCGTGCCACTCCATCCCCAGTCTGGGCTTCTCCCTCAACTTCAAGAAGTCCCACATGATACCATCACAAAGACTCCAATATATCAGAGCAGTCCTGGATACATCCCTGGGAAGAGCCTCACCACCACAGGTGAAGGCTCAAGACATTTTATAAATGGTGACAAAATTCCAGAGTGCCCAACGTCTCCCAGCCTTCGATTTTCTGAGGTTGCTTGGCCTCATGGCTTGCTTCATTTTTCTGCTGCCAGAGGCTCGCCTGAGAATGAGATCTCTCCAATGGGCTCTCAAGACCCAGTGGTCACAGTCACCAGGAAGGATGTCGGATCTCCTACAAATCCCAAACAGTTCCACTGGACCTTTAGTGGTGGGCTTGTCGGGGAAACATCTTGAAAGGAGAACCTTTTTGGCAAACATGGGAGGAGATCATCGAAGTGACGGACGCCTCACTCATGGGTTGGGGAGCTCATACCATGATTTTACCATCAGCCGTCGTTGGTCTCCATCGGACTCCAAACTACATATCAACCTTTTAGAGCTGAGGGCAATCAGACTAGTGCTGACGGCCTTCCTGCCATCTGCACGGGGAAAGAATGGCCTGATAATAACGGACAATACGGTGGCCATGTACTACCTCAACAAGAATGGAGGTGTAGGGTCACTACCACTGTGGAGAGAGGCAATGCAGCTCTGGTTCTGGGCAATAAAAGAAGGAATCTCTCTCTCGGCAGTGCATTTAGCCAGATAGAAGAACACTATGGCGGACGGTCTGAGCAGGCAGAGTGCAGTCTCCCACGAGTGGGAACTAGCTGAGGAAGTCCTTCAAGAGATCTTCGCCCTTTGGGGAACCCCTCAAGTGGATCTGTTTGCGACCAGTGCCAACAGGAAGTGTGAACTGTACTGCTCCAGGGGAATTTCCCCCGAGAGGAGCTCTAGAGGACGCGTTCGTGGTGGACTGGGAATTTCCACTTCTGTACGCGTTTCCTCCAGTCCCCATCATTCCACATGTAATAAGGAGGTTGCAGAGGTTCAGGAAAACCATGATCCTAATTGCCCCGGATTGGGCCTGGAGAACGTGGTATCCGGACCTTCTGGACATGTCCATCTGTGTCCCATTCATCTTCCACAAAGAGAGGATCTTCTTTCTAAAGAGGAAGGTCAGGTTCTCCATCCAGATATCAGGACCCTCTGCCTTTATGCATGGTTTCTTTGAGGCTGAGATACAAGGATTGGGACCTCCCGGATGATGTAATGGAGGTGTTGCTTTCGGCCAGAAGGCCAGCAACCAAATCCTCATACCGCTGCCATTGGAATAAGTTCTTCAGCTGGTGTAGAGATCAGAATGTTGGCCCTTTTTCATGCAATACACCAATGGTGTTATCTTTTCTGTTGCACTTGGCAAATCTGGGATTCCAGATTGGTACGATGAAAGGTCACCTAGCAGCGCTTTACATTTCAAGCGCCCTGCTGAGGAAGTCTCCTACTTTAAAATACCTCTGGTAATACAATTCTTGAAGGGGTTAACTAATGTTTATCCCCCAACTCCGTTTGAAGTCCCCCTGTGGAATCTAAATTTAGTCTTAAACTTTTTAATGGGTACTCTCTTTGAACCTCTTCATTTGTGACCATTAAGACTTCTTACCCTCAAAACAGTCTTTTTGGTGGCAATAACATCTGCCCAAAGGGTGAGTGAGCTACAGGCTTTGTCTTGCATGCCTTCTCACACTGTCACAAGGACAGAATAGTATTAAAGGTGAAGCCTAACTTTCTTCCCAAGGTGTGGTAGCCGAGTTCCACATCACTCAGAAAATAACATTGCCTTCCTTTTACCCTCCTCCACATCCAGGAAAAGAGGAAGAAAGGCTGCACAGACTGGATCCAAAGCGTGCCTTGAGTTTTTACATTAGCAGACTTGCTAACCTGAGACAAACTGACCAATTATTTGTGGGTTACACAGGTCATAAGTTGGACCTAGCCATCACCAAACAAACCATCTCTAGGTGGATTATTTTAACAATTGTAGAATGTTACAAATTGGCCGGTAAAGACCCTCCAGAACACACAAGTGCCCATTCAACCAGGGGTATCGCAGCTTCGTAAGCTCTTAAGAGGAGTTCCAATAAAGGATGTGTGCAGCTGCCACGTGGACGTCTGCACACACCTTTACAAAATACTATAGTCTGGATTCCTCCACTAGCCAAGAATCTAAATTTGGAAAGGCAGTGATACACTGTGTGCATACTTGATTACTCTAATTTTACTCACTCCTCCTGACCATATTACTGCTTTGGGAGAGTATCAAAGATAAGGAATACGTGGGAGGAACATCCGATCGAAAGAACGTCATCAGTCTATCAAAAAATCCTGGAAAACAAAATGTCCAAAACAACCACATTTCTTTAGTTGGAGGGATATTTCCTTGATTCCTCTTCACAACCTTAGTTGATCTCTCCCCACTTTGATCATCTGTTGTGTGCCTTCGTGCTCCTCCTGTATCTGCTCTTTCTCCAGCATGTGGTCTGGCATGGATTCACATGCTCATGAATATTCCCTGTCGTCAGGCTGGGAATCCTCGGTAAAGAAAAAATCAGTATCAGTTTCGTTTGTGATCGGTTTTTCTTAGTAGTAACCAATCACTGGTCTCTGGGTCATACTGCCCCCAGCCAATGACTGCCCTCTCCCTAAGCCCCTCCCCTGGCAGCCTTCCTCGCATTTTTACCGCACGTTCAAGTGTTGGGAGTCCTCGTGCTATAGCTCTTGAGCTTTTACTGCGTTTTCACACTTTTTTCAAGGAGATTTTTGGTTAAATCGAGCCTCAAGCTCCACCGTTCTACTTCCGATCAACGGGGACCCGTTTCGGAATTTTCGTCGAGTTACGCTTCTTGGAGGATTCCAGAAGATCTGAGGCCTACCATGGACATGGCCCAGGACAAGGGAAGCTAGACGCCCGGATCCAAGCTGTTCAGGAACTGCCCTGGATACGGGTTACAGAATGTTTTCGAGGACGACGAGCATTCGAGATGTCTCTACTGCCTTCATGAGGACAAGACGCACGTGCAGAAGGACTGTGCGTTCTGCAAGAACCTATCAGAACGGACCATGAGCGATCCTCGTTGAGGGCGCCCCAGCGACAGGGGCCCAACAGAAGGCTAAGCACTGCAAGTCCGCGGGCACCTGGAGCGCCGAACGGTCGGGCTCTTCGGCTGCCAGGCAGGGCGCGCCTTCCCCGGCACCATCAACCACGAGCCAACGCTCTGGTTCAGGGAAGAGGAAATCCGAGAACCCGGGTAAGCTCCTGGAGAGGCCCCGGTCGATCTAAAAGGATTCGGCCGAGGGGGAGCGAGGCGGTGACCCTCCCCCCAAGGTAAAGGCCTCAAGCGCGCCCAAGGTGGCGAAGGCTTTGATTCACCCGGCTAAGGCCTCTATCGAGGGAGTCGCGGCAGCCCTGGCGAAGCCTGGGGAGGCTGCACTAGTGGAGGCGATCTCGGGGCCAGAGTTTCCCTGCCACCGCGGAGGGAATCCTCTTTCCAGCCCATCGACAAGACCCCAGTGGAAAACGAGGGTGGGGGGGGCCCGTGGCCATTACAGACACGGATTCAGCCTCTTAGGAGGAGCTGTTGGAAACCGTGAAGAACCTCAACGAGAGGTTCGAGAAGGTCCGATCCCACGGGAGGGATCCCGAAGAGAGCGACGGTGGTGCCGACGAGGCCCCAGTGCAGGAGCAGCCATCCCTCCCGTCGCAGCCATTGGCCGAGCCTCAGGACAACTCGGCGGCCATTTTGATCCAAACCTTATGCACAGAGATTACCTCGAACCCCGGCGGACGATCCTGAACAGGGCCCGTCGGGAAGCCCTCCGAACAAGCAGAGAGTTCACCCCCCTGCCCTTCATGCCCTCACGACCCGTGGAGCCCTCATCCCCCCCCCCCTCACCAGACCCCAGGGATGACACGGCGACGGATCCGGGGACGGACGACGACAACGACGGGACAAACCTACCATCACCACTCCCTCGGGCCTCCCCACCCGACGAAATTGGCTCCTTTCACGCCATGATCGCCAGGGCATCCGAGCACTTCCAGCTGTGCCCTGAGGAACAGAAGGAGGGTTTCCTCCATCAACGGCGAGAGGCCAAGAGAAAGACGGTCCTCGCGGTACCGTTACTCGACGATATCTGGGACGAGGGACTTGCGATCCTGAAGAACCCGTCCACGACGCCTGCCAAGAGGGACAGGTACGAGAAGAAGTACCGGGTCCCCAACGCCGCCCCCTTGTGCCTCAGGGCTCAACCTAGGCCGGATTCGGTCGTCTCAGCAGCGGCCAAGAAGAAGGCGGCGGGGGCGACAGCCTCAACCTCTACTTCCCCACCTGACAGCGAGGGTAAGAAATTGGACGCCATGGGGCGACAGGTCATCTCGTTGGCGGCGACGACAATTAAGGTGGCAAACGCCTTAGTGATTGTAGCCCGTTACATCAGGGAGCTATGGTACAAGATAGCTCCCCTACTGGACTTCTTAACAGACGACAAGAGGGCGGAGGCCCTGGAGATTCTGCAGGAAGGTGAGGTGGCATCGGACCACGCCGGGTTAGTCAACGGTGTTTGCTTTCGACGACGTGGCTGGCTCAAGGCGACAGACTTCCGTCAGGACGTGCAGACCAGGGTTTTGGACATGCTGTTCGACGACAACAACCTGTTTGGGAAAACAGTGGATGAGTCGCTGCAGGCCATCCAGGCCGACACTGAGACGGCCCGAGCCCTGGGAGTCCTTCAGCAACGACAGCCCTTTCGGAGTGCCGGAAGCAGACAGGGGTCCTCCAAGGGATCAGGCGGTGGCTCCTCTACGTACTGCCAGGCGGCCCGCTCCTTGTCCAGGGAGGCTTAGAGTTTGCGGCAAGCAAGGAGGATCTTCTCGTCGCCAAGGAGGCCAAGGCAGCAAGGCCGCCTCCAAGCAAGATTGAACCGGCCGTAGCGTCGGGGCCCCCACCGAAGCACCCCGGTAGGAGGCCAGCTGGCGAAGTTCGTTAGCATGTGGGAGTCCATCTCCACCGACAGTTGGGTGCTGGATGCTCTGGCCCACGGGCACACTCTCGAATTCCTAAAGAAGTGTCCCCGCATTCCTCCCGTCGCCAGGAAGGAAAATCACGTCCCTCAACTGCTGTTGGAGGTAAAGGCGATGCTCAAGAAAGGGGCCATCAAGCTCGTCCCCAAGAGGCTCCGGGGCTCTGGAGTATACTCAAGATACTTCCTCGTCAGAAAGAAGACAGGCGGTTGGCGCCCCATCCTGGACCTACGGTGGTTGAATGAACAAAAACTGGTAAATACACTTGCACACCAAATTAATAACAATTCAAATTTGTAAAATGAGGACTGTTACAAATAATGATTACAGAGTTCAAGGTGCAGGGGAGAAAATACACAGCCTTGGTATCTAGGCTGGAAACATATGCAAAAAAGAGAAAGCAATCCGTGAGGGATAGCCGCGTCCCCTGCACACTGTCTAACAGGCCGAACGGCCTAATGGAGTTGATAATCCGAAGATTATTTTGAAAGTTTATGAATTTCTTTATATTCAAAATACAGAAGATTTAGGAAAAACACATTCAATAGACAATTAGTGATCATCAACAGTAAATTCTGTTATTTATTTGTGTTTTCAAGTGCCCAACGCGTTTCGAGTCGAAAAAACTCTTCATCAGGGGCGACATATTCATCAAACAATTTCTATAAAAGGAAAATTATATACAATATATTAGTGCTTTAGATAGACTTAATGGTGAACAAAATCTAACAACAAAATCACATTTGTTATGAAGACAGTAATTAGCTTAAACATTTTAGCTGTATTGGTGGGTAACACATTCTATTGAAAAAAAGCCCAACATTACCCTAGTCTTTCCACATTCACAAAGTTAGTGTGATTATGCCACATATGTGTCTGTATAGAAAATAGGTAGCCGGCCCTATATTTTGCCTTTGGCGCAGTGAATTTTGGGGGGATAATTTATTACTAAGGAATGCAAATTATTGTGCTGCATTGATGCAAAATGACCTCTTACCTTGAGTTATGCTAATAACCAGCAAGGACTCAGAGGGTAGACGATTGTGTATTGTCCACTAGGCTCACGGTAACTAGTTCTTTTAAATGTGTGACCAATGGGGACCGATGGCAGAAGCGAATCTCTCAAGCCTAGAGAGAAGGAAAGATATTTTATAACAATGTATGTAGAAAGCTTTCTAAAAGAAAAAAATAGGCTTAAAGCCCAAAGTTAAGTGCGTTTACTAAGTAGTTTTACAGTCCGGTCTAAATACTCACTTCGATTCACACCAGCAATCTAGGAGGAGTTCAGGAGCCGTAGGAAACGGCAGTTGAATGAGCCACTCTAACATTTTGCGTGTTTTTTTATATAGTTAAGTGTTATGACGTCACTCGCGCATGCGTTGGCGGCGTCACGTATACGCATGACGTCACCCGCGCATGCGCGGAGTGATGTAAACAATCCCCCATGTTGTGTATGAATTAAAATGCAGCATTCTACCATAGGCGATCCATATGAGGAAGCAACGACATCGATTTTTAAGTATATGGCGTTACTTAGTAACAAGTGATGGCCGTAGATGTGTATTTCTAATCTAAAATTTGAAATAGCGGTAATCCATGAACCTCGATATGGGCAAAAGTGGGTCAAACGGGCTAATGATTAGGCTTTTGTACTAGGGCAACTGAAGAGAGTAGGTTGCTCTCTGAATTGTGATGTTGTGTAATTATAATTTGTGTATATATCATCAACAATACTGTCGTGGAAACTTTGTTTAACACATTTAGCATTTTTCAGACCCTTATAAACGTTTCTTAGTTAATCAGTGGAGCATAAGGAAAACACACATTTCAATCACAATGACATAGCAGAATCCAAAAGAGGAATAAAACTGAAAATAGCTTCTAAAAGACATGTCATAGGTTCGGAAAGTTATATCTAGTGTAAGGTTGACCTATGTGAGTGAGACTAAGATGGCTACCTCCTTGTAGTGGGAGTTCATAGGAATGGCCCTAGAAAATAGTCCTCATTAATTCCCAGGGGTGTCATAGCGTCCAATTTGTTGATCCAGAAGAGTTCTCTTTGTGCAAGCTTTTTAGGAAGATTTCCACCTCTACTTGACGGTCGTAGGACCTCCAAGACCACAAATCTCAACTGTGAGATATTGTGTTTTTTCTCTTCAAAATGTCTATAGACTGGAGATTTGCAATTTTTGGTCCTGATGCAGGATTTATGCTCCGTCCAGAGGTCTTTAACTTTCCTGTTTGTTCTCCCCACGTAGTATATACCGCATGGGCAACGTATAGCATAAATTACATTCTTGGTATCGCATGTTGCAAATTGTTTTAACGAGATTTTCTTGCCGTTGTAGGGGTGTCTGATATGGTCTCCTTTTATTACATTATTGCAGTGTTGGCAATGTAGACATGCAAACGTACCAAGTTTTTGTTTACTGAGAGTTGTCTGTAATGGTTGTTTTGGTTTCTCTGACTTAATTAGTTGATCTTTCAAATTTCGCCCTCTTTTGTAAGCCATCATAGGTGGATCCGGGAAAAGCTGAGCAAGCGTATTGTCTGATTTAATAATGTCCCAGTTTTTGTGTATAATTCTTTTGATCTGATAACTTTGGCTTGAGTATTTAAGTGTATGGATTAATTCCTTCTCGTTCTTCCTTGGATGGCCTTCCAAAAGTGCATTTCTTTCCTGGGTTTCTGTGCGTATTATGGCTCTTTCTACCACTTCCGATGGGAATCCTCTATCCAAAAATCTTTGTTTCATAGTGTTATATTCTCCCTGGAGTGTATCTGTTTCTTAGGTGATTCTTTTGAGCTGTAATAATTGGCTGTAGGGTAAATTGTCTTTCAGATGCTTTGGATGGTGGCTTGTGTGGTGGAGACAACTATTCACATCCGTCGGTTTTCTGTATAATTTAGTTTTAAGTGAAGTCCCTGTTATTTCAACAGTGACGTCAAGAAAGTTCACATGTGGTTTGCCGATATCCATAGTGAAACCTATTCTTGTATTACAGGTATTTAGAAATTTCCAAAACTCTTGTAGTTCTGTTTCTGTGCCTTTCCATATCCCGAAGACGTCATCTATATACCTCTGCCAGCATTTGATCTTATTCGTCCAGGTTGGATTGTCCAATACATAGTGTTTTTCAAAATGATACATGAAGATATTGGCGTAAGATGGGGCCACGGAGGACCCCATTGAGGTACCAGAAATTTGTAGGTAGAACTGCCCATTGTATCGAAAATAGTTATTGTAGAGTATGATGTTAATTAACTCCAGTGCCAGAATCTTGTGGATTTTAACTTGTCTATTGGATAATAAAAACCATTCTAGAGCTTCAATTCCCTCGGAGTGTGGAATAGAGGTGTATAGACTGTTCACGTCCATGGTGAATAGTATCAGGTTGTCTTCTGTTAGTTGTAATGTTTGTAAAATTTTCAAAAAATGAGTCGTATCCTTAAGATAAGTCGATGTTGCTTGGACCAATGGTTGTAGGGCTGTATCTAGATAGATAGCAAGAGGTTGAAATATACTTTCTGTCCCGGCCACAATTGGACGAAATGGTGGATCTCGAAGATTTTTGTGTATTTTCGGCAGTCCATAAAAGACCGGTGTTATGGGATATTTCTGTATCAAAAAGTCAGCTGTTTTATCTGTTATCCAGTCCATCATGAGAGCCTTCTCCACAGTAGTATTGATAATGTTAGTTATCCCAAGTATTGGGTCACTATCCAGTGGTGTGTAGGTCCTAGTATCTTGTAAAAGTTTGGAACAGCCTAAATCATAGAGGGTTGTATCCATTAGTACCAGAGCTCCGCCTTTGTCTGCTTGTTTGAGAGTCAAGCTGCTGTCCTCTGCCAGTTGTTTAATTAGTTTCAGTTGGTGCTTGCGGATGTTCTGTTTTTTAGGCTGGGTGTACTTCAATCTTTTAAGGTCTTTTATGGTTTTTTGTTTAAATAGATGAATCAATGGGTGATTGACCTGCGGGTAGAAGTTGCTTTTATTTTTCATTTCTAGGTATTTTGATTTTGTTCTGGTTTGCATGTTATCCTCAATGTTATTAAAAAAGACCTTTAATTCCATCTTCCTTATAAGTTTAAAGAGGTTGACTTCTTCTTCGAAGAACGTAGTGGAGTTAGTTGGTATAAATGAGATACCCAAATTGAGTGTATCTATTTGGGCCGAGGTAAGAGGTTTGGAAGAGATGTTAATCACCAAATTATTCTTTATTTCTTTTTCTGGCGGGGTTTTCTTTTGTCCTCTTCTGGTTTTCCGTCGCCTAAAAAAGGAATCTGTGGAGTGACTACTGTGGATCCACTGGTTGTAGCTTCAGATAAAATATTAGAAGCTGTTGTAGCACTTGGTATTTCTTCGAGTTCCCCACTAGTTACCTCGCTGCTTTCTGTATGTTCTTCTACTGCTGCTGGTTGCCTAGGTGGTCTTCTTGGTACTGGTCGGCTGTTTGTGTAAAATTCTTGCCAAGAGTAAACGATGTCCCGAGCGTAATCCAAAGTATCCCTACGGAATTTTCTAATTTTACGCTGTTCTATGTCCTGTTTGTAAGATTCAAGTTTACTGTTGGTATCTTCCAGAATCTGTTTGAGTTCTGTGTCTGTTTTTAGTTTGGAAAGCTGTGTAGAAATATCTTCAATTTCCTGTTGCAATGATGTCACTGATTTTGAGAGTTCTTCAATGGTGAGTAAGATGAGGTCCAAGGAACATTTATTCAGAATGTGCTCCCATCTATTAACAAAGTCTTTGTTCTCTTTGCAGAGGGTGGGTCTGAGATAAATTCTGAGACCCCTCGGGATCCGTTTAGCTCGATAATACTGAGCGAGTGTTGAAGCGTGTAATTTCTGTGAGATTTCACGTCTGATGAGGCGCTCTAATTTCTGTATAAGTCGCTCTGGATTGTTGTCAGATGGTGTGGATGTGCCGGTATCTTTGATAAGTCCAAGGATCCTTGCGGCTTCTTCAGGTGTGAAAGCTAACGTAGTAGCTGCTTTATCTGTTAGCGAGCTAATACTCGAAAATGACATTTTCTGTGTAAGGGTGCTAGTGTATTATGTAGATACCAACTCTCCAAATGGGGAGACAAACAAATGAATGAACAAAAACTGGTAAATACACTTGCACACCAAATTAATAACAATTCAAATTTGTAAAATGAGGACTGTTCCAAATAATGATTACAGAGTTCAAGGTGCAGGGGAGAAAATACACAGCCTTGGTATCTAGGCTGGAAACATATGCAAAAATAAAATAATTTGCATTCCTTAGTAATAAATTATCCCCCCAAAATTCACTGCGCCAAAGGCAAAATATAGGGCCGGCTACCTATTTTCTATATAGACACATATGTGGCATAATCACACTAACTTTGTGAATGTGGAAAGACTAGGGTAATGTTGGGCTTTTTTTCAATAGAATGTGTTACCCACCAATACAGCTAAAATGTTTAAGCTAATTACTGTCTTCATAACAAATGTGATTTTGTTGTTAGATTTTGTTCACCATTAAGTCTATCTAAAGCACTAATATATTGTATATAATTTTCCTTTTATAGAAATTGTTTGATGAATATGTCGCACCTGATGAAGAGTTTTTTCGACTCGAAACGCGTTGGGCACTTGAAAATACAAATAAATAACAGAATTTACTGTTGATGATCACTAATTGTCTATTGAATGTGTTTTTCCTAAATCTTCTGTATTTTGAATATAAAGAAATTCATAAACTTTCAAAATAATCTTCGGATTATCAACTCCATTAGGCCGTTCGGCCTGTTAGACAGTGTGCAGGGGACGCGGCTATCCCTCACGGATTGCTTTCTCTTTTTTGCCTACGGTGGTTGAACAAATACATCAAGGCACAGAAGTTCAGGATGGTCACTCTCCAGCACGTGCTGGGACAGCTGGAGGAGGGCAACTTCCTATCGTCGTTGGACTTGGAGGATGCTTACTTCCCCATCCTAAAACGACACCGAAAGTTCCTCTGATTCGTAGTCCAAGGACGCCACCACCAATTCAGAGCTCTGCCATTCGGATTGAAGTCAGCACCCAGGGTGTTCACCAAGTGCCTAGCACCAGTGGCCGCGCGGCTGCGCCTGCAGGGGATCCACGTCTACTCCTACCTGGACGACTGGCTCATCCGTGCAAGGACAAGAGAACTTGCCGTCAAGCACACGGCGAAGACCGTCCGCTTACTCACGGAGATGGGTTTCTTCTTCAACTACCCGAAATCCCATTTGGTTCCGGAGCGAAGCTCGATACAGTGGAACGATTGGCATCTCAGTTGGAGGAAAGGACGAAGGCCATCTTAGGCAAGGTGCAGCGCCTGCTAGCCACGGACGTGGCCAGGGTGAGATCCATCAAGTCCCTCCTCGGAATGATGTCCTCATGCATCTATCTAGTGAGCCTGTGCAGGGTACGGATGCTTCCTCTACAGGAGTTCCTCGACGCCCGCTGGATGCAAGCGGCGGGCAGCTTCGAAGACAAGATCCCGCTCAACAAGGTTTTCCGTCGGGCGATTCAGTGGTGGTGCACCCGTGCACACCTCACGGCGGGCACGGACTTCCAGACCCCGGCACATCAGGAGACGTTGACGACGGACGCCTCCCTGGAGGGATGGGGTGCGCACACCGGAGATCTCCACGCAAGAGGCCTTTGGCTCCCGGAGGAGAGGTCTCTCCACATCAACATCTTGGAGCTCTGTGCCGTGTTCTGGGCGCTCAAGTCGTTGCTCCCGTCCCTCAAGGGCAAGGTCGTGGGGATCTTCACCGACAACACCACCACGATGTTCTACATCCGGAAGCAGGGAGGTACCAGATCCCCAGCCCTATCCAAGGAGGCCCAGGATCTGTGGCACTGGGCTGTCACCCAGGGGATGTTTCGGGTTCCCTTCCATCTGGCAGGAATAAAAAACACCATCGCCGACTCACTCAGCAGGGAGCTGCGCTCGTGCCACGAGTGGGAACTACGCCAGGATCAAGTGGATCGGCTCTTTCAACAATGGGGCAAACCCCAGATCGACCTGTTCGCGACGGCAACAAACTCCCAAGTGCCAGAGGTTCGCCAGCAGGTTTCCCCAGCCGAGGAGCATGGGCGATGCTTTCTCGTTCCCCTGGGACTCCCTGTTCCTGTATGCGTTTCCTCCGTTTCCGCTGCTGCTTCGACTCATCAGCCAGCTCAAGAGGTCCCAGTGCAGGATGATCCTCGTCGAACCGGCGTGGCCGAGACAGATCTGGTTCTCTGACCTTCTGGACCTCTCAGCATCCCCACCAGTCAAACTGTCGACGGACGCAGATCTTCTCTCCAGAGAGGGAGGCGCCATTCTTCATCACAACTCGGAGTCGCTGTACTTGCAGGCCTGGCTCCTGCAGCACTAGAGTTTGGAGGGTACGATATTCCGGCTCACTGCAGACAGGTTCTTGCAAAGGCCAGGGCGTCCTCAACTCTCAAGTGCTGCGGACATAAGTGGAAGAGGTTCTCTGTCTGGTGCCGTGCACAGAAGATCAACCCTCTACGGATTACAGCACCTCAAGTGCTACCATACCTACTGTCACTGGCCAAAGCTGGACTAGTTCACGCTTCCATCAAGATACATCTGGCAGCGATCTCCCGATACACCAGAACTGCAGGACGTCCGTCCTTGTGGTCTCATTGACTGGTGAAGGAATTTATGAAGGGACTGTTCCGATCGGTCCCGCCGGTGAAGGCTCCAGCCCCCTCAACGTGGTGCTGACCAGGCTCATGGGGCCGCCATTCGAGCCTTTGCATTCGGCTCCGTTGAAGTTCCTGTCGTGGAAGACAGCGTTGCTTGTGGCCATCACCTCTGCACGACACGTGGGAGAGCCCTATCCTGCAAGCCTCCATACTTGACTTTTCACGATACGATGGTGGTGCTGAGGATGCACCCCTCTTTCATGCCCAAGGTGCCGTCGGACTTCCATCTTAACGAGCCCTTGGTGTTGCCAGTTTTCTTTTCGGCGCCTTCGTTGCCGGCAGAGAGGACTTTGCACTCGCTGGATATAGCTAGAGCGCTGAAGTTCTACGTGGACCGAACAAAGAGTTTTCGGAAGACATCACAGCTGTTTGTGAACTTTGGACCTGTGAACCAAGGGAAGGCTCTCTCGAAGGCTTCCATTTCCAGATGGCTCTCCGGCTGCATCATGCACTGTCATTGGTTGGCCAACCGACCGTTGCCCGGCCGTCCGAGAGCCCATTCGACCAGAGCGATCGCTGCTACTACGGCGTTCTTGTCTGGTGTGCCCCTGCTGGACATCTGCACAGCTGCTACGTGGAGGTCGACTCACAGCTTCATGAGATTCTACTGTGTCGACTAGGATTCCAGGGAGGAGTCCAGAGTCGGCCAAGCAGTGCTGCGCAACCTGTTCGCCTAAAGGTGGGCCTGGTGAGGAGGTAAGAGTTGCTTAATGTTGAGTTTATGTAATGCTTAATGTTAAGCCTTTTTGCCACCTCCCGTTGGTTGTGCATGTGTGTACTGCTATGTATTCTTATATTCATGAGCATGTGAATCCATGCCAGACCCCATGCTGGAGAAGGAACAAGTTACTTACCTGTAACTGTTGTTCTCCAGCATGGGTCTGGCATGGTTTCAAATGCAAACCCTCCCTCCTTCCCCTCTGCGGCTCTTCACTTGGTCATACTGCCACTTTACGTGCTACCAAATCTGAGGATGGCTGCCAGGGGAGGGGCTTAGGGAGAGGGCAGTCATTGGCTGGGGGCAGTATGACCCAGAGACCAGTGATTGGTTACTACTAAGAAAGACAGATCAGAAACGAAACTGATACTGATTTTTTCTTTACCGAGGATTCCCAGCCTGACGACTGGGAGTATCCATGAGTATGTGAATCCATGCCAGACCCATGCTGGAGAACAACAGTTACAGGTAAGTAACTTTTTCCTCACTTGTCTTATCAGGCACCTGTAGTTCCTTTAGGTTCCTCTGTCCCACTGTCTCACTTAACTCTCTGGGGTATCGATGATTCCTCTTTCTTTCTGGCTCTCTTTGCTCTTGTTCGTCCCTGTGACCCTTCTGCAGGTTACTTTGACCTCTCTTCTTCGTACTCTTTTAGTTCTAGTGGGTCTGTGACATTTCTGGAGGTACCTATGACCCTTCACTGGCTCTCGTAATTCTTGTGGGTCCCTGTGACACTTCTGGAGGTTTGGGTTGCTTGGTTTTCTTGGACTGCGACAACCCTTCTCTTTGCCTCATTCTCTTCCCAGGTCCCTGTGACCCTTATATGGGGCTAGGGTAGTCCTTTCCGCTTCCCCACTCGTTCTTTCCTCTCCTCCCTTCCCTCCTACCTGGTCAACCCTTGTACCTGAAGCTTTGCGGATTCTGCTCCAGTGAGGGTCTGTCTCCTCAGCGGCAGTGGCGTTCTCCACATGCTTGCTGCTCTTCTGTACTGGATATTAGTGTATTTTGCCGCTTGTCTCGGCATTCTCTCACTGGTTGGCTCCCGGGTTGAGAGCAGAGGACCCTCCCTTCGTTCCTGGATTCAGCGTTAGTTTGTGGGTTCTGGGCCCACCACATCTGATACGTATGCGTGCTTCCAGGTACAGTTCGCTCTACTCCGCCTCTGCTTCTCTGGCTCCATATGCTGCTTTGCTGTGCGGACGGCGTCTCCTTTGGGTGTTTGCTTACATTCCGTGCTACCGCCGACTCTGCTCTTCTGCACTGCTCCGCACATCATTGACGTTCTCTTGTTCAAGGCTTACCTTTGCATTGCGTTTCTCCTCCTCCACTTAAGGGTCATTGACACTTGATTCTTGCTTCTGTAATGAGAAGTATTGTTTACTATAGGTTGTCAAACAGTTGCAAAGTTCAGCATTACATTGAGCCAAACAAATAGATGTATTGTCAGGGTGTCTGGTCATTGCATCTAGTGCCATTCCATGGACATTTTTCCATCTAAAAAATGTCCATCGAATGCATATTTCAAATGGATTGTGTCCTCCAACGTATTCTTCATCTTAGATGTATTTGTCCAGCTTTGGCTGCTTCGGAAAAATGTTCTTGGCAGAGGGCGCTGTGCGTCGAGGTCCCTCGAAGGCCTCCGTCGAGGGTGACGTCATCCGATATACAAGTAGCATGCGCGGCACCCATTGGCCTCAGTTCTGTTTCTCCGCAGTACATGTTGCTTCAGAGACTCAGCGCGCCTCGATAGTTCTGTGACGCAGTTATTGTGAAGAGATATTGGAGGTGTCCTCATCGTCGACCCCGACTACCCCACGTTCGGGGTTCAAGAAATGTAATATCTGCGGTTCCAAAATGTCTATCACGGATCTGCACCGAGAATGTCTGTGGTGCCTCGGCGTAACCCACGACATGGAGGCTTGTACGAAGTGTCAGGTTATGACGGGCAATCCTTGCGAGAGACGAAGGGGAAGCTACAGGTAGGTCAAAAACCCGACCAAAAAGCCTCAAGCGTCGAGTTGAGAACCCATGAGGAGAAATCTCCTTGACGTGAAAGGCAAAAACATAGGTCTAGGTCCCGAAGTGGTTCCCACCACTCTTCGTCTTCAACGAAAAAGTCTAAAAAGAGTTGCCACCGGTCTCCTTCCACCTCTTCTTCTGACGAATCCTCCAAGAAAATGAAATTTCCCACAAAAACATTCTTCCTCCATAGAATGGGAAGCATTTAGAGTTAAAATGATGGAGATTTTTGAAAAGACTAAGCCTTGGTCCGCGCCTTCCTCGGAAGCCGGCCGAGAGCGTTACCATTCCGACATCGCGCGCCCTCGAGCCCGGGTGATCGAAAGAGAAAAAATCGGGAACCTTCCAGGACCCCAAGTGATAAAGATCGCTTGAGTCGACCTTTCGAGGTCATCGGCGCCATCTGGAACCCGACACACCTCGAAGGACGAGCCTTCGAAGAGCGTCTCAACGTCCTCGAAGCCAGCTCCGTCGACAACTGTTATTTCGTCGACACCTTTGTCTACGTCGACCCCGAAGCCTTCAGTTTCAAAAGTTTCAAAGGCTACAGTTCAGCCAGAAACTAACAAAATAGCAGTAAAAGAAAAAGCTGCAAAGATTACAAAGCCTTCAGCCTCCACAGTAACAGCTCCTCCAGAAAAAATGTATAAACCTCTGCCAAGGAAAGAATATTTTAAATCTGGGTCTTCAATTTATGGAGAACAAAAAAGGTCTGAGGAGTAGGATGTTCCTTTTGTCCTAGTGTGTGGCACCCCTAATGTCCCAGAATGTCTAATTTCTGAGGAAAGCAGAATGAGGGATTTAGTGGAAACTTTGCATAACGCAAGTGGAGTTAACACATACACCTGAAACATAATTTGGCAAACAAGAACCAGGGGAACATGCCAGTCCCTCATACAGACAACTGATGGCAAAGGTGGTGGATTGTTTAGGATGGGCTAGCCCACCAACTCAGTTCATCCAGGATGACCTCACTGATATATTGGATCAGGGCCCCACCGAAGGTCTGGTTTTACCCTTCCATGTAGCGTTACAAAATAGGGTGGCCAAAAAATTGGGAGACCCGGACTCAATTCCTCCTGTGAAAGTTCCTCATGTCAAAATACTGCCCTTCCATTAGCGACCCCAGCTATCTGTCCAAACACCCCACTCCTGAGAGTCTGGTGGTCCAGGCAGCAACAGTTACATCAAATAAGGTGGTGTACCCTTCCATCCCTCCGGATAGGGACGACAAGCGTGTGGATGGTTGGGCACGCAAGGTATTTCCAGTTGGGAGTATTGCATTAAAATCGTCCATCTCCACATGTGCCTTGGCGAAATTTCCGTACACACTGTGGGAGTGCATTGCAATGGCGGCAGAGCACATACCAGAAGGGGAAGAAAGGGAAGGATTCCTAGCCATCCTTAGAGATGGAAAGGAGGCCATGCAGGAATCCCTTCGGTCTGGATTGGACACCACAGATAGTGTGAGCAGGTCCATGGCCACTAGCACAGTGATATGCAGATTTACGTTGTTGCGAAAGTCTGGTTTTGCATCAGATGTGCAAAACCGTCTTTTGAACATGCCTTTTGTCATGATGCCCGCTCCCGGGGAGCCGGTTCAAGCCCTGCGTCCCCGAAAGCGGACATCCAGTCCCCAAGGAAGGACCCAGCAACCCCATATAAGGGGCCCTTTGGACAGTGTCCTGGCGCCTATGGCGCCAGGCTCATGAAAGACATCAGTCCTGGCGCCATAGGCGCCAGGCTCATTATGGATGTGCTTGGGTGCACTTACCTGATGAAGACCATGCTGCAGGATCCCGGCCTCCTTGAGGCCTGAAAGGAACTACTTTACCTGTGGGACTAATTTACCATCCGGGCGTGGTCGGGGAAGGATACATACCTGATTGGAGGAAGGATACATACCTGGAACTTCTTCCAAGGCTATTTAAACCCCACCCGAACAGCCACACGTGCTTCGCGTTGTTCTGCATCTAGCAGCTGGACGCTCACCGTGTCTGCTCCTGCATCCTGACTTCTGCCACGCCTGCCAGCATCCTGGATCACCTGCAAAGGAAGTGAAGAAGAGAACAGAAGAAGGAAAAGTCCTTACCTGCTAAATCCGCATCCCGGAGACATCTCGCCGACAATCCTGAAAAGGAAGAATTTTATTTAAAAGCTCATCGCGTCGATCGCTGCAGCGCCGCATTCCACTCACCTTTACTGGACGCCTCCATGTTCAGCAGCGATCATCCGGATTCGCAGTCACGCCCCAACGCCTAGGGAGAAAAAGACCAGAACAAAAGGTGAGAGAGGGAAGGGAATAAGGAAAGCTAAATCTCCATGTTAAGACTTACCTGTTGATTCATTCCCTCTTCATTTCGGGTCCGCGTCGCATCCTGGCATTTCCGGACCCCGGCCCCTAAGGGGAAAAAGAGACATCAGCGTTCATGAGCGAATGAAAAGACATTACCAAAAAACGCTCATTAAAGACTTACCTGATTTCTACAAGAATTTCACCTCTCATCTCGGGTCGGTGCCTGTTCCCCGGCATTCCGTACCCCGGCCCCTATGGGGAAAAAGACACTAGCATTAGTACATTAATGCATGGACACAAGGGGAACCTCTTATCAAAAAACTTACCTGAAAGACCAGCAAGTTTGGTTCTCACCAATCCGAAAATCCAGTGAAGTAACTGGATACCAACGCGCCCCTGCATCAGAAGCAGGATGGAGAGCTCGTCCTTCCAGACCCTAAGGTGAGACGCTACGAGGAATCACAGAAGGGTTTCGAGGAGGGTGAGAGGGGAAAGTGGGAGGCTGATTGCATTACCCCGCCGACAGTTAATCCCCTATTTTCGCCTACAGAAGGATACTTCTGCGAGCCAGACAAGCCAGATTTGGGGGCCCGGTCCAGTCCGTCTTCCGAACCCTGCGCATCACCTTAGAAGAGGTCACAGCAGCGCGAACCAGGCCAGCGCCTCCGTGGGAGTCAGGTGAGCGTTACACCTTTTGACGGGTCTTACCTTTTCGGCAACAAGGCTGACGAGAACCTTGAGAGGTTGCAGACCTCGAAAGCGGCTGCCAAATCTTTAGGAGCTGCTATTAGGCAACCTCAGCCTTTTCATGCATCAGTACAATGTTAGAAGGGACGATCCTATCGTTATATGGAAAGGCGAGAGGAATGGCCAGTCAGAGGCCAGAGAAAAACCACTTGTGGTGGACGAGGTAAATGTGCTAAGCCAGCCCCAGCTGCAGCTTCTTTACCATCAGCAGCCACAGCGACCACCACAAAACCACTTTGAGGACTTGCATCACAAGACACATGTGGGAGGCAGGCTGTCCCAGCATCTGCAAGAATGGCGAGCCATTACTTCAGATGTTTGGGCTCTAGAAATAATAGCCCAAGGTTACTGCCTTCCTTTTCTAACGCAACTTCAAAGCAATCCACTGGAGAGACACTCTTTGAGGTTTCCAGACCCGCTCCTACAGCAGGAAGTTTTAACCATGCTAGAGAATGGTGCTATAGAACCAGTACCTGTAGCGGAGAGGGATGGTACTCCCCATATTTTTTTATTCCTAAAGGACGGAGGACTGAGACCCATCTTGGACTTAAGAGGCTTGAACAAGCTCCTCAGGAAGGACAAGTTCAAGATGGTTCCTCTTTCTCAGATCCTTCAGGTCCTTTAACTTCAGGCTTGGTTGGTGTTATTGGACCTTCAGGATGCTTATTTTCATTCACCAATCCATCTCAAGCACAGAAAATACCTGAGGTTCGCTGTTGGCGACTACCATTCGGGTTGACCTCCGCCCGAGGGTCTTCACCAAGTTGATGGTAGTGGTGGCAGCGCACCTCACGAGAGGGGGGATTCACGTCTACCCCTACCTGGACGATTGGTTGATCAGGGCGCTTTCAGCCGAGCCCTGAATCATCTGAAAGTCATCTGCCACTTCCTCCACAGACTGGGCTTCTCCCTCAATTTCAAGAAGTCACAAATGACACCTTCCCAACAGCTCCAGTACATAGGGGCTGTATTAGACACATCCTTGGGAAAGAGCTTTCCTCCCAAGTCGAGGGCTGAAGACATTGTTCAGATGGTTTCCAAATTTCAAAATGCCCAAAATCTCCAGGCCTATGACTTCTTGAGGTTGCCTGGCCTCATGGCATCCTGCATTTTCCTAGTGCCAGAAGCACGCCTGAGGATGAGATCCCTTCAATGGGCTCTAAAGACTCAATGGTCCCAATTCTCAGGACAAATGACAGATCTTCTTCAGATTCCGTACAAGGTTCGGCAGGATCTTCTGTGGTGGACTTGCACAGAGAACATCCTAAAAGGAGAACATTTTTGGCAACCATGGCCAGAGATTACAGTAGTGCCAGACGCCTCACTCATGGGGTGGGGAGCTCATGCTAACGATCTGACAATTAGAGCTTGTTGGTCTCCATCGGAGTCCAAACTACACATCAACCTTTTGTGGCTGAGAGCAATCAGACTAGCGCTGAAGGCTTTCTGCCATCTGTCAGGGGAAAAAAATGCCCTGATAATGACGGACAACACAGTGGCCATGCATTACCTAAACAAAGAGGAGGTCTAGGGTCACTACAACTGTGCAGAGAGGCAATGCGGCTCTGGTATTGGGCAATTCAGGAAGGAATCTCCTTATCGGCAGTTCATCTTGGGGGAGGAGAATATGATGGCGGACGCTCTGAGCATGCAGAGTGCTGTGTCCCACGAGTGGGAACTGGCTCAGGAAGTCCTTCAGGAGATCTTCGCCCTTTGGGGAACCCCTCAAGTAGACCTGTTTGCGACCGGAATCCACCGAAAGTGTGAAAAGGTATTGCTCAAGGGAATTTCCCCTGAGAGGATCCCTAGGGTACGCGTTCGTGGTGGAGTGGAACTTCCCACTGCTATACGCGTTCCCTCCCATCCCTGTCATTCCTCAAGTCATCAGGAGGTTAAGACGGTTGGGAAACGACATGATCCTAATTGCCCCATATTGGGCCAGGAGAACTTGGTACCCGGAACTTCTTGATATGTCCATCAGCCCTCCGTTACGTCTTCCTCAGAGAGAGGACCTTCTCTCACAAAAGGAGGGCAAGGTTCTCCATCCAGAGGGCAGGACTCTCAACCTTCATGCTTGGTATCTGCAAGGCTGAGATACAAGGATTGGGACCTTCCAGATGACACAAGATACTGGAGCGGGCACCGCTTTGTTGCTGCTTATTTCAAATTCAGGTATATAAATATACTACTGTGTTTTGTGGTGCAGCCCGCTAAATCATGCTACCATGCATCAGCACGTTTTGAGTGAACTGAAAGAAGAAAGACCTAGGCAAATATGCCTGCGGTGTGGGCCGCACACCCTTCAGTCCCAATTGGGTTTCAAAGAAAGTATAATGTTTTGTGGATTCACATCAACGAATCATTAGTTATTTGAACTTTGTGATTTATTTAAAGTAACTGTAAACAATAGCTTTTCTGATGGGCAACACAGCCCTAAATGGCCAGTGCATTTCGGACTCAACAGTCCTTCATCGGGGCCTATCTAATCAAACAAATTAAAGCCACACATTTAAGATCAGTAACAATTAGACCAATCAAGTAAGAGAAATAATAATTCAAAACCAATATCAAGAATAAATCAAAAACAAGAAACATCACATGTTATAGCGCATAGAAAATCAACAGGGTCCCACATACACAGAGACGTCAAAATAACAAAAAATGGCGGGGGAAGGAGAGGAAAAAGAGTCAACTCACTGATATTTACCATCAAGCATTACATTATTAAGCTTCTTGTTATTTTGCTATTTCTGAGCTCTGCCCAACTTCCAGTGTGTTCTTCCATAATAAATGCACCTTAAATGTCAACTGTGATGCTAGCCAGTCATTGTTGTCGTGTCTGATATTAGTAGTGCTCCAGCTAGGCAAATGCCATTTGGGTTTATACATAAATTACTTAAAACAGGTTCAAAACCCCGTATTTAATGCCATGGTAAACCCGTGAATACTACGTGCAAAATGCTATTGTGTCAAAATTCAGAAAAGTGGCTGACCTTAGCCAGTAGATAAATGGCGTATTCAAACTTAGAGTTTGCCTTTCCACAAGCGGCTCAACCGCTATGCGCGAATTCACAAGTTAACCTGTTACGAAAAATGACATTAATTAAAGCGTGTTGTCAGCCCGCTTGCATTTGCCACCGTAATCATTACTTCGAAGGGATTGTGTCCTCCGACGTATTCCTTATCTTAGATATCTCCTTCCAGCTCTGCTGGCCTCGGAAAATGTTTCTCTAGAGGGCGCTGCGCGTCGATGTCCGCCGAGTCGATGTCCCTCGACAGCCGCCGTATCGACGTCATCCTGCCTATAAAGGCCGCGCGCAGCGTCCGTTGCTCAGTTCCGTTTTTCCGCGCTTACTCAGTGCCTCGGAATACCGTTGCTCAGTTTTGTACACAATTTATCCTATTTACCTCGAGATATTCGATCCGTACTCGATGGCTTCCTCGTCGCAACCGACGACCCCTCGGTCCGACTTCAAAAAATGCCGAGATTGTGGGAAAAAGATGTCGCTGACTGACCCTCACAGAGTTTGTCTGTGGTGTTTGGGAGCTGAACACCATTGTTCGGAGTGCGAGGACTGTATGTCCATGACCGCTAAGGCCCTGAAGGAGCGTAGGGGGAAGCTGGAGAAAGGTAAGACTTTAAAAGCTTCTTCTTCCTCAACGAAGTCGAGACATTCGTCTCCTCGTCACCATTCGCGCTCCAGGTCTCGGAGTGGGTCCCATCACTCCTCGAGATCGAAGCACTTGAAGAGGAGACGTCAAAGATCCCCTTCTCCGTCCTCCTCTTCCTCTGTTTCTTCAAAGAGAATACCTTGCCCCACGAAATATAGTTCCCGGGCTGAATGGGAGGAATTCCGCAAAAATATGATGAGCGTCTTCGAGAAAGCGGCCTCGACCCCCTCGAAGACTGCCGAGAGCGATCTGCTGGTCGAAAGACCCGAAGGTCAAAAACGCTGCGAGTCGCAGTACCCGGCGAAGGAAGCTTCTCGAGCGCGTCACGAACCCTCGAGTAAAGCTATGACCTCGAAATTCCGTCGACACCATCGAGGAAGGTTCCGTCGACGCCGAAGTCGGTGTCTTCGACGCCGTTGTCGAAGGGACCTTCGACACACAGGTCTGTCGACTCAACGGCATCTTCGACACCGGCGTCGATGCCAAGGAACGTCACGGTTACGACGCACCCAGTGGCTATCCCCAGGTCCTCGATGACGATGGCGTCAAGATTGTCGACTTCCTCGAGCAGAATCCCAATTCTATCGAGGTCCTCGAGGCCTCCGCCTTTGTTTTCGACGCCACGCCTGAAGCCTTCGGCGTCGACAACATCAACGTTTTCGAGGCCGATTATGACAAGTTTGGCACCCTCTGCCTTGGAGATGGGTTTTACACCCTTTGTGAGTTCAGAACAATTGAGAACTATGTCCTCAATTATGGAAGAGGGTGAGCTATCTGAACAGGAAGACACATTTGAGTTGCAGGGACCTGCAACCCCAGTTAGAGAGGAGTTATCCTCAGAAGAACGCAGGTTAAAGGATCTTCATGATTCCTTACATGAGGCAAGTGGGTTAGACGCTTCCCCTGAGGTGGAGTTTGCTAGGCAAGACCCGGGGGAGCATGCTGAAACCCCCTATAGAGCCTTAATGGCCAGGATCACAGAATTTATGGGGTGGTCAACGCCTTCACAAGCTTTCCAACAAGATGACCTCACGGATATTCTTGACAAAGGTCCACAGGAGGATCCTGTAGTGCCCTTTCATAAAGCTCTTCAGAGGAAGATTATGACGAACTGGGAAACCCCAGATGTCGTCCCGGCAGTAAATAAAAAACTGTCTACAAAATACAGGTTATCTTCTGCAGACCCAGAGTTTTTGTCAAAACACCCATCCCCAGAAAGTCTGGTTGTACAGGCAGCATCTTCTACTGACGTCAAGACTGCTTACCCTAGCGTCCCACAGGACAGGGACGATAAGAAATATGATGCTATGGCAAAGAAAGTTTTTTCGGCATGTAGCATGGCGTTAAAATCTGTTAATGCTACTTGCACCCTTGCTAGATTCAGCCATACACTTTGGGAGTGTGCTTCTACAGCGGCTTACTGCATCCCGGATGGAGAAGAAAGGGAGGCGTTCCTAAATATCATACAGGACGGTAAAGACGCTATGTGCGAATCCCTCCAGACGGGCATTGATTCGGCTGACAGTATCAACAGAGCAATGGCGGCAAGTACAACAACCAGCAGATTCGCTTGATTGAGAAAGTCTGGTTTTGCCCAGATGTGCAAGCCAGGCTCTTGAACATGCCATTCGATGGCTCTTCTTTGTTTGGGAAAAAGGCGGATGACAGTTTGGAAAAACTGCAAACATCAAAAGCAGCAGCAAAATCCCTAGGCGCTGCAATCCGTCAGACACCTTTTCGTCCCACAGGAACCTCTGCGAGGGGCAAGTCCTTTCGCTTCTACTCCGCATTCGGAAGAGGTAGAGGACGACCGGCTCAAAGGGGACAAAGAAGAACTACCCGAGGTGGACGGGGTAGATATTCAAAAGCCGCAGCAACAGCAGGTGCCTCTTTACCATCGGCATCTGCATCAGCCGCCCCAAAACCACTCTGAGGACTTCCCTCACAAGATACCTGTAGGAGGCAGGTTAACTCAACATCTGGCGGAATGGCAGGCTATCACGTCAGATGCTTGGGCATTGGAAACAGTTGCCCAAGGTTACTGCCTGCCTCTCCTACGCATACCTCAGTCATCCACCGGGGATCAGCTCTCCGAAAGCTCCAGATCCGCTCCTCTTGCAGGAAATTTTGGACCTGCTAGAGAAAGGTGCCATAGAACCGGTACCTGTAGCGGAGAGGAACAAGGGCTGGTACTCCCCTTACTTTCTCATTCCAAAGAAAGACGGAGGACTGAGACCCATCTTGGACTTGCGAGAATTGAACAAATTCCTCAGGAAAGACAAATTTAAGATGGTAACTCTTTCTCAGATCCTTCAGGCCCTTCAGTTCCAGGACTGGTTGGTATCTCTGGACCTTCAGGACACTTATTTCCATGTGCCTATCCATCTCAAACACAAGAAATACCTGAGGTTCGCAATTGGCAACTCTCATTATCAATTTCGAGTGCTGCCATTTGGGCTGACCTCTGCCCCGAGGGTCTTCACCAAGTTAATGTCGGTAGTGGCGGCAAGTCTAAGGAGGGAAGGGATTCACGTCTACCCCTACCTGGACGATTGGTTGATCAGGGTTGTATCTTCGGAACAAGCTCAGATCCAGCTAAATCACGTTTGCCATTCCCTTCACAGACTGGGCTTCTCCCTCAATTTAAAGAAGTCACAAATGATACCATCGCAGAGACTCCAGTTCATCAGAGCGATCCTGGACACTTCCCTGGGAAAAGCCTCTCCACCAGAGGTGAGGGCTCAAGATATTCTACAGATGGTTACCAAGTTCCAAAATGCCCAACGTCTCCCAGCCTTCGACTTTTTGAGGTTGCTAGGCCTCATGGCATCCTGCATTTTCCTAGTGCCAGAGGCTAGCCTGAGAATGAGATCCCCCCAGTGGGCACTGAGGACTCAGTGGTCACAATTCTCAGGAAGAATGACGGATCATCTTCAGGTTCCCGACAGGGTGGCTCGAGACCTTCAGTGGTGGGCCTGTCAGGAGAACATTCTTAAAGGAGAACAGTTTTGGCAACCCTGGCCGGAGATAACAGTAGTCACGGATGCCTCACTCACGGGGTGGGGAGCCCACGCCAACGACTTGACCATCAGCGGTCGTTGGTCTCCATCGGAGTCCAGACTACATATCAACCTGTTAGAGCTGAGGGCCATCAGACTTGCGCTGAAGGCGTTCCTGCCAGCTGTACAAGGGAAGAATGTCCTGATAATGACGGACAACACAGTGGCCATGCATTACCTCAACAAAAGAGGAGGCGTAGGATCACTACCCCTGTGCAGAGAGGCAATGCAGCTCTGGTTTTGGGCAATCCAAGAAGGAATCTCTCTATCGGCAGTTCACCTAGCCGGAGAGAAGAACTTGACAGCGGACGCTCTGAGCAGGCAGAGCACAGTCTCCCACGAGTGGGAACTAGCTCAGGAAGTCCTTCAAGAGATCTTCGCCCTTTGGGGAACCCCTCAGGTGGATCTGTTCGCCACCAGTGTCAACAGGAAGTGCGATCTGTTCTGCTCAAGGGAATTTCCCCCGAGAGGAGCTCTGGGAGACGCGTTCATAGTGGACTGGGAGTTTCCACTTCCGTACGCGTTCCCACCGGTCCCGGTCATTCCTTAAATGATCAGGAGGTTGAGAAGATTCCGGAAGACCATGATCCTAATTGCCCCGGATTGGGCCAGGAGAAAGTGGTACCCGGACCTTCTAGACTTGTCTATCTGCCCTCCAATTCGACTTCCACTCAGAGAGAACCTACTCTCACAGAAGGGAGGTCAGGTTCTCCATCCAGACATCAAAACCCTCAACCTTCACGCTTGGCTTCTGAAAGGCTGAGGTACAAGGATTGGGACCTCCCTGATGATGATATGGAGGTGTTGCTTTCGGCAAGGAGGCAAGCAACAAAGTCTTTATACCGCTGCCGTTGGAACAGATTTTGCAGCTGGTGTAGAGAAAAGGAGATCGACCCCTTTTCATGTGGTACACCAATGGTTTTGTCCTTCCTACTACATTTGGCAAATTCAGGCCTTCAAGTTGGCACCATTAAGGGCTATCTCGCAGCGCTATCCATCTTTAAGCGTACTGCGGAAGAACAATCCTATTTCAAATTACCCTTGGTAATACAGTTTCTAAAGGGGTTAACCAATGTTTATCCCCCAAGACCATTCCAAATTCCCCTATGGGATTTAAACTTAGTACTAACTTTCCTGATGGGTACACCTTTCGAACCTCTCCATTCTTGTTCGTTAAGATTCCTTACCCTTAGAACTGTTTTATTAATACCACTTACATCTGCTAGAAGGGTGAGCGAATTACAAGCTCTTTCTTGTAAACCCCCTCACACGATATTTCACAAAGACAAAGTTGTCCTGCAAGTGAAGCCTAATTTCCTCCCAAAGGTGGTTTCTGAATTCCATATCACTCAGAAGATTATCCTACCATCTTTCTATCCTCCTCCTCACCCGGGGAAAGAGGAAGAGAGGTTACACAGGCTAGACCCTAGGAGGGCTTTAAGTTTTTACATCAGTAGACTAGCCAGGATAAGACAGGCAGACCAGCTGTTTGTAGGTTACGCAGGTCACAAGCTGGGTTACCAATAACTAAGCAGACCATTTCCACATTTCCAGATGGATCATTCTAGCGATTCTGGAATGTTATAAACTGGCAGGGAAAGAGCCCCCTCAAAACCTTAGGGCTCATTCGACCAGAGGTATTGCAGCTTCATCGGCCCTCAAAAGAGGCGTGCCGGTTAAGGACATATGTGCGGCCGCTACATGGTCGTCTGTCCATACCTTTACACGTTTTTACAATTTGGATTCCTCCTCCAGTCAAGAGACTAGGTTTGGAAGGGCTGTACTACATTCTATTCATCAATAGAAGACAGCGTGAAGTCAGTACTCCCTCCTCCGATAATAGAATACTGCTATGGGAGCCTATCTAAGATGAGGAATACGTCGGAGGACACAATCCCTTCGAAGAACAAGTTACTTCTTACCTTGTAACGTTCTTTCGACGGGATGTTCCTCCGACGTATTCCTCATCGACCCTCCCATCCATCCCCACAGTTCTACTTCCCTTGTTGTTGCAGCTTACGCTCCTTCAGGGTGATTGGTTAGTCCAGAAAGTATTATTGTGGGCTACAAAACAGAACTGAGCAACGGACGCTGCGCGCGGCCTTTATAGGCAGGATGACGTCGACGTCGATACGGCGGCTGTCGAGGGACATCGACTCTGAGGACGTCGACGCGCAGCGCCCTCTAGAGAAAAAATTTTCCGAGGCCAGCAGAGCTGGAAGGGGATATCTATCTAAGATGAGGAATACGTCGGAGGAACATCCCGTCGAAAGAACGTTACAAGGTAAGAAGTAACTTGTTCTTCTGTATAATACCACATGGGATAGCACCCAGGTACCTGAACAACAGTCTCTCTGTTTTCTTTTGCGTCTCTCACACAGCCAACTACGGCCATTATTGGCATTGTTTGCCCTTCCAGACTTACATGGAGTGCTAATCCACAGCGCCCGACCCACATAGAACACCTTCTTGAATTTCTACCGTAAGGCACCATGCTAATGTTTTTGTTAAAATGGGGCAAGTTTATAAGTATAACTAACATCTGCTGTCCTATGGTATTGCATTAAATGTGAAATCATCCAAATATGTAAAAAGAATACACACTAAATAGCATAATGACAAATATGTTAAACAATTTAAAGAGATATATATATGATAGAATTTTGAATATATCCAGGTTGCACACTAGTCAGGATATGCAAGGGCTGGTTTTCATTTTGAACTGTTGTGGCATTTGTCACTTGTGCCATTTACAATATAGCTAGTTTTTAACATACATGTTTGTTTGTCCGTAGAGTGACATCCTTAGACATCCTATACTTACTATGAAGACTACGATATCTGGTCCTACAGTCATCTAATGGACAACAGTCACCCTTAAACTCTTGAAGACTGTCTTTTAAGGCTGGAAACAGAATCATCCTGTCGACACACTCCCCACACGGGTTCATGTTCATACATTGTCCCGACTGGGGCCTTTGTAGAAGTACTACCATCCTTTGTCTATGATATGAAGTCACTCTTGTCATTACTAACACCACCTTTGAAAATATAATAGGGTTGATGTATAACTTGAATCAAGCAAATAGATTCACGTGATTGTTTACACATGATTCCTTGCTTTACAGGACTGTGATTTCTTTGTTTTGTCGTATGTTTTTTTAACAATTGAACTGATCATGTTCCATTCTTTTAACATGTATTAGAAAAATTAAATATAAAAAATGGTTTTCTCTGATTGACTAGCTTATGTGCACTTCTTGTGATATTTGTTTTGATACAAGAATGTGATTCACCCTTTGCCTCCACCTAGTTCACATATACCAGTTCAGTAGTGAGACACCAGTCGGTAGTTTGTTTTGGGAATCCTTCTTTGTTCAGCACACTCTAACCATTCCTAGCTTCAAGCTTCAGACAGCCAGAGGGTCGAGCTTCCCTGTCCTTGCTGCTAAGCTTTGGAACTCTCTACCTCATGATCTTAGGAATGTGCCAGCCATCCAATCCTTCAAAAACAGATCTAAACGCTGGCTATTCGAACAGGATGCACTGGCCTCCACTCTAATCGTGCTGCGTTCTCCTACAAACTGGTTACTCGCTGTATATACTGTATACTTGACCTTTTCGCCATTCCGTGATTTATTCATGTCATTTTTGATGTAAATATGTCTATATAATGTATCTGTACCGATGTGTTACGCTCACCCGGCTCCCACAGAGGCGTCAATCGGAACTGGACAGCTGCGGTCTCCACCAATGTGATGTGTAGGGCCGAGATGATGGACTGAACTGGCCCAACTAGCTTAATTTGCTTGACCCGTAGGAATATTCTTCTGCAAGTGGAGAAAGGGAATTAACTACCCGTGGAGTTGAGTGTAAATCCCCCACCCCCGCTGTTCTCCCCACATATCACCTTTGATGCCCCCTCTTATAGTCTCACCTGATGGTTTGAAAAGATGAGCTCTCCATCCTGCATTGAGTGCAGGGGCGCGTTGATAACCAGTTGCTTCACTGGCTCGAAGAAATTGGTAAGTTCCAGAACAATATTGACTCCGAGATTCCCGGCAAGACGCCGTAAGTATAAAGTTCATAAGAGTTCAAATGCCTGACTTTCGCTCTTGTCCAATTCCTTGCAGGTTGCAGCTTGACCCTAATGAAGAGTTCCTCGTGGTAACCGGTAGTATTCTGGTAAGGATTTGTATTTTCCAACACAGTTCGATAAAATGTCAATATGTAACCTGTTGCTTTCTCCCTTATTCAGGCGCTGAGAGAAAGTATGAAGTCTCGGGGAATAATACCTCCGGCGGTAAAATCTGGTAAGTCTATTGTGGTGAGGAGGGTTCCCCTTGTTAGTCTCTTTGTTTCACCTTGCTGTCCTTTTGTTTCCCCTTAGGGGCCGGGGTTTGGCGAAGGTGCAGTGGAAGCTGCGCCAAACCGTGAAGAGGAATAGTACCCCCAGTGGTAAAATCGGGTAAGTCTATGGGGGGTAACTAATATTCCTATGTGTATTCCCTTGGCTCACGTTGCTGTTCTTGTCTTCTCCTTAGGTGCCGGAGTGCGGCGGGAATATGCAGAAGGATACAGTGGAAAGTGAAGATGCTGCGAAGGCCAGTGAGTTCAGCGCGGCGCTGCAGCAGGCGAGGCGACGCGCATAAATAGCTTCTTTCTTCCAGCTCGAAGGCGCGATGGATCGGGAATTCAGGTAAAGATCAAAGGTATTGCTCTTGTTCTAACCTTTTCTCCTTCTTTCTCCCTTTTTCTAGGAGCTCCAAACTCGAGGCGGGCGTGGCAGAAGGCTGGATGCAGACTTGCAGGCACGGTGAGCGTTACGCTGCTGGATGCAGAATAACGCAAAGCGTGTGCTGCTCTTCGGGCGTGGTTTAAATAGCCTCCAAAGTAGTCCCAGGTAAGTATTCCTCCCCAGCCCTGCCCGAGTAAAAAATAGTCCCCAAGTAAAGTAGTCCCTTCAAAGCCTCTTTTGGCTTGGAGCTCTTGCAGCATGGTCTGCATCAGGTAAGTTTTAATCTATGAGCCTGGCGCCTAGGGCTCCAGGACTGGACCCAAATAGCCCCTAGCAGGGGTTGTTGGGCTTGCTTGGGATAACTTGATGCCTGCTTCCGGGGTTGCTGGACTTGGTCTGGGTCCCTGGGGGTAGGCATCATGACACTATGTCTGTAACACTTATCTCTAACCACCTTTTCCAAACATGCACCCTGATGCCCGTGGGCTGGGTGCGCAATACAAATAAACAAAATACAAATACACTAAGCAACCAGATGGAATATCTCCTTGGCGGTCTAGGACACTAATAGCCTTATCTATCGCTGGAATCCAGTAGTGGCTGGGATTAAAAAGTTGATAGTGATTCCCCTCTACGTTCTTCTGAGTGGGGAAGGATGGCCTCTGTACTCAAGATGGAAGGTGTGCCCGAACCTTTTTTGTTGTTGATACTAGTTTGACAACTGTATTTCGGCCTGAACACTTAGGTCTAATGGGATGTGGCAGACTTTATGGGCCTCATCACAAGTTTGATATCTTGACGGTAAATCTGCTGAGATACCACCAAACAGAATTACTGTTACTGCCATTTGGTCTGCCGGAATTACCGCTGGGTTACAAGTGGTGGTAGGCAGTGCTAGTCCCCATTAATTGAATCTCGCTGGACTCCAGGTAGATTTCGTTGGAATAACTGCTGGCGGTAATTCTGCTGAATTGTCCTTTTTCAAAGGTGGTCGATTTACTCCCAGCACTTAGCCGGAGATGAATCCTCCTCCTCTTCTTCTCCACACTCGTAGTTGGGTGGTACGGTAGTGCTGCCGATTTTTACCACACGCCCGACTTGTAATGAGCCCGTAAATCGTGTCTCGAGTATCTGAAGGCACAGACCTCTGAACACACACTCCAGCGTAAATAGACCCCGCTAGGGAATAAAGCCTAGAGATACTTTTGCAAGGATAACAAGGTTTTTATCAAATATAAGTGTCAACAAAGAACTCTGCTGCCCGAGAGTGCTCTGCCAAAAATGACACGGGCAGCACATTAAGAAGGCCAAACGCATCATCAGTGACATAATCATTTACAGTAGAAATCCACATAGCTGGTTGGTGCGGACATATACTGGGGCCTGCTCCATAGGGGATGCCAGGTGCTAATTGACTGCTTCTCCCCAGTCGATCCTGGTACACGAGGATCAGCTGGGCTCATCCTTGCGGTGAATGTTAGGGTGAACATTAGAAACACTCTATCTAATCTAAACTAAACAACAGTAACTGGTTATTCATTCATCATGGCAGGCACCTGAACATCACAGTAAAGGGGTGCCGGAGAGAAAGGAGGATAAAAAAACATTTATGTTAACCCCTGCATTCAGGGCTTCGTTAATACCGCAGCTCTGGCCCCCAAGGTCTCCCCCGGGGGATTTGACCTATGATTTACCCTTCCTGATACCTCATGTTACAGGAGACATGTGTTGCTCTTGGAGAGATATACAGTCGTGCGAGCTTTAGGTCTGTGGTAGGCACCTTAGAGAGGTTAGGGCCTTTGGGTTGGGTCACTGAAGTGTGGCTGGCTCCGGCCTTTCAGAGTATGGGTCAGGGGCCCTAATGGCAGTTTAGTGGAGATGGATGAATGCTCGGAGCAGGGCACATTCCTGAATGAGAGACTAGAGATTTGCAACACAGGTTGGACAAAGGTAAATGGACTTCCGTGGGAACAGGGCTTGTGCAGAGCTGGCCTGGTGTGCAGCGGGCTTGGCCCCTCAGTGCGAACTTGGGACGTGAGCGCAGTAGCCCTCATTGTGCTGATTCTGGGCCTAGTACAAAATGGAGTCGCAGGGCATGGCAATGGTTAGTGCTATTCACCTATTTATATGCCCTACTGGGCCTTTGTATGCAACCGTGGGCTGGGAGATAGTTTTCCCACAACCCACTGTCGGTTACATCGCTTTGGGCGCGGTCCGCCTAACTTGGAAGCGCCTAGGGGGATGGGATAGGCTCATTTCCATCCTGACATTCCCCCCTTTTGGTACTTCTACAGTAACAAATACACCCCCTCTCGTTCTTCTTTTGTGTGCTCGTCTTTCTGCTTCTTCCCAATCTACGGAATCCTTTATGGGCATCCATGCTCTACATACGCTTCTCAAACTCTCGTTGCGCTGCGCATATTGCTCAAGTGTAGAGGTCATATAGATGTATTCCTCATCTCCAGCCAGGTCTACTCACACTTCTTTATAATTGTAAGGGTCTGTTGGGGGTGCAATAGTCGTGTGGTATAGAGTGCCTACTTCATCTCCATGACCTTGGTACACTGTGATCATGCGGTATTTGGGGGCCATCATCTTTGTCAGTCTGTATCTCTACTTCGAGGGGAGTGGGTCCTCTGACGTATTCCATATCTATGACAGGTAATGTCCACAGCTGTGCTGCTTCGGAAAATCGTTGGCGTCTGCGTCCTGCGTCGATGACGTCGATGCGCCGTCCCCGAGGACCTCCTCCGACGGCCGACGTCACCCGATGTGATAAGTAGGACGCACGACGCCCATAGCCTCAGTTCTGTTTTTTCCGCGAACGTGTTCGCTTCGTGAATCTCGGTACACCTCGACTCGTTGGAGTTACTGTTTTCTTTCTCGGTTCGTTGAACCTCTTCGGTTTGTTTGTGGTGATGTCTTTCTCATCTTCGACTCCGCGTCCGGGCTTCAAGAACTGCGGGGACTGTGGGTCCAAGATGTCGGTCACGGACTCGCACAACGCCTGCCTCTGGTGCCTCGGGGAGGCCCACGATACGGACGACTGTGTCGACTGCCAGTCGCTCACTGCGAAGGCATTGCGAGAACGCAAGAAGAAACTGTCGGTAGGTCGGGTGTCTAAGCCCCGGAAGTCGAGGTCTGCGGGGCTTTCGACTGATGACTCGAGGGGTGACTCTCCGCGTCGTCGTCGGAAGTCCGGTGGGTCTCCTTCCAGGAGTCGGTCTCGCCACTCCTCCACCTCTTCTAGGCATTCCAGGAAGCGCCGGCATAGGTCGCCTTCCCCGTCCTCTTCCGAGGACTCCGCCCGTCGGCCGGTCGCTTATCCCTCCATGCAAGCGACACCGGAGGAATGGGCTTCCTTCGGGAAGCAGATGCTAGCGATTCTGGAATCGCAGGGCACCGGTCCGTCTGCGCCTCCGAGTGGGGTTGGTCGGCACCGGTCGAGAGACACCGCCCGTACGCCTTCGGGCTCAGGTGGTCGGCCCGGCTCGCGGTAGAGGTCCCGCTCGGACAAGGGTAGCCGTTCTCGCCATGCCCGTTCCAGGTCCCGGTCCTCGACGCGCTCGGGACCGCGTGATCCTGTGCCGTCTTCGAAGAAGACGTCGACGCCTGTGGTGCCGAGGTCGTCGACGATTACTCTCGAGGTTCCGTTTTCGAGGGGGTTGTCACCGCCGTCGGCGCCCAAGCTGTCGAGAGACACGCTTGGAGCTTCGGCGTCGAGAGACACGCTTGGAGCTTCGGCTTCGACGCCGCCGATGCTGGAGGCGTTGCAGCTGACGTCGACGCCTTTTCTGTCGACGCCGACTCGCTCGGCGCCCTCGACGCCTTTTCAGTCGACGCCGGCGCCTACTCGCTCGGCGCCCTCGACGCCTTTCGAGGCGGTGGTGTCGGAGGGGCCCCGTGGCACAGGGTTTGCCCCTAAAAAGGCTATGGCTAAGGTCCGGCACTGCTTTGGTCCGCAGAGGTCTTCCTCTCCCCGCCTGGAGTACATTTCAGAGGGTGATGAAGGCTCTGATGGCGGTCGGGTTCCGGTTCCGGATGAACTTATCTCGGGCCATAGTCAGATTGATGTTCTGAGGCAGTCACTGCATGATGCCAGTGGATTGGACACCTCTCCAGAGGTGGAGTTTTGTCGGCCGGAGCCTGGCACTCATGCCGATTCGTCATATCAGCGCCTTATGTCTCGGGTTACCGAGTACTTGGGTTGGTCGGCTCCCCCAGGGGAGTTCGTTCAGGATGATCTGACGGACATCCTTGATCTCGGTCCACCCACTGACCCGGTTTTGCCTTTTCATATGGCTTTGCAGAGCAGGGTGGCGGCGGCTTGGACTGCTCCGGAGAGTCTCCCGGCAGTGGGCAAGTCTTTGTCGCGAAAATACCGTCCAGCCAGTAGCAACCCCTGCTACTTGTCTAGGCACCCCACCCCGGAGAGTTTGGTGGTGCAGGCGGCTACGGCCCCGGAAAAGCAGGCGTCATATCCTACCAACCCTCCGGATAGGGACGACAAACGTTTTGACGGCTGGGCAAAGAAAGTGTTTTCTTCTGGTGATATGGCGCTTCAGGCGGCCAACTCCATATGTGCCTTGTCTCGTTTCACACACACTCTGTGGAACTGTGTTGTATTAGCGGCTGATCATATTTCCGAAGGGGACGAACGGGATGGTTTCCTTGCTATGGTTCAGGATATCAAGGATGCCATGTGTGAGGCCGTTCAGTCGGGTTTGGACTTGGCGGATTGTGTCAGCCGGTCCATGGCAGCGCGCACCGTAATGCGCAGGTTTGCGTGGTTGAGGAAGTCTGGGTTCGCTCCTGAAGTGCAGTCCCGGCTCCTCAACATGCCCTTTGATGGTGAACACCTTTTTGGCAGCAAGGCTGACGAGAGCCTTGAGAGGTTGCAGACCTCCAAAGCTGCAGCAAAGTCGTTGGGCGCTGCCGTTCGCCAACCTCTGCCTTTTCGTCCTAGGGGACAGCAATGGAGGGGAGGTTCCTTTCGCTATTACTCGTCTTTCAGTAAAGCGAGAGGAGCTAGCAGTCTAAGAGGCCATCGTAAGAGTGCTAGAGGTGGAAACAAAGGTACTCGAGGTGCCAAGGCCGCTCGGGCAGTTGCCTCTTTGCCCTCGGGCAACGCTGCAGCCGCTACCACTATGTCATGAGGCCAGGTCCCATGGTTCACCGGTTGGGGGAAGGCTGGCACAGCATCTTGTAGAGTGGCAAGCCATTACTTCGGATGTGTGGGTTCTGGAGATCATAACTCACGGCTACTGTCTTCCTTTTCAGCAGAGGCCTCACAACAATCCACCAGGGAACCTCTCTTTGAAGAGTCCGGATCCGCTCCTTGCGCAGGAAATTCAAGCCCTGCTGGAGAAAGGCGCCATAGAACTGGTGCCTGTAGCGGAGAGGAACAAGGGATGGTATTCCCCTTATTTTTTGATTTCAAAGAAAGACGGGGGTTTGAGACCCATCATGGACTTGGGCGCTTTGAACAAACTCCTCAGGAAGGACAAGTTCAAGATGGTGACTTTCTCAAGTCCTCCAGGCCCTTCAACTTCAGGACTAGTTGGTGTCTCTCAACCTCAAGGATGCTTACTTCCATGTGCCAATCCATCCCAAGCACAAGAAGTACATGAGGTTCGCGGTTGGTGACTCGCACTTTCAGTTTCGGGTCCTGCCGTTCGGATTGACCTCTGCCCCGAAGGTTTTCACCAAGCTCATGGCGATGGTGGCAGCGCATCTCAGGAAAGGGGGGATTCACGTCTAGCCCTACCTGGATGATTGGTTGATCAGGGGGGAGCTCTCCCGAGCAAGTCCTGGATCATCTGTCAGTCACCTGCCACTCCCTTCACAGGCTGGGCTTCTCCCTCAATTTAAAGAAGTGCTCGACATGTCCCTGGGGCAGTGTTTTCCCTCTCAGGTGAGGGCTCTTCACATTCAGCAGATGGTGCACAAGTTTGTTTGCCCAGACTCTCCCAGCGTCCGAGTTCTTGAGACTGCTCGGCCTCATGACATCCTGCATTCTTCTGGTGCCAGAGGCTCGTCTGCGGATGAGATCTTTGCAGTGGGCACTCAAGCTCCAGTGGTCTCAGTCCTCCGGCAGGCTGTCGGACCCTGTTCAGGTGCCGCCCTCGGTAGCCCGGGACCTTCTGTGGTGGGCCGTCGAGGGCAATCTGATGAAGGGTGCCCCATTTTGGCTGCCCTGGCCGGAGGTGAAGATCGTGACGGACGCATCCCTCACGGGATGGGGAGCTCATGCCAACGTTCTTCCAGTCATCGTCATCCCGCAAGTGTGGCGGAGGTTACGGAGGTTTGGTTCCCGGATGATCCTCATTGCTCCGGCGTGGGCCCGAAGGACGTGGTACCCGGACCTTCTAGACTTGTCCACCTGCCCTCCACATCGTCTTCCCTACCAAGACGATCTGCTCTCACGGGGGGTGGGGGGGTCAGGTTCTCCATCCAGAGGTCAGATCCCTCAATCTTCACGCTTGGGCTTCTGAAAGGTTGAGGTATAAGGACTTGATGGAGGTGTTGCTCTCGGCCAGACGGCCGGCAACTAAGTCTCTGTACCGTTGCCGTTGGAGAAAGTTCTGCGACTGGTGCAGAGTTCAGAATGTGGATCCTTTTAAATGCGACATTCCCATGGTTTTGTCTTTTTTGCTTTCTTTGGCCCACAGGGGCTTGCAAGTGGCGACCATTAAAGGTTACCTTGCGGCGCTGTCCATATTTAAGCGCTCGTCTGAAGAATGTTCCTATTTTAAGATTCCTTTAATTTCGCAGTTTTTGAAAGGGCTCACTAATGTGTTCCCTCCGTCACCTTTTTTGGTGCCAGGTTGGGATTTGAACCTTGTTCTTAAGTTTCTTATGGGTGCTCCGTTTGAGCCTTTACATTCTTGCCCTTTCAGGCTGTTAACTCTGAAAACTGTGTTTTTAGTTGCGGTTACTTCCGCTTGCAGAGTGAGTGAGTTACAGGCACTTAGTTAAGCCACCTTTCACTGTATTTCACAAGGACAGGGTTGTCCTTAGAGTTCGTCCTTCTTTTCTTCCGAAGGTGGTTTCGGAATTTCATTTGAGCCAGAAGGTTGTTCTTCCGGCGTTCTATCCTCCTCCACATCCTGGTAAGGAAGAGGAGAGGCTCCATAGGCTTGATCCTAGGAGATCGTTGAGCTTTTATATATTGCGCATGTCCCGGGTCAGAGTGGACAATCAACTTTTCATTGGTTAAGCTGGAAAGCGTTTGGGACAAGCTGTGACGAAACAGACTTTGTCTCGTTGGATTATTTTAGCTCTCTCCGAGTGTTACCGCTTGGCGGGCAAGGACCCTCCGGCTGGCTTGCGGGCCCATTCTACCAGAGGAGTGGCTACGTCTACTGCCCTGCAGAGGGGAGTTCCTATTCGTCACATCTGTGATGCAGCCACCTGGGCTTCAGTACATACTTTTGTACGTCACTATTCCCTCGATTCCATCAGGGGGCAAGATCTGGCCTTTGGCAAGGCAGTTCTCTATTCCGCAATTTGATTGGGCATGCTAAATTTGTATTCTAAATTATTTCCCACCTCCTTGCTTGGTACTGCATTGGGAGTCTGTCATAGATATGGAATACGTCGGAGGACCCAATCCCCTCGAAGAACAAGTTACTTTCTTACCTGGTAACGTTCTTTCGATGGGATGGTCCGTCGACGTATTCCATATCGCTCCCTCCTTGCCTTCCCCGCTGCAGAATTTCTTTTGCGATTGCAGCTTGCGTTCCACAAGGCCTTGTGTGTCTGACTGGCAGAAAACTGGTGGCACACGTTCTGGGAAATGGGGAAAAAAAATATAACTGAGGCTATGGGCGTTGTGCGTCCTACTTATCACATCGGGTGACGTCGGCCGTCGGAGGAGATCCTCGGGGACGGCGCATCGACGTCATCGACGCAGGACGCAGACGCCAAAGATTTTCTGAAGCAGCACAGCTGTGGACATTACCTGTCATAGATATGGAATACGTCGTCGGACCATCCCATCGAAAGAACGTTACCAGGTAAGAAAATAACTTGTTCTTCTCGTGTATTATGAGGTACCTTTTTATTACTATTCCCAATTCTCACCATCATCACTGCACTATTAGGTACTGCCTTTGCACAACACTGTAGACTTAACTGGCACACACAAAAATCACCAAAAGAAACACAAGGATAGGGATGAGCATCTTTATAGTCGTTCCCAGCCATGATGGTACCCAGCCGAATGCCAGGTTTGGCCAGCCTTCTTCCTGTATTCCAGCTTTGTGCACTGCTGCTATCACATGTGATAATGTTCCATTGTCCGCATTGGTAGAAGGTTACGAATGCGCAACATGAACTCCTGATCTTCTTTTTTAAATTTTTTTTTTTTTTTACAATATTATTTTTCAATAGACCGTAACACATAACATTCATGCGTTGCATCAACAAAACCATTACAATAAGTTCACCTTTCAACTTTGAAAAGAAGCAACGAAACGGTCTTCCATTTTCAACATTAACTCCCCCTTCCTTTTTAATCCCCCACCCACTTCTTCCCCCCCACCCCTCTTTTTCGCCAGTCTTGACCAAGAGTATCAGTCATGATCCAGCTCCCTTCATTAATCCCGGTTTTGGGGCATGGTGCTCCTCATCTTTCATCGAACATGTCTAGTCTTGAGCAGGCACGGTTTGAAGAAGCAGGCTTCGCTCTCCCCTACGTAGTCCTGGAGTGGGTCCCATACTGCCAAAAACTTTAGGTATTTCCCAGCGTAAGTTGCACAAATGTTTTCCATTGCCATGACCCACCACACTTTGACCCACCACCAGGGGCTGGTGGGTCCGTTGGTTGATTTCCAATGTTGGGCAATTGTCATTCTAGCTGCCGTCAGCAGGTGTGTGATCAGGGCTGCCATGTTTCCTGATGCAGCATATTTACCTTCCGATACTGCACCCAGCAGAATTACTTTCAGGGACCGTGGCAGTTCGGATCCAGTAATGTCCTTGATGAGCCCAAAAATGTATTTACAAAAGATGACTACTTTTGGGCATGTCCACCATGTATGGAACATATCCCCTCTATGTCCACATTGGCGCCAGAACATTGGGGGTTATGCTGGATTCATTTTATATAGGCGATTAGGGGCCAGGTACCATTGGTAACAGATTTTGTACGCCGATTCTTTTGTCGATGCCGATTTGGATAGTTTGTGCGCTCTAGTCCATATTTGGCTCCATTCCTCATCCAGGAACTCCTCCCCTATGTCTTTTTCCCAATCTTTCTTATATTGCAGTGGGTCTGCTGTTTGTGACTTGTCTAGAAGCCTATACAGTCGAGTGATACCCTTTGTAGTTGAGCCCTCCTGTATGGTAAGTTCGAGGCCCAGCGGTGTTCGCAAACCCTGCTCTCTTTGTCTCTGGATGGGAGAGCGAGTGGCGCAATTGCAGATATTTGCACCTGTGTTCTCCAGCATGGGGTCTGGCATGGATTCACATGCTCATGAATATTCCCCGTCGTCAGGCTGGGAATCCTCGGTAAAGAAAAAATCAGTATCAATTTCGTTTCTGATCTCTTTCGTAGTAGTAACCAATCACTGATCTCTGCGTCATACTGACCACAGCCAATGACTGCCCTCTACCTAAGCCCCGCCTCTGGCAGCCATCTTCAGATTTTTACCGCACGTTCAAGTGTTGGGATCCTCGTGCTATTGCTCTCGAGCGTTAGTGCTATTTTTTCACGTTTTTTCTCAGAAAAACTTCTCTTTTTTCGGTCAAAAGAGCCTCAAGCTCCACCGTTTCTTCATCCGATCAACGGGGACCCGTGTCGGATTCGTCTATGCCCCTCAAGGGTGAAGATTTCGTCGAGCCGCGCTTTTGGAGGACTCCAGAAGTTTCTCAGGCCCATCTCAAACATGGCCCAGGAGAAGGGAAGCTCGACGCCCGGAAAGCTGTTCAGGGTCTGCCCTGGATGCCAGCTTCAGAATGTCTTTAAGGAGGACGAACACTCCCTTTGCCTTTACTGCCTACATGAGGACAAGACGCACATGGAGAAGGACTGTGCGTTTTGCGGCAATATGTCGGAGCGGACCATGAAGGACCGCCATGAACGTCTCGCCAACTGGCTGGAAGGAAAGAGCCCGTCAGGCGAGAAGAAGAAGTAGTCCGAGCGGTCTTCTAAGACCTTTGAGGGCGCCCCGGCGACGGGGGTCCAACAGAAGGCCAAGCACCGCGAGTCCGCTGGCACCGGGAGCGCCGAAGGGTCGGGCTCTACGGGCGCCAGGCAGGGCGCATCCTCCCCGGTGCCATCAACCACGAGCCAACGCTCTGGCTCGGGTAAGAGGAAGGCGAAGCTCCTGGAGAGGCCACGGTCGAGCTCGAAGGCCCCATCGGAGGGGGAGCGAGGCGGTGAGCGCACCTAAGGTGGTGAAAGCCTTGATCCATCCGGCCAAGGCCTCTATCGTGACAGTCGCGGCAGCCCTGGCTCAGCCTGTGGAGGCTACACCAGTGGTGGCGACCCCGGGGCCCAGAATCTTCCTGCCACCGGGGAGGGAGTCTTCTTTCATGCCCATCGACAGGACCCCCCGTGAAACCTCCGACTGAGAAGAAAAAGGGGGGGCAGGAGGTCGTCGTGGACTCGGCCTCAACCTCTGAGGAGGAGCTGATCGAAGTCTTAGGCCACGGCTCTGGCGTGGAAGAAGGCCATCCTGTCGGGAGGGACCCCGACGTGGAAGACGACGAGGGCGTCAAGGATGCCGACGGGGCTCCTGATCGCCCGTCGGATCTCCCTCACCCAGTGCCGCAAGACAACTCGGCGGCCATTTTGTTGGATATACATTCCTTATGCTCGGAGATAAGGACGAGACTGCCGTTACCACCGACGGAGGAACCGCTCCCGACGGGGGACCCAGAGCCAGGCCCTTCTGGGAGCCCTCCACCCAAGAGAAGAAGGATTCATCCGCCACCTCCTTTTCAGCCATCGCGCCCTGTTCAGCCCTCCTCCCCGTGCACGACACGTGGGGATGATACGGGGACTGACACTGCCGTTACGGGTACAGACGACGAGGTTTGCGTCGAGGATCTCCCGTCGTAACCCCCCACCCGGGCTTCCCCACCCGACGAGATTGGATCGTTTCACTCCATGATCGCCAGGGCATCCGAGCTTTTCCAGCTCTGCCCGGAAGAGAAGAAGGAAGGTTTCCTTTATCAACGACACAAGACCAAGAGGAAGACGGTCCTCGCTGTACCTCTACTGGACGATATTTGGGATGAGGGCCTCGCCCTCCTCAAGAACCCATCCACGACGCCGGCTAGAAGGGATCGGTACGAGAAGAAGTACCGGGTCCCGGACGCGGCCCCCTTGTGCCTTCGGGCACAGCCGACCCCGGACTCGGTCGTCTCCGCGGCGGCCAGGAAGAAAGCGGGGGGGGCTCGGCCTCTACGTCAACCTCCCCGCCGGACGGCGAGGGAAAGAAATTAGACACGATGGGACGCAGAGTCATCTCGTTGGCAGCGACGACGATTAAGGCGGCCAACACCTTGGCTATCGTAGCCCGCTACGACAGGGAGTTGTGGTACAAACTGGCCCCCCTGCTGGACTTCCTACCAGACGACAAGAGGGCGGAAGCCCTAGAGATCTTGCAGGAAGGAGAAGTGGCGTCGGACCACGCCATTACGATTGCGACAGACATCGCTGACACTGGTTTTCGCCAGTTGGGCAATGGCGTGTGCCTTAGGCGGCGTGGATGGCTCAAGGCTACTGACTTCCGTCAGGACGTGCAAACCAGAGTCTTGGACATGCCGTTCGACGGAAACAACTTGTTTGGGAAAACAGTGGACGATTCCCTTCAAGCCATCAAGGCGGACACGGAGACTGCCCGGGCTCTTGGGGTTCTCCAGCAACGGCGGCCGCCCTTTCGGAGCGGCGGAGGCAAACAGGGTGCCTCCAAAGGTTCCAGCGGCGGATTTTCCACCTACCGTCAAGCGGCCCGTTCGTCGTCACAGGAAGCTTACAGGGGACGAGGCAAGTCAGGCAGACCCCGCCGTCGTCGCCAAGGAGGACAAGGCAGCAAAGCCTCGTCGAAGCAGGACTGAACCGGCCGTGGGGTCGGGCCCCCACCGAAGCACCCCGGTGGGAGGCCGGCTGGCGACCTTCGTCAGCGTGTAGGAGTCCATCTCCACCGACCGTTGGGTGCTGGACGCCCAGCTCAGGGTCACGCGCTCGAGTTTCTAAGGAGGTGCCCGCCAGTCCCCCGTGTGGCCAGGAAAGAACATCACGTCCCTCAACTTCTCTTGGAGGTAAAGGCGATGCTCAAGAAGGGCGCCATCGAGCTCGTCCCAAAGAGGCTTCGGGGCTCCGGAGTTTACTGAAGATACTTCCTCGTGAAGAAGAAGACGGGAGGATGGCGTCCCATCCTGGACCTACGACGACTGAACAAATTCATCAAGGCGCAGAAGTTCCGGATGGTCATCCTCCAACACGTCCTGGGTCAACTGGAGGAGGGCGATTTCCTGTCGTCGTTGGATTTGGAGGATGCCTACTTCCATATTCCCATCTTAAAGGGACACCGAAAGTTTCTCAGGTTCGTGGTCCAAGGGCGTCACTACCAGTTCAGAGCCCTTCCCTTCGGATTGAGGTCGGCACCCAGGGTGTTCACCAAGTGCCTCGCACCGGTGGCGGCGCAGCTGCACCGAGAGGGGATCCACGTCTACCCCTACCTGGACTACTGGCTCATCCGAGCAAAGACGAAGGAGCTCGCCGTGGAGCACACGGCGAGGACCGTCCAACTACTCACGGACCTGGGATTCTCCATAAACTACGCCAAGTCCCATCTGGTTCCCGCGCAAGACGCTCTGTTTCTGGGAGCGAAGCTCGACACAGTGTTGCTTCTGGCCTCTCCGTCGGAGGAAAGGACGAGGGCCATCTTGGGCAAGGTGCAGCGGATGCTGGTTGCGGATGCGGCCAGGGTGAGGTCTATCAAGTCCCTCCTCGGAATGATGTCTTCTTGCATTTATCTCATCCGCCTGTGCAGGCTCCGGATGCGCCCGTTGAAGCAGGACTGAACCGGCCGTGGGGTCGGGCCCCCACCGAAGCACCCCGGTGGGAGGCTGGATCCAGACGACGGGCAGCTTCGAGGAGAGGATCACACTCGACGAGAGTTTCCGACGAGCGATCCGGTGGTGGGGCACCCGCGCATCCGACGGTGGGCATGGACTTCCAGACCCCCTGCCACCAGGAGACAGTGACCACGGATGCCTCCCTGGAAGGGTGGGGAGCGCACACCGAAAATCTACACGCGAGAGGCCTTTGGCTTCCGACTGAGAAGTCCCTCCATATCAACGTCCTGGAGCTCTGTGCAGTGTTTTGGGCCCTCGGGTCCTTTCTTCCGTCCCTCAAGGGCAAGGTGGTGAGGATCTTCACCGACAACACCACCACCAAGTTCTACATCAGGAAGCAGGGCGGTACCAGATCCCCAGCCCTGTCCAAGGAGGCGCAGGATCTGTGGCATTGGGCCGTCGCCCAAGGGATGTTTCTGGTGCCGTTTCATCTGGTAGGGATAAAAAACACCATTGCCGACTCGCTCAGCAGAGAGCTGCGCTCGTGCCACGAGTGGGAACTACGACAGGATCTAGTGGACCGCCTCTTCTGATGGTGGGGCACACCCCAGATCGATCTGTTCGCGACGGCAATGAACTCCAAGTGCCGGAGGTTCGCCAGCAGGTTTCCCCAGCCGAGGAGCATGGGCGATGCTTTCTCGTTCCCCTGGGAGGGCCTGTTTCTATACGCGTTCCCGCCATTGCCATTGCTGATCCGGCTCATCAACCAGCTCAAGAGGTCACGGTGCAGGATGATCCTCGTCGCACCTGCGTGGCTGAGGCAGATATGGTTCCCGGACCTTCTGGACTTGTCAGCGTCCCCGTCAATCAAGCTGCCAGTTGACGCGGATCTTCTCTCCAGGGAAGGAGGCGCCATCCTCCATCACGACCCGAAGTCACTGAACTTGCAGGCCTGGCTCCTGCAGCATTAGAGTTTGGAGGATACGACATTCCGGCCGACTGCAAAGAGGTTCTTGCAAAGGCCAGGGCGTCCTCAACTCTTAAATGCTATGGACACAAATGGAAGAAGTTCTCTGTCTGGTGCCACGCACAGAAGATTAACCCTCTACGGATTACGGCTCCCCAGGTACTGCCGTACCTTCTGACGCTGGCCAAGGCTGGACTGCCGCACGCGTCCATCAAGATTCATCTTGCTGCGATCTCCCGATACACCAGAACCACGGTTGCGGACGTCTTTGTGGTCTCATCGTCTGGTGAAAGAATTCAAGAAGGGACTGTTCAGATCGTTCCCGCCGGTGAAGGAGCTCAACGTGGTGCTGACCAAGCTCATGGGACCTCCGTTCGAGCCTCTGCACTCGGCTCCGTTGAAGTTCTTGTTGTGGAGAACAGCGTTTCTTGTGGCCATCACCTCCGCACGAAGAGTGGGAGAGATCCAGGCCCTTTCCTGCAAACCCCCGTACTTGACTTTTCACGACACGACGGTAGTGCTCAGGACGCACCCCTCCTTCATGCCCAAGGTGCCGTCGGACTTCCACCTCAACGAACCCTTGGTGTTCCCTGTTTTCTTCCCGTCGCCTTCGTTGCCGGCCGAAAGGACTTTGCACTCGCTGGATGTGGCTAGAGCGCTGAAGTTTTACGTGGACCGCACAAAGTGTTTTCGGAAGACGTCACAACTTTTTGTGAACTTTGGGCCGGTCAATCAGGGGAAGGCTCTCTCAAAGGCCTCCATTTCCAGATGGCTCTCCGGCTGTATCATGTACTGTCATCGGTTGGCAAACTGACCACTGCCTGGCCGTCCGAGAGCCCATTCCACCAGAGCGATCGCAGCTACCACGGCGTTCCTATCTGGTGTGCCCTTGCTGGACATCTCCAGGGCTGCTATGTGGAGGTCGACGCACACCTTCACGAAATTCTACTTCGTCGATCGGGATTCCAGGGAGGAGTCCAGGGTCGGCCAAGCAGTGCTGCTCAATCTGTTCGCCTAAGGTGAGCCTGGTGAGGAGGTAAGAATTGCTTAATGTTGAATTTGATGTAATGCTTAATGTTGAGCCTTTGCCACCTCCCGTGGTTGTGCATGTGTGTACTGCTATGTATTCTTTATTCATGAGCATGTGAATCCATGCCAGACCCCATGCTGGAGAAGGAACAAGTTACTTACCTGTAACTGTTGTTCTCCAGCATGGGTCTGGCATGGATTCACAAGCGAACCCTCCCGCCTACCCCTCTGCGGCTCTTCACTTGGTAATACTGCCACTTCACGTGCTACCAAATCTGAAGATGGCTGCCAGAGGCGGGGCTTAGGTAGAGGGCAGTCATTGGCTGTGGTCAGTATGACGCAGAGATCAGTGATTGGTTACTACTACGAAAGACAGATCAGAAACAAAACTGATACTGATTTTAAACTGATACTGATTTTTTCTTTACCGAGGATTCCCAGCCTGACAACAGGGAATATTCATGAGCTTGTGAATCCATGCCAGACCCATGCTGGAGAACAACAGTTACAGGTAAGTAACTTGTTCCTTCTCCGATCCCAAATTTCTGCTTCCTGCCTCGAATGATATGGGGGCCCTTTCCTGATATACGTCTTGAAGCGTCAATGTTTCGGCTTCCCTCCATCCCTCCCAAAATGTTGGGTCCAGTCCAGGGGAGAAGTCAGTATTATATGCTATTGGTGAAAGTGGGCCCAGGCCCTTATGTATCTTGCTCCTGCGGGTAGCCTGGTCCCAGCCCTGTAGGGTATGTCTGGTGGTATCAAGTAGCGCTCCTCCCTTCTCTTGGGTTTCAGGTTTCAAGAATTGTAGGAGTTTTATTGGGGTCGTCGTGGCTGCTTGTTCCATCTTACACCAGCCCGGTGAGGGCTTCGGGCTTGCCCACTTTAACATTGGTGTAAGGTGTGCCGCTAATATGTACCTCTCTATGTCCAGGACCCCCATCCCCCAAGTAGTGTTGGGGCGCATCATGATTTGATGTTGGATTCGAGGTTTCTCGTTGTGCCATATAAATTTAAGTATTGCCCCTTGTAGTTCTGTGATAAGTCTTGGTGGGATGTCTATTGAAATAGAGCTCATTACATACAGCAGTCTGGGAAGCAGCGTCATTTTTGTGGCTGCTATTCTTGCAAACAAGCAGAGTTCCTGGGTGTCCCATCTCCTCAAGTATTCTTGCAGACGTTTCCAAAGCGGCACAATATTTGCTTTGAAGAGCTTCCCCAAGGTTTTGGTGATGTGTACCCCTAGGTAGTTCAGCGAATGTTTTTCCCATTGCAAAGGGTAGAGGCTCTCCAGAGGTTTTATCTCTTCCTTCTTCTCAGTGATATTTAGTGCCTTAGATTTTGTGTAGTTTATTGTGAATCCTGAGGCTTCTGCAAATCTCTGTAGTTCTGCTATTATCCTGGGTAGGGTATTTTTGGTGTCTGACATATAGAGCATGACATCATCTGCATAGAGCGCAATTTTATGTTGAGTCTTCCCGCTTACAAATTCATTTGATGTTTGGGTCCTCTCTGATGTGGATTGCAAAGGGTTCCATCGCCATTGCAAAGACCAATGGAGACAGGGGGGCAACCCACACGAGTGCCTCTTCTAATTTCAATCTGACGCGAGGTGTGGCCATTAACGAGGAAGTTCGTGAACGGCAGCTGATAGTTAGCAAGGACCATTCTAGTAAAATTCGGGCCAAAACCTTCCAGTACCAACCTTAAGTATTCCCAATTCACACTGTCAAAGGCACGCCTTGTGTCTAGGGCCACTATTGAGAGTTTCTGATTCATTCTTGTGCCCCTTTCGATAATGTTGATTGTCCGTCTGATGTTGTCTTGTGTGTGTCTCCCATTGGTGAAATCTGCCTGATCTCCACGTATTATTCCAGGCAAGACGGCCTCCAGAAGTTTCGCTAAACCCGCCTTCCATGGCAGTGAGGAGGTCGAGGACATGACCATTTTTCACCGTCATTAGCCGTAGTGCTCTCATTTCCACCTTGATGACGTTGAACCCTTCTTCAGTGTCATTTGCCAACTGGATCAGCTCCTATCTGACAATTTGAAGCCACTTGGCGTTATCTCTGGTTTGGACGCTCGGCACAAGGGATGCAAAAAATGCCTCGGCTGAGCTGAAAAGTTTATTTCGAAGGGATTCTGTCCTCTGACGTATTCCTTATCTTTGATAATACGTTTCCAGCTTGCTGGTCTCGGACATTTTTTCTGTAGAGGGCGCTGCGCATCGACGTCCACCGAGTCGATGTCCCTCGACGGCCACCGTATCGGCGCCGACGTCACCATGTCCAAAATTAGCCACGCGCTGTGTCCGTTCCTCAGTTCTGTTTTTCCGCGCTTCGTGGGACCTCGGAACGTCGTTGCTCAGTTCAGTCAGGATAACTCTATATCTACTCGAATAATGCCTACTCGTTCTCGATGGCTTCTTCATCGGAACCGACGACGCCGCGATCCGGCTTCAAGAAATGTCGAGACTGCAGTAAAAAAATTTCGATAACGGAGCCACACAGGATCTGCTTGTGGTGCTTGGGATCCGAGCACCATTGTTCGGAGTGTGAGGCGAAAGCCTTGAAGGAGCGGAAGGGGAAGCTCGAGAGAGTTAAGTCAATCAAAACCTCCTCGAAGGTTTCTTCGGTTGAGTCGAGGCATTCGTCTCCTCGCCGTCAAAAACATTCCCATTCTAGATCTCGAAGTAGCTCCCACCATTCGTCGAGATCAAGACACTCAAAAAAGAGACGTCGAAGATCCCCTTCCTCGTCTTCTGTGTCCCCAGAAAGGGTCTCCTGTCCCACTAAACACAGCTCTCAAGCTGAGTGGGAGGAATTCAGAAAGAAAATGTTAAGCGTCTTCGAGAATGCGGCCTCGACCCCCTCGAAGACAGCTGAGGTTGATACCCTGGGTGAAAAACCCAAAAAATCAAAACGCTGCGAGTCGCAGCACCCGGCGAAACATTCCACCCGAGAGCGCCACGAGCCATCGGGTAAGAAGGCACCATCTTCGATGCCGTCGTCGAAGATTCCTTCGACGCATGGATCGGCGCCATCGACGCTGTTGTCGAAGGGTTAATCGACGCATCGGTCGGTCGATCGACTCAACGCCATCGTCGACATCGATGCCGATGAAAGAGAAGACCAAGGCTACTCCACAGCCAACGGTGATTCCAAGGGCCTCCGGCACGACACCGAGACAGTCGTCGATGTCCTCGAGTAGGACCCGATCCTCTCGAGTTCTTCGAGACCCCTTCCAGTTTTTTCAACGCCGTTCTCGGCGCCTTCGAAGCCTGTCGCATCGGCGTCGACGACATCGAAGTTTTCTCGCCCAATAATGACGAGTTTGGCTCCTTCTGCCTTAGAGATGGGTTTTACACCATTTCAGAGGTCAGAGTAACTTGGACTATCTTCAATTTATGAAGAGGGGGAAGATTCTGGCCAGGAAACATTTGGGTTACAGAGGACCACACTGCCTATTTCAGAGGATTTCACATCTGAGGAAAGAAGGCTGAAGGACCTGCAAGAGTCACTACATGAGGCAAGTGGGCTGGACACTTCCCCAGAAGTGGAATTTGTTAAGCCAGACCCAGGGGAACATGCCGAAACTCCCTATAGAACCCTTATGTCAAGAATTATTGAATTTATGGGTTGGTCTGCGCCTTCCCCTGTTTTTCAACAGGATGACCTAACAGACATATTAGACAAAGGTCCACAGGAGGACCCTGTGGTCCCCTTCCATGCAGCCTTACAAAGGAAGATTACATCTAATTGGGAAACTCCTGAAGTTATCCCTGCGGTCAATAAAAGATTGTCAGCCAAGTATAGGGCAGCGGCTGCTGACCCTGAATACTTATCAAAACACCCGACTCCAGAGAGCCTGGTGGTTCAAGCGGCAACTTCATCTAGCAGTAGGACCGCTTACCCTACTGTCCCACAGGATAGAGATGACAAGAGGTAGGATTCTATGGCGAAGAAAGTCTTCTCTGCTTGTAGTATGGCGTTGAAGTCCATCAACGCCACCTGTACGCTCGCCAGGTTCAGTCACACACTATGGGAGTGTGCTTCATCAGCGGCTGACTGCATACCCAAAGGAGAGGAAAAGGAAGCCTTCCTTAACTGTAACGCTCACCTGATTCCCACAGAGACGCTGAGCCGAACTGGACTTCTACCGTTTCTTCTATCGTGAGGCGCAGGGCCCGGAAGATGCTCTGGATGGGGCCTCCGAATTTGGATTGCCTGGCTTGTAGAGTAAGTTTTCTGCAGGTGGAAGAAAAGGGATTGATTAACAGCTGGGGTGGATATGTGTTCCCACCAATCTCCCGTTTCTCACTCTTCTTGACCCCCAACTTGGTTTCTGCGAGCTCTCACCTTAGGTATTGTAAAGATGAGCTCTCCATCCTGCTTCAGGTGCAGGGGTGCGTAGGATCTAGTTACGTCACTGGATGAGAAATAGTTGCGGACACTGTGTCCTTTCGTCTCTCCTGCGGTAGCCGTAAGTATGAGTGTCTTTTCTCCACAGGAGCCGGGGCCCAGAAACCTAAAGCAGGTAAGTCTCTTGGTGAGTATTTGTTCTCTGTGCTTAGGTAATGCTCACCATGTATTCCTCTTATGCAGGTGCTGGGATGTAGCTGGCGTTGTGGCCGCGGTGGAGGAAGGTAAGTGAAAGAAAAGCGACTGCTTATTTCTAATGATTGTCTTTTTCTGCTTACAGGTGCCGAGATGCTGCCGGCGACACAGCCGCTGTCGCGCGTGATGAAGCACGTAAGTAAGTGGAAGAAATGTGGCCGCTTTAGAGCGGGCACCTCTGACTGTCTTTTTCTGTCTTTCAGGTGCTGAGATGCTGCCGGCGTCGTGGCCGAGGTGGAGTTCGGCGAGGCCACGGATGGGTAAGGCAAGGCGGCGCGGCTGCGAGCGTGTTAGGCGATCCTCGGCACACCAGTCCACTCCACATCAGAACACTGCGCACATTCCCCCAACTCCCACGGTTCGAGGCTCGGGTGATTCGGTGAACCCAAAGGACCGAAAACACCGTACCAACTTTGGTGTACGGGCTCAATTGCAACCCTTTCTGCATTGGCAATTGCCTTGGAGAACGTATAGCAGAAGGGGCGGCGTTACGTCTTCACGTCAGGCACGTGATCCAGTGTGGCGTTCCTCACGTGACCTTGGTGGACGTCACATGACTCAGAGACGTCACATGACCCAGAGACACACAGTATAAAGGTCTGAGAGACAGAATGCTCATTGCTTCTCAGCTGTCTTCAGACCCTGTTTGGCGTTACGAATTGCTCCTTGTTACATTGATCACGGAACTCTACCTCGGACTCCTTCGGACACCCCTTTGTACCTTTGCTTGGAACTGTTTACCTGTTGCCGGATTTTTGGACTTCAACTCGACTTGTCTTTGGATCATCCCTTGATACCCCTTGCTGAACTTCTACACCATTTCCCTTCTTGGGATTCAAGTCAAGCCCTCTCTCCTACAGGTGGCTAACCCTACATCCATGCTCACCTGCGGTTCTACTATTCCAGGGACCGCCGCATCATCTGAGTCTCGAACCTCTCTATTAGGTTACCTGGGTTTCCCCAACACCAGATAGGTAAGACTCTTTAGATCCTATTGTTTACCTGATTGTATTGTAATTGCCTGGTACTTAACCTCGTTCCCTTTTGACAGCAGCATCAGTGTTCCAGAGGTTTTGTGGATCTGGGAAGACATCTCTCACCTGTGGCCTCAAAGGTCGCACAGCGGGTTTCTATTAGTTCCCCTGTGCGTCACTTGGGGACGGAGGTCTCATCGGTCTACACGACTCTCAAGTCAGAACAGAGCGTTTGAGAGCGCTGCTAATCAAAATTGCTGAGGCCGGATTCCGGTAAGTATAATTTCTAATGCTCGCCTTCTCTTTTCTTGTCTGTTTGCAGGTGTCCCGGGTGCTGGCGGGCGTGTCAGGAGCCAGAATGCAGGAGCCGACTCGGTGAGCGTCCTGCTGCTGATGCAGAATAACGCAAAGCACGTGTATTCCATGGGGCGTGGTTTAAATAGCAGAGAAGTGCTTCAGGTGTGTGGTCTTCCACCGGCCCCACCCAGGTAAGAAAAGAGTTCCTGAATAGAGGAACTAATTCCTCCCAGCCCTGATGGCTGGGGACTTCAGCCAGACTGGATTGTTCTGGGTATGTATGCAGCATGGTCTACCTCAGGTAAGTCCACCCAAGCATTATTACAGTTTATCAATATGAGCCCGGCGCCTATGGCGCCGGGACTGAAGTCCTTTATGAGCCTGGCGCCAAAGGCGCCAGGACACGGTCCAAAGGGCCCCTGTAGGGGTCTGCTGGGTCCGGAGATGTGGAAGAAGGGTCTGCTTCCGGGGGCGCTGGGCCAGTCCTGGCTCCTCGGGAGTAGTGCTCAGGACATTAACATTATTAAATATGGCAAAGATGCCATGTGCGAATCACTTCAAACGGGCATCGATTCCGCTGACAGTATCAGCAGGGCCATGGCGGCAAGTACAACAATCCGCAGGCATGCGTGGTTGCAAAAGTCTGGCTTTGCTCCAGATGTGCAGGCCAGAATTTTGAATATGCCCTTTGACAGCTCTTCACTATTCAGAAAAAAGGCTGATGACAGTCTGGAAAAGTTACAGACTTCTAAAGCAGCAGCAAAATCTTTAGGAGCTGCTATCCACCAAACTCCATTTCGCCCCTCAGGAACCTCTGGGAGAGGAAAGTCCTTTTGCTATTATTCCGCATTCGGGAAAGGCAGAGGACAGCCGGCTCAAAGAGGCCAAAGGAAATACACCCGAGGTGGACGGGTCAAAAGTACTAAGGCCGCAGCAGCAGCAGGTGCCTCTTTACCCTCGACATCTGCATCAGCCGCCCCCAAACCACTCTGAGGCCTTTCCACACAATACACCTGTAGGGGGCAGGTTAACTCACCATCTGACGGAATGGCAGGTTATAACGTCAGATACTTGGGCATTGCAGACAGTTGCCCAGGGTTACTGCCTACCCTTTCTACACATCCCTCAGAGTCATCCACCGGGGAACAGCTCTCTAAAAGTTCCAGATTCGCTCCTCTTGCAGGAAATTATAGACCTGCTAGAGAAAGGTGCCATAGAACCGGTACCTGTAGCGGACAGGAACAAGGGCTGGTACTCCCCCCTACTTTCACATACCAAAGAAGGATGGAGGACTAAGACCCATCCTGGACTTACGAGAAATGAACAAGTTCCTCAGGAAGGACAAGTTCAAGATGGTAACTCTCTCTCAGATCCTTCAGACCCTCCAGCTCCAGGACTGGCTGGTATCTCTGGGCCTTCAGGATACTTATTTCCATGTGCCAATCCATCTAAAACACAGAAAATACCTGAGGTTCGCAATTGGCGACTCTCATTATCAATTTCGAGTTCTGCCATTTGGGCTGACCTCCGCCCCGAGGGTCTTCACCAAGCTGATGTCGGTAGTGGCGGCGAGTCTAAGGAGGGAAGGGATCCACGTCTACCCCTACCTGGACGATTGGCTGATCAGGGCTGTATCTTCGGAACAGGCCCAGGCCCAGCTAGATTATGTCTGCCACTTCCTTCACAAACTGGGCTTCTCCCTCAATTTAAAGAAGTCACAGATGATACCATCACAGAGACTCCAGTTCATTGGAGCGGTCCTGGACACTTACCTGGGAAAAGCCTTGCCACCAAAGGTGAGGGCTCAAGATATTCTACAGATGGTTACCAAGTTTCAAAATGCCCAACGTCTCCCAGCCTTCGACCTTTTGAGGTTATTAGGCCTCATGGCATCCTGTATCTTCCTTGTGCCAGAGGCTCGCCTGAGAATGAGATCTCTTCAGTGGGCACTGAGAAGTCAGTGGTCGCAATTCTCAGGGAGAATGACAGATCTCCTCCGGATTCCGGACAAGGTAGCCCGCGACCTTCAATGGTGGGCCTATCCAGAGAACATATTGAAATGAGAACTGTTTTGGCAACCATGGCCGGAGATAACGGTAGTCACAGACGCCTCACTCACGGGGTGGGGAGCCCATGCCAACGACTTGACCATCAGCGGTCGTTGGTCTCCATCGGAGTCCAGACTACACATCAACCTATTGGAGCTGAGAGCGATCAGACTAGCGCTGAAAGCTTTCCTGCCATCAGTACAGGGGAGAAATGTCCTGATAATGACGGACAACACGGTGGCCATGCACTACCTCAACAAAGAGGAGGCGTAGGATCACTGCCACTGTGCAGAGAGGCGATGCAGCTCTGGTTTTGGGCAATCCAAGAAGGAATCTCTCTATCGGCAGTCCACCTAGCCGGAAAGAAGAATTTGACAGCGGACGCTCTGAGCAGGCAGAGCACAGTCTCCCACGAGTGGGAGCTAGCTCAGGAAGTCCTTCAAGAGATCTTTGCCCTTTGGTGAACCCCTCAGGTGAATCTGTTCGCCACAAGCACCAACAGGAAGTGCGATCTGTTCTGTACAAGGGAATTTCCCCCGAGAGGAGCTCTAGGAGACGCGTTCGTAGTGGACTGGGAGTTTCCACTGCTTTACGCGTTCCCACCAGTCCCTGTTATTCCTCAAATGATCAGGAGGTTGAGAAGATTCCGGAAAACCATGATCCTAATTGCCCCGGATTGGGCCAGGAGAACCTGGTACCCGGACCTTCTAGATATGTCCATCTGTCCTCCAATCCGTCTTCCACTCAAAGAGAATCTTCTCTCGCAGAAGGGAGGTCAGGTTCTCCATCCAGACACCAGAACCCTCAACCTTCACGCTTGGCTTCTGAAAGGGTGAGGTACAAGGATTGGGATCTCCCTGATGACGTCATGGAGGTGTTGCTTTCGGCCAGAAGGCCAGCAACAAAGTCTTTATACCGCTGCCGTTGGAACAAATTTTGCAGCTGGTGTAGGGAAGAGAATATCGACCCTTTTTCATGTGGTACACCAACGGTGTTATCGTTTCTACTCTACTTGGCAAACTCAGGCCTTCAAGTTGGCACTGTAAAAGGCTATCTCACAGCGCTTTCTATCTTCAAGCGCACTGCGGAGGAACCATCGTATTTCAAACTTCCTCTAGTGGTACAATTTCTCAAGGGATTAACTAATGTTTATCCCGCAAAACCATTCCAGGTTCGCTTATGGGACTTAAATTTAGTCTTAAAATCCTAATGGGCACTCCATTCGAACCACTTCACTCTTGTTCGCTGAGATTTCTCACGCTTAAAACTGTCCTATTGGTAGCACTAACATCTGCTAGGAGGGTGAGCGAGCTACAAGCTCTCTCCTGTAAACCCCCACATACAATTTTCCACAAGGACAAAGTTGTCCTACAGATGAAGCCTAATTTCCTCCCAAAGGTGGTTTCTGAATTTCATATTACTCAGAAAATTACCTTACCTTTGTTCTACCCTCCTCCCCATCCGGGGAAAGAGGAGGAAAGGCTACATAGGCTGGACCCAAGGCGAGCTCTCAGCTTTTATATCAGCAGAATGGCTAGGATCAGACAAGCAGACCAACTGTTTGTAGGATACTCAGGTCACAAGTTGGGACTACCCATAACAAAACAAACCATCTCCAGGTGGATTATTTTGGCCATTCCGGAATGTTACAAACTGGCAGGGAAAGAGCCACCCCAAAAGCTCAGGGCTCATTCAACCAGGGGTATCGCAGCCTCTTCGGCACTCCAAAGAGGGGTACCGGTCAGAGACATATGTGCGGCTGCCACATGGTCGTCCGCACATACATTCACAAACTTTTACAATCTTGAGTCCTCCATTGCTCAAGAGACCAGATTTGGCAAGGCCGTGTTACATTCGGTCCATCCCTAAAGGGATACATAACATTCACACTCCCACCTCCAATTACATGCCACTGCTATGGGAGTCTATCAAAGATAAAGAATACGTCGGAGGACACAATCCCTTCGAAGAACAAGTTACTTCTTACCTTGTAACGTTCTTTCGACGGGATGTTCCTCCGACGTATTCCTTATCGCCCCTCCCATCCATTCCCGCAGTGATACTTCCCTTGTGGTTGCAGCTTACGCTCCTTCAAGGTCAATAACCAATTCAGGCATGACTTTTCTTAAGCTACAAAACGGAACTGAGCAACGGACGCAGCGCGTGGCAATTTATGGACATGGCGACGTCGGCGCCGATACGGTGGCCGTCGAGGGACATCGACTTGGCGGACGTCGACGCGCAGTGCCCTCTACAGAAAAGATTTCCGAGGCCAGCAAGCTGGAAACGTATTATCAAAGATAAGGAATACGTCGGAGGAACATTCCGTTGAAAGAACGTTACAAGGTAAGAAGTAACTTGTTCATTCGTTGGGTATCTGTGCAAGTAGATCAGTGGACTCTTGGGACATGTAGTTTGAGGATTGTTTTTTCCTGAACAGATGGTTGTGCCGCTCTTCTTCTGGGAGTATTCGGAAGATGGGGGTCCAGGGGGGTAGTGAAGTAGACATTACCTCTGTGGTTTCGGATGTTGCTTGGCCGTCGTCAGACACTGGTCCCCCCTTTAGGTGTTTCTCAGGTTCTACTAACAGGGCTGAATGTAGTGTTTTGAGCAAACAATAACCCCTCCATGATGATGGGAGGTGCAAGTATGCCTTTTTGCCACAGACCCAATAGTAGTCAATCAGTGCTGCAGTTCCTTTTCAGAGGTTTGGAATGATCAATGTTCTGTTGCAGTGTTTGTTGGACCCCACAGAAACAGTTCCTTCTCCGTAAAAACAAAGTTCATCATTTTCTTCTTGTTGTTCTTTCGCTGGCTTCTCAATGGCGGTAACCAATTTCAGTTTTGTTATGTGATGTGCGCGCAAATATGGACAGATCTTCTCTCCAAATGCTAGTCTTTCTTCTGAATGACCACGGAGTCCCTCTGCTTTCCACATGAAGGTTGCTTCTTGCCACTTGTTTTCTGCGAAACTTGTTCCTGCTATGGCCTGAAAGGGCTCCTTGAAAGTCTTGGGATCTGTCGAGCCCATCTTGCATTTGTGACTGTCTGGATCAAGGAGTTTGACTCTGCATGCCTGAAAGGTGCCCTTTATCCTACATGGTGCAAGGTGGATGAAATATTGGGCCTCATTACGGCTTTGGCGGTAGCCATGCCGCTATTGGCACATGGCTGCCACCAAAACCGGGTCCGTGTTCCCTGAATGGGGAATTACCGGGCCATTCTGAGTTTGGAAGGCCCGGTAATTCCCCCTACAGGGAACCCGGGCCCGAACCTTCCCCATTCCCATTTGAGCTCCCTTAGGGTTCAATGAGAATGGGTGCAGGGAGCTAACAACGGGCCGATTACGACCGGCCCGTTGTTAGCTCCCTGGTCCCCTCGCGGGACCCGGTAACGACGCCTGGCTTGCATGTCTTCAATGGTACATGGCTCTGTAAGGAATGTAGCTGGGTTTACAGTTTTGCATCTCTTACCACGTGGATATTTGGGCTGGATAGAATGATTTCACATGCTGGTGCTCTTTTTGTGGTCAGTGTGGATTTTGATCTTTCTAGTATGTCAAACGGGGATTGTTCAACGTATAACGTGACACAGCTCCCCATAACAATGGAGGTACTTTACTCAATGGCCAAGACGGCTGTTGCGAGCGCTTGTTCGCATGTGAACTGACCTTGCATGACCGAATCAAGAGTGCCGCTGTAATGGGCTAGGGGTTTGTGTCCCATCGAGGTTTTCTGTGTCAGAATGGCTGTCGAAAGTGTGCCATTTGAATGGGAAAACGGGTACAGCGCCTGTTCATAATCTGGAGTGGCTAGAACTGGTGCAGTTGATATCAAATTCTTTAAATCATTGAACCCTGTATTAATTTCTGCTGTCCATCTAATGGGTGCTCCCTCTTTTTGGGCTTCTTTGAGCCCTTGCAGCATCGGCCTTGTATAGGCGGCGTAGTCTAGAATGCATGCTCTGCAATAATTGCAAAGCCCTAAGAACCTCTGCATTTCTTTTACTGTATTCAGTTTATAGTAGCAAGTACTGTTGCTGCTCTGTCTGGAATTATTCTCTTGCATCTTTGGAAATGAGCTGTCCCTAGTACAGGACCTCTTCCAAACAGTACTGGGGTTTCTTCTTGTCCACCTTGTATTGTTTTGGGCTAGTAATTGAAGTAGTGTGATGGAGCCCCTGCAACTGCTCTGCTCGCTGTCGGTACAGACCAGTTGGTCATCTACATACTGAATGATTGTACTGGGGATCTGAATGTTGCAGAAATCTTCGTGCAATATTCAATTAAAGATACTGGGGCTTTCTCTGTATCCCTGGGGTAAGCGACGGTGCTCATAGCGCCTTCCTCCCAGGGTGAATGCTGTAAGGTACTGTGATTGTGGGTCAAGAGGTACTGAGAAAAAGGCATCTTTCAGATCTACAGTGAAGTGAGTTGCCTGTTTCGGGATACTACACAGGATGGAGGCAGGATTTGGGACAAGAGGAAACTATTTCGAATGGATTGTGTCCTCCAATGTATTCCTCATCTTTGACATGTAATGTCCAGCTTCAGCTGCTTCGGAAACATTTTATTCAGCAGAGGGTGCTGTGCATCGATGGCATCGAGTCGATGTACCTCGAAGGCCTCCTTCGAGAGTGATGTCATCGGAGGATATATGTAGCCTGCGTGGCACCTGTTGGCCTCAGTTCAGTTTTTCCACAAACAGTGTTTGCTTCGTGTGAAACTCTGCATGCCTCATAACTGTGAAGTTTGTTACTTTGTGTGATTTTCAAAAAAACTCGTCCTCTTCATCGACACCGTCCACACCCAAGTGGGGGTTTAAAAAATGCAGGAATTGCGGTTCGAAGATGTCCCTAACTGACCTGCATCGAATCTGCCTGTGGTGCCTCGGGGAGGACCACAATGCTACCGTTTGCTCCAAGTGTCAGTCCATGAAGGAAAAGCCTTGAGGGAACGGAAGGGGAAACTCAAGGTAGGAAAAGCACCGAAGTCCCTTAAATCCTGAAACGCTAGGCCTTCAACCAATGAGTCGAGAGGCGACTCTCATTGGAGGAAGGCCGCCAAGCGTACCAGGTCTAGGAGTGGTTCCCGCCACTCGTCATCTTCGAAGAAGTCGAAAAGGAGGCACCACTGGTCGCCTTCGTTAACCTCTTCGTCTGACGGATCCCCCGTAATGGTCGAGTAAATCTTGAAAAAAGTCTACCTCAGCAGAATTGGAAGCTTTCCCTGTGGAAATGCTAAAAATATTCGAGAAACAAAGCTGTGCTCTGACCAAGCCTTCTAAGGGAGCCGGAAAGGAGAGGTCTAGGCCTAAAACATGCATGCATTCGAGCCTGTGTAAAAGGCATGATCCTCATCGAGAGCCCTCAAGGCCTTGATCTGAGAAATCGAAGGATCACTCGAGACATGGGGAGAGGTCGAGGTCCTCGACTCCTTCGAGACCATCGACGCCGTTGGTGCCGATAACGCCCAACAGGCCCTCGACCCATGCTAAACCATTGATGCCATTCACGCCACTGTCGATGTTGATGCCGTTGATACCAGCTGCGCCAATTTTGTCAGCTAAACCACCTGTACCAAGTGACCTTCCTAGAAAGGCACTATCTAAGAAAATGTTGACTACTTCCACCACCTCGAAATCCCTGGGTTCAAAACCAGAAAAAAAAATATTCCTCGTCCTAAAAAGGAATTTTTCAAGTCTCTGACTTCTATTTTCTAGGAGGAAGAAGGGTTTGATGAGTAATATGCCCCTTTTGGGCTCTAAGACAGTACATCTAATGTGCCTGAATGCCTCATTTCAGAGGAAATTAGAATTCATTATCTAAATGATAATTTGCACAATGCAAGTGCAATTGACACCTCTCCAGAGCTGGAGTTCAGAAGACCAGAACCAGGGGAACATGCTGACTCCTCTTACATGCAGCTCATGCCCAAAGTTTTTTAGTACTTGGGTTGGTCAAGGCCTCCAGCCCCCTATGACCAAGGTGATCTAACTGACATTCTGGACCAGGGTCCACCTACTGATCCAATTTTGCCTTCCATGTGGCACTTCAAAAAAGGGTGGCCAGGAATTGGGAGACTCCGGAAACTAATCTGGCGGTTGACAAGAATTTCACAAAAAAATACTGTCCCTCCAGTAGCGACCCCGGCTATCTGTCAAAGTACCCCACTACGTGCAGTCTGGTGGTCCAAGCAGCTACGGCAACTTCAAAACAAGTGGCGTATCCTACCATCCTTCCTGATAGGGGCGATAAGCGCGTAGATGGATGGGCGAGAAAGGTATTTTCCGCAGGGAGCAGGGCATTAGAATCTGCCAACTCGACATGTCACCTTGCAACATTTTCAGATACTCTATGGGAGTATTTATATGGCCGCAGAGCACATTCCCGAAGGGGAGGAAAGGTACGGCTTCTTAGCAATTGTTAAGGACGGCAAGGAAGCCATGTGTGAATCCCTTCAATCTGGATTGGATTCTACAGATCGCATCAGCAGGTCCATGGCTACCAGCACCGTGATACACAGATTTGCCTGGTTGCGGAAGTCTGGTTTTGCGGGCGGATGTGCTACACTTCTCAATATGCCCTTTGACGGGTCTCATCTTTTTTGCAGCAAGGCTGATGAGAGCCTTGAGAAGTTGCAGACCTCAAAAGCGGCAGCCCAATCTTTCGGTGCCGCTGTTAGGCAACCTCAGCCTTTTCATCCTAGTGGGCAACGCTGGAGGGGTAGATCTTTTCGCTACTGCTCCTCATTTGGAAGGGCGAGAGGAACGGCCGGTCAGAGAGGCCAAAGAAAATGTCCTCATGGTGGACGAGGTAGCGGTGCCAAGCCAGCTCAAGCAGCAGCCTCCTTGCCATCGGCCTCTGCAACAGCCTCTACAAAACCACTCTGAGGGCTTGAGTCACAGCTCACCATTGGGGGCAGATGTCTCAGCTTTTAGAAGAATGGCGAGAAATGACTTCAGATGCTTGGGCTCTGGAAAAAATAGCCCACGGTTACTGCCTCAGAACAATCCACCGGGGAAACACTCTGAGGATTCTGAACCCGCTCCTTGTGCAGGAAATTTTAACCCTGCCAGAGAAAGGCGCTATAGAACTGGTGCCTGTGGCGGAGAGGAACAAGGGTTGGTATTCCCCCATATTTTTTGATCTCCTCAAGAAGGACAAGTTCAAGATGGTCACTTTTTCTTAGATCCTTCAGGCCCTCCAACTTCAGGATTGGTTGGTGTCATTGGACCTTCAGTATGCTTATTTTCATGTGCCAATCCATCTCAAGCACAGAAAATACCGGAGGTTCGCAGTTGGCTGCTCGCACTATCAATTTTGAGTCCTGCCATTCGGGCTGACCTCTGTCCTGAGGGTTTTCACCAAACTGATGGCAGTGGTGGCAGTGAGTCCCAGGAAAAGGGAGATTCACGTCTACACTCTGGATTATTGGCTGATGAGGGTGCGTTCTCTCAAACAAGCCCAGCATCATCTCAGTGCTCCTGCCACTCTCTTCACAGATTGGGCTTCTCCCTCTATTACAAAAAGTCCCGTGTGACACCTTCCCAAAAGCTGCAATACATCGGAGCCAACTGAGGTGAGGGCTCAAGACATTTTTCAGATGGTGACCAAATTTCAGAGTGCCCAAAGTCTTCCGGCTTTAGATTTCTTTGAGGTTGCTCAGCCTCGTGGCATCCTGCATTTTTCTGGTGCCAGAGGCCCGCCTGAGAATGAGATCCCTTTAATGGGCTCTCAGAACACAATGGTCCCAATTCTCAGGAAAGATGTCGGACCGACTTCAGATTCCAGCCAGAGTCTCACAGGATCTTCTGTGGTGGGCCTACGAGGAAAACATTCTGAAGAGAGAACCTTTTAGGCAACCATGACCTGAGATTACAGTAGCAACGGACGGCTCACTCATGGGGTGGGGAGCCTGCGGCAACGATCTGACAGTCAGTGGTCGTTGGTCTCCACAGGGTCCAAACTACACATCAATCTTTTGGAGCTGACGGCAATCAGACTAGCGCTGAAGGCCTTCCGACCCTCTGTCTGGGGAAAGAATGTCCTGATAATGACAGACAACACAGTGGCCATGTACTACCTGTACTACCTCAACAAGAGAGGTGGTGTTGGGTCACTACCACTGTGCAGAGAGGCAATGCATCTCTGTTATTGGGAAATTCAAGAAGGAATCTCCATATCAGCAGTTCACCTAGCCCGGGAGAGCACGGCGGCGGATGCTCTGAGCAGGCAGAGCACCATCTCCCACGAGTGGGAACTAGCTCAGGAAGTCCTTCAAGAGATCTTCGCCCTTCAGGGAACCCCTCAGGTGGATCTGTTTGCAACCAGTGTCAACCGGAAGTGCGAACAGTACTGTTCAAGGGAATTTCCTCTGTGAGGAGCTCCAGGTGACACGTTTATGGTAGATTGGGAGTTTCCACTACTGTATGCATTTTCACAAAGTCCCCTTCATTCCTCATGTGATCTGGAGGTTGAGAAGATTCAGAAAGCACATGATCCTAATTGGCCCCGATTGGGCCAGGAGAACGTGGAACCCTGAACTTCTGGACATGTCCATTTATCCTCTGATGCATCTTCCACAAAGAGAGGACCTTCTCTCGCGAGAGGATGGTCGGGTTCTCCATCCAGAAGTCATGACTCTCAACCTTCACGCTTGGTTTCTGAAAACTGAGATACAAGGATTGGGACCTTCCGGAAGACATAATGGAGGTGTTGCTTTCGGCCAGAAGGCCAGCAACAAAATCTCTGTGCCGTTGGAATACGTTCTGCAACTGGTGCAGAGAAAAGAATGTTGATCCTTTTTCAGTGTAAAACTACGGATGTTTTATCCTTTTTGCTTTCATTAGCAAATAAGGGCCTTCAGGTTGGCACCATTAAGGGCTACTTGGCAGTGCTGTCGATCTTTAAGCGCTTGTCAGAGGAATGTTCTTATTTCAAGATCCCACTGGTGACTCTAAAAGGGCTCACTAATGTGTTCCCTCGATATCCTTTTTAGGTTCCGGTTTGGGACCTTAACCTGGCTTTGACATTCCTGATGTGTGCTCCATTTGAACCTTTGCACACACGTCTTTTAAGGTTGTTACCCTTTCAGACAATACTAATGGTAGCTCTAACATCATCCCAAAGAGTGAGCGAGTTGCAGGCACTTTTATCCAAACCACCCTCATATTCCACAAGGATAAGGTTGTTTTAAGGGTAAAATCCTCCTTACCAAAAGGTAGTTTCGGACTTTAATTTAAGTCAGAAAGTGATTCTGCCTTCCTTCTATCCTCCTCCTCATCCTGGTAAGGGAGAGGAAAGTATTCATAGGCTGGACCCTAGGAGAGAGTTAAGTTGTTACATTTCCAGAATGTCAAAGTTGAGAGTGAACCACCAACATTTTGTAGGATACACGAGACACAGATTAGACTAGGCTGTTTCCAAACAGACCTTGTCTAGATGGATCATTCTTACCATATCTGAATGCTACATCCTAGCAGCAAAGACCCTCCTGAAGGTTTGCATGCTCATTCCACCAGGGGCATGGCTACATCTACAGCCCTTCAAAGGGGCGTTCCCATAAAAAATATCTGTGATGCTGTGATGTTGCAACTTGGTCATCAATACACACGTTTACAAAGCATTATTCTCTGGATGCTTCCCATTCTCAAGACGTTGCCTTTGGAAAGGCAATACTTTACTCTGCCCTGGACAATCCTCAATGTATACACCCTCCTCCAATCATAAATATTGCTCTGGGATTCTGTCAAAGATGAGGAATACAGTGTAAAACACAATCCATTCGAAGAAGTTACTTACCCCTGGTAATGTTCTTTCGACTGGATGTTCCTCCAACGTATTCCTCATCACCCTCCCAACCTACCCCGTTGTAGAATTTCCCATGCTATTACAGCTTCCGTTCCACCAAGGCTAAGTACTATCATTCCCGTTATTATAGGGGAAAAACAGAACTGAGGCCAACGTGTGCCGCGCATGCTACATATATCTTCCGATGATGTCACCCTCGACAGAGGCCTTCGAGGGACATAGACTTGACGCCATCGATGCACGGTGCCCTCTGCCTAAAATGTTTTCCGAAGCAGTTGAAGCTGGACATTACATGTCAAAGTTGAGGAATACGTTGGAAGAACATCCAGTTGAAAGAACGTTACGAGGGGTAAGTAACATGTTCTTCTGTACAATATCGTTAAGGGGGCGAAGGTCCTGAATCATACTCCAACTCGCCCCTGTTACCTTCTTGATCGGATAGATGGCGGTATTGCATGGGAACGTGGAGGGACCAATAATTCCCTGTTGGAAAAGGGTGTCCACAGCCCGTATGGGGGCGCTATCAGTCCTGAACAAAAAATCTCCTGATGTCCACTCATTTTCCTGTGGGAGAGGTGTGATTGAGGGCAAGACTGCACTCTGGTCCCCTTGCTGCTTCACATGCCGCTCGTAATCTTGCTAACTCTGTACATGTGGATGACAACGCTACTTCGATGTCCCTAGCACTCACTCTGGTGCGGGTGGTGCTGTGCTCTTGCTCGCTAGGGCACCTCCCTCAGACACATAGGTTGGATTTGAGTACCCCTCTGCTGGTCATGTTAGTAATGGGTACATTTTCTTGGGTTGCCCCTTCCCATTCTCACTTTCTCCCAGGTTATCCACTGTCATGTTTTCCAATGTTATTTCTTTTTTCTGGGACGAGTGTTTCTTCAAATATCCGCCACAGATCTAATATTTCCTTTCTGTGTTGTAGTGGCTTCCCCTTGTATTTAGCAGTCAGGTATGTGGGCATCTGGTCTAAGGCACCCTTATCGAAGGACCCTTCCTATGGCCAGGAGTAAGGCATTCCCTCCCCCTTATTTTCCGTCACCCATTGTCTGTGGTACTTTTTAATTTCGTCACCGTACAGGGCAGGCTTTTACATGTGTGTGTTAGAGGGGTATCTGTCACCATGGCTGTTGTCTCACTTAGAGTGCATGTCCCAACAAATGTTTGTGCATTATTTTTCTTGTCCGTCTAAATCGTTGGGGCCCAAAGTGTCAGTCAATTTAGTCATCACATGCATGTTAGAGCTGTCAATACACTGTCAGACGATGTGGACATAGTACATTTTAGAAGATGGAAACAAACATATACTTTATAAACTATTTATTCTTCCTCTTCGAGCATCCCCACTCCTCTCTCATTCACTGCTCAGTCACACCATACCTGCCCCTCCTGGACCTCCTCCATACATGTGAAAAAAGACACTGAAAATAACAAGCTAAAACAACAATCTCTACTTATTCCTGTGCCCCCTACTTATACGGGGCTCCTAATTTGTCTCTTTATTTGTAATCTGCACTGGTCGGGACAGTATACTGTGGCTGCCACCTTCTAACCCCTCTCGAAGATAGGCTCCCTTTCCTTCCACTTTTATATTCTCTGTATAACTTATAATGTAAAGAAGAAAGAATACAAAATTGCCATAAAAACTTCCACAATCAAATAATCGCACTACCCTTTTACATCCAGTCACTGCGTGTTCCCCTCAATCACACTGCTCCGTTCCCACACCCAGACATTTATTCCTTGCAGTCTATACTCACGTTTACGCGTTCTTCCGAAAGCCTCTGTTCGCGGTTAAAGTCAAGTCAAGAGATAGTTTTGCAAGGATAACAAGGTTTTTATAAAATATAAGTGTCAGCAAAGAACTCTGCCTGAGAGCGCTCTGCCAAAAATTATACGGGCAGCACATTAAGATGGCCAAACACATCATCAGTGGCATAATCTTATACAGTAGAAATCTACATAGCTGGTTGCTGTGGACTTATACTGGGACCTGCTGCATAGGGGATGCCAGGCGCTAATTGACTGCTTCTTCCCAGTCGATCTTGGTACAAGTGGGTCAGCTGGGCTCATCCTTGTGGTGAAGGTCAGTGCAAACTTTAGAAACACTCTTTCTAATCTAAGGTAAACAACAGGAACTGGTTATTCATTAATTATGGCAGGCACCTGAACATCATAGGAAAGGGGTGCCAGAGAGAAAGGAAGATAAAATACAGTTATGTTGACCCATGCATTCAGGGCTTTGTTAATACCACAGCTCCCGCCCCCAAGGTCTTCCCCCGGGGATTTGATCTATGATTTATGTTAGGGAGAATTCTCTGTTAAGGCTACTGTCCCAAACCTAGTGAGTCCCCCAGCAGCTTTGCTGGATTTTTGGGGTTTATTTTATTTTCCTTCTAAGAGTGAGACTCTTTTTCTCCCACTCTTAGGCATGATTTGAGAATGTCCTTTGACTATGTAATGTGTTTTATGGGCTATGGGGTCGTTTACTCCATAGGGCATAATGTGTTTTTGGTATGTGTGTTACACAGCACCCTCAGTGCAGTTACACAGGGGTGTCATAGTGACCCCCAAACATAGACCCCATACCCTGGATGGACTACTGTCTCCCAGGGCATGTAAAGTCACCATTGGCTTTACTAGTCTCAAATTGTGAACAGAACCAGTACAAACCATCATATTGTGGAAGTACTGGTAGGAGTAATTTGATTGCCCCTGGGTCTGTTTTCCAAGGGGGCACTGTCCAGTCCCCCCTTGTCGAGATTCTGGCTGGTGGCAGTGGATACCACGCGAAATATTCCACAGGAATATTTCCTATGGGATTTTCCCATTGATTTTAAACGCACCACTTTTTGGTGCAATGTTAAATATACTGCCAGGTTATTTATTTAATATTTATTCCCCGGTTGGGTCTTTTTGCCAGGACTCGGTTTTAAAATGGCGTTTGTGTTCGCCTCTGAAACTCTAACCCAAGTCGAGCCCTTTGTTCCATTTTTTGGCAGGCTTCTGCACAGAAGCCCTCCAAATGGTGCCACTCTGTCTGGGGTCTACAGGATGTGTAGGAGGGGGATTAGGCACCCTGGATTGAGTTGCCTTGGCAACTCAAGTCACACTCTTGTGTGATTGGCCCAGTGGTGAGCCGCATGTTTGAGTGACAGCTAGGCTGTTCAATGGGTGTTTTTCTGCATAAAAGCAGGGCTTGGGGACTGTAACTTCAGAAGTCGCCACAGGACCTAAGAATCCGAGGAGGGAGAAGCTGAGCCGGCCTGCAACGACACCACCACCGGTGGAGCCCTGCTGAACCATCTCACCACTTTTCCCAACAACAGAGGAGATCTCCAGCCTGGAGAGTCTTCTTCCTTCGACTGGTGGGGATAACCAGTCTACCTTCTTTTCGCCTTCCTGGAGCATCTCGTGGCCACCTTGCCTGTGCCAAGCACCCCGGCAACCGGGATACCACGTTTTCACCACTACTGCAAACCGAAAGGGTAGTACCTTTGTACCGGAGAACTCCGCGGCTGGTTTCTTCCCTGGCAGTGCAACAACCTTCATTCTTCCTCCACGACGAGATCTTCTCTTCCTCTGGACGACACTGTGACTTGCACCCGCTGCCAGGAACTGCCGCCCCCGCTGGAGGATCCTCTCCATTTAAGGTACCGTGTTCCGCCTGGCTTCCCTTGCAACCGTTTGAACGGGTGTATTAAATCCTCGTCTCTCAAACCTGGGTTAGCCTGGGACACCTTAGCTAACTTTTCTGCACTGAACTAAACCTTTTTCGAACTACCTCCACAAACTTCGAAGACTCTGTGTAACTGTCTGATCTTGGGCATCTTCCGCCCGGCTCCCTTGAAAGTGGGCCTGGCGCCTAAACTTCATTGCTCACCAGTAGACTGTGCCTTCCTAAACTTGCTGTGGTGCTTTAAAAAGTATTTAGTGTATATACTTCCATAATTCTGCTTTTCCCTCCCTTTTTATTTAACTTGTTGGAGTGCCATCAAACGTTAAGCGCTCACCTCTGTCTGGAAATAAGTGGTGTTAACTAAGACTTGTCCAACAAGTAATCAGGGATGTACATATGATAATAGTGATTGTGTTTTGAACGTATCTTACCAATTTAGTGCTAGTGTGTTTTTATAAGAGTGTTAAATAAATAAGTATATACTTTTACACCCAAGCTCTGGTCAGTGTTTGCTTGTGCTACCGTATTTCTGTACCTATTTTGTATACTCTGTATACTGCCTAACTCTTCTTGAGGGATGTCTGACTGCTCAGCCACAGCTACCAAGTGAATCTGTGTGGTACAGACTGCTACCAAGTTGGTTTACTGCCAAACACCTGTAGTCTTAAATCTTTTGCAGTGGTCCCTAAGGGAACTGCACAGGTTGCTGCCTAACACGGAGCCATCTACAACGACGACACCACCGGTGGAGCCCTGCTGCACGACCTCACCACTTCCCCGACGACAGAGTAGATCTTCTTCCAGGAGTCTTCATCCCTTTGAGCTGGTGGGACCAACCAGTTCGCCTTTTTTGCCTTCCTGAATCATCTCGTGGTCGAATCGCCCATGCCAAGCACCCCGGCGGCCGGATAGCCACGCTTCACCACTACCGCAAATAAAAGGATCGTACCTTTTAATCGGGGAAACTCCGCAGCTGGTTTCTTCCCTGGCAGTGCAACGACCTTCAGCTTTCCTCCACGTCAAGATCATCTCTTCCCCTGGACGAAGCTCCGACTTGCACCCGCTGCCAGGAACAACTGCCCCCGCTGGAGCTTTCTCACCATTTCAGGTACTGTGTCCCTCCTGGTCTCCCTTGCAACAGATTGTCCAAGGTGTCCCGTAAATCCTTGACTCTCTATCCTGGGGTGACCTCGGACATGCTAACTTTACCTTTCTGAACTGATCCAACCTCTTTTGACTTTTCTGCAAAGACTTTGAGTGCATTTCCACTGTGTGATCTTGGGCACATTCCGCCTTGCTCTCTCCAAGAGTGGGCCTGGCCTATGAACTTTTTGCTATACAGTAGACCCTGCCTTTCTTGACTTGCTGTGGTTTCTTAAGTGTTGGTACTGTGTTATTTTCCTATTCTACCTTTTCTCTCCCTTTTTAAACAAATTGAGTGCCATCTACGGTTATGCGCTCACCTCTGTTTTGCTAAATAAGTGGTGTCTTAACCTAGACTTGTCGAATAATTAACGAGGGAGGTGTATATACTTATAGTGACTGTTTGAACTTGCTTGACATATTAGTGCCAGTGTATTTTTACAAGTGTTTTTTTAAATAATTATATACTTTTATACCAAAGCTCTGGTCAGTGTTTGCTTGTGCTACTGTGTTTTTAGCTCTATTGTGTATACTCTATATACTGCCTAATTCTTCTTGAGAGAAGTCTGACTGCTCAGCCACAGCTACCAGGTAAATCTGGGTGGTGCAGACTGCTACCAATTGGGTTTACTGCTTACTCCTGTAGTCTTAAACCTTTTGCAGTGGTCCCTAAGGGAACTGCACAGGTGTCTGCCTAACAATTTACCTTTCCTGGTATCTCATGTTACAGGAGAGGTGTGTTGCTATTGGAGAGATATGCAGTCGCGCGAGCTTTAGATCTGTGGTGGACACCTTGGAGAGGTCAGGGCCTTTGGGTCGGGTCACTGAAGTGTGGCTGGCTCCGGCCTGGCTCGGTGGGGGGCCCGGGGCCCTAATGTCAGTTTAGTGGAAATGGATGAACGCAGCGCAGGGCCTGGTACCGTCTCACTCTAGAAGCAGGGCACATTCCTGAATGAGATACTATAGATTTGCAAATAGGGTGGACAAAGGGAAATGGACTTCCGTGGGAATAGGGCTCGTGCGCAGCTGGCCTGGTGTATGGCGAGCTTGGCACCTCAGTGCGAACTTGCGACGCGAGCACAGCAGCCCTCGTTGTGTTGGTTCTGGGCCTAGTACAAAATGGAGTTGCAGAGCAGGGGAATGGTAAGTGCTATTCACTTATGTGTATATCCTACAGGGCCTTTGTATGCACCCTTGGGCTGGGAGCTAGTCCTCCCTTGTCGGTTGCATCGCTTCGGGTGGGGTTCGCCTAACTTGGAAGCGCCTATGTGGGTGGGATTTGCTCATTTCCATCTCAACATATCCCACATCTGACACAACTCGTGGTTGGTCCGAATTTATTTATTAGCATTTATAAAGCGCACACCAGCACAAGTGCATTGTGCCGCTGTTACAAACAACGTTCTTATTTGCATGAAGCATACTTAGTTACTTGACAATACATAATGCAAACTTGGGTACATGGCAATACATAAGCACACACTTTGTAACCAAGGGATGCCTGAGGTAAACAAAGGTGGTTGGTGGAAGCGAGGTGAGGAGGGCTTAGTAAATTGAATAGTGTGGTTTTTAGCAGTTTGCCTAAAGCTGGGAGGGAGATCTCAGCTCTGAGTGCGTTGGGTAAGGTATTTCAAAGTTTGGGTGCTATATGTGGGAAGTCAATTCCCCCCCCCCCACTTTGGCCCTTTTAATGGGCAGGATGCGCAGAAGATTTTCGTAGCGGGTTCTTTTGGGGCGTGAAGAGGTGTTTCTGGCAATAGTCTCTGATAGGTATGGGGGGCAGAGGGGCTTAAGCATTTATGGGTTAAAGTGAGGGTCTTGAATGTTATTCTTTCCTTTACTGGGAGCCAGTGAGCCTCTTGCCTAGCCTGCGTGATATGGTCTCTTTTCGGGATATTGAATGCTGCTCTGAGAGCGTTATTTTGGACTGTTTGCAGTTTGCTTAGATTTTTTCTGGAGGTGGCTGCTAGTAAAGCGTTGCAGTAATTGAATTTGGCCCCTATGGTAGCTCTTTAGATTTGGAGTTGGCTATTGAGATCCGAAGGTTAAAAGAGTTTGATTTAGCTTTGAATATCTCCTTCTTATATAGTGTGGCTAGTCTTTTGAATTCTTCCTGGTTGGAGTCATTGGGATTGGCATGCCATCTGGCTAGTGCGTTTTGTATACTTTGTACGTAGGACAAGCAGATCTGAGAACCAGGAGTTATGTGCATGGATTTTTTCTCTTTTTTTGGATTTTATCAGGGCTATAGCCTTAATGGCTTTAGTGAGTGTGTCAGCGTAAATGGCTGCAAGTGTGCTGGGGTCACTTGCGAACAGGGGTTTCAGTTCCGGGACTTACAGGAGTGGAAGAAGGTTGTCCTTCGTTTCTTTGGGCTTCTGAGCTGGAGGAGCATAGGTGAGTGCTTTAATGGCAGGTACGGTGGGGATGGAGAATTGGATGCAATTATGATCCGTCCATGGGTATGGTGAGTTGGAGGTGATAATGGAGGAGCAATTGTGGTCTGCCACCCAGTCGAGAGTGCAGCCTTTACCGTCGAGTATGAGTCGGGCAGGTAACTTTTTGTAGGAACCCTAGGTCTTTGAGTTCTTTAGATAAAGTTATGGATGTTTTTGTCATTGGGGTCGTTGTAACCCAGATTGAGGTCTCCGAGTAGTAGGGTTTTGGTGGAGCTTTTTAAATTACTTTCTAGAACATGGAGGAGATGTTTTTGGAAATCTGGGGCTGTTCCTGGACACCTGTATGTGATGTGTATGTTGATGGTTCAGTTAGGGGACAGTTTCAGTTTGGCTGAGAGTAGGTCAGCGTTACCTTCCCATGGGTGGTTGCATAGCTTAATGGACAGTGCGTCTTTAGTAATGAGCTACGCCTCCTCCCTTCATGAGCTATCTAGTCTTTGAATGGAGTAACCATGTGGGAGAGTTAGAGAGATGGCTGGGCCGGACACCTCATGGAGCCAAGTCTCTGTAATGGCCATTAGGTCAAGGTCTTGAGTGGTGATGAGTTTGTTAATCTCTATGGCATGGGCAGGGAGAGAGCGAGCATTTATAAGCACAAATTTAAGAACTGGCTAGGGAGAGGAGACTGGGTGGTGAGGAGAGGGGCTCATTGGGGAGGGGGGCGAGAGGTTTGGCGTGTGAGTTTGTAATTTGATCGAGCGGGTGGCATTGGTAGGGATGGCTGGGGTCCTTTGATAGTTTGTCATGCATAACGTATTGGGTAGGAGCTCTGAGTACTTGATTGTGGAGGTGCAAGGAGTAGTATTGATGAGGTGAGTGCGAGAGCCCAGTCTGCGATTTCTCCTATCAGTGGGGCTTGGGAGCTGGGGTGCAGTGAAAGTGCCGTGTGAGCCCTAAGCCTTGTAGTCCTAGATGTTAGGTGGAGCTTAAGGCAGAATGCGGCCATGGGACACATCCGGGAGACAGGGTCGGTTGAAGTGGCGACTTAATGGGGAGTGTGGGAGGGAAGGATCAAGTTGGGGTTAAGCATTATGGGTGGAACAGCAATAGGGTATGTGTAGAAGGGGAGTACTATTGCTAGCAGGAAGTGCAAGGAAGTGGAGGTGCAGTGTGTTATGATGCATGTGCAAATGAGTCTGTAGTATTTAGTGGGATACATTGGTAGGCAGTGGGAAACCAATACAATTTGGCTAGCAGAGTAGCAATGCAAATGGAGGGTACAAAACACAATATACAACAATGGTAGGGCCTGCAGTACAGTTAAGAGGGTGGCGTATCAGGGCAGCAGACAGCCACACGATGCAATGAGTTCAGTAAATTGAGGCAGTGCCGGCAGTCTCAAGAGCAAGGCACTTGGTGGTTAGGGGCGTACCTTGAGCATGTTAGATGCAGTGTAGTGGATCCGGCTCCGCAGCATGTCGAGACACCAGAGTTCGGTTTGTGAAGTCATTGCCTCAGGGATGAGGGTAGAGCTGCCGTGCGGTGGAGTACTTGATTAAAGCACACTGGCGAGGAGGGAAGCGCGGCAAGAGGGTAGATGCAGTGGGTGATCAGCAAAACCTGTGAGTGCCGTAAGGGTTGTGGTGGAATACTCATGGGGGTTGGTAGGTGGTGAGTGGAGCAGCGAGTCCAGCCGACCGCACGTACGGCTACGGACAGGCAACAGACAGGCTGAGACTTAGGCTCTGGGGCCCGGCTTATGCCTACCGGCAGCCCTCAGGTGCAATAAAGGCGGACTCGATGAGGGTTGCTAGGCAACCATGATACCCAAAGTTAAGCGCACGCCTCGGCGGCCATCTTAGGTGCAGCGAGGGGTCACAGACTCAGCTCGATGTGGGGGATAATGCAGCCCCAGGCTGGGAGAGCCTTGACAAAGGTATCTGGATGTGGTGCTTTGTGGACAGGAAGAGCAGCGCACAGGACTGTGGCTGCGAGGAGACGATATCAGCTTCTCCTGCAGCGTTACGTGTGATCAGAGATGAGGTTACAGCTGCTTCTGCAGCACGCGGTCAATGGTGGGCGGGGTAGACTGCTCTACCAGCTCCCAAGATGTTGTGGGTAACTGCCTGTGTCTCTGCAAGTGGGACAAGCAACAAACCGGCTGAGCCTTTGGCTCTGGGGGCCTTGGGTGAGGGGGGCCGGCTTAGGGCTACCGGCAGCCCTCAGCAGGATCTGGAGACGGACAAGGAGTCATGTGTCTGAAAACTTTTTTATTCTTTCTTTATTCCCAGCCCTATTCTACAAAGAAATGCATGAAATGCTCTCGTCAGGATGTCTTGCATAAATTAAGTCCTTGGTCCAGAATCCTATTCTAACCTGAGTTATCTCTGTACCGCTGCAAAGAAAAACACAAATACAACCAAGACATACTCTGGGGCATTGCTGAAATAAAGGGAAGGTGGCTGGTTTCTGACCCTTACACTTGTGTTTCTTTACCATTGCAAGGCATACATTAGTTAAAAAAAATTGATTAGCAGAGTTGGTAATTAAAATCGTCTTCATTAGCAAAGAAACTTATTCGATTGGCAGTTTTCTACTGATATTTTTAATGCCACCAATAGTTATTTGAAAATTAGCAAAAATACAGCATGTTTGTGTACCGTTGAAGTAAGATGTTAGTGAGAGGATTGTCTGTAAAATGTAATGGTTAGCTGCATGAATGGACAGAAATAAATGAATATGATATAAAGGCTCTGAAAACAGTTTTCAATGCAATACTCTGTAAAATTGCGTGCAGTCAGCGCACAGGGCACTGTCCCGTATATTGTATGTTTGATCCATCATTTGCTGTGTAAGAATTTCAGAAGTTTCATTAATCAAAGTTCAAAATGTTAAATGAAAGTCACAGCCTGAGACGAAATATGTAGTATGGTATTGCGGCAGGTGGGGTATTGGGCAACTTCAGCAGGACCCTTGTCTGTCAGTGATATAAACTGTTTTCAGTATAGTGTTAAATACCACTTTTGGGGGAGAGCAGAGCCTCAAGTTCCTCAAGCCAGAGCAAGGTAGGCCCAATCACAGCAATCCAACCCGGTTGACCCATGAATCCGGTATTTATCGCTATTAGCACTAGGCGCCCCTCTCGGGTGCTAATAATTTTTGTTTGTTTTTAAGGGAACCTGGCTTTGCACAATCTTTTCTTCCCTTAAAAAGAAATTTCACATATGTCTGCAATTGGAAATAACTATTTCCAGGACATGGATGTGAGCCAGGAGGTGCACAGGTGTGAAGGCAGGGGCCTGAGGAAGGGGATGCATGGGGTTGTTGTATGGCACTCCATTGGAGCGCAATTCTGGGCACCACCATCAAAGACAAGGTGAAGGCTGCACCGAGGCCCGGCATGAAATGCAGGCGGCTACTTGCAGATCCTGATTGCATTCCCGGCCTCTCCCAAAAGTGGTAATACATACTGCAATCATTATCATGGAGCAAAGCGAGGTCTGGAGGCTAACTACAGTGCATGGCATTATGGTAGATCTGTAGATGTACAGGCTGGATGGAACTTTTTATCTCTACTTTGTGTAAACATCTAGTTAGCTTTGTATACTAATTATGCAAGAGGAAAGAAAGTAAGAGACTAATCAGGGTGGCTGGCATAGATGGAATATTGTAGTTTGTGCCCATCTCACTTTCAGGGTAGCTGGTAGAAAGCACCCAGGTGATGAGATAGAATGTCCTGGGGTTTGGGATCAGCTCATGGGTTGAGCACATGTTGCACAGATGAATGCAACCAGCAGGTCACAGAAATAGGTCTGCCATCAAAAGCATTTTTTTTTAAATTACTTGTTTATAGCCTAATTTAGGCTTTTACAAGAGTGAGAAAACTTTTGTAGAAGAGTGTCGAGATGAAAAGGTGGTGTAGAATCCGAGAAATCTAACGCGGACATTGCTTTACAGATTAGAGATTTTGTCCATTGTCGGTTTCAATGTTTTGGCTGCGGCGATGGTCCAACTATTGTTATCGCCAGAAAGAAGACGTGTCCACCAAAGGTCTTCTTCGCTGAAGCCACAATCCAAGAATAGTGGTGAAAGGTGCACCTTACTCCTACTTCCCGTCCCCTTTCCTCCATACTTATGGGACATCTCTCCGTCCTGTGGGACGGGACCGGAGCACTTTGTAAAAAGCATCCACATTTTTTTCAAAAATGTGTCCCTCTTTCCTGCGCGGGGCCCGGCACGCGGCCGTATCCCCGCCCACCTTGGCTCCGCCTCGTGCATCGCCCATCAGTCCTTTTCTCTGCATGATCGGGGCCGGATGCACTTGCATCCTCGGAAGACTTTCTTCCCTTTTTCCCTCTCTGACTGTCGCTAGCGTTCGTTTACTACTCTCTCTATGACTTTTAAACTAGATTTTCCAGACTGTTCATCGTGTCACAGTCGCTTCGCGAGTGCGGATCCCCATCCTCTTTGTTTAGAGTGGTTGGGTCCGGAACACCGTTGGGACTCCTGTTTTTACTGTGACTCCCTTTCGGTCCGGGCACTTAAACGTCGGTTGGAGTGGTGGGAGGAGGTGTTCGGACGAACTCCTCCTTCGCATTTGCAGGCGTTCATCGACGAGAAGAAAAAACGCCTGGTAAGTTCTTTACTTTTCAGAGCACCCCGGCCGGGGGATACCTTTCCGGGTTCCTCTCGAGCCAGGAGGGGCTTTGATCGCTCTACTACTGGGGTTCGCGCTGAGGTGCCTGTCGGGCCTAATAATTCTACCTGAGTTTTCTCCGAGGGTCTCCGTAAGGGGCCTGTGTCCACCGGAGTACGCTCCGAGGCCCCTCCTGTGTGGGCTGTTTGTAGACCCAGTTCTACTGAGTCGTGGGTTACCAGAGCTTGCTCTGAGGCCGCTCTTTTGGCTTCCCTCAAAGACAAAACCGGGGTGCGCCTCGGTCTTGGCTGGGCTTGAGGTTACCGAACGGATGTTCGAGGCCCGTGCCGATAAGGCTTCTACCGGGCCTAGGTCCGAGGTCCCTCGTACAGAGGCTAAGGATAACAACAGTTCTGAGGGGCCGGGCAAGGCCCTGTCGGTGAAAGCGGTTGCTCACCGTTCCCGCTCTTGTGGTGACACCAGATCTGTTGAGGGGGCAAAGAAGAAAGTTTCTTCTTTTACGGCAGTGCCGAGGCCCTTCCTTCGAAGGCTCAGTTGGCGGTTGGTATGTCGCAGAAACATTCCAAGCCTCATAGTACCGGCTCTGCCGAGGTTCCTTATGTTAAGGCTAAAATTAAGACCCCTGACCCATCGACGGGGACCCCTGTCTCACTTCCTCACGTGCCCCAGTTCCCCTCAGATGAGGACAAAATGGCGGCCGTTCCCGCCACGACCACGGTGGCCATATCAGGTACTACCCCTACAACTACGCCATCGGCCCCTGGTGTAGGGTTCGGTCCTTCGGGTGAACATAAGGTCCCTTGTGCGCATCCTTACTGGCCGGTTTATGATTGGAACGCCCGGATGCCTCCTCTTCACAATGTTTCGTTGCCCGCAGGGGCGGCTCTCTTGATTTATGTGGATTCGTCGGTGGAGGGGCCTGTGTGGCACCCTTCCCCGTTACGTCCCTGGATTTGTCCACCTCATGAGAGGCCTCCTCAGGTTCCGAAACAATCTCCCGAGGACGCTTTTTTCGGTAAATTTCAAGCGCTTATGCGCACCGAACCCATGAGGGAATATTTCAAAGGGTTTTTCAAGGAGATATGTCCACCCGCGCCTCCGGCTCCACCCGTTCCTCCGGTGGTCCTGGCGGCGCCTCCCTTGCCCGTGGTGCCTCCCCCTGCGCTTCCGCCTGTGCCACCATTGTCCCCAGTGGACAAGGCAGTGCCTGACACGGCTCAGCAGGATCATGACCAGTCAGACGACCCTCAAGGCGATCAGGACAACGAGGACCTTCCCTGCTCTATCAGAGCTTTCCATGACTGGGTGCTGGACATGATGAGTTTCTTAGATATTCCGGTGCCCGAGGCACCTGCTCCGCAGGAGGGCGTGCTTTCTGGGGCATTCACCTTGTCTCCTTTGGAGCGTACCGGCCTGTTCTTGCAGAAGGACGTTCTGGCCGAGGTCCGAAGAGTTTGGGAAAAGCCACACTCAGGACTTTTTGTCAATAAAAAGATTGACGCGAGGTACAGGCTGCATTCTTCGGAAGAAGTGGCCTTGTCGTTTTGTCCGCCTCCCTCCTCCACAGTGGTGGCTGCGGCTACCTTGCAATCCAGGCCTGCAGCATCCTCCTCTGCGACGGCTACTCAGGTCTTGGGAAAGGAGGACACGCTCCTGGACTCCCTAGGGAGGAAAATCTTTGCCAATTCCGCCTTACAGCTCAGGCAGGCCAATGCAGAATTGATTTTGGCGGGAGCTAACATGCGGATGTGGAGAGGTCTGTCAGAGTTTGAGGAGCACATTCCGGTCGAGAAGTTGGAGGATTTCAGAGGAGGCCTTTCCGATGCCAGGGTCTTGGCCCAGGATCTCCTGGAGGCCTGCGGCTCATCACATAGACACCTCGGCTCGGGGTCTGATGCTTGGGGTTGATACCTCGTGGCAAGCGTGGCTGTATGCCACTAAGTTCTCGAAGGAGGTGCAAGACAAGGTTCTGGACCTTCCATTTGATGGTAAGGAGCTTTTACACTCTTCTACTGATGTAGAGCTCACCAAAACCAAAGATAGCACTCAGACGGCTAAATCATTGTCTGTTCTGGTTAAAGCTCCCTTCAAGACTCAAAGGCCATTGTCGCAAGGTCGACCTTCCTGGTTTTAGGGGCTTCCTCGACCGCAAATCTCGCAGAGTGGATACTCCGGCGGGGAATAACCGCCGTAGACAACAGCGTACGTGGTTTTTCTCCCGCTCCTCAGCCTCCTCATCAGGTTCAGGTGGCACCGCCACCGATAAGCCTGCCAAATGAGGGTTTTCCGCGCTCGCACGAGACCCCGGTGGGAGGACGCATTGCGTCTCATTGGGAGGCGTGGCAGGCCATCACAGAAGATAGATGGGTCTTGTCAGTCGCTCAAGCGGGCTTCCGCTTAACTTTAGCCCCTACCCCACCCCTCAACCCTCCTTTTCAGCTGTCGGACTCACCCTCCCTCCCTCAAGGCCGAGGTTCAGAAACTTCTGCACCTCAGAGCTGTGGGACCAGTTCCCCTTGCGGAGCGAGGGGAGGGCTTCTACTCCCGGCTGTTTACGGTGCCCAAACCCAGCCAGGCTGGCCTGCGCACCATCTTAGACCTTTTCCTACCCCAAGAGAAATTCAAGATGATCACGCCCGGCCAGATTCGCTCCTCTTTGCAGATGGGCGATTGGCTCAGCGTGGTGAACCTTCACGATGCGTACATGCATATCCTGATTTGGAATCCAAACACAGGAGGTATCTCCGCTTCTCTTTGGGAGAGGAGCACTTCCAGTTTCGGGTGCTTCCTTTTGGCCTCAGTTCGGCGCCACGTGTCTTCACGAAGATGATGTCGGTGATTGCGGCCTATCTTCGTCTCCAGGGTATCCATGTGTATCCCTATTTGGATGACTGGCTCCTACGCAGCCCTTGTCCGTTGGCAGCAGCGGGCAACCTCCAGTCTCTCCTTCAGCTCCTGTTCCATCTTGGGCTGTCGGTAAACTGGCGGAAATCCTCCATGACGATCTCACAGGACCTGACTTTCCTGGGTTTTAGTTGGAACACAATTGACTGCCGAGTGTATCTGACCGGGGACAGAATGGCGGATCTGTTGGCCACGTGTCAGATGTTTGCGCAGTCAGAGAGCATGTCGGCCTGGTGGTTCCAGAGGCTTCTGGTCCTCATGGCCTCGTGTGTACTGGCTATTCCTCTTGCTCTTGCTCGTCTCAAAATGAGACGTACCCAGATGGCTCTTCGGAGTTCCTGGTGTCAGGCTGTGGACCCGGATTCCAAGCAGATAATGATTCCGGATCCCATGAGAGTGGACCTGGACTGGTGGTCATCTCTCAGCAACCTGTCAGTGGGTGCGGGGTTCCAGGACCCAGCCCCCATGGTGACGATCACGACAGACTCCTCCTTTTGGGGTGGGGTGCGATGTTAGATCTTCTTCAGGTTTCGGACCTCTGGTCACCTCAGGACAAGCTCCTGCACATAAATCATTTGGAGCTTCTGGCGATTTTTCTGGCGCTCAAGGCTTTCAGACCTCTCATTGTCAACAAGGTGGTCCGTATAAGAAAGGACAATGTGGTATCAATGTATTACATAAACAAGCAAGGGGGAACGAAGTCTCCCCCTCTCGTGGACCTGTTCATCCAGATTTGGGAGTGGGCCGTGCTTCATGGGGTCTGGCTGCTTGCAGTGCACATCCCGGGCCAGCTGAATGTCACTGCGGATGCCCTCAGCTGGCGGACAGTGGTCAGCTACGAGTGGGAGTTGAAGGCGGAGATCCTCTCATGGATTTTCTCGCGTTGGGGCACACCGGAGGTGGACCTCTTCGCCACGGCGGTAAACAAGAAGCTTCCTCAGTACGCCTCCAGAAGGGGGCTGGGAGCCTCCTCTCTGGGGGACGCAATCGAGATTCCATGGCACAACATGAGAGTTTACTCCTTCCCGCCTCTTCCCCTAGTTCATCGAGCAATTTGGAAGTTGAAGAGCTCTGTCAACTGTTCTCTTCTACTGATAGCTCCGTGGTGGCAGGCCAAGTTTTGGTTCTCAGAACTTCAACACCTGTCGGTGTGTCTGCCGATCAGGTTACCAGTAACTCCCGATCTTCTTCACCAAGGGGAACAGCAGATGTGGCACCCCTCCCCACAATCGTTCAACTTGGCGGCATGGTGCCCGAGTTCACATCTCTAGAGCATTTGGGTTTGTCTGCGTATACCATGCGCATTATCCAGGCAACCAGGAAACCCTCGACCAGATCCCAATACAAGAGTAAATGGCTCAGGTTCTGTCATTGGTGTTTGGAGAAAGAATTGGACCCGAGGGTGGCAACGATTGACACGGTGCTGTCCTTCGTATCCTCCCTAGCAGATTGAGGGGTTCATGTTCTGTCTTGCAGGACTTATCTCTCAGTGATTTCCGCTTACCTCTCTACAAACCGGTGTTCTTATTCTTTAACTAACCCGGTGGTGAAGAGACATTTTGCTGGCTTGACACGCATCTACTCTCCGGTTCGTAGTCCGCACCTGCCTTGGGACCTAAATGTAGTCCTGACGGCGCTGTGCCATAAACCCTTTGAGCCAATGGCTACGGTTGGCCTCAAGTACGTGTCCTGGAAAGTGTCCTTTCTGGTCCCCGTTACGTCAGCGAGTAGAGTGAGTGAGCTCCAGGCATTGTCGGTGGAGCATCCTTTCTTGGCCTTTCACAAGGACAAGGTAGCCCTTCGGACGAACCCAGCTTTCCTACCAAAGGTAGTGACCGATTTCCATCTGAATCAGTCGATTTCCCTTCCGGTCTTTTTTCCGAACCCTGCCTCGGAGGCAGAAAGGGTTCTACACTGCCTGGATGTCGGAAGAGCTCTTAAGTTCTACCTGGACAGGACTTCCGAGCTTCAGAGTTCTTCCCAACTGTTTGTGACCTTCGGTAACCCTCAGGGCAGCCCGGCGTCTAAGGCATCTATTTCCAGATGGATTACCGCCTGTATCACGGAATCTTTCACCGTTCAAAAGCTGAAACCTCCTAAAGGTATCGATGCACACCAGGTGCGAGGCAAGGCAGCCGCGGTTGCTTTTCAGAAGTATGTTCCCTGCGAGTCCATCGCTAAAGCGGCTACTTGGGCCTCCCCATCTGCTTTCTGTAAACATTACTGCCTCGATATGAGCTCTAGAGCTGATGCTCAGTTCGGCCAGGCTGTGCTGAAGAACCTGTTTCAGTAAGCGGTATTTCCATCCATCCATAGTTCCTGTAAGGAGTGCTTGGGAATCTCCCATAAGTATGGAGGAAAGGGGACGGGACGTAGGAGTATTACCAGGTTACTCACCGTAGTGACCACCTTACTCCTAGTCCATAGTCCCCTTTCCTCCATACGCCCGCCGTCCCCTCTAATAAGGTTACTCTGTTATTGCTAATGGGTCTTTGACCTTCCGATAGAAAAGGACTGATGGGCGATGCGCGGGGCGGAGCCAAGGTGGGCGGGTTACGGCCGCGTGCCGGGCCCCACGCAGGAAAGAGAGGAGGGACACATTTTTGAAAAAAATGTAGATGCTTTTGACAAAGTGCTCCGGTCCCGTCCCACAGGACGGAGAGATGTCCCATAAGTATGGAGGAAAGGGAACATAATATATAAATAGAGATCTGTTCGATCTGTTAGCTTGAGAAAGATTTCAAGGTTCCCCACACTACGCCACCGCCTTTCCCCGACCTTGGCTGCTCTCTCTCCCCATAAGGCGATAAGCACTGTAGCAAATGTCTGTTTGTGGGCGGAAGAACCTCTGTTCTATGTCAAGCACAAATTCAAAATATCGGCCCCAGGTGCTGGAAAACCATGTCATATTTCCTGTTAACGTGTGCTGATAGTTTCTCCATTGCAATGATTTCCCACACTTTGATCCACCAGTACGATGCCATCGGCCCCTCCTTTGTTTTCCATTATCGTGCCCAATTGAGTTTTGCTGCCAGTAACAGTTGGGTTATTAGTTCTGCCCTAGGGCCTGAGGCTGGCTATACCCCGTCTTCTGGTACCTCCCCGGGAGTATGACTCGGGGTCACGGCAGGCGCGACGCTCCAGTGATGTCCTTTATTCTTGACTTCTTGCCAATTCGTTTGTATTACTGGGCACTGCTACCACATGAAAAAGTTCCCCAATTGGCCACATCCGTGCCCACAGAGGCCAGAGTAGTCTGTTGATATCACATGCAGACGCTGCAGTGTCATGTACCTTCTAAAACAGAGTTTAACTGCACATACTTTATACCCCGTGCACCTGGAACTCCTGTTAGTTCGGGCCCATATATGTTGATAAGAGTCTGACAGAATCTCCACCCCCACATCATCCTTCTATTGTTTCGTATAGGAGAGCTTGCCCTCCAACGGAGCTTTATCAAGTAGACGATAACACTGGGTGATCCTATGAGTACTCTGCTGTTCAGACAGTTGGAGTTCAATTCCCCTTTGAGGGCGTGTGCTCGCCTGTTTTATTTTCTGGTTAGAGACCCATTGTCTAATCTGACAATATTGAAAATGCTCCGATTCTGGGAGTGTGAATTTAGTTTTGCATTCTAGAAATGTTAGGGGGAGACCGTCTTTATGTAGGTCGTTAAGTCTTAGAAGCCCCAGGGATTCCCGGCAGCTGAATGACTGCCTTTTCAGACCTGGTGAGAACTCAGGATTCTGCAGTAGTGGTGTTAGTGCAGCTATATCAGATTTGATTCCCAACCGTGTGCGAGCCCTGTCCCAGATATCAAGAGATGTTTGTGTGGATTCAAGCAAACCCACCCTGACCTGTCTAGTTAAGAAGGGCTAGTTGGCTAGTGGAGTGTCGGTCATGCCCTGCCCTATCCCCTTCGATTTCGGCTTGTTTTCTTCTAATGTCCAGGCGAACATAGGAGCAATCTGGGCTGCTTGGTAATACCTATGCAGAGAGGGGACTCCCAGTGGCCCTAACACTTTTATTATGAGCAGCGTTTGCCGCAGGATTCTCAGGCGTTTCCCTTTCCAAATGTACTGCCCTACTGCCCTTTGCAGGTCTGTCAGCTGTTTGTCAGAGATATTAATCGGTAAGGCCTGAAACGTGCATAAGAGTCTGCACAAGATTGTAATTTTGACTGCAGTTCTCCTCCCAAGCCATGATCTTTATTGAATTTCCCAGCTTTTCAGGGTGTATTTTGTTTATTTCCATACTTGCAGGATATTGGCCCCCATTAAGGTCTCTGTATGTGTTAGTGATGTTTGCCCCACGTATGTAAACCCCCTCTCCACCCACTTGAAGGGGAAGGCCGACTGAAGTTCTAACTGGATGTCCTGTGTTATTCTTATTGATATGCCTATTGATTTTTGGTGGTTGATGTGAAACCCGGAGAGCCTGTGAAACTCCTGTAACTGGTCCATTAAGGTGGGGTAGCGACTGTTTGGGGTCTTTTATGAAGCAGATTACATCATCCGCATAAAGCGCTAATTTATGTGTGTTCCTGCTCACTTCAGGCCCTGTATGAGGGCACTATTCCGAATTATTTGTGACAGCCGTTCAATGGCCATTGCAAAGACCAAGGGTGACAACAAGCACCCTTGTCTTGTTCCTCTGCGCAGAGTATTTGGTGGTGAGTTGTTGCCGTTAACACTGATCATAGTGGAGGGGATTTGAAAGTTTGCTAAGATTAGCCTGATATTAGGCCCAAGGCCATATAATGGTAAGAGGGCTTGTAGAAAATCCCAGGCCATGCTGTCAAATGCACGGTGTGCATCTAGAGAGATGAGTGAGAGTCCTCTCAGGAATTTCGGGGGCCATGCTTATTAAATTAATCACCCTCCTAATATTGTCATGGGCCCCTCTATTCCTGATAAACCCTGTTTGGTCTGCGTCTATAATGTGTGTAAGAACTTCCTTCAGTCTAGCCGCTATGATATTACTATACAGCTTTGCATTTGTGTTCAATAGTGCTATTGAATGGTAAGAGGAGCAATCCTCCGGGTCCTTCCCTGGCTTCAGTAACAAAGTGGTTGTGGATTCAGCCATAGAATTGGTCACCTTTCCAAAGGTGGAAAATGAGTTAAAAAGTGCTGTGAGATGTGGGGTCAGCTGGCCCACGAACGTTTTGTAAAATGTATTGGTGAAACCATCCGGTCCAGGGGCTTTCCCCCAGGGAGAGATCGTATAACGTGAATAACCTCTTGGGATGAGAAGGGATTTTCTAGTACGTCACGCATCTCCTCTGCGATTTTAGGGTGCTGAACTTGTCTAACAAAATCTCGAATGCTGAAGCGGTCCCCTTTATGTGAAGCAGAGGCGTTCTTTAAGAAATGTTCCATTACCTGCAACTTTCTCGTTTCAGTGGTGACCCTCTGCCCATCCTCTCAGGGCACCTATATAGTTACGAGTAGACTTCTTCTTGAGCATTGCCGTCAATAGTTTATTCGCCTTATTACCCCTAGAGTAATACAATTGCTTAGTCATATGTAGTGATTATGCTGCTTTCTCCATCAAGTGGGCTTCTAATGCATGCCTGGCTATTTTAAGGTCTCTAAGCACCCGTCTGCAGCCTATATTATGTGATTTTTCTTTCTCCCATACCATTTCTTCTAGTTCATTGCGGATGAGCCGATGAGACCTATTCCAGGCTGTTGTCTGACCTATTATGACCCCCCTGAATACTGCCTTCCCTTCGTCCCATACAGTGCGCGTGTCAATACCCTGTGTTGTTTACTTGGAAGTATTGGGTTATTGCATTCTCTATCGCCATTCTCACTACTATGTCCCCAAGGATACGTTCATTGAGTCTCCAAAGTTTTCTTTGCCGTGGGGTCCCTAATTCCAGGTCGATTTCAAATATCACTGTGGAGTGGTCCGTAAGTGCTTTCGGCAGGATCTCTATAGTGGTGACTTATGGTATGAGGGTAGGGGAGACAAAAAACATTTTACCTGGAGAAGCCCCTGTGTACTGCTGAAAAGAAAGTGTATTCCTTTTCCCCTTGGAGGGCAACGCGCCACACCTCAATCCGTGTTAGTTCCTTCAATAATGTGGTCATGGCGTTAAAACTAGCTTTGCCATTGTTAGTCAGGGCCAGCATTTTATCTATCGTTGGGTCCACCACACAATTAAAGTCCCCTCCCAGTATTGCCTCACACTCCATGAAGCTCCCGTGAGTCCCAGTAAGCCCTTCCAAGCACTCCCCCTGTTTTTCATTTGGACCATAGATTGCCCCAAGTGTTAATTTTCCGATTTCCCACTTCCCCTTTGAACAGCAGCTACCTCTCCTGCGTGTCCCTCTGCACATCCCGTGTTCGTAACGGAAGCCCCTTACGGACCATTACAGCCACCCTCCGTTTCTTCTGTCCACTCGTTGCAAAATATGCCTGTGTGTATATTTTACAGATCAGGTGTTTTTCATCCTCCTTTAATAAGTGGGTCTCTTGAATAACTTGAATATCTATCTCCATGGAGGTGAGCCTCTGAATGATAGCTTTTCACAATACTGGCGAGTTTAGGCCCTCACGTTCAGGGTCAGGCATTCTATATTGGGGTTAACCATCATGTACTATGTCCTTTGTGTTAGGCATACCCCAGTGTGATGAGGGGTTAATGCGCAAGCTGGTGGCGGTAAGAAGAGAACCTCTTGCTCGGTATTCATGCATCGTGAGAAGAGCTGTGAACCAAAAACGATAACCATGATAAACAGTAAACCAAAAGTTTGTCCCCAACAAAACCCCAACCATATTTGCACTGGTTCTTCCTCCTGTGCGCTAACCGATCTGTCCTCTGTCAATTAAGATGACATTTGATTGGACCCCCGTCTTTCATGATGTCATCTCCTCCCCGTGCCCAATAATCTTCGTTGTGTGGAGTATGTGCTCACCCATCTGCCATGTACAGAAAGGGCCTTACCTATCAGAATGCCAGGATCCAAGCCCATATTCTGTGCCCCACACGCAGGTTGTATGAGTTATGTTGTTTCTTGAGCCCCCTCAATCTTTGCCCGTGTGGTGTGCCGCCTCCGAGAACTTCTTCCGTCTCTGCCTTCTCAATTTATCTCTGTTAGTCCATTCTTGACTTTGGGGCAACTCTCCTTGAATCCTCTTGCGGCCCATGCATCAATGTTGCTGCCTCTTCTTCAGATCTGATTGCGTATTTTTGGTTCTTAAAATCAAATAGTAGCTTGCAGGGGAACCCCCATCGATATTTGATCTTCAGTGCTTGCAGCCAGGCCGTCACGACATGCAATTTCCGCCTGTTTGCAAGGGTATGTGGTGCCTAGTCCTGGAATAACGCTATTTGTTTCCCTCGGAACTGTACCGGTTCTTTTTTCCGCGCCGCCATGATCTGTCTGTTCTTTTTGCTGAATGAAGTGGACACGGGAGAGGATGTCTGGTAAAAGGTTGCAACGCTGTTGCGCAGTATAAACCCTGTGCGTTCTGTCCATTTCCATCGCTGCAGATTCTGGGAGGGCTAGTAGTGTCTGCAACAGCTCCTTCACGTAACGCCCCAGGTCCTGGTCTGTGACTTCCCTGCTGATGTTGTTTTGTGAAAAGCAGTTCTCAAGGTCCTCCCCATTTGTTCCTCTAAGCTGAGGACTCCATTAGTGAGTTCCACTTGGCCATGCGCCTGCTCGCACAGTGTGTCCTCAACTTCATTTACCATTGTTTCCAGCTCAATCATATGGGAATTTAGGTCTGCCACTGTTCTCAGCATTGTTTCCTTAGTGTCCTTCATATCTTTAGTGAGCTCTTGCTTCAGAAGGGAGAGAATCTCCACCAGGTCTTCTTTTGGGAAGGATGCTGGCGTCGAAATTCCAGATGGGGCTGGGTGGATCTCGACCAGTGTTTCCTTGGGGTTCGTCTCCTAACTTTCCTGGATCCCCAATAGCGTCTTGATGTCACCTGACCCCGTCTTGGGATTCCCACCTCCCTTCGACATCATACTTGCTGCTGAGGTGCACAACAGTGTTTAAATGCTCACTCTCTCACAGGCCAGGACTACTGCGCATGCTGGGTTGGTAAGGCCGAGCGCACACTTCAGTGGTCTCTGTCTAGCAGGCTGAATGACTCCATGAGGAGAGAGTCTGTATGTTGAGGTGCCACTGCCTTGGAGGGGTTCCCGGGCAAAGCTACCTCTCAGGGCCACTCAGACCCCTGTTCCACACGTCATGGGCTGCTTTAATGGGTTCCCTGACCTCTGGCCATCCTGGGCTCATAGTCTTATGAAGTGCTTAAGGCGTTCCTGCCTGATGTTTTGTGCCACCCATGTGCTGGCTTCTCATTTATTAAGGCGTCTGCTGCATATGCCATTCATTCACCCAGGCTGCCCGCTTCATGAATGAGGCTATCGCCTCTGTGTGCTTCCAATGCTTTTCACCCAGGCTGCTTGCTTCGCTAATAAGGCATACCCTGCTGTGTACTTCTTGTGTCTTTCACCCAGGCTGCCCTCTTCAAAGATGAGACAGTCACTGCCGCTGCCACGCAGTGTCTTCCTCCTCTTCAGCGCTTGTCTTTGGCCGTCATCGGGGATAGGAGAGAGCCAGCCCTCACTGCGAGCACCCACAACAGACCGGACAGACGTCTGCACTGCCTTGCCCCGAGCTTGCTTGCGGATTCCGGTTCCCCCAGGCACTCACCCCTCTCCTTACTTGCGGGAGCCCTCCAGCTTTTCCGGGCGCATCATCGGTTTCCTCCGCACTCTGTGGAGACCCACCTTGGGGTCCTGCTTGTCAGTGCCAGGCTTCGAAATTTCACAGCTTCTAGTCCCAGCTGCCTCTGGCTCCAAGCCTCTCAAGCCTGCACCCGATCGTTATCTGGCACTCCTGCAGCCATAAATCATTCAGCTCCAACCCGGATCACAGGCATACTACGCCGTTAACTCTGTGGAGGATACCAGAGTTGACAATTTAGACAGCCATTTCTCTGCGCCCCCTAGCAGTCCTTTGATCATGTACATTTTCAAAAATGTTCCTTTGTCAATATGATGCACCTTCGCCATCAAAAAGAAATATAGTTTACGGTATGAGATTTAGATACATTAACGTTGACTGCAGAGACAATGCAGTGTTTTACAGTAGCAATCCTGTAATTATGCATTATTTATCAACATTCTTAGGAATGAAATTGCAGGACTGTCTTTCAAAAAAAATAAAGTTAACACATTGTCATGATGCCTACCTCCAAGGAGCCAGGTCCGACCCAGCAACCCCAGAGGCAGGCATCATTTCCCTCAGGGGAGTGCCAGCGGGCCCAAGCTGGGGCCCTTTGGACTCAGTCCTGGCGCCTTGGGCGCCAGGCTCATGTTGGACCTCTGTCCTGGCGCCTTAGGCGCCAGGCTCATAAAGCTCGACATGTGTTCAAGTGTTTTAATGTGCACTTACCTGATGCAGACCATGCTGCCACATCCAGGCCCTCTTGAGGCCTGAATAGGAACTACTTTACCCGTGGGACTACTTTCCACCCGGGTGTGGTCGGGGAAGGATACATACCTGATCGGAGGAAGGATACACACTTGGAACTTCTTCCAAAGCTATTTAAACCACACCCGATCAGCAACTCACGCTTCGCGTTGTTCTGCTCCTCGCAGCTGGACGCTCACCGTGTCAGCTCCTGCATCTGGACTTCAGCCACGCCTGTCAGCATCCTGGGTCACCTGCAAAGGGAGACAAGAGACCTACCAGCTAATCTGCACCACGGAGACATCAGCGACGATCCTGAAAGGGAAGACATAATTTTTAAAAGCATTTCGTTACGATCGCTGCAGCGCTGCATTTCACTCACCTTTCCTGGGTTCCTCCATCTTCAGCAGCGATCATCCGGATACACAGCCACTTCCCAGAGCCTAGAGAAAAAGACAAGAATAAGAGGTGAGAGAAGGAAGGGAATAGGAAAAGCTCAGTTTCCTTCTAAGACTTACCTGTTGGGTCATTCCCATTTCATTTCGGGTCTTGCTGCTTCCAAGCAGGACCCCGGCCCCTATGGGGAAAAGACATCAACATCAGCGCTTTGTTGCAAGAAGTCTCCAAAGGAATCTTCATTCATCACCTGAAAAAAGACAATAAGCATTATTATTTAAAGCTTGAACTTTTGAACTTGCAACAGAACTTTTACAGCGCCTTACCAGTATAATCAAGCTTACCTGAACTCCCATCCAACCTCAATCCAGTGAAGTAACTGGGTTCAACGCGCCCCTGCGTCAGAAGCAGGATGGAGAGCTCGTCCTTTCAGACCCTACGGTGAGACTTCACGGGGAATCGTGGAAGGGTATCGTGGAGGGTTGGAAGAGAGTGGGAGGCTTGAGCATAACTCAGTCAGTAGGTAATACTCCCTTTTCACGCACAGGGGAATATTCCTGCGAGCCGGAGAAGCCAGAGTAGAGGGCCCTTCCTGTCCATCTTCAGAGTCCTGCGCTTCACCATTGAAGAAGCATCAGCACTCGAAGCCAGACCTGCGCCTCCGTGGGAATCAGGTGAGCGTTACACACATACTGATGTTTTCCAAACACAATGCAGTCCGCTTAATAAAAGTATCATCTCAATTACATTTGGTTTGAAAAAGAAAAACATTTCTTGCCTAGCACTTAAACACAGGCCTTTGGCATTTGTAATAGCGGAAGAGATTATTTCCTACTGCACTCTCTCTATTTGCCAGCTGTGCTACACAAGTGTCAGTTTAATTAGCAAACCTACAGAATTGCATAGAAAATGTCTATGCCACACTGCTTATTTTATCCCTTGCCATAGACTCCTGGCCTATATGTGCAGTCCCAAACAGCAGTTAGTGTATTTTCAGTATCTTCCCTTCGAACCTCGGGTCGATCAACAGTCTTTATCCCTTCTAGTCCCTTGGGACCTCTCGATTCTCACCCTGCTTTGGGGTGTCTTCGGGTTCATTATGCCCGGAGGCTTCTTGCGGTTCTTCCCATTCTGGGTCTGTCCTGTGCTCTCCCCATCTTGGGGTCTCTCTTTGTTCTCTCCCCACCTTTGCTTTGCCGCCCTCCTCCCGGTTTCCTGGAGCCACTGCGTACCTTCATCTGTGCAGCGCTGCCTGGGAAGGTCAAGGATGCTGTTGGAAGCAGATCACTTGCATGACTCGTCAACTATGTTCCGCGTTGGATGCAGCTTGTTCGTGTGTTGGCGGCTTCCCTACGTGCTGGTCTCTCGGCTCCCCGTAGGTTCTCACTCTCCTTCACTCCTTTGGGCTGGGCCCTGCAGAGTCCTTGCTCTGGGGGCATGGTGACCTTTCTGTGGCATCGTCATCCTGTGGGAGTGCCACGCGTTGCATACTGTCTCTCTCTGCTGTGCGACCAACAGCCCCTTGAGGAACTCTGCTTACTTGAGATCTGTGGGCTTCTCTCTCTCTCTCTCTCAACACTTCTAATTGGCTTTGTCTGATGCTCCTTGAGGGAGCTGGGCCATTAACTGTTCTGCTGTTTCAGGCAAGGACTATGGATACCACAGAAACCAAACCAGCCGTTATAGAAGGATGTTTTAGATTATCATACATCCCTGCTCCCAAATAGCCAACAAAGTATTAGGGGTTGGAGGAATGGTGGCTAACGGCTATACTTTTCTGGAGATGTCCTGTCCCCTAAAGGGGCAGGGGGCACACACACAACAGGCACCTTTTTGCCTTTTACCCTAGCAGGTGTTAAGCGTAGAGTGCTCACCCCCACATGTCCCAAATGGGATGGCTCCCCTTCGGGGAGAGGGGATGAACTTCTTGGATTCATCACAAGAGTTTTAGGAAGAGATATGTGGAAACTATCACATTCAATGTGTTCAAAGAGAAGACATTGAAAATGATGTACAAGTGTTCAGATGGTTAAATGTGTTCATCTTTATGAACCTAATATTTCAGAAGATTATTTTGGTTCAAGTTTTTATATAAAAGTTCAATTTTAATTATAGTGATAAAAGGTTGTTTGATATAAAATGATTTATATGATTTACAGTAATATTATATAGTATATATATTTCGGAGGCTTGTGCATCTGCTTAGATTACATGCTACGCATTGGCCGATATCTAATGGTAGTCATGGAGTATTACATGATTTGTTTTTGAATCTTGAAAAGGGACGTTGACTGGGCATGTTAGTAATACTATCCCTAGTGTGATGTCTACTATACCCATGGTCCTTCACGTGTTGGGGTCCCACAGATTGTTTTTTTCTGCCATCGTAGTCTGTCGCACGCTCCAGAGTTCTGTAGGCTAATGCCTGAACTATTATAGACGTCACTTTATACATCGTTGCAACTGTCAGTCACCTGTCACCTCGAAGAACAGCTTAGACGTCTCTCAACGGAAGGACCAGGGGTCGACGACCAGCCCTGTTTTGACAGTGACTGCGGCCTACACAGGCCTCACCGGGCCTCGGCCCTTCCCAGTAGGGAGAGTGGGGGGAGGTCATATACTTTTATCATACGCTCTTACTTTTAGAGAATGCCTATTTTTCCACCTTCCCTTCCCTCTTATCGTCATGCTGCCTTTCCCATCCAATATGGAAAATACTCCCTTTACGTTTTGCCCATCTTGCGGTCGGAAATATCCCTGGGAGGACACGCACCGGGTGCAACCAATGTCTTCCACGGTATAACGTTGAGAAGCACTGCAAATCCTACAAGCTTTTTCGACCTAAGACCATAAAAGACTGCTGCACTAAGCGCTGGGCCACTCACACCATGCAGGCCGACACCACCATAGACGTGGGTGAATCTGGGGATGACCGCACCGACGTTGCTGGCGACTTCAAAGGCGATCGAAGTTCAGTAGAACCCCATGTCCGAGCCCCCCGACTCCCAATAAGCAGGCAGTGGTCCTGTTACGGAGAAGACACCAGGCAGCAAGAGCACACACATTTCACAACACACTAAAAACATGCCCCCTGGCCAAAGGCCGACCATATCGTCGACCGTTCACAGCCACTCGTGCCCAAGGAGAAGTCCCACTGTAAGTCATCTCTGTTCTCTGGACCATCACCGCATGACAGATCTCCTAAACAGTCACTGATTAGGCCCATTTCGGACACTGCGTCCAAAAAGGCCCTCCTTTTGCACACAAATGAGTATGCGTCAAAAGCTGCAACACCCTGTTCTAACACGTTGAAAATGCAAGTGCTTATCAAAAAACATGTCCCAAAAACATCCCTGAAGTCTAAAACATCAGAACCCACTAAAATGACCACGGACGCACCATCTAAGCCATCTTCTTCACATGAAACTGGCTACACTCCCTCTGAGGATACATTATCAGCGGCTCTACAACATAAAAGGTAGACCCACCTTCTAGAGACACCTGCCCTTCCTGTTTTCCCAAGGTCCACCGAATGGACACCTGAAAGTTTTGACAGGGTAATGAGAAGAATCTCTTGCTTTGTAGATATCATGGATCGTCATCCAGAGGAGTTTAGAAGCCTAGTGGGTTCTGCACAGAGTGAAAGGGTATCTGGTGGTGAACCGCCTTTTAAGGTGTTATGGTTAGACAGCTCTCAACCCAGCACTTCTACCCAAACTCCTGTTGCATCATATATCCAAGACTCTCTCAGGACTTATAGATTGTAGATCCTTCAGACTTGCAGGATCCAGGGTCTCAAGGCGACCAATACAGTCAAGGCCAAGACCATTATTGTGATGTTGACCCTGATATTTATGTCATACAGTCTCCAGATGACCAGGATCAGCCTGTGGCTGATTTCCCACATGGACAATCAGCTCCAATACAATGAGCTACTTATAAAAGGCGCCTAACGCTTTAAAATAGAAACACAAGAGGTCCAACAAGACGAGAAGTTTGTTGACGATATTCTGGGGGATAAGAGATCAGTAACCCAATTCATGCCCATCCTACAGTCAGTGCAGGGACGCATCCAGCCCTCCCTACTGACACCCAACCTCACAAGAGTGGTTAACCCCGGCATTGAGAATGTTTTCAGGCCAGCACCAACTGATCCACTTTATATTAGAGGTCAACGGAAACCTGACTCTCTAGTCGTCACCACAACCAGGTAAAGGGCAGGCACACCTCTATCTTCAGGCTGAGGCACCTCCTGACAAGGAGAGTAAAAAGATCTACTATGTTGGCAGGAATGTTGCATCCTCTGCTGCTTATTAAACCTGAATTGCTAACAACCCCACTCTACGGGCCAGTTATAGTTGCCATCTGTGGGATTCTAACACAGCAAATTGATGCCGTCCTCCAGCCCCTTAAATATCAGCTCACAAAACCAATTTCTAAAGGCTAACAAATTGCTAACCGCATGTCAAAAAATTATCTGGACGCAGCAGATAATGCTGCCCGTATTATAGTTGAGGGCACCTTAATCAAGCGGCATGCATGGTTAAGGGAGTCAGGCTTTGAAACTCAGGCCACACTCCTAAACATGCCCATCGAACTTAACACTTTATTTGGCAAAGCAGTGGAGGATGCACTAAAAAGACCAAGGAAGAGCACAGCAATCTAAAGTCTGTAAAACAACTGATTAATAAGCTGTTTGTCTAGCAAGGGGCGTTTAACACCAGGTGATTTTAATTTTATTTTTTTATTTTTCCACAACGCTCCACAGGATATAACCAGGGAGGCCAATCACCATCGTGGGGTAACTCACAGGGTCAGTCATCTGGCAGAGGTTCAGGTCCCCTCCAATACTACTCCAGTCCGAGGTCGCATATCTCAATTCACCCACGCTTGGGAGGGGATCACATCAGACAAGTGGGTGTTGTCCACCGTGGCAGGAGGATAGTGCATCGAATTCTGCAGAAACCACTGAACAACCCGCCAAGATAAAGGAAAATGACTCCAAAAGAAAGACTCATACTACTGCAAGAAGTAAAGTCCCTGCTGGAAAAATACACCATAAAAATAGTCCCAGCAAACCAGGTATCTATTTAACGTACGTCCTTGTACCAAAGAAAGACTTAACTATGCACCCTGTACTAGAATTTTACCCAGCAAATACATATTTCAAACCACAAAAATGTTGCATGACAACACTACAGGTGTCAAGGAGTTCTCACCTGAATCAGTTCTTTACCGGTGTCCTTGGATGCTGCCTTCTTTCGGATGGATCGGGTTTTGAAGAAGGCGGCCCGTGTCTCTGCCGAATCCAGAATACGTTCAGTTTTCCAGGAGGCCGAATCCAGGAGGCAAGGTTAGTTCGCTAGAACTAGAATCCAGGAGGAAGAAGAGGGGGGGGGGGGGTTTGAGGAAGGGAAAGCAGAGTGGAAAGGAGAAGAACCGTGAGCTACGGAGCACACGTCTGGTCGCTACTTCCCAATAGCATTGAGACACGCGGAGCCGCGGAAGGCGTGGTCTAGAAATAGAGAAAGTTTACGTCCAACGCATGGAGCAAGAAGGGAATGCGTTGGAGGGCCATATTGGAGGTATTAATGTGTATAAGCACGTTGTGACGGGGACCATGATGCCCAAAAGGGGCGCACCCTGTGATTCATGACAGCATGCCTTCTCCGAAGACCCTTCCCTCCTGGTTTGCCCGGGTGGATGAGGTGGAACCTTCTGAGCAGCCGTGGGGCCTTGATGTTTGAGGTTCCCAGGTTCTTTCGGTAGGAGGATATCCTTTCCATTCAACCAGGTATTGAAGCTGGCCCCTTCTATACCTGGAATCACAAATCCGAGACACCTCATATTCCAATTGGTCATCGACCAGTATAGGTGGAGGTCTGGAGGGTTTTTGGGAGGATGGATAGTAGGGTTTCAATAAAGATGTGTGAAAGACTGGGTGTATCTTCTTCCATGATTCAGGCAACTCGATCCGATAAGAAACAAGATTTATAATTTCTTTAATGGAAAATGGACCATAGTACTGAGGGGCCAGTTTACTAGGCCGTAGATGTCGGGGTAGTAATTTTGAGGATAACCAGATCTGATCACCGACTGCATAAGAAGGGCCAGGTCTTCTTCTGGAATCTGCATATTTCTTGGTCTATTTCCTGGCCTTCTCCAAAAATTCCTTGGCTTCTTTATGTATGTTGACAAGGGTTTTGATCCAGGAGTCAACTGTAGGTACTGGTGTAGATTGGGGAAGAACAGAAGGTAGGACCGACGGATGAAATCCTTGACTGCAATAAAAGGGGCTGATCTTAAGTGCCGAATGGTCAGAATTATTGTAAGCGAATTCAGCCACGGGTATCAGGAGCGACCAGTCATCCTGGACCTTGGTGGCGAAGCATCGAAGATACTGTTCCAGGGTTTGATTGACACGTTCTGTGATTCCGTTGGTTTGAGGGTGGTAATCTGACGAAAGGGCACTTTCGATCCCTAAGCATTGACAGAGATGTTTCCAGAATTGTGAGATGTATTGAGGTCCGCGATCCAAAATGATCTTGGAAGGGAGTCCATGCAAACGGAATATGTGTTCCAGGAAGATTCCTGGTAGTTCAGAAGAGGATGGTAATTTACGCAGGGACGTAAAATGAGCCATATGAGTGAACAAGTCTATGGTAACCATGATGGTGGTATACCCACAGGAGGGTGGCAGTTCCACAATGAAGTCCGTAGCGATAATCTCCCAAGGCCTCGTTGGCAATGTAGGTTGTGGTAGAAGGCCCGCTGGTTTCTTGTTATTGTGTTTATTTGGCTGCAGACAACACAGGATTGAATGTACTGCCGTACGTCTGGTCTCATCCTAGGCCACCAGAATTGCCTTTGTATCAGACGGAGGGTATTGGTGACACCACGATGTCCGGAGTGTAGGGTATCGTGACAGAGATTCATTATTCTCTGTTGTAGTCTTTTTGTAGGGATGACCAACAGATTGTCTTTGAACAAATAACCTTCCCGGATCTTTACATTCCAAGGATTTCTTTTGGATTTGTCCTTCCACAGATAAGTGGATTGGGTTTGGGCTTGGATTTCTTCGAGGAGGTTGACTGCCTGGGCCACATAGATCGGGGGGGAAACATCTGAGGATATGCCTTGTCTTCCGTGGACTCGTAGTCAGGTCTTCGAGATAAGGCGTCGGCGATCAGGTTTTGTGATCCAGGAACGTGAGTGATATGGAACTGGTACTGGGCAAAGAAATATGCCCAAAGCGCCTGACGACTGTTCCTACACTCCAAAGACTGTAGAATCTGGAGGTTCCGGTGGTCAGTACGGACCTGAACTGGATGTTTAGCTCCCAAAAGTAGATGTCACCATTCAGTGAAGGCTTGGCAGATGGCTACCAATTCTTTTTCCAGGACTGAATAATGTGTTTCACTAGGAGTCAGAGTTCGTGAGAGGTAAGCAATTGGGTGTTTTTAGTTTATCTCCTAATTCTTGTTTCAGGACTGCGCCAATGGCATAATTTGAAGCGTCCGTTTCTACCAGGAAAGGACAGCAAGTATCGGGTTGAGCCAAGATAGGAGCTTGCGTAAACTCTGTCTTTAAACGCTGGAACCCCATATCTTGTAGTGTTGACCAGAGGAAAGGAGTGTCTTTCTTCAAGAGATCAACCATTGGTTGAACTATCTCGGAGAAATTAGATATGAATTTCCGGTAGAAATTGGCAAGTCCCAGGAAAGATTGAATTTGTTTCACGGAAGTAGGAGCAGGCCAGGTCAATATGGCTTTTACCTTTTGAAGGGTCCATACCGATTCCTTCTGGGGTAAGAATAAATCCTAGGTAGTCAACAGAGGCCACATGAAACAAACATTTTTCAGGTTTGGCCAGGAGTTTATGATCTCGGAGTCTCTGTAAAACTGCCTTCACGTGCTCTTCATGTTGTTTAGGATCCTTGGAAAAGATCAGTATGTCATCCAGATATACAATGACAAAGAGAAACAGCATGTCAGAGAACACCCTATCCATAAAGTGTTGGAAAATTGCCGGGCTGTTAGCCAATCCGAAGGGCATGACTAGGTACTCAAAATGGCCAAAGGGTGTTCTGAAGACGGTCTTCCATTCGTCTCCTTCCCTGACACAGATCAAATGATAGGCGCCCCTGAGATCCAACTTGCTGAATATCACTGCGCCTCTCAGGGCTTCCAGGATATCTGAAGTCCGGGGTAATGAGTACCGATCCTTGAGGGTACATTGATTTAGCCCGCGATAATCAAGGCAGGGTCTGAGTTCCTTGGTATCCTTCTTGGGAACAAAGAATATAGAAGCACCAGCAGGAGATTTCGAAGGTCTTATGGTGCCATTTTGAAGGTTGGTATCCAGGTATTCTCTTAGGGCCTTCTTCTCGGGTTCGGAAAGAATGAACATCCTGCCGAAGGGAATCACTGCAGAGGGTTGCTGTCAGAATCGGAAACTACCACCCCTGGTGACTCCTCACCTGACTCCTTAGAGGAATCCTCCTGAATAGAATTCTTAGGTCTTCTACTCCTCTCCTTCTTGATCACATCCGGATTTTCGTCCGACTTGGAACTCTTCCTTCCCTTCCTTTCCTTCTTCTCCCTCTTGTCCTTCTTACGATCGTAGAGGTAGGGACGGTCTCCGCTTGAGGCCACCCTGACAGTGGTGAGAACAAGCTGTCAGGTGGACCCAGGGGAGCCAGTCCCTTGACGCCAGGGAAAAAGCCAGTGACGGCAGAAAAAACCTTGTTTGATGGCGAGCCCTTGCTGGCTGGGAGAGTGTCGGAAGTGGAGGAGGCTGATGAATAGTAATGTAGCAAACAGTTCTTAAGTCCAAGTATAACAGGACGAGGTATGCTGATGTCGGAAAGGATTGGATGAAAATCCACTGCGTACAAGTAAAGCTGAAGCGGAGGCTTCACAAGAGCAGTCAGGAGGGAAGGTATCAGCTACTAAGCGGTAAGAAAGAGAGAGAGGGAGAGCTAGTACAGGAGTGCGAGAGTGAGGGGAAGAAATGAGAGAGCGAACAGAAGCGAAAGAGAAAGTGCGAGAGATTGACAACCGGGCAAGAAGGGGAAAGGGAGAGATAGTATGAAAGAGATGGAATGAGAGAGAGAGGGATTGAGAGAGAGCGAGCGGGAGCGAAAGCGGGTGAACGAGAGTAAGGAATCGAGCGGGAGAGAGCGAGAGAGAGAGAGCAAGCGGGAGGAAAGTAGCGAAGGAACACGGGGGTTTGTAACGGTAGGAAACCCAGCACAGAGGGGAGAGAAAGCAGATACGAAGGAGCGGGCAGAAAGGCCGCGAGACGGAAAGAACTGAATACCAGGGAAAGCCGAAGCGGGCGAGTACTACGGAGAAAAGGGTCAAGGACCAAGCTTGAAGAGCGGCACTGCAGGCAAAGTTAGCGAAAGGCTGACAAAGCGAGTTGCAACACACAGCATTGTGGGTGTGGCTACCTTTTAAAGGGAAAAGACCAGAAAGACTAGAACGGTAAAAGGACCACGAGAATACCTAAGTAAGCCTCCATCTTCCCCACAGTGACCAGGGTCGAGTTGTGACAGTTGCCCCGACCAGTACGTCCACAATATGATGGTTTGCACCGTTTTCTGTTAATAATTTGGGACTAGTAAAGCCAATGGTGACTTTACATGCCCTGGGAGACAGTAGTCAGTCCCAGGGTATGGAGTCTATGGTGGGGTGTCACTATGACACCCCTGTGTCACTGCACGGAGGGTGCTGTGTAACACACATAGTAAAAATACATGAGACCCTATGGAGTAAAGGACCCCATAGCCCATAAAACACATTACTAGTCAAAGGAATACCATAAATCATGTCCAAGAGTGGGAGAAAAAGTCTGACTCTTGGCAGGAGAAAAAACAAACTCCAGAAATCCAACAAAGCTGCTGTGGGACTCACTAGGTTAGGAAATTCAGCCTAAAGAGAGAATTCTCCGACCATCAGCATTTTGGTGGTGACACCCTGACCTGTGCTCAATGGTGAAATCAAACCCTTGCAGGCAGATTGACCATCTCAATAGTTTTGGGTTTTCCCCTTTCATTTGCATTAACCATCTCAAGGGTTGGTGGTCAGTCTGAATGACAAAAGTAGAACCATACAAGTATGGCCTAAACTACTTCAGAGCCCACACAATAGCAAAACACTCTTGTTCAATGGTTGCCCACCTTGTTTCAGGATCCTTCAGTTTTTTACTGATGAAGCAAATGGGGTGCTCCCTACCTTTCCCATCCAGTTGACTGAGGACTGCACCTATTCCTACATTTGAAGCATCTGTTTGCACAATGAAAGTTTGGTGGTAGTCAGGAGCTCTGAGTACTGGGGCTTGTCAAAGAGCCTTTTTCAGGGTTTCAAAGGCCTGATTGCATTCCTCATTCCAACTAACCTTTTTAGGGAATTTAGGAGAGGAGATAACATTCAGTGGAGAAGCTATGGACCCATAGTTCTCAATGAAATTCCTGTAATACCCAGTGAGGCCTAAGGAGGCTCTCACCTGAGTCTGAATAGTAGGTGTTGTCCAATTTTGCACAGCTTCAATCTTACTGGGCAAAGGCCTAATTTCTCCACCTCCTACCTCATGTCCAAGGTAGACCACTTTACTCTGTCCAATCTGGCATTTACTCGCCTTTATGGTCAGATTGGCCTTTCCAAGAGCCTGCAAAACATATCTTATCTCTCTACATGTTCTTCCCAGGAATTGCTGAACACTGCTATGTCATCCAAGTATGCCATGCAGAAGTCCTCCATCCCATTCAGAACCTGGTTTACCATCCTTTGAAATGTAGTAGGTGCATTTTTCAATCCAATAGGCATAACCTTAAACTGGTATAAGCCAACTGGGGTAGAAAATGCAGTTTTCTCCTTGGCATGGTCTGTCAGGGCTATTTGCCAATAGCTTGACGTCAAGTCAAATGTGCTGAGGAACTTGGCTGCACCAAGTCTATCCACCAACTGATCTGTCCTTGGCAAAGGGTGGGCATCAGTCTTAGTGTCTGCATTAAGAGCTCTGTAATCCACACAGAATCTAAGTTCTTTAGATCCTGCCTTTGGTACTAACACAACTGGGCTAGACCATGGACTAGTAGAGGGGTCTATTACCCTGAGATCAAGCATCTTGCTGACCTCACCTTTGATGTGGGTTCTTACATTTTCTGACATTCGATATCCTCTGCTTTTGACTGGCAGACAGTCACCAGTGAGTATGTCATGCTGTCCCCAAGGGGTCAAGCCTGGTGATAGTGAGAACAGGGAGGCAAACTGTTTCAACATGGATTTGCACTCTTCCTGTTGCTCAGGTGTCAGATTTGAAGAGAGATTTACTCCTTCAATCTTTTCGTCTAAGGGTAAGCCTCCGAGGAGATCAGGAAGAGCTTCACTCTCCTCTTCTTCCTCTGATGATGCTAGAATCAAAGCTCCTACATCAGGTCTGGAGACATACGCTTTTAGTCTGTTGGTGTGGAAGACTGTTGGAGCCTCCTTGGGATTGTCCAAGTCCACCAGATAGTTGACCTCACCAAGTTTACCCACAACTTTGAAGGGTCCCATCCATTTGTCTTGCAAGGCCCTCTGCCTTGTTGGAATCATAATGAGAACTAGCTGGTCCTGAGTAAACTCAACCATGTTAGCCTTTTGGTCATGCCAGTGCTTGGCCAATGCTTGTCCAGCTTTCAAGTTATCACTTGCTTCTGCCATCATTTGTGACATTCTCCTTCGGAGACCTATCACACAGTCAGTCACTCTGACTGGCTTGGGGGAAGGAGCGCTCTCCAACCCCTCCTTGATCAGGGCTAATGGACCGCTGACCGGATGACCATAAAGAAGTTCAAAGGGAGAATAACCTACTCCCTCCTGAGGGACTTCTCTATAAGCAAAAAGAAGGCATGGCAGTAGAAGGTCCCGCTTTCTTTTAAGGGGGTCCTCTAAAGCACCTATCATGCTCTTCATGGTTCTGTTGAACCTTTCAACCAGCCCATTTGTCTGAGGGTGGTATGCGGTTGAGAACTTGTAAGTTACTCCGCAGGTTTTCCACATGGCTTTCATGTAGTGGGACATCAAATTTGACCCCCTGTCAGAGATTACTTCCTTAGTAAACCCAACCCTGGTAAAAATACCAAGGAGGGCCTTAGCCACAGCCAAGCTGTAACAGTCCTCATAGGAATTGCCTCAGGTTACCCTGTAGCATGGTCTATTACAATGAGGATAAACCTGTTGCCTGAGGAGGTTGGAGGATCGAGGGGACCAACAATGTCAATCCCTACTCTCTCAAATGGGACTCCCACTACAGGGAGAGGCACTAAAGGTGCCACATTCTTGGAGCCAACCTTACCAGAAGTCTGGCAGGTGTGGCAGCTCCTGCAGTATTTATCTACTTCAGCCCCCATCTTTGGCCAATAAAAGTAGAGTGAGAGCCTTTCCTTAGTCTTCTTGAAACTCAAGTGACCAGCCAAAGGAATCTCATAGGGTAACTGCAAGAACTGTGGTCTGTTCTCTTGGGGTACTACAAGTCGTTTGTTGTCCCCAGGTGCAGACTCTGTTGGTTCACTGTAGAAGAGGCCATCTTCCCAGTGTAACCTATATTTCCCAGGCTCTTGCCCTTCAGCCTGAGCATCTGCCTGGTGGCGAAGACCTTCCAGAGTTGGACATTCTCTGTCCGTTACTGAAGCCTGCCCTGTTGGGTCCACCTTCTGCCAGTAAAGACTGCAGCTCATGATGGTCAACAGGATCCAGATATCCAATGAGTTCCTGGCCTTCCACTAGCTCTTCTTCAGAGTCTAGTTCAACCACACAGGGTTGTACCTCCCTCTCAGCCTCAGCTGGAGGGGGAGTTACTGGTGTAACTTTGGACAACCTAGGGGAAGTCCTTGTTGGCTGCACTGGAGTGCTGGCTGTGGGGTTCTTTTTAGAAGTTTTAGGTTTCCCTTTTCCTTCTAGTTTCTTAGAGAGACAGCAGCTGACATCTCCAGTGAAGTAGGAGTGATCTCTTTCTTCATCATCTCCTTGGGAATACTTCTCATGGTTCGCTCCCTTGCAAGTCTGGTGAGCTCCTGTAACCTTTTACTAGGATGTCTGGGGGTATGTGACACTACTCCAAGAGTTTTTAAGTCATTACCCAGCAGAACCCTTCCTGGCACCTCACTTTGTATGCTGACAGGTATCTTCACAGTCATGTCATTACACTGGATGAGAACTGGTAATTGGGGAAGCATCTGCACAGGCCCTCCAGCTAACTTGGTGAGGCGTTTGGGTGCCTTAGCAACATCCTCAGCCTGCAAAAAAGATTTGTCCACCAGTTATGCTGGCCCCAGTGTCCCTAATGGTAGGAGTCTCCTGTCCATTCACCTGGACACTGGCCTTATAATACTCTTTTGTATTATCTGGGATAGCATTATAGACATCTAAGACATCTAAGTTCTGTTGTTCCCACAACCCCAGAGACACTAAAGAAACACTGGCTGAGACTCCAAAGTCAGCAGCCTTAGCTAACTTCCTAGAATCTATTTCCTTTGAATCAACAAAGTGCTGTCTGAGCTCAGGAGAGCAGGCATCATAAATTGACTCCAACATTACAGGATTCTTCATTCCTTCATAAGTGTTAACTCTGTAACCCTTAATCCATCCCTCTAAGTTTTTCAAACTTTCAGTCACCCAGGTATCCCAAGGGGTACCATCATGCTTTTTGAGGGTCCTAAACCTCTTAAGGTAGTGGGAAGGGGTCTTCCCAAATCTAGTTATCAAAGCTAGTTTCACACATTCATAATCCTTCTTATCCACCTCCCCAAACTCCATTACCACATCAGTTGCAACAGGGGGAAGCCTAGAGAATAACCAGGGAAGTAACTCATTCCCTGTGATGTCCTGGAGCCCATGATTATACTCAAAACTTTTTTAACCAATCCAACACATCCAACTTAGGTTCATACATACCCACTAATTCCTTGGGCATCCGGGGTCTTTTGGGACTGGAACTCCTAGAGGAACCAGAGGAGAGAGAAGCATTTTCCACAGACAACTTCTTCATTTCTAGTTCATGATTAAGCTATATTTCTCTGAGTCTTAACCCAGCTTGCTTCTTCTCAGCCTGGGCATTCATTCTTCTGAACTCTAGCTCTTGGTCTCTTTCAGATTGAGCAATAAAACGTTTGTACTCTAATTCAAGCTTCATTTTTTCAAGTTCAAAATAAGCAGGGTTACATGTGGGACCTGGTATGGGCACAGTAGGTACAGTAGGTAAGGCAGACAGTGGCTCAGAGTGGCTAACTTCATTAGGTTCACTTTCCTCTTCTGACTCATTATCAAGACTTTGATTCAGATCAATACCATCACTGTTTTCTGCATTTGCTGGGGGGGGGGGGGGGGGTGGATTCCTCTGTACCTCCCAGACTTTTCTAACAATCTTTCTATAAGTTCCATTTTCTTGCCCTTCTCAGAGAGATTCTTATGTCTACACAATACTTTTAAGCAATCAGCAGTTTTGGCAGACAAAGATTCTAGGGTATAACTCTCCATATCAGACATAATTAGAAAATCAGCTTTTTTTAGTGCTAAACTCTGTGGTTAGTTGTCCTAAAGTGTTCAAAAAGCACTCTAAAGTGTATACTCAATACAAATCCCACCGCTGTACACCAGTGTTAGGCAGAAACCTGTGCAGTTCCCTCTGGGACCACTGCAAAAGATTTAAGACTACAGGTGTTTGGCAGTAAACCCACTTGGTAGCAGTCTGTACCACACAGATTCACTTGGTAGCTGTGGCTGAGCAGTCAAACTTCCCTCAAGAAGAGTTAGGCAGTATACAGAGTATTCACAATAGGTCAAAAGAACACAGTAGAACAAGTAAACACTGACCAGGGCTTGGTGTAAAAGAGATATAATTATTTATTTAAAACCACATCTAGAAAAACACACAGGCACTAATAGTAAGCAATTCAAAAACACGGTCACTAAAAGATATACACTCTCTTAGAACATTATTAGACAAGTCTTAAGTAAAGCCCCACTTATTTTCAGACAGCGGTGAGCGCTTAACGTAGATGGCACTCTAATAATTTGTTTTAAACGGGAGAGAAAAGCAGAGAATAAATTGAAACAGATCCCAACACTTTTTCACGAACACGACAAGAGAGGAAGGCAAAGTAACACCGTGAATTTAGAGTCAGTAGGCCGGATCCACTTTAAGGGGATCAAAACGAAATGTGTCCAAGGTCACACGGTTGCAGTGCACAAGAGTCTTGTAAAGGTTCAAAAAGAGTTGGACCAAAGAAAGGGAGCAGTTAGAAGGTCAAGGCGGCCAGCCCAGTCCAGAAGGTTAAGGGGTTATTATTACCTTGTAGCAATCTTTAGAAAGGGAGGCCTGGCGGACACGGTACCTTTTAAAGTGGTGAGAATACTCCAGCGGGGGCAGTTGTTCCTGGCAGCGGATGCAAGTCGGTGCTTCGTCCGGGGGAAGAGAGGATCTCGTCGGGGAGGAAGACAGGAGTCCTTTGCACTGCCAGGGAAGAAACCAGTCGCAGAGTTCTCAGGTAAAAGGAGCGGGCCTTTTATTCGCGGTCCAGTGGTAAGTGGCTATCCGGTTTCCAGGGTGCTTGGCACGGGCAATTCGACCAGAAGCCGGGCTGAGGTGCAAAGAAGGAAAGGTAAACTGGTTGTGCCCATCAGTCAGGGGAAGAAGCCTCTCCAGCCGGGAGATCTTCTCTGTCGTTGGGAAGTGGTGAGTCGGTTCCGCAGGGCTCCACCGGTGGTGTTGTCGTGGTAGGTCGGCTCAGCTTCTCCCTTGTCGGATTCTCAGGTCCTGTGGCGACTTCTGAAGTTCCAGTCCCCAAAGCCCTGCTTTTATGCAGCACACCCCCATTCACTCAGCCTAGCTGTCAATCAAACATGCTAAGTGGTGAGCCGGCCGGCTCACCACTTGGCCCAATCACACAAGAGTGCGACTTGAGTTACCAAGGTAACTCAGTCCAGGGTGCCTAAACCCCCTACCACACTCCCTGTGGTACCCAGACAGAGTGGCACCACTTTTGGAGGCTTCTGTGGAGAAGCCTGCCAAAAAGTGGAACAAAGGGCTTGACTTGGGTTGGAGTCACAGAAGAGAACACAAACGCCATTTTAGAATCGAGTCCTGGCAAAAAATACCAACCAGCGAATTAATATTAATTAAATAAACCGGCGGTATGTTCGAGGCTATGAGAATTAAATAAATTAAAGTTGGTAGCCTCGAACAATGGGAAAATCCCATACGGATATATTTGTGGTCGAATATAAAAAAGTAGTATCCACTGCCACCAGCCAAAACTCGATTAGGGGGGGCGGAGACGTGCCCCCTCGACTAACAGACCCCGGGGCAATCGAATCGCCCTGACCAGTACGTCCACAATATGATGGTTTGTACTGGTTTCTGTTAATAATTTGGGACTAGTGAAGCCAATGGTGACTTTACATGCCCTGGGAGACAGTAGTCAGTCCGAGGGTATGGAGTCTATGGTGGGTGTCACTATGACACCCCTGTGTCACTGCACGGAGGGTGCTGTGTAACACACACAGGAAAAACACATGAGACCATATGGAGTAAAGGACCCCATAGCCCATAAAATACACAAACAGTCAAAGGAACACCATAAATCATGTCCAAGAGTGGGAGAAAGCGTCTCACTCTTGGCAGGAGAAAAAAACAAACTCCAGAAATCCAGCAAAGCTGCTGGGGGACTCACTAGGTTAGGAAATTCAGCCTAAAGAGAGAATTCTCCCCAACATCAGGTCTATGTGGGGGTAAGGCCTGGACAATGGCAGTTGAAAACACATCAGCATAAGCTTGGTAGACTTCAGGAACTTGCATGACATTGGATACCATTAGTGGTGTCTGTTGTTCCTTTGTTGGTTCCTTTGGGTGTGTTAATGGAGGTTCTAGGGATAGACAATGAGACATGCAAAACTTCTGAGCCTAGGAATAGGGAACCGGCAGACCAGTTGATATATGGGTTGTGTTTCTGTAGCCAGGGCATGTCCAATACCAAGGGGTAATGAGCTGACTTAATAATGTCAAACATGCTCAGCTCTCAATGGTGATTTATTGAAATCTGGATCTCCTTGGTCTGAAGGCTTATGGGTCCTGATGTGAGGGGTCTTCCGTCGATAGCCTCCACAGGCTGCATGGTGCTTCGTGTTTCGTAGGGAATCTGATGTTTATCAACCCACTCATGATCGATGAATATTCCCATAGCTCCACAGTCTACCAGGGCCAAAATTGAATAGTTGGTATTCTTGGATGGTGATAAAAAGGCCTGTAGTACCACCAAATTGTTTTGTCCAGGAGAGTTCAAGGATGGAATGGATGTGGAGCAAACGTCTCTCTCCCGAAGCTCTGCTCCATCTAGGATCGCGAGCTGGCGTTTCCCGAACACCGAGGTGGTGCTAAAGGACACTCCCTAACCAAATGCTTATCTGAGGTGCAGTACATGCACAAGCCCGTATTAATTCTCCTCATTCTCTCTTGTGGAGATATGGGTCCACGAAAGGCCCCAATCTGCATGGGCTCGGATTCTGAAACTGGGCTTGGGTTGATTTCCGGTCTAGGGGTACCCTCAAATGATACCTTGGAAGTAGTTCCCCTGGATTTCTTCTTTTCTTACTTCCTTTCCTGGATACGGAAGTCAATCTGCATGGCAAGATCCATTAATGCCTGGAATGAGCTTGGTCGTGCCACTCTGGCCAGCTCATCCTTAATTTCTTTGTTTAATCCTCTCCTGAACAGGGTAAAACTCGCCTCAGTGGACCAGTCAGCTTCCTTTGCCAGTTGTTTAAATCGGGTCACATACGTGAGCATATCCTGGGCCCCTTGCTGAAAGTCTGACAAGCGTTCTTGTGCGTTGTAGACCTGCTCAGGGCGGTCAAACATGTCTTTTAGGGCCCGTATAAACCCATCATAATCGTCAAGGAGGGCATCACTAGAGTTAACGAGGGGAGTGGCCCAAGTCAAGGCATTCCCGGAAAGGTGAGAGATTATAAAACCCACCTTGGCCCTGGGGTTCGCAAAATAGTAAGGCTTGAAGGTGAAGTGAACCAAGCACGAATCCAGGAATGCACGAAGGGTCTTTGCTGAGCCGTCGTATTTATCCACGACTCCGCCCAGTATAACATTCTCTTTTGTAGCAGAATCCCGGGATAGGACCAATTGTTTGAGAGCGGCGTTCTCCGCTTTCAGATTCTGTACCTCGGTTGATAGTTCCTGCATACGACGCATCAAGTCCTGCACGGCAGCCTCCATGTCGATCGCTTTCGATTGGGTGGTGTCTCAAACTGTCAAGGAGTCCCCCCCCCGCCTTCTTACCTGAATCTGTTCATTACCGGTGTCCTTGGATGCTGCCTTCTTTCGGATGGATCGGGTTTTGAAGAAGGCGGCCCGTGTCTCTGCCGAATCCAGTATGTGTTCAGTTTTCCAGGAGGCCGAATCCAGGAGGCAAGGTAAGTTTGCTAGAACTAGAATCCAGGAGGAAGAAGGGGGGTGTTCGAGGAAGGGAAAGCGGAGTGGAAAGGAGAAGAACCGCGAGCTACGGAGCACACGTCTGGTCGCTACTTCGCAATAGCATTGAGACGCGCGGAGCCGTGGAAGGCGTGCTCTAGAAATAGAGAAAGGTTACGTCCAACGCATGGAGCGAGAAGGGAATGCGTTGGAGGGCCATATTGGAGGTATTAATGTGTATAAGCCTGTTGTGACAGGGACCATGAGGCCCAAAAGGGGCGCACCCTGCGATTCATGACAACCGGAGGTAATCCAGCTATTTAAAACAGGGATTTCATGGCAGCATTGGCTGAATAATGCATACTTTTCATATTTCCAGTGCACAGAAACTATCTGTGCTTCAAAATAGCAGGTGAACATTATAAATTCAAGGTACTCCCCTTCAGCATAGCCTTGGGTTGGTCACCCTAAGTTACCTAGGGGCAACCAGACGTTGACTCCCTGCTCACTGTGCTCAGAGAGGCACAGCTTCACCTCTCTGATGAGGCCCAACAAGGCTGAAACACGTGTATGGGGTTGCTGTAGGTACTCTTGTTCAGAGAGAAATTGCCATAGCATTTCGGTGCTGGACTGCTCATGTGGGTGGGACAAAGACTGATATGCAAATGGATATTTCCCATCTGTGAAAGGTACAGTGAGCAAAAAGTGTGTGCTGCAAACTCTCATCTCAGAACAGGTTATCATGCCTTGTTCTTTCTGGAGAGGAGCGCCTGCTACCTTTTTTGAAATATTGGCTCCATGGGTGTTCACAAAACTACTGTCCTTAGTGGCAGCGCACCTATGCAGAGAATCAATCCCAGTGTACCCTTATCTGGTGACTGGCTAATAATTGGGGAAACACCACAAATATGTAAATTCAACACCCAAAGAACAATGTATCTGTCGTTCCAATTGGGATTCTCCATCAACAAGAGAAAATCAAGTCTCGTCCCCAGTCAAGTGAAACAGATTTAGGGAGCAGTCTTAAAAACTCAAGAATAGTTGGTCTTTCCCCTCAAAAGAGAGTACAAAACATGTTTCAAGTACCTCAATATTTAGCCAGTCGCCATATAACTGTGCGCAAGGCAATGCGCCTACTTAGGATAATGGCCTTGTGCATCTATCTGGTTCCTCACGCTCGGCCGCGCATGCACCCAATGCAAGAGTGGTTAGCAAAACAATGGTTTTAGGCAAGAGGTTAATGGGACAATCTAGTGGTTGTTTCGCTAACCTTAGTACAAGCTCTACGATGGTGGTCCAAAGACAATTTGCTAAAAGGACAACCTTTTCGAAATCCACCAGTACAAACCATTCTGACAACGGACGCCTCACTCTGTGGGGAGCCTATTACGTTCATCACACAACACACGCCATATTGACACAAACAGCCCAAAACCATGTAAACCTTCTAGAACTACTAGCAGTCCTCAAAGCACTGCAAGCTTTTCAGCAACATATAGAAGGTCAAACAGTTCAGGTCCTCACAGACGGCACCACTGCCTTGTGTTATCTAAACAAGCAGGGAGGAATACACTCTATAAGTCTGTCCAGGTTGTCCCAAAAGATGTGGAAGTGGGCACTCAAGCAACACATGTTCCTAGGGGAACTCATTGCTCTAGAAGACACTCTGAGCAGAAGTCCTCTACTGCCCAAGGAACACGAGTGTCAAATTCACAAAGATATTTTGAACAAAATCTTCACCCAATGGGGGCATCCACCTCTAGATTTGTTCACAACAAACCTAAACGCACAATGCCCAGACTTTGCATCCATGTTTCCACAACCAGTGTCCAGGGGGTAACGCCCTGTGAATGAGTGGGTCAGGGAAATGTGCCTATGCTTTTTCCACCAACATCACTCCTCAACAAGATAGTGCACAAGATGCTCCAGAAACAAATCACTCTAATCCTAATAGCTCTGTTGTGGGCACAACAATCATGGTTTCCACACGTGCTGAAACTAGCAATGTGCAACCCAATCAAACTTCCGTGCCCCTTCAACATGCTGTCCCAGCACGAGGGGACAACACTCCAACCATACCCTCAAACTATGAACTTGGCAGCTTGGTTCCTGAAGTCATAGAGTTTGGGCACTTAAATCTTCCACAAAGGTGTATGGATATCCTTAAAGAAGCATGGAAACCCAACACTTGACACTGCTACTTTAACAAGTGGGAAAGATTTGTCATTTGGTCCAGATTACAAAACATAAATCCAATGTAATGTTCAAGATCTAACATTCTTCACTAGATGCTTTACCTACTAGCCTCAGGTTTAGTATTCAATTCTATCAAAGTACACCTAGTGGCTCTGTCTAGTTACACTACATCCCAAAGCAAGGTGTCATGGTGGAAGGTACCACTTATCAAAGTATTCATGGAAGGAGTATAGAGCCTATACCATCCCATTTCAAATCCTCCACCAGGTTGGGACCTTAATGTTGTCTTCGCAAAGCTTATGGGTCCCCCCTTTGAGCCTATGCACAAACCAGCCTAAAACATTTAACTTACAAGACTGCCTTTCTAGTAGCTACCACCTTTATAAAAGGTGTCAGTGAACTGCAGGCAATCTCAGTATAAGACCCTTTCGTTATCATCCACAAAGACATGGGGCCTCATTATGAGTCCGGCGGTAATCCTGACGGTGCTACCAGTGGATAGCCGCCGGACTCGTAAAATGTTACCGGCGCCTGACTTGCCAGTGCTACAGGGAGATTATCACACTGGCGCCCCAGGAAGTCAGGCCACGATAATATGCAAGTCCCCAGGGTCAGACCTGTCGGGAACAGCGGCCACGGCAGGTAGATTCAGTTAGCCAATCCAGAAACAAATGTGCTGGTGAGCTTACCGGCACCCTTGTTTCCGGACCGGCAAACTTAGAATGATGCCCCATGGTGGTTCTTAGATATTAATTTAGGTGAAAACCTAGCGTGTGTTCTAAGTTCCATATTAACCTGTCCAATGAACTACTTTTCAAAAACCTTCACATTCTGCTGAAAGAAGCCTCCATAACCTAGATATAAGGAGGGTGGTCTTGTACTACATAAACAAAACTAAACCTCTAAGGAAAACAAATCAACTTTGTTTCCATAGCACCAGGTAGGGAAGGAGATCATATACACTATCTCCAGATTGATTGTGAAGTGCATACAGCTTTTCTATTCACTATAAAAAAAAAGACTCTGCCTTTTACACCAAGAGCTCGCTATACAAGACGTACAAAAGCTACTTTAGCATTTATTGCAAATGTCCCCTTAGACGCAATTTGCAAGGCAGCTACTCGGAGCTCCATACAAACATTTACTCAGCATTACTGCATTGACGCACACTGCCCGCTAATCTATGCATAGCATGTGATCTAAGCAGGTCCACAAGCCTCAGAAGGCATACATTACTCACCTTAATCATATTTCTAGTGCTTGTATCTTCTTAGATTTACATGCGCCCACCCTTCCTCCCCTCTTGGAGTCGAAGATGCATAGATGTTTCTCTATCTACCTTTCTGCTCACCTATTTCTGTATTCACGCTGCACTTCATGCAATCTCATGTCGATAACAAAACAATATGAGGGACCTCGATGCGTGGAGGACCATGGGTACAGTAGACGTCACACTAGGGATAGCATTACTAACATATCCCTTTTCGAGTTTCAAAAACAAATCATGTAATACTCTGCGACTGCCATTAGATGTCAGTCTATGCATAGCATGGGAATCTAAGCAGATACAAGCATCAGCAATACGATTACGGTGAGTAATGCATGCCATACATCATATGTACTTGTATACTTGTTTTTTTTTGTTTTTAAACACTTTATTAAGTTTGCAATGAACAACAACTACTACCAATAAAGTAAACAATGTCTCACAGTAAAGCGTCACAACTTAATTTACAGAACAATATAAGCATCATACATCTTCAATCTGTCATAACAGCGTTATCCTGCGAAACATAACAGCAAACTGACAAATACACACAGAACAACACAAGAGACAACACAAGTGGGGCGAAGAGAAAAAAAAATAAAAAAATAAAAAATAAAAAAAACACCATCACCTCTGCCTTATCCCCCTTTCCTCCTCAGATGACATATCCACCAGATCAGCTCCACTGTCACATTAATCATAAAGAGCCAAAAATGGGCCCCATAACTTTATGTATTCCTCACCTTTATCTTTATTTTCCAATGAAACCTTATCATACTGTGATAGAATATGCAACTCCGTTAACCACTCCTCGACATTAGGCTTTTTCCTCTTTTTCCAAATTCTGAGAATTAATTTAATTGCTACCATCACTGCCCTATCAATCCAATAAGTACATTTTCTAGAACGCACACATCTATTTTTATGTGACAATAGAACTATATAAGCTGCAGACCTTTGTAAGTTTATTCCATAAATCAGATCAATCCTATCAATGACATCCCGCGAATACAATTGCACTCTCGGACATTCCCACAGTAAATGTAACAGGGTGCCTCTACCAATGTCACAGCACCAGCATAAATCACAAGATTGAAGACCCAATTTAAACATCTTAACCAGTGTCCAATATAGCCTTCCAATGATCTTCTGTCGAATCAAACGCAAACCCATGTCTGCTCCCAAATGTAAATTCTCCCTCAGTATGTCACTCCAGTCCTCATCAGTAATAACCCTCCCAATATCATGTGACCAACATTCCTTCAGTCCAGTCCATGCTGATTGAATATTTTCACCAATAGGCATAAATTGTATATAAGTCCGTACACCATATTCCTGACCTTCCAATAATTTGCTAAGTTCTGGTTTTCCCCCAACAGAACCCCCAGCCAATACCTATCCTTAAATTAATCATGGAAGCTAGAGCCAAGTATCTATTCAATTCTCTCTGATTCAAACCATATCTTGTAACTTGCTCATAGCTTTGAATCGTATTAAACAACATAACAATGTAATTCCATATAAGTTTAAAATAATATGTGAGTTTTTTGTGTTTGTCTTGTCCAGGTTGATTTATTTTGGTGGTTACGGATGTAGGAAGCACAACGAATTGAGTGATTGTTTTGATGTTCAAGATGCATCTTGGGTAAGATCAAAACATTTTGTTACTCTTTCATGATTTATTGATACACAGCAAATCCTGTTTATTATGCTGTCTCAGGTATATGCCTCAGTAAAGTTAGTAATGCCCAGGAGCAGCCAACTGGAATAAGCATTTGTGAAAGCTATATCATGAAATATATAAAATATATTTGTTGAAATTGCTGTTCCCTGCAATAAAGTTGTTACCAAATTTGACAGATAACAAGGAATGTGTGAGGGCGTTGGAGGAGACTGACACACAGGAGGTATGCTTTTGGGCAAAGATGTTTTTTTTATACCCAAAGAAAGGAAGAAACCTATCCAACCCTAATAAGACGGGTTTCCCTGTCTCAAATGGAAATGTCAGAATGTCCATAACTAAAATATCCACCGTCCTGCGTAAAAATCCTACATCTAACCCTCACACTTATAACAAAACTAAAATGGATTTGTCTTTTGAGGCTCCAGAAGAATGACTCCCTTTTTCTGGACGGTATGTTTTGGAAAGTAGGGGGAATGTCTCCCATCTCCAGGTCTTGCTCAGGCTTTCCCTGACAGTATACTGTAGTTGGGGGAATCTCTCCGTTCCGTTGAATGCGGGTCTCAGACCCCTTTATATTGACTTCTCAAGTGTGGGTCGCAAAACGTTTTGTACAGGCTTCTCAAATGTGGGACCCAGACCCCTTCAAACAGGCTTCTTAAATACAGACCCCGGACCTCTTTATATTGGTTTCTTAAGTGTCTGCCCCAGACCCCTTTTCAATGTTTTCTCAAGTGCCCAGAGGTCCCCGGGCAGCCCCTGTACTTTCTTTCGGGGCTCCCGGTCCTTTGCCGCCTCCTCCCCATATCTCTGTACATATTTTGGTAGCTCTCCTCAGCTGTTTCCTATTTTTGCGCTGGTTTACCTGGGTCTGACACTCTCCTGTGGAGCCACAAGGCACGTACCTGCTTGCCTGCATTGTTCATCACTCTCCTGCCCCTGGGCTTTCTGTCTTGCTAGTTCTGGGCACGTCACACTTTAGCAAAGCAGGAAGGGACTCTGGAACTCTCCCCGTTTCGCCCCGGTCAGCGGCTGCAGACTCCTCTCTTCCCGGTACGAGCAAGGACCTCGTCTTGCGGTGTCTCCGAGGAGGGACTGCCAACAATGCTAGTCCCTCTTTAAGCTACTTGTGACTGGATAACTACATTTTTCACTCTGGTTTTCTGAGAGATTGGTAAGGGCTCTGTGTATATTCTTTGTTACAGTATTTTGAGGGGATGACTCACTGGTGTTGGTCCTGATCTTCTTGTCCCAGTGCTGTGAGGGGACAGCTCACCGGAGTCAGCTGTATTCTTCCTCGTTTCAGTAGTAATGTCACTGCTATTACAGAATTACATAGAGGAAGCTATAGGATCAGAGGAAGGCAAAGAAGATGAGGAAGAAAAGGTGGGTGAATGTTTGTTGTACCGTGTTGCAGGCCCATCTTAAGCACTTTTGGGGCACTGGGCATGGACATCTTTTGGGCCCCCCTCCAAACCAAAGGAATTAAGTGATCAGGAATATCTGTCCCATCCCCCCACACCCCTGCCGCAATCACAACCCATAAGTTGATATGCTGCCTCACAGCATTAAAAATAAGGATGCTTACTCCCTTGGAGTCCCATTACCCTCTTCATTCTTGCTCTAATCAGACTGATAAACAAGTACCATTTGAAGGCCAACATTATCAGTCTACGAAGAGGTTACCTCTGTTCCAGCATAGATCCAAGAGACTTTTTATCAATAGAATCCAGGAAGGTATGCAGCCTGTAGTATGAGTGCAGGACTATATGTAAAAGATGCATGCAACCCAGAATAGACGGAGAGCTCACATTTGCTCCCCCACAGAACGCAAATGTGCTCAAGCATGGATAGAGCAGCCCAATTGGTAGGAAGGAGAAAGTTACACATACCATAGCATGGATAGTGGATTCAGATTAGAAGCTACCAGGAAGGTGTCCATATCCAGACAGAATGAGATTATAAGCGGGACATGGTTTTCAAATAGTGTTGCCATTAGAGATCAAAAGAATAAAGTGCCTGTGGTGTTCAATATATCAATGCTCACTATTATAGTGGAAGCAACACTATAGCCAGTGAAACCATGAGTGAGGCTGTTTTGAAGATCATACCCTGAGAAGGAAATCTCTCTGAAGGGCTGACAATTTGGAAAGGTTTAGGGACTGGTAATTTCAAGAGGCTAGGCAATACAAAATTAAATTACAGCATTACACACACTGGTTAAGGGGTGAATCTGGGATTTGTGCCAACTCTCTAATGTCTGCATTTGAACACTTTCATTACCAGTTCTTACCATGAACTAAAATAATCTCATTTTACAACTTTACAAGTACACCAATCACATTACAAAACATGACCATTTTTAAAAACTAAATATTATAGAAGGGTATAACACAGAATGATTGTAGCTTCATTCTCTCCATCATCAAGAGACGTAATCTGGGTGTCATGATCTCTGCTTCCAAAAGGTCAGGGTTTTCCCAACTCCCTTGGAAGCAGATCCATAACCCAGGTTCCGAGTGCCAACCAGTCCCAATTGGGACCTTTTGGACCCAGTCCTGGCGCCAGTGGCACCAGGCTCATAAATATGCCCAGTCCCAGCGCTTACTTACGTGCTTCCAGGCGCTTCTATTCATCACACGGGCTCCATCTTCAACTCACTTCAGACCGTCATCCGCCATCGCCGGAACCCTGCAAAACAAGAAACATCATTACTAAAGACTTTAAAGACATTAGAATTACTCGAAACTTACCGTTCGTGCAGTAAACGACGGACAGCAGTCCTCTGAAGTCAAGAGGCCTGCTCCCCTTATCCAGTGAAGAAACTGGTTACAGCACCCTGCCCCGAGGCAGATGGAGAGCACGGCGTTCACTTACCTAAGGTGAGAGCGTTAACCTTTGGGGTTCTACAGGAGAAGAGAAAGGGAAGAAGAGAGAGACATTCAATAACCCAGTTCCTTAATCCCATATTTTCTATCTGCAGACATCTTACCCTTCAAGTCAGACATACAGTGCACAGAGGTCCAGCCCAAAGAGCCAGCCGTGTGTTACACATCACCTTTGCAGATACGGTATACGCCCAGTCAAGACCGGCGCCTCTACGGGAATCAGGTGAGCGTTACACTGGGTTGGTCTGTTGTATTTTAAAGTTTTACATACTTCCAAAACACTGGCTTGCCAAATTGTCATTTATAAACGTGCAGAAAAACCTTTGACTTTTACAAACATGCAAAGCCTTTTTTTTGTGTCAAACGAGCAGACTTTAAAATATGCTTGCCTGAGTCCTTCACCATCTGGTCCGCTCCCTTCTGTCTACCACTCTTCCACTCAAATGGTGTACATAAGAAGATAGATCAAGTAATGGGCTAAATGATGCCACCAGCATGCGAGGAGGCAAACCTCACAGAAGACATTACAATAATGTACGAGATATAAGATGATTGATCAGGATCACTGTATTGTCTCGTGGCAAAGCCAGGATACAAGCACACATGCTTTGGTTCCAAATTCTGATACTTATTCATCTCTTGGACTAACAGTTTATGCTCAACGTTGGAGGTGATTGCCCAGGTTTTACAACACCCCTTCTGAATAAACCAATTTCTAGACCTTCACCATAAGGATGACATGTTTGTTTTTATAGCAACCCCTATCTGGTGCAGGTGCAGATATATTGCTGATAATAGTACCTGTTGTGCTGCAAGACCAAGTACATATGCAGGCAGGTTTATAAACTTCAGACATAAGAAAGGCTCAGCCAGCCTTACAGGAATGTGCTATTCTAATCTTGTATAGGAACACATATCACTGCAATGAGGGCTTTACATACTGATTTAACTTCTTAACCATGGTGGCACTCAATTTCCCAGTATGCATTTCAGATTTGGCTATTGCACATTATCAACATAATTGTCATGAACCATCGGACACGTTCTTTCTGGACTTCCTGGTCCCTGACCCATAGGGGCTTGAACTCAGCAGTACTCCCAACATGGCCGCCGAACGCAAAATACTGTTTACCAGTTTCCGTGCCGTACACATTACGTACTATAAAGCGGACACACGCCGCGGCCCTGCGCATCTCAACGCTACCGATTGCCGTGGCTAGATGTGTGCTGCTGTAGTTCGCTTGTGTTTTTCCTTTGATTCCTGGTTCCCGGTTCCCCTAAATTCCCCCTCCTTCATTCCCCCTCCTTTTGTCCTCTTTGCTTCCCGGATCTCCGTGCACTGGTCTTCAGTGTGCACTCTTCGCTGTTTCCTGGATTTCTTCGGACTTCCCGGACATCTGAACGTTCCCAGGACTCAGAACGCTGAAAGCACGCTGGAACCCGAGGACCTGCACACTGGGTTATACAAGACCCGAACTCTACGAAAGAAGACTCCATCGAAGAACTCCAACAAACAACAAAGACAGGTGAGAAGGGGGGAAACCTGGGACAGATTGAGACGCCTACAAACTGATACAGATACGGACATGGAGGCTGCAGTTCAAGACCTCATGCGCGGCATGCAAGAGTTAACCACAGAAGTTCAGAATCTCAAATCTGAGAATGCCGCATTAAAACAACTAGTCCTGTCACGTGATTCCGCGACCAAGGAAAGTGTATTGCTGGGCGGAGTAGTGGATAAATATGATGGCTCCCCAAAGAACCTTCGTGGCTTCCTTGATTCATGTTTAGTGCACTTTACCTTTAAGCCCTACTACTTTTCCACCCCAGGGCAAAGGTGGACTTTATGATTACGCATCTCTCCGAGAATGCGTTAACCTGGGCTACGCCCTTAGTTAATTCTGGAGATGCCCTCCTGGATGATTATGATGGGTTTGTACGGGCTCTAAAGGCCATGTTTGACCGCCCAGAACAGGTTTACAGTGCCCAAGAAAGTCTATTGGATTTCCAACAAGGGCATGCTTACCTATGTAACACGCTTTAAGCAACTGGCCAAGGAAACAGATTGGTCCCCGGAGGCCTGTTTTACACTGTTCCGTAGAGGACTAAACAAAGAAATAAAGGACGAGCTAGCCAGGGTAGCTCGCCCAGGTTCCTTCCTGGCCCTTATGGACCTCTCTTTACAAATAGACTTTCGAATCCAGGAAAGGAAGGCAGAAAGGAAGAAAAGAAACATGCCTTACCAAAAGACCTCTATAGAATCTCCCTCTAAACCCGAACCCACTCTTGCCCCGACCACAGACCCTGAACTCATGCAACTGGGGGCCTTCCCCGGACCCATATCCCTGCAAGAAAGATTGCGACGGATCCACACCGGGCTGTGTATGTACTGTGCCTCAGATAAACATCTTGTGAGAGAATGTCCTTTGGCCCCTCCACGGCATTCGGGAAACGCCAGCTCCCGATTCTAGATGGAGAACAGCTTCGGGAGAGAGATGTTTGCTCCACATCTATTCCATCCTTGAACTGTCCTGGACAAAACAACCTTGTGATCTTGCAGGCCTTTCTATCGCCGTCCAAGAAAGAAACTTACCCCATTCTGGCATTAGTGGATTGTAGAGCCATGGGGATTTTTATAGATCAGGATTGGGTCAGAACCCACCACATTCCATATGAAATTCGAGACATCATGCAACCTGTAGAGGCCATTGTTAGGCAGAAACCTGTGCAGTTCTCTTAGGGACCACTGCAAAAGATTTAAGACTACAGGTGTTTGGCAGTACACCCACTTGGTAGCAGTCTGTACCACACAGATTCACTTGGTAGCTGTGGCTGAGCAGTCAAACTTCCCTCAAGAAGAGTTAGGCAGTATGTAGAGTATGCACAATAGGTACAGAGATACAGTAGCACAAGCAAACACTGACCAGAGCTTTGGTGTAAAAGTATATGATTATTTATTTAAAGACACACTTATAAATTACACTAGCACAAAGAGGTAAGTAAAGTCAGTACACAGTCACTATTATATATATACAACCCTAATTACTTATTAGACAAGTCTTAATGAGAAACACCACTTATTTTCAGACAGAGGTGAGCGCTTAACATAAGATGGCACTCTAATAAGTTATTAAAAACGGAGGGAAAAAGGCAGAGTTATGGAAGCACACAAATTTCAATATTTGTAAAACAACCACAGTAATGTAGGATAGGCAGAGTTCTACTTGAGAGCAAGGAAGTAAATTGCAAGGCCCACTCTTGGAGAGCGCAAGCAGAAGGGGTCCAGGTTCACACAGTGGGGTTATGCCCAAAGAGTCTTGTAGATAGTTTGCACACAAAGAATGAAATTAAAGTCAGGAAAAGTTAGCTAGGTTGTCCCAGGCCAGCCCAGGTTAGAAAGTCGATGCTTTACTGTCACCCCAAACGATCTGTCGCAAGGGAAGCCAGGTGGGACACAGTACCTTAAGTGGGAAGGAAGCTCCAGCGAGGGCAGTTGTTCCTGGCAGCGGGTGCAAGTCGATGTTTAGTCCAGAGGAAGAAGAGGTCTCGCCGTGGAGGAAAGATGAAGGTCTTTGCACTGCCAGGGAAGAAACCAGCCGCGGAGTACTTCGGTTAAAAGGTGCTACCCTTCTCTTCGCGGTAGTGGTAAACCGTGGTATTTCGGTTGCCGGGGTGCTTGGCACAGGCAAGGCGGCCACGAAATGCTCCAGGAAGGTGAAAAGAAGGCAAAACTGGTTATCTCCACCAGTCAAAGGAAGAAGACTCTCCAGACTGGAGATCTCCTCTGTTGTCGGGAAAAGTGGTGAGACGGCTCAGCAGGGCTCCACTGGTGGTGTCATCGTCGTAGGTTGGCTCAGCTTCTCCCTCCTCGGATTCTTAGGTCCTGTGGCGACTTCTGAAGTTCCAGTCCCCAAAGCCCTGCTTTTATGCAGCAAACCCCCATTCATTCAGCCTAGCTGTCAATCAAACATGCTAAATGGTGAGCCGGCCAGCTCACCACTTGGGCCAATCACACAAGAGTAAGACTTAAGTTGCCATGGCAACTCAGTCCAGGGTGCCTAAACCCCCTCCCACCCCCCCTGTGGTACCCAGACAGAGTGGCTCCACTTTTGGAGGCTTCTGTGGAGAAGCCCGCCAAAAAGTGGAACAAAGGGCTCGACTTGGGTTGGAGACACAGAAGAGAACACAAACGCCATTTTAGAATCTAGTTCTGGCAGAAAATACCAACCAGTGAATTAATATTAAATAAATAAACCGGCGGTATGTTCGAGGCTATAGGAATTAAATAATTAAAGTTGGTAGCCTCGAACAATGGGAAAATCCCATAGAGATATATTCACTGTCGAATATAAAAAGTAGTATCCACTGCCACCAGCCAAAACTCGATGAGGGCGGACGGAGACGTGCCCCCTCGAACAGACCCCGGGGCAATCGAATTGCCCCAACCAGGACGTCCACAATATGATGATTTGTACTGGTTTCTGTTCATAATTTGGGACTAGTAAAGCCAATGGTGACTTTACATGCCCTGGGAGAGAGTAGTCAGTCCCAGGGTATGGAGTCTGTTTGGGGGTCGCTACGACACCCCTGGGTTACGGCACAGAGGGTGCTGTGTAACCCACATCAAAATAACACATGAAACCCTATGGAGTAAAAGACCCCATAGCCCATAAAACACATGCAAAGACAAAGGAACACCTCAAATCATGTCTAAGAGTGGGAGTAAAAAAGTCTCCCTCTTAGCAGGAGAAAAAAATAAACCCCAAAAATCCAGCCAAGCTGCTGGGGGTCTCACTAGGTTTGGGAAATTAGCCTTTACAGAGAATTCTCCCTAACAGCCATCGATGGACGATGTCACGGCTCGCTCCCTTCGCTCCCGTTCCCGCCACTTGGGGGCATGTTTTGGGGTTTATTCCCTACTGGACATTTCCTCCGAACCTTATGCTACAGTGTCCTGATGAATTGGGAGCGCTAAAACCTTATTTCCCAAATTACTTCCCTTCCGGATCCATTCCAGGTTTTTGGCAGCCAGCATGCTACTGCTACTTTAATGAAATGACTATGCTTCCCAGAATGCCTGGCTCACTGCTTCACCTCCTCCCTTGCAGGACAAGGCTGGGTGGAGGATAGGCAACACCTGTGGCTGCAGGTGCAGCAGGCGCCACGCCTGAGGGGTGTGCTCGTTAAGCAGCCTTAAAAGCCTCAGTTTGCTTCAGTCCAGCGCTGGTCATTGTTGCTGTGTTCCTGTTGTGACTGGACCCTTGTTCCTTGTTCCTAGCTTTTGTGCCTAGTACCTAGTTCCTGTTCCTTGTTCCTAGCTTTTGTGCCTAGTGCCCAGTTCCTGTTTCTTGTTCCTCTGCCCTGGATTTCGGATTCTTGTGCTTGCATTGATTTCTGCTCACTGGATTTCCCTTTCTGTCTTCCTCTGTCTGCAGGTAGCCTGTCTCTGTGCTTTACCCTTTAATGCTGCCCAATTCGCCTGTGTTTTCTGTTTCTTTGTTGCTGTCCTTTGCTACTGAAAAACCTGATGCTTTAGTCTCTCCCTTTATAGATCCAGCTTCTTGCCTCAAGGTTTCCTTTTGTGATATCATTTTCCCTGCTCCTGATCCTTACTTTCTATTGGGATCCATTCCATATTTTCCATCTCACTTCTGCATTCATTTCCCATGGATTATTAGGTGTTGGTGTTATTGTAACTAGTCCCAGTGTAAATGCCCTTTTTGTTTCCTCACTATTTTATATCACTATTTCTACTCGCCCCTTGACTAGGGTCTTATGTATTTAGTTTCCTCCACCCATTGCTGTTATAGCCTTCAGGGTTCCTGTTTGATCAACTGGGTTCGTGAGTTTACTGACATTCAAGTTGTCTTTCCGGTCCTCGTGAGTACAGTTTCTAAGTTCCTTATTCTGTATCATCCAGAGTGTCAGCTCACAGATCCTGTCCTTGCTTGCCCTCTACGTGGATTTAGCGCTGTCAGTATCTGTAATAGCATAGTGGGTAAGGAGTTTGCCGACTTTCCTTTCAGTCATAAGGAGGTTCTAAGTGCTTACCCTACATTCCTTTTCATATATAGGTATTATTGTTTCTCCTGGGTTTTAGTATACACAAGTCTTGGGTTTTGTATGCACATATTTAGATTCAAAGTTGTACACTGTGAGATTCCGTGCACATTGCCTTCTTCCTTTCTTAACAGACGACCTCTCTCTTCAGGACCAATCACCCTGCAAACCAAAGAGATCCAGCTCTCGATAAACCATCATCAAGAGATGATCAAGTTTGACATTATAAAGTCTGCCCATTATCCAATGGTACTGGGTATGCCCTGGTTACAGAAGCACAATCCATACATCAACTGGGCAGCAGGATCCTTTTTCTTCGCTCCGAACATTGTATGTCTCACTGCCTATCCTTGGATTCCTCGTCAAGATCCTGTGAAGGTACGCTGACAGACCAGCAAAGCCCACTCACGGTCTCAAATATTATCCAGGTCCCCAGAGCCTATCAGGACTACACTGATGTGTTTTCAACTGCCATAGTTCAAGCCGTACCCCCTCACAGACCTGAAGACTGCGCTATCGATACTGAACCCTCGGCAGTGATTCCATTCCATCAGAACCAGAGAAAAGGGCCCTCTGAGAATACTTGAATTCGAAGGGATTGTGTCCTCCGACGTATTCCTTATCTTAGATATCTCCTTCCAGCTCTGCTGGTCTCGGAAAATGTTTCTCTAGAGGGCGCTGCACGTCGACGTCCGCTGAGTCGATGTCCCTCGACAGCCGCCGTATCGACGTCGACGTCATCCTGCCTATAAAGGGCGTGCGCAGCGTCCGTTGCTCAGTTCTGTTTTTCCGCGCTTACTCAGTGCCTCGGAATACCGTTGCTCAGTTTTGTACACAATTTATCCTATTTACCTCGAGATATTCGATCCGTACTCGATGGCTTCCTCGTCGGAACCGACGACCCCTCGGTCCGGCTTCAAAAAATGCTGTGATTGTGGGAAAAATGTCACTGACTGACCCTCACAGAGTTTGTCTGTGGTGTTTGGGAGCTGAACCCCATTGTTCGGAGTGCGAGGACTGTATGTCCATGACAGCTAAGGCCCTGAAGGAGCGTAGGGGGAAGCTGGAGAAAGGTAAGACTTTAAAAGCTTCTTCTTCCTCGACGAAGTCGAGACATTCGTCTCCTCGTCACCATTCGCGCTCCAGGTCTCGGAGTGGGTCCCATCACTCCTCGAGATCGAAGCACTCGAAGAGGAGACGTCGAAGATCCCCTTCTCCGTCGTCCTCTTCCTCGGTTTCTCCAAAGAGAATCCCTTGCCCCACGAAATATAGTTCCCGGGCTGAATGGGAGGAATTCCGCAAAAATATGAGCGTCTTCGAGAAAGCGGCCTCGACCCCCTCGAAGACTGCCGAGAGCGATGCTCTGGTCGAAAGACTCGCAGTACCCGGCGAAGGAAGCTTCTCGAGCGCGTCACAAACCCTCGAGTAAAGCTATGACCTCGAAACCTTCTTCGAAGGTTCCGTTGACGCCATCAACGAAGGTTCCGTCAACGCCGAAGTCGGTGTCTTTGATGCCGTTGTCGAAGGGACCTTCGACACACGGGTCTGTCGACTCGACGCCATCTTCGACACCGGCGTCGACACCAAGGAAAGTCACGGTTACGACGCACCCAGTGGCTATCCCCAGGTCCTCGATGACGATGGGGTCGAGATTGTCGACTTCCTCGAGCAGAATCCCAATTCTATCGAGGTCCTCGAGGCCTCCGCCTTTGTTTTCGACACCACGCCCGAAGCCTTCGGCGTCGACGACATCGACGTTTTCGAGGCTGATTATGACAAGTTTGGCACCCTCTGCCTTGGAGATGGGTTTTACACCCTTTGTGAGTTCAGAACAATTGAGAACTATGTCCTCAATTCTGGAAGAGGGTGAGCTATCTGAACAGGAAGACACATTTGAGTTGCAGGGACCTGCAACCCCAGTTAGAGAGGAGTTCTCCTCAGAAGAACGCAGGTTAAAGGATCTTCATGATTCCTTACATGAGGCAAGTGGGTTAGACACTTCCCCTGAGGTGGAGTTTGCTAGGCCAGACCCGGGGGAGCATGCTGAAACCCCCTATAGAGCCTTAATGGCCAGGATCACAGAATTTATGGGGTGGTCAACACCTTCACAGGCTTTCCAACAAGATGACCTCACGGATATTCTTGACAAAGGTCCACAGGAGGATCCTGTAGTGCCCTTTCATAAAGTTCTTCAGAGGAAGATTATGACGAACTGGGAAACCCCAGATGTCGTCCCGGCAGTAAATAAAAAAACTGTCTACAAAATACAGGGTATCTTCTGCAGACCCGGAGTTTTTGTCAAAACACCCATCCCCAGAAAGTCTGGTGGTACAGGCAGCATCTTCTACTGACGTCAAGACTGCTTACCCTACCGTCCCACAGGACAGGGACGATAAGAAATATGATGCTATGGCAAAGAAAGTTTTTTCGGCATGTAGCATGGCATTAAAATCTGTTAATGCTACTTGCACCCTTGCTAGATTCAGCCATACACTTTGGGAGTGTGCTTCTACAGCGGCTGACTGCATCCCGGAGGGAGAAGAAAGGGAGGCGTTCCTAAATATCATACAGGACGGTAAAGACGCTATGTGCGAATCCCTCCAGATGGGCATTGATTCGGCTGACAGTATCAGCAGAGCAATGGCGACAAGTACAACAACCAGGAGATTCGCTTGGTTGAGAAAGTCTGGTTTTGCCCCAGATGTGCAAGCCAGGCTCTTGAACATGCCATTCGATGGCTCTTCTTTGTTTGGGAAAAAGGCGGATGACAGTTTGGAAAAACTGCAAACATCAAAAGCAGCAGCAAAATCCCTAGGAGCTGCAATCCGTCAGACTCCTTTTCGTCCCACAGGAACCTCTGCGAGGGGCAAGTCCTTTCGCTTCCACTCCGCATTCGGAAGAGGTAGAGGACGACCGGCTCAAAGGGGACAAAGAAGAACTACCCGAGGTGGACGGGGTAGATATTCTAAAGCCGCAGCAACAGCAGGTGCCTCTTTACCATCGGCATCTGCATCAGCCGCCCCAAAACCACTCTGAGGACTTCCCTCACAGGACACCTCTAGGAGGCAGGTTAACTCAACATCTAGTGGAATGGTAGGCTATCACGTCAGATGCTTGGGCATTGGAACAGTTGCCCAGGGTTACTGCCTGCCTCTCCTACGCATACCTCAGAGTCATCCACCGGGGATCAGCTCTCAGAAAGCTCCAGATCCGCTCCTCTTGCAGGAAATTTTGGACCTGCTAGAGAAAGGTGCCATAGAACCGGTACGTGTAGCGGAGAGGAACAAGGGCTGGTACTCCCCTTACTTTCTCTTTCCAAAGAAAGACGGAGGACTGAGACCCATCTTGGACTTGCGAGAATTGAACAAATCCCTCATGAAAGACAAATTCAACTCTTTCTCAGATCCTTCAGGCCCTTCAGTTCCAGGACTGGTTGGTATCTCTGGACCTTCAGGATGCTTATTTCCATGTGCCTATCCATCTCAAACACAGGAAATACCTGAGGTTTGCAATTGGCAACTCTCATTATCAATTTCGAGTGCTGCCATTTGGGCTGACCTCCGCCCCGAGGGTCTTCACCAAGTTAATGTCGGTAGTGGCGGCAAGTCTAAGGAGGGAAGGGATTCACGTCTACCCCTACCTGGACGATTGGTTGATCAGGGTTGTATCTTCGGAACAAGCTCAGATCCAGCTAAATCACGTTTGCCACTCCCTTCACAGACTGGGCTTCTCCCTCAATTTAAAGAAGTCACAAATGATACCATCGCAGAGACTCCAGTTCATCGGAGCGATCCTGGACACTTCCCTGGGAAAAGCCCCGCCACCAGAGGTGAGGGCTCAAGATATTCTACAGATGGTTACCAAGTTCCAAAATGCCCAACGTCTCCCAGCCTTCGACTTTTTGAGGTTGCTAGGCCTCATGGCATCCTGCATTTTCCTAGTGCCAGAGGCTCGCCTGAGAATGAGATCCCTCCAGTGGGCACTGAGGACTCAGTGGTCACAATTCTCAGGAAGAATGACGGATCATCTTCAGTTTCCCGACCGGGTGGCTCGAGACCTTCAGTGGTGGGCCTGTCAGGAGAACATTTTGAAAGGAGAACAGTTTTGGCAACCCTGGCCGGAGATAACAGTAGTCACGGATGCCTCACTCACGGTGTGGGGAGCCCACGCCAACGACTTGACCATCAGCGGTCGTTGGTCTCCATCGGAGTCCAGACTACATATCAACTTGTTAGAGCTGAGGGCCATCAGACTTGCGCTGAAGGCGTTCCTGCCAGCTGTACAAGGGAAGAATGTCCTGATAATGACGGACAACACAGTGGCCATGCATTACCTCAACAAAATAGGAGGTGTAGGATCACTACCCCTGTGCAGAGAGGCGATGCAGCTCTGGTTTTGGGCAATCCAAGAAGGAATCTCTCTATCGGCAGTTCACCTAGCCGGAGAGAAGAACTTGACAGCGGACGCTCTGAGCAGGCAGAGCACAGTCTCCCACGAGTGGGAACTAGCTCAGGAAGTCCTTCAAGAGATCTGCGCCCTTCGGGGAACCCCTCAGGTGGATCTGTTCGCCACCAGTGTCAACAGGAAGTGCGATCTGTTCTGCTCAAGGGAATTTCCCCCGAGAGGAGCTCTGGGAGACGCGTTCATAGTGGACTGGGAGTTTCCGTTTCTGTACGCGTTCCCACCGGTCCCTGTCATTCCTCAAATGATCAGGAGGTTGAGAAGATTCCGGAAGACCATGATCCTAATTGCCCCGGATTGGGCCAGGAGAACGTGGTACCCGGACCTTCTAGACTTGTCCATCTGCCCTCCAATTCGACTTCCACTCAGAGAGAACCTACTCTCACAGAAGGGAGGTCAGGTTCTCCATCCAGACATCAAAACCCCCAACCTTCACGCTTGGTTTCTGAAAGGCTGAGGTACAAGGATTGGGACCTCCCTGATGATGATATGGAGGTGTTGCTTTCGGCAAGGAGGCCAGCAACAAAGTCTTTATACCGCTGCCGTTTGAACAGATTTTGCAGCTGGTGTAGATAAAAGGATATCTACCCCTTTTCATGCGGTACACCAATGATTTTGTCCTTCCTACTCTATTTGGTGAATTCAGGCCTTCAAGTTGGCACCATTAAGGGCTATCTCGCAGCGCTATCCATCTTTAAGCGCACTGCGGAAGAACCATCCTATTTCAAGTTACCCTTGGTTATACAGTTTCTAAAGGGGTTAACCAATGGTTATCCCCCCAAGACCATTCCAGGTTCCCCTATGGGATTTAAACTTAGTCCTAACTTTCCTGATGGGCACACCTTTCGAACCACTCCATTCTTGTTCGTTAAGATTTCTTACCCTTAAAACTGTTTTATTAATAGCACTTACATCTGCTAGAAGGGTGAGCGAGTTACAAGCTCTTTCCTGTAAACCCCCTCATACAATATTTCACAAAGACAAAGTTGTCCTGCAAGTGAAGCCTAATTTTCTCCCAAAGGTGGTTTCTGAATTCCATATCACTCATAAGATTACCCTGCCATCTTTCTATCCTCCTCCTCATCCGGGGAAAGAGTAAGAGAGGTTACACAGGCTGGACCCTAGAAGGGCTTTAAGTTTTTACATCAGTAGACTGGCCAGGATAAGACAAACAGACCAGCTGTTTGTAGGCTACACAGGTTACAAGCTAGGGTTACCAATAACTAAGCAGACCATTTCCAGATGGATCATTCTAGCCATTTTGGAATGTTATAAACTGGCAGGAAAAGAGCCCCCTCAAAACCTTAGGGCTCATTCGACCAGAGGTATTGCAGCTTCATCGGCCCTCAAAAGAGGAGTGCCAGTTAAAGACATTTGTGCGGCCGCCACATGGTCGTCCGTCCATACCTTTACACGATTTTATAACTTGGATTCCTCCTCCGGTCAAGAGACTAGGTTTGGAAGGGCTGTATTGCACTCTATTCATCAATAGAAGGCAGCATGAAGTCAGTACTCCCTCCTCCGAATATAGAATACTGCTATGGGAGCCTATCTAAGATGAGGAATACGTCGGAGGACACAATCCCTTCGAAGAACAAGTTACTTCTTACCTTGTAACGTTCTTTCGACGGGATGTTCCTCCGACGTATTCCTTATCGACCCTCCCATCCATCCCCGCAGTTCTACTTCCCTTGTTGTTGCAGCTTACGCTCCTTCAGGGTGATTAGTCTAGTCCAGACAGAAATACTGTGGGCTACAAAACGGAACTGAGCAACGGACGCTGCGCGCGGCCTTTATAGGCAGGATGACGTTGACGTCGATACGGCGGCTGTCGAGGGACATCGACTCGGCGGACGTCGACGCGCAGCGCCCTCTAGAGAAAAATGTTCCGAGGCCAGCAGAGCTGGAAGGAGATATATAAGATAAGGAATACGTCGGAGGAACATCCCATCGAAAGAACGTTACAAGGTAAGAAGTAACTTGTTCTACCAACCTAGAAAATGGCACCATACGACCATCCAAATCCCCAGCGGGAGCTTCGTTGTTTTTCGTTCCCAAGAAAGATACTAAGGAGCTTAGGTCTTGTCTTGATTATCGTGGTCTTAATCAATGCACCCTCAAGGACTGCTACCCGTTGCCCTTAATCTCGGATATCCTGGAAGCGGTGAGAGGAGCCGTAATCTTCACGAAATTGGATCTCAGAGGTGCCTAACATCTGATCCGTATAAAGGAAGGTGACAAATGGAAAACAGCCTTTAGAACACCCTTTGGTCACTTTGAATACCTGGTCATGCCCTTTGGACTCACCAATGCCCCAGCGTTCTTCCAACGTTTTATGGACCGGATGTTCTCCGATATGCTGTTCCTCTTCGTCATAGTTTACCTGGAGGACATACTAATATACTCCAAGGACCATCTTAAGCTTGAAGAGCATGTCAAGGCAGTCTTACAACGGCTACGTGAACATTAACTGCTGTCGCACCTCGGCGCCGTTCCACACTACGACCCCGTGCTTCATACTTACCTCAGGGCCGACAGCGGAAAAGGACATCTGGCAAAACTATTGCGCTTCGCCGTTCTGTTCGGCATTCTGCAGCGCCATTCTTGATGAAGTGGAGAATGCCATGGAGGCTAACGACTACTGCACCAGCCAGACGGTTTCGAACTACGATTCCCATGAAACCTAAGGGAATTCGTAGTCCATATCATCACGTGTGCCTCCCCTCACTTGGCTCCACCTCCTCATTGATTTAAGCGGCTGCAGCCCAGAGGACGCTGCTTCTGTTTGAATGTTACAGCCGGCGCTTAAGTTCCGTCTTTATCGCCTTGTTCCTGAAGCTCCTCTTTTCAGTTTCCAGTCTGCCCAACGGAATACTGTTTCCTTCTCCTTCATTCCGTGCTCCCGTGTACCGAACCCTCTTTTGAACTAAGGACTGCCTGTCTGCTGTTTGTTACCTTCTTGCTCGCCCGTGTACCGACTTGAAGATTGTTGTAAGGACGGACTGTCTGCTGATTCTGTTACCTTCTCGCCTGTGTACCGAATAGGAAAACTGCCCAACAGACTGCCTTAGCACTTTTTCCCAAAGTTCTAAGTATTTGTTTTTGTGCGCCTTTCCCAAGCACCCTACCCTCACCTGCACTCCTCCTCTCGCTTGTTCTGGAATCTTTCCATTTGGCTCCACTAATAAAGGACGTTTGTTGTTATGGATTCTATCTGGTTCCGCCCTATAAGTGCACTTTGAGGACGCCTTGCAGTTGTGCACCCACCCGGATCTAGTGCGTCCCTCGTTCCGCACGGGACTAGTTACCCAACTAACATTCCCCGTTTATTATTTTGCACTGTCGTCGTGTTCTGCATCCTGGAGTACAAGGGAACTTTGACTTCCTAGGGTAAGACTTTCAGTGCCTTTTTCTCCTTGTTATTTACATTACTCAAGATAGTTTTTAATTCCTTGTCTATAATATTTCAGGGGATATCAGGGCATTGCAATTTCAGGATCCAGGGACTGGGTTGTTCAGGTACTATTCTGTCTTATCTCCATCTATTGGTAGTTGCTATTATTCCAAGTGATTAATCGTATGTTGTTTCTTGCAGCTGCGTCCGTGGCGACGTGTTTCTCCCCTCTCTTTCGGATGATCAGTCCCTCTGTCTGGCACACCTATCAGCAGAGGGTCATATCATCAGAAAGGTCATTTTCCCTCATAGAGAGGAGGCTCGGGTGGAGGCTCCAACCCGAGCTTTTCAATCAACGCACAGCCTCGCTGGTCAGGCCTCCTGTCTTGTCTACTCCCGTTCGGTGAGTAACACTCCTGGCTAAACCCGAGAAATGCCTTTTTTATGTCTCTACTTTTCACTATCTCGGATTTGTCCTTAGTCCAGAAGGAATTGGAATGGACCACTCAAAAGTAAATTCCATACTATCCTGGGCTGTTCCAACTACTGTGAAACAGATTCAATCCTTATTGGGGCTTGCCAACATTTACTGGAAATTCATACCTTCCTTTTTAGAGATAGTTCAACCGATCATTACATTGTTGAAGGAGGATACTCCCTTCCTCTGGACCGCAGCCCAAGACGAAGCGTTCCAACATTTGAAGTCGGAATTTACACAAGTCCCCATCTTGGCTCAACCTGACATTGATCGACCTTTCCTAGTGGAGACTGATGCCTCCAACTACGCCATCGGAGCAGTCTTAAAGCAGGAATTCGAGGACAAGTTGGAACACCCCATCGCTTATCTCTTGCGAACCTTAACTCATAGCAAAACCCATTATTCTGTTCTGGAAAAGGAATTGTTGGCCATCCGTCAAGCCTTCACAGAGTGGCACCATCTACTCCTGGGAGCTAAGCATCCTGTTCAGGTCCATACGGATCATCGAAATCTCCAAGTCCTACAATCCATGGAATGTAGGAATAGTCGTCAAGCCCGTTGGGCCTTCTTCTTTGCCCAGTACCAGTTCCAAATCCATCATGTACCTGGAACACTCAACATAATTGCTGACGCCTTATCCCGACGTCCCGACTATGAAACTCTTGAAGATCGATCCTTCCCAAAGATGTTTCCCCATACAATTTTCATAGCTCAAGCAATCACTCTCCTGGAAGACATTTGGATTCAAACCTCTGGAAGGAATTCACTGGGAAGAATCGATGGAATCTTAAAACCAAGGACGGGTATCTGTTCAAGGACAATGGCCTGGTCATTCCCACAAAGAGACTGCGAAAAAGGATTACAAGCCTCTGTCATGATACCCTTCATTCAGGACATCGTGGCATTACCAACACTCTCCGTTTAATACAAAGACAGTTTTGGTGGCCAAAAATGAAACGTGACGTCCAGCAGTACATCCAAGCCTGTGCAGTCTGCAATCAAAACCAGCATGATAACAAGAGGCCGACGGGTCTCCTACTCCAACCAACGCTACCAACAAGGCCCTGGGAATGTATTGCTACAGACTTTATTGTGGAACTACCACCTTCCAGGGGATACACAACTATCATAGTTACCATTGATTTATTCACCCACATGGCTCATTTTACACCCTTGTATAAATTACCATCTTCCTCAGAACTCGCTGGAATCTTCCTGGAACACATATTCCGACTTCATGGACTCCCTTCCAAGATCATATCAGACCGATGTCCTCAATACATATCTCAATTCTGGAAACACTTATGCCGTATACTTGGAATCCAATGTGCCCTCTCCTCAGGTTATCATCCACAGACCAACGGAGCTATAGAACGTGTGAACCAAACCCTGGAGCAGTAGCTTCGTTGTTTTACCACCAAGGTCCAGGACGATTGGTCTCTTTTAATACCTGTGGCTGAATTCGCCTACAACAATTCGGATCACTTGGCTGTCAAGACCAGCCCCTTCTTCTGCAGCTAAGGATTCCACCCTTCAGTTCTACCATCCCTTCTCCCACATCCTACACCAGTTCCTACAGTCGAATCCTGGATTGAAACCCTCATCAACGTACACAAGGAAGCCAAAGAACACCTCGAAAGGGCCCGAGCTAACACCAAGCACTATGCGGACTCCAAAAGAAGACCAGGACCTTCCTATGCAGTGGTTGATAAGGTCTGGCTATCCTCCATACTACTGTCTCGACACTTACGACCTAATAAGTTGGCTCCTCCGTACTATGGCCCTTTTTCCATAAAGGAAATCATTAACCCAGTGGCCTTACCAGACTCCTGAAAGAGTATCCACCCAGTGTTTCACACATCTCTAAAGAAACCATATGTCCAGACCTCCCGGTCTGCTCCAAGATCTACCCCTGTGGTTGTCGACGACCAGCTAGAATACGAAGTGTCCCGAATATGTGACTCCAGGTACAGACGTGGTCAGCTACAGTATCTGGTGGAGTGGAAAGGCTATCCACCCAGTGAACGTACCTGGGAACCGGTCTCAAAGCTAAACACCCCCAGGCTACTTCAAAGGTACCACCTTATACATCCGGGCAAACCCGGAGGAACAGGCCTTGGGAGGAGGCATGTTGTCATGAACCATCGGACACGTCCTTTCTGGACTTCCTGGTCCCTGACCCATAGGGGCTTGCACTCAGCAGTACTCCCAACATGGCCGCCGAACGCAGAATACTGTTTACCAGTTTCCGCGCCGTACGCATTACGTACGTATGAGCCGGCATCCGGAACGAAGGCAGTAGGAACAAAGGCTACTTCCTGTCTTAGCCTGTCCTTGCCTGATCTTACCTCTTGCCAGAACCCCTGCATCGCCGGACTTGAACTCAAGTTAGAAACCTAAGGTACCGTCTGACTACACGCCATATTACCACCTCATAATACAGCCACTCTCAGTATTTCCCGGCTGCCATTCAAGCATATGGACTATCAATAATATATACCGCCACATGTCACTATGCCTCTGACTACTAGATTGTATACTGCTGATTATTTACGCAATGTCTGCTTATGTGAGCCTGCTAATTGAAATTGCCTGCCTGTACTTAACCATTTCAAATTGTATACTGACAACTGAAATTGCACCTAGCATGATAGTCGCATCTAGCCTGCCTGTACTTAGCCATTTAAAGTGTATTCTAACTACTAAAACGGCACCGCGCTTGGCAGTTGCATCTAGCCTGCCTGTACTTAGCCATTTCAAATTGTATTCTGACAACTGTAATTGCACCTAACTTGCCTCTACTCAGCCACTTAGCATGTACACCCTGGGTCTCGCCTACAGGTCACCCTGGCTACCACTGTATTACCCTCTCCATCATACTAGGAGTACAATCACTTAAAGTGACCACCAAAGCTAACACTTTGAGTCTCTGTGCCATGTCCTATCCCACCCATCTTACCTACCCCATCATGCTCGACACACAACAACCCAATACAGGGCTTAAAATGAACCAAAATCCAGACAGTACCACTCTACAAAGGCCATATAATACTGTAGACAGAAACCGAAGACTACGCACTCGCCTGTCCAAATTGCATGAGCCACCAACCAAGAAAGTTGAACTACTAAATCTCCAAAATAAAATACAGTTACCCTTAAAGGTTACTGCAGAACCCACCAGGAAACAGTCCAAGCCCATTAGACCTATACTAAACGGCACCAAACAGACAGCCAAAGTTAGTCATAACACTACCTGCCTTAACTCAGAAAGCCACAAACCTTATCTCATAGGTGCGCTTATAAACGGCAGGTCTCTAGTCGCACACGCTACAGAGATATCATTCTTACAGACAGCCTAGACTTCCTGGCCATCTCAGAATCCTGGCTACATGATGCGGCAGGCCCTGCCTTATCATTAGCAGTCCCGGACAACTATACAATTCTACGAGCGGACAGACACACCTCCCGAGGTGGAGGCATAGCAATCATAGCTAAAATCAGCCTAGACATGAGAATTATCACAACCACCACTATGAAATCCTGTGAATGCCTCACGGTCAAAATAGCCATCGCTAACTCTCAAACCCTAAACAACATCCTCATCTACAGACCACCAGGTCCTATCGGAACCTTCGCTGAGGACATCTCAACATCCCTGTCCAATAACCTAAAAAAAATACATCCCAAACAATAGTGCTAGGAGACTTTAATCTAGGCTACAATGACAATAAGGATATCCAATCTACAGTGATTGCCCTGACACAGAAAGAGCTGGGATTCTCCCAGAAAGTTGAATTACCCACCCACAATAAAGGTTGTATTCTTGATTGGATAGCAGAACATAATTGTGAAGTAAATATTACGGATTCCGTACCTCAGATCTGGACTGACCACCACCTGCTATTATTCACAGTGAAGACCAACCCTGCTACTGCCCTGTCCTCACTTGCCCCATCATTGCCCACGAGGAACAAAAAACTCATGACAGCGGAAAATCTGATGCCCGTCATAATACCTAAATTGAACTCACTACCAGACATTATGGACCCCAATCTGTTAGTTGAACAGTATAATGAAGCTATGAATTCAGCCCTTGACCACATAGCTCCGCTCAAACTAAGAAATAGCAAACCAAAAAAACACCTCAACTCATGGTTCACGCCTCATCTAAAAAATCTCAGGCTGACCAAAAGAAAACTTGAAACCATTTGGAGACTCTCCCCATCAGTCGAAAATAAACTCAACCTTTCCAAAGCCTCCTCCCAATACAAGAAAGAAATACTATTAGCCAAACAGGAAACCTATAATACTAGAATATCTAATTCAAAATCTAGTGTCTAAGAACTGTTCAGCATTCTGAAAGAATTGGAAACTCCCGTTATACCTCAAGAAAACTGCACCAAGGACAAAAAATTGTGCTCCAGTATACAACTTGCCTTAACAAATAAGGTAGCTAATTTACAAACTAAAATTGCTCTCAAGAAGGCATCCCTAACGCCTCACATCCCTCAAAGCTTAGCGCCACCACCACAGCCTAATCAAGAAGCCCGATTCTGCTTTTCTAAGGTATCGACCATAGAGAGAGAAAAGGTCATCCTGAGACTTAAACCGTCTAACTGCAAAGGCAACCAATGCCCAGCACAACTTATCAAGGATGCTGAGAGAGATCTATCGCCATTTATAACCAAACTTATCAACTCCTCCTTTACCACAGGCTCAGTACCGAACAACCTAAAAGAGTCTTGGGTACTGCCACTATTAAAGAAACAAACCCTCGACCCTGCCATTCCCACTAACTTCAGGCCCATCACGACTGTGCCCTTTCTTCTAAAAATCCTAGATAAAGTGGCTTACATGCAAATACAAAACTTCCTAAAGTCCAACCACCTACTTGGAACCCGTCAATCAGGATTCTGCCCGCAACATGGGACTGAGACAGCTCTAATAGATCTTAAGGCCCAAATAGACGAATGCAAAGATAATGGCCAACCAGCCCTGCTCCTCCTCCTGGACCTATCAGCGGCATTCGACTTAGTTGACCACACAGTCCTATGTAGTCACCTCGACTCTGCAGCCCACTTCTCAAAGGACGCTATAACATGGATCAAGTCATTTCTGAGTAACCGACTATGAGAGTCTTCGCTCCATCAGCCTCAGCAGACCCAATCCCCATAACATGCGGTGTACCACAAGGATCTTGTGTGTCACCCACCCTCTACAATATTTTCACGAAGCCCCTCTTTGATGAAATGGATCATCTGGGTATCGCCTACACCAACTACGCAGACGATACCAAGATCCTCCTCCATCTCTCAGGAGTTTACGCCAGGGACCTGGCCCTACTGAACAGAATCTATAGCATCGTTCAGCCATGGATGGCCACACACGGCCTATGCCTGAACGATGATAAAACCGAGCTCATCATCCTAGGCACCCCTACTTATATATCCAAACTCAGCCCCGATTATGCCAACTTCATTATTGATGGGAACAACATAAAAGTAGCTAACAAAGTGAAAACCCTAGGATTCTACCTAGACGCCACCGTGAACTTTAGCAAACAAGTTAACTCTCTAGCCTCTGCCACAGCATACACATGCAAACTTATCAGAGCGAGTAAACCATTCCTCTCTACAGACAGCTGCATTACACTTGCCAGAGCCCTGATACTATCCATATTGGATTATTGTAATGGACTCTACATTGGGGCAAATAAACAGACCATCCAGAAAATTCAAGTACTCCAGAACAATGCCTTGAGAGCAGCACTCAAGATTAACAGAACTGAGCATATATCCTCTATAAGAAGAGAATATAAATGGCTCTCCACCGTTGATAAAATTCAACTCAAGATCGCCTCCCTCACCCACAAATGCCTCAATAATAAAGCTCCACCCTACCTCATGGACAGGTTATGTAAAATAACCTCTTCCAGGTCAACTAGAACAGCCAACGCTAACTGCCTCCAAGTTCAGTGCTTCAAACTCTCCACTGTAGGAGGAAATGGCTTCCCTGTCAAGGCTGCGCAGTTATGGAACTCCCTCCCCCATGACATCAGAGAACCTCAGCCTTTCGCCAACTTTAGACAGAACCTAACTAGGTGGCTTAGAGCCAATGACAGCTAAACTACTCAAACCTGCTTTGACCTGATATGTCACACTGTACATTACTGTATATTACTAGCCTATGACTATACATGAACATGCACCTTGTCCCCCTTGTTCCTTGACCTTTCCTTGTACATACCTGCCTACTGTAACATTATTGATGTCTGTATTTTTGTTCCTACCCCATGTACTTGCAACTAGTTGAGCATATCTGTAACCAAGCTCAGCATATCTCTGTATTTTTTCCTACCTTCATGTATTTGTAACTAAGTTGAGCATATCCTTGTCTCCTTGCGCCCTGATGCCCCAGGGTATGGCGCGCCATATAAATAAACTAAACTATAAAGCGGACACGCCCTGCGCGTCTCAACACTACCGCTTGCCATGGCTAGACGTGTGCCGCCGTAGTTCACTTGTGTTTTTCCTTTGATTCCTGGTTCCCGGTTCCGCTAAATTCCTCCTCCTTCATTCCCCCTCCTTTTGTCCTCCTTGCTTCCCGGATCTCTGTGCACTCGTCTTCCGTGTGCACTCTTCGCTGTTTCCTGGATTTCCTCTGACTTCCCGGACATCTGAACGTTCCCAGGACTTGGAACTCTGAACGCACGCTTGAACCCGAGGACCTGCACACTGGGTTATACAAGACCCGAACTCTACGAAAGAAGACTCCATCGAAGAACTCCAACAAACAACAAAGACAGGTGAGAAGGGGGGAAACCTGTGACAATAATTCCCACAGGAAGGAAAGAATGCTACAGGAGTTGTGCCGCAAGGAACACACAAACTATACATACCACAGTGAACACAGAAAGCATTGCATGATGAATTGATCGAGGCAGAATGTACTAGCCAAAACAGACAGGCAATAGTTTTAGAGCCTCAGCACCATGCCATAAAATTTCGAAGGGATTGTGTCCTCCGACGTATTCCTCATCTTAGATATCTCCTTCCAGCTCTGCTGGCCTCGGAAAATTTTTCTCTAGAGGGCGCTGCGCGTCAACGTCCTCCGAGTCGATGTCCCTCGACAGCCGCCGTATCGACGTCGACGTCATCCTGCCTATAAAGGCTGTGCGCAGTGTCCGTTGCTCAGTTCCGTTTTTCCGCGCTTACTCAGTGCCTCGGAATACCGTTGCTCAGTTCTTGTCAGATTAAACCTATTTACCTCGAGTTATTCGATCCGTACTCGATGGCTTCCTCGTCGGAACCGACAACTCCTCGATCCGGCTTCAAAAAATGCCGAGATTGTGGAAAAAAGATGTCACTGACTGACCCTCACAGAGTTTGTCTGTGGTGTTTGGGAGCTGAACACCATTGTTCGGAGTGCGAGGACTGTATGTCCATGACAGCTTAAGGCCCTGAAGGAGCGTAGGGGGAAGCTGGAGAAAGCTAAGACTTTTAAAGCTTCTTCTTCGTCGACAAAGTCGAGACATTCGTCTCCTCGTCACCATTCGCGCTCCAGGTCTCGGAGTGGGTCCCATCACTCCTCGAGATCGAAGCACTCGAAGAGGAGACGTCGAAGATCCCCTTCTCCGTCTTCCTCTTCCTCTGTTTCGCCAAAAAGAATCCCTTGCCCCACGAAACATAGTTCCCAGGCTGAATGGGAGGAATTCCGCAAAAATATGATGAGCGTCTTTGAGAAAGCAGCCTCGACCCCCTCGAAGACTGCCGAGAGCGATGCTCTGGTCGAAAGACCCGAAGGTCAAAAACGCCGCGAGTCGCAGTACCCGGCGAAGGAAACCTCTCGAGCGCGTCTCGAACCCTCGAGTAGGACTATGACCTCCAAACCTTCCTCGAAGGTTCCGTCGACGCAGAGGTCGGTGTCTTCGACGCCGTTGTCGAAGGGACCTTCAACACACGGGTCTGTCGACTCGACGCCAGCTTCGACACCGGCGTCGACGCCAAGAAAAGTCACGGTCACGACACACCCAATGACTATCCCCAGGTCCTCGATGACGATGGCTTCGAGATTGTCGAGTAGAATGCCAATTCTGTCGAGGTCATCGAGGCCTCCGCCTTTGTTTTCGACGCCACGCTCGAAGCCTTCGGCGTCGACGACATCGACGTTTTCGAGGCCGATAATGACAAGTTCGGCACCCTCTGCCTTGGAAATGGGATTTACACCCTTTATGAGTTCAGAACAATTGAGAACTATGTCCTCAATTCTGGAAGAGGGTGAATTGTCTGAACAGGAAGACACATTTGAGTTGCAGGGACCTGTAACCCCAATTAGAGAGGAATTTTCCTCTGAAGAACGCAGGTTAAAGGATCTTCATGATTCCTTACATGAGGCAAGCGGGTTAGACACTTCTCCTGAGGTGGAGTTTGCTAGGCCAGGCCCGGGGGAGCATGCTGAAACCCCCTATAGAGCCTTAATGGCCAGGATCACAGAGTTTATGGGGTGGTCTGCACCTTCACAATCTTTCCAACAAGATGACCTTATGGATATTCTTGACAAGGGCCCACAGGAGGACCCTGTGGTGCCTTTTCATAAAGCTCTTCAGAGGAAGATTATGACGAACTGGGAAACCCCAGATGTCGTCCCGGCAGTAAATAAAAAACTGTCTACAAAATATAGGGTATCCTCAACAGACCCGGAGTTTTTGTCAAAACACCCATCCCCAGAAAGTCTGGTGGTACAGGCAGCATCTTCTACCGATGTCAAGACGGCTTATCCTACCGTCCCACAGGACAGGGACGATAAAAAATATGATGCTATGGCAAAGAAAGTCTTTTCAGCATGTAGCATGGCGTTAAAATCTGTTAATGCTACTTACACCCTTGCTAGGTTCAGCCATACACTTTGGGAGTGTGCTTCTACAGCGGCTGACTGCATCCCGGAGGGAGAAGAAAGGGATGCGTTCCTGAATATTATACAGGACGGTAAAGACGCTATGTGCGAATCCCTCCAGACGGGCATTGATTCGGCTGACAGTATCAGCAGAGCAATGGCGGCAAGTACATCAACCAGGGGATTCGCTTGGTTGAGAAAGTCTGGTTTTGCCCCAGATGTGCAAGCCAGGCTCTTGAACATGCCATTCGATGGCTCTTCTTTGTTCGGGAAAAAGGCGGATGATAGTTTAGAAAAACTGCAAACTTCAAAAGCAGCAGCAAAATCCCTAGGAGCTGCAATCCGTCAAACTCCTTTTGGTCTCACAGGAACCTCTGCGAGGGGCAAGTCCTTTCGCTTCTACTCCGCATTCGGAAGAGGTAGAGGACGACCGGCTCAAAGGGGACAAAGAAGAACTACCCGAGGTGGACGGGGTAGATATTCAAAAGCCGCAGCAACAGCAGGTGCCTCTTTACCATCGGCATCTGCATCAGCCGCCCCAAAACCACTCTGAGGACTTCCCTCACAGGACACCTGTAGGAGGCAGGTTGACTCAACATCTGGCGGTATGGCAGGCTATCACGTCAGATGCTTGGGCATTGGAAACAGTTGCCCAAGGTTACTGCCTGCCTTTCCTACGTATACCTCAGAGTCATCCACCGGGGATCAGCTCTCAGAAAGCTCCAGATCCGCTCCTCTTGCAGGAAATTTTGGACCTGCTAGAGAAAGGTGCCATAGAACCGGTACCTGTAGCGGAGAGGAACAAGGGCTGGTACTCCCCTTACTTTCTCATTCCAAAGAAAGACGGAGGACTGAGACCCATCTTGGACTTGCGAGAATTGAACAAATTCCTCAGAAAAGACAAATTCAAGATGGTCACTCTTTCTCAGATCCTACAGGCCCTTCAGTTCCAGGACTGGTTGGTATCTCTGGACCTTCAGGACGCTTATTTCCATGTGCCTATCCATCTCAAACACAGGAAATACCTGAGGTTCGCAATTGGCAACTCTCACTATCAATTTCGAGTGCTGCCATTTGGGCTGACCTCCGCCCCGAGTGTCTTCACCAAGTTAATGTCGGTAGTGGCAGCAAGTCTAAGGAGGGAAGGGATTCACGTCTACCCCTACCTGGACGATTGGTTGATCAGGGCTGTTTCTTCGGAACAAGCTCAGATCCAACTAAATCACATGTGCCACTCCCTTCACAGACTGGGCTTCTCCCTCAATTTAAAGAAGTCACAAATGATACCATCGCAGAGACTCCAGTTCATAGGAGCGATCCTGGACACTTCCCTGGGAAAAGCCTCGCCACCAGAGGTGAGGGCTCAAGATATTCTACAGATGGTTACCGAGTTTCAACATGCCCAACGTCTCCCAGCCTTCGACTTTTTGAGGTTGCTAGGCCTCATGCCATCCTGCGTTTTCCTAGTGCCAGAGGCTCGCCTGAGAATGAGATCCCTCCAGTGGGCACTGAGGACTCAGTGGTCACAATTCTCAGGGAGAATGACAGATCTTCTTCAGGTTCCCGACAGAGTAGCTCGAGACCTTCAGTGGTGGGCCTGTCAGGAGAACATTCTGAAAGGAGAAAATTTTTGGCAACCCTGGCCGGAGATAACAGTAGTCACAGATGCCTCACTCACGGGGTGGGGAGCCCACGCCAACGACTTGGTCTCCGATGGAGACCATCAGCGGTCGTTGGTCTCCATCGGAGTCCACACTACATATCAACCTGTTAGAGCTGAGAGCCATCAGACTTGAGCTGAAGGCGTTCCTGCCAGCTGTACAAGGGAAAAACGTCCTGATAATGACGGACAACACAGTGGCCATGCATTACCTCAACAAAAGAGGAGGCGTAGGATCACTACCCCTGTGCAGAGAGGCGATGCAGCTCTGGTTTTGGGCAATCCAAGAAGGAATCTCTCTATCGGCAGTTCACCTAGCCGGAGAGAAGAACTTGACAGCGGACGCTCTGAGCAGGCAGAGCACAGTCTCCCACAAGTGGGAACTAGCTCAGGAAGTCCTTCAAGAGATCTTCGCCCTTTGGGGAACCCCTCAGGTGGATCTGTTCGCCACCAGCGTCAACAGGAAATGCGATCTGTTCTGCTCAAGGGAATTTCCCCCGAGAGGAGCTCTGGGAGATGCGTTCATAGTGGACTGGGAGTTTCAGCTTCTGTACGCGTTCCGACCGGTCCCTGTCATTCCTCAAATGATCAGGAGGTTGAGAAGATTCCGGAAAACCATGATCCTAATTGCCCCGGATTGGGCCAGGAAAACGTGGTACCCGGACCTTCTAGACTTGTCCATCTGCCCTCCAGTTCGACTTCCACTCAGAGAAAACCTACTCTCACAGAAGGGAGGTCAGGTTCTCCATCCAGACATCAAAACCCTCAACCTTCACGCTTGGCTTCTGAAAGGTTGAGGTACAAGGATTGGGACCTCCTGTCAGGATCCAGGATTGGAAACATTGGAACCGCTGGCGGTTCCGATGGTGAACGGTCTAGTCCTCACCCAACATGGCGCCGGAGCCTATAATACCAGGCTCCGCCCACTTTTCGGTGCGTTGTATCTGTGGCTTGTTTACTTTCTCAACGCTCCGACTTTGGACTACTGCCATCCTGTGTTTACTCCCTTGATATCATACCTTCTGTTCCTTCCCTGTGTGTTGATATCTCTGTCTGTTGCCTTTTTTTTCCCCGTGTTCGCTAGCTTTCTACTTTAGTTCGAGGTCACCGCCGCTGTCTCTGGTTCGGTGCCTCTCCTCCTCGCACTCATCTCTTTGCTCTAACTTTCTGGGTTTTTTTAACATTACTGCTGCCTGGTCTTCTTCCTTTTCCGGCCACGGAGGTGCTTCTTGCACGGGTCTCCGCATCCTTTAACAGGAGCTTCCTAGCTGGTTCCGCTTTCGGCGGCACTCTCAGCCCTTCAGTCTTGTACATTCTGTCTCTAACGAGCGCAGAAGCGCTGCGCTTTGCCGCTTCTGCGTTACCTATTCCTACCTCCTTGCCCTCTCGGCGTGCTGCTTCCCGGCGGGGTTCTTCCTTCCTTCTCCGCCGTGGTTATATTGCACTACACTGTTTCTGGCTCTTACTCCTACCTCCCTGCCTTCTCGGCGTGCTGCTTCCCGGCAGGGTTCTTCCTTCCTTCTCCGCCGTAGTCATATTGCACTACGCTGTTTTGGGCTACTCAGAACATACCTACCTTCCTTTTACTGACTCGACAAGATATTCTTCTCATATTCTCAGCTAACCTTCATAGACTATATTTGATCCTCCTTTCTTTACCTATCTCTCGCTCCGGGTTTAAGACCCTTCCACTCTGTGTCTTGACATTTTCTTCAGTAGCACTGAGTACGTCCTTTTACCTAATATCCAGGAAATTCAACCTTAAAGATTTCTAAAGACCCCATCTTCTGAACCCATCTACGGACTAGGGTTTTTTCTGCCTACAGGCTTTTTCCCTAGAGCTGAGGCTGGCCCCCTGGGGTTCCCCTGTGACAGGCCTACTCCTCTGTCAGGGTGGCCTCCGGAGGGGCCAGACCTTACCTTCACGAAAAGAAGACCAGAACTCAGAAAGGCAAGGGGCCAAGAGCTAAAGAGAAACCCAGCAAGACCAAGACGGATCCTTACGAAGTTACCTCGGAGGAGTCAGGTGAGGAGAAAGGGGAGGTGGACTCGGATCTTGACAGCATACAACGCCCAAATCCTAACATGGCCTCCTTGGAACAATACCACGAACCGGTGGCAGCCATGCAGAACCTCACAGTCGAAGTCCAGGCTTTAAGGACAGAGAATATAGCACTCCGACAGCAGGTAGTCCTACATAGAGACGACTATGGTGATCTACCGGCGATGCCCCTTTCCTTCGGCAAGTTCAACGGTCATCCGGGAGGAATGAAAGAATTCCTTGATGCCTCTGGTGTGTATTTTGCCTTTCGTACCCATGCATATGAATCGGCAAGAGCTAGGGTTGGATTCATCATTGCCAATCTCACAGGAAACGCTCTGGCTTGGGCCACTCCTCTTGTGACCAGAAATGACCCCTCTTTGACTGATTATGATCGTTTTGTAGAGGGCTTCAAGGAAAGATTCGACAGACCTGAGGTGTTCTACTCTTCTTTAGAAGCTATCCTGGACGTCAAACAAGGGAACACCGACGTCCAAACCTACATTTCCCGCTTCCAGAAACTAGCGGCTAAGGCAGATTGGCCCGACTCAGCCCAACAAACAATATTCCGGAGAGGCCTTCACGACGAGCTCAAGGACGAACTGGCGCGAGTAGCCCGACCAGTGTCTTGTCAAGAGCTGATGACTTTGTCGTTACAGATCGAGTTCCGGCTAACTGAAAGGCGGCAAGAAAGAAGACGATTTAGGAGCAATCCTCCTACTATCAGTCTACTGAACCCTTCTCCTACAACCAGGACTAACGTCTCCTTTGAAGAACCCATGCAAGTCGGAACTACACGAGGACCCGTAACACCGGAAGAGCGTAAACGAAGAAGAGAGTCTGGGTTATGTATGTATTGCGGTTCCTCCAAACACCTGTTGAGAAGCTGCCTGGAAGTACCACCCAGGAGGAAGGAAAACTTCAACCCCCGATCTACAGCAAGGGAAGTCTCGGGGGGAAGTGCCAAGTACCCTTGCAAACCACTCAAGAACCATGAACAACCTTGAGGAAAACAGCCTGATGGTGTTCCAGGTCAGGTTATGGTTATCACCTTCGAATCCCATTGATGTACTTGCCATGCTGGATTGTGGTGCTGCAGGTAACTTCATGGATGCGGACTGGGCAAGAGAACACCACGTATCCACCAAACACAAGACGACTTCCATTCCGGTTGAGGGTGTTGATGGTAGACCATTATCATCCGGACCTATCACCTCAGAATCAATACCACTAAGGATGGTGATGAGCCACCACTCGGAATACCTGGTGTTCGATCTCATCAGAGCGGCTCACTTCCCTCTGGTCATAGGTATTCCGTGGCTAAGGAAACACAATCTCCACATCGATTGGAAGGCAAATAGAGTAAGCTTCGACTCACTCTTTTGTAAATCAACTTGTATGGACAGCATAGTTTCCTCCACTCTCCCAGTAGCAGAACCACTTCCTATACTGAGTTCGACAATCATAGCCTCAGTACCAACTCAATATCTCGAGTTCTCTGAGGTATTCGTAGATATTCAACCACGTGAACTTCCTCCCCACAGACCAGAAGACTGTGGTATCGACATAGTACCAGAAGCCGTAATTCCATTCGGGCGGATGTACCCTTTATCACTCCCAGAAAGGAAGGTCTTGAGAGAATACCTGGACTCCAATCTCCAGAACGGACTCATTCAGGAATCAAGATCAGCTTGTGGAGCCTCCTTATTTTTCATACCTAAGAAAGACAGTGCTGAATTGCGTCCATGCATAGACTACAGAGGGCTGGATAAGGTGACGATCAGAGACCGGTATCCTATGCCGTTGATCCGAGACATCTTGGAGGCGGTACAAGGAGCCGTATATTTTACTAAACTGGACTTAAGAGGTGCCTACCATCTCCTAAGAATAAGACAAGGTGACGAGTGGAAGACCGCGTTCCGCACCCTGTTCGGATTATTTGAATACCGGGTGATGCCGTTCGGTCTGGTCAACGCCCCAGCCATCTTTCAGAGGTATATGGACAAGGTGTTTGCAGATATGATGTTTGTCTCAGTTGTGGTGTATCTGGATGATATCCTGGTGTTCTCTCGGTCGTTAACCGAACACAGGTCATTGGTGAGGAGGGTACTTCAACGTCTTCTTGAACACCAGTGTCATGATCTCTGCTTCCAAAAGGTCAGGGTTTTCCCAACTCCCTTGGAAGCAGATCCATAACCCAGGTTCCGAGTGCCAACCAGTCCCAATTGGGACCTTTTGGACCCAGTCCTGGCGCCAGTGGCACCAGGCTCATAAATATGCCCAGTCCCAGCGCTGGAAGCGCCGGGCTCTTAATGCTTGGGTGGACTTACCTGCAGCAGACCATGCTGCTTACTTGCCTGCCAGTTGAGCCTCTGATCCTCTTCTGTTTGGAACTACTTTTCCTGTTGGGTGGGGCAGGAGCCACTCCCTAGATTCAGAACACTGGAACTCTTCTGGAAAGCAGGAACTCTTTTCTTGCCTAGGCGTGGCTGTGGAAGGAGACACCTAAGCACTACAGGAGGCTATTTAAACCACACCCGATGGATGAATCTTGCTTTGCGTTATTCTGCATCCTCTGCAGCAGAACGCTCATTGTGTCTTCTGCATCTGATCCTGGGCCTAAGGAAAAAGGCTTACCATCCTGAATCCAGTCTTCAGCAACACCTATAAAGACAAGAAAGAACAAGTTAGCATTACGGTCTTCAGTGACAGCTCTTCACTTACCTGGTCCATCGGCTGTCACCAACGCCTCGGGCTGCATTCCGGCATCTGAAAGACAAAGGCTTACCTACTCTTCGTGCGCTCCGGAGGTCTTCACACTGCATTCCGGCATCTGAAAGACAAAAGCTTACCAACTCTTCGCACGCTCCGGAGGCCTTCGGCGCTGCATCCCGCATCTGAAAGACAAAACAAGGTGCGTTTAAAGACATTGGGGAACTTTAATACTCACGTGCCATTACTCCTTTCCACATCTAACCCAGTGGGTATTCCGGCACCCTGCAGCCGCTCCGAACTTGTACCTGCAAAATAAAAAGACAGTTAGAGCGCATCGTGAAGCAGGCAACAAGCGCTTACTTACGTGCTTCCAGGCGCTTCTATTCATCACACGGGCTCCATCTTCAACTCACTTCAGCCCGTCATCCGCCATCGCCGGAACCCTGCAAAACAAGAGACATCATTACTAAAGACTTTAAAGACATTAGAATTACTCGAAACTTACCGTTCGTGCAGTAAACGACGGACAGCAGTCCTCTGAAGTCAAGAGGCCTGCTCCCCTTATCCAGTGAAGAACCCTGCCCCGAGGCAGATGGAGAGCACGGCGTTCACTTACCTAAGGTGAGAGCGTTAACCTTTGGGGTTCTACAGGAGAAGAGAAAGGGAAGAAGAGAGAGAGACATTCAATAACCCAGTTCCTTAATCCCATATTTTCTATCTGCAGACATCTTACCCTTCAAGTCAGACATACAGTGCACAGAGGTCCAGCCCAAAGAGCCAGCCGTGTGTTACACATCACCTTTGCAGATACGGTATACGCCCAGTCAAGACCGGCGCCTCTACGGGAATCAGGTGAGCGTTACAACCAGCTTTTGGTAAAACCAGAGAAATGTTCGTTCGAGACCACTTCAGTGTCCTACCTGGGGTTCATTTTATCCAACGAAGGCATAGAGATGGACCCCTCTAAGGTCAAGGCCATCATGGAGTGGAGAGAACCCAGCACTATCAAGGAGTTACAAAGCTTCTTGGGGTTAGCCAACTTTTATAGAAGATTTATACCCACATTTTCCAACTTAGTGCTTCCCCTCAAGTCCTTGCTCAAGAAGGGAGTCAAGTTTGCCTTTGGGGACGAACAAAAGAGAGCTATCCAGACCATTAAGGAAAGCTTCTCCTCCACTCCCATTTTGGTACAACCGGACCAGACCAAATCATACATCCTGGAAACAGATGCTTCGATAGGAGCAGTAGGTGCCATCCTACTTCAGAAGACAGCTGATAGCTACGAACACCCGGTGGCATATTTCTCTAAGACCCTCACCAGTAGTGAACGGAACTACTCAGTTTTGGAGAGGGAACTTCTGGCCATCAAGTTAGCCTGCAAAGAATGGCGGCATCTCCTATAGGGCGCAACCCATCCCTTCGTGATCAGAACGGACCACCGCAACCTCAGAGTGCTAGAACAAATGGAGTGCACCAATGCCCAACATGCTCGGTGGGCATATTTCTTCCTGCAGTTTGATTTCATGATAACCTACATCCCAGGCACAGAAAACAAAAAGGCAGATGCCTTATCACAAAGCATCGGGAACAGCTCAGGAACCTACGATGGACATGACCGCCTTTTCCCCAATCTCAAAGTTTTAGACTCCACTGTCTCTTTTTTCCGGGAGCTGATACCTCGTTACCAGTCCGGTACAGAAATACCCGCCACGGTCATCCAAGGCAAGGATGGACTGTATTATCATGAAAATGCCCTTTTCATTCCCACCAAGGATCTCCAGAAGCTTGTCTTTTCGTGGTGCCATGATGCTCCCTTGTCAGGTCACCCCGGCATCAGAAAGACCTATGAACTCTTGCAAAGAGGCTTTTGGTGGCCTAAATTGAAGAGCGATGTACATCAGTACGTCACCTCATGCTCAGTCTGTGCCTCTAACAAATATAGAACAGGTAAACCACTCGGACTCTTACAACAACATTCTCTACCATCACGACCATGGGAACATATATCTACAGATTTCATTGTCGATCTTCCCCCCTCGGAGGGTATGACGGTGATCATGGTCACGATTGATTCCTTCAGCAAACTGGCCCATTTCTCAGCCTTTAAACAAATACCATCTGCTTCCGAGACTGCTGAAACCTTTCTCCGAGACATTGTTCGTCTACATGGTCTACCCCAGACCATAGTATCTGACCGTGGACCTCAGTTCACATCCAAATTCTGGGCTTCGCTTTGCCAAACCCTGGGTATCAACAGAGCCCTTTCTTCGGGTTACCACCCCCAGAGTAACGGACAAACCGAGAGGTTAAACGCGAGCCTGGAGCAGTACTTGAGGTGTTTCTGCAGTTCACAACAAGAGAGATGGTACCGTTTCCTTTCCCAAGCAGAGTTCGCTTATAACAATACCCTGCATACCACCATCCAAATGAGTCCTTTTTTGTGCACCTATGGTTTTCATCCCCAACATTTACCTGGGTTTGGCTCCCTAGCCACTAAGATTCCTGCTTTGGACAGCGTTTAACAAGAACTCCAGGAAGTACACGAACTCGCCAAGAAGGCACATCAACTCAGCCAACAATCACAGAAGAGATGGGCTGATAGGAATAGGGCTTCCAATCCAACATGGGGACCAGGACAACTAGTCTGGTTGTCGACCAGATTTCTTCCTAGATGGGTTCACGCTGGAAAGTTCTCCCCCCGTTATCTTGGACCATTTCCCGTCCTCCAACAGGTCAACCCGGTTGCCTTTCGACTCAGACTCCCTGACTATGTAAAAAGGGTTCACCCGTTTTTTCACGTTTCCTTGCTCAAGGAATACAAGGTAGACCCATTCCTCAGACCCATCCGTAAGAGCCGAGCCCAGGTACATTCTGTTCCAGAAGAATACGAAGTGGCATACCTGGTGGACTCCAGATACCACAGAGGTCGGCTCCAATACCTGGTTCACTGGAAAGGCTATCCTGTGGAAGAAAGGTCTTGGGAACCGGTAAGCCACGTTCATGCCCCTAGGCTCCTAAGAAGATTTCATCACCTTCATCCGGATAATCCAGGGGGCACCCCGAGAGGAAGGGGGTATACTGTCAGGATCCAGGATTGGAAACATTGGAACCGCTGGCGGTTCCGACGGTGAACGGTCTAGTCCTCACCCAACATGGCGCCGGAGCCTATAATACCAGGCTCCGCCCACTTTTCGGCGCGTTGTATCTGTGGCTTGTTTACTTTCTCAACGCTCTGACTTTGGACTACTGCCATCCTGTGTTTACTCCCTTGATATCATACCTTCTGTTCCTTCCCTGTGTGTTGATATCTCTGTCTGTTGCCTTTTTTTTCCCCGTGTTCGCTAGCTTTCTACTTTAGTTCGAGGTCACCACCGCTGTCTCTGGTTCGGTGCCTCTCCTCCTCGCACTCATCTCTTTGCTCTAACTTTCTGTTTTTTTTTAACATTACTGCTGCCTGGTCTTCCTCCTTTTCCGGCCACGGAGGTGCTTCTTGCACGGGTCTCCGCATCCTTTAACAGGAGCTTCCTAGCTGGTTCCGCTTTCGGCGGCACTCTCAGCCCTTCAGTCTTGTACATTCTGTCTCTAACGAGCGCAGAAGCGCTGCGCTTCGCCGCTTCTGCGTTACCTACTCCTACCTCCTTGCCGTCTCGGCGTGCTGCTTCCCGGCGGGGTTCTTCCTTCCTTCTCCGCCGTGGTTATATTGCACTACGCTGTTTCTGGCTCTTACTCCTACCTCCCTGCCTTCTCAGCGTGCTGCTTCCCGGCGGGGTTCTTCCTGCCTTCTCCGCCGTAGTCATATTGCACTACGCTGTTTTGGGCTACTCAGAACATACCTACCTTCCTCTTACTGACTCGACAAGCTATTCTTCTCATATTCTCAGCTAACCTTCATAGACTATATTTGATCCTCCTTTCTTTACCTATCTCTCGCTCCGGGTTTAAGACCCTTCCACTCTGTGTCTTGACATTTTCTTCAGTAGCACTGAGTACGTCTTTTTACCTAATATCCAGGAAATTCAACCTTAAAGATTTCTAAAGACCCCATCTTCGGAACCCATCTACGGACTAGGGTTTTTTCTGCCTACGGGCTTTTTCCCTAGAGCTGAGGCTGGCCCCCTGGGGTTGCCCTGTGACAGGCCTACTCCTCTGTCAGGGTGGCCTCCGGAGGGGCCAGACCTTACCTTCACGAAAAGAAGACCAGAACTCAGAAAGGCAAGGGACCAAGAGCTAAAGAGAAACCCAACAAGACCAAGACAGATCCTTACGAAGTTACCTCGGAGGAGTCAGGTGAGGAGAAAGGGGAGGTGGACTCGGATCTTGACACCTCCCTGATGATGTTATGGAGGTGTTGCTTTTGGCAAGGAGGCCAGCAACAAAGTCTTTATACCGCTGCCGTTGGAACAGATTTTGCAGCTGGTGTAGAGAACAGAATATCGACCCTTTTTCATGTGGTACACCAATGGTTTTGTCCTTTCTTCTATATTTGGCGAATTCAGGCCTTCAAGTTGGCACCATTAAGGGCTATCTCGCAGCGCTATCCATCTTTAAGCGCACTGCGGAAGAACCATCCTATTTCAAATTACCCTTGGTAATACAGTTTCTAAAGGGGTTAACTAATGTTTATCCCCCAAGACCATTCCAAGTTCCCCTATGGGATTTAAACTTAGTACTAACTTTCCTGATGGGCACACCTTTCGAACCACTCCTTTCTTGTTCGTTAAGATTCCTTACCCTTAAAACTGTTTTATTAATAGCACTCACATCTGCTAGAAGGGTGAGCGAATAACAAGCTTTCTTGTAAACCCCCTCATACAATATTTCACTAAGACAAAGTTGTCCTGCAAGTGAAGCCTAATTTCCTCCCAAAGGTGGTTTCGGAATTCCATATCACTCAGAAGATTACCCTACCATCTTTCTATCCTCCTCCTCATCCGGGGAAAGAGGAAGAGAGGTTACACAGGCTAGACCCTAGAAGGGCTTTAAGTTTTTACATCAGTAGACTAGCCAGGATAAGACAGGCAGACCAGCTGTTTGTAGGTTACACAGGTCACAAGCTGGGGTTACCAATAACTAAGCAGACCATTTCCAGATGGATCATTCTAGGCATTCTGGAATGTTATAAACTGGCAGGGAAAGAGCCCCCTCAAAACCTTAGGGCTCATTCGACCAGAGGTATTGCAGCTTCATCGGCCCTCAAAAGAGGTGTGCCGGTTAAAGACATCTGTGCGGCCGCTACATGGTCGTCTGTCCATACCTTTACACGATTTTACAACTTGGATTCCTCCTCCAGTCAAGAGACTAGGTTTGGAAGGGCTGTACTGCATTCTATTCATCAATAGAAGACAGCATGAAGTCAGTACTCCCTCCTCCTATAATAGAATACTGCTATGGGAGCCTATCTAAGATGAGGAATACGTTGGAGGACACAATCCCTTCGAAGAACAAGTTACTTCTTACCGTGTAACGTTCTTACGACGGGATGTTCCTCCGACGTATTCCTCATCGACCCTCCCATCCATCCCCGCAGTTCTACTTCCCTTGTTGTTGCAGCTTAAGCTCCTTCAGGGTGATTAGTTTAGTCCAGAAAGAATTATTCTGGGCTGCAAAACGGAACTGAGCAACGGACGCTGGGCGCGGCCTTTATAGGCAGGATGACGTCGACGTCGATACGGCGGCTGTCGAGGGACATAGACTCGGAGGACGTCGACGCGCAGCGCCCTCTAGAGAAAAATTTTCCGAGGCCAGCAGAGCTGGAAGGAGATATCTAAGATGAGGAATACGTCGGAGGAACATCCCGTCGAAAGAACGTTACAAGGTAAGAAGTAACTTGTTCATCCTGATGTGTGCTATTTAAGTCTGGTGAACAAAGGAATCTTACTTCTTTAGATCAGGCAGCCTTGTGGGGCCCCCCTCCAAGGTGGGGGGGCCCTGGGCAAGTGCCCCTTTTGCCCTCCCATAAAAACGTCTCTGCTGTGTTGGCTCTTGATGTCCTCCCTGTATCTCAGATAGTAAATCCCTCCACGTGAGATGCACACGCTGTGTACCACTTCCAGGGGGACTATCGGGTAGCGGCCTTACCTCCCTCGCCTCATGGGAAGGGTCTCCCCCTCGGGGAGCAGGGACAACATTATGATATTTGTCACAAATTTGAATGTTGAGTAGCGACTCAGCCCAAAGTCCCCATTACTGAACAGATGACTGGATCAAATTGGACATGGAGCAGCTGCCTCAACATAGCTATTGTAGTAAACAAGTGTGCCATTGATCATTGCCTCGTTGATGGCCGACCTTACTGCTTGGAAGTAGAATTACAGTTGAAATTATCACACATCAAGGCTTACATATGTAACCATTTTGCCTTTTTCCCATCTGTTGACTGTAATACTTATTTGTGCATTAATGGATGGGCATGGGTGATTGAATTTTTGTTTTCCATGTTTTCTAAAGAAGTAAACCCTTTGTCTTTAGGATATAGTCACACAATAGGTTTTCTAATTTCTGTTCGTCATATTGGTTTGTAACAAATTGTCATGCCACAGTGTTCAGTTAGGCAAAACCTCTGATGTCATTAAGTCTAGTGTGTTAATTAGGGGCCTCATTTCACGAATCCTCTTGTGTGCTTTGACATCACTGTTGGTACTCGGGTGATGGGGTCTTGGTTGTGTGGTGAACCAGGAGGAGGCCTTGGCTAGAGCTTAACATTTTAAAGGTGTTTATTTTAAATAAAGAGAAAATGCCTACCTGCCCATATTGCTATGAGTGATTTTCCCTGCCTGAAAACTAAACTGAGGGTGTTTGTTAATTGTCCAAATCAAAAACAGTCCTCAGTCTGGAACCTAACTCTTATCTGGCCCTACAACTTTTAGAACAACTTTGACATACAACATATGAATTATCCAGGGCAGTAGCCTTTCCACTTGGGCTTCTTCTGGCCAAAGCTACTTGAGTTGCTCCCAAGTACTGTTCACCTGTTTAATGTGATTTTTTTGATAGTTTATCAAAGTAGGGTTTTCAGTCCTCTCTTCTTGTTCCTCATAACAAGTTTGAAGTATTTACTCAAATCTAAGGGTTCCAGTTCCTTAAAAGGAGAAATTGTTCTCTTAGTGTGATTCCACCAACGGGGACATTGGGCCTCATTACAGGTCCAACAGTAACCGTGGCGGTGCTACCCGCAGGTTGCCGCCAGACCTGTAAATATTTACCGGTACCTTACTTCCTGGTGCAACTGGGGGATAAGAACTCCGGCGGCCCGGAAAGTCAGGCGCCGGTAAAATGTAAGTCCCCATTCCCATAAAACGGCAGGGTCAGACCTGTCGAGCACAGCAGCTCCGGCAGGCCAGACCTGTGATATGCCGGTCCGGAAACAACGGTGCTGGTGAGTTTACCAGCACCCTTGTTTCCGGACCGGCATGGTCCTAATGAGGCCCATTGTCTTTCAAATTGTTCTTAATTTAAGATTGAGTAATTGAACCGTCCAGGTTCCCTATTTTCCAAGTGTTGAAAAATGTTGCATATTTTTCTAGGGCTCCCCAAAGCCTTCTGGTCCCGTGATGTGCTCAATTTAGCAGGGTCGTACTGGGGCGCCTGCATGTGCCCAGCAATTGGGGTTCTTGGTCTCCTGTAACCCTTTTCACTTCTCCAGCTGCTGGCTCAGTGGTGTTGCACAGGATGTTCCCACGTCAGAGGCTCGCCTTTGCGTAGGATTCTTTGTCCTCCATTGCAGCTTTCTCGTCTCTTTATTCTCACTGCTGTATTTCCACAGGGTGTGTTGATCTCAGTCGGCTGTTGACTTCACATGCGTCCCAGCATTGCCTTTAGCTAAATGTCTGTGGGTATTGTTAGTTGTTGGTTATGCCGATCCACAACAATAATATCAGTCTTTTCGAATGGATTGTGTCCTCCCACGTATTCCTCATCTTAGATGTATTCTTAACTTCAGCTTGCTGCTTCAGAATTTTTTTTTCTTCTCACACCAGAGGGCACTCCTCTCGAGGCCGCGACGTCAATGTCCCTCGGCGGCATCTGTCGAGGACCGACGTCATCCACTGTATAAGAGCCTCGAGCAAGCCCGTTGGCTTAAGTTCCGTTTTTCCGTTAGCTTTGCTTCGGATCGTTTCAAACTGCGCTTCAGTCTTTCGTGAAAAGAATAACAATGTCGTGTTCATCGAACCCTTTCACACGGAAGATGGGATTTAAAAAATGTCTAAAATGTGGAAAGACAATGTCTTTGATTGATCCACATAAAAATAGTCTTTGGTGCCTCGGTTCCGACCACCGAATTGAAGAATGTGGCTCGTGCCAGTCGATGACCCATACGGTCTTAAAAGAATGCAGAGGTAAACTGGCGATGGGGGAGGGTTCATCGAAGTCTACTTCGAAGGGTAAATACTTGGCAGAGTCTACGAAAAAACATCATAAAAAACATAGGTCGAGGAGTAGATAGAGTCTTCTTCGTCATCCAAGAAGACAAAGAAAAGACGACATTGATCTCCCTCTTCTTCCTCGACGTCTTCGGAGGAGGTGATAGCATGCCCTTCGAAGCATGACTCCCTGAGTAAATGGGAAGCCTTTCGAGTTTCCATGCTAAAGATTTTTGAGAACGGGGACCAGACCCCCTCAAAAAGGGCTTAAGAAGACCATGCCCCTACTCACGAAAAACGTGACAGGAAGGTCCAAAACAAGAAAATCCGAGAAAGTTGTCGAGGGTGTCATCTAGGGACTCTTCCCGTTCACCTCATGAAAAAGACCTTCCGGTGCATAAATCGAAGGTAGAGGGAAACAAAATGGCGTTGAAACATCTTACGCTATTGAAGTCGACATAGACACCATCGAAGACTTCGAAGGCTCTCGAGTACAAGACGTCGACAACTCTTTTGAAGGAAGTTATGTTGAGTACACGATCGATAACTTCGAAGGCTCCTTCAACAGTTTCCACAATTCCCTTGACGATTACCTCGAGGTCATCGAAGGTTCCCTCGTCAATATCGAAGGTTTTCGTCGACGCCCAAGCCTTTAACAAGGGAAAAACCTACATTACCAGAAAAGGTTTTTCAACCTGAGAGTAGACATGATTTTTTTAGAACCATGTATCTGAGGGAGAATCATCAGCAAATGAAGAGATCACCTCTGCTGGTGTGAAATTTGGCACAAGATCTGTTCCAGACGAATCAATTGATCTTCAGTCAAAAATTCAGGATTTACAAGAATGTCTGAAAACAGCAAGTGGTCTGGACACTTCTCCAGAGTACGAATTTGATAAGCCAGACCCATCAGAGCAGGCTGATGCGGGTTACAGAAAACTTATAGAGTTACTGAATTTATGGGGTGGGGTAGAAATTCACCAGTCTGTCAGGATGATGACATGACTGATATTTTATCAGGTACACCTCAGCAAGACCCCATTCTTCCATTTCACACTGCCTTGCAAAGAAGGGTTAATTCTGCATGTGAACACCCTGAAGCCATCCCGGCAGTAAATAAAAATATGTGTCTAAATATAGACCCTGCAATTCTGATCCAGAATACCTGAGCAAACACCCAACTCCAGAAAGTCTGGTAGTACAAGCAGCCACTTTGACAAGAAATGCTGCATACCCTACAATCCCTCCAGATAGGGGCGATAAAAAGGTGGATGCATGGACTAGGAAGATGTTTACATCAGAGTATGCCTTTGAAGTCTACTAATGTAACCTGCACCTTGGCAAGGTTCACATATACCCTTTGGGACTGCATGTCAGCGGCAGCTGAACACATCCCAGAAGGTTGTTTGGCAGCAAGGCGGATGAAAGTTTGGAGAAGCTGCAGACCTCCAAAGCAGTGGCTAAATCTCTCAGTGCCGCTATAAGACAACCTCTGCAATGCCCCTACACAGGCTCATCTTCCTGGAGGGGTTGTCCTTTTCGTTATTATTCCTCAATTGGAAAAGGAAGAGGACAGGCCAGTCAGAGAGGTCAAAGAAAATTTCCTCAGGGGCGAGGAAAAGGTGCTAGATCTGCCCCAGCAGCGGCATCTGTCCCTTCAGCCGCTGCTGCAGCTGCCATAAAACCTCTGAGGTTTTGACCTACAAGACCCCAGTGGGAGGCAGGATCTAGCAGCATCTAGAAGAATGACGGGGCATTACTTCAGATGCTTGGGCACTGGAAACAGTATCCCAAGGTTACTGCCTTCCTTTTCTAAAGAAACCTCAGAATCACCCCCCGCGATACAACTCTGTCAAACATCCGGATCCGCTCCTGTTACAGGAAGTCTTAACTCTGCTACAGAAAGGTGCAATAGAACATGTACCTGTAGCGGAGAGGAACAAGGGTTGGTATTCCCCATATTTCCTCATCCCAAAGAAGGATGGAGAACTGAGACCCATCTTGGACTTGAGAAACTTGAACAAGTTCCTCAGGAAGGACAAGTTCAAGATGGTCACACTTTCTCAGATCCTTCAGGCTCTCCAACTCCAGGATTGGTTGGTATCATTGGACCTTCAGGATGCTTACTTTCATGTGCCAATCCATCTGAAGCACAGAAAGTACCTGAGGTTTGCGATTGGCAATTCTCACTATCAATTTTGAGTTGTGCCATTCGGGTTAGCCTCCGCCCCAAGAGTTTTCACCAAGTTGATGGCGGTAGTGGCAGCGAGTCTCAGGAGAGGGGGGATTCATGTCTACCCCTATCTGGACGATTGGATGATCAGGGCACGCTCTTCACAGCAAGCCCGGGATCATTTGTCGAGGACTTGTCACTTCCTTCACAGACTGGGATTTTCTCTCAATTTAAAAAAGTCAAACATGATACCAACACAGAAACTCCAGTTTATCGGAGCAGTTCTGGATACTTGCTCGGGCCAAGCCTCGCCTCCCGAAGAGAGAGCTCCCCACATTTAGCAGATGGTAACAAAAGTTCCAAAATGCCCAGTATCTTCCGGCCTTTGATTTTCTCAGGTTGCTCGGCCTGATGGCATCCTGCATTTTTCTCGTGCCAGAAGCCAGATTGAGAATGAGATCCCTTCAATGGGCTCTCAGGACTTGATGGTCCCAATTCTCAGGGGAAATGTCAGATCTGTTGCAGGTTGCAGCCAAAGTAGCACAGGATCTACAATGGTGGGCTTGCGGACATCATATCCTCAGAGAAGAATCTTTTTGGCAACCATGGCCAGAGATAACCGTAGAAACGGACGCCTCACTCACGGGGTGGGGAGCCCATACGAACAATGTGACAATCAGCGGTCGCTGGTCTCCATCAGAGTCCAAACTACATATCAACCTTTTGGAGTTGAGGGCAATCAGACTACCGCTGAAGGCCTTCCTGCCCTCTGTACGGGGGAAGAATGTCCTGATAATCGCAGACAACACAGTGGCCATGTACAACCTCAACATGAAAGGAGGAGTGGAGTCACTACCACTGTGCAGAGAGGCGATGCAACTCTGGTTCTGGGCAATACAAGAAGGGATCTCTCTGTCGGCAATTCATCTAGCCGGAGAGCAAAACACAGCAGCGGATGCTCTGAGCAGGCAGAGCACAGTCTCCCACTAATGGGAGATAGCTCAGGAAGTCATTCAAGAGATCTTCACCCTTTGGGGAACCCCTCAAGTGGATCTGTTCACGACCGGTACCAACCGGAAGTGCAAACTGTACTGCTCAAGGGAATTTACCCCGAGAGGAGCTCTAGGGGACACGTTTGTGGTGGACTGGGAGTTTCCACTCCTGTATGCATTTCCTCCAGTCCCTGTGATTCCCTCAAGTAATCAGGAGGTTGAGAAAGTTCAGGAAGACCATAATCCTAATTGCCCCGGATTGGGCCAGGAGAACGTGGTACCCGGACCTTCTGGATATGTCCATCTGCCCTCCAATACGTCTTCCAAGAAGACAGGATCTTAATTTGCGAGAGGAAGGTCATGTTCTCCATCCGGAGGTCAACACACTCAACCTTCACGCATGGCTTTTGAGAGGCTGAGATATAAGCATTGGGATCTTCTGGATGACGTGATGGAGATTTTGCTTTCGGCCAGAAGGCCAGCAACCAAATCTCTATCGGTGTTGTTGGAACAAGTTCAGTAACTGGTGCAGAGAAAAGAAGGTGGACCCATTTCAATGTAATATCCCCACAATTTTATCTATTCTATTACATTTAGCTAATCTGGGGCTCCAGATTGGTACGATAAAGGGATACTTAGCAGCGCTATCCATTTTTAAGCGCTCTTCAGAGGAAGAATCTTACTTCAAGATACCTTTTAATAATTCAATTCTTAAAAGCTTTAAATAATGTATTTCCACCAATACCTTTTTATGTTCCAGTGTGGGATTTGAACTTAGTTCTGAAATTCCTCACATGCATCCCATTTGAGTCTTGACACTCTTGTCCGCTAAGGCTCCTTACTTTGAAAACAATACTTCTTGTAGCATTGACATCAGCCCGCAGGGTAAGTGAGTTGCAGGAGCTTTCTAGTGGTCCTCCTCACACTATCTTTTATAGGGACAAAGTAGTTCTTAGAGTTAAACCATCTTTTTTGCCAAAAATTGTTTCGGATTTTCATCTGTCACAGAAAATAACTTCACCTACTTTTCACCCTCCTCCTCATGCAAGCAAAGAAGAGGAACGGCTACATAGACTAGATCCCAGAAGAGCTCTTAGTTTCTACATTTCAAGATTGGCAAAAGTACGTCATTGTGATCAACTTTATGTGGGGTACACTGGCCGCAAACTGGGACTTGCAGTAACTAAACAAACATTATGTAGATGGATCATTTTGGCTATGACAGAATGCTATAGATTGGCTGGGAAAGAACCACCTGTTGGACTAAGAACTCACTCAACCAGCGGCATGGCAACTTAAACAGCACTAGAAAGGGGTGTCCCTGTACAAGATAGTTGTGCAGCAGCCACATGGTCATCCATGCATACCTTTATAAGCATAATGCTCTGGACTCGACTTCTTCTCAAGGAAGTCTGTTTGCAAAATCTGTACTCTACGCTGTACACGATTAGAAAAAAAATTCTGTATTCCCACCTCCGAGACAAAACTGCTTTGGGAGTCTATCTAAGATGACGAATACGTGGGAGGACACAATCCATTCGAAGAACAAGTTGCTTACCAACTGTAACGTTCTTTCGATTGGATGTTCCTCCCACGTATTCCTCATCGTCCTTCCCAACCAACCCCACAGTACAGTTTACGTGAATTACACTCTAAATACTTTCAAGGCTTGGGTCAAAAGAGGCACCTAGAGAGGAATGCCCTCTGGTGGAGAGAAGAAAAATGTTTTCCGAAGCAGCAAGCTGAAGGTAAGAATATATCTAAGATGAGGAATACGTGGGAAGAACATCCAATCGAAAGAACGTTACAGTTGGTAAGTAACTTTGTTCTTCTATTCTCATATAGGTAGACATGATGTTTTTTTGTAGTCAGTTCCTTGTAGGCATGAGAAGCCCTATCCTCAAACTGGGTGTCTCCCTTTTGGAAAAAGTAACAAATTGACCAGATTCATCACATATGCCCTCCCGTTTAGTGAGAGGCTCCCCTTAAAAAGTTCCTGTTTCCTTGTTCTTTCCCTTTTTGATGTTCTACAAAGAAGATCTAGAAACTATCTCATGACCCAGGGATTGGAGACCTTCCTAAGACTCAAGTAGGTGAGGATTGAGTGGTCACAAGCTTCAATTTCCTTCCTGTTGGATAATGTCAGAGGTTCATTATTGCCCATTTGATGGCTAATGCTTCCAGTTCGACTGCAGCATATGCCTGTTCTCGGGGGAATAACTGCCCTTTGTTATACAATATGGGGTGTTCCCAGTGCTCCAGATAAGATTTTGAGGTGGGAGTATTTTACTCCCTATTTTGAAAATTTGAGAGTAAATGTGATTTCAAGAGAGTAAAAATATGTTTTGTCCTTTGCAAGAGAGTAACATGTATGTCACATCCAGCCAATGTGTGCAAAAACTGTATGGAATTTGTTACCATGCGGCAGCTTTCTGCATTGACAGAATATCCCCTTCTTTTTTTTAACTTAGTTTTTATTAGGCATTGCACCATACAACAGAACTGCTAGGGCTGTCCTGGACAAAAACCTCTAAATACATTAAGTAGAAGAAAAATGCAATTTTTCATCCCCTACCCCCACCCACCACTGCCGCTCAATACCCCACCCCCCCATCCCCCTGCTCATAAATTAACCAGGCTCCACCGGGCCATAGGTCTAAGAGGCAAACAGACGGAACAAGACACTTAATCAAATTTCCAATGCGAGCAATGCAGTGGGGACTAGCTCCAAATCAATGATGCGAAGCTATAAAGGAGCAAATAACTAACAAAGGAGGCTTAGATCGAATAGATCAAACAATACCGCAGGGTCAAAGTCTCATGGATTCACATTTATCATTCAAAAGAACAATAGTTCAGTCCTGCAAGAAAGAAGGCATTGTGTCATTGGTTATAGGTGACAGTTTCTCATACATAAAAATGGGTGACAACTTATTGAGCCACTTTGCTTTGGAGGGGGCAGAGGTGCCCTTCCACTTCTGGGCCAGAGCCAGTCTCCCCGCTCTCAACATTGCCAATACCACTTTCCGGAAAGTATACAGCTCAGAGTCTGGTATCGGGGTACTTGGGAGGATCTCCAGAGGGTGACGGGACGGGCTCGTACCCACTATATCTTTGATCCAGCTGAGCAGTTCTGCCCAGTATACCTGTATCACCGGGCATTCCCACCATATGTGGTACCAAGTACCTCGCTGCAATCACTTCCTGGGGCACAGTGGGGAGACTTTGTCAAACATCAAGGACAAGGTGGCAGGGGGATGGTGCAAAGAATGAAGGATCTTGAAGCTATGTTCCATAGCAGAGGTCTGTAAAGTCCCCGAAAAGATTGATTTAAAGATCGCGCTCCATGTTAGTTCTTCAAGGGACAAACCCAACGTGTCCTCCCATATCCGTTTAAACAACTGCCTGCCCTCTAGGTTAGCTGTGATAAGGACCTTGTAAATCTTAGAGATGGACCCCTTTCTGAACGTGGATTCCACCTGAATCTTTTCAAAGAGAGTCAAGGGGCGGGTCATGTCGGCTTGCCAGGTGGGGTGGGTGAGGATCCCCTTGATCCGCAAGTATTCAAAAACAGGGGGGGTGTGGTGGCTCCCATCGCCTCGGACAGTTGAGTGTACTCAATAAATGAACCCTGGTGAAAGAGCTGAGCAGCTCTCTCCAACCCCTTGTCCAACCATGCCTGAGTATTGCAGAAACCCCTAGCTGCAAGACTGAACGGGGGACCCCAAAGAGAAGACAAGGGGGAAGGCCAAGAGGAAAGTCATTTATTTTCTTTACTCGATTTCCAGGCAGCCCACAGGAGAGCCAGTGTTGGATGGGACCTGAGGTGCGAAGGGAGAGTTCTCGGGGAGGCCCAAAGGAGATCCCTAACTTTTTTGGGTGGGTATGCACGTCCTCTATATAAGTCCCCAGGTCATCTCTCGTGTTCTAACATCACTCTTAGCTGGGATGCCCTGTGATATACCCTGAAAATCCGGAAGACCAAAACTTCCATGTGTTTTCGGGAGTGTTAAGGTAGAGAACTTAACTCTTGCCCTTTTGCCATTCCAAATGAAGCGATGGACACGAGTTTGTAGTTGCTCGAAAAAGGCTTCTGGGATAATGCACGGAAGGGCCGAAAAGAGGTAGAGCAAGCGGGGTAGGATGTTCATTTTAACCATGACCAAATGCTCGAACCACGAAAGAGTGAAGGGTGCCCAGCGTACAAGGTCGCTACTGATCTTTTCTGTCCTTCCTCTAGCACTGGGTTTATGTTCACCTACACTTTGTTTTATTACTTTCTTCACTAATGTTTCTTTACTTCATCATCTGGAACAATATGATTGGAAAAAGATGTAATTTTCTCTTTTCATATATGTTTTTTGTGTTCAAGAAGAAATAATTTTTGGTTCAAATTGGATATTGAACATACTGCAACCTTTGTCTGTATTTCCTTTATGCTATTCTGAGTGCAAAAGCATTACAAATTACATATTGAAAATGTTGCGTTGGATGTGGCAATTTCTTACATGAACCAGGCATCAACATGGTTACGACTAGGGGTTTGATTTGAGACAGGAAAACCCCAGTTGAAAGGTATTCCACTAACTAACTGTGTAAGGTGTAGAGTACATCCTTTCTTGCAGCAATGTATTTTCATGGTATTTACGCTACTGATCTTTGCCATAATTGGGGGAAAGTTGACGTCAAATACTTTACCCAGATCTCTAGGAATGGTGATGCCCAAATAAGTGGTGGCCTCCCATTCTATTCGTATTCCCTGAACCTCCGCTTCATTGCTGACTGCACGATCTATAGCCCCATCGGCATTATACAGGATTTAGTTACATTGGCCTTGAGCCCCGAGAAGGAACCAAAGAGGCCAATAACCTCAAGTAATCTGGGAAGGGAATACTGAAGATTAGTCAAATAAGCCAGGATGTCATCTGCAAACAGGGATAGTTTGAATTCACAGTCCCCACAGCAAACACCTGAGTCCCCCCCTGTCGGCCCTGATCGCAATGGCCAGGGGTTCCATCGCCAAGGCGTATAAGAGGGGGTATAGGGGACATCCCTGGCGGGTACCCCTGGAAAGCTGCAAGGTTGCAGAAGTAGAGCCGTTAACCAGAACCCTTGCCAAAGGGCCATTGTATAGAGCAGAGACCCACCCAAAGAACTTGACTCTCAGGCCCATCTTTTGGAGTACCTTCCCCATGTAAGGCCACTCAACCCGGTCGAAGGCCTTTTCTGAGTCAAGGGAAAGGAGATAGTCCTCTAAATCTCGACTCGAAGCTTCGTGCATGAGGTTCAAAGTTTTCCTCACATTATACGACCCTTGACGACCAGGGATAAACCCGACTTGCACTAAGGAGACGGGAGGAGATTCACCAACCTATTGGCTAGGAGCTTCGCTAAGATCTTGACGTCCCTATTGAGAAGAGAAATGGGACGGTAAGACTGGCTTCCTTGGGCAAAACCATAATAAGGGCAGACATCATGGATAGTGGGAGGGATCCCGTTTCAAGGGCAGCGTTAAAACATCCTGGCCATGAAAGGAGCTAGAGTAGAACAGACCATTTTATGAAAGCAAACCGTGAAACCACCATCTCCCGGTGCAGTGCCGCTATTCAGGGAGGAGATTGTATCAATTACTTCCTGGGAGGTTATGGGGGATTCCAGGGGGCCAGCGCACTCTGGTGGGAGACAAGCGATGGGGAGGGAGTCCAAGAATCGGTCCACATCAACACCGTCCCCTGTACATTCTGAGGAATGCAGGTGCTCATAGTACTGTCTAATCTGCTCCCTAATAGAACTTTCATTTAGAATCTTTTCCCCCTCGGGTGAGGAGATGGATTTAACTCTTCTACTGTTTCTGAGTTCCCTCAGCCTCCATGCTAGGATCCTATCCGCCTTCTCCCCTTTCTCCATATACTTCTGCTTTAAGAAGGCCAATTTCCTTTCCGTCCGACCCACCAAGAGAGTTGCTAGTTTAGCTCCAAGATACTGCAATCCCGCCCACTGACCTGAGAACAACTGCGTCTTTAGTTTCCCCCCTGGTTGAATAGTGGCAATATTCTCTCTCGGCTTTTTCTCTTCATAATCCCTGTCCCTTTTCTTCCTGGAGCCCATCCCCATTAGGGTACCTCTGATTGTGGCTTTGAAGGCATCCCGGACTTCCATGACACCCACCTCCCCATTGTCGTTGATAAAAAAAATATTCTTTGATGGTAGCCAAAAGGGATTGTCTCAACTCTTTATCCTGCAGCAATGTGTTGTTACACGTCCACCAGGAGAGGAGGGGGGGGAGAACACCCAAGTTAATTTTGACCATATCATGATCGGACCAGGGAATCGCCTCTACCCCAACTCAGTGACGTGCTCACGGAGCGAAGAATCAACCAAAATATAGTCAATCCTAGAGATCGCTGAGTGAGGTTTTGAGAAGAACGTGAAGTAAGGGTCCCGATAGTGTATGTAAGTGTGTGAATCAGATATGCCTAATACCTCATTAATACAAAGAAACGTGGCCGCCAGCTTCGTCTGATGATGCAAGTCAGGACAAGGATTGGGTGACTTCCTATCTCTATCTGGACAGAGAACCATATTAAAATCCCCACCCACCAATAGGGTCCCTTCTGTGAATCCCATAATTACCTCCCTCATCCCTTCCCAAAAAAGAAATTGCACCTCATTTGGGGCGCCTATGCACACCAAGGTAAACACCCTATCTCTAATGTCCCCTTTAACCATAATATATCGTCCCTACGGATCAAGTCTATGTGCTTTGGGAGAAAAGTGGGCTGTCCGAGAGACCAGGAGGGCAACCCCACGTTTCTGAAATGTGGTTCTTTCCCCTTGATCCAGTGTGTTTCCTGCAAGAATAGAAAGTGAAGCTTGAGTCTAGAGAATTCTTTCACCACCATTGACCTCTTAGTGGGGGAGCTTAACCCTTGCACATTCAGCGACCCCACCGACAGATGTTGAAAGGAATCACCCGACAAAGAAGTGGACATATCTCATAGCTCTTACTTAAGGAGCCCCTTGTGTCTGTTCGATCACCCCGCCTCTGCATCAGAAATTCACTCGTTGAAAGACCCACAGAGCCAAGACCTCCTAGGAGATTTGGCAAGCCTGAAAAACAACTCCACCGGACTGGTTCAAACAATCCCTCCCACCCCCCACCTTCTCTTCCCCTGAACGCCTGGATCCCGAGCGACTTCAACTTGCCGCTAGGTCAGGCCACCAGTGACTCCCTGTTAGGGAGAATTCTCTGATAAGGCTAATTTCCCAAACCTAGTGAGTCCCCCAGCAGCTTTGCTGGATTTTTGGGGTTTGTTTTTTTCTCCTGCTAAGGGTGAGACTCTCTTACTCCCACTCTTAGGCATGATTTGAGGTATGTCTTTGACTTATGTGCTTATGGGCTATGGGGTTCCTTTTTACTCCATAGGGTATCATCTGCTTTTCTGTATGTGTGTTACACAGCACCCTCCGTGCAGTACCACAGGGGTGTCACAGTGACCCCCAAACATAGACTCCATATCCTGGGACTGACTACTGTCTCCCAGGGCATGTAAAGTCACCATTGGCTTTACTAGTCCAAAATTGTGAACAGAACCAGTACAAACCATCATATTGTGGAAGTACTGGTAAGGGGTAATTCGATTGCCCCTGGGTCTGTTTTCGAGGGGGCACTGTTCCGTCCCCCCTCGTCGAATTTCTGGCTGGTGGCAGTGGTTACCACACGAAATATTCCACCGGAATATTCTCTATGGGATTTTCCCATTTATTTTAAACGCACCACTTTTTGGTGCAATGTTAAAGATACCGCTGGTTTATTTATTTAATATTAAATCACTGTTTGGGTCTTTTTGCCAGAACTCGATTCTAAAATGGCGTTTGTGTCCGTCTCTGTAACTCTGACCAAGGACGAGCCCTTTGTTCCACTATTTTGGCGGGCTTCTCCACAGAAGCCCTCCAAGTGGTGCCACTCTGTCTGGGTTCCACAGGAAGGGTGGAGGGGGGAATTGGCACCCTGGACTGCATTGCCTTAGCAATCCAAATCACGCTCTACTCTGATTGGCCCAGTGGTGAGCCGTCCGGCTCACCACTTAGCATGTGTGATTGACAGCTAGGCTGATGAATGGGGCTTTTTCTGCATAAAAGCAGGGCCTTTGGGACTGGAACTTCAGAAGTAGCCACAGGACCTAAGAATCCGAAGAGGGACGAAGCTGAGCCATCTGCAACGACGACGCTACCGGTGAAGCCCTGCTGCCGCTACCTCACCACTTTCCCGACGACAAGAGAAGATCTTCTGCTGGACGAGTCTTCTTCCTCTGAGCTGGTGGGACCAACCAGTTCACCCTTTTTCGCCTTCCAAAGACAGCCCTTGGTCGAATAGCCCGTGCCAAGCACCCTGGCGGCCGGATAGCCAAGCTCACCACTTTTGACCGCGAATAAAAGGACTGCACCTTTTAATCGGGAACTCTGCAGCTGGTTTCATCCCTGTGCAGTGCAACCACTCCACGTTTCCTCCTCGACGAGATCTTCTCCTCCCCTGGTCGTAACCACGAACCTCAACCACTGCCAGGAACAACTGCCCCCGCTGGAGCTTCTTTTCTCTTAAGGTACTGTGTCCTGCCTGGCCTCCCCTTTCTACAGAGTGCTAAGGGTGACCCTTAAATCCTTGGCTTCTAAACTGGGTTGGCTCCAGGCCTTCTAACTATATCTTTTGACTCGCCCCAACCTCTTTTTGAACACTCTGCAAAGACTTTCCGTGCAATTTAAACCATGTGATCCTGGGCACATTTCGCGTTGCTCCATTTAAAGTGGGCCTGGCCTATGAACTTTGGCTCTACAGTATAACCTGCCTTTCTCCCCTTGCTCTGAACTCTTAAAGGTGTTGGGAACTGTTTTATTCTTATGCTCTGCCTTTTTCTCTCCCTTTAACTACACTATTGGAGTGCCATCTAGGTTAAGTGCTCACGTCTGTCTTAACAAATAGTTGTGCTTTAACCCTGACTTGTCTGATAGTTATCAAGGTAGGTGTGTATACCTACCTGACTGTGTTTTAGATTATTTTTCATTGAGAGTGCTAGTGTATTACCTAAAGTGTGTTTTAAATAAATAACGATATACTTTTTATACCAAGCTCTGGTTAGTGTTTGTTTGCTGTACTGTGTTTTGGCCCTATTGTGTATACTCTGCATACTGCCCTACTCTTCTTGAGAGAAGTCTGACTGCTCAGCCACAGGTACCAGGTAAATCTGGGTGGTGCAGACTGCTACCAATTGGATTTACTGCTGCTCCTGTAGTCTTAATCTTTTTGCAGTGTTCCCCAAGGGAACTGCACAGGATTCTGCCTAACACTACCCCCTCCGGGCACAAAAAAGCCCAACATTGTCATCAACAAGACCCCTCTTCCCCCCAAAACAGATTACTGTCAAAACGTAAACATAGCCTTTGTGAACCAAATACCAACAGGATATGTGGTCCCCAGCATGGGCCTTGTCGGATCCACCCAAACAGCTTCCGAGGATTCCTATCTCCCCTCACTTAAGGGCAACCTCCTGCCCCAATGAGAGAATTATTAGGGGTTAGATGCTTTTGGCAACGCCGGGGCGATTTTCCTGAACCCTGTGGCCCCGGACTTTGCGACTCTCCGTGGCTGACTTGGAGTTCGGGGGACCAGAGGGCTTTCTTTCTCTGTCAGCATCCGCAGGCTCCCTGTTCTGATCCCCCAAGAGCTCCCGGGATACCCTATGAATACCGTCTTCTGTCACCAAAGCATATTTGTAACCATCAAGCTCGAAGGAAAGAAAGAACGGGTATCCCCATCGATATATCACTCTCTTTGAGTGAAGCATTTTCGTCAAAGCTGACTCCTCGCCAAGGTGAGGGCCGACAGGTCCTGATAAATCGAGATTTGTGCCCCCTCCCAGTTGACAAGGCCTCTCTTACGTTCCAGTTCCAGGATGTTACTTTTCTCAGAGAAATAGTGAAACCGCATAAGGGCCGATCTGGGGCCCCTGCCAGAAGCACCAGCCCAGTGCGCTCGATCGATGGTAGGTTAGTTAATGTTGGCGTAGTCGAAAAGAGATACAACCACTGTGTTGATAGCTTTAATGATGTCAGCTTGGGTTTCACCTTCTTTTTCAGGAAAGCCCAGAAAACGTAGGTTGCAGCGGCGCTCCCTGTTTTCTAGATCATCGAGCTTTATAGTGCACCTTTCTTCCCTTCTTTCCAACTCCGCCAATCGCATGTCAAACTGGGTCTTGAGTAAATCAATGGATGCTGTATTAGTCTCCAGGGCTTGCACCCGATCATCAATGGAGTCAACTTTCTTGTCAAGGGTGTCTAGCCGCACCGCAATGTCCGCTCTAAAGCCACGGATTTCCTCCAACAGGGCTGTCATGCCCTTAGTGACAGAGTTGGCATCGATAGACTCTAGATGGGTTGGAGCCGCCATGGCAGGGGACGGAGCGAGGCAAGTTGAGGTGCGCCTGAACTTCTGGAGAGAGTCAGCCCAGCTCATAAGGGCTACAGGGGGCTAGGAGCAGTCCGGGACTCCGACAGGGTCTCACTGAGAGAAAGTAGGGTGGGGGCCCAGGTTAGGGCCACAAAGGAGAAGCCAGGAGCTCAAGGGAGGAGCAAGGCGGGGTGGGGGGCCAACTGACCAGGCACTCCCAGGGGCATTTTCGCTGATATGATGTGCACCAAGCGGCTGTCGTCCACCTGAGCCGCTTCTCCGGCTAACAGATACGGTAAGAAGACTTCAGGCCTGATGGGTGGGTGGCAGCAAGCATCACAGTCCCGCTCCGCGATCACCTCTCCCGGGCTGCGGGGCAATAGCAGCGGCGTAATGGATCCTCACAACATGAAGTAGGGGGGACCAGGCCCGAGCCATATCCGCCAGATGAGGCCCGCCAGTAGAACGACCGCTGCGGTCCGCTCGCCCACCCCAGAGGGCGATCCGCAGCGATGGAGCTGTGGGGCGGCGCTGAATCACGTACACCCGCACTGGATCAACAAAGCTCAGATCTCAGGCTTCACAACACCCCAGAGGACCGGCGTTCTTCTCGTCTGGTGTTTGGGGGGTTCACACAGGCCCTGGGGGGGAGATGGCACCTCTCCTGGAGTGTTAGGGGGGGCTCAAGTCCCTTTCCACAGACCCAGGGGAGGAGGCAGACGCAGATGAATCAGAGCATCTCTGCGCCCCCTGGTGGTCTCCAGAATACACCTTTCATTATTTCTGGCAAAAAGGTCTGGCAAAAACCTAGCCAATTAAATAGTAAAGCAAACCTGAATTGTATTGTGTGTTTTGAGGTTCGAAAGCAGAATTGTCTTCTGATGTTGAATGAAAGTCCTCATTTCCTGGAACTAGCAATACCTAATGGTATGCCAATGCTATAATAGAATAGTGCAGCGAGGCAAGGACTCCATCCTAAATTCTATACCTAATCTAATGGTCAAATTGGTATTTATATTGAGCTTTTGGCAAAGCGATGTACATAGAACATATTTATCACAATCCCCAAACCAAAGTTTGTACTCTTTTATCGACCTCGAAAAGATGAAAGGCTGAGTTGGCCTTGCTGGGATGCCTACCTGCAACATACAGATCACGCACAGATTTCAGCAATGAGCGCTCCACCGGCTGAGCTATCTTATTGGCTAACATCGGTAAACTGAGTATCGACTAAGGTATAATAATCACAGTGCCTAGAAATTGGACAACCCATGCATGAAGCGCTACATAAAGTTAAATACCTATATGGATTATCACAAGGACAGTTTTTTTTTTTCTATTTCAATTACAGATGTAACTTTCAATTGTATGTTTTTTAACAGCGCTTGCCCTTCCTTGGGAGTAAGGTTTTGGAGGTTTTAATTGTATTCTTGAGATTTGAGAGGCTATAACACCTGTTTTTGGTGTAATGACGATCACTCACCCTTAAGCAAAGACTCTGCTGCTACCACTGACCATTTATAGTAATGTACCTCATTGACTGCAAGGTTGAATGGATGTAAACTAGACCGTGCATACTCATCATTTTACACACTGTTTTTATAATTAAGGCCTCATGAGGGGTTCGGCAGAGCAGCAAAAATGCGACAGTAACGCTATTACCGCTGCATTATTGCTGCGCCCAATCCCATGTTTGGGCAGAAGGTTGGAGGTTTATCTCCAGCTTTTTGCTGGAGCTAAAACTCTCAATTTTCCACCCATTTGCAGCACTATTTCTGCAGCGCTAATACCGCCAGTAGTAATAGTGCAGTTAATGCCCCATAGAGTCCTATGGACTCTACAAAAAAATAGGGAGTAACCGCCGTACCACAATTCCAGATCCAGCACTAATAGCGTTGGACCGAGTTGCGGTAACGCTATTTGCGTTGGCGATATCTTGGCGAATTTACCACCGGGATACCACCATGGTTGTGATCAGGCCCTTAGAGTGTAAATTAAACTGTACTTTTAAAATTATGTGCCTCTGGATGATTATTGTAACAGCACAGGAACTCTGAAAAATAAAATTGTGCGATACTGCTTTGTTTTCATTGGGGGGGAGCATAATTTGTTACAAAAGATGAATTCTCAATTGCTAATTAGTTTTCCATTTGATTAATTATAGAATCCTAAAATGCTGGGAAAATAAATATGTACAGTGCTTCTGTTTGCTCCATGAGCATCTACACCCAGCACAGCAGAAGCTGAACAGAAAGAAACCATTCCTTTTATCACAGTGTGCAGTTTCTTTTTTGAAAGGCTTCAGAGAAAATAATTCTGTTTCAGAAGCTTTTCTCCGTGGCTTGCAATTACATCCATGTAGATGAAAATCAAAAGAAGAAGCGTTCTAGTTTCTATCAAGTAACCTGACCTTTGCACTGCCCTCTGCTCTAAACCTGTGCGTAAATGTATGCAGGAAAATAATAAAGCTGCCGTATTTACACGATTTCCATGCTATAAAATGCCTGGTATGACCCTTACCTTCAGGCCTGAACCATACCATCATATTCTTCAGACAATACTGCCCCCGCGCTGACTTTAGACGCATCAGTCTGGAGGATACATTCTCCGTTAAAATCTGGCATTTTCAAGATGGATTCTGACACAAAATCTATTTCAGACCTTCAAAACTTCTTTGATTTTCTTTTCCCCAGACAAGCTTTTGAGGCTGCACATTCGTTTGCTTGTCCGTGGGATTGGTGGCCAAGGTGCAATAGTTGTGGTTGAAGCGTGGGTAATAGCCTGTCAATCCCAAGAATGCTCAGAGGTCTATTTTGGTCTTAGTTACACTGGTTTGTTGTACACCCTTGTCTTTTTCAGTGTAGGGTTTTATCAGCCTCTTTCCCACGAATTACCCCAGATATTGTATGGTCGACTGGGCCAGATGGAATGTTTATTTGCCCTTATTCCCGCTCTCCTGAGGACTTGTGTGATTACATAGAGGTGGTGCATGTGCTTAAGCCAGGTTTTACTATCCATGTCATCCAAAGCACCAATCATCTGGAACTCCCTACCCTTAAACATTCGCAACACTGAAAATCACCTGAAATTCAGAAAGACCCTAAAATCCTGGCTCTAACCAAGATCCTCCTGAATTCTCCCCTCGAAACTAAACCGCTGAACCCAACATTCCTATACACCTGTCATGACAGATGCTGGCAGCATTCGCAGTGGCTCACCTTGACAAACTATCGCCCCGTGCACAACACTCCTACTTGATAAATGCTGCATGGGGTCATGATCCCTTCCAAGATTCCCACCAAAACACCAACATGCAGCACAGACAGTACACAAACATGCGGTATAGGCAGATTGTGGACACAAAGGGTTGCTGGCTGGCGCAAATGCATGTGGCAGCCTGTTTATATGGGCACTTAACACCTCCAAAACAGTCCCCAGAGTGGGATACCACATGGGTACCAAGAGGGCCCCTGGCAGTCCTTGCCCAATGAATCCTTGGTGATCTAATGGTGCTGGGTGCAGCCCAGGGCTATATAAGCCCCGCCCTGGGCCACACCCAGCGCATAGTGTTTTCTCCGGCTGCAGAGCACCAACAGCGTAACGCTTACTGCTGTCAGGAAACCCCATGTGTTACGCAGCTTTCTCTTCAGTACTTCCTTCACCCGAACGTATCCCAGAAGCCGCTCCGTAGTTGGAATACTCACCATGGGAGTCCTGCTTCCTCCAGAAGCACTTGTAGCCTTGCTGCCGCACCTAAGGAAACACAACAAGGCAGATATCAGTACCGGAGCTCGCGCAGCACGCCCACACTTACCTCCGGTCTTTGAACATCATCTCAGCAGATTCCTTATCGGCCGGGCGCCGCTCTCCCGCTCAAGCTGCCAAATAGCATATGCCCTGTAAGGGAAAGAAGAACACTTGAATAATGTCATCAGACATTTCATAAACTGTAACTGTAAAACAAATGTTAAAACAACGCACATCACATTGGAGCATAACAGAAGTAAGGAAGGACATTGAACACAAGCGTGGACACTTTTAAACAACGCACAAGGCAAAATACTCACCAGCAGGCATCACAAGCGCCACAGCAGGACTGTGCCTCCCTCCACAGTGAAGATACTGGAAGCTTGATGCAACCTGAAGTTCTGTACTTCACCATACTGCAAGGTGAGCACCTTCCCCGCATTGCTTGTCAGTCAGCATACCCGGAGAGTGGGAGAGAGGTGGGGGCAACAGCATTCCACACAGCACAGTAGTTTACCCTTCTCCAGCATGGGGTCTGGCATGGATTCACATACTCGTGAATATTCCCCGTCGTCAGGCTGGGAATCCTCGGTAAAGAAAAAACTCAGTATCAGTTTCGTTTCTGATCTGACTTTCGTAGTAGTAACCAATCACTGATTTCTGCCTCATACTGACCACAGCCAATGACTGCCCTCTCCCTAAGCTCTGCCTCTGGCAGCCATCCATAGATTTTTACCGCACGTTCAAGTGTTGGGATCCTCGTGCTATTGCTCTTGAGCTTTAGTGCGTTTTCGCGCTTTTTCCATAGGAAAATGTTCTCTTTTTTCGGTCAAAGAGCCTCAAGCTCCACCGTTTCTATATCCGATTAACGGGGATCCGTGTTGGATTCTTCTACGCCCCTCAAGGGTGAAGATTTCGTCGCTTTGGAGGACTCCAGAACTTGAAAACTTTAATAAGGGATTTCTTACATGTTGCCAACAAGCATAATAAGATAGTGAACTTTGTTCCTTTAGGTACCATCCATTATACTGAGCAAGGACAGGAACATAAGACTGTTTTCTTCCATTCGCTCACATTAATCTCCTAAATTGGACTCAATATTGTTACAGCGCAAAAGTACTCGCAAGTGAGTAGAGCAACCATTTTTGAGGTTGTTTGAAATCTGTATATTGTAATATCATTAATGTTATTTGAATACATAAGTTAAGACTGATTTGAAGTCCTTCTGTGTTTATTAGAGCAAGCTATTGCACCCTCCTGATGAACCACCATACACAGGTGGGGAAATGCGTGTTGAGGGACCTTTAATGCCTAAGAGAAATGTAAAAAAGGATGCGTTATATATTTAAAGCAACAGAATTTTAATTTCAGGAATTTGACGCAAAATTACAGATTCCTTCATTTCTTTTGTTATTCAGTATCTAATATATTGGACAGCCTCAATATCGGTGGATCCTGTTTTGCAGACCTAAGTTCAACATCTAAAACAGTTATAAAATCATCTTTCAAATTTGAAAATACAGGATTCACCACCAGATGTTCTAAGGCTGTAATCTAAACCAAATATTTTTCTACAATAGCACTTTATCGCAAACCACCAACAGCGCCCACCCACGTGCCTGACCTTTTTGGGCTCCTTAGTCGAGCCTTGCCAGCCACCTAAACACTAGACTGGTGAAAATGCACACATGCATCTCCTAATCTTAAAATCTTAGAACCTCCAGCACATTGACTGCGGTCACCGAGGTCGTTCCAACTACAAAGCGCATTGAGGCCATACAAATGTGGAAAGAGCACTATATAAATAACCAAATGCAATGCAATAATATGTCCCAGAAAAGTTAGAGTACGGTCTGTCCATTAACCTCTGGAAAGTAGTAGGTGCTCTGTGTAAGCCCACCGGAAGTACTTTAAATTGGAAAAGACCCTGAGGTGAGGAGAAGGCAGTCCATTCCTCAACGGCTGGATTGAAGGGTGCCTGCCAATATCCCTTGGTCAAATCGAGGGTGGACATGTACTTGGATGACCTTAACTTTTTAATGAATTTGATTCATGGCATTGGGTATTTGTCGAACGTTCAATTTTCGGAAATCTATGCAGAACCTCCAAGTCTTGACCGGTTTTGCTGCTATAGTATGAAATTATATGATATGTTGTTTATAACGCGCCTGTACACAGGGGTTTCTAGGCGCGACAAGACACGGGAGGGAAGAGCGAGGGGGGACAAGACAAATTATATTACTAGGCCTTGTGGCATTCAGAATGTGCAAGTGCGACAACACAAAGCGCAGGGGGAAGGGAGAGGGGGAAGTGCCTGACAGATGGAGTGGGAAGTGCAGCCAGGGCAGCATTGCCCTGAGTAAGTGCAGCCAGGGCAGCGCGGCTCGAGGTAAGTGCAAGGAGGCAGGGGACTGCAGAGGTTACACTTAAAGCCCCTAAGTTTGCGGTAGTCCATTGGGCAGTGCAGGGGAGACTGATCATGAAGGAGCCTGGTACCCAGTGAAACTCTGAGGGTACCAAGCAACCAGTCGGTGCAGCAGACAGGTAGGTCAGCAGGGGAGGGAGAGAGAGAAAGCAGAGGAGAAAAGGAATGTCTTGAGCTGCTTCTGGAACTTCAGGAGGTCCGCTGAAGTATGAGAGGAGCAGGGAGGCCATACCATTGGGAGGCACCTGCAGAGGAGTGGGATCTACCCCCCACTCTCTGCCTGGAGAATTGTCTCACCCTCAGAGTTCGAGGTAGATGAGAGAAGGGCTCGAGAAGGAGGGTATTTTGAAGAGGGTGTTGGATGTAGTGCAGGCCTTGACCCCAGAAAGTCTGGTGGACGATGCAGAGGGTCTTGAACTTGAGCCTTGCAGCAACCGAGAACCATTGAAGAAATTTCGGGGCTGGAGAGATACAATCCCTGGGCTAGAGGCCAAGGATAAGTGTAAAACGATGAGAGAATACTCTGGGCTCTCTGATGGCTCAATGATGTCGGCCTTGAGCATTTCTCCAAGATCTCTCTCTATGGTTTTCCTTCTTGACTCTGGGATCCGGTAAGGTTTCAAATTAACCATCTGCCAGACTGGTGTATGAATAAGATTGAAACATTTTTCAACTCTACCTGGTTGTTCAGAGGACTTCTGGGAATTGTTTCAACCAGTCATGCAGGTCTTCTTGCAGTGAGTGTGGTAGATTGCTAGGTATTAGCTGGGTTTCTAGGTCTTCATCTGTAAGTAGTGTGGCCATAGTCACAGTAGTTTCTTCCACTGGGTCGACCTCCCACTCCTTTAGCAGATTAACATGGTACATCTGTGTATTTAGGCATCTATCAAGTTGAACAGCTACAGAGTTCAAGGGACCCTTTTCTCCAGAATTGTATAGGGAGAGACGCCATTTTGAAACCATCAGATTTTCTGTCATGGGCAGGACAACTAAGACAAATTCACTTGTTTATAAGAATTGAGCTACAGCTTAACTTTCGTGTAAAGTTTTTTATGTTCTTGGGCTCTACCTAAGTGGTGATTTATGATTTCCCTAACAGCAGTCATATGGGTTTGGTGGTTTCTGGGCTGTTAGGGAGATGGGTATGGTAGCCTATTTTCCTTCGTCCCAGGCCTCCTTAAGCATGTCAAGTACATCTTGGAGTTCTGTAAGGGAGGCATGGTTTCACAAGTGAAGACAGACATAAGAGATGCAATTCAAGGGTGGTTATTTAGCAAAGATGGGGTGATAGAATGCCTATCTAGTCCTATATCTAAGGATGGAGCAAGCGCGACCATCAAATAATAAATAATGCAGTCCTAGTAGTGTCTTGTTAAATCAAAATGGCCTATACTAAAAAACCTATTGCCAATTCTTAAACTATAACAAATGTGTGCAGGAAAAAAATGTATGTAAAAGAAAACGGTGTTCAAGAAAGTGTGTATCAGGATGACGGAACAGTGGGTTTCACTTCCACATGTTTTCAGCACGGTACAAGGTGGCACACTCAGACTTTGGAACACTCTCTGGCTTCTTTGGCTCGAGATGCAGTTCAGGACATAAGCCAGGGTCTTCTGTGACAGACTCTTTCCAAAACAAAGTCTCTCATTCACAGAATGCTTGAGCACACACAAAACAAAGTTCCTTCTCTTTAGGATCTCAAAGTTCTCAAGACTCAGGTTCACAGTTCATACTGGGTCTCCCTCGTCGGACTGTGACCCCTTTTACACACAATGTTCATTTACAGTTCTCCCTCGGTCGGGCTCAGACTTTTCACAAGGGATTTACAAGTTCCTTTACGTCTCCATCAGTCGAGCTCGGACCTCTTTCAACAAGAAACACCTGATTCCACATAGGTCTCCCTCAGTCGGGCTCGGACCTCGCAATCACAACACTGGTAGGGGGTTCCTTCCCCTAAACTTCCATTCAATTCACAGTTTCTTGCCGTCTTAAATGTTCATCTAAACAGAGACTTTCAAATGGGCATTTTCACTATGGCGGACCTCTGTTACTCTGTAGCATCTGTCCCCAGTTCACAAGTTCTAGGCAAGGTGCAGATGTCTTTGTGGTTGTATTTCCACTACATGTCCCATAATGCTCCTTTCCTTATATTTAAGTAGTGGATTTCATTCTCACAAGAAAGGTTCATTTATTTCTGACAAGTTCCCGCTTCAGTCTCACACGTGTGCCGGGTTTCCCCTCACTCAGAAATTCAGGGAAAAGACTTACCACTCTCGGATCTGAGGTCAGGGACTTGCCACCTGCCCCCGTGTCTCCCTGGGGATCAACATCCACCCAGGGAAAGCAGCACTGGTCTGTATCGGGCCTGCTGCGAGCAGCTCTCCTAGCTTTTTGGCTATCTCTCTCGGCTACAAGCCTCTAGCCACACCGGGTCAGCTTTCCGGCATCTCACTTTTCCTTGGCCCAGGTAGCAAGTGGGGCTGGTATTGAGAAGGTATCTCCTGCTGGACACAGCCTCCCTTCAGTTCTCCCAACTCCTGCTCTCTGTTCTCTCAGGAACTCCATCTTTTATACACCTGGGTTTCTTTAACAGGCTCCATGTCAGTGTTCTGGGCTGGGTCTGCCTGTCCTTGCTTGACTCGATTAGTGGGAGAGTCCAGTATTAACATGGGACAGTCTGTCTTCTGTCTCTGGGTCACGGTGACCATCCCGCACTGGTCCACTCCCATGGTTTGGTTTCAAAGGTGATGGCCGTACCCTGGCCACCTGAACAAAGAATCCCCTGGTTCTATATGTGAAACCACCTTCCGGTTTCTCACACTTCCCTTTCATACAACAACTCAAAGGGAGAGTATCCCAGAGATCCCTGAGGTGTTTCCTAACAGCTAAGAGGGCCCAGGGAATCATGACGTCCCAATTACGGCCATCAGCCTCTATCAGTTTGTGGAGCATCCTTTCAAGGCTTGATTTAACTTTTCTAAAAAGGCCATGTGTTTGAGGGTGGTACACTGAGGTATGCAAGGTTTTCATGTGTACAATTTCATTGACTGCCTGCATAATTTTGGACATAAGTGGTACCTTGGTCCATGAGGATTTCTTTGGGAAATCCAACTCTGGGAAGAAAGGGAAGTAGATGCTTCAAGATGTGTTGACTTGCTTTGGGATACAGAGAAACATAGTCAACCATTACAAGTATAAACTTCTTCCCAATTTAGCTGTTTTGAATGGGCTGACTATGTCCATGGCTAAGTGGGAAAATGGTACCTCTATAATTGGTTAGGGTTGCAATGGGGCCTGGGGTACCAGGGTGGCTGCGGTCTTTTGGCATATTTCACACGTTGTGACATTGCTCTTTACATCAGCAAATACTCCCGGTCAATAAAACCAGGGTATCACCTGGTTTTGGGTTTTCCCTATTCCCTGGTGGGCGGTGGTTAGATGGGAATCTGCCAGCTCCAACACTATCTTCCTGTGGCTTTGGGGAATCACTGATTGCGCCCGGGGCAGGCTGTCTTTCCCGGTCTCCCCTCTTTATAGCAACCCCTTTTAAAAGAGAAGAAGGGCTTGGCTTGCCTTTGCCCATTTTCTTCCATTTTTTGTGATGAATCCTATGGAATCCTCACTTAAATCCCTGCCTAACGTCTTCTCCCAGGTGGCCAGGGAAAGGCAGACGCTTCCTGATGCTGAACTCGGGGGTAGTGTTCTGTGGGAGGATCACCTGGGAGGAGAAGGGGCAAGGGGAATGAGAGCACTCTGTGGGATGAGACGTGGTATTAGTCTTCCTCTAGGGAAGCGCTCAAAAATGCCCAAGTACGTAATGGCTTGTTGTCATAACAATCTTTCAAATGGATTGTGTCCTCCCACGTGTTCCTCATCTTAGATATATCCTTACCTTCAGCTTTGCTGCTTCGGAATTTTTTATCTCTCTCCACTAGAGGGCGCTCCACTCCAGGTCGCAGCGTCGATGTCCCTCAGCGGCATCCATCGAGCACCGACGTCATCCACTGTATAAATGCCTCGAGCACACCCGTTGGCCTCAGTTCCGTTTTTCCGTTAGCTTCGCTTCGGATCATTACAAACGGCGCTTCAATTTCGTGAGAAATTATGTCGTCTTCATCGAACCCTTCCACACGAAGACGTGATTCAAGAAATGCCAGAAATGTGGGAAGAACATGTTGTTGACTGATGCCCACAAAAATTGCCTCTGGTGCCTCGGTTCCGACCACCGTATTGATGACTGCCGTTCTTGTCAGTCGATGACCCATAAGGCCTAAAAAGAAAGAAGAGGTAAAATGATGATGGGGGAGGGTTCACCGAAGTCTTCTTCGAAGGGGAGAAAGGACTCGGCTGAGTCTTCGGTAAAACACCATAAAAAATATAGGTCGTAGAGCAGATACGGCACGTCCTCTTCTTTGTCCTCCAAAAAGACAAAAAAAAGACAACACCGATCTCCCTATCCTTCTTCCTCGACGACATCTGAGGAAGTTATAACATGCCCTTCAAGACATGAAACTTGACAAAAAGAAAATCTGACAAAAAATTGTCAAGGGTGTCATCCAGGGACTCTTCCCAGACACCTCATGGAAAAAGCCTACTGGTGCATAAACCAGAGGTAGAAGGAAACAAAATGGTGTCGGACTCTCATGCGTCATCGAGGTCTGTATCGAAAACGCCCTCGAAACCATCGAAGGCAGTCGAGCACAAGATGTCAACGACATAACCTAAAAAGGTCACATTGAGTATACACTCAGCATCATCGAAGGCTCCTTCGACAGTGTCGATGGTCTCGACAATTCCTTCGAGGGCATCGAAAGCTACCTCGTCAGTATCGAAGGTTGTTGCTACAACTTCGACGCCATTGACATTTGTGTCACCGCCCAAACCTCTATACCATCTGAAAAGGTTTTTCATCCTGAGAGTAGACATGATTTCTTCAGGACCATGTCATCCATATATGAGGGAGTCTCATCAGCAGATGAAGAGGTTTCTCCTGCTGGTGTTAAACCTGGCACAAGACCATTCCCTGAGGAGTTAGTTGACCCTCAATCTAAAATTCAAGATCTACATGAATGCTTGCAATCAGCAAGTGGTCTGGATACCTCTCCAGAATACTAATTTGAAAAACCTGACCCAGCAGAACATGCTGATGCGGGCTATAGAAAATTGATGAGTAGATTCACTGAATTCATGGGATGGGGTAGAAATTCACCTCTTTCAAGATGATGACATGACTGATATCCTTTCAGGAGGACCTCAGCAAGACCCCATACTTCCCTTTCATGTAGCCTTACAAAGGAGGGGTAATATTGCATGGGAACATCCCGAAGCCATTCCAGCAGTTAATAAAAAGTTTGTGTCAAAATATAGACCCTGTAATTATGACCCAGAATACTTAAACACCCATCTCCAGAAAGTCTGGTAGTTCAAGCAGCTACCTCTACTAGAAATGCTGCATACCCCACAATTCACCCACATAAGCATGACAAAAAGATTGATGCATGGTCCGGGAAGAATTATACGTCGGGGAGCATGGCTTTAAAATCCACTAATGTAACTTGCACCCTGGCAAGGTTTACATATACCCTGTGGGACTGCATGTCAGCGGCACCTGAGCACATCCCAGAAGGTGAGGAACGTGATGGATTTCTATCCATAATAAGGGATGGTAAGGAGGCTTCCGGAGAATGCCTTCAATCAGGTTTGGACACAGCTGACAGTATCAGTAGGTCCATGGCATCTAGCACGGTGCAACGTAGATTTGCGTGGCTAAGAAATTCAGGTTTTGCACCGGATGTGCAATCCAGGCTTCTTAATATGCCATTTGACGGCTCGAGGTTGTTTGGCAGCAAGGCGGATGAAAGCTTGGAGAAGCTGCAGACCTCCAAAGCGGCAAAATCACTGTGCCGCCATAAGACAACCTAAACCCCCCTACACAGGTTCATCTTCCTGGAGGGGTTGTCCTTTTTGTTTTTATTCCTCATTTGGAAGAGGAAGAGTACAGGCCAGTCGGAGAGGTCAAAGAAAATTTCCTCGGTGTGAGGAAAAGGTGCTAGTCCTGCCCCAATAGCGGCATCTGTCCCTTCAGCCACTGCTGCAGCTTCCGCAAAACCACTCTGAGGTTTTGACCCACAAGACCCAAGTGGGAGGCAGGATCTCTCAGCATCTGGAAGAATGGCGTGGCATTACTTAAGATGCTTGAGCACTGGAAACAGTATCCCAAGGTTACTGCCTTCCTTTTCAAAAGAAACCTCAGAATCACCCACCAGGATACAACTCTGTCAAACATCCAGATCCGCTCCTGTTGCAGGAAGTCTTAACCCTGCTACAGAACGGTGCAATAGAACATGTACCTGTAGCGGAGAGGAACAACGGTTGGTATTCCCCATATTTCCTCATTGCAAAGAAAGACGGAGGACTGAGACCCATCTTGGACTTGAGAAACTTGAACAAGTTCCAAAGGAAGGATAAGTTCAACATGGTCACACTTTCTTAAATCCTTCAGGCTCTCCAACTCCAGGATTGGTTGGTATCATTGGACCTTCAGGATGCTTTCTTTCATGTGCCAATCCATCTCAAACACAGAACGTACCTGAGGTTTGCAATTGGCAATTTTCACCATCAGTTTCGAGTTCTGCCATTCGGGCTAACCTCCGCCCCAAGAGGTTTCACCAAGTTGATGGCGGTGGTGGCAGCGAGTCTCAGAAGAGGGGGGATTCATGTCTACCCCTATCTGGACGATTGGATGATCAGGGCACGTTCTCCAGAACAAGCCCAGGATCATCTGTCCAAGACTTGTCACTTCCTTCACAAACTAGGGTTTTCTCTGAATTTAAAAAAGTCAAACATGATACCATCACAGAAACTCCAGTTTATTGGAGTAGTCCTGGATACTAGCTCAGGCAAAGCCTCGCCTCCCGAAGAGCGAACTCGCCACATTCTGCAAATGGTAACAAAATTCCAGAATGCCTAGTATCTACCGGCCTTCGATTTTCTCAGGTTGCTTGGCCTGATGGCATCCTGCATTTTTCTGGTGCCAGAAGCCAGATTGAGAATGAGATCCCTTCAATGGGCTCTCAGGACTCAATGGTCCCAATTCTCAGGGGAAATGTCAGATCTATTGCAGGTTCCAGCCAAAGTAGCACAGGATCTACAATGGTGGGCTTGCAGACATCATATCCTCAAAGGAGAATCTTTTTGGCAACCATGGCCGGAGATAACAGCAGTAACGGACGCCTCAATCACGGGGTGGGGAGCTCACACCAGTTCGTTGACAGTCAGCGGTCGTTGATGTCCATCGTAGTCCAAACTACACATCAACCTTTTAGAGCTAAGGACGATCAGACTAGCGCTGAAGGCCTTCCTGCCCTCTGTACGGGGAAAGAATGTCCTGATAATGACAGACAGCACGGTGGCCATGTACTACCTCAACATGAGAGGAGGAGTAGGGTCACTACCATTATGCAGAGAGGCAATGCAGCTCTGGTTCTGGGCAATACAAGAAGGGATCTCTCTATCGACAGTTTACCTAGCTGGAGAGCAAAACAAAGTGGCAGACGCTCTGAGCAGGCAGAGTACAGTCTCCCACGACTGGGAGCTAGCTCAGGAAGTCATTCAAGAGATCTTCACCCTTTGGGGAACCCCCCAAGTGGATCTGTTCGCGACCGGTACCAACCAGAAGTGCGAACTGTACTGCTCCAGGGAATTTCCCCGAGAGGAGCTCTAGGGGACACGTTTGTGGTGGATTGGGAGTTTCCACTTCTGCACGCATTCCTTCCAGTCGCTGTGATCCCTCAAGTAATCAGGAGGTTGAGAAAGTTCAGGAAAACCATGATCCTAATTGCCCCGGATTGGGCCAGGAGGACGTGGTACCCGGACCTTCTGGACATGTCCATCTGCCCTCCAATACGTCTACCAAAAAGAGAGGATCTTCTCTCACAAGAGGAAGGTCATGTTCTCCATCCAGAGGTCAACACATTCAACCTTCACGCATGGCTTCTGAGAGGTTGAGAAATAAGGATTGGGACCTTTCGGGTGACGTGATGGAGATTTTGCTTTCGGCCGGAAGGCCAGCATCCAAATCTGTGTATCGGTGTCATTGGAACAAGTTCAGTAACTGGTGCAGAGAAAAGAATGTGGACCAGTTTCATTACAATATTCCCACATTGTCTTTTCTGTTACATTTGGCTAATCTGGGGCTCCAGGTTGGTACGATAAAATGATACTTAGCAGCGCGTTCCATTTTTAAGCGCTCCTCAGAGGAAAAATCTTATTTTAAGATACCTTTTAATAATTCAATTCTTAAAAGGTCTAAATAATGTGTTTCCTCTAATACATTTTCAAGTTCCTGTGTGGAATTTAAATTTAGTTCTGAAATTCCTCACATGCATTCCATTTGAGCCTTTATATTCTTGTCCACTAAGGCTTCTTACTTTAAAAACAATACTTCTTGTAGCATTGACATCAGCCCTCAGGGTAAGTGAGTTACAGGCGCTTTCTAGCGGTCCTCCTCACACCATCTTTTATAAAGACAAAGTAGTCCTTAGAGTGAAACCTTCTTTTTTGCCAAAAATAGTTTCAGATTTTTACCTGTCACAAAAAATAACACTACCTACTTTTTACCCCCCACCTCACGCAAGTAAGGAGGAGGAACGACTGCATAGGCTATATCCATGAAGAGCTCTTAGCTTCTATATTTCAAGATTGGCAAAAATACGTCCGTGTGATCAACTTTTTGTGGGATACACTGGCCGCAAATTAGGACTTGCGGTAACTAAAGAAACATTATCTAGATGGATAATTTTGGCTATAAAAGAATGTTATAGATTGGCTGGAAAAGAACCACCAGATGGGCTGAGGGCTCATTCGACCAGGGGCATGGTAACTTCGACAGCACTCAAAAGGGGAGTCACTGTACAAGGTATTTGTGCAGCAGCCACATGGTCAGCCATGCATACGTTCATAAAACATTATGCTCTAGATTCGACCTCTTCACAAGGAGGTCTCTTTACTAAATCTGTACTTCATTCTGTACATGACTAGAACATTTCTGTACTCCCACCTCCAAAACAAAACTGCTTTGGGAGTCTATCTAAGATGAGGAATACGTGGGAGGACACAATCAATTCGAAGAACAAGTTACTTACCAACTGTAACATTTTTTTGATTGGATTTTCCTCCACGTATTCCTCATCGACCCTCCCAGCCCAACCCCACAGTACAGTTTACGTGATTTACACTCTAAATTCTTTTAAGGCTTGGGTCAAAAGAGACACGCCCTTTAACTATAATACATGGGCTATAATACACGAAAAAACAGAACTGAGGCCAACGGGTGCACTCGAGGCATTTATACAGCGGATGACGTCGGTGCTCGACGGATGCCGCTGAGGGACATCGCCGACGCAACCTCGAGTGGAGCGCCCTCTACTGGAGAGAGAGAGAAAACATTTTCTGAAGCTGCAAAGCTGAAGGTAAGGATATATCTAATATGAGGAATACGTGGGAGGAACATCCAATCGAAAGAACGTTACAGTTGGTAAGTAACTTTTTCATTTGTTCCGCAAGTTGAACAGCTTAATGTGGGTAAAACCAATCAGAAACCCTTTGGTATGGAGAGAAATAAAAACCCTTCTAAAACCTGGGAGACTCAAAGAACTAGAAGCCCCCCAACTCCAAAAAGTATAGTGAAAGGAAGCTTATGAATAATAATGGTTTTAATTACAAGAAACCTTATTCCTCTTTCCAATCAAGTCTGGTGTCTGATACTTGTGATAATTCTTTAGAAAATATTATGGAAAACAGAAAAAAAAAGTTGAGTCGGGAAGAAACCAGAAAAACTAACTTTGTCATTAGGGATGTCAATTAGTACTGGGAGAAGGAGGAGCGCTAGAGAGGATCAATGTTGCAGGAGTTGTCAAATCATTAATGGAAATCACTCACAGCTGTGGGAGACTGAGAGGCTTAAAAGGCCCCCTCTGGTGCAGTCATTAGGAGAAGGAAGAAAGCAGAGTGAGCAGTGCAGTCCGTGTATGCAGCCGACGTGGAAACTGGAGGAGGGAGAAGATGCTGGGACCACTGTCAATTTGAAGACAGTAGCCGGTCCTGAGAGGTTCTTTACCTCCATTCGTCTTAAGTCCAGAGGTCGTGCAGCGGGAATTGTGCAAGAGGGAAGCTTGACCTCTGAGGACCTGTCGTGCAGAGGCTGCACAGCGGGGAGCGAAAGCAAGGGAGGATATCCTTCCCAAGAGGCTATCTCTGGTGGCTGGCGTAAATCATCTCTGGAATCCAATGCTGGAAGAAGATTGGGCTGTACCTTGCTGAGTGAGCATACATTTCTAAAGCCCTCTAGCCATTACTAAAGGGTCTAGAGCAGAGGTCGCCAAACAGTCGATCGCGGGCGACTAGTAGCTCGCCTGAGCCTTTTCAGTCGCCCGCGCTGAAGATACCGAAAAATAAACGTTTATCCTAAGTTATATTATTTAATGGTGTTTCCTAAGTTATATTATTTAGTGGTGTTTGTATAGCCATGTTCCGTGTTCAGGATCCGAACCATAGTCGGCCCAATTGCAGGCAGAGAACTTGGCTACTGTGCTACTTGGAACTGCTTGTAAATCCACTGACAAATGTCAGTATCACGTTATGCTTCTGCAGCCCGCCTGTAGTACCACAGTTGGCCTAGTGCGCCCCCACGACAGTCTTTCTTAAGCAAGCTGCTCTTGTTAGCCAGATATGTTGGAGGGGCTGGGGCAGGATCAGGATCATTGTGACCACGCAATAAAAATATCACAATAGCACTGCCGCTCTCCTGGAAATGTTCAAAATAATATTTAAAAAATGGTGCAATTTCTTTCAGGTGGTTTCTTTCCAAATTCTACACCGTACATTTCCACTTTAAATCACTTCCATGACACAAGTACACACACTTTTAGTAAATTAAGCAATCCATAGACACGCTGTACAGTAGAAGCCTACCAGGGTAGTTCAGCAGGTTGACAGACCGATGCTGAGATGTTATATATTCAAAACTACAGGTTGTTAATCGTATGACTTTTTGCAATGCATTATAAAAAAAAGTGCTATACAATGTGTTTGGCCAGGGTATGGGTTGGGCTGGTTGCTTGCTTATCTTCAGGGCTGAGGTGGGGATATTTCTGCCCCTGTGAAAATCAAAAGTTGGCCCCCATGAACCCACAGTTTAATTTCCTAAAAACTGCTGTCAGCATAACAGAAACATTTATTTGTGATTAACCAGTTTGACAAGCATATAACATCTTTATAAATATAACATGTGCTAAAACACAGAGGGGCACACAGATAATGATAATGATGCGTTATTTATATAGCGCCTTAATCCAAAGCCCTTTACAAAGCACATATTTACATGCAATATCACCCAACTGAAATTGATACTCATGTATCGACCTCAGAAGGATGAAAGGCCGAGTTGGCCTTGCCGGGATTTTAACCTGCGACCTGCAGATCACGCTCAGATCGCAGCAGCGAGCGCTCAACCCGCTGAGCTATCTTACTGGCAAATAACAGAGTATATGTGGTGTCTGACAAAAAAAAACATTTCAAAGAAAACTTGTGAACGCAAGCAACATTTTTCAATTTGGAAATTACTTTTTTTTTTATGTAAGTGTGAAATGCACATTTGGAAAACAATTGTGTGCCTAGCATGTAGAAAGACTGCATAAAACGCAAATGAAGGGCACAAAAATTACAGGATATTTGTGTGGTAGTCCAACAAATATCTGTCTTTTTGAGACAGCTACTAATAAATAATAATGCAACAAAGGGGTTTTTGAAGTTCTTAATATAATCATGAAGGCATATGTTATTCCATCTGTTTATAGAGGAGAAAATAATCAAGCCCAAAAAATATTGGTAACAATTCAGAGGTTTATAAATATCCCCACCCCGATATCACCCGCAAGTAGCTCTCCACTGTTGGCCTCCACTACAAGTAGCTCTAGCTAACGTAAAGGTTGGAGACCCCTGGTCTAGAGGGTTAACATACACCTTAGCGCCCACATAACCCATAAAGGTGTTAGTTTCTGAGGCGAGGGGGGGCGGGGTGGTGACTCGTGCCTCTTTCTGGATTTTCTCTGTTCCCGAAGGGGGGATCACCACCAGAGGAGAGGGATAGCGCTTACCCTGTCTCCTAGATGAGCGTAGCAGGCTCACCTCCTTAGTCCTAAAAGGGGTGGCTGCCCTTGGAGAGAGGTGACGTTCTCCTTCGATTCGTCACAACTTCTAATACCATCCCCTCGCCAATACTACTTACTCTCCCTTCTCATCGCCACTGTCTGTCACCACCCTCGCAATCGCTCGCCTTCCACTCACTTTGTCATCCTCTACTCGCCCTTTATTAGCTTTGCTCACACACCTTCCACGCACACTTATACCCAAGTTCCATTTTCTCACACCAAACGATACCACAGCTTGCACACTCCTTCAACAATCCTCCACACTTGTCTGCACTATTCTTATTCTGCTTGGTCATTTGATCCTCCTTCCTTGACCCCACCTGAATAACCCACACCTTCCTGTGCCTCTGTTTATCCTCCTGCACCCCTCTGGTTCTCTCCTTCAACTAGTTACCCGGCCAACTACTGTCTTTTATTATCCAGAAGAGGTGTTACAGGTAAGCAAACACATAAAGGGGGTTCAAGCTCCTCCCCCTTCAATTGGAAATGGCATTTTAGAGCTGGCAGGAGCATCTGGAGACTAAATAAGTAATATTTTTCAACACTTGGAAAAGAGGGACCCTGGAGGTTTCAATGGTTGTATGTCATATTGTCGAATATTAAAGGACGCACTATAAAAAGACTGATTTTCTTTCAGCTGTTTGAGTGCGGCCTTTAATATTAGAAATATTTAATTCCCCCGCCCCTTCTTCCATCTGCCTGTGAAATCGGGGGTGGGAGGGTGTGTGAAATATTTCTAATAGCCTCCCCTTTGAAACTGCACCACCCACCCACCGCCATAAGCATAGCAGACGAACAACCATAGAAGGACACACAAATACAAACACACACCTTCTCCCCACAATGTACACAAATGCACCTAAACAAACTTACCTGTCAGCCGTCTGCCATCTTCCCCCTGCCCGTCCTGGATCGCCTATCGGCCCCTGTGCGCACTCGTGTGCGACAGGGGAGTGACAGTTATGATTTTGAAAGACCGCTCTGTGCGATCTCATAGCGGTCTTTCTAAATCGGTCTTTTTAATTTACAATTAAATTAAAAAGGCTTTTTCACTCCAGGCTGGTTTCAATTACTCAATCCTGATGGTGCAATTACACTAAGAGAATAATTTCTCCTTTTCAAGAAACTGGAACCATTGGATTTGTGTAAAGACTTAATACTTTTTATAAGGAACATGAAGAGAGGGGACTGAAAACTTGACTTTGATAAACTATTGAAAACCTATGTTAGACCAATGAACAGTTCTTGGAAGCAACCCAAGTAGCTTTGGCCAGGATAAGTCTGAGCGGAAAGGCTACTGCTATGGATAATTTTTATGTTAAGTTTTTCTAAAAGTGGTAGGACCAGATAAGTACTAGGTTTCGGACTGAGCACTATTTTTAGCACTATTTTTTATCTGGACATTTAACGAGCACTCTTTGTTTGGTTTTTAGCAGGGAAAATCCTGCATAGCAATAGGGACATGTGGGCATTTGCTCTTTATTTAAAATAAACACCTTTGAAATGTTAAGCTCTAGTCTGACTCCTTCTTCAGGTTCACCACATATGGTGCTAGACATGGGATCAGAGTGACCCGATTTACAGTCCGTCCCTCATCCAGATTGTATGGCCAATACTATCGTCCAGCTACCTCTGATGTGACTTTTGGGAATTAAACCATCCTTAATGGGCAACCCCCAAACGGCCTACATTAAAAAGACTTTAAAGTCCTACACCCTTCTCCTCCACTCTCCATCGATTCAGAGGAAAAAGAGGAAGTCGAGTCCCCTTCCTCCAAAAAAATGTCCAGACGTTTCAGAACTCCAAGGTGAAAAGCTGTCCCTCGAGACACTCCTGGAAAGAATTATTAACGATCAAACCCGGGCCAAACAGCTTCACCAGGAAAGCCTTGATCGGATACAGGTCGGTCAAAGTCATTGGATCCTCCCCAATGGGGTCTTGCAACAGTAAAATGAGGGAGAAGACTTAGCTGCCATTTTAACCAACTGTTAAAGTCTAGCCAACCAGTTGCAGTGAGACGAGGGTCTTAAAGTCTTTTATCTGGGACTGCTACTGAAGGTAGAACACCAAGTATCCCGCTGTCATGATGCCTACCCCCGGGCATCCGGATCAAGCCCATCAGCCCCGGGAGCAGGCATCCAGATATTTAATAAAACCCCAGCAGCCCCGGCTGGGGGCTGTCTGGGTTCAGTCCTGGCGCCATAGGCGCATGCTCATAGACTTTACTTACCTCATGCAGACCATGCTGCAAATGAATCCAAGCCAACTTAAGGCCTGGATGGGACTATTTTACTACAGGGACTATTTTTTACTCGGGTGTGGTTCTAGGGACTTTTTACCTGGAACTACTTTGGAGGCTATTTAAACCACGCCTGAACAGCAGCACATACTTCGCGTTATTCTGCATCCAGCAGCTTAACGCTCACCGTGCCTGCAGTCAGCAGCCAGTCTTCAGCCACGCCCGTCTCGAATCCAGAGCTCCTAGCAATAGAAGAAGGAAAGGTTAGAAAACAGATATTATTTCAATCCTTATCTGAATTCCAGATCCATCACGTCTTCGAACTTGAAAAGGACATTATTCTACACGTGGCGCATCGCCAGCTGCAGCGTTGCGCCATACTCACCAGTCCTCACAGCATTTTTAGATCCGGCGCAGCTTCCATCATTTTCTCCGCCAAAATCCACCATCTAGGGGACAAAAGAAACATAAGGTGAGCCGAGAGAGCCAACAAATACAACCTCTCCACCATAGACTTACCTGATTAACAACCGGAGGCATTATTCTGTAACAAACCGCAACTTCTTACGCCGCACCTGTAAGGAGAGAGAAACCAGCGATTTAAACATGCGCATCTTTTGCCGGACAGTGTTGGGTAATACAGACTCTTACCTGAACACCATCAGCTGCCACAAGACAATCTTCCCTGGACCCAGCTGCAACACAAGAAAGGAATGTACAAGAGTGAACATTGGACATATTGAACTCTTTGAACTTTATACTTAAGGGTTCTCGCCTGGAACCTCGGAGTCAATATTCATCCGGAACTCTTACAACGCCTTCAAACCAGTGAAGTAACTGGTATCTACGCGCCCCTGCATTCCACGCAGGATGGAGAGCTCATCATTTACAAACAAACATAAGGTGAGCTTACTGAAAGTGAATATCGGTGGTGATTAGTGGGGAGAACAGTGGGGTGCCATTACTAAAATCCACGGGTGGCTAAATCCCTTTCTCCACTTGCAGGAGAATACTTCTACGGGTCAAGCAGACGAGATTAGGCGGTCCAGTCTGTCATCTCTGCGCTACGCTTCACGTTGCCATGAACGAACATTCAACGGGACTTTGCACTGCTCTAATCAATGTGTGTAGTGCGCAGCACCTGGGTTACATTGCCTGTTTTCGACCTTGAAATAGAAGTCTTCAGGTGGAGTGGGATGCTTAAGGAGGATACGCCGCTGCTTAAACTGCTGGATTTAGTCAATGGGTCTTACGGAGTCCCAGTATGCTTTGTAAAATTCAAGAAAAAGCAGCCATATCATGATATCATGTCTATGTTCTTACGAGATTCCTGGATTGCTGCTGTTAGGCTTTCCATTTCGTAAATGGCGTGTGCTTTAGTCAGCCATTCTCATTTTTGTGGGGAGAGAGGTTGATTTCCATTTAATAGTGAGACACACTCTTGCGGCTAAGAGCAGGTTGCGAGGCATGTGCGTGAGTGACACATATGAGTCTTCATTGTCTGCCTCAACCCCAAACAAGATCAGTATTGGTGATAGTACCCTGGGTATGCCATCTATGGCTTGGATCCATCCCAGGACCTCTTTCCAGTACGTTTGAACTTCTCGGCATTGCCACCATTGTTGCCAATAGTCGCATCTCTCACCACACCCTCTTCAACAGTTGGGGGATACTCCTGGGAACATTTTTGACAGTCTCAAGGGGGTGTAATGCCATCTGACCAGTAGGTGCGCATTGTGCATTTTGTATTGCACAGAGGTCGATGATGTCCAAACCGCTCTGTGTATTGCTCACCAGACCTGTGGTTTGTTTTCTAGGCCAAGTTCTATATCCCACCTAATTTCAGATGGTGGGCGTTTGAGGTGACCTCTAGTGAGCAAGGTTTTGTATATCCGCGCAATAAGACCCTTTTTTTTATCTGGGGAGTGCTTAGTATTTGCTCAAATGGAGTGAGGGGGTGCTTTAGTTAGTCGCCCTAGCGGGCGTCATTCAGGACACTTCTCCGTGTGAGGAATTGCATGGGGGAAACATCTGTGCCTTGCAGGGCTTCCTTAAAGTCTTCCAAGGATATGAAAATGTTTTTCTCCACATCCAGTCCAGCCTCATACCAGGATTGGAAGGTGGGAACTTTGTGTATGAGATCGCAGATGGGAGGGGACCAGATGCAACTAAAGGGGGGGCCCATGTCGTGACTCCCCGCATAGCTCGAGTCGGGTGCCACAGAGATCATAGAACTTTCAAGATGGGGTGTTCTTTTACACGTCTAGTAATTTTGGATAAGGGGACCCACAGCCATTCTCCCAGCCTGACTGGAGAGAAAATGTCATTTTCTATTGCTACCCATTGTTTCTCGGGATTTTCCCATAGATGGTCCGGTAAGAGACTGAGCTGGGATGCTCTGTAGTATTCCTCTAGATCGGGATACCCCATGCCCCCATGTTGCTTGGTCTGAATAAGAGTGGAGTATGTGTTCTGTTTTTTTTTCGGCCCTCAAATACCTTAACAGGGTGCGTTTTACTTCTGTGAGGAACGAAGTAGGGATGATTATTGGGAGGCATTGGAACAGAAACAAAAAACGGGGCAATACATTCATTTTTATAGAGGTGAAGAGAGCAGTCCAAGAGAGGCAGTTTGGACCATCTGTTTAAGTCCCCTCAGATGGTAGCACGTAACGGGGTGTAATTTGCCTCAAATAGGTCCGGAAGTGAGACCGTGATGTTTACCCCCCGGTATATAACCGAGCAGGGTTGTATCTGGAAGCCCCAGTCTGCCTGTAGCTGTCTCAGAGGTTCTAGGTTCGGGTTTAGTGGTACTGCCATGGTTTTTTGGAGATTTGCTCGGAAGCCCGAGAGGGAGCCGCAGTGCTGTATTTCCTGGAACAGGGCAGGAATGGATTCTTGCAGTTGGGTGAGGTATAGCAGAATATCGTCGGCAAACATGGCTAGTTTATATTCCTTGCCTCCTCAGAGAATCCCGCGAATAAGGGGCTTAGACTGAATTACTTATGCAAATGGTTCAATTACTAGCGCGTATATCAGGGGGGAAAGTGGGCAGCCCTGTCTTGTACCACGTGTAAGTGCAAAGGGTTCTGATGAGGTGCCATTGATGGAAACTTTGGCCCAGGCCCTATGGTATAATGCCTCTGCTCCATGAATACAAGCCATTCCCAGCCTGACCACTTAAGTACCGCACGTAGGAAGGGCACTCCACCTGGTTGAATGCTTTTTCGGCATCTATTGATAAGAGGGTGGGACTATTACCAACCTCTCGTAGAGTGGCCATAAGAGCTAGTGTTTTCCTAATGTTATCGGCCCCTTGCCTTCCTTTCACATAACCTACTTCATCGGTGTTGACCTGTTTGTTGAGGGAGAAATATCGCTAGGCGGGTGGCTAGGATGCTGAAAAAAATGGTGTCCACATTAATGAGGGAGATTGGGCGGTATGATGCACATTTCAATGGATCTTTGCCATCTTTCGGGATTACAATGATTATGGACTTGGTAAATGATCTAGGAGCATGTCCCGACTCTACGATGGAGTTAGAGTTTGGTAAGGAAGGGGGCAAGGGAGTGACTGTTTGACTTATAAAAAGCTGGCGTGTAGCCTTCTTCCCCTGGTGCCGAGGACGCCTTAGGATTAGGAATGTCACTCTTAACTTCTTGGGTGGTAATTGGAGCGTTCAACATGTCTAAATGTTTGTTACTAATTGGTGGGCGAGGGACGGCGGACAGGTATTTTTCAAAGTCACAGGGGGAGCCTTCGCCCTCTGCTGAGTAAAGCTCTGAGTAATATCTCGAAAAGCGGTTTACAATTTTTTGCGGGTTAGTAACAGGAGTGTTTTGCTCATTGTTGATTTTTCATACTAGTATATTTGCTCTTTGCTTCCTTAGTCGGTTTGCTAGCATCGTGCGGGCTTTGTCTCCTTTTTCAAAGAATTTCGGTTTAAGATACTTAAGTTGCGTTAAGGCCTTGCCATTACACAAGTCTTTTAATTCTGCTCTCAATCCCTTGATTTGACTCAATGTGTCCTCCTCGTGGGTGGGTTCATTTCTAAGGTTGCGTTCCAGGAGGGTGATGTTTACCCTTAGTTCCCTTTCACTGAGTTGTCTGTCGTTTTTTGGCTGCTCCCTCAGCTATTAGGATACCTCTTATTGTGGCTTTACCTGCCTCCCACACCGTGTTCAAAGACATCCCGCCCACATCATTCATCTCAAAGTAACTTATGATTGCCTAAAAGTGTCTCCTTGAACACTGGGTCGCGGATCAGGAAGTCATTACAAACCCATCTGCGATCAGCCTTGGGTGGAGGACCCAAGTCGAGGACCAGTGTGCAGAGGTCATGATCGGTCCAGGCCACTACTTCTATTCCGGTGCCGCACACCTCGCATTCACTCTCTGCCCCCAGTAGGAGGTAGTCTATCCTTGAGAAGGTTTGGTGGTGGGGGGTTGGGGAGGGAGAAGGTATAAGCCTTTCCTTCCGGGTGGGAATTTCGCCATGTCTATGAAGTGATGTCCCCTCAATTGACTCGGGAATCTGTTCCCCTGCAAGGTATTTGGTGGGTGGGTATCACACCTTACTGGAAACCGGTCCCGATCCCTTTCTGCCACCACATTAAAATCGCCCTGCAAATTACCGTGCCCTCTTTCCAGGCTGCCAGGAAGTCAAACAGTGGTTTGAAGAAATCGGATTGACCCTGGTTGGGCGCGTAAGTGGAGCAGAGTGTAATGGTGCGCGTCCTTAACCTTCCTTTGAGCAATACATATCGACCTTGGGCATCCCTGTGTATTTGCGCGATCTGAAGCCCCAGCGACTTTCTGAGCAAAATTCCTACACCGCCCCTCTTTTGGGGGCCAGAGGCCCAACACTGTATCGCCAAGTCCCTTCCCGACAATCTTACGTTCCCCACCCAAGGTATATTTTGTCTCTTGTACAAATAATAAGTCTAGTTTGGATTGCTCAAATTGACGCGCTAGCATGGATCTCTTTTGCAGAGAGTTAAGGCCTTTTACATTTAGGGACCCGAAGACTATACTATCAGACCCAGCCATATCTACAGTTGAATATGTTTAGTGAGTCCCCTCCACCCTTTGGGGTCCGTTGAGAGCTTTTTCTTCTTATGTCAGGCAGATTTTTGACATGCCAGGTTAGGGCTGTGCTCGCGTCTAGTCTAGTGCTGTGATTAGGTTCCGTTGGTTTGTTAAGCTGAGTGTACTTTCCCCTCCTCATCCCCTTCCCCTGAGATGCTTTTAGGTGCAATCTCCTCTGGGTCTAATGAGACGCCCTAAACATAGAAGGGCCACACTAGTGGAACCCCTCTCTGGGCGTTGACTGAATCTGTCAATGTTTATGCATAGAAAGTGTTACCTGCATTAGGTGCAGCGGTTAGATACCACATTTAGCTCGATTTTGCCTCAGACTTGTCTGAACGTTTTTCCGTTGATGCAAGCGATTCTGGGGCGAAGTTAGTAAATTCGAGAGAACATTACCAGGTCTTTTCAGAGAGAGAGAAGTGTTCAACTTTTATCTCTTGTTTCATGGAGTGTTTAAGCGCTTATATTTCCATTTCAGCTGCGCTCATCCTCTTCTTGAGGGCTTTTGCTCTTGGTAGCGTTTTGGTCCAGAGGGTTCCCTGCGGGCGGCCCTGTCTGAGTCTGCGGTGGGCCCTTGAATATGTCGGAAAGCTCGCTCTGCTTCCTCGCCTGAAATGATTCTGAACTCTTTGCCATTATACTCTTATGATGGGGGAAAGGGATGACCCCAGCGGTACCGGATACCCTTCTCCTGCAGCCATGCTGTTAAGTGGCGACATCCCCTCATTTTAGCTAGGGTCATCATTGACAGGTCTTGGTACAGCTTTACCTTTGAGCTCCTATATTCTATTGTGTCCTTTTCTCTTACCTTTTGTAGGATGTACTGCCTTTGTGCGTAGCAATGGCATTTTATGAGGACCGATCTGGGTCCCCTTTGGTGGTCCCCCGGCTTTGTGCACCCTGTCAAATTCGAGCTTGGGGAGGTTAGTTTTGTCGTAGAGGGTAAGGATCAGATCTTTGACCTCGCTTTCAAGACTCGTGGTTTCTCCTTGCTCTTCCTCTAGGCCGATGATGCAAATGTTGGAGCGCCGTTCTCGATTTTCTAGGTCGTCAAGGTTTGCCTCAACATCCCGCTCCTTTTGTTCCAGGTCCGTGAGCTGGGCCTCGTATTTCATTGTTGTGATGTCGCTTGACTGTTGATTACTTTCGACTGCTTCCAAGCGATCCTCCACTTTGGCCATGTTTGTTTGCAGGTCGCAGTTTCTGTGAGGCTTGATTTGATTGATCTGATTTCGCCTAACAGGAGCCTTATATCCGATTTCGTGGCGCTATCAAGGTCATTTCCTGGGATGTCGGAAGAGCTCTGGACTTCGTCCGGTTCCATGACTACCCTTGTCTGTGAGAATTTGCGCAGTGTTGCAAGCATGCGTGGATCCAGACTTCTCCTCTTGCTGGGCCTGGAGCACACCGACACTGTAATAGGAGGCAGGAGTGCCGAGCTTGGTGAATTTTTCAAGCATGTAGCTGGGATGCCTGCTTCCAGCAGATAAAAAGGAATGAAGACGCAACTATCCCTCTCAGTTGTGTTTTCGTTGGGGCAAGGTTTTGTTTTGTTCTCTAGTGCTGCCTCCCTCCTGACCCCTTTTGTGGAGGGGGGTGCAAGTGATGTCTTCTTCTCCCTTCCACCCTGCTGTTACCGGGGGATCCCTCTGCAGGCTTAATCTGTGAGTGGTCACTCTATACGGGGTGTTCCTCGAGTGCCTGTTGTACCAAATTTCTTCGGGGCCACTTTGCTAGTATGTAGGGGCCTGCCGGGACTGCCAGATATGTGTTATGATGATGGCCAGGAGGTGGTGTGTTGCAAAGTCCTTTTCGGTGTGTCTTGCCTCTTTGGAGGGTTTTGTGGTTACCCTTGAAGCTGAGGAGAAGGAAACGTAAACTGGGTCTTTCCGTGTGTCCCCCACAGGCCTTGAGCCGCTTCTCCCCCAACAGGTTCATATGTAACTGGCTGGGCTGCGCCAGGAGCAGGGACTGGTCTCTGTGCTTGCTTGTTATGCTCTCTGCTTCTTAAGACACCGGTGTAGGCGGTAGCTAATGGCCACAGCTTTCCCCGCATTGCTTGTGCTGTTTTCACTCCCAGTCTGCCTTTGTCTGTATGTTGTTTTGGGCTGTGCGAATGTGGAGGCTCTGTAAGGGCGCTGTAACCTGCTCAGGGGTGTGGGCCTCTGGAGGACTCTCCCTGCACCGTGGGACTCAAGTTAATTGGTGTGGTGTTGCCGCTGCAGTCGCAGCGTTGCTACGATCCGGTGCAGGGATGAGGCTTCAGCCGTAGAGGCTGCTATGGCATGGAGGGCGGCACCTTGCTAGGGCCTCAGGATGCTGGGTTTGATTCGGGAAGGCTGCACCCTCCTCTATGCACCGAGCGGTGCGATTTAATGATCCCTCTCTCCTACCTTGCTCCGGGGCTCTCCAGGTGTATTTCTTACCCGTTGAGCGCTGGTTGTGGCGGGCGAGGGGCGCCGGGCTACGGCCAGCGGCAGACCCTGGAGTGTCACTTTTGCTGCTGTCCCTCACCAGGGGTGTGGTAAGGGGCTGCCGAAGCCGAGGGCCCCCGCCGGAACGTTAATGGTGACCCAGGCTTTGTCGAGAATGAACTCTTTCTCCTCGCTGCCGCCATTTTTCTCGTCTCGATAGCCTGGTCGGGGGCAGTGCTGCCGAAGGGAGCTTGTCGCTTGTAAGCCGCGGTTTTTAACAGGAGTTTCACTTTCAGGTGCGCTGAGAGTCACCGAAGTGTTGTGGTGGATTTTCTCTACAGAAGGAACCGTTTCTTTGCATAATTTTAGGCTTTTATTCTTGCCCGGAGAGGGAGACAAGGGTTCAGGCGACCATCACGTTTGCACCCCCAGGTGGTCAGCCAGTGTACATTTTCTGTGTCCTGGCTGGCTGTTCAAGCCTATTGACTTCATTACATCTGCGGTTGATTCCTTTGGCTAGCACTTCCGGAGGTGACGATGGGGTCTGGCCCTTTGAGCCTCCAAGGTAATTTTCCATCCTTTTTTTAAGAGGGTGCTCCTGCGAGGATACGCGGTGTAGCGACTTCCACTCAGTGACTGTGGGACGTAATTCCTTTGAGCCGGGTATGGTCTGTTACTATTTTTGCTCCTTTTACTGTCAAGAAGCTGCTCTTTCCCTGCACCTTTGACCGAGTAAGACTCCAGGCAATGGGGGTGTGTTTTGTGGCTTGTTTCTACTATGGCCTCGCATAGGGATCTCAGAAGCCAATCGTGGAATCATCACCTCCACCGTTAAGTACTTATGGAGGTCTGCCCGATATGGCCCCTGCGACCATCAGAGGGAGTGGTAAGGAACTTTGTGGTCCTGTGGGTCAGGATCCGACTCCCTTGGATGAGACAAACTATAACTACGGAGCCAAACGTGATTGTGTGCAGGGCGCAATGGTTAGCGGAGCGTTCACTAAAGAGTCCCATGCAAAGGAGGAAATTCCACTCTTGAGTGCTCGTCCCAAGCATTAAAGAACTACATTCAAAATATCTAATGGGCACCAAGGTCACAGTTCATCTCTGCACCAGTCCACGTGCCCCATTGCAGGCAAGACAATCGCAGACTTTTTTAACGTGGCAGCGGCAGTAAATAAAGTGGTCAGGGTGAAAACAATGGCTCGATTGGATAAAATCCACATGCAAGAACTCCATGATCTGAGCTTAATTGAACCTATGTACTCCATGTCTTGTTATGTGGCAAGAGGCTCTGGTAACGCAATAGTGAATCACACATGCAATCCTTCTGTGCAAGGTTCACCCACGGACCGCATCATGTTCCTGGAAAATGAGGCGAAGGAGGGGAGGGAGGCCAGTCTTTCTTCTGCGCATCACACTTTCAACCTAGATGGGAACAGCATCATCCACCCCACCTTGAGAGAGGTGGACGAGCACATTTATCTGTTCTCCCCTACACTGTCTTCTCTAAACATGGTCTTGAGCTCATTCGTCACGTTGTATGACAACATATGGGACGAAGTGAGGATGCACTTGAAGATGTTGGCAAACAGTGCTAAGGTGGAGGAGTTGTCTGTGTTGTAGTATCCTCTGCCACAAAATATGCAGGACCTTACCGAAGAATCACGTTCATGGCCGCATAATGGGAAGGAAGCCCCCTCTCCCATCCTTGTATGGGCTGATTCGGAAGAGGAGGTGGAACGGAGCATGGAACTTAAGACATCTCGGGGCGAAGTTTTGGAATGTAATAAATCACCTGCCCTACCAAAAATTAAAAGGGGGGGACTAAAGGATGAAAGTTGAATACAAAAAAATCTAAATAATTGAAATGTTCCAAAACAAAGAACGCCCCAACACGTACGTTCTTTCATAGACTATCTTCTCCAACATGGGGTCTGGCATGGATTCACATGCTCATGAATATCCCCGTCAGGCTGGGAATCCTTGGTAAAGAAGAAATCACGGGTCTCTGGGTCATACTGCCCCCAGCCAATGACTGCCCTCTACCTAAGCCCCTCCTCTGGCGGCCATCTTCAGATTTTTACCGTACGTTCAAGTGTTGGGAGTCCTCGTGCTATAGTTCTCGAGTTTTTACTGCGTTTTGCGATTTTTCAAAGAGTTTAATCTCATTTTTTCGGTCAATCGAGCCTCAAGCTCCATCGTTTCTATTTCCGATCAACAGGGACCTGTTTCGGAATTTTCTGCGCCCCTCAAGGGCGAAGTTCTCGTCAGGTTTCACTTCTTGGAGGATTCCGGAAGATCTTTGACGCATACCCCACGTGGACATGGTCCAGGAAAAAGGAAACACGATGCCCGGATCCAAGCTGTTCAGGAGCTGCCCTGGATGCGGATTGCATAATGTCTTCAAGGAGGATGAGCATTCCAGATGCCTCTACTGCCTTCACGAAGACAAAACGCATGTGGAGAAGGACTGTGCGTTTTGCAAGAACATTTTGGAGCGGACTATGAAGGATCGGCTGAGGAACAGAAGGAAGGTTTCCTCTATCAAGGAAGACGGTCCTCTCGATTCATTTACTTGACGACACCTGGGACGAGGGACTGTCGCTCCTAAAGAACCCTTCCACGACTCCTGCCAAGAGAGACTGTTACGAGAAGAAGTACCAGGTCCCAGATTCCGCCCCCATGTGCCTTAGGGCGCAGCCAACCCCGGATTCGGTCGTCTCCGTGGCGGCCAAGAAGAAATTGGCAGGGGCGACGTCTTCAACTTCAACCTCCTCGCCAGATGGCAAGGGGAAGAAACTGGATGCCATGGGACGGCGGGTCCTCTCGTCGGCGGCGACAATGATTAAAGCGGCCAACGCCCTCGCGATTGTGACCCGCTACGACAGGGAGCTGTGGTTTAAGATCGCTCTCCTGCTGGACTTCCTCCTGGACAACAAGAGGGCTGAGGCCCTGGAAATCCTACAGGAAGGTGAGGTGGCGTCGGACCACGCCATAACGGTGGCCACGGACATTGCTGACACTGGTTTTCACCAGATGGGCAACAGCGTTTGCTTTCGCCGGCGTTGTTGGCTCAAGGCAACCAATTTCCAGCAAGACGTGCAGACCAGAGTTCTGGACATGCCTTTCGACGGGAACAATCTATTTGGCAAGACAGTGGACGAGCCACTGCAGGCCATCAAGGCCGACAGAGTCGGCTCGGGCCTTGGGTGTTCTGCTACGACGACGGCCGCCCTTTCGGAACTCTGGAGGCAAGCAAGGTGCCTCCAAAGGATTCAGCGGTGGCTCCTCGACGTACCGCCAAGCGGCCTGCTCCTCATCGCAGGAGGCCTACAGAGGGAGCGGCAAGTCAGGAGGATCTCGTCGTCACCAAGGAGGCCAAGGCAGCAATGCCACGTCCAAGCAGGACTGAACCGGCCGTAGCGTCGGGCCCCCACCTGAGCACCGCGGTGGAAGTCCGGCTGGCGAGGTTCGTCAGCGTGTGGGAGTCCATCTCCACCGACCGATGGGTGCTGGATGTCCTGGCCCGCGGACACACTCTCGAGTTTCTAAAGAAGTGACCCCGCATTCCGCCCGTGGCCAGGAAGGAAAACCACGTCCCTCAACTGCTGCTGGAAGTAAGGGCGATGCTGAAGAAAGGAGCCATCGAACTCGTCCCAAAGAGGCTCTGTGGCCCCGGAGTGTACTTACGATACTTCCTCGTCAGAAAGAAGACCAGCGGCTTGCGACCTATCCTGGACCTTTGTCTAAACAAGTACGTCAAGTACCAAAAGTTCAGGGTGGTCACCCTCAAGCACGTGCTGGGACAGCTGGAGGAAGGCGACTTCTGTCGTCGCTGGACTTGGAGGATGCCTACTTCCACATCCCCATTCTAAAAGGACATCAAAAGTTCCTGAGATTTGTAGTCCAAGGGCGACACTATCACTATCAGTTCAAGGCCTTTCCCTTCGGATTGAAGTCGGCGCCCAGGGTATTCACCAAGTGCCTAGCAACAGTGGTGGCACGGCTGCGCCTGCAGGGGATCCACGTCTACCGCTACCTGGACGATTGGCTCATCCGAGCAAAGACAAGAGAACTCGCCGTCGAGCACACAGCGAAGACCGTCCAACTGCTCACGGATCTGGGATTCTCAGTCAACTTCGCGAAATCCCACTTGGTGCCGTCGCAAGTCGCCCTGTTCCTCGGAGCCAGGCTCGACACAGTGGCGCGATTGGCTTCTCCGTCTGAGGAAAGGACGAAGGCCATCCTGGGCAAGGTGCAACAGCTGTCGACCATGGACGTGGCCAGGGTGAGGTCCATCAAGTCCCTGCTCGGTATGATGTCCTCGTGCATCTACCTTGTGCACCTCTGCAGGTTGCGGATGTGTGGATGCAGGCGGCAGGCAGCTTCGAGGGCAGGATCTCGCTCAACGAGACCTTCCGCCAAGCGATCCGGTGGTGGGGCACCCGCGTGCCTCTGGTGACAGGTATAGACTTCCAGACCCCGGCACATCAGGAGACAGTGATGACGGACGCCTCCCTGGAGGAATGGGGAGCGCACACCAGAGATCTCCACGCAAGAGGCCTTTGGCTCCCAGAGGTGAGGTCACTACACATCAATGTCCTGGAGCTCCGAGCCATGTTCTGGGCCCTCGGGTCGTTCCTCTTGTCCCTCAAGGGCAAGGTGGTAAGGATCTTCACCGACAACACCACCACAATGTTTTACATACGGAAGCAGGGAGGCACCAGATCCCCAGCCCTATCCAAGGAAGCCCAGGATCTGTGGAATTGGGCCGTCGCCCAAGGGATGTTTCTGATACCCTTCCCTCTGGCAGGAATAAAGAACACCATTGCCGACTCGCTCAGCAGGGAGCTGACCTCGTGCCACGAGTGGGAACTGCGTCAGGATCAAGTGGATCTACTTTTCCAACGATAGGGCAATCCCCAGATCGACCTATTTGCGACGGCAATGAACACCAAGTGCCGGAGGTTCGCCAGCAGGCTTCCCCAGCCGGGGAGCATGGCCGATGCCTTCTCATTCCCCTGGGACGGCCTGTTCCTGTATGCGTTCCCACCGTTGCAGTTGCTGCTGCGACTCATCAACCAACTCAGACGGTCCCGGTGCAGGATGATGCTCGTCGCCCTGGCGTGGCTGAGGCGGATCTGTTTCCTGGATCTTCTGGACATGTCTGTGTCCCCCCCCGAACCCCTCCCCCCCAGTCAAGCTGCCGACAGACGCGGATCTCCTCGCCAGAGAAGGAGGCGCCATCCTCCACCACGACCCGGGGTCGCTGGACTTGCAAGCCTGGCTCCTGCAGCACTAGAGTTTGGATGGTACGTTATCCCGGCAGACTGCAAGGAGGTGCTTGCAAGGGCCAGGGCGTCCTCAACTCTCAAGTGCTATGGACACATATAGAAGAGGTTCTCTGTCTCGTGCCGTGCACAGAAGATTAACCCCCTGCGGATTACGGCCCCTCAAGTGCCTCCGTACCTACTGTCGCTGGCCAAGGCGGGGCTGGCTCATGCCTCCATCAAGATAGATCCAGCAGCGATTTCCCGCTACACCAGGACTCCGGGGCGATCATGTCTGTGGTCTCATCGCCTGGTGAAGGAGTTTATGAAGGTACTGTGCCTATCATTCCCGCCGGTGAAGGCTCCGGCCCCGGCGTGGGAGCTCAACGTGGTGCTGAGCAGGCTCATGGGGCCGTCATTCGAGCCTCTGCATTCGGCACCGTTGAAGTTCCTATCGTGGAAGACAGCATTTATTTTAGCCATCACCTCCGCACAACGAGTGGGAGAGATCCAGGCCCTCTCCTGCAAACCACCCTACCTGACATTCCACGAGACGTGGATGGTGCTGAGGACGCAGCCCTCCTTCATGCCCAGAGTGCCGTCGGACTTCCATCTCAACGAGCCCTTAGTGTTACCTGTTTTCTTCCCGTCGCCTTTGTCGCCGGCCGAGAGGACTTTTCACTCGCTGGATGTGGCTAGAGCGCTGAAGTTCTACGTGGAACGCTAGAAGAGTTTTCGGAAGACATCACAGCTGTTTGTGAACTTTGGACCTGTGAACCAAGGGAAGGCCCTCTCGTAGGCTTCCATTTCCAGGTGGCTCTCCGGCTGCATCATGCACTGTCACAGGTTGGTAAACCGACCTTTGCCCCCCCCCCCCCGTCCGAGAGCCCATTCAACCAGAGCGATCGCTGCTACCACGGCGTTCCTGTCTGGTCTTCTCTTGCTGGACATTTGCAGGGCTGCTACGTGGAGGTCGACGAGATTCTACTGCTTCGACCGGGATTCCGGGGAGTAGTCCAGAGTCGGCCAAGCAGTGCTGCACAATCTGTTCGCCTGAAGGTGGGTCTGGTGAGGGGGTAAGAGATGCTTAATGTTGAGCCTTGGCACGTGCCGTGGTTGTTCATGTGTGTACTGCTATGTATTCTTGTATTCATGAGCATGTGAATCCATGCCAGACCGGATGCTGGAGAAGGAACAAGTTACTTAACTGTAACTGTTGTTCTCCAGCATGGGTCTGGCATGGATTCACATGCGAACCCTCCCGCCTACCCCTCTGCGGCTCTTCTCTTGGTCCTACTGCAACTTTACATGCTACCAAATCTGAAGATGGCTGCCAGAGGAGGGGCTTAGGTAGAGGGCAGTCATTGGCTGGGGGCAGTATGACCCAGAGACCAGTGATTGGTTACTAGGAGAAAGACAGTTCAGAAACGAAACTGAAACTGGTTTTTCTTTACCGAGGATTCCCAGCCTGACAGGGAATATTCATGAGCATGTCAATCCATGCCAGACCCATGCTGGAGAACAGTTTCACGTAAATAACTTGTTCATTTTGGGGGCTGTATGGGGAACATAAAGGGGGCGACAAGGACTGTGTATTGTTGGAAGATGGTGTGTCTTGTCCCCAATGACCTGTGGACCAGGGGCCCGCCTGATCGGGATGGTTAATTGCAAGAAGCCACAAGAGGGTGTGGCTTCAGGGTCGCAGTGTGTCGTGGTGCAATCTACCACCATGTTATAGACTGCTAAGGAGGGTGGCATGATGGATTAGAGAGGGATATGGGCTTAAAACCTTCAACTGGTCCCAGTAGAAGTTCATCTAACCCGCCTCCAATTTTGAAAACTAACTCATGCTTCGGAGCTACTGGCCTGGCTTTTACGGTCGATACATCGGGGCAAGTAGGTGAGGGGTCTTTGGAAGAGTGTCAAACATCGAGGGGCTCTAGGAAGCTGCTGTAAATTCTAGGATGGCCTTTTGTGAAAGTGGACGGTGGGTGGACAGAGCATTGGTGCCGGAAGAGGGAATCAACATGGACATTCATAGGCCGGCAGGGCATATGAACATGAGGGTGCTAGGTCAGAGAAACGACAGGGGTACCAGGGCCTCTGAAGGGGCAACTCCAGATAATGAGGGTGGAATAGAGGATGTGATAGCAGCACAATCGGTAAAGGAGTGGGGAGAGTTGTTACCAAGGGGAGGGTCCTTGGAAGTAAGGAGTCAACTAAACTTTCAGGCGGGGGGCATAGAAGCAAGAAGGGAAAGTGTCCATTTGGGTGACCTGTTGAATCCTATTTACAAACCAGTGTGTGGTGGTGATCAACAACTTGATCAAAGAATTGCAACAGCGAGGTGTGGAAGAATGGCTGAAAGCAGGACCCGATAACTGCCTTAAGCGTCTTAGGAGGGTTAATATCTGGGAATCTGATGATGGAAGAGCCCCACAGAAAACAAATAAAAGCTACCCTATTGTGGAAGGAGTGAGGGGGGATCAGACAAAGAAGGGCCTCCAACATATGGTTACGCATACTTTTGGGAGCGAAAAGAACTTTTGTATGACCCAAAATAACATACTCTTTATTTTAGCCCAAATACCGAACTTGGGGGCTATTTGCTCTATGGATGTTGCGAGGGTGGAATTTCCAGACAAAGCAGACTTCACCTGCTCAATTGTGCATTTCTTTTCGAAACTGGTCGTGGATTTAGTACTCTCTGAAAGTGATAGATGGTTGAACCAGGGATTTGCGTTAACGTTTGTTGATGTGGGGAAGTTAAAAAATGGGATTAATCAAAAAGAAAGGAAAGAGGAAGTTGGGGATCGGGGAGGGGTCAGGTGGGACATTTGGGGCCTTGGGTAACATCGATTGGCTCTGTGATTTCTTCCTTGAATCAGGGATCAGACCATTGGCATCAGGGTTAAGGAGACTCGGAGTCTGTAGCGTAGGGGAACAGAATGACACGCTCCCCCTCAAGAGCTTCTCAGTGGTAGCATGTAACATCAGGGGTTATGGCAAACTAGTGAATGTTGCACAACAGACAGAATTATTCGACAAATATACAATCGTTTGCCTCCATGAAACATATGCCATGGGCAATGTGGTCTAGTATGGCTATTTTTGTTTGCAACAAGCGGCTATTAGATCTCATGCCGTTAGACCATCGGGAGGCTTGTGTACTTGTTTTGAACGGGGTGGGGATTAAATGTACCCTTATCTCGGGTAATCAGAAGGGCATCTTGGGGGTGTTACTGGAGTTGGGTCAGAACTTGGTGTGTAACCATATCCTCCTGATTAATGTGAGCTGGCTTGCCGCTCATCAGGGTATTGACATATTGGCAGCATTAGATGATTTGGTAGGAACTTTTAAAATGGAATACAGTGAGTCTGAGGTCTTAATTGTGGGGCACCTTAATTTATACTGTTCCCCAGTTACAGTGGAGTTGGGCGACGTGTGGAATTCTGTAACCCCTCATGCACGTCTACAAACTAAGCAAGGATCTCATTGGAGGGACTTTTGGGAAGGTTGGGATTTAACAGGTCAAACACCAGGAGATATCCCAGCGGAAACTACATGGCATAGAAATGAGCTCAGATCTTGGTTGGACTAATCAGTGACCTCTGAGAATCTATGCCGCGAGGTAACCATTTTGAAGATACTTAGTAGCCCCGTCAGCGACCATGATAAATTAAGTTTATACTTCAATTTCCGTTTAGTAATCTAATTAAAATTTTATTTGTTTTGGTTAAAAAATAAACCTTTCAAAATGTACATTCTTATTTGCAGCATTAAAGTTTACATAGCATTACATTACATTAATAACACCTTTAAAATGTCATTTTTAAAATGTTGCTTTTCTTTGATCTTAACTATTTACACCACAATTTTACAACACAATTTGTAATTTCATCTTGTTAAGAACCTCCTACTATATGAGATTTCTGTTGAAAAGAAACAATAGCAAAAATAAATGAAAAAGAACTTGAGAATTTTGGCCCATTTCACAATCTTCCAGCAAGTGTTGATGTATGCCACAAATCCTGGCTACTCGCACAGATGTGGAAGATGTTATTATTGCAATATGTCAGGTCATGATGCAATGAAGTTTTGTGGCATTCCCATTTCCCAGGTCAAGTTTGCAAACGTTTTTACAGATTCTATGTTCAGTAATATTTGATTGGCATTGAATATTTTCTCCCACATTTCTTTTTTTGTTAACATTCTAAAATCCTTGAAAAACCTATGTTTGCTTAATTGTGCTAAACCTGGACAACCTACAAACAAATGCTCTGACGTTTCAGTAGATGACAAATTATTACAAAATCGACATTGACTGGAGATTTGTGTCTTTCGCTTTTTGAGCAATTACTGCTTTAGTGGGCCATAGATCTAGCCGAATCCGCATTAGCGCCCCGCAATATTTGAGATCAGGGAATGTTTGCCGATATTTCGGAACTTGTTTTATCGCTTTTTGGAGAAACCTACTCCCTTTGACAATTCTGTAGTTTTGGCAATTGTCACACAGCTTGATCCACTCAGACTGGTACAAATTGTCCTTTGCACGATTAGGATTATCTATCAGAAGATTCTCTTCAATATTTGCTTTTTGCATGATGGTGAGACAATAATTCTTCCATAATTTTAGTAAATTTCGTGATTACTTTCCAAGGCTGAGGCAATTTTGGGAATTCATGTTTCGTAGGCTTGCTGCATTAGTCATTTTCTACAGAGACCTAATGTTTGCCAGTCCACTATTCTGATCAAAGTCAACCTTAGCTCAAATCGGATTACCTGGATTGGTGTGCTTTTAGGGAGTCCTAGTAATGTTTTCCAATACACTCCTTCAAGATCAGACATCCTGATAAGGTGCGTACTAGGCCTTTTTACACATGAAATCTTGTAAATATGACAGTTTTATTATTTTCCTGTGTACATTTACACAAGTTTATAGCACAGGGCAGTGCAAAGGTCAGGTTACTTGAGACAAACCAGAACGCTTCTTTTGATTGTTATCTACATGGATGTCTTTGCAAGCCATGGATAAAAGACTCTGAAACAGAATGTATTTCTCTGAAGCCTTTCAAAAAAAGAAACTGCACACAGTGATTAAAGGAATGGTTTATTTCCATTCAACTTCTGCTGTGTTGATGCCCATGGAGCAAAAAGAAGTAGGCGTGCAAGGGGCAACGACTATCCTGCTGTTGTGCTGTGGCTGCTTCTACTGTCAGGAGGAGTGAGGAGAACGAGGAGAGCGAGGAGCGGCGCATTGAAGGAGAGGGAAGTGCGGTCCTAGCTCCGCCCCTAGCCTGCCCCCGGGCACCGCCTCCAGGAAGTGCCATAAAGGTTCTTCCCAAGCACCCTTGCGGCGCTAAGCCCGAGCGTGCAAAGGGCAACGACTATCCTGCTGCTGTGCTGTGGCTGCTTCTACTGTCAGGAGGAGTGAGGAGAACGAGAACGAGGAGAGCGAGGAGCGGCGCATTGAAGGAGAGGGAAGTGCGGTCCTAGCTCCGCCCCTAGCCCGCCCCCGGGCACCGCCTCCAGGAAGTGCCATAAAGGTTCTTCCCAAGCACCCTTGCGGCGCTAAGCCCGAGCGTGCAAAGGGCAACGACTATCCTGCTGTTGTGCTGTGGCTGCTTCTACTGTCAGGAGGAGTGAGGAGAACGAGAACGAGGAGAGCGAGGAGCGGCACATTGAAGGAGAGGGAAGTGCGGTCCTAGCTCCGCCCCTAGCCCGCCCCCGGGCACCGCCTCCAGGAAGTGCCATAAAGGTTCTTCCCAAGCACCCTTGCGGCGCTAAGCCCGAGCGTGCAAAGGGCAACGACTATCCTGCTGTTGTGCTGTTTGGCTGCTGGGCTGCGTAAGCAAGTATTACACTATAAAAGCCAACTGCTACGACAGGCAGAGCCGAGGAAATATAAACCCACACCGAGGAGCTGCACTACAAGATGAAATCTACAGCTGTGCACATGGACTCATTAGGAACTCGCCTGCAGGTAAGGCAAAAATTTACATCACTCCCAGATGCAAATGGTAGCCCGGAGTGTTTACAGAACATGCCGTCATTGAAACAATCTCGTCTACCCTTTTGCCCTAAGAAGCGGGAAAGCTCACCTACGGGGGCCACTACGCTCGATACAGGTAGTGGAAAAAGATTGAGTATGGCTACAGAAGACCCCTTGCGATTAGTTCCAAAAACACCTGCTCCATCTAAGGCTTGTACAGCTTCCACCCTCGAAGCACCTATAAGCCACTCCCCCCCCTCCCATGAAAGATCGACCGTGCACGAGGAGGGCGCCGATCAGGCCAAGAATTTAGACCTTACTCCCGGTGAAGGATATCTGAGCAAAATGACCAAAACTGTGTCCCCAGGAGACAAAGGAAAAAGTTTGATTGAAGCTAATCAGACGGTAGGAGTGCCATCCGAGAAAGGTCCAGCTCTCTCGGCTAATCCGAGCCTTGAAAAGAAGACGGATACACAAGACCTACCTAGAAACCCTGATAATTGGAGAGACTCACATGGTCCGATTTCACCTGTAATTCCCCCCACAAAAGAAATTGACTCTGTAAACATGCCAATTTTTGAGGTAGCCAATTATGGAATTGCACCTATACGGAACATGTGTGAAAGCATTCTGGACGAAAATACTAGTCGGGACGCGGCATTGGCCTTCCCTACTTTGACTTTAATGAATACTACAAATAGATCTTTACTGTGTGAGTCTACCGAGGAAAAGGAGGATCAATGGGTCACAAATGATTTAGAACTATGGGAGAAAACTTCGCTGGAATCAAATAAGGAAACAGAGGAAAAAAAGCAGTACCTAAGAGAGATGGAGGAATCCACAACGATAAGCGAAATCTTCCAGCCATACAGGGAAGAGAATAGAGGACAATGGCCCAAGGACAAGAGCCCCCAAAATAACACCCAGCAGAGGATTACTGCCCTGTTACCTAATGACCCAACGGCCCATCAATCTCCTCCTTGGAACCTCCATAAAGATATACCGGAGACACCCTACCCTAAAGGGACGCTCCCCCCAAAGGCCAGACTAGAAAAGAAAACCCTGTGGAATTTTGGAAGCGAAACTCCGCTAAAAACTACAGGCACTGAAGGAACGACTATGTTGCCGCTAGCCAAACTGAGCAACTCAAATTTAGCTAGCAAAATCATGCAAGACCTTACCCTTTTGACGGGGAAAATTGAGAGAGAAAAAAGGAGGAGTTTCTCGATAATAAGCGAGAAAATGGCTGAACTTGAAAAGGACCAAACCAAAGGTAGTGCCGTGGAGTTGGAGGTTGGGGGGGCCGAGCTCCTCGTAACAAAAACCCAAAGAGACCCCAGCCCACTGACCCAATCACAAAGATCTCTTGGAGATAGACTCCGAAGCTCAAAACCACAAGGCCATTTTGTAGAACCTCGAGTGACAACAAAGATAACTCAGACGCCTGTGTTGGATGGCCAAGAGCAGTGTTGTAAAACTCTTACGAACGACCAAACTAGACAGCTAATAAAAGACACGTACCAAATGGACAGAGAAAAGGATATGAATCACCTTCAGCAAATGATCATGACCTCGCTGAACATCACACTGGCTCCATACCTAAAATTGTATGAGATGATAAATGACTCTGTGAAAGAAATGACTGCTACTAACATACAAATTAAAGAGGCAAATATACAAACAGATCTGTCCCTGAGGAACTTGAATGTACGAATGGACAAAGAAGCCGAAAAATCGCTCACATGGCAAAATCGCCTCACGGATCTGGCAAGGAGAGATGCCAATGATAAGTCCCTATTGATGGAGGCGGTTCTGGAAGACTGCAAGTGGATGCGAAACCAATGTAAACAGAGAAAAGAGGAGATAAGCTCGGTTGAAAATCCGCGTCGAGGCAAAGGACCCATGAAACTAAGTCAAAACAAGCCACATCAACCTTTGCAAACTGAGCAAATGACCGAAGAGGTAATATTGATCTCTCCTGGCTGTAAGGGGACGGGAACTCCTGACTCTAAACTTCAACCAAAAAAAACAAACTTCGCCATCTTTAGAGGTGGGGCATCCAAGGATCTGCTCTCAGACAAGAAAAATGAACTGAAGGATAAACCGAACGAAAATAGTAAAAAAAACTAAAAATGAAGGATTAAAACGGAAGACTAATGGCTCTAGGGCATTCTTAAGGAATCTAAGAACGCCTCCTAGAAGAGAAAACTCCCAACAGGCAAAGAAGCCGAGGAGAGAACTGGCAATGAGAGACACGAACATTTTGATGGATACTGATGCTAAGGTTGTGGGAGGGGGGGATCCACCCCACTCCCGCCCGGAATGCCAATGTCGATGAATCAGACCAACGAGCAGATCTAAGTGATCTGATTGACATGATGGAAGAATATAGGGAGGATGAAGAATGGCAATGCATCAGCCCATCAGAATGGGAAACTCTGGACAACTGGGAGATGGTGGAGAGGAGCTCTAATCCCTCTAATTGTAAGAATCCCCAACAAGATACCCCGCTGATTATCTTAAAGGAGACAAAAAGCCGACCGGACCCACTTGATATGGAAGAATTCAGTGAGGCTGATGACAACTTTGCTAACTTCAAAACCCTAGAGCAAAAAAGATTAGAGCTGGCTGCTAAAGAAAGGAGGGTACAATTTCAACTTGAAAACTCTCACCGAAAACAGGATGGAAAGAACAGAATTAAAGAAACACAGAAGAGCAATAAAGGAACGAAAGTGTCCGCCCCTCCCCTGAGGCCAGCTCCATCAAAAGAATGCCGCTTGAAATTAGAAACGACACTAAATGGACCAAGAAGGGCTTTGCTCAATAGGAGATACATCGTCTCGCTTTGTAACCAAACATCAGCTCTACGCACGATATCTACCGAGGACATCAAAGTTGTGGAATTCCCAAGAGAACTAAGAATGGACCAAGTTATATTGCATCTCAACTCAAATGATATTAAGCAGAAATTTCTGAAAGCAACTGACATCCTAAAAAAAAAAGGGATTCCGCCTGACAGAATTGGAGGATGATATTAAGCATGATAATATCAATATATCCTCAAAGGACAGACGAAAAGGAAATAATGAGCCCTCATCCCGTACCGAAGAAGAGTCTAGGGGGAAAAGGTGGGAAAATAATGGTCAAGAAAAAGAAGGAAATAATAGGAAGATCCCAAAAGAAAACTTAAAAGAAGACAACAAGAACCCTGAAACCTATTTACACAGCATCAAAGGAAATGTCGACAACTTAAAATCTTTGAGGTTCACGGTTGATAATTCACAACACCCAAGGAAGGATACAATAACGAAAAATAAATTTGAAAATAAATCAAATGTTTGGACCCCTACGTCAAATGACCATAACTCAAAAAAGAAACAATAGAATAAGGAAACCGGGATTGGATCCGTTCGCTGTGCCTCATGGAACACCAGAGGATTTCATCACCTGTTCTCGACGGAAAGCGCTTTCTTGACCAAATACGATCTCATTTGTATCCAAGAATCATGGCTGTGTGATCCTCCAATATGCGAAGGATTTGAAGTCTATTTCAATCCGGCAAAGAAGGGGCTGAGAGGCCGACCGTTTGCTGGCCTAATGGTACTAAAAAAAATCGATAGCAACTTACAAATACTCAAGCACGAAATTCCAAATCCTTACGTCCAAATATTGAAAATTACCTCTACAACAGAAAATCAGGAGGAGCCGACTAAATTGCTATTGATTAACACATACTGGAGGGAAAACATGCCAAACCCAGGGTCATACTTAAAATCAATCACGAACGCTATTGACAAGTCAATGACGGAGGAAGATGATCAGCTTATACTGCTGAATGGTGATTTAAACATCAAGCTCCTAGACAAAAGGGGTAAAATTAAAGAGTTGGAAAATCTTACAGGAAAAGAAAGCCAATGGATGACGGAAATGGGCATACGGGATATGATGATGTTAAATAGCCAAACAAAGGGTGACCTATTGGGGGCTGATACTTGGCATAGTGGAAAATTGAGAGCCTGCTTGGACTACTGTTTTGTGGGAAGAGATACGCTGGCCTGGATAAACTCGTTTCGAGTCATCAAGCAAGCAAATAGTGACCACTCTCTTCTGGAAACTGAACTTGTATTGGATTCAAGAACTCTCCCTAAGGGAGAAAAGGTGATGGAAACTGAGATATCATGGGGAAGAAACAGACTGCGACTGAAAGATCAGATCATACCTACACTGGCGAAAAACTTCCAGGAAGCGGTAGAAAAGGGAGAGGAGGTGGTCGATTACAAATGGCTGTTCAAAGCCTATGAGGTTCAGTATGATCCATCTAAGCTGAAGCAGATAAAAAAGAAACACGCCTTCAACGAATTTGTAGTCGCCAGACGAAAAAGATACAGAGCCGACCTTAGGCGTATTAAAAAATCCCATAGCCTGGACAAACGCGACCTGGAAAGGAAATGTCGTCAAACTTACAAGAATTGGTTAAAATCAACCAGATATCAACGAACTCAATGTGACGCAGAACACATGATGGCAGCCTTAGCAGCAAATAACACAAAAAGTACCTGGGATCTAATCAACAACAGAGACTCTAATCAGTCAGCCATAGGTATTAACCAAGTCTCCGAGAAAAACTGGTTCGACCATTACTCTGCCCTGTTTAAAGGAAAAACTGAGACAAAGTTTATTGGAAAAAGACCAGGAAACGCTACGTGGTCATTGAACTTTGATAAAGAAGACATTCAAATGCTGATTAAAAAAATTAAGCTCTTCTAGGGCTGCCGGCCCAGACGGCATTTCCAATAAAATGCTGAAATCAAGCATGGAAGGTTGGTCTGACCTAATCTACGCACTCTTCAAGCAAGTAGCGAGAACCAAACAAATACCAAGTTCATGGACGGAGGCCTACATCGTGCCTATCTTTAAAAAAGGTGACCGCGGCAATCCTAGAAATTACAGGCAGATTGCGCTACTTGACTCCATTGGCAAGCTTTTTGCATCCATTCTCCTACGTGATTTAAAGAATTGGGCAGTTCAAGCCGGAATTCTAGACGAGAGACAGACTGCCTTCGTGAGTGGAGTGGGCACTAGCCTTAACCTGTTCCTGATCAATATATTAAAAGCGAAGGCCTTAAAAGGGAAAACATCAATATACCTGGCCTTTATAGATCTAGAACAGGCGTTTGATGGAATAAATAGAGAACGGCTATGGGCCAAACTGAGCAATTGGGGATGCCCTGTGGACCTATTGGAGGCAATCCAGGCACTATACACCGATACCTCAATCCAAGTTCAGATCAATGCAGATGGTGGTCTATCAAGGAGGATTAAGACATCCCGAGGTATTAAGCAGGGATGTGCCCTCGCCCCTTTTCTCTTCATACTTTATATGGCTGACATGAAATCCTCACAAGATCGGATCCGGGCTTTCCCTCCGAAGATAAATGGCATAGAAATACCATGGATGCTATATGCGGATGACGCAGTGCTTTTAGACCAGACGCCGATAGGTCTTCAGCGCAGGATTGAGGCCTTCAATGAATATCTGAAAGCCAATGACATGAAAGTAAATGCAAAAAAATCTATGATTTTGACCTTGAAATCAGCTTGTGGAAATAAATCGGCAGGGAAAATACCGTCTTGGTCATTAGATAAAGAAAAATTGGCAGTGGTCGATACTACAATCTACCTCGGGATAAGAATTAATAGAAGCAAGAATGAGCGGGATCACTACACCCTGATCAGAGAAAAACTAAAAAGTCTGGTTAATCAAGGGCTACTTGTACACCGCAGATATGGAAAATTTTCTCTATTGCCGATTATAACCTTCTATAAGCAAAAGGTGATAGCTGTAATCACATATGGAGCCGAGGCACTTTTAGCCCTAAGATGGGAGGTCTGGAACCACTGCAAAGCCTATTTTTGGCGAAAGATCTTACGCCTACCAAATTCGCTACCTTTGGATCTTATAAGAATGGAATTAAGACTGCAATCTATTTCTTCAATTACAACGTGGAAATTATTATCACTCTATAGAAAGTGCATTTTAGACAATCCGCCTGTACCATTCAGAATCCTAGCAAAACCAGGCGTGTTCTATTGTGACTCAATTCTTCAAGACTGGAAAAAGAGCTGTGAAGAAATCTTAAAACACCTGACAATTTCCGATGACACTCTGAAAAATAATCCAGAAAAGGCTAAAAGAATAAATCGGGGGAAAAAGATTGGGAGGAAACTCAGGAAAAGAAATTAGCACGTGACCTATATCACAACATCATCTGGGAACGCAAAGTCCTGAATCTGCTACCGCCATATCTGATGAAATTTCCCTCTCAGCACTATCGAGATCTGCTTATGCGCTGTAGATTTAACATCTGGCAGTCGAGAGAAATAAGGTGGCATAGAAGGCAAATTGACAAATCACAAGCATACTGTAGATTCTGCAGAAAGAAGGGCCAACTGGAAACTATAAGGCATGTTATGCTAATTTGTCCGAACCTGAAATTGATTCGTCTGATGTATATGGGAAATTATACAAGTCTGATCACGGAGGAGAATGAAGAAGAGTATTGGGAAAGGCTCATCACAGCTGAGAAAGTGGGCCGTACCTTGGACGCACTAAAATTTGTTGAATCCTTGAACCTGGAGTGGGAAGAGGGAGAGTCGGAGGTGGACGCCTCCTAAATAGTTGATGAATCTGGCCTAGGGGTGATCATTCAGAGACCCTTTGAACCTTTTGAACTCTACCTTTTGAACTCTAGCATATTTTTGGGGAGCCTCCACCTCTTAGATGAGGAATTACTAAAGGAATGTTAAAGGTTTAACTTTGTCTAACCAATAAAACAAAAAAAAAAATAAAAAGAAGCACTCTGCATTTTAGGATTGTGTGATTAATAAGATTGAAAACTAAGTTGCAATTGAGAATTAACATCGTGTAACAAATTATGCTTTTCTTTCCAGTGAAAGCAAACCAGTATTTCACAATTGTATGTTCAGAGTTCCTGTGCTGTGTGCATAATCATACGAAGGCAGATCATTTTTACACTTCTAATTTAATGTACACTCTAATTATAAAAACAGTGTGTAAAATGACTATGCACAGTCTAGTTTACATCCATTCAATCTTGCAGTCAATGGGGTACATTGCCATTGCTATAAATAGTCAGTGGCAGCAGAGTCTTTTCTCAAGGGTAGATGATTGTCATTACACCAATCACAGGTGTTCTAGCCTCTCAAATCTTCAGGACTACAATTAAAACATCCAAAACCTGACTCTCCAGGAAGTGCAAGCGCTGTACAAAAACAAACAAATGAAAGTTACATTTGTAATTGAAATATAAACTTAAGCGAAACCTGTCCCTGTGATCATCCAGATATGTATTTCACTTTATGTAGTGCTTCATACATGGTTAGTCCAACATCTAGGCATTGTGATTATACCTCTGTTGATACTCAGTTAACCGACCTATGATGGATGTTCGCCAATAAGATAGCTCAGCCGGTTGACTACTCATTGCTGTGATCTGTGCGTGATCTGTAGGTTGCAGGTTCGAATCCTGGCAAGGCCAACTCGGCCTTTCATCCTTTCGAGGTCAATAAAGGAGTACTGACTTCGGTTTGGTGATAATTGTGAGAACTATGTTCTATGTACATCACTTTTCTAAAAGCGCTATTAACCATGAGATTAGATATAGAATTTAGCATGGAGTCCTTGCCTCTCTGCACTTTTGTATCATAACATTGGCATAACATTAGGTAGTAATAGCTCCAGGAAATAAGGACTTTCACATCAAAAGACAATTCTGCTATCGAATCTCAAACTCAATTCATGTTTGCTTTACTATGTAATTGGCTAGGTTTTTGTGTTTTCAACCTTTAAATATATACAGGAAGATCAAATGGCCAGACCGAGAAATAATGAAAGATGTATTCTGTCACAATGCAGAAAGCTGCCGCATAGTAATGATTTCCATCCAGTTTTTGCACACGTCGGCTGGATGTCCCATACATGTTACTCTCTTGCAAAGGAGAAAATTAATTTTTACTCTGTTAAAATCACATTTAGGGCCTCATTACGAGGCTGGTGCTCCTGTAATGAAGGGTGCTGGTACGGGACCGGCACCCTTCATTATGGTAATCCCTATTACGAGGTTCCCTTGCGGGACCCGGTAAGGGCCCGTTATTAGCTCCCTCCCCATTCCCATTGAGCCCTGTGGGGGCTCAAATGGGAATGGGGATGGGTTTTTCCAATGAGGATTTACCGGGTCCTCCAAGGTTGATATGGCCCATTAAGTCCTCATTGGAGGAACCCGGTATAGACGCAGCCAAGCCCTTATTAAGGGCATGGCTACCCCCATACTAGTAATGAGGCCCTTACCCTCAAAGTTTGAAAATAGGGAGTAAAATACTCCCACCTCAAAATCTTATCTGGAGCACTGTTGAAGATAATCCTACTTTGGATAACTAGTGGGTAATTTTGACTGTGCTCCATATGCAATTACTGGAACTACATTTTGCATATAATACATTTAAATTGGTTTACATGAGAATTTCCCATATTGACTTGGAATTATTTTGGCTTGTGATGTTAAATTTTCTATTTTAAGCTTCATTTCTTCTTTATATGGGATGTCTCCATTACTCTCAATGTTAAGGCCTAACTATTAATGTTAAAGGATATTTATGCCGTGCACTATAACCACCAGAGTGGTCCGCTGGCGCTCCGGAGGATCTGAAAAAAAGGGAGTAGGTTAGGGTACTTTAGTAGGGCAAAGTTTGGAGAAAGAGCAAGGAAGCTTTGATGTGCTGTTGTCAGCTGCAGTTCGGTTAACACTGTTCGCTTAGCTTTTTGGTGTGGTTTCCGGTCGGTATCTGTCATGGGCTGTTGTGTTTGGCTATGTGTGGTTTGTTTGTTGTTGCAGTGTAGTGAAGTGCGTGCAGGTTGTTGTGGTTTTACAGGTATGGTTGTGTTTGGGTAGAGTTTTGAGAGGTGTATGCAGAGGGATGAGGTTTTAGTAGGGTTGTTTATTTTCACAGTTCTATCATTAATGTGACAGCGGCTAATAATTAAAGTCCTCTCTAGATGCGACTCCGGGTAGCATTCGCAATCCTCTCCTGATGCGACGCAGGCCAATCTTCACAATTCTATCTTAATGTGGCACGGGCCAACATTCACAGTTCTATCCTAATTTGGTAAAGGCTAATGGTCACAGTGCTCTCTAGATGTCACGCAAGGTAACACTCTGTCCTCTCTGGATGCGATGCAGTCCAACATCCACCACTCTATCCCAATGTGGCACAGGCCAACATTCAAGCTTTATCCCAGTGCGGCACAGGCCAATATCTACAGCTCTCTCAGAGTGCGCCGCAGGCCAATATTCCCAGTTCTAGCCAATGCAGCGCAGGCCAACATCCACAGCTCTATCCCACTGTGGCTCAGGCCAACATTCACAGTTATATCTAAGTGGGGCCTTGGCTAATATTCAGTTTTACCTCAGTGTGGCACAAGCCAATATTCACAGTTGCGGTGTGTATGAAATAAATAAGAAAAACTTGCTGACTACTTCCAAACGCTCCTTGCCTATGTGCCGTTTGAATTTGAATTTTTGTTTCTTTTTACAAGCCGATAGAATTAGAATATTAGATGTGGCTATATTTATGTCACCATGTTTCTCCCTGCATAATTTTGTGGGTCATCCAGTTTCCTTTGCAAACCAATTTGAGTTTGGCCGATGATTACTAAATCTGCATTTAGCAGCCATGAGATGTTAGTTTCACCTATTTGTGGTGCAAAATAACGAGTAGCGTTCATGGCGATATTTAGAGCATGGATTTAAAAATGGAAGATTTGAGGCCAAAGTGCAGCCTTGTTTTAAACACAGTGGGCTGGAATAACTTTGGTTAGTAAGCCTTTTTGATTCAATTTGACTCTAATCGAGGTGTGACTGTAGAGTTGTTGGAATATATATGAGATCAGGTGGGCATTTTGCAGTTTTTAATTTAGCCCATATAGTAGTTCTCTGGAGATTGAGTCAAAAGCCTTCTTGAAATCAATGAACGTGAAATATATATTTTGTTTGGTGCTCACAGCCTGATGTTTTATGGCAGTCAGAGTTAATAGGTTAACAGCAGTACCTAAACCTGCTATGAAGCCAGGCTGGTAGATGTCTAGATGTAGTTCACCCTTTAACCATCTCGCAAGTTTTGACAGTATTAATCATGCAAATATTTTTCCCGATCTATATCAAGAAGGGCAATTGGACGATAATTAGATGGCATTTTTCTATTGCCCTTCCTGAATAGTGGAATTATTCTTGAAGTTTTCCATGCGGCTGGAATGTCGCCTGTTATGATTTTTTGGAAGATCAAGTGCAATATTTCAGCCCATTCTTGCGGATTGGATTTCATTTCGACATTTGATAGGCCATCGGGCCCTGCAGCCCTGGACAAACTCAATTTGTTCATTTGCATGAAAATATCATGCTAATCAAATAATAAAGTGCTTGCTCAAACTGTTGGGCATAATCTCTGCTTCTCCACTTAAATCAATGGGGGCTGCAAACATTGTTGTGAAGTGTGATATCCATCTTTTTGCACTAATAACATTCACCCCTGTTAACAAGGAGCCCTCAGTTTCTTTTTTCAGCAGTCTCCATATCTGCGAGCTAGACTTGGAGGCAATAGCTCTTAGGATGCGCTCCCCGGCTAATTGACTTTTCTTTTCTTTGTGCTGGCGCAGTTTTTAAATATTGTGCGAATGTTCCTTAACATGGAGTACTTATTATTTGGATTAGCTAATTTGAAATTGAGGTACTGCGTGTCTCCTCCTAGCTTTCATACTCTTAACATAGGGATCTAACGCGTATTTATGAGTCATCTGGATCGAGAGGCCCTTTTCGATGGATCTGAAGAAAAAACTGGAGGGTTTCGTGTAGGCAGGAGTTTCTGAGATCTAGGTTATTGAGATCATTCGGCAAGACTTTTCGTAATTTAGCTAATTTGGGTGCTGTCCATTTGATTCTGTACTTGTGGCTCAATGGCGTGCTTATAATAATCATTGGTTTGCTTTATGGATGTTAACCATGAGATCTCAAAGATGTTGTAGTCACTCGCCATAGTCGGAACAATTGCAAAATCAACTACTCTTGTTATTGCATGTTCAGAAATGAATGCATAATCTAAGATTGCCACCGCAGATTCTCTTGACCATGTGGGTCTCGGGCGAGAGTCTTTGTGATGTTCCATTTAGCATTATGAAGTTCCTTTCCTTCATTAGGTTTACCCATAGTCTAGCCCGGGTTGATAGTTTATTTTTTTTTAATTCCCATGCATTTGATATTGAGATCACCTACAATGATTGTCATGGTGATTGTGTTATTGTGTGCAATCAGATCTAGCATTTACAGAGCATAGAAATTGTGAGTCTGTTACCATGGCTGGATTCCAACATAGGTTAAGTATAGCCATTTGGGTGCCCTGCATGTAACCTGCAGACCGTAAGGTTAATTTTGTCAACTGAATGCATGGATGGGGGGATGCCCATGCTCTTGGGGTGCTATTTAGCCCCGCTCATGGTCTGTCCTTGCTGCGATGTATGGCAGGAATCCATGCTACTTCGTACCTTGGCCATGTGGGTTCAGATAGGATCCATGTCTCTTGGACAGCAATGATCTTGAAATTTAATGGGGGGTTTTCTAGTGTTAGATTTAATGTGTTTGAATCCCCTAGTATTCCAGCTTGCCATTTTCCATGATCTTATTGTTTTAATTTCCTGGCATTAATTCTTAAATGATTTGTTCGATTTGTTAATGGCTTTTACAAGCCACGTCCCCAATGAAGTTCTGGCCAGTCTCTGCGGTGATTCAAAATAGACTTTACGGGAAAGTTGCCCTGAGTCACCTTTACAATCAATATGCAATGGATCATAATTATCATGTTGTTAGTTGGCTCCACTTATTCATAGTAGCAGTTGATTTTCCCTAGTTCTTTTTTAGCTCTATTTGGAAGCCTGTTTGATGTAGGCTTCGATTTGCATTTCAGATTAAGTCCTTCATCATGAGCGAGGGGATTGTTATATTGACAGTGTCCATGTTCCTGTTGTTCAAGAACGGAATTTGCGCAATGTCACATGACCTGATCAGCTTTAATTTAGGTATAGTTTGGAAAGCTGCAATAAGGGTTGTTCTGTTTGGGAATAGATCTGTTTTATGGCGGTTGATCATTGTTAAAATGATTGTCTGATTGCTTTAGATGGGTCTCTCTCCATTATCTCGCTTTGGTGGTGGGTAAGGATTTTCCATCATCTTGATTATCATGGTCCTGATCTATCTTTGCTTTAGACCGTGCTTATATGCAGTCTTTTTTTCTTCAAGTGTCATGTAGTGAGACTCCTCATTATCTTCCATTATTCCATTCATCTGATCTAAAAATACTTGTTTGCTTCCTTGCAGGGGTCCTATATCGCTACTCCCTTCAACCAGACTGTTAGGTGGTGGGAAGGATGAGATTGAGTAAATGGATAAATTCATGAATGACTCTTCTTAGGGTGTGGGATTGACCGCAGACACTTCAATTGCCTTCTTATTTTGGAACCCAGCCTCTAACACGCCTTTTGCAATAGTGTGATCCCTTTGGGCTTTTTTTTTTTTTTTTGCACTACTGGATTGGTGATTTGTTCTATACATTTTTTAGAATTATTCGATTTCATCTGTTTGTTACCTTGAACATTTTTCGTTTTTTAGTCTTCGTATTCAATGGGGCTTTCATTTTTCTTTTTCACCCTTTCCTTGCCTGGAGACAACCCCATTGAGACTTCATAGACCGACCCTTCGGGCTCTACTAATTCACATTCATTCATCTCATACACCGGCGAAATTTCCATGGGATTATCACTCGCATCCTCGATTTCCCTCCACTCCCATAGCTCATCAGTCTGCAAGCCCACCTCCTTCAAGCTCCCGGGTTGATGCTCTGTTTCACGCTTCTTATTTAGCAAATCTACTGAATTAATTAAGGCTCGAACTTGCCAGTCTATTTTCGCAGACATTCATTTATTTAATTTTCCTCCCAGTATTTTGTATAACTTAGTTAGAGCAACAAATGCTGTTATTTATGGCATTTAGAGTTACTTCCTGAGATAGCATTTTGGGTTGTCTTAACCCAAAAGAGGGAAGAGGGGTGGGCTTTGCGAATGCCACAGGAGTTGATGCGGAGGTGTTGATCGTTGAATTTCTTGGGTGGGGATACAATAATGGTGAATGCAACAAGTTTATAGAGTGAATAGAGGGTTGCATGTCTAGTTGTGTCTCAAAAATTACTACAGTTTCATTACATATATTGGCATTTGTTTGCATTTCGTCACTTCCCCTCAATTCTTGTGCACATTGTGCTGTGGGTGATGCTGCAGTTTTAGTCGACATTCCCTTCATATGATGGGAGTTGTACCACCTGTGAGCATAAAAGCGGCCTTTGTGTGTCATGTACTGCATGAAGCATGGCCATAATCACCTTTGGCTCACTCTCCTTTGCGTTGCCTCCTAAATCCTCTCCTGGAGCCAATAATGATTGGACATGGGCGGATAATTTGCTTGTAAGATTGCTGGCATATTTCTACAGCTTGATGTATTTTGCGTGTTTACTGTTAACAGTTCTTAATCTGTTATCAGCATTTTCTTCCTGATGGTAGTTTAGTTTTGGACTGCACCCTTGCTTGGTACAAAGTTGGCGACTCAGCCATCCGCTATCAGCTCGTTCTCATCCCGCAACACACCTGACGAGATGTTAGCAGACCAGAGCCGTCTAATGCCCATAGTAAGTGATTTTTACCTTTTCTTTTTTTGTTCACTTTGACATTTCAAGATAGTTTTCTGTTAGTAGGTTTTTTCAATGCATCAGCAGTACCTAATGCTATTTTGTCAGCATAAACTGGCATTGTTGTGGTTAACTTGTACATTCTAAATGACACAAAGTTCTCTCTGCAACTTGTACAATTAACTTGGTGGGGAACTACGCAAGCTACTGCCACGCTCCTAGTACACCAGCACTTAGAGCTACGTCTCTCGGAGTTCAGAGAGGAACAACTCGTTCCCGGGAGTAACTACGGCGAGCGTTAGGTGCTGGCTGCAAAGCTAAACAGCTCAACAGCACTCGCCTTGCACTCGCGTGCAACCTTTTCGTAGTGACTCAAGACGGGGGCGTGTGCCTCGCTTCCGCTACAAAAGAAAATAAGGCTTTTTTTAGAAGAATATTGATTTCTGTTGGTTAATTTTATTGTTAGTTTAAGGGAGTCTCACACCATATATTTCTGTAAGGAGCAGAACAGTCTTGCAATTCCACAGTCTGAAGAAATATCTGCAACGCGGTAAATGAGATGCAAGGTGACAGTCAGGGGGTCAGCTCAACAGCACTTGCCTCGCACTCCCAGGATGCACTTCAATTTAAAGTCAAGTGGCACAGCGAGTAGAGTGCTCGCTTTGACATCTGTGCAGAGCCTGCTAACCCAGGTTCGAAACCCGGCGGGGCCAAACTCAGCCTTTCATCCTTCCGAGGTCGATAAATGAGCACCACATACCGTGGGTAGTAATAAGCAGTGCTCAGATACCTGAGGGTTCGTAGCGCTATATAAATGCAAAATTATTATTATTATTATTATAAAGATAGCACTCCCGGCAACGACAAATTGTAAAAACATTGTATTAAACAACCAAAAGAATAGTTTGGGGTGGAGCCAGAAGTGCATGAAACGCATGAATTGGCTCATTGGGGACTTCTGGGGTACAACAAGATTCGAGAAAAAACAAAAGGACTTGGGAATTGAGACCTTTCCTATATTCTTTATGGAAAAAGTGAATCTCTGTAACTGGAGCATAGGTAGTTCCTATCGCTCGAAACAACCTCACGCTTATGTGGTAGAGATCAAAGTTAGAAAAAGGGAGTTACGTTTGAAGATCAGGCAAGTGAAAGCCAGTATGATTAAAGATACAGATAAGATTACCCTTATAAGGAAAGAAAAACAGACATATAAAAATTGGCTTAAATGTCATAAGTGCCTCATTCTCCAGAAGGATGTTGAGATTATTTTGAAGGCAGTGTTACTTAAAAACAGCAAACATTTCTGGACCTTGGTAAACAAGAGGGAAGGGGATGGCAGAGCAAGTTATCTTAAACACAATCTCGTAAGAGGACTGGGTGAGCCGCTTTGCCAAACTATATAGTGGGACACATTTAGAAAAATGTAAGGTACTTAACAGGTCCTGGGATCTAGATATTTCGGTAGAGAACCTCGAGATAATCATAAAATCTGGGTCAAATTTCCATGCATCAGGCCCAAATGGCCTGTGTAATGTGATGTTGAAACGGGACCCGACAACGTGGGCAAATGTGCTGCGCAAACTCTTTCAAAATATCATTTAAACTCAAACCATTCCGCCATTGTGGGCCAAATCCATAATTGTGGTGCCTATTTATAAAAACGGAAATCATAAGGATCCAACCAGTTACCGACCCATAGCCCTGATGGATATTGAAAGTAAGATCTTTGGAAAAATGTGTCTTAATTGAAATCGAGGCTTGGTGTAGAGACAGTGAGATGCTTTCACATTTCCAAACAGGCTTTAGGCGAGGTACCGGTATGGGTGCAAGTGGCCTTCTTATTCAATCATTAACTATTATTAATACCAGCGGCCCCCAGACCAAGGTAAGGAGTCCCCTGACCCTCACCTCCAAAAAGCCCAATTTAATAAAAAATATGGCACTTACAAGCATCATTGCATAATCGGCAAATTTTTTGTCCCCCTGTGCCTGCCCGCTTCCTGGTTGTCCCTCTGCCCGCCTCCCCAGTCCCGATTTGACAATTTAAAAAAAAAAAAAGGAAAACAGAGGCCGCAGCGAGGCTCGGCACCAGCTGCTTTCACAACTACCAGCGGCCCCCAGACCAAGGTAAGGAGTCTCCTGACCCTCACCTCCAAAATGCTCAATTTAATAAAAAATATGGCGCTTACAAGCACCATTGCGCACTCAGCGCGTGTTTAGTCCCCCTGTGCCCGCCCGCTTCCTGGTTGTCCCTCTGCCCACCACCCAACCCGCCCACTGCATCTGGATTGGTCCACATTCCATATATCAAGGACATCCCAGGGCAGCCCTCTGCCCGGCAGACCCCATGGCGAAGGACCCCGGGGAAAAAGACGGCTCCTAAGTTGGCGGCTCCAAGATGTGTCTGCAGGTGTCAGCAGGGGAAGCCAAGGAAGCCAGCAACTAACAGACACCAACAAAACCGTGAGTGTGGTATGAGTGGGGAGTAGAGCAATTACTCTACTCCAGAAAGCCCCTGCCACTCTATCTTACCTCCCAATAACATAGACTGCCATAATATTAGCGTGTCCACACCTAGATAGAATTGTGAATTTTAGCACGTCCACACCTACATAGAATTGTGAATATTAGCATGTCCACACCTAGATAGAATTGTGAATATTAGCACGTCCACACCTAGGTAGAATTATGAATATTAGCTTGCGTCACATCTAGATGGGATTTTGAATGTTAGCATGCCCACACTTAGACAGATTTCTAAACATCAGCCTACGACGCATCTAGATAGGATTAGGAACGCAAACAAGTGCCACATTTAGACAAAACTGTGAATGTTGGCATGCTAAAGGTCAGGTAACCCACTAACCGATATAAGCTCAAACTCTGCATACTTTTCTCACTAAAAAAACTCACACAACCATCTCTCGCACAACAAGCCGCACGCACTTCACAACACTGCAACAGCACATAATCCGGAGCAACAGCAAACGCGGCCTGACACCGATCCAGTACCCGCACCAAAGCTCAGTATCTGGTGTATACCGAGCTGAAGCTGCCAACAGAACACCACTCCTCTCACTATCCTACCCCCTCTTCACCATACTAACCCATCCCACCTTATTTGCAGATCTGCCAGAGCATCTGGGGACCAATTCTGTTGGTGACGGTGCACGGTACAAATACCTTTAACATTTTACATTAATTGACTACACATGTAGACCGGGCAAGGGTCCCTTATATGCAGCCAGTATAGATCTAAGCCTCGTGTTCGATAAAGTGGACAGAGCGAGCCTTTGGGCTAAAACTATCGAATTGGAGAATACCAGCACACATCCTTGATATCCTTATACAACTACATAGAGGCTTGGTCATAAAAGTAAGACTGAACTCGAATGGAGATGTCTCAATCTATAAATGGGCATCATGGACTGTGGCAGGGGTGTGTATTAGCCCCCTGCCTCTTTCATTTGTACTTAGCAGACCTGTGGGATTTTTTGTAAGACGGCTGCTTTTATTTCACCCGAACTAATTGAGGAAAGATGTTTTTGCATTACTCACGCAGATGAAATTCTATTATTGGATAGAACACAGGTTTGACTACAAAAGCTACTTTTGCGTTTTGTGGAATTTGCAACTTTAAACTGCCTGACGGTGAACCCCCAAAAATCTAACATGTGCTTCAAACGAAGCAAATATAAATTGGGCAAGTTCAAGTGGTCAATGTGTGGTGTGTATATATACCTGTGGAACATTCCGTTAAATACTTGGGGTTTGGGTTGACAAGGCCAAAGGAAATTACTAACCCAAAGAGACCTGTGGGTTAAGGGGCACCAACTCGTGACACAAATGTCATTTATTGTAATGAAATATTGCTGTTTCGCAATGAATCCTTTGGTCCAATTTTACAGATCTAAGGTGATTCCGTTGTTCTTTTAGGGTCTGGATATTATCAACAAGACTGACAAATTAGAATTTGACAAACTTGAAGGTTTCATTCTGAGAAAGGCTTTACAGTTCCAGAATTGTGTCCTGTTGGCGATCGTTCTCTTTGAATTGGGGTTGAATACCCTGTCTGCAATAGTACATCTGAGGACCATCTTTCTGTACCGGAAACTACTGGTTGGAGCGAAAAACTCCTTGTATGCCCTTATCTGAAGTCATATGTTACAGGATGAGGAGGGGGATGTCCTTTCGGAGTTCAATGAGAAGAGTAAGAAGATTATGGATCACTATGTGATATCCCTAGATCTACTGCTGAAGAACCCTGGCCTAGTAAAAAGGAAAACTATGGATAAAGATTGGATCTGTAGGTGAAACAAGGGCAACGTATATGTATAAAATGTATATGACATTAGTCCTCTGAACACCGGAAACATTTGGAGATACATCTTGCCAGGGTCACCATTAGCACTTTTGATTAGTGTAGTCCATTTTATTTATTTATTTATTTATTGTAATTTTATAGTTTGATTTACAAACTTTTTAAAACAATATTTCTTTCATTACAAATTCTAGATTTTGATTTCTCAGGGAACAGTTTCAGTGTGGTCCTTCAGAATTTCGTCTAAATAGTCAATGATTCGACAAGTCAACATCACATTTTTCCCTCCGAGAATTCAAAACCACCAGTCTTCCATATTCGAGTTTTCTGGGCCGTAGTCCATTTTATGAAAATCACAAAGATTATATGACTGAATTAGAGAAGCCATGGCACTCCTGCAGGTTCGGGATCCCATGAATGAAATGATGAAGGATGCCAAGTTTTTAGATCTTATTTTGTCTCTTATTGTATTGGATTGTAATCTGAATTTGTTTTTATATTTGATTGATGATAATGAATTGTATATGTATTGAGTTGTATAAGGTTTGTAATAGACCAGTTAAAATAAAAAAAAAGAGCAATGCTCAAAGTGCAGGACCAACATAATAAAACAGGTCTTTTTTTGTCAAAGTGGGCCATTTTGATGAGTTACTTCTCTGTGCAGTGGGGTAGATCAGAAGGAAGAGACAGATCAATAGGTGCCATTTTCAAAAGGTTTATTGGAAAATAATAAAGAACATGCCTAACTTTCCCTATCCAAAGATTTTCCATACCTAACACAACTAAACTAGGGTGCTCGTCATCAATGGTGAAGTCCAAAGTAAAAGTCTGCCCTCCGTCCACATCTAAGCTGCTCTAACCCTACCACTGATACCAAATAACTAAAGACCAGGAAAATGACTCCCTTCTCCTCAATTGGTTTTCAGCAAATGTTCTCTTCATTAGGGGTTCTTCAGACAGGCTCTTGCCATCTCTCATAATAAATCCCTAATTTCTTTAAAGGGCCTTTTCAAAGCCTTTATATTTTTGTTCCCTTGACTCTTCAGATTATTATCTAGACTTCCTCTGGTTCTTGATAGAGTATCTATATGTTGTGTTTCACAACACTTCTTTCATCTGTAGGGCAAACAAAACTGTTGTTGGAATAACCCTCTTTCCGGTTGTTATTTATCTTCTCATTGAAATAAGTAGGTTGAGTCTTTGTCTGACTCTTGCTCTTCTTGTGATCTTGCCATTCACTGGGATAAGTATGATGAGCCCCCCACTGTTTCACCCTCTTCTTATAGCTTGCCATTCAGTGGGGCGAATATGATAAATCTCTAAGTGATTTTCACTTTTCTTATAATCTTGCAATTCACTGGGACCAGTAGGATTACTCCAATCTTTATATTCTATTTTCAGACTTATCTTTCATGCCTCTTTCTTCCGCTCTTCCCTTTACCTTTGGTTTAGAGGGGCTGCGTCTCTGGGTCCACGTTCTTCCTTGTTTCTGTTATGTTTTCAGTCTGGACGGCTTCTCGGTTTTCTTCAGTTCGCTCATTTGAAACGCTTTGGTGTCTTTGTGTGGTATGGGCAAAGCAAGGGGCCGTCGCTCTCTCCCCTTCCTGGCCACCACCTCTTACGCTGTCTTCCCTCCTGGTATTCTCTTCAGTCAAGACATACTTCATTCCATGCATGTCAGGGTTGGGACTCCTCTCCAGCCCTGTTCGAACGTCCCTCCAGGGACCACCAGCCTCTGGTCAACCTCTCTCCAATCTCTTCTCCAAATAGTGCACTGGTCTCTCTTGTTGTTTGCTAACACGCAAACCAGCATTCTCCATGAGTTGCCATCTTCCCTCTGCCAGCCGGTTTGAGACTCCTGGGTCTCTCTTCCTGTTCTGATGGCCCTCCCACGTTTATTACGCCACACTAGGGCTTCCACAGGTTCTCAAGATAGTCCTTCCTTTGTGTTGGAACTGGACTCTTCATAACTCCTTTAGGTTTCTTCGTCTCAGTCTCGTCTCAGCCAAGTATTCTTTATCACTCTTATGTTCTTACTCTGCACTGCCCCAGGCTGATACTTTTCTTATGTTGTTATTTTACAATAATAGATGTAAGGGGAGTCTAGTTCTCTGTAAACTGACAGGTTTGTGCTAGATGTTTGAAGTGGAAAGTGAGTCCTTATCCCCAAGAGAGGACTCTCTCCATGTGAGGTCCTGATTACTGCTACCCCTTGGGGGAATGCTGCGTAGCGGGCCCACCTCCCTAGCCTCACAGGAAGGGGCTCGCTCTTGGGAGAAGTGACTGAATCCCACGATTCGGCACAGCAGCTACAACATTTTATCATTGTCACTGAACTGCTATTATTTTAAATGCACAAGTAGGAAGAGATTTTACTAAAAAACTAAAAGAAATCCAACCTGTACAAACAGTGTCTTTCAAATTAAATGATTTGGCATTTGCAAGGGAGGGTTCTATTACATTGTTGAGTGCCCAGATTTGAATTTCCAGTCCATGCCTTGGTGACACTGCAAATAGCTATTCTTTATTAACATTATTTGACAAAAATACATATTAAAGTAAGATTAATCCAAATAACATGGATGGGTCGGTGGATGCATGGATGGATGGATGGATGGATATCAAGTTTGACGCATGTTAGGAGATATGAGTTAATAATGTAAAACATGTTTCCATCAAACAGAAGAGTGGGCTGGTGGAATTAGTCCTGTTTGAATAATATTGTTAAGAATGTAATGTTATACTTGCGCAATAATGGGGACCAGGGGAGAAACGGTACATTGTAGCTTATGCATCAGTGTCCTCTGCATAGTGTGAGGAGTCAGCAATGAAAGTCGGACACAAGATTGCCATGTTTTTGGTTAAAGACTTTTATTTATTTATTTTTAACGTGTGTTTAATCAAAAGAAAATTATTTTTTTTTCTTTTTTATTTTATAGAAAACTACAGTTTTAACATATAGAGAAAACTTTTGTTTCAAATGGTCACTTCGAAGATTCAAACAAAACAAAACAACATCCTAAAAATTCATCACAATTGGTTCAAGGTTCAAAGGTTCGAAGATTTCTTTGAGGTGATTAATTTAAATTTTCTAGAACTAGCACGAATCTTCATTCATGAGTAGACTACGGTCGACAGAAAGAAAAATAAAAAGGATAAAGAGCAAAATTCAAATGCAACATAAACAAGCTTAGCCTCAATCTGCTATCAGACAAATTTCAAGTCCAGTTGAAGCCTGAGCACAAATGCTCCCAACAGATTCAAGTCAAATAGTGACGAAGTCACGCCACCGGACCCCGTGAGTCACGCCCAACTTGCTAGCACAGGTTAACATGGAGATTGAAGCAATATATTTAAGTAATTTACGATGGCACATACGTGTTTAACGTTATTGCCACTGGAAATTAATCGCCACCAAGCCTCCATGTCTCCATCAAGAGGCGCAAATTGGCTCAGATGCTTTGAACGTAAGTCGCAGGTGGCTAGACAATCAAGAATTAAATGTTTTGAGGTTTCAGTGGTCCCTCGACAAAAACGGCATAAATTGTCCTTCAGCGAGGCATCCTTTCTTTGCCATAGAATTTCCTTTGTTTTCAAGATATTTAAACGAAATCTTAGGAATTGCTCGCGATAATGTCTCGAGTAGCATCGCAAAAGATAGGGTGATTGTGCGTTTAATTTTTTGAGATCCGGACTCAGCCATTTTGAAGAGGCCAATTTCTCATGTGCTTCCAAGTTGATAGTCCATGCCCAGATATCAAATTTTCTTTTCGCATGTTGTGGTCGTATGAACAGATCGTAATTACCAATTTCCGCAGCATCAACCCAATGTTGCACTCTTGATCGCCAAAGATCTAGTAAGCAGGCCCTGGTGGAGTCGTCCTCACCTGAGAAGATACGATAGGCCGCTGGTTTGCTGTTTTCTGTCATCTTTCACATCAATGCAATAGATTTCCAGATCATATGGCTATAAAGAGAGTTCAAGGACAATTCATGTCTTAAAGGATAGTTCCGGGACTTTTTTTTTATTGTTCCTATGGTTCGGCCATGTGTTTTTAAGCATAAATCGGTAGATCGTAGAAAACTTTCCTATGGACCTTACCCGACTTTTCGTCCATTAACGCACTCGAAAACATCCGCCATTTTATGATAATCCTCTCACTTGCCGCATCGCCCTGGCTCACCTGCTTTTGCGGCACTAAATCAAATCCCCCGCCCCTGAAACAGACTTGATCAAAACATTCATATTCCCCGCCTCTATCCGTGACGTGACTGAGCTGCGTAGGCAAACGCGCCCAGGCGTCTTCTACGCGACTCCACACAGAACCAGGAAATCAACACAGATGAGCTCAAACAACACAGTGCGCCACAATTGGGAATATGAAACTGTACTTTTAAATTAAACCACAAGATTGTAAATTTGGTAAAGTACATTTATTTGACATAAAATGTTTTGAGAATATTCAGCGATTTGCATTTTTATTTGCTCACGTTCCGAAAAGTTCGTTTCGAGGCACACGATGTTCCTTTGCTGTACACAGGGTCTTAGATCATCTCACAATACAGCACCACAATTCGGAATATGAAACAGTGGTTTAAAAGCAAACGGCAAGATTGTACATTTGGCAAAGTACATTTATTTGACATCAAATGTTTTGAGAATATTCAGCGATTTGCATTTTTATTTGCTCACGTTCCGAAAAGTTCGTTTCGAGGCACACGATGTTCCTTTGCTGTCGCTCCCTGACTGCTCCAGTTGCCAGCACAAGTACCCCGGTGCGAACTGCCTTTGATAGGGCGGGGGGTGGATTGGGGCGGTGGTCGTGCAGACAAGACTCGTTTGCCGCAGGGCCTCACCAAGGAGAGGCCATCTAACTGCATGTAAGAGGCTGGCTGCAGGATCTAGTACATGGAAGGCAGGGGGGTGAGTTTATAAATACCTCACCCTCCCAGGAGAATATATGGGTGCAGTTCACCCTGGAGACCCTGGATGCCTAGGCAGTTAGTCAGCAGCAGGCTGGCCTGTGGTGGCAAGGCGGCACGGGCCAGAGGTGGTCATCTCTGTACCCGGTGACCAAAAGGATGATTTATTATGATCAACCATATTTACCTATAACCATGTTTTGTATCAATAAAATACAACGGCCTTCCTTTTATTGCCAACGCTTGAACAAATCAAAACAACCATTGTTAAAATATATATTGGGTTTTATTTTGGATCTTAATTTCAATTGAACATAAATAATAAACATTACACATTGTAAATTTGCGGTTGCAGCACATCCAGGGAAAATCCGCGGTATTGTCCACTGTCGCTGGGGAAATGTTGTCTAATGGCAAGTACCGCACAGGCAGGTATTACTCTCCGAACGCGGTGTCCGAGCCTCCCGTGAAGCCACCAAGTGAAGCAACGATAGGCCACCAGCCTGTACCACCTGTGAAAATGAAAGATGCAAACTGTATTAAAATGACAAAACTTTCTTATCACTGTCGATTCAGGTAAAAAATGTCATTCTGCTTTGAAAAAAATTCTATCTAGAAAATGCACAATATGGAACCAATTTACATGCATTCGAATGATATGTAGATGTAATTTTATATGTGGGAGACGACCATGACATAGTAGTGGCATCACTGACATCACAACCAGAGTATACTTACTCGTTACTCGGATTACGCGGACGAACAGTGCCGCGAAGTTCGTGCATAAGCACCATCATCATCCTCAACACGGTCCGTGAGAGGCAGGCTTCCCTGAACTCTGGCAGCTCGGTGATGCATTGCGGACTTTGCTCGCCTTCCTGCAGACTTTGCTCGCCTTCCGAAATGTAGGCCAGGCATCCCGAGTTTTCTCGGCAGCAGCAGTTCTCCTCCTCAGTTGGCATTAGCTCGCACCGATTGCACGTGCACCAGGTGGAGACGCCGTCCATGCGACATGGTCCAGGCTCTTCATCCGTTGACTGGTCCTCCCAACTGCCGTCCGAATCCCCATCGTTTTCGCGTGCTTGCCTTTCCAGTAGTTCTTCCTCGGTGTACTCGGGCTCGTACATATACGGCATTATTGTAGCCATTATGTGGTAAAGAAAGTAAAATAATTTATAGCGGTGGTACTGGTATCTGTTCACACGGGCTACAATCAACAAGGTAGCTGACCAGAGCACAGAAACGAGTCACAGAATACTCAAAGTAACACAGAGAGAGGAATGGATTCGAAAATCTGCTGCTGTGTGTTGTGAAACGGTCTGTTTATACTTATTGAGGAAAGAGGCGTCCTGCCATTTCCATGGCGACACTTCATTAGCTGAGGCGCAGCGATTGTTGACACGAAACGGGAAATGGGCGGTACACGTCTGCTGATGTCAGGCTCAGGGGCGGGGGATTTGATTTAGTGCCGCAAAAGCAGGTGAGCCAGGGCGATGCGGCAAGTGAGAGGATTATCATAAAATGGCGGATGTTTTCGAGTGCGTTAATGGACGAAAAGTCGGGTAAGGTCCATAGGAAAGTTTTCTACGATCTACCGATTTATGCTTAAAAACACATGGCCGAACCATAGGAACAATAAAAAAAAAGTCCCGGAACTATCCTTTAAAGTGATAACAGGTACACACTTCGGAAGGTTTAATGCACGTTTCCAGAAGCAACCTTCAAGCTGGTTCCAGGTGTATTCATTTATGTGCCAGCTAGCTTCTGCACCAAAGGTCAGAATCGGTACCACCTTTTGTAGATAGAACATTATGATTGGAGTTAGCGAAAATTTGCCAAAGCTTTTGTTTATTTTGGCCGCTTGAAGAGCCAATCCTAGACATTTTACTTTCAAAGCATCTACCCATGAGTTTTCGCAGAACGAATTGTTGAACTGCACTCCCAGGTAACGTATTGAGTTTACTGATGACAAGAGCTGGCCACCGACCGCCCACTTAAAGGCTTTGTCTTTCCTACTTCTCACAGGGCCAATTGTCACGATTTTTGTTTTTTCAGTGTTTATTTGAAGCTCATTAGACGATAAGTAATCGTAAAGACAGTGGAGTAGTCGCTGCAAACCAACTTGAGTTCGATCCAACAGCACCAGGTCATCAGCATAGGCGATGTATCGTACAGAAGTCTTGTGTATTTTAGGAGGGAAGCAGTGGGCTTGATCTAAATGGGGCTGTAGATCTGCTAAAAATAATTTAAACAGATCAGCTGCCAAGGGGCACCCTTGCTTTACCCCTCTTGTTGTTATGATTTTATCGGATAGTTCTCCAGCCTTATTTAGACGTACTCGAATTGAAGTATTTGAGTGTAGGGCCATGATAGGATTGAGTATACCAGCTGGACATTTCCATCTTAATAATTTTAGCCACAGCAGATTACGATTTATACCATCAAAGGCTTGCTTCATGTCAATGAAGGCCAGATGTAACTTGGTATTTGCTTTTAAGGCTTCTAATTTCAGGATGGTTAATATTGAGATGTTTACATCTACACCAACGCCCTTTGAGAATCCAGTTTGGCGGTCATCTAGAATACCAGCCTCACAAGCCCAGGTTGCCAATTTTGATCTCAGATTTGATCCAAAGATTTTACCGATCGAATCAAGTAGGGCGATCGGGCGATAGTTAACAGGAGAATCCCAACGCCCCTTTTTGTGGATGGGAACAACAATTGCAGTTAACCAAGACTCAGGCAATGATTTATGTTTGGTGATGTTCTTGAACAGACATTCAATAAAAGGAGCCCATAGCAGCGTGTTTTTTTTTAGCATTACGTTACTGATCAAATCTGGGCCGGCTGCACGTGAGTTCTTTAGCAATTTAATGGCGCAGGTTATGTCATCAAGCGACATTTCTGTGCTCCATAGCTCACCTTTGGACCTAGACTGTAGTTCCGGTTCAAAAATCTGGCTATTAAAAATTTTGGAGAAATGTTCGCACCAGACGTCGGCTGAAATGATGTTCTGTGTCGAATTCATGCTATTTGCGTGGCCTATATTTAAAATTTGCCATATGTTGCGTGTGTTTTTAGTTAGCATAAATTTCATCATTAATTCGGCCCGGTCTTGCTCTATTATCATGCGGTTGGAAGTTACCCAATTTCTGAACAGTGTACGTCTGTCTCTCACTTCCACTGATAATTTTTGCTTTGACATGTTTCTTTTTTTTAGACACCTCAAGTCTCTTCTTAGCTCTTTTTTTTCTCATGCAAGAGCTTGCAGAACAGATGTTTATGACTTTTTTGTTGTGTTTTCGAACCATTAGAATCGGTTGTATATATCGATAGAAGGGGGGTATAATCCACCCCAATAGGCAATCTCATAAGTTTCTCAGTTAAGCAGCCAATCTGGTTAAGACTAATCCGCAGCCGATTTCCGCTCCTGTTTGTTTCAACGGGTAAGTTGTATAAATCTGTGGAAGTTACAGTAGTCAGGAGACATTCAAGGTTTAATAATCTATGGTCGCTATTGGACATTTGTTGGACGTGCAGTGAGTTAATCTTTGGCTCAAACACTCTTGAAATCCAAAAATAATCGATGATACTATGAAGATGCTCTCTATGCCAAGTTGGTTGTGCTGGATTATCACCTTTGACCGCACCATTAACCATTACACAATTACGTATTTTCACTGCCTTTGACCATTGTTGAGCTCTGACTCCAATCTGATCTTTGGGAATCAGATGGTAAGTATGATCCTTTGGAGCATATTTGAACCAGGTGCAGTTTAAATCTCCACAGCAAATAATTGTTAAATTGCTGTGTTTTAAAATTGCGTTATCCATTAGAGAGCATACGGCATCTATGAGTACCTTCGTACTGATATTAGCCGCATTCCAATAGCAGTTTATAATTAGAAGCGATGTTTTTTTTGGATCAGCATTGTCGACACATTGCGTGCATGATTGCACATTGAACAAAGGGGTTGGGATTAAATGCTTCTGGTGTTGACCAGTTTTGTGACAAACGAACCATAGTTATTAGTCCTGCACTTGGGCGCCCATGAGCATTTTTGATGGCTGGATTGATTAAGGTAGTAAAGCCATCTCTCAGGGGGGCCTCAGACAACCATGTCTCTTGTACACAGATGGCAAACACCTTTTCAAGTGGAAATTCAAAGTCATTGAATAGATGGCTGAACCCTCGAGTGTTCCAAGAGAGAATTGAATGAGGAGCCTCCACTGCTGTCAATAATGGCTAAACTTGAGCATGTACTCTCGAACGGCTCACATAGTTCTTCTTTTGGTGCTTTATGTGACCGTGGGTACCTACTGTAGTTAGAAGCTTTCGAAAATTTGCAACGTCTTCAACTTTTTTAGCAAGCAGTTGCTTGTCGGACTTCTTAGCGAAATTATTTACGATTTCAGTCTCAGGTTCACTTGAAATTTCAAAGCCAAACATCAAGAGGTCATCTGCAGCTTTCAATAGAGTATTACGGACTCCACTTGAAGCGATGTGTAGCAGGACGGAATCAGAGCATTGCTCTGTTACATATTCAACTATTTGGATGTCCTCAGTGACAATCAACCGCAGAGGAGGAATGTGTTAAAACAACCTTAACACATTTGTCCGGTTCAAGTTTAACTCGTTGTCATCGCCCAGAATGTTTTGTAATCTCAATTTATGATTGCTTTTTGATGTTTGCTGAGAACTTCTTTCAGGACCCTTGAGATTAGAAGTGAGCTGCAATTTGCGCTGATTTAACGTTAGTTTTGGGTTGAGACTTAGACTCTCCAGGGCAGAGTCGGCAGGCCCTCCTTCAGTCGCACTCCGCCTTGAAGAGAGCTCAGCGTCTCGCCGCTTGGATATGACACTCTTAGCCGGAAAAGACATATGGCGTGGAGGCTGAGGCGAGGGCAAACCTGCCTCGCCGCACAAATGAGACATTTCGTCGTCACCTGAGATAGAATAAGTTGACAAGTCACATAGGTCAGTCTGAGAGGATTTAACTGACACGGCGGAAGAGCGGTCTTCTGAGATTATACGCCGCCGCTTCACTCCAGGTTTCAAGGATGAAGGTTGGCCAATGCGTTGTGTCTGTACATTTTCAGTACAAGATTTCATGTTACGCTTAAATAGGCCTAATCTTGGTGGAGTGGATAAGTTCCTGATGAAGCTTTTGGTGGATGAATGTATGGCTTGCTTTGGATTAGGGCATGATGTCGTGGTTTTTCCCTTTCTTAAAGGGGCTGTAGATTTTGCATTCTGCGTACCAACTTTCCTTTTTGGCACCGTACCCAGGTCACCTGTTTTGGCTGGACCTGAGAAAATGCCAAATGATGAAAATGGGTTATTAAGAGAAGCGAATTGGAGCACTGGAAGCTTTGAGAAGCCAGTATCCTTTAGAGGGCCTGCGTCGGTAGCTACAGATGACTCAATTTCTAGTAGAGGTTGAATTACATCAAATGAAGGTTGTGGGATTACCTTTGCCGAGTCATCTGTGCTTGAAGTTGCAGTATGTGCACTGGGTATAGAAGTATTTGCTGCATCTTTTGAGTCAGAGTTTTGTGAACTTACAACCAAAGAAGGAGGCATCAAATGAGTATTCCTAGCTAATGAACAAGTGTGCTTACTCACGTTAGCTTTTCCGATTATGGTAGGTGGTAATAATCTGTTGGCTATGTCTGCAGTTGCATCCATGAGATCTGTGAACAGGGTTTCATTCCTCCTTTGATTAGTTGAGAGGACATCGCTAATATGCGAATGCCAGCGTACACATGAGCCTTCTTCAGATTGCATTTGTTGTTTTGAAAATGTGATGAAGTTATCAATTCTTTCAAGTTTTGATGTAAGGTTCAATAGCATCGCTCCTTGATCGCGAATGCTTTCATTTATAGACTCGTACAGTTTTACAAAAGGAATCATTGCTTGCGAGGAAGCAGCAAGCACGTTGTTATGAATTTGAATTGCAGCGGCTACTGATAGACTGGATTTTGAGCTTGGAGTTTTGCAGGATTCATTGGCAGAGCTTGATTCATGTGATAAGTCCTTGCTTGGAGTGTAAAGTGCAGGTAAGGACACTGGAGTCATACTAGCACTCACTCTTTTTTTGCTCAATTTCCCATCTAAACAGTTGCCCGCCTGTTGCGGTGTTTGGGATTTCATTTGTTGTCCATTCTGAGGAGAAAACTGCATCGACAGCCGTGCCGGAACTAAGAGTGAACTAATGTCAGGATCTAAAGGCTGACCACTCAGGTTCAGTGCTGGGTTCCGCAATGTTAGACTGGGTGTGTCCTTCATCAGGGGAGCTTGCAGAGATGCATCGGACCTGTTGGTAGGGAAGATTTTTGCTGGCACTTTAGGAATATGACTTTTATGAGGTGCATTGGGCCTCTCCGGGCACTCATGTTGAGATGAACAAACAGAGCCAGAACTGGCGGTAGGTAAGTCTACACAAATAGGGTTTAATGAAGTGATTGTGCCACAACGTGGGTCTGGCTGTAGCTTCCAGTGAATATTAGAGGCGGAAGCTTGCAAGAGCATTCTCGACTCTTGGGTTGAGTCGTCCTTTGCTCGTAGACCTTCAGAGTGGAAAGCAGAATTCAGTGGACAAAGCGTGATGGATGATGAAGCCTCTATATTTCCTGCATGTTTTGTCGGAAGTATAACTTCGTTCAATTTAGCAACTTGAGAAGGGGCAAGAGAAGGAGCATTAGATGGTTGTTCCTGGTCCAAAGTATCTGCACACATGATTTCCGCATCTGTTAAATCGAAAGGGAAGAAGGAGATGTCGCTAGAGACAGTTTGCATAGAGGAGGATGCGTCTTCTAGCCCTTCCTCCACAGGCGGCGCTGGATTTAGATTTGCGAGAGAGAGTAGCGGTATTGGGCGTAATACCTTTTCTTGAATTGAGTCACTGTGCATATTGAGCAGTGGCATGTCAGTAGTTGAGGGAATTGAATCACAAGAGACAAGGTCAAGGTTTGCTGCAAGGTGTACTTGAGCGGTTATATTTTGAGAAACAACAGGTGCGTTTAGATCAACCACTTGCTTGCTTACCTTTGCACCAGTCTTGATTTTTCCTGGAATGGCAGTCCATGGGTTCAGCATTCGTCGCTGTTGTAATGTTTTGTGTCTTGTCTGAGGGCCACGAGCTGGTGTGGGCGCCGCTACCTTTGGGGAGTCGACCATGTTCCAGCGGCGTACCAACGTACCAGCAAACAGCCAAACAGCCGCTAAAGAAATGCACTCGCCCTTCACACACGAGGGCTTAACCTGATTTTTTACAAGAAGAAGAAAGCTGAATTAAGATCGCTCTTCCGATGAATCTCACAATTACACATTTTGTTATTGAGTACTTATTCGAAGCAGAGAGTCGATGTAAAGTTACCATCCATTAGAAGGGAGGAACATAGTTTTGTTCTTAGCTGCTAAAGGAGGAAAAGTCCAGAGGAGCGATTGTCGACTGTAGTTTAGGGTTGGATTGCGGGCTGCTGTTGGTTAGGGTCGGTGATATTTATTTTTGCAAAGGCTGCTTCCATTAGTTTAGCCTTTGCCACCGCCCATTGCGCTTTTTCACCCGAAATCAGGCGGTACCACCATGTGTCTTCTTCTACAAGCACTGAGTTGACCCACAGGGAAGCCAAGAAAGCTGTGCGCTCTGTGTTTATGCTAGGACAGTTTAACATTCTGTGGTCTGGGAAACCCTCCCAACAGGCAGGCCCAGGCCGTATCTATGTTGAGCGTGACCCCTTTATCCGCTAGTTTTTGTGCCACTTGCCCCCAAAAACCTTTGATCACTGGGCAAGACCAGAACATGTGTGTCATATCAGCGTCGTCTTTATCGCATTTTGGGCATGCTTGTCTTCCTGCATTTACAAACTTAGATATTCTATTCGGGGTCATATAGGCTCTATGCGTTATGTATAGCTATATTTGTTGCAATCTGGCGTTTCTGGACACCACCTTGTGGTATCCCATAGCACGCTCCCACATCCCATCGGTCATCTGTGCCCCCACATCCGCTTCCCAGTCCAGCCTCAAATGCGTCAAATCCTTCCCCACCCTGGTCATCACCATCTCATTCAATCTAGAGATCTCGTACCCTCCTTCTGATATGTCATATATTGTCCCCATAATGGCGCCTGGCTCCTCCGCCAGTACAGTCTCTGGCCAGGTTTTACGAATAATCTGCACCAGCCTCAGATACGTGACATATTGGCCTCTGTGCAAGCCTGCCTCTTCCCCCAGTTCTTCGAAATCCTTAATGACCCCCTCTTGCCATACATCTCCCAATGTGACCAGCCCGACCGGTTCCCAATAGGTCCTGATTATCATTCTAAGTTGGTTGTCTCCCCCTGCTAAGGCCACTAGCGGCACTTGTGGGGAACACGGGTACGGGTTCTCCATCAGTCGGCATACTCTACGCCACATCTTCCACCCAAGCAACATCATACCCGGGCGTTCTTTCATTTCAAGTCCAGGCAACCAGATAATCTCCTTTAGATAAAATGGAGTGCAGTCCTGTCCAAACAGCCTAAGTTCAGGAGTTACCTCATCAGAAAGCCATTTGGTTACATATTGCAACTGACCAGCTACATAATAGGCCTCGAAATTCGGCAGTTTAATGCCCCCTCTATCATAGAAGTTCTGCAGCTTCCATAGCGCCACTCTATTTCGAGTGCCATGCCATAGGAAGTCTCTGCACATGCTATTCAGTTTGACAAAAAACTTTTTGGGTATCAAGTACGGTACATTACTGAAGAAATGTAACAGCCTGGGCAGGACCACCATTTTGAGCATCGCCACCCCGTCCCATCATCGCCAGCGGCAACTTCTCCCAAAACTTCATACTTGTTCGGATTTTTCCCACAGCCACCTCGGTATTATGCAAGTGTTCCTCCTCTACCGTGTGATACACATCTATTCCAAGGTAGCGGAAGGAATCAACCGCCCATGGTACAGACAACACTGGCAACCGCTCCAGAGGGGCTCCTCTGTAGCTCCCCAATGGGAACATGCTCGATTGCAACTGACCAGCTACATAATAGGCCTCGAAATTCGGCAGTTTAATGCCCCCTCCATCATAGAAGTTCTGCAGCTTCCATAGCGCCACTCTATTTCGAGTGCCATGCCATAGGAAGTCTCTGCACATGCTATTCAGTTTGACAAAAAACTTTTTGGGTATCAAGTACGGTACATTACTGAAGAAATGTAACAGCCTGGGCAGGACCACCATTTTGAGCATCGCCACCCCGTCCCATCATCGCCAGCGGCAACTTCTCCCAAAACTTCATACTTGTTCGGATTTTTCCCACAGCCACCTCGGTATTATGCAAGTGTTCCTCCTCTACCGTGTGATACACATCTATTCCAAGGTAGCGGAAGGAATCAACCGCCCATGGTACAGACAACACTGGCAACCGCTCCAGAGGGGCTCCTCTGTAGCTCCCCAATGGGAACATGCTCGATTTTTGGGGGTTCACCGCTATGCCGGACAGTTCTGCATACCTTCCCATAACCTCTAGAATATATTGAAGATTTTCCTCTGGATATTTCAGATATAGTAGCAGATCGTCAGCATACAAGGATATTAGATGTTTCTCTCCCCCTACCTCAATACCTATCATGTCATATTGTTGTCTGAGGGACACTGCCAGGGGCTCCAGGGCTAGAATGTATAACATCGGGGACCAGGGGCATCTCTCGGATATCACCGATCCTGTGCGCACCCTGGCCAATGGTTCACTGTATAGTAATTTTGCCCACCTAACATAGCCCAGCCCCATCCCGTACTCCCTCAGGGCCTCCAGCAACCAAGGCCACCTCACTGAGTCAAAAGCCTTGACTGCATCTAGGGACACTATCACCATTCCCCCCTCGCTCCTGTTCCCCTCTTCAATCACCCGGTGAAGTCGCCTATGGTTGTGGGTTATATTGCTGCTGGGGACATAACCTGTCTGGTCCGGGTGTATCAGTTTGCTAATAACTCTACGCAGCCTATTGGCCAGGACCGCCGTCAATATCTTGCTATCCTGGTTCAACATTGACAAAGGCCTATAGGAGCCGCAGCTATGTCCTGGCTTGTTGGGCTTCTCTAAGCGATTCCGGTAGCCGGCCCGTCTCAAAAGACTCATTGAGCATCTCTAGCATAGGTCGGAGTACTTCCTCTCTATATGTTTTATAAAACTCGCCAGGGAATCCGTCCGCGCCCGGGGTCTTATAGGTGGGCAGCTGCTTCACCACCTCCTCCAATTCCTCTAAGGTAATCGGTGCGTCCAGCTCCTCCCTTTCTTCAGCACTGATCTTAGGTAATTCCATGTCTTTTAGAGTTTCTCTTATCTCCTCTCGATTGTCCCCTCTTCTGTCCTCATATAGTGTCCTATAATAGTCTAAGAATGCCTCGTTGACTCCCTCTTGGGTGTCAACTACCTCCCCATCTTCTCTAGTTATCGTCCTAATCGGGGGCCTAGGGGTTTCGCTCTTATATAACCACGCCAACAAGCGGCCAGTTTTATCCCCACCTGCATGTTGCCTCTCAACATACTTCTTATAGTTGAGGTTGCAGAGCCTTTCCCAAAGCTCTGCACACCGCTGCTGTAGTTCGAGTACAAGTTCTGCTTCCCCTCCTGCCCTGTTGCTTTCCCGTTCCAATTCCACTTCAGCTTTCTCTAACTCCGTTAGGACCCCACCCTGTAGGCCTTTTGATTTAGCAATAGCTGCACCCCGCAATACCACCTTAAAGGCTTCCCAGAGCGTGCACGCTGAGTCCACACTGCCTGTGTTTTCCTCAAAGTACTGTGTGATCGCATCCCTGATATCTTCCCTGAAGACCGGGTCCTGGAGCGCCTCCGCCCGGAGGCGCCACGTCGGTATCCGTGCTCTGGGGCGGCAGTACTGCCAGCCCAGAACCAGAGGCGAGTGGTCCGACAGGACCCTCGCTTTGTAGTCTATTTGGGTGGTCTCTATCACCACGTCTGGCGTGGCAAAAAAATAATCAAGTCTCGTATGCAGTTGTTGCGGGGCTGAGTAATGCGAGTACTGTGTTTCATTAGGATGTTTCAGCCTCCAAACATCTGCCAGCCCGAAGTCGTCGAGCAGTGTCTGCAATGCCCTGGCAGCTGGGGTGGGCTTTTCAATCTTATCATCGGATCTGCCTACCTTGGGGTTGAGCACACAGTTAAAATCCCCTCCCCAAATAATCGCTCCTCCCATACACGCGCCCCGATGAGTACACAGGGTTCTAAAATATGCTGCAGTATTTTGGTTGGGGGCATATGTATTTATAATGCACACCTCTCTATTCTCCACCAAAGCCTTTAATATGACCAACCTCCCCTCCGTGTCCACCACCTCTTGTGTAAGTCGGAGCGGAACGTGCGGTGCCACCCAGACCAGCACTCTCCTAGCGTAGGCAGAATACAGGGAGCCTACTACAGTACCTCTCCACTTCTTCCCCACCAGTTCCAGTTTTTGCCTGGTCAGATGTGTTTTCTGTAACAACGCAATATCAATCTTCTGTCTTTTCAAGTACATCATGACTTTGTTTCTCTTTAAGTAACTGAGACCCCTGACATTCCATGTCACGATCTTAAGGTCCCCGATAGCTCATGAGAGTCCTCTTCCCTTCCGTGTAGCGAATTCCCTTTGCCCATGTGATACAGATACAGCTCTCCACCTTTACTTGTGGCTTCTTGTACAAGCTCAAACTGCCCATAACTATGCACACAACAACTTCCCCACTTCCCTCCCCACCCTCCACCCATCCCTTCCCCCACACCACACACCCCAACTGCTGCCCAGCTCCGTTCTCGGAACTCAGGCACCCCCACATCTAGCCCTGCAAGCACCAAACAATGCCCAGAGCTCAGTAGGGTGAAGTCGCCCTAATGGCCACTTAACAAAGATTACTGTGGGGTAAAGAGATCCGCTCTGCAAGGCTCCCATTAATTCAATAATCATTACAGTGCTCATAACATCTAGTATAACTGTCTGATCTTCTATACTGAAGACCGCGCAAATGACTATATTCAAGTCCCATGGGTCCGTGCCGCGCCATCTTGCGGCACCCTCCTTGTGCATTACGTATCTCTTTCATGCTCCCTCTTCTTCCGAGCTTCAGACTCCTGGGGACATCCCTGCGCATCGAGCCATCCCGCAATTAAGAATTTTGGCTATCACCGGCCTAGGCGGGTTTCCTGGCGGCGGCCTCCTTGTTAGAGCCCTATGTGTCCGTTCAACCGCGAATCCTTGAGATAGGGCTCCTCCGGGTATCTCTTGCAGTAGCATGGACTCGATGAACTCCGTGGGATCGTGGCCCTCCAATCCCACCGGCAGGCCCACGATGCGGCTATTGTTTCGTCGGGCGCGTCCTTCCGCCTCCTCCGCTCTGCTCTCCAAGTTGCCCACTCTCTGTATCAGGGCATGCAATTTGGCCCTATGGGAGGCACAATCTGCGGTATTCGGGCTCACTTCCTTCTCAAGGGTCTCTGTGCGCTCCGCCAAGGCCCTGACGTCCTGCCGGAGTAGATTAACTTCCTCCTGCACCTCTCCGACCTTAAGGTCCAGTGCCGTTTTTAGCTCTGTGACGGCTAGTTCGAGTTTGGCTTCCCAGGCCGCCTTTAAGTGTGCAATCGCAGCTAGGACTTCTTGATTAGTGCCCGCTGCCGTCATGCTGCCTGCAGGCGACTTATCCTTGCTCTTAGTATTTTCTTGACCAGGGGACGTCTTAGCGAAGTCGTCCAGGGTGGGCTGCTTCGTCTTCGGCCTCACCGTTCTATTAGACATGACCCAGAGGACCTGTATTCTGCACAAGTGATAAATGCGCACCCAGTACGCCTCTTTCGCTTGATCACCGTGCGGCCTGCTCCTTCTTTTGTTCCGGACATTGGCCGGCCACTTTGTGCCGTCTTTTGTCTCCGGCACTCCTTGTCTTTTCCGCACAGAACTCTTCCGCCGTTCTCCCTACACCTTCCAAAAATTCGCCAAACGTGGTCCAGTCATTCACACGCCGACATGTGTATTTTCAGCAGTCGTCGGCCCATCGTTACGCACTTTTACGCCCGGAGCATTTCAGGATCTCGGGAGCTCCTCCAGTTCACGTACTCCTACATGGCCCTCGTAGCCACGCCCCCCACTGTTGTTTACAAAGTTGCTTAGCTTTGTAGTTCCACTTCTTCTACCAAGTTCCTTTTGTCTGGTAAACAGTACTATATTTCGTCTTGTAGACTTGCAACTGCCTGGTATACTCCCCTGCCAGGACTTATTGTATTCACACAGAACATTGCCTGGTATACTCTCCTGTCAGGGCTTCTTGAATTAACACACAATTGTAATTGCCTGGTTTACTCTCCTGCCAGGGCTTCTCATCATTACATGCTGTTCCTCTTTTACTTCCACTGTTGTGCATAGCCTCTTTGGTATATTAAATTTCCTTGATACATCATTCGATTTGTCTTCCCTACATATTTGTATTCCATACAGTCAAATCTTGTTAAGGATCTTATTTGTACTATGCTTTCTTGTTTCTTATTCAGTCCCTACTTTTTCTCCTTCCGCAGCTTTAATTATTACAGTTAGTATTTTGCGCTGTCGCGAAACCCCCCCGGGTCCCCACAGTGTTTGGGCTGACTCACCGACTCTTGTTGGCATTCCCAGCCCCGTTTGTGCTTAAGCGGCAAATGTGTACCACCTGCTCTCACCTTTAGCCAGCTCTCGCTCCAGTGTCTCTCGCAGCCTAGCCTCAGCATGCCTATCTCGTTCCAGGTGCCGGTGGGAAACAAATTGCTTTCTGCATTCCTCAGGAGGGGGTGCTTAGCTGCCCCTGAGTTTCTCATCTTAATGGCACAATTACTTTCCCAGCATATGTCATTAACCATTCACGTGGATATGGCTCCCTTCCCCTGTATTCCACTCACAGGGTTATTTTCTACTGCATGCTTTCCACAATGTATTCACCTTTCCAGCCCAAGAGGAATAATTCCCTTCCATTGGGTTTCTGACTTTCTATAGGCCTGCCTGGCATACTCCCCTGTCAGGACTTTTCAATGTTTTTTCTGTTTTTGGGTCTGTATCCCAGACTCCCAATCACACGGTCTGGTTTACTCTTCTGCCAAGTCTTTAAAACATTCAGTTCCAAGGGGCATGAGACGTCCCTTAAGCCTTGACCTTCTCTGTGCCTGGAATACTCTCCTTCCAGGAATTTACAATCATCACCACCATTAAGGGCACAAGGGGGACTGCCTCTACCCCAAGTACCACTTTCTTATAGTCCTTCACTGTTATTTACTTCTGTGTACATGCCTTTTAACTTCCCCAAGCCTTGGGATTATTCAGAACACTTAATATTCAAACCGTGGGATTTTTTCCCCCCCACTCTCGATGAGTAATGTGTTCCCAGAGCACAACCCGGTGTCCAAACCCTCCACCGTGCACTCACTGGCGTTGTGATGGCTTCTTGGGCTTCCCCGCGCTCTCTGGTCCTTCTCCATGTTTGGATTCCCGTTGCAGTGCAAGCCTACCTCTTCGGCTGCCCTTGCTGGCGTGAAGCTTCTTCACTGCCTCGCATCCGAGTTCGGTGTCTCCAGTGCCCTGAGGGATGCGTCTCCCTGTTGGCCTCTGCCTTCCATTCTCTCCGTGCTGTGGCTCTTTCTCACTCTCCACTTTCCCAGCCTGAGCTAGGGAGATTTCTCTGCTCTCATCTGATGTCTGCATGCTCGACTGCCGAGCTGATAGCTTGGGTTCTCTCCGCTTCTTGACCCACGTCGGGTGAAGTGAATCTCCTTCCATCATGACACTTCATGCTTTTAAACATTGCGCCACCTCCTGGATTCCATAAACAACTAGAGCGCATCTCCAGTTCCATGCTCTGTATTGCTCCCATGCTCTTCCTCGTCTGTGTCTTTACAGAAGGTGTAAGAAAACCTTCCCTGGTAGGTGTCGCCAATAAGGTTGGAGAGGTTGGGCTGGCCTTTTTCTTTTGATCCAAGGATTTTCTTTCTTGTGGTACAGAGTGGTATTTTCCTCTTCTTCAAATCTCATATTAATAATGTCACTGTTGTAGGAGGATTTTGAGGCTCCTAACTCACGACGTTATATTCCAAGGGGAACAGAATTTTCCCAAGATGTTTGTGAGCTAGCAAGTTTATTAAGCTTGCACAAGGACTTACCCTCTGGTTGATCACAATCCCAGTTGGCATCGGTGTTAGGCAGAAACCTGTGCAGTTCCCTCTGGGACCACTGCAAAAGATTTAGGACTACAGGTGTTTGGCAGTAAACCCACTTGGTAGCAGTCTGTACCACACAGATTCACTTGGTAGCTGTGGCTGAGCAGTCAGACTTCCCTCGAGAAGAGTTAGGCAGTATACAGAGTATTCACAATAGGTCAAGAGAACACAATAGAACAAGTAAACACTGACCAGGGTTTGGTGTAAAAGACATATAATTATTTATTTAAAACCACATATAGAAAAACACACAGGCACTAATAGTAAGCAATTCAAAAACACGGTCACTAAAAGAAATACACTCCCTTAAAAGAATATTAGACAAGTCTTAAGTAAAGCTCCACTTCTTTTCAGACAGCGGTGAGCGCTTAACGTAGATGGCATTCTAATAGTTTGTTTTAAAAAGGGAGAGAATAGCAGAGAACAAGTTGAAACAGATCCCAACACTTTTACCAGAACATGACAAGAGGGAAAGGCAAAGTAAAACCGTGAAGTTAGAGTTCAAGAGGCCGGACCCACTTTCAGAGGATCCAAACAAAATGTGTCCAAGGTCACACGGTTGCAGTGCACGAAAGCCTTGTAAAGGTTCAAAAAGGAGTTGGACCAACAAAAGGGACCAGTTAGAGGGTCAAGGCGGCCAGCCCAGTCCAGAAGGTTAAGGGGTTATTATTACCTTGTAGCAATCTTTAGAAAGGGAGGCCTGGCGGACACGGTACCTTAAAGTGGTGAGAATACTCCAGCGGGGGCAGTTGTTGTTGGCAGCGGATGCAAGTCGGTGCTTCGTCCGGGGGAAGAGAGGATCTCGTCGTGGAGGAAGACAGGAGTCCGTTGCACTTCCAGGGAAGAAACAAGCCGCAGAGTTTCTCAGGTACAAGGAGCGGTCCGGTGATTCGCGGTTCAGTGGTGAGTGGCTATCCGGCCGCCGGGGTGCTTGGCACGGGCAGTTCGACCACAAACCGGGCTGGGGTGCGAAGAAGGAAAGGTAAACTGGTTGTGCCCACCAGTCAGGGGAAGAAGCCTCTCCAGCTGGGAGATCTTCTCTGTCGTCGGGAAGTGGTGAGTCGGTTCTGCAGGGCTCCACCGGTGGTGTCGTCGTGGTAGGTCGGCTCAGCTTCTCCCTCGTCGGATTCCCAGGTCCTGTGGCGACTTCTGAAGTTCCAGTCCCCAGAGCCCTGCTTTTATGCAGAAAACCCCCATTCGCTCAGCCTAGCTGTCAATCAAACATGCTAAGTGCGCCAATCACACAAGAGTGTGACTTGAGTTACCAAGGTAACTCAGTCCAGGGTGCCTAAACCCTCTCCCACACCCCCTGTGGTACCCCGACAGAGTGGCGCCACTTTTGGAGGCTTCTGTGGAGAAGCCCGCCAAAAAGTGGAACAAAGGGCTCGACTTGGGTTGGAGTCACAGAAGAGAACACAAACACCATTTTAGAATCGAGTCTTGGCAAAAAATACCAACCGGAGAATTAATATTAATTAAATAAACCGGCGGTACGTTCGAGGCCATGAGAATTAAATAATTCAAGTTGGTAGCCTCGAACAATGGGAAAATCCCATAGGAAAATATTCGCGGTCGAATATAAAAAGTAGTTTCCACTGCCACCAGCCAAAACTCAATCAGGGGGGACGGAGACGTGCCCCCTCGACTAACAGACCCCGGGGCAATCGAATTGCCCCGACCAGTATGTCCACAATATGATGGTTTGTACTGGTTTCTGTTAATAATTTGGAACTAGTAAAGCCAATGGTGACTTTCCATGCCCTGGGAGACAGTAGTCAGTCCCAGGGTATGGAGTCTATGGTGGGGTGTCACTATGACACCCCTGTGTTATTGCACGGAGGGTGCTGTGTAACACACATAGGAAAAACACATGAGACCCTATGGAGTAAAGGACCCCATAGCCCATAAAACACATTACTAGTCAAAGGAATACCATAAATCATGTCCAAGAGTGGGAGAAAGAGTCTCACTCTTGGCAGGAGGAAAAAACAAACTCCAGAAATCCAGCAAAGCTGCTGGGGGACTCACTAGGTTAGGAAATTCAGCCTAAAGAGAGAATTCTCCATAACAATCGGACTCCGCTTCCTCTTCTGACCGACCGGTAACATTTCCTGGTCTCCTACTTTTCTAGACGGTTTCTCAAGATGATTCCCTTCTTTTGCTTCTCTATGCGTCTCATCTGAGGGAGGTTCCGACACGGTTTCATAAACCAAGCTCCCCATTAACTGTCCCCTTCTACAGTTGGAAACAAATTAAAATTAGCAAATTTCAGTCAGTTTCAACAGGAACGGACAGGTAACATCTTTAACTTTCCTTTTTTGTATGATATATAGGTGGCAAAACCGGTAGGGAAATGTATTTGTAAGTCTAAACAGACTATTACCTTGTCTCTCCCCTGCATCATATAATCTTGGGAACAAAAAAGTTGGTTAGTGTTCCCACCCACAGTCTTACTCACGGGCGGAATAGCCTGTAAGGTAAACAAATGGAAGGTAACCCCTTATTATGACTATTAAAACTTGGTACATAAGATGCAGATAGCCACTAACCTGGGCAGCAGGCAATCCCTGGGCATCAGGAAAACCCCCCTGTGAACTTTAACACACTCCGCCTGACTGGAATAGGAAACGGAGAGAGGCAAAGTCCCCAGGGAAACCCTCTGCAGCAGAAAACCCTATGCCGGACTTGGGAGCGATGATAACAATGGATGTTGGATCTTCGGAAGCAGGAACTGGACTTCTTCTGTAGCGTTTGTCTTGAGATTGTCTACCATAGATAAGAGACTGGTAAGTAGAATTGCCAGAGGAGAGCGGTTACAGAGATGGAAAGAAATGTAGAGATATGCACCTGTAACGTTAGCACTGGTGATTTTATCCAAGCGGCGGATGATGCACTTGAGAGCCGGAATGTTACCCGCAGAATGTGGCGTGTCTCCTATGCAAGTAAGAAGGAAACAATAAGGACAGCGTTCTCAAAATCCCCAGTAATGTGTTCCCATCCCTTTAGAACCTACTTGGACTTGTATGCTTGTCGACCCAAACGTTTTATGCAGTAAACAATCGGATGTCTCCAAAGGGGTCATGTTGTTTCCTGCGGTCGAACTGAGAGACAGAGAAGTTACCTCGACCGCCTTTGTTACACTCGGGACGGTTAAAAGATAAATGCTTATCCCTACCGTGATTCAGAATCTCCTGGGTGTCGAGTGTTGTGCAAACCGAGAGCAGAGACTGAAGGAGAAACACTACGAACAGTAATGGGCAGAGAGAGTGGGCAGGATCCTGGAGCGGGCGTAACTGCGGAGGGAGTCGCTCTGAGAGGGAAGAAGGGAAAGTTTAGCAGAAATGATAACAAGTGATCAGAAAAGGTGTGCCCTAGTTTACGAATTTACGGAGCGTCAATCTTGAGAGTAGCGATGCACAGGAGCACCGACTTGAGCTGCCTCTAAGCCGTCACATGACTGCAAGAAGGCGCAGTCTCTACACACTGTAACCGGCAGAACAGTCTTATGAGATCGGCACTTCCCGACCGCCATCTTGGAAGAAGTCAGAGCACCAGCATAACTAAGTCGGCCACAGTGCCACCATGACCAGCGAGAGTAGTGAGATGTGACACCCCTATCCTATAGCTTACGTTCATTGTGTCTTGTTCGATTTTGACCTCGTGGTCTTGACCCAATAAGTGAGGCTGTTCTACCGTTCTTTCTCCGGCAGATGACCTACTGGTGAAAAAGATGGAGGATCGCTCTTTTCCGTATGTAACAATCGTGACTTTAGAGTTTACACGATCTAGTCTACTATTCATATGGGACCCCCATTTTGTATCAACTGGGCCCTATCCCATTTCTGATACTATATGCAATGAATCAAAGGTAAGACTCGGACACAGAGGCATTAATGTGATTGCTGTAGACTTTTATTAAAGTAAAAGAAGGGTTGGAGAAAGACCTATCTCCCCCTATAACTATGATGGGTTTCCCTGCCTCAAATGAAGTAAAGGATGTCGGTGTAAGAATGTCCAAAAATAGAGTTCTCCGTCCTGTATCCAAAATACTATCATAACCTTTGCAAGTTAAACTAAAATAAATGTGTAAAGGGATTAAGTCTTTCAGCAAGCCATCTGTGGCTTTTCCAATGTTCCAACACACAGTTCCTAAAAAGGTGTACAAACAAATAAATGGTCAAAGTTCTGCAATCCTCAGGAGGGGGCTTCTCCTGCGTTTTTCAACTTCTTCCCAGCTTAAACTGGCTGTTCTTTTCCCAGCATATATAATTTACCAATCCAGCGGATATGGCTCCCTTCCCTGGATTCCACACACACTCACAGGGTTCTTTCCTACTCTGTGCTTTCCCCACTATATTCACCTTTCCAGCCAAAGAGGTATGATTCCATTCTCTTGGGTTTCTGACTTCCTATAGGCCTGCCCGGTATATTCTCCTGCCAGTACTTTTTAATGTTTGCTGTATTTCGGTGCGGGTCCCAGACTCACTCTGCCTATTATACTCATCTGCCAAGCCTATACAATCTTCATCACCCTTAAGGGGGAGGAGGGATATGCCTCTTTCTTATGGTCCTTCGCTGTTATTTCTATTTTTTATTTTTATTTTATTCATAAGAACCATATTGCATAACTACACATATATATTTCAGTAATATACATTACATATACATTTGTGATGTCATCTTTGATGTTATGGGTGTTAGTCTTAGCAGTGCACAGTGGTGGCGCTAGTTATGGTTGCTTAGCTTACCATAACTGGCGAATTTCTGAGGTTTTTCGGTTTTACCTGTAACCATAACATCCCTGTAATAACTTTTTTCCATTGAATTTTATAGGTTTTTACTAGTGCAACTTAACCATAACTTCGAGGGGATTGGGTCCTCCAACGTATTCCATATCTATGACAGTAATCACCACAGCTGTGCTGCTTCTCAACGTTTTTTGTCAGTGAATTTCATTGATTTTTAGCAGGATACCCTTAGTTTGTGAAGAAGAACTGTGCAACATAGTGCAACTGCTGGCACCATGTTAATGCGGACAGCAGTCGCAGACTGTGCGTCTGTTTGCAGAGATTGTGTGGCATCCAACCAGCTGAGGAAGGCAGGTGCTCTCTTACATAGTGGTACCAATCACCAAACGTAAATAACATAGTCAAACAGCACCATGTGAAAAATTGGCAGGGAAAATAGATTAGATTTGCAAATTCTACACTTATGAAGCAAACAGGACAAAGGCATAGGGAGTACACCATAAAACGGAATGCATCAACAACAGAAGAGATGTCTGCCTTCACCAATCTTACCGCACTGCTACTTTAAAGGGGAACAAACAACGAACTGCCAGAGTAACTACTGGAAAATGCAAAGTTCTGAACATCAGTACAATGTAGTAAGGACCCAAACCTATAATTGCACAGGTGCTCCAGTATGCAATAGTACAGAAGCATAACGTGTCTTGGTGTAATGCAGCAATGGCAAGCACCTTACAATGGCAGGAAGAAAATTTCCCTCATGACGCAAGTACTTTCTATATTAACCCCATTGGTACGCACAGTGCTGTGAACCATAAAATATGTAATATATTTTGCTGCATGTACATCAAATACATTTTCTTTTCGGTAAGACAACATATTGGAAAGGAAAGCAAGGCAGTACAAGCAGCAACCCTTCCACAACAGCATACAGGCATAGGAAAGGCAAGAAACTCTCTGCATAGGGAAATGGACAGCGTGGAAGTCAAAGTGGAGAAATTGCTGAACAATAGTGCCGCTTTAAAAGTTGCGTACAAGGATATCATTTTGACAAAATAACACAGCACTGGCACACCTGAATGAGTACTCCTTCCCCATGGCGGAGCCTGCCATTCACTCAAAAACCGTTTCATAGGAGACGTTACGGTAATACATCAATCTCTTACTCCCATCACAACCAAACTGTGCAAATCCCCATTTCCCGACAATAAGTACTTTTGCTACCCCTTTCTTACCAAATGGGGTGTATGCATGTGTACAAGGAAACGATAATAATGATAATGTTCCTGACTGTTTGAGTGGTAATCTTTTTTACCTGAAATGGGATTCTGACTCAGGGACACAGTCCGCGTTGCGATGACCGCAAGTAAGAAAAAGGTAAGTGTCCCACGCACACTGCAGCAGTCCGGCCTATCCACAATCGCAATGGAGGTATCCGTACGCCGCCAGCATGCTCTGCACGTCTGCTTGTTGTCCAGCACCAATCAATGCGTGTAGGCCCGGACGTTTATGTGTAGTGCAAATACACGCATGTGTATCTGTTGCTCTGTCTACTGCAGACATCACCCTGTGCAGCATATGCGAAGGAAGATGAATTAGGTCGGGGCGTCCACCCACCACGTCCTGGTAGCTATGCAGATAAACATCCCACCTGCTGTACCCTATAAATACCGAGCGTCTCCCTAAATTGTTGACGCATGTGTGGCACACTTTTAGTCAGTAGAGAAAAGGCAACAGAGTGCATAGGACACCTATGCACGAGCGCACAACTTATTCTGCCCAAAACACGTTCAGCGGACAGCCGTCCCACAGGAGAACAGTAGCGATGTCACCATGCGACCGCACCCACTCTGGGTGTGAGCCCTTAATTCCGGGACAGGAGCGTCTGTAAGCGTGTACATTTCGGAAAGTACACGCTTACAGGCGCACCATAATGTGTCGTTGCACATGTGTGTATGGTTTGGAACAATGTAGGCCTGCTTGCCGGGTGAAAGTTGTCCACAGCAACCCTACAAAAGGGCACACCCCAGAGGTGCTGTGTAATCTGTTTGCAACTTTGCTGAACAAAGTAGCAATCCACATAGGTTTGCCCTATAAGTAATGGTGCACCAAATCTGATATGCTACAGTGCGTGTGCAACTAATACCAGCCATGTTAGTCCAGCTGAGAACACACAGTAATGGACAAAGTTATGAACAGACCTTGCTGTGACACATGCAACCGCAGCTGCGATATTCCCCGTTGTCCCAATTGCATGGGTAGCTAGCCGCAAAGTGGAGTAATGGTAAGTACTTTTCCCCAAAGACGGCGAGAGCCATATCCCAATGAAGCAGAATCATTCCTTCTTCCCTTTCCAGTTTCTTCTTTGCAGCACGCCGTCATTGCGTACTGTAAAAGCTCCACACGCTTCCACCAATGACATTGAAGAGCTCTCCATGTAACAGTATTATTTCTGTACAACAGTCCTTTGCGTACACACCACGCCCAGAGACGTTGTTGCGCAATCATTGTGGCTCCACAGTCCCATTTCCATCGCCACCATCATGATAATTCCTGGATGTGGCTTTCGTGCTGCGTGCGAGCGTGGGGGCATAACGTGCAACCAGGGTTTGGGAAGTTCATTATAATAGGCGGCTCTTAAAATAGCCTTTTTTTGTATTTTTATTTTTTTAGATGCCTCTAGAGGAACACCTTTTTTTCATTTATTTTTTGTTTTTGTGTTTTCTTGTGCGGACATTGTTACAGTAAACTCGTCACCGCATCTTGTATACGGGAAAACAAAACAGCGTTACCAACGGACAACAAAGAAATGCCATCTGGTTGGAAAAATTCTGCATTTTCACAACTAATGAGGTCATTGTTGCAGAAAAACATCCCAGCAGCGTACAAAAAAGTATTCATGCTTCTGTTGATGAAACAGCTTCCTACGTCTGGCTCAGAACAACACCCATGAGCAGGGGGCCACAATCTCTGTGGTGTTATCAATGAGAACAGCACCTTGGCAGTGGGAAAAAGCCTCTTCAGTAGCTTTAGCAACCTCTTTAGTCAACGGAACACGCCTAAACAAGACATGTAACCTATATGCATGCCACCGTAGTGGATGACGATAGCATCTCCTCTACCGAAAGTGGCCAAGTCTTTGCAAAGTGCATCCATGTCGGCAAAATAATGTACAGCAGTTTGAGAGCCCCTTCCTGTGAACCACACCCACAGTACCTGATTGGATAATCCCGAAAGTCCCATGTGCATTGGACAGCAACGTAAAAAGCGCAGATTGTGGCACGTGCAGTGCCTAAAGTACCGCGAGGGCCATACCCCAGTAAAGCAGGAGCAGTACTTCTTCCCTTTCCACTACCTTTTGTCGAGCACCACCTCATTGGGTACAGGTAAATGGGCACACACGATTCCACCAATGCCATCCAAGACGTTACCATCTAACACTGTCTGTACTGAACAACACTTCATAGGTACCGTTAGAAAGATCAGCCTGCTAGTGTACTGTCACCAGCACGTCCAGTACAAATTTCAGTAATAGATTGTAAAATGTGTGCATCCACATTCTAGCACAAATTTAAGGTACGCAAACTTTTTCTGCACTATGCGTATTACTGTGTTATAAGTGCTGCTGCGCACGGTATCTGCCACTGAGCGGCATTATGTTCTTTAAAAGCATACTGTTTTTTTCCCATCCGCAACCATGAAGTGGAACGTTAGTGATATATGCTTGCAACGTTCTCATTGACCCGTATCATACAGTGTAATATTGACACAGGAACTCCCTGCTTTGCTTCCGACAGTGCTACAACATGTTTTCTCCACTAACCCACCTCGTACATAAATCGTAAAAAAATGGCACCAATAGCAGCATTGAATGTATCGTACCAAGGGAAAGTAACTTTCCAAAAGATCATTGTCTGCACCGCTGTACTTCTGTGTAGGCTGCACTATTACAGCAGGCTTTTTTAAATCTGCCCCCTTCTACTCTCCACCCTCTGGAACGCATCCAGAAGAGGAGTGCGCGACTTGGGATGATATATCTCCTGCACTGAAATGTCTACAATAGCTCCTAGTGGCTGCGAGGAATAAAGTGAGAAGACTCTGCATTTTGCAGAAGGCCTTCTGGCCCCTGGGACACAATACCTTCAAATCTAACTCCCTATATATCTGTGTGCGCAAGCTCTTCCCTCATCCGTCTCCAACTCCCTCAGTCATGCGCTTCTGAAAAAAAACAGTTGTTGGTAGATGTGCTTTTTCGCCTGGGGGCTCCCTCTGCAACAGGCTCCCTGCCTTCCTGACACTTGAGGGGAACCATCGCTGGTTCTGGAAGCACCTCAAAGTCTTTCTCTTATTGTCTGCTGTTTTCCGGCTAACTGCATGACGTAAACTGAATCTGCACTACTTACCTGACTACTCTGTGATGTCAGACCCATGTCAGCTCCCCCTGCCAGGCGAACCCCTACACTGTCTTTCTAGAAAACCCTGCACTTGAGGACTGTGTCCTGTTTGCCTAACAATGCATCCACCACCTTGTGTGCACACTTATCCGTGCACTTGGCGCAATTGGCCCATAGTTTTACTTATCGTCATTTGTTCTTTTTCCCATGTACTGTACCTTCCCCTCCCTCCACCCATGCACTTGGGCGATCTAAGTCACACCTGGCCTAGTAGGTTCTTTGTCTCTGTCTCCCCTCTGTTTGCCATCCTTTGCCTCGTTGTGCTTTGCTAGACGTGTGTGTAGGCGCATTACGAATGCCGTAGCATACATTCACGCAAATGTAAAACAGGATAGGGACTTGGGTCTGTAGTACTGTCTCAGAAAAGAAAAGGTTTTTGGGGTTTTTTTTTGTCCTGTTTTTGTTATGTACATGCTTGCTTAATTATGTCGTTCGATGCGTTTCTGTTCCCTTCTCCTCCTCACACTTGTACGGCTGAACATCAAAGCTTCTCTTACAGTTCTACAGGATTGTATGCTATGCTGCGTGCAGAGTGGCAAACAAAACAGTATTGCCAATGGAGGTCAAAAAAATTCCATTTCCTTGGACCCACTGCAAATCTTTCTCCTTAATGCTGTCATAGTCTGTGCTGAACATCCAAGCACTGCACATAAAGGCACACATGCTTCTGTTTATAAAACACCTCCCGACCTCTGGCTATGGGCAAATTACACCCTAATGTGCAACACGTGCAATTGCCTACACCATGTGCTCGCGAACGCATAGCACCTCACTTTGGTTGTTCCACTAAGTGTAAAATGCTCTCCGCACCCATTATTCAAAGGTCACCATCCTCAGAGAGAAAAAGAGGCAACTCTGCATGGCTGCAGGGATGGTGTGCAGGCTGTCGTCAAGGGATAGGCTCTTGGGTGCATAACCAACGGCCCTTGGCCATGTACCCAATACTGTAGGTCTTACCTACACCAAGCACGACTTAATGGTCTCATGAAAGGGAACATTTCCCACATACCACAATCCACAAATGTAACATATGATGGGTGGTGCAAAGGGCAACTCATGGCAACCACAAATAGCGCCATGTGGCTCCCTAATGTCCAAGGTGATGACATAATGGGTACCATATGGTACTGGACGCATATCAGGTCACTTGTGCTGTTCAACCACATCTACAAGGTCCTGCACAACCATTTGTTCGGCATCACCACCATCGGAGTTTAACAGTTTAACATACATAGCATCCGGAAGTGCCTGCGAAGTGTGGCTGTTGGGCTGTGTTCGCTGCTTCGCTGCCTCTTTGGATCTTTTTTCCCGCAGTGCCGTCGGCAAGAAGAAGGACTCGATTTGAATTTTGCGCGTAACGCGCACCTTACTGGACTAATGTGGACCTTCACACTGGCCACGCCCCCCTGAACCCGCCCGTTTGCCCGCCCAAAAACTTACTGACCACTTCCTTAATTGCACTCGGTCCTGCGCATCCGGCGCGCGCATCCGGAAGTGCCTGCGAAGTGTGGCTGTTGGGCTGTGTTCGCTGCTTCGCTGCCTCTTTGGATCTTTTTTCCCGCAGTGCCGTCGGCAAGAAGAAGGACTCGATTTGAATTTTGCGCGTAACGCACACCTTACTGGACTAATGTGGACCTTCACACTGGCCACGCCCCCCTGAACCCGCCCGTTTGCCCGCCCACAAACTCACTGACCACTTCCTTAATTGCACTCGGACCCGCGCATCCGGCGCGCGCATCCGGAAGTGCCTGCGAAGTGTGGCTGTTGGGCTGTGTTCGCTGCTTCGCTGCCTCTTTGGATCTTTTTTCCCGCAGTGCCGTCGGCAAGAAGGAGGACTCGATTTGAATTTTGCGTGTAACGCGCACCTTACTGGACTAATGTGGACCTTCACACTGGGTATTTGTTGTAGACTCTGCACCCCATACTTTAGTGTCCGCGGGTTTTGTATGTCGGGCAACCCATTGACGTTATTCTCTTCTCTTTTTCCCCTTTAGCCACGCCCCCCTGAACCCGCCCGTTTGCCCGCCCACAAACTCACTGACCACTTCCTTAATTGCACTCGGACCCGCGCATCCGGCGCGCGCATCCGGAAGTGCCTGCAAAGTGTGGCTGTTGGGCTGTTAGGCCGTAAGGTGGCCTGGTGGTAGGGTTACCTTTTGTGCCCTTAATATAGATTGTCAAATATTGCTTGGAGGGGGATATAGCAAGCTAAAGTGGTGTGATTGCATTGCCCTTTATTTCCTAGTCTATAGTTGCAATCAGAACTGTTTTGGTCATGGCAGAGGGGCTTCGCAGCATAAAAAAAAAGAGTCCTAAACTAATCCTAAAAAAACAGAGGCGGACTCTAATGTAGTAAAATCGTCCGCTGCAATGCCCTTAAGTTGGCCTGAAAAAGAGATGAACAAAGAATTTAAACCTCTGCTTGACTCCAATCATAGCAGTACATTGTTGCCTGAAAATCTTACAATGGCCTCAAAATCAGAAAGCAATGTTGAGAATAAAGTTATTCTCACACCTGCCTCTTTTGAGTATAACAAAAATCAGGAATGGAAAAATAGATTGGATTCTAAGAAACCTGCTTCTTTGTCAACGAAATATACGACAGAGAATTTTCACTGTGATGATTTACAGAAATCTAATAAGGATGCCCCTGTTGATATAACCCCTGAAGACCTTGAGGAACAAATTCTCCTGAAAAAACGGTCGGTGTATATTGGCTGTGAGACTCCTAAAACTACTTTGGCCGGAAAAAACATGGATTCCAAAATTAAACCAGTATACATGTTGGTCAAAGAAGTGAATGAAAGCTCCTCAAAGGATTGGGAAATTGTTGATTGTAACTCTGATCAGAGTCTTGACAGAGATGAAATAAAAAAAATAATGGGAATTGAGCAATTTGATCTGCGTACTGCAGATGTCTCCATATTAGCCCCGGCAATTGAAATAGAATTAGGCAAACGGATTTGTCTATCCAACGAACCCTCAACTCCAGTGAATAGAAGTAAGTATGGGATTGAGAATGTGTTCCTATTTAATAATCCCCAAGCATACACCTATTCTGTACCTTCACACTTTAGTGTACAGAAGGAAGCACGTACTCTTGGGGGAATCAACACTCCAAGTAATAACAACATAGGAGGGCCCTCCTTGATGGTAAATAGCTCCCCGATACTGGAACAACCAATGATCCCGACTTGCCAATATCCTTCTAGTCATGAAGGAAATAGAGTACCTAGTCTCGATTCCAACGAGTCTACTCACTGTAAGATTCGTCCACAGCCTAACTGTCCTACCGCTGAACAAGAAAAATGGAATGCCGAACTGCAGCACTCTTTCGAATCTTTTCCGGTTATGACCAGAATTCTTAATTTACTTGATAAAGGCCATGAGCAGACTCACGAGGCAATAAAATTCCTACAGATTCAAATGTCTGACCTCACGAGTTCTCTTGGTAAAATGGAGGGCATGTTATTTGCCTGCCATATGTTTTCTTCCATCTTAAACAAAAAAGATTCGATGGCCCATGTTCAAACTATAGGCACTCAAACTAAATTGTTCTCAGAGGTAGTGACAGAAGAACCATCTATTAAATTAGAAAACAGTAAGGTTGTGAACCCAAAGGTAGTGATCTTGGAAAACACCAATGAATCTAACCTTGCTGTCTTGACTACCCTTGTAAAGGAAATGGCAACTAATCTTGCCACACTTTCCAAGTCAATCATCAAGGAACCGCTGACGACCCCGTGTGTAGAAGAAAGTGTTCCTCCAGACAGTCCTTCAGCTTTAACTGATCTTATTGATCGAACTGGAATAGATCTTATTCCTCAAGAAACAATAGAAACCCATGATATTGTAGAGGTGCATTATCAAACTCCTCCCATTGCCCTTACTAGAAAACAAAGAAGGGCTTTGGCTCGGGCTCAAAAGAGAAATCTTCTAACCAAACTACAAAAGGGAAAACGGGGAAAAAAAACAAAGAACCAATCACGTGACAGAAATGAAACTCATAACACACATATTAAAGATATTTGCAATCTTTCAGAGGGAGATAACATCATTGACTTAAATCAGTTGAGCGAGGAATCTAAGGCCCTGCTGAATCTTTCAGAGCCAGATTTGAATACTGCAACTATCAAAGCCCCCTGCAAATCTTTACTAAAAAACAAAAAAATTAATGAAAATGAGGACTTGTTTAATGAACCAGCTTGGCAAGAATCTAACAAATCACGATCTAAGGCAAACAAGGGAAAGGATAAAGAGGAGAGGGGAAATATTGACCTCGGGGTGGTGGCTAACTCAATTGCAGGGCCCCCACACTGCGTTCAAACTGACCTCTCCAAATATTATCCAATGTTGAAAATTAAAAAAACTACGAAAGTGATTTTGGGTAAAGTTAATGGACAAAGAGAAAATAAAATACTCACTTGTCCTAATAATCCAACTGAATCCCAAAATGCAAAATTGGAGGGTGTAAGTTCAAGCGAGCCGGAAGAACTAACCTCAGATAATAATGTTGACCCTAGTAATCAATTAATTACTCACGAAACTGAGAACTTAGTTCATCAAAGTATTATCCCAAAGTTACCAATCTTGAGTTTGCAACGTCCACAAGTCAATGAGTGCTCTAAATTGACCAATCTGAAAGCCATTACGAATAATCAGGAATCCCTGACTAACCATAATTATGGCGACCCAAAATCTGCTATAATTATGGGCTGGGAAAGCGATGAAGCTCGTTATGGTGAGGCTCGCTTGAACCGCACCTTTATGATGACTGTTTTTCAGGATATCCCTGCCCTACGAATTATTAGATCTGATGACATAGATTGGGTGAAATTGGCTGATATTAACAACAATCGAATGATTTGTAAATTTATGTCTCCTTTTATTATGAAGATGTTATGGGATCACTGATGACTTGGCATTTATTGGTTTAACTGCATCATTTTTTTCATCTTTTGATGACGCACAAAGTTACCTAGAAACTACTCCTTTAAGCGTCGAAAGTGTCACTGATAATGTAACCCAGGGTATCTCTGCAAATATTGATGCTAATACTATGAAACAGTTCATGTCATTCATGTCTGCTTTAAAGGAGATGTCTTGGAGGGACCCAATTAACATCACGCAATCAAACCAACAAAAGGCAATGAAACATTCGTAGCCCACTCCGACTCCACATTATTTCGTGGAATTCTTGTGGTATAAATAACTTTAAAAAATGGTATCACCTAAATCAGCTCAATCGACCTGATCTCATTTTCATTCAAGAGACCATGAATCAATCCTCCTTCTTTATAGACGGATACTCAGCATACATTCAGATTGCAAGGCAAGGCAGTGAAGGTCGTCCTTCTGGCGGCCTGGCTATATTGGTTAATTATGCCCTTCGATGCTCTTTGGAGAAGATTAGTAGTTCAGATTCCATCTTAGCAATCATCATGAAAGATGATTTGGATCCCTCTATTATCCTTTTATTGGTCTGTATTTATTGGAATAAATTGTCTACACCTATTGAGATCATTATTGAGGAAATGCACGATGTATTAGAAAAGGGACTGATTTTATACCCCACGGCGAGAATTATCGTAGGTGGTGACTTCAACTGCTACTGCTACGAAATAGGTGTTCATAAAAATGCAATTAGGGAAAAGCACTCAATTACTTCCCAAAAGCTCGGAACTATATGGAATTCTTTTTTCCTTGAATGAGATATTCAAACTCCTTATTTCGCTCTAGACGATTATGCCTATACATGGACTAGAGCAAACTTCAATTCTCTTATTGATTATTTTTTCATCTCTTCGAGTTTATATTCGAATATAGATGCCCTTAAAATTAGTGATCCATTTTTATGAGACCATATGATTATTTCCATGCAGATGAATATTCCTTTGGCTCGTTTCAAAGACAATTCTTTTCTATCTCTGGTAGAAACTGACCGGCCTCACTATACAGTGAGATGGAATCCTAAAGTGTGTGCAATCTTTATTCGGAATCTAGAATGTGATCCTAGTATCTTTTCACATTTATCACCGTCTAGCTCTTCACTTATTCAGTTAGATCGTCTAAATTCTACTAGAATTCAAATCCATCTAGATGCTATGCTTCATTCAAGGGATAAGTACGAAAAAGCTATCCAGGTTCATGCGCACAAATTTAACAATCAAGTCGCTCACCTAAAATCGCAAAAAAATCACGAAATTCGTCAGATTAATAGAATTTTTCTCTCTGACTTCACTCGTAATAAATTGATCAAAGCAGTACGACAAAGATTCCGTAATAAACTAAAATGGTTAAAAAGACATCTTCTCTATGCAGATAATCAAAAATTATTCTACCATCTACTAAAGCACGACTCAAGGAAAACCTGGAATATTCTTCGTTCTATCACCTCGGAAACCACAACTAATTTTGATTCTGTAATCTCTGCCGAAAATTGGGTATCATATGTAAAACTTAAATATACCATGCCCGAGCGCTTTCACTTCCTAAAGGGTAGTGAACCACGCTTGGAATTTGATTCTCCTTCATTATGGTCCATAGAAGACATCATAGATGCCATCGGTAGACTGAAGCCCTCTAAAGCGCCTGGTCCCGATGGTATTCCATCTTGTGTGTATAAATCGAACCCAGTATTCTGGGCCCACATCCTTAAAATCAAATTTGATCTGATTTTACAAACAGGACATATCCCCATAACATGGTCTTCTGCGTTAGTTATTCCAATTTATAAAAAAGGCTCTCCGGATTGTCCCTCTAATTATCGCCCTATTGCCTTAACTGATTCCTCTTCCAAAATATTTTCTATTCTACTCATCCAACAATTACAAACTTATATGAACGATAAAAATATGTTGTCTATTTATCAGGGAGGATTCAGAAAACTCATTGGTTGTCAGTTAAACGCTACAATTCTCTCTCATCTCCAGGCACATTCCTTGGCTAGTCACTCAGGGCCAATTTATATGGCTAGTTTGGATTTGACTGCAGCATTTGATTGTGTTATTCGTGAAATCTTGTGGAAAAAAATGATCCATCTTGGCATTCCGACTAAATTAGTTGCCTTGATTGCAATACTCCACAAAAACACAAATTATCGCATCCGACTTACCAAGGAAGGAGCCCTGACTGACCCCATTCCTACTGAGATCGGGGTGAAACAAGGCTGTAACATGACAGCGATATTGTTCAATTTGTATTTGTTAGGATTGGACGACAAATGGATTGCTGGGGAATGCTATTCTGTGAAGTTTGGTTCTCTGAACTTAGATTGGTTAGGCTTTGCTGATGACTCGCTATTTTTTGATCGAACGCCCTTTGGTCTCCAACGAAAGCTGGACTTATTCTTGGAATTTGCTTCCAATCATAATCTCACGCCTAATCCAACGAAAACTTTTATATTGATTTTCTCCAAAAAAAAATTAGGATGTCATCGATATTCTTGGCATATGAACAATGTCAAAATTGAATACTCTCCGATGCTTCGCTATTTGGGATATCCCTTAGCTGATCAATATTCAATTACAATGTGGAAAAACTATCTTAATCAAAAAGTTAGGGGGCTGACATCTCAGATGAAAATTATTCATCAGAAATATTGTATGTTCTCCTTAATACCTCTAATTCAATTTTATCTGCAGAAGGTCGAACCTGTTATTCTATACTCCCTGGACATTTGTACATATGATTTAGATGCCTACTTAAATATCTTACAGGGGAAATTATGGAAAACAGTTCTGGGACTATCACTGTCGATCCCTAACGTTATGATTTGCCACAAATTAAATTTACTACAATTGTCAGTAAAACACACATGGCGTAAAATTATCAATCTAACCAAGATCTATGTTCCACCGAAAAACACTCTTTATGTTAAACTGAATCAATTATTGAGTGAATCACATATTAAATCACTCAACACCTACTCGCTTAAACTTACTTAAATATTACTTCTTATCAATGAAACTCCGTTATCCATGAGTATGGGGTTACCAAGCCAAAAACTTAAATTTCAAAGATTTTTTTGGTGTATAATGCTGGATGAAATGGGTAAATATACTTCCTTCAAAGAATACAATGAAGTCCGCGGCAGATGGGGAATTCGAATAAAATATCTCTTACAGTTCCCTTCAGCTCGCTCAAGGAACATTTATATGCGCTTTCGACTCAACCAATTTCACACCCGTGAACGATTCAAACATTGGACTGGTTATCTAAATAGCAACACTGATACTAGTTGCCGTTTCTGTAAAAACTGCACAGTACTAGAAACCCTTAAACACTTAGTGATTAGCTGTCCATTCTTTGAAGGTCATCGCATTCAATTTCTTGAGCACTTCTACTCAAATTGTGTAACCGCAAAGGAACCCTTATGGAAACGCTGTATGGAAGGCTTTAGTCAGAATCTCACTCTCCATCTGACTAACTTGCTGGCATTTATAGAGTCGAAGTTGGCAGAAGACCTGTAGGCCAAATAAAAACGAGTAAATCCTACTATTCGATCATGCAGATGGGTGAGAATGAACACTTAATATAATAATATCAAACGGCATTATTATGACTCCTAGGTAATCACATTAAGTACCGAATTGTAACCTTATTTTTTGAATGTTATTTGGATGTTGTTCTCAGAAATTTTTCGATTGTGCTTATGTCTCTATTTTTTTTTCAATTGTATTTTTTAATTTTCTTAGTTTTACTAATCAAATGGAAACTCGGTACTATCTTTTTTTTGTTTATTTAAAATGATGTCAAAGTTTCTTTGTTAGGGAAAGCCTTCTCTTCTTTTTAATTGTCAAGGTGTAATGTTATGTCTTAAATTATTGGTGCTTAGTATTTTTTCATTTTAATGTCAAATCTATTTGTAAAGGTTTTTACTTCAATAAACCAAAAAAATACTTAAAACTGCATGTCTGCGTTATGGTGGTGTGCTATGGAGCAGGCCTAACCTCTTCGGTGACAGGCTTACATACTTTTTCCATACACCCAACAGTGTAGCCCTTGGCCACACCCATCTCAACATAACAGAGTTATGCAGGTGAACAAGTGGCCAGGTACGTGCAGGTCACCCCTAGCCACTTCTAAGCATCCTCTACTTCACCACTTCTCCCACAGGACACACTAGAGGATTCGTCACTCCATCAGGTCTAGGCATATACTACACAGTGTAAGAATATCAACCAATCCCCACAACCATAAAAGCAAAATTTTATGCAATGATCACAATACGCACACCAAAGTCAACATTGTAAAACCTACTTCACTCCACAGCACATATTTGGCAGTGCAAGGTGGCCCCCCATTCATCAAAGGGTATACAGGCTTAGTACATGCAACACACCGTACTGCAGTGTATGTTGCAAGTTTCATGTTTTCTCCTTTGTACTCCCCTTCTGCCATTGCTCTACCATCACTGACCGCTGGGCCTCGCCACACACTACACACCCTAGTACAACTCATGTTTTACTTCTCATGTCATGTGTAATGCAAGCCTCATCTGCAAATATGCCTGCCAACTTTCACCCTGGCCACATCTTCACATACATGGCTCAACTACATTCCGTTGCCTGTGCAGAACGGTATGTGAGTGGCTGTGTACATTGTCCATATTGCAACTTTCTGATGCTGATGACTTCCTATCATGGCGCAATGTCGTAAAACACTTCCTCAAACAAGGGTCTTATAAGGGCCAAACCATAGCGAACGCACATGGTGACATGTGGCTCCCTATTGTGCAACAGGGGCAACGATGTGCACCATATGGTAATGTACCCACAGGAGCTCACTTCTGCTGTTCCATCAAGTGCACAAAGTCCTCTGCAACCATTGTGTGCTACTCATCAACTCCAAATGCATGCACAGTAACAACTGTGTTGTTGCATTATATTGTGGAGGCTATGATGAAAGCCTAGGCAGTTGGGTGCATGGCCAAAGGCCATAGGCCATGCACCCAACAGTCTAGGCCTATGCTACACTCACAACAACATAACAGAGCCATGCAGGCGACCAGGTACGCATGCGCCATGAATTGCAAAGGCAACATACGCACCAGCACTTCCACCCAACCGCCACACCATAAAGCAGGGCCGCAAGAGCACGTGTTCCACTTACCGTAATGCTGCAACATATCGCTGTGTTTGGCACAGCTACCCACTTCCAATCACAAAGCATTATAAGCATGCCAACCAAACAAGGCAATATTCACAACATTGAGCCTGCTCCCAACGCTCTAGTACGTGTATAGAACCAATGGTGCGTAGTGCACTACAACACTACGTAAACACATAGAAGAAACATTTGCACCAGGACCTCTTCCATATGTACACTGTTCTGTTAATACACCCAGTGGACACACTGCATGACTGGTCACTGCACCATCTCCATCCATACACCGACAACTGTAGGTTGTTCTACCAATCACCATACACATGCAACCAACATTGTGTCCACTGCAGCCAAATTGCATTTGTGATGTCTTCATTGATGTCCTGGGTGTTAGTTTTAGCAGTGCACGGTGGTGGCGCGAGTTATGGTTGCTAAGCTTACCATAACTGGCGAATTTTTGGGGGTTTTCGATTTTACTTGTAATCATAGTATGGATAGGTTGTTGTTAGTAAAAAGTAACTGTAACGTTCCTGTAACAAAAGTGTTTGCACTGAACTTGCTAGGTTGTTCTTAGGGCAACTGAAGCATAACATCACTTCACCAACGTTTTTTCACTGAATTTGATAGGTTTTTAGTAGGCTACTGTAACAAGACCCTTCCTTTAGCATAGTTTTTTCAGTAAAGGGGATAGGTTTGTAGTAGTGCTTAATCATAACGTCCCTTTTAGCAATGTTTTTTTTCTGAATTTCATAGGTTTTTACTAGGCACTGTAACCGGAACGTTACTTTAGCATAGTCTTTTCTGTAAAGATGATAGGTTTTTGGTACTGCAACTGAACCAAAACGTCTCGTTAACGGGTTGTCACTGATTCCTTGGCTGCCCTCATGATGAATTTGTGGAAAGGCCAAATTCTCTGGTGTATGTATCCATTTGTGCTACCCCTTCCTTTTCCTAACAGTGTTGGTGTATCTTAGCAATTACAAATGTACTTGGTAAGTGTTGCATTTGAGCAATATGGACGTTTCCTAGGCAGACTGCACCTGGGCGGCTCATGTGCAATCACACTGCAGGTATCCGTAGGTTCCTCCATTAGTGGCCGCATGGCCGCATCTTCTAATGCACTTTTATTTAGTTGTGGGAGCGCACGTGTATCTGTTGTACAGCAATACCCATGCGTAGGGCATGCTCTGTGTGCTGGTAACAACGCTCCTGTCGCTAGCCCTACGGATTCATGCGGTAGGCTACCACATTTTAAGTACTCCTGCCGACTACGTGGGTGGCTGTGCAAACCTACCAATATATGGCTGCAGCATGCCTGGCTGTATGAGGCCCACTGGTAAACAAGGAACGGCAAACTCCAGTGTAACGTGTCCATGTTAAATGTTACGTTAATTTGATTGATGTGCTGCTTGCCTTTCCATGACCCGTGAAACAGATACACCATCTCTGCACTGAGCACTGCGACGGAAACTGTCAAGGGGTCGCCTGCGGTCGTACAGTTGAAGAAACCATGTAACGGCAGGTGTGACTGTTTTTAGTGAGTCCACAAAATGGCAAAGCTGGTGCGGCTTGGTCACGCACATACTAGTGCATGTAAAGGCAAGTAAGCAAACAGCAGAATCTTCAGAGCGCAAATAATGTAATTGGTGGTTAGAAAAGTACTCTAGCCGTATGGGTCGCGTTGAATAATATCTTCCTTGCTCCACATAATGAAGCTGTGTTTCGCGTTGTTAGCATTCTTGTATTTCAGAATGCATGCATGTCTGTGAATGCTAGTCCTACGGCTAATGGCGTAGAATGAAGTGTTTGTACTGCATGTGCCGACAACTGAAATGGAAGCACAAGGGACCAGTGGGCAGGGAACTGCCCTTTGAACAATGCAGTAGGGTAATTTCATGTACAGCATTGTCCACATCTGCTGCAGCCAACAGGCAATACAAAAAGTACAAATACCCATGGGTATATACTGACTCTCTTGGCATTCAATTGTTAAAAAACTATTACGATACAATACCTTCAAAAAATTAATTAGAGAAATTTCTGATTTGTTAATAGTTTAATTCTTTTTCCTTAAATATAAACATTATTATCACAAAAACAGCAATAGCAAAAATACAACAGTCCACTTTTACTAATCATTAATTACTCTTTTTGCCTAAGAAAGATCAGGGTGAAGAACAATTAGACCGACAGACTAATATAATGCAATTTCATACTCTAAAAAAACCACACATCTGTGATATCATCCATGCAACACTCATCTGCATCACTCACAACCTCATTCAACAAAGACATTCATACATGTGCGACAAAACGCAGTTTATCACTTTTTGGCTAAAATGGACCAGTAAGACTAATCATTAGACCCTTGATGCCAGGCATGATTTCCTTGTCACAAAGATACATCACTCATATTTTATATTGCAGGCATACATTTTGATCATTCCAATGTGCTAAATTGCCACATATATGTACACAGAAGAACTGCCATTTTCTCTTCACAAAGGATGTTTTTGTCGACTCGAGTTTCGGGCTAAGCTTGAGACATTCTCATGCCGTAGCCCTCATCAGGACAAAAGGAAGACGATGCACGTTCAATTTCCGTTCACACTGATATTGATTGTCGTGTTTTTAATCACTGGGTTCTTTGTTCTTTTCTCCAGAAGTTCCTATCTCACATCACTGGGATGTCTTGGTCGTGTAGTCCTTTGTATTGAGCTGCTGTCTTCCATTGGTTGGGGTAACTTGACTGTGTCACAGTTCTCACAGCTTTCCTGTAGCCGAGCAAGGCTGACCAAGTCAGTCTTGGTTCATGCAAATTTCACCTGGAAGTACTCTGCATTGAGGTTGACACACCGTAGTAGTTTCTAAAGGCCCGGCCAATGCCACATCCCGGCTTGATTGCACACTTGAATACCAAAATAGATCTGTGTTTAGTATCCCCAAAGTGGCTCCTCCCAAGAGGTGCGTGGGGGGATCTTTTCCTGCACTGCTGCAGTGTCTGTTTCTCCTTGGGTGTGCCTGGGATCGAAATCCCATCCAGCCTCGCCACAACGGTCCATCTGGCTGTACGGCAGCCAACCGGGGCACTCCTGTAGGACAGCAGAGCTCTAAAACATCCTTGCAGAGCATATGCCGCGCTACAGACCCTTACCCAGCAAAGGGCATTGCATTGTGAATGTACTGCAACACACTACTCTACAGAGAGAAGATACACAGAAGTGTGTGGGAAGGGTCCATCCGGGAGCATGACAATGACTCATGCCTATGTAGTTGAGGGCCACCCAATATTTCCCTCTCTCTGCACGTCCCCTGTGGCGTGTTTTAGAAGACCAAAATACATAGAATGGAACTGGGAAAGGAAAGAAGGGAAATAAAGCTCCTTTCAGAGGTGAAAAATGCAATACCCAATGAACGGATGCAGGGCACGGTGCACCGTATACGCTCCATCCAATGTGCGCAAAATAAAGGGAGGCGTGACACTGTGCAAAACACTGTAGTGCAATCAGGTAGAAAGGGGTTTCACTGTAGAAAAAGGTTTCTTTACGTGTTGCAGAGCGGTTTGAAAAGTGTAAGTGCGCAACACTTACTTCAAAAATTCTTCCACTACTTTCAAGAAGGGCAGCAAGGCAATTTGGATAAGGCATGCAGAAATCGGGATGGCAGGAACAGTAAGATGATAGTTATTGGTGGGGAAAACTGTTAGTGCTGTGAAACGTCATAGTCCCATGTGTGAAGTATGCCATTGGCACACGTAGTACAAAGGCACAAATAGACTTCTTCACAATGTACCACGCTTTCTCCATTTGCGGACCAAATTAAAAATAATGCAGCCACATCAGTGTCTGCGTAATGCAATAGAAAGTTATACAGGAGATCGGAAACAGACGCGTGCCCTAGGCAAGTGCCTCCTTCATCGCAAACGGCACTGAAACTTGTGTAACATGCTGTGCAATTTTCCCACCACAATGAAGAACAATAATGATCACGCGCCACCAAAATGTTACACAGACAAACCAAAATCAGTCACTTCATTGTAGGTACTCCATAGCAGTACACATCCACATGATAGACTCCAAAATGAGCAGCCACTGCACCGTGTTTTCCATTCACTTTCAATCAATGTATTTAGAATTCACCCAAAACCCGTACGCTGTGGCTCGTGAAACACACAGCGATACCACCACCCTCTGCATTTCTGTTGACAAGTACACTGTGTACCACAGTCTTTGCGTACAAGCCACACCTAGAAATCTTATTGCCCAAGTCCGTAGCCTCTAGAGGCCCATTTGTATGGCCGTCATCTGCAAAAGGCACATGTGTAACACATGCAACCCTGCAACTATCTGGATGACCGCACCCTTTTTGTGCTGTGCGCGTGCTGGTGTGGGGGGATACTTTTCAACCAGGGTAGGGGACATCGTTAGTTGTGGTGCTCTGAAAAGAGCCTTTTTTGGGGGGTTTTTTGTTTTTAAAGGTGCTTCCATAGAAACACCTTTTTTTGCGGTTTTTATACGCATTTTTGTGTTTTGTGCATCAGCTCACATTCTTACAATAGGGTCTTCAGTGCAGCCTGTAGATTGTGAAACAAAATATCATTGGCACTGGTCGACAAAGAGCCATTTGCTTTGAAAAGGTGTATATATCAAGAACAAATGTTCTCATTCTCACAGGAGAACATCCCAGCAGCACTCAAGAAGTCACACATGCTTCTGATGTGAGACCCCTTCCAACCTCTGGCTGGCGACAGGAATCATTGGAATAGTCCCATACTCTTCTCGGTGGTATACATGAGAAAAGCACCTTGGCAGTAGGAAAAATGTGCTGCACTACTTTCATCCTCTTGAGTTAATGGTACACACGTGAACAAGGCGTGGAACCCAAGAGAAGACTCCAAAGTGCACGACCACAACATGTACAGTTGCGGAAGTGGCCCTGTGTCGATATTCTGCAAGCACACTGCCGAAACAGCACGCTTCCACACTGTGCCACAAAGCCTCCACTCCCTCCAAATCGAATTTAGCACAAAAGCCTTTTTGGAGGGCATACAGGAACAGATCTTCCACAAAGGCATCATCCACAAAAAAAACTGCATCTTGGCAAGTTTGCCAGCCACACTACACAAAGTAATTTTAAAAAGTATTGCCGCAAAATGACTTGCTAACCTCTAAAACCCGGTACATGGCCCAATGGGAGGCGGACCTAGGCCACCCAATCGAGGACCAGCTATGGGTTGACATTTGGTCGCGGGCCCACACTTCGTCATCTTGCATTACGAACAGAGAAGGCGCCTACAAAATCCTTCTTCGCTGGTATTATCCTCCCCTAAGACTACACCATATGAACCCCACACTTAACCCGAACTGTTGGAGGCAATGCGGCCAAGTAGGGTCTTTCTTTCATATGTGGTGGTCCTGCCCGAGGGCCCAGACCTTTTGGAAACAATGCCTAGCAACAATCGCAGACATCACTCAGGTACGACTTCCCCTGGAGCCCGAACCCATCCTCCTGGGAGCCCCGGTCCCCAGGATCTACCCTAGATCTGGCCCTATGGCCACACTACTATCCCAATGCCTACTGGCAGGCAGAAATGTAATAGCTCGCACTTGGAAAACCGCAGAAGGACCACTAATGCCTTTTTGGTGGACTAAAATTTGGGACATCTTAATCGTGGAGAAGGTGACGGCTGCCGGGGCAGGCCGCCTACATCGCTTCGAGAACATCTGGGACCCGATCCTAGACTTTGATCAGAATTATCCAGCCCTGACATACAAGCCCCAATTAGCCAGGAGAACTTTACGGGATGATAATTCGCAGCTGGGACAGGAAGAGGAACATTAAGACCCGGGGGAGGGGAGGGAAGAGCAACCAACTGTATTGCTTTTGTACCATATGTCGTGATTGATCAAGTTTTGTATCATTTTATCCTGCCTGTTTAAAATAAATATTTACAAAAAAAAAAAAGGTATTGCCGCCCTTTCCTGTGAGGCACACCCTGAGCTGAGCACCTGATTGGACAATGACCACAGTCCCATTTCCATTGGCCAGCATGGTGAGAAGCACAGAATGTGGCACGTACGCTTCCCCAAGTACCACAAGGGCCGCACCACAGTAAAGCAGGAGGGGTCCTTCTTCCCTGTGCACCATTTCTTGTCCATCACTTCCTCATTGGGGACAGTTAAATAGTCAGACACACATCCACCAATGGCATTCAAGACGTTATCATCTTAGTGTCACTTCTGTACAACACTTCATATGTACTGTTGTACATTAAGCCTCTGAGTGGCATGTCATTGTAAAGCACGTCCAGTAGAAAGTTCAGTAAAATAATGCAACATTTGTGCATCAACATTCATCCACATGTGCACCCATCCCCACAAAGTGGAGGTCTGAATATTATTTCTGTGAAATGTGTACAACTCTGTTATAAGTACTTGTGAGCATGGTATGTGCCATTGAGCGTCCATCACATTTGTAAAAATGTTACTGTTTTTTTCTCCCATGCACTGCCATGAAGTGACACGTCCATCCCATTTGCTTGCAACGTTTCCATTTACCCATATCACCCATTGTAATATCGCAACAGGAAATCTTTTCTTTCCTTCCGACAATAGTATGATTTATTTTCCCCACTAACCCATGTCTTACAGAAATTGTAAAAATGTGGCTTTAAAACCAGCACTGAATGTATATTAGCAACATATAAAGCAAGGTCAGAAAACCTCACTGTCTTTACAGCTTTGGTTCTCTGTAGGCTGCACTATTGCAACAGCGTCTGTCGAAATGTGCCTGCTTCTATTCTACACCCTCTGCAACTGATCCAGTAGAGGACTCTGCACCTCGTCCTTGGCCTCAAACCCAGGGATGGTATCTCTCTGGGACTGAAATGTCTGCACTGGCTCCCAGTACCTGCGAGGAATAAGGTGAAAACCCTCTTCATTATGCACAAGGCCTTCTGGGCCCTGGGGCTTCAATACCTGCAACTGTCACTTCCTAAATATGTGCATGCTCGAGCTCTTCCCTCATCCGCCTCCAACTCCCTCAGCCTCACTCGCTTCTGCAAGCAACCACTTGATGGTAGATCTCTTTCTTTGCCTGGGGCCTTCCTCTGCAATCGCCTCCCTGCCTCCCTGAAACTTGAGGAGAACCATTGTCGGTTCCGGAAGCAATTGAAAATCTTTCTCTTTGCCTCTGCTTTTGCTCCTCATCTCCCCTGCTGACTTACTGCCTAAAACTGATTCTGCACTAGATACCTGGCCACCCTCTGATCTCGGCCCAGGTCCACCTCCCCCTGCCAGTTGCACCCCTGCACTGCCTTTCTGGCAAACCCCTCACTTGGGGACTGTTTGCTGTATCCGTAACAGTTCCACCACCTCCTGATGTCAGCACTTATCCTTGCACTTGCCACCATCAGGCCGTCTTTTCACTTGTCATTTTTTCTTCTTCCCATGTACTGCACTTTCATCCTCCCCCCCCCATGCACTTGGGTGATCTGAGTGCCAACTGGCCTAGTAGGTTTGTTGTCTCTGTCTCCCCTCTGTTCCCCCCTCCCTTGCCACATTGCGCCTTGCACAACAAGTGTATAGGTGCATTGTAAATGCCATATCATACAATTTGACATGTCATAACCACATTGCATTAAAAACAACAGGATGCCTGCCACTTACCTTGTGCACTGCATGTTTTTTTTCCTGCAGTACCCCACTTACGGAAATCGTTTAAAAAATGCTTGTACAAAAGCACCACTGAATGCATGTTACCAGCTTCAAACAAGTAAATGCAGTGCATGCATACAAACAGGATTCCTGCCCCTTACCTTGCACACTTCCACCATAGGCTTCTGCACTTCTTTGTACAAAGAGACCTTCTGCCACAGTTTTTGCTTACACACCACAACCACAAACCTTAATGAGCAATGCCTTAGCCTCCATAGTCCCATTTGCATGGCTCCCATCCTGCAAATGGCCGGATGTGGTATGTGTAATTCTGAAACTACCGCAGAATCCGCAGAGGAGTTGTGCTTGGGGGGGTGGTGGGAGAGTGTGAAACAGGGTTGTGGTTTGGGTCTCTAGTACTGTGTCCTGTTTTTGTTGTGTACGTGCTTGCATACAATTTTTTTTATCTCTTTCGGTGCGTTTGTTTGCTTCTCCTCCTGACATTTCTACCGACTGTAGGTGAACGCTTCTATTACATTTCTACAGGATTCTCTGCAACGCTTCGTGCATAGTGGCAAACAAAAGAGCATTGCCAATGGAGGTAAAAAAAAAATCAATTTCCTTGAAACCACTGCAAATCTTGCTCGTTAATGCTTTCTTAGTTTGTGCAGAACATCCCAGCACTGCACATAAAAAGTCACACATGCTTCTGTTTATGAAGCACGTCCCGACCTCTGGCTGTGGACAAATTATACTGGCATGGTCCCATGCTCCTCTTGGTGGTATGGCTGAGAAAATCACCTTGACAGTGGGAACAATCTGCATCACTCTTGTCATCAACTTCTTGAGGTGACGGAGCAAACGTGAGCAGGACATGTACCCCAAATGTAGTGTTCCATATTGCATGACGACTACATCAACAGTACCAACAGAGGCCACACATGTACAAAGGAGAACCATGGCACTTAAACTCCACTCATAGATTGTGCCCCAAAAACCTTCCACTCCTTCCAACTGAAAGTTAGCAGCAATGCCTCTTTCCACGGCATACCTGTGCAGATATTGCACAAAGGTACCACCCACGATGAGCACTCTGCGTCTCTCCATCTCTACCAACCTCACTGCATTGACTTTTGGGGAATGATATCACCGCCCCTTCCTGGCAACCACACCCTCGACACCTGATTTGGTAAATCCCACAGTTCCATTTCCTTGCCCACCATCCTTAAACGGGCAGAATGTGGCACGTGCGTGTTTCCAGCTACAGTGAGTACCGCGCCCCAGTAAAGCAGGGACAGTTCTTTTTCCCTTCTACTCCACCCATGCATGGAAGGCGCGAGGCCCTCACCACAGAGAACACACCATAGTACACACTAGGTTTAAATGCTCATGTCATGTGCACTGCACTCCCCATCTGCAATTGAGCCTGCCAGCTTTCACCCTGAGCACATATTTGGATGTATGGCTGCATAACCTTGCGTTGGGTGTGCTGAACGGTATGTAGGAGGCTGTGTACATTAGCCATAGTTTACACGTGTGCTGCTGAGCACGTCCTTTCATGCTGCAATATCTTAAAGCACTACCTAAAGCAAGGGGCTTATAAGGGCCAAACCATAGGAAATGCAAATGGTGGCATGTGGGCTCCCTATTGTGCAACAGCGACAGTGATGTACACTCTATGCTAATGTATACATAGCAGCTGACTTCTGCTGTTCTACCAAATCTACATTGTCCTAAACAACCACTGCGTAAAAGTCACCAACCTCAAATGCATGCAGATTGACAACTGCATGGCTGCATTATGTTGTAGTGGCTGTGATGTAGGCCTAGGCTGTTGGGTGCATGGCCTACGGCCTTCGGCCATGTTCCCAACAGTCTAGGCCTTGCCCACACCCACCACAACATAAAAGAGCCATGAAGGCGAACATGTAGGCATGTGCCACAATTCAGAAAAGCAACATAGGCACCAACGCTTCTACCCAACCTCTGCACCCTAAAGCAGGGATGCAAGCACACATGTTCCACTTACCGTAATGCACAAACATACCACAGTGATTGGCACCGCTACCCACTTCCATTCAGAAAGCATTGTAATTATGCCAACCAAACACAATCTTCACAACATTGGTCCTGCTCCCAACACACTACTACGTGTATAGAAGCAATACTGCAAAGTGCACTGCAACACTTATCTGCGCTATGCAGACTCCCGAGCACACATGAGAACCAGTTCAACCATAACATTGTCTATATGTACACTATTCCTATACTGCACTCAGTGGACACACTGTACGACTGCTCACTGCAGGATCTCCACCCATACACCAACAACTGTACGATGTGCTAACAATCACTACATGCAACCAAAAATGTCTACAATGCAGCGAAATCACACACACAAAGGAATAATGTGGCACCTACTTGCAACCAGTGGACATTGCTTTTCAACCTGTGGACATGTTTTTCTGTGCAAGGACTCCAGCCATGCATCGAAGGGGCTACGGACTTACCAGACACAGCACACCATAGTACACGCTATGTTTAAAGGTTCATGTCATGTGGAATGCACTCTCCTTCTGCAATTCAGCCTGCCACTACTTAACACAGAAAGAGATTGCCGCTGGTGCTTTCATGCCATAACGTAGACTGCCTGCAATCACCACACAAGGTTGTTGCTTGCTGAGTTAACCGCAAATTGGCATAGTATGCACGGAGACCACTGGCACACCAGTCGTCTTCTTCTAATGAGATATATCACATGAAGCACTTCTCACTCCCCTACCCTTTCCATCTCTTCTTCCCACCACCAGATGCCGTAAACTGTTTTCCAGGCCCTTTCGCCGCCGCATTGTCCTCGGATACAACACACCGGTGTTATCGACAACTATTGATGCACAACACGTCACTGCACACTGTAGTGCAATCAAAATTTTGACTGTGCAGCGAACATGCAAATGGGACGCCGTACCGGAGGCAGATATGACTACTTTTAGTTGCCACACTGTAACATACTAGAGGCCCAGCCATGAACACAATGCCTTAGCGGCTTGGCACACACACCACAACACCATACTCCGATACACCATGGCGGCGTTTCCCAAAAACGTTGACGCGTAGCACGCTTCTCTCCAGCCAACCACCGGCTGCGTCCAAAGTTTGTCGACAGCGCAGCGTAATGCAAGCCAATTAGCCTTCTGTCCACGAAGCGAACAGGCAAATGGGTCCGCAGAGCCGAGTCAGATATCTCTAATTTTTTGAGACGTACATTTCAGTTCTTTGCAACGAAAGTACTTGTTGGATTTCCACCAAAAGCACGCTTTCTAACCCAAGCCCCCGCTCCTGCCACAAATTTCCAGTCGTTAACTTCTGGAGATCGTTTCGACTCAACCCCTATAGGGTACCATGAAACTGCCCCGATGAAGGTGGGAACATATAACCACCGAAACGAAAAAGGATAAGGGGGCCCGGCTTCCATCTTTTCAAAAAAACTTTTGAACTTTGTCCACTCGCATGTATTAACTAACCTGGAAGGTATCATGAAAATATCCATGTCTCATGCTCCCCCTAAATGCGTAGGCAAACCCAGTGGGGGTTTCCCATAAAAAAAAAAGTCCTGGAGAATTTTTTTTTTAAAACTAGAAAATTCTAGGACTGCTGTTTTTCTCCATAATTTGAATATATGGAACTGTGACCATATTATGGTTATATTTTATTTCTATTTTTGCTCTTCCTATTAGAGGTTATCCTCTACTGCTCTTCCCCCCTTTTTAAGCACTGGGTTGTGGTTTTCCACGTTTCCACCTTTTACATTTCTCTTGTTTTCTTCTGTCCTTTTCACACTATTTATGTGAAAATATGTGATTGAAAAATGATGAAAGAAAAAAAATGTTGTATCTTTCTCCATATATGTTCATGACGTAATCGATTTTTTGAGTTACAATCCAATACTGAATATACTGTCTTTTTTGTTGATTGTTGTTTTATTATTCAAAGCACTAAAAAGAATATATATAAAATGCTATCATTCACACACTGAAATTGTTGTGGTAGATGTGGGCATTTTACATATGAACCATGCATGAATATGGTCCCAACGAGCAGTTAGATTGGGTACAAGTAAACCCCAGTTAATGTTGAGTACTCCACCTACTTAGCACATTAGGCGAGGTGTTGAGTGCATTTTTCTTTTTGCAGCAACAAAAAAGGGATAACAGTATTTCTCACCCGGGCCTGCAGAAAGGTTATTCCTAATTTGTATCTGATAGCAGTCATTGGGATATTATTGGGCAACTTCAACGTCTTTCTCCACATCCTTCCATCCAGTATTTCCCAGAATTTCTCTAACTGAAAGTAGTACAGCTCCATCCCATATGTCAATTTTGGCACAACTTTACCCTCATAAAAACCAATTGACGGTTTAATAGAAAAGCAACCACATTTTTTATTTAATTTCATCATTTGGTTAGTTAGGGGTAGAGCCTTCTGTTTGAGGAAAGAACGGAGTCCATATCTCGATGTTTGGGCCATTAAATAGAATCCCAAATAAAGAACATTCTGGGTACACTCTATAGGCACGCCCTACATACTCCAACCCTGCCTTTTCCTTCTCTGGCCCCTCGACAACACCAAGATGCAGGTCTTCTTAGGATTGACAAGCAGTCCATTTTCAGAAGCAAATGCTGCTAATTTATTAATAAGACGTTGAAGACCCACTTTGGTGCAGTTGAGCAGCAGGAAATCATCTGCTTATGCCAGCCAGGGGATACGCAGTTCACCCAATTTCGTGGTTACCAGGCCCACTTCTGCAAATACTCTCCAATGTCAGATATGTATAAATTAAAAAGACAGGGGGCAAGGGAGAACCCCTGTCTCAAACCTACTTTGGGTTCGATCCGACTGGACAAATTCCCCTCCAGTTTAAGCCTAACCCAGATTCCTGCATTATCATAAAGTGACATTATTAGCCTCAAAAGGCCTCCTAGCAATCCCCATTTTGCCAATTTACCCCACAAGTGGTTCTGAATAACCTGATCAAATGCTGTTGACAAATCAATTGATGCTACATACATTTCTCTGCCATAACTTCCCCATGCATTATCCTGAAGTGCCCTCATTATCAATTCATTAAGGTTTGTGGAGTGACCTACTGTAAACCCTGTCTGAAGTTTGTTCAATTGATGGGAGCTGGACATCCACTCATTCAAATGTAATAACAAAATAGATACAATTTACAGTCGGCATTGATTAATGCAATGGGTCTATAGTTTCTAGCCTGATCTCTCTCACTGCGTTTGTAGATGGGGCCTACGTAAGCAGTTTGCCAAGTACTGGGAATTGCACCGCTTTTAATAATGTTCTTAAATAGGGTGAGGATCTGTGCCAAGGCGATCGGGTGGCCCTTATGTGTTATTGGTCAAGCAATTCGGTCCTGCCGCATGGGAAGATTTCGCTTTTTTAATGAGCCTCAACATCTCCTCTTATTCAATGATAGGCAGCCAGTCCTTGACATCAATAGGGCATAGATCACTAAGGTCATCTGTCAAATTCCCAGGGGGACCCCCAGAGAGGTCAGAAAAGAAATCTACCCATTGAGCTTCAGAGACTGCATTCAGTTGGCTGACAATTACTTTGAGGCCACCTTCGTTAATCAGTGCCCAGAATGCCCTTAAGTCTCTTTTCACTAGAGTTTGCAGCATAATTTCCACATCTTTTTGTAACATCGCTGCCTTTCTAGATCTACAATAATTTATTTATTTTTATTTTACTGATTTTAATTGGGATTATTTTTTTGTAATTGATCACAGCCGGCGCCACAAATAGATCTCAGATTTCGATGCATAGTGGCTTTCTCAAAGGCTAACTGCTGATCAAAAACATGTCCATTTATGGCTAGCGACTCCTAGGCTCAATTTGGGGGTAGCCTTATCAAATAGGTCACCCAAAAAATGTGTTCAATTCCACTGGAGTGAAAACATGAAGTTTCCATTTCAAGGAACTGGAGCTCATAACACTAGTTAATTCCTTATTAAGGGTCCCTATGTTTCTTGGAGTCCACCTAATCCCTTTACCCTATCCCACTATTCTCAGGTTGGCCAAGTCCCCTTTAAGTGCAAGTCCACTTTCAGGACACTATGGTCACTCCACAGATTGGAGAAGATCTTAACATCTTTATTACAATTTGATTAGAGAATATCCGCAAATATATAATCATCTATGTTCAAGGAACTGTCTGTTACGCTCACCTGGTCTCTGCGGAGGCTTTGGGGGCACGGTTGCAGCTCTCCCGGGGGTGAGGTCGCTCAGGTCCGACTTCGCCCTCTGCGCTTATGTGGTGACTGGTGGTAATAGGTGATGCTGCTCGGGACTGCTCCTCCGTGGAGAATAGGGGGTGTGAGTATGCCAGCTTGTGCACCTGACCCCTTCCAGAACCCTTCTCCCAAAGCATGGTACCTGTGGGATGCGCTGTCCCTGGAAAGCTCACCTGTTGATTAGTTTTGGCAAGCACTCCATCCTGCTGCTTCTGGCACGGGCGCTTATATGATCTGGACCGAGATCCTTCACTGGTCCCTTGCACGTGGTAGTCCAGTCCTGCTGCGACTAAGCCACTATACTTCAGGTAAGTGTTCCTGTTTGCCTTTGTCTTTCCTCGTCTGTTTTTGTTGTATTGTAAAGTTTGTTGTCTTGTATTGCTGTCCGTTCCACTTTTGATGTTTTGCTCTTTTGCTTTCTTCCCTTGCAGGTGATGTTGCCGGCCCTGCAGAAGCTGCGCAGCTCGAGGCGACAGCCGGAGGGAATGAGGAACGATGCTGCAGCGGAACAGTCGCTGGTAAGTTGTTAACTAGGTGGCACGCGGGGTTCAAATGCGGCGCGGCCCTAGGACGGATGTTCTAACCTTGTCCTCCTTCTTCACAGGGTCTGAGTTTGTGGATGCAGAGTGCAGTGCTGCGGCGTCGGGATCAAGATCACTGGATGTCAGGAGATGAGTCTGCAGATGAAGCACTGGTTTCCTGGAGGTGAGTATGCAGGAGAACGCCTGGTTTCAAAGGTAAGTAAACTGGTCCAAGTGGCGGTGAGCGTCACGTTGCACGCGAGTGCACAATAACGCGAAGCACCGGCCTTGAGGATGGAGCAGCTTATATAGCTGAGCTTCTGAAGTCACGCCCACCAGGTTCACCCTGCCTGCTACACCCGATGAGTCAGCACATGAAGACCAGGCCTAGGGAGCCACACCCGATGAGTCAGCACATGAGGATGTTCTCTGGAATAAAGGCTTTCAGCTCCTGGAAAGTTATTGTAAAATAAAAGCACTCCTGTACTGAAATAAAGTGTTCCTGCTCACATCTCTATATGAGCCTGGCGCCAAAGGTGCCAGGACTGAGTCCAGCCAGGGCCCTTGTGTTTATAGGTCCCAAAGGGACATAATTGAGTCAAGTGACCCATTGCCCCCATCCCTAGATGGTGTGGTTTTTATGTTCTGGGGCCTGTGGCCATGACACTGTCTCCTCGATGCCAAGTTGGAATGGTAGGGTTCGCAACATCAAGATCTCCATTCGGACACACCAAGCCCAATGCCTCAAGCGAGAGGTTCCACATTTCCCCCCAATATAACTTATGCGCTCCATTCGACCCGCCTAGCAGATCTCGCCCAAATCAGTATAAGGCTCATCATGCGACAAACAGCAATCCAAATTAAGATCACCTGCCAAAAAGACTCTACCATTTGGGACAGCACCTTGCCAGTCATGGATCAAGTTTGTTATGATCTCCACGAATTCACTGAATTCGGCAATTGCCCTGTGCCAGTAGACGTTAATCATGAGAATATCGAGTTTTCCCACCGGGGATGAGGCTATAACGGCAAGGATCCCCAATGGTAGGTTAGGCACTGTCCTAGATGAAAAACGTAAGGTCCCTTTGATATCATGAGGCCCACTAATGGTCTCCCTCTTATTATATTTAGCTAATTGAGAGAAAACCTCATAACCATCTATAGAGAGGTTCACTAAGTGCCATGTTTCTTTTAAAAAGATATAATTACTGTCTTTAAACACGGCAACAGTTTCGGGATTCGATAGAAGATGTAGGTTCCCATAGTGTTCCATGACAACAGCTTCAGGAATATGTCCTCCTCTGTCAAAACTTTAAAAGCAGTGTTTATCATAGGGCTATCTTCTCAATAGGGCAGCTGTAATTTGTGCCCAATCCTGGTTCTGTTTATTGGACTTTTTGTGCTGTTGTCTCCCTTGCCACGAACTATGTCTGTCAGGATGGAACACAACCTTCAAATTCTCATCATAATTAGAATTTGTATTCACTGTTATTTACTTCTGTGTACTTGTCCTTTAACTTCCCCAAGCACTTGATTGATTTAGAAAACGTAGTATTCAAACCGTGGAATTTTGTGCCCTACTTTTGGTGAGTAATATGTTCACAGAGTACAACCCGGTGTGTCAACTTTCCACTGTGGCCTCTCAAGCATTGTAATTTCTTTCAAGGCTTCGCCGCTCTCTCTCGGGTCCTCCTCTGTGTTCAGCTTCTTGTCACGGTTCGAGTGACTCTGCTCTACAGCAGAAGGATGTTTGCCTATTGCTCCGGATCCCTTGCCGGCGTAAAGCTTCTCCGCTGCTTTGCGTCCCAGTCCAGCATCTCTGGTGCCCTCAGGGATGCGTCTCGTGGTCAGTCTCTGCCTTCCCTTCTCTCTGTGTCGTGACTCTAGTTTTCCAGCCTGAGCTAGGGAGATTTCTCTGCTCTTGTCTGCCGTCTCTGTGCTCGAATGCTTGGCTGACAGCTTGCCTTCTCTCTGCTTCTCGACCCGCGTCAAGTGAAGTGAATCTCCTTCCATCTTTACGCTTTCTGCTTTTAAACATCGCGCCATCTCCTGGACTCCTCAAACAACTGAGAACGCCTTCAGTTCCGGGCTCTGTATTGCACCCATGCTCTTCCTCGTCTTAGTGTCTTTACAGAAAATTTTAGAAAACCTTCTATTATCGGTGTAAGGTGGTTGAACTGGGGTTCCACCACAATAAGCTATAAAGATTTGGGAGTTTGGGGGGCGTCATGTTCAGAGTGTAAAAGGGGATGTCTCAGAGTTTTGATATTAGTCAGCACGGGGCATTCTAATCCTGCGTTACAGTATGCAATAAAGATCTGTGGTATTAAGGGCGGTCATCAGGTTCTAGGGGAAAGGGGAAATAGCATCTCTCCTCTAGCGATGCCCCTCCAGTTCCACGAGGGTCGTCTCCCCCTTCCCCCAGGCCCTCTATGTGGCCCTCCCTCTGACAGTCACCCACAGAATCAGGGTCAGGCAGCTTCTGCCTTTACCTCGCCTTATAGTGAGACTTTCCCCTGGAAAGGCGTGATGACCTCACCAGATTCATCACACACCTAATAGAAAAAGTACAGTTAAATCATGTATTGGGGAACATTTTGATAAATGATTCAACAATGGTAACCACACTGTAAAATTAAAAAATCAAGATACGTTGACAAAAAGCTTCACACAATTTGTTTACACAATACATGTTAATTCAGAGTATGATGTTGATTATCTCAAAAAGCACATTTGCTATAATGCTTGTGGTAAAATTTGTGAAAAAATCATGACCAGCAGATTGTAAAAAAGTGCTTGAATAATGATTCATGATTTTACCTACAGACCTAGGCAGCAAGCCCAATAACAAAAGAGATAAAAGTTGAGATAAGGAAAAGAGAGAAATAAGTCTTATTGTACCCACATATATATTGCAGATCCCTGCTTTCAAAACACCTGAAGAAATAGAATGATGGATTTCTAACCACAACCTGATTCAAGTCTTTTAGGCAAATTTGCATGATAGAGTTTTTGTATCCGGAGCAAAGACGGCAGAGAATGCATTGCTCATTCACCACTTTAACAACCTTACAGGGATGTAGAGAACACTGCCCCGTCAGACAAGCACAGTGTTTCAAAATCAAGGAGCAAAGTAAATGTAGTGTAAACAAAGAAGCTCCCAAACTCGCTGAATGAAGGGTTCGGACACTGCTGTCCTCACGTTTGGGCAGAGAGATACTTCGATCACCGTCTTTGAGACGTAGAGCTCAATGGACATCCGCATATGCACCACAGGGATTTCACGATGGGGGTGATGCTATGAGTCACATTTAAAACTGCAGAATGCACACACCGGTCAGAGAAATCACCTAATTAACCAATACAATGAGCGCTAGGTAAAGGGATTTGAAAACCCATTAAAGGAAATACAAAACAAGAACCAATCCTAAACTTTGATGTAAACCCCTAATAGGCTCTTCCAATCATAAGACGGGGAAGGAAAGAGGAAAAGGTGGAGGAAGACTGAGGAGAAGTTTGGAAGAAAGCAGCCTTGCTTTCAAACCAACCCTGGAAATAAAGGCACCCGCTTCCTGGAAAGAGTACTTTTCCTCTTGGCCAGCCTGCAAGGTAAAATGCTTCCTGAAGAGGGGAGCAGTGTGGGATCAGGCTGATATAAAACTGTTTGCCTTGGAAGGACCCTAAATGAGGGAAGGATAAATGCCCATTGAGAGTGAAAGTGTCATGAACCGCCGAGTGCATCCATTCTGGACATCATGGTCCCTGACCCGTAGAGGACTGAATTCCGTGATCCTTCCAACATGGCCGCTTGGTGCGGAACGCAGCTTGCCAGCCTTTACGCGCTACGTTCAACTTCCTACAAAACAGTCACGCCCCCGTGGCTCTGCGCGTTTTAAGGCTACTGCTCTGTGTAGTCAGACGTGTGTCGCCGGAGTTCGCTCGGGGCTTCCTTCCGAGTCCTGTTTTCCTGATTCCTTGAATTCACTTCCTTTTCTTTTCCCTTCCTCGAACTTACCCCATCAAGCTTCTTCCTGGATCCTCTCCTGTGCTCTGGTCACGGCGTTCCGTGCCTCCGAGCTCGGACATTGTTTCCTTCCTGGTTCCCGGTCCTGGATACCTGAATGCCACTTTGTGTAGGATTGCTATCCTCAAGCTGGAATCCAAAGACCTGCACACGGGCCTGTACAAATCCCAGATGGTGCGAAAGAAATCATCCAAGAAGGTTGCAAGCAAGGAAAAACAGGTGAGAGGCGGAGAGACTTGTGACAGAAAGCTGATGAAACCAAGATCTGATAGGAACAGCAAGTGAATCTTGAAGAACCCATTGTCTGGAAGAGACCGCAAATGAATGCTGTTGGAGCCAAGGTTCTGGGAGAGGTCTCAAGTAACTTCATGGGGTAGATCTAGAGTGAACACTGAGAGATTCCACAAGAGTCTTTCCGGAAAACGATTGCAAACTCGAGGTTGAGTTAAAGTCTGAGACAATGAACATAACTGGGATACGTTTTGAGAGACCTGTTAAAAGCAAGAAGACAAGAGAAGGGTACATGCTGTGATTAAACCTAGGAAGAGCCATTTTAGGAGAATTTGTTGGTTTGCTTTGTTGGATTGGGGCTGCACATTTAAGATTAGGATATGTGAGCTCTTCTAATAGGCCAAAACCTTAGAACATTTGTGCTAACCTCTTAGTATAGCCTGCGGGCTAAAAGACTCATAAAGACTGAGATTTGGATCTTTCAATTGTCCTTATCTTTTGAACATTATTGTGCTGAACAGGGTGTCTAAGGACTCTTAAGAATGGTTTAAGAATGTTTTGATTTGAACTTATGTTCAAATCACCTTTGAAGGTGTGGGTCATTGGAAGAAAGCCCCACTTTGCGTTGACCCATCCCTGACACATTTTCCTCTACGAATATCCTTTTTGTTTGTGGTCATTTGCATAGACCTTTTAAGAGCTTGATCTAACCCCTTCCCTAAAGTTAATGTGTTTCTGACAGATGGGTCATAGGAGAATATGAGAGTCACCTTTGTTAGTATCCTTCAGAATCTTGCTATTACTCTTGGGTTCTGTGGCACTTACTTGAGGATTTGCCGGTTTGTTCTTGGAGAGAGTTTGTTAGGATGAGAACTCCTGCGTAGAGTGATTGTGGTCTTGAACATTTTCTATTTATCGAATGTATGAGACTGAATTTATGGAGCCCCAAATCCTTAGATATTCTTGTAGTCTGATTTTCTGAGGCCCTATGAGATTTCAATAGATCATGATACAACACTTTTCAACACACCTGTATGGTGAAGACTCCTGATTTCTAAATATCTAATTGCGTTGATGATATGATGGAGCCCCAAATCCTTAGATATTCTTGTAGTCCTTTCTAGAGGGATTTGCATCCAGAACTGATTTCCTGAGACCCTCCGAGATTTCAATGGATCATGATACAACACTTTTGTACACACCTGTATGGTGAAGACTCCTGATTCTAAATATCTACTTGAGCTGATGATAAAACAGTTGTTCACTTAAGAGGAGCTGGGAGCTATTTAGCTCCTGCTTCTAGCCTAGTAGAGCCTGGTTAGCTTGAAACCAACAGCTAACAGGAGCTACTATTAGCTCCTAGGGCCAACCTGTGCCTTGCGAACATGTAAATGTGACATTAACTTTCAGTATTTGAGAATGAAATAGAACACATTTAATATACATTTAAGTACAGTGGTTCAAACAAAAGGGCCAAAAAGTTATAGGAGCGTCTCTGGTAGCTCCTGCCTCCCCTGTGATAGCTCCTGCCTTCAGGATGATGCCCAACACCCAGGAGCTGCTTTTATCTCCTGCTCATCGAATCTGAATTTCAGACCCTACTTTTGCACATACTCTGGCTTTTAAATACTCATTGTTTTTCTAATTTATACATGGGTTTCATCAACAACAACATGGAATTGGTTAATGTGAATCCTATTGGACATTTAAGAAAAGACTGGTTTTATTCAAGAATGCTATTGTGATAAAACTGTGGAAATTCTGTAATTATTGTTGGGGTCACACACTTTTAGTGCACACCAAAAATGTTTTTAAGTGACTTGAGTCTAAAATACTAACATTAGATGATGATTAAAATTAAAATCATTATAAATGTTTTACTTTTTTGTAGGAGGAGCAGGTGTTTTGGGGTTGGAATAATGACGTCAATGTTTTTGACACGAACACTCAAACTTGGTTACAGCCAGTAGTTAAGGTAAGTGTATTTGGGTGTGCTTGCTTCTTATAAGTAGTGAGTATTCCCCATCAATCAGTCAACTTGCGAAAGTGATCTAGTATAGCTCTTGCAACCATGCATATTAATTAACACACTTTAACGGGCTGTTTCCAATTGTTAATGCAGGAGACGAAGAAAGAGCTAATGTTTGCCTGTACGACTGCATTCATAGTGCAAGTGAATATTTAGTCCACTTAGCTTCAGTATAAGGCCCCATTAAGAGCATCCTAGTCCCAAATGCAAGCTCCCACCTGGTAAAAACTAAATCTAGCAGTCATTTTGGTTATCAGTTCTTAAAGGCAGTGTGGGCAGGACTAATGGTAATGTGATCACGACCAACATCAATCCTGAAATGTGGATATATCACTTATCTGCTATACATAGCAGTAATGTGACTGATGTAAATGAAAGTGAGTAGACAAATAAATGTCCGTGTTTGGTGACCACCTCCGAGACCCTTAAAGAAGGCCTACTGTCAGTTGAGGAAGTGATGTGTCGGGAGCAAAATGGTTGCCCTGGCTACTATAAAGCACTCTGCTTTATTTATTTAAGTAATGCATATCTCCTTGGTCCCCCACCTTAGTGAATGTTATGAAGGCAGTTATTTATACTGCTAACACCATAGTTGACAGGAAACATCCAGTTGTTGTACCCTTTCTTAAAAAGGGAGACCGGATGGACACTAGATATTGCTGGTGTGTGTTTGTGTGCGTCTGTGTGTGTGACACAATTTTGATGCAAATATATGCAGGAGAAGACACCCCCACAGCCCATCCCTTCTCCCCATAAGCCCACTACATTATTTATTCACATTAACTCACCTCCCACATATATTTGTGGCAAAATTAATTAAAATAAATGTAATGAAATAGAATTCGATGGAATCTGCCACGGCAAAACCTCCCTATCCCACTTGAAAGAATACAGTTTCTCCATCATGGGGTCTTCATTATTATTCACAAATCCTGAATATCTCTTCGCATGTGCAGGGTCACTTTCCACAATTATAAACACAGAGACTATCATAATTATATTAATTTAATAGATCTAATGCCGTCTGCTTTATTTTGTGACCTTTTCACATTGAAAAACCTTTTTGGAACTGTACCCTTATCTTAACCTTCTGGTTAGATCTATTAAGTAACTTGTATACCATTCCAGATAGAAGCATACACTTAACAGCTGAAATGTTGCCCCGGGCTACGGGTTGGAGTGATTGAGGAATTAATTTTAGCCAGAAAGTACTTTTTCTCCTTTGCGCAGTAGCTGGGTAAAAGGTTGTATGGGACTGGAATGACTCAGTCCCTCATTCCGCAAGGTTCGATTGGATTGTGGAAATAGATCATCCACAGTCATTTGAGAAAGTGATGTTTGATAGGAGGGAAACCGCCAGGTTGTTTGGGGAAACATTGTGCAGTGTTGGGGGAATGAGACCTAGGCTTGTGAATGTGTTGCTTATGATGGTAAAATGATCATATCCTAGGACTACGACAATCTGGCTTTTTTCCACGGCCATGGCACAGAATCAGCACTACTTGATTAAAAAAATTAGTTGGACGAGATCATTCTTCTCCTCCTAGACTTGTCAGCTGCCTTTGACTTAGTGAACCACAACATTCTTTCACCAGCTCACTACCTCTGCCCATTTCTCACCGAAAGCCACCGCCTGGATCGCCTTATTCCTAGAAGGAAGAGCAATGAGATTTTTTTTCAGAACAGGCCTGTGCCATCCCCGCCACCATCTACTGCGGAGTCCCACAGGGCTCGTGCTTCTCGCCCACACATTACAATATCTTCACAAGACCACTGTTCAACATCCTTGACTCCATCGGCGTAGTCTAAACCAACTATGCAGATGATACACAAGTCTTACTCCTCATCACAGGTAACTGAGACTCCCACACCAATACCCTCAATACAGCTTACTCCACCATTCGGGCCTAGATGGCTGAGAACTGGCTGTGCCTCACTGGAGAAGAAATCCTGGTTGTGCCCAAGAAACCCTTAAAAAGCTCAACAGCCAATACACTGCATTCACCATAGACCACATACATATTTCTGTATCTTCATCAGTCAAAACCTTAGGAGTCCATCTAGACGCCACCCTCTCGATGTCCCAACAGGTTAGCGCCATTGCATCCAATGATGCCTACTCAACCAAACTACTCAATGCAGCAAAACCCTACCTGTCCACTATTGCCAGAGCCATCATTGGGTCATAATTTGACTACTGCAGTGTCCTATTCGCTGGCACCGCCTCAAAAAACCTAACAAAACTACAAATCATCCAGAATAATGCACTCCGAGCCGCCCTCAGCATTCCCAAAAGGGATCATATAAGTGCAGCAAGGCGTAAAGCCCACTGGCTGCCCATCAGAGTACGCATCCTTTTTAAAACGCTAGCCATCACTCACAAGTGCATTGCCAACACAGCCCCCTTCCCTCTCCAACAAGGTAACTAAGGCAAGTTCATCCAGACCCACCAAACCACCCTACTCCGATTGTCTTGTTCTGCCCAAAGTTAAACGCACCAAAGCAGGTGGGGCCAGCTTCCCTTTCATTACAGCCAGATATTGGTACGCCCTGCCAACTTCGCTTAGAGCAGAACACTCTCACTAAATGTTCCAGAAAGCTCTCAGAACTTGGTTGTTAACCTAAAATCATGTACACGCCTTTCCATGTCTACCCATGTAACTATGTATAGCCCGTACCCAATATTTTGCAAGAATTCTACTGCACTCTGTAACAGCGCCTCGATGCCCATGGGCTGAGGTGCACTTTATAAATGAATAAAATAAATAAGAAATTATGAGTGTTAAGATGGAGTGATGCCTCAGTTAGTTTCACGGCCCTGCTATGCCACTGTTTTTTGTTACCTGTCAGTCTCCATCATGCCTTTGTGTCTCCTGTTGTCTTGTGTGTTGGTCTTTGAATTGATGGATTCACTATAGAAGTAAATTGCACCAGGCTTGTTCTTAAATTGTAATATTGTCTCCCATGTACACCAGCTTGGAGAAGTTGTCCTACTCTGAAAACTTGAAAATGGAATTGAAAAAAAAAAACGATGAACCTGCACAAATCACACAGATGCTTTTTGACTACAACTGAAACCCAAATATACCTTCCTATAGCCTTTGCATCACCGTGAGACCAAGTTATGGTACACCCAACCTCGTGGGGCACTTGGTGTAATACTCATTGAACCCTCAAATCAAGAACCCGCTGCAGGGTTTCAGAATCATTCTGAAACCGAGGTCATGGAGCTACATCAAAACCAGATTAATGGAGCCCAGTGGGGGTGTAGCGAGCTACATTTTGGGCTGTGGGTGTGTGCGCTACGTGAGAAGAGTTTAGAGACTTTTTGGTGACAGTGTGGTAGACCGCTGGGAGAAAGGACAAGTTAATCTGACTACTGTCCAACTGCCTGACAAATGCCATTCTCTGTCCTGATGGGCAAACGTCCCAGCTGGCCACTGAGTACAGCACTTGAACAAGTTTCAGTGGGGTTTAAAGCGGCTCTGAGCTTTCCGACCAACATACTAATGAAGGTGAAATGGGTGCTTGGGATCCTAATTTTGAAGCAGTCATTTCTCTGAAACAAAATATTCTTGCCACTTATGCCCTTTTGCATGTAACTTATGGTAATGAGTTGAGTTTCCAGACTGATCCATTTCTTAATCTTCCAATTCTCAGATCTTGTTGAATATGGGGTGCAGTTTATCTGTTTTATAAAGCTTGACCGTGTCAATGTGAGAATGTAAAATGGGACCATTCGCTCTCTGTCTCCCCCACACACACACACCATACACGCACGCATTGTAGTGTATTAAATCTTGGTGCCTCTGCCAACCCCTTAGAAGCAGGAAGGCACTCAGGTCTCGGGTAATTCTGACTCGCGCCCATCAACACAACATATTTCGCATCTGACTCTCCTGCTAAACTTCTAACAACCCCCTTCCTCTTTTCTTAAAGCAGAGCCATGTGCAGCGAGTCCAACAAGTATTATTGAATGGCACTTTATAAGACCCCTTATCAGTACGTTACAAACACATATACCACAGTAAAACAAGGCAGGTAGGCTGATATGAAAAAATAAAGATATTAAAAGTGCCCTTTAGTGTGCCATTAAGCAGCAGACTCTCTTATAATGCACCCTGGTGGCAGTTGGAGCTCCTTTTATTTCTCCAATCCGTGTGTTACGTTTCTTGGTACATTAATTCCTCTCAACAGCTTTTTTGCAGTGGTTTTGATCTGTTTTTTAAATTCTTTTTGTCCTTGTTTGACAGTTTCTGTCATCTACTGTGCAAACGAGTAATTTTTGTGGTGTTAAGGTGCACTTTTTGTGTGTTTTTTCCACAGACCTGTTCCCAATCGCATCCTGAGATAAATATATCTGAGCTTTTGACAGGTGCACTACATGCAGTGGAATAAGGTCCTGAAAAGATGGCCTTAACTTATGTATTGGTGGTCTCCCAGCACCTACACTGTAATGTCAAAATATTTCATATAGAGATCTTCGGAGCAGGGAGGGAATTAGGTTGAGGAGGCGTATGACTTCCCCAGAGGAAGTATCTCTTACCTCTTCAGTGGGCCATTGCCTTCACAAAGGCCTGTATTGGTGGAATTCCCTAGAACTCTAGTGACTGGCTCGGACATCCCGAGTGTCCCTCAGAGGCCAGGCTTAAACAATGCCACTACAACCAACATTGAGCAGTGCAATGGCGATATGCACGATCTAGAGATCTGCTATTGTTAGGGACAATTCTCTGTAAAGGCTAATTTCCCAAACCTTTCTCCTGCTAAGAGTGTGACTCTTTTTCTCCCACTCTTAGACATGATTTGAGGTGTTCCTTTAACTTTGTATGTGTTCTATGGGCTATGGGGTCCTTTACCCCATAGGGCTTCATGTGTTTTTGATATGTGGGTTACACAGCACCCTCCGTGCAGTAACCCAGGGGTGTCGTCGCGACCCCCAAACATATACTCCATACTCTGGGACTGACTACTGTCTCCCAGGGCATGTAAAGTCACCATTGGTTTTACTAGTCTCAAATTGTGAACAGAACCTTACAAACCATCATATTGTGGACGTACTGGTCGGGGCAATTCGATTGCCCTGCGGTCTGTTGTTTGAGGGGGCACTGTCCAGTCCCCCCCGACCGAGTTTTGGCTGGTGGCAGTGGATACTTCTTTTTATATTCGACCGCAAATATATTCCTATGGGATTTTGCCATTATTCAAGGCTACCACTTTTTAAAATAGCCTCGAACATACCGCCGGTTTATTAAATTAATATAAATTCACCGGTTGGTAATTTTTGCCGAAACTTGGTTCCAAAATGGCGTTTGTGTTCGCTTCTGTGACTACAACCCAAGTCGAGCCCTTTGTTCCACTTTTTGGCGGGCTTCTCCACAGAAGCCTCCAAAAGTGGTGCCACTCTGTCTGGGTACCACAGGGGGTGTGGGAGGGGGTTTAGGCACCCTGGACTGAGTTGCCTCGGCAACTCAAGTCGCACTCTTGTGTGATTGGCCCACGTGGTGAGCCGCCCGGCTCACCACTTAGCATGTTTGAGTGACAGCTAAGCTGAATGAATGGGGGTTTTCTGCATAAAAGCAGGGCTTTGGGGACTGGAACTTCAGACGTTGCCACAGTACCTAAAGAATCCAAGGAGGGAGAAGCCGAGCCGACCTGCAACGACGACACCACCGGTGGAGCCCTGCTGAACCGTCTCAACCACTTTTCCCGACGACAGAGGAGATCTCCAGTCCGGAGAGTCTTCTTCCTTTGACTGGTGGGGATAACCAGTTTGCCTGTCTTTTCGCCTTCCTGGACCATCTCGTGGCCGCCTTGCCCGTGCCAAGCACCCCGGCAACCGGAATACCACGTTTTACCACCACCGCGAAGAAGAGGGTAGTGCCTTGTAACCGGTAAACTCTGCGGCTGGTTTCTTCCCTGGCAGTGCAATGACCTTCATCTTTCCTCCACGTCAAGACCTCCTCCTTCCTCTGGACGAAACACCGACTTGCACCCGCTGCCAGGAACAACTGCCCCCGCTGGAGCGTTCTTCCCATTTCAGGTACTGTGTCCCGCCTGGCTTCCCTTGCGACAGATCATTCGGGGTGACAGTAAATCCTCGACTTTCTAACCTGGGTTAGCCTGGGGCCTGTTAACTAACTTTTCCTGACTTGATCTCAATCTTTTGTGAACTATCTACAAAGACTCTTTGGGCATAACCCCACTGTGTGATCCTGGACACATTTCGCTTGCTCTCTCTAAGAGTGGGCCTGGCATTTGAACTTCCTTGCTCTCCAGTACACTTTGCCTAACCTGCCTCACTGTGGTTCTTTGAAAGGTATTGAAATTGTGTGCTTCCATAACTTTGCTTTTTCCCTCCCTTTTTCTATAACTTATTAGAGTGCCATCTTATGTTAGGTGCTCACCTCTGTCTGAAAATAAGTGGTGTTTCTCACTAAGACTTGTCTAATAAGTAATTAGGGTTGTGTATATATATATATATATATATATATATATAATAGTGACTGTGGGCCTCATTACACGTTGTGCGCTAAAAATCTCAAATTACCGGCATGGCGCTCTTAACGTGTCCGCCCTCGGAAAAGGGCGCTAATAGCGTACCATTACGAGTACGCGGACACGAGCATAGCGCCATGCCGGTAATGACCCTACCGCCATGCCGCTAAAGTCCCCAAAAAGTCCCTTACCGCCTTCGACGAAAGTGCAGATAGCACCTCCGCCCTCACGCTGCATGCAAATAGCGGTCACCGCTATTAGTGGTGACCGTTAAATTGCGGAACCGGAAATAGCGTCATCGCACAGGAACAGGAAAGAGCACGGCGGCCATCTTTAAAAACACAATCCATTGCCATCCTCTGCCCCCTGGACCTGTTTGGAGTAGCTTGCAGTAGGAAATCCTCAGGGACACCCTCGACATGCCCAAGGGATAAAAAAAAAAACACCGACCGGCAGCGGAAAGAAAGAATTACCTCAGAGGAGCTATTAATGCTGACCCAGACCCTAGCTGACAGTGCCGCTGTGGTATTTGCCAGCGACATGCGGCAGGAGACACTCATGAAAAAGAAGGCAATCTGGGCTGAGGTCGCATTGAAAGTCAGTGATGTGGGAACCACCACCCGCAATGTGCGTGAGTTCCGAAAGAGGTAGGATGACCTGAGACTCCGGGTGAGAAGCATCCTTGCCGAAAACCACAACATTGCCACAGCAGGTGGATCTGGGTCGCCCATAAAACTGAAAGAATGGGAGGAGACCTGCACCAACCTCATTGGAGTGGAATGCATAGAGGGAGTCGGGACGATGGAGCATGGCGGCAACCACTTCAGATGAAGGTGAGTGTACACATGAAAGCGTGCAATGTGAATCTACTGGTCCCCCCAAATGTGAGCCCAGAATCACCTCATTGATGGCCAAACATCCACACATGCATCACACCCTGGCCATGTCAGTGTCGGACCCAAACACACACACACATGCACACATCACCTGAGACAAGTGCCACACACAACCATGCATGGATGAGCCACTGAACTGACACATCACCTGCATCCTTTACAATGTAGTCAAAATGCCCACAACTGCATTATTGATGTATACTGCATTAAGTACATAGAACCGTAACCAATGACATCCCCCTTCTTGTCCCCGACAGGCTCACATACAGACAGTGAGGATGCTGGCAATGCATCTCAGGCACCCCCTGTGCATAAGAAAACAAGGGGTTTGGACACAGAGGACACCCCCACAACATCAAGGGGCAAAGGCAGAAGGGTCCAGATGCAGAGTGTGAAACATCGGTGGAGCGCCACTTCCAAGACACAAGTTGCCACACCACCACCAACTGCCCAACCTAGGAGGTTAACCCACCACTACCGATCCCAGCCACAGACGGCCCACCTTCAGCTCCAGCTAGTTCCGCAGGAGAGGCGGCAGCCACTGCCCCACTATCAGATGTGGAGGACACAACCGACTTCCACATGGAGATGCACACCCCAACCCCCCCTGGAACCCTCTGGAACCCCCGAGCCATCACCACAGCAAACACCTGGGTCACTGCCCTCGACCTGGCCAGCATCAGCCAGCGGCAACAGGAAATAACTGTACTGGTTGGGCAGCATGTGGAGGAGGCTGCCCGGCTCAGGGCAGAGATTACGGAGACAGCAAGGCACTCCAGGGATGGGATGGAGGCATGTACAGACAGGCTGTGTGGGGAGATTATCCCAGTCAGGGAGGTCCTCACACGGATAGCGGACGCATCGGACCACCAATTCCCACCACCAGGACAGTCTGCGACTTCCTCATCTGCCAGTTCGAGGCAGACAAGCCCCCTCCACCGCTCCTCACGCACCACCAGGCGCACGTCTACGCAGCCTCCCAATGCTGGTGTTGGCAATGGCCAATAGGGAGTGCATGGGGAAGCCTCCTTGTGCATGGCTGGACGGAAACATTGTGGCAGACACATGTGGAACTGTTGTGGGGGGTGGGGGGGAAGGGTGGTGGGATGTTTGGGGACATGCACATTTTCTTCTTTACGTTCCTTAATACACTGGTGTTTGAACAAAACACAGGTTTGGACTTCTTCATTGTGTATGTGTACTTTATTGACGCTTCCAAACAGACACCAGTGCATTACTACACATATCCATGTGACAGTACGAAACCATGTTACTCAGAATATTTGGTTGATCAGATGCGGTCTCGCAGCACGTCCCTCTTGGCCATCCCTTCTTGCATGACCTGCATCCCCTTCACCTCCGTCCTCATCACCATCATAATCCTCATCAGGTGCTTCTATTTCAACCTCAGGGGTCAGTGGCACATTCCGTCTGATACAAATATTGTGCAGTATGACACATGCCATGGTGATCTTGGCCACCTTCTCATGGCCATACAGGAGAGCGCCACCAGACCTGCTAATGCACCTAAACCGTGTCTTCAGAAGGCCAAAAGTCTGCTCGATCACAATGCGGGTACGGGTATGTGCACAATTGTATTTCTCTTCGTGCCTGTTCTGTGGGTTCCGTACAGGGGTGAGGAGCCACCTCTTCAGGGGATAGCCGGCATCACCTATATGGGGGGACAAATGGGGTCCTGTTACTGTTCACCTGTTCATATCACACAAATTGACTTTGCATTGTGATTGAAGTACACAATTAACAGCATACATGCAGATGGTCTGTGTGACTGCAATGTGCAAAGGTGTAACGCTCACCTGACTCCCACGGAGGCGCTGGCCTGGTTCGCGCTGCTGTGACCTCTTCTAAGGTGATGCGCAGGGTTCGGAAGACGGTCTGGACCGGGCCCCCAAATCTGGCTTGTCTGGCTCGCAGAAGTATCCTTCTGTAGGGGAAAATAGGGGATTAACTGTCTGCGGGGTAATGCAATCGGCCTCCCACTTTCCCCTCTCACCCTCCTCGAAACCCTTCTGTAATTCCCCGTACCGTCTCACCTTAGGGTCTGGAAGGACGAGCTCTCCATCCTGCTTCTGATGCAGGGGCGCGTTGGTATCCAGTTACTTCACTGGATTTTCGGATTGGTGAGAACCAAACTTGCTTGGCTTCAAGGTAAGTTTTTTGATCAGAGGTTCCCCTTGTGTCCATGCATTAATGTACTAATGCTAGTGTTTTTTTCCCCATAGGGGCCGGGGTACGGAATGCCGGGGAACAGGCACCGACCCGAGATGAGAGGTGAAATCCTTGTAGAAATCAGGTAAGTCTTTAATGAGCGTTTTTTGGTAATGTCTTTTCATTCGTTCATTAACGCTGATTTCCTTTTTCCCCTTAGGGGCCGGGGTCCGGAAATGCCAGGATGCGGCGCGGACCCGAAATGAAGAGGGAATGAATCAACATGTAAGTCTTAACATGGAGATTTAGCTTTCCTTATTCCCTTCTCTCTCTCACCTTTTGTTCTTGCCTTTTTCTCCCTAGGCGCTGGGGCGTGACTGCGAATCCGGATGATCGCTGCTTAACATAGAGGCGCCCTGTAAAGGTGAATGGAATGCGGCGCTGCAGCGATCAACGCGATGAGCTTTTAAATAAAAGTATTCCTTTTCAGGATTGTCGGCGAGATGTCTCCGGGATGCGGATTTAGCAGGTAAGGACTTTTCCTTCTTCTGTTCTCTTCTTCTCTTCCTTTGCAGGTGATCCAGGATGCTGGCAGGCGTGGCAGAAGTCAGGATGCAGGAGCAGACACGGTGAGCATCCAGCTGCTAGATGCAGAACAACGCGAAGCACGTGTGGTTGTTCGGGTGGGGTTTAAATAGCCTTGGAAGAAGTTCCAGGTATGTATCCTTCCCCGACCACGCCAGGATGGTAAATTAGTCCCACAGGTAAAGTAGTTCCCTTCAGGCCTCAAGGAGGCCGGGATCCTGCAGCATGGTCTGCATCAGGTAAGTGCACCCAAGCACTCCCATAATGAGCCTGGCGCCATAGGCGCTTGGACACTGTCCAAAGGGCCCCTACATGGGGTTGCTGGGTCTTTCCTTGGGGACTGGATGTCCGCTTTCGGGGACGCAGGGCTTGAACCGGCTCCCCGGGAGCGGGCATCATGACAAAAGGTGAGCTCGACCCTGCAAGTAGACATGCCCCAGTAATGCCTCCAACAGTATTTGACATGTCCTGGGTGAGGCCAGGTGTTAGGTATCCCTGGGCCCAGGCAGATTTGGTACCACACTGCTGGTGTTATGCCATTCCAACATTGATGTTTCCATGCTGAGAGGCATCACTTCAGTGGTGCTATAGGTGCGTGGTGCAATGCTATGGCTAGGGGTGATCCCTTTGCATGCTTTCAAGGGCACATTGCATTATTGATGTTGTGCTGGACTAATTCTGTATGACTATCTTGACGGCATGTATGACATTTGTGTATTTTGTGGCGTGGAATGTTGTGCAATGTGGATGTGGATGGATGTTTAAGGTTTCTAGACCTCGATTGTCATCTATGTTGTGTAGCTTATACTTGCATGTCCGTTTATCCGAAGTACGTTGCGGCCTTCCCAGATGGACATTGGCATACATCTGTATGTGCATTCGTCAGACGGATGACAAGCTACACCCATTTCGAGTATGTATATCTCCCCCCTGCCCCCATCACACCCAGTTTGGAGTATGTATCTCTCCCCCCCCCCCCCCCAATCACACTGCCATGTGCTTACCTTGCTACTCACCAAGTAGCCACGAACGTTGTCCGGCTTGTCGCTCCATGTAGCGTGGGATAGTTGAGTTCCGCAGGACCATGGAATCATGGGTTGATCCGGGAAATCGGGCACAGCAATGTGTGATTATCTTGTTGGCGTCACATACCATTTGGACATTGATGGAGTGGAATTGCTACCTGTTTCGGTAGACTACTTCATCGTGATGTGGTACAACCAATTCCACATGGGTACAGTCGATGGCCCCGATGCAACTTGGGATGCCTGCCAGTGAATAGAAGTCAACTTTGGTGTTTGCAATCTCCTGGGCAGTCCGTGGCATGAATGTGTGTTCAGGTGCATGCTTCAGGAGGGCATCAAGTACCTGGTTCAGCGTGTGTGAGAATACTGGTTGTGAGATGCCATGCATCTGCCCCACTGTATGCTGGTAGGTGCCTGTGGCCAGGAAGTGGAGCACAGTCACCACCTTGAGTAGAGGGGGGATGGCAGTTCGGATGTCTATGAGGCTCACAATGTCGTTGTGTATCATGTCCACGATGCTGGTGATGGTATCCCGGTCCATACGGTACAGGGTGTATCTGCTCTGGGGTTAGGTTAAATGGACTGGCTCTGATCCTGGGGATTGGTGGGTGCCTCTGTGGTATGATTAGGTGCCGTGGTGGTGCTTGCTGTGTCTGTCTTGCCCTGGTCCTCCTCCTGCGTCTCCTCTGTGCTGCCTGTTGCTGCTGCTGCGCTGCAATCATGTCCTCCAGCCCATGTAATGCTGCAAGTATTGGAACCATCTTGGTGTGGGAAGGGATGTGGGAAGGGGTGTGGTGTGCTCCTTTTGAGCTGCAACAGTCTCCATTGCCTCCAACTGTGCTGATAGTGTCCACCTGTGGCAGGTGGGAACACTGCTCAGTTCTCTTAACGGATGGTTCGCGATGGTCGTATTAGCCCCATGGCGGTAAGGGGTTTTGGGGGCTTTACCATGCCGCTATTGGCATGTCCACTTGCCTTGTGATGCTGTGCTATTAGCGGCATGGCGTTATTTACGGGATGGAGGGTCGCGCGCACTGCCCGCTATTAGTGGCACCGTACTTAGCGGTGCCGCTAATAGCGGTGAGCCGGGTCGTAATTCGCATGGGGATTTAACGTTACCGGTATTCCATTACCGGTAACGTTAAATCCATACTGCCTACCGTGTAATGAGGCCCAGTGTGTTGAATTTACTTACCTCTTTTTGTGCTAGTGTAATTTACAAGTGTCTTTAAATAAATAATTATATACTTTTACACCAAAGCTCTGGTCAGTGTTTGCTTGTGCTACTGTATCTCTGTACCTATTGTGTATACTCTATATACTGCCTAACTCATCTTGAGAGAAGTCTGACTGCTCAGCCACAGCTACCAGGGTTTACTGCCAACCTCCTGTAGCCCTAAATCTTTTGCAGTGGTCCCTAAGGGAACTGCACAGGTTTCTGCCTAACAGCTATGTAGGCAAGGAGTACAACGTTAGCACATTTGACATCTCCAGTCATGACGTTGTCTGCTTCATTTTAGATATCAGAGCTCATTTAGGATGTTTTACAGAGCTCTAGAACCTGATTATGTTCAGCCTCCTCAGGAACCTCCTTCAGAGCCTTGTCCAGCACCAGAGAGTTGGGCTCTAAGGGCTGAAATCATTGACAGGTCACCTCACAGAATCCATTTGTGGCCTTTGTGCCCCCACCAAGTAGAGTTACCCTACCAATGGGCAGAACACTGCTGTGCATGGCTCCCGCAAGAACAAAGGGCATATTACGAGAGACATTGGGCCTCATTACGAGTCCGGCGGTAACCGTGCCGGAAATTCCGGCAGGTTACCGCCAGACTCGTATTACCATTCCGCCTCCGTGATTGCTGGAATCACCGGGGCATTACAACCCCGGTGACCTGGTAATTCCGAGGGCGGAATTCTGTTAATCCCCATTCCCATGGAGTCCCACAGGACTCCATGGGAATGGGGAAGTGGAAACACCGGCACCATGCTGTAATGGTGCTGGTGTTTCCATGTCCGTCTGCAGGCGGGTGGTGATAAACCCGCCACTCCCACTTGCAGGACTCTTAATCAGCCTGTCCAGAAAGAAGGGTGATGGCGGATTTACCACCACTGTTCTTTCCGGACCGGCAGGGTCGTAATGAGGCCCATTGACATTGTGAAGGCATCTTGAAGTAAGACACAGACAACAGAGTCACTTTTCTAAAATATTTCTTAAATGTCAGGATGGAGTAAGGCCTAACTTGCCCTATGCTAAGGTGGGATTTCCCTACCTAAATAAACTAAAGATAGTCTGCGTCATTAAGTTCAACTCAAAAGTCTGTCTGTGCCCAAAACCTACACTTACCCTCAAAACTAAAGATATACACCGTTTAGGAATGTCAGCATCAAAAGAAATGGTGTTCAACATAAAGTTCTGTGCTTCTTCCAGCTTTTGGCTGGCTTTTCAGTTTCCCTTTCACCAAGTTCAAATGGTTCCAAAAAGGCCTCTGGGTTCCCTTCCCCAAGTTCAAAGCAACTCAAAAAGGTCTTGGGGTTCCCTTCCCCAAACGTCAACACAGTTCACAAAGTCTTGGGGTTCCCTACCCCAAGAAGGAAGCTCTTCCAGCTTTAAAATCACAATCAGTTCAAATCTCTCAGCTTTCAATAATGATTCCAGCTCAACTTTGTTACCTTTCAGGCTTTTCAATAATTCACTTAAATTGCTCCTTTCTGCAATCACTTCAAAGGTTATTACACAAAACATCTTCTGTATCTTGACTTACCTTGGCTCTTTCCTAGTAGGGGTTATTCTGTCTAAGCGCAGTTGTCGGACCACATGGTCAACCTGTTACAGGTCACGCAACCAATAACCCTGGGCACTTGGTTATGCTCTAATGCTCTTTTTTGGACTTACTTGCCAACACAGGTTTTCTCTCTGTGGTGTCATTAGTCTATATTCAATCTTGTTTCTCCTTGGCAGTCTATTGACTTTGCCACAATGTGACTTTCACACAATATTCCTTTTCACCACCTTGCTTTCATATTGTCCATTAGTGCTTATCACTTGCTTTGTACATCAATGCTTACTACTTATTTTCACTGCAGTCATGAATGCACATCACTTTCTTTTGGCTCATGTGGTATTTTCATATACTTTGCATATATTTTCTGTAGTTCGGTATTCAATAATATTTGTTGCATTTCAAAAGTACTTTGCAGCTTGTTCGGTATTCAAAATTACTTTCAATTTCTCTGTGCATCTACTAATTTGTCCTCTCAATCCAGCAGCTCTTTTCAAACAATAAATGACTTTTCACTGACTCGGTTTCAAACTCTAACACTTGGTTTACACTTAATTTCAAACAACGCCTTTATGCAATGCACAACTTACCAGCAGCTATACTCTGTAAGTTTTAGAATAGTCTCTCGGCTTTGGCAATGCATGTTTTTGACCTTCTCCAGCATTGGATCTTTCATGGATTCACATGCTTTGAATATTCCCCGTCGTCAGGCTGGGAATCCCCGGTACATTATATATACCCTTTCCCGTAGGAAAACTTTTTCGACGCTTATGCGTCCTATCCACCTCGTTTTGTATCATGCGTGCCCGTGCCGTCAGGACGTCATGATATAAATACAGGCCCCGCCCCCGCGCTCCCTCAGATTTCAACCGTCTTTCAAAGTAGTGGGATCCTCGTGTTTACTACTAGTGAAAACTAGGTTGTTTTTTATTGGTTTTTTGTCTGTTTCGCGTAAGCGAAGTTCAAATTCTGGAGAATTATGTCTGGAAAGGCGTTATTTCGCCCATGTGCAACCTGTGGCCTCAAAAAGGTTTATGAAGGAGACGGCCACATGGACTGTATCTACTGTCTCCACCCGCACCACACGGCGGATACATGTGAGATATGCCAGGGTTTCTCCCAAAAAACCCTTAAGGACCGTAAAAGAAGGCTGGTCGACTGGCTTAATGACGGAGCGGGTGCCTACCCGGCTTCGGAAGTTGGCTCCACGGCCTCCAGGAGCAAGTCGGAGCCTCCATCGAAGAAGGTGCGGCCAGCAGAAATTCGCGCTGACAAGCATAAGGGGAAACATGCTGGATCCTCCTCATCACATAAAAAGCCCTCCTCCTCCTCATCATCTAAGACGGAGAGGCTAGCGCTGTCTAAATCCTCCTCAGGGGACCGTCCCAGGTCTTCCGTGAGTCGGGAAGCTTCAGCCGGGAAGTCGGCATCAAAATCGACGACGAAGTCTAAGGGCTCGACGACGACGACTTGCTCGTCGACCACGGTGTCATTGACTAGGCCTATTACCGTTCAAGCAGCAGCGGTTGGGATTCCTTCGTCGACGGAGACTCAGTCTATGGCTTGGCTGCCTGAGGTCTATGACCCGATCCCCCCTGAGGTCTTACTGCAGCCAGACACGGCCTGCTCGGCGGAAGGGGAAGGTGACATGGTTCTGCAGCCATCGGATTTAGGCTTACGGCCTTCCACGACGACGGAGACGAGTGCGAGCGGGGGTATGGTACCTATATCATCCACGTTACTGACCCCCCAGACGGTTTTGTCTCTGGATGTGCTTAATACTCTTCAGAAGCTACTACAGCGGCTGGATACGCAGTTCCCTCAACCTGGGACGTCGTCGTCACTTTTGTCTGTACCTTCCGTCGACGAGCAAACTTGTACGGCTCGCTCGTCGACGAAACACCCATCGGCTCCCCAGGCGGTGAAAGATCGTCCTCGAGCTCAGGAGGAGGGTGAGTTGTCGGAGTCCGACTCTATACGTGATGACTCGGGGTCAGACATCTCCCTGTCGCCGTCGAGGGACCCGACATGGAATTCGGATGTAGAATCTACGAGGAGCCAGACACAGCCGTCTCCCCCTGATGATGTGGGAGCCTTCCATGCAATGATGGGGAAAGCGTGTTCCGAATTCGGCTTGATTCCTGAGGAGCAGAGGAAAGACTGTTTCCTTTTTGACCATATGGGTCAAAGGAGAAAATCGGTATTTGCCATCCCAATCCTTGACCACGTGTGGCAAGAAGGTCTCAAGACGATGCGCCATCCGTTCTCGGAACCAGCCATAAAGGGACGGATCGAGAAAAAGTTTAAAGCTCCGGAGTCCACTCCAAAATGTCTAACATCACAGCCTCTGTCTGACTCGGTGGTGTCGGCGGCAGCGGCTAGGAAGGCCAGGGTCCAGCAAAAATGTTCAACGCCACCGGAAAGCGAGGCTAGGAGGCAGGACGCATTTGGAAAGAAGGTGCTCTCGGTCGGAGCGACGACAGTAAGAGCAGCCAATTCCTTAGCGATCGTGTCACGATATGATAGGGAAATGTGGCACAAATTAGCCCCTATCCTAGAACACCTGCCAGACGAACACAGGAAAGCAGCTATGTTACTGGTGCGGGACGGCGAAGAGGCCTCGAACCACGCTATTAATATCGCAGTTGACCTAGCAGAGTCTGGTTTCAAACAAATCAACCATGGAGTAGTGCTTCGTCGACAAGCGTGGCTCAAATGTACTACTTTCCGTCCTGAAGTACAGTACAAAGTCCTGGACATGCCATGCGAAGGGGAGCACCTGTTTGGCGAAAAGGTTGATGAAGCGCTGAAAGGGATGAAAGAAGACACGGATACTGCTAGGTCCCTCGGCGCCCTTCAAACGGGTAGAAATTTTCGCTCTTTTCGCCCCTTCAGAGGTGCTTCTGGAAACTCCCGCTTTGGTGCCTCGAGGGCCCGTGGATTTAACAGGCCCTCGTACTCTTCACAAGGGTTCAGACGAGCGTCCCAGTCGGCACGTGGAAGCAGGGACTATCAAGCCTCCAGGCGGCGAGGCTCAGGTCCGTCGTCAACGAAGAACAAGCAAACCAGCAACCAATGACGGCCTTCGGAACGTCCTGGGGGGTCGAGTTTCTCATCACTTCGACCGATGGAAATGCATCACCAAAGATCGATGGGTCCTAGACACGATTCGCATGGGTCATGCGCTACAATTCAAAGACAAGCCTCCGCGTCTTCCTCCTTTATTCTCGACACAGCCCCACCTCCAAATCCTACGACAAGAGGCGGCGCTTCTGTTGCGAAAAGGGGCGGTAGAGAGAGTTCCTGTGGCACAGGAAGGCCAAGGAGTTTATTCCAGGTTCTTTGTTGTCAAAAAGCCAAACGGCAAATGGAGGCCCATTCTCGACCTGAGGGTACTCAACAAGTGGCTAAAGAGCCAAAAATTCAAAATGCTAAAACTCCAAGAGGTTATCAGATCGGTGCAACCCATGGACTATCTATCATCACTAGACCTTCAGGATGCTTATTTTCACATCCCAATACGCCCACGACACAGGAGATATTTAAGATTCGTCGTCGGGAGAAAGCATTTTCAGTTCAAGGTCCTCCCGTTCGGGCTCAAGTCCTCCCCCAGGACGTTCACCAAGTGCTTGGCCCCTATAGCGGCCCATTTAAGGAAGGATGGTCATCATGTCTATCCATATCTAGACGACTGGCTAGTCAGAGGGTCATCCAAGGAACAAACACGAAACAGTCTACGAGCCACAATGTCCATCTTACAGGAACTGGGCTTCGCAATAAACTTCAACAAGTCCTCAGTAGAGCCTTCGAGGACCTTGGTTTTTCTAGGAGCGGAGTTTCATACACACACAAGCCTGGTGAAACCATCCAGCGAAAGAATTCAGAAACTTCAAAACAAGGCGTCGGAATGGAGATGCGGTACCAAGGTCTCTGTGCGCAAGTACATGTCCCTGCTAGGGACCATGTCGTCCTGCATTCCGTTAATAAACAACTGCCGTCTGTTTATGAGGCCTTGCCAGGAATTTCTAGCGGACCGTTGGGCGCAGAGCAGAGGTCGCTGGTCAGACAGACTGGTCGTCGACGAACAACTAGTTCAAGCACTCGGCTGGTGGAAAGTGTCTACTCATCTAACGAAAGGGATGCCTCTACTGGAACCAGAGTTCCAAAAGACGGTGGTGACGGATGCATCGCTGAGCGGATGGGGAGCTCATCTGGATATGTTACAGGTACAAGGCCAGTGGTCTTTACAGGAGTCCTCCCTGCATATCAACCTGCTAGAACTGAGAGCAGTGCGATGGGCTCTGAAGTCTTTTCTTCCGCACCTGAGGGACTCGGTGGTGCGTGTCATGACGGACAACACCACTACGATGTTCTACTTGAGGAAACAAGGAGGGACACGTTCCAGGTCCCTATCGACGGAGGCACAGAAAATCTGGCATTGGGCCCTGCAACACAACATGCAAATCTTAGCTTTTCACCTACCAGGAGTGAAAAACGTGGAAGCCGATGCCCTCAGCAGAGAAATGAACGAAGTTCACGAATGGGTGCTGAACGACCAACAACTTCAACAAGTATTCAAGGAATGGGGACACCCTTCCATAGACCTGTTTGCAACGAAGAACAACAAGAAATGCCATCAGTACGCAAGCAGATGGCCTCAGCAGGGCTCACTGGGGGATGCGTTCTCATTCCCATGGACTAACAAATTCCTGTACGCATTCCCTCCTTTTCCCCTTGTCCGGAGGACGTTGCAATGGATCCTCAGGTACCCATGTCGGGTAATTCTGGTGGCCCCATACTGGGCCAGACAGGTGTGGTTTTCAGACCTACTACACTTAGCGGCGGCGGAACCGATGAGATTCCAGAAGACCCCCGACCTTCTGTCTCGACAGGAGGGTGTCGTTTGGCATCACGACCCGGACAGCCTCAAGTTGACGGCCTGGCTCCTGACTTCGCCGAATTTGGTCGGCTAACGATTCCGGAGGACTGTCGACGTATCCTGCAAGCCGCAAGAGCACCTTCCACAAACGCCTCATACGCGTACAAATGGAAAAGGTTCTGTCAATGGTGTGAGGATCAACCAGGTTTGGCCCCGCAATCGATTAGGCCGGAACAGCTCCTTCCATACTTGCTGTTATTAGCTCAAATGGGCCTGTCGGTGTCGTCAATAAAAGTACACCTAGCAGCCATTTCCAGGTTTACTCGTCGACGGCACTCGGCACCATTGTTCAGCGACCGCCTGATTAAGCACTTCCTTAAAGGCCTTTTTCGGAGTTTCCCTCCAGAGAAGAAATTTCCACCGGAGTGGAGCCTCAATCTGATCTTAACGTCTCTTATGAAACCTCCGTTTGAGCCAATGTCATCATCGTCTCTAAAGTTTCTGTCGTGGAAATTGGCCTTCCTGGTGGCCATCACTTCAGCCTGACGTATTTCAGAAGTTCAGGCTCTAATGGTGGACCCACCATACTTACGATTTTTCAAGACCAAGGTAGTCCTAGCCACTAACCCACAGTTCATACCAAAAGCTCCTTCGGTGTTTCATAAACACTCTTCTATCGTGTTGCCTACGTTTTTTCCGGAGCCATGCTCGGGAGCGGAGCGCATGCTACACACATTGGATGTAAAAAGGGCTCTCAAGTTTTATCTTCATCGTACGCAACCGTTCAGAGAAACGAGACAGCTGTTTGTGGCCTATGGGTTGGGTGCTAGAGGAAAAGCCATTTCAAAGCAAGGACTATGAAGATGGGTGTCATCTACCATCTCGTACTGCCATTCCAGGGCAGGGAAGCCTCTTCTACGACGGCCAAGAGCTCATTCAACTAGAGCAGCGGCATCGTCGACGGCACTGTGGGCCGGAGTCCCTCTAGGGGACATCTGCATGGCGGCTACCTGGGCGACTACACACACCTTTACCCGCCATTACTGCCTGTCGCAGCAACATGCCGAAGACACCCGGATGGGACAGGCGGTGCTTCGACACCTATTCCAGTAAGGTAAGCCCCGGCTGCGGGGTTGCATCCTGTGGAATTTATGACTGTATGTGGTCCGTTTTTTCCTATGTAAACTATTACTGATGTATACATGATCTTAGGGAACGGCCTTTTGCGAAGAAAGTATATGGGTTTGCATGCACACCTCCTCTTGGGGGTAGTACTGCTATGTAATCTATTCAAAGCATGTGAATCCATGAAAGATCCAATGCTGGAGAAGGGAATAGTTTCTTACCTGTAACTCCATTTCTCCAGCATTGGTATCTTTCATGGATTCACATGCGCCCACCTGCCTCCCCTGATCATGCAAACCGGTTCCCCCACTACTTTGGGGGCCGAAATCTGAGGGAGCGCGGGGGCGGGGCCTGTATTTATATCATGACGTCCTGACGGCACGGGCACGCATGATACAAAACGAGGTGGATAGGACGCATAAGCGTCGAAAAAGTTTTCCTATGGGAAAGGGTATATATAATGTACCGGGGATTCCCAGCCTGACGACGGGGAATATTCAAAGCATGTGAATCCATGAAAGATACCAATGCTGGAGAAATGGAGTTACAGGTAAGAAACTATTCCCTTCACTTCAATAGGTAGCGACACTGAATACAATGAATCATGCTCATTCTCTGTAGAATTCTCATATACAATTTGTCTTTTGCTTGCTGTGTGAGATAAACGCTTGCACAATGGACTGTAACTTTGTTTCACAACGCGCGTCTCTTTAAACAATGGTAATCGTTCTATTGCTATTGCAGCATTACTTTTTAAACAATACACCGTTCATTAGCAGAGTGGTCCAGGTTTTTGGAATTCAGAGAAACTCACTGGCCTCCTTGAAGTCTTTAACTTGTGTGACAAATGTTTGTTGGAACTGCTTCTACTTTGGGCTTCACAACAGAGCTTCAGGTTGCCCCTTAGACCCTTTGAACTTCGAGTCGGAGAAAACAAGCATTTTTTCTGTTTTCAGCACTTCAGTGTCTTCCACTGTACAACCTCGGCAGTAAGGGAGATGAGCTCCTTTGCCACTCACGGTACAGACCTCAGTCCCGACACGTTCTGTTCACAACGGCCCAATTGGTCTGCTACAACCCACACTGCTACCATGCCTGCTCCAATTCAGGTTGCTCACACCTGCTCTTGATTCACAAACTCTAGCGGCTGCTACACGTCTTCCTGCTCTCTCTAACCCTCTTACTTGGGGAGGTTCTTTGTAGTGCTTGATTACACTGAGGTTTTTTCTATTATTTTTAGGCAGACATCTTAGTGCCTCTGCTTCACTCTTCCTGGTCAGTACTACTTGAATTCTGGGACTTGAAGTCCCAATGGGGAAAATACGTGCTTTTCCCAATTTGGGTTGAGCAAAATCCCATGAAGACTTGGGTAATGGAAGGTTCTTCATAGAAGGGAAAAGAGGGATATCGCGTCTCACCCAAGGATGCCTCGCTTTCTCTCCCCAAGTTTCCTCCCTCCAGGTAGTCCTCCCTCCTAGATCTATCCCCAGGATCAGGATCCAGCAACTTTGACCTTGCCCTGGTCACTTGAGAGGAGAATATCTTGGGGAAAGAAGTGAGGATGCCCTCGGATTCCTCACAAGAAGTACTTATTTAACTAGTGCCAGTGATAGAATAACTTAGTGTGATTCTTCAGATACTCCCTGCATCTCAGTTGTTGTGAAATTCATTACCATGAATGTCTTAAACTTACTCTTTTGTGTGTCTTTTCCTCTAGGGTCAGTATATTCTAACCAAAGCCCATCGGTGATGCTCAGCAGAAAGTTAAAATTCGAAGGGATTGTGTCCTCCGACGTATTCCTCATCTTAGATATATCCTTCCAGCTCTGCTGGCCTCGGAAAATTTTTTTCTCTAGAGGGCGCTGCGCGTCGATGTCCCTCGAGTCGATGTCCCTCGACAGCCGCCGTATCGACGCTCGACGTCATCCTGCCCATAAAGGCCGCGCGCAGCGTCCGTTGCTCAGTTCTGTTTTTCCACGCTACTCGGTGCCTCGGAATACCGTTGCTCAGTTCTTAGTCAGATAATACCTATTTACCTTGAGTTATTCGATCCGTACTCGATGGCTTCCTCGTCGGAACCGACAACTCCTCGATCCGGCTTCAAAAAATGTCGAGATTGTGGGAAAAAGATGTCGTTGACCGATCCTCACAGAAATTGTCTGTGGTGCTTGGGAGCCGAACACCATTGTTCGGAGTGCGAGGACTGTATGTCCATGACAGCTAAGGCCCTGAAGGAGCGTAGGGGGAAGCTGGAGAAAGGTAAGACTTTTAAAGCTTCTTCTTCGTCGACGAAGTCGAGACATTAGTCTCCTCTTCACCATTCACGCTCCAGGCCTCGGAGTGGGTCTCATCGCTCCTCGAGACCGAAACACTCGAAGAGGAGACGTCGAAGATCCCCTTCTCCGTCTTCCTCTTCCTCTGTTTCGCCAAAAAGAATCCCTTGCCCCACGAAACATAGTTCCCGGGCTGAATGGGAGGAATTCAGGAAAAATATGATGAGCGTCTTCGAGAAAGCGGCCTCGACCCCCTCGAAGACTGCCGAGAGCGATGCTCTGGTCGAAAGACCCGAAGGTCAAAAACGCCGCGAGTCGCAGTACCCGGCGAAAGAAACCTCTCGAGTGCGTCTCGAACCCTCGAGTAGGACTATGACCTCCAAACCTTCCTCGAAGGTTCCGTCGACGCCGTCGACAAAGGTTCCGTCGACGAAGGTTCCGTCGAGGTCGATGTCTTCGACGCCGTTGTCGAAGGGACCTTCGACACACGGGTCTGTCGACTCGACGCCGGCCTCGACACCGGCGTCGACGCCGAGAAAAGTCACGGTGACCACACATCCAGTGACGATCCCCAGGCCCTCGACGTCGATGGCGTCGATATTGTCGAGTAGAATTCCAATTCTGTCGAGGTCCTCGAGGCCTCCACCTCTGTTTTCGACGCCACGCTCGAAGCCTTCGGCGTCGACGTTCTCGAGGCCAATAATGACAAGTTCGGCACCCTCTGCCTTGGAAATGGGATTTACTCCCTTTATGAGTTCAGAACAATTGAGAACTATATCCTCAATTTTAGAACAGGGTGATTTGTCTGAACAAGACACATTTGAGTTACAGGGACCTGTAACCCCAGTTAGAGAGGAATTTTCCTCTGAAGAGCGCGGATTAAAGGATCTTCATGATTCTTTACATGAGGCAAGTGGGTTAGACACTTCCCCTGAGGTGGATTTTGCTAAGCCAGACCCGGGGGAGCATGCTGAAACCCCCTACAGAGCCTTAATGGCCAGGATTACAGAGTTCATGGGGTGGTCTACACCTTCACAATCTTTCCAGCAAGATGACCTCACGGATATTCTTGACATAGGCCCACAAGAGGATCCAGTGGTGCCCTTTCATAAAGCTCTTCAGAGAAAGATCATGACAAACTGGGAAACCCCAGATGTAATACCAGCAGTAAATAAAAAACTGTCTGCAAAGTACAGGGTATCTTCCACAGACCCAGAGTTCTTGTCTAAACATCCATCCCCAGAAAGTCTGGTGGTACAAGCAGCATCCTCTACCGATGTCAAGACGGCTTATCCTACAGTCCCACAGGACAGGGACGATAAAAAATATGATGCTATGGCAAAGAAAGTCTTTTCAGCATGTAGCATGGCGTTAAAGTCTGTTAATGCTACTTGCACCCTTGCTAGGTTCAGCCATACACTTTGGGAGTGTGCTTCTACAGCGGCTGACTGCATCCCGGAGGGAGAAGAAAGGGATGCGTTCCTGAATATTATACAGGACGGTAAAGACGCTATGTGCGAATCCCTCCAGACGGGCATTGATTCGGCTGACAGTATCAGCAGAGCAATGGCGGCAAGTACATCAACCAGGAGGTTCGCTTGGTTGAGAAAGTCGGGTTTTGCCCCAGATGTGCAAGCCAGGCTCTTGAACATGCCATTTGATGGCTCTTCTTTGTTCGGGAAAAAGGCGGATGACAGTTTAGAGAAACTGCAAATTTCAAAAGCAGCAGCAAAATCCCTAGGAGCTGCAATCCGTCAGACTCCTTTTCGTCCCACGGGAACCTCTGCGAGGGACAAATCCTTTCGCTTCTACTCCGCATTCGGAAGAGGTAGAGGACGACCGGCTCAAAGGGGTCAAAGAAGAACTACCCGAGGTGGACGGGGTAGATATTCTAAAGCCGCAGCAACAGCAGGTGCCTCTTTACCATCGGCATCTGCATCAGCCGCCCCAAAACCACTCTGAGGACTTCCCTCACAGGACACCTGTAGGAGGCAGGTTGACTCAACATCTGACGGTATGGCAGGCTATCAAGTCAGATGCTTGGGCATTGGAAACAGTCGCCCAAGGTTACTGCCTGCCTTTCCTAAGTATACCTCAGAGTCATCCACCGGGGATCAGCTCTCAGAAAGCTCCAGATCCGCTCCTCTTGCAGGAAATTTTGGACCTGCTAGAGAAAGGTGCCATAGAACCGGTACCTGTAGCAGAGAGGAACAAGGGCTGGTATTCCCCTTACTTTCTCATTCCGAAGAAAGACGGAGGACTGAGACCCATCTTGGACTTGCGAGAATTGAACAAATTCCTCAGGAAAGACAAATTCAAGATGGTCACTCCTTCTCAGATCCTCCAGGCCCTTCAGTTTCAGGACTGGTTGGTATCTCTGGACCTTCAGGACGCTTATTTCCATGTGCCTATCCATCTCAAACACAGGAAATACCTGAGGTTCGCAATTGGCAACTCTCACTATCAATTTCGAGTACTGCCATTTGGGCTGACCTCCGCCCCGAGGGTCTTCACCAAGTTAATGTCGGTAGTGGCTGCAAGTCTAAGGAGGGAGGGGATTCACGTCTACCCCTACCTGGACGATTGGCTGATCAGGGCTGTTTCTCCGGAGCAAGCTCAGATCCAGCTAAATCACGTGTGCTACTCCCTTCACAAACTGGGCTTCTCCCTCAATTTAAAGAAGTCTCAAATGATACCATTGCAAAGACTCCAGTTCATAGGAGCGATCCTGGATACTTCCCTGGGAAAAGCCTCGCCACCAGAGGTGAGGGCTCAAGATATTCTACAGATGGTTACCAAGTTCCAACATGCCCAACGTCTCCCAGCTTTCGACTTTTTGAGGTTGCTAGGCCTCATGGCATCCTGCATTTTCCTTGTGCCAGAGGCTCGCCTGAGAATGAGATCCCTCCAGTGGGCACTGAGGACTCAGTGGTCACAATTCTCAGGGAGAATGACAGATCTTCTTCAGGTTCCCGGCAGGGTGGCTCGAGACCTTCAGTGGTGGGCCTGTCAGGAGAACATTCTGAAAGGAGAAAAGTTTTGGCAACCCTGGCCGGAGATAACAGTAGTCACGGATGCCTCACTCACGGGGTGGGGAGCCCACGCCAACGACTTGACCATTAGCGGTCGTTGGTCTCCATCGGAGTCCAGACTACACATCAACCTGTTAGAGCTGAGAGCCATCAGACTTGCGTTGAAGGCTTTCCTGCCAGCTGTACAAGGGAAGAACGTCCTGATAATGACGGACAACACGGTGGCCATGCACTACCTCAACAAAAGAGGAGGCGTAGGATCACTACCCCTGTGCAGAGAGGCGATGCAGCTCTGGTTTTGGTCAATCCAAGAAGGAATCTCTCTATCGGCAGTTCACCTAGCCGGAGAGAAGAACTTGACAGCGGACGCTCTGAGCAGGCAGAACACAGTCTCCCACGAGTGGGAGCTAGCTCAGGAAGTCCTTCAAGAGATCTTCGCCCTTTGGGGAACCCCTCAGGTAGATCTGTTCGCCACCAGCCTAAACAGGAAATGCGACCTGTTCTGCTCAAGGGAATTTCCTCCGAGAGGAGCTCTGGGAGACGCGTTCATAGTGGACTGGGAGTTTCCGCTTCTGTACGCGTTCCCACCGGTCCCTGTCATTCCTCAAATGATCAGGAGGTTGAGAAGATTCCGGCGAACCATGATCCTAATTGCCCCGGATTGGGCCAGGAGAACGTGGTACCCGGACCTTCTAGACTTGTCCATCTGCCCTCCAATTCGACTTCCGCTCAGAGAGAACCTATTCTCACAGAAGGGAGGTCAGGTTCTCCATCCAGACATCAAAAGCCTCAACCTTCACGCTTGGCTTCTGAACGGCTGAGGTACAAGGATTGGGACCTCTCTGATGATGTTATGGAGGTGTTGCTTTCGGCAAGGAGGCCAGCAACAAAGTCTTTATACCGCTGCCGTTGGAACAGATTTTGCAGCTGGTGTAGAGAACAGAATATCGACCCATTTTCATGTGGTACACCAATGGTTTTGTCCTTCTTACTATATTTGGCAAATTCAGGCCTTCAAGTTGGCACCATTAAGGGCTATCTCGCAGCGCTATCTATCTTTAAGCGTACTGCGGAGGAACCATCCTATTTCAAATTACCCTTGGTAATACAGTTTCTAAAGGGGTTAACCAATGTTTATCCCCCAAGACCATTCCAAGTTCCCCTATGGGATTTAAACTTAGTACTAACTTTCCTGATGGGTACACCTTTCGAACCTCTCCATTCTTGTTCGTTAAGATTCCTTACCCTTAAGACTGTTTTATTAATAGCACTTACATCTGCTAGAAGGGTGAGCGAATTACAAGCTCTTTCTTGTAAACCCCCTCATACAATCTTTCACAAAGACAAGGTTGTCCTGCAAGTGAAGCCTAATTTCCTCCCAAAGGTAGTTTCTGAATTCCATATCTCTGAGAAGATTACCCTACCATCTTTCTATCCTCCTCCTCACCCGGGGAAAGAGGAAGAGAGGTTACACAGACTAGACCCTAGGAGGGTTTTAAGTTTTTACATTAGTAGACTAGCCAGGATAAGACAGGCAGACCAGCTGTTTGTAGGTTACGCAGGTCACAAGCTGGGGTTACCAATAACTAAGCAGACCATTTCCAGATGGATCATTCTAGCCATTCTGGAATGTTATAAACTGGCAGGGAAAGAGCCCCCTCAAAACCTTAGGGCTCATTCGACCAGAGGTATTGCAGCTTCATCGGCCCTCAAAAGAGGCGTGCCGATTAAAGATATATGTGCGGCCGCTACATGGTCGTCTGTCCATACCTTTACACGTTTTTACAATCTGGATTCTTCCTCTAGTCAAGAGACTAGGTTTGGAAGGGCTGTACTACATTCTATTCATCAATAGAAGACAGCGTGAAGTCAGTACTCCCTCCTCCGAATATAGAATACTGCTATGGGAGCCTATCTAAGATGAGGAATACGTCGGAGGACACAATACCTTCGAAGAACAAGTTACTTCTTACCTTGTAACGTTCTTTCGACATGATGTTCCTCCGACGTATTCCTCATCGACCCTCCCATCCCCGCAGTTCTACTTCCCTTGTTGTTGCAGTTTACGCTCCTTCAGGGTGATTAGTCTAGTCCAGACAGTAATACTGTGGGCTTCAAAACGGAACTGAGCAACGGACGCTGCGCGCGGCCTTTATGGGCAGGATGACGTCGAGCGTCGATACGGTGGCTGTCGAGGGACATCGACTCGAGGGACGTCGACGCGCAGCGCCCTCTAGAGAAAAAATTTTTCCGAGGCCAGCAGAGCTGGAAGGATATATCTAAGATGAGGAATACGTCGGAGGAACATCCCGTCGAAAGAACGTTACAAGGTAAGAAGTAACTTGTTCATCTATTCTCTATCAAATCTTTTCCCTCAAGGCTAACCCTAAGCTACAACACACATTTTCTCCAGATGAGCCAACAAACGTTTTCATAAAGCTATCCTTTTAAAATCTATCCCTATTCCAAACAAACATTAGATCCCTTTCAGGACAGGAGCCTCCTGTGGCTAGTCAGGGTTTATTCTACGGGATGTTTTTTTAACACTGGTTCTTTAGGATCCTTGTTTCGAATGGATAGTCTCCTCTTATGTATTCCTCATCTTGTGATAACTCGTTATCGCCAGCTTCGCTGCTTCGGAAAAAAATAATTTCGGCAGAGGGCGCTGTGCTCGAGGTCGTGGCGTCGACTGTCCCTCGACAGGCTCCGTATCGTGTTGACATCACTGACGGTATAAGTAGCTCGAGCTGCGCCTGTTGGCTTCAGTTCTGTTTTTCGGATTGCTTCGCTCTCGTGAATGGCGCGCTTCGAGATTTTTTGTCAAGAAAATGTCTTCTTCATCAACCGATTCGACTCCCAAAACTGGGTTTAAGAAGTGTATCGACTGCGGGACGAAGATGTCCATCACCGATTCTCACCGTATCTGTCTTTGGTGTCTGGGCTCAGACCATCGAACCGGCGACTGTGGCTCCTGTCAGTCAATGACGGACAAGGCCCTCCGCGAGAGGAAAATTAAGTTAGCGTTGGGGCGGGCGGCGTCGAAGGGCTCTGGGAAAGCCTTGTCAAAAAAACATACGAAATCGTCCGATTCAAAAGAATCGTAACGTCATAAAAACATTCAGAGATCCCGATCTCGTAGCAGGTCGAGACGATCTTCTAAAAAGGAGATTTAGATCTCCATCGTCATCCGATAAATCGACGGAATTGGTTCAATGTCCAACAAGATCGGATTCCCCTTCAAAATGGGAGAGCTTTAAAAGAAAAATGATGCAGGTCTTTGAGAATGCGGCCTAGGCCCCCTCAAAGAAACCTCAGAAAAGCCAGACCCCGGTCGCTCCACAGGACGATGTAGTGAAGTCGGGAACTACGTCGGTAAAGCCCAGTAGTACCCATAAAACTCAAGTCGACAAATCGTCGAGAGATCCTCGAGGATCGAGTGTTTCTCCGATCCCTCACAAAAGGCAGAAATTGTCGAAGTCGAGTGCAACTTCGTCGACACCATCGGCACTGACAGCTTCGACAACGAAGCCTATATTATCCTCAACGCCTTTATCGAAGGCTTCGTCGAGTGTGTCGAAGACGACACCTATTCCTTAGACGAAAAATCAGGAGGAAGAGAGAAGGTTTACACCTTTACCCAAATCAGACTTTTTTAGGTCCATGTCTTTAATTTATGAAGAATCTGGCTCAGAGGATGAAGATGTCACTACTTTTGGAGTAGAATATGGCACTAGACAAGTTCCAGAGGAACTTATAAACCCTGAAACAAAAATGAGAGACCTATGTGAAACTCTGCTTTCTGCTAGTGGTGTAGACACATCACCTGAATTGGAGTTTGCTGCACCTGATGATGCAGAACATCCAGACTCAGGGTATAGGAATTTGATGAGTAGGGTGATTGAATATATGGGTTGGGGAAGAGCATTCCCTACGTTTGAGCAACACGATATGATGGACATTATAGTTCGGGGACCCCGGAAAGACCCAGTTCTCCCTTTCCATAGGGCACTCCAAAGGACAGTTGAAAGGAACTGGGAAAAATCTAATAGCATTGCTGCAGTAGACAGCAATCTTCCGAAGAAGTACAGAACTTCTACTTCTGATCCAGAATACCTGAATAGACACCCTACGCCAGAAAGTATGGTTATTCAGGCCGCTACTGCTTCCAGGCAGACAGCATACCCAACCATATCTCCGGACAGGGAGGATAAAAAGTTTGATGCCTGGGCTCGTAAAGTTTTTACTTCGGGTAGCATGGCTTTGAAATCGACCAATGTCACCTGTACCCTGACCAGGTTCACACATACCCTGTGGGAATGCATTTCGGCGGCGGCTGAACATATTCCGGAAGGCGAGGAAAGGGAAGGCTTCCTGAATATAGTCAATGACGGGAAGGAGGCAATCGGGGAATGTCTCCAGTCTGGACTGGATACTGCTGATAGTATTAGCAGGTCCATGGAGCACAGTGCAACGCAGATTTGCGTGGTTGAGAAAGTCGGGGTTTGCACCAGATTTTCAGACCAGACTTCTCAACATGCCCTTTGATGGCTCGAGGCTTTTTGGTAGTAAGGCTGATGAGAGCCTAGAAAAACTACAGACCTCGAAAGCAGCAGCTAAATCCTTTAGTGCCTCCATGCAACAGCCTCAGAAACCCTATTCGGGCTCCTTTTCCTGGAGGAGTCGTCCTTTTCGATACTACTCCTCTGTTGGTAGAGGAAGAGGACCGGCTTTTCAAAGGGGCAAAAGGAATGTCACTCGTGGTGGATGAGGAAAGACTACAAAGCCATCTTCAGGAACGGCATCAAAGCCATCTTCAGGAACGGCATCTATGCCCTCAGCCGCTCCTGCAGCCGCCTCCAAATCTCTCTGAGGTCTTACCATACAAAACACCAGTGGGAGGCAGAATCTCTCAGCATCTGAAAGAATGGCGAGGCATTACTTCAGATGCTTGGGCACTGGAAACATCAGCGCAAGGTTACTGCCTTCCCTTCCTAAAAAGACCTCACGATCATCCACCAGGAGCCAGCTCTACCAGAATTCCAGACCCGCTCCTTTGGCATGAAATTATAACCCTGCTAGAGAAAGGTGCAATAGAACATGTACCTGTAGCGGAGAGGAACAAGGGCTGCTACTCCCCCTATTTTCTCATCCCCAAAAAGGACGGAGGATTGAGACCCATCTTGGACTTGAGAAATTTAAACAAATTCCTCAGAAAGGACAAGTTCAAGATGGTAACCCTTTCTCATATTCTTCAGTTTCTCCAACTCCGAGACTGGTTGGTATCATTGGACCTTCAGGATGCTTATTTTCATGTGCCAATCCATCGCAAGCACAGAAAATACCTGAGGTTGGCAGTTGGCGGTTCTCACTATCAGTTTTGAGTTCTGCCATTCGGGCTGACCTCCGCTCCGAGGGTTTTCACCAAACTGATGGCGGTAGTGGCAGCGAGTCTCAGGAGAGGGGGGATTCATGTCTACCCCTACCTGGATGACTGGCTAATCAGAGCACGTTCTCCAGAACAAGCTCAGGAACATCTGTCGATCACCTGCCACTTCCTCCACAACCTGGGCTTCTCCCTCAATTTCAAGAAGTCTCACATGATACCATCACAACAACTCCAGTTTATCGGAGCAGTCTTGGACACTTGCTCGGCAAAGCCTTGCCGCCCGAGGTGAGAGCTCTCCACATCCAGCAGATGGTAACAAAATTCCAGAAAGCCCAGCATCTGCTGGCCTTCGATTTCCTGAGGTTGCTCGGCCTCATGGCATCCTGCATTTTTCTGGTGCCAGAGGCCAGACTGAGAATGAGATCCCTCCAATGGGCCCTCAGAACTCAGTGGTCCCAATTCTCGGGGAATATGTCGGATCTGCTGCATGTTCCGAGCACAGTTGCTCAGGATCTATCTTGGTGGGCTTGCAAAGACAACATCCTCAAGGGAGAATCTTTTTGGCAACCATGGCCGGAGATAACAGTAGTGACCGACGCCTCACTCACGGGGTGGGGAGCTCACACCAACGATCTGACAATCAGCAGACGTTGGTCTCCATCGGAATCCAAACTACACATCAACCTATTGGAGCTGAGGGCAATCAGACTAGCGCTGAAGGCCTTCCTGCCCTCCGTACAGAGAAAGAATGTCCTGATAATGACTGACAACACAGTGGCCATGTACTACCTCAACAAAAGAGGAGGCGTAGGATCACTACCTCTGTGCAGAGAGGCAATGCAGCTCTGGTTCTGGGCGAAACAAGACGGAATCACTCTATCGGCAGTTCACCTAGCCGGAGAGCAGAACACGGCGGCAGACTCTGAGCAGGCAGAGCACAATCTCCCACGAGTGGGAGTTAGCTCGGGAAGTCCTTCTGGAGATCTTGGCCCTTTGGGGAACCCCTCAAGTGGATCTGTTCGCAACCACGGTAAACCGGATGTGCGATCAGTATTGCTCAAGGGAATTTCCCCCGAGAGGAACTCTAGGAGACGCGTTCGTAGTGGATTGGGAATTTCCCCTGCTCTACACGTTTCCTCCAGTCTCCGTGATTCCTCAAGTAGTCAGGCGGTTGAGAAAGTTCAGGAAAACCATGATCCTAATTGCCCCGGACTGGGCCAGGAGGACTTGGTACCCGGACCTTCTGGACATGTCCATCTGCCCTCCAGTACGTCTTCCACAAAGAGAGGATCTTCTCTCGCAAGAGGAAGGTCGGGTTCGCCATCCAGAGGTCAACACACTCAACCTTCATGCATGGTTTCTGAGAGGTTGAGATATAAGGATTGGGATCTTCCGGATGACATAATGGAGATTTTGCTTTCAGCCAGGAGGCCAGCAACAAAATCCTTGTACCAGTGTTGTTGGAATAAGTTCAGTAACTGGTGCAAAGATAGGGATGTGGACCCTTTTCAATGTAGCACACCAATGGTGCTTTCTTTTCTATTACATCTAGCAAATCTGGGGCTCCAGATCGGAACAATCAAAGGATATCTTGCTGCGCTGTCCATTTTTAAGCGCTCCTCCCAGATCCATCTTTCCTTCACTGCGTCCCGTGTTTGGCACAGGACGTAGTGAAGGAAAGATGGATCTGGGATTTAACCCATGAAATTATTCACAAGACATTAAGAATACTAGTGGGAAACAGTGCAACTAGCCCTGATTTGAAAAAGATGATTTAGTCATCGAAACACGTGTCATCACTAAGGGCACCAGAATATCTCATAATAAACCACAAGATGTGGAGTTTCTGAACACTGTAAAGGGAGTCATTTGTCATCACTGACTCGCACCGTATTTGCCTTTGGTGCCTTGTTGTCGATAAAAAAGTCTGACTGCAGTTCCTGTCAGTCTATGACGGGAAAGGCCTTGAAGGAGAGGAAAGGGAATCTTGTCCTGGGTAGGACCCCTTCAAAATCCCCCTCGACAACTCCTTCCAGGAGGAGGTCTTTGGGCAAGATAAGTTTGAGAGGCGTTTCGCCTCCTTCTAAGCGCTCGAAACATTCCGATTGCTGTCGTTCCAGAAGCAGCTCCAACCATTCATCGTCTTCAGCCTCCCACAAAACATTGAAGAGGTGACACCGTTCATGCTTTTCATCTTTGGACTCCTCGCCCGACCGCAGAGTGAACTTTCCAGGTAAGTGGGCTACCAAAGCCAATCTTGGAGGACTTTCACCTCCAGATGATGATGGTCTTTCAGAAGACAGCTTCTCCTGCCTCTCCGAAGAAGTTAAAGGATTCATCTGACCGTAATGTGCCTTATTAGGCCAATAAAGATTCTCAAAAGATTGCTGCCTGTGTGCCCTCAAGGCAAGAAACCTTTTAAGCTCTGTAAGGAATGCATGGTATCAAAGTAAGAAAGACATAAGTGATCACAGTTCAAGGGTGTTTATGAAAAACTAAAGTGGGTGAGATAAACACCTAATCTAAACCTAAATCTAAGATGGCAGCAAGCTACGACCATCAAATAAGAATACTGTCCAAGTGGAGTCTAGTCAAATAAAAAAGGGCCTATACTAAGAAAACCTATTGCCAATCCTTACCGCTATGCTACAAAAGAGTGTTGGATAGTGTTCAGAAAGAAAAGAAAGAAGTGTTCACAAAATAATAAGTCAGAGTGTTATGGCCGGGGTCTCCCTTCTCCACGTTTTAAGAATGGGACAAAGTGGGATGCTTGAGCGCAGCAGACTCCTGGGCCTTTTCAACACGTGGCTAAAGTTCCTTTTCTCTATATCGGACCTTCTGTGTCCAAGTCTTTCATGCAAAGTCTCTTGCTTTAGAGGACCCGATATATCATAAACAAAATAAACAGTTCCTTCTGGTAACCTTCACGTCGGGTGATTACTCTTCACCTTATGATCCCCCCGGGCTCTGATCCTTCTCTCAACGTCAGCCTCCTTCAGTCGGTCTCAGACCAACAACTCTCTGTGGACATCCTCAGCCAGGTTCACGCTTTCCACAGTTGACAATTTCAACATATCATCAGAAAGCAGGGGTTCCCTTCCCCTAGCTTTCTCTAGGCATCCTTCCTTCGGTTCACATTTGCCACAGTTCGTATTTCAACAAAAAGTCATTCTAGACCCCTTTGATTCTTCCCTTTTCCTAAATCTGGGTCTAAACCCCAGTCAGGCTTTCTCTTAAGCCCCCAGTCAGGCTTCACACTGTTCCATTCACACAAGGTTCTAGGGTGCATTAGGATTCACCCCAATTCGCAGGCATCCCTCCGTGGGATTCAAGTCTGCCTCCACACTGTGTCAAAGAATTTCGATTGTACAAGGGGGTTTGGTTTGTCCCTCGTATGACCACCTTGACACCTTACGCAGGCCTCCACTAAGGCCTCTTGGTATTTGTTGTTTATCCTGGTTCGGGTGAGGGGGGGGCACCAGCCAGCGACCTTCCAGCGAGTGCCCACATTGCGCCAGACCATCTCTTGTGCCTGTTCACTCACAAAGTTCCCACGGGTCTCCCTCTGTTGGGCTCAGGCTCCCCTTAAGGTTCACAAAGGGCCTCCCTCTTCCGGGCTCAGACCCCTCTTACAAAGTTCATAAAGGAGATTTCCCTCCGCCAGGCTTGAGTCTCTCCTCACACCACAGTTTTCAAAAAGGGTTTTGGGACTTCCAGTCACAGAATGCACTGTCAGGATTTTGCTCCCACTTCTCAGCTCCCAAAAATGGCATTTGGCATTGGGAGCTGCATGAGCTAAGAGGGGATATTGTTCTTAGGTCAGGGTGTCCCCTGCTGACTCTCAGAGACCTGGGTTCGCCTGACTGGCCCAGGGGAGGAGTCTTGCTGTGGGTACTGCCAGGAAACCCCATCTGCCCCTGGACTTGCCTTCTGGAGGTACAGCTCCCTCCGCACAGTGCAGTCTACTCCGGACCCTCAGGGCCAGTGTCAGGGCGGTTTTCTCCTCCTCCAGGTCTCCCAGGGTCTCTGCAGATCTTCTGGTCTTCCTCCGGCTTTTTACACCTTCCAGCATCCCCAACTTGCTCAAAGTGTGCTTTCCTGCCATGCCTTTTATTCTTCCTGGGAGTAGTGATTGGATTCAGGTGAGTGGTTGGAAGGGAATGCCTGACCCTGCCTTTCCTCGTTAGCGTGACAACATGGCGGTTGTCCATAGGAGTTAATGGCCCTGGGATTCCTATGGGTAATCCTTATCCTCCCAATCTCTCTCCTACTCTTCCCAGCGGGTTTAGGGAAAAACAGTGTGGGTGTATTATGGGATTTGTAGTTTTTTCCAAAGAATACTGGAAAACCCAAGTGGGTTTTCGTCATGGGTACCTGTTGTATTGTTGGGTAGAAATGGGTTGATGTAGGGCAAGGGTGACATCTGTACTTTCCTTCTACCGGTTCTTCGTTGCTTTGCTTCTGGTTTGGTATCTGTTGGGATTGGGGGGCAGAGAGGGGATTAACAGTATGGGTTCTGAAATGTTGTATGGTAACAGTGGGAATGTCGGGTAGGGAGGTGTTAATCCATTGTCACTCACAGTGAGTTGTGTGTGAGAAAGTGTCAGTGTCTGATAAGGGGGGTCGGAGGGTGAGTTTCTAGATACCCTACTGGACAGGATGGGGAAATGGGGAAAAGGTGTCATACAGTAGAGTGTACCGCATCTCGCCATTGGGTGCTCCTATCCTACTCTCCGAGCACCCCTCACTCAGGTGATCCTCCCGCACTCCAACTCCAGGTTCTCGATTTAAGGGCGATGGCCGTGCCCTGGCCACCTGAGAAAGGGATTCCCAGGGTTCAGACAGTGAGACACCCTCGGGTTTCTCACAGCTCCTTCATGGCACTTTGGAGCCCTCAAACTGTTGAGGCAAGCCGAAATGTAAGCCTCGTGCCTCCACAGGTTTGATGTCAAGACCATCAACGTCAAGGCGGGCGACGTCTTCAACAGAGGTTTCAAATGTGTTCCAACCTTTACCTATAACACACTTTTTCAAGTCTGTCTTTCATTTTTGAAGAGGAGGAGTTAACTGACAAGGACACTCCTCCCCTTAGCCTAGACTGTGGTACTTCCAGTGTTACTGAGGCTTTAATTTCCAAGGAATCCAGAATGAAACATCTGGTGGATTCATTGAAAGACGCAACTGGGCTATATACCTCTCCGGAGGTGGATTTTGCCAGCCCGGAGTCATCTGCACATGCACATGCTTCCTATAGTGCAGTTATGGGCAAGGTTACTGAGTATCTGGGATAAGGGAGACCAGCTGCGATCTCTGAACAGGATGACGTCACGGATATTCTGAACAAGGGCCCCTCTAAAGACCCTGTTCTCCCATTCTGCTCAGAAGAGCAGGGGCATGGCAAATTGGGAAAATCCTGATATAAATCCTGCAGTTAATAAGGATTTCACCTGGAAATACCGACTTTCAAGTATTGACCTGGTTCTTATCAAAATATCCATCTCCAGAAAGTCTAGTGATGAAGGATGCCACTTCTTCACCAAGGGCATCTATCTACCCTCAAATTCCCCCCCTAATAGGGACAATAAGAGGTTTGACCCTCTAGCAAAGAGAGTTTTCTCAGCCAGTAGTATGGCCTTAAAATCCATCAATGCTGCATGTGCATTGGCCACATTTACATGCACATTGTGGGTGGTGGCGGCTATGGCTTCTGAACACATCCCAGATGGTGATGAAATGGTTGGATTTTTGAATATTGTTAAAGAAGGCAAGGATGCAATGTGAGTCGCTCCAGTTCGGATTGGACTCAGCTGAAGATGCTAGCCAAGCAATGGCAGCTAGTACTGTCTCACCGAGATTTACCTGGTTGCATAAGTCTGGCTTTGCACCAGATTTCCAAGCAAAGCTTCTGAACATGCATTTCAACGGCTTCTATTTGTTTGCCTCCAAGCTCGATAAAAGCCTGGAAAAGCTTCATTGCCCGAAGGCAGCAGTGATTCGTCAAACGCAGCAGACCTACACAGTTTCTCAAGGTTGGAGAGGCTGGTCCTTTTGCTGTTTTCATCAGTTGGAAGGACAACGGTTTAGAGCACACAAAGGCATCAGAGGAGATTTCCTCTTGGTAGATGAGGACGAAGTGGTAAGCCCACTCAAGCAGCTGCAACCTCCTTGCCTTCAGCAGCCGCCACCGCTGCACCAAAACCTCTCTGAATTCTTGGTCCACAGGACCATAGTGGGGGGCAGGCTGTCTCAGCATCTGGAAGAGTGGTGGGTCATTACTGTTGGTGCTTGGGCCCTGCAAACTGTAGCCCAAGGTTATTACCTCCTGATTGTCCACCACAGAGTCAGTCCTTGAAGGTACTGTTCTGCTTCTTCTGCAGGAGATTTGCATGCTGCTGGAGAAAGGTGCTATGGAGCCAGTGCCTGTAGCGGAGAGGAACCAGGGACTGACACCCCTTATTTCTTAATACCAAAGAAGTACAGAGGATTGAGACCCATCTTGGGCTTGAGATGCTTGAATAAGTTCCTCCGGAAAGACAAGTTCAAGATGCTCACTCTTTCTCAGATCTTCCAGTCCCTTCAGCTCCAGGATTGGATGGATCATTAGACCTTCAGGGTGCTTACTTCCATGTACCTATTCATTACAAGCGCAGGAAGTACCTGAGATTTGCCATTGTCAGCTCTCATTTTCTTTCAGTTTAGGGTTCTGCAATTCGGAATCATCTCTTCCCTGAGGATTTTCACCAAGTTAATGGTGGTAGTGGCAGCAAGTCTAAGGAGGGGAGGAATTCACATCTACCCCAACCTGGACAATTGGCTGATCATGGCCTGTTCCCCCGAATATGTCCTGGAACATCTCAGCATCACCTGCCATCCCCTACACAAACTGGGCTTCTCCCTCAATTTCAAGAGGTCCCACATGATACCTTCTCAGAAACTTCAATTCATTGGGCTGTCCTGGACACTTCCTGTGGGAAAGCCTTGCCACCCAAGCTGAGGGCTCAACATATTCAGCAGATGGTCATGTTTCAAGATGCCATACCTCTACCGGCCTTCAACTTTCTGAGGTTGTTCGGTCTCATTGAACATTGCATTGTTCTGGTGCCAGCAGCCCGTCTGAGAATGAGGTCTCTTCAATGGGCCCTCAAATCCCAGTGGTCACAGTTCTCCGGCAGAAGGGTGGATCTATTTGAGGTCCAGAGCAAGGTCACACTGGATCTCCTGTGGTGTGCCAGCGAGGAGAACGTGTTGCAGGGTGAACCCTTTTGACAATCATGACCAGAGATGACGGTAGTTACAGACGCTTCCCTCATAGGTTGCGGAGCTCAAGCCAATGATGTGGCAATCTGCGGTCGCTGGTCACCATCAGAATCCAAACTACACATCAACCTTTTGGAGCTGAGGGCAATCAGGCTTGCGCTGATGGCCTTTCTGCCCTCTCTCTGAGGAAAGAATATCCTGATAATGACGGACAACACAGTGACCATGTATTACCTCAACAAGAAAGCAGGTGTAGGGTCACTACCACTGTGCAGAGAGGCAATGCTGCTCTGGTTTTGGGCACTGCAAGTTGGAGTCTCCATCAGCCTTTCACCTACCCGGAGAGAAGAACAGAGCGGCAGGCGCTCTGATGAGGCAGAGCACAGTTTTACACGAGTGGGAGCTAGCTCGGGAAGTCCTTATAGAGATCTTCACCCTTTGGGAACCCCTCAAGTGGATCTGTTCACTTCCACTGTTAACAGAAAGTGTGCCCTATTCTGCTCCAGGGAATTTCATCAGAGAGGAGCTCTGGGAGACACGGTGGACTGGGAATTTCCACATCTGTACGGGTTCCCTGCAGTCCCTGTCATTCCTCATGTCATCAGGAGATTGAGGAAGTTCGGGAAGCCCGTGACACTCATTACCCCAGATTGGGCGAGTATAACGTGGTACCCAGACCTTCTAGACATGGCCATCTGCCCTCCAATTCATCTTCCCCATTGAGAGGATCTGCTCTCGCAAGAGGGAGGTTGCATTCTCCGCCCAGAGATCAGGACCCTGAACCTTCAAGCCTGGTTTCTGAGAGGTTAAGATACAAGGATTGGGACCTTCTGGAAAATGTAATGGAGGTGTTGCCTCCGGCCAGAAGACCAGCAAAAGTCTCTGTACCGCTGACGTTGGAACAAGTTTTGCAGCTGCTGCAGAGCTAAGAATATTGACCCTTTTCTCTTTTGACACTGTCTCTTAAGTCTTGCTCCCTTTACTCCATACTATATGGGCCTCCCTCCCCAGGGACGGGACCAAAAATGTTTTTTCTTCCAGAAAAGAGAATTTCCTCTTTAAATTTACAGGCGCTCGTAGGCGCCGCTATGGGCTTGACCACTCCCGCATAGCCCTGCCCTCCAGTGCCTGGCCTCAGTCCCCTTTTCCTTGCTGATGATATTGGATCTTCTTCCAGCAGGCTTTAAGAAGTTTGCAATTTTTTCAGCTTACCCCACTGTTCATTTTCATTATTTCTACCGGCCTCTGGTGCCTCGCCTGCCCTGGTGAATGTCTGTTCGAGCAGAGTTTAGCAGGTGTTCCATCTGCGACAGTTGTTTCACTTACTCTGCGGTCGTTGAAGAACCGGTTGGCATGCTGGAGGGAGATCTTTGTTGCCTCGCCCGCAGATCACCTTAAGGATGTTGTGCGCCATCAGAGCAAGGCGGGTAAGAAGTGCTTCTTCATCTTTATTTACCAAGAGACATAGCAAGAGGAACTCCTTTCTGGGACATCCCCTGCACGGGAGGGGTACAAAGGACCTTTGCATCAGCCCAGCTCTCGTGGCTGTTAAAGCTGCCACTGTCATGACAGAGTGGCCATTAGGCCCTCCCAAGAAGGGGGCTGAGGGGACACCTTTATGTTCTTCTTCTACCTTGACTACCGTGCGCAAGCCAGAGGGCAGCCTGCCTACCGTAACCTCTCCTGAGGTCATTCCCAACACTGAGCCCCCGCCCGAGAGCCCTTCAGGTTGTAGGGTTGCAGGCCCTTTGCCGGGCTATACGTTCTTGTGCATTTCTCACCAAAACCTTGTAACTAAGATGGTGGATAGTGACAGGTTGGCATCCTAGCCCAGCCCCAAGTGGCTCCTCAGTGCAGCCTTCAACCCCATGGAGATCAGACTTTATACCTAGTGTGGAATTGTTCTCAGCACAGGTGCAATGGTGCATTACATAACAGCTCATGTCCCCTACCCTGAGGTACACCCAAACGGGTCACACCTTGCACAGGGCCGCACCTCCTCGACAGTCTTCAGCAGGGGGTCCCTGTCCACGTTGGGCACTCTGCCACCACCACAGTGTGATGATTCCTTCTGTGGCTTATGAAGTCCCCTCAAATGACGGGCTTCCTAAAATCCTTGATAAAGGAGGTGGTTCCTCAACCGCCGCCAGCACCAACACGGGAGCCTGTCTCTCCATGGCACCTTCTGCCCCGGTGCCTACCCACGTGGTGGTCAGGGGTTCCGGCTGTTACCCAAACAACTTAAGTTGAACAACCTCCGGCCACCCCGTTGACTACTACCCTGGCTCCAGACCCAGGTGTACAGGGGTACACCCCAGAGGGAGCGGAAGCCACCCAGGGAACGGACGCACCACAGGGAGATAAGGACACGGATGAGGAGGCAGACATTGAGACATCAGCGTCCATCAGAGCCTTCCATTACCACATTGAGGGGCTGGCAGAGTTCTTGGGAGTGCCCTTGCCCAAAAGAGAAAAACCAGGAACTGGGGTGCTCGAAGAGGTGTTGGCCTTCAGGGCACACAGTAGGTCAGGCATTCCTATGCAAAAGGATGTTTCTGCTCAGGCTGCTAAGTGCTGGCTGAAATCACAATCAGCTCTCCGAGTTAACAAGCGCCTAGACTCAAAGTACAGGCAGCTGGAAGGGGAGGTCATTCTTCTGTCCTCACACCCCCTGCCTCAATCTTCGGTCATTGCTGCAGACTCAATCTAAGCAAATCTGCAAACCTCGGGGGCCTATCTCCTCGGCAAGTAGGACCAGCAGCTAGAAGCCTATGGCAGAAAGGTTTATGCAAAGGAAGGCTTGCACCTCAGTCAGGCTAACGCTGATGCCCTCTTGGCTGTGGCCAGCCAATGGCGCGAAATAGCAGACTTTCTGCTAGATCATACAGGCAGACAGCCTTCTAGGGTGGATTGGCAGAGCCCAATGTGGTTGCGCAGGACCTGCTCGAGTGCACAGTGGAGCACATAGATACAGCAGCTAGAGGTGTCTGCGTGGCGACAGATATGCGAAGGGACGAATGGCTGCAGGCTATTAAGTTCAACTCTGACATACAAGAGAAGATATTCGACTTCACTTTTGAAGACACAATGCTCGTCCACTCTTCAACAGATGAGAAGCTGAATATGAAAAAAGCCAGCTCTTAGACCGCTAAGTCCCTGGCAATACTCACAAAGCCAACTTCGCGGACCAGTGAAACTGGTCCTTTGGCAGCTTCCAGTTATTTCAACATCGTCAGGCCAGACAACCTGATAGATCGCCAAATCCCCAACGGTGTGAACAGTGGACGACGCACAAGGGGTTTTACCAGTCCCCCCTCCTGTACCTCGACTCCAAGAAACAATTAGGTGGCCTCTGGTTCCATCCCTCTCCAGTAGGGGCAGACTGGCTCTCCAAGAGCTGCATTGGCAATCATTAGTAAAAGACTCCTGGGTTCTTTCTGTGGTTTCAGAAGGTTATCGACTTCAGGTACCTTCTCCACACCCTGCCTCTCCTCCCTTACTACAAATAGGGTCTCCAACTCTCTTGCGGGAAGTTCTCTCCCTTCTCCAGATCCAAGCGGTTGAGCGAGTACCCCTTAATCAGAGGGGCTCTGGTTACTATTCAAGACTTTTTGCCATCCCCAAGGAAAACCAGGCTGGCCTGAGGGTGGTTCTCAACCTATCTTTTCTGAACCTATTCCCCCCCCCCCTCCCCCCCAAAAAATGTAAAATGATCACTCCTACACAGATCATGGAGAGTCTCTGTTGGCAGCCGCACCAGCAGTTTCTATGGTTCATGGTTATGTGACATCACTTCCAGTACTGAGTGCTGCCCTTCGTCCTCAACTCGGCTCCACAAGTTTTCACGAGAATAATGAACACTGTCGCGAAACTTCTGAGAGCCAGAAGTCACCACATCTACTCCTATTTAGACGACTGACTCATCAGGGGCAGCTCGAGGGAGGCGACCCACAGCATTTTGAGGACTGTCATGGATCTCCTATACCAGCTGTGGTTTTCAGTGCATCAGACCCAAGTCAGAGTTAGTTCCTACACAGTCCTTGATCTTTCTGTGCCTGACATGGGACACAGTGAGGCAGATGATTTTCCCGACACAAGAACGGGTCATGGTGATCCTCTGAGCTACCGGACACTTCCTGAACATGGAATGGACATCAGCTTGGTGGTATCAGCACCTACTGAGCCTTAAGGCGGCATGCATCCTGGCCAGTCCATAGGCCAGGTTGAAAATGACAAGGCTGCAGTTACAGTAGCAGCAAGCTGGGACCTGGAGAAGGGCTCCCACTCGAACAGTGTTCCTATACCGCACCACGTCAGACCTGATTTGATCTGGTGGAGGCAACAGGAAAACATCATGTGGGGAGCACCTCATTGCAGGATGAGGAGGCACCCTAAACACCTTTACAGTCCACGGCCTGAAGTCTCACCAAGAGCAAGAAGAACACATAAAGGTGTTGGAACTGACCGCTGTCCGATTGTCCTTAATGGCATTCCTACTGCTCATCAAAAACCATGTAGAGCTCATTAGGACAGACAATACCACGTCAATGTTTTATCTCAACAAGCAGGGGGGTACGAGTTCTCCAGCTCTGTGCAACCTGACTGTTCAGATCTGGGAATGGGCTCTGCAGCAGGGCATTCATGTTGGAGCTGTTCACTTGCCGGGGAGAGCAACACAGAGGCTGACAGGCTCCAAACGGACAACTACGAATGGGAACTGGACTCCCATGTCCTCCACTCCCTGTTCAAGAGCTTGGGACATCCGGATGTCATCTCTTCATTTCAGAGAGCAATTCCAAATGCAGCCATTTCGCCTCTTGGGTGGGACAGGGCAGGACGTCACTAGGGGATGTGCTCCAAATCTCCTGGAGCAACCTGTGGTGTTAAACTAACACCATTGATACAGAGGGTGCTGAGAAAGTTTCAGGACGTGACTCGTCTCATGATACTGGTGGTTCTGGACTGGCCGGCAGGGATCTGGTACACGGACCTGGTGCGGTTGGCAGCGCAGGGTCCGGTCCCGTCACACTCAATGGGACCTGTGCATCTCCACCAGCAGGGCTGAGCAGTCATCGACCCGCAGCCTGAAACCTTTGACCTTTGAGCCTGGTACCTGAGCAACTGAAAATTCAGAGCCTGGCACTGTCACAGTCCAACATGGATATTATTATTTGTAATTGTTGTCTTCATAGTTTACAGAAAACCTTGCACAACATATACACAATAATAGAAATTTGAAAGGATTGTGTCCTCCAACATATTCCACATATTTGACATGTAATGTCCACAGCTGTGCACTTGGGAAACTTTTTCGGCAGAGGGTGTCCTGCGTCGATGGCGTCGGGTCAATGTCCCTCGAAGGCCTCTGTCGAGGACGACGTCACAGGATGTTATAAATAGGACGCATAGCGCCCGTAGCCTCAGATCTGTTTTTTCCGTGAACGTGTTAAATTCGTGAGACTCGGTGCACGTTGTGTGTTCATTAAGATTTCTTTCTCCTCGACCCCTCTGACTCCGCGGTCTGGATTCAAGACCTGCTGGGACTGCAAGTCCAAGATGTTGCTCACCGACCCCCACCGCATTTGTTTGTGGTGCCTGGGTGAGTCGCACGACACCGACGACTGCTCGAAATGCCAGTCGCGGACTGCCAAGGCCTTGCGGAAGGGGAAGCTCCAGGTAGGTAGGGGCTCTAAGCCTGTTAATTCCCGGACTTCCAAGTCCAAGGGTGTTTCCACCGTCGACTCTCCGCGTCGGAAGGAGTCCTGGGGATCTCCGTCCCGGAGTGCTTCCCGCCACTCATCCTCCTCGTCCCGGCACTCTAGGAAGGCCGTCACCTCCCCGTCGTCCTCGGAGGATGGTGCCTCGAGGAAGGTTACGCACCCTACAAAGTCCTCGACTCCGGAGGAATGGGCGGCATTTAAACAATCCATGTTAGCGATTTTTCAATCGCAGGGCACGGGTCCAGTCGTGCCCTCTGGCGAAGCTGGCCAGGAGCGGTCTCGTAACGTGGCTCGCACGCCTTCGGGCTCGGGTACACGACACGACTCACATAGGGAGCCGTCAAGGTCCCATTCAGACAAGGATTCGAAGAGTCGGAAGAGACGTGTCTGTAGGTCTCGGTCCTCGTCTCCAGTGAGACCTCAGCAACCTATTGATGGCTTGGGGCCGGCATCGACTCGTTCGGCGCTGTGTCTGTCCAATTCGGACATCGACGCCTTGCCATCGTATCAGCCCACAGCGCTGTCGGCGACTGTGTCGACGCCGAAGCCTTTGGCTATCACGACATCGAGGTTGTTGACGCTCTCAACGTCGAAGCCTTCGCCGCTATTGGCGACTTCAGGGATTTTTTTCTCAATTTGCCATTGGAGTACCTGGATATCATGGATCCTCCAAGAAAGGCTACGTCGAAGTCTGTAAGGCTGGTTTTGGCCTCCAGGCCCTTTTCTGTCCCCAGACCTGTGTTTCAACTCCCTCTTGATGATATTTATGAAGAGGAGGAAAGGTCTGAGGTTGAGGAACCTGGTGACCTTGATGATGCTCCACTTTTTTTGGAGACAGTCAGTTGGAGGAGTTGAGGCAGACATTCCATGATGCCAGTCGGCTGGACACTTCACTGGAAGAGGAATTCGGTAGACCTGAGCTTGGGGCTCATGCAGGGTCTTCTTATAGGAGGCTCATGGCGAAAGTCTCGGAATATCTGGGCTGGTCTAGTCCTCCTGAAGCCTTTGTGCAGGATGATCTGACGGACATCTTGGATCAAGGTCCATCCTCTGACCCTGTTTTGCCATTTCATCTTACCTTGCAGAAAAGGGTGGCAGCTGCTTGGCAGTCCCCGGAATCTCTTCTGGCTGTTAATAAGTCTTTCACCAAGAAATACCACCCTTCCCTTAGCGACCCCAGCTATCTATCTACTCACCCCACTCACGAGAGTTTGGTGGTTCAGGCGGCTGCGGCCACCTCGAGTCAGGCGGTGTACCCTACCATCCCTCCGGATAAGGACGACAAGCGCTTCAGCGGTTGGGCCCTGAAGGTGTTTTCTGCTGGGAGAATGGCCCTGAAATCGGCCAACTCCATGTGGAATTGTTTCTTTGGCGGCTGAGCATATTCCCTAGCGGGAAGAAAGGGATGGGTTCCTTGCTCTCGTGCAGGACGGCAAGAATGCCATGTGTGAATCCCTTCAGTCGGGTTTGGATACATCCGACAGTGTTCGCCGATCTATGGCTGCGAGCACCGTTATACACAGATTTGCGTGGTTGCGGAATTCGAGGTCTGCTCCGGATGTGCAGGCCCGTCTTTTCAAAATGCCCTTTGATGGCGCACATTTGTTTGGCAGCAAAGCTGTCAAGAGCCTTGAGAGGTTGCAGACCTCAAAGGCTGCAGCGAAATCTTTAAGCGCTGCAGTGCATCAACCTCCTCCTTTTCGTCCTAAGGGACAGCAGTGGAGGGGAGGTTCCTTTCGTTACTACTCCTCCTTTGATGGAATGAGAGGGGCCGCCAGTCAGAGGGGCCGGCAAAAAAGTACCCGTGGTGGTCAGGGAAATCGTGGTGCCAAAGCCGTTCAGGCAGCTGCCTCTTTGCCTTCAGGCACTGCCGCAGCCGCTTTCAAACAGTCATGAGGCCATGTCCCATGGTTCGCCGGTTGGGAGCGGACTATCTCAGCATGTCGAAGAATGGCGTGCCAATACTTCAGATGTGTGGATTCTGGATACCATTGCCCACGGCTACTGCCTTCCCTTCTTTCAGCAGCCTCACGACAATCCACTGGGGAAACTCTCTTTGAAGCTTCCGGATCCGCTCCTTGCGCAGGAAATCTTGAGCCTGCTGGAGAAAGGTGCCATAGAACTGGTGCCTGTAGCGGAGAGGAACAAGGGATGATATTCCCCTTATTTTTAGACGGGGGAATGAGACCCATCTTGGACTTGTGTTGCTTGAACAAACTTCTCAGGAAGGACAAGTTCAAGATGGTTACTCTTTCTCAAGTCCTCCAGGCCCTTCGACTTTAGGATTGGTTGGTGTCTCTGGACCTCAATGAGGCTTACTTTCATGTGCCAATTCATCACGCGCACAGGAAGTACCTGACGTTTGCGGCTGGCGACTCGCACTTTCAGTTTCAGGTCCTGCCGTTCGGATTGACCTCCACCTGAGGGTCTTTACCAAGCTAATGGTTGTGGTGGCAGCGTACCTCAGGCGAGGGGGGGATTCACGTCTACCCCTACCTGGACTCGCTGACTGAGCGCACTCTCCCGAGCTGACATTGGATCATCTCAGTGTCACCTGCTGCACCCTCCACAGGCTAGGCTGCTCACTGAATTTCAAGAAGTCGCATCTGAAAATTCCCAACAACTCCAGTAAATTGGGGCTGTTTTAGACCAGTCCTTGGGGGAAGTATTCACCTCCCAAGGTAAGGGCTAATCACATTGTGCAGATGGTGGACAATTTTCAACATGCCCAGACTCTCCTGGCTTTCGAATTCTTAATGTTGCTTGGCCTCAAGGCCTCCTGCATTTTTCTGGTGCCAGAGGCCTGGCTGCGGATGAGATCCCTGCAGTGGACTCAAAAGATGCAGTGGTCACAGTTCTCCGGCAAGATGTCAGATCCATTCTGATTCCACTCTTGGTCTCCCAGGATCATCTGTGGTGGGCCAACAAAGGGAACCTGATGAAGGGGCAACAGTATTGGCAACCGTGGCCGGAGGTGACGGGCGTGACGGATGCTTCCCTCACAGGATGGGACGCTCATGCCAACGACTTGACCGCCAGCAGTCGTTGGTCTCTGTTGGAGTCCAAACTCCACATCAATCTGTTAGAGCTGCGGGCCGTCAGGCTAGCCCTGCAGGTTTTTCTGCCCTCTGTACGGGTGAAGAGTGTCCTGATCATGACGGACAACAGAGTGGCCATGCATTACCTCAAGAAAAATGGGGGGGGTAGGGTCACTTCCGTTGTGCAGAGTGGCAATGCAGCTCTGGTTCTGGGCCATCCAGCAGGAAATTTCGATCTCTGCAGTTCATCTGGCCGGAGACGAAAATGTGGCGGCGGACGCTCTGAGCAGGTAGCGCATGGTCTCCCACGAGTGGGAGTTGGCTCAGGAAGTCCTTCAGGAGATCTTTGCCCTTTGGGGTACCCCGCAAGTGGATCTCTTTGCCACTGTTGTCAACCGGAAGTCCGAGAGATTCTGCTTAAGGGAATTTCCTCCAAGAGGAGCCTTAGGAGACACGTTCGTGGTGGATTGGTCATTCCCACGGATGTACGCGTTTTCTCCAGTCCCCGTCATTCTTCAAGTGTTGCAGAGGTTACGGAGGTTCGGTTCCCACATTATCCTCATTGCTCCGGATTGGGCCAGGGGAGCGTGGTACCCAGACCTTCTAGAAATGTCCATCTGTCTTCCACAGAGAGGATCTGCTCTTGCGCGAGGGCAGGGTCGGGTTCTCCGTCTCCATCCATAGGTCAAGACACTCAACCTTCACACTTGGTATCTGAAAGGTTGAGGTATAAGGATTGGGACCTCCCGGATGACGGGATGGAGGTGTTGCTTTTGGCCCGGCGGCTTGGAACAAAATCCCTGTACCGTTGCTGTTGGCGTAAGTTCTGCGACTGATGCAGAGATCACAATGTTGATTCCTTTCAGTGCTCCATTCCTATGGTTTTGTCTTTCTTAATTTCTTTGGCCCACAGGGGTCTTCAAGTAGGTACCATTAAAGGTTACCTGGCAACGCTGTCTATCTTTAAGCGCTCATATGAAGAATGTTCTTATTTTAAGATTCCTTTGATTTCTCAGTTTCTTAAAGGACTGACTAATGTATTCCCGCCGTCCCCTTTCCGGGTGCCGGTTTGGGATTTGAATTTGGTTTAGAAATTTCTCATGGGTGCCCCCTTTGAACCTTTGCACTCTTGTCCTTTGAGATTACTGTCCTTCAAGACTGTGTTCTTGGTTGCGGTTACTTCCGCTTGCAGAGTGAGCGAATTGCAGGCACATTCATCTAAGCCACCCTTTACTGTGTCTCACAAGGACAGGGTTGTACTGCGAGTATGTCCCTCCTTTCTACCTAAGGTAGTTTCTGAATACCATTTGAGTCAAAAGGTGGTTCTTCCATCTTTCTACCTTCCTCCTCATCCTGGTAAGGAAGAGGAGCGACTCCATCGGTTGAACCCTAGTAAAGCTCTGAGCTTTTACATTTCTAGGATGTGCAGGGTCAGAGTGGACGATCAACTCTTTGTAGGATATGCTGGACACCGATTGGGCCAGGCTGTTACCAAACAGACCTTGTCTAGGTGGATTATCCTCACCATTATGGAATGTTATCGATTGGCGGGTAAGGACCCTCCTGATGGGTTGAGAGCTCATTCCACTAAGGGCGTGGCTACTTCCACCGCCCTCCAGCGGGGTGTTCCTATTGGGAATATTTGTGATGCCGCTACATGGGCTTTCATCCACATCTTTGGAAAACATTATTCCCTGAATACAGTCCATGGTCAGGATATGGCCTTTGGGAAGGCGGTTCTTTATTCCGCAATCTAATTGGGTACTCTGAATTATTTTCCCTCCTCTATTTACTGGTACTGCTTTGGGAGTCTGTCAAAGATGTACAATACTTTGGAGGACACAATCCATTCGAAGAACAAGTTACTTACCAACTGGTAACTTTCTTTCGACTGGATGTTCCTCCAGCGTATTCCACATCGCCCCCTCCCAGCCTGCCCCTCAGGAGAATTTCCTATGCGATTGCAGCTTCCGTTTTGGCAAGGCTAAGTGCAGTCAAGCAGGCATGATACTGGTGGCACACATTCTGAGGGAAAAAACTTAAACTGTGGCTATGGGCGCCGTGCGTCCCATTTATAACATCCTGTGATGTCGTCCGCGACGGAGGCCTTTCAAGCGACATTGACCCAACGCCATTGACGCAGGACGTCCTCTGCCAAAAAAGATTCCGAAGTGCACAGCTGTGGACATTACATGTCAAAGATGTGTAATACATTGGAGGAACATCCAGTCAAAAGAACGTTACCAGTTGGTAAGTAACTTGTTCTTCTTAAGAAATAGAATAATAAGAAAGAATAACAAAAAACAAGAATAACAAAGGAATAATAGAGCGAAAAAGAAAGAATTTCTTACAATCTCTTACAAGATTCCTTGCAATATTAAAACATCTCGAAGTGTAAACAATTTCAACATGCATAAAAATAAAAGAAAAAAAAGATTGGTAGCAGCATCAAATAGAGGTAAGAAGAGACTCATATAACATTTTTAAACAACGCCATGGGATGACTTCAGACCATATGGCTAATTAATTTCAACTGGCAATGAACCATTAGTTACAGAGATTCTTTTTTTTTTTTTAAACTTTGTTTTAGTAGCATTTTTTATAATACAACAAACGGGCTCAAGGCAAATTCAAAAAGAAATGCAATTAACTGGCCCAACAACCCTCCTCCCCTCCCCCCTCCCCGAACAGACCCCCCCCCCTGAAACTTTGACCCAGATGGGTCTCCTTGTTTGGGGAGACGCTGTGGTAATTATATTTGTCCGGAGCACGAGAAAAAAGTAGTACGTTGACTGTTTGTGGCTGTGCATCGTCCGCCAGTCCCCGGGCCGTGGGCGCCCGATCCCTCCTTCTTTCATCCTTGTGGGTCAATGAACGTCCCATCCCCAGGTCTGCTGTACCCCGAACCAGTTCGCTTGGAATGTGCCCAACTTGTTATTCATCATTGCCATCAATTTGTCCATCAGAAACATGTTCTTGACCTTTTTCAACCAGACCTCCTTCGTTGGGGTCTCCGGGCTCTTCCATTTTTGTGCCAGGGCCACCCTCCCCGCCTTCAACATGGTTTCCCACATCCTTGGGTATCTGGATATGTCTGTGTCCTCTGGGGGGAGGCCCAGCAACATTGTTAGGGGGTTCTGGGGGAGCAGTTCCTCAGTGATTTCAGCGATCCAGCCCCGTACCTCTGCCCAATATGTCTGGACTTTCGGGCAGTGCCACCACATGTGACCTCTTGTGCCAACCTGATCACATCCCCTTGGGCATGCGGGGGACACTCCCGTGAACATTTTTGCCAGCTTCGCAGGCACCCTGTGCCATCCCTGCAGGATCTTGAAATTATGTTCCATGTCCGCTGTGAATAAATTCCCATGGAAAGCTATCTTAAATATCCTTGCCCAGGCGTCCTCGGAGATCTCCTCCCCCGCCAAATCGTTCCAGAAGGTGCAGAACCTCCTCCTCTCCCCTAGGTTGACAGTGTTCAATATTTTATACATCCCTGATACCGCCCCCTTCCTGGAGGTCGCTGTGTCCACGAGTTTTATCGAAGGGGGTCAACTGCCTTTTCAAGTTCTGTCCCCAGGATTGGTCGCACAAGATCCCCTTCAGGCGGAGATATTCGAAAATGGAGAGGGTCCCCTGACCCAGGGCATCTCTCATTTCCTCACAGGGGCGGAATTCCCCCTCCTTGAACATTTGCCCCGCCCATTCCATCCCCGAGTCGGACCAGGAATGAGCGTTACGAAACCCCCTGCTTCCCAATCTAAGGGGGTGACCCCAGAGTGATGACATCGGTGACGGCCATGACGTTAGATGCGCTGTCTGGGGGCTTTCCCGCCAGATCGCCCAGAGGACTCCCAGCGTTGGGTGTGATCTTAGTCTGTTCGGAATGAATTTGCTTGGGGCCCACAGGAGGTCTCTGACTTTGAGTGGGTGGGCGTCCATGTCCTCCAAGTACGTCCAGTATGTACCCATCCCCTCCTTCATGTGTTCGAGCAGTACGCGCAACTGGGCAGCGCGAAAGTAGAGTTGGAAGTCCGGCAGCCCGAACCCTCCCTCCTCCCTCGGAAGGGTCAGGATCGCTCTAGCTGTCCTCTGGGTCCTACCCTGCCATATGAACTCACGCACCGCATTCTGGAGGACCCTGAAAGTTTGGTCGGGAACGCTGGTTGGGAGGGCAGTGAAGAGATATAGCAAGCGCGGGAGTATGTTCATCTTCACAGCCGTCATACGGCCGTACCAGGACAGGATCATTGACCCTCAGATCCGCAGTGACCCTTGCCATTACGGGGTCATAGTTAGCCGGGGCGAGGCTGGAGAGGTCCCTGGTGAGGAGGACGCCCAGGTATCGGATGGAAGACCTACCCACTTTTATCCCTCCCAGGCTGGACAGGGGGTCCAGGGTCGCTTCCCTTGTTCTCATGGGGAGCAGGACTGATTTAGAGGCATTTATCTTGAGCCCCGAGAGGCGACCATATGCTGCCATCAGGGACATGAGGGGGGGGGCGAGGATCCCGGGTCCACCAAGTAGGCCAGGATGTCATCGGCGAACAGGGAGAGTTTAAATTCTACTTCCCCTCTCTGGATCCCCTGATGTCTGGGTGTGCTCTGACCGCTATGGCTAGGGGTTCCATGGTGAGGACATAGATGAGGGGGGAGAGCGGGCAACCCTGCCGCGTTCCCCCCGAGAGGGGGAAGGGCTCCGACAGCCTGCCATTCACCTGGACCCTGGCCTTTGGGGCCCTATATAGCTCCGCCACCCAACCCATGATGTGTGCCCCGAAGCCCATTTTCTGGAGGGTGAGTTCCATAAATCTCCACTCCACCCTGTCGAATGTCTTTTTGGAGTCGAGGGATAAGACGCACGCGTCAAGGTCTGACACCTGGGCGTAGTGGAACAGGTCTATAGTTTTTCGGATATTGTCAGAGCCCTGTCTCCCCCTGATGAACCCCACCTGGTCTCCGTGGACCAGCTTCGGAAGGACCCCCTCCATACGCCCCCCGATCACCTTAGCCAGGATCTTTACATCGGTGTTTAGCAAGGAAATTGGGCGGTAGGAGGAGCACTCCGAGGGGTCCCTGCCGTCCTTGGAGAGCACCACTATTATCGCCTCCATCATGGAGTCCGGGAGGGGTCCCCCTTCCAGCACTGCATTGAATACCCTAACCAAGTAGGGGGATAGGGTTGAGCAAAACCTTTTGTAAAAATAGACCGAGTAGCCATCCTCGCCAGGGGAAGTACCCCCTTTCATCCCTCTGATCACGCGCTCCACCTCCCCCTCCGTTACCGGGCCCTCCAACCCCTCCGCCGACTCTCTTGATAGGGCCGGAATCTGTATCGAGCTCAAAAACCCCTCGATCTCCGCCTCCCTCCCGTTGAATTCAGACGAGTATAGTTTCTCGTAGTATTGGCGGAAGGCCTCCCCAATGTGGGTTGTGTCGTAGCCTATCTCCCCCCCCTCGCTCCTGACCGCTTTCACTAATCTGCCCCTCTGTACCTCCCTCAGCTTCCAGGCTAAAATCCTGTCCGCCTTGTCCCCTTTTTCATAATACTTTTGTTTGACCAATTGGAGGTTTCTCTCTGTCTGGTGGAGGAGGAGGTCCCTCAGATGGAGTCTACAGTCCTCCAGGGCGGTCACCTGGCCTCGGTCCAAGGGGACCATGGAGAGCCCCCCCGGTTGAAGTTGGTCTATTTTCTCCCTCAGTAGTCTTTCCTGGGCCTCCCTTTCCCTCTTTTTCTGGGCACCCATTTTGATCAGGACTCCTCGTAGAGTGGCCTTAAAGGCATCCCATAGGGTGTGTACCCCTACCTCCCCATTATCGTTAAGGTCAAAGAAATCCGTGATGGCCTCGAGAACTTCCTGGGCTAGTACCTCGTCCTTTAACAGGGAGTCGTTGCACTTCCACCTCCCCCTGCGTTCGCTTAAACCTCCCCTTGCTATCGTGATTCGGACCAGATCGTGGTCGGACCAGGGAATGGGGTCAACCCTATGACCTGAGGTGAATGGGTGCAGGATCTCGTCCACCAAGATATAATCTATCCTGGAGAACGATGCGTGGGTGGCTGAGTAGTATGTGAAGGGGGGGGTGTTCGATCTGGGGATCGGGATCGTGTCCACCAGTCCTAAGTCTTGATTAACCCCTTGGAAGTTACGCTCCATGGTCTCGTCTGATGCCCTGGAGAGCTGCGGGCCTGTGCGTTTTCTGTCCCGGGTAGGGTCCAGGACCACGTTGAAGTCCCTCCCCACCACCACCGAACCATGGGCAAAGTGCTTGAGTTTGTCCCCTACCTTTTCCCAAAATAGGGTCTGGCCTTCGTTCGGGGCATAGATTACGACTAGGGTGAGTGGGGCCCCCTGAAGGGACCCCCGTAACATCAGGTAGCGGCCCTCCGGGTCTTTCAACGTGGCCTTGTTCTCGAAGCCTGTATTCCTCGATACTAAGATGGCAACCCCTCTCTTTTTGCCTTTATGGGAGGCACTGAAGACCTCCCCTATTCCTCCTCCCCGCATTTTGGGCTTGTTACCCCGCGGCCAATGGGTCTCTTGGACGAAGAGAAAGTCGAGGTTGGCCCTTCTAAATTCCCTGCAGACCAGGGACCTCTTTGTGGGGGTGTTTAAGCCCCGTACATTTAGGGAGCCCACACCCGGGGGGGGGGGGCAGACTGTCAGCCATAATCTAAGACTTCCTCTCTCTCGGTCAACGTACTCGACATACTCTTCCTGACGTGCTCCCTTGGTTCGATTTTTCGTCCCCCAACTCCCCCCTCCCCTTCCCTCCGGGTGGGCCAAGAACAAAACCCCAACTGCCCCCCTTCCCTGAACCGTAACTGAACAACCCCAACTTCGTGTTCCCCCACCCCCTTCCCCGGCGTCCGGCCAAATAGTTCTGCCATCCCTGGCTGCTGGCCGAACCACCAGCTTACCCGCTGCGGCCGGGCATTCTGTGGAAAGCGTGTTTCTGTGAGCCCCCCCTCCCTCCTAGCCTTGCTGTCCCACTCATGGCTCCCCCATACTTGCTGTTCGTAGGGTCGCTGTTAATAGTGAATCCGCTGGCTTTTCTTAATATCCCACATGACTCGGTGGGTTTCCCCAGGTCTGAACCCTCAGGATGGTTCCGCTCCCCCTCCTTGACTGGCGATGGGGTATTCATTTTCCTATATTTCCTTGCTCCAGTTTTACGTCTCATGTCCTTCGACGAGCCCGGGCAGAGATTATTTTTATCCAATTGTAGTGTGACTTTCATCAAGAACTTATTTAGGGCCAAAATTAGAGAGATGTTGGGTGCCCCACATGCATCTACACCTGAAACGGTTTGCTGAGACCTCCAAGTTTTTATCAAATTTATCTTTGAAGCTCTCCAAACGCATGGCGTCAAAGTAAGGACAGATCATGACTTTGTGCCTCAAGGACTTGGCAAAATCCTTATCCCCACAAAATCTACATTGATTCTCTGAGTTATGTGCTGGCATTGGAGAGGATTCATTCCAATGCTTAATCCTCTCGAAGGTCGGCATCTGATTGAGCCTAAATCGCATATAGCTTGTTCATCCATTTGGGCATGGAAACCTTTGGAGGTAGAGTGGTATACATTCCCTGGAATGCCCAAATTTGTAATATTCCCTATAGGTCGTATAGGTGGCTATACAATCAACCGTGTCAACCCAATCCGCCTTGAATAAAGACCTTTTCACAATCCCCGGTCGTTGAATAAGGTCTTCCACCGTTAACCCTAGGGAGACCAAAACAAACTTCACCCTGGAGCAAAACACCTGTAGGGACATGTGTGCCGACTCTGTCTTGAAGGGACAGAGTCGGCACACATGACCATATAACCAGTGTTTCGTAGAGTGAATTTTTTCGGGGGTCACTTATTTTTCTGGAGGTGCATAGTTGTTTCCAGTCATACCTTGCTTCAAGGGATATTAGACAGAACTCATGTCGTATGACCGCATTAGGCACGGCCAGAGACAAGCACACCAATTCCTTCCATAGTTTCCCTTGTGTAATATTAAGGGTATGACCCATATCGTGAGTCGAAAGGTCAAGACCATATAGAAGGATGGGCTTGAATTTGGCAAGATAGTAGAGCCTTAACGGAAGTAAAGAAAATGCACATTCTTTTTGCTTCAAGAATTCAAGTTGAGCTTTAAATTTAAAGGCTTTATTAGTTAGACCAGATTTCCAGAAATTAAGGCTAACTCTGTTGGTAGGGTTATTTTTTTATTACTTGACTCAATTGTTTAAACAATTTTTGAAAGAATGATAAAAGTCCGATAAACCTCCCATCTTTATGGTCACTTAGAAGTTTCATAGGGATGTTGTTTTCCATCTCACTGTTTTGTTAACATCTTCATCCAATTGATGTTGTAATTGTTCCATCAGGCTTACTTTAAGTTAAGTTACTGTCGCCAACTCCAATTTTAGGCTCTGAAGAAATTGTGCCACAGCAATTATGCATGTGGTACTTTTACCATTCATCAGGTGGGACCACCAAAGTCGTCCTCGTATATCTGAAAATCCTGAAGAAGGTGACCCATGTGTGCGAGTCTTTTAGTGGTTATGCCTGGACATGATAGTAGCAAGTGTCTTATTGTTTCAGCTTTGCCCTTAGAGTCACAGTATCAGCATTCATTGTTCTTTGAGATTCCTCTTATAGCCAAAATCTCATTTGTCTTTAGGAGGTTTAGGTGTGCTCTCAGAAATGTAGTTCTAAGTTTTATGTTAGGAAATGTTGATACATATCCCAATGTTATGTTCACTCTTTGTGTATTTATTGGCAGGTGAGTTGTTAATTTATTCTTGGCGACGACCTCTAAGGTTTGAATGGAGTCCGACTCTTTCAACCGATTTTTTTTTTTGTTTTGTTTTCGTGGGTTTGTTTTTCGAGTTCCTCCTCCGAGCTACCAATCTTTCAATAACCATTTGTTCTTTTCCGCCCATTGGGGACAGCGTTTTCTTTTTGTCATTGTTCATTTCTGTGTGGATAATCTCATAAGTTTTTAAGCAGGACATTCAAATCTTTCTGAACAGCATCAGTCCATTTAGGTCCACCGTGGCCTTCAGGGATACCAGGCTCAGTTCTCTCCTAATGGAGGCCATTGGGGTGGAAGCTGGTAGATTTAGGACTTTCCTCCAGAAGTATCCTTTAAGTTTTATCCATACAGGCATAGCTTCCGATAGATGATAGAAGGGATTGCTTTGACTTTATAAAAGGCGATAGCTGGTTTCAAGGAAAAGCTACCACATTTTTTGTCCTGGAGCTTTGTTTGCAATACAAGGCTCATGGTTTTTGTACGCCAGGATTCCTGCATTGGTGTTTACTGAGGGTTTCCATTTAGCGTTATGCCCAAGTATTTGAAGCGTGTTACTTTCTCTAATTGGGCTCCCGCTATGTTCCAGTGAAACTTTTGATTGCGTTTAGATTTCAAGATCATTCTCATTGCGGTAGGTTTGCAGGTCATCAAGTTTTCTTTTAAGACCAATGGCGGTCTGGTCAAGCAAGATGTTGTCTGCATATAAAATTCGGCTAACTTTCTCGTTACCCATCTTTGACAGAAATGTTCTTATATTTTTTTTTACCATAAAATCGCCAATATATGCGTTGTATAAGGCGGGAGTCAGAGGACAACCTTGTTTAAAGCTCTCAAAGTCATGATTTCTTCAGACAGGTGGCCAGCACCACTAAGTCGAACTCTCATTGAGGTTCCTGAGTACAACTCCCTAATGGGGTCTAGAATTTCGAGCAGGCATTTCCACTTCATTAGCTTCGACCACAATTTGTCTCATTTTACCCGGTCAAAAGCTTGAGTTAGGTCTACGAAGACCAGGAAAACTCTTGGGCAGTATAGTACTGAGAAGCATTACGTTTGCTCAAGTTCCTGAGTTCTTTACAAATCCAGTTTGTAATGGATCGTTGCCCTCCGAAGACAGAACCCAATTCTGGAATGTATCTAATAAGAAGTACCCCAAGAGTTTTCCGAGAACATCCAGTAGGACTATTGGCCGATAATTTATTGGATTTTTCTTGTCGCCCTTTTTAGAGATGGGAACAACATTTGCCGTTCTCCAGGATGGAGGGATTGATTTTGACTGAATGTCGGTGTTAATCATCTCTGCAATTAGAGATGCCCAATCTTCTGGATTTTTCTTCAGGCCAGAGTTTATCCGGTCAGGATCTGGAGCTTGCAAGTTTTAGTTTCATGATTTTATTTAAGATCCAGACTCTGTCGTGCTCAATGCTCCAGCTTTTTGACTTTGGAGAGTAGAAGTTGTTTGTTTCACTCTGGGGCTTCTGAAATAGTGCAGTGAAGTAAATCACCCATTGCCTTCCTCCAACATTGTATACGAGGGCATCTTGGGGGGATTTAGCAGATGAAGCTAATATCGACCATAAGTCCTTGGATTGTTTTCCGCAAATGGCTCTTAACATGATCTGATTCTTATTGGTATAGAGATATTTTGTAGTTTTTTAGCCAGTTTTTAATATGCGTTTGACGCTTCTCTTGCTAGCTCGACGTTTTCCCAAGTTGGGTTGGTTTTGGCTCGTCTGTTTTTTTGTTGCATGTCCCTTTTCTTAGCCACCAGTAGTACATTTCTTTTATGTAGATGCTGCTTTGGATTAAGATTTTCTTTTTTCCACTTTTGCTTGAAGGGATGTAACAAAGGGCGATAGTCAATGTTTGCTGCTCCAGTGAGATTAACTGTTCCCTCTTTAGCTTTGAGGTATTGTTCTGTAATATGTTTTACAGAAATGTTTTAGTCTTAGCCGTGTACCTCGATCACTGAGTTCCACTTGAGTTTCCATTTGTGGTCTATTCGCAGTTGGTGATATTGCCCAAGAGGTTACCAACATATTGTGGTCGCTGTTTACTGTCCTTATCACCTTGAAAGAGGATATCAATGACAAGAGGCGTCTGGACATGTAGATGTGGTCAAGTGTAGCCTTACGACCCTCGAGTTCCCAGTTAGGGATTGGCCAATCGTTTGAGACGGTTGCAGATTGTATGTTATGAAAATCCCTGAAGTCCATGAGGTTTGACCACTGAGTTCCTCTTAATGCCGACCATGCGGATTTCGTCGCGTGATTTAGGATTGTTTCTTTGCTTCTATTGCGGTCCAGATCTGTTTTAGATTTCAGATTAGGACAAGTGGCATTTAAGTCGCCACATATAAAGATGTGGGTGATGTTCTGTAGTGTGGTTGTTTCATCAATGATCAGTTATATTTTATTCAGGAAGTTCTTGTTTGTTGGAGCTTTAGGGTTCCAGTAAATGTTGATTATGAGGAACAGATCTGTTTTGCTTTCATCTTTCCAGATGAGGATTGGTTTCCAAGATACCAAGGTGGCTAGGATAAATGTATCTGCCAATAAAATATTTGAGTTGGAAACCGCTTCCTGGCCGGATCGCTGTGAGCAATCACGAAGAGGGTCTCCCTGTTTTACCTTTTATTGCTGGCAAGGAACCGATCTCAAAACCATCTAGAGTTGGTGGATTTAAGAGCCAAGTCTCTTGTAAACATAAGAGATCGAAATCACTGAGGTTTACGTCACTAGGCGCAGTTAAGTGGTTGAAGCCCTGGGAGTTCCATGAACCTAATGTCGATTGTGTTGTTTCTTGTTGTTTTCCAGCATTACACGCTGTGCCCAATTAATTACATGGTGTTGGTTTTGGTGGCTAGGATCTTGAGAAATTTGCCAGAGCTTCTGGTATCCAAGCCTACCTCTTTTGCTCTTTTTCTTTTTGGCTTTGCGAGAAGGCATTCATGGCCCCAGGACAGCGCACACTTACAGGATGTTGCTCAATAGTTATCTTCCAGTTTTGTAAGGGACCGTGAGGGACCCGCTCATTGTCATAGGAGACATCTAAGTGAGTTGTATGACTCGGGTGATCAAGATCGCTGAGCTCCTGCGTTTTAAGACGGCCCATTTTGCTCTTTTTTCAGATGTTTTTGATTTCTGGGAGATGTAGGACTATGCCCACCGGGGTTCTGCCCTGCTTTATGATCCAGGGGTATCGGTGTAGAATACTTCTTATTGGCGCTGTTCGTCGGATGATATGTGTTGGGAGTTTCGGTTCTCCGAGATGTGCCAGTTTCTTTTTGTGTGCGACCCACATTGTCCTGATCTCTATAATTTCTGGCCCTGATAGATAACGGCTGGAATTTCTATTTGTTTTGGGGGTCTGCTCCTTGAAGATGAGCGCTCTTCTTCACGTTCCCACTTTCCGTTGCTCTTAGGTCTTAGCCTAATGTTCTCAAGTTGTCAGCTGCCTCCAGGAGCATTTGTTTTACCATGGCTGATGAGATCTATAAGATGACGGATCTATACAGTTTCTGTTGGCGAACTCAAGAATGTCAATGTCATCCAACGGAAGGGATCTTAATAGGGGCTCTCGTGTTGTTAGATCTGCCGCGTTTCAGTGAAGTACTTTTGGCGCGTCTGTCTTCTTGGAACATTCATTTTTCAGAGAGAACACGTATGGGAGCTTACTTCGTTCTATACTTTGGCTTTGTAGAGGAAGGTCTAGTTGTTTTTGTTATAATCTTTCTTGCATCAGTCTTTCCTTTCCTCGTGTTTTTTTTTTTTTGTCGGAGTTCCGTGGTCTCTTTCATTAGATCGCCATCTGGATATTTTCTTTTCTGGCAAAGATTGAAGCTGTCAGGGTTGTTTTTCTGCATTCTTTATCGCCCAGTGACGTTTATCATCTAGGGTCAGAAATAGTGGCGATTTTGGCTCTATAAAATGTGTTTCGAGGGGATTTGTTCCTCCGACGTATTCCACATCTGACAGGTAATCACCACAGCTGTGCTGCTTCGGAGAAGTTTCGGCATCTGCGTCCTGCATTGATGACATCGATACGCTGTCCTCGAGGGCCTCCGTCGAGCCGAGCAGACGTCACCGGATGTTATAAGTAGGACGCACGACGCCCGTAGCCTCAGTTCTGTTTTTTCCGCGAATGTGTTCGCTTCAGAGATCTTGGCGCGCCTCGGTTCTTCTGATAATTCTATCGGTTCTTTGAACTTGGTTATTTGTGATGATATTATGTCTTCGTCTTCTACCCCGCGGTCGTGATTCAAGAAGTGTCGGGACGGCGGTTCCAAGATGTCGCTTACGGACCCGCATGACGTCTGCCTCTGGTGCCTCGGCAAGGACCACGCCACCGATGACAGTGACGATTGCCAGTCTTTGATGTCGAAGGCCTTGCGGAAGCTGAAGTAGCTATCTGTAGGTAGGGTTTCCGAACCCCAAAAGTCAGTCTTTGCACAACGCCAGTGTTCTGGACACCTCTCCGGAGGTTGAGTTCGGTAGGCCTGAGCCTGGCACGCACGCAGAGTCTTCATACCGGCGTCTCATGTCGAGGGTGACTGAGTACTTGGGGTGGTCTGCGCCACCAGTGGATTTTCTTCAGGATGACCTGACGGATATCCTTGACCAAGGTCCACCCACTGACCCGGTGCTGCCATTTCATATGGCTTTACAGAGAAGAGTGGCGGCGGCTTGGACTGCTCCGGAGAGTCTCCCGGCAGTGAGCAAGTCATTGCGGAAAAAATACAGTCCAGCCAGTAGCGACCCCTGCTACTTGACTACGCACCCCACTCCGGAGAGTTTGGTGGTGCAGGCGGCTACGGCCCCCGCAAAGCAGGCGTCGTACCCTACCATCCCTCTGGATAAGGACGACAAACGTTTTGATGGCTGGGCGAAGAAAGTGTTTTCTTCAGGGGATATGGCCTTACAGACGGCCAACTCAGTGTGTGCCTTAGCACTTTTCACTCACACTCTGTGGAATTGTGTCTTTGACGGCTGAACATATTCACGAAGGGGAGGAACGGGATGGTTTTCTTGCCCTCGTTCAGGATGGCAAGGATGCCCTGTGTGAATATGTTCAGTCGGGTCTGGACATAGCAGACTGTGTCAGCCGGTCCATGGCGGCGAGCACCGTGATGCGCAGATTTGCGTGGTTGCAGAAGTTGGGGCTTGCTCCTGAGCTACAAGCCCGGCTTCTCAACATGCCCTTTGATGATGTACATCTTTTTGGCAGCAAGGCTGACGAGAGCCTTGAGAGGTTGCAGACCTCCAAAGCTGCAGCGAAGTCGTTGAGCGCTGCAGTTCGCCAACCTCTGCCTTTTCATCCTAGGGGACAGCAATTGAGGGGAGGTTCCTTTCGATACTACTCTTCCTTTGGTAGATCGAGGCGAGCTGCAAGTTAAAGGGGCCACCGTAGGAGTAGCAGAGGTGGAAAACAAGGTACTCGAGGTGCCAAGCCGCTCGGGCAGTTGCCTCTTTGCCCTCAGGCACTGCCGCAGCCGCTTCAGATCAGTCATGAGGCCATGTCCCATGGTTCGCCGGTTGGGGGAAGGCTGGCGCAGCATCTTGTAGAATGGTGTGCCATTACTTCAGATGTGTGTTCTGGAGATCATAGCACATGGCTACTGTCTTCCTTTCCGGCAGCGGCCTCACGACAATCCACCAGGGAATCTCTCTTTGAAGAGTCCGGATCCGCTTCTTGCACAGGAAATCAAATCCCTGCTGGAGAAACGCGCCATAGAACTGGTGCCTGTAGCAGAGAGGAACAAGGGATGGTATTCCCCATATTTTTTGATTCCTAAAAAAGACAGGGGATTGAGACCCATCATGGACTTGCGTGGTTTGAACAAGCTCCTCAGGAAGGACAAGTTCAAGATGGTTACTTTTTCTCAAGTCCTCCAGGCCCGTAGACTTCAGGACTGGTTGGTGTCTCACGACCTCAAGGACGCTTACTTTCATGTGCCGATTCATCCCAAGCACAAGAAGTACCTGAGGTTCACGGTTGGCGACTCGCATTTTCAGTTTCGGGTCCTGCTTTTAGGATTGACCTTCGCCCTGACGGTGTTCACCAAGCTCATGGTGGTGGTGGCAGCGTATCTCAGGAAAAGGGGGATTCACATCTACCCCTACCTGGACGATTGGTTGATCAGGGCGCGCTCTCCCGAGCAAGTCCTGGATCATCTGTCAGTCACCTGCCACTCCCTTCACAAGCTGGGCTTCTCCCTCAATTTAAAGAAGTCCCACTTGACACCTACCCAGCGGCTCCAGTACATCAGAGCAGTGCTCTACACATCCCTGGGGCTGTGTTTGCCTTCCCAGGTGAGGGCTTTTCACATTCTGCAGATGGTGAACAAGTTTCAACATGCCCAGAGTCGCCCGGCGTTTTGCTCGACCTCATGGCATCCGGCATTCTCCTGGTGCCAGAGGCCAGGCTGCGGATGAGATCTCTGCAGTGGGCTCTCATGATGCAGTGGTCACAGTCCTCCAGCAGGATGTCGGATCCCGTTTAGGTGCTGCCCTCGGTCGCCCAGGATCTTCTGTGGTGGGCCGTCGAAGGCAATCTGATGAAGGGGGCTCCATTTTGGCTACCCTGGCCGGAGGTTACGATTGTGACGCATGCATTCCTCACGGGATGGGGAGCTCATGCCAACGAGTTGACAGTCAGCGGTCCTTGGTCTCCGTCGGAGTCCAGACTCCATATCAATCTGTTGGAGCTGCGGGCCGTCAGGCTAGCCCTGAAGGCTTTTCTGCCGTCTGTGCGGGGGAAAAATGTCCTGATACTGACGGACGATATAGTGGCCATGCACTACCTCAACAAAAAGTGGGGGAGCAGGGTCTCTCCCTCTGTGCAGAGAGGCGATGCAGCTCTGGTTCTGGGCCATCCAGCAGGAAATTTCGATCTCTGCAGTTCATCTGGCCGGAGATGAAAATGAGGCGGCGGACGCTCTGAGCAGGTAGCGCATGGTCTCCCACGAGTGGGAGTTGGCTCAGGAAGTCCTTCAGGAGATCTTTGCCCTTTGGGGTACCCCACAAGTGGATCTCTTCGCCACCAGTGTCAACCAGAAGTGCGAAAGATTCTGCTCGCGGGAATTTCCTCCAAGAGGAGCCTTAGGGGACGCGTTCATGGTGGAGTGGTCCTTCCCACTGCTGTACGTGTTTCCTCCAGTCCCCGTTATTTGTAAGTGCTGCAGAGGTTAGAGAGGTTCGGTTCCCGAATGATCCTCATTGCTCCGGCATGGGCCAAGAGAACGTAGTACCCGGACCTTCTCGACATGTTCATCTGCCCTCCATGCTGTCTTCCCTACCGAGACGATCTGCTCTCACGGGAGGGGCGGTCAGGTTCTTCATCAAGAGGTCAAGTCCCTCAACCTTCATGCTTGGCTTCTGAAAGGTTGAGGTATAAGGATTGGGACCTCCCTGAAGAAGTGATGGAGGTGTTGCTTTCAGGCACAAGGCCCGCAAAAAGGGCCCTGTACCGTTGGAGAAAGTTCTGCGACTGGTGCATGTTTAAGAATGTGGATCCTTTTTCATGTGCCATTCCTGTGGTTCTGTCTTTTTTGCTTTCATTAGCCCACAAGGGCCTGCAAGTGGGTACCATTAAAGGTTACCTGGCGGCGCTGTCCATATTTAAGCGCTCGTCTGAGGAGTGTTCTTATTTTAAGATTCCTTTAATTTCTCAGTTTCTGAAAGGACTCACTAATGTGTTCCCACTGTCACCTTTTGTCAAAACCTGGACAGTTCTCACGACAATCTCCTCTTAGACTGGAGCTAATTTGCAGCCAGACTTTCCTCACAAGAGCGCAGTCTGTAGGAGTACAGTATACCTGACAGACCAGGGGCTCAAGTGAAAAGGCAGGAGCAGCAGCAACGGAGCTAGAGGAAACAACAACAACAGCAGTTCAGTACTGTGACCAAGGATACCAACCCTGCCAGCCACCACCCCCTGCTTCCCACTCTTACCTGCTCCGTGAAGGAAAAGACCCGCAACCTAGTTGCCTCACAGGATGCAGTAGAATGAAAACAAGGTAGCAAAATCTCAGAAGGAGTCCTGTGATCCCAATAGAACAATTCCACGGCAGTCCTTTATCTTTCTGCACAGCGTCCCCATGTTAGAGGGAGGAGTGACCAACGAAGAAATCAAGAGAGCGTCCACAGTAGTCACCCTTGAGTCCAAAAAGAAGGATCCTTGGAATTCAGCAAAGCGTCCCAAATAATATATAGGTAAGTGAGTCCGTGTATGGGGGTGTAGAGAAAAAATAAAAGCAAGGGTAGAAGGCAGAGGGAAGGAGACTGAAGGAGGGGAAACAAAGGTAGACAAAAACAGTCCAATCGGAAGTCGGGAAGTACTCAACCAGGTTTCAGAAGTTGCCACACCAAAGTACAGGAATCCGAATTATCGACGTAACCAGACACTAAGCAAAAAGGAAAATCCGGGTAAGCAATGCAGCGTCGGGGGGACCGGGAGTCAATCCAAAGGAGCCGGGCACCGGAAACCAAGGGTAATCCAATAGAATAGTCCGTAATAACAGGCCACGAAGTCAAAGGCAGGATTCAAGATGGAAATATCAGGATACAAAGCGCTACAAAACTGGCAACAATACACAGTTAAGGAGCACCCGATCCGTGTGTGAAGTCAGAACAAATAGACTACTCGCGTACGGATGCGAGAAAACAGTCTGTGCGTCTCACGTGACGTTAGTGTTCAATTCGACCACTAACACAGAATGCTGGAAGCTGTAGTCTGCACGGGACCGCCGCGCTTTCGGCGTTGACCAAGACGCCAAGGCATTTTCCATGTGATAGAAGGGGTGCTCAAACGCTGTCGTTGCCGCATACGAGGTCGGGGCATGACACCTTTCCAGGTACCCGGTTGGGATTTGAAACTGGTTCTAAAATTCCTAATGGGTGCTCCGTTTGAGCCTTTACATTCTTGTCCTTTGAGACTGTTGACCTTTAAAACTATATTTTTAGTTGCGGTTACTTCCGCTCGCTGAGTGAGTGAGTTACAGGCACTGTCCGCCAAGTCACCCTTCACTGTGCTCATAAGGACAGGGTTGTCCTTAGGGTTCGTCCTTCTTTTATTCCGAAGGTTGTGTCGGAATTTCATTTAAGCCAGAAGGTCATTCTTCCGGCGTTCTATCCTCCTCTGCATCCTGGTAAGGAAGAGGAGAGGCTCCATAGGTTGGATCCTAGGAGAGCGTTAAGCTTCTACATCTCACACATGTCCCGGGTCAGAGTGGACGATCGGCTCTTTGTAGGATACGCTGGAAGGCGTATGGGTCAAGCTCTGACTAAGCAGACCTTGTCCAGATGGATTATCTTGACCATCTCGGAATGCTACCGTCTGGCGGGTAAGGACCCTCCGGTTGGCTTGAGGGCCCATTCTACTAGGGGTGTGGCTGCCTCCACTGCTCTGCAGAGGGGTGTTCCCATTCGTAACATTTGCAGCCACATGGGCCTCTGTCCATACTTTTGTAAAACATTACTCCCTGGACTCTATCCATGGGCAAGAGTTAGCCTTTGGTAAGGCGGTCCTCTTTTCTGCAATTTGATTGGGCATTCTAAATTTCTAAATTCTTCTCCCACCTCCATACGTTGGTACTGCTTTGTGAGTCTGTCATAGATGTGGAATACGTCGGAGGAACAAATCCCCTAGAAGAAGAAGTTACTTTCTTACCTGGTAACATTCTTCCGATGGGATGTTCCGACGACGTATTCCACATCGTACCCTCCCAGCCTGCCCCTCTACAGAATTTCTTATGCGATTGCAGCTTACGTTTACGCAAGGCTTTCTGTAGTCATTCTGGCAGAAGATTGGTGCCACATGTTCTGGGGAAAAAACTACAGCTGCGGCTACGGGCGTTGTACGTCCTACTTATAACATCCGGTGATGTCAGCTAGATGGAGGCCCTCGAGGACCGCGTATCGACGCAGGACGCAGACGCCAAAAATGTTCCGAAGCAGCACAGCTGTGGTGATTACCTGTCATAGATGTGGAATACGTTGTCGTAACATCCCATCGAAAGAACGTTACCAGGTAAGAAAGTAACTTCTTCTTCTTTTCTGGTTCGCCATGTGGCGACGATGGAGTGTCTGGTTCAGCCATGCTCTTGCCCTGTGATTTCTCATATAGCTCGCTTTGAGTCCTCAATTGTGTATTGGTAAGGTCCAATAGATGCGCAACAGATTCCATTTCCTCAGTCAGGATTTCGTGCTTTCTGGAGTCCAACTGAGGGTTTGGATGACAAGCAGGTGTTTCTAAGATTTTACGTGTACCCCTTAATATTATTCTTTTTTGCAAAGATTGGGTCAACTTGTGTCTCCAGGTCTTTGTTATTGTTAAACCTAACCTCCTGGGTCTTTTGTTGATTTGTCTTTGTAGTTTTTTGATTTGACATTTTTGCATGGGTTTTCCATTGAGCCTGGTTGTTATTCCAGTTTGAGACTGGTTTATTGGCTCCTATGAGGGACGTCGTACTTAAGAGTGGATTTGATGATTCCCTTATTTCAAGCAGCTGACGTGTCTTCCCGGGATCGAACAACCATTGAATCTCCCCACCCCTTGGTATTTAGAGAGCTTGCTTTGGGTTGCGATTTGGTCAAATCGCAAAAGTCTTTTTGCTGCCCCGTCTTTGCTGCCGAATTTGTAGACTTTAAGTTGTCTTTATTTCGCTTTGGGGCAGGGGGCTCTTCAGTGGGATCACTAGAAATAGATGTTGGATTTTTATTATCAGTTTGTGTTGGTTTATTTGTTTTTTTACTTTCTATGTCCACTGTCAGAAAACCATTTTCTGCAGAGGATTCAGTTTGAGTGGATTTGTTCACTTGGTGTGGTCGTGTCTTGGCGATCGTTGATATTCCTTCCTCTCTCCTGCTTAGATTACGCACTTGCATTGACATAATGTAGCCCTCCAGATATGTCAATGTGGTGTGCATTAAAGCGGTCATTGTCATGTGGTCTTTCTGTGTGTCATTGAGAGATTTGTATAATTTACTGAAGGGGGCCAGGGCTATGGTCACAGCAGACATGACGGCAAATAGGCTTCTTGTTGGGAGTGTCTTTTCCAGCGGATTGGTGAATTTCACGTAATCTTTTGTTCTTTGGTGGGGTGATTTCAAGTGTTGAAAAGGTGACAGGCAATTCAGCGTTCCCCGATTCTAATGAAATTTTGTGAAACAAGGTGTTTGTCCTCTTTGGGGATGTTGGCCAGACCTTCACCCTGCTTTTCCTCCCGCGTTTTCGCAATTGATTTTGTTTTGAGGGAGTTTTTTTCTGCGTCAGTTGAAACTTGGGTGTTTTTTAGTTTTGCTGGTTTAAGGGTCTTATTGCTTGTAATAGCAGGTAGAGAATCCTTAGTTACCAAGGTTTCCTTTGGTTGGGCGTTTTTTGGGGGAAATATCCTGTGTTTTGGTTTGCTGGAGTCCCAAAAATGTATTCTGTAATGACGTTTTGTTGGGAGTATCTTTCCCAAAGTGCCACGTTAATGGGGACACGATTTGGTCCTGTGTATTACCAATGTTCTCGTCTTGTTGTGTTGGGTCAGCTTGACCCGCATCCGATTTTCCTTGATCAGTGAGTATAACATCTGCTGCTCCTTCCAAGATTTTAGCGTCGGACAGCTCGCTTCTTTCGCTAATATCAACTTTTCCTGTTTATGGAAGAAGTTTTCTAATAGACCCAGAGCCGGACGTGGTTGGGATTTAATTTTTAGGAACTTGCGGTCTAAGTTTAGTTGTTTATAAGGATTGTGTTTCTTTGAGTGGGGCAGATGTCTGTTTGAGTTTTTGCGGGCTTGCCAGAAGTTTTCTTTTGTCTCGAGATTTTTATGGGCCCTGGAATTGGCCTCCGGGTTCTTTGGTGGCATCTGTCCAGTTTGAAACCCTGATGATTCTTAGGTGTGGACGTTGTGCAATTGTTGGCTTCTTCTGTTGACTATGAATGGGCTTGCCCTTGAGCTATTTGGACATCTTTGCAGTTGTCAGAGCTTCTGGAGATGTCTGACTCCTCACTCAGAGTTTAAAGTGACATTGGCGCTTTCAAGGCCCTCTAGCTCACTGGGCACGTACGTAGGGCTAACCAGGTACAATCTGGATTTGTACTAATTATTTTGCAGGGGTTGTAAACCCCCCTTGTGCAGCATCTTGCGTGGGTTCAAGGGTCTTGACTCCTGTATTTTCGGACTGGTATTGCTGTGGTTCATTAATACTATTTTCAGCTGTTATAGTGGCTGCGGGCCTGCTCTCATGAGTGGTTTCGGAACTTAGTTCAGAGATTGCCACATCAATAGTTCTGTGTTTGTTCTTATGGGAGTCAGGGCTTTTGGCTTGCTTGCAAAAATTAACGGTTGCTTCCATGCAAGCTTGGGAAACGTCTTTCTCCTGTTCGGGCTGCCACCCCGGGGCGGCTTCCTTTCCCGCACGCTCCGGAGTCACAGTTCATCCCAGCCCCAATGAAGAGCCAGGGCATTCTGTTAGAAGCGGTCGATTTGGGTTGGGCCCTTGGACTGCTGGCGTGTCAGGTAAAGATTTTGGGGAGCGGGGTTTTAGTGGAAGGGAGGAGCGTAGCGTCAGCAGGGATTTCTCACCTGGTGGCTTCACTTCCTGAACCTTTGGCGTTAGAGGTAGATCACACTAACGTGCAGGTGGAACTGTAGATAGAGCTGCCGCTGAGGCCTCCAAACGCTCAGGCTGCTGCGTTACCGCGGTGCCTTCACGTCTCAGCCAACCACTTCTCAGACCCAGACCTTTTGCTTCTGGTTGCTGCAGTCTCACAGAAGCCGCCATCGCTGCTAAGACTGCAATACTCTGCAGCACTCTGTGTCCGGTCCACGGTTCTGGTGGATTTTTAAAGTGGGTCCTCCTACTTGATTGATAGGTGTAGAAAGACTCCACAGCAAGGAAACGACTGGGTGACTGCAAAGACTGCAGTACTCTGCAGCACTCTGCGCAGTAAGGTTATACCCGAGGTAGGTGACAGCCTTAACTTGGTCCACTTTTTCCTGTCCCATGGTCCACTTGTATGTCTGCATCTTAGTTCTCCTAGAGAAAACCAGTATCTGGGATTTGGACGCATTAGGCATTACAGCGTTAGCATCGGCATAGTGGAAAAACAGCATTTCTGTCCTGAGGCCTCTCGGGGTACGAGCTAATAAAATAAAATAATCCACAAAGGTCATCCATTCTATCCTGGTACTTCCCAACTTGGCGGGTGCGATGGAAAGCCCCTGCCACAGTCCCTCCACAATGCACACATACAGCTTGAAGAGTGCAACCCTGTTTGACCCCAACATTAGAAGCAATCTCCCGGGAAAGCGTCCCCTCCTTAGTCAATCGTACCCATATTGTAGTGTGGGTATGTAGAAGTGCAAGGATCTGGACGAGCTTACGCTGGTTGTTCATAGCTAACATCTTGGACCAAAGTCTAGATCTAATAACGCAGTCAAAGGCGTTGGGTCCAACGAGGCTAAAAAGACATCATGAGCTGAGTGTCTCAAGTGAGCCAAAACAGTTGCATTTAAGGTCATAACCAGGTGCTGTCTAAAGCCATCTTCAAATTTGCTCAAAAGAGAGAGTTGCCCTTGACCACACAATTCAGGTCCCTGAGAAGCAAGATGGAAAATACTTGTAGCGTCAGTAAGCGCTATGGCCTATAATTGTTGGGGTCAAGTGCATCACCCTTTTTGTGGATGCGTACTATAATTGACTGGACCCAAGAGACAGGGACAGTATGTGTCTCAAAAATGTGGTCAAACATGGGCTTGAAGAGGTCACCCCACAGTTCGGGGTCTTCCTTGATTACAAAGGGTGGAATGCCATCAGGCCCCGGAGCACGAGAGCGCTTAAGTTTACTTACAGCACAAGAGATGTCATCATGGTCCCAAGTGCAGTGGCCAACCACAGGGGGTCCCAGGTCAAGCCCTCCCACTTCTGTAAATATTTTGGCAAGGCAAATGTATTTGAATAGTAGGTCTCCCAGTCCTCAGCTTGTATAGGGCTGTCTAGTCCCCTCTTGTTGGTATCAAGTGTCCTATTAACAGTGGACCAACATTTGCCCTCTTTTCCCTTACAAAGTTGTTCCATTATATTCTGATGTAACTTAAGGTATTGGTCTATCTTCACAGATCTAGCAAGGTTTTTATGCCCGAGGATGATTTTTCGTTTTAGGACCACAAATTCAGAAGGTGTGAGGCCCCGCTTCTTGAGAGCAGCCAAGTCCCTGTGTTTAGAGAGCTTAAAATTATAGACTTTAATATCACTGGCGGGTCTGCTTGACTTGAGGCTGGCATTGTCTCACAGTTTACTGAACTTGTAGGCACAGGCCAATATAGAATTATTATAAGAATTCTCCGGACCCTGAGTACTAGTCCACATCCTATCAGAGTAGACCTGGTCCATCAGAAAGTCCATAAGAAGCAGTTTCAACCTCTGAATAGTATTTCTTTTTTTTAACAACTTTATTTTTTCACGGTTAGAGCGTTATTTATGCATTACAAGGTTATTGTGAGTCCCTTTACCATTAGTATGTCTGCCACAAATTCTCCACCACCTCCCTCAATCCCTCCTCCCCCATTCGTTTAGTCTGTGGCGCTCTGGTGGGTTGGCGACCCATCAGGGCTTAGGGGACCCAGATAGTGTGCCACCAGGCGGGGTTGGAATGTTAGCACCGGGAATTTGGAGTGGTAGTCCACTACTAGGGCCCAGCAGTCAGTGAAACGGTGGAGTGCCCCCTCCTTTGCCGCTGTGACCTTCTGCGCCTTATCCACCAGAGGGCTAGCAGCGGGCCCTCCTGTGTCTTCCACTTCCGTGCCACTGTAATCTTTGCAGCCAGCAGTACATGTGTCAACAGTTTGGCGGATCGGCCTGTTTTCAGATAGCAGTCCGGGCTCGCCTACCCAAGGAAGTCCACCTCCGGGTCCATCGGCAGTTTATGCTGAGTGATGTCTTCCGCGATCTGCAGGACCTCCCTCCAGAAGGCTTGAACTGTCGGGCATCCCCACCACATGTGGAAGAAGGATCCCTGCTTGCTGCATCGTCTCCAGCAACCCGGGTCGACATCAGCGTTGCAGTGGTGCAGGCGGACCAGGGAGTAATACCAGCGGTGGAGGAGCTTCAAGGCGCACTCCTTGTTTGTGACGCATCTGGATGTCGAGTTGATCCTGGAACATATCTCCACCCATGTTTGGTCTTCCACGGGATGCCGCAAGTCCTCTTCTCATCTGGACATGTACGGTGGTCTGGTCTGCAGCATGTCCTGCTGGAGGAGGCGGTACAGTTTGGTGATCTGGCCTCGACCTGTGTTTTCCACTGACGCCTGTTCAAGGGGGTGGAGGTCCCGGGCAGCTCCCCGGCGAACCGCTGGCTGTGATATCCAGTGGCGGAGTTGGATGTATGTAAACCGCTCTCCTTCTGTCAGCTGAAAGCGAGCTTTGCATTCCTCAAAGCTGAGTGGGGTGTTAGCCGCGTAGAGTTGGGAGAGGGTTCGGAGGCCTCCTTTAGTCCAACGGTTGAAGCGGGCTGCCTCCATTCCCGGTCTGAAGTCGGGATTCCATATGACCGGGGATAGAGTGCTCAAGCCCCTGGGGACCTTCCTCCTCCGTCGGGCCCATGCCCATGCAGGGTCGCCTTGGTCGACGATAGCATCCGGGGTTCTCAGCTCCGGGGGGACCCGGGGATATGCAGAAGAGAGTGTAACTGTGGCTGGCATCTGGCTTGTTCAATGCGGGACCCTTTCGGGGAGGCCTCTGGGTTCGCCCAGGCCCCAGCGCTTGCCAGTTGGGCCGCCAGGAAATAGTTCATCAGGTTGGGGAGCCCAAAGCCACCCCATTTGGCGGCTCCGGTCATGACCCTCATGGGTATCCTGGCTCTGCGTCCCCTCCATATGAATTTACCTAGTTTCTTCTGTAGGCGTTCCAAGGCCTGTTTTGGTGGGCGGGGGGAATCAGGAGAGCGGAGCACAGGTACAACAGCCTAGGGAGGAGATTCATTTTGCACGTTGTGACTCGACCCAATAGAGAGATCTCTTGGCTGTCCCAACGTTGGAGGTCCTCCTCCAGTTCTTTGAAAAGCGGGGGGGGAAGTTAGCAGCGTATAGCTGTTTCGGATCGGCTGTGAGGCGAATACCCAGGTAGGTTGTTGAGGAGGAGCTCCATGCAAGTGGACAGAGCGTTGAGAGGCTGGCCACGAGGGGAGCACTCAGATTGACGCCCAGGGCCTCTGATTTGGAGTAGTTCACTTGGAATCCGGCTACTCCCTTGAAGGCATTAGCTCCTCCAAGGTAGCGGGCAGAGCGGACCGGCAGTTGGTGAGGGAGAACATCACATTGTCGGCGTAGAGGGAGATTTTGAATTGTTCACCGTTTATTTCTAGCCCAGTGATGCTCTCGTTGGCACGTGTCCTTTGGGCGAATGGTTCCATAACCAAAGCAAAGATCAGCGGAGAGAGCGGGCAGCCCGGTCTCGTCCCACAAGAGAGCCGGATCAGGGTTGAGGTCTTCTGGTTCAGGCGGAGTAAAGTTCTCGGGGGCCTTGTAGTTTGCTAGCACCATTTTCTGGAATATCGGGCCAAACCGGAATGCCTCCATGGTAAGGCGCATGAAGTTACAGTCCACCCTGTCAAATGCTTTGGTGGCATCCAGAGTCAGGACCGCCAGCCCCCGTTGCTCCTGGGTCGCGACCTCAATGAGGTTGAGCGCTCGACGGATATTGTCCATGGTGCTTCTCCCCCTGATGAACCCCGCTTGGTCCTGGTCTATGATAGTTGGGAGGATTTGTGCCAGCCTGTTCACCAGTACCTTAGAGTATGCATTAGCGTCCACATTAAGCAGCGATATTGGTCTGTACGACGAACACTCCTTTGGATCTTTGCCGGGTTTCAACAACAGGTTTGTGGTAGATTCTTGCATAGATGGCGTAATAGTGCCCGAGTCCCGAAAGGAGTTAAATTGTTCTGTCATTGGCTGTAGCAGCATGGGGCGGAAGAGTTTGTAAAATCTTGCAGGAAGATGTCAGGGCCAGGGGCCCTGGGCTTCAGGTTTTTGAGCACTTCCTCTACCTCTTCGGGTGCGATCGGAGCTTCCAGGGCAACTCTATTCGCTTCTGAGATGTGTGGGAGCCGGGCGTCAGCTATATATTGTTCCTGGAGCGTCTGCGGGCGTGGGGCTGAGGTTAGGGTGTCGGTGAGATGGGCTGTCACCACCCGCAATTTCGCTCCTTCTCCGTACAGGGTTCTGCCTGTAGGGTCCCTCAGTGCGATAATGTGGTTCCGCCGGCGGGTTTTGTCTAGTTTGCTCACCAGATATTTATTGGCTTTGTTGCCGTTCGCGTAGTAGCTCTGCTTGGTCCGAAGCAGGGTCTGGGTTGTGTCCTCTGCGCAGTGCGCTTCCAGCTTTATGCGTGCTAGTCTGACCATTTTAGCCGCTTTAGGTGACCATTTCAGCTTCAGGGCCGTATCAGTCTCCCTCATGTCCTCCTCCAGTTGGCTTCTATTCATGGCGCGCCTCCTAGTATATGCGGCCGCTTGAGCTATCAGTTCCCCTCTGATTACGGCCTTCACGGCTTCCCATCTTGTCGCTGTGGAGGTAAGATCGGGGGGGTTCTCCCTGAAGCAGTTGCTAATCGCCTTGGCTATGGAGTCACGTACCGCCAAATCATGTAGCATAGGCTCATATAGGGACCATCTACGCCGCTCCCGGGGATCCGGGTCGAAGACCCCCTTGTGAGTAGAATTGGAGCATGGTCTGACAGCACCCTTACGCCGACCTCCACATCGTCCGTATACTGCAGGAGCTGCGGGCTGGCCAAAATGAGGTCAATTCTGGATGAGGAACGGTGGACATGTGAGAAGAAGGAATAGTCCACAGTGTCCGGGTGCAGGACCCTCCAGGTGTTCACCACGTCCAATGACCTGAACAGGCAGCAGAGGCCCAAGGCTAGCTTAAAGTCCTTAGCGGGCGGGGGGCCCGACCTGTCCAGTGAGGGGTTGGGTACCCCATTGAAATCCCCGCACATGACCACCTGGCCCTCGAGGAAGGGGAGGAGAGAGGATTCCAGGGTAGCGCAGAAGGCCGCCTGGCCCTCGTTTGGCACATAGACCGCAATCAGCGTGTGGAGCTGTCCATATAGTTCCCCTTTAACCGCTACAAATCTGCCATCAGGGCTGCGTAGGGTCTCCTTCTCCTTAAACAGGGTGCCTTTTGCTAACAGAATCGCTGTACCGCCTTTCTTGTTGGGGCCAGAGGCCAGAAATTGTGTTGGGTATGCACGGGAGCGCAGCCTGGTGAAATCCTCTGCTAGGAGACGGGTCTCCTGATGAAACCCCACCGTGGCCTGGAGGTCCCGTAAATGTCAGAGGATGGACTTACGTTTTGTAGGAGAATTCAGGCCTCCGACGTTTAGTGAGATGTAGCGGAGTTTGGTGTGCTCCGGGGGGGAGGTCAGTGGGCCGCCGCTATGGTCCAAATCGGTGGTGGTTAGTCCTGTGCCCCCCCAGTGGGTCCCGGGAAGGACCGGTGTCTGCACGGTTCCGCTGCAACCGAATTATAACTGTGTCTAACTCGGGGCCAACCGTGCCCCTGCAACCATGGGGACTGGGGAGAGGCCCTGCTCAACCAAAGAAACCAAAAGAATAAAAGTCAACCAAACTGACCCCAACGGGTCTTGGGCCGGAGTGACTGTCCATCCACTCGGCTGGGGCATTGCGTGGGACGCCCAGGTGCCAAGAGTGCAGGTTCCGGCATGGAGTTCTGAAGGTTAATTACTTATCGTGTGCGGCAGAGGTTCTCCCTCTTTTTGGAACCCTCCTCCAGTGGCTTTGCTGGGGTTTCGGCGTTGAGCTGCGTGGTTTGTCTGTCGGGGATGTAGAAGAGTCCTCCTCGGGTGTCGAGGGCTCGCACCCCATGATGCTGCTTGCCTCCTCAAGGGTGTGGATTATCCTCGTTTGGCCCTCAAGCGTAAACTGAAGCGAGGCCGGGTACAGCCAGCGTTATTTGATTCCCTGCTCCTGCAGGAAGGTTGTTAGTGGGCGAAGAGTTCTCCGCCGTTGGACTGTAGGAGCGGCCAGGTCCTGAAACAGCTGTATTGGGGTTCCCTGGTATGTCAAGCCGCCTTGCGAACGGCTTGCTGCCATGATCTGCTGTTTCGTCGAGAAAAAATGCACTCTGATGATTACATCCGGGCTGGTCGTCGATGGGGTGTTCCTGCGGCCTCGCAGTCTGAGTGCGATCAAGTTAGAGCAGTGACTTTTCGCAGTCCAAGAGAAGAGTCTGGAAGAGGACTCCGATGAAGTCCAGGAGGGCCTGGTCCGGGATCGAAGCGGGAACCCCATGAATTCGAATGTTATTTCTGCGGCTCCTGTTTTTCAGGTCCTCTTGTTTGTGGTGCACAGATTCAGCGCTCTCCTTTAGGGACTGGATTTTCTGTCGCAGCTCCTCAATCTGTGCTGTGTGCTCCAGAAATGGTCTTCCGTGTCCCCGACCCTATGCTCCACCTCCTCCACGCGGTTTTCCAAGCTATCTACCCTGGTTGTGACCTCAGCCATGCAATTACGGAATTCCGTTTTGATGTCAGCTAGGAGGCCTTGTATATCGTCTTTTGTGGCCCACTGACCTTGGGACCTTGCGGGCGAGGCAGGCTGGGCCAGGGGGGGATCCGGCTGCTTAGGTTTCTCCTTCAGGTGGAGCAAGTTAGCTATGTCTGCTGATTTGGGACCCTTCTGCTTAGTCATGATATCCGGAGCAACAGTTGCTGAGGTGCGTGTTATCCGAAAGCTGGCGTGAGGGGGAGGGCAATTTCGAGTGCGGTCCCCTCACTGGCTCCGCTGGGCGCTTGTGTCTCCGATTGGGGGGGGTCCAGGGGCAGACCCACCCCGAGAGCCTCGGCTGTTGGCGGGCTCCAGGGGCTTCCGGGGCTGACTGTACTCTATGCCGGAGTGCCCTCTTTCAGGTCGTAAGGTGTGTGCTGGGGTGCAGTCCTCCTCCACCCCTCAGGGGCCAGGGAAGTGGAGGACCCCCTGTGACGGTAACGGGGGTGAGGATCCTGCAGGTCGTAGCTTGTTGCAGTGCCTAGAGGGACCAGCTGCTTTGTACATTGTGTTTGGTTGTTGGGTGCCTGATAATCTTGTTGTTGCACTGATTTTGGAGTCCAGACCGGGCTCTGTGTGTAGCCTGCGCCGGTGCTGGGACACCCGTGTCAGGTGTGTGGATGGGGCTTCCCAGCCTGGTGGCCGCGTGCGTTGAGGGTGAGCTGCAGCTATGTCTCTGCCACCCCAGTGCTGAGCAGAGGTGGGAGAGGGACCCCTCAGGCAAATCAAGGTGCAGGGACCCCAGGGGGCTGCTGTGTTGTGCAGGCTGGGGCCTAGTAGGAGGGGGCGGTGGCTCAAGCCCCTCAGGCTGTTGGGGGGGTGGGGGGAACGTTGGTCGGCAGCAGGCTAAGTGGTGCGGTGCCGGTGAGCTGTAGCTGTGTCTCTGCCGCTCCGGTGATGAGCAAAGATGGGGGAGGAGCCCCTCGGGCTGTCCAAGGTGAGGGGGCACCAGGGGGCCGCTGTGTTGGGCAGGAGGGAGCCCAGCAGGAGCCCTCTTGAGCTGTTGGTGGGGATCGCCAGTTCAGCAGCAGGGAAGGTGGTGCTGCGCCGTTCCTGTCCGTCAGTTGGCTGGCTCCGGTCACTGCTGGGGCTGTGTTGTTGTCCCCGGGGCCCCAAGGCCGGAGGGGATGAGCCACAGGGGTGTTGGTGTTGTGGCAGCGTTGGCTCCAAGACCGGAGCGGGTGCTGTTGGCCCTATCTCAGGTAGTCATGGGGCCCTCCACAGCCCCCCGCCGCCTATGAGTCCAGATCCACGAGGCCGCAGGGGAGGCAGCCCCGGGAGTGATCTGACGCCAAAACAGTGGATGCTAGCGGGGGAGGGCGGGATCGGGCAAGGTCAGGCCGCAGTTAAGGCTGGTGGGCCCGGGGGGTCCTCGCAGCGCCCCGTGGTCCACAGACCGCCGGAGAGGACAAAGGCTGATTCCCCAGGGGGCCGGCACCCTGCCAACTCTCTGCCGCGCCAAGCTCCGGTCCCCTCCTTACTGCAGGGTCCGGAGTGCAAGATCGGGGAAGGCGCCGCGGTTCCTCGGCGCCCGCCTGCTGGTAGCCTGGAGTCCTCAAGCCCGGGGTGATGTGTCGGGCTGGTCGGTTGGTCGGCCGGGCTGCGGCCTCAGCGTGGGTCCGTGGGGACCTCCCTTGTTTGCTGATACTTAACCCCATCAAATTCGGCCTGATATCAGCAGTAGGAGTAGGTACATTCAAAGTAAAAGACAGAGGTATGTGGTCCCCTAAGTTAGCATCTATATGACTCAAATAACTACAATCGTTCCTAAATCCATAGGCAATATAGACAAAATCTATCCTAGAGCCTTGAGACCCCCTATGCCAGGTTTGTTTAGATGCACAAAAGTTGGGGGGATGGTCCAACATAGCCAAATCCCATTCATCTAGAAAAAGATTCAAACGGATTTCACGTTTACTATTGGGATGGAGAATATTAGGGATAGTGCCATTGTTATTCCAGGGAGCTCCATCAGCACAACATTAGTTGAAATCTGCACCCAACACAACCCTTTTCCCATAGCCCTTCTCGTACCATTCACAAAGAATCTCACTCAAACCTTCTTCAATAAGGACACTAGCAGGGTTCCAATACGAATTAAGTAACAGAAATGGGTCTAAAGAATTCTTGATGACCACCATGATACCTAAAAGCCATTCCTTGTTACAGACTATTTCACATTTAATCCCCAGGTTGCGATCTACCGCTATAGACAGGCCTCCACTAGGTCTAACTCCCCCTCCCCCCCCATTCCCCTTAAAGCCGGACACAAGAAGGTATGAAAACCTCCTATAGCGATTTGGTTAAGGTTCATGGTTTCTTGGAACAAATAGATACAAGGAAGGCTATTAGGAGAATGGTTAGCCATGTATTCAATCAAATTCGCACCACCACATACATTCCACAAGATGATTTCTAGGTCAATGGTGTCATGCACACCCTGTTCCTTGTGTTCTCTAAAGTTTTAAGGGCTGGCTGTAACCAGGACCAGTCTTGTCCGTTATTTAGAAGGTTGGAAATAAGGGTCAGTGCTGAGCTTGTGTCGCGTGGAGAGGTAGAATTGGGGATTCCAGCTTGCACAAGCGTTATAGTCGTGGGTTCTTTGAATCTTTGAAGGCAAGAAAGGTATTTGCCTCTGCGGCGCTATGCAATGCCATCAGAGTAAAACCCAGAGATTCTAGGTTTTTCTCTTGGCCTCTCAACACGTCAGCCGTTATTTCCGAATTTAAGTTACTTACCAGTCGGAGATTGAGAACAATGTCTTCCGTTGTTATAGATCTTAAGAGCAGAACCTTCTTAAAGATTTTTAAAAGGTTTGTCCTATTAAGACTTGACGCTAGATCACCTTTATTGTTGTTTATCCAACCAATAATTTTGCCTTTGTTGATTTTTGGATCCGGTCCCTTGGGGACAGCCACCTCTAGTTGTTTTTGTACATCTGTTATAACCCTATTGTTCTTAGAACAGGCCACCTCAGGTCAGATACTGTTTGAGGAGATAGCAGGCACTGATATGTCCACCCCTCTCCCCCCACTAAGACCGAGGGAAAAACTTTCCTCGCCAATGATAGGCTGGTTAACTGTAGACTGCAAACCCACAGTAGAAGGCACAGCTATGGACTGTGAACCCATAGACACCCGTGCATGCATCATACTAACAATCTTCCCGAATGCAGTCATCTTAGTTTTAGTCTGGGGACGGTCCAGTAAACTTTCAACCCTGGCTTCCGAGCTGGATTCCTCCATTGTACTCGGTAGCTCAACACCATTACCTGGCCCATCCTGTGGGGCAACCAGACTGTTCGGCAGCTCCCTGGGTTTCGAAACAGCCCCCCTTTGTAAAGGTTTGCAAGGGCTTGTAATAGCAACTTCTTCCTCTTGATTGTTTATTTGCCTTATAGCCTTAAGGTTAGAATTCCTCCCCTTTATTTTAGTCCCAGGCATATTTTTTGTTTTTTTAGCAAATTTAGATTTGTTTGTGCATTTTTTCACTCTGGGGGATTGGGGGGGATATACCACCCCCACCCCCATAGGTACGTCAGCCTCATGTTGCTCCATGGTTTTCCTAGCAATTTTTTGACCTTTTCTTGCATTTATTCCCTCTGGGGGGAGGTCTCCAGTCCCACCGTCAAATCTTCATTGGCGGGAATTAAAGATCTCCCCCTAGTTGGTGGTTTGTTAACCTGTTGAGGGTTATCCTTCTCCAATTGTCCCATGACTTCCAACAGAGCGGTTGGACTATCCAGTTCACCAGCAAAGCCCCCCTCTTGAGTTGATTCCCCCTGAAGTATAACAAGAAATTATTGTCATCTCTCTCATTCCCCTAATATTAGAGGAGGATGCACACTCTACTGAGGTAAGATATTCCAGTAGCGTGGTAAGTTTGCCATCAATGGTAGACAGTATGATATTATGATCAACCAACAGCCCAAAATAATCTTTGGGTTTATTATCAGCCAGATTTTTACCTCTAAAAAGGCCCTCAAGGAATACCACACAGGAAGTGAGCTCATTGAAAGCTGTTTGTTGGACCACCAGGATCCCTCCCAAGTTCTCCTGTGTGTCTCCTAGAGTCCTAAGGGCTAAATTCAAGCTGACATGCAGGTTTGACAAAAAGGGGGATATCAGTTCACAAACAACCAGCATATCAGAGGATTTTTTGCCATCAGTCTGTTTCTGTAGCTTCGGTCCTTCCCTTGCATCAAAATCTACTGTTGGGATAGAACCAGCACATGGATCAGGCAATCGTTTGTAGCAGGTGGCCATATATTCATTGGCCCCTCTTTTGTCTTAGGGAATAACAAACTTTACTTTGTTCACATTCAACCGGGTCATAGAGAGAAGTATATTTATCAGTGGGGCCAAGCCCCTTAGAACCCCCCTGTATCTAGCGGGGAATCTTAAGGTTGTAGCGTCTGTTTTGATTCTGTTAAACAGCTGAATAAAAAGGCCGCAAATTTGGTTACTACCCATAGAAGCAGCCAGAAAAGTACCACCCTCAGACATGCTCCTATTGGCCTAAGTGTAGTTAAGTCGGTTTGTCCTATGGGGGATATCTAGAGCTATAATTTCTTTAAGAAAATCCCCTGTGGCGTCAGCAGCTTGATAGAATGAATCCTCCAAGCAATCTCCCCCCCCCCCCCGTTTCTGTCCCAGAGGCATTGTCTTATGTGGATCCTGGGTCTGATTTACTGGACAGGGATTCTGTATCTTGGAGGAACATCCTGATTTAAACAAACTAAGGGATTCAGGTGCAAACCTAGAGTCGCCACAGGGTCCACCAAATACAAAAACATTTGAGGAGCTAAGATCGGATGCAGCCTTCGTGTGACCCTGTTGACTGTTGTAAGCACTTGTACCGCCACCATTAAATGAGGTCATAAGTCCCAGAGGTTTCTCCCTCCCCATCTTGCCATTTAAGTTAACCACTTGCATTGGCGTTGAGGCATGAAAACGTACCACCCTTCTCACAGCAGGTAAGCATTCTTGTAAACATTCTGCTTCAGTTATCTGGTGTAAACCCGTAGTGGTGAGGGGAGATCCCAATAAAGCATCTTCAATAATGCCTGGGTACGAGTTCTCTAGTACTGTCTCCCCCTCATCATTGTCAAATTGTACTGCATTATCCAAGTCAACATTATTGGCCATGACATCTAACTCAGTAGTAACATTTGTCCCCATTTTAGTCATCGACTTATTCAACCACTGTGGTTGGTTATTGTGAGGAGGCTGCGAACCCTTGGAGGGAACTTCAGACCCCTTGTTTTTCATAGTGTTCAGCTTAGTCGGCAAGGAACCGGTCTCCCTATTGACAGGTTCTTCAATGGAGCCAAAGCCACTTCTCAGAGCAGGCATTGATCAGCAGTTGACCACAAGCGAGAAGCCAGTAGTTTGACCTCTCGCTAAAACCCTCTTAAGTGATATAACAAAGTTTTTCTTTGCAGCAGCAAGACTCAAAGGCAAAAAGCCCACAGTCGCCTCCCGCAATCGATAATATCAGGCCGCGTGAGTAGGGGCTGAAAATAGAACAACGCAAACCCCTCCTAAAATCAGCAAGAAAGGAAGAAAAGTTTCCAAGGAATAGGTTAATACTTAATAATAATATTCCTTTAAAAAAGGAGGTTACCATAAACACAAACGAGGAGGCTCAAAGGCATTAGGCCCGCAGTCACCTCTCGTAAGCAAGGATACATTTTCTTTCTTTTAAAACATTTTTTTTTAATTAATGTTGTTTTGGCTGGAAACAAACCAACCTTTCAACATAAAAACGTTATAAAGTAAATTAACATTTTAAAAACTTTACAAATCACAATTTGTAAATGTACACTATAAAACAATTTACATTTTACAATATGAAAGTAACTTATATAAGTAATACATGACATTCTCATTTTGGTTAGTACAACTCAACTGACATCTAAACACCCATTTGCCCACAAAACTTTAAATTAATATCCCTATGACATAAGTATGACAAAAACAACTCCAGAAGTACTGTTGAGATGTGTCCATGTTATCTTCAACATAACACTTAAAGAATACGTTCCTTTTGGAGCTTAATTCTCGGCATGCTATAAACAAATGATATAAGGGTTCTTTTCCTGTTGACAAAATCGACATAACGAATCTGTTTTTGATACCATTTTACACCTGAACAACACTTCTTTAGTAGGCCACAAATTTAGCCTGAAGCGCAAAAGATCAGCGCAGTGCTCTAAATTCGGGGATTTCAGCAGGTATGTTGCTGCTTGCCCATATTTTTTTTTAGGGCTAGGGGATGCTGAAGAACATCTTCATACTTCAGGCACTGCTCCCTTGTTTGCATCCAATCTTGTTCCCACAGTTTGGTTTTAGCTCTATCCGGGTTGGTAGTCAGCAAAATAATGGTTATAGCTGCTTCATGAAGAATCCTCAGCACCTCAGATCGCCATAAGCTTGGAAACTTGTCATTGGACTCCTGGAGGTAGCTAGACAATATCCAGAACAATCCATTGTCTGCCTCCTTCAAAAGACATTTTCGATATAGTGCACAGGGTGGCTGATTCATGGAATTATCTGCGCTTCAAACACAGATTTGCACGCCAATCTGCCCGAAAATCCCTGTGTGAGGTATGGGGATTTTCAGGCAGAATGGCGCGCAAATCTGCGTTTTACGCGCAAATAATTCCATGAACCGGTGACGTTTCCACTTATACATTGCGCTGAGCAATATCAGACCTAGCTCATACCTTATAATGGAAATGGGCTCAGACATAGGAAGGCGGAGAACCTTTTTCCAGTAATAACTCTCTATTTTAGTCCAATAGGAGTACGGCTTCTACTTCTTTGTTTGCAATGGTAAACAATAACTTTTGTATTCAGTTTATGGCAGTCAACAAAGAAATGTAAGCTGCGTAGAACATTCCCAAGATATTGACTACATTGAGACTGAGAGGTTCAAGACCTGCAGACCTCTCCAGTGGTCCAAACACGGGTTTCAGTAACAAAGTATCTCTCAGGGTTGTTGCAGAAGATAAGCACCTCCTTTCCTCCAAATACAAAGGAGTGCTATCATCTCCACTCCACTCCGTAGTGTCCCAAAAGGCTGGTAAACTGAGCGGCTCAGAAAATAATAACAGACAAATCAACATTTTTCTTCTGGGCAAATGCAGTAAAGTGTATCATAGCAGAATGGAAGAGTTCAAAGGGACGGCATTTCCTTCAGATAGTAAGAGCGTTAGTGGCACACGTCTCCGGAACTCAGAATAATACCGGACAAAGAAAGCAAAGGGAGGCCTCTCCAAAATTACTTAGTACGCTGACAGACTCTCTACGCGCAAGACGCGTAGCGCCTGTACCCAAACAAATTCCCAAAAATGCTTTACAGAGGAGGATGGGAGAGAGCGGCCGTACAGGGAAAAAAACACAAATATGTCAGTTCTTGGAGCGGAAAGCAACTCGTGCAGCACAAAAGGCACTCTGTTTAAATAGGATGAATGAGTTACCGCGGAAGCTCCGGGCAGCGAACGTGCACAGACTGCTCACTCGTGTCCTCACTCCACGCGCCGCACCGCGGTATGGCAGTGATTATGTTCAAGGTAGGCTCCACCTCCAGGTTAAGAAAAAACAGCAGAAAGGCTTGGGGCAGCTGCACAGACTCTGCACTTGTGTCCTCCCTCCGCCACAACATGGATATTATTGAAATGACAAGGAAAGAGTCTGATAGACTACAGTACAAAAGCAACTGGAACAGATTCTGTATCTGGGCCACGGATAAGAGGGTAGATCCAGTGGTCTGCTCTCTCGACCACATGCTGTCATTTTCAGCGTACCTGGACAGCACTCGCGTGCAAGTATACACACGCTGCGCTTATATGGCAGCCTTCAGGCATACAGCAATACGGAAGAACAATCCCTTTCCTCTGCCAACCCAGTGGTAAAGACATTTGCAGGGGTTAACCAGACTTAATCCCCCAGTCAAGAGACCGCACCTTGTGTGGGATTAGTGCACAAGTCGTTCGAGCCCATGGCTGCTACAGACATATCGACAGGAGCAGTTCAGGAAGTCTGATGCCCTTCTAGTCACATTTGGCGTTCGGCTCCCAGAGGACATGCCTCTAAAGCATCAATAGCGCTGTGGATAGTGGAGGCCATCCACGAGTCTTATAAATTGCACAAAAAGTGATGCCCCCAAATATGCATGCTTGTGCTGTAAGGGCCAAAGCAACAGCTGCAGCTTTCCATAGACAGGTGCCACAGCTGGTCATTAATAAGGCAGTTACATGGGCCTCTCCATTGTCCTTTTGTAAGCACTACTGTCTAGATGTTAGTGCCAGGGCAGATGCCCAATTTCGACAAACTGGCCACAAGAATTTGCGAAGTGATCAGCGTCACTCCTCCCTTAGGACGGTAATGGTTGTATTTGCCCATAAAGTATAGAGGAAAGGGGACAGGATGTAGAAGTAATTAAGTTACTCACCATTCTGACTAACTTAGTCCTAGTCCATAGTCCCCTTTCTTCCATACAATCCCCCCCGCCCCAGTATAAATAGGTCAGGCTAGTATAGCCGTCCGGCACGTACAAGGGACTGAGACCAGAGGACGGGCTATGGGGGTGTGGCCATGCCCAAAGCAACTCCTACACGCAGCTCTAAATTTAAAGGGGAAATGCTGTTTTTTTAGAAGAAGAAAAGTTCTGGTCCCGTCCCTGGCGAGGAACGCCCATACAGTATGGAGGAAAAGGGACTATGTACTAGGAGTTTGTTCGTCAATACAGTGAATAACTTTACATTTTTGCATCATTTAGCCCATCAGGGGCTGAAAGTTGAGACCGCAAAAGGATATTTGGCAGCGTTTTCTATCTATAAACGCTTGCCAGAGCAGGGATTGTACTTTAAGGTCCCTATCGGGATGCAGCTTCTAAAAGGGCTAACTAATGTTTTCCCCCCTTTCCCATTCATTGTACCAGTCTGGGATCTAAATCTGGTGCCAAAGGTTTCTCATGGGAGCTCCCTTTGAGGATGCTGACCCTCAAACTGTCTTTTTAGAGGCTATTAAATCGACTCATAGAGTCAGTGAGTTGCAAGCCTTATCTTGTAATCCTCCGTTTACCACCTTTCACAAGGAAATATTTGTGTTGAGGGTCAGTCCTTCCTTCCTACCAAAGGTGGTCTCCAAATTTCATTTGGCACAGTAGATTGTGCTGCCTACTTTCTAACCGCCTCCACATCCAGGAGAGGCTTCATCGCCTAGATCCAGGAAGGTTGGGTTTTTACATCAATAGACTAACACATTTCAGAGCGGACAATCTGATTTTTGTGGGATATACTGGTCACAAGTTGGGTCAATTTGTAACCAAGCAAACTTTATCCCGCTGGATTATTTTATGCATTTCTGAATGCTACAACTTGGCGGACAAATATTTCTCTATCGGCTTATGAGCTTGTTCTGCTAGAGGTGTGGTTACTTCCTCGGCTTTGCAATGGTGGGACCAGTGCATGACAACTGTAGTGCTGCAACTTGGTCTTCTCTTCATAGGTTCACAATGCAATTTTGCCTGGATTCTGTGTCTGGTCAGGAGGCAAGTTTGGGAAAGCTGTTTTGCACAGGATTATTGAAAAGTAAACTCTCTGTTCCTACCTCCTACATCACATGGCTATGTGAGTTAATCAAAGATGGGGAATACGTGGGAGGACACAATCCATTCAAAGAACAAATTACTTACCCCTGGTAATTCCCTCCCACATATTCCTCATCGCCCTCCCAAGCTGCCCCTCTACATTCGGGAGCATTTCCGTGTTTTACACCTTCCTCTCTTCCAACGTCGGATCATCTAATGGCCTTAGAGACGTATGTGCATATGAGGGGGGAAAAACTGAAGTAACGGGTGCAGTGCATGCTATATATACTGACATCAACATCATACTTGAGTGCGGATGGAGGCCGCCGAGGGACACAACGATAACGTGATGATGCACGATGCCCTCTGCTGTGAAAAAATTTACGAAATAGCTGATGCTGGATGGGAATATATCAAAGATGAGGAATACATGGGAGGAACATCCAGTCGAAAAAATATTCTTGATTAGCAAGGAAACATATTTAATTAGTGACTGTGTACTAATATTTATTTTTCCGATATATTTTCGTTGCCATTTTTATACATTCCCGCATCCCGCACCCCCCTAAACCCCCTCTTCCCTCCCCTCCCCAACCTTCGCTTCGGATCCACTTCTGTAATAAGTTCAGAGTCTTCTAGAGGAACATCCTGTCCTCTACATTATGTCGAGTATTCTCAAATTCTGGGGACACCATTGTAGCATATAGTCTCCTCGGTGGAACTCCAAGATAGATACCCATTCTTGCCTGAATTTCTCGATTCCCCCTTGTACCTTGTTTGTAACCCATTTGATCGCCAGAAACCCCCACAGTTTGTGCAGCCATTCTACATTTGTTGGAGGAGTTTTTTGTTTCCAGTTTCTGGCCAGTACCAACCATGCTGCTCTAAGTATGAGCATAATCGCTTTTCGTTGAGATTTCTCGATAACCTGGGACTCCGGATCTAATAGTCCACACATCCATACTCCAGGTGGCCCTGCAGCGGTCACCTCCACTATTAGTTGTATTTAACCACATATATCTTCCAAGAATTTCCCTATTTCTGGGCAATCCAACCATATGTGTCTCCAATCTCCCCACCCTGTGCATCCTCACCAACAATCTTGTGAAACAGCCGGGTACATGTTGTGCAACCTTTCTGGAGTGTAATGCTATTGGACCATTACTTTGTACCAGGCTTCTCTAACTTGAATGAACCTTGTTCATTTCAATATATTTCTCCAGAGGTTTTGCCAATATGTCTTGGGGACCTCTTCCCCTAGTGTTCACTCCCATCTTTGCATATATGTCCATTTACAGTCCAAGTTCATTCACAGCAGAATCGAGTATAGCTTGCACAATAGCTACCTGTCTCTGCTATGTGTTGTGATAAACGTCTCAAGAGGTGTCGGGGATCTGATTGCTGCTTGTTTTATATCCTGTTGTCTCAACTAGTGTCTCAGCTGATAGTATTCCATTCTATCTATTTCCGTCAGCCCCAGTTGTTTACATTCTGTCATGGGTATCAGGCAGGTAGTTGGGGCAAGCTGGGTGGAAGCTTGGCAGGCCTGGCATGCACACGAAGAACCCATAACAAATCCCTCCTTTCATTCCTTCCTAGTGTTTGTAGTAACTTCCTGGTTACCACTTCCTGTTGCCAAACAGGAAGTGCATGATAACTCGTGAGCTCTAGTGTTTAGGTGTGGCTGGCTATATAAGCCACACCCAAGATTCTTCCAGTGCTTCGTGTTGCTTACTGTGAGCTGTATCAGCAACACACTTGCCGTGCTCTGGATCAGCCAGCATCTGCTTACCTGCTCTGGATCATCCTGCTTCTGCTTACCTGCTCTGGATCATCCTGCTTCTGCTTACCTGCTCCGGATCATCCTGCTTCTGCTTACCTGTTCCGGATCATCCTGCTTCTGCTTACCTGCTCCGGATCATTCAGCTTCAGTTTACCTGCTCCGGATCATTCAGCTTCAGTTTACCAGGTTCTTACTCCACGCCGCAGCTATCTCCAGTCAAGAGGGGACTTCTACACCGGCACCTGTAAGAACAGAAGAACAGTGTTAACACGGGCACATCAGTAACGCTGGCATACTCGCCGAATTTTCCCGCAACGCTGGAATCCAGGTAAGTTGTACGAGCGCACAAACCCCTGTAAAAGAAAGAAGAGACATTATTCATTGCGCTCGCTCCAATAACGTGGACACTTATTTTACTGCGCTCTCTCTCTATGCGCTGCATACTTACCAAAAGCCTCCGTGCAAACTTACCTAACCACCAAGTCTCCAGTAGCGCGGAACCTGGACTCGAGGCGCTAATACCACATAATTTCTTCTGCAAGGGAAAGGGAGACACATTACCTGCCAATCTCGAATTGAAGGCGCTGCGCAAACCTACCAGCAGCTAGATTCTACACGCAGCGCTACTCACCCACAAAAATACCTGCAATCAAAGACAATACGGACAATTTTGGACACTCAACATTCTCCGTGCAACGTACACTTGTGGGAAGGACTTTCTAGTCAATGAAGAAACTGGTGCCTTGACCCCTCGGCCTCGCTGCGAAGGCATAAAACAGTGTTTGGCATCTGAACTCTGCCTACAGACATTGGCACCAATCACATGAGTGAATCGCGCCCTTGCGAATGCAGGATGGAGTGCACACCCTACTAAAGATCAAGGTAAGCCCATAGGGGGACATCACAGCACACAGTAAAGAGAAGGGAAGGGCCCAGGGGAATCGGGTGAATTCAGGTCCAGTGTACACCTTGTATTTGACAGGTATTCCTCCGGGTGAAACGGGGGAAGTGAAGACTCTGGTCAAGGGAGGGTTGTCCTTCGCTCCTGCAGAGACACAGGTGAGTGTGACACATTCTTCAAATTACATCACCTCGCCCTTTATCATCTTGTCGCCTGTTTTTGCACCTAACCTAACACCTAACTTCCCTCCACTTTTTAAATGAGTTGTGTACCATCCATGAGGAGGATTGTGGGTTTCCAAGCATAGGAGTAAATGGGGATGGACATGTAGTCAAAATCCCTTGCCTGACTAGCTGGTCCCAAATATCACATGTCACTGATATTACTTGGCTTATACTGACATTCTGGGGTCTATCTCGTTAGGCCAACCATAAGAGTTTTTCGAATGGTTTCCCTGCTACTGCCCTGTCGATCCTGGCTAATGGTTTGGTCGCGTCCCCCGTAAGCCATTCTCGGATAACATGTAGCTGAGCGGAGTTATAATATTTTATGAAATTTGATAGATCAACCCCTCCTTGTTGTCTAGGGGCCATCAAAGTCTCCAGAGCGACCATTGTCGCTTATTTTGCCAGATGAAGTGTGAGAGCAACTTGTTTATCATTTTAAAAAAAGATCTCTGGATTGAGATGGGTAGCGCTTGAAAATGGTAGTGTAGTCTGGGCAGCACCACCATTTTTATTGTAGTATTCCTACCCAATCAAGATATTCCCATGGCGGTCCATCTATCTAGGTCTGCCTTTATCTTGGTGATCAGTGTCGAATAGTTTGCCCCAAACAACCCAGAGATTGAGTTGACAAGATTTATCTCCAAATAGTGTATGCTTTCTTTGGCCACTTTAAGCAGGGAGATTAATGCTACGGTTGTTATCCGACAATCGGATAGACCTAGATTCAGCAGTTCAGATTTTGACCTGTTCACCTTCAGCCCTGCTATGTTTTCCATACCTGAGCGTTCCCTAATCAATACACGGATAGAGGTTTCAGGCTCTGTTAGGCTCAACACTGTACAAGCGCTATATAAATAAAATATATCATCATCATGTCATCGGCGAATGCCACTATTTTATGTCCTCCGCCCCCTCCTCCTCAAACCACATGCCCTTTATGCTTGGGTTCCATCTAATTGCCACTAGTAGGGGTTCCAAATATACTACATATAGAAGTGGGGAAAGGGGGCACCCCTGTCTGGTTCCTCTTTCAATCTTAATGCTCCTGGAGATCTGCGAGTTAATCAAGGGTCTCATCGAAGGGTATACATAATTGGCATTGACCATGTCGAGTAATTTAGGACCAATCCCACATTTGTCTTTGCCGTAAATAGGAAAGACCATTCGACACAGTCAAAAGGCTTTTCGGCGTCAAGTGAGATCAAGACTCCTGGTACCCGCTGGATGGCCGTCTTTTCTATCAGATGGAGGAGCCTCCTAATCAGCCTGATCCGTCCCAATAAGGTCAGGGAGGAAGGGCGTCAATCTGACCGCTAATACGCCTGTGTAGATTTTAACATCTAGATTTAGCAGCGCAATAGGTCGATATGAGCTACAATTCGTCAGATCTCTATTCGGTTTGCTAAATACTACTACTTTTGCTTATGCCATAGATTGAGTCACCCTTCCACGGTGGCTAAATGTTTTAAAGAGGTGCGATAGTTTGGGGTTCAGTTGTTTACTATTTTTCAGGTAAAACCTGCCAGGAAGCCATCTGGTCCCGGAGCCTTGTTCCGCAGTAGATCTTTATTATAGCTTCCACCTCCTCTGTCATAATGTCTTCTTCTAATCGGTCCCTTCCAGGGGATGGGATTTGTTTTATATGTAAGTGCCCAAGGAATCATTCTTTTGCCACAGATTCTGGGTTTTCTGACCTGTATAGATCCTTATAAAAGTTTGAAAAGCAGTCCATGATCGTCTGTCTGTGGCAATATTCCTATCTCATTGATTTATACCCACTATTGTACGTTTTGCTTCCATCTTCCTTAATTGCCTGTCTAAGAGCCTTTCTGCTTTGTTTGGGCAAATATAGTATTGTTGACGTAAACCCAACAGGGCTCTTTCTGCTTTTTGTGTACTCATATGTTCCAGAGACCCTTTCCCTCCTTAATCCTTTTGTATGCTACCTTGCCCTTTTTCTCCATCACGGCCTGCATGGCCTCCCGCAATTAAGATTCTAATTCTAAATCTAGAGCCACTCTAATCTTCCGCTTCTGAGTGTGCAACGCTATTGTCTCACCACTTATTACAACTTTAAATGCTTCCCACAATCCCTCTTGAGAGATTTCCTGATTATCTATTAGTGCAATATAATCTTCTATTTTATCCCGTACCTGCTCTGCCATTGTCTCATCTTGTATTACCTCTCTGGGAAAGAATCCAGGCCCATAATCTCCTTCGCCGGCCCCAGGCTTGCATATTCACCGTTAATGGAGCATGGTCAGAGATCGATATCGTTCCAACTTCTACTTTGGTTACTTCCCCAAGTATACCGGGTTTTAGCAATATGTAGTCTATTCTTTTTTTTAATTTTTATAAATCTGATTGATTTATAATATGAAATATACGCAAAATATGTCAGCGGAAAAATCAAGTTAAAGAGGAATCTGGCGAAAGGACGGGGAGAGGGGCAGCCAAATTCAGAACCACAGATCAGATCATACAAAAAACAAAACAATTAGAAAACATGAATATTTTATTTATATTTCATTATTTGTTTAAAACATACATATTAAATCATGTTTTGAGCTTGTTATCTAAATAACATTTAATTAGAAGCTAGAATACATAGTCAAGCAAAAGTGCTCATCTAAAAACACGACTGATAATTCAGTCAGTACTGGCTTAATGTAGCCAAGCAGTCTGAACATCCGACCGGTTGAAGGGGATCATCCGGCTGGTGATCAGAAGCTACGGCCACATTTGAAAATGTAAGAACCACAAATACATGAACAAGGCAGTAATGTTTACTTCTGGAGTTAAAACTATAAAGGGGTGCCGTACGTCAACTTCTAAACTGTCATGACCTACTGCGTACACTAGGTCTGACATGCAAACAAACAGTAGTTTCGATGGTACAGAGCATCTAGGCTTTTTCACAATTGATGCCCATCTTCTTCAGGACTGTGCACTCCAATCGAGATATATGCCACAGGAATGTATAATGTGAAAAAAACAATATGAACCAGAAGAAAGCAAACAAAACAAAGGTTGCACTGCATAGGTACAACGTATCAACGGTTATGAGACCGTAATAAGGACGAGAATACGTATGTCCATGACTCAAGGTAGCAGGGGGATGAGTCTCCTAGGCAACTGCACGTCCAGGACACCGTGGATTCAGTGCCCCCGGGCTGCTTCAGTGTTGTGTTCACACAGTTCCTGTCCACTTCCCCCAGACTTTCTGATAGTTTTCCGGACAACCCCTGGCATTGTAGATGTGTTTTTCTAAGGATGCGCATCTGTCCAGTTCGTTGATCCAGCGGCTAAAGCTCAATTTGTCTGGAGAGCCCCACGTAGCAGCCGTAAGCCTCTTTCCCAGTCCCAATGCCACTGACAGGAATGTCTTCATGTTTGGTGTAGTCCACTACCCCCCAGATTCCCAGCAATACTAGCTTCGTGTCTTGAGGAACGGATGACCCCAGTACAATAGAGATCCTGCGGATACATTTCCGCCAGAAGTCCTGTATTATGTTGCAACTCCACACCATGTGGAAGAAGGTACCCTCTAACCTCCCACATCTCAGGCAGACTTTGTTGTCTGCCACTCCCCACCTTGACATTGCTGCACAGGAGTAGTAGGCCTGATGCAATATTTTATACTTTATTAAGCGGAGCCTGGTGTCTATGCCTAGTTCTCGTGGGAACATTAATGCTTCTACCCATTCCTCCGATTCCAACGGGCCCACCTCCCTCTCCCATTTCTCACGGAGCCGGGATTGTTCCCGGGCCCCAAAAGCACTAAGTACTTGGTAGAGTGTTGATGTGATCTTTCTCCGGATACTGGCCTGGAGAATGTTAGCTTCTAAGGGGTAGCATTTTGGGACCTCAGCTAACACGGAGAATTGGGCACAGGTGGCATGTGTTAATTGCAGGTGTCTGTAGTGTTCTCTAGTAAGCAGCGCAACTTTTCCTGCATGGCCCGAATGTCAAAAGGCACCGTCCTGTACCACGTCGGCAAGGGTGCATATCCCAAGCTCTTCCCACCTCGCAAAAATAACACATTTTTAGGACTTTGAGTATATGCATGTTGTTCCAAAGGGGTTGGTCCAGTGTTGGTCTCCTGCCCCATCCAATGTGGTGAGCCTCTATCCACCTTTGGCAGATGTGCTGTATCATTCTGGGCATATCCGTTGTCTCCTTTCCTATTCTGTTTAACACTTGTACGGGTGTGTTTGTTACCATTCTCCTAGCCTCTCCCCTATATGTGGGAGACCCAGGTCGCCATGAAGCCAGTCGTTCACCAATCCCAGGTGTGTTGCCCAGTAGTAATTACGGAGACAGGGAAGACAAATCGTTCCCCCCACCCCCTTCCCAGACAGAACGCTGCAGGGTTTTGAGGGCTATGCAAGGTTTTTCCCTCCCCCCATAGGAGTCCCAAAAGGATGCTGTCTATTGACGTGAGGATCGTTTGGGGTTAGGGAGTGGGGCGTTCTGGAGAACATATACAAATCTCAGGAGTGTCAACATTTTAAAGAGGGCCGCTTTGCCCATCAGCGTTATTGGGAGGGATTGCCAGTGGACCGCATCCGTTCTGAATCTGTCCATCACCGGTTGTAGGTTTGATGGAGGAAATCGTCTGACTTCCCAAGCTTACCTGGATGCCCAGATATTCGAAGCTTTGTATAGGCCAAGTATGGGCAGTGTCGTGGGATCGCCTCTTCCCCACCCTGAAGGGGAAAAAGAACCGTTTTCTGTCTTTTCGCTCTAAGTCCCAGAATTGCTGGTATTCCGTGAGGATATTTGACACGACCGAACAGGAAGTATTTGGATTGCTCTTGTAAATAAGTAGGTCGTCTGCATAAAGTGAGACCCGGTCTTGCCCACTCCATGGCTGTGCAAATCCCGTCCACTCTCCTGCCTTCCTGAGTCTAATCATGAGCGGCTCTATGGCAAGTGTGAATAGCATGGGTGAAGGAGGTACAACCCTGCCGGGTTCCCCGCATAATATGAAAGCCCTGGAAGAGGTTCCATTTACCTGTACCACTGCCTCTGGGGAGTCGTATAGTAGTCTGACCCAAGACATGAAGCCTGCCCCAAATCCCATGCGGTCCACAATGTCCCATAAAACCGTCCATCCCGCTGAGTCAAAGGCTTTTTCAAAGTCTACGGCCAAAAGTGCAAGTGGGCTCATTATCGCGGGTAACTAGTCTATTGCGAACTGTACCCTCTGTAAATTCATCCGAGTGAATCTAGTTGGCATGAATCCCCGCTGATCCGGGTGCACCAGGGAGTGCATAACTCCTAATAGTCTGTTCTCTAAAACCCGGCCGAGGACCTTGGCTTCCCCGTTGATGAGCGATATTGGCCTATAGGAGGCACAAAGTTCTGCCGGTTTCCCTGATTTAGGGATCACCACAATAGCTGTCTCCCTGATGTCTTGCTGGACCGCCCTTCTCTCGGCTGCATAAGAACATACAGTGCATGTGGCCTATCACCGGTTCTCCCAGGCGTTTCCAGGCCTCTACCGGGAAACCATTCATTCCCAGAGTCTTGTTGGACTGGAGTTGAGATAATGCGGCCGCCACTTCCTCCTCTGTGATCTTAGCTTTGAGTTTGTGTCTGTTGGTCTGAGAGCCTGGGGATCTTGATTGAATCAAGGGATTGTGTGCCCTCTGCTCTCCTCGCTGTCATCTGGTGGGAGTAAAGATGTTCATAGAAGGTGGCGAATGCCTCGGCAACCTCAGCGTCATCTGTTAGCAGCTCCATATCGGTCTCCCGTATAGCCTGCACATGCCCTCTGCTCCTGTCTCTCCTCTCCAACCACGCCAGGGTTTTCCCGACTTTGTAGCCCATTTCACATATCTGACTACGTGCTACCCGGTTGGCGATCCTTGCATTGTCCAACGCCATATTTCTTATGACCTCCTGCGCTGTGCTGAGAGCTTTGACCCCGATTCGAGAAATGTTTCTTCTGCCCTAGACGCCCGTTCCTCTGCCTCCTCAATTTCCCAGGTGTGTTGTCGGCAGAGGGCAGCCACCAGGGAAAGAGCTTCCTCTCACAGTACCTCCTTATAGCCCTCCCATAGCATGATCAGGCTGTCGACGGCGCCCTCGTGTAGGGAGAAATATTCTGCTGTTTTTTTGGGATGGCCCCTCTGTCACCTGAGGGATGCCGAGATAGTATGCATTGAGGGCCATGTGACTTGGATTTGGTTCGCTGGTTCTTTAATGCTATGAGCAAGGTAGAGTGGTCTGAGATACCCCTGGCAAGATACGTGGCGGACACCAATCTGTGTGCGATGTCTTGCGGGAGGAAGAAGTAGTCGATACGAGACAGGGACTTATGTGCGTTAGAAAAGAACGAGAACCCAGATTCTGTCGCATGTAACATCCGCCATGCGTCCACCAGCCCAAACGTTGTCACAAAGGAGTTCAATTTAGTCGGGAGGTCAGGGTTCCTAGTTCTCTTGTGAGATCTCTCTTCCCACCTCTATTACCTCGTTGAAGTCTCCCCCGAGCACCCAGAAATCTGCTTTTTTGTCAAGCATTACCGCTTGGAGATCATTTAGGAGTTCGAGTGTGAGTGGTGGGGGCGTGTATACTGCTATGATACCCCAAGTGTTGCTGCCTGTCCCCCCGGTTACCAAGACAAATCACCTTCTCGGATCTGCCTGGACCACCCCCAACTGCAATGGAACCCTTTTGCGTATGAGGATCGTCGTCCCTCTTGCGTCTCTAGAGAATACTGTGTAAAAGCCAGTTGCATAATTGGATCTTTTAGAAAACCTGCACTCTGTGCCGATCAGATGTCTCTGTGAAAAGGGCAATGTCAGAGTGTCTATTGAGGTACCAGTCTGCGTTTGATACTAGAGCCTAATCCGTTGACATTCCATGTCAACAGGGTTAGCTGTCCATCATTTGCCATTGCATTCCGGGGAAATGTCATGGGTGGGGTGGGGTGGGTCTGTTTTCCCATGGCTACCTCCTCCCCAGTGGCCCCACCGTGCCATGTGGGTCAGTGTCCGTCCCTCAGATCCCGGGGTTGTTGGGCTTGGACATTTGCCCACTAGGAGCCAGCATATTGCCTGCGTGTATGAGTGGTCGTCGTTGATCATTCAGTGTCGTCTCTGTCCTCCCCGGTATTTGCAGGCATAGGCAGCTTAGTGACTTGTGAGTCCAACAGGGGCGGGGATTGGTTGCCTCTTGGTTTCCGTCCTGGTGGCCCTTTCGGTAATCGTGGTGGCGTAGATCTTTTAAGGATCTGTGTTTCAAGCCATTCCCATGCTTCATGGTGCACTTTAAGCTGTGCAGGAAAGAACAAGGCGCATTTTATAGACCAAGACGGTAGCTTCTTTTTAACAGTCAAAGGATTGACAAGCCTTTTGGACCGCCCTGGTGTAGTCAGGATAGAATCTGATGTGGTATCCATTGTAGGTGATGGGGACAGTGGCCTGGGCCATCTGGAGTATGCCATCCCTGTCCCAAAAATTCAAGAGTTTAGCAATTATTGTGCGTGCTGGCGCACCAGGCATCCAGTTGGGATTCTATTTGCTCTCTCAATCGAGAAAAACCTGGAGAGCTTCTTGGAGGCAAATGCCATTGTTCGAGAAAGAGTTCCACGCTGGAACCCTCCTCTCTTTCCAGCACCACCAAGATTCGTATGTTACGGCGTGCACACCCTTCGTTATCCATTGCTCCATTTTCAAGGTGGGTCACCTTTTGAGTAATCGCGGCTAGTTGTTTCTCCATCTGTTTGATGGCATCCTCTGTGTCCGAGATCCTGTGTTCTGTCACGCCCACTCTTGTGGCCAAGTTACGGAGATCCTGTCGGAGGAAGGACACCTCGGTGGACAGGCAACCTATCTTTTCCTCCAGGGATGACCTGCATTCACCAATGGCCGTCATGACTTCGTTGAGGGAGATGGGCGGGTCCTGTAGCCCTTCTCATGTCTGCGGTCTCTGATGCCTTGGCTGTGAGCCTTTGGAAGACACCCAAAGTGAAATTGTCTAACCTCTCTGTAGGGCCTGCTTTTTGGTTTTGTCCTTGACCATTGTGTGGGTCCGACTGTGGCCCAGGGATAGCTGTCACTGTCCGGGCAGTCAGTTGTAGAGCAGTGTCCCACAGCAGCAGCCCTCCGCCAGTCCCAGCAATTATATTCTGAGAGTCATAGTATATTTCTGTCACAGTTCCCCACTTGGGAGTGGGGGGGGGATTAGGTGCCTACAGCAGGTCCTAGGTGTTATTACACATCCTTTCCTGGGCTTGAGTGGGAACACTGATGATGTGGAATTGATTCCTCACCTATGGACGAAGATGAGGCTGTGGTGCCTCCTCCCTCAACCAGCCTCGGTTTGGTGTGGAAGGTGGGATCCCACCAGGCCAGGTAGCACACCCTCCACGGCAGCAGCCTTCCTGTGTGGGTCTAATGTTGTTTTTGCGGCCTTGCTGGAGTGCAGAGTGGGGGGAGAGGGTGTAGCGCACCTCACCCTGTGCCAGTTGTTGTGCTGGCGTAATTGTTCCACTTTCAGGCCCCGGTGAGCGTCCCTGCTCCAGCCAGGCACCCTGTAGTCTTTCGTTGATCACTTTTCCGGCGGGATGCAGAAAAATGGAGGCGGGCCTCCCTCTGATCCGCTCCGGCCCCGGGGTCTCAGTAATTGTCTCCCCAACCCCTCCAAACAGCAGCCATCCAATGTAGGTCTTTTACTGTGTTAAACAGTCCCGCTCTCCACCTTACCCCTCGTCAGCTTTTCGTCACCCAGCGTGTGCATATGATAACCGGGCTCTAATGAACGTCGTCCTTCCAGCCGTGCACCGAGCTGACACGGCCGTGGAACATCCCCTGACTAGAGCGCACCAAAGCCGGGGTGAGGCCGCCCAGCAGCGTTGGCCCCTGTCCTCAGCGGCGGAGGCCCCCAATCCGGTGGGGCGCACCAGTGTCCAAAAATGCAGCTAAGTCCGGCGATGAGCTGAGGGAGTGTGGCCCAGGATGCCACAAGTCACCCTGTCGGGTCCAGACCGGGGGTCCTCTGTCAGGGTCAAGTCCTCTGTGGGGTTGGAGCTGGTGATGTCCCTTTCCAGTAGCTACCGGGGGGGCATTCCTTGCAACCTGCACACCAAAGGGGGGATGGCAGTATGCTGCAGCGGCCGGAGAGGGCACTTCAGGACCAGCGGAGCTCACCACCACCTCTGCCCCTTCCACACAGCCTTTGGACGGGTCCTCCTCTCCCTCAGGCACCACCTGCAGACGGCGGTCCGTTGTCTCTGGTCGCCGAGATTGGCCCCAGGGCAGGGGGCCGGTCCAATTGCAACCACTGTTTCAGCATAAAACGGCTCTCTATGCACACGGCCCGGGGTGCACGGGACAACATGGCACCCTTTGTCCCTCCAGCACAAGTCGAACGGCGCCCTGCTACCTTCCCAGCACCGATTTTGTTTCTGGGAGGCAGTGAACTGGTATTGCACTGTTCCGCCACTAGTACGTGTGACTTTCCACGGGGAACAAGGACATTTTCCACAGGATGCTGGCGGCTGCTCGGCAGCGAGATGGCTCCCGTCATCATCAGTGCCTTGCGCATGCGCAGTCTTCCATACAGTCTATTCTTGACAGTCTGGTAAACATAGGAGAAACAAGTGTATCCCTCCTCCTCCCCCTTCTTAGTCCGCCACACATCTTTGAGTCAAATTGTCAAAAGAATATTTTAGAGCGTTGGAGGGATGCCCTGCCCTAGATAGTTCCCCCACATCTATGGTTGGATCCCACGCTAAATTAAAATCTTCCGTGAGAATAATTTCACCTGTCGCAAAATGTTCTCGTTTTATCTTTTATAAAGCTTTCTATCTTAACATGCAGTGTGTCGCTAAAGCATATCAGTACTCCCGCCATTTTCCCCTGAGCATTCACCGGATAGAGTTGCGTGTATTGGTGGAATCGAGGAATTAGTCTATTCGCCTTTTTTACATGTGTCTCTTGAAGCATTATTATATCCGCAGAGCTGCGTCTTATCTGCATCTACACCTTCTTACGTTTGACAGGGGAATTCATTCCCTGTATATTATGTGATAGGATTTTAAGAGACAATCCTTCCGATTTGTCCTGTCGCTATGATTGTGGCCCACCTTATGTACCAAAGGGGTTTTCCCCCCTTTGCCGGTGCAAACCCTCCCCATCCCCTTAAACCCACCAATATCCCCATACCCATGTCCCCTACCCCATAGCTTCCCTTCCCCCCTCGAGCTCCTCTAACTCCCCAACAATCACCCACCCCTCCCTTCCTACCCATCCCCGGTCTGGGTCAGAGTTCCTATGAATCCCTCCAGGTACCATCCTGAGGCTCTGAGCAAGGTTCAACACCAGGGTCCTCCTGTGTGAGGATTTATTACACCCTCGGCCCAAATCCAAGATGCCCCCCCCCCCCGTCCCCCAAAAGTCCCACCTCTGTCTCCACCATTACCTTTTTGAATGGATTGTGTCCTCCCACGTATTCCTCATCTTTGATATTCAGATGTCGCCAGCTTTGCTGCTTCGGAAAAATAATTCTCGCCAGAGGGCGCTGTGCAAAATGTCATGGCGTCGAAGTCCCTCGAGGCCCACTGTGGCGTGTCGACGTCATCGGTAGTATAAGTAGCTTGTGCCGCACCCGTTGGCTTCAGTTCAGTTTTTCCGAAAGCTTCGCTTCGAGTAATATCGGCCCGTTTGTTTTTCTGTTGAAAAATATCTTCTTCTTCAACGCCTTCCACCCTAAAGTCGGGATTTAAGAAATGTTACTACTGTGGGTCGAAAATATCAATAACTGATCCTTACTGTGTCTGCCTTTTGTGTTTGGGTTCCGGCCACCGGACCGATGACTGCGGATCTTGTCAGTCCATGACAGAAAAAGCTCTCGGGAATGTAGAGGTAAACTGGCGGTGGGGAGGGAAGCTTCGAAGAAGGATAAGAAGTCCGGGGAAACTAAAGACTCCACTTGGCGTAAACGTTCGAAGGTCGAGGAGTAGATAGACGGTCTTCGTCTTCTTCGAAGAAGGCGAAGAATAGATGTCATAGGTCTCCCTCTTAGTCATCAGATACCTCTACAAAGGCAATCAGATGCCCGGCTCGGTCGGATTCCCCAAGGAAATGGCATGCCTTTAGGGTAGAGATGATGGAGATCTTTGAGATAGCGGCCTTGACCCTATCAAAAGAATCTTGCAAGAGCCATGCCCCGGTCGCTCCTTTGGACGACTCAGGGAGGTCAAAGACTTATTCGGCAAAGGCAAGGCAAGTAGTAAATCGGATGTTCGGGATACTCGACCTGACAAAAAGGAGTCAATGGTATTGACTCGTGAGTCGAGTCCATCTGATACCGTCGAAGAAGCTAAAATGGTCAAAGCCTTTGAGTTTGTCGACGCCATCAGTGCTGATTGTTTCGACGCCAAAATCGAGAACGATTTCTGATATCGACCGCTTTCTCAAAGCCATCTTTGACACTGTTGACGGAATCTTCGATTCCCATCGAAGGACATACTGGTTCAGGAGAAAATCTTCAAACCTGTACCAAAAAAATACTTTTTTAAGTCAATGTCCTCCATTTATGAAGAGGAAAGTGCTTCTGATGAAGACATATCACCATTTGGAGATGCGATTTGGCACCAGAGAGGTACCTGCAGAGCTCATTGACCCAGAGTTAAGGATGAAGGACCTCTGTGACTCCCTCCAATCTGCTAGTGGTCTCAACACTTCAACAGAGCTGGAGTTTGGTAAACCTGACCCATCAGACCATGCTGATTCAGGTTATAGAAACCTTATGAACAGAGTCACTGCGTAGGGCTTCACCAACATATGAGCAGGATGACATGACGGACATCCTGGACCAGGGTCCCCAGAAGGACCCAATTTTACCTTTTCATAAGACCTGTGAGAGGAAGCTGGTAACCAATTGGGAGCTCCAGAATCTGGACCTCTTGTGAAAAACTTCCATAAGAAGTATGGACCCTCTAGCAGCGATCCTGATTATCTCAGCAAACATCCTACGCCTGAGAATTTGGTAGTCCAGGCTGCTACTTCGACCAAACAATCTGCCTATCCCTCTATTCCCCCAGATAGAGAAGATAAGAAAGTGGATGCATGCGCTCGCAAAGGTCTTTACCTCAGGCAGCATGGTCCTGAAGTCCACTGATGTTAACTGTACCTTGTCTAGATTTACTTATACCCTGTGGGACTGTGGTGCCATGGCGGCGGATCACATCTTGGAAGGCGAGGAAAGGGACTGCTTTCTGAACATAGTTAAGGATGGTAAGGAGACGATGGGAGAGTGTCTCCAGATAGTACTGGATACTGCTGACCGCATCGGCAGATCCATGGCTGCAAGCACTTTAGTGCACAGGTTTGCGTGGTTGAGAAAGTCGGGTTTGCACTGGACGTGCAGGCCAGACTGCTCAACCTGCCCTTCGACGGCTCGAGGTTGTTCGGCAGTAAGGTGGATGAGAGTCTGGCGAAGATGCAGACCTCTAAGGCGGTGGATAAGTCCCTTAGCGCCTCCATTCAACAACCTTATTCAGGCTCATCTTCTTGGTGGGGTCGTTCTTTTCGTTTCTATTCCTCAGTTGGTAGAGGAAGAGGACAGGCCGGACAAAGGGGGCAAAGAAGATTCCCTTGTGGTGGGCGAGGAAGGGGTGCTAAATCAGCCCCAGCAGCGGCATATTTACCCTCAGCTGCTGCTACAGCTGCCTCTAAGCCACACAGAGGCCTTGACCCACAAGACCCCGGTGGGAGGCAGAATCTGCCATGATGCCTACCCCCGGGCATCCAGACCAAGTCCAGCAACCCCAGAAGCAGGCATCATGTTAACCAGAGAAAGCCCAGCAACCCTTGTTAGGGGCTGTATGGGTACAGTCCTGGCGTCTATGGCGCCAGGCTCATATGGGGGAACAGTCCTGGCGCCATAGACGCCAGGCTCATATGTTGGAACAGTCCTGGCGCCATAGACGCCAGGCTCATATGTTAAAACTTACCTGATGCAGACCATGCTGCAAGAGTTCCAAGCCCATGTGAGGCTTGGAAGGAACTACTTTGCCTAGGGACTATTTTGTTACTCGGTGTGGTTGTGGAGGAATACTTACCTGGGACTACTTTGGAGGCTATTTAAACCACGCCCGAAGGGGAGCACACGCTTCACGTTATTCTGCATCACTGTTGTTAGGGAGGATTCTCTCTTTAGGCTGAATTTCCTAACCTATTGAGTCCCCCAGCAGCTTTGCTGGATTCCTGGAGTTTGTTTTTTGTCCTCCTGCCAAGAGTGAGACTCATTTTCTCCCACTCTTGGACATGATTTATGGTGTTCCTTTGACTGTTAATGTGTTTTATGGGCTATGGGGTCCTTTACTCCATAGGGTCTCATGTGTTTTTACTATGTGTGTTACACAGCACCCTCCATGCAGTAACACAGGGGTGTCATAGTGACACCCCACTATAGACTCCATACCCTGGGACTGACTACTGTCTCCCAGGGCATGTAAAGTCACCATTGGCTTTACTAGTCCCAAATTATTAACAGAAACCAGTACAAACCATCATATTGTGGACGTACTGGTCGGGGCAATTCGATTGCCCCTGGGTCTGTTAGTCAAGGGGGCACGTCTCCGTCCCCCCTGATCGAATTTTGGCTGGTGGCAGTGGAAACTTTTTATATTCGACCGCGAATATATCCCTATGGGATTTTCCCATTGTTCGAGGCTACCAACTTTAATTATTTAATTCTCATAGCCTCGAACATACCGCCGGTTTATTTAATTAATATTAATTCGCCGGTTGGTATTTTTTGCCAAGACTCGATTCTAAAATGGCGTTTGTGTTCTCTTCTGTGACTCCAACCCAAGTCGAGCCTTTTGTTCCACTTTTTGGCAGGCTTCTCCACAGAAGCCTCCAAAAGTGGTGCCACTCTGTCTGGGTACCAGAGGGGGTGTGGGAGGGGGTTTAGGCACCCTGGACTGAGTTACCTTGGTAACTCAAGTCGCACTCTTGTGTGATTGGCGCACTTAGCATGTTTGATTGACAGCTAGGCTGAGCGAATGGGGGTTTTCTGCATAAAAGCAGGGCTTTGGGGACTGGAACTTCAGAAATCGCCACAGGACCTGAGAATCCGACGAGGGAGAAGCTGAGCCGACCTACCACAACGACACCACCGGTGGAGCCCTGCAGAACCGACTCACCACTTCCCGACGACAGAGAAGATCTCCCAGCTGGAGAGGCTTCTTCCCCTGACTGGTGGGCACAACCAGTTTACCTTTCCTTCTTCGCACCCCAGCCCGGTTTGTGGTCGAACTGCCCGTGCCAAGCACCCCGGCGGCCGGATAGCCACTCACCACTGAACCGCGAATCACCGGACCGCTCCTTGTACCTGAGAAACTCTGCGGCTTGTTTCTTCCCTGGCAGTGCAACGGACTCCTGTCTTCCTCCACAACGAGATCCTCTCTTCCCCCGGGCGAAGCACCGACTTGCATCCGCTGCCAGGAACAACTGCCCCCGCTGGAGTGTTCTCACCACTTTAAGGTACCGTGTCTGCCAGGCCTCCCTTTCTAAAGATTGCTACAAGGTAATAATAACCCCTTAACCTTCTGGACTGGGCTGGCCGCCTTGACCCTCTAACTGGTCCCTTTCTTTGGTCCAACTCCTTTTTGAACCATTACAAGACTTTTTGTGCACTGCAACCGTGTGACCTTGGACACATTTCGTTTTGATCCTCTTAAAGCGGATCCGGCCTACTGACTCTGAATTCACGGTCTTACTTTGCCTTCCTCTCTTGTTATGTTCTTGTAAAAGTGTTGGGATCTGTTTCAATTTGTTCTCTGCTTTTCTCTCCCTTTTTAAAACAAACTATTAGAGTGCCATCTGTGTTAAGCGCTCACCGCTGTCTGAAAATAAGTGGGGCTTTACTGAAGACTTGTCTAATATTCTTTTAAGGGAGTGTATATCGTTTAGTGACCGTGTTTTTGAATTGCTTACTATTAGTGCCTGTGTGTTTTTCTAGATGTGGTTTTAAATAAATAATTATATCTCTTTTACACCAAGCCCTGGTCAGAGTTTACTTGTTCTATTGTGTTCTCTTGACCTATTGTGAATACTCTGTATACTGCCTAACTCTTCTTGAGGGAAGTCTGACTGCTCAGCCACAGCTACCAAGTGAATCTGTGTGGTACAGACTGCTACCAAGTGGGTTTACTGCCAAACACCTGTAGTCTTAAATCTTTTGCAGTGGTCCCAGAGGGAACTGCACAGGTTTCTGCCTAACAACCGTGCCTGCAGTCCGCATCCAGCCTCGTGACACGCCCGCCTCGAGCCCAGAGCGCCTAGAAAGAAGGGGAAAGAAGGGGAAAGAAGAAGAAAGGTTAGAACAAGAACATTGGGTTTCTTACCTGATTCTGGATTCATCGCACCTTTGAACACGTTGCATCGCCAGCAGCAGCGCCGCGCCATACTCACCGTTTCTCGGAGCATCTCTACGATCCGGCGCTGCCTCCATCATTATGTTGCCGCATTCCAGCACCTAAGGGGGACAAGAAAACAACAAGGTGAGCCGAGGGGAAAAAAACAAGGACAATCCCTTGCCACCATATACTTACCTGATTTTACCGCCGGAGGTATTATTCACCAGCACGCCAAATCTTCTTATGCCGCACCTGTAAGGAAAGAGTAAGCAGCAAGTTAAACTTTGGCATCATTTAACGGACAGCACAAGCTCTTACCTGAACGCTTTAGCTGCCACAGAACTATCTTCTTTTGGGTCTAAGCTGCAAGATAAACAAAGGAATTGGACAAGAGTGATTATTCAGACATTTTTGAACTCTTAAGAACTATATGCTTACGGTCCTTTGCTAGGGGTTTTGGAGCCAAGATTTGTCTAGAACTCTTCCAATATCCTTTAGCCAGTGAAGTAACTGGCCATCAACGCGCCCCTGCGTTCCTTGCAGGATGGAGAGCTCATCATTCAAAACTATAAGGTGAGCTTTGTGAACGGGAATATCAGAGGTGATAAATGGGGACGCAGTGAGGGGCTATTACTCAAATCCAAGGGTGGCTAATTCCCTTTCTCCACCTTTAGGATACTACTTCTACGGGTCAAGCAGACGAAGCTAGGTGGGCCAGTCCAGTCAGTCATCTCTGCACTACGCATCACGTTGGTGGAGAGCGTGGTTGTCCTGTTCCGCCCGACACCCCTGTGGGAACCAGGTGAGCGTAACAGAATCTTTCAGCATCTGAACGAATGGCGGGGAATTACTTCAGATGCTTGGGCACTGGAAACAGTAGCTCAAGGTTACTGCCTTCCTTTTCTAAAAAGGCCTCAAGATCATCCACCGGGAACCAACTCTGTCAAAATTCCAGATCCACTCCTTGTGCAGGAAATTTTAACCCTGCTAGAGAAAGGTGCAATAGAACAAGTACCTGTAGCAGAGAGGAACAAGGGTTGGTATTCCCCTTATTTTCTGATTCCCAAGAAGGACATAGGACTGAGACCATCTTAGACTTAAACTTTTTTTCCTCAGGAAGGATAAGTTCAAGATTGTTACCCGTTCTCAGATCCTTCAGGCTCTCCAACTCCAAGATTGGTTGGCATCATTGGACCTTCAGGATTCTTACTTTCATGTGCCAATCAATCTCAAGCACAGGAAGTACCTGAGGTTCGCGGTTGGCGGTTCTCACTATCAGTTTTGAGTTCTGCCATTCAGGCTGACCTCCGCCTGAGGGTTTTCACCAAGGTCATGGCGGTAGTGGTAGCTAGTCTCAGGAGAGGGGGGATTCACGTCTACTTCTACCTAGATGACTGGTTGATCAGGGCTCAATCACCCAACCAAGCACAGGAACATCTCAGTATCACCTGCCACGCCCTACACACACTGGGCTTCTCCCTCAATTACAAGAAGTCCCATATGCTACCATTTCAAAAACTGCAGTTCATCGGAGCGGTCTTGGATACTTCCTCTGGGAAAACCTTGCCTCCCGAGGTGAGAGCTCAACACATTTAGGAGATGGTAGCAGAATTCCACAATACCCAACATCTTCCGGCCTTCGATTTTTTGAGGTTGCTAGGTCTCATGGCATCCTGTATCTTCCTGGTGCCAGAGGCCCGATTGAGAATAAGATCCCTTCAATGGGCTCTCAGAACTCAGTGGTCGAAATTTTCAGGAATATGTCGGGATCATATGCAAGTTCCGAGCAGAGTTGCTCTGGTGGGCTTGCAAGGGCAACATTCTCAAGGCAGAATCTTTTTGGCAACCATGGCCGGAGAATAACGGTAGTGACGAACGCCTCACTCACGGGGTGGGGAGCCCACACCAATGAACTAACAATCAGCCGTCGTTGGTCTGCATCGGAGTCCAAACTACACATCAACCTTTTGGAGCTGAGGGCAATCAGACTAGCTCTGAAAGTCTTTCTGCCATCTGTATGGGGAAAGAATGTCCTGATAATGACAGACAACACAGTGGCCATGTACTACCTCAACAAGAGTGGAGGTGTAGGGTCACTACCACTGTGCAGAGAGGCAATGCAGCTCTGGTTCTGGGCAATGCAAGAAGGAATCTGTCGGCAGTTCACCTAGCTGGAGAGCAGAAAACGGCAGCTGATGCTCTGGGCAGGCATAGCACAGTCTCCCACGAGTGGGAACTGGCTCAGGAAGTCTTCCAAGAGATCTTCACCCTTTGGGGAACCCCTCAAGTGGATCTGTTCGCAACCGGTGTCATTCGGAAGTGCGATCAGTACTGCTCAAGGGAATTTCCTCCAAGAGGCGCTCTAGGGGACGCGTTCGTAGTGGACTGGAAATGTCCATCGCTGTTTGCGTTTCCTCCAGTCCCCGTGATTCCTCAAGTAATCAGGAAGTTGAGAAAGTTCAGGAAGACCATGATCCTAATTGCCCCGGATTGGGTCAGGAGGACGTGGTACCCAGACCTTCTGGACATGTCGATCTGCCCTCTAATATGTCTTCCACAAAGAGAGGATCTTCTCTCGCAAGAGGAAGGCCGGGTTTTCCATCCAGAGGTCAAGACACTCGGCCTTCACGCATGGTTTCTGAGAGGCTGAGATACAAGGATTGGGACCTTACGGATGACGTAATGGAGATTTTGCTTTTGGCCAGAAGTCCAGCCACTAAATCCTTGTACCGGTGGTGTTGGAATAAATTCAGTCACTGGTGCAAGGACAAGAATGTGGACATTTTTCAATGTGGCACTCCTATGGTGCTTTCTTTTCTGTTACATCTGGCCAATCTGGGGCTCCAGAGTGGAACCATAAAAGGATAACTGGCGGCGCTTTCCATTTTTAAGCGCTCCTCTGAAGAGGTCTCCTATTTCAAAATACCTTTTAATTGTTCCATTTCTGAAGGGACTCACTAACGTGTACCCTCCAGTCCAATTTCATGTCTCTGCTTGGGATTTAAACCTTGTGTTAAAGTTTCTAACTTGTATACCCTTTGAGTCTTTACATTCCTGCTCGTTAAGGCACTTTACTCTGAAAGCTGCTCTTCTTGTAGCATTAACATCAGCCTGCAGGATAAGTGAGTTGCAGGCTCTTTCATGCAAGCCTCCTCATACTACGTTTCTTCGAGTTAAACCATAATTCCTGTCGAAAGTAGTCTGACTTTCATCTGTCGCAAAAGATAACACTCCAAACTTTCTACCCTCCTCCTCATTGGGGCCAAGAGGAAGAGAGGCTGCATAGGCTGGACACAAAAAGGGCTCTGAGTTTTTATATTGCAAGAATGGCAGAATTTCGCCATGATGATCAGCTTTTTGTGGGATATACCAGTCCTAAATTGGCACTAGCAGTAACTAAACAAACCATATCCCGGTGGATTACACTGGCTATTGGCGAGTGCTGCAGACTTGCTGGAAAGGACCCGCCGGAAGGGCTTTGAGCTTATTCCACGAACTGCATGGCAACTTCTGCGGCTCTTCAAAGGGCTGTCCCTGTAATTGACATCTGCTCAGCTGCAACTTGGGCGTCAAGTCATACCTTTGTTAAGCATTACAGCTTAAACTCCTCTTCTTTTCAAGAAGGTCTTTTTGCTAAGGCAGTCCTTCATTCCATTCACGATAAATTTAAGTAGTACTCCCTCCTCCAAATTGTCACTGCTTTGGGAGTCTCAAAGATGAGGAATACGTGGGAGGACACAATCCATTCGCAGAACAAGTTACTTACCAACTGGTAACAATCTTTCGACTGGATGTCCCTCCCACATATTCCTCACCGCCCCTCCCAGCCTACCCCGCCATCCAGTTTACGTGAATTACACTCTGCGTTTCCTGGGAGTTTGCAGTCTGGGGTACGCCTGGTTAGTTCCACAAATTAATGGAATGAAAAAACAGAACTGACGCCAACGGGCGCGACACGAGCTACTTATACTGATGGCATCAACGCCACGACATCATGCACAGTGCCCTCTGTCGTGAATATTTTTTCCGAAGCAGTGAAGCTGGCGAGATAAGAATCTCAAAGATTAGGAATACGTGGGAGGAACATCCAGTTGAATGAATGTTACCTGTTGGTAAGTAACTTGTTCATCTGTTGTAATAGCCTGGGTCAGCACCTTCATGTTCCCATTTTCTCCTTATCGTTGTCTTACACATTCCAGAGACCCTTTCTGCTGTCTCTGTGCCTCCTCCCTTGTTTGGGGGACCTCTCAAGTTGAAACCCCTGCTCCCCCGCCTCCCTCGGCTTCTTGACCACTCCCATGGTTTGCTACTCAAGGGGGAGCTGGTTCTCACTTAATGGTACACACAGGCTGCCTCCTCTTCCAGGTTCAGAATAGACAAGCCCTCCTCACATGTCGTAACCCGCTGTTGTCTGCCCTCCCGTCTGAAGAGGGCCCATACTATCTGTTTAGCAATGATTTCTTTCGTTACTGGATGCATAGCCCTCCTTTTCTGTCAGGTGATCAGAGCTAAGTCCTGGAAAAGCTGATGTCGGCTCCATTGATTGATATGTTGGGAATACCTAGTGCCATGCGTAGTATTCCTTCTTTCAATTCGTAAGAGGTTAACGCCACTAGAACATCCTTCTGCCTCATTCCAGGACCCACTGTCTCTATCTTAAGGCCTTGGAGGCATTCCTGTTGGATGTCTTTATTCAGAGCCATATTGTGTAACCCTGATTCCTTATTCCCATTTCTCAATTAGTCCCCTTCCTCTGCTCCAAGCTCCTCGTCTGTGCGTTCACGCCAGCAGTGATTTGTCCACCTTGTTAGTCTGAGAAGGATTTCTGTTTGGTCAGTTTTTTTCCCCTTTTGCCTCTGGCATCTGGAGAGTTAACACGTCTCCTTGCCCCCCTCTGACAGTCCGCTCCTGGGACCGCTTCCCGGCACTGCCTCCACACCAAGTGCAAGCTTTCCACTGCTCTTACCTTATCCGGTCTTATCATTCACAGGAGATCTGCTCCTTCCACTGCTATGCTTCCACTTGCCCCCAGTGATGATTATTACAGGGGATTCTCAACAGGCTTATTCTGCTTTACTTTGACCCTTAGCCTCGTCATTGGGGGGGTCTGGCGGTGTCTGACTCTCCACGTGTGTCCTGCCCAGATCAGATCTCCACCTTCACACGTCTGTATCAAGCGTGCCACCAGTTAAATGTACTGATTCCCAGTAATGGCCTTCAGGGATGGGGATCAAAGTGGGAGTCAATGCAGCTAGCTCCCACCGACCAGCTAGTAGCGTTCAGTGGCCTCCAGATCCCACAGTCTGCTTCCCCAGTCACCGCTCCAAAGCATATCGTCAGCCTGGGCCTATTTCTATGCGGTGGGTCTGCTGCTCCAGATCCGCTCTTCGTGAGCCCTCCATATTCACAGGACCACACCTCCATTTGCCGTGTTTAATGTTGTTAAGGTGAGTATCACGAGCATGCAGCATATTTGTTGGTTTAGTTGAAGACCTTGAAGTTGCAGCCAGACTGACTGTTGTTTTCAGATGAGCTTATGACACGGGGTACCAGCCTTTCCTCCACCCAAAATGGGTACTGGGTGGAAGATGGACCAACTCCCAACGTCACAGTTCGCTCGCTCCTTTCTTCTAGACGTCGGAATGGTGCACGTACATGCAGGAGAGGCGTAAGGACAGTAGTTCTCCGCTTGAAAATGATCACAAGGAGAAGTGAAGTTGGAGAAACAAGTCCATGCAGCCGATGAACTGATGTGAGGAGAAACTGAAGATCCAATACAAGCGAGGAGATAGCTGATGCAGACTGACGGGCATTGAAATAGCAGATGCTGCCAGCAGGAAGGGGATAGTAGATACAGGCAACAGGTGAGGAGAAGACTGTTTCAGGCAGCAGGCGAGAGGATGGTTGACGCTGGTAACAGGCGAGGAGAAGACAGACCGGACTGAGGCACCCCACCAGGGTCCAGGAGGTGGTGGTACTGCACAGAGAAGATGAGGCAGACAGGAGGATATGGAACCAATCCAGGCGAAGGAACTGGCCACTAACGGGAAGGAACCACCATGGGGACCTAAACTGGTCAGGGGAAGCCAACCCAGAGACTGAAGACCCAACAGGCAGGAAAGCAGGCAGGCCGTGAGGAGGACTTTCAGGGAAGCAGGAGAGAGCAGGAGGGACTGGAGAGCAGGGCAGCGAACTGGAGAGCAGGTGAAGAGTAACAGGGCCGGGAACAGGACAGGGCTCGGAGGACCGAGCGGAGCGAGCAACACGATCAGGAACAAACCGCGTTGAGACGCGGCTCGCTCCAGATCAGCGCTCCTTTTATGGGTCGCCAGCACCCGAGAGGCTTGAGACGCAAGCCGTCTCGTTGCTGGGCACTGGCGGACCCGAAACGAGGCTTGGAAGGCAAGCCTTCAAAGTGCCAAGGGCCCAGTCTACTGCGCATGCGCAGAGAAGCGAACGTCCGCGCATGCGCAGAGAGGTGTCAACACGAACTCCAGGCACCTTCCGGGCGGCGGATCCCCAGGCGCGAAAGCGTGGGTAGATCCGCCAGGAGGGAACAGGAACAGAAAACCCTGGTCTCCCGGTAAGTGGCGTGACAAATGGGCTCTCTCCACAGTTCCGCTCCTCACTGTGTCCGCATCAGGATGGACCCACACCTTTGCATCATGACAGTCCCCTCCTTCACTTCGGCCGGATGCCGCTCTCAAAATGCTCCAACCACTTCCCGCATGCCAGCCATTCCCATTCCGCCGCTAATTCACTCCTCATGCAGGGATATTCTGAAGTGCCATGAGACCCGTCGTCTCCTTCCGACCTTCCTCCACTTTATCGTTTTATCTGGAAAATCTATGTTATCGCTCTCTGGCTCGTCTTCAGGCCTGTTTGTGTCGACCTCGACGGAGGACAGAGAGACGCGTCCACAGACGCTGGCGGCCATCTTTGTTCCGGTACTAATATTTTAAATGTCACCAGAAGTTGTGTACCCAAGACATAAAATGAGCAACAATACAGCTTTTTTTGTGTACCACCAAAGGAAGACATTAGTGAGGTAAGTGTCTGTCAAAAGTGAAAGGTTAGCTGAATGAATGGACACAAATAAATATGATAAAAAAGGCTCTGAACAAAGAATTCATTGCAGGGCTCTCTGTAGCTAGGTGTAGTCAGTGTTGCACAGGGCAGTGTCCCCTATTTTGTATGCCCCATCATTTGGTGTGTAAGGGGAAGTTCAGAAGTTTCATAAACAAAACTGTTCACAATGTTTAAAGTCGTAGCTTGCGTCTAAGTATGTTGCATGGTTTTACAGAAGGCAGGGTAATTGTCCCTTTCAGGTGGACAAGATGGCCCATAGCTTGATGAAAACTGTTTTCAATATAGCGTTAAGTACCACTTTTTGGGGGAGGGCCAGCAACAGTCCTCAAACCCAAATGAGATAAACACAAGCGAAGTATTCCAGCCCTGCGCATCCAGGAAAGTGGTGTTTATCGCTATTAGCACTCAGAGCTGCCATCTGTGGTGCTGATACTTTTGTTTAAGGGAACAAGGCTTTGCGCAATTCATGCTTCCCTTAAAAAGAAATTACCCATATGTCCGCAATTGGAAAGAACTGTTTCCAGGCCCTGCCGGTGAGCAAGGTGGTGTGTGGGCAGGCCACATATGCCATCAATAGGTCACAGAACTAGGTTTGCCATAAAATGCTTATGGCCGTGTGATCATGTACATTTTCAAAAGTGTTCACTCTTCAATATGACCCACTTCCCCCAAAAAATGAAATATGGCAATGCAGTGTTTTAAAGTAGCAATACAGTAATTATGCATTATGTAATAACTTAGATTTTTTAGAATGGAATTGCAGGACTGTCCTTAAAAAAAAAAAATAAAGTTAACGCATACTAGTCTTTGCCAGACAGGATGTAGTTAGCTTAATAAAAGTACCACCCAGATTACTTCTGGTATGCAATTATTTGAAAAAGAAAGGACTTTTCTTGCCCAGCACTTACAGCCCTTTGGCACTTTTAAGATTAGAGGAGACGATTACTGCTGCACACTGTCTCCATTAGCACGTATGAACTTGCAGTGAACAAAAAAAGAAGGCGTTGTGAGCCCTGAGGGAAAGAGGAATGCAGGGTGAGCTGTGCTTTCATTGAAAACATGTAATTTAAAAAGTGTACAGGATTGATTTTGGAAGTAAATTTCAACGCGCACTGCACGAGGAGATAGGTTCTGCAAAATCTTATTGACAAATCATATTATAGTCACAAATACACTATAATATTGTTTAACAAAAAGATAATTTAATCCGGAAGTGAAAAGCCGACACGTGTTTCGACCGAACAGGTCATTCTCAATGCTGTGTAATATATGTATTAAACAAAAGACCGATAACAGGTGTATCAAAATAAACAGAGGGTGAACAAATCCACACATTAGTTATCATGTGTTTGGTCCATTAGAGATCAGCATATGTATTGTGAATTAAAAACATAGACAAAAACAGTTGTAAAAGAAATAGGTTATCAAGCCATATGGCAAAAAATAATGTAAGCGCAACATACCGCAGAGCAGGGGTTACGTTCGGCCTTTACGGAAGGCGCACATAACCGAACAAACAGGAAAAGAAAGAAAAAGCCACTGAGATTGACATTCAAATGAAAAATCCATCAGTAAGGCACCTGTCCTTTAGAAGAAAATATGCACCTCATTTGCCCCAAGGTCACTTAGTTGGGAAGGATGTACAGGTCTACAGGAATGAACAAATTAGGATGTGATGGCTCATAGGCCGTTGTGCTTTTAAAGCTTTGTGAAAAATAGGACATGAAAAATGATATAGGAGACCATAACCACACCTGTCTAATATATGTGCAAAAAAGGTCTGAAGCACCTATTTGGGCATGCAGTTACTAACATGCGCCTTGTTTCACGGATGTGGGCTTACCCTGATTAAAGAAGTGGATGGTAAATACCTGGAAAAGAATAAGAGACAATGTTAGATTATTGCTGAGTGAATAGTGCTGCTGAGTCAAATAAGGGAATTGCAAATGGCGATGAATCATACCCTATGATGGTGTTGTCAGGAAAGAGACTTCAAATAGCCACTGTAAGTTAACAAATGGAGAAAAGTTGGTCACGAAAACACCAGACATCAGTGTGAATCTTTCTGGTGAGTCTCTGTATGGGTCAAGAATCAAAAGAACAAAGGCGAGAAAAGCATCAGTCTCCTAAATGATTAGAGATAGAAACAACGAGAGAGACATGGCAAACAAACGCATCAGAAAACCCTATGATTTACTGTGTGAAAAGGTTCTCACCAATTAGTGTGGCTACGAATAGCTTAACATGTAGTTGCCAAAAACAGAATTTCTCTGGTAGTAAGTATATCGACAAATCACGCGGAAGAACTAATATGATGCCTGTTTGATAGTTCTGGGCTAATGTCTAGTTGTGTAAACAGGCCCAGAATCTCTGGAGTGATTTGTTTTGTTTCCTTGCGTTTTCCCCATTGACATTTCTTTTGAAACATTTTATCGTTAAAATTACTCTTTTGACATTGGGCAGGTCTTAATTGGAATTGAAATTGTTTAAAGGTAGACTACAAGCCTTCAAACTCGGGCCGGCCCATCAGCGCAATTCATAGACTACAAATAGGCTTTTTGGTGTTCCCCAGCAAGCAAGGATTCCTGTTCCTGGCCGCAAGCTGTCTGCTCTGCGCATGTTGTCGCAGACTAATTCATTTCTACATTTGGCTTTCTGCACACTTACATGCATTGCTTTTTTTCAGTAAACGGCTGTGTTAAATGGCCCTGGATAGTTATCTTCACAGTACCGACTCTCTGCAATCAGGGCATCTATTATGCTTCCAGTCTTCTGTTATAGAAAGCATTTACAGGTGCCATGTGTCATATTATCTGAATGTGACTATTCTGGTGCATGCTGAGACCTATAGTGCCGAACTGGTAAAGATAGAAGCGAAAGGTTTGAGCAAATACTGTGTCTGAGGGGAGAGCAAGCCCAGAGATTGCCAGACCAACCTAGTCCCCTGTGGCTCGGCCTCCGCGTATATAAGGATAAGGAGTTTCTTCTCTAGCCACAAGACATACTCTCCCAGTTAACTAGATTTTATCCTGGTGAGGCATTCTACGACAAATGACTTTTTGACACGAACTGTGAGGTTGCCAAGCCCTGATAGAAGAAAAACAAGCATTGGCAATGCCAACAGTTTGGGCTTTTGTGTAGGCATTGTAAAGGCACTTGCCATGCCTATAGGTATAGTGGTATTAAGTGGCCATTGATGGTAGAAGGTTCAAAATGGTGCATGTAATTTGGCATCTAATAGCAGTGCCTGGCAAATGACTAATACGTATACATGTTTGTTTTTAGCAGGCATTCAGTGAAGAGTGCTTCTAAATCGCGTGGCTGAAGGCAAGTTAGGACATTTTTACTATACCCGATGCAAGATTTGGAGCACAAAGTGATGCATTTGGACTCGCAAATGAAAACAATTATGCATACCTATTGCAAGTTTTCTTTGTACCTGTTGGTAAAATGTTATGCAGGAAAGGTAGTTTCACCTCTCATTAATGGTCTGGACATAAACCCAATGACCAGAGGCATCAACTGGGATAGGGTTGAGGGCAAACTGTGGAAATATGTTCTGCACCTACCACAGTCTTTACCATAATGTCATTAAGGTATGAGTTGGGATTAGAGTCCTTAAGATCAGACTGAATGGAGGGTGCTTTCCTCATATCGAAAGATCATAGAACCATGCCAGAATTCACTATATGAAGACATAAAGGACATGTTGAGGGAGAATGATCACCCCATTTGGAAGGATTGAAAATACAGGTATCTAAAATCCTTGTAAAGTGTGAGAGGGGAGAAATAAATGTCTTGCAGAACCCAGTGAAAGTAAAAGACTCCTTAAAGAGGGCAGACTGAATTCACACAATATCCATGATGAAAGTTACAACTGTTCAGTCACTTTCATCATGTGATAAGCTTAGAGGATGGTGTCCCAGGTGTCTGAGGCGCTTTCCGAACTCACGATGGAGGACGGAATTCTTAAGATTCCACCTCAACCTTTTACCAACAAGGGAAATACTACAAACAAGATACTACACATCCAGATAACATATGCTCTTTATGTCCTGAAAAACTATCACAATCCCTAAGACATCTTATGAAAGAGTGTGTGGGAACAATGAAAGAGTGAATAGATTGTCAAGATTTGTAGACAAAAATTGATGGTTTTCCACACCATCCTTTTGGGAAAGATTAGTGTTAGGCAATGAATCCGTGCCTGACAATAGAAGTTTTGAAAATCCTCAAGGAGCTAAATTTGGTCTTTCTAAAGAATCATACCTGAGATTAGTTCAGTATACAAAAGTATTTTAATTGAAGTAATTCTATTTTAATTATTTGCTGAAAAATGAATTGATTTGTATAATTGAAATTATTCTTATGTGTATATATATATATATATATATATATATATGTATGTACACACACTGTGAAAAGCTGCGGCTATAACACAAAATAATACAAAAATAAATTATACCAGTAGCGGGTTTATATATAACTCCAATTAAGTCATTAGCTCTCAGAAGACTGCTTTGAAAGAACACTGACAAGCACTTTGGTTGCAAAGTTTGAAGGTAGGGCTTGATTAAAGTGAGCTCAGAGATCCCATGAGAAGGTGATTAGGGCGGAAAGGTGCAGGAACTGGGTGGGAATGGCCCTAGAGATTAGCATTGACATGGGCATGTTATGTGTGGTGCAAGGATGCAGAATTAGGAGACCGACACAAGTGGCACAGTTGTTGCTATAGACTTTTATTTTTTAAAATAAAGAAAAATGGAAAACCTTCCTATCCCTAATACTAAGAGGGGTTTCTCTGCCTCAACCAATAAGATAAGGGTACTGTCAGAATGTCGTAAATAATAAATGTCCACCGTCATGTCAAAATCTTTTTCTGTCCCTTATACTAATCTACAACTAAGGATAAAGTTCTTGTCACCTTCAGAAGAGCGTATCTTTTCTTTTGGGGTGTAGGGTTTTTTAGTTTCTTGAAGACAAAGATATAACAGGTAGAATATCTCCCTTCTGGTTTCTTTTACTGCCCAACCTTAAGTGATAATGTTTTCCTTGCTCCTTTCAATGTCTGACACATCTCAGAGTAAGACTCCCTTCCTCTTGTTTTTGTCTTGGATTCTGTGTTTTGGTTGAGGATCCCAGAACTTGTCTGGTTTGATCCATACTACTTCTGCTCAACACAATTTCTTAGGAAAGTAGAGGAATCATCTTTCCTTGACGTCTTTGGATTCTCTGGGTTCTCTTCTTCCATGTTTTGAGTGTGGGACCCAGACACTTGTTCTCTTCTTGGTTCAGTCCACCTGGTTCACTAGCCTCCCAGGTAGTGAGACTATGATGATGGCTGATGAGGCTTGGATTGCCTTTTTGGGTGTGGGTGACAGACTCTCACTTTCTTTCTTATATGTTTAGTCCACCTGGTGTACTATCCTGCCAGGTACTGTGACTATGATGATTTCTCTGGAGGCCTTGATTGCCTTTGAGCATGTGGGTCCCAGACTCACACTTTCTTCCTTCTTTATTCCTGACAAGACTGTGGTGAGGATGGAGTGGTCTGAATGTTTTCCCCACTGATTATATATTCACTGTCGGGGTCCCAGACCCGTGACTCTCGTTTCTTTCCAAGTTCCCAGCTTCTACACCATTGCCTTGGACCCCTTTCACTTCCCTTTGCATCTGCGTACCTGCCTCGATGGTCTGTGGTGGTCTTTGGGCTTTTGTGGCGTTTCTGCCCTCCTATGTGCTTCTATGCCAGTCAATGTCTCCCTGTTGCTTGCAGCGATTCAGTGAGAGAAACCTCCTTTCGGCAGACATGCTTCCTGTTCTAACGTTCGCCGTCTCCAGAGGGCGTTTGGAGCGTCTCCCTCCTTGTTCCCGGAGCAGTCCCTCCAAACTGGACCCTCCTGGCGGTGGGGTGTGTTAGGCAGAATCATCTGCAGTACTCTTAGGGAACAGTACTGACAATTAAGACAATTTCACCTTTGGTACAAGCCTGTACTACACAGTAAAGTGGTAGTGATGGCTGAGCAGCCAGACTTCTCTCAAGAGCAAATGAGCAGTAGTAGGGATTACACAAAGGACTAAAATCACTGTGACTCAAGCAAACACTGACTCAAGGTTTCTGGTTAAAAAATATAAGTACATTTATTTTTAAACCATCTGTTCACAAAACACTTCACTTCTATTAGATGAAACCACACTCTAAATACAACCAATTCCTTTCGTTCAGGTCAATTCAAGGTATGTACATTAGGATTTGACAGACCAGTGTTGCGAAACAAAGACATTACTGTGGCTTAATACGCGATCACTTTTCGACAGGAATGACAGTTCGGTCTCACGAAAGAAAAGCGTACCCGCGGGAAGAAATGTAACCATAGTCAAACACACTTAGCACAAAGAATGAAAACAAGGGAATAATGGATAAAAATCATGGGCAATACTTTTGTCAAGGCAATAGAATTAGAGGACGTGTTCTAAGAGGCAGATAAAAGTCAATAGGCTTGCACCAACGTCAAATGGAGCAGGGCTCTGTTGTCGAGGATCACATGGTGAGAACAACTCAATATTAACGTTGCCAGGAGTACTGGATATTGTCAAAGGGAAGCAAAAGTTATAAGAGGGAAGGAAGAAAGGACAAGCCTTTGGAAAGGAAAAGGGTTCACCGCGATTCCTCAAGGTCGGACGGAGAGAACGACCAAATGGACACAGTACCTTATACGGCTGAAGAAAGCTGGTGCTGCAGCAGTTGTTCCTGGTAGTTCCTGTAGACTCACGGGTTCCTGAAGCTTCAGTCGTGGGGACAAGGACGACGTCTGGAGCGATCTGCACTACCCAGGGATGAGGCCAGCAGAACCAAAGCAACGATGAATAAAAGGTGTGCACCTTAAAAACAGGAGAGGGCTCTTCTGATGGCTATCCGGACCACTATAGCACAGTGCAGCAATTTCGACCCAGAAGAGGATTCTCTGGATGTAGAAGGTGAGCTGGTTGATTCCACCAGGCTCAAGGGAAGGAGACTTCGGACTGGATCTCCTCTGTCATTGAAGGGTAGATAGCTCAGGACTGCAGCAGGGCTTCACCGGGATCCAGGAGTTGCAGCAGCAGTCTTCTTCTCCACTTCTTTTCAGTTCTTGTAGTTCCAGTGGCGAATCTGCCTTCCAGCCCAAGAGTCCTACCTTTTATGCCAAACTCCCCCATTCACACAGCCTGGCTGTCAATCACAAGCAGAGGTGGATGTCCAGCCCAGACAACCACCCCAGCCAATGGACACAAAGTGCGACTTGGGTCTCCAAGGAGGCCCTGTGCAAGGGGTTACTAAACCCCTCACTCACATTCAGCCCACCTAGACACCCGGATGCCAAAGGAGAGCTTCTTCGCAGAAGCCCGCCAAAGGACGGAGAACAAGGAAACCAAACCTGGTTTGGCGCAAAAAGCAAACAAGAAGAAAGACCCTTCCAACACGAAATGGCAAAAAACACGCTAGGACCCAAAATAAAAATGATATGGGGTAGCAGGTTTTATGTTCACGTCTGTCACCACAGCCAGAACGCTAACACAGGAATCCGTGTAAAAATGATAGTTAACACTGCCACCAGCCATGTCGAGTCGGGAAGGAGGACACAAAGTGCCCCTTGAGGTACAGAAGGACAGGGGGAAAGATATTCCCCTCCAGTACTCCATTGTACGATGGTTGGTACTGGAGCTGTATTTAAAAGGACTAGTAAAGGCAATGGTGACTTTACATGTTTCTGGGGGACAGTAGTTCATAAGGGAAGCCTAAAAGACATCCCTGTGTCACTGCACTAAAGCTGCTGTGTGACACACAAGTAAAACGATGATGCCTAGGGAGTTGGTGACACTCCATAGCCCATGAGCACAAAAAGTACAACACACACAAAAATACACTGTAAGAGTGGGAAAAAAGGCTCACACTCTTACCAGGTGGAAAAAATAAACCCCAGAAATCCAGCAAAGCTACTGATGGACTCACTAGGTAAGGGAAATTAGCCATAAAGGAGAATTCTCCCTAACTGGGTGCTCCCGTTCTGGCGTCCCGATCTGCCTTCTCTCCACTTCTTCCTTCTCTGAACTCTCGGTTCCTCCAGGAAGGCCTCAATATTAGGATAGTCCTGCCTCAGTTTTTATGAAAACATTAGGTCCATGTCGACTAGACTGCTCTTATAGCTTCCTCATGGTGATCCTCATTCCTCTGCGCATCTTCGTGGCAGCACTTCTAATGTTATACTTCTGCATGATGTTCTGAATCTTCTTTGTCCCAGTTTGACGCTAAGATTCATACGTATAGTCCCTGCTCTTCTCTGTCTCAGTATGTGTTAGTGTGCTTAAGTATTCCACCGTACAGACCTACATTGAGCTTTGGAAAGCTTTGGTACCCTTCTCAGGGTGAGAGGGTGAGGGAGTTAGGAAAAGGGGGTTTGTTGGATACAGCATTCTCCCTGGGTTGTCATCCCTCGTCCCATAAGACTACACCCTCATGTGATCCTCCCACAGTGTACCACCCCAGAGGGATTATTGCACTGTCGACGCACGGCCCTGGCCCCATGGAAAGGGTCACCACCTATGGTGGAAAAGACGACATCCCAGGATTTGTCGCATACCCTTCCCTTTCTGACGGTAGCATTCTCGACTAAAGCTACCAACAGGGTCTCTTGTGTCTTTATGTAGAATGGGTTTTAGGCTGCCTGGGTGTTCATTTTTAAATCTATTGGGGAAATCCTAGAGACCCACTGATCGAATTGGGGAACGTTAATACCTATAACCAATTTAGCTGGTAAGTTGGCAACTATTGCCACCGTAAGCCACAACTCCTTCCCCAAGATATTTACAGGTATTTGAGTTTGTGGGTAATTTTCGACATGACCATGGACACACCAGATTTTTCTCTTCCCCTATCCTTTTTCCAATACCAGGGAAGTAGTTTGGGTCTTATGGCACATCCCTTGCTACCACTATCTAATTGGGCCCAGATTTTTTTTGGGTTAACAGTGGCTGGAATTCTGTATGTGGTTTTATTCCCTGTATATCGGAAAGTGCCGTTTTTTTATTTTTTATTTACATTTTTTTTACTTTTCTTTCCTTCTGGGATATATGTCTCTGGAGCTTCTTCCACATGCGTCATGATCTTGCTGTTTTTGGCGCAGATGATATTCGTATCGGATGGGGCGGTCCTCAATTCCTTAATCACCCTATCCAGGCTATTCTCCTGTAGAGAGGATAAGGGGAGGAAACCAACCCTATTTAAAGGGCAGTATCTTGGAAGGTGTCCAAATATTTCCCACAAGAGATCTGGTCGGTCTCCAGTAGGAGATGGGGACTTATAGTTGGTATATCTCCATCTTCACCCTCTAATATGAGAGCATCCGTATACTGTTCACTGTCCCTAATATGGCCATAAAGGCTGTTCGGATAGGAGATTTCTGCACTAAATTCTTTTAATTCTTCCCCCTGTTTAACCTCCTGCCATGATGGTGCTCCAGATCCCTCAATTCTTTTAAAAGGGCAGTGTCTTGCAAGATGACAAGATTCTACACAAAAAGAACATTTTCGGGTAGGAGATAGAGGTACATAGTGCTAAATCTTCCTCTTCATCTCCTAATATAAGAGGTCTCATAGACTGTGGGATATCCCTGAGCTTTTCTGGTGTTGTTACCTGTTGGGATGTTTCAACAATCTTCCACTCCTGTGAATTATGAAGGGATTTTAACGAGGGATAGGGTTCTCTCTTCTCCTCCTGTTCCATTGGGAACTTAGGTCGAAGTGAGGTTTATCAGGGGGGATTTTGAGGGTCACCTGTCTATCGGTTGGGAAGGATAGATCAGGAGTCTTTCCCCTGCAACATGGGAAACTGTATGGACGGGGAGGTCAGAAATAGTCTAGTCTTTCTGGCTCACTTCCTCCCCTGTACTATGTACAGAATCCCCAATTAAGAGAAATGATGTTACTGTGGAGACAAGGTGACTGATATCTTGCCTGGCGGGTGTAATAACTAGGGCCTCGCTGGTCTGGAAAGTGTGACGGGTGGTCTCCCTTGGTTGTTTGGGTGTTTCAATCTTCTCAGGATATGTAGTGGTATTCTTAGCTCCACTACGTCCCTTAGTACTTTTTAAAGAGGTTATGTAATTGGGAAGGTTATATTTCCCTGAGAGCTTGCCTTTGGCTTTTTTGTAACCAAAGTTAGAATCTTGCTCAGTTTTTGCTTTTGAGTAACATGACATTTTTTATGGGGTCTGTAAGAAACCTGACTGTATTCTCCCACCTACTTGCCTGGGATCAGCCATTCAGGTCACCAGGGAAGGGCCATCACTTTTGCATCCTGGCCCTGGGCACGGACAAACGAGGGAGGATCACCCGAGTGGAGGGTTACAAGGCATTGGGAGGAGGGTACCTGTGGGTAAGACATGGTACTCCCCCAGTTCCAATGATACCTCAACCTACTCTTCCCCAGCCTTCGTGGTGTGTTTTCAAACTCACCCCATCTCCCCCTCCCCATTTCCAACAAATACTGGGACAAGGAAGAGGAAACCAGGGAGTAGTGAAGATTTCCCATAGCAATAACATGGAGCGTGTAAGACAAACCGCCTGTAGAAAGAACTTAGGTTGTCCCATTGATAGTCGTGCATTTACTAATTATCACTCACACCTGACTCCACTATAAAAGGTGTGGTTCTACACTTGTGAGAGAGCGAGCTGGGGACATTGTTTGGACCAGTGAAGCCATGGAGCAGAGAGCAGCAGGATTGACGACCCGGAGGAGAATGGCGTGCTGAGACGCTCCCCCGGTGTTTGTGAGGGGCTGCAGCATGGCTAGGGAGCTGTGTCTCCAGAGAGCCAGAGCGAAGCACCCTGCAGCCTGCTATTGGCAGTCAGAACATTGCTGGTTCCCTTGGGACCAGTGCCGGCCCCAAGGGCATCTGAGGGGCAGGTGGTGCAACCCTGACCTCAGGCACGCAGAACCAGAAGGGGCTGTTTGTCACCGCGCTCCTGACCACTGAGTCTCGTGAAAGTAAGAGAGAGCGAGCCTTGGGAGCATGCGGCTGACTGAAGCGGAGCGGGTGAAAGGAATGCATAAAGTGGTTTGGAGGGGGAAAGACATGAAAGGAAACTAGTACAGCAATATAGATTGAAAGAAGAGTGACAAGATTAAGAGAAAGTAAGAGAAAGCAAGAAAAGCAGAGCGTGCAAGTTGCACAAAGTGCAAGAACTGTAATAAAGAGGGCACGAGTGACCCGAAACGAGAGGGATGGGTGCAAGCGACCCGGCAAAGTGGAAAGTGTGCACAGGAAAGCTGGAAAAGGTGCCAGTGGGCACAAAAAGAACAAAGAAGGTGCAAGTGTGCACTGAGGAAGTTAAAGAAGGTGCCAGTGGACACAAGGTGGAGAGGAGAAATAAAGAAAGGTGCCACTGGGCACGAGAAAGAAGTCGAGAAAACAGAGGGGCACAAGAAGGAGTGCAGAAAGCCCCTGAAGGTAAACAGTTAAGAGCACGAAATAAAAGAGAGGAGTTAAAGCTCAGAGTGGTCACTCTTAGGAGGAGCCAAAGAACCTGGCATTTTCGAAAGTCTATGATGCTATCGCTTGAAAGAACTGCATATGAAAGAAAGGTGCATCCTGAGAAACTGAACTAGTGCTTTGAAACGCAAGAGGGGCCTGAGCTTGGGGAAAGGTACCCTGAGAGGCCTACTAAGGAAAGTAAAATGCATTCTGATAAAATTGACTTTGTGTTGAAAGCTGGAATGGTCCTGAGCTTGGGAAAGGGAACGCTGATAGGCCAACCAAGTTGTAGATGTATTGGTTTTTGTAGTTTTGAAAGGATTAAAGCTTGGGGAAGGGAACCCTGAGACACTTCAAAAGGAACTGTTCTATTTATTTTGTCGTATGTGGAACTTCAACAAGTTGAATCTTTGGGACGGGAACCCCAAGGAACCCAAAGACACTGAAGGTATTTGAAACCACTGCAAGGGCTCTGTGGAGAAGGTCTTCCTAACAGCCCTATTTGATTGAACACATTTTTGTGACATTTACCAAACTACACCTGGCGAGAAGACCACTTGAAACCAACTTTCCCATTTTCTGTCGAACCACTATTTTCCTTTTTAAAGACTTCCTAACAAGTTTTTGTCTAAGAATGAGGGCAAGGTTTAGACACTCATTTTTATTTTGGACTTCCAGACTTCGATGGCCTTTAGAAACATTAGTAAAGGGAACCATCCCTTTAGTGTTGGAGGCAGTTAGGCTTTAAACCAACCCAATAACTTTAGTAAATAAAGGTTTTTAAATTATTATCTTTTGAGTCTGTCTCTTTTGATACTATGACCGTCTCACAGGCCCTAGTCTTGCTAGGTTGACTTGCAGAATGATTTATCCCTCTTTTTCTATGGGTCTCATTGTTGGGGGTTTCCCTTAAGGTCTTATACACCAAGCTTCCCACTTTCATGCCTCTTTTAATCTTACTGGGTTCAACAAAAAGTTCAAAGGGGCAACTTCATTTTTTCTCTGCAAGACAGGAGGGCTAATATTTTTTATTCTTTTTTTTCCTCACACTTTCCCCAGGAGGCTTAATATAAGTGACCAAACTAGATGCAGATGTTTACTGCTAGGTCTAAAGAGATGATAATCCTGTCCCTGGGAGAACCAGGTACTCTTGGGAACATAGAAGGCCATAACTGTTCCCCTCTATGGTTTTCCTCAATTAAAGAATGGCCCGTAAAGTTAATAGATGGTTGTGACTCGGATAGCACAGGGGCAACGTGCTGGTCTTGCAGAGCAACAAAGGTTTGAATCCTGAATCCACACTTAGAAACCACACTCCAATATTAAGCGTCTTATAAAAAAAACTATAAAATAAATAAAAAATAAATATGTAAGGCCCATTCTAAGGTTTAGATGGCTGTGGGGGTCCTGGTTCTCAGTCGACACAGATCTTGTGGTCTTGACCCAATAAAGTGGGGCTGACCGGTCTGTTTCTTGGGTAGATGACATACTGGTAGAAAGGATGACGTTAGTCAATTATTTCCTTGGTATAGCAACCGTGGGGTTAGAAATATTATTAGCGCCCCGATTTCTGTCAACCAGGTCAGATCCCACTCTGACAGCATATGTTCGGGTTGAGAATTAGGAGATCGACACAAGAGTGTGTAAACGTTCAGAAGTTAGACTCTGAAACCGATGCGTCATGGCGATTATTAGAAACCTTTATTTAAGTGCTGAAAGGAAAAGAAAAACCTATCTCGCCCTCAATCTAATAGGGTTTTCCCTGCCTCAACTGAAATAACTAGTGTCAGAATGTCCAAAGCAAAAGTTCCAGTGTCCAATGTCAGAATCCTACCTCTGTCCCTCACTCGCTAAGTGTCAACTAAATGAAAGGAGGTTCTTTCTGGGCCAAAGGGAATGGCACCCTACCCATGGAGAAAAGACAGTTCTAGAATCTTCAGACCTTGAAGTATTGAGGAATATCTCCCTTCTCTGGCCTTGTTCCAGCTTCTTGTAAAGTTCAACAATTGGTTAGAGAAAATTCTGTCCCATGGTTGGTCCTTCACTGGCTTCTTTTCTGTCTTTGGGTCCCTGACTGGAAGATCGGGTTCCTTTTCACCAGGCACACTTGCAAAAAGAAAGGAGTTTGGATGTGTTTCCAACTGGGGTGGGTCCTTGACCCTGGTTGGAAGACCTGGTTTCTCCAGCATTGGATCTTTCATAGATTCAGATGCTTGAATATTCCCTGTCGTCAGACTGGGAATCCTCGGTGATAAAATAATAATTGTTTTTTTTAATATACACACATTGCTAATAGCAATGCATATACATAGCCCATTATGGCCTATGAGCCATTCTATTGTGTAGTCCCTCCACCTCCTTTTGGTCCTTTATGACCCCGAACTAATGAGGTGGCAGGGCTTAAGCTCCACCCCAGGCAGCCATCTTCAGATTTTTCAATGCAGTCTAATTGACACAGGGAATCCTCAAGGTCTCTGAGTTTTTTTCGAATATCCTTCAATTTTCACAGTAGTTTATATTTCTATATACTCTACCACATTCCCCTGGCTAGGGGCTTTCTGTACTAGTTTTTGGGATTTCAAAAACTTTATTTTGACCCAGAATTCGTCGAGTGAACTTTCTCTTCAGATGGCTGAACTTCAACCAACTAAGAAGCCTTTCCTGTTCAGGGATTGCACGAGGTGCAGGAGAAAGGTGGTTTACATGAATGACCCCCATGATCACTGTAAATACTGTCTGTACCCTCATGACATCCAGAAATGTCACATTTGCAAGTCTTTTTCAACTAAGACACTACAAGACAGACATAGAAAACTTCTTCTGCATTTGGAAGCCAAGGAACTTTCTTTAGACGAGGAATCTGCAAAGACAGCTCCTGTTCACTCCAGCAAATCATCTGAAAAGCAAACCTCTAAAAGAAGGGTTTCTTCAGTGGAAAGGGGATCCTCTCCCACTCCCATGAGTAAAAGGAAGCTGGAAATCATACCTTTCCTACCTCCCCTGGACTCTACAAGCCATAAGATGGAGCTTTCTATGGCAAAAACGACCTCCAGAGGTAAGGATGAGTTTGCAAAAAAGATAGAGGCCCGTTGTCCACCAAGCAGTCGACGAGACCCTCATCGACGACCACCACGCGGCAAACCGCTTCGTCCACGACTAAGTCCTCATCGGCGAGTTTATCATCCACGAAGCAATCGTCGACGAAGGAAGCTCATCATTCGTCCACGAAGCACTCGTCCATGAGAAATTCGTCCACGAAGCACTCGTCGACAGATAAGGTACCGTCCACAAAATCTTCGGACACGCACTCGTCGAGGGATAAAGTCAAGCTACCGTCCACTGACCCGATGTCGACAAGGCTGGCGTCGTTGAAATCTTCGACCACGGCTCCGTCGACAGAACCGCAAGCTCATTTACCGAAAGAGGATTTAGGGCCCAAAACGCCCCTCGCTGATGCCACTGTTCCACCATCCAATGAAGACAGTCTTCCTGGGTCTATATAAGCGCTGCCTCCATTTGTAGATGCTCTCGAACCTCAGGGAATACAATTATCTACCTTAGGAGAAATGCCAGAGCTACCTGACGTCATCCTGCAGGAGGAGTTTTCAGACACTGATTTTGTTGAAGAACAGCATTGTCTTACACCTAAATAACACAGTTCTCATTGGCAACCTACTACAGAGGTGCCTGGTGATCCTTATGATCCTGTGCTCATGTTATCAATGCAAAGGATCATTGAGGAGTTCAACAGACATCAAAATGAAAAAAGCAAGTCAGCTGTACCGAGGGAGCCAAACCCCCCGCAGAGGGTTTTTTCACCTCGACAAAGCACGCCAAGACATTCACCTTCCAGGAGTAGGCCACAGAAAAGGGTGTGTTCACCGGAACCACCGCACAGATCTAGGAGCAGGACACTCAGTGATACACTGACAAGGGTCCCTTCTCCAGCATCGTCACATAGAACAAGATCTCCAGTTAGAGATCCAACGATTGTACCATCCTCTGTTTTGGTCTCAGCCTGGCAGGAAGATCCTTTCAGAGAATTGTCTGAACCGGAAGAAGGCGAGATCACGCAGGAGCCTGATAATAGTGATTGGGATGATTACATTGTCAAAAAGCCCAGGAAGAAAGATTCTCCAGGTGGCTTTAAACCACCGGATGAGCTAGTCTCCTTTCATACTATTAAAGGCAAAGCCGCAGAATTGTTTCAGTTACAGGTCACATCGGAGGAGAAGAAGTCGTTGCTTTATGAGCACAGGGACAAGTGTAGGAGAACTGTCACTACCATTCCTCTCCTCGACACCATTTGGGAGTCCATATCCAAGATACTGGCCACACCCCTATCCACGACGGCTCTAGTTTCCAGTCCTGAGAAAAAATACAAAGCCCCTGAGTCTGCACCTCTTTGTCTACGAGGTCATACAAAACTGGATTCAGTCATCACAGTGGCAGCAAGGAAAAAGTTGGCCAATCCAGCATCACCTCTATCAGCCCCACCGGACAAGGACGGTCGCAAACTGGAGGCGATGGGCAGGAAAGTATCTGCATCAGCATCGCTCACCATCAGAGCGGGCAACGCGCTGGCCATGACGGCGAGGATTGACCGTGAGCTTTGGCTCTGCATTTCCAAGCTGACCAAACAGCTACCTGTAGAACTCCAGGAGGAAGCCAGGTCGATTTTCGCCGATGGGGAAGCAGCTTCGGATCACATGATTGACGCAGCGGTCGATGTGGCAGAGTCATGTTTCCGGCAGATGGCCCATGGCACAGTGCTGAGAAGGCAGGCCTGGATGAAGGCTACCAATTTCAGGCCTGAGGTCCAAGCCCAGATATTAGACATGCCCTTCGATGGTCAAGAACTCTTCGGGAGAAAAATTGATGACCACCTCAAAGGAATCAAAATGGACACGGCATGTGCCATCAGCTCTTTGAAAGATAAAGACAAAGATCGCCAGTCTTTTTGTCTTTTTCCGGGTTCATGCTCGAAGTAAAGAGGTTTTAACCGTCTTCCCTACGGTCAAAAGTCGCAGGGTGGTTCATACCAGGACACCAAATACCAGTCTTCCAATAAATACAGCCAGAGAGGGAGGTGGGGCTCCGCTCAAGGGAAGTTGCAGAGCAAACAAAACTGACAGTCCAGCTCCTCCCCCTCAACGTCACACCCCGGTGGAGGGAAGGGTGAGCCAGTTCTACCAATGCTGGCAGTTAATAACATCAGACAAATGGGTGTTGCAGGTGGTCCACGAGGGACACACCTTGGAATTTCTAAACAATCCTCCTTCCTTGCCCCAGACTCTGCGCAAGGTGCATATGTTAAAACAAGTCATGGCCGAAATCCAGAAGTTGCTGCACAAAGCAGCAATAGAGCTAGTACCTTACTCTCTAAGAGGAAAGGGTTTCTACTTCCGCTTCTTCCTCATCAAAAAGAAGAATGGTCAATGGCGACCCATCTTGGACCTGAGAGTGCTGAACAAATATATCAAGCGCATCAAATTCAAGATGATAACTTTGCAAGGAGTGCTCCCTTGGTTAAACGGGCACAATTTCTTGGCCACTCTAGATTTGGAGGACGCATACTTCCACGTACCAATCCACACAGCACACAGAAAATTCCTTAGGTTTACTGTGGGCGATCTTCATTTTCAATTTCGAGTGCTCCCGTTCGGTCTGAGATCGGCACCGAGAGTTTTTACAAAATGTCTGGCACCAGTGGCTGCAAAACTCGGGAGGACAGGAACAGAAGTCTTTCCATATCTGGACTGGTTGATAAGAGCAAGTTCTGCCTCAAGTGCATGCTTGGCAGTCTCAAAGACGACAAATCTCTTAAGAAGGTTAGGTTTCGCCATAACGCAAAATCCTGCCCAGTTCCCAGCAAGACAGTCTCTTTCCTGGGAGCCGAACTCAACACCAACATTCCCAGGGTGAGACCGTCGGCAGAAAGAGCAATCCTCCGCTTGACCTTGTGGTTCTTAGGGAGAAAAACATTGGTGCGCTCCTACAAATCACTCCTGGGCATGATGTCCTCTGTATATTCTTCATACCAAATTGCAGGCTTCGCATAAAGCCTGTCTAGGAGGCACTGGACCACCAACGGAAAAAAGCTCTCGGCTCTTGGGAGGATATTGTCCATATTCCAACGACCCTCTGTTAGGCAGAATCCTGTGCAGTGCCCTTAGGGACCACTACACACGATTAAGACTACAGGTGGCAATACAAGTTTTACCTTTGGTACAAGCCTCTACTACTATGTCAGAGTGGTAGCAGTGGCGGAGCAGCCAGGCTTATCTCAAGAGTATATGAGCAGTAGCAGAGATTACACAAAGGGACCACAGTTACTGTGACTCAAGCAAACACTGACTCAAGGTTTCAGGTAAAAAATATAAGTACATTTATTTTTTAACCATTCGTTATAAACACAACACTTCTATGAAACTTAAATAAAAACCACACGTTAAATATACCGCAACTAACCAATTCACTTTGTACAGTAAGTCTCAAGGTAAGTACCCTGTGTTTGAATGAACCGGTGTTACGAACAAAACACGTTACCGCAAATACGATTGCGATCACTTTTTGACAGTTCGGTCTACTAAACAAACGCATATCCGTGACATGAAATGCTACCAGGGCAAAAACGCACTTAGCACTTCAGATACCCAGAGGGAGTTGTGGACAAAAATCACAGGCAATATTTTGGTTAGGCAGGCAGAATCAAGAAACACTCAGACAGGAGTTCAAAAGTCAACGGGCCGGAGCCAGGGTTGAAAGACACCAGGGCCAGTTGCTGAAGATCACACGGTCAAACAGTTCACGATTAAACGTAGCCAAAAGTACTTCGATATTGTCAATGTTCGGAAGCAAAAGTTAAAAGGAGGGAAGACAAGGGCAAGCCTTGGAAATGAAGGAAAAGGGATTCACCCAGTTTCCTCAACAGAACACAGTACCTTGTTGCAGTGGTGCAGCTGGTGCCTTGGCAGTTGTTCCTGTTGGTTTCCCGCAGACCCACGATTCCTGGAGCTTCGTTGTGAAGGAGGACATCTGAAGGGGGTCTGCACCACACAGGGATGAAACCGGCAGCAGCGACAAGGAATAGAAGGTGCGCTCCTTAAAAACAGGAGAGGCTCTTCAGGTGGCTATCCGGACCACTACAGCAGTGTGCAGCGATTTCGACCAAGGAAGAGGATCCTATGGCTGTAGAAAATGAGCTGGTTATCCCCACCAAGCTCAAGGGAAGAAGACTCCGGACTGAATCTTCTCTGAGTCGTTAAAGGGAAGATAGCTCAGGACTGCAGCAGGGCTTCACCGGGACGGTGTAGTTGCAGCAGCCGTCGTTCTCTCCGCTTCTCTTCAGTTCCTTGTAGTTCCAGTGGCGACTCTGACTTCTAGCCCAAGAGACCTACCCTTTATGCGAAAACCTCCCATTCACACAGCCTGGCTGTCAATCTCCCAGCCGGGGGGTTGTACAGCCTGGACAACTACACTGGCCAATCATGACAAAGTGCGACTTGGGTTTCCTAGGCTACCCTGTTCAGGGGGTGACTACACCCCTCCCTCACATTCAGCCCACCTAGACACCCAGGCGTCTTGAGGGCTTCTGAGCAGAAGTCCGCCAAAAGACAGTGAACATAGAAGACAAACCTTGCTTGCTGCGCAAAGTAAAATACAAGAAGGACTTTAACAAAAAGAAATGGCGAATAAACCCAACCGGAGCCAAAAGAAAGACGATTTGGTCAAGCGGTTTTATGTTCGAGGCTAATATAATAGCCAAGAACAGTACCACGTTTATCTAATATAACCACAGAAGAAAGGTTAGGGTAGATACCACTGCCACCAGCCAAGTCTAAATGTTAAAAGAGCAAAACAATTCTCTTGGAGGTACAGATAAAAAGGGATACAAATTAACCCTTTCCAGTACTCCATGGAAGATGGGGTGTACTGGATCTGTGGTAGATTGACTAAGTAAAGTTAATGGTAACTTTACCCTTTTCTGGGGGGCAGTAGTCGCCTCAGAAATGGAGTCCAGGGGAGTCTTAAAGACCACCCTGTGCCACGGCAGTGAAGGTGCTGTGTGACACACAAAAAGAAGGGAGCTGCTGAAGTGGTGTGCAACTCCAGAAGTCCAGTAAAGCTGCTGGGGGACTCACTAGGTGAGGGAAATTAGCCATAGATGAGAATTCTCCCTAACACGCTGCACAAAGCTCTTCGATGGTGGAATGCTCCGCAGAACCTTTTACAAGGGATGCAGTTTCAGGCACCAACGTCGACCCTTCTTTTGAGGACGAACGCGTCTCTTTCGGGCTGGGGCGCTCATCTTGCCGACCTACAAACTAAGGGCAACCCAGGAGTCCCAACTCCACATCAATGTGTTGGAACTCAGGGCCATACGGTGGGCACTGAAAGTTTTCCTTCCGGTAGTGGCAGGACAGGTACTCACTGTACAGACAGACAACACGACCTCCATGCACTACACAAACAAGCAAGGAGGCACAATGTCAGATCTTATCTCAAGAAGCTCAACTACTATGGGCATGGGCATTGCACCACAGAGTCCAAATCAAGGTGGAACACCTTCCGGGGGTGGACAATGTCCTAGCGGACAAACTAAGAAGAGACTACACATCCTCCCACGAGTGGGAACTGGACGAGAAGGAAGCCCAACGGATCTGCGCTTTATGGGGCCATCCACAGCTCAATCTTTTTGCCAACAGGGCCAACAAGAAATGCAAAATGTTCACCTCCAGAAACCCAGAGAACCAGTCATTAGGGGACGCTTTCTCAGTGGATTGGATGGGGAAATCCCTATATGCCTTCCCCCCCTTTTCCCCTCATTGCCAGGATACTACGCAGACTGAAAGAGCAGAGGTGTGCTATGATCCTAATTGCACCTTACTGGCACGGCAGGTCTGGTACTCAACCCTACAGCACCTGTCCCGATGGTCCCCGATTCGCCTCAAAGCACATCAGTATCTATTGATGCAACAGAACTGCAAGGCCCTCCATCACGATCCAGCGAGCCTGTCTCTCAAGGCCTGGTTCCTGAGCAGTGTAAGCTGATGAATCTCAATCTGCCTACGGAGTGCTGGGACATAATCAGAGCTTCAAGGGCTCCTTCTACACGCATCACTTACACCAGGAAATGGACTCGTTTTTCCAAGTGGTGTGAGACATATGCTATTGATCCTCTCATCGCCTCGGTTGAGCAAGTACTTCCCTACTTATTGCACTTAGCCAAAGCAGGTCTTTCACCGTCTTCGATCAAGGTCCACCTATCAGCCATTGCGGCATACACGACGGCCCCGGAGACGCAGTCCTTACTCTCCCTTCCGTTCCGGCCGTTAAGGTCTTCCTGAAAGGACCTTTGCGTACATACCCGCCTACGCCCATGGTGGTTCCAACCTGGAGCTTGAACACGGTGCTAACAGCCCTCATGGACCCTCCTTACGGGCCCATTCACAGGTGTGACCTAACATTCTTGTCATGGAAAATGGGTTTCTTGATATCCATTACTTCGGCCAGGAGGATCAGTGAGTTACAAGCATTATCATCTGAACCTCCCTTCACCTTGTTCCATAAGGACTGGGTCATTTTGAGACCACATCCTAAGTTCCTCCCGAAAGTAGTATCGGAAATGACATTCACAGAACGCATTGTCTTACCACCTTTCTTCCAGAATCGTTCTTTGGGAGCAGAACGAACATTGCATTCTCTGGACATTGCAAATAAAACTTTAAAACTCTTGCTAAGGACTTGAGAGTTCCGTTCTTCAAATAGACTGTTCATCGCCTTCTCTGGCCATACAAAGCACCAGCATATTTTCAAACAAGGTCTGGCATGCTTGGTCTCTTCTTGCATCACCCACAGCCATCTAACGAAAGGCGACCCCTTCCCAAACCGCCCTCAGCGCACTCCACCAGTGGGAGAGTGGCGTCAACAGCGTTCCACGCAGGGGTGGCCTTGAAGGACAAATGCAGAGCCGCCACGTGGAGCACTCTGCACACGTTCGCTAAACACTATTGCCTGGCTGAAGATACCAACAAAGAAACTGCAGTTGGACAGGCAGTGCTCCGCCACCTCTTTGCATAAGGTAGGACCAGCCTCCTTTTCCCACCTTTCCCTGAGTATGTAACCGTTGTGTTGCTGCATGGTAAAGGTTTGATCAGAAATGTTTTTTCTGTATTTATGCATATATGTATATTGATGGTGGCATGTTTTTAACTGCTTGGTATTCTATTCAAGCATCTGAATCTATGAAAGATCCAATGCTGGAGAAGTCTTAGTTACTTACCTGTAACTGTATTTCTCCAGCATTGGCATCTTTCATAGATTCACATGCGCCCACCCGCCTCCCCTAAGAGGCTGGTCCTACGCTCAGCACCCATCATACTGTAATTCCTACGGTTCAAAATCTGAAGACGGCTGCCTGGGGTGGAGCTTAAGCCCTGCCACCTCATTGGTTGGGGTCATAAAGGACCAAAGTGAGGTGGAGGGACTACACAATAGAATGACTCATAGGCCATAATGGGCTATGTACATGCATTGGTATTAGCAATGTGTGTATACAAAAAAATGTTTTATATTTATTCTGTCACCGAGGATTCCCAGTCTAACGACGGGGAATATTCAAGCATCTGAATCTATGAAAGATACCAATGCTGGAGAAATACAGTTACAGGTTAGTAACTAAGACTTCCTCCTACCAGGTACTGCAATGAAGGAGAACAGCCTGGATGCACTCCCAATGGGTGGTGGGTCCCTGACCCTGGTTTTTTCTGCCCATCAGGCACTGCGACGAAGAAGAGCCTGCATGCACTCCCAAATGGTGGTAGGTCCCTGGCCCTGGTTGGAAGACCTGGTTTCCTCCTACAAGGTACTGCAACGAAAAGGAACAGCCTGGATGGACTCCCAAGCTGTGGTCGGTACCTGGCCCTGGTTGGCAGACCTCGGTTCCTCCCACCAGGCACTAAGACGAACAGCCTGCATGCACTCCCAAGCTGTGGTGGGTCCCTTACACTGGTGTCGCATACAGACTTGGTTTACTCGCCTGGCAAGTACTGCATTTTTTGTCAATCAGTCTCACAGTTCGCTTTATATTGGTGCGGGTCCAGGCTCGACCCTGCAGATTTCCATCAAATTTTATTCACCTGATTAGGCTTTCTGGATGTCTTTTGACTTTTGATAGGGTCCCAGACCCATTCATGTGCCTCTATGGGCTCACCTGCCTCTTTGGACTCTCTCTGCCACTTTATAGGGCCCCTTGCGCCTCCCGGCTCATCAACGTACCTTTTTGTGTGGTCTCCAATGTTATTGGGGCGTCCTGTGCGCATGCCATCAGCATTGGGGCTCTGCCCTGCTTCCTTCTTTAGTCTCCGGGGGTGGACGGTTCAGCCGTAAGCCGTGTCTTCCTTGTCGGCGTAGGACCTTTCCTCCATGGCTGCTGACCTTTGGAGATACCAGGAGCGTCTTGCTTGCTGCTCACCGTTCTGTCCTTGCACACTGCTCCAGCTTTACAGCGACCTTCTCCTTGATCGGCTCCCTGGTCTGTCTTCCTTCTTACCTGAGCCTACTGTCTCGTGGTTCCTCCAGGACGGGCTTGACACAAGTCATTCTTTGCTTTCACCTTGGCTCCTTCCATTTGGCTGTTGACAACCACTAGAATGGACAAAGTGGTTCTGATAGGTACTCTGTACTGCTGAGCGCCACCTCCTCACCTCTGTACGGAGTGAATTATGGCATTGTAACTCACTAGAGATCTTCTTTGTCTCAGTACTGTCTACTTCTGTTTTACTTGAGAAATGCATGGCATAGGAGGGTAGAGATGGCGAGGGAGGAGGTGAAGGAGAGGTGGTGGTGCTATAGGGTTACTGTGTTCTCCCAATATGGTCAACACTGGTCCCAGAGGGGGTTTCCCCTCCCATTAGGTCCACCTTCTTAGTACAACCTCTAGGGTGACTATCAGGTATCGGCCTGACCACTCTGTCCTCATGGGAATGGGCTCCCCCTTCGGAAGCAGTGATGACATCCTGGTATTTGTCACAAGTGGCACGGTTGTTGCTATAGTCTTTTATTTTGAAAAATTAAGAAAAATGGAAAACCTAATACTAAGAGAGAGTTCCGTGCCTCAACCAATAAGCTAAGGGTACTGTCAGAATGTCCAAAATAATAAATGTACACTGTCGTGTGAAAACCGATTTCCGTCCCTTACACTAATCCACAACTAAGGATAACATTCTTTTCACCTTCAGAAGCGGGTATCCTTTCTTCTGTGGTGAAGGGTTTTTATAGTTTCTTGAAGAGAAAGGTGTACCAGGTAGACTATCTCCCTTCCCCTGGTTTCCTTTAGCGTCCAACCTTAAGTGATCATATTTTCCTTGCTTCTTTCAATGTTTTACAGAACTTGGGAGTAGGAGACTCTTCCTCTTGTTTTCTTCTTGGATTTTGTATTTTGGTTGGGGATCTCAGACCTTGTCCGGTTTGATCCGTACTACTTCTGCTCAACACACAGTCTTGGGAAAGTAGATGAATGACCCTTCCCTGACTTCCTTCGATCCTCTGGGTTTTCTTCTTCTATATTTTGTTTGACTACCTTCGTGGGTGTGGGTCCCAGACACACCCTTGCTTTCTTCTTGGTTCAGTCTACCTGGTTCACTAGCTTGCCACGCACTGAGACGATCATGATGACTGATGAGGCTTGAATAGTCTTTTTGGGTGTGGGTCCCAGACTCACACTTGCTTTGTTCTTTGTTTAGTCCACCAGGTTTATTAACCTGCTAGGTACTGTGACTATGCTGATTGCTCTGGAGGCCGTGATTGCCTTTGACGGTGTGGGTCCCAGATTCACACTTTCTTCCTAGTCCACCTGGTATACTAGCCTGCCAGGTACTGTGACTGGTATGAGTGGTCTGGATGCTTCCCCCACTTATTATATTTTAACTGTTGGTGTCCCAGACTCGTGAATTGTGTATCTTTCTAGCTTCTACACCATTGCCTCGGGCCCCTTTCGCCTCCCCTCGCTTCTGCGTACTTCTCTCTATGGTCTGTGGTGGTCTTAGGGCATCTGTGGCGCGTCTGGTCCGCCACAGTGCTTCTTCGCCGGTCATCATATCCCTGTTGCTCGCAGCGGCTCCGCGGGGGGAAACTTCCTTTAGGTGGTTGTGCTTCCTGTTCCGATGTTCACCATCTCCACGGGGCGTCGGGAGCTTCTTCCCACTTCTTCCTGGAGCGGTCCCTCCAGACCTCTGTTTTTATACAAACATTGCGTCCATGTCGACTATACTGCTATTGCAGCTTCTGCGCGCTGCTCATCATTCCTCTGTGCCTCTTTTGCATGCTGTTCTGAATCTTCTTTGTTCCAGTTCGACAATAATATTCATATCTATTGTCCCTTCTCTTCTCTGTTCTGGTACGGGTTAGTGTGGTCAAGAGTTCTACCTTACAGAGGTACAATGATCTTTGGGAAGCAGTGGTAACCTTCTCAGGGTGAGGGAGTTAGGAAAAGGGGGTTGTTGGATACTACATTCTCCCTGGGTTGTCATTCCTCGTCCCATAAGGGTCCCCCTTTCCCATGTGATCCTCCCACGGTGCACCACCCCCAGGGGATTCATTGGGCTGTGGCTGCAATACCCTGGCCCCATTGGAAGGGTCCCCCCTATTGGAGAAGGGATGACCTCCAAGGATTCGTCACAGTGGGCAAATAACCAAACATCACCTACAAGATTTGTGTCCCCCCTCATATGCCATTTCTATTTATCTGTACTTTAATGCAATAGTTTCGGCATATAGGTGTCGCAAGCAACACCTAATAGCCCAAACTAAATATCTGGCCTCTGAGTTTGACTGTTTGTGTGTAATGATCCTCCACCAGATAATACAAATAGATGCTCAAGTTGCACCCCATTTCACAATTTGAACAGGTTGAAATGCTCCATAACATAGTCAATTCTGAGGAAAACAACTATGTTCCCAGTGTCACGGCTGAAGTATAAACTATCCACTTGAAGCCAAGCAATAAAGTTCAAATCTTTAATAAGAAACAACAGAAAATAAGGAATTAGGTTTAAACGAGGTTGCACAGTGGGGTTCCCAAACAAAATGCAGACTTGCCAATCCTCCCTTAGGACTCTGGCCTTCAGTCCTTCCTTCTCCTCCTGAAACTCTGCTTCCCCAATGAAGAGACACCCAGGGTTTCTGGAGCTTAAGTGCATTGCACTTATTTCTTTGCCTTGTATGCTGTATTTCTTGCCTTTCATTGTATTTGTCATGATTTCACAATTCTCCACTAAGGCCTTTGTATTAACTGGCACCACCAACCCTGGTGCCTTGGTTCATTTGAAAGTGGGTCAGGTTTTTGAACGCCATGGATTCTGACTGTATCAGGCTAAGCCCCTTCTTCAGTCTGTCTGATTCTCCCCAGAGATTTGCTCCTCCACGAACCTAGAAGTCTCTTCTGACCCCTCGTTCTTGGACAGCCCCCTCTCTTTCTCCACTCTTTCGTGAGCTGCTTTTCATGTGGCTTTTTCCATTCTTTGTTCATGCTCTTCCTTCTCTTCTTCATTTTCAGCCACACTCTAGGTTGCTTCTCATCCATTCCTCTTTCCTTTCACTTCTCTTCTAGCCTTGCCCCCTACCTCTTACTTACAACTCTTTACTTAACTCTCTCTGCTATTCCTCCCTCCATGCGCCTTTCTCTCGTCCTGACTCTGCTCCTTTCCTCCTTACTGTACCGCCACACACTATTCTCCAGCACACACCCTGTACGCCGGACTCCCATACTACCCACTGACTCCACCACCCTTAAACCTGTGTGGGATGGGCCACAGCATGCTTAATTGCTTGTGGACCTTCATGTGTGCATAACGTTTGAGTGTGCATTGATTGGAGTTCAGAAAAAATAACTATTAGCATTTGAGCTTAATTGGTAAGTAGAGCATATTGCAGCTCCTCTAGCCGGGGCTATTTTACCTATAGCTGCCATTTTGAAACTTTACTGCAATCTGCAGAGGTTGCCACTTCCCACCAGCACCAGACTCTTACTTCTTTCATGGATGGTTGTCTTTTGACTTCTTGATCTACATGGGTCTTGTAATTATAAGCGTGCAAGACTTGTGATGGACTGTGCAAGCAGCACTCATGGACTTGCGTTTCTCAACAAACCTATTTGCCTCATCAGTATTATGAGCGCTGATGACATCCGTGGTCTTGGGTCCGTGGACTGCCTGAGGCTTTGCATGCTTTTCTCTTGCGTGTTCAAGGGACAACTTCTTCACATCTGGAAAAGGGGTGTCTGGAGCGGTAGAGTGGTTGATAGACACATATGACTAGGATTGGTCTGGGGAACCTGGTGCATCAAGGAGCAGGAGGATGTCTCCAGCCCCAGGGTCTCCACTGTACCATTGTCTAGCATCAGGTATTTAACTTTGTCTTACCCGTTTGTGCATACACTCTTGTAACAAGCAGACATGTAACCTTGTAATTTTTTCAAGAGCAAACACCTTTAGTGTGTACATAGGTTGTTTTATGTTGTTTGTTTTAAATACTTGCAGATCCACGTTGTCTTAAAGCTCGTCTGATTTATATAAGAGAACACACATATTAGCAGTATTCAAAGCGTAATTGTATCAAATAGTTACATTACACATGTGTGTGTATATTATTTTGTGCAATACTCTTGTTGTTGTTAAAAATTTCATACGCATAATCTGTGCCTTCTTTTACCCTAATCTCTCTAAATAGGGCTAAACCCTTACATGAAATGAGGGGGCTCATTATGAGTTCCCCTGTATCCCGCCAGTGGGATACCGGGGAACTACTGTACCATCTCTGCTGCCCGATTTCCCGTGATTACTAGGGAAATTCTGGGCGGCGGCGATGCCAGTAACTCCCCATTCCATGCAGTACCATAGGACTCCATAGGATGGGGTTGCCAGAATTAAGACCGCTGGTAGTACCGGTGTCAGTAATTGCAGCAATTTCTTTTCTGGTAGGAGCTTGTGGTTGGCCGGTCCAGTAATGTGCTGCTACATGGAAACCTGGCACTTTAATACTGGACCAGACAACCCATAAGTCTGTAAAAATATTGTTAAAAAGACATTTCAGTATTCTGTAACTATTGGCCCTCCAAGCATCCATATGTTTTGTTATTACAAGTACTTTGTTGGATTTCTCAAAGGTCTCCACCAGCCAGTGTATCATTAGATGACTGGCATCTTCAAATGTCAGGATTTCTGAATTGCACAAACAATATGAACTGATCCCATCTTTTTTATGATACTGTGGAGACATCCAAATTACTTTGGCCCATTAACCAGTGGTCCTTGAGTAGTGAATAGGTCTACCCTTCACACAATATATTTTGGTTATTGAACCTTCATTAGGTGATTCTGTTAAAATGCCTACTATATCAGTACTTGATCACTATATATGCTTTCTTTCAAATGAACCACCACACAAAAAGATGTTTCCCTTGCCTGCGAAAATTCATTCTCAAATGAACAATTTTGACATTTTGTGTGCCATTCATATTGTTTATGGAACTTTGTCTATTTAATGTATACCCCTCTAATAAACAAAAATAAGTACTCTATGCCCATTCCCACTTCCAACCATTGTCTATTGTACTAATAGCCCAGGATATAGTCAAAAAGATTCCATAATTTACAATCATATCTGCCAAGTTCTTTGCTACTTTCTCATTACTTTCGACAATTGCAGTTACACGTGTCACATTTGCAATGAAAGACGTAGTAAACAGACTTCTCCTCTAACATGATTTGCCTACCCCCTTCTAATGTTCATTGTATGAGGCTCTGTATTCAGAATTTAGTCAGTGAGCCTATAAAAAGGATGTTAAGGCCAAACAATGGCACATCTGACACCAAACCGAGTATAGTTTTCCAGGATGGCTTCATTAGGTATTTGTCCTGGGAAGGGGTTGGGCCAAATGTGAGAAAGTTACTTATCTTTAATCCTAGTACTCCATCATGGGTATTCTTCATTATATTCATAAACATAGAATGTCTCTGCACAAGTGCAAACACACTGTGGTAAGTCAGAATCAGGAGACAGACAACTCATTGTGGTTTCACTCAGTATTGTTATTACATTCAAAAAACCATGTACTAGCCCTATGACTCTGGTCCCTATGATGAGGAAGAAACTGAAGAAAAAAAGAAAAAGGGAACACGTCAGGATGTCAGTCAAAAAGAATTAGGTCTGCTGTCTAGAAAACCCAATCTAGCCTGATCAGGGCCATAACACTATAAATGAAAAAGAATTGTATGTGATGAATCACTAGATGCCGTCACTTCTCTCTGAGGGGGGTCCCTTTCCCATGAAGCCAGGGAGGTGAGGACCCAACCTGACAGTCCCCCTGGGGGTGGTACACATCAAGAGGATCTCATGGGGAGAGACTCCCCATCTGGGGACAAGGATGACCATCTACGGAAGACATGGTATGACATCCGTTACCCAACTCCCTATAGACCTTCCTACCCCACCCATGACACTTCTACATAACCCACTTTCATGTCTGCAAGACTGAAATCCCAGCAGTTACTGAGACGTGTAAGAGTAGAGATGATCTAATAAAGATTTACTTGAGATTTACTGTGATGAGGAGGGGGTGCGGAGCACTGAAGAGCACTTGGAAGAATGTGTATAAGCGTTCTAGTTATCAGTGGCCCTCCAGCATAAAGACAATGGAATTACTTACCCAGTTGTCAATCTCTCCCTGGAGGAACTGAGAACATGATGGTGGTTCGGTGCAGGAAGAAAAGTCTGTTGACTAGGATGCACGCCGAGAGGGAGAGGTGTCCACAGACGGTCCTATTTGACGGACCGGGCGATAAGCTGGAAGAGCAGAGGTCCAGGTGAAGTGTTGGGGAAAAAAGTTTCCCAATACAGGGGCAAGAGGAGAAAACCCCTGTGAAATACAAAGGACACTAATAGTCATTCACAAAGAAAACATAGAGACTGGGGTCTGGGACCCTAAACTGAAAGGGAAGATAATTACCCGTCATCTTCCTTGTGGCAATACTTGGCAAAGGAGTGAGCCGAGAACGATGAGAGAAACACAGGTCTAGGAACCGCACCCACAAAAGAGGATCAGTTTAATTCATCATCTTCCTGGCAGTACCTGGTGTGAGAGTGAACCAGGTCTGCCGAACATAAAACCGAGGAAAGCCTGGGTCTAGGAACCGGAACTTCAAAAGCAGAGCAAGTAATCTTCTTTGTGGCAGAGTGAACCAGGTCTTTCATACCGAATTAGATAGGAAAGGCAAGGAAAAGGAAGTAATTCCCCCTGCTTTTTTGAACTGTTAAACTAATTCTGAGAAACGCTGGGGAAAAATAACCATTACCCTGTGTGTTGTGAACTGTGAGAACAAAGCCAAGGAAGCCAGGTTAAGGGAGTCATTCTCCTCGTGGCTCGGCTTGTAAGGGGGATCAAACCAGTTATCTAGGGAAAGAACAAAGAAACTGAGCTTTTTAGAAAGTGTTGGGAGATCGACAATTGTTGTTTGTAAAGTACTAAGACCAGGGGAAGGGAGTCATTCCCCCTCTGAAGAACTTGCTACCAGAACTGTGCTATCAAGTCCAGGAGAAGGGAATCATTCTCATGGACCAAGAACATTAGTGCAACCCTTTTTTAATTATAAGTGTAAGGAACAGAGATAGGGACGCTTTAACACCGGACGGTGAACTTCTTAAATTTTGAAAACATTTTGACAGATCCATTAGTGTTTTTAGTTGAGGCAGAGAAACCCCTCATAGATATCGGGAAAGATGGGTTTTCTCTTTATGTTTCCATAAAATAAGTCTATAGCAATTATTATGCCGCCTGTGTGTTACTCTCTCTTCTGCACCCTTACACTAATTAAACACAAAATCACTTAAGACTTTTTGCCCAATTGGTAAATGCCTGGCTGGTTTCTGACCCTCCCTAGACTGTCCCATGATTAGAGAAGGGCATCTTGCCTTAAGCAGCATTCCAGACTGGTCACCAGCCAATGTCTCTGGGCCTTTTTCCCAGATTCACAGTTCCAATGAAACAATTCAACACATTTCTTTGGGGCTTCTGGCCCGGTAGGCAATGGGGTCTCCAGGCCCCCCAGCCTGCTATTAAGTTCTATTGTTATGTAAAGAAAAGGTCCTGCAAATGTGTTTGGGTAGCTGGACCCATTCCGGCTTCGTTTGGATCCCTTGTGACTCCTACAGTCAGCGACGGGCAGTACCTTGCGTGTTTTTGACAATGTTGATGGGAAGAGGTAAGGCCTGTTTCTCTAAAATGCCACCCTGTCACCCGTTGGGAACACCAGGGGACGGATGGGCTCCCCCAAGGGCCATGGTCCAGTTGATGGAGGGAACCCAAGAATGGGAGCAAAACCTCCAAGCAGGATAAATGGTTCTAATGGAGCTGTAGCTATCAGCAGAGAAATCAAAATAAGAGGTATCCACAAACTGAGGTAAGTCTTCAAACAACCAATAAAGGCCAAATATTTAATTGTAGGGCTAGTCATTCTTAACCCAGGTAAGCAGATAGAAAGGGATAGAAACAACATCCAAGGGAAAATGCTGGAAGTACTGGGACAAGTAGGAATTTGCAGGAGGTGAGAATAAGCAAGTAGAAATAAAAGGAGGTGAGAGAAGAGAAAAAATAAAGGCTGGAACAAGATTAGAATACCAAAAGGAAACGAAGTAGCAAGGACTAAGGATGAGAAGGATCGTAAGTGCAACAGGAAAACCAGGGCAGTTGTGATGGACCGATTACCTTTGGATAGTTCCTTTTGCAGGCAGTTTCTGTGAAGCAAGCGTCCCGTGATGAACGTCCTTATGGTGCCGTGACGTCAAGATGCTTATGTGGACCTGATTTGATTACCATCTTCGAATGGGCGGTCGGGTCTTCCATCAGTGCCAAAGAGACATAGCTGGAGTGAGCTTCCATGCCCGGGTGTGGCGGTGAATGTTTCTAACACCTACCCCTCCCTGGGGTCTCAGGTGGTAGACCCCTCTTTGGGTTGCTCTGTTGGTGGCCCAATCTTGGCCTAATGACTTCTCGCTCTGCGCTGGGGTCTTTGGTTTTACACCCCATTTTGGGGTATCTGTTTTCTTAGCCCCACTTGGGCTGTTTAGACTTTTATCCCCTCTGCTTCATGTCGGTTGGTGGTGGTGCTTCGGCTTCAGCCTGGACTGGTTGACCATGGATTGTGCGATTTGCGCGTTTCTTCTCTCAACGGCGCTGGGCTTCTCCAAAACCAGGTATGGATCCCGGGAGCAGTGTTTGGGGGCTTTCTCGATCCTCCGCATTCTATGCCGTCAGCGTGGTAAACTTCCTGTCTGTGCCTCGAAGGGCGACAGGTCCTCTGCTGCATCTTTGCTCCACAGGTTTGCGTGCCTTTCTTCTGCTTGCCCTCTTCTGATCGGTCTCGTGGGCCCATTATCTTTCTTAATGGGTCGAGATAGAATAGTACATTGGTTCTGCCTTTCACAAAATAAGGGCATCATTAAAGGGTCAGAAGCCATACCAGCTACCTCTTTGTGAACATTTCCATAGTTGTCTGATGCAGCTCCTATATAGCCACAAAAAGAATTGGCTGCCTGGAAAGATATATCCCTGTTAAGGGATAGCCTGTCCTCTAATGGGGGATCACCCCCAGTTGGATCCTGCTTGCCCTTTTCCCTAGGGGGTGTTAGGCTTAGTGGGCTCATCTCCCTACACCCGAAGGGGGTGGCTCCCCATCGGGGAGAGCGTAGAAGTTCCCTATATCCGTCACATAGCCCTTTTGTTAGTTTGGAGCCCTCCTCTCGTGGGTTTCTGTCTCGGGTATCAATACCTTCCTGCCCGTCCCATGGTGCGTTTAGATTTTACTCCAGAAACTCCTCCCATGATGACAGACAGGAGTATCTTTCCAAGGTCTCTTTTCTGTGACCTGGTTGGTGTAAGTCTGAAAAGGTGGAAAAATCTGTCCCAATGATTATCTCCTGTGGGAGTCCCAGGACAATTGCTACCTTTAATGGTGTGGGGTCTCTCCTAACCTCTACGGTAGGAGGAATTTTAGGGTAGACGCCCACATTCCCATGGATACCGGTTACCTTCAAATCCATGTTGTTTGGTTACACTAAATCTGAGCGAATCGCATTCTTTTTGCTACCTGACTCGATCAGGGCATTGACCCAGACTTGATTCGCTTGGACGGGCTTCTGGACCTAAAAGGGACACGTAGAGCATAGGAACATGTCAGTTTTCTTAGTGTTTTCATCCTGGTACTCTTGAGTCCCGTCCCCTTTCCTCCATACTGTATGGGCGTCCCTTCTAAGGGGCGGGAGACAGAATCTTGTTCACCAAAAAAAAAAACCTTCTTCCCCTTTAAATTTAGAGGCGCGCGGGGGTGTGGCCCAGGCAGCATGTGCTGCCCAGACTCCGCCCTCCGGTGCCACACCCCAGTCCCCTTATTCCGCGTTGACGGGAACGGGCCAAATTCACGAGCGCTCCTGGGTTTGGCTTCAGCCATGTAATTCCACGCGCGGGTACTTCTTCTCTTGTTTTTTTTTTTTTGTCTTTTTATCATTCAGGTACTCGGTCCTCATGCGTCACACTCCTCTCCGTTGCATATTGACTTCCACAGCGTTTAGCAGGTGTCCATCCTGCAACGGGCTCTTCCCAACTTCAGAACCCCACGCCCTCTGCCTACGTTGCCTTGGCCCAGACCACGGTTGGCAAATCTGTACATCATGTGGTTTGCTGTCATCGAAATCACTGAAGAACAGACTAGCGAGCTGGAGGGAGCTCTTCCAGAAGTCACCTCCAGAGGACCTCGAGAACTTCGTGAAACACAGAGCCAGGCCCAAGGTAGGGCAGCTATTTTCCATCGCACCCCGCAAAGGTGACTCCGTCCCAAAGACTCTTGTGTGTGGGAGGGACCGTTCAGGTCCTTGTTACCAGCACGTGAACCGAGGCTGCTGCAGCTACGGGCCGAGGGATCCTTGGATCCTCCCGGTGGCAGTGTTGAGGGACCAGAAGGTTTTTGTACCAGATTGTCATCCGAGGGGCTCTGCCCTTGTACCGGCAATATGGCCGAGGAGCTACGCCCTCGTACTGGCAATACGTCCCAGGGGGTGCCTAAACGCAGCTCTACCGACCTCCGGGTTGAGGGTGTCACACCTAGCAGGGTAGGCCTTGTGATCCACCCGCAAGAGTCTTGGAGAAGGCTGGGCCCAGTGAGCTGAGAAACACGTCGCAGGCACGGGGTAGGAAGCTCGATAACATGGCCGCTGTGCCAGACAGAGGCACCCGTCCAACGCCATTCCAGAAGTTCGGTGAAGAACGAGTGTCAAGGTGGGACTGGCTTCAGCCTATCCTTCTTATGTGCAGGGCAGCTTCTCAGTACGTCCATACGGGCAGGGTATGCAGCGGCTCCAGCAGCTCCCGGCTACCTTGTCAGTACCCCCTACCACCTCTCCGGCCAGTGAAGAGTTTTTTTTTTTTTTTTTTTAGTGGTTCCTCAGGCTCATGAAGTCACCTCGGATGGTAGTTATCCTCAAGAACGCCATCAGGGAAGTCCTCCCTACGATGCTAGCGGCACCACAAACACCTCTGCCAGTGCCTCCGGCCCCGACGCAGCTGCTGCCTCTGGCTCCCCAGCCGATTCCTCAGGCGGTTCCGTACCAGCCTCAGCCGCTTCCTCAGCCTCCGCCTGTGGTCACTGTACCCCAGCCTCTGGCCCGGCTACACCTCCACCTGTGCAGGATCCTCAGGATACGAATGAGGAGGAGGAATCAGACACGCCATCCTCAGCCAGGGCCCTCCACAAACGTCTTGCTGGGCTGGCGGAGTACCTGGGCCTAGCAGAGGGGGTTCTGGCTGAAGTCCTCACGCAACGGCCCTCTGCCAAAACAGGGATTCCTCTGCAAACCGATGTAGTCTCCCTGGCCAAGAAGGGTTGGCTTAAGCTCCACTCGGTTCAGCCGGTCAATCGACGCCTGGACGCTAAGTACAGGTAGATGGAGGGGGATACACTCTTGCTCTCGGCCCATCCTCAGCCACACTCCTCAGTGATTGCTGCAGCATCACTATACTCCAAGCCTCAGGCGTCCTCAGCTCCTCCTCCTCTGCGGCACTGCTAGGCAAGGAGGAGAAGATCTTCGAGGCATACAGAAAGAAACTCTATTCCGAGTCCTTGCATCTTCGTCAGGCCAACGCCGATGCCATGCTGGCAGCCGCTAACCAAAGATTATGGTGTGAAATTACTGACTTTCACCCGGAACTCCCTACACAGAGCCAATCACGTTTTGAGGCGGGGCTGGCTGAGGCCATGTTGGTGGCGCAGCACTTCATGGAATCCACTGTGGCCCATATTGACACCTCTGGCTGTGCCATCTCTATCGCCACAGACATGAGAAGGACAGTCTGGCTCTGTGCGACGAAATTCAACCTGGACGTCCAGGAACGCATATTAGATCTACCGTTCGAGGGGGTCGGGGGGAGGGGGACCTCTTCCACTCCACCATGGACAAAGAGCTGGCCAAGAAGAAAAACAGGTCACAAACGGCCAAGTCTTTATCTATCTTGACAAAGACCATGCCCAAGTCGTACACCCATTCGCAGCAGCACTCTGACAGGGGGTGTACGTATGGAGGGTTCCACAGCTTCCAGGGACGGAGATCCAGGCAGCCGGACCACTCGCCGTCTCAGAACCGGCACAGGCAACCAAAAGGGGGGTGGGTAAGGGCTTTTTCTAGCCCCCCCCTCCTCGACAGCCTCCGAGGGAAAGAAGGCATGACACACCCCTTTGGGTCCATTGTCTCCTGTGGGGGGCAGGCTTGCTCTCCATGCAACTTTCTGGCACCAGAATTTCGCGGACCTCTGGATCCTCTCCGTAGTATCCATGGAATACCGCCTACCCATCCCAGCCTCTCCTCCCCTTCACTCCCTCATGTTGGGACACCAACTCTTCTGGCGGCGATCCGGTTGCTTGTAGATAGCCAGGCAGTGGAGGAAGTCCGAGCCTCCCAGTGAGGCTTGGGCTTTTACTCAAGGATTTTCGCCATTCAGAAGAAAAACCAGGCGGGCCTGAGAATTGTGCTGGACCTTTTTAGCCTCAACCTCTCCTTACTCCTACAAAAAATCAAGATGGTTTTGCAGGCTTTTATAGCGGAGACATTGTGCAAGGGAGACTGGATCTGAAGGGCACGTACCTGCATGTCCCGATTTGACAGCCCCATTGTTCATTCCGACGGTTCAGGATCATGGGCTGCCATTTTCAATAAAAGGTCCTCTCTTTTGGCCTCAACCTGGCCCCGAGGGTCTTTACCAGGCTCATGAATACAGTGGCTGCCTTGCTGAGAGCGCATGACCTCCACCTCTATCCATACCTCGACGACTGGCTCGTCAGGGCTACATCTCTGGAAGCAGTTCACCACTCCTCCCATGCCCTTATGAACACATTGCACCATCTGGGCTTCTCGCTCAATCTCAAGAAGTTGCAGCTGCAGCCCACTCAGACTCTGACATTCTTTGGCCTCATCTGAGACACGTGCTCAGAGAAGGTATTTTCTTCGGAGGACAAGATCTCGACCATCAAGAGGGCCACCTCCCACTTCCTCTGCAGAGAGGTGACCTCGGCATTGTGGTACCAGCATCTCATGGGTCTCTTGGCGGCGGTCCTTTTAGCCGTTCCACACACGAGATTGAGGATGAGGAGGATTCAGCTGCACTTCGCGGCATCATGGAACCAGGAGCAGGGCTCCCAATCTGAGATGATCAATGTTCCTCCATTTCTCCACCTGGACCTAGCATGGTGGTCCAGGGACTGCAACCTACGGACGGGCAACCCCTTTCGGCCGCCCTCCCTGCAGGCCACCATCCCCACAGACTCCTTGCTCGAGGGTTGGAGAGCCACCCTGGACGATCTCTCCGTCCACGGCACCTGGACTCGACAGGAGCAGAAATACCACATCAATTGTTTAGAACTGAACGCCATCGGCTAGCCCTCAGAGCATTCCTACCACTTTTCAGGGCCAAGGTTGTCCTCATCCAGACAGACAACTCGACCAGCATGTACTACGTCAACAAGCAGGGAGGCACCAGATCCCCTCCTCTGTGCACACTGGCAATCAGCATGTGGAAGTGGGCCCTGGAAAACGACATATACCTCACGGGAGTCCACCTCCCGGGGGAAGGCAACCTGGAAGCAGGCAGGCTCAGCAGGTTGGGAGCGAACAATTACGAGGGGCAGTTAAACAACCTCATTATTCAGGAGATCTTCAGCAGGTGGGGTCATCCCCCAGGTGGATCTCTTTGCCTCCTGGCACAACAAGAAGTGCCCTCGGTTCATCTCCTGGCAGGGACAGGGCCCGCCGGCTCCCTGGGCGACGCATTTCGACTTCAGTGAAGCGGCATGAGCGCTTACGCCTTCCCGCCCACTCTGCTGATTCACAGAGTAATTTGCAAGACCAAGGAGTCTCGCCAACTCAACACCATTCTAATAGCTCCATGGTGGCCGGCCAGCCCATGGTTTTCGGAGCTGCTCAGCCTCTTGAAGGCACCTCTAAATCACCTCCCTAAGGGCCTAGCACATCTTCTGGCTCAACAGGGGGGCAGGGTCATCCACCCCGCCCCACAGAAACTAGCCCTCACAGCGTGGTACCTGAGCAGGTAATGCTGTGGCACCTCAGCCTCTCAAAGGCTAATCTGGAAATCATACAGGGCGCAAGGAGCTAGGCTACCAGGGCCCAGTATAAGAGTAAATGGACCAGATTCTGCCACTGGGCAGACTCCAAGGAAATCGACCCCCTGGCATGTTCCTTGGACAACGTGCTCTCCTTCTCGGCGAACCTCGCGCACTCTGGGGTGCAGGTGAACACCTGCCGTACATACCTCGCAGCCATTGGGGCTTACAGGAACTCGGAGGAGGGGCTATTCTCCTCCTCCAATCCTATCATCAAACATCTGACGGGGCTCGCAAGGCTCTATTCGCCTGTCGAGAGGCTGCAGCCGGTGTGGGACCTCAACATAGTCTTGGGCGTTCTGGCGCACAAACCATTTGATCCAATGGCGTCCGCGGACATAAGGCTGATCACCATCGCGACGGCCCTGCTAGTCGTCCTCACTTCGGCTCGTAGAGTCAGCGAAATACAGGCGTTAGTGGCCTCTTGGCCATATACCACATTTCACAGGGACAGAGTGGTCCTGCGGACACACCCGGCATTTATGCCCAAGGTGCCGTCTCCTTTCCACTTGAATGAGGAAATAGTCCTTCCTACGTTCTTTCCCGAGGATGAAGCACAGAAGGTACTACACTGCCTGCATGTCAGCATGCCCTGAAAGTTTACTTGGACAGAACCAAAGAGTTCCACAACTCAGACACCCTGTTTGTCGCGTTCAGAGGCTCAAGACCGGCTATCAGGCCTTCAAGGCCTTCATATCCCGATGGATGGTCTCGGCCATCAAAGAAGCATACGAGGGCCAGCACAAGCCACTGCCTGCCAACATGAATGCCCACGCAGTCAGGGCCAAGGCAACGGCCATCGCATTGCAACGCCATGTCCCACGGCAAGTCATAAGTAGGGTGGCCACTTGGGCCACTCCCTCGGCTTTCTGCAAGCATTACTGTTTGGATGCTGGCTCTAGATCTGATGCGGGGTTCGGACAGGTGGTTCTCAGGAACCTATTTGCTTAAGGAGGGTCTTCTTTCCACTCTGGTGCTACATTCAGTTGTAATCGCCCATACAGTATGGAAGAAAGGGGACGGGATGTAAGAGTAATTATAACTTACTCACCGTAGTGACTGACGTCCCACCAACCTCCCCCCCTAATAATAATGGTGTCATTAGGCAATGTTAATTCTATTGTCGACGCGTCAATGGGAACTGCGATGTTGCGCTGGAGGGCGGAGTCAGGGCAGTGTATGCTCCCTAAGCCGCACCCCAGCGCGCCTCTAAATTTAAAGGGGAAGTACGTTTTTTCTGGTGAAAAAGGTTCCGTCTCCCGTCCCGTGGAAGGGACGCCCATACAGTATGGAGGAATGGGAACTAAGAGTACGTGAGTCACTATGGTGAGTCATATTTAATTTCTCTTCCAAGGTCTTCCATTCATTGGACTCTAACCACCCTATCTCCATCGGTTCCTCAGGCTGGTTTTTCGGGCAGGTAAAGGCAAAGTGCCCTTTTTCTCTGCAGGAGAAACAGGCAGGGATGGTAGGAGGAAGGAGAATCTAGTAGTAGCCTCCTCTGCTATCCAGTGTGTTTGTAGGGGAGCAAAGGTTATCCTTCTTATTAACTCTTGCTTCTTTTTTTAAAACAAAGGAAGTTCGAATTGTCCAACCCTTAACTGAATAATGGGGAATGTCCTTGGAAGAAGGATTAAGGTCCCTCTTGCGTTCAGGGGTCTTAACTTAGTGGCATTTAAAAAAACTGGAAAATCCCAGAGTGAGCCTGGGCAAATTGAATAGTCATCTCCAGAGAGGGTTGAAGTTGTTGCAAAATGGCTCTCCGAGAGGGGTAGGTAATGATTAATAAATTGCTCCAGCCTTAATATTTCTAGAAACTCAGGTATGTTTTTCTTCCCTAGAAATTGGCTGATTAGTTCCTGGATTCTCCCTGCCAGCTCCAGGGGGGGGGGGGGGGTGGGATGGTCTGATTCCAGAGTAGGTAGGTGTTCTGGAGTTCCTTCTGGAAGTAAACCCCTGTCCTATCTTTTCCAGGAGGGCTTTCATTATTTAATTTAAGGGAATGTTCCCACTTGCATTGATTACATGCTAGGATAGTTCTAAATCTCCTTTAAGTAATGGCGCTAACTAACAGGTTTTGAAGGCATCGTCTCAGTGCAATTGAATTGCCAGACTCTCAAAGTTCACGAAAAAAGTGGCTCAAGTCTTCCCCTTCGAATGGATTGTGTCCTCCCACATATTCCTCATCTTTTGATATATATCTATTCCAGCTTCAGCTGCTTTGGAATTATTTTTTTTTGGCCAGATGGCGCTGTGCGACGGTCCCGTCGACTCAATGTCCGTCGAGGGCATGTATGTGATGTCTGGGCACAGAGCATCTAATGACTGATTGCGGCTCCTGTCAGGCAATGAACGGTAAGGCTCTAAGAGAGCGTAAAGGGAAACTAGCGATGGGTAGGACCCCCTCGAAATCCCCTTCATCCATATCTAAAATTCAATCTTCTGGCAAGTCGAGAGGAGACTCTCCGCTGAGACCATTTCCCCAAAAACATTCTCGCTCTAGGAGTGGGTCTCACCAACAAGTGAGTCCTCTCCTGAGAGAATTTCATGTCTGACAAAATCCTCTACTCCTGCCGAGTGGGAAGAGTTTCAGAGAGAGACTTAAAAGATTTTCGAGAAGGAGACTCCGACCCCCTCGAAGGACAAGGAGAGAAGCCAGGCTCTGGTCGCGCTGCATGAAGGCGACAAAGGAAAGGCAAAATCCTGTGCGTCTTCGATCCCGGGATGTAAGTCATCGACCCAAGGGGAGCCACTGAGCCCTCGACCCGGCAACATTTTGTGGAAGACTCAGAGTCGAGGGTCTAGCTCTTCGAGGTCATTGTCGAGGAAAAAAAGGCATCTTCAACACCATCAGTGTCGAGGCCAACAACATTGTTGGCGTCAAGATCGTCAATGTCTCCAGTATCAAACGTCAACCCCATTGATCTCGAAGCTGCCATCAATGACAGGTTCAAAGCCGTCAAGGCCTTTAGCTAAGCAGGTGGAGAAAACTTAAAAACCTGCACCTAGAAAAAATGTCTTCAAATCTTTATCAATTTATGAAGAGCATGAGCCTTCCGATGGAGCAACTCCATCCTTTGGCATGGAGTTTGGTACCCCTAAAGAGCCTCCAAACAGCCAGTGGTGTGGATGCATCACCTGAATTGGAATTTAGAAAACCAGGCCCTTCAAACCACACAGACGGCTCCTATAGGCAACTCATGACCAGGGTGGTTGTCTTTCTAGATTGGAGCAGACCTGCTCCCCCCATTTGAGCAGGACGATTTAACAGATATCTTAAACCAGGGTCCACAAATTGATCCTATCCTTCCCTTTCACGTTGCCCTTCCAAAAAGGGTTAAGACAAATTGGGAGGCTCCTGAGACAATTGCTGCAGTGAACAAGAACCTCACCCAAAAATATAGGCCATTTAGCAGTGACCCTGAATATTTGTCTAAGCACCCCACACCAGAAAGACTGGTGGTTCAGGCGGTGACCTCCTCTTCCAAACAGGCCGCATATCCCACTATCCCTCCTGACGGAGACAAGCGAGTGGCCGCTTGGGCAAGAAAGATTTTTATTTTGCGGGAAGCATGGCAATAAAATCTGCCAACGCCACTTGCGCCTTAGCAGAATTCACGTTCACTCTGTGGGATTGTGTAGCAATGACGGCTCACCAAATTCGAGGGGGAAGAAAGAGACCACTTCCTAGCTATCATAAGTGACAGAAAAGAGGCTATGTGCGAGTCTCTACAGTCATGACTTGATGCTGCTGACACCATAAGTAGATCCATGGCGACAAGTACTGTAGTATGCAGATTTACTTGGTTGGTAAAGTCCCCCATGATACCATCACAAAGACTCCAGTTCATCAGAGCAGTCCTGGATGCATCCTGCGGGAAAGCCTCGCCACCTGAGGTGAGGGCTCAGCACATTCTGCAGATGTTCACTAAATTCCAGAGTGCCCAGTGTCTCCAGGCCATTGATTTAGGGCTGCTTGACCTGATGGCATCCTGCATTTTCCTGGTGCCAGAGGCACGTCTAAGGATGATATACCTCTAATGGGCCCTCAGGACTCAGTGGTCTCAATTCTCAGGCAAGATGTCAGACCTTCTTCAGGTTCCGAGCAGGTTTGCGCAGGACCTTCTGTGGTGGTTCTGCGCAGACAACATTCTGAAGGGAGAACCTTTTTGGCAGCCATGGCCAGAGGCAACAGTAATTACAGACGCTTCTCTCATGACGTGGGGAGCACACGACAACGATCTGACAGTCAGTGTACATTGGTACCCATCGGAGTCCAAACTACACATCAATCATTTGGAGCTGAGGGCAATCAGACGTGCACTGAAATCCTTTCTGCCCTCTGTACGTGGCAGAAACGTCCTGATAATGACGGACAACACAGTGATCATGTACTACCTCAACAAAAGAGAAGGCGGCGGGTCACAACCACTGTGCAGAGAGTCGATGCAGCTCTGGTTGTGGGCAATCCAAGAAGGAATCTCCCTGTCAGCAGTTCACCTAGCCGCGAGGAGAACATGGTGGCGGACGCTCTGAGAAGACAGAGCAGTTTCCCCCAAGTGGGAACTAGCTCAGGCAGTCCTTCAAGAGATCTTCATCCTTTGGGGACCCACTCAAGTAGATCTGTTTGCGACCAGTGCCAACAGGAAGTGTGAACTGTACTGCTCCAGGGAATTTCCCCCAAGAGGAGCTCTATTGTACGCGTTCGTAGTGGACTGAGAGTTTCCACTCCTGTATGTGTTTCCTCCAGTCCCTGTCATTCCTCACGTGATCAGGAGGTTGAGAAAGTTAGGGAAATCCATTATCCTAATTGGCCCTGATTGGACCAGGAGTATGTGGTACCTGGACCTTCTGAACATGCCTATCTGCCCTCCAGTACGTCTTCCACAAAGAGAGGACCGCAAGAGGAGGGTCAGGTTCTCCATCCAGAGGTCAAGGCCCTCCTCCTTCACGCATGGTTTCTGAGAGGTTGAGCTATAAGGATTGGGGCCTCCTGGATGACGTAATGGAGATTTTGCTTTCGGCCAGAAGGCCAGCAACTAAATCTTTGTGCCGTTGGAACAGGTTCTGCAACTGGCGCAGAGATAAGAATGTGGGCCCATTTCAATGTAATACTCCTATGATGCTGTCTTTCTTGCTACATGTATCAAATCTGGGGCTTTAGATTGGAACCATTAAAGGTTTTTTGGCAGCCGCTTTCAATTTTTAAATGATCTCCTGAGAAAGTGTCATACTTTAAAATTCCCTAAATCATACAATTTCACAAGGGGCTCATCAACGTGTTTCCCCCAACTCCTTTTTAAGTCCCTGTTTGGGATTTGAATCTTGTTCTAAAATGTCTTGTGTGCTCCTTTTTTGCCTTTTCGTGTCCATTAAAACTTCCGACATTGAAGGCCATTTACTAGTAGCTCTAACATCAGCCCGCAGGGTAATTGAGTTGCAGATGTTATCTTATTTCTCCAGCATGGGGTCTGGCATGGATTCACATGCTCATGAATATTCCCCGTCGTCAGGCTGGGAATCCTCGGTAAAGAAAAAATCAGTATCAGTTTCGTTTCTGATCTGTCTTTCTTAGTAGTAACCAATCACTGATCTCTGGGTCATACTACCCCCAGCCAATGACTGCCCTCTCCCTAAGCCCCTCCCCTGGCAGCCATCCTCAGATTTTTACCGCACGTTCAAGTGTTGGGAGTCCTGGTGCTTTAGCTCTCGAGCTTTTACTGCGTATTCACGCTTTTTCAGGAGATTTTCTAATTTTTTCGGTTTAATCGAAAAGTTTCTACTTCCGATAACGGGGACCCATTTCAGAATTTTTCTACGCCCCTCAAGGGTGAAGTTTTCGTTGAGTTACGCTTCTTGGAGGATTCCGGAAGATCTGAGGCCTACCTCAACGGACATGGCCCAGGACAAGGGAAGCTCGACTCCCGGATCCAAGCTGTTCAGGAGCTGCCCGGGATTCGGATTGTAAAATGTTTTCAAGTAGGACGAGCATTCGAGATGTCGCTACTGCCTTCATGAGGACAAGACGCACATGGAGAAGGACTGTGCGTTCTGCAAGAACCTGTCGGAACGGACCAAGCAAGCCTGGCTGGAGAAGGGCACAGCAGGTGAGAAGGCGAAGAAAAAGTCTGAGGGGTCTTCTAAGTCCTGTGAGGGCACCCCGGCGACGGGGGCCCAACAGAAGGCCAAGCACCGCGAGTCCGCGGGCACCGGGAGCGCCTAAAGGTCGGGCTTTTCGGCTGCCAAGAAGGGCGCGACTTCCCCGGCACGATCAACCACGAGCCAGCGCTCTGGTTCGGGGAAGAGGAAGTCTGAGAATCCGGGTAAGCTTCTGGAGAGGCCCCGGTCGATCTCGAAGGGAGCCAAGGGGGAGCGAGGCGATGACCCTCCCCCCAAAGCAAAGGCTCAGGATGCACCTAAGGTGGTGAGGGCCTTGATCCAACCGGCAAAAGGCCTCTATCGAGGTTGTTGCAGCGGCCCTGGAGAAGCCGGCAGAGACTGCGCCAGTGGAGGCGGCCTCGGGGCCCCGAGTTTCCCTGCCACCGCGGAGGGAATCCTCTTTCCAGCCCATCGTTAAGACCCCGGTGGAAAAAGAGGGGGGGCGGTGGCCATTACGGACTCAGATTCAGACTCTGAGGAGGATCTGGTGGAAACCGTGAAAGGCCTCAACGAGAAGTTCAAGAAGGTTCGATCCCAGGGGAAGGATCCTGCTGATGTGATCGACGATGGCGATGACGAAGGCCCAGTGGAGCAGCCATTGCCCGAGCACCAGGATAGCTCGGCGGCTATTTTGTTGGGGATCCAATCCTTATGTACTGACATAAGGACGAGGTTACCACGGACCCCGACGGAGGATCCAGAACCAGGACCGTCGGGAAGCCCTCCGAACAAGCGGAGGAGAGTCCACCCTGCACTGCCCTTCGTGCCCACAAGGCCTGTGGACCCCTCATCCCCCTCACCGGACCCTCGGGATGATACGGCGATGGATACGGGGACGGATGACGACGGTTGCAATGATACAACAGACATTCCTTCATCCCCCCCCCCCTTCGGGCCTCTCCGCCCGACGAAATTGGCTCTTTCCACGCCATGATAGCCAGGGCATCCGAGCTCTTCCAGCTCTGCCCTGAGGAACAGAAAAAGGAAGGCTTTCTTTACCAATGGCGGGAGGCCAAGAGAAAGACGGTCCTCGCGGTACCGTTGTTCGACATTTGGGACGAAGGGCTGGCTATCCTGAAGAACCCTTCCACGACACCCGCCAAAAGAGACAGGTACGAGAAAAAGTACCGGGTCCCCGACGCCGCCCCCTTGTGCCTCGGGGCCCAGCCTATGCCGGACTCAGGTCGTCTCGGCAGCGGCCAAGAAGAAAGTAGTGGGTGCGGCGGCTTCAACTTCCACTTCCCCGCCGGACAGCGAGGGCAAGAAGTTGGACTCCATGGGACGACGAGTCATCTCATCGGCGGCAACGACGATTAAGGCGGCCAATGCCTTAGCGATTGTGGCCCGTTACGACAGGGAGCTTTGGTTCAAGATAGCTCCCCTGCTGACTTCCTACCGGATGACAAGAGGGCGGGGGCCCTACAGATTCTGCAGGAAGGTGAGGTGGCGTCGGATCACGCCATAACAGTGGCAACGGACATTGCCGATACCGGATTTCGCAGGCTGGGCAACGGGGTTTGCCTTCTCCGACGAGGATGGCTCAAGGCGACAGACTTTCGCCAGGACCTCCAGACCAGAGTGTTGGATATGCCGTTCGACGGCAACAACCTGTTTGGAAAGACGGTGGATGAGTCCCTCCAGGCCATCAAGACCGACACAGAGACAGCCCGAGCCCTAGGAGTCCTTCAGCAACGACGGCCCTTTCGGAGCACCGGAGGCAGACAGGGAGCCTCCAAGGGATCCAGCGGTGGCTCTTCTACGTACCACCAGGCGGCCCGCTCCTCGTTTCAGGAGGCCTACAGAGGTCGCAGCAAGCTAGGATGGTCTCGCCGCCGCCGTCGTCAAGGAGGCCAAGGCGGCAAGGCCTCTTCCAAGCAGGACTGAACCGGCCGTAGTGTTGGGTCCCCACCAAAGCACCCCGGAGGGAGGCCGGCTGACGAAGTTCGTCAACGTGTGGGAGTCCATCTCCACCGTTGGGTGCTGGACACCCTGGCCCGCGGACACTCGCTAGAATTGCAAAAGAAATGTCCTTGCATTCCTCCCATGGCCAGGAAGGAGAATCACGTCCCCCAACTGCTGTTGGAGGTAAGGGCGATGCTCAAGAAGGGTGCCATCGAGCTCGTACCCAAGAGGCTCTGGAGCTCCGGAGTATACTCAAGGTACTTCCTCGTCAGAAAGAAGACAGGCGGTTGGCGCCCCATCCTGCACCTGCGTCGGTTAAACAAGTACATCAAGGCACAGATATTCAGGATGGTCACCCTCCAGCACGTGCTGGGACAGCTGGAGGAGGGCGACTTACTATCGTCGTTGGACCTGGAGGATGCTTACTTCCACATCCCCATTCTAAAAGGACACAAAGTTCCTCAGATTCGTAGTCCAGGGGCGTCACTACCAATTCAGCCGTTCAGATTAAAGTCGGCACCCAGCGTGTTCACCAAATGCCTCGCACCAGTGGCGGCACGGCTGCGCCTGCAAGGGGTCCACCTCTACTACTACCTGGACGACTGGCTAATCCGTGCAAGGTCAAGAGAACTCTCCGTCGAACACACAGCGAGGACCGTCCGCCTGCTCACGGAACTGGGATTCGCCATCAACTACCCCAAATCCCACCTGGTTCCGTCGCAGGTGGCACTGTGCGAAGCTAAGATACAGTGAAGCGATTGGCATCTCCGTCGGAAGAAAGGACGAAGGCCATTTTGGGCAAGGTGCAGCGCCTATTAGCCACAGATGTGGCCAGGGTGAGGTCCATCAAGTCCCTCCTCGGGATGATGTCCTCATGCATCTACCTTGTGCCCCTTTGCAGACTTCGGATGCGTCCGCTACAAGAGTTCCTCGACGACCGCTGGATTCAAGCGGCAGGCAGCTTCGAAGACAGGATCCCGCTCAACGAGGAGTTCCGTCGGGCGATTCTATGGTGGGGTACCCGTGCACACCTCACGGCAGGCACGAACTTTCAGACCCCGGCGTATCAGGAGACAGTGACGATGGACGCCTCCCTGGAGGGATGGGGGGCCCACACCAGAGATCTCCACGCAAGAGGCCTCTGGCTCCCGGAGGAGAGGTCTCTCCACATCAACATCCTGGAGCTACGAGCCGTGTTCTGGGCGCTCAAATCGTTCCTTACGTCCCTCAAGGACAAAGTGGTGAGGATTTTCACCGACAACACCACCACGATGTTCTACATCTGGAAGCAGGGAGGCACCAGATCCCCAGCCCTGTCCAAGGAGGCCTAGGATCTGTGGCACTGGGCCATCGCCCAAGGGATGTTTCTGGTTCCCTTCCACCTGGCAGGAATAAAAAACACCATTGCCGACTCACTCAGCAGGGAGCTGCGCTCGTGCCACGAGTGGGAACTACGCCAGGACCAGGTGGATCGGCTCTTAAAACGATGGGGCAAACCCCAGATCGACCTGTTCGCGACGGTGACGAACTCCAAGTGCCAGAGGTTCGCCAGCAGGTTCACACAGCTGAGGAGCATGGGCGATGCTTTCTCGTTCCCTTGGGACGGCCTGTTCCTGTACGCATTCCCTCCGTTGCCGCTCCGTCTCATCAACCAGCTCAAGAGGTCCAGGTGCAGGATGATCCTCGTCGCACCGGCGTGGCCGAGACAGGTCTGGTTCCCGGACCTTCTGGACTTGTCAGCGTCCCCACCAGTCAAGCTGGCGACGGACGCGGATATTCTCTCCAGAGAAGGAGGCACCATTCTTCATCACGACCCGGAGTCGCTGAACTTGCAGGCTTGGCTCCTGCAGCACTAGAGTTTGGAGGATACGATATCCCGGCTGACTGCAGAGAGGTTCTTGCAAAAGCCAGGGCGTCCTCAACTCTCAAATGCTATGGACGTAAGTGGAAGAGGTTCTCGGTCTGGTGCTGTGAACAGAAGATTAACCCTCTGCGGATTACGGCCCCTCAAGTATTGCCGTACCTACTGTCGCTGGCCAAAGCTGGACTGGCTCACGCCTCCATCAAGATACATCTGGCTGCCATCTCCCGATACACCAGAACTACAGGACGGGCGTCCTTGTGGTCTCATCGCCTGGTGAAGGAATTTATGAAGGGACTAAGGTGAAGGCCCCTGCCCCGGCGTGGGAGCTCAACGTGTAGCTGACTGGGCTCATGGGGGCCCCATTCGAGCCTATGCATTCGGCGCCGTTGAAGTTCCTGTCGTGGAAGACAGCATTTCTCGTGGCCATCACCTCCACACGATGAGTGGGAGAGATCCAGGCCCTATCTTGCAAGCCTCCATACTTGACTTTTCACGACACGAGGGTGGTGCTGAGGACGCACTCCTCCTTTATGCCCAAGGTTCCGTCGGACTTGCACCTCAACAAGCCCTTGGTGTTGCCAGTTTTCTTCCCGTCGCCTTTGTCGCAGGCCGGGAGGAGTCTGCACTCGCTGGACGTAGCTAGAGCGCTGAAGTTCTACGTGGACCGCACGAAGAGTTTTCAGAAGACATCACAGCTGTTAGTGAACTTTGGACCTGTGAATCAAGGGAAGGCTCTCTCGAAGGCTTCCATTTCCAGATGGCTCTCTGGCTGCATCATGCACTGTCACCGGTTGGCAAACCGACCGCTGCCCAGCCGTCCGAGAGCCCATTCGACCAGAGCGATCGCTGCTACCACGGCGTTCCTGCCTGGTGTGCCCATGCTGGACATCTGCGGGGCTGCTACGTGGAGGTCGACGCACACCTTCACAAGATTCTACTGCGTCGATCAGGACTCCAGGGAGGAGTCCAGGGTCGGCCAAGCAGTGCTGCGCAACCTGTTCGCTTAAGGTGAGCCTGGTGCGGAGGTAAGAGATGCTTAATGTTAAGTTGTTGTATTGCTTAATGTTGAGCCTGTTGCCACCTCCCGTGGTTGTGCATGTGTATACTGCTATGTATTCTCATATTCATGAGCATGTGAATCCATGCCAGACCCCATGCTGAGAAGGAACAAGTTACTTACCTGTAACTGTTGTTCTCTAGCATGGGTCTGGCATGGATTCACATGCAAACCCTCCCTCCTACCCCTATGCGGCTCTTCACTTGGTCATACTGCCACTTTACGTGCTACTAAATCTAAGGATGGCTGCCAGGGGAGGGGCTTAGGGAGAGGGCAGTCATTGGCTGGGGGCAGTATGACCCAGAAATCAGTGATTGGTTACTACTAAGAAAGACAGGTCAGAAACGAAACTGATACTGATTTTTTCTTTACCGAGGATTCCCAGCCTGACGACGGGGAATATTCATGAGCATGTGAATCCATGCCAGACCCATGCTGGAGAACAACAGTTACACGTAAGTAACTTCTTCCAAACCCCCTTTTACTTCTTTTTATAGAGACAAGGTTTTTCTTAGAGTAAAACCTTCTTTTCTACTTAAAATAGTCTCTGAATTCCATGTATGTCAAAAACAAATGTTACCATCTTTTACATGTCCACTCATCCTGGAAAGGAAGAGGAGAGGCTACATAGGTTGGACTCAAGAAAAGATCTGAGTTTCTATATTTCACGAATGGCGAAGATTTGCCAAGATGATCAGCTCTTCACTGGATACACGGGCCGTAAATTAGGAGTAGCAGTAACGAAACAAACGCTGTCCATTGGAGAATGCTATACATTGGCTGGGAGAGAATCTCCTGAAGGCCTAAGGGCCATTATACGAGGGGCATTGCAACATCTTCTGCCCTACAAAGAGGGGTGCCAATAAGGGACATCTGTGTGGCAGCCAGTTAATCTACCATACATACTTTTGTAAAGCATTACTGTCTAGACTCATCTTCATCTCAGGAAGTAGGATTTTGGAAGGCAGTCCTTTGTTCAATCCATGACTTGTAATAATTCTGAAAATTCTTACTCCTGCCTCCAAAACCAACACTGCTTTGGGAGTCTATCAAAAGATGAGGAATACGTTGGAGGACGCAATCCATTCGAAGAACAATTTACTTACCCCTGGTAGCGTTCTTTCGACTGGATATTCCTCCCATGTATTCCTTGTCTTGTCACCCTTCCCAGCATACCCTGCGGTACAATTTCCAGGCATTACACTTTACGCTCTTTTAGAGTCTGATACGGTATGGTGTGCTAAGCGGGGACGAGGGGAAAACCGAACTGAAGCCAACGGGCGCTCCACCTGCTATATATACTGGTGATTATGTCAACCTCGGGACATAGGCCCTCGAGGGACATCGAGTTGATGGGATTGATACACAGCACCCTCTGCTGAAAAAATAATCCAAGCAGCTGGAAGAGATATATATATATCAAGATGAAAAATATGTGTGAGGAATAGGGGTGTAACGGTATATCGGTATAAATACCGTGAGCCTCCCCGTTTAAGCATAATAACCTTGAACATGTCCATGCCGGTTTATCATGTTTGCTTCAGCCTCTAAGCACACAGTTTTGTTTATAGCAGTAAGTGCACTGCACAGTGGCTTCACATCACGTCATGAGTTTCAGAATCTTCCCACATTGCCTTGTCTGGCAAGTGAGACTGGAAAAAGGGTAGCAACACAGATGTCTGCAGGGCTGCACACATAGCCTGCTACCTTTTTTTGACATATTTGCAAGGAACTTGGGGTTGGTCACCTAAGTTACCTGGGGGCCTCCAGACGTGGACTCCCTGCTCACTGTGCTCAGAGAGGCGCAGCTTCACCTCACTGATGAGGCCCAACAAGGCTGAAACACGTGTATGGGGTTGCTGTTGGTACTCTTGTTCAGAGAGGAATTGCCATAGCATTTCTGTTCTGGACTGCCCATGTGGGTGGGACAAAGACTGATATGCAAATGGGTATTTCCCATCTGTGAAAGGTACAGTGAGCAAAAAGCGTGTGCTGCAAACTCTCATCTCCGAACAGGTTATCATGACATGTTCTTTCTAGAGAGGAGCGCCTGCTACCTTTTTTTTGACATATCTGCCCACATAGACCGTTGAAGATCTGATCGCTTTACAGTTTTGTCAGAATTCGCTGCAGCTGCCTGACATCTCAAAGTAAGCAGTGCACTCCACTGGGCAGAAAAAACGTCAAAACAGGCAATATGGGTTGAACTGGCTGTTTGCAATTTGCACTAAGCACAAGTGAATAATGTAATCCGAACCTCGCACCACTGCTGTATTGCACGGGCACTAGCTTTGCTTTAAACTTCCATAAAAACACGTTTTACTTGAAACAATTCTCCCAAGTGTACTGCAGAAATGGTTGTTACGAGAAGGGAGGCATATGGGATTGCAAATGGTCTTGTACCGAGTCGGCGGTTATAAAGGGAGCATTACATTTTTAAAATGTTGTTGTCCTTAAAACATTGAGTGAGATCGGCCAGCAGGCCCGTTGCATAGCAACCGCCTTGCCAGAAGGACCATAAAGTGTCAATTTTGTCCGGGCCTGTGACTCAAGTAAACATTAGTTATCGACATGCAGCACACTTTGCAAACAATCCCTAGTGTTGGTGCAGGGCCAGAGCCAAGCTGGTTTGTATGGACTTTGGTGAATGGGCGAAGGCCAGTCCGGTGGGTCTCACCACTGTCACCAAGGATTAGTCTGTGGGCATCAAATTCGAACAGGAATGGTTGTCCGCCTCTCCTCACCAGACTACCACGCTGTAGTATGAGTGAACTCGCTGGGCATGAATGGAGGTGCAGACTATCATTTTACACATATGAGAAAAGTTCAGTGGTTTTGAAATTCACTTCTTTATCAGCAAACATGAGCCGTGTTGTGTCATTTACATGCAGTTCATCTGCAGGGTTTTTTTCATTTCCGAAGTGCTGCTAAGCATACTTGTGTGGTGTGCAGTTTGTCTACATGGAATAGAAAAGTGTGCAATTGCATTAGGTCACAAACATTTTGTTTAAGAATTGCATGTCTCGGTTTTCAAAGGGGAGGGGGACGTAATTGATAATGCACCCAAGATTTAAAACGTTTGTAGTGTTCATACTTTCTCTGACCCCTCTTATAAGATGATTGAATGATTGTCTGGAAACAGCCGTTTCCCTACTCTTTTTTTTGGTGCCTGCAGATCCGGCTGAAGATGCCATGCTTGTCAGCCAATTTCAAAATGTTATTGCATATGTTAACAAGCCTAGTCAGTTCATGATTTTCAAACACAAAAAGGCAGTGCGAAAATGTGAATATTTTCTTTTGGTACAAGCAGTTTTAGGTTGTGCAGTTTTTTATCCTCGAAGAGCACATACCTGAGCACAAAATCTATACATTATAAGGAGTTCAGTCAGTGCAGCATAGGTAAACCACTTCGGTTGGTTGAAGCATCTGTGTGGTTTGTAAATCATGATTATACACATTAGAATTTAGATTGTAATGGATTATAGTGGAGAATGGCTCCGAATGAATCTTGCAATGGCTGAAGACCCTGGTTTTGTCACTGATTTTGAAGAGTATAAGCCACATCTTGAACTTCACTAATCCTCAAAATATTTACTGGTCCACCGCACAGAATAGCTGACAGCATCGTGAAAATGGTCTGTGATTATTGAGCATCTTTTGGAGTGAGCTACCCTTTGCCAGCAAATAAATACACATTTGAAGTGGCACAGCCTAAAATGTACATGCTTTCTTAGAAAATGCATACCACCAGCCTTAGGATTGGTTCTCTGGTGTGCAAATTATCAAAGGATGTCTACTGTCCTCTGCACGGCAGAACAAAGAAAAAGCAGCCATCTTGCGAGCTGAAACCCTAAATGCCCACTTAAGCAAAGCCAATATGCTTTCTTTGAAGGAGTAACAGGCTCTGACTATTTCAATAAAAATGGTTCAACATCCTGCCACTCTTACCGCACCCAGATTTTCTTTTGGTGTAGGTGCAGGGCTTCTTTTCTCTGCTGATGCGTTCAGTCAAGCTCCACTGTCCACTCGTAAATGAAGACAGGGATTTGCTTTTCCCAATGAACAATCCTGAGCGGCAAGTGCCCACTTTTGTCATAAAACATAATTATATAAAAAGATGAGTACCTGGTGCTGTTTGTGGTGTCAGTCTGTTAAGAAACGTCTAAAATGGTCACAAAATATTGTTATTTAAAGGTCCTTTAATATGTCTGCTATAGCGCGATAACCATAATATACCTTCATTTGGCTAGAAGGTTATCATACTGTCCAAAAATGCATACTGTGACACCCCTAGCAAAAGAACGTTACCAAGGGTAAGTAACTTTCTCTTTCCAGTTCATCTTTAATACTCTGTGTGTGCTAGGCCTACCTTGTCGGCCAAGAGTTTCCTGATGCCACTGGTCTTCGCATACTTGACTATTAATAATTCTCTCCATGAGAAATTCTAAAGATGGGGGAAACGCCATCTCCAACCCTGAGTCTTTGATCTATATCCCCAACTACACTATTTCAAGTGTTTGAAAACCATTCTCGGCCTGGGGACTCAAGTTAGTCCTAATCTTCAGAACCCGCTGAGAGTTGCAGTAGTGAGGGGAGTGGATGGTTGGATCCCCACTGTCCTCTGTACCTCGTTGCTTTCACACTTCTTAACCAAAACTCAAGACATCCTGCCCTCACTCTCCTCTACTCCTCTCCCTCCTCCCTCCCCTGCTCTCAAGCTGCCCATGTTCCCCCTCTCCTCTTCCCTCCTACTCTCACTCCCGCCCATAGCACTGGATGAGGTCTCTAGACAAGTCTGCTCTATGAAAGTCTCCCTTGCACCATCCTTGGCCGATTTCTGTAATCACTTGTTTGCCACTGGCTCCTTCCCGCTACCCCTCACTCACTCCCTTGTGCATCCTCTCCACAAGAAGCCCTCCCTTGACCCCTCCTGCTAACTACCGCTGTATCGCTATTACCCCCTTCCTGGGCAAACTCGCGGGGAAGCTGGTCCTGTCCAGAATGACCTCCATGTCTCCACGACCACCAGTCACGCCTCGAAACAGCCAGAGTCACAGAAACTGCTCTACTGAACACCCGTGAAGACTTAGTCTCAAATCTCGATTCCAACTCTCCAACCGTTCTTATCCTTCTGGATCTTTCCTCTGCCGTTGACACAGTTAAACATGCCACCCTGACCTCCTTGGCATCATGGACCTGGAATTTGGTTGACCTCATTCCTCTCTGATCACCCTTCCTAGGTTTAACTGGGCCCTTTTCTCTCTCTCTCTCCCCTATCACACACTCCGTCTGCAGCGTCCATCAAGGCTCTATCCTCTCGCTGTAGCTCTTCACCATCTACCTCCTCCTCTGGCCCATCTGATCTACTCCTTCTCTTCTCACTTCCAGTGTTATGCAGATGACACACAGCTCTCCTTCAAGCTCGCCTCTACTGTCTCTTCTTCCTCCTCTCTCATCCCTGACTGACTGGCAGCTATTCAGGTTTGGTATGCTGCCAATGATCTCTGCCGTAATGCCAGTAAAATTGGGATCCTTCTCATTGGGACCCCTGCTCCCTCCTACAATCTGGCCGACCCTCTATGGGTCCCCTCCCCTTACCCTCTTGTGCAGCAAAGATCTTGGAGTCCTCTCCTCCTTCTCCTCCTCTCTTCTTCTCTTCTCACATCGTGGACCTTGCCAAGAAGGCCCACTATCAGCTGCACCTCCTCCGAGGCATTCTCCCATGCGGGCCTTCCCCCAGAAACTCAATTTGGAATGGATTGGGTCTTCCCACGTATTCCTCATCTTTGATATTCAAGTCGGCTTGCAGGATGCTTTAAAATGTTCTTTTCAGAAGTTTGAGTCTTGTTCTTCCACGGCCTCTGTAGCGTTCCTCATGATGTTGACGCTGTAATATGAATCACATGCAGTGACCGTTAGCGCAGTTCTGTTTTTTTCATCTTTGCTGCATGCTTCGGAGCTACTCGCCTTGACAAAATTTCAATTGGGTTGATGCTTCAATCAAGAATTCGATAGGTTTTCGACATGTCCTCGATACCCAAGACAGGTTTCAAATGGTGTGCAGACTTTGGGGCGAAAATGTCCATCACAGACCCTCACTGAATCGGTCTCTGGTGTTTGGGGAAAGGCCACAAGGTGGACAACTGTGGTTCATGTCAATCTATGACTGTCAAGGTCTTGTGGGAAGGAAAGGGAAACTTGATGCAGGAAAGCCCCCTCCCAAATCCCCATCCGTTACCCCGTCCAAAAGAGAATTGTCCCCCGAGTATAGGGATCTTTCCCCTGAGAGAAAGCGTCTGAAGCAATCGGAGACGTTCAAGGTCCAGTTCATAACGCTCATCCTCTTCTCACGAGAAGAGAAAGAAGCAGCATTGCAGGTCATCGTCATCTTCTCCCGAAAAAGTTTAGTTCCCTAAGAAAACTTTGACTCCAACAAAATGGGAAAACCTCTGCTTAAAAAAGCTTTACATTTTTCCGAGGCAAGTTCCTCCAAGTGCCCCTTTCAAGGAGTCAAGGAAACATAGCCACCGCTCCATGTCTGACAAGACCAGTAGGGAGTCTTGTGTGTCTCCTTCTCACGTGACTAACAGCCAGGGAAGAGCGGCTCCTCGAAGAAAGTCAAAGGAGTCTTCATCGACACACAAGAAAGAGCCTGTTCCTACCCCATCAAGGCCTTTAACTCTGGTATCGAAGCCTTCTTTGAAGCTATTGAAACCGTCGAGTATGTCTTCTGAGCCTTCCAGGCATGTGATTCATTTAAAGAAGTCGAAGCACATTAAACCGTCGACCCTCAACGTTTTTGACACCATCAGAGCATTCAGTTCTTCCGAAAGGCTGTTAAACCTATTGTTGAACACGCCAAGTCGTTCAAACCCATGCCTCGACCAGATTTCTATCGAGGAAGATAAGTGATATGATATTTATAACATGCCTCTACACAAGGGTTTCTAGGCGCGACAAGACAAGGAGGGGGAAACAAAGAGAGGACAAAATAATGATCATACTAGGCCTTGTGTCATTCAGATCGTGCAAGGGCAGGGAAGAGGGTAGGGGCAAAGTGCCAGGGGGAGGGGAATGGGGTAGTGCAGTTAACACACAAGTGCAGCCAGCGAGTGGCTCATAAGTGCAGAGAGAAGGGACTGTAGGGTTGCAGATACAGACCCTTAAGTGCTGGGGAGCCCGGAGGGTGCTGGGGAGCCTGGAGGCAGTACAAGGGCAACTGGACATGCAGGAGCCTGGGCCCGAGTTCAGAGATTGCCAGGTGACCAGTGCACAGAGTAGTCAGGTGCATCAGCAAGGGAGAGGAAGAGAGAAAGCGGAAGCGAAAAAGGTCTTGAGTTGCTACCGGAACCTGAGGTGGTTCTGCTCAAGTTTGAGAGACGCAGGGAGGCTGTACCAGAGGGAGGCCCACGCCGAGGAGATAGATCTGCCCCCAACTCTCTGTTTGGAGAAGCATCTGACCCTCAGAGTTCGCGGTGGATGAGCGAAAAGCTCAAGAAGGAACATGTTTTGAAAGAGAAAGTTGGAGGTAGAGCTGTCCCAGGCCCCAGAAAGCCTTGTGAACGATGCAGAGGGTCTTGAAGTTGATGCTTGCAGCCATGGGGAGCTAGTAGAGAGATCTCCGAGCTGGAGAGATAGGATTCATGGGCTTGAGGCCTAGGACAAGTCTCACAGTCCTGTTCTGGATAAACTGTAAAGGTTGTAGAGTAGAGGCAGGAAGATTTAGGAAGAGGCTGTTGCAATAGTCCAGCCTAGAGAGGACCAGAGCTCTGGAGACAGTGAGCTTCTGAGGAGAAGTGAGAAAAGGAAGAATACCTCTGAGGAAGTTCAGCTGATAGTTTAAATTCTTAGAGATGTCAGAGATGTAAGGAGAGGGTTGAGTCGAAGATGACACCAAGGTTCTTAGCCTCGCAGGAAGAGGGCCCAGAGTGGGTGGCCAGAGAGAGCGAGGAAAGGGTGGAGCCTGTGTCCCAATGAGGATCTCGGTCTTCCTGGCATTAAAGCGGAGATCATTGGCGGCACACCATTCCTGAATTGCGCCCAGAGAGTCTGGTATGAGAGAAGAAGCAGAGGTGGCTGAGGGGAGCCTGAAAGAGCGCTGAGTGTCATCCGCATAACATTGAAAATTAGAGGAGAAAGTAGCGATGCGGTGGGCAAGAGGTGCCCGGGAGAGAAGTTAGACCCCTGGGCAACACCACAAGTAGAGGGAGAGAGAGACAGACGTGTCATGCTCACAGGGGTTAAGACAGGGGTTAGGACCACATACTACACCTATAGGCCCGATAAACATTCTCACACCTGGGAAGGCTGGACCACATTAATGCACTGCTGGCAAAGGCAGTAATTGTGACCATGCTCCTCCAACATGGCTGCCTGATTGCCTTCAGACTTTCTGTAAGATTGACACTCTAATTAACAGGGAGTGGCCCAAGGCTATAAAAACACGCCCTGGGTCCACTACCGGCTTCGCGTTTGTTCTGCTCTGTACAAGCAGCAGCTTAACGCTTACCGCGTTAGCTCTATCCCTCATTTCCAGGACATTGCGTTCTCTTATGCCTCATTCCAGGAACCGCGTTCGCTGTATCCCTCATTCTAAGAACCAGACTCTACGCTCCTGAATCAACCTGCTGCGCCACTCTCCGGCTATTCAGGTATCTACTGGAACACACCATCTGCAAAGTAACAAAGAAGAAGGCATTAGCACATGAAAGGTAATTTGCAAAACGATGCATCGGCAGTGCCACAGCTCAAGGAAAAACTATTGCAACACTTACCTGCCACAATTCATTTAGAGTTCACAGCTCCCATCAGGACACTGCAAAAAGGACATTAACACAGGAATAGATACTCGCAATGCAACTTGGCGCCAGTCGCAAGTTCATCAGGAATATCATTGCAGCAATGGTATGGTATAGCATGGCAGAATTCACAAGTAGGGGAAAAGGTCCCCAAGGACATAAAGAAAACAGTGCAACCACTTTTAAGGCAAGAGACATTAGAGAAGTTCCATTTTGGACAGAACCTCTCTCATCTGGACACCAAGCATGTCACAGCAGGACTGGACAGGCATCGACCAGTAATGGAACTGGTCACTGGTGTCAACCAGCATCCTACGCCAGAGCATAAACCGGTGAGTCCAGTCATTCTCAGGGGTGTACATTGAGAGAGCAGGGAAAGGGGTAATCTGTATCACCTCCTACACACTTGCGACTACTCCCTCTTTTTCTAGGACCCTACGCTACACTCGGGGAAGCCCTCACCATGCTCTATTCAGTACTTCTTCATATACTTCAACCCCTCCTCCCCCCAACAGGACTGTGTTCCTCACTCCCACTGTACGTGTTTGGGGAGTAGGAGTGGTTGGGACCACACAGCTCCACAGGAAGTCCAGACACTCCTGCAAGGCTCCAGGTAAGCGTTACAAGAAGAGAGAGAGGAAAGACCCCTGTTTGACCTGAGAGGGTTGTTGGTGAGAAAGGAGGTCAACCAGGCAAAGGCCTGATCTGTAATATCAAGGTTGTCGTGGAGCTGATTGAGTAGGATGGCATGGCTGACCGTGTGCAAAGCTGAGGATAGATCGAGAAGAATGAGGACAGAAGGGAGATTAGAGTCAAGATTGGAGAGCAAGTCTTCACGGGTGTTCAGGAGAGCAGTTTCCATGCTTCTGGCAGCTCTGAAGCAAGACTGGTGGTCATGGAGGCAACCAACAGATTCAGTATGTAGATTAAGCTGGGAGATGGCCAGCTTTTCCAAGAGTTTGCCCAAGAAAGGAGTAATGGAGATCGGGCGATACTAAGCCAGAGAGGAAGAATATGACGTGTGGGTTGCTGACACCTGTGCTCGCTCTACCACCGACCACTGTCAAACTTCAGCTGATGGGTTGATAGCGATATTAAGAATTTACATCTCTCCACCATTTGAATCGTTGAATGTTGTACAAATGCCAATTCTGCAAGTATAATGTGTAGATAGGTGGGCCTGTGTCTACACCGGAACTGGAGGTTGAGGCCAGATATGTACATTTGTTGTCTACTATGTTTAGTGGTGGGTTGGGGTGGTCGTCACCGTAGGGCGAACTATTTGAAGATTTCAACATGGTTCTTTGATGTCCTTATCCTGTTGAGGCGTTAACACAAAGTGGTATTCTACACCGTCCGATATTTGCTTCGCAGTATGGCCCCACGCCACTGCTATTTCAGAGATGGTTACACGGCAGCAGCGCACCCCACTGTGGCTGCAATGGTTGTTCTGGAGATTGTGGTGTTAGCATGCCCCTGTTGGGCTTGTGGTATGGCGGGGGCCAAGTTGGGGTAGGCCTGGTGGTACTTGTACAGGGGGGTGGGGGTGGAACACTGCCAACTGGGTTGGGGCAGTGAGGGTGGCGGGTGGATATGTTGGGGAAAGTTATACTAAAAACGGCAGAGGTGGAAGAGCACTACATGTAGCAGATGAGCGACACAGTGGATACACTGATATTGGCATACCTACACGAGGTCATACTAGCTGGGATGTCCCCTGAAGTGAAGGGGTGGCCATGAAAATAATGTCATGGAATGTCCGGAGGCTCAGTAATTTCACCAAAGCCTGCAAGGTCAAAGCCTACGCCCAAAGGAACGGGTTAAAGATACTTATGTTACAGGAAACACATGCCCATGGTCGACTGGCGATGGGTATTGCACCGTCCTGGGGGGCAAACAGATTTTACACAACCTATTCCACACAGGCTAGGGGAGTCCAGACACTAGTTGATAAATCGGTTAAATTTACGCAGAAAAAAGCTATGTTGACCCGAAGGGCAGGTATGTCATCCTTCATTGTATAATGGCAAACGATGAGTACCTCATAGTAAACACATATGGGCCCAACATGGACACCCCAGCTTTCTTTTACACTGTTGCCTCCATACTCCTGAGCTATGTTGGGGTCTGGATCATCTTGGGGGGGGAGACATGAACTTAATAATGATATAGGTTGGATAGAACAGGAGCTGCACCTAGGACCCTATCACGAGCAGCACATAGACTACAAATGCACTGTACGTCACTTGGTATCTGAGACATCTGGAGGGTCCTCCACCCCCACCAACGGGAATACACGTACTACTCGTCGGTACATGACAGCTCTTCCACGATCGACCTCTTTGTGATATCTGGCACACTAATAGGCAAGGACGAAGATACACAAATACTCGCCCGCACACTATATGACACTATATGACCATGCCCCAGCTACTGTGTCTATCAAATTAGGATAATCTCCGCCGGCCTGTAATTCATGGCGCTTTAAATCTGCTGCCCTTCTTGATATAGTGTTTAAAGCCGACATCCTGGCGGACATCGAAACCTTCTTTGAATGTAACACACTATAGGACACAACAGCGGGGGTCCTTTGGGAAGCCTTTAAGGTATTTATCAGGGGGATGTCCATCTGGAGGGAGGCGGGTATACTGAAAGCGATAAGGAATGACCTACTGGTCCAGATTACAAGAACTGGAGCAAGAATGCATGACAGCGGCCAACCCTGCTAAATTCGCACAGATAAGGGAAGAACTTGAGGTCTTCGAGTCACAAGCCTTTTGAGAAATTCACTACTTCAGTCGCCCACAGGCTTCTAGGAAGTATGGGGAAGGGGAGAGACCGGGAGAACACTAGCTAAACTGATTTGGGGAGAATGGGGTCAGACCCAGATCGAGTCCATTAAGGATACACAAGGTGTCACACATTGGACGGACAAGCGGATACTGGAGGTCTTTGCTCAGTCTATGCTAACCTTTACACGTCACCCCGAGAACATAGTGCACAACATATACGAGACCTTCTCGAACAGATCCCCATGACATACATTTCCCATTCGACCAAGGACCAACTGGACTCCATGATCACGTTGGATGAAATTGTTAAGGCTATCAGATCTCCCGAAAGGCAAGACCGAAGGGCCTGACGGGCTCACGCCTGAATTTTACCAGGAACACATAGCAGTACTTGCCCCCAAACTGTTAAAGTTTGGACTGAATCACTCCGAAACTCCCCCCCCCCCCTCCTTCCATGCATGAAGCGGTTATAACGGTATTACTCAAGCCTGGTAAACCCGGCAATGACTGTGGCTCATACAGGCCCCTCTCCCTCAAGAATATTGATACCAAGTTATTTGCAAAGATAATACCAAACCGGTTTCTCCCAATTATGACGCTTCTGGTGCATGATGACCTGGGTGATTTCGTGCCCGGGAGATCCACTTCCCATAATGTCAGACGGTTTTTCAATGTTATGTCCAGGATTGATCAGAGCTCGGATGCCGTGGCGGACACGCTAGATGCCCAAAAAGCTTTTGATATGGTCTCATGGCAGTATATGTGGTCGGTCCTGGAAACGATGGGGTAGATCCCAATTTGATTGGATATATCAAATTGTTATATACGGCCCCTGCAGCTAGAGTCAGAGTCAATTTGCTAACACCTACATTATTCACACTCTACAGGGGCACCTGGCAAGCAAGGCTGCCCATTCTCCCCGATTCTCTTCGTGTTGGTTATCAAACCAATGGCGGACTACATCAGAGCACGGCATGTCCATAGGGGAATACGCCTGAAAGACACATCGGAAATAATATCCTTATATGTCGATGATATTATTGTATATTAGAAATCCCGCTATACACCTGGACCTTATTTTGCGAGATGTGACGCGCATAGGCACCTTCTCGAGCTTTATGATCAACTATTCTAAGTCGGAGATATTCCCTCTCACGTATGCAACCCAACATGTGTAGGAATACCCTCTCCGCTGGTCCCCGGGGGGAATAAGATATCTGGGAGTCCAAGTGTCCCTATCCAGGCCGACCCTGCTAGCTGAAAACTATACCTCTGTCGCACAACAGGTTGAATCGAAAATGATGAGATGGCGCGCTCTCCCGCTATCGTTGGCTGGGAAACTCTCCCTGATTAAGATGATCCTGGCCCCTAAGCTACTGTACATCTTTGGGAACATACCCATTTGGCCAGGGAAGCAATATTTCGAGAGTCTACACAAATGATGTGCACAGTTTCTATGGCATGCTAGCGCAGTCTGGAAGAAATGGTCACATTTTACTATCATATGAGAGAGGGGGTTTCACCGCCCCTAACCTAACATTATATTGGATAGCCGCTCAGGCCCATATCCACCTTCTGGTACCCAAGTCCAACGGCCCCACCACATGTTAAGTTGGAAACGCATGCTGCGGCCGAGGTAAATATAATGACGCTAATATTCTGTTGTGACAATGCGACTGACTCTCTGTTCGACCCCATTGTGGCCAAGCTGCTAGTATGGAACCGGCTACTATGCCCAACGATAGAGTCTCGCCCCTACTACAAGTGGCTCCCTATCTGGGCATTTCCTGGGCTTGAACACACACATGATAAATTGCTAGCCCAGCACTGGGTGGCTCTGGGGTACCAGGCATTGACCGACCAATTCCCCAACGGGAAATTTATTACCCCACTGATGTGGCGCCAGGGCCACTCTGGGTCGGCGCTTGAGATGCTACAGTACTATAGACTCCGGGCTGCCTTCCGCGCCATGTCGCCCTCTTACCTGGATGAACCCCCTGATGCCCCGGAGGGTCGCCTACATGGCCAACTCGAGCGGTGCCCGTGGGATGGTCTCGTCCTTATATGAAATGCTGCTAGCAAAAGTCCCAGTCGAATCCTCTAAAGCTTTGAACAAATGGGCGGAAGAATTGGGCCTTGATATCTCAGACGAATTGTGGCAGAAAATGTGCTCCCACACGAACAGGGTGTCTCAACTTCTGGTTCAGATGTATGCAATATAAACTGTTGAAAAAACTATACTACACGCCCCATAAAATTGCTAAGTTTACTCAAAATAATGTACACACCTGTGCTAGATGTCGAATGGAGGGGGCTGACCATTTGCACATGTTGACCCAAGCCCGCTAGGGGTGCTGTTTGGAATATGGAACACAGATGACACCAGAAAGATGGCCACATTTTTTAATACAAGTTGCATGGTGGCCAAGAAATTTGTGCTACAAAGTTGGAAGAGCCCTTCTCCCCCAACCTTTCAAAAGTGGCTTAAGGCGCTCACTTGGTCCCAGACCTGTGAGGAAGAATATATTAATTCACTCCCACTGCACTCCCGTCCTAAGAATGTGTGGCCCACTTTTAATAGTTAGCTTATCAGACAAGCCTAAGGAGCTTCGGAACATTCTCACCCAAGTCCCCATGAGTGTAATCTGTAATGCCTAGGTGAGCTATAACAATCAGCTCTCAAGAAGTTGCAATACCTTGCTTTGTATGAACTCTGAATTGTGTATATGTAAATCGTGTCTTCTGCTCTGTTGTATGTGTTTGCTGTACACTTCCGCCAATAAATAAAAAAAAAAAAAAGCTGTCTTGCTTGTCATTAGGAGTCTAAATGGAGGCCAAAGTGAGTTTGTGTGATAACATACAAAAATCCCCCAACAAAATAATTCCCAAACATATTTCCAAATAAGAACACATAGGTAAGGTAGGTTAATCAAGCGTTTATCCTTTGGGGGACCTTACATTACCCTTATTGTCCCCTCAACAGATGGTGTCAGGATTATAATAATTGCAACTGTGACCCTTAATGTGATAAGAGCCTTAAACAAGAGAACAGAGGTTGTAGGCAGAGTTGCTTAAAGTTGGCTGTTCCGCATCTAGAACTTGAGGCCTCAGTGTGGACGTTGTGTACTGAGCCCAGGTCTTTCTTGGATGAGCCCTTGGCGGAGGGTCCAGCCTCGCCTTTGGCCTCCTAGCCGAGCCACCAGACATGGGTCCTGAGTTGGGGCATTGAGTCAGTCTTTTCATCCGGAGACCAGGCACACGTGGGAGCCTCCATGAACTCCACTGGTTCTTCCTCAGAGCTGATGGCCTAGTGCTGATTTTGGTATTCGGAGAGAAGCTTGAGGAGAAACCTCCGTCTGTACCAGACCTTCTGTGATTGGACCGAGGCCGACACGACATTCAGCTTGCGCCGGTTAGCGAGAGTGCGTGGTGAAAGATCTTGAAAGAAGGAGATTGTCACTGTCAGATCTCTCTGCCATCGCAATACGGCATTAGGGAAAGGAAGTACAGTATCACAAATCAAGTATAGACACATCCACAATCAAAACATGCTTAATCGCAATATAGATGCGGGCCGTAGCAAAAGAACACTCTACCTGCCCAGAATGCAGCATGGTGCCTGGAAGGTAGCCTGGCAACACTGGTGTCCTCTGCATTGCAGGATGTCTCGCCCTGCTCTGACGGTATCACGTAAACCTAGTCACATGATATGTCCTTTATAAGCTCCTCCCATTGAATCTGCCGGCGCTTCTGAATTTTCTTCGGTAGCGTTACAGATTTTGCTATCCTGTTTCCTGACTTCCTTAATTCCAGTTTTCCTGACCCCCCCCTTATGACCACCGACCGCTACTGTTTTGCATTTTGAACTTCGAATTTGAACTCGCTGCCTGTTCCCTGCCTGACCACGGACCGCTACTGTTTTTCCTTGGACTCTGATTCTGCCTGCACTGCCCGCACCCTGCCTGATCACGGACCGAATTTGGAATTGCCTTGGATTACGTTAAGTATTTTGCTGCCTGCACTTTGCCAGATTTTGGACCGCTCCTGAACCGCATTGGATTCTTTTTCATCTTTTGCTCCACACTGAACTTTGTACTGGACTTGGGAAGTGCCTTTGTTTTCTGGAACTCACGAGTACACGGACTAGAGACTTTCGGGTGTACTTCGTGGGTTTGTTTTGTTCTTCTCCTGCAAATCAACCAGGGATCTTGCCACGAACTTCTGCAGCTCCCGAACTCTGTTACCGTCGGACATGAGTCCAATTACGGTAAGACTGCTAACCTGGTATTAGGGATCTCCTAGTATTAACTGATATTTATTTTTTGCCATAGTCGGTTATTCATTACTTTGCTTTCTATGCTTAGACATCAGGTGCCTGCATCATACCAGCCGTATCTAACACTGCCATACCTGAGTTAGCAGGTTAGTGGTACACTGTGTATGATCTATTGTATCGGCTTACTTGTCTACGCATTACTGATACTTGCCTTGTTTTCAGCTGGTGGTGTGTCCTCCTGCCTATCGTGTCTCCACTTCTACAGCGCCTGGGTCATCGGTCTCCTGTCTTTCCATTAATAGACCATTCTGTTTGTAGATTCTAAGAATCAGACAGGTACATTATTTGGAAGACTTCCTCTTCTACACAACGAGGCAACTCGCTCCATTTCAAGTAATTCATTGCTCGGACAGTCTCCCCTCGAAATTCAATGGGCTCCCTCTTACGTGCGGCCGCATAATAGCGTCTTTTTAGTGAAAGAAATGCACTGTCGACAGTACATCAGGCATAAGGGTGCAGCACTGCTGGGCGGATGAATAGACTTGGTGAGTGCTATCTAAATCCAATTCCTCTGTGCCAGGGAGATCAAGAAAAGATCAGAATAATTTGCAGACCTAGTTGGCTCCTGCTTTTGGACGTGGCGTAAAATCCCTCAGAGATGGATGTTGATTCTTCATTACCTATTTTCACGGTCCTCCTGATTGCTCCAGATTAACTCCAGGTGCTCTTCCAGCCCAACTATCTGATTCATAAGTGCAGCCTGGTCTTAAGCCTACTCCCATAATGTAGCTTCTACATCAGTCACTCGAGATTAAAGTCCCAGCATGTGGGTGTTCAAGTTGGCTATGAACTTAGCTAAGTTGTCACTGGAGGCAGGATAGCAAGCATGTTGAGGTGGTCCTGTTTAGTCGGTAAGAAATCCATTTGGTCGGCCATGGCGCGACCGGGGGGTGAGGTGGGTGAATCTGTGCCCGAATAGCCTGCAGATTCTTGGGCTTGCTGTCTTGCATGGTGAGAAGAGATTTAATGTCTGCTAAAGTGGTTTTGCCTGTGGATTTGGGCATAGCAGGGCGGGAAGGGTATTATGATTCTGCAGGGAGGCCAACAGCCCGTGCCGGAAATATGAACAGGGGGGACGATGTACGTCCTGGAGCAAGACTGTTCACCAGCCCATGGCGGTCCCAGCCAATGACCGTTTTTAACAGTGGGCACACAAAGTCTCACTGCCAGGGGTCCAAATTCCCCCGGTTTCCAGGTGCTAGTGGAAGTGCCAGGTTTGATGCCACACCACAGGCTATTGTTCACACAGTTGTCAAAGAGGCACAGTTTCCTCTGCATTGGTTGGCAGCAACGTGTAGGACTATAGAGTGGGCTGTAGGTTCTGTGAAAAACCAGAGGGTGTTTCACAACCTATTCCCCAGGTATCCCACACTTAGGTGGCCAGGAAAAGGCCATTGTTTTTGGATCCCGACCCTGGGGGTTGTGAGAAACCAGAAGGTGTCTCACCCGCTAGTCCCCCCAAATCTCGCTCTCTCAGGTGGCCAGGGCACGGCCAGTGCCTTTGGATCCAGACCCTGGGGGTGGACCAGTGCGGGAGGATCACCTGGGTGAGAGGTCTTCGGAAGTGGGACACCGGATGGCAAGACGCAGTATATCCCTCCCTGTAACACCTTTACCCCATCCTACCTGATAGGATATTTAGAAACTCTATACCCCCCCCCTTTTCCTGCCCAAACACTTTCACACAGACAGCTCGCTCTGGGAGAAAACACTCGCACCCTAGCCATGTACCTGACATGTCCCACTACTATGGTCATGCAAGGGTAGGCAATTACTGTCACTCACACCTGACTTCCATTAAACTTCCCCACACGGATAAAAGACAGAGCACACTCTGAGCGAGGCAAAGCACATGAAGGTTCCGCAGTTTCAAGTTGACAGCTGAACGAGGGGAGAAAGACAGCAAACCGAGGAGGGTTCGTAAGAAGGGAAGCATCCTTGACCTTTTCGGCAAGACGCTGTTACTTTCAAGAATCCTACAAGGCAGAAAGCCTAAGACCGGGAAACCAGACATGAATCCTGCATTGTGTGTCAGAGATACTGAGGGCCTTCCTGCGTAACTGACCAAGGCGGGGAGGAGTAGCAGACGCTTAGTGGTATTGTCATTGTCTCCAAGAACAAAAGTTCCGACAAAGAGATCAACACAGCCTGTGAGTTGGTGAGACTGATGCGAGACAGGTCTATGTTGAAGTCAAGGATGCAAGCGGCAACATTGTATAACGAGCGCTGGAACGAACATTGTTTTAAAAAAATATATTTTTATTCGTTTTCAAAACAATCAACACACAGTGCACCGAAACACAGTGCATAAAACAAGAACACTCCCCAACTAACCCTCCACCCCCAACTCCCCACACCCATATAGAGTCTGGCAATCTACAACGTCCTCTTTCTAACTTATGATCATCACATCTCCCGCACCATCTGATGAGCTATCCATTTCGGGTTCCTCCATGCCAGAGCCCGACAGTGATGCAACAAAATGTTTCCAAGCTGTAAGCGTCTCTGCCTCTTCTCCCCCCCACCCCCTCTACCCACTTCTTCCCTCCATAGCACCGTTTCTGCACCCGTCCATTTCAGGAGGTCCCGCCACCAGGCTTCCGCGTTTGCCCTCCCACTTGCCTTCCAGCCCATCTCTATAGGATGTAAGCCAGATCTTAAAGTTGGCTCACATGTTTAAGTTTGCGTGGTCTCAGGAATCCCCCTACCATGCACGCCCACAGAGAATCCACTTCCAATTTAATCTCCTTATTAGCTAGGAGATGCGCTACTTCTCCCCAGTAGCTAGCGATCTCTGGGCATGCCCAGAACATATGTACCATCCCAGCATCCACCTCCCTGCAGTTCAGGCATTTCTGTATAGTGGCATTTGTAAACCTAGCAATTTTCTTGAGGGGTCATATATGCCCTGTGTGTAATGTATAGCTGAATCTGTTGTAGTCTTACATTTCTTGATACTTTGTTATTTATGCATCCTCACCCATAACCCATCACCAATTGTCTCTCCACTTACCTCTTCCCAGTCTCGCCTCATCTGCATCACTTCCTTTCCAACCCTAGACATGATTATTTCATAAATTCGGGAGATCTCGTGACCTCGTTCTGACACCTCCTGAAACGTTTCTATGGCAGCATCTGGCTGCTGGGTCAACTCTACCTCCGACCACGTCTTCTTCGCCAATGTCACCAACCTAGCATATGTCATATATTGTCCACTATGTAAGCCAGTGTCTACTCTCAATATATCAAATTCTATCCTCCCCTCTTCTTGCCATACATCTCCTATGGTTGTCACACCTACTGGTTCCCAATGTTCTCTAATGAACTTCCTCAGTTGTTTGTCTACGCACTTCAGCGCCACAAAGGGCACCTGCGGGAATCATGGCAGCGGGCTTCCCATCATCAGGCAGGCTCTATGCCAGATCTTCCTACCCAAGTCTAACAATGCAGACCTCATACCCTTTGGAGGATCTGCCACCCACATCCACTCGTTCAGAAAATAGGGTGCACACTCTGTTCTTAGCAATCTGGACTCCGGTGTGGTGTCCTCAGATAGCCATCTTGCCACATAACGGAGCTGGCCAGCCAGATAGTACACCTCAAAATTGGGCAGTCTGATCCCTGCTTGATCATACAGGTTTTGCAATTTCCAGAGGGCTATCCTATTCCTCAAATTGTGCCAGATGAACCCTCTACATATACCTTTTAGGTATCATGTATGGAACATTTGCAAAATTGTGCAGTATTCTGCATAATGCTATCATCTTAAGCAGTGCCACCCTACCCATCATGGTCAGAGGCATTCGCAACCCAGAATACTATGCTACGTTCGATCCTCTCTACTACCTTCTCTGTGATGTTCTTATATTCATCCTCAATCCTGTGATATATGTCCGCCCCAGGTATCTAGAGGTGCCAATTGCCCACCCAATCTGTAATACTGGTAGCTCCTGTTGTGGTGGTACTCCATATCTGCCCAGGGGGAACATAGTGGACTTTCGTGGATTAATCGTTATACCTGACAACATTGCATAGCGTTCTGTTACTTCTAGAATATACTGCAAGTTCTCCGAGGGGTATTTCAGGTACAGCAGCATGTCATCAGCGTATAGCGATATCAAGTGCTGTCCCCCTTTCGTGCTAATGCCTACCTCGTTATAGTGATGCCTTAAGTATATCGCCAAAGGTTCCAGCGCTAAAATGAATAGCATCAGGGACCAGGGGCAACCCTGCCTAGTACCTTTGCTCAGAGTCCATAGTTCCAAGATAATCGGACCTGTCCGGACCGGGCCACTGGTTCGTTGTACAATAATTTAGCCCACTTCAAGTATGCTGGTCCCATTCCATAGTCCTTCAAGACCCCCTTCAACCATGGCCATTTGACAGAGTCAAAGGCCTTTACCGCATTTAGTCAGACTATTGCTATTTCCTGGGAGCTCCCCTCTGTCTGGTCTATGATATGATGTAGCCTCCTGAGGTTATCAGAAATACACCTTCGGGGAACATATCCCGTTTGGTCGTGATGTACTAAGGAGTTTATCATCGGCTTCAGCCTGTTTGCCATCACTGCAGTAAGGATCTTGCCATCTTGGTTCAGCATTGATAGCGGTCTATAGGCTCCACAGTCAGTACTCAGTTTGTCTGGCTTGAGGAGCGGAATGATGATGATCGCCTCCCTGAGGGTCTCTGGCAACCTGCCTTTGTCAAACGCTTCGTTCAGCATAGCCAGCATTGGTGGGAGTAGGTCAGTCTTACACGTTTTATAAAACTCGCTCGGGAGACCGTCTGCACCCAGAGCCTTATTAGTGGGTAGGGTCTGGATTACGTTTTCTAGTTCTAATGTGAGTGGTGCATCTAATCTCTCTCTATCCACTTCCCCAAGCTTAGGGAGATTGATCTCTTCCAAAGTCTCCAATATATCAATGTCCTCTTCTTAGATCGTCTCTGCGTATAGCTCTTGATAGTATCTATAGAAGCGCTTGTTCACTCCTTCCTGGGTGTCCTCTACCAAACCATCTCCCCTGTCTATTTCTCGAATTGCCTGTCTCGGAGCATCACTCTTACACAACCAAGCCAGCAACCTGCCTGGTTCATCACCTTATGCATACTGTCTTTCTATGTATCTTCTATAATTCAAGTTGCTTAATCTTTCCCAATGGGTTCTACATTCCTCTTGTAGTTTGCGTATGGCCTCGGCCTTCCCTGGGGAATCTGCCCCTCCTTGCATTTTATTCTCGATCTCCCTTTCTGTGTTTTGCAAATCCTTCATTATACCTCCTTGCAGTCCTTTCGACTTTGAGATCGATTCTCCCCTCACTACCACCTTAATTGCTTCCCACAGCGTGCCACCCGACCTCACACTCCCCTTCTTAAGCTCAAAGTATTCCTTTCTAACCTTCCTCAAGTCTTCTCTAAATATACTATCTTTAAGCGCTTCAGCTCTAAGCCTCCACGTCGGTATCCTCGGCCTGGGCGGAGGGACCCGCCACATCATGACCAACGGCGCATGGTACGTTAGGACTGCTGCCTTGTACTCAGCACTTTTCATCTCCTCCATCAGTGTGCTAGCCACAAATATGTAGTCTAACCTGGTGTGTAAGTTATGTGGGGCTGAGTAATGCGAGTTCCCCCTGTGTTGTGAGTGAAGCCTCCTCCAGATCTCAATCATGTGAAAATCCTGTGCGAGTGTATCCGGAGCTTTCGCCACTGGGTTCGGCCTAGTAACCTCATCAGATCTTTCCAGCCTGGGGTCCAGTGTGCAGTTGAAATCTCCCCCCATTATAACTGCTCCCTCTATATATGAGCTGATACAGGTTTCTGCAGTATATCCCACTGTCATTGTTTGGGGCATAAATGTTTTATATTCACCTCCCTGTTTCCCACTAGCCCTTTCAATAATACCATCCTGCCATCTGTCTCCACCTCTTGTTGTAACAATTTGAATGGGACGTGAGGTGCTATCCATGTGAGGACCCCTCTAGCATACGCTGAATGTTGCTCTCACCGTGGTCCCCTTCCATTTCTTCTTTATCACTTCTAGTTTCTTTGTTCAGGTGGGTTTCTTGTATCAATGCTATATCTATCTTCTGCCTCTTCAGGTACATCATGATCATGTTTCGTTTAATATAACGGTTTAGCCCCGTACATTCCAGGTCACTATCTTCAGATCCCCCTCTTCCCCCTCTTTCCTCCTATGTGGTCCGGGTTGTGATTGTTGACTCTTCCTATTACTCCCATGTAACCCCCCCTCCTAACTCCCAACTAAAACTAACTCAACTCCCCTTTCCCCACTCTCCCCAACCAACCCCAATTGACGCCCAGCTCCATCCCTGGAAGGAACGAACATTGTTAAACGCGTGTGATGAAAGATGCGGGTAAAGCTAAACTGCTGATGAATGTTTGAACCTGTGAAGGAAAGATGCAATACCGTTGACAGAGTGGTCCGGCACCGTGAACGAGGGAGACCAATTGTGAACATTGTGGAAAGGGGGTCTGAGCCCAAACGAGGGAACCCGTGGTCCGAGCCCGAACAAGGGAGACCAGTTGTGAACTTGTGAATGTGAAAACCCTGACAAAGGAAAGGAACCTTCATGTTGTGTTTGTTACATCAGTCCCTCTGCAATAAGAGAATCAATAAAGGGTGCAAAAGTGAGCAAAGAAATAGTGAAATGGAAAAATGCTGGGGAACAGAGGAGGAAGGAATGACAGATCAGAGAAGGGCTAAATCATTTCGTACTATCCTGACTTCATCCCTATATTTAAAGTCGTAGACTGAGACAAGCTCCCACTCCAGCTGTTACTCTTCTCTGCAGTTTCCATCTGCCAAAGTGCTAATTAAAAGTCAGTGTTGGAGTCAGCCTGCAGCCTGGATCTCTGCTTTCTTTATTAGTCGTGCGGTGTGTCAGAAGGGGCCTCTATTCAGTGTGAGCTATGAGTGAGGTGCGGCTTGACACGCTCTTTTGAACGCTCAGAGGTGCTTTCCTCTGATCCTAGTGGCTGCGGTGTTGCATTACACTGCAGGAGAGAAGTGGAGCTGCAGAAGAGTGAGAGGAAGAGCTTTGTACTGCAGTTCAGTGACCAACCCTTGGTGGGTATTTGCAAGGTCTATGGGGCCAGCACCTTGCTCCAAGGCGAGGTTTTGGGTGACATGCAGAGCTACTAGTTTTTACTAGTGGAGCTCCGTTTGTGAGTATGCAGCATCAATCCTGTGAGCAGCGGTCTCCTGATAGTGGCGTGCAAGTTTATGCATCACAGTAAGCCATAGTATGTTACAGCTGATTGTATTTATATATATTTATGAATTGCACTGTTCACATACCCTGGATTGCGAGATTCAACAGTAGCATCTGGTATCTGTTATCTGGCCTTCGTTTGCACCTCCTTTACTTTCACCCGATGCCGGGTTAATTTGCCCATTATGTTGGCGAAGTTAAGATCCTGGAAAGTAACCAGCACGAAGCGGGGGGAGGGGCTCATGGATACCTACCCTAGCATGAAGGCAGCTGGTATTTGTAACCCATCCACGCAAGCCACGATTAATTGGGTGGCGCAAAGTCAGAACGCTTTTGAATTAGTCCCTGTGGTTTAAGGGGCTGTGAAGGCATCCGAAGGAGTAGAGCTAGTTGAGGATCAGGCAATGGTTGAAGCAATGGCTAAAGCTAGTCCCAGTGGACCATCATTGGTTGGTGATTGTGAGGAAAGTTTTACCTCATCGTTGGGGGTTGTTCCAGTCGAGGAGGACCTGATTGGTAGGGTACAGAAATAATCCTCAAGGAAAGGCTCACCATTAACCTCCCTTGTAGCAGGCCTGGCAGGTCTAGCCCCAGTAAGCACCAACATAGCTTCTGGGCAGGCACTTAATTCTGGACAATGCACCTCTGAGAGTTGGGCTTGTGCGATTTAGTTTCCAACCTTATGTAGGAGTTGGATTTGGACAGTTCATCATATGTTGAGCCGGCTGATTGCAGCAGTTCTGTTGGAAGTAGGCATGGGTTGAGTCATTTCAATAATCTCCACAATTAAGGATCTTTTGGGTGATCAATTTACACCAAGACATTGTGAGATGGATGGAAGGAACCATAACATTCAAAGACCTTCTGATTGTAAATTAGTGTATTTTGAGCCAGCTAGGCCTATGGTTGCTCTTTTGGAGGAGCCGCTGTAGAGCCCCGTAGGCTCATCCCTGGCCTCTTGCCTCTTTGGCAATCAGAATCCTTTAGCTTTGGATCATCATGACTGTAATACGGAAGGGGATGTAGTTGGTGGTGGTTTTACAAATGTGAATACAGATAGCACCCTGTAGTTTGCCAAGTATTTGAATAAGCTTGGCGCTGCATGACTGGAGTTGATAGATGCCCTCAGACTCTTGTTGAATAGAGGTGAGAGAGACACAGGGAGATTGGATGTTTGCCTGGAGGCCATCAGTATGCTGACAAAATCTATGTCTAATATGTCAGCTAGGTATAGTTCCCAGAATGTGAACATCCGGGATCGGCTGGGCATTACTCTGTAGGCTACCAAATGTCTATGGCACAGGTGAAACTGGTGGAATCTCAGCTGTTGTCTATGGGAAGAGCGGTCCCTGATGTAGGCACCAAGGGGTGTTACGGGAAGACATACCCAGTCATAGAACAAAGGGTTGCAAAAAGTCAGAAGTGTTTCCACGCAAACTATAGGAGTTGGTGGGGTTTACAATGTGGCATTGGCCGGTTCCCAAGTGGATGGACATAAGGAGGGAAATTTGGACCATGGCAGGCCAGTTATTCAAAGCCCAGTTATTTGCTTTTATTTTTTATTTTTATTAGATGGTTTACATAAACTTTTACCAAAATACATCATATCATAAAGAAAAAAGATCATCATCATTACATTCATTCTTGCACTACCTTAGCAAGAACAGCCTCTAGATATTTAACTAATGCAAATGACCACTTAGGTCTTTCTCCTGCGTAAAGAGCATCCCACTAAGCTTCAGCATCGAGACCAAACAGAGGCATTAGATGTTTGCTGAAATACAAGGTCCTCAGTGGTCTCCATTTTGGACAGTATAAGACTAGATGTTTAAGGGACTCTTCATCCTTATCGCACAGCCTGCAGTTTGAGTGACCGCTTAGTCCATATCTGTAGCGAGTGGTATTGTTATGAAGAATATTTAGCCAAAATCTCAAAACTAGTTGACCATGGTTAACACTTGGAAACTTAATTATATAGGTTGGAGTTCGATTATAAGATCCTAACATGATCCTTGGTGCCGTATGTATCTTGGAAAGAGATCTCTTAATTTCCGTCTCCTCCCAGTCTTGATGCCATACCATTTTTTTTAACAAGACAGGGGTTTGTTGACTGGGTTTCTTTCGAGGTACCAAGATCAGCAAGAATCTGTAGGCATATTTGAGACCATGGGCCTCATTACACGGTAGGCGGTAAGGGTTAACGGTCACCGGTAATGGTACCGGTGACAGTTAACCCTTACCGCCTTACTACGAGGTCCCTTAGCGGGTTGGCACTTTAACGCCTGCTTTTAGCAGGCGTTAAAAACCAACCCGCTAAGGGACCTTGGTGCTAATTATGGCACCGCAAATTTGCGGTACCGTAATTAGCACCTTCCCCATTCCCATTATGCCCTATGGGGCAAAAATGGGAATGGGGAAGGGCAATGGTGGAAGGGGGAATTACCGCCCCGCCAACCTTGGAATAGGGCGGTAATTCCCCTTTCCACCAAGGCGGTGCCGGTATTTTACCGGCATGGACCAAGGTGCTATTAGCACCTTGGTCCACCGCCTACCGTGTAATGAGGCCCCATGTCTGTAATGGCCAGTCTGTATAGTTTCCAAAATTGGTTGACAAAATAGAGAATTGTGGCAGACAAGAAGAGTAGATTTTATTATAGAGTTGAAGTGTGTTCCATTTAACCCTTGCATACAGCGATAGGCGGCCAATCTCATGACGAATAACCGCCACAGGTACCACATTTGGCAGTTGTAACACTGATCGCCAGCATTTTCCTTCCAATTGATCCCATACAATAGCAGGAAGGCTAAGGCAGGCTTCAGCGGTGTATGCCAACGTAGGAAAAACTTTCTGGTTATAGAAATGGATAATCGGCATAAGTGAAAATGTACAATATTTTTTTTTTTTAAATATATTTTTATTTTATTTTAAATGAAAACAGTACAAAACAAACTTGTGGCATTATGTACAATAGGACAATTGACACTTAAGAAAACACAACACTGCATTCCCCCCAAGAGCTTATCGACAGGGTAGTTCTGTATCGACCTGGAGTGGCCGGGTGTCTTCCTCCTCCGAGGCAGTAGGTTCCCCTTGCACCCCAAACAGACCAGTAACTAACAACCTCCAGGCTACTAGGTTGCCCACATCCTCCTCCCCGCATTTACTGCATGCCTCTTGCCAGACCATGGTTTCAGCTTCCGCCCATTTTTGCAGATCCCTCCACCACATCTCTATCCTGGGTTTGTAGCATTGCTTCCAGTTCATGGCTATCCTCCTCTTAGCGAGTATATACGCTAGGTCTCTCAGTTTCCCCAGATGTCTGGTGTTCTTCGGTCTGGGGAACCCCCCTAGGAGGCAAGCCCAGGCCGTGTCAATGCTTATCGGGACCCCTTTGTCTGCTAACTTCTGTGACACTTCTCCCCAGAAGACTTCGATTACTGGGCAGGACCAGAACATATGCGTCATGTCCGCGTCCTCCTCGTTACATTTCGGACATGCTTGTCTGCCTGTGTTCGCAAACTTAGCTATCCTTTTGGGGGTCATGTACGCTCTGTGCGTGATATATAGTTGGATTTGCTGTAATCTAGCATTTCTGGACACTTTTTTATGATATCCCATAGCCCGTTCCCACATCCCATCAGTCATCTGAGTCCCCACCTCCGTTTCCCATTCTAGTCTCAAATCCATCAGGTCCTTTCCCACCCGGGACATCACCACCTCATACAATCTGGAAATCTCGTGTCCGCCCTCTGATATATCATATATCGTGTCAATCAGGGCGTCCGGATCCTCCGCTAACACCGTCTCAGGCCAAGATTTTCGGATAATCCGTACCAACCTGAGGTATGTAACGTATTGGCCCCCATGTAACCCAGTCTCCTCTTCTAGGTCTGCAAAATCCTTGATGGCCCCATCCTGCCATATATCTCCTAACGTGGCCAACCCAACCGATTCCCAGTATATTCTGATCATTTTCCTAAGTTGGCTATCCCCCGCAGTCAAGGTGACCAGTGGCACTTGCGGCGAACACAGGTCCAGGCTTTCCAGTAGCCTACATGCTCTACGCCACATTCTCCACCCAAGTAACAGCATGCCAGGGCGAAGATTTCAGTCCTGTCTAGGGACCCAGATGATCTCCTTCAAATAAAACGGGGTGCAATCTGTCCCAACCAACCTAGACTCGGGAGATTCCTCATCAGAGAGCCACTGTGTAACATATTGCAATTGGCTCGCTACATAATAGGCCTCAAAATGTGGTAATTTGATCCCTCCTTTATCGTAAAAGTTTTGCAGCTTCCACAGTGCCACTCGGTTGCGAGTGCCATGCCATAGGAAGTCCCTGCACATACTGTCGAGTTTGGTAAAGAACTTCCTAGGTATTAAGTATAGTATGTTGTTGAAGAAATGCAACAGTCTAGGCAGGACAACCATTTTAAGCAACGCCCCCCGCCCTATCATCGCCAGCGGCAGCTTCTCCCAAAATCGCATGGACGCACGGATTTTATCCACAGCAACTGCAGTATTGTGCAGATGTTCGTTTACCACAGTATGATATATGTCTATTCCGAGGTATCGGAAGGACTCGGTTGCCCAAGGCACGGGTAATACCGGTAAGCGTTCCGTGGGGACCCTCGAATAATACCCTAGGGGGAACATGCTCGACTTGCCGGGATTAACCGCTATGCCGGACAATTCGGCATACTTCTGCATGACCTCCAAAACATACTGGAGGTTCTCCTCCGGATATTTTAGGTACAGCAGCAAGTCATCGGCATATAGGGATATCAAGTGGCTCTCTCCTCCCACCTCGATGCCCACCAGGTCATATTGCTGTCTAAGATATACCGCTAAGGGTTCCAGGGCCAATATGTATAACATCGGGGACCAAGGACATCCCTGCCTAGTACCCCTACCTAGGCGCCACTTATCGGATATCACCGATCCCGTGCGCACCCTAGCCGTTGGCTGGCTATACAGCAGCCTCGCCCATCTGATATAGCCTGGCCCGAACCCGTATTCCCCCAGGACCGCGAACAGCCACGGCCACCTCACCGAATCAAATGCCTTGACTGCGTCTAAGGAGATCACTGCCATTTCAATGTACAATATTTATGACCTATCAACTTTGCTTGGGTCGATAGTTGGATAAATTTTCTGATGAGTGTTGATGGAATGGAGTTTCTTTTACCTTGGCACTAATTATTATGCCCAAGTATTTTATCGAAGGTACTGGTTTCAAACGGTGATTATGCAGGAACCGAGTTAGGTCTTTGTTTTTCCGGGTGCTTCTTTTCTCGAGAATCATGACTTCTGATTATTTTTGGGGGTTTATACGCAGGCCATTTAGTTCTACGTATTTCTGGACCGTTGTTAGCTTTTGTTGAAGGCCTCGCAGTGTTCTGTCCAATATCAGCAAGTTATCGGCATAAAACATCCAACCAATCATTTGATTGTTTATTTTTGGTGAACAGGAGGGTGTTGGGTCCATAATATGCCGAATGTCTGAGATGAAAAAATTAAACAAGGAACCTTTTTTCAGGCCAGATGTAGTTTGGATCAGTTTTGACAGGCCTTGATGGTTTAATCGAATATAAATTGAAGTGAAAGTATAAAAGGCTTTAGTAGCATTTATGAGCTTGGGAGGACATCCAGCTATTGCCATTTTTTGCCATAAACGTTATCGGTTGACTGTATCGAAGGCACTTTCTAAATCGCTCCAAGCCATATAGATGGTAATGTCTTCTAGCAAGGTTTTTAGTTTCAGTAGGTTCAGCAGGAATATGTTCAAACTACAGCCCACACCAATACAGCCGGTTTGCCTATTATCTAAGGCTCCCATTTCATATGCCCATTCAGTCAGACTTTTGAGTAGTACTGACGCAAAGATTTTTCCCAAAACGTCCAAGGCTATACGCCTGTAGTTGTGCGCGATCTCCCTTTTTAAGTATAGGTATAATAACACTTTTTTCCCAAGATTTCAGCACACAACCCTGTATTGCAATTTTTGTGAATAACTTATGAGCAAATACAGACCATTCCTCAGGTACAGATTTTAAAATGGCATTGGTCAACCCGTCCGGGCCTCGGCCTCTAGATTTACTTGCCCTTTTTATGATTGTCAAGATTTCTTCAGAATCAAAGCCTAGCTTCCATGAAGGGCTGATGGTGAGAGACGGTTGTACCGAGGGATTTTTAGCTGAAAAGTTATATAGCATGGTAAAGTGTTGATACCATGTGTGTTCAGTGATGACGTTAGATAAGGGATTGGAATCCCGTAAATTAGTTTCATTCAAAGATTGCCAGATATTTCTGGTGTTTTTTGCTTCCAATGCCAGTAACATGGCTTAAGCGTCATTTTGAAACATCTCATGTTTGTGCTATTATCCAATTACGGTACTTTTGTTTCCTCTCTTTATTAAGAGACTTCGTACTATCTTGGGAGCAAATTGAAGGGCTTTCACATCCTTACGCATGCCTTGTTTTTGTTCCAACTAACATTTATAAGCGCTATGTTTTGTAATTGGGTAGCTCTTAGCATTATGTCTCTTAGGCATTTTTCAATCTTCCAGGGGTTGTGCGAGTTTGTTGCTTGATTATCAAGCCAGACCTGAAGTTTCTCAGGAAGTCATTTTTCAATTGTGATTTTCAACGATTTTGCCTCATTTGGCATCAAGAAGCGCTTTTTTGGAGGTTTACAAATGGGTGTTTCGAAAGAACACTTTCTATCCGTCCTAGAGTCCACCATAATTTATCTCTTTTTCTCTTAAATGGACTTGTTTATTGTAGATCGTTTTCCTTGGTCGTCATAATGTATGTCGAAACCGAGTGATCTTAAGTCATTGCAAGCCTCCAGTAATACAGTGGCAAGTGCAGCCGTTGTCATGTGAAGTAACACTTTGTCATTTTGTTTCTCATTTGGAAAGGCAACAATTTTAATGTAGCTAGACTGTATCATTCTTAATTTAGGAATATGGTGTAACAAGCATATGATGTTATAGCAATTTAGTATTAGATTAGCCTTCGCATTTAATACACGTTCCAGGATTACTACATGTGTGTTCTCAAGATGAAATATAAATATAGGTTTTTTGTGAACCTATTGTTTTGTTGAGGACAAGTTTGATTTTTTTTTATTATCTCCGATTGGACAGAATTTTTTATCATTCTTGCTGATGTTTACTTCATTGATGTTGCTTTCGTTTGCTCCATCTTCATATTCATCCTCATAAATGGATAATTCTATCAACGAATCATCAGGCTCTTCTTGATCATTTGGAAGAGATGTTGACACATTGATTATGTCTCTTTCACGAGAATGTGTACTGATATTCGTTTTGCACAATTTTTTTCCCCCTGAAGATTTTTGAGGCTCTTGTGATTTTACCATGTGTGATTAAGTCGATTGTGGCAGTTTCAAGTTCATAACAAAACTTCTCGTGGTCGTAGACTTCAAGTTATTTCTAGGCATCGGTTGGTTTTTAGTTTTTTTCTTCTGAGGAGATGATTTTGGCACTTTTATTCTCACTTTCCACTGTGCCTTGTGGTTTTAAGGCAGATATTGAAGGTAGCTGGAATATCAGTTGAGCAGTCTGGTTCCATTTCAAGAGTGTTTTGTTAAACGGCCGTATCCGGCACTGTTTTCGGTGCTGGAGGTTTTTGTTTCAAAACGGGGCCTTCCTGCGTGGAGCAGCTTGGGGTCGGACTAGAAAGCAAAGAACTTGCTTAATCTCTTTCATCTGGCATCAAAGGTGCATTGGGTGCCGAACATTTTGATGGTTGCACTGAAGTAGAGCATATGGTCACTCGTAGTTCTTCAACTATTATAAGCAGCGATTTTAAAACGGCCCATCAAGTTCTTTATCTTTGGCTCCTTTCTCTCGCGCTGCTTCAATGAATAGTTCAATCAAGGTTAATTTTGAGTTCATCAAGGCTATAATGATAGCTTGGTCCCTTTTGGTTCTCAAGTAGATTCTCATAAAGTTTTAAATAAGGGGCGAACATAATAGTGACTGCTGAAATGATGTTGGCTTATAACTGGTCTTGGCTCGCCAATCAACCAGTGGGTTGTGTTTTTCTAACCATGGAATTCCTAAAATCACCTTAAACCGTGGAGCACAAATAAGGTCAAAAGACATCTTTTCCCGATGTCCTTCCTGGCAAAGCAAGTTACAGACTTCAGTACACTTCGTCACTGGTCCGGTTATTAATTGTGTTCCATCTACTACAGTGACATTTTCTACCGCAGCTTTTGGATGTATACTAATATCCATCTTGCCTGCTAGTTCGTAATCCATATAGTTTCCAATCGCGCCACTGTCAACATATGCTTCAAGAGCATACACCTTGGACGGTTGAAGGTCACTACTTAGGATGATCGGAACAACGAAATGAGAGATCTGAATTTCCTTCTTTTGGCTCGACAAAAGTTTTCCTGCTGTTCATCTTCTGCGACTTTTCTATCCCCCTTGTCTACGGCTCCCACTGGCTTTCATGGCGGTTTCACTGGACAGTTTGTTTCGCAATTGATGACCGGCTGAGTCACAATAGAGACTTAAATTCTGCTGTCTTCTTCTGTCTCATTCTTCTTTAGAGATGGAACCTCAAACTTCCCCTAACTGCATGAGCTCACGGTGACTGTCGTTGAACGATTTCCAGAGTCTCTAGAACGAACATAAAATGATTTAACCTCTGATCTAGCCCGATCAGAGTGTCGGTTCTGTAATCGGTGATCCAACTGGATGGTTAGATCTATGAATTCGGCACAACCCGTAGAAGGATTCACGACTTGCGCCAAAATATCTTTAAGTTCTCCTCTCAGGCCTCGATGAAAAAGTGTGGTTCTCTTCTACTCAGGCCATTTGTTTCAGCTATTAATCTATTGAAAGAGGCTATATAAGCCAACAATTCCTGGTTACCTTGGCGTAAAGAAAGCAACTTGTTGTCTAAGGCCTGTGCATGATGAGCAAAACGTTTTTCTAATTCCTGCCAAAAACCAGGATAGTTCCTCAGTAACTGATCATCTCTGTTCACTAAGGGTATGGACCAATCTGCAGCATGTCCTCCCAAATAAGATAACACAAATGCCACTTTGGACTGATCAGAAGGAAAGACTCCAGGTCTACATAGAAAGTGTAAATTACATTGGTTAATAAATACTGCAAAACACTGTGAATCTCCTATAAATCCCCCTGGGGCTGCTAGGGGAATATTTCCCAGTAAGACTACTTGTAGTGGAGGACTGGAAGCGATATGATATGATATCAAGAATTTGACCCTGTGAAGCCCCACCAGGGAATGGTGCCTGCCCTGCTTGGGACTGCAGCAACTGGCGACCCAATTCCTCAGTGTGCTCTCTATTAACCACCAACTCTCTCCTAAGAGAGTTGGTTTCAGACCTGGCTGCATGAACCTCTGCTCTGAGCTCTCCCAGAAATTGGGATAAATTATCTATTCCTGAGTCCTCCATTACGCTCAGGTGGAGTTATTTAAGTACGGCTTCACGTTCTGTAATGCTTACCTTAAGTCTCCGCGGGAGCGTAATGTCTTTTCAGCTGAGGACCTGTGGTCTGGGCACTAGTTCTGGGGTAACAACAATTATAACAAAACCACTATTGTAATTCCCATTCACAAGCTGATAACTGTGATACAGTGTACCTTAAAAAAATAACCCTCCCTTCTCACCTGTGCTTTTGTTTTGTGGAGCTCTTGATCCTGTATTCTACAGGGGCACGTTGGATAGGTGACTTATTCTGAGGGCGCAATGGTGTTGAAAACTTTTTATCTGAATAGCGTCCAAAACGTCTTTTAAGGTATCATGGGCAAGTTTCTTGGTGAAAATAATTATTTATAGTTCATCAAATAGAAAAGGGTCCCTACATTGATCTTTTACAGGTTTGTGGTTCCCTAACAAGGGCTGAGGCTGTGATAAAGCTGCAGCTATACTTGTTTTTGGGGAAACATTAATTTATGTCAGTTCGTCGAAAAAACTGTGTAATAGCTGCCTTCAGAAACAAGCGCAGTAAAAATAAACAAAAGCCTTGCTGAGACTTCAGGTAAGCACATATGGAACTTCTTCTTCTTTCTTTTCTTTTTACAAGTTCATTCATTCATTAAATACCTTTTGTTTTGCAGGTCTTCTGAGGAACTGTGGAAGAAAATACCTTCGGACGATGCAGGGACTGCTGAGGAAGACTTTAGGAAGAATACACTGCAACCGCGAACGAAGGCTGCTCTGAGAGAAGAAATGCTGCGACGGAGCTTCTGACAGAAGATGCAGAGACTTTGAATATTACTGCGGACTGAGGAAAATTCTTGGAAAAACTTGTGCGGTAACTCTTTACAGTTTTTCTGCTATTCTGTTGATTTTGCTATGGAACTAATCTCTTTGACTCGTTTTCTTCTGTTAACAGGTTCTGTGAGGAGATTGCTGGAAGTGTTACCCGCTGTCAGCAGAGAAGACACGAAGTGAGAGCTTCGGCAGAGGCGGGGCTTAAGTAGCTCCCTCTACTACAGGTGTAGAATGCACTGTGAGTTATCTGTGCGATTAGCGGCGGCCATGTTGAGGATCGGGAAGATCATGTAAGTTTAATGAGCCTATGGGTACAATGCTAAGAGTGAGGTAAATGCCTCTTGCGCCAAGTATGCCTCCCAAGTATTTCTGAATGGGATCTGTATTCCTGTGCTGGGATCATGACAAATGATGGTTGTATTGGACAAATTAACTCTTTGCGCAAACTTGCCCCACAATGAATTAAGGCATAGTTTCACCAACAACCGTCGAGCGGGGTTGTCCTCAATGTACTCCATACGCAAGTACATGCCCTGGTGTTTATAATAATCATCAGTGTAGGCCTGTTTAGCAGCATCGTCCACACATCCAACAGGAAAGCCAGAGGCCTCTCCTGTTTCTGCTATAGGAACATGGAAACAGTCACAGAAGAGCTTGATGGTGACTGTTTTATAATACCACATTTCGTGTATGCGCCCCAGGCGATATCCCTATTTCAGAGCCGTCTGTAACTGGATTGTACACCAAGTGTCGGTCAGGCGGCGCTTCGCATCCGTGTGTTCCCAGTTGACTTTTTTTTTTCTCAACGCATGTGCGGCAAAACAGAAACATTAGTTTACCGTTGCACCGATAAGGCAACACAGATATGTAGAGGCCCCAGGGTGGATAGACCTGGCATCTGATTAGACCGAAATATGGGTATATGTCACCAAAATGATTACAGATGATCTTGGTGTGTCACACCGGGTAGGGTTTGTCATTATTTATAGAGGGGTACAGACTGGTAAAATCCAGGTAGTGTATCTGATCCATCTCTGAGACGCTGTGGTGTACCTTTTAAAGCATTTGTACGACCACTGTATATCACATCTCGGGGTTCAGGGGCTTGGCTAATTTAATTTCTTTAAGAAAACGGCACACATAGGGAATGTTTTGCACCATTTGTGTTCCCAGATAGTGACAACCGGAAGACCCCGACGGGCTAGAAAGGTTTGTTTCAACAGAGTGCGTCTATACAATTGTTCGTTTTTTTTTTTTCCCCCCCTAAACAAGTTTTTCTTTTAATATGGCAATACTGTCATTAGTAATTATTCACATTTTCCAGATATGTCAACATTAACATAGCAATATATCACATTTTAATGAACATCCATAATGTTTAAATAATTTGAGCCACCTGTGACTTATAATAATAGTTATTTGTTAATCCCAAAGCATTCTGATGAAGATTGGTTGGATTATTTAGTCACTGCTCACCTCTGACCTAGGTGAAAACAAAATGTGTGCATAGGAAATATTGAGAGGACATTTTTCAGAAGAGAGAAACATGCTGTGATAAAGCAGCAGATCTTCACAGACTTAACATTTTTCAGAAAGAGACACATGTCCGTTACTTCTGGTGCATCGAACAATCAAAGAGCTTCACAAACTTTGGTTTAAGAGATCTTAAAATTTTCACAATGTAGTAGGATGATTTACATGCTCCGTTCTCAATTATTCCTGTTTGCTCCATAATCTATGGGAAAATAGGTTAAACACCAGGATCTTTGAGGTCACACTCGAGTCAGACAGAGGTCGAGAACAGGGATTCAGGCTTCAACGGCAGCCAACATATTACTAGGCAAAATCTATCCATTGATGGAATTGGTGAATTTGTTGCATTTAGTTTTATGGGAATTCTTAAAGTCAAGTGTACGGTAACTATTTAGAAAGAGTATGAAGCAAATTATATTGCCATTTAGCTCTTGATATGTATGGAAGTAACGGTTCATACAATAATGCTGACAATCCAAGCAACTGGAGTGAAAAGGTATGCGTTTAGCCATTGTTCTGAGCAAAAAGGTTTCCCTTAGCAGATGCATAGAAAATTGGGAAACCAATAATCAAGGGGAAAGCTGTAGTAACGATTCAGAGCTTCAGCTATCGCCATGCCCGTCAAGTTCTAGGAGTGACTTCTGGAATGGCGTGTAGTCAATCTTCTAAAGACTCTGGATTTACAGCATGCAGCACCATTACCCCTAATGGCCTTAGCAGACGATATTCAAACTTTGATTCCCATTATGTTGGTACGCACTTTCAAAACAAGTTTCATGCACTCAAGTGAAGGCCAAGGCTTATTTATGGTAAGAAGGTCTACTATGGAATGCCATTTCTATCGAAACGGTGCTCAATGTAGACAATCCTCATGTGACCAATAGAATCCCTACTTGCAATATCAAAATCCAACCACATTGCTTGCCTCAATTTGTCAGATAGAGAAGAAGTTCCTATGTATTATTGTTCCATGCTTTAATCAGGGGTTAAGAGGGCATGTGCACTTGTGTGGTTGAAGAACAATCTGTTCTGGATGTCTAAGAATTAAAATGATTACGCACTATAACTTTGTTTTGCATAATTTGAACACTTGTACCCCCTTCGTGGTTGATTTATTCAGCAACTACCGATGCAGGATCTATCTGGTCCTAATCATGCTAAAATAAAGTACTTTTGTGACAAGGTATTACTAAAAGACATTATCAGTACCATCTTGAGCAGACGCTTGCAGCAGGTTTTGTGAAAGATTTGATATACTGCCAAACGTATGCATATCACATTATGCTAGTTTTGAATGTCAAGCCCCTCCAACACCAGGAGGTTTGCTTAGGCATTTGATTATGTAATGCAGAATATTGACCAGTTAAAACCATTCATTTCTCTTGACTTGTTAAATAAACTGGGATTTGAAAGTCATTCCCAGTCAAGTGAAGAAGTCTCTACGCCATCTATATCTTACAAGTAAATCCTTTTAACAGACCACTCCTTGTTCTTCAAAAATATGAAAGCAAACTCATTTTGAAAAAAACCCACACCTTGCAGGCCATATTTTAAACTCTAGGCAAGATGGTGAGGATTCCTTTCTTTATGCAATGGCACAACTAGACGTATGAGTTGTGGAAACGAATCATATTTGCATAGACCAAGGCAAAGTTACATTAAATAGATGAACCTAAGAAAGTAATGTGAAACCAAGTGAAGGAATGAAAGCATGTTTAGAGCTCATTTGAGAAGCTAAATATGCACAGTAGCCAAGCTTCGCTTCACTCAACCAAACGCTTGCCAGTGGAGAAGTTGCAACTTTAAATTGCCTGTAAACCGAATGACCTTGACAGTGTGTGGTAACATCCATTGGCTGAGGAGGCTCTCGTTACCACTGTATACACATTGACAACATATGCTGCCATTTTAGGCCCTTTAATGTAATGCGATAGAAGCAAAATGTCCCAGTCAAATGGAAAAATAAGTCCCATCATTGGCTATGCCACATTTCACATTGTCAATTAAAATTACATACAATCCAAGTTTGTTCTACCACTGATTCAATCCTGGTCTTCCTTAAAATATTTCAAAATTCAAGTCACAAGCTGTGGAAAAAGGTGTCCAATTCGGTTTTGGTCTTTGTTTCTAGGACTTAAACACATGCACAGCGCGCACGACATACTGCCTGCAGATTGGGCATTCGCTCATTCTCTTGCCGCATTTGGTGCAAGTGACCATGTGACCACACTCCAAAAGGACACAGTCAATAACCGCATCCATACAGATCCTACAAAGATGATCGTCATTATTCGTCAGCTGCAGCTTCTCTCCATCTGTAAGCATACAGTTATCCAGACATTCCAAAGACTTACGATTTTATTTGTTCTCCCTGTACAATCTGTTTACTTTCTCAACCAGCTCCCATTTCTCGCAACAGCCTGAATAATTTACAAAATTACGAGCCAAGATTTCTTTCAGTTGGCGGATGTTCAGCCCGTCAACCTCCTCAAGAGTTGACAAATCAGACAGCAATGCCCTTGCTCTCTTTCTGGATAGCCCGGTTATCTGCTGCTCAGGACCTTCACCTGCTTCAGTAATTATTGAGAATGTTTCACTTCGTTCCTGCTGGATATGGGGTTCTTCTACTTCTGTGACGGAGGAGGTTTCACGTCTTCCTTCAGAATTTGGCACCAGTTGCTGAACTTTCCCCTCTGTCAATAGGTTCTCCCTGAGATGATGATGCGGAAGGCGAGGATGCTGTATGGTTTGAGAAAAAAGGGTGTGTAAAAAAACTAGAAGTCTGTGACCGTGAAGAATGAATGCTACTGGTGTCCATGTGGTCATGTGGACCTGCTCTATGATGGCACATCACAAGGTCCACCAAGTCCTCCTTCTCTCTGCAGCTCTCTGTTGGTATGTTTCGGAGATTCAGATATTGGCGCAGATCTTTGACTTTTAATCGTATCAACTTTGGGCGCTGAAAAGCTGTTTCTTGTAGTAGGTGACGGGTAGCACATCTTCTGAGGTTTTCTTGGAGGATAGAACAGACAGAGCAAAAGTCCTTCTTGCAGTCACAGCATACATGCTTTTTCCTAAAGACAGAAAACGCAAGTCCTCAGGCTTTGCACACGAGGTTAGCCCCTCCTGCAGAAGGTGGAAAAGGTGAAAAGTCTGGATTTGGGGCAAAACAGAAGGGCCCCGTGCTGCCTCCAAATCCAGACTACTGGCCATGAACAGCTCCGGTACCCATCACTTCATTCAGCAGCCCACAACATGAAGCCCACATGGAGGTGGCGCCCGCCTCCATTTCGCTCACCTTCATGACAGACTCCTCTCACTCGCCCCCGGTGAGAAGAACAATGTTACACCGCCATGTATCTTAGACTTCCAGGCTCCATCCTAACTGACGAGCTAGGTGCTGCCCCCTTCAATTGTTCACAAGTTGTCCATGTTGAATTGTTGAAGCCACAGGCGGGGTAACAATAGGCATAGCCGTGATAAAATCAGCCGTTAAATTCATAGGCTGTTTCCACCCCTTGAACCACAGCGTAACCGTCTAATCAGTATTGTCCATGACGTTTCTCACCACCGCCAGTTAGAAGGTGTTGTATAGAGATGTTCTCTGTTTTTGAGAAGTAGAAAAGCCACTGGAAAGCCGTCGTGAAATAACGTTTTTGTCGATCGTGATAGGGATCATGGAGCAGCAGCGAGGTTGTTTTAGGTTTTAGATAGTTGTCTGTAGATCTGCATACAACAAATAGCAAGCGTGATATTTTGAAAAGGATCGATGTATGACAAATGTATTCCGCCCTTTATAGGTGTTTCACGACAAGTCATTTGAATGATGCTGTCCCTAAATTGTACTAGGTCATAAACTGTTCTTTTTCGCCAGGAATCTTGTATAGAACTCCGTCTTGACCCGGGGTGGGAATGGGCTGATGTATACTTGGTTAGCGGCTGTGGTAAAAAGATGGGGAAAGAAAACCTTTGAACCTGGAAAACTAAAATCTTTTGGAAGTTTGCTGAGTTTAATGGGCATAAAGTTCAAGGAGTCAATAAAGCATATCTGTAAAGCTACCACAAAGATGGCCATAAACTTGGCACCCTGGGTGATAAGTTTTACTTACATTTTTTCCTGAACTAATTGTTTCAGAACAAAGTAACCATTGTAGCATTTGGAGTTATGGGTTAGAAAGGTGAGCCTGTGCATTTATTCGTTACAAAAGTGCTTACAAAGGCTGCCACATAGGAGTCCTCTGTAAATTCCCAATATCTATCCCCGGTTAGATTTCTGGCATAGGTATAGTTTGGATGGTGGGTTACATTCTCTTGCCATGCCTCCATGTCATATATTATGTAGCTTGCAGTTTTATTGTGAGGCTTCCCGGACGGCATGTATCACAGGTGTTTCCGCTGTGTTGATAATGGAAGCTTTACACACTTTACAAATCAGCCCTGTACATCTGTGGCTCTCTGGAAGAAATGTTTGGCACATTGGAAAATTAACGCGCGGCGTGTCTCGACAGACCCGAGACCTCGCGAACGTGCGACGAGGGCATTTTGGAGGTTTTTCCTTATTCGTTTGGCCTTCTTTACTTTGACACAAGCGACAGTGGTATTGTCCACTGTGTGTGTGTATGTTTGTTACTGGAAATGTGGTGACAATGCTGACAGATATTTAGCCCCCAGAAAACCTTTTAGATTCAATACACTGTAGAAATGGTTGTCGTGGTGTAAAATATATAAAGTGGTTTTGGCTGTTTTAACCATTAGCGGAAAATATCGCCACACTCCGTTGTTGAAATAGAGTATCTTGATGGGTCTATTAAAATATTCCTCAGAGATTCAGTTGTCCAAACCCTGTTGGTGTGTCTGTTGGTAGTTTTAACACTGTATGCACTTACAAAGCTTTTGCACGTATATCAGCGTCTATTATGCTGCCCGGTTCGATTAAACCTATAAGACTAGACGTCATGCAGAGATTTAGGGGCTCGGGATCAAAATTTGATAACCACCAGCCTTTAGATTGTATGATGTGGTTGTGTAAAATGTAGCTTTAAGGCTTATAAGAACCGGCGGATCGTGGTCTGACCAGTAGCACCACGATTTTCAGTGTGGCAAAGCACATAATCTCAGTCTTACTCTGGGGAAGTCTGCAAATTCTCCAAAAACTGAAAAACACAAAGTATCATGATGTGATCGCCTTGTAAACAAGGGTCTGTTTAAACCATCAGCCTCCATTCTTATTTGAACAAAATCATTTAGGCCAACAGTTTCCAATATTTGGCGCATTAGCATTTTCGTTATTACCATTATTCCATTTCCCAGGGAGCGCAAGTGGTTCAGGTTTACAAATCTAAATTCCTCGCAAAGCTCCATGGCTGCGAATGTTTTATAACTTCTTTGATAAGTTCGGACCATTTCCAAATACACTGGTGGATCGGCTGTCTGGTGCGTTAGTTTGATCGTGTCTGGCTGTTAGCAATTGGGCCTTTTTCAATTTTTCAAATAGTCGACGTCTCTGCACTCGAAATCTGGTCCATTTTAAGCTTTGATTTCGATTTTTAGGGTTCTGTTGAAACGAATATCCACCAATTTGAACAATCAGTTTGTCTAACAGGCTTGACAATGGCTGTGATTTTAATCGAATGCCCTGGACATCGAGCTGTGTGGCCTTGTTCATGCAAGGGTTTTTGTTTTTTAATAGGCGGGCTTGCTGGAACTCGCTAGTTGCTAGTCATAGCTTTTCGGGGCTCCTCTGATATGTTTAATATTTGGGGGATTTCAGGATCAGGCTTTGACAGAGATGCGTATATACTAGGCCCCACAAATGTTTGTGGAAAATTGGCTAGACAGTCGGTTAGTGCATTGTGTGTGTGAGAAACTCATGGTGGCAACAAGTAAGACAGATGCAAGTGATCAGAGTTCAAGGGTATTTATTAAACAATGAATTCTGTATGCATGATGGAAAAAACGCCTAATCAAAACCTAAATCTAAGATGGGAACAAGCGAAAGGGACCATCAAATGACAATAAAGCAGTCCTAGTGGCGCTGTGTCAAATAATAAGGGCCTATACTAAAAAACCTATTGCCAAACCCTACACTAATACAAAATAGGGGTGTAGGATAGTTCTTAAGAAAAGAAAGAAGTGTGCTCAATTAATATGTCAGATGCGTTAGCCTGGGTCTCCCTTCCCCACGTTTTGCACACAGGGTAAGATGGGAGCTTGGAGCACAGTACAGTCTCAGGCTTTTCTAGTGTTAAGATGGATTTCGGAACTCTGACCTGGTCGGCAGAGTTTCAGAAGGTGTCACGACCCTCGCCCAAAACCCCCTCTGGCAAACCCATTGGCCAGGTGGAGTCAGGACTGGGCCTCTAGAGCCTTGCATCCTCTTCAAAAGCCCTCATGGGGCCAGTCCTGGCGCCAGGCTCATACACCATGAACAACAATGTGCTTGGGAACTACTTTATTGTATTGTCAGCCAACATGGAGGCATCCACATAGCTTGGTTCCTAAGGACCAAGCTATGTGGTCTAGTGTTTTGGGTGTGGCAGGCCTGGAACTACTTTCCCTGGTACTACTTTACCTGGGCTATATAAACCACACCCTGACTGCAGAACATGCTTCGTGTTACTTTGCAGCTTGCAACGTGACGCTCGTCGTGTCCAGCTATTCCCTTGAATCTCGGAGAAGCAGAACCTGCAAGGAATCGAAAGGAACATCATTAGCAGCAGCATTTTACCTGCAGTCTTCATCTTTAAAAACTTGCAGCTACTGAGAACAGCTTCCTCGAATCTGCACGCCTCCCGGACAGAATGACCTGAAAGAGGAAGATAGAGGCAACATTAAAGAAAGCTGTAGAGACATTTACAAATTACGAACTGCTCAAAAGGTTTACCTGGCTGGTCGCTTCTCGGCTGGCACCACTCCGGACATTCCACTCGTGCTGAAGAACACTGCGACCTACAAGGAAGGAAAACACAGGTTAGCAAAGGCAGGATTTTGCAGCGCTGCACATAGCGCTTACTTCCAGCATCATAGCGCTCTTAATGCGCCATCATTTACCAGCGGGGCTCAACCAAGCCAGTTCGCCGCGCCGAAGCTCTGCATACCTAAGGGAGAAAAAAGAGACATTTTAAACAAAGAAAGGCATGCAGGATAGCAACAAAACTAAAGATCAGCAATAAGACCTGAACAATATCAAAGGGGCCGGCGTCAGTGAAGTAACTGGACCGCACTCACCCATGAAAGACAACGCGCCCCTGCAAAGTAGGCAGGACAGAGAGCACACCTAATTCTACGACAAGGTGAGGAGAGGGCGCCAGAGGGACTGAAAGCATACGGGGGTGGAGGGAGTATACTTACCCCAGTCGGTCAATCTTGAACACAGTCCGCCTGTATTTTCAGGCAGAACCTTCCCCGCAGACCACATCAGGGCAAAGCTGAGAAGCATACCAGCGAGTAACCCAGCTGGGTGGCGTGCCTGTGGATACCAGGTGAGCGTTACAGAAGGCCAGCCTAGTTTCCGGGAACAGGGTAACCTGCTGGACAAGCCAGACCAATCATGGTAGCATTGGCGGCGGTCAAGACTACGTCTCGGGAGGGGTGAGGGTGATTGTAAGTCCACAATGAGCACACACAGTAAACACCACACATTACTCTGTCTTGTGCATGTATCAAAAATTCATATACATTTATTAAAGGCCGTTTAACTCAAACACAAAATGAAACTACAGTAGAATAAGATGATACCTTTCATCAGCAATTAACCGTTTACAGGTGGGCAAGTCCGTGCCCTGTAAGGCCCGCCTTAGCGGAGGTCCCAGTCCGGAAGTGATATCTTGTGGGTGACCCGGAAGGCCCGTCCTAGTGGAAAGCCTATCCAGGAAGTGATGTAGTGATTGTTAACCGGAACCTAGGCCCTAGAGGCCGTGTTACTCCGGATGTGACATCATAGATGCTAGCTGGGAGGCCCCCACAAGCCTGTAGTCCCTAGGGCCCCCACCGGGTTCCCCCAGAAGTCCAAACATGATGGATGACCTATTCCGGAAGTGGTCTAGTGTGCTTCGCCTGAAAGAAGCACCTCTTTGAGGTTATGGGGATGTGGGTTGTTCATTCTGCCCCGGATGTCCCCCCAAAGACCCAGAAGTGTGGCGCAGTTTTAGCACTGGGGGCGCCTGGAGATGGTGTCTGTGCGGGGCCATTAGTAGGGGTGTGGCGTGAAGGGTGTATATATACAGCAGGTGTTTGGGAGGGAGGTACACGCTGCTCCTGAAGCCCTGGGAAAACCTGCTTGCGCAGAGCCTGAGATACCCAGAATTATGAAGCGCTACAGCTACAATTCTAAGAGCAATCCAGGGGCTGATGATTTTGGTATGGTCTGAATGCAGTATGAAAGTAAGCATGGGTGATAGTGATACAGAGTAAAGTGATTTTGGGACTGGGAGGCACCTCTCTGACAGAGGGGAGCAAACAACCGATCCTTATGATATTTTTATCTTGAAACAATTATCAAAAAATGCATTACTGCAAATTATTGGATGTGCACAATGAAATTGAAAAGTATTGACATATATGTTTGTCAACCAATTGTATTGATTTTTCTCACAATTGAACAAAGAGAAAAAAAGAAGGGTGTTGAAATGTGTTGTGAGGTGGTCAAAGAGGCAACAGAATCAAGGGAGGATCCTATTCTAGTAATGAGACCCAGCCAACAAAAGGTTTACACAGCAAATCAAAAGAAAACTACATGTCCCAGAAACCACCACGAGAAACGAAACCAAGGAGGGGGCAGAGACAGAATTAAAAAGGGAAAACGGCATAGGTACAACCCAATCATACAGCATGGAAATAGGTGTACCAGAGATTGGCATTGGTATAAAGCAGTCAGCCCGCATGTAGATCGGTGGCCCCAGAGACATACAGGGTGGGGTCAAACAGTGCATGAAACTGGGTGGACTGAGGAAAGAAAACGCCCTGCAGGTGTGGGGAATGGGAGGGAAAACTGGCTGGAGACTGAAGGGAGGGGAGGAGCAGAGAGGGGCTTAAATGCAGCAACAGAGAGCTCACCAGGTGTTTCTGATTACAGCTGCAAGCCGAGCCGGAGACCAGAGAGGAATGGAAAGGTGATTGTGACTTGGCGTACTAGAAGGCTCACTGAGAGGCACAGGGGAGATCCCTATCAGAGGCGGACTCGCTGAGGAGAAGCGCCAGCCGTCAACCATTAATCAAGGCCTGTGCCTTCCATGTGGATTTTTGTTTTTTTTGTTTTCTTAACCCAGTGAACAGAGGGTGAGTCAGTCCGTGGAGAAAAAGAATTAAGTTGACTTTATTTTCCCTTTTAAAGATGCGAGAAGCCAAGTGGAGCTTCTTTTTGAACTCTGGACTGCATTAACCCTTTCACGGAAACCAAACCTCATGAAAACTAATACCGTTTGATGTGTACAAGGAGAGCTGTTGTTTAAGTTAACACCGCAATAAATCTTAAAATTGCTAAACCTACATCCGACTACAGCCTACTATTTTACAGTGGTGGCAGCGGTGGGATTCAAGAGAACGCCCAAGCAGAAGACATGGAAGCTGTGGTAAAGGCACTCGCAGAAGGGCAACAGCAGCTGCAGCAACTTTTACAAGTGCAAAGTCACCAGGCGCAGGCGGACAGACAAGCCCTCCAACAGGCCATACAAGTGCAAAGTGCTGCCCAAGAGCAAGGACGGGAAGCTTTTAGAATACTGGGAGAAGCAGTGGCCACGAACCGGACGCATCCAGTAATACCGCCTACGGTATTACAAAAATACCAAGTAGGAGAAGACCCCAGTTTTTTCTTCGTAAATTTTGAAAGAATAGCTAGAGCAGCCCAATGGCCACAGGACAGATGGGCTTTCTATCTGGCTCCCTTGCTCACAGGGGTAATGCAGGGGGCATACCAAGCGGCTAACCCCACCGGAGACACTCCTTATACCGAGATGAAAAAAACTGTTTTGGAAAGACTCGGCATGGATGAAGAATCCTACAGGCTAAAGTTTCGAGAAACCCGATTGAAACCAGGAGAAAGTCCAAGACAATTGTTCTACAGAGTACAAGATTTGGCGGAAAAATGGCTGCAAACAGGCACAGCCACAATAGGACAGATTAAGGATAAAGTAATGATGGAACAGTTCATTGATGCCTTACCAGGACCAATTCAGAGGTGGGTGAGGCAACATCACCATCTATCACTGGCCGAGGCAATAGACGTGGCAACAGCATATCAGAAGGCAGGGAGCACCCGACCTTTCCCGGCCACCCAATTGAGATCAAGTGTGGAAGCTTCTCAAGTACGTATCGGAACCTATAAAGGACCAGGAACCGAACCCAGGAACAAGGCCGAAACCTGACCCACTAATGGGGCTGGCTTAAGCAAAGGACAGGCACCCCAATGTTTTGAGTGTGGAGAGTGGGGGCATATTGCGCGTTTCTGTTCCAAAAAAAACTAAAATTGAACCAATGGAAATCGGATCCATACAAGCGCAGGAATACCGAAGGAAACGACTACCTTACGTGATAGAGGTCACAGTCGATGGACATCCCCGTCAAGCAATGATGGACAGCGGAAGCCGACAGACGGCCATACAGCCTCATGTGAGCGAGCAAGATAGCGAATAGGTGAGAACCATTGACATAGAGTGTGCATGGGGATGTAAAAGGGTATCCATCTAAAGACATTGTGTTGGGAATACAGGGGCAGTAGATGCCAATCAAAGCCGCCGTTATTCCTACCTTGCCCGCTCCGGTGCTAATAGGAACAGATCTACCTGAATTCGATAGATGGTTGAGAGAAGCCCCGTTTTCAAAAACAGAACTATTGGGGGCATGTAGTTGGGAAAAATTATCTAAGACCCAGAAAAGGAGAAACCGAGTGAATCAGGAAGCGTATAAAGACATTTCCATTATAGACTGGAAGGTGGGGGACCATATTCCTTCATTTCGAACAGAAACAGGGCTGGATGAAACATTAAAAAGGGCCAGGGAACAAGCTCTAGACACTAGTGGGGTCCAACCTCCTACTCCCTACTTTAAAGAGAAACAGGGGTTAATCTATCGAGTAACCCAAGGATCTGATAACATAATGAAGGAGCAATTGTTGGTTCCCCAGTCCTACAGGAAAGGGCTGATTCAGCTGGCACATGACCACACCACAGGGGGACATCTAGCTGAGAACAAGACCATAAAAAGGGTGTTGCAAAATTTCTATTGGCCAGGAGTTTACGCTGAGATAACCAAATATTGCCAAGAGTGTGATATATGTCAGAAAACAAGCCCCCATATTCCAGCACGAGCACCTTTACAAAGAATGCCATTGATCAAAGAGCCATTTCAGAGGATAGGGCTAGACATTGTGGGTCCAATGGAGCCTACCAGCCGAGGATACCAGTTCATACTAGTGGTAGTGGACTATGCCACTAGATATCCAGAAGCATTTCCATTAAAAGGAATGTCTGCCAAACAAGTATGTGATGTACTTTTACCCTATTTCGCTAGAGTGGGGATTCCCCTGGAGATTGTAACAGACCAAGGACGTAATTTTATGTCGAACGTTATGAAAGAAGTATGCAAGACCCTTGGCATCAACCATTTAAGGACCTCGGTGTACCATCCACAGACTGATGGGCTGGTGGAAAGATATAACAAAACCATCAAACAAATGATAAAAAGAGCAACCAGCCCCACTGGTCTGGGGTGGGAGAAAGTACTGCCATGGGTATTGATGGTTTTACGTGATACACCTCAATCCTCAACAGGGTATTCCCCATTTGAATTATTATTTGGGAGACAGCCAAAATCTATCTTGGGATTACTAAAGGACACTTGGGAACAGCAGGAAGAAACAACCCTAACAGAATATGTGAATGAACTAAGGGATCACCTGGGAAAACTCAGAGACTATGCTCAGGAAAACCTGGGGCGAGCTCAAGAAACGCAAGAGAAGTATTACGACAAAGGAAGCAGACCTAGGACGCTTAAAATAGGAGACAAAGTGCTGGTGTTATTACCCACTCACACAAACAAAATGCTCGCCCAATGGAAAGGCCCATATAGTATAACAAAGGTGTTGGGTCCAGTTAATTATGAGGTGGAGCAACCAGATAGACAAAACAAACATCAGAACTATCACATTAATTTACTCAAGTTGTGGAAAGAAAGAGACGCAGCAATATGGGGGGATCCCTATCAGAGGCGGACTCGCTGAGGAGAAGCGCCAGCCGTCAACCATTAATCAAGGACTGTGCCTTCCATGTGGATTTTTGTTTTTTTTTGTTTTCTTAACCCAGTGAACAGAGGGTGAGTCAGTCCGTGGAGAAAAAGAATTAAGTTGACTTTATTTTCCCTTTTAAAGATGCGAGAAGCCAAGTGGAGCTTCTTTTTGAACTCTGGACTGCATTAACCCTTTCACGGAAACCAAACCTCATGAAAACTAATACCATTTGATGTGTACAAGGAGAGCTGTTGTTTAAGTTAACACCGCAATAAATCTTAAAATTGCTAAACCTACATCCGACTACAGCCTACTATTTTACATGTGTTTTAAGAAAAATAAATAAATTGCTATTTTTGATAAAAAGCTGGTGTGATATATGACCATATAATCATAAAACGTATAAGAGCGGAATAACCAAGAAGGGATAGTGGAGAAGCAAGTGACCCTTTAAACATGATGTATTATTTGAATCAAAGTCTATTGGAGGGCTGTTTATAAGTGGTCGGTAAAAAAGTACCTCCAGTCTCTCTGAGTTATAGTGTGCTGATGATTTTAACACCATTCAAAATTACTACAGCCCTGAAAGTCTGCCAGCAGTAATGCCAACCGCTGATGGGGAACCTGATTACGGCACGGCTGTGGATAAGCTGTGTGAATGCCTTGATGTGATGACTTTTGATGACATGTCACAGGCTGTTTTCCCTATCAAGGCTTCTAATGAATGTGGGGATGGTGCAGATGCTGCTATAGCAGATGCCGACTACACAGATACAGACTGCGTAGATATGGATGAGTCTATTAAGTCTCTTAAATAGCCCCTGTATGAGGACCTCAGTGTTTTAGAGGAGCTGTTTCCAGAGGCAGCCATGAAACCAGAGTTAGAACCATTTTCTGATGAAGACAAGTTGTTTATGGACGTCGCTAGCGCCTGTGAGATGGAAGATGCTGGTTCTGAAATGTGCATCATGGTATGTAATAAAATATGTCCGGGTGTGTGGAAAAAACCTGTAAAAACACATGTTCAAGAGTTAAACTTCTTTCTTTTTTGAACATCAGAAAACGCCAGATAAACTTGAAAGAGCTGAGAGTGAGAGCTCTTCCTTCAATACCATCAATTTTTACTGCATGTGCTATTAAAAAATGATCGAAAGTACAGCAACCCAAGGTCGTAATACGTGTAAGAAATGTGACGGTTTAAAACACTTTTTTTTTTTTTTTTTACTTTTTTTTTGTCGGTAGAGGCATACAGCAAACACATACATCAGAGCAGGCAATACATTCAATGTGGGTATACAGTAATACATTAACTGCATGAGCAACTTTACAACCAGTGGCGGAGCAATGACTCGTGATAAACCACAACGTATATGCCCCTTATTGAGGGGTCATATAGGAGTCCCTTCCGGAGGTGCTCTCCTCTTGGCTATGAAGGTAGCTGTTAAAGGCAGTCCAAATCTTCTTGGGGCGTGAGTGAATAGGAAGCATATCAAGGTACTCTTCTTCACAGTTTCGGGACCAAGTAAGCAAATTTAACCACTTTTGATAGGTAGGGGGAGAGGGACTCTTCCAACCTTGAATAACGCATTTCTTGGCTACCATGCATTTTATGTTTAAAAATGTGACCATACATTTAGCCTCATCAGTTTTCCACACCCCAAAAAGGACTCTCATCGGGTCAGGATCAATTACAGTTTCACTGATCTCAAACAATGTCCCCAGGATTCTCTCCCAGAATTCCCCCAGTTTATGGCATGTCAAGAACATATGCAAATGGTCTGCATTCTCCGCCCTGCAGCGTGGGCAGGCTTGCGGTGCAGTGCTGGCAAGTTTGAAGACCCTGAGAAGGGTGTAGTATAGCCTATTCAACAATTTGTATTGCATGGCATGATATGAGAAGTTCAAGGAGACTCTATTGGTATGCAAGAACATTTTCTCCCATAGGTGGTCAGAGACTTCAAGGCCCAGTTCATCTGCCCACTCACCTGGAGGATCGAGTCGGGGAATGTGTCAATAGCAGTTTGTACAATGAAGAGACAACGCCCCAGGCCCCACCCGAATTAGCTATGTATGTGATCCCTGCAGAGTCCGGGGGCTCGTTGGGGAAATCCGTTGAAGCAGCGCGGAAGGCAGCGCAGAGCCTGTAGTGTTGCAGAAATTCAAGTGCCGACCCGGAATGGCCCGGGCTCCATGTCTGTGGGTTTATGAACTGCGCATCGGGATAGAAGTCTGTTAGTGCGTGATAGCACAGAGTGCCCCAGTGTCGTGCCAGGGCCGTGTTGTGTGTGGGCTCCAGCTCGGGGAACCCACTTGTAGTAGGTGTGTTGTTCTGCCGTGATGCTGAGCAGTCGGCCCCAGGCATGCACGGTGGCTCCGACTGGGTCAATGGGTGTTAGGAAAGATTCTCTTTACTGCACCTTTCCTTCCATCTTTATGGAACCCCCAAACTTTTTGCTTTTATTTTTCAATCTGACCTGTACTTTATGCAGTACAGGGAAGTCTTAACCTTCACTGTACTGGCCTTTGCTCACATGTTATGGGGAAACTGATATGTCCTTAAGGCTAACAGTACTGGGAAACAGTGTTTCCCTTAGTTTTGTGACTATGTTGCCACTTATGGTTACTTTTGTATCACATGTGGTAACTTTTTATCATTGCACAAAGCAGCTTACACTGCATTGCAGTGTGGTTCATTTTTCTTTTGTCCTAGACTAACACCCAATGGATTTTTTGGTATTCTGAGGTGCTTAAAAGATGGGCTGGTGGCAGCAGTGACTTTTCCCCACTTTCTGGGGAATTTCCTTTTAGCTTAACCGCGTTTACCGCATTTGGCTACTTACTGTGGCTACTAGTTAAACATGGCTGTGCCACAAAGTTTTTCGCCCATTCTTTTTGCATCTTGTTGTTTAGCCTTCTTCCTGGCCTCAGAGGCCAGAAAGATCCTTATAAGGACTTCCAGTGCCCACTAAAGCAGGAGCTTTTGGCAGGCTACTGGAGGGCTTTGTGTGTTTGCAGGCAGGATGTGGGCTGGGTCAGTCTGACCCTAGTACACATCCTGGCTTCTGTGTGTCTGAGTGGTATGCATGAGTGTTCCCGCCAGTGGTCCTGATTGGACCACTGTGGGGTGTGTGTGTGTGTGTGGGCTAGTCTGCCATTGGCTAGTGGGAGTTTCGACTCCTACCTGGCTTTTAGGATAAGAAGAGGGCCCCTGCATGCAATTCTCAGAGATCCTGGAAGAACCTGAAGGAGCCAAGAATCCATCCAGCTGAGAAGGCCCGCAAAGAAACCTGTAACCTGTCTGAAGGAGGACTGACAACCAACTTCTGCTGCAGTCCTGGTGGAGCCCCGTCTGTCTCTTGATCTCCAGGAGGCCTGCGAAGGTGCTACGACCTCCATCCATTCCGGTGCCCAGTGCAAAAACCGCCTTCGGAAGTGCCCGGGAATCGTCCTGTGGCTGACCAGCTTCGTTTTTGGGCTACCGGGTTTCCGCCTGAAACTTGGCACACCCTCCGCTGCCACTGCAACGACACTCTCTGCAGAATTTCGGCGTCCTAGCACCAAGGGGACCCGAGAAAGACCGGAAAGTCTGACCGCGGCTACGGAGTCCTGCTGCATCGCTGTGCGCGGCGTGCACGGTCCGAAACCTGCTTTTCTGACCCGCCCCCAGTCCCGAGAAGGGTGCTGCATCGTTTGTTTCTGCATTTCTTCATCAAGAGTCCTTGCACCAGCAAAAGATCCTAACCGGAGAATCACTCGAACCTGCAACCTGTGAAAATCGAGGACCGCGGAATTCCGCGGGAAAAGCAAGCTAGGACGCCCTTCCTTTGTTCTGGAAAGTCTTGGGAAGATTCGGAGTGAGGGGGATAAGTTACTGAGCTTTTAACATACCCCTACACTCCCATTGTAATTCAATGGACTTCTAATATTCTTTATCTAAAACCCATTGGCTTTGCCAATACTTGCCTTGGCAAGACTTCTAACTGTTGGGGGGAATTTTGGACTCTGTCTATCTTGAACCCTGACTCTAAGAATCCATCACTGAACCCCAGAGACCCTACCTACATTTTCTCCTGCCTTCTGAGTGCTCTATCTTTGTATCCTGAACAATAGGGCACAAGGCCCCAGGCAACTTGGGGTTGGACAGTATTAGTTAGGGGTAAATTCTCTGTGGACCTTTTTGTGTGTAATACTCACCTGTTCATTCCCTTGTAGGAGTATCTTGAGTTATATTATGCACTTGAACCTGTCACTGTATATATGTATTTTAGTTTGATGGTATTGGTTGATAAGTCTACTTGCTTGTGTTCATTTTTCTTATAGTGTATTTGACCATAACTAAATAACTGTATTTTTATAATCCTGTCTAAGGGTAATTTGTGACTCCCATTGTGTGACCTCATTGTGGACCCTTTACAATCTCACCCCTCTGAAGATCTTAGCCTAGACCACCTGTCACTGCTACCTTAAACTGGTTTGGCTACAGCTTCCCAGAGTTGCCCCTGTCACAATATACGTTGGCCTTCTATACATCTGTTCACCAGGCCAGAGTATAGGAAATCAGTCTTAACAATGGGAGAGTCTGATATGTACTGTCGGTGCAGTATGAGTGTCATAACATTAACTCCGGCTGCAGCCAGGGTCTCCAGCTTGACATGCGGGTGTGGGGGGGAACCGGGATACCAATGGGAGGCGTATTGAATTGGCTGTCGGCGCAAGCTCAACTTCAGGTCCGGGGCGGTAAATCCCCCTCTTTCATATGGGAGCGTCATATCTGACCATTTTTTGCATACTGCACCAGGGTGCCAAAGGAACTAAGCACATAGTGTATGAAGTCTTGTAAAGTATTTCCCCCCTGGCCAGATGGGAATGTTACTAAATATGTACAATAGCTTGGGGAGAGGTACCATCTTGATAAGAGAAAGCTTCCCAGCAAATGACAATAGGAGCGAGCGCCAACGTACCATTTTGGACTCTACTAGCTGTGCCGTGGCCAGGTAGTTGTCCGCCAGCAATGTGTCTTTGGATAGGGACACCTGGACCCCCAGGTACTTAATCCCACCGGATGACCAGCTGAGTGGGTATTCAGTGGCCGGTTGTTGGATGGAGCTGGTAAGGGGAAAGACCTCAGATTTGGAGTAACTGATCGTGATTCCCGAGTGGGTGCCTATGCGAGTGATATCTCACAGTATTGGATTAAGATGGGTAGCAGGGTCCCTAATATACAATAACACAAATCGTCTACATAGAGTGATATCATTTTGGGAGTGTCCCTCAGTCGTATCCCCCTGTGGGAGTGGCGCTCTCTGATGTAATCTGCCATTGGCTCTATCGCCAGAGCAAAGAGATTTGGGGAGAATGGGCAGCCCTGTTGGGTGCCTCTGAAGAGCGGGATTAAAGCGGACGTCAGGGAATTGACTCGGACCCTAGCCACTGGGGAGGTGTATAATAGTTTGATGTATCTGATCATATTGGGGCCAATGCCCATCGTTTCCAGCACTAGCCACATATATTTCCAAGACACCATATCAAACGCTTTTTGGGCGTTGAGTGTAACCGCCACCGCACTTGCGCCCTGATCGATTTGCGCCATGACGTTGAACTTTTGTCTAATGTTGTGGGAAGTAGATCTCCCGGGAACAAAGCCTGCTTGGTCCTTGTGGACCATGTGTGTCATGACTGGGAGGAAGCGGTTCGCAATGACCTTGGCGAAGATCTTGGTGTCCAGATTCATGAGCGAAAGGGGCCTGTATGAGCCGCATTCATTGCTGGGTTTACCAGGTTTAAGTAGCACCGTTATGACGGCCTCGCGCAAGATGGGGGGTGGACATCCACACGTAGTGACTTATCCCATACCTCCAATAACTTTTGGGCCAGTATAGCTACGTGCTCCTGGTAGAACTCGGCCGCAAATCCGTCGGGACCCGGAGCTTTACCTTTAGGGAGTTTTGATATGGCATCTACTATTTAGTCTAATTGGATCGGGGAGTCAAGCTGGTCCCTGGTTGCTGGGGAGATACTGGTCGTGGGAATCTGATCGAGGAGCTCCCGCATATGCCGTTCGCTGTGTTTGGGTGGCTGGGAATAGAGGTTTGTATAGAAGTCAGTGAAAGTGTCCAGTATCTGCTGGTCTGACCATTGTGTAATGCCTTGTCCATCCTTGATACAGGTAATCTGGGCATGACCCCACTCCCACCTTGTTAAGATGGCCAATGTTCTACCGGGTCTATCACCTTCTCCATACTTCCGTGCTGCCTGTGGGCGGCTAAAGTATCGGACTTCCTTAGTTGCATGTGCGTTGAACAACTGAAGTTCCTCACTAATTAGGGCGAGGGTGGCAGGATCGCTAGATGTCAAACAGTCCCGTTCCAGCTCTCCCAGTCGGGACTCGGAGCGACCGAGGTCGGCTCTTATTGTCTTTAGTACTCCCGCGTCCCTAGACATGGACATTCCTCTAATGTAGGCTTTGAAGGCGTCCCAACAGACACCAATGGTAGTGGCCTGAGGAGTGTTGTGCTCGAAATAGGACTCATTCTCCAGCATGGGGTCTGGCATGGATTCACATGCTCATGAATATTCCCCGTCGTCAGGCTGGGAATCCTCAGTAAAGAAAAAACTCAGTATCAGTTTTGTTTCTGATCTGACTTTCGTAGTAGTAACCAATCACTGATTTCTGCGTCATAGTGACCACAGCCAATGACTGCCCTCTCCCTAAGCCCCGCCTCTGGCAGCCATCCTCAGATTTTTACCGCACGTTCAAGTGTTGGGATCCTCGTGCTATTGCTCTCGAGCTTTAGTGCGTTTTCGCGCTTTTTTCATAGGAAAATGTTCTCTCTTTTTCGGTCAAAAGAGCCTCAAGCTCCACCGTTTCTATATCCGATCAACGGGGACCCATGTCGGATTCTTCTACGCCCCTCAAGGGTGAAGATTTCGTCGAGCCACGCTTTTGGAGGACTCCAGAACTTTCTCACGCCCATCTCGGACATGGCCCAGGAGAAGGGAAGCTCGATGCCCGGGAAGCTGTTCAGGGTCTGCCCTGCATGCCAGCTTCAGAATGTCTTCAAGGAGGACAAACACTCCCTTTGCCTCTACTGCCTGCATGAGGACAAGACGCACGTGGAGAAGGACTGTGCGTTTTGCGTGAACATGTCGGAGCGGACCATAAAGGACCGCCATCTGCGTCTCGCCAACTGGCTGGAAGGGAAGAGCCCGTCAGGCGAGAAAAAGAAGTAGTCTGAGCGGTGTTCTAAGACCTTTGAGAGCGCCCCGGCGACGGGGGCCCAACAGAAGGCCAAGCACCCCGAGTCCGCGGGCACCAGGAGCGCCGAACGGTCGGGCTCTTCGGTTGCCAGGCAGTGCGCAGCCTCCCCGGCGCCATCAACCACGAGCCAACGCTCTGGCTCGGGTAAGAGGAAGTCCGAGCACCCGGCGAACCTTCTGGAGAGGCCCCGGTCGAGCTCGAAGGCCAATTCGGAGGGGGAGCGAGGCGGTGACCCCCCCCCCCCCAAGGAGAAGGCGGTGAGCGCACCTAAGGTGACGAAAGTCTTGATCCACCCAGCCAAGGCCTCTATCGAGACAGTCGCGGCGGCCCTGGCTCAGCCTGAGGAGGCTACACCAGTGGAGGCGACCTCGGGGCCCAGACTATCCCTGCCACCGCGGAGGGAGTCCTCTTTCAAGCCCATCGACAGGACCCCCGTGAAACCTCCTCCGGAGAAGGGGGGGCAGGAGGCCATCGTGGAATCGGCCTTAACCTCTGAAGAGGAGCTGATCGAAGTCTTAAGCCACGGCATTGGCGTGGAGGAAAACCAGCCCGTCGGGAGGGACCACGACGAGGGGGACGACGAGAACGTCGAGGGTACCGACGAGGTTCTTGTCTGCCCGTCGGAACCCCCTCAACCAGTGCCGCAAGACAACTCGGTGGCCATTTTGTTGGCTATACAGTCCTTATGCTCGGCGATAAGGACGAGATTGCCGTTACCACCGACGGAGGAACCGCTCCCGACGGGGGACCCGGAGCCGCGCCCTTCTGGGAGCCCTCCTCCTAAGAGAAGAAGGATTCATCCTCCACCTCCTTTTCAACCATCGCGCCCGTCTCAGCCCTCCTCCCCGTCCACGACCCGGCGGGATGACACGGGGACGGACACGGCCGCGACGGGTACAGACGACGAGGTTTACGGCGAGGATCCTCCGTCGTCACCTCCTCCCCGGGCTTCCCCGCCCGACGAGATTGGATCGTTTCATGCCATGATCGCCAGGGCATCCAAGCTTTTCCAGCTCTGCCCGGAAGAGAAGAAGAAGGAAGGCTTCCTTTATCAACGGCGCGAGACCAAGAGGAAGACGGTCCTCGCTGTACCCCTACTGGACGATATCTGGGATGAGGGTCTCTCCCTCCTCAAGAACCCATCCACAACGCCTGCGAGAAGGGATCGGTACGAGAAGAAGTACCGGGTCCCGGACGCAGCCCCCTTGTGCCTTCGGGCACAGCCGACCCCGGACTCGGTCGTCTCCGCGGCGGCCAGGAAGAAAGCGGGGGGCATCGGCCTCCACGTCAACTTCCCCCCCAGACGGCGAGGGAAAGAAATTGGACATGATGGGCCACAGAGCCATTCATCGGCAGCGACTACGATTAAGGCTGCCAACGCCTTGGCTATCGTAGCACGCTACGACAGGGAGTTGTGGTACAAGATCGCCCCCCTGCTGGACTTCCTACCGGACGACAAGAGGGCTGAGGCCCTGGAGATCTTGCAGGAAGGGGAAGTGGCGTCGGACCACGCCATTACGGTAGCGACGGACATCGCTGATACTGGCTTTCGCCAGTTGGGCAACGGCGTGTGCCTTAGACGGCGTGGATGGCTCAAGGCAACGGACTTCCGGCAGGAGGTGCAGACCAGAGTTTTGGACATGCCATTCGACGGGAGCAACCTGTTTGGGAAAACAGTGGACGATTCCCTGCAAGCCATTAAGGCGGACACGGAGACGGCCCGGGCTCTTGGTGTTCCCCAGCAACGATGGCCGCTTTTTCAGGGTGCCTCCAAAGGTACCGGCGGCGGATATTCCACCTACCGTCAAGCGGCCCGTTCGTTGTCACAAGAAGCCTACAGGGGATGAGGCAAGTCAGGCGGACCCCGCCGTCGTCGCCAGGGAGGACAAGGCGGCAAAGCCTCGTCAAAGCAGGACTGAATCGGCCGTGGGGTCAGGCCCTAACCGAAGCATCCCGGTGGGAGGCCAGCTGGCGAACTTCGTCGGCGTGTGGGAGTCCATCTCCTCCGACCGTTGGGTGCTGGACGCCCTGGCCCAGGGTCACGCGCTCTAGTTTCTAAAGAAGTGCCTGCGCGTCCCCCCCGTGGTCAGGAAGGAACATCACGTCCCTCAACTTCTCTTGGAGGTAAAGGCGATGCTCAAGAAAGGCGCCATCGAGCTCGTCCCAAAGAGGCTTCGGGGCTCCGGAGTTTACTGAAGATACTTCCTCGTGAAGAAGAAGACGGGAGGATGGCGTCCCATCCTGGACCTACGATGACTGAACAAATTCATCAAGGCGCAGAAGTTCCGGATGGTCACCCTCCAACACGTCCTGGGTCAACTGGAGGAGGGCGATTTCCTGTCGTCGTTGGATTTGGAGGATGCCTACTTCCATATCCCCATCCTAAAGGGACACCGAAAGTTTCTCAGATTCGTGGTCCAAGGGCGGCACTACCAGTTCAGAGCCCTTCCCTTCGGATTGAGGTCGGCACCCAGGGTGTTCACCAAGTGCCTCGCACCGGTGGCGGCGCGGCTGCGCCTGGAGGAATGGGCTTCCTTCTGGAAGAAAATGTTGGCGATTCTTGAATCGCAGGGCTCCAGTCCGTCCGCGCCTCAGACAGGGGTCGGTCGTGACCGTACTGGAGACACCGCTCGTACGCCTTCGGGCTCAGGTGGTCGGCACGATTCGCAGGAGAGGTCCCGCTCGGACAAGGGGAATCGTTCCAGTCATGCCCATTCCAGGTCCCGGTCCTCGACGCGCTAGAGCCTGTGTGCACCTGTGAAGTCTTCAAAGAAGACATTGGCGCAGAGGTCGTCGACGGACTCTCTCAAGGCTCCACCTCCGAGGCAGTCGTCGACGCCATCAGCGCCCAGGCTGTCGAAGGACACGGTTGGGGCTCCGCCCTCGAGGCCTGTGTCGAAGCTGTCAATGCTGTCAGCGCCGCGCTCGAAGTCGATGCCGTTTCACTCGACGCCCTCGCCGCCTTTCGAGACTGTGGTGTCGGAGGTACCCCGTGGCACGGGGAAACCCCCTAGAAAGGCTCTGGCCAAGGCAAAACATGTCTTTCTCCCATATTCTTTGCCCACTTTCCAGCCTATGGAGTATATTTTCAAGGTGGAAGAGGGTCCTGAAGATGGGTTGGTTCCAGACATGGTGCCAGATGAGATTCTTTCTGGTCATAGCCAGATTGAGGACCTGCGTCAGTCACTGCATGACGCCAGTGGTCTGGACACCTCTCCGGAGGTGGAGTTCTGTAGGCCTGAGCCTGGCAACCATGCCGAGTCATCGTACCAGCGCCTTACGTCGAGGGTCACGGACTACTTGGGGTGGTCGGCGCCCCCAGTTGATTTTGTGCAGGATGACCTGATGGATATCCTTGACCAAGGTCCACCCACTGACTCGGTACTGCCATTCCATATGGCTCTGCAAAGAAGGGTGGCAGCGGCTTGGACTGCTCCGGAGAGTCTCCCGGCAGTGGGCAAGTCTTTGCCTCGAAAATACCGCCCAGTTAGTAGTGACGTCTGCTACTTGACCACGCACCCCACTCTGGAGAGTTTGGTGGTGCAGGCGGCTACGGCCCCAGCAAAGCAGGCGTCGTATCCTACCATCCCTCGTGATAGGGATGACAAGCGTTTTGATGGCTGGGCGAAGATGGTGTTTTCTTCAGGGGGTATAGTTCTTCAGGCGGCCAACTCTGTATGTGCCTTGTCACGTTTCACGCACACTCTATGGAACTGTATTTCATTAGCGGCTGAACATATTCCCGAAGGGGACGAACGGAAGGTTTTCTTGCTATTATTCAGGATGGCAAGGATGCCATGTGTGAGTCCGTTCAGTCGGGTTTGGACATGGCAGACTGTCTCAGCCGGTCCATGGCAGCGAGCACCGTGATACGCAGGTTTGCGTGGTTGAGGAAGTCGAGGTTTGCTCCTGATGTGCAAGCCAGGCTCCTCAACATGCCCTTTGATGGTGAACATCTTTTTGGCAGCAAGGCCGACGAGAGCCTTGAGGGGTTGCAGACCTCCAAAGCTGCAGCGAAGTCGTTGGGCGCTGCAGTCTGCCAACCTCTGCCTTTTCATCCTAGGAGACAGCAGTGGAGGGGAGGTTCCTTTCGTTATTAATCATCCTTTAGTAAAGCAAGAGGAGCTGCAAGTCAGAGGGGAAACCGTAGGAGTGCCAGAGGTGGAAAACAAGGTACTCGAGGTGCCAAGGCCGCGCGAGCAGTTGCCTCTTTGCCCTGAGGCAACGCCGCAGCCGCTTCTGCTCAATCATGAGGCCCATGCTTCGCCAGTTGGGGGAAGGCTGGCGCAACATCTTGTAGAATGGCGTGCCATTACTTCAGATGTGTGGATTCTGGAGATCATAGCCCACGGCTACTGTCTTCCTTTCTGACAGAGGCCTCACGACAATCCACCAGGGAATCTCTTTGAAGAGTCCGGATCCGCTCCTTGCGCAGGAAATTCAATCCCTGTTGGAGAAAGGCGCCATAGAACTGGTGCCTGTAGCGGAGAGGAACAAGGGATGGTATTCCCCTTATTTTTTGATTTCGAAGAAAGACGGGGGATTGAGACCCATCATGGACTTGCGCGGTTTGAACCAACTCCTCAGGAAGGACAAGTTCAAGATCGTTACTCTCTCTCAAGTCCTCCAGGCCCTTCAACTTCAGGACTGGTTGGTGTCTCTCGACCTCAAGGACGCTTACTTTCATGTGCCGATCCATCCCAAGCACAAGAAGTACCTGAGGTTCGCGGTTGGCGACTCGCACTTTCAGTTTCGGGTCCTGCCGTTCGGATTGACCTCCGCCTGAGGGTTTTCACCAAGCTCATGATGGTGATGGCAGCGTATCTCAGGAAAGGGGGGATTCACGTCTATCCCTACCTGGACGATTGGTTGATCAGGGCGTGCTCTCCCGAGCAAGTCCTGGATCATCTGTCCGTCACCTGCCACTCCCTTCACAGGCTGGGCTTCTCCCTCAACTTAAAGAAGTCCCAATTGACGCCAACTCAGCGGCTCCAGTACATCGGAGTAGTGCTCGACACATCCCTGGGGCAGTGTTTTCCTCCGCAGGTGAGAGCTCATCACATTCAGCAGATGGTGCACAAGTTCCAACATGCACAAAGTCTCCCTGCGTTCGAGTTCTTGAGATTGCTCAGCCTCATGGCATCCTGCATTCTTCTGGTCCCAGAGGCCAGGTTGCGGATGAGATCTTTGCAATGGGCACTCAAACTCCAGTGGTCTGTCCTCCAGCAGGATGTCGGACCCTGTTCAGGTGCCGTCCTAGGTTGCCCAGGACCTTCTGTGTTGGGCCGTCAAAGGCAATCTGATGAAGGGGGCTCCTTTTTGGCTAGCCTAGCCGGAGGTGACAATCGTGATGGACGCATCCCTCACGGGATGGGGAGCTCATGCCAACGAGTTGACAGTCAGCGGTCGTTGGTCTCCGTCGGAGTCCAGACTCCATATCAATCTTTTGGAGCTGAGGGCCGTCAGGCTTGCCCTGAAGGCTTTTCTGCCGACACTGCGACGAAAGAATGTCCCGATTCTGACGGACAACACAGTGGCCATGCACTACCTCAACAAAAAGGGGGGGGCAGGGTCACTTCCTCTGTGCAGGGAGGCGATGCAGCTCTGGTTCTGGGCCATCCAGCAGGAAATTTCGATCTTGGCAGTTCATCTGGCCGGAGCTGAAAACGAGACAGCGGATGCTCTGAGCAGGCAGAGCACGATCTCTCATGAGTGGGAGCTGGCTCAGGAGATTCTCCTGGAGATCTTTGCCCTTTGGGGGACCCCTCAAGTGGATCTCTTCTCCTCCAGTGTCAACCGGAAGTGCGAAAGGTTCTGCTCACGGGAATTTCCTCCAAACGGAGCCTTAGGGGACGCGTTTGTGGTGAAGTGGTCCTTCCCGCTGCTGTAGGCGTTTCCTCCAGTCCCCGTTATTCCGCAAGTGCTGCGGAGGTTACGGAGGTTCGGTTCCCGGATGATCCTCATTGCTCCGGCATGAGCCCGGAGGATGTGGTACCCGGACCTTCTTTACTTGTCCATCTGCCCTCCACGTCTTCTTCTCTACCGAGACGATCTGCTCTCACGGGAGGGGGGTCAGGTTCTCCATCCAGAGGTCAGATCCCGCAGCCTTCACGCTTGGCTTCTGAAAGGTTGAGGTATAAGGATTGGGACCTCCCTGAAGACGTGATGGAGGTGTTGCTTTCGGCCAGACGGCCGGCAACAAAGTCCCTGTACTGTTGCCGTTGGAGGAAGTTCTGCGACTGGTGCAGGGTTCAGAATGTGGATTCTTTTCATGTGACATTCCTGTCGTTCTGTCTTTTTTGCTTTCTTTGGCCCACAAGAGCCTGCAATTGGGTACCATTAAAGGTTACCTGGCGGCGCTGTCTATATTTAAGCGCTCGTCTGAGGAGTGTTCTTAATTTAAAATCCCTTGGATTTCTCAGTTTCTGAAAGGGCTCACTAATGTGTTCCCTCCGTCACCTTTCCAGGTGCCCGGTTGAGATCTGAACCTTGTTCTCAAGTTTCTAATGGGTGCTCCCTTTGAGCCTTTGCATTCTTGTCCTTTGAGACTGTTAACCCATAAAACTGTGTTTTTAGTTGCAGTCACTTCCGCTCGCAGAGTGAGTGAGTTACAGGCACTTTCAGTTAAACCACCCTTCACTGTGTTTCATACGGACAGGGTTGTCCTTAGAGTTCGTCCTTCCTTTCTTCCAAAGGTGGTGTCGGAATTCCATTTAAGCCAGCAAGTTATTATTCTGGCGTTTTATCCTCCTCCACATCCTGGTGAGGAGGAGGGGCTCCATAGGCTGGATCCTAGGAGAGCTTTAAGCTTCTACATTTCACGCATGTCCCGGGTCAGAGTGGACGATGAACTGTTTATTGGTTACGCTGGAAGGCGTTTGGGACAAGCTGTTACTAAGCAGACTTTGTCTCGATGGATCATCTTGGCAATTGCCGAATGTTACCGCTTGGTGGGTAAGGACCCCCCGGTAGGCTTACGAGTCCATTCTACCAGGGGTATGGCTGCTTCTACTGCCCTGCAGAGGGGTGTTCCTATTCGTAACATCTGTGATGGAGCCACCTGGGCTTCGGTCCATACTTTTGTATGTCACTACTCCCTCGATTCTATCTGGGGCAGGATCTGGCCTTTGGAAAGGCGGTCCTTTAATCTGCAATTTGATTGGGCATTCTAAATTTGTATATTCTAAATTCTTTTCCCACCTCCTTATGTTGGTACTGCTTTGGGAGTCTGTCATAGATATGGAATGTGAAGTGCATTATCTGAACTTCATTTGGGAAAGGCGAACATGTTTTCTTTTCGTGCTTCCTGCATTGCGAGCCGACACGGGGCTCTTGCAGGACTCTGAACGCTGTTTAAGGAGGCGGTGCCAGCGGCAGACACGTGATTCATCACGTGACCTCTCCCCACAACAAAGAACCGAGTGACACACCATTGCGGCGTTAAGCCCGGCGGAGAAAAGCCCATTGGCTGTTGTGCAGCTGTTAGGCGCTCAGCTGGGTGAGAGGCTGTGGAGGCATTCCCTCTGATCTCGCCTAGTCCAGTGTAAACAGGAAAGAGCATTTCTTCTTACTAGTCCTGGGGTGTTCACTCCCCATTGCTGTGCTCCTCTTACCTCCCTGAGCAGCTTGCTCTTGCCTGTAGCCACGCACCAACAGGAAGTGGAAAGTCATTGAAATTCATTGTGAACTTGTATCGTAAGTGACATTTTAAGTGAACTGGCTGCTTTGCTGCTAGGCTGGTGGGTAAGTGGGCACCCGATTCGACTTTTTTCATTATAATCACTGACGTACTGCTACTAATGAAGGTCTGAGTAATGGCAGCTGGGCTTCGTAATGGCCGTTTGACGGACATGGCTGAAGTGCAACATCTTAACGTGGATGCTTTGGTATGCAGCGGCAACACTGCATACCCACTACCAGTATTAATGAATGACCCTTGTACCCCTCCAGAGGTAAATATATCTACTGGGCCATTAACATCTTTTACCTTTGATAAACAGAGTTATGCTGAGTTATCCACTGATATGAAATCTGCAGGAATTAAAGTCTCTTGCATCAAGGCTGGTATCAGCAATACTCCCGTAAAGCAAAATTGTGTACACCACTTAGTTGAAGGAAAAAATGTTTTACGTGATATGACTTCAGCTTCAAATAGTTTAAATGAGGCAATGGAGAGTTCTTTTGCGGAAGATAATTGTACTACTGGCACTTTGGGCAATGATATAGGCCCAATTTATTAATTGAATAAACGTATTAAGGAATCCATAGATGCGTTAACCCCACTAATAGACAAAAAATTATTATACGGTCATGCCATCAGTTCCACCTTCTCTACACAAGCACGAATATCCACTGAGCAAACTGATAATCTTTTGGCAGACCCTTATCAATTATCCTTTTCTGGTCATGACAAAAACTCAGGCGGTTAATGATCTGCAGCATATCTCTCCATCACCTAGCCCATACTCATTTCCGGTAATTATAAGAATTCTTGATCTTTTAGACAAAGGCCATGTTCTTACACACATCGAATTGCGTGCAATGAAGTCCACTTCTAATGAGATACTTGTGAAACTCATTTGTCTTGAAGGCTTTATGTTAGCGAAAGAGACATTTGCTCTGTTGATCTGTCCTTGTGTTGCCAGTTCCCATAAACCCTTTGGCACCTTAGAAAAGTCGGCATTACAACATAAGCAAACTCAGTGCCACTTTCCTAATGTGAACTTGGAACTTTGTGGAATTAAGGAGGATCAATCATGTTCACTACCTATTGAGTTGGTTAATATCGTAGGAACATTAGGTACTGACATTGTCTCCATGCAGCAGGACATCAGAGAAATAAAATCTACAATTGATATAAAGCCCTTTTCTCCTCATCCTGGTATTCTGCCTGTATCTCCTGACAGTCCCTCTGATCTCTTAAAAATTATCGAAGAGCAGAAGGTAGACGAGGAGAACAAGGCTAAAAGTGATAAATCTTTATTCATTTCAAGACACAAGAAAAAAATACATTTGAAGGCAAAGAAACGAGCCGAGAAACGTAGAAAAGAGAAACAAATTCTTAAATCACAAGATCAGTTTAGTATTGAAGATCCAAAGATTGAATCAGGAATGAAGCATGAAATACTTGTCCATCAAGATGAAGATATTATAGATGTAGATCAGCTTTCGGAAGAAAGTCGTGCATTACTTGTACATCCATTATCCCCGAAAATAAAAGTAAAAAAAATAAATAAAAATAATATCAAAGAATCAACTGAGATGATCGATGGGTCCAACCAACTGACCAATCTGGGAATACCTGAAATGGCATCCAAAAATAAATTTAAGAAAATGTTACCCGGAGTTGGGCCTAGGGAAGGGGACTCTATCACATCTAATGTGGAACCTACTAAAATTCAAAATCAATTGGGGAATTATTTTCCATCAAAGGGAATAAAACAACCAATCAAGAAAGTGGTGTGTGCGCAGTGTGTTTTGGTGAGCCTGAGACTGCCCAGGCTCTTTCTTCTGCTGCCTTACCGGTTACCTGGAGTCTGTCTACCATTACTGCTACTGCTTCCAGGAGGAAGTAGTTCAAAACCCCCAACATACGCGGAGCACGCGCTGTGCGCAGTGTGTTTTGGTGTGGAGGTGAGGGTGAGGGGCAGGTAGTTCTTCATCGATGGAAGAAACTTTGTCCAACCACCGCGGGAAAGCTGACATCAACCGTCTGCCCCCCCCCCCCCCCCCACGGCAGCGCTGGAATTCCGTGGCTGTCACAACTGTACTGAAGTATTGGCCACACCTTGTGTTGTAAGTACTAAACTAACTCTCTCTAACGACATTGTCATGAAACCTGTAAAAGACTTCCCTGAGTGTCTCATTGGAGCTCATGCAGATGCAGGCCCACATTCGATTCAGCCGTGCCTTAAGAATCGAACGGCGAAGAAAAACGCCCTTCAGCCTCTAATTTCATCATTGGTTTCCAAGCCTTCATCTGCAGACACGCCTTCGTGTGTCCACCCTCACCCAAAGCACTTTTCATCGCCTGGTACCCTGCCCACCCCTCTCCCTTGCTCTCCACTACGCAATCCTGTGGAGGGCACCAAAGACCCCTCATTGCGAGTGTTGTTACCTTGTCTGTGGAAGGAGGGGGGAGTTTGAGGGGAAGGAGGCCGGCGGTCACGTTGACTGTTTCACGGCTGAAAACACGGCAGAAAACCCGGGACCGCCGCACCCTGCTTACCTTGGGCCATGTGGCTTCGCTCGAGGGGTTGTCGGGGTTGCTCTGGACGAGTGCGGTCCTGTGGCTGGGTCTGTGGACATGGACGGGGTTGCTCCACGTTGGTGTTCGCCTGCCTCTGCCTCGGAGGAGTCCGCGTCTGGCCCGACAGGGAGTGGGAGGTAAAGTCTGGAGTGGAATCCTGTGTGCTCGCACCTATGTCGGATGTGTGCGACACGGAACGGGAAGCTGTGCCCACTCCCTGTGCTCCCTGTACGAGTTTGAACACATTTTACTCACCACCCTCTATATTGCACCACGCCGGAAACCTTCCCACAGCTTCGTTGCCTAAATTAATGGTATTAGCTTGGCGTGCCCACACAGTGAAAAACTGTGGAAATACTGAAAAAATCGAGGGTGGACTGGACCTAAATCGGTCAGAGACGTCTGAGTCACGAATGTGCCCCCCACCCTGTGCGCCCTCTAAAGCAGTTTCGAAAGTCTGTGCCCAAATTGACTCAGAGCCTGGCAATGCTGAGAAAAATTGCGAAATGGAAGAGGAGGTATTTCGCCCCCTGGCCACGCTCCCACATCCCTTAAGCACACCACATGAAGGATGCGCCTCTCCGGCACCCATGAACAATAGGAGAGACTCACTTGAAGTGGTAAATAAAATCTTACAGGGAATTTCAGAAATAAACAGAGCCCACAACTTCGCATCTAGAAGAGTCAGCCCCCGAGCTGGTCGAGAAAAACAGTGGACACCCTCAGTGCCCATTCACGAGGCACAATTGGGGGCAGACAGGACCACCTTACACCAAAACTCGATGCTCATCCTGAATAACACACCGCCTCACCAAGAAAGATCTGTGTGTCCGGCCTCACCTAGTTTATCCTGCTCTCAAGCGCGGGCTCCTCAAAGGCAGGAGACACTGCAAATGCGACCAATTAATTCTAGAAGTGTAAAACACATGAGTGCACAAAATGGTGTGGCAAGCGACTCTTCCCTTTCCAGTCTGTCTTCGTCTGAGACCCGCTCTTCTGTCTCTTCACTCATAGAACGTGATTATCCAAAAGTCAGAAGATCTAAAGCTCACCTACACAAAAAAGATTGCTGCTCAAACGTTAGGCTCGATGCGATTTGCATAAAAGAACTTCAATCAGTATTAATGTCATCTACTGGAATTTCGATTGCCCCCTTTCTAAAGCTCTATGAGCAACTGAACGACAATGTGAAGGACCTGTCAACGTTAGTGGCGCTTATGAACTCGAAACTAATTAACATCGAAAAAGATTTGAATGCTGAGAAAAGGGAAAACGAGACTATAAAAGCCAAAACAACCTCGGCTTTGCAAACACTAACAGATCAGAAAGAAAACAACAAATTAGACAGAAAACTACTGGCTGAGATCGCCAAAGAAGCACTAAGCGTGCTAAAACATCAACAGGTCTTACATCAGGATGCGAACCAACAAGCGAGATTGGAGCCCCAAGGCCATCAAAAAAATTACAATGGGCAACTGTTCACTGACCTCCCTGTCCCCATACCTGTCAGCAACCTTCATAAGGACACTGGAGCTCGGAGGCCGCAAATCAATATAGAAGCTTTAGGATCTACAAAGCTCTCTGGCGAGCCAACAGAAGTTCTAAAAACAACAGCACAAAACGCTGACTGTTTGGTCCCAAACAAACCGACCAGCTCTATGGGGAGTTTGACTAACTCAGAACCTGCTAACTGGTGCAACCAGGGCCCAACACCCGATATCGCAAAATCCTTACTGGAGGCCCCTGTCCTCGGTCTAGAAAAACCGACCGACGACGTATCCGAACAAATGAATTTTGCTAGTGTCTTGGAAAGTAGCAAGAGCTCACACAATCCTGCGACGTTGGACCCACAAACACCCTCGACTTCTGCACCTACATCGGACACGGGTGTCCCTTGTGTGTCCGGGGTGTCCTCAACTCCACAAACAGATGCGCCAAAAAGTCAAATATTTGACATATTTAAAGGAACCGCATCTCAGAAATCAGGCCCAAGGGCCTCCAAACCAGGACAGACGAAAAAAAACAAAAAATCAAAAAACTAAAAATCAAAGACTCAAGAAAATTTCTCCGGAACCTAAAAACTGTCAACGTCACTGTCAACAACACTCTCTCAGATGAGCGAGGCCCTGTACCGAAAAAAGATCTTCCCACTGACAATGCAACTGTAAAGAGTAAGATCCCGGCATTGGCTCTTGAACCTGCCGATGAACTTTCTATTGACCTCACTAATCTCTCTGTGTACGAGGACTTGGAATCCGAGGTCTTAGCCGCTGACACGGGAGTAGAAGTCCAGGCAGTTGCCCCTGAATCACAGAAAAAAACAAACGATGAATATGACCTGGAAATCATTCAACTACCAATTGGAGCCTCAAGAATATGTACTTTACCTGAAATGTCCACTGTACAGGAGATGCCGAATGCCGTCCCTGTGAGTCCTACTTTTAAAACTTTGGAGGACAGAAGAAAAGCTCTTGTGCACCTGCAGCCATCTTCTAAACTGATGACGAAAAGGGCTATAGATCTGGAAGAGGGCCTAAGAAATTATGGCGCCCCAAAAGGAAAAACATATGAAGGGCCTGATCTCAACAAAGAGAACAAAACTAGATCAAGACCGGTCCGACATGAGACCAAGGATTTAGGTCATGGCCGAGATCAAAATGAATGGTACCAAACAAACAGGATGGACAAAGGACGCAGCGAAAAAGGCCTATCACTTCACAAAGCCCGGCTAGAACGCATAGAAAATGGCGACAATCTCATCTTAAATCGTACAAACGTTCTATGCCTATTTCAGCACGTGCCATCTCTTAGAACGATTCGTTCCGACGACATCAAGACCGTAGAATTTAAGAACGAGGATCAAAATGATAGTCATTCTCCATTTTAGATCTAGAATCGTCCTGAACATTGTCACGGATGCTGCATCTGACTCATGTCCATGGGTTACGACATCTCAGAAGTGTCTGAGAATGCCAAAACGGATCATATGCCAGAAATTCATATATCTAAACCTGATAATGTGCACCAAGAATTGTCTTTTGCAAATAGAGAGTCTGAAATCATTTCGTACCATAATTCAGAAATATTTAGTGAGAGTGAATCACTTCTTCGACCCGACAAAAAGAAAATACAATCATCCTGTAGTCTCACTGGGAATGACTTAGGGAAACTCTCAAAAGACGACATCAAGATCACTATCAAGGATACCGGTGCCAATGAACAAAGTCGTGGTGACTCAATAACCCCTAAAAACTCAAGTGTTGATCAAAAAGACTGGTCCTGGCTGGCGGAAACCCTATGCAGATCCTCAAGAAGATAATGCCATGTGGCAGAGGGGCAACTGGAGTTCAGGATTGGATCCTGGAACACCAGGGGCTTCTCCCACCTCTTTGAAGATCCCTGGCTGGATGAGCTCAATGTGGTCAATCTTCAGGAAACATGGCTAACTACTTGTCCGACCGTGGATACCTATGAAGTGGCATTTAACCCGGCCTCCAAAAAAATCAGAGGAAGACCCACGGCAAGCCTGCTGACACTTGTTAAAAAAAGTTCTGGGTGCCGTATTATAAACACTTCAAATCTGTCGCCATTTATTCAAGTAACAACATTAGTTTCGGCAGGGCCTAAACCGGACAATATGATCCATTTCCATCTATTGAATCTATATTGGAACCATATTCAGGCCGGCACAATTCCCTTCATAGATCAAGTCTCATTAATAATTGACGACCTAATGCTCAAAAATGAGTCACACAACATAATTATATGCAGAGACTTGAATATCAACTCCATGGACATAAGACGGAAAAACAACGAAGTCCTTAATGCATCGAATAACTTGGCCGCGAAATGGATGGTGGAAATGGAAGCCAGAGACCTGGCAATGCTTAACGGAAACACCGTCTGCGATATACCTGCCGAACCAATATGGAGACGACTCGCACAAAAATCTATCTTGGATTACTTTTTCGTCTCAGAAAAGATTCAACAATCAACTCTGTCTTTTGTAGTAAAGCAGGTGACTCAAAGCGATCATGAGATGATAATTCTAACCTTGTGAGTCGCGAAACAACCACCTGACAAATGCTGGAATCACCGGATCTTGGTTGAGCCTAACCGAGTGAGGCTGTCACTCCACCCTGACGAAGTCGCTAAAATCTCAGAGACATTTATTAAGACTGACCTTGGAGTGGAATATGTCCACCTTCTTAAATTGTTTGTGGAAAAAAACATGGATCGAGAAACCCTGGATTTGCAAACAAACACAAATTTGATGTTGAGGTTATGAGGAGAAAGAGGGAACTTCGCACAACTATCAGACACATAAAATTCAGAGATCCCACACATTTTCTGCAAGGAAAACATGCTGCAAAACAGAAATACAAAAACTGGATTCGATCTCATAAGGCGCTAATGCTCCAAAACGATGCTGAACTGATGCTGCAAAAGATGAGAAACAAAAACTCGTCTGAATTTTGGAGTTTAATTAACAATGAAGGCGCTCCTCAAAGTGCACTGATGACAAACATGGTTTCAGAAGCAGGGTGGACCTCACAATTCGAAAATCTGTACAGCAAAAAAGGGAAATGGTCGTCCCCGACGACATCAAATCTAACAAAATGGGACCTCACTTTCCCCAAAGCTGATTTACTTCAAATTATTAAGAATGTTAGCGCCTCAAGGGCTCCAGGGCCGGACAGTCTCACTAACTTTACTATAAAGCAAAGTCCAGAGCAATGGGCAGAGTTTTGTGAAGAGCTATTCGCCCGAATCTGCAGAACATGTGAAACTCCAAATTCTTGGAAGTCTGCAATAATAGTCCCCATCTTCAAAAAAGGAAATCGCCTCGAGCCCAAAAACTACTGACCAATAGCGCTCCTGGACGTACTAGGCAAAGTGTATGCAACAATGCTCCAACAGAAACTGTCACAATGGATTGCTGATAGCAACCATTTTGCCGTACGACTGACGGGCTTTGTAAAAGGGGTCGGCTGTGGCCTAAACCTTTTGCTAATAAATTTGCTAAAGATGGAAGCAATTAGATCTGGCAAAAAGGTCTACTTAGCCCTGATAGACTTTTCTCATGCTTTCGATTCCATCGACCGAGAACTTCTGTGGACCAAGATGACCAACTGGGGCTGCCCGGAGAGTTTATTAGCCGCCATTAAAGAAATCCACACCGCAGCTACCATCAGAGTGCGCCTTGACCAACGTGGATCTCTTACAGAGGAAATCAACACCTTTTGTGGAGTTAAACAGGGCTGCCCTCTGGCGGCAATTATATTCAATCTGTTTCTCTCAGACATTGGCATCGCAATTGATGAGCCTCGATCTTTTTCCCCCAAAATACATGCCTCTGCCCTGAGCTGGATGCTGTACGCTGACAATTTAATCTTGTTAGACACCATTCCAATCGGCCTTCAGCGTAAAATGAATGCAGTGGAACGCTATGTGGAAAACAACGGTCTGTATATCAACAACACAAAAAGTGAAATTCTGACGCTGCAAAACCTGCAAATGGGCCGCCATAGGAAAAAAAACAAATTTAGTTGGCATCTAGGAAAAGAAAAATTAACCACGGTGGAAAGCACAAGATATCTCGGCATGCAAATTAACACAAACTTAAATGATAGCCCCTGGATGGAGACTGTGAAAACAAAATGCCGAAACTTTGCTTCTCAAGCCCTGATCCTAAACAAAAGATATGGGAAGTTTTCGCTTAAGCCAGTGATAACCTTTTATCAGCAGAAGGTTGTCCCATCTCTCATATACAGAGCCGAAAATGCTTTTGGGTATCCAGCGGAACTCTGGTTAACCCTAGAACACACTTTCTGGGTGAAAACCTTACATTTACCAAACAGCACTTCAACAGTGTGCTTACGTTATGAGCTAGGCTTGATATCCATTGAGGCTCGGATCGCGTGGAACGCCCTGGCTCTATTTAGGAAAGTCACGCTGCCAGACGCCGCTCCACAATTTAAAATATTGAGCAAACCTAGAAACGCAAACCCAGACTGTCTGTTAGCCATATGGTCTAAAAAATGTGAAGAGCTCCTGACCATGTATGAGACTAACACCAAAATGCTGCAGGACAATCCGCTTTTGGTAAAGAAAAAGATCTGGGAATTAGACTGGATTCAAACCAGTACAGACCGAAGGTCTTCGAAAACAATGAGAGATGTCCCTACTGAAGCAAGAGCGCTTAACATACTGCAAAACTACGTGGTCTTATTCCCAGACAACAGGAGGAGGGCCACTTTTATGAGATTTCGTCTAAATCTGTTTAGAACAAAAGAAAGAACAAGGAATTGGGCTGGAAAGGACAAGTCTGACACAGTATGCAGGTTTTGTAAAGCCTGCAATGAAACACTTAAACATCTTGTCCTATTCTGCCCTTTCCTTAGATCCCTAAGAACTAAACATCTTGGCCAAATGTTAAATGAATACTCACTGAGGAATGCAGAAGAATGGTGGCATTTGATGTTTATGGGCTCCAATACAAAACTGACAAGGGTGTTGACCCTGTTTCTGCATGAGATTGAAAGGAGCCTTCAGTTATCTGATGCCGAAGTATAAGGACTTTAGTGTAGTGCTTAACATTGCTTAACCTTCGGATGAAGCACATTGGGCACTCCCCGATAAGGCTCCTTTGGTACCAAAGGCTTGATCCCTGTCAAAAGGACGGAACTTTATCTCATGCCTATGCTTTGTTTTGTCTTGTCTTGCTTTGTATTGGCTATTGGGTTCTGACAAATTGGATGCATTTTAAAGGTTTGTATAAACCAATTAAAAAAAAAACTAAAAAAAAAGAAAGTGGAGAAGAGAAAACTACTATATCTGCTACGTTGATACCTGAAACTGCGGAACCTTTAACTGTTCCATCATTCGTTAATGTATGTAGCTCTCATTTATCTATTTCAAAATCAATACATCCTATTATTGGGAATAATTACGCAAGTACTTGTGGTCCAGGAAAGTATAAAGATCTTAATCTGACCGCAAATAAAGATATAGTATCTACTAAATCAATTTATAGGACTGAGCATGAGACGAGAAGTGATGAGAGAATTATTGTTCAGAAGATAAGTCATGAATTAGGTCCCATAATGCCATTATCGAAATTCCTTGGTCCGATGAGTATTGAACAAACTCAAGTAAGGAGTGATACTAACCATAAATTTGGACCTGTATTGCCAGCACCGACTCCATCTGACTTTTCGTGTAACGAGCGAACTGAAGCTGAGCTACCAGACGCATTATCACTTGCTGGTATGATACAAATTTTAAATTCTGCAGTCGAAAGTGGTGCCCTATCTTCAAAAGTACTAGCAAGATAATTCAATTGATCAGAATTGAAATATCCGGTGTTAAGCTCAACGAATGATCATCAGTTAGGGTCACGTGCTGGCGATCAGATCTCTACTCAGACCATCGTTCATAAAAATCAGAATCTAGTCCCAGTAGCTTCAGCCTCACCTGAAGCAGTAATCCCTAATTTAAGCTTGGCAGTTAGTAACCAGTCTTCTGGCGAACAAAGATTAAAACAGAATACATTAACTATGGAAGAGCTTTATATTATAGGATTGGAGGGTGAGCCTGAAGTCTTAAGGGGGAAACAGATTAATCGAACTTATCTTTTAGAGATATTAGCAAAGATACCACCACTGCGTATGTTAACTACCACCGACTTTGAACACATTGCTTTGTCACTAGAGAGTAATTACAGAATGTTGGGATATGTAGGTAACTCGATGGTGTTGAAATTGATTTGGAGTTATAGAACTGAATTGAAGACCATGGGTTATAGCCTGCACACTTTCAATTGTGAATCCGATGCTCAAGAGTTTCTGCACAAACCCATTTCTATACCAACAGTGATTCCACCTGAATCATCTGCATTGTCTGTAGAACAAACTTGTATATCCCAGATTATTGCCACGACTGCTGGCAACCAAAATTTAGCCTGGATTGAACCGTTAATGCGTTCCATTTCTTCCTTTAAAAATTCTTCATCTTCAGCCTAGCAAAAAAAGCAATCAAGTTTAATTTTAACATCTTGGAATGCATGCGGCTACCATTCTCTTCAAAGTTGGCTTTCTTCTTTCTCCAGCGATGATAAACCAGATATCATTTTCTTACAGGAAACGATGTGTACTTTTGATCAGACTCTTGACGATTATTGTACGATTTGCAGTCATGCGAATAAGGGTATTCTGGGTCGCCCAATGGGAGGAATTACAATTGCAATTAGCAATAGGTTTAAAAGTAAAATATCTGAGATTCACCTTGCCTCCCAATTGGTGGCAATAGAAATAGACCTGGGCAACGATGCACACGACTCCCTATATTTGTTATCTCTTTATTGGAACCCATTGAAAGTATCCCTTGATGATATGTTAGACGATTTAGATTTATGTTTGGAACACATTCATGATATGGCAGCTTTACCTAAGATTATAATAGCAGGTGATTTTAATTACTTATGCTGTTTGAATAAGACGATTATGAACTGCAATGTTAACCAGGGGAAGTTTGAAGCTAGGAACAGGGGGGGCTAAATGGATTGCCTACTTTGATACTTGGGAGATATCATTTGTGAACTGTCAAGCTGATGGTCCCGGTCATGCATGGAAGCGTGGTATTCATACTTCCAAGATAGATTACTTTGCAATATCGAATGAGCTGATACATCTAGTTTCACCGGTGTTGATCCATCAAATTAAACTGAGTGATCATGCTCCTATTCAATTAAATCTAACGTACACTCATGCTTGCTACAGAACCAATCATTTGTTGCCATTATATGAAATCAATCAACCTAAACTCTCTGTGAGATGGAACTTGGCGTTATGTAAACGAATAGCAGCGAAAATCAGTATGGAGTTTGTTAGAATATCACTATGTTGGGATTCTGGTGCTTCAGTATTTGACAAGGAAGAGGAAACAGTCAGAATAATTAGTCAAATTATACAAACTGCTGAAGGCAAATCAACTTTGAAGAGTTCACAACACATAAATAAGTTTGATCATGCTATACAGCTTTTAAAACGGATAGAAAACAAAGATTTGCGTACTGTTAGGAAACTTGTATATAACCATGATCAGATCAAACATGTAAAAAATTGTATCTTATTAAAGTATAAAAATGAAATACGAATTTTGAAAAAAACTCAACTGAATAATCTTAACAGCGAAATTGTACGCAAACTATGTAAACATGATTCCAGGTATATTTGTACGATTATGCGTAAGCCCGCTTGCTCTAAAGTTGTGACCAATGCGAATATAATTCCAGCTAATATATGGGCCGCATACATATCAGAGAAATTTGCTATGCCATCGAGATTAAATCTAAAGTACCTGCATTAAATACGCTCATGAAATGGGATACTTTAAAATGGTCTGAAATTGACATCAGATGGGCAATTGATAAACTATCTCAATCAAATGCCCCCGGGCCCGATGGTATACCTTCGTGTATGTATAAAGCCGATCCGATTGTATGGGCAGCGATATTGAAAATTAAATTCGATGTGATACTCAAAACTGGTAATATACCAGAGCAATGGGGCACGTCCATAATTGTACCAATATATAAGAAAGGTAATGCATTAGAACCAAAAATGTATCGACCTATACATGTGCAAAGATTTTCTCAAGTCTCCTTTTGAACGACTTGGAAAAGTTAATTTCCACCAACGATATTCTAGCGAAATCACAGATAGGCTTTAGGAAGTCAATGGGCACTATGTTGAATGCTATAATGATGTCCCATATTATTAATAGCACAAAAAAGAAAGGGGCATATCCAATTTATATAGCAAGCATTGATCTATCTTGTGCATTTGATTGTGTTATAAGGAATATATTATGGTCCAAACTAATACAACTAGGTTTTCCATCTGAACTGATATATTGGTTAATAATGTTACACACCAATACTGCATATAAAGTAAAACTATCTAGTGATGGTGCTATCACAGAGGCCATTAGAACTCAGATCGGACTAAAACAAGGCTGTAATCTGGCAGCTATGCTTTTTAATCCTTACATCTGCGATCTAGACAGGATTTGGAAGGAGCCTGGGATGTATCCTGTTAGGCTAGGAGCAATAAGATTACATTGGTTGGCATTTTCCGATGATCTACTTATAATGGACACTACTCCAACTGGCCTACAAGCAAAATTACTTGCTTTTGAGAAATATGCCTTGGATTTAAATCTTGTACCAAATGTCAATAAAACAAATATTTTGATATTACATGCAGGCAGGAAATTAATATCATTTAGGTGGCAAATGGGTAACCTTGCAATACAAATACAATCTGAGATCTGCTATCTTGGTTACCAACCAAGCAGTAATTCCTCAATTAACATCTGGAAAGAAAGATTGAACAATAAAGTACGTCCATTAAAAAGTCACATGAAGATCATCTATAAAAGATATTGTCAATTCTCCTTAAGTCCTATGCGTGACTTCTTAACAATGAAGGTTCAAGCGGTTTTGATTTACATTCTTGATGTGTGTCCTTTTGATCTATCAGAGTATTGAGAAATTATGCAAGGACGAATACTTATAGATGTACTAAATATCGCAATGTCTATCCCAAACTGCATGATTAGACATGAGCTAAGCCTGATTTCTTTATCATGCAGAGTGGTATGGCGTTTATTATCAAATTATGCGAAAATATTAAATCCGCCCAGAAACTGTCTATATCTAGATTTGCAACATGCAATGGAAACTAATTCAGTAGCCACGATTAATAGCTTTCAAACTCGAATGAATGTGATACTAGACAGACAAAGTCACCTCTGACGATTTGTGTTTCCGTCCTGCCTTTGTTAAGAAAAAACTATTTGAGGAGGATTGGTTGTGAACAATTGAGCAGATAAAGCGCTACTCTACATACTCCGAATATGCCAAATTTCTGCGGAAAAGAATTCCATGTAATTTTTATGTCAATCAATTTCCTTGTCCTATTATTAGGAGACTGTACATAAGTTTTAAATTAAATCAATTCCATACAAAAGGACGGTGTCAGCATTGGGCAGGAAAAGCACTGTACATGCAAACAATGCAATGTACATTTCCGGCATTTAAGGAATCTTATGAAACCTTAAAACATTTAGTATTGGAGTGTGGTTATTTTAAAGATTCACGCACGTTTTATCTGGCTAACTTTGTTAATATCGCGTTTACTGACTGTACTTTATTTTTATGGGAAAGACTTATTAATTTTAGCACTGGGCAACTTCTTAAAAATCATAGAAAAGTAACTCATGGGATTTGAAACCAAAGAAAAAATAAATTAACAAAGATGTATGACTTTAATTTTTACATTTTTGATGTAGTACATATTAATTAGAAAGTACTTTAAAATTCATTGTATGTATATATATTTTGTAAATGCATAATGAAATGAAATGACAAAATTGTACATTTTATATTTGTTTTAAATGTGTTTTACGATTTGTATATGCAATATGTGCTTAATGTGTGAGAACTATAATTCAAAATTTTGTAAAGGTTTTTTTAACCAAAAACAAATAAAACGAAAAGATATGGAATACGTTGGAGGACCCAATCCCCTCGAAGAACAAGTTACTCTCTTACCTGGTAGCGTTTTTTCGATGGGATGGTCCGATGATGTATTCCATGTCGCTCCCTCCCTGCCTACCCCGCTACAGAATTTCTTATGCGATTGCAGCTTAGGTTTCCGCAAGGCTTTCTGTGGTCATACTGGCAGAAGATTGGTGCCAACACGTTCTGGGAAAAAACTACAACTGAGGCTACAGGCGTCGTGCGTCCTACTTATAACATCCGGTGATGTCGGCCGTCGTAGGGGGGGGTCCTCGAGGACGGCGTATCGACGTCATCGACGCAGGACGCAGACGCCGTAAGATTTTCTGAAGCAGCACAGCTGTGGTGATTACTGTCATAGATATGGAATACGTCGTCAGACCATCCCATCGAAAGAACGTTACCAGGTAAGAGAGTAACTTATTCATCTAGAGAATCAACATCGTCTGATGATATTTTAACACCAGAGTCTTTTAAAGTCTCGAGCAGTTCACAATGACCCATATTTCCCACTGGCAGGATGTTTAAATGGGCAGCCGATTGCATGAACAGATCCCATCCTCTTGGTTTTTTCGGTTTTCCAAAGGCCTGAGGATTGGTAATGCTGCAAACTAAATCGTGGGCGTTTGAACCTTTGACAATCACCCCTTTATATACAAACTCTCCCTTTTCGTTCTAGGGTACCACCCCCTTGTCACTCATCTTGTTCAACAAAAGTTCATCATTTTTATGATAGCAGGGATTAATGGTGTTCAGGCCTTCCACTACCAGGGGAACTGAAACGGGGGGCCCAGGGGTTGTGGTTTCGCGACTTGGGGGCCCTTCAGTGGGCATGTGCAAGGTTAGTTTATTTTTTCTCATTTTCGGTTTGTCTAAAGTATGTTGAGTCTTTTTGGAGAATAGCTGAATAGAGGGTAACCTTGCGGTTGTCCGATAAATCATGATGCCTCAGGACCTCTTGCATTTCAGAATCGAACCGCAGGGTGGCTGATTTTCGAATATCAGGTTCTTCCCGGTTCTCGGTGCTCAGCCCATCCATCTGACGTTTGTCAACCAGATACATCTTCTGACTGTACTCCAATAACTGCCCCCTAGAAGCCTGGTGATCAGAGGCAATGCAAAACCTACTTGCGAGCCTATGAAACCGCTGGATTGCTTTAAAAGTTTTCTTTTAGGTTTTAGGGAGGCCCTCTTGTTACCCAATTCTTGAGGATGCGCTTTTTCTTTTTAAGGCTCCTAACTGGCTTCTGGATAGTGGCACATTCCCCTTTATGGTGTTGAAGGCAATCTCGGCTATAGCCGATACTAAATCATCAGAAGCTGTGCACAAAATGGTCTTGCTTTGCTGTTATGGTGCTGTTACTAGCATTTTAAGGATAGCATAGTTCCTACGTATACGCGCCGTCATGATAGACTGTTGCGGTTACTAATGAGGGAAGCTTTTCTCTTCATCAGGGTTTCTAGAGGCCTTTTGTATGTGAACAGCCAGTAAATCAGGATAGAAAAGACCTGTGCACAATCTGTAGTCCTCTAAGTTGTTAATTTTTAAATCCACCATAAGTAACCATAAGTTTTCCGGGTAGCGTCTTCAAAGGCCTCCATGAAAAACTGGCTTTTATCCGGATATATTTGTCTCGCTAGAACAGAGAGGAGTTGTTTATCTCTGGGGTTCCTAAACAGAACGATATAGCTGGAGTTTAATGTTATCGAACGGCTGCCCTTGTAGAATACATTCGGAACAATGTAGCAGATACTAAGGTTACGATGGTGCGACTACTGCGTGAATGCTTTTTCCAGTTTAGAGCTATGCCCACCCTCCATCATTAAATCTACGACGATCATATTAACGAGGTTTGGCGGTAGCAAGCGGTCATCATTCAGAGAATCTGGTAAGCACTCCACAAACTTCAGGTGTGATATTTTAGCAGTCAGCTCATTATACAAGGGTTGCCAGCAAGAGTGAAACCAAATGACATTATTTGGTATGGCTGTCATTACCGTGGGGGGCTTTTCTAGTAGTTTAATAAAATAGCTTTTACCGCAGCTGGAAGGACTGGTTAACACGCATGAAAAAGGGTGTTGAAATCGTGTGTCCATTTTACCAATGCAACCTTTTCAATAGCCGTAGGGTAATGTCTTGTAGTGATTTGTGAGCACACATTTATCAAATACTACCCTCAAAGACTTCTGCAATGTCTGGGTACTAATTTCCCATCTCTTTTTCTCACGCACTATGGAAGGTTGCTGCACCACCATTTGTCAAAATTGATTTTCATGCTGTTGCTGACATTCAAAATGATACCTTTTACTTTCATGCAGACTGCCCCTGTGGATGTCCGATACAAATAGGTTTTGGGCCCTGCAGAAACAAATTCTATAATGTGCTCACCCAGAGCTAATTCGCTTGTTAAATTACCCAGATAATCACCCAGTGGGTGGTTCACCTGCCTAGGTGCACTAACAAAAATGTCTGAATCAGATGTCGTGGTACAAACACAGCTCTTGGAGAGCGTCCATTACTGTATACAGTTCCAAACGGGCATGAGCGTTTGTGAAACAAGCAATAAATAGCTTTTATTGTTGGGGACTCCTCAGCGTACTTCCAGTAGAGGAACACTGTTTCCTCGTCTATGAACTGCAGGTTTGAAATGTCATAACATGCATCAAAAAGATAGGCTGTCAGCTTGTCAGGGTTGGTTGTAATGGCTGTGTTCGGTAAATTGGTTCTCTGAACAAACTTACCCCGTAAGGAATTTAAACATAGTTTGGAAATGAGGAAGTGTCGGAAGCGGCTGTCAGAGCACTCTGTGATTACGTGTGATTGCCTGATGGTGTCGGTTTGATGCTCCTCAGCTACGTGACTAGGTGCTTTCTTTTAACTGAGTGGATACGCAGCCGAATGCAGAACTGAGACTTCTGGAGAACACTGCTTGGTACTAAGAGCCACTTAGCGATTCACAGTGCTTGAATCTTTAGCATTTCTAAGCATGTGAGCAGCCGCTCCTCGTTTTGGACTTTCTGCCCGGCCCAAAACGTGGGATCATGGAGGGAGAAGCGTGGAGTTACTACCAGAGTGCCGTGATTCAGCTGCGTTTGGCCGTGACCTTGCTAATTTGCGTGATCAGGACATCCCGCAAGAGTTGAAGCTGTAAGGTTGTAAGGCAGCTGGCTATTGCATATATCACTATATGTATTTGGCAATTTGGTCCTAATCTCTCTTGTGTGTTGTCACTTTTGTCAAAATCCAAGCTCAGAAAAGCGGGGACTGTTGGCAGTCAGCCTTTGATCCTTGTGACCACATTCACTTTTCTTACTCAAGTGGAATATATCAGCTGATCCTTGAGGCGGATAGTGATCATTAACAAGTATTTTGCAGTGGGGATACCTAGCAGGAATTGCGGGCGTATTTAGACTTTGACCTGCTGATATTTTGACCTGTATGAGTACTTTCCTTTCCCAAATGGAACGTATGAACTAGTCCCAGAGGTGGATAGTGATTGTCAGTGAAATTCTGCAGTGGGAATACCTTGCAGGAACTGTGGGCGTTTTAGCCTTTTGACTTGCCAGATACCCAGACATCCTATCCACCACCTCCTTTTATAATTCATTGGAATTTAGTAGTAGAAGGGTCCCTCTTTCTCCTTAAGAGACTATACTTTCGCTGCAGTGGAATACAAGATGTCAAAATCATATAATTTAAGGAGGGTAGCAGAGGATCTGATATCTAACGCAGACCAACAAACAGCTAGCAAGAAACCTTGCTAAAATAGGGAAAAGTCTACCTTCCAAGCTTATAAATCAGGGGGAGTGTGACAATGTGCTGGCTTGTCTATCCTTCTATACACTGGGGAAGTCCTACTAAAGCCTAGCTTATAGATACAGGAAGTAACACCTGTATGGACTTTCCTCTAATCAGAGCTTTGCTTTTGGTTTCCTAGGAAACAAGGGCTGACGAGGTGGTCGCGGATCCCAACGGTTACAGCTGGGCTTATTGAGGTGAACAGTTGATGAGATGTCAGGGTACTGAAGAATTAAGTCTATGCCGTTGCGTGGATTTAAAATAGTGTTTTGTCAAAGAAAGAAACGACGATCGCTGTCACGGAGCAAGGGAAGCAGCGCCGTTGCGCTCGACTGAAGTGAGCAGGATAGAGCCACCGTTGTCGCTCGATTGCAGAAAGTACGAAAACTGTGCCGTTGCGCCTGGTAAAAGAAAATAAGGTAAAGCGACAGTTGTCGCTCTTTAGCATAAGGTTTAGAAGCAGCGCTGTTGCGCTTCGTTGCCGACGGGAGAAACAAAGTGAAAGGGAACGACCGAAGTCGACGTCCCGACGGAGAAGGAGGAGCGCCGCAGCGCAGTGACAGGGAGAAGAGGCAGAGCAGAAGTAATGAGTGAGGACTGCGGCGGGGAGGAGCCGTGTGCCTCGCCACTTGAAAACTGTAGCATATATGTGTTGTGAGTGAAAGGTGAAGAGACTTTTTATGAAATTCATTTTCGGAGGGGGAGGAGAGCCGATAGTATAAACTCCAATCCAAGGAGGGCATGAAAGGCCGTCTGATGTTTAATTAAAGAACGTGAGTGGCTGAAGAGGCGGAGTCACGTCTGAAATAACTAACGTCGCTCAGAAGCAGACGAAGGGCTGGGAATCTAAAAGAAGAGAGGGAGAGAGGCGTTTCAAGGAAAGGAGACGGTGTACAAAGTGTCAAACAGGCTGAGGCGGCCAATATTTAAGGATATGTGACAGCAGACACATTTACGAATCATATGCCTAATCGAAAATGTGCTGTGTCACTTGAAGTCGAATTGTAACAGCACAGAAAGAAAACCAGACTTCCTTGACCAGGCAATTCAAGGCATAGAGAGGAGAAAAACAAATTGGAGACGGCGGAGAGCCGTAAGGCAGAAGAACAACAGTTGAATGAAGTACTTGAAAGAGTTCAAGGAGAGAAATAAAGACAGTAAAGGGGAGTGAATATATAATTGAAAATTTAAGCCACTAAGAACTTACCTGTTTTCCACGCTGGCACGAACTCTAACTTGAAGATCTAAAAGTTGAGAAGACGACGTATCCTTTTACAATTTACCTAGAGAAAGAGAATTGAGAAGAGTTTAATAAAATAATTGGGCTCTCTTTTAGTCCAAACAAGCTACTCTTTGGCTGAGACTGCATTATTTCAATAACAATTAACTGAGGTATCACAGGGAGGTAGATTGGATAGACAAAAGCCTACTAGATCAGGATTGGGGCTAGGGTCAGAAACATGTCGCAAAGTAATAGGGGAATCCACCCCTATGCAATACCTAATGAAAGGTGCACTAGTCTCAGCCTTAACTATACTGTTACAGCTATGGCGATGAAAAACACCATTGTGGATCATTTTTCAGGGCCTGCAACAACACATCTAGAAGAACAGTGTAGTGGGCAATCTATCGACCAAGAGTCCCTCTCAATAAATGCCCGCACATTCAAGGGGAATGCAATCATATCTCTATTGACAGCACTAATGCCAGTGGAGTAAAGGAAATTGCATTGGAAACATCATTTGAGCTGAATGATCTCCCTGCTTTTGGGGAGGTTTCTAGAATGGCGCAAGAAGGGATCAATCTGCGACCTAAGATAATTAAGGATCCAGTGCCTAAGGAGCAAATATCTTGTCATCAATATCAAGAACTGGGGGCGCCCACTATAGAAGCCTTAAATTTCGTTCTGAGTTCATTGGTAAATGCTTTTGAAAATTTGAAAGAAGAGGTCCATCAACTCTCTGGGTATCTCTGAGGTTTTGAAAGATCTAGAGATAAATGAATCTGCAATGGTAGCACTCAAGTCTGCTCTGAATGAGTCACAGGAGATAATACGGATGGAATGGTGCCAAATTTCAAAAACTCAACAGGATAAAATAGACTTATTAAATGAACAATGTTAGGAGATGACAAATGAGTTGTTGACACTGAATTCACATTGGGAAAAAAACTCGAAAATCCCAGAATCTCATGTCTGCTTGGGCTGTGTCAAACCAACTGCCCATAATATCCACTATCAACATCAATGATGGAAGAATTTATCCGGTTAGTTCAAATAGCAGACCAGGAAGCCGAGTTAACAGTTATAGCTGAGGAGGTTAATGAATCTGACTAGAGCAAAGGAGAGGGGGGAAAACCGGACAAAGAAACCAAATGCTAAAACAAGGAAACGTAGGCACAAAAAAACTAAGAATATAGAAGAAATATCTACTACATTAAACATTGACCAAACTAATGGCAAGAAAAGAAAAAACAGAAATACGGAAACAAATAGATTTCGGAAAAATCTAAAAGGAAAGGACGTTGAGAAACAAAAGATGAAAATAAATATAAAAGATCAGGCGAAGGTATCGGAAAAAGAACCCATGCGTCCTATACAGGACGATTTACCAGTTATAATGAAAGCAACAGTGGGCAGTCAGACTGAAATTAATCAAATGCAACATGAAATTCCCCCTATTTTTTTTTAACTGTAAGCAACAGACCAAACAACTATTCCTGGAAAGATTGCCCCTATTTTTCTGACGAGTGCAGAGAAACTGGAAATAAAGTAACAAGCTGAGATCCCGGTGTGAGTAAGCATCAGTGATAATAAAATACAGGGCCACCGGAAGCTGGAAGTTCAACTGGTTGCTGACGAAAGGAAAGTATGTGAAGATTCAAGTCTTGAATAGCACAATAATGAAAAAAGTTTGCGTCCCTTTACACAATGAGAAAGAAGTAAAATCCACATCAGTGCTTAAGAAATTTGAACTGGTAAACTTTGCGAAATAACCTCCGAACAAATCTTCAGAGACCACCCTCATTTTAACAAATCAAAATATGAATAAAAACAAGCAGGCTCCATTGAACTAGGGAGCTATTCTGATAGAAATTAAATCAATTCCAGAGTTGAAGTTCTTTTCTTCGACAGATATTGATTGAGTGAGCTTCCCATATGCTCAAGATACGAGTATTGCTAAATTGAACTTGAAATCGCGATTGAGTTTGGAGACAATTTGGAATACCAAAGAAGATTAGGAGAAGAGGGGCTATAAACTAACAAAAGAATGGCCTCGTTCAGATATCCCAAGTCTAAGAGCCTAAGAGCCCCCGAATGCCAAACGCGTAAATCTCTACAATCAGTCGTCAAGCAACTCCCCCTAACTTCAACAAATATCTGGGAAGTAGTCCCTGAAATAGTATCGCAAATATTCCTAAAATTAGGAATTCGTGATAAAAAAACTCTAGACTACAGGTTGTATAAGGATTATCTCATGGAATACGATTGGTTATAATTCTTTTTGTAATAACATCAGAAAGTGCGATATTTTATAAAAATATGATTTCATTGCATTTCAGGAAACCTGGTTGACCATGTCAGTATTTATTGATGGCTTTTCGATATATTCGCAAATGGCAGTGGGATCTGACGCAGGTAGACCAAAAGCGGGTTTACTAATTGCATGTCGAAATTAGCTATTTGTATCTTCTAAATTACTGTCAAATGAGGTGCAGGGAATTCAATTGATCAGAGTTCAAATGAAAACCAATACAACAAATGCAAACTGGTTATTAGTAGATGTATATTGGAACCTCTCAAAGCAACCGTTGATACCATTTTTACAAATTTTATCAGATCTCTTAGAGGACTTCACTTTTCAGTTCCCTAGTGATGTGATCATTATAATGGGGGACTTGAATTTGCAATGTCTTACAACCAGACTATCAGACTCAAATATTTACAAATATAACTCTAATGGGGAATTGTGGTGCGAGTTTATATCGAATTGGAATTTATGGTTGTTAAATGGTAATGTTGAAGGGTACATTCCTTTTGCACATACATGGCAGAGATGTTCTGCCTTTTCTTCTATTGACTATATGTTTGTGTCGAAATCCATTTTCGATTCCTGCAATAAGTTCATAGTAATTGAAGGTAATTTAGATGATCACTCTATTCTCGACTGTACTGTTGAAGTGAATATTACTCGAAAGAAAGCCTTTTTTAACCAGCCACTTTCAGTTAATGCTCAGGGAAACCAAATAATATTTGATAGAGGGGCTCGGAATCTTACAGCGGATTTAGAAAAGACCACGAAATATCTCTCGAATTTCCAACTATCAAAATATGGTAATCCGGGTCACTTCACTGAGTTTTTGAGGGATATAAATCCCCCAGGCAAAGGGGGTTTTGAGCAGGGTAAAACACATGTACACCCCTTCCATGCTCAACTTTTGGTGAAAATAAAATAAAAAAAGAAATCAAAAAGCAATGTTAAGGAAAAGGATGAGATCAGATGACCCACGATATGAGACTGAGATTAAAATAATAAATTACATCTAAAGAAATTGGCTGAGGTCTAATAAAGCTCTGATACTCCAAAAGGAGGCGGAAAAAATGTTAAATGCAATTTCCAGGAATAATTCACAGAATTTTTAGACTATTATAAATTCCATGAATAATAGACCTAATCAAGCACAGTGCACAATTATTCAAGAACAGGCCTGGAGAGAGCATTTCTCTAAAGTGTATGCTCCACCAGAAACAGTAGAGTCCGAAGTTATCCCCCATTCGGAGTGGTCACTATCGTGCTCCACAGACAATATTAGGCAATTGATCGATAATTCATCAGCATCCAGAGCTGCGGGTCCCAAAGGGCTAAGCAATGCAGTGTTGAAACTGAATGTGCACCTCTGGGTGAGGATTCTAAAGATCTTGTTTGACAACATAATTAGTTGCAAACAAATCCCAGAGTCTTGGAGGTCCTCAATAATAGTACCAATTTACAAAAAGGGAGACAGATTGGCAGCTTGTTACTACCGCCCCATCTCCCTCCTGGATGCCAATGGCAACATTTTTGCAGGACTAGTATTGGGTGACCTAGAGCAATGGGCAAAAACAAAAGGAATTATCCCAAAACAGCAGACGAGATTTAGAAGAGGTATATCTACCGCTTTGACCGGTCCAATTCTTAGCTGCATTACAGTAGATTCCTCCATTAGAGGAGGTATTCCGTTATTCGGGGACTGGATAGATTTACTGCAGTCCCTCGATTCAATTAACAGGAACTGCTTGTGGAGAAAACTACAAAAGTTGGGGATCCCGCCCAGTTTACTCGCAATCATTATAGAATTACATCAGAATTCATAACGTAGAATTAGGTTCACCACTTCAGGTTCCTTAACCCAGCCGGTCAGTATAGAAAGAGGAGTACGGCAAGGCTGTCTGTTAGCCCCACTCCTTTTCCTGTTATATCTTTCGGACTTTTTGCCCTGGCTCATGGGGACTGGCCTGGTTAGCCCGCAAGTTGGCCATATGAAAATTAATTGGATTGTGTATGCCAATGATATGGTTATATTAGACAACACACAGATTGGTCTACAGCGTATCTTAAAGGAATGGTTCGGTCAAAAATGTTTATTGCCCCTACGGGTCAGCCATGTGTTTTTAAGCCTAAGTCGCTCGATTTTAGAAAAATGTCCTATGGACCTTACCCGAGTTTTTGTCCATTAAACACACGCGAAAACAGGCATCAGGGAGCTGCCGTTTTGTGATAATCCTATCATTTCCCCCATCGTCCTGGCTGACCTGCTTTTGCGGCACTAAATCATATCCCCCGCCCCTGAGCCTGTCATCAGCAGACGCGTACCGTCCATTTCACAACGCCAAAGCACGTCTCGTGTCAACATTCGCTGCGCTTCAGCTAATGACGTGTCGCCATGGAAATGGCAGGACGCCTCTTTCCTCAATAAGTATAAACAGATCGTTACACAACACACAGCAGCAGATTTTCGATTCCATTCCTCTTTCTGTGTTACTTTGAGTATTCTGTGACTCGTTTCTGTGCTCTGGTTAGCTACCTTCGTTGCTTGTAGCCCGTGTGAACAGATACCAGTACCACCGCTATCAATTATTTTAGTTTGTTTAACACACAATGGCTACAATAATGCCCTACATGTACGAGCCCGAGCATACCGAGGAGGAACTACTGGAAAGGGAAACACGTGAAAACGATGGGTCTTCGGACGGCAGTTGGGAGGACAATTCAACAGCTGAAGAGCCTGGACCTAGTCGCATGGACGGTGTTTCCACCTGGTGCACATGCAATCGGTGCGAGCTAATGCCAACTGAGGACGAGAACTGCTGCTGCTGTGAAAACTCGGGATGCGTGGCCTACATTTCTGAAGGCGAGCCACGACCGCAATGCATCACCGAGCTGCCAGACTTCAGGGCAGCCTGCCTCACACAGTCCGTGTTGAGGATAATGATGGTGCTTATGCACGAACTTTGTGCAACTGTTCGTCCTCGTAATCCGAGTAACGAGTAAATATACTCTGCTTGTCATGCCACTCCTATTTCATGGTCTTCTACTATATCCAAAATTACATATACATATCATTGGAACGCACGAAAGTCTTTCAATAGTGTGCAGTGTCTAGATAGCATTTGTCCGAGCAGAATGCCATTAGTTACAAAAATTGTCATTGACAACAAACGTTTATTAAACTTATCTTGGTCATTTAAACAGTTTGTTTCATTCCTTTTCACAGGTGGTACAGGCTGGTGGCCTATCGTTCCTTTACATGGTGGCTTCACGGGAGGCTTGGATACCGCGTTCGAAGAGTGATACCTGCCTGTGCCGTTCGTGCCATAAGAGAAACGTTCCCGAGTGACAGCGGTCAGTACAGGGGATTTTCTCTTGCTGTGCTGCAACCTGAACTGTACAATGTGTAAAGTTTTGTATTTTTGTGTCATCAAAATAAGATACAAAATAAAACACCACATATATTTTAACAACGGTTGTTTCGATTTCTTAAATGAATCAAGTGTGTCTCCATTCAAGGATGGACGTCAGACATCTGTGCTCGGAATGGGTGAAGTTCAGGTCGCTGTGAAGCGGGGTGGTCACTATCTAAGCTAACATAATCTATTATCAATAATGCATGCACTAAATAACACTTGTTCAAAGTCTTTCAGTCGGTTATGTCTCTATAAAAGTCACACATATATCTATACTATCAATTAACATTGGATTATACAGGCCTTGGGTCTTGACCACTATAATACACTGTTTGAAGTGTGGGTCTGTGCTCACAAGAATCTCTGGTATGTGGCATTTGTTATTGATAGGCAACGATTTACTGCAGTAGGGGTCTAATGTTAGTTGGGGATCTGCTAGGTGGGCATCATGGCGTGGTCAGTGGTCTGGCACATGAAGAGTATACCTTTCAGGGACAGAGGGTCAGAATGGCAGTAAGTTTCCACTGGCGAGAGTGCGTGGGCAAGGACACGTTTGTGGAGATGAACGAGCTATGTGCTTGGTTCAGGCCGGTTCACATGCAGGACCGTGATCTCAGAGAGTGATGTGTTACATTTATTAGCTGTTGCAAATACCTCTGGAGTTTTCCAGTCAGAGTGGGAACGAGGGTGGGGGCCATGTGCTCTGCGCGCTGTACTATCGCAGTGAGGCCTAGTCACCAAGATGGAGTGGAAAAGGGGTACAAAAACGGATGCCCCGTGTCCTGCTCAGTGTTCCCTTCTACGCGAATGTCATCCAAAGTTAAAATCACATAAGGGCAAGGGGCGAACCCACTACTGGAGGCTCTTGGTACGAGTTTCTACTGAGAAGTAAAGGATGAGAGGGGGCTGATGGCCCCTCGCCCCCACATACTTGCCTGCATGCCCCAGGCCCTCTATCAAAGGCGGTTCGCACCCAGGGATGAGCGCTGGCATGGGGGTCTGTCACGGGCGCAAACGGCCAAGGTGCCAAACAGCATGTACACTTCAAAAGGTATCCCACGCCCAGGGGCCATCGCTCACATGGCCTCCTCAGACCCCGTGTCTCCAGGCAGGCCTCCCCCGAGGCAGGCCGCCCCTCTGCAATAAACATAATACCACGACATACACACGTCATTCATTCACAAACACACCCCTGTTTCTAATACTTTATAAACCACTTGATATGTCTCATGAGAACATCTTTGTGCTTTGCAAGTCAATTCCTGAACCTTCTACCTGAGTGCTAATCTGCCCGTCGCCGTGCTATCTGTGACTGCTTCGAGCCAACTCGTCAGTGTGCTACCTGTGGCCATCTACCTGTTCTCCTGCAACATACTGCTCGGCCTGCTGAATCCAACTGTTTGTTGGTCAAGGTAAGGCCATGTATCCTAGTCATATTTCGGTCATTTTTACATTTCAATCTATCTGCTATTACAGTACCCAATAGAGCTATGGTCATTGGTCTCATTGCTATTGACTTGAGTTTCAATTGTTATGCTATCAATAGATGCCTCCTCTTCAATACAATCATTCGTGGCAGTCCAGGCAGAGCCAGAGGTATGGATACTGACAGCTCCATCGAACTAGGTCATCAGAGCTCGAATACTTGTCGTTTGATTGTTCCACACAATGTTTAAATTGTGTTTGGCTATTGAGATGTACCTGTGTGTTCGTCCTCGCGTGTGTTTTATGCTAACAATATTTTGATACACAGTAATGAAAATACTATGTTTCAGGGAGTCGATGGAGCCTCATTCCGTGTTTCTATGCGGATACAGAAAATATAGTCATTGCAGGGCAAGAGGAAGGGGAGACATGCGGATACGTATCGGAGCAACAGCGTGCAGATGTTGAAGGTCGAGTCAAAAAAGTTGCAAAGAAAAGAAACAAAAATAAGGTTAGTTACAAACAGTTCATAACTTTAGAAATTTGTTTGTGCTGGGGACTATTTTGTTTTTTGAAGTCAATTGTACTATACTTTATCTTGTGTTTAAACTGAACATCCCTTTTCCAATCTGTCCTCTAGCTACCCGTGGGTCTACGAACTATACATACACAGACAGTGAAGCGAATGAGATATGTTGCTTGCCAGACCATTTACACTATGGAGGAACTATTAATTCAGACGCGGCGTGTTGAGACTCGGGATGCTCATGTCCAATGGCCAGAACATGAAATGAATGTGTCCGGAGAATCCAGCAAAGTTGTATTGGACCATTGCTACAGTACGACCGCACCACCTCAACAACATGATACTGAATGTATTGAAGATAGCTCTGAAGTAGTCGCAGATCAATTCACACAATCTACACCCTTGTCATGATCTCTGCTTCCAAAAGGTCAGGGTTTTCCCAATTCCCATGGAAGCAGATCCATAACCCAGGTTCCGAGTGCCAACCAGTCCCAATTGGGACCTTTTGGACCCAGTCGTGGCGCCAGTGGCACCAGGCTCATAAATATGCCCAGTCCCAGCGCTGGAAGCGCCGGGCTCATAATGCTTGGGTGGACTTGCAGACCATGCTGCTTACTTGCCTGCCAGTTGAGCCTCTGATCCTCTTCTGTTTGGAACTACTTTTCCTGTTGGGTGGGGCAGGAGCCACTCCCTAGGTTCAGAACACGAACTCTTCTGGAAAGCAGGAACTCTTTTCTTACCTAGGCGTGGCTGTGGAAGGAGACACCTAAGCACTACAGGAGGCTATTTAAACCACACCCGATGGATGAATCTTGCTTTGCGTTATTCTGCATCCTCTGCAGCAGAACGCTCATCGTGTCTTCTGCATCTGATCCTGGGCCTAAGGAAAAAGGCTTACCATCCTGAATCCAGTCTTCAGCAACACCTATAAAGACAAGAAAGAACAGGTTAGCATTACGGTCTTCAGTGACAGCTTTTCACTTACCTGGTCCATCGGCTGTCACCAACGCCTCGCGCTGCATTCCGGCATCTGAAAGACAAAGGCTTACCTACTCTTCGTGCGCTCCGGAGGTCTTCACACTGCATTCCGGCATCTGAAAGACAAAAGCTTACCAACTCTTTGCACGCTCCGGAGGCCTTCGGCGCTGCATCCCGCATCTGAAAGACAAAACAAGGTGCGTTTAAAGACATTGGGGAACTTTAATACTCACGTGCCATTACTCCTTTCCACATCTAACCCAGTGGGTATTCCGGCACCCTGCAGCCCCTCCGAACTTGTACCTGCAAAATAAAAAGACAGTTAGAGCGCATCGTGAAGCAGGCAACAAGCGCTTACTTACGTGCTTCCAGGCGGTTCTATTCATCACACGGGTTCCATCTTCAACTCACTTCAGCCCGTCATCCGCCATCGGCGGAACCCTGCAAAACAAGAGACATCATTACTAAAGACTTTAAAGACATTAGAATTACTCGAAACTTACCGTTCGTGCAGTAAACGACGGACAGCAGTCCTCTGAAGTCAAGAGGCCTGCTCCCCTTATCCAGTGAAGAAACTGGTTACAGCACCCTGCCCCGAGGCAGATGGAGAGCACGGCGTTCACTTACCTAAGGTGAGAGCGTTAACCTTTGGGGTTCTACCGGAGAAGAGAAAGGGAAGAAGAGAGAGACATTCAATAACCCAGTTCATTAATCCCATATTTTCTATCTGCAGACATCTTACCCTTCGAGTCAGACATACAGTGCACAGAGGTCCAGCCCAAAGAGCCAGCCGTGTGTTACACATCACCTTTGAAGATACGGTTTACGCCCAGTCAAGACCGGCGCCTCTATGGGAATCAGGTGAGCTTTACAACCCTCCAAAAAATTGCCACCAAAAAAGCTGTCGACATTGTTGTGTTCTCCCATCAATGTTGAGGTAGCAGATGTTGAAATGACAGAGAATGAACCAGCAGCAGCATTCACCGACGCATCGGAACTTGATAGCAGCGATATTTCTTTCAAATGTGGTGATATGTCCTCAACGTCAAGGCCGAAACAACTTTGACACAGGATGACAGTCTAATGAAAGAGGACAAATACATAGTTTTCGACAGTTGTTTGATGGATATTATAAGTATGCCGAAATGTGGGCATTCCGTCAGAGGGAAAGTATGTGGGAAGCCATTGATTCATGTGACTCGTCAAAAACAAGGCAGTAACGTCACAATACATGCCGCCTGTAGATTACATCATACGTTCTCATGGTCTGCACAACCGATGCTGGGGAAACTGCCAGCAGGCAATCTAATGTGTGCAGCTGCATCACTTTTTAGTGGCTCCAGTTTTAGAAAGTTAGTCTTTTTTTTCAGTTTGTGGGACTCCATTTCATTTCAAAAACGCAGTACTACACATACCAACATGATTATCTGTTTCTGGCCATTAGTGATGCTTGGAAAATTTAACAATTGTCTCTAGCAAGTACATTCGAAGGCAAACGATTCAGGCTAGCCGGCGATGCACAGTGCGACAGCCCTGGATTTTCTGCCAAGTACTGCACCTACCACTTTCAGGACATGGATAGTAAGAAAATTGTGAGTTTGGTGGTCGTGCAGGTAACACAATGTACATCCTCAGTGGCCATGGAGAAACTAGGAAAAATCAGTGGAATATCTACAATCGAGGGGAATGCACATCGACCTCATAGCCACGGACAGACACGTTTCAATTGCCAAGACAATGAGAGAGCAGTTCCCACATATTAAACATCAATTTGACGCATGGCATCTTGCTAAATCAATCAATAAGAAATTCTCGGCTGCAGGGGAAAAAAAAGGTTTGGAAAGTATTTGAGTGGTCCCAGTCTATCAGCAACCATCTTTTGTGGAGCTCCAAAACTTGTGAAGGGTCAGTGGAAATATTACTTGTAAAATGGCAGTCACTGATGCACCACTGTACCAACGTGCACCGCAGGTCAGAAAACCTACATTTCCACCAATGTGAACATGGCCCTTTGTCCCCAGTGGAGGCACGGAAGAAGAAGTGGTTGAATCCATCTTCAAAGACACACAAAGCCATTGAGAAGATTGTTTTCCATAAAACTCTATCAAGAGATTTGAGGGGACTGACAGAATTCTGTCACACAGGAGGTTTGGAGGTGTTCCACAATATGTGCCTAAAGTACAGGCCAAAGCGCTTGCATTTCAGCATACAGGGCATGAGACATAGGAATCTACTTGCCGTCTTGGCCCATAACGAGATTCTCCGCTGTGACAATCTAGGACTACGGGTAATGTAAGGATGCCTCGCTACACTAAGCCCTTTTCAAAAAGAAGTAAGCAATGGGTGATCAAACCAGTCTGAGGAAATGGAGTTCGACTTGGTCAAAAGCCTTATTGTTGCTGTATTAGAGAAGCACAGATATGGAATTTTGAACGTTTCTGTGCAGAGCACTGATCCATTGCCACCCAACATTGCCACTGTGCCAGGTCCACCCAAAGGAGAGCTGGTTGTGAAGTACAAATCCCGGTTTAAATAATTGTAATACGATTGTCTTTTTGTAAATAAATGTTGTTGTACAGTGTGCATACAAAGTACGCTAACCCTAACCCCTACCTTCACCATCCTGGGTGCCGAACAACCTGGGTGTCATCTTTGAATTCTCTCTCTATTCACCTCATATTGCTGACCTTGTCTATATGTTTATGTATATATTTTTGTTGATGTAACTAATTTTCGCAATCTCTTCTAAATGCTGGGCACTGTTAACCGAGAGGAGGCTTGCGTATTGCAAATAATAAAACAAACAAACAATAAATCTCACTTTCAACTCAACTCCTCGGGTACTTTATACTTTCCCTGACCTTCCCCAAAAAATTAAGTCTCAATAGTTATGGTTCTTTAGGGCTTCAAAGCTTGCAGACAACGAGGACAAAATTGGGGGCCTTAGAACGCGCCAAGCGAGCCGTTGCAGATGGGAGAGAAGCCAGTTCGCATTTGCACATTGAGGCGCAGTACATAGATGGATTCGAACCTTCAAGTTCTCTAAGATGGCTTTACTATGGGATGTTGCAAAGAAAGAATGTATACTCATTTCTAGTGAAGGTCAGCAGCTTTGATTTTCAGCTCGCGCCCTGAAGAGGCCCACAACTCGCACTGGCAGTAAAGGTTCTATTGTTTTTTGACCTTGAGAGACAGGGACCATGCCGAAAGAACTTCATTTGAAGGGGGGGTGGGGGGTGCAAAACGTAAGAAACGATAAGGCAGAAAATTCTTAAACTAGACCGAGTTTCATGTTCGTTCAGTATACGAAAAATCGTTGTCCAGAGCACAGTGGGATTTACGGACTGCATTACGCAGAGACACAATGGAAATTGCAAATATAATGTAAGTAACTCTTTAGACCCTTTTATACCGGAATGAAGAATTAATGAATGGATGCATGAATGAATGAAGAGCTTTGAAAACGTTTGTGGGATCGTTCCTGTAGCGGGCACATGGGCATGCAGGTCCACATTCCACACGCATGTAGACAAAAAGTCATTTCTCATTGTGCACTAACCTCGATTTATTTTGTTAGTTTTCGCATTGATTTTAGAGCTGAACATACTCCATTGCACTATCCTTGAAAGCAAATAGTTTCAGCTCGGCCGTAATAAATAAAATGAATAATTTTAATAAAGATCGGCTGGCGAGACTAATTATACATTTTATGTTTTGAAAACAGGTATATACTTCCCTTTTGCCACTGCCACCAGTTTCAGACACCGGCAGATGGTTTTTTCAACCGCCAGCTGCAGCCTAATGTAAACAACTGCACCATTCTGATGATCTTATGGGACGATCGCCAAGGGCCCATATGCCCTTACGCGGTACTAGCGGCTAGAAGCAACATATCAACCTTTACGCTGGCCTAGTGCTTACTTGATGGAACAGCCTTGCATCTCAACGTGCGACAAAAGTGCTTCTTTGAACGAAAACCAACACCCTGTGTACCATAAAGGAACAGCGCGTGACTCACGATAAACTTTTACGGATTTACGGATAGAGATAAAAGAAAATAAATGACTTTTGGAGTTCATATGGCAATTGCTGAATATTCTATAAACATTTAATGTCAAATAAATGTACTTTACCAAATTTACCGTGTTGCTGTTTGATTTTAAAGTACAGTTTCATATTTTTTGTGGTGTGCTGTGTTGTGAGCTGATCTGTGTTGGTTTCCGGGTTCTGTGTGAAGTCGTATAGAAGACGACTGGGCGCGTTTGCCTACGCAGCACAGAAACGTCACAGAGAGAGGCGGGTAATATGAATGTTTTGATAATGTCAGGCTCAGGGGCGGGGGATATGATTTAGTGCCGCAAAAGCAGGTCAACCAGGGAGATGGGGGGGAAATAATAGGATTATCACAAAATGGCAGCTCCCTGTTGCCTGTTTTCGCGTGCGTTTAATGGACGAAAACTCGGTTAAGGTCCATAGGAAATTTTTCTAAAATCGAGCGACTTAGGCTTAAAAACACATGGCCGACCCGTAGGGGCAATAAAATGTTTTGACCGAACCATTCCTTTAAGTGCTTTTTCGCTATATGCTCTTCAAAATTATTTGAAAATCAACCCCAAGAAGTCAAATATTGTCATTTTCAAACATCCGATGAGGAACCTGAAGCTTTTTGCCTGGCACTTCGGTTCTCAATCTTTCCCAATTGTCAATGAATTCACTCACTAAGGTACAAATGTTATCACATTTCCAACCAAAAAACATCGATTGGAAACACTAGACCTAAAAATCATAAATTTGGGTGCACAAATGAAAAGAATTTGAGTGCAGTATTGCAAGTTCTCTATTGTACCTATGATAACATTTTACATTGGGAAGGTGGTCCCTATTATGATATATGGGATTGAACAGAACTTACATGCCTATGATCTTGATTGGGTAAAATAGAAGCCAAAATCTGGAAAAAATCACTGGCGATTCCATGCTGTATTCCCATGGCCAGTATAAGATACTAGTTGGGCTTGTGTTCCTTGTTATCATATGTGGAATGGAAATTGATTGCAATGTATAGATAATCCTATTGTGCCTTCCTCTTCTTTGTATGAGGAAGTTGCAATATGTATGCAGACCTCAGATAATCGAGTTTTGAATTTTTTTAGAGCCAACTGTGATAGAATATTACTTAAAGCTGAAACAAATATCGAAACCTTGTTGCAAAATTCTATCAAAGTGAGAGTGTTTTAAAAGAATGGACTGGATACGAACCATTGACAAGATGAGAAGTGCAAAGCTATCGTCATGTTTTACGCAATTAGATAAACCAACATCTATTGTGCCACCTTACTTGAAGAGATCATCAGATTCAAGAACCTGAATGGAATTCTTAAGATTCCGGTTGAATTTAATGCATACACAAGAAGTTTTATATGCCAGAGTTAAAGTAAAATACCCCTGAGATGTTTGTGATAAGTGTGATCAAATGGAGAAACAAACGATTGAGCATTTATGTTCAGGATGCACGGGTACTTGGAATCTGAGATTTCAAAGATTCCATAGGTTCGTATATGATAGCCATGCCCTGGACTCTAAAACTTTTTGGGACAGAATGTCATCTGGAAATGAAGTTTCTCACAGCTGAGGTGGTTAATTGTTTAAGAGATCTAGATGTAATAGAAACAAAATGATTTATTTAATATATTTTATAGTGATTGATATGGTTAGCTTATTTTTCCTTTATTCTCTTTGCCTTGTATGTACGTTTAAGTAATTTTTGTTTTTATTCGTTGCACTTTATTTCTTTATTCTTATAACTCAATGTGTGAAAAGTCAAGTTTTCTGTATATTGTTCTTGGCTAAAACACAATAAAAAAAATAAACATAGTTTCGCTAGTTGACGTCAGGAGGGGTTATTCTCAATTCTGGTCTCAAACAGATTTCCTGATGCTTGTAATATTCAACTATGTACTTTTGGCGGGAGGCGGGGTCCTCGCAACCTTCAGGGTATCCTGATGCTTCTTGTTTAATTGGAAGGAACAGAGAAATGTACTCACAGAAGAGCTCTTCTGTGATGTTCTCAAAGTGCCATATTTCATTAATCTTTCCCAGGCAATACCATTTCTGCAATGCCACTTCTTTTTTTTTTGTTGTTGTTGATTTTATTGATGTTTTCAAAGCATATCATAAACATTACAGGAACATTTATCAGAAGCACGTTGAGCTTGGAAACATTCTAGTTCAATCCCGACCCCAAACTGTCTCTGGTTCCTAATTTCAATACAACAATCCCCCCACCTGCCTCCCCCTTGGAACAGTGTTTCTTCTAGTTTCTAGGTGTTATACCCAGTTCTCCTGGTCACGAGTTGTGTGTGGCATTTTCACTTATCTTTCAATGATGAGTATGGCTGCCTCTTTGGAGTCTAGTTTAGGCAGTTACTTTGATTTCCTCAGGCGAGATAACTTTCCTAATGTCAGTAGCTGGGTAAGGCTTCGAAGTGTTTACACAGGTCTGGTACATCATTCCCTTTCATAAACAAGTTTTCAAGGCCCAGGCATATATCTCTTCACAAAGTCTCCCCATAATTCCTGTGAAGGGCCAGTGTGATTCTCTCCATTATACAAATATTAGTGGCCAAGTTAGTCCATTCCTTCTTCCCAGGTTCCTGGTTTGCTTTCCACCTCATAACATGGGTGGCCCGAGTGGCTAGTAATAGTGGGGCCGCCAGCCCCTTTACTCCCTTGCGTTCATCCTCACACTCTTTAAACCCAAACAGTACTAAGAGGGGGTCAGCGGCTTGTTGGATCCCGTCCAGATCCCTAATCCATCCTAATACCTTGTCCCAAAATATCCTGACGCGGGGGCAGCCCTACCAAATGTGTCAATAATTTCCACTCTTCTCCACATTCACGCCAGCACAGCGGGCTCGTTGACTGGAACATTTGTGACAGTGTATGCTGGTTGTACTGCCATCTATGTAACAATGTAATGGCATGTAGCTTATACTAGCTGGCTATCGAGACCTGTGAAGCCCCTTTACACATATTCGCCCACTTGCTACGGTCAATCTCCCCCACCTACGTTTCAGATTCAGAGTTGACCCCTTTCCTGCGTCAATCAACTCCCTGTACATTGCAGAGATCAGGCCTTTAGACTTGGTTCTGGTATTTAGCAGTTTTTCAAATGGGGTGAGGTCCTGTCATGATGCCTACCCCCGGGCATCCGGACCAGGCCCATCAGTCCCGGGAGCAGGCATCCAGATGCTTAGAAAAAGCCCAGCAGCCCCGGCTAGGGGCTATCTGGGTACAGTCCTGGCGCCGTAGGCACCAGGCTCATAGAAGGTCATTCCTGGCGCCATAGGAGCCAGGCTCATATGCTTACACTTACCTCATGCAGACCATGCTGCTAAGAATCCAAGCCAACGTGAAGCCTGAAGGGAACTACTTTACTTCAGGGACTATTTTCTTACTTGGGTGTGGACTTGGGGGAACTTTTTACCTGGGACTACTTTGAAGGCTATTTAAACCACGCCTGAAGAGCAGCACACGCTTCGCGTTATTCTGCATCCAGCAGCGTAACGCTCACCGTGCCTGCAAGTCAGCATCCAGCCTTCTGCCACACCCGCCTCGAGTCTGGAGCTCCTAGAAAAAAGGGGAAAAAGGAAGAAAGATTAGAACAAGAACATTACTCCTATTCCTCACCTGATTCCGGATCCATCGCGCCTTCAAACAGGGAAAGAGACGTTAATTCGATACGCGTGGCATCGCCCGCTGTAGCGGCGCGCTATTCTCGCCAGCCTTCGCAGCACCTCCACAATCCGTCACAGTCTCCATCACATCTTCGCCGAACTCCGGCACCTAAGGGGGACAAAGAACAGCAAGGTGAGCCGAGAGAATAAACAAAGGGCAATCTCTGTTACCACCATAGACTTACCTGATTTTACCGCCGGAGGCATTATTCATCAAGACGTCATATTCTCTCACGCCGCACCTGTAAAAGGAGGGAAAGCAACAGATTAAACACAGGTATCATTTACCGGACAGTATTGGGTAATACAGACTCTTACCTGAACGCTACCAGCTGCCACGAGGCAATCTTCTCTTGGGTCAAGCTGCAAGATAAAAGGAATCGGACAAGAGTGAATATCAGACATTTTGAAATCTTACGAACTATATACTTATGGTTCCTTGCCAGGGACCTCAGAGTCAATGTTGGTCTGGAACTCTCCCAACTCCTTCGGACCAGTGAAGTAACTGGTTATTTACGCGCCCCTGCATTCCACGCAGGATGGAGAGCTCATTTTTTATAAACATAAGGTGAGACTATGAAAGGAGATATCGGAGGTGATTAGTGGGAAGAACAGTGGGGTGTTATCACTCAAATCCACGGGTGGCTAATTCCCTTTCTCCACTTTCAGGAAAATACTTCTACAGATCAAGCAGACTAAATTAGGCGGGCCAGTCCAATCTGTCATCTCTGCACTACGCGTCACGTTGGTGGAGACTGCAGCTGTCCAGTTCCGATCAACGCCCCTGTGGGAGCCAGGTGAGCGTAACAGGTCCCTATGGACCTTCTCCCTCCATGTGTCCCTTGTAAGGATTCCCTTGAGCTGCAGGAAGGGAAAAGACCGGAAGGGGTCCCAACCCGAGGGCCTCCTCTAGTTCAGAGATTGTCACAAACGTCCCCTCCCTCCAGTTGGCCCACCCTCTCCAATCCAGCTTCATACCAGGTCTGGAATCTTCCATGATGGGGGATGTCTTCTCTGACCCTGGGTGCCCAGATATGACTCGGAGGGGACGGCCACGAAGTAATCCCCCACATGTTAATCCTGTCTCTCCATATATCACATATGGTCCCCAGTATTGGGTGATTCCTTAGTCTACGTATCAATTTATTCTTCGGGACCCATAACCATTTGGCAAGGGTGGCCGGGGCCAGGTGGGAATTGTACAGTTCTATCCTGGACATCCACCCTTCGCTCATCCACCTCCAACTACCTCGGGGTCAGCCGCTTCTCCAAGCAACGAGTTGGGGGTAGATCTCTCTCTGCAGCAGGGGCCTCCCTCTGGCCTTCCTGCCTCCCTGAAACTTGAGGAGAACCATCTCCAATTCCGGAAGCACCTCAAAACCTTCCTCTTTGCCTTCGCTTTCTCTCCCTCTCTCCCCTGCTAAAATCACTTAACCTGCACTGAATCTGCAACTGGGCCACTCACTGATCTCGGTCCTTGGCCCAGCCACTCTTCCCTGCACTGCCTACCTGCACTACGGGACTGTCTGTTTCCTACAGCCCCTTCCCCCGGCACTTACCTTGCACTTGCATCCAGCTGGCCCTATTATTTATCTTGTATTCTACTAACCATGTACTGCACTTTCCCCTCTCCCCTTCCCCTTGCACTTTTCCCATTCCCCTCTACCCTTGCACTTGCGCGATCTGAATGACACCTGGCCTAGTAGGATCATTATCAGTCACCTCTTGTCCCCCCCGCCCGCCTCGTCGCGCCTTGAAACACTTGTGTATAGGCGTGTAACAAATGCCATATCATATATCATATCCACTGGAGCCCTTTCTGCATTCTCAGATGGGGAACCAGAATTCGTAACTGAGCAGCCTTATAATACTTCCTGAGATATGGTAGCCCCCTCCCTTCCCCCATCCTTGTCCTTGGGTAATGTCAGGGTCTCATAGGCTACCCCGGCCGCCTTCCCCTGCCACAGGAACCGTAAAATTGCTGTTTTCACTTCATCAAAGAAGTGTTTCGGCATTCGAATCGGAAGCATCTGAAAGGGATAAAGGAATCTTGGCAAACATACCATCTTTATCGCGTTCAGTCTCCTAAGCCAGGATATTGTTAGCTTCTCCCACTTTATCAGGTCTGCGTGAAATCTCAAGAGGAGGTGTTGTGGGGGAATTGGCATCATACAACATGTTCAAATCTCTGGTAATATTTATTCCCAGGTATCGTAGAGTCCCACCCCCGATGATCGGACCGAGTGGGGAGAATCTTACAGCGTCGCCTTGTGTGGGTTTGTGCAGCGGGAATAGAATGGACTTGGCTATGTTTATTTTAAACCCAGAAAGCTCACCATATTGCTCAATCAAGTGGATCACTCTGGGTATGGACAACAGGGGGTTCTGAATGTGTAAGAGTAAGTCATCTGCATATAGGGCAACCTTGTATCCTTTCCCACCCATCTTGAGTCCCTCCACCTGTTGATCTTCTCTAAGTTTCTGGCCCAGAGGCTCCACAGAGAGGGTGAACAATATCTCAGAGAGGAGGCACCCCTGCCGTGTGCCCCTGCCCAGGCCAAACCAGCGCAAGTAATCCCCATTGACAAAAACCAAGGCTTTGGGGGATGTATATACTGCCTGAATCCATTTTCTGAGTTTAGGACCAATTCCCACTTTGCTCAAAACCACCATCAGAAAGCCCCATTCAACCCTGTCGAAGGCCTTCTCTGCATCTATCGAGAGGAGGGCCGGATCCTTAGTCATCTTCTGAGATTCATGAATCAGGTGTAGGGTCTTTCGCATGGTATCCGCCACCTGACGCCCCATTATGAATCCAACCTGATCAGCATGTATCAGGTGGGGAATGAGCGTTTCCAGTTTCGCGGCGAGGACCCTTGTGTAGATCTTCACATCAATATTTAACAATGATATGGGGCGATAGGATCCAAACTGTTTAGGGTCCCTGCCTTCTTTGGGGATCACTGTGATGAGCACCCGAGAAAAGGAGTCGGGGGCAATACCAGTCTGAAGGATGTTGTTAAAGAGCTCCACCATGAAGGGAAGGAGTGGCGAGAGGAAGCACTTCTAAAACCCTGCGGTATAGCTATCCTCTCCTGGGGCTTTTCCCAACGAGAGTCTTTTCACTGCTCTCTTAATTTCTTCGGTGGTGATGGGGGTGTCAAGATCAAGAGTTTCATCTTGTTTTAGCTTCGGAATCTCAACCGTTGCCAAATATTCGTCTATTTCCGATTGTGTGGGGTCGGCTTCTGATTTATAAAGGATCTCATAGAATTCTGCAAAAGCCTCTGGACTCTACATTCTACTTCTATGGACATCACCCTTCTCTCAGCCCGTTGTCCCTGTAGTCTGGTGGCCAACAAGGCAAACGCTTTGTCTCCCTTTTCATAAAACTTCTGCTTGAGAAGTTGCAGTTTCCAGACTACCAGTCCCTCTTCCAGATGCCAGAGCTCCTCCCTCTTCTGTTTGGCCTCCAGGACCCTATACTCTCTACCCTCACCGTGCCTCCCTACTACCTAGTCCAAATGGGTTATCTCTTTTCTCAATCTGTCTTCAATCAATGTCCTTTCCCTCTTTTTGTTATCTCTCTCGCTGATCAGGATCCCCCGCCATGTTGCCTTCCCTGCCTCCCAAACCATTATCTTTGGGACCTCTCCTGCGTTGTTCCTTCTGAAGTATTCCCTAATTTCATCGGCCAATTCGGACCTAAAGATCGGGTCCCCCCCAGAGTGATTCATTGCACCTCCACCGCAATCCCTTACGCGGAATTCCTTCCCAGTTCAAGTCTATCGTGACCATGTTGTGATCGGACCACATGACCGGAACAATCTCCAAACCCATTGCCGCCTCCCTCAGGTCCTCGGTAAGGTAAACGCAATCAATCCTAGTAAAGGTTACATGTGGGACGGAGTAAAAGGTGTAACCCGTTTCATCTGGGTGAAGACCCTGCCATGCATCTCGCAACTTGTACATGTCTAACAGATCCATGATCCCTGCCCGACCTCCTTCTACTGGGTCATGTGTGTTAGGATTCCCCACTTTCCTATCTAGCCTGAAATGTGCCCATATATGGAAATCCCTGCCCAGGATTACGTGCCCAGCAGCCTCCAGTATTATTTTGGGAAGCGTCCTTGTGAGAAATCGAGACTGTCCCGAATTGGGGGTATTCCACTGTGGCGAAAGTGAGTTGCCTTCGGCGCGGTCCCAACTACCAGTAGGGCTGTTCCCTCCACATCAGCCCATATCTTTAACTTCTATATCTAACTCTTTTCTGATGAGAATCCCCACTCCTGCCTTCCTCAGGGGGCCTGACCCCCAATATTCAGCCCCTATTCTCGGATTCAGTATCCTCCGTTCCTCCCCACTTGCATTCTTTGTTTCCTGTAAGAATATCACATCGAGTCCCGCTCTTAGGATCTCCATGCACACCAGAGATCTTTTGGTCAGCGAGTTCAGACCCTGAGGAGCCCACCCCTTCGAGGAACTAGCCCTACCGGTCTTTGTTCTTGTGTACACCTTGTGATCCTCCAAAGGGAACCAGTGGCCAGGCAGGTGAGGGGCCACACACTTTGTTACAAATTCATTGCTTAAGAAGGATCCCGTTCCTACCCATCCCCCCGCTCTCCCTCTCCCCCAGATGAGACGACTCCATTACCACAACCATCAGACCAGCCAGGCCCTACACCATGTCCTAGGTAAGTTCAACCTCGTACCCCTGCGGCCAAGGCCCAGCCGCCCCCTGGTTCATCATACCCTGTGTACTTCCAGGGCATTCGTGGAGGAATTCCTACCCGGGGACCTTCCCCCACAGCCCTCATGCAGTAATATGTGATTAAGTTTCACCATGAGACAGAACGCCATGTTGCCTCAGGAAGACTTATCAATTTTGTCTGAGGTAATTGCTCAGTTGCCATGCTTAGAAACCTCTGGGTATTAAGTGCATTATAAATACACAATCATATCATATCATAACTATAATTAACGTCTAGACCTTGCTGATCTTTTTAGCGAGCTATAGTTTTACTGTTGCTTGCAACTTGCATACCTCTTGCCTGTCCCTCCGTGATTTAATCTGCTTAACATTACGTTGGTAGTCACTGTTCTGTATATTGGTATAAATTGCTGTATCTTGTTGCACCTTAGCTATTGTTGCTTACCTGTGACTTAATTTGCTCAATACTACGTTGCTAGTCACTGTTTTGTTTAATGGTCTAAATTGCTGTATTTTGATGCACCTGCTTTATTGGTGCCTACACTCTCCTTTGGGGCGTCGGACTACACATCAAGCTGCTCCCAATAATCTGGTCCACTTATGTAACAGACTATGCCTGCTCACCCCCATTATGGGATTTACTGAGTAGCCATTAACAACCGTGACTTTAACTTCACAAATCAACTCGTGCCATTCTTGTTACCTTTGCCCATCAAACTGTGTCTGCCTTCATCTACGATGTCACTTGCTTAGTAGCCCTAAGCAACATGACTGCAACTCGACCTCCTCACTGCGACCTAGCTACTATTTTTGCCATAACCAGATAAGTGTCTTACCTTTTAGGTAGCCTACCTGCCTTTATCCTCCTCGCAAGTGTCCTTGCCAGCCAGACTAATTGCCATCCCACAAATGCCTGCTCTCAAATGATTCTCACCAACAGAACGAAACCTACACCTTTTTCTTCCTCCTTTAATACATTCACAAACCACCTTACCTCTCAGTGGCCTGCCACAGTGCTCACTAAGACATCCTACCCAGATTAACCACAGTCTTTCACTAAGTGATGAACAAGAAACTATGCCTTGCAATTCTGACAAACTGCCAGCATCCGACCCCACCTGTCCTGTCTTGTATAGTCCTTGTTCTACAGTAAGAAGAAATGGCAGGCTAGGCAGCAGACTAGGCTTCTCATACAAAGTTCCCACCGCCACCCCCTCTAGAACCAACTGCACCCCCTCCAGAAACAACGTCCCTCAAGACCCTCAAAAAGACCCTTTAAAAAATAAACATCTAAAAATCATAAACTCCACAACAGAACTAAATTGACAGATATTACAACCGACCCTCCCATCCACAGTATTCCTACTGTTGTATACAGAGCTTTGATCAATGCCAGGTCCTTGGTAGCCCATGCAACCAACATTGCTGATTTAATCATAGAAAATAAATTGGATTTCATAGCAGTTACTGAGACCTGGTTGCATGCGGCAGCAGGCCCATCCCTCCTCTTTGCAACACGAGACAACTACACTGTCCTCAGATCTGACAGAGAGTCCTCTAGAGTTGGTGGCATTGCCTTTATTGCCAAAGCCACACTAGGACTTAGAACTGTCCCACATGAACCCATCATGTCATGTGAACTATTGACAGTGAAACTTCCCCTCAACAACTCGCGTACCATTACTATGCACCTAATCTACAGACCCCCTGGACCGGTAGGCTTGTTCGAAGAAGAAATCAACACTTTACTCTCTACCAATACGAAGCCTTCATCTGAAATCCTTTTACTTGGCGATTTTAACCTTGGTCTCAATGACCCCACTGACCAATCTGCATTGACTATGGGTACCTCCTTAATTTAATTAGGCCTCACCCAGAGAGCACTCCTCCCTCCTCATGTAGAAGGAAGAACTCTAGACTGGGTTGCAGACCTCAACTACACAACTAATACAACCTCCATTGAGCCTCTATCTTGGACTGACCACTTCCTACTGACATTTAAGCTACAAGACTGTATGCTCCCTACTAGAGAAACTATGATTGCTCCTCCCATTCCTACCAGAAATAAGAAAAAGATCACAGTGGCTAAACGATTACCACATATCCAACCTCTGCTGCTACATTTACCTGCCTCCTCTGGTCCAGCTATACTAGTGGATCTCTATAATGAAACGATCACATCAGCCTTGGACACCATTGCACCCCTAAAACTGTGTAAAAGTAAACTAGCAGCACACCTGAACACTTGGTTCAACCCCAAACTTAACCTTAGAAATGAAAAAAGGAAAGGCGAAAGAATATGGAAAAATAACCCCTCTTCAGCCAATAAATACATCCTCCTCAAAATATCAGCTGACTCCAAAAAAAGAAATCCTACTAGCAAATCGATAGGATTGATAAAGCTAGTTCAAATACCAGGCAACTCTTTACCATTCTAAGAGAACTCCAAACTCCTACCCCACCGACAGGCAACTGCATCAAGGACAAAAACTGGTGCACCAAAATTCAAGAGGCCTTAGTCAACAAAATTAATCTACTCCAAAATAAAATAGCCGCAAAAAATTTTGCTTGCCCCTCCCAAACTAAGACTCAGACTCAGGGACCTACTCTACCTAAATCGACACAACGTTTTAAATTTACCCCAGAATCTCCCCAAGAAGTGCACACAATCATTTCCTCACTCAAACCATCCAATTGCCAAGGTGATTCCTGTCCAGCTACTGTCATCAAGGAATCTGCGAGTATTCTAGCCCCTTTCATCACCTCGCTTATTAACGCCTCCTTGCGGACATGCACTGTACCCACTAATTTGAAGAATTCCTGGGTACTCCCTGTCTTTAAAAAAAACCTTCTTTGGACCCCAGCATACCTACCAACTTCAGACCTATACTACCGTACCCTTTTTACTTAAGATTATCGACAAAGCCGACTATAATCAAATACAAATCAACTTGGAAAATAACAAACTACTAGGACTTTGCCAATCTGGCCTCAGGCCCCAACACGGCACGGAAACTGCCCTGATCGACCAGAAGATCCAGATTGACGATCTAAAAGATAAAGGGAAGTCTGCCTTGTTGCTTCTGTTGGATCTGTTGAGTTCCTTCGATTCTGGTTGTTCACGAGGTGCTGTGCAAACACCACTCTACAGCGGCACATTTGTCAACAGAAGCAACAACACGGATTCAGTCCTTCCTCAACAATAGATCTATGAGGGTCTTTTCCACCTCAGCAGCAGCCGACCCAATCCCTATATCCTGTGGAGTCCCACAAGGTTTATGTGTATTGCCCACTATGTACAATGCGTTCATTAAATATCTGTTTGACGATTTGGACCATCTGGGCGTCACCTACACGAATTATGCAGATGACACCCGGATCCTCATACCTCTGTCTGGCGTTTACGATAAAGACCTGGCCCTTATAAACAGAATCTACCTCAACATCCAGGCATGGATGGCCACTCATGGCCTATGCCTGAATGATAAGACTGAACTTCTCCTTTTAGCGACTCCCTTCAACATGAAGAAACTGAATGATCAATATCGCTCTTTTAACATTGATGGCAATGTCATCATGGTGGCCAAAGAAGTAAAAACCTTGGGTTTTTACCTTGACTCCTTCTTGAACATGCGTAAACAGGTCAGCACAACCACCTCAGCCACAGTTTACACCTGCAAGCTCGTTCGTGCCTGCAAACCATTTCTATCCACTAAAAGTTGCACCGCCTTAGCCAGAGCGCTAGTATTGTCCAACATTGATTACTACAATGCTCTCTATCTTGGGACCAGTAAACAAACCCTCAAGAAGCTCCAGATCTTGCAGAACAATGCACTCAGAACGGCCGTGAGTATCCCTCGCAGACAGCATATTTCCACAACGAGACACGATATTAACTAGCTCTCCATCAAGGAGAGATTACACCTTAAAACACTGTCCATGTTGCACAAATGTCTTCACAATGCAGCACCTGAATACCACATTGATAAATTCACCAAACATAACAATGCCCGATCTACAAGATCCTCCAACTCAGGGTGCCTTAAAGTACCAAGGTTCAAACTCCAAATAGCTGGCGGCGGCAGCAGCTTTCCGGTTTTGGCCGCTCAACTGTGGAACTCCCTACCCTGTACACTAAGAGCTCCCCAGACCTTCTATAAATTCAAGAAAGACATGAAAAATTGGCTTATTGCCAATGACACACCTTACTAGAGCTAGCCAGACTGCCATAACCTCTTCGACATACCCTCTTATGTTGCTATGCTATGCGTTCGTTATAACTATGTTCAGTTACTTCATCTTGTATTATATGTTTACTTGTATATGGCTTATGACATTTTTGCCCATTGTGTTTATATTGCTTTCTATGTTCTCATGTAACCATGTAAAGTATTTTGATATGTGCTTGTAATTTTTTTGTAACGTATTCTCCTATACACTACTGTTATTTTTTGCTTGTGTGTAACGAAGATAATGCATATCCTTGTAATGCGCCCAGATATCCCCGGGTTTGGATCGCAATATATATAAACAAACAAACAAGCGTACCCTGTTGGCGCCTGTGGCAGTTTGACGGTGGGCTTTTGGAACACGTTAAGAACTGTCAGGATATCAATTTGTTCTTCTATACTGGGGTCCAACTCCGGTTATGTCCACTGGGTTCTGGTCAGGGACCGGAGGAGGGCACATGCCCCAGAACCGGGGGTCTCACCTTCACCCAGACCAGACAGACTGTGTTAAGTAGGATGTTGGCAAGTTTGTATCGCCTAAGGTGTTAGAGGCGACTAGCCCGCAATGAAAGGGGGCTGTGTTGCACAAGAGGTGATTGTCCCTGTGAAAAGTCTATGAGCGTGGGTCTCGTAGTATCTGCTCACTTTGTGGGGCGCCAGGGGTGTCGCTTCATTAAAATGTGGCCTCCAGGTGCCTGAAGGAGGGCACACACCCCAAGATTGAGGGCCCAACCTTTTGGCATTTTTAGGTGGTATGCCCACTCTAATCACATCCACTGGGGTCCGTTGGGAGGGCGTCACGGTTCCATCTTCCCCCTCTTGTGTTTTATTGTGCAGACCCTGATGTCCCTTTGAATCCTTTGAGAGGGTACGGGGCCGCTCCTCCTCCTGGGTGCTCAGTGGATGTCTAGATCATAGGGCGGTAAAACACGGTGTGGGCATGGTCCACGGTAGAGCCCACCCAACTTCTGTGAACTTCATCTAAAGGCACGGTGCACAGATCTACGTGTATGCGCGTGTCTCAGGCCTGGGGTTCTGATATTTCTTGGGTATGTCGTCGGGGATGGAGGATTGGTGCTGGGACAGTTAGCGGCCGGGGACCGCTCTCCCCCTATGGCCCGAGGGTGCCCGTGAGGGCAGGCCTCAGAGCGCTCAGTAATGGAGCCGGAGCCCGCACGTGTGGGATGACCCTTCACATGTTCCCGCGGCTCCGGTCTCCTGTGTGGGAAGCGAGGGGTAGGGGGTCTGCGGTGTGAGTGGCGGATGCTGCACCTCTGTGAGCGGCAAAACAGGAGGTACAAGGGGGGGAGGCCAGGTTCCTTCACCGACATGGACTCAATACGGAGGGGGACGGGCAGAGAAAGGCCTGTTCCTGGAGTTGCGTTTTAGCACCTGCGTCTCTTGGGGCCTCACCTCTTGGCCGTATGCGGGGCATGCGAGTGTCCGCCAGGGTGTTCAGCTTAGGCCAGGGGTCACAGCAGGAGAATTCCACTCTGTTCGCCCGTTTCAGGTACATTCACATTTGTTTCCAAGGTTCCCTAGCATCAGGCTTCCTCCGCAGCTCAAGCAGGTGATAGACCGGCTCCACTTTCAGTGTCGGCCCTTCAGGCTAACTCCACTCATTTGGGACTTATACTCACTCAATTTTTTCCACTTTTTCGCTTGCGGTGGGGGGGGGGGGGGTCGGCTCCGGCCCCTCTGTCCACGGTTTATTTGGGGCAGGGCGTCTCCTAGTGGGGGCTCAGACCACTGTTGGGACCGCTGGGCGAGGAGCTCACACGGAGGACAACTTCGTCCATGCGCCCCTTGGCGGCCGATCCTGCAATGCCACTTCTAACTTGACGGTACACCAGGTACCCGTGATCGAGCGTTCCTCATCACTGTGTGTGCATTTTGCAGTTTGTTTTGACTCTGCACATGTCATACATAAAGGGAACATTAACTTTCCAGAAACCCTCTGGGGGAGCACCAGGAAATGAAGCTTCTTAGGCGGGTACACCTGGCATTTGATCAGACCAAAATACTGCTTAATATCCCCAAAATCTTCATAGATGATACGGGGATGCCCTAATGGATAGGGTTTTGAATTGTTGACAAAGGGGTAGAGGCTGGTAAAGTTGTAGTAGTGTATCTTCTCACCCGGGGCTGTTTCGTGATAAAGCTTGACAGCATTAGTCCTGCCTCCAAAAAGAGTGTCACATGGTTCTAGGGGTTCCGGTAAATTCTGTTTAAGAAAAATCTTTAATTTGGCATTGTTTTTCAACATTTCTGACCATTCATGCTCCCAAAGTGTAATAATGCGCAGACCCCTGGTCTCAAGAAAATTCTTTTTTAAAAGTGTTCTTCTATATAGATGATCACACCCGTCAAGGTGTTGGCCATGTTTCTTATAGCACCGGGGGCATCCGTGAAAAAAACACCTGTTAAACTCATAGGCCTGTTGTTCCCCATTTAAAGAAGCTTAACCATCTAGAAAATAGGGGCCAGTCTTTTTATCACCTCCCCGCAGGACATGCTGTATAGGTATCTTGACCTGCTCCGACACATATATTAACCACTGGATGGAGGGTGTGGAGAAGCGTTTTTGTTTACTGTGGTACATGTCTTCGGTACGAGGGCTATTGTTTCAGACTTCAGAAACAACTGTTTGTATATATTCATACACATGCTAGCCAGTGTGATAAATCTAAAGGGATCTGCGTAGGTAACCCATTTTATCATTTCAGGGGCGTCGGGGTGCAGAACGTGCACCTTTCGGGTCAGTTCGATGATACCGTCTCGAAAAATGTTACAGGCTGTTCTCAAAATATTTACATTTTCACAACAATAGGCTTTTAGCTGTCTCTTAAAATCAAAAACATGCATGCTGGCCTCGGTATGCCATTTAAGAAATTCCTCCTTATCAGCAGGCATCATGAATTCTGAACCATAACACTCAACGGGGGATGGGTCACACATAATTTTGATTCTATTAAGTGTTAAATGTGGGAAATAACCTTTGGACCAAAGGAAACAAAAAGCCTTAGGCAGTGTGCTTAACTTCTTGGGTAGAACATTGAAGCTGCCAGTAAAGCAAATTTTAAGGTCTGATACCTCGAGGAGCTTCAGCTTTGCACCCTGAGTTATCAGCTTGACAGCGACTCTCTCTTTAATCAACTGTTGTATTAAGAAGAATCCATCATATCCTTCAATGTTGTGATCCAAAAAGCTATACCCTCGGAATTTCTTAGCCACAACAGTTGTGATAAATCGGCTGACAGTCAGTGCCTTTGAATTGCCAATAGTTTTCCCTAGTCAGATGTTTGGCATAAGTATAGTTGGGGATTTGTATAGCTGTCTCTTGCATGCACTCCATGTCAAAGACTATGTATTTCTCTGTCATGGGTACATATTTTGGGGGTGTCCTATAACAAATGTGTTTATCCATCGAGACAACTTCCACCTCACAGCGGGGACAGATCATACCATTACAGTGATGGTTGACCTTTATAAAGCGGCCGCAGGACCCACAGTCTGTTTTAAGATGACATTCTGCTAAACCTTGAGATGCTTTATCGATGTGCTTTTGAAGAAGTCATTCTTCGGCCCTGGCAAATGTTTTACACTTGGGACATTTAAAGCCTTATTCACCGATCACGACACACCCATCTCTCTGACACGTGTTGCAGTGGAAGTGGCACCAGTGAGCCACCTTGTTGCTGTATATGTGACAACAATGAGGGCATACATTTTGAGCCCCTAGGAAGCCCTGAAGATTTAAGATCCCATAATAGTGCTGCTCGTGGTGTAAAATATATACGCTGTTCTTATTAACGTTGTCACCTGCCGGGAAGTATTTCCAAAGCCTGTCCTCATTATACAGAATTTTGATTGGTACTCTGAAGTAGTCTTCAAATAAACGCAATTCTTTAAAACCAACCATGATATCATGCAGTATACCCAGAACTTTGTGAACCTCCAAAGCCTTTGTATGTATGTAGCCATCAGTAACAGTTCTAGCCTCCAGCAGCCCTATAATGCTCACAGCCATACATATGTTCAAGGACCCATAGTTAAAATCCAAGAGCCAACGCTTCTTCTTGGCCACAACCATACTGTAAAGTGTTTTCTTCAGGGGTCTGTACACGCCCCCCTCTCTAAATCGGACAACCACAGACACTAGTCTCAATGGTTCTGTTACGGCTAGCTCTGCCTTACTTTGTAACAGTTTTCCTATGTTTTCTAGAAACTCCAAAACATCAGAGGTCTGACGAAACGAGCGCCTGTTGAAAAGAGGATGGTTTAAAACCGTACTGTGTAAATGGATCTGGACGAAATCATCAGGCCCAACCGTTTCAAGGATTTGTGAGACGAGCCCTTCCACCACCTCTGTTATCATTAATAAACCTTGTCCGGTAGATTTTAATTGATCTAAATTTACAAAGCGGAAAACTTCATAGTATTCAACACTTTAAACTTTGGTAGATCCCTCCGGTATGTTCCCATACTCTGTTAAAAAAATAATAATCTCTTTCGGACAGCAGGGGTGTACTTTGGGGTTGTGGCTAAATCTTTCAGCGCACGCTGCATGATGATTTTTGCTTTTCTCAAACATTTCAAAAACATTTTCCGCTGCCTACGGATTCAAAACCATTTTAAATGCAAAGTTGGTAAATCTTTTACAGGTCAGCACTGCTTTTTAACAGGGTTTGATGGTGTGATTGGATCCTTCAACACTAGCATCAGTGTCTTAGGCTCTGCGCTTAAGTCTGCATAGTCTGTACACAGCCAGGGGTTGACCCCGGATCTTAAAGGTGTTGTGGAGACTCCAAAGCCAGGCCTGGTCTTTATTTCTTAACAACAGTTTATTTTTTTAGTGCATTTTTAAGAGTTGGGTGTCTCTTTTATTTTTCATTATTTTTTTAGGTGGGGTATTCACCCTGTTTTTAGATTCATTAGTGAAAAGGACGTGTTTGGCCTTAGAAACACTGTTACTCATAGCTGCTAAAGCTTTTTTAACAAGGCAGTGTCTCAATCATTAGGCCGGGCGTCATAATCTAATGTTGTTACGTGGGCCTAATGTTTTCCTTTTTGACTTTTTAAAGCTGGTAACCGAAATAATTGCTTAACAACACTTAGAGTCTCGAGTATTTACACCGGTGTTCGATGTATTACGATGTTTAGACCCTCGGGCCTTTAAGGTCTGTTTATTGTGGTCTGTACAATAAATGACAGTTGTACGGCGCTGCTGGTTTACACCATTGAGCCCTCTGTAAGAAAGATGAAGGGGTTTCAGGACGTAGACGGATCCACAGATAACAGAGGCGAATACAAAATCTTGAGGCTCTATTTCAAGGGGGAGTCTGAAATAACTATGACCGGCTCTTTTAGGGGTGAATCAGTAATTATTATGACAAGCTCAGAATATAGGGTGGCATTGATGCTCTGGTCAACACTAAGGCATTCTAGTTCTTCAGAATTATTAACATACAGCTCAATGTTGGGACTCGTTCGTGAGAACACATCTGGTGGGGTGATCTCTCCAGAACCGGGGGACCACATGCAGGGTCTACCCGAGGCTCCGACTAAAAGTGTTTTGGAGGTCACAATTTGTAACACAGGGCTCTGTATAATGTCGCCCCCGATCTGTGCCTCTGTGGTAGGGCTAACATTCACAGGGTCTAGAACAGTAGTGTTGTGCGAAGGCATACACTATTCAATAGACTGTGGTATATGTGTGTTGTGAGCTTTAACACTTTGTCGATTAGAGGTCATTAGAAAATGTTCAACCCTTTGAGTCCCCAGCCCCTTGTTAAGAGACAACCTTCTTTTTTTTAAAAGATGTGAACCCTCGGCTTCTCCATAACCCTCGCTGTTTGCTGTGTGCAAGGGTTGTATATGTGTCTGACCTGCAGTCTTAGGAATGTCTGACTGTAGGACCACAGAGGTTGCTTGCGCTAGAACGTCTTCCTCCTGCGCACCACAAGACCCTACAATTAAGCAAAATAAAAAACAGCTTTAACAAGGTATTACAGAAAAAAAGGAGACAAAACAATACTCCACAATGATACAGGAGATGTCTAAGGCATTGCAACATTATATTCAAATATTAACAGGCATAACTGAGAAAATAATTTGCCCGAGCAATACTCTATAATGAAATGAGTGTCTGTCTGCCTAGGGCGTTACAGGAACCACATTGAAATATTAACAGACGTAGCTGTGGAAAAAAGCTTTGGTTGTTAGTAGGCATACAAACGTACAATGTGTATCCCTGCAGGTTGTTTCCGCTTTAGTGATGAGGCCAACAGTGATGATCCTTCAGAGTGTGAATCTGAAGAAGAAAAAAAAGAAACGTTTACTCCTACAGCTTCCAACCATGCATCCATACTGCTTCCTTTCTGCTTTTTACACAGACGACCAGAGTTGGGAAAAAACAGCCTACAGGAAAAAAACATTCATTTTTTTTTTTTTAACTTGTCTTTATTGGCAAGCAGTAGTAACTGGCGAATTACTGGTCACAGCAGCAACATACATTACACAATTAAATCATGAATAGTAAAGGGCACGTTAAACAGAGGTTCACATGTATTTCAAACAGCGATTAATAACACTACAGGTGTTTATGGTGTGGTTTGCAACGTCCTCGGATCCGGAGATGGGGGAGAGGATAGAAGGTCCAGGTCCACCTTACCATTCAGGTAGCTACAGAACTCTGTCCATATATTCTTAGGCCTAGCCTTACTGGGCAACATTTTAATATAGTCTTCTTCACAAGATTGTGTCCATGTGAGGGCTTTCAGCCACATTTCCAGGGAAGGGGGGGGATCTGCGCTTCCAGCATTGCAGGATGCATTTCTTGGCCACACTCGCTGCCACATTCAAAAACGTAGCCTCCTGTTTCGCCTCAACCCCTTCCCACAGACCGAACAGAAGGGACAGGGGGTCAGGGCAGACAGGAAAGCCCACTATCTCAGAGAGGGTCCCAAGCACCACATCCCAGAACGGGGCCAGTGTCGCGCAGGACCAGAACATGTGGGCGTGGTCAGCATCAGTGGATCTGCATCTTTGACAGGGGTGGGACAGGTCACGGGCGAACCTCCCAATCGCATAGGGAGTGTAGTACAAGCGGTTGAGTAGCTTGTATTGAATACATCTAACTCTGGAATTAAGAGAGACCTTGCGTGTGTGCGTGCACATTTTAGTCCACATTTCGTCGCTTATGTCTAATCCCAGATCGCGGTTCCAGGCATCTCGGGCAGTGTGGGGGGCTTCTACAGCACGCGCCATTAGCATTTTATATAGGGCAGAGACATTTGGCCCCCGCAGAATTGGAAATGTAGCAGACCTCGGGGGACTCAGGGGGCTCGGCAGGATATGAAGGCCACATGTCTTGGACCGCCGCTCTGAGACGAAAGTATTGGAGCAGTTCCAATGAAGACTTGGAGTGCCCTGGCTTCCAGGTTTCTGGGGTGATGAATTTCCCATCAGGGAACAGGTCGGAGAGTGATCTGTATCCCAGTTCCGACCAGTGTCGCATGAGGAGTTTATCTTGTGTGGGGGTGAGGCCCGGGAACGACCAGAGGGGAAGCCATTTGTAATACGGGGGGGAACCCGAGGCAGACTTCAGAATCTGACGCCATGCCCTAATAGTGGAGGCCACTGGGTCAGCGGGGGCCTCCGAGCGGTATGTGTGAAAGAGGATCAGTGACATGACATTTATCTCCTCGGTTTCCTGGGTCTCGAGCTTAACATGGGGGGGGGGGGTTCCTGGTGCTGGTACCAATATGTAGCGTGCTGCGCTTGAGCGGCTATCCAGTACTGAGTGAGGTCAGGTGCGTTGAAGCCACCCCTTTCATAAGGTAGGGTCATGTGCTGCCATTTTCTGCGTACAGCCCCAGAGTGCCACAGAAAGCGGGCACACCCCGCATGCAGGTCCACAAAGTACTGTTTCCCAGGCCAAAGTGGGACGTTAGTGAATATGTATGAGCTTCGGGACTATGATCATTTTTATGAGGGACAGTCTCCCTGACAGTGAGAGGGGGAGGTTCCACCACCTTTCCATCCTGGCGTCGGCGTATTTCGCAGCGGCCACGTAGTTTTCGGACAGTAATGAGGATTTTGAGAGGGACACCTGGACCCCGAGGTATTTGATACCCTCGGGTGCCCACTTGAGTGGAAATTCGCATGCAGGTTGGGAAGTTGCGGGTGTGAGGGGAAAGACTTCCGACTTAGTGTAATTTATGGTAAAGCCCGAGAAGGTGCCAATTTTTATAATTTCGCGCATGATCGGGTCAAGGTGGACTGAGGGGTCTCTGATGTATAACAGCACATCATCGGCATACAATGATATAATTTCGGGGGTATAGCGCAGGCGAATCCCCTTGCGCACGTGGTTGTTCCGGACGCTGTCCGCCATGGGCTCGATGGCCATCGCGAATAACAAGGTGGAAAATGGGCATCCTTGCCGTGTGCCCCTGTGGAGAAAAAAGGGAGCCGACAGGTGAGAGTTAACCAGGACCCTGGCCACGGGGTTAGTGTACAACAACTTAATGCAGGACATCATGTATGGACCGATGCCCATCCTCTCCAGCACCGCCCAGAGGTATTGCCACAAGACCATGTCAAACGCCTTTTGGGCATCCAGTGTCACAGCCACAGCATTGGCTCTAGGGTCTATTCTAGAGAGAACTTTAAACAGCCGCCGAATGTTTAATGCCGTGGAACGGGCAGGGACAAAACCACTCTGGTCTGGGTGTATCGGGAATTTCATGATGGGGAGGAACCTATTTGCAATGACTTTGGCAAAGATTTTGGTGTCGGTGTTGATGAGGGACAAAGGTCTGTAGGAGCCACATTCATCCAAGGGCTTACCCGGTTTGGGGAGCACAGTGATGACAGCCTCGTGGAGGGATTGGGGGAGGGTTGATAGACTCAGCGACGACTCCCAGACCTCGTGAAGACGTGGAGCAAGGAGGGCTACATGTGCCTGATAGAACTCGGCAGTTAGGCCATGAGGGCCGGGGGCTTTACCCTTAGGGAGGGCGGAGATGACAGCAGTGATCTCGTCAAGGGTAAAGGGTGCATCCAATTGTTCTTTAGTGGCTAAGGATATAAGGGACATAGGGATACGGTCCAGGAGATCGTCCAGGTCATGTGGGCTGTGTTCTGGTTGCCGGGCGTAGAGGGTCGCATAGAAATCTGCGAAGGTATCAAGGATGGGGCGGTCGGACCAGTGTCGCACTCCGCCACTGTCGACTACACTGTCAATCCGAGCTCTACCTCCCTCGACACGGGCGAGGCGCGCCAGGGTACGGCCCGGCCTCTCTCCCTCGCCATATTTCCGAGCCGCAACTGGTCGGGTTAGATAACGTATCTCACTGAGAGCAAAGGCCTCAAACGCCTCCAGTTCAGTTCGTATTTGCGCGAGCTTGGGTGGAGAGGGAGTGGCCGCATATTCACGCTCAAGTTCCTTGAGTCTGGTCTCAGAGCGGCGCAGAGAGTTTCTAATGTCCTTCAGGACACCAGCCTCCCTGGAGATACATATGCCCCTGATGTAAACCTTAAAGGCCTCCCATCTCACCCCATCCGTCGTATTGTGGCGTTTATTGTTATCAAAGTACAGGGAGATGTCTGAGAGGATGTCAGCCTTGAAGATAATATCATGCAGCGTGTCTGACTTGAACCGCCAGTTAGGGTGGTGGGGGAGGGCCGGTTGTAGGGCGATGTCCAGTATGAGCGGGGAGTGGTCGGACAGTGTGCGTGGGAGAATTTGAGTGGTGAGCGTTTTGCCAATGAGCCCGGCGGAGAGGAGGAAAAGATCAATCCTGGAGTGGCTGTCCTGAACGGAAGAGTAGAACGTGAACTCTTTCGACAGGGGGTGGAGTACCCTCCAGGCATCTACCAATCCAGCAGTGATCATGTGTGTATGTAGGCGACAAGCGGCTCTAGACACAGTTCTAGGTGCAACACCAGATCTGTCCAAGTCCGTGTCGAGAATAAGGTTCATGTCTCCCCCCCAGATAATGGGGACCCCAACATATCTAAGGAGGATGTCAAGGATGTGGTCGAAAAAGTCGGGCGCATCAGTGCACGGGGCATATGTGTTGACCAGAAGGCATTCGGTATTCGCCAGGAGACAATGGAGGATGACGTATCTACCCTGGGCATCAATGTGGCTGGTGCGAAGGGAGAATGCCAAGGACTTAAGGATCAGAGTGAGGACACCCCTGGACTGCGAAGAGAACACTGTGTAGTATTTGTTGGAGCCCCATGAGGGGGCGAGGGGAGGATGAGAGATGGGCGAGTGCATGGGTTTCCTGCAGGAGGAGTATTTTGACCGCGTGCCTCTGGACATAAGCAGTGATCCTGCGTGCCTTCGTGAAGTTGCTGAGCCCCCTGATATTCCAGGACATTAGCCTAATAGCCATTCAGTAGCCCTTTAGGGGGGATCCGAGTAGTGTATGAGAAAGTATGTTCCATAAGTGCCGACCATCAGTTCAGTGGCCCTTAGCGTTGTACCTGTAGCCACCACTGTCCTGCCATTTTTGCCATAATACCCCAACAGTGTCCCCACCCCCTCCCACACTGCCCCCCCAACCGCAACAGTGCCCAAGAGCCCACCCAGAAGTCCAGGGCACCTGTGCCGAGCCCAACTGGGCAAGGCCAGCCCTAGCACCCAACAGGGGTGCAACCACTGAACATGACAAGCCAAACTCAGCGTTGCAGCTGCAGCGGGGGAGCTGCTGCCGTGAGCCCGATTGGGCGGTTGAACGATGGGCTACTCGAAATACTGTGCAGCGGTGACAATGTTAAGTATTGGAGGGGCCACCAGTATGTGATGCACTAGGCGGGGGGGTATTGAGATGGAAGAGCCCAAGCAAAGTGTCGCATCAGGTATATCACACATTAGTGGCCAGTATGGGTTTAATGAGGCTTTCAAATCAAGTTACGACAGACATTGGATGCACAAGAGAAAGATACATGAGATGACAAGGAAATTACAGGCGGTAAGCGTGGGATTGGTTCAGTACATACTTCAAGTGATGAGTGGAGGGGAGACCAAATCAACCCTCGTCAGCAGGATTGTCTGCCGGATCAGGGACAGGGATATGGGACTCAATAAACTTGACTGCCTCCTCCGGGACCATTTGAACAGTGACCGAGAAGTCAGGAAAGATACGAACAGTCTGGGACTCGAATCTCAGCTCCCCCTTTTCGCGGGCTAGTCGTAGGATGTGATCTCTATCTCTGTAGCTGAGCACCTTGGCTATGATTGGTCTGGGGAAGTCGCCCGGCTTGGGGCGCGGGGCCAGCGAGCGGTGAGCCCGCTCGATGGTGAAGAACAGTGAGAGTTGTGGATTCCCCAGCAGGTCTCTCAGAAGGGTCTCGACTGCGATTTCCATCTTGCCCTTGAGGGCCGACTCCGGAACCCCCACGATGCGGATGTTGTTCCTGCGGGACCTGGACTCTAGGTCATCGCACTTTGCCTTGACCTGTTTCATGTCCTGCACTAGGTCGGAGACCGTGCCCTGGAGCACATGTACCTCATCCTCAGTGGTTCTAATCCTGGTCTCAGCCTCAACCAGTCTAGTGCCATGTTGGTCCAGCTTAGTACGTAAAGAGGCTACATTTGCATTTATATCATCTAGATTTTCGTGAAATGCTGCAAAGTTTTTGGCCATGGATTCCATTAGCGTCGTGAGGTCAGGTTGAGGAGGGCATGAGGGTACATTAGGTTTGTCCAGTGGGGGGGACAGCCTCTCCCTGATCTTGCTTGGCAAGTGATTTAGCAAACCTGTCCATCGCCCCGGCCTTGTTAGCCCCGCGAGCCCTGCCGGACATATTTGAAGGCCCACCCAGAACAGCAGGGCAGATGATGCGGTATACCAGTGGGGTCCCGGGGGACCAGAGGGATCTTCGGGTCCCGGTCAGCTCTGGGGCGTTTGATGTGAGGGCTCTGGGCGACCTGTACTCCGACCCGGTAGATTCAAGGGCTGCAGGCTCACCTTGGGGCGGCAGGCTTAATGTCTCGAGTAACCCCGACCAGGGACTGTGAATGACAGGCAGCGCACGCCACCCAGGTAGATCAGGGCAAGGCAGCGATAATCAGCAGTGAAGGGAAGCTCAGTGTCTGCGCAGTATGAGAGAGGAGGTGATGTAGCACCAGCGTGGGGAGAGCGGGCAGAGTGAAGCTGGCGTGGGGTGTCGCAATCCAGGGGCACAGTCAAAGGGATCCAGTGATTCGGCACTCGGGTATCAGGATTCCGCAGGGGGTGTCCAGTTAGTGAGCCACGCCAAGCAGGGAGGATTGGTTGCCCCTACAAGAGGAGCCGCGGAATCATGAAGCCCGGGGGGGCCACCCAAACAAGTCAGCGTGAATGATGGAGGGCCTGGTAGGCCACGGCCACCCTCTTTGTGGAAAGCGCACGTGGACCTGGTGTGCGCAGAGGGTGCGGGCGAGTAGGCCTCCCAGGGGCACAGTATATGGCAGTCCCGGGCCCCAAATCTCTCACCTGCAGGCTGAGTGTCAGGACTCCGCCTCCGTGGGGTTGCAGCCGAGCTGGCAGCTAGGGGCCGGAGTGTGGAGGCCGCAAGCAGGTCTCAGGTGTGGTGACGTGCAGGAAGATGTTGCGGTCTCAGCCTGTGGGGACGAGGGATCTCGGGCGTCCCCCACAGGATACAGTGATCCCTGATGTAGATCCGCTTGCGGGTCCAGATGATGGCAGTAGTGCGGGGGGTGCGTTCCCACTGCCCCCGCGGTACAGCGTCTGGGGATCTGAAGTCGCCGTGAGCGGTGCGGTCCCCGCGCCGGAACCTCTCCAGGGGTGGGCAAAGAGGATGGGCCGCACCAGGAGCAGCGTGCGGCGTGCCGGGCCGCGAGGGGCCAGGGACAGCGAAGGCGGTGAAAGAGGCCCAGGCCCGACACTGCATCGGGAAGCGGGCGCAAGTCGGGAAGGTAGAGAGGAGCTCGGCCCTACGCCCCGATCACCAGCGCCCACCAGTAGAAGTCCGCCGAGGAGCTGGCAACTCGGCGGGCCGGCAGGCCACAGGGGGCAGGGGCTCGCGGCAGTCGTCTCAAGCTCGGTAGGCCGCAGACGCCAGGCACGTCGCACGGTAGAAAGGGCCTCACTCCGTTCAGGGCCTCCGTTTTCGGCCAGGACACGGGTCAGTGCACGGGGCAGGGAGTCTGCAATATAATGCACTTGTCCCCAACGCTGGATGGTGGAGAAATCCGCTGATTCCGACGGATTGTGTGCCGTCGGGACACGGAGCTGAAGAGCTAGGCAGCCATCTTGCCGGCTGCTCAGCAGCGCCCCCAAAACATTCATGTTTTTTACATCGTTGACCTTTAACTAGCATATCCCTAGTGACAAACATCATTACCTATTACGATGATCGGTGCCTGTCTCAAAACCTTCTAAAGCCTTGCATCCGGACACCTGCCTTTGAGGCATACGTATTTGTGGTCATTTGGCTCTGCCTCTAAGGTAAAGAAAAAAATCACTTCAAGAAAAAGAAACAATTCATTAAAACAAACTGGTTATCGAACTAAACAATATTTAACTACTTAAGAATATCTGACTACTTAACTAGTTAATGAAAACATCCCTAAGAAAAAAGAAAACCTTATTTTACATCCATAACCTCCTATAAACGTGGGCTATTTTCACACAACACACAGAATTATTAAAATACTCACCATAAGTCTATGTTCTGAACGCCGTTCTCGTCCAATATTTCAAGCAGGAATTCTGACCCCGTGTATATTCACTCAAGCCTGCTTCCAAAGCCGCGTAAACATTGCCTATGGTATGTAAAAACATAAGATAAACACATCATAAAACCACAACACATACTCCGGCCAAACACATTCCCAGGCCAAATCCATTTTATAACATCTGTTTTTGTATAAGGGATGGTCAGCAAAAATCATAAAATTAACAAACTTAAATATACACATTACAGCTGCGGGCGCCCAACCTCCGGAGCCACCCCGGCTGCTTTCTGCTGTAGAGCGTGGCTTTGGAACCATTAATGTACCAGCATAAACCCTGCAATAACAAAAGTATTTTTTTTTTATTTACTTGCATTTAATCCTAAAAAAAGGATTTTTACAAGAGCGCTATCTGATTGTATGAAGTCTCGTGTTTTTGTTTGATGTATGATGCGAGCCTTTCATGTTGATTAGTTGATGGAATGATCAGGCCTCGACTTCCGGAGACAATTTAATTCTTTCTAGGGCCAGGTTCAGAAGTTTAGCAGCAGCTGTGTGCCATTTAGTCTTTTCACCTGTTATCAGGCGCTTCCACCAGATATCTTCGTTTCCCACAAAGGAGGTGGCCGTCAAAGCGGAGAAATAGGCGATCCTGGCCTGATGAAGAGCGGGGCAGCGCATCAGTAGATGTTTTATCGATTCGATGTCATTGGGATTTGCACAAAGTCTACAAGTTGTTATCTTTGAGCCTGCTCTAATGGCTAAAATTTCTCTGGTTGGTAGGACATTTAGGCGTGCTTTTAGGAGAGTTCTCATCAATAATTTGGTATTTTTGGCAGTACACCATCGGTTCTTTCAGTTTGTTAGTGTTCATTGGAAGGTGTGTTAAAAGTGTGTAAGATGATGCTAAGTCGATCGTATTGATCCAATCCATGCATTCTAGTTTTGTTTTTATCCTAGTTGGATTGTCCTTCAGTTCTGCTTCGGAACATGCTACTTGCTGTAATTTTTGTTTCTGATCCGCTGCCCACTGGTTCATAGTCTGATTGCAGCCTTTTTCCAGTTCTGTTGCCATTATTTTATAGATTTCAAGACTCTCCGGATGGATGATTTTTCTATATAGCTGAAGAGAGCTATGGTCTACTACTGCTTTCAAAGACAGAAGACCAAGTTCTTGTCTGATCGCTGCTATCGGGGTCGGGTTTGGTAGACCCAGGACGGCTCTCCATATATAGCCTTCCAGTTTGTGCCATAGGCAGGAAGGAATTGAAGGTATGGCATCCATGCCATAAGTCAGTGACGGCACCACTTTAGCCTTGTAATAGTTTATAGTTGGTTGAAGTGAGAACTTTCCATATTTTCGGTCGACCAATCTCAGTTGAGATGTCAGATTTTTGGTTTTGGACCATAGGATAGCTTGCATGCTACCAGATTTCTTCGAGCAGTCCAACTGTATTCCCAAATATTTGAAGGAGTCTACCACTTCAATTTGGGTCTCGTTGAGATGCCACTGAAACTGCTCTTTTTTTTTTATGGTTGTTTTTTGTAGGATCATTATCTTGGTTTTAGATTTGTTAATCTCTAAGTTGTTTTCCTGGATATATGATGACAGATTATCCAGTTGGCGTTGAAGGCCAATCTGTGTAAGATCAAGTAAAATTAAATCGTCCGCGTACAGCAGTCTCAGAATTTCTGTTGAACCTATTTTAGGTGGGAAGGTTCTACTCTTTGTTTGGCCCTCCTGGAAGTCTCCCAGAAATGATATAAACAGCACCGGGGCTAGGGGGCAGCCTTGCTTTAACCCTTGACAAGTTTGAATGGATTTTGATATAAGGCCTGCGTTGTTTAGGCAGACTCTTATAGAAGTGTCTGTATGGAGGCTGATTAAGGGCTCCAGGATAGAATTCGGACAGTCCCAAATCTTCAGTTTCGCCCACAGTTTCTGCCTGTCCACACGGTCGAACGCTTGGGATAGATCGACAAAAGCAAGAAAGATCCGAGGCCCGCCTTTCAGGACTCTTTCTTTAAGAATAGTCAGGCACATGATATTTGCACTAGTACTTGCGTTCTTCTGGAAACCAGTTTGTAGTGAATCAAAGCAATTGGTTGAAACCGCCCATTTCCTGAAATGAGTTAGGAGAATGGATGCAAATATCTTCCCAATGACATCCAGAAGTGCTATCGGTCGATAGTTTGCGGGGTCATCTCTGGAACCTTTTTTGAAAATTGGAACAATCAAAGCTTTTGACCAGGATTTCGGCACAATTATTTTATCAATGCAGAGTCTGAAAATTGCACTTATGAGATTAGACCACTCGTCTGGATGTTGTTTTAAGTCGCAGTTTGCTAAGCCACCTGGTCCGGCTGCTCTTGATGAATTTAGTTTCATTATTGTGTATTTGATGTCACTTACATCTGTCAAATCCATCCATGGTGAGTCTGGAGCTCTAATATACACCTCCTTGGATTCTTCTGGTTGTTGGAACAGGTTCGAGAAGTGGATGTTCCAGTGATCTTCTGAAACTGGGTTTATCATATGCGTGTTTAGGATCTTATTAGGTTTGTTTATCACAGCCCAGAAGTCACAGGATTTTTTGTTGGCTAGTGCCTTCAACATCTGCTCGGCGTCAGCATGATATAAATATCCTCTTGCGTTTTTTAGCCACTGTTTATAGCATCTAGTTTCACCTTTCAGAGTTTCCCAAAGAGATGGTAAATTCCCACTTCTTGCTTCTCTTCTTAATTTTCTTAGAGCTCTGCGTTTTACAACCAGTGTTGCATTGTATTCGTGAGCATACTGGATTGGCTGCGTGTGCAGGTTGTTTCTAGGCTTCTTGAAGGCCAAGAGTAGACTAATATTACGAACATCCGATGCAATCATCCGTAAACGGGTTTGTTGTGAGTTAGTCTCAATTTCTGGAACGTAGAATTGCGATATAGTCCCCTTGTGCTTGCATTTAAGATTGAGTAAATTATGGTCGCTGTATTTTGTTTTAACGACATTAAAGAAAACTATGTTGAGATGTAGGGCATCGGAGACATAGATATAGTCTAGAGTGGCCGATGATGCATCAGGTTCCCAAGTTGGTAGCAAGGTGTCGGAATCTGTCACTGAGGACGAATTGTGGAGATTGCGGGATTTCGTGATTTTGTTCCATGCCAGACCCCGGTTTGTCGAGTTCGAATTTGTAGGTAGCTTTCTTTGCTTCAAGCTGGAGATTGCGCAGTTAGAGTTTAAATCACCACAGATCATGATGTTATAAGCTGTGTAGTTGATCGCGATTTCATCGATTGTATTGATTATTTCTTCGCACATGTTATCAGTTGAGGTCTTTTGGGGATTCGAGTATACGTTTATTATTGCTACCACTTCTTGTGTTCCAGACTTCGTCTTAGAGGTACTTGGGTTCCATGTTGTTAGGACTGCCAGTATTTCATAAGTCCGATTTATGACCTTAATGATTGCCACCCCGGAGCCCGTCCGGATCGCTGTAAGTAGGCCTGAAGAGGGGTCTCCCAGAGGTCCCTTATGTGCCGGAGATATTTCGAGTAACCATCGAGTGCCGGTTTTTCACGGAGCCACGTCTCTTGCAGACAAATAATGTCATAGCAACTGAGATCATGGCTCTCAGATTTGGTGCGATGGGCGTGTCCCCTGTTATTCCAAGATGTATTATTTAGAGTGTTGCTCACTGGAGTGGTCGTAGACGGATGGGATGCGGATGTTGTCAACTTTGCATCCCCAGATGGTTGCTATTTATTCTGTCTCGAGGTGAGAATATTGCGAAACCAGCTCCATTTGTCCTTTTTTGTAGCTTTTTCTGTTTTGTTCTGAGTTTGTTTATTTTCTCTTCTTGTAGGCTTGTCCTCAGTCGTCGGAGGTCTGTATTCATGATCACGGAATCGTGACGCTATAGCTGGCTTTGGGTCTTTATTGGACTTGTGAGTTTGTCTCCTCTCTTTCCTGTGTTCGAATCTTTCGTCACTCCTTGCCTTGTGTGGCCGATGATCTAGTGTTGTTGGGCTTTGGCCTCGTCTTCCCGATCTGTATAAGTCTTCAGTTCTAGATTTGAACCTGTAGTTCCTTTTTGGGGACATTCTATGGATATGTCTTGGAGAATCTTTGGGTATCGCAATAGGGATCTCACATAGATTAAACCCCAAATGTGCTAATTCAAAGTACGCGTCATAAGTTCTTTCAAAGCGCTCTGTTTAATGTGGAGATAAGCCTTTGCTACTTTCTTTCTATGTTATGGTTCGATTAATGTGAAATCGTCCAATTTTTGATTTTGTAGAATTTTGGTCTGTTTAAGTATTTTCAACACCGTATTGCGGTTTAGGATCATATATTGATCAGATGAGGGAATTTGTTCAATCTTGAAAAGACGCGTCTCCACTAAAGATGCCCCACTGTGTCTTGGTTGATCGACTCTTATGCTTCTCAGTGGACTCTTTTTACGGGAAGAATTATGGGGTGATTCTAAGTGTTGTTTTAGATCATCACGAGCCGTTGGATTCGAAACTGGAATAGAGTCTTTTAGTACTGGTTTATTCCCTGGCGTCGCAGTGTTTGGTACTACGGTAAATATGGTGGATTGGGCGGACTTTTCTTTCAGAGTCTTAGGATTCGTTGATACCTCATTTGTTCCATCAAGATGCTGAGTTATGTCCATCAATGAGCTCTGAACTATAAACTCTTCAGCCGATCTCGGAGAGGAGTGCAAATTACTGAGTTGTTAACGCTTTGAGGTTGCTGAGGTGAAATCGTAGTTAATTTTAGTTGTTCCTTTTGTTTATTTCTCTTTTCCATCAGGGGATCCAGAGCCGAGACTATTTGTTCTCCGTTTTCTCTCAGTTCAGTACTCGTTGCGATTTTTAATAGTGGCTTGCTTTTTGTGGCTAGTGTTATCGTTTCTACTATTCCCGTCATTTTCTGATGATTGGACACTGTTGCGATACTTTGGGGAAGCTTTTCTGTTTGCTTTTTGAAGACCGGTGTCAGTTCTCGATGGCAAAGTGGCCCTTCCGTCTGAGATTCTTTTTCCACAGTGGCCAGTTGGGCTTCATTATGGCGAGACAGCAAATCTTCTAACCTAGTCAACTTTGCGTCCCATATATCACTTCGTTGTTTGTTCTTTTGCTCCAGCGCTGTGATAAAACCTTCAACGAAAATCAGTTTGCTGTGCATCATTGCAGTTAGAACCGAACTGTCTTTTAATGAATCATTAATTGCTTCGTAGAGCTTGGCAAAGGGTGCTAAGGAAATAGTGATGCCTGACATGATAATTGGGAGATCTGTTTTTTTTGAAGGATAATCTTTATTGCCTGCAGTTGTAATTTCGCTGAGTCTCTGATTTTTTGGAGGTGAAATAAGATGAGAGGTTTGTTGGGAAGCTTGGTTTGAAGCTTGCATGTTACCATCTGGGTTGACACTCTCCGGGTCTGGAGACCAATGAACTGGTAGAGGGCGTCTATCTGGTGACTTCGCATATGGAGTTGGGTTGCGTTGTGGTGCCTTTTTGAGTGTAGACAAGGTTTGCACACCCGGTTCAAGTCTTGTAGGGCTGGATAAAGTGGGTGACTCGTGATGATTAATCTCCAGCATGTGAGAGTTTTCCATGACTGGTAGGTTTAGACCCACTATGTTGCTGTTTTTCCGATTATTGTCACTATCTATAATTGGACCAGTCATGGATTTTGGGATCGATTCGCCCCTTTCGTGTGGCTCTTCATTACTCGGGGCTTCCACAGCATCTTTCGCTCCCATTAATTGTTTTTTGTTGTTCGTCTGCGTCTTTGCTTGCTTTGGTAGCCCGGAGATTAATTTTCGTGATTTGCTCACCGGCGGTAGATCCTGGATAGCCTCAAGAATTTCTGCGTCCGATAATTCTTTTGTTTGATCTAATTTTCTTTTGAATTGTTTGTTTATAAAATCTTTCAGGGCACTGGAGAGAAGGGGAGCCGGCAAAGCTGACTTTCCTGTTTTCTTGGCTCGATGAAGATTTGTATTTACTTTTTTGGTGGTCATTTTCTTTCTTTTTTGGTTTGGTTTAGTATTGACCTGCGAGTCTTTGATTGTTAGTTCCTGTGTGGTGGCTGTCTCTAAGTGCCCACTGGACAGATCTAGGAACGAATCCGTGTCCCGGATAACACATGGGGGTCTTAGTTGGATCGGCCACCCCATTTAGGTTCCGTGGGGCGCAGTCCCTGGTGCATCATCAAATTCTTGTGCAAAGGGTTTGTCTCCTACTGTTACTGGGTGAATCAGTTGAAAGTGTGTTTTGTTTGTTGATTCTGAGGCATGAAACTGAGCCTCCACCGAACTTGTCCTTGCATTGGTGCTAGAAAATTTGTCCGTCGTGATTTCCCTGATGGGGCCCACTGATTCAGTCCTGGAGGTGGCAACGTTCGGGGCAGGCTCTGTGCTCGGCTTTTCCTCCTTACGCGAGCCCGTCGAGCTCTGAGTTCCTGGACGGACCGTTGGTTGGAATGGGACGGGACCTCTCTCTTTGGGAACATCTCCCCTTGCTTTCACCCCCGTGGAGCCCCTTCCCGGGGCCATGTCCCCATTGCCCACGGCCGGGTGCACTGGGGCCCGGGCCACCCGTCCTCCGACGGGTAAATCCCGCGCGCCACTCGTCTCGTTACCGAGACGGGAAGGCAGAGCCTGCCGGGCGGGGGAGTGATTTCCACAGGGAAGGGGCGGGAGCAGCTGTAATTCAGCGAAACGTCGGGCGTCCAAAAACCTCAAACCTTCGGTCTGTGCGGTCAAAGAGACCGGGGACACGGGTAAGTCATGTAGCATGTTCTTATTAGATTTGGTAATTTTACCGGAATGTTCTGTTTTTGCCCCTTCAAACTCTGAATGTTCCGACACGTTTACCGTCGTGTCGATTGAAGAGCTTGTTGATATGTTTATTGACTCACCTGATACACAGGAGGTTGTTGAGGCACCCAGATGTTCGGCCTCGATCTCAGTCTCGGTCCTGTGAGTAGGATCAAAATCTTGATTTTTGTTTCCTGTTACCCCTGATGATTGGGTCTGAAAAAAGATGATATTCGCCGTATTTGTTGTGATTTTGGTAGTCGGTGGTGCAACTATCGTCGCTTTTGGAGGTACACGCTGTTCCTTCGGTTTTTTGATAATCAGCGTGGATTTGGATTTAGTTTTCGTGTTGTCAGTAGACTTCAGTGAACTCCGAGGGATGATGCCGAGGAGGATTCAGTTGAAAAGTTGTTTGGTATAATGATGTTCATAGGTTGGAAAGGCAGGGTCTGCGATGTTACAATCTGTTTTTGAGTCTCCATTGCCTCCATTAGACTGCAGATGACTGCTCTCCCTCTGCTCTCGCTCCGCTCACCGCTCCGCGGAAAATGAACAGTCTTTAAGCACTCCACCCAGCGTATAAAGACTGCAGATGACTGCTCTCCCTCTGCTCTAGTATTTTGTGTGCACACCTTCCCGTGCGTGCATGTTCTTCTGATTTACACCCCATAGCCTGTAATACACACACACTTCATCCCTGAATATAAGCCTATAAACCACAACATAACCATAGGCCGCACACTTTTTATAGCCCTTGTTTTTGTGTAAGGGATGGTCAGCAAAAATCATAAAATTAACAAGCTGTTTTAAATATACACCATCACAGCCGCGGGCACACAACCTGCTGAGCTACCCCAGTTGCTCACTGCTGTAGAGTGTGGCTATGGAGCTCTTACTATACCCCGTTCATGCTTTATCACAGGTTATATTTTATAAAGATGTTAGATACTTGTCAATCTGTTTAATAATAAATAAATGTCTGTCAGTGTTGGTAGCCTTTTGAAAACACAAGAGCGCAACACCCTGAGGACTGTAAATGCGATGATTCATTCTTTTTCAACCCTCAGGATGTGGCCTCTTGAAAACACGATGCTTAAAACAGATGGAAGGGCTTGCAGGGTTTGGGTTTGTATGAAACACTGAGGCCCAATTCTACCGATACTCATGTATTTTAAGGGATACAAAAAGGCTTTGGGTTTTACAGTAGACTTTTCAAACTCTGCGCACAAAATGTATACTGAATTACCACATGCCATGCGCTGTGACCATGTCGTTTTATTGGATGCATTCAGCTTAGTGTTTTACATTAGGTTTCAAGAGTCTTGAAAAGGATTCAGTTTGCATGTATCTAGCCTTTGAGGCTGTATTGGGAAACAACAAACCTTGTTACTTACTATCAACAAGGGCTGTTTGATTCCCATTACAGCCTCAGGGGCCGGAGACAGACAGAGCGCAGGTGGCAGTCAGATTTTCAACTCAGCAGCTCTGATCAGCATTAGTTCTGTTCCCTGACCCCAGAGTTAAGGAGTCATAATATGTTAAAATAATCACATTTTGCAAGGTTGTTTTGTTACAAGTAGAGAGAGCTGGGGCATTCGTATGCAATTCTGCTGATTCCCCGAAACATCTCTACTTGTAGATAATTGCTCTGCATGCCTGCAGGGCATTGCAATCTAATCTCCCTGCTGCTCAGCCAGCCGTGCACAGATAGCCATCAGAGGCGCTAACAGTATACATGCAGTTAGTTTGTGGGTTTGCCTTTAAAAATACATTTTCAAAGTGTGGAAAATTCGCTCACCACTGCTGGCTGGCCTTCTGCAAATTCTGCAGGGGGTTCAGTTTACACATGCGCTGTTTAGTATTTACACTGGCTATCAATGCTGTGTGTAAACAATTCATGTGACGGGGATCAGCGCTAAATCGGTGCACATTTTCAACGCTCTGAGCACAAAAAGACGGTGTGTTACATTCAGATAAAAGCATATACTCCTGGTGATATGCTGTTGAGGCCAGCATACTGTAATTCCCCTCTAAACAACATACTATCAGGAGCATGTGCTTTTAACATAAACCGCTCTCAAAATCAGTTAAAATACATTACAAAAAAAGGCATACCTAGGATGGTTAGAGGATTGAAATCTATTGGATCATAGAAACTGGGTGTTTCATTAATCTATAAAATTAAATAAATACATATTCAGTACATATTTTCACATTCTGTCTGGAACCCCTTTTTTTTAAAAAAAAAAAAAAAGGTCTCTGGGCACTTCATGATTTGAAGTATCCTGCATTCTCTTTCACCCCAGGTGCTCGCAGGCAGCTACAGAATTGTAAAATGTCTGAAAGACCAGACCATGCTCCAAACTGGTGGGATTTTAGCTATCTTTGAGACAAAGGTCCATCCTCTGACATTTTATACCAGACCATCTGCTGCCTTTTGAGAAATTCCCCAACAGGCCCTGGGCCTTAATGCGTAGATCCCGTGCGATGTGCGCCAAGATGTTTCTCTTACGAGTGCTTGGAATGCAGGCACGTATGTCAAGGGACGCCTTTGTGGGTCACAGCTGTTTTTTTTAAACTGAAACCACACTGTGACCTGAACACATTACATAATGGGCTTGTTTCACAGCCCAGACAAGCATCGTCTATAAATACCGTCTGTGGCTTATACAGCCCGCACAGGCCTACTACAAGCATTATCTGTTGTGCACAGAGCCCCCTTGCCGCGCAGAGCCATGCTAGACCCTCAGGGCACATAGGCTTTTCAAAGAATGGCTGCAGTGATTCACAAAATCTTGTGTGCTCAGAACTAGCACACCCCTTTACCCCATTATTATTTCTAATGAATGATCTGGTTAATTGTATATAAAACAGTTCTGATAATTATTAACATATATATTCATATCATATATAAATATTAATATCCATTTGTATTATATTAAATATGAATTTTAATATTTATATAACAATATGAATTTTAACATATTTATATACAAACGAATTTTCAATTTTGTGTATAAAAATATGCATTTTAATATAAAAATATATATATATATAATATATGGATTTTAATATTTTGATATATTATTTTTTTCTTTTGGAAAAAATCTTGCATGCAGAGTATGCTTTTTTATTTTCATGGTTGTTACCACAGAGAAACACACACCTCTGCTCAATACTAAACTCACCTCTAGCAAATTGACCATCAAGATACCCCAGGATTAAACTATGTGGGCCTCATTACGACTCAGGCGGTAAGGGGTTTACGGCTGCGTAAACAGCGCCGACCCTTACCGCCTGATTCCGAGGTCCCTTAGCGCCATGGAGGTTTTAACACCTGCTTTTAGCAGGTGTTAAAATCCATGGCGCTAAGGGACCTTGATGTTAATTACGCCACCGTAATTTACGGTGGCGTAATTAACGCCTTCCCCACTCCCATTATGCCCTATGGGGCAAAAATGGGAATGGGGAAGGGTAAATGGGGATTGGTGACTTACCGCCCCGCCAACCTCGGAATGGGGCGGTAAGTCCGCCAACCACCATGGCGTAAACGTAGTTTACGCCATGGTGGTAAAGGTACAACCCAGGCGGTAACTTACCGCCTGGGTCGTAATGAGGCCCTGTGTATACCTTTCCAGACCTCTGGGTATCGCGGGTGCTGCACATGCTCATTTTCCCAGGGCTTCAGGAGCGGCGTGTACCTCCTTCCCAAACACCCGCTGTATATATACACCCTTCACATCACACCCCTAAAGATGGCCCGCGCAGACGACATCTCCAGGTGCCCCCAGTGCAAAAACTGCGCCACAAATTTCCGGGTCTTTGGGGGGACATCCGAGGCAGATTGGACAACCCACTTCCCCATAACCTCAAAGAAGTCGCCTTTCAGGTAAAGCACACTAGACCACTTCCGGAATAGGTCACGCATCACGTTTGGACTTCTGGGGGAACCCAGTGGGGGACCTAGGGACTACAGGCTGTGGGGGGGCCTCCCAGCTAGCACCTATGTTGTCACATCCGAGGTAACACGGCCGCTAGGGCCTAAGTTCCGGTTAACCATCACTGCATCATTTCCTGGATAGGCTTTCCGCTAGGGTGGGCCTTCTGGGTCACCCGCATGATGTCGCTTCTGGACCGGGACCTCCGCTGGGGTGGGCCTTCCCTGGGTCACAGGGCGTACCCACCTGTCAAGCGTTGATTGCTGATGAAAGGTATCCTCTTATTCTACTAACCACAGCAATATTAAAAATACTAACACAACACTATACAAGGAAACATATAAACAGTAACTATTAGTCTAAAGTCATATTCAACAAGTAGAGATCCACAACCTGAAACAGAAGGGGTCAGACAGTGCACTTTAGGCAGTCCTTCAACAACTCAAAACCTAACTATTCGGCAATCCAATCCCTACGAATTATTGAGCCTTGTACCCAAAAGTACGTTCAGTGTGGGAACACTCAGTCGTGCAGTTAAGTACAAAACAAGTCTCTTCAAGGGTCTGTAGTGGCTCTGGAAGGTGGGTGAGGTGTTGAAGGATAAAGTTCCGGGTCGCCACAAGAGAGCAGAGCGATTTCCAGGAATCTGGAATTGGATGGTAGCTCAGGCTACCCTAACAAATGAGAGTGTATGAGTCTATGGATACGCCAGGGGCCACCAGTAAGTGTTTCAAGTACTCACCGACCCTCAACGCACTCCAGACCAAACTTTGCCAGTCAAGTCCAATTCACTTGCAGGTCTGAATCCCGCAATTGCGCATCCGGCTTTCAGGGGCTGCACTCCGGGACCACATTCCGTGGTGGGACAGTGGCGTTTTCTCCGCTTCTGGGGAAGAGATGGAGCCAGTTACACTGCAGCTCATTTTAGGGCACGGGGGGGGGGGGGCACAGTAGTAAGGCACCCATGAAGCTCGTCATCACAGCCGAGCGACAAGGGTACCGCATACGCTTGGATTCAGGCAGACTCTCCTAATTCCAGACCTAGTATTGCAAGGTGTACGAGACTCGGCGGGAGTGTGCCTTCTACCAAGAGCTTACGGTTCCCAAAGTCTCAAGTCGATACTTGAGACGGCGGCGGTTCCAAGGCAAAGGCCTTGTACGAGCTGGTTAGTTCACTGGGCGGTCCAGGAATGCTTCCTAAGAGGCTCGTTTGCAGGTTAAGCAGGGGGTGTCGAGAGTAGTTAGTCCCACTACTCCAATGGGTCGAAGCGATCTTGCAGGCCTTCTGTGATCGTTGAGAAACTGGGGCTCCGATGGGACAATAGGGGGGGGGGGCGTCAGGGTGCCAAACCTTTCAGCGGGTTATCAGCGGTTCCACGAATATGCTTGTTCGGTTCAGGATACTTGGCTCCTTTACTAAGTTTGGTGTGAACTAAGATCATCGACCTGGAATAGGTCTAGAGTGCCTTCTCTTATCCAAAATCTCCTTCATGCCAAAACTAAGAGAACCCAATAGGAAATCTGCTCACATTCAACCATTCTAGACGTGGACCAATCCCAGACCACGGTGGTCCCAGTCATCCCAGCACACCAGACATCATGGCACCCAGGGTGTTTATTGGAACCAAAGAGCTCCAGTGCACATCCTGGGCACACAAACACCAGGCATGCTGAAGCCCGCGAAAGCTTCGGTTTGCGCGGGGGTCTGCATGACCAAATAAGGAATTTACGGGTCTGCTCGACCTGCGGAAGGCAAAGGGACAAAATGGCCAAGACAGAACAAATGACCTTGTGCCATGGCCATTATAGGCACTGGCCACTGTCCTGGGCCAAATGCGGTAAAAACGTTTTGGACCATTGAAAGGAGTCAAAAATGCTTTAAAAGTAACTGCTGCCACTAGGGCCTTAAAAATGAAATAGAGACCCCATCGCACTTTACTGGAAGGTACATTGTGCACAGATAAAATGTTGCCTCGAAATAGCAACAAAGTGAAAGACTAAAGGAAACAAAGTCTCCCAGTATTGACAGTCTGAAGGGCATGTCAGTTTCCCCTTAAAAAGATGAGCAAAAACCAGCAGAGTACAGCAGAAGGCTGGGCTCCACTGGTAAATCAAGTTAGGATGGTTAAAAAAAAGCAAACAATTGGGGGCTTCACAACTGTAGGGAAAATTATCCATAAATGCTAATCTTTCTTAACATCTAGCACAAGACGATATATTTCCAATGGCAGTTCTTAGAACGTCAATGTCCAAGTCTCGTTTGCTTTGAAAGTCTCTTGCCTTCGGGGCCTGACGTGTCCAAATAACAAAAATAAAAGTTCCTTTCACCAAATGAAAGTTTGTTAGGTTGATAATGGTTCACAACTGGGTCCCCCTCTTCTAGGCGCTGACCCTTCTTAATTGTTAGCCACAGTTGACTTAGGGTGATAGTTTCACCCTTTGGTCCCCCTAGTCTGGGCGCTGACCCCTATTCTTCATGATATTCAGAGGTTTCACCTCTTGGATCGCCCTCTTCTTGGCTAGGATCCTATAAACAGTCCCTGTTGATATCAAGGCCTTTGGGGTAGTGGTTTCCTGATCCTGTGGGCCTGATGGGTTTTTCAAGAAAATAACACACACATTTCTGTTCTCAATCACCTTGAGTGATTGCTTCACTCCTAGGTCCCCCTCTTTTGGGCGCTGACTTCTCAGAATACTTTTGGGTGATGGTTTCACCCCTTAATCTCCCTCATCCAGGATCGGATCCCAAATGACAATCAGATAGTGTACTTCTCCTGTCTTATACCGTCTCTTGATTTCTTCCTCCTTCGAGCTTGGACTCCGAATGACAAGCGGGACAGTGCACTTCTCCTTATCTTACTTCACAGTTCATAGGTCAAAGGCTTTCAACTGTACAGGGTTTTTATTGGACCTCATGTATGACCACTTTGACCTATCTTGGCGGTTCTCCTACGGCCTTGTGGTATCTGTAGTTTTCTACTTTTGGATAATCTACCAGTGTTTCTCGAGTGAGCACCGTGAGAAACTCATGGTGACAACAAGTAAGACCGACACAAGTGATCACAGTTCAAGGGTGTTTATTGAACAATGATGTGCTGTATGCAGGTTGGAAAAAATGCCTAATCCAAATTTAAGATGGAACCAAGTGTCAACCATCAAATTAAAAATAAAGCAGTCCTAGTGGTGTTGTCAAATCTAAAGGCCTATACTAAGAAACCTATTGCCAAACCTCACAACTAATGCGAAAAGGGGGGTGGGATAGTTCTCAAGAAAAAGTGTTCTTAAATAATATGTCAGGATGTGGTAACCTAGGTCTCCCTTCCCCACGTTTTGACCACAGGGTTTGATGGGAGCTTGGAGCACAGTACAGTCTCGGGCCTTCACGAGACAACAGTTCCAATGGCAGTTCTCAAGACAGTCGATGGCCAGGTCTCGTTTCCTGTGAAAGTCTCTTGCCTTCGAGGCCTGATGTGGTCAAATAACAAAAACAAAAGTTCCCTTAACAAATGAAAGTTAGTTTCCAATGTTCGCTGGGTGACGGATTCACCCTTGGGTGCCCCTCTTCTGGGAGTCGACCCTTCTCAATCGCTTATCACAGTTTCATGTACGGTGATTATTTCACCCTTTGGTCACCCTCTTCAGGATGCTGACCCTTCTTGTATTGTATTCCACAAATGTATCAAAGTTCCTTTATCAATTAACTTTGGGTGATAGCTTCACCCCTGGATCTCCCTCGGTCGGGCTCACACCCCTCTTCTCTTTATATTCTTGGGTGATGGCTTCACCCCTGGATCTCCCTCGGTTGGGTTCAGACCCCTCTTGCCTCCTTTTCACTTTACTCTCAGTTGTTACGGGATTCACTTCCTTTGTTTTCTCTCGATGCAGGATTCAGGTCCCTTTCTTTATCGATGCACTGTTCACGTCCCTTGCTTTCTCTCAATGCCAGATTCACTTCCCTTGCGTTCAAAGTGCTTTTAGATCGAAGTCTTTCGATTGTACAGTGATTTTGTTCGGCCCTCTGTATGACTACTTTGACCTATTTTGCTGGCCCTCCTACAGCCTTCTGGAACTTGTGGTTTCTCTCATATAGGGCTCGACCAGACTCTCTTGAATTAGCACCCATGTGGTGCCGGTTTCCCTTTGCAGCTAGTCTCCTCTTCCCACTTTTAACAGTCCATTCACAGTTCATTAGCTTTGGTTCAAACTTGCCTCTTTTTGAAACTCACTCATCACAGCCCTTTTCTTATCGGTTTTCCCCTCGACTCAATGGCTGTGTCGACCCGCTTGGCTGTTCTCTTTCTGGAGTCCAGGCCGGTACCACGGGCGCGGGAGCTTCCCTCGCTCTGGCTTATCGGCATAGGTTTGCCCTGTGTACCGCTGGCACCTGCTGCAGGACACTTGTGCTGTTGTTCGCGGTCTCAGGCTCTCTTCCACAAAGGCTCTGCGGGTCTTGGACAAAAAGGGCAAGGTCACTTCGCTCCTCGCCACCCTCCCGATTTCTGCCGCCTTTCTCCTTCTCTTGAACTGCCGCATGGTAGCCGTCTCGTCGTGCTGTCTGCTGCACTCACCTTGCTCGTACTGCCCTCGCTTGCTCCACCTATATCCTTATGGTGTCAGGTTTGTGTGGTTCAAGTTCATCGCCTGACTTTGCCTGACCCTCGAGTTGGGACGTGTCAGTTACACAGGCTTAACATTAGTCCGTTTGTTGTGTGCGCGAGTTTGTGTCGGAAAAGGGGAAAGTTTGAATGTCAGAGTCGGAAGGGAAAGAGGTGTTGTATCAGATCATATCCTTCGTATTTGGGTTTGGGGTGTTTTTTGAAGAGTAGGTTTTGGAGGGTTTGGTAACTGGACGTGATTGACAGGGATGAAGAACAGAACATAAGGGATTGTGGGAACGATAGTGTTCTGTCATAGCAGCTTGGGATTTTGGGAAATGACCATCGGGGGGGCGGGTTTGGTAGGGTTTGCCAGGTAAGCAGGAATAGCTGGGGTCGTGACATGTAAAAAGGGGATTGTGGGAATCAGTGTTTTGTCTGATTAAGTTGGGAATGCGTAAAATAATACTCAGAACGGAAAGGAGGAGGATAGGAAATGTTCAAATGCAGACCGGTGAAACAAAGATTCTGGGAGTTATGCTTTTTGGATGTAACCAGGTTTGGGACCTTAGAGGAATGATTATGTACGGAGGGGTTGTTGGATATCGGCCAGAGAGATCTAACGGGAGGAAGGGAGGCTGATGCAATACAGCTCATGAGAGCCTCAGATATTTCGCCCTTCTTGACTTCTCTGGCACAATACCGCATCTCACCTGGGATATTCCCCCGAGCATAACTCCTGGTTCCCCTTCCCAGGTGATCCTCCCCCACTGGTCCACCCCGGGAACTGGATCCAACAGCGATGGCCGTGTCCTGGCCACCTGAATAAGGTATCCTCAAGGTCCTACTGGGAGAATACCCTCAGGTTTCTCACAGCACCCATGTGGTGACGGAGTCATCTGCAGCTGGCTTTCACCCTTCAAAATACTGTCAGTTCTTTGTCGCTCAAAGTTCAAATAGCAATGTCTTGCTTTCCATTCATCCAGTATTTAAAACCTTGGGCAGTTCCAAACACAGACCGGACTTTTGTTCGTACATCAACTCAGCTGAAGTTTGTGTCAGCGACTGCATTTTCCAATGTTCTGCGATCATTGCTGTCTCCTCTGCTCCTCCCGACCTCTGTTGTTCACCTTAGAGGGTATCCGGATTTCTCTGGGCACTTCTGACAGGGATACCCCTGTTCCCTGTTAGGCAGCAGTTTAGGAAAATTGGCTGGTTGCAACCAACAGGGAAGTTTCGCCTGTTCTTCTTTTACTAGCTTGACTTCTCGACCAGTTTTCTGGCCCTCCTGTCTTGCTCGCCTTTTCCCCTTCATATTTTGGAAAACTACCCCATGATGTGCCCAGCCTTGCTCCTTCAATGTTAGGGAGCATGGTAGGGATGCTCTGCCGGACTCAGCATTGCAGCCTCCCTCCAAGTCTCCCCAGAGCAACTGCCTTCCTTCTCTCTACAGCCTCCTTTTATACACCTGGCAGTTCTTAAGTGGCTGCAGGTGTTTGGTCCGAGTTGGGTCTGCCTGACTTTGCCTGGCCTCATTAATGGGACAGTCTGTTGTTAATGTATAGTAGTCTGTCCTCTGTCTCAGTAGGCTTTTTCTTGGTAATCTTCATCCCTCCAGACAACCTCTTCCTCTTTGTCATTTTCAAAATTGGGGAGGGGGAGTTGAGAGAAAAAGAATAACCTTTAAAATTTATATAATGGAGTTTCAGAGAGAAAATGAGGATAGGGAGAAATGTATTTTGGGTAACTCAATTGGTAAAGGGGATTATGGGAGTTGTAGTTTTTCCTACGGTTTATGGACTCAGGGTGTTCGGACATGTCAGGAAAGGAGGGATGTCTTGAAAAAGAATAACTCTGGATTTTGCAGTTTTTTCAAGCGGTTAGAGGTGGCAGTATTACATTTTCTTCGAGTTCTGAAGTAGGTTGGAATGGGTTGCTGTTTAGGGTTACGCAATGTTGTAATTTTCCGGGCTGTTTTAACCTTCCCCTTTTTAAGGTAAAGAGCTGGGGCCTGATGGGACTTGTGTGACAACATCCCATGAAGACGGAGGAGGGTGGGGTGGATTGGTGCAAGGTAGGGGGGAATACCCTATTTCATCTCCCGGAATTCTCTCCCCAGTTCCCAAGGATTCCCTGCCCAGGTGATCCTCCCTCGCTCATCCACCCCCAGGGTCGGGATCCAAAGTGATGCCCCTCCACTGGCCACCTTAGCAAAGGATCCCAAAGGACTATCCGTGAGAATGCCCTTAGGTTTCTCACATGTGCAAAATCAGGTGCTGTGTCTAGTGCTGTAGCCGGGTGCACCTCTGTGAACGTTTCACAAGGTGTATGAGAGGCTCCTTCTCCCTACTAATGTACTGTGTCCAACAACCTGGCCATTGGTAAGTGTAATATTGACTGGCAAGCCTGTGCCTGTCCCACAAGGCGGCGCCGCTAAGGCGCTTGTATCGCCCCCCAGGTGTTTTAGTAGCATCAAAACGGCCCTTTACGCGTTTTGAAAAGCGCTCTGAACCATATATTGTACAAGCCGCTTCTTTTTACAATAGGGTTTTAAACTCTTGACAATGCTGAATCATTTCTTATAATTCTTTTTAAAGTGGGCTTTTTTTTCTTGTTGTTTTGAATAACCGCTACACGCTCACACGTAACTGTATCTGAAATGTTAATTACCCGAACTCGGCCCCGGGCTCCCACACCGTGATCACCTTAGTTTCGCGTGTCTGTATCACTATCAAAAATTATAATGGGCTCATCGTGAGGGGTTTCAACAGGTGTATTGGTGTTAGTGTATGATGTTGCTGGAACCTCAGGGGGAGTAGCACCCTGTGTTTGAACACTCTGCACCTGAACATTTGAAATATTAACATCCGTATTGTGGACCCCTTCATCGTTCTGCACACTGCCCACTTGATCATCAAAAATAACAATAACATCCCCATTGTTATTCCCACAACCCTCCTGAACACCAACAGAAGTTCCACCCCTGTGTACATGTTCCCCTTGATCGTTATTCGAAATATTAGAAACAGCCCCATCCTTATTCACACACCCCTCTTGAATACCAACTGAAGTTCCATCTCCCACCCTGTGCACACCCCCTCTTTAGCGCCAACAAAAATATTAGAAACATTCCCACCCTGAACAGCATCAGAGACACTACTGAAAAGATAAACATTGTGCATTAACCTTTCCTGAACATCAGCAGGGCCAACAGTGTATTCACCTCCATTCCAATATACACAGGCATATTGACTATCAAGGGGTGGTTTATTAATAGCCCCAATATTATGACCTATAGCCATATTGCTATCTACACCCGCTTCATCAGCTGTATTAACAATGCCAGCATCCTCTAAAACCGCCTCCAGAGATAAAGGGTTGTTAGTAAACTCTCGACTCCTCTCCATATCGAATATTCACGCTTCCAATTTAGCTACTGTGTCATCCAGCATGGCGGCTGTAGCGCCATCCTGAATATATGCCATATTTCCCGCATTCACCAAAAAAACCCATGTATTTATGCAAAAACTTAGAACCACTAGCAGAACCTCGGGTGAAAGCCCCAAAAGTGAGATCTCATTGGGGCCTACTTCTGCATTAGATTGGCCATCTAAATTTGGAACGCTGCCCATGCTGGCAGCGTTATTTCCCTCTTTACCAACGTATACATTCTGTAGAGTATATTCTTATACATTGGTCTTGTTGTTGGCATCACAATTTTATCACTCGTGTCAACCCCCAACTGTGCCGATCTGTTTGTACTTCCCACCCCCTTGACATTATTTTTCTTTAGTTGGCATTTCCCCCCCAAACCCCTGTGGTTGTCTCACCCCATCCAGATCGTGTTCAACATTATGCATTCCATTTTGCAGCTTAAAACATTCAGAATTTACACCATCAACCCCCCGACCCAGTTTCACACTGGTACTGTCTTGTGATTTTACACTTTTAAAGGAGGCTTGTAGCCGAGAGCCTGCAAAACATCTGTCTGAAAATGTGTGAGTGGCCACTCCTGCACAGCCACAAGTTGTTTGAATATTTAAATGGCTGTCAGAGCCCTCGAGCACCACATCGCTGATGGAATAACTCCATAATCGGGGATTAAAAGCGATGCATTCCCTTTTTTACTTGAGGGCCGCCGATGTGTTAAACGCAGGCATGGCCGCCAGAACACAGAAGGATAGCATGTGTGACTGGTCCCCCGGTTGTAGAGTCATGTCAGCCCATTTTCAAGTTCTTCATTCACAAGGTTCAGTGCTGAAACAGAGCATTAGTCATCCTCAATAACCTTAATCGGCCGTGAGGCCATCTAAGTACATATTATAAAATACATTTTTGAAACATACAGACTCAAATTTCACCAAAGCATGACAAAGAAAAGGAAAACAGAATAGAGAAAACCAAATCAAAAGAAGCCGGCCCAAATCCAAATTGCCCCCAGTCAAACAATTCAATGGAAATTAGCCCCCATTCTTTTTAACCCAAAGGGATCAGATCCGCACCAGTCAAGGGAGTGTTGATAGTAGCGTGCCCCAAACCACCACCAGCAACAACTTGTAGGGGACACTGGCTGGATAAGATCCCACCCTGAGTCACCTCACCATCCCGCCCTGTTCTTTCCAAAAACACTCGGCCATTGTACCATCCCAGAAAACCAGCTTCTGTGTCTTGGGAGTTCAAGCCCTTTCCTCGAATTCTAGCGCATCCCACCATAGATTCTCTGGAAACAAACGTGCAACCTCTCACAGACCGCAGCCAATGCAGGCACTTCTTTAATAAAGAGTCTCTTGGTTCAACCTTGGACTCCCAATAGTTTTGGCACCCTATGCAGATATATTGTCACTTGTCCGGGCCCACCCTTGGCATATTACCCTGGTGCATTCCCTCTGTGATGCCAAATGTGTGGTCCGGGGGCAATTGGACTCTGGCCTGAGGGGGGGGGGGTAGGGTTTGCTTCACAGCTGAAGAAGACAAAGGCTTAGCGGGAGAGGCGGTGGTATAGTTCTGGGGCTTAATTCTGGGCTCCACTGTGGCTGGGGAGGAAGACAATCTGTTATGAGCCCTACGGTGAGGGGGAGCATACATGTTTTAAAATACTGAGTTCAAGGGGACCTGAGCCGTAAGACACTCCGGGGGTGGATTTCTCTGACCCTTAGCCATTTGGGGAATAGTAACAACGTCCTCCTGTGCCCCTTTACCTCAATTGCCTTGGTTAGTGGCCAAAACCAAAGGTACATTCTCAATGGCTGTTAGCTCGGCCAACACCTCAGTGAGCACCAGATTACACTTGCACCGCCTTATAGAACAGGCGTCATCGATTGACCGGTCAGGACTATGGTCTGCCACTTGACAGTTCGGGTTATGGGCTCTAAGTGAGGAAAGACCAAGGAAAGAGTTTCCCCCAGAACTAATAGAGGGGAATTGCTCACCCCAGACACAACTTGATGAGCCCAGCGCCCCCGATAAACTGGAAACAGGATCAACAGCAACAGTGGCACAATCCTCTAGGTCCATACAGGTTGGGGCTTCAATACACCCAGGGTAGTCGGCCAATGTGCCTATAGTCAGTAGGTAATCAGGGGCCTTGCTACAGGGTTCTGAGGTAGGGTCAGGTGCTTGAATGCACCCCACATTAATCTCCCGAGGCAAGTTTCCCAGCACTAAAGCTAACGATTTTGCAAGGCCTTGGCAAACAGAGTCAAAGGGTGAGTTCAGTATAGGCACAACCAGTGCCTCAACCAGAAACTTGAGGGGGTCGAGAGTGTGGTCTTGTGCATCAGCAGGTATAGTTAACGGTAGAGGGATTCCAGCCATACCCTTGTTCTTATCACCGTCATGACCAATAGATGTAGATGTATTTACTATAGGATCTGTTTTAGCCTCCGTCACTTGCCCGGCCTGGCGGCGTTGCCTCTTCAGGGTCAGCACCTTGCGCTGAGAATTAGAACAGGGTGGGCCTGAACATCCAGGAGGGCAGGGCAAAATAGAAAAGGAGGAAGGGGAGACTCTATGATAGGGACCAAGTGAGTTCCAAAGTAAGTTCCAAAGATAGGCTAGAAAAATACGTGACTGCAAGATGCACGGATACCAATGGACGTCGGAACAGGCTTTTTCGGAAAAGACAGTCTCTGTGCGTACAAGTTCTCACCTCAGGCTTCTATGCCGTCCAGAGGTCTCCGTTCACCACCTTTGCGCCAAACACCTGTGGTGCCAAACGCCGTGCCCTTGCCCCGCCGTGGGCTTCGCTGCGGGGCCGGAGCCGGTGATATAAGTCCCAGGAGGCATGGCCAGGAGGAGCTGCCAGTGAAGAAAGACCCTGGAGGGGTCTGAATGCTGCCAAAACACTGCGCCCTTGCCCCACTGCCACAATAGTCATAAACAACTGTCGAGGCCTTCAAGACTTTTTCACTCAGTGCCCCACCATACACTCCATTGGGCATAGCAAACACTCCAGACCCAAGGAGGCCCAGTGTTGAATTTACAAAAGAACACTGCAGTGTTGGGTTCCCCAAGAATCCGTTGGACCTAGCAGTTGAAACAAAAACATTAGACCCTATCCATGGGTCGTTGAAACATTCCGAATTTGTTGATCTGTGCAGAACAGGCCCCATCCCAGCGCCCTCAAAAGCCCCAGTAGAAACAGGCTGCACCATTCCATTCACCTCGGTACATCCAAGATTTGTTGAACCACTGGTCAAAAACACCATCCCTGCGCCATCCTGACATCCACAATTTGCTGAATCAATCGCAGAAATATTCATAAATGCGATGGTTTCTTCTTGCTGTGCTCTACAATTTACATCCAGAGAGTGCACCTCCTGAGCCATCCATGTGTTGCAAGCCATTTCTATAAAAAAAAACTGAAAAATATAGAATCAGTGTCTTATAATGTTAATGTTTACACCCTGAGCCAGAATATGAGATCCTGAATCTTGACGGCTTCGAAAATTTCAAAGGCCTGTGTGATCTGTGACACATTGTCAAAACGGGCATTCTCTTATAAAGTCTAAAATTACGAAAACACAATATTGGCAACAGAGACAGCAGTGGCATTACCGCTGCCAAGCCCCTATTTATACAATGGTGATGTTCCGGCTGCATTGGTCCAACTGTCCGGACTGTCCATGATGGTCAAATTTGCTCTATAGCTAATTTGAAAGCGCTTGCAGCAAAGCCGGGCCCCCACATGGGCCAGCTGGGGCTCCACATGGGGACAGCTGGGCCACACAGAGGCGTGTCTCAATATTAATATTTACACCCTGAGCTAAAATATAACACCCTGATTCTAGAAATCCTTAAAATATTTCTATATTTCTATATTTTCTGATTCCTTGCTAGACCTCGACACCGCCCCCTCGATCGGACACAGCATATCTGTCCCTTCCGGCAACAAGCGGACGCGTTGCTACTCTTTTGAATCAACGCTACGTAAGTAGGGACCTAGGCTTACCTTTCTGTCCTTTAAACGTTTACTGTGTATGGTTACCTTCTACTTTCTGTTTCCCGTACAAGCTTTCCCTGCTTCCCAGTTACGGACCTTTAAGCGCATTGCTTTTTCGCACGGCCAAACTTTCTCGCTCTTTGAGTATTTTTCCGGGTTTATCCCGTACTTCAAAATATTTCATCCCTCGGATCCAGCCGATGCACAAATGGCAGGGTTGGTTTAACCTCTTTCATCCCTCCCGTTTTAGGAGTTGCTCTAATAGTGTTTCCTCCTTTCTCATCCAACCTTACGTTTCTGCAGCGCCCAGGAAACATCGGGTAACTTAACTTAGCCACAGCTCAGAAGCTGTTCCACTCCTCACTACAGGTACTTTTTGCCATAATAGGTACACACACTCTTCCACTCTTTTTCTTCCGTTATAGTTGAAATTTCTTGGTAGGACATTTTCCCGAAACCTGAATTCACAAATCATCAAATTGTAATATCCGGGCAAACTACAAGGTGTGGATTTCATCCTGTATAATATCCTTTTCCTCTGCTTTATACTATCTAAACCTATATTCATTACAGCTCACTGTTTCTTTTTCATTTCTTATAGTAGATCCTCCGATTGATACTTTCTCAAAGCATAGCTGCTCAGGAAGACATCCGAAGCAGACTAATTGACAGAATACGCAGGGTTTTCTTCCCTCTGAGGGTTTCCCTGGGGTCTTTCTCTCCGTCCAGGGTTTTTATTGCCACAGAGGGGGAGGAAGGTTTCAGGAGAATTTCTATTAGCTTCACCCTTTCTGATCCACAAGTATAGACAGGTTCAAGGATTCTTCTCTGTTGGTGAGCCCATACTAAAGGTTCATTCCTTGTCATTGATACTGATATTACATAATATTGTAAGCACATATCATACAACTATTTGAATATTACAAAGGGAGCAGTTTGGCATCACGATCCGGACGGCCTCAGCCTGACAGCCTGGCTCCTGACTTCTCCGAATTTGGGGCTCTAACCATTTCAGCGGACTGTCGTCGAATTTTACAAGCCGCGCGGGCTCCGTTCACGAATACTTCGTATGCATGTAAGTGGAGGAGATTCTGCATGTGGTGCAAGGATCAACCAGGATTAGACCCCCTGAATATCGCGGCAGAACAGCTTCTTCCATACTTGTTGCACTTAGCAGAAAGGGGTTTATCTTTTTCTTCGATAAAGGTTCATCTGGCGGCCATTTCGAGATTCACTCGAAAAAGACATTCAACACCACTGTTTAGTGATCGATTAGTTAAACATTTCCTAAAAGGCTTATTTCGAACCTTTCCTCCAACTAAGAAGTTTCCTCCGAACTGGAGTCTTAGGGCCTCATCACGAGTTGGGCTGTAGCCCTTAAATGGGCGCTAAATCGGCTGTTTTACCTCCAGCTTTTTTCTGGAGGTGAAAATCCCTGTTTTCGGCTGTATTACAGCCGGCTGTATTAGCCCGCAGTATTAGCACCGAATATTCCCCATTGGATCCAATGGTCCCAATCAGGAATGGGGATTTACCGTTAAGGCCCAACCCGTGATCCGGTGGTAATACCACCGGACCGGTCGGTGGTAGGGCTATTATAGTCAGCGGTATTACAGCCGGGAATACAGCCCAACTCGTGATGAGGCCCTTAGTCTGGTATTGGCAGGACTAATGAAGGCTCCTTTCGAGCCTATGTCGTTGTCATCTTTAAAATTATTATCGTGGAAATTAGCCTTTTTGGTGGCTATTACTTCGGTACGACGACTTTCGGAACTACAGGCGTTAGTTATTAATCCACCATACTTGAGATTTTTCAAAGACTAAGTGGTATTGGCAACCAACCCTCATTTCATACCAAAAGTTCCAACTGTATTCCACAAGCATTCTTCTATTGTACTGCCGACATTCTTCGCAACACTTTCATCTGTCGCGGAAAAAGCTCTCCATACTTTGGATGCGAAAAGAGCTCTAAAGTTTTATCTCCATCGTACTCAAGATTTTAGAGGTACAAGACAACTATTTGTGGCTTATGGCCCTTCGGCAAAGGGAAAAGCGATCTCAAAACAAGGACTTGCCCGCTGGGTATCGTCGACGATTGCTTTTTGCCACTCGAAAGCAGGGAAGCCGCTGGAAAAGTATCCAAAGGCCCATTCAAAGAGATCCACTTCGTCATCGGCGGCATTGTGGTCCGGAATACCGCTGGGTGATATGTCAAGCGGCATCCTGGTCAGTGCCACATACATTTACCCGGCATTATTGCCTCGAACAGCAACATGCAGAGGATATGCAGATGGGACGAGCAGTCCTACGACACCTGTTTCAGTAAGGTAAGCCCCATAGAGGGGTGTATCCGTCTATTAATGTATCGTAATGTTTTTTTACTGTTAATGTACCAAGACTGGAAGTGTTTTCCATTGCAAAATGCATGTGTGGCTATGATGATATTGGTTTGCATTACACACCTGCAAATTTTGAGTACTGCTATACAATCTATTCTAAGCATGTGAATCCATGAAAGATCCAATGCTGGAGAAGGGAGTAGTTTCTTACCTGTAACTCCATTTCTCCAGCATTGGTATCTTTCATGGATTCACTTGCACCCTCCGGCCTCCCCTGAATGCAAACCACATATACCCCATACTACTTTGGGGGTTAAAATCTGAAGGGAGCCGCGGGGGTGGGGCTATTTATACCACTACGTTTTATTGGGGCAGGCGTAAGCGGGCAAAAACAACATAGATGGGACACAGAAGTGTCAACATTTTTCCTATGGAAAACGTCTTTATATATATATATATATAATATATATACCGAGGGTTCCCAGCCTGACGGCAGGGAATATTCTAAGCATGTGAATCCATGAAAGATACCAATGCTGGAGAAATGGAGTTACAGGTAAGAAACTACTCCCTTATGTGGTTGGTCAGTGCTTTTGAAAGATTATGGTTTTTTGAGGCCGATCTTTTTGACCCTTGTTTCTGACCAATCGACAGGTCATAGCGTTTTCTTAACCCGGAGAGGATTTTCACATAAAGTTGTTACAGACTGGCCCATTTGAGTCAAAGTTTCCAGGCAGGTTGCGCTCCATTCATTCAGAATCCATTCAAGTGAGCCTTCTGCCCTCTTCTTGATAATGTCGTATTGTGGTGGGCAGGTCCAGAAATTCAGTTTACCAAATACGGATAGGGATTTCCAGGTAATTCTTGCGTACATGGATAAAAGGCCCAGTTCGTGCCTTATGATTGATATAGGAATCGTATTTGGCAATCTTAGCAGTCGTTTCCAAAACTTGCTCTCAAGCTTTTCCCAGGATTCCCAGGCTAAGCCCAGGCCAGCTTCGCCACCATAGGTTAATGCTGGCACCACCTTTTGATTATAAAATTGAACCACCAGCAATAATGAAAATGTACCATGTATTTTGTTTGTTTGTTTTGTTTATTTATTTGGTAATGCGCTCCGAGCCCGTGGGCATCTGGGCGCAGCAGTACAAGAGGGCTCGAAACTTAGTTACAAAGCCTGAAACAGGCTGTTACAGAAGAACAGTGGTTGGTTACAGTAGGTGATACAATGCATATAGAATATCAAGTTTAAACGCAAAGAGAGCAGCATTATAACAGGTTGTGCCGTTACCACTAGGGTGAGGGACGTTGCATGTCGTTGTTGTGCAGCCATTTGAGAGCGTAGGATCTGAATCTTGTGTAGGGTAAAGGGCATCTAAGGTCGGGTGGGAGTGTGTTCCATGATTGTGCAGCTCTAACTGGGAAACTTGCACCGCCCGCTGTGGTAAGTTTGAATCTGGGGACTTCCAGTAGGAAGGAATCTCGTCAGTCGGTTGGAGGGTCTCCAGTTGATTCTTTCCGCTAGGTAGGGGGGTGCTTGATTGTTGAGGCATTTAGAGGTGAGGGAGATAGTTTTAAGAAGGATTCTGTCCTTTATCTTTAGCCAATGGGCTTCAATCCGATGTTTGGAGATATGGTCTCTGCGTGGGATGTTCAGAGCTGCTCTAAGAGCGTTATTTTGCAATCTCTGGAGTTTGTCAGTGACCGACTTGTTGGCACCTGAGTATAAGGCGTTGCAATAGTCGAGTCTAGACATGACAAGGGCATTGGCCAAGGTGAGGCAGCTGGCACTGGACAGGAAGGGTCTGGCGGCACGGATGAGTTTACACGTGTAGGTGGTTGAGGAGGCGAGGGAGTTCACTTGCTTTTTGAGGGTGAGGGCTGAGTCAAGGTAAAAACCCAACGTTTTGACCTCGCGCATAACCTTGATAGTATTGTTATCAATGTTAAATGAGGTGTAGTCCGGGGTGAGTTTGGATAGTTTGTGGTCTGAACCGAGGAGCAGGATTTCAGTTTTATCGTCGTTCAGGCAGAGGCCATGTGTGGCCATCCATGCTTGAATGAGGATGTAAATTTTGTTCACCAGAGCCAGGTCCACTTCGTAGTTGCCCGAAAGGGGTATGAGGATCTGGGTGTCATCTGCGTAATTAGTGTAGGTGACGCCCAGACTGTCCAACTTGTCGAACAATGGCTTGGTGAAGATATTGTACATAGTGGGTGAGACACAGGAACCCTGTGGGACTCCACATGTGATTTGGATGGGGTCAGCACAGGTAGTGGAGGAGAACACTCTCATAGTCCGGTTGGCTAGAAAGGATTGGACCCAAGCTATAGCGTCTCCTGTGAAGTTGGCAGCCAGCTTGAGGTGGTTGCATAAGACTGCATGGTCCACCAAATCAAAAGCTGCTGACAAGTCCAGTAAGAGTAGCAGCGCTGTTTTCCCATTATCCTTAAATTCCTCAATTTTGGTTTTGAGGTCTATCAGGGCAGTTTCCGTGCCATGGAGCGGGCGGAAGCCCGATTGGCGCGAGCCTAGTAGATGATAAGCTTCTAGGTACTCTTGAATTTGGAGATAGGCTACTCTGGCGATAATTTTTAGTAGGAAGGGCACTGTGGTAATGGGCCTATAGTTAGTCGGGATAGAAGGATCGAGGGTTTGTTTTTTGAGAAGGGGGAGGACCCAGGATTCTTTTAGGTTGGCTGGAACTGTGTTAGATTTGAAGGATGAGTTAATGAGCTTTGAGATGAAAGGGGCTAAGTCTCTGGCAGCGTCCTTTATTATTTGAGCTGGGCAGCTGTCGCCCTTACAGTTAGAGGGCTTCAGTGAGAGGATGGCCTTTTCAGTGTCGATGATGGAGATCGGTTTAAAGCTAAAAGGGGGGATAGTGGTAGGTTCAGTTACTGGAGGCAGTTGTTGATCAGTGAGAGAGAGGGCGTCTTTTTTGTTCGTTATTTTGAGTTGAAGGGTGGAGATTTTGTTAGATAGGGCATTCTGTATATTAGTGCACCATATCTTGTCCTTTGGGACCGTGTCAGATGGTTGGATAGGGGATTCCATTTCCCGGAGGATGGCAAATAGTTCCTTGGTATTCGATTTGGCATTGGTAATTCTGTCATTGAATACATTTCTTTTGGTGTTGATGATTTCAGACTTGTAGTGTTTTGTAGCTTGGGTTAACTTGGCTTTGTTGTTGTTAGTGGGCGAATTACGCCAGATGGTTTGGAGTTTTCGTTTCTGCTTTCTAAGGTCCTTAAGGTGGGGGGTGAACCAGGCGTTGAGGTGGGCTTCTTGCTTAGCTTTGCGTAATTTTGCAGGTGCAATGGTGTCTAGTGCGTGAGACATAGCTTTGTTAAAGGTGTCTACTAGTGTATCTGGGTCAGTGTTGTCCTTCAGACCGTTAATAGTGGGGAGGAGGAGGGGGATTTTCTCGAGAGCACAAGAGCCTGGGCTGTCAGATGTTCGGTTTTCAAAATTAAATTTGCAATCCAGGCCGTCTCTGTTCTACTGGCACTGATCATGATACCCAGCTATTTGTTGGGGATAATGTACTGGTTCTCAGCCTCTATCTGAACGTTCTTCTCTTCCTACTTCCTGGGTTTTGGATTAGGAGGAGCTCCGTTTTATCCGTGTTTATTTTTTGTTTGTTCGAGGTAACGTAGGCCTGCAAGGCATCTTAACTTTTTTTGAAGGTCGAGAGGTGTCCTGTCCAACAGGATCAAGTCATCCACGTTTAATCACTGGCGGAACTGGTGTTGATTTTTGGTGGACAAGATCTTGGAGGATCCAATATGTTCGCTGTATACTGATAAAGAAGTTATACAAGATGGGCGCCAAAGAGCATCTTGTTTTAGGCCCTTAGTAGTTTGTTTTTCTTTTGTGAGGCACCCATCTTTATTCAGCCTAGCCTGTATACACATTTATTCACGCGAGCTTCACATGCGGAACATGCCATATCATTATATTTCCTAATATATTGATGTCTGGAAGTGCTGAATCCACAGAACACACGGGCCACTTTAAATCATATCGAAGATGAAGTCATGTTTTTCATACACACTGGAGCCTTGAGGGCAATCTACAGCGTGTGCATAAATATTGGTGAAGCATGCCTGTGTCCAGATGGTCGGAACCGCAATTGTTTCTCCTGCGTCAAACACCTGTGTTTTTGTGTCCTAGCCTGTTTCCTATAATGTAATATGCTTATCAGGAAAGTAAAATCATAAAACTCAAGATGCTCTGTTTAATTCAACAGTACATTACATATGGCTCTTCCTACGTGGTTGAATGTGAGTTCCATTATCTCTCAAGGCGTGTTATTGTCACATGCAGTCTGCCCTTCAGTTCCTATGCCAGCGCTCTAAAAAGGACGTTTCTGACCTTATGGAGGCAGGAAAATATCAATATCCTAGTCGCAAAAACTGTGCCTATCAGAGGCAGTGGGTCCACATGTTACAATAAGGGTAAAATAACCTTTAAGGTACAAGATGGATTGCAGGTTCGACTACCTTCACACAACCCATCTGTGAACAGAGATGCATGCAGGAAGAAAGGGCCCAGTTTGTGAGGATGTGTGTGTGTGTTCCAAATATCAGATATCTATCTTCAGGTGTGAAACGTTGGCCTTTCAATTTGTGTCCCGCAGACAGTGCGTCTCTTTTGCAGTCAAATATAGTCTCCCTATGAGCCATACTGACAATGACGGGACCGTTGCATTGCATTAAAAACTTTCGTATGGTCTTTTTGGACACCTTGAACTCCAGGCTATTTTTCTGAATAATGCAAGTTAAAACAGGAACCAAGCTTACTTGCAAGCTCAAAATATACAAGCCCAAATCATTATCAGTTTTTACAAATGTGCATAGCCATTAATATTTCTGTACTAAAACATATGATTTTCCCCAACGGTGAGCGCATATTGTGTGATATCAAGTATTTTTTGTAAGGATTATGTTCCCATACTTGCAAAGAAAAAAACATCACTACAATGGGAAGTAACCCTCCATGATCCATCATAATGCCTGTAGCAAGTCTTCATCCAGTAGAAGTGGCCTACAGTCCACACAGTAGCTATGCTAACCCTTGCTTGTAATCCAGCAAATGACCCACCATGACCCATACCATGAAAATCATTGTAACATCCTGCTCTAATCATCCTAGATGCATGCTAAGAGACAGTAATGTGTGTGAAAAAAAAGTTTGCAGATCAGCAAACCCACAGCCAGTTTGTTTACAAATGAATAAACAATCATTGGCAAAGCCAACAGTTTTTGCTTGTATTAGGCATTTGCTAGGCACTGCTATTAGATGCCCAAGTACATGCACTCGCTACCATCAATGGCCAGTTAATACCACTACGGCAGTGCCTGGCAAGTGCCTTTCCCATGCCTCTACAAAAGCCCAAACTGCTGGCATTGCCAATGCTTCTTTACTCTCATCTTTGCCTTTGGCCTTTTTACCGGAAGTTATTTAATAATGTTCATTTTAAACAGTTATTTGTACTTTAAGTCATCCTTAACTATCGGTTCATGTTGGATTTTAGTGTACCTTTTGCTCCGTCGACAAACGAGGACCAGATCATTTAAAGACTGATCCATAACTGTTTGTGAACTGTTATTTTAGAATTGTGGCTATGAAAATGGCAAGGATACGTTTGCCATTTGACCTTGCTAATGTAGTCCCACTGTGTTGGTACCTTGCAGTCCTTTCTGCCGTATTACGCCGGGGTGTGACCACAAAAGTGATCGGTGGAAGGCTTTTGAATTAATCTGAACCACTGGCATTACTCTGGGCAGCCTTCCACACCACCGTTTTTTAGCCCGTCTGTGACATTGCAAAAGGGGTCCAGCCATACGCAAATCAGTCAGGTACTGCGACCAATGGTAGCAGCCCAGCCCGAACTGCTAGGCCAGGTCCCCTCTGCACGGAACCACAAGCAACCCCAGACATGTTTCGGCCTTGTTGGGCTTCCTCAGTGAGGTGCAGCTTGGTTCCCTATGGCGCAGCGAGCAAGGGACCCACGTCTGGGCATACCACTTTGTTTTTGCTTTGTCACCCCGAGTGGGACGGGTATGCCCAGACGTGGGTCCCGTGCCTGCTGGGCCTAGAGACCTAAGCTACTCCTCACTGATGAGGCCCAACAAGGCCGAAACATGTTTGGGAATGCTTGTGATCTCGTGCAGAGGGGATATGACCTAGCAGTTCGGGCTGGACTGCCCCTTTCAGGGTGGGACCAAGCTTGATTTGCATATGGTCTTTCCCCTTCTGAAATGGCTTGGCAGGCGAAGAACGATAGTCTGGAGGGTTGCCCAGAGCAATGCCAGTGGTGAACGTTCAGTCTAAACCTTCCAGCCATCACCTCTTTGTTTTTGCTGTATTACGCCGGGGCCCACAACTCACCTTGGTGTCTGGGGTGCTTGGCGAGGTTCCCGTCTTCCAGAAGGGGACAATGCATCCCGTCAAAGACATTCTAACACGCAGAAGAGTACTTGCTTCTAACTGAAACCTCGGCACAAGAACACTACCGTATTGCCTTACGAAAGAGGATAAAAGGCAAGTGTGAACCTGTCCTGGTACGCCGCAGGAGTGTCTCCAGGTTAGCCACTCTACCCCATGAACGTGGTAAATCTGATGTGCCTGACATCAGTCCATCTTTTGCATGTTCACTGCTTGGTATGTAAACATGTAGATCCCAATCTGCAGCAGTATGTTACATGCCTGTACCAATACAATACATACCTCATACTTCCTATACCTGCTTGCAAAGATTGTGCTTGGATCATAAAACATCTTATTGCCTACTTTTTGTAATAAAATACCTACAACCTGAAAATGCTGAATATTTTGAAAGATTTACCAAATGTGACAGTTATTTCACTGTAATCAGTTTATTTTATAAGTATCCTTTGAAGCATCTATGCAAGAGGGCAAAACAGGAAACTGGCTATTTCCTGCAATGTACCATGTCTCTGGGCAAGTAACCAATGTAGATAAGACTGACGCTCTCCGTCCTACACTTCAATAAGGACATGAAGACCCTACTCCTCAAAGAACATTGTACTAATTGCTGATAGATAGCTCTGCTCATCCTTGTTTCTCCCCCTCTGTGGTTCCTCTCACTGTGCCCCCTTCTGCTCCCTCTACCTTTTTCATTTCCTCTGCTACCCATTCAACCGAAAATGTAACTCTCTCGATGCACCCCTTTGTACAGCTCTTTACTCCCCAGCTAGGTTTGCGCTTGTTTCCATTGTGTATATATGTATGGGAATTATAAACGTTTGTTATAGGTCATGTGACAGATCCTTGCCGGATTACTGGGATTTCTACTCGGGTGACCAAAGGGTCTGGGTACCTTCCCAACTCAGAGGAAGATGTGCCCAGGGGTGGTATGGAGAGGTTTCCCTGGCCATCCTCACTTAGCATCCTCCAAGAGCAGGAGTGCACTCATAGAGAACACCCAGATCATATTAGCCATTTAAGTTACCTCCTACATATAGACTGGCTCAGCAAAAGCAAATCAACCTCCTATTTATGTGAAGTACCAGTTGAGCAACACAAGCCCTTTAAGGAGTGGCGAGTTAGAATGGTCCCTGGCAGCATAGAATACCCAGCATAAAGAGCTACTTTCCTGCGCCGGTGCTTACATGTACATTGAGAATTTTCCGAGAATTCCTGCGTGACCTCGCTTATGGACTCGTACATATTGTGAAAAGTTAAGAAAGAACACCATCTCAGCCCTTGGAGCAAGTTTGTGGAAGACCAGGAGCGGCAGCTTCTGCACCAGCAACAAAGTAAGTGGAAATGATTGGAGAGGAGCTTCGAAGGGAGAGAGAGGCCTTGAAAGGAGAATGAAGATTTTCGAATGGACTCCTTCCTCCCACAGATTCTCATTTACAAGATCTATCTGGCAGTGCAGCTGCTCTTATGAAACTCCAGGTGGCACAGCGTGGCTCTGTGTCGACTCCACCTGACGCCTCTGCAAACCCTGCGCCAGACATGATGTCAGGGCCACTATAAATAGCGGTGCTGCACCCCGTGACCTCAGTTCCTTTTTACCGTGCACTCTGCTCACTTTAGGAACATCGCTCTTTAAAACCTATTTGATATTCTCAAATTAAACGCTTCCAATGCTAGGATATTCAATGTGATGCAAAATCCAACAAGGGCCTCAGGTTTCAAACCCTGTGTAGATTGTGGACGTCAAATGTCCATCATATCCATACCGATTTTGCCTTCACTGTCTTGGTGAAGGCCATAACATGCAGGATTGAGCGTCGTGTCAATTGATGCACCCGAAGTGTCTTTGAGAACGAGAGACGAAACTCTTTTTCTTCCTCCAGAAGGAGAGAGGTGATTAACATACCGTAAATGGTCGCTGAGCACAGAACGTAGTACCGATGAACAGTCCCCAATTGAAAGGACAAAAAAAGAAGAAACACTGCAAGAGGCCCAGATTTCCTGGTGGTTCTTCAAGGCCACCACTCTTCTTAGTTGTCGAATAAGAGGAATCACTGCTCTAGGGAAGCCCCAGAGGAAGGGACTCCACAGGTATTTTTCCCCCACCCAGTCCCCTACTCCTGAGCAATGGGAGGCATTCAGAATGAAGATGCTGGACACCTCTACCAAAGCCGTGGTGCCAGCAGCGTCGGCCCTCACGTTTGTGGGCCTCAGCATCGTTGGTCATGGCTACGGCGCTGACTGCTTCGGGCAAACGACACATCCCACCATGCTTGGACGAGCTGACAAACTCTAAACAGACGGGGTAAGGTCACATCAAGAGGTCACACTGTTCCCTCTTCAGACGTCATCTCTGACATCGGCCCCTCCTCAAACCGCACCACCAGTGCTGACAACACACACATTTATGATGAGGAAGGGGATCCGGTGCCATTCGGTCTGCAACCTCTCTGTCCAAAGGTGATGAGAGATTTCCCAGAGGAGCGTTACGGGTAGTAGAGTGATTTAGTGGACCGTGCAGCCAAATTACAAGAGGTGAGTAAACTAGACACATCACCAGAGGCAGCATCTACCCTAGGAAAGCCTCGGGCGTCTTTTCAGCACCTAATGGTAAATGTGGTCGACACCTTGGGGTTGTGTTCCCCTTCATGTCCAGAAATCCGGTATGAACACACATATACTGAACAAGGGCCCTAAGTAGGAGACACTATTGCCCTTCAATCAGGCAGCAGAAGGAAGGACCAGTGGTCAAGCTCTGGCCGAAGCTGGCCTAAGAAGTCCAGCCCTGCTCTGTCTGAGCGCATGTTTCGTTCCGCATATGCCTCTCCAGAAAGCTTGGTGGTCCAGGCTGCTACGGCAAACGTTAAGTCTACATCCATTCCCTCTTTTTCCCCCGATATGGAGAGCAAGAGACTGGAGGCATGAGGGTGGAAGATTTTTAGCTCTTTTAGTCTGGGGCTCCGATGCATGAACGGAATTCTATGCACTGACCAAGTTCTCCTTTGGGCTATGAACCATCAGTGCAGAGGCCTCTGAGTATATCCATGTGGGGGTGATGTGTGACAGGTTTGAGGCTCTGATCAGGGACAGCGAGGAAGCTTCCCGGAAGATACTGCAGTCAGACCTTGATTCTGTGGACTGTGTAGCAACGACCATAGTGACGAGCACAGACTTGTGCAAGTTTCCATGGCTCAGAACGTCAGGGTTTGCCCCGGACTTTCCTTGACATTTCTATACATGCCATTTGATAGCATAAATGTATTCAGCACCAAAGTCCTATTGTTCCCTGCAGAAGTTTCAGGCCTTCAAACATACAGCAAAGTAATTGGGGCTAGCAGTCCAGCAACAATGTCTGGCAAGCCCTGCAGGTAGCAGCAGAACATTTCACCCATTTGCCACTTATGCCCAAAATGGTGGCGGTCAGGCCCCCTCGGGCAGGCAAGGCCAGTGTCGCCCCTAAAGGAGAAGGGGCAGGTGCGCAACGAGAGGAGGTGCTTCAACCTCAGCTGTGCCCCCCGTAAGCCCTATGGTGAAGCCTCTGTGAAGGGGACTTCAGCCATCCGTCCCCCGTGGTAGGCAGAATATCCCAGTTAAGGCTAAGAATGGAGAGCTTACTTCTTCCAATGTCTGTACTTTACAGGTCATCCATTAGTTATTGCTGCAACTTTGCCCTCTGGACCACCACCCTCCTCCCCTCTGTCCACAACCCTTGCATCTGGAACCTCTTCTATTGGAGGAGGTCTGTTAACTTCTGGCGAAGGGGGCCATAGACCTGGTGCTCTGATGAGGGCAAGGCAGGGTTTGGTATTCAACCTATTTTCCGGTTCCAAAGAAGGGCAGAGGCCTGAGACCCACCCTGGATCTGCTGCTGCTGAACTTGTACTTAGACAAGGACAAGTTAAAGATGGTCACCCCAGCCCATATCATGCAAGTCCTGGACCTGATCGTCTAGCTGATTTCCCTGGATCACCAGGATGCATACTTCCATGTTCGCATCCAAAGGCAGCACAAAGAGAACCTGAGATTCAAAGTCAGGAATAATAATTACCAGCTGTCCGCCAGGATGCATACTTCCATTTTCACATCCATATGCAACACAAGGAGAACCTGAGATTCAAAGTTAGGAATAATAATTACCAGCTGACCACCATTCTATCTTTCTTCAGCACCCAAGGTCTTCACCAAGCTGTAAGTGGTCGTGGCGACTCGCCTCAGAAGGGAGAGAATCCATGTCTTTCCCTATCTGGATAACTGGCTTGTACAAAACCGATCCCCAGATCTAGCTTTGGCGCACCTGTACCGGACGTGCAGCCTGTTGCACAACTTGGGCTTCTCACCGAATTTAAGAAATTCTCAAATTTTGTTCCCACAGTCCCTCCAATTTATCGGAGCAGACTTGGACACTTGCTTGGGCCAGGCTTCCTGCCTGAAGGCAGAGTAGCGAACATCCACAAGATAGTGCAAGTGTTACACCTACAGGCATGGGTTCCAGCTTGGGCTTTTCCGCGATTGCTGGGTTGTATGGCCTCCTGCATCCTTGTGGTGCCAGAGTCGTGACTCTGCATGAGGTCACTGCAGTGGCTTCTGAGCTCTGTGATCACAGTTTCAGAAACGAACATCAGACCTCCATGTCTCAGAAAGTGTGTCCGAAGACCTATAATGGTGGTCTGTGAATGACAACCTCCTGAGAGCGTTTGTTAACCTTGGCCCCAGGTAACTTTGGTCACGGATGTATGCCTGAAGGTCTGCGGCGCTCACCTTTAGGACCTTACGGTGAGCGGCATGTGGTCCCCATCCGAGTGCTGAGAACACATCAATTTAATAAAGTTGAGAGCGATCCGTTTCCCCTTGTCTCTTTTCTCCTCACTGTGAAATGTAAGACAGTGTTGGTCCTGATGGACAATGGGTGGTCTGGGCTCCTTGCAATGGAGTTGTGGCTCTGGCGAACAGCGTGTCTCTGACTGTGGCCCACCTGGCCGGCAAGGAGAATGTATTGACGGATGCTCTCAGCAGACAGCCTTTGACTTCCCATGGCCGGGAGCTCTACCAAGAAGTTATGTAGGAGATGTTCTCCCATTGGGGCACTTCCGCAGTGGATTTATTCACTTCTAATATTAACATGAAGTGCAAGTGGTTCTGCGCCAGGTAATTGGCTAGTCAGGGAGCTCTGGGAACAGCTTGACAATCAAGTGGGGCTTCGATCTGCTCTGTATTCCTTCGATCCCTGTCATAACGCTGGTTCTCTGGAGGACGCGCCTGTTTGGATCCGCATTGATATTAATTGTTCGGGTTTGGGTATCCAGAGTTGTTGGACATGGCTATGTTCCTTCCCTGGCACCAACTGCAGAGGACTGGTCATACCCCTGAACCTTCTTGCCTGGTGCTGTAAGGTGGAGGTTTAAGTGCTGGGATTTGTCTGGACTTTTTGGGCTTTCTGGACATACTCCTCTTTGCTAGAAGACCCGCCACCAAATACATCTATGCCTGCTGGTGACAGGGGTTTTCGGCTTGGTGCTGGGAGAGGGAGCTGGACCCTTGCACTTGCACCACATCCTCCGTTCTGGAGTATCCGCTATTCTTGATCCGGGCAGCATGCAGATTGAAACCGTTAAGGGGTATCTTGCTACTATTTCGGTCTTCAAGGGCACCCCGCAGCAGGGCTCTTTCTTCATGATCCCCTCGGTTATGCAATTCCTGAGGGGTCTTTCAATTATGTTTCCCCCATGCCAGTTTCTGGTCCCGGCATGTGATTTAAATCTAGTTTCAATGGATTGCATTCTCCTGCAGATTCCTCATCAGAATCCTCATCAGGTAGCTATCCGTTCCAGCGTCAGAAACTCAGGTTTTTTTTGACAAGGGGCGCAGTGCGACCTGATATTGATCGTCGACTCCCCGACTTGACCTCACCACGACGTCGAACATATATTACGTCACATCGCCCCTGTACCTGAGTTAATTTTGTTCGTTCGCTCAGCACGCTGCTTTTTGGAACGTTCTCTTGAGACATTTTCAATTCAGTAAATTCCTTGAAATGTCAGACCCTAAGGCTTTGGGGGTTCAAACATTGTACAGACTGCAACTCGAAGATGCCGATCACTGACATGCATGGCATCTGCGTGTGGGGTCTGGGGAAAGGCCATGATCTCGAGCAATGCAGTTCCTATCAACAAATGAACCCAAAGTCCATTAGGGATCGATCAGCTAAATTAACGCTTCAGACACTATTGCGATTCGTCGAAGGAATGGGGTCAGACTGACAGACTTCAGCGCCTCGAGGGCAGAGTGGGAGGAGTTCAGGGAACAAATGATCCAGCTTTTCCAAAAAGCTGTGGCAGGTACGACTCGGGACTCGACGCCATAGGCAATAGGCACCAGTTGCGCCCAGAGGTTCCAGCAACAAGGTGACCATATATGGTCCTTTGCCCTTGTGCTCGACCACGACAATTAAGAAACAATTAAGAAATGGATTCCAGCATTGAGTGGCATTGTAGGGAAGATTCCAACAACCTCAATGTCAGCGCTGACAGTCGAACGTTCCTATCGCCCTGAGCACGTTTGGTGTTTTTCAACTCTGAAGTCGATTTACGACAAGGAAGGGAATCAAGTGCATTTTGGCTCTGAACCAATGAGTGGGAGAGCTGTAGGGGATGATTTCTTGAAAGACCAAGCAGATTTGCTTGCCCTAACTGAAGGTGTACATGATGCAATCGGCTTAGATATGTCTCCCAACCTTGATCTGCACCAGGCTGCCCTTTATGGCCACCCTAATGCTCAGTTCAGGGTCTGGGCACCCCAGCTAAACCCCTTTTGGCATATGAATTGACCGACATCCTGCATAAGGGAGCGCAAACAGAAAGGGCATTATCATTTAATGCTGCCATTGTGCACCGCATTACCACGCTGTGGCAAAGGCTATGTTCCATGCCAGCTGTGGATGCTGAACTCACTGAGAAATATAAACCGGCTAGGGGAGATTTACCCTGCTTATCTCCCCCCAATGCCAGATGTTCCAGTGGTAGGAGCCGCTACAGTGAGCTCTAGGCCAGCCATGTAAACCTCTAATCTTCTTACAAACTGGCAACCCAAGAAGATGGATGCCCTAGCCCAGAAGATCTTTGCTTCAGGAAGCATGGCCCTGAAGCCGGTCATTGCGTCCTATGCATACGCTAAGTGTCCACACGGGCTATGGAGGAATATAGCTTAAGCGGCAAAGCACATCCCGGCTGGAGACATGATTGATGGGTTTCTATTCCTCACTGACAATGACAATAGAGGTGGCATGCCAAGCACTGCAGTTGGCCTGGACGCTGCAGATTGAGTAGGTCATGCAATGGGGACGTCCACAGTACTATGGATGTTGGCTTACCTCCAAGCTCGGGATTTTCACTGAATGTCCAAGCTAAACTTCTGTACATAGCTTTTGATGGTAAGCACCTGTTCGGCCCTAAGGTCGATGAGTCCTTGTAGAAATTCAAGGACTCGAAGTGTGCTGTCAATTCACTGGGTCTAGCTGTGCGGCAACCAGCAAAACAATAATTTGGCTTCTCTAAGGGTATAGGCTACAGACTGTATATTCAGTTTGGAAACAGGGTGCAGCTCCTACACGCCAGGCAAGGGCAGAGCTTTTTCTTGCATTCTGGACGGGGCAGAGGGGCCTCTAAGGACCAACAGACTGTGGCAGGTGCAGCAACACGCACAAATCCACTCTGAGTTCTCCCCATATGTTTCTTTGGTTGGTGTTGGACTCTCAGAGCACTGGGACAGGTGGCAGATGATAACCTGACGCCTGGGCTTTACAGCTGTATGTGGGTACTGTCTCCCATTCTTAAGAAAACCTCCAGACTGACCACCCACCTGGCCTCAACAACCAGGACAGGAGCTCTAGGAGGAACTGAGGACCCTGTTAATGAAGCGTGCAGTAGATAGGTACCATCAGATAGGATCAGGTTGGAAGTCTCGCTATTTTCATGTACCCAAAAAAGGACTCTTTCCCCCTCCCCGCCCCTCCCCCTCCCATTCTGGATATCGGGGCCTTGAGCAAGTTCCTGAGGAATGACAAGTTCAGGGTGGTGGATTTGAAAGACATTCTCCAGGTTCTGCAACTCAAGGACTGGTTGGCATTGCTGGTACTTCTGGACACTTATTTCCATGTGGCAATCCATCAGAAGCATGGCCGGTTCTTGAGATTAGTCATGGGGAACACTCACTATCAGTTCAAGGAGCTCCCCTTTGGCTTATCCTTAACACCCAGGGTTTTCACCAAGCTGATTCCAGTAGTGGCGGTGCACTTCAGGAGATCCACTGTTCATGTATTCCCTTACCTGGATGATGGATTGATCAGAGGGAGGTCTCTGGAGCAGGTATTGACACATCTTGAGGAAACCTGCTTCACAGTTTGGGCTTCTCACTGAACTTCCAGAAGTCCCACGTCACAGGTAAGACAAAGTGCCAATTCATTGGAGCAGTTCTGTACACACAGGTGGGGAAAGCATTTCCCGCTGAAGAAAAAGTCACCACTGCCAGGCAAATGGTCAAGCTTTTCCAGAGCCACAACAGTCTACAAGCGGCTTCCTTCCTCCACCTCCCAAAGACTCATGTCTTCTAGCGTGTTGCTGGTGCCAGAGGCCAGACTGCGGATGCTTTCTCTGCAGTGGCTGCTAAGAGGTCAGAGGTCCCAGTACTTCTACACCATGAACACATTCTCAAGGTGACTAGTTTGGTGGCCAACTACCTTTCTTAGTGGGCCGGTAGGGGGAACATGATGGCGGTGAAATGTTTTTGGCCACCGTGGGTTCATGCCCAGGTGGTCACGGGTGCATCCCTGTCGGGTTAGGGCACACACTGCAGGGATCTGCAGGTGAGTGGCAGTTTGTTGTGATGGCCTTTGTACCCTAAATCAAGGGGAAACACACCCTTGTGCTGATGGACAACATGGTGCCAAGCACTACCTCAACCAGCATGAGAGTATATGGTCCCTGCCCTTATGCAGGGAGGTGCTGCTACTATGGTTCTGGTTGCTGGAGAAACAGGTTTCGAGGGGATTGGATCCTCCGACGTATTCCATATCTATGACATGTAATCACCACAGCTGTGCTGTGGTGATTTCATGTCATAGATATGGAATACGTTGTCGGACTATCCCATCGAAAGAACGTTACCAGGTAAGAGAGTAACTTGTTCTTCTGCTTTGGCTGCCCATCTAGCAGGAGTAGAGAACAGTGTCGGGGTGATCTCCCGGGGCCGGCAGAGGCGTACGCGGACCTCCGGGGCTGGGGAGGCCCCAACTCCTCCCATGTCCCAAAAGGAGTATGAGGCACACACAAGAGCAAAGTAATTACTGCTGTTTATTGTAACAACGGCTGGGATAGACCTTTGCCCTTATGCATCCGGGGAGACCACCTCGCCGTTAGGAGGGCTCGCAGGCCCTTTTTACCATAACATGACGCGCTACTCGTGTCATCTGAGAAAATAGTCACAAAACCTATCGCCACTTCGGGTTGGCTCCCCGAGTGGTAGGGTTAGTATAGGAGCTTATATGAAAGAATGTTATTGGGTAAGGACGGGTCAGGTGGCACACTTTGGGGTGTCGCTAGCACTTGCTACACAGAACTTGTTACATGGGGACCCTCGATGATTGGCTAACCAAAATGGCGTCAGTAAAGAGCCCCGTGTCCCCTGATTGGTTCCCCCATGAGCCCCCAAGCCTGGGGCCATCGATGTTCCCAGGCCGTGAGGTACTTGGCGTTTGCAACTTTGTGTAACTATGTGTAAGCGGGGTACAATGGATAGGTCTTTGCTAGTGGCGGATGATCATGCCTTTCCCATCGGTATAAATGTCCAACTTGGCATATCGTTGTTGCAACCTGTGTCCCAGACGTGGGACCCCAGCGACTTTCTGTCTCGAGAGTATGGCACCTTGTCAGATTGGCTTGGTTACGTGTGGAGAGACCGTAGCTGAAGCATAATTACGAGCATTTGATTTGGCTTATTGGCCCAGGGGGGTGCTTGGCGGCGGCAGGTGTAACCTTGGCGTTGGGAGCTCGGTATGTGGGTTGCAACATTTCGGCCTTGGTGATGGGCTCTCGCTGAAGCTCGCTCTGCCTGGTCAGCGCAGTGCGTTTTGTCTCGGGAGGGTTTTCTCCAGCCCAGGGACTCTTGCTTGAGGCCTACTCGGGCCTAGTTCCTGGGAAGCAGTGTATGGTCCACAATATGGGTGCCACGGGGCAACAGAGTATCACAAGTAGTAGTATTGTATGTACATGTGACGGCATCTCTATAGGGGTCAGGTAGCATAAAGCGTCAGCAAGCGTATACACAAGCTCTTCAGACATCTTGCGTTTCTGCGGTGCTGTTGGGCCTCTGTGGAAAATAACGATGCATGTCCGTGAGTGAGTCAGTCCGCTAGGTCATAGCACTGGGTATGTTGTTCGTGTGGGTTGGTGTGTGAGTGACCAGTGTGCTTGTGGCACGTGTGTTCCTGTCAGTTGGCTATGTCGTCATGGCATCTCTAACAATGTTGATGGCTTGTGCCTGGTGTTTCAGTCGATCTGGTCCATGTCGCAGGCGTTGGCTTGACCAGGACATGGTAATGGGCAGGCTCCTCGTGCATGTGGGCCGCAAACACATGGTACCTTGTCATCTGGTAAGGAAGTGAGCGGGTCGTGATCCTCTAGGCCAGGATCTGGATGAGAATGGGGGAAGGGAGTGTCCCATTTTCCCACTTCAACGGGCTGGCAGATGCTCTGAGCAAATTCAAAAAATATAGGGGTTACCAGTATTAAATCCCTGGCCCTTCAGGTAAGGAATATAACACAGTGGACCAATAGATTGAGGATGACACAATTAGCAAATTCCTTTCTTTTTCTACATACAATTTTATTTCCTCAGTAGAAAAATATATATATGTTATACGCTTGTTATTCTACAATACATTTCAGTGCCATTAAAACAATTTCTGAACATTTTTTTTGGCTCAGTCATTTTCTCCCATCATACATTGACACACACAATCTCATATACACATCAAATCTCAAATTTCTTATATAGTTGAGACCTCAAGTATCACCATCTTTAAGACAAACACTGTGGCATAGTATTCAAACCCTTTCTTAAATACAGGTGTCAATGTCTGTTTGTTGATATTACAAAAAGTATTCTGGGCGACACCTGTTTCGGTGATATACGCTGGCCACTACCAATCACGCCCATCTGTTGCTTAGACCTTCCTCAGGACGTAAAGTGAAGATCTTATTGTCTCTTGCTTCTAATGGACTGGAGTGAGCCGCACCATCTACAAAAACGTATAATAATAAAATCTATAAAATGTATTTTGGACTCTTGTCATCCTTTGTAGAACTATCCTCATTTGTTGACCTGTGAAATCAGAAAACACAGGAATTGCCCGTTAGTTCCTAGTCAGATTCAACCTCGACCGCAAAACATAGTAATAGGGCACGTAGCTTGAATATTTACTTAGTTTTGTAATAGGAAGCCAATTTCAGATCCAATTGTGATTCTTCCACAGATTGATAAACTTATTCAAATCGTGTAACATATGAATTCCTTCGGTTCACATCTCCTACAAACAGAAAACCATATTATAATGCAGATTTAGTCTATTTCCTATTTGTTTACTATAACAGGGCATTCGACATGTCACACTTAACCTTTTCAGGGTGGTCATTTCCCGATTAGTCCTGATTTGCTTGGTTTTTCTTTCATACAGTTCCTCTCTTTATTTTAATTTTATTTTTCTCTCATTTATTTCTGTTGTTGCTAGCACATAATGTGTGTTAAGACGGATTTCTGAACTCTGTCCTGGTGGCCCAGAAGTTCAGAAGGCCAACCTAATTACTTGGAACAGACAAGCCAGACCAATCAAGGTAGCGATCGCGGCGGTCAAGACTAGGTCTCAAGAGGGGTGAGGGTGACTGAAAGACCGCAATGAGCACACAAAGCAAGGACACTTACAAATTACTCCAAACAGGTGTTATATTAAAAATATATACACATTTATTCCAAGGCCTTTAAAACAATGATTGTAGCGAGAAATCACAATACAACTCTAGTAAACCAACACATACCATACCAATACAATATATATACAAATACAGCAAGTCTCAAGCGTTAGATGCACGAAATGTGTAGTCCACCTAAAAGGGAAGGAAAACGGGCAGTGCGAAATAATGCTTAGACCCAGTCCGCCTTCAGAGGCATCTAACTAAAAGGAAGTCCGAGCCCTACGAAGAGTGGAGCCTTGTGCTCAAAAGTACCTGCACACGCTGGTGCCAACGGGCAAAAGGGGAGTCTCTTCGAGGGAAATCAGGCAGTTCAGTTTAGTGCACAAATGAAGAAGAACAAGTTCCGCGACTCAAGCGCAGTTGCACTGTGGGCAGAAGCAGAGCGCGAGTACGGAAAGGCGTGCTGTTTTGACACAGCGGGGAAAAGCTATGGGCTCCTGCAGGAGGGCGACCAGTTCCTAGCTATGCTACTCACCTGTCCCCGATGCAAGCAGACCCAGGCTTCTCCGCGTCAGTTTCAGTCGCTGGCAGGTTCAGAAGAGCCGTGGACGTCTCGTCGCCGTGTTGAGTCTGCAGCAGCAGAGTTGAGTAAAAGACGTCCCAGACGAAGGAACCTGCACAGTTTGTTACCACAGCAGGGCAACGGAGCGGCCGTGTGTATCTGAGCCAAATATACACTACTCACTTCAGACCTGGGAACGCCAAGTGTACGAAGCGTGTGGGAGTGACAAGGACTCGAAATACTACACAACCTGGCGGCGGTTACAGAGCAAGACTCCTGTGTAGGCTGGTCAGTCTGCTGGATGGCCCAGAGACGCTTCCGAAGGCTTACTAGCAGGAGATGGTGAAGATGCCGAGAATAGCTGTTCCCGCTATTCCAAGGGTCGAAGTACCAGTACAGGCCTTCTGGTTCGATCAAAGGTGAAAAGGGTTTCACAAGGCGACAGCAGTGCAGAGGAGCAGTCCTTCAGCGGGTCACCAGCGATTCCTCGGTCCAGCCTCTTGGTTGCAGGATACTTGGCTCCTGTATTCCTTCGTTCGTGAGAACTCAGGAGATCGACATGGTAGTGGTGTTTCCAGCCCCCTCTTATCCACGGTTCCCTTCGCGCCAAAACGGAGGGGACCCAATGGGAGATCCGCTCATCAACACTCACACCATTCGTGGACCTATCACGGACCACGGTGGTCCCAGGCATTCACACCACCCTAGACTCTCTGGCACCCAGGATGTGTATTGGGACCAGACATCCCAGCCCACATCCTGGAGGCACACACAAGACATGTAGAAGCCCGCGAAAGCATCCGTGTTTCGCGGGAAAGTACATGCCCAAATAAGGAAGGCCCCGGGTCGGCTCGACCTGGGGAAGGGGAAGGGAGCAAGACGGTCAGCGGACAGGACAAAGGAGCCTTGTGGTCTGGCCATTTTGGGAGCCAGGCCACCATTTTGGGTTAAGCGCGAGAAACGCGCTTAGAACGCCAAAAGGAGCTCAAAACAAGAAACGATCGCTGCCACCATTCCCGTCCGTGAATCACTTGCACCGATCAGTTACAATCCTAAAAGAGTATCTAGGGCCCGTAGAAGGCTAGAGACCCAAGAGAGCAGTAACTTAGCTTACAGTGCCCTCTTGTGTCATGTTGCACGAAAGCCGCAACATGATAAAAGAAACTACGGAAAACAGCGTTTCCCGGTACTGACTGTCTTAAGGGCATGTCAGTTTCCCCGTAAGAAAGGAGCGAAAGCCCAGAGGAGTGCGACAGAAGGCTGCACTTCTCTGGCAAAGTCGAGAACAAGGTGAAAAACAACAGCAAAAAATTTAGGGGTTGCCACATGGAAGGAAAATTACCTACAATTACGAAATCTTTCCTAACAATGTGCTTATGAGCTATAAATCAAAAGGCAGCTCTCATAAGTATTTGGTAGGTCTATTGCACATTGCCCCCCCCTCTTCACCCCCCCCCCCCAAAAGAAAAAATTACGGTTACGCGATCTGGTATAGTCTGGGTTTGAAATTGGACACTCTTATGTAGGAATATGCCAGAGACCCAAGTGAATTCCCTGCCTGTCTCATTGCTGCACCCGCAGATTCCTATCACAGGTTACAAATTACACAACCTGCCGATACGTCTTTCCAAACGTTATGACCCCTGTAATGGGGAGGTGAGTGAGATGTATGTAACTACTAGGAGAGTTACTTCTGTCACAATAAAAGTGTATTTAAACAAATGAGGATGACAAGAGACCAAAATAGGTTTTATAGATTTATTATTATGTTTTTGTAGATGGTGTGGCTCACTTCAGTCCATTAGAAGCAAGAGGCAATAAGATCTTTGCTTTACGTCCTGAGGAAGGTCTAAGCAACAGATGTGCGTGATTGGTGGAACCCAGCACATATGAATGAAAAACGTGTCGACCAGAATACTGTTTTGCAATATTAACGAACGGACATTGACACCTGTATCTAAGAAAGGGTTTGAATACTATGCTAAAGTGTTTGTCTTAAAGATGGTGATACATGAGGTCTCACCCATACAAGAAAGTTGAGAGTTGATGTGTATGAGATTGTGTGTGTTGAATGTGATGGGAGAAAATGACCGTGAGCCAAAAAATTGCATTAAAATGGTTTAGAAATTGGTTTAATGGCACTGAAATGTATTGTAGAATAAGTGTGTAACATATATTTGTACTAGCTAATTGGGACGCTCTGAGCAGGCCGAGCACAGTCTCAACAGAGATGTTACCCCGGCAGTGGATCTGTTTGCCATGAGGACCAACGTGAAGTGCCGACAGTTTTGCTCGAGGGAATACCCAGCAAAGGTTGCACTAGGGGACGCATTCCTGGTGGAGTGGGTCTTCGACCTCCACTATGCGTTTCCCCTATACCTGTAACCCTGGAGTTTCTCAGGAGGTTGAGAAAGTTTCGAACCAACATGATGTTGATCGCCCCGGACTGGGTGAGGAGAACATGGTATTCGGAACTCCTGGACTTGACCATCTGTCCACCTCTCTGGTTGCCTCATCAGCCAGACCTCCTATTCCAGTCGGAAGGTCGGGTGCTCCAAACAAACACAGAATCCCTCAACCTACATGTGTGGCTATTGAGAGGATGAGGTATGAAAACTAGGACCTCTCACATGAGGTACTTGAGGTGCTACTGGCTGCACGCAGACCTTGTACGAGATCATTGTACGCGTGCAGGTGGAGAAGATTTGAGGAGTGGTCTAGGGAACACAGCATAGACCCCATAGCTTGTCTTATTACTACAATGATGGGGTTCCTGTCACTGGCCTCAACAGGCCTTCAGATAGGCACAGTAAAGGGCTTTTGGTGTCTTTGTGTTTAAGAGGTTAGTGCATGAAGGAGACTTCCTCCCGGTCCCGGTAATGACCCAATTTCTGAAAGGCTCTGTAAATAAGTTCCAGCCTGCTCCATTTCTGGTTCCGGACTGGGACCTAAATTTGGTTTTAAAATTTTTGATGGCGGCTCAGTTTGTGCCCACACATTTATGTCCTATCAGTTTGTTTTCCTGGTTGCAATCACGCCAGCGAGATGTGCGAGTGAACTGCAGCTCTATCCTGCAAGCCTTCCTTCCTATTTTTCTAGGAAAAGGCTTTTCTCAAGGTGCGTCCTAAATTTCTGCCAAAAGTGGTTTCTGAATTCCACGCATCCCAGATCATTGATTTAACAATCTTCCATCCGCCTCCACATCCCTCCAAGGATGAGGAAAGGTTACACAGACTGGACCTTAAGAGGTTGCTCAGCTTCTCTGTATTTAGGACAGCAGAATTTAGGTGTAATGACCAACTCTTGCTCTCTGTCCAGGAGGGTTCAGGGTGTCCCCAAACAGACAAACGCTTGCTGGCTAATTCTCCGCATTGCAGAGTGTTATCAGAAAGCAGGACATGTTCTGCCACCAGGCATCAGAAGGGGATATGTCAAGCAGCGTCGTGGTCGGCGCTCCACACGTTCACTAAGCATTAGATGTGGCACGTTTGTAGTTGTTTGTTTATTGAATTTATATAGCGCTTTAAGCCAAAGCTCTTTACAAAATAACAATGTGTTTCTGATGCTAGATTCAGCAGAGTGGTGTTGCAGAGTTTCTTTGTATAAGGTCTTTCATCCTGCCTCTGCGCTCTGTATTGCTTTGGCAGTCTATCCGATGAGGATTCTGCAGGGGAAGAATCCCTAGAAAGAACATTACCAGTAAGTCATTTCTCTGTTGATGTTTTTAATTCATGCTCTGTTTGAGTCCTTTCAGTCCTGTTCTTTAAGGATGCTCATCTGTAAGGTGATTTTCCTGGTCGTCATCACTACCGCTAGATTGCTTAGTGAGCTCAGTCTTTATCTGTTAAGTCTCCTTATTTGGTTTTCTTAAAGAAGAAGTTGACTTTGAGAGTCAGGCCCTTGTGAGAAACCTGACAGTATTCTCCCACCCACTCCCTGGGGATCTTCCATTCAGGTGGCCGGGGAAGGGCCATCGCTTTTGGATCCCGACCCTGGGGGTGGACAGGCGAGGATCACCTGAATGGATGGTCACAGGGGATTGGGAGGAGGATACCAGAGGGCGAGACATGGTATTTCCCCAATCCTGAAAACCTTACCCTACTGTCCCTCAGCTTTTGTGTGGTATTTACAATCTCACCTCATTTCCCCCAATAAACACTGAGACGAGGATGAGGCCACTAAGATCAGTAAAGATTACTCATAGGAATAACATGGGGAAAGTAAGGTCAACCTCCTTTAGAGAAAACGAATGTCCCACTAATGTCCCACTAATAGAGTGAGGCAGAGTCAAGCATCAAGCACTGCAAACAACTCCAGCACAACTAGCGCCCCACAAAGGGTAAGCGCTCCATTTTTGGTCTCTTTTGGGCCTGAAGCGGCGCGCTCAGCATTTTCTGCTCAAATTGAAATGTATCTTGCTGGCAAAGCACTCGGTGCCTGGGAGGCCTCTCCTGGCTCATTTGATTCAAAATACCCTGGTTCTTACTTTTCTTCTGCCTCTCCCTCATTGGAGCCCATTCTGCTCTGCCTGCCTCCAAGATGGATGCACCTTTTTCCTTTGGCTAAGCTCCACTGTGCTTGCACTGGTCTCCACCTCCCATTGGTTTCCCAGGTCGCCATAGACCAATAGCAGCAACAGGGAGGCGGGAGCCGGCCCAGTGCACCAAGGCCCACACAAAGGCGCCCATTAGCTTCCCTGTCTGTTTCACTGGCTGCTACATGGAAGTTCTGCTACAGCCAAACCCTCCCTGAGGCTTTCTACCCCTGGACTATTGGACTACCATGACTCTATTAACACATTCTGCATGGGTTAGTCCCTCCTTTCTGACTTCCTTTGTACTACCCCCTCTGCTGGTACTCTTTCAGCTCTCCTTGTTGTGTTCTCAAAATGTAATCATGTGTGTACTCACCCTTACCATCTGACTCCCACCTGACTCCTTAACTACAGGGCCTTATGTATCTTAAAAGTCAAACTTGGTTGTTTTCAGCATTTAACTTGAAAGTCAAACTTGGGTGTTTTTTGCATTTAATTTTTGACCATTGATTGTAACTTGCTAGCCCAGTGACTGTTCTTTACCGCTGAGCTTGCTTACTCCTCCCTCTACCTCCCCCCTTCACACTCATGCCGCTGTCTGTTTCTCCACTCTATTCCAACTGCTTCTCCATCAACTATCCATCCCTTCTCACTAAGTCTGGAAAGAAGAAGTTTAAAAAGGATATCTTGGCCTCCAACCCTGGTCTCCCTATTGTTGATACCTATACCAGTGCCTCTTGCAGACAGACCCTCACCGACATCCTCTTTGTTGTTCCATCGCCGGATCTATGGACCCCCCCCATATGATCTCTGTGCTTTGTCCTGTCTCCTCCTCCTCCTCCTCCCATAAATGGTGGCACGCGTTGGGAAGTCCTCCTGGCTTCTATTGACTCCTCTAGAGTCATCCTTAACGTCTACGTAAATGGCACTGTCATGGTCCAAGGTCCCCAGGCCAATCTCCTCCTCTTTGATAGGCGGTTCCCTCGCCTCATCAACTTTCTTTCTTCTCCGGCTGTCCCCTCGTCTCATTCCTTGACTACCTTGCCCACTCTTCCCTCCTCTGCCCCTCTTCTGGCTACCTCCACTACTCCGCAGGGCGTACCTCTGATTTGTACCCCTCCCCGGAAGGTCTTCAAGGCCGGCAACCTTCTCCATCTTGCCACTCTCGACTCTCGCTCTGCTGTCAAACACTCCTCTGGCATCTGCCACCTCCTTGAAGAACTTGACCTTGATGTCCTTGCTCTTACAGAAACATGGTTCACGGCCAGCTCTGTCACAAGCTTTGACACTCTCCTCCCTGATGGCTACAAGATCTTCTCTGCAACCAGGTCCACTCGGCCCGGAGGTGGTGTAGCCTTGATCTTTCCAGAGTGGATTTCTACCACTATCATTCCCACTCCGATCTACTCCTCTTTCAAATGCCTCGTCTGCAGGCTCTCAATCTCTCCCAGCCACTCTCTTACTGTTGCTACTCTCTACCGGCCCCTTGGTCAGATCACCTCTTTTCTCTCTGAGTGGGCTGACCTCTCTTCCTCTCTTCTGGCCTCAACCACTCAACTCCTCCTCCTTGGTGACCTCAACATTTACCTTGATTCTCCCTGTTGCTCAACTTTGCTCTTTTGCGACCTCTGCTATCCTCCCCTCTGGCCCAACTCACTCTGCAGGGCACACACTTGATGTCCTGATCTCCTCTAGCCTGCCCTTCTCTATCCCTCTCTCCACTCCCCTCTCTTGGAGTGACCACTACCTCCTCTCCTCTTATCTCTCTCTCTTACCCCCAGCCAAGCCTATCCCAACACTGCCACCTACCTTCCTGGATATCCGGCCCATGAAGCGTGTGTCAGCCGAGGCTTTTGCTGCCACCTAACCCCCCCCCCCCCCCACATCCTCTGGCTGACTCGCACCCTGACACAGCCCTGTCTCTTCTCTATTCTTCTATTTCTGATACTCTTGATGTTCTTGCCCCTGTCATGACGATCCGCCTGATGTCCAAAGCCAAGTGCAATTCCTGGTATGACTCTGACCTAGCTACACTTAAACGTAAGTGTAGGGCGGCTGAGAGAAAATGGAGGGATTCCTGTTCATCCTCTGACAAACTGGCCTGTCGCCTACTCCAAAGGCAATACCTTCTCTGTCCGTACCAAAAAGAGAGTCCACATTCAAGCTTCTGTCTCTGCGGCATCTAATAGCTCGGCCGAACTCTTTAAAATCTGCAAGGAGCTGGCCAACCCTGCTGCAGTCTCTACCCCTCCCCTTGCCTCTCAGGCTCTTTGCAATGTCCTGGCCTCTCACTTTATCTCAAAAACCCAGGACATCTTGTCCACCCTCTCTTCCACTCCCTCCCCTCTCTGTCTGTACTCACTGACCCTCCTCCAGCCATCCCTCCTTCTCTTCCTTTCCTCTTTTCTCCCCTGATGAGGTCGCTAGACAAGTCCGATCTATGAAAGCCTCGTTCAAACCGGTTCATCCCTGTTCCTCTAAAACTATCAAGGACCACATTGATACCCTCGCTCCGGCCCTTGCCGATTTCTGCAACCACTCCTTTGCCTCAGGATCCTTCCCCTCCCCTCTTAAGCACTCTCTTGTGCATCCTCTCCTCAAGAAACCCAAAGCTGATCCCTCTTGTCCGGCCAACTATCGCCCAATTTCCATTACCCCCTTCTTGGGCAAACTCCTTGAAAAGCTGGCCATCTCTCAGCTAATCCTTCGTTCTGACTCTGTTGGCTGTCTCCATGACCATCAGTCTGGCTTTAGATCCGGCAGAAGCACGGAAACTGCTCTCCTGAACATCCGTGAAGATCTGCTTTCCAACCTTGACTCTAGCATTCCCTCTGTCCTCATCCTACTCGATCTTTCCTCTGCCTTCGACACGGTCAACCATACCATCCTGCTCAACCGTCTCCGTCTGGCCTGGCTGACCTCTTTCCTCTCTGATCGACCCTCCCAGGTCCAACTTGGGTCCTTCCTATCATCTATCATCCTCTCCACCTGTGGTGTTCCCCAGGGGTCTAACCTCTCGCTGTGGCTTTTCAAGCAATACCTAGCAACTCTCGCCCGCTGTATTGCCATTTTCTGCTCAAACTTCCAGTGCTACGCAGATGACACTTAGCTCATTTTCAGGCTGCCCTCGGCCACCTCCTCCACCTCTCTCATCAGTGATTGCCTAACTGCCATTCAAGATTGGTGTGCTGCCAACGATCTCTGTCTGAATGCCAGCAAGACTGAGATCCTCCTCATCGGCACACAATCACCTTCCTTTCCCCTCACTCTCTGGCTGCCTCCCTTGACCCTCCTATCCCTACCTGCGAGGCCAAGAACCTTGGTGTCACCTTTGATTCCACACACTCTTTCTCCGCCCACATCGCTGATATATCAAAAAAGTCAAACTTCCTACTGCACCTCCTCAGAGGTACTCTTCCTTTCCTCTCATTCCCCCAGAAGATCACTGTCTCCCAAGCTCTGGTTCTCTCTAAGTTGGACTATTGCAACAGCCTCTTTCTTAATCTACCTACCTCTACTCTCCGCCCTTTGCAACTTATCCAGAACAGGACTGCGAGACTTGTCCTTGGCCTCAAGCCCTGGGATCATATCTCTCCACCTCTGAAATCTCTCCATTGGCTCCCAGTGGATGCAAGGATTAAATTCAAAACCCTCTGCATTGTCCACAAGGCTTTCTGGGGCCTGGCTCCAACATACCTTCAGCTATCCCTCCGCAAATACCTCCCATCTCGGGCACTCCACTCCTCTACCTCTAACTCCCTCAGGGTCAGTCGTTTCTCAAAGAAATGAGCTGGGGGTAGATCTGTCTTCGGCTGGGGCCTCCCTCTGGAACAGCCTCCCTGCCACTTTAAAACTTGAGGAGAACCATCTCTGATTCCGGAAGCACCTCAAGACCTTCCTCTTTGCTTCTGCCTTTTCCCCCCTCTCCCCTGCTGACTCTACTCTCCCTCGGCACCATGCACCTGGCCACCCTCTTTCCTCTGGGCCCAGGTACCTGCTCCTCTTGCCACCCGCACGCACTGCCTCCGGGCCACCCCTTGCACTGGGGTCTGTATCTGTACCCATAGAGCCCCCACCCCTTTGTTTTGTTCTTCCTGCACTTATCAGACCTACCCAGCCTGCTGCCTTAAACACAGCACTGCCACTTGCTGGCTGCACTCCCTCCGTTTGTTTGACTTTTTATTTATTAATTTATTTATTATTATTTGTTTTTTTTTCCTCCTTTTGTTCCCCCTTCCATGCACTCCTCCCTCTCCCCCTCTACCATGCACTTGCGCGTTCTCAATGTCACTGGCCCTAGTAAGATCGTTATTTTTGTTTCTCCTCTGTTCCCCTTCCCTTGCCGCGCTCTGAAACAATTGTGTATGAGCGCGATAGAAATAAAATATCAATATCAATATCAAGTACCACTTGACTGTTTTCAACTATAAAAGGTGTGGTCAGTCACAGAGACATGAGCGAGCTGGGGATGCAGTCTGGACCGGTGGAGCCCAGAGGCGGAGAGAAAGAGCTGCAGTCGGGAGGAAGACGGCACGTGTTGATGCTTGCCGGAGCGTATGGGCTGCAGCGTGGCGAGTGGGCTGTGCCTCCAGGGTGCCTGAGAAGCAATGCCTGAATTCCGCAGGCCAGGTCCAGCAGAGTGCTTGTTCCCTTGCGGCCACTGCCAACCGCATGGGTGCCCGAGGGACAGGTGGTGAGACCCTGACCTCAACCCTGCATTGCCTGAAGGAACCGCCTATCAATGCGACACTGCCCAGTGAGTTTCATGAAGAATGTAAGAGAAACTCGGGAGCGTGTGTGTGTCACCTCTTCAGGGTATTGGAAAAAATGACGGGTGTTTTATTGCACTATTAGCACACTGTCAAGGTAAACAAGAAAATCCATATTGTTCAGCCTTGGAGGGGTGGAGGTTACGTCACCGTGCCCACCCTCTCGAGCCGTTCGCCCCTTACTGTCTTTCCCCGCTGGGCCATGCTCTAAACCTGGTAGCGTTTCCTCCAGCGTTATCCTGCTTCCTCAAACCCAAAATAACAGGCAATTCCTGGTGGTGGTCTCTCGTGGGCGGCTTTCCACAAGAAGTAAGAAATTCACTTGTTGCAGGCGCTCTGCAGGAAGTAAGAAAAATCCCTCGTTGGCGGCGTTCCGCAGGAAGTAAGAAAATCCCTCTGCGTAGTTCTGCGGGAATAAGGGTAATCCTCTGCAGCGTTCCGTTACGGCACTCTGTATACCCGGCTGCTTCTCCATACCCCGGTGGCCCCTTCACTTTCTGGGTGACCGCAGCGCTAGCGCTATGCTCCCCAGCCAGGTGGCCCTTACCTGTTGTTCCTAATATGCCAAAAGGTACACTTCGAAGGGATTGTGTCCTCCGACGTATTCCTCATCTTAGATATCTCCTTCCAGCTCTGCTGGCCTCGGAAAATTTTTTCTCTAGAGAGCGCTGCGCGTCGACGTCCTCCGAGTCGATGTCCCTCGACAGCCGCCGTATCGACGTCGACGTCATCCTGCCTATAAAGGCCGTGCGCAGCGTCCGTTGCTCAGTTCCGTTTTTCCGCGCTTACTCAGTGCCTCGGAATACCGTTGCTCAGTTCTTAGTCAGATTAATCCTATTTACCTCGAGTCATTCGATCCGTATTCGATGGCTTCCTCGTCGGAACCGACAACTCCTCGATCCGGCTTCAAGAAATGCCGAGATTGTGGGAAAAAGATGTCATTGACTGACCCTCACAGAGTTTGTCTGTGGTGTTTGGGAGCTGAACACCATTGTTCGGAATGCGAGGACTGTATGTCCATGACAGCTAAGGCCCTGAAGGAGCGTAGGGGGAAGCTGGAGAAAGGTAAGACTTTTAAAGCTTCTTCTTCGTCGACGAAGTCGAGACATTCGTCTCCTCGTCACCATTCGCGCTCCAGGTCTCGGAGTGGGTCTCATCACTCCTCGAGATCGAAGCACTCGAAGAGGAGACGTCGAAGATCCCCTTCTCCGTCTTCCTCTGTTTCGCCAAAAAGAATCCCTTGCCCCACGAAACATAGTTCCCGGGCTGAATGGGAGAAATTCCGAAAAAATATGATGAGCGTCTTCGAGAAAGCGGCCTCGACCCCCTCGAAGACTGCCGAGAGCGATGCTCTGGTCGAAAGAACCGAAGGTCAAAAACGCCGCGAGTCGCAGTACCCGGCGAAGGAAACCTCTCGAGCGCGTCTCGAACCCTCGAGTAGGACTATGACCTCCAAACCTTCCTCGAGGGTTCCGTCGAGGTCGATGTCTTCGACGCCGTTGTCGAAGGGACCTTCAACACACGGGTCTGTCGACTCGACGCCAGCTTCGACACCGGCGTCGACGCCAAGAAAAGTCACGGTTACGACACACCCAGTGACTATCCCCAGGTCCTCGACGTCGAGGCTTCGAGATTGTCGAGTAGAATTCCAATTCTGTCGAGGTCTTCGAGGCCTCCGCCTTTGTTTTCGACGCCACGCTCGAAGCCTTCGACGTCGACGACATCGACGTTTTCGAGGCCGATAATGACAAGTTCGGCACCCTCTGCCTTGGAAATGGGATTTACTCCCTTTATGAGTTCAGAACAATTGAGAACTATGTCCTCAATTTTGGAAGAGGGTGAATTGTCTGAACGAGATGACACATTTGAGTTGCAGGGACCTGTAACTCCAATTAGAGAGGAATTTTCCTCTGAAGAGCGCAGGTTAAAGGATCTTCATGATTCCTTACATGAGGCAAGTGGGTTAGACACTTCCCCTGAGGTGGAGTTTGCTAAGCCAGACCCGGGGGAGCATGCTGAAATCCCCTATAGAGCCTTAATGGCCAGGATCACAGAGTTCATGGGGTGGTCTGCACCTTCACAATCTTTCCAACAAGATGACCTCACGGATATTCTTGACAAAGGCCCACAGGAGGATCCTGTGGTGCCTTTTCATAAAGCTCTTCAGAGAAAGATCATGACAAACTGGGAAACCCCAGATGTAGTACCAGCAGTAAATAAAAAACTGTCTACAAAGTACAGGGTATCTTCTACAGACCCAGAGTTTTTGTCTAAACACCCATCCCCAGAAAGTCTGGTGGTACAGGCAGCATCCTCTACCGATGTCAAGACGGCTTATCCTACCGTCCCACAGGACAGGGACGATAAAAAATATGATGCTATGGCAAAGAAAGTCTTTTCAGCATGTAGCATGGCGTTAAAATCTGTTAATGCTACTTGCACCCTTGCTAGGTTCAGCCAAACACTTTGGGAGTGTGCTTCTACAGCGGCTGACTGCATCCCGGAGGGAGAAGAAAGGGATGCGTTCCTGAATATTATACAGGACGGTAAAGACGCTATGTGCGAATCCCTCCAGACGGGCATTGATTCGGCTGACAGTATCAGCAGAGCAATGGCGGCAATTACATCAACCAGGAGATTCGCTTGGTTGAGAAAGTCTGGTTTTGCCCCAGATGTGCAAGCCAGGCTCTTGAACATGCCATTCGATGGCTCTTCTTTGTTTGGGAAAAAGGCGGATGACAGTTTAGAAAAACTGCAAACTTCAAAAGCAGCAGCAAAATCCCTAGGAGCTGCAATCCTTCAGACTCCTTTTCGTCCCACAGGAACCTCTGCGAGGGGCAAGTCCTTTCGCTTCTACTCCGCATTCGGAAGAGGTAGAGGACGACCGGTTCAAAGGGGACAAAGAAGAACTTCCCGAGTTGGACGGGGTAGATATTCAAAAGCCGCAGCAACAGCAGGTACCTCTTTACCATCGGCATCTGCATCAGCCGCCCCAAAACCACTCTGAGGACTTCCCTCACAGGACACCTGTAGGAGGCAGGTTGACTCAACATCTGGCGGTATGGCAGGCTATCACGTCAGATGCTTGGGCATTGGAAACAGTTGCCCAAGGTTACTGCCTGCCTTTCCTACGTATACCTCAGAGTCATCCACCAGGGATCAGCTCTCTGAAAGCTCCAGATCCGCTCCTCTTGCAGGAAATTTGGGACCTGCTAGAGAAAGGTGCCATAGAACCGGTACCTGTAGCGGAGAGGAACAAGGACTGGAACTCCCCTTACTTTCTCATTCCAAAGAAAGACGGAGGACTGAGACCCATCTTGGACTTGCGAGAATTGAACAAATTCCTCAGAAAAGACAAATTCAAGATGGTCACTCTTTCTCAGATCCTCCAGGCCCTTCAGTTCCAGGACTGGTTGGTATCTCTGGACCTTCAGGACGCTTATTTCCATGTGCCTATCCATCTCAAACACAGGAAATACCTGAGGTTCGCAATTGGCACCTCTCACTATCAATTTCGAGTGCTGCCATTTGGGCTGACCTCCGCCCCGAGGGTCTTCACCAAGTTAATGTCGGTAGTGGCTGCAAGCCTAAGGAGGGAAGGGATTCACGTCTACCCCTACCTGGACGATTGGTTGATCAGGGCTGTTTCTCCGGAACAAGCTCAGATCCAGCTAAATCACGTGTGCCACTTCCTTCACAGACTGGGCTTCTCCCTCAATTTAAAGAAGTCACAAATGATACCATCGCAGAGACTCCAGTTCATAGGAGCGATCCTGGACACTTCCCTGGGAAAAGCCTCGCCACCAGAGGTGAGGGCTCAAAATATTCTACAGATGGTTACCAAGTTTCAAAATGCCCAACGTCTCCCAGCCTTCGACTTTTTGAGGTTGCTAGGCCTCATGGCATCCTGCATTTTCCTAGTGCCAGAGGCTCGCCTGAGAATGAGATCCCTCCAGTGGACACTGAGGACTCAGTGGTCACAATTCTCAGGGAGAATGACAGATCTTCTTCAGGTTCCCGGCAGGGTGGCTCGAGACCTTCAGTGGTGGGCCTGTCAGGAGAACATTCTGAAAGGAGAACAGTTTTGGCAACCCTGGCCGGAAATAACAGTAGTCACGGATGCCTCACTCACGGGGTGGGGAGCCCACGCCAACGACTTGACCATCAGCGGTCGTTGGTCTCCATCGGAGTCCAGACTACATATCAACCTATTAGAGCTGAGAGCCATCAGACTTGCGCTGACGACGTTCCTGCCAGCTGTACAAGGGAAGAACGTCCTGATAATGACGGACAACACGGTGGCCATGCATTACCTCAACAAAAGAGGAGGCGTAGGATCACTACCCCTGTGCAGAGAGGCGATGCAGCTCTGGTTTTGGGCAATCCAAGAAGGAATCTCTCTATCGGCAGTTCACCTAGCCGGAGAGAAGAACTTGACAGCGGACGCTCTGAGCAGGCAGAACACAGTCTCCCACGAGTGGGAGCTAGCTCAGGAAGTCCTTCAAGAGATCTTCGTCCTTTGGGGAACCCCTCAGGTAGATCTGTTCGCCACCAGCCTAAACAGGAAATGCGACCTGTTCTGCTTAAGGGAATTTCCCCCGAGAGGAGCTCTGGGAGACGCGTTCATAGTGGACTGGGAGTTTCCGCTTCTGTACGCGTTCCCACCGGTCCCTGTCATTCCTCAAATGATCAGGTGGTTGAGAAGATTCCGGAGAACCATGATCCTAATTGCCCCGGATTGGGCCAGGAGAACGTGGTACCCGGACCTTCTAGACTTGTCCATCTGCCCTCCAATTCGACTTCCACTCAGAGAGAACCAACTCTCACAGAAGGGAGGTCAGGTTCTCCATCCAGACATCAAAACCCTCAACCTTCACGCTTGGCTTCTGAAAGGCTGAGGTACAAGGATTGGGACCTCCCTGATGATGTTATGGAGGTGTTGCTTTCGGCAAGGAGGCCAGCAACAAAGTCTTTATACCGCTGCCGTTGGAACAGATTTTGCAGCTGGTGTAGAGAACAGAATATCGACCCTTTTTCATGTGGTACACCAATGGTTTTATCCTTCCTACTACATTTGGCAAATTCAGGCCTTCAAGTTGGCACCATTAAGGGCTATCTCGCAGCGCTATCCATCTTTAAGCGTACTGCGGAAGAACCATCCTATTTCAAATTACCCTTGGTAATACAGTTTCTAAAGGGATTAACCAATGTTTATCCCCCAAGACCATTCCAAATTCCCCTATGGGATTTAAACTTAGTACTAACTTTCCTGATGGGTACACCTTTCGAACCTCTCCATTCTTGTTCGTTAAGATTCCTTACCCTTAAAACTGTTTTATTAATAGCACTTACATCTGCTAGAAGGGTGAGCGAATTACAAGCTCTTTCTTGTAAACCCCCTCACACAATATTTCACAAAGACAAAGTTGTCCTGCAAGTGAAGCCTAATTTCCTCCCAAAGGTCGTTTCTGAATTCCATATCACTCAGAAGATTACCCTACCATCTTTCTATCCTCCTCCTCACCCGGGGAAAGAGGAAGAGAGGTTACACAGGCTAGACCCTAGGAGGGCTTTAAGTTTTTACATCAGTAGACTAGCCAGGATAAGACAGGCAGACCAGCTGTTTGTAGGTTACGCAGGTCACAAGCTGGGGTTACCAATAACTAAGCAGACCATTTCCAGATGGATCATTCTAGCCATTCTGGAATGTTATAAACTGGCAGGGAAAGAGCCCCCTCAAAACCTTAGGGCTCATTCGACCAGAGGTATTGCAGCTTCATCGGCCCTCAAAAGAGGCGTGCCGGTTAAGGACATATGTGAGGCAGCTACATGGTCGTCTGTCCATACCTTTACACGTTTTTACAATTTGGATTCCTCCTCCAGTCAAGAGACTAGGTTTGGAAGGGCTGTACTGCATTCTATTCATCAATAGAAGACAGCGTGAAGTCAGTACTCCCTCCTCCGATAATAGAATACTGCTATGGGAGCCTATCTAAGATGAGGAATACGTCGGAGGACACAATCCCTTCGAAGAACAAGTTACTTCTTACCTTGTAACGTTCTTTCGACGGGATGTTCCTCCGACGTATTCCTCAACGACCCTCCCATCCATCCCCGCAGTTCTACTTCCCTTGTTGTTGCAGCTTACGCTCCTTCAGGGTGATTAGTTAGTCCAGAAAGTATTATTGTGGGCTACAAAACGGAACTGAGCAACGGACGCTGCGCGCGGCCTTTATAGGCAGGATGACGTCGACGTCGATACGGCGGCTGTCGAGGGACATCGACTCGGAGGACGTCGACGCGCAGCGCCCTCTAGAGAAAAAATTTTCCGAGGCCAGCAGAGCTGGAAGGAGATATCTAAGATGAGGAATACGTCGGAGGAACATCCCGTCGAAAGAACGTTACAAGGTAAGAAGTAACTTGTTTTTCTCCTGCAGAGTTTGGCTCCTCTTCTCCCGACTCACATCCTTTCTCAGCTCCTCTCGTCCCGCACACATGTTCTCCAGTGATCCAACCAGAGGGGGGAAAAAATACAGCTGCGTTAGTCCCAGCCCCTGTCACCTGGCTCCCCACCTGTTTCCCATTTATCCAGTCCCTTGCCGTCAGACCACACCTCCTCCTCCTTAGCGTGACGCTCTCGACTTAACGCTGTGCTCCCTGACAACCCTGCCTCACAGACCCCCCCCCCCCCCCCCCCTCACCAAGCCCTGATATTCGTGCAGGGTGTGGGATCGAGAAAGGAAGTCTACCTGGGCCAACAATTTACCCGGCTGGTGCACTTTCAAAAAGGAGAAAGGAGGCAGGGGCAGAAACCACCTCAAAATTCTGGGGTTCGTGTCTTTGGACCTCATCACGAGTTTGGCCTCAGCCCTTAAATGCGGCGGTAACGGTATTACCACCGCATTTAAGGGCTGACCAAATCACCAGTTGGGCTGAAAATGGCATTACTCCTACTTCCCATCCCCTTTCCTCCATACTTGTGGGACATTCTGTCCTTCGGGATGGGACCGGAGCACTTTTGATAAAAAGCATCAAAATTGAAAAATGTTGTCCGTCTTCTCTTTTTACGTGGGGTACCGTTGTCCTCTTCTCCTGCTCCGGTTCTGCAGTCGCGTAGTCCTCCGTCTATGCCGGAGCGTCTGGGATTTGTGTCCTGTTCTTCATACGAATGTCGCTTTGCTAGGGCGGATCCCAATTCTCTCTGCTTGGAGTGTCTCAGGCCGGACCACCGCTGGGATTCGTGCTTCTACTGCGATTTCCCCTCTGTCTGGGAATTCAAACGCCGTCTTCCTCGGTGGGAGGACGTCTTTCAGTGAGTTCCATCACCTCATCTTCAGGTTTTCATCGACAAAAAGAAGAGACGCCCGGTAAGTTCCTTACTTTTTAGGGCGCTCTGGCCATGGGACTCCTTCCCGGGGTCTCGTGGGTCAGGGAGGGGCTTGAGCTGCTCTAGCACTAGGATTTCTCCTGAGGTGCCTCGCAGGCCTAATAGGGTTGCCACAATGGACCTGCCAAGATCGGAACACGTTCAGAGGTTCAACTGTCAGGTGCTAAACGTCAGCCCAGTTCATCTGTGGCTTTGGACGCCGGGGTTCGCTCCGAGGTCTCTGCTTCTGGAGCTTTCCATACAGACACCAGGGAACGCCCTGAGGCTTCCTTTTGTGGAGCTTTCTGTGCCAAGCCACAGCTTGAGGCCCCTCACGAGAGAGGGGGGGGCACATACCGGGACGAAACCTGAGGTTCCTCTTTTTGAGGCGAAGGTCTGAACCAACAAAACTGAGAGACCTGTTCCTAAGGTCTTGTCTGTAAGGATGATTCCTCAGCTTTCACACACTTTTCGCAGTGATACCGGTTCTGGCGAGGGGGAAAAGAGGGCGGTCATGCACCGTAACACTTCCTTTACCGGCTCTGCCGAGGTTCCTCCTCTGGAGGCTATTGTTGGGGCCACCTCCAAGATGTCAAGTAAACATCCGAGACCCCCCAGTACCGGCTTTGCCGAGGATCCTTGTGTCAAGGCTAAGATGTTACTTAAGTCCCCTGACCAGCCTGAGGAGACGATTGCCTCATCTGCACATGTGACTCGGTTCTCCTAAGGCATCGACAAAATGATGGCCTAACCCTCATGGTCCACGGCGGCCATTTGGGATTCTTTCCTTACACCTACAATCTCGACGGCGGGTCCTGGGAATCTTACTTTTGGGGCTGAGCAGCCTTTTTCACCTCAGGTGGAATGTAAAAATCTGTTCCGCCCTTCTTATGACTGGTGTGTTAGGATGCCGCTGCCGCACATTGTCTCGCTTCCGCCTACTTCTGCCCTGCTGGTCTATGCAGACCCTATTGGTGGTCGGCCTTCCTGGCAACCATCCTCATTGCGTTTGTGGGGGTATGCCCCATATGAGAGGCCTCTGCCTACCCCAGCGCCTAAACCTTCATCAGGGGATGTATTTTTTCAGGAAATTTCAGAGGCTCATGCATTCTGACCCTATGAAAGAGTACTTTAATGGTCTTTTCAAGGAAATCTACCCTGACCCTCCAGCTCCACCTTCCACCCCGGTGGCTCCTGCTGTCGTACCACCTCTTCTTCCTATCGGTCCGCCTCCAACACTTCCTCCCCTATCCCTGTTGTCTCCCATAGAGAAGACACCGGTAGAGCGGGAAAGAACTTCAAAACCTGTGACGGCCCAGCCGTCTGCTCCCGATTCACTGGATGACCCTCAAGTAGACCCGGATAGAGATGGGCAGCCCCGCTCTGTCAGAGCATTCCATGACCGGGTTCTGGATATAATGGCCCTCAACATTCCAGTACCTGAGGCCCCTGCTCCGTAGAAAGGGGTGCTTTTGGAAGCATTTACCTCGACACCACAAGAGCGTACAGGCCTGTTCCTCCAGAAGGACGTTTTGGCTGGGGACTGTAAGGTCTGGGATAAGCCCCCCACCGGGCTGCATATCATTAAGAGAATCGGCGCCCCGTTACAGGCTTCACACCTCCGAGGAGTTAGCCCTGGCGTCTTGTCCACTCCCTTCCTCGACGGTGGTAGCTGCGGCAACGTTCCAATCCAAGCCGGCCTCTGCGATCTCTATGGCTGCACGTCAGATTCTCCCCAAGGAAGACAACATTCTGGACTCCTTGGGCAAGAAAATCTTTGCCAACTCAGCACTGCAACTTTGCCAAGCAAGTAGCAAGCGGATCCTGGCAGCAGCTAATCGAAGCTGTGGAAGGGGTTGGCTGATTTCCAGGAGTGCGTTCCTATGGATAGGCTAGACGACTTCAAGGCAGGTTTGTCAGATGCCAGGGTGTTGGCACAAGATCTCCTGGAAGCTGCAGCACACCATGTGGATACCTCGGCTTGAGGCCTGATGGTGGGAATTGACCCCTTCTGCCAAGCGTGGCACCATGCAACAAAGTTTTTGAATGAGGTGCAACATAAAGTTCTGGACCTTCCCTTCGATGGCAAGGAATTGTTCCATTCCTCTACAGATGACAAACTTGCAAAGATTAAGGCGAGCACCCAAACCGCCAAATCTTTGTCAGTCCTGGCAAAGGTCCCAGCTAAGGCCCCTTAAACACAGGGGTCAGGGTCTCGGTCTCGATCCTTCTCTGGCTTCAAAGGGTTTCAGGACCACCGGGCACGCAGAACTGAGCCTCCGGTTGGCGGCACCCTTCGAAAACAGCATGGTCGGTTTTCTCTCGGCCATCAGCCTCCTCTCTAGGAGCAGTTAGTCTCCCTGCTGACAAATCTGCAAAATTATATTTTTTGTCGGTCTCACAAGACTCCGGTGGGAGGATGAATCTCGTCTCATCTGGAGGCATGGCAGACCATCACCGAAGACCTGTGGGTTTTGTCCATCGCTCGGGCAGGCTTTCGCTTGCCCCTTCCCCCCTACCCCACCCTTCAATCCTCCTTTCTAACAGATCGGGACACCCTCCCTCAGAGCCGAGGTTCAGAAGCTTCTAGACTTCAGGTCGGTGGAACCTGTTCCCCTCTGGGAGCAAGGGAAGGGCTTCTACTCTCGACTGTTCTCGGTGCCCAACCCAACCAGGCTGGCCTGCACACCATCCTCAACCTTTCCCAGTTCAACCTTTATCTTCCCCAAGAGAAATTCAAGATGATCACACCCTGCCAAATAAAGTCCTCTCTTCGGAAGGGCGACTGGCTCAGTGTAGCAGACCTTCAGGATGCATATATGCACATCCTGATATGGAAACCGCATTGTAAGTATCTGCGGTTCTACCTGGGAGGGTAGCACTTCCAGTTCCGCATGCTCCTGTTTGGTCTCAGCTCGGCGCTGCGCGTCTTTACGAAGATGATGTCGGTCATCATAGCTTTCCTTTGGCTACAGGGTGTTCATGTATATCTGTTCTTGGACAATTGGCTCCTGCGCATCCCTTGTCTTCTGATGGCTTTAAGCAATCTCCAGTACCTCCTCCAGCTCCTGTTCCATCTTGGGCTGTCAGTGAATTGGCAGAAATCTTCCATGACTGTCTCCCAAGACCTGATCTTCCTGGGTTTCCGTTGGAACACAATCGACTCCAGGGTGTAGTTGACGGCAGACAGGATTACGGATCTATTCGCCACGTGTCAACTCTTCATCCAGTGAGAGCACATGACGGCTTGGTGGTTCCAGAGACGTCTGGGCCTCATGGCCTCGTGCATGCCTGCTCTTCTTCTTGCACGTCTCAAAATGAGGCGTACGCAGCTAGTTCTTCTGAGCTCTTGGTGTCAGTCTCCGGAATCGGATTCCAAGATAATTCTAGTTGCATCCTGCATGATGGCGGACCTTCTATGGTGTTCGTCGACCAACAGTCTTACAGTGGGGGCCTCCTTTCAGGAGCCCTGCCCACAAGTGACGATTACCACAGACTCCTCCCTTCTGGGGTGGGGAGGAACTCTGGATCATCTCCAGGTATTCGATCTATGGACGCCGCAGGACCGGCAGTTTCATATAAATTATTTGGAACTCCTGGCTGTTTTTCTGGCCCTGAAAGCTTTCCAACCATCCATCACAAACCGGGTGGTCCGCGTCTGTACGAACAACACTGTGTCGATGTTTTATGTCAACAAGCAGGGTGGTTCCAAGTGACCACCTCTTGTGGACCTTGCATTTCAGGTTTGGGAATGGGCCCTCCAGCACACCATTTGGCTGCTGGCGGTACACATTCCGGGGCAACTCAATGTGACTGCAGACTCACTCAGCTGGTAGATAGCGGCCAGCTACGAGTGGGAACCGAACATGGAAGTCCTCTCCAACGTCTTTCGCTAATGGGGCACTCCAGAAGTGGAATTTTTTGCGACTGCCACAAACGGGAAACTTGCTCTTTATGCATCCAGGAGTGGTCTCGGGGCCTCCTCTCCAGGGGATGCTCTCGAGATTCTGTGGCACAGCATGAAGGCATATGCCTTCCCGCCTCTTCCCCTGATTCATTGGTCACTCTGCAAGCTCAGGAATGCATCGAATTGCCCTCTCCTGTTCATAGCTCCTTGGTGGCCAGCCAGATTCTGGTTTTTGGAACTTCAGCATCTGTCGATTTGTCTTCTGATCAGACTGCCATTGATTCCCAACCTGCTTCACCAGTGCGATCAGCAGATGTGACACCCCTCCCCGCAATCCTTCAGCTTTGCGGCCTGGTGCCTGAATTCAAATCCCTAGCACAGTTTAACCTGTCCGAGGACAATATGCACATTATCCAAGCGGCCAGGAAGCCTTCTACGAGGTCTCAGTATAGGATCAAGTGGCTCTGGTTTTGTCACTGGTGTTTACTAAACAACTAGACCCCAGACATGCTACGATTGACAACGTCCTTTTGTTAATTTCTCATCTGGCTGCTTCAGGCATTCATGTCTTGTCTTGCAGGACTTACTTGTCTGCTATTGCCGCCTACCTGTCCACTGACACCTGTTCTTTTTCTTTGACAAATCCAGTCATTAAAAGGCATTTCACAGGTTTATTGCATCTTTTTCCACCTGTGCACAATCCTCCTCCAAAGTGGGTTTTAAATGTAGTCCTGACCGCCTTATGCCATAAACCATTTCAGCCCATGGCTACGACGAATCTAAAATACTTTTCTTGGAAGGTTACCTTTTTGATTGCAGTGACTTCGGCAAGGTGAGTAAGCGAGCTTCAAGCCTTGTCCGTGGAACACCCGTTCCTTACCTTCCATAAGGATAAGGTTGTGCTCCGCACTCATCCTTCTTTCCTTCCTAAAGTAGTGACTGATTTTCATTTGAATCAATCGATCTCATTACCTGTCTTTTTTCCGAACACAGCCTCAGAAGCTTAGATGTCAGACGAGCTCTGAAGTTCTATCTGAACAGAACAACTGAACTCGGGGGCTCCTCTCAACTCTTTGTTACGTTTGGAGACCCAAAAGGGAAACCTGCTTCAAAGGCTACTATCTGCCGATGGATTGCCTCCTGTATTTCAGAAGCATATACCATTCAGGGCCTTCAACCTCTGAAGGGCATTCACGGCCATCTTGTACGTGGCAAAGCGACTACTGTTGCCTTCCAAAAATATGTTCCTTGGGAAACCATTGCCAAGGCAGCTACGTGGGCTTCCCCATCAGCTTTTTGTAAGCATTACTGCTTGGACCTGAGCTCCAGGGCCGATGCTTAATTCGGCCAGGCTGTTCTTAAAAACCCTTTTCAGTAAGTTCCATCCACCCATACTACCTCAGAGGAGTGCTTTGGTTTTCTCCCACAAGTATGGAGGAAAGGGGACGGGACGTAGGAGTATAACAAAGTTACTCACCCTATTGACTACCTTACACCTAGTCCATAGTCCCCTTTCCTCCATACGCCCGCCCACCGTCCCCTCTAATAAGTATCCTCTATTATTGCTTAAATGGTTGCAGACCTGGCGATAGAAAAGAAGGGCGATGCACTTGGCGGAGCTCAGGAGGGTGGGGTTACGGCCACGTGCGGTACGCTGCGTAAAAAGAGGACGACAAAAAAATCAATTTTGCTGCTTTTTATGAAGTGATCCGGTCCCGTCCCGAAGGACGGACTGTCCCACAAGTATGGAGGAAAGGGGACTATGGACTAGGAGTAAGGTAGTCACTACGGTGAGTAACTTTGTTATTTTACCTCCAGCTTCTTGCTGGTGGTAAAAATGACAATTTTCTGCTGCTTTGTCCCTATTACCGCCGGTGCAGTTACCACCTGCAGTAATAGCGTGCCCCAAACTCATTGGGAATTTATCGCCCCCCGCAACTCATAATCTAGCGTAAATTTGCGCTGAAGGAGTTGCATTAGCACTGTTAGCGTTGGGCGGTATGCAGTTGGTATTTCATCCCGCTTACCGCCCAACTCGTGATGAGGCCCTTTGTTCGTCGCCATCCAACTCAGTGGAGCATGATCCGTCACCAGCGTGAACTGCCGTCCCAGGAGATAATAACGGTGGGACTCAAAGGCCCACTCGACCGCCAAACACTCCTTCTCAGTGGTGGCATAGGACTGTTCATGGGGCAGTCATGTCCTACTAATTAAGATAATGGGTCTTTCTACCGCATCCTTAGTCTGAAACAGGACCACCCCAACCTCTACCCCTGATGCATCAGTATGCAGAAAAAAGGAGCCAGAAAATCAGGACAATATTTAATTGAAACAAGATGTAAATTCAGATACAAATTTCCTGGCCTTAATGCCAGAAATTCTCACTCCGGTCTTCAAGAAAATGGGGCTCTGTGAGAAATCCCTCTAGCTGGGCATGCCACCAAACTATTAGGGTGGAATACGAGGGGTTCCAGCTCTTTCAGTAATAAAGTGAGGAGAGAATATATTTATCATTTTAATTTAGTTATCTTCCTGGAAACCTGGCTGAAAACAAGCTTTAAGGTGGATGATTTCTCTGTTCACCATCAGCAGGCTACTTGAGTGGGGGTAGGCAGACCATTGGGAGGGCTTTTGATAGCCTGTAGAAATTCCATCTTTGGGGTCTCAACGATGTTATCCGTTTCTATAAAAGGCATCCTAGAAATTGGAAATGGGGTCCGGCACTTACCATTAATTTGGATAGTGGTGAACCATCTACTGGAACCCCTCCTGTTCTGGAATCACTGATTTCTTGCAGTCACTCTCAGACATATTATTCAATATAGCATTTCGTTTTCGCTCATATAGTCCAATTATCATGGGGGATTTAAATTCACGGTGCTTCAAACTACTAGGCTTTGGGGGTCTCACTTACTAAGGAACCGTCAATGAATGAAAGACTTTGGTGTACTTTCATGTTAGAGTGGAATTTATTTATGGCTAATGGGAATATTGAGGGGGATGTCCCGCCGGCTCTGATATGGAAGAGACAAGATTGCGGTTCCATAATCGACTATCTCTTCCTCTCTAAGGACTTGTTTGAAAAATGCACCCATTTCTCAGTGAATTATGGCGTTCCAAGTGATCATGACATTTTGGAGGCTTCTTTTGATATGCCCCTTGAAACTAGTGAGGAGTTCTATCTGCATCCGCTACATGTTGTTAGTGGTAAGAATATAGTGGTGACCTTCCCAAGGGGGATAAGGGATTTGATCAGATCACTCAATAATATCATAGCACCCATGAACGTCCATGAGGTACAAAAAAATCTGTAAACCAGATACTTTTGTAGAGTTTCTATGGGATACTAATTCTCCGGCTGGGTCCGGTAAACAAGGCCCCATTAAATATATCCATCAATTCGATGAGAAATCCTGGGTTAAAAAAGGGAGTTGAGAAAATCTCTTAGGAAGCTGAAGTCAAATAGAGAGCTTGTGTCGGACTATTTGAGGGAAGTCAAAAACCTTAGAAACAAATATAGAAATTGGTCTCGCTCAATTAAGCACCTGCGTCTTCAACAGGATGGGGAAATAATGTTGCGAGCATTAGCTGAGACAAATTCTCTCATCTTTTGGTCAATAATTAAGCCAACAGATGCTGGACAGTGTATTTCTCAGACAGGGGTTATACAGGAAATGGTTTCGGTGGACCATTTCTGAAAACTCTATGGGGCAGTGGATTACGCAGGAGCACCAACTTCAGAAAGTGTACCATGGAAGCTTGACATCTCGCAAGGGAAATTGTGATTTAATTAAAAAATCATCTGTCTCCTGGGCTGCCGGCCCTAAAGGACTAAGTAACCAGATCCTTAAATCTGATCCTACTCTTTGGTCTTGCATATTGGCATCACTCTTTGGGCAGATAGTGTCTAACAGGCTCCTCCCTCATACATAGGGGAGGGCCATCATTATTCCCATATAGAAAAAGGGTGATAGTCTTTATCCCTCAAACTACCGTCCGATTTCACTGCTGGACACAAATGGCAATATTTTTAGTTTTGAAGGAGCTGGAGAATTGGGCACTATCTAGGGGCATTTTGTCTAAACACCAAATTGGCTTTCGTGGGGGGTCTCTCGACCATGCTGCATAGCCTGGTGTTTAAGTGTAGCCTGTAGTAAGACCTTTAGTAAAGCTGGTCCCCCGTTATTCGGAGCCTGGATACATTTGTCCCAGGCTTTCGACACCGTTAATAGGGACCTCTTGTGGTCCAAACTAAGGAGCTGGGGTCTCTCGGAAAATCTCCTGGCCATACTAGTGGAAATGCACAAGGACTTTACCCTCCAAATAAGACTTGACAAAATGGGGAACCTGTCAGGTGAAATCCAAATAGAGAGGGGGGTACGGGTACGACAGGGGTGTATTGTTGCTCCTTTCCTTTTCATCTGTAATTGGCAGACCATGTGAAGTGGTTGGAAGAGTCGGCGCTAGCAAGTCCCAAGATTTGTAAAATCAAATTGAACTGGATTTCTTACGCCAACGACATAGTCCTACTGGACTAGACCCAGATTGGTCTGCAGCAACTCTTGGATGCTTTTGGAAATTATGCAAAATCTACCGACTTTTAACCCTCTCAAGTCAAAAATGTTTATTTTCAAATAAGCACTTTTCCTGGTGTTTGGACGAACACGCTATTCCGATTTCCACAGAAGTACAGCATCTAGGCCCTGTGGTTCGTTCTTACTCTGCAAAAATGCATTTTACATCCATCTTGGAGAGTAAAATCCTTCAACTGAGTGCCCAAAATTTGCCTAATAAATTCTGTAAATTCTCCCTTCAACAGGCCATAAAATATTATATTGGGAAAGTCATTCTTCCACTACTTTTTGGCCTAGAGGATAATCCCCAGTCACTCAATATAGAGTGCTCTAGATTGAAAGGTCATTTGTGGAAGAATGTATTACAGCTACCCACAATTGCCAGTCAAAGATACGAAATAGGCCTCCAGTCCATGAAAGCATGATTGGAATGGAAATGGATCTCCCTTTATCAATTGATTTTGATCCCCCAAGATATCTTTGTATGAGGATGTTCTGCTTACTTTGGAGGGCAAATCAAATCACTTCCTTAATAATTTGATGTCTTTGGCTTCTGAATTTCATATAGCCTATGAGTGTACAGAGGCACTTTTGATTGAGAAACCAAGAGAAAGTCAAAGAGCTTATAAAAAGAGTCGACAGAATAAGAACGATAAAGGAAATGCGCTCCTCCGGGGTTTCAACCTCACTCTCATGTTTGGCTAAACCGCGAGCCTGGTTACCTGCATATTTGACGAGGTCTCCAGACCCTGTCATTAGGTCACATTCCTTGAGATTTCGTCTAAATCTTCTACCCACCTACGAAATACTCTACTTTAGACAAAAAGAGGAGTTAGCGGACAACATCTGCCCTCTATGCAAGGACTCTAGCCCACAGACCTTGAGGCATTTGTTGAGTAGCTGCATGGGGACACTTGAGAAGAGCACGAGCAGGTTGCCACGCTTTGTACATAAAGAGTGGTGGTTAGGAACCGATTGTTTTTGAGAAAGATTAAACTCAGGTAATGAAATACTACTGACAACAGAAGTAGTGAACTTGTTGAAAGATCTAAATTTAGTTAGATTAACTAGTTGGGAACTGGAAGTGTAACGACCTACAATTGAAGTTTGAGTAGTGGTTTTTTACTTTTGTTTTAGGATCTCGTTTACTATATTCTGATGTCTTCAGTCCCACTTTTCATGCTTTTCTTCTCTTTTGTTTTTATCGACTTCTGCTTTGTTTCTGTTTTTGTTAAATAGGTCTACCTGTTTTCTATTCAGAATGTATTTTAGCCGTTTATTTCTGTAAATTGCAATTTTATTACCATGTTTGTGAAAAGTCTTTTTTGGACTATTACACAGTAAAAAAAAAAAAAAAAAATTGGCACAATGCAGAACGGCATGGTTTCTTTAGGTCACGAACGCCTGTTCGCCCGTCCTTTTTGTTTTCAGCATGTTCCAAGGCTTTATTAGATTGTAATCTATCGGTCAAAGACACTGCAAGGGTTGAAAAGTGGGGAATGAATCTCCTGTAGTATTCTACAAAACCAAGAAAAGCTCTTAAATTGTTGAGAAAATACTTGGTATGCGAGAACACCACAGAGGTCTTCTCTGGATTGATGTTAAGTCCGACCTGTCGTAGGGTTCAAATACGTCTCGCAAATGCTGTAGATGATCCTCCCAGGAAGTACTATAAACAATAATGTCATCCAAATAGGCACCTGCATAGTGCTCATGGTCTCTTAAGATGGAATTCATCAGCTGTTGAAATGTCCCTTGTGTCCCATGTAGCCCAAACGGAAGCACTGTGAATTGGTATAACCTAGCTGGGATGGCAAAAGCTCTCTTCTACTTATCGCAATGGCACAAACGGATCGGCCAATATCCCTTGGAGAGATCAATGGTTGTTAGATACAGGGCCTGACCTAGTTTGTCCAAGAGATCCTCAATGTGCAGCATGGGATATGCATTGAATGTTGACACCTCGCTCAATTTCCGGAAGTCCATGCAAAATCTGATGTTCCCATCTGGTTTGGGCACCAACACAATGGGCGAGCACCATTGACTGTGAGAGGGCTCTATCACTCCGATTTCCAACATTGGTTGTAGTTCCTTGTTGAGTGCTTGAATTCTGCCCCCCGGGATTCTGTATGGTTGTAGTCTCACCGTAGTTCCTGGATATCCCATGTTAGGCCTTCGTGCTGTGACCAGGTAATGACGAGAATGTTGTTTGAAACTCTTGAATGAGTTGGGCCAACTCTTCACTCTTCCTTTTCTGCAGATGTGGATTGATACTTAAGGCCTCCACTAAAGCTTGTCCCATCCAAAATACATTTTGGAAGAAATCGATTGTTCCATGCTTATGAGGGTTACAGTAGGAATAGGTTCCACCCTTTTTTTTGGGAAGTTGACATGGTAGGTTTGCACAGGAAACAAGAAAGAATTGGATGGAATCACCACATTATATCTGGCGCTCTCATTTGGCTCAATACGAGCAAAACAAGTTATGCAACTTATGTTAGCTTTTTTCTCATATATTATTCAATTTCCATCATATCTTTTACTTAAAAAACCTTTGGAGTCTGTGTCACAGCTTAACCTTTTGTGCACGTCAGGATCGAATGCGAAGGCATGAATCTTTGGCAAACACCTTACGTGACTTAAAGAGATACATGGCAGTCAAGGGACACATGATCCCATAAAGGTCTTTGTAGCCCTGAAGATGGTGCGTTACACACCGAAATGCATTGGCTCTGTTATGTTTTGATATTGAGAGACCTTTTTGCCTAAATGACTGCCTGAAATGAAAAGACAGGAATGTAAATAAACAGTTCCTGGATTTTACACAGGAATTCTCGCTTCTTATTTTTGGAATAACCTTACACAGACTACGAAAGTATTTTAAGTAAAAGATATGATGGAAATTGAATAATATGAGAAAAAAGCTAACCTAAGTTGTATAACTTGTTTTGCTTGTGTTGAGCCAACTGAGAGCACCAGATATATATAATGTGATGATTCTATCCCATTTTATCTTGTTTGTAGTGATATTTTTGATCCGTGTGTCATATGATCCTGTTATATGGCAGCACCAGGTTAAAATAGATATTCTGTATTGATTAAACTAAGGAACAATTAAAGAATTTGAAGCATCAAGAAAAGGTTGTGCCCACTGCTACTTCGCCTTCTAGGTTTGCACAGGGAACCTTCTGTCTTCTTGTCTCACCTTATAGGGGACGAGTCCTATAACTTGTATCGTATACAGACCCCTTCAGGCCGGTAACATCTTGTTCTCTGATGTGGGAATTAGTACCAGGACCTTCTCCCCAACTTATGAGCTCCATAGCCGTGTCCCTTTTATTCTGGGTTTCCTGTATTCGCTGTGCTTGCTGTAGATGGGTATGAACCACAGATTGTAGTTTCTCCACATTTTCAGTCAATTTGTATGCATAATCTGTGAGGGAAATCTCCTGCTGTGGTTGTTCCTCCCATTCCTCTCGCAGGATGTCCAGTAAGGTCCAGACTTGTCTTCTGAATAAAAACTCAAAGGGAGCGAATCCGGTGGAGGATTGTGGGGTATTTCGCAGGGTCATGAGGATCCAGGGTATTAACCGATCCCACTCCTTATTTGCCCATGTCATGGTTTTTCTCAGCAATCTGTTTGATGGTCTGGTTATATCCCGCTCTACCAAACCATCATTTTGAAGGTGGTAGACCGAGGTTTTCAGATGGTCTATGTGCAGAGTTTGGCACACCTGCATGAGGATGGTAGACATAAAGTTTGTGCCTCTGTCAGTGGGGATTTCTTGCCGCAATTCCTACTCGGGCAGTAAAAAGCATGAACACATCACAAATTCGCTGAGTGGTGATGCTCTGTAAGGGAAATGCTTCCGGATATCTAGTGGCATAATCCACGATCACTAGCAAATATTTAAGGCCGCGGCTTGTGGGGTCTAGGGGGCCCACAATATCCATTTGGATCCATTGGAATGGCTCTAATAACAATGGCATTGTTTGTAAGTGTGCTTTTGGAACATTCGATTTGTTCTTCTTTTGCCATTCTACACACTGACAGAATCGTGTGGTCTGACCAAACACCCCTGGCCAAAAGAAACGCTTGAGGATTTTCTGCAAATTGTTTTCAGCTCCCAAATGCCCCTCTATCACCTGCACATGGATTGGAATTTAGCAGGCACCAGCAACTGCCTAATTGTCTCTCCATCTATTTGAAGTACCACCCGGTAGTACAGCCCTTTTTCCTTGACAAAATAGGGTCTTTGCCCTTTTCTATCCTCATGCACGGCCACCTGGGCATTCCGTATGGTTGCATCCAACTCCTGTGCCAGTTGGTAACTGTCCCCTTGTTCATCTAATTTCCGATCGATGGTTACGGGCATCATTACCTTCTCACGCCATTCCCTCTGCATTTTCCTTTTCTTCGCTCCACTTTTTATAGGTCACTCTGGTCTTGCTTAGATGACCTCTCCATGAAAAGGGGCACTGTCCAGCCAACCTTCCTATATCTGTTTGATAATCTTAGGCATTGCGGACACACTCTGACCCAACTACCAGGGGTTCAGGGAGCACAGGTAACACAGCTGCTCTGATCTTTAGTTGTTCCCCTGCCAATGTAACCTTTATCTCTTTGGTCGGATACACCTTTAAAACCCATACTTTCTGCTCCTGCTCTCGTTCCACATACCAGTTGGGAACTGACCGCCATCTTTAGACTTCCAGAGTCCAACATCGCTCTTGTGGGTATCCCGTCTATCTCTGCTTCACAAGTATAAGGATACAGTGACCCCAGGGTGTGTCGATGGTCATCAGTATAATTTCCACCCCGCGGTATGCCGAAAAGACCTATCTCCATAGGCTCTGCTTTGAACTTCTTGGGACACATCCTGGCTATATGCCCCCATTCTCCACTCTCATAACCCTGCAGGCTTCTTGGTAACGCTACACTGGGTCGGCCCGGTATCCCCCTGTTGCTTTTAGGTTTAAGGACAACAGCGATAGCTACCCTTCCAGGGCCAGGCCCGAGTCGGGTTGGCATGGCAGATGGCAATCCCAGACCTCGATTAGGCTGATTATAGGACATCATCCTTCCCTGTCCCGCATTCTGGTAGGCCGATGTGATATTGACTGCCTCTGCCAGGCTTGGCCGAAGGTATTGTTTCACCCACCATTGTTCTGCCTCTATGAACTGTTCCAAGACAATTTGCTCTTCCATTGCATTGGTGGCGGTCTGAAGCCATTTGTCAGCCAACTCCTTTACCCTATCGAATAACTGTTGGGGTGTTTCGTTAGGCATCAGATTACTCTTGCGGAATTTCACCCTGTAAGTTTCTTCATCGTGACCAAGTCTTTCCAAAACCACTTTCTTCATATCCACGTACATGGTATCGCCCGTGGTGTTAGCTGCTTGGTATGCACTCTGCATTTCTCCTGTCATCAAGTTTGCAATATAGTGGCTCCATCTCTCTTGAGGCCACTTAGCATTCCTTTCCACTCGCTCGAAATTAAATGGGCTGGATCTTCCCCCGGTATATTCATTTGTAGAACCGTGGCAGACACCTGTGCCTTTCTCTTAATGTTAGTGGTATCTAGAAGCTGAGCCTGCTGCATTTGAAAGCCTGTTGCAATGTCTTTCTATCTGCTTGAGCTTACTGATCTGTACCTGCAGCGCCTGCTGCAGTCGTTGCTGGCCTTCTCTCAAAGCCTTTAGTATAGATTCCATGGCGTTCTCTTTCCAATCCCACTGCTGCCAACACTTGTCACCTGGTTGAGTATTGGAAAAAGGACACTGAAGCTGTAATACGGTTTAATGTGGTTTATTGCACTTTTATCACACTGTCAAGGTGAAAAAGAAAATCCATATCGTTCAGCCTTGGATGGGGGGAGGTTACTTCACTGTGCCCACCATCTCGAGCTGTTCTCCCCACCCCTCTTTCCCCCGCGCTGGGCCATGCTTCTAACCTGGTAACATTGCCAGTGGCGTTATCCTGCTTCCTCAAACCCTAAAAGAACAGGCAAGTTCTGTTGGTGCTCCCTCGTGGGCGGCATTCCGCGAGAAGTAACAAAATCCCTTGTTGCCAGTGTTCTGCAGAAAGTAAGAAAATTCCTCATTGGCAGCGTTCTGCGGGAATAAGGGTAATGCTTTGCTGCGTTCCATTACGTCATTCTGCATACCCGTTGGCAGGCTGGTTCGCCAAACTCATGTGGCCACTTCACTATCCTTTCGGTCACAGCGCTGGCTCTCAGCTCCCCAGCCAGGCGCCCCACACTTTCTGTTCCTAATATGCCCAAAGATATGCCTTTCCCGCAGCGTTCGGTTCATCTTCTCACGGCTCACGTCCTTTCTCTGGCTCCTCTCGTCCCGCACACACCACGTTCTTCTGTGATCTGACGGGGGGGGGGGGGGTGGGAGGGGAACACAGCTGCGTTAGTCCCGGCCCCTGTCACCTATCTCCTCACCTGTTTCCCATTTATATCTCGCCGCCGGACCACACCTTTTCCTCCTCCTCCTCAGTCTGCCTCTGCCGGCTTAATGCTGTGCACCCTGACGAGCACGCCTCACAGGAAAATCTCTAAGTTAATAGTAAAAGCAAAGCGAAAAGGCTGAAAGCACAGCAAGGAGATAGGAAGCAAAAAAATAGCAATGAGAAAGGCAGATTGGAGCGAAAGGTGAGTAAAAAGCCTGATTGGGGCAGAAAGCGAGAGAAAGTGAAAAGAAGCAGCAAGTGGCCCATAGCAAGAGAGGAGCACGAGAAAGGCAGATGAAAAGTGCCTGGTGCACACTTAAGAGGGTGCAAGTGTGCATTGAACAAAGGAGGATGCAAATGTGCACGGAAAGGAAAGCAGATCCGCAAAGTGCCAGGGGGACGTTAAAGAGGTGCAAGTCTGTACGGAAAAGTAAGAAGAAGAAAAGCGGTGCAGAAAGCATCTGAAGGAAACACAAAGGTAACAGAATAACAGGAGAGAAAAGAGAGGGGTAAGAGGGTCAGAGTGGTTGCGCCTAGGAAAAGCAAAACGCTTGTGTTTTTTTATTAAAGCCTCTGGTTCTACCCCATGAAAGGATGGTTTATACATTCAAGACAGAACTGTACTAAGTCATGTGTTCTGTTTGATAGCTGAAAGAGGCCTAGAGCTTAGGGGAAAGAGACCATGAGAGGCCTATTTAAGAAATCAAAGTACACCTTGCTAAAGAACTGATATTGTGTTTCAAGGTTGAAAGGGGCCTGAGTTGGAGACTTGTTCGTTTTTATTGAACTATTGAGAGCATTGACGTGCGGGGAAGGGAACCCCCTAGAAGCTTACAAAAGGAACTGTTGCCATTATCCATGGTGTTATGAAAGGAACTGTGTTTCAATTTTCCGTGGTGTTTTGAAACTTGAAGCTGAAGCTTGGGGAAGGGAACTCCAAGGGACTTAGACACTGGAGCTAGTTAGAATAACTACAAGCGACCTGTGGATTGAACTTTTGTGTGACATTGACCCAGCAGCATCTGGTAACAAGACCATTTGAAACCAATCCTAGTTTCCGTTTTTGTTGAGCCACTATTTTTCTTATTTTTGAGAATACTTCCTATCACATTTTGGTATAGAGTGAGGGCAAGCATACGTTAAGACACAGACAGACTTTTATTGTGGACTCTTAGACAATGATGGCCATTAGAAACTTCAGTTGAGGGAATTACCCCTTTAGAGTTAGGGCCAGTCAGGCATTACACCAACACAGGAACCTTAGTCAAAAAAAAGGTTTTCAAACGAACCAACTTGAGTCTGTCTATCTCTTGATATCATGCTTGTCTCACACCCTCTTTTCTCCCGAAATTGGCCTCGCATTTCCATCTCTCAAAAGATACATCTTCCTGTCTTTTTACCTCCGCCTCACCCTTCAAATTCAGAGGAGCGTTTGACCCAGTGCGGGCCCTCAGCTACTACTCCTCTCAGATGAGAGAGGCCAGAAAAGATGACGGCTTTTCGTCGATTATGCTGGTGCCCATACTGGTAGGGCTTTGACTAAACACACCCTGTTAAGGTGGATCATTCTCTGCATCTCAGAATGCATGATCTGGCTTGTAAGGCGGTTCTTGAGGGTCTCAGCGCACACTCCACCAGAGGTTTAACAGCTGCTTCGGCTACGCAGCGTGGGGTGCCTGGCCTGGACATTTGTCAAGTAGCTAAGTGGGCTTCCTTGCACACGTCCCTAGAGAGGAACCACAGCGTTAGAGTGCTATTGAAAAAGGGTGGAACTGAGTTCATGGGGTGCAGCGCTTTTATTTAAACTGGTCCAGATGTCGTGTCTGGAGCGGGGCGCATAGCGATGTCAGGGGCGGAGCCGATGCAGAGCGGCGTTGCGCCCCATGGCAACAGAAATGTTTCAGACGAGTAGCTGCCCCGAGAGATATCATAGATTAGGAGTCCATGGGCGGAATGTCAAACAGAAAGAACATTTTCGAGAGGTAAGTAATTTGTTATTTGAAAGTACAATAATGAGGAACTAGAGGGGTAGCATATAATAGGAGGATTTGAGAAGAGAGGCCAGTATCTGAAGAAAGTGGAAGAGGGGTTTAAGGAGAAGAGGCCAATTGCAGAAGGGATTCAAGGAGGAGGGAACACCGATATCACACTTAGGCAGAAGGAGTTTTTAAGGAAAAGAGATCAACATCAGGAGGAGGTCGAAAGTAAGGTTAAAGATTAGAGACATCAAACAAGGAAGGACATGGAGGAAGCAATTGAGGGGGATGTTTGTGAACCTCAATAGTCGATGGGCGAGAAGGATAAAGAGGTGAGTGACAGCGAGGAGATGGTGACAAAGGAAAACAAGTCGGGATGTTGTGAACATCTGGAGGAGGCTGGTGAACAGATTGAGGAGGTGGTAAGGGAGGCCAGTGGAGCTTAGGAGAAGGTTGGAGAAGTTAAAAATGACCGCATAGAGATTAGCTAAGAGGGTTTGAGGCTAGCCATTACCAAGATTGGGGTAGGTGACTGTCCCCAACCAAAGAGGTCAGACCCATGTTTGGAGGAGGCACACATACCTTGTGCAGTGGTCAGTGGGGATAGGACCAGCACAGAGGCTTGTTTACCCAGGGTCTTTCAGGAATCATGGAGCCTTACTTAGGTTTCTATGAAAGCTGCAACTAATCCATGCACCTCACCTCTACATAAGACTCTTGAGGAAGATATACCATAACATTTGCAAACAGGACATCACTGGATTCAAAATCCTCTCTTTTTCCTAAATCAAACCAGGTGCCTTTCCTGAGAGACTGATGGAGAGAATAGATAGTGAGTAGGAGTAGGTGAGTGACAAGAAGGCTCGAATGTGGAAGTTGTAGACTTGTAGAAAGAAGGATGGGTGAAACATGAAACCAAACTTAATTTTATCGGGAGGGCCTTGGAATGAGAACCTTAAGAAAAGACAGGAACACTGCGAATAAAACCCCTTATCGCAAAGCTAGGGACACTTTGAGTCATTTTGGGACCCAAGGTTTTTAAGTTGGCTATCTTGAATCTATCTTTTGTTGTGGTTATTTCACTCTACTGTGCTGAATTCTTTAATAAAACTTTAAGTCCTATGAAAATTGGTGTTCGGCTAGCCGCTGTTGCTGTCACTCATGGGACTCATTTATGTGTTGATGCTATTCTTATACAGTGGATCACATTTTACATACTTTTGTAATAATGATGTGTTTTGTTAACTTTGTAGCATGTTCCCCCTCAGCCACGGGCTGCTCATACATGTGCTGTGCTGGGAAATAAAGGATTTGTCTTTGGTGGGCGAGTACTGGTTAGTACAAAGGTTTTCTCACTCATTGTTTTTAAATGTTACTGTGTGTGTATTCATGGCAATGCACATTCTAGCTTGCCTAGTAAGTAACCTTTATAGCGTTGCATTATATGATTAACAATTTGTTTCTTCAGTCATTCATTTTATGGCCTATGTTTATCACTGAGTGGAAATGGGGCTCTACAAATCTATTCATTCATTTACTGCTAGTATTGGTGCTATATCATAATATTGTTTTAAACTTCCCCACTGCACCTTGCCAATATGCTTCAACCTTAATCTAAACGAAAAATCTGTCGAAGATAAAAATCAAGTTAAATGTCTTTGCCCAGTAAAACCGTACCCGTTCTGCTGAGCCTGCCAACATTGGTGAATATTGTGACACTTGCGCTATTAGAAACTACAGCTCCCATTTTCTATCATTGAGACCTGCAGCAACGGTTTCATAAAATCAGAAGGTCCATCTCACTGGTGAGCACTTAATAGCAACAAGATTATATTGCCGCCCTCGCTTCTAACCACTTCCATCCAGAATAGAACTTGCTTTGAAGCCTCTGTTTTTTATAGCATGTCGTCCTTCTCCCCTCACCTTTAGTTTCTTCCCCTGGTGCACAGGTTGGAGGGGGATAAATGCCTAATTCCAATTTAAACTGGCTTCCAGCTCACATATCTGCAACAATTTTCCATGCTTTGTGTGGCACCTCTGCAAGCACTTTGGGAAATGCCAATCAGGTACAGTATTTCCCTATTTTTTTTTATTTTGAATCACAATTTCTTCTCTCTGGAGTATTCTGCAAGGAACAAGAATTGGAGGTAGAGAGAAAAGGCATGTAGGAGACTGAGGATGTTCTTTCAAAGTGGCCTAGACCACCCTTGATAAAGAGGATTCTTGTGCTACATGTAATAGGTTATTAGTGTTTATTGGTACTAATCATAAGTCCACACGACTTGTTTGGGGGTCTGCCTACTGAATGTTCAGTTGTGTCCAGTATTCCATCAAGTCCAATGTGTGTTAGGGTAGAGGAGGTTCTAGCAAGCCTAGAATCCTACATCAGAATTGGAAGCATCCTCAGGGTTGGGACCCATCAGCTATTACTTGCACCAGTTGCCTGAATTAACTCACCACTCTCCCCTTTTTCAGTAGAAGGCCTGGGGGCATTGCCAGAGTGTGGCAGGAAGAGAGAGGTCTGCCCTAAGGGAGTGTAAAGCCAATCCCAGGTTCTGCTCGAGGGCTATAGGCCTCCAAAGGGGCATAGCCCAAGAGCCAATCCCCATCCTAGAACACCTGATCGGTTTTCACAAGTGAGTGCCTTAGCTCAATGTGGCAGGGTGGAAGTTTAGAGAATTAGCTAAAAGGGAGGAGTTTGGAACAGTTGGCGAGCACAGAGAGCACATGGAGGTTGTTGGAGAAGCAATCCTGGAGAGACTGTGAGGTTAGGCAAGGGATAGCTGCGGGTGGATAAAGACTCAGGAGGCTGGCTGAGGCCAGACTTGGGGTAGCTGAATTGGGATAAAGACTGAGAAGCTGGAGGCAAGATAATAAGGGTTAAAAGCCCCGGTTTTAAACGGGTACAAAGCAACAGAACTTAGGGGTCGGACATTACAATTGCACAGAGATACTACAGAGGGTGGTCTATGAATTTGAAACATCTTTACCCCACATCACTGCAGTTTCAAGGGTCCAGTAGTGCCGGAAATAGTTAATCTGGAGTCAGCTTGTTTATGATCAAAAAAAGTTATTTAACTCTTAAAAGAAGAAATGAATCTGCTAGTTATCAAAAGGTTATAGAAAAACACATTTAGGGGGGCAAAAGCTTAATGTAAAGGGGGCCACACATAAGTTTTGACTCATCACATCATTTATATCATAGGGCCTCATCAAGAGTCTGGCGGTAACTCTTAAAAGTGGCGATTACTGAATTAGCGCCACCAATACCGCATCGCCGGATCACGAGTAGGCAAAAATACCACAGACTGTAAAATCACAGAGTGCCTTTACAGCCGGCGCCATTACAGCAGGCGCTATTACAGCCAGCGCTACTACAGCCAGCAACATGCTGCGCATTCACAGCCACATCACAAGTCCTTGTACTGCGGTATTAGCGCTTGAAAACCGGCACTAATACCGCCGAAAACACGGCACATTTACCTTGTAGCCTCCACCTGGAGGTAAATGAACACAGGTGACAGAAATGAAGCCACAGGTGATCCCAATACACTCCAGAGGGCTACATAAGGCACACCCCGACCCCAAACACTCTCACCAACACTATACTGCCACTGTGAGCTGGGACAGGCAGCTGCTCATACTGCGCCTGGAAGCGTAGAGGCAGAACAACCCGGCCAGGGCACAGTACATGTGGGGGTGAAGGAGGAGGAGGAGAGCCCAAATAAGGCGTGCACCAATCCCCAGGGTCAGGCCCACACCCTGGACCCTCACCGACAGCCAGTTGGTCACTGTTAGGCAGAATCCTGTGCAGTTCCCTTTGGGAGCACTACAGAAGATTAAGACTACAGGTATGAGCAATAAATCCCCTTTGGTATCAGTATGTACCACAAAGATTTAGTTGGTAGCTGTGGCTAAGCAGTCAGACTTATCTCACGAGGGAGCTGAGCAGTATTCAGGGTTTACACAATAATGCTATAATACTATGGCACAAGGAAACACTGACCAAAGCTTTGTATTAAAAGGAATATATCTATTTAGTTTACACACTATAAGTTAACACATTAATCACAGTTATTAAAGCAAGTTAAAATCAGTCAAGAAAAGTATACACAACTCCCTAGTTAAATTGTAGACAAGTTTGAGCAAGAGTGAAAACTGAGCAAAACGGCACAGTGAAAACCAAACACAAATAGCACTCTAGCAATTTCTCACAAGGGTGGGAAAGCACAAGTTATACAGGAATATCTTCTTAAACACCCTAGCAACACTCCCATAAGTTTGTGAACAAGTTTGGGCAAAGCAATACTTCGAAGGGATTGTGTCCTCCGACGTATTCCTTAACTTTGATAATACGTTTCCAGCTTGCTGGCCTCGGAATTTTTTTCTGTAGAGGGCACTGTGCATCCACGTCCGCCCAGTCGATGTCCCTCGACGGCCACCGTATCGGCGCCCAAGTCACCATGCCCATAAATAGCCACGCGCTGCGTCCATTGCTCAGTTCCGTTTTTCCGCACTTCGTGGGGCCTCGGTTCAGTCAGGATAACTCTATATCTACTCGAATAATACCTACTCTTTCTCGATGGCATCTTCATCGGAACCGACGACACCGCGATCCGGCTTCAAGAAATGTCGAGACTGTGGTAAAAAAATGTCGATAACGGATCCACACAGGATCTGCTTGTGGTGCTTGGGATCCGAGCACCATTGTTCGGAGTGTGAGGACTGCATGTCCATGACGGCGAAAGCCTTGGAGGAGCGCAAGGGTAAGCTCGAGAGAGGTAAGTCAATCAAAACCTCCTCGAAGGTTTCTTCAGCTGAGTCGAGGCATTTGTCTCCTCGCCATCGAAAACATTCCCGTTCTAGATCTCGAAGTAGCTCCCACCATTTGTCGAGATCAAGACACTCAAAAAAGAGAAGTCGAAGATCCCCTTCCCCGTCGTCTTCTGTGTCCCCAGAAAGGGTCTCCTGTCCCACAAAACACAGCTCTCAAGCTGAGTGGGAGGAATTCAGAAAGAAAATGTTAAGCGTCTTCGAGAACGCGGCCTCGACCCCCTCGAAGACAGCTGAGGGTGATAGCCCGGGTGAAAAACCCAAAAAATTAAAACGCTGCGAGTCGCAGCACCCGGCGAAACATTCCACCCGAGAGCGCCACGAGCCATCGGGTAAGAAGGCAACATCTTCGACGCCGTCGTCGAAGATTCCTTCGACGCATGGATCGGCGCCATCGACGCCGAAGGGTTCCTCGACACATCGGTCGATCGACTCGACGCCATTGTCGACGCTGATGAAAGAGAAGACCAAGGCTACTCCACAGCCAACGGTGATTCCAAGAGCCTCCGGCACGACGCAGAGACAGTCGTCGATGTCCTCGAGTAGGATCCCGATCCTCTCGAGTTCTTCGAGACCTCTTCCAGTTTTTTCGACACCGTTCTCGGCGCCTTCGAAGCCTGTCACATCGGCGTCGACGACATCGACGTTTTCTCGCCCAATAATGACGAGATGGGTTTTACGCCATTTCAGAGGTCAGAGTACCCTGGACTATCTTCAATTTATGAAGAGGGGGAGGATTCTGACCAGGAAACATTTGGGTTACAGAGGACCACACTGCCTATTTCAGAGGATTTCACCTCTGAGGAAAGAAGGCTGAAGGACCTACAAGAGTCACTACATGAGGCAAGTGGGCTGGACACTTCCCCAGAAGTGGAATTTGTTAAGCCAGACCCAGGGGATCATGCCGAAACACCCTGTAGAACCCTTATGGCAAGAATTATTGAATTTATGGGTTGGTCTGCGCCTTCCCCTGTTTTTCAACAGGATGACCTAACAGACATATTAGACAAAGGTCCACAGGAGGACCCTGTGGTCCCCTTCCATGCAGCCTTACAAAGGAAAATTACATCTAATTGGGAAACTCCTGAAGTTATCCCTGTGGTCAATAAAAGATTGTCAGCCAAGTATAGGTTAGCGGCTGCTGACCCTGAATACTTATCAAAACACCCGACTCCAGAGAGCCTGGTGGTTCAAGCGGCAACTTCATCTAGCAGTAGGACCGCTTACCCTACTGTCCCACAGGATAGAGATGACAAGAGGTAGGATTCTATGGCGAAGAAAGTCTTCTCTGCTTGTAGTATGGCGTTGAAGTCCATCAACGCCACCTGTACGCTCGCCAGGTTCAGTCACACACTATGGGAGTGTGCTTCATCAGCGGCTGACTGCATACCCGAAGGAGAGGAAAAGGAAGCCTTCCTTAACATTATTAAAGATGCCATGTGCGAATCACTTCAAACGGGCATCGATTCCGCTGACAGTATCAGCAGGGCCATGGCAGCAAGTACAACAATCCGCAGGCATGCGTGGTTGCGAAAGTCTGGCTTTGCTCCAGATGTACAGGCCAGACTTTTGAATATGCCCTTTGACGGCTCTTCACTATTTGGAAAAAAGGCTGATGACAGTCTGGAAAAGTTACAGACTTCTAAAGCAGCAGCAACATCTTTAGGAGCTGATGCCCGCCAAACTCCTTTTCGCCCCTCAGGAACCTCTGGAATAGGAAAGTCCTTTTGCTATTATTCCGCATTCGGGAAAGGCAGAGGTCAGCCGGCTCAAAGAAGCCAAAGGAGATCCACCCGAGGTGGACGGGTCAGCAGTACTAAGGCTGCAGCAGCAGCAGGTGCCTCTTTACCCTCGGCATCGCATCAGCCGCCCCCAAACCACTCTGAGGCCTTTCCACACAATACACCTGTAGGGGGCAGGTTAACTCACCATCTGACGGAATGGCAGGCTATAACGTCAGATGCTTGGGCATTGGAGACAGTTGCCCAGGGTTACTGCCTACCCTTTCTACACATCCCTCAGAGTCATCCACCGGGGAACAGCACTCTAAAAGTTCCAGATTCGTTCCTCTTGCAGGAAATTATAGACCTGCTAGAGAAAGGTGCCATAGAACCGGTACCTGTAGCGGACAGGAACAAGGGCTGGTACTCCCCCTACTTTCTCATACCAAAGAAGGACGGAGGACTGAGACCCATCCTGGATTTATGAGAATTGAACAAGTTCCTCAGGAAGGACAAGTTCAAGATGGTAACTCTCTCTCAGATCCTTCAGGCCCTCCAGCTCCAGGACTGGCTGGTATCTCTGGACCTTCAGGATGCTTATTTCCATGTGCCAATCCATCTAAAACACAGGAAATACCTCAGGTTCGCAATTGGCAACTCTCATTATCAATTTCGAGTTCTGCCATTTGGTCTGACCTCCGCCCGAGGGTCTTCACCAAGCTGATGTCGGTAGTGGCGGCGAGTCTAAGGAGGGAAGGGATCCACGTCTACCCCTACCTGGACGATTGGCTGATCAGGGCTGTATCTTCGGAACAGGCCCAGGCCCAGCTAGATTATGTCTGCCACTTCCTTCACAAACTGGGCTTCTCCCTCAATTTAAAGAAGTCACAGATGATACCATCACAGAGACTCCAGTTCATTGGAGCGGTCCTGGACACTTCCCTGGGAAAAGCCTCGCCACCAGAGGTGAGGGCTCAAGATATTCTACAGATGGTCACCAAGTTTCAAAATGCCCAACGTCTCCCAGCCTTCAACTTTTTGAGGTTGCTAGGCCTCATGGCATCCTGCATCTTCCTTGTGCCAGAGACTCGCATGAGAATGAGATCTCTTCAGTGGGCACTGAGAAGTCAGTGCTCGCAATTCTCAGGGAGAATGACAGATCTCCTCCGGATTCCGGACAAGGTAGCCCGCGACCTTCAATGGTGGGCCTATCCAGAGAACATCTTGAAAGGAGAACTGTTTTGGCAACCATGGCCAGAGATAACAGTAGTCACAGACACCTCACTCATGGGGTGGGGAGCCCATGCCAACGACTTGACCATCAGCGGTCGTTGGTCTCCATCGGAGTCCAGACTACACATCAACCTATTGGAGCTGAGAGCGATCAAACTAGCGCTGAAAGCTTTCCTGCCATCAGTACAGGGGAGAAATGTCCTGATAATGACGGACAACACGGTGGCCATGCACTACCTCAACAAAAGAGGAGGCGTAGGATCACTGCCACTGTGCAGAGAGGCGATACAGCTCTGGTTTTGGCAATCCAAGAAGGAATATCTCTATCGGCAGTCCACCTAGCCGGAGAGAAGAATTTGACAGCGGACGCTCTGAGCAGGCAGAGCACAGTCTCCCACGAGTAGGGAGCTAGCTCAGGAAGTCCTTCAAGAGATATTCTCCCTTTGGGGAACCCCTCAGGTGGATCTGTTCGCCCAAGCACCAACAGAAAGTGCGATCTGTTCTGTTCAAGGGAATTTCCCCCGAGAGGAGCTCTGGGAGACGCGTTCGTAGTGGACTGGGAGTTTCCACTCCTTTACGCGTTCCCAATAGTGCCTGTTATTCCTCAAATGATCAGGAGGTTGAGAAGATTCTGGAAAACCATGATCCTAATTGCCCCGGATTGGGCCAGGAGAACGTTGTACCCGTACCTTCTAGATAGGTCCATCTGTCCTCCAATCCGTCTTCCACTCAAAGAGAATCTTCTCTCGCAGAAAGGAGGTCAGGTTCTCCATCCAGACACCAGAACCCTCAACCTTCACGCTTGGCTTCTGAAAGGGTGAGGTACAAAGATTGTGATCTCCCTGATGACGTCATGGAGGTGTTGCTTTCGGCCAGAAAGCCAGCAACAAAGTCTTTATACCGCTGCCGTTGGAACAAATTTTGCAGCTGGTGTAGGGAGGAGAATATCGACCCTTTTTCATGTGGTACACCAACAGTGTTATTGTTTCTACTCTACTTTGCAAATTCAGGCCTTCAAGTTGGCACTGTAAAAGGCTATCTCGCATCGCTTTCTATCTTCAAGCGCACTGCGGAGGAACCATTGTATTTCAAACTTCCTCTAGTGGTACAGTTTCTCAAGGGATTAACTAATGTTTATCCCCCAAAACCAGTCCAGGTTCCCTTATGGGACTTAAATTTAGTCTTAAACTTCCTAATGGGCACTCCATTTGAACCACTTCACTCTTGTTCGCTGAGATTTCTCACGCTTAAAACTGTCGTATTGGTAGCACTAACATCTGCTAGGAGGGTGAGCGAGCTACAAGCTCTCTACTGTAAACTCCCACCCATAATTTTCCACAATGACAAAGTTGTCCTACAGGTGAAGCCTAATTTCCTCCCAAAGGTGGTTTCTGAATTTCATATTACTCAGAAAATGACCTTACCTTCGTTCTACCCTCCTCCCCATCCGGGGAAAGAGGAGGAAAGGCTACATAGGCTGGACCCAAGGCGAGCTCTCAGCTTTTATTTCAGCAGAATGGCTAGGATCAGGCAAGCAGACCAAATGTTTGTAGGATACTCAGGTCACAAGTTGGGGCTACCCATAACAAAACAAACCATCTCCAGGTGGATTATTTTGGCCATTCTGGAATGTTACAAACTGGCAGGGAAAGAGCCACCCCGAAAGCTCAGGGCTCGTTCAACCAGGGGTATCGCAGCCTCTTCGGCTCTCCAAAGAGGGGTACCGGTCCGAGACATATGTGCGGCTGCCACATGGTCGTCCGCACATACATTCACAAAACTTTACAATCTGGATTCTTCCACTACTCAAGAGACCAGATTTGGCAAGGCCATATTACATTCGGTCCATCCCTAAAGGGATACATAACATTCTCACTCCCACCTCCAATTACATGCCACTGCTATGGGAGTCTATCAAAGATAAGGAATACGTCGGAGGACACAATCCTTTCGAAGAACAAGTTACTTCTTACCTTGTAACGTTCTTTCGACGGGATGTTCCTCCGACGTACTCCTTATCGCCCGTCCCATCCATCCCCGCAGTGATGCTTCCCTTGTGGTTGCAGCTTACGCTCCTTCAAGGTCAATAACCAATTCAGGCATGACTTTTCTTATGCTACAAAACGGAACTGAGCAACGGACGCAGCGCGTGACTATTTATGGGCATGGTGACGTCGGCGCCGATACGGTGGACGTTGAGGGACATCGACTCGGCGGACGTCGACGCGCAGCGCCCTCTACAGAAAAAATTTCCGAGGCCAGCAAGCTGGAAACGTATTATCAAAGATAAGGAATACGTTGGAGGAACATCCCGTCGAAAGAACGTTACAAGGTAAGAAGTAACTTGTTCTTTAGCATGTAGAATACTTAAATGAAAACCGAGCAAAATGGCACTTCACAAGTTTAAAAAGTGGGAAGAAAAAGGTGGTTATAAGAAGTAGGTGCACCAACACAGTTCTAGTTGAGAAGCAATCTAGAGAAGGCAGTTGTAACAAATTCAGCCAGAGTCAATAGGCCTGTGCCAGAGTCAGTGGTACAGGGCAAAGGGCCCAGGAGCAAAATGTTCTTGTAGCTGCAGTCAAGTCTTTGTTAAATGATTCGAAAAGGTGGATGCAGAAGGTGAAAGACAATGTTAGAGGATCTGGGCGGTCAACCCAAAAGGTAGGTAAAGGATTTAAAACACCTTTAGCAGAACCACGCGAAAAGGATCCAGCAGAGGAAGAGAGACTCTCGTCGTGGAGGAAGGTTCGAGTTACTGCACTGCCCAGGGATTAAACCATCCGCGGTGCTTCCGAACGAATAAAAGCTACACTCCTTTAAATCACGGTCTGGGTGGACGGATGCCTGGCTATCCGGTCTCTGAGTACAGGGTACTGGCGATTAGACCAAGGCAGGTCCAGGGAGGCGATTGGCAAACTGGTTGGCCCCACCAGCTCAAGGGAAGAAGGCTCTTGCAGATGAAGATCTTCTCTCGTCGTATGGAGAAAAGTGGTGAGACGCTGCAGCAGGGCTTCACCGGTGGGTCAGTCGTTGCAGATGTCTTTGGCTTCTCTCCTCTTCAGCTTCTTAGTTCCAGTGACGACATCTTGCCCTTCCAGTCCTCGGGACCCTGCTTTTATGCAAAAAAGATCCCCATTCATACAGCCTAGCTGTCACTCACACAGTGGAGTGGTCATCCTGGCAGGAGACCCTCCAGCCTATCAGTGCAGAGTGCGACATGGGTTGCTGAGGCAACCCTGTCCAGGGGTCCTACTCCCCGTCCCACACAATGGATCCGCCCCAGACTCGGTGGCGCCGAAAGGAGGGCTTCTTGGAAGAAGCCCGCCAAAAGGACGAACCAAGGATCCCCGACCTGGGTTAGGAGTTTAGAGAAAGATATGAGAAAGAATTTATATCAAAGTTCTGGCAAATAAAACCTACCGGAGTAAAGTTAATATAAAAATAAACCAGCGGTATGTTAGAGACTGTCAGTAAATGTGGTAGCCTCGAACAATGGGAAAATCCCATAGGGAAATATTTGCGGTCTAATATTTTTGTTAGTAACCACTGCCACCAGCCAGAAACTTTTGAGAGAGGGACTGTACGGTACCCTCTCGAAAATGAACAAAAGAGAAAAACCATGAACCCTTGCCAGTACCTCCATAGTAAGATGGGTTGTACTGGTTTTGTTCATAAAGATTGACTAGTAAAGTCAATGGGGACTTTACATGCCCTGGGAGACAGTAGTCAGTCCCACGGTATGGAGTCTATATTTGGGGCTCGCTACGACACCCCTGTGTCACTGCACGGAGGGTGCTGTGTAACACATGTGGATAAAGATGGTTCCTATGGGGGTGATATAATCCCCATAGACATTAAACACAAAAAATAGCCTAGTACACACATAGCAAATATGCCTGAGAGTGGGAAAAAGAGTCGCACTCTTAGCAGGAGAAAAAAAAAACTTCAAATCCAGCAAAGCTGCTGGGGGACTCTATAGGTAAGGGAAATTAGCCATAGAATGAAAATTCTCCCTAACAGTCACCCTGCACCTCCTCAACAGGGAGACAATAACTGAGCTGCTCACCACAATACAGGATGACATAGGGAGCAGGATCACCACCCGGACAGCTGTGCCCCCACTGTTGAAGCTAGTGTCCGTTTTACAATTCCTGGGAACTGGCACCTTCCGGCACTCCGTGGCTATGATGCATCGCATGGCACAGCCCAGATTCTGCTCAGTGTTGGCCCAGGTGTTTGAAGCCCTCCTGCAGCAAGTGCAGTGCCACATCTCACTGCCTACCACCCCAGCCCAGGGCAATGCCATGAAGGCACAGTTCCATGCCATTGCCCAAATGCCAAATGTGATTGGTGCCCTAGACTGTACCCATGCACACCATGCTAACTCCCCAGTGCACTTTCCCTCACCCTCCTCCCACCACCAACTCCCAACATGGCCCCTCAGGGCAATAAATGTGTCGATGTGCCAGCCACCTGTGATTTTGAGCGCAAATGGTACGGGGTCTGGCGCCTTGGTGTGCTCTGCTGAGACTCCTCTGTGGGAGTGTTCGAACTGGAAGGTATGGAGCCTGGCCCCCTGGATATGTTGGAGTGTGACCTCCGTGCTCTGGCAGATGGCCTCTGTGCGTGCTGAGACCCCTTCGGTTATCTCCCTCACCCCCTGCCGTATACTGTCAGGCGGCCGTACTGGCAGCTGCCGCCACCTGGTTCCTCATGGCCTGCACTATCCTACGGTGGCCCCTTGTTGCGAGTTTGTGTGCCCTATTGCCTCCATCTTCCTCTATCTCCACTCCATCTCCTCCAGCCTCTGCAGCACAGTGCTGCTTGGTGGTGTGTGCCGTATGGGAGGGGGGCTATGCTGGGGCTCTGTGCTGTTCTCAGGGGAGCCACAGGAAAGCGTTTTGGTGTCCGGCTCAGGTGTCTGTGCACGTTGGTGGTGGCAAGGGTGCTCAGGGGTTTGTGCACGCTGGCTGCAGTGAGGGCTCCCTGGGGTTTATGGCTCTTTAGGCGGTGACACCGGGCTGGTGTCCCCCTATGTCTCCATAGTCACCCTGCCTGGAGGTGTGGCCTCAGTGTCAGACCCTCCAGCTGCAGTAGTGGGTGCAGTGGGCCTTGCAGTGGTTCTTGTGGTCTGTGGAGTCGACGTGGGCTTGGCCCTGCTGGGTTGCAGTGTCTCACAGCGGGACATCTGCCTCAGTTTAGCCTATCTGTGCCTTTGCGGGGTGTTGGTAGCAGACGTTGAGGGCCTGGATGCACCACTCCCAGATGGGCCTGCCCCCTCATCCTCTTCCGATGCCTCTGGCGATGCGTGAGTGCCTGTAGGGGACATGGGAAATGTTGTCCGGTATGGTGCTCCCAGGTGTGTTGGCATGCAAGACACATTTGCTATGGTACAGAGTGGGACCCCACACATTTGGCTAGATGGGCATGGTTGGTCAGGGCAGATTGCATGTGGGCCCAGAATTATGTGGATGGTTGCAGCTATGAATGTTTAACACATGGCCAGTTGGTCTTTAGCCTGTGTGTGGGGAGGGCAAGATGTCCATGCTGGGGCAGCTGATGTATGGCTTGCATGCTTGTGATCCTTCATACCCCTAGATCCCCTCCCCTGGTGGCACTTGCCTTGTGGGGTGGGCGTGGTGGCTTACTTTATGGCACTGTCATAGCTCTATTGGGCACTGCTGTGCAGCTAGCCATGTTGCGCTGTGGTGTACAGTGATAGGCTGGCTGAGCCCAGTTCGATGTAAGGGGATGTGTACTTCCATGTGGCTTGTCTGCCATGCCAACATGGGGCAGGCCAACTGGGCCCGCAACATGCTGGGGTGATTGCTGCACAGTGTTGTGGTGGTGTAGGCACCGCAGTCCCACAGGCACCTGTTGCACCAATAGGGGTGTGGTGTGCATGGCACTTGGATAGGTCACTTGCCACCTCTTTCCGCTGCTGATACGGTCAGGGCTGCCCTTGGTGTCCTGCCCCTGGCTGCTGTGGTTGGTGGTTGATGTGCCAACCCGTCACTTCACCCTTTTGGCATGCCCAGAATCTGGGTCTGCTGACTTGTATCCCTGTCCACTGGGGTATCTTATGCTAGGCTGTTATTTGTGCATGTACTTGTGCAGGGGGCGGTTAACTCACCTCCTGCTTTTGGCAACTGCCTCTGCACCTCCGACTCGCTTTATTCCCTCCATATCCAGGACTGTGCTGTTTTTTTCCTCGCAAGTGGTGAGGACCAGTGGTTCCACAGTGCGCCCTCCAGTAACCAGGGATTCCACCACTTGGGCAGTCCTCTGTCACGGGATACACTCGCCACAGCTATCACCTTCTGTCTGATGGCATGCCAGATGGCTGTCCTGTGATGCCCAGTGGTCTTATGCTGCCTACTGCCGTATAGTTTATCGCAGTGAGCAATGACCTCATCAGTGAGGACCCCCTGCTCGCCCTCACTGATCTTGGGTTTTCTGAGTCGATTTTTAGGTACCTTGCCGCTTATCCTCTGCTGAGACATTCTGGCTTGTTTCCAGGTCCAGATGGCTGCAGGAAATGGAGAAATTGGATGGATTGTGTTTTGTGGATTGTGTTTTCAAAAATGGCTGCCGCAATGCTTCCCGTTCTGATGATGATACAATTTCCGCCAGCGCGAATAGCACTGGGGTCGTTGGCGGTAGCGCTATTAGCATCATAATTTCCACAGTAGCCCATATTCTGGTGCAATTTCCGCCGGTCGCTAATAGCGTTACCACTGAGGTTGGGTGTGTGTTCACGGCAGATTGTGATGTGGCGCGAAATCTGCAGAACGTCCCGGCGGTAACGCTATTTCCGCTTGGCGGAAATTGCACTGGATTACCTGCAGACTTGTGATGAGGCCCATAGCGATTTTTAAAGAAATGTAAAAAGTCCAAGCATGTGTGTGCAATAATTTTGTTTTACTGATATCCATGAATAAACGAAGAAGTCCCTCCAAACATATCAAAGAAAGGGAGATGGAGACACCCCTCCACCCCCGGACAAGACCACGAGGAAGACATTCAGACAGTCACTAGAGGGGATTAGAGGGATGCAAGGTGAAATGGGTCACCTGGAGGTGAGCCTAGAGTTTAGATCAGTCATTGGTCGACATAATGGAAACTCATCTCGATGTCAGACTGTCAGAGATTGAAAGGGGAGAGGAGGAATACTGCCTTAAGGTTGATATTGAAAACCTGTATAGATGGTGCAACCTTCGCTTGTTTGTGATTCCGGTGCAGGACAAGGAGTCGACAAATGACGTGGAGAAAGCGGTCCAAGAGATCATCAACATACTCTTTGCAGATAAAAGGAACGCAGCCCACCCTAGATAGAGCTCATAGATGCAGGCGTGTTGACACAGGACAAGGTAGAGCGGAGTGGTAAGATTCCATTATTCTCCAGCATGGGGTCTGGCATGGATTCACATGCTCATGAATATTCCCTGTCGTCAGGCTGGGAATCCTCGGTAAAAGAAAAAAACGTTTTGCTTTCACTTACAAACTGTATTTCTCCTTTAAACCAATCACTGTCCTGTGGGTCTTACGGCCCCATCCAATTACAGTCCTCCCTAAGCCCCTCATCTGTCAGCTATCTTCAGATTTGTATTGCACGCTTCAATGTTGGGAGTCCTTGAGTTTGCTCTGTGAGCTACTTCTACGTTTATTCGTGTTTTCAACTGAAAAAGGTTCTATTTTTGTTCCAAAAGACCCTGTGTGTTCTCTTCTCCATCTGCTGACAGCGGGGATCCATTGTCGGTGAGTTTCAGCACCCCTCAAGGGCGAAGATCATCAAAGTTTCCAGAAGGCCATCAGGCCTACTTTGCACCCTCCGACCATGATGGAGGAGAAGGAAAGTAGATCCCTCTTCAAGTCCTGCACCAAGCACGGGCTGCAGAATGTGTTTGTTGAAGACTAGCACCTGCAATTCCTCTAATCCCCTTACACCAGGTCTCCAGGAAGATCTTCACTCTGGTCTCACTGACTCGTCAAGGAGTTTCTCAAAGGACTGTTTCAATCTTTCCTGCCGGTGAAGACTCCTGCTCCACCATGGGAACTCATTGTGTTGCTGACGAGGCTCATGGGGGCCCCCTTCAAGCCTATGAATCAGGTCCCTCTCAAGTTCCTTTCATGGAAAAAAACTTTCCTTGTGGCCATCACCTCTGCCAGGAGGTTAGGTGAGATCCAGGCCCTGTCCTGCAAACAGCCATACCTGACTTTCCACAAATCGAGTGTGGCGCTGCAGACGCACCCCTGTTTTATGCCGAAGGTTCCGTCGGAATTCCACCTCAACGAGCCTATGGTGTTACCTGTCTTTTTTTCCTGATGCCTTTGTCCCCGGCTGAAAGGGCCTTGCACTTGCGGGACGTTGCTTGTGCCCTAAAGTTCTATGTGACACGCACAGAGTTTTCGGAAGACTTCTCAACTGTTTGGTAACTTTGGGCCTGTGAACCATGGGAAGGCCTTCTCCAGGTCTTCCATCTCAAGGTGGCTCTCTGGCTGCATCATGCACTGTCATCAGTTGGCGAACTGACCACTGCCTGGCCATTCGAGAGTCCACTCCACCAGAGCGATTGCTGAAAAGACAGCATTCCTGTCTGGTGTGCCCCTGCTGGACATCTGCAGGGCGCTACTTGTAGGTCCATGCACACCTTCATGTGACTACTGCATCGACAGTGATTCCAGGGAGGAGTCCAGAGTCGGCCAAGCAGTGCTACGCTGCCGGTTCCTTATTCAGAAAAAGCAAAAATCCTAAATAAAGTGAGGAGTGGCACACAGATTGACTTTCAGAGCTCGATGGTAATTGTAAAGACTGGAGGGGTCATTTGTACTCCTGCTCTCTATATGGCAGAGGCGAACTACAGAGCATCCCAGCCAAGATTCTCTAATTGGTAAAACGTGGTGAGCAATCAAGGCTTAGCTCTCGGGTGGTTATGCGGGCTGGTTCCTAAGTACAGTTTACTCCCCAAGCACCCACAAAGGAATGTCCACACACTGTCAGTGAAAACACAGTCTTTATATAAATAAGGTTCACGTTCTATACACAATCACAATAACACACTTTGTACTATGCCAATACTATAATGGCAAATGTATACAGGTCTACGTAGTACCACTCTTAACTATTGATTCCTTTAAAATGCGTCCACGGCTAACTCCACCTAATAGCATAAGAATCAGATTATAAGATGAATCAACGATAGACCACAGAAAGAAAGCAAGTTAAATCAAGCAACAGCAGAACAGTCCCCAGTCTACCTAGGGACAGTTCTTTGCGAGGATCACCCCACCTAGGCAACTTGTAAATAAAGTGTATTTGACAAGCCCAGTCCAATTATGCTCAATATAGTCTTGATTCCTTCGAAAAGGTTCCATAACCCCAATGTACCTGGTATCGTAGAGTTCTTTGAGTCGTCGACGGGCCCTTCTTGAGTGCACTCCCTTTAAGGCAGGAGCCAGGGGTCATCGAGATTCAGTGAAGAAAAAGGTGAACACTGCCATTGAGGCAGCAGCTTCGGTTCTTGCAGTGCTCATTGACGATCGGTCGAAAACGTCCTGCAAGCTGAGTCGTGCGGTGCACCTCAGCGACAATAGTTTGTTGCCGCCAAGAGTTATTGAAGAACTTTGGCCCAGCAAGGGCGTCAGGTCTTCGGCATCTGGTGTCGGCGATCAGGACGTGACCACGGCTGGCTGTCGATCCTCAATGGTATCTTTGGGGTTGTCGACTACCTTGACTTTCTCCAGCCAGACAAAGTGGTTGTTGATGATGAACAAGGGAGTCCTTAGATCAAATGTTTTAGGCAAAGGTGGAGTGTAGCAGCTCCGGTCATTGAGCGGCACAACGTCAAGTTGTCCCCGCTTCTGGGCAACACACTTCGGGCTTCCAGAAGTTATAGCAAACCAGACGACCCCGGTCAACGACGATGGACGGATGTCCGGGTGCTTCACTTCGGATTCCACAGCGGTCTCTTCTCTGGTCGGCAGCCTTTTGAGGGCCTGACTTCCAGGGAGCTTTGGCAAAGATCAGCTGGTGCACGATGGTCCCTCGGAGCTTGGGAAGAGGTCTCCTAGCCAGGTCCTCTCTTGGATCAGTTTCTTGAAGGCACAAGATCCTCTCTTGGTTCAGTTTCTTGAAGGCACAGCAGCTTTCAGCTTACGTTGAAGGGAACAGCGGTTCACCTTCTTCCGGCTCGGCTTCGAGAGTAAGCATTAAGTATCGACTTCAGCTTCTGAACGATTTCCATCAGTGAGAGGTCCCCAGATATACTGTTGGTCTCTCGTTCACTCTGCTGGGTCACACACAGGCAACCAATCATTCAGAAGGGCATTCATGCAATCAGGCAGCCAATCAAGCACACAGTTCATTCAGGCCATTCTTCCCCATCCAGACACGCACAACAAGGAATGTGGATTCGGACAAGCGCTCTGCCGTTCAGCCCTCCACACTGCATTCATCCCAGTTTCGGGCAGGGCTGTCTCAGTCATTGTGTCAAACACCAGGTACTAGACACCCATGACATGAAATGCGTATTCGTCACACACTCCATTCAACCAGGTCCCACCCCACCGGCATACCCACAACATAATCATTGAGAAGGCTCCAGCCAGTCTGGTCTGGACCCCCCGCCCCAATACCATATATGGAACTTCCACCCAGATCATTGGGACAACAAGGTAATAGGCAAAAGAAAGCAAGAGGCTGCAAGAGGCCGCAAGAGGCCACATGGTCCATCTTGTCTCCTATCAGGAATCAACTGATTCCATTGGCAGGGCCTGGGTATCCAAAATGGAGGATACTCAGAACACCTATCAAATTCAGCATGGAGCTGCCACCAGCCCATACCCTCCTCTGTACCTATGGGTGCCATAGGGTTATCTCAAGGCTCTGTACACCAAACCAAAAAGAGGAATAGCTGCACTGCCAGGAGTCTCACATGGACTCCTGGGCAGAAAACAATACAGAACACACATGAAAAAGGACTACAGAACAAGGACAGGGGCCCGTCCAAAGCATTTCCAGCATCACAGTAGGCATCCACCAGGACCTCTTAACAAACATTCAAGAAATGCTGCCCAAAACATAAAGGCAGACCAAGATCAAGAGAAGCGGGGAAAAGAAATAGGATAAGAGAGAAGGAGCAATTGAAAATGAAAAAAGTGAAGGGAGACGAAAAGGAGAAAAAGAAGCAAAAGGGGAAAGCGAATTTAAGGTCAATGAAGAAGAGAAAGGGAGATGGGAGAAGGAAATAAAAAAATAAGAAAAGGCAAGGCAAGGAAATAGTTAAGAGGTGGGAGGGGAAAAAGGAAGAAGAGAAAAAGAGTAGTAGTAACAGGGAAGTGGGATGAAAAGGGATGGAAGAAAAGGGGGAGATGAGAAACAAAAGGGGGAAGGAAGAAGGAAGGGAAGGAGGAAAAAATAGTAAGGAAATGGCAGAACAGGGAAGTAAAAAGGGAAAAGAGAAAAATCATTGACGGATAGAAAAGGGGGAAGAGAGCAAAAAGAAATAAGAAAGGAAAAGGGGAGGGGAAAAGAAAGGGAAGTGGGAATAAAAGGGCAAAGGGAAAAAGGTAAGGAAGGGGAAAAGAAAAGGTAACACTAGGTGGAGGAGGGGAACAGAGAACTGTGTTGGCAAAAGTGTAGGGTGTGGAAAAAAGGGGGGTTCCTCTTCCTTTTTCTTCCCAGCTGTAGGGCTAAACCATTGATCAAAGTCTCAGAAATTGAGCACACTATCAAAACCCCACTTCCCATGCCAAAGTGTTTAATTCCTGGCTTTGCAGGGAAGGCATGGTTTCAAAAGTATTGACACTGATAGAATGGCTACCATTTGTAAAACCTTTATTGATAATATAGGGGTTGGAGAAACTCCTATTCTGTCCTATAACTAAGATGGGTGTAGTCTCGTCCATCAAACAATAAACAAAACAGTCTTAGTGGAGTCTGTCATATAAAAATGGCCTATACTAACAAAAGCCTAATGCCTGCCCTATCTCTTGTACTAAAAGTGTAAAAAGGAGAAAATGTATGCAAAAGGAAAAGTCAGTGTTTAAATGATAATGTGGTTGAACCAGCTCTCCTCCCCACGTTAGGCCTCACGAGATAAGGCGATCCTTGTAGGCAGGATGACACACACTGGCTCAGCTTCCAACACAGTAAACCGTTCACAACTGTGGATCGAAGCCCTCCTGGCCTTCCACGTTTAAAGTACCTTTCTCTGGCTTTCAAAGTAATGTTTAAACGAAAACGTTCACAAAGATCCTCTTACTATACAGTTGACACAAAGTTGCAAGGGGGCTTCCTTCCTCAAGCTTATTATATATCGGGACTCCCTCAATCAGGCTCGGACCACTTTCAGATGTCGAAGTCTTTCAAATGTGCGTGGCTTTCTATATAGACCACTGCAGGACCGCTTCGATTCAGCATTAACTATTTACTTTCATTCTTGCTGTTTGTTCGCCCTTTAGCTTCAAACAATGCACCTTTCTCTGAGACTTTCGATTGGGCTACTTCTTTTCAATGGACCACTCCATTACTTAGTATCGCTTATCTTGCAGCTGTATTTCACGTTAAAGTTTGTTCACAGGTCTGCCTTTCTTTGTGTTTCATCCACATTCATGCAGCCTTCACACGTTATATGATGATGCTACTTCATTCACTTTAACACACATCGGTCTCTCTAGTTGCTTGCCAATTCACAGGCTGTGCACGCTTCCTTCTCGTTTGGCGTTTTCCGATTTTTGAGTCAAGGTTAGTACCACAGGCTTGACCTCACCTCTGCAACTCTGCCATTCACCCGGGTGGGTCGCTGGCATCCTTGAAACACAATGCAATCTTCACTTGTTGGACCTGGCCTTCTCCACACGTCTTTCTTGGCTTGTCAGAGGCAAAAACCTCGATTCAGGGTTTTCAGCCTGCTTCTCTCGTACCTTGGTCTGCTGCTCTGCTCCAGAAGGTGTGCCTTCGTACCGGAAGTTGTGCTTGGTCTTGTGTTCCGCCTTGCTCAGAGTCTCTTTAGGTGGTGCCTTTTATTCGTTTGAGGAGAGCTAATTGGTATCAGGTGTACGCACTTAGGGTAAAGTGCCTGACCCGATTAACAGGACATGTCCAGTACGATGTGAGAGCGTTTGTCTGGTTGCTCTCAGTCACCCTCTTCCTCGGCCCGGTGTTTGTGTAAAAAAAAATGGGGCTGGGGGTTAGAACGTCGGAAAATCCTAAAAAATAGGATGGGGTAAATGAACAAAAAAGGGGGGAATACTGTGTCTCTCCATGGGCTATCTCACCCCCACTCCCTGAAGAACCCTCACCTAGGTGATCCTCCCCTACTGGTCTACCCCAGGGTCTGGATCCAAAGGCAATGGCCGTGCCCTGGCCACCTGAGAGAGAGATCCCCAGGGATTAGCGGGTGAGATACCCTCTGGTTTCTCACAGCTGACATAAGAGTCTGGCAGTGTGTCACGCTGTGTGTTTCCTATGTTGCCTGGCTCTCTGACTGTTACTGCCGATTCTGTCCTCACTTGCAATCTTTGGAGGAGTGGCTACAGTTCAAGGAGCACACATATGTGCAGAGCGTGCACAGTGTGTCATGCTGTGTTTCCCCTGTTGCCTGTGTCGAGCGTGCAGGAACTGTTAAACCTGTAGGCACCAGGAAGTGAGGAGTACCATTCTGCGGGACCTGCTATGGCTACAGGCCTGAGGAGTAAGGGAGAGGGCTGTCATCCTTCATCCTGGACGTTTGAAAAGAGACGTACATCGCTGTCGGTAAACGAGTTGGACTCTACATGAGTTAACATACTTAAATTAATTTCAGTTGGTAATATGGAATATGGGCTGGTTTTTGAAGCTACTGATGTGGGGGTTAGAGATACGAATAAGAGTATCTCGAGTAGTGTCTTTATCAATGGTAACAATGGTAACTCTCCTATCTCAAATCAATTTAACGACCCAGCAGGAAGTGTGGCTGGTATTTTGCAATCTGCTGCCATGAGCTTAAAACGGAACTCAGTCGTGGCCTGCTCAATTGACTCCCTTGCTACTGAGAGTCAGCAGACGTTCTCTACCCCTAAACCCACTATAAACCTGACTCTTGCTACACCTACAACTTTTGACAAGGAGCAGCAACAAGGCACTATTCTGAAATATTGGAATCCAGTGTCCTCTGTCTGTGCTGTATTAGTTGAGAGGGAGGGTCATGGACAAAAACAACTCCTTTCATGCACTCTTATCGGCTAGTAAGGGTCTTTTAAAAGAAATTACAGGTATGTAGATTTCTGTTTTTTGTGACCAGATGGATATATTGGGGCAAAAGAGCCAAACAGACTTGAAAAAGAAAGTTCATGTCTCTTGTCCTCAAACAATTAAGTCTGTTAATCTGGGCCCCTTGCCTGAGCTTGATTTTAATCAACTGTTGCCAGAAGGTCTTCCTGACCCCCCCCCCCCCCCCCCAAATCCCTATATTCGAATCTACGTGTGCTAGAGCCATCTATTTTCCATTCCTGTCTCCACCCCCCTCGCAAGTCGTCACCCATTTTCTCCAGAGGGGAAACGGTGCAGCCTCTGGTGTCAGTAAATGGTCATAAAGATTGTGAAACAATCTCTCAGGAGTCATACCAGAAATCTATTGCGACTCACACTGTTGATGGTCGTGTTCCTCGAACACGTGATCCAAAGCCAATATTTAGGGAAAAAGCCATGTCCACAGACCACACTGTGAGTACAGAAAAAAGAGGATGGCGTGGCGCGCACTCCAGTTCCCAGTCAAATCATACCTGATAAAAAATAACTGGGTTAGATCCCAAAAACAACTTAGTAAGTATTAACAGGGTTGAATCCCAAAACAATAAAAAGTATTAACAGGGTTGGATCCCTTCTGCTGTTCTGTTGCTTTGTTTTCGTTCTCAAGTCCAAAATGAACTTATAATTCCCTCTGAGTAAGCTTAATAGCTCATTCAGTTTATTCTTTTCTGGTCTGCTTAAACAAGGTCTTTGGCTTCCACAGTTGAAGGTTCCCTGGTCTAGGCGCAGTTGTCAGACCACACTGTCCACCCATTAAAGGTTGCACAACCAGGAAACTTCGACCTTTCAATCCATACAGGGTCTTCTGCTTTTGTTCCTGTGTGGATGCTCCAACTCACTTGGCCTCCCCTTGTCAGCATCTTGTCTTTGCCACACTGTCACACAACTTGCACCAATCCTTGGCCTTGCCATACTGTATTCAATTACAAGAGTTTAGTTAGTGGTTATGTCACCGTCACCAAAGGGTTCTTCCTCCTCGTAATCCGTTAAATCCCCCTCCTCACCTGAAATTACGTCTTCTGGGAGATTTCTGCCTTTCTTTTTCCAGAGAGCTCCTTTTTTTTGTGCAAGTAAGACCTGCCACGGGAGCGCTTGTGTCAATAGCCATCCGGTGGCACCGCTTCTGGGACGGCCCGAGCAGGGGAAAAATCCTGGTGGCACAAAAAAACCCTGAGTGGACTCAGACCGCCAAGAGTCAGAGGTGTGTAAATACAGTGAAAAGGGGAATGAATACCGAGCGTCGGTACTCGCTGAGAGGTGAAGGAGGTTCCTGGCAGAGAAGAGCAAGATAACAGGAGCAGGCTACCCAGTAGCTGAAGGTAAGTGTAGAGGCGAAAGTACCAAGAGAGCGAGAGATGGAAGGGAGCTGATGCAGTAAAAGATAACAGCCCGGAAAGGAAATGAGGGAGAATCTGCAAGGCACAGGAGACTGCACCGGGACACGAGAAGACAGGAGCATCCAGAAAAGAAAGGGAAACTGAACCGCCAAGAAGGCAGAGATAGAGAGAGAGTGTGACGGGCAAGAGAGCCGGCGAGTGCGGCAACAGAGAGCAAAAAAACAGGGGAGCCATGGGGTGACCACAGAAAAAGGAAAACTAGTGTCTATTCCCAGAGGAGCAAACCACGCAATGGGTTGCAACGTACAACTCGCCAGGAGGAGTTGCAGCCATGGTGAAAACCACTAAACTGCGGATGCACAGGAGAAAAGGAACATAGTGGAACAATCAATGGCTGCTCATGCGCCAGTAATCCCACAAGCGCCAGCCCCCGCAATGCATGACAGTATGCCCCCGTGTAGTACGGACATCCCCAACATGCGGATCAACCATGGAGCGCGGATATAAGACCATGGTTCCCACAAGTCTTCCAAAACAGGGCTGTGGTCAGAGTGAGACTGAATATATAATTGTTATAACTCTGCTTTTATGATCGACATTAAGACATTTTAGCTGGAACTATTGGTTATGAGATAACCCAATCTTCGTTGTTTCATAGGATAGACCATAAGAAATTGGTTGAGTCGGGGGGCGTGGCTCGGAGCTGCCGCGATTGGCATGGCTTCCTAGGAGCTCCTGTTTGGCTCAGTGCACCACAGCCAATATCGCCGGATCCAATCCCCGTTTATGGCTGCAAACGAAATATAACTTGGGGCGGGGGGGGGGGGGAAGGAATGTCCTCTGCAGCCGTCTCTCGAGTTGGACCCTGCTCCGCAGCCGAACCATCATGATGTGGCCCAAATCTCCAGTCAGGGCCCACACGGCAAAAAGATGGCAGCCACTACTACGAACCATGAAGACCGGCCATGAGGGGGAGGTGCCGGCGAGCTAAAGCAGCCCGGGCCGCCAGACAAGAGCAACTCGCACGCCCGCACTATCTCATGCAACCCAGCACCTTGGCTCCCTATCCCACAAGGGACATACGGACAATCAGATTTGGGAGGAGGTCCTGGCGCCGTAGCCCAGTCTGACCCGCAGACCCAGCACACTGCATGATCATCGGCCTGCACCATAGCGGATCATCTAATGTTCCTTGGGGGCTTGGGAGAGCCCAACGGTAAATCTGAGCAGCGCACCAGAGCATAGCATCCTCTCGTGGGACAGCGGGCGACTGGCCGGGGCTTTCCTCTCCCCCCTCTCACCTCCGGTCTGCACAGCCCCTCTGCCGGCATTGAACCTATGCAGCCGGCGGATCCACCTCGCGGCTTCGGCAGTGGGGGGCCCACGCCCGGTACCCGCAAGACACCCGGTGCGGGATTAGAACCAGCCCTCAGCGATCTAGAGCCTCCCGCACCTCACCATCTGCTGGCTCGGTCCCCCGGAGGTCCCGGGAGTGCGGTGCTGCATCAGCGCGACTTGGGCTACCCGCAGGGCTCGCTCATCAGTGCCGCTGGCGGAACCATTGGACAACGCCTTTGGCGGCTGCACGCTTATCGGGCACAGCAATCCGGTGACCCGGACCGCCTCTGGCAGACTCCAGCGTGGTGCAGCCACTAAACACCCCAACCACTGCATGATCCAGCCGGTCTGGCCATCTACAGCTCTGGTTTTTCCCATCCTTCGCGGGCATTCCCCCGCGGCCGCCCAGAGGAGCAGCATTCAACAAATTGAATCCTTGGATTGTACAAGGTGAGGAGTCAGGGATGCGGGGGGCCCAGCCGAGACCCACATGAAACCCAGGCCTTCCGTGGATATCAGCCCCCAATCCCCTCCTCATTGATCACCAACAGGGATTCCTAACTGAACGCCCTCGGCGGGGAACCCGCATCTCCGGTCCTTACAAGTGACCTTTCCCACCGCCAACCCGCATCCATCAAAGGGATTGTCAATCCTCCCCATCCAGCAAGGGGGCCAACGGAAGGACAGTCTAACCACAACCTCATACCCCTCGACTCCTTTAAGCCCCCTTCGGGCTGCTCTAGGCATCCTCAGGCTCTTCCCGGTCCTCAAACCTTTCCTGTCATCAGTGGTGCGGCAACACCACAACCAATCCAAGGACTGATGTCACCGGAGCCCCCACCTCCTACCCCGAAGATCTACCTCGCTAAGTCCATTGAAACCCTGCAGTGGAGGCTTAAGTGTGGGAGGCGGGAGATTGGTGCTGACCCCTGCGGTCCCCACCTGGGGAGTAGCGTCAGGAGCACTTTGCACTGCGCGCAGCTGAAATGATCAAACAGAAGCAAAATGGCGAAAAGCGGGAAGGCATCCAAGCAAACGGACATTGCCGCCCTAATGAACAGCACATCCACCGAAAGTTCCAAAAGGGGGGACACATCGGAGGATCCAGCCACCGGCACCACTCACAACGCAGCAGCCCACTGTCCGTCACAAATGGTCACGAAAGCCGATCTTCAAGACTTGCTATCAGCACCAACTTAAGAAATCCAGAAAAGCACGGAAGAGGTTACGAAAAAAATCAACTCCCTTGACAAGAGAGTGATGGATGTGGAACGCTGAAACGCTGAACTCAAAACCGAGATCTGCCACCAACAATTTGAGGATGAGCAAGAGCGGGACAGAATTGCAGCCCTAGAAGCGAGGTGCAACCTCCTAGAAGCAAAGCAGGAGGAGGCAGAGAATCGGTCCCGTAGGAATAATATCCGCCTGCGAGGGATTCCATCCTCAATCCCAGACGCAGACCTAAAAAGTTATTTATTGCTCAGGTTCATAATCACCCTCCTTATGAGTCGCCATTGGAACTGGACCGGGTCCACAGAACAACTCCTAGACAGACATCTGCTCTTCCCCTGGACGTCTTGGTGAGAATAAATTTTTTCCAAGTCAAGGAGAAAATCATGCGGGAGGCGAAGCAAATGCGCCAAATGATCTTCCAAGGGTCCACATTCTCGCTCTAACAAGACCTAGTGAACTCCACCCTTCAAAAACGAAAAGCTATGCTAACATTCACGGAATGGCTGCGCGAGAGGAAGATCCCATACCACTGGGGTTTCCCGACCTCTGTCAGATTAACATGGGAAGGGGCCCAGAAACAAAACCAATCGCCAAAAGAGGCGGACAAATTCATGGGCGTCAAAGGAGGAGAGAGGGAATCAGAATCCGAAGGGACAGGCCGGGTATTCCCCAGAAAGCAATCAGAAGGAACCTGGTCGAAAGCCAGCAGACGGCGCATGCTCCGAGGTCCCCCCAAGAAAGTTTCCAATCCGGGATGATCAACAGCAATATCAATGGAGAACTCAGGCTCCATGGGTTCCACGACACTAATTTCCCGATTTGGGGAGTCAAAGGAGGGGGGACCAACCGCCCTCACAGAGTTAGCAGCTTCACGGCAAGCTGGATCCCCAGCAAAAGGAGCCTACTTTTAAAGTTGCAGTGCGGGAGCAACGTTCGAGCTCCACCATATTTTGTTTCGGCGGCCCAGTTGGCCACCGTCTAGTGCACTTGTGCCACCAGTTTTCCCAGTGACAGTAGGATGAGGTTTTTCCTACTAGTTCAAGAAGGGGGAGGGGATGCGGGTGGGAGAGGGACACAGAGGGACAAGTTCAAAGCACTGAGAGTCTGGACACGCAAGGTCCGCCCTCTCGGCCAACATCACAACATGTTACATCGACACCATTGCCTGAGCTATGCCAATACGGCGACCTCGCTCCGCACTCAGAGGCAGGAGTCAGCGGGGGACAAAGAGCTAATCATAGCCAATGCAGAAGAGAGAGGGGATGGCTGACACAAGCGAGGTAGTAAACTTCTCATGGAATGTCCAAGGCCTGAACTCACCAAGAAAGCGCAGATCAATTGAACATAGGCTGGAGCAATTAGCCAGAGACATCGTTCTTCTCCAAGAAACTCATTTGCTGCAGGAAGATGAACACAGGGTCAGATTCGGCAGATATAAAAAAGCTTACTTCGCCACGTCTGGAGAGAAGAAAAGAGGGGTGGCAATATTGCCAAGTGACGGGGTCCCATTATCAATAATCACAGTGAGAAGAGACCCGGGAGGTCGCTTCCTCCTACTGAAGGGCATATTCGAGGAACTCCCCATCACTATTGTCACAATCTATAGCTCCAACACGTCCCAAGCCAACTTTATCTCTGACCCAATTCCCATCCTCTTATCTTTTCAGGAAGGGCACCTGATTATGGGTGGGGATTTCAACACTATGCCAAATCCCCAAATGGACAAAACCCTGCCACCCACAAATGCAGACTTCGCGCAAGCACTATCCCTGACAAAGCTGCTCAGGGAAACTGAATCTTTCGACGCCTGGAGGCTATTCAACGGAACATCAAGGGACTATACCCACTACTCTTGTGTACATAAAGGATTCTCAAGAATAGACCTCATACTTCTCTCCGGGGTGCTGTATCCATGTCTAAATAAAGCAGAAATCTACACATGCATGATATCTGATCATGCACCGGTGTCCGCAAACCTCGTCATATTGGGCCAAAAGCGCCCTAGTCAGAGACATTGGAAATTGAACGATTCCCTACTGCTGGACGAGTGCATCAGAGCGGAAGTCGGGGGAAACAATAACCAACTATTTTAAGGAGAACACAACTGATGACTCCCCCATCAACATGATCTGGGATGCTATGAACGCAGTGGTCAGAGGGTCCCTAATCAGCGCAGGGGCGGAACAGAGACAGATCTCGAACATCGCTGCAGCCAAGCTGGAGGAAAAGGTAAAACATTTAGAGGCAGAGTTGAAATCTCGCAATTCCAGGAAAACGGAAAGAGCGCCGAGGAAAGCCAAAATAGCACTAGAAAAGCACTGTGCCGACCGAACTGCCAGCTCATTAGCCTTCACGAGGCAGTTCTATTATAGTAAAGGGAATAAAGCAAACAAAGTGCTGGTGCAAAAACTGAAAAAGATCCATAGTAGAACCAATATCCTTAAACTAGCTGGAGCCGACAGTAAAATATACTACTCTGAAGCGGAAACAATTAGCGAACTAGTGAGGCATCATAAAGCCATAATGTCAGGGAAACCTACAGTGTTAGACGGCCTGCCAGAGTATTTGCGAACTATCCACCCTTAAAACAAAACCCAGCTCGATTCTCTAGAATCCCCTATCACGACCGAAGAAATCACAAAGCCATTAAATCCCTCAAAACCACTGCACCGGGCCCAGACGGCCTATCAGCAAACTTCTATGAAAAATATGCGAGCATACTTGCACCGCAGATGTCGGCCCTATTCAACTCCTTCCTGTCCTCGAATTCGGTCACCGGGTCAATGGCGGAGTCGCTCACAGTTCTGCTACAAAAAGCTGGGAAAGACTCTGAGTTGGCTACCTTTTACCGTCCGATTACAGTACTGAACAATGAAGGGGAAAATGTTCGCTAAGATCCTAGCTAGCAGACTGGGGGCGGTTCTTCCGAACCTGATAGACCGCAATCAAACGGGATTTATTCCGGGGAGGGGGACCCACGACAACGTAAGGCGGATGATAAATATCATTGAAAGCGCCCACAAGCTGGGCGTGGGAATGGCGGTCCTATCTTTGGATGCACATAAAGCCTTTGATTTAGTGGACTGGGGGTACATTCGAGCTGTGCTAGAGCACTTCGGCTTCAACCCAAATTTTACCACATGGGTGATGGCCAATTATCAAACCCCTACTACACAATTACAGGTTAACGGCACCAGGTCTGAGGCAATACGCATATCTAGGGGCACTAGGCAGAGCTGCCCACTCTCACCCTTCATTTTCACCCTATCCATGGAGCCTTTTGCAGCGAGAATCGGGCAGAACATGAGGATAAAGGGGATCACTGTGGGAGACTATGAATACAAAATTGCTTTATATGTGGACGACGTGTTAGTAACAGCGTCAAACCTAGCGTCGTCTCTGGGGGCCCTATGGGAAGAAGTCAAAGAATTCGGAGCTCTATCCGGGTTCAGGGTAAATCTGGAACAATACTCAGCCCTAGCAATTAATCTACCTAAGCAGGAAATAACCAGCCTTAGACCCCTAATGCCGATCCCATGGGGGAAAGGAGCATTCAAGGGCATTGGGTCCTCCGACGTATTCCATATCTATGACAGTAATCACCACAGCTGTGCTGCTTCAGAAAATCTTTCGGGGTCTGCGTCCTCCGTCGATGACGTTGATACGCCATCCTCGAGGGCCTCCGTCGAGCCGACGTCACCGGATGTTATTAGTAGGACCACGACGCCCGTAGCCTCGGTTCTGTTTTTTCCGTGAACGTGTTCGCTTCGGAGATCTTGGCGTGGCTCGCTTCTACTGAATCCTGTTCTTTCGGTTCTTCGAACCTTGATTCTTCATTACTATCGAATATGATGTCTTCGGCTTTTTCCACCCCGCGGTCCCGGTTTAAGAAGTGTCCGGTGTGTGGGTCCAAGATGTCCCTGATGGATACGCACGACGCTTACCTCTGGTGCCTCAGGGAGGACCATTATACGGACCACTGTGTCGACTGCCAATCGCTCACTTCGAAGGCCTTGCGGGAGCGTAAGAAGCAGCTGTCGGTCGGTAAGGTGGCCAAGCCCCGGAAGTCACGTTCCACTGGTCTTTCGATGGACGATTCGAGGGGCGACTCTCCGTATCGTCGCCGTGAGTCTGGGGCTTCTCGGTCTGGGAGTCGGTCCCGCCATTCCTCTGCCTCTTCGGGGCACTCCAGTAAGCGCCGTCACAGGTCGCATTCCCCGTCCTCTTCCGAGGAATCAGCCCATCCGCGGGTAGCTTGTCCCAACAAGCATTCCACTCCGGAGAAATGGGATTCGTTCCGAAAGGAGATGTTGGCGATTTTTCAATTGCAGGGCTCCGGTCCAGCCGCACCATCTGAGGACGCCGGTCGAGGCCGCGCTAGAGACACCGCTCGTCCGCCTCCGGGCTCGAGCAGTCGTCACGACCACCGGGCGCCTTCAAGGTCCCGGTCGGACAAGGATGGTCGCTCTAGGCATGCCCGTTCCAGGTCCCGGTCCTTGACACCATCGAGACCGCAAGACTGTGAAGTCTTCAAAGAAGACATCGACGCTGGTGGCGCAGAGGTCGTCGACGGACTCTCTTGAGGGCTCCGCCCTCGAGGCCTGTGTCGACGCCTTTGAAGCTGTTGACGCCGTGCTCGACGTCGCCGCCCATTCCGTTGACGCCTTTCAAGGCAGCCTTGTCGGAGGTACCCCGTGGCACGGTGGTACCCCCAGGAAATGCGATGGCTAAGTCTAAACATCTCTTTGTGCCTTTTTCTGTACCCTCTTTCCAGCCTCTAGATTATATTTCTGAGGTGGATGAGGGGTCTGAGGAAGGTGAGGTTCCTGCATTTGTTCCTGATGACATTGTTTCTGGTCACAGTCAACTTGAGGACCTGCGTCAGTTACTGCATGACGCCAGTGGTCTTGACACCTCTCCGGAGGTGGAGTTTGTAGGCCGGAGCCTGGCACACATGCCAAATCTTCATATCGGCGCCTCATGTCGAGGGTCACTGAATACCTAGGTTGGTCTTCCCCGCTGGGGATTTTCAGCAGGATGACCTGACTGATATCTTGGACCAAGATCCTCCAACTGACCCGGTGCTGCCATTCCATATGGCCTTGCAGAGAAGGGTGGCTGCGGCTTGGACTTCTCCGGAGAGTCTCCCGGCAGTGAGCAAGTCCTTGCCGCAGAAATTGTCATGATGCCCGCTCCCGGGGAGCCGGTTCTAGCCCTGCGTCCCCGAAAGCGGACATCCAGTCCCCAAGGAAGGACCCAGCAACCCCATATAGGGGCCCTTTGGACAGCGTCCTGGCGCCAGGCTCATAAAAGACATCAGTCCTGGCGCCATAGGCGCCAGGCTCATTATGGGAGTGCTTGGGTGCACTTACCTGATGCAGACCATGCTGCAGGATCCCGGCCTCCTTGAGGCCTGAAAGGAACTACTTTACCTGTGGGACTAATTTACCATCCGGGCGTGGTCGGGGAAGGATACATACCTGGAACTTCTTCCAAGGCTATTTAAACCCCACCCGAACAGCCACACGTGCTTCGCGTTGTTCTGCATCTAGCAGCTGGACGCTCACCGTGTCTGCTCCTGCATCCTGACTTCTGCCACGCCTGCCAGCATCCTGGATCACCTGCAAAGGAAGAGAAGAAGAGAACAGAAGAAGGAAAAGTCCTTACCTGCTAAAACCGCATCCCAGAGACATCTCGCCGACAATCCTGAAAAGGAAGACTTCTATTTAAAAGCTCATCGCGTCGATTGCTGCAGCGCCGCATTCCACTCACCTTCACAGGGCGCCTCCATGTTCAGCAGCGATCATCCGGATTCGCAGTTACGCTCCAGCGCCTAGGGAGAAAAAGACCAGAACAAAAGGTGAGAGAGAGAAGGGAATAAGGAAAGCTAAATCTCCATGTTAAGACTTACCTGTTGATTCATTCCCTCTTCATTTCGGGTCCGCGCCGCATCCTGGCATTTCCGGACCCCGGCCCCTAAGGGGAAAAAGAGACATCAGCGTTAATGAGCGAATAAAAAGACATTACCAAAAAATGCTCATTAAAGACTTGATTTCTACAAGGATTTCACCACTCATCTCGGGTCGGTGCCTGTTCCCCGGCATTCCGTACCCCGGCCCCTATGGGGAAAAAGACACTAGCATTAGTACATTAATGCATGGACACAAGGGGAACCTCTTATCAAAAAACTTACCTGGAAGCCAAGCAAGTTTGGTTCTCACCAATCCGAAAATCCAGTGAAGTAACTGGATACCAACGCGCCCCTGCATCAGAAGCAGGATGGAGAGCTAGTCCTTCCAGACCCTAAGGTGAGACGCTACGAGGAATCTCATGAAGGGTTTCGAGGAGGGTGAGAGGGGAAAGTGGGAGGCCGATTGCATTACCCCCCGCAGACAGTTAATCCCCTATTTTCGCCTACAGAAGGATACTTCTGCGAGCCAGACAAGCCAGTTTTGGGGGCCCGGTCCAGTCCGTCTTCCGAACCCCGCGCATCACCTTAGAAGAGGTCAAAGCAGCGCGAACCAGGCCAGCGCCTCCGTGGGAGTCAGGTGAGCGTTACAGAAATATCACCCAGCCAGTGGCGACCCCTGCTACTTACCCTGCTATTACCGAAACCTGGCTACATGATGCCTCTGGCCCACTCCTCGCCTTATCCCTACCCAAGGGTTATACCATTATTAGAAACGACCGTCAATCCAACTTGTCTAAAGGAGGAGGAGTCACTTTCATACATAGCGACAAGATCACTATGAGAGCTGCCGCCAACACAAAACTCAGCTCTACAGAATCACTATCAGTGAAACTATCCCTCTCTCCCACTAACACAGCAACACTCCACCTTGTATACAGACCTCCAGGTCCACTTGGTTCATTTACTGATGAAGTTGCATCCACCTTGTCGGCTAACACCAAGCCTAATTCCCAGATATTGCTATTAGGTGACTTCAACCTCGGCCTCTCCGATCCCAAGGACCACATGGCCTCTGAAGTTGACAACACCCTCTCCAACCTAGGCTTCCAGCAGCGCATTCGTGATCCTACACATAACAAGGGTAGAACACTTGACTGGTTAGCTGACCTCAATTGCAATACCAATGTCATTTCCAACGCTGCCTGCGCTTGGTCTGACTATCATGTCATTACCTTCCTCCTGCTAGCCACCAACCCCCAGCCCACACCTACCATAGCCCCCGCTATACCCACCAGAAATAAAAAGAACGTTAGTAGGGAGAAACTGCTTCCTCTCATCCTCCCTTGTTTGAACACTTTTGCTTCGCAGCACAAGGACAAGCACCCCACTGTCTTAGTAGACGCCTTCAACATCCTGATGATCAAAGCCATTGAGAGCGTAGCCCCACTAAAAATTTGCAAAGCCAAACAACAGTCCCACCTGAACTCTTGGTTCACCCCGCAGCTTAACGCTCTGCGCAAAGAAAAGTGCAAGGCCGAAGCCCTTTGGAAAAGTCATCCTAGCTCAGCCAATAAAGCCACCCCCCTGATCACCTCTCTTAACTATAAGGAAGCCATCCTTCAAGCCAAAAAAGAGACATATAATTCACGCATATCCCAAGCAGAATCCAACACAAGAGAATTATTTAAAATTCTCAAAGAATTAGAATCCCCCTCACCTGCCCCTGACGTGTGCACCAAAGACAGCACGTGGTGCAATAATATACAAAACGCACTTCTCAACAAAATAACCACTCTGCAATCCAAAATCGATGCCAAACAAAACTCCCTCTACACTCCTATATTTAGCAATACCTTGCCACCTAAAATAACCACCCCAGACTCCCCGGTGCCGTGCAGCTTCACACCGCTCACCGTTCTGGAGGTTGAAAAAATCATCTGCAACTTAAAACCCTCCAATTGCCAAGGGGACGCATGTCCAGCCCGATGATTAAGGAATCGGCTCATGACCTCGCTCCTTTTATTACCACTTCTATCAACTCCTCTTTTCAATCGGGAGTGGTCCCCAACAATTTGAAGGATGCATGGGTCATCCCTCTCCTAAAAAAACCTACCTTAGATCAGGAGGTCCCAACCAACTACAGGCCCATCACGACAGTCCCATTTCTGCTAAAATCTTAGAGCAGCGTATCTTCAGATACAGAACTACCTGGAAACGAACAATCCACTAGGCACAAGACAATCAGGCTTCAGACCCAAGCACGGTACAGAGACAGCCCTGTTAAAACCCAAATTGAGGACTTTAAAGACAAAGGTAAACTAGCCCTGCGATTACTATTAGACTGCTATTACTATTAGACTGCTATTACTATTAGACTTATCTGCTGCCTTCGATTTGGTCAACCACCAAATCCTCTGTCACCACCTGAAAACGAAAGCCTACTTCTCCGACAAGGCCACTAACTGGATTCAATCCTTCCTGGATAACAGACAGATGAGGGTATTCTCCCCAACCTCCTCTGCCGACCCTGCACCAGTCCTTTTGGGGGGGGGGGGGTCCGCCAAGGATCGTGCATATCCCCTACCGTCTACAATGTTTTCATTAAACCCTTGTTTGATGTGCTTGACTATCTGGGTGTCACCTACACTAACTATGCTGATGACAGCCAGATACTCATCCCCATCACGGCGATTACACGGTAGACTCGAAATCCCTAAATGACATATACCTTGTCATCCAAACCTGGATGGCTCAACATGAGCTCTGTCTCAATGACAAGACAGAGCTCCTCATCGTAGGCACACAGCAAAGACTTAACAAGCTGAACCCCATGTTCAGCTCCTTTTAATATCGACGGAAATTCCATAAAAGTCTCCAAAGATACCAAAACTCACGGAATCTACCTCGACTCCACTCTCTCCCTCCACAGACAAACTAATGCAGTTGCTGCCGCCGCTGCTTACACCTGCAAGCTGATCACAGCATGTCGCCCTTTTCTTTCCACTCATAACTGTACAATCCTTGCTAGGACTTTGGTCATTTCCAAACTGGACTACTGCAATGCACTGTACCAAGGCACCAATCAAGGCAACCTAGAAAAACTCCAGATCATACAAAATAACGCCATAACAGCAGCCCTGAATATACCTAGATCAGCCCACATCTCGGAAACCAGGAAGAACCTTCATTGGTTGTCAGTCACCCAAAGGATCTCACTAAAATCGCTTGCCCTGACCTACAAATGCATGAATAACCTGGCCCCCATCGATCTCTCCTCACGGTTCACGCAGTATACCCCATCTCAATCTCTAAAATCTACCCTTAACCAGAGACTACTGATCCCTAGATGCAAGCTCCAAACTGCCGGTGGGTCTAGCTTCCCAGTTCTGGCAGCCAAATTGTGGAACTCTGTCCCCCTTACTATCAGAAACCTTCCTTCCCTGAATCTATTCAAACACAAAGCCAAACGCTGGCTAGTCACATCAGATGACCTATGTATTTCTGTCCAAACTACTAATGTGTTTGATTACTTTGTTCAATTTAAATGTTACCTGAAATGTCATACTGTTATGTAACTACTCTTTCTAAGATATGCGCCCGGTAGCCTCCGGGCCTCGTTTGCGCTATACAAATAAATAAAATACAAATACAAATTGACAACGCACCCTACTCCGGAGAGTTTGGTGGTGCAGGCGGCTACGGCCCCGCAAAGCAGGCGTCGTACCCTACCATCCCTCCTGATAGGGACTACAAAGGTTTTGACGGCTGGGCAAAGAAGGTCTTTTCTTCTCGGGGTACGTTTGTGCCTTGTCTCGTTTCACGCACACTCTGTGGAACTGTATTTCCCTAGTGGCTGATCATATTCCCGAAGGGGAGGAACGGGATGGTTTCCTTGCTATCGTGCATTATGGCAAGGACGCCATGTGTGAATCCGTTCAGTCGGGTCTGGACATGGTTGATTGCGATCCTTTTTTTTCGGTCAAATTGACTCGAGCATATTGTCATTCGATCAAATGCATTCGAGCATTTGACCTATAACCGTTATAGCTTTGCTCATAAATGTTTAATTCAGTGCGTTAGTCAATACTTGTTACTGTTTAATTTTCTGCTTCTATTTTACAGAACCCAGGGCCTCGGGTTTGTTTCATCAGTTTCAAACGGTCTCAATTGTTCAGTGCTTGGAGTTCGTTACCCACAGCCCCGGTTTGAGTGACTTGTTTTCTTCACTCACCGGTCCCTTGCTTTCCTTTCGGGTGGCTGCACTGCGTGAACTTGCTAACTTCCCTTCGCTCGCTCTCCTGTGGCTCTTCGGTTCTTGCTGTCAGCTCTGCTCTGCTTCCTTTCTTCCTCTTGTTCGTTCACAGCTCCGGCTGTGCTGCTTCGATCACAGAGGCTTCTAAACTTGCGGTTCCTTCATGTCATGCCTGCTCCTGGGCACTACAAGTCCTTTGGGTCTTCTGCCGGCCTCCTGGCTGCGCTGCAGGACCCTCCTCACAAACTGGACTCTCCCACACAGGCCTCCCTGTTGGTCTGTGGGTTGCTGGTTTCCTCCCTTTGTGTACAGTTGTAACCACTTGACAAGTTGCAGCTGTGAGTCTTCAGTTAGAATTGCCTGACTGCAATTAGAATGACATGCCTGCCCTACACAATACTCTGTAGGCATCTTCTTCGTCATGGTACTAGAGAGGTGAAAGAGGTTAGTAGTATTCACTACTCCTAGTCACCTCTTCCTCGTCCCAGTACTGTAGTAGGTTGAATGAGGGAAAATGAGGGAACTGTTGTACAATAGCCCATAAAGGACAGGGGAGAGTTAGGTATTTTTCTACTTGGAAAAGGGGGATACAATGTCGCACCTGCGGTTACCCTGTTCCCAGTCCCCAAGAACCCTCCACCCAGGTGATCCTCCCTCGCTTCTCCACCACCACGGTCAGGGTCCATGAGTGATGGCTTTTCCCTGGCCACCTGAGCAGAAGATCCAAGGGGGGGTATGAGTGAGGATACACATGTTTCTCCCACATGTTTAAAGAGCAATGCGGCCTCCTGTCAATTTTGAATAATACCTTTTTAACAATGGAGGGCTACATTATGGGTAAAACTAATTCAGGAAATATAGGACAAGTGTTGGTAGAGGACAAAATGATATAACATGACAGCCCTACGATTGATAATGCCATAAAGGAACAAGGAAAAGTTTTACATAAGGATGTTGGCATTGTTGTGAATAAAGAAATTGTAGCAGATGATGTGCATGTGGGAATCCCTGACAGTAGACCCTAATTTCTAGTGTTGGAAGAACCAGAATTCTGAAGTGAAGATCCGGGTTCATCTTCATACTGCAGAAGATCTATTAGCTGAAATTGAAGTGCATGACAGTGATAAGGAGACTGCTGAGGTGGTAGAATTGGCAGCAATGCCAGTTCTCTCTCAACAGATTATGTGGGTGGTCAAGCGCTCTCCTCGGCTGGGGCCTCCCTCTGGAACAGCCTCCCTGCCTCTCTTAAACTTGAGGAGAGCCATCTTTGGTTCCGGAAGCACGTCAAGACCTTCCTCTTTGCTTCTGCCTTCTCTCTTCCTCTGCTCTGCTGATCTCGTCTGTTTCTGCACTGAGCATCTGTCTACCCTCTGAACTCAGTCTCAAATCCCTGCCCACCCAGCTGCATACCTGCACTGCCGCCTGGCAACCCTCTGCACTTGGGTCTGTATCTGCATCCCCACAGCTCCTTCAACCCACACTTATTGACATCTGTTGTCTGTGCTTAATTCCTGAACTTGCCTCCTGCTGACCACACTACCTTTTGTTGTTTTGATCCCCTGCACTTGCGTGTTCTCAATGTCACTGGGCCTAGTAAGATCATTTTGTTTTGTCCTCAATTGTACCCCTCCCTTGCCTAGTCGCGCCCTGAAACACCTGTGTATGGGCGCGATATAAATAAAATATATGATATCATTATCTTATGTATGCAATTTTTGTATCAGTCTAAAAGAAAAAGGAAGGGATGAAATTCTAGTCTAGGTATTATGAAATCAAAAAATGCTGTAAGAGAAATGTAAGCAATGGATCTAGAGATTTTCTCCGTAACCTTTCTCTGCCCGCAGTTGGGGAGTCAACAAGGGTGAATAAGGAGACTGGAAATGTATTTAGAACAGAATGTGTGAGGCTGATAAAAAAAATGAAGAATAGGTTATCATAGTGGAACAAGGTGATAGAAGGGCTGATAATGATGTTCAAGCAATTCACAAGGTTTTGGAAGAACAGGAATACTGATTTGGACCTGCTGTTGGGCACCCTATCCAATGTATATCAAGACTTGGGAACACGTCTGTGCTGTGGTGGGATAAGTGTTCAAAACCTTGTAGATCAAGGAAGAGTGAGTGAGGTGGGGCAGAGTGAATTACAATTAGTAAAGAAGGGTTGGGGAGAGAGAGAGTAGAATCTATTTGAATTACCGTTTTCCACTGTAGAAGAAAGGTGTTTAGCCTGTAGGGAATCCTCTAACTCGGGATGTGAGAAGAACGTAAGAGTGAATATCCCCCATTAGCACCTTGGTGGGGGGAGCCAGCGAATCAGATGGCTAGGAACACAGGCTTGAACCGCTGTGCAAAGCCATATTCCATGCCGCTTGACGGCCGGCTCCCCTCCGCCTCTACTTCCCACCACCCTTCGGCCACTTATTTTTTTCACCCTCCACAAAATGAGGCTTACTACAAATAAATGGAAATAGCAAGTCACGAGGTCAAAGAACAGTGTTTATTATAGTCAAGACTGGGGTCTCCGTGCCCCACGATGCATGCATACAGACGCTGTGGCAGGAGAGAGCCCAGAGTCACCAAAAACACACACATATATACATTCAGGACTACATATGAAACTTTTGTCCAGCCCCCTCATATGATAGGGTCCATAGGGTTCATGACCACAGATGGTATTAGTAAGGCAACGGTTTTGCATATTTCCCCGTCCTACTGATAATTTACTGTCTGGGAGCACGGCAAAGCAGTGCGTGGGGGCATATCGTGTTCCCTGGTACAAGGTAACATTTGCTGTGCAGCTTATCTGTGTTGCTCCTAGAGCCTAAGGTCAGTCTGCTCTAAAGCTTGGGAATAGGGTTTTCACTAGAGGAGCACGGTTTAAATGTACATTATTACAATTAATGGTTCAGCTGGGAAAACATGGTCGAGACAGGCGAGCACCTACTTGAGACAGGCGAGCACCTACTTGTAGATTAGCTATGCTCCTGCAAAGACTTCAAGGTTCTACAGTGTAAGAAAAACAACATGCTCAGCAGAATGTGCATTCCTGTCTCGTAAATATCGGAAAGTTCATGCTGCAGTCTTCTACCGCGTTCAAAGCAAAAACGCAAGATTGAGCAGGCAACTGAACATTGCAGCCAAGATGGCGATTGCAGCAGTAGTTTCGTAGTGTGATGTGGATGTGACTATGCTTAGGCCAATATACATACTATATGGAACACTCAACTGACTACATTTTCACACTCCTACCTACCTCCCTACTTACCTTTTTTTGGCGGCAGCGTGTGCCACCGCTGCATCCACTCCTTCCCCTTGCCTTCCGCAGGCCATCATGGACGTGGGTCCTGTGCATGCTGTGCCTAGAGACCCAAGCTACTCCACGCTGATGAGGCCCAACAAGGCCGAAACATGGTTGTGTATGCTTGTGGTCTCGTACAGATGGGATGTGACAAAAGCAGTTCAGTCTGGACTACCCCTTTTGGTGTTGAGCCAAGCTTGATTTGCATATAGTCTTTCCTCTTTTGTTATGGCTTGGCAGGCGAAGAACGGTGGTCTGGAGGGTTGCCCAGAGCAATGGCAGAGGTTAGGGTTAATTCCAAACCTTCCAGCCATCACCTCCTTTGTTTTGCAAAGGACCTACTGTATTGCCATGACTTGGAGACAGCATTCATTCGGACCCTGCCATTGCACACACGCATGCCCACAGAAATGTGGGCGCCTTATGTACAGTATTTACTTACAGCGGCAGAGTAATAATGTTTTAACGATCTGTGGGGTGTCTCTTCTGTAATGTATATTGTCGACTCATGCCAGGTTTTGCTTTGTGTTTGGCTGGGAGTCCATGTTTATGTTGGTTGTGTACAAAATGAAAAATAAAGTATTTATTAAAACAATACGATATATATAACACAGAGTATCCAATGCCTCCAATCACTAGGATTCTCTGTGAACTTTCCGAAATCCTGTCTGACCCAGTCTCAGTGGGCTCTCTATTTGGGGGTTCTACTTTACACACGTTCTGCATGGCTACTCACTTAGAAGAGAGGGTGGAATCCTTTCTTGCCAAAGTCCTACTACTCTCCCAGTTGTTTCAGGCCTCTGTCTGTGTTAGGCAGAATCCTGTGCAGTGCCCTTCTCCAGCATGGGGCCTGGCATGGATTCACATGCTCATGAATATTCCCCGTCGTCAGGCTGGGAATCCTCGGTAAAGAAAAAATCAGTATCAGTTTTGTTTCTGATCTGTCTTTCGTAGTAGTAACCAATCACTGATCTCTGCGTCATACTGACCACAGCCAATGACTGCCCTCTACCTAAGCCCCGCCTCTGGCAGCCATCTTCAGATGTTTACCGCACGTTCAAGTGTTGGGAGTCCTCGTGCTTAGCTCTTAAGCTTTTACTGCGTGTTTTGCGCTTTTTCAGGTGAATTTTCACATTTTTTCGGTTAATCGAGCCTCAAGCTCCACCGTTTCTACTCCCGTTAACGGCTACCCGTTGCAGGATTTTCCTACGCCCCTCAAGGGTGAAGATTTCGTCGAATCAACTTCTTGGAGGATTCCAGAAGATTCGCGGCCTACTTCGAGATGGCCCAGGATGCAAGTTCGTCGCCCGGACCCAAGCTGTTTCGCAGCTGCCCTGGATGCGGGCTGCAGAATGTGTTTAAGGAAGACGAACATTCGCGATGCCTTTACTGTCTTCATGAGGACAAGACTCATTTAGAGAAGGACTGCCAGTTCTGCAAGAACTTGTCGGAGCGGACCATGAGGGACCGTCGATCCCGTCTCGCCAGCTGGTTGGAGAAGGGCTCAACGGGTGAGAAGAAGAAGAAAGGGTCCGAGCGGGCTTCTAAGTCCTGTGTGGGCGCCCCGGAGATGGGAGCCCAACACCAGGCCAAGCGCCGCGAGTCCGCTGGCTCCGGGAGCGCCGAAAGGTCAGGCTCTTCGGTCGCCAGGCAGGGCGCACCTTCCCCGGCACAGTCAACCACGAGCCAGCGCTCCGGTTCGGGGAAGAGGAAGTCAGAGACCCCGGGTAAGCTTCGGGAGAAGCCCCGTCCGATCTCGGAAGAGGGGGAGCGAGGCGTCGCCCCTCCCCCGAAGGAGAAGGCCCGGGACACACCTAAGGTGGTGAAGGCCCCTACCCAGCAGGCAAAGGCCTCTATCGAGGCGATCGCGGCGACTCTGGCCAAGCCGGCAGAGACCCCGCCAGCGGAGACTGCCTCTGGGACTAGTTTTTCCCTGCCGCCAAGGATGGAATCCTCTTTTCAGCCCATCGTCGTGGCCGCCATGATGGAAGAAGCGAGGGGGGGGCACGGTAGCCTCCTCGAGCAGCAGAGATTGGCTCATTCCACGCCATGATCGCCAGGGCGTCCGAATTGTTCCAGCTCTGCCCGGAGGAGCAGAAAAAGGAAGGTTTCCTCTATCAGCGCCGGGAGGCCAAGAGGAAGACTGTCATTGCGGTGCCTCTAATTGATGACATCTGGGAGGAGGGCCTGTCGGTTCTCAAAAACCCCTCCACGGCACCAGCCAAACGGGACCGGTACGAGAAGAAATACCGGGTCCCCGAAACCGCTCCCCTGTACCTCAGGGCCCAGCCAACGCCAGACTCGGTCGTCTCGGCGGCGGCGAAGAAGAAAGCGGCGGGGTCAGGAGCCTCGACGTCGAATTCCCCACCGGACGGCGAGGGAAAGAAGTTGGACGCAATGGGGCGGCGGGTCATTTCGTCAGCGGCGACGACGATCAAAGCGGCCAACGCCCTGGCGATCGTGGCCCGTTACGACAGGGAGCTCTGGTTTAAGCTGGCCCCCATATTGGACTTCCTGCCGGACGACAAGAGGTCCGAGGCTCTGGAAATACTGCAAGAGGGCGAGGTGGCGTCGGACCACGCCATATCGGTGGCAACCGATATTGCCGATACCGGGTTCCGCCAGCCAGGCAACAGTGTTTGCCTACAACGAGGGGGTTGGCTCCGGGCGACCGACTTCCGTCAGGACGTCCACACCAGGGGTGGACATGCCATTCGACGGCAGCAACTTGTTCGGGAAGGCGGTGGACGAATCTCTCCAAGCCGTAAAAACGGACACGGAGACGGCCCGCGCCCTAGGAGCCCTTCAGCAATGACGGCCCTTTCGGAGCTCTGGAGGCAGACAGGGTGCCTCCAAGGGATCCAGCGGTGGCTCGTCGTCCTACCGCCAGGCGGCACGCTCCTCGTCTCAGGAGGCCTACAGGGGTCACGGCAAGCAGGGAGCGCCTCGCCGCCGTCGGCAAGGTGGCCAGGGCGGCAAGGCCACCACCTCCAAGCAGGACTGAACCGGCCGTGGTCTCGGGCCCCCACTGAAGCACCCCGGTGGGAGGCCGGCTGACGAATTTCGTCGGCGTGTGGAAGTCCATCTCCACTGACCGTTGGGTGCTGGATACCCTGGCAAGAGGACACTCTATCGAATTCCTGAAGAAGTGCCCTCACGTTCCACCTGTGGCCAGGAAGGAAAATCACGTCCCGCAACTGCTGTTGGAAGTACGGGCGATGCTCAGGAAAGGCGCCATCGAGCTTGTCCCGAAGAGGCTCCGGGGTGTACTCAAGGTACTTCGTCAGGAAGAAGACGGCGGTTGGCGCCCCATCCTGGACCTTCGTCGTTTGAACAAATACATCAGATCACAAAAGTTCAGGATGGTCACCCTCCAGCACGTACTGGGACAGCTGGAGGAAGGCGACTTTCTATCGTCGTTGGACCTGGAGGATGCATACTTCCACGTTCCCATCCTCAAAAGTCACCGAAAGTTCCTCAGGTTCGTCGTCCAGGGACACCACTACCAATTCCGAGCACTGCTGTTCGGATTGAAGTCGGCCCCCAGGGTCTTTACCAAGTGCCTAGCACCAGTGGCGGCGCGCTGCGCCTGCAGGGGATTCACGTCTACCCCTACCTGGACGACTGGCTCATCCGCTCAAGGACGAGGGAACTCGCCGTCGAACACACTGCGAGGACCGTCCAGCTACTCACAGACCTGGGATTCGCCATAAACTACCCAAAGTCCCACCTGGTGCCGTCGCAGGTAGCCCTGTTTCTGGGAGCGAAGCTCGATACAGTGAGGCGCCTGGCGGCCCCGTCGGAAGAACGGACGAAGACCATTCTAGGCAAAGTGCAGCGCCTGCTAGCCACGGACGTGGCCAGGGTGAGGTCCATCAAGTCCCTCCTGGGGATGATGTCCTCCTGCATCTACCTAGTGCGCCTCTGCAAACTACGGATGCGCCCTCTTCAAGAATTTCTCGACGCCTGTTGGATGCAGGCGACGGGCACCTTCGAAGACAGGGTCCCCCTCAACGAGGTGTTCCGGCGGGCGATTCAGTGGTGGGGCGTTCGAGCGCACCTCACGGCGGGCAAGGACTTTCAGACGCCGGCGTACCAGGAGATGGTGACGACGGACGCCTCCCTGGAAGGTTGGGGCGCCCACACCAGAGATCTCCACGCAAGAGGCATCTGGCTCCCGGAGGAGAGGCTCCTGCACATCAACGTCCTGGAACTCCGAGCCGTGTTCTGGGCTCTCAAATCGTTCCTCTCGTCGCTCAAGGGCAAGGTGGTGCGGATCTTCACGGACAACACCACGACAATGTTTTACATACGGAAGCAGGGAGGCACCAGATCCCCAGCCCTAAAGGAGGCACAGGATCTGTGGCACTGGGCGGTCAACCAGGGGATGTTCCTGGTTCCCTTCCACCTGGCAGGAGAAAGCAACACCATCGCCGACTCACTCAGCAGGGAGCTGCGCGCGTGTCACGAGTGGGAACTGCGCCAGGATCAGGTGGATCAACTCTTCCGACGATGGGGCAAACCCCAAATCGACCTGTTCGCAACAGCGACAAACTCGAAGTGCAAGAGGTTCGCTAGCAGGTTTCCCCAGCCGAGAAGCATGGGCGATGTGTTCTCGTTCCCCTGGGACGGCCTATACCTGTATGCGTTCCCTCCGTTGCCGCTTCGACTCATCAGCCTGCTCAAGAGGTCCCGGTGCAGGATGATCCTCGTCGCACCGGCGTGGCCGAGGCAGATCTGGTTCCCGGACCTTCTGGACTTGTCAACGTCCCCTCCCATCAAGCTGTCGGCGGACGCGGACCTTCTCTCCAGAGAAGGAGGCGCCATCTTCCACCACGACCCGGCGTCGCTGAACCTGCAGGCTTGGCTCCTGCAGCGCTAGAGTTTGGAGGCTACGATATACCGGCCGATTGCAGAGAGGTTCTTGCAAAGGCCAGGGCGTCCTCGACTCTCAAATGCTACGGTTATAAGTGGAAGAGGTTCTCTATCTGGTGCTGAGCACAGAAGATCAACCCCCTACGGATTACGGCCCCTCAAGTGCTGCCGTACCTGCTATCGCTGGCAAAGGCTGGGCTAGCCCATGCCTCCATTAAGATTCATCTGGCAGCGATCTCCAGATATACCAGAACCACAGGACTGACGTCCCTGTGGTCCCATCGACTGGTAAAAGAGTTTATGAAAGGACTGTTCCGGTCGTTCCGCCGGTGAAGGCCCCGGCCCCGGCGTGGGAACTTAACGTGGTGCTGACCAGGCTCACAGGGCCCCCATTCGAGCCGATGCACTCCGCACCGATGAAGTTTGTGTCGTGGAAGACTGCATTCCTGGTGGCCATTACCTCCGCACGACGAGTGGGAGAGATCCAGGCCCTATCCTGCAAAGCACCGTACTTGACTTTCCATGCCTCGAGGGTGGTGCTTAGGACGCACCCCTCCTTTATGCCCAAGGTGCCATCAGACTTGCATCTTAACGAGCCCTTGGTGTTACCTGTATTCTTCCCGTCTCCTTCGTCGCTGGCCGAGAGGACTTTGCACTCGCTGGATGTGGCTAGAGCGCTGAAGTTCTACGTGGACCGCACAAAGAGTTTCCGGAGGACATCACAGCTGTTCGTGAACTTTGGACCTGTGAATCAAGGGAAGGATCTCTCGAAGACTTCTATTTCCAGATGGCTCTCCGGCTGCATCATGCACTGCCACCGGTTGGCTAACCTACCGCTGCCAGGCCGTCCGAGAGCCCATTCGACCAGAGCGATCGCTGCTACTACGGCGTTCTTATCTGGTGTGCCCCTGCTGGACATCTGCAGGGCTGCTACGTGGAGGTCGACGCACACCTTCACGAGATTCTACTGCGTCGATCGGGATTCCAGGGAGGAGTCCAGGGTCGGCCAAGCAGTGCTGCGCAACCTGTTTGCTTAAGGTGAGCCTGGTGATGAGGTAAGAGATGCTTAATGTTGTGTTTTTTGTATTGCTTAATGTTGAGCCTTTTGCCACCCCCCGTGCTTGTGCCTGTGTGTACTGCTATTTATTCTTATATTCATGAGCATGTGAATCCATGCCAGACCCCATGCTGGAGAAGGAACAAGTTACTTACCTGTAACTGTTGTTCTCCAGCATGGGTCTGGCATGGATTCACATGCGAACCCTCCCGCCTACCCCTCTGCGGCTCTTCACTTGGTCATACTGCCTCTTCACGTGCTACCAAATCTGAAGATGGCTGCCAGAGGCGGGGCTTAGGTAGAGGGCAGTCATTGGCTGTGGTCAGTATGACCCAGAGATCAGTGATTGGTTACTACTACGAAAGACAGATCAGAAACGAAACTGATACTGATTTTTTCTTTACCGAGGATTCCCAGCCTGACGACGGGGAATATTCATGAGCATGTGAATCCATGCCAGACCCATGCTGGAGAACAACAGTTACAGGTAAGTAACTTGTTCCTTAGGGACCATTACACACAATTAAGACTACAAGTGGCAATACAAGTTCACCGTTGTGCCTATACACAAATTCAAAGACACCTTGAACTACATAATCTATTGGGAGCTAGACCATCTGGTTTCCGTCCACTCCATGGAACGGAAACTGCCCTCATTGATTTAAAGACCCAAATAGATTAACTGAGAGATCAAGGTAAGACAGCACTCCTCCTTTTACTTGATCTCTCAGCTGCTTTCGATCTAGTGGACCACAGGGTCGTTTGCAAACACTTGGATACTGCTGCACACTTCTCCACCCACGCCACTAAATGGATTAAATTCTTTTTGAGCGACAGAACAATGAGTCTTCTCCCCTTTGGCGGCAGCCGACCCTTCACCAATCACGTGAGGAGTCCCTCAAGGCTCTTGTGTCTCACCGACCCTATACAACATATTCACTAAACCCCTCTTCGATGATCTGGACCTTCTAGGTATCACCTACACTATTATGCAGATGATACACAGATTCTCCTCCCGCTTTCTGGGGATCACAGTAAGGACAGGGAGTTGGTGAATAGAGTGTACCTCATTATTCAGGCATGCATGGCATCCCATGGCCTCTGCCTGAATGATAAGACCGAGCTGATTATCCTGGGCACGCAGGCCAATATCAACAAATTAGGCAAGGACTACTCCATGTTTAACATAGATAGCAATAGCATTAAGGTTTCAAGAGAAGTAAAAACACTAGATTTCTATCTTGATTCCACCATCTCTTTCGCCAAACAAGTTAACTCCTTAGCTTCCACTACAGCTTATACCTGTAAATTAATAAGAGCAGGTAAACCCTTCTTATCTAACGATAGTTGCATGATCCTAGCGAGAGCCTTAATATTATCACGACTTGATAATTGTAATGCCCTTTACAGTGGTGCTAATAAAACTATCACCAAAAGGCTACAAATCTTACAAAACAATGCCCTCAGAGCTGCTCTAGGCATAAATAAAAGGGAACATACCTCCTCTATCAGACACCAATACAAATGGCTCTCCACCGACAAAATCCATCTAAAAATGATCTCCTTGACGCACAAAGCCCTCAATAACGCTGCTCCAAGCTACCTGATGGACAAAATAAAAAGAAAAATCTCCAGTAGGCCTACAAGAACTCCTAACTCCAACTGCTTGGTAATTCCTAGATTTAAACTTGCTAAAATTGGCGGCACCAGTTTCCCCATGCTAGCCGCCAAATGGTGGAATGCCCTGCCACACAACTTGAGAACAGACCAACCTTTCTCATACTTTAGAATGAATCTTATCAAACACCTCAATGACAAAAATATGTAATGTACTGCTAGACACTTGTGTTATGCTACTTTATCTGAATGTATATATGTATTATTAGAGATATATCACAAATGAAAATAACTATAGTAACATTGTATATAACTGACCGCCTCGCTTTAGAGCAATGCTTCAGTCTTTTGATCAGATCTGCTCCCTGCTAAGTCTGTACATACCTATCTCTCCATCACTGCAAATTATGTAACATTGTAATTCTATGTAACATTGTAATTCTATGTAACACTGTAAGCTTTGCATACTCTGCACTGCGCCCGGTTACCCTTGGGTCTGGCGCGCATTACAAATAAATAAACAAACAAACCAACCAACCAACCTTTGGTACAAGCCTGTACTACACTGTTAAAGTGGTAGCAGTAGCGGAGCAGCCAGACTTATCTCAAGAGCAAATGAGCAGTAGTAGAGATTACACAAAGGACTACAATTACAGTGACTCAAGCAAACACTGACTCAAGGTTTTTGGTTTAAAAAGTAAAAGTACATTTATTTCTAGACCATCTGTTCGTAAAACACTTCACTTCTATTAATTTAAATCACACGTAAAATACACTACACTCAACCAATTCACTTTGTGCAGTACAATTCAAGGTAAGTACCTTTGGATTTGACAGACCAGTGTTGTGAAAGAAAGACGTTACCGGGGGTACAGATGCGAACACTTTTTGACCGTAATGACAGTTCGATCTTACTAAAAATACGCCTACCCGCGGGAAGAAATGTTACCGGAGTTAAACCACACTTAGCACATGAATCAACACAAGAGAGTTGGCGTTAGAAATCATAGACAATACTTTTGTCAAGGCAGATGGAATCAGAGGGCACTTTCCTACAAGTGAGTAAAAGTCAATAGGCCTGCGCCAGTGTCAAGTGAAACAGGGTTCCTGTTGTCGAGGATCACACGGTTAGTACAGTTCACGATTCGAGATTGCCAGGAATACTTGGATATTGTCAAAAGAGGAAACAAAATTTATAAGAGGGAAGGAAGATAAGGACAAGCCTTTTGTGAGGAGAAAAGGGTTCACCCCAGTTGCTCGAGGTCAGACACAGTACCTTATTCAAAGTAAAGAAGAGCTGGTGCTACGGCAGTTGTTCCTGGTAGTTCCTGCAGACTCACGGTTCCTGTGGCTTCAGTCGTGGGGACAAGAAGGACGACGTCTGGAGCGATCTGCACTACCCAGGGATGAAGCCAGCAGCAGCAAAAGCAACGGTGAATAAAAGGTGCACTCTTTTAAAACAGGAGAGGCTCTTCAGGTGGCTATCCCGACCACTACAGCTGTGTGCAGCGATTTCGACCAAGAAGAGGATCCTCTGCCTGTGGAAGATGAGCTGGTTGATCCCACCAGGCTCAAGGGAAGAAGAATCCGGACTGGATCTTCTCTTGTCGTTGAAGGGTAGATAGCTCAGGACTGCAGCAGGGCTCCACCGGGACTCGGTAGTTGTAGCAGCCGTCGTCTTCTTCTTCGGTTCCTTGCAGTTCCAGTGGCAACTCTGACTTCCAGCCCAAGAGTCCTGCCTTTTAATGCAAAAATCCCCCATTCACACAGCCTGGCTGTCAATCTCACAGGAGGGGGGTTGTCCAGTCCGGACAACCACCTCAGCCAATCACGACAAAGTGTGACTTGTGATTCCAAGGATACCCTGTGCAGGGGGTGACTACACCCCTCCCTCACATTCAGCCCACCTAGACAACCAGGTGCCAAAAGGAGGGCTTCTTGAGAGAAGCCCGCCAAAAGACGGTGAACAAAGAAGGCAAACCTGGTTTGGCGCGCAAAGTAAAACACAAGAAGGACTTTAACAAAAAGAAATGGCGAATAAACCCGACTGGAGCCAAAAGAAAGAGCATTTGGTCAAGCGGGTTTATGTTCGAGGCTAATATAATAGCCTGGAACAGTACCACGTTTATATAGTATAATTGCGGTAGAAAATTAGGGTAGATACCACTAAGTCTAAATGTTAAAAGAGCAAAACAAAGCTCAGAGAGGCACAGACAAAAAGGGATAGGAGTTAACCCTTTCCAGTACTCCATGTAAGATCGGATGTACTGGGTCTGTAGTTTTAAATGACTATGTAAAGTAAATGGCAACTTTACCCATTTTATGGGGGACAATAGTCAGCCCCAGAAAAATGGAGTCGTGGGGAATTCTCAAAGACAACCCTGTGTCACTGTACTGAAGGTGCTGTGTAGCACACATAAAAGTGGGGTTCATGGAGTGGTGTCCTCCAGAGCCCACAATCACCCAAACATTAGAAATACACATGGCAAAACACATGTAAGAGTGGGAAAAATACTCACACTCTTACCAAGTGGAAAAAGTAAACTCCAGAAATCCCGCAAAGCTGCTGGGGGACTGACTAGGTGAGGGAAATTAGCCATAGAATGAGAATTCTCCCTAACAGTCTGGCCTCCTAAAATCCCTGCTAGGGATGATATCTGTACGTATTCCACTTCTTCCACACTGCCGGCTTCACATGCGGCCCCTCTTGGAATTCCTAGATGCACGGTAGTGATAAGTCTCAGGTTCCTGTAAGGCAAGATCCTGCAGACACGGCAGATCAAGGTTGCCCTCCGCTGGTGGTCGATCCAGACACATCTCGTCCAAGGCGCTCCCTTTTGCCCATCTTCACATGAAGTCATGGTCACTACAGACACCTCCCTGTAGGGCTGGGGCATGCATACAGGAAATCTACATGCCTAGGGGTCTCTCGACCGACAAGGAAAAGACTCTCCTTATCAATCTTCTGGAGCTGCGCAGTGTTTTGAGCCCTCAAGTCTTTCCTTCCCCAGCTCAGCTGTCAGATGGTCTTGATCTTCACAGACTACATCATCACAATGTTTTTTGTCCGCAAGTAGGGCGGCACCAGTTCTCTCTCACTGTCGACAGAAGCACATACACCAAGGCACTAGGCCCTGGAGCAGGGTATGTTCCTCATTCCGTACCACCTACCAGGTGTTCAGAACACCATGGTGGATTCCCTCAGCAACCCCTGTCACAAATGGGAAATACAGGAGGCCCAATCCTGCCGGATCTTCCATCTGTCCGCCACCTCAGAAATCAACCTCTTTGTCACCCACTCCAACAAGTGATGCATGTCATTTACCATCAGGTTGCCTCATCCGGAGAGCCTGGAGGGTGCCTTCTGGTTCCCCTGGGAGGGGAAGTTTCTCTACGCTTTTCCCCCTGTCCATCCTGATGCCTCAAGTGTTAAGTGCCTTCAGACAACATCATTGCAGGCTGTTTTTCATGGCCCCTGCCTGGAACAAGACAGTTTGGGTACTCCAACCTCCTCCCCTGTCCTCTGCTGCGGCAAGTAAGCTGCCTCCTCTGTGCAGTAGTTTTTCAAGGAGAGATGCCTCAGTGCTACACCACGACATGGCCTCCCTGTCCCTGATGGCCTGAGTCCGAGAATTCAGAGATATCCCACTGCCACAAGACTGCAAGGACATTCTAGCTAGAGCATGCGCTTCTTCCACGCTTTGATGTTACAGGGGTAAATGAGCACATTTTTCGCATTGGGATACAGCACGGGACCATGACCCATTTACCATTCAGCCCAAGGACATCTTGCCTTACCTCCTAGCCCTTAAACAATAGGTGTATCCTACCCTTATTTAACACAATCTAAGTTGAACTAAATTCTGGGGGAGCAAACACTCGACAATTTCTTTTCGGGAATGCTGTAAGTTGTATCAATCCACTAATGCTGGCATTTATCACAGGTTATAGTGAGATTGAGCTGGTTGGAGGGAGAAAAGAACAATCCTATAGTCACCCATAATTTTTGACAGATTGGGGATAATAAATGGAGTACTGAATTGGAAAAGTAATTTAGTCCAAAACTTGTGTGCATTTTCTTAAAATCTGTATTAATTTCTTCAAAGTGCATTATATCAATTCAAAAAACAATCATTCAACTTCATGATTCATTGTACAGAGAAATGGAGAAATCATGGACATTTTTCAAAACATTTAAACATGACAAACCAAAATTGAAATTTCAGCAAATGTTCTTGTAAATACAATAAAGGAAAAAATTAGGGGGAGGGGGAAACTCTAAAAGTAGTTGCCCCTAAGTATACGGGAAGTCTTTTCAAGTTGATTCCCTTCAAGACAGTTCATTTGTCCATAAGATTGGCTTGATCTTTACTCTGGGCTTCTGTGTTACCCGATATGTGGGTCTTTATGAGGTAAAAGAATTCTTTGCCAATGTAATGCTTGGCGAGCTTCTCAAGCTGTTCACGTTTCGGCGGTCTTGCATCTTTCGCATACATCCGCCTTCATCAGGGCATATTAGTTCAAGACCCTGTGTAGGTGTAGGAAAATAAAAAAGAGAGATTGAAATTCTCCCTCGCATAACCTGTCAGAATAGTTCTGACACCATGATCTAACTTATGTACCTCTGCTCAAACGGCTATGGTTTTACCTGCCCTTGCGCTTATCCCGAGGTCTGGGTTTGAGTGTGGTCCGGAAAGTCGAGACACCCCTTGTCCTCCTATGGGGCTGCTACTAAGTCGGGCCTGGCGCATTCCTCCATCAGAGTGCACCTCACAGCTATCTCACGATATACTCGCTTCTCTTCCACAACCTCTCTCTGGTCCAACCGTTTGGTCAAAGAATTCCTGAAGGGCCTCTTCTGTTCCTTCCTGCCGTTCTGGCGGCAAGTCCCGGCCTGAGAACAGAATGTTGTCCTTTCCAGACTTATGAGACCTCCCTTCGAACCTATGCATAAGGTTCCGCCCAAGTTCTTGTCCTGGAAGACTGCTCTACTGGTCGCCATCATGTCGGCTAGATGTGTGGGCAAGATTCAGGATTTTTCCTCCAAAGCCCCCTAACTGGTTTTCCACAAGTCCAAGGTGGTACTATGCACTACTAACCCATCATTTGTGCCGGAAGTTGCTTCAGCATTTCACTACAGTGAGCAAGCAGTGTTTTTCTGTTTTCTTTGGTTCCGCTTCCTCTTCTGAGGAACGCTGGCTGCATTCTCTGGATGTGGTGGGTCCTGAGAGGAATCTGGGCAATTTTGTCCCTTCTTCCAAGGGGGTGCCACTTCCTTTGTGGCTTGGGCGGTGAGCCTGCTAAGCAAGACCCACCCTATGGGTCTGAGAAAATGTGACAGCCCTTGTAAGATTCTGGAGAAAAATGGTCCCTTCAACTTTGTCCTCGCCCAACCCAATAGAAGTCAAAAGACCCAAATATACCATGGTAATCTGCTAAAGGAGTGGAAGGTGGACCCAGTGGAGGAAACTACTGTGACCATGGCCACGCTCCCGACAGATCAAGACCTAGAAACACAGCTAATACCTAGCAATCTACCACCATCCCAACAAAAAAGACCTCCATGATTTGTTGAAACATTTCCGAGAGGTCTTCTCTGAACAGCCAGGTAGAGTTAAACATGTTTTCTGCAGCATTGGCTCTTTCATGGATTCACATGCTGTGAATATTTCCTGTTGTCAGGCTGGGAAACCTCTCTAACTTTAATATAACGGTTTTCCTATGGAAAACTTCGACACTGAGTGTCCTATCAACATCTTTATGGGGGCTTTAGACTGCACCAATAGGACGTCCAGTATAAATAGCCATGCCCCCGCGGCTTCCATTCAGATTTCAACCATCTCCGACAGTATGGATCACCTTGTGTTCTCTCTTGAGAATTTGCTCTTCGCGCTGTTCTGGTGTGTTTCCAGGCCTGGTCTTTTCATCTGTGGGCCCGAAGAATACCTCCCCCGGACCTTTTTTATAATCGTTATTCTGGCCGTGGGAGACCTGTGGCCTCGAACGTTTATGAAGAAGACGGCCATGCAGACTGTCTGTACTGCCTGTACCCCAATCACTTTGTGGAGAACTGTGACATTTGCCTAGGGGCATGGCTAACTAGCCATGTAATAGGACGTGCCTGTAAGATCTGCTCCAGGGATCCGACATCGATCCGTAGAACATGCATTTAAAATGAACAACCTACTCCAAGAATGGAAACACGAGCGTGTGAACAGATGCTCTGCCATTACTATAAAAACTGAGCTGATCGTGTGAGCAGGAGAGGTGAAATTGACATCGAAGCTCTCGGCATCCCTGAAACAAAATATCCAAGATGGCGGGTAACAAAGGACGAGCGGCCGCGATGGCAAGATCAGCTGAATAAGACCAGAGCGTGAAGCGAATGCGGAAACATTGTATCCTGGAGGTCACGTGGACCTTTGCTTTCAGAACGGTGAGTGGCAGCAAGGTCGCGTGCTACTGTGACGGGCACAGAGCTGTGGGCGGACCCAGGCTTTGAGTGCGGGAGCCGCACGTTGAGAAAGGAGGGGACCGGCGTCTGGAGCCTGCGTGGCCTCCTCAGCTACAGGGGATTGTTGTGCGAGCGGCTCCCTGACGCTCGTGTATGAAGACACGTTGAAGGCGCTGGGGCCGTAGGACAACAGCGGAGGTGCGGCGGATGGCCCATGCACAGAAAAGCTGCCAGGAGTAATGCCGACAGGAAACTAAAGTTCCATGAAGGCGCGTCGGGCTCTCCATTAATACATGGGGGCACCCCCGCGAGCAAGACAGCTGTATTGAGGAGGCTTGCTGAGACAAGAGATTTATTGGCAGTTAGACCGAATAGAAAAGAGGAGCTGCACAGCTTGCTGGACATTTTTCCTGCACGATAGGTAGAATCAAATGCTAAAATAATTGAAGTGAAGCGCTACCATCACACAAGCGCGAGTACAACAACACGGGCATTACATAGAGGCGCCCCTTGCTGCATACAACCAATACTGGGTTGAATTGACAACAGCGGAGAGAGGTTCCCGCGCCGAATCATAGCATGGTGCGGAGCTGGTAAGAGGCGGAGAAGCCTCGAGTGAACACTGATAGCCCCCTGAGCCCGCGGCTGCAACCACTCGCGGAGCATCACTAAGCAAACCAAGGTCACTTAAAACAATTAATACGTGGCAAATCGAGCTGTGCAAAGAACAAAGGGACCGGCATAGTGCCAACTTAAAACGTGGGAGGGCATAACCCACCTGGGACTATGCTCAATGCATATGAATCCACACGGGCACACTGAGGATAACAGCCCTGGCCTATAATGACTCATTGGTGGTACAGCGAGATAGAGAAATAAAACTGCCACACCACAGACAAAATATTTTTGGAAACCAGATCAAGATAATAAGATGACGGGGAGAGTAGTCGAGGGCAAAAGCAAACAGCCCACGATGGAAGCGTTTGCTAAAACGCAGCAGTCTCCAGTGGCATCGGCGCACAGTGGAGCAAATGTACCCACGGAAAGTTCCCCGGCAACTGAAAATCACCAGATACTGACTGCCATAACAGAGCTAAGAGACTCATGGGGGATAGCAATGGCGGATCTGGGAACCTCATTGGAAGCTAAAATTGACGCAGTGGGGATTGAGGTCAATCTGATGCGACAAGACGTCAGGGCGCTGGCAGATAGAACAAGCAACCTGGAGAGTGCGGTCAAAACTAACACAGACACCAGCGCCGACAATGCAAAACAAGGTCCACATACTTAAGCAACAAGTGGCTAACCTGGAGAACCGTGCGGAGGAAGCCGAAGGAAGAGGACGACGGAATAACATTTGCGTGGTGGGCCTGCCGGAGGGAGAAGAAGGCCAGGATCCTACAAACTATGTGGAGAACATGATCGTGCAAGAAATAGGAGCTGACAAACTCTCGCAGGGATTCACAGTAGAACGAGCGCACAGAGCCCTAATGAGAAAACCGAAGCCTAGAGCCCCTCCCGGTGCAATAATTGCCAAGATACTGAACTATAAAGACCGCGAGAAGATCTTGGAGTACTTTCGCAAAGGGGGAACGATCCTAAGAGCTTCGGCTACCATCGCAGCGTATCCTGATTACAATGTGATGGTCCAAAGGCAGCGGTACAGCTATGTGGCGGTGAAGAGGACGCTGCGCACGGCCGGCATTGGGTATATGCTCCTGTACCCTGCAAGATTGAAAATATTGCACAAAGGCAGAATGTTCTTTTTTGACACCCCGGAAGAAGCAGCTACATCGCTGGACCTGCAGCCCTGCCGGGAACGAGAAGAGGAGCGAGCCCAAGAAGAGCACGATAAGTGATTGGGATATTATATGTATACTGGCCTATCCCATTAGAGACTTGATAAGACATTGATAGACGGGTGCGGAAGCCTAGTGTTGAAGCCTGGTTCTGACATTCCTGATTGGGTTGATACTTAACGGACTGGAATATAGAGTATTGAATATATGAGTAAATTGGTCAGCATTGCGTGGTTGAATTGTAGCAAGGAGTGGTAGGAAACGGGCACCTTACCCCCCCAAGTAGTAGTAGTAGCAGGATAGCCATTAGGGCGACCCCACCCTGCTGAGCTTCGAGTACAGGCTATCGCCAGAAAGAGCTAAATGCGGGGGTGCCTGAGATCCAGGGATGGAGCTGGGCGACAGTTGGGGGGGGGGAGAGTAAAGTTGGGGAAGGGAAGGGAGGCGGGAGGGATGGGAAAAGGGGAGTTTGGGGTGTTTGTAGTTAAGGGGAGTTTGATTTGGGGAACGAGCCTATATGCATTGAGATGGAAGTGCGATTTGGACTGCGCCGGTAGGGGGGGAGAGGGTACTCTAATAGGCCATGGGGGACCTTAAAATAATTAGGTGAAATGTCAGGGGGCTGAATAGCTATTTAAAAAGAAACAAGGTTATGCTGGACCTGCGAAGTCAAAAAATAGACATTGCACTGTTGCAGGAGACTCACCTGACAAGGGAAAAGATGGAGAAGGTTGCGAAAAAATGGAAAGGGGTTGTGGCGGGCTCGTCATACTCTGCTTATGCTAGAGGAGTGCTTATCTGGGTTGCGCCGCATGTCCCGTTTCAACTGTTGCGGGAATCAGCGGAGACGGACGGATGGAAGGATGGTCATAATAAGGGGATTGGTAGATAATAAGGAGATGAGCATTACAAATACATATGCCCCGAATCAAAATACAGCGGCATATTTCAGAACGTTGTGCACTAATCTCAGCATGTGTATGGGGAGTGCGGGGATCTAGGGGGGGGAGACTTTAACTGTGTACTAAATCCGAGATTGGATAGATCAGATGGGAAGATGGATAGACCCGCCCCAGCTGCGAAAGCGCTACTGACATTAATAGATGATTTCAGTATGGAAGATGTTTGGAGGATGAGGCACCCCCAAGAAAAGCAATATTCGCATTATTCTGCCCCGCAGTAGTTGCATACAAGGCTGGACTATGTCTTTGCCACATCAGAGGTATTGAGAGAGATAACACAGGCGGAATATAAAGCGAGGGTCCTTTCAGACCACTCGCCCTTGGTCCTCGGATGGCAATACTTCCCCCCGAGAGCAAGGATCCCGACATGGCGCCTCCGAGCGGAGGCACTCAGAGACCCCCTTTTTAGGGAGGATATGAGAGAAAAGATTATTAACTATTTTGAGACAAATACTGGCAGTGTGGACTCTGCAGGTACATTATGGGAAGCCTTAAAAGTTGTGATGAGCGGGATAGTCATTGCAAAATGTAAAGGCCTGCAAGGTGGGATCTTGGCTGACCTACAAGACGCAGAAAGGGATCTGGAAAAGGCACTGAAGAGAGTAAGTAACACGAAGGAAGATACAGAGCTGATACTTACACTGCAGCAGAAATGCGTGGGGCACTGGGAGAGACTGTGTAACCTCAACTATAAAAAATATTTAGAGAGGCAGCATGCAGGAGGGGATAAAACAGGAAGGCTTTTGGCATGGTTATACAAGAGCGAAACTCCCAGACACACGATTAGAACGATAACGAGAGAAGCTGGTAGTGTAGCTGACACCCAAGAGGGAGTTAATCAGGAGTTTGCAGACTATTATAGGGTACTATATGGAGATGAGGAGGGAAGTAGACATGAGGAGATAATAGAAACACTGGAGGACATAGAACTTCCTACGATAAGGGTTGAGGAAAGAGAGGAGCTAGGTGCACCGATTACTTTGGAGGAGTTGGGAGAAGTGGTGAGGCAGCTGCCTACTAGTAAGACTCCAGGGGCGGACGGGCCCCCAAGTGAATTTCATAAAGTATATAGGGAGGAAGTGCTCCCCCCAATGTTAGAAATGTCAAATGAAGCGTTTGAGATGGGATGGCTGCCGGAGTCACTTAGAGAAGCGATCATAATACCGCTTCCCAAACCCAACAAGCCTGGGCATAGCTGTGGCTCCTAAAGACCTTTGTCGATGTTGAACCAAGACAGCAAGATATTGACGGCTGTCTTGACAAACAGACTGTGGAGAGTTACTGGCAAACTAATACACCCCGACCAGACGGGCTATGTCCCGAATAGAAATATAACTCATAATCATAGACGACTCCAACGGGTTGTCGAATGGGGGAGTAAGAACGAGGGCGAAATGGCAATTGTGTCCTTGGACACGTTAAAGGCCTTCGATTCGGTCAAGTGGCCATGGCTGCTGGCGGCCCTGGCGGGCTATGGTATGGGGCCTGGATACTTAAGGTGGGCGAAGATACTATATAGTGAACCGCTGGCTAGGGTCAAAACTGGATCAGTGATATCTGAAAAATGGCAACTTAGTAGAGGCACCAGACAGGGGTACCCATGGTCCCCAATGCTCTATATACTGGCCCTGGAGCCCCTTAGCAATATACCTTAGACAACAATACGATACTATAGGTATCGAGGTGGGTGTGGAATGGCACTTGATCTCCTTATATGCAGGTGACTTGCTGCTGTACTTGAGGCACCCGGAGGAAACTCTCCAGTACATCCAGTACATAAGGGAATCCCTGTGGGACGGCTGCCGGTGTTACAAACACCATGGGCGGTTAGTACTTTCCGTTATCTTGGGATAGACGTGTACCACACGGTGGAAGAGGAGCACAGGCACAATACCGAGGTAGCCATTGAGAAAATCGATAAGTGTATGCAATTCTGGGTGAAGTTGCCGCTAGCAATGATGGAACGAGGGGCAATTCTTAAGATGGTGGTCCTACCTAGGCTCTTACATTATTTTGGGAATATTCCATACCTGATACCCAGGAAGTTCTTCACTAAACTGAACAGCACGTGTAGGGATTTCCTGTGGCATGGTACCCGGAATAGGGTGGCACTATGGAAGCTGCAGAACGTTTATGAAAAAGGGGGAATAAAACTGCCTAATTATGAGGTTTATTATGAGCGAGCCAGCTGCAATATGTTGCCAAATGGCTCTCAGATGAACAGACTCCCGAATCCAGGTTGTTTGGACAGGATTGTGCCCCATTTTATTTAAGAGAGATGATCTGGCTGCCCAAGACAGAAATGGAAGCGCGACCTAAGATGATGATTCTTGGGTGGAAGATGTGGCGCCGGGCATGTCAGATGATGGAAAACCCTTTCCCGAGCTCCCCGCAGGTACCACTAGTTGCACTGGCAGGGGGAGATAGGCAGCTGAGTATGATAATCAGGAACCACTGGAAGTCGGTGGGGTTAGTGACAATGGGAGATATCTGGCGAGAGGGGACTATCATAGATTTTGAAGTGCTGGGGGAGGAAACGGGGTTACACACGGGCCAATATATCACGTGTCACAGAATGGTGCAGAGAATTAGGAGAACATGGCCCGAAACGGTACTGGAAGAAGAACCAGATGCTATCATAGATACAATTTATGATATAACGGAGGGCGGGCATGAGATCTCTAGACTGTACGAGATGATGATGTCCAAATTGGGAAGGAATTAACACAACTAAGACTAGACTGGGAAGCAGAAGTAGGAGCCTTGATAGAGGATGGGATGTGGAAACGTGCCCTGGGCTACCACAAGAAGGTGTCAAGAAATGCGAGACTAAAACAGATACAACTATATATTACGCACAGGGCATATATGACACCCCAGAGGATATCTAGGTTTGAAAATGCTGGAAGACAAGCATGTCCCAAATGCGACGAAGAAAAGGCTGGCATGGTACACATGTTTTGGTCATGCCCAGTAATTGAGCGTTTCTGGGGTGAAGTAGCACAGAAACTAGCGGATAAAGGGGGGTCACGATTATTATTGAAAGAGCCTGGGCCTGCTTGCTGGGGGGGTTCCCCAGATCGCAGAAACTTAAGCATGTTAGAAAATTGAAAGATCTAGCATATGTGCTCGCAAAAAGGATTGCCATGGGATGGAAGAAATGTCACAGGCCGCGTGTGGAGGTGTGGTGGAAGGAGTTGCAGAAATGGATGGAGGCAGAAACCATGGTATGGCAAGAGGCGGGCATTGTAGGGGGAGAGAAGGAGGCGGGAACCCTGATGGCATGGAAATCATTAATAGCGGAATCGTTCCGAACGACACAAGATCTGACCGAATCCGCAAAATGTGAGACCCCACCACGAGAGGCAGATACAGTGTGCGTGGAATAAATAGGCTCGTAGGGGAGGGTGGGTGAGGGGCGCAGTGACCAAATTAAGCAATGAACAATTGAGCTGTTGATGTTTGCACTGCGTGTTTGGTTTGTATTGTTTTTGTTTGAATAAATCAATAAAATTGTTTTTAAAAAAAAACTGTGACATTTGCCTGGGGTTCTCGGAGAAGACGCTCAAAGACCTTAACTGGCGGTTGATTTGCTGGTTGAAAGAAGGGGCCTATCTGGAATCGGAAGTAGGATCGGCCCGCGGGGGCAAGTCCTCTACTCCTTCGGCGAAGAGGGTTTCCTTCGCATCAGAGGGCGCAGTTGGCAGAGCCAAAGCCTAAGAAGCAGCGCACGGGGACAGGTCCGGCGTCCGATTTAGCAAAAGGTGGCGAGTCTTCCGTGGCATGGCCGGTGCAAAAAGGCACAGGGTTGGGAGGCCCCTCTCTCTTGGAACGTCTGCACCGTGGTCTGAGAAGTCAAAGGATTTGGTTGGCTGGCCGGAGAAACCAGCGGGACCATCGCACAAGCCCTCGGCATCGGACAAGGATAAGTCAGTCACATTTGTCCTCGTTGGCGAAGAAGTCGTTTTTGAAGGACTGGCATCATTTCTCTTCTGGCAAAGAGTCTTGCAGACACCACTCCAGGTCTGCGTCTAAGCGGTCCTCTTTGCTGGCGAAAGCCAGGGTGCCGGCTGGGGCCTCGATTCCGACGATGAGCTCTTCGACGAGGGACCCCCTGTCGACGACCATTTTGCTGCCAGCAATCTCTTCATCGGCCATGCCAGCGACGACCCTGTCTACGGCCTTGCTGTTGACCACAACGTCAATGACTGCCTCGACGATGGCTGCTTCAACGGAATTGAATTACTAAGGTCTTCGGCTCCTCTGGTGGCAGATGGAGGTCCGTTGCTTTTGGGGGAAGTGCTGTGGCAGTTTGAGACAGTCTTTGCTCCTTTGCTCCCGATGGAGATTCTCCAGCAAGACCCCTCGACCTACGACTTTGCCTCGAGTCCGGAGGATGAGGGGAGGGTCATCGGTTTCTCGATCCTTCAGTGTTGGGCATGCAGCCGGCAGTTCCATCCACATCCGGCAGCCTGGGGGCTGTTCAGCCTCAGTATCCGTTGGTCAATCCGGACTCCCTGCTCTCAATTCAGGTGCTGACTACACTGCAGTCTCTCCCGGGACAGTTGGATGCCCGGCTCCCGGTAGTCCAAGCCCTGGTGGGGCCCCTGGGGCAGGATTTGCCAGCAGTTCCCTGGCAGAAGGACGTTTTTGGTGGCCCTCGCCAGGGTCAACCGTGAGAAGTCTCCCCCGGGTCGGCCGCCTGTACCATCGCCTAGATGGTTCACCCCTCCTCGTAGGGATCAGGATGAAGGGGAGCTGGTGGAATCTGAGTCCGATAGCTTTCCACAAGACACGTTCTTGACGGTCTTGTCACCCAGGAGGTCAGAGACCTGGGATATCGGACCCAGAGGTGGATCCCCCGAGCAGCCCGGCACAGCCTTCTCTGCCAGGTGACGTGGGAGCCTTTCATGCCATGATGGCAAAGGCTTGCCATGAGTTTGGCCTCACTCCGGAAAAGGAGAGGAAAGACTGTTTTTTGTTTGATCATAAGGGGAAGATGCAGAAGGCCGTCTTCTCTATCCCCATCTTGGACCACGTGTGGCAAGAAGGGCTTCGCACGATGCGCTATCCATTCACGGAGCCTGCTGTCAAGGGCCGCGCAGAGAAAAAGTTCAAGGCGCCAGAGTCAACGCCAAAGTGCCTCACGTTGCAGCCCACTCTGGAGTCAGTGGCAGCCAGTAGGAAAGCGTGTAGCCAGCATAAGTGTGCGACTCCCCCGGACAATGCTTACAGTTTGGGCTTCGACGGTGAAGGCGGACAACTCATTGGCGATAATGGTGCGCTACGACAGAGCAATGTGGCACAGATTGGCTCCGCTGCTGGACCATCTGCCTGAGCAGCAACGGAAGGAGACAATGCTTCTGGGTCATGAGAGGGAAGAAACCTCCAATCATAGCATTAATATTGCTGTGGACCTGGCAGAAGCCGGGTTAAAAGAGATTAATAATGGGGTTGTCCTCCAGCGGCAGGCCTGGCTGCTCTGTACCGATTTTCGACCTGAGGTTCAGCACAAAGTGGTGGACATGCCTTGCGAGGGAGAGCAGCTGTTTGGGGAGAAGATTGACAAGGCTCTGAAGAACATAAAGGATGAATTGTATACTGCAAGGTCCCTGGCGACGCTGCAGGGTAGGTGTTCATTTCACCCCTTTCACTTGTTTCGGGGAGCCTCGGGGAACACCAGGTTTGTGGGATCTTGCGACAAAGGCTTATGATCGCTCCAGCTATTTCTCCCAATGTTTCCGATGATCTTTCCAGTCAGCTCAGCGGAACAAGGACTATCAAAGTCAGCGAAAGTCCTCCGCTAATAGAGGCCGGCAGTCCAAGCCTCAACAATGAATGCCATATGGGCCGTCAACTCAGAGGGAGAGTGGCGCACCGTGTCGACGAGTGGCGGTTGATTACGACGGACCGATGGCTGCTGGATGCAGTCCAATACGGCCACTCGTTAGAGTTCCGACGTCCGCAACTCCCTATTCCACCAGTGAAGGTATCAGAGCCGCATCTACAGGTCTTGCGGCAGGAGGCGTGTTTAATGCTGCAGAAGGGGGCGATAGAGAAGGTCCTGGCGTCGGAGAGAAGGGAAGGAACCTACTCTCGTTTTTTTGTCATCAAGAAACCGAATGGGAAATGGCACCCCATTCTGGACCTACGACCACTGAACAAAAATGTGAAGCGCCAAAGGTTTTGGATGCTAACGTTGCAAGACGTCACACAAACTGTTCAGCCTGGGGAATTTTTGGCGTTGTTGGCTCTTGAAGATGCTTATTTCCACATCACGATGCACACCAAACATCGCATGTTTCTACGGTTCGTGGTCGGCGACGAGCACTACCAGTTCCGGGTTCTCCCCCTTTGGCCTCAAGTCGGCACCCAGAACGCTCACCAATAGGACCCCTAGGGAGGGTCTTGCTTAGTGGGCTCACTTCCCTAGCCTCAAAGGGCGTGTCTCCCAAGTGGGAAGACGGGACGAATTTCCCAAATTTGTCACATACCTCTTGCGTTAAGTGAGAAGCTCCTCCCTATTGGCCACCCCACCACCAAACTTGTAGTTTGTCAGTCCAGAAACGTGCCAGTTAACGTTATTTCCGCCATGTTAATTTTTGGGCTACCAAACATGTAATGAGGTCCCATGTGCAAGTTTGTGGAATCGTACTAAGGGAATCACTTCCCCTTTTAAGGGATTTGTGTAAAGAATTAAAACTTGTTTGCAGAATCTGAAGAGGACTGAAAACCTTACTTTGATAAAGTCTTCGAAACCCACATTACTGATGAACAGTACTTGGGAGCAACCCAAGTAGCTTTGGCTAGAAGAAGCTTGAATGGAAAGGCTACTGCTCTGGCTAATTTTTATGTTAATTGTTTTCTAAAAGTGATATTGCCAGATAACGGTAAGGTTTTCAACTGAGGGCTGTTTTTGATTTCGACAATTGACAAGCACCTGTATTTTCCTTTTTAGGCAGGGAAAATCTCTCCTCGCAATAAGGACATGTCAGCATTTTCTCTTTCTTTAAAATAACACCCTTGAAATGTTAATCTGTAGTCCGACTCCTTCTTCTGGTTCACTAGAGTGCTTTGAAACATTATGATCTCGCACAAAGTCATTCCGGAATATCTCTTAGCTCTTTGTGACATTTGGCTCCTCTGGAATGGGTAACAGACTTTCCAAATAGTCAGTTGCTTGGTGGATTTCCTCCTGCATCTCCGTCTGTCAGCGTCAGGCGGGCAGGCCTCTCCAATCCAATGCTGGAAATGGAATGAGTTGCTTACCTGTAACTCTTGTTCTACCCCATTGGTAGTTTATGTAGATTCACATGTGACCCTCCTGCCTACGCTTCTTGGCTCTTCTTTGCACGTATTGCCACTTTACTTGCGCTATGCCAAAATCTGAAGATGGCCTCCAGGGGTGGGGCTAAGGGAGCCTTTTCTTTTGGCTGTGGACAACATGACCCAAAATGACTAGGCTAGAGCACTAAAGTGACTGAAGTTTCAATTTTAAAAATAAACTACTCCATGCTACTGAGGATTCCTAGCCTGACGTGGGGGAATATTCATGCAGCATGCAAATCTATGACAGATACCAATGCTGGAGAACAGGAGTTACAGGTAAGTAACATATTCCTTACTGGCTCATGCAAATGACACAGTTCTTATTGCATGCACACCTACAGCCCTACAAAAATAACTAGATGATTATGTAGGGTTCATATCCGGCAGGAAACTAAAGGTAAATGTTCATGGAGAAGTGCTTCAAGATGGCCGCCTTTTAGGTGGACCACCTTGAATGGTTCTGGTCTTCTAGCCCAGCAAAGAAGCTGGAGTACTCTGGAGAGAACATACATTTTGCAAGTTCTATGAATTCTGATCATTTTTTATATTAAAACATGTCATCATCTGTTCATATAGCTCCATATGCTCCCAGACTGAATATTTGGCAGTTTTATGGTACAAGGTCATGAAGCTCCTAATAGCTTTAATCTGTTTAATGGGGTCTTTCACCAGAGTCCTCTTTTGTTTGTTAGCCTTCTTTTGCCGGCGGACCCGAGTCCATTCGCCCTCAGACTCAGAGCTGCTGCTATTTGAGTTCCCCTCTCTATCCTCTAGGCGCTCCCTAATTCTTTGAGCTTGGGAGTCACTCCTAGAATGATGGGCCCTAGTCTCATCTCCCCTGTTGTACTTTGGGCTCTCTGGGTCACTCCTCTTGGACTGCCTCTTTCACACAGGAGAGTAGTCTTCTGACTCATTGTTAAGATGGATTTCTGAACTCTGACCTGGTGGGCAGAGGTTCAGAAGGCCAACCTAGTTTCATGGAACAGGGAAAACCTTCTGGACAAGCCAGACCAATCAAGGTAGCTATGGCGGTGCTCAAGAGTAGGTCTCAGGAGTGGTGAGGGTGACTGAAAGACCTCAATGAGTAAAGGACACTTATAAATCACTCCCAGTCAGGTGTATATGCATTAAAAATACACATACATTTATTATTGGTACTCTTGTTCAGAAGGGAATTGCCATAGCATTTTGGTGCTGGACTGCCCATGTGGGTGGGACAAAGACTGATATGCAAATGGATATTTCCCATCTGTGAAAAGTACAGTGAGCTGAAGTGTGGCTGGGGACTCTCGAGTGGGTACCATCCCAAAGAACAGGTCAATGAGCCATGTTTGTTCACGCAGAGTGGCGCCTCTGGACTATTTTCTGTTCATTTATTCAAGGCCTTTGAGTTTCAACACAATAGTTATCAACAGTAACACTTTTAAACCAACACAATCCTACTAACATACATATATACAAGACCAAAGGGGCCTAAAGGGATATTGCACAAAATGGGTCCACAGCCTAGAAAAGGCAAGGAAGCAGGTAGTGCAAAGAGTCTTTCGGCAGTTCTGCAACAAACACCATCCTAACTGAAAGGCAGTCCAGTCCCTAAGAAGAGGGGAGCCCATTGCTCAAATGTATTTGCGATTCTGCCGCACGTGGTAATGCAGATGGCCAAAACGGGGTCTCTTGAAGGGTCTGTAGCAGCTCAGGAAGGTGGGTGAGGTGATGCAGAATAAGTTCCCACTATTTGTGGAGGGTCCCCCCAACAGGGCAGAGCAGGTTCCAGAGTTCGGGAATAGTTTGCTAGTTTGCACTAGCAGTGGAAAGGAGAGGGGCCCTCGGGGGCCACTCATGCGTAAAAATGGATGGATGTGCTAGGGGCCCCCTGTAAGGGTTGTAATTATTCACTGACTCCCGGCGCACTCTGGACCAAACTTCAGCAGTCGAGTCCACTTCGGTTGCAGGTTCAAATGCACCAATCTCACGGCTCTGCGGCTTTCAGCGATGAAGATACAGCATTGATTCCCAAACGGGACAGTGGCGATTTCTCCGCGCCTCGTGGATGGATCAGACCAGTTCCGCTGTAGCAGGCATCAGGGCACAGAGGACCACAGCTGCAATTAACTTGCAAAGTTTGTGTCCATGGCTGGGCGACACGGTAACCGCGTTTTCTCCGGTTCGGGCGCACTCACTTTACTCCAGACCTAGGAACGCCAAGTTTACATAATTCGGTGTCAGAGTGCCGTGAACACAGATCTTGCGCGCTACCAAGTTTCAAGGTCCTCCTCGAAACGGCAGTGGTGACAGAGCAAAGGTCCTGCTTAAGCTGGTCAGCCCACCGGTTGGCCCAGGGACACTTCCGAGAAGTCTTACTTGCCGGTTCTGATGAAGGTTCAGAGAATAGTTTGGACCCACTATTCCAATTAGTCGAAGCGTCTTCGCAGATCTTATAGGACGACCAGATGCAGAGCGGTCCCACGGGACGACAGCAGGCTCAGGGTGCCAAACCTTTCAGCGGGTCACCAGCGGTTCCTCGACTCAGCTTCTTAGTTTCAGGATACTTCGATCCTATCCTTCGTACAGTGATCGACATGGCATGGGTGTTTGAAGCCTCCTCTTATCCAAAATCTTCTTCGCGCCAAAACAAAGAGGACCCAATGGGGATCTGCTCACATACAGGCACACCATATGTGGACCAATCATGGACCACAGTGATACCAGGCATTCCCAGCACACCAGACTTTCTGGCACACAGGATGTGTATTGGAACTAGGCGGTCCAGCCCACATCCTTGGGGCGCACACTCAAGGCATGCAGAAGCCCGCGAAAGCTTGGTGCTTCGTGGGAAAATGCATGCCCAAGTAAGGACTGACCCGGGTCGGCTCGACCTGGGGAAGGTGAAGGGGCAAGATGTCCAAAGGACAGGACAAAGAACCTCGTGGCATGGTCATTTTGGAGCCAGCCCACCTAACCGTACCAAACGTGGTAATTGTGGTTTACCTGGCAGGACAAGGTTAAAAAGCTACGAAAAGATGAGCTGCCACCAGCCCTGTACAAGGCACATCTGCACTTCCCCTAAAAAAAAATCCTTAGAGAGTAACCAGGGCCTTTAGAAATGACAGGAAGACCCAAGTGCACTGTACTGTAAGGTACTTTGTGCACTTGCAACATGTTGCAGAAAAGTTGCAACATTGACAAGGATTAAGGGAAACAAAGTATCCCAGTACTGACTGTCTTTAAGGGAATGTCAGTTTCCCCATAAAAAGTGAGTGAAAAGCCCAGAGGAGTACAGCAGAAGGCTGTTCTCCTCTGGTAAAGTCAGAGTACGGTGTTTAAACAAAGCAAAAAGTTGGTGGGTACACAACTGGAGGGAAAATTACATGGAATGGAAATCTATCCTAACAGTCGCTGAGCCGCTTGGATCCACCACGCCGGTTCCAGCCTTACTGCCTCTCGTTCCTTGCAGAGAAGTGCAGCTCTCTCCCGCCAGTAGCTCAACAGCAGACTGCAGCTTCCTACTGCTGTTAACCATCAACTACAATGGGCCTCACCCCAGCTGTCTAGGGGAATGAGGTATCCTGCTATTCTGGAAAACCCTGTAGACTGCACGCCCCAGCTTCCCTCCTCTGCTGGGCCAGTCCTCCTTTGTGTCTGTGAGAGTGCATCGCACTGTGAGCCCAAACTCTCCTGGTCAGCTGGGCAGTTTCTTCCCCTTGTGTTGGGCCAGTCTCTCCTCCTTGTACTTGTCAGAGATTGTGCTGCTTTTGGGAAAGTGTCCCAGTCTTCTCTCTTCTGGCTTTTCTGGACTGGCTTTTCTCCTGTCACATGGTTGGCCCAGGAAAGGCTCCCCTCACACTTCCTGAGTCTTTCCTTGCTTTTATATTCGCTCTGGCCCTTAAGATTTGGGGAAAGACAAGACCTCTGATAATGGTTCTCATTAGGAGTGATCATTGTCGCTCCTCACCTCCTCTCGTCTCAGTAGTTGGAAAAAGACTAGGCTGCTGACAGTTTTCATTAGGACTGATCAGCATTCCTTCACTCCTCTCCCTCGTTACAGTACTGGGAAAGTGATCTTCATTGAGGTTACTCTTATTCTTCCTCGTCCCAGTACTTTTTAGGTGATTGGTAACGGGAGTACAACTAATTAGACTATCAGGGAGGGATTGTTCTTAGGGTCACTGGAAGGTGGTTTAGGGTCCCTTGATGGCAGGATTACTGTGTTCCATCTGGGGAGTCCACTTCACCTTCATTAGGATTGTCTCCCACCACATGGTTCTCCCTCGGGCAGCCATCCCCAGGTTCGGGATCAGGTAGCAGCCGCCCATCCCTGGCTGCATGGGGGTGGACATTCCCAGGGGAGACAGTGGTGACAACGCCAGATTCATCACATGTTTCTCTTACCCTTTCACAGGGGTCCCAGACCCCTCTGGTCTGTCTCTGACTTGCTTTGGGTCTCAGCCCCTTGATTATTTATTCCTTCGCTCTTGTGTGGGTCCCTGACCTTTGTTGTTTGCTCTTCTGGGCCTTGCCCAACTTCATATGGGTTCCAGACCATGATGTGTTGCTTTTGCGGATTATCCACCCCAATCTTACTCAATGTCCAAGTGAACAGACCTTGTGTACTCGCCTGCCAGGTATTGTTCTACATAAAATACAGTTTGTTTCACTTTCCCTCCCCTTGGCTTTCTCAAGATCCCAGACCCATTTACTTTGGCTTAGCTTCTTTGGTTCACTTGTGTCCCAGACCCCTTGGTATTGACTCTCCAGGACACTTGATTTACTCTCCTGCCAAGCTTCTACTGATGTGACATATGTTTGTGTCCATATATTCCTGTTGGGGTCCTTGACCTGCATGTTATCTGCCTCTTTGCTTTTATCCCAGCCCTCTTCATATTGGTCCCTCAGGACACTTTGTTTACTCCCCTGCTAAGTGTATACTGGTGTGGCATATGTCAGTGCCCTTCTATTTCTCTTAGGGTCTTCGACCCGTGTATCATCAGCTTTACTTCCTATCGGGTCCCGACCCTTCTTAGGCTCTCTCGTTTGGTCCTCAAGCCCTCTCAGATCCCAGGCAGAACCCGTACCTTGTTTTCAGGTTCCTGCTGCGTGGTGTCTTGCTCAGGCTTCTCTGACTCTTTGAACGAGCCTTCGATCCTTCTCTCTCTCTCTCTCTCTCTCTCTCTCTCTCTCTCTCTCTCTCTCTCTCTCTCTCTCTCTCTCTTCTCTGCAGTCCACGTCCCAGCTTCAGCAAGATGGAATGTGCGGCTTCATTCCTGTGGCCGTCCCAAATCGCCTGGATGCTTGCTTTCGCTTCGGTTTCACATGCGCTATTGGCTCTTGGCAGCAATTTAAGAGACGGTGGCTTTCCTCCGTTCCTTTCTGTAGCTTTTCCCCATGTCTCTGTTTACAGCGCTCAAACTTCGCTCCCGGCTCCTCAGGGGCAAGCTCGACCAATGGTTAAGTCCTTCCTCTGATTTGTACTCGGTATAGCCAATAGGCATTCTCCAACAACTAGATCATGCAATCTGGCTCTGGCCGATGGTCCTTATTACGTCATCCTTCCTCCTCGTCACAGTACTGAACCAATGTCTCACCATGAAGTTCAGTAGCACTCTTTCGAGGGGATTGGGTCCTCCGACGTATTCCATATCTATGACATGTAATCACCACAGCTGTGCTGCTTCGGAAACTTTTCGGCGTCTGCGTCCTGCGTCGATGACGTCGATGCGCCGTCGTCGAGGACCTCCTCCGACGTCATCCGATGTGATAAGTAGGACGCACGACGCCCATAGCCTCAGTTCCGTTTTTTCCGCGAACGTGTTGCTTCGTGTTTCTCGGTTTAAACGCCTCGACTCTTTGGAGTTCTGTTCTTCTCGGTTCTTCGAACCTGTTCGTTTGTGAAAATCCTTCTGAAGATGTCTACTTCGTCTTCGACCCCGCGTCCGGGTTTCAAGAAGTGCGGGGAGTGTGGGTCCAAGATGTCGGTGACGGACTCGCACGACGCCTGCCTCTGGTGCCTCGGGGAGGCCCACGACACGGATGACTGTATCGACTGCCAGTCGCTCACGTCCAAAGCCTTACGCGAACGTAAGAAGAAGTTGTCGGTAGGTCGGGTGTCCAAGCCCCGGAAGTCGAAGTCTGCGGGGCTTTCGACAGATGATTCGAGGGGTGACTCTCCGTGTCATCGTCGGAAGTCTCGTGGGTCTCCTTCTAGGAGTCGGTCTCGCCACTCCTCAGCCTCTTCGAGGCATTCTCGGAAGCGCCGACACTGGTCGTCTTCCAGGTCCTCTTCGGAGGGCTCTGCCCGGCGCGCCACTTACCCCTCCAGCCGTGCGACGCCGGAGGAATGGGCTTCCTTCGGGAAGAAGATGCTGGCGATTCTTGAGTCGCAGGGTACTCAGCCGTCTGCGCCCCCGAGTGGGGTCGGTCGTGTGGGGTCGAGAGACACCGCTCGCAAGAGTGGTCGGCACGAGTCACGGGAGAGGTCCCGTTCGGACAAGGGGACTCGTTCTCGACGTACCCGTTCCAGGTCCCGGTCCTCGACGCGTTCGAGACCGTGTGCGCCTGTGAGGTCTTCGAAGAAGGCATCGACGTCTGTGGCGTCGAGGGCCTCGACAGGCTTTCTCGAGGCTCTGGCTCGAGGGCTGTGTCGACGCCGCCGATTCTGGAGGCGCTGCATCTGACGTCGACGCCGATTTCCTCGACGCCGATCCTCTCGGCGCCGATGCCAGTTCTCTCGACGCTGGCGCCGATTCGCTCGACGCCATCGACGCCTTTCGTGTCGGAGGTACCCCGGGGCACGGGTGGACCCCCTAGGAAGGCTCTGGTTAAGAGCAAGCAATCTCGAGTGCCTTCTTTTCGCCACCTGGACTATATTTCAGAGGCGGATGAGGATTCTGATGGCCTGGTTCCTAGTCAGGTTCCGGATGAAATTGTCTCGGGCCATAGTCAGTTTGACAAGTTGAGACAGTCACTGCTTGATGCCAGTGGACTGGACACCTCTCCGGAGGTGGAGTTTTGTAGGCCTGAGCCTGGCTCTCATGCTGATTCCTCGTACCGGCGCCTTATGGCTCGGGTTTCTGAGTACTTGGGATGGTCTGCTCCCCCAGGGGAATTTGTGCAGGATGATCTGACAGACATCCTTGATGTTGGTCCCCCAACTGACCCGGTTCTGCCGTTCCATATGGCTTTACAGAGAAGGGTGGCTGCGGCTTGGACTGCTCCGGAGAGTCTCCCGGCAGTGGGCAGATCCTTGTCGCGGAAATACCGTCCAGCCAGTGGCGACCCCTGCTACTTGACCAGGCACCCCACTCCGGAGAGTTTGGTGGTGCAGGCGGCCACGGCCCCGGCGAAGCAGGCGTCGTACCCTACCATCCCTCCTGATAGGGACGACAAACGTTTTGATGGCTGGGCGAAGAAAGTGTTTTCTTCTGGTGGTATGGCGCTTCAGGCGGCCAACTCCATTTGTGCCTTGTCGCGTTTCACGCACACTCTGTGGAACTGTGTTGCGTTAGCGGCTGAACATATTCCCGAAGGGGACGAACGGGATGGTTTCCTTGCTATGGTCCAGGATGGTAAGGATGCCATGTGTGAGTCCGTTCAGTCGGGTTTGGACTTAGCTGAATGCGTCAGTAGGTCCATGGCGGCGAGCACCGTGATGCACAGGTTTGCGTGGTTGCGGAAGTCGGGGTTTGCTCCTGATGTGCAGTCCCGGCTCCTCAACATGCCCTTTGACGGTGAACACCTTTTTGGCAGCAAGGCTGACGAAAGCCTTGAGAGGTTGCAGACCTCAAAAGCTGCAGCGAAGTCGTTGGGCGCTGCAGTTCGCCAACCTCCGCCTTTTCGTCCTAGGGGACAGCAGTGGAGGGGTGGTTCCTTTCGCTATTACTCATCCTTCAGTAAAGCGAGAGGAGCTGGCAGTCAAAGAGGCCAACGCAGGGGTACCAGAGGTGGACGACAGGGTACCCGTGGTGCCAAGGCCGCTCGGGCAGTTGCCTCTTTGCCCTCAGGTAACGCCGCAGCCGCTCCCACTCAGTTGTGAGGCCATGTCCCATGGTTCGCCGGTTGGGGGAAGGCTGGCGCAGCATCTTGTAGAGTGGCAAGCCATTACTTCAGATGTGTGGGTTCTGGAGATCATAACCCACGGCTACTGTCTTCCCTTTCGGCACAGGCCTCGCGACAATCCACCGGGGAACCTCTCTGTGCAGAGTCCGGATCCGCTCCTTGCGCAGGAAATTCAAGCCCTGCTGGAGAAAGGCGCCATAGAACTGGTGCCTGTAGCGGAGAGGAACAAGGGATGGTATTCCCCTTATTTTTTGGTTTCGAAGAAAGACGGGGGATTGAGACCCATCATGGACTTGCGCGGTTTGAACAAACTCCTCAGGAAGGACAAGTTCAAGATGGTTACTCTCTCTCAAGTCCTCCAGGCCCTTCAGCTTCAGGACTGGTTGGTGTCACTCGACCTCAAGGATGCTTACTTCCATGTGCCGATCAATCCCAAGCACAGGAAGTACCTGAGGTTCGCGGTTGGCGACTTGCACTTTCAGTTTCGGGTCCTGCCGTTCGGATTGACCTCCGCCCCGAGGGTTTTCACCAAGCTCATGGTGGTGGTGGCAGCACATCTCAGGCAAGGGGGGATTCACGTCTACCCCTACCTGGACGATTGGTTGATCAGGGGGAGCTCTCCCGAGCAAGTCCTGGATCATCTGTCGGTCACCTGTCGCTCCCTTCACAGGCTGGGCTTCTCCCTCAATTTAAAGAAGTCCCATTTGACGCCAACACAGCGGCTCCAGTACATCGGAGCAGTGCTCGACACTTCCCTGGGGCTGTGTTTTCCTCCCCAGGTGAGGGCTCTTCACATTCAGCAGATGGTGCACAAGTTTCAGCATGCCCAGACGCTCCCAGCGTTCGAGTTCTTGAGGGTGCTCGGCCTCATGGCATCCTGCATTCTTCTGGTGCCAGAGGCTCGCCTGCGGATGAGATCTTTGCAGTGGGCACTCAAGACGCAATGGTCGCAGTCCTCCGGCAGGATGTCGGACTCGATTCAGGTGCCGTCCTCGGTCGCCCGGGACCTTCTGTGGTGGGCCGTCGAAGGCAACTTGATGAGGGGGGCTCCATTTTGGCTTCCCTGGCCGGAGGTGACGATCGTGTCGGATGCATCCCTCACGGGATGGGGAGCTCATGCCAACGGGCTGACAGTCAGCGGTCGTTGGTCTCCGTCGGAGTCCAGACTCCATATCAATCTGTTGGAGCTGAGGGCCGTCAGGCTAGCCCTGAAGGCTTTTCTGCCGTCTGTGCGAGGGACGAATGTCCTGATCCTGACGGACAACACAGTGGCCATGCACTACCTCAACAAAAAGGGGGGGGCAGGGTCACTTCCTCTGTGCAGGGAGGCGATGCAGCTCGAGTTCTGGGCCATCCAGCAGGAAGTTTTGATCTCGGCAGTTCATCTGGCCGGAGCCGAAAACGTGACGGCGGATGCTCTGAGCAGGCAGAGCGCGATCTCTCACGAGTGGGAGTTGGCTCAGGAGATTCTCCTGGAGATCTTCGCCCTTTGGGGGACCCCTCAAGTGGATCTCTTCGCCTCCAGTGTCAACCGGAAGTGCGAAAGGTTTTGCTTGCGGGAATTTCCTCCAAAAGGAGCCTTGGTGCAGAGTTCAGAATGTGGATCCTTTTGCATGTGACATCCCCATGGTTCTGTCCTTTTTACTTTCTTTGGCCCACAGGGGCTTGCAAGTGGGTACCGTTAAGGGTTACCTGGCGGCGCTGTCCATCTTTAAGCGCTCGTCTGAAGAGTGTTCTTACTTTAAAATCCCTTTGATTTCACAGTTCCAGAAAGGGCTCACTAATGTGTTCCCTCCGTCACCTTTCCTGGTGCCCGGTTGGGATTTAAACCTTGTTCTTAAGTTTCTTATGGGTGCTCCGTTTGAGCCTTTACATTCTTGCCCTTTGAGGCTGTTAACTCTGAAAACTGTGTTTTTAGTTGCGGTTACTTCCGCTCGCAGAGTGAGTGAGTTACAGGCACTTTCAGTTAAGCCTCCCTTCACTGTATTTCACAAGGACAGGGTTGTCCTTAGAGTTCGTCCTTCTTTTCTTCCGAAGGTAGTGACGGAATTTCATTTGGCCCAGAAGGTTGTTCTTCCGGTATTCTATCCTCCTCCGCATCCTGGTAAGGAAGAGGAGAGGCTCCATAGGCTTGATCCTAGGAGAGCTTTAAGCTTTTATGTTTCACGCATGTCCCGGGTCAGAGTGGATGATCAACTCTTTATTGGCTACGCTGGAAAGCGTTTGGGGCAAGCTGTGACGAAACAGACTTTGTCTCGCTGGATTATTTTGGCCATCTCGGAGTGCTACCGCTTGGCGGGTAAGGATCCGCCGGCTGGCTTGCGGGCCCATTCTACCAGGGGTATGGCTGCGTCTACTGCCCTGCAGAGGGGTGTTCCTATTCGCAACATCTGTGATGCAGCCACCTGGGCTTCAGTACATACATTTGTACGTCACTATTCCCTCGATTCCATCCGAGCACAGGATCTGGCCTTTGGCAAGGCGGTCCTTTGCTCTATTTGATTGGCTGTTCTAAATTTTGATTCTAAATTCTTTCCCTCCTCCTTGCTTTGGTACTGCTTTGGGAGTCTGTCATAGATATGGAATACGTCGGAGGACCCAATCCCCTCGAAGAACAAGTTACTTTCTTACCTGGTAACGTTCTTTCGATGGGATGGTCCGACGACGTATTCCATATCGCTCCCGCCCTGCCTTCCCCGCTGCAGAATTTCTTTTGCGATTGCAGCTTACGTTCCGCAAGGCTTTGTGTCTGACTGGCAGTTGACTTATGTCACACGTTCTGGGGGAAAAAACTACAACTGAGGCTATGGGCGTCGTGCGTCCTACTTATCACATCGGATGACGTCGGAGGAGGTCCTCAACGACGGCGCATCGACGTCATCGACGCAGCACGCAGACGCCGAAAAGTTTCCGAAGCAGCACAGCTGTGGTGATTACATGTCATAGATATGGAATACGTCGTCGGACCATCCCATCGAAAGAACGTTACCAGGTAAGAAAGTAACTTGTTCTTATCGTCTCAGTATTTTCCTGGGACTTGGTTTCCGCAACTCTACACAGGGTCATAGAAGTATGGGAAACTACAGGGTGTTGAGTGGGGTGCAAGGAAGAAGGTGATAGAACTAAAGGAGGGAAATACTCCATTCTCGCAAGGGGATCGCCACTAGTCTCATGGAGGGGTTCCCTCCCATGAGATCCACCATCGACTACCACCTCCAGGAGGACTATCGGGTAGCAGCCTTACCTCCCTGGCCTCATGGGAAGGGGCCTTCCCAATGTAACCAGTAACAATACCTTGTGATTTGTGACACTTGACAAAAACAGTTTATCTACATTAACTTCATAGGGTCTTGATCATATCGAAATTTGTAGATTCAATAGTTTGAGAGATCAGAAATACGATGTTGACCAGTTAGTTTGTGTTGCATTGAATGATATTGTGGGAAAAGAAAGTAAAGAAGAAGAATTAAATCCAACTGTTGGTTAGAAACAAAAGTGCACATGCAATACCCCAACCATATTAATGTCTGCGTTTATAAAAACCATAAACTGAAAAACACAAACGTTGATTCAGAAACATTCTACGTACAGGTCCATGCGCTTCTCAGTACACCCACCTATACACTGAACTTCACACACACACCCACACACTCGATTGGTTTTTGCTAATGCTCGTTTGTGTTCTGATGTAGATTTCCTTTTTCAGCATATGTTAATGTCTGTATTTTTTATTAAAACACCCTAACATCTATGAATGTTCATTAAGGTAGAAAGATTATGCATATTATACTTCTACTAATAACTTGCAACTGTCACTTTGTACTGTGAGAGTGTAGGAGGAGGAGACTGACAAGGAGGGGTCATTTTATGGTCTACAAACTTTTATTAAATCAGTAGAGAAACCTATCTCTTCACAACCATCAGTCTGGCTTTAGAGGGACCAGAGGCACGGAAACTGCTCTTCTGAACACCTGCTCTCAAATCTTGACACCAACGCTTCCTCCGTCGTCATTCTTCTTTAGCTCTCCTCTGCCTTTGACACGGTAAACCACAATATCCTGATCGCATGTCTCCATGACACCCTAGGAATCACTGGTCAGGCTCTGGCGTGGTTAACCTCCCTCTTGTCCGACTGCTCATCCCAGGTGGTACTTGGGCCCTTAATCTACACTATCACTCTTTTAACCTGCGGTGTCCCCAGGGCTCTAACCTTTCCACCTGGTTCTTCAGTGTCTACATGGCTGCCCTGGCAAGTGAGATTGCCAGTTTCTCCTCTAATTTCCAGTGTTATGATGATTACCCGCAACTCTCCTTCAGGCTACCCTCCGCCACATCCTCTACCTCGATCACATCTGACTGTCTGTCCGCAATTCAGTCATGGTGTGCTGCAAACAACCTCTACCTCAATGCCAGTAAGACTGCGATCATTCGCATTGGGACTCCTGCTCCTGCTTTCCCACTCCCACTCTGGCCGGCCTCCCTTGGCCCTGTGCCCGCACCCACATGCGAGGCAAAAAAACCTTGGTCATCTTCGACTCCACTCTCTCCTTCTCCACTCATATTTCGGACATCTCTAAAAAGTCCAACTACCAGCTGCACCTTCTCAGTGGTACTCTTCCTTTTCTCACCTTCCTCCAGAGGCTCTCTGTCTCCAGAGTCCTGGTTCTCTCAAGGCTTGGCTACTGCAATAGCCTCTTTCTCAACCTGCCTGCCTCGGCATTGCGCCCACTGCAACTCACCAAGAACAGAACCGCAAGACTTATTCTTGGTCTCAAGCCCAAGGACCGCATCTCTCCAGTCCTGAAATCCCTCCACTGGCTCCCTGTGGCTGCAAGGATCAAGTTCAAGACCCTCTGCATTGTCCACAAGGCTTTCTGGAGCCTGGGAGCCATCTATCTTCACTGATGCCTTCCTAGATACTGTCCCTCCTGAGCCCTCTGCTCATTACCTCCAACCTTCTGCGAGTGAGTGATTTGGGGGGGGGATCTTTATCCTCCGCAGGGGCCTTCCTCTGAAATAGCCTCCCTTAGTCTTGAGCCTGATCTCCTTAAGTTCCGGAAACTCCTTAAGACATTCCTCTTCTCTTCCTTCTCTCCCCCTCTACCCTGCTAACCTCTCTCTCCGCTATATTCCCTATTTCCCTTCTTTTCCAGACAGCATGCCGACTTGCTGACGGGAGTGCCTCAGAGTCTCACAGGTCCCTGGCACCCTCACCAGTCCTCCAGCACTTGCCTCTGGGCCTGCACTTGCCTCATGCTACTGCACTCGGTCAATTGCCCATTGAGAATGGCATCTCTGAGCACTTACCCAGTTTCTGACCAACTGGGCGCATTCCGGATTCCCCTACACTTGCCCGCCCTCTCCTGTAAAGTCTGGGCACTTGCACGATCTGATTGTACGATGCCTGAGGATCGTCTATCCTTTCCTCCCTGTCTCCCTTCCCGCATGGTGGTGCCTCTATGCTCTTGGAAAAACATCAGAATCGTCGGAAGGCCTATTTGTTGTAATCTACATTGTTAATTGTATTATATGCACTGACTCTGCCTTGCAGATTGGTTATCGTTCAGGAACTCAAGGGCCCTGAATGACTGTTGTTTTTTCCCCTGTTCCCTCCCTCCTTGAGCACCTTGAAACACTTGCCTTGTGGATAGGCGCCGCCTTGAAACACTTGCCTTGTGGATAGGCGCTTTACAAATAAACATTACCATTACCTCTAATGGGCTTGCCCTGCCTCCACCTAGGAAAACCTTAGTGGAGTTGTCAGAATGTTTGTCAAAGTTACATTTTCTCTGTCCTCCGACAGAAACCAACTAATGTAACCCCAAATTATAAACATAAGTCTTTAACTAAAGTGAGGTTCATTATTCCTTCACCAGGAGAATGACTCCCTTCTCCTGGTTTCCGTCTTGTAGAAGAAGTAACTCCTTCAATGTCCCGTCACAAAGGACCAAGAGACTGACTCCCTTTCTCCTGGTCCTTTTATAAACGTTCTCCACATTGGCCTGTAAGCACTCTTGCAGAATACTTGTATTAGTATGTTTAACAGCTTCAAGGAAGTAAAAAAAAAAACTCCTAGCTTTATTTGGTTTCCATTTACTACTCTGATGAGGGAGATGGCTCCCGTTCCACTCTACTTGGACAGCAGTATTGGGTAGACCACTGCAGTGAGGGAGTTGACTCCTGACACAGTCTACTTGCTCATTAGTATTGGGTTGACCACTGCGACAAGGGTGATGACTCCCAATGTTATCTGCTTGAGCAGTGGTATTGGCTTGGCCACTGCGACGAGGGAGATGACTGCAGATACACTTTGCTTTTGCTTGGGGAGTGGTGTTTGGCTGACCACTTTGATGAGGCAGATAACTGTTAGGTAATATTTCACTTACTGCTATTTTACCTCTATATTTGTGGACCCCGCCCACCCCCCCCGACCCCCCTGACTTTTTGCTTTTGTTGCAGCCTCCTGTCCTAACTTCTGCCATTGAAGTACAGCTTCATCTGCACTCCACTGGGTTTCCGCTCATCGTTCTGGGGAAATTGACTTGTCCTTCAGACTGTCAGTACTGAGAAACTTTGTTTCTCTTAGGCTTGTGACTTTGTTGCCACTTTTGGCAACAGTATTTCAGTGCGCAAAGTACATAACTGTACCGCGCACTGGGGTCCTTCAGTTCTTCGGGCCCTAGTCATCCACTAAGGATTTTTTGGCAACTGGACAATGTGCCTAGGAGTAGATTGGTTGCAGAGGAAGCTTTTTCATGTATTTTTATGAACTTTTACTGAGCCATACCATGCTTACCGCGTTTGGCTCATGACTGTGGCTAGTGTCCGTCATGGCCATGCCACAACGCCTGTTGCCTTCTTCTTTGTCCATTTTGTACCTTGGCCTTCCTCCTGATCTTTGTGACCCGGGGAGTCTTTATTTGGGCATGGATTCACCCGTGAAAGCCAGTGCTTTTCGTGGGCTAATGCATGTCACCTGTATGGGTACCCAGGAAGTGGTGCGAGGATGTCTGGTGTGCATGAGGACAGAAGAGCTGCAGTGGTCCCTGATAGGACCACTGCTGGCGTGCATGAGTGGAGTAGATCTCATTGGCCAGCTGGGTACGAGCATGCACTGGACTTTAGGATATGAGGAAGGGTCCTGAACCGCGCAGAGAAGGTTTGGCAACACGGAGCCCGCTCTTGTCCCAATGGAGGCCTGATTTGTTGCGCTCGATCCCCCGAAGGCCGGCAAAGAAGCTTCAACCCCTTGGAGTGGTGGGACCAATCATTGTGCATGTTGAAGCTTAACCCAGGAGGGGATTTTGTACTCCAGGCGACCTTCTTCAAACCTGCCAAGTTTGGACTCGGAGTGAGCTAAGGGCGATGAGTAATCATACCACTTACCAGTGGCCCCTAGTTCATCCAAACCTTTTTTACGCACAAAGGATCCCTTTTGGTCCTTTGCCTGGCTTGGGTATCCTCCGCTTCCTAAAGCTGCCTGAAAGTTGGGAACCACTTTGTTCTCCGCAGCAGATCCTCGCCCAACTCTCAGAACCGAATCTTACTCACTCCAGAAACCTCCTCTAACTTTACCACCCCATTGAATATTGTACTTTGTGCTTTTATGCACAAACCTGACATTGAGCACAAGGCTCCAATCTTCGTAGGGCTGGACTTATAAAGTTAGGGAAATCCAGCTCTGGTGTTTGCCAATGTGTTAACATTTGTATGCTTTACCCTCCTTATAGGTTTTGGCGGGAATTCACCCTTTACTGCAGTGACCAAAAAGTGACTGTACACATATTTTACATAGTGTGTGTTTAAGTAGTTATATTACTGTGTTTGCCATACTCCTACGTCCCGCCCCTCCATACTGTATGGGCGTTCCTCGCTAGGGACGGGCAACAGAACCTTTTTCAACAGAAAAAATTGCCTTTCCTTTAAATTTAGATGCGCGCCAGGGCACAGCCCTGGGAGCATACGCTCCCCTTACTCTGCCCACCGGCGCCACTCATCAGTCCTCTTTTCTGCCTCGACGGGAACGGACTGCTTTTATCAGCGCTCCTTGGTTAGGCCTCGGGCCTTGTAATTGTACGTGCTCTTCCCCGAAAGACTTTCTTTTCCTTATTCTTTTTTCTTCATAGCAATTATCAGAAATAATACTCTGTCCTCTGGTGCCATGCTCGTCCCAGAGCATGTCGACGATGACTGGTTTCAGCAGGTGTCAGGCCTGCAACGGTTCCTTCCCCACGTCGGATCCCCACACATTCTGCCTCCAGTGCCTTGGCCCTGACCACAGATGGGACGGCTGTTCTGTGTGTGACACATTGACCCCACGCGCTCTGAACAATCGCTTGGCCAGGTGGAGGGAGCTATTCAAAATATCACCTCCAGAGGACCTCAAGACATACATGTTGGAGGAAGACCAGTCCCAAAGTAGGTGCCCTGGTCTCCTCTGCACTTCGCAAGGGCGACTCCTTCCCTGTGAAGCGCCCAAGTGGTAGAGGCCCTTCCAGGTCCTAAACCAGCAAAGGGACCGAATCTAGCGCTACCGGTCAACAGGCTGAGGGGTCACAAGATCCTCCCGGTCCCGCAGTTGAGGCGAAGCAAGGCTCTTGTACCGGGGACCTCCCAGAGGGGCTTTGCTCTAACACCAGGCTAGCGCTCAGGGGGGTGCCTATACGCAGCAGTTGCACTACCAGTGTCATGGCCAAGGGCGCTCCGCCTCCCAGGTCTCTATCTAAGGTGCAGGGAAGGTCTGAGCCTTTGCTTTTAAGCTTGCAGGTGGAGACTGGGCCCAGACCATCAGGCACCACGCAGTGGGCACGTGGTGTAGGGCATGACAAAATGGCCACCAGGCCCAGCAAGATAGCGGCTCACCTGGAGAGCAGGCATGGGAACGAAAATCTAGATGGGACTGGACAACGCCATTTACCTGGTCCACGTCATACCCAACCACATTGTCACAGGGGCGATAATCAGACCCCAGCTTGGTGCGACAATGACCGGCAAGACTTCAGCAGCCACAGGGCCCTACACCCTCAAACCCTTCAGCTGCATGCGAGGATAGGTTCTTTGAAACCTATCATGAAATCACTTCAGATGGGCACCATCCTCAGGGGGGGGTCATCAAGGACATGCTCCCCTGGTACCTCCTCAAGCTCTGACCGTGGTCCACACTCCGGTTCCAGTTCAATCCTTGGTTCCCACGCTCAAACCAGTCACGGTGTCCCCGCCACCAGAGCAGCCCCCTCAGCAGCCCCTGGCACTGCCAGTCAGCATGCCACAGCTGCCCGCACCCAGCACTCCTCCAACAGCTCCCGACATGCAGGACACAGCGGGTGACATGGACGAGGAGCAGGATACTTCCTCGTCAGCTAAGGCTTTCCACGAGAGCCTGGCTGGTGTGGCCGAATACCTGGTGATCCCGCAGCCACAAATTGAACAACCTGAGGAGGCTTTTCTGGCTGAGGTGCTGTCCATCCGCCCTGCCACAAGAACTGGCATCCCTCTACAAAAGGATGTAGAATCCTTGGCCAAAAAGAGCTGGGTGAAGCCACACACCACGCAGCCTACTAATAAGTGCCTTGATGCCAAGTATAGGCAGGCGAAGGGGGACTCACTCATACTTTCGGTGCACCCCCAACCGCATTCCTCTGTTATAGCTGCGGCCTCCCTTTATTCCAAACCACAGTGTTCTTCATCTACCCCAACATCAGCACTCCATGGGAAGGAGGAAAAGCTGTTGGAGTCCTACGGCAAAAAGATATACTCTAATGCCACACTTCACCTGCACCAGGCCAACGAAGGCGCAATGTTGGCAGCCAGCAGTGAATCAAAAGCTTTGGCAACAGATTATGGACTTCCTCCCAGAGCTCCCCGCGCATAGCCAGGCGCGAATCAGAACAGGGTTGACAGAGGCGAAGATTGTGGCCCACGATATCATGGTGTCGACAGTGACTCACATTGACACCGTGGGCAGAGCCATTTGTGTTGCCACTGACATGAGGAGGATGGCTTGGCTTAGGGTGGCCAACCCCGATGTACAAGAGCGCAATCTCGACCTGCCTTTTGAGGGGGGCGACTTGTTTCACTCGACCACGGACGAAGAACTTGACAAGAAGAAAAATATCGCTCAAATGGCTAAGTCCTTGTCAATCTTGACAAAATCTGCACCCAAGGCTTATAGCCAAACTCTCCAACTCTCTGACAGAGGTCGTACCTTTGGTGGCTTCAGGGGCTTTCAGGAACGACAATCTAGACAACCCTACAGGTCCCCTAGTCAGCACACGCGCAAGCAGCACAAAGCTTATCACAAAGGCTTTTTCCAGTTCCCATCCCAGGCACTAGCCTCAGAGGGAAAAAAACAGTGACGGTGCAATCCAGATCCTCAAGTCTCCGGTGAGGGGCATGCTTGCCCTTCACATCCACTAGTGGCAGGCAAGGTTCGCTGACGCATGGATCCTCTATGTGGTTTCCAGAGATTAGGACTGCAACTTTGTCATCGTCTGATACCTGTCTACACTATGTATTCAACACCTATGTAAGCTAAGCACTCTGTAACAGCGCCACAATGCCCCAGGGCTGTTTGTGCGCTTTATAAATGCAAATAAATAAAAATAAATAAATAAAACTCTTCTGGCTGAAATCTGCTCGCTCATGCGAGTCAGGCGGTGGCACAGGAGGTTCCGGCTTCACAGCGAGGCATGGGCTTCTATTCCTGGATATTCGCCATACAGAAAAATAACCAGGCTTGCTAGACCTTTCTTCCTGGAACCTTTCCCAACCCCTTCAAAAGTTCAAGATGGTGTCCCGTACTTCTCCTCCCAGGGTACTGCTTCTTCTCGTTACACTAAACAGTGGCAGTTGCCATGGAGCTTAATGCAACGCCAGCTACAACGTCCACATCGGACTATTTTTCCCAACAACCCTAGCGCCCTGTGAGTCTTGTGGAACGTCGCTTGTGGTGCTTGACACGCCTCACCCGGAAGCATTGTATTTATTAATGCCGGTACTACACAACAGTGCTCCTAAACCGTTAAGTTCTTTCACTGTATGGTTGCTTCCTGTTCTGTGGATTTGTTTGTTTTCCTGTCTCCTGATTTTGCTTCTCGACCTTTGGCTACGCTCCCGGACCTGTCTTCACATCTATCCCTGGACTGGTTTAGAGGTCCTCTTGCCGAGCGTTAAAACCAGTTCCGTGACCTCGCATTTCGTGATGCCTATGGTCCTCATTAGCCCTGAACATCCGGATCGATTACATGCGATTGAAGCTTACGTCGACAGCGGTGCCATCGGCAATTATGTGGATCATGAAATGGTTTTGAGGATGAATCTGACTCTTTGTCCAAAGGCTGTAAAGGACGTCATTACTACGGTGGATGGTACGGAGATAGCCTCCGGACCAGTAACGCATACCACCCAAGAAGTGATGCTAATAAGTCCAGATGGACACCATGAGAAGATCGTGTTCGATGTGATCAAGGCCCCTCAGTTCCAGATTATTCTAGGAATTCCTTGGTTAGAAAAGCACAATCCTCAGATCGATTGGCGAGCAAGAACGGTTCAGTTTCCAGAATGTGTCTCTACTTGTCACCCTCGACCTGGTGTTGCACTGGCAGCAATTTCCTCGGAGGCTCCCCAGTTACCTCCTGAATACCTAGAATTCCAAGATGTTTTCCGGAAGGATCAGGCTAACTCTCTACCTCCTCATAGGTCTTATGACTGCCAGATAGACTTGATACCTGGATCTGCTCCTCCTTGTAGTAGAATGTATGCCCTCACCGAGCCTGAGAACCTTCACCTCCGACAATACCTGGATCAATACCTAGCGAATGGGTTTATTCGTCCTTCCAAGTCCCCTGCTTCCTCAGCTTTGTTCTTCGTTCCAAAAAAAGAAGGGGACCTTAGAACTTGTATAGATTATCGCGCCCTGAACCAGATCACCGTTAAGAATAGATATTCGTTACCTTTGATCCCTGAACTCCTGGACCAAGTCAGAAAAGCATGCATATATACAAAGCTGGATCTTAGAGGAGCCTACCACTTGGTACGAGTAAAAGAGGGCGATGAATGGAAGACGGCCTTCCGCACCAAGTATGGGCTATTTGAATATCAGGTCATGCCCTTCGGACTTTGCAATGCCCCGGCCGCCTTTCAATATTTTATGAACGATGTCCTCAGAGAGCTCATAGATGTGTGTGTTGTTGTTTACATTGACGACATCCTCGTTTATTCTTCATCGGAAACTGAACATCGGAAACACGTGAAAATGGTCCTCGAGAGATTGCGTCAACACAAACTTTTCGCTAAGTTGGAAAAATGTGTTTTCAACGTGACTGAAGTTGAATTCTTGGGATTCATATTATCACCTAGCGGAGTGCGTATGGATTCAAAGAAGGTCGATGCAATTCTCAAATGGCCATCGCCATCCTCCGTAAAAGGTGTTCAAAGCATGTTAGGCTTCGCTAACTTTTACCGCAGGTTTATCCCTGAATTCTCTCGAATAGTCCAGCCCATCACCGCCTTGTTAAAGAAAAACAAACGTTTTGAATGGTCTACCGAGGCGGAACAAGCTTTCCAGAATTTGAAGACTAGATTTATCTCTGCAACGATCTTAAAACATCCTCGCCCAGAACTCCCCTACATCGTTGAAACTGATGCTTCGAGCCTTGCCATGGGGGCAGTTCTATCACAAAAGGACCCAGTAACCAATCAGTTGCATCCCGTGGCATTTTGGTCCTGCAAATTCTCGCCTCCTGAAATCAATTACACTATTACTGATAAGGAACTTCTAGCTATCAAGTCCGCCTTTAAGGCTTGGTGGCATTATCTTCTGGGGGCCCGACACACCGTTACTGTGATTACAGATCACCAAAACCTGCAATATTTGAAAACCGCAAAAGCTCAATCCTCTAGGCAACTCCGTTGGGCACTATTCTTTGCCGAGTTTGACTTCATAATTACCTATCGACCTGGTACAAAAAACGGTAAAGCTGATGCCCTTTCTCGGATGGGAGTGGAAGAACATTTGATCAATCCTAAACCTGTACCTATCATTCCCGAACAAAGAATTCTGGGTGTAATCGCCACACAATCCATAGAGGAAGTTAAGGATAAAGTCAGGCTACTGGTAACTCCAGCAGACATACAGAATTGGCATCTGCAGGGAAAGGACTTTACGGTGAAGGACAACCTATTATATTTCCAAGAACGGTTATACCTGCCCAGCACAGATTTACAGAAAAGGGTAATCTCTTGTTATCACGATTCTTTAATGGAAGGACATCCCGGTATTGCCAAAACCTCGGAAAAGATCAAGCGCTCCTTCTGGTGGCCGTCTTGGAAAAAAGATATCAGAGACTTTATAATGTCCTGTGGAGTATGCGCCCAAAACAAGAGTCAAAAGGAAAAACCAGCCGGCCTCTTACGCCCTATTGACATCCCACCTCGCCCTTATACGCTTTCTATGGACTTCATCACCGATCCACCTCCATGCTCTGGATACAATACGATCCTAGTAATCGTGGACCTATTCTCCAAGATGGTGCATTTCATTCCACTCAAAGGCTTACCAACAGCAGCAACTCTGGCCTGAGAATTTCTCGAAAACATCGTCCGACTGCATGGTTTTCCTTCAGTTCTAATTTTGGATCGAGGGAGTCAATTTATTTCTCATTTTTGGCGAAGTTGCTGTCGGTCGGCTCAAATTGATGTGAGACTTTCGACCAGCCACCACCCTCAAACCGACGGACAAACCGAGAGGACCAATCAAACTCTGGAACAGTATTTGCGCTGCATGCTACAACAAACTGAAAAAACTTGGAAAGATATCCTTTGGATAGCCGAATATGCCTACAATAATTCTGTCCACTCGGGAACTGGGAAGACCCCGTTTTTTCTTTTATACGGTAGTCACCCTCGAACCTCGGAGTTGGATCCACTCCAAGATCTTGGAACACCAGCAGTAGACCACCTGCATTCTACAATCACCCAAGCCTTTAAGGAAGCCGTTTCTCACCTTCAAAGGGCTAAAGAACAATACAAGAAAGGAGCAGACCAACATCGGAAGGAAGCCCCCCAGTATCAAGTAGGAGATCAAGTCTGGTTATCCACCAAATATCTACCTCTAAAAGGACCACGCACATTCAACCCAAGATACCTTGGTCCCTATTCCATCACTACCATAGTAAATCCAGTAGCGGTCAAGTTGGACTTGCCCCCTCACATGAAGATACATCCGGTCTTCCACGTCTCTCTATTAAAACCCGTGCAACCTCAAACCCGACTAACTAAATCTCCAAAACCTATTCTAGTTGACGGAGAACTCGAGTTTGAAGTCAAAAGCATCCTGGATTCCAAGATCTCCAAATCTAAACTATTTTACCTGATTGACTGGAAAGGCTACGGTCCCCAAGAAAGATCCTGGGAACCTGCAGATTATGTCCACACGCCTCGTCTAATCAAAAGATTTCATCGAACATTTCCTAACAAGCCAAAACCCCTGGAGAAGCCGGGTTTGGGAGGGGCCTTGAGGGGGGGTGCTGTCATGATCTCTGCTTCCAAAAGATCAGGACTTGCCCAACTCCCTTGGAAGCAGACCCATGACCCCGGTTCCGAGTGCCAGCCAGTCCCAATTGGGACCTTTTGGACCCTGTCCTGGCGCCAGTGGCACCAGGCTCATAAAGATGCCCAGTCCCAGCGCTGGAAGCGCCGGGCTCATAATGCTTGGGTGGACTTACCTGCAGCAGACCATGCTGCTTACTTACCTGCCAGTTGAGCCCCTGATCCTCTTCTGTTTGGGACTACTTTTCCTGTTGGGTGGGGGCAGGAGCCACTCCCTAGGTTCAGAACACTGGAACTCTTCTGGAAAGCAGGAACTCTTTTCTTACCTAGCCGAGGCTGTGGAAGGAGACACCTAAGCACTACAGGAGGCTATTTAAACCACACCCGATGGATGAATCTTGCTTTGCGTTATTCTGCATTCTCTGCAGCAGAACGCTCATTGTGTCTTCAGCTTCTGATCCTGGGCCTAAGGGAACAAAGGCTTATCATCCTGGAATCCAGTCTTCAGCAGCACCTGTAAAGACAAAGAAAGAACAGGTTAGCACTACGGTCTTCAGTGGCAGCGCATCTCTTACCTGGTCCATCGGCTGTCACCAACGCCTCGCGCTGCATTCCGGCATCTGAAAGACAAAGGCTTACCTACTCTTCGCATGCTCTGGAGGTCTTCGCACTGCATTCCGGCATCTGAAAGACAAAGGCTTACCTACTCTTCGCATGCTCCGGAGGTCTTCGCACTGCATTCCGGCATCTGAAAGACAAAAGAAGGTGCGTTTAAAGACATTGGGCAACTTTATTACTCGCGTGCCATTTCTCCTTCCCACACCAAATCCAGTGGGTATTCCAGCACCCTTCAGCTTCTCTAAAGCTCCGAACTTGTACCTGCAAGATAAAAGGGACAGTTAGTGCGCATCGTGAAGCAGGCTACAAGCGCTTACTTACGTGCTTCCAGGCGCTTCTATTCCTCACGCGGGTTCGATCCTCAATTCTCTTCAGCCCGCCATCCGCCATCGCCGGAACCCTGCAAAACAAGAGATATCATTACAAAAGACTTTTAAGACATTTGAAGTGCCCAGAACTTACCGTTCGTGCAGTTAACGACGGACAGCAGTCCTCTGAGGTCAAGAGGCCTGCACCCTTATCCAGTGAAGAAACTGGTTACGGCACCCTGCCCCGAGGCAGATGGAGAGCTCGGCGTTCACTTACCTAAGACATCTTACTCTTCGAGTCAGACATACAGTGTACAGAGGTCCAGCCCAAAGAGCCAACCGTGTGTTACACATCACCTTTGAAGATACGGCATTCACCCAGTCAAGACGGGCGCCTCTGCGGGAATCAGGTGAGCGTTACAGTTTCCTTCCCACGGCCATGGAATCACCCTCCTTCCTTTTTGGGACGCTTTGCTGTGTTTGTGAGGGTTTCCTACCTCCTGAATCTGGACACTGTGTTCTTCCCCTGTTTTGGACGCTCTGCTGACTTCCCCTGAGGATTACTCTGCTTTGGATCTGCATCCCTCTTTCTCACTGGAAATGTGGCTTGGTTCCCGTGGCTGTGCTTAATTTTGGACTTACTGACCCCCTCTGGATTATTGGGGACTTTAACTCTCCGCTCAAGTGTGCCCTCGTACCGCCCGGGTTAGGGGCCCCCTAGGTGAAGATCCCACTGTCCTCCCAACTGACCTTCTCTCTTCCCTCTTCTCTGGAGACATCTGTACGCTCTTCACCCACACTGGCTGGAGCTTTTGCTGTAAGTAGGTTTCCCATCTACTTTCACAACCGAACAGCTCTACTGTTTTGCTCCTGCCTTTTCACCTGAGCCCCTAGCCTGGCAGGTATTTGATATTCTGCAGGTTGCACTCTTGGGAGGGAAAAGTCTCCCTTCCATCCGTGGAAGGAGGCCCCGGTAGCCCGTAGGGATTGGGGCTTCTTGACTATCCTCGATCCGGACCAGGGGGTCTTCGATCCTGACAGTGGGCTACTCCTGCACTCATTGCGGATACACTGGGTGGGGGAGACTGGATATGCTCCCATGATGCTTACCTGCACGTCCCGATTTGGGAAACCCATTGTTCCTTCTTGAGGTCAAGATATGGGCTTTCACTTTGAATATAGGTTCCTCTCTTTTGGCCTCAATTCGGCCTGAGAGTCTTTACAAGGTTAATGAATGCGGTTGCAGCCCTTCTTAGGGCAGAGGGCCACCACCTTTATCCATACCGCGACGACTGGCTTGTCCAAGCGGAATCAACAGAGGCAGTACGTCACACAGCTTCAGCACTCATGCACATGCTATACGATCTGGGGTTCTCTATCAACCTCAAGAAGTCGCAGTTACTCCCCACTCAGTCTTTAACATATTCCTACGTCCCGTCCCCTTTCCTCTATACTGTATGGGCGTCCTTCGCTAGGGACCGGAAACAGAACCTTTTTCACCAGAAAAAATGTGTCTTCCCCTTTAAATTTAGATTTAGTCCTAAGACCAGCAAGGAGAACGAGGCTCCCAGAACTAACGGCCAACAGGCTGAGGGGTCGTTATACTCTGCCGGTCCCATCGCTGAGGGCAGCAAGGCTTTTGTACCGGGGCCATCCTGGAGTGGCTTGGCTCTACTACCAGGATCGTACCCGAGGGGGCGCCTACACGCAGCAGTACCGGCAACATGGCAGAGGGCACGCCGCCTCCCAGGTCTCTACCTGAGGTGCAGGGAAGGTCTGAGCCTTCACTTCTAAGGTTACAGGCGTAGACTGGGTCCTGCTCTTCAAGCACCACGCAGCAGGCACGTGGCGCAGGGCATGACAAAATGGCCACCAGGCCAGACAAGATGGAGGCACGCCCGGAGCCGCATCCTTCTGGAGAGCAGGCATGGGAACCCGTGTCTAGGTGGGACTAGACCACTCAAGTGTCCTGGTCCACGTCTTACCTGACGACACCTGCACAGGAGAGGTAAGCAGCTCCAGAGGGGTGCGGCAAGGACAGCCAAGATCTCAGCAACCACATGGCAGGCCTCCCACGCCTCCAGGCCCTTCCCCTGCATGCGAGGATAGGTTCTTCAAAAAGTTCCTTACCCTCATGAATTCACAGCAGATGTGCACCATCCTGAGTGGTGTCACCAAGGACATGCTAACCCCAGCACTACCTCTGGCTCTGATGGTGTTGCATACCCCAGTACCGGTTCATTCCTTAGTTCCTGTGCTCACACTAGTCACACAGGCTCTGCCTCCGGCACAGCTTCCGCAGCAGCCTCTGGCACTGCCAGCCAGTTGCCACAGCTGCCTGCACCCAGCACGCCTCTGACCGCTCCGGACCCGCAGGTTACAGCATGCGACACGGACGAGGAGGAGGACCAGGATACTCCCTCGTCAGTTAAGGCTTTCCACGAGAAGCTGGCGGATGTAGCAGAATACCTGGGGATTCTGCAGCCTCAAGTCGAGCAACCTGAGGCGGGGGTTCTGCCTGAAGGATGACCATTCGCCCCGCCACAAAAACTGGCATCCCTCTGCAAAAGGATGTAGAATTCTTTGCCAAAAAGGGATAGGTGAAGCTGCACTCAATGCACCCTACCAATAAACACCTGGATGCCAAGTATAGGCAAGCGTAGGGGGACTCCCTCATTCTGTAATTGCACCCTCAACCGCATTCATCAGTTATGGCTGTGGCCTCCCTTTACGCCAAGTCACAGTTTTAGTCAGCTGCTCCATCCTCAGCACCCCTAGGGAAGAAGGAAAAGCTATTGGAATCCTACAGGAAAATTATTTACTCTAATGCCACACTCCATCTGCGCCAGGCCAATGCTGACGCTAAACTGGCAGCAGTGAATCGAAAGCTGTGGTGGGAGATTGGGGGCTTCTTCCCAGAGCACCCCATACAAAGTCAGGCGCGCTTCAGGGCCGGATTGGCAGAGGTGAAATTGTGGCCTAAAATGATATGGAGTCTACAGTTGCTCACATCGACACAGCAGTAGAGCGATCTGTATCTACACCGATTTGAGGCGGACAGCTTGCCTCAAGGCGACCAAGTTTAACCCTGATGTGCAGGAGTGCATTCTAGACCTGCCATTTGAGCGATGAGGGGGGAACTTGTTTCACTCGACCACGGACGAGGAACTTGACAATGAAGAATAGGTCTCAGACAGCTAAATCCTTGTCAAGCCTATAGCCAGAGTCACCAGCTCTCAGATAGAGCACATATCTTTGGTAGCTTCAGGGGCTGTCATGAGCGACGCACCAGACAGCCAGACCGATCTCCTAGCCAGCACAGAGGCAAGCAGCACAAATCCTCTCGCAAGGGTTTTTTCCAGTCCCCCTACAAGGCACCAGCCTCAGAGGGGTACAAGCTGTGACGACGTCATCCAGATCCACAAGTCTCTGGTGGGGTGGGGGGCAGGCTTGCCCTGCACTTTAGTTCATGGCAGGCAAGGTTCGCTGAGCCATGGATCCTCTCTGTGTTCTCCACAGGCTTCCGCCTGCCAATCCCTACATTTCCTCATTCCTCCCCTGCAACTCTTTTGGCAGAAATTTGCTGGCTTATCACAAGTCAGGCAGTGGAGGATGTTTCAGCTTTGCAACGAGGCATGGGCTTCTATTCCAGAATATTCGCCATTCAGAAGAACAACCAGGCTGGCCTAAGAGGAGTTCTAGAACTTTCTTCCTTGAACCTTTCCCTACCCCTTCAAAGGTTCAAGTTGGTTACTCCAGCTCTTATTGCAGAGACTCTGTGTGGGGGAGACTGGATGTGCTCCCTGGATCTGAAGGATGGTTACCTGCACATCCCCATTTGGGAGCCCCATCATTCCTTCCTGAGGTTCAGGATCATGGGCTTTCCTTTTCATTACAAGGTCCTCCCCTTTGGCCTCAACTCGGCCCCAAGTGTCTTTGCAAGGTTAATGAACTCGGTAGCAGCCCTGCTCAGGGCGGAAGGCCACCACCTTTATCCATACCTAGATAACCTCAAGAAGTCGCAGTTACTTTCCACTCAGTCCTTACCATTGCTGGGGCTAATATGGGATACGAGGGCAGAGGGGATCTCCCCCTCCGCAGACAAGATCACAGCGATCAAAAAGGCCACAAGGCATTTTCTCAGCAGATTAGTGACCTCAGCATGGTGGTAGCAGCAACTGCACGGAATAATGGCGGCTTGTCTCCTGGCTGTGCCACACACGATACTCAAAATGAGGAGGCTGCAGCTACATTTCTCAGCCTCTTGGAATCAGGAGACAGGCTCGCAGGCAGCCCTAGTCAGCATACCACAGTACCTATACCTGGACCTGGAGTGGTGGAGTGCAGAGACTAACCTGGTAGCAGGCAGACCATTCAGGCAGCCTTCTCCGGAGATCACCGTTACCACGGACTCATCCTTCGAGGGATGGGGGGGCTACACTGGACAACCACAGTGTCCATGGAGAATGATCACAACAGGAACAGCTGGAGCACATCAACTGGCTCGAGGTGGCCATTTGGCTTGCTCTCAAAGCGACAGACAGCTCCACCTGTATGTATTACATCAACAAGCAGGGAGGTACCAGGTCCCCTCCTCTCTACAGGCTGTCAATCGACTTTTGGGAGTTGGCACTGTCGAACATTTGTCAGCTGTCCATGTTCTGGGGGAATCCAACTTGGAAGTGGACAGGCTAAGCAGGCTGGGGATCGACAACTACGAGTGGCAGTCGAACAAGGAGGGCCTGAGGTGGATCTTCGACAGGTGGGGTCACCCTCAGGTAGACCTATTTGCGACCATGAGCACAGAAGATGCCACCAGTTCACTTCATGGTTCGGGCAAGGCAGGGGATTGCTAGTGGGGTGCATTGCAGATTCTGTGGAACGACATGAATGCATACGCGTTTCCCTCCACTCACTGATTCACATGGTCATCTGCAAAGTTAGAGAGTCACAGAGCCTCTGGCTCATCTTGATAGCCCCGTGGTGGCTGGCAAGACCTTGGTTCGGAATTTCTCCGACTGACGGATAAGCCCTTGGTACCACTCCTGTTGGGCCCAGCCCACTTACTATGTCAGCAGGGGGGCACAGTGGTTCACCCGCTCTGCAGAAGGTTAGCCCAGGCAACTTGGTTCCTGAACAGATCACTCTGAAGCATTTACACTTATCACAGGACAACCTGGCTATCATACAAGGGGCAAGAAGCGACTCCACCAGGAGTCCATTCAGTAGCAAATGCACAAGCTTCTGTCACTAGACCAAGACCAATAAGATTCACCCGCTGACATGCTCACTGGACGATGTACTATCCTTTTCTGTGCATCTGGCCCGTTCATGTGTGCAGGCAGATACGTGCCGTACGTATCTGGCGACCATAGGGGCATACAACAATGCCAGAGACAAAATGTTCTCGTCTAATCCGGTGGTTAAAAGGCACTTGGCAGGTCTTTGCAGATTATGTCCACCTGTCAAACGTCCACATCTGGTCTGGGACCTTAACGTGGTACTGGGCACCCTGGCCCAGAAACCCTTCGAACCCATGCCGTCAGCAGACATCAGGCTGGTTACTATCAAGGCTGCCCTACTTGTTAGCCTTACATCAGCATACTGGATCTGTGAAATTCAGGCCCTGGTGGCGCCAGAGCCATATACAACATTTCACCTGGACAAGGTGGTGCTTAGGACGCATCCTGCCTTTCTCCCTAAGGTTGTTTCCTCCTTCCACCTTGTTAGGCAGAATCCTGTGCAGTTCCCTTAGGGAGCACTACAGAAGATTAAGACTACAGGTATATGCTAGAAAATCCCCTTTGGTATCGTTCTGTACCACAAAGATTTAGTTGGTAGCTGTGGCTAAGCAGTCAGACTTATCTCAAGAGGGAGATGAGCAGTATTCAGGGTTTACACATTAGGACTTCAGTACTATGGAACGAGGAAACACTGACCAAAGCTTTGTATCAAAAAGAATATATATTTATTTTACACGCTCTGATGTGCACAAACAAATCGCTATTATTAAAGCAAGTTAAATCAGTCAAGAAAAGTATACACAACTCCCTATTTAAATTGTAGACAAGTCTGAGCAAGACTGAAAACTGAGCAAAACGACACAGTGAAAACCAAGCAGAAATGGCACTCTATCAATTTCTCAAAAGGGAGGGAAAGGACAAGTTATACAGGTTTAGACTCTAGAACACACCCGTAACACTTCCCAAGTAGATTGTGAACAAGTTAGGCAAGGCAGTACTTTAGCATATGCAATAGTGAGGTGAAAACTGTGCAAAATGCCACTTCACAAGTTTAAAAAGAGGTAAGGAAAAGGTAGTTATAATAGGTGCACCAACACATTTGTGTTTGTTTTGAGAAGCAATCTAGAGAAGGCAGTTGTAACAGATTTAGCCAGAGTCAATAGGCCTGTGCCAGAGTCAGTGGTACAAGGCAATGTGCCCAGGATCAAACTGTTCTAGTAGCTGCAGTCAAGTCTTTGTTTAACGATTTGAAAAGGCGGTTGCAGAAGGTCAAAGACAATGTTAGATGATAGTTGCGGCCAAACCAGTAGGTAAGTAAAGGATTTAGAACACCTTTAGCGATACCCAACGAAATGGGAGGACTGGCGGAACAATGTACCTTAAAAGTGGAAGAGGCGCCTGTGGTGGCGGTAGTTCCTGGCAGTTCCTGCGGTTCGGGATATCGAGCAGAGGAAGAGAGAGACTCGTCGTGGAGGAAGGTTCGAGTTACTGTACTGCCCAGGGATGAAACCAGCCGCGGTGCTGCCAAAACAAATAAAAGGTACGCTCCTTTAAATCGCGGTCGTGGTGGACGGGTGCCTGGCTATCTGGTCTCTGAGTGCAGGGCACTGGCGATTCGACCAAGGCAGGTCCTGGAAGGCGATTGGCGAACTGGTTGGCCCCACCAGCTCAAGGGAAGAAGACACTTGCAGAGGAAGATCTTCTCAAGGCGTTGGAGAAAAGTGGTGAGGATCTGCAGCAGGGCTTCACCGGTGGTTCAGTCACTGCAGATGTCTTCAGCTTCTTTCCTCTTCGGTTTCTTAGTTCCAGTGGCAGCGTCTTGTCGTCCAGGCCTCATGACCCTGCTTTTATGCAGCAAGACCCCCATTCATACAGCCTAGCTGTCACTCACACAGTGGGGTGGCTCTCCTGGCGGGAGAACCCCCCAGCATATCAGGGCAGAGTGCGACTTGGGTTGCTGTCCAGGGTGCCTATTCCCCCTCCCACACATCCTGTCTACCCCAGACTCAGTGGCGCCGAGAGGAGGGCTTCTGTGCAGAAGCCTGCCAAAAGGACGAACAAAGGATCCCCGACCCGGGTTAGTATTTCATTGAAAGACACGAGAAAGAAATATTATTAAAGTTCTGGCAAAACAAAACCACCGGATTAAAGTTAATATTAAAATAAACCGGTGGTATGTTAGAGGCTGTCAGTAAAAGTGGTAGCCTCGAACAATGGGAAAATCCCATATGAAAATATTCGCGGTCGAATATTTATGGTAGTAACCACTGCCACCAGCCAGAAACTTTTGCGAGAGGGACTATACGAACCCCCTCGAAAATGAACACTAGGGAAAAACCCTTTCCAGTACTTCCATTTTAAGATGGGTTGTACTGGTTTAGTTCATAATTATTGACTAGTAAAGTCAATGGCGACCTTACATGCCCTGGGAGACAGTAGTCAGTCCCAGGGTATGGAGTCTGTTTGGGGGTCGCTACGACACCCCTGTGGTATGGCACAGAGGGTGCTGTGTACCACACATGTTAAAAAGATGATTCCTATGAGGGTGAGAAAAACCCCATAGACCATAAGCACACAAGATAGCCTAAAAAATACACTAGCAATCTGTCTAAGACTGGGAAAAAAGGGTCTCACTCTTAGCGGGAGAAAAAAATAAACCCTTGAAATCCAGCAAAGCTGCTGGGGGACTCTATAGGTAAGGGAAATTAGCCTTAGAAGAGAATTCTCCCTAACACACCTGAACAAGGAGATTGTACTCCCATCCTTCTTTGCTGATCCTTAGGATGAGGTGCAGAAAGTACTGCACTGTCAGGCATGCACTAAGATTTTATCTGGACAGAACAAAGACCTTCTGTAAATCGGGGGCCTTGTCCATCACTTTTGGTGGGTCAAAACCAGACGCGGGCCTCCAGGGCTTCCATAGGAAGGTGGATGGTGATGGCCATCAAAGAGGCATATGAGGAGCAGCACAGACCTTTGCAAGCAAACATGTATGCCAAGGCCATGGCTTTCCAAAGAAATGTCCCATGGCAGACGATCAGCAAGGCAGCTAGCTACTTGGGCTGCCCGATCAGCCTTTTGCAAACACTACTGTTTGGATGCCAGCGCCAGGTTAGATGCAGCATTTGGCCAGGCAATTTTGAAGAACTTATTTTCTTAGAGGGGCAACTCTCCTGCCCAGGGCTGCACTCAGTTGTAATCACCCATACAGTATGGAGGAAAGGGGACCGGACATAGGAGTAATTATACGTTTCTCACCATAGTGACTAACGTACTCCTAGTCCCTAGTCCCCTTTCCTTCATACTTCCTCCATCCTCCCCCGTAATATCTCTGTGTCATTAGGCAATCCTAATATTGTCGATGCGTCAAAGGGGACTGAGGCGTGGCGCCGGTGGGCTTAGTTGGGAGCGCATGCTCCCAGGGTCACACCCCTGTGCACATCTAAATTTAAAGGGGAAGACAAGTTTTTCTGGTGGAAAGGTTTCCGTCCCTAGCGAGGGACGCCCATACAGTATGGAGGAAAAGGGACTATGGACTATGAGTATGTTAGTCACTACAGTGAGTAGCTTATTTACTGGGGCAAATTTGGGATACAAGGGCAGAGCGGATCTTCCCCCTCAGCAGACAAGATCACGGTAATCAGGACGGCCACAAGGCATTTTCTCAGCAGACCAGTAATCTCAGCATGGTGGTACCACCACATGCTTGGGATAATGGTGACTTGTCTCTTCGCTCTACTGCACACAAGAATCAAAATGAGGAGGCTGCAGCTACATTTTTCAGCGTCTTGGAATCAGGAGATAGGTTTCCAGGCAGCTCTAGTCAGCTTACCGAAGCACCTCCACCATGACCTGGTTTGGTGGAGTGCCTAGACCAACCTGTTAGCAAGCAAGCCGTTTAGGCAGCTGTTGCCCGAGATCACCATTACCGCAAACTCGTCCTCTGAGGGATTGGGAACTACACTGGACAGCCACAGTGTCCATGGAGTATGGTCCCGGCAGGAACACATCAACTGGCTAGAGATGATGGCCATCTGGCTCGCTCTCAAAGCGTTCCTCCCCATTGTCAGCAACAAGTCGGTCTGCATCCAGACAAACAGCTCCACTTGCATGTATTACATCAACAAGCAGTGAGGAACCAGGTCCCCTCCGCTCTGCAGGCTGTCAATTGACATTTGGGAGGGGGCACTGTCTAACAACATGTACTGATCAGCAGTCCACCTTCCGGGGGAAGATGACTTGGAGGCGGACTGGCTCAGCAAGCTGGGGATTGACAACTACGAGTGGTAGTTGAAGGAAGAGGTCCTGAGGGGGATCTTCGACAGGTGGGGCCACCCTCAGGTAGACTAGTCGCCACCACGAGCAACAGGAGATGCCACCAGTTTGCTTCCTGGCTGGGACAAGGCAGGGGCTCTCTGGAGGGACGCGTTAAAGTTTCAGTGGAACGGCATGAATGCATACGTTTTCCCCCCAGTCCGCTGATTCACAGGATCATCCACAAAGTCAGGGTGTAACTGAGTCTTCGGCTTATCCTGATAGCGCAATGGTGGCCAGTAAGACATTGGTTCTCTGAACTCCTCTGGCTGACGGATCAGCCTCCGGAACACCTCTAGGTGGGTCCAGCCCACTTACTCTCACAGCAGGAGGGCACAGTGGTTCACCTCGCTCCACAGAAGTTACTCCTGACAGTTTGCTTTCTGAAAAGGTCGCCCTGAAGCATCTGCACTTGTCGCAGGACAACCTGGCTATCATGCAGGGGGCAAGAAGCAACTCCATCAGGAGTAATTACAGGAGCAAGTGCACGAGGTTCTGTCACTGGGCCAAGACACACAAGATTGATCCGCTGACATGCTCACTGGAAGATGTTATTTATTTTTTTATATTTTATTTTTTTACATTTGTAATGCGCCCAAGCCTAAGGGCATCAGGGCGCTGTTGCAACCGGTTACATTGAACATCATAGGAGCAATGAGATTGTTTTTGGAGGTCATGTGAACGGGGGAGTCATGTTTAGGTGAACAACCAGGTTTTTAGTGCCTTTCGGAAGGGCCAGTAGGAGGTTTCTGCTCTTAGTTCTGGCGTTAGGGATTTCCAATGTTTAGCTGCGATTGACGGGAAGCTGGTCCCTCCTCCTCTTGATCCTGGGAACCATAAGGCGGTTTGCATGGGTTGTTTTTACTTGTCTGGTAGATGTGGATCTTTCAATCTTCTGGCTTAAATATTGGGGAGCAGTGTTAGAGAGGCATTTGTGTATGATGGAAAGAGTTTTGAATATGATCCTTTCCCGGATAGGTACCCAGTGAACATTTTTCTGTTGGCTGAGATATGGGCTCTTTTTGAGATGTTCAGGGCTGCCGGAAAAGCATTGTTTCGGATGACCTGTAGTTTATCCACATTGTTTGGAAGTTCCACGGAGGAGGGCATTGCAGTAGTCTAATCTTGTTCCGATGATTGCTCTATCAATGGTTAGGCAGCTTGCTGGGGAGAGGAAGTGTCTAGCTGCTTTGAGTTTTGTTGTTTAGGCAGCCGAGGAGATGATTGCGTTCACTTGCTTGGTGAAGGAAAGGATGGCGTCCAGGTGTACCCCTAGTGTTTTTACTGAGGGGGATATTGGTATCTGTAGTCCATCAATGAAGGAGGGGAATTCACCACTCTGCTTTTTGAGCAGAGCGGGGCCCACTAGCAGAATCTCGGTCTTGTCGTCGTTCAGGCATGAGTGGTTGGCTGCCATCCACATTCGGATAGTTGCGTAGATTTTGTTAATGGGGAGTGTCATCCTGATAGGATCCGGATAGGGGAAGGAGGATTTGGGTGTCGTCTGCGTAGTTAGTGTAGGAGACGCTCCTAGAGTCTAGGTCGAACAGGGGTTTTGGTGAAGATATTGTATAATGAGGGGGAGACACAGGACCCTTACAGGAACCCACACAGTAGAGGGATAGGGGGTGCATTATCCGCATCTGAGAAGACTCGTAGATCTCTTAGTCAGGAAGGAGTCTATCCACGAAGTGGCTTCCAGGGAGATGGTGGCATAGGGTGTTATGGTCAACCAGATCAAAGGCAGCTGATAGATCCAAGACAAGGATGAGGGCTGGTTTGCCTTTGTCTTTAAAGGAGTCAAGTTGCATTTTTAAGTCTTAAGTGGGCAGATTCTGTGCTATGGCCTGATCGGAAGCCAGATTGGCACATTCCTAAAATATGGTTGACTTCGAGGTAGGCTTGAATTCGTATGTATGCTGCCCTATCTAAGATTTTTGGGAGAAACGTTACTGTGGTGATCAGGTGATAATTGTTGGGGGGGAAAGTGGGTCTAGAGAAGATTTCTTTAGCAGTGAGAGTACTCCGGATTCTTTTAGACTATTATGGTCTATGTTGGATGAGAAGGATGCATTGATAAATCCGGTTAAAAATAGGGCTATAGTTTCGGAGCATTATTTGATGGTCGTGGCTGGACATACATCGCCTTTGCACCTCTATGGTTTAAGGGTTTTGAGGATCTTAGCTGTTTCAGCTTCAGTTACACTTCTGAATTTAAAGGCTGGAATGGTGTGATATGACATTGTGGGTGTAGGAAAGTTAGTACGGGTAGCTGCTGCTCGTTTCTTGGCAATTTCTTGCTGAAGGCAAGTTATTTTGAGGCGCATGGCAATCTGGATACTTTTGCACCAAGTTTCATCCCTGATGATAGTGGTAGGTGGGCGCAGGGGATATCTAGTTCTTTACAAATGTTGAAAAGCTCTTGCAAGTTGGAATTGACGTTGGATATCCTTAAGTTGTAAGCTGAGGCTTTAGTCTCAACGATAGCATGCTTGTATTCGTTAGCTAGGCTTATAAAGGTGGATTTGGCGAGGGTGGTGTGTGTTCGTGTACTTGGAAAGGGCTGGGCTGGTGGCGTATGTCTTGGCATAGTGTGTGTCTGTAAGGGATGGTTGTTTCTTGTGTGTTGTATTCTGGTGTTGGTAGCCATGTGAACTAGACAGAGGCTCAGTATGTTGTTGAAGGGGTGCTGTGACAGACTTATAGGTCGTGGTGGTCTGTGGAGAGGTCTTCAGAGTGGGCTTGCAGGGAGGTTTCTTGGCCTCTGTAAAGGATGATTAGTTCGTCCCTTATAGGTGTTTTGTCTCTAAGGTGGGCGTTTCAGGTTGTGTTAGGAGCAGGATAGTAGTGCATGAAGGCCACTGTTGTTCTCGAGCGCGGATTGACATTTCTATGGGCTGTAGGGGCTGGGGAGTATTGTGCACATTTCATTGTGCAAATGGCGATGGAGGGTGAGGTGTAGTGTGTGTGGGCTTATGGACTGGGTAGGAAGTAGCAGGTGTTAATGTGATTTGGATGAGTCGTGTTCCTGCAGGTGTGTGGGCACAAATACCAAAATTGACTAGGTCCCTCGAGATTCGTGAGATGTGGCTAAAGCTATTGGTCCAGTGGCATCTAACACCAGTCAGACTGAACAAGATCTATCCGCTCTCATCCCAGGGACGCTGGAAAGGCTGTGGGGGAATTGGCACATGGGCCCACATATGGTGGGAATGTCCAAAACTGGACATGTTCTGGGGGCAAATATGTCAGGCAGTGGTGCTCACCCTGGGGAATGTAGGGGGCAAAAACAGAGGTCTGGATATGATATGCTTGGGTGGAACCCTGGGAGATATCCCCACAAAATCCTGCCGGAAAGTATGTCATCATGATGATGTCAGCACCGCTGGTGCTGGCGCACAGATGGAAGTCCAAAGAGCCCCCACAAGAGCATGAGTGGGTCGCCAAAATATGGTCGGTGCTAGCTATGGAGTGGCTCACTTACTCAATACAAGGAGAGCACATGAAGTTCAGGACCGACTGGTCCGAATTGATAACATATTTAAAGGAGGGAGCGCGCAGAGCATGGTGCCCGAAGTCCATGACACTGTTGGGAATCATAGACCCACAGGAAGTATCAGACCCGTGAGGCGGGGTAAAGGTGGACTGTCTGAAGCAGCCCTCGACTAAGTGGCCGAGGGCACAGGACTCTTCTAAGACGTGTTGATCACCTCCGAGAGGGGGACAGACTGTGCCGTTTCTCCTGGATCAAGAGGGGGGAGAAAGGTTGGGAGGGGGGTGTGTTTCATCAGTTGAATGTGTGCCTTAAGAAATGCTAATAAAAACCAAGTTGGAAAAAAAACCCCCACTACTATTAGGGTTAAGAAGGGTCTAATAAAGAACTGCTGGTGTATAAGAGAGCATTGCTGGAACCATACCAAACCATGGTTATGACTCCAGTATATTAAGAATGTTCTGACTAAGATTGTTTTATGCTCCTTTTGTCACAATCCTGAATTACTCGTCTGAGCTGACCGTGCAATGTTGAAAACTTTTTATTGGTACTCGGCACTAATAGACTGGTTTTGTAAAAATGAACCTAGAGTTCTTTTTTCACACCTATATTAGAATGAAAATGGATCTAGGCTGCGAGAGATACCGCTCCTGGATCAAACCAATACATGCAAGAAACATCTAGGTTAAATTACGCTTCAGTATATTATCCAGACAATTCAATACCAGAAACAGGTCAACTCATGTAAATCAGGGTTGCACGATGTGTGGAGTCGACAGGGAGGTTGAATAACATTTTCTTTTTTTTGGGCCCAGTTTTGTGCACATTCAGGAGAAGATGGCTTGTTCCTACCCTAAACGCAAATAACATGAATTCTGTGTTTGCGGGTCTGGAGTTATAAAAAACCCAAATGCGTATCCTGAGTGTATGCGATTTTCAGCTATTTAGTGAGAGCATGGAACTGCTGTAAAAAATATTGTAACTGATCAACCATTTTCATAAATTGTTATTGAAGGTTAGGCAATAATAGTTTTTTAACATTTATCATGTATGTGAAATATTATTTTGTTATATATTGTAACATGTGTATTGTAGTGTATTATTGTATTGCTCTTTTTTGTGAAATGCTTTTATGCTTCCTTTTTACCGAAATAAAGCTTGCATTCATTCATTCACTATCACACATCCTCAGATCCATATGAGACATAGGTGGGCGGGACAGAGACAACAGGAGAGAAACAATATCACAATAACAATGAAACACTCCCACATTACATCTATCTTCATTTTACACCCATACTGAATGAACAGCAATTTGAACTCTGATATCAAGAACACATTAAGATGTCCTCTTAAAAGAGTTTTAAAAAAGGTAGGCAGTGCATCTACATTGTCCCCAGCTCAATATTGTTCCCTATCCACAATTGTATCAACACTATTTAGTCTAACACAAGCGCTGTGCCTCATTCAAAGTTGAAGAGCACCTGGAAGGCTCCGCCCTCTGTGGCTGTCACTTCTGCTATTTGCAGCAACTACTTCCTCAGTAAAACCTCTGCTTTTGAAACCGCATACATGTTCATCTCCTTCAAGATGAACACCAATGGCCACATATCCCCCATCAATTTAATCCTCACGAGTCATCACCATCCCTGCAGAGTTCTTATGGTTGTATGGCTTGCTCTTCCATCGGGTGCAAACTCAAAAATGTTCTTCGAAGGGATTGTGTCCTCCGACGTATTCCTCATCTTAGATATCTCCTTCCAGCTCTGCTGGCCTCGGAAATTTTTTTCTCTAGAGGGCGCTGCGCGTCGACGTCCTCCGAGTCGATGTCCCTCGATAGCCGCCGTATCGACGTCATCCTGCCTATAAAGGCCACGCGCAGCGTCCGTTGCTCAGTTCCGTTTTTCCGCGCTTACTCAGTGCCTCGGGATACCGTTGCTCAGTTCTTAGTCAGATTAATCCTATTTACCTCGAGTCATTCGATCCGTACTCGATGGCTTCCTCGTCGGAACCGACAACTCCTCGATCCGGCTTCAAGAAATGTCGAGATTGTGGGAAAAAGATGTCGTTGACTGACCCTCACAGAGTTTGTCTCTGGTGTTTGGGAGTTGAACACCATTGTTCGGAATGCGAGGACTGTATGTCCATGACAGCTAAAGCCCTGAAGGAGCGTAGGGGGAAGCTGGAGAAAGGTAAAACTTTGAAAGCTTCTTCTTCGTCGACGAAGTCGAGACATTCGTCTCCTCGTCACCATTCACGCTCCAGGTCTCGGAGTGGGTCTCATCACTCCTCGAGATCGAAGCACTCGAAGAGGAGACGTCGAAGATCCCCTTCTCAGTCTTCCTCTGTTTCGCCAAAAAGAATCCCTTGCCCCACGAAACATAGTTCCCGGGCTGAATGGGAGGAATTCCGCAAAAATATGATGAGCGTCTTCGAGAAAGCGGCCTCGACCCCCTCGAAGACTGCCGAGAGCGATGCTCTGGTCGAAAGAACCGAAGTTCAAAAACGCCGCGCGTCGCAGTACCCGGCGAAGGAAACCTCTCGAGCGCGTCTCGAACCCTCGAGTAGGACTATGACCTCCAAACCTTCCTCGAAGGTTCCGTCGACGCCATCGACAAGGGTTCCGTCGAGGTCGATGTCTTCGACGCCGTTGTCGAAGGGACCTTCGACACACGGGTCTGTCGACTCGATGCCAGCTTCGACACCGGCGTCGATGCCAAGAAAAGTCACGGTTACGACACACCCAGTGACTATCCCCAGGTCCTCGACGTCGATGGCTTCGAGATTGTCGAGTAGAATTCCAATTCTGTCGAGGTCTTCGAGGCCTCCGCCTTTGTTTTCGACGCCACGCTCGAAGCCTTCGGCGTCGACGACATCGACGTTTTCGAGGCCGATAATGACAAGTTCGGCACCCTCTGCCTTGGAAATGGGATTTACTCCCTTTATGAGTTCAGAACAATTGAGAACTATGTCCTCAATTTTGGAAGAGGGTGAATTGTCTGAACAGGAAGACACATTTGAGTTGCAGGGACCTGTAACCCCAATTAGAGAGGAATTTTCCTCTGAAGAGCGCAGGTTAAAGGATCTTCATGATTCCTTACATGAGGCAAGTGGGTTAGACACTTCGCCTGAGGTGGAGTTTGCTAAGCCAGACCCAGGGGAGCATGCTGAAACCCCCTATAGAGCCTTAATGGCCAGGATCACAGAGTTCATGGGGTGGTCTGCACCTTCACAATCTTTCCAACAAGATGACCTCACGGATATTCTTGACAAAGGCCCACAGGAGGATCCTGTGGTGCCTTTTCATAAAGCTCTTCAGAGGAAGATCATGACAAACTGGGAAACCCCAGATGTAGTACCAGCAGTAAATAAAAAACTGTCTACAAATTACAGGGTATCTTCTACAGACCCAGAGTTTTTGTCTAAACACCCATCCCCAGAAAGTCTGGTGGTACAGGCAGCATCCTCTACCGATGTCAAGACGGCTTATCCTACCGTCCCACAGGACAGGGACGATAAAAAATATGATGCTATGGCAAAGAAAGTCTTTTCAGCATGTAGCATGGCGTTAAAATCTGTTAATGCTACTTGCACCCTTGCTAGGTTCAGCCATACACTTTGGGAGTGTGCTTCTACAGCGGCTGACTGCATCCCGGAGGGAGAAGAAAGGGATGCGTTCCTGAATATTATACAGGACGGTAAAGACGCTACGTGCGAATCCCTCCAGACGGGCATTGATTCGGCTGACAGTATCAGCAGAGCAATGGCGGCAAGTACATCAACCAGGAGATTCGCTTGGTTGAGAAAGTCTGGTTTTGCCCCAGATGTGCAAGCCAGGCTCTTGAACATGCCATTCGATGGCTCTTTTTTGTTCGGGAAAAAGGCGGATGACAGTTTAGAGAAACTGCAAACTTCAAAAGCAGCAGCAAAATCCCTAGGAGCTGCAATCCGTCAGACTCCTTTTCATCCCACAGGAACCTCTGCGAGGGGCAAGTCCTTTCGCTTCTACTTCGCATTCGGAAGAGGTAGAGGACGACCGGCTCAAAGGGGACAAAGAAGAACTACCCAAGGTGGACGGGGTAGATATTCAAAAGCTGCAGCAACAGCAGGTACCTCTTTACCATCGGCATCTGCATCAGCCGCCCCAAAACCACTCTGAGGACTTCCCTCACAGGACACCTGTAGGAGGCAGGTTGACTCAACATCTGGCGGTATGGCAGGCTATCACGTCAGGTGCTTGGGCATTGGAAACAGTTGCCCAAGGTTACTGCCTGCCTTTCCTACGTATACCTCAGAGTCATCCACCGGGGATCAGCTCTCAGAAAGCTCCAGATCCGCTCCTCTTGCAGGAAATTTGGGACCTGCTAGAGAAAGGTGCCATAGAACCGGTACCTGTAGCGGAGAGGAACAAGGGCTGGTACTCCCCTTACTTTCTCATTCCAAAGAAAGACGGAGGACTGAGACCCATCTTGGACTTGCGAGAATTGAACAAATTCCTCAGAAAAGACAAATTCAAGATGGTCACTCTTTCTCAGATCCTCCAGGCCCTTCAGTTCCAGGACTGGTTGGTATCTCTGGACCTTCAGGACGCTTATTTCCATGTGCCTATCCATCTCAAACACAGGAAATACCTGAGGTTCGCAATTGGCAACTCTCACTATCAATTTCGAGTGCTGCCATTTGGGCTTACCTCCGCCCCGAGGGTCTTCACCAAGTTAATGTCGGTAGTGGCTGCAAGTCTAAGGAGGGAAGGGATTCACGTCTACCCCTACCTGGACGATTGGTTGATCAGGGCTGTTTCTCCGGAACAAGCTCAGATCCAGCTAAATCACGTGTGCCACTTCCTTCACAGACTGGGCTTCTCCCTCAATTTAAAGAAGTCACAAATGATACCATCGCAGAGACTCCAGTTCATAGGAGCGATCCTGGACACTTCCCTGGGAAAAGCCTCGCCACCAGAGGTGAGGAATCAAGATATTCTTCAGATGGTTACCAAGTTCCAACATGCCCAGCGTCTCCCAGCCTTCGACTTTTTGAGGTTGCTAGGCCTCATGGCATCCTGCATTCTCCTAGTGCCAGAGGCTCGCCTGAGAATGAGATCCCTCCAGTGGGCACTGAGGACTCAGTGGTCACAATTCTCAGGGAGAATGACAGATCTTCTTCAGGTTCCCGGCAGGGTGGCTCGAGACCTTCAGTGGTGGGCCTGTCAGGAGAACAGTTTTGGCAACCCTGGCCGGAGATAACAGTAGTCACGGATGCCTCACTCACGGGGTGGGGAGCCCACGCCAACGACTTGACCATCAGCGGTCGTTGGTCTCCATCGGAGTCCAGACTACATATCAACCTGTTAGAGCTGAGAGCCATCAGACTTGCGCTGAAGGCGTTCCTGCCAGCTGTACAAGCGAAGAACGTCCTGATAATGACGGACAACACGGTGGCCATGCATTACCTCAAAAAAAGAGGAGGCGTAGGATCACTACCCCTGTGCAGACAGGCGATGCAGCTCTGGTTTTGGGCAATCCAAGAAGGAATCTCTCTATCGGCAGTTCACCTAGCCGGAGAGAAGAACTTGACAGCGGACGCTCTGAGCAGGCAGAACAGTCTCCCACGAGTGGGAGCTAGCTCAGGAAGTCCTTCAAGAGATCTTCGCCCTTTGGGGAACCCCTCAGGTAGATCTGTTCGCCACCAGCCTAAACAGGAAATGCGACCTGTTCTGCTCAAGGGAATTTCCCCTGAGAGGAGCTCTGGGAGACGCGTTCATAGTGGACTGGGAGTTTCCGCTTCTGTACGCGTTCCCACCGGTCCCTGTCATTCCTCAAATGATCAGGAGGTTGAGAAGATTCCGGAGAACCATGATCCTAATTGCCCCGGATTGGGCCAGGAGAACGTGGTACCCGGACCTTCTAGACTTGTCCATCTGCCCTCCAATTCGACTTCCACTCAGAGAGAACCTACTCTCACAGAAGGGAGGTCAGGTTCTCCATCCAGACATCAAAACCCTCAACCTTCACGCTTGGCTTCTGAAAGGCTGAGGTACAAGGATTGGGACCTCCCTGATGATGTTATGGAGGTGTTGCTTTCGGCAAGGAGGCCAGCAACAAAGTCTTTATACCGCTGCCGTTGGAACAGATTTTGCAGCTGGTGTAGAGAACAGAATATCGACCCTTTTTCATGTGGTACACCAATGGTTTTGTCCTTCCTACTACATTTGGCAAATTCAGGCCTTCAAGTTGGCACCATTAAGGGCTATCTCGCAGCGCTATCCATCTTTAAGCGTACTGCGGAAGAACCATCCTATTTCAAATTACCCTTGGTAATACAGTTTCTAAAGGGGTTAACAAATGTTTATCCCCCAAGACCATTCCAAATTCCCCTATGGGATTTAAACTTAGTACTAACTTTCCTTATGGGTACACCTTTCGAACCTCTCCATTCTTGTTCGTTAAGATTCCTTACCCTTAAAACTGTTTTATTAATAGCACTTACATCTGCTAGAAAGGTGAGCGAATTACAAGCTCTTTCTTGTAAACCCCCTCACACAATATTTCACAAAGACAAAGTTGTCCTGCAAGTGAAGCCTAATTTCCTCCCAAAGGTGGTTTCTGAATTCCATATCACTCAGAAGATTACCCTACCATCTTTCTATCCTCCTCCTCACACGGGGAAAGAGGAAGAGAGGTTACACAGGCTAGACCCTAGGAGGGCTTTAAGTTTTTACATCAGTAGACTAGCCAGGATAAGACAGGCAGACCAGCTGTTTGTAGGTTACGCAGGTCACAAGCTGGGGTTACCAATAACTAAGCAGACCATTTCCAGATGGATCATTCTAGCCATTCTGGAATGTTATAAACTGGCAGGGAAAGAGCCCCCTCAAAACCTTAGGGCTCATTCGACCAGAGGTATTGCAGCTTCATCGGCCCTCAAAAGAGGCGTGCCGGTTAAGGACATATGTGCGGCCGCTACATGGTCGTCTGTCCATACCTTTACACGTTTTTACAATTTGGATTCCTCCTCCAGTCAAGAGACTAGGTTTGGAAGGGCTGTACTGCATTCTATTCATCAATAGAAGACAGCGTGAAGTCAGTACTCCCTCCTCCGATAATAGAATACTGCTATGGGAGCCTATCTAACATGAGGAATACGTCGGAGGACACAATCCCTTCGAAGAACAAGTTACTTCTTACCTTGTAACGTTCTTTCGACGGGATGTTCCTCCGACGTACTCCTCATTGACCCTCCCATCCATCCCCGCAGTTCTACTTCCCTTGTTGTTGCAGCTTACGCTCCTTCAGGGTGATTAGTTAGTCCAGAAAGTATTATTGTGGGCTACAAAACGGAACTGAGCAACGGACGCTGCGCGCGGCCTTTATAGGCAGGATGACGTCGATGTCGATACGGAGGCTGTCGAGGGACATCGACTCGGAGGACGTCGACGCGCAGCGCCCACTAGAGAAAACATTTTCCGAGGCCAGCAGAGCTGGAAGGAGATATCTAAGATGAGGAATACGTCGGAGGAACATCCCGTCGAAAGAACGTTACAAGGTAAGAAGTAACTTGTTCATCTCCTTTCATGTGCAAGGTTTTGCTGGAAGCCTCCATAGTGACACCCACAAAGATTCACAAGTAACATTGGCCGAGCGAAGCCTGAGCTAAAACTCTATTGTTCCAGCTTATATTTGTTTTCCTGAAGTGTTAGGGTCACATACTGAATAGGCTTTTGGACTGAGGATGCCTTTTGTTTTGACATACAATGAGCACCTTTAGTTTAGTATATAGTCAGGGAAATAATTATTTGCAATAGGGACAGATTGGCATTTTTTCTATTGTCTGACTCCAAAGTCGGACTCCTTCTGGTTCTCCACAGGTACTGTAATTTGGATACAATTACAAGGGTAGAATATTAAGGGTACAGGTTGAAGGCTATGGTGAGATGGTTAAAGATGGTTACAGTGAAGGGATAGAGGCACTGTCCCCTAATCGGCACTGGGCCCTCATATTCCAGGACCTTTTCTCACAACACCCTCTTCAGCTACCCAATCTCAGGAGACCTTAGTTGGGCTTCTCTAACAAAGGCACATGCTAACGGGGGGGCGTGGCCAACATGCAAGCGGAGAAGACGTGATTTTCAGGACGCTCCCATGGCCATCAACAAACATCCTGACTATAGCTTGTTTTAGTGGTTCCAAAACCATAAAAATATATCCGTAAAGAGACAAATGCCTGCTGAACGAACGCTGTAAATTTGGGTGCCAGCGCAACACTGCTGGCGGAGTTACTCCGTTCCGAATGGCGTGGAGGACCCCAGCAAAATGGCTGCTGTGGACCTTCGATGAGTGAGGAAGCTGATGCTCCCCAGACTGCGCCCGATACAGACACGATCCATCCATATCGAGAGGTGAAAAGTGGCATAGCTGGCTGACAACATCAGCAACACTCCATTGGCGGATTCCTAGAGCTAGGGGAACACTGCAGGTTGAACTCGGCGGTGCGGTGAGATAGACAGTTAAACACCGAGAGCGCCCTTGCCGGGACTGCCGCCGAGGGTGGTGCCTCCAGCCACTCAGCCCGCTCACCCGGAATAAGCGGCGACGGGGAGGCGGACTTGGCTAGCGCCAACACACAATTTGGGTGATCCCCACCCTAGCCATGGACTAAATGATCTGAGTGGTCGAGAAACGCTCCCAGTGCTTCCTGAGACCCAGACCATCCGCTGGTGGGGGGCATGTCGGAGAGGAACGGAGGAGGATCCGGGATGCCCAGAACCATTCAGAGCATAGAAAGTAAGGGCGCGCGAGGGCGGAAGGTGCTCGGCATGAGCAGGCTAATATTGAGGGTCATGCGGGTGCGTGCAACAGACGGCGGAGGGTGGTCCGGTGCAGACACGGAGGCCCCCACCCCCCTCGGAACACAACTAATATGCCCATATGTGGCACCCGGAGCTGACTTGCCTCACACTGCGACATATCAACGGCCTGCTCAGCTGCGCAGCCTGGACCACGGCTGGGAGGCCTCGGCGGGTGCCTAACTACCTGCACGTGTCCGCCTATACAACACCCCACTGAGAAACGACTGAACATCACGGGCAACGAAACGCCCGGCTCCCCACCGAGCATTACTTTACCAACTGCGGGGAACGAAGGGGAGCTGGACTGACTTGGCCTTGGGGTCCAGGACCAGCCTGCGCCTCGCTGCATATCATTGAACAAGCTGCTCCCACCAGTGTGTGAGACAAAACCCGGCGAGGAACATCTTCAATCGCATCTCCCCTGTACCAGGTCTGCAGGCAATCAGACCCTCCGGGATCAGCGCTCTAGAGCTCCCACCTGCTCCCCTGACACTGAAGAGATACAAAAACCACAGGGGAAGCGGCAACGTCTATCTGACGGATTACCAACACTGGCACCTACAAAGCTGAGAAAAGTGGCTTAAGCTCGGTGGTACCCGGGATTAATACCAGCCGGCACGGACGGGTGAAGGCTAGACAGCATCAAACCTTCTCTCCCTGCCAAACCAACGGCAGTTGCTCGCCATATTCAGAACCTGTACCCGGGAGTGAGGAGGAGGCACAGCCAAGTAAGACTTATGATTGGCTGACGCACAATAAAAGTACCTCACCTCCCCTGAACCGCAGCTCTCCCCATGCCATGGCTGGCTGTTCCTTACTTGAGACTATGATACACAACTACCATCCTAAGCCCTAGGCATTGCTACCTCCACTCGATTGGAGAAACAGGAGGACACTAACAGCTCTGAGCGACGCCTTTCACTCATGATCATACACCGGACCAGTAACAACGCTATTCCCCACCTTCCACCTGACAGATAACACTAACGCCTGCAACGCTCTTTCCTGCTTGCACGGACCTTTGATTCAAACAAACGCGGTGTACAGAGGGGACAGAAAAGACTCACCCCACCCCAACCCGCTGCGCCTACCACTGCCTTACAGAGCAGCATCAAGTCAGAGTCCCGGAACTCCAATAAAACACTAAACCCATATAGGTGGTGCCATGGAACGCCAGTGAGCGACAATCACGCTGGACAAGCTGAAGCCCTGCACATGCCAGCAGAGAGCAGGCTTCCACCCCGCTGTCTAGCCTTGCCTGTCAACCACCCTGCCACATAAACATGCTACCACCAAAGGCCTACATCGTACAAGGCCCGTCCAGGGCTCTGCACAAGCCTGCTGACTTGACCTCTCATGTCTTCCCCCCCTTGACACCGGAGTACGGAACCTGCTATATCTCACTTGGTAATATCTATCATATTGGTCATGGGTAAAGACAAAACCAGAAAAGGAACCACGCAGAGCACCATGGACCAATACGCGGCTGCGCACTCTCCGCTGCGTCAACACCCGAACCGCAGGCGATGCCTCAGTTGACGACGGAATCACTATTTTATAGTGATGTTGTGGCCGCAATAGCCAACTCATGCGCTTCCATGGGGAAAAAGATGGATGGTCTGACTGCAGAAGTGTCATTCCTCTGTCATGATCTTCAGAAACTGTCCTCCCGGACCACAGAGGAGGAACAACACATCTCTGGCGTGGAGGACGACCTTGGTGGGGTGCATCAACAACTGGCACAAACAATGACACGCTTGAAGGCTTTGGAAACGCGGGTGGAGGAGGGCGAAGGCAGATCACGCCGCAATAATATCTGCATTCTGGGCCTCCCAGAAAATGCTGAGGGGCCCAGCGTGGAACTCTTCCTGGAACAGTGGCTGGCAGACCTCTTTGCGCTGAAATCCCTCTCGAAATACTTCTCGATTGAAAGAGCTCACCGGATGCCCACGGGGAATCCCGTTCCGGGTGCCTCCCCAAGGACAGTCATCGCAAAACTCTTGAACTACCGAGACAGGGATGCAATTCTGCAAATAGCCCGTACAAAAGGTGCAATCACGTACAACTGCTCAAAAACTGCCGCCTTCCCCGATTACACCCGCGAGGTCCAAAAGGCCAGGCAATCCTTTGAACACCTGAAGAGGAAACTCCTGTCTATGAATGTGAAATATGGTCTACTCTTCCCGGCCCAACTCAAAATCTACCACAAAGGTACATCTGTGCACTTCACAGAACCCCAGGAGGTGTGGAAATGGGCAGAAAACCGCATTGAGGGGAACTGGGACGCGGAAGCCCCAGACCCTGGGGGCAGATCGCATACACAACGAAGTCGCAATACACTTGCACAGCAACGTCCGCCGATGGAACAAAATGTCCTGGAACAAGAAGCTAACTCATGAAGGGGACGACTTGGATAAGTCATATGCTGGAACAGGAGAGACGGTATGATAAGAAATCGCTGATACATAACACAGTCGGCCTAATAAGACCTTCTGACCGCACCTGTAGGAATCGCTTCTGCTAACGTTGGCGGTCACTGAGACCATACCCCTTCCCACCCCGAAGCCTCCAGCAGAAGGTTCCATGTGATAATTCTGCCGCAAAAACATCACGATACAAAAATATCGCCATATTTTTGCGGAGAAATACACAATTGACCGTGCGGGGGACACCCCCGCAAACCCGCATAATTATTTAATGTGCGGGGGACCCCCCTGCAACCCCCGCTCCCACAAATACCCCCAATAAAAATATCGCCTATGGCGAACCAAACGACCATATTTACAGCCATATTTTTGTTGGTGATATTAATACCTGATACCCAGCAGAAGCTATTACTTTTAACTGAAAGAAGTTGCGATAAGTTGGATTGCTAGTTAACGCTGCCGCGATAGTTTTGTGGTAGGCATGCTTGGGGTACAGATACTTCAGGTTGGGCGGAGTATAGGGTGGGAGTGGGGAATGTTGCAAAAGTATTTTTATCATTATTTTGGTTGGTAATGGGTCCGGAAGTCAACTCACATATCTCCTTCAAGAGTGCTACACATCACAATAAGTCAGTCTTCATTCTGCGCGCACTGCGCACTTGCTGCTCCACTCCCCATCTTGAATGGCCCCTAACAACATTGATGTTAGAGCCCTGCGGATTCTAACTTGGAATGTCAACGGGCTGGGAGGAGGTATTAAAAGACACCTTGTCACACAGTTTTTAAACAGGCATGCACCTGATGCAGTATTCCTAACCAAGACACATTTGGCTGGTACCACGTGCAACCTATTCAAAAGCACCAACTATAGGCTGGCAATACATGCTGGCTCTACCATGGGTTTCCGTGGTGTACTTATATTAATACATAAAAAACTGCTCTTCACTCTCGCAAGTGTGACGCAGGATACAGGGGGCAGATTTGTATACATCACAGGGACACTCTGGAATCAAACCATTGCAATGTTGGCGGTATACTCGCCCCCAGCGCTGATAGCAACTCTAATACATGACATCACACCTATGATCTCTGGGGACACATCAGATCTTATGATAATTGGAGGTGACTCCAATGAAGTTATGGAAGTGGGGATGGACCTCACACACTTGAGAGGGAGGATCCCCGACACACGCGCTAAGCTAGCCACCTTCACCACTGCACTAGGCTTGCGGGATGTGTGGCGAGACTTACATCCTGACACGAGAGAATACTCATATCACTCCGGGGTACATGCTTCACTATTAAGACTAGACTACTTCTTTCTCCCAGCAACAGATACACACAAAGCTTCCATGGCAACATTGCTTCCCCGTGGCATATCGGATCACTCCCCACTACTCGAGTTACACACGACTAAACCCTTGCTCCACCCCAACCCCCCACCCCCTGTGGTGCTTAATTATTACCTGGGCTTCTCAGAACTAACGGAACAGGCACGCCTGGCCACGACCACATACTTTGAGCTGAACACGGGATCAGTATACAACCCGCGAGTACTGAGGGAGGCGTACAAGCCAGTGCTACGGGTGAGATTATCTCTTGGACCGCAGCACATAAGAAAGAACATCAAAGAGAACTGATCGAAGCAGAACGCCTGGTTACACAAGCTGAAACAACCCACCTAACCCTTGACCAACCCGAGAAGCATCGATCACTGGCTCATAAAGGCCTACAAAATGTTGCATTAGACTGTGCCAAACAGGCTCATATAACAATGAGAGCCAGGGTATATGAGACCAGCGATAAGGCGGGCAAAATGCTAGTATGGCTGGAAAGTCGAGGCAAGGGAAATAGTCAAGTTAGGATGATCAGATCAGGAGGAGCTGATCCGTTACTGATTGACCGAGACAAAGCAGAGGGCTTTGCCTCCTATTATGCAGAACTATGCAAAGCACCCATAACGCCCATTGATATAGCAATACTAAATGAGGTTACTCTCCCCTCCCCAGGTGCAGATCAGCAAAACATGTTAGAGTTATCACTGAGGAGGAAATGGCGACGGCCATGTCAGAACTCCAATCAGTAAAGACACCAGAACCAAACGGTTTCCCAATAGAGATGTGGCAGAAACTAGGAACGAATTAGATTGCCCCGCACTTATTGCAAATGTTTATACATTCTAAGAGACAGGGCTACCTACACCAGACCTGCGGAAGGCCACAATAATAGTGATCCCCAAAGCGGACAAAGCCCCAGACCGCTGCTGTTCATATAGACCAATCTCCCTTATAAACAGTGAGACTACAATATTAGCGAAGGTGCTCGCTAACTGCTTTCAACAGGTTACAACATTGCTAATCCACCCAGATCAATGTGGTTTTATGCCGCAAAGGTCTACCCGCATGAATATACATAGACTGAATTCGGCACTCGAGAAAGCATCTACCATCCAAGGTCCTTTAGCACTGCTTGCAATAGTCTTTGAAAAAGCCTTTGATTCGGTATACTGGGAAGCAATATGGGAAATCATGCACCGCATGGGATTTGGTCCACAGTACATGGGTTGGGTACAACTCCTATATGAGTCGCTTGAAGCAGAAACGAAAGTAAATGGGTGGCCCTCAAAACCCTTTAGACTAGGAAAAGGAACTAGACAAGGATGTCCCCTGTCTGCCATGATCTTTGCATTAGCAATAGAACCCTTGGCCAAACTGTTAAGAACAACACAATCATGGAGCGGTTTCCGCTGGACAGAGGAATGGGAGGACAAAGTCTCCCTATATGCAGACAACCTGTCTCAAAGATCTGTATAACTCTTGGCCCGCGGTAACAAACCTGCTAGAAAGATACAGAGCCTTCAGTGGCCTTCGAGCAAACTAGTTAAAATCAATATTGTTCCCGATTGGCAACATGAGCCACACGATGCTAGAAAATTGCCCATACCGTGTTGTAACAGATCAGTTCAGGTACCTTAGTATACAAATCACATGTGATCTGACCGATTATGCGGTTAACATCCATCACCCGATAGTAGCAAGGTTTACAGAAGATACCCAACACTGGGTCTCTCTGCCACTGACCTTGCTAGGTAGGGAAGCGCTTTTTAAGATGATGGCCCTCCCCTGTTTCCTATAAATATTACAAAATGCCCCAATACACATTCCGCAGAATGAATTTTACAAAATCGAATGTACACCTAGAAAACTATTGTGCTGTGGAGGACACCCACGCATTGCACTACGTACCCTCCAACGATCCATATGGGAAGGTGGGATCAGACTTCCACGCCTACAGACCTATTACTGGGCCAGTCAAATGGCAGTGGTCAATGATATGCTGCACGGAGACAAATCACTGCCGCACATCAGAGTAGAAAACACTGAAGGTCAAGGCAGATTGGTTAGGAATACTGCATCAGGTGCATGCCTGTTTAAAAACTGTGTGACAAGGTGTCTTTTAATACCTCCTCCCAGCCCGTTGACATTCCAAGTTAGAATCCGCAGGGCTCTAACATCAATGTTGTTAGGGGCCATTCAAGATGGGGAGTGGAGCAGCAAGTGCGCCGTGCGCGCAGAATGAAGACTGACTTATTGTGATGTGTAGCACTCTTGAAGGAGATATGTGAGTTGACTTCCGGACCCATTACCAACCAAAATAATGATAAAAATACTTTTGCAACATTCCCCACTCCCACCCTATACTCCGCCCAACCTGAAGTATCTGTACCCCGAGCAACACACCATACATCCCCCCCGGACCATGTTGTCACACATCAGTAATCTGGAAGGAAGCACACAAACACATTAGTTGGGACAAAAACGCCACCCCCATACAACCACCATGGGACAACCGGAACCTCCCTAAAGTGAATAAACTTCCGAGATGTCGCAACTGGGTGAGGCTTGGGATAATGAAGGTTGGTGACATCATCGTAGATGGCAAACTGGTGCCTTTCGAAACCCTAAGGGCCCGCTTTCACCTCCTACTTACAGAACTTTATCATTATACACAACTACGACATGCATTAAAGATCCACCTTCCAGAACTAGAAAATATGCCTGAATGCACCCCTCTAGAAAGAAACATAGTCCAGGCAAAAATCAGTACCAAAACTACATCTACCATGTATAATGTTATAACCTCTTTTCCTACCACCAAATTAACAAGTTTGAAATCCAAGTGGGAGAGAGATGTAGGAACCATACAATCAGAGGACTGGGTGACTATCCTCATGTACCCCTGAGACGTAGCCATCTCAGCCATACTCCGGCTCATACAACTCAAAAGTGGTGCTCTATCGGTGGGGAAAAAAATTACTGATCCACATTGCCTACGCTGCAAAAGAGGGGAGGGGGCTTTCTTCCATATACTATGGGAATGCACCTACATCCAACAGTACGGGCAGCAGTGCTGCAATGAACTCTCACAAGTGTTGGGGAGAATGGTACACAGAGATCCAAAATTGATGTTTCTCAGGGTGGAGGAGGTGGGAGAAATGTCCAGATATGAGAAACTGTTCGTATCGACAACTACAGCATTAATCAAAAGGAACATAGCAGAACTGTGGGGCTCTGAAGCAATCCCACAATATGAGCAGTGGATTACAGACGTGAACATATGCATTGCAATGGAATCGGGGTGTACGATGCTAGAGGATGCCTGAAGAAAGCTGATAAGATATGGCACAGGTGGGAAGTGGCACAGTAATCTGTTTTAACTAACACGATGCAAGTCACAATGTGATGTGTTCAGGCGAAAACTTTAGTAACTATAATATGCGGACAGCAGGAGACTTTCTAAGACCCATTGTTCCCGTTATGGGGAGGTAGTTATGAAAAGTGGCCACTTTGGGTCACATTTGTATTTTGTAATGTTGTAAGTGTATGTGCAAAAACAATAAAAACTGTTATTAAAATTTTTTTTTAAACAAAGGCACATGCCAGGGTTCACTCTAAGAGGCCCACTGCTGTGATCCTCCACTGAAGATGCCAGATGCCATTTAAACGGAATGGGCTTCTCTCTTTTACGCTAGCTCTGGAGCTCTACGTTGTCCGAAAGCTGCCCCCCAGATCTTCTGGGGGAAGTGCAGTCGAGGCATCTCCTACTATGCTGCATTTTCTGCCTACCTCGTTAAAGTCTCTTCCTGTTCACTGTTAAAGTCATGCTGTCACTGTTAACTGCGTCTATGTCCTCCAACCCGCCTGCTCCTTCACATTATCTCGATCTGGAGCACCACCTCCTTTGCGGTGAAACAGGCAATTATCCAGGAGTGCTCATCCTCAATGTTGTGCATCACTCCATGGGCGGGAGGAAGAGCAGGTCACAGCTGAATCGCCACACATGATGCAGTTTACACACCCAAGGTGATCATCAGATTCCCCCTGTAGATCCCCTCTCTCATTGCACCCGATAGGGTAGACTTCCCAGCCTGTGAATAAACAGGAAAGCCCCAGAACTGGAGCACAGAAGCACAACTTATTCAACTCATGTGCATTAGGAGGACTTAGGGCAATTCCTAATAGTACTGCCCAGCAGTGAAAGGGTTGAAAGATATTGGTACCCTGCCGCATAGCCGGCTGCAAGGCTGCACCCCTCATTTTACAAAATGAGGGTCTAATAACATCGACCATTATAAGGTGGCTGCTGAGTGACTAATGTTTACCAACCGTTGCTGTGAAGTACTTTTTCAATGTGGAACCCCAGAAGTGTAGGAACCAACCCACCGATGGCAGGTGAGCGAAGGATGTCAGAGAAGATGCTGCAACTGTAAGTTAAGTGCTGGATAGTGGGGTTGGCGCAGCCATTATTGGCAATTAGTGCCTAGAAGGCCTAAATCCAGATTGTGCATCAGGATTCCAACTTAGCACTTGCGTTGCAGATCACCCTGGAGGTGGTGTTGCCTTTATTTATAAATCAGAATGTATGCGTGTCTCCATCCCTTTTTCTTCCAGTATAAAGGTGGAAGCTTTGTTAGTTCGTGTTGCTCTATCAGCTTCTAGGTCAGTCCATTTTCTGATTGTTTTCCGCCCCCTCGTTTTGACTGACCTTTTGATGAGTCTTTTGATGATCTGGTGGCTAGTTTACAGCTTTATTATGCCAATCTATTACTAGTTGGCTATTTTAACTATAAATCTAATGTTCTCCAGCATGGGGTCTGGCATGGATTTACATGCTCATGAATATTCTGGGAATCCTCAGTTAAAAAAAAAAAAACAGTTTCACTTCAGCTTACAAACTGTCTTTCTCCTTTAAACCATTCACTGTCCTCTGGGCCATACTGCCCCCATCCAATAACAGCCCGTTCCCTAACCCCCTCCTCTGGCAGTCCTCTTCAGATTGTTACTGCACGCTTCAGTGTTGGGAGTCCTCGAGTTTGCTCTGGAAGCTACTTCTACACATTTTCGTGTTTTCGACAGAAAAAGGTTCCATTTTTGTTTTCGAAAGAGTCTGTGTGCTCTCTTCTCCATCTGCCGACAGCGGTGATCTGTTGTCGGTGAAGTTCAGCGCCCCTCAATGTCAAAGATCGTCAAAGATTACGGAAGGCCATCAAGCCTACTTCGCGCCCTCTGACCATGACAGAGGAGAAGGTGGGAATATCCCTCTTCAAGTCCTGCACCAAGTGCGGGCTACAGAATGTGTTTTTTGAAGACAAGCACCTTCAATGCCCCTACTGCGTGCATCCGGACCACAAGGATGGGGAGTGTGAGATATGCCTCGGTTTCTCCAAGAAGACGACAAAGGATAGGCACAGTAGACTGGCAGCGTGGCTGCACGCTAAGGCCTCTGCTCCTTGCTTTGAGCAGGGTCATGCCTCACCCAGGACCCACCGGTCCGGGAGCGGTCTTCTTAGTCCTTTGAGGGCACCTCATCTGTGGGGGCCCAAGACAAGGCCAAGAACCGCAAGTCTGAGTCCTCTAGTTTCACCGTCGATGCAGGTCCTGTAACAGTTACCTGGACTCCTCGGGAGCGTAATGCCTTCTCAGCCTGTGAACCTGTACTTGGGCACTTTTTGGATTCCTTTTCTGTAAAAACGATAACTACAATAGAATGGCTATTGCATCTCATTACTGAGAAGGTGCTGCCTTAATGTATATACTTTGGTATTCTCCCCTCTCACCTGTGTTTATTATGTGTGGAGCTATCCATCCTAGTTTCTACAGGGGCGCGTTGAAAATGGAATACAATGGAGTCTCGGGAATGCTGAGGACTCAATAGTTTGCCTTGAAAATGCCTATACTTTTCCAGGAAATGTCTTTGGGTAAAGTATCTTTGGAAAAACACTGTATTCTTTATATCATGTAATTATTCCTACATTGGAGGGATCTCTTTCTAATAATTAACTTTTCTTTTGCATGCAAGTTATCAGAATTCGGAAAGTTTTATGGCTGCTCATGACTATGAAGTTATTTAAGCTGAGGAAACGCTAGACAACGTAAGTTCAACTATACGGAATAACTGCAGTCTTCAGGAAAAGTGTGGAAACAACTGTGCTGAGAGAAACTTACAGTACTTCAGGTATGTAAGCTTATTCAACTTTCTTTTGTATTTTTCTATTCAATTCGTTAGTTAAATAAATACCTCTGTTTTATCTGCAGATTTTCGGAAAGCTGAGGAAAATCCTCTCCGAATGGTGCAGAGACAGCAGACAAAACCTCTTGACTGAAAATTCTGCGGTTTCGGACGAAAACTGCTGTCGGATGATGCTGCGACTGTGAGAGAAACTTCTGACAGGAGCTGCTGCGGTAATAAACGATCACTGCTGACTGAGATACTGCTTCCAAGAAAACTACAGTTCGGTAAGTTTTTCTATGAGCTATGAAATTCTGTTGTCTTTTTTTCTGTAAAGCTAATGTTTTATATTTCTCTCCTTTGACAGGTTCTGTGAGGAGAAAGCGTCGGTAGCGTTACCAGCTGCCAGCGAAGAAGACGCGAAGCGAGCACTTCAGCGGAGGCGGGGCTTAACTAGCTCCCTTTGCAAAATCAATGGAATGCTCTGTCCGATCTGAATGGATCTTGCGGCAGCCATGTTAGGCGTATAAGGCCAATGTTAACTCTATGAAAGTCTATGGAAACTGATGCTGGGAGTGGTCTAAATTTTTTATTTTTTTATTTTTACATATAAGGAGAAAGTCTGATATTTTTATGGGTGTAATTCACCCATCTTACCACAACAACATTAGTATCAAATATTACAAAACAAACTTTATTACAATTCATTATATTTCATAAAACAATCATAAAAAATGATCATAGTACATAAGACCATTATGTTTAAAAACCACACAAGTTTTAACACCATAAGTGAGTAATGTTTGTAAATATTCCGTAAGGATCTTACACTGTGTGTACATCTCACACTCTGATTCCTGTGCCACACTACCAATGGCCTATTCCCTATCAATGTAATACACACTACCCAACTTGTACAAGTTTCTGTCCTTGAACCACAACAATGTCGGACATTCTTCAGGGGACAAATTGTCTTGTGTCGTAATCTAGAACATTCTTCTTTCCTAGGGGAGAACCCTGTTGATCAAGAAATAAAGGACACCCTATTAGTAACTTATAATCGAGTATCAATCTCTACTCACATGAAAAACATGTGGAACATGTAAAACATGAACCCTCATCCCTCAAAGGGTGCAGGGTATGTCTAAAATTACGTACCTCTGTTCCCAGTAGTAAATCTTGGGCTTTTTCTGTACAGTGTTGTAGATTCCCAATTTCTTCAGGAATTCTTACATATCCTTTCTCACCCCTGTCTAAAAGAGTGTGCAATGTAAGCAAAAATGAATAAGGGATATTGCTGTAAACTCCCGCAATCATCCATTTGCTAGGCTAATCAATACATACATAGGTGCTAGAACAACTAACTGAAGAAATTGGGAATCTACAACACTGTACAGAAAAAGCCCAAGATTTACTACTGGGAACATAGGTACGTAATTTTAGACATACCCTGCACCCTTTGAGGGATGAGGGTTCATGTTTTACATGTTCCACATGTTTTTCATGTGAGTAGAGATTGATACTCGATTATAAGTTACTAATAGGGTGTCCTTTATTTCTTGATCAACAGGGTTCTCCCCTAGGAAAGAAGAATGTTCTAGATTACGACACAAGACAATTTGTCCCCTGAAGAATGTCCGACATTGTTGTGGTTCAAGGACAGAAACTTGTACAAGTTGGGTAGTGTGTATTACATTGATAGGGAATAGGCCATTAGTAGTGTGGCACAGGAATCAGAGTGTGAGATGTACACACAGTGTAAGATCCTTACGGAATATTTACAAACATTACTCACTTATGGTGTTAAAACTTGTGTGGTTTTTAAACATAATGGTCTTATGTACTATGATCATTTTTTATGATTGTTTTATGAAATATAATGAATTGTAATAAAGTTTTGTTATATTTGATACTAGTGTTGTTGTGGTAAGAGGGGTGAATTACACCCATAAAAATATCAGACTTTCTCCTTATATGTAAAAATGTACGCTCACAGAGCGAGAGGTCTGTTTCATCCCTTTCTGTGACTCAGAACCGTGGAGAATAGAGTGGTGTAAATGCCATTTATGCCAGGCTAACACCCACTTTTGACCCACTGGCTGAGGTAATGTTCCTGGCTTAACTGGGATGCCTGAATGTACACTGTGCTCATTGGCTTGAATCATGACAGGTCCCAAGGTGGACAGGGCATGATCAACATCACCTGCTAAATCCATTGCAGTGAAGCTCCTCCTTGAAAAGGAAATCATCCAACCCGGCTAAATTGCGGGAGAAGCCCGAGAAGCCGCAGACGGAGGAGAAGAAGGCCGAACTGCCCAAGAAGGCCCATTCGGCACAGTATAAGACTTTGTCGACGATAGAGTTTGTGGTGGTTGCTCTCATGACGGCTAAGGGGGCTGACCCTGTGAAGGAAGCCCCTGCAGCTCAGAATGTATCCCTTCCCCTGAGGTGCGAAACCACCACAGTGACTTTGACGAAGTCTTCTGGCATGCCGGAAAAGGAAACTTCGTCTCCGAATCCGGTCCCACCCCCTCTGGGTGGAAAAAGGGGGGCGGGGCAAGGAGGCCCCAGTTGAGCCCTCCCAGGCCGTTGCCCAAGCCATGGAGGTCTTGTCCACGGACAATGAGGACCTGGGGGCCTTACACATGGTCAATGAGCATGTGGAAGAAGAGGGCGACGACACACAGAGCCTAGTGTTCCAATCACGCCAGCTAAGCCGAGGGATGTGTGTTAGGGAGAATTCTCTATAAAGGCTAATTTCACAAACCTAGTGAGTCCCCCAGCAGCTTTGCTGGATTTTTGGGGTTTAATTTTTTCTCCTGCTAAGAGTGAGACTCTTTTTCTCCCACTCTTAGGCATGATTTGAGAATGTCCTTTGACTTTGTAATGTGTTTAATGGGCTATGGGGTCTTTTACTCCATAGGGCTTCATGTGTTTTTGGTAAGTGTGTTACACAGTACCCTCAGTGCAGTAACACGGGGGTGTCATAGTGGCCCCCAAACATAGACTCCATACCCTGGGACTGACTACTGTCTCCCAGGGCATGTAAAGTCACCATTGACTTTACTAGTCTTAAATTGTGAACAGAACCAGTACAAACCATCATATTGTGGAAGTACTGGTAGGGGTAATTCGATTGCTCCTGGGTCTGTTTTTCAAGGGGGCACTGTCCAGTCCCCTCTTGTCGAGTTTCTGGCTGGTGGCAGTGGTTAGCACGCAAAATATTCCACTGGAATATTTCCTATGGGATTTTCCCATTCATTTTAAACGCACCACTTTTTTTGGTGCAATGTTAAAGATACCGCCGGATTATTTATTTAATATTTATTCCCCGGTTGGGTCTTTTTGCCAGGACTCGGTTTTAAAATGGAGTTTGTGCTCGCCTCTGTAACTCCAACCCAAGTCGAGCCCTTTGTTCCACTTTTGGCGGGCTTCTGCACAGAAGCCTCCAAAAGTGGTGCCACTCTGTCTGGGTCTACAGGATGTGTGGGAGGGGGAATAGGCACCCTGGACTGAGTTGCCTCGGCAACTCAAGTCGCACTCTTGTGTGATTGGCCCAGTGGTGAGCCGCCCGGCTCACCACTTAGCATGTTTGAGTGACAGCTAGGACTGATGAATGGGGGTTTTCTGCATAAAAGCAGGGCTTTGGGGACTGGAATTTCAGAAGTCGCCACAGGACCTAAAGAATCCCAAGAGGGAGAAGCTGAGCCGACCTGCAACGACGACACCACCAGTGGAGCCCTGCTGAACCGAACTCACCACTTCCCAACGACAGAGAAGATCTTCCAGGAGAGTCTTCTTCCTTTGACTGGTGGGGTTAACCAGTTCGCCTTTTTCGCCTCCTGTATCGTCTTGTGGTCGAATCGCCCGTGCCAAGCACCCCGGCGGCCAGATAGCCACGCTTCACCACTACCGCCAATAAAAGGGTAGTACCTTTTAACTGGTAAACTCTGCAGCTGGTTTCTTCCCTGGCAGTGCACGACCTCCAGCTTTCCTCCACGTCGAGATCTTCTCTTCCCTTGGACAAAGCACCGACTTGCACCCGCTGCCAGGAATAACTGCCCCCGCTGGAGCTTTCTCGCCATTTCAGGTACTGTGTCCCGCCTGGTCTCCCTTGCAACAGACTGTTCAAGGTGTCCCGTAAATCCTTGACTCTCTATCATGGGGTGACCTCGGACCCGTTAACATTACCTTTCCGAAATGATCCAACTCCTTTTTGAACTATCTGCAAAGACTTTAAAAGTGTACTTCAACTGTGTGATCTTGGGCCCATTCCGCCTTGCTCTCTCCAAGAGTGAGCCTGGCCTATGAAATTTTTGCTCTACAGTAGACCCTGCCTTTCTTGACTTGCTGTGGTTCTTTAAAAGTGTTGGTATTGTGTGTATTCCTATTTCTGCCTTTTCTCTCCCTTTTTAAATCATTAATTGTGTGCCATCTATGGTTACACGTTCACCTCTGTTTTGCTGAATAAGTGGTGTACTAACCTGGACTTGTCAAATAATTAATTAGGGAGGTGTTTATATTTCTAGTGACTGTGTTTGAACTTGCTTGACATATTAGTGCCAGTGTATTTTTACAAGTGTGTTTTTAAATAAATAATTATATACTTTTATACCAAAGCTCTGGTCAGTGTTTGCTTATGCTACTGTATTTTTAGCCCTATTGTGTATACTCTATATACTGCCTAACTCTTCTTGAGAGAAGTCTGACTGCTCAGCCACAGCTACCAGGTAAATCTGGGTGGTGCAGACTGCTACCAATTGGGTTTGCTGCTAACACCTGTAGTCTTAAACTTTTTGCAGTGGATCCTAAGGGAACTGCACAGGTTTCTGCCTAACAATGTGACTCTTGACATCCTGACATCCTGTCGACTCTCCACACCTTGGTGTCGGAGATCCAGAAGTGGATGCCACAGGGCCTGGTCCCAATGGTCCCCCAGTCCGCCGAAAAGCCGCCAGTGCATTTCAGCCTCCACATCCGCATTTGGCCCCCTCTCCTCCAGCGGACACGGTTACAGGGTCAGATATGGCCACTACAACAACCAACCACAACAAGGATATTGGAGCAGCGGGCGGCAGGTCTCTGCAGCCTAGGGCATCCCCACCAGATGGGGTGGGGTGCTTCCATTCCATGATCACCAGAGCCTCCAAGCTTTTCTAGCTTGTGCCGGAAGAAACCAGGAAGGAGGGTTTCTTGTACCAGAGGCACGAGGCCAAGAGGAAGATAATCATGGTGTTGCCCCTTCTGGGCGACGTGTGGTAGGAGAGCCTGGCCCTCATGAAGAACCCTTGCACGGCTCCGGCCAAATGGGATAGGCTGGAGAAGAAGTACCGCGTGCTGGAATCCGCACCCAAGTGCCTGAGGTCGGAACCACCGCTGGATTCGGTGGTATGGGTGGTTTCGAGGAAACGGTTGGCTAAACCGTCCTTGTCATCTTCATTCCCTCCTGACGGCGAGGGGAAGAAGATGGACGCCATAGGAAGGAAGGTGATTTACACTGCGGCGTCCATCATCAAGGTGGCCAATGCACTGGCTATCCTAGCCAGGTAGGACAGGGAGCTGTGGTTCAAGCTGTGTCCGAATTTGGAGTTCCACCTCGACGATAAGAAGATGAAGGCAATCACTCTCTTCCAGGAAGGGGAGGTACTGTCGGATCACAGTGGTGTTGGGCGTTTGTTAGGGAAAATTTCATATCTGTATGTAATTTTCCCTCCATGTGTCAACCCCCAAACTTTTTGCTGCTGTTAGACACCATTGACTGACTTTGCCAGAGAAGAACAGCCTTCAGCTGCACTGGGCTTTTGCTCACTTTTTATGGGGAAACTGACATGCCCTTAAGACAGTCAGTACTGGGAGACTTTGTTTCCACTTTGTTTCCCTTAGTCCTTTTCTCATGTTGCAACTTTTGTGCAACATGTAACAAGTGTGCACTGTATTTTACCATGCAGCACACTTGGGTCTATAGTCATTTCCAAAGGCCCTAGATACTCTCGCTGGACTTTTTATGAAATGTGCAGATGTGTCCTGGACAGGACTGGTGGCAGCTATCGTTTCGCCTTATTTTTAACCCTTTCCTGCCATGTTAACTGTGTTAACCGCGTTTGGCACGAATAGGTGGCCTGGCTCCAAAATGGCCATGCCACAAGGTTCTTTGTCCTGTCCTTTGGCCATTTTGCTCCTTCACCTTTCCCGAGGTCAAGTTGACCCGGGTCAGTCCTTATTTGGTCATGCATTTTCCCGCAAATCCCAATGCTTTCGCGGGCTTCTGCATGCCTTGTGTGTGCGCCTCCAGCATGTGGGCTGGGATATCTGTTCCCAATACACATCCTGGGTGCCAGAGAGTCTGGAGTGTCCTGAATGTCTAAGACCACCGTGGTCTGTGATTGCTCCACGTATGGAGTGTGTGTTTGTGAGCAGATCTCCCATTGGGTCCTCTCCATTTTGGCACCAAGGGAACTTTGGATAAGAGGAGGCTGGAAACACCACTACCTTGTCGATCTCCTTAGTTCTCACTGAACGAAGGATAGGATCCAAATATCCTGCAACTACGAAGCTGAGTCAAGGAACCACTGGTGACCCGCTGGAAGGTTTTGCACCCTGAGCCCACTGTCGTCCCGTGGGACCCTTCTGCATCTGGTTGTCCTAGAAGGTCTGCGAAGAGGCTTTGACCCATTGGAATAGTGGGACCAACTATTCTCAGCACCTTCACCAAAACCTGCAAGTAAGCTTTCTCGGAGTGTCCCTGGGCCAACCAATGGGCTGGCCAGCTTTTGCAGGACCTTCGCTCTGTCTCCGCCGTAGTTTCGAGGAGTCCCTCGAAACTTGGTATACTGCTAGCTCTGTGTCCACAGCACCCTCACACCGAATTTCATACACTTGGCATTCCCAGGTCTGATGTGAGACAAGTGCACCCGGACTGGAGAAAACGCGGTTACCGTGTTGCCCTGCTGCGCAAACGTCCTTTGCAAGTCCGCTGCATTTGTGACCCTCTTGCCCTTGAAGCCTGCTGCAGTGAAACTGGGGCGATTTATCCTCCCGGAGCGGAGAAATCGCCACTGTCCCGTTTGGGAATCCTCGCTGGATCTCAGGAACTAAAAGGTGCCGAGACGTCCTTTTTGCCGCCTTCGAACCTGCAACTGAATTGGACTAGCCTGCCGAAGTTTGGGTCTCCTTGCCTCAGGGACCGGTGAGTAATCTTTACCCTAACCGGTGGCCCCTAGCACCAGAGCCCATCTTTACGCACAAGTGGCCCCTGGGGGCCCCTCTCCTGTCCATTGCTATTGCGAAATAGCGACTCCATCTCGAACCCTCGAACTGCCTCTGCCTTCAAGTGGAGGTCCTTCTTTAATAGTGGGAACTCATTCTTCATCGCCTTATCCACCTTCCCGAGTTGCTAGAGACCCCTGAAGAGACCCTGTTTTGCCCATTGGAACAACTGTGTGCGTTTTCATACATGTACTATTGAGCACAAGGCTCCCCTCTTCTTAGGACTTGGACTGCCTCTTAGGTGAATATATGATGTTGAGTTGGGCCTAAAGATTAACTGCTCTCCCTGTTTTCGTCCCCTCAAGGTTGTCAACATATTTCGTGCTGTCATCGCTTTTGACCCCCCTGGTCTTGTATATATATTGTATTGAGTGTGATGTCTTGGTTTACTTAGTGTTACTGTGATTCTTTGCTATGGTCTATGTTACAAAGGCCTTGTAATAAATGTGTCTATTTTTAATATAACACCTGTCTGGAGTAATTTGTAAGTGTCCTTGCTCTGTGTGCTCATTGAGGTCCTTCAGTCACCCTCACCCCTCCTGAGACTTAGTCTTGACCGCCTGCCATAGCTACCCTGATTTCTCTGGCTTGTCCAGATCTACCCTGTTCCAAGAAACTAGGTTGACCTTCTGAACCTCTACCCCTCTTGGACAGAGTTTAGAAATCCTTTTTAACAACATTGCTGACACAGGGTTCCGGCAACTGGGGAACAAGGCTGGATGAAGGCCACACATTTCTGTTATGAGGTCCAAGTGAAGGTACTGGACATGCCTTTTAATGATAACTTATTTGGGAAAGTCGTCGACGAGTCCCTAAAGGCCATCAAGACGGATACGGAAATGGCCTGTTCCCAGGGCTCCCTCCAGCAGCAGCGCTCTTCCTTTTGATCCTCGAAGGTCAAAAAGGTCTTCCAAAGGTTTCTCCTCATTGTACTGTCAGCCTTCCAGATCCACTGTAGGAAGCCTACAGAGGCCGGTCCCCAGCCTACAGTGGCGAAGGACAGCGTTTCCATTGCCCGCAGGGCAGGACACCGGTGCTCAAAGCAAGTCTGAACTGGCCAGGACGTCAGGCCCCCACCCGTGCACCCCGATCGGAGGTGGGCTAGCGAAGTTCGTTAACCAGTGGAAAAAGATCACCACCGTCAGATGGGTGCTGGATGCTCTCGCCCAGGGAAATACGCTGGAGTTTCAGCACAGGTGTCCGCGGATCCCTCCAGAGGCGCGTCAGGAGCAGCACATCCCTCAGCTCCTGGAGGAGGTATGGGCCATGCTGCAAAAAGGGGCGATAGAGCTAGTTCTCCAGCGACTCTGGGGCTTCGGAGTCTATTCCAGATACCTCTTGGTCAGAAAGAAGACAGGGGGCTGGAGGCCCATCCTGGACCTCCGACTTCTGAACAAATACCTCAAGTCTCAAAAATTCAGGATGGTCATGTTGCAAAACGTACTTGGCTAACTAGAAAAAGGAGACTTCTTGACATCGCTGGACCTGGAGGACGGCTACTTCCATGTCCCCATTCAAAGGAAACGCCAAACGTTTCTACACTTGGTAGTGCAGGGGCAGCACTATCAGTTCAATGCCCTAACTTTTGGCTTGAAGTCAGCCCTCCAAGTGTTCATGAAGTGCCTGGCACCGGTGGCTGTCCATCTACGCCTACAGGGTATAGACGTATACCAGTACCTGGACGACTGGCTGATTCGTGCCCGCTCGCTGGAGCTGGCCCAAGGACACATGGAGACAACCGTCTGGCTACTAACGAACCTGGGATTCTCTGTCAACTATCCAAAGTCCTGCTTGACACCATCGCAGTACATGCTGTTCCTAGGCGCCAGGCTCAATACAGTGTCTTGCCTGGCATCTCCCTCGGAGGAGAGGATAGCCATTCGGGGGAAGGTGCAGCGGCTGTCATCGATGAGGACGACCACGGTGTGAGCCGTCAAGTCATCGCTGGGCATGATGTCGTCCTCATCTACCTGGTCCAGCTCTGCAGGTTGCAAATGCTCCCCTCTAGGAATTCCTGGAATACCGCTGGATACAGTTGTCTGGAAGCTTCACAGACAAGCTGTCGCTCAATGACAAGTTCCAACGGGCGATAGTATGGTGGGGCGTCCTCTCCAACATTGGCCAAGGCATGGTATTCCAGACCCTGCCATACCAGGAGACAGTCACAACAGGCACCTTGCTAGAGGGATGGGGAGTGCACACCGCATGTCTGCATGGGGGAGGCCTGTGGTTGCCATAGGAGAAGGATCTCCATATCAAAATCCTAGAGCTATGGTCTTGTCTTGGGCTCTCAAGTCGTTTCTCGTGTCCCTGAAAGGCAAAGTGGTATGGATTTTCACGGACAACCCCACCACCTTGTTCTACATCAGGAAATAAGGGGGCACTCGATCCCCGGCGCCCTCCAAGGAGGCACAGGATTTGTGGCATTGTGCTGTCGGACAGGGGATGTTTCTCGGCCCTCTTCACCTGGTGGGCGTCGAGAACACCATTGCAGACTCTCTCAGCAAGGAACTGCGCTCCTGTCACGAGTGGGAGTTTCGTCAGGATCAGGTGGGGACCGCCTGTTCACCGAGCGGGGCAGGACCGAGATAGATATGTTTCCTTCAGCGACAAATTCCAAATGCAAGAAGTTTGCCGGCAGGTTCCACCAGCCCGGACCCTGAGGGAACACGTTCTCCTTTCTGTGGGAAGGACTGTGCCTGTACACATTCCCCCCATTCCCTCTCCTGCTACGTGTCAACACACTCAGATTTGGTATCCGGACTGTCTCAATCTGTCAGCGCCGCCCCAGTCAAGCTGCTGGTTGTTCCGGATCTTCTCACCAGGGAAGGAGGCGCAATCCTGCATCATGACCCAGGTTTGCCGAACCACAGGGCTTGGCTCCTGCAGTCCTAGAGTTTGGTGTATAGGAGTTGCCTGCAGACTGCAAAGAGGTCCTTGCTAAGGCGTGGTCGACTTTGAAGTGCTACGGTCACAAGTGGAAGTGTTTCGCTATGTGGTGGTCGAAGATGATTACCCTGCTGATGGTCACAGCTCCACAAGTTCTTTGATACTTGCTCTCCTTGGCCAATGGCCAAGCACACACTTCTATCAAGGTGCATCTGGTGGCTATCTCCCGCTACACCAGGTCTCCAGGAAGATTGTTACTGTGGTCTCATCGACTCGTCAAGGAGTTCCTCAAAGGAATTTTTGGATCTTTCCCGCCGGTGAAAGCTTCTGCTCCGACGTGGGAACTCAACATGGTTCTGACGAGGCTCATGGGGGCCCCGTTCGAGCCTATACATCAGGCCCCTCTCAAGTTCCTCTCGTGGAAAACGGCTTTCCGTGTGGCCATCTCCTCTCCTGACTTTCCACGAATCAAGGGTGGTGCTGCGGGCGCACCCCTCTTTCATGCCGAAGTTTCAGTTGGAATTCCACCTCAACGAGTCTTTACCTGTTTTTTTCCCCAAAACCTGCGTCACCAGCTGAAAGAGGCTTGCACTGCTGGACGTTGCTCATGCCCTGAAGTTCTACGTGGCACACATGAAGAGTTTTCGGAAGACTTCACAACTGTTCGTGAACTCTGGTCCTGTGAACCAGAGGAAGGCCTTGTCCAAGGCTTCCATCTCAAGCTGGCTCTCCGGCGCCATCATGCATTGTCATCGGTTGGCAAACCGACTGCTGCCCGGCCGTCCGAGAGCCCACTCCACCAGAGCGATTGCTGCGACAACGCTGTTCCTGTCTCGTGTGCCCCTGCTGGACATTGCAGGGCTGCTACGTGGAGGCCCACACACACCTTCACGTGGTTCTGCTGCGTCCACAGGGATTCCAAGGAGGAGTCCAGAGTCCGCCATGCAGTGCTACGCTACTTGTTCGCTTGAAGTGAGTCTGTTCCAGAGGTAAGAGCAATTGCTTCTGTTGAGCCTTGCTACCTCCCGTGGTTGTGTAATGTTTTACTGCTATGTATTCGTTATTCATGAGCATGTGAATCCATGCCAGACCCCATGCTGGAGAAGGAACAAGTTTTAGCTTTTGTTCTCCAGCATGTGTCTGGCATGGATTCACATGCAAACCCTCCCTCCGACCCCTCTGTGGCTCTTCTTGGGCATACTGCCCTTTACATGCTTACAAATCTGCAGATGGCTGCCAGAGAAGAGGCTTAGGGAAAGGACTGTCATTGGATGGGGGAAGAATGACCCACAGGACAGCTTGTAAGTGAAAGTGAAACCGTTTTTTTCTTTACCGAGGATTCCCAACCTGACAGGGAATATTCATGAGCATGTGAATCCATGCCAGACCCATGCTGGAGAACAATAGTTACAGCTAAGTAACTTGTTCCATCCAGCATATGAAGCTGCTTCTGCCATGGCAGATTTGATCCTGGTCCAGTTAGTGACTGAGCCCACTCATGAACTAGGTAACCGGCTTAATTTTTTTTTTTTTTTTTAATTACAGTTAAAGGCACTAGGGCGGCATCAGCCCTTAGGGTAACCTGGTCTGATCATTTCGTTATACCCTTTGCACTTGAGTTAAATGATTCTCTGTATACATCTCGGACTCATAGTATACTCATACGTCCCGTCGCCTTTCATTCATACTTGTGGACGTCCCCCAACGTGGGGATGGTACCGGAACGTTTGGCAGCAAAAAATGTAGCTTTCCCTTTAAATTTAGTATAGCGTGCGGGGTCGCAGCCCTATGCGTGGAAACGTCCCTCAAGGCCCCGCTCTCCAGCGCCTCACCTCAGTCCCTTTTTCTGCATGGACGGTGTTGGACCTGGCAGCTAGACGCAGAGACATTTTAACTTTCAGCTGACTCCCTGTTGTTTTGTTTTTCAATCATCTTCATCTTCCTTCAGTGCCTCGCCTCCAAAGGCGCATGTCTGCTGCAGGAGGATTCACTAGATGTGCATGCTGCGACCGCTTGTTCCTGGCCTCGGACCCCCATGCACTCCGAGTGCCTGGGACCCGACATGTGCGTGGCTTGCAGCGCTCTTGGTCAACAGGCATTGAAGAAGCGGTTGTCGCGTTGGAGGAAGATATTGCACACTTCTCCTCCAGCCCACCTTAAACACTTCCTCTCCAGGACCTCCTGTCGAGACAAGGTAGGCCATTTGTTTAGTATGGCTTCTCAGCACGGAGACTCCTTCCCAGGGGTACCTTCGGACAAGGGTACCTTGGATTCAGGTTTTGGCAGGCCTGAGGTAGCTAAGGCTACCGGCTCCCAAGCCGAGGAGCTCATGGGCCCTACTGGGCTGTGCTTGGAGGGGCGATCAAGTTTGTCCTCCTTATGGACCCCAAGGGGCGAAGGATCGTCCTGTTCTACCTCCAAAAGTCAGTCCTTAGCACGATCCAGCATGATTACCAGCACAGGTGCAGAGGAGGCACAGCCTACTGGAGCTCCCTCCGGGGTTGAGGGTCAGGGCAATGCGACTACTGGCCGGTCAGCTGAGGGCTCAGCACCTACCAGTGTGATCTGAGGTCAACGTTTCTGCTTCGGGTTAAGGACCCAAGGCGTGTCCTCCCAAGTTTGAGCCAGCACATGAATTGGGGCCTTTGCGCTCTCCCACCCATCGCGCGTGACACAAGGCCCCAAGATCGCAGATAAGCACTTGGCGGATCAGGGCCTGCCCATGCTCTCGCTTTTTGAATGGGCCTTGCAAGAAGGTCCCAGTCCTCTTCCTGCTGGAAGGGCTGGCGGAATGTATACTACAGGTGGCTGGTCTCCTCAGGGGTACATCTACCCTTCGCAGCCTTACGGCTACACGCCTCACGCGACTCAGCGCTTTGATCAGGATTGGAGACCCAGCGCTTCAAAGGGCCGGCCCCGTAGGGACCCGGCGGCTTGCGAGGACCGCTTTCGAGCACTTCCTCCTCCTCATGCGTTCCCCACCGATGACAGGACTCCTCAAGGACATAGTGAAGGAGGTGATCCCTCAGGTTGTGCCCGCTTGGCCTCCTCCTCTGGGCCCTCTGCCTGTTCCACCAGCGCTGCTGTCCCTCCCCCGGTCCTGGCCTTGTCTGTTATCCAGCCCCATGCCCCTACTCCTGTACAACTAACACCTTCGCCTCAACAACCACCGTTGGACCGGTCTTCAGTTCCAGACTATGGCAGGACCCCGCCGGCACCTGTGTACCAGGGCCCGCACTCCACTCAGTCTGTAAGCCGGAGGGGGGTGATTGTAATGCCCATGACGCCCAGGACGATCAACCCTCTGCATCTGTTAATGATTTTCTTGACCGTCTTCAGGGCCTTGCAGAGTTCTTGGCGGCCCCCCTGCCTGAGGAAGCCACCCAGGAGTCGCGAGTACTAGCAGAGGTTTTGGGCAAACGCACCACAAGCCCTTCTGGCATTCCACTCCAGAAAGATGTCCTGCAAGTGGCGAGAAAGGTTTGGGAGAAGCCCAGGGTCAACGCCCAGATGAATAAGAAGTTGTACAGCAGGTTCAAGCTGATGGATGGGGAGCCAATCCTCCTGGCCTTCCACCGTCAGCCTCACTCTTCAGTGGTGGCTGCGGCACGCTCTATTCTAAACCATCATCATAGTCGTCTTCCTCCTCGGGAGACTCCTCCAGTTGTCTGTCCAGAGAAGAGAAGGTCCTTGAGTCTTTGGGCAAAGGATGCTACGCCATCTCAGGGCTGCATTTGCGGCAAGCCAATGCCGACAGCCTTTGTTAGGAAAGATCTCTCCTTACTGCACCTTCTCTTCCATCTTTATGGAACCCCCAAACTTTTTGCTTTTATTTTTTAATCTGACTTGGACTTTTTGCTGTACAGTGAAGCCTTGAGCTTCACTGCACTGACCTTTGCTCATATGTTATGGGGAAACTGATATGTCCTTCCAGCTGTCAGTACTCTTAAACCTTGTTTCCCTTAGTCGTGTTACTGTGTTACTACTTTTGGTTACTTTTGTATTAGTTGTGGTAACTTTTTATCATTGTACAATGCAGCTTACACTGCAGTACAACAGGGTGCCTTTTTGTTTTGCCCTAGAGTAACACTCGGATGAATTTTGGTTACTCTGGTGTGCTAAAAGAAAAGGCTGGTGGCAGCAGTGACATTTCCCCACTTTTTGGATTTTTGTTTTAGCTTTACCGCGATTGGCTCCTAACTGTGGCTACTGGTCAAACATGGCTGTGCCACGAGATCTTTTGCCTGTTCTTTTGCCATCTTGTCTTTTAGCCTTCTTACTGGCCTCAAAGTTCTTGTAAGGACTTCCAGTGCCCAGGAAAGCAGAAGCTCTCGGCGGGCTACAGGGAGGGCTGTGTGTGTTTCCTGGAGGATGTGGGATGGGTCTGTTTGACTCCAATCCACAAATTGTTTTCAGTGTGTCTGAGTGGTATGTATGAATGTTCCCACCAGTGGTCCTATTGGACCACTACTGGGGTGTGTGTGTGTATGGGCTAGTCCTGCTATTGGCTAGTAGGAGTTTCAGATCTTACCTGGTTTTTAGGATATGAAGAGGACCCTGCATCCATTCTTCAGAGATCCTGGCGAAACTTGAAGGAGCCAAGTATCCTATCCAGCTGTGAGACCCGCAAAGAAACCTGAGACCAGACTGAAGGAGGCCTGGCAACCAACTTCTGCTGCTGTCCTGGAGGAGTCCTGTCTTGCTCTTGATAGTTAGTAGTCCTGCGAAGGAGCTACGACCCTTGGAATGGAGGGACCATGCATTCCCGACGTCCGCTCGGGGGCTGTGCCATAGGAATCCTTCGAAAGTGCCTTGGAATCGTCCTGTGGCTGACCAGCTTAATTTTTGTGCTACTGTCCTGCCGACGTCACCCTTCCGAGTTTTGACCTGAAACTTGGGGGATCCTCAGCTGGCCCTGCAAGACTACCTCCTGCAAAATGTTGGTGTTGGGGAGAATTCTCATTTCATGGCTAAATTCCCTTACCTAGTGAGTCCCTCAGCAGCTTTGCTGGATCTCTTGAGTTGTTTCTTTCCACTTGGTAAGTGTGAGCTTTTCCCCCACTCTTACTGGTATTTTGCTATGTGTTGTATCCTGTTTTTGTGATGGTGGGCTCTGGAGGACACCACCTCAGTAGCCCCCTCTTTGTGTGTGTCACACAGCACCTTCTGTGCAGTGGCACAGGGTTGTCATTCAGACTCCCCCCGACTCCATTTCTGAGGTGACTACCGTCCCCCAGAAAAGGGTAAAGTTACCATTAACTTTACTTAGTCACATTTAACCACAGATCCAGTACACACCATCTTACATGGAGTGCTGGGAGGGTTAACTCTTAACTCTTTTTATCTGTACCTCCTAGTGCATTGTTTTGCTCTTTTAACATTTAGACATGGCTGGTGGCAGTGGTATCTACCCTAAATTTCTTCCGAGGTTATTTTATATAACCGTGGTAATATTGTAGGCTATTGTGTTAGCTTCGGACTTAAACCTGCTTGACCAAATCCTTTTTCGTTTGGCTCCGGTGCGGTTATTCGCCATTTCTTTTTGTTAAACTCCTTCTTGTGTTTTACTTTGCGTGGCAAACCAGGTTTGCCTCCTTTGTTCCCTGTCTTTTGGCGGGCTTCTACCTAGAAGCCCTCCTCAAGGCGCCTGGGTGTCTAGGTGGGCTGAATGTGAGGGAGGACTGTAGTCCCACCCTGCACAGGAAATCCTAGGAAACCCAAGTCACGCTTTGACCTGAAAGGTGGTTGTCTGGGCTGGACAACCCCCCTGCTGGGTGATTGACCGCCAGGCTGTGTAAATGGGGGTTTTGCGCATACAAGGCAGGTCTCTTGGGCTGGAAGTCAGAGAGTCGCCACTGGAACTACAAGGAACCGACGAGAAGTGGAGGAGAGGTCGACTGCTGTAACTACCCTGTACCGGTGAAGCCCTGCTGCAGTCCTGAGCTATCTACCCTTCAACGACTAAGAGGAGATCCGGTGACTCCCAAGATGGCCACCGGCAGGAGAAGTCGCGTTTGAATCGCGCTCTCGTCGGGCCGCCGACAAAGAAGCACCTCTTTGAGAAGATTTCCGAGCGGTTTCACCCAAGACGTGCTCCTGAGCCTCTCGTTAAAGTCGGGCGTGGTGAGCGACCTGGATTGTACCTGCGAGACGCGTATTTGTGGGAAAAGCACCCGGGAGTAGCGACTGCCCCTCCCCCTCCGAGAGGGATCCTGCCAAGTACACAGAGACCAAGGGCGGCAAGGGACATAGAGGAGAATGACACATGGAGGCCGGGGGGCGACCACAAGCACCCGTCTCGCACCTCCAGCTGCAAGATCGCTTGATATCTGGGGCTTCGGGCCCGCGCTCACCAGTTGCGGGTCGCATCTTTGGATCCGGGCGGTTGGCGGCGGCCCCACACGGACCATCACGGGGACACGCATAAGGGGGACGCGGCCGCTGGCGGGGACCCCACCCCGGGCTTCGCAGCGGCATCGGCGGCCGCTGCGCGGGGGGAACGCGTGGGCCACAGGACCAGAGTGCAGGTTCATCGGCAGCGGAGACGAAGGGAACTGGATACAGAGGTGAGTGCGCCAATACCAGCACTCCTCCTCTCCCCATCGCGAGCGGGCCGGGAAAGGCTCGAGCAGCTTGTTAAGCACGGCTCCTTCACCACAACCGTGCACCCCCCCTCTCCTCCATCCACCAACATCTAGTGCAACAGGGTGTGACACAGCAAGGGGGGGCTGCCGCATCTAGTGAGGGGACACAAATCCCCTATCGAACATGGGACATTAGACATCATCGGGGAAGGAACAGGGGAGCCTGTACCGAGGCAGCCATAAATCTACTGCCCTTGGGGCCCCCGCTCTAGGGCGCACGAAAACAAGCAGGGGGAAGCTCCTCCTCTATCCGAAGCCATTATACTTGCCGCACATCAGGCACAGGGGAGACACCCAAAGCCCAAGTAGGAACACATCCACGAACAAGAGGAAATGTCAAGGGCTAAAGGGAAAGGGGGTGTGTCCCAAACTGCACCGCAACCCCCCAGACAGGATTCGAACTTGCTACAAATGTGGTCCTCAAAAGCATCAATGATCACAAAGGACAGGCCAGGCGAAGAACCCACACCAGTCACTAACCCCACTAGCCAGAGCTCCCTTCCACCGACAAAGGACGAAATGCGGGCCTGGTTTCAGGAGCTTCAGGACAAGTTTATGTCCACGGTGCAGGATCAATTTACCTCATTGAGGAATGACATGAAGCAGGCAGTCCAAGAGGTAAAAATAGATGTGGCCAAACTGGAGGAAAGGACAGACACCCTAGAAAAAATAGTGCAAAATGGGGAAGAGGAAGCGAAACAGAGCAGTGAAACCCAGGAACACCTGGTCAGGTTAACCCATAACCTGTAAATTCAGTGCGAGGAACTCGAAAACCGCTCCCGCAGATCTAATATTCGCATTAAATGTCTGCCTGAATCAGTGATGGACAGAGATCTTAAGAGGGCGATGCAAGAAGTCTTCAGGGATATAATTGAGGAGCAAGAAGCGGAGAGTATAGGGATTGACAGAGTCCATAGGGTGGGTCCGAAAAGAACTGGTGCCCCAGGAGAAAGGCTGAGGGATGTCCTGGCTGCCCTACCATCATATTCGCAAAAGGAACAGATTCTAAGGAAGGCGAGCAACTAGACCACATAAAGATGAATGGGGTGGAAATCCAATTATATCAAGACTTGGCCTCAGCAACACTGTTAAAAAGAAGGGAGATGGCCCCACTGGTGAAGGAGTTGGTGGCAAAAGAAGTTAGGTACAAGTGGATGTTCCCATTTGGTCTTCTATTCGAGTGGGAAGGTAAACAGAGAAGGGTGACCACTTGTGAGGAAGGACTCCATACATTGGGACTGCAAGCGGAGGAGGTCATCGCAAGAGGGGACAGGACTAGGGGGATCCACACAAGAGGCTGAGGGGATGGGAGGTGGTCCGGCACAAGAAGAGGCAAAATGGCGGGGGGAAATTAGGACACCCAGGGGGAGAGAATTAGAAATTTCTAAAGTGAGGACAGTAAGGTTGGCTTCAAGAAAGGTGAAGGCGGGAGAAGACAGATTCAGAGGAATCACGGAATACCATATACTTGGCGGCTCGGCAGAGGTTCCGGAAGTGACACTATCTGGGGCTGAGGGAGAAGCGGGGTTTAGGAATCCCAGCAAAGTTGGTCCTGAGTCATGAGAGGGCAAGGAGTGATAGGCGTAACGCCCTAGCAACCTTAGGTGCCTGGGCCCTCCTCGGGATCAATGTTGAGTTTGGGTTATTAGTTGGGTGGGAAGTTGAACAGTTTGGGGGGGGGGGGAGACTCCGGAAGAGTGGTGGGATCGCAATTCGCGGCTAAGAAGGCAATAGTAATAGACTAGTCGCGATGGGGCATTTCAGAATCCTCTCTCTAAATGTAAGGGGGCTGAATTCGCCAGTGAAGAGGAGGAACCTGGAGGCATTGGCCAGAAGGGAGAAGGCGGACTTCCTGCTCCTCCAGGAGACGCATGTTAAGGCACAGGATAAAAAGAAGATACTACTGAGAGGGTACACGATCTGGGCGCAGGCAAATGCTGGGGATAAAAAAGCTGGAGTGATGATTGCAGTAGGGGAGGTCTGGGGGCAAACCTCATGGACACGCTGGTGGACAGGGAAGGAAGGTTCGCCTTTGCAAACCTCACACTAGACGGATCCTGGCTTACCCTAACGGCTATATACTCGCCAAACACAGGACAAGACGGTTTTCTGAGAGACACCCTAGGGAAGCTAGAGGGATTTGCAAAAGGTGAGATAATACTGGGAGGAGACCTAAACTTAGCCTGGCATCCAAAGCGGGATAGGAGTACGGGTGGTGGCCAAGGAAAGGGAGCCCCATCCAAACAACTTAAACAAAAAATGGAAGACTTGGCGTTACATGACGTCTGGAGGGAAAAGATGGGTCAGGCCAGCGGGTTTACGTACTACTCGCACGTGCATAACACGATGTTGAGTATCGACTTCTTCTGGGTGTCGGTGGGTTTGCTGGGGAAGGTCCAGGGTATTGATTTGGGCGCAATCTCTTTATCAGATCATGCTCTGCTAAGCCTGGATATTCAGATCCCAGGTAGAGGAAGGGTTCTTTGGAGATGGAGACAGATGGTGCTGGGAGGGAAGGTGGAGGACACAATTAAAGAGTATTTCGATCTTAATGACAATGGAGAAGTACCGTTGGGGTCTGTCTGGGAGGCACTCAAGGCAGTAACCTTTGGGCACATAACAGCCCTAAAAGTCACCAAATACAAGCAGACCTACGAATGGGAAAGAACACTGGAAATGAAAATCGCGGACATTCATGTGGAGATGGTAGACCATCCCACAAGAAGCCTCAAGAAGGCGTTGAAGCACGTACAGGGACAACTCGATATGCTCCGAAACAAAAAAGCAGAGAGATCTTTACTCTACCTAAAGCAACGCTTCTATATTAAGGCCAACAAGGCGGATAAATACCTAGCAAGACAACTCAGAGGGAAACAAAACACACTGGCAATATTGAAGGTTAAAGATGCTCATGGAGTGATGCAAACAAGCAATAGGGGCATAGGGGAGGCCTTTAAAGCCTTCTACAAAGATCTATACGCGACAGAACACCCGAACGTTGCAGCACAAGACAGGTATCTACACTCTCTCCCCATCCCAACAATACCAGAAGAGGACAAAAAGTTGCTTGACTCCAGGATTACAGAAGAAGAGGTCCATAGGGCAATTAAGGCCCTCCCGAACAATAAGGCACTGGGTCCAGATGGCTTTACGGCCCCCTTTTACAAAAAGTACGCGGACACCCTTGTCACAGTACTAACCAAGCTGCTCAATTCATTCAAGGACAGTGGAAACATAACCCCATCCATGAACGAGGCAAAAGTCCTAGTGTTCCATAAAACAGGCAAAGATCCCGTTCTCCCTGGCTCATACCGCCCTATTGCCCTGATTAAATTAGACGCAAAAATGTATACCAACGTACTTGCCGCCAGGCTGTCACCCCTCCTCCCGTCTATAATCAAAACTGATCAATCAGGCTTTATCCCGGGCAGACAAACACCCGATAACCTGAGAAGAATAATCCACCTGGTATAATAGATAGGCTTCACCCACACACCAGCGGTATCACTCTCCCTAGACGCCGAAAAGGCTTTTGACCGGGTTGAATGGTCCATCCTGTGGGGTTTGGAGACCACTTTATTAATATGGTAAAAGCCAACTACAACACCCCTTCGATAAGAATAGCAATAAACGGGGATCTAACGGACAGGGTAGAGATTTCGAGAGGTACGAAACAGGGTTGCCCTCTTTCCCCCTCTTCTCTGTGCTATTTTCTTAGAGCCTCTTTTAATTAAAATCAGGGAAGCGGTAGGGGTCAAAGGGATAGAGATGGCGGGCAGACAACATAAAGTTATTGCATATGCGGACAATATGATGGTGGCCCTGGAGGATCCTGAGAATTCCCTAGTGCAAACCCTAAAAGAATTGGAAGAATTTGAGGGGATTTTCGGTATACAAATAAACAGGAAAAAAATCAGAAATTTTGCCTTTAGCGGGAGACAAAGGGGCTCTGAGCAGAGTGGCGGCTATGCTAGATTTGAAAATGGCAGAAGAGGGTATCAAGTACCTAGGGGTGACACTTACGCGTAAAGTAGACCTGATCTACAAGAACAACTATCCTCACCTGCTGGAGTAAAGAAGGACCTAGACAGATGGTCTCCACTTCGGGTCTCATGGTGGGGTAGGATCCAATCAGTAAAAATGAATATTCTTCCCCGGGTGCTTTATTTTTTTCAGGCCCTCCCTGTAACAGTTACAAACTCCTTTTTTAAATCATTGTGCAAGGCTATTTCCGAGTATGTGTGGAACAGGAAACCCCCTAGGGTAGCCAGGGCCCTCCTCACAGCACCGATTAGGGCAGGGGGCTTATCACTCCCGCACTTTATGCAATATTATCAAGCGGCACAACTCCGGGTTCTGAGGGAATGGCTGGGGGAGGACCAACGCACCACATGGATGTTGCAAGACAGGGCGGTAGCTCGGACCCCCCTGGAGGACCTTTTGTGAAAACACAAACAATGCAGGCATCCGAATCTTCATATTAGTGAGGTCATGAAAACCACCATTAATGCATGGGATGATCAAACCAGGAAGGGTATCATGACCACTCCTCTGGCCCCCTTTCCGCCTATATGTCGAAACCCACAGTTCCCTCTGGGATGTGAATCTGTTGGATTTGAAAAATGGGAAGTCGCAGGGTGCAGGAAAATCGGTGATATATCAGGCAGCGACAAGGGATCTTACACCCTTTGAAAAATATCTAATTACCAATCCTGGCGACAGGCAGGGGGCTTATCAATGGTCAACTCTTTACCATTTCATAAATACACCAGAAGAAGTGATCAAATGGACATACATGAAAAGATGGGAGGGCACGCTGGGGGAAGAAATCTCGAGACAGCAATGGGAGGAGCTGTGGGTTGGTATCCCAAAATTCACCCGAGCGGTACAGACCAGGGAAATGTGACTCAAAATCATCACGCAATGGCATTACACTCCAGAGGGGGTTAAATCAATGTATCCAGAAATTTCGGATCGCTGCTGGAGAGGGTGCCCTGAAAAGGGTACATGGAGGCATATCTGGTGGGACTGTGAGGGCATAAAGGGCTTCTGGATGGAAGTGCAAGCGGAAATGGCAAAAATATTCCCAGCTGCAGCACAAATGGGGGAGAGGGTGTGGCTGTGCGTATTCAAGGACCTACAGGCCAAAAGTCTTCATAAAGCTCAATGGAGAAGTTTCATTGGCCTAGTTATTGCAGCCTGGGCTACTATCGCCCAAAATTGGAAAAAATGTGACCAGCCATTAGTTTTCAGCTGGCTACAAAAAGTCTGGTCCCAAATGACAATGGAAAAGATAACACACCACCTTCAGGTCCAGAAGAACTCCTTCACGAAGGAGTGGGGGGCAGTACAGGATTACTAGAATTCGGACTATATGGATCAATGGTGAGCGCACAATATTAAAATCTCAGACATTTTTGGCACATGAACTTTTCCAGAAAGTTTAACCGCAAGTGAACCTACTCTTCCGGGGGGTGAGGGGTGGGGGGCGAGGGGGAGAAATGAATGTTTTGATGTTATGTTTAAGAAAACAATAAAAATATGTTATAAAAAATAAAAAAAAGAGGAGGTCCGGTCCGGAGTCTTCTTCCCTTGAGCCTGGTGGGGATAACCAGCTCATCTTCTTCAGCCAGAGGTAGCCTTCGTGGTTGAAATAGCTGCACACTGCTGTAGTGGTCCAGATAGCCACCTGAAGAACCTCTCCTGTTTTTAAGGAGCACACCTTTCATTCATTGTCGCTGCTGCCGGCCTCATCCCTGTGTGTTGCGGACCCCCTCATCGTTCTTCTTCGTGCTGAAGCTGCAGGAAAGCGCGGGTCTGTGGGAAACCAACAGGAACAACTGCCGTGGCACCAGCTTCTTTCTTTGAGAAAGGCACTGTGGCCTGTTTGAGGAATTTTGGGCGAAATCCCCATTTCTCTACTTTAAGGGTCATCCTTACTTTTCCCTCCTTCTTATAACTTTTGCTTCCGAACATTGACAATATCAAAGTACTCTTGGCAACGTTGAATCTCGAACTGTCCGACTGTGTGATCCTCGACAACAGGCACCCGGTGTCATTTGACTTTGGGTCCGGACCCTTGACTCTTGAATTCCTGTCTGTGTGTTCTTCAATTCTGTCTGCCTAACCAGCATATTGCCTGTGATTTTTGCCCCCAACTCTCTCTGGGTATTTCGGGTGCTAAGTGTGTTTTTACCCCATTAGCATTTCTTGCCTGGATACGCGTTTATCTAGTAGACCGAACTGTCAAAAAGTGATCGCAATTGTATTCACGGTAACGTGTTCTGTTTCATAACACCGGTCCATTCAAACACAGGGTACTTGCGTCGAATAATAGTGTACAAAGTGAATTGGTTAGTTGTATATTTCACGTGTGGTTTATGAATTAATAGACGTGTCGTGTTAATAACAAATGGTTTAAAAATAAATGTACTTATATTTTTTACCTGAAACCTTGAGTCATTGTTTGCTTGAGTCACAGTAATTGTGGTCCCTTTGTGTAATCTCTGCTACTGCTCATATACTCTTGAGATAAGCCTGGCTGCTCCGCTACTGCTACCACTATAACCTAGTAGGTACAGGCTTGTACCAAAGGTAAAGCTTGTATTACCACCTGTAGTCTTAATTGTGTGTAGTGGTCCCTAAATGCACTGCACAGAATTCTGCCTAACAGTTGTTGTCCTAGAATCAAGGGCACCCAAGATGGGAGGGAAAGTCTGACCTCGGCTGCTGAATCCTTTTGCGTCGCCTTGCACGGTGACTACCGTCAGAAAATTACTTACCTGACCGAGTCCAGTCCTCAGAGCGGTGCTACATCGAGTTTTTCTGCATTCTTCGACCGAGAGTCCTTGCAACATTAAAAGACACCAACCGAAGATCAGCTCGAACCTGTAACCCCTGGGAATCGAGGACTGCCAGGAAAAGCAGCGTCAAACACCCTTCCTTTGTTATGCCAAGTCTGGGGAAGAATCGGAGTACGTGGGGTAAGTTACAGAGTTTCTAACCTATCCCTGTACCCCCATTAAAAGTCAATGGGCTTATAATAAAGCTTATTTATAACACTTTTCGCTTTGCCAATGCTTGCTTGTGCATGACATCTGACAGATGGGGCTACTTTTGGGCATTAGTCTAACTTGAACCCTTCACTGGACCCCAGAGACCCTACATGCATTTTTTCCTGCATCTTAAGTTCTGTGGAACTGTAACCTGAACTATTGGGCAAAAGGCCCCAGGCAACAAAGGGCTGGATAATTTTAGTTGGGGTATGATCTCTGTGGCCCTTTTTGTGCATAATACTAGTCTAACCTTTCCTTTGCAGGAGTTTCCTATATGTATTATGCCCTATAACAAAGTGAATGCATTTATGTATTTAGTTTGATAGGGTTGTTTGATACGTCTACCTGTTTGTAGTCATTTTTCTATAGTGTGTTTTGGCCATAAATAAATAACTGTATTTTTATACATCTTGTCTAAGTGTAATCTGTGATTCCCGTTGTGTGACCTCATTGTGGACACTTTACAACCTCACCCTCTCTGAAGAAAATTAGCCTAGACCGCCTGTCACTGCTACCTAAACTGGTTTGGCTACAGCTTCCCAGAGTTGTTCCTGTCACAATATAGGTTGGCCTTCTATGCATCTGTCCACCAGGCCCGAATATAGAAAATCAGTCCTAACACCCTTTTAGCCGCGGCTAACCAGAAGCAGTAGCAGGAGCTCAGAGAGTTTCTGCCTGACCTCCCTCTGGAGAGGCAAGCCTTCTTCAAGGCCAGCCTAGTGGAAGCCTGAGCCGTTGCACAGGATCTCATGGAGTCTTCAGTCTCCCACATCGACACAGCCAGCAGAGTGCTGTTCCTGTGGAGCGAGATGAGAAGGACGGTGCGGATGCATACCACTATGTTTTCATCTGATGTGCAAGAGCAGATCCTAGATCTTCTCTTCGAGGGCGTGGACATCTTTCATTCGTCCACCGATGACGAGTTGACAAAGAAGAAGACCTCAACGCAAACCGCCAAGTGCTTGGCCATCATGACTAGGCCGGGCGGAAGTCCTTCCCTCAGTCTCGGGGCAGGGCCAACTTCAAACCCTGTGCTTTCACAGGCTTCAAGGGGTTTCGGGACCCGAGGTACTCGAAGGCCTGACAGGTTGCCAGCAACAACACGAGGAAGCAACAATCAGACTTTTTGTGTTTTTCTTCCGCTCTCCCTCCTCTGCTCCTGCCTCAGATATCAAATAGCAGTGAAGACATGGTATGGGAAAATAGCTCCCGAGTAGGTGGCTGGCTTTTTCTCTTCCAGGACAGCTGGAAGGTTTATTTCGAGAGTGCTTGGATCCTTTTCATAGTCTGCACGGGCTTCAGTCTTCCTCTTCCTTTTCCTCTCCCATCCTCTCCTCCTCTACGTCAGATAGGGTCCCCGGTCCTTTTACAGGAGATCCTTTCTCTTCTGGAGATGCAGACGGTAGAACCGGTTCCTCAGTCAGACAGGGGGCTCCGGCTTCTACTCCAGGATTGTTGCGGTACCCAAGAACAACCAGGCTGGCCCAAGGGTAGTCCTGGACCTGTCATTCCCCAACTTGTCTTTACCGCTCGAACGCTTCAAGATGATGACTCCTGTGCACATAGTGGAATCTCTCTGCACAGGGGACTGGATGTGTTCCCTAGATCTCAAGCATGCGTACCTTTATGTCCCCATTTACCAGCAGCATCAGAGGTTTTTGCGGTTCACAATTATGTCACTCACCTTCCAGTACAAGGTGCTGTCCTTCAACCCCAATTCGGCCCCTCGTGTGTTCACGAAACTGATGAATGCAGTGCCGGGTCGCCTCCTCCTGGAGGGCCATAACTTATACCCTTATCTGGATGACTGGCTAGCGCACTCCTGCCAACGGCTGGCAAACATTCTGCACCAGCTGGGCTTTTCCCTCAACCGGTGGAATTCGCAGCTGACTCCTGGCCAGGATCTGATGTACCTTGGAGTGCGCTGGGTCACGGCGGCTCAGCGGGTGTTGCACACAACGGTGAGACTCCTCTCCCTCTGCAAGGCGGTAGGGCACTTTTTGGCCAACCTGCCCACCTCGGCATGGTGGTTCCAGCACCTTCTGGGACTGATGGCGTCTTGTATGCTCCCTGTCCAGCATCCCCGCCTCAAGATGAGGCGCCTGCAGCTCCACCTGGCGGCCATTTGGGACCTGGAGACTGGGTCTCAGTCAGACAGGATTCCAATCCCCCTGCTCCTCCTCCCGGATCTTCGCTGGTGGCTGATGGACTGCAATGTGGCAGTGGGAGTGCCCTTGACCCGACCGGAGCCCACCCTGGTGGTGATGATGGATTCCTCCCTGTCGGGCTAGGGGGCTGCTCTGGAGGGCTACTCCAGTCATGGTGCATGGTCCAGAGCGGAGTCCCTTCTGCATATCAATCGGGAGGATAGCTCAGGGTAGCTCAGAGGCAACACGCTCGCCTTAAAAGCAAGACGCAGCAGCAACACAGGTTTGATCTCCGGGTCTGCGCTTAGACCTCTGGGTATTAAGCTTGTTATAAATAATCAATTATGCTCAAACTCAGAGCGGTGGGCCTGGCACTCAAGGCTTTTTTCAGGGACACTGCAGTTCTGGTCAGGATCGACAACTCCACCACAATATTTTACCTGAACAAGCAGAGTGGCACCTGTTCCCCCCCACCCCTCCTGTGCATCGAGGCAGTGGTGATCAGGGAATGGGCCCTTACGGAAGGGATTTCGATTTCGGTGGTCCACCTGCCGGGGGACAGCAATGCAGAAGCGGACCAGCTCAGCCGCTTGGGGTTCAACACCTATGAGTGGGAGTTAGACATCAATTCCTTGTTGCCCCTGTTCAAGAGATATGGGTTTCTTGATCTGGACTGGTTTGCATCTCTGCTGAATTCCAAGTGCCCCCAGTTTGCGTCTGGGGCATGCCAGGGTCAGGGGTCTCTGGGGGACGCTTTCCAGCTCTGCTGGCACGGCCGCAGGTGCTATGTGCTTCCTCCTCCAATGTTGCTACAGCAGACCCTTTGCAAGTTCTGAACTTCGATGGGCTGCAGTTTAATCCTGATCGCCCTGCCCTGGCCGGGTGTGGTTTTTGGACCTACTTCAGTTGTGCTCCCAGGGGCCTATCCATTGTCTGAGCCCCAGCAGGGGCTTCCTGATGCAGCAGGGTGGGGCACTGGAGCACCTGGACCTGGCCAGGCTGACCCTAGCAGCCTTGTTTCTGACCAATTGGGACACAACCATGCTCAATTCTCTGAGGACAACTGGGACATCATTAATTCCTGTACCCCTTAGATCCGGGCGACTGCTCCCTAGAGGGGTCCAGAATGTCACTGACGGTCGGGGGCCGCTGTAGTTAAAGCGACAGCCCCCACCGACAACTGGAGTGAAGGAATCCTGAGTTCACCGCTGCCCGCATGGCATATTTGGATGCTGCAAGATGGCGCCCCAGCAGAGACAACCCTAATGATGCGGGGGCTGCAGAGGCAGCATTGTTCTGGAATCTAGATGAGGTGGTGAATGGATGGATTATGAAGAGGGGCTACGGCCGATTCCTGCAGTGTATATCCAAAGACAGAAGCTCTAGCAAGCTGTGGAGACCGTGTTCACGTTGCTCCCCAAGCTCCTGTTTCCGGCCACCCTGCCAGATGCTACACAACTGCTGTTGGTGCTCGAATCCCTACGAAGTGTGGAGTCTTGTGCTCAAAAGTACATTCAGCGTGGCAGCACTTGATTGTGCGTTAAAGTACAAAACAGGTCTCTTCAAGGGTCTGTAGTGTCTCAGGAAGTGGAGTAAGGCTGATGAAGAATAGAGTTCCACTATCCGAGGAAGGTCTCCACAAGGGCACAGAGCTATTTCCAGGAATCGAGAATAGGATGGTAGTTCAGAATATCCTAACAAAGATGAGTGGCCCTTGGGGGACAGTCGTGCGTAAAATCTATGGATGCGCCAGGGGCCACGGTAAGGGTTGCAAGTACTCAGACCCTCGACGCATGAACCAAAGTTCGCCAGTCAAGTACAGTTAGCTTGCAGGTTTGAGTCCAGCAGTTGCGCATCTGTCCGGCTTTCAGGGGCTGCATTCCGAGGCCTCAGTCCGTGGCGGGACAGTGGGTGTTTTCTCTGCTTCTGGGGAAGGGATCAGGCCAGTTCCACTGCAGCTTTTCTTAGGGCATGGGAGGGCACAGCAGCAAGGCATGCACGAAGCTCGTCACCACAGCGGGGCGACATGGCTACTGCGTAGGCTCGGGTTTGTGCAGACTCTGCTAATTGCAGACTAGGAATGCTAGGTGTACGAAATTCAGCGGGAGAGAGCTTACGGTTCCCAAAGTCTCAGGTCAAAAGTCGAGATGACAGCGATTCCAAAGCAAAGGTCCCGTACGAGCTGGTCAGTTTACTGAGCGGTCCAGGAACACTTCAGAAGGGGCTTGTTTGCAAGTTAAGCTGGAGGTACCGAGAGTAGTTAGTCCCACTACTCCAACTGGTTGAAGCGCCCCTGCAGGCCTTCTATGATCGTTGAGAATCAGGGGCCCCGATGTGACAACAGCGGGGTCAGGGTGCCAAACCTTCCAGCGGGTAAACAGATCTGTTTCTTCAGTTCCGGATTCTTGGGTCCTTTACTAAGTTTGGTGGGAACTCAGAAAATCGACCTGGAATAGGTCTAGAGTTCCTTCTCTTATCCGAAATCTCCTTTGTGCCAAAGCGAAGAGAAACCAATAGGAGATCTACTCACATTCAACCATTCCAGACATGGACCAATCGTACCACGGTGGTCCCAGTCATCCCAGCATCAGACACCCTGGCACTCATGATGTGTATTGGAACTAGACAGCTCCAGCCCACATCCAGGGCGCGCACACACAAGACATGCAGAAGCCAGCGAAAGCTTCGGTTTGCACGATGGTCTGCATTACCAAAGAAGGAATGTCCCGGGTCTGCTCGACCTGGGGAAGGCAAAGGGACAAAATGGACAAAGGATAGAACAAAGAACCTTGTGGCATGACCATTTTAGGCACTGCCCACTGTCCTGGGCCAAATGCGTTAAACGCGGTTTGGACCATTGAAAAGAGTAAAAAATGCTTTAAAAGTAACTGCTGCCATAAGCTTTGTCCTGGACACACTTGTACATTCACCAAAAATCCTTTGAGGGTGTCTAGGGCCTTAAAAATTAAAGAGAGACCCCAGCGCACTGTACTGGAAGGTATATTGTGCACTGATAAAATGTTGCCAAGAAATAGCAACAAAGTGAGTGACTTAGGGAAACAGTGTCCCGGTACTGACAGTCTGAAGGGCATGACGGTTTCCCCTTAACAAGATGAGCAAAAGCCCAGCGGAATACAGCAGAAGGTTGGGCTCCACTGGTAAAAGAAAGGCTAGGATGGTCAGACAAAAGCAAAAAGTTGGTGTTCACAACTGGAGGGAAAATTATCCATAAATGGAAATCCTTCCTAACACTCGCCCGTCCCAGACCAAGGACAGGTGGAACTAATCCACCCCTGCATGAGCTTCTTGTTCAGGTCAGTTAACCATTCTGGACCACCCATCAGCATTGCTATGTTGGACAACTGGCCTATGCTCATTGGTGAAGTCAAACCCTTGCAGGCTTATGGACCACCTGAGCAACTTTGGATTCCCTCCTTTCATGTTCATGAGCCACTTTAAGGGCTTATGGTCAGTTTGCACAGTGAAAGGGGTCCCATAGAGGTAGGGCCTCAGCTGCCTTAGAGCCCACACAACAGAGAAACATTATTTCTCTATTGTGGACCATCTGAGCCCTCTGTCCTTAAACTGGTGACTGATGAATCCAATAGGGTGTTCCTTGTCTTTCACATCTACCTGTGATAGTATAGCACCTATCGCAGTGTCAGAGGCATCTGTCTGCACAATAAAAGGTATTTTGTATTCGGGGGGGCCTGAGAACAGGGGCCTGGCACAAGGAGTATTTTAAGCCATTGAAGGCCTTCCCACAATCCTCAGACCAAGAGACCTTCTTGGGTTTCTTTGGAGTTGTGAGAGGAGTCGGAGGGGCAGCTATGGTGCCATAGTCTGCCATAACGTTTCTGTAATACCCATTGAGACCTAAAAAGGCTCTCACTTGAGTTTGAGTGGTGAGGGTAGGCCAGGAAAACTTATGTGACCCCCACACTCCCTCCATATGACTTGCATGTACTTGGACATGAAGTGTCTGCCCCTATTAGACAACTTCTTTAGGGAAGCCAACCCTAGTGAATATGCTAAGCAACGCTTTAGCAACTGACTTGGCAGTTGCTGTCTTTTTTTTTCAACATAGATATTTTATTGGGATTTTAAACATGGTAAACAACAGACATCAGCATTTACAAATCATAATACGGCACAATTCATTATCTGCATGGCGCTCGGGTTTGTTACCCAGACCAAGTGCTGTAACCTTTTCTGCTGTAACAATGTCCCAGCACTTAGACCACCACAATGGTATTGAGGGTCCCTCGGGGTGCTCCCAAAGTCTCACGAGGGCTATCTTGCCCAACTGTTAGTAGTTGGGTGCATAGGCGGACCATGTTGCCCGACATAGGCAGATCCCCGTCCCCTATGTCTCCCAGAAGCACAATCCAGGGGTCCCAGGGGATGGAGAGTCCTGTGATTGATTGAATATGGTTCACAACACCCCTCCAATAGCTTGCTGCTTTCGGACATTCCCAGAGGAGGTGGAAGAGTGATCCCTCTAGGGAGCATCCTCTCCAGCAGTTCGGGGAGGGGGCGGAGACAGATTTATGCAGCTGCGCCGGTGTAATGTAATACCTGTAGCACACCTTGTACCCTCCCTCCCTGTTGGTGATGCATTGGGTACTTTTGTGAAGCCATGTCCATATCCTGTTCCACGCAGACGGGTCCAGAGGGTGCCCCAAGTCCTTTTCCCAGTTGGTCATGTATCTCTCTTTCACTTCCGGGGTCGATTTTCTTTTCCAGGAGTTTATACAAAGTGGATACTTTTCCCTTAGGAGAGGCTGATGTTAGAGTAAGCTCTAGGAGTGTTAGGTCTCTGGAGCCCCATTCTTTGATAACTCGCTGGGAGATCCATTGGCGGATCTGTGAATAATGGGACCTTTCCTCCTGAGGGATCTTGAACTTTGCTTTACAGTCCTTGAATGCGAGGGGATGGCCTCCCTAGAGGAAATCAGAAATCCTCCGAAGGCCTCTGGCCTTCCAGATAGCGAAGCTGCGGTTGCAGAGAACTTGGGGAGAATCCTGGATTGTCCCATATTGGCGTCAGTGGGCCCAGCGAGCTCGTAATTCCCTATTTACTGGTGGCCACTTTCCACTGTATTGCATGTTTCCGGTAGTGGGTTTAGGGTAGGGGAGGCTTTCCAGGTTTGGATATGCGGTAGGTCGGACAGGAGTGGCTTACACCATGCCTCCTCTAACTGCAACCAGCATGGGTGATCTATGGTTTGGGACCAAGTGAAGGTGTGCGATAGTTGGGCCACTCGTCTGTATCAGGATATATCCAGGGCTCCCAGGCCACCCAAACACTGGCTCCGGGTCATGATTTTCTTTATGATGCAGGGTATTTTCCCCTCCATATAAATTTCATGATCTCCCGCTTCAGGGAGTTGAAGTCCCCCTCTGGAATATGAATTGCGAGCGCTAGGCATTGATAGATTAGCCTGGGGAGCAGGTTCATCTTTACCGCCGCCACTTGGCCCAGTCAGGAGATCTCTTGGTTGTTCCAACGATTCAGGTCCATCCGGAGGTCCTTGAAGAGTTGCGGAAAGATGCGTTTGTAGATTTGGGCGCTGGATTTGGGGATACGGACCCCTAAGTATTCAATTGTGGACCCGGCCCATGGGATGGGGAGTCCAGGGCTGAGGGGTGTCCCTTTGATGCTTTGTTAAGTTGATCGGCAGAGCTGAGGACTTATCATGGTTCACCCTAAAGCCGGATACCACCCCAAAGGCTTCGAGCTCCTCATGCCGGGATTGCATGGAGGTGTCCGGGCTGGTGATGGTCATGAGCACGTCGTCCGCATACAGTGCTGTTTTATATTCTGTCCCTCCCATGGTGAACCCTTTTATGTTTGGGTTTTGCCAGATCCTTTCGGCAAATGGCTCCATGGACAGAGCAAACACCAGGGGAGACAGATGGCAGCCGTGGCGCGTGCCTCTGGATATGGGAATGGTTGCTGATCTTATACCGTTGATTCGGAGCTGTGTGGATGGGGTCGTGTAATTTGCCATAGTCCATTTTATAAAGTTGTGTCCCAGCCCAAAGCGTGTGAGGGTGTTTTGGATGTAGTCCCAGTATACCAAATCGAACGCTTTATGTGCGTCAAGGGAGATGATCAGTAACTGTTAAGATGGATTTCTGAACTCTGACCTGGAGGGGCAGAGGTTCAGAAGGCCAGTCTAGTTTCTTTGAACAGGGTAACCTCTGGACAAGCCAGACCAATCAGAGTAGCTACGGCAGGCGGTCAAGACTAAGTCTCAGGAGGGGTGAGGGTGACTGAAGGACCTCAATGAGCACACAAAGCAAGGACACTTATAAATTACTCCAGATAGATGTTATATCAAAAATATAGACACATTTATTACAAGGCCTTTGTAACACAGACCATAGCAAAAGAATCACAGTAACACTAAGTAAACGAACATTTCACAATCAATACAATATATATATACAAGACCATTGGGCTCTAAAGGGGTGAGATGCACGAAATATGTCAACAACCTAGATGGGAAGGAAACGGGCAGTGCAGATAGTCTTTAGGCCCCTTCGACATCGACAACACACCTAACTAAGAGGCAGTCCAAGCCCTAAGAAGAGAGGAGCCTTATGCTCAATAGTACATTCAATGCAAGCGCACACGGTTGTTCCAATGGGCAAAATAGGGTCTCCTCAGGGGTCTCTAGCAGCTCGGGAAGGTGGATGAGGCGATGCAGAACAAGTTCCCATTTTTCAGGGAGGACCTCCACTTGAAGGCAGAGGCAGTTCCATAGAGCGGGATGGAGTCGCTAGTTTGCACTAGCAGTGGAAAGAAGAGGGTCCCCCAGGGGCTACTCGTGAGTAAAAGGGGCCCTTGGTGCCAGTGGCCACCGATTAGTATTGGAAGTACTCACCGGTCCCAGGTGCACTCGGACCCAAACTTCACCCGTTCAGTCCACTCAGGATGCAGGTTCGAACACAACAAAAAGACGTCACTGCGGCTTTCAGTTCCTGAGATACAGCGGTGATTCCCAAACGGGACAGTGACTATTTCTCCACTCTGGATGGATGAATCAACCCAGTTTCCCTGCAGCAGGCTTCAGGGGCAAGAGGGTCACAAATGTAGCGTACTTGCAAAAGACGTTGCCGCGGCACGGCAACACAGTAACCGCGTTCACTCCGGTCCTGGCGCACTAGTCTCACTTCAGACCTGGGAATGCCAAGTGTACGAAATTCGGTGTGAAGGGGCTGGGGACACAGAGCTAGCAGTACACTAAGTTTCGAGGGCCACCTCAAAACGGCAGCGATAACAGAGCAAAGCAACTGGGTAAGCTGGTCAGCCCACTGGTTGGCCAAGGGACATTTCCGAGAAAGCTTACTTGCAGGGTTTGATGAAGGAGCCGTTAATAGTTGGTCCCACTATTCCAATGGGTCGAAGCATCTTCACAGACCTTCTAGGACAACCAGATGCAGAGGAGTCCCACGGGAAGACAGTGGGCTCAGGGTGCCAAACCTTCCAGCGGGTCACCAGCGGTTCCTTGAATCAGCTTCGTAGTTGCAGTATCGTGGATCCTATCCTTTGATCAGTGGGAACGCAGGAGATCGACATGGTATGGGTGTTTCTGGCTTCCTCTTATCCAAAGTTCCCTTAGCGCCAAAATGAAGAGGACCCAATGGGAGATCTGCTCACAGACACACACTCCATACGTGGACCAATCACGGAACACAGTGGTCCCAGTCATTCATGGCACTCCAGACTCTCTGGCACCCAGGATGTGTATTGGACTTGGAGGTTCCAGCCCACATCCTGGAGGCACACACACAAGGCATGCAGAAGCCCGCAAAAGCATTGGGTTTCGCAGGAAAGTGCATGACCAAATAAGGACTGACCAGGGTCGACTCGACCTGGGGAAGGTGAAGGGGCAAGATAGCCAAAGGACAGGACAAAGAACCTTGTGGCATGGCCATTTTGGAGCCAGGCCACCTACTCGTACCAAGCGCGGTTAACATGGCAGGAAAGGGTTAAAAATAATGCGAAAAAGATAGCTGCCACCAGTCCTGTCCATGACACATCTGCACAGTTCATAAAAAGTCCAGTGAGAGTATCTAGGGCCTTGGGAAAATGACTATAGACCCAAGTGTGCTGTATGGTAAGAGACATTGCACTCTTGTTACATGTTGCACAAAAATTGCAACACGGGAAAAGGACTAAGGGAAACAAAGTCTCCCAGTACTGACTGTCTTAAGGGCATGTCAGTTTCCCCATAAAAAGTGAGCGAAAGCCCAGAGGAGTGCAGCTGAAGGCTGTGCTTCTCTGGCAAAGTCAGTCAATGGTGTCTAAACAGCAGCAAAACGTTTTGGGGGTGTACAGATGAAGGGAAAATGACATACAATTATGAAATCTTCCCTAACAATAACTCTACCCCCACATTTTTGGCAGATTCTATAAGGTTTAGTGTTCTCCTGATGTAGTGTGTGCCTCTGCCCGGTATGAAGCATGTCTGGTCTTTGGATATTAGTTCGGGGAGAACCCCTCCCAACCTAGATGCGAACACCTTGTAGTAAATTTTCCACCCCGTGTTCATCAGTGTTATAGGTCTCTGAGGACGCTTCATCAGGGTCCTTACCTGGTTTTTGGATTAAGATAGTCATTGATTCTGCTATGGATTCTGTCACTCTCTGTGTTCAGGAAGAAGTTGAATAGGAGAGTTAGCTGGGGGGGCTAGGATTTGTGCGAACGTTTTATAGAATTTAGTCGTCAGCCCGTCTGGGCCTGGGGCGGTACTCTTCAAGGATTTTATAGCCTCTAAGACATCCTCTGAGGAGATTGGGATTTCCAGAGATTCAAGGGGAATGGTGATGGAAGGGGAGCGGCAGGGCCGGAGATAATGGCGCTGCTGGGCTAACTCTTCCGGGGATGAGGGCGGACCTGCCATAATAGATCTGTGGTGGTCCACTAGGATCTCTGTTATGTCTGGGGTAGTATATCTAACTTTACCGTCCAGCCCCTTGAGGCGAACAATGTTATTTCGACTGTGCGTCTTCTGCAGTTTGTATGCTAGGATGCAGTTTGCCTTATTACTTTTGTGGAAATAAAACTGTTTCGTGTAGGCGAGCACCTTAGCCGTGCTATCGGCCCAGTGCATCTCCATGGCTCTCCTGTCCTTTTTTAACTCCCTATCTGCCTTCCTGGAGTAATGGGCCTTTAGTTCCCTCTCTAGGGTAGTAACCCTGGATTCCAGGGCTGATGTATGGAGCTTGGAGATCCGAAATTGTTCAGCGGTAGAACTGATGAGCACCCCCCTTATCACCGGCTTCATGGCCTCCCATACTGTCCCTACTGGGGTTTCGGGGTTGGTGTTTTCCTTAAAGTAGTTGGTCAGAGCTTCTTGCACCTCTCCCTTAATCACTAGGTCTAGTAGAAGGGAGTCGTTAAGCTTCCAATATCTACGGGGCGGGCTGGGGCCACCCAAGATCGAGCGGTCGGCAGAGACTGGGGCGTGGTCAGATACCATGCGTGTTTGAATTTCCACCTTGCTCAGGCAGGGGAATAATGCAGTTGTGGTTAGAAGGTCGATTTGGGAGTGTCCCCCATGTACATTGGAGTAGTAAGTGTAATCGTGGTTCTGCGGGTTAGCCACTCTCTAGGCATCAACGGCGCCTGATTCCCTCAGTAATCTGGCTAAGGCCCGAGCCCGGATGAAGTCTGGATTGGACGGGGACTGGGTCTTGTCCCTCGCGGGGCCAGGAACTGTGTTAAAATCTCCCCCAATGACGAGGTATCCCGTGGTGAAAGTTGGTGTCGGGAGTAGCTCCAATAGGAACTTGTCCTGGCCTGTATTAGGGGCGTAAATCCCCGCAATGGTGATTGGTTGATCAGTGATTAGTCCTCGTAGGAGGAGATATCTGCCCGCCAAGTCCTTTTTGACTGAGGGTTTGGTTAGAGGGAATTTGCTGCTTAGGAGGATCGCCACACCCCGCTTTTTCACGCCCAAGGAGGAGAAGTAGGCCTGTTTGAAGCGTTTAAATCTGACTAAATGCTCATCAGTTGCCAGTAGGTGGGTTTCCTGTAGGATTACTATGTCCCCATTTAGCGCAGTGAGCCTTTTCTCCACCGATTTGCGCTTCCTAGGAGAGTTTAGACCTTGGACATTCCAGGTCAAGGTGCAAACATCTCTAGCATTGACCGGCCCCATGAGCTATGGGGGTGAGTTTAGCTTGGAGCGTCAGTGCCGTGCAGTTAGTAAGGGGCCTTCGAAGAATTCCTGTGTATAAATGTCGGTGTGCCATGTCTGGAGATGTCTGTGTGTACAACTTGGTTATTAACAGGGTGGTCCGGGATTCTGAACTTTTCCCGGTCCCCTTAACTCTTCCCCCCAACCCCCAGAACATTAAGGATGAAAGAAAGCTCATCCGTGCGGTTGCTGAACAACCCCGCCTTCAACTAGTTGCGGCTTGAGAGTAAGAGAAATTACCTCTGGAGCACCGATGAGAGAGTATTGTCTCTGCAGGGCTGGGTCAAAGTTCTGAGAGATATTGGAAGAGTGCTCGAGCATTGAGGATGTGCAGAGGGATATGGCACCAACCTTCCATAGGAATGAAGAAGTGATAATCGGGCCCAGCAGTGTCAACTTGGGTCAGGATGCTTCCGGGGCCACGGAGCCTGCAGCACCTACTGGCTCGCGACCAGGGGCCGGATGAGAAGGATCTGGTTTGTGTTTGAGGTTGCGTGTCTGGCTCAGAGCCCTAGTCGGTTGATCCCTTTCCTATGAAGCAGTCCGCCTCTTTTGGGGTGCGAGTCTGTCTACGAGTTCCCTCCCATGTGAAGTTCAAGGCGGTGGGGAAGCTCCAGCGATATTGCACTTTCCGCTCTTGCAGCCATTTTGTGAGGTTTCGGGGGGCTTTGCGCTTCTGGAGTGTTACGTTCGCTAGGTCTTGATAGAGGGAGATGGTTGCTCCCCTGAAGATGATTTGCTTTGAAGTTCTAGCTTCCCTCATTATCTCTTCCTTGACTTTGAAGAAATGAATTCGGGCTAGGACGTCCGGCTGTGATTTTGTTGCTTGCCTCGGTGCTGTGCGATGGACCCTGTCAATTTCTAAGGGAGAGCTGTCTGGTAGTGTTAGGATACACCTGAACAGGTCTTTATTGAAGCAAGAGATTTGAAAAGCCCTACTGTCTGCACTGCCAACCTATGTCAGAAAGAAACCTGTAGCAAGGCCTCTAATGGTTATGTGTTGTTAAACAATTGTGTCCTGAAGAAATCACAAATTCCTTCCTTAGGAATTATACAAGTTATCCGATATACGGTTTAAGCAGAAGGTTTTTTAATGTTCCATAAACAGAAAACGCCACGCCAACACGTGTTTCAACCCTAACCGGGCAGTCTTCAGGGCGTAAACAAATATAACTAACAAAATAATGTAATTCGAACACCAACATAGATTTTAGTCAATTGTAGATTCATACCATTTAAATACAAAAAACACAGAGGCATGAAGAGAAACAGGGATGTGGGAGGGGAAGAGAAAACAAAGAATATAGTAAGTGAAAAACTCTCAATAATATACAGATACATCATTTCATAATGGTTAATTCAACAGATGTCTTGGTGAGCATATTCAGATCCCAAAAGGGTGAAGCCCTCGAGCTCTGGGTCGATTATTGCAGTGGGAATCCCTCAAAGACGGATGTTTTTTCGGTGAGAGCGGTTCTCTGCATCCTCCTGCATGGCTTTGAGTGTGTCGCATCTGGCTTCTAAAGCTGCGATCCTGTCCAGGCCGTGTTCCAGCCCGAAGGCGTTGTCGCATAAGCTATTCTCAACCCCTTAAGTGCACTTTTCCACCTCCTCGATTCGCTTGTCAAGTGAAGAAATCTTTCTGGTAAACTCATCAGTGCCATTTTGGATTTCTTTGGTGAGCTCCGATAATAGATCTTTGAGGTCTGATTTGGTTGTGAATTGGCCAGCATCTGGCTCTTCCAGGGTGTGGGTGCCACATGCCACTGGCCCTGCTGATTGGTCGGGCCTCCCCGCTTTCTCTTGAGTGCAATATTGCCCATCATTGTTGCAATATCCGCTTGCTTCGCTGATTTACCACTTTTCACCATGGCGCCCCCAGGGGGAAAGTGAGCTGACTGTGGGGAGAAAGGGTTCCCAAGGCGGTAGAGCTGGTACTGTTCTCAATGAGAGGGGTTGTTGTTAAGGCTCAGGCGCCTATCTGACTCCTCTCGTAACACTCTTTGCGGTGAAAATAGTACTAATGCAGGTTGCTGCACGGGCTCTGAAGCCCGGTTGTGGTGCTTCTACCTGTCCCTGCGGGTGTTTCTGCGTGTTCTTACAGCCGTGGTAGGGGCACACAGGCATTGATAGTTACCCTGCTGGCCCCGCAGCTACCCCTACCACTTAGCTCTGTTCTCCCCACTCCAGGGAGCCCGGGGTCGGAAGCGGATTCGGGGCCACTGGGGTAGGCAAATCCTCAAGTGATAGTAGTCAGGGTTCAGGGGCCCCACTGGCTCAGCCCCGAGATAGTGCTCCAGCCGTCCCTGGGTGGAAAGGTGGGGCCTCTGCCCGCTGAAGGCCAGTCCGATTTTCAGTGGTGGTGTGGATGCTGACTGACTCTCGGCCCGGGTTGACCCCCGTGCCCTCTGGTGAGGAGTGGGCTGCTCCCTGGGGCCCTTTGTGTGCTGAAGGGGCCGGCGGCGCTTCAGAAGGTGGATCTATTCTGGGCACAGATGGCGCTCTGAGACAGGCGGGCCTCTCCGCCTCTCAGCGTGCTGCTGCTGGGTCAGCCAGAGCTGGGGCTTAGAGGAGGCTTAGAGGAGCTCCTGGATCCAGATCTCGCAGGGTGGGTCGGGCCGAAGGTGCAGCTGCAGGGCCGTAGGGGTGATTAGGTCCTCCAGGCAGCCGGGGCTGTCCAGTGCCCCCCGGGCACTCGCCTGGTTGTAGGTGTAGAGGAGGTGCTCCTATTGCGAGCAGTGAGGCGGAAGGTCAGGAGGGGACTCAGAGGGCCCGCGGCTCAGAAAGGCGTGCATGGGGAAGGGGCGCACCCCCCAGTGACCACACCAGATTTCCAGAGCCCTCGGGGGATCCCACCCCAGTTTGGTGCTCTCCTACCTGAGCGGCCGATGCCCTTCTAGGAGTTCAGCAACTGGAAGGGCATCTGTGATGATTTAACGATCGCCGGGCAGCCTTGCGACCCTGCGCCATCCGCAGGGGCTACTTCGGGTTTCGTTGTGCTTTCTCCCCCGGGTCGGGCTTAGATGCAGCCGGCCTAGCGGGACCTCGGCCTATTCAGGGGAGTGGGACCCCTCCACCACTGCGGTCCGTTGGGGATGACCGCCATCATGTTTCTTCCTCCTCACCCCGGGGCTCCACTTCGCTGCTGATTTTGGAGCAGGTGCTGAGTTTCGGGAGCGGAGCCCCGGTGATTCAGGTGCGGTGGGGAATCATCTATCTTTGAGGAGATTCACAGATTACTTTGGTGGCTCCGGACTGTAGAAATACGTTCTGATGGCGGGGCTGGGCAGGAGCATTCGTGGAGCCATGCTTCTTAGTCTGCTCGCAGCCACGCCTACCCGGCAGTTGCTGTCTTTAGTAGGATGACCTCGGGATATCTGGTGGCATGGTCAACTAGCATCAAGATAAACCTATTGACTGAGGATGTCTGAGGGTCAAGGGGACCAACAATGTCAATCCCTACCCTCTCAAATGGTACCCCCACAATTGGGAGTGGTACCAATGGAGCCTGGATTGTTGTGGCACTCTTCCCACATAACTGGCATGTGGCACAACTCCTGCAGTGACTATCTACCTGGACCCCTCTTGGGCCAGTAGAAGTGCATGGCTAACCTTTGCTTAGTTCTCTTGATGCCAAGGTGACCAGCAAGGGGGACTCCATGCGCCAGCTTCAAGAGGAAGGGTCTTACATGAAGGGTAACCACCAACCTCCTATGGCCTCCTCCAGTAGACTCTGTGGGCTCAATGTACAGGAGCCCACCTTCCCAATAGACCCTATGCTTCCCAGGACATTTACCCTCAAGCTGTGAGCAGGCCTGTCTCCTTATACCTTCCAAAGATGGGCACTCATGTTGGACCTTACTAAACTCAGCCCTATCAGGGCCACCTTCAACCAACAAACTTTGGAGTTCAGGATGGTCATGTGGGTTCAGAATTTCAAGCAACACCTGTTCCTCATCAGGTTCAGGTGTTCGGCCAACTACCTCTACCTCAGTGGTAGGTGAGCTAGGGGGAATGTTATCTTTCCCTCTCTTGTCTTTCCTGACTCCTTTACCCTTTTGTTTCCCTTTGGCTTGGGCTTTTCCTTGATCTTGGCTAAGGCAGCCGTTGTTTGGGACCTTGCGCCTGGTCTCTCTGCTGTGTCACCCACAAGACCTAAGTCTCTGAGATCATTCCCCAGCAGTACCTTTCCTGGGACTTGCCTCTGTATACTCGCAGGAATCCTAACCATTGGACCATTGATAGTAAGATTTACAGGCATTACTGGGAACATGAGAGGGGGGCCATCAGCTAACTTGGTGGGCATCAGGGGAGCTCTGGCAAGCTCCTCTGGGTTTACCAAAGTTGATTCCCCCACAGTTCTGCTGGTCCCACTATCCCTAAGGGCAGGAGTATCTACTCCATTGATTTTCACACTGGGGGTCGTTACGACCCTGCCAGTCCGGTAACAACAGTGCCAGTAGGCTCACTGGCACCGTTGTTACCGGACTGGCGGAGTACAAGTTTGCGGGCCGGATCCCTCCCGCCTGGCTGGTCTGACCTGGCGGGCGGAACAGCACCTGGCCGAAGACTTTCACGGTAGCACCGGCACCATTATTAATGGTGCCGGTGCCTCCAGCCCCATTCCCATTGAGTCCTATGGGACTCAAATGGGAATGGGGATTTACCATTTTCCGACGCCTGACTTCCAGGAACACTGGGGTCGTAATCCCCCAGTGTTTCCAGAAAGCCAGGTGCCGGTAAATATTGCAAGTCTGGGGGCAACCTGCTGTTTTTACCAGCAAGGTTACAGCCGGACTTGTAATGATGCCCCCTGTCTTTAAAGTAGCGCTCAGTGTTATCTGGAATGCTAGCATATGCCTCTGAGACTTTAGGCTCCCAGAAACCCAGGGAAACTTGGACTACCTCAGATCCTATCCCATGGGGAAGGAGTCTGAGGAGAATGATCCCCCTGAGATCTCTTCCTCCTCATAGGAGGGGAAGGGCAGACTCTCAGAGTGGACCCCCAAGGTTTTGACTTTACATCTGGGGTCATTCATATGGCCACTTGCTCCACAAGCCACACAAGATCCACTGGGTCTCGGGACATAGGGATGCTTACTGTAACCAGAGTTCTGTCTGGGAGGATAACTCCCACTACCCTGAACATTCTCTTGAGACTTAACCTTGTTTTCCTTTTTGTGGCCCTTTTAGGAGGAAGTTTTATCAGAACCCCCACCCTCCTTATCTTTGTTCTTTTCTCCAGCATTGGATCTTTCATGGATTCACATGCTTTGAATATTCCCCGTCGTCAGGCTGGGAATCCCCGGTACATTATATATACCCTTTCCCGTAGGAAAACTTTTTCGACGCTTATGCGTCCTATCCACCTCGTTTTGTATCATGCGTGCCCGTGCCGTCAGGACGTCATGATATAAATACAGGACCCGCCCCCGCGCTCCCTCAGATTTCAACCGTCTTTCAAAGTAGTGGGATCCTCGTGTTTACTACTAGTGAAAACTAGGTTTTTTTTTTTTTTATTGTTTTTTTGTCTGTTTCGCGTAAGCGAAGTTCAAATTCTGGAGAATTATGTCTGGAAAGGCGTTATTTCGCCCATGTGCAACCTGTGGCCTCAAAAAGGTTTATGAAGGAGACGGCCACATGGACTGTATCTACTGTCTCCACCCGCACCACACGGCGGATACATGTGAGATATGCCAGGGTTTCTCCCAAAAAACCCTTAAGGACCGTAAAAGAAGGCTGGTCGACTGGCTTAATGACGGAGCGGGTGCCTACCCGGCTTCGGAAGTTGGCTCCACGGCCTCCAGGAGCAAGTCGGAGCCTCCATCGAAGAAGGTGCGGCCAGCAGAAATTCGCGCTGAGGACAAGCATAAGGGGAAACATGCTGGATCCTCCTCATCACATAAAAAGCCCCCCTCCTCCTCATCATCTAAGACGGAGAGGCTAGCGCTGTCTAAATCCTCCTCAGGGGACCGTCCCAGGTCTTCCGTGAGTCGGGAAGCTTCAGCCGGGAAGTCGGCATCGAAATCGACGACAAAGTCTAAGGGCTCGACGACGACGACTCATTATTACCGTTCAAGCAGCAGCGGTTGGGATTCCTTCGTCGACGGAGACTCAGTCTATGGCTTGGCTGCCTGAGGTCTATGACCCGATCCCCCCTGAGGTCTTACTGCAGCCAGACACGGCCTGCTCGGTGGAAGGGGAAGGTGACATGGTTCTGCAGCCATCGGATTTAGGCTTACGGCCTTCCACGTCGACGACGGAGACGAGTGCGAGCGGGGGTATGGTACCTATATCATCCACGTTACTGACCCCCCAGACGGTTTTGTCTCTGGATGTGCTTAATACTCTTCAGAAGCTACTACAGCGGCTGGATACGCAGTTCCCTCAACCTGGGACGTCGTCGTCACTTTTGTCTGTACCTTCCGTCGACGAGCAAACTTGTACGGCTCGCTCGTCGACGAAACACCCATCGGCTCCCCAGGCGGTGAAAGATCGTCCTCGAGCTCAGGAGGAGGGTGAGTTGTCGGAGTCCGACTCTATACGTGATGACTCGGGGTCAGACATCTCCCTGTCGCCGTCGAGGGACCCGACATGGAATTCAGATGTAGAATTGGAGTCTACGAGGAGCCAGACACAGCCGTCTCCCCCTGATGATGTGGGAGCCTTCCATGCAATGATGGGGAAAGCGTGTTCCGAATTCGGCTTGATTCCTGAGGAGCAGAGGAAAGACTGTTTCCTTTTTGACCATATGGGTCAAAGGAGAAAATCGGTATTTGCCATCCCAATCCTTGACCACGTGTGGCAAGAAGGTCTCAAGACGATGCGCCATCCGTTCTCGGAACCAGCCATAAAGGGACGGATCGAGAAAAAGTTTAAAGCTCCGGAGTCCACTCCAAAATGTCTAACATCACAGCCTCTGTCTGACTCGGTGGTGTCGGCGGCAGCGGCTAGGAAGGCCAGGGTCCAGCAAAAATGTTCAACGCCACCGGAAAGCGAGGCTAGGAGGCAGGACGCATTTGGAAAGAAGGTGCTCTCGGTCGGAGCGACGACAGTAAGAGCAGCCAATTCCTTAGCGATCGTGTCACGATATGATAGGGAAATGTGGCACAAATTAGCCCCTATCCTAGAACACCTGCCAGACGAACACAGGAAAGCAGCTATGTTACTGGTGCGGGACGGCGAAGAGGCCTCGAACCACGCTATTAATATCGCAGTTGACCTAGCAGAGTCTGGTTTCAAACAAATCAACCATGGAGTAGTGCTTCGTCGACAAGCGTGGCTCAAATGTACTACTTTCCGTCCTGAAGTACAGTACAAAGTCCTGGACATGCCATGCGAAGGGGAGCACCTGTTTGGCGAAAAGGTTGATGAAGCGCTGAAAGGGATGAAAGAAGACACGGATACTGCTAGGTCCCTCGGCGCCCTTCAAACGGGTAGAAATTTTCGCTCTTTTCGCCCCTTCAGAGGTGCTTCTGGAAACTCCCGCTTTGGTGCCTCGAGGGACCGTGGATTTAACAGGCCCTCGTACTCTTCACAAGGGTTCAGACGAGCGTCCCAGTCGGCACGTGGAAGCAGGGACTATCAAGCCTCCAGGCGGCGAGGCTCAGGTCCGTCGTCAACGAAGAACAAGCAAACCAGCAACCAATGACGGCCTTCGGAACGTCCTGGGGGGTCGAGTTTCTCATCACTTCGACCGATGGAAATGCATCACCAAAGATCGATGGGTCCTAGACACGATTCGCATGGGTCATGCGCTACAATTCAAAGACAAGCCTCCGCGTCTTCCTCCTTTATTCTCGACACAGCCCCACCTCCAAATCCTACGACAAGAGGCGGCGCTTCTGTTGCGAAAAGGGGCGGTAGAGAGAGTTCCTGTGGCACAGGAAGGCCAAGGAGTTTATTCCAGGTTCTTTGTTGTCAAAAAGCCAAACGGCAAATGGAGGCCCATTCTCGACCTGAGGGTACTCAACAAGTGGCTAAAGAGCCAAAAATTCAAAATGCTAAAACTCCAAGAGGTTATCAGATCGGTGCAACCCATGGACTATCTATCATCACTAGACCTTCAGGATGCTTATTTTCACATCCCAATACGCCCACGACACAGGAGATATTTAAGATTCGTCGTCGGGAGAAAGCATTTTCAGTTCAAGGTCCTCCCGTTCGGGCTCAAGTCCTCCCCCAGGACGTTCACCAAGTGCTTGGCCCCTATAGCGGCCCATTTAAGGAAGGATGGTCATCATGTCTATCCATATCTAGATGACTGGCTAGTCAGAGGGTCATCCAAGGAACAAACACGAAACAGTCTACGAGCCACAATGTCCATCTTACAGGAACTGGGCTTCGCAATAAACTTCAACAAGTCCTCAGTAGAGCCTTCGAGGACCTTGGTTTTTCTAGGAGCGGAGTTTCATACACACACAAGCCTGGTGAAACCATCCAGCGAAAGAATTCAGAAACTTCAAAACAAGGCGTCGGAATGGAGATGCGGTACCAAGGTCTCTGTGCGCAAGTACATGTCCCTGCTAGGGACCATGTCGTCCTGCATTCCGTTAATAAACAACTGCCGTCTGTTTATGAGGCCTTGCCAGGAATTTCTAGCGGACCGTTGGGCGCAGAGCAGAGGTCACTGGTCAGACAGACTGGTCGTCGACGAACAACTAGTTCAAGCACTCGGCTGGTGGAAAGTGTCTACTCATCTAACGAAAGGGATGCCTCTACTGGAACCAGAGTTCCAAAAGACGGTGGTGACGGATGCATCGCTGAGCGGATGGGGAGCTCATCTGGATATGTTACAGGTACAAGGCCAGTGGTCTTTACAGGAGTCCTCCCTGCATATCAACCTGCTAGAACTGAGAGCAGTGCGATGGGCTCTGAAGTCTTTTCTTCCGCACCTGAGGGACTCGGTGGTGCGTGTCATGACGGACAACACCACTACGATGTTCTACTTGAGGAAACAAGGAGGGACACGTTCCAGGTCCCTATCGACGGAGGCACAGAAAATCTGGCATTGGGCCCTGCAACACAACATGCAAATCTTAGCTTTTCACCTACCAGGAGTGAAAAACGTGGAAGCCGATGCCCTCAGCAGAGAAATGAACGAAGTTCACGAATGGGTGCTGAACGACCAACAACTTCAACAAGTATTCAAGGAATGGGGACACCCTTCCATAGACCTGTTTGCAACGAAGAACAACAAGAAATGCCATCAGTACGCAAGCAGATGGCCTCAGCAGGGCTCACTGGGGGATGCGTTCTCATTCCCATGGACGAACAAATTCCTGTACGCATTCCCTCCTTTTCCCCTTGTCCGGAGGACGTTGCAATGGATCCTCAGGTACCCATGTCGGGTAATTCTGGTGGCCCCATACTGGGCCAGACAGGTGTGGTTTTCAGACCTACTACACTTAGCGGCGGCGGAACCGATGAGATTCCAGAAGACCCCCGACCTTCTGTCTCGACAGGAGGGTGTCGTTTGGCATCACGACCCGGACAGCCTCAAGTTGACGGCCTGGCTCCTGACTTCGCCGAATTTGGTCGGCTAACGATTCCGGAGGACTGTCGACGTATCCTGCAAGCCGCAAGAGCACCTTCCACAAACGCCTCATACGCGTACAAATGGAAAAGGTTCTGTCAATGGTGTGAGGATCAACCAGGTTTGGCCCCGCAATCGATTAGGCCGGAACAGCTCCTTCCATACTTGCTGTTATTAGCTCAAATGGGCCTGTCGGTGTCGTCAATAAAAGTACACCTAGCAGCCATTTCCAGGTTTACTCGTCGACGGCACTCGGCACCATTGTTCAGCGACCGCCTGATTAAGCACTTCCTTAAAGGCCTTTTTCGGAGTTTCCCTCCAGAGAAGAAATTTCCACCGGAGTGGAGCCTCAATCTGATCTTAACGTCTCTTATGAAACCTCCGTTTGAGCCAATGTCATCATCGTCTCTAAAGTTTCTGTCGTGGAAATTGGCCTTCCTGGTGGCCATCACTTCAGCCCGACGTATTTCAGAAGTTCAGGCTCTAATGGTGGACCCACCATACTTACGATTTTTCAAGACCAAGGTAGTCCTAGCCACTAACCCACAGTTCATAGCAAAAGCTCCTTCGGTGTTTCATAAACACTCTTCTATCGTGTTGCCTACGTTTTTTCCGGAGCCATGCTCGGGAGCGGAGCGCATGCTACACACATTGGATGTAAAAAGAGCTCTCAAGTTTTATCTTCATCGTACGCAACCGTTCAGAGAAACGAGACAGCTGTTTGTGGCCTATGGGTTGGGTGCTAGAGGAAAAGCCATTTCAAAGCAAGGACTATCAAGATGGGTGTCATCTACCATCTCGTACTGCCATTCCAGGGCAGGGAAGCCTCTTCTACGACGGCCAAGAGCTCATTCAACTAGAGCAGCGGCATCGTCGACGGCACTGTGGGCCGGAGTCCCTCTAGGGGACATCTGCATGGCGGCTACCTGGGCGACTACACACACCTTTACCCGCCATTACTGCCTGTCGCAGCAACATGCCGAAGACACCCGGATGGGACAGGCGGTGCTTCGACACCTATTCCAGTAAGGTAAGCCCCGGCTGCGGGGTTGCATCCTGTGGAATTTATGACTGTATGTGGTCCGTTTTTTCCTATGTAAACTATTACTGATGTATACATGATCTTAGGGAACGGCCTTTTGTGAAGAAAGTATATGGGTTTGCATGCACACCTCCTCTTGGGGGTAGTACTGCTATGTAATCTATTCAAAGCATGTGAATCCATGAAAGATCCAATGCTGGAGAAGGGAATAGTTTCTTACCTGTAACTCCATTTCTCCAGCATTGGTATCTTTCATGGATTCACATGCGCCCACCTGCCTCCCCTGATCATGCAAACCGGTTCCCCCACTACTTTGGGGGCCGAAATCTGAGGGAGCGCGGGGGCGGGTCCTGTATTTATATCATGACGTCCTGACGGCACGGGCATGCATGATACAAAACGAGGTGGATAGGACGCATAAGCGTCGAAAAAGTTTTCCTACGGGAAAGGGTATATATAATGTACCGGGGATTCCCAGCCTGACGACGGGGAATATTCAAAGCATGTGAATCCATGAAAGATACCAATGCTGGAGAAATGGAGTTACAGGTAAGAAACTATTCCCTTCCCGCTCCTCCTGCTTACCAGGAGTAGTCCTGTCCTTATGGGACACTGTGTGACACCCACAAATCTGCTTCACTGGCTAGCTTCTTAGGATCTGTCTCCTTAGAAGCAGCCAAGTGCTGCTTAAGCTTAGGGGAACAAGATGCAAAAGTATGTTCAAGCATGACCAAACGTATCATACCCTCGAAGGTGGTGAAGTAACATAGGACACTCAAGTGTTATCTTCTTTCTCTCTGTACTCTCTAATTCTCTTCCAAGTATTGAGCAGGAGTCTTCCCAAACTTCAAGATGAAAGTGTGCTTAAATCTTACAAAGTCTTTTCTGTCAGCCTTTGACATTACCATAATGACACTGCAGCCAGAATGGGGTAGTCGACTGAGAAACCATGCAATCTTGTGAGCATCCACACCCTCTTGTACTTCACATGCATACTCAAATGCAGTTAATCCGTTCATGATGTCATTCTTTTCATCATACATACTGACCAGAACTTGAGGAAACTCTGGATGAGAGCAGGACCGAGACCCATTTCAAGATCCCTTAGAGGAGAAAGTTGTAACCTGAATCTTGGCCAGTTCCAACTGGTGATCCCTGTCCTTTTGTTTTTCTGCTTGCTCAACTCTCAGCTTTGCCATGTTGAACTCAAGCTCCTTCTGCTTAAATAGCAGCTCTTGTTTCTTGAATTCAAGCATGGCTTCAGCATCAGAGCCAACAGACAAAACGTGGGACTCTTCATCATCCCCTTCTTCATGGGCTCCATGAATGATGGCAGTGACAGCTCTGCTAGAGCTGTCAGTGAGAGCAGCCCCACCACCTTCTGCACTATCATCTGAAGTAATGGCATCGAGCTGAACTTCTTGCCAATCCATTATCCTTGGGATCATTTCAACCTTGGCACCTTGTGTGGATAAGCCTCTCTCTGTACACAACATTCTCGGTGTCTCTGGGCCTCATTACACGGATGGCGGTAAGGATTTACCGGTACCGGTAAAATACCAGTACCGGTAAATCCTTACCGCCTTACTACGAGGTCCCTTTGCGGGTTGGGGGATTTAACGCCTGCTTTTTGCAGGCGTTAAAATCCAACCCGCTAAGGGACCTCGGAGCTAATTACGGCATCGCAAAATTGCGGTGCCGTAATTAGCGCCTTCCCCATTCCCATAGAGCCCTATGGGGCAGAAATGGGAATGGGGAAGGGCAATGGTGGAAGGGGGATTTACCGCCCCTCCAACCTTGGAATGGGGCGGTAAATCCCTTTTCCGCCAAGGCGGTTGCCGGTATTTTACCGGCATGAGCCATGGCGCTAATAGCGCCATGGCTCACCGCCTACCGTGTAATGAGGCCCTCTGATTTGGAAGCAAAGTTATGTTAGTTATTGCCTCCATGTTCTAAGATAGGTCGTTAGCTTTACAGTTAAGTTTCTACTAAGGTCACTATGTGTCCTGGGTAAGTATAATCTGGGTACCTTTACCAGTGCGTAACACTGGGTACCTTTGATCCTATCCCACCGCTGCCACCAATTTGTTAAGATGGATTTGTGAACTCTGACCTGGTGGGCAGAGGTTCAGACGGCCAGCCTAGTTTCTTGGAACAAAGTAACCTTCTGGACAAACCAGAGCAATCAAGGTAGCATTGCCGACAGTAGAGACTAGGTCTCAGGAGGGGTGAGGGTGATCGAAAGTCCACAATGAGCACACACAGTAAACGACATCGCAAATGACTGTCAGGTGTGTATATATACATTTATTAAAGGCCTTTTATATCAAACACAAGATGAAACCACATCAATATTAACAATACTAACACAACACTATACTAGGGAATATATATACAGTAACTATTGGCCTAAAGGAATATTTAATGAGTAAGGGTCCAAAACCTGTAGCATAAGGGGGTCAAACAGTGCAAATATACTTTAGGCAATTCTTCAGGAGTCTCAACCCTAACTAATAGTCAGTCCAATCCCTACGAAGTGTGGAGTCTTGTGCTCAAAAGTATTTAAGCGCAGCAGCACTCGATTATGCGTTAAAGTACAAAACAGGTCTCTTCAAGGGTCTGTAGTGTCTCAGGAAGTGGGGTAAGGCTATGAAGAATAGAGTTCCACTATTCAAGGAGGGTCTCCACAAGGGCGCAGAGCTATTTCCAGGAAACGGAAATAGGATGGTAGTTAAGACTATCCTAACAAAGGTGAGTGGCTCTTAGGGACAGTCGTGCGTAAAAGTCTATGGATGCACCAGGGGCCACCGGTAAGGGTTGCAAGTACTCACCGACCCTTGGCGCAGCATGGACAGAACTTCGCCAGTGAAGTCCAGTTTGCTTGCATTTTAGAGTCCAGCAGTTGCGAGTCACTCCGGCTTTCATGGGCTGCGTTCCGGGACCTCAGTCCATGGCGGAACAGTGGCCTTTACTCTGCTTCTGGGGAAGGGATCAGGCCTGTTCCACTGCAGGTTGTCTTGAGGGACAGGAGGGCACAAAAGCAAGGCACTCCTTAAGCTCGTCACCACAGCGGGGTGACACAGGCATCGCATAGGCTCAGATTTGGGCGGACACTCATAATACCAGACCTAGAAATGCTAGGTGTACGGAAATCGGCGGGAGAGTGCCTTCTACCAAGAGCTTACGGTTCCCAAAGTCTCAGGTCGACCAAGGGACAACAGCAGGATTAGGGAGCCAAACCTTCCAGCTGGGGACAAGCGGTTCAACTGATCTGTTTCTTTGGTTCAGAATACTTGGCTCCTTTACTAAGTGTTAGGCAGAATCCTGTGCAGTTCCCTTAGGGAACTATGCAAAAGATTTAGGATTACAGGTGTTAGCAGTAAACCCACTTGGTAGCAGTCTGTACCACCCAGATTTACCTGGTAGCTGTGGCTGAGCAGTCAGACTTCTCTCAAGAAGAGTTAGGCAGTATGCAAAGTATACACAATAGGCACTCAGACACACCAATACAAGCAAAAACTGACCAGAGCTTTGGTATCAAAGTAGAACATTATTTATTTTAAAAACACACTGTTTGAAACACTCCAGCACGCTTGTTGTAAAATATTCTAAACACAGATACTATTGTAATATATACACCCCTTTTTCCTGATCAGATAAGTCTCAGTAAAACACCACTTATTTTCATACAGAGGTGAGCGCTTAACTAGATGGCACTCCAATAAGTTTGTGAGAAAGGGAGGGAAAAAGACAGAATATGGAAAGGTACACCACTCTAAGATTCTGGAACACTGTTAGCAAGGCAGAAGAGCAAAAAGTCACTGGTGAGCCAAAGTCCAAAGGCTGTGCCCACTCTTAGAGAGAGCAGAGCACAAATGCGCCCAAGATCACACAGTTACACTAGGCTTAGAAAGTCTTGCGGAGAGTTCAAAAAGAGTTTTAGAGAGGCTCAGGAAAGTTTAGCCAGGGTGTCCCAGGCCAACCCAGGTTCGAAAGCCGGGGGCTATATCTACCCCGTACAGTCGGTGGCAAGGGAAGCCAGGCGGGACACGGTACCTTAAGTGGGAAGGATCCTCCAGCGGTGGCAGTTGTTCCTGGCAGTGGGTGCAAATCGCGTCGACGTCCAGGGGAAGAGAAGATCTCGACTTGGAGGAAAGATGAAGGTCGTTGCACTGCCAGGGAAGAAACCAGCCGCAGAGTTTTCCGGTTAAAGGTGGTACCTTTTTTCGCGGTCGTGGTAAAACGTGGTATCCCGTTTGCCGGGGTGCTTGGCACTGGCAAGGCGGCCACGAGGTACGTCGGGAAGGCGAAAAGACTGTGAAACTGGTTATCCCCACCAGTCAAAGGAAGAAGACTCTCCGGCGGGAGATCTCCTCTGTCGTTGGGAAAAGTGGTGAGACGGTCCAGCAGGGCTCCACCGGTGGTGTCGTCGTGGCAGGTCGGCTCAGCTTCTCCCTCGTCGGATTCTTAGGTCCTGTGGCGACTTCTGATGTTCCAGTCCCCAAAGCCCTGCCTTTAGGCAGAAAACCCCCATTCACTCAGCCTAGTTGTCACTCAAACATGCTAAGTGGTGAGCCGGCCGGCTCACCACTTGGGCCAATCAGGACGGAGTGCGACTTGAGTTGCCTAGGCAACTCAGTCCAGGGTGCCTAAATACCCCTCCACCCCTCCTAAGTACCCAAGACAGAGTGGCACCACTTTGGAGGGCTTCTGTGGAGAAGCCCGCCAAAAAGTGGAACAAAGGGCTCGACTTGGGTTGGAGTCACAGAAGAGAACACAAACGCCATTTTAGAATCAAGTTTTGGCAAAAAATACCAACCGGAGAATTAATATTAATTAAATAAACCGGCGGTATGTTCGAGGCTACCGTAAATAATTAAATAAAGATAGTAGCCTAAAACAATGGGAAATCCCATAGGAAAATATTTGCGGTTGAATATAAAAAGTAGTATCCACTGCCACCAGCCAAAACTTGATCAGGGGGGACGGAGACGTGCCCCCTCGACTAACAGACCCCGGGGCAATTGAATTGTCCCAGCCAGTACGTCCACAATATGATGGTTTGTACTGGTTCTGTTCAGAATTTAAGACTAGTAAAGTCAATGGTAACTTTACATGCCCTGGGAGACAGTAGTCAGTCCCAGGGTATGGAGTCTATACTGGGGGGGTCACTATGACAACCCTGTGTTACTGCACTGAGGGTGCTGTGTAACACACATCACAAAAACACATGAAGCCCTATGGGGTAAAAGACCGCATAGCCCATTAAACACATCTAGATTCAAAGAAACACACTCAAATCATGCCCAAGAATGAGGGTAAAAGAGTCTCACTCTTGGCAGGAGAAAAAAATGAACCCCAAAAATCCAGCAAAGCTGCTGGGGGACTCACCAGGTTAGGCAATTCAGCCCAAACAGAGAATTCTCCCTAACACTAAGATCGTTGTGAACTCAGAAGATCGACCTGGAATAGGTCTAGAGTGCCTTCTCTTATCCGAAATCACCTTTGCCCCAAAACGAAGACAAACCAATAGGAGTTCTGCTCACATTCAACCATTCCAGGACGTGGGCCAATCACGGACCACAGTGGTTCCAGAGATCCCAGCACACCAGATATCCTGGCACCCAGGATGTGTATTGGAACTAGACAGCGCCAGCCCACATCCTGGCGCACACACACAAGGCATGCAGAAGCCTGCGAAAGCTTCGGTTTGCGCAGGGATCTGCATGACCAAATAAGGAATTTACCATGTTTGCTTGGCCTGGGGAAGGCAAAGGGACACAATGGCCAAAGGACAGAACAAAGGACCGTGTGGCATGGCCATTTTAGGCACTGGCCACTGTCCTGGGCCAAACGTGGTAAACGCGGTTCAGACCATTGAAAAGAGTCAAAACATTTTTTTAAGTAACTGCTGCCACTCGCTCCTTCCTGGACACACTTGTATATTCACCAAAAATCCTTCGAGGGTCTCTAGGGCCTTAAAAATGAAAAAGAAACCCTAGCACACTGTACTGGTAAGTACATTGTGCACTGATAAAATGTTGCCAAGAAATGGCAACAAAGTGAAAGACCAAGGGAAACAAAGTCTCCCAGTACTGACAGTCTGATGGGCATGTCGGCTTCCTCTTAACAAGATGAGCAAAATCCCAGCGGAGTACAGCAGAAGGCTGGGCTCCACTGGTAAAAGTCAGTCTAGGATGGGCAGACAAAAGCAAAAAGTTGGGTGGTTCTCAACTGGAGGGAAAATTACGCATAAATCTTTCCTAACAGTTACCGTCCCATTTCTCTGCTGAATAATGACACATTGACCTATGCCAAAGGTATTGGCACAGCGGCTAGCGAGGGTCCTCCTCAGGATTATTCATCAGACTTGCCCTATACGCTGATGATGTGTTGCTGTTTAAGGACACCTCTGGTTCTCTGCCAAAGGTGATGGGGTGTTAGAGGACTTTACAGTGGTGTTAGTATTCCGGTTTAACTGTGGGCAGTCCAAAGCGCTAAAAATGAGTGAAGGTGGGCACCACTAGTTATATACAGTTTTGAAAAAACGTTTGTAATTGCCGGTGCATTTCTGGATCGAAACAGGAGAAAAATCCATAGCACCTGGACAGAACTACAATAGCAAAAGAATCGGGGAACAACCCTGGTCTGACCTGTTGCTCACAGGTGTACGTTAATAAACTGTCACTGATTTGCTTAATTACTTAGTTCATCTATATATTACTTTACACAATTAGGATAGGTAAAAAGCTCAGTACTAATTTATTTAATCTTTTTTCAAAAAAATGCTGCATGTGCAGAAGCCAATGCATTTCGGAGTGAACTCCATCTTCAGGGATAACAGCTAATAGGCTAACCAGTGTACAAAAAATACATCAAACCAATATAGTGTGCCACACATATGTGTTAGTTTCATCACATACAGCCCCTAGCAAAAATAAATATTCAAAAATTGAAGCATTTATGTATATGAAATACACACAATAAAAGCATAAACAATCAGGCATAGCAAAAAAAAGGGAGAGAAGAAAAACAGTATGAAAAGTTGTCATTACAATCTCTTAATGTTAAGCTTGTTGCATCAAAATATATAGTAGGTATTTCAATGTTTACCTGCAGTCAATGAATACCATCATGTGATACTACAAGGATGGAAGAGTAATGAAAAGTACATGAGGACATACACTAGGTTGGAGCCTAAGTAACCGTAAGAAGTTGAGCATTATTGTTGCAGCCATGCTATACGAACTGCATTCACCCGATTTGTGTGGTCTCCCCATATATTGGGTCTTGCAAGGCGCTTTAGATGGTGCCCGAAAAGGAAAAAATGGTTAGGGAGAAGAAAGTAAAAGAAATTGGTGTTGAAGCAAAGAGAATGTATCTCTTAGGTCCATCTAATGTGGTTTGTGCATTATATTTACCTTGCGCCTTAGTAGGTTACTGCCTCAATGTGGGGTCAGTAAGATGGAATGTAGGGCCAAGCAAGAGCATCGGCCATATCATCTTCACTGAATGTTCGCCGTAAGATGTGTGACATCACTGCTTCAGCGGCTGGCGTAATCGCGTCAGTGTCACGCAATCAAGTGACATCACAATAACAGCCAACCAATGGCTGGTGGCCGTGGGAGAAAAGCTCGCTGGGCAATGGAGTTCCCAGAAATTATAAAATGCTTGGCCAGGTAATAGTTATCTAATAAGCATAGAAAACCTCTGGGGTAGTTGGAATATATACAATAATAATAAGAGGTTTAGCCAAAGTTTGCTAATGCATAAATAAAGGACTATAGTGAGGCCATAATACATTTGTTGATAAATAATGGATCTAAGTCTCCATCTACCAGGACGCTCCCATCCACATGGTGGAATGGGTTGAATGAATAGTTAACGTTCCCCAATGTTAGAAAACCATTGTGTCCTCTTAGTGTACCAATTAAGAAGGTATTATTGAGCATATTAGAACACATTTGAACACATATGAACAAATACTGTGAAAAATGCTTAGGTCAATGGTAATGTGCTAGAAATCCTGAAGCCTTGCGTGGACTAGGCTTATGATGATATGGGGAGTAGGTGCCAATGCAAACTCAATAAGAAACATGTTTGAAACACGTACGCCGCGTACCGTGAAAAAGAGAAGTTGAAAAAATGTGTCTATGTGGTAAGTGTCATGGAATAGTAAAACACAAATTGGCAGTTTGGGGGGAAATGACTGTGGTGTGGTAGTCTCAAGGATACTAAAGCTGGTTTGTCTCTATAGGGTTTGTATTCTGGCATTCAGTTGAAGTACAACCATATAACTACCGCTGTAATACCTCATGGCCAACCAGAACAAAGAAGTTTAAGGGTTCTAGTTTTTATACATCTTGATTTAGTTTACTTCATGCAAGAATGAGAGTATGTGAAAACCTGGTCATTTGACCAATAAGTGAATAGGTAACTTGAGAAAGCACTGAAAGTTCACTTCTCCGTTGATACCGTTTGGGGCTAATGAGCCCTATTTCTCGATCCAAAATGTTTCCATACGGTCTAGCCGTTTTGTCAAATCCTCATGGGCTTCGGTTGTGGTGATGACAATCTACCACTTGAAATCTGATTTCAGATAGATCATGACGTTTCTTAATCCAGTGTCTGGACACTGCAGAATTCTTATTCTGAGGCCTTGTGCAGGACCAATGCTTGTTCCACCTTAACTTCTGCTCTTCAGATTGATTGACAATATTCCCTTTTGTTACAAACCCACAGTTGATACAATGTAAGCACAGCAAAGTTCCAGTTCTTTTAGCGACTGGTTGTCTTTTTGACTCAGGTCTGGTTTTGACCAGGGGGTCTGATGTTTAAGCCTTTCTTATAGGCCAGCACAGGTGGTTCACGAAAAAGATGCTCAATTTTAGAGTTGCAAGTGAGAGTATTCCAATTTCTTTTGATAGCAGATTTGATCTGACCGCTTTGTATGGAGTATTTAGATACATATACTTAACTTTTCGCCGTCGGCCCATCTTCTAAGCCTGCAGCATTGGATCCGTCCCTCCTATGCGCGTCGGAACCGATGTTGTAGGGTTTGCTTTTCTTTTTTCTTCCGTCCCCCGCCTCCGGAAGTGGGGGACACATCCACTTCCCCCAAAGGCCATCACTACCAAACATCGGGAGCAGGGGACACCCCTCCCACCCCCGCTCCCGATTTTTGGTACTGATTACCCAAACTGATAGTTTACAAACGATCGAATGGTACTGGCTAAATTCGGTCAGATTTACCATACAATCATTTGTAAACTATCAATTTGGGTAATATCCTATTCAATAATGATTCCTATGTGAAGTTATACAATCTTTCCCTAGCTGTGCTGACCTCCTCAGATTTGTAACCTTGTGATAACGTTTCACCCATTTGGTTATTTGATCAATATTTTCAATAGTTGACCCTGGGGATTTGGCTGAAAAAATCAATTTATTTGCCAAGTGGTCCAAAGTGCTAAAGATAACTGAGAACCCAGAGGCCGTGGAGGGGTGTCGCAGTGAGCTCCTGCTTTAGTGGGCTGCGGCGGACATCAAATACCTGGGGATCAAACTGACTAGGGACTATGGGTCGCTGTATAAGGCTAACATACCTCTGTTGTGGGTGGAATTGAAGGATGACCATCAGAGGTGGCACATGCAGGCTCTCACATGGTTTGCACATGTGGCACCTCTCAAAATTACCTTATTGCCCAAACTTTTTGTGGTGAGATCCCTCCCGATCACCATACCTGAGCCTTAAATTCAGAGACTTCCTTAAGAGTTTTTCTCCTTTATCTAGGGGAGGTTGAACCCCAGAGTCCCCAGAAAGGTTTTGATGCGATCCATGTTCCTGGGAGGGCTTGGGGTCCCAGTCATCACTTGGTACCTGCTGACGACTCTGAAAGCCCCATGCTTGAGTGGGCGGTACAATCTAGTCCAAAAGGGTGGTGTGACCTGGTGCAGGGCACTAGATTCATACTGCTGAGAGCCTTGCCATTCTTTAGTACTCAGGCTCGACAGGCAGGGAGGGCTCTTCTAGCAGGTACCAACTGTGCGTTGCAGCACTGGGGTCAAGCACTGAGGCGGAGGGGGGTGGCTCCGGGGCTGGGCCCTTATGCAACCTTGATTTGAGCCCGGGATGGTCGGATGGGTTCTGGGTAGTGTAGAATGGGGGCACTGCGGTGAAGCTGGCTGAGCTATATAAAATGAATTCCCCACCCTCTTGTTTGAAAATATGAAGAGGAAATAACGGCTAGATGAACAGGAAGGGTTTCACTATATATAAGCCAGGCACTGGATCATTCAAAAAGGAATCTGAGCAGCGGGGACCAGGCCTCCAAACTAAGGCTCTAACTCTATGTAGAACACTACGGGTGAGCCGCTCCTGCCACCACTAATGAAGCCCTCTGTGTGATGCCACCCAAATTTCACCTTCCCTTACGAGGAAGCCCCCATTTGACCATGCTATCCCCCGCCTATGAATGTATTACTCAAAGGGCCCATCGCAATACAACCCACTCTCCTCGAGAGCACAGCCCCAGTAGCCCCCCTTTTCTTCAAATTAGTTGCCATGGGCAGAAGGCCCACCTGGCTTAAGGCATGCCCCTACCCTGTTAGGGCCAGAGATGCCCATCACAGCTGTAGCACACTTATCAACCATTGTTTGTCCTCTGAAAAAAGAGCAGTCTTTTCGGGAGTGTTTGCCATGCTATCACAGCTATTGATACAGTTCTCGCAATTTGGCCAGCGTGCTGTCCTCGCTTACATAGAGCCGTTCCACAGGAGCCTTCGTTGGCCGATCTCCTGGTCTTCGAGGGCCACCCCACCTAGCGGTCCTGTTCCACTCCCTCACTAGGGAACTTCATCCAACCCGTCCAACAGATCACTTGGTTTGTAAAAAACAGAGAACTGTCAGCCAGCACTGTCAATTGTGCACGGGAAAACATCATGTAGTTGTATCTAAATTCCCTTAATCTCCTCACTGCATTGTAGGGATTGAGCTGTTTTTGCACCTCTTGCATGAAATCCAGAAAGATCATGATCCCATGGTGGCCACCTTGTAGACCGAAGCTTGCCTTGCATTTTTAAGTATCTTTTCCCAATCTCGAAAGTTTAGCACCTTTTCAAACTATGGCACGTGGTGGGGCAATGATTGGGGGCCTTCTTCCAGGGACCCTATACACCCTTTCAAAGGTAACCACATCGAAAGACCCCATATCTTTAGAGTTTCCACAAAGAGGTTTTTCAGGCATAATCCCATACTGGGACTTTCTTCTCCCTCTGCCCTTATCCCAAGTATCCTGACAATGCTCCTTCTGGACAGGCCCTCCGCATCCTCAGCCCTTACTTCCAGCACTCTTGTGGCCGACATAAGCGTGTTAATCCGGGGATTGCAGCACAGTCACCGTGTTCTCCGCCTCACCCACTCTGTTCCTCCTCTGTTCCCCCATCTTCTTAAAGTCTGCCCCCTCAGAAGTGAGAGCTCAACGGATACTGTTTGCACTTTGTTATCCAGGGATGTTCTTGAAATGCCTCCAGCATTCACCCCATTGTCACACAGCTGTCCACTGGTTTTGGGTCCCTTCCTTTTTCCACCAACAGCACTTTTGGCCGTGGTTTCCTGCCTTTGCTCCCCATGCATTGCTCCGGCTTCCACTGTTGGCCCTTAGCCATCATGGTAGCCGCCAGCCCTCAAGACCCGTCTACCCCACTCCTCAGACCTCTCCCAGATTGTGGCACACGACACAGTCCTCAGGGGAGTCACTGCCACCACCCTCAACCTCTGCACCCTCTGTCAGGCCCATAGCGCCCCAGCTGTAGTGGGGGAAACTCTTGCTCCCCAGCACCATTCCTTTGCTCCCCAGCAACAGGTATCGCGTATTCCGGCTTCTGTTCACTGGAAATGCGCTCTTTCCATGGCAGCCTTCACGCTGGGTCTGCTGACCTATGGCCTCCAGTCTGAGGCTGAGCGTCCCAAGCCAGCCCCCGGCAGTCCAGCTAGCATAATGGCCTTTCAACACTCCTCCATGGCCAGAGGAGTCCTTGGACAATCAACAGCCTTCATAGCACTCTAGTAGGGCTTTCCTGTGCTCCTCTCCTTTCCGGGCGTCGACACCCGACCCCCAGCAGGAGCAGCAATCACGCAGGTCTTCCAGTGCTCCTGCACAACCTCTTACATCGTTTCTCCAGTCACTCCGCCCACGGGGCCCGGGTACGGTCCCCTGAGCCATCGAGCTAGTGCACAGCGCTCCCGTGTAGCAGCTCCCCCTGGATAAATTGTGGCTCAGCATCTTACAATGTAGGAGGCACCAGAACCAACCTGATGCCTTCTCCTCTCCACTGCCGGGTCCTCACTACTCCAGCTGCAGGCCCTCTATAGTGTGGGGCAGGTAAGTAGCTTTGCTGCTCTGCTGCTCCTGTCCCTAGTCGTTTAGTTCGGCTTCTGTCGATCTCCAGCCTCCCAGTCTCTGTACAGCTTCTGGTGCACCAGCAAACCAGCCTTGTTGATGGCCCCGAGAACAGGGCCGAAACAAGATACCCCCGGATAGGTGTCAGAGGAGGCCCTGTCTTCACACCCGGCATGGGAACACACTATTCAGGGTCTCATTACGCAGTCCGACATGTCTCCAAAGTTAAAGTTATGGCAGGATTTATGGGTTAGGCTCCTAAAGTGCGACGGAGCTCACAGAGAGGCAGCTATATGGGTCGGGCTCTCTAGCGCCTCCCCGGCTTACTTAGTATTTTGATGCACACAAACTCCAGGCTAAAGTTAGGTTAGACCAGGAGGGCAATATGTCAAAAGAAATTCACAACTCAAGGGGCTTCTGCCAAGGTTGTATCCTGGTGCTGTGCCCGTTTAATATTTTCATCTCAGATATTGTAGACGGCCTAGAGAATTGTCCACTGGTGGCGTCCAGATTGGGAGAGCAGTGTCTTTGGTGGCTCACGTACGCAGACGATGTTCTCTTATTAGATTGTAGACTGCCGGGTATACAGAGACTCTTGACGGGTCTAGAGTCTTATATGAAAACCACCGACCTTAACATTAATGAAAATAAAGCAAAAATCTTGAGATTAAGTGGCTCTAAAAAGCCAATAAAGTTAAATTGGCACTTGGGGAATTCGAAATTGGAGATAGTGGAACATTTTATATACCTTGATATTCCCATTTTTACATACACCAACAAAAGTACATTTACAGCTTATTTGGGAGCTAAGACTGTCTCAGTGATCCCTAAATTGAGGAAGATCCCAAACAAATGAGTGTGATTTTCACCTGAACCAGTAGTCAAATATTATATGGGAAAGGTTATCCCAAAAATGTATTTATTTATATGGGATTGAAACTTTACTCTGGTTCGATTGGAATGAGTTTGATGCTTTAGAAGCTCTCTTGTGGAGAGAAGTGTTGTGATTGCCTAACTGTGTCCTTAGAACAGCTATTGTATTGGAGCTAAGCTTGATTTAGTTGAAAGCAAGATTAACATAGAGTGCTCTCCTCATTTTTGGGAAAATTATAGCTCCTCCTAAGGATTTCTTGTTCGTAGATTTAAGTACTCGATTGCAAGAATGATTATTTTTTTTACCGCTTGGTGTATGAAATGTGAGAATGTTTTAAGGACCATTGAGTGCAATGAGGAGGTACTAGTCCAGCGCTTTGAGAAAGTTAAAAAAAACTATGGGATGCCGATTGGGTTTATTTATTGGACATTTGTAAGGTGCCTACACAACAAGTGGTGTTTCAAGGCGTCATAATAAAAATAGGGGTTGGGGGGCAAGGGAGAAAGATACAATAACGGTCCTACTAGGCCTTGTGACATTCAGATCTTGCAAGTGCAAAACAGGAAGTGTGAAGGGAAGGGATGGCTGGGGGGGGAGTGCAGGTCTGAGCAATAAGTGCTAAGGTGGGAAGGAAAGGTGAAGGGGGAAGTGCAGGTGTTATGGGGAAGCCAAGGGCAAGTGCCATGGAGAGCAGGTAAGCAGGGGTAAAGAAAATGAGGAGAAGGAGTATGGGAGGACTCCGCAGAAAGGGGCCTGGGGCCCTGTAATACTCCAAAGGAACCAGGAAACCAGTCATAGAGGGGGAAGAAGAAGTTGGCAGGGAAGAGGGAGAGAGGAGGAAGAGAAAGGGAAGGTCTTGAAGAGCTTCCAGAACTTTAGGAGATCCGGCTCAAGCCTGAGAGGGGCCCGAAGACCATTCCAGAGGGAGGCTCCTGCGCGGGAGAGAATTCTACCCTCCACTCTTTGCTTAGAGAAGCAAAGGATTCACAAGGAGATAGAGCTAGCAGACCGAAGGGCTCTAGCAGGGAGGCATTTCGGGTGAGAGAATGATGTAGTGGGGTCCCAGGCCCCAGAATGCCTTGTGTATGATACAGAACATCTTGAATTTGATCCTAGCAGCAACCAGGAGTCAGCTGAGAGACAATACGGCTGGAGAGAAGCAGTCCCTGGGCTTGAGGCCAAGAATAAGTCTTGCAGTCCTATTCTGAACTAGTTGAAGGGGACGCAGGGAGATTAAGGAAGAGGCTGTTACAGCAGTCAAGTCTAGAAAGACCAGAACTCTGGAGACGTTGAGTTTCTGGAGGAAGGTGAGGAAAAGTATGCATCTGAGGGGATGCAGTTGATAGTGGACCTTCTTGGCAAGGTTCGCAATGTGAGGAGAGAAGAAGAGAGAGGAATTAAAGATGACCACAAGGTATTTTGCCTAACAAGAGGGCGAGGGGTTGGGTCCCATAGAGGACAGCCAGAGGGAGTGGGGGGAGGGAAGTTGGGAGCTGGGGCCCAATGTAGAGCATCTTATTTTTACTGGCATTAAGGCAGAGATCATTTGCAGCGCACCATGACTGAATGGCATTCAGTCAAGGATGAGAGAGGACGAGGATTAAGGAGAGGTAAGTTTGAACGAGAGCTGTGTGTTGTCAACATAACACTCCAAGTTGAGAGTGTGATAGGGGAGAGAAAAGGGCCCAGTTGGACCTGGGAGAGTCTGTTGAAGAGGAAGGAGGTCAATCAATCCAGAGCCAAATGTCACAGAGCCAATTTATCAGGGTGGTATGGTTGACTGTGTCAAAGGCGGAAGAAAAATCAAAGAGGATAAGAAGAGAAGGAGAATTAGAGTCAAGATTGGGGAGCAGGTAATCACAGGTGTTCAGTAGAGCGGTTTCCGTGCTTCTGGCAGCTCTGAATCCAAACTGGTCAAGGAGACAGCAGACAGAGTCAGAATGTTGAATCATTTGGGAGATGGCAAGCTTCAAGGCGTTTGCCCAGGAATGGGGTGATGGATGTAGGGCGATAGCAGGGCAGGAAGGGCCAGAAGAGGGCTTTTTCAGGAGGAGATGCACAAGGGAGAGGTTGAAGGAAGACGCCAGTGGTAAATGAGTGGTTATAGAAATCTGCTAGGGAAGGTTCAAGGGAGGACATGTTGTCCTTGATAGTTCTAGAGGAAAAGGGAGCACCTGTTTGTTGGAGACTTTCATAGAGAGGACTAGTCTAGAGACCTCATCCAGTGCTATGGGAGAGAGGTGGGGGGGAGAGGGGAGTCATGATAGCATGGGAGGAAGGAAGGAGGAGGGGGTGGAGGAGAGTGAGGAAAGAATATCCTGGTTTTGGAAAGGAAATGGGAGGCCAGAGAGGTACAGAGAGTCAGGGAAGGAAGGGGAGATGTAGATACTGAAGAAAGATTGGCGAGTTCCTTGCACATTTTGAATAATTTGCTCGAGTTATTGGAGGCTCCGGTGATGCGGGCTTGGATGTGAGCCCTCATAGAACGAATGTCGAATCTGTAATGCCTTTGAAGCATGCGACAGGCCAGTTTGTCAGAGGATGCCTCTGAAGCCCACCACTTCCGCTCAGCCACTCTGCACTTGTGTTTCAGAGAGTCTAGGTCTGAGTCATACCAAGTGTTGCGCTTGGAGGCAGGTTTCATTCAGATCCTTATGACAAGGGCAAGGATATCCATGGTGTTGGTGATAGAAAGGTGAAGATTAGCAAGGACGGAGTCAGCAAGGGCGTCTGTGGCCGGGGGGGAGGAAGGGGTCAAGGTGGCAAAGGCAGCAACTGACACTCCCTTCATCGGAGATAGCCAGTGCCGGCAAAGACATAGTAGGTGGACCTAAGAGATCCAAATGAGAAGACAGGAGGAAGTGGTCAAATCCGGAGAGAGGAGTAGTGCAAAGCAGGAGAGGATAGCATCCATATGTCCGGCAGAATGTGCCGGACCAGATGGATGGTTGGTGATTGAAAGAACATAGCAGAGGCTGCGAAAGCGACTGGTGGCCACCTCAGAAGAGTGCATGTGAATATTGGAGTCGCCAAGGAGGAGATGTTTGGGGCTAGCGGCAAGAAGGGAAGAGGTGAGGTCAGACCACTCAGAGAGGAAGAGGGTAACCGGACCAGGGGTCCTGTAGATGGTGACTAGAGCCAGCGAAAGGGATGGAGAGATGCCAAGCCTGTATACGAGGCATTCAAAGGAGGAGTAGGACTGTGTGGCAGACATCCAGTCAGGCAAGATCAAGGCCACTCCACTTATGGACCGGTTAGGCCTGGGCTTGAAGAGGATCTTGTAGCCGTCAGGAAGGAGTGTGTCAAAAGCAGTAAAAGAGTGAACCACGTATCAGTGAGGGCGAGAAAGTGGAGGTCAAAGTCTTCAAGGAGGAGATGGATATCAGAAGCGTGTTTTATAGCAGAGCGAGAGTTGAGGGTTGCAAGGCGGACCTGGTTACCATCTTTGAAGGACTTCCGAGGGGGGGATACAGGTGCGTGGTACGCCCATTGGAGGTGGAGAAGGGCAAGGGGGTGGTGGCCGCTGGAGGAGTGGCGGTAGAAGGGATGCAGTTGATGAGAGAAGGAAGATGCCTGTCAATAAGGAGGAGATTGGGCTGAGAGCCCTAGGCCATGATCGTGCTATTGAGATCAACATTAATGATGCACCTAGAGGATGAGAAACCAGCCAAGAGTTCTTCCCATTCGGTGGCTCCATTAATGGGAGAAGAGGAGAATGGAGAGAGGACAGAGACCATAAAGGGAGTCCATAGGTCAAGGGAGGGAGCGACAAAAAGGATTTCTGTGACAGTCTGTCTGGAAGAGGCGTTGACATAGATGCCAGCGATGGGCAGGCCTGGGTTGAAAACCAGGAGATTCCTTTTGATCTTTTTCATTCGAGATGGGGAAGGGATAGGTGGTAGAGTAGCAGTTGGAGTAAATTGGAGAGATGGAGAGAGCCATGTATGGGAGAGAGACTGCAGCGAGATGGAGGGAGAGCGGGTTAGGAGAGATGCACAGGCCCGATTAACTCACCATACAGCCTAGTAGTAGACAGGTGACTTAGAAAAGAGGCATATCAGTGTCTTTTTCGTGCTCTTCAGGGTCGCACAGATAGTCAGCCCTCCTTCCAACCGAGCAGATGCACAGATGTAGCAGTTGAGGGCAATAGGAACTGAATTCAATGTAAGTAGATTTCCTCTCCGGTGAAGGCCTCAGTGAGGAGCACAGAGGGCTTAGAAAGTGATGTCCAATGCATATAGAACGTAAGCCACAGTCAGTCGGATAGAGGCCAATTTATCCCACAAAGGGGAGGGGGGGGTTATGCAAAGGCAAACGGGCCAGGCAGCCACACAGTAGTCACAGAAGATTGGTACAGTTAGATCAGGCACCTGTAGCAGAAGGCAGGGGGGAAGAGAAAAAAACAGGCCTCATAATTCAGCTCCAAGGGGTAAAGCAGCAACAAAAGGAGAGCCCAACAAATGCAACCTGTTGCTGGCAAAGCTATGAAAAGCACAAAACATTAGTGAACAAAAAAGGTGGTGCGGTCAGTGAGGGGAAGCCTCATAACATTGAGAGCAGGATGCAAGCAGGTACATGAAAGAACCCAGCACACGCGGGTACAGGCAAGGTCCTGGGAGAGCTCAACAAAGGGCTAAGGTGAAACAAACATTGCTATAATGCACATACCTGGTTGCAGTGGTCAATGAAGAAGGCCTCCAGCACATTGTGGGCAGAGAACGAAGAGGAAGCAGACCCCGGCACACGCAGGTGTGGGCATGGGATAGGGGGGCCCACACAAGGCCAAGGTGAGGGCCTTACAATTAAGGAACAGCGCTGGTGTGGTGGTCGGTGGCAGAAAGCCGCCACTGCGTTGAGAGCCAGATGGAAGGCGACAGCGGCAAGGTACAACAATGCAGGTGCAGGCATGGGTGTGGGGGGCCCACACAAGGAGGGGCACCCAGTCTTCTATGATGCAGGACTGGAGGACAAGCAGCCGGAACAAAAGAGGTGCAGAAATAAACGTGGTTGTCCCTGCTGGCAGAAAGGAGGCAGCAGCAGGGAGCGCTACCAGCAAAGGATGCAGTAAATGGATGAAAGTAAATGCGGCATTAATTGTGAGAAGCGGGTGAAGGTGCTGCTCCACTTCAGTTAACAGTGGATGCGGTTGATGCAAAAAATGATGTGGCCTTACATCTGAGGAGCGGGTAAAGGTGCCCTCCTCTCATGATTAACAAAGGATGCAGTCAATGCAGAAAAGTATGGCCTTGCTTGTGAGGATCGTGTGAAGGAGCCACAGCATCAGGAACTGGAGCCGATCAAACAGAAGCGGAACACTGGAATAGCAGCAGGGCGGGCACGGAGGATCACAGCCAGATCAAGAGCTGACGTCCAAAGGCAGCCCCACGCTACATTGCCCAACGACTGAACACTTTCCGCACCGGAGGGAGATTAAGAAGGCCTGGGACGGGTCTCCGGCAGTGGAAATGGTTGAAAGACTCCCAAGCAGGGAGCAGATGAATCAAGCCCCAGCAATACCCAACACTCTCCACACTCCATGCCACGGTTATCTCACTTTACATGTAATCAACACAGGAGTCAATTGGGAAATATAGGTGATACCAGGATCTGTTACTAGATCATAGAAAATGGGGTTCCTTCGCCCTTATTAAAAATACTTCCCAAACATGAATTGGCGCCAGGATTTCTTGCATTTGAGAATTAACTTAATCTTAACCCGAGAAATATTAAATATAAGGGACAAAGAGATTTACCCCACAGCTGAATGTCGATTTTTCAAACTCTCTGAATCCCTAGATACCCTCAGACCACCCAATGCTATTCGGGAGTGTGAGGCAGTTTTTCTATGAAAGAATTTTAAGTGAGTTGAGATTGTACAATGAAAAAGTACTTTGGTGCAGGATTTTCTCAGGTTCCTACCCTGTTGATACTGGCCACGCTAACATTTCACAGGTATTATGGCCTGCTTAAGGGCCGTTATTAGCTAATGTGACTAAACCTAGGGCGTTCTCACAACCAGTCCCTGGGGATCTTCCATTCATGTGGTCAGGGGAGGGCCATTGCTTTTGGATCCCAACCCTGGGGGGGAGGACAAGTGAGGGAGGATCACCTGAGTGGAGTGTCTTTAGGGACTGGGACGAGGACACCCAAATCCCTAGAGAAAACCTACCTTCCCTCTTTGTGGGCTATTGCCACTCATCCAGCCCAAATAGGTCCCCCCGCTCACGTTATAGGGAAATACCCTGATTAATGGGAGTTCAGATAAAACACTAACCCAGAAGAAAGGGAGACACTGGAGAGAGCGGACGAATAAAGACCCCACCTCTTATGGGAAAACAAATCCCTCTGAACCCACAACAGGGGAATTAAAACTGAAACGCCCATCCTCTGCTAATACCATTCTCCCCTACACTCCCTACAGATAGACTGGAAGCGCGAGTAAAATCACTGCCGGTGAGTTTGAAGTACAGGGAGACTCGCAATGTGATACGTGCAGCAAAATACTATGTAGCAAGTGTATGCGGAATTCAAGAAAATCCATTATTGCAGTCCTCCACAATTGTGAGACAATCGGATAATGCGGACTGGGAAAGAAGAAATACAGAGTATCTGAATGAAGGCGCGGGAATGGAAACCCCATTGTCAAAGCCTTCAGAGTGAAAGTACTATATGCGGCAACACAAACAAATAGAACCTCATGTGATACAAAGTTACTGAGTGGTCACATAAGGGAGATTACGTTAACAAAAGTCTTGGTGGACTGAAAGAAGGAGATTGACATCCCGAGGGGAGTTGTGTGAGGTACGAAGTGCGAGCAAATTGACACTTGCAATCGAGAAACACAGTGAGAGCCGGCGGAAGGCTGTACACGAAAAAGGAACACTTAGAAAGGGCCCGAGCAAATAAAGCCCAGCCAAGCGTAGTAAAGTAAGTGAACTGACATTGAGGAGGCAGAGCTAGAGGCCCCTTGGCCCCGGGTTGCGCAACCTGCATTGGGTGGACCATGTGGTCCGTCGACTGCGTCCAGACCTTGGGGAGGCTGAAAGCGCAACACCGAGGTGGGGAAGGGAATCCCAGAAGTGTTTGTGAATAACTACAACAGCTACACCTAAGAGCTGAGACTTGGGGAAGGGAACCCTGACTCTAAAAGGTACTGTGTACATTAAGGGAAAAGACAAAGTGCTGCTTTCTGAGTTCAGGTAAGAGAAGCCTATGAAACCAGCTGAACATGTGTTGTTTGTACATCTGAGGAAACTGTGAAGCGGAACATAACACGACCAGTGCCAGATGTAACCAAGAACTAGGAGCTAATAAGGTACTGTGGCTTAAAATAAAGTATAACAAGAACTGTGAATTAATAAGTTACTTGGATAATTTGTTTTGGAAGAACACCCTGAGAGACCTGTGGAGCTTTTAAACCACTCCGTGTCGCAACCTTAGGGGAAGGGAGCTGGGTAGGAAGCTCCTGAAAGGAGCTATTAGAGAAGGCCTGCAGGCAGATTAGAAACCTAACCTGACAGGAACTATGGGCTGGACAAATACTGTGACATTTACTTGGAAATAAATCATGAAAACTCATGGAACTTTACTCCCCAAGTGTCCTGAACTTGGGGAAGAGATACTGTGACATTTACTTGAAGTGAATCCTGAAACCTTGTGGAACTTTACTCCCTGAGTGTCTGGATTTTGGGGAAGGGAACTGTGTGAGAAGCTCCTGAACGACACTCGTGTGATTTGGAACACTTATTCCGTTTGAACATTCAAGCACATTGTTGGTATTAGAAGTAATGGCAAGTATATGTTGTGACAAAGACAGCATTTTACTTTGGACTTTTAGACAGACTGGTCTTAGATAGATCAGTTGAAAGAAGTCCCCTCTTGGAGTTAGGGCAAGTTGGGCATTACCCCCATCATGAAGTTTTAAAGTAAGGTTTTCCAACTGGATCTCTTGTGTCTGTGTCGAAATGTTGATACCATGTCTGACTCACACTTATCGTTCAGACGTATGGAGAGTAATGTAACCTCATGAAGGGAGTAATTGTTAAGAATTAGTCATGAAAGATTTGACACATTTATTAATTTTCAGGGACCGGTTTCAGGTGCTCTGATGTAAGGCGCATGTGGATGGGCTGCTCTTTCTGCCCTCTTAGGCCTTGGTGGTTTAGATAGCTTGTGCCCTGTTGGGCATGCTTGCCGGTGTCACTGGGCAGCCCGCAAGGTCCTCCTGTCTGCCGCTGTTAGACGCAACTTCTCTATGCTGCTCTGTTTCCTCTCGTTGTGGATCACAGAAGTTTGCGGTTGCATGTACGTGTACGATTTGCTGCTTCCCTTTCTCTTTGTGGGTTTCTCCCTCTCTGTGGCTGATCACTGATGTGGATTGGTGGTGATCGGGTTTCAGATTTCCTATCACGAATTTAGGACTCTCTGGATTCACAATCTGTTGTTTCTTCTTGGTTTCTTTCTTGGACTGTGTGGCTCTAAAAGAAACAGAAACACTGGCAAACATCTTGTATTCAAGGCATGCTTGAGAGAGAGGTATACTCCTGAGATACATGCTGCCACTGTGTGGGAGATGGGGCAGGAATTGAGACCCCCTCAACTGCCATTGTCCTTAGAGTTAAAACTTGCTCTGGACATCTCTCTAGTCCTCCCATCACCTGCTGTAACAGCTCCTACCCCCATTTGAGGGGCCAAGGTATTGGTCTTGTCACATCAATCTAGAACTAATTGAAAAGCATGGGAATGGCTTTATACTGTAAGGATGCAGAAGTAAAAGTCTGTGGTGGCATGCTTGTTGGAAAAAACTTTTATTATAAAAGTAAAGAAAAGGAAAAGGTTGCCCTAACTCAACAAAAACACAAAAGACTGTGTCCGGAAGTCCGTAAAGTAAAATGTCCACCGTCCTGTGTCCAAACCTCTTTCTGTTCCTTACATTAAACTAAAAACTGGGCTTCTTCTTGATCCAGGAGAAGGCTTCTTGCATTCTGAATACAACCCTTTTAATCTTAGGTTTGTGGTATGAAAACACAAGTGACTTAAACACAGTTTCCAAGTATCCATGGGGCGGGGGATCTCTCCCCTTTCTCTTGTCCTCCACTCCAAAGCGTAATGTCCTGCCAGACTTACCTGTAGACTTTTATCACAAAACCTATTCTCTGGAGGGGAAGCCTCGTCCCTTTAATTCTTTTCTCTATCTCAAAACTGTAGTGCCCAGTTTCGTGCACTATCCTGCTCAACTTGACCATTGAGCTCAGAATTCCAGAAAATGTGTTTTCGTGCACACTGAGTCCTCGACCCCTTCCTTCAACTCCTTTTACTTCTCCTCTTTCACATAGCCCCCAGAGTCGTCTGGGGTGTCTCGGGTTCTCCCTGTCTTATTTTGCAAGTGCTCTTTTTTGTGTGGGACCTCAACCCCTTTTTATCTTCTCGGGTACTTTCTGATTTACTCAGGGTCTCATCCTCTTGATTATTTGCTTCCTTACTCTCATGTGGGTCCCCGACCCGTGTTTTCCATTTCTGTGGGCTTCGCCCAATTTCATATGGGTCACAGTCCCTGCTGTGTCGTCTTTGTGGGTTCACCACCCCAGTTTTAGTTAATGTCCAACTGAACAAACCTGGTGTGCGATCCTGCCAGGTACCATTCCACATAGGGTACTTTATGTAGTTTGTTTCTGCTTTTATTTGTTTCAGGTTTCTGGCCCGTTTATTTTGGTTTTCTCTCTTTTACCCCTTGGTATTGGCATTTTATAGACCCTTGATTCACTCTCCTGCCAAGTGTCTATTGCCGCGGTAAGTGTCTCTGTCCTTACCTTTCTCTTATGCTTTTGGCTTTCCCTCTGTGGTTCGTTTGGGTCCCAGACCCATTGGTATTAGCTTTCATAGACCCTTGGTTTATGCTTCTGCCAGGTGTCTTTGATGCATTAAATGTCTGTGCCTTGCTCTTCCTCTTGGGGTCCTTGATACTTATATCATCAGCTTTAATTCGGATTGGGTCCCCAACCCTTTCCAGGTTCTCTTTGTTCAGTTCCCAGTCCCTCTCGTTGACCCAGGCAGCACCCGTACCTTGTTTCTGGGCTCTGTGGCGTCCTGCTCGGGCTTCACTGACTCCCTGGGCAATCCTCTGATTCTCTTCTCTCCGTTCTTGCTGTCGTCCACATCCCTGCTTTGCTTTTTGTGGGTCAGGCTGCGTGGCTTCGCTCCAGCAGGCGTTTCAATTCTTCCACGTGTTCGGGCTCTCTTCGGTTTCTCGTTGTCTGCCGGTTCTTGGTAGCACCCTTTTGGACAGCGTCTATGCTCCAAAGTTCACTCTCAGTTCCTCCGGGGCAGGCTTGACAACTGTGTTAGTCTGGCTTCTATTTTGTACTGTGGATAACCAGTAGGCAGTCTCCAGCAACTAGACTGCCCATCCTGATTCTTCTAGGTATTCCTCATTGCTTCATCGTTCCTCCTCGTTACTGTACTGAACTGATGATCCTTATAGAGTTAAGTAGTACTCTTCTTCATCTCAGTAGTCACTTGAGACTTAGCTTTCTCAACCCTACACACAAAGAGGTTTCAGGAATCATAGGGTACTGAGTGGCGTTAAAGGAAGGAGAGGATAGAACTGAAGAAGGGGAATACCATATTCTCCCAAGGGGATCGTCGCCAGTTCAAGGAGGATTTATTTCCCCTCACATGAAATCCACCCGCTACCACCCAGATGGGTACTATCGGGTAGCGGCCTCATGAAAAGGGGCCTCCCCAGTAGAAGCAGTGACAATACCCTAGGGTTCGTCTACCTTTGTCATGTTAGTCCTTTGTGTAGAATGGGGTGTCCTCTGTAGCAGCATCAGCTGGAAGGCATTGGCTCCCCTGTAGGGACCAAGACATGATTAATCTCTTTCTCATTTCTCCTACTGTATGCCTCCATTTCCACTCACATGTTCATCTTCAAGGATAATAAGAAGGCGTAGAGAAGGAGCCAAGTACCCCCACCAAAAGCTCAGCCTCCATGCTGCCTATAAGTTGGTAACCAGAAATTGCAACACGTGCAGTAACAGTAAGGATGCCTGTACTGCAGAGAATCATGCAAACAAGGTATCCATTAAGAAAACCCTACATACATGCACAAAGACATAGTATTCTTTTGGATGACGTTCCAGAGGAAGTGTACATTTGAACAAGAAAGAAGAGTGGTGACGTCATGCGGAGCAGAAGATGACGCAGCTGGAAAAGATGCAGGAGGCGGAAGAAAATAGACATTCTATAAGCTCTGAAGAGAAGATGGTAAAGATGAGCAACATTTCGGACTCGAGATGAAGAGGCTAATGATACAGAAACGCTGAAGAATATGTAAACCAGTTCACTCTTGTACAGACGCAGTAACGCAAGTAGACAAAGGAATCTTAAGGCTAGCTACGGGTTGAATAGTTTTGTGGTGATACGCCAATGTATAATACATAGGAATTTATAGAACCTGGATATTCCACAATGCACGTTAAAGCAAGGTTGAAACCTGTGATTGGAAACAGTTTTCAGTGTGGCATAGGTGGAAAATTACTGATGGGCGAGACAGAAATTCGAGAAAGGCGTGTCTGGCACAGCACCAAGAAGACAAGGCCACTGAGAGCCTTGATGTCCATCCAGTAGTTAAATTGAACGTGAGAAAGAAACCACTTCTGTTTGAGGTGGGATGGAAAAACACTGAAGGTGTCAAGAGTTCATCATTTAATAGAGTTAAATGCTGCAAAAGGCTTGAAAATGCACTCTCCCAGTCACGTGATCAGATCAAAATAGACATTGGGTCGAGCTACACCAAAACCAAGAAGATAATCCCTTTATTTCTCAGGCGCAGAGAGCCTCTACAAGGCCAAGTTCAAAGCTTAATTGACTGGCAGACTGCAAGAATGATGATGGATGTGGGACTAATTGAAGGGGGGGGCATGATCAGGCCGACCTTCCATGCACTTGTTATGGTAGTCTGTGTGCTGCTTGCGTGTGGAATATTCCAGAGGGGTACAAAGGTGTCAAACCAATGGTATGGGGCCACATATCAGAGAGCCCTATTGTTTGTATAACCAATGAAGTGTCGAGTATTATAGTGACACGAAAGATGATATGCACTTGAGATGGGCTTAGTTGCCCACCTGACAGTAGAGACCCAATCACTTCCCCCGTTAGTATGGAACGTATACTTAGATGTTCCCTGTAATCCTATCACATCCCCAAGTAGGTTTTTGTAGTTTGCCACGTAGTGTGATGCCACTTATGATGTGTTTTTGCTATAAAAACATTTTTTCATTAAATGCTTTGAGAGAAATCGAGCGAACGTCCGTTGTAACTCGCTATTTTAGACAATTGTAAATAAAACAGCGCCGTTTTTACAACTTCCTGAGTCGGTTTGATTATTGATGTTTGAGATGGATGAGGCTGCAGAAGTTACTCAAAGTATTGCTACCTCATCTTAAAGGGCCCTAGGTCACTGGTTTCACGTGGTAGTATATAGGTGATGGTTTCGATCCATTGACCCAGTAGGATTTTAAGGGTCTCAGAATATCGGATGCCCTCTGCCATTTAGCTGGAGGAACGTGAAATAGCGGCCATTAGTAAAAACTTGCAAATCACTAAAAATATGGGTGGGACGGGTCCCTCTTTCATCGGATTCCCCTCCCGGTTTCTACGGGCAGCTGAGCGGACCGAAGGCTGAAGTGGCTGATTGAGGAGGAGACGATCCTGAAGGTTAGAAGTTGAAAAGAGAACGGTGAGTAGATTGAACGAGCTGACTGTTAGGCAAAATCCTGCGTAGTTCCCTTAGGGAGCACTACCCCAGATTAGGACTACAGGTGAGAGCAATAAATCCCCTTTGGTATCAGTCTGTACCACAAAGATTATGTTGGTAGCTGTGGCTGAGCAGTCAGACTTATCTCAAGAGGGAGATGAGCAGTATTCAGGGTTTACACAATAGGCCTACAAGAGTATGGTACAAGGAAACACTGACCAAAGCTTTGTATTTAAAAGTAGTCATATATTTATTTTATACACTTTTAATAAAACACATGTATCACAGTCATCAAGCAAGTTAAAATAAGTCAAAGGAAAAATATACACACTCCCAAGTTAAATTGTAGACCAAGTGAACCAGAGTGAAAACTGAGCAAAATGGCACAGTGACAACTACACACAAGGGATCCTCTAACAATTCCTCACAAGGGAGGGAAACCACAAGTTATATAGAAATAGGTTCTTACACACCCTATCAACACTTCCCATCAGTTTGTGAACCAGTTTAAGCAAGGCAGTGCATCAGTATAAGCAATACTTAAATGAAAACTGAGCAAAATGGCATTTCACAAGGTCAAAAAATGGGAAGGAAAGGGTAGTTAAAAGAAATAGGTGCACCAACACAGTTATCAGTGAGAATCAATCTAAAGAAGGCAGGTCTAATAAATGTAGCCAGAGTCAGTAGGCCTGTGCCAGAGTCAGTGGTACAGGGCAAGGGCCCAGGAGCACAATGTTATTGCAGCTGCAGTCAAGTCTTTGGTTAACGAATTTGAAAAGGTGGTTGCAGAAATTGAAAAGACAATGTTAAGAGAGAGGGGCGGCTGACCCAACAGGTAGGTAAAGGTTTTAAAACTCCTTTAGTGCTACCGCGAAGAAAGGGTGACCTGGCAGAACAATGTACCTTTAAATGAAGCAGTGGCTCCTGCGGTGGCGGTTGTTCCTGCAGTTCGGGTGATCCAACAGAGGAACAGAGGCTCTCGTGGAGGAAGGTTCGAGTTACTGCACTACCGAGAGATGAAACCAGCCACGGTGCTGCCCGACGAATAAAAGGTATGCTCCTTTAAATCGTGGTCCGGGTGGACTGGTGCCTGACTATCTGGCCTCCGAGTACAGGGTACGGGAGATTCGACCAAGGCAGGTCCGGGAAGGCGATTGGCAAACTGGTTGGCCCCACCAGCTCAAGGGAAGAAGGCGCTTGCAGATGAAGATCTTCTCTCATCGTGTGGAGAAAAGTGGTGAGACGCTGCAGCAGGGCCTCACCGGTGGTTCAGTCGTTGCAGATGTCTTTGGTTCTCTCCTCTTCGGCTTCTTAGTTCCAGTGGCGACGTCTTCCTCTTCCAGTCCTCAGGACCCGTTTTTATGCAAAAAGATCCCCATTCATACAGCCTAGCTGTCACTCACACAGTGGAGTGGTCATCTTGGTGGTAGACCCTCCAGCCTATCAGGATAGAGTGTGACATGGGTTGCGAAGGCAACCCTGTCCAGGGATCCTACTCCCCCTCCCACACAATGGACCCACCCAGACTCAGTGGCGCCGAAAGGAGGGTTTCTCGGCAGAAGCCCGCCAAAAGGACGAACAAAGGATCCCCGACCTGGGTTAGGAGTTTAGAGAAAGAAGTTATATTTAAGTTCTGGCAAATAAAACCTACTGGAGCAAAGTTAATATTAAAATGCACTGGCGGTATGTTAGAGGCTGTCAGAAAAAGTGGTAGCCTCGAACAATGGGAAAATCCCATAGGGAAATATTTGCGGTCGAATATTTATGGTAGTAACCACTGCCACCAGCCAGAAACCTTTGAGAGAGGGACTGTACAGTACCCTCTCGAAAATGAACATAGGGGGAAAACTATTAACCCCTTCCAGTACCTCCATAGTAAGATGGGTTGTACTGGTTTAGTTCATAGGATTTGACTAGTAAAGTCAATGGGGACTTTACATGCCCTGGGATCCAGTAATCAGTCCCAGGGTATGGAGTCTATGTTTGGGGGTCGCTACGACACCCCTGTGTCACTGCTCTGAGGGTGCTGTGTAACACATGTGAATAAAGATGGTTCCTATGGGTTTGAGAAAGATCCCATAGGCATTAAACACCAAAATAGCCTAGAACACCCACAGTAAAAATGTCTAAGAGTGGGGAAAAGAGTCTCACTCTTAGCAGGTAAAAAGAAACAAACCCTTCAAATCCAGCAAAGCTTCTGGGGGACTCTATAGGTAAGGGAAATTAGCCATAGAATGAGAATTCTCCCCAACACTGGCAAAGCATAAACTATGTGTATTAAATGGGGAAAAGTGGTAATGGGGAAAGAGTAACAGAGGGTTGGTTGGGTATTTGAGTTAATGACGAAGAGCGTCGACTAGAAGTATTTGGTTGTGGACGAGGAGCGATCCATAAACGACGAAGCACAAAAATCCTACGTCAAGAAGGAGTTGTTTTAAAATCTGTAATGGATACTTAGGAGACAAACGGATAGATCTTTTAAAGTAACCAACTCATACTCCGATCTGAGTAATTTATTAGGGGCTAGAGAAGCCACTAGGAGCGTTGGCGGAAGTATATGTGGGCCGGCCAGTCTGTCTGTCTGTCTGTATATTGTATGTATTATATGTGATAAAGAAATGATGAAATGTCGAAGAGCAACAACCTATAGAATGTGGTAAAAGGCTGGGAATAGATGATTTCTTTATTTAGTTGACAAAGGTATTGAGCGAATAGGTAGATTGAATTAAGTGGATACATAGAGGATTGGAGCTGCGACGATTGGTGCACGCTCATACTGTGTTCTTTTTTTGAAAAAGTATTTTCTCTGTAAAACTACGGTAAGTATTGACAGTCAATTGTGACTTGTCATGATGGAAGATGTTTCTCCACTCATGCATCTGTGCAAACAGCTGCAAAAACATGCACCCAACCTTAAACAATATAGTGCAGAATGGGTTAAGGGCACAGCAGATAACATGTTCATGCCGTGGCCACAAGCGGGATCCCTGGCAAAGGCAGTTTTGCAACACATGACTACATACCTGCATGTTGCGTACACGGGCAAGAAGTTGGAAAAAATGTTAGCTAGCTTAGAGCTTTGGAAGATGTACCAGGAGGAACGGGAAGACCCACCTCCTGAACACTGGATGCTTAACCAGTGTAAAAAGGGGTGGTGTCAAGCCTTCTGCTCCCCCACCGCGCCTGAAGAAAGTGATGATAGTACGAAAGATGGAGTATATCATTAAGAGAGCGTAAGGCAGCAGCAGGATATAGCAATCCGACGCATGAGCCGCCTATGTATAGCAGTAACGAAAGTCCGGAAAAGACCCCAGAAAGGGATGTGATCTCAAAAGTCCCACGGGACCCAGAGAGAGGTGAACGACCAACTATGACTTTAGATTTAGAACAGGAAATTAAGAGATGGGAAAGAGAAAAAGACAAAGCTGACGAGATAGCGTTCATACAGAACGAATGGCTGGGCGGTCAGATATTGCTCAAACGTGATGGAAAGAGCGGCAAGGGGAAGAGGAATTACGGCAAGGGGAAGATCAAGGTGAGGATGATAAGACAGGGAACGAGAGAAACGATTGAAAGAGGATGAGGCTAAAAAGAAGAGTAGATTAAGACAAGAGCAACTGTATCAAGAAGAAGAGTTAAGAAAAGAGGAAAGAGCAGAAGAGCAAAGTAAATACGATAACAGGCAAAGAGCAATCGAAGAATGAGACGCTAGAAAAGAGGGAAGAAGAACAGAAATTGAGAGAAAAGAATGCAAAGACGATGAGGTGCGTAGGGCAAATGAGGAGAGACACAAAAAGACACGAAAAAGAGAGGGTCATAGACAAAGAAAAGAACCGAAAGGCATTTGATGGGGAGATGGAATAAAAGAGAAGACAGAGAGCATGTGACATTGATCGCATTGAAATGGAGCGAAGAGAGCCAAATCCAGTAGTAGCATGGGAGGACATAGAGGAATTCTTCCCATCGCAAGAACTGATGCCAGGGCTCTCTAGGTAAATCTAGAGGAGGATTTTGAGATAGGAGATAACATTTCTAAAGTTTATCGAGAGATGAGGACAAAGGGTGAATTGAAAAACAAAGGGAAAGATGATCGATTTGAGATTTCCCAGTTAGGAGCTAAGGAGGGTAGCTTGTTTAGTTTCGAGCCTAGAGCTTTGTCTTTGGATGGGCTTACTTTAAACAGAGACGAGAAGGAGGATAGCCACACGAGTTGGGGACAAGACATGTCAGATGAAGACAGGGAAGCCTTCCGTGGGGAGGAGGGAGCTGATGCATGCAGTTCCGAGGGATGTTTTCCGACAGATAAAGAAGTTAGATGGTCAGATCTGGACCTACCTAAACCAGGGACTCCAGAGCTTGTGGCGTGGGCAGGTCGACATAAAGGGCGATCCCATAGTGTAAGAGGGGACTCGCCACCATACGTGAATAGACTAAGGTTATTGCCAGGAAGACGGCGGTCAGGAACCATTGTCCCTACTAAGGATAGGCAGATGATGGAAACCGATTGCGATTTTGGGATGTTGCTGTTTCCCTTGTTAGAAAAAGGAGGGGCCAGACTGCAGTATATTCTGTGGCCCCAAATGGACAAAGATAATTTAAGATGCAAACTCCCGAGTTTAACGTTGGGTGCCAGAAAATGGATCTATGAATTAGAGTAAATGACAGGAGGAACAATGGTGCGCCATTTAATAATTGTAGTCTGACAGTCTGGAAAGCGCTTATAGTAAAATATCCTGATACATCATATATGAGAGCTATAAAGGCATTAAAGATGCAAGAAGGGGAAGTTCTGGTTGCTTACATTCAAAATTGTCAAGAGCAATGGTCTTTGGAAACGCGGGAGCCGTGGGGAAAATCTATACCTGTATTTTATCTTATATTATGTCAGGGGTTGCCAGGTCAGGTACAGAGACAGCTCAAGAAGCTGGTGGGTACAGAGGCGAAACCATGGCCAGAAACACAGTTGACCATCGTGCATCATTGCCGATTGTTACAAGAGAAAAATCAAAACAAAAAGGATGCTAGGAAGCTCGAGGAAGCTAAGTTAGTACAGAAGAAACTGTTGAAGAATGCTATAGAAGAGGCGATGCTGACCAGTGGAGAAAGGCCAGGATCACAACAAGTGTCAGGGACGCCGTAGGTGAATAGCAAATGGTAGTTTGATCAAGGGGGTAACAGATTTATGCCGAGAGGCAGGGGAGGCTTCTGCGGAAGAGGAGGCTTTCAGAATAATCAAGGAAACGTCCAGGGTAATAAAGGAGGTTTTCAGAATAATCTGGGTAGTAATCAAGGCATGCAGGATGGGCAAGTTAGAAGATTCCCTCCTGTGTGTTGGACATGCGGAATGACAGGGTACATCGTGTGAACATGTGGGATCCAAAGGTATGTGCAGAATGGGAAATTATCAAGAGGGGAGCAGTTTATCCTTCCGCATATAGCCCACAAAGCAGGGACGGGTTTGGCCAAGATCACATGGTGTATCAAACACATGCACTGCCAGCACAGCAGGTTTTACAAGTACAGCAAGCACCATTGAATCTGCCTCAAGGGTAATTGCAGCATGCACACATACAGATACAGCCGAGCGCAAACACAACACAGGACAGGTGTTGACTCCTAGGATAGGGGATATCACTGTCACGGGTGGGAATCCCTTTACAGTTACGGGAATAAGCATGAATAAGTTCCCTTCAAGTAACAGCGCCACAATGCCCAAGGGCTATTTGCGCGCTATACAAATGTAAAACATTTAATAAATAAAATCTATCCCCAATAGGACAGCTCACTGGGTAACTTGATGTGTACAGTAGTATCTGTGATGCCTAAACCTCAAGAGGAACCAAGGGTTGACGTCACGATAGGAGGAAAATACTTTTCTTTTTAAGTAGACACTGGGGCAACTCGCTCATGCATACGAGACGGAAAATCTTTGTCGGGTAATGCCATGAATGCTCAAGGGTTCTCAGGAGCTACAAGTAGAATTCCTTTTACTGGGAAATTGCCAGTTTCTACAGGAGAATGTGACATGTCTGTTCCACGACTGTATTCGAAACAGGCACCAGTTTATATACTGGGCAGAGATTTAATGACGAAACTAAATATGACAATTCCCTTCACTGATAAAGGCATAGTGTGTTCAACGCTCAGAATACATTATTTAAATGTGAGTGAACTTATCATGGCAATTACAGGGAAAATAGCCATGCGAGGAGCGCCACTATAGCCAGAAGTCTTTCAGTATGGGGTACGCATTTTGTTAACATGCCAAACCGGTTTACTGGGCAAGGTAATGAGAATACCATTTTTGTTCAGGCCACATATCCCCATGGACGAAAGGGGGGGGGACAGATGTTTCCCTTAGTTACAGGCATCTGTAGTAAGAGGGGAGTTGACCATGCTCGAAGGATTTGATGATGATGGCAGACCATGGAGAACAGTGATTGCTATTGGGGAAGGATACCGATTAACTGACAAGGATATGTTAAGAGACGACCCGTCAGATGACGAAGTAGTGTTTGAATTGAGCATTACATATTGGATCAGGACAGAGAGGAGAGAGATCCCACAGAAAATGATGATTTTGGAGATGAGGATATGGAGAAAGTGCCGACTTCTTTATGGACTACGGGCCCCTTTGACGTAGGCCTGATGAAGGGGGTCGGAGACGTTAGATTAAGCTGAAACCAGCAGCAATTTTACCTCGAGCAAGACAGTACTCTGTTTCCAGAGGCAGATGAGGGAATTTTTAAGACTATATCAGTCATGATGATCAAGGCATCTTAGTGACGTCCGAGTCACCATGTAATACCACAGTGTACCCGATCAAGACATCAAAGGGGGGTAAGCATGTCATTTAATTCAAAACATGATGCTGATTAATCATATTGTAGAGGCAGAATTTCCTCTAGTCCCAAACCCGGCGATGATCCTATGTAGTATCCCGGTTGAGGCATGATATTTCAGTGATTGACTTGAAAAATGTGTTATTCTCGATCCTGTTACATAAGGACTCCCAAGAGCTTACGTCAGTTACATTTCATCAAACTAAGTTGAAAAGCACACGTTTGCCCCAAGGGTATTGTGAGTCTCCATCGATTTTCAATAGGGTGCTGCAGATGGACCTAAGCAATATTGATTTGCCAAGTGTCGTGCTGCAATACGTAGATGACATTTTAGTCTGCAGCACATCAGAAGAAGGGTGCAGATTAGACTCTATTCAGCTAATGATTATTCTTGTAGAGAAAGGGTATAAGGTAGACAAAGAGAAACTGCAGTAATGCTAGGAAGAGGTGTTGTACCTAGGGCAGTCAATCTCATACGAAGGAAAGAAGGTTTACACCTGAAAGAGCTGAGGCAATTTTAAAAGCAACAAAACCACACACGATAAAGCAAATGCATCAGTTTTTAGTACTGTGCAGTTATGTCAGAGCATGGGTGTTAGGGAGAATTCTCATAAATGGCTGATTTCCCTTACCTAAAGAGTCACCCAGCAGCTTTGCTGGATTTCTAGGATTTTTTTTCACCTGGTAAGAGTGTGAGCCTTTTTCCCACTATAACATGTGTTTTGCTGTGTGTGTTTTTTTGTGATCTTGGGCACTGGAGCCTCACCTACTCCATGTGCACCACTTTTACACAGGACCTTCGGTGCAGTGACACAGGGTTGTCTTTGAGACTTCCCACTGACTACATTTTTCTGGGGCTGATTACTGTCCCCCAGAAACAGGTAAAGTTGCCATTAACTTTATATAGTCACTTTAAACCACAGACCCAGTACACCCCATCTTACATGGTGTCCTAGAAAGGGTTAACTCGTATCCCTTTTTTGCCTTTGCCTCTTGGAGCCTTGTTTCGCTCCCTTAACATTAAGACTTGGCAGGTGGCAGTGGTAACTACCCTAACTTTTCTACCGCGATTATCTTATATAAACGTGGTATTTTTCCAGGCTATTATAGTAGCCTCGAACATAAACCCGCTTGACCAAATACATTTTATTTTGGTTCTGGCTGGGTTTATTCGCCATTTCTTTTAGTTAGTCTTTCTCGTGTTTTTCGCTGTGCGCCAAACCGGGGATGATTCCTTTGTTCGCTGTCTTTTCGCGGGCTTCTGCACAGAAGCCCTCCTTAAGGCACCTGATAGTCTAGGTAGGCAGGATGTGAGGGAGGGATCTTCGGACCCCTGCCATGGGTTCCCTTGGTAACCCAAGGCGCACTCTTGTCTGATTGGCTAAGGGGACTGACCTTGCCAGGCCAGCCACCGTGCTGTGTGATTGACAGTCAGGCTGTATGAATGGGGGAAAACTGCATAAAAAGCAGGTCTCTGGGACTGGAAGAGCAGAGTCGCCACTGGAACGAAAGAACCAACGAGGAACTTGAAGAAGAGGACCCCTACCTCGACTGAACCGCCCGGTGAAGCCCTGCTGCAGGTCCGAATCTCCGAATCCGACGACAGAGAAGATCCTCCAGGAAACTTCTTCCCTTCAGCTGGTGGGACCAACCAGTTTGCCCAAACTACAAGCCAGGAGCCCTCCTCTGGTCGAATTCACTGTACAGAGCTACAGTTGGCCGGATAGCCAAGAAGGTCGGACCCTGCTTGGGTTTTAAGGAGCGCACCTTTTATTTGTTGCTTTGCTCTGCTGCTGGTTTCTTCCCTGGGAAGTGCAGGACCCTCCAGTCTTCCTACTTCTGATCTGTCTGACAGTCACCTCAGGAACCGTGAGCCTGCAGGAACTAGCAGGAACGTCCGCCTCTGCTACAGCTCGCTCTCCGTTTTAAGGTACTGTGCAAATCCGGTTGTCCGTTTCGGTCAGCCGCGGTGAAAGTGTTTGAAATCTTTCTCCAATCTGAGGGCTTGTCCTTGTCTTCTCTTTGAAGTAACTTTTCTACCAACCAACCTCGTCTGGAATCTGTGCCACGAACTTTACCGCGAACTACCTTGAACTGTTTGATCTTGAGCAAAAGACTTTTGTCCTATTGACTTTGGCCCTAAGCCTTTTCTAACTGATCTCATCGCTGTAGTCTCTCTTGTTCACTTGCCCTGAGACTTACCTGTTGGTTTTGCCTAATTTCTGATAACTTTCTTTCCCTCCCTTTTAAATTGCTGGAGTGCCATTTTGCTCCCACTTCATTTTGTGAGCTTAACTTGTCTGTACTTTAAGGGAAGTGGTGTGGTGTATTTATGATTGTGATTTTTAACTTGCTTAGAATAGTGAAATGTTATACAACTGTTGAGTAAATAAATATATATTCTTTTACTTAGAAACCTTGAGTCAGTGTTTGCCTGAACCATAGTAATTGCTGCTCTTTGTGTAATTCTTTGTACTGCTCACTTACTCTTGAGATAAGTTTTGCTGCTCTGCTACTGCTACCACTATAACTGTGTAGTACAGGCTTGTACCAAAGGTGAAATTGTACTGTTACGTGTAGTCTTAATTGTGTGTACTGTTCCCAAAGGGTACTGTATATAATTCTGCCTAACAATGGGGATTTGATTATAGTTCTTACACAAGACCAATGTTGCAAGCCCTGAAAAAGGCACAGGTGAATCAGGAAAACATTGAATGGACTGAGGAAATGGAGGAGGGGTTTGATGAATTAAAAAAGGCAATATGCACAGCTCCAATTTTTAGGAATCCCCAATTATTCTGTGGAGTTCTTTTTATTCTTGCACACAAATGGAACAGTTATGACAGCAGTACTCACACAAAGAATTACATTGGGGTACAAGCCCTTGGCAGATTACAGCAGGATTTTGGACCCAGTAATGAGGAGTCACTTCCCTTGCGAACAATTGTTGGCAGCCGCCGCATTCGCTATTGAGAAGTCTGAACTGTAGTAATGGGGTGTTACATGACATTATTTGTTGAGCATGCTTTGTTTGCCGTTTTGGAGAAACCTAAAGGTACACTGACATCTCAAAGAGCCTCTGCTTCTGAGGTGTAATATCGAATCCGGCGATCAAAAAAGTTGGTTGTAAAGTGGTGAACCCTGCCACGTTTGTTGTTGAACCACTGGCAGAGGATGAACAAGTGCATGATTATTCGAATTATGAGGAATTCTATGATGATATTCCAAGAGTGAAAGAAAATGATCTTGCAGCAGGGGAGATTCTCTTTATTGATGGTTCTTCGAGAATCGATCAAACTGATGGAGAAAGGCATTCAAGTGACGCTTAAGTAAAGTACAAGGCTAATGTGGAGTTCGAAGTAATGGCGAGTACAAAACTACCGTCGCACTTTTCATCACAGGCTGCAGAATTAGTGGCACTGATTGTCGCGCTCGAGAAACACGCAGACCAGGAAGTAACAGTGTACAGTGACTCTGCCTACGTGACGTCAACCGTGCACGCAGGGCTAGCACGTTGGAAAAAGAGGGCCTACCTCTGGGCGGGCGGCACTCTAGTGCAACGCGCTGCATTATTGGATAGGCTAATTAAGGCACTACAACTTTCAGTAGCCATCGCAATAGTTAAGTGTGCAGCACACACTAAGAGAACAGACTTTATTTCACGCAGAAACCAAGCCGCGGACGAAGAGGCGAAAAGAGTTGCATATTCATCTGACATAACGAGTTTTGATACGCCTGATGTGAAAGAGAGAATTGTTGTAATGATGATTGTGAGTGAAAGCTTTTATCGCTTATCGAAAATGCAACTCATGGAAGTTCAGGGTACAGCCCCACCGGAAGTGTAAGACTTGTGTACATGGAGGGGGTGTTCTTTATCCGCTTCCGAGGCACTGTGGCGACAAGAAAGTGATGGTAAACCGGTGATGCCTGTAGCCTTATTAAGGGTGTCATTAGAACAGCTACACTACACTGCACATGTCACTAGGGAAAACCTTGCAGCAACAATTGCGGGGTACTTGTTCGTATTGAACCTGCTAGAACACGTTGCTTTTTATGTAGTAAATTACATCTTTGTCGAAAGTTTACTACTGGGTGCACGCTGTGAACAGTCAGAGGAGTAATTCTTCGACCAACTGGTCCTTTTCGGTATTTACATATTGATTATGTTGACATGCTGCAAGTCTGTAACTGATATAGGTATATGATAGTGGTGCTGTGCCCCTTCTCTAGGTGTATCGATGCCATCCATGCACACACCCTGACGCCACTTGCGCTGCGAAGTGTTTAGTCCGAGAAGTATTTCCTAGATGGGAAATATGTGAGGTGCTGAGATCAGATAATGGCCCCCATTTTGTAAATGAGGTTTTTGAACAAATACGTTTATTATTGAGCATTAAGCACAAGTATTCTTCTGCTGATCATCTGCAAGCGAACAGGGCATGTGAGAGACTCAACGGTCTGCTCAAAGAGAGAATAGCCAAATTAAAACTAACCCTGAAGAAGGGATGGCTGCATTGCCTGCCCCTTGCATTATATGCATTAATAAATCAGCCTGGCCCAGACCACCACCTCACTTCCCATGAACTAGTTACAGGGAGGCGACTGAGGACACCTCTAACTCCTCTATCGATGACTAGGTGTGATGCCAAGACAGCTGCAGAATTGTTAGGAGATGAGCTATGTGCGTGCTTAACATGTATGACGGCTAGTATCTGTCATTTCAGATCAAGTCAAGCGGACAGGGTGTCGGTCTCAGAACACAGATGAAGACCATACAGCAACCACAGTTCAAGAATTACTTACACCAAAACTTTTTCCAGGAGATCAAATACTGATCAGAAACTTCACACACACGAAAGTGGCACAAGCCTCGTTTCAACGGCCCTTTCGTAGTAGAGGACATTACTCCGTCAGCAGTCAAAGTCTTGCGTCGACCAGCTTGGATACATCAAGGTGACGTGAAAGTCTACGCTGGAGAGGCCGCATTACACCCACCCCTTTCGGGAGCAAGTCAAGGTGAAGAAGTTCAGCACGTGCAGACTAGATAGATAACGAGGAAGAAGGATGCAGAGACTGTCTAGTAGACAGATAACACAGAGTACATTGGACTGTGGCTCCCTCGAGCCACTATTTGTAGCTGCTAAGCAAGGAGTGAAAAAGCTATTTTTTTTTTCTTGAGCCACAGGGGCTTTGCTGACATTGGACTGCAAAGTGCAGAAGTAAGCAAAAGTAAAACAGAATATGCCAGATCTTGACTTTGTTTGAGGACTGGAAAAGGGAGCAGTTCCCAGAGTCTTTCCTTACAGAGTTTCTTTTTGGAGGCACCTATGGTCCTTACTGATGCCGATATACACAGACTACTTCTCGCTGTCTTCATATTTATACTCAGAATTTAACCAACTCTTGTTGGGAGGAGCACTAACATACGTGTGTTTCTCCAGGATCCTAAGAATGGGCCGCTATTAGACGCCTACTGGCAGCGATAGTGGAGCAGATTAGACTGTTGCCTGAGCATCTTACTGGAGGTACAGATGGTCCTGTCAAACGATGATGCCCACAAACTACTTGCTAGGATATTTTACTGTTTGCTTCAAGCTCATCCTTATCTTGTTTGGCCAGACGCCAACACTTTTGTGTTCATGCAAGATCCTATAAACCGTCCAGCAAGCAGCCAGTTACTTGTGGAAATAGTTGAACAGATTCAACAACCACCGGAGCAGCTGATGAGTTTGTCTGAATAAAGAGTTTTTATTTCCTTAAAAAGTTATCACAGGCAAACATGTTTTCCCTAGAGCACATTGCAGGTCCAGACAGTGAGCCGAGTCAACGACGAGTGGAAAGGCGTCAATGGTGGAGCCTCATCTATTGATGTATAATATATGCCTGCTCTACATTTATCATTGTTTTTGTGATTCTGCTCATTCACACTGTGTATTTTATTGGTCCCAAAAAAGCAGTGGTCCCTTTGATTCTTCCTACTCCAGTTACATTGGCAGAACTAGACATTGTAAGGAAGCCAACGCCTTATGTGATTGTCTCTACTCCAATAGCTCAGTAGAGACACCTAGTCCTGTGGCAATTGTCCCTATAAATCCGTATGCAGGAAGGACTCTTATAGATATTCTTTCTGACCACCAGATATAGATTCTGAGAGAGAGGCAAAGACAGAGACCCAAGAGAAGTGCAAGGGAGGATGATCATGAATTGAATGATTATTTGGACAGTACAGCGCATTTGGGGAACAACATGTGGTATCAGCACATGAAAGAGGTGGGAAAGAAAACCTCTGAGGAGGATTGCTATGGATGCGCACTCCTGCCTTATGCTATGGGGAAGTCTAAGATGTTCATAGCTATTGAAATAGATGTTCAAACAGCTCATTGCCTTACTCCCCTTGCGCTCTGCCTCACAAAAGGTAAATTCCAGGGTCAAACAGCGTCTTTGGTAAGGGTGACAGAATGGTCAGTGCCAGACGAGGATAATTATATCCAAAGATTTGAAGACAAGAGCGAGACCAAACACCAAGAATCTTGTGATAAGATACGAACAACCGGGTATGAAGGGAGGAGGAATCAGATGGGAGATCAACAGAAGACTCAATTGCAAAGGAAAAACCGATGAAGAGGTTCGAAGATGTAAAGAAAGAGGCCAGATTCAGATTTGGGGAACAGCACTTTATCCATATGGATGCCAGTGCAGAACTATGCTTCAGAATCAATGGCACGAGAAAAGTTGGAGAAAATCAGCAATGTCGACAAATCTTTGATGTGCCACGAATGAAGGACAGAACAGCAGTGATAATGGATGTCATGCCTGCGCCGCTGGCACACGCATTGGCAACCATCATGGACTACTTGGTACTCATTTATCCTCCCAATACTCTTTAAACAACTCCTATTCACGCCTTGGTCTTTAAATTCCATTTGCTCGACTTTGGTTCTTTCTTATTTTATTCAACTAACTACATTTCTCTAGCATGGGGTCTGGCATGGATTCACATGCTCATGAATATTCCACGTCGTCAGGCTGGGAATCCTCGGTAAAGAAAAAATCAGTATCAGTTTCGTTTCTGATCTGTCTTTCGTAGTAGTAACCAATCACTGATCTCTGCGTCATACTGACCACAGCCAATGACTGCCCTCTACCTAAGCCCCGCCTCTGGCAGCCATCTTCAGATTTTTACCGCACGTTCAAGTGTTGGGAGTCCTCGTGCTTAGCTCTCGAGCTTTTACTGCTTGTTTCGCGCTTTTTCGGGTGAATTTTCACTTTTTTTCGGTTAATCGAGCCTCAAGCTCCACCGTTTCTACTCCCGTTAACGGCTACCCGTTGCAGGATTTTCCTACGCCCCTCAAGGGTGAAGATTTCGTCGAATCAATTTCTTGAAGGATTCCAGAAGATTCGCGGCCTACTTCGAGATGGCCCAGGATGCGAGTTCGTCGCCCGGACCCAAGCTGTTTCGCAGCTGCCCTGGATTCGGGCTGCAGAATGTGTTTAAGGAAGACAAACATTTGCGATGCCTCTACTGTCTTCATGGGGACAAGACTCACGTAGAGAAGGACTGCCAGTTCTGCAAGAACTTGTCGGAGCAGACCATGAGGGACCGTCGATCCCGTCTCGCCAGCTGGTTTGAGAAGGGCTCAATGGGTGAGAAGAAGAAGAAAGGGTCCGAGCGGGCTTCTAAGTCCTGTGCGGGCGCCCCGGCGACGGGGCCCAACACCAGGCCAAGCGCTGTGAGTCCGCTGGCTCCGGGAGCGCCGAAAGGTCGGGCTCTTCGGTCGCCTGGCAGGGCGCACCTTCCCCGGCACCACCAACCACGAGCCAGGGCTCCGGTTCGGGGAAGAGGAAGAAGCCCCGTCCGATCTCGGAAGAGGGGGAGTGAGGCATCGCCCCTCCCCCGAAGGAGAAGGCCCAGGACCCACCTAAGGTGGTGAAGGCCCCTACCCAGCAGGCAAAGGTCTCTATCGAGGCGATCGCAGCGACTCTGGCCAAGCCGGCAGAGTCCCCGCCAGCGGAGACTGCCTCCGGGACTAGAGTTTCCCTGCCGCCAAGGAGGGAATCCTCTTTTCAGCCCATCGTCGTGGCTGCCATGATGGAAGAAGTGAGGGGGGGCACGGTAGCCTCCTCGAGCTCGGAGTCAGCCTCGGAGGAGGAACTGACCGAGGCCGTGAGGAACCTATAAGTCCAATTCGAGAAGGTTCGATCCCGTAAGGAAGATCCTCGGGAGATAACCGAGGAAGACGACGATGGCGAGGAAGAGCAGCCTTCCCTTCCGGCGCGGCCAGAACCTAGGCCTCAGGATGGCTTGGCGGCCATTTTGTCTGCGATCCAGTCCTTATGCTCTGAGATGAGGACGAGATTCCCACGGCCCAGGCCGGAGGACCCGCAACCTGGCCCGTCGGGAAGTCCTCAGAAGAAACGACGGAGGACCCAACCCTCTCCTCCGCTCGCCCCGGTAAGGACTACAGTTCCCTCCTCATCCTCCCACGAGTCGGGAGATGACGGTGCGTTGGGCTCGACGACGGGTTCTGAGGGCGATGGAACGGGTCTCCCGTCGCACGGCCTCGCCGCCCGACGAGATTGGCTCATTCCACGCCATGATCGCCAGGGCGTCCGAATTGTTCCAGCTCTGCCCGGAGGAGCAGAAAAAGGAAGGTTTCCTATATCAGCGCCAGGAGGCCAAGAGGAAGACTGTCATTGCGGTGCCTCTAATAGATGACATCTGGGAGGAGGGTCTGTCGGTTCTCAAAAACCCCTCCACGGCACCAGCCAAACGGGACCGGTACGAGAAGAAGTACCGGGTCCCCGAAACCGCTCCCCTGTGCCTCAGGGCCCAGCCAACGCCAGACTCGGTCGTCTCGGCGGCGGCGAAGAAGAAAGCGGCGGGGTCGGGAGCCTCGACGTCGATTTCCCCGCCGGACGGCGAGGGAAAGAAGTTGGACGCCATGGGGCGGCGGGTCAATTCGTCGGCAGCGACGACGATCAAAGCGGCCAATGCCCTGGCGATCGTGGCCTGTTACGACAGGGAGCTCTGGTTTAAGCTGGCCCTCATATTGGACTTCCTGCCGGATGACAAGAGGTCCGAGGCCCTGGAAATACTGCAAGAGGGCGAGGTGGTGTCGGACCACGCCATAACGGTGGCAACCGATATTGCCGATACCGGGTTCCGCCAGCTGGGCAACGGTGTTTGCCTACGACGACGGGGTTGGCTCCGGGCGACCGACTTCCGTCAGGACGTCCAGACCAGGGTGTTGGACATGCCGTTCGACGGCAGCAACTTGTTCGGGAAGGCGTTGAACGAATCCCTCCAAGCCATAAAAACGGACACGGAGACGGCCCGCGCCCTAGGAGCCCTTCAGCAACGACGGCCCTTTCGGAGCTCCGGAGGCAGACAGGGTGCCTCCAAGGGATCCAGTGGTGGCTCGTCATCCTACCGCCAGGCGGCACGCTCCTCGTCTCAGGAGGCCTACAGGGGTCACGGCAAGCAGGGAGCACCTCTCCGCCGTCGACAAGGTGGCCAGGGCGGCAAGGCCACCACCTCCAAGCAGGACTGAACCGGCCGTGGTCTCGGGCCCCCACCGAAGCACCCCGGTGGGAGGCCGGCTGACGAATTTCGTCGGCGTGTGGAAGTCCGTCTCCACCGACCGTTGGGTGCTGGATACCCTGGCAAAAGGACACTCTATCGAATTCCTGAAGAAGTGCCCTCACGTTCCACCTGTGGCCAGGAAGGAAAATCACGTCCCGCAACTGCTGTTGGAAGTACGGGCGGTGCTCAGGAAAGGCGCCATCGAGCTTGTCCCGAAGAGGCTCCGGGGCTCCGGGGTGTACTCGAGGTACTTCCTCGTCAGGAAGAAGACGGGCGGGTGGCGCCCCATCCTGGACCTTCGTCGTTTGAACAAATACATCAGATCACAAAAGTTCAGGATGGTCACCCTCCAGCACGTACTGGGACAGCTGGAGGAAGGCGACTTTCTATCGTCGTTGGACCTGGAGGATGCATACTTCCACGTTCCCATCCTCAAAAGTCACCGAAAGTTCCTCAGGTTCGTCGTCCAGGGACGCCACTACCAATTCGGAGCACTGCCATTCGGATTGAAGTCGGCCCCCAGGGTCTTTACCAAGTGCCTAGCACCAGTGGCGGCGCGGCTGCGCCTGCAGGGTGTTCACGTCTACCCTTACCTGGACGACTGGCTCATCCGCTCAAGGACGAGGGAACTCGCCGTCAACACACTGCGAGGACCGTCCAGCTACTCACAGACCTGGGATTCGCCATAAACTACCCAAAGTCCCACCTGGTGCCGTCGCAGGTGGCCCTGTTTCTGGGAGCGAAGCTCGAAACAGTGAGGCGCCTTGCGGCCCCGTCGGAAGAACGGACGAAGACCATTCTAGGCGACGGGCACCTTCGAAGACAGGGTCCCCCTCAACGAGGTGTTCCGGCGGGCGATTCAGTGGTGGGGCGTTCGAGCGCACCTCACGGCGGGCAAGGACTTTCAGACGCCGGCGTACCAGGAGACGGTGACGACGGACGCCTCCCTGGAAGGTTGGGGCGCCCACACCGGAGATCTCCACGCAAGAGGCCTCTGGCTCCCGGAGGAGAGGCTCCTGCACATCAACGTCCTGGAACTCTGAGCCGTGTTCTGGGCTCTCAAATCGTTCCTCCCGTCGCTCAAGGGCAAGATGGTGCGGATCTTCACGGACAACACCACAACAATGTTTTACATACGGAAGCAGAGAGGCACCAGATCCCCAGCCCTATCCAAGGAGGCACAGGATCTGTGGCACTGGGCGGTCGCCCAGGGGATGTTCCTGGTTCCCTTGCATCTGGCAGGAGAAAGCAACACCATCGCCGACTCGCTCAGCAGGGAGCTGCGCGTGTGTCACTAGTGGGAACTGCGCCAGGATCAGGTGGATCAACTCTTCCGACGATGGGGCAAACCCCAAATCGACCTGTTCGCAACAGCGACGAACTCGAAGTGCAAGAGGTTCGCCAGCAGGTTTCCCCAGCCGAGTAGCATGGGCGATGTGTTCTCGTTCCCCTGGGACGGCCTATACCTGTATGCGTTCTCTCCGTTGCCTTTTCTGCTTCGACTCATCAGCCAGCTCAAGAGGTCCCGGTGCAGGATGATCCTCGTCGCACCGGCGTGGCCAAGGCAGATCTGGTTCCCGGACCTTCTGGACTTGTCAACGTCCCCTCCCATCAAGCTGTCGGCGGACGCGGACCTTCTCTCCAGAGAAGGAGGCGCCATCTTCCACCACGACCCGGCGTCGCTGAACCTGCAGGCTTGGCTCCTGCAGCGCTAGAGTTTGGAGGCTACGATATACCGGCCGATTGCAGAGAGGTTCTTGCAAAGGCCAGGGCGTCCTCGACTCTCAAATGCTACGATCATAAGTGGAAGAGGTTCTCTATCTGGTGCCGAGAACAGAAGATCAACCCCCTACGGATTACGGCCCCTCAAGTGCTGCCGTACCTGCTATCGCTGGCAAAGGCTGGGCTAGCCCATGCCTCCATTAAGATTCATCTGGCGGCGATCTCCAGATATACCAGAACCACAGGACGGACGTCCCTGTGGTCCCATCGACTGGTAAAAGAGTTTATGAAAGGACTGTTCCGGTCGTTCCCGCCGGTGTAGTCCCCGGCCCCGGTGTGGGAACTTAACGTGGTGCTGACCAGGCTCATGGGGCCCCCATTCGAGCCGATGCACTCCGCACTGATGAAGTTTGTGTCGTGGAAGACTGCATTCCTGGTGGCCATTACCTCCGCACGACGAGTGGGAGAGATCCAGGCCCTATCCTGCAAAGCACCGTACTTGACTTTCCATGCCTCGAGGGTGGTGCTTAGGACGCACCCCTCCTTTATGCCCAAGTTGCCGTCGGACTTCCATCTTAACGAGCCCCTGGTGTTACCTGTTTTCTTCCCGTCTCCTTCGTCGCCGGCCGAGAGGACTTTGCACTCGATGGATGTGGCTAGAGCGCTGAAGTTCTACATGGACCGCACAAAGAGTTTCCGGAGGACATCACAGCTGTTCATGAACTTTGGACCTGTGAATCAAGGGAAGGCTCTCTCGAAGTCTTGTATTTCCAGATGGCTCTCCGACTGCATCATGCACTGCCACCGGTTGGCTGACCGACCGCTGCCAGGCTGTCCGAGAGCCCATTCGGCCAGAGCGATCGCTGCTACTACGGCGTTCTTATCTGGTGTGCCCCTGCTGGACATCTGCAGGGCTGCTACGTGGAGGTCGACGCACACCTTCACGAGATTCTACTGCGTCGATCGGGATTCCAGGGAGGAATCCAGGGTCGGCCAAGCAGTGCTGCGCAACCTGTTCGCTTAAGGTGAGCCTGGTGAGGAGGTAAGGGATGCTTAATGTTGAGTTTTTTGTATTGCTTAATCTTGAGCCTTTTGCCACCCCCCGTGGTTGTGCATGTGTGTACTGCTATTTATTCTTATATTCATGAGCATGTGAATCCATGCCAGACCCCATGCTGGAGAAGGAACAAGTTACTTACCTGTAACTGTTGTTCTCCAGCATGGGTCTGGCATGGATTCACATGCGAACCCTCCCGCCTACCCCTCTGCGGGCTCTTCACTTGGTCATACTGCCTCTTCACGTGCTACCAAATCTGAAGATGGCTGCCAGAGGCGTGGCTTAGGTAGAGGGCAGTCATTGGCTGTGGTCAGTATGACGCAGAGATCAGTGATTGGTTACTACTACGAAAGACAGATCAGAAACGAAACTGATACTGATTTTTTCTTTACCGAGGATTCCCAGCCTGACGGGGAATATTCATGAGCATGTGAATCCATACCAGACCCATGCTGGAGAACAACAGTTACAGGTAAGTAACTTGTTCCTTACCACAATGCACCTTGCTACAGTCCTCAATTCCTGGATATTCTCATTCATCGTTATTGGGACCACAATCCCCAGAAGCCCTAGCGGCCAGTGCTGCTGCCACCTGCTCAGGACCAGAGAGGGAGGAGGCAGATTGTCTTCAGGTATGCTGCTCCAGGTGCTGTCAATTAGCCTGCCTCAGAACAGGGCAGGGCAGTATATAAGCAGCTGCCTGCAGGAGCACAGTGTCTTGCATCTTGAGATCTCCCCACTCCTGTTTGCCTTGACCGTCTACTTTTTATGCTGTTCCTGTTGCTGCATTATCCTGTTTTGATCCAGTGCCCTTTCCGGGCTCCCTTCCTTGCAGCCGATCACACTCCGCTGCCTTCTACCTACAGCCCTTGTCCTCTGGGCTTCCTGCCCTGCAGCCTGCCTCACTCCGACTGCCTACAGTCCTTGTCCTCTGGGCTCCCTGCCCTGCAGCCTGCCTCACTCCGGCTGCCTACAGCCTTTGTCCTCTGGGCTCCCTACCTTGCAGCTTGCAACCCTCTGCTGTCTCCAAGCCCTTGTCCTCTGGACTCCCTACCTTGCAGCCTGCACCTCTTTGCTGCCTACAGCCCTTGTCCTCTGGGCTCCTTCCTTGCAGCCTGCTCCCTCTGCTGCCTACAGCCCGTGTCCTCTAGGCTCCTTCCTTGCAGCCTGTCTCCCTCCGCTGCCTACAGCCCTTGCCCTCTAGGCTCCCTGCCTTGCGGCTTGCTACACTCCTCTGCCTTACAGCCTGTTTTACACTTAGCTGCCTACAGCCCTGCTCCTCTGGGCTCCCTACCTCGCGGCCCTATTCTTTTGGGCTCTCTGTCGCCTACCACTAATCTCTCTCTGTCCTGTTCTTCTGGACTCCCTGTCCTGCAGCCTACTACAGTCCTCCGCAGTCCACTACAGTTTGCCTGCACCTAGTCCCACTCTTGACTGCAGACCTGCTTCCTACTTGCAGCCCTTCTGTTGTCCTGACTGCAACTCCCTTGTTCTCTTCCTTGAGTCCTCTGTGCTCCACCTTAGGTTATCTACTTCAGTCTAACTGCCTTTCCTTCATTTCCTTCTGCTAGATTGCTCATTGACTTCCTTTTCGCTAGATATATCTGTTCTTGTCTTCTCATGTGTCTTATGTAATCCCTTTGTACAGAGCTTGCTTGTTGGTTTCCGGCAGGCAACCTCTGCCCCTTCCCTTGTCGCGTTTTCAGTGTTACAGACACCCACTGCTGTTGTTCCCAGCCATGAGCATACAGCGTGGGCCTCTGTTATAGCAATCTGTGCAGAAGGCTGGAGTTTCCTAAGGTTCGTGGAACAGTCTTTCCCATTTCAGCATACACCCCAAGAGGGAATCCAGTTTGTTTGTACCTTTGTATCTTTTGCCCCCTTTGGCTCACTGCTACAGTTTCCTACTCTTCTTTCCTGTTGAACTTCCAGCTGTGTGTGCTTATCTGCTACCTTACTTCAGCACAGCCACCCAAAACCTACCTGGGTACCCTGTGCCACTCTTGTCAGAGTGCCATTCCTGACAATGGATCACTACTGGGTCTGTGGATCCAGAGCTTAAATGAAGTTGCCCAGAGATTGGGGTGGACTATGTTCCATAGTGATTGTTCATGTTCCAGCATTAGTGATTCCGAAGAGTGATTTGAACATTGGTGAATTTCCCAATAGCAGATGCTCACCTGAGGAAGCAAAGATCTTTTGAGATCCTGAATCGGGTGAAGAGGGAGAATTACTTTATTCGAGGGGATTGTGTCCTCCAACGTATTCCACATCTATGACAGGTAATGACCACAGCTGTGCTGCTTCGGAATTTTTTTCGGCATAGGCATCCTACGCGACGTTGATACGTTGTCCCTAGAGGGCCTCCGTGGAGGGTCGACGTCACTGGATGTTATATATAGGACGCACGGCGCCCCCGTAGCTTCAGTTCCGTTTTTTCCGCAAACGTGTTTGCTTGGAATCTCAGCGCGCTCGGTTCTTCTAGTTCAAGTACGATGTCTTTGTCTTCTTCTACCCCGAAGTCGGGCTTTAAAAAATGTCGGGACTGCGGTTCCAAGATATCCATCACGGACCTGCATGACGTCTGCCTCTGGTGCCTCGGCGAAAGCCACGCCACCGATGATTGCGATGACTGCCAGTCCCTGACATCGAAGGCCTTGCGGGAACGGAAGAAGAAATTAATGGTAGGTAGGGTATCTAAGCCCCATAAGTCGAAATCTGCTGGGCTTTCGACCAACGACTCGAGGGGTGACTCTCCGCGTCGGCATAAGTCCAGGGGGTCTCGGAGTGGTTCCTGCCATTCCTCTGCCTCTTCTAGGCATTCGTGGAAGCGCTGGCATCGGTCGCCTTCCCCATCCTTGTCGGAGGACTCCGCCAGAAGGCGGTTGGCTTGTCCTACCAAGTATTCGTCGCCGGCCGAATGGGAGGCATTCTGCCAGCAGATGATGATGATTTTCAAATCGCAAGGCACTGTTCCGTCCGAGTATTCGAGAGAAGCCGGCAAGGAACGGGCTAGGGCCACCACTCGCACGCCTTCTGGCTCGGGCCGGTCGGCGCGATCTTCGGGAGCGGTCGAGGTCCTGATCGGACAAGGTTGATCGCCATGGCTGTGCCAGATCCAGGTCCCAGTCCTCGATGCCATCGAGACCATCGGCACCTGTGAAGCCTTCCAAGAAGGCGTTGACGCCATCTGCTCCATGTCCGTCGAGGGACTCTGTCATGATGCCTACCTCCAAGGAGCCAGGTCCGACCCAGCAACCCCAGAGGCAGGCATCATTTCCCCCAGGGGAGTGCCAGCGGGCCCAAGCTGGGGCCCTTTGGATGCAGTCCTGGCGCCTTAGGCGCCAGGCTCATAAAGCTAGACATGTGTTCAAGTGTTTTAATGTGCACTTACCTGATGCAGATCATGCTGCCACATCCAGGCCCTCTTGAGGCATGAATGGAACTACTTTACCTGTGGGACTACTTTCCACCCGGGTGTGGTCAGGGAAGGATACATACCTGATCGGTGGAAGGATACACACTTGGAACTTCTCCCAAAGCTATTTAAACCACACCCGATCAGCAACTCACGCTTCGCGTTGTTCTGCTCCTCGCAGCTGGACGCTCACCGTGTCGGCTCCTGCATCTGGACCTCAGCCACGCCTGTCAGTATCCTGGGTCACCTGCAAAGGGAGGCAAAAGACCTTACCTGCTAAATCAGCACCACAGAGACATCACACCGACGATCCTGAAAAGGAAGACATCATTTTTAAAAGCATTTCGCTACGATCGCTGCAGCGCTGCATTTCACTCACCTATCCTGGACGCCTCCATCTTCAGCAGCGATCATCTGGATCCACAGCCACTTCCCAGAGCCTAGAGAGAAAAAGACAAGAACAAGGTGAGAGTAGGAAGGGAATAGGAAAAGCTCAGTTTCCTTCTAAGACTTACCTGTTGGGTCATTCCCATTTCATTTCGGGTCTTGCCGCTTCCAGGCATTTTCCGTACCCCGGCCCCTATGGGGAAAAAAGACAAAGACATTGAATGAGCGAATGCAAAGACATTACCCGAGCGCTCATCCAGAACTTACCTGTCATTTACTGGAACTGCACGTTTCACTTCGGGTCGGCGCCATATCTCCGGCATTCCGAACCCCGGCCCCTAAGGGGAAAAAGACAATGAACATTATTATTAAGCTTGGACTTGCAACAGAACTTTTACAGAGCCTTACCTGAATAGTCAAGCTTACCTGAACTCCCATCAATCCTCAATCCAGTGAAGTAACTGGGTTTCAACGCGCCCCTGCATCAGAAGCAGGATGGAGAGCTCATCCTTCCTGACCCTAAGGTGAGACTTCACGGGGAATCGTGAAAGGGTATCGTGGAGGTTTGGAAGAGAGTGGGAGGCTTGAGCATAATTCAGTCAGTAGGTAATACTTCCTTTTCACGCACAGGGGAATATTCCTGCGAGCCAGAGAAGCCAGAGTAGAGGGGCCCTTCCTGTCCATCTACAGAGTCCTGCGCTTCACCATTGAAGAAGCATCAGCACTCGAAGCCAGACCTGCGCCTCCGTGGGAATCAGTTGAGCGTTACACTCTCTCGAAACTCCGGCTTTGAAGAAGTCGTCGACGCCATCGGCGGCGAGGCCGTCGAAGGACACCCTCGGGGCTCCGCCCTCAAAGCAGTTGTCAAAGTCATCGGCGCCTCTGTTGACGTCGACGCCGATTCCATCGGCACCCTCGACGCGGTTTGTGGAGGATTTGCTGGACGTGCCCCGTAGGGCTGTGGAAACTCTGAGGAAGGCCCTCAGTAAGACCATGAGGCCTTTTCGAGCCCTTCTCTGTTCCTCCACCCAGATTGGATTTATTCCAACCTTTGGATAATATTTCAGAGGTGGAAGAAGTGTCTGATGAGGAGAGGGTTGTGCCTCCTGATGTACCTGATGACCTGTTTGGTCACAGTAAGATGGAAGAACTCTGTCCTTGCATGACGCCAGTGGTCTTGATATCTCTCCAGAGGTGGAGTTTGGCAGGCCTGAGCCTGGTACGCATGCCGAATCCTCGTATAGGTGCCTCATGTCGAGGGAGACTGAGTTCTTGGGGTGGTCAGCTCCACCTGTTGATTTTCTTCAGGATGATCTGACAGATATCCTGGACCAAGGTCCACCCACTGTCCCGGTGTTGCCATTTCATATGGCTTTGCAAAGAAGGGTGGCGGCGGCTTGGACTGCTCCGGAGAGTCTCCTGGCAGTGAATAAGTTGCTTCCGAAAAAATAGCATCCAGCCAGTGCTGACCCCTGCTACTTGTCGACACACCCTGCTCCGGAGAGTTTGGTGGTGCAGGTGGCTACGGCCCCCACAAAGCAGGCTGCGTACCCTACCATCCCTCCTGATAGGGACGATAAGCGATTTGATGGTTGGGTGAAGAAGGTATTTTCATCTGGGGGTAGGCTTTGAAGGCAGCCAACTCTGTTTGTGTCTTGGCAAGATTTACTCACACTCTGTGGAATTGAGCATCTTTGGCGGCTGAGCATATTCCCGAAGGGGAGGAACTGGATGGTTTTCTAGCCCTCGTGCAGGACGGCAAGGATGCCATGTGTGTAGCTGTTCAGTCGGGTTTGGACATGGAAGACTGTGTCAGTCGGTCCAAGGCTGCGAGCACCGCGATAAGCAGGTTTGTGTGGTTGCAGAAGTCGGGGTTTGCTCCTGATGTGCAATCCCGGCTTCTCAACATGCCCTTTGATGGTGTCCATCTGTTTGGCAGCAAGGCTGACGAGAGCCTTGAGAGGTTGCAGACCTCCAAAGCTGCAGCAAAGTCTTTGGGCACTGCAGTACGGCAACCTCCGCCTTTTAGTCCTAGGGGACAGCAATGGAGGGGAGGTTCCTTTCGGTACTACTCTTCCTTTGGTAGATCGACTGGAGCTGCCAGTCAAACGGGCCAACATAGGAGTACCAGAGGTGGAAAGCAAGGTACTCGAGGTGCCAAAGCCACTCGGGCAGTTGCCTCTTTGCCCTCAGGCACTGCCGCAGCCGCTCAGTCATGAGGCCATGCCCCATGGTTCGCCAGTTGGGGGCAGACTGGCGCAGCATCTTGGAGAATGGCGTGCCATTACTTCAGATGTGTGGGTTCTGGAGATCATAACCCACGGCTACTGTATCCCTTTTCGGCAGAGGCCTCACGACAATCCATCGGGCAAGCTCTCTTTGAAGAGTCCGGATCCGCTCCTTGCGCAGGAAATCCTATCCCTGCTGGAGAAAGGTGTCATAAAACTGGTGCCTGTAGGGGAGAGGCACAAGGGATGGTATTCCCCTTATTTTTTTATCCTGAAAAAAGACTGGGGATTGAGATCCATCATGGACTTGCGTTGGCTGAACAAGCTCTTCAGGAAGGACAAGTTCAAGATGGTAACTCTTTCTCAAGTCCTCCAGTGTAACGCTCACCTAATTCCCACGGAGGCGCCGATCTGTTCTGGACTGCTATGACCTCTTCTAAGGTGATGCGCAGGACTCGGAAGACGGACTGGATCGGACCCCCAAACCTCGCCTGTCTGGCCCGTAGAAGAATCCTTCTGTAGATGGAAAAGGGGATTAACTGTCTGCTGGATAATGTGTCGGATTCCCCCCCTTTCCCCTCTCACACTCCTCAAACCCCCTCCGCGATTCCCCGTAGAGTCTCACCTTAGAGTCTGAAAGGACGAGCTCTCCATCCTGCTTCCGATGCAGGGGCGCGTTGATTTCCAGTTACTTCACTGGATCTCGGATTTGGTGAGTTTTCCGATATGAGGCCGTAAGTATTCAGTTGCAAAAGTTCAAGCCTTAATTGTCCATTGTCCTTTTCTCTATTTCAGATGTAGGATGAAGAATCCGCGTAGAGGAATGGATTCGCCGAAGGTAACTCTGGTGAGTCTTTTTGATGGATGGTTCCCTTAGTGATCTTGCTTTCACCCACTAATGCGTGTGTCTTTTTCCCCTTAGGGGCCAGGGTACGGAAGTGCCAAAGAAGCGGCGCCGACCCGAGGTGAGGAAAGATTGTCCCAACAATAATCAGGTAAGTCTTAAGGTGGAAGAATCAGGCCTTCCTCGATCTGTTCCTTCGCTCACCTTTGTTTTGTCTCTTTTTCCCCTTAGGGGCTGGGGTACGGCAGTGCCAAAGAAGCGGCGCCGACCCGAGGTGTGGAAAGATTGTCCCAACAAAAATCAGGTAAGTCTTAAGGTGGAAGAATCAGGCCTTCCTCAATCTGTTCCTTCGCTCACCTTTGTTTTGTCTCTTTTTCTCCTTAGGCGCTGAAAGGCGACGGATGGTGCCAATGGTGGCTGAAGAGGCCGAGGGCGCCTTGTGAAGGTGAGTGGAAAGCGGCGCTGCAGCGAGCGATGCGATGCGCTTCTAAAAATAATGTCTTTTCTCAGGATCGTCGGAGTGATGGTTCCGGACTCCGGATGGAGGTAGGTAAAGTTCAATTATTCACCTTTCTCTCCTTTCCAGGTGTTCCAGGTTGCAGGCGGGCGTGGCTGGAGCCAGGATGCAGGAGCAGACATGGTGAGCGTCCAGCTGCTAGATGCAGAACAACGCGAAGCGTGAACTGCTGTCTGGGCGTGGTTTAAATAGCCCCCAAAGTAGTTCCAGGTAAGTATTCTTCCTCAGCCACGCCCGAGTGGTAAAATAGTCCCATAGGTAAAATAGTCCCTTTCAGACCTCAAGGAGGTCTGGATCCGGCAGCATGGTCTGCATCAGGTAAGTCCATCCAAGCACTCCCATAATGAGCCTGGCGCCTATGGTGCCAGGACTGATGCCTTCTATGAGCCTGGCGCCAAAGGCGCCAGGACAATGTCCAAAGAGCCCCTATAAGGGGTTGCTGGGTCCCTCCTTCGGGACATGTCTGCTTTCGGGGACGCTGGCCCTGAACTGGCTTCCCGGGAGTAGGCATCATGACAGCCAGGCTCTTCAACTTCAGGATTGGTTGGTGTCTTTCAACCTCAAGTATGCTTACTTTCATGTGCCGATTTGTCCAAAGCACAGGAAGTACCTGAGGTTCGCGGTTGGCGACTCACATTTTCAGTTTTGGTTCCTGCCGTTCGGATTGACCTCCGCCCGAGGGTCTTCACCAAGCTGATGGTGGTGGTGGCAGCGTATCTCAGGAAAGGGGGATTCATGTCTACCCCTACCTGGACGATTGGTTGATCAGGGCACCTTCTCCCGAGCAAGCCCTGGATCATCTGTCCGTCACTTGCCACTCCCTTCACAAGCTGGGCTTCTCCCTCAATTTAAAGAAGTCCCATTTGACACCTACCCAGTGGCTCCAATACATCGGAGCAGTGCCTGACACTTCCCTGGGATTGTTTGCCTCCCCATGTGAGGGCTCATCACATTCTGCAGATGGACACATTTCAACGTGCCCAGAGTCTCCCGGCGTTCAAATTCTTGAGGTTGCTCGGCCTCATGGCATCCTGCATTTTCCTGGTGCCAGAGGCCAGGCTGCGGATGAGATCTTTGCAGTGGGCGCTCAAGATGCATTGGTCGCAGTTCTCCTGCAGGATGTCGGATCCCGTTCAAATTCCGCCCTCGGACGCACAGGATCTTCTGTGGTAGGCCGTCGATGGCAATCTGATGAAGGGAGCTCCATTTTGGCAACCGTGGCCGGAGGTGACGATCGTGATGGACGCATCCCTCATGGGGTGGGGAGCTCATGCCAACGAGTTGACAGCCATCTGCCGTTGGTCTCTGTCGGAGTCCAGACTCCACATCAATCTGTTAGAGCTGCGGGCTGCTGGGCTAGCTCTGAAGGCTTTTCTGCCGTCTGTGCGGGGTGAGAATGTCCTGATTATGACAGACAATATGGTGGCCATGCACTACCTCAACAAAAAAGGGGGGCAGGGTCACTCCTGTTGTGCAGGGAGGCGATGCAGCTCTGGTTCTGGGCCATCCAGCAGGAAATTTCGATTTCTGCAGTTCATCTGGCCGGAGACGAAAACGCGGCAGCGGACGCTCTGAGCAGGCAGAGCATGGTCTCTCATGAGTGGGAGCTGGCTCAGGAAGTTCTGTTGGAGATTTTCGCCCTTCGGGGAACCCCACAAGTGGATGTCTTCACCACCAGTGTCAACCAGAAGTGCGAAAGATTCTGCTTGTGGGAATTTCCTCCAAGAGGACCTTTAGGGGGCGCGTTCGTAGTGGAGTCGTCCTTCCCACTGCTGTACGCGTTTCCTCCTGTCCCTGTCATTCCGCAAGTGTTGCTGAGGTTACGGAGGTTCGGTTCCCGGATGATCCTCATTGCTCCGGCATGGGCCAGGAGAGTGTGGTACCCGGACCTTCTAGACATGTCCATCTGCCCTCCATGCCGTCTTCCCTACTGAGACAATCTTCTCTCACGGGAGAGGGGTCGGGTTCTCCATCCAGAGGTCAAGTCTCTCAGCCTTCATGCTTGGTATCTGAAAGGTTAAGGTATAAGGATTGTGACCTCCCCGAAGACGTGATGGAGGTGTTGCTTTCGGCCAGGCGGCCCGCAACGAAATCCCTGTACCGTTGCCGTTGGAGAAAATTCTGCGACTGGTGCAGGGTACAGAATGTGGATCCTTTCCAATGTTCCATTCCTTTGGTTTTGGCCTTTTTGCTTTCCTTAGCCCACAAGGGCCTGCAACTGGGTACCATTAAGGGTTACCTGGCGGCGCTGTCTATATTTAAGCGCTCGTCTGAGGAATGTTCTTATTTTAAGATTAGTTTGATTTCCCAGTTTGTAAAAGGGCTAACATATGTGTTTCCACCGTTGCCTTTCCAGGTGCCGGGATGGGATTTGAATTTGGTTTTAAAGTTCCTGATGGGAGCTCAGTTTGAGCCCTTACATTCTTGTCCGTTGCGACTGTTCTCCTTTAAAACTATTTTTAGGTGCGGTTGCTTCTGCACGCAGAGTGAGTGAGTTGCAGGCACTTCACTGTGTTCCATAAGGACAGGGTCGTCATTAGGGTGCGGCCTTCTATTCTTACAAGGTTGTGTCGGAATTCCATTGGAGCCAGAAGGTAATTATTCCGGTGTTTTAACCTCCTCCACATCCTGGTGAGGAAGAGGAGAGGCTCCATAGGTTGGATACTAGGAGAGCTTTGAGTTTCTATGTCTCACGGATGTCCCGAGTCAGAGTGGACGATCAGCTCTTTGTTGGTTATGTTGGAAGGCGTTTAGGTCAGGATGTTTCCAAGCAGACCTTGTCCAGATGGATCATTTTGATGATCTGAGTGTTACCGGTTGGCGGGAAAGGACCCTCCAGTAGGCTTACGGGCTCACTGTACTTGGGGGTATGGCGGCCTCCACTGCTCTGCAGAGGGGCGTTCTGATTCGCAATATTTGCAAAGCAGCCACATGGGTCTCTGTCCACACTTTTGTGAGACACTATCCCTTGGACTCCATCCATGGGCAGGATTTGGCCTTTGGTAAGGCAGTCCTGTATTCAGCAATTTGATTGGGCATTCTAAAATTCTAAATTTGTAAGTTCCTTTCCCACCTCCATACGTTGGTACTGCTTTGGGAGTCTGTCATAGATGTGGAATATGTCAGAGGACACAATCCCCTCGAAGAACAATTTACTTACCCTATCTGGTAACGTTCTTTCGATGGGATGTTCCTCTGACGTATTCCACATCCCACCCTCCCAGCCTGCCCCTCTACAGAATTTCTTATGCGATTGCAGCTTACGTTTCCGCAAGGCTTTCTGCAGTCATACTGGCAGGAGTGCCACACCTTCTGGGAAAAAACTACAACTGAGGCTACGGGTGCAGTGCGTCCTATATATAACATCCGGCGATGTTGACCCTCGATGGAGGCCCTCGAGGGACAACGTGTCGACGTCATCGACGCAGAACGCCCACGCCGAAAAAAATGCCGAAGCAGCACAGCTGTGGTCATTACCTGTCATAGATGTGGAATACGTCAGAGGAACATCCCATTGAAAGAACGTTACCAGATAGAGTAAGTAACTTGTCCTTCTATCCCATATGAACGCAAACTGTTTATTAAGACTTCATCGATATTCACAATAATCTTCATGCCCAGGATCCAGACGGAAACAAACACTAAATGGTTACAAATAACCAGATGGGAGCTTTTGCAGACAATCCACACCAGCATAAAGGGATTGAATGCTGTCAAGGAAGAGCTGAGAGCCATAAGACTGATGACTCTGCATAGCAGTTATGTCCTGGACATGATCACAGCTATGAATGGAGAGGTTGTTGCCAAAATTGGATACTCATGTTGCACATTCATACCGTCTCACAACGACCAGAATGGCACCTTGGCAGAGCCCATAACAATGTTGACAAACCTACACGTCAAGATGGAACACGAAGTGGAAGACATTGGTGATGACAGCTGGTTTGGATTGATTTTCTCATGGATTCCACAATGGATGGCGAACATTTTCAAGCTGCTTGGAGCCCTATTGGTGATCACGTTTGGATTCTGTGTGATCAGGATAATCATCGCACAATGCAAAAAAACTGCTAAGAAGTCAGTAGGAATGAAGATTGTGATTGATGTTGAATCAGGAGTGGAGCCTAAGGAGCTGACAAATGAAGAAATCAGAGACTACGTCAAGGCCAGTATGCATGCACCTGAGGGAACGAAGTTCCTATATCCAAGGAACCACAAGAAGTATGTGGGGAAATGGATGCAGCCCCAAATGAAAATGCATGCTTATGACTTGGAGTGTTGATGAGCATGTGAAATCAGCAGGTCGTCTGAAAGGAGTCCTAAAGATATGGGTATCAAAGAAGCATTGCTTCAGACGAGGATGTCTTGATGTGAAAAATGATGAGCGAGTGGTAGATGAATCGCCCAGAGGGGCGGAGTGTAGAGAAGGAGCCAAGTACCCCCACCAAAAGCTCTGCCCCCATGCTGCCTTTATGTTGGGAACCAGAAATTGCAACATGTGCAGTACCAGTAAGGATGCCTGTAACACAGAATCATGGAAACAAGGTATCCATGAAGAAAACCATACATACATGCACAAAGACATAGTATTCTTTTGGAAGAAGTTCCAGAGGAAGTGTGCATTTGAACAAGAAAAGAGTGGTGACGTCATGCGGAACAGAAGATGACGCAGCTGGAAAAGATGCACGAGGCAGAAGAAAATAGACATTCTATAAGCTCTGAAGAGAAGATGGTAAAAATTAGCAACATTTCGGGCTCGAGATGAAGATGCTCATGTTACAGAAGCTCTAAATCGGTTTACACTTGTACAGACGCAGTAACGCAAGTGAACAAAGTAATCTTAAGGCTGGCTACATAGTGAATAGTTTTGCAGCGATGCACCAATAGGAATGTATAGAAACTGGATATTCCACAATGCACTTTAAAGCTAGGCTGAAACCCGTGATTGAAAAGAGTTTTCAGTGTGGCGTAGGTGGAAAATTACTGATGGCGAGAGATAAATTCGAGAAAGGCTTGGCTGGCCCAGCACCAAGAAGATGAGGCCACTATGAGCCTGGATGTCCACCCAGTAGTTACAATGAACGTGAGAAAGAAATAACTTGTGTTTGAGGTGGAATAGAAAAACACTGAAGGCGTCAAGAGTTGATCATTTAATAGAATTAAATGCTGCAAAAGGCTTGAAAATGCAGTATCCAGTCACGTGATCAGATCAAAATAGACATTGGGTCGAGCTACACCGAAACCAAGAAGATACTCCCTTTATTTCTCAGGCGCAGAGAGCCTCTACAAGGCCAAGTTCAAAGCTTAATTGACTGGCAGACTGCAAAAGTGACGATAGATGTGGGGCTAATTGGAAAGGGAGGCATGATCACACCGTCTTTCCATCCACCTTCTATGGTAGCCTGCGTGCTGCTAGCATGTGGAATATTCCAGAGGGGTACAAAGGTGCCAAACCAATGGTAGGGAGCCACGTATCAGAGAGCCCTATAGTTTGTATAACCAGTGAAGTGTCGAGTATTAGAGTGACATGAAGATGCCGTGCACTTGGGATGGGCTTAGTTGCGCACCTGACAGTAGAGACCCAATCACTTCCCCTGTTAGTGTGGAACGTATACGTAGATGTTCCCTGTAATCCTATCACATCCCCAAGTAGGTTTTTGTAGTTTGCCACATAGTGTGACGTCACTTATGACAAGTTTTTGCTATAAAAATACTGTTTTTTATTAAATCCTTTGAGAAATCGAGTGAACGTCCGTTGATGTCCCTTTTAACTCCCTGTTTTAGACAATTGTAAATAAAACAGCACCGTTTTGCCAACTTCCTTGGTCGGTTTGATTATTGATGTTTGAGTAACTTCTGCAGCCCCATCCATCTCAAAGTATTGCTACCTCGTTTTAAACGGCCCTAGGTAACTGAGTTCAAAGGTTTTATGTTAGTTATGTACTGCTGTTCATTCTGGAATTAAGAGAATGGGCTAGTAAGAAGTAGAACATGTTATCTCAGAACATTTTTAAGTGCCAACAGCAAAGGTTTTGAGCCTTATGCTCGATCCGCATTCTTTTTTTCTCGTGAATGTGGAAAAACTCTTAGCCATTAGATTCAGTGGGAAAGTCAGAATTCTCTTTTAATTCTGTGGGCAGAGAGATCCTATTTGGAAGGAGGCAGCGTACCAGCTAAGGAAACAGATGTTGGTGTTTCTGTGTGCCCTGGAAGTATATGTAAGGTGAATGGGGGATGATGGAGTGAGGGGTGAATAAAGGTGAGTTTTAGAATAAACTTATATTGAGCATGCATAGTAAGGGGACTTCCGTTCACTAAAGTGGCATGCATACTTTTTTCAGCCTTAAGTAGTATTTACTATGTAAAAATTGGCATTATTTTAGCATTCTTTGTAAAAATGAATGCACATTTTGAGATGAGGTCATCATCCCAGAATGCGCTGTTTTTTGACAGACTAGTAAATAAAGCCCATTCACCCAGTAAATAGATTTGAACTATAAAAACACGTGAAAGTTATAGTGCATTGTGGTGGGTCATAAGGAGGACACAGCCACTGAGGACAGTATCACCATATTTTTATTAAAGAATAAGAATAAGTCTCATCTTTCCCTATCGCAATGAGATGTTCCCTACCTATTTTACTTACTAAGGTACTTGTCAGTGAATGTCCAAAAGGAATAAGTCTGCTGTCCAAAACTAATCCTAACTGACCCTAGCATTAGTTTAATCAAATGAAGCTTGGAGAATGACTGTCTTCTCCTGATGATTGTGCTTCTGCACTTGTATTCCCTTCTTTAACAGTTCTTCTAAATATACCAATTTCAAATAGTCTGTCGTTATCCTTTGTATCAGTTCCTGTAACTCCGTTATAGGGTGTTTCTCACCTCTTTAGTATGGGTTTTCCTTGCCCTTGTCTCAATGCTTTGGTCTGTTTTAGAGTTTTCTGAATATTCTTGTCTAGTGCCTTCTCCTCTGGGGCTTTGGCTTTCCAAATAATTATAGTTCACCTTTTCCTGGTATGGACTCTCTTGTACAATGTTTATCCTAGGGACATCTCTGGTCTTTAGTTCACAGTAATCTCTCTCTTCTGTTATGTTCCACTCTGTTTCTTAGATAATGGGTTATTTTCCCCTCTTCCCAATGTAGTGATATTCCAATTTTATTTCTCTCACTCTCAGCAGTTTCGATGCTTCTCTTTATCACCTTAATACAATTCAAGTTCATCAACTTAGTCTTCACGCTTTAGTCATTTGTACTGGGACGTGTTTCTCTGATTCTTTGCAGAGTCCCTTTTAACTTCTCAGTCTTCCTGTTCTTCCCATTACATTCACTATTGCAGGGGAACTTTTGTGTTGCCTGTGGATACTGGGAATCTTCTCCTTCCTTCCATTTGCTATTCGGTTTGCCTTCCATGGTGTCTGTTTCTTCTCGATACCACTATGGGTAAACAATCTATTTGTTGCTTCCTACTTGAGGTGGTGTCGGCGTCGTTGAACAGGCCCCACCACCAAGCTTTCCACCCCAGCTGTCTAGGCTTCTAGCTTCTCATGCACGCCAAGCTTCCAAGGCTTCCTTCTCCTGCTTGCAGCAGTTCTTAACTTTGCAGGCTTTGCGGTCTGCATCAGCTCCACCTCCATCAGGTGTTCTACGCACAGGGGACCTCCCCGTCAACATCTGCCTCCCTCCCTCTCTCTCACGTCTTCCTTTGTCTTGTCCTCTTCAACACATTTGTTGCAGTTAATTGGAGATGTTTATTTAAAAGGAGAAAAACTCTTTCGTTTGGGTAACGGCATAAATTCACTTTCTCTTCGTCCCAGTCTTGGCACTTGCAATTATTCTGTGTATTAGATAGCCCCAAATATGACATCATGTGAACAGCATTAGGGAGTTTCTCACGGGAATCGAAGTCTTTGTCCCCAAAAGGGCAGTTTCTACCGGTGAGGCCCCACTTGCCTCGACCCCTAGAGAGGTTGAAGTGGAGCAGGCTCTACTGCCTAGCCTCACAGGGCAGGGTCTGTAACGAATTCCCTCAATTTGTTACAGCACACACTAAAGCATTGAGTATAGGTATAGCGAAAGGACTTCTGTTCACCAAGGTGAACAGAAGTCTTTCTACTTATTCTTTGCTTGATATATGTCATTTATAAAGCGCCTGTGCACAAGTGTTTCTAGGCGTGACATTGCATATTCTTATACGGGCAAATGCTAGCATGTTGGGTCCAAGTATCACAGGGATGTTCTTACAGGGGCAATTGCTGGCATGTTGCAGGGGGAAAGCCATTCCAGCTGTTTCCTTACATTATCAAATGCTGCCATGTTAGGACCAAACCATCACAGGTGCCTCTTTTCAGGGACAAATGCTGGGAATTTGGTGGGAAGCCATCGCAGGCAATGTTCCCTCTAACCTGTGTGCATGAGCGCTTGCCCAGCTTCCCTCTGGGTGTCGCTAGGAGGAGTTTTAGCATCGCACAGACAATTCCACCTTCTCAAGAATTAATAACCTACAAGCCCTAGCAATTACCCGACATTTGGTTTCTCAATTTAATAAAGCTAAATTATAGTAACTAGTCTTGATATTCTGGTCTAGCCTATTTACATCACCATAGGGTGCAAGCATGTCCTCAAAAATCTTAAAACTCCAAAACAGAATAAACCCTCAAGTAGTTAAAAACTAAAATGAACATCTTTCTCCAGGAACAGAAGATGTAATGAACAAAGATATGCCTGAATATATTTACCAAATAACATTCCTCCCACCATGACTCTTATACTTGACTCTACCACTCTTATTCTATATGACAAACTTCCACCCAAGACCCCATTTAGATGTTACTGGACAACCTTGAATATGCCTGTGTTGGCTCTGCGAAAGGTTACCAGACTTGTACCTACTTCCAGTTGTTTTATGTTTGTTGTAACATGAACGCTCAATCACCAGAATATCTGTTACTCTTGGTGCCTTAGCAAAAGCTTCATCCACACTGTCACCTCAAATATCTATACTATTCTGCATGTAAGTAGGCTACATGGCTGCTCATCCTAGGCTTCCTATTCTTTGTACAAATGTCACACAGGTGCTTTGAAGCAGTACCCTTGCAAATGAACGCATTAACTGAAATAAATAATAATTTGCCCTTTACAAATTTTGAATAGGCAAATGTCAGACTCAGCCTCTCCTACTTTAGCATTGCTAACAATACACAATAGGTGGAGTGCAACATTTTATACCATTCACGTGGCCTGCAAGGGATTATGGGTATGGGATATGCCTGGCAGTACTCATACATAGTATTAGGGCAACAGACATTCACAGATACAATGCTTTTCACACAATATGCTTCCATTCCAAGTTTTCAGAGTTGCATTAGGCATAGACCTAACACTCTGCTATGGAAAACTTGTTTCACTGAGCACTTTTATAATCCTACCCAACAGAAATGGAGTGGGGGGATGTTGCAAACAATCTTGTGCGCACTGCAGAATAATAGTGTGTGCAAGTTCCTGACTTTTTCTTGAACTGCACATAGTATCATGGTGAATCTTTAAATGTGTTTTTCTTGAAAGGTTTTGTGGGTGTGCCAATATCCCAGTGGTCTTTTACAGCTACAATCCCTCTCTTTTTACAGAACCCGGTCAATGAGTATTGGAGGCTAGCACATGAGCCTCGGAAGGAGTAGGTGGCTGGAGAGGATAAACAGGCAAACGAGAACACTCCTTGGGGTGAAAAACAAATAGGCAGCAAAAAGACAAGTCAGATGTTTTGATATTACAGTACCGTCAAGGAAATGTGTTTGAATTTAATGCTAGGTGTCATGAACCACTACCCTGCATTGTCTCTTTGGCGCAAGTGGAAGAGAATGGTGATAAGGCATATCTATCCCTCTTCCAAGATGGCACTGAATTGTTCCCTGGTAGTGAATTACCTTCAGCAGTCTAGCTCTTTTCAAAATAGCCACCAGCAAACTGACACGTTGGCCAGAAACACCCAGCTGGCTCGATGTGTTGCTTCTCTCTTGACTTTAACGCTCATATAAGTATATTCAGGTTCCATAGCGTTCCTGGATTTTTCTCTTTTATATATTTCTTCCGTTCCATCTTCTTCTCCGCTCCCTCCCCCTTTTTCTTGTTTCCTTGCTGGTTTGCCTTTCATCGTGGGACATCAGAACTGGGCCTCTCTTGTTGTTCTTCTGTGCAGCACATTCGCCAGTATTGCAGTGACTTGTGTTTTATCCAGCTCAACGCGTTCACCAGTAAGGCCGTGACTTATGTGTTTGATGCTGCATCTGCTGCCTTTCTGTTCTCTGCATAGCCCCGCTTCCTTCGCTCTGCCGAGCTACCGTGCAGCATTACTTATCGCTGTCTCACCCGCTCTGAGACTCTATCCCCCTGCTCTTTCGAGCATGAGTATTATTTTCCCCCAGTCCTGCTAGCTCTTTGCTGTGCCATACCTGAGCCAACTTCAGCGATCAATCTGCGCTCTGGCTGCCTCTTCTCCTTTATGTCATCCATATTAACAGTGTCTCTCTCGCATGTCTATATTATCAATTCAGTCCGTGAGAGGCAGCTTTGACAATATCTTGCTAAGTTCTCTTTGCACAGTGGAAGCAGCCTCTGATTTCACCCTTCCTTCAGACTTCTAAGCTCCTCACTATTGTTCTGTTGTTCTGGTACATTTGTGGGAACTTACAGCTGATTTGGGATCCTACTCCCAGCGCTTTCCAGCCTGTACTCCTAGAGTGATGCACATCTACAAAACTTCACTTTGACTGCAGAGGAATCTCTCCTAAGGTGCAGTCGCCCTGTATTTGATTGTGTTTTATTCCCCAGGAGGGTTTCCCAGATTCCCCACCGGACTCTGTTCCCCACTTTCAAGAGACGGGTGTGGAGTGTGGAAGGCTCCCCATTCTCACAATTGGCAGACGCAACCATGCACAGGTAAGACTGTGTTTCTTTAAAAATTACACTTTGTGGTCATAACACTAGGAAACTCTAATAATAGTCTAGGAAACGGCACCTTCTGTTTCTTTTTATGCTCAGCTGCTGAGGGCTTTTCAATATAATCATCTGTTCTGTGTTTAGTACCTCTAGCATCCCCTCGCATCTTGTTTCACTGATAAGTTAATTGCAGAAGAGGGGCTCCTAGTTACAGGAGAAGGCAGCATTGCTGCTCTCAACCAAAAAGGCAAATCTGTGATTTTCTACAAAGGAGCTCCATAAGAAACATCAATGAGTCTCTTGTTGAATTTCTTGTAGGCTGTGGTGAGGAGCAGTGGGCAAAACATTAGGATGTATTATGTGCCCTGTCATTTCACCTGTTATGTGAGGAGTACCATGAGGGTGCTGTTTCGATTTTACTTCCTACTTGTAATCAAATGATTTTTCAGGGAATTAAAAAATAATTAGCTTTGCCACTAGGGACACAGATGTTCCTTCCTCTTAAAGTTTCTCTTGAAATCGGGCAGTAATAGAGTTCCTGCCTATGCCACTCATAATTCCATTTAGCATAGTGCTGTAATGTGCACCTTTTATACTGACGTGTAAAGAATTGCAATGGTTCCGGAAGGGGACATTACCTTGCAAACTCTTAAGAGATAACAGCTCACTAATTCTCCAGCATCTGGTCTTGCATGGATTCACACGCTCATTAATATTCCCCATCATCAGATCGCGAATCCTTGATAAAAAGAAAGCTTTTTTTTTATTTTTTTTTATTGTATATTGGTTTGAAAAAACCTTTACAAATTTTCATTATCAAAACATAAAATTGTACAAAAATACATTTTATCATTTTTCATCTCCATTTTAAAACATCATTTTACACATATAATAAGCATTTTACACCCGACAACTAAAAGGACTCACATACAAGTCTTCAATTCTTTTCTTTCTGCTAAAAAAAAAAAAAATTACGGTAATTAAGATTCTTTGATTTTTCCTCATCCATAATTGGAGACCTCAACTGTACATAATTCCCTTTTCCATCTAACTACATACATTTGGTCATTTTTCCCAGGGATATATCCGTGTGACCACCCATGACAGATTTCCATCCTTCTATGTAACTTTGCATACATTTGCCAAAAACGCTATCACCCTTATTTTTAGTATGATATTACGACCATGTAGCATTTCAAACCAGATTTGCTCTCTAAATACACACAAGGTATCTGTGACAAATTCAGCAAAGTAGGCAAGTCTTTCATTCTTTAGCATGGTACAGCCTAACAGCAAATGTGACAAAGATTCAGGAAGATCTTCAGACTTGCAGAATCTACATACTTTCAAATTCTGTGGGATCAATTTTCTTATTGCACATATTTCATTGGTATTCATTACATTCATTCTGAATCTCATAATACTGTATCTCAAATTCCGTGAAGGACATTTTACTAGGTATTGCTCAGGTATTGGGAACCATTTCCGGACCGATAGTACTTGCGCATACAGTTTTGAGTTTATTATTACAGAATTATTCGCAACCCAATCAAAGGCTTGTTTTGATTTTATCAGGTCTTTTTAAGAGGACATTCACTGTAACACCCATATTTCTCAGGATCTTTTCCACCTCTGCCTTCAAGTTAGACATATATGTCCCCGTATCATTCCTACAAACTTGGTATATTGAATTCTGTTTGGCAAGAACACATTTTCTATAAATCATTGCTTTTTTGCAATCCATGCAGCATTTTAATGAATTAAAACCAAACTCATATCTTATTAACTCCATCGGTATACATTTTGGCAGAAAAAATAGTAGCTTTTTCCAAATTCTTGATTCAAAACTTTTTAGCTGTAAAGCTTCTTTCTCTGGGTAGAATTCAAGACCATAAGACAGTCTTGGTACCACCTTCATTAGGTAGAAATCTCTACAGGCATTCATCGAAAATGTACCATACTTGCTTTCAATAACTCTCATTTGGTTTGCCGCATCAGTGGTTTTTGCTTCCAAACATTGTTTCACAAAACTATATGACATATTACTAACAAAAGAATAACCCAAGTACTTGAATGCATTCTGTAGGGGGACTGCGATACCCTCAACATACCAAACCGGATTTGCACATTTCTTTTTACTTTCACCTAGGTTAATTACCACTGTTTTCTGCGGATTAATTTTCAATTTCAGATCACTTATAAATCTAACAAAAGCATCAATAAGCCTCTGAAGACCAATTTTAGTTCTGTCAAAAAGAATGAAATCGTCCGCATAAGCCAACCATTTAATCTCAATTCCACCAACCCTGGGGGATAATAGGCCCGCAGGGTCCAGTCTAGCATTCGCACCAGAGACGTATAGGTTAAATAAGATTGCTGCCAATGCGCAGCCTTGTTTCAAACCATTCTTTGCATGAATTTCCTTAGACATCAGTCCATCATTATTAAGTCGCACCTTTAGAGTTGTGTTTGAATACAGGTGCATGATCATGGAAAGTAAGCCGCCCTCTATGTTTAACCTTGCCAATTTCTGCCATAAAAGAAGCCTATCCACCGTATCAAATGCAGCCGAAAGGTCCATTGAGGCAGCATAAATTGGTCCATTCCCCTTTTTGGATCTTTGATTCTGCATAATTGTAAGTACTAAGCCCCCAGCATCAGTTCCTAAGTTTTTACGAAAACCCATCTGTCTGATATCTAGTATATCTTTTTCTTCCATCCATTTTAATAGACTCTCTAGAATTATGGCCGAAAAGATCTTTGTCTCTATATTTAATAAAGATATTGGTCTGTAATTAATCGTACTCTGTCTGTTCCCTTTTTTATAGATCAGGATTACGTAAGAAACTTTCCAGGAAACTGGCATAGTTTGCGTCTCAATTACATTTTTAAATAGTATGTGGAGTATTTTCGCCCACATCCTTTCATTCTGCTTTATCACCGGCATGGACAGATTATTGGGTCCCGGGGTGCCGGAGGCTTTCATTTTCTTTATTATGGATAATATTTTTTCCACAGAGACATCAAGGGACCATTGACAGGTCGTCTTTTCAAACATATAATCCTCATTACCCGAGCGAGCATACAACTTCTCAAAGTGTTCACACCATACCTTTTCACTGATTGGATTAGTGTTTAATTGGGTTTGAGTGATCTCAGTACTATTGATGATGGCCCAATAATTTCGCGAGTTGCTTTCCTTCATTGCATTCAACATTTTTTCACCATCCTTCTGTAATAAGTAGGCTTGATGATGCAGCCTCCAGTTCCTATAGGCTTGACGTCTCCGTCTACATTGCTCCCTTACATCCTCAACAGGTAATTTTTGTTTTTTTATGACACGGAGATCTTTGTTCAACCATGCCCTTTGCATCTTAATCTCAAGATCAAAGGCGTGCCTATGATTTTTATCTTTTAGCGCTATTCTGGCTGTTGGTTGCTCCACCTTGGCCATGATTGTACCCAAGAGCTCACTAAATTTGTCACCCGAGTATTGGGTCTTTTTTACCTCCATAGTACGTTTCTCAAAATCATGCATCATCATAGCATTAAATTTCGCTGTTTTTAACATGATCCACTTAATTCTCGAACCTCTGACATTAACAGTTGTTTGGGCACAATATGCTTTGGTAAGGTTATTTTGTTTCTTTATATTTATGTTCATTGATAACATTGCATGATCACTTTCTAAATTGTCTTCCACATGCATACTGGTCCTATTACCAATTAGATGTTCGCTTGCGAAAATGAAATCAATAATTGAGAAAAGTCCACGCGCCTTCCAAGTGGGTTTGTCATTAAACAACCGTATCAGCCCCCATGAGTTTGCAAAGTTACACCATAGGGCTCCTCTCTTTCGTTTATTATCTAGTCGCCTTCTTTGGTTGCAACACCCACTTAATCTTGCTGCTCTTTCGCTACTTGTTACATCGCAATCCGCATTTAAATCGCCTGCTAGAATTATCAAACCATTTGGGGTAGCCACTATCCATTCATCTAGCAGTACATTCAGGTCGTACAACAATTTTTCAAGCATACGATCATCATTTTCCACATCATTCCAATAGATATTAATGATCATGAGGTGAATAATGTTCTCTTTAGTTAGGATTTTAAAATTGGCCATTAGGCATGACTCATGTACATGCGTCTCTTTTATCAAAGATATATCTGGGTCATTACGGTACGCAAGCGCCATGCCACCCTTCCGGCGACCTCTCGTGCCCTTCGTACCAGGCAAACAGAGGACAACAAATCCGTCCCAGAGAAGTGAACCACATGCCCAAGTTTCCTGTAACAAAACAAAGTCAAATTTCTCTAAATTCATACATACTTTTTTGTTTTGTACCAGGTGTGTGTGTCCTCTAGAATTCCAGGATATCAATTTAAAAAAGCTGTCATCGCTAAAGGGATTTACCCAATCCCTTTAGTTGTTCCAAAGTATCTCTAAGAGAGTTCGCCATCAATCTCCATTCATCCATTTCACTTAGGGTTAAATGCTCACCTCCTGCTTGATTCGCCGCCCTATATTTCTCTCTTGTATTATTATTTCGGGGGTATTGCTCCACATATCTCACACGTGTATTCTCACCATGATCAACATATTCATACGTATCAAACCCCCTCTTTTGCAGGGCCCCGGCTTCCTTGAGTATAAGAGCTCGCACCATGGGCGAAGTGATCACTAAACGCACAAAATCCATCCTATGAGGATCAATAAAGTCCACTAGCTGAATATCGCATGAGGATACAAGAGTTAATTCTGGTATCTCTCTAAACAAATTCAAGATATAAGATCTATTTAAGATGGGATGATATCCATCATCAAACACATAATATACAATCAAACTTGGTTCACTAGATTCTTCAGGCCGCCTCACTTTATCATATAGATTACCATTCAGATTTTTCCTATTTGCATAATTATCATATGCCATGTCCTGCATTCGATAATGGTGCACCTCGCGCTCCCTAGTAGCGTCTTCATGAGGAGAACTGGTCGCCTCCTGTATACTCACTTCAAGCCTAGGTTTTCCCCAGGACTCTTTACTCGGTTCATTATTTCTATTGTTAAGCGACATATCATTTTCTGTGATTGCATTTTCTAAAGCGGGCAGTCTTCCTGCTTTATTTGACAAAATTTCCTGAATTATTTCTCTCACACTTGAAACAGTCAAGGGCTGTTCTTTTTCCTCTGTGTCTTCTTTTTTAGATTGTACGATGTCACTCATTGACCTTATTTCTGGTACAGGCATTCGTGCTGGGCTATCTCTCCTCTTCTCTGCAGGGATTCGTTTTTCTTGAACCCCTTTATTTGTGCACGTCTGCTCTATAGGCAAGAATTTGTTACTAATTCTCTCAAGACTTCTCGCTTCCATAGATCTATCTCTTTGAGCACCCTTAAGCTCGTCATGTATTGTTCTTAAGCTACTAGCATTCTCGACAATTTCCATTGACTTATCGTTCCCGTTCGGCTCGCTGAAGGGTGTCTTTGTACGCATCCGAGCATCCGGGTTCTTGAATAAATCAAAGATATCCAGCATGCCCAGTTCTAAATTTTTCAAGTTAGTATCAATTCTATCAGTGACTATTTTATTTTTCATAGCATCTGATAAGTTGTTGACCGCATCAGAGTAGCTTGACACCTTTGGCTCATTAATAAGCTCTGTGTCAAGGATCGAAATCAAACTGGGATCAGTGATTGAGCCATTACCAGAGCTCGGTTGGGCATTATTCCCCTCAGACTTGTTGTTCGTAGAGTTTATACAGGTGATTCCTAACTTCGACCCTTTTCTCTTAAGCTTATCAGCGTCCATACATGCATCAACCCCATCCTTTGTCTGTCCTGTAGCTGAGTTCACTCCCCGTGCTGAATCAGGGTTACGTGTCTCAATATCACTCAAGGACTTTAAGGCAGATGCATTCATGGCCTTTAGAGCACGAGCCTGTTTTTGTCTATTTTTTTTCATTTTTTTTTAGAGATCCTGACATTAAATATATCCGCCACTCTGATAGGAGCATTGGCGGCAGCAGGAATATGCAAATCTCCCGTCAAGCTATCCTTCTTCCTAGTATTGTGCACCTCGATAACACTCTGTTCAATGTCTCCCGTATCTGAACTAGGGAGAATCAGGTGTAACTCATCCGCGTCCTGATCCCCATTGTTCAGTGTATTAGGTGTAGTATTGAGGGCGCCTTCTCCTGACATTAATTTCCATTTTTTCATATTTTCAGCTAGCATTTCCGGGAAAGCTGTCAAGGCAAGCAAGATTTCTTTTAGAGTATGAGTCTGCGACTTAATTTCTTTTAGTATGAGATCCTGAATCTCATCCTTTCTCTCTGATCTCGGAGATCGACTGGGCTCACTTAGAGCTTCCTCTACATTTCCTATGTTCCGTACTTCATTCGAACATTGTGTAGATGAATCAAAGTGTTCAGATAAACCCAGTAAAGTTATTTCACCAGAGGTAAATATGTGAGGTGTGTCAATAAATGAGACAGTATCCAGTCTCTGCTCTTCATTGAACAGGGACTGAGAGGAGACGGGGATCACATCATTCAGATTTTCAGCAATTAATCTGTCGGATTCATTTTGGGCACATTCAATTAGGTCCTCATCCGAATCGGAGGGTAGTGGAAGAGCTATTGCAATAGCATGCGCCATGCTCATACGGCGCGTTTTTATTATATTCATTGCTATAGCTGGGTCTCTTTTACCCCTGGCAAACTTCCTTTTCATTACTAAGCTTATGATCTGTGTCGAAAAAACCGTACCTTCAATCAAGCATACACACGTGATTACCTTCGCGTACCTTACTCAGATCGACTTCTTTCCCTCCAATAGATGTTTTACCTTTGTCAACTGGCTGCCCTGTTGTTAAGTCTTCGTACAGGCCTTCGATTATATAATTCAGCACACACACGTATGCACAACTGCACACCGCACAACGCAGCAAACAGCCAACAGCCGTACTTCGGGTACTTCCCAGGTACGCGCGCAGGTGCGCAGTGACCAGCGTATTTGACGCTACGAGTGGGCGGGGTCAAGGCGTGATTGCAAAAGAAATGGCCAATCAGAGCATCTGAAAGAGGAGAGGCAAAGCATCAGAAACAAACACACCTCGTCCTCTTCCTTATTATTCAGAACCGTTATAACAGATAGCTTTTAGCTATTAAAGTTTAGCTATTAAAGTTTATACGTCATGCACCTCAGAGTCAGGCAACTTCCGTGTTGCCTTTATGTACGTCCTGACCGCTTCTTCTACAAGGTATTTTGACGCCGCGAAGAACGGCGCCTCAGTGGCGTTCTTAATCCAGCAGTCCGAGCTGTCCCAGCGTTCCCAGCCAACAGCCGTACTTCGGGTACTTCCCAGGTGCGCGCGCAGGTGCGCAGTGACCAGCGTATTTGACGCTACGAGTGGGCGGGGTCAGGGCGTGATTGCAAAAGAAATGGCCAATCAGAGCATCTCAGAGTCAGGCAACTTCCGTGTTGCCTTTATGTACGTCCTGACCGCTTCATCTGCGAGGTATTTTGACGCCGCGAAGAACGGCGCCTCAGTGGCGTTCTTAATCCAGCAGTCCGAGCTTTCCCAGCCAACAGCCGTACTTCGGGTACTTCCCAGGTGCGCGCGCAGGTGCGCAGTGACCAGCGTATTTGATGCTACGAGTGGGCGGGGTCAGGGCGTGATTGCAAAAGAAATGGCCAATCAGAGCATCTCAGAGTCAGGCAACTTCCGTGTTGCCTTTATGTACGTCCTGACCGCTTCTTCTACGAGGTATTTTGACGCCGCGAAGAACGGCGCCTCAGTGGCGTTCTTAATCCAGCAGTCCGAGCTGTCCCAGCGTTCCCAGCCAACAGCCGTACTTCGGGTACTTCCCAGGTGCGCGCGCAGGTGCGCAGTGACCAGCGTATTTGATGCTACGAGTGGGCGGGGTCAGGGCGTGATTGCAAAAGAAATGGCCAATCAGAGCATCTCAGAGTCAGGCAACTTCCGTGTTGCCTTTATGTACGTCCTGACCGCTTCTTCTACGAGGTAGTTTGACGCCGCGAAGAACGGCGCCTCAGTGGCGTTCTTAATCCAGCAGTCCGAGCTTTCCCAGCCAACAGCCGTACTTCGGGTACTTCCCAGGTGCGCGCGCATATGCGCAGTGACCAGCGTATTTGACGCTACGAGTCAAAAGTTTCGCTTTAGAGTGAAAACTGCTTATCTCCACTATATTCAATCATTGTCCTTTGGGTCATACTGCCCCCAGCCAATCACACTCGCCCTCCTATGCTCCACCCCTGGTGGCCGTCTTCAGATTTTTACAGCTCGTTTCCTGTGTTGGGAGTCCTTTACATCGCTCCTCAAAATGTGTGGATTTCTATCTATTTTTTGGATACTTTCGATAGTTTTCTTCCATCTCTTCTTCATCTACCGTCATGTAGTGATTACCGGGACCCATTGCCGGCGAATATAGTCTTTCCATCGTTCGATCTTCCCTCCGTGACTTCGACGGGCTTGGGCCTACATCTCACCTCAACCATGTCTGATGTGGCTAAGAAGAGTCTCTTCTGGGCCTGCGAATCCTGTGGCCTGAAAAACATTTTCATTGAGATCGGCAACCCAAGTGCCTTTGTCTTCACTCGGATCACAATACAGACAGATTCAAAATCTGCTGCGGCTTCTCGTTGAAGACCAGGAAGGATCGCCACTGGAGGTTAGTGGCTTGGATCAACCTGGAGAAGGCCTCCGACGCAACCTCTGGGCGCAGTCATGCCTCATCCAGTACCAGCAGATCCCATGAGCGTGCTCCCTCTGAGAAGTAGAGGTACCAGGAGAGATCTCCGTGGCATAAGCCATACCAACCGTTTGACCCTCCATGGCGTTTCAACCAGCTCCTGCCCTGGCTGCGCCGTTCACACACCAACCGGCACCAAGGGATACGTCACTGGCCATCCTCACCACCATGCACACTTTGGCGGAAATTTAGCAACATCTGCCTACTGCTCTTGCGCCTTGTTCAGCCCAAAGTCATCCCAGGCCACCAGCTGGGAGTTTTCCCAGGGCAAGGCGTCTGGATCTGGACTTGATGCCTTGACTCCAGTGGAGGAATAGTCGTTGCGCACAGACACTGACATGAATATCGGTACTACTCACACTGGTGAGTATGAGGATTATGTCCCCGCTGACGGGGAACATCCGGACATTGACGAGTATGCCAGAGCTTCACCACCAGACGAAATTGGCTCCTTCCATGCCATCATCTCAAAGGTGTCCAAAATCTTCAGTCTGGTGCGAGAAGATAAGAATGAGTAAGGTTTCCTCTTTAAACGACGTGAGTCCTCAAGGAAGACCTTTGTGTTAGGTATATTGTTGGACAGAGTTTGGGAGGACGGATTGTCCATTATGAAAACACCAAGTACCACACCATCAAAGCGGGACAGGCTGGAGAAGAAATACTGGGTCCCAGATTCAGCTCACAGGTTTCTCAGGTCGCAGCCTTCACCAGATTTGGTATCTTCCGCCGCCAGGAAACAATGGTCCAATCCCTTGTTCTCGTCCATGGTGCTTCCGAACCAGGATGGCAAGAGGCTGGATGCGGTTGGAAAAGCGCATCATCTACACTGCAACTTCACCATTAAGGCCGCCACTGCCCTCGCCATCCTGTCTTGTTACGACAGGGAGCTTTGGTACAAGCTGTTCTGTACTGGATTTCCTTTGTGATGACAAGAAGGCAGAGGCCCTAGCCCTATTCCAGGAAGGTGAGGTGGCTAAAGATCATGCCATTACAGTGGTGCTGGACATAGAGGAGTCAGGGTTCTGCCAGATTTCGAATGGTGTTGCCCTTCGATGCCAGGAGTGGCTGATGGCCACAAATCTTTGAGCGGACGTGCAGGTCAAGGTTGTGGACATGCCTTTCGATGGAGACAACCTGTTTGGGAAGGCACTGGATGAGACTCTCTAGGCTATCAAGACCGACACTGCAACAAAGGATGTCCTCCTTTTGCTCCCTAAGGGGAGAGTTTCCAGGTCTTCCAAGGGGTCCACCGCCCCCTCCCATCAGACCTCACTCATCGACCCAGGTAGCTTACATGCGCCAATCCAGTTCCTACGGTATTGGGGGCCAACATAGTCGTCGTATGCAGGCCAGGACGCAGAAACCCAAGCAAGCCTGAGCACGGCTGTGAATTCGCGCCCCCACCTTCGCGGCCCAGTGGGAGCCCGGCTATTGAACTTTGTTGAGCAGCAGAGAAAGATCACCACAGACAAATTGGTGCTGGATGTTCTTCAGCAGGGGCACACTTTGGAATTAAGACAGGTGCCCTCGCATTTCTCCTGTTGCGTGTCAACTACTTCACATGGCCCAACTGCTACAGGAGGTTCAGGCCATGTTGAGAAAAGGGGCAATAGAGTAGGTCCCTTCGTGCCTCTGGGGCTCCAGAGTGTACTGCAGATACTTTCTGCTATGGAAGAAGTCAGGAGTCTGCCGACCAATCCTAGACTTACAATGCCTAAACAAGTACTTAAGTCCCAAAAGTTCAGGATGGTCAAGTTGCAGCATGTGCTTGACCAGCTGGTGGAAGGGGATTTTCTGGCAACTCTGAAACCGAAGGACGCATACTTCGACATGCCTATTCATCGCAAACATTGTAAGTTCCTGCGTTTTGTAGTCCAGGGATGGCACTACCAGTTCAAGGCCCTGCCCTTTGGCCTATAATCGGCTCTGAGGTTATTCACAAAGTTCTTGGCCCTGCTAGTGTCGCGCCTATGCCTCAAGGACATCCACTTCTACCCTTATCTGGACGACTGACTCATTTGCTCTTGCGCGATGGAGACCAAGCACACAGCAGAGACCATATGCTTTCTGGCTTCGCTCGGATTCTCTATCCGAATTCATGCATGGTGCCATCACTGAATGCTCTGTGCCTGGGCGCCCGTCTCAACAAGGTTGCATGTCTGGCAACCGCCTCGGAGCAGAGGGTGAAGGCCATCCTAGGGACAGTTCAGTGTCTGCGTGCAGTGTCCATCGCAAAAGTCTGATCCATCAAGTCCCTGTTGGGCATGATGTCTTCCTGCATCCATCTGGTCCCCTTCTGCAGGCTCCGAATGCAGCCTCTCCAGGAATTCATAGACGCCAGGTGGCAATAGGTCACAGGCACTTGGACAGACAAGATCTCCATCAATCAGGCATTCTTGCAGGCTCTGCAGTGGTATGTGGTGCTTCTGCATCTCACTCAAGGAGATTCCTTTCGATTCCCCTCCCTTACCAGGACACGGTCACCTCTCTAGATGGTTGGGGAGCTCACTCAGGACAGTCCCACGCCAGAGGCCTCAGGCTCCAGGAGGAGAAGGACTTGCACATAAACGTCCTGGAGCTCCGGGCTGTCTTCTGGGCCCTCAAGTCGTTCCAGCCTCAGACATAGGGTAAGGTGGTGCAGATCTTCACAGGCAACCCCATCGCTATGTTCTACATCCGGATGCAGGGCAGGACGCGCTCCAGTGCTCTCTCCCTGGAAGCCCAGTCCCTGTGGTGTTGGGCACTTTTCACCTTGCAGGCACCATGAACACCATCACAAACTCGCTCAGCAGGCAGCCGAGGTCCTGCAACCAGTGGGAATTTCACAAGCGCAGGTGTTTCATCTCTTCAGCAGGTGGGGCCCTCCCCAGATCGATCTCTTTGCGACAGCTTCTAACTCCAATTAAAATTTGCCAGCAGATAGCCGAGGAGTCTGGGGGATGCCTTCTCGTTTCAATGGGACGGGCTCTTACTATACGCTTTCCCTCTGATTCAGCTCCTGTTACATGTGATCGACAAACTCAGACGTTGCCATTGCAGGATGATCCTCATCGCGCCGGCGTGGCCATGGCAGATCTGGTACCCAGACCGCCATCATCTGTCAGTGGCTCCGTCCATCCGACAGCTTACACTTTCCGAACCTTCTCTCTAGAGAAAACAGAACAATACTCCACCACGACCGAGCGTTGCTGAGCCTCACGGCCTACCTCCTAGAGTTTGGACAATATTCCCTGCCACTGGAGTGCAAGAAGATCCTGGCCAAGGCCAGAGCTTTCTCAACGTTGTCTTGTTACAATCACAAATGGAAGCAATTCACAGGGTGGTGCAGGACCTAGATGATTACACCTCTGTGGATAACTGCTCGGAAGCTTCTCCCGTATCTGCTTTCACTGGTGAAAGCTGAGCTAGCTCACACCTCCATCAAAGTTCATCTGGCTGCCATATCCTGGTACCCAAGGGGACCAGGCAAGCCCTCACTGTGGTCACACAGGCGCATTAAGGAGTTCCTCAAGGTATCGGGTAATATTTTCGCCAGCAAAAATATCGCCGTACATATGGTCGTCGGGAACGGCCATAGGCGATATTTTTGGTGGCAAAAATATTAGGTGCGGGAGTTGTGGGGGTGTCCCCCGCACATAAAAAAATGATGCTGGTGTTGCAGGGGTGTCCCCCGCAGGGTCCATGTGTTATTTTCGCCGCAAAAATATGGCGATACATTTGCATCGCGATATTTTTGCGGCGAAAATATCACATGGAACCTTCCTCAAGGGCCTCTTCAGGACTTTTCTGCCAGTGAAGGCTCCTGCACTTGCTTCGGAGCTCAACATAGATTTTTACTAAGTTCATGGGGCCTCCATTTGAACCGATGCATCAAGCCTCATTGACATTTCTCTCGTGGAAGACTGCTTTCCTGGTGGCCATCGTCTCGGCTAAGCGGGTCGGGAGATCCAGGCCCTCTCCTACAAGTAGCCATACTTCAACTTCTGTGCTATAAAGGTGGTGCTGCTGACTCATCCCACCTTTATGCCAAAGGTGCCTTTGAGGGTTCCATCACAAAAAGCCTTTGATTATGTCTGTTTTCTTTCCAAACCCTTCTTCACCTGCTGAAAGGGGCATTGCATTTGCTGGACGTTGCTCAAGCCTTGAAGTTGTATGTGGCACATACAAAGGATATATGGAAGACGTCTTGGCTATTAGTTTTGGATTGTGGCACCCGCAAAGGCTCTGTCTGCTTCCATATCCAGCTGGCTCTCTGGTGGTATCCTGTACTTTCATCATCTGGCTAACAGACCTCTTCTAGGCCGGCCGAGAGCCCATGCCACCAGAGCCATTGCAACAACAATAGCCTTTCTCGGGTGTTGCCCTGCTCGACATCTGCAGGGCTGCTACATGAAGGTCCACCCACACTTTCACGAGATTCTATGCGTTGACAGGGATTCCAATGAGGAGTCCCGGGTCAGCTAGATGGTGCTACGCAATCTGTTTGAGGCGAGTCTGTTCCAGGGGTAAGTGTAATGCTTCTGTTGAGCCTTGCCACTCTGTGGTTGTGTATATGTACTGCTGTGTACTTGTATTCAAGAGCATTTGAATCCATGCAATACCCCATGCTGGAGAAGGTTTAAGTTACTTACCTGTAACTCTTCTTCACCAGCATGGAGAACACTCCCTCCTTCCCCTCTGGCTCTTCTTGGTTCATACTGCCACTTCACATGCGTGGACAAATCTGAAGATGGCCACGTGCAATTTAGGAGGGTGAATGTCATTGGCTGGGGGCAGTATGACCCAAAGGACAATGATTGGCTATAGAGCAGACAAGCAGTTTTCAGTCTAAAGCGAAACTGCGTTCTTTTTACCGAGGATTCCCAGCCTGACGACAGGGAATATTCATGAGCATGGTGGAAAACAAGAGTTAGAGGTAAGTAACTTAAACCATACACAAGTTCACAATGTGGTTTACCTTGTTATTTACTTGTGCACATGGACAATAATGTGTGTGCATATAAGGCAGCCATTTCCTCAGAGGAAAATTATTAGAGGGAGCATTGATCACAGGCGTTTCCTTAAAGGGGCAAATGCTGGCCTTTTGGGGTAAAGCCTTCACAATTATGCCCTTACTGAGGCAAAAGCTGGTAATATTTGGGCAAAACCTTCACAGGTTTCTGTCTTTTGAGGAGCAAATGTTGGCAATCACTGGTGTGTTCTTACAGTGGTATTACTGGCTTTATTGTTTTCTGTCTATACTGTATATGCACAAAACCCTCTAGCTGTGAGCCGAGCAAATCTTATTATTTCTGCATGCATATTGCAGGTTTTTCCTGTGCTAGGTTACCTGTTCTATTTGCCTTTATTTTTCACACTGACATGCCATGTAAGCTTAGACATCGTGCCCCATCAGTGATCCGTACTAATACTTAACTAGCAAATGAACAGACAAATATCTATGATGGAAATTATTTGGCACATACTAGTGTTGGTGCTGCTTTGATTTTTAAATTAATGTAATATGTTAATGTGTTTAAGTTTAATTATAGAAGTCATGCTACATTGCTTTGTAAATCTTAAATATTTCACTTGTACATACTTGTGGATTCATTTTCAGCAAACAAGAATGAATGATTTGCATTCTTTGGATTTAGATACTTGGACTTGGTCTGGAGGGTAAGTAGCACCACATAAACAATGTGATCTTTTTTTAAGTTGAAGCACTACCTATAGCAAAATATGTGGTTGTTTTATTGAAATCCAAATCAGTTATGTTTTAGAAAAGATAAAATGTAGAATGCAAGTACTAGTAGCATAATTTAAACACATTTGCAATTTCATAATACAACAAACAAAATATAGACATCACAAATATGAAATGAAACCTGGGAATCGATCTACAAATATTTGTAGTATATCAATATTAAAAATTGTCACATATATCTGCACCAACAATGAACATGGTTTTCTGGGGAGGAGTGCATCAACGCACCCATCACGTTTCGCCCAAAACAGTCATTATTAGGAATGACTAAAAGAGAGAGAGGGGAATTCATTTCCTATGAATGTTCCCCGGGGATCTAACCTCTCTCCCTGGCTGTTCAACCAATACCTGCCACTTCTTACCCACTGCATTGCCGCTCTCTGCCCCAACTTTCAGTGATATGCGGATGACACTAAGCTCATTTTTAGGTTCCCTTCAGCCACCTCTTATTCTATCATCTCGGACTGTCTTCTATCCAGAAGTGGTGTCCCGGCAATGATCTCTGCCTTAATGCCAATAAGACAGATTCTCCTCATCGGCACACCCGCGCCCTCCTTTCCTGTCACCCTCTAGTCAGCTTATCTTGGCCCTCTTCCTGCTCCCACCTGTGAGGCTAAAATCCTTGGGGTCATCTTCGACTCCATACTCTCCTTCTCTCCTCACATCTCTGATGCCTCTAAGAAGTCACACTACCAGCTGCACCTCCTCAGGAGTATTCTTCCTTTCCTCTCCTCCCCCCAGATGCCCACTGTCTCCAGAGCTCTGGTTCTCCATAGGCTGGACTACTGCAACAGCCTCTTTCTAAATCTGCCTGCCTCGACTCTCCACCCTCTGCAACTCATCCAAAACAGGACTACGAGACTTGTCCTTGGCCTCAAGCCCAGGGACCGTATTTCTCATGGAATGAAATACCTGCACTGGCTCCCAGTGGCTTCGAGGATTACGTTAAAAACCCTCTGCATTGTCCACAAGGCCTTCTGGGGCCTCAATACCTTAAACCCTCTCTTACTAAATATCTTCCTTCTCGAGCTCTTCGCTCATCTACTTCCAACTCCCTCAGGGTCAGTTGCTTCTCCAATCAACGAGTTAGTGGTAAGTCTCTTTCTTCGGCAAGTGCCTCCTTCTGGAACAGCCTCCCCGCCCGAAACTTGAGGAAAACCATCTCTAATTCCGGAAGCACCTCAAGACCTTGCCCTTTGCTTCTACTTTCTCTCCTCTACCCTGCTGAACTCCTGGCTGAAACTTTTAAAAAGCACTGGTCACATGGCTACCCTCTGTTCTCGACCCCAGGTCCCCTCCCTGCCAGTTGCCCACCTGCACTGCCCCCCTGGCAACCCTTGCAATCGGGGACTATTTCTGCATTCCTACAGCCCCCTACCAGCACTTGAAACCTCATGTCTGCACTTACCCTTGCACGTGCCACTAGCTGGCTGCACTTCTTATTTATATTTTGTATTTTTTTTACTCTATTTCCTATGTACTGCACTGCCCCTTTCCCCTTGCACTTTTCCCCTTCCTGCCTCCCCTGCACTTGCGCGATCTCCATGTCACCTGGCCTAGTAAGATCGATGTCTGTCTTCCCTCTGTTCCCCCTCCCTTGCCTCGTTGCGCCTTGAAACACTTGTGTATAGGCGCGTTATAAATGCCATATCATATATCATATCATATCATGACAGATAAACTCCTATGGATGAGATGTTTGAATACTCAGAATGTTTGGGGAGGCCTAGTGGTCTCGGCATTGATTAAAAGACTGAATCTGATGTAATTTACGGGAGTTTGATCAAATGTTGTCTTTTTTTTACTGTTTAACTATGTTCAATGTATATTTTATCACCTGCTTAAATTCTTCTTTTTAAATTTTATTATATTGAAATGTAATGTACTGATTTGATGTTTCTGATTTTGTTATCTTGTATTTATCTTGCTTTGTGAAGGTTTGTCCTAAACCAAATACAATGTAGTAACAGAAGTGTAGAGAAGCACACCTTATGTCAACATATGCATTTACATTCAAGACTTGTGCTGAATTCAAACAATTGATTATAAAATGTGGGTGCCACGGGGCCAAATCCTGGGCTACAGGATCAATTTAGGTAAGAAAACATGTGGGATCACTTTAAAACAAAAATGACCGATGCTCTGTGCACACTTATCGGCATTAAACAATGCAAAAGAATATATTTACCAAAGTAGCGTTTTCATGTGGGTTATTTAATCTAATTTGAATAGAATAAGGATAAACATAAATTCTGTTGGCATTTGATCATTCTTCAATAATACATTAACACAACATGTTAACCACAAGTTTGAACAATTTCTAATACTTCTTAGTAATTGCTTTTGGTTCAATATCACCCAAGGATTGCCTCCTTTTTGTATAAAACATATAACAAGTGTCTCTTGGTATTCTAAGGAAGGTTTGTTTCCTGGTGACCTTCTTGTTATTGTGAATCTTGTATTCACGAAGCGTTTCAGGCTAATGACGCCCTTCATCAGGTGTGGAAAAATGTCTTTCTCTATAAAAGTTTTTCTGCAAGTTAAATAATATATACATATTCATTAGATTGACTGCTCATCTTTTTTCATTTGATTCAATATCATTTATTTTTCAACAATCTTATCCTCTGACATGTAAACCTGTGACTGTGGAGTAACCCTCTTTTTGCTGTGATCCTACTCTCCTTGAATATCCATGTAGGTCTTTTACCTACTTCTTTACTTGAGCTGGAACAACGGAATGGTCAAATCTAAAAGCGAATTAAGGTGAATTCATTCCTTAATGTTATGTCAAGGTGGTTTTTGTACCGGGACCAGTCGCTACAGGAATAGCGCTGTGCCCCTGTACAAAAACCTCGATTTTCTTTATAATTCCCTTCAATTTTAACATGCTTCCGCACTAACTTTAGCTGCTCAACTCTACTGGCGAGCTGGTGTGGAATCTGTACGCTGCTTGTTAGCATGTAGCCTTCAATTCTCTTGTCTACTTGTGACCGTGTTGCAAGTCTGGTCTCCCTGCAAATTAATCATATTTATATAATTTACGTTCCTAAGGTAGTGTTTTAACAGGATAAAAGTTTGATGGATGGATTGCCTTTCAAGACTTTTGTACTCTTTTTTTTTTTTTGCTTCACGTCTTAAACAGAATACTCTGTCCTTTCATCGCATGCGTGTGGTCCATGATCCCCACTGGTAAAGCACTCCTTTTCGGCGTATCGCCCTGCTTAATATAAATAAGGTGGACTCTTCTAAGTTGTCTGTGTTTGTACACTGATCTATTATTGTTTCTCGTGCGTCGCAGATCTTCTTACCTTATTTCTATTTTAGATTTTGTTGTAGCCGTCTTTCTCTCTAGTGCTTTGTGTTCCTTGTTGTTCTCGTAGCTATGGGAACCAGCTTACATTTCCTGGTTCATATCACATTTGTTTAGAGAAGGTGACTTGCGCATGTACTTCGCGGGGCCCATCTTGTAGCGGACTTATTAGCAACATGTCACTATTGTTTGTTTTATAACATTGGATTTTTTGTGGTTTCTTTCTGTCGTTCTGCCTTCTGTTACTACATTGTAATTTTTGTTAGAGGCTACTCCAATTCTAGACGTAGCACCCATCAATTGAAAGACAGGAAATGTCATTTTCCAAAATTGAATGTCTAACAACCAAAGGAGCAGTTGCTCTTGGTTTTACTGCAGAAGAAGCAACACAAATCTTAGAATCAATTAAGGATACCAATATCGACCTTAGTACCTCTGACAAACCTGAAGAGTTAATATATCAACTGGAACATTTAATACGGAGAGAGATTAGTCAGAAATTACATGCTACTACCCTTGCACAGTATTATAAAGCTCGATGGATTCCACATGGAAGAATAGATCTGGAACCGACCCTATGTAAAGAAAATCAAGACTTTGTGAAAAGGTGGAGATATATCTTGAACAAATGCTCTCTAGATTTAATCTTATTAACGATCGAAGAATTGTCCAAGTCATTACTAAATGTAGAATTAGACCTTGAAAATTTGAAAACATTGCTACTTAAAACCATTACTAAAGAAGAATTAGTAACAATATTTGAAGACACCAGCAACAAACTGAATGGCTACAAGAAGGAAATTGAAGCCAAGAAAATTAGAAAATTTCAAAGAGATACCCTAGACTGCAATTTAGATATAGTATACTCATGGAAAGAATATTACAAACAAAAGGATAACTTCAAGAGTGGAAAGACGCTATATAATAGAAAAACACCAACCACAGGCAGTGCCTCATCAGAAGCATCCAGTGCAGAGTCAGAAATACCTCACCAAGATCATCAGACAACTTTAGAAACAGACGAACAAGCACCATCCACATCAAGGCTGACGAAATCACCAACAGAAGACATAGCGTCTTTTTTAGACAGAGCAAAACAAGAAGAGGCAAGAAGAATAAATCCAACTCGGAAGGTGAATTTCATGCAAAAGAAAAATTTGTCGTTAATATCTCTGCATACAGGCTAAGCACATTTGAGGAAAAAACACTACAAAAGGGCCTCTCATTTGTGCCGAATTACAGCAGCTCACTTCTGTAAGAGAAGATGGATTTCTTTGAGTCTCATTTTTCAGGTTAACTTAAACTGTTCTTTGACACTTGTGTATGGGGAACCCCGAAGGAGGACTGCAAATATTTAGAAATGAAGCCCAAAATGGGGGGGGCGCTGTTGCGCACATTCAAGATGGCCGCCTAGTGTGGGAGCTCCGGCTCGAAGAAAATCCTGTTTCGAAATAAATCCTGTCAGAACCGTCTAAATTGTGAAAACTCGACGACGCCCTTGTAGCTGAAGCCCTACTGCACACGGAGCTTGAAAATTGTGAAAAACCGGAGCCGGGGTGCGGACATATCCGACGGCAAAGACTGGCGGCTGGTGGGGACCTGCGGAGCCATCCCTGAGAACCGCGGAGGTCGGGCGGAGATCCTGAGTGGGGGAGGGGCGCCGCTCGGCACGCGGGCCCGCCCGTGAGGAAACCGGTGCATTCTGCCGCCTGGAGTAAGCGGAGCCGGGTCACTGCTCCCGGCTGCTCCCTGGCCCCCCACTGGAAGTGGTTGGACCCCGAGCGAGAGGGGGAGGGTGGCGCTCGACGGCACCGCCGCCGCGGTCGACGGCCCCAACTGCGGAGGGCCTGCAGCTGTTTCGGCAGGAGAAGGTGACCATAAAGAAGGCACTGCGCGACGCTCCGGGACCCGGTCCTAGGCCACCTCGTATCACCCCTCCGCTACCCTCACCAGCACAGATAACGGCACCCCGGGCTACTCTGGAGCGGCGCCCTGAAACACCAAATAACTCCCCGGAGTACTGCGAAGACGTGACGGCGGTGATTTCGGGCCTACAGTGGGGAGGCGGCGGCACCAAGTATAACACCAGTATACGCTGAGATTCAGGGCTGAAATCCTCTGGCGCGTTAACCGTGAGGCCTCAACACACGCAACGGTGCTAAAATACGCTCTGGATATACACCGTGGGACACCCCCCGCTGCGTACTGGTGCGCAAAGAAACAACATACGGGGGGGAACTACAGGCCTCCGCCATCCGGGTGCCACGCCACATGGGCCGCACCGAGAAGAGAGGGGCCGGCGGGAAGAAAGTTGGCCCAATGGATACTTTCACCAGTGCGCAAACACAAGGAGCAACCAACGGAGAGCCGCAGCTGCCAGACGGACGAGAGGCCGACCCGATGGAACGGCTAGCAACATTAGTGGAAAACGGATTCATGGCTATGAACGTTAAGCTGGATGACATAGTGGCAACAATTGGATCTATAAAAGCACGTGTCGAAAAGGAGAGTGCACGGGTGACTGAGGCGGAAAATAGGATAAGTGCAAGTGAAGATACGATACTACAGCACAGTCGTGACATAGCACATCTCCAGACCGAATTGCACAAAACGCAAAGCAAGTGCGAAGACCTTGAATCAAGATCCCGAAGAAATAATATCCGGATAGTCGGGGTGTCAGAAAAGTTTGGTAAAGACCTCATGGAAAGACAGGTTGAAACACTACTGAAAGAAATCCTCGGCGCTGACGCCTTCTCGGATCATTTTCTGGTGGAGAGAGCTCACCGAATACTGGCGCCACTCCCCAAACCAGGAGCTCCCCCTAGAACCATTATTGCTCGCCTCTTGAACTACCGGGACAGAGACACTATACTTAGGCTATCGAGAGAAAAAGGAACTCTACAATTTGAAGAAAGCAAAATCCACATATATCCGGATTTCTCGGCCAGCGTACAAGCACAAAGGAGATCATACGAAGGAGTGAAGAGGCAGTTGCGTATACGAAATGTGCCCTACGCTCTTATCTTCCCGGCGAAAATTAGAATCCAGCATGGAGGAAGAGCTCACTTTTTCGAAAATCCCACGGATGCTATATCCTACGTGGAGTCTTCCATTCCACTACCCTCGGGAGACCGTATAGCAAACCAGAACGCGAACTCATAACTGGAGGGGGAGCGACTGGAACTGGCAGAGCGCACACAGTAACACGACGGTCTGCCACACGGTGAGAAAAAATAGGACGAAGTGTGATGTTGACGGACTGAACTTTAAATTGTTATTGTTTCGGGCTGTGAGCCCCAGCCTGGGGCGCGCCAGAGTGCGGCATCGGAGTCCCTCAGGAAAGTTCCACATGGTTCAGGGAATGTTTATTGCGGGGCAGCATTGTCATGTTGGGGTTGATAATGAGGGTGGGGGCCAAAAGTATTGTATGACTGAATGGAGTGGGGGGAGGGGGGTAAAGTTGGGGACAGAGACTTAGTTGGAGAAGTCTCCCAAGAAGAAAAAAGTGGTGACATTGCAACACGTAGACATTGTTACAATAGCGGCAGATATGAAATTGTAATCTGGATATATAGATATGACTAATTCTGGCAAGGCAGCCCGAGGGCTCCGATTGAAACTGCTCACTTGGAATGTCCGAGGTCTGAACAACAGAACCAAATTGAGAAAAGTGGGGGCCTATATTACCCGGCATCAGCCCCACATTGTCATGTTACAGGAAACCCACGCGCTTCAGAAGGTCAATGCTGAGCTCTTGAGGGATGGGGTTCTCATAGGTATGGCACGGAATACTCCTCGCAGGCAAGAGGGGTACTAACTCTGATACACCCTTCCGTTGGGTTCAAGTTAGAGAGAAGTAAAACGGACCAAATGGGTCGTTAAGTCATACTCTGGGGTAACATTAAGGGGGAGGAAATTATTCTCGTTAACACATATGGCCCGAATATTGATGACCCTGAATTCTACATAAAAGTGCTACATGAGATCGGCGCGCATGGGGACGAGCAGATAGTGTGGGGAGGAGATTTTAATTCTATCCTAGATACAGACCTAGATCGCTCAACCTCCGCACATAGGAACCTCTCGAGAACAGCAAACACTTTAAAACAAATCATCTCACAGCTACAAATGGTGGACGCCTGGCGAGTGCTCCACCCCCTCAAACGGCAGTATTCTTTTTACTCCTCAGTACATGACACCGAGTCCCGCATTGACTATTGGCTGGTGTCGGCGTCACTCGTGCACCAGATTAACGGAAGTGAGATACTCCCCCGCACCCTGTCGGATCATTCTCCCATAGAATTAGATTTGAGATTGAGTGGGCTTAAACCCCCGACCAGGAGATGGAGAATGCCTTCTGATATTTTTAAAAACCCTGGAGTAATAGAGGAACTACACACTGAGGTTGAGTTCTTTTTGGAGAATAATAAAGGTTCGGTAGATAGCCCATCAGTCCTCTGGGAAACGTTCAAGGTGTGGGCAAGGGGCATCCTGATCTCTAAGTCCACGGGTCTATTAAGAGCGGTTAGAAAAGAACTGGAGGAGGTTGAGAAGCAGTTGAGGGAGCTAGAGGGAAAATACACACTCTCACATGAGGATGGTACCCTCGCCGAAATAAATAGTCTTTAATACATTGGCAAATAGGGAGTTGCTGTACATGGCCACCCCGGTCAGGGCTCGCCGGTATGGCGAAGGCAACAAGGCGGGACGCACACTAGCTAACCTATTAAAAGCAGACAGAGGTCGCACCCTGATCTCCAGCATAATAGGGAACGACGGGACAGTACAAACTAAGGAGGAGAATATCAATGGGGAGTTCGCCCTTTTCTATAAAGAACTTTATGCCAATCATGATCTGAAAGACCCCCGTGATGTCCAACTATATTTAGACAGCATAACTCTCCCTAGGTTGATAGACGAGAATAGGCTACAACTAGACCAACCCCTTACGATAGAGGAAATTAAGGTAGCAATTAAATCACTGGCCAATGGAAAAGCCCCTGGTTCGGACGGACTGGGAATTGAACTGTATAAGGAGCTGTGCGAGGAACTCGCCCCGATACTGCTGTCCATGTGGGAAGAGGCTACTGAAAAAGGAACACTACCACCATCCATGAGAGAGGCTATAATAACGGTACTCCCCAAGCCTAGACGTCCCCCCAACGAAATGTCCTCATACAGACCCCTATCCCTTATCAATTGTGATGCAAAAATATTCGCCAAGATCCTGGCCAACAGACTTCTGCCGCACATGCCAGTATTGGTCCATCCTGACCAATGCGGGTTCATCCCCACCAGATCCACAGCACTAAACTTGCGCAGGCTGTTTGGGGTGATGGCCCAAATCAAACCAGAGGCCCAGGCGGTAGCCGTGTCACTAGATGCCGAAAAGGCGTTTGATTCCGTGTCATGGACATACCTATTCAAGGTGCTTGGTAAATTCGGATTGGGCCCTGGCTATGTGAACTATGTCAGGGTACTATACACTAACCCGGGGGCCAGGGTGTTGACTAACCACACGTTGTCGGAATGGTTTGAGTTGAAGAGGGGCACTAGGCAGGGCTGCCCGTTCTCCCCTATATTGTTTGCTCTCACCATGGAACCAGCTGCGGCGGCAATCGGGGAACATCAGGAACAGAGGGGCATACGGATGGCGGGCCTTGTTCAATCTATATCCCTATATGCCGATGACACCCTATTGTATGTTAGAGAGCCTGACACACACCTTGGCCCAGTGATGGAGGAAATACATAAATTTGCATTACATTCAGGATACAAGACTAACCGAGCTAAATCCGAGATCTTCCCCCTTACCCCTGCCACCAAATGCCCGAATAACACACTAGGACTAAAGTGGTCCCCGGATAAGATCAGATACTTAGGGGTTATGGTTTCTGGAGATAGGACATCATTATACCTGAACAACCATGAACCTCTGCTGACTGCTATAGCCACTAAGCTCCGCTTCTGGGCCAAACTCCCCATATCCCTAATAGGCCGGGTAGCCATATTGAAAATGATCGTTCTCCCCAAGCTATTGTATGTCTTCGCTAACATCCCGATCTGGCCTGGGAGGAAATTTTTCGATACCCTTAGGTCACTTGTGGTGGAGTGTGTGTGGAGTGGAGGGACGCCTAGAATGAAGTGGGAAAAAATGGTAGAGCCGTACAGTAGGGGGGGCATTGCGGCACCCGATTTTGAACTATATTATTTGGTTGCACAGGCCCAATTTGTTAAGCATTGGTTTGACGAGCACGACACCTCACCCCACATATGCCTTGAGAAACATGCTGCGCGCCCGACCGACATAAGGTCAGTCATCTTTAAAACTAAACACAGGGACAACTGCCCGTTTGATCCTGTCAGCACGACAGCTCAGGCGTGGTTCAAAATTTTCCGTAGACTTGGGGTGGAGACGCCTTATTATGCTGAGGCCCCCTTCTGGAATTTCCCGGGCATAACACCCACATACGACCCGGGTATACAGAACAAATGGGACCCGGATAAAGAATTTAAAATCAGGGACATATTCCCCAACTGGAAGTTTATAACACTGGAGGAATTCAGGACAGGGATGGGGAGAGATCAGCTGATGATCCTACAGTTTCACAGAATGAGATTGGCCTTTAAGACCCGTTGGCCGACGTTTCCAGATGAGCCCCCCCCCACACCCATGTCTGTTGGCCCTTTCAACCCGGGCTGAAACTAGCGTGTCGGGGTTATATGGGGCCGTACAGTCCAACGCCCCGATATCGAATGCGACAAAAGCCTCCTGGGAGACAGATCTGGGTGAGGATATAACGGACAGACAGTGGGAAAGGTACTGTGAAATGACCAAGAAAGTGTCAATGAATGCCGGCCTCCGACAGATTCAATTTAAGATGTTGAACAAATTACACTACACCCCTCAGAAGGTGGCGAGATTCACGAATAATGGGGCGGGTACGTGTCCAAAATGTGGGACAGTCCAAGCCGATTCAATACATATGTACTGGAACTGTCCCTATGTGCTTGCTTTTTGGGGAGAGGTTGCGCATATCCTTGAGGAGGTGACTCAGATACCGGCAGACCTCACTCCGCGGAAATATTTGTTTGGGGACATTGGCAAACAAACAGAGGTGACAAGGAGACTCTTCAATATAACATGTGCAGTGGCCAAGAAGTGTATATTGCAAAAATGGAAGAGTAAACAGGCACCGGTTGTGGGCCACTTCCTCAGGGAACTGATGTATGTGAATGAATGCGAAGAATATTACATATTAACCACCCCGAATCCAAGCAAACCAAAGGACATATGGGCCCTGTTTAGAATATATCTGAGTGAGGTCAACTCGGACAGTGACAGCCTGGCAGGGCCGAGCGCTCCACACAATCAGTAATATGCTGCTCATGTTGTACGGTAACCCAATAGTCTGTTGATGTTTTCATCTATGTGTAATATCAGTTGTTGTTGCAATGTCATGTACCACAATCATTAAATAAAGTTTAAAAAAAAAAAAAAGAAATGAAGCCCAAAAGTACATTTATACCCCCGATACAAAATCCCTTACTGGACAAGTTCTAAAAACAAGTTCTGAAAAACTCACTTATCAGAAAAGCACTAGGTCAAATTTCACAAAAAGAGAGCAACAGGTACTGGACAAACTTTGGAAAAATCCCAATTTAATTTTAAAACCAGCAGACAAAGGAGGAGCGTTGGTACTGATTAATACTGAACTATACAGAATGGTGGTTGAAAGACAACTAGCTGACGGGAATACCTATCTTGAAATTTTTGAAAATCCTACAGAAAAAGTACGGAAATTAATCCAGACAACACTGTAGGAATCGTAGAGCGATGAACTGATAAGTTACTGTACTAAAAACTTCTTAATAAAACTTTAACCATTCATTCCTATTATATACATACTACCTAAAGTTCATAAGAATCTGACAAACCCACCGGGAAGACCTATAATTGCAGCCAATAACAGTCTATTGGAGCCTTTGGCTCAATATATAGACCGAGCCATTCAACCATCAATTCAGAAATTCAACACATACATCAAGGATACCAACGATTTTTTTGAATAAACTCAGATATAGAGATTCATGAGGAGAAAAACATCCTCTTCACTATGGATGTTGTGAGTTTATACACGGACATTACTCATGGAGGTGGACTAGAAGGCATCGAATGGCTACTATTAAAACCAGATACGGATTGCAAAGCAGACAAGGTCTTCATCCTGAAGCTATTGAAGATCGTACTGCAGAATAATTTCTTCATGTTTGAAGACAGATACTTTATACAAACATCCATAACATCCATGGGGGCCGCCATGGCCCCTAGTTATGCCAACACCTATAGGGCTTATTTGGAAGAAAAGAATATCTTCAGTGAAGGAAAATGGACGAAACATCTAAAATTTCTAGTCCGATTCATAGATGACAAAGTCGGAATTTCGAATGGCCCACAAGAAGAGTTATTGATGTTTTTTCAACATCTGAATACAATGGCACCATGGATAAAATTGACAACTAAAACTAGCAGAGAAACAATTGAATTACTGGATGTTCAAGTGTACAAAAAAAGCGGCAAATTGGAAACTACAATATACACAAAACAAACAGATAGAAACAGTATACTACATGCTGGTAGCTTTCATCCAAAAAGAACAGTAGAAAGCATACCATTCAGTCAGTTCTTAAGATACAGACGTATCATCTCAGAACAAGATGAATACAATAAGAAAACGAAAGACTTAAAAAACAAATTTGAAAAAAGAGGATAACAACTATCTAACATCAATACAAGTGCGGAAAAAGTCAGCAAAATTAGTAGAACTGATGCATTGAAACAAAAAAGCAATGAGGAAGGAGAGAAATTGGTATTTGTGACAACCTTCTCGCAACAGAGACCCAAAATTAAGAAGATAATCAAGAAAAACTGGACTACTTTGACTCTTGGCCCAATAATGAAAAGACTTTTCCCTGAACCACCCTTATTTGCCTATAACAAAAGCAAATCAATAAAAGAACATTTGATCAAAGCAGACTTTGCGGCAAAAAAAGAAACTTTGGAAAACCATAAAGGAACTGTACCATGTTACAATTGTAAAAACTGTAACAACTTGATTCAACATGTGATTAAAAAAATGTGATGTATGGAATAAGAGGTTCTTGTGGCATATATTACGTGGGAATGATGACCAGAAAGGTGAAAACACGATGGTCCGTACACAAGTCAGATATAAGGACGAACTCAGTAAATCACCAGTAGCACAACACTTAAAAAAAAGAAAGACATAACATTGCACAAATAAGATTCATCATACTGGAACAAGTCAAAAAATCAAGAAGAGGTGGAAACATAAACCAGATCCTGCTCCAGAAAGAAACATACTGTATAGAAAAACTTAACTCGATGCAGCCAAATGGAATGAATGCGGACTGGTTGCTTTTTATTAATTGAAAAATGCGATCAGAACATCTGACCTAGAGGATTTATCACGTGAAATTATCACGTTTCTAATTGTAAAACGACAGCGAGCGATTGAATTGCAAAAGTTCAGTGACAACACAGAAGTTGTTACATTAATTGGTTAAATGTTACTGATAGACTTGCACCACAACACAGAACGACAGAAAGAAACCACAAAAAATCCAATCTTATAAAACAAACAATAGTGACATGTTGCTAATAAGTCCACTACAAGATGGCCCCGCCAAGTACATGCGCAAGTCACCTTCTCTAAACAAATGTGATATGAACCGGGAAATGGAAGCTGGTTCCCATAGCTACGAAAACAACAAGGAACACAAAGCGCTGGAGAGAAAGACTGCTACAACGAAATCTAAAATAGAAATAAGGTAACAAGATCTGTGATGCATGAGAAATAGCAATAGATCAGTGTACAAACATAGACAATTTAGAAGAGTCCACCTTCTTTGTTTTAACAGGGCGATACGCCGAAAAGGAGTGCTTTACCAGTGGGGATCGTGGACCGCACGCATGCGATAAAAGGACAGAGTATTCTGTTTAAGACGTGAAGCAAGAAAAGAGTACAAAAGACTTGAAAGGTACTTTCCAGCAATCCATCCTTCAGACAAACTTTTATCCTGTTAAAACAGTACCTTAGGAACATAAATTATATAAATATGATTAATTTGCAGGGAGACAAGACTTGCAACGCGGTCAGAAGTAGACAAGAGAATTGAAGGCTACACACCAGCTCACCAGTAGAGGTGAGCAGCTAAAGTTAATGCAGAAGCATGTTAAAATTGGAGGGAATTATATAGACGATCGAGGTTTTTGTACTGGGGCACAGCGCTATTCCTGTAGCTACTGGTCCTGGTACAAAAACCACCTTGACATAACAGCAAGGACTGAATTCACCTCAATTTGCTTTCAGATTCGATCATTCCGTTGTTCCATCTCAAGTAAAGAAGGTAAAAGACCTACATGGATATTCAAGAAGAGTAGCATCACAGCAAAAAGAGGGTTACTCCACAGTCACAGGTTTACAGGTTAGAGGATAAGATTTTTGAAAAATAAATGATATTGAATCAAATGAAAAAAGATGAGCAGTCAATCTAATGAATATGTATATATTATTTAACTTGCAGAAAAACTGTTATAGAGAAAGACACTTTTCCACACCTGATGAAGGGCGTCATTAGCCTGAAACACGTTGTGAATACAAGATTCACAATAAAAAAGAAGCTCACCCGCCAGGAGTTGTACAAAGAATCTTGGAAAAATGGACTAGTGTAGTGCTGAAGAGAAAACCAGGAAACAAACCTTCCTTAGAACACTAAGAGACACTTGTTATATGTTTTGTACAAAAAGGAGGAAATCCTTGAGTGATATTGAAGCAAAAGCAATTCCTAAGAAGTATTAGAAATTGCTCAAACTTTGGAATGTTGTGTTAATGTATTATTGAAGAATGATCAAAAGCCAAAAGAATTTGTTTATCCTTCTTCTATTCAATTTAGATTAAATAACCCACGTGAAAACGCTACTTTGGTAAATATATTTTTTTTGCATTGTTTAATGCCGATAAGTGTGCACAGAGCATCCGTCATTTTTGTTTTGAAGTGATCCCACATGTTTTCTTACCTAAACCAAATACAAGAAAAATTAAAAAAAATGCTTGGGGAAGGAAGCTCCCCCTTGCAAGTTTGTGTTGAACTTAATTGTGAGAGGTCTGAGCTCGGCAGAGAGGGGCCTACCAGTACTATGTGGTGAAAGTTTTGAGCCCGACACAGGGGGACCTTTCTGCACTTTTTGGTTGAAACATTATTTTTGGAAGTCGAGAAATTATAAATTGCTCACCGTATTGACTAATGCTAATGTACTCTTAATCCTTAATCCCCTTTCCTCCATACAGCATGGCGTCCCTTCCAAGGGTCGGGAGACGGAACCCTTTTCACCAGAAAAAATCTTCTTCCCCTTAAAATTTACAGGAGCAGGCGGGTGCAGCCCAGGGGGCATGCACTGCCCTGACTCCGCCCTCCGGCGCCACACCTTAGTCCCCATTGACTCGTCGACAATAGATTTAACATTGCCTAATGACACCAGTATTATTAGGGGGGAGGTTTGTGGGACGTATGGAGGAAAGGGGACTAAGGACTAAGAGTATGTTAGTCACTACAGTGAGTAACTTATAATAACTCTTACGTCCCCTCCCCTTTCTTCCATACTGCATGGGCGATTACAACTGAATGTAGCCGCAGGGTGGAGAGGAGACGCTACTTGAACAAATAGGTTCCTGAGAACCGCCTGTCCCGAAAGCCGCATCAGATCTTGAGCTGGCATCCAAACAGTAATGCTTGCAGAAAGCCCAGGGAGTGGGCCAAGTGGCCGCCCTACTTATGACTTGCCATGGGACATGGCACTGGAATGCGATGGCCAATGCTTTGGCCCTGACTGCGTGGGTGTGCATGTTGGCTGGGAGCAGCTTGTGCTGGCCCTCGTATGCTTCCTTGATGGCAGAGACCATCCAGCAAGATTTGGAGGCCTGATTGCCTGGTCTTGAGCCTCCGAAAGTGGTAAACGGGGGGTCCGATTTTTGGAAGCCCTTGGTCCTGTCCAAGTAAAATTTCAGGGTACGCCTGACATCCAGGCAGTGCAGCACCCTCTGTGCTTTGTCCTTGGGATCGGGAAAGAATGTAGGAAGGACTGTTTCCTCGTTCAAGTGGAAAGCAGACTGCACCTTGGGCAGAAATGCTGGGTGTGTCCGCAGGACTATTTTGTCCCTGTGAAAGGTAGTATATGGTTCTGAGGCGACCAGCGCCTGTATTTCGCTTACTCTACGAGCCGAGGTGAGGCCGACTAGCAAGGCGTCTTGATGGTGACCAGCCTGATGTCCACGGACACCATTGGCTCAAATGGTTTGTGCGCCAGAGCGCCCAAGACAAGACTATGTTGAGGTCCCACACAGGGTGCAGCCTCTTGACGGGCGGATAGAGGCTTGCAAGCCCCGTGAAATGTTTGACGATAGGACTGGAGGAGTAGAAGATCCCGTCCTCTGAGTTCCTGTAAGCCCCTATGGCTGCGAGGTATGTACGGCAGGTGTCCACCTGTACACCAGAGTGGGCGAGATGCGCTGAGAAGGAGAGCCCCTTCATCCAAAGAAAATGCCAGGGGGTCGATTTCCTTGGAGTCTGTCTAGTGGCAGAATCTGGTCCATTTACTTTTATGCTGGGTCCTGGAAGGCTTGCTCCTTGCGCCCTGCATGATTTCCAGATTAGCCTGTGAGAGGCTGAAGTGCCGCAGCGTTACCTGCTCAGGTACCACGCTGTGAGGGCTAGTTTCTGTGGGGCGGGGTGGATAACCCTGCCCCCCTGTTGCGCCAGAAGATGTGCTGGGCCTGACGGGAGGTGAATCTGAGGCAACTACGAGAGCTGAGCAGCTACGAAAACCATGGCCTGGCCAGCCACCATGGAGCTATTAGAATGATGTTGAGTTGGCGGGACTCCTTGATCTTGCAAATCACTCTGTGAATCAGCAGAAAGCCTTCATGCCGTTCCACTGAAGCCGAAATGCGTCACCCAGACCCTGCCATGAGGTGAACTGAGGGCACTTCTTGTTGTGACAGGTGGCAAAGAGATCCACGTGGGGATGACCCCAACTGTTGAAGATCTCCTGAATGACTAGGTCATTTAGCTGCCACTCGTAATTGTCTGCTGCCAACCTGCTGAGCCTGTCCACCTCCAGGTTGGCTTCCCCCGGGAGGTGGACTGCTGTGAGGTAGATCTCGTTTTCCAGGGCCCACTCCCACATGCTGATTACCAGTCTGCGCAGAGGAGGAGATCTGGTGCCTCTCTACTTGTTGACGTAGTACATGCTGGTCGAGTTGTCTGTCTGGCTGAGGACAACCTTGCCCCCTGAGAAAGGGAAAGAATGCTGTGAGCGCTAGCCAGATGGCGTTCAGCTCTAACCAATTGATGTGGTAATCCTGCTCCTGTCAAGTCCAGGTGCTGTGGACCGAGAGATTGTCCAGGGTGGCTCCCCAGCCCTCGAGCGAGGAGTCTGTGGTGATGGTGGCCTGCGGGGAGGGCGGCCGAAAGGGCTTGCCCGTCCGTAGGTTGCAGTGCCTGGACCGCCACGTTAGATCCGGGTGGAGAGATGGAGGAACGTTGATCATCTCGGATTGGAAGCAGGCCGCGAAATGCAGCTGAATCCTCCTCATCCTCAATCTCGTGTGTGGAAAGGGTAATAGGACCACCACCAAGCGATCCAGGAGATGCTGACACCACCATGCCGAGGTCACCTCTGCTGAGGAAGTGGGAGGTGGCCCTCTTGATGGCCGATATCTTGTCCTCCGAAGGAAATACCTTGTCATAGCATGTATCCCAGATGAGGCCCAAGAATGTCAGTCTGCGTAGGCTGCAGCTGCGACTTCTTGAGATTGAGCGAGAAGCCCAGTTCGTGCAGTGTGTTAATAAGGACATGGGAAGAGTGGTGAACCGCTTCCGGAGATGAAGCCCTGACGAGCCAGTCGTCGAGGTATGGGTAGATGTGGAGGCCCTGCGCTCTTAGGAGGGCAGCCACTGTTTTCATTAGCCTGGTAAAGACGCTGGGGGCCGAGTTGAGGCCAAAAGGAAGGACCTTGTATTGAAAATGGTAGCCCATAATCCTGAACCGTAGGAAAGAATGATGGGGCTGCCAAATTGGGACGTGTAGGTACGCGTCCTTCAGATCCAGGGAGCACATCCAGTCTCCCTTGCAAAATGCCTCCGCTATAAAAGCTGGCATAACCATCTTGAATTTTTGTAGGGGTAAGGAGAGGTTGAAGTTGGAAACGTCCAGCATAACTCTCAGGACCGCCAGGTTCGACTTCTGAAAGGTGAACATCCTGGAGTAAAAGCCCAAGCCTCGCTGGGAGACTGGGACTTCCTCCACTGCCTGGCTCTCTACGAGCGACCGGATCTCCTCCAGAAGAGTTGTTGTCCCAACCTGAGGGGTGGAGGGAGGAGAGGCTGGGATGGGTAGGCGGTACCCTGTGGATACTATGAAGATGATCCAGGGGACCGCAAAATTCTGGCACCAGAAATGTGCATGGAGAGCAAGCCTGCCCCCCACTGGAGACACATGGACCCGAAGGGGCGTGTCATACCTTCTTTCCCTCTGAGGCTGTCACGGAGGAGGGGGACTGGAAAAAGCCCATACTCCCCCCTTTTTGTTGTTTGTGCCGGTTCTGAACGGTCCAGCTGCCTGGATCTCCATTACTGGAAGCCGCGGAACCCTCCATACGTACGCCCCCTGTTAGAGTGCTGCTGTGACTGGGTGTACGACTTGGGCATGGTCTTTGTCAAGATGGATAAAGACTTTGCCGTTTGTGAGCTGTTTTTCTTCTTGTCCAGCTCTTCGTCCGTGGTGAAGTGGAAGAGGTCCCCCCCTCGAACGGTAGATCTAATATGTGTTCCTGGACGTCCGGGTTGAATTTCGTGGCCCGGAGCCAGGCTGTCCTTCTCATGTCTGTGGCGATACAGATGGCACGGCCAGAGGTGACAATATGGGCCACAGTGGATTCCATGAGGTCCTGCACCACCAGCTTGGCCTCAGCCAGTCTCGCCTTAAAACGTGATTTGATTGGCTCTGACCAGGGAGTTCCGGGTGGAAGTCTGTAATTTCCCGCCATAACCTTTGGTTAGCGGCCACCAGCATAGCATCAGCGTTGGCCTGACGAAGATGCAAGGACGCGTTGGAATAGAGCTTCTTCCTGTACGCCTCCAAGATCATCTCCTCCTTGCCTAGCAGCGCCGCAGAGTAGGAGGCTGAGGACGACTGAGGCTTGGAGTATAGTGCCGCCTCATTTTCGTTGCTCTTACGACCTGCCTGGAGTGCCTGGAGAGGCATCAACAAGATGCAACCTGATTGGTTCTTCACCCCAGCAAATACTGAGGCCCCGGGTGAGCCGTGAGGCGAAGCCGGGCCCGGCATGAAAGGCCTGCTTTTAAGGCCTCCTGTCTTTCCCCTGTCCTTGCCAGGGAATTGCCACCACCCGCCTGGATGTGTGTTCATATGCCTGCCACCATCGGTGTGAGCCTTTGGACAACCCTGCTGCCTCTTCAGGTAAGAAGTGCGCACTATCAGGCCCCTCTCATATTTTGGGCATTACACCGCGATGCAGCCTGCTTGCTGTCCACACTACTCTCTAGATCTTTCACTCTATACTCCTCACGCTCCCTCTCGAGTGAATCTCATACCTTGCCTGCCTTCATAGGTGTTTCCACTGCTGCCCGATATTTTGCCTCCTTCACCGTTCTCGTTTGGAACTTTAATGCATCCTCTGAAGCACAGAACTATGTTCACCTGTTCTACAAACATTGCCCGCTACGCCGACATATAATTCACATCACCCTTTTTGACATTGCTCTGTTTATTTGCTTGGTCTGATGTGCGACGTTAGGAATGCCAAATGCAGCCTCTCAATTCCTAATGCAATCACACTGCCGTTACCGATGGATCCGGCTCCACTGGATGTCTCCTTTCCACATCGTTCAACTGGCATGCACTAATCCACCAACTAACTTCGCTTCTTTGTTACGAGCCCTACTCGCTGCCAATGTTACAATTATTACACTCATGCCAGCTGTTCTGTCATTGCTAGGGCCTGCATGCCTGCGGCAGTATCAACATATCCCATTTGTCTTTGCACTATTCCAAACCACATGATTACTGTGCAATATAATTTTAAAATAATAGTTTACTGTTGCTGTTTACATGTAATCCCTAACGTAATTCTGCCAGCTCGACCGTCATAGCCTATCTTTACGAGAAGATCCTTGCCACAATGCTTTTCTCGTTCATTCTCCTTACTCGCTTGCATCCCTGTTGTGGCCTTCTAATCCCAGTTTGCGTAATCCCCAAGTATGTACTTTACCACCCTCAATGGTATTTCCTGCATGCATATCTGCTCAACTCCCCGTAATAAGAGGCAAGTTTTTACACATGTATCAATGCACCTGCTTTAGCCTTCATATGTACTCTGATGTAGTTCCCCATAACAAAAGATGAGCTTTCCCAAGTACTTATCCTATGTACCTGCTATGTCCCCTATATGTACCTCGATGTAGTTCCCCGCAACAAGAGGCAAGCTCTCCCAAGTATATAATCTATGTACCTGATATGTCCCGTATATGTACCCTGATGTAGTTCCTCGCAACAAGAGGCAAGCTTTCCCAAGTATATATTCTATGTACCTATGACGTCCCTCATATGTACTCTGATGTAGTTCTATGTAACAAGAGGCAAGCTTTCCCAAGTATATAACTTGTGCACCTGCTATTTCCCCTATATGTATCCTGATGTAGTTCTCTGCAACAAGAGGCAAGCTTTCCCAAGTATATTTTCTATGTAACTGCCATGTCCCTTATAAGTACTCTGATGTAGTTCGTCGCAACAAGCGGCAAACTTTCACAAGTATGCATTTTTTTCACTATCCTGGCCCGATGTGTGCCTGTTCTGTAACTATTGCAACTTGTCTGATTCCAGCACTTACTGTAATAATTTTCTTAAGTTAAAGCGCCTAGATGCCTCTGGACTTTGTGTGCTATATAAATATCAAAATAAATAAATACATTTACTGGAAGTAACATTAAGGTCCGGATTTAATGCAACAAAAACCTTAAAAATTGTCAGGTGTTGAAAGCTACGCCACCTTAACCATGAGTCCCCCACTGCGCAATCCCTTAGTACACTGATGACATTACAAATGATATCACTGATGACATCACTATGACATCAGTAACATCGCTGGCACAGCAGATCACACGAGTAAGCTTCTGCACATAAGGGTGTATTCAAGTGAAAAGCTTGATTCAAGTTTGCATCTAAAAATACTGTTGGTTTACATCCATAGTATTCTTATTTGCAACTAGCTGTCCCCGGCCACGCGCTGCTGTGGCTCAGTCTGGTTAAATGGAAAAGAAAGAAAAGAGAAAGCACACATTTCTAATATGTTTCATTTCACAATGCTTGTGGGTAGTTTTTAAGTTGAGGCAGTTTAATTTTTCTGGCAGCGCAACACATTCCTTTCGTTTCTCCATTACTTTTCAGAGCCTTGCAATAAGGACACACTTCAGTCATGGTGCCGATGTGTCATGTCCACGCGTACGATCGGTCCACGACCATACGCGTATAGCCCTTTAAGAACGCTGCAGCCAGGTGCCTGGAAGTTGGCATGGCAACGTTGGCGTCCCGTCCTTTCCTGTTCCTGGTATCGTCAACGTCGAGTAGCACGTAACGTCGTCACATGATCTGTATTTAAGCACCTCCCACTTGTTGCCCAGTGCTTCTGATTTGTATTAGTGGCGTTACGAAAGTTGCTTGTGTATTTCCTTGTTTCCTTGCCCTTGTTTTCCCCTCCTTGCTTCTGGAACTCTTGTGCCTTGACCCAGACCGGTTATTGGATTTTCGCCTTGGATTGCCCCTTGCTACGTGCCTGCTGGATCGGTGTTATGACCATGGAAAGCTAACGGAACTGCCTTGTCTCTGCCCCTCTTGTTGTGCCTCTCTTCGACCACGACCATTTCAGAACAGTGCTTTTCTTCATCTGCTGAACTTGGAATGTATGAACTTTGGATACCTGAGATTTTGGCATAATTTGGAACACTGACTTCTGTACATGGACTAGAGACTGCCTCAGTGTACTTGGGCGTCCTCGTGCCGTCAGGTTAGGCTGTGCTTTTTCCTCTGGAAACCGGACCTGTCCCATCTTGCCTCTCTGCTTGGAACTTCCAAAGACTGCACGGACCTTACTCCGGTAAGCCCGTAAGGGGTTTCTTGTTTTTGATTTAGCCTTGGATAAGGGGAGGGGGCTAGATATGTATTGACTAGGACAGCATCAGTACTACCATTTATGCATTTCGTCTAACTGTATACCATTGCAAACTACGTTTTGGGTTCCGAAAGAGTGGTTGTCCTGCATGTGCACATTGTGATTAAACCTCGCACTTTGCTTGTAGGTTCACTGTGTGTTCCTGTCCTACGCTTCTCGTCTTGCCTTCTTGACACTGGCTTCTACGACATTGATCCTGTGGAAGCAGTCTCCTAGTGCAACACCTGGGTCTCATCTGGTATCCTTCTTTCCTCTGATTAGCTGCTCTGGTTGTCTGATTACAACACCAGAGGGGTACATCAGGTGGAAGAAGTCATCCACTACACTACGTGGGCAACTCGGACCCTGACATAATCAGAAGCCTTACTACGGATACCAATGAGGCATTGGCCACTATTATGTAACCAGTGGCAGATTTGCGTATCGATATGACGGCGGCTCATACAGCTACGCAACGTCGCATAGAAGAGTTGCAAGCAGGTTTTCAACCCCTTGGGGCCGAAGCTCCCGCCCCCGCTATCGCTTCCGGCTCGGGTGAGGTGCCTCCACAACAGGGTACTGGACCTGTTTATATGACCGGCCAGTTTCCCTTAGCCCCACCGGAACGCTTCAATGGTGACCCCAAGGCTTTCCGAACCTTTTTGAATCAGTGTAGGCTACACTTTCTGTGCCGCCCTGCCTCCTTCCCGGATTCTACTACTAAGGCAGCATTTCTGTCGTCTCACTTGGGGGGAATGGCAGCTGCCTGGGCTAATCCGTTACTGGAGGAAGGGAGTCATCTTCTCTATAACTGTGATGCTTTGGTCGACGCTATGAGTCGAGTATTTGACACACGTTACGCCACACAGACTACTGATCTGGAACTACTTGGTCTTCAGCAGGGGAACATGTCCCTATTATCGTATTTAGCCAAGTCCAATCAGCTTGTGGCGGAGACAGGGTGGCCCCAAGAGAAGAAGGCCTCTTTGTTTTATAAAGGCTTATCAGACTCCCTTAAGGACACTCTAGCTACAGTACCCGTAATACCCACGGCTTTCAACGAACTGTTGGATTTGGTTCTCCAGATCGATTCTCAACAGGCAGCTAGGAAGGGAGAAAAGAGAGGGACACCTCCAGTTGTCCCTGCAACCCCTCTACCTGCTCCTGGATCCACAGAGCCTATGCAGATAGGGGCAGTTAGGGCCCCCTTATCCGCCGAAGTCAGGGAACATCGGAGAAAGAATGGTTTATGTTACTATTGTGGATCATCAGACCTTTTGCTTCGAGAATGTCTTAAAAAAACCCACCAAGAAACAGGGAAACGCCAAAACCCGGTGACTGAAGGGATCCAGACGCCAGGTGGTTCCTCTGTTGGTCCCACGTTATATATCCCCTACTGCTTGTCGGTTTCTCTTTCGGCTGTTGAACTTGAGAAACTTGGTGTGGTGGTGATTTTGGATTTAGGAGCTACAGGAAACTATGTGGACGCTTCTTATGCTAAGGAACTGGGTTTACCAGTGGTTCCTAAATCATGTCCTGAAGAGGTGAACGCAGTTGACGGTTCTTCGTTAATATCTGGTCTGGTAACAGAACGTACGACCGATCTCGTCATGACTACGGAGTGTGGCCATCAGGAGGTCATAACGTTCGATTTGATAGCTGCACCACAGTTCAAGATTATTCTAGGTTTACCTTGGTTCAGATTGCACAACCCCTCTGTGGATTGGCATTCTGGAGAGATTAGTTTTTTCTCAGACTATTGCGGAAACAATTGTTTAACAACCCACTTAAACACTGTCAGTCCAAGTCAGATACTCTCAGAAAATGTTCATACCGTAGGGGCGGTTACTAACACTGTACTTCCTCCTATATATAAGGAATATTGGGATGTCTTCGACGCCCGCGGGGCGGACGTGCTTCCACCGCACCGGCCTTATGACTGACCAATTGAGCATGTCCCCGGAGCCAAGATTCCGTCCGGGCGTATATATTCCCTGACCCCAAAGGAGGATTTAATCTTGAAGGAGTACATTGAGAAGTCGTTGAAGTCTGGCTTCATTCGACCTTCACGTTCACCTGCTGCCTCCCCTATGTTCTTCGTCCCCAAAAGAGAAGGGGATCTCCGCCCATGTATCGACTACAGGGAACTAAATGCGGTCACTGTCGGAATCAATACCCCATTCCTTTGATTTCGGTCTTATTAGACCAATTGGGTTCAGCTAAGCTCTTCACTAAACTGCATTTGAGGGGGGCATATAACTTGGTGCGTATACGTCAGGGTGACGAGTGGAAGACCGCCTTTAAGACCAGGTATGGTCTTTTTGAGTACTGTGTCATGCCCTTTGGCCTATGTAACGCTCCGGCGACCTTCCAATATTTCATCAATGAGGTTTTTCACGGCATGTTGGGCCAGTACCTAGTTGTTTATTTAGACGACATATTGATCTACTCGCCATCTATCTCCACTCATGTCACTTATGTTTCTAGTGTGCTCCAAAGATTAAGAGAAAATAACCTAAACGCCAAATTGATAAGTGCATGTTCCATGTGTCCAAAGTGGAATTCCTGGGCTATAATATCACTAGCCAAGGGATACAGATGAGTCGGTCCAAAGTAGCGGCTATATTGGATTGGCCCTGCCCTAACACACGAAAAGCCCTGCAATCATTTCTAGGTTTTGCAAATTTTTATCTGCGTTTTGTCCATTGGTTCTCTGCTATTGTGTCTCCGCTTACAGAATTAACCAGCAGCAAGCACGAGTTTAAGTAGAATCAGGAGGCTCAACAGGCCTTCGAGACCTTGAAATCCGCTTTCACCTCGGCACCAGTGCTCCAGCATCCAAACCCATCCCTGCCATTCATCGTGGACGCCGATGCTTCCGACATTGCCTCAGGAGCAATCTTGTCACAACATTGCCCGGAGACCGCTGGTTTGCACCCGGTTGCCTACCATTCCAGAAAACTCACACCCTATGAGAGAAAGTATACCATCACTGAGAGGGAACCTCTGGCCGTTAGGGATGCCTTTATGGTATGCAGACATCATCTCCTGGGCACCCCTGAACCGGTTCAAGTGTTCACTGACCACAGGAACCTCTTAGCCCTTCAATCAGTGAAATGTACCACGGCACGCCATGCTAGATGGCATGAGTTCTTTGCCATGTTCAATTTTACCATTACTTATCGTCTGGGATCTTTTCATTCCAAAGCCGATGCCCTCTCTCGTCTCCATGGAGTTTCCGAACCATCCAATCTTCAGGGTGCGCTGTTGATACCGAATCAAGTAGTGTGTGGGTGTACGTTACGTCCCTCCCTAAAGGCTTCGATCCAGAAATGGGTCTCCACCAGTCCTCCAGAAGTCTCTACCCACGGATTGGAGATCATCTGTTCTTTGCCATACAAACAGGGAAAGCTCCATCTACCTGATTCAGACGCACACAATACAGCCTTGCAATGGTGCCACGACTCTGCTCTGGCTGCTCATCCGGGAATGCAGAAAACCCTAGACCTTTTGAGAAGATGGTGCTGGTGGCCTTCTATGGCTCGGGACATTAAGCATTATGTAGCCTCCTGTGCTGTGTGCTCAGTGCAAGCATCAACGTGGTAAACCTGTGGGTTTGTTGCAGCCTATGCCTTTACCCGACACTCCTTGGAAAATTATTTCTATGGATTTTGTTGTGGAGCTTCCATTGGTCGAGGGGTATGACACTATCCGGGTCGTTATCGACTATTTCTCCAAAATGGCACTTTTTGTACCCTGTCGTGGTGTACCAACCTCTCCAACACTGGCCGAACTGTTCTTGAGGAACGTGTTTCGATTATTTGGTCTGCCTTCGGTAATAATTACGGACCGCGGGTCCCAATTCACTTCCCGTTTCTGGAAAGCCTTGACCATGACCTTGGGCATTGATGGCAGATATTCCAGCGCTTACCATCCCCAGACTGATGGTCAAACTGAGCGGTTAAACGCCACCATGGAACAGTATCTACGTTGCCTTACCTTTCAACGTCCGGATATGTGGGTTTCTGTTCTCCCCATGGCAGAATTCGCCTAGAACAATTCACTACATGCCACGACACGCTTGTCCCCCTTCTTTGCCCTCTATGGACAACATCCTCGCTCCTTGCCTAGTATTACTGATCTGCCTCCACACAATCCTGCGGCCTTTGGATGCCTGCGAAAACTATCAGACAATCATGTCTTTGTTAGAAAACAGCTACTGCAGGCCCAGCTTTGGACCAAAAAATATGCTGATGCACGCCGTACCCCGGCCCCAGAGTATCTTCCGGGCACGAAGGTGTGGTTATCTGCAAAAAACCTGCGCATTCCAGGCCGAAAAACCCTGCTGCCTCGGTTTGTGGGCCCCTACAAGGTTTTACAAGTTATCAATCCAGCCGCTATCAGCTTGGACCTTCCCTCTACATGGAAAATACACCCGGTGTTTCATGTATCCTTGGTAAAACCATGTCACCCAGCGGCCAGACTGCCGTTGCGCCCTCTGCCTATCAAGGTACAAGGGTCAGATGAATACGAAGTGGCAGCGATCTTGGATACTAAAGTTCGACGGGGCAGACGCCTCTATCTGGTCGATTGGAAAGGGTACGGTCCGGAGGATCGTACCTGGGAACCTACAGAAAACATCCATGCTCCTGTTCTTCTGGCACGTTTTTGGTCCGCCCGGCGGGTGAGGGTTCCTTTGAGGGAGGATAATGTCATGTCCACACGTACGATCGGTCCACGACCATACGCGTATAGCCCTTTAAGAACGCTGCAGTCAGGTGCCTGGAAGTTGGCATGGCAACGTTGGCGTCCCGTCCTTTCCTGTTCCTGGTATCGTCAATGTCAAGTAGCACGTAACGTCGTCACATGATCTGTATTTAAGCACCTCCCACTTGTTGCCCAGTGCTTCTGATTTGTATTAGTGGCGTTACGAAAGTTGCTTGTGTATTTCCTTGTTTCCTTGCCCTTGTTTTCCCCTCCATGCTTCTGGAACTCTTGTGCCCTGACCCGGACCGTTTATTGGATTTTCACCTTGGATTGCCCCTTGCTACGCGCCTGCTGGATCGGTGTTATGACCATGGAAAGCTAACGGAACTGCCTTGTCTCTGCCACTCTTCGATCACAACCATTTCTGAACAGTGCTTTTCTTCATCTGCTGAACTTGGAATGTATGAACTTTGGATACCTGAGATTTTGGGATAATTTGGAACACTGACTTCTGTACACGGACTAGAGACTGCCTCAGTGTACTTAGGCGTCCTTGTGCCGTCGGGTTAGGCTGTGCTTTTTCCTCTGGAAACCGGACCTGTCCCATCTTGCCGCTCTGCTTGGAACTTCCAAAGACTGCACGGACCTTACTCCGGTAAGCCCGTAAGGGGTTTCTTGTTTTTGATTTAGCCTTGGATAAGGGGAGGGGGCTAGATATGTATTGACTAGGACAGCATCAGTACTAACATTTATGCATTTCATCTAACTGTATACCATTGCAAACTACGTTTTGGGTTCCGAAAGTGTGGTTGTCCTGCATATGCACATTGTGATTAAACCTCGCACTTCGCTTGTAGGTTCACTGTGTGTTCCTGTCCCACGCATCTTGACTTGCCTTCTCAACACCGGCTTCTACGACATTGATCCTGTGGAAGCAGTCTCCTAGTGCAACACCTGGGTCTCATCTGGTATCCTTCTTTCCTCTGATTAGCTGCTCTGGTTGTCTGATTACAACACCAGAGGGATACATCAGGTGGAAGAACTCGTCCACTACACTACGTGGGCAACTCGGACCCAGACACGATGAGAACATGCCGGCTCAAACTATAATAATCAGCTGGGTTGTACCGGAATGCAAGGCGATTGTAATCACGTGTTTGCTGAGCACAGAGTCGTGTTTGACGCGGATCTGCTGTTTTTTGTTGAGGTCTTTCAACCACTCTCAGCCTGTCGCGTTCATTCTGTTGAGAACGAAGTTGATCTGAACCTGCAGAACGCAATCGCCATCCTCGCAACCGTGCATCCTGAAGTCTGGCTGCACGTCGCTCTGCTGCTTCCTCGGCATGTATTTGAGGCATTCTAAATTGGGAACATTGAAATGGAATCGTAAAATATTTAGTGTAGCGTGTGTTGCTTTTACGTCCAACAGATGGCACTGTTTTTCAGAAAAAGCATGTTTTTACCGGTCACAGGTGTGACATCTATGTATAGTACGTATATAAAAACACGCGCCTATTCGAATGCAACGTTGTGTCAAAATTTCAAAGCAATCAGTGAAGAACTTTCGGAGATTTAGGATTTTTAACAAACAAACATTTACATTTTTATTTATATAGATGCTTGTTTAATTGTGTTTTTTGGACCTTTTGTAAAGGACAGGGTATATTGCATTGGTGCAATATCTTAACATACAGTCCAAAATGACTCCCCTTGTCTGGTACTTACCAGGAAGGTCATTGGTGGTGTGCAACCGGATTTCCCATATGTCATCACTGATGGCATTTGACATGTCCTAAGTGATATGTGACATCAGTGTGCTTAGGAGCTGCGCAATGGGGGTCTAATATTTAAGGTGGCATAGGTTCGAACACCTGACAAATTTCCGGGGTTTTGTTGCATTAAATTGGCACGTTAATGTTACTTCAATTGAAGTTTTTTTAACCCAATTTCAAAGTTTTCGTTTTATATTATTGTTTTAAGTTAATAGTGCTTCAACTACACAGTACTTTTACTGAATGTGAAGGGTTTTGTTGCACTGAACTATGCCACCTTAACTGTCCCCTTCACTGAACACACACATCTATGTATCACACCACAGATAGAGATAGAGGAAAGGAAGGACCCAAGTTGGACCTGGGAGGGTCGGTCGGAGAGGAAAGAGGTCAGCCAAGCCAATGCCTGTTCGGTGATACCCAGGTTATCACAGAGATGGTTGAGCAAGATGGCATGGTTGACTGTGTCAAAGGCAGAAGAAAGATCAAGTAAGATGAGGACACAGGCGGTGTTGGAATCGAGGTCGGAGAGCAGGTCTTCACAGAAGTTCAGGAGAGCAGTTTCCGTGCTTCTGGCAGCTCTGAAGCCAGACTGATGGTCAAAGAGACAACAAACAGATTCAGTGTGAAGATTAAGCTCGGAGATGGCCAGCTTTTGCAGGCGTTTTCCCAGGAAAAGAGTGATGGAGATTGGGCGATAGTTAGCTGGGCAGGATGTGTCCGCAGTGGATTTCTTAAGAGGGTGCACAAGGGATTGCTTCAGGGGGGAAGGGAAGACTCCAGTGGCAAAGGAGTAGTTGTAGAAGTCAGCCAGAGCAGGAGCCTGAGTGTCAATGTGGTCCTTGATGGTTTTGGAGGAACAGGGGTAAACCTGTTTTGACGAGACTTTCATAGATCATACTTTTATAGAAACCTTACCTTGGGAGAAAAGGAGAAACGCAGAGAAGGAAGGAGAGAGGAGGCGTGGCTGAAGAAGGGTCAGAGGAAGAGCAGGGGTTAGAGGGAGGATGGGGAGAGGAAGACCGAGAGGACAGGATGTCCTGAGTTTTAGAGATGAAGTGAGAAGCCAGAGCCGTGCATGGGGCCTGGGAGGGGACAGTAGAGGTAGAGACTGCAGCAGGATTGGCCAGCTCCTTGCAGATTTTAAAGAGTTCTGCTAAGTTGTTAGATGCCGCAGAGACACAGGCCTGGTTGTGGGCTCTCTTCTTGGTGCGGGCAGAGAGCCGGTATTGCCTTTGGAGCAGGCGGCGGGCCAGTTTGCGCAAACAACATCCAGTCAGCATTCAAGCTCCTCCTCGAAAAGGAAATCGTCCATTACGGCTAAACTGTGGGAGAAGCTGTTACGCTCACATGGTATCCACGGGGATGCCACCCAGCCCTGGTTGGATCATTTGCGCACTCGAACCCTCTCCCAGTCCCTTCGTAAGGCCTCTGGTTAAAGATGGTTCTGCAATATAGGAGAGCTGGATTCAATGCCAGATTGTCTGTTTTCCCACCTCCCTTGGCCTCAACTCCTTCCTCCCCCTTTGGACCTCTCCCCACCTTAATATTGTGAAAGGTGGATTCTCCGTCCTGCACCTCGTGGCAGGGGCGCGTAGATGTGGGGGGCGAGCAGCGACCAAGTGAATTCACTGGTGCGAGCTCCCCCTGTGGGAATTCAGGCCTGGTGGGACTCTGTAGGTTTGCTGCTTTAGTCTTTAAATGCAGTTCTTATGTTCCTCTTAGTTCGAATAATAATGTCTTGCTTCTTTCCTTTGAGGTATAGAAAGGTATTTTAGTGTTGTCATGCAGTTTGAAGATGAGCATGGGCCGGTAGGCGAAAGCGCAGTGTGCGTGATGCTGTCTGGTGAGTAATGCGCGATGTTCCTCGCCGAGCGCCGTAATGTTCCAGCAATGATACTGACCAGGAGATGACTACCCAGGTAAGAATTGTGTGGCTTTCTTCATTCGGGAGGAAACGTGAGTAAACGCTTACTAATGCTGTCTTTCTTTCTCCTCTTTACAGGTTATGGTATTCCAGGATGCATGCAGTGCCGGATGATGGAGTTCGTACCTTCAGGTGAGTGGAACTGAAGTCGGCGATGGATTGAAGACAGGATACTGTTCGAGGTAAGTTTCGTAGTGTTCTTTCTCTCTCTGCAGGTCCTTGGTTTCAGGTAAGCTGGCATCAAAGAACTGGACACGGTGAGCGTTACGCTGCTGACAGTAGAATAATGCAAAGCATGTTCTGCTGTTTGGGTGCGATTTAAATAGTCTCAGGTAAAGAAGTCCAGGTAAAATAGTCCCAGGTCCCATTAAGGTGGATACAGACACAGCCCGTTCCCTGGGCACCCTCCAGCAGCACTGCTCTTCTTTTGGCTCCTACAGAGGAAAGTCAAGCAGGTCTTCAAAAGGTTTCTCCTCCTCGTACTGTTAACCTTCCAGATTCACTACTCAGGAAGCCTATGGTGGAGGAGGACAGCATTGCGTCGCCTGCAAGTCAGGACGCAGGCGCTGAAGCAAGCCTGAACCGGCCAGGATGTTGGGCCCCCACCCATGCACCCCGGTGGGAGGCCGGCTGATGAGGTTCGTGTTAGGGAGAATTCTCGTATAAGGCTAATTTCCCAAACCTAGGTAGTCTCCCAGCAGCTTTGCTGGATTTTTGGGGTTTGTTTTTTTCTCCTGCTAAGAGTGAGACTCTTTTACTCCCACTCTTCGGCATGATTTGAGGTATGTCTTTGACTTATGTGCTTATGTGGTTCCTTTTTACTCCATAGAGTATCATCTGTTTTTCTGTATGTGTGGTACACAGCACCCTCAGTGCAGTACCACAGGGGTGTCACGGTGACCCCCAAACATAGACTCCATACCCTGGGACTGACTACTGTCTCCCAGGGCATGTAAAGTCACCATTGGCTTTACTAGTGCAAAATTGTGAACAGAACCAGTACAAACCATCATATTGTGGAAGTACTGGTAAGGGGTAATTCGATTGCCCCTGGGTCTGTTTTCGAGGGGGCACTGTCCGTCCCCCCTCGTCGAGTTTCTGGCTGGTGGCAGTGGTTACCACGCAAAATATTCCACCAGAATATTCTCTCTGGGATTTTCCCATTTATTTTAAACGCACCACTTTTTGGTGCAATGTTAAAGATACCGCCGGTTTATTTATTTAATATTAAATCACCGGTTGGGTCTTTTTGCCAGAACTCAATTCTAAAATGGCATTTGTGTCCGTCTCTGTAACTCTGACCAAGGTCGAGCCCTTTGTTCCACTATTTTGGCGGGCTTCTCCACAGAAGCCCTCAAAATGGTGCCACTCTGTCTGGGTTCCACAGGAAGGCTGGAGGGGGAATTGGCACTCTGGACTGCGTTGCCTTAGCAACCCAAGTCGTATTCTACTCCGATTGGCCCAGTGGTGAGCCGCCTGGCTCACCACTTAGCATGTGTGATTGACAGCTGGGCTGATGAATGGGGTTTTTTCTGCATAAAAGCAGGGCCTTTGGGACTGGAACTTCAGAAGTCGCCACAGGACCTAAGAATCCGAAGAGGGACGAAGCTGAGCTATCTGCAACGACGACACCACCGGTGAAGCCCTGCTGCAGCTACCTCACCACTTTCCCGGCGACAAGAGAAGATCTTCTGCTGGACGAGTATTCTTCCTCTGAGCTGGTAGTACCAACCAGTTCACCCTTTTCGCCTTCCAAAGGCGGCCCTTGGTCGAATCAACCAAGCACGCTGGCGGCCAGATAGCGAAGCTCACCACTTTTGACCACGAATAAAAGGACAGCATCTTTTAATCAGGCACTCCGCGGCTGGTTTCATCCCTGTGCAGTGCAACGACTCCACGTTGCCTCCTCGACGAGAGCTTCTTTTCCCCTGGTCGGAAACACGAACCTCAACCACTGCCAGGAACAATTGCCCCCGCTGGAGCTTCCTTTCTCTTAAGGTATTGTGTCCTGCCTGGCCTCCCCTTTCTACAGAGTGCTAAAGGTCACCCTTAAATCCTTGGCTTCTAAACTGGGTTGGCTCCAGGCCTTCTAACTATATCTTTTGACTCACCCCAACCTCTTTTGAACACTCTGCAAAGACTTTCAGTGCACTTTAAACCGTGTGATCCTGGGCACATTTCGCTTTGCTCCATTTAAAGTGGCCCTGGTCTATGAACTTTGGCTCTACAGTATAACCTGCGTTTCTCCCCTTGCTCTGAAAAGTGTTGGGAACTGTTTTATTCTTATGCTCTGCCTTTTTCTCTCCCTTTAACTACACTATTGGTGTGCCATCTAAATAGTTGTGCTTTAACCCGTACTTGTCTGATAGTTATCAAGGGAGGTGCGTATACTTACCTGACTGTGTTTTAGATTACTTTTCATTGAGAGTGCTAGTGTATTACCTAAAGTGTGTTTTTAATAAATAACTATATACTTGTTATACAAAGCTCTGGTCAGTGTTTGTTTGCTCTACTGTGTTTTGGCACTATTGTGTATACTCTGCATACTGCCCTACTCTTCTTGAGAGAAGTCTGACTGCTCAGCCACAGCTACCAGGTAAATCTGGGTGGTGCAGACTGCTACCAATAGGGTTTACTGCTGCTCCTGTAGTCTTAATCTTTTTGCAGTGTTCCCCAAGGGAATTGCACAGGATTCTGCCTAACAATTTGTCAGCGAGTGGGAAAAGATCACCACCGACAGATGGGTGCTGGACTCTCTCGCCCAAGGACATATCCTGGAGTTTCAGCGCAGGTTTCCGCGGAGCCCATTCTAGACCTCCGTCTGAACAAATACCCCAAGTCCCAAAACTTCAGGATGGTCACGTTGCAACATGTGCTCGCCCAACTGGAAAATGGAGACATCTTGACGTCACTGTATCTGTAGGACGTCTACTTCCACGTCCCCATTCACAGGAAACACCGTAAGTTTCTACGTTTCGTAGTGCACGGACAGCACTACCAGTTCAAGGCCCTACCTTTCGGATTTAACTCAGCCCCCAGAGTGTTCACGAAGAGCCTGGTACCGGTGGCTGCCCATCTGCTCTATGGGGGATACATGTATACCCGTACTTTGACTGGCTCAAACGGTTCTGCTCACGAGAGTTGGCCGCCGGACACACAGAGGCAACCATCCAGCTGCTGATGGATCTTGGGTTCTCCATCAACTATCCAAAGTCCTGCTTGACACCATCACAAAACGTTCTGTTCCTAGGAGCCAGACTCAATACGCTGTCCTGCCTGGTGTCACAAGGAGAGGGTAGGGGCCATTCAAGGGAAAGTGCAGCGGCTGTTGTCGATGAAGACCGCCATGGTGCGAACCATCAAGTCGTTGCTCGGAATGATGTCCTGCATCTACCTTATCCGGCTTTGCAGGTTACAGATGCAACCTCTTCAGGAGTTCCTTGATGCTTGCTAGATACAGATGTCCAGAAGCTTCACGGACGAGAACATGCTCGACGTCGACGAGGAGTTCCGTCAAGCGATAAGGTGATGGGTCTGCTCCAACATTGCCCGGGGCGCAGGGTTTCAAAACCCATGCATACTAGCAGTCTGTCACCACGAATGCTTCCCTGGAATGCTGGGTAGCCCCCACCTTGCTCTTCACCTAGCGGGAGTCAAGCACACCATCGCAGACTCCCTCAGCGGGGAATTGCACTCCTGCAAGAGTGGGAACTTCGGCAGGACCAGGTGGCCCGCATCTTCGTCAGGTGGGGCAGGCCCCAGATCGATCAGTTTGTGACGGTGGCAAACTCCAAATGCCAGATGTTTGCCAGCAGATTCCACCAACCAAGAAGCCTGGGGGACACGTTCTCCTTCCTGTGGGAAGGCCTGTTTCTGTACACGTTTTCTCCATTGTCTCTCCTGCTACGAGTCATCAACACACTCAGACCGTGCCAATGCAGGATGATACTCATCGCCCCGGCATGGCGAGCCAGATTGGGTACGGGGACCTTCTCAGCCTGTCACCCTTGCCGCCGATCAAGCTGCTAGTGGTTCCAGATCTTCTCCAGCATTGTATCTTTCATAGATTCAGATGCTTGATTATTCCCCGTCGTCAGGCTGGGAATCCTCAGTGATAAAAATGTTTAAAATGTTCTTTTAATACTTTTAATATACATCCATTATTCCATAGAGAATGCATGTGAATACCCCATTGTGGCCTATGAGCCACTCTATTGTGTAGTCCCTCCACCTCACTTTGGTCCTTTATGGCCCCAACCAATGAGGTGACTGGGCTTAAGCTGCACCCCAGTCAGCCATCTTCAGATTTTTCCCGCAGTCTGACAGAGGGAATCCTCCAGCTCTCTGAGCTTTCAAATATTTTTCTCCTTTTTTGTGTAGTATATATTCTTATAGTATATTCTCCTGTTTCCCCTGCTTAGGGGCTATCTATTCTGAACTTTTGGGCACAAAGAATCTTTTTTCTTGCCCTAAATTCATCGAGTGAATTTCTCCTCAGCATGGCTGAACTTCAGGCTGCCAAGAAGCCTTCCCTGTTCAGGGACTGCACGAGGTGCAGGAAATAACTGCTCTACATGAAGGATCCACATGACTACTGCATCTACTGCCTATACCCTCATGACATCGTTGACGAAGCCGTCGTCCACAAAGCCACCCTTGACTAAAGCACCGCCGACGACACTGCAAACTTCTTCGTCTGCGGAAGAAATAGGGCCCAAATCGCCCCTCGCGGACGTCACAGATAAACCATCCAATGTGAGCAGTCTCCCCAAGCCTATGGGGGCAGCGCCTCCAGTTTCAGAAGCTCCTGAACCAGTCGGAGCACAATTATCTGCTTTAAAAGAGATGACGGAACTTTGTGACATCATTCTTTGTTAGGCAGAATCCTGTGCAGTGGACAACGACACACAATTAAGACTAAAGGTGGCAATACAAGTTTTACCTTTGGTACAAGCCTGTATTACTATGTTAAAGTGCTAGCAGTAGCGGAGCAGCCAGGCTTATCTCAGGAGTATATGAGCAGTAGCAGATATTACACAAAGGGACCACAATTACTGTGACTCAAGCAAACACTGACTCAAGCTTTCAGGTAAAAAATAGAAGTACATTTATTTTTAAACCATTTGTTATAAACACGACACTTCTATTCAAAACCACACGTAAAATACACTACAACTAACCAATTCACTTTGTACGGTATAACTTCAAGGTGAGTACCCTGTGGTTTAGCGGACTGGTGTTATGACGCAAAAGACGTTACCAGGAATACACTTGCGATCACTTTTTGACAGTAATGACAGTTCGGTCTTACTAAAGAAACGCGTATCCGCGGCAAGAAATGTTACCGGGGCAAAAACACACTTAGCACCTGAGATACTCAGAGAGAGTTGGGGGCAAAAATCATAGGCAATACTTTTGTCAAGGCAGACAGAACCAGAGAACACTCTTAGACAGAAATTCAAGAGTCAATAGGCTGGAGCCAGTGTCAAGTGGAACCGGGTTCCTGTTGTCAAGGATCACACCGTCGGATAGTTCACGTTTCAAAGAGATATTGTCAACAGAGGAAGCAAAAGTTATAAGAAGAAGGGAAGACAAGGGCAAGACTTGGAGGCGAAGAAAAGGGGTTCACCCAAATTTCCTCGAGCAGAACAAAGTACCTTATTCAATGAAGAGGCTGTTGCCACGTCTGTTGTTCCTGGTAGTTTCCTGCAGACCCACGGTTCCTGGAGCTTCCATACGAAGGACGACATCTGGAGGGGCCTGCACCACACAGGGCTGAAGCCGGCAGCAGCAACGGTGAATAAAAGGTGCGCTCCTTAAAAACTGGAGAGGCTCTTCAGATGGCTATCTAGACCACTAGAGCAGTGTGCAGCGATTTCGACCACGAAGAGGATCCTCTGGCTGTAGAAGATGAGCTGGTTATCCCCACCAAGCTCAAGGGAAGAAGACTCCGGACTGGATCTTCTCTGGCCGTCGAAGGGTGGATAGCTCAGGACAGCAGCAGGGCTTCACCGGGACGGGATAGTTGCAGCAGTCGAATTCTTCTCTGCTTCTCTTTGGTTCCTTGTAGTTCCAGTGACGACTGACTTCTAGCCTGCCTTTTAATGTGAAAATCCCCCATTCACACAGCCTGGCTGTCAATCACGCAGCAGAGGGGTTGTCCAGCCTGGACCACCACCTCAGCCAATCATGACAAAGTGCGACTTGGGTTTCCTAGGATACCCTGTGCAGGGGGTGACTACACCCCTCCCTCACATTCAGCCCACCTAGACACCCAGGCGCCTAGAGGAGGGCTTCTAGGCAGAAACCCGCCAAAAGACTGTGAACAAAGAAGGCAAACCTAGTTCGCCACAAAGTAAAACACAAGAAGGACTTTAACAAAAAGAAATGGCGAATAAACCCGACCGGAGCCAAAAGACAAAGCAGGTTTAAGTTCGAGGCTAATATAATAGCCTAAAACAATACAACGTTTATATAGTATAATCGCGGTAGAAAAGTTAGGGTAGATACACTGCCACCAGTCAAGTCTAAATGTTAAAAGAGCGAAACAATGCTCTAGGATGTAGAGATAAAAAGGGCTAAGGATTGGGTGGCGCTGTTGAGCGCTGAACAAGATGGCCGCCTGAACGTGACTCTCCGCGGCAGGCAGTCACAGGATCCTTTTTGCGGCACCTTCCTGCACTCGTACTCGACTCCAGAGGGCACGACTCGATCGCGGACGATCCGGGCTGCATTTGGACCGAACCCCAACGCAAAACGGTGCCGGGGACCCTGAGATCCGGACATCTCCCTGCCCCTCCCCCACCTGCGAGGCGGCTTCGTGCCGGCGTCCTTCCCCGGCTGCGGGACGTGCCGGGCCTCTTTGATTGCTGGGGCAGCCACTAGTCCCAGTGAGGATCCCCACCCACTCCTGCCGGGGCTCGCTGACTGTGGGGCCTCCCCTGGAGCCTGGACCCTGCATTCCTTCCCCTTGCGGAGGGGCAGCACATACGGCTGCGGCCGTGCCACAATCCGACGCCGCCTCGTGGGGTGTCCTTGGCGCCGCTGCGGCCCGGCCCTCCCCGGACCGTGATCCTGCTCGCCGGGGGAGCCGACTGCTGGAGGCCCCCCCCCCCCCCTCAGGGATACTTCAGTGAAGGGGTCGAGCTGCGGCGCTCCCCTGGACGCCTGGTGCCGCGCTCCCCTGCTGACACACAACGCAGGGCCCCGGGCCCAATAAGGTACGTGGTGCGTGGGTACCGCCTCACTCTGTGGCCTGAGTGCTGATGGTGCCCGCCTCTGTAGCTTGGGTCTCACTTTGCTGTGCGCTGGCGCTCTCACCCGGCACAGTCGGCTTCGCCCTGAAGTTACATCACCCGGGTGCCCCTCTCCCCCGCAGACTGGCTTGTGATCCGGCAATTGACTTGGGGTGCCCTGGGCCACGCCAGCCACCCACATTACATCTACTTTGGGGGGGCCTCCGGACCTGAGGATCCTCGGGGTTTGGTTCATCCCACATTGATGTTCTGGAGCCCTCAGCCTGTCCATCTCATCGGTGGGACACAAGGCCGGCTGTTGCTCTTCCCTACCCCTCCTACAGACTTGCTTGGACTACCATACCTTGACCACGGCTCTCACGGCGGCCATTGTAAACCACCACTCTTAGCCCCTGTGTCGTCTACACCTGATCTCTCCGGACTTCGCCTCCCGCACCTGCGGGGGCAGGTTGCACCTCCACAGGCTCCACCGGCCGCCACAGGCCCCACATAAACAGGTCCACAGTTGCTCTGGAAAATCACCTGCTCTACATCACGCCCTGCGAGGCTCCCATACCTCCCTTTCTTGAGCTGCTGGGGTCCCCCACTTACCCTTTTGGAACTCCAACCTCGCCAGGATGACTAAGGGGGTCTCAAAGACCAGAGCTCCATCAATATGTTCGCGAAGACGCCGGTGAGATCGCCAGAGGAAACCACCGAGCAGGCTCCCACGGCGTCATCATCCGCCATAGCTCCGGAGTCTCAAAACATGATGGACTTTATTCGGGAGGGCTTCACCGCCCTCCACTCAAAACTAGATGACATGAACGGCACTATATCCTCTATCAAGGCCCATATTGAGAGGATGGATAGCCGGGTGGCGGAGGTCGAGACAAGGGTGGGCTCTGCTGAGGATGCATTGGGTGCCCTGCGCTCTGAGGTCATCGCCCTCTCCAGTCGAGTCCTTGACGTGGAAAAGAACGACGAGGACTTGGAATCCCGATCAAGGCGCAATAACCTTCGTATCATCGGCGTTCCCGAGAATGAGGTTCATGAATCAATGGAAGATTTTGTCGAACATACATTGCTGACACTCCTCGATTCACCCAGACTTTCCCTGCAATTTTCCATAGAGCGTGCGCACCGAGCCCTAACGGCTAAACCCAGGCCTGGTGCTCCTCCTCGGCCCATCATAGCCCGTGTGCTGAATTTTCGTGACCGCGATGCCCTCCTCAGGGCTGCGAGGCTCAAGGGTGAGCTCTTACTGGGCGGTGCGAGGATCCACCTTTACCCAGACTTCTCGGTGGCCGTCCAACGTGAACGCAAGACTTTCCTGGCGGTAAAGCGCAGGCTGTGTGATCTCTCAGTTAATTACGCCATGCTCTACCCCGCCAAACTCCATATAGAACACGCCAACCGGGTGTTCTTCTTCACTCTTCCAGAAGAGGCCTCTAAGTTCCTGGACGAACATTTCCCAGGCTGATACTCCCTCTCTGTTCAGGGTCCGACGGCTACCCTTTAGCCCGGTCAAGGGGGGCCCACACCCAGCCACCTTCCTATACTGGAGTCACACTGGTTTTCTATTCTGTAACCTGTTTAGAATGTTCACTGTCACGAATATGTGCCGCGTCAACATGTGCAACATCTCCGCCCAAGTTACGTACAAGTTCTCACTGTTGGCACCTTTCATTTCACTTTGACCTGCCGTTGCCCGCAGAGACACGGCCAATCCGGCCTACAGGCCCCCAGGCGCTGATGCCTTTGGTTTGGCTTTTGTTGAGGGATTTTGGGATTGCCATCCCTCTGTTTGGGAGAGGGATGTGGGTGGGGGTGGAACATGTTTGGGGTTATGTTACAAAAAGCTTGGCGTTGGCAGCAATTACGGACCGCAAGGTGGTACTCAACGACTGTTACTGCAGGGTCGCTAAACTGGCCCATTGCCTATTGGTATTTTCTCTGATATATTTGTCCCTGCATCAATGTCTGGGAGCGAGCTGACTTTTATGAGCTGGAATGTTCGGGGGTTGGGTAACTACAAAAAGATCAGGCAGCTACAGCTACTGGCTGACCGTCATGGATCCAAGCTTCTTTTCTTACAGGAGACACATGCCCGCACGGAACAGTGCATGAGATTTGCCAAATCATGGGGCCCCACAGATTCTCCACCGATTTCTCTTCCCAAAGCCGTGGGGTCATGACCCTCATCCATAAGAGTCTCAAGTTCACTCTCATCTCCTCACACATAGACCCTCAGGGCAGATATGTACTGCTTCATGCTACGCTTCAAAATAAGGAGATAGTCCTGCTGAACATTTATGGTCCCAATATAGATGATCCAGATTTCTATGTACAGGTCTCGTCCCTTCTCGATGGCTTCCCCCTTGTCCCCATCCTCTGGGGGGGGGGATTTTAACACAATTTTCGATGTAGCCCTCGACAGGTCTGGGTCCAAACCTCGTCAACTTTCTAGAGCAGCCTATGCTGCACTATTGTCCCTTCCCCGTCTCGCCATGGTTGATGCAAGGAGGTTCTTTTACTCGGATTCCCGCGTTTATTCTTTCTACTCTTCGGTCCATGATTCTTATTCCCGTATTGACAGATGGGTGATCTCCAATGTTGTAGTTAAGAATGTCATACAGCTACAGATTCTCCCCAGGACACTGTCTGACCACTCTCCTGTGACCGTTACCATGGATTGGGGGCCAGATCCGATCTGTACCCGACGTTGGAGGCTGAAGCCTCTTTCCCTGCTAGACCCGGAGTTTTGTTCTGAGCTCGAGCTATCCATCGAGGAGTTCTTTGAGACATACACAGGCTCGGTAACATCGCAGGCTATTCTATGGGAGACCTTCAAGGTCTATATTAGAGGGATGGCGCTGTCGAAGGAGAACAGTGTTCTTAAATCGATCCGTAGAAACCTCGCAGAGAGCGAATCTAAACTATCGACCCTTGAGGCTCAATGTTCACTTCACTCCACTCCGGGAACCCTGGCTGATATCAGGGTGGAGCTGGATACGTTCCGATCCCTGGCGGAGCGTGAACAAAAATACTTGGATAACCCTGGCATGGCGAGAAGATACGGGGAGGAGAGCGCCCTGGCCGATTTCTGGCGAGACTTATCCGTCATGAGATGGGGTCCCGGCATATACTTGGGATTGAGAGACCGGACGGCTCTATGGCTGTCACCTCACAGGACATCAATACTGAATTTTTCACGTTCTATGAAACCCTATATTCCAACTCTGATGAGGTGCCAGCGGCGGAGATTGACTCCTTCCTCGATACCCTTCCTTTGACGACTCTCTCTCTGGAGTCTGCGGGTTCCCTTGATTCCCCACTTACGCTTGAGGAGCTCTCTGATGCGGTGGACTCCTTATCCTCGGGGAGGGCCCCTGGCTCGGATGGTATCCCAGTTGAATTTTATAAGCGCTATAAACAACTATTGCTCCCTCACCTGTTGGCTCTCTGGGAGGAGTCGGTTGAAGCCGGGGTATTTCCCCCCTCACTCCGTGAAGCCACAATTACGGTACTACTTAAATCTGGTAAATCCCCCTCACAATGCGGTTCATACCGCCCGCTTTCACTTATAAATTGCGATATCAAAATATTCGCTAAGGCACTAGCACTCCGGTTGGCTCCCCTCTTGCCATCTTTCATCCACCCGGATCAGGGGGGCTTCATCCCCGGTCGCTCTACCTCCCTGAACCTTAGGCGTCTCTTTAATATAATTAACAGAATAAACCCCGAGACACATGCGGTAGCGGCCACGCTCGACATGCAAAAGGCGTTTGACTCGGTTTCATGGAGTTATTTGTGGCGGGTCCTCGAGAGCTGTAAGTTTGGTCCCTCTTTTCTCTCCTGGGTCAGATTGCTCTACTCTGACCCCGTGGCTAGGGTCCGTACCGGTGACGATCTTCGCCATAGCAATGGAGCCCTTCGCTGACATGCTCCGTCAATTCCACGCACATAGAGGAATCCGCACGGCGGGCCAGGCGGACATAGTGTCTTTATATGCCGATGATGCTTTGTTGCTTATACGCTCTCCCTCCGTCAACTTATCCCCAATACTGGAAGACGTCAAACATTTTGGCCGAATCTCTGGCCTTAAGGTGAATATCTCGAAATCTACGCTTTTCCCTCTAACAGAATGCACACCCCTCCCCCGACACCCAGGGGTTTAAATGGGCCCAGTCTACTTTCACCTACCTGGGGATCGAGATAACGCGCCATCAGGCGCTGACTTTCAACAAGAACTATCAAAAGTATCTCACACATTTGTCATCTAAGGTTCTAGCCTGGGACAAACTCCCAATATCCCTCGCAGGCAGGATAGGCCTGCTGAAAATGGTGGTGTTGCCCCAGTTACTCTACAAGTTCGCCAATATCCCCCTGTGGCTGGGGGGTGGTTTCTTCCGGGAACTGACTCGCACGGTCATTCCTTCCTTGCGGTCCGCCTTAAACTGGATACCTTATCTACCCCTATGGCTTATGGGGGCTTTGGTGCCCCTGACTTCCTTAAATACTGGCTGGTATCCCAAATCCAATATACATCCTACTGATTTAACGCAACGGACCCCCCCCACATGTCAGACTCGAGAAACTTGCGGTCTGTGACCGTGACATTCGCTCCCTGGTGATACAACCCACCCCTCTGGTGCTGGACTCACAGAGCCCGGTCACCTGCACATCCCTGGCATTAGCAAAAACATGGAAATTGTCCGGTACTGTTCACACCTTCCATAGTAACCTCCCTCTCTGGAACTTCCTACCGGGAGTGCCATCGGCCATGGTCCGACGCTGGGCGGAGGCGGGATATGAGTTGCTGCGGGATGTGTTCGATCAGGGAATATTTGTCGAGTGGCTCGACCTCCCATTGCCCTTGAGGAGAGGCCGGAGTGTATGGCTCCAATATTCATCCCTTTGCAGGACCCTTAAGCGTAATTATCCGATGTTCCCGGCTTTACCACCGGATGACCCTATCCTCGAGGAACTCACCTCCCCCTCACCCACTAGAGGTAAAATATCTAGACTATACACTATGCTGCAATCCAGATCTATTCCAGAATTCACTAAACTGAGGCGGGCGTGGGAGGTGGACCTTGGTGTCGAAATGTCTGATGAACGCTGGGCGCACTTGTGTGATCGCATACACCGGGTGTCTTTCAACTCCCGCTTCAAACTGTTTAAAGTCCTACATAGGTTCCACTACACCCCGATCAGATTGCACCGCATGTCCAGTGATCACCCTTCTAGCTGCCCTAGATGCGGCCTGGATGCGGCCGATTACATTCATATGATTTGGTCCTGTCCCCGTCTTTCACAGTTTTGGGAGGCAGTCTGCTCGATGGTGTCGACCATCCCATCAGTCCCTCCCCGGTGATATGCCTCTTTCATGACCTCCCGGGTCTCCCCGGAACTCCAAAAAACTAGCTGGCCTCTGCATGCTTCTCGCCATTCGATCCATCCTATTGTGTTGGCTTCGCCCCTTGCCTCCCACGCACGCCCAATGGCTAAGAGCGGTCACGTGGGCCTCGGACTCGGAGGAAGCCTGGTCTCTCCTACAACCTACCCACTCTAGGCCCAGGAATATCTGGCTCAGATTCCGATCTTATATGTCAGACCTGATTATGACACCGGCCACATCTCCTCTAGCCACCTCTCCCCACCGACTCGGGCTCTTGCCCCCATCATAGCTTCCTGAATTTTTTGTTTGTTATAAAAGTGCCCGATGGCTGTGTTCATTTCCGATGTAACTCCTGTTGCCTGCACTGCATATTTATTGTACTCGTATTGTACCTGCCTGGCGATGTTCGCCTGTTTTTTGCTGCCACGTTAAATGAATAAAAAGAAGTTTTAAAAAAAAGGGGCCTAAGGATTAACCCTTTCCAGTACTCCATGTAATATGGGGTGTACTGGATCTGTGGTTAAATGACTAAGTAAAGTTAATGGAAACTTTACCCTTTTCTGGGGGACAGTAGTCAGCCCCAGAAATGGAATCGGTGGGAAGTCTAAAAGACAACCCTGTGTCACTGCACTGAAGGTGCTGTGTAACACACAAAAGAGGGGCTACTGAAGTGGTGTACTCCAGAGTCCACAATCACAAAAACAGATGAAATACACATGGCAAAACACAGGCGAGAGTGGGGGAAAAGCTCACACTCTTACCAAGTGGAAAAAAATAAACCCCAGAAATCCAGCAAAGCTGCTGGGGGACTCACTAGGTAAGGGAAATTAGCCATAGAATGAGAATTCTCCCTAACAAACCCACAATACTGGATACAGTTCAAAGGTGTATACCGGCCTCCTCTCCCAATGCCTTCTGGTATCTCCAGTTCCTTTCACTTCTTGTCAAAGATCTTTCAATGTAGTAGGGGTTTTGTACCCTTGACTTTCTCCTCGTATGGCCACTTTGACTTATTGCCTCCTTTCTTAATTATTTTCTCTCGTGGCTTCTCACATGCACGATCTTGGCATTCTTCATTCTTGCTACAATGTGCTTTTGCTCGTGGTTTCTCGACAACCTAACAAGCACTTTAAATGTTAATGTGCTTTTCATTCACTATCACAAGCCTGTCTCCCTTTCACTCACCGGCAGTGGCTGATACAGCTTATCAAGGCCTACATTCAGTCGAGGCTTTTTGCCAAGCACGGCTCACCTTCTTTCAAGTCCTTATGCCAAACATGAAGGAGGTACCGCTGCGACCGAGTTGTCCCTTTTGGATTGTGTAGCGACTTTCACCTCGCAGCTTGTAGGACTACAGTCTTTTTTTTTGCCTCCTGGTTCCGTCTGCTCGGCTTCCATATTCGTGTCGCCTTCCCGGGATTTCCTGCCCTTCCGTTCTGCTGGTGTCGCTTGCTTCAGTTGCCCTTCTCGCCTTTCTCTCTCGGTGCTCTCGTGCTCTGCCTTTTATCCCAGAGGGGAAAGGTAACAGGATTCAAGTACAAGTCATTAAGGTTAAGTGCCTGACTCTGACTGAACCTGATGTTGAGACATTTCAAATGGACTGGTTGTGTGTGAGCCCGTCTTTCCCTGAAGCGCTTAGTCCATGCAGCAGAGTGTGTGTAGGAAAGAGGGGCGGAGGGGTTAAAGTTCCTAGATAGTACACAGAATGAGGGTGTTCTACAGGGAAATGGGCACAGGGCTACCGCGTCTCCCCTCTGGGTGCCCACTCCCCAGGGACCCCCCTTGCCCCATCCAGATGATCATCCTGCAAAGTTCTACCCCTGGGGTCTGGATCAAAAGCGATAGCTGTGCCCTGGTCACTTGGATGACAGATCCCAAGGGACTAGTTGGTGAGACACTCTTTGGTTTCTCTCATACCCTTCACCTATGTGACCGTTTCTGTTTTACAGGGGAACCGTGAAAGGAAATCCATATTTCTTTGTTCCTTTCCCTTTCGATGTTCTACGGTGAAACAGTTAGGTTGAACGTCTAGGAACCATCGCATAATTCTAAGCTTTTAAGTCTTTTCTCTGGTTTATCCAGACTGGTGGAGAATGGTCAGTTATCAGTCCGAATTTCCTACCTAGTAAATGGTGGCAAAGATGTATATTGGCCCATTTGATAGCAAGGGCCTCCAGTTCTATCACTGAATAGTTTTTCTCTCTTGGGAATAGTTTCCTACTGGCAAATAGGATGGGATGTTCAAAGCCATCACGAACTTGGGATAACACAGCTCCTAAACCTGTGAAGGAGGCATTGATTTGTAGGATACATTCTTGGGAGATATCGGCTACTTCTAGGATAGGGGCTTGACAGAGAGCCTGTTTTTAAGTTGGTATTATAAATGTCGTCATCATCGGTCCAACAGATATTTTGCGGTTCTGCATTCTTAAGTTTGTTAGTTAATCGGGCCGTCTTATCTGATAATTCTGGAATTAATTTTCCATAGTACCCGATGAGGCCTAAAAAAGCTCTGAGAACTCTTGGTTTTTGGGGTAGGAGCATTTAAGACTGCTTTTACTTTTTTGCTTTGCGGTTGGACACAGCTATTACCCATGAAAAATCCTAGATATTTGGCTGCCGACTGGGCGAGTCAGCATTTTTTTGGGTTGGCTGTAAGTCTTGCCTGTCGGAAGGTTCTCATGATTTTATAGAGATGGCAAAGATGGCCTTTTCAAGTGCTGGCTATAGATGACGATGTAGTTGATATAAGCTCAGCAGAAATGGGAGTATGGTTTGAGTATGGTATCCATGTGTCTGAAAGGTTCTGGGGCCCCATGGAGTCCAAATGGTAGAATTTTAAATTGGAACAATCCAATCGGGGTAGAGATCATTTTTTTTTGTCAGATCCATGCAATGGCACCTGCCAGTAACCTTTTGTTAAATGCAGTGTAGATAAGAAGACCGCACTACCCAGCCTGTCCATCAGATCATCGATTCGTGGCATTGGATAGGCGTCAAAGGCTGACATGGTATTTATTTGACGGAAGTCAATACAAAACTGCCAGGATTTATCTGGCTTGGTTACTAGAACGATTGGGGAAGACCAGGGACTGGGGAGGGTTATATGATATTGGTCTGTAACATAGCTTCCTCCTCAATAATTCTTTCTCCAGGACTCGGAGAGTCGATAGGGCTTCAGATGGACTATTTTCCCTCTAGGGGTTCGGATGTAATGGTATGTGCCATGCACTCTACCTGGCTTTTCACAAAAGACATCCGGGAAGTATTCAATAACATCCATTAGGTCTCCCTGACTTTCTTTAGATCTATCTTGGAGAATAAGATCACTATCATCTCTTTCCTCTGGGGCCAAACAAGCTAAAATAGAAGAGATAGTTGTTGGGTTCTCCTTCCACCCCTAAGGAGGTTAATGTGGTTTAAATGGGTCTTCTTCTTTTTAACCGTTTGTACCACTTTTTATGTGCAGGTGCTGCTATGTTCTAAGATTTCATATGGGCCATGCCACTTCGAGATGAGCTTATTATCTGAAGTGGGTAACAGAACTAATACCTTCTGCCCTACAGAGAAGGAACAGAGCTCTAGTTTTTACTCTTACGTCCTGTCCCCTTTCCTCCATACTGTATGGGCTTCCCTGCCAAGGGAAGGGAGACAGAACCCTTTTCACCAGAAAAACCTTCCCCTTTAAATTTAGAGGCGCGAGGGGGTGTGGTCCTGGGGGCGTGGTCCTGGGGGCTTGCGCTGACCTGACACCGCCCTCCGGGGCCACACCTCAGTCCTCTTTTCCGCGTCGACGGGAACGGGCCGAATTCACCAGCGCTCCTGGGTTTGGCTTCGGCCATGTAATTCCACACGCGGATACTACTTCTTTTTGTCTTTTTTATCATTCAAGTACTCGGTCCTCAGGCGTCAGGCTCCTCCCTGGCGCATGTCGACTTCGACAGGGTTCAGCAGGTGTCCATCTTGAAACGGGCTCTTCCCAACTTCAGACCCCCACACCCTCTGCCTACGTTGCCTTGGTCCAGACCACAGTTGGCCAGCTTGTACAGCGTGCAACGCCCTGTCATCAAGGTCGCTGAAGAACAGACTAGCCAGGTGGAGGGAGCTCTTCCAATTTGTCGCCTCCAGAGGACCTCAAGAACTTCGTGAAACATCGATCCAGGCCCAAGGTAGGGCCTCTATTTTCCATCGCAACCCGCAAGGGAGACTCCTTCCCAAGGACTCGCCCACGCGGGAGGGACTGGTCAGGTCCTTGTACCAGCACGTGCACTAAGGCTGCTCCCGCTACAGGCCGAGGGATCCCCGGATCCTCCCGGTGAGAGTGTTGAGGGACCAGAAGGTTCCTTTACCGGGTCTTCGCCCTTGTACCGGCATTCTGTCAGAGGGGCCACGCCCTAGTACCAGCAATACGTCCGAGGGGGTGCCTAAACGCAGCTCTACCGGCCCCCGGGCCGAGGGTGTCACACCTACCGGGTCTAGGCCCGAGGAGCAGGGTAGGCCTCGAGATCCACACTCAAGAGTCTTGGAGGAGGCTGGGCCCAGCGATGCAGAGCAACACAACACAGGCACGTGGCAAGCAGCTCGACAAAATGGCCACTGTGCCAGACATCGGCACCCGTCCGACGCCATTCCAGGAGTTCGGCGAGGAACGACTGTCAAGGTGGGACTGGCCTCAACCAGGTACGTGGCCTACAGCCTATCCTTCATTTGCGCATGGCAAGTTCCTGCTGCGTCTGTACGGACAGGGTATGCAGCGGCTCCAGCAGCCTCCCACTACCCTGTCTGTATCCCCTACCACGCCTCTGGCCTGTGAAGACAGGTTCTTTGAGAGGTTCCTCGGGCTCATGAAGTCCCCTCGGATGGTGGTTATCCTCAGGGACGTGCTCCCTCCAAAGCTTCCCGGCACCAGAGGCTCCTCCGCCGGCACCCTTGGCCCCGTCGCAGCCTCTGCATCCCGCCCCTCAGCCGATTCCTCAGTCGGTTCCATACCAGCCTCCTCCACAGCCTCCGGGTCCCGTTACCCCAGCCTCCGGCTCCCGCTACTTCGCCACCTACGCAGGATCCTCCTGACCCACAGGATACAGATGAGGAGGAGGACCCTGTCACGCCCTTGTCAGCCAAGGCCTTCCACGAATGTCTGGCGAGGCTGGCAGAGGATCTGGGCCTACCTCAACCCAAGGTCGAGCAACCGGCAGAGGGGATGCTTGCTGAGGTCCTCACGCGATGCCCCTCTGCCAAAAATGGGAATTTCACTACAGACCGATGTCTCCCTGACCAAAAAGGGTTGTCTCAAGCCCCACTCTGTCCAGCCGGTCAATGGACGCCTGGACGCAAAGTGCAGGCAAATGGAGGGGGATACACTCTTGCTATCTGCCCATCCTCAGCCACACTCCTCTGTAATCGCTGCGGCATCACTATACTTCAAGCCTCAGTCGTCGTCAGCCGCCTCCTCTGCGACGCTGCTAGGCAAGGAGGAGAAGATCTTGGAGGCTTACGGGAAGAAGCTTTATTCCAACACGTCCTTTCATCTTCGTCAGGCCGATGCCATGCTGGCTGCCGCTAACCAGAGGTTATGGCAGAAAATTGTGGACTTCCTCTCAGAACTCCCTTCGCAGAGCCTATCATCTTTCAAGGCAGTACTGGCTGAGTCCAAGCTGGTGGTGCAGGACCTCATGGAATCCACCGTGGCCCATATTGACTCCTGGCCGTGCCATCTGTATCGCCATGGACATGAGAAGGACAGCCTGGCTCCGTGCAACAAAATTCAACCTGGATGTCCAGGAACGCATATTAGACCTGCCGTTCGAAGGGGCCGGGGGGGCCTCTTCCACTCCACCACGGACATGGAGCTGGACAAAAATAGAAACAACTCACAAATGGCCAAGTCTTTATCAATCTTAACTAAGACCACGACTAAATCGTACACCCAGTCACAGCAGCGCTCCGACAAGGGGCGTACGTACGGAGGGTTCCCTGGCTGTTAGGCAGAAACCTGTGCAGTTGCCTTAGGGACCACTGCAAAAGATTAAGGACTACAGGTGGTTGGCAGTAAACCCAATTGGTAGCAGTCTGTACCACCCAGATTTACCTGGTAGCTGTGGCTGAGCAGTCAGACTTCTCTCAAGATGAGTTAGGCAGTATATACACAATAGGTACAGAGATTCAGTAGCACAAGCAAACACTGACCAGAGCTTTGGTGTAAAAGTATATAATTATTTATTTAAAGACACACTTGTAAATTACACTAGCACAAAAAGAGGTAAGTAAATTCAACACACAGTCACTATTATATATATACAACCCTAATTACTTATTAGACAAGTATTAGTGAGAAACACCACTTATTTTCAGACAGAGGTGAGCGCTTAACCTAAGATGGCACTCTAATAAGTTAAAGAAAAAGGGAGGGGAAAAAGGCAGAGTTATGAAAGCACACAATTTCAATACTTTTCAAAGAACCACAGCGAGGCAGGTTATGCAAAGTCTACTGGAGAGCAAGGAAGTTCAAATGCCAGGCCCACTCTGAGAGAGCAAGCAAAATGTGTCCAGGATCACACAGTGGGGTTATGCCCAAAGAGTCTTTGTAGATAGTTCACAAAAGATTGAGATCAAGTCAGGAAAAGTTAGTTAACAGGCCCCAGGCTAACCCAGGTTAGAAAGTCAAGGATTTACTGTCACCCCGAACGATCTGTCGCAAGGGAAGCCAGGCGGGACACAGTGCCTGAAATAGGAAGAACGGTCCAGCGGGGGCAGTTGTTCCTGGCAGCGGGTGCAAGTCGTGTTTCGTCCAGAGGAAGAGGAGGTCTCGACGTTGAGGAAAGATGAAGGTCCGTTGCACTGCCAGGGAAGAAACCAGCCGCAGAGTTTTCCGGTTACAAGGTACTACCCTTTTCTTCGCGGTAGTGGTAAACCGTGGTATTCCGGTTGCCGGGGTGCTTGGCACAGGCAAGGCGGCCACGAGATGGTCCAGGAAGGCGAAAAGACAGGCAAACTGGTTATCCCCACCAGTCAAAGGAAGAAGACTCTCCAGACTGGAGATCTCCTCTGTCGCCGGGAAAAGTGGTGAGACGGTTCAGCAGGGCTCCGCCGGTGGTGTCGTCGTTGCAGGTCGGCTCGGCTTCTCCTTCCTCGGATTCTTTAGGTCCTGTGGCGACTTCTGAAGTTCCAGTCCCCAAAGCCCTGCTTTTATGCAGAAAACCCCCATTCATCAGTCCTAGCTGTCACTCAAACATGCTAAGTGACGAGCCGGGCGGCTCACCACTGGGCCAATCACACCAGAGTGCGACTTGAGTTGCCAAGGCAACTCAGTCCATGGTGCCTAAACCCCCTCCCACACCCCCCCGTGGTACCCAGACAGAGTGGCACCACTTTTGGAGGCTTCTGTGGAGAAGCCCGCCAAAAAGTGGAACAAAGGGCTTGGGTTGGAGTCACAGAAGTGAACACAAACGCCATTTTGGAACCGAGTTTCGGCAAAAAATAGCAACCGGTTAATTTATATTAATTTAATAAACCGGCGGTATGTTCGAGGCTATATTAAAAAAGTGGTAGCCTCGAACAATGGGAAAATCCCATAGGAATATATTCGCGGTCGAATATAAAAAGTAGTATCCACTGCCACCAGCCAAAACTCGGTCGGGGGGGACTGGACAGTGCCCCCTCGAACAACAGACACCGGGGCAATCGAATTGCCCCGACCAGTACATCCACAATATGATGGTTTGTACTGGTTCTGTTCACAATTTGAGACTAGTAAAGCCAATGGTGACTTTACATGCCCTGGGAGACAGTAGTCAGTCCCAGGGTATGGAGTCTATGTTTGGGGGTCGCTACGACACCCCCGGGTTACTGCACGGAGGGTGCTATTTAACCCACATACCAAAAACACATGAAGCCCTATGGGGTAAAGGACCCCATAGCCCATAAAACACATACAAAGTGAAAAGAACACCTTAAATCATGTCTAAGAGTGGGAGAAAAAAAGTCTCACTCTTAGCAGGAGAAAAAAATAAACCCCAAAAATCCAGCAAAGCTGCTGGGGGACTCACTAGGTTCGGGAAATTAGCCTTTACAGAGAATTCTCCCTAACACTGGCTTCCAGGAACTATGTCCAGGCACCCGGACTGCTCGCTGACTCTAAATTGGTGCAAGCAACACATGGGGGGGGTGGAGGGGAGTAAAGGTTTTTTCCAGTCTCCCTCCTCTGCAACAGCCTCTGAGGGAAAGAAGACATGACACGCCCCTCCGGGTCCACGTGTCTCCAGTGGGGGGCAGGCTTTCTCTCCATGCGCATTTCTGGTGCCAGAATTTCGCAGACCCCTGGATACTCTCTGTAGTATCCACGGGGTACCGCCTACCCATCCCAGCATCTCCTCCTTCCTCCCCTCCACTCCCTTAAGTTGGGACAGCATCTCTTCTGCCGGAGATCCGGTTGCTCGTAGAGAGCCAGGCCGTGGAGGAAGTCCCAGCCTTCCAGCGAGGCTTGGGCTTTTACTCCAGGATTTTCGACATTCAGAAAAAGAACCAGGCGGGCCTGAGAGTTGTGCTGGACCTTTCCACCCTCAACCTCTCCTTACCTCTACAAAAATTCAAGATGGTTACGCCAGCTTTTATAGTGGAGACATTGTGCAAGGGAGACTGGATGTGCTCCCTGGATCTGAAGGACGGGTACCTACACGTCCTGATTTGGCAGCCCCATCGTTCCTTCCTACGGTTCAGGATCATGGGCTACCATTTCCAATACAAGGTCCTCCCTTTTGGCCTCGACACGGCTCCCAGGGTCTTTACCAGACTCATGAACACTGTGGCTGCCCTCCTCATAGCGCAGGGCCTCCACATCTACCCATACCTCGCCGACTGGCTCGTCAGGGCTACATCTCCGGAAGCGGTTCTCCACTCTTCCCATGCCCTTATGAACACACTGCACAATCTGGGCTTTTTGCTCAATCTCAAGAAGTCGCGGCTGCAGCCCACGCAGACTCTGCATTCGAGGGGATTGGGTCCTCCGACGTATTCCATATCTATGACATGTAATCACCACAGCTGTGCTGCTTCGGAAACTTTTTTCGGCGTCTGCGTCCTGCGTCGATGACGTCGATGCACCGTCGTCGAGGGCCTCCTCCGACGTTATCCGATGTGATAAGTAGGACGCACGACGCCCGTAGCCTCAGTTCCGTTTTTTCCGCGAACGTATTGCTTCGTGATTCTCGGTTCACGCCTCGACTCTTTGGAGTTCTGTTCTTCTCGGTTCTTCGAACCTGTTCGTTTTGTGACGAATCCTTCGTGTGAAGATGTCTTCTACTTCGTCTTCGACCCCGCGTCCGGGTTTCAAGAAGTGCGGGGAGTGTGGGTCCAAGATGTCGGTGACGGACTCGCACGACGCCTGCCTCTGGTGCCTCGGGGAGGCCCACGACACGGATGACTGTATCGACTGCCAGTCGCTCACGTCCAAAGCCTTACGCGAACGTAAGAAGAAGTTGTCGGTATGTCGGGTGTCCAAGCCCAGGAAGTCGAAGTCTGCGGGGCTTTCGACGGATGATTCGAGGGGTGAGACTCCGCGTCATCGTCGGAAGTCTCGTGGGTCTCCTTCTAGGAGTCGGTCTCGCCACTCCTCAGCCTCTTCGAGGCGTTCTCGGAAGCGCTGATACCGGTCGTCTTCCAGGTCCTCCTCGGAGGACTCTGCCCGGCACGTCGCTTACCCCACCAGCCGTGCGACGCCGGAGGAATGGGCTTCCTTCGGGAAGAAAATGCTGGCGATTCTTGAGTCGCAGGGTACTGCGCCGTCCGCGCCCCCGAGTGGGGTCGGTCGTGTGAGGTCGAGAGACACCGCTCGCATGAGTGGTCGGCACGAGTCACGGGAGAGGTCCCGTTCGGACAAGGAGACTCGTTCTTGCCGTACCCGTTCCAGGTCCCGGTCCTCGACGCGTTCGAGACCGTGTGCACCTGTGAAGTCTTCGAGGAAGACATCGACGTCTGAGGCGTCGAGGGCGTCGACAGGCTTTCTCGAGGCTCCGGCTTCGAGGACGTCGTCGAGGCCGTCGACGCTCGGGTCGTCGAGGGACACGCTCGGGGCTCCGGCCTCGAGGGCTGTGTCGACGCCGCTGATGCTGGAGGCGCTGCGTCTGACGTCGACGCCGATTTCCTCAGCGCCGATCCTCTCGGCGCCGATGCCGGTTCTCTCGACGCCGGCGCCGATTCGCTCGACGCCATTGACGCCTTTCGTGTCGGAGGTACCCCGTGGCACGGGAGAACCCCCTAGGAAGGCTCTGGTTAAGAGCAAGCACTCTCGGGTGCCTTCTTTTCGCCACCTGGACTATATTTCAGAGGCGGATGAGGATTCTGATGGCCTGGTTCCTAGTCAGGTTCCAGATGAAATTCTCGGGCCATAGTCAGTTTGACGAATTGAGACAGTCACTGCATGATGCCAGTGGACTGGACATCTCTCCGGAGGTGGAGTTTGGTAGGCCTGAGCCTGGCTCTCATGCCGATTCCTCGTACCGGCGCCTTATGGCTAGGGTTTCTGAGTACTTGGGATGGTCTGCTCCCCCAGGGGAGTTTGTGCAGGATGATCTGACGGACATCCTTGATGTTGGTCCCCCAACTGACCCGGTACTGCCGTTCCATATGGCTTTACAGAGAAGGGTGGCGGCGGCTTGGACTGCTCCTGAGAGTCTCCCGGCGGTGGGCAGATCCTTGTCGCGAAAATACCGTCCAGCCAGTAGCGAACCCTGCTACTTGACCAGGCACCCCACTCCGGAGAGTTTGGTGGTGCAGGCGGCCACGGCCCCGGCAAAGCAGGCGTCGTACCCTACCATCCCTCCTGATAGGGACGACAAACGTTTTGATGGCTGGGCGAAGAAAGTGTTTTCTTCTGGTGGTATGGCGCTTCAGGCGGCCAACTACATTTGTGCCTTGTCTCGTTTCACTCACACTCTGTGGAACTGTGTTGCGTTGGCGGCTGAACATATTCCCGAAGGGGACGAACGGGATGGTTTCCTTGCTATGGTCCAGGATGGTAAGGATGCCATGTGTGAATCTGTTCAGTCGGGTTTGGATTTAGCTGAATGTGTCAGTAGGTCCATGGCGGAGAGCACCGTGATACGCAGGTTTGCGTGGTTGCGGAAGTCGGGATTTGCTCCTGATGTGCAGTCCCGGCTCCTCAACATGCCCTTTGACGGTGAACACCTTTTTGGCAGCAAGGCTGACGAGAGCCTTGAGAGGTTGCAGACCTCAAAAGCTGCAGCGAAGTCGTTGGGCGCTGCAGTTCGCCAACCTCCGCCTTTTCGTCCTAGGGGACAGCAGTGGAGGGGTGGTTCCTTTCGCTATTACTCATCCTTCAGTAAAGCGAGAGGAGCTGGCAGTCAAAGAGGCCACCGCAGGGGTACCAGAGGTGGACGACAGGGTACCCGTGGTGCCAAGGCCGCTCGGGCAGTTGCCTCTTTGCCCTCAGGTAATGCCGCAGCCACTCCCACTCAGTCGTGAGGCCATGTCCCATGGTTCGCCGGTTGGGGGAAGGCTGGCGCAGCATCTTGTAGAGTGGCAAGCCATTACTTCAGATGTGTGGGTTCTGGAGATCATAACCCACGGCTACTGTCTTCCCTTTCGGCACAGGCCTCGCGACAATCCACCGGGGAACTTCTCTTTGCAGTGTCCGGATCCGCTCCTTGCGCAGGAAACTCAAGCCCTGCTGGAGAAAGGCGCCATAGAACTGGTGCCTGTGGCGGAGAGGAACAAGGGATGGTATTCCCCTTATTTTTTGGTTTCGAAGAAAGACGGGGGATTGAGACCAATTATGGACTTGCGCGGTTTGAACAAACTCCTCAGGAAGGACAAGTTCAAGATGGTTACTCTCTCTCAAGTCCTCCAGGCCCTTCAGCTTCAGGACTGGTTGGTGTCACTCGACCTCAAGGATGCTTACTTCCATGTGCCGATCCATCCCAAGCACAAGAAGTACCTGAGGTTCACGGTTGGCGACTCGCACTTTCAGTTTGACCTCCGCCCTGAGGGTTTTCACCAAGCTCATGGTGGTGGTGGCAGTGCATCTCAGGCAAGGGGGGATTCACGTCTACCCCTACCTGGACGATTGGTTGATCAGGGGGAGCTCTCCCGAGCAAGTCCTGGATCATCTGTCCGTCACCTGCCGCTCCCTTCACAGGCTGGGCTTCTCCCTCAATTTAAAGAAGTCCCATTTGACGCCAACACAGCGGCTCCAGTACATCGGAGCAGTGCTCAACACTTCCCTGGGGCAGTGTTTTCCTCCCCAGGTGAGGGCTCTTCACATTCAGCAGATGGTGCACAAGTTTCAGCATGCCCAGACGCTCCCTGCGTTCGAGTTCTTGAGGTTGCTCGGCCTCATGGCATCCTGCATTCTTCTGGTGCCAGAGGCTCGCCTGCGGATGAGATCTTTGCAGTGGGCACTCAAGACGCAATGGTCGCAGTCCTCCGGCAGGATGTCGGACCCGGTTCAGGTGCCGCCCTCGGTCGCCCGGGATCTTCTGTGGTGGGCCGTCGAAGGCAACTTGATGAGGGGGGCTCCATTTTGGCTTCCCTGGCCGGAGGTGACGATAGTGACGGATGCATCCCTCACGGGATGGGGAGCTCATGCCAACGGGCTGACAGTCAGCGGTCGTTGGTCTCCGTCGGAGTCCAGACTCCATATCAATCTTTTGGAGCTGAGGGCCATCAGGCTAGCCCTGAAGGCTTTTCTGCCGACTGTGCGAGGAAAGAGTGTCCTGATCCTGACGGACAATACAGTGGCCATGCACTACCTCAACAAAAAAGGGGGGGGGCAGGGTCACTTCCTCTGTGCAGGGAGGCGATGCAGCTCGAGTTCTGGGCCATCCAGCAGGAAGTTTCGATCTCGGCAGTTCATCTGGCCGGAGACGAGAACGTGACGGCGGACGCTCTGAGCAGGCAGAGCGCAATCTCTCACGAATGGGAGGTGGCTCAGGAGATTCTCCTGGAGATCTTCGCCCTTTGGGCGACCCCTCAAGTGGATCTCTTCGCCTCCAGTGTCAACCGGAAGTGCGAAAGGTTTTGCTCGCGGGAATTTCCTCCAAAAGGAGCCTTAGGAGACGCGTTCGTGGTGGAGTGGTCTTTCCCGCTGCTGTACGCGTTTCCTCCAGTCCCCGTCATCCCGCAAGTGCTGCGGAGGTTACGGAAGTTCGGTTCCCGGATGATCCTCATTGCCCCGGCGTGGGCTCGGAGGACGTGGTACCCGGACCTTCTCGACTTATCCATCTGCCCTCCACGTCGTCTTCCCTACCGAGACGATCTGCTCTCACGAGAGGGGGGTCAGGTTCTCCATCCAGAGGTCAGATCCCTCAACCTTCACGCTTGGCTTCTGAAAGGTTGAGGTATAAGGATTGGGACCTCCCTGAGGACGTGATGGAGGTGTTGCTTTCGGCCCGAAGGCCAGCAACAAAGTCTCTGTACCGTTGGCGTAAGTTCTGCGACTGGTGCAGAGTTCAGAATGTGGATCCTTTTGCATGTGACATCCCCATGGTTCTGTCCTTTTTACTTTCTTTGGCCCACAGGGGCTTGCAAGTGGGTACCGTTAAAGGTTATCTGGCGGCGCTGTCCATCTTTAAGCGCTCGTCTGAAGAGTGTTCTTACTTTAAAATCCCTTTGATTTCACAGTTTCTGAAAGGGCTCACTAATGTGTTCCCTCCGTCACCTTTCCTGGTGCCCGGTTGGGATTTAAACCTTGTTCTTAAGTTTCTTATGGGTGCTCCGTTTGAGCCTTTACATTCTTGCCCTTTGAGGCTGTTAACTCTGAAAACTGTGTTTTTAGTTGCGGTTACTTCCGCTCACAGAGTGAGTGAGTTACAGGCACTTTCAGTTAAGCCTCCCTTTACTATATTTCACAAGGACAGGGTTGTCCTTAGAGTTCGTCCTTCTTTTCTTCAGAAGGTAGTGACGGAATTTCATTTGGCCCAGAAGGTTGTTCTTCCGGCATTCTATCCTCCTCCGCATCCTGGTAAGGAAGAGGAGAGGCTCCATAGGCTTGATCCTAGGAGGGCTTTAAGCTTTTATGTTTCACGCATGTCCCGGGTCAGAGTGGACGATCAACTCTTTATTGGTTACGCTGGAAAGCGTTTGGGGCAAGCTGTGACGAAACAGACTTTGTCTCGCTGGATTATTTTGGCCATCTCGGAGTGCTACCGCTTGGCGGGTAAGGACCCACCGGCTGGCTTGCGGGCCCATTCTACCAGGGGTATGGCTGCGTCTACTGCCCTGCAGAGGGGTGCTCCTATTCGCAACATCTGTGATGCAGCCACCTGGGCTTCAGTACATACATTTGTACGTCACTATTCCCTCGATTCCATCCGAGCACAGGATCTGGCCTTTGGCAAGGCGGTCCTTTGCTTTGCTATTTAATTGGCTATTCTAAATCTTGATTCTAAATTCTTTCCCTCCTCCTTGCTCTGGTACTGCTTTGGGAGTCTGTCATAGATATGGAATACGTCGGAGGACCCAATCCCCTTGAAGAACAAGTTACTTTCTTACCTGGTAACGTTCTTTCGATGGGATGGTCCGACGACGTATTCCATATCGCTCCCGCCCTGCCTTCCCCGCTGCAGAATTTCTTTTGCGATTGCAGCTTCCGTTCCGCAAGGCTTTGTGTCTGACTGGCAGTTGACTAGTGTCACACGTTCTGGGGGAAAAAACTACAACTGAGGCTACGGGCGTCGTGCGTCCTACTTATCACATCGGATGACGTCGGAGGAGGCCCTCGACGACGGCGCATCGACGTCATCGACGCAGGACGCAGACGCCGAAAAAAGTTTCCGAAGCAGCACAGCTGTGGTGATTACATGTCATAGATATAGAATACGTCGTCGGACCATCCCATCGAAAGAACGTTACCAGGTAAGAAAGTAACTTGTTCTTCTTGGGCCTCATCTGGGACATGTGCTCCACGAAGGTGTTTCCGTAGGAGGACAAGATCTCGCCCATCAAGAGGGCCATCGCCCACTTCCTCAGCACAGGGGTGACCTTGGCATGGTGGTACCAGCATCTCCTGGGTCTCTTGGCGGCAGTCCTATTAGCCGTCCCACACACAAGACTGAGGATGAGGAGGATTCCGCAGCACTTCGCTTCCTCATGGAACCAGGAGCGGGGCTCTCAATCGGAGATGATCAATGTTCCACCATCTCTCCGCTGGACCTCACATAGGGGTCCAGAGACTGCATCGTACGTACGGACGGGCAAGCCCTTCTGGCCTCCCACCCCACAGGTCAACATCACCACGGACTCCTTGCTCGATGGCTGGGGAGCCACACTCGACGATCTCTAGGTTCACGGCACCTGTACTCGACAGGAGCAGGAATACTACATCAATAGGTTGGACCTGAACGCCATCTGGCTAGCGCTTAGAGCATTCCTTCCACTTCTCAGGGGCAATGTTGTCCTCATCGAGACAGACAACTCGACCAGCATGTACTCTGTCAACAAGCAGGGAAGCACCAGATCCCCCTCCTCTGTGCAGACTGGCAATCAGCATGTGGGAGTGGGCCCTGGAAAACAACATCTACCTCCCGGCAGTCCACCTTCCGGGGGAATCCAACCTGGAAGCGGACAGGCTCAGTAGGTTGGGAGCGGACAATTACGAGTGGCAGCTAAATGACTTTGTTATTCAGGAGATCTTCAACAGATGGGGTCTCCCCCAGGTGGATCTCTCTGCCACCTGGCACAACAAGAAGTGCCCTCAGTTTCGCCTCCTGGCAATTCGGATTCAGTGGAATGGCATGACAGCGTACGCCTTACCGCCCACTCTGCTGATTCAGAGTGATTTGCAATATCAAGGAGTCTCGCCAGCTCAACATCTCCTTAGTGGCCGGCCAGGCCATGGTTCTCAGAGCTGCTCAGCCTCTCGGAGATGCCACCTATTCATCTTCCGACAGGCCCAGCACATCATCTGGCGCAGCAGGGGGGCAGGGACATCCACCCGCACCACAGAATCTAGCCCTCACAGTGTGGTTCCTGAGCAGGTAATGCTAAGGCACCTCAGCCTCTCCAGGCTAATCTGGAAATCTAACAGGGCGCAAGGAGCAAGGCTACTAGGGCCCAGTATAAAAGTAAATGGACCAGGTTCTGCCACTGGGCAGACTCCAAGGAAATCGACCCCCTGGCATGTACTTGGGACAACGTGCTCTCCTTCTCGGCGCACCTTACCCACTCTGGCGTGCAGGTGGACACCTGCTGCATTTACCTCGCAGTCATAGCGGCTTACAGGAATTCAGAGGAGGGCGTCTTCTCCTCCTCCAATCCGATTGTTAAGAAACATTTGGCGGTGTTCACAAAGCTCTGCCCACCCTTCAGGAGGCAACACCCTGTGTGGGACCTGAACATAGTCTTGGGCACCCCGGCATAAACCTTTGGAGCCAATGGTGTTGCGGACATCAGGCTGGTCACCATTAAGACGGCCTTACTAGTCAGTCTCACCTCGGCTCGCAGAGTCAGCGAAATCTAGGCGCTGGTCGCCTCAGAACTATATACTACCTTTCACAGGGACAAAGTAGTCCTGCAGACACACACTGCATTTCTGCCTAATCTGCCATCTGCTTTCCATTTGAACGAGGAAATAGTCCTTCCTACGTTTATTGCCGATCCTAAGGACAAGGCACACAGGGTTCTGCACTGCCTGGATGTCAGGCGGGCTATGAAATTCTACCTTGACAGAACCCAGGGCTTCTGCAAATCAGAGGCCCTGTTTGTCACTTTCGGAGGTCCAAGACCAGGCTTTCAGGCCTCCATATCCCACTGAATGGTCTCGGCCATCAAAGAAGCAGACAAGGGCCAGCACAAGCCGCTTCTGGTAAACATGCACGCCCACGCAGTCAGGGCCAAGGCAACAGCCATCGCATTCCAGCGCCATGTCCCTTGGCAAGTCATAAGCAGGGAGGCCACTTGGGCCACTCCCTCTGCTTTCTGCAAGCATTACTGGTTGGATGCCGGATATTGATCTGATGCGGCTTTCGGACAGGCGGTTCTCAGGAACCTATTTGCTTAAGGAGCGTCCCCTCCCCACCCTGGAGCTACATTCAGTTGTAATCGCCCATGCAGTATGGAGGAAAGGGGATGGGACACAAGAGTCATTTTAAAAAAAAAAGTTTTACTTGATTTAATTTTACAAAAAGAAAACAATTTTTACAAGTGTGTACCACGTTAAATCTGTCCCCATTACTTGGTCGATTAGATCGAGTCCATCAGCCAATACTAGATAATTTTGGTCACCAGTTAGAGAAAGCAAAACCTTTTGGAATAAGAGCCAGCTCACTCTTTCCATCCGCAAGTTATCCCCTCTATTATGTATGGGAGTCCGCTGTCGTTGATGTAAAAATCACAGGCCTGTTTAAGCCTAGCATTTTGAAAAAAACAACCACAGCTATAACCCAACTGTTTTTTTCTCCACTCATCCATCTATTCTAAGACTCTTCTTTGTCATAGCATTTCAGATTCTCGAAGAAGTGGCCCAAATAAATGGAACATTCTTCGTCTTTCCCTATGCAGGAAGGACAGTAGAAGGTGTCTTACTGATTCTTCTTTGTCGATACACTTACAAAAGCGGCATTTGTTGGTATTAGATTAGTTTCTTCAGGCCAGGATTTTGTTTGTATGTAGCAGGTTTAGACATCTGTAAGAAATGTTTACACACTTTTTTATCTGGGCATTTTGCCAGGTATGCTCTTGTTTGGTCTATTTTTCCGACATCAGGTGGAAAAATGTTCATCCATTTTGATTTGGTGGCTTCTTCCAACGTTTGGATCCAGTCACTCTCCAAGATACGTTTTTTGACTTTGTTAGGATTGTTTCTTAGTGCCTCTGTCACAGGTTTCCCCCCTTTTCACTTGTCTATGTTGCCTGATGCCCTCTTTAGGTGGAGTCTTCTTTCGTATTGTTTGGGACTTAAATAAGCCCACTCGGCCGTCCTCGGCTTCCAGGTTACGTTCAGCTTCGATGTCCAGGATCACAGGAAAATTCTGGGATATTTCAAGAAGGAGTAGGGGGGCAAGCGGAAGCGACGCAGGGATTCGGGGAAGTTAGGAAAGAGGGAAGAAGTTGGGAGAAGGGAATCCAGGGGCCAGGGGATAGCAAGTAGCACTAGAGAAGGTTCGGAGCACACGTCCGATCACACCTAGTAGCAGCGTTGAGACGCACGGGGCCGCGGAGGTGTGGCTTCTTTATAGAGGACGCTGCGTAGAACGTGAAGACTGGAGAGCAGCGTTCTGATCTTCCCGCCATGTTGGTAGTATTATGGAGTGTAAGGCCCGACATGTCATGCAGCAGGAGGCCCAGAAGGGGCGAGTTCGATGGTTCATGACAGCATGCCTCCTCCTGAAACTCGTTCCACCGGGTTTACCCGGGTGTATGAGATGGAACCTTCTGAGTAACCTGGGGGTATTTAGATTTGAGATAGGTTCCCAAATGCGTTCACTGGGGGGATATCCTTCCCATTCCACCAGGTACTGGAGTTTGCCACGTCTATATCTAGAATCGCAAATCCTGGAGACCTCCTACTCCAGTTGGTCATTGAGGAGTACTGGTTTGGGCCGAAGGTTAGTTTGAGAAGTCTGAACAAATGGCTTCATTAAGGATGTGTGAAAGACTGGGTGGATTTTCTTCCAGGAGTCTGGAAGTTTGAGTCGGTAGGCCACTGGGTTGATGACTTCCTTTATAAGGAATGGCCCATAATATAGAGGAGCCAATTTATTTGGTCGCAAATGCTGTGGTAGCAGTTTCGAGGACAGCCAAACCTTATCCCCTATTGTGTAGGAGGGGCTTGGTCTTCGTTTGGAGTCCGCATACAGTTTGGTCTGGGTCCTGGCCTTTTCTAATTGTTCTTTGGCTTATCTTTAAAAATTAATGAGCATTTCAATCCATGAATCGACTGTTGGAACTGATGTAGGATGAGGAAGGATAGAAGGTAGAACCGAAGGGTGGAATCCTTGGCTACAGAAAAAAAGACTGGTCTTAATAGCAGAGTGGTCCGAATTATTATAGGCGAATTCAGCCACTACTGGGATTAAAAGGGACCAATCGTCCTGGGCCTTGGTAGCGAAGCAACAGAGGTATTGTTCCAAGGTTTGGTTTACGCGCTCTGTGGCTCCGTTGGTTTGGGGATGATTTCCTGAGGAAAGAGCGCATTGGATTCCTAGTATTTGGCAAAGATGTTTCCAGAACTGAGAAATGTATTGGGGCCCTTTGTCTGATATGATCTTGGAAGGAAGTCCATGCACTCGGAATATGTGTTCCAGGAAAATTCCAGCAAGTTCTGACGAGGATGGCAGTTTAAACAGAGGTGTAAAATGGGCCACATGGGTGAACAAATCAATGGTGACCATGATGGTTGTGTATCCCCTGGAAGGTGGTAAATCCACAATGAAGTCTGTTGCTATGAATTCCCAAGGCCTTGTTGGAAGTGGAGGTTGCTGCAATAGACCCGCTGGTCTCTTGTTGTCATGTTTGTTTTGATTACAGACAGAGCATGCCTGGATATACCTTTTGTACATCAGCTTTCACTCCAGGCCACCAAAATTGCCTTTGTATTAATCGGAGGGTATTGGTAATACCACGATGCCCGGAGTAAAGAGTATCGTGACAAAGATTTATTATCCTTTGCTGTAGTTTTTGTGTTGGGATGACCAAGGCATTGTCTTTGAACAAGTATCCATTTTTGGCTTTCAGTTTCCACTGGTTCTTGTCCGAGATATCTTTCCAGAGTTCCGAGGATTGAGTCTGAATGCGGACTTCATCAGGGAGGCTGGTCGCCTGGGCTACAATTATTGTGTGTGGAAACATCTTGGGAAATGTTCGGTCATCAGGAGGTTCATAGTCAGGGCGCCGAGACAAGGCGTCAGCAATTACGTTTTGTGTTCCCGGAACATTGTGAATCTGGAACTGGTATTGGGCAAAGAACGCCCAACGGGCCTGACGGCTGTTCCTGCATTCCAGGGCCTGTAAACACTTGGAGATTTCGATGGTCCGTCCGGACCTGGACAGGATGTTTAGCTCCTAGAAGTAAATGACGCCACTTGGTGAAGGCTTGACGGATGGCTAGAAGTTCCTTTTCTAAGACCGAGTAATGAGTTTCACTGGAGGTCAATGTCCGTGAAAGATAGGCAATAGGATGTTCTAGCCCGTCATCGAGTTCCTGTTTCAGAACTGCTCCGATGGCATAGTTAGAGGCATCTGTTTCCACTAGGAATGGTCGATTTATATCAGGTTGAACCACGATGGGGGCTTGTGTAAATTCTGTTTTCAGGCGTTGGAAGGCCTTCTCCTGGGCTGGGGTCCAATGATAGGGAGTATCTTTCTTCAACAAGGAGGTGATCGGTTGAACAATCTCGGAGAAAGATGGTATAAACTCCTGATAGAAATTGGCCAAGCCCAAGAAAGATTGGATCTGTTTTACGGAGGTCGGAGTTGGCCAGGATAGTATGGCCTTATCCTTGGATTAATCCATGCCTATGCCATCTGGGCTAAGGACGAATCCTAGATAGTGAACAGTGGAAACATGAAAAAGGCATTTCTCGGGTTTTGCTAGAAGTTTGTGTTCATGTAGCCATTGTAACACTGATTTAACATGTACTTCATGCTTGAGAGGATCCTTAGAGAATATCAAAATATCGTCCAAGTAGACGATGACGAAAAGAAATGGCATATCCGAAAACACCCGGTCCATAAAGCGTTGGAAGATTGCCGGAGCATTAGAGAGTCCAAAGGGCATGACCAAGTATTCGTAATGACCAAAGGGTGTTCTGAAGGCTGTCTTCCATTCGTCACCTTCTCTAATACGAATCAAGTGATAAGCACCCCTGAGATCCAATTTGGTGAATATTACGGCTCCTCTTACGGCTTCCAGGATATCTGAAATCAAGGGTAATGGATAACGATCCTTAAGGGTGAACTGATTAAGACCTCGATAATCAAGACAAGGTCTGAGTTCCTTGGTGTCTTTTTTTAGGAACAAAAAATAACAAGGCTCCTGCCGGAGACTTGGATGGGCGTATGGTCCGTTTTTTAGGTTAGTATCTAGGTATTCATGAAGGGCCTTTTTCTCTGGTTCAGACAGGATAAACATCCTTCCAAAGGGAATCACGGCTCAAGGTTCGGTTTCAATAGCACAGTCCTCAGGCCTATGGGGTGGTAGGACTTGGACAATAGCAGAAGAGAACACATCAGCGTATTCCTGGTAGGTTTTAGGAACCTGGATGCTGTTGGAGACCATAAGAGGATCTTGCTGAGTTGTCGAACGTTCTTCTGATGTTGTCGGTGAAGGATCCTGGAACAGACAATGGGACATGCAAAATTCGGAACCTAGGAACATGGAATCAGCTGTCCAGTTGATGTATGGGTTGTGTTTTTGTAGCCAGGGCATTCCCAATACCATTGGGTAATGGCCAGATTTTATGATGTCAAACTTTATCCTTTCTCGGTGATGGTTTATAGCAAGCTTAATTTCCTTAGTCTGAAGGGTTATGGGTCCAGAAGAAAGGGGTCTTCCATCAATTGCTTCTACAGGTTGCAGGACGTTCTGGGATTCGTAAGGAATATGATGTTTAAGGACCCATTCCTGATCTATGAATATTCCCATGGCCCCACAGTCCACTATTGCCAGAATGGGGTAGGATTCCTTCTTGGATGACGATAGAAAAGCCTGGAAGACTACCAGGGAGTTTTGTCCAGGAGAGTTCAAGGATGGTATAGATGTGGAGCCTGCATCTCTCCTGAAATTGAGCTCCATCTAGGATCGGGAGCTGGCGTTTCCCAAACGCCGTGGAGGGGCTAAGGGATATTCTCTGACTAAATGCTTGTCCGAGGCACAGTACATGCATAAGCCAGTATGGATCCTTCTCAGCCTTTCTTGGGGGGTTATGGGTCCACGGAAGGCCTCTAGCTGCATGGGTTTGGGTTCATTTGTAGGAACAGGAGAATCTTCGGATTTTGAAGAGCTCACAAGAGGATTTTTTTGGATGATTGACTTGGTCTTCCTTTTCTCTGCCCTTCTTTCCTGGATGCGGAAATCAATCTGTAGAGCATGATCCATAAGTGCCTGGTAAGAACTAGGATGTGCTACCCTGGCTAATTCATCCTTAACATCTTCATTTAGCCCTCTTCGAAAAAGGGTGAAGCAAGCTTCAGAATGTCAACCCGCTTCTATAGCCAATTGCTTAAATCGAGTTACGTAGGTGAGAATGTCCTGAGAGCCTTGCTGGAAATCGAGTAAACGCTCTTGAGCACTAAAGACCTGTTCTGGGCGGTCAAACATAGGGCCTCATTACACGGAAGGCGGTGAACCTTGGCGCTATTAGCGCCATGGTTCATGCCGGTAAAATACCGGCACCGCCTTGGTGGAAAGGGGAATTACCGCCCCATTCCAAGGTTGGCGGCCGGTAATTCCCCGTTCCACCATTGCCCTTCCCCATTCCCATTTTTGCCCCATACGGTTCTATGGGAATGGGTAAGGCGCTAATTACGGTACCGCAAATTGCGGTACCGTAATTAGCTCCACTGGTCCCTTTGCGGGTTGGTTTTAACGCCTGCAAAAAGCAGGCGTTAAATTCCCCAACCCGCAAAGGGACCTCGTAGTAAGGCGGTAAGGATTTACCGGTAAAATACCGGTACCGGTAAACCCTTACCGCCTACCGTGTAATGAGGCCCATAGTGTTAAGTGCTTGAATGAATCCATCATAATCATCCAAAAGGGAATCTCCGGGGTTAAATAATGGTGTGGCCCAGGCTAAGGCATTCCCGGAGAGGTGAGAAATAATAAAGCCCACTTTAGCCCTGGGGGTGGAAAAATAATAAGGTTTAAAGGTAAAGTGGACCAAACAAGAATCCAGGAATCCTATGAGGGTTTTTACACTGCCGTCATATTTGTCAACAATGCCGCCCAATAGCACGCTGTCCTTTGAGTCAGAGTCACGTGAAAGTACCAATTGTTTCAGCGCGGCGTTCTCCGCTTTCAAGTTCTGTACTTCGGTTGATAGTTCTTGCATGCCACGCATAAGTTCCTGGATGGCCGCCTCCATGTCTGTATCGACTTCGGTCAGGTGGCGTCTCAATCTGTCACAGGTTTCTCCCCTTCTCACCTGTCTATGTTGCCTGATGTCCTCTTTAGGTGGAGTCTTCTTTCGTATGGTTCGGGACTTAAATAAGCCCGCTCGGCCGTCCTCGGCTTCCAGATTACGTTCAGCTTCGATGTCCAGGATCACGGGAAACTCCGGGATATTTCAAGAAGGAGTAGGGGGGCAAGCGGAAGCGACGCAGGGATTCCGGGAAGTTAGGAAAGAGGGAAGAAGTCGGGAGAAGGGAATCCAAGGGCCCGGGGATAGCAAGTAGCACTAGAGAAGGTTCGGAGCACACGTCCGATCACAGCTAGTAGCAGCGTTGAGACGCGCGGGGCTGCGGGGTGTGGCTTCCTTATAGAGGACGCTGCGTAGAACGTGAAGACTGGAGAGCAGCGTTCTGATCTTGCTGCCATGTTGGTAGTATTATGGAGTGTAAGGCCCGACGTGTCAGGGAACAGGAGGCCTAGAAGGGGCGAGTTCGATGGTTCATGACAGCCTCTTCTGAACTGTCATTCAAAAGAAGTTTGTTCTTTCTAGACCAATTTGCCAACATTTTGCAATTTCCTGCATCTATTTCCCTTTTGATGATCTTTGGGATTAGAGGCGGTGCTGGAAGAATTATCCTTCTGTAGAGCATCACACTGTTGCGGGCGACGGTTGCTTTCGATGATTGTAAACTCAGCTCACGCCTGATCAATGTTACAGGCAATGACAGAGGAAGGTTAAGAACCTTTCCCCAGAACAATCCCTCCAGTTTTTTCCAAAGGTTTTCGGGGATGTTCAGCATAGATTCTGTGCTGTAGATTAGGCCTGGGATAGAAGTTTTGACCCGGGATATGTGAGAACCGTCCGTACTTCATGTCAATAGCTTTAGTCTGTGCTATTGATGTTTTTATTTTCGCATATAGACAGTCTTGCATTGGCATTTCCATTGCGCTGGTGTTTAAAATAATGCCCAAGTATCTGAAACTTCTGACCTTTTATAAAGGCACTCATTCGATTATCCATTTTTCTTTTTCTGACTTTTTCATTGACTTATCAAACGCCAATATTTTAGATTTTTCTTTGTTCAGTTCAAGTTAGTTTTCTTTCAGATAGACTATCAAATTATTTAGTTGTCTTTGAAGTCCGATGGCCATCTGGTCCATTAAAATGATGTCATCGCATATAAAAGTCTTGAGCGTTTTAAGTTGCCTAAAGTAGGTGGGAAGGATCTTACTCTTTGTTTAGTGTTTTTGAAATCCGCTATGTAAGCATTGTATAATGCTGGAGCCAAAGGACATCCTTGTTTGACCCCACGCTCTGTGACATTTGGTTCCGATAAATGACCAGCTTTATTTAGACGGACGCGCATCGCGGTTCCTTAATAAAGCGCCTTTATTGGTCCCAGTATCTGATCTGGAAAATTTTGATTTCCAGATTGCTCCACAGAATATCCCGGTCGACCTGGTCAAATGCTTGGCCAAGGTCAACAACTGCCATAAAAATGTTTGGTCTGCCTTCTATGACCGCGGTCTTTAAGAGGCTCATGATTAGAATATTTGCTGAAGTTCCGAAGTTTTTAACAAAGCCCGCCTGGAAGTGATTGTAATAAGCTGACTGGTTAATCCATTTCTGTAGGTTGTCCAAAGCCAAGGAACCAAAGATCTTCCCTATTGTGTCCAGAAGCGATATCGGCCGATAGTGCTTGCGTTATCTCTGGCTCCTTTTTTGAAAATGGGGACAACCAGAGCCTCTTTCTACAAAGATGGTATTGTTTTCGTTTTTAGGCAATTCTGGAAAACCACTGTTATAAACCCGGCCCTTGCTTTGGGAGGTTTTTTCAGGTCAAAATGTGTTATGCCATCCGGCCCGGCGGCTCGCGAGCAATTAAGTTTTTTTTTTTGCTCAAGATGGACTCAGTATTGTGTTTTAATCGTTTCCTGTACTCGAGATTTGTAGTGTATTTTTTCCTAAGGTTCTTGTTTCTCAAGAAAAGGTTCATTTTTGTTTTGAAACTTTTAAGTCTGTCCCATTTCCCATTGACGTCGAGGTTTTATCATCGCTCTATCGCCAAGTTGTTTTAGGTGTAGGATGCCGATTGCTTGAGGTACTTCTTGGAGTTGTCGCCCTTCTTTAATGTTTAGGATTTTGTAGTTCACTCATTATTTGGATTTTTTTCCGTTTGTCATCCATTGTTAGAAATTTCGGTGACAGGGAGTCAATACGCAAGATTTTATTCTTTGGTTCATACTCTGAGGAGTCTTCCAGGTGACCATTTAGTTTTCTTTTTTGATGAGGCATAATTGTCAGTTCCGATTCTGAGTCCTGAATTGTATAGAAACTCGGGTTTAAAAGATCGATTGAGTTTTCGGAACTTCCCTCCTCCTCTGTTTCTTTTTGGTCAGATTCTCTCCGATTTTTTTATCACCGGAGTTCTTTTCTAGGTTTGTGCTTCTGCTACCAGGTACTGTCAACAGTGCGTTCCTCATTCCCTTAGCTTCAGTCAGTTTCGAAGCTACTGTGCATTTTTGGTGAATTATTCGTCTACTTGGTTGGTTAGTTAATACATAATGCGTCAAGCTTGCTTTCTGAGTGAAAATACCGAACGTAGCTGGGATGGTGCCATCCCGTCTTGGTCCTGTAAAGTTTTTAAAGCTTTGCTTTTGTGTACTGTCTTTGAGCATTTCGTCGAAGGGAGCTGTAGCGATGGAACAGTTTCCCGGTCTTTTATCACCGTGCTGTTGAGGAATTTGCTTCCGTTTCTCGTCTTTTGTTTGGTTTACTGTGAGTAAAGGCGGTGAGGGATTAAGAGTAGGCTTACTTGAGATCCCTCGTAGGTCCAGGTCAGGTATCTTTTGTTTCAGTTGTGCTATAGTTTTATTTAGCCTAGGATTCCCAGTTTCGCTAGTTGCAGATGTTGATCTATGTTTTTGTTGTTCTGTTGTACTCTCCGGTGATTTCAAATCCGATGAATTTGAAATTGGGGCCTCTGTGGCATGTGATTTCATTAGTGGTTTGTCCGTAGATTTAGCTATAACATAGCCTTCTAAATACGCTAGCTTTGTATACATAAAGGCGATCATGGAGCTTTGGTCCTTTAGCGTGTCGTTTAAAGCCTCATACAACTTGCTAAAGGGAGCCAAAGCTATGGTCCCCGTTGACATGATTGTCAGTAAGTTCTTTTTTTAAGGAGTTTCTTTTGGCGTCATCATTGAAATTTCGCTACGGCGCCTTTTCTGTGGCGTTGTTCTCAAAACTGGAGTTGATCTTGAGATATTATCTAGACTCGTAATGTTTAAAGGCACTGGTCCCATATCCTTCTGGGGCCATTGCAGAGGTGTTAAGTGGTCTTCATTAAACGTACACTGTCCTTTGTGTGATAAAGAATTTCCATCGCCCCCGGACTACTCGATTCTGCGTGGATTTCTCCTTGTTTGGACTGCATAGAGTCCTGCAAGTCTAGATTATGTTTTGATGCCTGATCACGTGAGCGGTGCTTTTCACCTTCACCACTGCCTGCCAAAGTTGAAGTTGGGGAGGCCGAATAGGCAATTTTTAGACTTGAATGATCCAACATCCCCGAAGTTGCTTTTGCAAATTTCACTTGGGGCTTGCCAAAATGCCATCTTTGGGATGGTTCATTCAACATAGGTTGTGTCAGTGACTGACTTACATCCTCCTCCTCGCACGTCTGGAGTTCTTGTGTTAGCGGGGCAGCGGGAACTAGCTCCCCTTCTTCCACTGCTGCCAAAATGTCATCGTCTGATAGCTCATCAAGGACTCGATCTGCTGTCAAGAATTTTTTCTTGAAGAACTCTTCCAGTATATTTGCCGAAAGTGTCTGCTGTCGAACTAGAGCTGCTGCTGATTTCCTGAGGGGGCCTTTGCCTTTCACTGTTGTACTTGCGTATCTTTTTTGTTTCTTAGTTAACATGCCCATTTGTGCGTTCAAAGAATGGTAGCCCATTTGTCTTTATTGCCTCTTTTTGCTTTTTATAGCTTCCTTCGTCTTGTTAGACTCCACAGGGGCTCCCGGAGTGTTTACCTTATTATCTAAGGTCAAAACTGATCTAGGTTCGGCGGCATCATGGTCTTGGGCCAGTTTATTTTTCAGCTCAGTCGTGAAACCGCCAGGATTTGAGTCAAGGTCTTGGTTGAAATCACCTCCTGTCGGCGTGTTTAAGTCGTCATCGCCAGATTCTGCCATTTTCGCGGGAGAGTTGAAAGCCAGGCTCACCAGATCCTCTCTGTCGGTGGTCGGATGGATAACGATTGATGTAATCACCTCATTCATTGCGTTCTCTGCCATCAGACTATGCTGGGGAGGAGCCCCGTATTCCACCACACGACTATCAAACTGTTTGTCGTGTTCCATCATAGGAGAGCAAGCAAAGGCTGTTCCCTCTGAGGTAGCTGGAGTGTGGAAAAGCATCTCTTCAGAGCTTTTTTGATCAGCGTGGTGGATTTGGGGCACGGGCGATATTTGCATTCCTAAAGGTGCAGCAGTTGCTATTTTCACTATTTTCACCGCTCTTCCCAAGGCCTGCGGCGGATCAGGACTTAAGTCTACCAGGTTTGCTCGATGCGCATGTTACCCTGCACCCGCTAAAGATCTTGAAGTAGAAATTGGGAGCCGCGATGTGGGGACTAAGTTGGCATTCCGGGCGGGCGGTGTTACTGTGAGCATCGGGCGGTTTCTCTTGCCAAGGAGACTCTTACCTGTCTCGTTACCTGCCGGGGTCTCCAAACGAAGGGTGCCACTCGAAGCATAGACTTTCGCTGGATCGAGAGCCTTGTCTTACTTCTGAAGGCGAGTTTGAGTGCACCGCAGGAGCCTTCCGTCTTCTTCCATGCTAATTTCCAGCCTCTCGGCCGTCGCTGCCATAGTCTGCAGAGACTGCTATGATTCTGCTGACCAACTCTGCCTATGGAATTCCTGGGGTAGAATCAGCAAAGTATGGAGAGTCAGGACCTTCCTGGTTAGTGCAAAACGCAGCGTTATGTTGGTGCGTTTTATCTGGCATCTCCCATGGTGCAAAAAACGCAAGAGTAATTGTAAGTTATTCACCGTAGTGACTACTCTTAGCCCATTGTCAAGGAGTCCCCCCCCACCCCCTTCTCACCTGAATCCGTTCTTTACCAGTGTCCTTGGATGCTGCCTTCTTTCGGATGGATCGGGTTTTGAAGAAGGCGGCCCGTGTCTCTGCCGAATCCAGAATGCGTTCAGTTTTCCAGGAGGCCGAACCCAGGAATCCAGGAGGCAAGGTAAGTTCGCTAGAACTAGAATCCAGGAGGAAGAACGGGGGGGTTCGAGGAAGGGAAAGCAGAGTGGAAAGGAGAAGAGCTACGGAGCACACGTCTGGTCGCTACTTCGCAATAGCATTGAGACGCATTGAGCCTCGGTCTAGAAATAGAGAAAGGTTACGTCCAACGCATGGAGCGAGAAGGGAATGCGTTGGACGGCCATATTGGAGGTATTAATGTGTATAAGCCTGTTGTGACAGGGACTATGAGGCCCAAAAGGGGCGCACCCTGCGATTCATGACACCCATAGTCCCTTTCCTCCATACGTCCCACCACCCTCCCCCCTAATAATACTGTTGTCATCAGGCAATGTTAAATCTATTGTCGATGCATCAATGGGGACTGAGCTGTGGCGCCAGAGGGCGGAGTCAGGACAGCGCAAGCCCACAGGGCCACACCCCTGCGTGCCTCTAAGTTTAAAGGGCAAGAATGTTTTTTTGGTTCCTTTAAACGAGTGGCTGTGGCTTCTTCCCTTTCTTCCCAGGTCTCTCTTAGCATGTCCAAGACATCTCGGGGTTCTCTCCCATAGAGTAATTCAAAGTGAGATAACCCGCAGATGCTTGGGGTGGGTTTTCCTCGCGGTGAACAGGGCCCAGGTTATCGTTCGATCCCAATCCTTTCCATCCTAGTCTACTAATTTCTTCAATATCATTTTCAGGGTTTTATCTTTCTACTAACCCGTCAGTCTGGGGATGGTCAACGGAGGTTCTTAGCGTGGTAATATGTAACACTCTTTGTATTTCTCCCAATAACTTGCTCATAAAGTTGGATCCTTGATCAGTCGGGATTTCTTTGGGGAAACCCACTCGGGAAAAGAATGGTATTAGATGTTTTAAAATCTGTTCAGTAGACCTGTTTCTCATCTGGAAAGCCTTCAGGGTATCGAGTGGCATAGTCCATTGTCACTATGATGTATTTATTTCCATGTATGAAGGTTTCCAGAAGACCCACAATATCCATCATAAATTGGGAGAAGTGGATTTCTATTATGGGTAAAGGGTTTAAAGGGGCAGGAAGGGAAATATGGGCGCTGATCTTTTGGCAAATTTGTCAGGTTGAGATATAGTTTTTCACATCTACATGAATATCTAGCCAGTAGAATCTCCCCTTGACATGAGCTTGTCCCCCGGTCAGATGGGAGTGGGCGATCTCCAGTACTATTTTCTTGTGACTCCTAGGTATAACCAACTGGGTTCGGACAAGACCATCCACAGTGTCGTCTCCTCTATATAACAGTCCCTGCTTTGTGAATAAGAAAGGGCTGCCTTTCCCCTGTCCTCCTTCTTCGGGTAGGGCCTGTAGGAAAGCTTCAGTGAGCATTGGATCATTTCGCTGAGCAAATGCTAAATCTGGAAGGAGGGTGGTCTCATCATCCCTGAGATTTGGATGTTTAAGGCTTTATCTGCTTCCCCAAAGCCCTGATTCCTTCTTTCTGTTGCTTCAATTTGGTTTACTTCTTCACACCGTGGGACACTGCTTTTTTCAAGAATCCCATGGGCTATCTTATCTCTGGGTTTTATTTCAAACAGGTTTTCCCCATGGTTCAAGCTCAACACCTTTACCTCTGGATCTATGACTCCTGCCAATATAGCTATACCAACCTTCTAGGCTAGGTCAGACTTCAGAGCTAACCTGATGTATGTCATGCGTACCGGAGGGCGCTGTTCCATTTGGGCACGCTGGAGACAACTGGGTGCAGTGTTTCCTGGTTCCCCCAAGATGGCTCCTTTACACACGGGCTGTGGTGCAGTCCTTTCGGTTCCTTTGTTCCTGGCTCCGCCCCCTCTTGCTGGCAGATGGGATTATCAGGAACTGCAGCCTTCGAACAGGCGCGTTGCTACTCCGCTTAGCAAACGCATAGTGTGTTCTCTTATTTCATTCTGTCTCTCCTGACTCAATACTCCTCTCTTTGCCCTCTGATCCTAAGCTAATCCCGCCCTCTGGCATGATCTCCCACCTCAGTCACATGACGCAGAGCCCTTAGTCCGTGTTAGACATGCAGCCGTCGCCTAGCAACGGTTAGTAACAGTATGTTTTGTTCCCATTTCAGTTTGTTTCCAAACATACGCAATACAATAATTCCTTGTTGTTTCCCCCCCGCGGAATCATTTGGCAGCCCCTGCCCGTCGCATTGGTTCGTCACTCATCCCTGCTCCTGTCTTATGATCGCCAAGGTAGGTCTCTGACCGAAATCATTACCGGCTATGCCCCGCCATTCTGTATTCACCTTTCTTTCTTGCCTTCAGTGTTCTGTGCTCAGACATATGCTTTCGAGTAAGCGTTGTACACGGACAGCCAGCGCTGTGCAGAAACCGTTATACTAGCCCAGCAGGAATTTACTTCCACAATCTCTACGGTAACCGTGCAGCACGTTGTTAGCTCTGCCAATCATATATTACAGCAGAATAACGTGTAGTATGTCTTCCCACAGTGAGATAATTCGAGCACCATCTGACAACTCGCCATCATTCCACGCCATGAGACATTTCAAGATTTTAAACCTAACGCAGCCCTTCAGCTACTGACAAGAAGACGATTCCTGGCATGGTTTTCTTCCCAGAGTGTTTCCCTGCAGGTTGCGTTCCTTCCATTCTGGTTTTATCTGGACGGAAGGCGCAGAGTCTTCTGGGGAGTCTTCCTTAGAATCCTTCTCGCTACAGATTCAGGTTAGTGCAGAGTGTATGAATCTATTGTGGTCAAACAACAGCAGTAAGAATTGCAGTAATTGCCTTTTTAAATGATTTAAAGTTATATGATGAGCAGACTTTAGTACTATAAGTTTAGATTATTTTTCCTTTTATGTTTGGGTTTTACTTTTTTTGTGTTGAGTATTTCTAGGAGGTGGTTTGCATTTTTTTAAGTTTAGGTGTTATGATTTAATTGCTGGGATTCTAAAATGTCTGGGTTTTTTGGGGGGGGGTTTCTTGTAACTTTTAAGATTTGTAACATGAATTGTATTTGTAATTCTATTTCAATGATTCAACTTTTTTCATTTTTTAGAAAAAATATTGTATATTGTAAAGCTGATTTAGTTCAATTGTATCAATAAAAAAATAAAAAATAATCTATTGCCTTGTTTTCTTGCCAACAAAGTTTATATTAGTGACAGTGCAACAACCAGGGAGGGATATAAGGACCAAGTCGGTGGGAACCATTCCTCTCTTTCCTGTAGGAATAGAGGTCTCCCTACTGCTGCAAATATTGAATCAGATCGACTCCCTTGTGGCAACTGAGGGATTGGAGGCTCGACTACTATGTTTCTGAAACTTTACTGTCCTCCAATTGTTCTCAATTGAGTCACATCCCACTTCTGGCACCATATGTAAGAAAGACATGGTTATCAGAAGCACCACAGACACAAGTAGTACAATCCAATGGTGTTTATTAAACAGCATAAGGGTGAAAAAAATGCCTAATCTAAACCTAAATCTAAGATGTGAGCAAACTAAGACCATCAAAGTAAAGACAATGCTGTCCAAGTAGTGTTGTGCCAAAACAAAATGGCCTATGCTAAAAAAAACTATTGCCAAATCCTTTCTCTATATAACAAAAGGCTGTGGTACAATGATATGTATAACAAAAGAGCATAATGCAAACAAAAACGACCAAAAGGTTTTCAGTAGTTCAGGACTGCTGAACTAATACGCTCCCTTCCCCACTTTGCATCACAGGACAAGGCAGAACAGTGGCATGACTGTGAGCACCCCTCGAGCCTATAGGCATCAGGAAGTCGTTTCTTCTGAAAAGGCAGGATCCCTTGAATCATGTCTTTTGCCTGGCAGCGCAAGACTTTTCCCAAGCTCTCTCCATGCGGGATTCCCTTCTTCTACTGCTTTCTCGTGGTACCCCTTTGTTGTGTTCACCTTTGCTTGCTTTCACTTGGCATCCCTCTGTCGGGTTCACTGTAGCCTTCAAATCACAGTTCAGTAAACGTTACCAGTTCTATTAGCTTATAGCATTCAGGAATTTTTAATGTCTTCTTAAACAAATATTTAGTTCACTTTTACCAGTTCATTCAGGTTCCCTTACTCTGGGCTCAGACCTTCCTCTGCAGACAGTTCTGGCTTCTCTCAATCGGGCGCAAGCCTTCAAACCGTCAGCCTCACACTTCTTTCTTTGCAATCTTTCACGCTTTCACCGGTAGTGGCTGATACAGCTTATCAAGGCCTACGTTCAGTCAAGGCTTTTGGCCCAGCGCGGCTCACCTCCTTTCAAGTCCTCATGCCGTACATGAAGCAGATACCGCCGTGACCTTCTGCAGTGGCAGGGAGTTTTCCCTTTTGGATTGTGTAGCTACTTTCAATTCGCAGCTGGAAGCACCGCTGTCTTTCATTCACCTCCTGGTCCCTACTGCTCTGCTTCCATATTCGCGTCACCTTCCTGGGATTTCCTGCCCTTCCATTCTGCTGGTCTTGCTCGCTTCGATTACCCTTCTCACCTTGCTCTCTGGGTGCTGCCATGCTCCACCTTGTATCCCAGTGGGGAAAGGTAACAGGATTCAGGTGCGAGTCATTAAGGTTAAATGCCTGACTCTGATGTTGGGACATGTGAAACGGACTAGTTGTGTGTGAGTCTCTTTCCCTGAAGCGCTTTGTCCGTGCAGCAGTGTGTGTGTGTTGGAAGGGGGGCGTGGGATATAAAGTTCCTAGATAGTACACAGAATTAAGGTGTTCTACAGGGAAATGGGCACAGGGATACCACGTCTCTCCTCCAGGTGCCCCACTCCCCAGGGACCCCATCCAGGTGATCCTCCTGCAGTGGTCCACCCCCGGGGTCTAGATCCAATAGCGATGGCAGTGTCCCGGCCACCTGGATGACACATCGCAAGGGACTAGTCGGTGAGACACCATTTGGTTTATCACAGAGTGAACAAGGCTGAGAGAGAGAGAAAGAGGTACTCCCAACCTGCCGTTTGTCAGTCCGATGTACCGGAGTGGCAGGAGACCCAACGGGGTCTGACAAGCTCCGGAGAAGTTCAGCGAGGTAACTGGCAACCGCAGGCAGTTTGTCCGCGACGCTGTTCAACCAGAAAGCAGCATCCCTATTGGTGAGGACCACGAAGCCGGCAGAGCATTTCGAAAGGGGCTTGACAAGTTGTGGATGTGTTACCCGAAGCAAAACTCTGCCACTGCAACAAACCACTAGTCGGAGACGCCAAGAGATACCAGAGAGTTTACCCTTTCATAGTGGTAAACCTGGGGCGTTCCTGAAAGTATAATGGACAATTAAGCAAACGTTTTGAATATCGACCAAATAGCATTACAGAGAGAACAAGAGGGCATGGATGGTGCAATTCTCCTGACAAGAGAAGGCAGTTGGGGGAAACCTGGAACCAGATTGCCATAAGCAAAAACACATTGGAAGAGAAACATAGAGGCAGAAGTTGTTCAGTTCTCCTGACATAAGATGTCAGTTGGAAGAAACCTGGCACAAGCTTTGCCAAAGGCCAGGAGGCATTGTAAAAGAGGTTGACAGAAGGAGCTTGTACAAACCTTCATATTGGGGATGTCAGTATGGGGAGATTGGTGTGCTAATTGAACTCAGGAAGGTTGTGCCATTGAAGAGGTGCAATTGTGTGATATTTAAGAGAAAGATGAATGTTGCTGAGAGACCTGATGAGAGCATCAGGTAGTGAAACCTTTCTTTTTAAAAGATGTACCTGGCAGGAGAGTACACCAGTGGATCTGTAAGAGTCAAAAAGCGGACATTCCTGGCAGGGGAGTATACCAGGAAATGCAATGTTGTGTTGAAAAAGAACTTTGTTATATCAAGTCTTTGTTAAAACTGAACATGTTTGCTTTGGCCATCCTAAAGACTATAAAAGACTGTTTTTCAATATGTTTCAACCCATATTGTCAAAAGAACATTTGCCTTGCCATCTTGAGGAGAATACCCAGGAAAGAGACAGTTTAATTATCCTTAGTGGAACTTTGGTGCAACCGAGTATTTCAAATACCTTTTCCTGAAACAGTTCAGGGGAAGGGAAACTGGATCCTGGAGACAGGGTTTGTTTTGTTGAAACTATATATATATATATATATATATATATATATATATATTTCTGAGGCTTGTGGAATCTGCTTAGATCACATGCTGTGCATAGGCCGACATCTAGTGGAAGCTGCGGAGTATTACAGTTTGTTTTTCGAAACTCGAAAATGGGCGTCGACACAGGCGTGCCAGTAATACTATCCCTAGTGTGACGTCCACTGTACCCAAGATCCCTCACGCGTCTAGGATCCTCAGATTGTTTTTTTCCGCCATACTGGTCGGAAGCATCTTGCGGAGTCCCCTGGCCTTAGCCATACTTCATACTTTTGCAGAAGACATCGACCGTCGGCTGCTGCACGACGGATCTGGGCCTCGGAAGGCCGCTGGCCTCGGCCCGGGCCTAGTAGGCCGCTGGCCTCGGCCCTGCAAGTAGGGAGAGTGGGGGGTGGTACATACTCTTCACTCTTGGTATATAGGTACACCTTATATATTTCCTACACTTATCAGCCCGCTGCCTCAAGGTGCGTATGGAGGGTACCCCTTTCCAATTCTGCCCCAAGTGCAACCGCAAATACCCTTGGGTCGACAGGCACGCCACGTGCAATCTCTGCTTGCCGAGGGACCACCCCGAAGCGAACTGCAGAGCGTGTAGTAGGTTTAAACCTAAGACACTTAAGGACCGTTCGACAAAGCGTTGGGCCCACCACGCTAGGCAGGCGGCCATGGCAGCGGAGGGCGCCTTCAGCGATGGCAGCGACGCCGTACTTTCGGACGGCGAGGGCATTACGGCGTCAAAAGACAGCCGAGCGCAGGTCCCCGACCTCGGAAGGTTGTCCGGCAGGGCGGCTATGGGGAAGACCCCCGGCGACGCAAGCGCTACACACCCTACACACACTAAGCACACTAAGTCCAACCGAACCTCGACGACGTCGACTTCTCGGAAAGAGGCACAGATAGAACGGTCCGACTCGGTGTCCTCTGGGCGCTCTCGATCGAGATCGCCTCATGACGCAAGGCAATCATCCACTCTTGCCAAGAGTGCCTCGCTCCCTAGACTAACGGAAGTTCGATCATCAGAAGACGAAGACGACTTCCACCCCCAGGCCGCGCTCCAAGAGACGGAGCCCGCAGTTAACACCAGCGAGGCCCCACGCTCAAAAGACACAGATACCTCTCCCGATCCTCGACGCCAGGCGTCGAAAGTCTCCGGGGCCTTCAAGGGACAGGGAGAACATTTTTCCACGCACAGGGAGGGGGGAAAACAGCGGAAAGCACATTCTTCCACTCCTGTAAGACCATCCTTACCCCATAAACAGACAGACAAATACAAGTCTACTGAAAGATCAACTTCCAGCAAGGCTAGCCTTGATAAGACCCCTAAATTGCCTACTAAAGTCATCCCCTGTTCCAAACAATGGTCCAGTGAAGACATAGACAGGGTCATGTCAAGGATGTCTTCCTTGGCTGATTTTTACGACAAAAATCCAGAGCATTTCCTCTCGTATGACCCTCAGGGGGCCACACCCTCAGGTTCCACTGATCCTATCCCCCTATGTAAAAAGGCCCGGTTCGAAAGACCTGAACCCTTCGAGGTGCAGCCTTACTCTACTCCATACTCTACTCCATACCCCAGGTACCAAGCACAGCCTTTCCCTGAGGGGGACCAGGAGTTTGAATTTATGGAGGAACAGACCGGGACTGAACACTATGCGGATGATGAGGACCAGGAGGAGGGAGAAGATGAGCAGGAAATTTACAGAGTAGATTCCCCCGTAGAGAGCGAAGCCCCAGTTACCGACTCGCCAGTCGATAACCAGCCCCTCCTTAATGAGGTTCTCGCTCGCGCAGCAGAACATTTTCACATCGACACCCACGGTGTACAGGAGGAAAGGGACTTCGCAGAAGAGTTGGTGGGAGAGAGGAGGCCGGTCGCTCAGACCATCCCTATCCTTAAATCCATCCAACGGAGAATAGATCCGTCCCTGGTGAACCCTAACCTCACCAGAGCAGTCAACCCCAGGGTCGAAAAACTTTTCCGGGCAGCCCAGTCTGACCCTCTCTATATAAGAGGACATCTTAAACCAGACTCCCTAGTTGTTACCAACACTCGGAAGAGGGCTGGAACACCTTTATCATCGTCAGAAGCTCCTCCCGACAAGGAGAGCAAGAAACTGTACGGGTTTGGCAGAAAGGTAGCCTCAACGTCCGCCTACCAAGCAAGAATTGCTAACTCCACCACCCTGTTGGCCAGTTACAACTGCCATCAATGGGAAGAGGTCGCGGCACTCATAGCATCTGCTCCTGAACCGTTAAAGGGCCAGTTGGCTCGGATCTCGGCAGAAGGGAGAGCCGTGTCTGGTTGCATATTAAAAGCAACTTTCGACGCCGCGGACAACGCAGGAAGATTGATAGCAGAAGGTACTGTTATCAAAAGACATGCGTGGCTACGGCAGTCGGGGTTCAAAACATAGACTCAGGCTTCATTAATAGACAAGCCGGTGGAACCCGATCTATTGTTTGGGAAAGCGGTCGAAGACGCACTTAAAAACGCCAAAGACGAATACGAAACACTGAAATCCCTTGGCCAACTAACCAACAAACCCCCTAACCAGAGGGGGAACAGTAATGTTCGTCGCCCACGCGGCCAAAATTCACAAAGAGGCAACTATGCCCAGGGACAGGGTACACAGTGGAACAACAGCCAGCAGTCTACCCAAAGTTTCGGCAGGGGTAACAAAAGAGGTCGTGGGAGAGGCAGAGGCAGCCCCAACAAGGGAGGTGGCACGCCTCCACCAAAGCAGTGACGCTCAGTTCAGGGTCCCTTCTCACGCAACCCCAGTAGGGGGACGCATTTCCAACTTCACCCAGGCTTGGGAAGGGATCGCCTCAGACAGATGGGTGCTGTCAACAGTGTCCACAGGATATTGTATAGAATTACTGCAGCGTCCCCGGAACCATCCTCCACGACAAAGAGTACACTCCTTAGAACATCAGAAGATCCTTCTCGAGGAGATCGCCATTCTGCTAGAAAAGGACGCGATAGAACTCGTCCCAGGACACCAGGTAAACAAGGGTATCTATTCAACTTACTTCCTTGTGCCGAAGAAAGATTTGACAATGCGCCCAGTATTGGACCTACGGCCTACCAACAAGTATGTCAAGCCCCAAAGATTCCGTATGACCACGCTACAAGAGGTAATCCCCCTCCTAAAAAAGGGGGATTACATGGCAACCTTGGATATGAAAGATGCTTATTTTCATATTTCCATGCTCCCGGCGCACAGAAAGTACTTGCGCTTCAAGGTAGACAGTCGCCACTACCAATTCAAGGTACTGCCCTTTGAGATAGCTTCAGCACCAAGGGTATTCACCAAGGTACTGGCGGTGGCAGCTGCACACCTACGCAGGGAGGCAATCCCAGTGTACCCTTATCTGGACGACTGGCTCATAACGGGGGAAACCCCAGGAATTTGCAGGACAAACATTCAAAGGACTATCGACCTCCTCCACGAATTAGGCTTCTCAATCAACGAGAAGAAGTCAAGCCTGGTGCCAAGCACCTCAAAACAGTTCGTAGGAGCTATCCTAGATACTCAGAAAGGGTTGACCTTCCCTTCGGAAGAAAGAATTCGGAATATACTACTGCAAATTCCGCATTATCAGTCCGGTCAACAAATAACGGTATGCAAAGCAATGCGGTTACTGGGCATGATGGCGTCATGCATTTACCTGGTCCCCCACGCGCGACTGCGCATGCGTCCCATGCAGGAATGGTTGGCGAAACAGTGGTCTCAGGCAAGTGGTCAGTGGGACGATCTAGTGGTCGTTTCGCCAACACTTGTACAGAGCCTACACTGGTGGACAAGAGAGAATCTCGCAAGGGGAAAACCCTTTTACAATCCCGAAGTACAGGCAGTGGTGACTACAGATGCATGCCTGACTGGGTGGGGAGCTCACCATCTCCACCACACAGCTCAGGGTCACTGGTCTCACTCAGTAGCCAAGAACCACATCAACCTGCTAGAGCTTCTGGCAGTATTCCGAGCGCTTCGGGCGTTCGAGCCCCATCTACTAAACTTGTCGGTGCAGGTCCGGACGGACAGCACGACAGCCATGTTCTATCTGAACAAGCAAGGAGGGACTTGTTCGCCAAATCTGTCCAAGCTTGCCCAGAAAATATGGATATGGGCACTCAGACGGAACATCTTCCTGTCATCGCAACATGTTCCAGGGGAGCTCAATTCCCTAGCGGATGCTCTAAGCAGAGACTCCCTCCCAGAAGAACACGAATGGGTCCTTCACAGAGAGATCGTAAAAGATCTCTTCTCTCAGTGGGGTTTCCCCACTATAGACTTATTCGCCACAAGCAAAAACAAACAATGCCCAGGATTTGCATCCAGGTTCCCCCAGCCAGACTCCCAAGGGAACGCCCTGTGGATGAACTGGTCAGGGATGTTTGCGTACGCTTTTCCACCAACTCCTCTCATCAGGAAGGTGGTGTACAAGATGAACAAGGAATCGATGACGCTCATCCTAGTTGCTCCCATTTGGGCGAGACAACCATGGTTTCCACACCTACGCAGGATGGCGGTGTGCGAGCCCATCAAACTTCCAGCCTGGTACAACCTACTGTCCCAGCAACAAGGTCAAACAGTGCACCAGCAACCCAACTCAATGAACCTGGCAGCATGGCTCCTGAGGTCATAGAGTTTGGACATCTCAATTTACCACAGAGGTGTATGGACATCCTAAAAGAATCCAGGAAACCAAACACAAGGCACTGTTACTTTGACAAGTGGAAGAGATTCGTTATTTGGTGCCAGAATAAACAAATCAACCCTGTTGATTGCACTCCTTCCAACGTTGTGACATACATGCTCCACCTGCTGGATGCAGGATTGGTTTTTAACTCTCTGAAAGTACACCTGGCAGCCCTCTCGGCTTACACCACATCCCATAACAAGGTGTCGTGGTGGAAAGTACTAGTAGTTAAAGCCTTCATGGAAGGAGTAAAGAGACTTCACCCTCCTATTTCAAACCCACCGCCAGGATGGGACCTTAATGTGGTGCTAGCTAAGCTCATGGGCCCCCCTTTCGAACCCATGCATAAAAGTAGTCTCAAACACCTGACTTATAAAACGGCCTTCTTAGTAGCCATTACCTCTATAAGAAGGGTCAGTGAAATTCAGGCTCTGTCAGTGCAGGATCCTTTCTTTACTATCCATAAAGACAAACTGGTTTTACGCACACACCCTAGGTTCTCACCTAAATTTATATCAAAGTTCCATGTAAACCAGTCCATCAAGCTTCCGGCTTTCTTCCAGAACCCGCAAAGCTCGGCTGAGGTGAAACTACACACCCTAGATGTGCGTAGGGCGGTCCTCTACTATGTAAATAAAACCAGACCGCTAAGGAAGACAGATCAACTGTTTGTCTCCGTAGCTACAGGCAGAGAGGGAGATCGCGTCTCTAAAGGTGCTATCTCGAAGTGGATTATCAACTGTATACAGCTGTGTTACTCTCTTTCTGAGAAGACTCTGCCTTTTACACCAAGGGCCCACTCTACTAGAGGCATTGGGGCCACTCTGGCTTTCATTGCAAATGTTCCCCTCGACACCATTTGCAAAGCAGCTACTTGGAGCTCTATTCACACCTTTACTCAGCATTACTGCATTGACACTCATTCCAAGACAGATACACAAGTGGGACAAGCGGTTCTAAGACACCTGTTTGCTCATGACACTTCTCACATCCCACCTCCTTCTTCTGGTACTGCTCGCTAATCTATGCACAGCATGTGATCTAAGCAGATTCCACAAGCCTCAGAAGGGATACATTACTCACCGTAATCGTATTTCTGATGCTTGTATCTGCTTAGATTCACATGCGACCCACCCTTCCTCCCCTCCGAGAGAAGGCGCATGATTGCTTGTAGTCTTACCTTTCTGTCTATCTGCTTGGATTATCTGTACTCACGCTACTCCTCATGCTTCCTCATGTCAGAAAAAATACAATCTGAGGATCCTAGACGCGTGAGGGGTCTTGGGTACAGTGGACGTCACACTAGGGATAGTATTACTGGCACGCCTGTGTCGACGCCCATTTTCGAGTTTCGAAAAACAAACTGTAATACTCCGCAGCTTCCACTAGATGTCGGCCTATGCACAGCATGTGAATCTAAGCAGATACAAGCATCAGAAATACGATTACGGTGAGTAATGTATCCCATATATATATATATATATATATATATTCACTGAAAAAAACTTTGTTAAAGGGATGTTCTGGTTAATTTGCACTAATAACTTATGCAATTCAGTGAAAAAACTTTGTTAAAGGGACATTATGGTTACAAGTAAAACTGAAAAAACCTCAAAAATTCACCACTTATGGTAAGCTAAGCAACAGTAACTCGCGCCACCAGCATGCACTGCTAAGACTAACACCCAGGACATCAAAAATGACATCACAAATGTAATTGATGACATCACTGATGACATCACATCAAATTAATTTTGCTGAAAAGTCCCTACAAGGGGTTGTGTTTATAATTTTGGTAACAAGATGTCAGGGGTGATTGGGAGACCTACCCTGAACTACTTAATGTTTTAAAGAATGTACTCATCTAAACAAAACATTACATTGGAGTGTTGTTAATACAGCAACACTTATAGAGATTCCAGGGACTTTTGTTCATGCAGCAATCAGGTTACACCTAGACAATGAAACTCATGAACACTTGAAACCTGAGTGGACTGAGGAGTAGCCATTCCTTTTAGTTCATATACATTTTAATTAATACATCAATGAATTTCACAATGAGGTGGAGGAAGACTAGGTGGTCTTCCTCCACCTCATCTTCCTCAACCAATACTGTAACCACACAGCCTACTTCTGTGGGACACAAATCCCACCAGCTACCTTGCAGCCGATAAAAGATGCTGTTGGTCCGTATCTTTCAAAGACAACAGTACTCTGTATATACTGCAACACACCAATCTGCAGGGTGGAGCAATTTTCAAAGTGCTTTTGAAGCTGTAAACAAGGAACATGAGAAACACTGCCCCCACCTTAGATGTAACACACGTGCAACATCTCCCCCTGTCCAACTGCCCCTCCATATTTTTATTTTTTTTAATTTATTTTTTATTGTTTAATCAAAATAAGATTTTACAATACATTGTTGCTTGAGCATTTCATCAGGCGAACAAGACAGAAAAAGGCTTTGACAATGCTTTGACAAGGCTTTGACAATAGTGGCAGGGTCCAACTGAATGCATTGGGTTTTGAGAAAATGTTTAACTATTTAGTGACCACTTTTGTCATTTAGTAGATTGTTCTCGATGTGTTCAATCATGTTGGCCATTGCAATTTGCCATGCAGTTTTCTTGCCTCCTATCAACCGACACCACCATGTGTCCTCCTCGGCCAAGATGTCAAAGCCTGCCATTCGTGATAGATATTGTTGTCTGATGGCGCTGGTGGCTGAGCAGAGCATAATCAGATGTCTTAGGGTCTCTTTTGGTGGATGGGGATCATTTTTACAAAAACGGCAGCTATTAGTTAGTGCCTGGCTTCGAATGTAGTCAATCTCATTCATTTTGCATAGGTTCAGACGTGCTCGCAGAACTAAATTTCGTGCCTGTCTTCTTGGACATTGTTTGACATAACTTTGCAACTCATTTCTGTTTATCGTGTTGCTTGGTAGATGGAGAGTAAGTTTCAGCTTTGCAGCATTGTCTATTGTGGAAGCCCAATCATTGTCTTTTATTTTGCTTAAGATTTTACATGGATTGCTGATGAGTTCTTCATCATTTGATGCAATGTTATTTAGGACCACTTGATTTTCATTTTGCCAGGCTTTTAACATATCACAATTTCCAGTGTCCATTTCGAATTTCAGCAACCTAAAAACCTCGTTGTTGTGGGCCATTCTACACTTCCTGTATAGCATAATAGAATTACAGGTCACTGTACATTCTAATGATTGCAGACTTAATTCTCGTCTGATGGCTGCCCCTGGTGTGGAATTCGGTAGGTGCAACACTTTGCGCCAGAAGAGTGCTTCCAACTTGAACCATAGTTGTTTTGGTATCGTGGGCATTGCTTCCACGCCGTATGTTACTGTAGGCACCACCTTCATTTTGTAGAAATTTATCGTGGGTATTAAGGAACATTTTCCAAATTTGCCATCGATGACTTTAGCTTGTGCGGCTAATTTTTTAATCTTTGAGTATAGTTCTACTTGCATGGCGATTCCTGCTTCCCTCATTTCCCTCCCCAACTTATTTTCTGACCTCTCCTGCAAAAAATAAAAGTTCCTTTGGGAACTACCTTTCACAGTTAAAAAGTAGAACTAAAAAAATAATCTCATAGGCTCCATCTACTTTACATTTCTCAGTAAAGTAGATAGACTCAATAAGATTTTCTTTTCCAACATTTCCATTAGCATTTTGTGTTATGCTAATGGTAATAATGTAGCGTTTATCCCCATCCAGGGGCTGGAACGGGAGATAACGGGCCGGCAGCCCAAATGATCGACCTATGTGAAGCGAGGGCGGATAATGAGGGCTCCGGACCGTTATCCCCCGTTCCAGCCTGTGCGACGGGGATGAAGGCCATTAGCACCCCGGGTTACCAAAAATGTAACCCGGGGTGCTAAAAAAAAGGATTTTCCTTCCTAGAGTGGGACGCGTGCGGCGTCCTGCTGTAGGAAGGAAAATCCTTTAACAAGATGGTCGCCATTGAAAAGGAAGGTTGGGCTCTGTACAGAGCCCCTCTTCCGTTTCCATGGCAGCCTGCAGAAGGCAAAGAGAAGGAGCGAATGCGGCAGCGGCACACGCCAAAGGCGAAATAAAGCAAGTAGGAGGGTTGGGGGAGTGAAAAAAATAAATGGGACGGACGATGGGTAGGAAGATGGCGGCAGGGACAGCCCGCCGTCATGCCCCTTGGAACACGGGTTTGTACCAGTGGTTCATGCCTGTGTTTTTACCCACCTGACTGGCTGGCTCCCCAGCCCGGAGTGCTTATGCATTAGCGAAAACTATAAAACTACAGAAACAATTTTCTGTCCGAAATACTTTTTTCTCTAGCATACAATAAGGACCATAATCTATGAACCTTTATAACTATCCACGGTTTCTACAGTCCCCTTTCCACGCCATGCATCATTAAAAGACCCAGATGGCACATGCACACCATCACACAGGGCAGCCCTTCTACCCTTTTTAATTTTATATTTGTAACATTCCTTCGATGCCTCCTTTCAAACAGTCACACATCCATCCACCAGTCTCTTCCAAAAACTGTACATATAACCCTATGACAATATTAAGCTTCAACACACTAATTGCCACTTAACAATCTTTTACAAATCTTTTGCATCTACATTTCCCTTACTTATACAAAGAAATTGTACACAATTCTCCTATAAATGCACATATGCATTGTACAGTGAGAGAAGTGCATAAATAGAACGTACATTACAGATGGGCAAATGCTCATGAGAACCCAGAAGGGAAATGCCAAGGTATGCCAAGGTGGGAAGCTACTGATTAACTACTGGAGCACGAGTCCCAAGTGTGAGCTGCATCTTAACCATAACATCCCTTTAACAAAGTTTTTCTGTCAATTTAATAGGTTTTTATGAGTGAAAATGTTTCATGGTTTCACATCACTATATATGTTATTAATAATTCATCTTTTCATATATTTGATAGAACTATAAACCTCCTTTTAAGAAACATATTTTCGAATGGATTGTGTCCTCCCACGTATTCCTCATCTTTGATACTCGTATCTTGCCAGCTTCGCTGCTTCAGAAAAATGTTTTCTCTGCAGAGGGTGATGTGCACGATGTCGTGGCATCGATGTGCGTCAAGGGCTGCCTTGGCGTGTCGACGTCACCAGTGGTACAAATAGCTAGTGCCGCGCACGTTGGCTTCAGATCCGTTTTTTTTTTTCAATAGCTTTGCTTCGAGATAACGGCGCGCTTCATATTTTCTTCAAGAAAATGTCTTCTTCTTTGACCGCTTCCACCCCCACGTCGGCTTTCAAAAAATGTCACGACTGTGGGGCGAAAATGTCGATAAAACCCTCACGTGTCTGCCTTTGATGTTTGGGTTCCGGCCATTGGACCGACGACTGCGGCTCCTGTCAGTCTGACTGAAAAAGCTCTTCGGGAACACAAAGGTAAATTGGCGGTGGGGAAGGAAGCTTCGAAGGGCTCTTCGAAGCAATATAAAAAGTCTGGTGAGTTCAAGGACTCCACTCGGCATCAACACTCAAAGGGGTCTCGATTGAGGAGTTGGTCAAGACCATGTTCGTCTTCTTCCTCCAAGAAGGCAAAGAAGAGAGACACTGTAGGTCTCTCTCTTTGTCATCGGATACCTCGTCTGAGGTTATACGCTGCCCGACTAGGTCAGATTCCCCCAGCAAGTGGGATGCGTTTAGGGTAGAGATGTTGCGAATCTTTGAGAATGCAGTCCGACCCCCTCAAAAGAGCCTTGCAAGAGCCAGACCCCGGTCGCTCCTTTGGACAATGCAGGAAGGTCAAAAACAACTTCGGCTAGGTCAAGTAGTAAATCAGAGACTCGTCATCCTCAATCTGACACTAAAGTGTCGAGGGTTTCGACCCGTGAGTCGAGTCCATCTCCGATACCGGCAAAGAAGCATAAGACGTTGAAACATTGGATGATTTAATTGACGCCATCAGCGCGGATCGCTTCGAAGCCAAAGGAGACATCTACCCTTTTATCGAAGATGAAGTAGACGCCGTCAACGATTCCTTCGATTCCCTCGAGGTGCATTCCAGGTTCAGGAGAAAATGTACAGACCTGTATCAAAGACAGACTTTTTTAAATCAATGTCCTTGATTTTTCAGGAGGAAAGTGCCTCAGGGGAAGCTATTTCTCCATTGGGTGTCAGAGTTGGCACTAGAGAAGTGCCTGAAGAATTAATTGACCCTGAGTCAAAAATGAAAGATCCCTGCGTCTCCCTCCACTCTGCCAGTGGGCTTGATAGATCACCAGAGCTAGAGTTTGCTAAACCTGACTCTTCAGACCATGCTGACTCGGGGTGCAGGAATCTTTTTTTTTTATTATTATTTATTTTTTTATTAGTATTTAGCTTCAAAACAAGCGTTTTACCAGTTACAGTTTACAATTCTAAAGAAATTCCATAGCAATAAAAACATATGATACAGCCATTTAGACCAATTACTACAGAAAGAAAAGAAAAGAGAAGGAAGATGAAAAAGAATAAGAAGGAAGGAAAAGAAGAAAACTATAACCAAACAGAATTAGCGACTCGTACTGTCCAATTGTACAAAAGTAAACTTCATTGCCACTTCTCTCCTTCAAGCTTTTTTGAAAATGATAGATATTATCTCTAACAAGGCAAAGGTTACAGATAGCCTTGAACCCTGTAGCAATTTTAGCCAAACATCTTTCTTTGTTAGAGTTCGATTGTTTACAAAGAATCTGCCCAGTAGGTTACATCGAATGTCCTTAAGGCCCTGACAGCTCATGATGAGGTGGCGAAGTGTTTCCATTGGGTGACCACAGAGCCGGCATTTATAGTCTCTCGCGCTTTTCTTTTTCCGGGCTTCCAGATTTCTTTAGTCAGGAGGATGTTAAAGCAAAGTCTTAGAAATTGCTGTTGCAACACAGCCGATGGAAACTTACTCAAATACAACAGAGTTAGACCATGCTTGTTTAGAGCTACACAGTATTTTCCATAAAGTTTGGATGACTGCAGAAACTCGCAAGACTCAATTCAGTCATACTCATACAGCCGTTTTTTCACGAAATCTGGATTTTCAATGAGTAGGTTCTCTGTAGTGTCGATTGAGTACAGCAATCCCAAGCATTTGGTGCTCCATTCAACAAGTAAAGGCTCTTTTTCTGTTTTAAGTGCCTGACCCAGCAACCCAAATCCGCTGTCAGGTGGAGGCAGTAAACATTTGCGATAAAAGGATAGAGTTTTCCAGCTGACTAAGTGATGAGAGAAGTCAGTCCAAACTCTTTTCTTATCACCGCCATGGGCATACAGTTTAGAAGATCAAGTACAGCTCTCCAGAATAGACCCTCTAGGATTTGCCTGATCTTCCAACTCAGCTGGAGAGAGCACTCAGCCCCATAGGTCACAATAGGAACTAACTTCATGGTGTAGAAACGGAGCAAGGGTGCCAGTGTAAATATGCAGTATCTGTGTTTGATCAGTATTGCCTTGGCTATTAGCATCTTCAGTTTATGCCTCAGCACAACTTCTCTTGGGGCTTCACTATAGCTTGCATTGATTGGTATACCCAAGTAGAGCATTTCTGTTGTCTCTCAAATCGGCTTGCTGTTTATATACCAACCCTTGAAGTTCATAGATTTGTGCCTTGACTTCCCGAAAATGAGCACAGTTGATTTGGTAGCATTAACTCTTAGATCGTTGTCAAACAGAAAAAGTGCCCATGCATTCAATTGGCACTGAAGCCCAATTGGAGTTTCATCCAAAAGAATGACATCATCTGCGTACAACAGTGTATTCATTGGGGAGCCCGCGACACAGGCAGGAAAACATTGAATATCTGTAAAGGCATCACCCGTGTCAGAGATATACAGTTTAAAGATAACTGGGGCTAATCGACACCCTTGCTTGAGGCCCACTCCTGTTTTAATGGAGTTTTACATATAACCCTTTTGATATAGTTTGATCTGTATGCTTGTATTGGTGTGAAGGGCCTCCATGGCCTCGCGTAAATCAGCAGGACAACCCCAGTCCTTTAATATCTGCCAACGCATCTCTATATTGACTGAATCAAAGGCTTGTGACAAGTCCACTGATGCAATGTATACATTCTTACTGTTCTTTTTTACAGTTCTCAATTTCAGGTAGTTGATTAGAAATAGGTACAACAATGTTCTGATTCCTTTTTCAAACCCAGCTTGCCAGCCATCCTGATGTTTGGAATCCCAACTCCAGGCCGTGAGATGATTCAGAATCAGGGCCGCAAATAGCTTCCCAATAACATCCAAGAGGGCTATAGGTCTGTATCTTCATCCAAGTGGCCGGGATGCTATTTTTGGTGTTCACCAATAGAAATAAGTGATGTAAAAAAGTTGCCCATTCCTCAGGATATTGTTTTAGTATCAAGTTCGTGAGGCCATCAGGACCTGCGGCTCTGGAATTGCTGGACGATTTAATTAGGGCAAGGATATCCTCCCATTCAGTTTCAAACTCCCAGTTTAAACATTAATTTTCTTCAGCCTTCATACCTTGAGAGTTGGGCTTTGAAAAAAGCTTGGACAAGTGGTCCATCCAGACCTTCGTTGAAATAGGGTTGGTGATGAGACTCTGCCGGGGGCCGTCCAACATGTTAAAGATTTGCCACATTTCCCTCGAGTTTTTGGATGCAACCAGTTCTAGCATATGTTCTGCATTCGATTGCATTAGGGATTGTCTGTACTGCTACAACCAGTAATGGTACGCTGTCCTAGTTTTTATGACAGCCGCATATGACGTCAGAGAAGGATTTGTCTTATGCACTCTTTGTGTCTTTTTTAGTTCCCTTTTTCTTGTGTCAACTTCATGGTCGAAGTTATATTTGTGGCAAAATCCCTTGGATCTTCCTGGGCCAGAGTTTTCACTATAAATCGCCAAAGACTGCGTACAATCTATGTCTTCCGGCCTGCCATTGTCTCTTAGATCTCTTGATAGTCTTGTTACATGATTACTCAGTAATCTCAGTCTATTCCTTCCAGGGTATCTCCATCTGGAGTAGCCTTTGATTTCATGCCCAATTTGGGGCTTAATTTCAGCATGTTGTGATCACTCTGTGGGGTTTCCATGACCGTCAAGGCCACTACTTTGGAGTGAAAGTTATTGGAAGCAAGGAAATAATCTAGAATATTGGATTCGGATCCTCTCTTCCAAGTGGGGTTTGGCGTAGTGTGCCCCGATGTTATGCCATTTAAATAAGATATTTCTCAACTGGAATTCCTTCCTAAATGACAATCCCTGCTTTTCAACTTCTTGTAGATTATTCGCATAATGATTTATGAGAGCACAACAATTATTGAAACAGTGAATATTTAAATCCGCACATAAGATCACGTTCAAGTTGGAGTTTGTTAGGGAGAATTCTCTGTAAAGGCTTATTTCCCAAACCTAGTGAGTCCCCCAGCAGCTTTGCTGGATTTTTTGGGGTTTAATTTTTTCTCCTGCTAAGAGTGAGACTCTCTTTCTCCCACTCTTAGCATGATTTGAGAATGTCCTTTGACTTTGTAATGTGTTTTATGGGCTATGGGGTCTTTTACTCCATAGGGCTTCATGTGTTTTTGGTAAGTGTGTTACACAGCACCCTCAGGGCACTAGGGGTGTCATAGTGGCCCCCAAACATAGACTTCATACCCTGGGACTGACTACTGTCTCCCAGGGCATGTAAAGTCACCATCGACTTTACTAGTCTTAAATTATGAACAGAACCAGTACAAACCATCATATTGTGGAAGTACTGGTAGGGGTAATTCGATTGCCCCTGGGTCTGTTTTTCAAGGGGGCACTGCCCAGTCCCTTCTTGTCAAGTTTCTGGCTGGTGGCAGTGGTTACCACGCAAAATATTCCGCCGGAATATTTCCTATGGGATTTTCCCATTCATTTTAAATGCACCACTTTTTTGGTGCAATGTTAAAGATACCGCCAGGTTATTTATTTAATATTTATTCCCCGGTTGGGTCTTTTTGCCAGGACTCAGTTTTAAAATGGCGTTTGTGTTCGCCTCTGTAACTCCAACCCAAGTTGAGCCCTTTGTTCCACTTTTGGCAGGCTTCTGCACAGAAGCCTCCAAAAGTGGTGCCACTCTGGGTCTACAGGATGTGTGGGAGGGGTGAATAGGCACCCTGGACTGAATTGCCTCGGCAACTCAAGTCGCACTCTTGTGTGATTGGCCCAGTGATGAGCCGCCCGGCTAACCACTTAGCATGTTTGAGTGACAGCTAGGACTGATGAATGGGGGTTTTCTGCATAAAAGCAGGGCTTTGGGAACTGGAACTTCAGAAGTCGCCACAGGACCTAAAGAATCCGAAGAGGGAGAAGCTGAGCTGACCTGCAACGACGACACCACCGGTGGAGCCCTGCTGAACCGACTCGCCAGTTCCCAACGACAGAGAAGATCTTCCAGGAGAGTCTTCTTCCTTTGAGCTGGTGGGGTTAACCAGTTCGCCTTCCTGGATCGTCTCGTGGTCGAATCGCCCGTGCCAAGTACCCCGGCGGCCGGATAGCTACGCTTCACCACTACCGCGAATAAAAGGGTAGTACCTTCTAACCGGGAAACTCCACGGCTGGTTTCTTCCCTGGCAGTGCAAAGACCTCCAGCTTTCCTCCACGTCGAGATCTTCTCTTCCCCTGGACGAAGCATCGACTTGCACCTGCTGCCAGGGACAACTGCCCCCACAGGAGCTTTCTCACCATTCCAGGCACTGTTTCCCGCCTGGTCTCCCTTGCAACAGACGGTCCAAGGTGTCCCGTAAATCCTTGACTCTCTATCCTGGTGTGACCTCGGACCTGTTAACTAAATTTTCGGAACTGATCTAACTCCTTTTTGAACTATCTGCAAAGACGTTTTAATGTGTACTTCAACTGTGTGATCTTGGGCACATTCCGCCTTGCTCTCTCCAAGAGTGGGCCTGGCCTATGAACTTTTTGCTCTACAGTAGACCCTGCCTTTCTTGACTTGCTGTGGTTCTTTAAAAGTATTGGTATTGTGTGTTTTCCTATTTCTGCCTTTTCTCTCCCTTTTAAATAATTATTGGAGGGCCATCTTGGTTAAGCGCTCACCTCTGTGTTGATAATAAGTGATGTTCTTTTCCTAAGACTTGACAAATAATTAATCAGGGAGGTGTATATATTTCTAGTGACTGTGTTTGAACTTGCTTGACATATTAGTGCCAGTGTATTTTTACAAGTGTGTTTTTAAATAAATAATTATATACTTTTATACCAAAGCTCTGGTCAGTGTTTGCTTGTGCTACTGTATTTTTGTAGCTAATGTGTATACTCTATATACTGCCTAACTCTTCTTGAGAGAAGTCGGACTGCTCAGCCACAGCTACCAGGTAAATCTGGGTGGTGCAGACTGCTACCAATTGGGTTTACTGCTAACACCTGTAGTCTTAAACTTTTTGCAGTGGTCCCTAAGGGAACTGCACAGGTTTCTGCCTAACCGAGTTATCAATCATAGCAGCGTCAACCTCCTCCAACAACTGGTCCATGAAGGTCTTGGCTGCTGTGTCGTTACAGTTCCAGTACAGATTACACAAAAGGATCTGCCTCATGGCATCCTCTTCGCTGGCTTGGTATGCCAGCAGGTGCACCTGGATTAATGATGAAATGTTCTTCGTCCAGACTACTCTTAGACCGCTACTTTCCTTAATTGCAGTCAGTATACCCGCCATTGGTCTACCCTTTGGTCCTTTTAATGCTGGGTTGATGAGGACAACAAAACCTTTGATGGTCGGTTGGACCCGCAGCCATGTCTCCTGGAGACAAATGACATCAAAGTCTCCAAATCGAATGCTGCCTTCTCCCAGCAGAAGTTTAAAGCCACGCGTGTTCCAACAGCCCAAATGGACATAGGGCGCGGGATAGTTTTTCCTGGCCTCTGGCATTATGATCTTTGAGCCAATGAACTGGCCAGCCAGTCCCAGTTGTCCCCAACCTTGTTGCCCAGGGGCCCTCGAGGCGCACCGGATGTACTCTTTGACAATTTAGGGTTGTTAATCATAATTCTGAATTTGCTTTTATTTTTGCTCAGCCCTTCATCACTTAAGGTTTTATTTGTGCTCAAAGACCAATTACCATCAACATTACCTTTCTTCCCACTCCCAGGGCCTGCATTTTTGCTGTTGGTTTGATGAATTTTAGCAGGCATCTGGACATACAGTTTTTCCTCATCTCTCCTTTCTAAGTCCATGGTTGATATGGCTTTTAGAGAAAACCCCATGTTTTTCAACTGGTCAATGTTTTGCAATAATAAAGTTTTCACCTCCGTGGATGCAAGATGCATTATGACTTTGTCGTAATTTGATTCGTCCGGAAACTCTACTACTGAAAGATCCTTTGTATTGAGCCCAGAAAGTGTGTCGATGCTGTGAAAGAGCCTCAAGATATTAGATTTATTTAGAACAAGATTATCTTTAATACAAAGGATTGTACTTCATTCCATACAAATGGGAGCTGAAGTAATCTCCTTCCAAGAGCTGTTCTCGTGTTGCCTGTTGTCCACGTTGTACTTCATGTTCAACCCCTTTGCTTGCTTGTCTCTTGCCCTATAATTTTTTTCAAGCATCATAAATCTCCTTCCCACCAGTGGCGAGGTATCCTCTAAAGGATCTATTTGTGTGGACTCTAGATGCAACTCTTGTTTTAAATCAAGGTTTTGTAGTCGTATGCAGAGGCAGTTTTTGTAAGTCCTCGCAATCAGAAATGCTTGAAGACTCGCCATCGATACCTTCAAAATTAATCACCTCCAGTAGGATGCTGGATGAAGATACCCAAGCATAATTTGTTATCAATACCTTAAAGCGATCTTCCAAGGAGGTGTCAATCTCGAGGACCTCGTCCCAGTCAGCAGAGTACACCGAGAGGTTCATCAGATCCTCTAAATCCACTGAATTTAAGCGTTTATTGGCTTGTGTGATTTGAAACAGTGGAGGGCTTTCTGATTTCATATGTCTTCATCAGAGTCCACACTTGTAAAAGAGTCTTCATTTGCTTTCGTTTGTTGTTGTATTTGTTTTACCTCTTTTTGATTAAAACACTTTTTATTGTTTTATAGCATAAACATAACAACCAACAATCGAGGACCAGCATGTCCCATCTTGAATTGATATCAATACCACCATCACCAATCAAATTTCTCATAACTGGCTTTGCAGATATTGAGACCTTCATCACATTGTCCGTGGATGCTAGGGACCCCCCTCTTCCCACCTCCCCCATATTTTAGAGGCTTTGGTAGGTCAACCTCTTGCATTGTATATTCGACGTTCAATCATGGCGCAGGTATCCATGTCCATTACCCATTGTTCCAGCGTCAGGGATTCTGGAACTCCCCATTTTTGGGCAATATTGCGCTTCATGAGACCTGCTGCTGTGCTTAGTAGCAACTTTTTCCATTTGTTAAGATCGCCCTCTTCTGGTACGCCCAGGATTGAGACTCTTGGATCTGGTTGTATAGTGCGGGTGAGTATCCTGGTCAGTTCGTTGCAGCATGCGTTCCAAAAGGACTAGATCCGGGGACATGCCCAGAGGATATGAAAGAACGTTCCTTCTTCCTCGCCACACCGGAGACAGTTCGGGTTCGGTGCTCTTTTCCACCCATGTAGCATCGTTCTAGGATAGTACACCGTATGCAGGATTTTGAGTTGCACCAGCCGCATCCTGGAGGAGATAGCTACTTCCTGTGGGTGCATTAATACTTGGATCCAGTCTTCTGGGTCTATCTGCCCTACATCTTTCCCATTTAGCTTTCAGGCTCGTCAGCTCAGGAGTGGCGAAGGATGTAATAGCGTTATATAGGATGGAAGCGCATTTACTGGGAATGCACGCAGGTAGTATGTTACGTTCTATCAGTGTGAAGTCCGGGACATTGGCACCTGCAGGTATATGGGCTTTCAAGGCGTGGGTCAGTTGCATGTAGTGCTCGGAAGTCGAAATTTTGATTGCATATCTTCAAAGGAGGTTATGTTCCCTTCTTTCAGGATGTCCGCTACCTTCAGGATCCCTGCCCTCGCCCAGCGCCGCCATGGCTCAAGTTTCTCAGTTTCCATTAAGTTACTGTTGTACCATAGGGGTTGTGCCGTGGTTATTTTATTTTCCCAACCTACAAACACATGCGCTTGTCTCCAAACAGTAGTCACGTGGTCGCAATTGTAGGCCGGGGGGGGTCTCTTGTGGTTTTGGTATAGTGTGTGTATTGGGCCCGTGTCATGCATGGCGGCCACATCGGCTCCTATATGGGGTAATTCCCAATCCCCGTGAAGCAGGTCGTTGACTACCGTGAGTTGTGAGGCCGAGTAATAGGTTTGGAGGCGGAGAACTCCTATCCCGCCCTCCCAGATTGATCTCTGAAGTGTAGTTAGTGCTATGCGTGATTGGCCTCCACCCCATATGAATTCTCTGAGGAGGGTCTCAACCCGGTCAAATTCTGATTTTGGGATCTTAAGTGGGGCATTCTGCAGGACATAGAGGAATCGTGGAAGTGCCATCATCTTAAAGAGTGCCGCTCTACCCAATCAGTGGGAGAAGTTTCCAGTGGTGGACATCCCTAACGAAGCGGTCTAGGATTGGTTGGAGGTTGTGTATTGCATATTTAGTAAGATCTGCTGATATCCAAATTCCCAGGTACCAGAAATCCTGTCGCTCTAATCGGTACGGACAGTCCTGTGGGTCAGCCAACCCTTCACCGGAAAGAAAATGGATTTCCCCCAGTTGATTTTAAGCCTGCTGAACTCACCATAACGGATGGGCATCTGTGTCACTATGGGGCAGGTCCTGGCGGGGTCCCTTAGATATACCAGGAGATCGTCCACGTATAGGGAAGTTCGATCTTCGTGTCCCTACGGCCATACGAATCCCATCCATGCTGCGCTCTGGCGAAGCCAAAGGGCAAGCGGCTCAATCGCCAGGGCGAAGAGAAGGAGAGAAAAGGGGCAACACTGCCATGTACCCCTGTCAAGAGGGAAGGGCCGGGAGGTCCACCCGTTCACCCTAACCTCTGCCTGAATATTCGTGTAGAGTAGTTTGACCCATCCCAGGAAGCCATCCCCAAATCCCATACGTCTCATGATTTCCCAAAGGCTGTCCCACCTGATCGAGTCGAAAGTCAATTGCCAAAAGGGCAAGTGGTGTGTGTCGATGATGGGAGCACGTTCTAGTGCCAGGTGGAGCCGACGCACATTAATTCGAGTTGACTTGTGTGGCATAAAGCCGCATTGGTCCGGGTGAATCAGTGCGTCGACCATCGATTGCAATCGGTTGGCTAAGAGCTTGGCAAGGACCTTGGCTTCGGCATTAATTAACGAGATCGGCCTATAAGAAGCGCATCTCTCCGGAGGCTTGCTGGATTTAGGAATAACTACAATGGTAGCTTTGCACAGGTCTGGTGGGAGGGTGCCCTGTTCCAGGGCGCCTAGCAGCATTTTGTGAAGGGGGGGCGCCATATTGTTTGCCCCCAATTTTTGCCAGGTTTCGACCGGGAACCTGTTGGGGCCCGGTGTTTTCCCTATTTGTAGTTGTGTTAAGGCTTCAACAATTACTGCTTCTGAGAGGTCAGAGTCTAGTTCCGCTCTCTGTTGTGCTGTCAGAGAAGGGAGTGTTATACCGTCTAGGAGGGTTGGGTCGAGTAAGGAGGTTGGAGCCTGATATAGTACGGCATAGAATTGGGCAAAGGCTTTCCGCTATCTCAGCATCCGACTGGTGCCTCTCCCCCCCCCAGGGTAATAATCTCCCGGACACAGCGCTGTCCCTCGTCCCTCCTCTCCAGCCAAGCCAACATTTTCTCGCCTTGGAGTTCCAATGGGCTCATTTGGCATTGTCTAACATTAAGTTTCGGAGGCGGTCAATGGCTCGTTTAAGGGATCCCTGTGTCTGAGGGGTTGGATCTAGGATATGTTTATTCTCCCACTGGGTCATCTCCCCTTCGGCTTCTGTTATCTTTTGGAGTCTTTCTTTCTTCTTATTTGCTGTCAAGGAGATTATCTCTCCCTGTAGCACAGTTTTGTAGGCCTCCCATATTGTTACCGGGATATTAACCCCAGTGTCGTTGATCTCAAAGTATTCGGTGGATGCTTCAGTGAGGCGGTCCATCAGTTCGGGGAACCCAAGATAGTAATTGTTTAGTCTCCATGTTTTCGGGGTGGTTATGCCTTGCATCCGCAGTTCGACCAGCAGAGGTGAGTGGTCGGAGATCCCGCGGGGGAGCAGGTCTGCAGATAGTACCCTGTAGAGGTCTGTTTTCAGGAGGAAGAGGTAGTCCAGCCTGAAGAGGGAGCCATGGGCTCCCGAGTGGAATGAATAACCCCTGGTGCCTGGGTGTAATTCCCGCCACACATCGCAAAGGCCTAAGGCAGATACAAAATTGGATAGTTTTGTGGGGGTGTTCGGGTTGCGCTGTCTAAGGTGGGTGCGATCCATGATATTGCACATTAAGTCGTTAAAGTCTCCACCCAGAAACCCCTTATCGGGTTGGTGTTTACCCATGAGGGTAGTTAGTTCGTCTAGTAGCTCCTTCCCCAGTCCGGGTTGGGAGTATATTGATACAAAAGCCAGTGTCTTGCCCCAGAGTGTTCCCAAAATTAGAGCATAGCGACCCCGAGGGTCTTGTTCCATAATCCGTAGGGCGAATGGGATGCGTTTATGTATGAGAATGAGGGTACCCCTGGATCCCATTGTGTATCCTGCGTGGAAAGCGGCCCTGTAGTTTGTTCTCTGGAAGAAGGTGCAGTGAGATCCCGCTAGATGTGTTTCGGTTAGCAGGGTCACGTCTGGGGAATGTCTGCCGAGCAGTTGCTTGACCAGGTGTCTCTTGATCGCGGAGCCCATCCCGTTCACTATCCAGGTGAGCACCTTGAGGGACTTAGGGCGTTCAGTCAATGGCGGCTGGGGTTGAGGTGGTGCCATCTAGTGTGCGTAATAAGGAATTGGCCGGATATCTTGCGGGGCTAAGGGCCCCGCCCTTGGTATTGTGATGTAAGTCGTGCCAAGGGTGGTGATTGGGTTGCTGTCTGTACATGCTGTAGTCCGAACTTATAAGGAACCTCGGAAACCCGTGGAATTTACATGGGTGCAGTGGTCCTGAAACAAAAAATAGGAAACTTTTCCCCAACTCCCTCCTCCCTAAACTCCAACCCCAACCGAAGCATCTGTCGCCCCTTCATAAACTTGAACTAAATTCCAACACACATATAAGAACTCTGTTCTGGTTAAATTTCGCTGTCTCTGCCTAGACAATGAGTCTAGGCAATCTAGTGCTTTTGCTTAGTACTGATCGTACGTTTTCTTGTCGGGGGGAGGAGGGGCAGCTCGGGTTTGGCTGCCAGCCGTTGTGTGCTTTATGTTCTGTAGTTCTATTTTGAAGCCGGGTTACGTTGCCTTTGCTTTCCTGTATTAGCGTTTACTTTAACTGTTGCCTGCTTCATATCATGCGTTTTCTTGTTGTGGCAATTCTTCCTGCTGCTGTTGTGGTCTGACTTCTGGTGGTCTCTCTGGATGCGGTCTGTTTCGTTTACCTCTTGGTTACCTCTGTGTACTCCAGTCTCCGTCTATATGTCTTTCAGCCCAGTTCCACGCTTCCTTAGGGTCTGTGAAATGCACCGTTGTGCCGTTATGGAATATTTTAAGTTGAGCAGGGAAGATCAGCCCATATTTGATCCCCAGTGCTTGCAGGCGTCTTTTAAGTGGGTCGAAGGATTGATGCGCTTTTTGCACCTCTCTGGTGAAGTCAGGAAAGAAAGCGATTTTAGAATCACTATGGGTGACAGGTCCCTTTGTTCGTGGCCATTTGCAGTATGGCATCTCTATCCCTATAGTTTAGGAATCTTGCAATGATTGTGTGCGGTGGAGTACCTGGGACGGTTCTACCAGTCGGGATGCGATGTGCCCGCTCAATAGAGAAGTTCTTGGAGAAGGACTTCATGTCGTAGATGTCTACGAGCCATTGCTCAAGGAATAATTCCATGCATGCACCTTCTGCCTTTTCAGGGAGACCGAGGATGCAGGTTTGTTTTACCTCTTGATTATTGGCCTGATTGTAAGCCAAGTCCTTAAAGTTCTTTATCACTGTAGGTGGACGTTGTTGTGTACTTTTCTCGAATTTGGTAGCAAAATTCACATGTTTAATTTGTTTGTTGGTCTGAGTAAGTTTCTTTCCAGAACCAATCTTTCCAACGAGGCTGTTTCCCATATCACCATTTGTAAATATGTCATACGTTTTCGAGTACAATGAAGACGCTACTGCAGATAGCCCAGTAGCCTCGGTAGTTCCAAGTGGCAAGGGATTGAGCGTAACAGACCTAATCTCCTTTGATTTTTTTGGGGATTTCTCTCATCAGCACTTACCTCTCCATTTTGTTTCTTGGAGGGAATCTGCTTCGAAGTCCCCGGGACCTGATTGTCCTCTACTCCAACAAGATTCCATTCCCCTGGGGGAGGCATGAAGATGTCTGGATATGCTTTCTTGCGTATTCCATTATTAGATGGTTTTAAGATAGTCTTCCCGAGAGGATGTATCAATGCCATTAATGTTGTCCGCTACAATAGTTGCAGCAATTGCTGGGGTCGGTGGAGTTGGTATAACATCCAAGTTTGTATCCTTTTCTCCAAGACTTGCCAAGGTAATACTTGAGTCTACATCGAAAATGGGACCATTTTGAATAGTACTTGACATGGATAGCCTCCCTTTTTCCTTATCTGTCACAAGTCTCTCCCCTTCTCACCTGTTCTCCTCGCTTGCGACCTTCCTGGATGTGTTCTTTCGCACGGTCCGGGATTTATACAGGCCCGTGTGCAGGTCTTCGTATTCCAGCGTGAGGATTGCAAGTCCTACGCCAAGTAGCGTTCAAATATCCAGGACAGGGAACCAGGAAGGAAACAGTATCCTAACTCGGAGGCATGGAACGCCGTGACACGAGCACAGGAGAAATCCAGGAAGAAAAGCACAGAAGAGGGTAGTTCAAGGAAAGGGAGTGTAAACAAGGAATTGGGAAAACGGGACTCGGAAGGAAGCCCCGAGCAAACTCTGGCAACACACATCTGACTACACTAAGCGGTAGCGTTGAGACGCGCAGAGCCGCATGGGCGTGACTGTTTTTTAGGAAGTTGAATGTAGCACGTAAAGGCTGGTAAGCTGCGTTTTGTATTCAACGGCCATGTTGGAAGGATCACGGAATTCAGTCCTCTATGGGTCAGGGACCACGATGTCCAGAACGGACGTAATCGGCGGCTCATGACAGCATGCCTCCTCTGAGCCCCGCACCTCCGGGTTTGCCTGGGTGGAAAAGATGATATCTTCACATCAGCCGGGGGGCATTCATGTTTGAGACGGGGTCCCAAGTGCGCTCACTGGGAGGATACCCTTTCCATTCGACCAAATACTGTAGTTAACCTCGTCGGTACCTGGAGTCACAAATTCTAGAGACCTCATATTCAAGTTGGTTATTGACAATCACTGGAGTAGATCTTGGAGAAGTTCAAAAGGACTGCACATATGGTTTTAACAGAGAAGTGTGGAAGAATGGATGTATTCTTTTCCATGACTCTGGTAGTTGGAGTCGAAAGGCCACTAGATTAACAATTTCCTTTATAGAAAAAGGTCCGTAATACCTGGGAGCCAATTTATTTGGTCCTAGGTGACGAGGAAGGAGTTTTGAGGATAGCCAAACCTTATTGCCTATGGAATAGGAAGGACCAGGCCTTCTTTTGGAATCTGCTGTCATGATGCCTACCCCCGGAGCACCAGGCCCAGCACCCCCGGAAGCAGGCATCATGCCCTCGGGTAAAAGCCCAGCGGCCCCTTATAGGGGCTCTTTGGACTCAGTCCTGGCGCCTTTGGTGCCAGGCTCATGTTGGACATCAGTCCTGGCGCCATAGGCGCCAGGCTCATAAAGGGAGGTGTTTTGTGCACTTACCTGATGCAGACTATGCTGCACGCTTCAGGCCTCCCTGAGACCTGAAAGGGACTATTTTTTCATAGGGACTATTTTTTCACTCGGCGTGGCCAGGGAAGGATACATACCTAGTTGGGGAAGGATACATGCCTGGGACTTCTTTGGAGGCTATTTAAGCCACGCCCAGACAGCAGCTCATGCTTCGCGTTGTTCTGCTTCCTGCAGCTTAACGCTCACCGTGTCTGCTCCTGCTCCTGGACTCCAGCCACGCCCGCCTCGAACCTGGAAGACCTGCAAGGAAGGAAGGAAGAGAAGAGAAAGGTGAAAACCAAGGACTATTTCAAACTTCTTACCTGCATCCGGAATCTTCTCGCCAGCATCCCTGAAGAAAGACTTCCATTTAAAAGCATCCCGTTGCTCGCTGCAGCGCCACGCTTCACTCACCTGTCCTCGAGACATCTCCCGGCTCCATCGCGGCTGTCAGCATCGGACGCCACATCTCTGCACCTAGGGGAGAGAGGAAGAAACAAAAGGTGAGCAGAAGGAACACAGAAGGAAAGCCTGATTAACAGCCATATTACTTACTGGCTTTTCTTCCACATTTCGGGTCGGCACTGCCCCGTTGGCAGGTACCGTACCCCAGCCCCTATGGGGAAAGGACAAGAAACATTTCTGGGGAATGATGAGGACATTTAGGACATAAGGACATTTAGAGGGATCGCCCTCATACATTTTGATACACATTTTTTCAAATTGATTTGTTTCTCTGGACAATCTGGACAATCTTTTTCTGTTGTTCTATGCAATTATAATACTCTGGTCCAGAGGCTAGAGTTTTCCTGCCCTTTTCAGATTTTTTGTTTTCCATTCATCACCTTCTTTTATACAAATAAGATGGTAGGCACCCATGAGATCTAGTTTTTTGAAGATGACTGCACCTCTCACAGCTTCCAGGATGTCCGAGATAAGAGGCAGTGGGTAACGGGCCTTGAGGGTGCATTGGTTAAAGCCATGGTAATCCGAACATGGTCTAAGCTCCTTGAAATCCTTCTTAGGAACGAAGAAGAGGGAAGCCCCCGCTGGGGACTTGGATGGTCGAGTAGTTCCATTTGCCAAGTTGGTGTCCAGATACTCCCGGAGGGCCCTTTTTTCAGGTTCGGATAGAAGGAACATTCTTCCGAAGGGAATCATTGCTGAAGAGTCAGTGTCAATGGCACAATCCTCAGGCCTGTGGGGTGGAAGAGACTGAACAATAGCTGTTGAGAACACATCTGAGTATGTCTGATAAGCCTGGGGGATCCGGATAATGTTGGAGACAGTTACTGGGGATTGCTGGGTTTCTTGGGAGTCTTTTAAGGAACTTGGTAAGGTGGTAGGTGACAAACAATGGGGCATACAATGTTCTTATCCAAGAAATAAGGAGCCGCTGCCCAATTGATGTAGGGGTTGTGTTTCTGCAGCCAGGGCATGCCTGGAACCATGGGATAGTGGGCAGATCTTATGATATAAAATCTGATCCTCTCTTGGTGGTGGTTTATTGAAAGAAAAATCTCTTTGGTTTCGTGGGTTATGGGTCCTGAAGACAAGTGTCTCCCATTAATGGCTTCAACAGGTTGCATTGTCTCTCGTTTTTCGTGGGGAACGTTATGACTGAAGACCCAATCATGATCTATGAATATGCCCATGGCTCCGCAGTCCACTAAAGCCAGGATGCGGTAGAATTCTTTCTTAGAAGGTGACAGGAATGCCTGTAGAATCACAAGATTGCTCTGTCCTGGAGTGTTCAAGGAAGGAATTGGTGAGGAGGAGACATCTTTCTCCCAAAACTGTGCCCACTTAGGATCGGGAGCTGGTGTTTCCCGAACGCCGGGGTGGTGCAATAGGGCACTCTCTCACAAGGTGTTTATCAGAGGCACAGTACATGCACAGTCCGGTATGAATCCGACACATCCTTTCTTGTGGGGTAATGGGTCCTCAGAAGGCTCCTAGTTGCATGGGTTCTGGGTCCTGGGTTGGAGATTCAGCGGTTTCTGGTTTGTATGGGTGGTCCGTAGCAGCCTTTTGAGATGTTGGCTTAGACTTCCTTTTCTCTGCCTTTCTTTCCTGGATCCGGAAATCGATTTGTTGGGAGAGGCCCACGAGAACACTACACCATCCATTGGGCGCCGGCAGGTGAAGCCGGCCCTCTCTTACCAAGGCCCTCGAGGACAAGGCTGGTGCCTGTTCTCAGCCTACTTGCAGTTCCGGATTCGAGCCGAGGAGCAGGAGCTCCACATACGTGGCCTCGTCACTGCAGGAGCAGCGGGCCTGCTGAGGTATGCATCACGGTCCAGCTGATGCTCGCGGGTAAGCTCTGCCCGATCGCGCAACTCCCCGCATTTCGTCTTTGATTTTTCGATCTTTCACCATCATTTATACTCGTTTGATCACACAATCCCCACCCAGGAATCCGTGCCCCATGCAGCCCTGCACCCGCCTGGCACCCGAAAGAGCATGCTTTGTACTCAATACTAGCATCAAGGTACACGCGGTACCTCTTTCCAAGATGGCCGCCCTATTTATGCCTTCACCCATCTGTGCCTTACCAGGCACCCAGTAGCAGTCCCAGCCCAGCTGATTGGCTATTGAAGCTACTACACCATCCATTGGGCTCCGGGAGGCAAAGCCGACTCTCTCTTACCAAGGCCCTCGAGGACAAGGCTGGTGCCTGTTTTCTGCCGACTCTGCCATCTGCCAGACCCCCTGGACCTCCAGCTCTGTACACTAAGGTAACACTCTACGCCCGTACCGATATTGATCCGCTGAGACTATAATGGATTAGCTTCCTTCCCTGATCTTTGCCTGAACCTTACTCGCTCTGTTGTTGCCCGCTAGCGCATTATGGCTGCACGTGTAGTATTTCATGCTCACTGGTGACATCCCGTTTCTCCGAGCTCGTTACCAGTGCACGCTGCCTAATTGTGTTAATAAACCTGCTCAAGGTTCATACTGGTGATATACACTCAAAGTATCCTCTTCTTGTCTGATTATCCTCACAATGGTCTCCAGAGTACACTGCACTTAGATTGTGACTATTTGTTCGCCCTTTGCCCACACCACAAACTATAATAGCAACCTGCTTGCCAAATTTAAGTGTATGCTGTTGAATGCCTCTCAGTTGATTATACACCCCGGTGTATATACTATAGTCATTGCTAGTCCTGTCAAATCTAGATGCCTCTTGCTGTGCGCATTTTAGTCACTGCTAGGTCTATCAAATCTAAATGCTTCGTGCTGTGTGCATTTCAGTCACTGCTAGGTCTGTCAAATCTAAATGCTTCGTGATATGTGCATTTTAGTCACTGCTAGGTCTGTCAAATCTAGATGCCTCTTGCTGTGTGCATTTTAGTCATTGCCAGGTCTGTCAAATCTATATGCCTCTTGCTGTGTGCATTTTAGTCACTGTTAGGATTGCCAAAATTCGGATGCCTTTTGCTGCGCGCACCTCAGTCACTACTGTATTGTGAAACCTAGATGCCCCTTCGTTCTCTGCCTCCTTCCAATATGTGCACCACTAAGACCTGCCTCACATACACACTTTGCTCCCTCCTCTGGACCACACTAACTATTACCATGACAATGGCCTAGACCAACACCACACTGTGCAACTTGCAAGAGAGAAACATGCGGCTCAGAGCTAGACTGCCACGTCTTTATGACATTAAATACAAAAGAACCATTCCTCCAGGATCCAGATTAATTCTGACTGCTCCCAACTGCAACCCAACTGCCTTAGCTGCAGATAGACGACCCAAAACGCAAACTGACCGCCCGCAGGTCCAGAAGAAGCCTAACCCTCCCTCTCCCAGACTCGTACAAGAAAGAACGACATCCTCTACCTTGTCAGGAGCCCTGATCAATAGGAGATCCCTTGTAGCACACAACACGGAAATTGCCGACATACTTGCCACGGACAATTTAGATCTTCTTGCGATCACTGAGACATGGCTCCATGATGCCGCAGGTCCCGCACTCATGATTGCCAAACCTGACAATTACAATATACTAAAGCCGATCGGCCCAACTTTAGGGGAGGTGGCCTGGCCATTATCGCCAAAACTAAATTAGCTGCTAGACTTACCCCCACCCAGAAAACACATCTTGTGAACTTCTCTCGGCTAAAATTCCTATCTCGAATAACAGTACACTAACTGTCCTCTTGGTATATAGACCACCAGGCCCACTAGGTAGCTTTGAAGAAGACCTATATAGCCTCCTCAGTAATAACATCAAAGACTCCACCCAGCTCCTTCTACTAGGTGAAGTTATTTTGGGCTTCAATGATGCCGAGGATAAACGGGCCTACTCCATCCAATCTATCTTAACCGATCACGGCCTTACTCAAAAAGCCTTAGCCCCCACACACATGAAAGGTTGTACACTAGACTGGATAGCTAACTGAAACTGAACTACCACCATTTCTAATATACTACCACAAACCTGGACTGACCACCACCTTATCTGTTTCTTATCTACTATAGAGCCCCCTAAACTAGATAATCTGGAAACAGCACCACCCATGCCTACTAGAAGCAAAAAAGATATTACAGCTGAAAAATGACTTCTGCTCCTTCTAACAGATCTTATGGCTAGTACTACTAACACTGACCCAAATACGTTAGCTGAGACATTTAACAATATTATGTCCAAAGCCTTGGATGCAATTGCCCCTATCAAAGAACGCAAAAGTAAAAAAGTATGCTGTTTAAACATATGTAATATTTTCTTTATTGTCGAAAATGGAAATAAAGTTTAAAAAAAAAAAGAACGCAAAACTAAACGAAAAGCCCATCTTAACTCATGGTTTACCCCCCACCTCAAAGAACTACGAACCCAAAAACGCAAACTACAAGCTATTTGGAGGCATACACCTTCAGTTGAGAATAAAACACTACTTGACAACCTTGCAGAACAATACAAGAAGGAAATAATCCAATCCAAAAAAGACACATTTAATGAGAGAATCAGCAAAGCGAATTCTAACTCTAAAGAAATCTTCTCTATCCTTCGGGAAATGGAAAATCCGATCGCTCCCATAGACAATGTTCCCAAGGACAAACAATGGTGCACTAGTATCCAAAATGCCTTAGCCAACAAAATCACAACTCTTCAATCCAAAATTGCTAAGAAAAAAGCTTCCTTGAGCGCCACTGTAACCCAGACTACCCACTTGCCTGATACTCCTAGAACAGTCACCCAAATCAATCGCAAACCATTCAGATTTTCCAACATATCCATATTGGAAACTGAACAGGTGATATCCTCCCTGAAGCCCTCCAATTGTCAAGGCGACAGCTGCCCTGCACAAGTCATTAAGGACGCAGCCAGAGACTTGGCACCCTTCATAGCTAAGTTAATTAACGCATCCTTTAGAACTAGCACTGTACCCACAAACCTTAAAGAATCTTGGGTACTGCCCCTCCTTAAAAAACAGACCCTTGACCCAGCCATCCCTACTAATTACAGACCCATCACCACGGTACCATTTCTCCTTAAAATTATCGACAGAGTAGCCTACCTCCAGATACAAAACTATCTAGAGATGAACCAACTACTAGGATCGCGCCAATCTGGATTCAGACCACTACATGGTACTGCAACGGCCCTAATTGACCTTAAGACACAAATCGACGAGTTGAAGGATGAAGGTAAAACAGCTATGTTCCTCCTCCTTGATTTATCAGCGGCCTTTGACCTGGTAGACCATGCAGTGTTATGCAACCACCTAGCGTCAGCAGCCTATTTTTCAAGTGAAGCTATAGCTTGGGTACAATCCTTCCTAGACAACCGGACGATGAGTGTTTTCCCCTTCAGCTTCTGCGGACCCAATACATATCAGCTGTGGCGTCCCACAAGGTTCATGTGTCTCCCCCACAATATACAATATCGTCACTAAGCCACTCTTCGACAAACTTGACAGACTCGGGATAACCTACACTAACTATGCGGACGATACGCAGATCCTCATACCACTATCTGGCAACTTTCTCAAAGACACAGCACTAGTAAATAAGATTTACCTCCTCATTCAGGCATGGATGGCCTCCCACGGCCTCTGCCTGAATGACGACAAAACAGAGATACTGATCCTGGGTTCCGACTCCAACCTTAAAAAACTTAGCCCCAATTATTGTGCCTTCAACATAGATGGCAATATAATTAAAGTGGCAACTGAGGTAAAAACTCTAGTTTTCTACCTTGATGCCACACAAACTAACTCCCTCGCCTCCTCCACGGCCTAGACCTGCAAATTAATCAGGGCTTGCAGACCTTACCTCTCCAAAACTAACTGCATCACACTAGCCAACGCCCTAGTAATGTCTAAATTAGACTACTGTAACGCCCTCTATACCGGCGCCAGCAAAACTATCATAAACAAAATGCAAACACTACAAAATAATGCTCTTAGAGCAGCTTTGGACATACCCCACAGAGCACACATATCCAACATTAGGAAAGATCATCACTGGTTAAAAATTAGCGTCAGAGTTCACCTCAAAACACTATCCCTCACCCACAAAGGACTGAACAATACCGCACCTCCATACATTTCGGCTAGACTAGCGAGAAAATCTTTCACATACCACACTAGAGCCTCCAACCACCTCTTACTCGAAATTCCCAAATTCAGACTAACAAAAACTGTTGGAGCCAGTTTCCCTGTCAAAGCTGCCTGTGCCTGGAACGCCCTTCCCTCTGCACTGAGAGCTAATCTACCATACTCGAGTTTTAGACGTCACGTGAAAAATTGGCTCTGGTCTAATGACAACTAACAAACTAATTCTCTTGGACCGGATTAACCACTGATTAACCACTGTAAATAATTACCATGATACTTCTGATCCCAGATCTGACTTCCCCTTTGTATAGGAGCCCCTCTCATCCTGTACCCTTTATACCTGCTTGTTAAATTGTTAATAACACTTGTAATGTATCTCCTGTATGCATCCTTTGTATGTAACCTAAGCTCAAGTATTCTTGTAACTGCTGCGCCCGGCTACCCCTGGGTTTGGAGCGCAATATCAAATAATAAAAATAACTAAACTAAACTAAGGAGCTTGGGCGGGCTACCCTGGCTAGCTCGTCCTTTATCTCTTCATTTAAGCCTCTTCAAAAGAGGGTGAAGTGGCTTCTTGGGACCAATCGGCCTCTTTTACTAATTGTTTCAAGCGGGTCACATACGTGAGCATATCCTGGGACCCTTGTTGAAATTCAAGCAGTCTTTCTTGAGCACTATAAACAAGTTCTGGGCGATCAAACATGGCCTTTAGGGCTCTCACGAACCCATCATAATCATCCAGGAGTGCGTCGCCTGTATTGACTAGGGGTGGTTGCCCAGGTCAGGGCATTGCCCGTGAGATGTGATATCATGAATCCCACCTTTGCTCTGGGGGTGGAAAAGTAGTATGGCTTGAAGGTAAAATGTACCAAACATGAATCAAGGAAGGCACGGAGGGTTTTTGAAGAGCCATCGTATTTTTCCATTACTCCTCCCAACAAGCCACTTTCTTTGGCTGCAGAGTCACGAGATAAGACTAACTGCTTTAATGCAGCGTTCTCTGCCTTAAGGTTCTGGACTTCAGTAGTTAGTTCCTGCATACCTCGCATGAGGTCTTGAACCGCGGCTTCCATCTTTGTATTTGTATTGGGTTTAAGGCGTCTCAATCTGTCACAAGTCTCTCCTCTTCTCACCTGTTTCTCCTTGCTTGCGACCTTCCTGGATGTATTCTTTCGCACTGTCCGGGATTTATACAGGCCTGTGTGCAGGTCTTCGGATTCCAGCGTGAGGATTGCAAGTCCTACGCCAAGTAGTGTTCAAATATCCAGGACCGGGAACCAGGAAGGAAACAGTATCCTAACTCAGAGGCATGGAACGCCGTGACCCGAGCACAGGAGAAATCCAGGAAGAAAAGCACAGAAGAGGGTAGTTCAAGGAAAGGGAATGGAAAAGGGAGTGTAAACAAGGAATTGGGAAAACGGGACTCGGAAGGAAGCCCCGAGTGAACTCCGGCAACACAGTCTGACTACATAAGCGGTAGCGTTGAGACGTGCAGAGCCACGGGGGCGTGACTGTTTTGTAGGAAGTTGAACGTAGCGCGTAAAGGCTGGTAAGCTGCGTTTTGTATTCAACGGCCATGTTGGAAGGATCACGGAATTCAGACCTCAATGTGTCAGGGACCACGATGTCCAGAACGGATGTAATCGGCGGTTCATGACATTGGGCCTCATTACAAGGTTGGCGGTAAGGAAAAAACGATGCCGGTATGTTAATACCGGCATCGTTTACCGCTCCGGTATATTCCCTCCCGGCAACCCGGTATTAGCGGGGTGCAAATACCGGCATGCCGGTAATAGGGGGACATCCCAACCCACGCAGACATGCAAATACCGGCATCGCAAAGCCGGTAATCACGGGCTGCGCGATGCCGCTCATACAGGCATCACGGACCACCCGCAAACAGCAATCAGGATACAAGGCAACTGCCACAGGTGCACACAATCCCCACAGTTGGAGTCAATGGAGGCTGGGCCAGTATAAAATGAGCACACCCACACCACACCCCTTCCAACACCAAAATGCTACCACTAGCTGTTGCAATCATAGCGCTGGAGGACATGCCCATACTGCTACAACTACAGCAACAACAGCAACAACAACTACAGCAGCAACAACAGGCAGCACAGAGGAGACGCAGGAGGAGAAGGAGGGTGAGACAGGCCGAGCAATTACCACCAGCGCAGCCCAGCAGTGCCTCGCAGACAACCACCAATCCCTCGCACCAGACCCAGCCTTTTAACCTAACCCCTGAGCAGATCCACACCCTGTACCGGTTGGACTGTGACACCATCACCACCATAGTGGACATGATATAGAACGATATTGCCAGCCTCATAGAAATACACACTGCCACCCCCCCGCTACTGAAGGTGGTGTCTGTGCTCCACTTCCTGGCCACAGGCACCTACCAACACAAAGTGGGCCAGCTGCATGGCATTTCACAGCCACTATTTTCATGCATGTTGAACCAAGTGCTGGATGCCCTCCTGAAGCACGCAAGCAGCCACATATCCCTACCACGGACTGACCAGGAGATAGCGACACCAAAGTAGGCTTCCATGCACTGGCAGGCATGCCCAATTGTGTTGGTGTCCCGGACTGCACCCATGTGGAATTGGTAGTCCCCCATGCCATAGAGGCGGTGTACCGCAATCGCAAGCAATACCACTCCATCAATGTTCAAATGGTATGTGACTCTAGCAAGATCATCACACATTGCTGCGCCCTATATCCCGGATCAATGCATGTTGCCATGGTACTGCGCAACTCCACGCTACCCCGTCACATGGAGCGACATGCTGGACCACGTGGCTGGCTGCTTGGTGAGTTGCACAACTGTCCCATGGCAGTGCTATGGGGTACTGATGTGTAGGGATGCATAAGGGGGGGGGGGCATACTCCACCTGGGTTTGAAAGGGGGGGGCATACTCCACCTGGGTGGGAAAGGGGGGGCATACTCCACCTGGGTGGCAATTGCCGGTAATTGGATAATGCATGCAGAGCTAAACACTCCTGACCTGAACCGGCCAAACGGAACATGACACCTCACTGGGCCACATTGCACAAATTATGCACATCGATGACAACAAGTAAGAGGCACAACCAGGCCACCATGGTGATGGCAAGCAATGCATGAATGAACAGAATGGCAACTGAGACAATGTGGTCAGTGTGACCATGCATAGTGAAGAATGAACAGCATGAATTGGAGGCTAAACATTGTTGCAATACCACAGCACATCTGCCTCAGCATGCATGATTACACCCTGCATCATCTATTGAACGCCATCCAGACTACCACACCTCATGACAGTATAGATTGCATCTAGGTGACATTTTTTCATGCGTATAGGGACATGTGTATGCCCACACCAAATAGCTGCCGCCATGACTGTGCTCCCTGAAGGTGGCAGTTCACAGTGACACACACCTATTTGTATCTGCTTGCAGGTGATGGAGGATATCCCTTGAGGCGTGGCTACTTACCCCGGTGCAGAACCCGCAGAACAGCCATGAAGAGGAGTACAATCGTGTGCACACCGGTGTTGTGATTGAGCAGACCGTTGGCCTGTTGAAGGCGCGGTTCCGCGGCCTCAGCAGGTCTGGTGGGGCACTCCTATATAGGCCTGAGAAGGTGGCAAAGATCACCATGGCCTGTGTCATGCTGCACAACATGTGCGTCCGGAGAAATGTACCACTGCCACCTGACATTGACATGCATGGCCCGGGTGAGGATGATGAGGATGGAGACAGAAGTGAAGTAGCCCCCCCCTGCCAGTACGTGATGCACGGGATGGCCATGCTGTACGCCAAGCACTAATTCACGAATACTTCTGAAACACAGGGACTATGATAGACATGTGTCAGTGATACACTGGCTCCTTGTGTACATGCACACTTGTATTGTTGGGAGTTGGCCACTGAACACCATCACACATTAAATGTACATGCACAAAATGAAGACTGTCCAGCCATTGAATTTTTGGCACACAACGGGTGTATTTTTCAAACAGGCAACAATGTGAACACTCCGCCCCCAGTGAACTCCCTAACCCTCCATACAAACCCCAATAACCCCCAGTGAACTCCCTAACCCACCCTACAAACTCCAATAACCCTCTGTGAACTCCCTAACCCACCCTACAAACCCCGATAGCCCCAGTGAACTCCCTAACCCACCCTACAAACCACAAATGTCCCCAAATGTACTCTGATGATTGTTCCCTTCACCAACAACCATGTGTCCAACGGCCATTGTTTGGGGAATCTACTTCTTGGCCTTTTTGGTATCCGGGGGTGGCATCTCTGAGTGCCGTGCACTCCTCTGGGTCATCCACACAGGGCTTGTGTGGGCTGAGGTTGAAGGTGGTGTAGCAGAGGACGTGTCAGAGGCAGGTTCCACGCCTGCTCCAAGGCGTGGCCGCTGCATATGGAGCAGGATGAACGTTAGCACTTGCGTTACTGCCCCCAGACAGTCCCTCATGACGACTGCAGACGCGTTAACGGCAGCAGTGTTCGCAGCAATGGCTGCTGTGGTCTCCCCAATGGCAGTAGCAATGGCCCTCCTGGTGTCCTCCGCATCGGCAATATACTGGCGCATTAGATCAAGCATTGACTCCTGTCGTGCCTCCACCTTTGACAGGCGAGCCTCAAAGGTGTCGGTGGTAGCCGGAGTGCTGGTGGCCGGGGTGGTGGTAGCCGGAGTGGCGGATGGCGCTTGCATGGGGCCCACATCCAGGGTGCTGTCCTCCTCGAAGAGGCACACGTCGGAATCTCCGAGGTTGGAGCCTTGGAGGCAGGGATCGTCACTGCTGTCGGCCTCCATATGGGGTGAGGAGGTGGTCAGGGGGCTTGGGGTGGGTGTAGTGGACACGACTGTGACACCCTCGGTGTCCACATTTGCATCTGCAACGTCCGTGGTGGTTGGTGGTGCAGGAACGGAACACCCTCCCCCTGTTGTGGGTGGCTGCTGCTGGTCTTGTGTGTGGCCCACACTGGCAGCAGGTGTTTTTTGCTGGGTTTCAACCCGGTCTGGCACACTGCTTGTTGGTCTGGCCCGTTTCTCTGGCTGGGGGGTGGTGGTGGCGGTTGCCCTTGTCCCATGGCATGATGTTGATGCCCTTGCGCCCCTCTCCTGACTGGCATCTTCCTCATCGGTGCCTGGGGGTTAGAAGAGATGCAGGTCATCATTGATGGTGTCACATGCCAGCTACATACTATTGCACTGTGATATATGCATACATTTATGCATCCATTTATTACAGGGTGTGGCAATTGGTGTTCTGAGGGGGCATGTAGGCCATCAATGCATGGTAGGTGGCATGCCATTGATATGGGGTCTGTGTGTTGAGTTATATGGGCACGATCATGTTATGTTGCCCCTGTGTTGGGTTTGGCACTCAGCATGCATTTGTGTGTGGCACGCATTATTATCTGGATATGTTGATGTTGGTCTGGGACATGCATTGGCTTGCCTAGTCTCACTTCCACGTCACTTGTGCTACGTCATGGTTTCCCCTACAGGGACGTGCAGGGTCACTCACCACCTCCTGGCGATGATGCGGCGCCCATCTCCATCTTTCCGAATTCCTCTATTGACTCGGGATCAATGAATGAGCTGGCAGTCTCCTCCCAGGGCATCAGCTTTGCTGGTGAGTGTGACCTGTCGCCGTGGCTGCCCTCCTGTTGACTGCCAGGATGTTTCTCACCCTCAAGAGGAGGTCGTCCCACCTCTTTCTGCAGTCACGCACAGTGCGTGGGGTGGTCCCCACGGCCGACACCCTCTGGGCAACCTCGTGCCAGATTTGCTTTTTCTTCATCTGGGCAGCATGCTTCATGTCATTTGACTTGATTATGTCTGCATGCTGGGCCAGAGTGTCTGCCAGCATGTTGAGCTCAGCGTCAGAGAAACGCTGTTTCCGCTTCCGGGGGGTCATCTTCTGGGTAGCCTTGGACATCCTCCGTGTTTTCTGACGCAGCAGAACACGAGAAGACTGGTGGTTGGGGAGGATGGCAATGGATTGTGTTTTTAAAGATGGCCGGCGGCCCATTTCCCGTTCCTGCGCGATGACATAATTTCCGGGTCCGGTTTTGTGAACCCGGTATTAGCATGGTGGCATTACCAGGCCGGTATTTAGGGGTTGCTCTGAGGCGGTGCCGGTATCAGCGGGTCCCGTGATGCCGCTATCGGGGGGTTGGAGGGCCTTTAGCGGCATGCCAGTATTACCATTACCGGCATGGGGATTCGCTCGTGCACTCGTAATCACCCGCTATTAGCGGGTTCATACGAGCACAGACCCGCTCTTGCCGGTAATGAACCTGATTTTTACCGGGCTACTCCTAATGAGGCCCATTGTCTTTAATTAAAGGTTCCAAAATAGACTTCAAAAGGTTAGTGATGTATTCCTCTTACTTGTTTGTTTTCGGTTAGAGCCGAAATGAATCCTTCCACAAAAATCATTTTGGTATCGAGCATTGCAATCAAGGTGGATTGGTCTTTTAATTGGTCAGCAATGCTCTCATACAATTTCATAAAGGGACTCTAGGTGACGGAGAATGCTGCAATCATATAGGCATCTAACATTGCACTCGATTAGGACGTTTCCTCCATCTGAGCCGCAATCATGTTCAGTAGTAGATCTTCGTCAGATATTAGCTCATTGTTTCTCAAATCGGCGTCCACTGATGTAGAAAGCCTGCAGCGTTTCCTGGGGCGAGTTTCCCCCAGTGAAGGCTGAAAATCTGAGGGCCTTGAGTGCTTTGCTATAGGTGCATTCTTCATCCTCCCACAAGGCTGAATTACATCTTCATCGTTGTTCACTCTCTTTCCTGCTCGATGAGGGGAAATTGGAGCATTTAATGTATCCATTGAGGGAGCTATTTCTTTCTCACAAGAGGGCTCCAGGCCCATGTTGCCCAGATTTTTCTCTGCGCAATTTGTGGTTACATGTTGAATAATCGAAGTTTGCCTTGTTTTTCCAGGAAAAACCTCTTTGCTTTTCCGTGAATATGACATACACTGCTTAAGTAAAAAGGTGTGTATCTCAACAGTAGATGGTGAGATAAGTGGAGTTCTCAAAGGGGGTTCACTTTGTGAGTAACATTGGTTCCCGAAGTGGGAACCAAAGCTGAACCAAAGCTGAAGCCACTGGGTTTCCTTGCCTGTCGTTTTGGTTGGAGCCCCTCTTTCAGAATTCTTAGAAATTTTGGACACCAACGGCTTAGATGGATCAGAGGATGAATCGATGTCACAGGAAGGGACAGCCATAGGCAAATCGTCGTCTTCTTCTATGATGTCAGCAGTCACCTTGTGAGGTTGAGTAGGGCCTAAATGAATCGGATGTTGCAAGGCCATCTCCGCTCTTGATACTTGTATTCACAGTCTGCTTGTTCACACTGTACAAATCAATATGCAGTCAGCACAAATAATTATAATCCACACTATGAGTCCAATCTGATGTTGTCTTTATGTTCAAATTATACGATTTGTGAACTTAATCGGCAATAGCCGACACGTGTTTCGACCATTGTGGTCGTTCTCAAGGCTATATTGGTCCAATTTGCCACATTCAGATACACATGAACGCATTAACATTGCCATTATAAACAAAATTTGTATACACATTGTTCGCAATGAAAATAAACAAAGCATTGTATTTCATGTTACCAAGAAAAATGTTTTAAAGGAAAACATAGCACACAGGTTAAAGTGGGTTTCGAGAGATGCAAGCATCCATGGAGATGTGAAATAAAGAAAAAAAACAAATACTCTGTTTACAATCAAGTTCAATTCTAATTGCCATTTCATTCCTTCATTGTCATGCCTGATAAATAATATGGTGAATTAAGAGCCAAGTGCATTAGTGATCTGTTTGCAATATCATGTGACCATGCCAGTTGACCACCCGTTACTCTCCTTCCTTAAATTGTCCAAACATTCACCCGTGTGAAAAGTCCCGCTACTATTCCACCCAATTCTGCTACTATAGTCAGGTGTCCAAAAGTATTGAATAGGCTTACCATTACCTCGTGTTACTTTCTTGGCATCTATATATAGATCTTTCTTTCTGGACCGGCTGATTAAGAGTCCTGCAGGCGGGAGGTTTCACCCCCGCCAAGTCTGACCTGGCAGGTTTAACACCACACGCCTGCAGGCGGACATGGAAACAGACTGAGCCAGTGTTTCCATGGTCCCCATCCCCATGGAGTCTTATGGGACTCCATGGAAATGGGGATTTACCGATTTCTGCCTCTGGAATTACTGGTCACCAGAGTTGTTGTGCCCCAGTGATTCTGGGAATCATGGAGGCGGAATGGCAATACAAGTCCGGCGGTAACCTGCCGGAATTTCCGGCATAGTTACCGCCAGACTCGTAATGAGGCCCAATGTGTTTTTTAGTTTTCTCAGCAAGCAAGAGTCACAGCCACTAGGGCTTGTCTGTAAACTGCAAACTACAACTTACAGGCTATGTAATAGCACTGTGGTCTTTGTCTGATTCTTTGCCCTGTTCTTTAGGTAGTGAGCAAAAGGAAACAAAGAAACCGTCCTTTAAAGCAGCAATAGAGTGTACCTGGATGTCAATGAATGGGTAGGTGAATGAGAAAATGAGTGAATAGGTAAGCTTCACTGCATCGAAGTACTAAACTCCTCACAAGAGCAGCAAGCACCACCTGCAGCTGCTACAATTGTTATGTGCTGCAGAAAATACTTGCTAAGGGTACTGGAGAATACCGGAATGCTGCACTGTCTCCGGCCTGGCAACCTGGAGGGACTCTAATAATCCCCCAGGCACAATCTTACCCTTACCGTTTAAGTAGAGATTTTCAAAGACGGTGGGCTAGCAAGGCGGCACCCTGCGAGCTTCCTTAGATGCTCCTGTGCACACTATAAGCAGTGGACTGTAGACTTATGGGGTGTGTAGAGCTGCGAGGCAGGCAGGCTGCAGACGGGCGAGCAGGCTGAAGGCTGTGGGCTGGCTGTGAACTGGCAGGCGGACTGTCTTCAATCCTTCAGTCCGCGCACGCACGTCTCCGACATGGTTCCAAGGTTTCAAGAAGTATTCAAGTCTCGAGTCTCATGGTGTCCAGAAACGCTGTCGGCCATCAGCCGTTCGCGTGTCTTTGCATGATCTTAGTCACAAAGGAAAGCAAGGTTTGAGGAAAAAACCTCTGAACGTGCAATGCGATGCAGAACGCGATTCAGGCCGCAACTCTCTCGTGTCTCGTCATAAGGACACCTCCGAATCACCTATCAGGAATCTTATGAACAGGGTTACTGAGTACATGGGTTGGAGTCAGGCCTCACCAACCTTCGGACAGGATGACATAACGGACATCTTGGGCTAAGGTCCCAAAAAGACCCAATTCTACCTTTTTATAGGGCCCTTCAGAGGAAGGTGGTGGCTAACTGGGAGACACCTGAGTCTTGTCCAGCTGTCAATAGAAGCTTTGCCAGGCAGGAAATACAGACCATCAAGCAATGACCCTCATTATCTCAGAAAACACCCTACGCCTGAGAGTTTGGTGGTCCAGGCTGCAACTTCCAACAGACAGTCAGCCTATCCCTCTATTCCCCAGGATAGAGATGATAAAAAAGTGGACGGTTCGGCTCGCAAGGTGTTTACCTCGGGCAGTATGGCCCTAAAGTTCACTCATGTTGCCTGTACCCTAGCCAAGTTCACCCATACCCTGTGGGACTGTGTTAAAACGGTATCACTACATATTATCCCCACCAAAAATATCGCCGTATATATGGTAGTCTGGAATGGGCATAGGCAATATTTCGTAGGGATTGTGTCCTCGAACGTATTCCTTATCTTTGATATAATCCATTCCAGCTTGCTGGCCTCTGAATTTTTTTTCCAGTAGAGGGCGCTGCGCGTCGACGTCCGAGTCGGTGTCCCTCTACAGCCTCTGTATCGGTGCCAACGTCATCATGAGTACAAATCGACTCGTGCGAAGTCTGTTGCTCAATTCCGTTTTTCCGCGCTTCGTGAGCCTCTGAAACATAATGCTCGGTTCCTTTCTTCATAAAAATCTTCTTATTCTTCAAAAATACTGGCATCTTCATCCGAACCATCTACTCCAGAGGCTGGTTTAAAAAAATGTTGCGACTGTGGGAAGAAAATGTCTTCAACAGATCTTCACAGGATCTGTTTGTGGTGCCTGGGATCGGAGCACCATTGTTCGGAGTGTGAGGACTGTATGTCCATGACGGCGAAAGCCTTGAAGGAGTGTAAGGGAAAGCTAGAAAGAGGTAAGGCTTTTAAAACTTCTACCCCTTCCTTCGACACACATCTGCCTCATCGATGCCGTTGTCGACTCCGATGAAGGATAAGTCTAGGGCTGCCTCTACGTCACAGGCACCCGAGGTGTCGAAGGCCCCGACCATGACATCGAGTAGGATTCCGATCCTCTCGAGTTCGAGGCCTTTTCCCACGTTTTCAACACCTTTTACAGGATTGTCGAAGCCTACAACGTCCACATCGACAACCACAACGTTTTCTCAGGCATTAACAACAAATTTGGCTCCTTCTCTAGAAATGGGTTTTAGTCCATATCCTAGGTCTGATTATTTTAGAGCCTTGTCTTCCATATATGAAGAAGGGGAGGACTCAGACAATGAGAGACCTTTTGGTCTACAAAGGACTATAGTACCCATTCCAGAGGAATACATCTCTGAAGAAAATAGGCTAAAAGACTTACAAGAGTCTCTACATGAGGCAAGTGGTATAGATGCATCTCCAGAAGTAGGATTTGTTAGACCAGAACCTGGAGAACATGCTGAGATACCTTATAGGGCTCTAATGGCCAGAATAATTGAATTAATGGGGTGGACTACACCGGCACCTTCTTTTCAGCAAGATGACCTTACTGATATATTGGATAAAGGACCCCAAGAGGATCCTGTTGTTCCTTTTCATGCTGCTCTGCAAAGGAAAATATCTGCAAATTGGGAGACTCCTGAAGTTATCCCTGCAGTAAATAAGAAACGCTCTGCTAAATACAGAGTATCAGCTTCAGATCCAGAATATCTAAGTAAACATCCAACTCCAGAAAGTTAAGTTGTGCAGGCAGCGACTTCATCAAGCAGTAGGTCGGCATACCCCACTATTCCACAAGACAGAGATGATAAAAGATTTGACGCCATGTCAAAACAAGTATTTTCGGCATGTAGTATGGCACTGAAATCTATTAAAGCCACTTGCAGCGAGCAAGATTCAGCCACACACTTTGGGAGTGTGCTTCATCTGCGGCTGACTGTCTCCCAGAAGGGGAAGAACGGGAAGCATTCTTAAACATCATCAGGGATGGTAAGGATGCAATGTGTGAGTCCTTTCAAACAGGCATTGACTCTGCTGACAGCATCAGCAGGGCCATGGTGGCGAGTACCACAAACCGCAGATTTACGTGGTTGCGGAAGTCTGGGTTTGCTCCAGATGTGCAAGCCAGACTTCTGAATATGCCCTTTGACGGCACTTCTCTATTTGGAAAGAAGGCTGATGACAGTCTGGAGAAATTGCAAACATCCAAAGCAGCAGCGAAAACCCTTGGGGCTGCAATCAGGCAAACTCCAAATCGCACCACAGGTACTTCCTGGAGGGGTAATTCCTTTCGCTTTTATTCTGCATTCGGAAAAGGCAGGGGGGACGGCCAGCTCAAAGGGGCCAGAGACGTTTCACCCGTGGTGGACGGGGGAAAAGGTACAAAATCCGCAACAGCAGGTGCTACTTTACCCTCAGCATCTGCGTTAGCCACTTCTAAACCCCTCTGAGGTTGCCCCTCACTAGACACCAGTAGGGGGCAGGTTAACTGAATATCTGGCAGAATGGCAGGCTATTACGTCAGATGCTTGCGCATTGGAGACAGTTGTCCAAGGTTACTGCCTGCCTTTCCTACAAACCCCTCAGAGTCATCCACCAGGGAACAACTCTTTGAAGTTTCCAGACCCGCTCCTTATGAAGGAGATTTCAGACCTGCTAGAGAAAGGTTCCATAGAACCGGTACCTGTAGCGGAGAGGAACAAGGGTTGTTATTCCCCCTACTTTCTAGTACCAAAGAAGGACGGAGGATTGAGACCCATCTTGGACTTGCGAGAATTGAACAAATTCCTCAGGAAAGACAAGTTCAAGATGGTAACCTTTTCTCAGATCCTTCAGGCCCTCCAGCTTCAGGACCGGTTGGTATCTCTAGACCTTCAGGATTCTTATTTCCATGTGCCAATCCATCTCAAACACAGGAAATACCTGAGGTTCGCAATTGGCAACTCTGATTATCAATTTCAAGTTCTGCCATTTGGGCTGACCTCCGCCCCGAGGGTCTTTACCAAGCTAATGCCGGTTGTGGCTGCAAGTCTAAGGAGGGAAGGGATTCACTTCTAACCCTACCTGGACGACTGGTTGATCAGAGCAGTATCCCCGGAACAAGTTCCGATCCATCTAGATTATGTTTGCCACTTCCTTCACAAGCTGGGCTTCTCCCTCAACTTAGTCACAGATGTTGCCATCACAGAGACTCCAGTTCATTGGAGCAGTCCTGGACACATCCCTGGGAAAAGCCTCGTCACCATTGGTGAGGGCTCAAGATATTCTACAGATGGTCACCAGGTTTCAAAATGCCCAATGTCTTCCAGCCTTCGACTATTTCAGGTTGCTCAGCCTCATGGCATCCTGCATCTTCCTAGTGCCAGAGGCTCGCCTGAGAATGAGATCCCTCCAGTGGGCACTAAGGACCCAGTGGTCATAATTCTCAGGGAGAATGTCAGATTGCCTATTAATTCCGGACAGACTAGCTCGAGACCTTCATTGGTGGGCCTGTCGGGAGAACATCTTAAAAGGAGAACAGTTTTGGCAACCATGGCCGGAGATAACAGTAGTCACGGATGCTTCACTCACTGGGTGGGGAGCCCATGCCAACGACTTGATCATCAGTGGTCGTTGGTCTCCATCGGAGTCCAGACTACACATCAACCTATTGGAGCTGAGAGTGATCAGACTAGCGCTGAAAGCTTTTCTGCCATCAGTACAGGGAAAAAATGTCCTGATAATGACGGACAACACAGTTGCCATACACTACCTCAACAAAAGAGGAGACGTAGGGTCACTGCCACTGTGCAGAGAGGCAATGCAGCTCTGCTTTTAGGAAATTCAAGAAGGAATCTCTCTATCGCAGTTCAACCTAGCCGGAGCGAAGAACTTGACAGCGGATGCCCTGAGCAGGCAGAGCACAGTCTCCCACAAGTTGGAACTAGCTCAGGAAGTCCTTCAAGAGGTCTTTGCCCTTTGGGGAACCCCTCAAGTGGATCTGTTCGCCAACGGCATCAACAGGAAGTGCAAACAGTATTGCTCAAGGGAATTTCCCCCGAGAGGAGCTCTAGGGGACGCGTTCATAGGTACACGTTTCCTCCAGTCCCCGTCATTCCTCAAATGATCAGGAGGTTGAGAAGATTCCGGAAACCTATGATCCTAATTGCCCCGGATTGGGCCAGGAGAACGTAGTACCCGGATCTTCTAGACATGTCCATCTGCCCTCCGATTCGTCTTCCGCAAAGAGAGGATCTTCTCTCGCAGATGAGCGGTCAGGTTCTCCATCCAGATATCAGAACCTTCAACCTTCACGGCTGGTTTCTGAAAGGTTGAGATGCAAGGATTGGGATCTCCCAGATGATGTCATGAAGGTGTTGCTTTCAGCCAGAAGGCCAGCAACAAAGACTTTATACCACTGCCGTTGGAACAAATTTTGCAGCTGGTGTAGAGAAAAGAATATTGAACCCTTTTCATGTAATACACCGATGGTGTTATCTTTCTTGCTTTACTTAGCAAATTCAGGTCTCCAAGTTGGTACAATCAAGGGTTACCTCGCAGTGCTGTCAATCTTTAAGCGTACTGCTGAGGAGCCTTCATATTTCAAATTACCCTTAGTAATTCAATTTCTGAAAGGATTAACTAATGTTGATCCCCCAAAACCTTCTCAAGTTCCATTGTGGGACCTAAACCTAGTCTTAAAGAGTCTGATGGGTACTCCATTTGAACCACTTCATTCCTGTTCATTAAGGTTTCTCACTCTTAAAACAGTTTTTCTAGTGGCTCTAACTTCTGCCAGAATTACAAGCTCTATCTTGCAAACCTCCTTATGCAATCTTTTATAAAGATACGGTTGTTTTACAAGAGAAGCCCAAAGGTGGTCTGTGAATTCCACATTACTCAGAAAATACCTTTACCCACGTTCTATCCTCCTCCCCATCCAGGGAAAGAGGAAGAGAGATTACACAGGCTAGATCCAAGGCGTGCCTTAAGCTTTTACATTAGTAGACTTGCAAGAATCAGACAAGCAGACCAATTGTTTGTGGGATATGCAGGACACAAATTAGGTTTGCCAATTACAAAACAAACCATTTCAAGATGGATTATTTTAACTATTATAGAATGCTATAGATTGGCAGGAAAAGAGCCCCGTCAACATCTTAGGGCTCATTCAACCAGGGGTATCGCAGCCTCTTCGGTCGTCCGCACACACTTTTACCACATTTTACAGCCTTGATTCTTTCTCCTAGCCAGGAGACAAAATTTGAAAAAGCTGTGCTGCATTCTGTACATCTTTAAAGGGAAACATTTAATTTGTACTCTCGCCTCCTCTATATACTACTGCTATGGGAGTCTATCAAAGATAAGGAATACGTCGGAGGACACAATCCCTTCGAAGAACAAGTTACTTACCAAACTGGTAACGTTCTTTTGATGGGATGTTCCTCCGACGTATTCCTTATCGCCCCTCCTCTCCATCCCCGCAGTAAAACTAACCTTGTAGTTGCAGTTTACACTCCTTCAAGGTTACTAACTAATTCATGCAAAGCAAATCTAAACTTCAAAATGGAACTGAGCAACGGACGCTGCGCGAGTCTATTTGTACTCATGACGACGTCAGCGCCGATACAGAGGCTGCCGAGAGACACCGACTCGAGGGACATCGACGCGCAGCGCCCTCTACTGGAAAAAATGTCCGAGGCCAGCAAGCTGGAATGGATTATATCAAAGATAAGGAATACGTCGGAGGAACATCCCATCGAAAGAACGTTACCAGTTTGGTAAGTAACTTGTTCTTTTGGGGGATAATTTTGGGGGGTTTTGGGAGCAGGGATTGCAGGGGTGTCCCTCGCTCCTTTAAAAATAATGTGGGGGTTTGCAGGGGTGTCCCCCGCAGGTTCCATGCCTTAATATCGGCGCAAAAATATGGCGATATTTTGGTATGGCGATATTTTTGTGGGGATATTAACACATGGAACCATTAAAACGGCAGCTGAACATATTCCAGAAGGCGTGGAAAGGGAAGGCTTTCTGAATATAGTAAAGGATGGCAAGGAGGCGATGGGAGAATGTCTCCAATCAGGACTGGATGCTTCTGACAGCATTAGGAGATCCATGGCTGCAAGAACAGTATTGCGCAGATTTGCATGGTTGAGAAAGTCGGGGCTTGCACCAGACGTGCAGGCTAGGCTACTCAACATGCCTTTCGACGGCTTTCGACGGCTCGAGGTTGTTCGGCAGCAAGGCGGGTGAAAGCTTGGAGAAGCTGCAGACTTCCAAGGCGGCAGCTAAGTCCCATAGCGCCTCCATTTGGCAACCTCAACAACCTTATTCAGGCTCATCTTCCTGGAGAGGTTGTCCTTTTTGTTACTATTCCTCAGTTGGTAAAGGAAGAGGACAGGCCGTGCAGAATGGTCAAAGAAGATTCCCTCGCGGTGGACGAGGAAGGGGTGCTAAGTCAGCCCCAGCAGCGGCATCTTTGCCCTCAGCTGTTGCTGCAGCCGCCTCTAAGCCATTCTGAGGCCTTGATGCACAAGACCACGGTGGGAGGCAGAATATTTCAGCTTCTGAATGAATGGCGGGGCATTACTTCAGATGCTTGGGCACTGGAAACAGTAGCTCAAGGTTACTGCCCTCCTTTTCTAAAAAGGCCTCTGGATCATCCACCGGAAGCCAACTCTGTCAAATTTCTGGATCCGCTCCTTGTGTAGGAGATTTTAACCCAGCTAGAGAAAGGTCCAATAGAACAAGTACCTGCAGCAGAGAGGAACAAGGGTTGGTACTGCCCCTACTTTCTCATTCCCAAGAAGGACGGAGGATTGAGACCCATCTTGGATTTAAGAAACTTGAACAAGTTCCTCAGGAAGGACAAGTTCAAGATGGTACCCTTTCTCAGATCCTTCAGGCTCTCCCACAAGACTGGTTGGTATCATTGGACCTTCAGGATGCTTACTTTCATGTGCCAATTCATCTCAAGCACAGAAAGTACCTGACGTTGGCGGTTCTCACTATCAGTTTCGGGTTCTGCCATTTGGGCTGACCTCCGCCACAAGGTTTTCACCAAACTGATGTTGGTAGTGGCATTGAGTCTCAGGAGAGTGGGTATTCCCGTCCACCCTTAGCTGGATGATTGGCTTATCAGGGCTCGTTCACCCGAGCAAGCTCAGGAACATCTCAGGATAACCTGCCATTCCCTCCACAGACTGGATTTCTCCCGCAATTACAAGAAGTCCTATATGATACCATTCCAAAGACTCCAGTTCATCGGAGCAGCACTGGATACTTCCTCTGGGAAAGCCTTGCCTACTGAGGTGAGAGCTCAACACATTCTACAGATAGTAACAAAATTCCAAAAGGCCCAGCGTCTGTCGGCCTTTGATTTTTTGAGGTTGCTCGGTCTCATTGCATCCTGCATTGTTCTAGTGCCAGAAGCCCGATTGAGAATGAGATCTCTTCAATGAGCTCTCAGAACTCAATGGTGCCAATTTTCAGGGAACATGTTGGATCTTCTACAAGTTCCGAGCAGATTTGCTCAGGACCTAATTCGGTGGGCTTGCGAAGACAACATTCTCATGGGACAACCTTTTTGGCAACCATAACTGCAGATAACAGTAGTGACAGACGCCTCACTCACGGTTGGGGAGCACATACCAGCGAACTGACAATCAGCGGTTGTTGGTCTCCTTCGGAGTCCAAACTAGACATCAACCTTGGAGTTGCGGGCAATCAGACTAGCACTGATGGCCTTTCTGCCGCCTGTACGGGGAAAGAATGTCCTGATAATGAAAGACAATACTGTGGCCATGTACTACCTCAACAAGAGAGGAGATTTAGGATCACTACCACTGTGCAGAGAGACAATGCAGCTCTGGTTCTGGGCAAGAAGCAATCTCTCTAGCAGCAGTTCACGGAGCCAGGCAACAGAACACATCAGTGGACTCCCTGAGCAGGCAGAGCACAGTTTCCCACGAGTAGGAACTAGCTCAGGAAGTCCTTCATGAGATCTTCCCCCTTTGGGGAACCCCTCAAGTGCATCTGTTCATGACCAATGCCAACAGGAAGTGCAAATAGTACTGCCAAAGGGAATTTCCCCCAAGAGGAGCTCTAGGAGACACGTTCGTAGTGGACTGGGAATTTGCACTTCTGTATGCGTTTCCTCCAGTCGCTGTGATTCCTTAAGTAATCAGACGGTTGAAAAAGTTCAGGAAAACCATGATCCTAATTGCTCCAGGATTGGGCCAGGACGACGTGGTACCTGGACCTTCTAGGCATGTCCATCTGCCCTCCAATACGTCTTCCACAAAGAGAGGATCTTCTCTCGCAAGGGGAAGGTCGAGTTGTCCATCCAGAGGTCAAGTCACTCAGCCTTCACGCATAGTTTCTGAGAGGCTGAGATATAAGGATTGGGACCTCCCGGACGAAGTAATGGAGATCTTGCTTTTGGCCAGAAGGCCAGCAACGAAACATATGTACTGGTGTTGTTGGAATAAGTTCATTAACTGATGCAAGGACAAGAATGCAGAGTGGACCCTTTTCAATGTGGCACTCCTATGGTGTTGCATCTGGTCAATCTCGGGCTCCAGATTGGAACAATAAAAGGATACCTAGCCGCATTTTCCATCTTTTACCGCTCCTCTAATGAGGTTTACTATTTCAAGATACCATTAATTGTCCAATTTCTGAAGGGACTCACTAACGTGTACTCTCCAGTCCCATTTCATGTCCCTGCTCTGGATTTGAATCTTGTGTTAAAGTTTCTAACATGTATACCGTTTGAGCCTTTACATTCTTGCCTGTTAAGGCTCTTAACAATTAAAACTGCTCTTCTTGTGGCACTAATATCAGCCCGCAGGGTTAGTTGTAGGCTCTTTCATGCAAACTTCCTTATACTACCTTTCGTAGTCCTTAGAGTTAAACCTTCTTTCTTGCCGAAAGTAGTTTCTGACTTTCACTTGTCACGAAAGACAAAATGTTCCAATTTTCTACCCTCCTCCTTATTTGGGTAAAGAGGAGGAGAGGTTGCATAGACTAGACACAAAAGGGGCTCTGAGTTTTTATATAGCGAGAATGACAAAATTACGCCAGGATGACCAACTCTTTGTGGGTTACACCTGCCCTTAATTGGGATTAGCGTTGACAAAACAGAGTATATCCCGCTGGATTACTCTAGCTATTGGAGAGTGTTACAGGCTAGTTGGAAAGGATCCACCGGAAGGGCTCTGGGCCCATTCCAAGAGGGGCATGGCAACTTCTGCAGCTCTTCAGAGGGGAGTCCCCTGACATTTGCTCAGCTGCAACTTGGGCGTCCATTCTTACTTTCGTTAAGCATTACTGCTTAGACTCTTCTTCTTCCCAAGAAGACCTTTTTGCGAAAAGGCAGTACTTCATTGGATTCACGATAAACCTAAATAGTACTCCTGCCTCCAAAATCCTCACTGCTTTGGGAGTCTATCCAAGATGAGGAATACGTGGGAGGACACAATCCATTCGAAGAACAAGTTACTTACCAACTGTAACTTTCTTTCGACTGGATGTTCCACCTACGTATTCCTCATCGCCCCTCCCAGCCTACCCCGCTGTACAATTTGTGATTTACACTCTGCGTTGCCGAAGAGCTTACAGTCTGGGGCACGCCTGGATGGTTCCTCCAGTTATACAATGAAAAAACAGAACTGAAGCCAACAGGCGCAGCGCAAGCTATTTGTACCATTGGTGACATCGACACGCCACAGCGGCCCTTGAGGGGCATCGATGCCACGGCATCGTGCACAGCGCCCTCTGCAGAGGACTTTTCTTCCGAAGCAGCGAAGCTGGTTTGATACGAGTATCAAAGATGAGGAATACGTGGGAGGAACATCCGGTCGAAAGAACGTTACAGTTGGTAAGTAACTTGTTCTTTTGCAACACATACGTATGTCTGTCGTTATCAGCAGCGCATGCTGGGGATGGAAATCATTGTTCAATTGCCTATGGCATAAGGCTCCACCATGGCCCCAGCCAAACCAAACCATCCCTATTAATCACTGCACCTACCCTGCATCCTAGCTCAGTTCCACAATACCCTAATAATGTAACCAATGGTCAGTGCTCATGGCTTGCAACCATAGCCAGTCTTCAAATCCATGGGGCATAGACTTTGGCCATGCCACATTGCCCAATGAGACATTCAGAGTACACATTTGCGTTGCCCGAGGACCAGGCCCACCATCCAGACACCAAATGTATATCAATAGTTTTTCTACTTACATTCTTACACTTTTGAAAAATAAAACACAACACATATTTTCAAAAACATGCTTTCGAGTCCTTGCTAATGCACATTGTGCAAGTTTGTTAACAAAATGTAGTCCACCACTTCAGGCTGTAACTGCAAGCAGAATATTTTTTTTCTTCAACCCTACCACTTTGGCCATGTCGCATGCCCCAATAGGCAAATTACAGTACACATTTCTCCTTGCTGACGGCCAAGCCCATTATACACTTTTAAAAAACAAAAAAACATAGGACATATTTGCAAAGCCATGCTTTCCAGTTCATGCTGATCCTCCTCGTGCATATTTACTGCAATCCCATCCAGCACTTCAACCTGTACCCACGAGCACATTTTGTTCCCTTTCAAACCTATACCAATAAAAAAAAACGTTACCACATAGCCATCCCCTGGTGGCCATGCCCACTTTAACTCCATTTCTGGTCCCTCGTAGTCATGGTCAGTAGCCAAATTGTCCAGGTCATGACAATCTGGCCACTGCCCATTTCCACAGGCTATACTTCAGTGACCAAAGGTATGTCACTATTTTTTATACCTACATACCTACATTATTACACTTTTCTAAAAATAAAACACGGACACGTTTGTAAAACCATGCTTTCAAGTTCTTGCCAATGCTCCTTACACGAGTTTGCTGCAAATCCGCCCATGTTTTATTTTTTCCAAAGTGTCAAAATGTATGTGCATACAATAGTCGTACTCGGGAGGATAGCTCAGCGGCAGCGTGCTCTCCTTGGAAGCAAGACGGCACGAAGCAACACAGGTTCGAGTCCCGGGTCCGCGCTTAGAAACCTCTGGGTATTAAGCGTGTTATAAATAATCTATCATATTATATAATTTAGCCCCCACTTGACAAAATCCATTCATACTTTGTACACACATTCAAAGTTGCGTCTTTATTAATTCTGAAAACCTTTGTCCCTATTCGTCAAACGGCAACAAAGTTATAAGCCATAAAACATTTTGAGACCCCCTCTCTAATTTTACTCCCTGTTGACAAAATCCCAACTTACTTTGAAAAACCATTCAGAATCATGTTTAGAATGAAATTCCATGCAGTTTAATTGAGTGGCGCCAAACTAATAAGCCCTCCAAAAACTGCTTTTCCCCAACCCTGTAATGCAGAAAGAAGCATAGATGCCTCCTAATCAACTCGTATGTCTGCGAACACCACGTGACTGCCCTGGACTGTTCTCAGACATTGGAGAACAACAATGCCAGTTTTTCTACTTTTTATGGCCATATCCCATCCCATCCCATCCTCATCACCCCTCACCTCCCCTGAGATTGTTTCATTAGTTTGAAAAGTGCTATGGTGTCTTTTTAATATGTTTTTACCACGATGTTCACAGACAACTGGCGCTGTCTGCAACATACATAGCAGGCGTTTCAGAAAATCTGATGCAGCTCACGCTTTTCACCATCCAATCAGCGGGTGTGTCTGATGTCCACGGACATCACGCCGCCCTCTGGGGCAAATCGGAGTCCCGTCAGCGGACCGTACAGGGAAGTGAGTCTGCAGACCGAACCCAGATATCAGTAATTTTTTTTACCTACTTTTTGGTCGTTTTAAAAAAAACTGCTGGACGGATTTACATCAAATTTACAAAAGCACGCATTCGGGACAAAGCCGTCGCTCCTGGCGCAAATTTGGTGAAACTCCATCCAGCAGTTTGGGCTGTAAGCATGAGCCAAACCTTTTGTTCATTGCATCTATGGAAAAAACACACACATTCTCCCCCCCCCATATTTTTACCCCCTCGCCCCCCCCTGCCATCCCACCCCCCCCACCCCCCCCTGACACCTTAACGAAAACTCGCCAAAGTTCGTAGAATCGATCTGACGGGGCAATATACTATTTTGTGTTTGCACAACCTGGTTGAAGTGACGATATAAACTATATTGTACCTTATGATTTATATGATTAGTGTGAGGGTCAAATGCGTTTTGAACACAAGGTCAACTTATTTTCATAGGTAGGGGCGTTCTCTGTTGATTAGGGCAAGATGGGCCTTTTCCCAACCCCATTTTCTCTTTCAATAATTATGGCAAATATTGAGAACATTGCAACTTTGTGTCGGTCTCTCATTGCTGACCACTCACAGGGGGGGGGGAGTCAGAAAACCAACCATCAACTGCCAAACAAGAGGGGCAAGTAATTCTTAAGCTTACTTCATATTATAGTGGTAGGGTTAGAGATTAGCATAGAATAGGTTTGGACAGAGGACAGAGTTTTTGTGAAATGCCCTAACAAGCATCTGGGTGTGTTTTTTTTTTTTTTTTCATTTTTTTTTTTTTACAGCACAGGGAATTCATCTTACAGCTAGGAACAGAAGAGGCCTTCATTTCTATAATAAAATCACTGTGTTGCAAAACATGTCATCCGGTCCGTCTCCTATCTCTGAATTATCACAATGGATGTTAACTCTCAGTCTGATGTACCTTTTGTCCAGGCAGTTATGAGAAATATTTTTCTTGGGAGCAGTCTGGATTCCCTCTCGCTTTGTTTTCATGTGTTGTACATTGCATGTACACTATGGAAGAAAGGGGACGGGACGTACGGAGAAGTTACTCACCTTAGTGACTTCTGTACTACTAATCCGCAGTCACCTTTCCTCCCTATGACTCTCACTGCAATCCCCATAAATTAACTATTTCTGGTCTCCACAGCCAATGTGTGAAAAATGGGGGGACTAACTGGTGGCTCCTATAGGGACATCCTGCAGCCAAGCCCATGCACGCATTTTAAATGTATGGGGGAATGCACTCTTGTGGTGCAAAAGGATAGAGTACAGAAGAGACTTCAATATGTAACTTTTTCTGTTGATAGGATGAATAGTTTATGCTGTTCTAGCCACAAATAATTTGTCTTTGCGAAGATGACTCATTTGTTGTCATTTGGGATCCTTTGTTCTTATAAGAACATTAATGTGTCTAATTTTCTAGTCAGGTATAACCAGATGTATCCCATTTTTAGTGCTCCGTACTTCATCAATTAGGTGGCACACAGGGGGTAGTGTGTGACAAAACATTGACAAATCCAGGTTATTCGTCTCTTCTCCCCAAGGGGGAGCCAACCCATTTGGGGCTAATGAGGTGAGCTGGCTACGCTTAACACCCACTAGGGAACAGGGCAAGTGGACAAGGAATGCCCAAGTAAGGCTTTTATTTCATCTTCCTTTACTTCAGAGCCCCAAGTGTTTGTTGGCTATATGGGGATCGAGCAGCAAAGTAATCTATAGTGCCCTTTAAACGTGGATGGCTAGGTATGACTTGAACTTGTTGACACCCTTACAGAAGAGCAGAACCAGTGAATCCTCACATCTCATTACAGGGAGGAACATGAGTGTCACAGGACCCTGACATAAGAGTAGAGAACCAGTAGAAGAGCGAGAGAGACCAACCTGCGCAGCCATGCAGACGAGGGAGTGTCTCTATAGGTACCGGGTGTAAGGGCTTCATTACTAGTCCGGTGGTAACCTGCCGGTGCTACCGCCGGGTTGCCTCCCTACTGTTAACACTTTTCCGGCACCTGATATCCTGGTGCCACCGGGACATTACAAGTCCCGGCGGATCGGGAAGCTGGGCGCCGGAAAATGTTCCCCATTCCTTTGGAGTCCCATAGGACTCCCTGGAAGTAGGGAGACGGAAGCACCGGCACCGTTGCTGACAGTGCTGGTGCTTCCGTGACGAGCCTGCCTATCGGGTCCTTTGTGCCCAGCAGGTCAGACATGCCGGGCACAACGGCCCCTGCTGGCAGACATGTAGTGTGGCGTCCGGAAAGGGTGCTGGTACATTGCTACGGGCACCCTATTCCCGGACCGCCACACTTGTAATGAAGCCCTAAGACTCGGACACAAGTGCATTGTGGTGGTTGTGTAAAGGAGGTCCCAAATAAAGCCTGCACTCCCACCGCCCATTTTGAAGTACCAGGAACATTCACACCAAAATGTGACGTATGATGAGCAAATAAACCAGCAGAGAGCCGAAGTAGGGCTCTACCCAGTACCCATTAGAAGAGCAACACCTATTGAAGTACCAATACCCAGACAACCATGACAGTAAGGTATCCATTGAGAAAACCCTACCAACAAATGAGACGAAACGAAGATTGCCTAAGTACCGTCCCGGAAGAAACCAAAAAGGTCTTAATGGAAGGCGAATGGTGACATCGCGAGAGCCCGGACCGACTCACAGATAGAACAAATGCTGAACCAAGAATGGCACAAGGAGACGAAACGCCATGGGAAAAGAGATTGTGAGCTTAAAGTGATAGAAAACTATCAAAGCGTAAGAGAGTTAAGCTTTAAGCAGGATGAAGATATTCAACCAGCTAACGCCTGTACATATGCATGAAACCGCAAGAAAGCTAAGAAAACAGTGCGGCTTGCTATGCTAAGTAGAAAAATAGCGCGGCAAGCGCCATTGTACATAATCTACCTCAAAACAAAGCACATTATTATAAGTGCAATTCCACTTTACACGAAAAGCAGAATCAACTAAGGTTACTAGAGGCCAAACAAGACAAGATTCATATTCTAGCAAAATTCGAAGAGATGGCTGAATCGAAACTCGGCAGATACAACTCATGCCAAAAGAGCCAAGGTCATACCAATAGAAGGAACGAACCGTTGCTACATCTAATTGAAACTTAAGAACGGAATATTCTGTCCCGAAAGGTCAAGAAAAGGAAGCGTAGGCAGGTGGCAAGCCGAATAAGAATCAAATGCACAAATTGAGAAAACCTAGGAAAATTCACGATGTATGCATCACGTGACCAGCCGAGCGAGGAGAAGCACAAGTTCACACCTATGCTTGGCATCCGCCCAGGAGAAGATGTCGGAACTTTCCCAGACAGAAGATGCAGTTTCGAGGCCAAGCACAGTAACATAATTGACACATTGTTGTTGAAGTGATGATTCAGTATAACCTTAATTGAAGGAAAGCTGGGTAGCTGAGGGGGTACCCTGCACCTGGCTGACCATTCTGCTTGCTGCTAAGTAAAGTGGAAATGTATGCATGGGGTCGGTGCCAACCCAATCACAATGGACCTAAAAATCTAGGGTCCTATAGTTAGTAGAAGCAATGGGACATCGTACTTTTAGTGATGTCTACAGTAGTCATTTTGAAGGAAGGGCTTAGATGCCCACCTGACAGTATTTACCCAATCACCTCACTCCGTTACCATTTACAGATATAGCACCTATATTAAAGTTACCTTTTCCGAACCAATAGAAATGCTTATTAACTTTTGAGTGGTACACGTCACTTATGACGAGTTTTGAGTATAAATGTTACTACTTGTATGAAGTTCGTTGGAGTTGAAGCGAGACGGACTATCGCATCACTGCTGATTGCCATAACTCCCCGCTTTGTGTACTTGTCATTAAACAGACTCCCTTTGTCAAACCATTGAGTTGTCCTTATTGATTGGTGTTGGAGTAATAAATCTGCACCCCCATCCATCTCAGCATGCAGCTATCTCGTCTTAAAGTACTCTCGGAGCATACCTCGGCTATATGGGCTGGCCAGGGGACTCCTGAGTACAGTTGGCATAGCCTTTGTTTATTAAAGTTAAACGAGGGTTGGAGTAAGTCCAATCTTGCCCTAACTGTAAGAGGAGTTTCCCTGCCTCAATGAAGCTAAAGGATGTCAGTGTCAGAATGTCCAAGGTAAATTTCTCCGTCCTGTATCCAACTCATAGCCTGACCCTTACACGTTAGACTCAAGATAAAGTGAAAATGTAAATAGTCTTTCAACTGGTCGTCTGCAGCTCTTTTCCAAAGTTCCAAACTAAAGCTCCAAAAGGTGCAAAAAGAAATAAACGACCAAAGTTCCACAGGTCTCAGGAGATGATTCCCTTCCCCTGAGCTTCTCAGACACTTTACAGTTCACAGTTTCAAAGGGGTATGGTTCTTCCCTTGATCTCTTACTCACTTTCACAATTCACAATGCCAAGAAGCTATTTCTCTTCTCTTGGCTCCTCAGAGTTTTCCAATAATACCAGAGGGAATGACTCTCTTGTCCTGGTTGCAATGTTCACAGTACACGATTTGCAATCCAATCATTAGGGGAATGCCTACCTTCCCCTAGTCACAATGTTCAAGTTCCAACTCCCTTCGAATGGATTGTGTCCTCTGTGAGAAACCTGAAGGTGTCTCCCCGACTAGTCGACAAGGATCTGTCATCCAGATGGCCAGGACACGGCCATTGCTATTGGATCTAGCCCCTGGGGGTGGACCAGTGTGGGAGGATCACTTGGCTGGGGGGTCCTCGGGCAGCAAAAGTGGGACACCGACGGGTAGGACGCAGTACCCCCTTTCTTATAACACCTTTTACCTCGTAGGATGCTCAGATGTTCTTCTCCTCCCTTTGCCCAACACAAACACTTTCCTACACAAGGACAGACAACGGAGCAATACTAGGGCTGTTTTCCTGACATGTCCCAACACAAGGGTCAGGCAGAGTCAGGCAATTAACAAGATCTATGCACATCTGACAGCCCTTTTCCTTCCCCACAGGGATAAAAAGCATAGCACAAAAGCACACTTTGAGCAAGGCCGAACGCATGAGCAAGTAGCCATTCCGGACCCACAGTTCAAGCAGAGGAGAAAGGCAGAGAGGACTGGAGGGACGATGAAGAGGGAATTGCCCTTGCCCTTTACTACTCCGATCTGCAAAGCCTCCGAATGAGAAAGCATAAGACCGGGAAATCCAGCTGGCATGTGGTGTGACAGGTGTCAGCATCACACATGGCCCTCCCGCGCTGTTAGTCAAAGCGGGGAAAAGCATTTGCCCCTGTGGTGCCTTCCTTGACTCCCGAGACAAGAAACTCCAACACTTCAGTACAGCCGGTGAGTCGGAGAAGTCGGATAGTAAAACTGAACTGTGCGGAGCCCAAGGTGTCAGGCGGCAACATTGTTGAACAAAGAACCTGTGTAATTGAACTTTAAAGAAACCCTAGCGAAAGGTTCAGAAGCAGAGTGGTTAGGCATTGCAGGGACGCTCTTTCAAAGGACTCTGAAGCCTTTTTTGGGTTGTGTTGTTTTGTTGAAACTACGAAAACCAAGAGGCCTTATGAGAGGCTAGTGTGAAGTGTCAAAGTGGTCCTACGGGGTCAGGCAAAACCCCTCATACACTCCAAATTCTTTGACACATTGAAGAAAACTGATTGAACTAGGAAACTGGCAAATGTGTACCCGACTGGATGCCTCTGAGTTGAGGGTAGAACAGTGATAAACCTGTGAACATTGTGACAACAAGTGTGAACCCGGCCTAGGATTGTCCACAATGGATGGTTGGTTAAAAAGACATTGAGACTGTTGAATGATACGTTTGTGAGTGAAACCCCGTAGCCAACCCGATTGATGGAGGCTAACGTTGCAAGAAGGATGGGAGCCCGGCTGAGGGGGATGCAAGGGGCGAAGAGCAATCGCCCAACGTGAAACATTGGGATCGGAGCCCGGCTCAGGGGGATCCAAGGGCGAAGAGCAATCGCCCAACGTGAAAGATTGCCAAAGGAACTTTTGTTTTGTTTGTTTATGGTTCAGCAGGCCTTCTAAGGCAAGAGACTTTGCCGGAAAGAGACTTGGCCCAGAAGGTCCTGGCATTGTTGAAAGGAACTGTAACCTTGTGTTGGCGAGGCCCAGGAGTGTGCTGTGCTCAAAGGTCCTGCCTTGTCCCGTGATAAAAACGTGGGAAAAGGAGTCCCCTGCCTATAACATCCCGACTGATCATTTGTGAACACTACTTTCTTTTCTTGTGAACATTATCCCACACTCTTTTTGAAATTAGCTGTAAGGATTGGCAATAGGTCTTTTGAGTATAGGCCCTTTCATTTGACAAGATGCCAGTAGGACTGCCTTATTATTCTTTGACGGTCGTAGCTTGCTCCCATCTTAAATTTAGGTTTAGATTAGGCGTTTTTCCAATCCATTTATACAGTTTATTGACATTTCACATGAACTACATCAAACCAATCCCCAATCCCCCTGCCCCCCCCTCATGGCACATAAATATTCCACATATCTCACGTCAGACCGAGTACACAGAAAATGAACCACATAATGCGACAATGCGAAGTATACACCACACTCGGGCAGATCCCGAAACCCACATAGCATGAGGAGAGGAACACAAGTCAGTACGACCCCTCTCTCTCCCCAAATGTTCCAATAGTCCAGGGTCACAGAATTGTACTACACAGCACACAACAGTCGGACCCCTCAATCTGGCGATGATGAAGTTGAAGGTTCCCGTGATGGTGCAGTGCCTGATCCCCCGCTGCTCCCATGAAGGAGGTATGACGTATACGCATCCCACATTCTAGTGTCACCCCAGTTCCTCCCTTTCATCACGCCCCATTTCAATTCCATATCGTTACAATACATAATATCCTGAGACCATTGGGCAATCGTTGGGGCAGTACTCTTACCCCACCCCATAGCAACCCTGCGCTTGGCCAAGATCAGCAGAAGAGTTATTAGCTTCCGAAACCCCTTCGGCACCTGGGCAGTATATCCCAACAAGCCCATCATCGGATCCGGAGTGTATCGCTGACCCACGATCTGCCCTATCACATCAAACACTCCTCCCCAAAATTGACCAAGCGATGCACAATCCCATGCCTCATGGAGAAAACCCGCAGGCTCATACCCACAACTACAGGCCGCAAATCTGTGAGGGAAATACTGATGCAATCGATCCGGAGAATAATAATATTGATGCAAGAATTTAAAATGAACAAGCTTAAAACTGGTGTTAATAGCCCCTTTTCTCGTACCTTCAGAACAGTACAACCATGTATCCTCTGAAATCTCCCTAGCAGCCTTTCCCACTCCACCCGTGGAGACATTACAGACAGTGACTTGCTCTCCGACCCCACTACATAAAGCTCTTAGATCAACCCCCGATCCAGGTCTCCCCGTACCACCCTGTCTAACAGTTTTGCCACCGGAGGCTGCTCAGGAAAGGTCAGAAAGAGCCGCCGCAGCGCCACACAGAGCCTTTAGTACAGAAATACATCCAGCGCCGATAGAGCCCCTCCTGCCCTTCAGCTAATTAATAGTAAGAAATGTACCATTCGGATACAAATCTGCAAATTTGGCGAGACCCACCCGTTTTGTCATGGCAACATAGCTTGCCGCACTAGTCACGGGCACCCCGGGGATAAATATAACCGGGAGTTCTGGTGAATAAAGTATACCATCCTTGGGCTCATGCTCTTAACTGAGACCAAGCTCTGCACGTTAACTCCACCAAGTTTCGAACCACCCCAGAGCGAGCCTGAGCCGTCAAAATAACTGACCTCAAAAATGCCAGGGATGCAATTGACCGCTCTACCTCAACATGCCTATGTTCAGCCGCCAGCCCATACCAGTACCTTAAATAGCTAGCCTGAGCCACCCAGTAATATAATTCAAAATCGGGCAACGCCAGACCCCCCTGCGGACCGATGCAGTGAGCTTATCCCACGCTACTCGCGCCTGCTTCCCAGCTCAAAGAAATCGAGCCACTGCTGATTTGAGGTCTTGAAAGAACCTCTTAGGTACTCGAATGGGAACATTGAGAAACACGTATAAAAATCGGGACAAAATGGTCATCTTGACTACGGAGACCCTACCAAGCAGGTTAAGCGGGAGTGAAGCCCACCTTTGCATCACTTCCTTAGCCTGCTGAAGCGCCGCTCCATAGTTACCGCGGAACACTTCTTCTGCAGACCTAGCCAAGGTAATTCCCAGGTACTGAGTACTAAGCATATCCCACTGAAACCCCCATCCATCTTGAAAACGATCCAGCCCCTCCGTCAAAGGAAATATCACCGACTTACCAGGGTTCACCCTTAGCCCAGAGAGTTCCCCAAATTGCTGAATATCTAACATGACTGAGTTCAGATTAACCTCAGGGCGGCGCAGGAACAAGACCATATCATCTGCATACAGCGAAATCACCACTTTATGGGTATGCAATTGAATCCCCCTATGAGTATGAAATTCCCTCACTCTCTTGGGCCAAAGCTCTATCGCCAAAGCCAACAATAAAGAGGTCAAAGTGCACCCCTGGCGTGTTCCCCTTTCAATCAGAATAAGTGCGGTCATCTGCCCATTGACCCTTACGACCGGTTTTTCATATAAAAGTGATACTAAAGCCAGGAAGAACCCCCCCCCCCCCGACCCAATCTACGCAGGAAAGGCGAATAAGAACAGCCATTCAATAGAATCAAAAGCCTTAGTGGCATCCAATAAAACTGCAACAGCTGGGTCCGTACATGGCAGGGCAGCCATCAGCCCAAACATTTGCCTCAAACCAAACGGCGTCGACCGCCCAGGGATAAAGCCCGCTTGATCAGCCCTAACCAGCGTAGACATCAGCGGTGCTAAAAGGGACGCTAAGATCTTGCCAAGGATTTTATTATCCAAGTTAATTAGGGATATCGGGCGATACGAGGAACATCCCCCTCAGGCTTCCCCAGTTTCAATAGCACTACCACCAAAGGCTCCCTGAGAGATTCCGGTAGTCGACCAACAGTTACCGCCTCCTGGTATACCCGCAGCAGATAGGGAGCTAATTTGTCAGCAAAACATTTATAAAACTCAGAAGTAAACCCATCTGGGCCCGGGGACTTCCCATTAGGCAGCGACTTTATGGCCTCCTTCACCTCATCTAATGTCATCAGTCTATTTAACCACTCCCTCTGCTCCTCCGAGCACCAGAACAAGCCCACCTGATCGAGGTATGCATCGTTATCCACCTGCGAGGCGCGGGACTGGGCAGCATATAGACGAGTATAAAATGTATGGAACTCAAGAAGTATCGCCTCATCCTCAAAATGATTATTTTCATAGTTGAGTGTTGTGCAGCACCGAGTCTTGGTCTTCGATGGCCTCCATAGCGTACATTGTGATGTCGACGCTGGTATATGAAGCACGTGCACTGACTGTTATGTCAGTTCTGTTTTTTCCGCTTTGCTGCATGCTTCGGAGCTACTTGCCTCGACATGTCCTCAACAACGAAAACGGGTTTAAAGCGATGTGCAGACTGTGGGTCGAAGATGTCGATCACGGACCCGTACCACCTCTGTCTCTGGTGTTTGGGGACAGGCCACAAGGTAGACAACTGTAGCTCATGTCAATCCATGACTGTCAAGGCCTTGCATGAAAGGAAGGGGCAACTTGTTGCAGTAAGCCCTCTCCCGAATCCCGATCCATTACCCCGTCCAAGAGAAAGTCGTCCCCTGAATCGAGGGATTTTTCCACCAAGAGAATCCATCTGAAACATCGGAGACGTGCAATGTCGACGTCCTCTTCTCAGAAGAAGAGTAAGAAACGGCATCACAGGTCGTCATCTTCACTACTAAAAAAGGTTTAGTTCCCCAAGAAAACCTTGACTCAAGCGGAACGGGAAAACCTCTGTTTGAAAATAATTGACGTGCTTCAGAGGCAAGCTCCTCCGAGTACACCTCTCAAGGAGTCAGGGAAACATAGCCACCCCTCCGCGTCTGACAAGAAAAGTAGGGAGTCTAGTGCATCTCCTCCCTGCGTACCTAAAACACTGGTGTGAGAAACTCAAAGGTGTCTCACCCGCTAGTCCCTGCTGATCTCTCTCTCAGGTGGCCAGGGCATAGCCATCACCTTTGGATCCAAACCCTGGGGGTGGACCAGTGCAGGAGGATCACCTGGGTGAGGGGTCCTCAGGGAGTGGGACACCCGATGGTGAGACGCAGTATCCCTGTCTTCCCTGTAACACCTTTATCCCATCTTATCCGATGGGATATTTAGAAACTCAAACCCCCGAACCCTTCCGAACCCTCTTTTCCTGCACAAACCCCTTCTCACAGATAGCCCGCTCTGGGAAAAAACAGACAACGGAGCTGCGTACATGACATGTCCCAATACTATGGTCAGGCAATTATTGACAATCACTCACACCTGACTTCCATTACACTTCCCCACATAGATAAAAGGCGGACCTCAAGAGCACACTCTGAGCGAGCCAAAACACACAAAGGTACAGCAGTTTCAAGTTGGCAGTTGAACGAGGTGAGAAAGAATGCCAGGCACGAGCGATTTCTGAATGGGGCAACACACTTGACATCGTTGACAGGAAGCTGTTACTTTCAAGAAACCTTCAAGGCAGAAAACGTGAGACCAGGAAACAAGGCCAACAAATACTTCATTGTGTTTCAGAGATATCGAGGGTCATTCCACGTAACTGATCAAAGTGGGGAGTAGCATCAGATGCTGTGGTATCGTCCTTGGCTCCAAGAACAAAGAAGCGACAGAGAACAACACAGCAAGTGAGTTGGGGAGACCAGTCTGTGTTCTGAAGTCAAGGTTGCAAGCGACAACATTGTAAAGTGAACACTGGAAGGAACATTGTTAAACACTTGTGATAAAAGACGTGAGTGAAACTAAATTGCTGATGAGTATTTAAACATTAAAGATGTGATACTGTTGACAGAGTGCTCGGCACTGTGAATGTGTTCAATCGAAGTCTCTATACGGTATCTTGATGAAAGGAAACAAAAGCAGAAAAGCAATGTGAAGTGTAAATCGTGTGAAGGGAATCGAAGCAGCCCTGCGACGGTTTAAGCAAAACCCAACACACATTCGAACGTCTTCGATTCTGGCATCGAAAGGGGATCTGAGCCCGCACAAGGGAGACCAAGTTGTAAATCGTATGGAAACAGAGGTCTGACCCCGAACGAGGGACACCTGTGGCCCGAGGCCAAAGGAGGGAGACCAATCTTGAACTTATGAAAGTGAAACATTGACAAAGGAAAGGAACTTTTGTGTTTTGTTTGCTGCATCAGGCCCTCTGCATTCAGAGACTGTAATTGCGTGAGAGACTTTGGCAGAAGGCTCTGATGCCTATGTATTGAACTGTAGTGGCCAAGAAGCTAGACTGTGTGCGAAGCCCGCATGTCCAGCCTTCTCCTATGCTGAAAATGTGGGTAAGGGGGAAGCCAGCTGCTCAACTATCCTGACATATCATTTCTTGAACACTTTTCTTTTGCGTACATTGTTATCCCACATCATTTTGTATTTAGTAGTAAGGAAAGGCAATGGGTTTATTAGTATAAGCCCTTTCATTTTGACAGAGACTCCACTAGGACTGCGTTATTCTTATTTGATGGTCGTAGATTGCTCCCATTTTTAGATTTAGGTTTAGATGGGCCATTTACCAACCCATTGAAGTGCAGTAAACACCCTTGAACTGTGATCACTTATGTCTGTCTTAACGGTTTCATACCATGCCTTCCTTACACCGGGAAGAGAGACTCCTCAACGAAACTCAAAGGAGTCTTCATCGACTCACAAGAAACAGCCTGTTTCTTCCTCCTCGAAGACTTCTACTCTAGTATTGAATCCTTCTTCAAAGCTATCGAAATCATTGAGTATGTCTCCTGAACCTTCGAAACATGTAATTGATTTTAAAAAAGTCAATGGACATTAAACCGTAAGCCAATTCACTGACTGCTTCGAATAAGTCGTCGAAGTCTGTGATGCCTTCAACACCATCGGAGCTTTCAGGGCTCTCGAAGACTTCTAAACATATGGTTGATCAAACAAAGTCATTTAATCCCATACCTCGACCTGAATTCTTTAGGCAAATGGGATCCATCTTCGAGCCGCTGTAAGAATTGCAGACTATTTTGAGGGGTCATTAACAGTAATGCGAGGCGGACAACTGCTTTTAGTTTTTTCAGTATTTGACATTTGATTTTAAACAGAAAATTCAAAGAAAACCTTACTGATTTTTATTTTACTTATTGGGTATGTATAATGCGCCTACACAAAATATGTTTCAAGCTACTCTGGTTATTGTCTCCCAATCCTAAAGAGACTACCCGATTGCCCCCCGAAAACCCGATCAGCCTTGGTTCCAGATCTGCTCCTTCCACAGGAGATTCTCACCCTGTTGGAGAAAGGTGCAATAGAATTAGCACCGACAGCAGAGTGAAACCAGGGTTGGTGTTCTGCCTACTTTCTAATACCCAAGAAGGAGGAGGAGTGCGACCCATCTTGGACATGAGATGCTTGAACAAGTTCCTGAGGCTGGACAAGTTCAAGATGGTATCACTTTTGCAGATCCTTCAGGCCCTTCGACTCCAGGATTGGTTGGTGTCATTGGACCTTCAGAATGTTTACTTTCATGTGCCTATTCATCAGATGCACAGAAAGTACCTGAGGTTCTCACTGTAAATGTCAGGTTCTGCCATTTGGGCTCATCTCAGCCCAAAGGGTCTTCACCAAGCTTAAGGCAGTGGTGGCAGCATGTCTAAGGGGGGAGGGGATTCGCATCTACCCCTATCTGTACGACTGGTTAATTAGTGCTTGTTCTCTGGAACAGTCGCATAATCATCTCAGTCGCACCTGCCACTTCCTCCACAAGCTGGGATTCTCTCTGAACTTCAAGAAGTCCCACTTAATACCTTCACATAAACTTCAATTTATAGGGGCAGATCTGGATTCAGCCTTGAGGGGGTGTGGGGAGCTTTGCCACCTGAGTTGAGGGCTCAACATCTCTTGCAGATGGTCCAAAAATGTCAGAGTGCCCTTCATCTCCCGGCCTATGACTTTTTAAGGTTGTTCAGCCTCATGGCATCCTGCATTTTTCTGGTGCCAGAAGCCCATCTGGGAATGAGATCCCTTCACAGGGCTCTCAGATCCCAATGGTCTCAATTCTCCGGCAGAATGAGGGACCTTCTTCTTGTCCCGACAAAGGTCGCCCAGGATCTTCTGTGGTGGGTCTGCCGAGAGAATGTGATGGGAGCAGAAACCTTTTGGCAACCAGGCCGGTGATGAGTCGTGACAGACGCCTCCCTCACAGGATGGGGAGCACACAAGACCTTTCAATAAACAGACACTGGTCTCAGTCGGAGTATCAACCTGTTAGGGCCTCAATACGGAGGAGAAGTGTCCTGATAATGGCGGACATTACAGTCGCCATGCACTACCTCAACAAGCGAGGGCGTGTAGGGTCACTGCCCCTGTGCAGAGAGGCAATGTAGGTCTGGTGGTTCTGGGCACTGAGAGAAGGAATCACTCTTCTGGCAGTTTATCTGGCCGGAGAAAAGAACACTGTGGCGGACGCTATGAGCAGGCAGAGCACAAACTCCCAAGAGTGGGAACTAGCTCAGGAGGTCCTTCTGGAGATCTTTGGGGAACACCTCAGTGTCAACCGGAAGTGCGAGCTGTTCTGCTCCAGGGAATTTCCCCAAAGAGGAGCTCTAGGGGACGCGTTTGTGGTGGACTGGGAGGTTCCACTTCTGTATATGTTTTTCTGCCAGTCCCCGTCATTCCTCTGGATTGGCCCAGGAGAACGTGCTAACCTTCTAGAAATGCCCATCTGCCCTCCAATTCCTCTTCCCCAAAGAGGGAACTTAATCTTGCAAGAGGGAGGTTGCATTCTTCACCCAGAGATCAGGACTCTCAACCTTCACACCTGGTGTCTGAAAGGGTGAGATACAAAGATTGGGACCTTCCAGAATATGTAATGGAGTTGTTGCTTTCAGCTAGAAGACCGGCAACTAAATCCCTGTACCGCTACCGTTGAAATACGTTCTGCAACTGATGGAGAGAAAAGACACTTGATCCTTTCACATTTAAACTTCCCCATGGTTTATCTTTTCTGCTCCATCTGACCCATTCTGCGTTACAAGTGGCCACAGCGAAGGGCTATCTAGCGGCACTATCAATTTTCATAGGATGGCCGGATGAGGAATTGTACTTCAAGGTGTCGGTAGTAGTACAATTTCTTAAAGGCCTAATAAATATGTTCCTGCCTGCACCCTTCATCGTGTCATGGGATTTAAATCTAATACTAAGATGTCTTATGTGAGCTCCATTTGAGCCCTTGCATTCATGGCCTTTAAGAATGCTCACCATAAAAACAGCCTTTTTAGTAGCCTTCACTTCTTCCCGCAGGGTAAGTGAGCTACAAGCATTGTCTTCCAAACCACCATTCACAACCTATTCGAAGGACATGGTGGTTTTAAGAGTACAGTCATCTTTTCTTCCGAAAGTTGTGTCAGAGTTTCACCTATCACAGCGCATTGTGTTACCAACTTTTTACCGACCTCCTCATCCATCAAAGGAGGAGCAGAGGCTGCATCGTCTAGACCCCAAAAGGGTATTAAGCTACTACATTACACGAACGACAAGTGCTCATCAGGATTACAAGCTCTTTATTGGTTACGCTGGTCACAGATTAGGCTTGGTGGTCACTAAACAGACAATCTCTAGATGGTTTGTGATGCGCATAACTGAATGTTACTCTTTGGCCGGCAAAGACTCGCTCAAAGGTTTGAGGGCGCATTCCACTAGAGGGGTGGCAGCTTTCTCAGCTCTAGAAAGAGGTATACCAGTGAGGGACATTTGCAGGGCGGCAACCTGGAAGTTCCTTCATAATTTCAGTACATTTTACTGTGTAGACTCTTTCAGGAGAGGAAGCAACATTTGGAAAAACTGTCCTTCATAATATGAACAAATAGGTTACATTCTTGGCATCCCACCTCAAAACTCAAACTGCTTTTGGGGTCTAACAAAGGTGAGGATTACGTGGAAGGACACAATCCATTTGAACAACAAGTTATCCTTGGTAACGTTCTTTCGACTGGATGTTCCTCCCACGTATTGTGCATCGCCCTCCCATCCATCCCCTCATACCTGCCTAGAATTTCCATGTCTTACACCTTCCTTTCTCACAGCGTCAGGATTGTTTCCTCCTATGACACAACAAATTAAAGCAAAAACAAAGAATTGAGGTAACAGTCAGTTTGCGTGCTTCATATACCAGCGTCATGAGGGATGCTACGTGGCCCGTCGAAGACCAAGACTCGACGCTGTACGACACTCGACCCTATGAAAAAAACATTCAGAGCAAGCTGCAAGCAGACTTGACTATCAAAGACGAGGAATACGTGGGAGGAACATCCAGTAGAAAGAAAGTGTCCATGGCTAAGTAAATTGTTCTTCTCCTGGATTTCACCCACTCAATAGGATAACTCCGTCCTCCTGATCTCCTCAGGTTATATGCAGATTAATGGCAAGCATGAGAGTGAATCCCAGACCCTCCTCTGTCAGTCTGGTACACTCTCCTTCACTTCCAAACACTTGTCTTAACACAATTCGGTGCACGTCCCAGACTTGCAGTCAGTTTGCCTGGTGTACTCCACTGCCAGGACTTTCTTAATGTATGACAGTTCCATGCTTTTATATTTTCTTCCCACAACCATTGGATTCTCAACCCGCTTTCACTTGCTTCATTCAACAATTGACTTGGCGACCCAGCTCCCTTGCTTGGGTTCACCCAGTTCATACAATTTTTCTTCACTGGTATATTCAATAATTGCCTTGCTGTCCCAGCTTCCCTGCTCAGGTACACCCAGTTCATGTATTTTTCCTTCAATGGTGTGCTGTGTACGCTACAAACTGCCCTGATGTCCCAACTCCCCTTTCTGGGCTCACCAGTCTCTCAAGGCTGCTTCGGCATGTGGAGAATCCTGCTGTGTCCCCAGCAAAACCTTGCCTAAAATCTCCTCCCAGATGGCCAGGAAAGGGCAGACGCTTCCTGATCGCAAGCCTGTGGGTGGTGCACTGCGCAAGGATCACCTGGGTGGAGACAAGGCCCAGGGCAGTGGGGAGATTGTGCAGGGTGAGACACAGTAACTTTCCTTGGAGATGGATGCTCTTGCCACTGGATTAAAGGAGGAACTGTCTTATTGTCATTATTATATCGATCAACCTCCTACTAAGGATGGAAAGGTATACTCCAAGGGTGTAACCCAACAAAGTGTTGTATCCAAAGAACAGGTCTTGTGTACCCCTAAAATTAAATATCCTCCCCAACACCCAAGGTATACCAAAAAGTATGACAGAAATGTGGCCTTTTCTATTACATCTGTCTCTAATAAGGTAAACCCCACAATCCTTCTTCTAAATATATTGAGGGAATTAACACCACCCTTGAAAGTGTTAAAGTGGTAAAACCTGATTTCCTTAAAATAGACTACATGTCCCAGAATCCCTCGGGAAGTGTGATGAAGAAGAGGGATTGTGAGGTTTAACCTTATTAGAGACAGATGTGGTGTTAATTCCCTCAATATCTTTAGAAGAGGGCTGAAGAGGCATTCAGAGGTAAAGGACAGGCAAGCAGGCCTAATAGCCTTTACCAGAGTCAGGCAATTAACACTAAGGGCCTGCACCTAAAGCCAATTACCCCACCAGAGAGGCATGAAGCAGGAAGGAGCAGTAAATAAAAGCTGGAGCATAAGCTGGAAGGTCGGCAGTAGTAGCAGAAGAAGAAACAGAGCAAGATGTTGGCAGTTCACAAGGACGTGTGACCACTTGAGGGACGCTGAAACAAGAGAAGAGCAGATTTCACCTGTCGATTCTGAGTTGGTCCTGTGCTCACAAACCCTGTTTGGCAGTGGCTGCGTGGGAAGAGACTGTGAGAAGTTAACAGTCTTTCCAGGTGCGTCTAAATGCTGTGAATGCAGAGCTGAAGCCATGCAACTACCCGAGACCTGTTTGCAGAAGCAAGCCTAGGGAAGCAGAAGAGAAGGAGACTCTCTGAGGTCGAGACTGGATTGGAGACACCTGTACTGCAGAGGGATGAGGGTATCAAGAGTGTCTGAAGTAGTAGAAGCAGAAAGAAAGTCAGGAAGTGGAAGCAACCCGCAACTGGTGTGACTTTGGAGCCGGTGAGTGAAGCTCTGTACTCCAGTTCACAGGAAACGCCTTGCTGGCAACTGTAACCAGCTAAATTAACACTTGCATAGAAGTGGGAGCGAGTAAAAGTTGTTGGTTGAAGTGCGAAAGTTTTTACAACAAATTGTGTCCTGCACGTGTGGAGCACAAGTTAAAGTGCTTGCGTAGAAGAAAAGCATTTTAATTTCCATTGTTGTAGTAATACCATTACCGGAGTGGTCGCGTGTCTCCTATTAAGAGGGAAACTGTTGACGGTAATCACTTGAGCGGTAGCAGCTGACTTTCCCGAATTGTTACAAGAAATACAGACATCAAAGAAAAGTTGCGTGTAAGCAATTGTGATTCCTGATACACATTGAAACACAACTATATAGAATTGAAGGGAACACTAGGCTATAAGTTGAAATTCATCATAAAAGAGAGGTCGCGTGTACCTAATTTCGTTTCTCTAGTGAAACAGGATTTGTGTAACATTCAGAATAAATATTTTCAGTTGTAGATGTTGCTAAAGTCGCAATAAGAACGAGCATTACCCAAGCCAGTAAATCCAATCCTTTCTAAGGTGAAACCATCCCTTTGAAGACCTAAACACCAATATTTGAAGTTGGTGAAGCTGTAATGAATCCAGAGTCCTCTGATACAAGAGTGACAAGGTTATCCAAGGCTGGAAGTGGGTCGATATCGCTTTGGGTTAACTAGTGGAAACAAGAAGGGGTACATAAACCTGGGGAAGGGAGCTGGGTGCTTGTTAAAAGAACTCCTCAACAATCTGTGAACCTGAGACTGTTGAAGCAGAGAAGCCAAGACAGATTCTAGTGGTAGCTGTAAGACAGACAGAAGAGGCAAAGAGGCTGCCCTTTCTTATGGCATAGGAAGGAAGAGTGCCTTGCCCACCTGTAGAAATCGAAGAGTCTGGTCTGAGTTGCCTGATATAAATGTTCAAGTTACAGCAGACATAATAAAACTGGTTGACTATAATATTGTTAGAATACTTCATATTGAATGCAGTTGAAGCAGTAGTAGACTATGAAGCAAAGCAGCCCGCTTTCACAGTACCAATGGCAGAAGGGAGTTGTCAAAGAGAAGCAACCCTCTTAGAAGAAGCATCCTGGCAAGTTGTATCCAAAACACTGCAGAGGTTAGGACAGTTGTTGGAGTAGAAGTTATGCTTTTGTTTTGAACTTTGTCAGCTTTATCCTGGAAGGAGGTTATACAGGATTACCATTGGTGCTGTTTTCTTTGTAGAGGTTGAAAGGGGAACATTTCAACAAACGCAGAAAGAACTGTTACTAGTGGATTTTTGTGTGGGTAAACTTTTGTTTCTTTGGTCTTTTTCAAGAAATGATTTGAAGACTTTACTTTTCTTTGGAAGAAATTGACTTTGGACATTCCTGGGGAAACGAGATCTACCCAGGACAAGTAGAAGTCATCCAAGATACTGGTTATTTGGTAATCTTTTGTTTGTTGTTTATGCTTTGCTTTGACAGTTTTCTTGTTTAGTGTGAGGGCCTGTGTTTTGTGTGCCAGGAGATTTTCCCTTAAATTCCAGATTAGGTAGGGAATTCCCTGGTAGAGTAGCTTGAAACAAATTTTGTATAGGCGCATTATACATACCCAATAAATAAAATAAACATCAGTAAGGTTTTCTTTGAATTTTCTGTTTAAAATCAAATGTCAAATACTGAGAAAACTACAAGCAGTTGTCCGCCTCGCATTACTGTTAACGACCCCTCAAAATAGTCTGCAATTCTCACAGTGGCTCGCTTCCTCCTCTTGCTGGTGTCCCATTGGCTCTACAGTACCTGCAATGCCCCTGCCTTCGTTCAACAGCTTCCTCTGCCCTCGTCCCAGAACCTATCGGATCCCTCCAACATCTAAAGCGTGTCTCTGGCTTCCCAGCTTCAGTGCTCTGCATTGCTCTAGTGCTCTTCTTCATCTCAGTCATTCTACTACAAGGGTATGAAGGATCCCTGTTGTAGTCCGGACTGGATGTTCTGATTTCATATTACAGTATGCCATACAGGACTGAGAAATTAAGGGGTTAGTGTCATACCCTGAGTGGAAAGGGGTATACCATGTTATATCTTACGAGTCCTCCTCCCCCTGTTATAGAGAATTCTCTCTTTAGGCTGAATTTCCTAACCTAGTGAGTCCCCCAGCAGCTTTGCTGGATTTCTGGAGTTTGTTTTTTCTCCTGCCAAGAGTGAGACTCTTTTTCTCCCACTCTTGGACATGATTTATGGTGTTCCTTTGACTGTTCATGTGTTTTATGGGCTATGGGGTCCTTTACTCCATAGGGTCTCATGTGTTTTTACTATGTGTGTTACACAGCACCCTCCGTGCAGTGACACAGGGGTGTCATAGTGACACCCCACCATAGACTCCATACCCTGGGACTGACCACTGTCTCCCAGGGCATGTAAAGTCACCATTGGCTTTACTAGTCCCAAATTATTAACAGAAACCAGTACAAACCATTGTGGACGTACTGGTCGGGGCAATTCGATTGCCCCGGGGTCTGTTAGTCGAGGGGGCACGTCTCCGTCCCCCCTGATTGAGTTTTGGCTGGTGGCAGTGGATACTACTTTTTATATTCGACCGCAAATATATTCCTATGGGATTTTCCCATTGTTCGAGGCTACCAACTTTAATTATTTAATTCTCATAACCTCGAACATACCGCCGGTTTATTTATTTAATATTAATTCGCCGGTTGGTATTTTTTGCCAGGACTCGATTCCAAAATGGCGTTTGTGTTCTCTTCTGTGACTCCAACCCAAGTCGAGCCCTTTGTTCCACTTTTTGGCGGGCTTCTCCACAGAAGCCTCCAAGAGTGGTGCCACTCTGCCTGGGTACCACAGGGGGTGTGGGACGGGGTTTAGGCACCCTGGACTGAGTTACCTTGGTAACTCAAGTCACACTCTTGTGTGATTGGCCCAAGTGGTGAGCCGGCCGGCTCACCACTTAGCATGTTTGATTGACAGGTAGGCTGAGTGAATGGGGGTGTGCTGCATAAAAGCAGGGCTTTGAGGACTGGAACTTGTGATGGTTTCTAATGTGCATTTCGCCTTCCAACCTATTTCCAACATGGCCGCCACTTCTGCACTAGGAAATCGTCTACTCCACAGTCTAGTTGAGACTGATTCCAAGATGGCCGCCACAGCGGTTACCATCTCTAGGGTACAATGCAGGCTCGTTGTTAATTGCCAGGAAGCCTTGCAACCTTCCACCATCACTTCCTGTTCACTCCCTTATAATCCAGCAACAACAGAAGGAAGATGCGTTGCTACTCTCTCAGGAGCCGGCACACGCTTCGTAAGTTCGCCTCACTAGGATTACGAAGACCTTTCCTCTCAACCATTTTTTGTCTACTTTACTCACCTTCTTGTTCTCCATTCCTCCCTTTTATTTCAGAAGGCTTTACGGAACCTTTCATTTTCATTTCCGGCATTTCTGGGATCGATTCTACTTCTAAGCACGCTTAGACCCGGAATCTCCTCCATACCTCCCTCCAGGGAGTCGTTAGGTACTAATCTACTTTTCATCTTACTTCTTCAATCACTCCCGGCTATCGGACTTCTGTTTCTAACTCCTCACCCTTCCTTTATAGCAATACCTTGTTGGGAACCTCCAGATTTTCCTCATCCACTCAGGCTGGCTCAAAAGGACTTGGAAGTAAAAGGGTAGGCTTTCTCCTAGTTCATCCTACTCTTATAGAACTAGATACATCCATCCTAAATCTTACGGGTCTTTTCTTTCCCTCATCATAGTGCCCTCTTACTTTTGCAACACGACGGAGATTCCTTACCTCTCCGCTCTCTTCATGTTTAGCACATGGTAAGCTCTTAGAACCCTCTATAGGAACTTCTCCTTTCCTTACTTTCAAGAATAACTGTGTTCATTTTTACCCACTATATTTAGCTCAGTTTCAAAGGCCTCTCGTCTAAAACAGCCAGAAAGAATACCCAGACCAGCTCTCACCGGGTCTCCACAGGAAGACAACGCCCACCAGAAGCTCTTCCAGGGTTTTATCCCCCATGAGGGTTTCCCCTCAGAGTTTCACGAAGGACAAGCTTTTGCAGGTCCTTTGAGGAGTTCTCAGGGTGATTTCCCTATTCTTCGAAGATCCACCAAGGTTTCTTCAGACATCTGTTCACCATATAAATCCCCAGGTAGGTGGTTTTTTGTTTCTTCCCAGTGTATTTCGGAACAATTTTGTTGTCTTTACAAAACATTTAACAGTTAACAGAACTTCAGAAGTCGCCACAGGACCTAAAAATCCGACGAGGGAGAAGCTGAGCCGACCTACCACGACGACACCACTGGTGGAGCCCTGTGGAACCGACTCACCACTTCCAGACGACAGAGAAGATCTCCCGGCTGGAGAGGCTTCTTCCCCTGACTGGTGGGCACAACCAGTTTACCTTCTTCTCTTCGCACCCCAGACCGGCTTGTGGTCGAATTGCCAGTGCCAAGCACCCCGGCAACCGGATAGCCACTTACCACTGGACCGCAAACCAAAGGACCGCTCCTTTTACCTGAGAAACTCCGCGGCTGGTTTCTTCCGTGGCAGTGCAACGGACTCCTGTCTTCCTCACCGACGAGATCCTCTCTTCCCCCAGATGAAGCACCGACTTGCATCCGCTGCCAGGAACAACTGCCCCAGCTGGAGTATTCTCACCACTTTAAGGTACCGTGTCCGTCAGGCCTCCCTTTCTAAAGATTGCTACAAGGTAATAATAACCCCTTAACCTTCTGGACTGGGCTGGCCGCCTTGACCTTCTAACTGGTCCCTTTCTTTGGACCAACTCTTTTTGAACCTTTTCAAGACTTTTGTGCACTGCAACCGTGTGAACTTGGACACATTTCGTTTGATCCTCTTAAAGTGGATCCAGCCTACTGAACTCTAACTTCAAGGTTTTACTTTGCTTTCCGCTCTTATGATGTTCGTGAAAAAGTGTTGGGATCTGTTTCAATTTAATCTCTGCTTTTCTCTCCCTTTTAAAACGAATTATTAGAGTGCCATCTACGTTAAGCGCTCACCGCTGTCTGAAAATAAGTGGGGCTTTACTTAAGACTTGTCTAAAATTCTTCTAAGGGAATGTATATCTATTAGTGACCGTGTTTTTGAATTGCTTACTATTAGTGCCTGTGTGTTTTTCTAGATGTGGTTTTAAATAAATAATTATGTCTTTTACACCAAGCCCTGGTCAGTGTTTACTTGTTCTACTGTGTTCTTTTGACCTATTGTGAATACTCTGTATACTGCCTAACTCTTCTTGAGAGAAGTCTGACTGCTCAGCCACAGCTACCAAGTGAATCTGTGTGGTACAGACTGCTACCAAGTGGGTCTACTGCCAAACACCTGTAGTCTTAAATCTTTTGCAGTGGTCCCAGAGGGAACTGCACAGGTTTCTGCCTAACACCTCCCATGAGGTATGTCTCCCCATATGGTCCTACCTCAGACAGCCACTCCAAGGGTCAAGATCAGTTTGCGGTTGCCTTACCCTGGCTTTATGGGGAAAGCGTTTTCCCAGAGAGGCAGTGATAACATTGCTAGATTTTTCAGACTCCCTTCGCGCTCTGAAACACTTGTGTACGAGCCCGATATAAATAAAATATCATTTAATTTCAGGAGGAGCATGGAGGAATAACCACACAGACAGTGCTGTGGGCGGAGGATTTATTTATTTTTATTTATTTATTTGAATGTATAAAGCGTGCAGCGGCTCTGAGGGATCGTGGCACTGTTACAGAGGTTTCACTTGAGTACAGATTTCATAGAAAAAAAACATTTACGTGGAACATTGGGTATGTTCCATGGTTACAGGGGAACTTCCTTAAGTACAGTCTAGTTGAAAAGCTTTGTTTTCAGGGCTTTTCTAAACACAGTGAAGGACATTTCTTTCCTTAGCCTGAGTGGTAGCACATTCCATTTTTTTGGTGCTAGCACGAGAAGCTGGCACCCCCAGCTTTGACTCTCTTGAAGGCTGGCACTGAGAGCTGGTGTGAGTATTGGGATCGTTTAGATCTATTTGCGGGCGCATGGTGGATTCATTCTGACAGATATGGGGGTGCTGACTGCGAGAGGCATCTGTGGGTGATGAAGAGGGTCTTCAACAGTATGCGCTCTTTGACTGGGAGCCAGTGAGCGTATCGTCTGGCCTGCGAGATATGCTCTCTCCTGGGAATGCTAAGTGCCGCTCTGAGAGCGTTATTTTGTGTGATTTGCAGTTTGTTTAGGTTTTTGAAACATCTGCTTAGGAACAGGACATTGCAATAATCCAGTTTGGCTCCAATGGTGGCTCTGGCTATGTTCAGTCAGTTTTTAGAAGAAAGGTTGGGTTTTTCTGCATTCATGATTTGGGTAGTATGAGCTGCTGACGATGAGATGGCACTGACGTGACGCTTCATTGATAAAGTGGAGTCGAGGTACAACCCCAGAGTTTTGACTGCAGCAGAGACCGTGATGACGGTATCCTCAATGCTGAAGGAGCTGTATTGGCTGTCTAATTTGTCCAGAATTTCCTTGGGACCAACCAGTAGGATTTCTATTTTGTCCCCATTGAGACATAGACCATGAGCTGCTATCCAGGCCTGGATGAGTGCGTAGGTCTCTGTGAGGGTGTTTAGGTCTTGTTCATAGGAGCTGGAGAGGGGGTGCAGAATTTGCGTGTCATCAGCATAGTTTGTGAATGTAATGCTGTGCTCGTCGAGATCTTGAAAGAGGAGTAGTGTGAAGAGATTGTAAAGGGTGGGGGAAGTGCGTGAGCCTTTTGGGACTCGGCAGTTGATGGTGGATGGAGTGGCGAAGCTTGGTCGGTGAAGACCCTCATGGTTCGACCTTCCAGTAAGGACGTAATCCAGGCAGTGGCTTGCTGGTAGAAGTGAGCAGCCTCTGAGAGGTGTCTACATAGGATCTTGTGGTCGACCAAGTCAAAGGCGGCCGACGGATCCAAGAGTAGGAGAAGCGCAGGCTTTCCTTTGTCCATAGTTTAGAGTAACTGATTTTTTAGATGTAGCAATGCCGACTCTGTGCCATGCCGTGGACGGAATCCATATTGCCTTTTCCCCAAACTGTTGTGCGATTCCAGATAAGACTGGATTTGCAGATATGCAGCTCCATCTAGTATTTTTAACAAGAAAGTCACGGTGGTGATTTGCCTGTAGTTAGGGGAATCGGGATCAAGGATAGTTTTCTTTTTAGCAATGGTCCAACCCATGATTTCATGAGGGAGGGAGGGAGGGAGGGAGGGATGATGCCTGTGTAAAGTGAGGCATTGATAAACGCTGTGAGAAAAGGAGCTAAGGAGTCGGCACAGTCTTTGATCAAGTTAGCTGGGCAAATGTCACCCTTGCAGAGAGATGGCTTAGTATGTCTCTTGATCAGCAGTACTTCTGATTCGGTTATGTCTTTGAAGTCAAAGGGCATTGGGTTTTTCTTCAACAGTTAGTCACCTGGTACTGGTCCAGACACTGTAGGCCTGGTGTCGGGAACAGTGACTTTATGCAGGGCGTTGAGGCGACCCTTCATTTTTTTCTGTTGGCATGTTGAATATTGTTGCACCACACCATGTCTTTCACTGTTTGTTGTGTGGTGGTTGGAGGTACGACAAGTTCTTTGAATATTGCAAATAACTCTTTGGACTCAGATTTAGCATTTTCAATTCTTTGGTTGTATGAAGAGGCTTTAGCTACTGTGATGGACTTTTTGTACTGATTGACAATAGTTTTGTAGGCCTCTTGTGTGGAGTCACAAGATCACGTTATACAAGCGCTGCACGTTTGAGGGCTCTTGCGTCAAGTGGTTCTTGGGTAAACCAAGAATTGGCGTGTTTGATGGTCTTAGCACTTTTTTTGTCGTGGGGCGATTTGCATCTATTGCTTCTTTGAGGCTGGTGTTGTAGAGTTCTACAAGCTCTGCGGGGCTGTTAGAGAACGGGGGTTTCAGCGCAGAGGCTTCTAGGTAAGGTAGAATTCTGTCTTTAGTGAGGAAGCGTTTAGCTCTAGCCATGGCAGCCGGCACTGGTGATGTAGGTTTGGCTGTACCTCTTGATGGAAAGTGTAGGAGATGCTGATCGGCCCATGGCCATGGTGTATTAGAGCTGATGTCTGCTGCACAATTGTGGTCAGCTATCCAGCCCAGTCCACAATCAAGGAAGCCTGCAAAAGGGTGCTGCTTCCATGAAGGTGGGGAGTATGAGGAAATCGGAGCAGCCAAGCAGCCATGGAAGAATGAAGCAAAGCCACGCCAGAAGCTGTGTGCCGTTTCATGCCTACCTGATGCCGAGGTCCTGTCAGTTTAGGACAGGAGGAGTTGACGCAAGAGACCTGACCGCGCAGACCGGACTGAAGTTGAAAGAACAGATCTGTATTGGCCAGGGAAACCTCTTCCCCCAAACAAGCACTGCCGCTGGAATGCGGGTATACAGCTTTGACCAAGGAGTGGGTGGAGTGTGGTGAGGCCATAACAGAGCACATGCCATCCTGAGAATACACATACCCCACAAGGGGGTGAGAGAAGTGCTAATCACAGCAGAAAGCCCCTAGCCCACACTCGGCTGAGAATCCGAAGACCCCACAAGTGGTTTGGGGAGAAAACTGAAAAACAAAGTAGGCTGGGAAAGCCCATAGCCCAAGTCAGGCTGAGAATCCAGATACCCCACAAAACCTACAACCAAAACCGGGCTGTGAAGCCAGATATGCCACACAGGTCTGAGAATATAAATACCCTACAATGGGGTGTGAAAATTAATCAGCAAAGAGAAGCTAAAGAGCTTTTCGATGAGAAAATAAGAAACCCGGGAAGTACCGCTCGGCCGCTCACTCTCTGCATCGACAAGCTGATGCTGCTTTCCTGCTTTATTGGACTTTTGCTTCGCTAAAATACAGAGGACTTTAACCTCCAGAAGGCTTTATGCCGTCACTTACGTGATAGGTGTGTATAAAGTAGAACGGCAGCGCGCATCGCGCGCACCCGGCAAGTACTCTCATACCGCTTGGCCGCTCACTCTCTGCATCGACAAGCTGCTGCTGCTGCTTTCCTGCTTTATTGGACTTTTGCTTCGCTAAAATACAGAGGACTTTAACCTCCAGAAGGTGATTTATGTCAAGAAATACTGCAACACTAACTGCAACACTAACGTATATCCTATACTATCTTTACTTGCATGGTTTACTTTGTTTAGGCTTTGCGCCGTCACTTACGTGATAGGCGTGTATGAATAAGAATGGCCGCGCGCTCTGCGCGCGCGCACCCGGCAAGTACCGCTTAGCCGCGGGCTGCGGTGCTGAGGTCTTGAGAGGGATACTTCTATTGGGGGTTAAAAATATATTTAAAAAAATATATCACCCCCTCTACTTTCATTGTGAACTGTTTACTGTTTTTCCTGATTAATCTTGGTTCAAGTCAGTGTATCGTAGCTTATTTGGGAAATGATCAACGAATTATCAGGAATTGTCCTTGCTAATAATTGTCAAGCTACACACAAAAAAAAAAGTGGGCTAGTATTCTGTCTCACATGCGCTCGTATACACTTAAATCTGACATGGCGGAGCTACTTGAACTCCCGCTCACACCTATGCAAAATTCACCATCGGTAAAAGCAGGGAAATCTTCGGTAAAGAATAAACAAATGGCCACTCGCAAGTCAATCACACTTACCCCTGTGCCCAGTACGCCCCACTCAAACCAGGATATACGAGCTTTCTGTGCCCCACCGAAGCAAGACGTTTCGCAAGTGCTAACTCTGCCCCCAACATCAAAAGACGATGAATCACGGACGATAATTTCCTCGCCATCATCGAATCAAGACGAACAACGAGTGATAACTACACAACCTCCGTCGTGCCAAGATGAACAACAGTTGTTAAATTCAAAAACCCAGAATGTGACGGTTAAAGAGACTCAAATAACATTGACTGATGCCAATCCTGCTGAGACGGTAACTACGTCCATTGAGTACATTCAGACGGTATCAGATACCACCTTATTACAAACTGTGATGTCTTCCTGTCATAAAGTGCAACAAAAAGAACACGTGGCACAAATCGAGGAAAATGCTGAAGATGATGAAGTGTTCTCTAATAACATAACTCGGTTTAGTATAACCAACTTAAACTCATCAACTTCCATCTCACCAGATTACCGAGCTCCCTGTTCTATGGACTCCAGTATTTCCGTCGCGGTGTCTTACATTCAACCCACTCCAAGACGCCGACCATCAACTGCAGACAAACCCGTTAAAACATTATCGGATAACCTTCTACAAATCACCTTAACTGCAGTTAATTCAACCATTAAAAGTCTACATAAAATGTTTGAATCTCTTGATACTAAACTAAATCAACAGTCAATACAAATTGACAAGATTGTAACTTGGATGGAGACAAATGCTGTTGTCCTGCAAACATCGAATGTAGTAATAACCTCCCAAAAAAATTACGAAATTTCAGCCAAACCAAAGATTATCACACAACCTATACTAACAGCAGTTCCAATTTACAAACAAATTATCCGGCCCATTGAATGTGAAGAACCTACAGCTGGAGAGGCAAACTCATCGTGGATTAGTGTGGAAGGATCTATGCCTGACACTGAACCACCCATACCTACGGAGTCGTATGAAGTGTTTACTAAACATTCTGGCCCGACAATCCGTACGAAATTGCTTCTAACAAAGCCATATCAAAATAATAGCAAGTCAAGAAAGGTGACTACAAAGGTGAAGACGAGAAATCCAGTGGTAGATTTGACAGAAGCACCGCCTGTATCGATTCCTCAGCCCATTCTTCCAGCTGTGAATTTTCCCAAAAGACCCCAGCTATCGATATCTAATACACAGCCTCACATTTCCATTGTGAAGGAGTCTGCAAAAAATCATAAGAATAACCAACAAACTCTGCCAGCAAGTAATCCATCAGTTCATTAGCCATTGAATGCCTTACTGGAGGTAGCAGAGAATTCAAGCACAGACCGAAATGATAAACAAAGGGTTAGGTTTACTTCAAATAACCTTGAAACTTTATCAAGGCATACATTCCCACCTACTTCCAAAGAAGTAACTGATGAACAATACTTCTATGAACAAGCTGAACAGATTAAAGCAGCTGTAGATGAATACTTACAATTGAGACTCACCAACTGTAAACCAATACACCCTAACACGATGTCAACGGTAGAAGAGGCTGATCGAAGGTGTAGAAGTAGTGACATGCCAGCGGATATATATGATCCACCCCGCCCCTGCTAGAATCAAACAACTTAAACGCATCGGCAACTCCAGAATCAAACACTACATGAAAAACGGGGAGCAAAGCCGAGATCTGAACAATTCCCAGAAGATCATAATAGATTGAAAAATAAACAGGAAACTAAAAAGAATACATTCAAGAAATTTCATACGCTAATAATGAAATGCAGAAATTCGCCGTATGAGGAATGTGATTTGTGTAGATCCAGTATCCTGAATATTTTCAACGAACTACAAGAATTGGAAGATATTTCTTCTGCGGATATTGATCAGGTCGAATTCTTATGTGATACCAATCTTTCGATAGTACGTTTATGGATCCGATCTGGCCTAGTTCTAAACACCTTGTGGAGAGCCAAAATGACCATATTTGAGATGGGATTTTTACTCGCTCAGGATCCTGAAAGAAAAACAGACATTATCTTCTGAATTGGAGGCTTGTGAACAGTCTCAAAGAAAAAAAACCATTCAACCGGAGTGCGCCTGTGCCTTTTGCACCTTACCTCTAAAATCATAACCACCAGCCAGCGGCTCCAGTAAAGTGTAATGTCTCGCTGGCATCATGGAACTCGCGCGGTCATAATCATTTCCACACGAATCAAAACAATGATCTCAATACCTTTGAAATTGTAGCTTTACAGGAGACATGGATGTTGACAAAACCAGTGTGGGATGATCATTCTCTAATCTTTCTTCCAGCCATTAAATCCACCAAAGGGCGGCCTATGGCCGGTTTATTAGTTGCAATTAAATCCAGTAGAGGCTTTACCATTCAAGAATGGGCATCCCCAAACCAATTTATGCAACTAGTAAAAATTTCAAAAGGTGATGTGAACATAGCCTTAATATATTTGTACAGAAATCCGGCGGCCATTAATGATCTCTTCTATAGAGATTTATCGTTATTGTTGGAAACAATAGCTAAAACATCTGCTATTGCTGCCGCGATTATAAGAGGAGATTTCAATATAAAAAATATGACCTCTAATACCGAACAAACCTGTCAAGATGCAACCAGAGGTTTATGTTTTATGAAATACTGAAAATTCCTAATGGCTAATGGATCATTGCCGGGAGATATTACCCCTAATGCAACCTGGCAGAGAGGCACTTCCGAGAGCATTATTGACTATACATTTGTGACTGAAGATCTGTTCATGAAGGTTTCAAAATTTGAAATTCAAAAACAATCAGCAAGTGATCATAATATCCTGATCCTCACTTGGCCTTGGCAAGATGACACCAATCTCCACCCACAACAATGGATGACATCTAATCTGACCATTAACAACAGCAAAATAAGATTCAGATGGACCCATGCCAAGTTGAAAGCATTGCATGAGATTTTACAGGTGCAAAAAGCACAGCCAACTTCTGATTCATACCCAAAACTTTTGATGATGTTTAAGCATGTTCATCACATTCAGATTTTTGAACAAAAAAATCATAAACACACGTTTGATAATGAACTACATCAAGAAAAGAAAAAGTATAGACGTGCCCTAAGAACAACTTTTAAATTACCACCAAACGAAAGACAACAAGCTAAGAACAGCATCCAATGCAAATATTAGAACTGGATATACGTGCACATAAGAGCTGCATGTTTCAAAGAGATGGAGAACATTTCATGAAATTAATATCTAATAAAAATACAGCACAAATCTGGTAAATGTTAAACGAAACCTCAGGACAAAGACAAATTGATGCGCAGTTAAATGGTGTAACAGAAGAGCAATGGATAAACCATTTTACAACCTTGTATAAAGACGAACAGTTTGACATTTACTATCACATCAAACAATCAACACCATGGCAGATGGAGTGCACACCAGATATAATTGAAGACTTAATCAATAAGTCCTCATCATCGCGTGCTGCGGGCCCTGATGGTTTAACAAACCTTATGATGAAAGAGCATCCAAAACAATGGTCCGTCATACTTCACAGTATCTTCTCACAAATTTTACGAACTCAAGTAATACCTATGCCCTGACGTACATTACTTATTGTTCCGATCTTCAAAAAAGGAGATTGTGCAGAACCTTCGAACTATCGACCCATAGTCCTCCTTGACACGCCAGGGAAACTCTTCACTCGTCTAGTAGTGAGGGACTTTAATCTATGGACAAACACTACTCATCAACGTGACCCAAACCAAATAGGTTTCATTCCAGGCATGGGAACAGCGATAAATCTCATCGTGATTAATGCTATAAAAAAACAAGCACATTGTAATAAAACGTCTGTTTACTTTGCCTTCATCGATCTACAGGCGGCATTTGACTCTGTACCAAGAGTCAAATTAATTAATAAATTGAAAGAAGCTGAATGCCCCGACTATTTAGTTGATATCATCTACGCATTACATTCAGAGACATCTGTGAAGATTAGATTAACCATCATGGGCCTCCTCTCTGCATCAATCAAAACTGCAAAAGGCTTGAAACAGGGGTGTATTCTGGCCTCTGCCCTGTTCAACTTTTTCATTCAAACCATAAAAATAGTCTTGAAAGATCTCGCTTCTGATTCCCCAAAGTTTAATAATGTGCCAATACAAGCCCTCTGGTACGCGGACGATCTTGTCCTCATCTCAAAATCTCCCAGTGGGCTTCAAGAACTACTTACAACCATCACACAGTATTTTGATAACAATGATCTCAACATAAATTTGAATAAATCTCAAATTGTAATGTATATTCCTAAAATCTTTATGTACATTAAAATGGCTTGGAAAATTAAGAATGTAAATTTGGAGACTGTCCCAAATTATACCTATTTGGGTGTGGTTTTTGAAGCTGTGCTATAAATATCCACTTGGAGATAGTCACTAATAAAGTGGTCCCAGCAATATCTTTTTTTTAAAAAAAAAAAAAATGTTTTTTAATTGAAACGTCAGTCTGAAATGTCACAGCGTTATCGCTGTGGCATCAGACTTTTATTACATTTGTTTACAGTTGATCACAGTGATCCTCTTAAAAAAAAAAAGACAACAGAAGAAGAAAAAAAGGATCAGATCATCGATATTCAACTCAGCACAAGCTAAGATCTGTACCAGGTGATGTTTCCACTCTTCAAGAAGATTTGATTTACCTGTTCCAGGTCTTGTTGAAAAAATCTGATAAGCAGGTGGAATGGGCGTAGTAATCATCTTCCGGAATGCCATTAAGGATTTCCACATGACTCCGGCATGTAAGGAAATTAAGGACAGCTCATATCTTAACTGGATCATTGAGATGTAAGTTGGCAGCTTCAAGACACGCCGCCAGAATATGCCTTCCAGTTTCTGCCAAAATGTAACATCAATGCTCCAACCTGCTTCTGATCCGAAAGTGATTGCCGGAACTACTTTCTGAAAGTAGAATATCAATATCGGGGTTAGAGTAAATTTCCCGTAGGATTTATTTAACAACTGAGCTTGAATACTGAATTGAATCATACGATTTGTCAAATCAGTTTTCCAATGATGTTCACAAAGTGAGTTGTTAAGAGATTCCCAAATATCTTATTGAGTCCACTACGTCAAGATGTTTCTTATCAACTTGCCACGTGAAAGAACGTTGTTTATTGGGGTTTGTTTTGCCAATGATGATAATCTTTGTTTTTTCAGTGTTTATTGCCAAGTCGTCATTATTAAGATATTCATGTAGGTTTGCCAATTGCCGTTGTAGGCCTACCTGGGTCTTATCTAAAAGGACCACATCATCAGTGTAAATGAGGCATCCAATTTCTGTGTTGTTTAAAATTGGTGGAAAGCATCTCACGTTTTTACGGTGCGCTGGAATATCGGCAATAAACAGTTTGAATAACTCGGCCGCTAATGGGCAGCCTTGTTTCACACCCATATTCGTAGATATTTGTTTGGATAAGGTCCCTTGATTGTTTAATCTTATACTAATGACTGTATCTGAGTATAGTGCTCGTATTGGCTCAATCAATTTACTTGGACAATTCCAATTTTTTAGTTTTTGCCATAGTTTTGATCGATTGATACTGTCGAAGGCGCCACGTAGATCAATAAACGCTACATACAGTCGTGTTTTGGCCCTTATACTTTCGAGTTTTAAGATGGTCATTATCAGCAAATTCACTTCAACCCCAACGCCTTTAGTGAATCCAGTTTGTCGAATGTCGGGAATTTGTTCCACTACTGACCATTGTACTAACCGTTGACGTAAAAAAGACGCAAAGATTTTACCAATGGTGTCCGACAGGGCAATCGGGCGATAGTTGGTTGGATCTGCCCGATTGCCCTTCTTGTAAATGGTAAGTATTATTGCTTCGCGCCAAGACGCCGGTGTCGTCATTATTGATGATAATCTTGAGAATAAAGTTTCTATGAATTTCGCCCATTCAACTTTGTTGTTTTTCAGCATTATATTGGTCATTAAGTCTGGACCGGCGGCATTTGAATTCATCAAAGACCGAATGGCCGTTTTTATATCTTCAGCAGATATTTGCATATCCCATAAAGGAAGGTTTAGTCCAACGCAACCTTCCTCTTCGTATTGTGGGTTGCTGAAAATTTTTGCAAAATGAAGTTCCCATTGCGCTGAATCAATCCTGTTTGTTACGATGGACTGATATTCTGAGTTACCAGTGTTGAGGATTGCCCATATTTCACGTGTGTTCCTCTGGACTATCTGTTTCGTTAGTAACTCTGCCTTGTCTTGTTCTATTATGAATTTCTGAGATTTTAGCCAATTTCGATACAGTTGGCGACGTTTATGGATTGCGATTTTAATGGAGGTTGTATCGTTGGCAATCATATGCCTCTTCTTCAGGTTCCTCATATCCCGTCGCATCACTTTTTTGGCTTGCGTCAGTATCATTGATGATAGATGTTTGTTTTTGACTCATAATAGAGTTTGACGCTCGTACAGTTACAAAATCTGAAAACAAGGGAACGTACTCAACCGATGATTCTTCGTCAGTGAAATTTTGATTGATTTTTTTGTATTTTTGATCTATCGATCCTAAGACGATTTCCGCCAGCATTCACTAAAACGGGAATGTCATGGGATCTAGTTTATGTTGACCATTCCACTGTACAAGTGAGCCGCATAAGATTGTGGTCACTATTTGGCAAAGGTAGAATTGATAATGACAATTCTTTTTCAATTAGATTTTGTGAAACCCAAAAGTAGTCAATGATTGAGTGAGCCTTGTTGTTCGACCATGTTTGTCTGGGTGGTTGATCTCCTGACACATGTCCATTGACCATTTGACAGTTCCGAATATAAAGCGCCTGACTCCACTTGTGCCCATGACAGACTATTTCGTTGGTCGGAGCTAACTTATATATCTGGTTAGCATGATCGTATTTAAACCATGTACAGTTTAAATCACCGGCACAAATGATTGAAAGATTATTGTAGTTCAGTATGGCTTTATCAATGATATAAATCATTGAATCAAGGAAGGATTTTGTGTTGATTTTATTTGGGTTCCAATACCCATTTAAAATAAGCAAGTGCTTCCTTGTGTTTATCCTGATCATCAGTAGGCCAGAGGAAGGACGACCCTTTGCATTTTTAATTGCTGGATTTAATAAGATCACGAATCCATCTCTGACCGGGGGCAGGCTTAACCATGTCTCTTGTAGGCAGATGACAAATACCTTTCCCAATTCCACGTCAAATTGATTGAATAAATGGGTGAACCCTCCAGTATTCCAAGAAATAAATTCTCGCAAACATTCATTTGCGATGGCTGGTGGCTAATGCCGGTTTACTTTTCCGTTTCACATGTTGTGTTTTGCGGTCTGATTCGAACGCGGTCTTTGAGAAACCGCATTATGCAGGTTCCGGCGTAAATCAAAACATCTTTGTTCCGCTTTGTTGAGAGCGACGTGCTCTGGACTGGACTTTGACATGGCGGAGCCGGAACTAGATGGTTCAAGTGAAATGTTGAATCCAAGGCTCAGTAGTTCATCTGCAGCATTCAAGATGGTGTTACGAACTAGAGCTGACGAGATATGAAATAGAACTTGGTCGCAGCATCGTTCAGTTGCATACTCCACAATTCGTATGTCATCAGACGTGATTGTTCAAAGTGAAGGAATGCAGGTAAGTAGTTTCATCACATTGCTGCGATTCAAGTTCAAGTCGTCGTCGTCCTGATGGAGATTTTGCAATCTCAGTTTACAAGTCGCAAGATTATTTCCAGATCCCAATGATGTAGAGGCCCGTGATATGTAGCGTGCTGGCTTGTTTTTTTTTAGAGCTGGTGTGTTTTGGATTCAGTCATGATGGCATCTTTTCCTTATTTTCCTCAGACGTCCCTGGCCTATGATCAGGCTTCTTGTTCCTGTTTGACTCAGAGGTTAAAATCGATGGGCGTCGAGCTTGAGGGGCTTCCCAAGCCACACCAGAATTAGATGCAGGTTGTTCATTCGCTATATCATCGGAATATGTGGAAAGATCACAGATGTCGATCGTAGATCTGGGAGAATTGCTTGTGATTTCTCCATCCTTTATGATGTTCGGGGCGTTCAGATTAGACGTCTCAACCCAGTCAAATAGACCTGACTTGGCGTCTGCAGGTACATTTCGAATAAAATTTCATGGTTTCTGAGACTGTGTTCCTTTCCTGATTGCCTGCCCTCCTTTTCCATGTCTTGTTTGAACCAATGGTCGTTTGGAAACACTGTCAACCTTCTTTAACGTTTCCTCTAATGATTTAGCTGGTCCTTGGAAAATTCCAAAGGACGCCATAGACATCGTAGATGTGCGTTTTAAAGGTTGTTCGTTCATTGGTTGAAGCGTTGATTGGACTGGACCTAGGTCATTACAAGGTATATCAGATTTTATTTCACTTACAAAGGAACCTAGACCAGAATGAGAAGTTGTTTTAGAAATCACCTTGGATGTTAATTTTATTTCAGGTCTATTAATAGACCGTTCTTGTGAATTATTTGGGTCCTGAGTTCAACAGTGAGGGTTGAAGTTACATCAGATCTTCCCTCGCACAATAAGACAGTTGAGATTCGGTTTTAGAATTCGTCACAGCAGCCGAATGTCGCATCCACTTCACTGCCTCAAGTAAGCCGTCAGATAAAGAATCGTTTTGACAATGATGGCGTGCGGCAAGATCGCTTAGGCGTTCTTGCCACCGCAATGTTCGTTCAGCTTCCTGCGTCAGCTGAGCTTATAAGAAGTTTGTGGCTGAGTCAAAACTGTCCATCTTTTCTTTTAATGAAATTATAAGTGAGGTCTGATCCTTATGAAGGAACTCGTACATCTTCAAGAATGTCAAGAGAGCTGCAGATGAAGCAGCCAATACATTATTGTATATCTGCAAAGTGGTCCCAGCAATATCACAGACCAAGCTGACCTTGTACAAATTCGGTAAATTTTCCATCTCAGCTGCCCTTTTATACTGGCGGCAGAAAGTGATACCAACCCCAATATATGGGCTTGTAACTGATATGCCAATTAAAAATCAGTTCTTCGAAAAATTAGAAGCCAAGTATTGGCGCCAGATTTTGGGAGTGCCGCAAAGCACACCAGGAGCTTGGTTAAGATATGAGTTGGGTCTCACTTCCTTGCATGCAAAATATCAATGGCAACTATGTGCTTTGTACCGTAAATGTCTAGTATATGATCAAACAAATACATTGTTATCAATTGTAGCTGGTTATATGTTTAACTCTTCACACTATTTTGTAAATAAATGGTTATGTAATATGGATTATGGCTAAAGCAGATGTTACTGTGGACAATTTAGGATGTACTGCTGACCTTGCAAAAAGAAAAATTCTCAGACAAGGCTGAATTGACACGCGTACCATCTGTTTATTTTGGTGATAAAAAATTGGGTACTCCTGAGTCATATCTTTGTAAAGCACTGAATCCCAGTATACAAGCTGCTATTTTACGTTTACGTTTGAACTTATGACCAACTCGTGATATCCTGGCACAGTGGAAACAAATAAGTCAAGAAAGTAATCATTGGAGATTCTGTTGTAAGTTAGTTGTTAAAGAAACACTTGAGCATCTGGTCATAGAATGCACAGCCTTGTGTCAACTGAGAAATACGCACTTTGTCAGACATATGAATGAAATGGCGAATACACCGGCAGGATGCAGGTGGTCTTTGATTTTAAAGACTCGATATATGAGCATCCATATAGCCACGATTGGCTTTCTTAACGCTCTTAAGCTAGAAATGTAGACTCTGAAATGAAAATGCAAATGATGCCATGTTGAATATTTATGTTTTATGTTGTATTTGAAAACATGATTAATCAATTTCTTCTTCTTTTCTGTATTTAAATTGAATGTAACTGAAAAATGTATATAAATTGAAAAAGTTGAGTAAAAATAAGAAACCCCACAACCCAAATAGGAGTGAGCAAGGGAATTACCCAAAATGCTGCAAGGCACAAATTCCCCCAAGCTGGGTCAAGAGACATTTTCAATTTTGTGAACAGTGTGAGAAACCTGAGGGTATCCTCACACCTACTCTCCTTGGATCCTCATCTCAGGTGGCCAGGGAAAGGCCATTGCTTTTGGATCCTGACCCTGGGGGTTGGGAAGTGAGAGAGGATCATCTGGGCGGAGGGTCTTTGGGGATTGTGGAGAGGACGTCCTGGGGAGAGACACGGTAGTCCCCCTTTCCCTTCCCATAATGAACCCGAAATCTCAGGCGTACTTATGGGGTGTTGCTACCCCTTTTCCTCTGGCCAGGGTAACATCAGGAAATATTATTAATCCAGAAACCACAGATGGAGGGTAAAAGAGAGGAAGGTTAAAAGGGAGACATGGTATCCCACTTGTTCTTATTGAAGAGCTGCCTAACCCTTCCCTGGCCTTTATGGTCTATTTTAACACCTTTCCCGATCGTTTCCATCATTTAATACACTGTTACTGTGACGAGGAAGAGGCAACTAAGAGTGTTTAACACGTGCAGGTAATTCCACCACTCTAGTACTGAGATGAGGAAGAGGCCTTCAGAGTATTGTGAGGATCAGGCATGTCCTTTTAATTAAGGTCAGGCAATTGGGCTAAGTGACCGCCACCTGTGGCCACTTAGTAAGCCCAACAAATATAAAAATGTGTGCTTTTCAGGTGGAAAGAGGTCGCACAGCAGGCTAGAGTGTGGAGCCGGCTGGAGCTGGAAGCTGGCGTATTGGAGACACAGTAGAGGGAGATGGGAGGGTTGGAAGCCGTGTCAGGAGAGGACCAGAGACTCTGCGGCCGGGGAAGGCCCAGAGACGGTCAGGAAGTCCAGTGCCCTCGTCTTGTCTGGTGCAAGCAGAAGCTGGGGGGGGGGCGCCGAAGTGCTCTGGTCGCGCGGTCCTCCAAGGGGGCAAGGTGAGCTCTCTCCGCTGAAAGGAACTCATGGTGGCAACAGTAAAGACAGACACAAGTGATCACAGTTAAAGGGTGTTTATTAAACGGTATAATGGGTGAGATAAACGCCTAATCTAAACCTAAATCTAAGATAGGAGGAAACTACGACCATCAAATAATAATAATACAGAACTAGTGGTGTCTTAGTCAAATAAAAAGGGGCTATACTAAAAAACCTATTGCCAACCCTTACCGCTATGTTACCAAATGGTGTGGGATAATGTTCACAAGAAAAGAAAGAAGTGTTGACCAAATGATAAGTCAGGATTGTATGGCTGGGGTCCCCTTCCCCAAGTTGTTAGCACAGGATAAGGTGGGACTCTTGAGCACAGCACACTGCTGGGCCTCGCCAGCACAAGGTTACAGTTTGTTTCCAAAATATCATGGCATTCTGTGGCCAAGTCTCTTTCATACAAAGTCTGTTGCCTCAGAGGCCCTGATGTGTCACCAACAAAACAAACGTTCCTTCAATAAATCTTCATGGGGCGATTACTCTTACAGCCTTTCATACAAGTTATCAACAGCTTGTAATATATGAGAGTCTTAATGTCTTTTTAAACAACCATTCACTATGGACAACCCTCAGCCGGGTTCACTCTTGTGGACACAATGTTTACAGGTGTATTACTGTTCACCCCAATTCTCAGGCATCCCTCAGTTGGGTTCACATTTGCTAAATATGCAGTTCACTTTTCTGTATCACAATGCGGGATTCACGCTAGTTAGCTTTCCCCTTGGCATCCCTCCGTCGGGTTCACATAGCCCTTATAACACAGTTCATGATTTTCTAATGCAGTTCATGATTTACTCATCTCATCAGAAAGTGGGGTTCCCTTACCCTAGCTTTCTTTCGGCATCCCTCTGTCGGGTTCACACTTGCAACAGTTCACAAAAAAGTCTCTCTAGATCCCTTAGGTTGGTTCTTCCCTTTACCTAAATCCGGGTCTCAATCCCCAGTCAGGCTTTCCTTAAAGCCCCCAGCCAGGCTTCACACAGTTCTATTAATAAAATTCACTTTGATTTCTTTCTAGTCAACGCGTCAGACTTTCAATTGTACAAGGGGTTTGACTCAACCCTTTTATGACCCCTCTGACTACTCACACCGGCCTCTCCTGGGGCCTCCTCGTACTTGTAGGTTCAACAAAGGGGACCAGGCATGGTCCGTCGAATGAGCGCCCAAGTGGCGCCTGATCACTCTGCAGCTGGTCCTTCACTGGACTTTCTTTCAAGCTTTCACACACAAGTTCTTTGTTCAAAAGTTCATACAATGTTGCTGTTTGCAACCTTGGGCTCAATACAGTCCGGTTTTCTATCGGCTCTCTCTCCGACTCACCGGCTGTGCTTAACCCGTTGTCGTTTCTTGCCTCTAGAGTCAGACGCTACCACGGTAGCAAACACGTCTCCCCGCCTTGGCTATCATTGCGGGAGGGCTCCAGGCACAGTTCAAATCTGATACACCACATGCCAGCTGGACTCCTGGTCTTATTATTTCTCTTTCAGTAGCTTTGCGGGTCTGTGTTGAAAAGGGCAAGGGCAATTCCCTCATCATCGTCTTTTCAGATCTTGCCCCCTTTCTCCTCTGTTTCAATTGCCTGTCCGGAATAGCTGCTTTCTCATGCGTTTGGCCTTGCTCGAAGTGTGCTCTTGTGCTCCGCCTTTTATCCCTATGGGGAAGAGAAAGGGCTGTCAGGTGTGTGTAATTATTGGCAATTGCCTGACCCTTGTGTCGGAACATGTCAGCTATACGGCTCTGGTGTTAGTTCATCTTGTTTCATAACTGGGACACCCTGGCAGGCTTTCATCAGGAATTATATCTCTCGTATTCCCCTGGAGATTCTTTCTACCTTCTAGTTCATTAATCCTCATCCTAGAGGGGTTGGTAAATTCGGAAGGATGAGATTTGTAGGGTTTGTGAAATGAGTGGGAAACATATTTAAAATAATAGTTGGCTGGCTTGTCGAGGGAAGGACCAGGATAATTGTCGTGAAATGAATGGGGGGGTTGTGAGAATGGTGGTGTTTGGTTAAAACAGACTGTGGGGTTTGGAAAATAATAAACGGAGGGACGGTGAGAAGAATAACTAGGACTACTCGGGTAGGCAACGGAAAAACAGGGATTCTTGGAGATTTCGTTTCCTAGTGCAGCAGGGTTTGAGTTCCTATTGGATTGACCAGATGCGGAGGGGTTATGGATTCTGGTAAGGGAGATTCTTTGGGTGGAAAGGAGGTTGAGTTGGAACAGTCTATTAAAGCCTCATGGACTTGGTCCTCCTTGTCCTCTTCGCTGATTGAATACTGTGTCTCACCTGCGGCATTCCCCCGAGCATAACCCCGGGATAGCCTACCCAGGTGATCCTCCCTCGCTCGGCCACCCCCAGGGTTGGGATCTGAGAGTGCCAGCCCTTCTCTGGCCACCTAAATAAGGGATTCTCAAGGTCTACTCTGGAGAATACCCTCAAGTTTCTCACACTGCTCTCTGTGAGAGAAGAGCAGAAACCATGGAGGCAGGAAAAGCCAAGCGAGGAAGAAAGTGAAGCCGACGGGAGCGAACACCAGAAGCCTGTGAGTGCAGAAGGGCACCACTCATACTGGGGCGCTCCGAAAACCGGAAATAAGCCTTTCATGAATAACGAACGTTACAGAAACTTTTATAATCACTTTTGAATACAGAGGCAAGTGTTTACAAACTTGAACAAACTGAAAGCATTACTGAATACCAGACAGAATGAAAACAAGTAACAAGGGTGATTGAATAAGCATTTTTGAATACCGCACAGAAAAAAAGCAAATGATGAACATATTCTGGATGGAATAAAAGCAACGCTGTGCAGGTATCGAGTACCACAGAATGAATTGACTGAAATACAAGTATTGGCAAAGCAAGTACAATCCCAATAAGGGTGCAAGAAGAGTATTGACACAAGCCAAGTGGTCAAAGCACTGCAGGTTAGAAGGAGACCTGTATTGGCAGCAGCCAGAAAAATATTCAGAGCACAACTAAGTGAATGGTAGCCAAGCTAGCCACAATAAGGTGTTAGAAGAAAGTAAACGTGATAGGAGATTTATTCTTCACTCTTAAGGGAAAGCAGTGAACCATGGTTGATAAAGCAGATGAAAAGGGGTATCTGTTGCGTCACCTGTAATGGGTGCATCGTGCAGTCTGGCAACTGCGCCTAGATCGAGAGCGATAATGATCAATCTTAGCCAAGAAAGGAGCATCACTTGCATGACCTGTGATGGGTGGCCCTACCCAGAAAAGTAACTGAAAAGAAAAGGCAAGAGAGTTGATGTCAAGAGGAGCAAGTCAATGAAAATGTACAGGAAGAGAGTTCTATAATAACAAACGTGGATTGGCAAACTAGGGAAAAGTAACCCTGGTAAGGTGAGGATCTCAATTTTTGATGAACTGTTTTGTTTTGAACTTTAAAACTTTCTTGAACTTGGGGAAGGGAACCCCGAGAGACTTTGTGGAACTATTTTGAACTTGGGGAAGGCGAACTGGAAAGTAAGCCAGGAGCTGGAAGAAGCTCCGAACTTTATTGGGAACACTATTGCTTTGATTATTGCCATCCCTACACATTGTTTAGCTTTAGTTGTGAGGACAAGTATAGGTTTTAGACACAGACAGACTTTTAAGTTGAACTTTCTGACTCAGACTTTCTTTAGTTTCGTTAGGTATGGAAATCCCACCTCAGCATAGGGCAAGTTAGGCATTCAACCATCCTGACATTTGAGTTAATAAAACCTTTTTCTGTCTGTGTCTTGCTTCATGATGCCTTCACAATACCGGCCAACCCATATCAGGAGAGCCAGTTGTCTGTCATGAGGCGAACACAACCAGGGTGACGGTATAGACCTGGAACTGTTCAAACTGCCTATCTAGGCCTTTTTGCTAAGACAAAGACTGAGAGACATTTTGAATTCCAGTAGAGGCCTTAGAGCCGGAGAAGATCTTGCACTTTTCTGGTGTGCATCAGAAAACCAGCCACCACTAAACAACCTAAGGGGGATGTAATCCTATCCTAAGATAAAGTTTGTTATCCTTTTTTTCATAGTTGCAGGTATAAGGGTGTAGAAGAAGGCAGCTGACACAAAGGTGGCATGTTGGTTGCTATAAACTTTTGTTTATAGTAAACAAAAAAAAGTACTATTCCTACCTTCTAAGAGGGTTCCCCTGCCTCAAACTAATACTAAAGGATCTGTCTGAATGTCGATCGAAATCAAACTCCACTGTCCTGTGTAACAACCTACTTCAATCACTTACACTCCAACTAAAGAATAATCCAGCAGAAAATTCCTTCTCCAGGAGAATGACTCCCTTCTCCTGGCATTGGGGTGGTGTTCCCAAAATGTTTTCTTGCAAAAGGATGCCAGGAGTAATGACTCTTACCCTGGCTTGTGGTTCCAATAAAACCTTTGTAAATTAAACTTTCGAGAGCAGGAAATAACTCCCTTCTCCTAGTATTGGTCCTAACACTCCAATATAGTGTCGTACACGGCGGGTCACTTACATGCAGCGAGCTGGCGCCAGTACCCGAGATGGTGGCTTCACCGCAGGATGAGGTGAAGGCTTCTTCACATGCAGCCACGGCGGCGACAGTACCCATGCAAAGCTACGAGACACACTGTGATCGCCATGTTTGTTCTGCCACGTCGAAGTGGAGTTCGCACCCCTTTCCGGCATCCTCTGCCTGGTGTTCTGGTTGCCGTGGTGACCTATTTATGCCTGGCAACCCGGAAACCATAAAAGCCGATCCCTGCAAAACCCTTGGTGCGTCTAAATGCTCCGGATGTCTGTGCCCTGTGCTCCTGACTTCTGTTGATCCTGTTACTCCTGTTTAGTCTCTTGCCTTACCTGCCTTGCTATTCTGTTTCTTCTTCTTGTTCCTGTGCCAGCTTTGAGCCATTTCTCGTTTTCCTCTTTGGCTTTTCCCTGCTTCTGGTTTACGTCTCTTCTTCCTCTCCCTTGTCATGTTGTCCTGCTTCCGTGCTGTGGCCTGCTCCTATAGAGGTTCTTTCTTTTTTTTTTGTTTATTGCATTTAAATTGTGAAACAATTTTTTTGCAATGTGTCTCATTTAACAAGATAAAAGAAGTCATAAAAGAAGAAATGTAGAATAAAAAGAAACATGAATCAAATCAACTCACTGAGCCCGATTCAAAAGATATTCTCTCATGAAATTGAACGAGAGCAATTACATACTTGGTTTTGAACCATCTATCAGCAAAGTCCACCAAACAGCAGGATCAGATGCTCCGAGATCTGAAAACAGATGTCTAAAATATGCTGTACGTAGATCTCTCAACTCGGGACATCCTGTAACAATGTGAATCAATGTTTGACTCCTCAGAGTTTCTACAAAAACGACAGCACTTGTCTTCTGACAAACCTTGTATTGCTTGAATCTCTTTTGACGGGTATAAGTTCAACCAAGCTCAAAGAAATTTGTCCCATATTCTTTTGTGTGAGAACTGCTTCAAATAAGGGTAAACATAGACCAATTTCCAACCTTCCAGAGGCAAGTGTGTCGTCAGTATGAACATATTTGCCACTTGTAGGGTTGGAATCCAGTCAAAGGTTTCTCTGATCATTTGACTAGGACCTTTGAACCAGTCTTCATGTTGTCTGCTGTTGGAACATCTCCTGCCTGTGGATCGAGTTGCGTCATCTGCTACATTGTCTTCCCTGCTTGTGCTCTGCACTGTCCTGCTACCACGCTAATCTGGGGAAGCCAGACTCATGGTACTGTGAGGGGTTTCAAAATGGTGCTGGGTTTTCACTCTCTGAGGTCTTTTGCGGCACCTCTGTGTATCATTATTCATGATGACTGAATTGGATGAAAGTAGAAGAATCTGAACCAGGAGGAAAGGTAAACAACATATGCACAACACGCTCATTGACATATAGTTCACAACTACGCCAGGGGGAATGACTCCCTTCCCCTGGCATCTCTTGAGTGTATTCTTATGCTCATTAATCTGTAACTAGCGCCCTAATGCCCGAGGGTTTGGTGTGCTGCTATAAATGTAAAAATAAATAAATCTTCTAAGGGCTTCAGTTTCTTCACCAGGAGAATGACTCTCTTCTCCTGGTGTTTGAGAGTTATTTTCTGTATCTTTCAACTTGATGTTTATTTTTCCACTCTTTCACAGTATTGGCAAATGCGCAAATCATTTTCAGGGTTTCAGGAGACTTAGCTCTGACACTGTATTTCCTCGGATGTCTGTTTCACTGGCGTTCGGGTCCCAGACCCTTCTGTGGTTGTCAGTGGACTTATACCTGCCACTGTGACAAGGATGCTTTCCTCGGATGCTCTGTTCACTTATGTTGGGGTCCCAGAACCTTCTCTGGTGATCAGTGGACTTATACCTGCCACTGCAACGAGGATGCTCAGTTCACCTATGTTGTGGTCTTTCAAGACCCAGAGGGGTCTCCACACCCTCTTCCAAACCACGTAAGACGAATGAACTAGGACCCTCCCACCTTGGTTGGCACAGGTCCTTGATTTTGAGTAATAGCTCAGCACGAGGCAGCCAATGGGGGTGAGGGGAAGAGGGTTAGGAAGAGGTTGTGGATAGATAGGGGGGTGTTAGGAACACCTGAAAGTGGGTTAGGATAGCGTAATAGGATCGGTACGGGGAAGTATGGGTAAACTCTTGTTGTGCACCTTGCAACACGCTTCTGTACTTGGACAACAAAAAATCGCTATTCACTTCTTGATTAAGTTTTGCCAAAATCCTGTACAATGCCAAATGCAAAATTTCCCAAACCTGCCCAGAGAACTATCACATACTAAGTATCCTGACACCAACATGTAGTTCTTATCAACATCACATAAGCATACATGTGAATGTATGAGAACATAAAGCATGAAATGGAACAGATGATCAGAGGTGCTGTGCACATTGAACAAACGGTGAACAAATGATTGCCACAAAAGAATGATTACATCCAGTTGGTGAATGAGGCTTGTTCTTCTACCCCACATCACAGCAATCTGTGTATACTCCAGTGATTCTTGTTTGTGAAATGGGAACGCTAAAACAAACTAAATATGCACAAAACAGCGCTCTATTGCTTCACAGAGCAAGTGTTGGCGTGTTCCCAACGTATCCATGCATAGAGCGTACATTCAAAGGCCTCCGTTTTCATGACAACATTGGGAGCATGGAGTACTTATCTTAGGCCCAGGGAACTTCACAAGCTTTCTTGACGGTGTACTGATGGCGGCGGAATGACTCGGGAGGCAGCGGTCTCCACGTGCTGGACTTCAGAGTGAGCGAGCACCCTCTTGCCTGCATGAGTGCTTCAAACCGAAAGCGCATGCTGCGACACGCGTTCCCTGCCCGTGCCATGAAGAGGAACAATAATCGGCACTCGTCATGGGCGGGGTGGAGCTCATAAAGACCCAGCGGCACACACATGATATGATGCGCATTGCCTCCAGGCATAATGGGAACGGTCGTTCTCAACGTGGTCTGGGGCCCCATGTTGCGCGCCTCCAAGGTTTGCATGTGAAACTGGTGGCTCCAGCCACAAGAACCTCGAGCGTGCTGCACCGCCGACCAAACCCTCACAGTACCCTCTCTCCCAGGGTCCCCCCAAGACCCAGGTTTCTCTGGGTGCTACTTGTGAACCAGTCGTACGAGTTGTGGTGCGTGAACGGCCTCAACAGGTTCACGAGAACAGTTCTGCAGTCCATAACCCGTCGGTTCACAAAATACCACGAACGTTGTTCACGTCTTCTTGAATCCAAGATACGGTTTACTTCATACTCCTCCTGCAGATCCTTCATGATCACTGGTGGCCTCTTATTTCGGACCCCAGCAGCTGCAGGTTTAATTAAAGACACATGAAACACCAGATGTATCTTCAGGGTATTAGGCAACTTCAATTTTACAGCAGTGTATGAAATGCATTTATCAATTAAATAGGGTACAATAAATCGAGGCAGATGTTTACGTGCCCCAATCATATGATTGTTTTGTGTAGATATCCACACCTTTTCTCCTACTGCAGACTTGGGAGCTTCCTGCCTATTTGTGTCTGAATACCTTTTATACATCCATTTTGTTTTTACAAGATTTTGGGTGCTCTTTGCCTGATAGCCAAAAGCATCTGTCTGCACTCTGCAACTGCTGGTGTTGTTACCGCGACAGGTATGTGTTCTGGAAACATATTTTGTTCTTGACCGTATAAAGACATATTTAGTGACTTGCCCAGTGAGGTATGTTAGTTATTTTTTGTAAGTAATGTGGGGTGCATTTAAAGGCCCCAAACAGAATTCCCTTTAACATGAATAGCAAGATTTTAAACACAAACAAAAATGGCCTGGCTTTTTTTCAAGTAAAGTTAGAGCTATGTGGAAAGGGGCCTACCTTTCATTACCAATGGACAAGCAGCATTTTAATTTTCAAAAGAAAAGGAATCAAAGATCCCTGTCACATAGAAAACAAACAGGATTTTTGAACATTTAAAACAAAAACAGCTTGCATATGTGTGTGCAAATAAAAAAGACTTGCAAAAGCAAAAGTGAAAAAGAAAATCACTGATCACAGAACAATGTCAGGAAAACAAACCATGATGTGTGTGTTAACAAAAGCAAAGGGCCTCATTACAACCCTGGCGTTAAGGGGTTAACGGCGCCGTAAAAGGCTGCGGCGCCGTTAAACCCTTAACGCCAGATTCCCACTTTAACGCCTGCTTTTTGCAGGCGTTAAAGTCCAAGGGGCTAAGCGACCTTGGTGCTAATTACGGCACTGTAATTTACGGTGCCGTAATTAGCGCCTTCCCCATTCCCATTGAGCCCTATGGGCCAAAAATGGGAATGGGGAAGGGGCCATGGTGAATGGGGATTTTTCCGCCCCGCCAACCTTGGAATGGGGCGGTAAATCCGCCATCCACCATGGCGGAATCCGGCATGGACCATGGTGCTAATAGCACCATGGTCCTACGCCAGGGTTGTAATGATGCCCAATGTATATTATGTTTCACCTACAACACTCCAGTGACTCTTGAAGAGCCACTTTGTCTTCATGGAAAATGTCAGCCCAAGGCAGACCATGTTTCTGGCTGTGGGCAAAACTTCACAAAGGAAAACCCCCACTTCCAGTCTGGATGTCACATCTCCCATTTAATGACCATCCGCAATAAAAATGTGCTGCTAAAGGTGTCGAAATTCAGGGTTCTCCAGACATGCTGGCTCTGAAAGCATGGACTTCATGGAAAGTCATCCTTGGCTGGAGCATGACTAATATGTGTAACAAAGAAGGCACCCACTTCAAAGAGCAAGCTTCCAACACAAGGGCGACTGATGAAGGTACGGGCTGACCCAGTGAAAACAAATGGCCGGAAGCAGAAATTGCCATTTGCCCAACAGGAAGATTCACAATTAAGTTTAAAGGATTATTATCATTTAGGACTTTTTCTCAGCAACCATAATGTGGATTGATTTCATTTTTGTGCCATTTTCTATATAATTTTATTGGCTTTCGGGGGATATAAAATGCATTTACCTGTGACTCTGGGAACTGTAATGGCCAGTTAGACTAGGTTTCTAGCTGATCTGAAAATGTTCGAAATGTGAGAGTTAGTGAGCGGGTGGAAAATAAATTAGGGATATGCTTAATAACTTTCATATTCATGACTGTTGTACTTTTTATTGAGACGGCTGAAATGTGCCACATGGCCATGCTACATGGTACAGATATGGTGGTTGGTTTATCTAGATCTCCATGATCAGCTAAAACAGAAAATATGTTTAGTATGGCAGGTGCTAGTGAAATTATGAAGTTGTGATACATAACTCGTTTTTGCCAAAAACTTGAAAGGAGAACAAAGGGGCGATTACAAATACCAGTTGCCATATGTTACTTCAGACCCCTAAGCCAATTTGACTTGGAAGCTGGGTTGGGAAGAGGGAGAGGGTTAACTGTCCATTCCTAGTGGCAGGTATTATTGCCGGATACATCCCCAAGATTGTAAAATTGGTGGTGGCATTGCTGCTATATAAGGGGGACTGCACTACGACAGGGAACACACAAAAACCGGGGAGACAGAAAAAGGTGAAAGACAGGAGGACAGAGAGAAGAGACAGACCATCAGGAATGCTGCTGAAATGTACCATCTGACGGTTGTAAGGAGACACCAGATGAGATTGCTGAGAGTGCATCTGGGTGGAGCTGTCTATTCCTAGGCAGGCCTCAAAGCTGACTGGGTCTTGTGGTGGAGAGCGGGAGGGTGTCTTTGAGAGTTGAGTGACCAGACCCCTGCACTTTCTTTCCAGAGTGTCTTGAGATGCAGCTGGCTTACCTGAACCTTAAACAGAGGCTGGCTATGTAAGTAGAACGAAGCCCTGGAAAACCAAAAGGTGTGGGGCAGAGGGTCTGCTTGCTTAGAATCCTTTCCTTTTATAGTGGGTGGGGGGCAAAACTGTGTAGATCCTTAGCCTATGTAACCAAAAATATTAATTTAATTAATTCCCCATTTGGCAGAACACTATGGGGTGAATTGTTTTAAAATTCAAAATACAACAAAGCTCACTTCCCAGTGTGTGCATAAAACTATAGCCTAGAATTTAATTGGGTAATCCTTGTTGTCCAGCTGACCCCAACTTCTTTAAGGAAGAGGCGTGTTTTTGTTCTTAAATCAATCCAACCTTTTTATCCAGCTTCCCCAACACAGGCCTTTCAGTAAGGGGGGTCTGAAATCCCAAATTCCCCAAAGCGTTGACATTTTTCTCTCGTGACTTCCCAACATAGACCAAAGCAAGGGGCGGGGGATATGAAAAGCAAAGCGATAAATCACCCTGTGTTTGTTTTAAACCAAAAGTTTGGGCGAAATTATACTATTGATCAGTGTAATTATTTGGTAAAGTGAAATTGGCAGAAAGTGTACAATTTTCATTGTGTTCTTTTTAACTCACTTTTGTGATTTATTTTTGCTGAGAGAAGTTGATTGTGTTGTGCCAAGGATAAAGTGGTCTTTTTGATATTTTTGTGCTAATTTCTATTACTGTTTAAATAAATACCAATATATTTCCCGTACAACAGCATGGTTCTTGCTCATTGTTATCTCAGGAGAGAGGGAACCAGGGGGCATGATATGTGCCTGAGATAGGGCTAAAAAAGAATCTGTTAAACAGTTTTTGTTGAATAACCACTAGGGAAGGAAATCCCTGTGTTGAGGCCGGCTTCTCAATAAACCGTTACAGTAAACTATGCTAGCCAAAAAACTCTTAGCTTGGATCCTATTCCATCAGCCAATAGACTCTGTAAAAAACTGTTTCATGGTTTGGTTTACCCATTCGGTTTGACCATTTGTCTGCGAGTGATAGGGTGTGGACAACCCACAGTTGATTCCCAACAAGCTACAGAAATCATGCCAAAATCGTGATGTGAACTGTGAACCTCGATCCGATACTATGGTTCCGGTTAACCCATGTAACCATACTATTTGTTGAAGGGATCATTCTGCTAATTGACCTGCACTAGGTATTCCGATACAAGGATTAAAATGTGCCTGCTTTGAGAAGTACCCAGCACTACGATAATGGTGTTGTGCTTGTTATATTCAGGCAACTCAGTGACAAAATCCATCAAGATATGTGGTCAAGGCACCTCTGGAGTGGGTAATGGATACGACTGTCCCATTTTATTTTTTTAATGATCTGCCTTGTTCCCCATACATGTGTCATATTGCTGTATGTAAATATGTACTTGTCTATTCAATCCTGGCCACTGGAAGTATTTTCCCAAGATTTCTCTAGTTTTTAATTCCCCCGCGTGTTAAGGGAGATTTATGGCACCAATGTTTCTTAACTGCGAGGTCAGAAGGAACAATCTATTTGCGTAGTAAGGTAATTCTTCCCTGATGGTTTGAGAGAGCCCATGGACACCTATGTCTGTAGTTCATCCTTGCTGAAACACTTTTGAATGTCTTCCAGAAGACCTTGTTTAACTGTGCCCACAATCTTGTCAGTTGAGATTATAGATTGTGGCTCCTGTACTGATGTCTCCGTCTTGTCAGAGCATCCGCCTTGCAATTCTTTCTACCAGGCCGTTAAGTAATTATGCAATCAAACTCCCCGAAATACTGTGCCCATCACAATTGTGTATGACTCAATGTATTGGCTGTCCTCAAATACTGCAGATTCTTGTTTTTTTTTTTAATATATTTTTATTATTTTTCCATAAATCTAGACATGAAGTAACAATTAGAACAAAATGAAAACCATCCCCCCCATCCGGGATAACTCTGTCCATGTAATGTTCTCACGGGATTGTGCTTCCTCTTCACGAAAATAGATCCAGTATCCTTATTGTGTGCGGGCACCATTGTTCTTTATAGTCCAAATGAAGACACTCTATCACTTCTCCCCAATCATTTCTAAACCTCCCGCGTTCTCCTTGGATGTTATGTGTTAACAGTTCCATGGCCAGATGCGTCCACACCCTTCGCGTCCAGTCTACTGCTGCCGGCGGGGATATATGTTTCCAGTTATGTGCCAACTCCAGCCATGCCCCTATCAACGGACCCATAAAGTTACTCTTCTGCGAGGTGTTGAGAGTTTTATCCTTGGGGTCCCATAGGCCGCCCAGCCATACCTCGACCCCTAGGTGCTCTGTCCCCGGGAACATTTTATACATTTGGGCCTTAATTTCCCCCCAAAAGGTACTCAATTTCGGGCAGACCCACCAGATGTGTCGCCAATCCCCTTGCCCCCCACATTCCCTCCAGTATCTGTTCTGGGAGTTGGCATACATCGTATGTAGTCTCTCCGGGGTATAGTGCCATTTTAGCATTATTTTCACCCACATTTCTCTATTTTGGATGGCTCTCGTCAATTTTGGAATCAGACGCCAAATATACTCCCATCTATCCCTGGAGAGGGTGTAGCCCAGGGTTTTCTCCACAAATTTGCGGGTGCCTGTATGCGTCATAATGTACTTTTCAAAAGGGGTCAGGTCTCTAGACACTGCTCCTTTTATTCATGGAGTACGCAACCAGTGGCAGAGTTGTTAATATTTAAATCGATCCTTTGGTGTTAGATTCAAAAGTGTTGTGCAGTCCGCAAATGACCTTATCGGTTGGTCCTCTTGCATGTCCCCCACCATTTTACACCCCGCCTCTTCCCATTTACTGAAGGCGCCTATTTCCATTCCCAGTGGAAACTCTGGGTTGCCAAACATTGGCATAAATGGAGCGGGATCTTTAGTCAGGGTTTCTTTTTGGGTAGCTGCGTCTCACACCCCCAGCGTTGTCTTCAGTATCTCACTTATATGCGTATTGTCATGTCGAAATCGGCTGTTAATCCATAACATATGCCTGGTGGGTGTCCTTGCCACCGCTCTATCCTGCGTCTCCCAAATTTCCCCCCCCCCTGCTCTGGGATCCATTCCCTTAATACCCACAGTTGGGCTGCATCATAGTAATTCTTAAAATGTGGCATAGCGCACCCACCTTCCCCTCGATGCGCTGTCAGAGTCGCATTTGAGATTCGAGGGGTTTTGTTTTGCCAAACATATTTGGACACCTCCTTCCTAAGTGCTCTAAAGAACTCCCTGGGGGGTCTTATCGGGAGGGCCTGAAATAGGTATAGTAGTTTGGGGAGTATGGTCATCTTAACCGCCGCGATTCTACCCCACCAGGAAATCGCTAATGGATTCCATTTTAATAAATCCTTTTTAATATTCTCCAAGAGTATGGGGTAATTATGAGCATAAAGTTCGTCAATTTTCCCGGTGAGAGTGATACCCAAATATTTGATACCAGTGGTCGCTACCTTCAATTGGCAATCTGTTGCACTTGCTCGGATTTCTTCTTTGTTGCCTGCCAGGATCAGTATCTCTGATTTCTGCCTGTTTATTTTTAATCCCGAAATCTCCCCAAATTTGTCTATAACTTCCATTAAATGCTGTATGGACAACCCTGGATCTCCTAGAGCCACTAGCATATCATCTGCATATGCCATAGCTTTGTGCTCCTGTCCCGCCATTTCTATGCCCTTTACCTCCGGTATATCCTTGATTTTCGCCAGTAAGGGTTCCAGGTAGATAGCGTATAGAAGGGGGGAAAGTGGACACCCTTGTTTCGTCCCTCTCTCTAGATATACTTTATTCGACAATCCGCCATTCACAGCTATTCTTATGGACGGGGAGTTGTAATTGGCCCGGATCATGTCGATGTATCCTTCACCCATTCCCATTTTTTTTTTAAGACCTGGAATAGAAATGTCCACTCCACCCGGTCAAACGCTTTCTCCGCCTCCAGAGCTACCAGTGCTGCTGGGTTCTGTTTAAAGCCTATTTTTTCGACCAAATGTAGGACCCTACGAAGGTTGTCATGAGTCTGGCGATTAGGGACGAATCCTGATTGATCTTGGTTTATCAATGTAGGAAGAAGTGGTGCCAATCTTGCAGCCAATATTTTAGTATACAGTTTTGCATCTAGATTTATTAAGGCAATTGGGCGGTAGGCGGTGGGGCATTGTTCTTCCTTCCCCTTTTTATGAAACACCAGTACTTTTGCCTCATTCATGGTTTGGGTCACTGTTCCCTTCCCCTCGAAAGTATTATATAAGGACGTGAGTATAGGAGCGAGGATGTCTTTGTATGTTTTATAAAAGAGGGCAGTATATCCATCCGGGCCCGATGCTTTGTTCATGGGGAGGGACTGTATTGCTGCATTGACCTCTTCTATTGTAATTTCTTTTTCTAAGTTTAGCCTCTCTTCCTCCTCCAGTACGGGGAGCTGAATCCCAGCGAGAAAGTCTTCTTGGAGATCTCTGTTAGGGAGATCCGTAGCGTACAGTTTTTGATAGAATCTTTCAAATACCTGACCTATCTCGGAGGTTTGGGTCCTCAGTTGGCCTGACTCATCTTTTAAAGCTTTTATTGTTCGCGTCTGCTGAGTACTTTTCAGTTGTTTTGCTAGCAGTTTATCGGCTTTGTTCGCCTTTATATAGTACCAATGTTTTGTGTATAGAAGTGCCTTTTCCGCTTTTTTCGTTCGTAAGTTTCTAGCTGCCCCTGCACATGTCTTAATGTACGCATGATTTTCCTAGTGGGAGTCTGGATCAGTTCTGCCTGGATCGCCTCTATTTGTGCCTCTAGTTCCTTTTCCCATTGGTGGTTCATTTTCTCTCTCTGTGCTTTGAGTGCTATTAGATGTCCCCTTATTACCGCCTTTAGGGCGTCCCATAATGTATCTTGGTTTGTGTCTGGGAGTCTCTGACCGCTATGAGAACCCCAGCCCTTTTCTCTGGCGCGTTTGCCTGAAAGGACCCAAATGAATCGATCTGACATTTTTCAATCAGCACCAGATGTTTAAGGGACTCCACTTCACATGCACAAAACCGACAAGATGTATCTAAGGCTGCATTGCATGTCCATGTGCAGAGCCGTTCTTTGGTTTTGAAGGCATTTAAGCGAAACAGCAAGAAAAGTCTCCTTGCATTGGGGTTCGGAAACAACTGTATGTATTTTTGGAGCACATTAAAGCCTGTTGCTTCCATGGACGAGTTAACCATCAAACTATAGGCAGATCTCTCAGCACATGTCACCTCCCAGTCCACACGCCAGATTTTTAATTTTGCTGCGTTCGGGTTGTCGTCTAATGTTTCTGGGTTGATATCAAATTCCACCTTGCAATATTTCACAGCGCGTGACCCACATTGAAACAATGTTATGACCGACGAGGATGCCACATGCAGGATTTGGAATTGCTGGATTTTCTCCCGTGCTCTTGTTTTATGAAACCGAGCCAACAAATTCCAGTTAATTCTGACATGTAAAGATATTAAGGCTAGCTCATATCTTATACAAGCTGTCGGCATGCCCTTTGGTAAGCCTAACACCTTTGACCAAAACGTGTTCTCCAGCGTAGACCAGAGCGTGTGAGAACAACCCAATGCTTTTTCTGCTCCATAGGATAAAATTGGAGACACTTTTTGTTGGTAAAAGTTCTGTACTGGTGTTAAGGAGAACTTCCCAAATCTTTTTTGCAAAAGATGTGCTTGACAGGCCAATTGTAAACATTTTCGCTTGGTTTCAATGACCCACGGCCATCACAAAGACTTGCGCTTATCTGCATGCCTAGATATTTTACGCTGCTAGATATGCACAAGGTTTCTTCTCCCAATTTCCAAGCAATCTTTTTATTTTGTCTGAATCGGGCGGTTCTTAAATTTTCGAGCAGCAGGATGTCACATTTTGACGTATTAATTTTTAGTTGATTCAGGGTCACATATTTTTGCACTGCTTCAAGCTTTCTTTGAAGCCCAATTGGTGTTGCGTCCAGTATGATTAAATCATCCGCGTATAGCAGCCAACTAACGTGCGACGTATGTAATTTAGGTGGAAATGATCGCAGAGAGTTTATGGCCACACCAATGTCTGATATAAAGAGGCTGAAGATTGCCGCAGTTCAGGGGCATCCTTACTTCACCCCCTTGTGAGTCTTAATCTCTGCTGACAAGGTGCCTGATTGGTCTAGACGGACTCTGATCGAAGTTCCCGTGTGCAACCCTTTAATTGCGTCTCGCAGGACAAATGGGCAGCCCTAGGATCGCAGATTTTTGCCAGGGGATTTCTCGGTTGATCGTATCGAAAGCGTAGGAAAAGTCAATAAATGCAAGGTAGACTTTTGTATTTGAACGTAGGACCTCCATCTTCAACAAGTTCAAAATTAAGAGATTTAAGGAGCATCCAACGTTTTTAACAAAGCCAGCTTGTCTTTCATCTACTCATTGCGCTTTTATTGACCATTCAATACATTTTCTTTGGAGTACTGTTGCATAGATTTTACCCAAAACTTCCAACAGTGCCACTGGGCGGTAGTTTTTGGGGCAAGCTCTGTTCCCTTTTTTGAAGATGGGCACGATTATAGCAGATTTCCACGATGTAGGAGTCTGGCGTTGTGAATTTATTCTTACGAATAGTTCCAGGCATATATCGGCCAGGAGCTCCGGATGCTGTTTGAGTTTGTAAGACCGTCCGGTCCTGGAGCCCTAGACTTTTTTGCTTTTATGATTATCTTTGTAATCTCATCTTTTTTTTAAATATTTTTATTTTAAAGCAAGGCAAGGAAACAAGTTTGTAGACAGTATAACAAATAATATAAGTCATATACATTCCCCTCGATATCTCTACTCCCGGTGCCCTCCCCTACCCGAGGTGTAGGTAAATTTCCTGTGTGCTTGGGTTCCGGTCTGTCCGTCTGTTTCGTGTTCTTTCCTTCAGGTGGTGTTATGGTCCCCTAGGACCCGCCGGGCGTTCGTGGGCTTAAATGTCAAGGCAGGGAATCTCTGATCATACTCCAGGACGGGAGCCCAAATATTTTGGAAGCGGTGGAGGAATCCGGCTTTTGCCGCTGTTACCTTTTCGGCAATTAGGATATCCCATAATTTCCCCCACCATTGGATCATCGAATGGCCTTCCGGGGCTTTCCAGAACTGGGCGATCACTATTTTCCCCGCCAGGAGTCATTGGGTTAGCAGTTTGGCCTTATTTCCCAAGCGCAGGTATATCCCCGAGATCGGGTCCCCAGAAGGACGGGACTGGGGTCTAGGAGGAGGGGGGCCTGAGTGATCTGTTCTATAGCCCCTAGGCATAGCTTCCAGAACTGTTGGGCTTTCGGACATGCCCACCACATGTGGAAGAGCGAGCCCGGTCGGCCACATCTTCTCCAGCAGAGGAGGGTCTAAGGAGTGGTTCATGTGATGGAGCCTGAGAGGGGAGTAGTACCATCGCAGTAGAATTTTATACGCGCACTCTATTGGTAGCTCAGGTAGATGCTGTGTGGGTTCGGGTCCAAATATCCACCCAGCCTTGGGCCTCCAGTGGGTGTCCCAAGTCCGCCTCCCGTTGAGCCATAGCCCGGGTTTTTGTAACCAAAAAGTCCTCAGAGAATCGTCTGTTTAGGGTAGATATTCTTCCCCGGGCTGGGAGGTCTGTGAGGGTTAGTTTGAGGGCCGTGAGGGGGCACGTGGCTGCTTGTTGGGTCTGCAGGTGTGAGCACCAGTGGCGAAGCTGGAAATATGTAAATCTGTCCCTCTCTTGGAGCTGGAACCACTCCTTACATTGCGCGAATGTGCAGGGGAGGGCGTCTTCGTATTGTTGGTTCAGAGTTTCGAGGCCTCCTTCAATCCACCACTGAAAGTTTTGCAGATGTATCCCGGGTGAGAAGGTCGGGTTGTGGAAGATTAGAGAGAGGGGGCTCAGTACCCTCGGGATTGCCCTATGCTTCATTGCCCAGTCCCAGGAGGCCATCATGTGTTTGGTTGCCAGTAGAAGGCCCTCCCAGTGTTCTCTAAGGGTGGCCGGGATATGTGGGAGAAATCTGAGGGGAAGCGGGAGCTGGGCCTGTTCAAGTTCTACCCATCTTGGGCGGTTCGAGGCTATTTGCCAGGTGCGGACGTGGGCTACTTGCACCGCTGCCCCATAGACCTACAGGTCGGGGACCCCCATATCCCCAAGTCTTCCGTCTCCCATTAGTGACTTCCGGGGGACTCTAGCTTTTTTGCCTTTCCAAATGAAACGGAGCATCCCATTCTGCAGCTTATTTAGGACAGATGTTGGGACTGCTACCGGGAGGGATGAGCAGGCGTAGAGAAATCTTGGCAAAAGGTTCATTTTACAAGCAGTTATGTGACCCATCAGGGAGATCTCCTGGGACAGCCATGCGTTTTAAATCATCCCTGAATTCTTTAAAGAGCTTGGGGAAATTAACTTGAAATGTGTCTCTCGGGTTTGCCGGGATCTGGACCCCTAGGTAGGGGATAGACTTCCTCTTCCATGCAATTGGACACATTGGGGTCAAAACCTCTTGCTCCTCCGGGGTAAGACCAACACTCAGGGCCACTGATTTGGAGAAATTAATGGCGAAGCCGGTGACCTCGCCGTAGCTAGCTATTTCGGCCAGAGCATGTAGTAGTGAGGTGCAGGGTTCTGTGATCGTGAGCAGGACATCATCTACATAGAGGGCGATCTTATGCTGTGAGAGATTAGAGTGAGGTCCCTTGATATGAATATTCTGTCTAATCCTTTGGGCAAATGGTTCCATAATCAGCGCGAACAGCAATGGCGATAAGGGGCAGCCCTGTCTAGTCCCACAGGTCTGGGGGATCGGGGCGGAGAATGAGCCATTAATTCTAAGGAGCGTTTTAGGTGCTTTGTAATTAGCCAGGACCATTGTGCGGAATGACGGGCCAAAACCGAAGGCCTCCAACGTAAGCTGCAGGAAAGACCAGAACACCTTGTCCAAGGCTTTGGTGGCATCAAGAGCCATTAGCGCCAGCCCTTGGGAGTTGCGCGTGGCTTGATCAACCAGATTCATGGTTCTGCTAATGTTGTTGCCTGCAGATCTATTCAGGATGAAGCCCGTCTGGTCAGGATGGATTAGGTCAGGCAGCACTCGGGCCAGGCGGTTAGCCAGGATCTTGGAGTATAGGTTGGCCTCGATATTCAGGAGAGCTATCGGTCTATAGGAAGCCGGTTCTCTCGGGTCTTTCCCTGGCTTAGGAAGGAGCACCGTGGTAGATTCCTGCATCGAGGAGGTCACCGCGCCCGTCTCCCTGAAGGAGTTGAAGAGTGCCGTCAAGGGCGAGATTAGTTGGGGTTTAAAGATTTTGTAGAATCTCGTGGTAAAGCCATCGGGACCTGGGGCCCGGGGTTTGAGAGACTTGATGGCTTCCTCCACCTCCTCGCCTGTAATCGGGGTCTCCAAGCTTTCTTTCGGCGAGTCCTGCAGTTGAGGGAGGGACGCCTCCCACAGGTATTTCCTCTGGTCATTCTGGTTCCGGGAGGGTGCTGCCATAACCTGGGAGAGATGTTCAATTGCCACTTGCAGTTTTTGGGTTCCGCATATTGTATTGTCCCCTGTGCATCTCGGAGGCCAACGATGGTATTGTTACGTTTCTCCTTGGCTAGTTTAGAAACCAGCAGCTTGTTAGATTTGTTGTTCTTGGCGTAGTAGAATTGCTTAGCTTTTGCCACGAGGTGGGCCATATGGTCGGCGTAGTGGGCCTCTAGTTTCTTCCTGGCGATGCAGATAGCTCGTTGTGTCCTGGGGGGGCCATCCTTTTTCTTTATGAGCCTCTTCTGCTGTTTTAAGGTCTTCCTCTAGAGCCAGGCGGACCGGGCGGCTGTTGCAATGAAACAACACCCCTTGTGCGATTAGCTCACCTCTGATCACCGCCTTCAGGGCGTCCCAGGTGTTTGCGGGGGAGGTGTCTTCCACCGGATTTTCCTCGAGAAAGTTTTTGATAGCTTTAGCGATCGTGTCCCTGAGCGGCATTTCATTAAGCATGGGCTCATACAGTGACCATCTGGGGGGAGAGTGAGGCTTTGGAATGTGTGCTCGGATTTCCATGGTTACTGGGGCATGGTCAGACAAGATCCGGTGGCCGATGGATACCTCCTCAGTGTAGGAGAGCACCTGGGTAGAGGTTAGGAGGAGGTCTATCCTCGAGAAAGTTCGATGAACATAGGAGTAGAAGGAGTAGTCTTTTTCCGAAGGGTGGAGGATCCGCCATGAATCTACTACTTCAAGTGTCCTAAACAGGCGTAGAAGGCTGAGTGCTTGGGTAAAGTCTCCAGGTGTGGGACCTATCCCTTGTGGGGTCAGCCACTCCATTAAAGTCTCCCCCGATTATAATTTGGCCTTCTATAAAGCGGGATAAGGTAGCGCCCACTGAGTCGTAGAAAGCTGATTGCCTGGTATTAGGGGCATATATTGAACCAAAAGAGTAGATATCTCCCAGCAATTGGCACTTGATGGCCACGAATCGGCCTTCCGAGCATGATTTGGTGTCTAGAACTTGAGGGTTTAGACCTTTCCTAAAAAGAATTGCTGTGCCGCCTTTCTTGGAGCTTCCTGAAGCAAAAAACTGAAGAGGGAAGGAACCGGAATGAAGTCGTCCCCAGTCCTCCGGTAGCAAATGGGTCTCCTGTATCAGGGCTCTGCTGCGTCTTCGTCCTGGAGTTTTTTCAGGATCGATTTCCGTTTGACAGGGGAGTTCAGCCCGTTGACATTCAGGGTGAGGAACTTTAGGGTCTGATGTCCCTGTGCTTGAGCCGCCCCTCCTATTATGGTTGGGTCGGGGGTAGGGTCGGTGAAGTGCTGATCAGCCAGCATCTCGGGGGAATGTTAGACCTAGGTCTTCCTGCGCTTGGGGTTTTAACATGTGCCCCAATGGGGGGGGGCATCATTTTAACTAGTGGAGGGGCCAATTGTGTGAATATGGCCATCTCCCTGGCCAGCCGGGCCAATTGTGAAAGTACGTGAGTAGCGGGGTTCCGAGGACTCGAGGATGGAATGTACCTCGGAACTGGGCTTGGGCCGAGAGTGGGGCCCGCTGCATCGCACAAAATCGTCTGTAGCTAAGTTAATGATGGCGAGGCATCTCCAAGGTGCTGATTGAGAGATAACCCAGGGGGGGCACCCCCCCATGCTGAGGGATTTGTGTTCTATCTTCTCCTGTTGCTCCGTGGGACCTTGGACCATGAGGAACGTCTGGGCTTTGGAAGGGCCTCCGCCTCCAGGCCTGTAGGGACCTCCGATCTTGGGGGGGTGGGGGGGGATAGTCCTCCGTCAGGGCGGAGGGTCGCTTTACCTTGCTAGCGTCTTTGAGGTGGGAGATTCTTCGTAGAGTGCCGTTGTATGAAAATTGTGGAGTGGTTGGCAACAGCCACCTGTACCGAATCTGTTTCTCTTGCAGGAAGAGCGCCAATGGGCGGAGGGCCTTCCTCTTCTGGAGGGTGAGCAGCGAGAGTTCTTGATATATTTGGATGGGTAATCCCTGGAAGGAGATTTCATTTCGGGTGCGACTGATAGCTGATATAGCCTCTTTTGTGATAAAGAAGCGGACCCTTGTTATTACATCTGGGGGGAGGTCAGAGTCCACCCGCAGTCTGTGGGTGCGGTCCAGAAGAAGCTGTGTTTTATCCAGGTGTGGCAGTAGTGCTTGGAAGAGGTGTCCCACAAATACAGCCAGGTCTTTGTCTGGTATTGATGATGGAACCCCCCGGATGCGGAGGTTGTTTCGCCGGGCCCTGTTCTCCAAGTCCTCTTGCTTGAACTCAAGGATTTCGCATTTATCCTGTAGGGATTTTATAGCGCCTTGGATTTCCCCTAGTGCAGCCGCCTGGTCCTGGGAGCGGCCGTCGATCTCCCCTAGTCTTGGTTGTTTCTCGTTCACTCTCTGATCCATACGTTCTAGTTTGTTAGTGAGCTCTGTCATGCAGGATCTGAACTCAAATTTAATGTCGGCCATGAAGGCCTGTATGTCCTCTTTAGTAGCTAGGGACCCCCGATCTTCTTGGGCTTTTGGGGGGGTGGTTTTCAGGGGATCTAGCTTCTTTCCCTTGTCTGTTGTAGAGAACATGGATGCAATATCCGAGTTCTTGCCCGCCTTTGATTGTTTCGACATTCTTACAGCTCTGGATCAAGAGATGGGCTTGTGAGCCCTCTGAGGTATGGGTGAGAGGTGTTGAGTTGGGGGACGTGGTTCCGGAAATGCTAATTGGTGGTCTCACCAGTTTTGTAGATTGCAAGCTTCGCTGCAGTGTGTAGACCCCCACCGCCGCACCTCAATCAGGTCAGGGGAGCAGAATGGGCCGGGGCGCCCTAGGAGGGGTGAGCTGCCGAGCAGAAGGAGCAGGGGGGCTGTTAATGACCCTTGACATTTAGGCTTGGATTGGGTGGCCGAGAGGAAGCGGCCAAAGCTTAAATCAGTCCAGGGGATGTAGCTCTCAGAGTTGGCGCTGGGAGTGGGGTTTGCTTCTGTCTCACCCAGGCAACCCCCGCTAGGGTGGGGGGGGGCTGTGCACAGGTGGCCCCCACCGTTATATGGGGGCCACAGGAGAAAGCAGCGTGGGCCGGGGCGCCCCTGGAGGGGAAAGGCTGCAAAGGATGGTTGGGGGGGGCCAGGCCAGGTCCAAGGTTCTCTGGTCCCCCAGCGGAGGGTGCCACGCCGCGTCCGGAGCTCAAAGGGCCGGGCAACGATCCCGACGGAGGAGCGGGGCCACCCGCGAGACGGGAGCTCCCTCCTGGGATGAGGGCCCCGTGCCCGTGTTCAACCATCACACGCACCTGAGTGGCTTCATGGACGCTGTTACATGTCCGCGGGATCCGTCGCGTCCGACGCCAACAGGAGTCTGATGAAGGCGGAGAGATGCTGTTGTAGACCGATGGAACCACCTCACGGATGACGGCTCCCGCCCGAGGGGTCCACACCGCTAAACGCCTCCAGGAGGCCACTGGAAGCGGGGAGAGGCTGCCGGCCGGGACCGGGGCGAATGTAGGTGCTGCGCTGGGGCAAGACGCATCGAGGATGTGCGAGGGAGTTGAGCCCGTGTGCAGCCGTGGGAGTCCCTCAGCCGGGTCCGCTGCTGTGTGGTCCGGGTTGCCACCGCATGGATTAGGTGCCCGCATAGGGCTGCATCTTCAGTGCGTTGGGTTCACGGGCTCCGCCGCCATTTTGAATGGCGGCGGCAGAGGGGCTGATACTTCCGAGACTCCGCAGGGTGGTTTCCCAGCCTCGTTCAGCTTCAAGGGGGGAGCCACAGTGGGCAGCAGAAGTTCGGATGCCCCCTGGATGGAATTTGGGGGGTTATCTCGCCATTAAAGCATTAGGTTTTATCGCTGCAGCGGGCCCGTCACGGCGGGCTCTTAAAGGAGCATCAAGTCGCCGGAGCTCCAGGCCACGCCCCCCCTGTAATCTCATCTTTTGAAAATGTCAATTCCCATGGTGATTCATTTAAGGAAGGTAGTGTTGGGGTAACATTGGTTTTACTATATAAGCTCTCAAAATGAGTCGTCCACTCAGCCTCAGTCACCAAACAGGGTTGCAAAGCACTTTGCGGGGCCTCAATGTTATTAATGATTCACCAGAAATCTCAGCTGTTTTTGTTTTTTAAACATCTCATCATGTTGTGGCAACAGATATTTATGCCCCTTTAACCAATTTTTAAAGTTTTGTTTTAGCGCCCGATTTCTAGATGGTCTTACCTGACTGGGCAGTTGTTTATTCTTGCGGATCTCCGATCGCATCAATCTCTTCCTCCTCAACACCTCTAAGTCAAAGCAGTGAGTCTTTTTGAAAGATAACTGTCTGAGCCCTATGTTTTTTGGTTTAAATTGCGTTAACAATGATACATATTCAATGGCTGAACTTTCAAGCCGAAATTGGGTAGATAAATGAGCAACCTCGGTTGCATTCAGCCTCAATCTGATTCGGCTGGGTTCAACCTGCACCTTTGTTAACCATTTTGGACCTGGCTGAAAATTGGCCATTAGGAGCTCCATTTTTAACATTTCATGATCGCTATTACTCATTTGTAAAACCTTCAAAGATTTCAGTCGCGGATGAAGGGTATCAGAAATGTAGATGTAGTCAATAGTGGATGCTTGATCGCCATGGTGCCAGGTTGAGGCCGTAGGTATATCACCTTGGGTGCACCCGTTAAACATCAATAGGTCTCTTGCATTTAGTTCCTCCGACCATTCTTTTGATAATCTGGCTTTTTCAGGTTGCAAAGGCTTAAGGTAATCCATGTTTATGTCTCTGCACACTATCAAACTTACACATCGTGTGGATTCTATCAAGCTGTCAATAATTGATGATACTTGATCTATAAAGGAGTAAGTTCCTGCCCTGTCATGATTCCAGTACAGGTTTACTACTTTTATAAGATCCACACCTTTCTGTGAAGAATCGATCTTACCGATCTCGGAGACTTGGATGTAAGATGAATGTTTTGTTGATTTTAATAAGCGATAACCAGAAGATCGCTTAATCAGCGTTAGAAGGCCAGCCATTGGGCGCCCCTTCTTAGATTTAATAGCGGCATTAAGGGCGCACTCAAATTCTGAAACAACTGGTAGTTGACTCATCCAGGTTTTTTGTAGGCAAGCAAAATGAATATCTTGTAACCAGTTAGAGTTGAATAAATGAGAGAAGCCTTGTGTGTTCCATGACACAAATGTACAGACCTGCACAGGTTCCTTCATCTGGCATTAACTCTGGGGTTTACTATTTAATGATCTTGCAAGCCATTTCCAGTCTCCTTTTTCTTCTTTAAAACGGGACTGCTTGAGAATACCAATCCGGAAGTATCAGCACCATTAAGTCCATTTATGGTAATGATGATTTTGTCCATAGAACTAAGCATGAAAGCTGGTTGGTCGTCAGCAAATGAGACCTTAGCAGATCTAAGCTTAAAAGTTTAGTTTCTGAGAGTCCAATATCTGAATGGCTACTACCGTCATTGGATCAACGGAGTGGCTTGACTGGTTCTTCCCGGGTAGGAGAGTTTGAGTGACATTAAGCGTTTGCACAGGAGTGTAGGATGTTGTGGGCTCATCAGCTCTCTTCACAGCGACTTCCTTGATTTTATATATATCAAAGCCCAGTGAAAGTAGAGCATCTGAAGCATCCACGATGGTTCCTGCAATGATATTTGATGCTAAGTGCAGCACCACCTTATTACACTTTTCATCAGGGAACTCGACAATTTTTATGTCCCATGATCCCAAAGCACGTAGACAAGGAATATGATGTAATAGTTTTATCACATTAGTGCGATTCAAAATCAGCTCATCACACAAGTCTATTCTCTCCAGCATAATCTTGGCCACCATGTTGTGTTCAATGTGTCTTTCCCATTCAAGTGCCTTACGTGCTATGGGAGCATTAGACTGTTTTCGGTAAGTGACTTTACAAATTCCATTTTATTGAGATTTTTGTTGATGGCATTGTACTTCTTGGAAGGTCTCTCTCCACTTCAGCCCGTACACCCTCTAAGGAAACTTGCATTGTCTTCAAGATGCCTGCAAGGTTCCTTTGTGAAGTTGCTGTTATGAGATATCTTTTTTCCTGTAGCGTAATAAACACAGGGCTCATTGGAGCTTGCTCAGTTGGCAACGTAGTAGCCGGCTTGAGAATTATTGAGCATATTCTACCGCTATTGGCAACTGTAGTGCCATTTGGCAAATTTGTAGTGCGCGGGGGCGTGCTGCTCTCAGTGCTCGCGCTTACACCATCTGTAGAAGCTTTTGGTATAACATTTCTGCACACTTCAGGCTGGTTGCAAAGGCTTCGTTCATTGGTGCTCACCGGCACGAGTACAGATCTCACGCTTTCCTCCCCAATTGAGACGTCGTACACCGATAAGTCCAACAAATCGCCAGGAGCATCATGTTCAAAGTCGTCACTAAGGACCACCTCATCTTTGTGTACTAAGACTGGAAAAGCTTCTGGAGTATTCGTACTTGCATTAATACATATCTGCAGACTTGTGTGCTCGATGTCCGCTTTCTCTGTGATACGTATCACTTTGATATTTCTCAAAAATGTTTGTGCCCCAATTATCTGCGACGTCTTCCGCCCTGGAAGGCTTTTGGATTTCTTTATTTGGGGCTGGTGTTGTCATTTTTGTTTCATAGTTTCCTTAGGAGTATGACTTGCGCCATTAAAGATGGAGAAAACGCCTGCTGTTTTGGCTATCCCATCTAAAACATCTTCACTGGCAATGTTGGAGCCTGGATTCTGAATTTGTAGTACAGAAGGACCCGCAACTTGTTCGTTCAGCCATGCCATATTATCTGTACTACTTGCTTGATGAAAAGCAGTATTAAATGAAAGCTCAGCCGCGTTTACCATCGGAGAGTTTTCAGACGCAGGACCACCTATGATAGGTGGCAAAAGATCAGCATTTGAATTGTTCTTTTCTAATCTATTCTCCGAGAAGAGAAGCTATTGGAGTCGCACTCATTGTCTCTGCTGTGTTATCAGCATTAAGCCCTTGCTGCCAACAGGAAAAGCCGAGTTACATTTTAAATCGTCAGTGTCCGAGCCCAGCTCAATAGTTTGCGTCTGAGGCCGTGCGTTAGGTAACTGAGTTAGATCATTAACTACTGAGTCTGGGACCTTTGAATGGTGAGATTGGAAGCTCACTGTCACTTCTGTCTGATTATTACGGAAAAGGGCCAGTGCCTCTTTTGCGACTTCCGCAAATAGTTTTTTGTCAAGAGTGTCATGTCATTTCTGGTCACTTGCCGAAGAGAGTACTGCCATCAACTTTTTAGTTGCCTCATCCTGTCTTTTGTTGTTGAGGCTGTGTAGCTCTTCAAGATGCAATAATTTTGAATTCATTAAAGCTACTAGAGTCGGTAAATCCTTTGTGGTATCATTAAGGGACTCATAAAGTTTAGTAAATGGTACCAATGAGATTGCCATTGAGGAGATTAAAACTGCTTGTAACTCATAAATAGGCACGTGTTAGCATGTGACTACTCGATCTCCATTATCCTTCCTTACATCTTCATTAAGTTGTGAACTCCGAAAGCCAGCAGGATTAAACCTCCTTATTTTTGGAAACAGCCGATCCACAAACGAGGAATCTGTAGATGAACTATCATCTAAATTTGATTCCGTGCTAGGCTGTTGGTGTACTTTTTTTGAGGTTCGGTGGCAACTTTGAAGGTGAGCATTCAGGTTGGTGTTACTTCTTTTCTGGGACTCTAACAGAGTTGATGGAGAAACCTGAATAGGCTGAATAGACTCACCAGTAGATTCACAAGTAGGCAAATCGATGAGTCTCGCACATTTATAATTGACGATCAACCAGATATCCTCATTGGCGTCTGTAAGTTTAGTACTATTTCTTTTTAAAGATGTTTTTGCAGGAGACTCATTTTCTAAGATTGGCTCTTGAAAGTGATTTAAAGTGTGTGCTTTATTAACGGAGAGAAAGTTTTGTAGGACATTGGTCCCTGTACTTCTCTCCAGATATTGGTGATTTGAAACAGAGCTGTATCCTGACGGAGGAGTTGCTGCTTGAGTGTAGGAGCCTGGACTACCTGCGTGCACTGCCTGCCTGGAAGCTCCCTGAAGAGCCTGGAGAAAACTGACCCATGGGAAGGAGGAGAGTACCCCTGCAGACCCACTTAATAATAAAAGGTGGGAGAGCTGACCTGCATAGGAAGCCTGGGAAGAGGCTAAAACAACACCTCCATAAGACCCTGGTCGAGAGACCAGTACAATAGCAAGTCCACTGAAGAGAAGAGGGGCAAAAGCCAAGTTCCCTGAAGAGGAGAGAGGCAAAGTAAAGCGAAAGGGCAAAGAGCCACCAAGTAAGAAGTGAGAAAACCACAGAGGGGGGTAATAGAGAGAGGCTGACAACAATCCCTGGAGGAAGGTCAAAATCCCTGAAAATAAGATAGGGATAAAGGTAAATAGGAGAAAGTGCCTCTACAGGAGTTTAGACACAAAAGACGAATGAAGCAGAAGAGGGGCAGAAGCTAAAGGCTGTGGAAAAAGTGAGAGAATCTCAGAAGCCCCAAAAGGAGGTTGGGACAACACACTGAACAACCAAGAGAGAACAAGAGAAGGGAGGAGAGAGGGATGAATCAACCAGAGGACTGAGGTAAGGAACCATAAAAGCAGGACCCAGCTTATCCCTCGCCTAAGAGGCCTTGCACCTGAAAGGCACTGACCGGTCCCAGTTTAAGTTCTTCGCATAAGCAGCTCTGGGCAAGTTCTCTCTGAATTGATGCTTATTTTAGTACTTTGTTCACCTTTGTTCCCCTTTTTGACTCCAAAGGTGAAGTGCACCTTAGTTTGCATTATTCACTGTGAGGGGTCTGTCATGTGAGGCAGACAACTGTTTGATGATTTATAAAAACATGCCATTTTATTCTCAAAAGAAATATGATCAAAATGCCTCGCTGTCCCTACTCTGCTGAGGATTTCCATGCCTAACCAAAAATAAAGGGAAACTCTAATACAGGATAACTGGCCCTCACACTAAGCAACAAGTACACACAACGTATATGGCAATACAACATGGCATGTACAACATTCACAGCTTCTCTATAACCTTCTAATGTCCTGGGTAATTTCCCTTCCCCAGGATTCAAAGTGAATTCTGCTAATGTTCAACCCTAGGAAGAAATGTCTCAAATCAGTTCTTGATGTTTCAGAGTAAAAGTTTATTTACCACAGGTCTAATGATAGCAAATATCTTTTCCTTGGTGAAATATCCACTTTCCACTTCACCAAATATCACCAATGGTAATCCCAGCCATGATGCTTTGTCACCTCTTCAAGAAGGCTTGCCACAGGTAAAAAGAGATGCACAATCCACAACTGTTAGTGATACATAGTTTTTTTCGTTAACAGTATTTCCTTAGTTACAGTTTTTACAGTCTTTGGCACTACAGGTTGTTTCAACTTCAAAATAGTCTTTGCAAGCCCCTAGTTTCCCTTCCCCAACTTTCTCAGCACAAGTAATTACCCAGAAGCATTGGTGCCACTCTTAGCTTCAGGTAATGTTTGCACATATGTATTGTAGGCCAGTTGAACTGTTATTAACTTCACAGTAACCATTAGATTGCTTCTTAACTATGAGAAAGGTTGGTTAGCGACCTCCCCATGCTGCAGAAAACCCCAGAGAAGATGGAAAATGTCTGGCAACTGGTGAGAACGTATCTACTAGAGGCACAAAGCCTACAAGAAAGGACATATAACAAGGAAGCTCAACTTCGTTACTTACCTTTCAATTGGGAGATTAGGTAATGTTCCTGCTACTAACCTCTCAGAACAAGCTGCTAGCAAGATTGCACAAGGCATTAAGTTATGGAAATAGTTTATCCACTAACCTACAAAGTACAGCAAGCGGGCCGCAGAAAACCCTGTTTTACCACGTACAAGGATTGATAGGTTGGAGAGAGAACAGGAACCGGTAACTGCTTTTACTGCACCTTAATAAAACAAGGGAGTCACTCCTGCTGATTAAAGTAAGAGGAGTGGTCATCCCAACAACACCAAGAGTTGAGCAATGGATGAACTGTACTCAAGCGTATTGTCTCCGAAGCCAAGGTGATTGAGAGGAGTGGTGCAGCAGACACTAACCCCACCCGGCGGAATGATTCGTCTAAAACCCAACCAGCTACTAGAAGCCAGAAAGGAGAACAAATACGAGGAACTTAAGAAAATGCTCAACTTGGGTGTAAATGAAAATCTTACAGCGAGTGATCAGCTCTAGTCGTCCTTATTCCAAAACCTGATAACTCTATGCCTTTTTGTATAGACTTCAAAAGGCTGAATGAAGTATCTCGTATCAATGCCTATCTGAAGACGAGGATTGAAGAGCTGGTGGAGAGACTGGTGCTGACCAGATTCCTTTCCACTCTGTATCTAACAAAAGGGTACCAGTTGGTGCCCCAGATGGAGAGTTGAAACGTAAAACCTGCCTTCTCTACTCCCGAAGGGTTATTTCAGTTTACCGTCCTACCCTTAAGACTTCATGGGGCACCTTCCAGAGGTTATTGGATCATGTCCTAGCCCCTTGTCAAGCCTTTGCCAGAGCATATCTAGATGGCATCTTCATTTACAGTTCTACATGGGAGGAACATCGACTCCACAACACCCTACAGCTGTCTGTGGCCAGATAATGAAAACATACTTGACTGCCAACCCTGCTAACCATCTCGCTCCCAGTCAGAAACAGCCAACACTTCCATTAAAAAGCCAAGGCAGTACAAAACATAGCCAACTGGTCACGAAGGGCGACGTTCAGGCTTTCCTAGGAATAATCTGCTGCTACCATAGATTCATGCCCAACTTCTAGATAATGCATCCATTTGACACAGTGACTGGGTAAAAGCTACCCCCAATATCAGAATTTCCCAAGACACCTAAAACCAGTTAAAGAATGTGCATTGTCAGAGTCCAGTACCCATCATGACTTACTTTTTGAAGGATTTCATCCTTCTAACCAATGCATCCACTATCGACCGAGGGGCGGTATTGCCACAAGTGGAAAATGGGGAAGAAAAAAACAAACCTATGCATTAGCTGCAAGTTTCCAAGAGAGAGAAACTACCATTTTATTGAACATGTATGTCTTGCTATCAAATGGGCCGTCTATAATCTGTACTATTATCTTACTTGCTGGCAATTAAAACTAGTCACTGACCATATGCCTCTAGTCTGGATGGCCTGCAACAAACATACACATGCTTGGATTCTGAGAGGGTTCCTGGTGTTCCAATAATTTACATTCAAGGTAGAATACAGAGTGGGCAGTAAACAAGCACATATAGCCTTTCTTTAACAATACCCCCAGTCAGAAAATTGATAGGGAGTTGAGGAAGATTTGGAAGAAAGGGTGGAGGTATGTGACAAGGCTAGTACGCTGGCCTTTTGAAGAGGGAATGTGAACCCCTCTCTGCCAGGGTTAGGAGGCCTATGAGCAAGAAATCCAGAGCCAGTCCTTCCCTAGAGACAGACAGTGGCAGTTGACATGGTCCTAGCTCCTATCCCTCCGGTGTTGCCAGAATATTATTCTGCAGTACTGGTTAGTCTCACACCATGCCTCCCATACAAGATGCTTGCCAGTCTTTCCTTTTTTTTGTTGAGCCAACACACAAGCAAATAGACAAAACCAACAGCATTAAACACATACTAGTCTTCCAAGGCCCCACACTTTCAGCAATCTATCACCAGAGGACTGGTCTTGAATACAGAAATGCAACTCTGGTATGCTGCAATGTTTGCGTCCCACTGCAGTAAGAGGAGAACTAATGGCAAGAGAGTGAGCCGGCAAAGCCATAGCAGCGGGAGAAGATGCACAAGCGTTGGCAGCAATGCACTGCAGCGGACAGTGCCTTCCCTAGACCACATGGACTTTACAAAGGGGTCTTAACCCCCAAAGAGGCTATATTTAAAACCGCGGCACAGACAACTAAATCCCCAAACACAAATTCGGACATTGAATGCTACAGGCCACCATCATGGTGCTGCAAAGGACCCATGCAGAGAAAAAGAGTGGGCGTAATGTCAGCCTTTAACAGTTTTGCTGATCTTATCACCAAGATAATACAGGCTTAGATTGGTCAGAAAAAGGGGGCCAATGGCTAGAGAAATGGGAACGGGGAAGGGCTGAACACAGGAATTTGTGGGTTGTTCAGGTGAGGACAGAGGTGGTGGAGGTGACAGACCGAGACACCAGTAGGAGGAAAGAAGGAGCAGCATAATGTGGAGGTGATTTCTGGATAAGGTGGGGCATTGGTTAGTTACTGCAAGTGGTGCTGCGGCGTGAGTGTGCTTGATAGTGTGACAAGTAGAAACAGGTGAGATAGTGTAAGAAGTGTTTGTGAAGTGTATGTAACTGAATGAAAGGAGTGTGAATGGGTAGCAGGTAGGTAAAGTTAGAGTAGTTGTGTGTAGGATTGAGTTGTATTGTCGAGAACAGGAGTTGTAGTGAGGATGAGGGGATTTGTAGTTTGGAGGAGCTGAGTAGTAGTGTGGAGGAGGGAGTTGCAGTGCGAAGGTGTGATTAGTACAGTGGGGGAGACAGTTGTAATGTGAAGGATGGAGTAGTAGAGTTAGGGAGGGAGTAGGAGTGTGGAGTGAACTTTGAAGGATGGAGGCAAGGCCTGGAGGAGCAAAAGACATCAGAGGGATAGAGGAGAAGACGGAATAGTGAACAGGTGGGTAGAGTTGGAGGAGGGAGTGAAGTGAAAGTTAAGGAGAGTGAGAGGAAAACAAGAATGTGGTAAAAGGAGACTGAATCAGCCAGGGTGTCTAATTTAATTGTTTTGATTGTTTAAAGCACAGGCTTAGCTCGAGAGCAGCAGAGCGCTGTTCAGGGTGTGGGTAGGCAGCATTTGGGCTGGCATCTTTTAAGAGTAGCACAGTACTGTTTAATAGAAACCTTTGAACCGTCAATAAGACTTGGAGTGTTAATTGTGCCTTATGTGATATTTTTAAATCAAAAACCAATTCAAATATTAAATTTAACTTTATGGGTACCCCAATTGTAAAACAAAGTGTCGTAAAGTCATTGAGGCTTAACTTGAGAATTTGGCAGAAGGATACTGAACTTGTATTACTAGAAAAAGTGCTTCAACGCATTGTGGAAGTGAAGAATATTATCAGTGCATCTAATATTCAGATGATATTTTTTCTAAGCCGGGGTGACTTGAGTAGAAAAGGTTTTGCCTTCTTTGCGGGGGAAGTGATAGAGCAGCACTGCAGTTCTGCCATAGGTTTATGCAAGTGATCTCCAAAAATGTAGGAATCGCCATGATCAATGCACCTGGGAGGCCGGTTTCCTTGCATTCTTTTCCTATGATCTTGTAGTTGTGATTCACAGAACAGTTCTGCCATTCAAGTCTGACCTCGGGTGTGATCTATTTGGGGTTCTCTCATGGATACAAATTAAAGAAGGTGACTACCTTCAGGTTGTGACTTAGAAAGCTGTTAAATTGGCTTGATAAACTAGGTTATCGCAGAATTACTGGTCCAATATATGAAACCTATGTTAAATTGTGAAGTTATTAATAATGTAATGGAGCACAGTGCACAGTGTTTACAATTGCAAACATTTGCCTCATGATATCCGAATTCCTGTTGATCAACCCTGCAAAATGTCAGTTTGTAATTGTGAGTGGTAATTAATGGATCACATTGTTTGAGAGAAAACTAATCCATATAACCTCTTTCCTTTCTTCTTAATATGTGTATTGTTTTAGAATACAGGTCAAGGGAGAGAAACCACAAGGTCGCTCCTGGCACACGTTGACTCCCATAGGCGATGATCAACTGTTCTTATATGGCGGACTTAGCCCTGAAAGTATTCCCCTCAGTAAGTTTATAATATTTTTCTTCATTAAGATCACACTTTGTAGCTTCAGTAGAGCAATATATCTACAAATGCCTACTTGCACGTTCAGTTAAAAGAAAAAAAAAATCCTAAAAGTACATTAAATAAGCTCCAGTCCTTCAATTAACTTCCTTGAATGGAAGAATCTAGGGTTCAGTAATTGCATTAAAGAAGAGTGTTGGAGAGCCACAAAAAATGATATACAAATTTAGATCTTTGAGGGTAGATGGCATTGAATTATTATTTTTTTAAACTGTTTTTATTAAATTTAAGTTACATACCAAACAACACAACAGGGTCCCAGTATCCAGGACATAGAGTTCACCCAGTGGTGTAGGGTAGGAGCCGCAGCCGCTCCCCAGGCACGGGCCACTAATGACCTGGCGACCACGGAAGCCATGCTCACCAATCGTTTATCGCTGTTAGATCGAAGATCCACCAATGCCAGCAGCCAAGTTTCAGGAGTGAATGGGATCGAATCTTCAATCATCTTTCCCATAGCGTCTGCAACGGCCCCCGAAAAGGGTTGAATAAGAGGACAAAGCCAAGCCACATGGAAGAAGTCAGCCATAGACTGCTGGCATCTTTTACATTTCGAAGACCTCAGTGGGAATATTTTGTGCAAAGACAAGGGAGAGTGGTAAAGCTGATCTAGAAACTTATAATGAATCAGGCGATATCTGCAATTAATGGAGATTAATTTGGACTGACCCAGAACACCCCATTGTGTCTCCATTAGAGATCGTGTTAAGCAGCCTTCCCATTTAGATCTATATTGGGATGATGAGGGGACACTAACAATCTAGCCATACCATACAGAGATGAAACCGCCCTTTTAGAGGACGCCGAGTTTGTAGCATACTCCAAAATTGGGGAGACTGGCGCCAAGGGGAAATCCGGCCATCTCGACCTCAACACCTCGCGAAGACGAAAGTACAACAGCATAGTGAGCGGAGACCAGTCGCCCTGGGACTTAAGTTCCTCCCAAGTTATGAATATACCATGCGGTACAACATCCCCCAACGTGGAGATACCCAAGGCCTGGAATGCTGAATTAAATATATGTTTGAATGTGAGGGGGATCCCACGGACCCTGTAAATAGCCAGAAGCCGGGAAGACCACGGACCCAGACCTGCCCACTTCGTCAATTGATCCCAGGCCCTCAACGTAATCTCGAGGGGTTGGACCTCCGCCTTTACATGACGCTCCCGGACAGCCCAAAGAAAGCCCCGCAAGTCGTTGGTCTGTGCGATGGCCCTCTCGAGGTGGGAGTGAGGACAACCTTCCGAGGGAGACCACCACCAAGTTGAGTATTGGATCTGAGCAATAAGATAAAGGAAAAGATTAGGGACCTCGAGCCCCCCATGGGCATACGTGCAGCATAGCGTGGATAAAGATACGCGAGAACGTTTCCCTGCCCTTATCAGTTTGGACATTAGAGCGCTTATACGTTTCCAAAAGGAAGTGGCGGCCAAATTGGGACGTTATTAAAAACATATAATAATTTCGGCAAGATAACCATTTTAGACAGATGCGGGCCGCTTGAGACAAGGGAAGTCATATCCACACATCTAACTTGTGCTCCAAAGGTTGTAGGGCAGTGATGTACTTTTCCTCGAATAATCTAGTAGGAGAGGTGGACACTTTTATGCCAAAGTAACGAATTCCCCGTGGACACCATGCAAAGGATACACCGACATCCTGAGCGGAGACCCCAGGAGTGATTGGAAGAACTTCGGATTTAAACCAGTTTATTTGTAGGCCAGAAATAGCCCCGAAAGCAGATATCTCCTCCATCACCAGTTGTAAATTAAGCCGAGGGTATTTTACATATAACAGCATGTCATCCGGAATGAGGGAGACAATGGATACATGAGAACGGTAGTCACACCACGATGGGAGTGGAACTCCCTCAGGGCACAGGCCACCGGCTCAATAGCCAGAGCGAACAAGAGAGGGGAGAAGGGACAGCCCTGCCTAGTCCCCTGGGTAGGATAAATAGGAGAGGACTGAACTCCGTTTGTGTATACCAGAGCACGAAGGGGCTGAATACAACAACTTGGTCCAGTGAAGAAACACGTTACCCTCGCCCAAACGCCAAAGGACTTCGAACAGAAAAGGCCACTCCACCAAATCAAATGCCTTCTCCGCGTCCAAAGCCACCGCGGCGATAGGGACGTCCGGGTTCACGTTATGAATTAATGTAAACAGCCTACGCAAATTATTTTGTGTCAACCAGCCAGGAATAAATCCCACTTGGTCCGGAAGAATCAGAGCGGGCATATGAGGAAGGAGCCAGTCCACAAGTAGCTTTGTGAAGATTTTATTATCCGTATTTATCAAAGACAAGGGGCGATGAGATTAACACTTCCTAGGGTCCTTGTTGGGCTTAAGCAGTACCGTGATCAAGGCCGTCCTAGTGGATTCCGGCAGTACCCCGGAGGAGGCAGCCTCCTCAAACATAAATGAGGAATGAGTAAATCAGGGAAAGCTTTATACAACTCGGCCGTAATCCTGTCCGTACCGGGGGCCTTGCCATTCGGGAGCGACCAAATTATGCCACGAAGTTCATCCACATTGGGGGGAACATTGAGAAGCGCCCCGACCTCTGAATCAAGCCAGCCCAGGGCTACCCTATCAAGATACTGCGCAATGACATCGTGACCAGCCCCCCCCCACGAGTGGAATACAGCTCCCAGTAGAACTGGTGAAATACCCCGTTTATCCCCACCACGTCTCTGAAAGGCTCCCCAAACGGTTCTCCTGCCTTATGGCCCAGGCAAGGGTCCTACTCGGGCGATCACCCTCCACAAATCTCGCTGCCAACACTGGGCCCCCCAGGAACCTCTTCTCGCTATCCATTAATGAACAAATTTCTCGTTTCTTTGCCGAAAGGTCAGCATGAAACGTGGGTGAGTCGGACACCCCTAGAAGAAGCTCCAGATTTTTAATTTCCCCTTCCACCCGGGCAATCGCCCGGCGAATGTCTTTCAGGACCCCTCCCTCCTGAGATATACACCAACCCCGCAAGTAGACCTTAAAAGTCTCCCACAGGACACCGGGGGCTAGAGACAGAGCCCTCATTTAACTGAAAAAATTCTGCAATGGACCGGCGCAGGTCCTCCCGAAACGCCCCATCTTCCAGAGCCCAGGATCTAAACCTCCAACGAAGTTGTCTAGGGGGGGAAGGGGGACCTCTAAGCCTCACTAGTACCGGGGAGTGGTCTGACACTGACAGAGTGCGAGGAAGAATCACTGCACCCTCTGCCACCCGAGACAGCTCTGTGGACAGAAAAATATAGTCAATTCTAGAGGAACTCCTGTGTACACCCAAATAAAATGTATATTCTCAGGCGTTTGGATGATGCCAACGCCAGATATCGACCAGAGAGTAATCTGAGGCTATGGAATTCCATGTTTGAGCAGCCTGGGTAAGTGGTCTAGGAGCTGGTGTTGATCTGTCTAGCAAGGCCGAAAGGGATGGTTAAATCTCCCACCCAAACCACATCATAACCCGGGAATGTCCAGAGGTGTTCCGAGCAAGAAAGGAAAAACTTGGGGTGGTCATAATTAAGGCCATACATACTTACAAATATAACAGGCCAGGTCGCAATCTCTCCAGCCACAAGAATAAAACGACCCTTGTTGTCCAAAACCTGCTTGTGCAGTTTGAATTCCAAGGTTCGGTAAATGTATATTGCCACCCCCCGGGAATGGGACGAGTAGGAAGAGCCATATCTATGTACACCCCACCCAGACAAGGCCGGGGGATTGTGATCCCTGCCTATATGAGTCTCCTGTATGCATAGGACATTAACATGATGATTTCGGACAAAGTTAGAAATGAGGCGCGTCTTTTTAGCATTGGTGAAACCCTGAATATTCCATGTAAGTAGAACTATCTCAGAATTGGCCGGTGTGCGAGTACCCAGTGAGGTGGTCACTGTTTGTGCAAATCAAAAAACAAATGGACATTCCTGTGACAAAAAGAGGAACTCCCAATAAAGGACTGCAGACATTTTGAAAAACTTGACGCAAACAAAGGCATACATGGCTCGGAAGGGAAAGCCCACCCCCATCCCCCTTAACCTGGGAACCAGCAAACATACCCCCCGAACAATTGAAAAACCTGAGCAAAACCCATTCCACCCCCCACCCACACCAGAAACCCCAACCTACCGGCCAGCAAGCCCCACCCCCTAACCCCATACCAAGTAACATACAACCTCACAAAACGTAGGTGCCGCTGGGCATGTGGGGCGCCGGTGGCCACTGAACCTCCTAGAAGCAAAGGCTATTTTACCATATTAAAAAACCACATCGGAAATAACTCAATACATAACAGGGACCAAGAATTGCACAGAAAGGCCCCAAGGTTCTCCAGGGGCCCCGCTAGCGGGGCGCAGGCGCGCAAAGGACATCATCAGCAGGCAACTGGTCAGGATGACTGTCGAGGGGAGGACACCACATCCGGGAGTTCTGAGGCAAATCGCTCCGCCGACTCCGCAGTTGTTAAGAATAATGTCTTCCCCTGATAGACGACTCTTAGCTTTGCGGGATACATCATATAATAGCGGATATCCTTCTTGTGCAAAGTATTTTTCACCGCCAAGAAGGGCTTCCTCATGTCCTGCACTTGTTGACTAAAATCCGGGAAAAGTCTAATCGTAGCAGACCCCCACCGGAGGGACTTTTTCTCCCTGGAAGCACGGAGCAAGATATCCCGGTCCCGGTAGTTGAATGTATGGGCTATGATGGCTCTCTCTGGTGCCCCCGGGGAGGGGGCCTCTCCACCAAGAAGCGGTGGGCTCGCTCCACCATGAACACGCTTGTAACAGGGGGGTTGTCAAGGACCTCACGGAGCTGTTTCTCCACAAATTCCTCATTGTTATCGATGGGGGTGGATTCGGCGACCCCTGTGATCCTGATATTGTTTCTTCTGGACCAGCCCTCCGAATCGTCATTCTTGGCCACCACTTTTTTCACCGTTTGCTGGGGAGACGCCACCTCCCGTTGAAGCACCGCGACCCTATCCTCCCCCTCACTGATCCGGCGCTCCGCCTTGGACATCCTCCCACACAACTTTTCGATCTGTACAGCGGAAACTTCCACCTTGCAAGTTAGTGCATCAATTTTTGCACCTGGGCTGTCTGTGCTGCCCTTCAGCACTAACAAAGTCTGATTAAGGGCCATAAGGTCAAATTGAGAAGAGCCCGCAGCAGGCTCCTGCTGCGAGGAGTCAGACCTAGCATATTGGGCCATTCTAGCCTGTTTCATCTGGTTGCCCATTCCGGGCACCAAGGGTATTTCCGGTCCGTGCACAGGCTGACACGCAGGATAAAACAATGCCCCACGCAGCGTCCAGAAGAAGGGCAATAATTGCAACTAAGCCGGACTATCTAATACACCCCCCTTGAGAGGGCACTCACCAGGCTGGACGGGGAGAGCAGAGGGGTAGGCGGCCGCTGATCAAATATCCCACCAGTGTGCCACCAAAGGGACTGCACCAGGACCAGCAGCTTCTTGATGAAGATTAATTGGAGGCACGTGAACCACCCTCACTCAACGTTCACAACCACCAATCAAAACCAAGGAGTCCCCAGGAACAAACTGGAGGGATGCTGGACCACAAGGAAAAATGCATTACTATGGCCCACACGTTGCAGTCCGGAGATCCAATACACAGTCCTCCCATCGTCAAAAGGGAAAAAAAGGGGGGGGGGGGAGCAGGGCTATTGGTAACAGAAAGCAGGCCGTTCAAATTTGCAAATCACAGGTCCAAACCTTGAAGTCTGTAGGCCAGCAGCGTATGGAGCCCTACACACAATGCCCCTCCACCAGGTAGCAAGCATAATAGAAGGAAGGGGGAGACAAACCCAGAGAGATCGCAGCAGGAGCCCCCAGGTGCCGCAATCCCGGGCCGCCCACCCCCGCCCCAACAACAGAAATGCCCCGGGCCGCCACCCGCCTCACCGCACTTCAGATTGCCAGGCCAGCGGGGTCGGGTGGGGGAAGAGGAGCCACACAGGGCCACAGCCGCGTCGAGCCGGGGGCGAGACGAGCTGCGGACGCGGCTCCATCAGGGATACTGAAAGTGTGCAGTGGCAGCGGGACTGCCCGCGCTGCTTTGCCAAAGATGTGGCCGCTCCTTCAGGCCCGGCCAAGACCCGCAGCCCCCAGCGCCACTAGAGGAGCTTTAGCTCCGATCCACCAACAGGAGTCCGCCCGGGATCCAGGGATGCAGCGGGGGGTGAGCCGATCCGTCGCCCTAGGAGAAGGGCCAGAGAACTAGGCAGACCGCAGTGCGGGAGGGGAAGCCTGCCTAGCAGACAACCGCGGTGTCAGTGATACCGACCGAATGCTGCACAGCGTTCACAGGTCCGCGATGGCTGGCGACAACAGATTCCCACTCAGCAAGCAATCCGACGTTCCACAGTGTCCTTATTTCAGCCCAGCAAACGCTAGAGCCGCAGGATTTCCACCATATGTTAGAGCCAGTGCAGGAGAACTCACAGGCTGCGGCCATCTTGCAGCGCGCGTAACAGCGCCCCCCCAGATGGCATTAATTTTTCCAGCATGTTCAAGTACGCCCTGCTTTCATGGCATAGTCAATTTTGTTTTACTGTTGGGGAAAGGATGTCAGCGAATGTTTCACAGAAAAGGTCTTGGTATGTGTTCGCCGATAAGCACACCTGCAGACAGAAGGTGCAAAACTGCCTTGTGCTTTACCCTTATCCCTCATCAAGTACATAGGTTAGAACAGCCCCATGATATACCCATCACCTAGTCCGCTAACGCCTAACTGACTTTAGAGTGTACCACCCACTCTACAAATACTCATTCCATTCACTGTGACAAATCGTGGGATTCAGCGACTTCTACGCAGGGTGCGCCTTTCCCTGAGCCTGCTACCTTCTACCCTCCTTAGGGGTAGAAGGAATCAGGACCTCACCAGGAGAGACTCCCCTGCCCCCTTAGGGATAAGGAGTCTCATTCTGATGAAGAACTCTCTAAATCACTCATCTGCTTTCCTTCATCAACAACTTCTACTGAAAGGAGTTCAGAAGAACAAGCTGATGTTTGTTATTGTCATATAGAAAAGTAAATCTGAAAAGCAGTATTGGTTTAATACCGAGAAGATGATGATCATGCAATAATACTGAATACTCGGACAACAGAAAAGAAGTACTTTGACGCTCTGCCAGCGAAGACCCAGCAATACATCATAAATCAAGGAGGAGTCCTGAATAAGAGAAAAGCCTGGGAGTTTCAAGTCAGCTGTGCGAGGAGAGTTAAACAAGACCAGGACATACAGTTCCCAAAACCGCAGGGACACAAGCATGCAGACGCTGCCTGGGGAAGACTCAAAGCAAGAGAAACTGAGTGAAGGAAACATCAGAGAAGGAACCCAGCCTGAGGTGGTGGTGTGGCCGAGAGTTGGTGAACTGCGGAGTCCAGCAACAAACAGCAAAACCCCTTACGCAACCACGATACGGAATGGGTGTAACGAAGGGGAGAAGTACACCAGAAAGGAAGAAGCCAACCTGACAATCCAAATAAAGGTTCCCATCCTGACCGCAGGCCTGGTGACGCTGACCCTGTGAGAAAAAGGTAATGTGCAAGGCGGGAGACCCGGCAGGGGATCCAAGCTGAGGCTGAGTGGTCGGTAACCAGTTTAAACTTTCGTCCCAATAGGTAATATCTAAGATGGATAATGGCCAACTTGATGTCGTTTTTTTTCACGTGGGAATAATTTGGGACTGGTGTATAGTATAGGGTGTTCTAGTCCGTTGCAAATTTGGGACAGGACGGCTCCTAACTCTGTAAGAGGGGCGTCTGTCTGAAGCACAGACTCTTTCGAGAAGTCGACTACCTTTAAGATTGAGTTTTGGCATAATGTCTGCTTTAAGATGTTATAGCATCATCATTACAATGGAGTTTCAGGTTTATCTGTTAGCCGGGCTGTTTTATCCGAATAGTTAGGGATAAACCTACGGTAATATCCTATTAGACTAAGGAAAGCCCTAAATTGGGAGTATCCAAGACAGCCTTTACCTTTTCACGTTGGGTTGTACATTCTCATTCCCTACGAAAAACCCAAGGTATTTCATGGATGATTGGGCCAATTTGCATTTAGCTAGATTAGCAGTTAGGCCAGGAGATTCCAAGATGGTGGCTGCAGGTACGAGACGTGCATGAGTGGCTCTCCTGCCAGGCCGCAACAATAAAGAATGAAAATAAGCTTTGGAACTGGTCGACAATGCTGCTTTCTTCCGAATAATCTTCTGCGGGGGGTGCTAAGCCGGATTCACCGGCCCGGGGAGAATCTGCCGTGGAAACCCTGAGAAGCAAGGTATTGGGAGGATTTGCAAACCACCATCCGACAACGGCCTGGCACCAGCAAGGACGCGGAAGAACGCAGGAGCAACAGAGAGGGGCGCAGCTATCCTTATCCACCCCTCCAGCGGAGTGGACAAATCCCGGAGCCACTATTGAAATGCAAACAGGAAACTTACTGAAGCGGCGGAGGCATCAGACGGACGGCGGCAACTAAAACAAAGACCTGCACCTGAGGAAGCAGCGTGCCAACCCCCACACAACAGGTACATGAAGGCGGCCTGCCAAAACAAGTGAGAAGCACCCGACCGACATAGCCCGCTTGCCGGCTAAAAGAGAGGTGAAGACCAAGGAGACACGGAAGGCCACCAGCAGTTTGGTCTCCCACACATCCACTACGGCAGGGATCTCCAAAACCCTCACCACTGTGTGTCAAGGAAGAGGCGACGGCTGGGTAGAAGGGGCCACCTTCTCACACCATCTGATACTGAGAAGCAGGTACACGGGGGCACGGAACACAATCCCAGGCAGGAATACAAACGAGGCTCCGCCCGATGTGTAAAAGAAGACCGGAGAAGATCACAGGGACTCCAGACGGGGACCTCAAGCACACGGCTTCCCTCAAATATGGGCGAAAGGGAGAAAGACCGAAAGCGACCCCCAGTAGATGCGCGCCTGCTCCCAGAGAAAGCAGCAGAGAGTAAGCGCTGAACGAAGCAGCGTCCAGGCGGTAAGAAGGGGGCTTTGAAAGAGGGGAAGGGGATAACATAAAAAAAACACACAAAACAAGGTGGCCCTCAAGTGATGCGGAGGTCAGGCTACAGAACCCTGAGCCCCCCCCCCCTTCATTTTTTCCACGAACAAAACATGCGGGGGATCTTGAATAGAACAACAAGGACAATCAGCCCCCTCACAAGATGACAGTATCCCCCCTTGCCCACCACTCAAAGAGGAAAACTCCCATAGAGAAGACTCCACGGGATGAGTCTGGAAGGGAGTGCAGCGCACCAGGGACGTAGCTCCTACAGGTTGTCCTCATAAGTACCACGATCCAAGGAGTGAAGTGAGGGACCTAGCATAAGGCGTACAAGGCTCTTGAAACCGATCAAATACCCAGAAGGAGGAATCCGCAAGAGAGGAGACTGGGTCCCCAAAACCAAGACCCCATGGCCCCCTAACGCCCCCAGAATCAGGGGGAGGAGTGGACGCAACCAAAAGGGGATGAGCAGACATACTCGCCATTCCCCATAACATCCACACTCTGAAACAGGGTCACAGGAGACAACTGAAACGTGGCCCCCCGAACAAGGAGAAAAGGAGAAGCTAGAGAATCAGCAATAGGATGCATTGCGGATGCATTACGGACAAGAGGGAGTGGATACAACAGATGGAGTGGATACAACAGATGGAGTGGATGGAACAGATGGAGTGGATGGAACAGATGGAGTGGATGGAACAGATGGAGTAGATGGAACAGATGGAGTGGAACAGGTGGATTGAATAGAACAGATGGAGTGGACAGAGTGAATAGAACAAATGGACTGGATGGAACTTGTAGAGTGGATGGAACTTGTAGAGTGGATGGAATGGGCGGAGTGAACGGAACAGATGGAGTGTTCAAGCGCATAACTGATAACCACCATATTACATCACCATGCTTACTCTCTCCTATACACCAACACTCAACTAGAACACAGCAATACTATGACACATTTGGTATAGCTGTTCTCATACTAACACCGGCCACATACTCCCCCATCATCCTAACTAAACATCAGCTGAGCACACCGCCAGCTTAAGCGTCTCCTCAGGCCCAACGCAGCCACAAAACAGTCTGGGCGTCATCACTCCAGAATGAACACATATCCCTGACCTCCCAACCGCTACACCTACCGCTAAGAAGCAGATATCGTGCAACTGCCACATGGCTGCACACATATCGGGTGCACACACGCACCTTATGACTCTATCTTTCTCTACTGATTTTCCAAGGGCGTTCAACCTACCAGCGCTTTGAGATCATACCAATGATACATAAGGCGCTATATAAATGCCAAGTAACATAACATAACAAGCGACACATAAGCAGGGACTTCTCCCAACGCATTCCAATCAGATAATATGCCGGTCACGCCTCAGCCAAGGACAGACGGCCGCATGAGTGTAGGTCCTGACCACTCCTCCCATCCCCATCTTCAAGGACCAGCCAGCGACGAGGAAGGGACTCACTCGTAGGATACAAAACTTCAAAGAAAGCTCAGGCCTTGTGAACCCACCGAAGGCAGCTAAAGGGGGACAATGACAATCGGGTTGCGGGTCCCAGGGAAGAAGGAGAAATAGGGGCAGAGTGAGGCAAGCGGCAAAGCTAAAAAGAGTAGATGTCCAAATCAAGAGGAAAAGGGGTGCCGGCGACCCCACAGACTCAGACAGGACTCAAGCCTGATCCAGTTGTGGACTAGTGCTACCTCCTCGAGCAACAGAGAATCCTAGGAGATTTGGTGTCTGAACAGAATCCGACTCCCACACACGCAATGGCGGCCACAAAGGAGGATATGCAAAATTGGTTTAAAGACCTCCAGGAAAAATTCATGACCACGGACCAGGATCAGTTTGCACCAATTAAAGATTAAATGAAGCAAGAGGTCCAGGAATTAAGGAAAGATGTAGCCAAATTAGAGCAACGCACGGACACCCTGGAAAGGGTGGTCCAAAATGTTGAGGAAGAAGCACAGCAAAGTAACGATACGCAAGAGCACCTGGTGCACCTCACACACAATCTAGAACTACAATGTGAGGACCTGGGAAACCGCTCCCGCAGGTCGATCACTCTGATTAAAAACATGGTAGAGTCAGTGGAAGATAAAGACCTCAAGGAAGCCGTGCAGCAAGTATTTAAAGATATTTTGGCAACTGAGGACGGAGAGGAAATCCGGATAGACTGGATCCGTAGGATGGGCCCACGAAGGACGGGAGAACCGGGTGCACGCCCATGTAGCGTTCTGGTCGCCCTAGCCTCCTACCCTCAGAAGGAACAGATACTACGGAAGGCAAGAGTAATGAACCACATTAGAATGAATGTGTAGACATTCAGTTGTTCCAGGATCTTGCCCAAGTGACGCTGCAAAAAAGACGGGAGATGGCTCTGGTGGTGAAAGATCTGGTAGAGAAACAGATAAGATGTAAAAGGTACTTCCCTTTTGGTCTCCTCTTCGCATGGGAGGGCAAACAGCACAGAGTGACCACCTGCGAGGAAGGGATGCATATATTAAACATCGGAGAAGAAGAGAGACAGAGAAACACGTGTCAAGTGAAGGACCGCAAAGAAGTCCATGGGAATGGAAGACGATATATCCCAGAAAGAAACATTACAGGAATAAAAAATTAGATGTAAGACTGGGCGCCCCCCAACGGGCAGGGACATAAGCCTCCTGTCAAGGGACACAAAGCAATTAACAGACTGGCGGGATGAGTCAACCGTTCCAATGATTATTTAGCAGCAGCGGCCTGGCCGGGGACCACCATCGGCCTCCAGGTGAGAACACAGAGGAAAATGTGAGGTTTAGGATTCCCCATGAATTTACTCCAGAGTACACAGAGGGCCAGGAGTGTTGGGCACTGCTTCCAAGCATCCTTAGGTCCCTGGACCCTCCTCGGGACAGTTCTTTGGAAGTTGAAGGTTTTGCAAGTTGGGAGGTTGCGGGGAGGAGATGGGTAAAGGAAGGGAACCGGGGAAGAGGAAGGGCCACAGAGACAGGATAATGGGAAGGAACGCCCCAAAAAAATAAACAGGGATGGGAGGGCTGAAATTACTAATGTTTAATGTGAGGGTTCTAAACACCCCAGTAAAAAGAAAAAAGGTGGGAAATGTCCTCAGCGGGGATAGATACGACATAGTAATGTTACAAGAAACTCACATCAGATCAAAAGACAAAGCGAAACGTCTATGGGGATATAGACACACTATACAATCCAACGCGATAGAAAAAAAAGCGGGGGTCCTCTTAGCATTCCACAATAACTTGAAGATACAGGTACTGGACACAATGATGGACAAAATGGGGGATACCTCTTCGCAAACACGACACTCGAAGGGTACCCACTAACCCTAGCCGCAATATATGCCCCAAATGTGGGACAGGATATCCTCATGAGGGAAACACTGAGAAACCTAGAAGACTTCGCAAAAGGAAAGGTAGTTCTGGGAGGGGATTTAAATCTAGCCTGGCAACCCAACATTGACAGGAGTAGCAAGGGACACCAGGGTAAGGGGGGTCCCCACAAACCACCTGCGTCATAAAATGGGTAACCTGGCGCTCTGTAATGTATGGAAGTGGAGTATTGGCGAGTGTTGGCTGCAAGCTGCATGATCCCATACGGTCTGTTTTCAGTGGCTGTGGTGACTAAAGCTGAGAAGGAGAAGCTGCAAGGGGAAATCTTAAAACTCGCCTCCTCTGCGAACGCAGAGTGTTGGCTGCAAGCTGCGTGATCCCATAATGTCTGTTTTCAGTGGCCGTGGTGACTAAAGCTGAGAAGGAGGAGTGGCCAGGGGAAATCTTATAACTTGCCTCCTCTGCGAACGCGGAGCAATCGTGGAGTGTTGGCGAGTGTTAGCGAGGATGTGAGGACGCACTCAGTCTGAGGAAATCAGGCTCCCTCTGCTTCCTCTGCTACGTGGGGAGCAGCGCTACTGAGGGGGAGTGTCATTAAGATCAGAAGCATGGACCCAGTGCTACAACAAACTGAGTCGGAGCCTTGGAACTCTCTTGTGAAACCAGGTAAACCTGGTAAGTCGCAGGTATGTAAACAAACTCCTGACAAACTGATAGAAAATAATCCAGTTGACTCCGGAATAGTGGCGGGCGAGATATGCGATGTACACAAACTGGAAGTGGAAACATTAAACCAAGGGGGAGAGGGGAGGTTAACTGCATTACAGACTATGCCGTCGCACTTTGAATGTGATAATCGGGACGAGCACCACCCATTATATTGAAGAAAGAGACACTTGCTTGGTCCGGCCGCAAGAGGCTGTACTGTCTGTTACAAACAATGAAAATAAGGTGCAAATCAGTCCTGTGCTGGAGAGAGAGAAGGCGGGGAAGGAACCCATACACAAGGGATTATGTTAATATAAAGGACGTGCGGTAGGGTTGATGTGAAGGAGATAAATATGCCAAATGGAACGTGTCCTTCTGCTCAACCACAATCAAGACTTAATTTAAACAACTCAAAAGATCAAATTGCACTTGCTGATAGGACAATTAACGTCAATCAGTATGAGTGGCTAAAATCTAAGGATGTATGCATAGCGACATTAGCCCAATTTGGAAAAGGGAGCAAAGGTGCCTATAAGATTGGTAAAACGGGAAGAACTGTCTGGAAGCCAGCTCGTCTCAACCCTTATGAAGGCTTTAAAACTCATACATCCTTCCATGGTCTAACTAAACATGTAACTGGTTCTAAACCACTCACGCAGGCCGCCAGAACCTGTAGTACTATGCCGGCATCACAGGTATTACAGGCAGCACAAGGAGGGATATGCAACGAGATTTTGGACCAATTAACACTGGAGACATCATGGACGATGGAAGCTGAACACATCCCGCGACTCCAATGACGAAACACAAAAGAAGGGCCTTTGCCCGTAGATTTTCGAGAAATTGTGGACTCTTCCTGTGACAGCAGTCACCATAGGACAATCACGTGGTGGCAGGCCGGCTTATAAAAAATGAGAACTTGGACTAACAACTAGTTCCTTGAACATCCGGCAGGGCAAAAGAGGAAGGTATGAAAGTTCAGATGAACAAGATGCAAGTTGTGTATTAATCAAAGATACAGCGACCCAGACAATTCGAACATCTATCACAAAGGAAGTGGCCACGATCCTATATCTGGCCTATACAATGACCAACAGACTGATACCAACTTTGTTCTAGTTTCTACTCTGGCAACAATACTTGCCCGTTTTATGAAGCTGCATGAGAAAATGTCAGACCAAATGAAGGACCAAACTACCATGCTGGCAATGTTCCATTCTAAAATGATTTACGTGGAAGGGTTTGTTAGAGGTTTGCAAGCCAATTTGGACAATAGCACAGCAAAAGTCGCAAGTCTACTACATAACATACTGGACCCCATAATTAGGGAAAAACAACATAGGACCCTGTCAAGGGACTTTGAATCCTCATTAACACAACAACCATTTAGTACACGTAACATACAACAGATTTGCTCGACAACCCAAACCGACCATGTGAATCGTTCACATGATCAGCTGGGATACTAGAAACAACAAGCCAATTTATACATTGAGGCCTCAAGTACAACTGAAATTCAAACGCTGGACGGACCATCGACGGCCAACTCAACTGGGACTTTACTCAGAAGGCCTAAAGATAAGGAGAACTTGCAAACTACAAGTGATACAGTAACAGAGACATCCTCATTGGTCGCTGAACCAATACACCAGAGGTCAACAACAACGGACTCTCGTCCAATAAATTCACAAAATTGTGACCTAACAGTGGAAGGATTAGAGGGATAGCAAGATCACAAATAACATATCAGCTGACATTTGATTGCTTGCTCAAAATGTGACATTTTTTTCAAAATCGGCAACCACACATGTAAAAGAGAAACAAATACAAAGCAAGTAACCTTAAATCTAGCTAATCCAACGATAAAAGTTGGTTGCAAAAGTAACCAATTAAGTGATAAAAAAACAAAATATCAACCAGCCAAACTTAACATAAAATCGAATGGAAATAGATAATTTATTAAAAATAGCACCTTACCGGCGAACGATGGACGAGTGGTAAAAAAGGATGCTACAACGAAGTCTACACCATCTGTCCTTGAACCTAAACAAAGGTCGATCCACCAAGTCATGTGGGAGCCATCTAAAACGACCCTGGTTGAAGACCAGGAAGGGTCAATTGACTTGTTGGATCTGTCAACCTATACCATCTTGGAGAATGACTGGGAAGAGAGAACGTCATCGGAAATTGAAGATTTAACTCAAGAACCTGCTTCATCGGATTCAGAAGGATCAAGTGAGGACAATGAAGACTTTAAGATGGTCTAAGAGGTCGGTTGATCCAATGGTTCTTTAACAAATGAGAAGGAAACTTATAAATCCCAATAGCCAACACAAGAACATTAAGCTATCCCTAGAGGAAAGGTTTAAGCTACTGAGAAAAAGTGAACAGGCTACTGCAGTCGCTACAAACGTAAAGCCTTCTCATGCATGTTCTTGTCCGACCAAGAGTGGACCACAGGATACAAGACAGCGAGATAGCAGTCAACTCCTGATGAAGGGAGATATGTCCAGCGCCTTACAAATGATTGAGGAACATAACCATGCAGCTGTGATAACACAATCAAAGCAAACACAGCTCAATATTTTTCCATCTACGGAGGGCGAAGTCAGACCACAAGAGCTGAAGATCCAATACTGCTCAGCTGCTGAGGACACGAGTTGGCAGAAAAAGCAGTATAGGATCTCGCCCTTGAAAATTGTACAAACTAGGGGGACCCGGGTATCCTCAACTAATGGACAAATGTCACAGGAAAGGGAACATGAAGATGAAGTCTACCTCTCTTGAGGATAACAGGCCAAATAAAACGGCCACATCATTGCTATTAGAAAGGATGTTAACAATAAATGATGTTCTGGTTTTAAATGGGGCCAATGTCATCAGGCTTCTCCATCTTATTCCTTGTTGGAGACCTTTCACCCCAAATGATCTATTAACACTTGAATTTCCAGTAGAGGAAAGGACGGACAGGGTAATTTTACATCTGACCACCCCATGGATAACTAAACTTTTGTTGCATGAGGCGGTCCAACTAAGACCGTTGGTATTCGATCTTACTGAGTATTCAGTGGAACAATCAGAACTACAGCCAATCCCTCAATCAAACCTAAATCAACCAAGGGGCTCTCTGCCGAAAGACAGTAATGCAAGAAGGTCAATTGAACAAGAACCCAACAGGCGAAGTACTGTGCGGTTGGCCATACCAGGAGGCATACAAAACGAATTGGGCAAATCAGTGAAAGGAAAACATGGAGACGAAATGGCTGGCAAACCTTTTGGCTGAAAAAAAGGATAGACAATAACGCCAAACTGGCACTGATGACGGGGAAAGTAAGGTCACATGTTGGAATTCTTGGGGCTTTGCTCACTTGTTTTTCGAATGAAGATCTCTTTGTAACAAAATACGACCTACTCTCCCTTCAAGAAACTTGGTTGAGGGAACCCACGTTGTTAGACGGCTACACGATATATTTTAACCCAGCCATTAAAGGTACAAAAGGAAGACCTATGTCTGGATTAATGATTGCAATTAATAAACAGCTCCAATTAATCATAATTGAAGAACTTAATCCTAGCCCATTTATTCAAGTCTTGGTGGGAAGATTGCCTGTTAAGCTCGATGGGTCAGATACAACTTTAATTCTTATTAACCTGTACTGGAATCCTAAAATACATTATTTGATTAAATTTGCTGACCAAATAACAGGGTGAATCGATGTTCTTAGAGCAAAATGGACCAGTGCACATGTGTTAATATCTGAAGATTTGATTTCCCAATGTTTGACCCAGAGTGGGAGTGAAAATGTGGGGGACTTGACAGACAGATCGGAAATAAGAGATCAGTGCTGGGTAATGGCAATTAACTCGAGAGACATTGTAATCTTAAATGGAATTACGGAAGGTGACATCCCTGTGAAAGCAACCTGGTCAGGAAGGGCAGGATCCCATATTATAGACTACATTAGGGTCTTGCGCAACCTGTTTATGTTAGTTTCCACATTACGGGTCAGAACAAAGCAAAACAGCGACCACACACTGCTAACTATGACTTGGGAAATGGTAAGACCAGCTGAAGTTCAGATTTATTCAACTAGTCTGGATCTAATGCCGGGAAGAAATAGAGCGAAGATCAAGGGGAAGCAAGTAGCATGTCTTACAGAATCACTCAAGCATAAAATTCATCTCATCTTGGGAAAAGCCGTAATGGACGGGGTAGACTACCTGAGACTCCTCGAGACTTATCAAAACAAAGGATCAATAAAACCATTGTCCATCATCTGCATGTATTCGATCAAGCAGTTAGGGAAAAGAAAAGAACCCTGAACAACATGATTCGTAAGCTTAAAAAACAATCTACAGAGGTGGCGACAAGAAAGATTCAAAAACTGAAACATCACAAAAACTGGTGTAAAGTACACAAGAAAAATCTAATTTGAAAAGATGCAAAGAACATGCTGCAAAAAATAAGCCAAAAATATACCACTGAGATGTGGACTATGATTAACGAACTGGATGCACCTAGAGAAGCTCTGATGACCAACCCAATTTCGGCTTCCAGTTTGGTATTGCATTTCTCAAAAATTTACAAAAGTAACATCTCGGAGCAATTGATAGAGGAAAATGAAAAGTCAATCGTGGGAAGATCTGCAAATAAATCGGGAGTTGGTAAAAGACATCATATGGAAACTAAAGAACTCAAGAGCGCCAGGTTCATGTCAAATGCTCTACTTAGGGAGAACCTGGACAAGTGGTCCGAATTTTGTTTGAGCACATAATGAAATTTAAAGCAGTACCATACTCATGGAAAATTGCTGTAATAGTTCCTGTACATAAGAAAGGCCTTCGTTCAGACCCTGACAACTATCGTCAGATAGCGTTATTGGACGTCAGAGGGACGGTATTTGCTTCAAATATACTAAAATCTTTGGTAAATTGGAGCACGAAGATAAACCGTCAAGCCAACTGGCAATCGGGTTTTGTGAAAGGTGTGGGGACGTCATTGAACATCTTCCTTATAAACATTTTAAAGGCTCAGGCAGAAAGGAGCACTAAGAGATACGTCTACCTGGCCTTCATAGACCTTTCACAGGCATTTGATACCATCAGCCGATCTAAACTCTGGCCCAAACTGACAGGTTGGGGATGTCCAGGCTACATCTTGGAGGCAGTTGCAGATCTACACGTCGATGCATCTCTACAAGATAGGCTTGATAGAAGAGGCCAGTTAACAAAAGAAATTTGTACCAACAAGGGCCTCAAACAGGGGTGCCCCCTAGCGCCTGAATTGTTTAAGTTGTTTATCTCGGATTTAGAAATCACCTTTCATAATGTCAGATGTTTTACCCCTAAGATTGGCTAAGTAAAAATTCTGCATATTCTTTTTGCAGATGATGTGGTCCTGCTGGACCAGATTCCAGTCGGACTTCAACGACGACGGAATTCACTACAGAATTACGTCGATTTGAATGATCTAAAAATCAACCCGGCAAAATCTAGGATCTTGACATTCGGACCAGGCAACAAAAGGCAGTCTCAGAAATTGAACACTTGGTCCTTGCAAGGACAAAAGATTCCGGAAGTAAAGTCTTTAATATATTTGGGTGTGTGCCTGAGCACAAATAAGACTCGCCAAGGGTTGAGACACTTAGAGCCAAAGCCTTCAACCTGGCTAGTCAGGGGTGAATTCTATTGAAGATGTTTTGTGGATTTTCAATGCTTCCATTAATAGCCTACTATCGCATGAAGGCTGTGCCGATACTTACATACGGGGCAGAAACTTCCTTTACATTCGGTGGGGAAAATTGGGCCAAAATTGAAAGTCTATTCTGGAAAAGGGTGCTTCGACTATCCATAAGCACCCCTGTGCAATCCATTCGAATTTGCAGGTTGTATAAAGAAGAGGACACATACGAAACATTGAAGCATTTGGTATTGTATTGTCCAGCCATGAGGGACGCAAGAACTGTTTCTGACTGAATTTACGACAAAATATGGGTCCCGGACAATGAAAGTGGTGCCCGAGCTACTTGGGGGTCCTACACACCATTGACAATAGCCTAGTTAAAACTTGTGTTAAAGATATTTGGAGACATTAAAGAAACCAGAAACTCTGTTACATGATCAATATGCCAAAGGGAAAAAGGAAGATCATTCTAATGGTCACTAATGGTCAAGGACTATGTTACGTTAACTCGCTAGAATATACAAACAGTATGTATACGTTGTCCATGTGCAATGTGGTATTAATGTATTAATTTGTACATTTTGTTAAAAGCTAAAAGGTTATCTATGTTGTGTAACCGAAAACCTAAATACATTTAAAAAGAAATAAAGATGTATGGAGGGAGCGCAGAGGCCAACAAGAAGGGATTACACACTTCTCCCATGTCTACAATACAATGTCCAGGATAGATTACTGTTAAACTCATCTGGTATCCACGGGGAAGCCACCCAGCCCTGGTTTGATGATTTGCACTCTCGAACCCTCTCCCGGTCCCTTGGTAAGGCCTCTGGTTAAAGATGGGTCTTCAATATAGGAGAGCTGGATTCAATACCAGATTGTCTTTGTTTTCCCACCTCCCTTGGCCTCAACTCCTTCCTCCCCCTTGGGCCCTCTCCTCACCTTAATATTGTAAAAGGTGGATTCTCCATTCTGCTCCTCGTGGCAGGGGCGCGTAGATGTGAGGGGCGAGCAGCAACCAAGTTACTTCACTGGTGCAAGCCCCCCTGTGGGAATCAAGGCCTGCTGCGATTCCGTAGGTTTGCTGCTTTACAGTCTTTATATGCAGTTCTTATGTTCCTCTTAGTTCGAATAATAATGTCTTGCTTCTTTCCTTTTAGGAATGGAAAGGTATTTTGGTGCTGTCATGCAGTTTGAAGATGAGCCTGGGGCGGTAGGCGAAAGCGCGGTCTGCGCGATGCTGTCCGGTGAGTAATGCGTGATGCGCGGCGCTGTTTCACCTTTTATATTGCTAACATGTGTCTTTTCTCTCCTTGCAGGTTGCGATGTTCCTCGCTGAGCGCCGTAATGTTCCAGCAATGATACTGACCAGGAGATGACTACCCAGGTAAGAATTGTGTGGCTTTCTTCATTCGGGAGGAAACGTGAGTAAACGCTTACTAATGCTGTCTTTCTTTCTCCTCTTTACAGGTTATGGTATTCCAGGATGCATGCGGTGCCGGATGATGGAGTTCATACCTTCAGGTGAGTGGAACTGAAGTCGGCGATGGATTGAAGACCGGATACTCTTCGAGGTAAGTTTTGTAGTGTTCTCTCTCTCTCTGCAGGTCCTTGGTTTCAGGTAAACTGGCATCAAAGAACTGGACACGGTGAGCGTTACGCTGCCCACAGCAGAATAACGCAAAGCACGTTATGCTGTTTGGGTGCGGTTTAAATAGTCTCTGGTAAAGTAGTCCAGGTAAAATAGTCCCAGGCCTGCCACACCCAAAGTAGTCCAGGTAAAGTAGTCCCAGGCCTGCCACACCCAAAAGACTAGACCGTATAGCTCAGTTCCTTGTAACTGAGCCATGTGTGTGCCTCCATGTTGGCTGAACCCCCCCCCCCCACCAAGTTAAATAATCCCAAGTAAATAGTCCCATTCCAATGTTGGTCTTCATGATGGTTATGAGCCTTGCGCCAAAGGTGCCAGGATTGACTCCAAGTGAGTCTTGGATGTGGTTTTAAGGCCTTTGACCTGGCCCTAACTGGAAGGCTGACTTGCCAGTGAGGGCCAGGGCAAGGGCCATGACAATTACTTTTGGGTGTCAGTGGGGTTTCTAGGAAGGACCCTGGGAATAGATCGGGGAACAATCTCAATATCCGATCACGCCCCCTTGTGGGTGGAGATCGCATTACCAAGCAGCAACAAGGGGCTGTGGAGGTGGAAGCTCCCGCAGGAACTTCTCCAAGACCCCATCCTGGAGAATAATATACAGGAAAATATCACAGAATACTTTACGCACAATGATATGAACAAAGTGCCGCTTGAAACCATATGGGATGCCTTCAAGGCGGTGATGAGGGGCGAATATGATTGCCCTTAAGGCATCTAGAGACAAGCAGAGGCTCGAATGGGAAAGAACTAGAGGGGACTATCTGTGACATTCAGAGGGAAATAACTCAGAACCTCAGTAATAAGCTGAAGAAGGCCCTGAGGCACGTACACGGCCAATTAGAGACGTCACATAGGAAACTAGCACATAAATGCCTACTCTATCTCAAACACTGGTACTACATGGAAGCCAATAAGGCTGACAAACTACTGGCCAGACAATTGAGAGTCAAACAAAACAACCAGGACATAGGAGAAGTCTTCAAAGAGTACTATCAAGCCCTATACAAATCGGACAATCCGGCTTGCGAAGAACAAGACACATTTAAACTCGATTCCCTATACCGCATATAGCGAAGACAGATAAAAATTACCTCGATAGGGAATTCAATGGAGAGGAGGTAAACAAGGCCATAGGGGACTTTCTTTAAATAAAGCCCCGGGTCTGATGGTTTCACCGCTATGTTCTATAAGAAATGTGTAGATATCCTGACCCCAATCTTGACGAGGCTCTTCAACTCATTCAAAGAGGTGGGGAACATCACAGCTTCTATTAATGAAACCAAGGTACTTGTCTTCCACAAATCTGGGAAGGATCCAACACAACTGGGATCCTACAGGCCGATAGCCCTCATCAATCTCGACTCAAAACTATACATGAAAATGCTGGCAAGTAGACTATTACCCCTCTTACCGGACTTGATCGGCCAAGGACAGTCAGGCTTTATCCCGGGAAGGCAAAACCATGACAACATCAGACAAACTATCCACCTAGTAGAGAAGATAAGCATAACTAAGACCCCGCAATACTGCTATCAGTTGATGCCGAAAAGGCATTTGACCGGGTAGAATGGTCGCTCCTTTGCCATATACTGACTCATATGGGTATAGGCGAACGGTTTATAAATATGGTCCAAGCAAACTATAACTCTCCCTCCATGAGAATAGCTATAAACTGGGATGTTACTGGGAAAGTGCAGATCCCCAGGGGAACGAAACAGGGATGCCTACTGTTACCGCTCCTGTATGCCATATACCTGGAACCCCTCCTTATTAAACTCAGAGAATCAACTTTAGTGAAAGTGATAGACATGGCTGGAAGGTCTCATAAAGTAGTGGAGTACGCAGACGATATGCTCTTGGCCTTTACGGATCCAACAAGATCACTACCTGAGGCAATAAAGCTCATAGAAAGTTTTGGAGCTTAAAGTAAATAGACAAAAATCGAAGCTACTAATATTGGCAGGGGGTCAAAATGAGATCAAGAGACGGGCAACTTCCCTACAACTACGGATAGCAGACAAAGGAATCACATAATTGGGCATTACCCTAACAGGTCAAGTGGGGCACCTATATGGGAAAAATGACCCCCGCTTCTGGAAATAATCAAACAAGACCTGGATAGGTGGAACCCCTTAATGATATTGTGGTGGGGGTAGAATGATATCAATTAAAATGAACTACTTTACTATTTTCAGGGCATCCCGATTAAGATCCCCCAAATCCTTTTTCGGGGCATTGACTAAGGCAATCATGTCATATATCTGGAAAAGGAATCCCCCGAGAGTCGCAAGAACGGTACTAACAGCTCCACTACAGGAGGACGGGCAAGCCCTCTTGCATTTCCATAAATACTATCAAGCGGCGCAACTATGGGTACTAAAGGAATGGACCTCGGGAGACCCGCACAAAATATGGGTCAGGCAGGATAGGGCGGTGGCGGGAACCCCATTGGCGGAGACCCTCTGGAAAAAGAGACATCATAGACACCCCAACGTATGTATCAGCAAAGTGATGCAAACACTAGACACGTGGGACGCACTATCCAGTAGGGGCATCGTAACAGATGACAGATGACCAAGCCCTATTTATACCCATGTTCGGTATTCCTGATTTTCCTCCGGGAATGGAGAAGGGGGCCTTCAGGAAGTGGGATATTGCAGGATGCACTAAAATAGAGGTTATGTTCAACAACCAGAACATCAGAACATTTGAGGAATGTAAAACACTGCTAGGCCTGGAGGATACAGACAGATATAAATCTGAGCAACTAAGGCACTGGCTAGCGTCAACGGCCATGGAGCAAACTGCGACGAGAGACCTCACCCCCTTCGAAACATAACACAGGGGGGAGAAACTGGTCATCACCCTTTATAAATGTATTAACACTCAGAAAGAAGAGATCCAGTGGAGCTATATGAAAAAGTGGGAAACAACACTAGGGGGTACTATCCCAAAATCTATGTGGGAAGGTCTCTGGAAAAACCTACCAAAGCTGACGCGCGCTATCCAGATGAGAGAAATGTGGGTGAAAATGGCAGTTCAATGGCATTATATACCAGAAAGGCTAAAGGCAATGTACCCGGAGGTGTCAAATCTGTGCTGGAGAGGCTGTACAAGGGTAGGAAGCTGGAGGCACATCTGGTGGAACTTTCAGGATTGCAGAGCTTATGGGATGGGGTAAAAAAAACAGATACAGGGGATGTTGCCGGCCTCGACCCAAATAGAAGAAAAAGTCTGGCTCTGCGGGATGTGTGACCTAAAGTCAGTTATTCACGAAGACAAAAAAAAGGCCCTTTATGGGCCCATTGTTAGCGGCATGGCTGCCGATAGCCAAGAACTGGAAGCGGAAGGCTGCACTAACAGTACATGATTGGCTACAGAAAATGTGGGCAATGGTATCTATGAAATGGATAACACAAAATAGAACCAGGGCACTCATGAGCTGTTCCAGAAGGAATGGGGATCGGTATTGGCATATCTACAGTCAGACTATATGTCCCAATGGTGTCCACACAAATAAGAATTCTGGACTTATTCACAGCATGAACGTTATCCTGGAAGGAAATGGAGAACAATGGCTCTTCCGGCAGGGGGGCAGTAGGGTGAGAAGGGAGTTGGGTAAAATTGTCATTGATGTTGACATGTTATTTTGTTAATAAAATAAAAATATGCTAAAAATAAAGCAGTTAGGCCAGCATTCCTGCAGACTTTCATGATGGTATATAAAGATGGAAGAGATGGTTCTCCCATGTTTTACTATAAATGACAATATCATCAATGTAAACTCCACAGAAATCAGAATGGGGCTGTAGAATGGTATCCATAAGGTGTTGCAACGTAGCTGGTGCACTGTGTAGGCCAAAGGGGAGGATTTTAAACTAGAATAATGCTAGGGGCATTGAAAACAGTTTTTTCCTTGTCTGGCCCATATACAGGGACTTGCCAGTACCCCTTTGTTAAATCTAGGGTGGATAGAAAGGTGGCTGTTCCGAGTTTATCAATTAGATCATCGATACATGGCATGGGATAGGCATTGAAGTCTGATATGGCATTAAGTTGATGGAAGTCTATGCAGAATCTCCAGGAACGGTCAGGTTTAGTGACCAACACGATAGAGGACCATGGACTTGAGGAGGGTTCAATGATGTTAGCCTTCAACATGTTGTTGACTTCCTCGAGCACTATCTATTTTCGTGCCTCGGATAGTCGATATGGTTTTAAATGGACTACTTTGCCTTTAGGGATTCAAATATAATGGTATGTACCTTTTACTCTTCCTGGTTTGTCTGGGAATGCATCAGGGAATGAGACCACTACATCTTTTAGATATTCTCATTGTTGGATAGATGATTCAGAAGGAATTAATCAAAATTATCTATGTCTTCGGGAACAATGCAGGCTAGTATTTTGGCATTGGTGGCTGACGGGACTCCTTGCACTCTTTTAAGAGGTTGATGTGATATAAGTGGACTTTCTGCTTTTGGTCTGGATGGACTGTTATACGTGCACGTTCCAGTTCATTCTCTTGCCTTGTAAACTCTGTGCCACTTGGAAACAAGTTTGTTCTCTGAGGTGGGTAAAAACAATAGTACTTTCTGTCCAATAAAAAAAGATCTTACATTTACTTTTTTTATCATAGTTGGCCTTTTGTTGGCTCTGGAATATTCCCATATGAGTACAAACTAAGTCCCAAACCAACTTCATGTGTTCTCGTATTCTAGTGGTGGTTTGTGATATTGGAATGGGAGCCTCCTTTAGTTCTTCCCAGGTTACCTGGAACATGTCCAGGACATCTCTCGGTTCTCTTCATAGAATAGCTCAAAGGGAGAGAAACCTGTGGAGATTTGGGGGGTTTTCTTCACTGCAAATAGTGCCCATGGGATCATTCGATCCTCGTCTTTCCTGTCCTTGTCTACCAGTTTCCGTAGAATTAGTTTCAAGGTCTTATTGAATCTTTCTATTAGTCCATCGGTTTGAGGATGGTACACAGAAGTTTGCAAGGTGGTAATATGGAGTAGCTCTTTGACTTCAGCCATAAGCTTACTCATAAAATTTGAACCTTGGTTGGTTAGTATTTCTTTGGGAAAACCGACCCTAGAGAAATACGATAGAAGATGTTTTCGGATCTGCTAAGTGGTATTATTTAGCATTGGGAATGCCGCGGGATATCGGGTGACATAATCTAAGATCACCAGGACATACTTGTTACCCAATTTAGATGTTTCTGGAGATCCTATTATGTCCATACCAATTCTATAAAAGGGGACTTCTGTGATCGACAACGGGTTCAGAGGGGGAGGCACTGGGATGTGGGAGTTAGTCTTTTTTTTTTCCAATAAGTTTTTATTAACTACTTTTCATTGAAACACATATGCATAAGAAACCAGTAACAGAAAAATAAACAACTCCTTACCTCCCTCTTCCCCGTCCCTCCCATCCCCCCCTCCAACCCACCGCCCTCCCCACCCAGATTCTACAGGTTCGCTGACCGGTCAAATTCAACAAATAGGATAAATAGAATGGCAACCACTTCTTAAGTTCACAGGTCCGATTCGTCCTGAGGGCGAACTATGCCCAATAGTTCCATCGCCTTGGGGCACCAGGCACAGCGGGCTCCCGCCTTTAAGAAGGGCAGCAGGCCGGCCCATTCTGAATAGAACCGCATGTGCGCCCCCTGGATCACATAGGTGAGCCACTCCATTGCCACCAGTGACCACAATTTCGCAACCCACTCATGTTCCTGTGGAGGGTCCTTTCAATTCCACTTTCTGGCCAGGACCAATGCAGCCGACATCATCATTATCGCATAGAGTTTGCGATCTGCTTTGGTGGACAGGGTGGCAAGCATCACATTGAGGCCCAGTAAGTCCCGCCCCCTGCCTCCAGCCTGCAAGGGACCCAACGCCTGACCTATCGCCCGCCGGACTAAAGACCAAAATACATCAAGTTTCGGGCATTCCCACCAAATGTGAGCCCAGGATCCCACTTTGCCACACTCCCTCCAACAATACACTGAAAACGTGGGGTACATCTTATTTAACTTAAGCGGGGTACGGTGCCATCTCAGCAAAAGCTTCAACAAAATCTCCCCCGGATTTGAATAGACCTGGTAAGTTTCAGGATTTGGGACCACAGCCTGAGCCATTCCTGTTCCTCTATGTCCGACCCTAGATCCTTCTCCCATTTACTCATGCAAGTCCTGGAATGTAGTGCCTCTTCCCGTTTTATGAGTTTGTAAATGGACGAGACCACCCCCCTGTACCTCGAGTCTGTATCTAGATACTTTTCAAATTGGGTATGAGAGCGTTAGCCTGCTTGCCTCACGGACGGATGGGAAATCCAGTGCCTGACCTGGAGATAGGAAAATCTCTACTTCTCCCCCACGCCAAAGTCTTTCTTGCATTGCTCAAAGCTTTTCACCTCACCCTCCACCAGCATATCCCGCAACATCCTGCATCCCCCAGAAAACCATGGATCAAAACTTGGCGCGGAAGTCACCGCAGGAGTGAATTGCGGGGTACCATGCAGGGGTGAATAAGGGGAAGGGAAGGTGGTGATCTGGGCTCTACGGACAGCTTGGTCCCATGCATCACCAGTCGCCGATGTTCTTGCACTACAGTACATTCTATATGGCCTATCTTGTCTCAGCAACCACAGAGCGGCTTCCCGGTCTGCACTCACTACCGCTCTGTCCATCGGTCTCCATACCTTGCCCCTGTCGTTCCTCTGCCAGTCCCTAATGACCCTGGGGTGCGCTGCTAAATAGTACACTTGAAAAACTGGCTCCCCCACACCTCCCCTGTCAGGCAAAGCTTTCATAATGGAAGCCGCCACCCTCGGCCGCTTTCCATTCCAAACAAATTGGTTGGTTATTTTTTGCAGAGCCCTGAAAAGGGATGCAGGAACTTGGATCGGTAGAACTATGAAATGATACAGGAGCAGAGGCAGGATTGACATCTTTAATGTGCTAATTCTACACAACCACAAGATCTCCAGGGGGCCCCATTCCACCAGCTTAGATTTCACCTCCTGAAGGAGCGGGGGAGTAGTTTGCTACATACAATTGCTCCACATTCTTGGTCAGATATATCCCCAGATACTTCAGCGAGGAGTCTACCCATCTGTATTTGTACGCCTTCATGAGGTCCTGGGTTGCAGAGGGCGACAGGGTCAGGGGGAGGGCTTCAGACTTGTGGGCATTGACTTTTAGGCCAGCCACTTACCCGAATCTGTGCAACTCTCTTCCCACCGCCTGCAAAGATATGATCGGGTAGGTTAAAGGAATGGTTTGCCCAAACATTTCTATTGCAAAAAAAGATGGGCAATAATAAAAAAAATCTATTGCCACTTTTTTTTTTAAGGTCCCTATGTAACATTTTGAGAAAATGAAGCTCAAAATTTTAAAAAGGAAGCACATGGGGTGTTAGGCAGAAACCTGTGCAGTTCCCTTAGGGGCCACTGCAAAAGGCTTAGGACTACAGGTGTTGGCAGTAAACCCAATTGGTAGCAGTCTGTACCACCCAGATTTACCTGGTAGCTGTGGCTGAGCAGTCAGACTTCTCTCAAGAAGAGTTAGACAGTATATAGAGTATACAAAATAGGTACAGAGATATAGTAGCACAAGCAAACACTGACCAGAGCTTTGGCATAAAAGTATATAATTATTTATTTAAAAACACACTTGTAAAATACACTAACACTAATATGGCAAGCAAGTTCAAACACAGTCACTATCAATATATATACACATCCCTGATTACTTATTGAACAAGTCTTAGTTAAAACACCACTTATTTGCAGACAAAGGTGAGCACTTAACCTAAGATGGCACTCCAATAAGTTAGTTAAAAAGGGAGGGAAAAGGCAGAATTAGGAAAGCACACAATACCAACACTTTTAAAAGAACCACAGCAAGTCAGGAAAGGCAGAGTCTACTGTAGAGCAAGAATGTTCATAGGCTAGGCCCACTCTTGGAGAGAGCAAGGCGGAATGTGTCCAAGATCACACAGTTGAATTATACTTTAAAAAGTCTTTGCAGATAGTTCAAAAAGAGTTGGATCAGTTCAGAGAAAGTTAGTTAACAGGTCCCAGGTCACCCCAGGATGGAGAGTCAAGGATTTACGGGACACCTTGAACAGTCTGTTGCAAGGAAGACCAGGCGGGACACAGTACCTGAAATGTTGAGAAAGCTCCAGCGGGGGCAGTTGTTCCTGGCAGCGGGTGCAAGTCGGTGCTTCGTCCAGGGCAAGAGAAGATCTCGACGTGGAGGAAAGCTTTAGGTCGTTGCACTGCCAGGGAAGAAACCAGCCGCAGATTTTCTGAGGTACAAGGTACTACCCTTTTATTCACGGTAGTGGTGAAGCGTGGCTATCCGGCCACCGGGGTGCTTGGCATGGGCGATTCGACCACGAGACGATCCAGGAAGGCGAAAAGAGGGCGAACTGGTTATCCCCACCAGTTCAAGGGAAGAAGACTCTCCGGGATGAAGATCTTCTGTGTCGTCGGGAAGTGGTGAGGCGGTTCGGCAGGGCTGCACCGGTGGTGTCGTCGTTGCAGGTCGGCTCAGCTTCTCCCTCTTTGGATTCTTTGGTCCTGTGGCGACTTCTGAAGTTCCAGTCCCCAAGCCCTGCTTTTATGCAGAAAACCCCCATTCATCAGTCCTAACTGTCACTCAAACATGCTAAGTGGTGAGCCGGGCGGCTCACCACTGGGCCAGTCACACAAGAGTGCGACTTGAGTTGCCGAGGCAACTCAGTCCAGGGTGCCTATTCCCCCCTCCCACGCAATTTGTAGACCCAGACAGAGTGGCACCACTTTTGGAGGCTTCTGTGCAGAAGCACGCCAAAAGTAGAAACAAAGGGCTCGACTTGGGTTGGAGTTACAGAGGCGAACACAAACGCCATTTTAAAACCGAGTCCTGGTAAAAAAAGACCCAACCGGGGAATAAATATTAAATAAATAACCCGGCATTATCTTTAACATTGCACCAAAAAAGTGGTGCGTTTAAAATGAATGGGAAAATCCCATAGGAAATATTCGGTGGAATATTTCACGTGGTAACCACTGCCACCAGCCAGAAACTCGACGAGGGGGGACTGCACAGTGCCCCCTCGAAAAACAGACCCAAGGGCAATCTAATTACCCCTACCAGTACTTCCACAATATGATGGTTTGTACTGGTTCTGTTCACATTTTAAGAGTAGTAAAGTCAATGGTGACTTTACATGCCCTGGGAGACAGTAGTCAGTCCCAGGGTAAGAAGTCTATGTTTGGGGGTCACTATGACACCCCTGTGTTACTACACTGAGGGTGCTGTGTAACACACTTACCAAAAACACATGAAACTCTATGGCGTAAAAGACCCCATAGCCCATAAAACACATTACAAAGTCAAAGGATATCTCAAATCATGTCTAAGAGTGGGAGAAAAAAAGTCTCACTCTTAGCAGGAGAAAAAAATAAACCCCAAAAATCCAGCAAAGCTGCTGGGGGACTCACTAGGTTTCGGAAATTAGCCTATACAGAAAATTCTCCCTAACATGGGGGCATCCATTTTGTGAAATGGATGCCCGCCTGTGCTTGCTTTTGCGGCACTAATGAAGGAAAAGCCAGCCAGCTGTAGTAAACAAAAGCTACCACTGGGTGGCTTTTCTTTCATTTGTCCCGGGACTCGGAGGACGCAGACCGGAGACTACAGGCAGAAAAGCTGCAGCTGCATCTCGGTAAGTGCTATTTATTTTTTTTTAAAATAAGCACTATCTGCGGGTTTTTTTCTACATTTTTGGAGCCCGAGAGCCCCAAATGGGAAAACAGCTTTAGGCAGAAACACCGCGGCATGGAAACACAATTGTGTTGCGTTTCTGCTGCCTTGGCTTTCACTTTGGGTCTCCGGTGCTCCCCTGGGGGAGTCCTCCGAGTCCCAGCACCAATGAAGGAAAAGCCACCCGGTGGTAGCTTTTGTTTACTACAGCTGGCTGGCTTTTCCTTCATTAGTTCCGCAAAAGCCAAAGCAAGCACAGCGGCGGGCATCCATTTCACAAAATGGATGCCCCCATGTGCTTCCCTTTGAGCTTCATTTTCTCCAAATTTTACTAAGGGACTTAAAAAAAAAAAAAGTGCCAATCGATTTTTTTAAAATTATTGCCCAACCTTTTTTGCAATAAAAATTTTGAGCAAACCATTCCTTTAATGAGAGGATCATATCATTGTCGAAAGCTGCGATCTTATGGATCTCGCTGCCGAATGGAATACCTTTGATGTCATCAGCCGCTCGTACCGTTTCCAAAAACGGTTCCAAGTGAAGGGCATAAAGGAGCGGCGACATCGGGCAGCCCTGCTTGGTACCCCTTCCCACTCGTATTGGTACGGAGATCTGGCCATTTATCTCCAGACGTATGACAGGGTTTTGATATTTTGCCTTTACCCACGCTATAAAGCCCAGTCCAAATCCCATTCGACCCAAGACCGCAAACAGGAACCCCCACTCAACCCGATCAAAAGCCTTCTCGGCATCGATCGCCAAAAGAAGGGCCGTGATATTCTTTTTCTGGCACTTTTCAGTCAGGTGCGCCAAACTTCTGACATTATCTGAGGTTTGTCTACCCCTTATGAAACTCGACTGATCGCTATGAATTAGTTTGGGGAGGATGGATTCTAGACGATTGGCCAGGACTTTAGCATGAATTTTGGCGTCAACGTTTATTAATGCTATCGGATGGTAGGACGCGCAGTCGGTCAGATCCTTACCCTGCTTGTGAATCAAGATCACTTTAGCTTCGTTCATGGAGCTGGGGAGTTGTCCGGAGGATCTTATACAATTAAATAATTTAGTGAGGATGGGAATCAACACCTCCTTATGGGTCTTCTAGAATTCAGAAAGATACCCGTCCGGTCCTGGGGCTTTACCCGATGGAAGGTTGTTAATGACCCTCCTCACTTCATCAGGCGTTATCTCGACTTCCAGCGCGTCTCTATCAAGTTGTGATAATTGTTGAACGCCAATATCCCGAAGATATGCATCCTGATCAGCTGTCTTGGGGTAGCTGGAACTATAAAGGGCAGGGTAAAATTGAGTAAATTCACCCTCTATATCTGAATGCGATGTAAGCAAGACCCCTCCCTCGCCCTTTATTTTTAGTATGGTTTTATCACCGGCCTCCTTCCGCAGCTTTCTGACCAGTAAGCGTTCCGCTTTGTTGCCTTTGACATAGAACCTCTGTCGCTGGCGGAGAAGATTCCGTTCGACAGCTCTGGTTTGTAAGAGGTTCAACTGACCACGGAGCGCCCTGTACTTTTTTTTAAATTTTTTAAATTTTTTTTTTTTTTTTTTGGTGGCAGCCGACATTCTAAGGCTCATACGAGACATAACCTCCTTAAGTCTTGCTTCCAGTTGTAATTGCTCCAGCCTTAGCTCCCTTTCCCTTCTGGCCTTGATAGCGATGATCCTGTCCCTGGTTGTGGCCTTAAAGGCATCCCACCAAATCTGAGGGGTTGATTCCTCCAACTTATTGTGAATAGAGTACTCCGCCACCTCCTCCTCTATCTCCCTAACCAGGAGAGGGTCCCTAAACAGCGGGGCCGGGTATCTCCATTTCCAAATGGCCAGAGGGCCCCTGGGCACCGCCAACAATAGGGTGAGTGGGGCGTTGTCCCCCAAGCTGATCACGCCCACCTCCAATGCCAACGTCCTTCCAAAACATTGGATTCGAGATCCACACATAATCTATCCGCGAGGGCGCCCTATGTGCATGCGAATAGAAAGTGTACCCCTGCGCCTGGCCATAGAGTTTGCGCCACGTATCTACTAGGGCCAGATCGCGCATTTCCCTCAGCAAGTCCCCTGACGGCCCCCCCTGTTTGTCCCACGACGAAGAGCTCCTATCTTTGGAAGGGTCCCAAGCTAAATTAAAGTCACCCATTAGGAGGATGTTCCCCTCCAGCAAATTTCCCCAGACGTGTGAGGGATTTTTGTATGAAGGAATCCTGTGCCTGATTGGGCGCATATAGGGTTGTTACCGTGAAGGACTCCCCCTTCCCCTCTAGTAACACTGTGAGATACCGGCCTTGATTTTCCTTCTCCATGTCCTTAATAGTCAGACCTGACCCGTCTCGAATAGCAATTAAACCCCCCCCCCCCTTCTTACATGTCTGTGTAGCCTGAACCAGCAGGGAGTAGCCCCAGAATCTAATCCTGTAAGAATATTTTGTCTGCACATGGGTCTCTTGCAACACCACTACCTGGGGCTGTTCCTGCTTAAGAAAGCGCTCAACCCTTCTCCTCTTAACTTGGGAATTAAGACCATTCACATTTAGGGAAAGAAACTTTAGAGCGTTAACATTGGCCATCTGCCCATTTCATGTGGATCCTATGAACCTTATTGGACCTTCTAGCCTGTGTCCCATTTGTTGCATGCACCATAAGCTCCCGCCATGAGCCCCTATTCGGGCCACCCAGCTCTGAACTCCCTCGTACGATGACCACGAGAGACGACCCCAATAACAAACCCAGAAACAACCAACGCAGGAAATCCCCATCCCATTCCAAGACCCCCAATCTCTCCCTTCCCCAAACCTGCAGCCCAATACAGCATAAACAAACAGCCCATCCAGAACCCTTGAACAGCTTCCGTTAGTGCCCTCCCCGGACTCTAATCTAAACTTCAGACAACCATAGGACAACTATATTGCAGCTGAGGAGCTACTCCGCCCCGACGATTCTCCCTGAGCACCATTATTAGCTAGCGGGGTGCATGGGAGCTAGGTCCGAAGCTTTCTTCCGTCCTCTCCGGCGCTTGGTCGTGGACTATTCCCATGGCTTGTGTGAGGACTGTTGCACCTTCTCTCCCCGCAGAGGGGGTGAGGCCTGCTCTCCAGACCCAGCAAGGCCAAGCCCTGGTCGCAAGTCGTGATCTTGTGTTGGGAGCCTTGCCAGGCGAAAGACGAACCGAATGGGGGGGCCCATCTATAGTGAATCTCTTGTGCTCTAAGGAAGGACAGGACAGGACCCATCTGTCGCCTCTTTATAAGCGTAATCCTCGCCAGGTCCTGATAAAGTGAGATTTCCTGGCCATTGTATGTGATTCGACCGGCCCTTCTCGCTTTCTCCATAACTCTCTCCTTCGTTGCATAGCTATGGAAGGCTACCAGCAGATCTCGTGGTCTGGATCCAGGTTCCAGCCTTCGCGGACCCACAATGTGGACCCTGTCAAAACTGCATGTCGAAGTCCGAGGTAGCATCCAGCAGATCTACAAATATTACTTTCAGCACTGAGGGCAGTTCCTGGTCTGGAATATCCTCCGACAGCGATTTGACTCTGATGTTCACCCTTCTTGACCTGTTCTCCAGGTCTTCTGCTTGCAACTCCAGGTTTTGTGTGGCTACCGCCAAGGTCTCCAACAGGGTGTCCACTTTTCTTGCGTCCTCTGTCAGTTCTTGAATGGCCCGCTCATTAGTGTCAACGCTCTCCTCGACCTTATTCACATCTCTTTTAAGGTCCCTTAGGCTTTCAGCTAGATCCTCTCGCAACTTGTCCATTTGTTGTTGCCCCGCCGCCGTGATCTTCTCCACCAATTCACCCATGAAGTGCGAGAGCGTCTCTTGGGTTATCGGCTTATCCTGGGCTTCTTGGGGAGGCCCGAAGGCGGTCCCGGCTGACCCCCGGTCCGAATCTTGAGCTTCTGCGATCTCCATATCTTTGGGCCAGAATTTCGTGAAGGGGCCCTCTGTAATCTTTCTGAATGGTTTTCCTTCGGAGGGGAAGTCTTTTCCCTTGCTCCTGGACATGGCTGACCGAAGCGACTATACCCACCCGCTGCCAGAAAACAGGGAGTCGGCACGACGTCGAGAAGGAACCCTCTGGGCAAAGGCGATGTGGGGGCAGGGAGGGGGGGACGCACCGGGCTCGCACCTTTCCCTGGAACGTATGAATCAGGCTCCACTTGCCCCGCAAGGCGCCGCCAGCAAATGCCCAAACTCCCACTCCACTGATGCACCAAAATGGCGGCGAGACCACCCTGGACCTGAATGTATCCCTGTGCAGCTGAGTCCTCCCTGACTTGCCAGCGAAGCTCAATTAGTCCAGTGCCCCCCCCTGGGAGGCGCCGCCAGTCTCAGGTCGCCGGGGCCTCCAAGCACCAGCTGGTCAAGATTGCCCCGGGGAATCGCCACCTCTTGATTACCGTCCAGCTGCCTCGCAGCTCCTCTCCCCACCTACTAAACAGGTAAACCGCCAGTGGGGAGTGTATATTCTGCTCAGTGCCCCATAAGCCTCAGGGGGGGCCGCTGCAACACTGCACGTTCGCGGGTTGTGCACCCATGAAGTGGACCTATTGCCCGGCCCGCCTGTCACCTCCTCACAGCCAGTCCAGCACCGGTCCCCCAACGGGCGTTGGAAAGCAGCCCGCCTGGCGTAGTCCGCAGGCCACAGTGGGGGGGCGGGACCGTCACACCTCCAACGAGCTCCAGGCAACTCTCCCCCAGGCCCGCTCTGCACACCGCTGGCAGACTCTCCCCTCCAAGGCCCGACGGGCGGGCGTAGCACGGGCCAGCGATATCCCGGGGGCCGAGGGGCAAGCAGCAATCTCACGGCGGGACGCCGGCCACCCTGCTCCACCGCGCGGACCTCGGGCTCTCCCGCCTCCTCACTCGGCAAGCGCCGCTCCAGCCCCGGCCCCTCAAGCTGCCCCGGTGCCGCCGGCCGCATCCTCTCCAGGGGCTTGGCTCCTGCCGCAACCCGCACCTCCCGTAGCTCGGAGCCCGCACCAGCCCATTCGAGTGCCAGGGAGGGAGACTGGTTCAGCGGGCGAGCTATATAGCTGTGTGCAGGTCGGGAGCGCAGGGCACAGCGTCCTCCCCACTAAGCGGCCATCTTGGAATCTGGGAGTTAGTCTTTTGACATATTTTGCAGGTTTGTATGAAAGTTTTTATATCAGCGTGGATACCTGGCCAGTAAAACCTTCTACTAATATGCGTGTGAGTTTTAACATGTCCCAAATGCCCCCCTGTGAGATGGGAATGTGCAATCTCTAGCACGACCTTTCAATGGTTTTTTGGTATTACCACTTGGGTTTTTATAAAACCTTCTCGGGAGGTTTCTTTTCGGTAAAGTAACCCAAGTTTTAAGAAGAAAAGGGGACTTCCCTTCTCTGTGCCTTCCTCTTCTGGAATTACTTGTAAGAAAGCCGCAGCGAGGGCTGGATCCTTTTGCTGGGCAAAGGCTAGGTCGGCATAGATGGTTGGTTCTTCTCCTTTCTTATCTTCGATGTTAAGAGATTTATCAGCTTCCCCAAAGCCTAAGTTACCTCTTTCTGTTTGATCTGGTTTGCTTTCTTTGAATTGAGGGAACAGAGACCTTTCCAGAATTCTCTGTGCAATTTGGTCTCCCCAGTGTACCTCAAAAGGGACTTTGCCATGATTCTGTAAGAGAACCTTCACATCTTCCCAGAAGTTGGGATCAATAACGCCCGCTGATACATCTATCCCAAATTTCCATGCTAACCCAGATTTTGGGGCTAATTTTATATAGTACCCCGGAAAGGGTATCAAGAACAAGTCTGTAGGAATCATTCCTCTTTTCCCATGGGGTATAATAGCTTCCCTACTGCTACAGATATCAAACCCTATTGATTCCTTGGTGGCGATGGAAGGGTTAGAGGGTCTCTAAGTTTTTGTAATTTTAGGGTCCCCAATTTGTTTCAATTGAGTCACATCCCACGGCTGACACCATATGTGAGGAACTCATGGTGGCAACAGTAAAGACAGGCACAAGTGATCACAGTTCAAGGGTGTTTATTAAACTGTATGCAGTTTGGAAAAACACCTAATCTAAACCTAAATCTAAGATGGGAGCATGCGTCAACAATCAAATGTAAATAAGGCAGTCCTAGTGGCGGCGTGTCAAATAAAAAGGGCCTATACTAAGAAACCTATTGCCAAACCTTACAACTAACAGCTAAGTCTTGTTTCGAAGGGATTATGTTCTCCGACGTATTCCTCATCTTTGATAGATCATCTCCCAGTTTGCTGGCCTCGGAACAGTTTTTCAGTAGAGGGCGCTGCGCGTCGACGTCCCTTGAGCCGATGTCCCTCGACAGCCTCCGTATCGGCGCCGACGTCATCACGCGTATAAATAGACTTGCGCAGCGTCCATTGCTCAGTTCTGTTTTTCCGCTCTTTGCGGGGCCTTGGAATATCGTTGCTCAGTTCTTCAGTCAAGATATACTTTATTATTCCTCGTGAATACCGACTCGTACTCAATGGCTTCCTCACCCGAACCGACGACTCCACGGTCCGGCTTCAAAAAATGTCGAGACTGTGGAAAGAAAATGTCGTTGACCGATCCTCACAGGATCTGTTTGTGGTGCTTGGGAATCGAGCACCATTATTCGGAGTGCGAGGACTGCATGTCCATGACGGCGAAAGCCTTGAAGGAGCGTAAGGGGAAGCTCGAGAGAGGTAAGGCAGTTAAAACTTCTTCGAAAGTTTCCTCGGCGGAGTCGAGACAATCGTCTCCTCGCCATCACAAAAGACATTCTCGTTCTAGGTGTCAAAGCAGTTCCCATCACTCTTCGAGATCTAAGCATTCAAAAAAGAGACGTTGAAGATCCCCTTCCTCGTCGTCTTCTACCGTTTCCCCAAAAAGGGTCTCCTGCCCCACAAAACATAGCTCTCAGGCTGAGTGGGAGGAATTCAGGAAAAAGATGCTGAGCGTCTTCGAGAAAGCAGCCTCGACCCCTCGAAGACTGCTGAGGGTGATACCCTGGGTGAAAGACCCGAAAAATCAAAACGCCGCGAGTCGCAGCACCCGGCGCAAGAAGCCACTCGAGAGCGTCACGAACCCTCGAGTAAAGGCAAAGTCGCATCTTCGCAGTCGTCGAAGATCCCTTCGACGCATAGATCAGCATCTTCGACGCCGTTATAGAGGGTTCTTCGACGCACAGGTCTGTCGAGTCGACGCCGTCATTGACGTCGACCCCGAGAAAGGACAAACCCACGGCCACCTCACAGCCAGTGGCCATACCCAGAGCCCCGATCACAAGAATGTCGTCGACAACCTCGATTAGAATTACGATACTCTAGAGTTCATCGATGCCTCTACCACCTTTCTCGACGCCTTTTTCGATGGCTTCGAAGCCTTTAACGTCCGCGTCGACGTTTTCTCAGCCAATCATGACGAATTTGGCCCCTTCTGCTCTGGAAATGGGATTTATACCATTTTCAAGACCTGATCACTCCAGAGTCTTATCTTCTATTTATGAAGAAGGGGAGGATTCGGATCAGGAAAGACCTTTTGAGTTGCAGGGATCTGCAACTCCTGTACCAGAGGAATTTACCTCTGAGGAAGGTAGGTTGAAAGACCTCCAAGCTTCCTTACAGGAAGCAAGTGGGTTGGACACTTCCCCAGAAGTGGAATTTACCAGACCCAAGGGAACATGCTGAAACCCCTTATAGAACCTTGATGGCAAGGATAATAGAGTTTATGGGGTGGTCCACACCCTCACCTGCTTTTCAGCAAGACGACCTCACAGACATCTTGGTCAAAAGTCCACAGGAGGATCCTGTGGTGCCATTTCATGCGGCATTACAAAGGAGAATTTTGGCAAACTGGGAAACACCCGAGGTAATCCCGGCAGTGAACAAAAAATTATCAGCTAAATATAGGGTGTCTTCTGCTGACCCTGAATATTTATCCAAAAACCCAACTCCAGAGAGTCTGGTTGTTCAGGCAGCTTCTTAATCAGGTAGTAAATCGGCTTACCCTACTGTTCGACAGGACAGGGATAATAAGAGATATGACTCTATGGCCAAAGAAGTATTTTCTGCATGTAGCATGGCGTTGAAATCCATCAATGCTACTTGTACACTCGCAAGGTTCAGCCACACACTTTGGGAGTGTGCTTCATCAGCGGCTGACTGCCTCCCGGAGGGAGAAGAAAGGGAAGCGTTCCTAAACATCATCAAGGATGGTAAAGACGCTATGTGTGAATCCCTTCAAACTGGCATCGATTCTGCTGACAGCATCAGCAGGGCCATGGCGGCAAGTACAACAACCCAGAGATTTGCTTGGTTGCGAAAGTCTGGTTTTGCTCCAGATGTGCAAAGCAGACTTTTGAATATGCCCTTTGACGGCTCTTCTTTGTTTGGTAAGAAGGCGGATGACAGTTTAGAAAAACTACAAACATCAAAGGCAGCAGCAAAATCCCTGGGAGCTGCAATCCGTCAGACACCATATCGCCCCTCAGGAACCTCTTGGAGAGGTAAGTCCTTTCGCTTCTATTCTGCATTCGGAAGAGGCAGAGGACAGCCGGTTCAAAGGGGTCAGAAAAAATTCACCCGAGGTGGATGTGGTAAAAATACAAAAGCCGCAGCAGGTGCCTCTTTACCCTCGGCATCTGCATCAGCTGCCTCCAAACCGCTCTGAGGACTTTCCTCACAAGACACCAGTAGGGGGCAGGTTAACTCAACATCTGACAGAATGGCAGGCTATTACGTCATGTTGGTTGTCATGACCCACGTTTGGACTATTATGCTGCAACATTTGGTGCTGTGGGCTTAGGAAATCCAAGAGGGCGGAAAAGCCCACATTTGCGTCAGAATCCTGGAGAACCGCGCAGTCTTTGCGCACAACAAAATGGTCGCCTGACCTGCCACCCACCAGTGTGAGCGTGAGGGACCGGAAGCGCCATGGGTAAAAGGTTGTGCCCAATGAAAAACAGCAGGGCCTGTTGGCTCAAAAAGCGCTTTGAAATCACCTTTGTTTCTCTGAAATGCAAGCTAAAAATGCCTATTTTAAACATTGCAAGATATTCAAAAATCTCACTGAACAGCAGCAGACATTTGTCAGAATGTATTCTTGTGTGCATACTAAATCTGGAAAGAGAAAGAGCCTAAACAATGTTTATAACAAAACTGGCTGAGCTGTGGATGTCAGCAGCTCAAGTGAAATTGGACTGAAAGACATTAAAATCTAAATGTTTAAAATAAATGAGTGACCTACTGTTGAGTGTCACATAGTTTGCAACTGTTAAATGTCATAGTTTTGAATGTAGAATCAGCGTTCTAGCTGCCTGTGTAAAAATTGCAAGTTTGGTTTGAATGTAGAAAACTGGGAACCAAAGTGACATTTGGCTGAAGCCTGGCTTGAAGAGAGTGAATTCTGCCCGGCAGCTACCCCCGACAGGAGTTGTAACTTGATCAGCAGCTGTGTTCCCAGGCCTGGCTGCATTCTGCTGCCCCTGCCAAAAGGAGATGACACCTCTCTGATTGAATTAGGGGAGGGGCACCTGGGGACTGCAGAAAACTAAAGAAAGCACTGTCCTGGGCCCAGGCAAATGTTCCAGAGTACATGAACTGGACATAAAAATATATAAATAAGGGCTTCCCTTGGGCATCCCAGACCAGGCACTGACTTAGTGGGATTGCTTGATTGGAGTCATTTAACAGTCAGATGCTTGGGCATTGGAGACAGTTGCCCAAGGTTACTGCCTGCCTTTTCTGCGCATCCCTCAGTCATCCACCGGGGAACAGCTCTCTGAAAGTTCCAGATCCGCTCCTCTTGCAGGAAATTGTAGACCTGCTAGAGAAAGGTGCCATAGAACCGGTACCTGTAGCGGAGAGGAACAAGGGCCGTTTTCGGCCCCCTACTTTGTCATACTGAAGAAAGACGGAGGACTGAGACCTATCTTGGACTTAAGAGAATTGAACAAGTTCCTCAGGAAGGACAAGTTCAAGATGGTAACTCTCTCTCAGATCCTTCAGGCCCTCCAGCTCCAGGACTGGCTGGTATCTCTGGACCTCCAGGATGCTTATTCTGGACATGTCCATCTGCCCTCCAATTCGTCTTCCACTCAAGGAGAATCTTCTCTCACAGAAGGGAGGTCAGGTTCTCCATCCAGACATCAGAACCCTCAACCTCAAGGCCAGCAACAAAGTCTTTATACCGCTGCCGTTGGAACAAATTTTGCAGCTGGTGTAGAGAAGAGAATATCGACCCCTTTACATGTGGTACACCAACAGTGTTATCCTTTCTACTCTACTTGGCAAATTCAGGCCTTCAAGTTGGCACTATCAAGGGCTATCTCGCAGCGCTATCGATCTTCAAGCTCACTGCAGAGGAGCCATTGTATTTCAAATTACCCTTAGTAATACAATTTCTAAAGGGATTACCTTATGTCTACCCACCAAGACCGTTCCAGGTTCCTTTATGGGACTTAAATTTGGTCTTAAATTTCCTGATGGGTACTCCTTTCGAACCACTCCACTCTTGTTCGCTCAGATTTCTCACCCTTAAAACTATCTTATTAGTGGCTTTAACATCTGCTAAAAGGGTGAGTGAATTACAAGCTCTATCTTGTTAACCCCCTCGTACAATTTTTCATAAAGACAAAGTTGTCCTACAGGTGAAGCCTAATTTCCTCCTAAAGGTGGTTTCTGAATTCCACATCACTCAGAAAATTACCTTATCTTCATTCTATCCGCCTCCCCATCTGGGGAAAGAGGAAGAAAGGCTACATAGGCTGGACCCAAGGCGGGCTTTAAGCTTTTACATCAGCAGACTTGCTAGGATTAGGCAAGCAGACCAACTGTTCGTAGGTTACTCTGGACAAAAACTGGGACTACCGATAACAAAACAAACCATTTACAGATGGATTATTTTGGCCATTCTGGAATGTTATAAACTAGCTGGGAAAGAGCCTCCTCAAAATCTTAGGGCTCATTCAACTAGGGGTATCGCAGCCTCCTCGGCCCTCCAAAGAGGGGTTCCGGTTTGAGACATATGTGCGGCTGCCACATGGTCGTCCACACATACCTTTACAAGATTTTACAACCTGGATTCCTCCTCTAGTCAAGAGACTAGGTTTGGCAAAGCCGTATTACATTCTTTTCATTCCTAAAAGGAAACATGGAGTTTTACTCCCACCTCCAATTACACACCACTGCTATGGGAATCTATCAAAGATAAGGAATACGTCGGAGGACACAATCCCTTCGAAGAACAAGTTACTTCTTACCTGGTAACGTTCTTTCGATGGGATGTCCCTCCGACGTATTCCTTATCGCCCCCCCCATCCATCCCCGCAGTAGTACTTCCCTTGTGGGTGCAGTTTACGCTCCTTCAAGGTCAATAACCAATTCATAGAAAACAACTGTTAACGTCAAAACGGAACTGAGCAACGGACGCTGCATGAGTCTTTTTATACGCGTGATGACGTCAGCGCCGATACGGAGGCTGTCGAGGGACATCGGCTCGAGGGACGTCGATGAGCAGCGCCCTCTACTGAAAAAGTTTTCCGAGGCCAGCAAGCTGGGAGGTGATCTATCAAAGATAAGGAATACGTCAGAAGAACATCCCATCGAAAGAACGTTACCAGGTAAGAAGTAACTTGTTCTTCTCTTGAAAGTCTCTTGCCTTCGAGGGCCTGATGTTTTCAACAACAAACCAAAAGTTCCTTTAACAAAATGAGTTTGCTTCCGGGTTTCACTTTGGGTGAGGAATTTTTACCCCTGGGTACCCCTCTTCCGAGCGCTGACCCTTCTTCAGCTTCAGCCTCCCTTCTCTGGGTTCACTACGGATTTTCCTTCGTTCACAAATCTTAATGTCTTTTTTAAACTGTTGCCGTGGACATCCCTTAGCTGGGTTCACTCTTGTCAACTTCACATTATAAAGGTTTGCCGGGATTCACTTCCTTGGCTTTCCCACGTTCGTAGATCCCCCCCCACCCCCCCTTACAGTCAAAAGCCTTTGCCAGAAGAACTATAGAGAAAGCAAGGGAAGTGAATCCAGTAAATATGAGGTATTAGTTGTGTTTTGTATTCTGAACACATCCAGAAATTGTGCAATAAGCTTCCGTGACTCCTCTGTGTAACGCAAAGTCTAGTTTCTCAAATGTTTGAAGGTGCAGGTATTTATTCCACCCTTATCAGTCAATAGTAAAGGCAAGGGAAGACATGTATTTTTCTGTCTTCTCACATGAACTTCATTGGATGTTGGGCATATTTTAAAAACACTTCAGGCTGCTGTTACTGCTTCTGAAACAACTCTACCTGGCAAACAGTGTATTCCCTTAGCATCAATAGTTCTGAAACTCCTCCACATCATGGAGCAGCATCAGTGACGAGGATGCAGTGCTTGTAACTTGTTCACAGTTCGCTGAGTAATGACTGTAGACAAGTTACTGCCATGAGGAAAAGCACAGCTGCATGACCAAGAGATTAAGGAGAGAGAATAGAAAGCCCCTGGGAAAAACGTTTTAGAAAATCCAAAATGGCTGCCCAACCGTTCTCTCCTGGATTTATCTGGTGATGTGACTAGGAACAAAAACAAAACCTAACGGAAAGAAAGTCCAGGCTTAAGGCCTTCCAGAAAATGGGGAGGGTATCTTCTTTCCAATCAGATCTCAAAAAGGAGATATTTAAAAAGAGCAAGGTTGAACCTGGAGAGGAAGAAGCTGTTTACAGTCTGCAGAGGAGACATCACTGCTCCTCCTACAATTAGGAGCCTGGAGAGAACCTCTGCCTGCAGATTCAGTTAAAAGGGAGTCTTAACTTCCTCCTTACCAAGCATACCCCAGCCTGATGTAGAGTGAAATGCTAGGGAGCTCATGTTCATGAGAACCGTTACATGAATGGAAGGCGTAAAAGCCTTGAGCAAGGCTTAACGCCTTCCATTCACACCACAGTTCATTTTCAAGCATTCGTATGGTAGAGAGGAGTGACGGAATGCAACCTGCATTTCCGCTGCTCCCTTCCTCTCAGCCATACAAATGCTCCAGCATGGATCTTGATGCCGGCGCAAATGTGTGGTCCACCTGCTTGATGCACTAGAAGCAGGTGGACCCCGTAGGGATCCATTGTACATGCAAACTGCCATGCAAGCGTGGCAGGGAGCATGTACAATTACAATTAAACCCTGCCCGACATGATCGCACGTCAGTCCGGGTTTAAGTTTGCAAACACTACTAACCATGCACGCATGATGAGCAGTGTTTACAATTTGAAATGAAACCCTCCCGATATGTGAGCATTTCTGGGAGGATTTATTTGTAATTGCGAGCCCTGCTTATTATGCGAGCATGGTAAGGGAAGCTCACAATGAAAAGTAAACGCTGCCTGGCATACTGCTTGTATGCCAGGCAGCCTTTACTCACTTTTCATAGCGGGCTAAAAGTGCAGGGCAAAAGGCGGCGTTTACATGTGTACGTCGCTATTTGCCCTACACTTTTGCACTTCGCTGTACAAATGACAAAGGCCAGTCGGGAGACAGAAGCAGAAAGGAGGTACTACAAAGAGAGGGAGTATAGAGGTGGTAAACAGCAGAATAATAATAATAAGGAAACTGTTGAAGAAGAAAAAAATCGAAGAGGAGGAGAAGGTTATGCAAAGGGAGATTGATGTACAAAGAGGGAAAGTGAAAAGAGTCAAAGAGGAAAAGGGTGCAGGGTGAGGAGGAGTTTTAGGAGATTAGTTGGAGGAAAAGATAAGGAAAAACTGAACAAAAGCAGGGGTAAAGCGAGGAGAAAAACAAAGGGCAGAGAGAAATAATTAAAAGAACAAACCCCAACTTTCTTGATAAAGGATGGGAGAACACCTCAGTAGGAGAAAAGTGTGACATACAAGAAGGCGATAGAAAGGATCAGAGAAAAGAGAAAGAACCGAGAAAGGAGTGTCAGGTCCTCCCGTAAAAGAGGTTACTTACCCCAGGTAACGTTCTTTCGACTGGATGTTCCTCCCATGTAGTCCTCATCTTTTGATATCTTCGTTTCCAGCTTCAGCTGCTACGGAAAAAATGTTCTTCTCATCAGAGGGCGCTGTACGTCGAGATGGTCGACCCGATGTCCCTCAAGGGTTTCCATCTCGGTTGACATCATCATCATCGAGTACATATACCACGTGCAGCACCCGTTGGCTTCAGGTCTGTTTTTCCACCACACATATGCAGAATTACCACAATTGACAAGTGCCTTTAATTATCATGCCTTAAAAGAGCGTAAAGTATAAAGCTCGGAAATTCTACAGTGGGGTAGGTTGGGAGGGCGATGAGGAATACGTGGGAGGAACATCCAGTCGAAAGAAGGTTACCATGGGTAAGTAACTTGTTCTTTGAATAGATTGTGTCCTCCCATGTATTCCTCATCTTATAATAGACTCCTAAAGCAGTATTAAGTTCCTTTGGAGGAGGTAATAAGAATTTGAGAGTTAATGTTTGTCAAGAATGGAGCATAAACTGTCTTCCCAAATCTTCCCTCATTGTTAGAGGTTTCTAAACAATTATGTTTTGTAAACATGTGGATGGTGGAACAGGTAGCTGCCTCGCAGATATCCTTTATCACAACTCCCTTCTGAATAGCCATGCCCCTAATGGAATGAGCCCTTAAGCCTTCTGGGTGATCTTTCCCAGCTAGCTACCGTTGCTCCTGCCATGGCTGTTCTGCTTACCCAGCATCTTGTGGCTTTAGATTTCTACGAGACGATCATGGCCTACTGGATTTTCCTAAGGCCTGCTCTGGCTTCTATTAGGGGTTCCCCATAGGGTCCGTAGCTTAGTGTGTATCATGGTCGGTCAGATCAAGCATCTGCAAGCAGGTACACGATCTCTTCTTGCTTGAGATTGTTGCGTTTCTGCGTTGCTGTAGCAAGCCTAATGGCAAAATAATAAACGTGCAGACAGTATGAATATGTCACAATCCTCTACCTCATAGAAATGAATGTGTGTGTTCTTCATGTAGATTGGGTGTGTGAGTGCCCCGAATGTGCGGATTGCACGTGTGCTTCCTGTTTAACGTAGCTATGTCATTGTGATGTCGCTTAACGACTGGCATGGCCTCTTGGTGCTTTTAGTCAAGTCTGTCCATGCAGTTGTTTCCAGCTCTCTTGTTTTTCTTCGTCCATTCTAGGCAGAGTTTGTATTACTGCAGGACTGTATGGTCGGCTGGTAGGGTACCTTTTGTGATAATTGGCCATGGTGGGAGCAGTGGGGATTGGTACAGGCTCATAGGGTCGGCTGCCACATTGTCGCTGGTGCTTCTTCCGGTTGGGGGGGGTCTTCCGGGACTGAAGGCATATTCAAATTTTCCCTTTTCAGTCCCCCCTCTGGTCAACTTGTCGACCACACCATCATTATAATTTCTTCTGTCGTCCATCAAGCGCCATACCTTGGTAATTCCTAAGAAGTGTCCGTAATAGTTGACGTGATCTTCGAATGACCAGTACATGTAGACACAACCGCCTCAGGGCTTGCAGTGGACCCACTTCCCTACGTATTTCTTTGGATTGCGTGTATGTGGATACATGTCTGATTCCGTTATCTGCTGTCTTTCTCTTATTATGTCGTACATGTGCTCATCGCTGTCCATGGCCATGAGTAGCTTCACCCCACCACCTCTTCTGCTATTGTCTTGCATTTTGCCATGCATACCTTTATTCCACACAATGATGCTGTTCCCAAGATCAGTCCTCCTGCTAAAACCTACAGGCCGTCCGATAGCCAGGGTGGCATCCAGGACCAAATGTATGAGAACCAACTGCCTGTCATGATCCCAGCACAGGAATACAGATCCCATTCAGAAATACTTGGGAGGCAGGGAACTTCATTTCTATCATTTGGTCAACAGTGGCTTCAAGCTTGGCCTCACTCTTAGCATGGTACCCATAGGCTCATTACACTTACATTATCTTCCCAATCCTCAACATGACCGCAGCTAATCCCACAGATTAATCACAGTGCATTCTACACCTGTAGCAGAGGGAGCTACCCAAGTCCCCCCTCGGCCGAAGGTCTCACTTCGCGTCTTCTCCACTGACAGCGGGTAATGCTTCAGCGATCTCCTCACAGAACCTGTCAACAGAAGAAAATGAGTCAAAGATATTCGTTCCATAGCGAAATCAACAGAATAGCAGAAAAACTGTAAAGACTTACCGAACCAAAGTTTTCAAAGAATCTTCCTCAGTCCGCAGTAATATTAAAAGTCTCTGCATCTTCTGTCAGAAGCTCAGTCGCAGCCACAGCATTTCTTCTCTCAGCAGCCTTCGTCCGCGGTCGCAGCATATTCTTCCTAAAGTCTTCCTCAGCAGTCCCTGCATCGTCTGACGGTATTTTCTTCCACAGTTTCTCCAAATACCTGAAAAACAAAGGTATTTAATGGAGGAATGAACTTGTAAATATAAAAGAAAGAAGTTGTTTTTCATATATGCTTACCTGAAGTCTCAGCAAGGTTTTTCTTCATATATTTTTACCGCGCTTGTTTCTGAAGGCAGCTATTACTCTGTTTTTTCGACGAGCTGACATAAATGAATGTTTCCTCAAAAACGAGTATAGCTGCATTCTTATCACAGCCTCAACCCTTATTAGGGAACCAAGAACGTGCAAAAGATGAAAGGAAATTCTCGCAAGAGAGATCTCTCCAATGTAGGGACCGTTTTCTATTTGATGAACTATAAATAATTACTATTTTCACCAAGAGATTTTCCCATGATACCTTAAAAGAAGTTTTGGACACTATTCAGATAAAAAGCTTTCGACACCATTGCCCCCTCAGAATAAGTCACCTACCCAATGCGCCCCTGTAGAATACAGGATGGAGAGCTCCACAAAACAAAAGCACAGGTGAGAAGGGAGTGTTATTATTTATGGTACACTGTATCACAGTTATCAGCTTGTGAATGGGAATTACAATAGTGGTTTTGTTATAATTGTTGTTTCCACAGAACTAGTGCCCAGACCACAGGTCCTCAGCTAAAAAGGCATTACGCTCCTGCAGAGACTTAAGGTAAGCGTTATACTGCCTTCCTTCTTAGTACCCTTAGATTTTTCTTCTTCCATTTTAGCGTGCATCTGTGCCAATTGTGCTACTGCTTATGACAATGTCCTGTTGTCCTCGTCGTTTGCCCGTATGAACGTACAGCAGCAACTTCCTATTTTGGCGCAAACTCCTCCTTCCATAGCAGTGAGGAGGTCCAGAATATATCTATTTTGTCGTGCCACCAGTCGTATTGCTCTGAGTTCTTCCTTTACTGCGTTGAACCCGTTCACTGTTGAGTTTATAGTCATCATCAGCTCCCAGCGCGTTAACTGGAGCCACTTGGCATTGGCATAAGTCTGAAATCCGGGATGTATCAGCGCAGAGAAGAACATAGCAGTCCTGCTGAATAGTCTGCTGTGTGGTGGTGGCACCTCATCCAGTGCCGGCTCCAATCGTCCCCAAAAGTAATTTCTTTCTCTTTTTACTCTCCTCAGTGTCTCCTTCTGGTTTGTGGTGTTACTTTGAGGGCATTGTGTCAATAGCAGTGATCTCTTCCTCCTACTGTTGCCTTTGTCCATTTTGGGGAAGTAGTCTATTTTGACATGTTTCTTAGGCACTACCAATGAGGGTATGTTGACATGAGCTAGGGAGCATGTTCCTTCCCAGTTTGGTGTAATGCTCACCTGATTCCCACGGAGGCGCAGATCTGGCTTCGGGTGCTGATGCTTCTTCAATGGTGAAGCGCAGGACTCTGAAGACGGACAGGAAGGGCCCCTCTACTCTGGTTTCTCTGGCTCGCAGTAATATACCCCTGTGCGTGAAAAGGGAGCATTACCTACTGACAGAGTAATGCTCAAGCCTCCCACTCTCTTCCAAACCTCCACGATACCCTTCCTCGATTCCCTGTGAAGTCTCACCTTAGGGTCTGGAAGGATGAGTTCTCCATCCTGCTTCTGATGCAGGGGCGCGTTGAAACCCAGTTACTTCACTGGATTGAGGTTTGATGGGAGTTCAAATAAGCTTGACTATAAGGCGCTGTAAAAGTTCTGTTGCAAGTTCAAAAGTTCAAACTTAATTATAATGTTCATTGTCTTGTTGCAGCAAGCGCTAATGCTTATGTCTTTTTCCCCTTAGGGGCCGGGGTTCGGAATGCCGGAGATATGGCGCCGACCCGAAGTGAAACGTGCAGTTCCAGTAAATGACAGGTAAGTTCTGGATGAGCGCTCGGGTAATGTCTTTGCATTCGCTCATTCAATGTCTTTGTCTTTTTTCCCCATAGGGGCCGGGGTACGGAAAATACCTGGAAGCGGCAAGACCCGAAATGAAATGGGAATGACCCAACAGGTAAGTCTTATTCCCTTCCTTCTCTCACCTTTTGTTCTTGTCTTTTTCTCTCTAGGCTCTGGGAAGTGGCTGTGTATCCGGATGATCGCTGCTGAAGACGGAGGCGCCCAGGAAAGGTGAGTGAAATGCAGCGCTGCAGCGATCGTAGCGAAATGCTTTTAAAAATGATGTCTTCCTTTTCAGGATCGTCGGTGTGATGCCTCCGTGGTGCAGATTTAGCAGGTAAGGCCTCTTGTCTCCCTTTGCAGGTGACCCAGGATGCTGACAGGCGTGGCTGAAGTTCAGATGCAGGAGCTGACACGGTGAGCGTCCAGCTGCGAGGAGCAGAACAACGCGAAGCGTGAGTTGCTGATCGGGCGTGGTTTAAATAGCTTTGGAAGAAGTTCCAAGTATGTATCCTTCCACCGATCAGGTATGTATCCTTCCCCGACCACACCCGGGTGGAAAGTAGTCCCACAGGTAAAGTAGTTCCATTCAGGCCTCAAGAGGGCCTGGATGTCGCAGCATGGTCTGCATCAGGTAAGTGCACATTAAAACACTTGAACACATGTCTAGCTTTATGAGCCTGGCGCCTAAGGCGCCAGGACAGGGGTCCAACATGAGCCTGGCGCCTAAGGCGCCAGGACTGCGTCCAAAGGGCCCCAGCTTGGGCCCGCTGGCACTCCCCTGGGGGGAAATGATGCCTTCCTCTGGGGTTGCTGGGTCGGACCTGGCTCCTTGGAGGTAGGCATCATGACATTTGGTGGGAGTTTGTCGTATGCTTTGGTACCACATGCTCATGGTGATACATAAGAACCAATGTTCCAGTCCCCATTTCTGGACTCTTCTCTATTCTTTTGCACCCTTTGATTTCCCCTACTTCATCACCGTCATGTTGGTAGCACAGGTCAGGTGGTGTTAGAGGAATTATTGTGAGTGGTCCATCTTCCTTGTCCACCCAAGTCCGCAAGCTCGCACTTTTGGCCCATTCCTTGAGGCACTTATCATTTTATTCCTGGACCTTGTTTACTGCTGCTTTTGTTAATGTTAGTGCTTTGCTCCCCACTACTCCATCCTCCCATCCGTCCTTTGTGTATACCTTCAAATACACCAGCACCTGTGATCGTTCCCAGCAGCCGGGCTCTCCACCTATCTTCCTTGCTCCCCATTTGCACGGTAGGTATTCCAGTCTTACTACCTTTCTCTCCCTTTTTTGGACCATCAGTGATGTATCGGAGTGCTTCAGTGTGCTGCCAGTAATTGTCCATCATGGGTAATGTCTTTATGAAATTATCTTCATGGGGAATGTTGCCTTCGATCTCCATCTTAATGTTGCTGTCTTCCCTTGGAATCTTCCTCTTGCTTGGGACATTGCGAGGTACAGGAGGCATTGTGATGTTGCTACCGGTACTTCATTTGCTACAAATGTCCTGGAGGCGCTCATGGCATATGGGATCAGTGAGCAGACATAGCAGCTCTACCCTGTTGTATCCTTACCAATTTTTGACAAATGTTTATACCACATGTTGTTTATGTGTGCAGTACCAGTGAGGTATGTGTCAGTTCCATTAACATCTGTGCCCACACTACGCTCACCTCTCCTTACCTTATCAGCAGTGTCTTCTGTACCACCTGACAGAGTAGTCCTTGCTGCTTGGGTTGGGGGAATGTTAGTATTGGATACAGCAGAGACATGCAAAGCTAGATACAATTGCCAGAGGGCAGTCGCTAAGAAGCAAGTTGACAAAAGTAACCACACAACTGTCTTAACAATTTTTTTAGCAGAACCATTGTTTCCCTTTAATTACACCATTGTTGCGGCTGATGAGAAGATAAAGTTGCCCGCCTGAAAATTGCAATAAAAAGCGTTATTGTTTTAGTATTCGTAAGTACTTTTAAGCTCTGTGTACTAAATAGTCATTCAATGCCCATGCAAACATTTCTTCCCATATTTTCCATATGGATCGATGTCTAAGTGTGGGTCGAACAGGGTAGGCACCCTGCTGAAGTTGTGGGTATGTTTGTGCTATATACTCGAGGAATGTGTAGTAGTAAATTTGTGGTGGCCGTGGTTTAAAATGTGCAGGCCTTCGCATGGCGTGGATGTTTTGATGAGACACTGCTTCCGGGTGGTCAATAGGAGGCATCATCTAAATTAGATCCTAATACGTACACCTATCAACGTTTATACATGTATAATCATCAGTCGCAGAATCCTGCATGTGCAAATAAGAAGAATGTTAAGACAGGGTTAACACAGTGTGGTGAATAATGAGACTGTGTGCACGGAATGATCAAATTAGCTTAAAGTACTGCAACATTTATGAATTTCCTTCAAGGCACTGGAAGATATTTTGTATGCAATATATATATATATATATATATGTGTGTGTGTGTGTGTGTATATATATATATATATATATCATCCTTGAGTGCCTTTATTTTGCTGGTCAATTTGCACCAGTGTTGCAGTGGGAACATCTGGAACCTGGGAGCGTCCGATCATAGGGTGGCTAGAAGTCTCTATTAGGGATGGGGTGCTTTCAGGTTCACATGTGTTTGGGGCGCTAATGCTTTCTTGAGGGTTGCTTGTTGCTGCAGCGATGGCCCTGTCGATTCCTGTGGAGGCACGTTGGGGCGAGGCCAATGCTTTGTAGGGCTTGACGTCTTGTAGATGGGACCAGATGAATCGTCCTTCAAGTTTAACATCTCTCACTGACTGTGACTGCCTCAACTATCTGTGGGACTGTAAAGGGAGGCGCGTTCCACCGCCTCGTGACATTTCTTAGGAGAACCTGGTCTCCTATTTTAATGGGCAGTTCCTTTTGTTCTTTTGAGATGTTGTCGGCTTCTTGCGCGTTGTCATCCGACCTCCCCTTTACCTGTTGTATCTGATGAGAAATAAGAGGTGCTAGAAACAAATGAATTCACATCCTCAAACATTTAGTTTCCAGGTGGTTTCCCTTAGATCCCTTGTGTGTGGAGCTAGTGGGAGGTGCATATGGCGTCCTGTCACCACCTCTTGAGGTGTCAAGTGGTAGTCGGACCCGGGTTTGTTTTGTAATTTGAACAGGGCCGAGAGCAGACAGTATAGCTAATTTCGATTTGGTGCTTTGCTGAGTTTTGGCTATGCTTTCTTTCAACAGCCCATTTAGATGTTCACATACGCCATTTGCTTGTGGGTGATATGCACATGCAAACTTGTGTTTTATCCCTAACAGGGCAGTTATGTGCTGGAACATTTCATTATGGAAGTGAGGGCTGTTGTCAGACCGCAAGGCTTCAAAGATGCTGCATCTTGGGAATACTTCTCCGACCAGGAATTTGGCTGTTGTAAGGGCGTCGGCATGGGAGCATGACCCAGCCTCTATCCACCTTGAAAAGTGGCAAACTACCACACTCGTGTATCAGTAGCTTTGATATACGTTGATCATATCCACGTAGTCAATATGGAAATGCAAAAATGGACCGTCGGGGCAGGGGATTGTTCCTCTTATCACTCTGAGTGTGTGTCCAGCAGTGAATTGTTGGCACGTTAGACAGTTACTGATGAAGTTAGCAACATGGGCATTTACATCGGGACAGACCCATGATTATCCAGTGCATGTTGCAATGACCTTGTTCACTGTGTGTGTGGAATGATGCTATTGTGTCAGTGCTGTTTTCAATAGTGCGAGGGGCATCACTACCTTTACTGTATTGTTTTGCAGCCACAAGGTGTCAGTAGGAGACATTGAACACCCTCTTTTTGGCCAGAGTTCTTTTTCATCCATAGGTGCTGCTGCTTGAAGTTGCATTATTTGAGTTTCTGGTAGGTGGTTGTACCCTTCTTTCATTAGCATTTTTCTCACCTCCCCCTCTCATTTTGTTTTTATTTTAAATCCCACATCTCTCCAAAATAGGATGCACACCTTGCGTGGTAGTTTGCTGCTTCATTTCCCTTTGTGATTGATTCTTCCGTTTGTATGTGCTTGACACTTTACTAAAGCTAGTTCCGCTGGATATGTAACGTTCTCTATTAATTCACCCAAAAGTAAAGCATGCTGTACAGGGGTCCCATCTGCTCTCCTGAATCACCTTTTCAGCCATCTTGCTAGCTCAAAGTGTACTATTGACGTCACATAGGCACTGTCAGAGTAAATTGTAACCCTCTTTCCTGCACATTTCCTAAGTATCAGTGCTACTAGTTCTGCTGCTTGTGCTGAATATTGTGGAGGTAATCGAACACTTTTCACTGCTTCGCTTGTCCAATCCTCCCTCAACCTTACCAACGCTGCACCTGTCCTAATGCCATCCCCTTGATCAATTGTTGATCATCAATGTACAGCACCTCTCCCCCCTCAAGTGCATCCTCCTCTACCTTCTGAGTTTCTGTGAAATGCTCAATAGTTTCTGCACAGTCATTAGCCCATTCTCCTTCCTTGTTTTCTTCTGACCGTAATTGTGCTGGGTTTACATTTTTGCACGGCACTATCTTTAGCTCTAGTCTTGATAGGATTATCTCATACCATATTGCTCTTTGTGTTGTCAATGTACTTTTTGGCTTGTGTAGGATCGCAAAGAGGGCGTGTTCCACATAGTGTTGTGCAGCACTCCATAGTTATTGTTGAAGCTTTTTCTACTGAGAAAACTGCAGCAGCCAAATGCTGTTCGCATGGAAAATGTCCTTGCATTACCGGGTCCAATTGTCCGCTGTAATAAGCAATTGGCTTGTGACCCATGCTTGTTTTTTGTGTCAATACTGCTTTCATTACCACACCATCGGCGTGCAAGAACAGGTAGAATCATTCTTTGTAGTCTGGGGTTCATAGAACTGGAGCTGTGGAAATTGCTTCCTTCAGCTAGTTGAATGCCTCTCTCATCTCCCTAGTCCAACCCAGCTGCTTACTTTCCCTCTGTGCTTCTTTCAGTGCTGTGAGAAGAGGAAGAACATGTGTATGTGCTGTAATCAAAGACCCATGCCCTGCAATAGGTGCCCAATCCAAGGAACTGTTGCAGCTCCCGTATTGATTTCACCTGGGGTGTGCCAAGTATTGCCTGTGCGCTTTTTGGCGCTATGTGTCTGCCGTTTTGCAAGATCTGGCCAATGTACATTACTTCCTTTTGGCAGTACTGTAGCTTGGCTTTGTCAACCTTGTATACTTTTTCTGCCAGTATAGTGAGAATGTGTGCGGAATCTTTCCTGCATTCCTCCTCAGTGGTACTGCAAATGACGATGTCATCTACATATTGTAAGACTGTGCTTTCTGTTTGCACATTGCCCAAGTCCATCTGTATTACTCTGTTGAAGATGGAGGGTGATTTGCAGTAACCCTGTGGTAGTCTAGTGTGTTTCCATTTCTGGTTGTGGTACATGAAACTTGGTACATGAAACAGGTCTGTGTATCTGGGTGCAAGGGTATTGACAAAAATGCGTTTTTGAGGTTGATGACCATAAAACATGTTGCTTCAGCGGGGATGCCTCAGACGATCGTGGCAGGGTTGGCTGCGATGGGGTATTCTGCCTCTACAATGTGGTTAAGCGGGTGCAAATCTTGTATAAAACGCCACAATCGCCCATTTGCTATGCGAATGGGGTACACTGCAGTGTTGCATGGTGATTCTGATGGTACTAGGATGCCTCTGTCGATGAGGGCACTGATTGGTTCATAATGGCCTTCACCTGCTTCTTTAGTCGGGGGGGGGGTATTGTCTAACCCTTGGCATGATAGCTTCAGGTTTCAGTTTTATCTGCACTCCTATATTTTTTATGCATCCCACGTCATACGGACTGGTGGTCCATAGCGTCTCGGGTACCTTTGCTAGGTCCTCTTCGTAGAAGGGAGGTAGTGCTTCTTGCGCTGTTGCTATTTTCTGTGCTACTTCTCTGTATGTTATACACAACCAAAAATACACACTCATCCCCAACATCTTGCCTTCTCCTTTTGCTTGTGAGAACAGTTCCTCATTGGGCACGTGTGTTAACCGGCGTCCTTCGGATAGTACTATTATCGCCCTTCATGCCTTCCCTTCATCATCTAGGGCTTGTACAGCAACCCAATCCTCTCTGCCCACAATCCCCTCTGTCATTTGATACAAATGTTTCCTCCTTTTCATCAGCTGGTGTCTCTGGCCTGTAGAGGTACTCACCTGGTCTTCTGCACACCTTTGCTGCAATCCCAGGCAGCCATGCAAGGGCTATGTCTGTCCTGTACTGGAAAATCTCTGGGTCAACTTTCCTCCCCTCTGTACACTTTTTCCACAGTATGCCTGAAGTATTTACCTAGCTGTGAGCATGTGAATTCCTGGTGTGGAGCATACTGTGTCTTTGTCTGTGAATGAGAGAGTCAGGTTTATTCTGCTCATTATGTCCCGTCCCAATATGTTGACATGTGCTTGCTTAGAGTAAAGTAGAGGTAAAGACAAGTTGTGATCTCCTATAGATAAGGAGATGTCATCAGTAAATGGAACCACTTCTCGAGCCCCAGAGAATCCTTGAGTGTTCATGCCATCGCCTCACAATGTGCAATTCCCCTCCCATATACATGACCTAGTCGCCCCAGTGTCAACAAGAAAGGAAAATGTGTTGTCACCTGAGAGAAAGGACTGGATACAAATTGCTACGGAGCAGCAGGATAGTCTGTTTTTACTACTGTTTACCTTTTCCAGCTAGCATCCCCCTCCCGGCAGCACTGCGAGCACTCGGCTCTTGCTGCATTCAGGGAGGCGGAGCTGCTGAAGGTCACGTGACTTCCTCACGTGACATCGCCGGCACTACAAATCTCCCGCACAGCCGCCTGAGCAGCACTGAGAGAGAGGATTCGATGCAAATTGCTACGGAGCTGCAGGATCGTGTGTTTCTACTACTGTTTACCTTTTCCAGCTAGCATCCCCCTCCAAGCAGCACTGCGAGCACTCGGCTCTTGCTGCATTCAGGGAGGCGGAGCTGCTGAAGGTCACGTGACTTCCTCACGTAACATCGCTGGCCCTACCAATCTCCCGCACAGCCACCCTTGCGGAGTAAGCCCTGGTGGCAGAAGGGCTGGTGCTGTTTGGCTGTTCGGCATGGATGGCTGCTGGATGCTGCAGTACAGTAAGCATTTTTACTTCTTGAGATATCTGGACATTATTGCCTATATCACTGAATAATTTTAGCTGGTTATCACATCTGGTCTGAATATTTTCAAAGCTACAGACAAGCTTTGATCTGGTATCACCTATTTTTCATTTAAAGGTACCTTGCGCTTAGCGTAATAACCTTCGCTCTGTTTTTATTTACTTTTCAACCTATTTCAGAAGGTTGTTTTTATCACCTGCCTTGAGGCCCTCTTAATACTTTCTACAACTATGAGGTCTGGTCTGCGCAGTCAAAAAGGATCTTCTATGCTCCCAGAGGCCATTTTGGAAGACCCACCAGGTAGTAGCCTGCCACTTCCTACATTGATTATCTGTTGGCTACCTACCAGTGGACAACTAACCTCCTCAACTTCACTCTGTGTTCCGCCTCTGCCTGTGTTAACTACCTCAAACCCAAAACAGGGACTATCATCTAGCTTTTCTACAGCCAAGCATACAACCCCAAACTACAAGGAGACTTGCCCTGCGGCATTCCCTCATAAAGTATTGATTCATAATTCTGAGACTGTAGATGGATTTGTTATCACGGCTACATCTAATGGGAAATTGCATCATAAAACCCCCAGACAATCAAAACTAATTCAGCCTGTCTCAGGCCAAACATTTATGGACAAATATATTTTGAAAGCAACCTCTACTAGCACTGAAATCAAACTACCTAATGCTATGCTGGACCATTCAGCTATGACTAACAAGGTTTTTTTTGGCGGCAACAATAATATTACTGACATTAGTATTATTGAATGCGCAGATAAAGCCATGGATTTGCCCTATGCTGATGAAATCCCTGTAAACTCGATCCTACAGCCTCAAGAGGGCTTGTCCCAGAATACTCCAACTGCTCTAACAAATATTATTGAAGGCATCGACCCAAATAATGTACACTCTGCGGGGGAAGCAAGCTCATGGGATGCAAATCAGAGTCATGTACACTCTCCAAGACTACATCACACTTTGAAAGATCTGGATGAACGCATCCGTTTGAATCACCCGAAAGTCTCCGCTTTAAACGTGGTGCTCAGCTCATTTATCGACCTGTACGACAACGTCTTGGCTGAACTTAAGACTGTACAAAGATCAATGACTGAACTTAACTTGAATATCGACTGCATTGGCACGGAAATACTTGTAGACCTAGCCAACAAAGTGGGCTGGATTGGAACTGAATTCTCAGAAATTGTCTGTGCAGGGCCAGTTATTGGTACCACAGGGTGATGTAATTTCCCCTGCAGTTGCGCAAGTACCCTTAGCAACGCCGCAAATAATAGAAATAATAGACAATATGCCTATTTTGGAAGCTCCTACTAATGACCTACCACAAGGACAACCTAAGCCTGCTGTTAGGCAGAAACCTGTGCAGTTCCCTCTGGGACCACTGCAAAAGATTTAGGACTACAGGTGTTTGGCAGTAAACCCACTTGGTAGCAGTCTGTACCACACAGATTCACTTGGTAGCTGTGGCTGAGCAGTCCGACTTCCCTCAAGAAGAGTTAGGCAGTATACAGAGTATTCACAATAGGTCAAGAGCACACAATAGAACAAGTAAACACTGACCAGAGCTTGGTGTAAAAGAGATATAATTATTTATTTAAAACCACATCTAGAAAAACACACAGGCACTAATAGTAAGCAATTCAAAAACACGGTCACTAAAAGATATACACTCCCTTAAAGGAATATTAGACAAGTCTTACGTAAAGCCCCACTTATTTTCAGACAGCGGTGAGCGCTTAACGTAGATGGCACTCTAATAGTTCATTTTTAAAAAGGGAGAGGAAAGCAGAGAACAAATTGAAACAGATCCCAACACTTTTACAAGAACATAGCAAGAGAGGGAGGCAAAGTAAAACCGTGAATTCAGAGTTAGTAAGCCAGATCCGCTTTAAGAGGATCCAAGCGAAATGTGTCCAAGGTCACACGGTTGCAGTGCACTAAAGTCTGGTAATGGTTCAAAAATAAGTTGGATCAAAGAAAAGGGACCAGTTAGAGGGTCAAGGCGGCCAGCCGAGTCCAGAAGGTTAAGGAGTCATTATTACCTTGTTGCAATCTTTAGAAAGGGAGGCCTGGCGGACACGGTACCTTAAAGTGGTGAGAACGCTCCAGCGGGGGCAGTTGTTCCTGGCAGCGGGTGCAAGTCAGTGCTTTGTCCTGGGGAAGAGAGGATCTCATCGTGGAGGAAGACAGGGGCCCGTTGCACTGCCAGGGAAGAAACCAGCCGCGGAGTTTCTGAGGTACAAGGAGCGGTCCATTGATTTGCGGTTCAGTGGTGAGTGGCTATCTGGCCGCCGGGGTGCTTGGCACGGGCAGTTCGACCACAAACTGGGCTGGGGTGCGAAGAAAGAAAGGTAAACTGGTTGTGCCCACCAGTCAGGGGAAGAAGCCTCCCCAGCCAGGAGATCTTCTCTGTCGTCGGGAAGTGGTGAGTCGGTTCCGCAGGGCCCCACTGGTGGTGTCGTCGTGGTAGGTCGGCTCAGCTTCTCCCTCGTCGGATTCTCAGGTCCTGTGGCGACTTCTGAAGTTCCAGTCGTCAAAGCCCTGCTTTTATGCAGAAAACACCCATTCACTCAGCCTAGCTGTCACTCAAACATGCTAAGTGGTGAGCCGGCCGGCTCACCACTTGGGCCAATCACACAAGAGTGCGACTTGAGTTACCACAGTGACTCAGTCCAGGGTGCCTAAACCCCTCCCACACCCCCTGTGGTACCCAGACAGAGTGGCACCACTTTTGGAGGCTTCTGTGGAGAAGCCCGCCAAAAAGTGGAACAAAGGGCTCGACTTGGGTTGGAGTCACAGAAGAGAACACAAACACCATTTTAAAATCGAGTCTTGGCAAAAAATACCAACCGGAAAATTAATATTAATTAAATAAACCGGCGGTATGTTCGAGGCTATGAGAATTAAAAAATGAAAGCTGGTAGCCTCGAACAATGGGAAAATCCCATAGGAAAATATTTGCGGTCGAATATAAAAAGTAGTATCCACTGCCACCAGCCAAAACTCGATCAGGGGGGACAGAGACGTGCCCCCTCGACTAACAGACCCCGGGGCAATCGAATTGCCCCGACCAGTATGTCCACAATATGATGGTTTGTACTGGTTTCTGTTAATAATTTGGGACTAGTAAAGCCAATGGTGACTTTACATGCCCTGGGAGACAGTAGTCAGTCCCAGGGTATGGAGTCTAGGTGGGGTGTCATTATGACACCCCTGTGTTACTGCACGGAGGGTGCTGTGTAACACACATAGGAAAAACGCATGAGACCCTATGGAGTAAAGGACCCCATAGCCCACAAAACACATTACCAGTCAAAGGAATACCATAAATCATGTCCAAGAATGGGAGGAAAAGAGTCTCACTCTTGGCAGGAGGAAAAAAACAAACTCCAGAAATCCAGCAAAGCTGCTGGGGGACTCACTAGGTTAGGAAATTCAGCCTAAAGAGAGAATTCTCCCTAACACCTGCATTACCTGATGGCCCGTGCTTTAGTGTTGTTTCCTCGCCCTGCACAGCTAACTCCCTCCAGATTATTCCCAATCCTCACTCTGTTCCTAACCTGTTACCATCTGTTGAGACCGCTGTTATACAGTAAAGTACTCTTAAGCCCTAAAAAGTCCTTAGTTCCACGTAAATTGCGCTCAATTAAGCAGAAAATGGTTACAAAACACTCCAACATATTATTTGTCAAAACCTCCGCACCCACTACCCAAATCGAATTTAGCGCCTATTTTTGAGGGACAGAGATCTTCCTCTGTTAGTTTAACTAAAGTCAAATTGGTTGACTCAGTTGTTAAAACTGACAGTTGTAATACATTTAACACACCTATACTTAGCATGCTGGAAAGAAGCGCACTAGAGAAACCCTTGGAATCCCTAACAAAGGTTGGCCCAGATGCTCTATTAGTCCCCAATCCCCCCCAACCCACCCCAAGTGCAGTTCTGTGTCCCACCTGTGTCTTACATCAGGGTTGTGGTACTGGCATATTTCGGACTTTTGATGACGTTCCAGTCCCACCTACTGTGGTCCAGGATAAAATTCCAATAAAGATCCAACAATTTACTGATGTAAGTGCTGATCAACTTTCATCCATTTGGGGGCCTCCCCAACTTCTGCCCCCACGAACAAATATTCTAATCAGTCCATGATTCCTGTACCCCCTTTAGATTTAGGAATGGAGTGGGGGAAGCTTCAGGTGGATAATATTCCTGCAGTATCTACACATCCATCAATCTCGGCAGGTATATGAGATTTGGTGGAACGTTTGCATAAACCAGTTGCTAGGCCACAACAACTAGACCCTGTTAAAAAGCAAGGTACTAATTGAAAAGGTCTCCAAAGCCTACCTTTGGGCTTCCTATGGAAACAAGAAGGCAAACATGCCCCCAAAACGAAACCGTTGCAGCTGATCAAAATACAGAGCCTTGAACAGATGCAATGTATTGACCATTTTTTCAGAAATACCTGCACTTTATTAATATCTTCTAAAGACATTGCTAGGGTGGCTTTTCCGGATCAAAATTCTCAAGACTGCAGCTTGATCCTCCTTTCTTCTCCATTGGTTACGGAATTGATTCTTACTCAAACGGAGTCTTTGTGGGAATTGGGTTTTAAGGTTGAATCTAGATTATCATGGCAAACATTGCCTTGGGGGCCTTTTACTACACAACCACCCTCTAGACCACCGGTGGATCATTTATGCGGCCCTCAAGCCATGACCGACCAAAGAAATTCATCTAAACAGCAGGACACGAATGTTGATTGGCCTACCATTATCTCCAACTTGTGGCAAAAACTTGTGCTCTAGGTTGCCTCCCTCAAGGACAGATTCAAGCTGCATCTCGGATCTATGCCTTAAATCTTGGAATTCGAGAGGCAATTTGCATCTATTTACAAACCTGGAATGTTTACAGCTGCTGAGAGAAGCTAACATCATCTGTATTCAGGAGACCTGATGACCTCGACTCCATTCTTAGATGGCTATCACATTTTTGACCAGCATGCTAGGCATCATTTGGGAGGTAGACATCAGGTGGTCTAATTGTTGCAGTTGATAACTGCATTGGTTTACACGGCATCGCACTTTTGGACCTACCAAATGGGGCATTGGTTGTTGATCTTACATCTAGCTGCAGGCAACTGAAACTATTAATTATTAATATCTACTGGCACAGTGATATGGGAGCAGTTGAATTGTTTGTGTCCATTGTCTCTCAGACTATTCTTGATTGGGTATTTGCTAATGATTCAGGGCATGTCCTACTAGCAGGGGATTTAAATTGTGATTGCGTATTTGAGCGGCAACAATAATATTACCACTGGGAAATCTGCGAGATGAATATGTTGAACTCACTCGAGGAAGAAACATGCTGGCTATATTTGGTATTCTGGGATGGCTAATGTAGGCCTACAACCTCTGGTAGGCCGTTCACAATCTTTGCTTGATTATTCCATTCTGTACACCTGGCGGCGTGGATATTCTACATCTATGCTTGACTACATCTTTGTGGATGACTATCTATGCAAAAGATGTTCGCTGTTCAAAATTCATATGAATAGCTGGAGCGACCATGGCATTTTAACGGCAATCTTCAAGATAAACCATCTCCAGGGGACCCATCAGTCCCAACTTCTGGTTACACCTAGTTCATCAGGCTCTGCGGTTCGTTGGTCGCCTAAAAACATTGACATTTTGAATCTTAATTTGAGGGCTAGGCTTAACCAGGCTACCTATGAGTGGAAAATGGCAACTTTCAATACTGCAACTGTTACGTCCCTTGTAAGAGCAGCAGTAGATGACCTGGGGAATCAATTTGCATGCTCAACCCCTGCTAGTAGGCATACCCACTGCTATAATCCTGATTTAGCATTGGCAAAATCTATTAGGAATAAAACCCTTAGGAGACTTAGACTAGCGAATCTTGATATGAACATATGTTTAGGCCTCATTAGAAAGATCAAACAAGGGTATAAAAATGTCTGCAAATCAATTAAATATCAGATATTGCAACAGGATTCCGAATTAATGCTTCGGGTCATTATGAAGGCAAATGAGGGCGCTTTCTGGTCAATTGTTAATGGACAAGATACCAATCCAGCTATTTCCTTATTAAAACCAATTTCGGAACAAGGCTGGCTAGATTTCTATACCAATAGATTCGCTCTCAATCCACTGCAGGGAGATAACAATCTTGTGAATTGTGTAAACTTAGGCCCTTTTCCTAAATGGCAACACCCCATTGAGATCAATACGGTGTTAGACCTAATTTTAAAGTGCAAAAGATCAAGAGCTCCTGGCCCGAATGGCTTAACTATTAAAACCTTTAAAGCTGATCCTAATCTTTCGGCCAATCTCCTGTGCCTCGAGTTTCGAGACATCCTTCAATCTGGGGTCTGTCCAAACTCATGGTCTTTTGCAAATGTCATTCCAGTCTTCAAATGTGGCAGCAGGTCTGACCCAAAAAACTATCGGCCCTTTGCGCTGATAGACGCAGATTGTAAAAAATCTTCTCTGCCTTACTTCTCTCGTATCTAAAGGATTGGGAAAAAAACAGTGACCCTTTGAGCCTCTTCTAAACTGGCTTTCGTAAATCCCATTCCACAAATATCAATGGAATTGTGGTTAAGTGCATTCAGGAGGCTGCCTGGACTTCTGACAGGGGCCCTACTTTTATGGCCTCTGTGGATCTGTCGGCAACCTTTGACTGTGTTGACCGAGATAGGCTTTGGCGTAAACTAGCATCCTGGGGCCTACCGAGGGGTCTACTGAGCCTTCTGGAGGGGGTCTATAATAACTCTGGTGTAAGAATACGCCTAAACTAAAAGGGGGATATATCAGCTTTTGTTCGCACTTTCCGTGGGGTCAGACAGGGGGTGCGTCTTAGCCCCATGGGTGTTTAATCAGTATGTCTCTGACGCAGCGGAATACCTATTTAAGGAGGGTCTCTTAGCACCAAGATATTCAATATCGCGAAGGTGGGGCTTCAGCGTCTTTTAAATGTTTTCTTATACTATGCTAAGTTAAATGGTCTGAACATCAAACATGCCAAAACTAAAATCCTTGCCCTATCGAAAGGTCCCTGCAGGAAGAAAACCAACTCCTGGAACTTGGGGGGGCGTAAGGGTAACTACCTCCATCTGCTTTACCTACCTTGGCTATTATGTTGGGGCTAGTAGGGGTTCGAGAGGGCAGATAAATATGCTTCTGAACAAAGCTAAGGCACTTGGTAAACAGATCCTTAAAATCGATCGCAAATATGGTCAGTTCTCCATTAGACCAGCTCTTCTCTTCTTTGAAGGAAAAATAGCTCCGAAATTGACATATGGTTTGGAGCTATGTACCGGGCTAACCATTGCTAAACTCGATGTGATTGAAGGTGACATCTGGAGACAGGTTTTACTTCTACCTAACGCGGTCCCTCTGTCTGCAATGCGATATTAGTTAGGCTATATTTATTTTAAATCCTGTGTTTATTGGAGGATGCTTATGCTTCATGCTAAGCTTAAGGTACCAATATCTAACACTTTATATGAACTTTGTTGGAAGTAATATTGAACGTTCTGGTTTCATATTCAAATTTTGCAACTTGTATGAAACAATTCTCTGCAATACTGACTCAGATCGAGAACAGCTAACAACTAACCCTGCAAAAACCAAAAAGAAATTGTGGGATTATGACTGGTGCCTTACTACGGACTCCTTCCATTCATATAAATCTATGCTTCACTTAGCGCATGAACATAAGAAAAGAGAGTTCCCCTCTCCAGTTCTTCCGATTTTTCCAAATCGAAACCATCGACATGTACTGCTAAGATTGCGCTGGAATATTCTTCCAACGCTGGACACTAAATTGAGGAGGAAACAAATTACGGTGGAAGATGGCCTCTGTAGATTTTGCCAGTCAGCCCCTGAAACGGCTAAACATCTCATTCTGTTCTGCACGCAATTTAGTGTCCTCAGAGACTCTTGCTTGAGTGCACTAAAGCTACTATACTTAGGTTTACCAACTGACTTGGTATAGCAATGCTGTCTGTGCATCCAAACTACGTGTGAGGGTCTGGCATTGTCTGGCTTTATTCGCAACCTCCAATTGGACCATATGAGATAAAGTGCTTGAAGATGTGTGTGTGTGTGTGTGTGTGTGTGTGTGTGTGTGTGTATATATATATATCTAGTCAATATTCACCATTATTCCACCTCCATATGACGACTGCTAAATGGCTGTGTTTTTCTATTGCTTACTCTGTCTGCCTTTCTATTCACTGTATATGAATTATTTGTATGTATTGTACATTTCTATCTTTGCTGTACCCTTTTTTTTCTAAAGGTTTAATAAAACCATATACAAATAACTAAATTAAAAAAAGTTGTCACCTATCGCCACCCGTATGTGAGGTTCCTCCGCAGGATTAGGTGTGACTGACAGGATGGGACGCAGCAAGTTCGTCTGTGGGCTGTCCTATTGTTGGTACAATGACTGTCCATTTCCTGTGTAAGGGCAATGCCCCACTATGGTTACCCCTCCCATCCTTGTTATTGGTACCATTGCCGTTGTATCCATAGGTTAAGGTGAGTCGTCCTGTAATTGTGTCAACTGTTGTACTGTTTGTAAATGTTGGGCTAATGGTGCTGCCATCTGTTGTGTTTTTTGTTGTGGTACTTGTGGTATTTGCACTTGTTGCGCCCCTGGCATCGTCTGTTGGTGCATCTGTGGTTGGTATATGTTTTGCTGTGGCATATTTTGTGGTTGTCCTGTCTGTTGGGGGTCTTGTGTATAATATCGTTCTGCCCACCCTGGTAGCTCTGTTGCCCTTGTTCACCCCATCCTGGTTGCATCCCTCTGCTCTTACATGTGCGGGAAATATGACCCAGCTGCCCGCAGGTCCAGCACTGGGGTGGCCATCGTGCTTGCCATGGGAATCCTCCTCCCTCGCCCTGTCCCTGTTGCACATGATGTGGGTACCCTCCTCCCATTTGTGGTGTGAATTGCTGCATAGTGCTGTACTGTTGCAGTGGTTGGAGCTGAGGTTGGGGTTATAAGACTGCCGTCTGTGCCTGTGGGGCCGGGCTTGTTATGAGTGCTTCTTCTAGTGCATATTTGGATAATTTCTTTTGGACCAGCTTAGCTTCATCTGCCTTCCTGTATTCTGCTTTTGCTTCATCTTTTCTTGCCATACTTTACAATGGTGTAATATGGTGAGTTGTATTTATGAACATGCCTTGTCCTCCATGCCTACCAATTTTTTCAGCTGTCTCTGTACCGACTCTGGTAACGCTTTTATCAAGATGTGATGAAAGATAGCAATTGTTTGATCCGAAAGCTCTTGAATCTCTTGGATGTAATTAACAGGCTCTTCGTTACGCATCTTGCGTAACGTAATGACTCCTATATCTGATGTGTCTGGATATTGTGTTGGTAATGCCAGCCATACTGCGTGTCTGCAATTTGTAAATGGTGACCCGTCATGCGTTGTGTTTTGTGTGGTCACCCCTCGGGAAACCCGCCCTCTTCCATATCTCATCTGCTGCTTCACCCAATATTGAAACTAGCAAGCCCTTGACGTCACCCACTGCCAACCTGTGACCCGCTGTAAATTTTTCCATTTCATAAATCCATTTCACCACCCCTCCACTTAGTGAGGGTAGCCTACATTTGATGTTTTCCTTGTCTGTGTGCTTCCATGGCACATACTGTGGTCTTGTCCCTCCACTTTCTAATAAAGGCATCTGCGAGTACGCTGCCCCTTCTTCAGGTGTCTGTCTGCACTGTCGTATCTGAATAGGCCCTCTCTCGTCCTCGAGCCCAGTATCTATGTCTGTCAATTCTATTGCATGTGGCAGAGTTGGGAGTTTACTGTGTTCCTGTGTTCCCACCTTGTGGGCAAGAGTGTCTCCTCTGTTGTATGATCGCAGCCCTATCCCTCCTGCATCCTGGGAGGTCCCGGAGTCTGTCGTTGTAAGGTGTTCGCAGGGTTAACCTGTCAGTTGTGTCTTGGTTTGTGTTTTCTTTTCCCCGCCCCTTTTCTCTTGTGTTCTGCATTCCCATGACATCCCGCCACCCGTTGGCGTTATGTACAGTTTACTAGGCCCCTCCTTTTCTTCGTCACTGATTTTACTGTCTCCATCTTCCTCCTCCTCATCATCGCTACAAAATTTGTTAGAGAAATTCAATTTACGTGCAAGTGCATAGCATTCTGTTACTGTGTCAAGATCAATGTTCGGGAAGCCACATGTATTCTCCTCCACCCGTACCCCCAAGTGTGTGACATCACTCCCCGTTTTATGCACCTTAGACTTACTCGCGCTGCCCACTGTGCATCCATTAGGGGCCTGCCTGTTCTGTTGTCCTCCCCCTTGCTCTTCATCGCGTCTTTTCCTATCTAGCTCTTCCTTTATTGTTTCTCTCACCTTCTTGTGTGCCCGTTCGTCCTCCCTCTGCTCACGTTCTCTTGCCGACCTTAACTTCTTCAATCTCCCTTCTTCATACTTTTGTGTTGTAACAATATTTTCTTTCGAAGGGATTGTGTCCTCCGACGTATTCCTCATCTTAGATATATCCTTCCAGCTCTGATGGCCTCGGAAAATGTTTTCTCCAGAGGGCGCTGCGCGTCGAAGTCCCTCGAGTCGATGTCCTTCGACAGCCGCCGTATCGACGCTCGACGTCATCCTGCCTATAAAGGCCGCGCGCAGCGTCCGTTGCTCAGTTCCGTTTTTCCGCGCTACTCGGTGCCTCGGAATACCGTTGCTCAGTTCTTAGTCAGATAATACCTATTTACCTCGAGTTATTCGATCCGTACTCGATGGCTTCCTCGTCGGAACCGACAACTCCTCGATCCGGCTTCAAAAAATGTCGAGATTGTGGGAAAAAGATGTCGTTGACCGATCCTCACAGAAATTGTCTGTGGGGCTTGGGAGCCGAACACCATTGTTCGGAGTGCGAGGACTGTATGTCCATGACAGCTAAGGCCCTGAAGGAGCGTAGGGGGAAGCTGGAGAAAGGTAAGACTTTTAAAGCTTCTTCTTCGTCGACGAAGTCGAGACATTCGTCTCCTCGTCACCATTCACGCTCCACGTCTCGGAGTGGGTCTCATCACTCCTCGAGATCGAAGCACTCGAAGAGGAGACGTCGAAGATCCCCTTCTCCGTCTTCCTTTTCCTCTGTTTCGCCAAAAAGAATCCCTTGCCCCACGAAACATAGTTCCCGGGCTGAATGGGAGGAATTCAGGAAAAATATGATGAGCGTCTTCGAGAAAGCGGCCTCGACCCCCTCGAAGACTGCCGAGAGCGATGCTCTGTTCGAAAGACCCGAAGGTCAAAAACGCCGCGAGTCGCAGTACCCGGCGAAAGAGACCTCTCGAGCGTGTCTCGAACCCTCGAGTAGGACTATGACCTCCAAACCTTCCTCGAAGGCCTCGACACCGGCGTCGACGCCGAGAAAAGTCACGGTGACCACACATCCAGTGACGATCCCCAGGCCCTCGACGTCGATGGCGTCGATATTGTCGAGTAGAATTCCAATTCTGTCTAGGTCCTCGAGGCCTCCACCTCTGTTTTCGACGCCACACTCGAAGCCTTCGACGTCGGCGTCGACGACATTGACGTTCTCGAGGCCAATAATGACAAGTTCGGCACCCTCTGCCTTGGAAATGGGATTTACTCCCTTTATGAGTTCAGAACAATTGAGAACTATATCCTCAATTTTAGAAGAGGGTGATTTGTCTGAACAAGACACATTTGAGTTACAGGGACCTGTAACCCCAGTTAGAGAGGAATTTTCCTCTGAAGAGCGCAGATTAAAGGATCTTCATGATTCTTTACATGAGGCAAGTGGGTTAGACACTTCCCCTGAGGTGGATTTTGCTAAGCCAGACCCGGGGGAGCATGCTGAAACCCCCTACAGAGCCTTAATGGCCAGGATTACAGAGTTCATGGGGTGGTCTACACCTTCACAATCTTTCCAGCAAGATGACCTCACGGATATTCTTGACAAAGGCCCACAAGAGGATCCAGTGGTGCCCTTTCATAAAGCTCTTCAGAGAAAGATCATGACAAACTGGGAAACCCCAGATGTAATACCAGCAGTAAATAAAAAACTGTCTGCAAAGTACTGGGTATCTTCCACAGACCCAGAGTTCTTGTCTAAACATCCATCCCCAGAAAGTCTGGTGGTGCAAGCAGCATCCTCTACCGATGTCAAGACGGCTTATCCTACAGTCCCACAGGACAGGGACGATAAAAAATATGATGCTATGGCAAAGAAAGTCTTTTCAGCATGTAGCATGGCGTTAAAATCTGTTAATGCTACTTGCACCCTTGCTAGGTTCAGCCATACACTTTGGGAGTGTGCTTCTACAGCGGCTGACTGCACCCCGGAGGGAGAAGAAAGGGATGCGTTCCTGAATATTATACAGTACGGTAAAGACGCTATGTGCGAATCCCTTCAGACGGGCATTGATTCGGCTGACAGTATCAGCAGAGCAATGGCGGCAAGTACATCAACCAGGAGGTTCGCTTGGTTGAGAAAGTCGGGTTTTGCCCCAGATGTGCAAGCCAGGCTCTTGAACATGCCATTTGATGGCTCTTCTTTGTTCGGGAAAAAGGCGGATGACAGTTTAGAGAAACTGCAAACTTCAAAAGCAGCAGCAAAATCCCTAGGAGCTGCAATCCGTCAGATTCCTTTTCGTCCCATGGGAACCTCTGCGAGGGGCAAGTCCTTTCGCTTCTACTCCGCATTCGGAAGAGGTAGAGGACGACCGGCTCAAAGGGGTCAAAGAAGAACTACCCGAGGTGGACGGGGTAGATATTCTAAAGCCGCAGCAACAGCAGGTGCCTCTTTACCATCGGCATCTGCATCAGCCGCCCCAAAACCACTCTGAGGACTCCCCTCACAGGACACCTGTAGGAGGCAGGTTGACTCAACATCTGACGGTATGGCAGGCTATCACGTCAGATGCTTGGGCATTGGAAACAGTCGCCCAAGGATACTGCCTGCCTTTCCTACGTATACCTCAGAGTCATCCACCGTGGATCAGCTCTCAGAAAGCTCCAGATCCGCTCCTCTTGCAAGAAATTTTGGACCTGCTAGAGAAAGGTGCCATAGAACCGGTACCTGTAGCGGAGAGGAACAAGGGCTGGTATTCCCCTTACTTTCTCATTCCGAAGAAAGACGGAGGACTGAGACCCATCTTGGACTTGCGAGAATTGAACAAATTCCTCAGGAAAGACAAATTCAAGATGGTCACTCTTTCTCAGATCCTCCAGGCCCTTCAGTTTGAGGACTGGTTGGTATCTCTGGACCTTCAGGACGCTTATTTCCATGTGCCTATCCATCTCAAACACAGGAAATACCTGAGGTTCGCAATTGGCAAATCTCACTATCAATTTCGAGTACTGCCATTTGGGCTGACCTCCGCCCGAGGGTCTTCACCAAGTTAATGTCGGTAGTGGCTGCAAGTCTAAGGAGGGAAGGGATTCACGTCTACCCCTACCTGGACGATTGGCTGATCAGGGCTGTTTCTCCGGAGCAAGCTCAGATCCAGCTAAATCACGTGTGCTACTCCCTTCACAAACTGGGCTTCTCCCTCAATTTAAAGAAGTCTCAAATGATACCATCGCAGAGACTCCAGTTCATAGGAGCGATCCTGGATACTTCCCTGGGAAAAGCCTCGCCACCAGAGGTGAGGCCTCAAGATATTCTACAGATGGTTACCAAGTTCCAACATGCCCAACGTCTCCCAGCCTTCGACTTTTTGAGGTTGCTAGGCCTCATGGCATCCTGCATTTTCCTTGTGCCAGAGGCTCGCCTGAGAATGAGATCCCTCCAGTGGGCACTGAGGACTCAGTGGTCACAATTCTCAGGGAGAATGACAGATCTTCTTCAGGTTCCCGGCAGGGTGGCTCGAGACCTTCAGTGGTGGGCCTGTCAGGAGAACATTCTGAAAGGAGAACAGTCTTGGCAACACTGGCCGGAGATAACAGTAGTCACGGATGCCTCACTCACGGGGTGGGGAGCCCACGCCAACGACTTGACCATCAGCGGTCGTTGGTCTCCATCGGAGTCCAGACTACACATCAACCTGTTAGAGCTGAGAGCCATCAGACTTGCGTTGAAGGCTTTCCTGCCAGCTGTACAAGGGAAGAACGTCCTGATAATGACGGACAACACGGTGGCCATGCACTACCTCAACAAAAGAGGAGGCGTAGGATCACTACCCCTGTGCAGAGAGGCGATGCAGCTCTGGTTTTGGGCAATCCAAGAAGGAATCTCTCTATCGGCAGTTCACCTAGCCGGAGAGAAGAACTTGACAGCGGACGCTCTGAGCAGGCAGAACACAGTCTCCCACGAGTGGGAGCTAGCTCAGGAAGTCCTTCAAGAGATCTTCGCCCTTTGGGGAACCCCTCAGGTAGATCTGTTCGCCACCAGCCTAAACAGGAAATGCGACCTGTTCTGCTCAAGGGAATTTCCTCCGAGAGGAGCTCTGGGAGACGCGTTCATAGTGGACTGGGAGTTTCCGCTTCTGTACGCGTTCCCACCGGTCCCTGTCATTCCTCAAATGATCAGGAGGATGAGAAGATTCCGGCGAACCATGATCCGAATTGCCCCGGATTGGGCCAGGAGAACGTGGTACCCGGACCTTCTAGACTTGTCCATCTGCCCTCCAATTCGACTTCCGCTCAGAGAGAACCTACTCTCACAGAAGGGAGGTCAGGTTCTCCATCCAGACATCAAAACCCTCAACCTTCACGCTTGGCTTCTGAACGGCTGAGGTACAAGGATTGGGACCTCCCTGATGATGTTATGGAGGTGTTGCTTTCGGCAAGGAGGCCAGCAACAAAGTCTTCATAACGCTGCCGTTGGAACAGATTTTGCAGCTGGTGTAGAGAACAGAATATCGACCCATTTTCATGTGGTACAGCAATGGTTTTGTCCTTCCTACTATATTTGGCAAATTCAGGCCTTCAAGTTGGCACCATTAAGGGCTATCTCGCAGCGCTATCTATCTTTAAGCGTACTGCGGAGGAACCATCCTATTTCAAATTACCCTTGGTAATACAGTTTCTAAAGGGGTTAACCAATGTTTATCCCCCAAGACCATTCCAAGTTCCCCTATGGGATTTAAACTTAGTACTAACTTTCCTGATGGGTACACCTTTCGAACCTCTCCATTCTTGTTCGTTAAGATTCCTTACCCTTAAGACTGTTTTATTAATAGCACTTACATCTGCTAGAAGGGTGAGCGAATTACAAGCTCTTTCTTGTAAACCCCCTCATACAATCTTTCACAAAGACAAAGTTGTCCTGCAAGTGAAGCCTAATTTCCTCCCAAAGGTAGTTTCTGAATTCCATATCTCTCAGAAGATTACCCTACCATCTTTCTATCCTCCTCCTCACCCGGGGAAAGAGGAAGAGAGGTTACACAGACTAGACCCTAGGAGGGTTTTAAGTTTTTACATTAGTAGACTAGCCAGGATAAGACAGGCAGACCAGCTGTTTGTAGGTTACGCAGGTCACAAGCTGGGGTTACCAATAACTAAGCAGACCATTTCCAGATGGATCATTCTAGCCATTCTGGAATGTTATAAACTGGCAGGGAAATAGCCCCCTCAAAACCTTAGGGCTCATTCGACCAGAGGTATTGCAGCTTCATCGGCCCTCAAAAGAGGCGTGCCGATTAAAGATATATGTGCGGCCGCTACATGGTCGTCTGTCCATACCTTTACACGTTTTTACAATCTGGATTCCTCCTCTAGTCAAGAGACTAGGTTTGGAAGGGCTGTACTGCATTCTATTCATCAATAGAAGACAGCGTGAAGTCAGTACTCCCTCCTCCGAATATAGAATACTGCTATGGGAGCCTATCTAAGATGAGGAATACGTCGGAGGACACAATCCCTTCGAAGAACAAGTTACTTCTTACCTTGTAACGTTCTTTCGACGGGATGTTCCTCCGACGTATTCCTCATCGACCCTCCCATCCATCCCCGCAGTTCTACTTCCCTTGTTGTTGCAGCTTACGCTCCTTCAGGGTGATTAGTCTAGTCCAGACAGTAATACTGTGGGCTACAAAACGGAACTGAGCAACGGACGCTGCGCGCGGCCTTTATAGGCAGGGTGACGTCGAGAGTCGATACGGCGGCTGTCGAAGGACATCGACTCGAGGGACGTCGACGCGCAGCGCCCTCTGGAGAAAAATTTTTCCGAGGCCAGCAGAGCTGGAAGGATATATCTAAGATGAGGAATACGTCGGAGGAACATCCCGTCGAAAGAACGTTACAAGGTAAGAAGTAACTTGTTCTTCTCCACAATACCATCTTCCTTTTCGGCCTCTTCCTCCCCTATTTTCTCTATTTCCCCCTTCCTTTTCTCCACCTCCTCATCTTGTCTTGCTCCCTTCATATATCTCTTTATTACATCTCTCTGCTGCCTTTCCAACACTGCCAAACGTTCCTTCCGCTCCTGCTCCTGCAGCTCCAGTTCCCTTGCTGACTCTCTCCTCCGCTCTCTGATCTCCTCTTCTAGTTTTGCTTCTTCATCTCCCTGTAGTTGCTCTTCCCTTCCTACCTGCGTTATCCTCCCACTACACCCCTTTCCCAGCTCCAACTCTTCTATTGCCCTTGTTTCACCTCTGCCTCCCCTGTTGTGATCTCTTGTAATTTCAAGAGTACCTGTGCCGCTACACTTACGTCTTGACCCACTCCTACAAACTCATATTTTGCACGCTGCAGCCCTTCCTCGTCGAGGCCTGGGCTGTCAGCCTCCTCCCCCATCCCTTGTTGCTGGACATTTGGGGCATATACCTTTGGGGAATATGGGGACGGTTATACGTGGGATTTGAGTATCCTTCTGATGCTTTTACTTCCTGTGGTTCCCTCACTTCTTTTTGGTCCTGTAACGGGTATAAGCCTTGCCCCTCCTCCTCCTCATCTCAGGTGACGCTAGGTGGTGCGGGAGGCGGTGTGCAGGAGTCCGTGCCCTCCTCCTTCACCCTCTGCAAGCTCATCTTCCATGTCCTATGCTCTTGGAACATACGCCAAAGTTTGAATATCTCCATACGGTTTGCTAACTTCTTCCCCTTGTATGTGCTCTGTAAGTGGGTCAGTAGTGATTTCAGCATGTCTTTGGAGAAACTGCTGTTAGGCGGCCATGGTCTTGCTATCTTTCCTTCCGTACCTTTGGACCATTGTATGCTATATTTTACTATTTTGTCTTTATAGGGAGGCAATGTCTTGCAGAGGTGCTGGATGGGAGTTACCATTGTTCCTGATCCATTATACGTTGTTCTCCCCTCCTCCCCCAACCCATCCATGGTAGCACATAGCACTCTTGTATTTTACCTGACCTCTAGTCAAGGGTGGGTTTCGATTTTCCACTGTCACGACAGGGGTAAAAAACATTGTGTATTATACAATGCAGTTTGCCTTTTGTTGTCTACGGGTCTCCGCCGTCACGGCTGTCCACTACAACACCTCAATCATGCCAGGCACTGTCCATGCACTGCCGCTTGTTCACCTGTCTGGCAATCCCAATGCCGTACTGCTAATCCTTCACCGGTTACAACACAATGTCCTTTAGAATAGCCTGTGTGTGATGTCACCGAGCTAATGTTCACATAAGGGAGAAAGATACTTTGTGCGCGCACACAACAACCCGTTACTTCAGCCCAACATCGATAACCCACAACACCCAGAACCCTGCAGCTGTCTTCCCATCTCCCAGGAGTGGAGTATGCTTGTCAACTTAATGTGATTAAACTGCACCCGCTGCATCACCTGACGTGTGATATGCCTCTGACCGGGGAGACTTAACCTGATAATGCACCTTCCGCAATCTAAGATAGCTCCAGCTAACTTTTATGGACTACGTCATCTATTCACCGAACTAAAACGTGCAACTCCTAGGAATGCCTCAACTCTACATATAAACTCACGATCCAAGCCCATCGAGTGAGCAATCCCTGCTCGCCACAAGAACCTGCTTCCTCGTAACCTGAATGCTCACTAAACACAGAAAAGGGACTTCTACCTCTGCTCCGATCTCTATCCCCTTACATGTGCTATCAAACACTTCATCACCCAAACTTATTGCAATTTTACAATCCCCTCGTTCTGATTACACATCCCCCCCACCCGCACAACAATGGGTTGCTGATTGCGTGGACCACACTTACTTTTGTTACATGTCTGCTGGAGCTGCTCGGCTGCTGACTTCCCACTCTCGGCTCGTCTCACCCCCTCTGGACTGCATGGACACCTCGCAGACCACGGCGGGATGATTTTGAAGTCGGCTCCCGACAACCAATCTCTGTTTTCGCTGTCCGGGTGTCTCGCAATTCCCACGAGGGTCCTGCAGTCCTCTGAGATCCGACGGCTGAGGAGGCAGCACCTGGCCGGGCTGACGTCACAAACGATCTCACTGGGGCCTCCAACTTGTTAGGGTTGTTTCTGGGCAGGCAAAGCCGTACTAAGGGTCCACAGACTCTCTGCTCACGGAGGCCCTAACTCCTTCATTTGTCCCAAAGAAGTCGAGGTCCACACAATAGCAAAGAGTTTACTGCTGTTTTTTATACAAAACACAGAGGTCATATGCACGGATGAAGGTCCAGGCACATCTTGCCACATTCTGGCTCGCAGGCCAGTTTTTTAGACTCGTGACGTCATAATCTGCGTCACTCAGCAGTCTCCCTCCCCAAACCTAACAGTACTCGGGATTGGCCACTGAGTGGTAGTTCCACTATGGGAACCTATAGAGAGACGATATTAGTGGATGCAGCTGTGTCAGGTGGTGTACTTGGATCGTCCCTAAAAATTGCTACTCTGAAAATGTTACATTGGGTGCGCCCTGTGATTGGTCTGTAGCCCCCGCCATCTGCCCCTCGACCTGGAGGTTCTGATTGGTCAGGCTGCAGGCCCCCAAGCCTGGTACAAACTCTGATCCCAGCCCGCAAGACACCGGTTTGTACTACATGTATACTATGTGTCAGCAAGGTGCAACTATGCGTCTGTGTTTACACAATAGTGTGTGGATGAGTACTGCCATGAGAGTGTTCCATTCCCATCGTACATGCTAGCTGAAGAGTAGCGAGTATGTTGCGGCCCGCTGCCAGTCGTGGGACGGGGGCTCTTTCCCAGCCTCCAAGTCTTGGCCCAATATCAGCTCGGCTGAGTCACGTAATTGGAGACCACTCTTGCAGGCTCAATTGCTTTGGATTAGGTTGTATTTTGGAGGGAATATTCTTTGCTGCAGCCGGTGTCACCTTGGCTCTGTGTGCGGAATGTCACTCGCAACATTGTGAACTTGGCTGCCGTTGCTCCTGCCATGGCTGTTCTGCTTACCCAGCATCTTGTGGCTTGAGATTTCTACAAGATGATCATGGCCTACTGTATTTTCCTAAGGCCTTCTCTGGCTTCTATTAGGGGTACTCCCTAGGGTCCATAGGTTAGTGTGTGTCATGGTCGGTCAGGTCCCTTGATTGCTCCTTTCCTTCCATAGGGTTAGTTGCATGTAAGCATCTGCAAGCAGGTACACAATCTCTTCTTGGTTGGTGGGTTTCTGCGTTGCTGTTGCGAGCCTAATGGCAAAATAATAAACATGCAGACAGTATGTATATGTCATTGACCTCTACCTCATAGAGCTGTACGCATTTGTTCTTCGTGTAGATTGCGTGTGTGGGGGTCCCGAATGTGCAGAATGCACGTGTGCTTCCTGTCTAACATAGCCATGTCGTCGTGATGTCTCTAATGATTTAAGGAATGGCCTTTTAGTGAAGTCTGTCCATGCGGTTGTTTCCAGCTCTGTCTCGTGTTTCTTCGTCCACTCTAGGCAGAGTTTGTATTACTGCAGGATTGTATGGTCGGCTGGTAGTTTACCTTTCGTGATAATTGTCCATGGTGGGAGCAGTGAGGATTGGTACGAGCTCATAGGGTTGGCAGCCATATTGTCGCTGGTGCTTCTTCCGGTTGGGGGTCTTCTGAGACTGAAGGCATATTCTGATTTTCCCTCTTCATCTCCTAAATAGCCAATATGATCTATCTGGATAGTTTGTTTGGTAACTGACAGACCTGGTTTGTGTCCTGTATAACCATTGAAATGTTGGTTGTACTGTCAGACCTTTGCCATTCTTGAAACATAAAAGCTTGGTGCTCTCCTTGGATCGAGCCTATGAAATCTTTCCTCTTACTTGATAGGATGAGGTGGAGGATAGAAGGCTGGAAGCACAATTTTCTGTACTAAATGGTAATCTGATACAATCTTTGGTAGAAAAGAGAGTGTTTGACCTTAAGGACAACCACATCCTTGTAAAAAGTGGTAAACAGAGGTTTGCAGGATAAGGTCTGCAACTCACTCACCCCGCTGGCTGATGTTATCGCTACTAACAAAATTGTTTTGTAAATTAACAACTTTAAAGGGCAGGATTGGAGTGGTTCAAAAGGAGCACACGTCAAACACTTTAAAACCAAATTAAGGTCCCAAGTCGGAATTTGAAAAGGTGTGGGAGTAAACACTTTTTTGAGTCCTTTAAGAAATTGAGTTATTAAGGGTATTTTGAAGGAGGATGCCTCCTCTGCAGTGCACTTGAATATGGAAAGCGCTGCCAAATAACAGTTGACTGTTCCAATCTGGAGCCCTATATTTGCCAATAGCAGCAGAAACGATAACACCATAGGTGTATCGCATTGAAAAGGGTCCACATCTTTCTCCCTACACCAGCTGCAGAACTTGGTCCAACGGCAGCGGTATAAGGATTTTGTTCTGGCCTTTGATCCGAAAGCAAAATCTCCATTATGTCATCCGAGATGTCCAACCTTTGTATCACAACCTCTCAGAAACCATGCGTGAAGGCTGAGTGTCTTGACCTCTGGATGAAGAACCCGAACCTCCTCTCATGAGAGAAGGTCCTCTCGTTGTGGAAGACTTATTGGAGCATGAATGGACATGTCCAGAATGTCCGGATACCACATTCTCCTGGCCCAATACCGGGCAATAAGGAACATGGGTTTCCCAAACTTTCTTAATCTCCTGATCACGTGAAGAATGACGGGGACTGGAGAAAACGCGTGCAGGAAAACTCCCAGTTCACTATGAATGGGTCTCCTAGAGCTCCTCTTGGGGGAAATTCCTTGAAGCAGAACAGTTCGCACTTCCGGTTGACACTGGTCGTTGACAAATCCACTTGAGGGGTTCCCCAAAGGATGAAGATCTCTTAAAGTACTTACTAAGCTAGTTCCCACTCATGGGAGACCATGCTCTGCCTACTCAGATTTTCGGCAGCTGTGTTCTCAACTCCAGCTAGGTGAACTGCTGATAGGGAAATTCCTTCTTTTTTTTTAACCTTTTATTTTTGTAGGTGGAGGAGAGCAACAATTGCACACATTAAACATTTAGATGCAGACAGCAAAATTGTACAGTACTTCACATAGCAGTTCAGTAAACAGGTCCCATAATCATCATCCATCGTTGGATATATAATATGTTCACAGCCCAGTTCTGTTACACGTGTCCAAAGAAGTGGGGGTTACTGATTCCCTCTCAGCACGCACAAGGAGATGGCTGCTAAATGCAGTCCATACATTTTTTGGACGCGAGTGCGCCGGCAGCAACGCCATATAGTCCTCCTCACAGGATTAAGTCCAGATAAGCGCATTTAAGCACATCGTGAAAGTTGGTGGAGATGCACGTTTCCAAAGCTGTAATATACACCTCTTAGCCACAATAATACTTACATTCAGAAACTTGGACGCTCTCTTGACGTCCTCCTTGTCCCAGACCCCAAACAGTACTCCCGGCGGATCAGGATCCACCTCACAATCTCAAGAGAGAGCCTCCAAGATCTCAGACCAGTACCTAGTCAAGGCGGGGCATGACCATAACATGTGCATATGATCTGCCTGTTCCTGATGGCACCTAGGGCAAGCGTGCGTCTGGGTTCTGGCGAACCTATTCAATTTATGCTGGGAGTAGTATTCCCTGTTCAGCAGTTTATATTGCATGCATCGGAATCTTAAATTGAGGGAGACCTTACAAGTGTGTAGACACATATTCTTCCACAGCCCATCTGGAATAGCGATACCCAACTCATCGGCCCACTAATTGAGGGCTCGGGTGGGCTAGTTCGGGGCCTTTCCCAGGAGAATTTTGTATATAGACGAGACCATCCCACGACTGCTACCAGAGTTGGCTATATATTGTAGTTCGGGCATCTCGGGGGGTTCGTCAGGGTAGGAGGACCACATAGCCCGAACCGCCGCCCGTAGTCTATAGTACTGCAGCATTTCTAACAACTATCTGGAATGGCCAGGGAGCCACGATTGTGGGGTGATAAGTTTGCCTTCAGGAAATAGGTCAGATAAAACATGATCTCCCAACCCATGCCAACGCTGGGAAAGATGCCTGTCGTGATTGGGTTCTAGACCGGGGAACTCCCAGATGGGAAGCCCTCTGTAGTAAGGGCGTGGTTCTTTCGACATATCGATAAGGCGGTGGCATGCCTTCAGCGTAGAAGCTAAGGGGTCGGCCGCTCCCTCCGCCTCATATCCACGTTTAAGAACCAAAGACATGGTATGCACTCCGGGCATCGCAAGCTTTTCGAGTTTGACATGAAGAGAGGCCTTTGGATTTCTGTACCAATACGTAGCAAATTGAGCCTGTGCCGCGTACCAATACAGGGTTAAATCAGGAGCTGTGAAGCCCCCTCATCATAGGGTAGGGTCATATGGCCCCACTTTTTCCAGACAGCTCACGCGTGCAATAGAAACTGTGCAAATGTACTGTGTAGATACCTAAAGTATTCTTTTCCAGGCCATATCGGGACATTGGTGAATATGTATAGCAGGTTAGGGACTAGGATCATCTTGATCAGAGTGAGTTTCCCCGCTAGCGACAGGGGCAGAGATTGCCATCGCAATAGCTTTGATTCAACGTGTTGTTCGGTTGCCATGTAATTGTCTGCGAGGAGAGACAGCCTAGACAACGATATCTGGACTCCCAAATACTTGATACCCTGGGGGGACCAGCGAAGGGGGTATTCACAGGTTGGCTGCTGGGTTGATGCAGTAAGAGGGAATATCTCGGATTTTGTATAATTAATAGTGAAGCCTGAGAAAGTGCAAATTTTAGATATGTCACGGAGAACCCTGTTCAGGTGTACGGCTGGGTCCCTAATGAGCAATAACACGTCATCTGCGTATAAAGATATTATTTCAGGGTCCCCCGACAAACGTATACCCCTCTGTGCATGCTTCGCCCTCATATAGTCCGCCATCGGTTCAATTACCAACGCGAACAGGATGGGGGAAAATGGGCAACCCTGTCGAGTACCCCTGAGCGATGCAATGGGAGCAGACAACATGGAGTTGACAAGTACTCTGGCCGTGGGACAGGTATATAGTAATTTAAAATATTGTATCATGAGGGGTCCAATTCCCATTCTCTCCAGTACCTGCCACATGTATTGCCATGACACCATGTCAAATGCCTTCTGGGCGTCTAGCGTGACAGCAACAGCAGAGGCCCCCTGATCTATCCTGGACATAACCTTAAATAGTCGCCTTAATTAAGGGCGGTAGACCGTCTGGGGACAAATCCGCCCTGATCCTTGTGAACGAGGTATGGCATGATGGGAAGAAACCTATTTGCAATGGTCTTGGCAAATATCTTGGTGTCAATATTCATCAGTGACAGCGGCCTATAAGACCCGCACTCATCTCTGGACTTCCCGGGCTTGAGTAAAATGGTTATGATTGACTCACGCAATGATGGAGGAAGGATAGCTTTGCGGAGGGACTCTGACCAGACCTCCATCAACCTCGGTGCCAGCAGCGCCGTATATTCCTGATAGAACTCGGAGGTGAGGCTGTCTGGCCCTGGGGCCTTACCCTTAGGGAGATCAGTTATTGCTTGAACTATTTCCTCAAGTGTAATCAGTAAATTGAGTTGATCCCTGGTTGCCTGAGATATTTCTGTCATAGGAATTTGGTCGAGGAGTTCCAGGGTGTCGCGTATACTATGCTCTTGTGGTGGTGCATATAGTTCAGTATAAAACTCAGTGAACCTATCTAATATCTGTTTATCTGACCATTGTGTGCACTGTGCATCCCTGATACAATCTATCTGGGTCCCGCCACGCTCCGCCTGGACCACCCTGGTAAGCGTCCTCCCTGGTCTATCACCTTCACCATATTTTCTAGCCGCACAAGGGCGGGAGAGGTACCCTAGCTCCCTGAGAGCATGGGATTCAAACACCTCCAATTCCTTCCTGATTTCTACTAATTTCAGGGGGTCGGCTGCAGCCGCGCTCTCGCGCTCCAGATCCTTAAGCCTAGCCTCGGATCTGTGTAGATCCCTCCTTATAGTCTTCAACACTCCCGCCTCCCGTGAAATGGACATGCCCCTTATGTATACTTTAAAGGCCTCCCTGCGGCCCCCAGGGTAGTATCCTGCCGTTTTTATGTCCGAGAGGATCTCCGCCTTAAAGACAATCTAAGTGAGCCTCCGACTTAAAGCGCAGGCGGAACGGGGCGAAGGAGTGGGGCCCAGGTCAATCTGCATATACACTGGAGCATGGTCGGATAATGTACAAGTTAGTATATGACAATCAACCACCCGTCCCACCACTCCCCCGGCCACCAAAAAGAGGTCAATCCTCGATGAGTTATCGTGCACCGAGGAATAATTGGTATACTCTCGGCCCAAAGGGTGAAGAGTTCTCCACATGTCATGTAAACCAAGTGATGTCGTGATGCGAGTGTAGTCTCCTAGCAGCGTGGGATAGAGCCCTGGGAGCTGTGCCCTTCCTATCTAGGTAATTATTCAAGATTAAATTCATGTCCCCCGCCCATATTATTGGAACTTCAACATACCCCATGAGCAGCATGGCCACGGTATCAAAAGAATCTGGAGTATCCACATTTGGGCCATATGTGTTTACTAGTAGGTTCTCCATTCCCATTATCACACAATATAAGATTACGTACCGCCCTTCAGTGTCTACATGGCTCCTCTTCAATGTAAATTGAATCAACTTATGTACTAGTGTTAGAACACCCCTAGATTGCGTGGAGTATGTAGTGTAGAACCTACTGAGGCACCAGGAGGGTGCCAAACATGATGCAAGATGGCCCTGGGTGTGGGTCTCCTGTAATAAAAGTATTTTTGCACCATGCCTCTGGGCGTATGCCGTGATCTTTTGGGCTTTGGTATAGTTCCCTATACCACGGACATTCCAGGAAATTATTCGTACAGACATAACATTATATTAGGAGACATCCCCGGTTGCCTGCCATTGTGAGCTCTGAACTATGCCAACCAGGTCCCTCCCTCTCCAAATTTCAACATGTGACGTTTGATCTCCCCCACAGGTTTCAAAAGATACAGATTGTGAGAGCAATGCGCTCTTGACGCTGTGAGTCTGCTCAGTGGTTCTCTCAGCATTCCTGTAAGAATCTGTAACACGCGTCTGCAATGACCCCAGCTGATCAGCGCGGGCTGTGATACCAGGGGCCTGCCCGCCACCCCCGCCTCGTACGTCTAGGAACCTACTAGCTATGAAGACTTGCTGTCTGCTTGCTATGTGCAATGCCGCACTACCTCTGCCATTTTCTGTAAAACATTCCCCAACTTTACCCCCCACCTCCACCCTCACTGCCCTTCCCCAACTTGCAGTGTGTCTTACCCCCCAAGCCCGCCATATGCTGGTGGGCCTCCCCGAACTTGACCCATCCGTGGCTAGGGCCCAACAGGGGCCTGTACACCCTATTGACACCCAAAAAACCATTGCAGCCGCTGTGGGGTACGCTGCTGCCACATAGCCGACTACCGACTGAGCGTAGCGTAACCACTACTTATCACACATCTTGGCAACTACAATTTCCGCGTCTCCCAACACAGTCTTGCACACATAGTGGCAGGCCCCGTAACTGAAGATGTTGAACAAAGCTCTCATCATAGGTAAATAATATGTCAGACTTCAAAAGGTAGCGGATACACAATCGATAGCATGCCCCACATATCGGGTAGCACCAATACAACCTCAACAGCTAACATTGGGCTTTGCCATGAGTCGTTTTCCATCATGTGGTCAGAGGGATTGTCTATTGGTATCTGCGACTCAATAAATTTGACTGCTTCATCAGGGATAGCAAAAAAATAAAGCTTGTTTTTAAAGAATTTGAGGCGTGCAGGAAACAGGATTGCGTATGGGACAGCCCTCTCTCGCAGCATTTTCTTCACTCCGAAAATTGACGCCTTTCCTGCTGCACTCCAATTGAAAAGTCTGGGAAGATTCTGATGATGTGCGAGTCCAGGCGAAGCTCCCCTTTCTCGCATTCCAAGCAGAGTATCTGGTCTCTGTCTCGGTAGCTCAGTTTCGCTATTATGGGCCTTGGGAAATCGCCCAGCTTTGGGCGCGGCGCCAGCACTCGGTGGGCCCGCTCGACCGCAAAGAAGGGCGAGAGCTCTGGGTTGCCAAGTAATTCTTTGAATATATTTTAAGTTGCCAATTCCATCCATCTCTTCAGTGAGTTCTCAGGTACCCCCATGATGCGTATATCGCATCTTCGTGATCTGGATTCCAGATCGTCGCATCGCGCTTTCACAAACTTCATATCATGGGTCAAAGACTGTGTCCTGTAGCACGTGTACGTCATCCTCAGTGGTACTGATCCTTGTCTCAGCCTCAGTAATTCTGGTGCCATGTTGGTCAAGGTTGGACCTAACCGATGCCACATTCACGTTTATATCATCCTGCTTTTCGTGGAAAAATGCAAAGTTTTTGGCCATGGATTCCATAATGGCAGTTAGGTCGGCTGAGGGACGCGGGTCCTCATGCTCTGTCTCCTCGCCTTGAGTAGATGAAGTATGGCCCTGCTCGATACTTGAAGTGGCTTTGGCAACTTTGTCCATAGCTCCCTCTTTATTTGCTGCACATGCTCTGCTCGACATTGTCCAGTTGGATAAATATTCACTTCAAGATGTGGAGGGATTTTTGGTTTCAGAGATATATGCCACAGTGGTCCCCGTGATCGAGAACGAGCGCTGAAGGCACAGCCGAGACCAACGGTGAACTGAGGCCCCCTCCTACAGCCAGTCGGGTATCCACCCTGAATTGCAGTTGAATGCCAAGTCGAGGGTCACTGGGCGAAAAAAAAAACACCGAAGGAGGGCCCACTGCGCAGCAAATTCCATCAGACAATAGACTGGTCCAGAGGTGTCGCAGGCCTAGGCAGGGTGGAAACCTATGTACCGCTCCGCACCCAGTGCTCAGTCCCACAGACCGCCCATAACGAGATCACAGCGACGTGCACCCTTAGAAGCAGTGAAGAAAGCAGACAAACAAGTTTTAATTCACGTTCTCTCAGTGAGACCGCTAGTGAGGCGGTAATGTAGCTGTGGTGATACCAGTTTGACAGTCTATGGGGCCGGGCGTGATCACAGGGGCCCTAGGTGTCGATACACTTGTGGCAGTGTTAAAGCGGCCTAGCGACAAGCCACCAGTCCAGTCAGTATGGCTGGCCCCTCGGTGAGAGAACCACTCGCAGGAGTCCCCTGAGACCGAGTGAGGCCGCAGTGGTGATATCATCATAAACCCGGGCCACGGGCGCACGGCGCTGGTGTACAGGGCCCCCCCGGCATGCACGAACATTCAGTGGGGTTGTAGAGTGAGGATTGACACCCCAACCCGGTGCGCAGCTCCGGCAGGACGGCCAATGATAGTGATACTAACCCAGCTCTAGGGGCAATCCGGTGTTTTAGCAAAGATATAGGGGGCCATCAGCGCGCGCCCCTGCACACACACTTACTTGCAGACCTCCAGGTTCGCCCCACTCAGCCCTCGTCGCCTCCGAGCTGCGCCCCAGGGAACACCCTCTCTGCAGGGCTGGGGGAACGCCACAGGGCGGAGCACACAACAGCGGCCCGCAACGAACCAAGCCGCACAGCCGCCACGGGCCCCCGCAGAGTCACACTGCAGCCAAGCGATCCACCAATCTCCGCGGGCCCGGGGGCAGAGAGCAGGAGGGCAGCCCAGCTGCAACACAGGCTACCGGGCGGTACGGCCACCTGGCCCGGGGCCAGCCTCCCACACCGTTCGGTCTGGTCACGTCCGCCCTGCCTCCAGCACAGCCAGCAACAAACTTCCACAAAGCACCAGCGAGGCAACGCGATGCGGCCCAGGACCCACGCCGCCAGGACGACCAGCCGCCGGAGCCAAGGAGGCGAGGCTTTCAGGTAGGTTGATCGCTGCACATAGGACGTAATAGCGGCCTCTCTCTCCCCATACAGCTCGTTCGTTCTCCACCACAGAGCAGGCGATTTAGTTTAAAAGTCGGGACGCAGCCTCCTCATGCCATCGCATTTACAGGATCCACCACTTGATGCTGGGAACCTCGGTTAGTCGCCGTGTTTATCCGGTGTTCTGTCAGCAAACCGCAGGGCTCAAAGACCAAGCAGCCATCTTGGGCTGCTCCACAGCGCCCCCCAGGGAAATTCCTTCTTGAATTGCCCAGAACCAGAGCTGCATTGCCTCTCTGCACAGTGGTAGTGACCCTACACCACCTCTCTTGTTGAGGTAGTACATGGCCACTGTGTTGTACGTCATTATCAGGACATTCCTTCCCCGCACAGAGGGCAGAAAGGCCTTCAGCGCCAGTCTGATTGCCCTCAGTTGCAAAAGGTTGATGTGTAGTTTGGACTCTGTTGAACTGATTGTCAGATCATTGGTATGTGCTCCCCACCCCATGATTGAGGCGTCTGTTTACTACTGTTATCTCTGGCCATGGTTGCTTAACAAAGTTCTCCCTTCAGAATGTTGTCCTCGCAGGACCACCACAGGAGATCCTGTGCGACCCTGTTCGGAACCTGAAGTAGATCTGGCATTCTTCCAGCGAATTGAGACCACTGTGTCCTGAGAGCCCATTGAAGGGATCTCATTCTCAGTCGAGCCTCTGGCACCACGAAAAATGCAGGATGCCATGAGGCCGAGCAACCTCAAAAAGTTTAAGGCCAGACGACACTGGGTATTATGGAATTTGGTTACCATCTGCAGAATATGTTGAGCCCTCACCTGTGGTGCCGAGGCTTTTCCAAGGGATGCATCCAAGACTGCTCTAATGAACTGGATTCTTTGACATGGTATCATGTGTGACTTCTTGTAATTGAAGGAGAAGCCCAGTCTGTGAAGGGAGTGGCAGGTTACGCAGAGATGTTCAAGGGCTTGTTCGGCTGAACATGCCCTGATCAACCAATCGTCCAGGTACGGGTAGACATGAATACCCCCTCTCCTGAGACTCGCTGCCACCACCGCCATACGTTTGGTGAAAAATGTTGGGGCGGAGGTCAGCCAGAATGGCAGAACTCGAAGCTGATAATGGAAACCGCCAACGGCAAACCTCAGGTACTTCCTGTGCTTGTGATGGATTGGTACATGAAAGTAAGCATCCTCAAGGTTCAATGATACCATTCAGTCCTGAAGCTGGAGGGCCTGAATGATCAAAGAAAGTGTGACCATCTTGAACTTGTCATTCCTGAGGAATTTGTTCAAGTATCTCAAGTCCAAGATGGGTCTGTCCTCCGTCCTTCTTGGGGATTAGGAAATGGGGAGAATAACATCCTTTGTTCCTCTCCATCACAGGCACTGGTTATATAGCACCTTTCTCTAACAGGGTCAACATTTCCTGCAACAGGAATGGATCTGGAATATTTAGCAAATGGCTCCCCGGTGGATGATACTGAGTTCTCTGTATGAAGTGGAGACATTAAAGAAATGGTTCTCCCAAAAAAATTTATTTCAAAAATAGATAGGCAATATTAAAAAAAAATCGATTGGCATTTTTTTTTCAAGTACCTATGTAACATTTTGAGCAATTCAAGCTCAACATTTGCAAAAGCAAGCACATGGGCGCATCCATTTTGTGAAATGGATGCCCGCCTGTGCTGGCTTTTGCGGCACTAATGAAGGAAAAGCCAGCCAGCTGTAGTAAACAAAAGCTACCACTGGGTGGCTTTTCCTTCATTGGTGCCGGTACTCGGAGGACGCGGACCGGAGACTACAGGCAGAAAAGCTACAGCTGCATCTCGGTAAGTGCTATTTATTTATTTTTTTAAATAAGCACTAGCTGCGTTATTTTTTCTAAGTTTTCTGGGCTGGAGGAGCCCGGAAAACTTAGAAATAAAACTGCAGCTTTAAAAACGTTGTATTTATGTTTGTGGTCTCTTTTGAAGCGACCGCAAACATAAATACAACGTTATTGTGTTTGAAAACGCTGCAGTTTTTCTTTCTAAGTTTCTCAGGCTCCTCCGAGTCTGAGAAACTTAGAAAGAAAAACCGCAGCGTTTTCAAACACAACTGCGTTGTTTCTGCCTAAATCTGCTTTCCCTTTTGGGGCTCTAGGGCTCCCTGTGGGGAGCCCTAGAGCCCCAAATGGGAAATCGGCTGTAGGCAGAAACACCGCAGCATGTAAACACAACCGTGTTGTGTTTCTGCCTGCCTTGGCTTTCACTTTGGAGAGCACCGGAGACCCAAAGTGATAGCCACGGCAGGCAGAAACACAACGCGGTTGTGTTTGAAATAGCTGCAGTTTTTCCGCAGCATTTTCAAACACAATAACGTTGTATTTATGTTTGCGGTCGCTTCAAAAGCTACTGCAAACATAAATAGGTTTTTAAAGCTGTGGTTTTATTTCTAAGTTTTCCGGGCTCCTCCAGCCCGGAAAACTTAGAAAAAAAAAAACACAGCTGGTGTTTATTTTTATTTTAAAAAATAGCACTTACAGAGATGCAGCTGCAGCTTTTCTGCCTGTAGTCTCCGGTCCCCGTCCTCCGCGTACAGCACAAATGAAGGAAAAGCCACCCAGTGGTAGCTTTTGTTTACTACAGCTGGCTGGCTTTTCCTTCATTAGTGCCGCAAAAGCCAAAGCGAGCACAGCGGCGGGCATCCATTTCACAAACAGGATGCCCCCATGTGCTTTCTTTGAGCTTGATTTGCTCAAAATTTTACATAGGGACTTGGGGGGGGGGGGGGGGGGGTTGCCAATCATTTTTTTTTTTTTTTTAATATTGCCTATCTATTTTTGAAAGAAAAAAATTTGAGTGAACCATTCCTTTAACCTTGGGCTACTGTTTCCTATGCTCATGCATCCAAAGTTATACCTCGCCATTCTTTCAGATGCTGTGACAGTCTGCCTCCCACCGGGGTGTCGTGAGTCAAGACCTCAGAGAGGTCTTGAGGTGGCTGAAGCAGCGGCTGATGGTAAAGAGGCCGCTGCCTGGGCAGGCTTTGCACCTCTCCCTCGCCCACCACGAGGGAATCTTCTTTGACCAACCTGTCCTCTCGCTCTTCAAACGGAGAAGTAATAGTGAAAGGACCTACCCCTCCAAGATGATCCGCTGGGATGAAAAGGCTGTGGCTGTCTGAAAGCAGCACTTAGGGACTTGGCTGCCGCCTTTGAGGTCTGTAGTTTCTCAAGGCTTTAGTCAGCCTTATTACCAAAAAAGTACAAGCCGTCAAAGGGCATGTTGAGTCTATATTGTACATCAGGTGCAAACCCTGACTTCCTCAACCATGTAAATCTATGTATGAAAGTGCTTGCCACCATGGCCCTACTGATGCTGTCAGCAATGTCCAGACCCGATTTCAGAGACTCACACGTGGCCTCCTTACCATCCCATATCGGGTTCAAGAAAAGAGACAGAACTGAGAAAGGAGTGTGAGATCCTCCCGGAAAAGAGAATGGGTATGAAAGATAAGAAAAGAGAAACCCCATAAGGCATTTAGAGAAGGTGGGGCCATGCCCGGAGATAATTGTTGCTTAATGATTTATGATATGGTACAATTCTGGGGGTGGGCTTTTGTCCTGAGAAACACTCCACCCCTTGAAACCTAGTGAACTCTTTAAGAGAATGTTTTGCAGGATATGGATCCCATAGCCCAGTGGACCAAGAACTTTTTTTCATAATACTGGTGGCCCCGTAAGCAACCCAATGTTGCGGCAGATGGCAACCGTGAAAGACCAGACCAAGGATGCTGCCTTGTTCATCAAGTCATAGGTCCCTCGCTTGAACTATTCCCAGGGTATGGGGGACCTAAAATGACATAGAACCCCTCATTTACGTAGATCCAAGCACCGGGCTCCCTGAGAGTTACAGGTGCCTTCATCACAACACCAGGCCATTTTCAATGGCCCAGGGGGAAGGGTCTCCAAACACTCAAGATTGACTAACTTGTACAGGCTGAAAAGGCCTTGCACTGTTGCAAGTGAAGGACATGGCTCTTGTGAGGAGCCAGGAATGATATGCGACACATTGCACTCATGGGTTGGGGCATGCACTTTTATTTATATAAAAAAGAGTTGGAAAATGCTTCAATATCCCTATTCTAGGAGGTATTTCCCAGCCTAAAGCAAAACTAAGGGTCTGTCCAATGTCAAGATTTCCAAAGCAAAAATGCCCTGTAGCCGAAATACTATCCTGGCCCTCACACTTTAAAAATTAACCCTAAGGTGAAAAGGGAAATGTCTTTGGCCTTGAAAAATGAATATGTGTTCAAAAAGGAAAGGCAAACTCCAACAGAAAAGTTTCAGATGGATAAAGTTCCCAGTTCCAGAGAATGACTCCCTTCCCCTGGATTTCTCTACAATGTACTTTAGATGTGTAAGGATATGAGTTCTCCATAGGTTTCTTTTGGTCAGCAAAAGAACTTGTATGCGAAAGAACTTGGCCGTTAGTCTTAATTTTGGTAAGATACCTGGTATACTCTCCTGCCAGGTTTCTTCTGCTCTTTTGTATAGGTTCAACACAGTGTTTGGCTATACCTGATGTATCCTTATCAGGACTACCTCATGTGATTTTACTTTACAACCTGTCCAACTTTACTTTGCCTGGTACACTCTCCTGCCAGGGCTTTCTCTTGTGCTTCACTAAACACTCTTACAGTTTGAATCTGCTTGGTATGCTCTCCTGCCAGGGATTTCGTATATCTTTCACTGGGCACACTTGCAGAATTGACAATATTTCGTATTCGTTCTGTTACGTCTCTTTAGGAAACATTGAGTCTCTCATATTCTTCATTACTCTACTTTGCCTTTGGTAGAGTTGCCGACATGCCCCGGTGTACCAGCTTCACTTAGGTGGACCCACCGGCTCTGAGGCGTGCGTGAGTTCCTGCGGTAAATATACAGAGGCTCTTCAGCATCTGATTCCTTCTTCCTGGTTTCGCTGCCTCTGCTTTGTGGCTTCTGCATCTCTCGTGGCTCTTACCTGCCTGCTCTGGGTTTCTCCATTCTCGAGCGGTGTGGAAGCTGCTTTTTGAGGGCCTGCGTTTGCCAGAAAATCTTCCCTTTCTCTTCCTCTCGTGGCGTCCTTGCAGCAGTCCGGCTCCTGCAACCTGCTCTTCTAGGCTTCCTCCGTGAGCCGGTTGGCTCCACTGACTTCTCAACAGCACAGCGGTCTCTCAGTCACTACTGAGAGGACGAGAATCTCCCAGCTAGCGTCTCCCTCCTGTCAGCTGGCTCTGCGTTTTAAATGTCCCAGGATCAAGTATGCCCTTGCAACCACTGCAGCACAGCTTGTGCTTCTGGCCTCTATTGATCTTCAGTACTCCGCTCAGCTTCCTCATCACAGTACTTTTACATCTAAGCCAGTTCTTGTTGACTTGTATACCGAGTATGGGAAGGTTTTCTCAGTAGCTTTCCGGGGCTTGGGGGGAAGCTGAAGAGAGTCATGAGAATATGCCATTAAGGCATGGGGAATGGCAGGGGTATCCCTAGATGGAAAATGGGGATACCATGGGTCTCGTCCGATGTTGTGTCACTCCCCTGAGGGTTGCCTCCCCAATGTTATCCTCCCTCATATAGCCCCCCCCCCCGTGTTAGGGTCAGGTAGTGGCTGTCGTCCTCTGGCCACATGGGAGAGGTCCCCACTGGGAAAGGAGTGATGACACCATCAGGTAATTCACACTATAGAGAAATAGAGAAGACACTCAACACTGTCACCTGCGGCTAGTTGCCAGAATCCCAACCCAAGGTCAAGCTTGGATTAAGAACTGCAGTGTTAAAAGACCTTTGAAAGCATCCTTGCAAATCTGTCATGTATTATTTAGGCTGAAAGCAAAGGATAATAGGTCGCCTTCCCCTACCTTAAGACCCTGAGTCACACCAGGTTAAATCCAAGGTAATCTCATGTAATTTTAAGATTACTCATACCACACGTAATTTACAAAAACATTTTCTTTTTTATTGTTCAGACAACACATGCCTAAAATAAAAAAGGCATTCAAGTGCCTAGATCTAAAAAAACAAACTGTGCTAGTCACTTACAATCTAACTGGTGTAAACCCACCAGACCTTTCGAGATGACAGATTACATGGAGAAAGGTAACGGGAAAAACAGTGTGTATTACTACAAGCATGGACACATATAATTTCAGGGAAGAGTCAAAAATATTGGAGTCTCCCAACTGTAATGTATGCCTCAAAGGTTTTTTGACCAGAGCGGGTGATCTAGTTCTGTTTTTTATTTATTAACCACTCTGTTCTAATTTACCTACGTTGGTGTAGGGTAACTGCGAGTTGCTTGATACACGCCAGCTGCCCTTTGCAATTTACTGAAAGTGAGAGATAGGAATCAAGAAAGTGAAAAAGTTCCTATTAACAAGTCGACATATGTTTTGGCCTTTCTGACTCATACGGAACTCTCTCTGGTGCTGTTGGTTCTGATGGTAATAGTGGCCGTCTTCAGGACAGAGACAATTTTGTTGTTTTCAGTAATAGATACTTTCCCATTAATAGAACATCTGAGTGTTTCTCAATTTCTTTGGGACGTGTATGGTAACTTTAATCAGCATTTTCATCCGGCTCCTAAACAGATGCCGCGCATTCAGTTTATTTTCATGCACTGTATCTTTAGTGGTTAAACTTGTGACAAACTGGTGAAGACAAGAAACTCCACTCAGCTTAGTTCACGGTGGTGCTGTGTTTATACTGCAGGCACTTTCATCTGTTAGTATGGATGAGCAGCAGCTTGCACACTTCAGCAATCCTCCTACAGTCTCCTCTGCACTGTCCTTTCTCCACTTTGTCTTTTGATCCTCCTGCTCCTCCCTTGACTACATCCAAACATGGTCAGCGTATCAGTCTCCCATTGATAGTGTCGTCCCCCCGATAACAAAAAACTGGGAGTACCCAATTTTGAAATACTGTATTATTTAGGTACAACCCCTCAATGCCGTTTGTTTATATGAAACTTGCCCACCTGCTTAGCTAACATGCCTCTGTCCCTCACTTACTCTGCCTTCACTCTAGCACTTCATCCATCATGGTCATATCCTTGACATAGCTAGGCAAACCGCCTATCAACACTTAAAAATGTCTAGTGTTGATTGTTCTTAATCTATGTAACTACACCCATGTATTGTCCCTGGTGACTGTTCTGTTTACTTCCCTCCACAACCTGGTCATAATGTCACTCAAACTAACCCCATTGTAAGAAGTTCACTACTTTCCGTCAAATATGATTTCTTAGCTATTCTGTGTTCTTTTGTGATCAAAGAGCATTGTTCCACCTTTATATAAATAGAGAGTTGCCCTAGGCATTATTACTTCTCCATCCACTATTGTTGTCAACAAATACAACTACAAAATAACTAAGTAGTGAGAGGAGTCAGGAATGAAGCTCGGACACAAGTTAGCCATATTTATGGTTAAAGACTTTCATTGAAAATAAAAGGGGTTGAGAAAATGCCTCTCTAACCCTGCTCTAAGAGAAATGTCCCTACTTGAACCAAAAACTAAGGATTTGTCGGTGTCAGGATGTTCTATTCTGACCCTCACACTAAAACTAAACTCTAAGATGAAACAGGAAATGTTTTTAACCTTGGAAGGTTTGGGAAAATGGTCATAAAAAAGAATAACTGGCTTTCAACATAAAACTTCTGCAAAGATATAGGTCCTCGCTCCAGAGGATGGTCCCCTTCCCCTGGATTCCGCTTGGTTCTCTGAAGATTCTCGTTCAACAGTTCCTTATCCCCTTTTAGGCTCACAACAATATATCTGAAGTTCACATTCAGTTCCTTGTGCCATTCTTGTCCCACAACAATGTTGATTCTTGATTTTGCAAATGTATCTCTCTTGAACATCTGGTTCATATAATCCTTTCCTAGTCCCGATGTTCCTTCTCTGGACCTCTTTGTCAAACAACACTGTTCTTTACTCTTATTAAACACAGTTCTGGTTGCCTTGTGTACTCTCCTGCCAGGGCTTCTTATGTTCACCCTCTTTGTGATGGTTGCCTGGTATACTCTCCTGCTATGGCTTCTTCTATTCATATTGGCTTTCTGACCTTTTCCATAGTCGCACACACACTTTGTTTGCAAATATGTCTTCTGTGTATATATCTGGTCCTGGGTTTTCTTTCGTTCACCCAATTAGCATCTATGAGCTTAAAAAGGGGTTGTTTCCAATTTGTTTCCCCTTTTAATGTCAAGCCCATTCTCTCTTTCTCTCTCAATTGCATGTTGTTCATTCACTTTCATTCGGCATACCTGCCGATGTGCCTCGGGGTCCCCACAGCCTCTGGAAAGACTTACCGGCATTCCTTGGTGTTGTTGTATGCTCCTACGGTTAACCGGAGAAGCGATTTCATCTGCTCCCCTCTCGTGACCGCCTTTGCCTGGTTTCTTAGGTCTGGCGGCTTCCACTTCCAGCATCTGCTTCGCTCTGGGCACCGGTAATGAAAGCGCTGCTCTTGATCACCTGGAAATGCCTTGGAGTCCCTCGCTGGCTGCTGGCATTCCCGCAGCGTGTCTCCCTCGATCTGCAGCTTTCTCCTTCTTCGCTAGTGAGCCGTCTGGCTCCACCACACTGGTACTCGCTCTTTTGGATTGCTTAGCCCCACGGAGATACACCATTCTCTCCCACCAGCAGCAGACATTGGGGTTCTGCTTTACTTGCTTTTAAACTTCCCAGACCCAGGTGTGCATGAGTAAACACTAGAATGCTCGCTGTGCATGGGGCTTTCTTCATTCTGCATTGCTCGATTCTTCTTCTTTTATCGTCCCAGTACTTTGGTCATTCTGGGACATGAAGTCCAGATTTTGGATTTGGTTCGGAAGACTTGAATAGACATTTTCAGTAGTCTTAATGGGGAATGATTCTTGGATGAATGCTAAATGGAATTAGAGCTAGCAATTTCCCTATTCTTCATGGGAGAAAGAGTGGGTGTCTAACAATAGGCCATGAGGGTATTAGATATGGGAGGGTTATTTTCAGAAGAAAATGGGGGATACCATGCCTCACTCCATGAAGACATGACATCTCCCCGGAGGTTGTCAACCCCCACGTGATCCTCCTTCACATGCAGCGGCTGCCGTCCCTTGGCCACATGGGAGGTGGTCACCGCTGTGAAATCAGTGATGAAGCCATTGGGTTCATCACAGTAACAACATTTTAGAATTGTTGCTTGATACCTGAGCTGTGATAACTGTCTCCCAACTCTCCTGAGCCAGTCTCTCTTGGGATGCTCATTTCTCTCTGGCAAATTAGGGCTCATAGGACCTTCTGTTTCCTTTTGCCAGTTAGTTCCCTTCCACCATTCAGTTTGCTGGGACCTCCCAGATCTCTTGGTCCGTCAGTTCTCTGGGGCCACTCATCTTTTTTCACCCCCGTCCCCAACAAGGCTCTCTTGGGTCACTCCAATCTCTAAAGGCCCATCAATTCTTTGAGGCCATTCAAATCTCTCGGTCCAGCTAGAGGTCTTGGGCTCCTTGGCTCACTTGGGCCACTCAGCACTCTTGGGCCACTTAACTCACTTTAGCCAGCCAGGTCTTCTAGGATGTCTTATCTCTGTATTCATTCTCAGATGCTTCCTCTAACGTGCCACACTCGCTCCACTTTTCTTGAGCATCTTATATACATTGTGGTGGCCATGTTCTAGCAACAATGCTTTACCTTGGCCATGCCCCACTGGACGTCTTTGGGTTTCTAGTTGTTTGCAGGCTTGAATATGTGAATTGGTAAAGCTGCTAGCTCCAGAACACAGCTCGGCATCTGTTTGCTTTCCGCCTGTCACTTCTCATTAATTTGCTCTCACGTGTTTTTTTATGAGTTCACAAAGTTGCAAGAGGTGTAGCCTTTCTCAGGATAAAAGCCCACTGTTTACCCCCAGAATTGCACCATACCAGCAAGCAACCCTGGGCCAAAACCAGTGGCAGGGCGGAGAGTCAATGCGGGGAGTGCTGTGTGGCTGATATGCTAATGGATCATGAGTGAGCTGCTTTGTGGAAGGGGGCTGTGACAAATCGCAGGAATTCGTCCATTCTGCCCAAGGAGGAGCAACACCCCCCTCTGCCCCCTGTGATGCTAGTAAGGTAAGCCCGCTCCACAATACCTTCCCCGGGAAAGACTCCCCTTGTGCAGACTAGGATTCCCGTTCCTGTGAGGAACTCCCTAAAGATTCTCCTAAATTCTCCTCTTCAACCATGCCCCACATTCCTATAAGGGAAGTACTTTATTATGCTGAGACAACAATGATGAATAACAAAGACCAAGGGCCTGAAGAGGCCATGCGAGAGAACAGGAAAAAAATAAGCCAAGCCGGGGGATGGCCCACGGCTACATCGCCTCTGCAAAGTGAGGAGACTGGGAACTCCATAGAGCCTGGGCGTTTCGAACGGGCTGCCAAGCTGGAGTCAAGGAAGTAGACGTGCAGCTTCTCAAGTATTGGCGAGAAATTGGAGCAGTAAGCAGTTGTGTGGCCACACTGAGCCAGTGGTGGACCGGAGGTACAGTAAAGCACACAGATACCACTATGCGGATGAGACTACAAAGCACACCAGGCACAGAGATACCAGGCACCAGTCAGAAATGACAAGACCAAGAAGTAGAGGACCCAAGAGAAAAAGGCTGCGGACGAATAAAGGAGAAAGTTGAATGAAACAGAAACCCAGTGATGTTATCCCTGAGACAAACAGGTAACAGGGAAGCGGGAGATGCAGAGGAAGAGTGTCAGGAATCTGTCAAGTGAGGACAAAGGCAGTGAATATGGCAAGGGAAATGTGCACACTATCACACAGTGAATGGTTTGAGTCAAACAACATACATACAGGAACCAAGACTCAGGTATACTAAAACCCAGGAGTGCAAACAAAGTGTGACAACAATACAAATATATGAAAAGGGATGTGGGGTAAGCACTTAGAATACTCCTTATGACTGTAAGGAAAGTCGGCAAGCTCCTACCCACAATTGCTATTACAGGTACTGACAGCACTAAGCCCACGTAGAGGGCAAGCAATGACAGGATCTGTGATCTAACACTCTTGATGGTATTAAATAAGGAAACTTAAAAAAACAGTACTCACGAGGACGAGAAATACCACTTGAATGTCAGCGAGCCCACGAACCCTGTTGATCAAACATGGACCCCGAAAGGCTGTAACAGCAATGGGAGGATAACTAAATACATAAGACTCAAGGGATAAGCAAGTGTTGTGAGCACAAGGGTTTCCTCAATTTTTTTAAGGGGGCTGTGGTATGTGAGGAGAGATACAACAGAAAATAAACGTACATATACCACTACCTACCCACCTCTAACACACTGAAAGGTGGCTACTTTTCAGAAATGTACCTCACAGTAGGAATTTAATAGGATTATATCTCCCACCATAGACAAAGAAATGTGTTTAGCATATTTTAATTATTATATCAAACAGCGTGGTAAAACAACATAAAAAACCTATTTCCAGCGTTCGTTATTTGTGGAAACACAAATGGGCGGAAGAAGCAGACACCAAAACATTTGCAATGTACAATTTGGGTGATGTTAGTAATGGTGTATTTTGATCGCATTTTCAATTATACAACAACATGGTATAATATATACCATGTTGTTGTATAATTGAAAATGCGATATACCTTGATTGGGACCAGATTAAACATAAAACAGGATGACCACTTGCACTAGTGTGAATAGCCCCAAGAGAAATAAGGGATGCAAATTACCATAGGTGCATTCAGGCCATGATATCTTGCACCCCCCACAATCAAAAGGTATGGGGGTGTTCCGGGAGGGGCTAGGGGGATGCCTCTATATTGGTTAGGACCAGAGTAAACATAAAACAGGATGACCACTTGCGCTAGTGTGAATTACCCCAAGAGAAATAGGGGATGCAAATTACCATAGGTGCATTCAGGCCATGATATCTTGCACCCCCCACAATCAAAAGGTATGGGGGTGTTCCGGGAGGGGGTAGATGGTGCCTCTACATTTGTTGGGACCAGATTAAACATAAAACGGGATGACCACTTGCGCTAGTGTGAATAGCCCCAAGAGAAATAGGGGATGCAAATTAGCATAGGTGCATTCAGGCCATGATATCTTGCACCCCCCACAATCAAAAGGCATGGTGGACTCCAGGGAGGGGTTAGATGGTGCATCTACATTGGTTGGGACCAGATTAAACATAAAACAGGATGACCACTTGCGTCAGTGTGAGTTAACCCCAGGGAGGTAGGGGATGCGAACTACCATAGGTGTATTCAGGCCATGATATCTTGCACCCCCCCACAATCAAAAATTATGGGGGTGTCCAGGGCGATGTTAGATGGTGTCTCTACTTCGTTTGGGACCAGATTAAACATAAAACAGGATGACCACTTTTGTTAGTGTGAGCTAACCCCAGGGAGGCAGGGGATGCAAAATGACCATAAGTGCATTCAGGCCATGATATCTTGCACCCCCACAATCAAAGGGTATGGAGGTATCCAGGGAAGGGCCAGGTGGTGCCTCTACATCATTTGGGACCAGAGTAAACATAAAACAGGATGTGTGTTACAGGTTTTGTGAATTACCATAGTTGCGTTCAGGCCATGATATCGTGCACCCCAACAATGAAAAGGTATGGGGGTGTCAAGGGAGGAGGTAGGTGGTGCCGATACATTGGTAGGGACCAGATTAAACGTTAAACAGGATGACGACTTGTGTCATTGTGAGTTAACCCCAGGGAGACAGGGGATGCGAATTACCATAATACATGTAGGGGGGCTGATGGTGTCTCTCCCAGCATATATATGAGGTGAAAATGGGGTTGAAATAAAAAAGTCAACATTTTGGGGGTCATAGTAATTGGGGCACAGTAATCAGATAGATCCGTCTTGGAAGCAGACACAGAATTGATAGTTGTAGCTGTAAGGGGAAGGGGATCTTTCGGTTGGAAATGCCCCATTGTAGTGTGTGATGGCTAAATGCACGCCGAAGAACAGCGCTGCTGAGGACAAAAGGAAAGGAATTACACAGACTCTCACCAGTCTGCATTTCATCCCCATACAAACAGCCCAAACTTTAGGTAGGGGGCTTGAGCCTCATTAACCCAGTGGTGTTGTAGCCATGACATAGGGCAGCCCATACCAGTCACTTGCAGCAGTGTGTGATAATGTGCACAGTTTACCAAGCCGCGGGTGAACAGGGAGCTTAACACCAATTACGTAAAATACTGTTGACTTCCCTTCCCAATAACACATGCTGAAGGGAGACCCTACCGTGCACCCCCCTGCATTATGACAGAGTTGTGTGACTGAGCCCAACCTCCCCCTTTATCCTTAAGAGAGACTCCTGCAGTGATTCCTCGTGCTTTGATGTTGGAATCAAATATAGAAAGGTTAATTATGCCATAAAAAATGTTTAAGCGCCCCATCTACTGTAACAGTACAAACTTTCTTATTATTATACCATTTAAAATAATAACATGTGCGCCCTATCTGCTGTCTACTGATGTACTATCAGTACAACCTTTCTTATTTTGGCTGTAGTGTGATGTTGGAATAAAATATAGAAAGGTTAATTATGCCATAAAACATGTTTAAGTGCCCCATCTACTGTAACAGTACAACCTTTCTTATTATTATACCATTTAAAATAATAACATGTGCGCAAATGTACAACTGAGCGAATGCTAGGCTCCCAGACTTTGCACAGTATTAAAAAAAAAAAAACAACATGGGAAGCCGTATATTATACCATACTGTATGATATTCGGCTTCCCATGACAGAGTGAAGGCCCTGAAACAACGCCCACCTGGTAGCTCTGGCCAATCCCTGAACAGAGATGTTGGAGGGCGGGCTGTAGGCGGGCTATGACATTAGCTTTTCATTTCGGGCTGCATGTATGGCTGTAGCCATCAAGTGGGCGTGACTCCGAAGACTGCCGAACACTGCCTCCCACAATCTACCATGGGAGGCAGGATAGCATACAACACCGGTTTGCGTCCAGATTGTTTCCGGTTGTTTCTCTGCTTTCACTACATCGGCTGGTCCCCACATACTGCAGCTTTCTCTCCCTGTGCCATAATGAGACACACACACACACCTTAATCACCAACTCATGCTCAGGGTCCACCGCATTCATTTGTCTTAGACCAGATATACTGCAGTACAAACGCGCAGTAACATTGGCTTAAGTTAACACCGGCTTGGAACCTATTGCCACCCAGATTACGTCGACCGACACCTTTCACCTGCCCCCCAATACGTTTCTCTCTTCTGAACACTCAATCCCTTAGGCAGCACAGGGTTGAAGTTGAGGACTTAAACCCCAACTTTCTCACCATCACGAAGTCTTGGCTCAGTGACAGCACACTCCATCAGACGCCGCTCCAGTGATCCATCCAAACTATCAGATTCTGCAGGTTGACTGTATACCTCCCTAACCTCCGGCATTTACCAGAGACTCCGGAATTTCAAGCATTTCTCCGGGTCTCCGGAAAAAGTTCCTTGAATCTCAGGAATTTTGAGATTCTTTCCGGGTCCCGTCATATTCTCCACCTGATTGGCTGCTTCCCGTACCCAATCAGGTGGAGAATGTGACGATCCGGAAACGGCGCGAAATGTTCGTGCCCACTGCTTGCACCACTATAATAATAGTGCTTTCAATCCATATCATTGGATTGAAATTGAAAGCACTATTATTACGGCGGTGGTGCCACGTTCATTTTGCTTACCATAGCACCGAAAATAATTCATTGAATGCTTTAGTAAGCAAAATGAAGTCGGCGCCGCATCCGAAATAATGCTGCTTTCAATCCATGTCATTGGATTGAAAGCAGCATTATTTCTGCTGCGGTGCCGCCCTCATTTTGCTTTCTATAGCATTGAATGAATGATTTTCAGTGCTATTTTAAGCAAAATGAAGGAGGCGGCGCTGCTGCCGAAATAATGCTGCTTTCAATGCATTGACATGTATTGAAAGCAATATTATTTCGTCGGCGGCGCCGCCTTCATTTTGCTTACAATAGCACTGAAAATCATTAATTCAATGCTATCTAAGCACACTGAGGGCGCCGCCGCAGCAATAATAGTGCTTTCAATCCAATGACATGGATTGAAAGCACTTCATTTTGCTTACTATAGAATTGAATGAATTATTGTGAATGATATAGTAAGCAAACAGAAGGTTACAACAACCGAGTTTACCTTTTTGACAGGTGGGCGGGGTGTATGGGCGGAGTCTTGTGTGGCTGTGGGCGGGGCATACATCTCAGGAATTTTGATTTTCAAATGTAGGCAGGTATGGTTGACTGTGGGAATAAAAGAGATGGGGGGGGGGGGTGGATTGCAATACTCTTTAAAGCCTAGCTGCACTGCCACCTCTCGCTTCTCCTGATGATTGCAAAAGTTTGCTAGCAAAGCTATGAATCAATGACAGTGGGGGTCATTATGAGTTAGCCGGTCCGGATTTAACGGTGCCGGTAAAACCTTACCGGCAGCTTTTACCGGACCGGCTCATTCCGACCCGCGATCCCAGAAACACCATCCATGCAAAACGACCTCTGTGGTGTCAATGCACCTGGTAGCTCCGTGGGCGGAAACAATGCAACGACTCGCCGGCGCATCCCCAGTTACCGGCAATGCGCAACACCGGGCACACTACGACTCGCATGGACGCAGAAACACTGCCACGACAATGGTGTAAACACCGTAAACATTGTGCCGGTACCACCGGCACCACAAACATGGCGTTATACAGTGGCAGGTGAGCTGAATCAGGCCCCAGGTGTGCAAAATGAGGCCAGCTGCACATCATAGGTAACTGGGAGCCTACAAAAGTGCCACACCCAGGCCTCCTTCCAACACAACCATGCTGGCAGCCGCCGCAAAGCATTTGGGCTAGGGAACCTGTAAGCAGCAGTGCACATTGAAGCAGCACTGGGGCAGAGGAGGAGGAGGCGGCGCAGGTGCAGGAGGCAAATCATGAACCCGTTGCCCATCCCAAACATAAATGTGCAACAGGCACCGCCCGCAGGCAGCCAGCATTAGATAGGCGCATTAGACTGCATGCACTTGGAGTTGACTGTTGGACATGCAATCGAGGCTGTGTACTGCAATCGGAAGCAATTTCACTCACTGAACTTCCAGATGGTCTGCAATGCCGGACAAGTGATCACCCATTGCTGTGCACGTTTCCCAGTGTCCACACACGACTTGATGCTCTTGCAGATTTCTACATTGCCACGCTACATGGAACGCTATGCGGGACAAAGCACATGGCTATTACGTGAGTACAACTGCCAATGCATGACCCCTGTGTATTGGGGGGGGGGATAGTGAAGGCCCACAGTGTTCCAGGCATTTGGGTGGGTACAACTGCCAATACATGACCCCTGTTTATTAGGGGTGTATAGTGAAGGCCCACAGTGTCACAGGCATTAGGGTGGGTACAATTGCCAATGCATGACCCCTGTGTATTGGGGGGGGTAGTGAAGGCCCACAATGTCCTAGGCATTTGGGTGGGTACAACTGCCAATGCATGACCCTTGCTCAATGGAATAGACGAGCACCAGAATACACACAGCTCAGTGCCTAAAATTTGAAATTGCCCCATGCCACAGCACGCAAGTACATGCCCTGCCCACCTCCATCCACACCCTAGCCAAGGGGTGCTCCTACATGCAATATCAACATGAGGATGTGAGTCCCTCCCCAATGTACCTGTGCTGCTCCCATGCACACATGGGTGCTTCTTGTGCAGTCTGCATTGGTCACATCTTTGCAGTGACCTGTGTCTGCCTGATGCCCATCACATCACAATGCCATAGTCACCCACCACATCTGAACGCATGTGCATTGATATGTGTGCAACATGTCGTTGCCCAGCATCAATCCACGAATGTAAGCATCACAGACCCCTGCATGGTAATGTGATCCTAGTGTGCTCAACTGATGTATCACACAACAGATTACCAAACGGGGCATCATTGGGCTGCATCTGATTGACAGTAATACCACAAACAATAAAATTTGCCCTTGCTTACACTCCCATGCAGGTGATGCCGGATATGCACTCAACCATGGTTGATGACGCCCATACAAAGCCATGGAACAGGCATGAGGAAGCCTACAACAGGGCACACATACGCACACGTGGCCTGATAGAGCATACCTTTGGACTACTGAAGGCCTGGTTCTGCTGCCTGAGCCAATCAGGTGGCTCACTGCAGTACAGCCCGGTGAAGACAGGGAAAATAATAGTTGCACGTGCGATGCTGCACAATCTGTGCATACGCAGGAACATGCTACTGCCCCCAGACGTTGAGGTTGATGATGATGATGAGGATGATGAGGATGATGATTGTGATGGGATGGGTGCACTACAGGCCGGGGTGCCATTGATGGACAACATGCACGTGCAGCACTCATACACAGTTTTTTGTATACACTTCATATGCACATTCAGAACTTCATCTGGTTTAACAATAGTGTATTATTGATTTGACAGGGGAATTGGATTGAAATCTAGAACACACATGCCCCCCCACCTCCCCAACGTACCCACCCACCAACCAGGCCCCAACTGACTAACCCCACTAAGGACCACCCCCACGTCCCCAACGTACCCACCCCCCCAACCAACCAGGCCACAACTGGCTAACCCCACTAAGGACCACCCCCACGTACCCACCCACCAACCAGGTCCCAACTGAATAACCCCACTAAGGACCACCTCCCCAAGGTATCCTCCCACCAACCCCGACCCCATCACAACTGGATGGACGACAGTGCAGCACTTCACATCATATTTCCGTCCATGCTTGTGCCCGTGGATGTCCTTTCCGGAGGGTCCGCCAGCCATGAAGACCTCCTACGAGGGCTACTAGCCACCGAACTGGAGGGTGTGCTGCTGGCAGATGGCACTGCAGGGATCGTAGGTGGCACATGACCCAGGAAAGCCTGTTGGGCAACAAGCATGGTCTCTGCGATATTAGACATGATATTGTTCCCCTCCCTGACCCACCGTGATAGCACCATGTTCGTTGTTGCAAACCGCCCGATTGCACGTGCGAGGCATCGCGCAGAGGTGGCAGAGCTCTCCCGTTGGATTCAGACTTCCTCACATTGTAGTCGGACCTCCTCACGTTGCATCCTCGCCTCCTGGAGCTGTTGCTCCACAAGCTGCATCAGGCTTGCCTGGTGCTACTCAGTGCGCAGTAGGCGGGCGCTGAGTTCCATGATAAATGGTGTGGGGGAGCGCAATGGACTGTCGAGTCGCATGGGCTGAATATGCACACCTGTTGGGGAGTGATGTTGCCCCCATCATTCCCCTTGTCTGGTGCGTCAGCGCCCTGTTCTCCCGACACACTGTCGACTCTGGCTGCGTCATTGTTGCTGCTTGTTGGCCGGCCACTGATGGGTGCGATGGGAGTGGGATGAGGTGTCTTCAGTTGCCACATGCTGCACTTCGGGTGCTGCGGGGATGGAGGTGTCTGTGGGCACTGTTGGCGTGGCAGATGGTTGTGTGCCGGAGGTGTTGGCAGTGGCGTCCTGGGATGCCCTTAGCCGACGGCCACGTGCAGTCCCCTTTGGTCTTGGCTGTTGTGCCGAGTCACTGTCGGTTGATGTGCCTGTGGGATAATGTAGGGCATGCTGTTAAGTCGTGTGACAGGATGTGAATGGGGCAGTCACATGCAACACACTCCTCATACTTGGTCCACTTGCATGTACACACATTTGATGGGTGATGCACTCAGGTGTCTGGATCATGACTTGCCACAGTTTCACGCCGTCTGCCTGTTCTTGTTGTGTTGTCACATGGGCGTGTTGGGTGTGGTGTGGGTCATTGGTGGATGTGTTGTGTGCTTCTAGGCCGTGCCGGGGGTGGGGGCGGTCATTGGTGGATGTGTTGTGTGCTTCTAGGCCCTGCCGGGGGTGGGGGGGAAATTCCATCATTCGCACTCATGGCTTTGCACTCTGTGTACTTAAAAGCCTCCCTGGTGTGCCGGCTCCGACCTCTGCTCCGCCAACTCCCTCGATCCCATCTAGGTGCATGATACTGCTGCACCTCTCCTCCCAGGTCTGGAGCTTCAGGGGTGAAGGTGGTCCCCCCCTCCTGTGCCAGTGCTGTGCTGCCATGAGGTTGCGGACTCGCAGCCGCAGATCGTCCCAGCGCTTGTGACAGTCTTTGACAGTGCGCACTGTGACGCCGACTGCTGTGCACTTCTGTGCAGCGGCTGCCCATATTTCCTTGTGCCTCTGCTGTATGCTGTGCACCTTTGATCGGTACTGAACAACAGTGCTGCATTGTCCACGATGTGCTCAACGAGCACTGTCAATTCATCCTCGCTGAAGCGGGGGTTCCGCTGCCGTGTGGTTGGTATGCGAGATGTCATCTTGGTGGTTGTCTGTAGCAGGTCACAGTAGCTGTAGGCCCAGTGGTTGCTGAGGATTGCAGTGGATTGTGGTTTAAGTAATGGCTGCCGCTCTCTTTCCGGTTTTCGCGACCACAGTGTTTCCAGAACCGGTATTTCCGTTTCCGGGACGGACGTGGCGGAAACGGATGTACCGCTACCATTGTACCCAGTGCATCCGTCTCCGTGGGTGTTTGCGTTACGGCGGTGACACCATTTCTGCGATGGTGTGGTGCGCGCGACCGACAAACCGGAATCATGCCTTACTTCCTCATGCTTGCGAAGTCGAAAACAGTGTCACCTCCTTCACGGAAAAAACAGATTCCGGACCGGCTAACTTGTAAGGAGGCTCATGTTTCTAGCACCATTGTGGTCCACTATAGACCTCCCAGACCTTTGCCTCTGTTTGAGGAACAAGTTCTGAATCTCTTGAACTAAATCAGCAATGCAAATTCAGAGACTATCGTACTGGGGGATTTCAATCTATGGACCGATGTACCCACAGATAAAGTTGCCTCGCCCCTACTGCTCTGGATGCTATAGGGTTCTCACAATGGGTTGAAGGACCCACCCATGTGGAGAAGCACACTTTTATCAGCTTCCCATTACCAAGCTGTCCGTTACCTCCTGTCCTTGGTCTGATCACCATCTTCTGACCTTTCTTATCACTTTCTGTGTTTCCTCTTAGAGTGGATGCCACCCTGAGGCCATGTATTAAAACCAGAAACTGGAAAAGCATCACCTCCTGTAAATTGTCTCGTGTTCTTGGAGTCAGGCTTGGTCGTCTCGAGGATTATAACGCTGCATCCAATCTAGCCTCACATCTCATGGACACACTGAACACCGCCATTGACACCCTCGCCCGGTTATAAGCAGATGTGTGAAACGCGAAATCCACAATCCATAGCTGGTTCAATGAAGCCATCCTCAGCCTCAGACACACCAAGAGGTCTGCTGAATGAGCTTGGCGGAAAAGTCCTTCACCAGCCACTTTGACCTCCTATAAACATTTGGTGAAGAACCTCAGGGCTCCCATTGTGCAATCCAAAACCTGCTATTATAATAGGCTAACACAGGCGAAATCAAGCTCAAAGGAGCTATTTACAATCCTGAGAGAATTTAATGGCAAACTCTGTATCAAAGCTGTTCCTTCTAAAGATTCCACTTGGTGCCACGGAATTCATGATACCTTCATCTCCAAAGTAACATCACATTTAAAATTACAATCCATCAACGACCAAAGGGACTCTCTTAGTCCCTCCGGGGGCCGCTCTAAGATGATGGGACATCCCATTTCCTCCCCTGTTAAAGTGCGACCAGCCTTCCGTTTCTCTCAGAGCACTCAGCTCGAAATCACCCAGATTGTAGCCAGTGTGAAGCCCACTTCATGCAAGGGCGATACATGCCCGTCCAAGCTACCAATAAGCTGCCTTGATGTCCTAGGCCCCTGGGTGACAAAATTGGTCAACCTCTCTTTCTCTGAAGGGTGTGTTCTTCCTCTTTTTAAAGAGGCATGTATCACCCCCTACTAAAGGACAATCTTGACCCCATGCTCGCAAAAAACGACCGTTCCATCACTAATGTGCCCTTCCTTCTTTAAATCATGGATCAGGTGGTATATCTCCAGTTCCAGAAATGTGTCGAAGAGAACATCATCTTGGGACCGCCACGATCGATTTAAAATTCAGTCTTTCTGGCATTGTGGACTAGGGCCACCCCACCCTCCTGATGTTGCTTGATCTCTCTGTAGCCTTTGACATGGTCAACCATCCCCTCTTGGTGGCCAGGTTAGAGTCCTTGGTGGGTGTTAGGGAGACTTCCCCAGAATGGCTAATTTCCCTTACCTACTGAGTCCCTCAGCAGCTTTGCTGGATTTCTAGGATTTATTTTTTACACCTGGTAAGAGTGAGCCTTTTTTCCCACTCTTACATGAGGCTTGCTGTGTGGGTTTAACATTTATTTGTGTTTTTAGACCGTGGAGCCTCACCTACTCCACAGGCATCATCATTTTACTTTGTGTTACACAGCACCTTTAGTGCAGTGACACAGGTTTGTCTTTTAGACTTCCCAACTCAGACTCCATTTTCTGGGACTGACTACTGTCTCCCAGAACATGTAAAGTTGCCATTGACTTTATTAGTCTCTTTAAAATCCACAGACCCAGTACAAACTATCTTACATAGAGTACTGGAAAGAGTTAATACTTATCCCTTTTTGTCTGTTTCTTTTGGAGAATTGTTTCGCTCCCTTTTCATCAGGACTTGACTGGTGGCAGCGGTAACTACCCTATTTTCCTACCGCGGTTATCTTGAGTAACCTTGGTATTGTTTTAGGCTATCTTGGTAGCCTCGAACTTAAACCCGCTAGACCATATAGGTTTTTCTATGGTTCTGGCTGGGTTTATTTGCCATTTCTTTTTGAAAATGTCTTTCTCAGGTTTTACTCTGCACGCCAAACCAGGTTTGGTTCCTTTGTTCACTGTCTGTTCGCGGGCTTCTACACAGAAGCCCTCCTTAGGTGCCTGTATGTCTGGGGGGGGGGCAGGATGTGAGGGAGGGGTTTAGGACTCCCTGCACAGGGTCTCTTTGGAGACCCATGTCGCACTCTGATCTGATTGGCAGTGGTGACTGTCCCGGCGGGACAGCCACCCTGCTGTGTGATTGACAGCCAGGCTGTGTGAATGGGGGAAAACTGCATATAAAGCAGGTCTCTGGGTCTGGAATGACAGAGTCTCCACTGGAACGAAAGAACCGAAGAGGAGCTGACAGAAGAGGACCCCTACAACGACTGAACCGCCCGGCGAAGCCCTGCTGCAGGTCTGAATCTTCAAGCTCCAACGACAGAGAAGATCTACCAGGAATCTTCTTTCCCTGAGCTGGTGGGACCAACCAGTTCACCCAAACTTCAAGCCAAGACTCCCTCCTCTGGTGGAATTTGCTGTACAGAGCTACAGTGAACCGGATAGCCAGGAACGTCGGACCCTGCTTGGGTTTTAGGAGTGCACCTTTTATTTGATGCTTTGCTCTGCTGCTGGTTTCTTCCCTGGGCAGTGCAGGACCCTCCAGTCTTCCTACTTCCTGTCAGTCCGACAGTCGCTTCAGGAACCGTGAGCCTGCAGGAACTACCAGGAACGTCCGCCTCAGCTACAGCTTCTTCTCCATTTAAAGGTACTGTGCAAATCCGGTTGTTCGTTTCGTCCAGCCGCGGCAAAGGTGTGTGAAACCTTTCGCCAATCCGGGGGCTTGTCCTTCTCTACTCTTTAAACTAACTTTTCTGCCGACCAACTTTGTCCAGAACTCTTGGCAAAGACTTAACCGCGAACTACCCTGAACTGTGTGATCTTGAGGAAAAGACTTTTGTCTTATTGACTTTGGCCCTAAACCTTTTTGATCTGATTCCATCACTGTAGTTCTTCTTTCTAGATTGCCCTGCTTACCTACCTGTTGGTGCTGCTCAGTTTTTACCTAACCTTTTCTTTCACTCCCTTTTTAAATTATTAGAGTGCCATTTTTCTCATACTTCATTTTGAGCTTAACTTGTCCAGAATCTATTGGGAGTGGTGTGGTGTATTAAGGGTGTGATTTTTCAACTGCTTTACTTTAACGAGATGTTATACAACTGATGTGTACATAAATGTATATTATTTTACTCAGAAACCTTGAGTCAGTGTTTGGTTGAATATTAGTAATTGCTGTCCTTTGTGTAACTATTGATACTGCTCACTTGCTCTTGAGATAAGTATGGCTGCTCAGCCATCGCTACCACTTTTACTGTGTAGTAAAGGCTTGTACCAAAGGTGAATTTGTACTGTCACTTGTAGTCTTAATTGTGTATGGTGTTCCCAAAGGGTACTGCATATAATTCTGCCTAACAGTGGGCTGTTCCGGGATAGTAGCACAGTGGGTGCCCTCTTTCCTGGCCCCCACAGTGCCTGAGTTGCCATCAATGACGTCAGTTCATCACCAGCACTTGTTACCTGCGGAGTCCCACAGGGCGCCTGCCTTTCGCCGACTCTCTTCAACATTTACATCTTGTCGCTGTTGGGGCTTCTTGACGACATGGGCGTCCTTTATAGCAACTATATAGATGATACACAGGTCATCCTAAAGCTTTCAGGCACCCAGTCACTAGACACACTGACTATTAACACAAACTATTATACCATCCAGTGTTGGATGGTAACAAACTCCTTGGCTTTCAACTCTGATAAAACAGAGCTTCTGGTCGTTGCCTCCGGCAATATGCCTAAAAAACTTGCCCCAGAGTATAAAAGCTTTGTCATCGCCAACATCACCATCCCGGTGGCCAAGAGTGTGAAGACTCTGGGCGTTCTCTTAGATACCGGACTGACAATGAGACAGCATGTCGCCCAGATGCGGGCATCCTGCGGCTTCATTAACAAGCATCTTAATCACATCTGCCCTTTTCTCTCAAACAGAAATATTTCTCTTTTAGCTTCAGCCCTTGTAAACTCGCAGCTGGATTACTATAACAGTCTACTGTCCGGTACCTCCCAATCCAACCTCTAAGCTTTGCAAGTGAACCAAAACGGGACTGTGCAAGCAATTTTGGGTTTCTCTAGATGGGATCATAGTACCCACGCAAGGAGGCAGCTACACTGATTGCCCATGAAGCATCGTGTCTCCCACAAGATCCTGACTCTGACCCACAAATGCCTGTCCCATGAGGCCCCAACATATCTTGTTGGGCGCCTGAAGTCCTATCAGCCACCCCGCACTTTCAGGATCAAGCCAGACTCTCGCATCCTAGACTTACACTGGTTAGATCTGGAGGCACAGGTTTTGATGTCGAAGCTCCACTAATCTGGAACTGCCTCCCACCTGATATAAGAAAAATCCAAACCACAGATGAGTTAAAAAAAAAAGGGCTGAAGACATTCCTTTTCAACAGCCCCTCTAGCTGGGCACTGATTTCCCCTGCCATCAACCGCCGCTTACTGCCCACTTTTTTTGTTGTTTTATATTGTCTTGTGTGCGCCCTGAGGCCTTCGGGCGAGCTAGCGCATTATAAAAGTTTAAATAAATAAATGATGGAGCATGCAAAAGACTCTAGTTGTTTTCTGAGAAAGGTTATTCTTACTAACCTGGAGCACACTGTGACGCTTAACTTCAAAGAAGAACTTGAAAAGTCCTCGTCTGACCCACATTTTGAGAGTGACTGAGCCCGAACCCTTAATGAGGACGATGGGGCGCTACTACTAGATCTTACCACCTGATGACATTTTTATTTTAAATTAGATATTTAGTTTATGAAAACCAGACAAAAAGAAAGAAAAAAAAAACCTTTATCTAATGTACAGAAAAAAGTGTCAATCCCTGATGACTTATGATGGAAGTTCAGTGTGTTTAAGCGAAATCAGAGAAGCAGAGAGGGGACGACAGATCTCCTTTAAAAAGTCCAGCATTGCACAAGTGAGTTTAAAATCTTCTTCCATACATACTATCCTCCACCAATCTTCACATGAGTTGGAGTGCCTCTTTGCAATGAATCCTCCCAGGTAGTTCTCAAGGCTGTAAAGTTTGTGCAGTTTAAGACTAGATGTTTCAGGTTTTCCTGACTGTCCCTGATATTGCAGAATCTACACGCCAGAATCCATGGATACTTTTCAAAAGACTTCAATGAATCCAGTGTTGGAAAAATGTTGAGCCAAACTTCAGGAATGCATTTTGATGACGAGGACTTGGAAATTTTACCAGATACTTTGGTGGTGCATTCTATGTTCTTTGTTCCAACCAAAGCTCTTTTAGCAGTTTATGATTGATTCTTGATTCCTCTGAGTCTATACAGTCGACCTGCCACAACCTTCTCTTTGCCAAGTTTCGATTAGTGACTAGGATGTCTTCTGAAATTCCGATTTTTGTCATAATCTCCACACATTGCTGTTTCCATGCTGCCAGCGGAAAGTATTCAGCAGCATCATTGTTTTTCAGTATCCTTTAAGGCTCTGGATTGGTGATCAAAATAAGCTTGCGATAAAGAGAGAGTTTTCCAAATCACAAGAGCTTGAAGTGAAATAAAGGCTAGTTCATGTCTTATCAATGCATCTGAAACTGATCTAGGGAGGCGGAGGACCCTTCTCGAGAACAGATCATCTAATGTGTTCCACAGCTTTCCTGGGAACGACAGCATTGACTCAGCTATGTACGTAAGGATAGGGACTACCTTGAGTTTATAAAAGTCCCTAATCGGTCGGATTGAGAACTTAGAGTACTTTTTATTTTTTATTTTTCATTGCTATTGCCTGGGGAGCCAACTTTTTCACACACGTTCTCCAGTCCAACTGTCTTGGCTTGTCTTCCATGCTCCAACGGATCGATACTGCCAGATAGATCGTTTCTTTCACCAGATGGAGTTGGACCTTATTTAGGAACCATTTGAAGAGGTGATTTCATTTTCCACCCATTTGTTGCAGAATCATGAAAGCTGATTTTCCTTCCTTTATTTGTAATCCGTTTTCTTGGACATAACTTTGGAGCACTGTCAATCAGTGTTTTAGGCCAATGGGTGTCTGATCTATAAGGATCAGATTGTCTGCGTAAAGAGACCAAGCCACCAGCAAGCCATTGATTTTCGGCAGGAATGCTCTGACCTCACTTTGGCTTTCATAGAGGTCAGATAAGAAGAGGGTAAAAAATGTGGGTTCTTAAGGTCAAGCCTGCTTTAGCCCCCTCTGTCTTGCAATAGCTGTTGGTACTAATCCTTCTGATGTTAAACGGATTTGCACTTTGGGTCAGTGTATAATGCTTTTATTGCCTCCACCACAGTGAGTTTCTTCCAGAGTAGGTCTCTTTCAACACTGTCAAAAGCCTTCTTCAGGTCTATGAAAGGATCATCGATTTGTTTTGTTTTTTATTGCTTTCAGTTTCAGGAGGTTGATCAGAAATAGGTTCAGGTCAGTTCAAACCCCCTTCACAAAACCTGCTTGTCAATGGCCCCGTCTTTGTTTCTGTTGCCCAGATTTGCAGATGTTTTAGTAAGATTTGAGCAAAAAGCTTTCCCAAAACATCAACACAAGCAATCGGAAGGTAGTTGTTGGGGTCAGATCTAGTTCCTTTCTTGTGAAACGCAAGCACAATCTCCTTTTTCCATGATTCTGGGATCTTCCCTCTATCTAGGATGTCTCTAAAAAGTCTTCTGATAAATGGGATCCATATGGTTTGAGTGGCTTTGATGTCTCTATACGTGTCATGGTCACCTGCCCTAGGACACAGGCACCACGCCATCAGGTGATGGGGGCAGTGGTTCACATAACCCTTTCTCACCCCTTTGGGACGTATCAACATAGGGGGCCCGGCTGGACTCAGTCCTGGCGCCTTTGGCGCCAGGCTCATGTAAAAATATAAATGGGACTGCTTCATTACAGCACCAGAGCGCTTCATTGTACAAGACTTTCCATGTGCTTTTACTTCAGAAGCAGTTCCATGTGCAGACTATTTGGGCGTGATTCCCAGGGCTGGGCTGCACGTGCAGAATTCTAGGAGTGGCAGGCAAGCCCAGGACTAGTGGGCATGGCCTCAGGAACTCAGCTATATAAGCTGTTCCATCCCCTAGGCCAGCACTTCCCGTTAATTTGCACTCACCTGCAACGTAATGCTCACCGCCGCCTGAGTTGACAGACTTACCTCTTGGATCCAGCATCTTACCTAGGTGGGTACCGTTTGGAGACCGGCTACCATCTGCAGATTCATTCTCTGGAACTCCGCGATCCTGATCTCAATACCACCGCACATCGCGCTCTTCGTTCACGAAGCCAATTCCTGTGGAAGAAACTGAAGACAAGGTTACAACATTATTCAACATTCCATTTAGGGTCGCACCTCAGTCAACCCTCGCTCGCATCCCTAAGGACCACTTACCTGTTGCCGGACCATCGTAGAGCTATCGTCATTCCCTACCGGATTCAGGCCTGTGCTTCGCAGCTGCATTAGGATCGACATCATCACCTATACAGGGAGAAAGCAAAATAGAGACATTACTTACAGAGCAAGCAACAATAGTGGAACAAACAATACAAACACTATTAAAGCAGCAAGCCGACAGGTGAGAAGATCCAAAGAGAGAGAAACAGAACAACACTCACCTGAACTGACGTGGACTAGTCGCAGATGGACTGGGCTACCACATGCGAGGGACCAGTGAAGGAACTCGGACCCGAGATTTAATCGCCTCAGCCAGAAGCAGGAGGATGGAGAGCTCGCCATTCATAATCATCAGAAGAGCCTCTCAGGAACAGCCATTCTCACGAAAACCATGGCTGGGGAGGAAGAGTTTGGAGGGGGGGGTAAGGGTCGCAGACTGACATACTCACACACACTTATGTCCACGCGGGAGCAGCACCACCAATAGTCTCAGTCCAAGGCATAATCGTAGAGGGAGAAGCCAGACAAGGGTGACCTCAGTCAGGGAGGGCTGCAACCTTGCCTCAACATCCCCGCAGAGAACAGGTGAACGTAACAATTCGTTACTCCAACCGGTCCTGGAGCTGAGTTGCTTCTTGCTCTTTTTATTAAATCTTCAAGATCTGAGTCCTCAAACACAATATGCCATTTTTTTCTTTGTTTGAGGGTTAAGATGATGATTCGGGTTTCCACTTTGCCCAAATAGGTCACGATAGAAACAGACCCATTTTTCCTCTGTTACAGCATTCGATAACATTAAATCCCTTCGAATTATTGCCTCATTTATCAGTTGCCACATGCCTCGACAATTCTTTGAGGCCATTCTTTTCAACATGCACTCCGCATCTATCCGATTTTAGTGGACTTTATGATCAATTAGTCAATTTTTATATTTTTTATTTGGTTCCTAGCATCAATTATTGTAAGTATATTTGAAGTGCCTAACTTCTGCAGCTCAGTTCGCAGTTTGTTCTTTCTGATAGCTATGTTGGCATCATAGATGTTTTTGTGCACGGTTTTGATCTTACCGTGTTTATTGCTTGAAGTCTTATAATCTGGAAGTAAATGGGTGGAATTTACCTCACCATCCAGTTGGCTTTGCTGGTTGTAGCTCTCAGATATTTTGATAATATCCTTTTTGCGAATAGATATCCGGTTTCTTCCTTTCGAGATGACTAAAGTCATACTGCCCTTATCCTTTTCCATACTTGATAATTTTGTAATCATTGTCAATTTCAGTATGAAGTGGTCACTTTTGGACACTGCTTCCACTTCCAATTTGTGTGCAATTTTAAATATGCGATGGCAGGAGGAGCCGTGATGGGAATAGCGATCAATTATCTTCACAAAATCTACAAAACCCATACGAATTGGGAGGTGTTACACTGCCAAACTTTGACGTCTACTACCTGGCTAGCCAACTCCAATATGTGGCAAGGTGACTGTAAGAGGACCATACACCTGAGTCTAAACTGTTGGGGGCTGAATGCGCCCTTTATTTCTTGAATGAATGGATGTGGCTGCTGAAATTGCAGCAGGAGGGGAGCAGTGGATTACTGGACCTGGGGTTTTGGGGGAGGAGAGATGTGGCATAGAGCATGCCAGTTAATGTGGAACTTGTTCCCGTGTTCCCCACATATACCACTGGTAGCGTTGGAGGGAGTAGATGTGCAAACGAGGAGAAGTATCAGGAGTCAGTGGGAACAAGTGGACATAGTGACCATTTGAGATGTGTGGCAGGATGGGAAGGTGAAAGAGTTTGATGCACTGGTGGGAGACAGAGGATTACACCAAGGGCAGTATATCACATATGCTAGGTTGATGAAGATAATAAACAGTACGTGGCCTGATGAGGTGTTGGCTAGTCAGTCTGAGGCAGTCATAGAAACATTTTACGACGTATCAGATGGAGGCCACGAGTTCTCCTGGATATATGAGCTACTGATGTCTAAGGTGGGGAAAGAAGTAATCCAGACAAGACTAGACTGGGAGGAGGAGGCTGGGCAGTCAATGGGAGACGGGCTGTAGGTCAGGGTGCAGGGATACCACAAAAAAGTATCACGGAATGTGCGATTACAGCAGATTCAGCTATATGTTACCCACAAGGCATACATGACCCCTGGAAAGATAGCTAAGTTAAAACATGCTAGTACACAGACATGCCCAAAATGTGGGGAGGTGAACGCAGGAATGGTATATATGTTTTGGGCATGCCCTGAAATAAGCAAATACTGAGGGGAGGTGGCACACCTCTTGGAGGGAAAGGAGATAAACCTAGATGTGGGCTCCCCGTGGGCATGAATGTTCTGGGGGGGGGGTTCCCTAGGCCGAGCAAGCTTAAACATGTGAGTAAACTCAAAGACTTGGCACACAGATTGGCTAAACTTAGGATAGCAATGAGTTGGAAAGCGTGTAGAAGACCCAGAGCGGAAACTTGGTGGCATGATCTTCGGAAATGAGTGAATGCCGAAACAATAACGTGGGAAGAGGCAGCAAACAGGGGGAAGGGGGAATCAGACACGCTGATTGCCTGGAAACAAATAGTAATGACGCTATCTGGGTCCTATCAGGCTAGCCTGAGGAAGACAGCCCTCTAGGAGAGGAGGGAGGAGGCCCACCAGCAGGTACAGGTTGAGATAGGCAGGAGTGTTTGGTAGGCTCGGCCGGGGGGAGGGGGAAGGGGGGAAAGGGGAGAAGGGGAGAAAATACAACATGAGGCTGTACATTTGAATTGACATGCATAATTGTGACTAAACTGTATGCTGACCATGTTGAAAAATCAATAAAAACTATTTTAATAAAAGCTACCTTCACAAAAACAGCAGCAGATTAGAGAACCTCTGCGGCATCTAACACCCTGCGTTCCTGAAGCCACAGCAGCGTAACTGAGAGGAAATCGGCAGAGATAGCCTGGGAAAGGACACCCACAAAATGGCAGCCGCAACACACGGTTGTCGAAGACAGCGTGGAATACCCTGGCAGGTAGCACCCATCCTTGAAGTGCCCTCCCAGAGCCCCGGCGGACCACACAGAAGACAACGCCCAGCGTGGGAGATCAGCCGGTAAGGAAACAAGGCAGCTGCCGCAGCGATTGCAGCAGTAGTGGTCCGCCGAGGGGCTGGGAAAGTGCACATCCACTATTGTGCAGCCTAATAAGAAGCTGGCATATAGTAAAGACAGTGGGAGCACTCCTCCCCCCAGACCTCTAACAACGCACGCAAGGCGCTGAGAGAGTGCAATGCACCGGCAGGCCCATTCATGCCTGCAGCCTCCACGCCTCGCCTCCAGAGAACCGGTGATAGCAGCTGGGGCGCCTCGTGAGCCCACACAAGTCGACAAGGATCAGAGCAGAACCAGACAGGCATCAACCCGCAATTCCCTATAAGCTGCAATAAGCCCTCTTAGTAATAAGCCAGCAGGCAGCTACAGATGCTGGAGCATGCCTCTCTGCAGGCCCACAAAATACATGCAAGGCGCTTGGGAGGCATTACGCACCAGCCGGCCCATATATGCCAACAGTCGCCTCGCCTCACCCCCAGAGTCTGGAAATCGGGAATAGAGGCTGGGTAACCCGGGAGCCCACACAAGTCTGTGAAGAATACAAGAAGATCCAAACAGGCAACAGTCCATTATTCCTTATAAGCTGCAACAAATCACTGAGAACTGCTTATAGACCACCCAGCACCAAAAGTAATAAGCGCCCAAACACATACTGGACCAACAATAATGCGGTGCGGAGAACCATACTAAAGACCCCCCACAAGGGGAATACCTACCAGGACAAGAGAGATCAGTGTCCGAGCAAATTACAGAAACATGGACTAACCCCCTGATGCCTGAGGGAAGAAGGAAGATGGCCGCCCAGCCGAAGCAGATGACAATGGAATCATATGCAAAGAAAAACGATCCAAAACCAGATCCCACACCGAGAGGACCATTCAATGAGCAGAGAACATGAACCCCAACAAAAAGACAACGAGAATAAGATCCTAGAGGCGATTGCAGACATGTGAACATCCATGGAGACCCACATAGGGGAAATAAAATGTGACGTGAGCTTCCTGCGCGAAGACGTGCGCAACCTCGCCAGCAGAGTAGACAAAACAGAAAAACTAGAAGAGACCACATCCGCCACCAGAGAACTGCGGGTAACAGTCCAAGACCTAACGGCCACAATCTGTAGGTTACAAGATACGGCTGAGGACGCAGAGGACAGAGCAAGGAGAAGTAACATCAGGATCCTGGGACTACCTGAGGAGGCAGAGGGCAGAGACCCCACTAACTTTATCGGAAATCTGCTCCTCCAGGAAATAGGGCCAGGAGCCCTGTCCCAAGACTTCACAGTGGAAAGAGCCCACAGAGCACTCACGAGGAACCCCACCCCTCAAGGAGCACTCTTGCAACCCATCATAGCTAAAATCCTTACCTATCGAGTCAAGGAAAAAATCTTAGCCTGTTCCAGAACGGCTGGAGGGATCCGAAGAGAGACTGCAGTCTTGGCATTATACTCAGATTACACTATTCAAGTCCAAAGGAGGCACGCACAGTTCATACCAACCAAAGAAAGGCTTCAATGTCAGGATATAAAATACATGCTCCTCAACCCCGCAAAATTAAAAATACTGCACAGAGGGAAATCCCTCTTTTTTGAAACACCGGAGGAAGTAAATGACTGGATGGATCTGCAAAACATGGAGCAGATGCCAGAAAGTCAAGAAGGCCCTAAGGGAGCCATCAAGTGAAAAGGAAAAGTGATAGGACCACAAATAAGAAGCTGTCTGCATGACTAAATTGTGACACTTTTGGCGGGAACCCTGAATACCTAGCTTACGAAACTCACACGGGCAAACAAGCCCCATGCCAGATCCACCGAGAGGGGCACAGCAACCGGGAATAATCACCTCCTTTCGCAGTTCTCACGTACAACCAGTCTGGGAACTCAAACCCACACCTCCATTTGGATGAGTTAAGAGTACTCCCCAGTACTCGGCCACCAAACCCTGAGATGCATCAGGAAAAGCTGGTGGCTAAGCCTCTACGCGTTTAGACTGGTGGGCATTATGTTAGAAGTTATGTTAGTGTTTTGGTTCTAGTTACACTGTTTAAGTTACACCACAGTCAAACCAGCCGTATAGGAAGAAATGTAATGAGAACTTATGGGTCAACATCACAAACTGAGACAACAAAGTTGTCTCCTCTGGGAGCCGGGGCAGCACAGAAGGAGGAAAAGGGAGAAGTATCCAACAATGGGAGCATTGCAATTGTCATCCACTCGGCAGAGTTGTCAATCTAAAACAAGTAACAGGGATTACCCAAAAGGCCCCTTGGGAAAGAGTGATTCACTGAACTAAAAGACATACCCAGATGGCCGAGACCCTTAAGATAACCACATGGAATGTGCGTGTCCTCAACAATTACATCAAAAGAATGAGAGTGGCAACATACTTATGCCACAAAGGAGTCCACATAGCCTAGCTTCAAGAAACACATCTAACACTGGCTAAGCAGACTGAAATACTTGGGAAATGGAGGGGCAGAGGTTTCGGGTCCACATACTCTAGCTACGTCAGAGGGGTACTTATCTGGATGGCTATCGGAGTACTGTTCCATCTATTACATACCCACACAGACACAGAGCGGAGACTAATATTAATACACAGATTCCTCGACAAAAGGAAAATCTGCATAATCAACACCTTACACGCCCAACCACAATGCAGCAGCATTCTACCACTCTTTATATGCCAAACTGAACCCTTATAAAGGTATGATGTAGATTTGCGGGGGGACTTTAACGGCACATTAGACACGGCCCTTGACAGATCAGAAAACACATCTGCACCTGCCCCCACCAGGAACCCCCTGCCCCGACTAAGGCCTTGAACACATTATCAAAGGAACTAGACCTAAAATAAATATGGAGGTGGACACACAGGGGAAAGAGGGAATTCTCGTTCTTCTCAAGTGTTCACAAGATTCACACGAGAATAGATTATGTATTCACAGGCAGGGGACACTTGGGAAACATTGTGGGCACCTCATGCGAAGGTAGAACGCTCTCGGACCACTCGCCGTTGATAATAGAATGGATACTCTCTAATCACCCAGCCCACATGCCCACATGTAAACTGAGAGCAGAAGCACTCTGAGACAGCTCTTTCAGGGAAGAACTAAGAATCCAAGTGGAACAGTATTTTGAACATAATCCATGGAGTGTAAAAGATATGCAAATAGTATGGGACGGCTTCAAAGTAGTGGTAAAGGGAGCAGCCACAGCCAAAGCGGGAGGGGGTTCATAAAGACCTAATATGGCAGATTGCGAGTACAGAGGCCAGGATCAAAAGGCTAGAAGGGTCTGATCCTGCAGGACTAAAAGTAGAAGAAACACTCATAGCACTCAGACAACAGTGCCTTGATCATTGGGAAAGATTGCGTAACTACAGCTATGCAAAATGCACCAAAAAACTACATGGGCAAGCTGATAAACTGGGTAGACTACTAGCTTGGCTGGTCAGGGACAAAAACACTAGAGACGAGGTTGTAGAGATAACGGATTAATGCAGGGATATTTGAGAATCACAGAAAGAGATAAGTAACACCTTCAGGGACTTCTATCGCAGTCTCTATGAAGACAACTCTGACTCCAGAGAGGCATAAATCATAGAAACCTTAGAAGACATAGGTCTGCCCGTAGTGACAGCGGAACAAAAGGAAATACTAGATGCACCTCTTACCATAGAGGAGATTATAGCCACACTACCAGCCGGAAAATCTCCTGCTGGTAACGATGGCCTCCAGCAGTTTTATATGGAATACCCAGACCTCGTCGATCCACAATTACTCCTAGTTCCTGAAGAACTACCTGATACCATGGAACAAGTGGTTATTCTCCCCCGATCCTAAAGCCTGGTAAAGATAAAAAGCTATGCGAATCCTACAGACCCATAGCACTAATAAATCAAGACACCACAATCCTCAGAGCCATACTAGCAGAGAGACTTAAAAAAGTAGATACAACACTGATGCACCCTGACCAAACGTCTAATGTCCCAGGTAGAGCCACTACAGAAAACCTGAGACGGCTCCAAGCAGTAATAGACCGAACACGCAACTGGCTCGAGGACTGCGCGGTTGTAGCACTCAACGCTATCAAAGCATTCAATTTGGTCAGGTGGGAATGGCTACTTGCATCCCTTGAGCACTACGGCATGCGAAGCCGGTTCATGAGATGGATATGCATGCTCTACTCAAGCCCGTCGGCAAGAGTGCGCACCGGGAAGCACATCTCTGATCAATTTCCGATCCACAGCGGCACTAAGTAGGGCTGCCTCCTGTCACCCCTAGTATACATCCTAGCACTAGAACACTTAGCAAATATATGAGAAAAACACTCAAGACACTAGGCTTCAAGTAGATGGATCAATGTATGTGATATTTCTATATACAGGCGACATGCTGCTATACATAAAACACCCAGAAGACAATCTTGAGACATATTTAGAAGTATTGGAAAACTTTGCAACGCTATTGGGAATTTCGATTAGCAAGAAGAAATCCTGCCTCTTCCCCCTAGCGGGGTGGATAGCGGTTGAGGAAGATTACCTCCCCCGCCTCGGCCTTCAATGGAGAGTCCACACCTTCTGTTAACTGGGTATAAATATACACCATGATATCAGAGATACCCATACAAAAAACACAATAAAAGCAAAAAGGGGACTAGAGGCCTTGATCAAATTCTGGGAGAAACTGCCCCTCTCAGTGATGGGCAGAATTTCCCTCTTGAAAATGATAGCCCTCCCCCACCTATTGTACCATTTTATAAATGTCCCATACCTCATACTAAAAGCCTTCTTCGTGGAGCTAAACTCGACACTGAGTAGTTTCATATGGGGAAGTGGTAGGAGGAGAGGTGCAATGGAGGTCTTATGCAGAGACTACACAGAAGGCGGCGTACACCTTCCACACTTTGAACTCTATTATCTAGCCGGGCAACTGCAACATGTAGCTGGATGGTTGGCAGAGTCAGAAACAATAGACTGTGTTCTGATGAGCCCCGTTATAGCCCCCTACCTCCTAAAAGAAGTGCTATGACTGAGAGAAGCCAGAAGTGCGGATCCACCAGCATTCCTACAGCTAGGCAGACAGATATGGTCTAGGACCAAAAAGATTCTGAAAGTGAAAAAGCCCTACTCCCCCTCAGATTCCATTAGCGGCCCATTTACGGAGACAACAGAGAACATCTTACTCATAGTAGGAAGTACTGGGAAGGAAAGGGGGTAATAACAGTGGGAGATCTCTGTCCTGCAGGGAAACCACAGGCGTTTCAAGACTTGGTAGAAACATATGAGATTCACAAAGGCCAATTTAAAACATACACCAGACTAACACGCACCCTAAAAAACATATCGCTAACCTCCCTAGATTCAGAAAACGAAAACCCGACATTGGGACTGCTATATGATGTATCTGAGGGGAGGGCATGTGGTCTCCAGAATATACCAGCCACTGTTGAAAGCAATACCCAAAGACTTAAATAGAGGGAAACAGTCATGGGAAGTAGAGATAGGAAGGGAAATTACAGAAGAGGAGTGGTCCAAGGCAATGCTATACCCCAAGAGAGTCTCGAGGAATGCTAGGCTGAAATTGATCCAATTCTACACATTTCACAGGTCGTACATGACACCCCAGAAAATATTGCAATTTCCCGGGGCAGGAATACAGAGCTGCCCAAGATGTGGGGAAATAAAAGCAGATTTGGGACACATGTTCTGGTCCTGTTCAGAAATCCAGGAATACTGGCAGGAAATTGAACAGCGATTACGGAAACGAGGGATAAAAGGTCAGAAAGGGACAGCAGAAGCATGCCTCTTAGGGATCTACAAATACCCCAGAAGAGCTAGAGCAGTGAGGAAAATGATAAATCTTGATTGGGTACTGGCCAAAAGGAGAATAGCGATGACATGGAAGACCAAAAGGGGGCCAAGTATAGAGGCATGATGGAATGATCTGTAAAGATGGTCAATGGCAGAGGCAGCAGTATGGTATGAAGCACTTGAAACAGGTAGAAGAGAAAGCTCTGAGGAAATTATATCATGGAACACACTCGTACAAGAACTGTACACTTCGCCAGAAGACAAACCGACAAACCCCCCTAAAACCAGCACCCTTAGATTAAACCCTAATAAGTGAAAACGGATGGTCATGCATGAACAAAGCCAGGCACTTCTCACCCGAGCAAAGGCTACAATGATCCAAGAGGCTCAGACTCTAGTAAAGTCATGTACCATGCTTTTTGTTGCCATTTGTATTGGGGTTAGGGAGGGAGTTGGGAGGGGAGAGGGAACGATGAGATGTTTGCATGCTAAATATCGGAGATGGACAATGCAAATAACTTGTTATATTTTGAGAAATACCTAATAAAATATATATATAAAAAATATGCGATGGCAGGAAAAAATATTATCAAGGGTCTTCAGACTAGAGCCGTTTGTCCAAGTAGGTTTTCCTGGGATGTCCCCTTTTGTCTGTATGTTTAGCATTTAGAGATTCCTGTTCAGCAAGGCCACTGCACACGCTGCAGCTCTTGCTTCTGAGGTATTAGTCGAGCTTTCAAAATCTGATACAGGGTTTCTTTTTTCATCAAGACAACATATATTTAAATCCCCACAGATTAAGATTTGTGGCGGATTTCGCTCATTGAGATGTTTATCCACAACATCAGTGACACTATCTAGGAATGTCATAGATTGTATCGCTGCCGGATTCCAATAAAGATTTAGTAGGAGAATCTTTTGTGGATCATCTTCTAGATTTTTAAGGGATAACAAGGTTGCCTGTACAAATTGATTTTCGTTCCATGAAGCAATTGTCCCCAAGCCAATTCCTTTTTTTTAATATGGGTTACAAGGCCAGATGCAAGTCTGCCCTTTGTGCGCCTGTATGCCGGATTTAAGTATACACTGTAACCTGTAAGAGGATTCAATTCAACACTACAGCTAAGTCAACGCCTAGTCTATAATACTGAATGAAAACCCTTATTGATATATCTTTATGTCCAGTTCATGCGTTCTGGATGACTACCCCTATATAACACCCTCTCTTGGAATCCTCCTGACCCCACTGAGCCAAGAAGTAGTTCTGTTTTGCAAGTTAAAAGGTTTAATTGATAATTTAAACAATATATATATATATATATATATCACGCTTTATAATAAATTAATAATTGAATATCACACTTAATCTGATATGATAAAGATTAACAACGGAGAATCTGGCACTAGCACACTTATTTATAATCACTAAGGAGTTGACATGAAATGGATAAGATAGCAACAATACTTTTATGGTTTCCAATGGAGGCAATGTGGAATGAAATGCAGTACAGAAAATAACTTGATATGCGTTCAACAAAACAATGTAATCACTTTTCTCTGGCAATCCCCTCCTCCTTTTATGCAATGCAAGGAAAGGGAAGAAAGGCACACAATTCTCAGAAATGCAATTCAAATGTAATTCAGTTCACCCAGCAACTTAGACTACAGAAGTTGAAAACACAGGCCCAAAATGCTTTTATATGTGCTGGCAATGAAAAAAAAAAAAATATGCTAAAATGCTTTTAATTCCCTCTAGAGGTTCAGGTGAGTGGTATCTAGTTAATATTAGCTCAGGCTCACTCTAGCAGTGATGCAGGGATAGTTTTTATGAGGCAAACGATTTTTTTCAAAGGAAAGCAAAAGCAGCTATCTTTTGCAAGTGGAGAAATGTTCAAATCGCGGCAAAATTCGCGAATACGTCTGGCGCGATTACAGAGGAACTACAGGGGCTATCAATATCGTTTTGGGGTCCCATGAAACCCTAGGATCTCAGCTTCCAGATGAAAGTTACTGCAAGTCTCTAGCACAAACGGTTACGGAGATATGAGCGATTAAATAAAGATAGTTTTTCAGATTTAAAATTTTAAAATTCAAAAAGACAAGTGCAGCTTGCAACTAGCAAATCACAGGTGACAGCTTTACAAATGACAGGTGACAGTTAGGAGGCAGTTCTACTTAGATTAAAATAGAATTGAATTATATTATTTTAACAAAGAGATTGGTTCTGCACAGTTTTCTAGGTACTCACACTATATTCTTGAGTTAAATGGGCCTCGCCACGGATCTGGTCAGGTTTTAGACTGGACTCTGGTCTCTGCACTTCACAGTGATCTGGGTCAGCTCTGCTCTCTCTCTGGGTACAGCACTCTGGTTCTGCCAACAGTGGTCTGGATCAGCTCTGCTCTGCTGGTCTGGTCTGGGTCTCTAGTTCTGGATAGATTGAAGTCTCTAGTTTGGCTCTCTGGAGGTTTGATGGAGGTAAGGTATGGAATTTTGGCAGAGCTTCCAGCTGCAAGTGGAAAATGAATCCTATTTGGCTTGCACTATCTGCTTTTATCTGTTTAGAATGTGGGTGTGTTCTAGCATCACTGACCCTACCTCTCTCTCAGCTTCTAATTGGTCAAACTTCCATTTCTCACTTGATTGGGGAAGGAACTGTGAGTCAGAGCGATGTCATTTTATGGCTTGCAGAGAGGACACTCCCCTGTCAAAGTGCACACAATCTACATTTGATAAAAAAAGACATATTTGCACAGGTACACATTTGTTTAAAATTACATGCACCCCTCACATATCACAGGAGGTATCCCCTGTTCAAACTCTGCTCTTCCTGGGGGCTTGCATTCAGAAATGGCACATATTTCACTTTTTTAGTGGTTTTGCAACATCAGATTTTTCTCCAGATTTGTACACATGTACACGGCCTGTCCATACATACTCCAGTAAATTTTCATTTGTCTAACTTAAACACAGTGTCTGTAATATTAACAATTAGCGGGGTTTTGCCCCAGAACATCACACAAATTGGAGTTTGGGCTTGAATTGAAGGTACATTTTCTAAATTAAGGCTCTCAAGGTTATACATTTCTGTCATTTGATTACAAAGAGTTATCAGTGTTTTTGTAAAATATATATTTTGCTTTCAAGTCAGTTCTCAGAGTGTTGGAGTCCGCCTCCAAGACTTGGGTGGGTCAGTCACATGTGTCCTCTGGGCAGGCAGGCCTTTGTTGACAGGAAACAGTAAAAATCAACATATTCCTTTCAGAGGAGAGGGGCCATTGTGTGGTCTCTGGGAAGCTGAGATCAGGAGGCCAGGGAGCCACTTTGCATTTAATTAACAGAACCCTGTGATTTCCTGGCTTCTTGTGTTGAGTTCTGAAGTGTCAAGAGTTCTCAGGACAGGCAACCCCTTTGAACTTTTAATGAAATAAGACCCCTTTCTTTGCACTAGACAGTTTTGCAAGACAGCTCTCCTGTCAGAGTTTAGACAGCTAGCGCCACCCTCAGGATTTTGTGGTTACTGCATCCATCCTTGGGATTTTTTTTAGATTGATTAATTTCAGCAAGTGATATTACATGGAGTATATTGTCCATGTTCAGGACATGGCATTGGTGTGTTTCTGCAGTAAAGTAATTCTGTGCCCATGATTTTGCCATATTTGACATTCAAGAAAAATGAATTCCCAACAGTTATGGATTTGCTTTTGGCAATCAGCATTGCCTCTCTGAGCTCACAATATAGGCGAAATGGGATTTTCCTGTGCATTTTCTGGGGAGCTCTGGCCATTATGATGTTTTCAATGCCAGTAATGCACAGTTTTGGTGGTAGGGCTTGGATGCATGGATAAAAACATCCCACAAACCGTCCACAATTGGAAGGGACATTAACCATGATTCCTGGAGGCAGATAATAACATAATTTTTCAGGTTAGTCTTACTGGTGTTAAATGACTAAATCCTCTGGTGTTCCAAGAGATCAATGTCAACTGGATTTCTTGTTGACATATTTAGCGCTATTTGCTTCTTTTAGATGGGGCCCACGCAGGATCCTTCTGCTGTCCAGTGCTTGTTCTTTTTCATTTTTATTTTGTTGTTGACCATTTCTAGTAGAGACCACATCAAAGTTAGTAGAAAATGTGATCCTAACAGCTTGAAATGATCTCTTTTCTAATTTACTTCCCGGATGGTTTGCTGAAGTTTCCACTCCTGCTATTTTAGCAGTGTCTCTGTTTTTCCCATGATTATCCGTTTGCTGTTTCTGTTTGTTGCTCCTTGTTTCTACTTTTCCTACCAATTATTTTGTTTTGGGCCAGTGTTCATATTAGGGTGCCACCTTTCCGTTTCTTCAGAGAGCTCAAAGCCTAGGGAGCAAAGAGAGTGGTCAATTTCCAGTAATTACACTTTTACGCCAGCAGATCATAGATGCAGAATCACCTTATCCGTTGAGTCCTCATCAGGGAACTCTACTGTTTTGATGTCTTCAGATTTCAGGAAACTGCTGGCCTGGGACATGGTGAAATAGCCTTAAGACATTCTGTCGATTGAGTACCAGTCCATCATCAACTTCAACAAGTCGATTTAAAAATGGGGGATTTTTGTGGGGTTCCCTCTTTTTTTTAAATTTGCCACTGACTGGTTTGTCAAATCTGAAGAAGGAAAACGTTAGTCCTGCATTCTGTTCATTCTCAAAATCCTCTCCCCAAAGAAGCACATCACTTCCAGCATGTAATCTGCTCATTGCCAATGGGGGATCAATTGGATCCTTATAAGAGACAGGCCGTTTTCCCTTTTCAGCAGTATGGTTGATGTCTATTTCAACGTGCCTCACACCCTTCTCTAAATTCTTTAAAGATTCTTCAATCCTCTTTCTCTTCTCAGCCAGTGTTAGAAAAAGGCTGATGTATCACGAGTGCTCTTGGATTCCGCTGTGGAATTTTCCAGAGTTTTTGCAGCTTGTGTGTTATCAAGTGGCCTTTGACTATTTTGCCAATTCTCCTCCGTATCAGTCACTTAGTATGTTGACAAGTCAATCAGTTCTGGGTCCTCATCAAAGGCAGAACCATCCTGAACCGGCTGGGCAGCCTCCATCGAAGTTGGAGTATTTTCTGGGTCTGTAGTATGACGAAATCCAACAGTTTTCGTTGTGTTTATCTTCCCTATATCTAAAGCAAGCTTCACACTTTTTAGGGGATATGAGATGTTACGGAAGAAATCCTGTGCTCCATTTTATTTTGGTTTGCTGTGGGTGTGGGCGGGTGGAGGGTTTCAGCTTTTATTTGGTTTGTTTTGTTCCTTCTTTTCCATGTTTCGAGGATTTCTTCTCTGATTTCTGAAAGACCAAATCAGAGTTACCCTATTTTTGGTTACTTATTTCCCTCTCTCTCTGCCCTCAGCTTGCATGATACACTGCACTTTTTGATCACTTTATGTTTTCACATTTGAAGTAAAAATGTTTCACTTGCGAGGGATGCTTTGTGGGCAGCCTTTTGGTCATGCTTAGTGGGTACACAAATTAACATAATAGAGATTTCCAAATTCTGGCACTCTTCTCTAGTCACCAACTCATTCTTAGTGCCTGCTAAAGAGGGTTTTTCCAGAGTGAGCGAGTATTGTGTTGAGGTTTCAGCTATCAGCATGTTGCTTTTGGGGCATGCAGTCATCACGGCTGAATTTCCTAGCTGTTTTCTTTCTTCCTTCCCTTTTTGGTTGTGGTTCTCGCTGTCTTTCGATATTTCCAACAGTGTGCCCAATAATGTTTTTTTGTCTGCTCTTTCTGTTGCTATTGAATCCTGTAGTTTATTTTGTAGAGTGGCAGTTCATGGTCCACTCTTAATTAAAACGATGAAATGAATGATTCCACATGTATTCGTTTGGAATGAACAATAGCTAGTAATGTGGCCTGATCTTTATATCGTTCATTGATTGCTTCATATAGCTTTAAAAACTGTGCCAGTGAGATATTTAAGGCAACCATCACATTGCAGTGTACCTGAAATGGTGTTGAATTGAGTGGGTTTCTGATGAAATGATGGTTCCGTGGGGAGAAGACTGAGTCATGCTAAGCCGATGGAGATGAGCTTGGGGCTGTGTGCTTTCCTCGCACCGCCTCAGCAGGCATGAGTTCCAACTGGCCTTGGGGGCCACCTTTTACGAGTGCTTCCAGTAGAGCCAACAGAATCTGTTTTGCTGCAGTATACAGTTTCCTTCATTTTTTCCTCATCAGGGTTGTGGAAATTCCCTTGGAACTCTGGTTCAGTGCCTTCCTTTCGAGCACTACCTATACATTTGCTTTTGCTTATATTGATAATAAAAAAAAGTGTATTGATGTGCATTGCCCCGATTTTCGAAGACAAGAACTCAGTTTCTCTGATATTACTCTTACATCCCGTCCCCTTTCCTACATTCTGCATGGGCGTCCCTTCCAAGGGACGGGGGACAGAACCTTTTTCACCAGAAAAAACCTTCTTCCCCTTTAAATTTAAAGGTGCGCAGAGGTGCAGCCCTAGGAGCATGCGCTGCCCTCGCCTTGCCCTCCGGTGCCACACCTCAGTCCCCTTTTCCGCATCGACGGGACCGGGCCAAATTCACCAGCGCTCCTGGGTTTGGCTTCGGCCATGTCATTCCACGTGTGGATACTTCTATCTTTTTTGTCTTCCACAGGGTTCAGCAGGTCTCCATCCTGCAACTGGCTCTTCCCAACTTCAGACCTCCACGCCCTCTGCCTACGTTGCCTTGGCCCAGACCACAGTTGGCAAGCTTGTACAGCGTGCAACGCCCTGTCATCGAGGTCTCTGAAGAACAGACTATTCCGGTGGAGGGAGCTCTTCCAGAAGTCGCCTCCAGTGGACCTCAAGGACTTTGTGAAACATCGATCCAGGCCCAAGGTAGGGCCTCTATTTTCCATCACACCCCGCAAGAGAGACACCTACCCAAAGACTCGCCCGTGCGGGAGGGGCCACTCAGGTCCTTGTACCAGCACATGCACCGAGGCTGCTCCATCTTCAGGCCGAGGGATCTTCGGATCCTCCCGGTTACAGTGTTGAGGGACCGGAAGATTCTTGTATCGGGTCTTCACCCAAGGGGCTCCGCCCTTGTACCTGCATTATGTCAGAGGGGCCACTCTTTCAATCCTTCATTTGCGAAGGGGAGGTTCCCGCTGCGTCCATATGGGCAGGGTGTGCAGCGGCTCCAGCAGATGCACGCTACCCCGTCTATATCCCCTGCTATTCCTTCGGCCTGTGAAGACAGGTTCTTTGAGAGGTTCCTCGGGCTCATAAAGTCTCCTCAGATGGGGGTTATCCTCAGGAATGCCATCAGGGACGTGCTCCCTCCAATGCTTCCAGCACCTCGGGCTCCTCCACCAGCACCCCCGGCGCAGCCTCTGCCTCTGACCCCCCAGCCGATTCCTTGGGCGGTTTTGTACTAGCCTCCTCCACGGCCTCCGGCTCCGGTCCCGGTACCCAGCCGCCGGCTCCTGCTACTCCCCCACTGACACAGGATTCTCCTGTACCACAGGACACAGATGAGTAGGAGGACCCTGACACGCCGTCATCAGCCAAGGCCTTCCACAAACATCTTGCAGGGCTGGCAGAGTACCTGGGCCTACCGCAACCCGAGGTCGAGCAACCGGCACAGGGTGTCCTTGCTTAAGTCCTCACGCAACGCCCCTCTACCAAAACGGGAATTCCACTGCAGACCGATGTAGTCTCACTTGCCAAAAAGGGTTGGCTCAAGCCCCACTCTGTCCAGCCGGTCAGTCGACGCCTGGACCCCAAGTACAGGCAGATGGAAGGGGATACACTCTTGCTATCTGCCCATCATCAGCCACACTCCTCGGTGATCGCTGCAGCATCACTATACTCCAAGCCTCAGTCGTCATCAGCCTCCCCCTCAGCGACGCTGCTAGGCAAGGAGGAGAAGATCTTGGAGGCTTACGGGAAAAAGCTTTATTCCAACGCGTCCTTGCATCTTCATCAAGCCAACAATGATGCCTTGCTAGCTGACGCTAACAAGAGGTTATAGTGGGAAATTGCAGACTTCCTTCCAGATCTCCCTACGCAGAGTCAATCACGTTTCAAGGCGGGACTGGCTGAGGCCAAGCTGGTGGCGCAGGACCTCATGGAGTCCACTGTGGCCCATATTGACACCTCTGGCCGTGCCATCTGTATTGTCACGGACATGAGAAGAACAGCCTGGCTCCGTGCAATGAAATTCAACAAGACATCCAGGAACGCATATTAGACCTGCCGTTCGAGGGGGAGGGTACCTCTTCCACTCCACCACGGACAAGGAGCTGGACAAAAAGAAAAACAGCTCACAAACAGCCAAGTCTTTACAAGGGGCGTACGTTCGGAGGGTTCTGCGGCTTCCAGGAACGCAGGTCCAGGCAGCTGGACCACTTGCAGGCTCCAAATCGGCGCAAGCAACAAAAGGGGAGGAGGGATAAGGGTTATTTTCCAGTCCCCCTCCCCTGCAACAGCCTCTGAGGGAAAGAATGCATGACACGGCCCTCCAGGTCCACGTGTCTCCAGTGGGGGGCTGTCATGCCTGCGCCGTGGGCGCATCCATTTACGCTCAATTTGGACTATATGTTTATCATTTATTTACAACAGACTCTTGGATCCATCTATATTTACTTTGGGAACTTTATTTCCCATTTGCGAGACTTTGGTGCTTTATTATTATTTCCAACAAACTACGCATACCATAATGCACCTGGCTACAAGCATCGATTCCTGGCTGTTCCTATTGGTTATCAAAGGAACTACACCCCCCAGAAGCCCTAGCGACTTGCCCTGCTTCCACCAGCCCAGGAACAGAAAGGGAGGTGGCCGATTGCCTGCAGGTGTGCTTCGCCAGGTGCAACCAATTAGCCTGCCCCTGTGCTGGGCTAGGCGGTATAAAGGCTGCTGCCTGCAGTGGCTCAGCCTCTTGCATCTGAGAGTCCTTCCTCCACCTTTTGCATCTTCCTACGGATCTTGTATGCTGCTTACCTTCACTCCTGCTTGGACCCTGCCTTGTTGCTTGCTCCACCCTGCTGCCTCCAGTCATAGCCTTCCAGGCTCCCTGCCTCACAGCCCTGCTCCTCTGGGATCTCCACACTGCAGCTGATCACGCTCTGCTGCCTTCCAGCCTCCGCCCTGGCCCTGCCGGGCTCTCCACATTGCAGCCGATCACTCTCTGCTGCCTTCCAGCCTCCGCCCTTGCCCTGCCGGGCTCTCCACATTGCAGCCGATCACGCTCTGCTGCCTTCCAGTCTCCGCCCTTGCCCTGCCGGGCTCTCCACATTGCAGCCGATCACGCTCTGCTGCCCTCCAGCCTCCGCCCTTGCCCTGCCGGGCTCTCCACATTGCAGCCGATCACGCTCTGCTGCCTTCCAGCCTCCGCCCTTGCCCTGCCGGGCTCTCCACATTGCAGCCGATCACGCTCTGCTGCCTTCCAGCCTCCGCCCTTGCCCTGCCGGGCTCTCCACATTGCAGCTGATCACGCTCTGCTGCTTTCCAGCCTCAGCCCTTGTCCTCTGGGCTCCCTGCCCTACAGCCTGCCTCACTCCGGCTGCCTTCAGCCCTTGTCTTCTGGGCTCCCTGCTCTGCAGCCTGCCTCACTCCGGCTGCCTTAGCCCTTGTCCTCTGGGGCTCCCTGCTCTGCAGCCTACCTCACTCTGGCTACCTACAGCCCTTGTCCTCTGGGCCTTCCTACTTTGCAGCTGATCACGCTCCGCTGCCTACTACCTACCTTTTCCGCTGGGTTCTCGGCCTAGCAGCCCTCTACAATCCTCTGCTACCTTCTACGTTCAGCGGCCCTGTCCCTCAGGGTTCACTCCTTACTGCCCCGCCCTTACGGGATCCTTGCCGTGCAGTCTGCTTTACTCTGCTGCCCTAAGCCCTTTTCCTCTGGGCGTTCTACCTTACAGTCCTACTCCTGTGGGCTTACTCATTGCTTTCCTGCTCCTCTGAGCTCTCAACCTTGTTCCTTACTGTCCTCTGCTATCCTATCCTGTTACACGACTTTCCTTTCATTTCCTTCTGCTAGTTTGCTATCACCTCCTTTCCTGGATTTGTCTGTAGTATCTTCTCTTGTACCGTGTGTAGACCCTTTTGTACAGAGCTTGTCTGTTGGTTCCCATCAGTCAACCTCTGCCCCTTCCCTTGTCCTGTTTCTACATTACAGACACCCAGAGCTGCTGTTCCAAGTCATGAGCAAACAGCGTGGGCCTCTGTTATAGCAAACTGTGCAGAAGGCTAGAGTATTTCCAAGGTTCGTGGAATACTCTTTTCCTATATCTGCATACACCCCAAGAGGGTATTCATTCTGTATCTTTTCCCTTGCTACTCTTGCTTACTCTTCGTTCTCTTTCCTTTCCGCTGTGTGTGTTCTTATCTGTCCACTTTATTTGGCACAACCACCCAAACCCTTTCTGGGTGTCCTGTGCCACTCTTAATAGAGTGCCACTCCTGACAGGGGCAGGCTTCCTCTCCATGCACATTTCTGGCACCAGAATTTCGCAGACCCCTGGATCCTCTCTGTAGTATTCACGGGGTACCGCCTACCCATCCCAGCCTCTCCTCCCCTCCACTCCCTCTGGTTGGGACAGCAACTCTTTTGGCGGAGATCCAGTCGCTCGTAGAGAGCCAGGCTGTGGAGGAAGTCCCAGCCTCCCAGCGAGGCTTCGGCTTTTACTCCAGGATTTTCGCCATTCTGAAGAAGAACCAGGCGGGCCTAAGAGTTGTGCTGGACCTTTCTACCCTCAACATCTCCTTACCTCTACAAAAATTCAAGATGGTTACGCCAGCTTTTATAGCAAAGACATTATGCAAGGGAGACTGGATGTGCTCCCTGTAACTGAAGGACACGTACCTACACGTCCTTATTTGGCAGCCCCATCGTTCCTTCCTACGGTTCAGGATCATGGGCTACCATTTCCAATACAAGGTCCTCTCTTTTGGCCTCAACTCGACTCTCAGGGTCTTTACCAGACTCATGAATACTGTGGCTGCCCTCCTCAGAGCGCACGGCCTCTACATCTCCGGAAGAGGTTCACCACTATTCCCATGCCCTTATGAACTCACTGCACGATCTGGGCTTTTCGCTCAATCTTAAGAAGTTGCAGCTGCAGCCCACGCAGACTCTGACATTCTTGGGCCTCATCTGGGACACGGGATCTGGGAAGGTGTTTCCGTCTGAGTATAAGATCTCGGCCATCAGGAGGGCCACCACTCACTTCCCCGGCCGAGAGGTGACCTCGGCCTGGTGGTACCAGCATCTCCTTGGTCTCTTGGCGGCGGTCCTCTTAGCCGTCCCACACACACAAGACTGAGGATGAGGAGGATTCAGCTGCACTTCGCAGCTTCATGGACCCAGGAGCGGGGCTCCCAATCCGAGATGATCAACTTTCCTCCATCTCTCCGCCCCGACCTCACATGGTGGTCCAAGGACTGCAACCTACGGACGGGCAAGCCCTTCCGGCCTCCCACCCTGCAGGACACCATCACCACAGACTCCTCGAGGGCTGGGGAGCCACCTTGGACGATCTCTCGGTCCACGGCACATGGACTCGATAGGAGCAGGAATACCACATCAATTGCTTGGAGCTGAACGCCATCTGGCTAGCGCTCAGAGTATTCATTCCACTTCTCAGGGGCAAAGTTGTCCTCATCCAGACATACAACTCGACCAGCATGTACTATGTCAACAAGCAGGGAGGCACCAGATCCCCTCCACTGTGCATACTGGCAATCAGCATGTGGGAGTGGGCCCTGGAAAACGGCAGTCCACCTTCCGTCGGAATCCAACCTGGAGGTGGACAGGCTCAGCAGGTTGGAGCGGACAATTACGAGTGGCAGCTAAACAACCTTGTTATTCAGGAGATCTTCAACAGATGGTGTCTCCCCCAGGTGGATCTCTTTGCCACCTGGCACAACAAGAAGTGCCCTCAGTTAGCCTCCTGGCAGGGACAGGGCCCCGGCTCCCTGGGCGATGCATTTCAGATTCAGTTGAATGGCATGACAGCGTACGCCTTCCCGCCCACTCCACTGATTAACAGAGTGATTTGCAAGATCAAGGAGTCTCGCTATCTCAAAATCATTCTAATAGCTCCATGGTGGCCGGCCAGGCCATGTTTGTCGGAGCTGCTCAGCCTCTCGGAGATGTTACCTATTCACCTTATGACAGGCCCAGCACATCTTCTGGTGCAGCAGGGGGGCAGGGTCATCCACCCCGCACCACAGAAACTAGCCCTCACAGCGTGGTTCCTGGGCAGGTAGCGCTAAGGCACCTCAGCGTCTCCCAGGCTAATCTGGAAATCATACAGGGCGCAAGGAGCAAGGCTACCAGGACCCAGTATAAAAGTAAATGGACCAGGTTCTGCCACTGGGCAGACTCCAAAGATATCGACCCCCTGACATGTACTTTCGATGACATGCTCTCCTTCTTGTCACACCTCGCCCACTCTGGCGTGCAGGTGGACACCTGCCATACTTACCTCGCAGCCATCGGGGCTTACAGGAACTCGGAGGAGGGTGTCTTCTCATCCTCCAAACCGATTGTCAGGAAACATTTGACGGGGCTCGCAAGGCTCTACCCGCCCATCAGGAGGCCACACCCCATGTAGGACCGAAAAATAGTCTTGGGCCCCCTAGCGCACAAACCATTTGAGCCAGTGGCGTCCGCGGACATCAGGCTGGTCACCATTAAGACGGCCTTACTAGTCGGCCTCACCATCGGCTCGCTGAGTCAGCGAGATCCAGGCGCTGGTCGCCTCAGAACCATATACTACCTTTCACAGGGACAAAGGAGTCCTGCAGACACACCAGCATTTCTGCCTAAGGTGCTGTCTGCTTTCCATTTGAACGAGGAAATAGGCCTTCCTACGCTTTTTGCTGATCCTAAGGACGAGGCACAGAGAGTTCTGCACTGCTTGGATGTTAGGTATGCCCTGAAATTCTTTCTAACTTGACAGGACCAAGGGCTTCTGCAAATCAGATTCACTGTATGTCACTTTCGGAGGCGCAAGACCAGGCTATCAGGCCTCCAAGGCCTCCATATCCCACTGGATGGTCTTTGGCATCAAATAAGCATACAAGGGCCAGTTTAAGCTGCTTTCTGCAAACATGCTTGCCCACGCATTCAGGGCCAAGGCAACGGCCATCGCATTCCAGCGCCATGCCCCTTGGCAAGTCATAAGCAGGGCGGCCACTGGGCCATTCCCTCGGCTTTCTGCAAGCATTACTGTTTGGATGCCGACTCTAGATCCGATGCGGCTTTCGGACAGACGGTTCTCAGGAACCTATTTGCTTAAGGAGGGTCTACTCTCCACCCTGGGGCTACATTCAGTTGTAATCGCTCATGCAGTATGGAGGAAAGGGGATGGGACGTAAGAGTAATTATAAGTTACTCACCGTAGTGACGAACGTACTCTTAGTCCTTAGTCCCCTTTTCTCCATATGTCCCACCCTCCTCCCCCCCTAATAATACTGGTGTCATTGGGCAATGTTAAATCTATTGTCGATGCGTCAATGGGGACTGAGGTGTGGCGCCGGAGGGCGGGGTCAGGGCAGCGCATGCCCCCAGGGCCGCAACCCTGCGCGCCTCTAAATTGAAAGGGGAAGAAGGTTTTTTCTGGTGAAAAAGGTTCTGTCTCCCTTCCTTTGGAAGGGACGCCGATGCAGTATGGAGGAAAGGGGACTATGGACTACGAGTACATTAGTCACTACTGTGAGTAACTTATAATTTTTAGGGTCCTTGTTGGAGTTAGGCAGTCCATGTTTGACCCATGATGAGGCATTGTTTTGTTCTCTGAGTTGCAGATGTCATTTACAGCAGCAACTTTATCTGTTTGGTTACTCTTTAGTCCCTTCAGATCTTTATCCGTGCTTGAGCACACTGCCTTCAGGTCAATTGAGTCTATAGCCTCCCCATCATGGCAGAGCCTATATTCATAATTTCTGCGTCCATCAAATCCCTGTTTTCGTAAGGCGTTGGCTTTTTGCAAGGTTGATTGTTATTCACCTGCTTCATGAGTAAAGATGTGTTCGATTCTTTTTGGTCTCCTAGGGCCTCCCGTTTCTGGACATTCGACTGGTGTAAAGGAAACTGATTTACCCCCGGCTTACTGTGAACACTTTATTTTTTTGCTTTAAGGGCCATGCATAGATTGTTGCATTCTATACCCTTTCCAGAGTCACCCGACCATCCAACCTCCTCCCCTGTTGACGGCAGCTCCACCCTGGGGTTGATTTGCTTGATCTGGGGAGTGGACAGTTCCGCCTGTTTCAAAAAGGCAACATCTTGAGAGGGGTCTGAAAAAAGGCGTACCTGACGCATAGTGCATGGATTGGCCTGATTTCCTTCCATTTTATTTTGTGATGTATATAAGGTTAATATAAAAACAATATTTCCAGTAGCAGAAAAGAGTGAAGGTAAGCTGGGACTAGGGGAGACAGCTCTGTGTTAGTCCTTTTCCCCCGTGCACACATAAACCCCTTCCTTCACTCACAGTCAATCTCAGTAAGTTTACAGCACTTAGCAGTGATACTTACAGGGAGATGTTCTTTAAGCTTCATCCCACTCAGTTTCGTCAAGGATCCACTTTTCTTAGTTTGAATGCCAGGCGATTGTCAGTTTCCGAACTAGCGCCTCCTTCTAGCAAATTTGCCTTATGATTTTCCAGAGGTTTTTAATAGTCGAGTTGGCAGAGGTAGGTGGGGGCCGCCCCCGCACCCACCACCTAACACTCTGATACACTCCAAAAAACGAATTTATAGCACTGAAGCTGGTGAAATGAGTGGAGGCTCCTTTTCCAGGCAGCAATAGAGAGTGTAGCAAGACTTGTGCAGTGGATCCCTGCACCTAACACTCTAACACACTCCAATGACATTGTATTTGCTGAACAACTTGAAACATCCGGAAGGAGCCCAATTGCTGTTGCGGCCTCTGGATCAGTGTCTATAGCTGTTTCCTTGCCCATACGAAAATGCTTGACCATGGCGGAAAGAAGAGATGTCGACCTAAGGAAACACGACCCTGGCAATATACAACTTGACTTAGGTAGACCGCTCAACGAAATTAGATCAGGAAACCATAATGATTGCCCTACAGGAGTAACTCTGCGGTCCAGTCGGATTACGCAAGGAAAATGGGGCAGGGGTTTAGATACCCCTCAATTGAGATTGCCAAACCTTTTCAAATTAAAAAGCCAAAAAATTAACTTGAGTGTCTTTCCACAAAACACCAAACAATTGGTTGGTATACATTCAAAGAAAGGTGGAACAACCAATTTTGCTGAGCCTCTCAACGAGGCCAAACCTAAAGGTGGTGACTACACACAGCACCTTCGACTGGAGAGAGTGGATGACCAAGAAGAGGAGTGCATTCTAAACAGATACAACATGCTAGAATGTTTTCACCTCATCCCACCCTTGCGACAAATTACATCAGAAAGCAGTAATTATTGAATTCCTGCACGAAGATCGCATGGACCTAGTGTCCCTCCATCTGCACTCAATTGTGTTAAAAAAAAAGAACTGCTAGCTTTAACAATGAGTCTGTTGCTACTAGGTTTTGACTTAACCGAAGTAAAAGGACCACTGCAAGAGGACCATACTAAACCAGCTCCAACTAATTGGACTCGGCCAACTGACATAGAAAAGACTACAATCCCGCAGAAGCCTTACAGCGTATATGAGAAAGGGAGGCCGTGGGTTAAAGAAGCTGCCAAATCGTTTGAGAAAGGCTCAGCTAAACTGGACTCTGAGTGGTGGCAGTCACTAGTAAAACAAATCAAATATAACCTTAAAAATAACTTAACCAGCGAAACCTGCTTTGAGCAGAAAAACTAAATAAGAGGTAACAAAATCATCCACACTAGCAGAGTAAACTTCCTGGTCCTGGCTTGCAGCAGAACCTATGCCGGACGACTAAGAATAACTAAAAAGAGAAATCTCAGAAACTACCTCCCTGTCTCTTGCTTCCTGGAACACATGGGGGTTCTCACATTTGATGAAAAAAAGGCTAGACCCCCTGGGCTGATGCAGACTTTATTTGCCTTCAGGAAGTACGGCTAACTAATAAACCAACACTAGACAGCTTTGCATCTTTTCTAAATCCGGCAATTTCAATTGGCCTAGGACTTCCAACGGCAGGTCTTTTGATCCTGGCTAGGTCGGGAACTAATTTTGAGGTATTAAAGTCTAACAATAGTGGGCCTTTCATTCATCAAACCATCTTCAAGAAAAGTCAGCGCAACGAAACAGGCTTGGCCTCACGTAGTAAACATCTGTCCTTAATTAACACTTATTGGAACCCTGTGAACATCGGAATAAAGAAAATGATCGACAATATTGCCGAACCCATTGATGAAGCATACAGCCAGGAGAACCCCTCAATCATCGTGTGTGACGTCCTAAATTCATTATGTGGAATAAGAAAGGCTGAGGAGTATGGAAAGAACTCGATGCTATGCTCTCAACAGATACCGAGAGGTCACAAATGGAACTCGCTAATGAAGTCCCGGGATCTATACCTTTTCAGTGGACACTTTCAAAAGCGAAATCAATGTCATCCTAACTAGCAGCGGGGAGTACAATCACCTGTAATTGATTTTGTGTTTGTATCATGAGATCTGGCTGACTTAGTGTTAGGAAAGATTTTGATTTATGGGTAATTTTCCTTTCAGTTGTGTAACCCCCAACTTTTTGCTTTTGTCTGACCATTCTAGTCTGACTTTTCGCCAGTGGGCCCCAGCCTTCTGCTGTACTCTGCTGGACTTTTTCTCATTTTGTTATGGGGAAACTGACATACCCTTAAAACAGTCATTACTGGGAGACTTTGTTTCCCTTAGTTGCTATTCTTTAGTAACATTTTATCAGGGCAGTTAGAGTACAGTGCGCTGGGGTCCCTTTTTTAATTTTTAAGGCCCTAGACACCCTCAAAGTATTTTTGGTGAATGTACAAGAATGCCCTGGACAGAGCTGGTGGCAGCTGTTATTTTGTATGTATTTTCAACTCTTTTCAATGGTCCATACCGCGTTTACCGTATTTGGCCCAGGTTAATGGCCAGTGCCTAAAATGGCCATCTGACAAGGTCCTTTGTTCTGTCCTTTGGCCATATTGTTCCTTTGCCTTCCCCACGTCGAGCAGACCCGGCAAATTCCTTATTTGGTAATGCAGACCCTCGCGCAAACCGAAGCTTTTGCCGGCGCATGCAGGCTTTGTGTGTGCGCCTCTTTGATGTGGGCTTGAGCTGTCCAGTTCCGATGCACATCCTGGGTGCCAGGATGTCTGTTTGGTGGGATGACTGGGACCACCATGATCCGTGATTGGTCCACATCTGGGATGGCTATATGCGAGTAGATCTCTCATTGGTTTCTCTTTGTTTTGGCGCAAAGGAGATTTTGGATAAGAGAAGGCATCTTACACTCTTTCCAGGTCAATCACACCGAACTTAGTAAAGGAGCCAAGTATCCTGAACTGAAGAAGCAGATCCGTGGAACCGCTGGTGACCTGCTGGAAGGTTTGGCACCCTGAGCCCGCTGTTGTCCCGTCGGACCCCCTGTTTCCGATCAAACCTTGAAGGCCTGCAAGGGCGCTTCGACCCATTGTAATGGTGGGACCAACTATTCTCGGCACCTCCAACTTAACCTGTAAGCAAGCCTTTTTGGAAGTGTTCCTGGACCACCCAATGAACTGACCAGCTCGTACCGGACCTTTGCCCTGGAACCGCCCTGTCTCGAGTTTTCGACTTGAGCCTTTGGAGATTGTAAGCTCTGGGTATAAGGCACTCGCCGAGTTTCGTCCACCTAGCATTCCTAGGTCTGGAATTAGGAGAGTACGCCTGAACTCGAGCATACGCTGTCACTGTGTCACCCAGCTGTGGTGACAAATTTCGTGGGTGCCTTGCTGCGGTGCCCCCTTTGCCCTCAGACTTGCTGCAGTGGAACTGGCCTGATACCTTCACCAGGAGCAGAGAAATCGCTGCTGTCCCGCCATGGAATAATTCCCGGAACGCAGCCTCTGAAAGCTGCAGAGCCGCCCAACTGCAGGATTTGAACCTGCGACCGATCTGGACTGCACTGGTGAAGTTTGGTCCGGAGTGCACCGAGGGTCGGTAAGTACTTCCATCCCTTACCGGTGGCCCCTGGCACATCCATAGACTTTTACACACAAGTGTCTGCCGAGGGCCACTCTTCTTTATCGAGGTAGCCTGTGCTACCGAGCTATTCCCAATTTTTGGATCCTGTTCTGCCCTCTTGAGAAGACCCTCCTCGAATAGTGGGAACTTATTCTTCACTGCCTCACCCACCTTCCTGAGTCACTACAACCCCTTAAAGAGACCCCGTTTTGACTTAAACGCACAATCGCGTGCGCCAGCACCAAATGTACTTTTGAGCTCAAGGCTCCACGCATCGTAGGGATTGGACTGCCTCTTAGTTAGGGTCTGAATTGTGTTCACCCTCACCCCTCCTGAGACCTAGTCTTGACCACCGCCAATGCTGCCTTGATTGGTCTGGCTTGTCCAGAAGGTTACCTTGTTCCAAGAAACTAGGCTGGCCTTCTGAACCTCTGCCCACCAGGTCAGAGTTTAGAAATCCATCTTAACACTTAATACTCTCCTTTATATTAATACCAACTAAGGCGAGTGATCATAACTTGCTTAAAATGTGCTGGGCAGGGGGTCAGGCGAGGCCTGCCCAAGTTGAACTCACAAACAAGAGATGCATGTTGAAGATGTCTAAGCAAGATGTAGAGAAGCTGGTTCTCACTTTGTCAAGAAATGTTCTATCAAGAAAATTCGCTCTACAACACCCGACAGTAGATTATATCCCGCTGCTAGCCCCATATCTGCTTCAGAACTCACATAGCTTGAAACCTAGATTACCATAACTATGACAAAGAGGTAACTCTGAAAAAGAGAGCTTTAAGACAGCCGTGGCTTTGTTAAAATGGGCTCAACAAACATCTGTATGGGAGGATATAGAAAGACTAAAGAAAAAAACATAACTGGATCAGAGGCCACAAGAAAGAAATGACCCGGTGTGATGCTCAGAGGACTTTGAGAGCTCTAGGACAAAAAAAAAAAATACCTGAAACTCGGGCTATCATTAACTCAACTGGAGTGGGCAGGAATTCACGACTGATAAACAGAGTTGCTGAAAGTGCCTGGGTTAATTTCTTTTTGGCATTATTCACAGAGCGGCTTCAGTGGAGGAGATTAGATCAGGCTGATCTGGTCAATCTAATAAAGCTATCTAAACAGTCCCGTGCTCTGGGCCCAGACGGCCTTTCATACATGATTCTTAAAGAAAATCCGGAACTTTGGGCTCATGCCTTGCACCAAATCTTGAACATTTTTTGGAAACTAGGCGTTTGCCAAATTCATGGAAGGAGGCCAATGTGACCCTGATAATTAAGAGTGGCGACAGGGGAAATCCGAATAACTACCGACAAATCACTTTATTAGACGTTATGGGGAAACTCTATTCCACATTGTTCTTACAAAGATTGGGCAAATGGTCACTGACCAAGGGACGTCAAGATCTCTTCCAGTCAGGCTTTGCAAAAGGCCTGGGGACCTCTCCTCCGATTTCCCTCCTCTCACTATGTTAGGCAGAATCCTGTGCAGTTACCTTGGGGAACACTGCAAGAAGATTAAGACTACAGGAGTAAGCAGTAAACCCAATTGGTAGCAGTTTGCACCACCCAGATTTACCTGGTAGCTGTGGCTGAGCAGTCAGACTTCTCTCAAGAAGAGTAAGGCAGTATACAGAGGATACACAATAGGGCTAAAAACACAGTAGAGCAAGCAAACACTGACCAGAGCCTTGTATCAAAAGTATATAATTATTTATTTAACACACTTTAGAAAATACACTAGCACTATTAATCAAAGCAAGTTTCAAACACAATCAGAAAAGTATACACACCTCCCTTAAGAATTATTAGACAAGTCTAAGTCAAAACACCACTTTTTGTCAAAACTTAGATGGCACTCCAATAATTAAGTAAAAGGGAGAGAAAAGGGCAGGTCATGAAAATAAAACAGTTCACAACACTTTTAAAAGACCAAAACAAGTTAAAGAAGGCAGAGTCAACTGTAGAGCCAAAGTTCATAGGCCAGGCCCACTTTAAATTGAGCAATGTGAAATGTGCCCAAGATCACACAGTTGAGAAATGCATTCAAGTCTTTGTAAAAATGTTCAAAAGAGGTTGGGTTGATTCTGAAGGTAAAATTAGAAGGTCTGGGGCCAACCAAGTTGGAAAGCAAAGGATTTAAGGGTCACCTTTAGCAAACCGTAGAAAGGGAGGCCAGCTGGAACACAGTACCTTTAAAGTTGAGGAAGCTCCAGCGGTGGCAGATATTCCTGGAAGCGGGTGCAGTTCGTAGTTTCGACCAGGGGAAGAGATGATCTCGTCGAGGAGGAAACTTGGAGTCCTTGCACTGCCCAGGGAAGAAACCAGCCGCGGAGTTCGTCGGTTAAAAGGTGCGTTCCTGGTGTTCGCGGTCACAGTGGTGAAGCTTGGCTATTCGGCCGCCAGGGTGCTTGGCAGGGGCGATTCCACCAAGAGACGTACTGGAAGGCGAAATGGCGAACTGGTTGATCCCACCAGCTCAGAGGAAGAAGACTCTTTCAGCAGAAGATCTTCTCTTGTCGTCGGGAAAGTGGTGAGGTTGTTGCAGCAGGGCTCCACCGGTGGTGTCATTGTTGCAGATGGCTCAGCTTCTCCCCTCTTCGGATTTCTTAGGTCCTGTGGCGACTTCTGAAGTTCCAGTCCCAAAAGCCCTGCTTTTATGCAGAAAAAAAACCCATTCAACAGCCTAGCTGTCACTCATACATGCTAAGTGGTGAGCCGGGCGGCTCACCACTGGGCCAATCAGAACAGAGTGCGACTTGAGTTGCTAAGGCAACGCAGTCCAGGGTGCCAATTCCCCCACCCACACATCCTGTGGAACCCAGACAGAGTGGCACCTGTTGGAGGGCTTCTGTGGAGAAGCCCGCCAAAAAGTGGAACAAAGGGCCCGACCTTGGTTGTAGTTACAGAGACGGACATGAACGCCATTTTAGAAAAGAGTTCTGGCAAAAAGACCCAACCGGTGATTTAATATTGAATAAATAACCCGGCGGTATCTTTAACATTGCACCAAAAAGTGGTGTGTTTAAAATCAATGGGAAAATCCCATAGGAAATATTCTGGTGAAATATTTTGCGTGGTAACCACTGACACCAGCCAGAAACTCGACAAGGGGGGACTGGACAGTGCCCCCTTGGAAACAGACCCAGGGGCAATCGAATTAACCCCTTCCAGTACTTCCACAATATGATGGTTTGTACTGGTTCTGTTCACAATTTTGGACTAGTAAAGTCAATGGTGACTTTACATGCCCTGGGAGACAGTAGTCAGTCCCAGGGTATGGAGTCTATGTTTGGGGGTCACTATGACACCCCTGTGTTACTGCACGGAGGGTGCTGTGTAATACATACACAAAAACAGATGATCCTCTATGGAGTAAAAGACCCCATAGCCCATAAGCACACACAAAGTCAAAGACATACCTCAAATCATGCCTAAGAGTGGGAGGAAAAGAGTCTCACTCTTGGCAGGAGAAAAAAACAAACCCCAAAAATCCAGCAAAGCTGCTGGGGGACTCACTAGGTTTGGGAAATTAGCCTTATAAGAGAATTCTCCCTAACACACTACTGATGAACAGAGTCCAAAAAACGAACCGGAAGATCTATATAGCCTTTATTGACTTATCTAAAGCTTTTGACAGAATTAGCAGGAAACAACTCTGGAATAAGCTGCTGTCATGTAACTGCCCTTTAGATCTGGTCCACCAACTAAGGGCGTTGCATGTGGACTCTTCCTGTAGAATTCGATTGAACGCTTCTGGCCTCCTGAGTGACAAGATCCCAATAGGTCGAGGTGTCAAACAAGGTTGCCCATTGGCACCAACCCTATTTAATCTTTACATCTCAGACCTGGCGGCAGCCATGGATGGCGTGAGGTGTTTTCCACCAGACATTGGTGGAGCAAAAGTCAGCCGACTTCTGTACGCAGGTGACTTGGACCTCCTCGATACTACTGCTATAGGCCTGCAGACAGTCGTCGAAGTGTACGAAAAGAAGTAGTGGAACTATGTTCCCTTCTGGCCTGCCCCCGGTCCCCACATCCCACATCGCCACCCCCACCCCACTCACAATACAAACCCCGAAAAACATCCACCTGCTGTTCAATGGAACTTGGAGTGCAGTGCACTGAAAGTGCAAGTTTCAACTTCTTCCTATATATTTATTTCAAAATGAAAACATTCTGTGTAGGAACAGTAAAACGTAATAAAATAAAGTAGAAGAGCACAGCTCCTGCCCACTTCGACCACTGCCTGCAGAGACAACTAAACCGACTGGAGGAAGATACTGTCTTAAAGGAGGAATGTACTGTTTTAAACGGCCAACATGCAAATATAAGAAAGACAAAGATCCTTGTCCTTCAAAAGAGCCGAGGGAAACGGAAACAGCTATTCACTTGGCAAACCAAAACTGCTCAAGTATTTAAACAAAAAATGAGTGCCTTGTCGAATCAAGTGGTAATATTGAAACACAGATTTTGTGACTATTTGCTGCAACCACTGATAGATAGACTTATTCAGAGCTAAAGCAGTCACTGTGGTGGCATACAGTGCTCATGCCCTGATAGCCATTCCAAAAAGGCAATGGGTATTAATAGAAGGCCGCTTCTGGAACAGAGTGCCTGGCCTCACTAAATCTATCCCGATTCGGATCACGAGACGTGAGATGGGGCTAACCTCTCTGAAGGGAGCAGTGGAGTGGAAAGCCTTGACCCTCTTTGGAAAATATTTGGGGGTCTGTCCCCCAATGATGTTTGCACTAATAAAAGCTGAGGTAGAGTCTAGGACCAGTATGCTATGAACCTTGCGGGACCAGACTTGTAGATCTCTTCTGGAGAAACTGGAGATAACCCTTGAAGAACTGTTGACAAACCCATGCAAAGTCAATAAAAACTATGGGAAAGAGACTGGATTGTGACCTGCAAGGAATCGAGCAAATTTAAACTGTTTCGCCACATAGCAAATGTAATAAGATCATTGGGAGATACCCCGGGTTACATAAAGAAATTTCCAGAGCGCTATTACAGGTCTCAGTTTATGAGGATTTGATTCAATCTATACCCCACATTGGAGATTATTATGGCAAGAGAGGGCAGGAGTACAGCAACTTCACTGTGCAGGTTTTGCAGGAGTCCGGGTGCTTTGGAAAATCTCTTCCACCTCTGCACCCAGTGCCCAGCTCTATCGGAATTGAGAACATACTATTTTGCAAAAATAGTGGAAAGCGCGCCTTCCCTCTCGGAAGAATATTGGTGGGCAATGATTGCACTGACCATCGCAGCAGTAACATTTTGGGGAAAATGCTTGTGACACAGGAGCATTTCAGTTAGCAATAAGGACTAGACGATATGATGTGACATTTCTTTTTCTTTTTTTTTCTTTTTGACGAGATGTATGATCCCTTTTGGAGGGATTTTATTTAATTTTGCTAAACGTTTTTGCATCAAACTAATGTAAGCAATACAAAAAGAAAAAAAATGAAAGCAACAAAGAATCACAGAAAGGTTGGATAATCCTACCCTGGAAAAAGGGAAGAACACATATTGGAAATAGAATCAAAGAAGAAAGTAATAAACCAAGAATAAACTGTGATGTATTCCTCAATGTTGTCACTTCTCTCCGGGAGGTGGACCCTTCCCATAGGGCCAGGGAGGTGCGACCGCTACCAGAGAGTCTCCCTTGGGGTGCTACACAGTGGGAGGATCTCATGGGTGTGGACCTTCTCTATGGGAGAAGTGAGGACTGTCAAGGTAGAACGTGGTATAAACACCTTCATGCTGTCAGACAGGAGTCATCCTACATATATGACACAGATACCCCCATCCTCCCCTTCTCCTCTTGCTTCTACTAATTGCCTCATCCATAGTAATTATGTACTAGTGAAGGTTGCACCCTGATAACTTGTGCTAGTAATTCAATTTAATAGTAACAGGAATTTCCATAAGTGCACATCAAATTAAATGTCATTGAACATTTTGTCAGTCAGTAATTATCTATATCAGGCAGATGAGACTATGACGAGGAAGAGTGAATATGGATCACTCTAAAAGCACTGCCATGAGGAAGAGCAGGTTGATGCAGAGCCTCACACGGAACCAATACAAACATGCTAGCTATTGAAAGCTAGGAAGAAATCAGGCAATGAAAACTGACAAGGGACTCTCCTCTGTGTCTATCCTGCCCAGAGCAATTTCACACCGGGAGTGGAGCGCCGTTGTGAAGTCCCGCGGCAGATCTGAACGCCTGGAACAGAGAGGCAGAGAATGACAAGGCGTGTAAGAACCACGACATACCAGGCTGTGGGAGATACTGGTGTCCGTGGCAGAACCCAAGCCACTCGAGTGGTTCAGGCGAGACACGACGCACAGAGAGAAACCAGCATGGTGGAGCCGCCAAGAACCGAAGACCAGAGGAAGCCGCAAAAGCTTGCCAGTGTTACCGAGGACCGCAACCCTAGCAGACCAAGTACAAAGGTACGCAGAGGCACACCAGGAAGGCTCAAGAAGACCACAGAGGCTGTGGTTGGGAAGAAGTGCAGAGCCATCTTCCTTGTCCCACTAGGACTGAAGAGAGTGACAAGTTAAGAACGGAGGGGGTGAATGAGAGCCCCAAAGAGACTGCAAGAGAGGCCTGGCAGGAGAGTGAAACCGGCCTAGTTAAGAGACATCATAGATTTGAACAAAGGGTCTGGGTCCCACAGAACGAGACGAGAAGTCAAGGGGAAGAGAACCTTTGGCACAAAGCATGAGAAGTCCCAGGGAAGAAACCCTTTGGCATAAGTTACGAGAAGACCAGGGGAAGAGGATGTTTGGCACAATGTGTGAGAAGTCCAAGGGAAGAGACCTGTTGGCACAATCACAAGAAGCCTAAGAGGGGGAGAAAGATCCTTTTGGCACAAATCATGAGAATATCAGACGAAAGGGGAGTCATATCCTTTGGCAGAAGATAAAACTGGGATATACGAGACTATTGATCAAGAGGACCTGAGAAATGCTTGGGGAAGGGGGGTGCTGTTCCAATATTGTTTTGGATAATGGAACTTTGAACTGTTTGAAGCATCCAGAAGAATAGACTCATCCTGTTATAAGCGGGGTGTAATTTAGTTATAGGTTTTCTGTTTAAGTGTAAGGGGCAAAAATAGGTTTAGGACATAGGACAGTGGACTTGGTTTTGTTTGAGGTAGGGAAAACCCCCTTAGTCATAGGGACAGGTAGGTTTCTTCCTTATTTTCAGTTACATGTAATTATACCTAATGAAATAATATCTAATGAAAAAATAACAAATACAAAATAACTAATTCATTTGTTGTTTTTGGGGGGCTTCCTCCCAAACCCCCTCTTATTTAAAATAATACTTTGTCCCACCGCCAAAACCACTATTCCCTCTAACAACACCATTTTTAGTTTTTTTCAAAATTAGTTATTTTGGAATTAGTTATTTTTTCTTTCGTTATTTTTTTATTAGTTTTGGATTCGATATAATCACTGCATAACTTATTTTCCATTCTATAAAAGTCTATACCAACAAGCATGCCACCTTTGTCCCAAGTCTACTTCTGCACCCTTAGAAGACACTGATAAGAGGAGAGATATCGGTTTCAAATCAAGAGATTTCCATATCAAGAAGCATAAGAAGAATAGTAAAGTACTAAAAGAACTGTATGAACTAATTAAAAAGGTCACAAAGAACTATTTGAAGATCTATTTATTTAATTATTTAATTTGTTGGCAGAACCCAGACCCGGAGTTATCACAGCGCTGGTACGTCTTAGGAGGGAAGAACAAAACAAAGGAGTGTTACAAGGACCAGATGTATACAATTCCAGAGTCAGATATTATTAGTTGTATTTGATGAACAGCCAGTTTTTTTGTCTTTTTCTGAAAACTAGGTAGGGAGGATCTTCTTGAATGCGCAGTGGGAAGGGTATTCCATAGTGTGGGGGCCGTGACCATGAAGCTAGCGCCCCCTGCCTGTTTTCTGAGGTATCTGGGTTTGGCTAGGGCCAGGGTAGCAGAAGAGCACAGGCAGTGCAGTTTGGGCCTTAAGGTGATGCGCTGGTTGATGGAGGTTGGGGCAGTGTTGTGGACACATCAGTGAGTTATCTTCATGATTTTAAACTTGATGCAAGCTTTAACTGGCAGCCAGTGGGCCTCCCGTCTTGCTTGGGCAACGTGGACAGTTCTCCTCAGACCCCAGGCTGCCCAAAGGGCATTGTTCTGGATCAGTTGGAGCTTGGATATGTTTTTGGTGGAAGTGCTAGAAGTAGAAATTACCTTACTGTAATATTTGTTCTATGGATTCTTCTCCCACAGATTCCTCATCTGATAGATATTCCCTCCAACTTTGCGGTTTCTGAATTTATTTTGCCAGGGGGCGTAGTGGACCTCGACCCGGCCATCGACTATCTATCGATCTTTCTGGCCGTCAGATCGTCAGCTCCGGACATGACATGACGTCAGGCGTCGTATAAGTAGCAAGTCACTATGCCCCGATCTCAGTTCCCCCTTTTTTCCAGAGCACTACACACTGCATAGGAAACAGAGAGAACAAGCGGGCTAATGCGCCTTTTCTTAAAAAATAGTAATCAATGACAGACCTCTGAAGGAGGAACAATTGAAAAGGAAACAATGGATGTAGTGTCAGAAAAATTGTTTTGATTTATGAATGTGGCAGAAAAACGGGACACAGAGGACCATCTTCAAGTCATTGTTATTTGAAATAGAAAGATGCGCACCAACCACTGACTTTTTCAGGGGGGACGGATGGGAGGGGAGATGAGGAATCTGTGGGAGAAGTATACATAGAAAGAACATTACAGTAAGGTAATTTCTCCTTCAAGTGATTGCTTTTCTCCCGCAGATTACTCAACTGATAAGACTTCCAAAGCAGTAATGAAGGAGGCAGACAGAAAGTGAACGCGCATCAGAAGTGCAAGCCACATCCAGGCTATAGTGCTTTACGAAGGTATGCAAAGACAACCATTTTGCAGTGCGACAAAACAGGTTAAGGAAAAAAGCCACGAAGAGCTGGTCAGCTTTCCTATAATCTGCTTTGCTGGCAACATAGTAACTCAGGGCCCTCTTAGGGTCAAGGCGATGGAATCGTTCCTCCTGTTTAGAAAGGTGAGCAGGAGGATAGAAGACTGGAAGGCCGCTGGATTGTGACAAATTAAGTTATGACACAACCTTGGGATGGAACCCAGGCCTTACCCTGAGTGAAACTTTTTTCTGGAAAAAGGGTAAAAAGGGTGGCCTACAGCATAAGGCCTGTAGTTCACTCACCCGCCTAGCGGATGTGATAGCCCGCAAGAAGTCTGTTTTCAATGAGAGAAGCCTCAATGGGCAAGAGTGCATAGGTTCAAAAGGAGCCGCCATCAGAAATGTAAGGACCAGATTAAGATCCCAATCTGGGACAACAAAGGTAGTTGGCGGAAACTTATTTACAAGGCCTTTCAGGAATTGTGCCATTACCGGGATCGTAATGGGTGACATTTACAAGTGTTGTGAACTCTTTAATGATTTAAAGAATTAAGTACTGATAATAACTATTTTTCAGTATATAAATGTGGCTGACGTAGGTTTACTATTTTTAGGAATTTGTGTTGCTGGAAACTAATCTCATTATATTGCAATTTTGGAAACATCTTTTTTTGATAGTGCGCAGAGCAATTAGCTAAGATAAATTGTGATGTCAAAGCCCTGATGAAGACCAGTATTTGTTAGGTCGAAACACGTGTTGGTGATGGTGATGATGGCTGATTCATAATTATGATTAGATATTAAAGAATTACTACAATCTCAATTAAGATTTATTCAAGAATTATTTCTGATATTTTGCAAGTCTGTCAATAGATGCCTAGGGCAGATAACTTATGTTCCATTTTGTTTTGAAGCATGTTTGGCTCAGAGCCATTATTCTGATCCCATTACACGCACCATCTAATAGTTGAACGCACCATCGTTTTTAAAACATTGGCCCTCATTACGAGACCGGCGGTAACCCTGTCGGTGCTACCGGCAGTTTGCTGCCGGACTCCTAATATTTTACTGGCACCTGACTTCCCGGTGCAACAGGGACATTACAAGTCTGGCGGCCCGGGAAGTCAGGCGCCGGTAAAATGTTAGTCCCACAGGACTCTATGGGAGTGGGAACTCGGAAGCGCCGGCACCGTTGCAGCGGCCCCGGCAGGCAAACTCGTTGTTTGCCGGTCCCAGAAACAAGGGTGCCAGTGAGCTTACCGGCACCCTTATTTCCGGATCGGCAAACCTGTAATGAGGCTCATTGACGTAATAAATGGTCAGCGCTGTGGATAATAGCCCAATTTCTCTCTTTTTTTCCTCTACTACTACCTTCATACCAGAAAAAAAATCTTGATTCACTTTTCCTCACCCATCTGGGTAATTGGATTTTTATGTCAGTGTCAGGTACACATGTTAACTCCAAACAACCATTCCTTTCATCATATCTCTTTCACTGCAGCCCCACACATTCTCATCTTCTCTTTCACCCCTCCGATCTCAGTTTTTTTCATCCGCAACTTCCCTATCCATCCAGTGCACAGGTGCATATTGGGCTTTCTACCCCTCAACAATTCAAGCACAGTTTCCCCGGTGATGTCATGTGGCGCACTTCTATATTAGAACACTTTCCTTCAACGACCAAATCCAGTAACAGCCTTCACTAATGGACATCTTTATACAGTTCATCACTGTTCTATTGACTCTTTCAACACAACCATAACTTTTGTGATGGTATAGTGCTATAGTCACACGTTTAATGCCACAACCATTTCAGGATGTATCCAATTTCCTAAATACCATTTCTGGTCCATTGTTTGTGATTACTTTCCGAGGCAAACCTTCCCTCCAAAATATAGCTTCTAAAGATTTAATTATGCTTGCAGAATACACGTTCCTCAATATGCACATTTCTTGCCATTTTGGCAAGTCAATCGCAATTTACATGTGCATATCATGGGCTCTCTTAAAATTGATTGGCCCCACCAAATCCATTGCCAGCTCATACCACAGCATTCTCTGTATTTGTTGCACCACCATACGCAGTGTTCAAGTCTTTAAAACCGTATCACTGTTCTTGCATTCTACACATCCTTGTCCCCCTCTCTCAGTAAACTCATCCATACCATCAGTGGTCAGCGCAAATGATTTTTTTGGTCCTTCCAATACCCACGTGTCCTTGATGACGATCATCACCAACTTATCACGCATGCCCTTGGGTACTATTAGCCTCTAAACCCGACAAACACACCCATCTAGGCTTCCCAACTCATCTCTAACTCGATTGTGCTCCTTGAGTGTTTTTTCTTCACTCACTGTGTGCCAACCTTGTCTAACAACTCTCTTCAGCTCCACATACACCTCATCCACTTGACCTATCAAATCATACCTATCATAACAACCTCCTGTCCCCCCGCACCCTTAACTGGTAACAAACACCTTTTCCTTGGTATTTGCACCCTGAAATTCTAGTTTGGCCTCGAACTCCTCAATAATAGCTATCAGTACTTCTCATAGCCATTTGCCTTTAACTTTAGCTCTCTTTGTGTAAAGCATCGTAATGTGGTCTTCCACGTATCACTACTCACCAAATTGTTATCAGCTCTACTATCAATTAACTTGTTAACATTCATGCCATTCACCTTAATCAGAGCATGTGGTTTCTTCCTTCTGTTACTATTGATGGCATTAACCAGATTAACGTCCTCCACCCCGTCATCCACTCCTTCCCATTCACGTTACTTTGCTCACCTTTACAATATTATTTACAAAAGAAACATATTTTAATATATAACATGTTACAATTTGGTTTGTTCAATAGAAAAAATTAACTCATCACATAGAAATGAAAACACTTAAAAGCACTACAATTCCTAAGTAAGCAATAAAAATGTAAATGAAACATGAGTATTTGAACCTCATTGAGTCAGTTATCATTTTGAAAAAGAAAAAATATATAAAGTAAAATATTGTTGATCTTGTTAACACAAACTTGAAGAGACCAACAAAAATCCTCAGCAAGTTTTTACCTATTTGACAATTGTAATGGCAACATTTTTTATACAAATACTAAGGCATTTTACTTTTTACACAATAGATGTTATAGAGTTATGAAGAAAAAACAAAAAATGTATCCAAAAGAGATGCCAATACAGTTTTAGAATTATGCAACAGAAAGATTCAGATCACGAAAAGGGTACATACAAGAACTGCAATATTGACAACTCCAAGAGATTCATAATAGCAGTTCAAATATTGCTAAATCAGACATGATGATCAATTTTCAATACAATTAGGGAGGTTCAAATCACAAAAATATGTGTACAGAAGTTACAATAATGACAATGAACTCAAAATATGTATGGTTGCAATTCGAATGGAAATGCGTGATGTTGAAAAAATCAGAGACCATACATCATCATCATCAATTGTTCTGAAATGTTTAAAATGTACTAAGAAGTATTTCTGCCTTTTATCTAAAAGCGCAAGACATTGTAGAATGATATGCCGCAAGGTTTCTTGTTCATCACTTTTGTTACAGAAACGACAGTGGCTCAGACTCTGATCAATAATGCTACGTTTAGCCGTTACTGTTCGAGTAGGGCAAATATTAAATCTGAAGTGCAATATGGCTGATCTAAAAGATGCTGATGGATAGTCAAGTAGATATGGTTCTGCGACTCAGAAATGTTTGCCACAAAATGGATCATCTCTAAAGTTCTTGAGTAAGAGACATTGGTTGCGGGTCTCGATCCAATCAGCCAGATATAATTTCAATTTAGCTCCGTTTGGATCGACTATGAGGACATGTAGTGTAATGTCAGCTTTAGCCAAGATGTGATGAATAGCTTGCTTTCAATTGGTTACAAAGCAGTGAGTCGAGTCGAATATATAATCAGACAGTTCTTTTAGAAGATTAGCTGTATTAGTAGCTAATATGCATTTTCTAAATAAAGCACATAAGCGCCATTAATACATAGCCTTAAGAGAGATTAATCCAAGTTCGTATTTTAGGCTATAGGTATGCATTGAGGTAGAATCAAGGTCTTTTTCCAATATTTGGCCTCTAAATTCTGCAAGGTTATGTCCTTCACTATAGCCCTAGTTTCCATACCATATAGTAATACTGGGATACCTTTCTGATTATAATAGGTAATTGCCGGTCCAATAGAACATTTCCCATGTTTATATGAGTTTTTGTTTAAGAAATCGTGGCTAATAGTTTTGTCTCCAAGGCCAGTAAATGGGCTCTGTTGTGCTGCTGGTGGTCGATGCGCACACCTAAATATGTATACTGATCGACAACCTGCAGCACCGTACCTTGTAGAAACCAATTAAGTTCACTTCTTCCTGAGCTCTTGACTTTGCAAAGCATGATTTGGTTTTTTTGGATGTTAATAGTTAGCTGCTATATAGGAGGATAGTGAATGTAACAATCTATGCAAACCAATGTGGGTCTTGAAAATCAAGACCAAATCGTTGGCATATAATAATGCAGACACTTTCTCTCGTCCCAGTCTGGGAGCAGCAGCCAACACATTCTCAAGAAACTCAGGCATATCCGATATAAAGAAATTAAATAGGGCCGAAGCAAGAATGCAACCTTGCATCAGTCCTCTTGCTGTTTGTAAGGGGATTGAGAGCAATCCCTCGGTGGTGAGTCTGATCTGTATAGAAGTGTCAGAAGGGAGCTCATTTATGATGTCACAAATGGTAGATGGACATTCTGCTTGCTGCAACTTACTGATAAGAAGTTGGCGGGAAACCGAGTCAAAGGCAGCATGTAAATAGATGAAAGCAAGATAGAGCAGCTGATTCGTCCGATGAGCTTGATGATTAATTGCATGCAATGTCATGTTTGTCCCCAATACGGCCACAAATCAGTTTGATGTGGATCATGTTTCCTATACTCTAGTGTCCAGTTATTGAACTCCCAAAGACCAAACCATTAAAAAATGTTCCCAGGAGCGTTGAGCAACGCAATAGGTTGTTAATTTTTGGCGAGGGATCGATCTCCTGTCTTTTAAATTGGCATTATCACCGATTTGCGCCAAGATGTCAGTATAAACCGTTTATTGGGGATTTCAGTGAAAATATTGTGTAAAATAATGGAGCACTTGTGAGGGTGAGCCTTTAACATGGCATTGCTCAACCCATCTGGGTCAGCGGCCAGAGATCTACATGATTTCATGATGAAGTATTCAATATCTTCCTTCTGTAATTTTTAGGTCCCAGGTAGCACAGAAAGTTGAAATATTTCGTGAGGATTTTAAATCAGAGGCAGCATATAATTCAGAGAATTGTTTGAGCCACTGTTGCTCTGAGACACCATTAATTTGAGTTATAAATTGAGCGTCATGAATGGCATGATTCAAAAGGGCCCAAGTTTGCGCCTTATTTTTGGATGCTAGCACCTGCAACATAGTTGCCCCATTTAGTTTTGATGGTTCTTAGAGCTCTGGGCCTTTCTTCTTTAGGTAGTTGGCTGATTTGTTTTTTAGAACGTCGATATTCTGCTCGCCTTGCTTGTAAGATGCTATCAAAGCAATGTGTATTTCTTTGGAACTTTTGACAGGGAGACTTTTTGATGGTTTTAAAGAACTTAAGAGCAGCTGTGTAAGGTATATTCTTACTACTTAGCTGGTTTTTTGAGAGCTCAAGATTAAGCTGTGACAGATTGCTTTCTGCCCAGCAGAAACACTTCTTAGCATTGTTAAAAATTAGCTCCTGTCTGAGCCACTCATTCATCTTAGAGGGACATTCTGAAGTCCAAGTCCAGTGAAGGGTTAGCCTATTGTGGTCACTGTGCAATTGATGGACTACTTCAAACTTGGTTGCCACAGTATATAGCTGTATATCCGTGTAGAGATAATCAATTATTCTTTCTTATGAATTTCAGGACCACGTACTACGTGGGGGAGATCGCCTGGTAATGAGCCATCTGCCATTACAAGATGTCTCTTGCTCATTAGTGAAGACCATCTGACGACGGCATTGATGGTCTTTGTTACAGTGGGAGCTAGACAGCGCAGATTCAGATCTCCAACGAGAATAATGTTAGTTATGGTGGTGTCAGCAGCAATGGAGTCCAAGAGGAATATCAGATCTTTATAGAAACATTGGTCCGAACTGCCAGCTGGGTTCTTATATATGTTCAGTAAGGCCAGTACTTGGTCTTCATGCAAATTCTTCACCAGTTTCATGAAAATATTCGGTGAAATCCAAGGCAGCAACGTGAAGCCAGTACTCATCTTTACTGCTACTAGAAGGCCAGAAGTTGGACGACCCTTTAGAGCTGCTACCGCAGGAAGTAAAGCAGTACTATGATCATTCCAGATTGCGGTGTGTGTGTGAGCCATGTCTCTTGGAATGCAAGTATGTCAAAGGTGTTAATGTGATTGTCTGATGAATTCATTAGATGGACAGGGCCTCATATGGTCCAACTAGCTAGGGTAAATGTTTGTTTATTGCACACTCTCTTCCTCACAACACGTCCGGGTTGTTATGTTTGAGGCTCCGCTCAAGGTTTCTGAGGGCGTGAATTATGACAAGTGCATGGTCTGCATTTTCGGTAACAAAGTTTCTGTTTGAATCAGCATAGAAGGTACAGTGGTGTTGCAGATGTCTTGAGCAATTATAAATCCCAGCGCAAATGGATTAATTTTAGCAGGCCATATAGCATTGAAGACCATGCCTGAGGGGATCCATAATCTGACAATTGTTAGGTCGTTTTGGCATAGGAACTCTACATGATCGATATCCATTGAGGCGATGTCTCCCATCGACGTAATTTCCTCAAAGATGTTCAGGATGTTGCTTTTGCAAAGGTTGTAAGGCTTATGAGGAGCAGATCGACATTTCATTATTAATGTATGATGCTGAGATTGAGTCTTGTTCTCAAGGGGGCGAACAGCAAGGTAATCGTCGGATGTTACCGAAGGTTTCTTGTGCAAATTCTTTTGCTGATTCATAGAGGGCCCTTGGGATTGGTTGTTAGAAGAAGTTCTACGTATAGGCTCAGATAAAGATTTTTCTCGAATGTCTTTAGTAAGTCTTGAGTGAGGTTATCCCGGTTGGGATGAAAGATAAAAATCAACGGCTTTCCTGATTGCATTACGCTGTTGTTCTGCAACTAAGGAATCTTCATCTAAGATGGACATTTCTTTGATAGTCTCCTTGTTGAGAGACAAAGGCCATAGCAGTTTGTCGATCAAGTGCAATAAGGAGATCATCCAAAGGTGGTTGGTGCACTGCTGCTGCTACTTCTGCGACCCCTGAGCTCACAGTTCCATCTCCATCTAATGGCCTGCACCTGACAGGGCCTTTTAAGCTTCTCTGCTTCCCTAAGTGTGGGTTATTAGGCTTAACAAGCTGTCTACTACGACAGCATTCCTCTTCAGCCCTCGTCATCTTCCCAGTAATTAGGGGGTTATGGGACTTGAAGTCCTAACCGACAAAGTTAGGTCTTCTTATTTTCTCTTCTGGAAACAACAAGCCATTAAAAGTGTGGCTGATTTCCCAGTCTTCCCGACCTGTACTCCCCACTTCCCCCACCCGATTTGATCCTGCTGCAGAACACCACCCCAAGGGTCTGGATCAGGAAGCGTCTGCCATTCCCTGAACACATGGGAGCGGTCCAAGGCCATGTTTGTGGGGTGGATCATTGCTGATTCATCACTCACCCTTGGCTCCTTTCCTTGCTCCACCGACTTGTCTCACGTAGCAAATCTTCGCCTGTCTCAGCCGTGGTGCTCTGGCTCTGAGCGGTAGGATTTTTATTTGTACCATTAGCAAATATCTATGGCTCTCGGGTGCATATAGCTTTCGAGGGGATTGGGTCCTCCCACGTATTCCATATCTATGACAGTAATCACCACAGCTGTGCTGCTTCGGAAAATCTTTCTGCGTCGATGATGTCGATACGCCGCCCTCGAGGACCTCCTCAGACAGCCGACGTCACTGGATGTTATAAGTAGGACGCACGACGCCCGTAGCCTCAGTTCTGTTTTTTCCGCGAACGTGTTCACTTCGGAGATCTCGGCGCGCCTCGACTCTTTGGAGTTTCTGTTCTTTATCGGTTCTTCGAACCTGTTCGTTTGTGAAGTTATCCTTCGTGATGTCTACCTCGTCTTCCATCCCGCATCCAGGCTTTAAGAAGTGCGGTGACTGTGGGTCCAAGATGTCGCTGACGGACTTGCACGACGCCTGCCTCAGGTGCCTCAGGGAGGCCCATGCCACGGATAATTGTGTCGACTGCCAGTCGCTTAAGTTCAAAGCCTTGCAGGAGCGCAAGAAAAAACTGTCGGTAGGTAAGGTGTCCAAGCCACCGAAGTCGAGGTCTGCGGGGCTTTCGACGGACGATTCGAGGGGCGACTCTCCGCATCCTCGTCGGAAATCCAGTGGGTCTCGGTCCCGGAGTAGGTCCCGCCACTCCTCTGCCTCTTCGAGGCACTCCCGAAAGCGCCGTCATCGGTCGCCTTCCCCATCCTCATCCGAGGACTCCACCCGTCGGCGGGTTGCTTATCCCACCAAGCATGCAACGCCGGAGGGATGGGCTTCCTTCGGTAAGAAAATGCTAGCCATTCTTTAATCGCAGGGCACTGGTCCGTCCACGGCTCCGAGTGGGGTCGGCCGTGAGACACCGCTCGTACGCCTTCGGGCTCGGGTGGTTGGCACAATTCGCAGGAAAGGTCCCGCTCAGACGAGGGGAATCGTTCTCGTCATGCCCGTTCCAGGTCCCGGTCCTCGACGCGCTCGAGACCGTGTGCACCTGTGATGTCTTCGAGGAAGACATCGATGCCTGTGGTGCCGAGGTCGTCGACTGACTCTTTCGAGGCTCTGCCTCCGAAGAAGTCGTCGACGCTATCGGCGCCCAGGCTGTTGAAGGACACGCTCGGGGCTCCGTCCTCGAGGCCTGTGTCGAAGCCGTCGATGCTGTCAGCGCCGCGCTCGACTTCGACGCTGATTCACTCGACGCCTTTCGGGACTGTGGTGTCGGAGTTACCCCGTAGCACGGGGGATACCCCTAGAAAGGCTCTGGCCAAGGTCAAGCATGGCTTTGTTCCCCATTCTGTGCCCTCTTACCGCCATCTTGAGTACATTTCAGAGGTGGATGAGGGCTCTGATGATGGCATGGTTCCAGATACGGTGCCAGATGAGATTCTCTCGGGCCATAGCCAAATTGAGGACCTGCGTCAGTCCCTGTATGACGCCAGTGGTCTGGACACCTCCCTGCAGGTGGAGTTTTGTAGGCCTGAGCCTGGTACTCATGCCGACTCCATAACGGCGCCTTATGTCTATGGTCACCGAGTACTTGGGGTGGTCTGCTCCCCCAGGGGATTTTCTTCAGGATGAGCTTACAGATATCCTTGACCAAGGTCCACGAACTGACCCGGTACTGCCGTTCCATATGGCTCTACAGAGGAGGGTAGCGGCGGCTTGGACTTCTCCGGAGAGTCTCCCGGCAGTGGACAAGTCTTTCCCGCGAAAATACCACCCAGCCAGTAGAAACCCCTGCTACTTGACCAAGCACCCCACTCAGGAGAGTTTGGTGGTGCAGGCGGCTACGGCCCCAGCAAAGCAGGCATCGTATCCTACCATCCCTCGTGATAGGGACGACAAGCGTTTTGATGGTTGGGCGAAGAAAGTGTTTTCTTCAGGGGTATGGCGCTTCAGGCGGCCACTCCGTATGTGCCTTGTCACGTTTCACGCACACTCTGTGGAACTGTGTTTCCTTAGCGGCTGAACATATTCTTTTCAATGGAAAAGCATTTCAATGAATACATTTCGATGGTTATAAATTTGCTGGAAATTAATTAGATGGAAATACTGGATACCATTCTCAATTATGGTTGACGGGTAGACAGATGACCCCTGAGGTGACACCTTAAGGCAAATCCTCATGGGGAAGGAACTCATTGATGACCAAAGAAGGCAGCCAATGCTACAGATGTAAAATGAAGGCAGAAGCAGTAGATTAAGGAAGGGGTATCCAGTAGTTATAACAAATAAAAAATAGAGAATGCATTAACAATGAAAAAATGTACAATGAAAAAATATTGAATTAAAAAATATATATATATCTGGGGTGGCGTAAGAGGTTAAAACAGGTGGGCAGGGGGGGTTGACCTGGATATAAAGGCATGTGGGAAATGGGGTGTCTGCGGGACCCCCGAATAAAAAAAATCTAATTATTTTCGTTATTAAAGTTTTGTTATTACTTAATTTGCTGTCATTTCATTTGTTATAGTCACATAGAACCGAAGGAAGGCTCTGGATTGACGATGAAGGAAATGGTTGCAGGGAACAAGTGGTGAAGACTGAAACCAAGCTGAACACTGTGGGGCCTCATACCGAAATCACCAAAAAAGGCCCTGGCACTAGGGAGAAATACCCATGGCACTTAAAGGGTTAAATAGTCTAAGGTAAAGTAGTCCAGGTAAAGTAGTCCCAGGCCTGCCACAACCAAAAGACTAGACCGCATAGCTCAGTTCTTTGTAACTGAGCTATGTGTGTGCCTCCATGTTGGCTGAACACCCCCCCCCCCCCCCAAGTTAAATAGTCCCAAGTAAATAGCCACATCTAATGTTGGTCTTCATGATGGTTATGAGCCTGGCGCCAAAGGCGCCATGACTGACGCTTAGAGAGTCTTGGATGAGGTTTTAAGGCCTTTCACCTGGCCCTAACTGGAAGGCTGACTTGCCAGTGAGGGCCAGGGGCAAGGCTCATGACAACCATCCACCCCTTTTGTTGTTCCTCTTCTGCTCTCTTCTCCCTTTCCCACTCCCTGCTCTGTCTGTCCTTTGCCTTCTCTTCTATCCCTCGCTCTTGCCATCTCTCCTACTCCTCTCTCTCTCGCTCTCTCTCAATGTTTCTCCTCTTCTCTTTTGGTGTTCCTTCTCCTCTTGCTTTTCTCTCTTGACTTCACTCCCTTTCTTCCCTCTCTTTTTCCTCATCCCTCTCTCTCTCATGATGTTCCCATTCTCCTCTCCCTTCTATCTATGTTCCTCCTCCCCCTCTGTGGCACATGTTTATTTTTTATTTATTGGTCATTTGTTAAGCGCTTATACAATTAGCAAAAACGGTTTCAAAGCGCCCACAGGGCAACAGGGTGGGTACAGGAGAAGGTAAACATTTATTTATAACAATGATAAATAATTTAATAGTACAACAAATAATGAGAATAAAAAGGAGGGGAGACAAACCTTCTATGCCTTCTTGAGTGTTCAGAACGTGCAAGTGCAAAGGGGTGGGGGTAGAGCATAGGTGCTGTGGTGCTCATAGAGAAATGCTCAGGATGAAGTGTTAAGAGGGGAGAACGTAAGTGAAACCTCTTGTGAGGGTGAGAGTATGTAAGTGCAGTAGAAAGACAGCAGCTGGAAGAAGTGTTTTTCTTCCTCCACTCCCACTCACTTCCTTTCCCCTCTTTTTCTCTTTGTTCTGCCTACTCTTTCTCTCCCTTCATGCTCTTCCTTCTCCCTCTCGTTGCTTCTCCTCATTCAATCATTCTCTCGCTTTTCCATCGTTTCCCATCTCTTTGCTCTGTCTTCCTCTCCTCTCGCCTCTTTTTGTGTTTGCCTTTTCAATTCCTAAATCACACTGTCATTCTGGTCAGGCTCCTTCTTTTTATTACTCCTACGTCCCTTCCCCTTTCCTCCATACTTTTGGGACATTCCGTCCAGTGGAACGGGACCGGAGCACTTTTGTAAAACATCAAATTAAAAAATGTGTCCTTCTCTTTTTACGCGGGTTATCGCACGCGGCTGTAACCCTGCCCTCCTTAGCCCTGCCCCACGCATCACCCTTCAGTCCTTTTCTCTGCGTGGTCAGGGCTGGATGCACTTGCATCACCAGGAAGACCTTTTTCTTTCCCGTTGTCCTTCTCTCCTGCTCCGGTCTGCGGTCGCGTAGTCCTCCCTCTATGCCGGATCGTTTGGGATTTGTTGTTCCTCTTGTGAATGTCGCTTCGCTAGGACGGATCCCCATTCTCTCTGTTTGGAGTGTCTGGGGCCGGATCACCGTTGGGACTGCGATTCACTTTCGGTCTGGGCACTTCAACATCGTCTTCGTCGGTGGGAGGAGATCTTCCAGAGTGTTCAGCCATCGCATTTTCAACTCTTCATCGATGGAAAGAGACGCCCTTACTTTTCAGGGCACCCCGGTAGGGGGACTCCTTCTCGGGGTCCTCCAGGTCCGGGAGGGGCTTCAAAAGCTCTGGGTTTCTCCTGAGGTGCCACGCAGGCCTAATGGGCGTACCAGGGGTTTTCTCTGAGGGTTTCTGCGAGGGGCCTGCCGATCCTGGATCACGGTCCGAGGTTCACCAATCAGGTGCTAATAGCCAGCCTAGTCGTGCTGAGGTGTTGGGCACCAATGTTTGCTCCGAGGTCTCCTTGTTTGGAGCTTCCCACACAGACACCGGGCTGCGCCCTGAGGCCTCGGTTGAGGCTTTCTGTACCGAGCCACGGTTCGAGGCCCCCCTCAGGGGAGCTATAGAGACTGGATTCTGTTCCAAGGTTCCTCTTATTGAGGCTAAGGTGTGTACCAACAGAACTGAGAGACCTGTTATGGTCTTGTTTGTGAGATGGATTCCTCAACTTTCACGTGCTTGCGGGGTTACCGGTTCTGTTGAGGGGGTACAGGGAGAGGTTGCCGACCATTTCTCCTCTGTTACCGGCTTGGCCGAGGTTCCTCTCTTCAGGCTAACTCAAAGGGTCACAACAGGATGTCCAGTAAACATCCCAGGCCCCATAGTACCGGCTCTGCAGAGGATCCTTGTGTCAAGGCTAAAGTTTCGATAAAGTCCCCTGACCAGTCTGTGATACCTGCCTCATCCACACATGTGACGCAGTTCTCCTCAGATGTTAATAAAATGGCGGGTCTTCCTGCGTGATCTACAGTGGCCATTTTGCATTCTTCCCTACACCCACGCTATCGGCAACAGGTGCTAGGAACCTTCTTTTTGGTGAACAACCGTTTCCACAGGTCAGTGCGAACCCGTTCCACCCTTCTTATGACTGGCACGCTCAGATCCCACTACCTTATAGTTTCGCTTCCTGGCAGCCTCTTCGTCGGAGGATGCCTTTTTTTGGGAATTTTCAGAGACTTATGCACTCTGACCCCATAAGGGAGTACTTTAAGGGCCTTTCTTGTAGCTCTGTCACCAGGCTTTCCCCTGAGGTGCCCTAAGGGCCTAACAGGCGTACCAGAGATTCCTCTGAGGGTTCTGACAGACCTGGCAGTACCGGACATTGTTCCGAGTTTCACCATCACAGTGCTGATATTAAGCCCAGTTCGGCTGGGTGCTGGGATACCAGGGTTCACCCTGAGGTCTCAGTTTCTGGAGCTTTCCCCGCTGTAACCAGGTTGAAACTTGAGGTTCCTCTTGTGGAGGCTAAAGTCTGTGCCGAGTCCTGACTAGAGGCCCCTTTTAACAGAGCTTTACGTACCAGGTTGAAACCTGAGGTTCCTCTTGTGGAGGCTAAAGTCTGTACCGAGTCCCGACTTGAGGCCCCTTTTAAGGGAGCTTTACGTTCCAGGTCGAAACCTGAGGTTCCTCTTACGGAGACTAAAGTCTGTATCGACAGATCTGAGAGGCCTTCTCTGAGGGTCTTGTCAGTGAGGTATTGTCTTCAACCGTCCCACGCTCAGGGTTGTGGAGGTACCGGTTCTGTCGAGGGGGCAAAGAGGGGGGTCACAGACCGCATTCCCTCTGGTACCGGCTTGTCCGAGATTCCTCCGTTGGAGGCTCATTTTGAGACTGGTTCAAAGATGTCAAATAAACATCCGAGACCACCCAGTACCGGCTCTGCCGAGGATCCTTGTAAGGCTAAAGTGTTACTTAAGTCCCCTGACTCTCTTGAGGAGGCAATTGCCTCAGCTACGCATGTGACGCAGTTCTCTTCAGGTGGCGACAAAATGGTGGCCCGACCTGCGTGGCCTACGGCGACCATTTTGGATACCTCCCTTACACCTACGTTCGCAACGTCTGGTGCTTGGAGCATTCCTGTCGGCAATAGTAACCTGTTCCACCCTTCTTTGACCGGGGTGCATGGGCTCTGCTGCCTTATACTGTCTCGCTCCCGCCTGCTTTTGCTCCACTGATCTATGTGGACCTGGCCGGTGGTGGATCCTCCTGGCAACCATCCTCCTTGTGTTCGGGGGGTAGGTCCCTTACGAGCCGTTTCCTCCTCTTCAATACCTAAGTCCTTGGCTGAGGATGAGTTTTTTGGGAAGTCTCAGATGCTCATGCACTCTGACCCTATGAGGACGTATTTCAAGCGTCTTTTCACTCCTGTTCCGCCGCGGCTTCTCCGATTCGGTTTTTCTTTTAAAACCTGAGGCGGTAGGCATTGAGGACCAGTCTTCTGTTTGTGTCTCATTGGAATGAGCCTTAAGCGGATGAGGATTGCGATGAGCAGCCCTGCTCAGTGAGAGCCTTCCATGACCAGGAGGGGCTTGTATAGCTCTGTTACCAGGGATTCCCCTGAGGTGCCTCAGGGGCCTAATAGGCGCACCAGAGGGTTCTCTGAGGGTCCCTCAGAGGACCTTCCAAAACCGGACGTGGTTCTGAGTTTCACCATTTGGGTCCTAAGGTTCAGCTCAGTTCGTCTTTGGCTCTGGATACAGGGGTTCGCACTGAGGTCTCAGTTTCTTGTGCTTGTTACACCGAGCCATGGCTCGAGGCGCCTTTTGAGTTAGCTATATGTCCCGGGTTAAAACCCAAGGTTCCTCTAATTACAGTACAGACAGAGTCGAGGGATCCTCTAAGGGTCCTATCGGTGGGTACATTCCCCAACCGTTCCATGCTCAGGGTTGTGGTGGTACCGATTCTGTGGAGGGGGCAAAGAAGGTGATCAGCAACAGGCCTTCCAGCACCGGCTCTGCCGAGGTACCTCCATTAAAGGCTAATTCTGAGTCAGTTCCTAGGATGTCCACTAAACATCCTAGATCTGCCAGCACCGGCTCAGCCGAGGATCCTTGTTTCAAGACTAAATGCTCAAGTCCTCTGACTCCCCTGAGGGGACAGTTGCTTCATTTTCTCCTATGACGCAGTTCTCTTCAGGTGTTGACTAAATGGCGGCCCAACCTCTTTGGTCCACGGCAGCCATTTTGGATACCTCCCTTAGACCAACTTTCATGACGACCGGTGCTGGGAGTGTTGCTTTTGGGGCTGAGCAGCTTTTCCTCACTATTTGGACTACATGGACCCGTTTTTAGGTCCTAGCGACCGCTTCAGCTAAGGCTCCTTGTACACAGAGGTCAGGGTCCCAGACTCGGTCCTTCTCTGGTATCGGGGGGTTTCAGGGTCGCTTTGCGCGCCGATCTGAAACTCCTGGGGTTAGCCCCGCATTAAGCGACAGCGTCAAGGTGGTTGGTTTTCTCTCGGCTATCAGCCTCCTCTACAGGGGCAGGTAATCTCTCTGCCGACAAGTCACCAAATGATATTTTTTGTAGGTCACACTACACTTAGGTGGGGGGACGAATCTCGTCTCATCTGGAGGCGTGGCAAACCATCACCAAAGACTGGTGGGGTTTCTCCCTCGTTAGGCGGGTTTTCGCTTGCCCTTTCCTCCTATCCCACCCTTCAAACCTCTCTTCCGACAGATCGGGATGTCCTTCCTCAGAGCAGAGGTACAGAAACTTCTATACCTCAGAGTGGTGGAACCTGTTCCCCTCATGGAACAAGGGATAGGCTAGTACTGCTGTCCTTTCGCAGTGCTCAACCAGGCTGGCCTGCGCACTATCTTCGATCTTTCCGAGAGAAATTCAAGTTGATCACTCCCAGCCAAATAAAGTCCTCTCTTCGGAAGGGCGATTGGCTCAGTGTGATGGTCTTCCAGGATGCGTAAATGCACATCCTGACTGGAGGCAGCATATGAAATATGTTCGGTTCTCTGGAGCCTGCATATGAAATATATGCGCTTCTACGTGGGAGCAGAACACTTCAGTTTCAGGTAGTCCTTTTTGGTCTCGGGTCAGCGAGACGCACTGGAAACTCCTCGGAGGAGCCCCGCTGAGGTCTCCCAATACCGGATCTTCTTCTAAGAAAACTCATTTGGGGCTGGGGCTGACCCCAGTTCTGCTGAGGGTTTTGATGCCAGGGTTCGCCCTGAGGCTTCTCCATCTGGAGCTAGCTGTACCGAGTCTTGGCTCGAGGCCCCTCTACAGGTGGCTATAAGACCAGGGTTAAAGCTGAGGTTCCCCTGCTTGGGGCTAAATCGGTCACCAACAGAATTGAGAGTCCCTCATCGAGGGTCCTGGCTGTAAAGTATATCCATAAGCCTTTCTGTGCGCGCCGTGGTGATTCCAGTTCTGTTGAGGGGGTGAAAGAAGGTGGTCACGTACAAACCTTCCAGTACGAGGATCATCCACTAGAGCAGGGGTGCACAACTGATTTTGAGTACCCTACATGATATCTATAGTGGGCCGAAAAGTAAATGTGGGTGGGGTGATGGGCGCGGCGGCGCATGGCGTGGTAGGAGGCCTTTTCAACCCCCCCTTTTCATTTAACACATGAAAAAAGAATACATTTTTGAGGTGTAACAGTGCTTATTTCTATTTCAAACTTACATTTTGTACTACACATTTTCCATTGTTATCATTTATTTCTATTTAGTTATTGCATATCGTCTGTTTAATTAAAGTATATATATTTTATTGACCACTTATTGGATATTCCGTTATTTTGGACTGCTATACTTTGTTCTTTGGGTTGGCCAAGAGGAATATGACCTTCGTTGAGTCTGGTTTCCACAAAAAGCAAAGGAGGTACATCTCCTAATGGTGCCTGTTTTAGCTTTATTATTGGGTTCACTCTTGGAGTGCAACACTATGCCCCATGGCCCCCACCCCCAACCAAACACTATGCCTCATGGCCTGACCCCCAACCAAACACTATGCCCTATGGCCCCCAACCAAATACTATGCCCCATGGCCCCCAACCGCCAACCAAACACCATGCCTCATGGCCCCCAACCTCAACCAAACACTATGCCCCATGGCCCCCAACCAACCAAACACTATGCCCCATGGCCCCCACCCCCAACCAACCACTATGGCCCCCAGTCCCTAACCAAACACTGCCCCACGGCCCCCACCACTCAACCAAACACTAATAGCTGTTTTCTGTTTGGTGATTGGGAGAGCCCGGTCAGGGTGCGGTGGATGACCAGCAATAGATTGTTTGTGTTTGGTGATGGGGAGAGCCCGGCCAGGGCACAGTGAATCGCTGGCAATAGATACTGTTTTTCATTGAGCAGAACATTAAGGAAAGAAAAGCCATGCAGTGTCAAATAGACACGAGGCATTCAATAGGTTTTGCACTGGTGGTGCGGGGTGGAGAAAGAAATGAAAAGGAAATGTGGTTGACTTTTGTACTCCACTGGGCGGCATACACCTAGACCCCTGCCCCTCTGGATCCCAAATGCACATTCTCACCCTCTACCACCTACAGACCTGACTCTCCCCTCCCCCCCCCAGCGTACAGACTAACAAGCATACACCATGCATACATACAGACCCGAAACCCCCACCTCAGCATACAACTAAAAAGCATACACCACGCACCATGCACCCATACAGACCCGAACCCCCCATCTCAACATACACTGGCCATACATACAAAAACAAACAAACATACAGACAGACCTGGCATCCCCCCACACCCACATGTCAACATGCACACAAAACCACAAATACAGGCAGACCCGACACATCCCCCCACCACTGCATCTCAAGATACCCAGACAGACAGACATACATGCAGGCAGGCAGATCTGACACATCCCCAAACCCCTGCATCTCAACATACACACACACACACACACACACACACATGTAGGACAGATATCCCCCCGCCCCTCCCTCCCTGGCTGCAAATCTTAGACTTTTTGTAATTCCTTATAAAACCAAGTGCCATAAAAGTGCTATAAAATGTGTTTGACCACGGGATGTGTTGGGCTGTCAGCTTGCTTATTTTCAGGGCGAGGGTGGGGAATTTTGCCCACATAGTGAAAATCAAAGGTTGGCACCCATGTAAGCGCAATAGAAGCATTTATTTGTGATTAAACAGTTTGACAAGCATATGACAGCTTTAGAAATATAACTTGTGAAAAAACACAAAGGAAGGGACACAGAAATCACACGGTATTTTATGAGTGATGGCCTCCACCCCAATGATATTCATGGCCCATTGCTTCCAGCATTATCCCTTTCTGGCCAGAAGAAAGAACACAGGCTGTGCAAATCAGCCTGCTAATGCACGCAAATGGCAGCTGGACAAAGGAGCACCTTTGATGCTCCTGGAAAGAGTTGTTTGCCGGAGAGGGGGATTTGAGGGGCTTGGGGCGGGCAGGCCATCAATAAGGGCGGCAATTAGAGCTCTCTAGGGAAGCGGTCAGAAGTGTCTCAGGCAAGAAAGACTTTCCTAATGAAGTGTGGCCCGCTTTGTTTTTTACGTGGATTGAAGTGGGCTGCACTTCATTATGAAAGTTCTACCCACTGGGGGGCCGCAAAGCACAATAGGGCGGGCCGTATGTTGTGCACCCCAGCACTAGAGGCTAATTCTGGGGAAGCCCCTGCCGTATCGAGTAAACACCCTAGATCTGCCAGTATTGTCTCTGCCGAGGTTCCTTGTTTCAAGGCTAGGATGGCACGCAAGGCCCCTGACTCCCCTGCGGAGACTATTGCTTCACTTGCTCCTGTGATGCAGTTTTCCCATGGTGTGTTATAATGGCGGCCCAACTTCCACAGGCCACAGGGGCCATTTTGAATACCTCCCTTAAAGCAAGTTTTTACATCAACAAGCTGGGCGACACAGACTCTCCTCTCCTTGTGGATCTTGTCATACAAATTTGGGCTGGGCCATCCAGTATATTGTTTGGCTCCAGGCTCCACACATCCCGGGTCACCTCACTGTGATCAGTCGGCATCGGTTACGAGTATGAGATGAACAGCAATATCATCTCCAACTTTTCCAGCAGTGGGGCATGCTAGAGGAGGTCCTCTTCGCAGCTTGTGGGTCAACATGAAAGCTTATGCTTTCCCCTCATTGCCTCCTATCTATGGGTCGCTCTGTAAGCACATCGAACCGTTGCCAAAGCAGCTACGTGGGCTTTCCCACCAGCTTTTGGTAAGCATTACTGCTTAGACCTGGGCTCCAGAGCCGATGCTCATTTCGGTCAGGCTGTTCTTAAAACCTTTTTCAGTAAGGAGGTTCCATCCAACCGTATTTCCTGTGAGGAGTGCTTGGTAATCTCCCAAAAGTATGTAGGTAAAAGGGGACGGGATGTAGGAGTATAACAAAGTTACTCACCGTAGTGACTATCTTACTCCTAGTCCATAATCCCCTTTCCTCCGCCAGCTGTCCCCCTCTAATAAGTATCCTTTGTTGGTGCTTAAAGATCTCAGACCTGGCGATAGAAAAGGACTGACGAGCGATGCGTGGGGCGGAGCTAAGGAGGGCGGGGTTATGGCCGCGTGTGGTACCCCGCGTAAAAAGAGGACACATTTTTCAATTTGATGTTTTTTAACAAAAGTGCTCCGGTCCCGTCCCACTGGATGGAATGTCCCGAAAGTATGGAGGAGAGGGGACTATGGACTAGGAGTAAGATGGTCACTACAGTGAGTAACTTTGGTAATCCCTCCCTCGACTGTAATTTGGCTTTTCAAGATAAAATGTGTGACAAATGGGAGCGGGCGCTCTTATTTGCAGGCCCATAGTTGGATTACAATTCTTCATTTTATATATTTTTTTTGTCTACAGAGCTTGCTGAGGCTCTATGCACCGAATGCCCAAAAGATCAGTCAGTCATCTTGGAGTCAAGTGTCTTGTCACCATGACCACCCGGCCTGAGCAGGGTCCCACTGCTGTGTTCTGCTGCTGAGCTTCCCATTCTGTGTGCTTTCCTCTCCTGTATCTTGACCTGCAAGCTCCCCTTTGCAAACCCATGATACCTTGCCGAATGTTTCCCAAACTGTGTTTGCACACGATTCACTTGTTGGCATTTGTCTTCTATTTGATGCAATGTGTCTCGTGAGCCAGATTTCCCCAGCCCAGCATGTGTCCTCCTTATAACTGCATGCACATCTTAGGTTTGGGAACCATTCTGCCGATTCCTGCCAGCTCTGAGGGATACAGCATATGCGGATAGGTATCCGGGCGAGGCCCTGGGTTCCTCTGTTTACCTCCTCTGGGGTAATATAGACGGGCAGCCAGTGGTCTCAAGGGACCTTCCATCTTTAAATTGACTTTCTCACAGCCCTCTCTAGTTTACCCCTCGTGGCTTTCGGGCTCCAGGTACAGCCTCACTAGCGAACGCCTCATCGAGCTCGGGGTCATGCCTCTGGCCGCTGCAAAATTAGCCCCGAGTATCAAAAGCCTAGGGATATTGCATCTGATGCAGCATCGTCCTTCTTAACTTGCGCAGTCAACCTTCACTACAGTACAGCCTCATGTGTACTTCCATACCTGCAAGGGGCCCAGCAGATCATGGACATGCATATGGGCAGCTCCTGTTTTATTTCCTTGCACAAACAGTTGTTTTTTCATCCCAAAAATATACATAATTGTAGTAAGTGCATTTAGACCATGTAGGTGTAACCCTTTCTGTCAACCGTTTTGTGCTCATTTGTCTAGACAATGGCCCTCATTACGATACTGGCGCTAAACCATGGCGCTATTAGCACCATGGTTGGTGCCGGTATCGTAACAAGTCCGCCAATGTTCAATGGGGAATTACCACCCCATTCCAAGGTTGGCGGGGCGGTAATTCCCCATTGAACATTGGCCCTTCCCCATTCTCATTTTTGCCCCATAGGGCTCAATGGGATTGGGGAAGGCGCTAAGTACGGTACCGCAAATTGCGGTACCGTACTTAGCACCAAGGTCCCTTTGCGGGTCCCTACTTTAATGGCTGGTCTAGACCAGCCGTTCAGGTCGGGTCCCGCAAAGGGACCTCGTAGTAAGGCGCTAATGGGTTAATGGTGCCACATCCTTTTACAGCGCCGTTAACCCATTAGCGCCAGGGTCGTAATGAGGCCCAATGTCACATTTAAGAGACATGGGGCCTCATTACGAGGTGGGCGGTAAAGGATAACCGGCACCGGTAAAGGCACAGGTGCCGGTAATCCCTTACCACCCTACTGCGAGGTCCCTTTGCGGGTCCTCCCTTAACGCCTGGTTTTACCAGGCGTTAAGGACGGGACCCGCAAAGGGACTTTGGAGCTAATAACGGTACCGCAATTTGCGGTACCGTTATTAGCGCCTTCCCCATTCCCATTGAGCCCTATGGGGGCTCAAATGGGAATGGGGAATGGCCCTGGTGAATGGGGAATTACCGCCCCCGCCAACCTTGGAATGGACCGGTGATTGCTCCATTCACCAGGGCGGAATCGGAACGAGTTTGGAGGCAGCCATGGCGCTAATAGCGCCATGGCTACCCCCAACCTCGTAATGAGGCCCATAGAAAGGGTAAATGAGTTTAAAGTAGATCACGCTGATACCCTTTAGTTATCTCATAAATGTGTTTTTGTATTGCTTAAATGCAGGTAAACCATACTGATGTGGGAATGAAGGGAGGTGAACGAGGGATCGGGAAGTGGAAGGAGCCTGAATTATGGGCACTCTTTTGAAATAACCCATGTAATACAACTATTGACTTCATCAGTTACGTTTTCATCTTGTGGCCATATCAATAGTCATTTTATTTTTAACTTCATTGCTTTGTGAACCCCTTTTAGAACTTTTCTTTCTAAGGGATTGTGTCCTCCGACGTATTCCTCATCTTAGATATATCCTTCCAGCTCTGCTGGCCTCGGAAAATTTTTTCTCCAGAGGGCGCTCCGCGTCGACGTCCCTCGAGTCGATGTCCTTCGACAGCCGCCGTATCGACGCTCGACGTCATCCTGCCTATAAAGGCCGCGCGCAGCGTCCGTTGCTCAGTTCCGTTTTTCCGCGCTACTCGGTGCCTCGGAATACCGTTGCTCAGTTCTTAGTCAGATAATACCTATTTACCTCGAGTTATTCGATCCGTACTCGATGGCTTCCTCGTCGGAACCGACAACTCCTCGATCACCATTGTTCGGAGTGCGAGGACTGCATGTCCATGACAGCTAAGGCCCTGAAGGAGCGTAGGGGGAAGCTGGAGAAAGGTAAGACTTTTAAAGCTTCTTCTTCGTCGACGAAGTCGAGACATTCGTCTCCTCGTCACCATTCACGCTCCAGGTCTCGGAGTGGGTCTCATCACTCCTCGAGACCGAAACACTCGAAGAGGAGACGTCGAAGATCCCCTTCTCCGTCTTCCTCTGTTTCGCCAAAAAGAATCCCTTGCCCCACGAAACATAGTTCCCGGGCTGAATGGGAGGAATTCAGGAAAAATATGATGAGCGTCTTCGAGAAAGCGGCCTCGACCCCCTCGAAGACTGCCGAGAGCGATGCTCTGGTCGAAAGACCCGACGGTCAAAAACGGCGCGAGTCGCAGTACCCGGCGAAAGAAACCTCTCGAGCGCGTCTCGAACCCTCGAGTAGGACTATGACCTCCAAACCTTCCTCGAAGGTTCCGTCGAGGTCGAGGTCGATGTCTTCGACACACGGGTCTGTCGACTCGACGCCGGCCTCGACACCGGCGTCGACGCCGAGAAAAGTCACGGTGACCACACATCCAGTGACGATCCCCAGGCCCTCGACGTCGATGGCGTCGATATTGTAGAGTAGAATTCCAATTCTGTCGAGGTCCTCGAGGCCTCCACCTCTGTTTTCGACGCCACGCTCGAAGCCTTCGACGTCGACGACATCGACGTTCTCGAGGCCAATAATGACAAGTTCGGCACCCTCTGCCTTGGAAATGGGATTTACTCCCTTTATGAGTTCAGAACAATTGAGAACTATATCCTCAATTTTAGAAGAGGGTGATTTGTCTGAACAAGACACATTTGAGTTACAGGGACCTGTAACCCCAGTTAGAGAGGAATTTTCCTCTGAAGAGCGCAGATTAAAGGATCTTCATGATTCTTTACATGAGGCAAGTGGGTTAGACACTTCCCCTGAGGTGGATTTTGCTAAGCCAGACCCGGGGGAGCATGCTGAAACCCCCTACAGAGCCTTAATGGCCAGGATTACAGAGTTCAGGGGGTGGTCTACACCTTCACAATCTTTCCAGCAAGATGACCTCAGGGATATTCTTGACAAAGGCCCACAAGAGGATCCAGTGGTGCCCTTTCATAAATAAAAAACTGTCTGCAAAGTACAGGGTATCTTCCACAGACCGAGAGTTCTTGTCTAAACATCCTTCCCCAGAAAGTCTGGTGGTACAAGCAGCATCCTCTACCGATGTCAAGACGGCTTATCCTACAGTCCCACAGGACAGGGACGATAAAAAATATGATGCTATGGCAAAGAAAGTCTTTTCAGCATGTAGCATGGCGTTAAAGTCTGTTAATGCTACTTGCTCCCTTGCTAGGTTCAGCCATACACTTTGGGAGTGTGCTTCTACAGCGGCTGACTGCATCCCGGAGGGAGAAGAAAGGGATGCGTTCCTGAATATTATACAGGACGGTAAAGACGCTATGTGCGAATCCCTCCAGACGGGCATTGATTCGGCTGACAGTATCAGCAGAGCAATGGCGGCAAGTCCATCAACCAGGAGGTTCGCTTGGTTGAGAAAGTCGGGTTTTGCCCCAGATGTGCAAGCCAGGCTCTTGAACATGCCATTTGATGGCTCTTCTTTGTTCGGGAAAAAGGCGGATGACAGTTTAGAGAAACTGCAAACTTCAAAAGCAGCAGCAAAATCCCTAGGAGCTGCAATCCGTCAGACACCTTTTCGTCCCACGGGAACCTCTGCGAGGGGCAAGTCCTTTCGCTTCTACTCCGCATTCGGAAGAGGTAGAGGACGACCGGCTCAAAGAAGAACGACCCGAGGTGGACGGGGTAGATATTCTAAAGCCGCAGCAACAGCAGGTGCCTCTTTACCATCGGCATCTGCATCAGCCGCCCCAAAACCACTCTGAGGACTCCCCTCACAGGACACCTGTAGGAGGCAGGTTGACTCAACATCTGACGGTATGGCAGGCTATCACGTCAGATGCTTGGGCATTGGAAACAGTCGCCCAAGGTTACTGCCTGCCTTTCCTACGTATACCTCAGAGTCATCCACCGGGGATCAGCTCTCAGAAAGCTCCAGATCCGCTCCTCTTGCAGGAAATTTTGGACCTGCTAGAGAAAGGTGCCATAGAACCGGTACCTGTAGCGGAGAGGAACAAGGGCTGGTATTCCCCTTACTTTCTCATTCCGAAGAAAGACGGAGGACTGAGACCCATCTTGGACTTGCGAGAATTGATCTCATTCCTCAGGAAAGACAAATTCAAGATGGTCACTCTTTCTCAGACCCTCCAGGCCCTTCAGTTTCAGGACTGGTTGGTATCTCTGGACCTTCAGGACGCTTATTTCCATGTGCCTATCCATCTCAAACACAGGAAATACCTGAGGTTCGCAATTGGCAACTCTCACTATCAATTTCGAGTACTGCCATTTGGGCTGACCTCCGCCCCGAGGGTCTTCACCAAGTTAATGTTGGTAGTGGCTGCAAGTCTAAGGAAGGAAGGGATTCACGTCTACCCCTACCTGGACGATTGGCTGATCAGGGCTGTTTCTCCGGAGCAAGCTCAGATCCAGCTAAATCACGTGTGCTACTCCCTTCACAAACTGGGCTTCTCCCTCAATTTAAAGAAGTCTCAAATGATACCATCGCAGAGACTCCAGTTCATAGGAGTGATCCTGGATACTTCCCTGGGAAAAGCCTCGCCAGCAGAGGTGAGGGCTCAAGATATTCTACAGATGGTTACCAAGTTCCAACATGCCCAACGTCTCCCAGCCTTCGACTTTTTGAGGTTGCTAGGCCTCATGGCATCCTGCATTTTCCTTGTGCCAGAGGCTCGCCTGAGAATGAGATCCCTCCAGTGGGCACTGAGGACTCAGTGGTCACAATTCTCAGGGAGAATGACGGATCTTCTTCAGGTTCCCGGCAGGGTGGCTCGAGACCTTCAGTGGTGGGCCTGTCAGGAGAACAGTTTTGGCAACCCTGGCCGGAGATAACAGTAGTCACGGATGCCTCACTCACGGGGTGGGGAGCCCACGCCAACGACTTGACCATCAGCGGTCGTTGGTCTCCATCGGAGTCCAGACTACACATCAACCTGTTAGAGCTGAGAGCCATCAGACTTGCGTTGAAGGCTTTCCTGCCAGCTGTACAAGGGAAGAACGTCCTGATAATGACGGACAACACGGTGGCCATGCACTACCTCAACAAAAGAGGAGGCGTAGGATCACTACCCCTGTGCAGAGAGGTGATGCAGCTCTGGTTTTGGGCAATCCAAGAAGGAATCTCTCTATCGGCAGTTCACCTAGCCGGAGAGAAGAACTTGACAGCGGACGCTCTGAGCAGGCAGAACACAGTCTCCCACGAGTGGGAGCTAGCTCAGGAAGTCCTTCAAGAGATCTTCGCCCTTTGGGGAACCCCTCAGGTAGATCTGTTCGCCACCAGCCTAAACAGGAAATGCGACCTGTTCTGCTCAAGGGGATTTCCTCCGAGAGGAGCTCTGGCAGACGCGTTCATAGTGGACTGGGAGTTTCCGCTTCTGTACGCGTTCCCACCGGTCCCTGTCATTCCTCAAATGATCAGGAGGTTGAGAAGATTCCGGCGAACCATGATCCTAATTGCCCCGGATTGGGCCAGGAGAACGTGGTACCCGGACCTTCTAGACTTGTCCATCTGCCCTCCAATTCGACTTCCGCTCAGAGAGAACCTACTCTCACAGAAGGGAGGTCAGGTTCTCCATCCAGACATCAAAACCCTCAACCTTCACGCTTGGCTTCTGAACGGCTGAGGTACAAGGATTGGGACCTCCCTGATGATGTTATGGAGGTGTTGCTTTCGGCAAGGAGGCCAGCAACAAAGTCTTTATACCGCTGCCGTTGGAACAGATTTTGCAGCTGGTGTAGAGAACAGAATATCGACCCATTTTCATGTGGTACACCAATGGTTTTGTCCTTCCTACTATATTTGGCAAATTCAGGCCTTCAAGTTGGCACCATTAAGGGCTATCTCGCAGCGCTATCTATCTTTAAGCGTACTGCGGAGGAACCATCCTATTTCAAATTACCCTTGGTAATACAGTTTCTAAAGGGGTTAACCAATGTTTATCCCCCAAGACCATTCCAAGTTCCCCTATGGGATTTAAACTTAGTACTAACTTTCCTGATGGGTACACCTTTCGAACCTCTTCATTCTTGTTCGTTAAGATTCCTTACCCTTAAGACTGTTTTATTAATAGCACTTACATCTGCTAGAAGGGTGAGCGAATTACAAGCTCTTTCTTGTAAACCCCCTCATACAATCTTTCACAAAGACAAAGTTGTCCTGCAAGTGAAGCCTAATTTCCTCCCAAAGGTAGTTTCTGAATTCCATATCTCTCAGAAGATTACCCTACCATCTTTCTATCCTCCTCCTCACCCGGGGAAAGAGGAAGAGAGGTTACACAGACTAGACCCTAGGAGGGTTTTAAGTTTTTACATTAGTAGACTAGCCAGGATAAGACAGGCAGACCAGCTGTTTGTAGGTTACGCAGGTCACAAGCTGGGGTTACCAATAACTAAGCAGACCATTTCCAGATGGATCATTCTAGCCATTCTGGAATGTTACAAACTGGCAGGGAAAGAGCCCCCTCAAAACCTTAGGGCTCATTCGACCAGAGGTATTGCAGCTTCATCGGCCCTCAAAAGAGGCGTGCCGATTGAAGATATATGTGCGGCCGCTACATGGTCGTCTGTCCATACCTTTACACGTTTTTACAATCTGGATTCCTCCTCTAGTCAAGAGACTAGGTTTGGAAGGGCTGTACTGCATTCTATTCATCAATAGAAGTCAGCGTGAAGTCAGTACTCCCTCCTCCGAATATAGAATACTGCTATGGGAGCCTATCTAAGATGAGGAATACGTCGGAGGACACAATCCCTTCGAAGAACAAGTTACTTCTTACCTTGTAACGTTCTTTCGACGGGATGTTCCTCCGACGTATTCCTCATCGACCCTCCCATCCATCCCCGCAGTTCTACTTCCCTTGTTGTTGCAGCTTATGCTCCTTCAGGGTGATTAGTCTAGTCCAGACAGTAATACTGTGGGCTACAAAACGGAACTGAGCAACGGACGCTGCGCGCGGCCTTTATAGGCAGGATGACGTCGAGCGTCGATACGGCGGCTGTCGAAGGACATCGACTCGAGGGACGTCGACGCGCAGCGCCCTCTGGAGAAAAAATTTTCCGAGGCCAGCAGAGCTGGAAGGATATATCTAAGATGAGGAATACGTCGGAGGAACATCCCGTCGAAAGAACGTTACAAGGTAAGAAGTAACTTGTTCTTTCAGTCAGACCTAAATAGTGGTGGGAGACTCTTGCTGTTTAACCATTCAAATGTACTACATCCTAAAACACAATTTTGTGCTAAACATCTAACATTTCCTTGCCAGGCGATGGATGGATTCACAATGTTACAACGAGCGAATGGAAGCCACTTCACCATATATCTAAGGATATGCCCAGGTATTCATAAATCTATTGTTGATAGAGCATATCCAAGTACATGTTACAAGGTGTTAAGAATCTGTCAGTGATGGAATAAAGTTGTTAATTGAATGTTGTATTAACAACATAAACATCTTAAACATTTTGCATAAAGTAATCGTCATGCATAAAGTATATAAATAAAAACAAACGTAGGGCCTCATTATAAGTATTACGTTAATGGTAAAAGAGGCGGGCGGCATTTTCTGGATACTCTGTGTTTTTCCGCTCTGCCCGATTATGGTTTTGAAAACCTAGAGGGCCTCATTACGACCCAGGCGTTAAACCATGGCGCTATTAGCGTCATGGTTGACGCCGGATTCCGCCATGGTGAATGGCGGAATTACCGCCCCATTCCAAGTTTGGCGGGGCGGTAATTCCCCATTCACCATTGGCCCTTCCCCATTCCCATTTTTGCCCCATAGGGCTCAATGGGAATGGGGAAGGCGGTAATCACAGTACTGCAAATTGCGGTACCGTAATTACCTCGAAATTACCATAACGGCTAGTCTTACAAGCCGTTAAGGAAGGGACCCGCAAAGGGACCTCATAATTGGGCGGTAACGGATTACCGACACCAGTGCCCTTACCGGTACCGGTAATCCCTTACCTCCCGGGTCGTAATGAGGCCCATAGGGAATGAAAACCAGTTGCTTTCGTGTTGAGCTATTACCTCCACTGATAGTGGCGGTAATAGTGCAGGCGGTATTACCGCTACTCCTCACTATGAAGTTATATAGGAGTACATGATGGGGAATAACTTAAACCCATAATTAGGCAGTGAATTAGCACTACCACTGGCAGGTCAAGTAATTCAGTTGGCAGTATTGGTAGTGCTAATACTGCCAAACTTGTAACGATACCCATGATGTCCTGACGCTCCAATCTTTTGTGTGAGCTCTACAGGTTGCAGAGGAGAAAGGCAAATAAGTGCTGGGATCTGTCTGCTAAAGTACTGTTTGACATTTGCTTTGTTATACACCAACAATAATAAATTGTACCCTGCAACATGCTGTTAGTCAGTGTAGTCCTGAAAGCATGCCTTTTCATTATAACCATGACAGCTTGCAGGTTTGCTTTCATTATTATATTTGCATGCAGGTTAGGAGGAATTCCCTTAAGTAGATCATCCAGGTCTTTCTGCAAATTCTTTTTGGGTTAGATTTATACTTGACCAATTTGAACACGGAGTTGCAGCTGCAAACTTGTGATGTAATAAAAAGGACACTTGTTTGATGATTTCCTTTTTATAACTTTATTTATAAAGGTTCATGTTTACAACAGTAATCAATGAGGGCATTTAACTTGACAGTACAAATTGTCACACCTTCCACCTGGCTGAATTTCTTACATCTCAGACAACAAGGCATTGATCCCTCTTACAGCGCTCCCTCCTACGGCGACCCAATAGCCTGTGGTACAGTTTCACTATTACTTCACAATTTCTTAGCATACTTGTTAGGGAGAATTCTCATAAATGGCTGATTTCCCTTACCTAATGAGTCCCTCAGCAGCTTTGCTGGATTTCTAGGGTTTATTTTTTTTGACCTGGTAAGAGTGTGAGCCTTTTTCCCACTCTTACATGTGTTTTGCTGTGTGTGTTTTTACCAATTGTGTGATCTTGGGCGCTGGAGCCTCACCTACTACATGAGCATCATTTTATGTGTGTTACACAGCACCTTCAGTGCAGTGACACAGGGTTGGCTTTTAGACTTCCCACTGACTCCATTTTTCTGGGACTGACTACTGTCTCCCAGAAACGTGTAAAGTTGCCATTAACGTTATGTAGTCTCTTTAAATCACAGACCCCATACAACCCATCTTACATGGAGTATTGGAAAGGGTTAATTCTTATCCCTTTTCGTCTTTTTCTCTTGGAGCACTGTTTTGCTCCCTTTTCATCAAGACTTGGCTGGTGGCAGTGGTAACTACCCTTTTTTTCATACCGCGGTTATCTTATATAACCATGGTATTGTTTTAGGCTATTTTGTTAGCCGCGAACATAAACCGCTTGACCAGATATATTTTATTTCGGCTGCGGCTGGGTTTATTCGCCATTTCTTTTAGAAAGTCTTTCTCGTGTTTTACTCTGCGTGCCAAGCCAGATTTGGTCCCTTTGTTCGCCATCTTTTCGCGGCTTCTGCATAGAAGCCCTCCTTAAGGCGCCTGAAAGTCTGGGTAGGCAGGATGCGATGGAGGGGTCTTAGGACCCCTGCCATGGGATCCCTTGGTAACCCCAGTCGCACTCCTGTTTGATTGGCTGGGTGACTGTCCTTGCCAGGACAGCCACCCTGCGGTGTGATTGACAGCCAGGCTGTGTGAATGGGGGAAAACTGCATAACAAGCTGGTCTCTGGGACTGGAAAGGCAGAGTTGCCACTGGAACGAAAGAACCAACGAGGAGCTGATGGAAGAGGACTCCTACAACGACTAAACCGCCTGGTGAAGCCCTGCTGCAGGTCCGAATCTTCAGAATCCGATGACAGAGAAGATCCTCCAGGAAACTTCTTCCCTTGAGCTGGTGGGACCAACCAGTTCACCCAAACTGCAAGCCAGGACCCCTCCTCTGGTCTAATTCACTGTACAGAGCTACAGTGGGTCAGATAGCCAGGAAGGTCGGACTCTGCTTGGGTTTTAAGGAACACACCTTTTTATTCGTTGTTTCGCTCTGCTGCTGGTTTCTTCCCTGGGTAGTGCAGGACCCTCCAGTCTTCCTACTTCTTGTCAGTCCGACAGTCGCTTCAGGAACCGTGAGCCTGCAGGAACTACCAGGAACGTCCGCCTCAGCTACAGCTTCTTCTCCGTTTTAAGGTGCTGTGCAAATCCGGTTTTACGTTTCGTTCAGCCGCGGTGAAAGTGTTTGAAATCTTTCTCCAATCCGAGGGCTTTTCCTTCTCTTCTCTTCTCTTTCAACTAACCTTTCTACCAACCAACCTCGTCCGGAATCCGTGGCACAAACTTTACCGCAAACTACCCTGAACCGTGTGATCTTGAGCAAAAGACTTTTGACCCATTGACTTTGGCCCTATGCCTTTTCTACCTGATTCTATCACTGTAGTTCCTCTTGCTCAATTGCCCTGAGTACTTAGCTGGTGGTGGTGTGGTTCAATTTCTATTAACTTTGTCTTCCCCTCCTTTTTAAATTGCTGGAGTGTCATTTTGCTACCACTTCATTTTGTGAGCTTAACTTGTCTGGAACGTATTGGGAGTGGTGTGGTGTATTAAGATTGTGATTTTTAAACTGCTTTATGATAGTGAAATGTTATATAACTAAAGAGTAAATAAATGTATATTCTTTTACTTGGAAACTTTGAGTCTGTGTTTGTTTGAATCATAGTAATTGCTGTCCTTTGTGTAACTATTTGATGCTGCTCACTTGCTCTTGAGATAAGTCTGGCTGCTCAGCCATCGCTAGCACATTACAGTGTAGTACAGGCTTGTACCAAAGGTGAATTTGTACTGTCACTTGTAGTCTTAATTGTGTGTGGTGTTCCCAAAGGGTACTGCATATAATTCTGCCTAACAATAATCGTGACCCATGTCTTCCCCACTCCAAACCAGCTCCTTAGTCCTTGGCCCCCCTCAACATTAGCATAGAAAGCACTGGGACCCAGATGTCTATAGGCCTGGAGCCTAAGGGTTGCAATCTGCAAAACTCTTGGTCCACATCACTGCAACACCAAGGTCTTTCAGCAATGTTGACAATGTTTGTGCCACAGGGCATGCCCAAAGCATCAGCATACATCGTTTTGCCAACAACATACATATGGATAACAATTTCCTCCCACCCTTTGACATGCGTGGTAGCCATCCGAACAGGCAACGGAGGATATACCCTGGAACTGTGCACCCAATCATGTGTCCCTGTTACTTCTCTGACTTGTCTCCAGAAAGTTATTAGACAGCTCTACAAAACATTTATAAAATCAGCATCCCTCTTACATCTGGAGCATTTCCCATCCCATGACGTATGAAAGTTCCTCTCAACAGCCGGGGTCATATATGCCCGATGTAAAATATTAAGCTCTATAAGTTTAAATCGGGAGTTAATCACCACTTTCTTAGTGTATAAGCACATATATTTCCATCTTACATCCGGCAGCTCCTCCCCTAAGTCTGCTTCCCATTTCGATCTACTGGCCGGCCTTTCTCTGAAGCTCATACCCAGAGCCAAACTGTAAATCGTGGCAACAATCTTTCCTTTGCTGAATTCACCAAGAACTTTGAGGGGATCCACCGGCGGCTCTCCCAGAAACCCTGGTGTCCATGCCCTAAATACCTCCCGCAACCTATAGCATTGAAACGCCACCCCAAATGTGTCCCCGAGTTTGGCCTTGACTTGATCCCAGGAAACAAATACCCCTTCGGGATAGAAATTTGACAGGGTTTGCACCCCATACCTCGACCATTTTGCCCTAAGTCTGTCATCATTTGTTGGCCCTAGACACTGGACACTCCAGAACTTAAGCTCCGGGGTATAGGGAAAAGTCACTGCCAACCTCGGGCACAACCTTCTCCATGCATGGACAGTACATGCCGCTGGATCGAAATGACACTTATCATTTATCTTCAATGACATCAAGGATCTCTGTAAAGAGTATGGGGATGCCGACCTCCTTTCTAACCAAACATGTAGGAACTGCTGGGAGTCCTTCATTCAGTAATTCACAAACACTCGTGCAGCTAACTAATATAGCTCAATATACCGCAGTCCAATCCCACCCTGGTCCCAAGTTTCTGTTAACGTATCCCATAATATGTGAGGTCTTTTCGGACTCCACACTAGTGTAACCATCAGTGATTTTAACTCTCTAAAAAATTGAGAGCCCGGCCACACCGGAACATTAAGAAACAAATACAATAGTTTAGGAAGGATAAGCATCTTTATAATCACTACTCTTCCTAGCAGAGAGATTGGAAGCGACACCCACCGGTCAATCGTACCCCAAAGTCCCTCCAGGTACACCCCGTAATTATCCCTAAAAAGCAGAGTATGGGACCTACTTACTCAGATCCCCAGGTATTTGGTGGAATCCTGTTCCCACAAAACCGTCCCGCCATCGAGGGGCACAGATTACCATCATTCAGCGGAAATAGGATCAATTTAGACCAGTTTACTAACTGAGCCGAAATACTCCCAAACACCTGAATTTCCTTAGCAAGGGGTTCCAAGTTGGTCCCAGGTTCCCTAATATATAATATAACACGTTCACATACAATGAGAGCAGTTCACGGGTGCCCCCTAACATTATCCCGCAATGTATATCTAGCTTTCTCAGACGCACAGCAAGCGGCTCCATTGCTATGGCAAATAAGAGTGAGGATAATGGACACCCATGTTGTGTCCCTCTCCCAAGGTCATAGGCCTCGGAGTGTCTACCGAATAGCCTGATTCTTGCCGTGATCCCGGGAACGCAACACCCTCACATTGGATGTAAAGTAAGGGGGAACGCCTATCTTCACAAGAACCGCAATCAAATAGTCCCACGGGACAGAATCTAATGCCTTTTCCATGTCGAGTAGTTCCATGTGCCCCGACTGCCTGAACCGAGGGATCAATCTGCGCAATCACTCCAAAAAGCCTTCTTAGATTGAGAGCTGTTCTCCTACCCAGTATAAAAACCTGCCTCATCTGTATGCATTATAGATGAAATAAACAGTAGCCGCCTGTCGGCAAGTATTTTTGAAAATAGTTTTGATCAGTGATATTGGCCTATATGAGGCGCAATCCAGGGGATCTTTATCAGGTTTCAGTATCAAAGTTATTATCCCTTTGCGCATTGTAGGGGGGGAAGGAGCCCACCACAATACTCACACCAAGTCTGCAATAGGTATTCCGCCACCCCTGAGCCAAATTCCTTAAAACCTCACCGGTAACTCCGTCTGAACCCGGCAGATCTCCAATAGCCTTCATAAAGTCATCCACAATGATAGGAGCGCTCAACGCTTCCACTGCCGGTTTACTAAGACTTTTCAAATTAGCATTACCCACAAAACTCTGCGAGGCATCCGGGTGTGCTGGCAGACGACTAGCATACAACTTCCTATAGAAGTCACAGAATGCCTTCAGTATGTCCCCTGGGTCCGTAACTAGGGAGCCGTCAGTCCGATGAATCGCGGGTATATCAGTCTGTCCCCGGACCCTACTCAACATTTTCGCCAGGTACCGTCCAGACCGGCCCTCCTCCCCATATCTGCATGCCAGTTGCGGAAACCACCAAAAAACCTACTTCGAAAGGATTGTGTTCTCCCACGTATTCCTCATCTTATGATCTTCCTATCCTGCCAGCTTCGCTGCTTCGGAAAAAAAAAATTCTCGGCAGAGGCCGCTGTGCACAAGGTCATGGTGTCGATGTCCCTCAATGGGCTCCATACCGTGTCAACGTCACCATCGGTATAAATAGCTTGTGCCGTGCCCGTTGGCTTCAGTTCCGTTTTTCCGATTGCTTCTCTCTCGAGAATGGCGCACTTAGAAATTTTCTTCAGAAAATGTTGTCTTCTTCCACCCCTTCTACTCCCAAGACAGAGTTAAAAAAATGTATCGACTGCGGATCGAAGATGTAGATTACAGATCCTCACCGCGTTTGTCTTTGGTGCCTAGGTTCAGACCATCGAACCGGCGACTGTGGCTCCTGTCAGTCGATGACGGAGAAGGCCCTTCGTGAGAGGAAAGGTAAACTGGCAGTGGGGCGGGAAGCTTCCAAGGCCTCCTCGAAGGCCTCGTAAAAAGACATAGGAAATCGAGCGATTCGAAAGAATTGGATCATCGTAAACATTCTAAGAGGTCTCGATCACGCAGTAGATCGAGACGCTCTTCATCTTCCTCTTCAAAAAAGGTTAAGAGGAGACATAGATCTCCCTCGGATACATCTACCAAATTGGTACGATGCCCGACTAAGTTGGATTCCCCAAGAAAATGGGATGAATTTAGAAGGAAGATGATGAAGGTCTTTGACAATGTGGCCTTGACCCCTCAAAGAAGCCTCAAAAGAGCCAGACCCTGGTCGCTCCGTCAGACGACACGGGGAAGTCAGGAACTACTGTGGAAAAAGCCAGTAGTAAAGGTGAACCTTGACAGACTCAAGTCAATGTCAAATCGTCAAAGATTCCTTGAGAATCGAGTGTTTCCCCGACACCGTCTAAAAAACATAAGTCATTGAAGCCCTCGACGACTTTGACATCGAAGCCAAAAGTTTTTTCGACGCCTTTGTCGAAGACATCATCGGTGTCTTCAAAGACTCCTTCGACTCCTTCGACCCAAACTCATGGACAGGAAAGAAGATTTACTCCTTTACCTAAGTCAGACTTCTTTAAGTCTATGTCTTCTATTTTTGAAGAAAGTGGCTCTGAAGAAGAAGTAATTTCTCGTTTGGAGTACAATATGGTACTAGAGAGGTCCCAGAAGAATTAATCGATCCAGAACCGAAAATGAGAGAACTGTGTGATACCCTTCACTCTGCTAGTGGCATTGATACGTCACCTGAGCTGGAGTTTGCAAAACCTGACCCTGCAGAACATGCAGATTCAGGGTACAGGAGTCTAATGAATAGAGTGTTTGAATACATGGGCTGGGGTAGAGCCTCACCCACTTTTGATCAGGATGATATGACTGATATACTTGACCAGGGCCCCCAGAAGGATCCAGTTCTCCCCTTCCATAGGGCACTACAAAGAACGGTAGAACAAAACTGGGAAGTTCCTGATACAATTTCTGCAGTCAACAATAATTTTCCAAAGAAGTATAGAACTTTGAGGTCTGATCCTACTTATTTAAGTAGGCATCCCATTCCAAAAAGTCGGGATATTCAGGATGCAACTGCCTCAAGACAAACAGCATATCCATCTATCCCCCCTGGATAGAGAGGATAAGAAGGTGGATGCTTGGGCCCATAAGGTCTTTACCTCGGGTATGATGGCACTCAAGTCAACTAATGTCACCTGTACCCTGGCCAGGTTTACCCATACCCTGTGGGACTGCATTTCTGCGGTGGCTGAACATATTCCGGAAGGCAAGGAAAGGGAAGGCTTCCTGAATATTGTCAAAGACGGAAAGGAGGCAATGGGAGAATGTCTCCAGTCTGGACTGGATACTGCTAATAGTATCAGCAGATCCATGACTGCAAGCACAGTGCTACGTAGATTTGCGTGGTTGAGGAAGTCGGAGTTTGCACCAGATGTGCAGGCCAGACTACTCAACATGCCATTTGATGGCTTGAGGCTGTTTGGTAGTAAAGCTGATGAAAGCTTAGAAAAATTACAGACCTCAAAAGCGGCTGCTAAATCTCTTAGCGCCTCCATGCGACAGCCTCAGAAACCTTATTCGGGCTCATCTTCCTGGAGAGGTCGTTCTTTTCGGTACTACTCTTCCTTTGGTAGAGGAAGAGGACAGGCCATTCAAAGAGGCAAGAGAAATGTCGCTTGTGGTGGGTGAGGAAAAAGTGCAAAACCAGCCTCAGGAACGGCATCTTTGCCCTCAGCCGCTCCTGCAGCCACCTCCAAATCACTCTGAAGCCTTATCACACTAAACCCCGGTGGGAGGCAGAATCTCTCAGCATCTGAAAGAATGGCAGGGCATTACTTCAGATGCTTGCGCACTGGAGACAGTAGCTCAAGGGTACTGCCTTCCCTTCCTAAAAAGGCCTCAGGACCATCCACCGGGAACCAACTCTGTCAAAATTCCAGATCCGCTCCTGTTGCAGAAAATGTGAACCCTGCTAGAGAAAGGTGCAATAGAACAGGTACCTGTAGCGGAGAGGAACAAGGGTTGGTACTCCCCTTACTTTCTCATTCCACTGAAGGATGGAGGATTGAGACCCATCTTGGACTTAAGAAACTTGAACAAGCTCCTCAGGAAGGACAAGTTCAAGATGGTAACCCTTTCTCAGATCCTTGAGGCTCTCCAACTCCAAGACTGGTTGGTATCATTGGACCTTCAGGATGCTTACTTTCATGTGCCAATCCATCCCAAGCACAGAAAGTACCCGAGGTTCGCGGTTGGCGGTTCTCACTTTCAGTTTTGAGTTCTGCCATTCGGCTGACCTCCGCCCGAGGGTGTCTCAGGAGAAGGGGGGGGATTCACGTCTACCCCAACCTGGACGATTGGTTGATCAGAGCGCCTTCTCCCGAACAAGCTCAGGAACATCTGTGGATCACCTGCCACTTCCTTCACAAACTGGGCTTCTCCGTCAATTTCAAGAAGTCTCACATGATGATACCATCCCAAGAGCTCCAGTTTATCGGAGCAGTTTTGGATACTTCCTCGGGCAAAGCCTTGCATCCCGAGGTGAGAGCTCTCCACATTCTGCAGATGGTAACAAAGTTCCAGAATGCCCAGCATCTGCCGGCCTTCCATTTTCTGAGGTTGCTCAGCCTCATGGCATCCTGCATTTTTCTGGTGCCACAGGCTCGAGCGAGGATGAGATCTCTCGAATGGGCCCTCAGAACTCAGTGGGCCCAATTCTCGGGGAGTATGTCGGATCTTCTGCAAGTCCCGAGCGCAGTTGCTCAGGATCTACTATGGTGGGCTTGCAACAACAACATTCTCAAGGAAGAATCTTTTTGGCAACCATGGCCAGAGATAACAGTAGTAATGAACGCCTCACTCATGGGGTGGGGAGCCCACACCAACGATCTGACAATCAGCGGTCGTTGGTCTCCATCGGAGTCCAAACTACACATCAGCATATTGGAGCTGGGGGCAATCAGACTAGCACTGAAGGCCTTTCTGCCCTCTGTACAGGGAAAGAATGTCCTTATAATGACGGACAACACGGTGGCCATATACTACCTCAACAAGAGAGGAGGCGTAGGATCATTACTGCTGTGCAGAGAGGCAATGCAGCTCTGGTTCTGGGCAATACGAGAGGGAATCTCTCTATCAGCAGTTCATCTAGCCGGAGAGCAGAACACGGTGGCAGACACTCTGAGCAGGCAGAGCACAGTCTACCACGAGTGGGAGCTAGCTCAGGAAGTCCTTCTGGAGATTTTCGCCCTTTGGGGAACCCCTCAAGTGGATCTGTTCACGACCGTGGTCAACCGGAAGTGCAAACAGTTCTGTTCAAGGGAAATTCCCCCAAGAGGAGCTCTATGAGATGCGTTACCTCCAGTCCCTGTGATTCCTCAAGTAATCAGGAGGTTGAGAAAGTTCAGGAAAACCATGTTCCTAATTTTCCTGGATTGAGCGAGGAGGACGTGGTACCCAGAACTTCTGGACATGTCCATCTGCCCTCCAATACGTCTTCCGCAAAGAGAGATCTTTTCTCACAAGAGGAAGGTCGGGTTCTCCATCCAGAGGTCAAAACACTCAACCTTCACACATCATTTCTGAGAGGTTGAGATACAAGGATTGGGATCTTCTGGATGACGTAATGGAGATTTTGCTTTCGGCCAGAAGGCCAGCAAAAAAATCTTTATACCGGTGTTGTTGGAACAAGTTCAGTAACCGGTGCAAAGATAAGGATGTGGACCCTTTTCAATGTGGCACCCCAATGGTGCTCTCTTTTCTATTGTATCTAGCCAATGTGGGGCTCCAGATTGGAACAATTAAAGGATATCTAGCTGCGCTGTCCATTTTCAAGCGCTCCTCAGAAGATTACTTCAAAATCCCATTAATAATTCAATTCCTGAAAGGGCTTACTAATGTGTACCCTCCAGTCCCCTTTCATGTCTCAACTTGGGATTTAAATCTAGTACTTAAGTTTCTAACTTTTATTCTTTTTGAGCCTCTGCACTCCTGTCCCTTGAGGCTTCTAATGTTAAAGACTGTCCTTCTTGTGGCCTTACCATCAGCCCGGAAGGTTAGTGAACTACAGGCTCTCTCATGTAAAACTCCATATACTACTTTTTACAAGGACAAAGTGGTTCTTAAGGTTAAACCCTCTTTCTTACCAAAAGTAGTTTCTGACTTCCACTTGTCACAAAAAATCATATTACCAACATTCTATCCTCCTCCTTATTTGGGCAAAGAAGAGAAGAGACTGCATAGACTGGACCCTAAAAGGGCTCTCAGTTTTTACATTTCAAGAATGTCAAAATTGCGTCAAGATGACAAACTTTTTGTAGGTTATACAGGTCATAAATTGGGATTAGCGGTGACAAAACACACTATATCCTGCTGGATCATTCTGGCTATAATTGAGGACTACAGATTGGCGGGAAAGGACCCACTGCATGGGCTTCGAGCCCATTCCACTAGGGGGATGGCTACTTCTGCGGCTCTGAAGAGGGGAGTCCCTGCAGCAGATATTTGTTCAGCTGCAACATGGGAATCAATGCATACCTTCATCAAACATTATTGCTTAGATGCTTCTTCTCCCAATGAAGGTTTATTTACCAAGGCGGTACTTCATTCCGTCCATGAGAAGAATAACTAGTACTCCCACCTCCAAAATTACCACTGCTATGGGAGCCTATCATAAGATGAGGAATGCGTGGGAGGACACAATCCATTCGAAGAACAAGTTACTTACCAACTGTAACGTTCTTTCGACTGGATGTTCCTCCTATGTATTCCTCATCACCCTTCCCATCCTACCCTGCAGTACAGTTTACGTTACTTACACTTTCCTCTCACGAAGTATCTTTCAGTCATGAGGCACACCTGGGTATTCCTCAAATATTTCCTTGAAAAAACAGAACTGAAGCCAACGGACGCGGCACAAGCTATTTATACTGATGGTGACGTCGACACAGTATGGAGCCCGTCGAGGGACATCGACGCCACAACCTCGTGCACAGCGCCCTCTGCCGAGAATCTTTTTATATTTTTTCCGAAGCAGCGAAGCTGGCACGATACGAATATCTTAAGATGAGGAATACGTGGGAGGAACATCCAGTTGAAAGAACGTTACAGTTGGTAAGTAACTTGTTGTTATGTTCCGGCCATGGAAGGTTTGGCATAGATGGTCCCTTTCCCGACGTAGGTGATCGGTCTATGACTAGAACCGTTACGTACGGTCTAGTCGTCTTCCAAGATGGCCGCCTCCAGGCAGCGTTTCTATAACAACGCACTGAAACCTACGTTCAGTGCGTTGTATCGCTTCCACTTCCTGTTTTGGCTTCGGTACTCTTGTTCGAGTTGCCAGCTGTTCGCTCTTGGTCCTGGTCCTGCTTACGGGAGTTTTCTCCGGCTTCCGTCCCTCCTCGCTCCACCCGGCATCTTTCCTTGCCTTCTTCCCTCGCTCCCACTCTCTCTCATCCGGCTTCGGTTGAGTGCTCTCCTTCTGCTCGCCTCCGGCTCCCAGTTTCATCTCTGTTCGGGCCGCAGGATTCCTTTCCTGTGCCTCTGCACTCACTAAAGCCTCTCTAGGCGTTCATCCTTATACCTCGCTCTGTTCTGTCTTCCTCTTCTTTCTACCTTTCCCTATTACCTTCCACGGAGCTTCCCCCTGAAAATTGGATATTTCTACGATCTACAGTATCTCAACCGCCGGTCCGATCAAGCTCCACATTCTGCCTGTGTGATTCAGGGTTTTTTGGTGCTGCAGAAGCTTTTTCCCTGGATACTTGGACGGGCTTACTGGGGGTTCCTCTTGGCTGGGAGTTCCCCAGTTGCCAAGGTGGCCTCCAGTGGAGCCCGTCCCTACCTCCACGATAAGAAGGTAAAGGGCCAAGGAAAGAAGACCCAGACGGCTACTACTCGAGGATGTAGAAGGACCTCACGAACATTGAACACATCTTCAGGAACCTCAGGTGAGGAGGGGTCACGGGAGAGAGACCTAGCCGTTAGCAATCTTGACAGTATACAACGCCAGAAAACATCTATGGCTACCCTGGAACAATATCAAGAGTTGGTGGCTGCCATCCAGGGACTTACAGTGCAAATGCAAAACATGCAGGCAGAGAACAACTCTTTGAGACTTCAAGTGGACGCCCGCAATGAGGATAGAAGTGACCTCCCCCTGATGCCTCTGTCGTTTGGCAAGTATGATGGAAATCCCAGGTCATGGAAGGAATTTATGGATGCCTGTAAGGTGTACTTCATGTTTAGACCAAAGACCTTCGAGACAGATGAGGCAAAGGTGGGTTTCTTAATCTCAAGCTTGGTGGGGAATGCGTTGGCATGGGCCACTCCACTAGTGACTAATAATGACCCGGTCTTACAGAATTTTGATCAGTTTTCCCAACAGTTTCAAGCAAGATTCGATCGCCCTGAGGTGGTTTTTGCTTCATATGAGGCTATGTTGGATGTCAGGCAGGGTGGTGCTGACGTCCAAACTTATGTTTCCAGATTTCAGAAGTTGGCTACCGAGTCTGGATGGCCTGATTCGGCACAACAAACCATCTTTAGGAGGGGTTTACACGAAGAACTCAAAGATGAACTAGCACGGGTCTCACGACCTGGTTCGTTCCAGGAACTGGTTACCTTAACCTTACAGATCGAATATCGGCTGAATGAGAGACGTATTGAGAAGAGACGGCAACGGGGTTACTCTCCCTTGAATGACACTCCTCCAGCAACCAAGGTAGTACCTAAGCCGGAGTCTGTATTTGAAGAACCTATGCAGATTGGTTCAGCCAGGGGCCCGCTGACACCTGAAGAAAGGCGAAGAAGACGTGAATTGGGTCTATGTATGTACTGTGGGTCATCTAAGCATTTACTCCGGAATTGTCCCGATGTGCCTCCCCGGAAGAAGGGAAACGCTACCCCCCCGAGTCTGTGCAGGGGCGACGTCGGGGGAAACCATCGAAAGCCCTGCGATCACACCCAAGCCTCAGGCGTAGCCGAGGATTCTCGCTTGATGGTTTTCCAGGTCCGATTACAGTTGTCTACCGAGAAGTCTGTGGAGGTTTTGGCTATGTTGGATAGCGGCGCAGCAGGGAACTTTGTGGATAGAGTCTGGGCTACGGATCAAGGAGTTCTCTGTCAGACTAAACACCGAGCCATTCCAGTCGAAGGAGTTGATGGTACACCTCTCGTTTCTGGACCCATAGTTTCAGAGACCGAACCTATATGGGTACAGATGGGAGATCACCAAGAAAGGATCAGTTTTGACGTGATAAGAGCGGCTCATTTCCCCATTATACTGGGGATCCCTTGGCTCAGAAAGCATAATCCCTGCATTGATTGGTCCCTTAACACTCTAAGATTTGACTCTGAGTTTTGTCATGATAACTGCTTCAGTAAGCCGGTACAAGTGAGACAGAAGGGGCAAGGAAACACACTACAGACTAAGGTGGTCTCGAGCATTCCGCTGATATACCAAAGCTATTCCGAAGTATTTGAAGATAAGGTTCCACGCCTCCTGCCACCACAAAGACCAGAAGACTGCTCCATCGAGTTACAGGAGGGTTCAGTGGTGCCCTTCGGAAGAATGTTCCCTTTATCTCTTCCAGAAAGGAAGGCCCTTAAGGAATATCTGGAGGAGAATCTGGAGAATGGACTGATCCGGGAGTCACAATCTCCTGGTGAGGCCTCCCTGTTCTTTATACCCAAGAGGGGAACTACAGAACTAAGACCCTGCATTGACTATAGAGGTCTCAATAGGATCACCTGTAGGGATAGATATCCAATGCCACTGATAAGAGATATCCTGGAGGCGGTGCAGGGGTCACGTCTATTCACCAAGTTGGATCTAAGGGGGGCCTATCATCTCCTTCGGATTAAGGAAGGAGACGAATGGAAGACTGCTTTTAGGACTCCCCTAGGCCATTTTGAATACAGGGTGATGCCTTTTGGTCTGGTCAATGCCCCCGCAATATTCCAAAGATTTATGGATCGTATATTCTCAGATTTACTATATCGATCCGTAGTTGTTTATCTGGACGACATCCTTATATTTTCTGTACATCTGTACGAACACATCCAGGCGGTAAAGGAAGCTCTGAGACGTCTCCAAGAGAATCAGCTTTTGGTGAAGCTCGAAAAATGTAAATTTCATGTTGACTCTATCCCCTATTTAGGTTTCATCCTATCCAATAAGGGTGTCAGGATGGACCCAGGGAAGATTGAAGCCATATTACGATGGCCAGAACCCAGGTGTATCAAGGAGGTTCAAAGGTTTTTAGGGCTGGCAAATTTTTATCGTCGATTCATCCCTCACTTCTCTAAGATTGTTCTACCACTCACAGCACTATTGAAACAAGGGGTTAGGTTTCAGATGGACTCCAATGCAATACAATCTTTTCAGCATCTCAAGAGTTTGTTTACATCTGCTCCCATTCTGGTCCAACCTGACCAGACATGTCCCTTTGTTTTGGAGACCGATGCGTCTGAGAACACTATTGGAGCGGCCCTGCTCCAGAACTCTGAGGACGGAGCGGAACATCCGGTAGCTTATTTTTCAAAAACCTTGAGCCCTAGTGAAAGAAACTACTCGGTATTGGAGAAGGAACTCCTGGCAATGAAGAAAGCTTGTGAGGAATGGAGGCACCTCTTACAAGGATCCCTTGAGCCCTTTGTCATAAGAACTGACCATCGTAATTTACGGGTGCTGCAACAGATGGAGTGCACCAATGCTAGACATGCTAGGTGGGCATATTATTTTTCTCATTTCGACTTCCACCTTACGTATCTACCAGGCTCTCAAAACATCTTGGCAGACGCCTTATCTAGAAGCTGGGAAGTTTCTTCTGAGACATAGTCCAGAAACGAGCTGCTACTGGCCAACAAGAAATTTATTTCAGTGGTTTCTAGTTTTCTGCAAGCTGTGCAAGAGGAAATTCAGCGCAGCAACCGTATAGACCCTAATCTCCTTCTCAAAGATGGACTAATATATCACGACTCAGCTTTATTCATCCCAACACATAATCTGCGGACGCAGGTGCTGAGGTGGTGCCATGAGTCTCCCCTGGCAGGACATAAGGGCCTGAGGAATACGACGGAATTGGTGAAGAGGCTTTTTTGGTGGCCAACCATGTCTCAAGATGTCAAACAATACGTGTTCTCTTGTCCTGTATGTGCTGTTAACAAACCCCAAACTGGTAGACCTTTGGGTCTGTTGCAACAACCGGAGGTACCCTCTCAGCCCTGGGAACACGTGTCTACTGACTTTATTGTGGATTTGCCACCCTCGGAAGGTCACAGAACCGTTATGGTCACAGTGGATTCCTTTAGTAAGATGGCCCACTTTATCGCACTTGCGGGACTCCCAACAGCTCCAGAAATGGCAACAGTAGTTCTTCGTGAAATAGTTCGACTGCATGGGTTACCCAAAACTGTACTTTCAAACCGAGGGTCGCAGTTTACATCACAATTCTGGGCTTCCTTGTGTAAACAATTAGGAATACAGAGAGCACTATCTTTGGGATTCCATCCACAAAGCAATGGCCAGACTGAGAGGCTGAATGCCACCCTCGAGCAATACCTCTGTAACAGGGAGCAGGACAACTGGACATCCTTGTTACCCTTGGCAGAATTTTCGTATAATAACACATATCATTCAGCCATAAAGATGAGTCCGTTTTTGTGCACCTATGGATTCCACCCTTCCCATGTACCAGGCCTTCGGAAGAACTGTTCAGACTCTCCCACCGTGGACAGTTTATTGGAAGCAATTCGATCCACCCAAAGGATGGCCCTGAAGGCATTGGAGGACAGCCGCAAGAATACCAAGGAGCGGGAAGATCGGCATAGACAAAGCAACCCGGAATGGACACCCGGCACTTTGGTTTGGCTTTCGACCAAATACCTACCTCGATGGTTACACCTTGGCAAATTCGCTCCCAAGTACCTGGGTCCCTACTCGATAATCAAACGAGTTAACCTAGTGGCATACCGTCTTCGACTCCCCCAGAAGATGAAGAGAATTCACCCTGTGTTTCATACTTCTCTATTAAAGCCTTATATACCGGATCCCTACCAGAGACCCAGAATCCAATCAAGGATACCTCCCGTCTCGGAGCCGGAGGAATATGAAGTGTCTCATGTTGTAGACTCTAGATATTGCCGGGGGTCCCTACAATATCTGATTCATTGGAAGGGATACTCAGTGGCGGAACGTACCTGGGAACGCTGTCATCATGTCCATGCACCTCGTCTGTTGCGATTGTTCCACAGTAAACATCCTGGCAAGCCGGGGGGGACCCCGAGGAGAAGTCATACTGTTATGTTCCGGCCATGGAAGGTTTGGCATAGATGGTCCCTTTCCCGACGTAGGTGATCGGTCTATGACTAGAACCCTTACGTACGGTCTAGTTGTCTTCCAAGATGGCCGCCTCCAGGCAGCGTTTCTATAACAACGCACTGAAACCTACTTTTAGTGCGTTGTATCGCTTCCACTTCCTGTTTTGGCTTCGGTACTCTTGTTCGAGTTGCCAGCTGTTCGCTCTTGGTCCTGGTCCTGTTTACGGGAGTTTTCTCTGGCTTCCGTCCCTCCTCGCTCCACCCGGCATCTTTCCTTGCCTTCTTCCCTCGCTCCCACTCTCTCTCATCCGGCTTCGGTTGAGTGCTCTCCTTCTGCTCGCCTCCGGCTCCCAGTTTCATCTCTGTTCGTGCCGCAGGATTCCTTTCCTTTCCTGTGCCTCTGCACTCACTAAAGCCTCTCTAGGCGTTCATCCTTATACCTCGCTCTGTTCTGTCTTCCTCTTCTTTCTACCTTTCCCTATTACCTTCCACGGAGCTTCCCCCTGAAAATTGGATATTTCTACGATCTGCAGTATCTCAACCGCCGGTCCGATCAAGCTCCACGTTCTGCCTGTGTGATTCAGGGTTTTTTGGTGCCGCAGAAGCTTTTTCCCTGGATACTCGGACGGGCTTACTGGGGGTCCCTCTTGACTGGGAATTCCCCAGTTGCCAAGGTGGCCTCCTGTGGAGCCCGTCCCTACCTCCACGATAAGAAGGTAAAGGGCCAAGGAAAGAAGACCCAGACGGCTACTACTCGAGGATGTAGAAGGACCTCACGAACATTGAACACATCTTCAGGAACCTCAGGTGAGGAGGGGTCACGGGAGAGAGACCTAGCCGTTAGCAATCTTGACACTTGTTCTTCTCTATCTGCCTCTTTCCTAAACTTATTTAAGGTTGTACGGGGCTCTGCCAAGGATTCAGTGGAGCTGTCATCTCTGTTCTTGGCTTTCAGGGCCACTAAAAAGCTCTCCCAGTCTCCTACAAATCCCCTTTAACACTCTGCACTCAATTGAGATACATGGCCTCTCCAATTAACCTTAAACGCCTCCCAGAGGGTGCAGGAAGATGTCACTGACCCTCGCATTAATTGCGAAAAAGTATGGCACAATGTCTTGGACCTCGCTTCGATACGCCAGTGTTAAGAAAGATTTCTTAATTCTGGGTAATTTTCCTTCCATGTGGCAACCCCTAAACTTTTTGCTGTTGTTTTCACCAGGATCTAGACTTTGCCAGAGAAGTGCAGCCTCCTGCCGCACTCCTCTGGGCTTTCGCTCCATTCTTATGGGGAAACTGACATGCCTTTAAGACAGTCAGTACCGGGAAACGTTGTTTTCCGTAGTTCTTTTATCATGTTGCAGCTTTCGCGCAACATGACACAAGAGGGCACTGTAAGCTAAGTTACTGCTTCCTTGGGTCTCTAGTCTTCTACAGGCCCTAGATACTCTCTTTGGATTGTAAATGAATGGTGCAAGTGAATCACCGACGGTATTGGTGGCAGCGATCGTCTCTTGTGTTTTTGAGCTCCTTTTGGCGTTTAAGCGTGTTTCTCGCGCTTAGCCCAAAATGGTGGCCTGGCTCCCAAAATGGCCAGACCACGAGGCTCTTTGTCCTGTCCGCTGACCGTCTTGCCCCCTTCACCTCCCCCAGGTCGAGCCGACCCAGGGCCTTCCTTATTTGGGCATGTACTTTCCCGCGAAACACAGATGCTTTCGCAGGCTTCTACAGGCCTTGTGTGTGCCTCCAGGATGTGGGATGAGATGTTTGGTCCCAATACACATCCTGGGCGCCAGAGAGTCTAGGGTGGTGTGAATGCCTGGGACCCCCGTGGTCCGTGATAGGTCCACATATGGTGTGAGTGTTTTATGAGCGGATCTCCCATTGGGTCCCCTCCGTTTTGGCACGAAAGGAACCGTGGATAAGAGGGGGCTGGAAACACCACTGCCATGTCGATCTCCTGAGTTCTCACGAACAAAGGAATACAGGAGCCAAGTATCCTGCAACCATGAGGCTGAACCGAGGAATCGCTCGTGATCCGCTGAAGGACTGCTCCTCTGCACTGCTGTCGCTTTGTGAAACCCTTTCGAAGGGATTGTGTCCTCCGACGTATTCCTTATCTATGATATTTGTATCTCCAGTTTGCTGGCCTCGGAAAAATGTTTTCCCAGTAGAGGGCGCTGTGCGTCGACGTCCGTCGAGTAGGTGTTCCTCGACAGCCTCCGTATCGACGCCGACGTCATCATGCCTATAAATGGCCACGCGCAGCGTCTGTTGCTTAGTTCTGTTTTTCTGCGCTTCGTGTGCCTCGGAATACCGTTGCTCAGTTCGTCAGTCGAAATATATTCATGTTTCCTCAAGAAAACCGACTCATCATCGATGGCTTCCTCCTCCAACCTGACGACTCCTCGGTCCGGTTTCAAAAAATGCCGAGACTGTGGGAAGAAAATGTCATTGACGGATCCTCACAGGATCTGTTTGTGGTGTCTGGGAATCGAACACCAGTGTTCGGAGTGTGAGGAATGCCTATCCATGACGGCGAAAGCCTTGAAGGAGCGTAAGGGGAAGCTCGAGAGAGGTAAGTCAGTTTTAACTTCCTCTAAAGTTTCCGCGGTAGAGTCAAGACATTCGTCTCCTCACCGTCGAAAACATTCTCGGTCTAGGTCTCGAAGTGGCTCCCACCACTCGTCGAGGTCTAGACACTCGAAAAAGAGACATAGAAGATCTCCTTTGTCGTCGTCTTCTAGTTCCCCTGAAAGAGTACATTGCCCTACAAAACACAGCTCTCAGGCTGAGTGGGAGGAATTCAGAAAAAAGATGCTAAGCGTCTTCGAGAAAGCGGCCTCGACCCCCTCGAAGTCAGCTGAGGGTGATACCCCGGGTGAAAAGCCCAAAAAAATCTAAACGCCGCGAGTCGAAGCACCCGGCGAAAGAGCCGACCCGAAAGCGCCATGAGCCATCGGGAAGTAAAGCATCTTCGACGCGATCGCCGAAAGCCCCTTTGAAGCATAGATCGGCACCATCAACGACGTTATCAAAGGGTTCTTCGACGCATCCGTCGATCGAGTCAACATCGACGCTGATAAAAGAAAAACCCACGGCTACTCCACAGCCAACGGTTACACCGAGAGCCTCCGACACGACGTCGAGAACGTCGTCGACATCCTCAAGCAGGATTCCGATCCTCTCGAGTTCTTCGAGGCCTCTTCCAGTTTTCTCGACGCCTTTGTCGGCGCCTTCGAGGATTTTTACATCGGCGTCGACGACATCAACCTTTTTAAGGCCACTGATGATGGCTCCCTCTGCTTTAGATATGGGTTTTATACCATTTCACAGGCCAGACCATCCCCCCTTAACTTCAATTTATGAAGAAAGGGAAGATGCTGATCAAGAAAGGCCTTTTGGGCTGCAGAGGACCACATCACCTGAACCAGAGACTTTTGCCTCTGAGGAAAGAAGGTTGAAAGACCTTCAGGATGCTTTACAGGAAGCAAGTGGCCTAGACACTTCACCAGAAGTGGAATTTGTCAATCCAGACCCAGGGGAACATGCTGAAACCCCTTATAGAACCCTAATGTCAAGAATTATGGAGTTCATGGGTTGGTCTGCGCCTTCACCTGTTTTTCAACAGGATGACCTCACAGATATTCTGGATAAAGGTCCACAGGAGGATACTGTGGTTCCCTTTCATTCTGCTTTACAAAGAAAGATTTTAACTAACTGGGAAACTCCTGAAGTTGTCCCTGCGGTTAACAAGAAGTTGTGAGTGAAATATAGGGTATCTGCTGCTGACCCTGAATGCCTATCTAAGCACCCTAATCCAGAGAGTCTGATGGTCCAGGCTGCAACTTCATCAAGCAGTACATCTGCATACCCCACTGCTCCACAGAAGAAAGTCTTATCGGCCTGTAGCATGGCTTTAAAATCTATTAATGCGACTTGTACGCTCGCTAGGTTCAGCCACACTCTTTGGGAGTGTGCTTCATCAGTGGCTGACTGCCTCCAGGAAGGAGAAGAAAGGGACGCATTTTTAAATATCATCAGAGATGGTAAAGATGCAATGTGTGAGTCCCTTCAAACTGGCATTGATTCTGCTGACAGTATCAGCAGGGCCATGGCGGCAAGTACCACAATCCGCAGGCAAGCGTGGTTGAGAAAGTCCGGCTTTGCTTCTGACGTACAGGCCAGACTTTTAAATATGCCTTTTGACGGCTCTTCCCTGTTTGGTAAAAAGGCGGATGACTGTTTGGAAAAACTGCAAACAAAAGCAGCAGCCAAGTCACTAGGAGCTGCAATCCGCCAAACTAATTTTCATCCCTCAGGATCCTCTTGGAGAGGAAGGTCCTTTCGCTATTATTCCTCATATGGAAGAGGCAAAGGACGGCCGGCTCAAAGAGGCCAAGGAAAATTTACCCGTGATGGACGGGGTAGAGGAAAGAAAGCCACAGGAGCCGCTTTACCTTCGGCAACTGCATCAGCCGCTCCCAAACCACTCTGAGGTCTCCCATCACAAGACACCTGTAGGGGGCAGGTTAGCTCACCATCTGACGGAACGGCAGGCTATTGCGTCAGATGCTTGGGCATTGGAGACAGTTGCCCAAAGTTACTGCCTGCCTTTTCTACGCATCCCTCAGAGCCATCCACCGGGGAACAGCTCTCTGAAAGTGCCGGATCCGCTCCTCTTGCAGGAAATTGTAGACCTGCTAGAGAAAGGTGCCATAGAACCGGTACCTGTAGCGGACAGGAACAAGGGCTGGTACTCCCCCTACTTTCTCATACCAAAGAAAGACGGAGGACTGAGACCCATCCTGGACTTACGAGAATTGAACAAGTTCCTCAGGAAGGACAAGTTCAAGATGGTAACTCTCTCTCAGATCCTTCAGGCCCTCCAGCTTCAGGACTGGTTGGTATCTCTGGACCTTCAGTATGCTTATTTCCATGTGCCAATCCATCCCAAGCACAGGAAGTACCTGAGGTTCGCAATTGGCAACTCTCATTATCAATTTCGAGTTCTGCCATTTGGGCTGACCTCCGCCCCGAGGGTCTTCACCAAGCTAATGTCGGTTGTGGCTGCAAGTCTAAGGAGGGAAGGGATTCACGTCTACCCCTACCTGGACGATTGGTTGATCAGAGTAGTTTCTTCGGAACAAGCTCAGATCCAACTAGATTATGTCTGCCACTTCCTTCACAAGCTGGGCTTCTCCCTCGATTTAAAGAAGTCACAGATGATACCATCACAGAGACTCCAGTTTATTGGAGCAGTCCTGGACACGTCCCTGGGAAAAGCCTCACCACCAGAGGTGAGGGCTCAAGATATTCTGCAGATGGTCACCAGGTTTCAAAATGCCCAACGTCTCCCAGCCTACGACTTTTTGAGGTTGCTAGGCCTCATGGCATCCTGCATATCCCTTGTGCCAGAGGCTCGCCTGAGAATGAGATCCCTTCAGTGGTCACTGAGGACTCAGTGGTCACAATTCTCAGGGAGGATGACAGATCTCCTCCGGATTCCAGACAAGGTAGCCCACGACCTTCAATGGTGGGCCTATCCAGAGAACATCTTGAAAGGAGAACTGTTTTGGCAACCATGGCCGGAGATAACAGTAGTCAAAGACGCCTCACTCACGGGGTGGGGCGCCCATGCCAACGTCTTGACCATCAGCGGTCGTTGGTCTCCATCAGAGTCCAGACTACACATCAACCTGTTGGAGCTGAGAGCCATCAGACTGGCACTGAAGGCTTTTCTGCCGTCTGTACGGGGGAGAAACGTCCTGATAATGACGGACAATACAGTGGCCATGCACTACCTCAACAAAATAGGAGGCGTAGGGTCACTGCCACTGTGCAGAGAGGCGATGCAGCTCTGGTTTTGGCCAATTCAGGAAGGAATCTCTCTATCGGCAATTCACATAGCCGGAGAGAAGAACTTGACAGCGGACGCTCTGAGCAGGCAGAACACAGTCTCCCACGAGTGGGAGATAGCTCAGGAAGTCCTTCAAGAGATCTTCGCCCTTTGGGGAACCCCTCAAGTGGATCTGTTCACCACCAGTATCAACAGGAAGTGCGACAGATTTTGCTCAAGGGAATTTCCCCCGAGAGGAGCTCTAGGAGACGCGTTCGTAGTGGACTGGGAGTTCCCACTTCTGTACGCGTTTCCTCCGGTCCCTGTCATTCCTCAAATTATCAGGAGGTTGAGAAGGTTTCGGAAGATCATGATCCTAATTGCCCCGGATTGGGCCAGGAGAAGTGGTACCCGGACCTTCTGGACATGTCCATCCATCCTCCAATTCGTCTACCCTACAGAGAGGATCTTCTCTCGCAGAAAGGAGGTCAGGTTCTCCATCCAGCCATCAAGACCCTCAACCTTCACGCTTGGTATCTGAAAGGTTGAGGTACAAGGATTGGGACCTTCCAGATGACGTCATGGAGGTGTTGCTTTCGGCCAGAAGGCCAGCAACTAAAACTCTATACCGCTGCCGTTGGAATAAATTTTGCAGCTGGTGCAGAGAAAAGAATATCGAACCCTTTTCATGTGGTAAACCTGCAGTGTTATCCTTCTTACTTTATTTGGCAAATTCAGGCCTTCAAGTTGGCACTATTAAGGGCTATCTCGTAGCGCTATCGATCTTTAAGCGCACTGCAGAGGAGCCATCGTATTTCAAAATTCCATTGGTAATACAATCCCTGAAAGGTCTAACTAATGTTTACCCTCCAAGACCATTCCAAGTTCCCTTATGGGACTTAAATCTAGTTTTAAACTTCCTAAAGGGTGCTCCATTTGAACCACTCCACTCTTGTTCATTGAAGTTTCTCACCCTCAAAACTGTTTTATTGGTAGCATTAACATCTGCTAGAAAGGTTAGCGAGATACAAGCCCTATCTTGTAAACCTCCTCATACAATTTTTCACAAGGACAAAGTCGTTCTACAGGTGAAGCCTAACATCCTCCCAAAGGTAGTTTCTGAATTTCACATTACTCAGAAGATTACTTTACCTTCATTCTATCCTCCTCCCCATCCGGGGAAAGAGGAAGAGAGACTACACAGGCGGACCCTAAGCGAGCCTTGATTTTTTTATATCAGTAGACTTGCTAAAATTAGACAAGCAGACCAACTCTTTGTAGGTTACGCAGGACATAAGTTGGGATTACCAATAACCAAACAAACCATCTCCAGATGGATTATTTTAGCCATTCTGGAATGCTACAAACTGGCAGGGAAAGAGCCCCCTCAAAATCTAAGGGCTCATTCGACCAGGGGTATCGCAGCCTCCTCAGCTCTTGAAAGAGGGGTACCAATTAGAGACATATGTGCGGCTGCCACATGGTCGTCCGCACATACCTTTACCAAATTTTATAGCCTGGATTCCTCCTCTTGTCAAGAGACTAGATTTGGCAAAGCTGTGTTACACTCTGTTCATTCTTAAAGAGTAATATGGCATCTCTTACTCCCGCCTCCAATCACATACCACTGCTATGGGAGTCTATCATAGATAAGGAATACGTCGGAGGACACAATCCCTTCGAAGAACAAGTTACTCCTTAACTGGTAACGTTCTTTCGATGGGATGTTCCTCCGACGTATTCCTTATCTCCCCTCCCATCCATCCCCGCAGTAACATTTCCCTTGTGGTTGCAGCTTACGCTCCTTCAAGGGTAGTAACCATTCATGCAGTAACTACCTTACTCTACAAAACGGAACTGAGCAACGGACGCTGCGTGTGGCCATTTATAGGCATGATGATGTCGACGTCGATACGGTGGCTGTCGAGGAACACCTACTCGACGGACGTCGACGCACAGCGCCCTCTACTGGGAAAAATTTTTTCCGAGGCCAGCAAGCTGGAGATACAAATATCATAGATAAGGAATACGTCGGAGGAACATCCCATCGAAATAACGTTACCAGGTAAGGAGTAACTTGTTCTTCTACCTCGGATCGAACGAGAAGGCCTGTACTGGTACTTCGACCCTTGGAATAGTGGGAACAACTATTCTCGGCATCTTCACCATCTCCTGCACGAAAGCCTTCGGAAGTGTCTCTGGGCCATCCTGCAGACTGACCAGCCTACCCAGGAGTCTTGCTCTGTAACCGCCGTCAGGTTGTGTTGTATTACGAGTCCTTGTCACTCTCACACGATTCGTACACTTGGCATGCCCAGGTCTGAAGTGAGTAGTGTACATTTGGCTGAAATACACACTGCCACTCCGTTGCCCTGTTGTGGTAACAAACTGCGGGTTCACTGCGTTTGGGACATCCTCAACTTAACGTCTGCTGCTGCGGAATCTACACGACGCCGAGACGTCCCCTGCTCGTATCTGAACCTGCCAGCACTGAAACTGACGCGGAGAAGCCTGGGTCTGCCTGCATCGGGGACCTGTGAGAAGCATTGCTAGGAACTGGTCACCCTCCTGCAGTAGCCCATCGCTTTTCCCCGCTGTGTCTAACAGCACGCCTTTCCGTACTCGCGCTCGGCTTCTGCCCCCAGTGGAGGCTGCGCTTGAGTCGCAGAGCTCTGTTCATCTTCATTTGTTCATTGAACTAAACTGCCTGATTCCCTCGAAGAGACTCCCCTTTTGCCCGTTGGCACCAGCGTGTGCAGGTACCTTTGAGCACAAGGCTCCACTCTTCGTAGGGCTTGGACTTCCTTTTAGTTAGGTGCCTCTGAAGGCGGACCGAGTCTAATTATTATTCGCACTGCCTGTTTTCCTCCCCATCTAGGTGGTCTACATATTTCGTGCGTCTAACTCGTTAGACTCGTTTGTATTTGTATATGTATTGAATTGGATTGGTATGTGTTGGTTTACTTGAGTTTTATTGTGATTTCTCGCTACGGTCAATGTTACAAAGGCCTTGTAATAAATGTGTATATATTTTTAATATAACACCTGCTTGGAGTAATTTGTAAGTGTCCTTGCTTTGTGTGCTCATTGCGGGCTTTCAGTCACCCTCACCCCTCTTGAGACCTAGTCTTGACCGCCACGATCGCTACCCTGATTGGTCTGGCTTGTCCAGAGGTTACCCTGTTCCAAGAAACTAGGCTGGCCTTCTGAACCTCTGCCCCTCCAGGACAGAGTTCAGAAATTCATCTTAACAGCCACATCTAGGAGGGCTTGACCCTTAAATCTCCTGCACGGCCTAGCAATCGATAGGTGATCCAACCACAATTGCCACACTAGCGGGGAGTGATCACACAATATCCTTGGAAGCACAGTACAGTACTCACTGCAACGAGCCATCATCGGCCTTGTCAATATATAATCTATGCGAACTTGAATTGTGAACTGAGGAGTAAAACGAGTATCTCCTCTCCTCTGGATGCATTACCCTACAAAGGTCAACAAGCCCCAGATCTGCCATCACACCTAAGGCTGCTTTGGCTACTGCAGGCGCAAATTTCATACCCTCGGAGGATCAGTCCACCTCCATACGAAGCACTGTGTTATAAATCTCCAGCAACCACCAATTGCACGTCTATATACTTCATACACTTCGTCCACAAGACCTCATAGAATCTGGGATCCTCCACATTTGGCGCGTAAACATTAACACATGTAACCCAGTTTCCAGCTAGCAGCCCAGATACTATAACAAACCTTCCCTCTGTATCGCATTCGCTCTCCAAGAGCTTAAATCCTAGCGATTTGTGTATAACAAAAGACTCCACGTGAGTAAGAAGAAAAGGACGTGTAAAAACTAGCATCTCCCCAGGGCCTAGCGAAGTTGTCAATCAGGCACCCCTTGACATGTGTTTCCTGCAGATACAATATCTTAGCCCCATGACGCTCCCCACAAGCCACCACCTTGCGCATTTTAGCATAATTATCAAGGCCCCTCCCATTCAATCTGAGGAGTGTACATTGATCAGGTCCTTGAGTCCCCGCCATCTGCCCCTTGAGTATTTCTCCTAGCACTCCCAATTCACAGTCACTCCCAGAACATAGACATTTCATTACTCATAAACAACTTTGAGCAGCGCTCGGAGCCCGGGATCCCAGCCAGTCTCCCTCTTACCATTCCTATAACATCTCTCAGGTGAAGCGCATCTGCATAGCCTTCTTGTGCACTCAGATCGAACATAGCAGAACACATGAACAATTTTTCAAGGAACCTATTAACATCCCCTACCCACTCCATCCCCAACATCCCACTCCATCCCCAACATTACAGCTTCCCTTCCCCCCACTAATTCCCCCTGGCCTAACTCTCCCTTCCCCACCCCCAATGCCTAAACCCAATGGACAGTGAATTCATCCCTCCCCTCCCAAAACACCCCCTTAAACTCTCCTTGTTTGGGCGCCCACCTTGGGGCACCGGACACGGTGACCACGGCCAACCCACCCTTGCAAGCTCCTCCCTAGGAGGAGAAGGCCCATTTTAACAGGATGTATAGCAATTGGCCCATTTTGTTACATTATCAACCAGCTACCACCGGCCAGACCCAATTCTTCAAAACTGAAAACACCACCACCTCCAGCACATCAATCATGGACATTCCTAAATTAGTCCTGGTGTCCTGCAACTTTATCAACTCTCAGGTTGAAGGCAAGGATTCCACGAAAGAGATCACCTTAGCAGGGTTTGTAAAAATGAACGTCTTATTATCGTGGATAACCCATATCTTCGAGGGATGCAGCATTGCGTATTGAATCCCCTTTTCTTGTAGTAAGCACTTTGCTGCCAGGAAAGACAACCTTGCCCTTTGCACCAATGGAGTGAAGTCCTGATAGATTGACACTCTAGCCTCCTTATATTGTTGTTCTCCTAGTTCACATGCTCTCCTGAAAATGGTGTCTCTGTCACGGTACTTCAGTAACCTGGTGATGACCGGGCGCAGGCTTTGCCCTGGTGTCATGATGCCCGCTCCGGGGGAGCCGGTTCAAGCCCGGCGCCCCCGAAAGCGGACATCCAGTCCCCAAGGAAGGACCCAGCAACCCCATATAGGGGCCCTTTGGACAGTGTCCTGGCGCCTAAGGCGCTAGGCTCATAAAAGACATCAGTCCTGGCGCCATAGGCGCCAGGCTCATTATGGGAATGCTTGGGTGCACTTACCTGATGCAGACCATGCTGCAGGATCCCGGCCTCCTTGAGGCCTGAAAGGAACTACTTTACCTGTGGGACTAATTTACCATCCGGGCGTGGTCGGGGAAGGATACATACCTGATTGGAGGAAAGATACATACCTGGAACTTCTTCCAAGGCTATTTAAACCCCACCCGAACAGCCACACGTGCTTCGCGTTGTTCTGCATCTAGCAGCTGGACGCTCACTGTGTCTGCTCCTGCATCCTGACTTCTGCCACGCCTGCCAGCATCCTGGATCACCTGCAAAGGAAGAGAAGAAGAGAACAGAAGAAGGAAAAGTCCTTACCTGCTAAATCCGCATCCCGGAGACATCTCGCCGACAATCCTGAAAAGGAAGACTTAATTTAAAAGCTCATCGCGTCGATCGCTGCAGCGCCGCATTCCACTCACCTTCACAGGGCGCCTCCATGTTCAGCAGCGATCATCCGGATTCGCAGTCACGCCCCAGCGCCTAGGGAGAAAAAGACCAGAACAAAAGGTGAGAGAGAGAAGGGAATAAGGAAAGCTAAATCTCCATGTTAAGACTTACCTGTTGATTCATTCCCTCTTCATTTCGGGTCTGTGCCGCATCCTGGCATTTCCGGACCCCGGCCCCTAAGGGGAAAAAGAGACATCAGCGTTAATGAGCGAATGAAAAGACATTACCAAAAAACGCTCATTAAAGACTTACCTGATTTCTACAAGGATTTCACCTCTCATCTCGGGTCGGTGCCTGTTCCCCGGCATTCCGTACCCCGGCCCCTATGGGGAAAAAGACACTAGCATTAGGACATTAATGCATGGACACAAGGGGAACCTCTTATCAAAAAACTTACATGGAAGCCAAGCAAGTTTGGTTCTCACCAATCCGAAAATCCAGTGAAGTAACTGGATACCTACGCGCCCCTGCATCAGAAGCAGGATGGAGAGCTCATCCTTCCAGACCCTAAGGTGAGACGCTATGAGAAATCACAGAAGGGTTTCAAGGAGGGTGAGAGGGGAAAGTGGGAGGCCAATTGCATTACCCTGCAGACAGTTAATCCCCTATTTTCGCCTACAGAAGGATACTTCTGCGAGCCAGACAAGCCAGATTTGGGGGCCCGGTCCAGTCTGTCTTCCGAACCCTGCGCATCACCTTAGAAGAGGTCACAGCAGCACGAACCAGGCCAGCGCCTCCGTGGGAGTCAGGTGAGCGTAACACCTGGTCTGGGCATCTGTCCCAAAATACTATGAACCCTCTCCAGGATGATTTGAGGAGCTGTGCGTGATCTTGCAAGATCTCCTTGAAAAAGGACTCCATATGGTGTGCAGTAATAGACTCCGGAATCCCCATCACTCTGACATTATTACGTCTGGATCGCCCCTCTAAATCCTAATTATTATCTCTTATTTCCTCTACTTCCTTCTGCAGCCCACGAATGGCTGCAGTCACTTCGCCACAGGTGTCATCCAACACTCCAAACCTGTGCTCAGCCTCTCTGTCTTCTACTCTCTTTGTCAATACTCTCCTGCATCCAATCCATTTTGTATTCCATAATATCCAAGTTTGTGTTGACTGCCGCAAAGCCATTATTCACTTCAGCCAGCACCAAGCTCAGCTCCGAGGGTTCTCAGGTGTACTTCTATTCAAGCTAGACGATCCCTCTGCCCCACTCTAAGCAGATCCATGCGAGGCCATGGTGCCTTTAAGCAGTGCGAGACCCCTCTTTTGTGCAAACTGCAGGCGGTCCTGCTTCTTACCCTCTTTTGCCTTGCAGCAATGGAGTTGCCCACAGACCCTTTGCAAACCGTGCGGGAGCGGCTCCCCCTTGATGGATCTGCCAACTACTAGAGAACCCCCACCCGCCCCCTCTTCTCCAGAGCAACAGATATCTGCCTTCTCCCCACTCGCCACTGTACTGCTGCTCAAAATGCAAATAAGGATGATGCTGTTTCCGTGCAATCAGAAGCGTAGGCCACAACTGAGGGGGCCCGAATCTCAATATGCAGCTTAGGGCCTATACACAGGTACACCAATAAGCTGATGAGTACTTCTCAGCTGCACCTTGTCCACCCATATCGATTGCAAAATATCCACAGACGGCAGTAGACCTACTCCGCAGCAGCTCCAGCCCTTATCTAGGCCACTCTACCACTGTGCCCTGTACTCCTGCCACGGCCAACAGTTCACAAGATCAACTTCTAGCAAACAATCGTGCAAGGCACTCCCCACCGCATATCCTTCACGTATGCCGGTTTGCCCGCGATCTGGGGACCGGGCCAACCATCACCCACTGGTGGACAACTGGCTCTCACTACCTCTGTCCGTTCGGCGTCTGCTTTACTCCCGTCAGGGGTCCCCTCCCCCACTCAATATCACTTCACTTAGCTGACTAACACCAGCCACTGCTCAGCAGGGCATCCGGGCTGCGGGCTCAACATTCAAGCCACCCCCAGCGGGCATCCCACTTGCCTCTTTGAAGCACCAGAGCACTCAACTGCAGTCTGCTGCTCCTCTCACAACAGATCAGCAGGACACGGGCCACCAGGGCTACTAGCCGTTGTTTAGCAGCGATAGGTTGCCGGGCGCTCCCTGCCTATGGAGGGAGGGGGCGACCACAGCCGCCGGCTGGCCACCGGATCTCACGGAAGACACCCGGCCTGATTCCGCAGCTAAGAGGGCAGCGGTGCTTCCGACAACTCAGCAGCCCTTTTAAGTCAACTTTACTGGGCTGTAGCAGGCATGGGCCTCCTCCTTCAGGTCACCAATGGAGCTCAGAAAGCAGCGGCCATCTTGGGTGGTGGCTCTCGAGCACCCTCCCCTCCCCCGTTTGATGATTTTGAAAGAAAGCTAATTTCCAGTTCTGCAAATCAAAAGTAGTCCCGGCTATAACCTACGGAATGGCGGCCAACCTAACCCTCCCAGTGGAGTATTGGATCCAGTTGGAGGGATTTCTTTGGAAATCGGTGCTGGGCTTGCCCAAGTCAGCCCCAATGCCAGCGATCCGCCGAGATCTGGGTTTGCCATCTCTAGCCGTGGTGGTGATGCAAAGCGCCACACAGCTCTACAGAAAAATCTTGATGCCCAGCTCACTTCCAATTTTCCAGGTGTTAGCCTCTGAAATCAACAAGGGATCTTGCAAACCTTTAACTGATTGGGTTACTAAAATCCAAGCCAAATTAGAAGAAGTAGCGTGCAATGACTAAAATCTGATTTAAAATCCAAGACGAGTAAAGATCAAACTCGAGCAACAAGATCGAGGAACAAGAACGAAAAAATCCAGCTTTACAAATCCTTAAAGCACCTCCCACCATCATACAACCAGCTGAAGGTCTGTCTCAAATATTGTGAGAAATTTCCTGCAAAAGAACTAAGGAAAACATGTACGCGTGCCCGACTAAATCTCCTACCGACCAGGGAAATTTTGAATACTAGAGCTCTTTCTCCGGTTCCAGATTGCCGTCTGTGTGGAGTTCTAGATGAAGTAGAATCTGTGCACCATCTGCTCATGTTCTGCCCAGCGTTCTCACACGAAAGGCAAGCCTACATGACACCACTTACTTCGCAGGCAACGACACTAGACGAAGAAACTTGTTGGTATCGTCTGATAGCAGGCGACTCCGTCAGATGGTCCAGGATGGCGGCTAAATTTCTGTCAGTGCCCCTAAAAAAAGCAAATGCAAAGGTTGACAGTTCACCCTCTGTTGTCTGTCTGCCTGGCCTTACCACTACGACTGAAACTGTCACCTAACCCATGAACAAACCAACCGTGCTACTGAACTTGAACCAAAAGTGGTGTCCTAACGTAGCTTGTAAACGGCCAAAAAATTGCACCAACGCTGAAACTGCTCTTTTGTAAAAACCTAACAGGTTACAAACAAAACAAAAAAAAAAGAAAAAGAAAGCTAATTTGTTTAAGTTTACTTTTGCTAATAATGTAGTTGTTGTCTGGTAGAAACATCTACCTCAATTCCCAATGAGAGATGTGATAAAGTCCCCTGCCTGTCTCTTGGGATCTTTACTGGGTGCCAAGGGGGCAGGGTGCCTTCTGTGGCAAACCAGGGGGAGTCAGACTAATAACAGGAATGTTCAATGGTGTTTATTACAAATAAAAGGAAAAACGCCTATCTAGCCCTACCTCTATGAGGGACGTTCCCTGTCTAATGAGCTAAAACTAATGGTGTTCCACGGAAATCGGTCCATTGTCCAAATCCTAATATCTAACTGGCCCTGCCACTTAGTAAAACTTAACAGAAAGGAGGAGACTGGAGCAATATTGGTACACAAAACAACGTTGCTGTGAGTTTGTATCTTGGTAGAATACCTGGTGTGCACTTCCTTGCCAGGTTTTCACTCCTCTTCTCCTGATCAACAATACAACTAATACATAAAGCAACTTGCCTGTGAGTTTGTATCTTGGTACGACACCTGGTGTAATCCTTTGCCAAATGTTTACTCCTCTTCTCTTACAGCCTTTTTGCTAGTGCCGATATATCCTTCTCAGGACCCCTTTCGGTTATATATTTCATATACACTGTTCAGCCTGTCCTTGCCTGGGGTGCTTTCCTACCAGGGCTTTCTTTTATAACCACACTTGAAACTGCCTGGTACACTCACCTGTCAGTGCTATGCTCGTGTGGGCTCTGTACACACTTGCAAACTTTATATTCTCTTATATTTGATTTAACTGATAGTGTATCTGCCTGGTATACTATCCTGCCAGAGCTTTTCTTTTATGTGTATTGGATACACTCACAAACTTGAAAGTCTCTTACTTTTGTTCAGTTTTCCCTTTTAAAGAAATGCTCACTTGCTCTTTCTGTTTCTTGTACTTCATTTGCTTCATTAACAGCTGTTTGGGTTTGGCTTGGCTGCCAATATGCCCCGCTGTCCTCCCTTCCCTTGGGTGGACTCACCGGCTCTTGCTGGCTTACTCTGTTTCTGCAGCTGAAAGCCGGTGGTGGTCGTTCAGTGTTTCCTTCCGTCTCGCTGCCTCCGTTCCTCAGCTTCTCCGCCTCATGCGGTTTTTGTGGGCTCTTCTGCTTCGTTTCGGCTTTGGTAAGGCAAACGCTGCCTCTCAATGCCTGCAAATACCCTGCAGCCCTCTGTCGGCTTCTGGCTTTCCAACAGCGTGTTCTCTCTGTCAACTTTCCTTTTCCTGTTCCTCGAGCCGGTGGTTACACAGAACTCTCTGCAGCCCCATAGTCTCTCGATTCATACTGAGAGGAGCAGCTTTCTTGTCATGAACATACCTCTGCCACGGTCCCAGAGTCAGGCTCCTCCCTGGCTCTACGCCGATTCCGGCCCGTCATGTCTTCTCACCGCCATGCCAGTGGGGGTCTCTGGGACACTGCAGGTCTCCCACTTGGCCTCCCCGGCATTTTGGTACTTCCGGCAACATCTCTGGGGCCGCGCCTGCACAGCTCTTCCCGCTCACATGACCAGCACCAAATCATGTGACAACACAATCAGGAAGTAGCCTTTAAAAGGCCCAACCATCCATTACTCGGTGCTTCTCAGCTTTTCTGTGAGTGGTGTTCTGGGTGTTTGTTTCCTTGATTCCTGTTTTTTGTGGCTTTTGACCTTGGCTCTGTTTACTGGATTGTCTTTTGGATTTTTCCCTGGATTTTGGCTGGCTAGTGTTTTTCATTCTGTTTGTTTTGCTCTGGTTTTTTCCCTTGGATTGCTATTGGATTTCCCTTGTGCTTTGGCGACCTGGACTCACTTCTGACTACAGAAGGTACTTTGAACTTTGTTTTTTTCATCTGGATTGCTTCCCTGGAACTTTCGACTGGAACATTGACTGTGAACATTCTACATTCTGTGCACTAATCTCCCGAGCTGAGTTTTTCCCACTCAATCTTCTACTGGTTATCTATTAGGTAGGTTAAAATACCAGTTTCCATACATTGCTATCCTGCAAATTGTTCTAAAATTGCCTTTTCCTTTCTAGCTACCTGGGGATCCGGTGCTGCAGTTCCAGTCCACCTATGGCCCTAATAGCTGGTTAGGGAGTTGTTTTTACTTCTCTGACTGGTGTTTGGGGACGGAGGTATTTAGTCCACTCGGGAGATCACGTCTTTGTTAGATTGAGAAGCCGTTCTCCCTCCCGCGTGGACTATGGATGCCACCGCCAGAGAGCCATTAGCCGCTTTAGTGCAGGCCATCGGGGTTCTGCGAGCTGACATGTCAACTGCCACTGCAGCCATTCACCAGCGTTTAGACGCTATACAAAGCAAGCGTCATCCCCTTCTCCAGATGAGGAATTCGGGGACCCGGCAGTTCAGCAGCCACTGCCTGGTAACCTTCCCCCACAGGCCCCTGTTTACGTACCTACCCAGTTTCCTTTGGACCCGCCAAAGAAATTCACGGTGACCCATGTAAATTCCATACCTTCTTAAACCAATGTAAGCTGCATTTCTTATGCAGGCCTCAAGCTTTCCCTGATTCCACCATGAAGGCTGCATTTACCCTCTCCCACTTAAGCACGATGGCTGCCACATGGGCACTCTCGCTCCTAGAAGGTAATAGCGCTATTCTTTATGACTGCGATCTACTGGTTGCAGAAATTACCAGAGTGTTAGATACGCATTTCAAGGCTCGGGATCTCGAGCTTCTTGATTTGATTCAGTGCAAGGCCAGTCTGTTGGACTAGATCTCAAGATTGAATCAATTAGCCGCCAAGACCTTATGGACTGAGTACAACAAGGCTGTGTTTTTTTACAGGGGTCTTAATGACTCCATGAAAGACGCCCTGGCTGTAGTCCCTGCTTTGCCTGTTCATTACCCTGATTTAATGAATTTGGCACTACAGGTGGATGCCGGAAGGGCAAAACGAAAATCCGAAACCCTCAAGACGCCTCGCTTTTCGTTTTCCGGGGCCTCCTCCGGCTTTTGAAACCTCTGGGGTTACCCATGCAGATAGGGAGTGTTTGTGGACCGTTGACTCCCATTGAGCGCGAACGGCGTCGCTTGACTAATTCCTCCTTCTACTGCAGTCAATTGGGGCATTTTGTGAAAGGATGCCCAAACGACCCAAGAGAACCTCATGTTTTCAGACGGCTCATCCTTGGAGAAAGGGGCACGGATGAGCCCAGATTCAATGCCCTCTTTGCCCAAGCAGCTGTATGGCCCTGCTGCCCCCTTGGTGATCTTTGCTGTTCTATTTATGCCTGATTCCGTCAAACATGCTGTCCGTTTGGTGTGGGATTCCGGGGCCACTGGCATTTATGTTGACATCGCCCTGGCTACAATCCTTAATTTGCCCCTGCAGCACAAATTAAAACCTGAATCTGTGCAGGCGGTTGACGGCTCCCTCTTGATTGCCCATAAAACAACAGACCGTTCCTCTTGTCCTTACAATTTAATACATGCACTCAGAAATTTTATCTTTCGATCTTATAATGACCCTCCCAGTTCGGGATCATATTGGGGCTTCCTTGGTTGAAGGAACACAATAAGTCGGTCGATTGGACCCAGGACTCTATAGACTTTGTATCACCCTATTGTCGGGAACATTGCCTCACGCCTGCTTTGTCATTCAGTTCCCCTTGCAAAGCTCTGGTTGCAGCCGCTCAATTGGTCGGTGCGGTTACGTCCAGCATCCCACAGGAATACCTAGATTTTTCCGACGTCTTTGACAAAGGCAGTGCAGAGGTCTTGCCCCCACATCGCCCTTATGACTGCCCGATAGATCTAGTTCCAGATGCTGAGATATCATGTAGGCGTATATATTCCCTATCCCCCACCGAAGTTCAAGCTTTGAAAAAGTACACGGCCACCGTTCTTCGTCTCGGACAGAACAGACCCTCGCAGTCTCCTGCTGCCAGTCCAATCTTTTTCGTACCCAAGAGGGAAGGGGACCTCCGTCCAGGTGTCTACTACAGACGGATGAATCTGATAACCATAAAGAATAGATACCCCATCCCCTTGATCTCAGTGTTACTAGAAAAACTAAGGCAGGCTACCATGTTTACCAAACTAGACCTCCGAAGGGCCTACAATCTGGTCTGCATAAGGGAAGGTGACTAGTGGAAGACCGCCTTCTGCACTCGGCATGGTCTCTATAAATATACAGTAATACCATCCAGCCTGTGCAATGCACCCGCCACTTTCCAGAGGTTTATGAACAACATCTTCCACGATATCATAGACTCCTACGTCATCGTTTACCTAGATGACATACTGATCTTCTCACCTTCTTACCAGTCCCGTGTACAACATATGAAGGAAGTTCTCTCACGCCTCAAGAACAATTCTCTTTACACCATGGCAGAAAAAGGCATGTTTCATGTGACCTAAAATGACTTCCTCGGATTCCACATTACGGCCAAGGGGTTGTCCATAAATACTGCCAAGATCCAGACCATAATAGACTGGCTCATTCCCACTGCGGTAAAAGCCTTATAATCCTTCCTATGTTTCTCTAATTTCTACAGGTGTTTTATTTCCGGTTTCTCTACTATTGTTTCTCCCTTGACCAAACTTACGAGTCCCAGTGTGCCTTTTGTCAGGACTACGCTTCAACAAGAAGCATTCAACACGCTAAAGACAGCGTTGACAACCGCCCCAATATTGCAGCACCCCAACGTAGATTTTCCGTTCGTGGTGGAGGCTGACATCTCTTCTTTTGTCCTAGGTGCGGTCTTGTCCCAAGCATGTCCGAACTCCGGCTTGTTGCACCCAGTGGCTTACCACTCTCGCAAGTTTTCTCCATCTGAACCACATTATACATTCACTGAGAAGGAGCTACTTGCAGTCAAAGATGCTTTACAAGTATGGAGACACCATTTACTTGGAGCCAAATGGCCTGTGACGGTGTACTCTGACCACCGCAACATCCAGGACCTTGCTTCCATGAAGTGTATCAACAGCCGGGCGGTCCGCTGGCATTTTATTGTTTTTTGCTGCCTTTGACTTCCACATTAAGGACTGTCCAGTTTTGGCCCATGGCAAGGTGGATGCTTTGTCCCGTTTTGCAGGGGGAGATGCACTTCCTATATACCTCGATACCATCCTAGAGAAAACACATTTTGTTTGTCTATGTACACCATCTCCCAGTCTGATTACCGAGATCCTTGATTGGGTCTCCAGCATCCGGCTAGCTTGCAGAAGTGGAATGCTATGTATTATAAAGGCCTACCCTTCGTCCAAGAACGTCTTTTCCTGCTGACACACCACACCACACTAGACTGCAGGCCCTAGAATTGTCTCATGATGCTTTGATCAATGAACATCCTGGTCCGAGAAGGACTCTAGCTCTACTCCAATGTTGGTGTTGGTTGCCTTCCATGTGTCTGGACGTCATCGACTATGTTGATGGGTGTTCCATCTATGCTCAAGGCAAGAGCCAACGGGGTAAACTACATGGCCTACTCCAACCCAAGCCAATTCCCCATAAACCCGGGCACATGGTCTCAATGGACTTCATCACTGATTTGCCCATGGCAGGAAATTCAACACCATATGGGTTGTGGTTGATTGCTTTACGAAAGTGGCTTGCTTTGTTCCTTGTTCTGGCATCCCTTCTGCTCCTGTACTGTCTGATCTTTTTTCGGCATCTCTTCTGCCTGTTTGGGCTCCCGTCCATCCTCATCTCATATAGGGATTCTCAGTTCACGTCTCGATTCTGGAGAGCACTCACTGCACTCTTGGGTATCGACACCTGTTTTTTTCCTCAGCGTACCACCCCGAAACCGATGGCCAAACGGAATGCATAAACCAGACACTAGAACAGTATCTGTGTTGTCTGTTTGCAACATCAAGAAACCTGGTTCCACTTCCTACATATGGCAGAGTTTGCTCATAACAACGCACCCCATTCTTCCACTGGCTTCTATACTTTCTTTTCTTTATCTGGTCACCACTCTACCAGTCTCGGATCTGCCGCCTACTTTCACCCCTGCTGCAGATTCCTGCTTGAGATACCTCATGGCAATACACGAGCAGACGCTGTCACATCTTCGGGATGCTCAGGCTGCCATATGTCGCTCGGCAGACAAGGCACGACACTTGGCCCCGCTCTGAGACCGGCGACAGGGTCTGGTTGTCTATACAGCATCTCTGTAGTCCGGCGTTGCGGCAAACTTTATCGTTTTGTGGGCCTGTATCGGGTTACCAAGGTCATTAACCCGGTCTCTTTCTGCCTGGCCGGGTGCCCGTTTCTTGGCATATCCAACTGGTATTTCACACTTCCCTCATGAAACCATGCCCTCCTTCTACTCGCATAGTGGTACGGCCTCCGCATCTTGTTCAAGGCTCTTCGGATGTGTATGAGGTCTGCGCTGTTCTTGACCTGCAATATTTAATCGACTGGGAGGGTTTTGGACCTGAAGAGAGGACCTGGGAACCAACCCGCTGCTAACGTCCATGCCCCTGTTGTTGTTTCCCGCTTCCATCGAGAGCATCCCTCACGCCCACGGGGTTGTGGGTTTTTGAGAGGGGGACTCTGTCATGAACTTCTAGCTATAGAAGGTACTTTGAACTTTGTTTTTTTCATCTGGATTGCGTCTCTGGAACTTTCTATTGGAACATTGACTGTGAACATTCTACATTCTGTGCACTCATCTCCCAAAGGGAGGTTTTTCCACTACTGGGTTTTTCCCTTCCCTCCTTTTGATCTTCTACTGGTGCTCTATTAGGTAGATTACAATACCTGTTTCCACACATTGCTATCCTGCAAATTATTGTGTTCTAAAATTGCCTTTTCCTTTCTAGCTACCTAGGGATCTAGTGCTGCAGTTCCAGTCCACCTGTGACCCCAATAACTGGTTAGAGAGTTGTTTTTACTTATCTGACTGGTGCTTGGGGACAGAGGTATTCAGTCCACTCGGGAGATCACATCTTGTCATTTCTCCCGCCAGCAGCGCACCTCAGTCAGCTGCTTTTGTGCTTTACATTTCCTGGCCATAAGTATGCACTCGCAATAGCTAGAGCGCAGGTTGTGCTCTTCTCATCTTCCTCGTCCCAATAATCTTTTAGTTATGGGAATGGAAGTCCATTCTTGATGATTTCTATGTAAAGTCTGGGTAAGTGTTCTTAGTGATCTGTAAGGGCAAGTTAGTTCTGGATGACTGGTAGGTAGAGTATGAGAAGGTGTTTTCTTGATTTTTAAAAGACCAGTCATATTTTGGTGACTTGCATACAGTACTTCAGCATCCTTTCCTAGGAGGATGAGAGGAGGTGTAACGCTATGCCATTAAGGCATTGGGCATGGATGGGGTATTCTCAAAAAAGAAGGGGAATTCCATGTCTTGTCCGATTGTGCCCTGAGGAGGAGAAACGCATATACGAACAGAGGAGACCGTCTGATGGCTTATCCCAGGTGAGATGCAGAGCTGGGAAGAGCCACAGAGCCCACAAAGTTCAGAACTGCTCTGAACAAGAAATGCAGACACTGGAGACCCAGTGTGTACAGTCTGCACTGTCAGGAGGGGGGGGGTCATGGTATTGCAAGTATGACACGATGGGTACAATTTGTAAAACCTTTATTGAAATTGTTGGGGTTGGAGAAACTTCTTTTTTGCCCTGTAACTAAGATGGGAGTAGTCTCAAATAATAAATAATGCAGTCCTAGTGGAGTCTGTCAAATCAAAATGGCCTATGCTAACAAAACCTAATGCCTGCCCTATCTCTTGTACAAAAAAGTGTAAAAGGGAGAAATGTATGCAAAAGGAAAAAAGAGTTTTAAATGAATAAATGTGGTTGAACCAGCTCTCCTGCCCACGTTAGACCACACAGAGTAAGGCTGTTCCTGTAGGCAGGATGACGCACTCTGGCTCAGCTTCTAACAAAATAAACATTTCCACCACGTGAATCGAGGCCCGTCTGGCCTTCCACATTTAAATTTCTTTTTTTTTTAAATTCAAAAATAATGTTTCATCAAAACAGTTCAAAAGGTCCCCCTCTCTCGGGCCCAGACCTTGCACCCCACAGTTCTCGTAGGTCCCCCTCTGCCGGGCTCAGACCTCCCAAAACAATGTTCAACGCAAACAAGCGAGGGGGCTCCCTTCCCCAAGTTTATCTCACTTTGGGTCTCCCTCGGTCGGGATCGGACCCCTTTCGGATGTCGAAGACTTTCGAATGGGCGTGGTTTTCTTCACAAACCACAGCAGGACCACTTCGACTAAATGTTCACACTTCAACTTTCACTTTCCACCTTATCTGGGAGTTAACTTCTTTATTTCACTTTTGCGGTTCATACGCTTTATCGCTTTAAACAATTTACTTTTCACTGAGACTTTAGAGTAGGCTACTTCCTTTCACCAAACTACTCCGTCCCTTAGTATCACTATCTTCCCAGCTGCCTTTTACTTCAAAGATCATTCACAGGTCTGCCTTTCCTTGCGTTTCATTCACACACGCGCATCCTCCACTTGCGATATAATGTTGCTATCTTAAAATTTCAACACGCACCAGTCTTTCAGATCACCTTGCCAACTCACCGGCTGTGTGCGTTTCTTCTTGGTTTTTACACAAGACCGGGTTAGTACCACAGGCTTGACCTCGCCTCCCCAACACTGCCGTTCACCCGGGAGGCTTGCTGTCGTCCTTGGAACACTATGCAATCTTCACTTGTGGGATCTGGCCTTCTCCACGTGTCTTTCGCGGCCTGTCGGGGGCAATGATCTCCAGTAAGGAACTTTGGGGTTTTCCAACCAGCGGTTTGTGTCCCTTGGTCCATTGTTCTGCTCCAGTAGGTTTGCCTTCGTCCCGGAGGCCTTGATCATACTTGTGTTCCACTTTGCTCTGAGTGTGTCTTTGGGTGCTACCTTTTATTCGTTTAAGGAGAGGCAATTGGTATCAGGTGTATGCGTTTAGCATCAAGTGCCTGACTTTTCCTGGCCCGATTAACGGGACATATGCAGTACGAAGTGTGTAAGTGTTGTTTCAAATGGATTGTGTCCTCCCAACGTATTCCTCATCTTTGCCATGTAATGTCCAGCTTCAGCTGCTTCGGAAAATGTTTTCGGCAGAGGGCGCCGTGCATTGATGGCATCGAGGCGATGTCCCTCTAAAGGCCTCTGTCGAGGGTGATGTCATTGGAGGATATAAGTGTAACGCTCACCTGATTCCCGCAGAGGCGCCGGTCTTGACTGGGTGAATGCCATATCTTCAAAGGTGATGTGTAACACACGGTTGGCTCTTGGGCTGGACCTCTGTGCACTGTATGTCTGACTTGAAGAGTAAGATGTCTGCAGATAGAAAATATGGGGTTAATGAACTGGGGTTATTGGGTGCCTCTCTCTTCTTCCCTTTCTCTTCTCCTGTAGAACCCCAAAGGTTAACGCCCTCACCTTAGTTAAGTGAACGCCGAGCTCTCCATCTGCCTCGGGGCAGGGTGCCGTAACCAGTTTCTTCACTGGATAAGGGTGCAGGCCTCTTGACCTCAGAGGACTGCTGTCTGTCGTTAACTGCACGAACGGTAAGTTCTTGGCACTTCAAATGTCTTAAAAGTCTTTTGTAATGATATCTCTTGTTTTGCAGGGTTCCGGCGATGGCGGATGGCGGGCTGATGAGAGTTGAGGATCGAACCCGCGTGAGGAATAGAAGCGCCTGGAAGCACGTAAGTAAGCGCTTGTAGCCTGCTTCACGATGCGCACTAACTGTCCCTTTTATCTTGCAGGTACAAGTTCGGAGCTTTAGAGAAGCTGAAGGGTGCTGGAATACCCACTGGATTCGGCGTGGGAAGGAGTAATGGCACGTGAGTAATAAAGTTGCCCAATGTCTTTAAACGCACCTTCTTTTGTCTTTCAGATGAGGGATGCAGCGCCGAAGGCCTCCGGAGCGTGCGAAGAGTAGGTAAGCCTTTGTCTTTCAGATGCCGGAATGCAGCGCGAGGCGTTGGTGACAGCCGATGGACCAGGTAAGAGATGCGCTGCCACTGAAGACCGTAGTGCTAACCTGTTCTTTCTTTGTCTTTACAGGTGCTGCTGAAGACTGGATTCCAGGATGGTAAGCCTTTGTTCCCTTAGGCCCAGGATCAGAAGCAGAAGACACGATGAGCGTTCTGCTGCAGAGAATGCAGAATAACACAAAGCAAGATTCATCCATCGGGTGTGGTTTAAATAGCCTCCTGTAGTGCTTAGGTGTCTCCTTACACAGCCACGCCTAGGTAAGAAAAGAGTTCCTGCTTTCCAGAAGAGTTCCAGTGTTCTGAACCTAGGGAGTGGCTCCTGCCCCACCCAACAGGAAAAGTAGTCCCAAACAGAAGAGGATCAGGGGTTCAACTGGCAGGTAAGTAAGCAGCATGGTCTGCTGCAGGTAAGTCCACCCAAGCATTATGAGCCCGGCGCTTCCAGCGCTGGGACTGGGCATCTTTATGAGCCTGGTGCCACTGGCGCCAGGACAGGGTCCAAAAGGTCCCAATTGGGACTGGCTGGCACTCGGAACCGGGGTTATGGGTCTGCTTCCAAGGGAGTCGGGCAAGTCCTGATCTTTTGGAAGCAGAGATCATGACAATAAGTAGCATGTGCAGTGCTTGTTGGCCTCAGTTCTGTTTTTCCGCAAACAGCGTTTGCTTCGTGTGAAACTCGGTGCGCCTCATAACTGTGAAATTATTACTTTGTGCAATTGTCTGCTAAAACTCTATGATTATGTCGTCTTCATCTACACCGTCAACACCCAAGTAAGGGTTTAAAAAATGCAGGGATTGCGGTTCGAAGATGTCCCTAACCGACCTGCATCGAATCTGCCTGTGGTGCCTCTGGGAGGACCACAATACTTGTTTGCTGCAAGTGCGAGTCCATGACAGGAAAAGCCTTGAGGGAACGGAAGGGGAAACTCAAGGTAGGAAAAACACCCAAATCCCCTAAGCCCCGACCTGCTATGCCTTCAACCGATGAGTCGAGAGGCGACTCTCCTCGGAGGAAGAAGGCCAAGTGTTCCAGGTCTAGGATTGGTTCCTGCCACTCGTCATCTTCAAAGAAGTCGAAGAGGAGGCACCATCGGTCACCTTCGTCGACCTCTTCCTCTGACAGTTCCCCCGTAAGGGTCGAGTGCCCCTTGAAAAAGTCTACTCCAGCAGAATGGGAAGCTTTCTGTGTGGAAATGCAAAAAAATATTCGAGAAACTAAGCCGTGCACAGACCAAGCCTTCTAAGGAAGCCGGAAAGAAGAGATCTAGGCCTAAAACTCATGTGCCCTCGAGCCCGGGTAAAAGGCATGATCCTCATCGAGAGCCCTCGAGGCCTCGATCTGTGAAATCGAAGGATCACTCGAGACATGGGGAGAGGTCAAGGTCCTAGACACCTTCAAGACCATCAACGCCGTTGGTGGCAATGACGCCCATCAAGCCCTCAACCCCTACTAAACAGTCGATGTGCCAATTTTGCCAGCTAAACCATCTGAACCAAGCGACCTTCCTAGAAAGGCACTATCTTAGAAAACGTCAATGACTTAAACTACCTCGAAGCCCTTGGGTTCAAAACCAGAAAAAATATATACTCCTTTCCCTAAAAAGCACTTTTTCAAGTCTCTGACTTCTATTTTTGAGGAGGAAGATCATTCAGATGATGAAGCTCCCCCTTTTGGGCTTCAATATGTTACACCTAATGTGCCTGAATGCCTCATTTCAGAGGAAAGTAGAATGCAAGATCTATATAATAATTTGCATAATGCAAGTGGAATTGACACCTCCCCAGAGCTGGAGTTCGGAAGACCAAAACCAGTGGAACATGTTTACTCCTCTTACAGGCAGCTCATGTCTAAAGTTGTCGAGTACTTGGGTTGGTCAAGGCCTCCAGCCCCCTATGACCAAGATGATCTAACTGACATTCTGGACAAGGGTCCACCTACTGATCCAATTCTGCCTTGCCATGTGGCACTTCAAAAAAGGGTGTCCAGGAATTGGGAGCCTCCGGAAACTAATCCGGCAGTTGCCAAAAATCACACCAAAAAATACCGTCCCTCCAGTAGCGACGCCGGATATCTGTCAAAGCACCTCACTCTGGAGAGTCTGGTCGTCCAGGCAGCTACAGCAATTTCAAAACAAGCGTCGTACCCTACTATCCCTCCTTATAAGGACGATAAGCGCATAGATGGATGGGCGAGAAAGGTATTTTCCACAGGGAGCAGGGCATTCAAATCTGCCAACTCCACTTGTGCCCTTGCAAAATTTTCGGATACTCTGTGGGAGTGTATTTCCATGGCGGCAGAGCATATTCCCGAAGGGGAGGAAAGGGACGGCTTCTTAACTATTGTTCTCCAGCATGGGGTCTGGCATGGATTCACATGCTCATGAATATCCCCCGTCGTCAGGCCGGGAATCCTCGGTATAGAAAAAATCAGTATCAGTTTCGTTTCTGATCTGTCTTTCTTAGTAGTAACCAATCACTGGTCTCTGGGTCATACTGCCCCCAGCCAATGACTGCCCTCTCCCTAAGCCCCGCCCCTGGCAGCCATCCTCAGATTTTTACCGCACGTTCAAGTGTTGGGAGTCCTCGTGCTGTAGCTCTCGAGCTTTTGCTGCGTTTTCGCGCTTTTTTCAGGAGATTTTCTCTTTTTTCGGTTAAATAGAGCCTCAAGCTCCACCGTGTCTACATCCGATCAACGGGGATCCGTTTCGGAGTTTCTTCGCCCCTCAAGGGTGAAGATTTCATCCAGTTACGCTTTTGGAGGATTCCAGAAGTTCTGAGGCCTACCCCGGTCATGGCCCAGGAGAAAGGAAGCTCAACGCCCGGGAAGCTGTTCAGGACCTGCCCTGGATGCCAGCTTCAGAACAGAACATGCCAGTTTTCAAGGACGAGCATTCGTTATGCCTCTACTGTCTCCATGAGGACAAGACACACAAGGAGAAGGACTGCGCGTTTTGTGGGAACATGTCAGAGCGGACCATGAAGGAACGCCACCTTCGTCTCGTCAACTGGCTGGAAGGTAAGAGCCCGCCAGGCGAAAAGAAGAAAAAGAAGTCAGAGCGGTCTTCTAAGTCCTGTGAGGGTGCCCCGGCGACGGGGGCCCAACAAAAGGCTAAGCACCGCGAGTCTGCGGGGACCGGGAGCGCTGAACGGTCGGGCTCCTTGGCTGCCAGGCAGGGCGCATCCTGCCCGGCACCATCAACCACGAGCCAACGCTCTGGCTCGGGTAAGAGGAAGTACGAGAACCTGGCAAAGCTTCTGGAGAGGCCCCGGTCGATCTCGAGGATTCCAGCAGAGGGGGAGCGAGGCTCGGATCCTCCCCCCAAGGTGAAGGCCCCAGGCGTACAGAAGGTGGCGCTGGCCTTAATTCACCCTGCTAAGACCTCGATTGAGGATGTCGCCGCGGCCCTGGCTCAGCCTGTGGAGGCTATACCAGTGGAGGCGCCTCAGGAACCAGAGTCTCCCTGCCACCGCGGAGGGAGTCGTCTTTATGGCCCATCGAGAAGACCCCCACGAAGTCCTCGTTGGAAAGGGTGGGGGAGGGGCTGGTGGCCATCGTGGATACGGACACGACCTCTGAAGAGGAGCTCATCCAAGTCGTGGAAGAGGCCCAGCCCATCGGGAGGGATCCCGACGAGGGCGACGACGAGAGCGACGGTGTCGCAGACAAGGCTCCTCAAGAGCCCTCGCTCCCGTCGTTTCCGGCGCCGCAGGACACCTCTGCGGCCATTTTGTCAGCCATTCAGTCCTTATGCTCTGAGATAAGGACTAGGTTGCCCCTTCCCCCCCGACGGAGGTCCCTGAGCCAGACCCGACGGGGGAACCGGAGCCAGGACCTTCGGAGAGTCCACGCTTAAGAGGAGGATGACGCATCCTAGGCCACCTCTCCCGCCTCTGCGGCCTTCTCTGCCTTCCCCCCGGTCTACTACCCACGGGGATGATACAGGCATGGACACGACTTCGAAGGTACGGATGACGATGGAGGCGATGACGGGACGTGTCCCCCGTCGCCCCCTGCCCGGGCGTCCCCGCCCGACGAGATTGGATCCTTTCATGCCATGATTTCCAGGGCATCCGAGCTCTTCCAGCTCTGCCCTGAAGAAAAGAAGGAAGGGTTCCTTTACCAACGGCGCGAGGTTAAAAGGAAGACGGTCCTCGCCGTACCGCTTCTTGATGCGATCTGGGATGCGGGGCTCGCCCTCCTCAAGAACCCTGCCACGGCGCCTGCAAAGAGGGACCGGTACGAGAAGAAGTACCGGGTCCCCGACGCTGCCCCCTTGTGCCTTAGGGCGCAACCTACCCCGGATTCGGTCGTTTCGGCGGCAGCCAAAAAGAAAGCGGGGGGGGGCATCGGCCTCGACTTCAACCTCCCCGCCGGATGGCAAGGGTAGGAAGCTGGATGTGATGGGACGACGGGTCATCTCATCTGCAGCGACGACCATCAAGGCGGCCAACGCCCTGGCCATCGTAGCCCGCTACGACAGGGAGTTGTGGTTTAAGATCGCCCCTCTGTTGGACTTCCTTCCGGACCCCAAGAGGGCTGAGGCCCTGGAAATCTTACAGGAAGGTGAGATTGCTTCGGACCATGCCATTACGGTGGCTACGGACATCGCCGACACCGGTTTCTGTCAGTTGGGCAACAGCGTTTGCCTGAGACGACGAGGATGGCTCAAGGCGACGGATTTCCGCCAGGACGTACAGACCAAGGTTTTAGACATGATGATAACCTGTTTGGCAAGGCGGTTGATGAGTCCCTTCAGGCGATCAAGACGGACACGGAGACGGCCCGTGCACTGGGTGTGCTCCAACAGCGACGGCCGTCCTTTCAGAGCTCCGGAGGCAGACAGGGTGCCTCCAAGGGAGCCGGCAGTAGCTCCTCTACGTACCGTCAAGCGGCAAGATCTTCGCAGGAGGCCTACAGGGGACGCGGCAAGTCAGGTGGATCCCGCCGTCGTCGCCAAGGTGGTCAAGGATGCAAGGCGGCCTCCAAGCAAGATTGAATCGACTGTCGGGTCGGGCCCCCGCCGAAGCACCCTGGTGGGAGGCCGGCTGACGAAGTCCGTCGGCGTGTGGGAGTCCATCTCCACCGACTGTTGGGTGCTGGACGCCCTGGCCCTGGGGCACGCCCTAGAGTTCCAGAAGAAGTGCCCCCGCATTCCTCCCGTGGCCAGGAAGGAAAATCACGTCCCTCAACTGCTGTTGGAAGTAAGGGCGATGCTCAGAAAAGGTGCCATCGAGCTCGTTCCAAAGAGGCTTCGGGGCTCCGGAGTTTACTCGAGGTACTTCCTCGTAAAGAAGAAGACAGGAGGATGGCGTCCCATCCTGAACCTGCGACGACTGAACAGGTACATCAAGGCACAGAAGTTCCGGATGGTCACCCTCCAGCACGTGCTGGGACAGCTGGAGGAGGGCGATTTCCTGTCGTGGTTGGACTTGGAGGACGCGTACTTTCACATCCCTATTCTAAAGAGACAGCAAAAGTTCCTCAGGTTCGTGGTCCAAGGGCGGCACTACCAGTTCAAGGCCCTCCCGTTCGGATTAAAATCGGCGCCCAGGGTGTTCACCAAGTGTCTAGCACCGGTGGCGGCGCGGCTGCGCCTACAGGGGATCCACGTCTACCCCTACCTGGACGACTGGCTCATACGGGCAAGGACAAGGGAGCTCGCCGTAGAACATACTGCGAAGACCGTCCAGCTGCTCACGGACCTGGGATTCTCCATCAACTTTCCAAAATCCCACCTGGTCCCGTCGCAAGTCGCCCTGTTTCTGGGAGCACAGCTCGACACAGTGGCGCGACTGGCCTCTCCGTCGGAGGAAAGGATCAGGACCATCCTGGGAAAGGTGCAACGTCTGCTGGCCACGGATGTGGCCAGAGTGAGGTCTTTCAAGTCCCTCCTCGGAATGATGTCCTCCTGCATTTATCTCGTGCGCCACTGCAGACTTTGGATGCGGCCCTTGCAAGAATTCCTCGACGCCCACTGGATCCAGTCGACGGGCAGCTTCGAGGACAGGATCCCGCTCGACGAAGCATTCCGTCAGGCGATACGATGGTGGGGTTCCTGCTCTCATCTGACGGCGGGAACAGGTTTCCTAGCCCCGGCCCACCAGGTGACGGTGACGACAAATGCCTCCCTGGAAGGTTGGGGAGCGCACACCGGGGATCTCCACGCGAGAGTCCTTTGGCTCCCGGAGGAGAAGACACTCCACATCAACATCTTGGAGCTCCGTGCAGTGTTCCGGGCCCTGAGGTCTTTCCTTCCGTCCCTCAAGGGCAAGGTGGTGAGGATCTTCACCGACAACACCACCACGATGTTTTACATTCGAAAGCAGGGCGGAACCAGAACCCCTGCCCTATCCAAGGAAGCCCAGGATCTGTGGCATTGGGCCGTTGCCCAAGGGATGTTTCTGGTACCCTTTCATCTGGCAGGGATAAAAAAACACCACCGCCGACTCACTCAGCAGAGAGCTGCGCTCGTGCCACGAGTGGGAACTGCGCCAGGATCAAGTGGATCGACTCTTCCGATGATGGGGCGAACCCCAGATCGATCTCTTCGCGACGGCGGCGAACTCCAAGTGCCGGAGGTTCGCCAGCAGGTTTCCCCAGCCAAGGAGCATGGGCGATGCTTTCTCGTTCCCCTGGGACGGCCTATTCCTTTATGCATTCCCGCCGTTGCTGTTGCTACTCCGGCTCGTCAACCAGCTCAAGAGGTCCCGGTGCAGGATGATCCTCGTCGCACCGGCGTGGCCGAGACAGATCTGGTTCCCGGACCTTCTGGACTTGTCAGCGTCCACACCAGTCAAGCTGCCGACGGACGCGGATCTTCTCTCCAGAGAAGGAGGCGCCATTCTTCATCACGAACCAGGGTCGCTGAACTTGCAGGCCTGGCTCCTGCAGCACTAGAGTTTGCAGGATACTGTGACTTGACAAGTACCCTTGGCTGAGTTTCCCCTGTACCCACGTTCTCCTCACCTGAGCTTTCCGAGTCAATGGTTTCTTGCAGTCCTCGACGTGCCAGGTAGTCTCTCTCCTTTTTCTGGTGCGTGGGCTTGTCACGGAGAGAAGCCACTGTGGCCGCTGGGTGAGAACAGCGGCACAGTGACCTCCTTTCCGGGACCAAGCCGGAAAATGCAGGGAAAAACCCGCAGAGGGGAAAAAACCCTGATAAGAGGTGCCAAGACTTGTCTGCGAAGGCCAGTTGTTCCCAGATGAAAAAGAAGGATGCGAAGGATCTCCAACAACTGAAGGGTGGCCAATAATGTCCAAGTCCAACAATAGCAGTAGGTCTGAAGCGCAGGCAGAGAAGGCAGCAGCAGAGGGGGCTGTAGTGGAGGTCGATAATGTTCCAGGAAAGTACTGCAGAGGAGCACGGAAGGAACCCCCACGCTGACTGGACCAAAAAGAGCCAGGTAAGAGAGAGAGAGAGAGAGAGAGAGACCGAGAGAGAGACCGAGAGACCGCCGGAGAAAAAAGGCACAGCTAGCGCCGCCCAGGGAAGGCGGCGAAGAGAAATGGGAAAACAAAGTACGGTGTTCTGAAAGGCCGGAACGCCGGAGAAAAGTATCCAAGGGAAGTAACCCCTGAGAAATTCCAAAGCGAGGTGCAGAGGAAGAGCGAAGGACCCAGAGTCGAAAAAGTAAACAACAGAGGGAGGGTTACAACGCAACGACCTGCCGGGAGGCGGGGATTTAAATACTCCCGGCAGCGTTGCGTCCCGCGTTCGGAGCTGCGGAGCGAACACAGAAAAAGGACTAAAGTAATCCTCCTCTGCGTCCTCTCAAACTCCAACGCGGAAGAAATCGCCAGTCGCGGTGATAGCCGCGACTGCGAGTGACAGTATGCCCCCCCCTAGAGTGCAACCACCCGGGTTTACCCGGGTGCAAGCGATGGAACCTAGCCAACAGCTGAGGGGCATGTATTTGAGAAGCAGGCTCCCAGGAATCCTCCGATACCGGGTAGCCCTTCCATGACAGGAGGTATTCCAACCGGCCACGAAGAAATCTAGAATCGCGAATGGCAGAAACTTCGTATTCCTCCTGGTTGGCAGCAGTGACAGGAAGATTCCGGTTGAGAGGCCGGCGATGTGGATCAGAGTAGTAGGGCTTAAGAAGAGAGGTGTGAAAGACAGGGTGTATGCGTCTGAGAGATGGAGAGAGTATTAGACGATAGGCAACAGGATTGACCTTGGAGAGGATGGGGAAAGGTCCCAAGAAACGCGGAGACAGTTTAGAAGGTTTTGTCCACCTGGGAAGGAATCTGGTGGACAACCACACCTTGTCCCCGGGTTTCCATGAAGGTGCTTCCCTGCGATGTTTGTCGGCTTCAGTCTTATTCCGCTGTCTACAATCCGTCAAGCTTAGCAATGCACTGTCCCTGGCCTCCTTGACATTTCTTAGCACCTCTTCCGCAGTCGGAGAGTTAGAGAACCTGGGCACCTCGGGCATTAGATAACGCGGGTGAACACCGTAGGTACAAAAAAAAGGGGATAGGCCTGTGGCAGTGTGCCTGGAGTTGTTGTAGACGAACTCTGCAGTAGGGAGTATAGAAACCCAATTATCTTGACGCTGGGAAATAAAGCATCGCAAGTACTGCTCCAAGGTTGCGTTGAGTCGCTCCGTTTGGCCGTTCGTCTGTGGGTGAAACCCAGAGGAAAGGGCCCTTTCCACTCCCAATCGAGAACACAAAGCCGTCCAGAATTTGGAAATGTACTGGCTTCCTCGATCGGATATTATCTTGTCGGGGAGGCCATGAAGCTTGAAGATATCTCGGGCAAATGTCTCTGCCATCTTAGGGGCAGAAGGAAGTCCAGGAAGAGGAGAAAAATGGGCTAACTTGCTTAGAGAGTCCACAGTAACCATGCTACATGTGCATGACTCAGACTCAGGAAGCTCCACTATGAAGTCCGTGGAGATGAGTCCCCATGGGCGAGTTGGTATCTCCACTTGGGTGAGAAGTCCTAGGGGCTTCCCCGAGGCATATTTGATTCTGGCACAAGTTGGGCAGGTCTTTACGTAGTTGAACACGTCTCTCCTGATGTTGGGCCAAAGAAATGACCTCGAGATAAGTTCCATCGTACCATTTCCGCTTCTGTGTCTGCCTAGACGAGAGTCGTGACACCATTTAAGGATCTTCCGGCGCAACGACCCTTCAGGGATATACCACCTCTTTTTGTAGAAGACCCAACCGTCCTTGATTTGGAAAGGGGAATCAGCTGAAAAAGAGATACGAGGAGCCTCTTGCGCAACAGCAGCTTTGACCTCCTGAAGAAAAGAACTCACCATGGCTAGGTTCCGATTTCTGTGGAACAATGGCTCAGACTTGATAGCTACCGTTTCCAAGTGGGAATCCTTGTGCGACAAAGCGTCAGCCAGACGGTTGAGAGACCCAGGGATGTACGTGATCTGGAAGTCGTACTGCGAAAATAGGTAGGCCCATCTAGCTTGCCTGGAGTTTGAACATTCCATGTCCTGTAAAGCCTTTAGGTTCTTGTGATCGGTGCGAATGAGGAACCGATGGCGGGCACCCATGAGAAGGTGCCTCCATTCCTCACAAGCCAGTTTCATTGCTAACAATTCTTTTTCCAGAAGCGAGTAGTTGAGTTGGCTGGGAGAAAGAGTCTTGGAGAGATAGGCGACAGGATGCTCCACCTTGTTAGAGGACTGAAGCAACACTGCTCCGACAGCTATGGCAGAGGCGTCTGTCTCTAGAATAAATGGAAGAGTTTGGTTGGGATGCTGCAGAATCGGGGCAGAGCAAAAGAGGGTTTTCAGATAACAGAAACTCTTTTCCGCCTCAGTAGACCAGGAAAAAGGATAGGCCGTCTTCTTGAGTAGGCGGGTGATGGGGTATACCACCTCCGAAAAGTTAGGAATGAATCTCCTGTAGTAATTCGAAAGACCCAGGAACCTCTGGACCTCCCGGACGGAGGTCGGGCCGGCCAGTCAAGGATTACTTGTACCTTGTCAGGATCCATGGCGATCCCTCCTTCTGATAGAACATATCCCAGATAATGTACCGATGGTACAGCGAATCTGCATTTCTCCTCCTTGACCAGTAGATTGTTCACCTTAAGACGCTCCAAAACTCGTTGTACTTGTGTTATGTGTTCTCTCATGTTAGGGGAAAAAAACAAGATATCATCTAAATAGATGATGACTGAGATGGAAAGCATGTCGGAGAACATTCGGTCCATAAACCTCTGAAACACCGCTGGGGCGTTTACCAACCCGAACGGCATAACCTTATACTCAAATAGGCCCAGAGGAGTACGAAACGCGGTTTTCCGTTTGTCACCCTTGGCAATCCGCAACAGATGGTATGCGTTGCGAAGATCCAGTTTGGTATAAACTCGAGCACCTTGCACCGCCTCAATAATGTCCGTGATATGGGGCATAGGATACCGGTCACGGACTGTCACTGTATTCAGGCCCCTGTAGTCGATGCAGGGTCTAAGATCGGCGGAATCTCTCTTCTTAATGAAAAACAAAGGGGCTCCTGCTGGAGAATTTGAAGGTTGAATGAGACCATTTTCCATGTTGGTATCCAAGTATCTCCTTAGGACTTATCTCTCGGTTTGGGTGAGAGCGAACATCCGTCCAAATGGAACCAAGGCATTGGGCTCCAGATCGATAGTGCAGTCCTCTGGCCGATGGGGTGGAAGTCTGGCATGGAGGCACTCCTGAAATACCTCAGAGAAGCCAGAGCAGAAAGTGGGTAAAGCATGGATACCAACATGGTTGTTGGGAAACACCTTGACTGGCTGCAGATCAGCTCGACCTTCCAGTGAAAAACAGTTGGTTGCACAATACGGGGAACTGAAACTTATTTGATTTTCGGTCCAGTTGATCAGAGGATTGTGTCGACGGAGCCAGGTAATGCCCAATATGATGGGGAAATGGGCAGCCCTGATAATATCAAAACTTATAACTTCCTTATGTTGGTTAATCGTCAAGGAGAGATCTTCAGTGGTATGGGTGATGGGACCTGAGGACAAAGGTGAACCGTCCACACCTTCCACCTTCTGCCCGGGGAATCCTACGGAGACCCACCTTGTCTGCCCACAGGGTGTCAACGAAGTTTCCTGCCGCGCCACAGTCTAATAGGGCCAGTGTCTCCACCTGATGTTTTCCGAGGTTGAGTTGTACTGGAATGACCATCAGCCTGGAGTCCTCCTTGGATTCAGAGGAGGTCACTGACAGAGAGACATAGGGACGATGAAGATTGCTCGAAGACCCTCGGTCGCTTGTCCCTACTGACGCCGAGGGTAGTCGTTTCCCGACCTCTTATTGGACAGCTCTGTACAGTCTCTGAGAAAGTGTTGATCTGATACGCAGTAGGCACACAGTCCTTTCTCTCTTCTGCGACGTCTTTCAGCTGCGGACAAGGGCGCCCTGGTGGCACCGATCTGCATGGGTTCTTCAGTAACGATGTTAGTAGGGCGACTAGGGAGAACGGGTACAGAGGGGTCTGAGATATGGCCAGGAATCCTTTGCTTCCGACGTTCAACTCGTCTCTATTGAAGGCGATACTCTATATGAAGTGCAGCAGAAAGTAGATCTGAGAAAGTAGGAGAACGAGGAGATCTGGCCAGCTTGTCTTTAATTTCCTCCTTCAGTCCTCTTCTGAAAATGGCATACTGTGCTGCCTCGGGCCATCCTGCTCCGGCTGCTAATGTCTTGAAAGAGGAAATATATGATAAAACGTCTAGTGAGCCTTGCCGGACATCCAACAGATCTTCGCAGGCTGTGAAGGAGAGCTCTGGTCGTTCAAAGGTCTGCTTGAGAAGATTCTGAAACCCCGAATAGTCCTGCAAAATGGCGTTTCCACTAGTCACCAATGGGGTGGCCCAGGATAGAGCGTTTCCAGTCATGTTGGATATTAGGAAACCCACCCGGGTCTGATCTGTAGCAAAGGTACGAAGTCTGAATGTGAAATGAACCAGGCTTGCTTCAAGAAACTCCTTCACCTTCTTGGGGGAGCCATCAAACTTCCCAGAGGACAGTGCCATGGGTGGCAATTCCGAGGGAGTCGGTTCCCTGGCCGCAACCATTTGTTTAAGCAAAGCATTCTCAGTCTTGACCCCTTGTAGCTCCTGGGACATAGCCTGAAAAGCCTTCCACAGCTCTTGGACTTGTTCCTCAGCTTACATCGTGATACACTTAGGCGTTGCAATCTGTGACTTGACGAGTACCCTTGGCTGAGTTTCCCCTGTACCCACGTTCTCCTCACCTGAGCTTTCCGAGTCAATTGTTTCTTGCAGTCCTCGACGTGCCAGGTAGTCTCTCTCCTTTTTCTGGTGCGTGGGCTTGTCACGGAGAGAAGCCACTGTGGCCGCTGGGTGAGAACAGCGGCACAGTGACCTCCTTTCCGGGACCAAGCCGGAAAATGCAGGGAAAAACCCGCAGAGGGGAAAAAACCCTGATAAGAGGTGCCAAGACTTGTCTGTGAAGGCCAGTTGTTCCCAGATGAAAAAGAAGGATGCGAAGGATCTCCAACAACTGAAGGGTGGCCAATAATGTCCAAGTCCAACAATAGCAGTAGGCCTGAAGCGCAGGCAGAGAAGGCAGCAGCAGAGGGGGCTGTAGTGGAGGTCGATAATGTTCCAGGAAAGTACTGCGGAGGAGCACGGAAGGAACCCCCACGCTGACTGGACCAAAAAGAGCCAGGTAAGAGAACAGGAGAGAGAGAGAGAGAGAGAGAGAGAGAGAGCGAGCGAGAGACCGCCGGAGAAAAAAGGCACAGCTAGCGCCGCCCAGGGAAGGCGGCGAAGAGAAATGGGAAAACAAAGTACGGTGTTCTGAAAGGCCGGAACGCCGGAGAAAAGTATCCAAGGGAAGTAACCCCTGAGAAATTCCAAAGCGAGGTGCAGAGGAAGAGCGAAGGACCCAGAGTCGAAAAAGTAAACAACAGAGGGAGGGTTGCAACGCAACGACCTGCCGGGATTCGGGGATTTAAATACTCCCGGCAGCGTTGCGTCCCGCGTTCGGAGCTGCGGAGCGAACACAGAAAAAGGACTAAAGTAATCCTCCTCTGCGTCCTCTCAAACTCCAACGCGGAAGAAATCGCCAGTCGCGGTGATAGTCGCGACTGCGAGTGACAGATACGACATCCCGGCCGACTGCAGAGAGGTTCTTGCAAAGGTCAGGGCATCCTCAACTCTCAAGTGCTACAGACATAAATGGAAGAGGTTCTCTGTCTGGTGCCGTGCACAGAAGATTAACCCTCTGCGGATTACGGCCCCTCAAGTATTGCCGTACCTACTGTCCTTGGCCAAGGCTGGCCTATCGCATGCTTCCATCAAGGTGCATCTGGCTGCCGTCTCACGTTACACCAGAACTACAGGACGGGCGTCCTTGTGGTCTCATCGGCTGGTGAAGGAATTTATGAAAGGACTGTTCCGATCGTTCCTGCCGGTGAAGGCCCCTGCCCCGGCGTGGGAGCTCAACGTGGTGCTGACTAGGCTCATGGGGGGCCCCATTCGAGCCTATGCATTCAGTGCCGTTGAAGTTTCTGTCATGGAAGACAGCATTCCTCGTGGCCATCACCTCTGCATGACGAGTGGGAGAGATCCAGGCCCTATCTTGCAAGCCTCCATACTTGACTTTTCACGACATGAGGGTGGTGCTGAGGGCGCACCCCTCCTTCATGCCCAAGGTGCCGTCGGACTTCCACCTCAACGAGCCCTTGGTGTTGCCAGTTTTCTTCTCGTCGCCTTCGTCGCCGGCTGAGAGGACTCTGCACTCGCTAGATGTAGCTAGAGCGCTGAAGTTCTACGTGGACCGCACGAAGAGTTTTCGGAAGACATCACAGCTATTTGTGAACTTTGGACCTGTGAATCAAGGGAAGGCTCTCTCGAAGACTTCCATTTCCAGATGGCTCTCCGGCTGCATCATGCACTGTCACCGGTTGGCAAACCGACCGTTGCCAGGCCGTCCGAGAGCCCATTCGACCAGAACGATCGCTGCTACCACGACGTTCCTGTCTGGTGTGCCCCTGCTCAACATCTGCAGGGCTGGTACGTGGAAGTCGATGCACACCTTCACGAGATTCTACTGCGTCGACCGGGTTTCCAGGGAGGAGTCCAGAGTCGGCCAGGCAGTGCTGCGCAACCTGTTCGCCTAAGGTGAGCCTGGTGAGGAGGTAAGAGTTGCTTAATGTTCAGTTGTTGTATTGCTTGATATTGAGCCTTTTGCCACCTCCCGTGGTTGTGCATGTGTATACTGCTATGTATTCTTATATTCATGAGCATGTGAATCCATGCCAGACCCCATGCTGGAGAAGAAATACGTTACTTACCTGTAACTGTTGTTCTCCAGCATGGGTCTGGCATGGATTCACATGCGAACCCTCCCGCCTACCCTTCTGCGGCTCTTCACTTGGTCATACTGCCACTTTACGTGCTACCAAATCTGAGGATGGCTGCCAGGGGCGGGGCTTAGGGAGAGGGCAGTCATTGGCTGGGGGCAGTATGACCCAGAGACCAGTGATTGGTTACTACTAAGAAAGACAGATCAGAAACGAAACTGATACTGATTTTTTTCTATACCGAGGATTCCCGGCCTGACGACGGGGAATATTCATGAGCATGTGAATCCATGCCAGACCCATGCTGGAGAACAACAGTTACAGGTAAGTAACTTGTTCCTTAGGGACGGCAAAGAAGCCATGTGTGAGTCCCTTCATTCTGGATTGGATTCTGCAGATAGCATCAGCAGGTCCATGGCTACCAGCACAGTGATGCGCAGATTTGCGTGGTTGCGGAAGTCTGGTGTAACACCTGATGTGCAGGCTAGCCTTCTCAACGTGCCCTTTGATGGGTCTCATCTTTTTGGCAGGAAGGATGACGAGAGCCTTGGGAAGTTGCAGACCTCGAAGGCAGTGGCCAAATCTTAAGGTTATGCTGTTAGGCAACCTCAGCTTTTTCGTCCTAGTGGACAACCTTGGAGGGGTAGATCTTTTCGCTACTACTCCTCATTTTAAAGGGCAAGAGGAATGGCCAGTCGGAGAGGCTAAAGAAAATGTCCTCGTTCTGGACGAGGTAGAGGTGCCAACCCAGGTCAAACAGCAGCCTCTTTACCATCAGCCTCTGCAACAGCTGCTACAAAACCACTCTGAGGTCTTGAGTCACAGCTCACCAGTGGGGGGCAGCCTGTCTCTGCATCTAGAAGAATGGCGAGACATTACTTCAGATGCTTGGGCTCTGGAAACCATAGCCCACGGTTGCTGCCTTGCATTGATAAAGAAGCCTCAGAAGAATACACCGGGGAAACACTCTTTGAGGATTCCGGATCCGCTCCTTGTGCAGAAAATGGTAACCCTGCTATAGAACGGTGCTATAGAACCGGTACCTGTGGCGGAGAGGAACAAGGGTTGGTATTCCTCATATTTTTTTATCCCCAAAAAGGACTGGGGACTGAGACCCACCTTGGACTTGAGATACTTGAACAAGTTCCTGATGAAGGACAAGTTCAAGATGATCACTCTTTCTCAGATCCTTCAGGCCCTCCAACTTCAGGATTAGTTGGTGCCATTGGGCCTTCAGGGTGCTTATTTTCATGTGGCAATCCATCTCAAGAACAGAAAATACCTGAGGTTCGTGGTTGCCGGCTCACACTATCAATTTCGAGTCCTGCCATTCGGGCTCACCTCCGCCCCAAGGGTTTTCACCAAAGTGATGGCGGTGGTGGCAGGGAGTCTAAAGCGAGGGGGGATTCACTTCTACCCCTACCTGGATGATTGGCTGATCAGTCTCACGAAAAAGCCTGGGATCATCTCAATGTTACCTGCCACTCTCTTCACAGACTGGGCTCCTTCCTTAATTACAAGAAGTCCCATATAACACCTTCCCAAAAGCTCCAATACATCAGAGCTGTGAAAGATACATCCTCGGGAAAGAGCTTGCCACCTGAGGTAAGGGCTCAAGACATTTTCCAGATGGTAACCAAGTTTCAGAGTGCCCAAAGTCTTCCGTCCTTTGATTTTTTGAGGTTGCTCCGCCTCATGGCATCCTGCACTTTTCTGGTGCCTGAGGCCCGCCTGATAATGAGATCCCTTCAATCGGCTCTCAGAACACGATGGTCCCAATTCTCAGGAAAGATGTCGGACCGACTTTGGATTCCAGCCAGAGTCTCACAGGTTCTCCTGTGGTGGGCCTGCGAGGAAAACATTCTAAAGGGAGATCCCTTTTGGCAACCATGGCCGGAGATTACAGTGGTGACAAACGCCTCACTCACGGGGTGGGGAGCCCACGCCAACGATCTGACAGTCAGCGGTCGTTGGTCTCCATCAAAGTCCAAAGTACATATCAATCTTTTGGAGCTGAGGGCATTCAGACTAGCGCTGAAGCCCTTCCTGCCCTCTGTACGGGGAAAAAATGTCCTGATACTGACGGACAACACAGTGGCCATGTAGTACCTTAACAAGAGAGAAGGTGTAGGGTCACTAACACAGTGCAGAGAGGCAATGCAGCTCTGGTATTAGGCAATTCAAGAAGGAATCTCCATATTGGCAGTTCACCTAGCCGGGGAGAACACATCGGCGGACGCTATGAGCAGGCAGAGCACAGTCTCCCACGAGTGGGAACAAGCTCGGGAAGTCCTTCAAGAGATCTTCGCCCTTAGGGGAACCCCGGAGGTGGATCTGTTCATGACCGGTCTTAACCGAAAGTGCGAGCAGTACTGTTCAAGGAAATTTCCTCCAAGAGGTGGTCTCGGGGAGACGCGTTCATGGTTGACTGGGAGTTTCCACTACTGTACTCCTTTCCTCCAGTCCCCGTCATTCTTCATGTGATCAGGAGGTTCATAAGATTAAGGAAACACATGATCCGAATTGCCCCGGATTGGGCCAGTAGAATGTGGTATCCGGACCTTCTGGACTGTCCATCCGTCCTCCGATGTGTCTTCCACAAAGAGAGGACTTCTCTCGCGTGAGGAGGGTCAGGTTCTCTAGCCAGAGGTCATGACTCTCAACCTTCACGCTTGGTTTCTGAAAGGCTGAGATGAACAAGTTACTCTCTTACCTGATAACATTGTTTCGATGGGATGGTCCGACGACTTATTCCATATCTATGACAGGTAATGTCCACAGCTGTGCTGCTTCGGAAAATTTTCGGCGTCTGCGTCCTGCATCGATGACGTTGATCCGCCGTCCCCGAGGACCTCCTCCGACGGCCGACGTCACCCGATGTGATAAGTAAGACGCACGACGCCCATAGCCTCAATTGTAGTTTTTTCCCCCAGAACGTGTGACACCAGTTTTCTGCTAGTCAGGCACACAAGGCCTTGCGGAACGCAAGCTGCAATCACATAAGAAATTCTGCAGCGGGGAAGGTAGGGAGGGAGCGATATGGAATACGTCGTCGGACCATCCCATCGAAAGAACATTACCAGGTAAGAGAGTAACTTGTTCTTCGAGGGGATTGGGTCCTCCGACATATTCCATATCTATGACAGACTCCCAAAACAGTACCAAGCAAGGAGGAGGGAAAAGAATTTAGAACACAAATTTAGCATGCCCAATCAAATTGCGGAATAAAGGACTGCCTTCCCAAAGGCCAGATCCTGCCCTCGGATGGAATCGAGGGAGTAGTGACGTACAAAAGTATGTACCGAAGCCCAGGTGGCTGCATCACAGATGTGATGAATAGGAACACCCCTCTGCAGGGCAGTAGACGCAGCCACACCCCTGGTAGAATGGGCCCGCAAGCCAGCGGTAACACTCGCAGATAGCTAAAATAATCCAACGAGACAAAGTCTGTTTCGTCACCGCTTGTCCCAAACGCTTTCCAGCGTAACCAATGAAAAGTTGATAGTCCACTCTGACCCAGGACATGCGCGAAATATAAAAGCTCAACGCTCTCCTAGGATCAAGCCTATGGAGCCTCTCCTCTTCCTTACCAGGATGTCGAGGAGGATAAAATGCTGGAAGAACCCCCTTCTCGCTCAAATGAAAATTCCGAAACCACCTTCGGAAGCAAGGAAGGACGAACTCGAAAGACAACCCTGTCCTTATGAAACACAGTGAAGGGTGGCTTAACTGAAAGTGCCTGTAACTCACTCAATCTGCGAGCGGAAGTAACCGCAACCAAAAAAACATTTTTAAAAGTTAACAGTCTCAAAGGGCAAGAATGCAAAGGCTCAAACGGAGCACCCATAAGAAACTTAACAACAAGATTCAAATACCAACCGGGCACCAGAAAAGGTGACGGAGGGAACACATTAGTGAGCCCTTTCAAAAACTGAGAAATTAAAGGAATCTCAAAATAGGAACATTCTTCAGACGAGCGCTTAAATATGGACAGCGCCGCCAGGTAACCTTTAATGGTACCCACTTGCAAGCCCCTGTGGGCCAAGGAAAGCAAAAAAGACAGAACCATGGGAATGTCACACTCAAAAGGATCCACATTCTTAACTCTGCACCAGTCGCAGAACTTACGGCAACGGTACAGAGACTTTGTTGCTGGCCGTCTGGCCGAGAGCAACACCTCCAACACTTCTTCAGGGAGGTCCCAATCCTTATACCTCAACCTTTCAGAAGACAAGCGTGAAGGTTGAGGGATCTGACCCCTGGATGGAGAACCTGACCCCCCTCCCGTGAGAGCAGATCGTCTCGGTACGGAAGACGACGTGGAGGGCAGATGGACAAGTCGAGATGGTCCGGGTACCACGTCCTCCGGGCCCACGCCGGAGCAATGAGGATCATCCGGGAACCGAACCTCCGTAACCTTCGCAGTACTTGCGGGATGACGAGTGTTAGGGAGAATTCTCTGTTTAGGCTGAATTTCCTAACCTAGTGAGTCCCCCAGCAGCTTTGCTGGATTTTTGGGGTTTATTTTTTTCTCCTGCCAAGAGTGAGATTCTTTTACCCTCACTCTTGGGCATGATTTGAGTGTGTTTCTTTGAATCTAGATGTGTTTAATGGGCTATGGGGTCTTTTACTCCATAGGGCTTCATGTGTTTTTGGGATGTGTGTTACACAGCACCCTCAGTGTAGTGACACAGTGGTGTCATAGTGACCCCCCAGTATAGACTCCATACCTTGGGACTGACTACTGTCTCCCAGGGCATGTAAAGTCACCATTGACTTTACTTGTCTTAAATTCTGAACAGAACCAGTACAAACCATCATATTGTGGACGTACTGGCTGGGGCAATTCAATTGCCCCGGGGTCTGTTAGTCGAGGGGGCACGTCTCCGTCCCCCCTGATCGAGTTTTGGCTGGTGGCAGTGGATACTACTTTTTATATTCAACCGCAAATATTTTCCTATGGGATTTCCCATTGTTTTAGGCTACTACCTTTATTTAATTATTTACGGTAGCCTCGAACATACCGCCGGTTCATTTAATTAATATTACTTCTCCGGTTGGTATTTTTTGCCAAAACTTGATTCTAAAATGGCGTTTGTGTTCTCTTCTGTGACTCCAACCCAAGTCGAGCCCTTTGTTCCATTTTTTGGCGGGCTTCTCCACAGAAGCCCTCCAAAGTGCTGCCACTCTGTCTGGGGCACTAAGAGGGGTGGAGGGGAATTTAGGCACCCTGGACTGAGTTGCCTAGGCAACTCAAGTCGCACTCCGTCCTGATTGGCCCAAGTGGTGAGCCGGCCGGCTCACCACTTAGCATGTTTGAGTGACAGCTAGGCTGAGTGAATGGGGGTTTTCTGCATAAAAGCAGGGCTTTGGGGACTGGAACTTCAGAAGTCGCCACAGGACCTAAGAATCCGACGAGGCAGAAGCTGAGCCGATCTGCCACGACACCACCACCGGTGGAGCCCTGCTGGACCCTCTCACCACTTTTCCCAACGACAGAGGAGATCTCCCGCCGGAGAGTCTTCTTCCTTTGACTGGTGGGGATAACCAGTTTCACCGTCTTTTCCCCTTCCCGACATACCTCGTGGCCGCCTTGCCTGTGCCAAGCACCCCGGCAACCGGGATACCATGTTTTACCGCGAACAAAGGTACCACCTTTAACCAGAAAACTCTGCGGCTGGTTTCTTCCCTGGTAGTGCAACGACCTTCATCTTTCCTCCAAGTCGAGATCTTCTCTTCCCCTGGACGACGACGCGACTTGCACCCACTGCCAGGAACAACTGCCACCGCTGGAGGATCCTTCCCACTTAAGGTACCGTGTCCCGCCCGGCTTCCCTTGCTACCGACTGTACGGGGTAGATTTAGCCCCCGGCTTTCGAACCTGGGTTAGCCTGGGACACCCTTGCTAAACTTTCCTAAAGCCTCTCCAACCTCTTTTTGAACCCTCTGCAGGATTTTCAAAGCCTAGTGTAACTGTTTGATCTTGGGCGCATTTGTGCTCTGATCTCTCTAAGAGTGGGCCCATCCTTTGGACTTTGGCTCACCAGTGACTTTTGCTCTTCTGCCTTGCTAACAATGTTCCTGAATCTTTGGTGTACCTTTCCATATTCTGTCTTTTTCCCCTCCCTTTCTCACAAACTTATTGGAGTGGCATTGAGTTAAGCGCTCACCTCTGTATGAAAATAAGTGGTGTTTTACTGTGACTTATCTGATAAGGAAGAAGGGGTGTATATATTACTGTCATGATCTCTGCTTCCAAAAGGTCAGGGTTTTCCCAACTCCCTTGGAAGCAGATCCATAACCCAGGTTCCGAGTGCCAACCAGTCCCAATTGGGACCTTTTGGACCCAGTCCTGGCGCCAGTGGCACCAGGCTCATAAATATGCCCAGTCCCAGCGCTGGAAGCGCCGGGCTCATAATGCTTGGGTGGACTTACCTGCAGCAGACCATGCTGCTTACTTGCCTGCCAGTTGAGCCTCTGATCCTCTTCTGTTTGGAACTACTTTTCCTGTTGGGTGGGGCTGGAGCCACTCCCTAAATTCAGAACACTGGAACTCTTCTGGAAGGCAGGAACTCTTTTTTTACCAGGAACTCTTTTCTTACTTAGGCGTGGCTGTGGAAGGAGACACCTAAGCACTACAGGAGGCTATTTAAACCACACCCGGTGGATAAATCTTGCTTTGCGTTATTCTGCACCCTCTGCAGCAGAACGCTCATCGTGTCTTCTGCATCCGGTCCTGGGCCTAAGGAAAAAGGCTTACCATCCTGAATCCAGTCTTCAGCAACACCTATAAAGACAAGAAAGAACAGGTTAGCATTCCGGCATCTGAAAGGCAAAGGCTTACCTACTCTTCGTGCGCTCCGGAGGTCTTCACACTGCATTCCGGCATCTGAAAGACAAAAGCTTACCAACTCTTCGCACGCTCCGGAGGCCGTCGGCGCTGCATCTCGCATCTGAAAGACAAAACAAGGTGCGTTTAAAGACATTGGGGAACTTTAATACTCACGTGCCATTACTCCTTTCCACATCTAACCCAGTGGGTATCCCGGCACCCTGCAGCCGCTCCGAACTTGTACCTGCAAAATAAAAAGACAGTTAGAGCGCTTTGTGAAGCTGGCAACAAGCGCTTACTTACGTGCTTCCAGGCGCTTCTATTCATCACACGGGCTCCATATTCAACTCACTTCAGCCCGTCATCCGCCATCGCCGGAACCCTGCAAAACAAGAGACATCATTATTAAAGACTTTAAAGACATTTGAGTTACTCGAAACTTACCGTTCGTGCAGTAAACGACGGACAGCAGTCCTCTGAAGTCAAGAGGCCTGCGCTACCTATCCAGTGAAGAAACTGGCTACAGCACCCTGCCCCGAGGCAGATGGAGAGCTCGGCATTCACTTACCTAAGGTGAGAGCGTTAACCTGTGGGGGTCTACAGGAGAGGAGAAGAGGAAAGAGATACGGACACCCCAATAACCCCAGTTCATTAACCCCGTATTTTCTATCTGCAGACATCTTACTCTGCACGTCAGGCATACAGGGCACAGAGGTCCAGCCCAAAGAGCCAATCGGGTGCTGCACATCACCTTTGAAGATACGGTAGTCGCCCAGTCAAGACCGACGCCTCTGCGAGAATCAGGTGAGCGTTACAATTACAATAGTAACTGTGTTTAGAATATTTTACAATAAGAGTGCTGGAGTGTTTCAAACAGTGTGTTTTTAAATAAATAATTATATACTTTGATACCAAAGCTCTGGTCAGTGTTTGCTTGTATTAGTGTGTCTGAGTGCCTATTATGTATACTTTGCATACTGCCTAACTCTTCTTGAGAGAAGTCTGACTGCTCAGCCACAGCTACCAGGTAAATCTGGGTGATACGGACTGCTACCAAGTGGGTTTACTGCCAACACCTGTAGTCTTAAATCTTTTGCAGTGTTCCCTAAGGGAACTGCACAGGTTTGTGCCTAACACCGGGGACTGGAGGAAACGCGTACAGCAGTGGGAATGCCCACTCCACCACGAACGCGTCTCCTAAGGCTCCTTTTGGAGGAAATTCCCGCGAGCAGAACCTTTCGCACTTCCGGTTGAAACTGGAGGCGAAGAGATCCACTTGAGGGGTCCCCCAAAGGGCGAAGATCTCCAGGAGAATCTCCTGAGCCAGCTCCCACTTGTGAGAGATCGTGCTCTGCCTGCTCAGAGCGTCCGCCGTCTTGTTGTCGTCTCCGGCCAGATGAACAGCCGAGATCGAAACTTCCTGCTGGATGGCCCAGAACTCGAGCTGCATCGCCTCCCTGCACAGAGGAAGTGACCTTGCCGCCCCCTTTTTGTTGAGGTAGTGCATGGCCACCGTGTTGTCCGTTAGGATCAGGACACTCTTTCCTCGCACAGTCGGCAGAAAAGCCTTCAGGGCTAGCCTAACGGCCCTCAGCTCCAACAGATTGATATGGAGTCTGGACTCCGACGAAGACCAACGACCCCTGACTGTCTGCTCATTGGCATGAGCTCCCCATCCCGTGAGGGATGTGTCCGTCACGATCGTCACCTCCGGCCAGGGAAGCCAAAACGGGGCCCCCTTAATCAGATTGCCTTCGACGGCCCACTACAGAAGGTCCTGGGCGACCGAGGGCGGCACCTGAATAGTGTCCGACATCCTGCCGGAAGATTGGGACCACTGCATCTTGAATGCCCACTGCAAAGATCTCCTCCGCAGACGAGCCTCTGGCACCAGAAGAATGCAGGATGCCATGAGGCCGAGCAACCTCAAGAACTCGAACGCCGGGAGCGTCTGGGCGCCAACTTGAAACTTGTGCACCATCTGCTGAATGTGAAGAGCCCTCACCTGGGGAGGAAAACACAGCCCCAGGGATGTGTCGAGCACTGCTCCGATGTACTGGAGCCGCTGTGTTGGCGTCAAATGGGACTTCTTTAAATTGAGGGAGTAGCCCAGCTTGTGAAGGGAGTGGCAGGTGACGGACAGATGATCAAGGACTTGCTCGGGAGAGCTCCCCCTGATCAACCAATCGTCCAGGTAGGGGTGGACGTTAATCCCCCCTTTCCTGAGATGCGCTGCCACCACCACCATGAGCTTGGTGAAAACCCTCGGGCAGAGGTCAATCCGAACGGCAGGACCCGAAACTGAAAGTGCGAGTCGCCAACCGCGAACCTCAGGTACTTCTTGTGCTTGGGATGGATCGGCACATGGAAGTAAGCGGCCTTGAGGTTGAGAGACACCAACCAGTCCTGAAGTTGAAGGGCCTGGAGGACTTGAGAGAGAGTAACCATCTTGAACTTGTCCTTCCTGAGGAGTTTGTTCAAACCGTGCAATTCCATGATGGGTCTCAATCCCCCGTCTTTCTTCGCAATTAAAAAATAAGGCGAATACCATCCCTTGTTCCTCTCCGCTACAGGCACCAGTTCTTTGGCGCCTTTCTCCAGAAGGGCTTGAATTTCCTGCGCAAGGAGCGTATCTGGACTCTTCAAAGAGAGGTTCCCAGGTGGATTGTCGCGAGGCCTCTGCCGAAACGGAAGACAGTAGCCGTGGGTTATGATCTCCAGAACCCACACATCTGAAGTAATGGCACGCCACTCTACAAGATGCTGCGCCAGCCTTCCCCCAACCGGCAAACCATGGGACCTGGCCTCATGACTGAGTGGTAGTGGCTGCGGCGTTACGTGAGGGCAAAGAGGCAACTGCCCGAGCGGCCTTGGCACCTCGAGTATCCTGTTTTCCACCTCTGGCACTCTTACGGTGGCCTCTTTGACTGACAGCTCCTCTCGCTTTACTGAAGGACGAGTAATAGCAAAAGGAACCACCCCTCCATTGTTGTCCCCTAGGACGAAAAGGCGGAGGTTGTCGAACTGCAGCGCCCAACGACTTTGCTGCAGCTTTGGAGGTCTGCAACCTCTCAAGGCTCTCGTCAGCCTTGCTGCCAAAAAGATGTTCACCATCAAAGGGCATGTTGAGGAGCCGGGACTGCACATCAGGAGCGAACCGCGACTTCCGCAACCACGCACACCTGCATATTACGGTGCTCTCCGCTATGGACCGGCTGACACAATCTGCCATGTCCAAACTCGACTGAACTGCCTCACACATGGCATCCTTGCCATCCTGAAGCATAGCAAGGAAACCATCCCGTTAGTCCCCTTCTGGAATATGTTCAGTCGCTAATGCAACACAGTTCCACAGAGTGTTTGTGAAACGAGACAAGGCACATACGGAGTAGCCCGCCTGAAGCGCCATACCCCCTGAAGAAAACACTTTCTTCGCCCAGCCATCAAAATGTTTGCCATCCCTATCCAGAGGGATGGTAGGATACGACGCCTGCTTTGCCGGGGCCGTAGCTGCCCGCACCACCAAACTCTCCGGAGTTCAGGGGTCGCTACTGGCTGGACGGTATTTTCGCAACAAAGACTTGCCCACTGCCGGGAGACTCTCCGGAGCAGTCCAAAAGGCCGCCACCCTTCTCTGCAGAGCCATATGAAACGGCAGTACCGGGTCAGTGGGGGGACCAAGATCAAGGATGTCCGTGAGATCATCCTGAACAAACTCCCCTGGGGGAGCCGACCATCCCAAGTACTCAGTGACCCGAGACATAAGGCGCCAGTACGAAGAATCGGCATGAGTGCCAGGCTCCGGCCTGCAAAACTCCACCTCCGGAGAGGTGTCCAGTCCACTGGCATCATGCAGTGACTGCCTCAGGTCATCAAATTGGCTATGGCCCGAGAGAAGCTCATCAGGCACCGTAACCGGAACCAAGCCCTCATCAGAGCCCTCATCACCCTCTGAAACGTACTCCAGGCGGTGAGAGGAAGACCCCTGGGGACCAAAGCTATGCCTGACCTTAGCCAGAGCCTTTCTAGGGGCTACCGCCGTGCCACGGGGCCCCTCCGACACCACCACCTCGAAAGGCGTTGAGGGCGCCGAACGAGCCGGCGCCGGCATCAAGAGAATCTGCGTCGACGTCAGTCACAGCACCGCCAGCACTGGCAGCGTCGACACAGGCCTCGAAGCCAGGGCTTCGAGCGTGTCCTTCGACGACCTAGGCGCCGACAGCGACGACGACCCCCTCGAAAGCAGAGCCTCGAGAGAGGTCGTCGACGACCTCGTCGCCACAGGCGTCGGCGTCGTCCTCGAAGATGGCATAGGATCACGCGGTCTCGAACGCGTCGAGGACCGGGACCTGGAACGGGCCTGGCGAGAACTGTTACCCTTGTCCGAGCGGGACCTCTAGCGCGAACCGTGCCGACCACCCGAGCCAGAAGGCGTGCGAGCGGTGTCTCTCGACCGATCACGCCCGACCCCGCTCGGAGGCGGAGACAGACCGGTGCCCTGCGATTCAAGAATCGCCAACATCTACTTCCCGAGGGAAGCACATTCCTCCGGTGTCGCTTGCATTGTGGGATAAGCGACCCGCCGATGGGAGGAGTCCTCGGAAGAGGACGGGGAAGGCGACCGATGCCGGCGCTTCCGGGAATGCCTCGAAGAGGTAGAAGAGTGGCGAGACCGACTCCTGGAAGGAGACCCACTGGACCTCCGACGATGACACGGAGAATCGCCTCTCGAATCATCCGTCGAAAGCCCCGCAGACTTCGAATTCCTGGGCTTAGTGTTAGGCAGAAACCTGTGCAGTTCCCTCTGGGACCACTGCAAAAGATTTTGGACTACAGGTGTTTGGCAGTAAACCCACTTGGTAGCAGTCTGTACCACACAGATTCACTTGGTAGCTGTGGCTGAGCAGTCCGACTTCCCTCAAGAAGAGTTAGGCAGTATACAGAGTATTCACAATAGGTCGAGAGAACACAGTAGAACAAGTAAACACTGACCAGGGCTTGGTGTAAAAGAGAGATAATTATTTATTTAAAACCACATCTAGAAAAACACACAGGCACTAATAGTAAGCAATTCAAAAACACGGTCACTTAAAGATATACACTCCCTTAAAAGAATATTAGACAAGTCTTAAGTAAAGCTCCACTTATTTTCAGACAGCGGTGAGCGCTTAACGTAGATGGCACTCTAATAGTTTGTTTTAAAAAGGGAGAGAATAGCAGAGAATACGTTTAAACAGATCCCAACACTTTTACCAGAACATGACAAGGGAGGAAAGGCAAAGTAAAACCGTGAAGTTAGAGTTCAAGAGGCCGGACCCACTTTCAGAGGATCCAAACGAAATGTGTCCAAGGTCACACGGTTGCAGTGCACAAAAGTCTTGTAAAGGTTCAAAAAAGGAGTTGGACCAACGAAAGGGACCAGTTAGAGGGTCAAGGCGGCCAGCCCAGTCCAGAAGGTTAAGGGGTTATTATTACCTTGTAGCAATCTTTAGAAAGGGAGGCCTGGCGGACACGGTACCTTAAAATGGTGAGAATGCTCCAGCGGGGGCAGTTGTTCCTGGCAGCGGATGCAAGACGGTGCTACATCCGGGGGAAGAGAGGATCTCGCCGTGGAGGAAGACAGAAGTCCGTTGCACTGCCAGGGAAGAAACCAGCCGCAGAGTTTCCCAGGTACAAGGAGCAGTCCGGTGCTTCGCGGTTCAGTGGTGAGTGGCTATCCGGCCGCCTGGGTGCTTGGCACGGGCAGTTCGACAACAAACCGGGCTGGGGTGCGAAGAAGGAAAGGTAAACTGGTTGTGCCCACCAGTCAGGGGAAGAAGCCTCTCCAGCCGGGAGATCTTCTCTGTCGTCGTGAAGTGGTGAGTCGATTCTGCAGGGCTCCACCGGTGGTGTCGTCGTGGTAGGTCGGCTCAGCTTCTCCCTCGTCGGATTCTCAGGTCCTGTGGCGACTTCTGAAGTTCCAGTCCCCAAAGCCCTGCTTTTATGCAGAAAACCCCCATTCACTCAGCCTAGCTGTCAATCAAACATGCTAAGTGGTGAGCCGGCCGGCTCACCACTTGGGCCAATCACACAAGAGTGCGACTTGAGTTACCAAGCTAACTCAGTCCAGGGTGCCTAAACCCCCTCCCACACCTCCTGTGGTACCCAGACAGAGTGGCACCCCTTTTGGAGGCTTCTGTGGAGAAGCCCGCCAAAAAGTGGAACAAAGGGCTCGACTTGGGTTGGAGTCACTGAAGAGAACACAAACGCCATTTTAGAATCGAGCCTTGGCAAAAAAATACCAACCGGAGAATTTATATGAATTAAATAAACCGGCGGTATGTTCGAGGATATGAGAATTAAATAATTAAAGTTGGTAGCCTCGAACAATGGGAAAATCCCATAGGAAAATATTTGCGGTTGAATATAAAAAGTAGTATCCACTGCCACCAGCCAAAACTCGATCAGGGGGGATGGAGACGTGCCCCCTCGACTAACAGACCCTGGGGCAATCGAATTGCCCCGACCAGTACGTCTACAATGTGATGGTTTGTACTGGTTTCTGTTAATAATTTGGGACTAGTAAAGCCAATGGTGACTTTACATGCCCTGGGAGACAGTAGTCAGTCCCAGGGTATGGAGTCTATGGTTGGGTGTCACTATGACACCCCTGTGTTACTGCACGGAGGGTGCTGTGTAACACACACAGGAAAAACACGAGACCCTATGGAGTAAAGGACCCCATAGCCCATAAAACACATTACTAGTCAAAGGAATACCATAAATCATGTCCAAGAGTGGGAGAAAGAGTCTCACTCTTGGCAGGAGGAAAAAAACAAACTCCAGAAATCCAGCAAAGCTGCTGGGGGACTCACTAGGTTAGGAAATTCAGCCTAAAGAGAGAATTCTCCCTAACACTTAGACACCCTACCTACTGACAACTTCTTCTTGCGCTCCCACAAGGCCTTGGCCGTGAGCGACTGGCAGTCGACACAGTCGTCCGTGTCGTGGGCCTCCCCAAGGCACCAGAGGCAGGCGTCGTGCGAGTCCGTTACCGACATCTTGGACCCACAGTCCCCGCATTTCTTGAAGCCCGGACGCGGGTTTGAAGACGAGGTAGACATCGTTCACGAACAGGTTTTCACAAAAACCGAACAAGTTCAAAGAACCGAGACGAATACAACAAACTCCAAAGAGTCGAGGCGTACCGAGATTCACGAAGCGAACACGTTCGCGGAAAAAACGGAACTGAGGCTACAGGCGTCATGCGTCCTACTTATCACATCGGGTGACGTCGGCCGTCGGAGGAGGTCCTTGGGGACGGCGCATCGACGTCATCAACGCAGGACGCAGACGCCGAAAATTTTCCAAAGCAGCACAGCTGTTGACATTACCTGTCATAGATATGGAATACGTCGGAGGACCCAATCCCCTCGAAACAAGGATTGGGACCTCCCAGGTGACGTAATGGAGGTGTTGCTTTCAACCAGCAGCAAAATCTCTGTACTGTTGCCGTTGGAATAAGATTTGCAACTGGTGCAGAGAAAAGAATGTTGATCCCTTTCAGTGTAAAACTCTGGATGTTTTATCCTTTTTGCTTTCATTAGCAAATAAGGGCCTTCGGGTTGGCACCATTAAGGGCTGTTTGGCAGGGCTGACAATCTTTAAGCGCTCGTCAGGAGAATGTTCTTTTTTCAAGATCCCACTGGTGACTGAATTTGTAAAAGTGCTCACTAATGTGTTCCCTCCATCTCCTTTTCAGGTTCCGGTATGGGACCTTTACCTGGTTTTAAAATTCCTGATGTGTGCACCATTTGAACCTTTGCACACATGTCCCTCTAGGTTGTTAACCTTTGAGGCAATACTATTGGTAGCTCTAACATCAGCCTGTAGAGTGAGGGAGTTGCAGGCACTTTCATCCAAGCCACCCTTTACCATATTCCACAAGGATAAGGATGTTTTAAGAGTAAAACCCTCCTTACCAAAGGTAGTTTCGGATTTTCATTTGTCAGAAAATTGTTCTGCCTTCCTTCTATCCTCCACCTCATCCTAGTAAGAAAGAGGGAAGGCTTCATAGGCTGGACCCTAGGAGAGCGTTACGTTTTTACATCTCCAGAATGTCAAAGTTGAGAGCGGACGACCAACCTTTTATAGGATACACAGGACCCAGATTATGCCAGACTGTTTCCAAACAGACCGTGTCTAGATAGATAATTATTACCATATCTGAATGCTACAGGTTAGCAGGCAAAGTCCCTCCTGAAGGTTTGGATGCTCATTCCACCAGGGGCATGGCTACATCTACAGCCCTTCAAAGGGGCGTTCCTAGTAAGAATATCTGCGATGCTGCAACGTGGTCAGCAACACACACGTTTACAAAGCATTATTCTCTGGATGCTTCCCATTCTCAAGACGTTGCCTTTGGAAAGGCAGTGCTTTACTCTGACCTGGAAAATCCTTAATATATCAATTCTACACCCTCCTCATATCATAGATACTGCTTTGGGAGTCTGTCAAAGATGTGGAATACATTGGAGTCCACAATCCATTGGAATAACAAGTAACTTACCCCTGGTAACGTTCTTTTGACTAACTGTTCCTCCAACATATATTCCTCATCGGTCTCCCAACCTACCCCTCTGTAGAATTTCCCATGCTATTAAAGCTTCCGTTCCATCAAGGCAAAGTACTATCATGCCCTTATTTATGGACATCTGGGCTACACGAGGAGGGGAAAAACAGAACTGAGGCCAACAGGCACCGCACGTGCTACATATATCCTCCGATGACGTCACCCTCGACGGAGGCCTTCGAGGGACATCGACTCGTCGCCATCGATCTCTGCCAAAAGAAAATTCCGAAGCAGCTGAAGCTGGACATTACGTGTCAAAGATGAGGAATACATTGAAGGAACATCCAGTCGAAAGAAAGTTACAAGGGGTAAGTAATTTGTTCTACTCTGTCACCCGCTACCTCGGCCCAGTGTTTGTGTAAAAAGGGGGTGGGAGTTGGGACCTCAGAGCATCCTAAAACGTAGGATGGGTTGCATAAACAAAATAGGGGGTAATACCGCATCTCACAATCAGCGGCCTCACACCCACTCCCCAAAGACCCCTCACCCAGATGATCCTTCTGCACTGTTCCACCCCCCGAGTCTCGATCCAAAGGCGATGGCCATGCCCTGGCGACCTGAGAGAGAGATTCCCGGGGACTAGCGGGTGAGACACCCTCTGGTTTCTCACAGCGTGGGACCGAGGAAAAAGGAGTATGAACCCCAGTGGTGACGTGACCAGTGAAGTTCCATGGAGGGCAGTCTGTCCGTTTGACTATGCCAACATCACGCTGCTGAAATATCAGCCACCGGACCGGTTACCAGAAGAGTCCCCGAAATGTTGGACGAGAAAAGAGTGAAAATCCCACACCAGCAGGAAAAGCCAACTGAGAAACCAAGAGAGAGAAAAGGTCCTGAACGACTCCAGAGACGCTCCCTTGTGACAGTAAAGGTAACAAGGAGATCAGGAGGACTGGGAGTCCAAGTGGGACTAGTTATGTAATCCGAGAAACTCGTCACTGTGAAATTGGTGAAATCCAAAATGCAAAGTTAATAAACTTGAACTATAATACTTAGGAAAAGAGGATTAAAAGTAAATCTGAGAAAGAAACTGTTAAACAGTGGTTAAGATTACCCTGGGAAGAGAAGAGAAAATGAATTGTTCAGGAAATTATAAATGGAATACACCAGAGAAAAGAAAATATAAGGAACCACTAAAAGGTGTTTTTAAGATAAAAGATAACCCGGATAAACCAAAGCTAACAAAAAAAAGAGAACGTTAGTCATCCAGAAAAGATATCCCACAAGGATATACAGGGCCAAACAGCCTGAATCAAAAGATAAAACAAAGTGCAGTATAGTGTACTTGGAGAACACTCCATAGGGATAATCGAAAACCCAAAGACATTAAGAAGTTACAGGATGTAATACAAATAGTCACCAGAGACTATTGTAAGGGTGCAGAAGGAGGAGACTGACACACGCACACACACAGGTGGCATGGTTGTTGACATACACTTTTATTATACCAGAAATGGAGAGAAAACCTACTCTAAGAGAGGTTTCCTTACCTCAACTAAAATATTAAGAGTTCAGTCAGGATGTCCAAGTAAATCAAGAGTCCACTGTTGAGTGTCAAAAACCTTTTTCCTCCCCTTACACTTATAACTAAACTAATGAAATAGTGGATCTTCTTAGTCCAGAAGAATGGCTCCCTTCTTATGGACAACAGACCACAGTTCCATTTCTTAGGTGGGATCTTTACCTAAGGGAATAACTCCCTTCCCCTGGTCTCAATCCCTTTCCAAGGCGCAAAACAAAGGTCCAGGTTGTAATGTCAACAAGCGGTAAAGTTCTCAATTGAACACAAAATGTTCCAGTTCAAACATCCACATTCCTTATTGCACATAGTAGCTTTTTCACTATTGGGTTTATGGAGAATGACTCCCTTCCCCTGACTTCAATACTGCAGCATAAGAGATTGCTGGCTTTGCATTACAAGTTTGTTAACATAATCACCAGGAGAATGACTCCCTTCTCCTGGTGTCCGGCTCACAGTGGTTTTCTCCACACAAAGCTAGGGGGAATGCCTCCCTTCCCCTGGACTCTCTCTGCATTTGGTTACACAGTTTTGCAAGGCGTGGGACGGACTCACTTTCCCTGGCCTTCCTTGGCTTTGTTCTGACACTCTTTTGGCTTGATTTCACAGTTCACAACACGAGGAGGAATGTCTCCCTTCCACTGGCTTTTCTTCTCCTTCCTACTCTGGCAGACCTGGTTCACTTCCCTGCCAAGTACTTCCACAAAGAAGATTGTTTTAAAGCTTTCTGCGCTCTTCTGTGTGGATCCCAATCCCAGCTTTCCTCTTCTCGTGGCTTTGGCAGACCTGGTTCTCTACTAGGCTATTTTTGTTATTGGGCGCGGGTTCCAGGCCCGTCCTTTATCACTTTTCCATCTTTCTGGTGTCCCAACCATCCCGGCAAACCAGATACCTGAAGGGCACTTGCCGGTGCTTTCTGATTGGTTGTGGGTTTCTCCGTGTCCCTTCACAGGCTTCGGGCTGCTTCTCCAGCAGTGGCTCTGCAGCGTTCTTCCCTTGTCATGCTGAGAGGTTCCAGCTGACTGTGCGTTCCAACTTCCTCAGTCAGCTGGAAGCCAGTTCTTTTGTGCTGTCGGTCTCTCCACAGTGGACCTGCCAGGACCGCCTCTGGCGGCACACAAATACCTTGGTTTTCGCTCTCTCTGCTTGTCATCGATTGCCGGCTTTGGATCTGGTGGCTCTTCCAGGGAGGGATTCTCTCCCTCTTCCATATTCCTTCCTCTATTTCTTCATTGCAATGGAGTTAACAAACCACTAGCAGGCTCGTTGGAGGTTCTAGAAATAGTCGGTAGGGCTCTGCACCTCCTCCTCGTCCCAGTACTTGCCCATTTTACTTGTTCTGGATAGTCTTTGCTCGTTTTTTTCTTCGTCCCAGTATGAGCCAAGGATGTTTCTCTTAGGTAGTTCTTACTCTTCCTCGTCATGGTGGAGGTTAAGTATTGGGTTTTACAGAGATACATGGATGTCTGTGGTATTGAGGGGTGGTATGCTGAATGGGTTTTAGGGCTAGGAATATTTGGGTGAGGGTTGTCATACTGCGTTTTCTTTATATTGTCATCCTTATCCATAGAGGAGGAGTCTCTCCCGATGAGATCCTCCTGTTGAGTACCACTGCCAGGGGGTCTGTCGGGTCGCAGTCTCACCTCCCTGGCCTCATGGAAATAAGCTCCCCCTTGGGGAGAAGTGACGGCATCTAAGGATTTGTCACACTATCTAAAGACTGGATATTAATATGATATATTCTAAAAATACAAGAGGACCACTGCATCATCAGGAGAAAAGAGTCATTCCCCTGACCTTATTTGGTTTTGAATAGTGGTACGGTCAGTTAGGATTCGTTTTTGGACAGCAAACTCTTTAATTTGGACATTTCCCAATGACTAACGAGAACCTTAGTTATTTATATAGGTAGAGAACACCCCATAACAATACAGAAAGGAAATGTTATCACAGTGGCCGCATCCTTCTTCTGACCCTTCACAGAACCCTCTCGTGTTCTGTTTGTTATATTTCGTGGTTCTTGGGCTTCTCAAATCCCACTGGCCCTCTGATAGGCATGCTTTAACTTGACTTTGGTGGGGCATCTGTCTGCTCAGGTTTTCAGGCTCCCATAACCCTTGTGGCTTTCCCGGACTCAACTATTACTGTCTGCCTCTCCCAACGGTGTTACCTCTTCGCAAGTGTTAATTTCCCTTCCACTGCTTGGCAGCTAATGCACTTTTCATGAGGATCTCATAGTTCCAGTCTCTCTGCTGCAGTTTGGTCTCTGCGTCAGTTAACTGGCCACAGGCGCACCACAGCTTCCATGTGGGAGCGCCACCAGGCAAGACGGTCACTTTACGTCTCTGTCTCTTACTCGATTTTGGCTTTGTGATGAATCGGAGGTGATCATCCCAAGGACCCTGGCCTGGGATAGTTCTCATGTGGCCAGGGAAAGGCATTGGGTAGGTGTTCTGCAGGAGGGGACTCAGGTCAGGACATTTGGGAGAACCCTCTAACTAATTAATTATGATTATAATTGTTTTTTATAATACCGGGGACCCGTTTCTAAGCGCAAGCCTGGGATTTGAACCTGTGTTGCTATGCGTTGTCTTGCTTCCAAGACAAAAGCGTTGCCCCTGAACTATACTCCCGGCTTAACTTCCCCAGTGATCCCTGTTAAGAAGGATTTCTGAACTCTGTCCAGGAGGGGCAGAGGTTCAGAAGGCAAAACTTGTTTCATGGAACAGGGTAACCTCTGGACAAGCCAGACCAATCAGGGTAGCTATGGCAGGCGGTCAAGACTAAGTCTCAGGAGGGAAGAGGGTGACTGAAGGACCTCACTGAGCACACAGAGCAAGGACACTTACAAATTACTTCAGACAGGTGTTATATTAAAAATATAGACACATGTATTACAAGGCCTTTGTAACATAGACCATAGCAAAGAATCACAGTAACACTAAGTAAACCAGTACATCACACTCAATACAACACATATACAAGACCAGGTGGGGTGTAAAGGGGTGACTGCACGAAAGATGTTAACAACCTAGAGGGGAAGGAAACCGGCAGTGCAGTTCATCTTTAGGCCCAATTCAACATCAGTTATTCACTTAACTAAGAGGCAGTCAAAGCCCTAAGAAGAGGGGAGCCTTGTGCTCAATAGTACATGTATGCCAATGCACACGGTTAGTTCCAATGGGCAAAACAGGGTCTCTTCAGGGGTCCTTAGCAGCTCGGGAAGGTGGATAAGGTGATGAAGAATAAGTTCCCACTATTCAAGAAGGACCTCCACTTGAAGGCAGAGGCAGTTCGAGAGTTCGGGCTGGAGTCGCTATTTTGCAATAGCAGTGGACAGGAGAGGGGCCCCCAGGGGCCACTTGTGCGTAAAGTTGGGCTCTGGCACTAGGGGCCACCGGTTGGGGTAAAGATTACTCACTGGTCCCTGAGGCAAGGACACCCAAACTTTGGCAGACTAGTCCAATTCGGTTGCAGGTCTGACGGCGGCAAAAAGGACGTCTTGGTACCTTTTTAGTTCCTGAGTTCCAGCGAGGATTCCCAAATGGGACAGTGGCAATTTCCCCGCTCCGGTTGGATGAATCGCCCCAGTTTCACTGCAGCAGGCTTCAGGGGCAAGAGGGTCACAAATGTAGCGGACTTGCAAAGGACGTTGCCGCAGCAGGGCAACACAGTAACCGCGTTTACTCCGGTCCGGGCTCACTCGTCTCACTTCAGACCTGGGAATGCCAAGTGTACGAAATTCGGTGTGAGGGTGCCGTGGACACAGAGCTAGCAGTATACCAAGTTTTGAGGGCCTCCTCGAAACGACAGCGGAGACGGAGCACATGTCCTGCGTAAGCTGGTCAGCCCATTGGTTGGCCCAGGGACACTTCCGGGAAAGCTTACTTGCAGGTTTTGGTGAAGGTGCCGAGAATAGTTGGTCCCACTATTCCAATGGGTCGAAGTGTCTTCGCAGACCTTCTAGGACGACCAGATGCAGAGGGGTCCCACGAGACGACAGCAGGCTCAGGGTGCCAAACCTTCAAGCGGGTCACCAGCGGTTCCTCGTCTCAGCTTCGTAGTTGCAGGATACTTGGATCCTATCCCTTGTTTAGTGAGAACTTAGAAGATCGACCTGGTAGTGGTGTTTCCAGCCTTCTCTTATCCAAAGTTCCCTTTACGCCAAAATGGAGAGGCGGCAATGGGAGATCTGCTCACAAACACTCACTCCATATGTGGACCAATCACAGACCACGGTGGTCTCAGGCATTCAGGACACTCCAGACTCTCTGGCACCCACAATGTGTATTGCGACCAGACATCCCAGCCCACATCCTGGAGGCACACACACAAGGCATGCAGAAGCCTGCCGAAAACATTGGGATTCGCGGGAAAATGCATTACCAAATAAGGACTGGCCCGGGTCGACTCGACCTGGGGAAGGTGAAGGGGCAAGATGGCCAAAGGACAGGACAAAGAACTTTCTGGCATTGCCATTTTGGAGCCAGGCCACCTATTCGTGCCAAAAGCGGATAATGCGGTTAACGTGGCAGGAAAGGGTTACAAATAATGCGAAAAGATAGCTGCCACCAGTCCTGTCCATGACACATCTGCACAATTCATAAAATGTCCAGCGAGAGTATCTAGGGCCTTTGGAAATGACTATAGACCCAAGTGTGCTGTATGGTAAGATACATTGCATACTTGTTACATGTTGCACAAAAGTTGCAACATGAGAAAAGGACTAAGGGAAACAAAGTCTCCCAGTACTGACTGTTTTAAGGGCATGTCAGTTTACCCATAAAAAGTGAGCGAAAGCCCAGAGGAGTGCAGCTGAAGGCTGTGCTTCTCTGGCATAGTCAGTCAATGGTGTCTTAACAGCAGCAAAAAGTTTGGGGGTTGACACATGGAGGAAAAATTTCATACAACTATGAAATCTTTCCTAACAATCGCAAGGTCTTAATAGCCTATTGCAAAATCAAGACCTTTGATAAAAAGTGGAATAAGAATATTGGGGACTTCAAGTCCCATAATGCTCTAGGTACTGGGAAGAGGAAGAGAAGCTCAGAGGCACAGAACTGCAGTATGCAGTCTAGTGTTTGTAAAGGCCCACACCTGAGCAGGAGTTTTGAATATTTAAAGCCCCGTCAGGTGCGCAGGCCAAGAGAAGCAGTAGGAGAAGTAGTCGGCATCATTGTATTCAGAAAAGGCAGAGAAATTAAAATGCTGGGACTGCCGCCGTGTTTGTAGCGGATTATGGTGCAGAGGGAGTCGCAGGAGTTAGAAGCCTGAACTGCAGAGGTCGCTCAGCGGAAAGCGGTGCTGTGACAGGCTTCCCAGTGGGAGAGATGAGCACTCCGTATCCTGTGCCCTATTCCGGTGGATGGTGAGCACCAGTGAACGTGGGGAGCAATGCAGGCTCCAGGTGTGAAAGGCACAGGACACCGAAATACGACCGGAGCTGTCAGAAGCTCCACACCCGAAGACCGAAGAGGTTGCAGCAGCAGCGGGTTAAGCGGACGCAGAAGGAGAGACCAGTGAGTTGGCCTTTGATAGGTGACTCCGGGGCGCTCTGTAATAAACCGCTGGCTGGTTGCAAACGCTTTGAACACCGAACTAATAAAAGAAAGTATTTTTGGCACAATACTAGTGTTGAGAGGAAACGAGAGGAGAAGGTTTGCAACTATCATTGCCCAAGTAAAGAGTGGGCAATATTTGGGAAAGACTGTAACTATCAATTTCCCTCGATCAGTCTACCCCAGCAACCCTATAACCAGCACTTGCCCTCTGGCACCCTTACCTTACTAGCCACTGAGTCTGGTCCACCCCCGTCCCTGCACCAGTCTGATCTTTACCCCTGGTTCCCCTGGCACTTGTCCTTCTGGGCTCCCCTTAGCACATGCCCAGCCCCTGGCGCCCCCTCCATCCTGCACTTCGCCCTCCTCCACCTTGCCTTATCATATCCCTTCCACCCTGACCTGTCCTCTCTCCCTGCACTTCTTGTCACTGCACTTGCACAATCCGAATGTCACAAGGTCTAGTAGGACCGTTATTGTTGTTCTCCTCTGTCCCCTTCCCTTGTCTTGTGGTGCCTGGAAACACTTTTTGATGTATAGGCGCCATACAAATGTTCAATAAATAAATAAAGAGGGGACATTATTGAACCCAAACTGTAACCAACATTGCCAAAGTAAATAGGAGGCAATATTTAAGTCGGATAACAACCAGAATTTCCTAAGCCAAAGAAAGGCCATTACAAGTAAAAAGGGAAACCGCTTTCTTAAAGAGAGAAACTTGAATTACCTGCAGTTGCCTGGTGTGACAGTAGAAACCCAAAGGTGACAGGAGAGAAGACCTCCTATTGGAAAGTATCAAGGGGGAGAGGAACATAACTTGCATTGCATGTGGCATACAAATCAGTGGAACAAACGGCATCAATGGGTGTTGTATCCTTATAGAAAAATGTGTGAATCTCAATGTTGTTGAAAGTCAAAGACTTTGCTAATGTTTGAAGTAATTCTCACCACAGAGTACTCGTAGTCGTGGTAGGATTTTTATCTTTGCAGGCGAGTATACCAGGAAAGGGATTGTTAGTGGTAATCCAGGCAGGTTAGTGGACTTGGAAGAAGATCTTGAAGTACTGCATTGTGGTGAAAGGTTGTGGTGGAAAGAAAGTGGCAATGCCACTAATGTGTTTGATGAAAGGTGGTAAAACCATCCTGATGAAAACTTTGTTTTCAAAGAAAAAATGTGAAGTACTTGCCTTTTCCAAAGAGAAGATGTTCTATTGAAATATTCACTGAAGTGTGAAGACAAAGACCTTTTCGTTTGACAAACAAGAGCTTGTGGATAACTTTATTCTGAAAAGTGATGAACCTTGTTTAATCATAAAACAATCCAAGTGCAAAGTGAAATCCTCAAGGAGGGAAGGAATTATGTGTTGAAAGCAGAACTTGGCTATTGAAGGGAACTTTGTGTTGCCGTTGAAGCAAAACTTGACTGGTGAAAAGAACTTTACTAATTGGAACTTTTATTTGGAAAATCCTGCATTCATTCTGCGGAAGGGGATCCGACCCTGGCTACAAGGATACCTTGTTATAAAATGTGTGTTTGAATATAACTGTTATTTTGTTGAGTTTGAACAACCATATACATACATGTATGATTGTGTTGTATGTATCAGTGTCAGGGACAGATACCTTTTGATGTTAGTGTTTTCCTTTAGTCTTAGTTTAACAGGCACAGAAATCCTTGTTGGGTTAGGGAAAGCAAGGCGTGTGTCACACCCTCATAATTTATTAGTACCCGGCATGGGTTATGTTAAATGAAACAAACGCACTAATTGGTGCGTTTGCAAGCCTTTACAACACAGTAATCCCGCACACGTTCTTGCGCGTCCCTAGAGCCACTCTTCAATTGTTTTTTCTTTCATGCCACCATGGAAAGGGGACTATGTAGTCCCTTCTCCCCTTCCATGGGGGCCATTTTCTTTGTTTACTATGGCCGCCGCAGAAAGGGAAAACAGACTACATTTCCCCATCCACGGCACCCATTTTCTTTTTCGGCTGTGACACGCAATGTGTCTCGGAACTGAAAAAAACCCACCATTAGTAGCTCGGTCTAACGAGCCGTGGTACTAATGGCAATAAGCCCCTCGCCGGAAGGCCATTACTGCGTTCGGTAATGCCCCCGGGGCCTTGGTTAAGGCCCCCGCTTTGATCAGGCCTGTAACTATGGGCCCCGGGGGCATTACCTTGAGCGGTAATGGCCCGCTGGCTCGGGGCTTCCTAAATAAAATGTCTTCTTGTGAAAAACCTCTATCAATTTGTCCACCTCGCATTTCTGACCCCTGACAGCTTCTTCACCGGTCAGGATGCCAGCCTTCCTACATCCTGCATGCGATTTGTTCTCTCTCCATGCTAAAGCTGACTCTTCGGTCTAGTGTGGCTCTGCCCCTCCAGGGCATCTTTTCATCAGAGGTTTGCCTCTGCATAGGACTTACTCTCCACCTTTCAAGATTTCTCATAGTTTTGTGTATGCCATCACAAACAAAACGGTGTCGCTCATCTTTGACTGTGCCGTTCAGGTGGAATCCAGCATTACCTGAATCCAAAGAGATTGAAGAAATGTCACTATTCGGTGAATCCAACACATAGTAAACTCTTTCTGACTCCTATGTAGGTGGATAATGTGTTCTGGACAGGGAGTTCCTTGCAGGAATGGGTGTCCTTGTCCCCAAGAGGGGAGTTAATTCCAGGGACGTCCCGCTTGCCCAGACACTTAGGGGGGGTCTTGCTGAGCAGGCTCGCCATCCTGGTCTCAAAGGGGGTTTCTCCACGCTGGGGAGAATGGACGAACAGATTCGACACACAGACTCCGAGTACCTGCTCAGAGGCAAGGAGAAAAACCTCGAGAACTGTGGGAAAAGGGTATGGGAACCCTTTAATCCTGGACGGAAAACTCAGGTAAAAGAGATCCCCAAGAACTGTGAAAAATATTGTGAGGGAACCTCTAAATATCCAGGACTGTGAGCTCACAGGTATTGTGTGGATTTGCCAGTGGACATCCTGCCCCTGGACGCAGAGCATTGGCATACATTTTGTTGGCTGACCACAAAAGTGATGGGTGGAAGGTTTCGAATGAATCTAAACCACTGGCAATTGCTCTGGGCAACCTTCCACACCACCGTTTTTTAGCCCGTCTGCACCATTACAAAAGGGGACCAGCCATGTGCAAATCAGTTAGCAGCTGCCGCCACCGAGCAGCCCAGCCTGAACTGCTAGGCCAGGTCCCCTCTGCACAGAAAACCAAGCAACCCCAGACATGTTTGGCCTTGTTCGGGTTGGACTGCCCCTTTTGGGGTGGGGCCAAGCCTGATTTGCATATGGTCTTTCCCCTTCTGTAATGGCTTGGCAGGCAAAGAACGGTGGTCTGGAGGGTTGCCCAGAGCAATGCCAGTGGTTATGATTCATTCTAAACCTTCCAGCCATCACCTCTTTGTTTTTGCTTTGTCACCCCGAGTGGGACGGGTATGCCCAGACGTGGGTCCCGTGCCTGCTGGGCCTAGAGACCCAAGCTACTCCTCACTGATGAGCCCCAACAAGGGCGAAACATGTTTGGGGATGCTTGTGGTCTTGTGCAGAAGGGATGTGACCTAGCAGTTCGGGTTGGACTGCCCCTTTTGGGGTGGGGCCAAGCTGATTTGCATATGGTCTTTCCTCTTCTGTAATGGCTTAGCAGGCGAAGAACGGTGGTCTGGAGGGTTGCCCAGAGCAATGCCAGTGGTTAAGATTCATTCTAAACCTTCCAGCCATCACCTCTTTGTTTATACATTTTGTTGGAACACATGACTTTATAAGAAACTCTATCTTTGGATAAGTGTTGCCAGGAGAGTCACCCTGACAACATTTGGTTTAATTCTGACACTATCTGTTTATTTTGGTCCATCCTGTACACATTTAGTAATAAAACCTTTTGTGAACCTGATTCCCTGGTCTGGCCTGTTTGTCGATCAATGTCTGCGGTTTAACACCCCGAAACAGATGTTTACCCTGGGCTTCTCTGTATATCTCGGAGTCTCTTAGTGCCATCAGAGTAGGGTTCTTGAGACCCTTTGTGAAAACACTGCGCATATCTTCAGTCTGCCAAGATGTCCAGCTCTCATACCTACATCTTGAAATCTTCTCCTGCATCTCTTTTGTTGGTATGAGTAATCACTTTTCCTTCAATATAAAATGTCCTTTTTTTATATAATTATGTTTCTTTGTTAATTCGGCCCAGGATTTCTTATGTCTGTGTCACAGATGGCCTTAATAATCCATCCCGTCTGCTGTTCGTGAGAGGGCTGGAGCCCTGCTCTCCCGAGACTGCAGGAGCAGCCCCCCTGCATGATCTACGGTACGTGGTGCAACCTACAGCACAATCATTGTGTGCATATCACCGTCTATATTACCCCTGGATGCCTGATCTGCGAACTGACTATTGCAATCAGCTGTTTTCACTGAAGTGCGCATCGCCTGCCTGACCACAAAATGGCCAGCGCGATGCGGAACGAAACCCGAGGCTCCCCTCGGTTACTAGGCAACTGTGTGCCTTACCCAGCAAAACCCGCCTCCGGTAGGCAGAAGCCGGTCCTTGCGGAAGAAGGCCTGTGTAACAAGGCGTTCTTCCTGTTTGCCATCTGTTCGCCGTTGTGCGCCTCTGCGCCGCCACATTAAGGTATTCACATCAGCCTCCGCCCATAACTTGGGAACAAAAACAGGTTACCCTGGCTTACTTACACAATCTGCACCTACATTCAAGACTGCAACTGGGTCACTTGTCCATACCGACCAGCCTACCATACTATCTCTTCTACCACTACATTCTACCATGCCGATGGAATGCTAACATACAATGCTGGTAAGCCTTTGGGCTATCCACGTCCTCACGTGTACAACAACTATGCTATTACCATCTACTTTATCTCGGTCAGCATCTGCAGACAATGACCTTTACTACTATGCTAATGCATTTACCACTGAATTAACGGGCGCTACAACCCCGGTATAGACCTGTTTGGAATAAAGCGTGATTCTGGATTAGACTTTATGCACGTTTAGTTCCTCTACTTTTATCTAATGCTACTTTTAATCTGCGACCAACTGCATGTTGATTAATTGTACACTGCCGCCCGATAAGACTGCGCCAGTGTTTAAAAAACAGCCTTTAGTTTTTTGTTACCAATAGTTAAAAAATGCTCCTATTGCCACCTGCCCGCCACCTGCCTGCCTGTACTTAGCCACTTTAAAATGTACTGTGATATCTAAAACTGTACCCTGCGGGATAATCGCATCTAGTCTGCCTGTACTGTACTTAGCCAGTTAGCATGTACTCTCTAAATCCAGGTAAACAAACTATCGCTGCCCTTCATAGGTTAGCTAGACCACCTCTCTACATCGCTTCTTCCATCATACTAGTAGCATTATTACTTAGCTTGGCTACCAAAGCTAACATATTGATCCACTGCATCAGGTCCCACCCTACTGTCCTCACTTACCTCACCATGCCTGACACACAACAAATTACAGGACCTATAGTGAACCAGTATCAAGAAGATACTATCATACAAAGGCCATGTAGTACCGCGGACAGAAACTTAATACGCGCTCGCCTTTCTAAACTGTATGAGCTACCAGCAAAGAAAATTGAACAATTGAATCTCCTAAAAAAAAACACCTACCCTTGAAGGCAACTGTAGAGTGTATTAGGAAATATTGCAATCCCAAAAGACCCACACAAAACTGCACTAAACCTACCTCTATAGACAGACTCAGTATCACGCTCCCCAACTCAGAAAGCCACAAACATTATCTCAAAGGAGCGCTTATAAACGCCAGGTCTCTAGTCGCACACGCGACTGAGATCTCGGATATCATTCTCGCAGACAACCTCAATTTCCTGGCTATCTCAGAATCTTGGCTTCATGATGCGGCAGGCCCTGCCCTATCATCAGCAGTTCCTGATAATTATACCATCTTGCGAGCAGATAGACACTCCTCTCGGGGTGGGGGTCTAGCAATCATAGCTAAGATCAGTCTAGACATGAGAATTACTACAACCCCCACTATGAAATCATGCGAATGCCTCACAGTCAAAATTGCCACCGCTAGCTCCCAAACATTAAACCTCTTCCTTATCTAGAGACCTCCAGGTCCTATTGGAACCTTCGCTGAGGACATCTCTACGACCCTGTCCAATAACCTAAAAAATACCTCCCAAACAATAGTGCTAGGTGACTTCAACCTAGGCTATAATGACATTAAGGATATCCAGCCAACAGCTACTGCCTTGACCCTAAAAGAGCTGGGATTCTCCCAGAAAGTTAACCTTCCCACACATAACAAAGGTTGAATCCTTGACTGGATAGCGGAACACAACTGTGAAGTAACCATCACAGATACTGTACCCCAGATCTAGACTGACCACCACCTGATAGTATTTACAGCAGCAACAAACACTGCCACGGCCCAGTCCTCACTTGCCCCTCCTGTGCCCACGAGGAACAAAAAACTCATGACAGCGGAAAAACTGTTGCCCATTATATTACCGCAACTAAACTCAGCCCCAGACAATATAGATCCCAATGTGCTAGTTGAACAATATAATGAAGCTATGAATACAGCCCTTGACCACATAGCTCAGCTCAAACTACGGAATAGTAAACCGAAAAAACATCTTAACTCATGGTTCACTCCTCATGTAAAAAATCTTAGGCTAATTAAAAGAAAACTTGAAACTATTTAGAGACTCTCTCCTTCAGCCGAAAACAAACTTAACCTTTCCAAGGCATCATCCCAATACAAGAAAGACATCCTACTAGCCGAACAGGAAACGTACAATACTAGAATATCTCAATCTAAATCTAGTGTCAGAGAATTGTTCAGTATTCTGAAAGAACTGGAAACACCTATTGTGCCTCAAGAAAACTGCGCCAAGGATAAAAATTGGTGCTCCGGCATACAGTCTGCCCTAACTAACAAAGTAGCCAACCTACAAACTAAAATTGCCCTCAAAAAAGCATCTCTAACGCCTCACCTCCCACAAACTATAGTTCCACTACCTAAACCCAAACAAGAATCACGATTCTGCTTCTCTAAGGTATCGACCATTGAGGTAGAAAAGGTTATTCTGGGACTTAAACCGTCCAACTGTAAAGGCGATCAATGCCCAGCCCAACTGATTAAAGATGCTGCGAGAGAATTATCGCCATTCATAGCTAAACTCATCTACTCATCCTTTACCACAGGCACTGTACCGAATAACTTAAGAGTCCTGGGTACTGCCACTTTTAAAGAAGCAAACCCTTGACCCTGCCATTCCCACTAACTTCAGGCCCATCACAACCGTGCCCTTTCTACTAAAAATTCTAGACAAAGTGGCGTGCATGCAAATACAAAACTTCCTTGAATCCAACCATCTATTCGGAACCCGCCAATCCGGATTCCGCCCGCAACACGGGACTGAGACAGCCTTAATCGATCTTAAGACCCAAATAGATCAGTGCAGAGACAATGGCCAAGCAGCCTTACTCCTCCTGCTAGACCTCTCAGCTGCATTTGATTTAGTTGACCATACAGTCTTATGTAGCCACCTAAACTCTGCAGCCCACTTCTCTAAAGAGGTCATAATTTGGATCAAATCATTCCTGAGTAACCGAACTATGTGAGTCTTCTCTCCATCAGCCTCGGCAGACCCGATCCCCATAACATGTGGTGTACCACAAGGATCTTGTGTGTCACCTACCCTTTATAATATATTCACAAAGCCCCTCTTTGACGAAATGGATCATCTGGGTATCGCCTACACAAATTACGCAGACGATACACAGATCCTCCTTCCGCTCTCAGGAGACTACCTCAAGGATCTGGTCCTAGTGAATAGAATCTACAGCATCGTTCAGGCATGGATGGCCACACACGGCTTATGCCTGAACGATGACAAAACAGAGCTCATTATCCTAGGCACCCCGACATACATATCCAAACTCAGCCCTGACTATGCCAATTTCATTATCGATGGGAACAACATAAAAGTTGCTAAGGAAGTGAAGACCCTAGGCTTTTACCTAGATGCCACTATGAACTTTGCTAAACAAGTTAACTCTCTAGCCTCAGCTACTGCATACACATGCAAACCTATCAGAGCTAGCAAACAATTCCTCTCTACAGACAGTTGCATCACGCTTGCCAGAGCCCTTATACTTTCCAAATTGGATTATTGTAATGGACTATACATTGGGGCTAATAAACAGACCATCCATAAAATCCAGGTCCTCCAGAACAATGCCTTGAGAGCAGCTCTTAAGATTAACAGAAATGAGCATATATCTTTGGTAGGAAGAGAATTCAAATGGCTATCCACCTATGATAAAATTCAACTCAAAATCGCTGCCTTTACCCACAAGTGCCTCAACAACAAAGCACCACCCTACCTCATGGATAGGCTACATATAAGAACCTCGACCAGACCCACAAGAACAGTGAACGCAAACTGCCTACAAGTCCTGCGATTTAAACTCGCTACTATAGGAGGACACAGCTTCCCAGTCAAGGCCGCGCAGCTGTGGAACTCCCTACCCCATGGCTTCAGAGAACCCCAGCCCTTTGCGAAATTCAGACAGAACTTGACCAATTGGTTGAGAGCAAATGACAACTAATTACCCTGACATGCTTGTATCCGTTGACGCACTAACCTGATGGTCTATTTGCACCCCATTACCGGGCTATTTGAATCTGCTTCCTTCGTCTTGCTATGTAATGTTCCTGGTGCCTGTATATTATTACTTTGTATATTATTATTATCTTATATCCTCTCAAGAATACCTGTACCTGTAAAACTTTGCCTCTGGACCTAGATCCTGCATTGTCTTACTTACCCTGTACCTGTAACTAAGTTGAGCACATTCCTGTCTTTTGCGCCCTGATGCTCCAGGGTCTGGCGCGCTCTACAAATAATAAACTAAACTAAACTGACCACAGTAATGTGTTTGAAGGTTTTATTAAAACTCAAACTAATGTGTTTCAAGATGCTGGGGGATGGCCCGGCAAAGATCGTCCCTATAGTTTCCTAGCCCAGGTGTGCTTAATCCCCACAGTAATCCAAATTGTAACTGCTGCCAGGTTTCACGCCACCCAGGCCTTGGCATTACTGGAACATGTCTTATCATCCCTGGTGTAGTTTGTGGTACCTCGGGAAGGAAGGACACAGACAAACCTACTTTTCCTGGTAGTCTGTCAAAAGGGCGGCAGTATGTTCACCTGACCTATGCTAGGCACATAAGGAGTCATGGTCACGTTGAGGTACAGAGAAAGAGAGACACACACAGCGCTTGCAAATGTTTCAGCTTCTGCCAGTGAGCAGCTTTTCTTTCATATTCGTGGATACACCACTGAACTTATGACTTGTCTTCTGGATTGTCTTGTTTATTGGCTTTCTTGGCCTTGGCGCCTAATGTTTTCTTTGAACTCTTTAGGCATGTGAAATCGGACTGTATCTTGGATTGCTTTTTGAATTTTCTTCTTGAAGTCTTGTGGCCTGCAGCAACCCCCTGTTATGATCTCAATAGGTTTCTTGTCGAAGTTATGCTTTCCTAAACCTTGGGAGAACATCCTTGCAGTGGCCCTCTGTCTTTCCACTTGAATGCTCCACACTCATGTGCTTTTGTAGTGATTGCGGTGTGCCATGGCAGTGAGAGAGCAGCCCTGACACCAGGCAACCCCTAGGGTCTGCTTCTAACCTTTTCTTTAATTGAGGCCCTTATGTCCTTAAGCCGTTTCTAACTAACTCCCTCCGGGACTTCCTAAGGATTCAAAAATGTCTCATTCTTCTGATGGCTGATTTCAGATGTGCTCTCCTCTCTTCTCTTTCATTCTCACTGTCTCGCACCTTTCTCGTCTTCCTTTCTTCCTTCCTGCTTCTCATTCTATTTCTCGCTCTCTTACTCTTACCTCCCGTCCCCTTTCTTCCATACTGCATGAACATCCCTTCCAGGGGACGTAAGACGGAACCTTTTTCACCAGAAAAAACCTCCTTCCCCTTTACATTTAGAGGTGTGCGGGGGTGCGGCCCTGGGAGCATGCGCTGCCCTGACTCCGCCCTCTGGCACCACACCCCAGACCCCTTTTTCTTGTCGTCGGGAACGGGCCGAATTCACCAGCGCTCCTGGGTTTGGCTTCGGCCATGTCATTCCACATGCAGATACTTCTTCTCTTCTGCCTTTTTATCATTCAGGTACTCGGTCCTCAGGCGTCACGCTTCTCCTCGGCGCATGTCGACTTCTACAGGGTTCAGCAGGTGTCCATCCTGCGACGGGCTATTCCTGACTAAAGACCCCCACGTCCTCTGCTTACAGTGCTTTGGCCCAGACCATGGCTAGCAAGCTTGTACCGGGTGCGACGCACTTTCCTCGAGGTCTCTGAAGAAGAGACTAGCCAGCTGGAGGGAGCTCTTCCAGTGATCACCTCCAAAGGACCTAAAGGACTTTGTCTATCTTCGATATCCAGGCCCAAGGGTGCTTTTTTTCCAGTGCACCCCGCAAGGGAGACTCCTTCCCAAGGACTCGCCCGCGCGGGAGGGACCGCTCAGGTCCTTGTACCAGCACAAGTACGGAGGCTGAATCAGCTACCGACCGACAGGCCGAGGGATCAGTAGATCCTCCCGGTGACAGTGCTGAGGGACCAGAAGGTTCTTTTACCAGGTCTTCACCTGAGGGGCTATGCCGTAGTACCGGCAACATTTTCGAGGGGACGCCTATACGCAGTTAGAACAGCAGATCTGCCGAGGGTGAAACGCCTACTGGGCCTCGGCCTGACAAACAGGGTAGGCCCCATGATCCTCACTCAAGAGTCTTGGACGGGGCGGGGCCCAGTGAGCCGAGCAACAAGACGCAGGCATGTGGAAGGCAGCTTGACAAAATGGCTGGTGTGCCAGAAAATCCAAGCATCTGTCAGGCCGAGCTCCTTCCTCCCCCGACTCCTCACCTGTTGCTTCCGTCTCTCTGGCCTTGGAAGAGGAAGGCAGTTTCTTTGAAGAGTTGGAAGAATCCTTGGTTGGCTTCTCCTTGGACTTCCTGTCGTGCAAATAAGGTCTGGCTCCCTCGGAGGCCACCTTGACAGGGATTGGGACCTGTCTCGGGGGGGCCCGAGGAGCCAAACCCCAATAATCTAGGGAAAAGCCGGATCGGTGCCAAAAAACCCTGTGGTGTGGTCCTTGCGGTTCAAAACGGACAAACCAGTTAATATGAACCTTGGGGAAATCGGGTGGAGCTCTTGAGTCAGCAGGAAACAATGAATACTCTGAGGTGACAGAAGGCTGTAGAACACCGTGGAATAGGTTTGGAGTTACGTAAGAGCAACTAAGAAAACAAACAGAAGAAGAAGGAGAAAGGGCAAGGAAACCAAATACAGAACCCACCTACCAGAAACAGCTCGAACCACGAAAGGAATAGGTAAGAACGCGAAGAGTCACAAAGGAGGCGGAGTCAGGAAAAGTAGCCGCTAGTACGAAATGCGAGAATGCCGAAAGGTAAGCAACACGAGTGGAAACTAGAAATGGCAGAATGCCAGAAAGCAAAGAATAACGAGCACAAGAGGGGAAGCGGTCAAAGAGAAGACCGAGTTCACGAGAGAAGAGGAATGAGACTAAGAGGGCTAGTAAGGCTGCTAAACGAGGTTCGCCTTGGAGCGCACGTATCAGGAAAAGCAGATACAACGCACTGGGTGGTGGGCGGAGCTTGGTTATATACACATGGCAGCCATGATGGGTGAGGACTAGACCGTGCCATGGTGACGCTACCTAGCGTTACCCTTCCAGTAATACCAAGGTTTCCACGGTCGAGTCCTGACAACATCCGGCCAACGCCGCTCCAGGGAAGGCAGCAGGTGAAGGAACGTGTCTCAAGGTGGGCCTACAGGTATGTGGCCTACAGCTTACCCCTCCTTCACGCAAGGCAGGTTCCCACTGCGTCCATATGGGCAGCGCACGCAACGGCTCCAGCAGCCGCTCGCTACCCCATCAATATCACCTACCACTACTCCAGCCTGTGAGTACAGGTTCTTTGAACTGTTCCTTGGGCTCATGAAATTGCCTCGGATGGGGGACATCCTCAGGTACGCCATCATGGACGTACTCCCGCCAGTGGCTCTGGCGCCGCAGTCTCCGGTACAGGTGCCCCTGGGCCCTGTTCAGCCCCATGTCCAAGCGGTTCCGCAACAGCCTCCGCCACTGATCTCCACACTTGGCTGTTGTGCTAATCTTAGCCACCTATCGTGTGCCGGCAGGTGAAGCTGGCCCACGCCTACCAAGGCCCAGGGAAACAAGGCCAATACCTGTCCTAGCCTGTCCTCAGCCTTCCTCGCCGTTCGCCCAGAAACTATGCCCTTTTTCTGGCGCACTACCTCTGTGACCATCCACATCGTGTACGGGGCCCTCGCCAAGATGCACTGCCGCTGACTCATTGACACGATCCTGTCACCGTAAGACTCTAGATTCTAACATTGATTACTTGTTCTACATTACCTGTTTTGCCTATGCATCAGTACCTACCATCGGAGCAACTCTCCATACATTCCTCCACTTCTACCATCTATGTGCACTCACTTAAGGTCCGCCTACTTAGCGTGCACGCTTGCCCCTTTCGCAGCCCTGTGCACTCTGACACTGTTCCCTGCACTACCTCCTGCTACTGCCAGCGACCTAACTTCTCGCTTCACCTGCGCCACTGATCTGTCGGTAATAGCAAATACACGTTGTCACTTGAATGCGTGTTATCCCATGTGTCCTGTCCGGCCTTGCTCACATTATTGACCGCTTTATAAATCAATAAAATACAAACACAAATATACTGTCATATTGTGCAGACCGTTGCATTTGCGTCTTCTGTTTAGTCATCTCAGCACATTTTCCCACATGCTCTGTATCTCATGCTCAGCCCTCACTTCCACTCCGTATTGTTTAGCCCGACCCACCGATCGTGTATAATTGCCTGTGCTACCATTATGCCTAGTGTTTAGTCATCGAATTACATTGCCCTCTTTTGATTGTATGCTCTGCATTTCATGCTCAGCCCTCACCTCCACTCTGTATTGCTTAGCCCGACCAACCTAGGGTTTATAATTGCCTGTGCTACCTCTCTGATTACATGCAGACATTGTGATCATGCCTAGTGTTTAGTCATCATAGCACTTTATCCTACTTCTGCTTGTATGCTCTGAGAACTATGCCCAGCCCCTTGCTCACACTCTGCGCTTAGGCTGCCCTTTTGCTTAAAACTACTATTGCCCGCCTCGGATGCTCACCCGTGCGGTCTACCCTTCCTGCTAACTACGCATAACGGTTCACCCGCCCTTACCCATTCATCCACGAAGTACCACCCACCCTTCGACTTCAGTCCCCACTCTGGCACCGTCATATACCAGCTACTATGCTTGCCCAGAGCACCTCCACTATCCGCACACACTTTGCTCTACGTCTCACCTTTAAATTAGCAGCATTGCTCGGACTACTTTTATTCGGGCATAACAACCCGTCTGTAGCCTCACCACTGACCTGCCCACACACCCACTCCTCATCCTCCTGTGCATCTCAACCTGCACCTAACATGTCTCCCACCTCCCACGCACCATGCCTTAGCAGCACTTCCTGGAGCACACCGCAGCAACACCATACCGTGATGACTACGGTTGACCATCCTACCAACCTGTACCTCAACGCTCCGTCTCTTTGGCTCAAACACTTTGCCATGAAACCCACTCCTAACCAACCATGCACTGTGCCCATGAGGAATCTCAGACTTGGATCCAGACTCCCCCACTTCTCCCACCGTCCGACCAATACCAATTTGCCAACCAAACCATCTCGCTATGAGACAACACCCACTGCCCCCTCCACACACCTACACCTATATTGGACATCACCCCAGATGCAAGTACCCAACACCATAGCCCCTCAACTCTTCTTAAGGCTGCCCTGACCAACACTAGGTCACTCACGGCTCACGCACTAGACATGGCTGACCTCATCATAACTCATGACCTGGACCTCATAGCGGTCACTGAAACCTGGCTCCACACTGCCTCAGGACCTCTTCTATCCCTGATTGCTACACCATTATTAGAAGCGACCGTAACACTGATCAATCCAAAGGAGGTGGCGTCGCCATTATACACAAAACCTCGATCAATCTCTGCCTCACCACTCCTTGCCAAATCACCTCAGCCGAACTACTCAGAGCCAAGCTAGCTATCACTCCCAACCAGACCATCACACTCCACATCATATACAGACATCCACGTTTGCTGAGGACCTATCCCACATCCTCGCTAACAACACTAAGACCAAGTCTCAAATCCTTGTATTAGGTGACTTCAACTTAGGCTACCATGACCCTAATGATGCCTCTACCCATGATATCAACAACCTGCTACTTAACTTAGGCTTCACTCAACAGGTCACTTCGCTAACCCACTCGAAGAATAGGATTCTCGACTGGATAGCTGACCTAAACTGTGACACTATCATTGAATTAAATCAACCATGTGCCTGGACAGACCACCACCTAATCACATTCAGAATCCCCACTAGAATCATCCACACTACTCCAGATATTGCACCTACCACCACCACAAGAAATAAGCGAAACGTAACCTGTGCTAAATTACCCCCACTCACCCTCCCTGCTCTCAATGATCTCTCATCCTCATGCTCTGATCCTACAGTCTTGGTAGACACGTACAACCAGACGATGCTGAAAGCCCTTGATATTATTGCTCCTGCAAAACTCAGAAAACCCTAACCCCGGGCCCACCTCAACTCTTCGTTCACGCCACAGTTGAGAACCCTACGCAAGGAAAAAAGGACCCTCGAAGCACGCTGGAAAAGTAATCCAACAGAAGCAAACAAAGCATGTACTGCCTTAGCTACTCTAAATTACAAAGAAGCCATACTTCATGCTAAAAAAGGGACGTACAACAAACGTATTGAAACAGCCCAATCAAACACCAAGGGGCTATTCAGAATTTTAAAGGAATCCCCCGCCACTCCACCAGACACCTGTCCTAAAGACAGTACCTGGTGTGCGAACATTCAAAGGGCCCTCCTTGGAAAAATCGACACTCTCCAAACAAAAATCAATGACAAAAAAATCAGTTTGCAGGACAGCCTGCATCACAAAACTCCCCAGGTCAATATTAACGCCAACCCTGAATCCTTGAAACCATTCAGCTTCGTACCCCTCTCCATCATCGAAGTTGAACAGATTATCAATAACCTTAAACCCTCCAATTGTCAGGGGTATCCATGCCCTGCCACCATTATTAAAGAGGCCTTGCATATCTAGCGCCCTTTATCACCACACTCGTAAACTCCTCATTTAGCTCGGGGATTGTCCATGACAACCTCAAGGATGCTTGGGTTATCCCACTCCTCAAAAAACCCACTTTGGATGCTAACATACCCACCAATTGCAGACCAATCACCATGGTCCCTTTCCTTTTAATAATTCTGGATCGTGCTGCCTACTTGCAGATCCAAGAATATTTGGAAACTAATAAACTCCTGGGACTGAGGCAATCTGGTTTCCGTCCTCGATACAGTACAGAAAATGCTCTCTTAGACCTTAAAACCCAGATTGAAGACCTAAAAGACAAGGGGAAACTGGCCCTCCTACTCCTCTTAAATCTCTCTGCGGCTTTCGATTTAGAAAATCACCAAATCCTATGCCGCCACCTCAAAACCGACGCCCACTTCTCGGACAAAGCCACAGCCTGGATCACTTCCTTCCTTGCTAATAGATCCATGAGGGTCTTCTCCGCCACCGCTGATCCCTTACCAGACACTTGTGGAGTCCCTCAAGGATCATGTGTGTCCCCGACACTCTACAATGTGTTTACAAAACTCCTTTTTGACATTAGGATTATTTGGGTGTTACCTATACTAACTATGCCGACGACACCCAGATACTCATCCCAATCACTGGTGACCACAAAGCCGACTCGCTAGCCATCAACGCCATTTACCAAGTCACCCAGGCCTGGATGGCCCAGCACAAACTGGGCTTGAATGATGAAAAGACTGAGCTTCTCATCCTTGGCTCCCACCAAAGACTCAGTAAACTAGGCGCATCGTTCAAATCTTTCACCATTGATGGTAACACCATTAAAGTGGCTAAAGATACAAAAACGCTTGGAATCTACGTCGATTCCACTCTCTCACTAGCTAGGCAAACTAATGCAGTATCTTCGGCTGCCTCCTACACATGCAAGCTTATCACAGCATGCCGCCCCTTCCGATCTCCAGCCAACTGCACTACACTAGCCAGGACCTTGGTCCTATCTAAAATTGATTACTGTAATGCCCTCTATCTGGGCACCAACCAATGTAACATTAAAAAGCTACAAATCATCCAAAATAATGCCATCAGAGCGGCTCTTAACCTAACCAGGAACCGCCACATCTGACACTAGGCGGAACCGGTGCTGGCTCTCAGTCTCCCAAAGAATCTCTCTTAAAGCACTTGCGCTCACACACAAAAGCCTCGCCAACCAAGCCCCTAGCTACCTAACCAGTAGATTTACACTACACACCTCCGCGAGACCACTCAGAAGTGCCCAAACTAACTGCCTTGCTATCCCGCGCTTCAACCTCCAGAGATCAGGTGGCCGTAGTTTCCCTGTCCTAGCTTCGAAACTATGGAACTCACTACCTAATCCTCTTAGAGCTGAATCTACCTTCCCGGCCTTCAAACGCAAAGTCAAAACCTGGTTGTCTGCCCAAGACCTGCTTTTACTGTGCTCCTTGGCCCCTGAGTCATAACTATATTGTTAATAGCCTTCTGTTATAACCTATACTGTAAATTTGTACATATACTGTATTTCCTGTATAACTTGCATATTCTCTCCTAATGCACTGTCTGTACTTATTTCACTGTTCTGTTTATGTCTGTAACTAAGTGACGCGCCCGGATGCCCTGGGGCCTGGTGCGCTATATAAATAAAATTAATACAAAATACAAATACTCCAGCCCACAACTCCCAATTCCCCTCCTTCGGTTACGGACCAACAGGACCCTCAGGCAGACACAGATGAGGAGCAGGACCACGACACACCATCTTCAGCCAAGGCCTTCCATGAACGTCTTGCAGGGCTTGCAGAGTACTTGGGCCTTTCTCAACCCACGGTCGAGCAACCAGCAGAGGGGGTCCTCGCATATGCCTCACGCTATGTCCCGTGACCAGAACGGGGATCCCGATGCAGAAGGACGTAGTTGCCTTAGCCAAGAAGGGTTGGCTCAAGCCTCACTCAGTCCAGCCGGTGAATAAACGCCTGGACGCAAAGTACAGACAGATGGAGTGGGATACGCTCTTGCTATCTGCCCATCCTCAGCCACACTCCTCGGTGATCGCTGCAGCATCACTATACTCCAAGCCTCAGTCAGCCTCCTCCTCTGTGGTGCTGCCAGTCAAGGTGGAGATGATCTTGGAGGCGTACGGGAAGAAGCTGTATTCCAACAGGTCCTTGCACCTTCGTCAAGCCAACGAGGATGCCTTCTGGCAGCCGTTACCCAAAGGCTTTGTTGGGAAATTGCGGATTTCCTCCCAGAGCTTCCGGCACAGAGCCAATCGCGATTCAAGGCAGGATTGGCAGAGGCCAAGATGGTGGTGCAGGATATCATGGAGTCCACTGTGGCCCACTTGACACCTCTTAGATCTTCCGTTCGAAATGGGGTGACCTCTTGCACTCCACCACGGACGAGGAGCTGGACAAAAAAGAAAAACAGCTCACAAACGGCCAAGTCTTAATCCATCTTGACAAAAACCACACTCAAAACGTGCACCCAGTCACAGCACGCTCTGACAAGGGGCGTACATACGAAGGGTTCTGAGGCTTCCAAAAACGGATGTCCAGGCAGCCTGACCGTTTGCCGACTCAACATCGGCGCAAACAACAAAAAGGGGGGTGGGGATTAAGGGCTTTTTTCAGTCCCCCTCCTCCACAAGAGCCCCAGAGGGAAAGCAGGCATGACACCCCCCTGCGGGTCCAGATGTCTCCAGTGGGGGGCAGGCTTGTTCTCCATGCACATTTCTGGCGCCAGAATTTCATGGACCCCTGAATCCTCTCTGTAGTCTTCACAGGGTACCGCCTCCCTATCCCAGCCTCTCCTCCCTCCTTCCCTCCACTCCCACAGGTTGGGACAGCAACTCTTTTGGCGGAGATCCGGTCGCTCGTCCAGAGCCAGGCAGTCAAGGAAATCCCAGCCTCCCAGCCAGGCTTGGGCTTTTACTCCAGGATTTACACCATTCAGAAGAAGAACCAGGCGGACCTGAGAGTTGTGCTGAACCTTTCCACCCTCAACCTCTCCCTACCTCTACAAAAATTCAAGATGGTTACACCAGCTTTGATAGCGGAGACATTGTGCAAGGGAGACTGGATGTGCTCTCTGGATCTGCAGGACTCGTACCTACACGTCCCGATCTGGCAGCCTCATTGTTCCTTTCTATGCTTCAGGATCATGGGCTACCATTTCCAATACAAGGTGCTTCCTTTCGGCCTCAACTCGGCCCCCAGGGTCTTTACCAGGCTGATGAACACAGTGGCAGCCCTCCTCAGGTCGCAGGGCCACCACATCTACCCGTACATCAACGGCTGGCTCTTCAGGGCGACATCTCCAGAAGCAGTGCACCATACTTCCCACGATCTTATGAACACGCTGCACAAGCTGGGATTTTCACTCAACCTCAAGAAGTCGCAGCTGCTCCCACACAGAGACTGACCGTCTTGGGTCTCATTTGGGACACCTGCTCCGAGAGAGTTTTTCCCTCGGAGGACAAAATCACTGCCCTCAAGAAGGCCACCACGCACTTCTTCAGCAGAGAAGTGACCTTGGCTTGGTGGTACCAACACCTACTGGGTCTCATGGCAACAGTCCTCTTGGCCATCCCCCACACGAGACTCAGGATGAGGAGGATACAGCTGCACTTGGCAGCCTCCTGGAACCAGGAGCAAAGCTCTCAGTCGGAGATCATCAACGTTACTCCATCACCTCACCCGGGCCTCACATGGTGGTCCAGGGACGCAACCTGCGGCGGGGCAAGCCTTTCCGGCATCCTAACCTGCAGGTCATCATCACCACGGACTCCTCTCTCGAGGGTTGGGGGGCCACCCTGGAAAACCACTACGTCCACCCACAGGTTAAGGAGTACAACATTGGCTTGCTCTGAAGGCGATCTGGCTGGTGCTCAGAGCCTTCCTTCCAGTTATTGAGGGCAGGGTCGTCCTGATTCAGACAGACAACTCGACCAGCATGTTCTATGTCAACAAGCAGGGAGGTACCAGATCCCCGCCCCGCTGTGCAGGCTCGCAGTCAGCATGCGGGAATGGGCCCTGGAGAACAACATCTAACTCACGGCTGTCCACCTGCCGAGGGAATCCAACCTGGAGGCAGGCAGGCTCTGCAGACTGGGTGTGGACAACTACGAGTGGCAGTTGAACGACCTAGTACTGCAGGAAATTTTCTACAAATGGGGATACCCCCAAGTAGACATCTTTGCCTCCTGGGACAACTGGAAGTTCCAACTGTTGGCTTCCTGGCAGGGCCAGGGCTCCCTGGGCGACGCATTCCAGATTCAATGTGATGGAATGACAGCATGCGTGTAACGCTCACCTGGTATCCACGGGGGCGTCACTCAGCCTGTTCTGACCTCTTACGACCTTGAACCCTTCCCTGGAGGCTATTCGACTGGAGACTGGGCCTGAAACACAGGATTGGTAGAGTTTAACTCCCTATTGTCTCTGTGTGCTTAAACCCTTTCTTCCCAGGGGTCCAACCCTTCCCTTTGATCCACAGCTCACCTTGTTTTCTTGGATAGTGTGCTCTCCGTCCTGCTTTCAGCACAGGGGCACGTTGATTGATGCGGGCTCGTTGCTGCCTAGTTACTTCACTGGCAAGAGTCTGACAGGTAAGTATAATGAGTCTTTTGAACAGTTCTCTAACTTCGTTCCTTTCCTTCCTTAGATGATGGCTGGCGTCTGACGATGGCGGCGTGCTGCTGAGATGAGTAGCGCTGAAGGTGAGTGAGTGCGCGATGCACCCCTTTCGTATTTGTATTGAACCAAGATCTTTTCCTGTGTCTTTTAGGTGCCACAACGTTTTCAGCGTGGATGCCGGTTATGAAGAACAAATGCGGTGAGTAAGCGCGGTATGTGGCGCCTCTAGATGTTTCCACGCTAACCTGGAGTGTCTTTTCCCTCTTGCGGATGGATGAGAAGTTCCAGAGACAGAGTTCCCCCAGAGCGGCTGGGATTCAGGTAAGCGTTTGAAGCTCGTACAGTATTTAAAAATAAGCGAAGATTTGCAGAATGCTTACTAATGCCTTTTTTCTGTTCTTTTCCCTTTTCCTTAGGAAGCGGTGTGCCGGGATGGGAATGACACCGCCGAAGATGCCCGCAGAACAGAAGGAGCGATGAATGATGGGCAGAAGCGCCACAAGGTAAGGCTGTTCCTAACGGTGTTCTTGTTCTTGCAGGAGCTGAGCGCAGAAGAAAGATGCAGTCCTACTGGAGACTGATCCGAACACGGTGAGTGTCACGCTGCAGGTACAGTAAACACAAAGCATGTTTCTCAGCTTGGGCGTGGCTTAAATAGTCTCTGGGTATCCCAGGTGTCTCTGGGCTGAACCACACCCAAAAGACTAGACTGCACATGCAGTTCTGGGAACCGAAATATGTGGGGGCATCCATCTTTTCCCCATCAATGCACTACAAGTCCAATCCCCTTTGTTATCCTATGGGAGTGAGTCTGGTGCCACAAGCGCCAAGTCTGACTCCAAGTGGGTCTTTGGAGGGATGGAAAGGCCCTTAAGGGCCATGTAGGTAATTGTGGCCTGGCTCCAGCCTGACATCTTGGAGGGCTGGGGACATGAGGGGCAGGAATCATGACAATGCGCCTTCCCGCCCACACCACTGATGCACAGAGTGAATGCAAGATCAAGGAATCTCGCCACCTCAGCATCATTCTAATAGCACTTTGGTGGCCAGCCAGGCCATGGTTCTCGGAGCTGTTCAGCCTCTCGGTGAGGCAGCCCATTCGCTTCCTGACGGGCCCAGCATATCTTCTGGCGCAGCAGGGGGCAGGGTCATAACACAGAAACTATCCCTCACAGCATGGTTCCTAAACAGGTCACGCTATGTCACCTCAACCTTTTCCAGGCTAACCTAGAGATCATACAGAGCGCCAGGAGCAAGTCTACCAGGGCCCAGTATAAGAGCAAATGGACCAGGTTCTGCCAGTGGGCAGACTCTAAGGGTATCAACCCACTTGCCTGTACCTCGAACGACGTGCTCTCCTTCTCGACGCACCTCACCCATTCAGGCGTGCAGGTGGACACTTGCCGCACTTACTTGGCAGTCATTGGGTCATACAGAAACTCGGAAGGGGAGATTTTTTTCCTCTTCCAACCCGATTGTCAGGAAACATTTGACGGGACTCGCCATGCTCTAACTGCCCATCAAGAGGCCACACCTTGTGTGGGACCTCAACATAGTTTTGGATGCCCTGGCGCACAAACCATTTGAACCAGTGGCGTCCGCAGACATGAGGCTGGTCACCATTAAGACGGCCTTGCTAGACAGCCTCACCTCGCAGGATCAGCGAAAATCCGGACGCTGGTCGCCTCAGAGCCATATACTATGTTTCATAGGGATAAAGTAGTTCTGTGGACACACCCAGCATTCTTGCCCAAGGTGCCTTCCGCATTCCATGTGAACGAAGAAATAGTGCTACCTATGTTTTTTGCTGAGCCCAAAGACGAGGCACAGAGAGTTCTGCACTGCCTTGATGTCACGCGTGACCTGAAATTCGACTTGGACAGAACCAAGGGATTCCGCAAGTCGGACGCACTTTTTGTCACCTTCGGCGGACCAAGAACGGGGGTATCGGGCCTCTAAGGCCTCCATAGCCTTTTGGGTGGTCTCGGCCATCAAAGAAGCTTACGAGGGACAGCACAAGCCACTGCCGGCCAACATGCACGCCCATGTGGTCAGGGCCAAGGCAAAGGACATAGTTTTCCAGCGGCAGGTCCCCTGGCAAGTCATAAGCAGGACAGCCACATGGGCCACCCCTTCGGCTTTCTGCAAGCACTACTGTTTGGATGCCAGTTGTAGATCAGACGCGCCTTTCGGACAGGCGTTTCTTCAAAAACTATTTGCTTAAGGAGGGTCTCCTCTCCACCCTGGGGCTACACTCGGTTGTAATCGCCCATGCAGTATGGAGGAAAAGTGTCATGATGCCTACCTCCAAGGAGCCAGGTCCGACCCAGCAACCCCAGAGGCAGGCATCATTCCCCCCAGGGAAGTGCCAGCGGGCCCAAGCTGGGGCCCTTTGGACACAGTCCTGGCGCCTTAGGCGCCAGGCTCATGTTGGACCCCTGTCCTGGCGCCTTAGGCGCCAGGCTCATAAAGCTAGACATGTGTTCAAGTGTTTTAATGTGCACTTACCTGATGCAGACCATGCTGCTACATGCAGGCCCTCTTGAGGCCTGAATGGAACTACTTTACCTGTGGGACTACTTTCCACCTGGGTGTGGTCGGGGAAGGATACATACCTGGAACTTCTTCCAAAGCTATTTAAACCACGCCCGATCAGCAACTCACGCTTCGCGTTGTACTGCTCCTCGCAGCTGGACGCTCACCGTGTCAGCTCCTGCATCTGGACTTCAGCCACGCCTGTCAGCATCCTGGGACACCTGCAAAGGGAGATAAGAGAGAATTGGGGAGAAAGAAGACCTTACCTGCTTAAGCTGCATCACTGAGACATCACACCGACGATCCTGAAAGGGAAGACATTTTTAAAAGCATTTCGCTTCGATCGCTGCAACGCTGCATTTCACTCACCTTTCCTGGGCACCTCCATCTTCAGCAGCGATCATCCGGATCCGCAGCCACTTCCCAGAGCCTAGAGAGAAAAAGACAAGAACACAAGGTGAGAGAAGGAAGGGAATAGGAAAAGCTCAGTTTCCTTCTAAGACTTACCTGTTGGGTCATTCCCATTTCATTTCGGGTCCTGCCGCTTCCTGGCATTCCGGACCCCGGCCCCTATGGAGAAAAAAGACAAAGACATTGAATGAGCGAAGGCAAAGACATTACCCGAACGCTCATCCAGAACTTACCTGTCATTTACTGGAACTGCACGTTTCACTTCGGGTCGGCGCCATATCTCCGGCATTCCGAACCCCGGCCCCTAAGGGGAAAAAGACATAAGCGTTAGCGCTTGCTGCAATAAGACAATGAACATTATTATTAAGCTTGAACTTTTGAACTTGCAACAGAACTCTTACAGCGCCTTACCTGAATAGTCAAGCTTATTTGAACTCCCATCAAAACTCAATCCAGTGAAGTAACTGGGTTTCAACGCGCCCCTGCATCAGAAGCAGGATGGAGAACTCATCCTTCCAGACCCTAAGGTGAGACTTCACGGGGAATCGTGGAAGGGTATCGTGGAGGGTTGGAAGGGAGTGGGAGGCTTGAGCATTATTCCGTCAGTAGGTAATACTCCCTTTTCACGCACAGGGAATATTCCTGTGAGCCAGAGAAGCCAGAGTAGAGGGGCCCTACCTGTCCATCTTCAGAGTCCTGCGCTTCACCAATGAAGAAGCATCAGCACTCGAAGCCAGACCTGCGCCTCCGTGGGAATCAGGTGAGCGTGACAGAACGCGAAGCCTACCCACAATTTCCCACCCGGGCGCTATGGAAACTTCCGAGACAGATCAGCTGGCCCAGCTTTTGGGGGAATTACGGGCAGAAGTGCACTCAGCCCGCCAGGAGACTAACGCTCTCAAAAGAGAACTGATCCTATCCAAGGAAAGAACAGATGACCTGGCCAAAAGGTTATTGCAGGCCCAGGCAGGGCATACTCCTTTATCTAATTCCGGAGGTACTTCCACATCAATGGGTTTGAATAACTCGGTACAAATCAATCTATCTGGACACATGCCTTTGGCCCCGCCTGAACGTTTTGCGGGGGATCCCAAGAAATATGCCGTCTTTATGAACCAATGTCGTTTACACTTTCTATGCAGACCCGGGGCCTTCCCTAACAACCAGACCAAGGTAGCCTTTATACTATCTTACCTCAGTGGCAGTGCTGCCGATTGGTCTATTCCATTGGTAAATCAGGATGATCCCATTCTCCAGAATTTTCAGGGTTTCCAGGCCAGCATGGAAAGATTGTTTGCTCGACACTCTCAAGGACAGGCCCTTGATAACGAACTGCTATCCTTACGACAAGGTAATCAGGATCTCCTGTCCTACGTTGCCACCTTTAATAGACTGGTTGTGGAAACTGGATGGCCAGAAAACAAAAGGATCACATTGTTTCATCGAGGCCTGCGCGGAGAGCTTAAGGATGTTCTAGCTCAGATAGTAGATCCACCCCACGTCTGCGCATACTACATAGACTTGGTGGTTCAACTTGATGACAGACTTCAAAATAGAAAAGCAGATCGGTTCAAGTACGAAACCCGAGTACCGATCAAAACCCACGCTAACTCCAAGAGTACGGACGTATCCAAACCTATTCAAATCGGCAGTGTTAAAGGACCATTAACGCAGAAGGAACGAGAGAGAAGGCGGCAAATGCAACTTTGTCTGTATTGCGGGACTTCCGGTCACTTTCTTCGAAATTGTCCGGTTAAACCACCCAAGAAGGTGGTTGGAGCCACTGATAAAGATTTATTGACACCTGATTCGGGAAACGACCTAGCCCGACAAGCGTAGGGGTCCGCTTGCCGACCTTGAAAACAAACTCTTTGACCTCGCATTTTGCCATGCCAATGGTGCTCGTGGACCCAAAACAGCCTCAGCAGTTGCATGCTATAAAAGCATACATCGACAGTGGAGCTATTGGAAATTACATAGACCGTGAATTGGCTTCCAGGATTAAGCTCCCTCTCCGCCCGAAAGTAACCCAAGATGTCATTACTACAGTAGATGGAACCGAAATAGCCTCAGGGCCTGTAACGCATTCCACTGTTGAAATGACATTGGTGGGTCAGGATGGACATCGGGAAGCAATCGTGTTTGATGTGATCAAGGCCCCACAATTTCAAGTAATTCTTGGAATTCCTTGGTTAGAAACACATAATCCCAGAATTGACTGGCGAGCAAAGAAGATAAGTTTTCCTGATTGTGAACCAACTTGTTATCCAAGAAATCCAGTTATGGGTCTAGCCTCAGCAACTTCCACCCCTGTACAGCTACCGTCAGAATACCAAGAATTCCAAGACGTTTTCCAGAAGGAACAGGCTAACACGTTACCTCCCCATCGGTCTTATGATTGCCAAATCGAACTGGTACCCAATGCTCAACTACCTTGTAATAGGATTTATGCTCTTACGGAACCTGAGAACCTGCATTTGCGTCAGTATTTAGATCAGTACCTAGCCAATGGTTTTATTCGCCCGTCCAAGTCTCCTGTCTCCTCAGCTCTGTTCTTCGTGCCGAAAAAAGAGGGCGACCTTAAAACATGTATAGACTATCGCGCCCTAAATCAAATAACGATTAAGAATCGTTATCCTCTGCCCCTGATCCCTGAGCTTATCGACCAGGTGAAAGACGCTTATGTGTACACCAAGTTAGATCTCCGAGGAGCTTATCACCTGGTGCGTATAAAAGAAGGCGACGAATGGAAGACTGCATTCCGCACCAAATTTGGGCTCTTCGAATATTAGGTGATGCCCTTCGGTTTGTGCAATGCACCTGCCGCCTTTCAGTACTTTATGAATTATGTTCTTCGGGAACTTATCTATTTCTGTGTCATTGTTTATATTGACGACATCCTGGTGTACTCTTCTTCAGAATCCGATCACAGAAAACATGTTAGGGCAGTTCTTGAGAAATTGCGCCAGCAGAGACTATTTGCAAAGCTCGAAAAATGCGTTTTTCATACCACAGAAGTTGAGTTTCTCGGATTCATCCTGACACCTCAAGGAGTCCGAATGGACTCGCGAAAGGTGGACTCCATCCTCAAATGGCCATCTCCTAGCTCGGTGAAGGGAGTTCAGAGCATGCTCGGCTTCGCCAATTTCTATCGAAGATTCATCCCGGAATTTTCCCGAACAGTCCAACCCATCACAGCTCTCCTAAAGAAAAACAAACGCCTTGAATGGACTCTTGAGGCCGAACAAGCCTTTCAGGACCTGAAAACCAAATTCACCTCTGCACCTGTATTGAAGCACCCGCACCCAGATCTCCCTTACATTGTGGAAACCGACGCATCCAGTTCGGCCATGGGAGCTGTCCTGCCGCAAAGAGACCCAGAAACTAACCAACTACATCCTGTGGCCTTTTGGTCCAGGAAATTTTCTCCTCCTGAAATCAACTACGCAATTACCGACAAAGAGTTACTGGCTATTAAATCTGCTTTCAAGGCTTGGCGTCCCTACCTTCTCGGGGCAAGACACACCATCACCGTAATTACGGACCACAGAAATTTACAGTATTTAAGGACGCCCAAAGCTCAATCTTCACGACAACTCCGATGGGCTCTATTCTTTGCAGAATTTGATTTTGTAATTACCTATCGCCCTGGCTGCAAGAATGGTAAAGCGGACGCCTTATCCCGGATTGGCATGGAAGAACCCAATTCGAGTTTAGAACCTGTGCCAATCATACCTGAACAAAGAATCTTAGGCCTAACTTCATTGCAAACTATTAAGCACATCCAAACGCAAGTAAAACAACTTCTAGACTCTTCAGCCTTACTGGAATGGAGTCAAAAGGGTCCTCATTACACCGTTAAGGATGATTTACCCTATTTCCAGGAGCGGTTGTTTCTGCCAAGTAAAGAATTGCAAGAACTTGTTATTGCCCATCATCATGAATCATTAATGGAATGACACCCTGGTATCGCTAAAACTGAGGAAAAAATGAAACGCCACTTCTGGTGGCCTTCTTGGAGAAAAGACAAAGTCTTTTGTATTGTCTTGCGGAATTTGCGCCCAAAACAAGGGTCAAAAGAAAAGGCCAGCCGGACTACTTCAACCCTTGGATATTCCACCGGCACCATGGCACACCTTGTCAATGGACTTTATAACTGACCTGCCTCCTTGTGCTGGTTACAACACTATCCTTGTAATTGTGGATCTATTCTCCAAAATGGCCCACTTTATCCCTTTAAAAGGTTTGCCTTCAGCTTCCACCTTGGCCAAGGAATTTCTGGAGAATATAGTTCGCATACATGGTTTCCCTTCCATATTAGTCTCGGATCGTGGAAGTCAATTTATCTCCCATTTTTGGAAGAAGTGTTGCCAACTAGCACAAATAGATGTGCGGTTATCCACCAGCCACCACCCCCAGACCGACGGACAAACCGAGAGAACCAATCAGACTCTTGAGCAATATCTTCGGTGCATGTTACACCAATCCGAGTTAAATTGGAAAGACATCCTTTGGATCGCAGAATATGCATACAACAATTCAGTGCATTCTGGAACCGGACAAACTCCTTTTTATACTTTGTATGGTCACCATCCTCGGACCTCTGACCTAGATCCACCTCTGACCCTGGAAATGCCCGCAGTAAATCATCTGCATTCCACAATAACCCGAGCCTTCAAAGAAGCTGCAACTCATTTACAGCAAGCCAAGAAAAAGTATAAAGAAAACGCTGATTTGCACCGAAGTAAAACTCCTCCTTACCAAGTAGGAGACCAGGTATGGCTAGCAACGAAACATTTACCCCTCAAGGGCCCGCGAACCTTCAATCCCAGATTCATAGGACCTTATCCCATCAAGGCTATAATCAATCCCGTGGCCTTTAAACTGGATTTACCGTCCAACATGCATATTCATCCAGTTTTTCATGCATCACTTTTGAAGCCAGTACAACCAGGGACCCGACTGTCCAAGCCTCCAGACCCAGTTCAAATTGAAGGGGAATTAGAATTCGAAGTTAAAGACATTTTAGACTCCAAGGTGTTAAAGTCAAAACTCTTCTATCTTGTTGACTGGAAGGGATATGGACCTCAGGAGAGATCGTGGGAGCCTAGTAACCATGTTCACGCACCTCGATTAATACAAAGGTTCCACCGGAGATTTCCGAACAAGCCAAAACCCACGGAGGGAACAACCTTGGGAGGGGCCTTGAGGGGGGGTACTGTCATGATGCCTACCTCCAAGGAGCCAGGTCCGACCCAGCAACCCCAGAGGCAGGCATCATTCCCCCCAGGGAAGTGCCAGCGGGCCCAAGCTGGGGCCCTTTGGACACAGTCCTGGCGCCTTAGGCGCCAGGCTCATGTTGGACCCCTGTCCTGGCGCCTTAGGCGCCAGGCTCATAAAGCTAGACATGTGTTCAAGTGTTTTAATGTGCACTTACCTGATGCAGACCATGCTGCTACATCCAGGCCCTCTTGAGGCCTGAACGGAACTACTTTACCTGTGGGACTACTTTCCACCTGGGTGTGGTCGGGGAAGGATACATACCTGGAACTTCTTCCAAAGCTATTTAAACCACGCCCGATCAGCAACTCACGCTTCGCGTTGTTCTGCTCCTCGCAGCTGGACGCTCACCGTGTCAGCTCCTGCATCTGGACTCCAGCCACGCCTGTCAGCATCCTGGGTCACCTGCAAAGGGAGATAAGAGAGAATTGGGGAGAAAGAAGACCTTACCTGCTAAAGCTGCTTCACAGAGACATCACACCGACGATCCTGAAAGGGAAGACATCATTTTTAAAAGCATTTCGCTTCGATCGCTGCAGCGCTGCATTTCACTCACCTTTCCTGGGCACCTCCATCTTCAGCAGCGATCATCCGGATCCGCAGCCACTTCCCAGAGCCTAGAAAGAAAAAGACAAGAACACAAGGTGAGAGAAGGAAGGGAATAGGAAAAGCTCAGTTTTCTTCTAAGACTTACCTGTTGGGTCATTCCCATTTCATTTCGGGTCCTGCCGCTTCCTGGCATTCCGGACCCCGGAAAGACAGACATTGAATGAGCGAATGCAAAGACATTACCCGAACACTCATCCAGAACTTATCTGTCATTTACTGGAACTGCACGTTTCACTTCGGGTCGGCGCCATATCTCCGGCATTCCGAACCCCGGCCCCTAAGGGGAAAAAGACATAAGCGTTAGCGCTTGCTGCAATAAGACAATGAACATTATTATTAAGCTTGAACTTTTGAACTTGCAACAGAACTCTTACAGCGCCTTACCTGAATAGTCAAGCTTATTTGAACTCCCATCAAAACTCAATCCAGTGAAGTAACTGGGTTTCAACGCGCCCCTGCATCAGAAGCAGGATGGAGAACTCATCCTTCCAGACCCTAAGGTGAGACTTCACAGGGAATCGTGGAAGGGTATCGTGGAGGGTTGGAAGGGCATTGGAGGCTTGAGCATTATTCCGTCAGTAGGTAATACTCCCTTTTCACGCACAGGGGAATATTCCTGCGAGCCAGAAAAGCCAGAGTAGAGGGGCCCTACCTGTCCATCTTCAGAGTCCTGCGCTTCACTATTGAAGAAGCATCAGCACTCGAAGCCAGACCTGCGCCTCCGTGGGAATCAGGTGAACGTGACAAAAAGGGACAGGCCGTAAGAGTAATTATAAGTTACTCACCGTAGTGACTTGGTCCCCTTTCCTCCATACGTCCCACCAACCTCCCGCCTAATAAAACTGGTGTGATTAGGAAATGTTAATCTATTGTCGATGCGTCTATGGGGACTGAGGTGTGGCACCGTAGGGCGGAATCAGGGCAGTGCATGCTCCCAGGGCTGCACCCCCGCATGCCTCTAAATTTAAAGGGGAAGAAGGTTTTTTCTGGTGAAAAAGGTTCAGTCGCCCGTTCCTTTTTAAGGGACGCCCATGCAGTATAGAGGAAAGGGGACTAAGGACTAAGAGTACGTTAGTCACTACGGTGAGTAACTTATAATATCTCCCCATTCCCCCTTGATCTTACTAGCCTCTGTCTCTCCCTCCATCTAATGCTAAATTACTCCCATCTTCTCTCCCTATCTAACGCTACACTAAAAGCATGTCTCTCTCTCTCCTCCTCTCCCCTCTATCCTCTACTCTACTATTCCTTACCTCTCTCTCTGTCTCTGACTATTCCTTACCTCTCTCCCTCTGTCTCTTTATCTTCGCAAACCCTCTCTTGCTCTATCTAAGTGTCCCTGTCCACTTTCAATCTCCCAACTCTTACTACCTACACTTCCTGGCCACTCAATCTGTCTCTCTCTTTACCTCTCTCTCAGACACCTACTCCATTTCCACTGACATCTTCACACTATCTTACTTTTGCCCCTCTCAACACTCTCTCTCTCTCTCTACCTTCCACTTTCTCATTCACAGTATACTACCCAATTGGTACCACTCTCACATAGAATACAGTAACTGCACTCTTTTGAAACGCCCCAAGTCATCCAAGCATGCCTCTCAACCATCTCTTGGTTCACGATCTCCAATCCAGACCTCACCCGAACACTTTTCATTCAGCTCTGGCCTCTGAGCTTTTATAGCCTGGCCTATCCTGCTCTATTAGGCCTTCTGGCTGCCATTGGTCCGTACGATCACTTTCGCTGTTTGCCCAATCTCCTGCTGTACTTTCCCCAGGGGGATGTGAATGTGAGTCACAGGTTTCAAATAGTATGTTGAGCCCCATCCCATCCGTGGTCTCTGACATTTGTTTCATCCAACTATCTTTGGCTAGTCTATCACTCTATCCTTTGGGAGGGTGTAGGGATGCATGGGCTAGGGTGGCGGAAGCCCACAGGAGTGATGAGGGTGATACTGGGGATCTGTCAAGCCGAGATTCTGCGATGTCTATGAGCACCTCCGTCCCCCAAGCACTGGTCAGGGAAGAACCCAAAGAATGCCTCCTGACCAGTTATTGAGGCCACAGGTGCACAAGGGGCAGGAACGCGGGCACCAGGTAGCTGCAAGGGAAATAAGTTAGGGAAACGTGAATACAGGACCCACAATCACGAAAGGGGAATATAACAAGGAAGTATGAACGGCACCTACCGATGTTGTAGTGTGGGGAAGGATAGAGGACACAGGCAGTTCCCTGGTGGTAGAGGGTAGTGAGGAGTCCAAAAGAGGACGGGTACCCTGGTTCCCCTTGAAATGGAAGCACCTGATGTACATCACAGAGTTCAAAAGAAAGAGTTCACTCCAGCAGAACGGTATCCAGAAGCAGTCCCAGGTCCATGAGCCAAGAGGTCGAAAAAATCCTGAGAAGCGAAAAGTTCCAAAACGCCGAATCCAAGGTACAATCGAAAGCAGTCCGGTAACACGAAGCACAAGGTCAAAAAATCCAGGAAAACAAAGTTCCAAGCACCAAATCTGAGGGAAAGAGCGGAAGCAGTCCAATTACCAGAAACTCAGGGTCTAATAGCCAGGTGAACGGCATCCAAACAAGACGAACGCCACTCGAGCACTGTGGAACAGCTGAGAAGCGGAGTAAATGGTAATCAGCGTTCCTTTATGCCGGAGACTGGATCATGTGACCGCATCTCTATCGGGTCACATGGGCGGCATGGCGTGTCACGTGATACAGAGGAGCAGGAGGCAGCAACAGTATTCGTTAGGTGAAGTAGCCTCGGAGTATCACGTGACCGGTATCGGATGGCACGATACCAGGAAGTAATGTCGGCGTCTCCTGGTGCTCCCCATCGCCATCGTGGCCACAACCGCCAGGAGCCTGAGTGGTACTTTACCCGCGCGGGGCCTCGCGCGCAGTGGATCTTGGAGAGGCGAACCGGCGTGGAGCGCTTGGCGCAGGTATCGGACTGTGGGGTTCTCTGCGTTGCAAGTGTGGGTTTCATGACAGAATCCCCCCCAAGGGCCCACGACTGCGTGGGCTAGATGGATGATCTCGATGGAACCTAGCAACCAGGAGGGGAGCGTGTACATTAGAGGCGGGTTCCCATGACCTTTCCTCAGGGCCATAACCGAGCCAGTCCACCAGGTAATACAAAACCCCTTTTCGGAGGCGCAAACCCAGGATACTCTTGATTTCAGTAGAGGAACCCTGCACGAGCGGAGAAGGGGACAGAGTGGTCTGGTATGAGGAAGGATGCGCCACGAGGGGGGCAAGGACAAACGGAAGGCCACCTGATTGATAACCTTGGTGACACGATATGGGCCGACAAAGCGCGGGAGGAGTTTACGACAACCTGGTATCCGTAAATGCCTAGAGGACAACCAGACCTTGTCACCAACTGAATACCTAGGGGCAGCTGCATGCTTCTTATTGGCAGCGGAGCACATGGTGGCTTGGGCTTCCCTCAGGTGAGTAAGGGTCTGTGCATGCACGTCTCCCAAATCTCTGAGACAAGTGGCCGCGGCAGGGGCACGAGCCGTGGAAAAATCAGGTATGGGCAGAACCCGGGGATGTTGGCCGTACATGGAGTAGAATGGAGAAAACCCAGTGGCAGTATGTGGTGCGTTATTGTATGTAAACTCCGCTAAGTGTAACACTTGGTACCAGGTGTATTGATGTTGTAGAGATAGACAGCGGAGATACTGCTCCAATGTTTGATTAACACGTTCCGTTTGGCCATCAGTTTCGGGGTGATATGAGGTTGAATACCTGGCATCTATGCCCAGAAGGCTGGTGAGGGAGCGCCAGAATCGAGAGGTGAATTGTGAACCTCCATCGGACACTATAACAGAGGGCAACCCAAAAAGACAGAAGACGGATTGAAAAAACAACCTGGCTAGTGTTGGGGCGGAAGGGATGCCAGTGCAAGGGATGAACCGCGGCATCTTAGTGAATGTGTCTACCACCACTCATATCGTATCATGGCCCTGGACTTTCGGTAAATCGGTGATGAAATCCATGGTAACCGTATGCCAGGGACGCAGAGGATTGGGTAGAGGCGATCCCGCGTGGAGCGCCTGGCGCAGGTATCGGACTGTGGGGTTCTCTGGGTTGCAAGTGTGGGTTTCATGACAGGATCCCATTAGTGTCGTCTGCCTACCGTCTGTAAACAGGTGAGCCTTTGGCATTGATAATGAAATGCTTATATTTCATATATGAGTCCTCAAGCTATTTAAGCCATTTGTGACACATTCCAGACCTTGTGTTTGTTAATATCATACACTTGGGATGATTTTCTTCGGTCTGCTTGTTGTACCTCACACATTCGGAAGGAGACTACTTCTGTCACAATTCATGGTCTGGGCCATCAGGCCAACAGCTTCTTCTGAGTTCTTCAGAGAAACGCAGTCACTTTATCCCTTACCAGGAAAATCCTCATCGTCACGTTCTTGTTGTATTACTTCTCTTGCCTGGCCTGAATGGCCTGTATGTGCATCTTAACAAGGCTTCTGACCACCTCCATGTGTTTGTGGAAATTCTGGACCGCGGAATGTTCACTGGAGTTCTTGTTTGCTGGGTTTTCCCACTATTCCCTCATGTCTAGGATGTGTAAAGGTGTGGAAGAGCACAAAAATGGCATGGTTGTGGATATAAACTTTCTAACCGTATCTCTAAGAGGTTTTTCCCTGCCTCAAACTAATTATGAACGTATTGTTAGACTGTCTGTCAAATCAAAGTTCCACCGTCCTGTGTCAAATCTTACCCTAACCCTCTCACTACAACTAAAGAAAAGTTCTTTCTTTTCGAGAATGGCTCCCTTGTCCTGCTTCTTGAACAGTGTCCAAAGAATGTTCTCTTAAAAGAGAAAATGCCAGGGGGATTGAACCCCAGTCACCCGAATCTTATGCAATATCCAGGATAATGTCTCCCTTCTCCTGGTGTAGATTTGTGCAGTTTCCAATAACACCTGGGGGAAGGACTCCCTTCCCCTGGTGTCTCTAGTACAACTCTCAGCCCACTGCCAAGAGTATACCTCCCTTACCCTGACGTCTTTAACACAAGTCCTGGGCCTGTACCAGGAGAATGGCTCCCTTCTCCTAGTGTTGCTTTTCAGTTCATAAACTAGAATGGCAACCAGAATTAAATGAGTAAAGTAGATCAGAGCAGTGAAATGGTTAATAAGAGTAAATCATACGGAAACAGTAAAGAGATTTAAACTCCTGAAATGGAAATAATGCATCAGGAGTGAACAAAGTGAATGGCGTGGATGAAATAGTCCTAATGGATGAAGCGTGTGGAACAGATGAATGCACCGAGTGGAAGAATGCATGAGTGGAAGAACAGATGACTATATAGTTTGAATGTGTGTCTAAATTGAATGAATATGTAGATCGGAAGAGTGTAAAGAATGGATGAACATGTTGAGCGGATGAGTGTGTAGAGCGGCTGGGTGTGTAGAGCGGACGAGCATGTAGCGCGAACGAGTGCGTAAATACAGAGAAGCGAGTAGAACGCAGGAGTGCGTAAAACAGATGAATGTATTGTGCAGAACGGATGAGCGTAAACCGGATGAGTATGTAGAGCAGATGAGTATGTAGAGCGCATGAGTGTGGTTAGCGGATGAGTACGGAAGTGCGGAGAGTGTGTAGATCTCTGGAACAGATGAATGTGCAGACCCGGCAAATGCATAGAGCGGATGAGCGTATAGTGCAGATGAGCGTATAGTGCGGACGAGTGTACAGAGCGGACGAGTGTACAGAGCGGGCGAGTGTACAGGACGGACGAGTGCACAGGACGGACGAGTGCATAGGACGGACGAGTGGACAGGGTGGATGAAGGTATGGAACAGATGAGTGTAGAGATAAATAGATAGAACAGGATAATACTGTTAAATGCATGGAAAGCACGAGTGCATAAAGTGGATGAGTGCGGGGAGCAGATGAGTGCACGGAGCGGATGAGCGCGGGGAGCGGACTCATAGATACATAGAATGGATGAGTGTGGGGAGCGGAGGAGGGCAGGGAGGGTGGGGAGCGGATGAGGGCGGGGAGAGGATGAGTGCGGGGAGCAGATCCATAGATGCATAGAATGGATGAGTGCGAGGAGCGGATGAGTGCGGGGAGCACGGGAAGCGGGGGTGAGTGCGGGGAGCGGGTGAGCGCGGAAAGCGGGTGAGCGGGTTAACGCGGGGAGCGGATGAGTGTGGGGAGCGGATGAGTGTGGAGAGCGGATGGGGGTCGAGAGCGGATGAGGGCGGGGAGCGGATGATGGCAGGGAGCGGATTCATAGATGCATAGAATGGATGAGTGCGGAGAGCACGGGAAGCGGATGAGTGTGGGGAGCGGATGAGTGTGGGGAGCGGATGAGTGTGGGGAGCGGATGAGGGTCAAGAGCGGATGAGGGTCAGGAGCGGATGAGGGTGGAGAGCAGATGCACGCAGGGAGCTGGTGAGTGCGGGGAGCAGGTGAGTGCGGGCAGCAGATGATTGCGTAAGGGTGGGTGAATGCGTAGATCAGACGAAGGTGTAATGCATGCGAGGGGATAAAGCGGACAAACTGCTAGAGCAGATGAGCTAAATAGACCAGGTGAGTGCGTAGAACAGATAAGCATGTAAAATGGATGAGTACCGAATGCATACAGAATGCGGGGAGCGGACGGATGAGCTGAGCTGGATGGATGAGCTGAGCAGAAGAATGTGTAGAGCGGAGGACTGCATAGAACAGACTAGTGGGTGGGGCCAACAAATATGTAGCACATACAAATGCATACGAGCGAATGAGTGCATATGAAAAAAGGGAACGTAGAAGGGACGAGTGCGTAGAGGGGACGAGTGCGTAGAGGGGACGAGTGCGTAGAGGGGACGAGTGTGTAGAGAAGATGGGTGCGGACCATATAACCCTTCATATCACACCACCACACTTACTCTCTCCTTTACACCATCACTCAGCTAGAACACAGAGATACTATGACACCATTCGGTATAACTGTTCTCATACCAACATCCGCCGCACACTCCACATCATTCTAAGTAAACACTGCTGGTTACACACACCCCCGCCAGGCGTTCTCCTCAAGCCTAACGCAGCCACATTCGGTCTGGATAAATCCTGCCAGAACAAACACATACTCCAGATCTCTCAACCACCACACCTACCGCTAAGAAGCAGCTATACACGAATACCGCACCAGCTGCACACATACCGGTGCTCACACGCACCTTAACTCTCTCTACTGACCTGAACTTCGGTTCCCAAGGGCGTTCAACCTACCAGCACCTTCAGACCATACCAATGGTATATAAGGCGCTATATACATGCAAAATAACATAACATAATAAGGCCAGGGGCAATTACTCCCATCCCCTGGTGTCTTTTTCACCACTCTTCACCTGATACCAGGAGAATGACTCCCTTCTCCTGGTATTGCTTGGTACAGTTCTTTCTCACTGTTGTGGTCCCAGGCCCTTCTTTGTTGGCTGGTGATTTTCTCATTACCACTGCTGCGAGGAAGATTTTCTGATGCTTGCTTTCTCTTTGCTGGGATCCCAGACCCTTCTGTAGATGTCAGTGGGTTTTGTCTCTCCAATATGAGGAGGAAAGTGTCCTCTTATTCCCAGGTTATTTTCTTCAGGCTCCGAGCCCCTTCTTTCCTTCTGCCCATTAACGTATTTGCTATTATTGGGCTGAGGAAAAGCCACCATAGCAGCTGTGTCAGCCCCTGGGTCCCCTCCGGTTCTCGTCTACCTCCTCCTCTTCTTCCAGGGCTCTGGTACCTTGTTGGTATTCCTGGGACCGGAGCACACTTCTCTGGTTCCATGGGCTTCTCTTCTCTACACTTGTGGCTTTGCAGCATCTTCCTAGCTTCCAGATTTGGTCTGCCTCCACTCGGCAGGCAAAGAACTTATTCTGCGTCTTCTTGCCGCTTTCTGCTGCTCCCCAGCCGTCGGTCTGCTTTTGAATCTACTGCGCTGGAGAATCGGGACACTGGCTGCTTTCCCCAACAAGACTGGATACCGCTGTGCTTCTTACTGCTGCATTCTTGGGCTTGACACATCTGATAGTCCTTTGTTCATTTTTATCCATTTTATCCATTTCCTCCTAAGATGATTGCACAAGTCCTTCTTTATTTCTGACTTAATCCTCATGCCTCCTTGGGGCCACCTCGTACCAGTGTTATCACAGTCAATTATCTTTGTCTCCTGCGCTCTTCCTCGTCCTAGTAATTTTGGCTTTAGGCCCTCTGTTTCAACAATACATAGGTTTGCTTTCAATGCAGTGTCTCAGGACATCAGAGAGGGCTACAGAGTAACAACATTCAATGGGCTGTACCCCAGGTGAAAGTCCATAACCCCAGAGAGGGAGTCCCTCCCCTTGATGTCCACCCGCAATAAACCACCCTAGGGAGACTATTGTGTATCAGACGCACCTCCCCAGCCTCATGGAAAAGGGCTCCCCCTCAGGGAGAAGTGATGTCACCTTGTGAATCGTCAGACATCGCAAGGATTTCGACCACACACGAGTTCAAATTGTGTCAAAATCCTTTTTGAGGCTTGACATATCTTCCTGTCTGTGAAGAGGACCCATGAAATTAGATTGCCCCAATTACTCCCAACCTTGTCCACCAGCACCTTAAGTAGATTCTTAAGTTTGGTTGAAGTGCTCTGCCAGTCAGTCGGTCTGTAACTGATATAAGGATGAAGAGAGGGTTTTTATATTCATCAGGTCCTTCATCTAACAAATGCTTCAACATGAATCTGCTCCCTTGATTTGTTAGAATTTTATTGTGAAACCCCACTGGAGTGAAGAATGGAATCAAAATGTTTCAAATGGCTTTTGTGATGTTACTTTCTAATGGGAACGCTTCTAGATAGCGGTTGGCATAATCCATTATTACCAAAATATATTTATTTCCCACTCGGGATGGTTCCAGGGGTCTGTGTTTGTGAATCCAGGTCCGATTTAGGGGCGAACTTGCCATATGTTCCTCCCCTGAGGCATGTCTTCATTTGAGCCTTCTCTCATGGTAGGATCACTAAATCCTTGTCACTATGGAGGTCACATCCTGCCGCTCTCAATAGCCCTTGTAGCCCTGGTAGGGAGCGTGGCTGTCTTGGCAGTTCTTACTGTCTGTTACGCTCACTTGGTATCCACGGGGACACCACCCAGCCCTGGTTGGATGATTACCACTCTCAAACCCTCTCCTGGTCCTTTGGTAAGGCCTCTGGTTAAAGATGGGTCTGCAATATAGGAGAGTTGGATTCAATACCAGATTGTCTTTATGTTTTCCCACCTCCCTTGACCTCAACTCCTTCCTCCCCTTTGGGCCCTCTCCTCACCTTAATATTGTAAAAGGTGGATTCTCCGTCCTGCTCCTCGTGGCAGGGGCGCGTAGATGTGGGGGGGCGAACAACGACCAAGTTACTTCACTGGTGCAAGCCCCCCCTGTGGGAATACAGGCCTGCTGTGACTCTGTAGGTTTGCTGCTTTACAGTCTTTATATGCAGTTCTTATGTTCCTCTTAGTTTGAATAATAATGTCTTGCTTCTTTCCTTTTAGGTATGGAAAGGTATTTTGGTGTTGTCATGCAGGTTGAAGATGAGCATGGGCCGGTAGGCGAAAGCGCGGTGTGTGCGCGCGATGCTGTCCGGTGAGTAATGTGCGATGCGCGGCACTGTTTCGCCTTTTATATTGCTAACCTGTGTCTTTTCTCTCCTTGCAGTTTGCGATGTTCCTCGCCGAGCGCCGTAATGTTCCAGCAGTGATACTGACCAGGAGATGACTACCCAGGTAAGAATTGTGTGGCTTTCTTCATTCGGGAGGAAACGTGAGTAAACGCTTACTAATGCTGTCTTTCTTTCTCCTCTTTACAGGTTATAGTATTCCAGGATGCATGCGGTGCCGGATGATGGAGTTCGTACCTTCAGGTGAGTAGAACTGAAGTCAGCAAGGGATTGAAGACAGGATACTGTTCCGGGTAAGTTTTGTAGTGTTCTTTCTCTCTCTGCAGGTCCTTGGCTTCAGGTAAGCTGGCATCAAAGAACTGGACACAGTGAGCGTTACGCTGCCCACAGCAGAATAACGCAAAGCATGTTCTGCTGTTTGGGTGCGGTTTAAATAGTCTCAGGTGACGTAGTCCAGGTAATATAGTCCCAGGCCTGCCACACCCAAAGTTGTCCAGGTAAAATAGTCCCAGGACTGCCATCCCAAAAGACTAGACCGCATAGCTCAGTTCCTTGTAACTGTGTTGCCTGAACCCCTCCAAGTTAAATAGTCCCAAGTAAATAGTCCCATTCTAATGTTGGTCTTCATGATGGTTATGAGCCTGGCGCCAAAGGCGCCAGGACTGACTTCAAGAGAGTCTTGGGTGAGGTTGTAAGGTCTTTGACCTGGCCCTAACTGGAAGGCTGACTTGCCAGTGAGGGCCAGGGGCAAGGGTCATGAAACTGTCCTCAGCATTTGTCTGTGGGTGGCCTCTGTATTGTGGCCTTTATCCCACTCTAACACCAGTTTTCACTGATGCGCCCTCAAAAATCCACATAATACATTGTGTTTCATGGTTTTAATAAAACTGTGGTAGGTCAGAAGGAAGAGAGACACATGGGTGTTAGGCAGTAACCTGTGTAGTTCCCTTAGGGACCACTGCAAAAGATTTAGGACTACAGGTGGTTGGCAGTAAACCCAATTGGTAGCAGTCTGTACCACCCAGATTTACATGGTAGCTGTGGCTGAGCAGTCAGACTTCTCTCAAGATGAGTTAGGCAGTATATAGAGCATACAAGATAGGTACCCAAAACACAGTAGCGCAAGCAAACACTGACCAGAGCTTTGGTAACAAAGTATATAATTATTTATTTAAAGACACACTCAGAAACACTCCAGCACTATTACTATAGGCAAGTTCAGAAACACAGTCACTATTATTATATATACATCCCTTATTCTTTATTAGACAAGTCTTGGTTAACACCACTTATTTCCAGACAGAGGTGAGCGCTTAACTAAAGATGGCACTCCAATAAGTTTGAGAAAAAGGGAGGGGAAAGGCAGAAATTAGGAACAGCACACAACACAATACTTTAGAAGCACCCAGCAAGGCAGAAAAGACAAAGTATACTTGTGAGCAAAAAGTTCAGAGGACAGGCTCCCTTTTGGAGAGAGCAGAACACCACTGTGCCCAAGATCACCAAAGTTTAAAAGTCTTGCAGGGAGTTCAGAAAGAATTAGTTCAGTGTAGAAAAGTTCAGTTAGCCAGCCTAGGGCCAACCCAAGTAGTAAGTGGAGGCTTTAAGAGTCACCCCACACAGACTGTTGCGAGGGAGGCCAGGCGGACACAGTACCTTCAAAGTGGAGAGGATCCTCGAGCGGGGGCAGTTGTTCCTGGCAGTGGGTGCAAGTCACGGCGTCGTCCAGAGGAAGACGTGGAGGAAAGCTGAAGGTCGTTGCACTGCCAGGGAAGAAACCAGCCGCGGAGTTCTCCGGTGAAAAGGTACTACCCTTTTATTCGCGGTAGTGGAAAAACCGTGGTATCCCGGTTGCCGGGGTGCTTGGCATAGGCAAGGTGGCCACGAGAAGATCCGGGAAGGCAAAAAGACGGGCAAACTGGTTATCCCCACCAGTCAAAGGAAGAAGACTCTCCGGATTGAAGATCTCCTCTGTCGTTGGAAGAAGTGGTGAGACGGTTCAGCAGGGCTCCACCGGTGGTGTCGTCGTTGCAGGTCGGCTCAGATTCTCCCTCTTCGGATTCTTAGGTCCTGTGGCGACTTCTGAAGTTCCAGTGCCCAAAGCCCTGCTTTTATGCAGCAAACCCCCATTCATTAAACCTAGCTGTCAATCAAACATGCTAAGTGGTGAGCCGGGCGGCTCACCACTTGGGCCAATCACACAAGAGTGCGACTTGAGTTGTCAAGGCAACTCAGTCCAGGGTGCCTAAACCCCCTCCCACACCCCGTGTGGTACCCAGACAAAGTGGCACCACTTTGGAGGGCTTATGTGGAGAAGCCCGCTAAAAGTGGAACAAATGGCTCGACTTGGGTTGGAGTCACAGAAGCGAACACGAATGCCATTTTGGCATCGAGTTCTGGCAAAAAATACCAACAGGTGAATTAATAATTAAATGAACCGGCGGTGTGTTCGAGGCTATATTAATTATTTATTAAAAATGGTAGCCTCGAACAATGGGAAAATCCCATAGGGAAATATTTGCGGTCGAATATAAAAAGTAGTATCCACTGCCACCAGCCAAAACTCGATCAGGGGGGACGGAGACGTGCCCCCTCGACCAACAGATCCCGGGGCAATCGAATTGCCCCGGCCAGTACGTCCACAATATGATGGTTTGTACTGGTTTCTGTTCATAATTTGGGACTAGTAAAGCCAATGGTGACTTTACATGCCCTGGGAGACAGTAGTCAGTCCCAGGGTATGGAGTCTATGCTTGGGGGTCACTATGACCCCCCCCTGGGTTACTGCACCGAGTGTGCTGTGTAACCCACCTTCCAAAAACACATGAGGCCCTATGGAGTAAAAGACCCCATAGCTCATAAAACACATTTCAAAGTCAAAGGATATCTCAAATCATGCTTAAGAGTGGGAGAAAAGAGTCTCACTCTTAGCAGGAGAAAAAAATAAACCCCAAAAATCCAGCAAAGCTGCTGGGGGACTCACTAGGTTTGGGAAATTAGCCTTTACAGAGAATTCTCCCTAACAATGGGTGCCATATTCAACAAGATTTATTGTAAAATAATAAAGAACATTCCTAACTTTCTCTATCCTAAGTGTTTCCCTACCTAACTCAACTAAACTAGGTTGCTTGTTGTCAATAGTGTAGTCCGTAACCAAAAGTCTGTCCTCTGTCCCAAAACTAACCTAGGCTGGCCCTACCATTATTACTAAATAACAGAAAAGCCAGGATAATGGCTCCCTTCTCCTGCGTTGCTTTTCAGCATAGTTCTCCTCAATATAGTATCTTGAGCTAGTCCTTGGCTATCTTTTGTAGTAAGTCCTCCAGGACTTTGAAGGGAATTTTCCAGGCCCTTGTGTAGTGCTTCCCTTGATTTTCCAGAGTTCTTTCTGCGCTTTCTCTAGACTTTAATTGAGTCTTTGAGTAGCTGGTGTACTTTACAACCCATCTCTTTCCTGTAGACAAATCACACCAGTTCTGGTTCACTCTTTTTTTAACTTTTGCCATTCACAGGCCGAGGTTGACGAGTCCCTGAATAATTCTTACTTTCTTAGAACTTTTCCATTTACTGTGACGAGTACGATTACTCCAATCTTTATATTCGGTTTTCCAGCATTCATGGATATGATTGTCCCATTTAACTTTTACACCCCATTCCCCAGGTCTCCCGCTCTCCCCTTTACCTTGAGTGTAATAGCGTTGTGCCACCGGTCAGCGTTCCTCCTTGTTGCGGTTCTGTTGTTCGTCAGAACGGCTTTTCTGCCTTTTTCCATTCTCATCAGTGACACTCTTCAGTGTCTGTGTGTGGTATCGGCAATGTCAGGTTTCTCCAGTCTCTCCCCCTTCGTGTCACCACGTCTAACGCCTTGCTCCCTCCTGGGATTCTCTTCGGTTTGGCAGACCTGTCGGGGTATGTTCTTGGCGTGCTGCACTCTAGGCATCTGAAGTTTGGGGCTCTCCGTCAGTCCTATTCGAAAGTCCTTCACGGGGACATCTGTCAACTGATAGGATTGTATTGAGTCTTTGTGGGTAATGAAAAGAGATTTCCTTATTTGAAAGGGAGTTCTTATCCCCAAGAGGGGAGTCTCTCCCTGCGAGGTCACGCTTACCGTCACCCCTAGCGGGAATGTTGCCTAGCGGGCTCACCTCCCTAGCCTCACACGAAGGGGCTTCCCTCTTGGGAAAAGTGACTGAATCCTTTGATTTGTCATGAAACTCAAAACAAAAGTGTTTAAGGAAGGTGGGCGTTGGCAGGATAAAGTCACCCCTATGGGTTCTTCCAGCTCCACGTCCACCCTAGCTCAGGCAGCCCTAATCCCTATAATATTCCTGATACCTAATGATAGGTAACCCCTACAGTCTGGTTCTAACTGTTTCTCTAATGGAGGACCTCCAGGCTTAAGCCCTTTCTGACTAACTCGCTTTGGGACTTCTTAAGGATTCTCAACCTTTTGAGGGATGATTTCAGATGTTCTCTCCACTCTCACCTCTCTGGTTCTGTCTCACTCCAACCCTCTCTCACCTTTCTCTTGTTCTTCCTTCCTTTATATCCTTACTATTCCTCGCTCTCCATTTCCCTACTCCTCCCCCTTGATCTTATTAGTCTCTGCATGTCTGACGCTACACTACTCCCCTTGTCTCACACCCTCTCCTCTGTTCTACTGTTCCTTACTTCTATTTCGCTGCATCTTGATCTTCTCACCGCTCTCGTTCTCTATATGTATCCCTCTCCACCTAGTATAACCCCCCTACTCTCCAACCTCACAACTACTACTACCTAAATGTTCCGTTCTTTTTCTCTGTGAGAAATGTGAAGGTGTCTCCCTAACTAGTCCCCAGGGATCTCTCATCCAGGTGGGCAGCACACGGCCATCGCTGTTGGATCCAGTTCCTGGGGGTGGACCAGTGAGGGAGGATCACCTACATGTGGGGGTCCTCGGGGAGTGAAAGTGAGACACCAATAGGTGAGACGCGGTATCCCCAGGCTTCCTCAGGTTTCTCTCCCTTTGAATTGCTCTATGGAAGAGAGCCCAGAGATGTCCTGGACATGCTACGGGAAACCTGGGAAGAACGAGAGGAGGCCCCCATTTCGACTTGACCATTGACGGTCCTGGTAGCTGAGAACGGACTTGTCACCTCGTGCTGGGAAAGCTCGAGAGTGTGCTGCGCTCAGGAGTCCCACCTTGTCCTGTGCGCAAAACATAGGGAAGGGAGACCCCGGCTACCACATCCTGGCTTATCATTTGTGAACACTTATTTCTTTTTGTGAGTCTTATCCCACACTCTTTTTGTATTTAGTTGTAAGGATTGGCAATATTTTATTTTTTAGTATAGGCCCTTTTATTTCACAAGACGCAACTAGCACTGCCGTATTATTTGATGGTTGTAGCTATATTTTATTTTTTAGTATAGGCCCTTTTATTTCACAAGACGCAACTAGCACTGCCGTATTATTTGTTTGTTGTAGCTTGCTCCCATGTTAGATTTAGGTTTAGATTATGTTTTTCCAACCTGCACATACAGTTTAATGAACACCATTGAATTGTGATCACTAGTCTGTCTTTACTGTTGCCACCATGAGTTCCTTACATCTCTCTCTTTCTTTCTTTCGCTCTTTTTCTCTCTGCCTGCCCCCCTCTGTTTCCACTCACACACCTTCAAATTGTCTAATCCCCCCTTTATATTCACTCTTCATTTTCCCTCTAACTCTATCTACCAGTCACTATCTCACACACACCACACCATCCAATTGGTACCACTCTCTCATACACAATACCTTACCTTCTATCCTCTCCACGGACTGGTCTATTGGTCCACCAACTCTGTTCCAGACCTCACCGACGCATCTTGCACTCGGCTCTGTCCTCTCCGAGCTCTTATAGCCTAGCTACCGTGCTCTATTAGGCCTCCTGGCTCCCTTTGCCGCCCACCCCATCACCTGTGCTGTTGGACCAATCTCCTGCTGTACTTTCTCAAGAGGGAAGGGATTCTGAGGTTTCAAATAGCCAATTAATCACCACCCCTTCCAAGTTCTCTGGCATTGGTTCACTCGTGGCATCGGGAAACCGTTTGGTTTTCTCTTGCTGGCTGTTGTAGAGTGAACATACTGCCTTAAGTGAGGAAGGACACGGCCACGAGAAGCAAAGGGAAAGAGGAGGGGCTACTAGAGCCTGGGAAGACAGCTCGATGTAGAAAGAGAATAAAGGAGGTTCTTGCCTCCTAATTTGTATGCGTGGGTTGCAGAGTAAATGATGACAGTTTCCCTTTTTACTGTGCTAATAAGGGATACAAAAACTTGTGACGAAGGGAAACAAGCACTGTGTGCAGCGACACCTATCCGACAAAAGAAGGTGGCAATCCGCTGCAACAAAAGAAGATTTCAGTCTGCCGCAACAAAAGAAGACTAGTCTGCCACAACGAAAGAAGGGCAATCCAGAAAACAGCAGTCTGCCGCAACAAAGGAAGTAGACGAAGTCTGCTGCAACATAAGAAGACGGATGTCCGCTGCAACAAGAAAAGAAGGGTATCCGCCCTCTAGTGACTCCTGTTGTCCAAGGAAAAGTCAAATAAACTGAAAGACTGGGCATCCACCCTCCGCGGATTCCCGGCATCCAAAGGAAAAAAGGAAAGCTAAAGCGACAAACGGTGGGCCATCTACCGGCGTCCACTGATCCCGACAGAGAAAGCAGCGGCAGTCTGCACCTGCAACACGGCAGAAGCAGCAGCGGCAGTGCGACCTGTGCTGACCCCAGCTACATAACGAATGGCTCCCTGCCGCACTGTGCCGCTCCAGAAAAAATAAAAGTTAAACAGCTCTCAGCCGCTACGACACACAACAAGGAACTCTGCTGATCCAGACAATAAACATCCGAAAGTGCTGCAACACCAAAGCCAACAATGCAGATGCTGTTCCTCATCACAGAAAAGAGCTTCTTGGAGCGCCCACAGGACAAATTCTTCCTGCAACCAGAAAATAATAGGCAGCTCCACAGCGATCATAAGAATTGCACAGTTGTCCACTGCACCGAAAAAACTGCAGTCTGCCTCGCTGATCGCATGTCCCTGCAAAAAAAATAAAGGCAACCTGCCTCGCCGATCCGGGCTGCAGAATGAAGAAAGGGCACTCTGCTCTCTGAAACAACAAAGGGGGTAATATCAAAGGGCAACCCGCCCCAGAGACACAGAGGGAAAAGGGCACACGCTGCTCTTGAAAAAACAACACTAAACGCAGTACTACAGGAATGAGCACAGCCTGCTCTGAGGGAAAAATAAAAAAGGGCTGAGTGTATACTAAAGTGAACACGCAGGACAAAAGAAGATACGGAAACGAGGGTGCGTCTGCCTCGGCATATCGTGCCATCTTCCGGGGAACAGAAGGTACATCCGCCGTCCAGTACAGGTGGCAGTCAGATGGCCTGCCAGGAAAAGGAAGACACAAAGTACATTATGACAGTGAAGGAGAAAGCAGAACAAGCTATACACAGAAAGTGCACTGATGTAACGAGGACCAAGCAACTCATAGAAAAGACAGTGATGCACTTATAGAAAGCTGACAGAAGAATAGAGTGGGAGCACAGGAAGAAATAACAAAAGGTGGACTTAATGATCTTGCAAACAACATAGTAGAATAAAAGGGTCACAATGAGGGAATTAAACAGAAGTAGATGAGGACACAAGAAATATCTGGTAAATTGAATATGGCGGAGGAGGGGTGTAAAAAGGGTATTACGCAAGCGGACAAAACAAAGGATGAGTTGAAGATCTCACGGAAACAGGACTATACAATGGAAACAAGAATATCTCTGGTTCAGTGTGTAGCAGAAGGAGTAAAGAATGTCAGAAAACAAAAGAAGGTAAGAAATAAGAATGTAAGGAAAACGCCATGAAAGAAGTGAAGTCTTCAGGGAAATGTCTACAGAAAGAAAGGATCGACTCTGCCAAGATAAACAAGGAACACATTGAATGGGCACAAGTGTTTAGAACGCTGCCAGAAGTGCCCCCAAATGATGGGCTTCCCCCAGATAAAGATTCTGAGGTTCCTGATGTGGCTGGAAAGACTGGTGGGGGGTATCTGTTCTTATGCCCTCCATATGGTAGGTAAATGCACAGAACACCCCAGCCAGGGCTTTCAATTTGGTAGCAATTGACGCGCATCCAGGCTTAGGTGATGCAGGCAGGTTCTTAAGTAATCGATGCACTAACTGCAGAAATTATTAAATAGGCAAGTGAATTCTTAAGTGAGGTGTAACAGCATCGATTGGTGAACAAAGGCAGGTTAGTTATGAACAGTGGCAGAATGCTTTGTTTAGATTACATACACAATTCCGTGTTAGGATCCCCCCACTTGGGCAACCTGTAAGGGAAAAGTAAGGGAGTAACTTACCTTGTTTGTTTTTTACAGCCCAGTCCATTAATGTTCAATAACGTTGTACTTTCTTTTAAAAGGTTCTACCACCCCCAAAGTACCTGAGAGGCCACAGGAGAATGTGATCGAAGATGAATCTGAGACTCCTGGACGACCCCTGAGGCTAGAAGATGCTCTTCCTCCTCACAGTATCTTTGGTGCTTTGGCAGGTGAAGTGGCAGAGTTTCTCGGTTTCACTCGACGATTCCCTCCGAGGATGGACACCCCTCTTGGAAGAAGGAGCCACTGAGATGCTGAGTCCGCGAGAAAAATGTAACCAAAATCTTTCTGAAGTGCAGCCGGTTTACTCTTCGCTGTGCTCTCCTTTGGTTGTCAGTTTCTCTGACTGTAGAAGTCCTGTGAAGATGAAACTTGCTGTGGGCTCCTTAAAGGCCTGGCAGATAGGAGTAAGACCCCTGGGACTCTTGAATGATTTCTGGCGGCATAGCTCACTTTTGGTGTCTTTCAGAATATTGTGGTTTTCCGACTTTCGGTTCTTCGTGCTGCAGCCACAGACCTCTGGACGGCTTTTGGCGACCTGGACTCGACCACTGGAGTGGACCTCGGAGCTTCACCAAGTCTGGACCCTCGGGATGTCTTTGTTAGCTTCTGGTGGCGGGAAACCCACCGATGGACCTTGCTCTGCACTCAGCGACTCTGGACTCTCTGGTGGGAAAAAATGGTCAGTGATGATGGCCAGGATGTCCCTTGAATTGCTCTTAGGCATTTTGGAACTTTCGCAGCTCTGAGTGTCCAGCAGCATTATGCCAGGGTTCCCCCCCATTCTGGGTGGTAGACAGCAACGGCCTCCAGTGGTCACGAAACACACCTGAACCCTGTGCAACACCAATGGACTTCTTCGACTCAAGATGTCTGGGCACTCCTCTTGAGGACTCACAAAGACCCCTTCTCGGAGGGCAGGCACACAGGACTGGCTTCCAGGGTACTTCTGATGAAGAGTAGTAGTTTGCACAATGGTCTTTCGTAGCTCGGGGAGAGATCTCCTTTGCAGGTCCTCTCTGGATCAGTCCTTGGAAGAACACGGCAGCTTGTGGATTACACGAAGAAATGCAGCAGCAGACTCCTTCAGCTGGGCTTCAAGGAACAGCTTCTTCTTGCTTCAGCTCCGACTTCAGCTTCTGAACAAATTGGTTAGTGGGAGATCCACAGATATACACCTCTGTTCCCTATTCACTCTGGCTGAGCCAGGCTCAGTCAGCCAGTCACGCAGACGGCCATTCATGCAGTCTCACAGGTATTCAGGCCATTTACTCAACCCAGACACCCATAACAGGGAATATAGATTGGGTTATGTACCCAGCCTATCAGCACACTACACTACATTCATGCCAGTTTCAGTCTGGGCTGTCTCATTCATTGTGTCACACACACAGATACCAGTCACCCAGAACACAGAATGTGAGTTCACTTCAGACTCCATTCATACAAGCCCCACCCCTAGGGTGTACCCACAACACACAGCCCCTGGGAATGCTCCAGTCAATCTGACAAAAGGCAGCCACAGAGCCATGTATGGTATTTCCACCCAACAGCCAGTCAGGAGGATATGGAACAGAGACCTATATGGTGTTTCCACCCAACAGCCACTCAGGAGGAAGGGAACAGAGGCAGGACTTCCCAGGACTTTGGGAAACAAGGTGAAAGGCAATAGAAACCAAGAGGCCACAGGGGCCATCTTGCCTTTTATCTGGAATCCATTGATTCCCATGGCAGGACTTCAGTGTCCCAAAATAGAGGACACTCAGAGCACCTGCCAGTTCAGCATGTAGCTGCCACCAGCCCATACCCTGCTCTGAATGGATCAGACAGGTGCCATAACGGTATCCTATGGGTGTTGTTCACCAAAAGGAAAACATGAAGAGCTGCACTGCCAGAGGTCCAGGCTGGACCTCAGTAGCATAAAACATGGAGAAAAAACACACAGAAGTGGTAGGACAAGGACTAGGAGGGCCTGTCCCTCCACAAAGCATTTCCAGCAACACAGTGGCACACGGATTTCGGAGTGGAATGGAAGATGGAGAACAGCTAACGAGATTGAGACGCATAACAATGACGACTACCAGAAAGAAGCAAAATACATCAACCCCACAAGGATAAGCAGGGGGGAAATGTTGTAGAGTGAACATACCACCTTAAGTGAGGTATGGCCGTAAAGGCTTGGAGTAAGGACACAGACACTAGAAGCAAAGGTAAAGAGGCAGGGCTACAAGTGCCCGGGAAGACAGACTGACGTAGAAAGAGAATAAAGCATGTTCACTAGTCCTGTGGCTCCTGCCTCCTAATTTATATGCGTGGGTTCCAGAGTAAATGATGACTGGCCTCCCTTTTTACTGTGCTAATAAGTGATAAAACACTGGCTTCCCACATTCTGTGAACCTGTCACTTTCCCTTTGTGCGCACACAGCGGTTTACTGCTGGGTTTAAGCTAGGCATCTTGCGGCAGGGTCATTCAGTAGCAGATGTCCTGTGGAGGCTCATCTGTTTGAGCAGCTTTGTTTCATCTTCCTTTCTTCTGCTGGGGTGCTTCTGGGAACAGTAGTTCTACAAGAAAAAGATAGGAGATCTGGCCAGAACAGAGGCTGGAAGGTATTGCACCCAGTACATTGATACCAATAATTTTGCATGCACTGTAACACATAGGGGAGCCAGGGTTCTGGGGTCCCTCTTAACACCCTTACACCACCTTTGAGGTAGGACAGGGTCTGGCAATGCCCTGGTAGGCCACCTACCCCAGGTTGCAAGCGATCCCTGCTCCCTTCTGATATGACCCTGACCCTGTTACAATTGGAAATGACACGGTTCTAAATGTTCAATCCGAGTTTTTCAATCTGATATAATCCACCAATCACTCCAGTGGAAGAATAAATGATGCATTAGTGAGTTTTGGCGATTAACAGGTGTTTAAGCAGCACATAAATACCAAAACTATTTAACTGGACAGTAGATAGGAGGGCGTAGGGATTCAGGGTGGCTGACACCTACGTCAATGCTTCTTCCAGGCAGACTGCCACAGACATCTTGCCGATTAATGGTGGCACCAGATGGGAAGTACTCTTTGCATTGATATTGATATTTTATTTCTATCGCGCTCATACGCAAGTGTTTCAGAGCGCGACAAGGCAAGGGAGGGGAACAGGGGAGAACAAAACAACGATCTTACTAGGCCCAGTGACATTGAGAACGTGCAAGTGCATGGAAGGGGGGAGAAGTGAAAAGTGTGGAGCAAAGGAGAAACGGATAAATAGTAAAAAATAATTAATAAAGGCAACAAACCGTGGTAGTGTAGCCAGCAAGTGGCAAGTGCTGGGTTTAGGGCAGCAGACAGGGTAGGTCTGATAAGTGCAGGAAGAAAAAGGGGGTGTGGACTGTATGGGTACAGATTCAGACCCGAGTGCAAGGGGTGGCGCGGAGGCAGTGCGGGAGGGTGGCTGAGTGAGCAGGTACCTGGGCCGGGAGGACAGAGGGTGGCCAGGTGCACAGTGCCAACAGAGAACAGATCAGCAGTGGAGAGGGGGAGCGAAGGCAGAAGCAAAGAGGAAGGTCTTGAGGTACTTCCAGAACCGGATATGGTTCTCGTCAAGTTTGAGTGGCAGGGAGGCTGTTCCAGAGGGAGGCCCAGTCGAAGATCTACCCCCAGCTCGTTTCTTTGAAAAACGACTGACCCTGAGGGAGTTAGAGGTAAAGGAGCGAAGAGCAAGAGAGGGGCGAGGTATTTGCAGAGCGATAGCTGAAGGTATTTTGGACCCAGGCCGCAGAAAGCCTTGTGGACAATGCAGAGGGTTTGCATGCATTTCTTCCTCTAGGTGCATCATTCATGTCTATCAGAATGGCACTGTCATAGCCGAGGTCTCTCAACCCAACCTCCTCCTTCTTGATTGGCATCTTCCGTCTCTCATCAACTTCCTCCCTTGTCCTGCCACTGCTCCATCTGACACCCCTCCTGCCCCTTCTCCACCACCGATGGGCGTACCACATCCCCGTACCCCTCCTCTGAAGACCTTTAAAAGTGGCAGCCAGCTTAACCTAGCTACCTTCAACTCTCGCTCTACTGTTAAACACTCCTCTGATGTCTGTCTCTTTCTTGAAGACTTTGATCTTGACATTCTCATTCTCACCGAGACGTGGTTCACTGCCAGCTCTGTCACTGCTTTTGACACACTCCTCCCAAAGGGCGCCAAGATCCTCTCTAAACCCAGACCTAACCGGTCTGGAGGCAGAGTTGCCTTGAACTTCCCTGAATGGGTCCCTGCTACTATTATTCCCACTTAAACCTACTCTTCCTTCAAATGCCTTGTCTGCAGGCTTGGTGTCTCTCCAACCCTCTTATTGACTATCGCCACCATCCCTGGACCGGTCTCCCTCTTCCTCTCGGAGTGGTCTGACCCCATCTCTTCTCTTCTTACCTCCACCTCCTCCTCCTCAGAGACTTCCATATTCAACTTGACTCTCCTGATTCGGCAACTGGACTCTTCCGCAGCCTCATTGACTTTCTTTCCCTCACCATTTATCCCTCTGTCTGACACACTCAGCCGGACATACCTTGAATGCGCTCATCTCAGCAGACATCCCCATCGCCAATCCTCTCACTACACCTCTCTCCTGGTCTGACCATGCTCTCCTGTCCTCTCACCTGGATCGCTTATGTTCCCCTGCTAATCCTCTGGCTGCACCTCCAGTGTCCTTTTTCGTCATTCGACCGATGAAGCTAGTGTCATTTGCTGCTTTTGCCGCCACTTTCATTCCCACTCCCGCCACGGACTCCCACACTGACTCTGCCCTTGCTAATCTTCACCACTATATCGCCAACACCATAGACATCCTTGCCCCTGTCATGAGGATCTGCATGAAGCCTGCCTCCAAGCGCAATACCTGGTATGACTCTGACCTAGCCTCTCTGAAACACAAGTGCAGAGTTGCTGATTGAAAGTGGCAGGCATCAGGCACATCCTCTAACGGACTGGCCTGCTCCAGAGGCAATACAGAGACTCCATCCGTTCGAAGAAGAGGGCCCATATCCAAGCCTGCATCTCTGGGGACACTAACAACACTGGCAAACTGTTTATAATCTGCAAGGAGCTCGCCAATCCTACTGCGTCTCCACTTCTCCCCTGCCATCCCTGACCCTCTGTACTTCACTGACCTTCCACTCTTCAACAAAACTCAGGACATCCTGTCCTCACTCTACTCCCCTCCTTCATCAGTCCACCTCCCCAGCTCTCAGTCCTCCCTTGACCACCCTCCCTCCTACTTTCCCCTTTCTCACCCACAGCACTAGATGAGGTCTCTAGACAAGTCCTCTCTGAAAGTCTCCTCCAAATAGTTGCTCCCCTGCTCCTTCAGAACCATCAAGGACAACATTGCCTTCCTTTCGCCAGCCTTCACTGATTTCTGGAATTACTCCTTTGCCCTTGGCTCCTTCCCTCTACCCATCAAGCACTCCCTTGTGCATCCGCTCCTGGAAAAGCCCTCTGCCGACCCCTCCTGCCTGGCTAACTACCACCCTTTCTCCATTAACCCCTTCCTGGGCAAACTCCTGGAGAAGCTGGTCATCTCCCAACTGATGTAACACTCTGAGTCGGTTGGTTGTCTCCACGACCACCAGTCTGGCTTCAGAGCAGCCAGAGGCATGGAAACTGCTCTACTGAACACCTGTGAAGACTTGTTCTCAAATCTCAATTCCAACTCTCCATCCGTTCTTATCCTTCTAGATCTTTCCTCTGCCTTCGACATGGTCATTCATGCCACTGTGTCACCCTTGGCATCACGGGCCTGGCACTGGACTGGTTGACAAGAACGTGTCTGGTGAAAATATTCACCAGACCTGGGATCGCCAAATATTGTAGTGAAAACTACTGAATACCTTTTTTCATTTATTCTGTGGTGATATGTTCATCGACAACTAATTGTAGATGCATCAGATTTGTGCAAAATCTCTTCTTTAATTAAAATTAATTCTCTTCACATGAGTAAGCAGAAACCACTGGCGCTGATGCATTTCGGACCGAGGTTCTTCTGCAGGGCGAGTTCTGCATGAACATCTTCAAAGCTGCGGGGAGTGTCTGTTTTAATGTTGGCATTGAGATCAGCGACCTCACTGGAACAAACCTCTGCAGCCATGCAGCAGCCAACCTGCAGCGAGGGAATGTGCTTCAGTCAGAGATACTGCCTACTGGACTGGTTGACCTCATTCCTCTCTAACCAACCTTCCCAGGTTCAACTGGGCCCTTTTCTCTCCTCTATCCTGCAGCGTCCCTCAAGGCTCTATCTTCTCGCCGTGGCTCTTCAACAACTACCTTGCCCCTCTGGCCCACCTACTCTACTCCTTCTCTCCTAACTTCCATTGCAGACCCTGCCAAGAAGGCCCACTATCAGCTGCACCTCCTCAGAGGCATTCTCCCTTTCCTCACCTTTCCCCAGAAACTCAATATCTCCAGAGCTCTTATCCTCTCTAGCCGGGACTACTGCAACATCAGCTTCCTCATTCTTCCTTTATCCTCCATTTGCCCACTTAAACTAATCCAGAATAGGACTGCAAGGCTTATCCTTGTCCTCAAGCTCAGGCGCTGCATCTCCCAGCACTAAAATCTCTCCACTGGCTCCCAGTTGCTGCTAGGATCAAGTTCAAGAACCTCTCCATCCTCCACAAGGCTTTCTGGGGCCTGGGAACCCGATACATAAAACTCTCTCTCCCTAAATACCTCCCTGCTAAAGCCCTTCAGTTTTCTAGCTCCAACTCTCTGCAGATCAGACGCTTCTCTAAGCAGAGAGTTGGGGATAGATATCTCTCTCCTTCACAGGAGCCTCCCTCTGGAATGGTCTCCCTGCCCCTCTCAGGCTTGAGCCAGATCTCCATAAGTTCCGGAAGCTCTTTAAGACTCTCCTTTTCTCTTCCTCTCTCCCTCTTCCCAGCTAACACCCTAATCTGCTGCAGTGCCTGGCTGTCTTGTTCCCTCTCAGTTCTACAGGGTACCAGCCCCCCTCATCCAGTCCACCCCCCTCCTCGCACTTAGCATGTGGACCCTCACCACCTGCACGTAATGCAATCCCTGACAGTTGCCCTCCTAGCCTCTCCTTAGCAGTCATATACCCCCTGTGGCCCTCTTCCCCCCTCCTCTAGTCCCCCTTTCACTTACACCAACAAAACAACTCAGATCAAGTAACGAAATCCGCCTGGAACAAAAACTATACCTTAAGAAAAAGCTTGGGGCTCCTCCTTCTCCCACTTAGCCGCAAAAACCTAGAACAACACCCCAAAAGATATAAGAAACACCAAAGACCACCTACACTTCAGAAAATTACTAAAAACCTGGCTTTTCAACATCAGATTCAAACTGAAAAACCAAAACAACCGAATGGGAAACACAAAGCAAAAGTTGACACATTTAAGATGACACTGACAACACCCAGAAGCGAATAGAGAAACTCCTACTACAAAAAGAGAGACGATGCTAAATCGAATAGGACACAAGTGACACCCATGAGGACAGAAATCGGCATCCCTAGCCAACTCCAGCCACCAACTTCACCCGCTCCATAATTCCCACCAGGTATCATACTTGTATAGAGTTGTGTGAATGTTAGCACTCGCCACACTTGAACTACGTTGGGGGCACTGGTATGGGCATTGACCGGATGCAGTTGTGAATGAAAGCAGGTGCCGCCCCTGGACGTAATTGCAAGCGTTGGCATGTGCCACGTTTCGAAAGGCTGGTAGCGATAACCTGCATGAGCAACTGAATAAGATGATGAATACCAACCAGCCCCACATATGGATGGAGTAGCCCCGGCTAGCCGATGCCGCGCACCGACTGGATTGGGAATGCTCTCTGGGCCAGATTTAAAGGGACTCACAAACGCCTGCCCGCACTGCATACAGACAGTTGTCACGGAGGCGACCGAGGACTAACTTGGGCAAGGTTATGAATGTGAGTGGATCGCATGTGTGAAAGGCACTTTGAGTATCGGACGGCCCCAGATCAGGACGGAGACGCAGAGATGCTCCCACACCCCACCTGAAGAGAATACAGAAATTTAGCGCCTCACTTCCAGACAGCAATGCCAATTAACCAATCCCCTTACAATTTCACCCTCTACATACACCTACCAAACACAACCACAAGCCTACAACACAACAATCCGCACAAACTTCATTACACTGCAACAACAAAACACTGATAGATTCGCACAACAGCAAACGACGACTTCCGACCGTAAAACACCCCAAGCCCAGCCAACGGACCCACCAGGCTGAGGCCGCCAACAGCACATCACTGCTCTCTTGCACGTTTCCAGCTTATTCCCACTAACTCACCCCCACCTTTCCCTTTTCAGAGCGCCAGGGGACCACTCCGGTGGTGATAGTGCGCGGTACAAATATCCATTAACATTAACACCCATTGACTGCCCATGGCAATGCTAATCCTCATACCTATTCCCATTCCCACCCACTACCATATAATCCTTCCTTAAAAAACATCCTCCTGGGATCTCTTTCATTGAACTATTTCAAGCAGTAACGTTAAACTTTGTTCTGTATAGGCCCCCAATGTTATTTCTAAGCAATCTTAATAAATGCCTTAACCAAGTGTGCAATAAGCTGCCTAAGGTATGAGCAACATATGTGTCCTCATCTTTTTCTTGTACTGAAATCCTATTAAAAACAAGCATTGGCAAAGCCAACCATTTTGGTTTTCTATTGCTATTAGATAGGCATTTGCTAAACACTGTAATCCTAAATCCAGGTTGCCACACCTTTTTCCAGTTGTTATATTATTGCCAGTTTATTTCATTTTGTCAGTACTTGCAAATACCTATCTGATGCCTTCACAAAAGCAAAAACTGTTGGCTTTGCCAGTATTTGTTTATTTTTTAAATATGCCCTTTTGGACAGGTTGAAACATCTGCAGTCCTTTCATTTAGCTATTCAGGGTGCATCGTGAAGGAAAAATTAAATGTGGGAGGAACAATCTCCATATAATTTTTTTCACATATATTAAGCATTAATCAGATATACTGTTTTTATTCTTGTGAACATTTTGAAATGTATATTTACAAACATATCACAAAACCAACCTTTGAAATATAGAAGGTGAGTTTATATAATTACCTTGCCTTGTGTGTGTGTGTGTGTATCTATATATATATTTCTGAGGCTTGTGGAATCTGCTTAGATCACATGCTGTGCATAGGCCGACATCTAGTGGAAGCTGCGGAGTATTACAGTTTGTTTTTCGAAACTCGAAAATGGGCGTCGACACAGGCGTGCCAGTAATACTATCCCTAGTGTGACGTCCACTGTACCCAAGATCCCTCACGCGTCTAGGATCCTCAGATTGTTTTTTTCCGCCATACTGGTCGGAAGCATCTTGCGGAGTCCCCTGGCCTTAGCCATACTTTTGCTAATTTTTGAAGTTAAAATTATTTATTGACATCCTTCCCCACCCCAACGTCGACCCTCGACACTCGACGACGGCTGGAGAAGACATTGACCGTCGGCTGCTGCACGACGGATCTGGGCCTCGGAAGGCCGCTGGCCTCGGCCCGGGCCTAGTAGGCCGCTGGCCTCGGCCCTGCAAGTAGGGAGAGTGGGGGGCGGTACATACTCTTCACTCTTGGTATATAGGTACACCTACACCTTATATATTTCCTACACTTACCAGCCCGCTGCCTCAAGGTGCGTATGGAGGGTACCCCTTTCCAATTCTGCCCCAAGTGCAACCGCAAATACCCTTGGGTCGACAGGCACGCCACGTGCAATCTCTGCTTGCCGAGGGACCACCCCGAAGCGAACTGCAGAGCGTGTAGTAGGTTTAAGCCTAAGACACTTAAGGACCGTTCGACAAAGCGTTGGGCCCACCACGCCAGGCAGGCGGCGATGGCAGCGGCACCTTCAGCGATGGCAGCGACGCCGTACTTTCGGACGGCGAGGGCATTACGGCGTCGAAAGACTACCGAGCGCAGGTCCCCGACCTCGGAAGGTTGTCCGGCAGGGCGGCTATGGGTAAGACCCCCGGCGATGCAAGCGCTACACACACAAAGCACACTAAGTCCAACCGAACCTCGACGACGTCGACTTCTCGGAAAGAGGCACAGATAGAACGGTCCGACTCGGTGTCCTCTGGGCGCTCTCGATCGAGATCGCCTCATGACGCAAGGCAATCATCCACTCTTGCCAAGAGTGCCTCGCTCCCTAGATTAACGGAAGTTCGATCGTCGGAAGACGAAGACGACTTCCACCCCCAGGCCGCGCTCCAGGAGACCGAGGCCGCAGTTAACACCAGCGAGGCCCCACGCTCGAAACACACAGATACCTCTCCCGACCCTCGACGCCAGGCGTCGAAAGTCTCGGGGGCCTCCAAGAGGCAGGGAAAACATTTTTCCACGCACGGGGAGGGGGGGAAACAGCGGAAAGCACAGCCTTCCACTCCTAAGCAGACAGACAAACACAAATCTACTGGGACATCAACATCCAGCAAGGGTACCCTTGTTAAGTCCTCCAAGTTGCCTACTAAAGTCATACCCTGTTCCAAAGAATGGTCCAGTGAAGACATAGACAGGGTCATGTCAAGGATGTCTTCCTTAGCTGATTTTTATGACAAAAACCCAGAACATTTCCTTTCGTATGACCCTCAAGGAGCCACACCCTCAGGCTCCTCTGATCCTATCCCCCTAAGTAAAAAGGCCCGGTTCGAAAGACCTGAACCCTTAGAGGTGCAGCATTATTCTACTCCATACTCTACTCCACACCTTAGATACCAAGGACAGCCTTTCCCTGAAAGGGACCAGGAGTTTGAAATTATGGAGGAACAAACCGGGACTGAATACTATGCGGATGATGAGGACCTGGAGGAGATAGAAGACGAGCAGGAAAATTACAGAGTAGATTCCCCGGTAGAGAGCGAAGCCCCAGTTACCGACTCGCCAGTTGATAACCAGCCCCTCCTTAATGAAGTTCTCGCTCGCGCAGCAGAACACTTTCACATCGACACCCATGGTGTACAGGAGGAAAGGGACTTCGCAGAAGAGTTGGTGGGAGAGAGGAGGCCGGTCGCTCAGACCATCCCTATCCTTAAATCCATCCAACGTAGAATAGATCCATCCCTGGTGAATCCTAACCTCACCAGAGCCGTCAACCCCAGAGTTGAAAAACTTTTTCGGGCAGCCCAGTCTGACCCTCTTTATATAAGAGGACATCTTAAACCAGACTCCCTAGTGCTTACCAACACTCGGAAGAGGGATGGGACACCCTTATCGTCGTCAGAAGCTCCTCCCGACAAGGAGAGCAAAAAACTGTACGGGTTTGGCAGGAAGGTAGCCTCAACGTCCGCCTACCAAGCAAGGATTGCAAACTCCACCACCCTGTTGGCAAGTTACAACTGCCATCAATGGGAAGAGGTCGCGGCGCTCATAGCCTCTGCTCCTGAACCGTTAAAGGGCCACTTGGCTCGGATCTCGGCAGAAGGGAGAGCCGTGTCTGGTTGCAAATTAAAAGCAACTTTTGACGCCGCGGACAACGCAGGAAGATTGATAGCAGAAGGTACTGTTATCAAGAGACATGCGTGGTTACGGCAGTCGGGGTTCAAAACAGAAACCCAGGCTTCATTAATAGACAAGCCGGTGGAACCCGATCTATTGTTTGGGAAAGCGGTCGAAGACGCACTTAAAAATGCCAAGGACGAATACGAGACTCTCAAATCCCTTGGCCAGCTTACCAACAAACCCCCTAACCAGAGGGGGAACAGTAATTTTCGTCGCCCACGCGGCCAAAATTCACAAAGAGGCAACTATGCCCAAGGACAGGGTACACAATGGAACAACAACCAGCAGTCTACCCAGAGTTACAGCAGGGGTAACAAGAGAGGTCGTGGAAGAGGCAGAGGCAGCCCCAACAAGGGAGGTGGCACGCCTCCACCAAAGCAGTGACGCTCAGTTCAGGGTCCCTTCTCGCGCAACCCCAGTAGGGGGACGCATTTCCAACTTCACCCAGGCTTGGGAAGGGATCACCTCAGACAGATGGGTGCTGTCAACAGTGTCCACAGGATATTGTATAGAATTACTGCAGCGTCCCCGGAACCACCCTCCACGACAAAGAATACACTCCTTAGAACATCAGAAGATCCTTCTCGAGGAGATCGCCATTCTGCTAGAAAAGGACGCGATAGAACTCGTCCCAGGACACCAGGTAAACAAGGGTATCTATTCAACTTACTTCCTTGTGCCAAAGAAAGATTTGACAATGCGCCCAGTATTGGACTTACGGCCTGCCAACAAGTATGTTAAGCCCCAAAAATTCCGTATGACCACGCTACAAGAGGTAATCCCCCTCCTAAAAAAGGGGGATTACATGGCAACCTTGGATATGAAAGATGCTTATTTTCATATTTCCATGCTCCCAGCGCACAGAAAATACTTGCGCTTCAAGGTGGACAGCCACCACTACCAATTCAAGGTACTGCCCTTCGGGATAGCTTCAGCACCAAGGGTATTCACCAAGGTACTGGCGGTGGCAGCTGCACACCTACGCAGGGAGGCAATCCCAGTGTACCCTTATCTGGACGACTGGCTCATAACGGGGGAAACCCCAGGAATTTGCAGGTCAAACATTCAGAGGACTATCGACCTCCTCCACGAATCAGGCTTCTCTATCAACGAGAAGAAGTCAAGTCTGGTGCCAAGCACCTCAAAACAGTTCCTAGGAGCAATCCTAGATACTCAGAAAGGGTTGACCTTCCCTTCGGAAGAGAGAATTCGGAATATACTACTGCAAATCCCACATTATCAGTCAGGTCAACAAATAACGGTACGCAAAGCAATGCGGTTACTGGGCATGATGGCGTCATGCATTTACCTAGTCCTCCACCCGCGTCTGCGCATGCGTCCCATGCAGGAATGGTTGGCGAAACAGTGGTCTCAGGCAAGTGGTCAGTGGGACGATCTAGTGGTCGTTTCGCCAACACTCGTACAGAGCTTACACTGGTGGACAAGAGAGAATCTCGCAAGGGGAAAACCCTTTTACGATCCCGAAGTACAGGCAGTGGTGACTACAGATGCATGCCTGACTGGGTGGGGAGCTCACCATCTCCACCACACAGCTCAGGGTCTCTGGTCTCACTCAGTAGCCAAGAACCACATCAACCTGCTAGAGCTTCTGGCAGTATTCCGAGCGCTTCGGGCGTTCGAGCCCCATCTGCTAAACTTGTCGGTGCAGATCCAGACGGACAGCACGACAGCCATGTTCTATCTGAACAAACAAGGAGGGACTCGTTCGCCAAATCTGTCCAAGCTTGCCCAGAAAATCTGGATATGGGCACTCAGACGGAACATCTTCCTGTCATCACAACATGTTCCAGGGGAGCTCAATTCCCTAGCGGATGCCCTAAGCAGAGACTCCCTCCCAGAAGAACACGAATGGGTCCTTCACAGAGATATCGTAGAAGATCTCTTCTCTCAGTGGGGTTTCCCCACTATAGACCTATTCGCCACAAGCGAAAACAAACAATGCCCAAGATTTGCATCCAGGTTCCCCCAGCCAGACTCCCAAGGGAACGCCCTGTGGATGAACTGGTCAGGAATGTTTGCGTACGCTTTTCCACCAACTCCTCTCATCAGGAAGGTGGTGTACAAGATGAACATGGAATCGATGACGCTCATCCTAGTTGCTCCCATGTGGGCGAGACAACCATGGTTTCCACACCTACGCAGGTTGGTGGTGTGCGAACCCATCAAACTCCCAGCCTGGTACAACCTACTGTCCCAGCAGCAAGGTCAAACAGTGCACCAGGAACCCAACTCAATGAACCTGGCAGCATGGCTCCTGAGGTCATAGAGTTTGGGCATCTCAAATTACCACAGAGATGTATGGACATCCTAAAAGAATCCAGGAAACCAAACACAAGGCACTGTTACTTTGACAAGTGGAAGAGATGTGTTATTTGGTGCCAGAATAAACAAATCAACCCAGTTGATTGCACTCCTTCCAACGTTGTAACATACATGCTCCACCTGCTGGACGCAGGCTTGGTTTTTAACTCTCTGAAGGTACACCTGGCAGCCCTCTCGGCTTACACCACATCCCATAACAAAGTATCGTGGTGGAAAGTACCAGTAGTTAAAGCCTTCATGGAAGGAGTAAAGAGACTTCACCCTCCTATTTCGAACCCACCGCCAGGATGGGACCTCAATGTGGTGCTAGCTAAGCTCATGGGCCCCCCTTTCGAACCCATGCATAAAAGTAGTCTCAAACACCTGACTTATAAAACGGCCTTCTTAGTAGCCATTACCTCTATAAGAAGGGTCAGTGAAATTCAGGCTCTGTCAGTGCAGGATCCTTTCTTTACTATCCACAAAGACGAACTGGTTTTACGCACACACCCTAGGTTCTCACCTAAATTTATATCCAAGTTCCATGTAAACCAGTCCATCGAGCTTCCGGCTTTCTTCCAGAACCCGCAAAGCTCAGCTGAGGTGAAACTACACACCCTTGATGTGCGTAGGGCGGTCCTCTACTATGTAAATAAAACCAGACCGCTAAGGAAAACAGATCAACTGTTTGTCTCCGTAGCTACAGGCAGAGAGGGGGATCGCGTCTCTAAAGGCGCGATCTCGAAGTGGATTATCAACTGTATAGAGCTGTGTTACTCTCTTTCTGAAAAAACTCTGCCTTTTACGCCAAGGACCCATTCTACTAGAAGCATTGGGGCCACTCTGGCTTTCATTGCAAATGTTCCCCTCGACACCATTTGCAAAGCAGCTACTTGGAGCTCTATTCACACTTTTACTCAGCATTACTGCATTGACACTCATTCCAAGACAGATACACAAGTGGGACAAGCGGTTCTAAGACACCTGTTTGCTCATGACCCTTCTCACATCCCACCTCCTTCTTCTGGTACTGCTCGCTAATCTATGCACAGCATGTGATCTAAGCAGATTCCACAAGCCTCAGAAGGGATACATTACTCACCGTAATCGTATTTCTGATGCTTGTATCTGCTTAGATTCACATGCGACCCACCCTTCCTCCCCTCCGAGAGAAGGCGCATGATTGCTTGTAGTCTTACCTTTCTGTCTTTCTGCTTGGATTATCTGTACTCGCGCTACTCCTCATGCTTCCTCATGTCAGAAAAAATACAATCTGAGGATCCTAGACGCGTGAGGGATCTTGGGTACAGTGGACGTCACACTAGGGATAGTATTACTGGCACGCCTGTGTCGACGCCCATTTTCGAGTTTCGAAAAACAAACTGTAATACTCTGCAGCTTCCACTAGATGTCGGCCTATGCACAGCATGTGAATCTAAGCAGATACAAGCATCAGAAATACGATTACGGTGAGTAATGTATCCCATATATCTGTAAGCCACAGTTGTTAACATTTTTCAGATTCTGTTGTATATGTTTGGAGATAATTAACAGGTTTTGTGTCCTATTCTGAAAATGTTTTAGATATGAAGATTAGCACACAATTTTCCTCCACGTTTCTGAAACTGCGTTCTTAAAATCTCTAGTACAAACTTTACAACTCCCCTATTTTTGGAATTTGAATTTTGTGACCGTGTCAGATTAATATTAACCAAATGCAACGCACGTACACCAACAGATTTGGTTCTGCTCACACCCTTACTAAAAAGTTCGAGCACCTGCACATTTTGTGTTGCTATGCTTTTATGACAGAAACGTTATCCTTTGTGTGCTGATAGTGATAAGATTCTTAAATCCGAGTACAGTTTACTTTATTATCTAAATAAAAGGTGAATTAGGATGTCTGTCATAGAACACCTTTGAACTTTTCTCATAAAGATTTTAGAATAGGACCGTGGCTGTCTGAATGTTATATTTTCTAATGAATATTTACAATACAAATGAAAATTTATCGTTAGAAAAAAAAAAGAAAATACTTGGTTTTCCATTGCTAATATTCTGATCGATGATAGCATCACGATATCACATTATTCTGACTTTAAATGCTGCTTTCTGAAAAGCCCAAATGTGAAATACAAATTGTTTATGAAGAAAACATTGTTTTTTGTACGTCTAAAGGCCTGCATGTATTTACTGGAGCTGAACTGTTATGTAAATAACATGCTTTGTTAGAATGTTTAGGTTTAGGTGATAAGTTAGAACAGCAATGAAGGGACATAAGCGGTCAGAGAATATAGGAAACAACAGTTTGCAAGCTAGAATTTCTACAAGGTGAAGGCAGGAAAGGCAGTCCAGTATTCTTCGATGACCAAGCCCAGGCCAGAGTTTACCTACTACAGATAAGAGAGAAAATGACCTTTCTTCAGGTACAAGGTGAGGAAGGGAAATTTTGATCTACATTAAGTGGAAGGGGGAGGGGGCAGAAAATGTTTACTCACTATGCAGAATCTCTTTATTGCTGTTCGTTTCACAGATTCCCGTCAAGTCTGTGGCCCTCAATACCATGTTGGGAAGTAGAGACCAAGTTAATAAGCATTAAAAAGGAATTTGGCAGTGCACATACCCAGTACCTTATTTATGCCTTCCCCTCAGAACAGTCTACTTCTACTGCATTCTTTTTAACAATGCATGATCAGGACAGAAAAACCTCTTTTGCACCATTGTCCATATTTTATCTTGTTTAAATGCAGTGAGTGTTTTTTTTCATAATTTGACCTTTCTTTCAACATTTGTCTTATCATTTCTTTCTCTGTCTGCATGATTAGTTTTCTTCTTTCAAAACTGCTGCTTGCACAGGCTTAGTTCTTTCAAATACATTATAGATTATGGAGGTCATTACAACTTTCCAGCGAAAACACAGGTAATTCCGGGATGCCAGTATTACTGTTTCCAGCAGGTCGACCGCCAGAATTACCAGCACATTACAGGTCCTCGGGCGTGTGCATACACCCCTGCCGGAAACGGTAATACGGGCACGCTGGAATTACCAGCGTCAACAGCAATGCGCCGGTGTTGATCTGCCAGAAATGGCGATACCAGAACTCAAAATGTCAGTAATTCAGGTGCCGGGATTACCAGCGCCAGAAATAGTGTCACTGCAAGAACGGGAAGCTCGCTGGCAGCCATTTTGAAAACTCAATCCACTTTAAGTCCCCCACTTTCTATTGTCATCCACCAGAACTGGAAGTGCAAACATATCTGTGAGTAGGAAATTCAGAGTCCATGAGGTCCGGCTAAGAAAGCCAAAGATCACAGAGCCAGAGATGGCTGTACTTGGAGACACAGTGGTGCTGCATGCAGAGGCCCTCTTCGGGGCTGGAAACAGGAGGACCAGCGATGGGAGGAAGACAGCCATCTGGCAGGAAGCGGCAGACAGGCGAGGGGACTGCCACAAGCAGTGGGATGACTTGTGGCTGAGGGTCTGAAACCTCCTAGCCACTCACAGGAGGGAATCTGCTGTCACAGGAGGAGGGACGGTGGCACCCATGACCCTCATGCCCTGGGAAGAGACGTGCAGCTCCATCATGCACATAGGGGGCATAGAGGGCATCCTGACAGCAGAGGCAGGAGCTGGGACCCAAGGTGAATGTAAATCCAAATGTTGAGTCCAAATACGTGCATCCCCAAGCAGAGAAACACCATATGGGCAAGGGAACAGGTCCAACACCTGCCAGTCACAGCAAATGGCCCGATCGCACACGCGCTAGGGGATGCGGGCAGATGCAGCCATGCACAAGCAATGTTGCCAGAATGTACAGCCCCACACAGACACATGACGAGCGCTCATGTGTGCCAAGAGAGAAAAGGGCAAGAATCATAGGCTCACTGCACCCACAACAACAAGCCTCCTTAGCAAACCAACAGTCAATGTGCACTCCCACCCCCATCGGAGCAAACAGACCAAAGAAGCTACATGACAAGAGCAGGACGCACACAATATAGCATGAGTGATATGCAAGCCTGCAGATATGACTCCCAGAACACTAACATCATGCTCATATTTCCCCAACATGCACATCCTCTGACAGCGGCACACTTGGACCGTTGTCATCAGGCCCAGTAGGTGCAGGCAGACTTGCGGCAGCCCAACTACCTCCAGCTGCAGCAGCCCAACCACCTCCAGCTGCGGCAGCCCCATCACCTCCAGCTGCGGCAGCCCCACTGCCTCCAGCTGCGGCAGCACCTCCAGCGGCGCCAGCCCCACCACCTCCAGCTGTGCCAAATCCACCACCTTCAGCTGCGCTAGCCCGACCACCACCATCATCATCGCTGCCAGGCCAACTTGGCAAGGCAATGTAAGATCAGGATGAGGATGTCAGTGACAGGCCTTACTCTAAAAGCTTTATGGAGTTTTGGGTCGAAGAGGTAAAGCCTGTCTCCCCAGGTAGCTACCCTGCTGTCTGTATGTGCAACAAAAAGCAAAAACTTCTAAAGGGTACGTGGTATGCTCTTAGTCCCCCAGGTAAACAGTAAGTATAAACACAACAATGGCCCGAGAGCAGGAGGATGGCAGACAGTGGTTCAACAAATTTCAAACAATATATATTTATTACAAAAATTCCATAGTGGTAACCACACAAATCCGTAATATAATTATCAAAATTGTCCAACGTTACTCATACTCCATTCAATTTCTTCATGCAAGCGTACTCATTCATAAACAATATTCAATATATATTTCAAAAATTGGCCATATAATATGTCTGGCCTCTTAACATATATTCACAAAGTTGCCATACAACCCATATATGTACTGGTGTGTCTTCCTATTATGCAATAAATGTTGTCAGATGTTGTCGACACGTGTTTCAGTCGGAAAAGGCGGGCTCAATTGCTGTGGCCCCTAATTTCTCCAACCTTCTTCAGGACGGAAGTCGATGCTCTACTGTGCACCCCTTATACGCTCATGGAGTTGAAAAACCAAATCGCCAGAAGATTCTGGATGGTGGTTCACGACCATAGGGCAACTCCTAAATGCTCACGCTCCCGGATTTCTTCTTGCAGAGCTCTATTCTTTCTCAAAATTGCAGCAGTCAGTTGCGAAATGGTCTACGATGTTTCCTGTTTGCTCTGCACCAGTCCCTGTGGGGTCCACCATGCTGGGATAGATTGCACACAGACCTTGATGGCTGTCTCGTGCTCCCTCCTCTACTATATGTTCAGACCTGCATGTGTTTCTCTTGCGGCGTCTCTCCTCACTCTGGGAGTATGTCAATATTTGTTAAGAGGCCAGACATATTATACGGGCAATTTTCAAAATATATATTGAATATTGTTTATGAATGTATGTATGAATGAGTACACTTGCCTGAAGAGATTGAATGGAGTATGAGTAATGTTGGACACATTTGATAATTATTTTTTTTTTACTTTCGTTTTCATTAGCATTTATTTAAGGGTACAGAACAGTGATGTTTTTAATTTCAAAACCACATAATCAACATTCTTAGCCCCCCCTAGCCTCCCTCATCCTCACTTGTAGCTCACCACATATCCCTTTCCCCCTATGTACTAGAACCCCAATACCTGTCAAAACCTGGACAGTTCTCACAACAATCCTTTCTTAGCATGGAGCTAATTTACAACCAGACTTTCCTCACAAGAGCGCGGTCTGTAGGAGTACAGTATACCTGACAGACCAGGGGCTTGAGTGAAAAGGCAGGAGCAGCAGCAACGGAGCTAGAGGAAACGACAACAGCAGTAGTTCAGTAATGTGATCAAGGATACCAACCCTTCCAGCCACCACCCCCTGCTTCCCACTCTTACCTGCTCCGTGAAGGAAAAGACCTGAAACCTACTTGGCCTCACAGGATGCAGTAGAATGAAAACAAGGTAGCAAAATCTCAGGAGTAGTCCTGTGATCCCAATAGAACAATTCCACGGCAGTCCTGTATCTTTCTGCACAGCATCCCGATGTTAGAGGGAGGAGTGACCAACGAAGAAATCAGGAGAGCATCCACAGTAGTCACCCTTGAGTCCAAAAAGAAGGATCCTTGGAATTCAGCAAAGCGTCCCAAATAATATATAGGTAAGTGAGTCCGTGTATGGGGGTGTGCAGAATAAATAAAAGCAAGGGTAGAAGGCAGAGGGAAGGAGACTGAAGGAGGGGAAACAAGGAAACAAGGTAGACAAAAACGGTCCAATCGGAAGTCGGGAAGTACTCGACCAGGTTTCAGAAGTTGCCACACCAAGGTACAGGAACCCGAATTATCGACGTAACCAGACACTAAGCAAAAAGGGAAATCCGGGTAAGCAATGCAGCGTCGGGGGGGACCGGGAGTCAATCCAAAGGAGCCGGGCACCGGAAACCAAGGGCAATCCGATAGAATAGTCCTTAATAACAGGCCAAGAAGTCGAAGGCAGGATTCAAGACGGAAATATCAGGATACAAAGCGCTACGAAACTGGCAACAATACACAGTTAAGGAGCACCCGATCCGTGTGTGAAGTCAGAACAAATAGACTACTCGCGCACGGACACGAGAAAACGGTCCGTGCGTCTCACGTGACCTTAGTGTCCAATTCAACCACTAACACGGAATGCTGGAAGCTGTAGTCCGCACGGGACCGCCGCGCTTTCGGCGTTGACCAAGACGCCAAGGGATTTTCCAGGTGATAGAAGGGGTACTTATATGCTGTCGTTGCCGCATATGAGGTCGGGGCATGACAATACCCCTTCCCCCCCTGCACCCCCAAAACCCATTTCAAAAACTTGTCCTGTAATGCAGAAACTCCTTCACTTGCGCCTCTGAGGAGCTGTTCTTTTTGTGTATCCGCTGGCCTGCAACGGCTCCCTCTGAGGGCTCCCCACCCCCCTTCAATACCACAACTGCTCAAGTGTCTATGTGATCTGCTGGGTTCTCCCCTCGCAGCCCCCATTTCAGCAGTAGCGCACTCCACTACGCACAGTTCTCCTATGACTTCTAGAAAGAACCTCTCTGGGAGCTGTCTCGGGATGGCAGTAAATAAGTATAGCAGTCAGGGGAGTACATTCATCTTAATGGTTGTCATTTGTCCGTACCAAGTCATTATAAGAGGGTTTCATCTTTTCAAATCTGCCATCAGCCGTATACAGAATGGGTCATAGTTAGCTCAAACCATCTCGAAGTCCCTAATCACTTGAATGCCCAGATTCCTTAAGGCCTTGTCATCAACTCTCATGCCCTGGTATCGCTTCTTGCAATCGAGTAGGTGACTGTGCTTAAGAATCAGCTTAATGCATGATTTCCCAACATTAATTTTTATCCCAGAGAAGCTGCCATATTCTGTAATCTGCATCATGAGCGCTGGAAGTGAATGCTGGACAACGGTGAGGTATCCCAGTATGTCATCCGCAAAAAGCGCCTATGCCCTTGATCAGCCCATTAGAACGGATCGCAATCGCCAGCGTTCCATCGTTAAGGCATAAAGTAGCGGGGGCAGCCCTGCCTTGTTCCTCTGATCAGCGTGAATATCTCAGAGAGTCCCCTATTAACACTGACTCTAGCTCTAGGCTTATTATAGAGCTCAGCTACCCATCTCAGGAAGTTCGGATCGAACTCCATCTTCTCCAGGACCTTCATCATGAAGGGCCATTCGACTCTGTCGATAGCCTTCTTGGACTCAAGCGATACCAGACAATCGTCCAGGTCTCCCTCCTGTGCACCATGAATCAAATGTATAGTCTTTCGAATATTGTCGGAGCCCTGTCTCCCTCTGATGAAGCCCAACTGGTCTTCATGTACCAATTTTGTAATTTTCCCCTCTAGCTTCGTTCCCAGGACCTTCGCTAGAATCTTTACGTCACTGTTAAGGAGGGAAATGGGTCTATAGGAGGAAAACATGCTTGTATCCCTCCCCTCTTTCAGGATGGCTATTATTGTTGCCACCAACATCGAGGGCAGGGCTTCCCCTTGCAGATATGCGTTGTACACCTTCTCTAAGCATTGGGCCAACAGTGACTTGAACAGCTTATAGAACTTAATGGTGAACCCATCTTCCCCGGGGCTGTCCCAGCTTTCATACCCTTAATAGCCATTAAGACTTCCTCCACACTTACGGGGCATTAAATGTTCTCTATTGTATCCTGGGGGAGCCCCGGAATGGGTAGACCCCCCAGGAAAGCATCTATTTGTGACTTCTCCCCCTTCCATTCCGAAGCATTGAGGTTGCTATAGTACGTAGCAAATTCTTTCCCAATGCCCCTGAGGTCGAAAACAGTCTCACCCTCCTCTGCCCTTATAGCCACAATCATTATCCGCTTCCTCTCTTCCCTCATGAAACACATGTGTATGAGTGTGATACAAATAAAATATCAATATCCATCTCCATGCCAGAATCTTGTACACTTTATCCCCCCTCTCATGGTATTTCTGTTTCAGGAACAGAAGCTTCTTTTCTGTGTCTTGGGTCACAGTGGCCTTCAACTGTGTTTTAAAGCGCGAAGCTCCTTCGCTTCTGGCGAAGAGATATAGTTTCCCTCCCCACCCCCTGGCTGTATCTGTGCTATTTTATGCTGTGGTTCTGTCTCCTTCTTTTCCCTCTTTTTTTTTTTGCCTTTACTCATCAGCACCCCCCAGATTGCAGAGAAAAATATTCTGTGATTTCCGCAAGCAGCTCCTGTTGTACCTCCCTATCTTTTAGTAGGAAATTGTTAAATCTCCAGTTCCCCACCCCATGTTGAGCGAGACCACAACCATATCATGATCAGACCATGGAATTGGGGCGACCGGAGACTCCAAAACCTGCGCTTTCAGGGTTGCATCCACCAGGACGGCCGAGTAGAAAGTGAACGGCCTATCCCCTTCTGTGGGGGGTGTAAGAGAGTCAACCATGCCCAAAACGTCATTTATTTGTCCAAAACGTTCCGACTCCCCTGCCTTCCCTGCCAGCCCCTCCCCCTCCTCCTGCAATCCTTCTCCGGGTCTAGTACCATATTGAAGTCCCCGCCAACCAGCAACTGACTCTCCGCGAACTCACTCAGTTTGTCCCAGACCCATTCCCAAGTCACCTTGAGCCACATTTGGCGCGTAGACCGAACCCAGTATGATGCGGGTGTTACACCACACACCCTTTACGAATTCGTATCTCCCAGTGGTATCAGCGAGAACCGACTCCACAACAAATCCCAAATGGGCTGAAATCAGGGTCGCTATATCCCGCCGTTTCCCCACATGAGAGGCCATGAGCTCTTCTCCCACCTCCTGGGATCACAGTCAGGGCTCTTTGTCCCTAGGCCAATGCGTTTCCTGAATGCACATCAAGTCTAACTTTTCTCTCTTAAATTCCCAGGGCACCATCAATTTCTTATTTGGCGAGTTGAGGCCTCGCGTATTGAGGGAGCCGATGGTCATCTCACCCGATCCAGACATTACTCTACCGTTGGACCACCACACAACATCCCCCTCCCCCGAGAAATTTCCCTCGATGGGCTTCCGTCTCCGGAGCCCATCAAACTCCTCCTCCCCTTCCCATGCCCCAAACTCCCCCCAGCCCCCGGCATCCAACCCCGCCCAGATCTGTCACCTTAGTCAGAATCAGATCACCAGTGGTCCTCCCACACCCTGGACCCACTATAAATCGAGCACTTTTCCTTGAGCCCCTCATATCTCCAGATACCTCCAGTTCTCCAGCATGGGGTCTGGCATGGATTCACATGCTCATGAATATTCCCCGTCGTCAGGCTGGGAATCCTCGGTAAAGAAAAAATCAGTATCAGTTTCATTTCTGATCTGTCTTTCTTAGTAGTACCCAATCAATGGTCTCTGGGTCATACTGCCCCCAGCCAATGACTGCCCTCTCCCTAAGCCCTGCCCCTGGGAGCCATCCTCAGATTTTTACCGCACGCTCAAGTGTTGGGAGTCCTCGTGCTATAGCTCTCGAGCTTTTACTGCGTTTCGTGCTTCTTTCAAAGAGATTTATCTAATTTTTCGGTTTAATCGAGCCTCAAGCTCCACCGTTTCTACTTCCGATCAACGGGGACCCATTTCGGATTTATCTACGCCCCTCAAGGGTGAAGTTTTCGTCGAGTTACGCTTCTCGGAGGATTCCAGAAGTTTCTGAAGCCTACCTCGTGGACGAGAAGAACATGGCCCAGGAGAAGGGAAGCTCGACTCCCGGAAAACTGTTCAGGATCTGCCCTGGATGCAACCTACAAAACGTGTTCAAGGAGGACGAGCATTCGAAATGCCTTTACTGCCTCCACGAGGCCAAAACGCACGTGGAGAAGGAATGTGCGTTTTGCTTTAACATGTCAGATCGGACGATGAGGGATCGCCGGATCCGTCTCTCCAACTGGCTGGAAGGCAAGAGCCCAGCAGGTGAGAAGAAGAAGTCCGAGCACTCTTCTAAGTCCTGTGAGGGCGACCTGGCGACGGGGGCCCAACAGAAGGCAAAGCACTGCGAGTCCGCGGGCACCGGGCGCGCCGAACGGCTGCCAGGCAGGGCGCACCTTCACCGACACCATCAACCGCGAGCCAACGCTCTGGCTCGGGGAAGAGGAAATCCGAGAACCCGGCTAAGCTTCTGGAGAGGCCCCGGTCGATCTCGGAGGAGCCAGCCGAGGGGGAGCGAGGCGGTGACCCTCCCGCTAAGGTGAAGGCTTCAAGCGCGCCCAAGGTGGTGAAGGCCTTGATTCACCCGGCTAAGGCCTCTACCGAGGGAGTCGCAGCAGCCCTGGCGAAGCCTGTGGAGGCGACCTCGGGGCCCAGAGTTTCCCTGCCTCCTCAGAGGGAATCCTCTATTAGGCCCATCGAGAAGACCCCCGTGAAGACCCCGGTGGAAAAAGAGGGGGGGTGGTGGCCGTTACGGACACAGACACAACCTCCGAGGAGGAACTGACCGAGAATTTAAAGGAGGCCCAGCCCCACGGGAGGAATCCCGAGGAGGGGGACGACAAGAGCGTGGGCGGCAACGACGACGAGGTTCCCGTGGAGGAACAACCGTCGCTCCCGGCACGCCCGTCACAACCCGAGGCTCAGGACAACTCGGCCGCCATTTTGACGGCAATCCAAGCCTTGTGCACGGAGATAAGGACGAGACTGCCCCTACCCCTGACGGACGACCCAGCTGTACCGGGTCCATCGGGAAGCCCTTGGAACAAAAGGAGGAGAATTCATCCTGTGCCCCTTCAGCCCTCACAGCCTTCTCAGCCTTTGTCGCCTTCCCCGATCCCGAGGGACGACACAGGAACGGACACGGCCACGTCGGGGACGGATGACGATGGCGGTGACAACGGGACTGGCCTCCCGTCTCCGATTCCTCAGGCGTCCGCGCCCGACAAGATTGGCTCCATCCATGTCATGATTGCCAGGGCATCCGAGCTCTTTCAACTCTGCCCTGAGGAGAAGAAGAAGGAAGGCTTCCTCTACCAACGGCATGAGGCTAAAAGGAAGACGGTCCTCGCGGTGCCGTTGCTGGATGACATCTGGGACGAGGGTCTTGCCCTCCTCAAGAATCCGTCCACGACACCTGCCAAGAGGGATCGATACGAGAAGAAGTACCGGGTCCCCGACGCCGCCCCGTTGTGCCTTAGGGCGCAGCCGACCCCGGATTCGGTCGTCTCAGCGGCGGCCAAGAAGAAAGCGGGGGGGCATCGGCTTCATCCTCAACTTCCCCACCGGACGGCGAGGGAAAGAAGCGGGACGACGATTAAGGCGGCCAACGCCCTAGCGATTGTGGCCCGCTACGACAGGGAATTGTGGTACAAGATCGCCCCCCTGTTCGACTTCCTCCCGGATGACAAGAGGCCAGAGGCCCTGGCGATCCTACAGGAGGGTGAGGTGGCGTCGGACCACGCCATAACGGTGGCCACGGACATTGCCGACACCGGTTTCCGCCAGTTGGGCAACGGATTTCCGCCAGGAGGTGCAAGCCAAGGTTTTGGACATGCCCTTCGACGGGAATAATCTGTTTGGAAAGACTGTGGATGAGTCGCTGCAGGCCATCAAGACCGACACAGACGGCTCGTGCCTTGGGAGTTCTGCAGCAATGACGGCCACCCTTTCGGAACTCCGGAGGCAAGCAAGGCGCCTCCAAAGGATTCGGAGGCGGCTCCTCGAACTACCGTCAAGTGGCCCGTTCCTCGTCGCAAGAAGCCTACCGGGGATGAGGCAAGTCCGGTGGATCTCGCCGTCCTCGCCAGGGAGGCCAAGGAAGCAAGGCTGCTTCCAAACAAGACTGAACCGGCCGTGGCGTCGGGCCCCCACCGAAGCACCCCGATGAGAGGCCGGCTGGCGAAGTTCGTCAGCGTGTGGGAGTCCATCTCCACCGACCGTTGGGTGCTGGATGCCCTGGCCCACGGGCACACTCTGGAATTCCTAAAGAAGTGCCCCCGAATTCCTCCAATGGCCAGGAAGGAAAATCACATCCCTCAACTGCTGTTAGAGGTGAGGGCGATGCTCAAGAAAGGAGCCATCGAGCTCGTCCCAAAGAGGCTCCGGGGCTCAGGAGTATACTCAAGATACTTCCTCATCAGAAAGAAGACAGGAGGTTGGCGTCCCATCCTGGACTTGCGTCGGCTAAACAAATACATCAAGGCACAGAAGTTCTGGATGGTCACCCTCCAGCACGTGCTGGGACAGCTGGAGGAAGGCGACTTCCTAGCGTTGTTGGATCTGGAGGATGCGTACTTTCACATCCCCATCTTAAAAGGACACCGAATGTTTCTCAGGTTCGTAGTCCAAGGGTGGCACTACCAGTTCAAGGCCCTCCCATTCGGATTGAAGTTGGCACCCAGGGTGTTCACCAAGTGCCTGGCACCAGTGGCGGCACGGCTGCGCCTGCAGGGGATCCACGTCTACCCCCTACCTGGACGACTGGCTCATCCGAGCAGGGACAAGGGAACTCTCCGACGAACACACGACAAAGACCGTCCGGCTGCTCACGGAGCTGGGATTCTCCATCAACTTCCCCGAATCCCACCTGGTTCCGTCGCAGGTCGTGCTGTTTCTGGGAGCCAACCTCGATACAGTAGCGCAGTTGGCCTCGCCGTCGGAGGAAAGAACGCAAGCCATCCTGGGCAAGGTACAGCGCCTGCTCGCCATGGATGTGGCCAGAGTGAGGTCCATCAAGTCCCTTCTCGGGATGATGTCCTCTTGCATCTACCTGGTGCACCTGTGCATGCTTCGGATGCGTCCTCTGCAAGAGTTCCTCGACGCCCGTTGGACACAAGCGACAGACAGCTTCAGACACGATCTCGCTCAACGAAGTATTCCGCCAGGCAATTTGATGGTGGGGCACCCACATGCATCTTGCCACGGGCACAGACTTTCAGACCCCAGCATACCAAGTGACGGTGATGACGGATGCCTCCCTGGGGAGCGCACACCGGAGATCTTCACGCGAGAGGCCTGTGGCTCCCGGAGGAGAGGCCGCTCCACATCAACATACTGGAGCTCCGAGCAGTGTTCTGGGCCCTCAAGTCATTCCTCCCGTCCCTCAAGGGCAAGGTGGTGAGGATCTTCACCGACAACACCACCACAATGTTCTACATCTGGAAGCAGGGAGGAACCAGATCCCCAGCCCTATCCAAGGAAGCCCAGGATCTGTGGCACTGGGTCGTTGCCCAGGGGATGTTTCTGGTGCCTTTTCATCTAGCAGTGATAAAAAACACCATCGCCTACTCGCTCAGCAGGGAACTGCGCTCTTGCCACGAGTGGGAACTAAGCCAGGATCAAGTGGATCGACTCTTCCGGCGATGGGGCAAACCCCAAATCGACCTGTTCGCGACGGCGACGAACTCCAGTGCCAGAGGTTCGCCATTCTTCATCACGACCCGGAGTCGCTGAAATTGCAGGCCTCGCTCCTGCAGCACTAGAGTTTGGAGGGTACGATATCCCGGCTGACTGCAGTGAGGTTCTTGCAAAGGCCAGGGCGTCCTCAACTCTCAAGTGCTACGGACACAAGTGGAAGAGGTTCTCTGTCTGGTGCCGTGCACAGAAGATTAACCCTCTATGGATTACAGCCCCTCAAGCGCTACCGTACTTACTGTCGCTGGCCAAAGATGGACTAGCTCACGCTTCCATCAAGATACATCTGGCAGCGATTTCCCGATACACCAGAACTGCAGGACGGTCGTCCCTGTGGTCTCATTGCCTGGTGAAGGAGTTTATGAAAGGACTGTTCCGATCGTTCCCGCCGGTGAAGGCTCCAGCCCCGGCGTGGGGACTCAACGTGGTGCTGACAAGGCTCATGGGCCCGCCATTCGAGCCCTTGCATTCGGCTCCGTTGAAGTTTCTGTCATGGAAGACAGCGTTCCTTGTGGCCATCACCTCTGCACGATGCGTGGGAGAGATTCAGGCCCTTTCCTGCAAGCCTCCATACTTGACTTTCCACGAGACGAGGGTGGTGATGAGGATGCACCCCTCCTTCATCCCAAGGTGCCGTCGGACTTCCATCTCAATGAACCCTTGGAGTTACCAGTCTTTTTCCCGTCGCCTTCGTCACCGGCCAAGAGGACTTTGCACTCGCTGGATGTAGCTAAAGCGCTGAAGTTCTACGTGGACCGAACAAAGAGTTTCCGGAAGACATTGCAGCTGTTTGTGAACTTTGGACCTGTGAACCAAGGGTAGGCTCTCTCGAAGGCTTCCATTTCCAGATGGCTCTCCGGCTGCATCATGCACTGTCATTGGTTGGCAAACCGACCGTTGCCCGGCCGTCTGAGAGCCCATTCGACCAGAGTGATCGCTGCTACCACGACCTTCCTGTCTGGTGTGCCCCTGCTCGACATCTGCAGGGCTGGTACGTGGAGGTCGATGCACACCTTCACGAGATTCTACTGCGTCGACCGGGATTCCAGGGAGGAGTCCAGAGTCGGCCAAGCAGTGCTGCGCAACCTGTTTGCCTAAGGTGAGCCTGGTGAGGAGGTAAGAGTTGCTTAATGTTCAGTTGTTGTATTGCTTGATATTGAGCCTTTTGCCACCTCCCGTGGTTGTGCATGTGTATACTGCTATGTATTCTTATATTCATGAGCATGTGAATCCATGCCAGACCCCATGCTGGAGAAGAAACAAGTAACTTACCTGTAACTGTTGTTCTCCAGCATGGGTCTGGCATGGATTCACATGTGAACCCTCCCGCCTACCCTTCTGCGGCTCTTCACTTGGTCATACTGCCACTTTACGTGCTACCAAATCTGAGGATGGCTGCCAGGGGCGGGGCTTAGGGAGAGGGCAGTCATTGGCTGGGGGCAGTATGACCCAGAGACCAGTGATTGGTTACTACTAAGAAAGACAGATCAGAAACGAAACTGATACTGATATTTTCTTTACTAAGGATTCCCAGCCTGACGGGGAATATTCATGAGCATGTGAATCCATGCCAGACCCATGCTGGAGATCAACAGTTACAGGTAAGTAACTTGTTCCTCACCCCCCCCCCCCCTTACTCGTCACAACTCCTCTCTTCCTCCTCCAACATCCTGCCACATGGGCCCCATCACTCATTCCTTACATACCAAAATAATCCCAGAGATACCTTTCCCCAGTGAACTCATCTGTTTCCCCTTTCCCATGGGGAAGTATTATGTTTTCTGAATTTCCGAGTCTTGGGGATCTTCTGTCTGTCCTTCCGTTGGCCACTGCTGCATGCTCCTTCCGTCACTTTGCCCGGGCCCCTTGGGAGGGGCCAAGTGTCCCCCATGAGTTTGGTAATCGCCCTTTGAATGTCATCTTCCCTTATCAGTCTGTAACAGTAGCCCTCGTGTTGAAAGGATACTGAAAAGGGAAAGCCCCATCGGTATCTCACTTCCATGTCAGTGAGCCATTTCGGCAGGGGGCCACATTGCTTCCTTATAGCCAATGTAAAGACTGACAGGCCCTGGTAGATAGCTATCTTTGAGGACCGATAAGTAATTGGACCCGCCTTCCTCGCCTTTTCAAGTATCTTACCTTTTCCCAGGAAGTAGTAGAACCTCGACAACAATGTTCTAGGTCCCTCTGCTCCACCACCCGCTCAGTGTGCTCTTGTCTATCGTGAGCTCGTCGATCGCTTCTGAACCGAACAGGATTCTCAGTACCTCCATGATCAACCTCTTTATATCCCCCTCGGTTTCTCCCTCTCTTTCTGGGAACCCGAAGAAACAGAGGTTGTTCCTTCGTTCACTGTTTTCAAAGTCACCCATTTTTTACTTCACTTCAGTCTCCCTCCTTTCCAGTTCCGAGAGCCTCATGTCCATCTGTGTTTCCAACGTATCAAATGAAGTTTGATTGTTCTCCAGGCTGTGAACCCTCATCGATGTAGTCCATGCTCTTGTCCATATTATCTAGCCTGAGGCCCAGTGCTGAGCGGATCCCCCTGATTTCCTCCATCAGGGCGGCTATGTCCTTCTTGGTAGGCACAGAGTCCTCCTTCATGACTCTGGCCTGGGTGGGCTGGGTGTGGGGTGCACCGGATTCAGGGGTTTGAAATTGGAACCTCTCCAGGGCGTATTTCCAGCTCATTTATCTTCAGGCTCTCTCTGCTCTCAGTAACCCCCTCAACGGCCTGTCTGCCCCACTCTTTTACGGTCCATTGATCAGTTTTGGTATTGGACTGTTCTACTCCCAGACCACGCACAACCCCCTTCATTTGGGCGGGCGATGAAGTCAATGGAGGCCAGGACTGGACCTCGCTCTTCTTTCTGTATTCGCCACCCCCCCCCCCCTCTCTAATATGGCCCGGAGGCTCTGGTTCTCCCTCAGGATTCCTTGTTGTGACAGCTTCTCCTTCTTGCTTCCAACCACTCAAGCGTTCTCCCCTCCTTATTCCCCGGCACTCTCCTGCGGCAGACCTTGTGTGAGTTGCGGGGAGGTGGGCACACACCCCTCTTCCAACTGAGGGGGCCCTCACCTCTCCATCTGTGTCCTGTGCCGATCCCACCTGTCCCTGGCGTTGTCTTCCTTTTTAGTGGATTGCAGGGCCGGGCTGCTCCCAATTTGCCTTTAGGTCAGTGGGGCCTTGATAGCTACCCCAGGTCTCAATCTCCCCTGGGCCCTTTTCACAGTGCTCAGCCGTGGACCCTCACCTCTCCTCGTACTCATCCTCTTACCCTGCTTGCCGGTCTTCTATCTCCTGGGATGCAGTGCCCCGGGGGGGTCTTCCGTCCGACCTGGCCTCGGGTCTCACAGGAGCACTCTCCTGTCCTTCCGGCCTACCAGGGCGACGTCCTCTCCTTACTTTGCTGCATTATTCCTCGCAAGGCCTGGGTGGCGTCTCCCAGGGCCCCCTGTCCGTTTCAACCGCTCTCTTCTCCCCTCGTGTTGTCCATATCTCCTCTGGGCCGGCAGCAGTGTCTCCTACCCTTCCAGATGGTACCGTGCTTGGGCTCTCACTGCGATCAGCGCACACCATCTCCCTGGATCTGGGGCACCTCTCCAGCTCTGGTCTCTGTTAATACAGTGATCCTCTCGGTCACATCACCAGTGGGGTCCCCCAGGTCTCCTCCGGGGGCTCCCTCGTGCCCCGCTCCCCCTTCTGCTATGGAGCCTCCTTACACTGTCCTGCCGGGGTGTCGCCAGCGCCGTCCCTCTGTACTTCTTGCTATGAGGAGTAGGGGCACAGACCGGGTGGGCACCGTGGGGTGGGCATTCTTCCCACTTCACCTCTCTGCCTGGGGGCTCGCCCCACCACAGTGTCCAAACTGGCTTCTGTGGAGACTTCCTGGGATTACTTGGGCCTCACTCTCCTCACCACTGTATCACTGGGTATGCTGCCTTCTTTCCCCAATGCCTCTGCCCTCCATTGTAGTTCCTCCTATGTGGGGGGGACTTTCCCAGGTGGGCACACGCCCCAGGCATAAACCCGGGGGCCCTCACCTAGTTGCTGCCCTGCATGGGCTCCACGTGGCCATCCACCTCAGAACACTGGAGCATAATAGCCCTGCTGGGAAGACCCACACCTCTCTTCCCTCCCCACCCCCCACCCCCCAGGGGTCCCAGCCTCCATGAATGTCTGTCCCGTGCCAGAGAGGGCCTTTCACTGTGCCCTGTATAGTCAGGGACTTCCTCTGCCTCTTCACGCGCCCTGGTGCTCCCCCTCTCTCCTCCGTACCTTAATGAGGGACACTGTCCTCTCCCCCTCCACTATTCACCCCCACCTGGGTTTGCCACTGCTGGGGTGGGTCAGGATGCACCCTCACTCCTTTAGGGCCTCCTCGCTGCCGGAGTCCCCACCGTGATCTTGTGGTGGTCCGGGCCGCTGTTACTGCTTATCCTGTCAGCGGGAATACTTTCACTTTCCAGCTGAAAGTCGCTGCGCTGTTTTCTCCTCTTCCCCTGCCTCGATCTGCTCCATTGTTGGACCGGAGTGGGGACAGAGATGTCAGGGACCACCTAATCTTGGCAGCCACCGTCCGTGGTGGGGGGAGGTCCTAGTGGGGGCCCAGACTACTTTTCGGGTCGTCGGGACTGGAGAGATGCGATCAGGCTGCGTCCATGCACGCGCGCCCTGGTGGTCTCCTTGATAAATATTTTAACAGATGTGTGGTTATCACTATGGAATTTTTGTAATATATATATATTGTTTTGAAATTTGTTGAATCACTGTCTGCCATCGTCCTGCTCTCGGTCCATTGTTGTGTTTGTACAACAAAAAGGCCAAAGGGCTACCCCGTGAGGGCAAGTCTCAAATAAAGAGGAAAAACCCATGACTGTGAAAAAACCTATAGTTGTACTGCAGTCTGGAAAGGAAACACTGTGAACATCCTGGTAGTTTGCAGCGGTGAAGCGTCAGCAAGAATGACAGGCGAGTGAATGCCAGCAAGTGAAGAGACAGAGGGAGGAGGAAGCAGAGCGAGGACCAAGAAGGTATAAGAGGCACCGAAATCGGGGGCAGAGCGGATGCAAGGATTAAGGAAGGAAAGCAGGAAGACCAGCAAGAACAGCATTGTGGCAATCAGAGGGAAGACAAGATATAGTTTCTCTCCGGCTTTTGTTATGGTTCCAGACTGCAAAGGTGCAGGGCCATCTTGGTGTTCTGACTGCATGGTGTGGATGTGTTAGATGCTGCTGCCATCTTGGCATGGGCAAAAGCCCTTTCCTACTTCTATGCCCCGTCCCCTTTCCTCCATACTGTATGGGCGTCCCTCGGGAGGGATGGGAACAGAACCTTTTTTTCACCAGAAAAATCAATTTCCCCTTTAAATTTACGGGGCTGCGGGCACGGGAGCGCCGACTCCCTTAACCCCACCCACCGATGCCACACCTCAGTCCCCTTTTCTGCGTTAATGGGAACGGGCCGCTCCACCAGTGCTCCTGGGTGAGGCCTAGCTTTGTAATTCCATACGCTTTCCCTGGAATCTTATCTTTTCTTTTTCTATTACAGATATGGGAATACCGGCCACTCGTGCCCTAGTTCGTCCCCGGCGCATGTCAGCTCCGACAGGCTTTAGCAGGTGCCTGTCGTGCAACGGTTCATTCATTACAGCAGATCCCCACGCACTCCGTCTCCGATGCCTTGGTGAGGACCATGGTTGGGACGGATGCTCAGTGTGCGACTCCCTCACGCCTAGGACGCTTAAACACTGACTCTAGCGTTGGAGGGAACTGTTCAACAGGACTCCTCCTCAGAAAATCAAGGACTACGTCCGGAGGAGGACAAAGAGGGTATGTGCGTTATTTTGAAAGCATCCTGCAGAGGCGACTCCTCGGCGGGGAAGCCCTCTGGTGGGATGGGTCAGTCTGGCCCTGGCACCGACTCAGGGGGCACCAAGGCTCACGCAGCTACTAGCCTCACGGCTGAGGGGTCCAAGGGCCCTACCGGTCCCGCAGCCAATGGGCCTGTAAGCTCTCCTACCACCGGGACTCAACCCGAGGGGCATTGTCCTGATACTGGGTACTTAAACGAGGGGGTGTCAGGATACGTCCATCCCTATGCTCCCATTCCCCGATTCCCACTCCTTCCCGTGTTAGGAGAGCTCCTCCTCCCCCATGGTCTGCATCGTGGCTCCCGACGAGAGCACTCTCACGAAGATTTGCGTTGCGTTTCAGCTGGGGGTTGCTAAGGAAATGCTGGAACGCTACGTGCCGGAACAGGAAGTCTCGAAGATGTGCTTTATGGCGTTCCCATACTGCCATTGGTTAAATGCGGCTCGGATTCAATACGCCTCGCTTCTGAATATCGTTCTTCAAGCCTTGTGATTCATGTCTTGCTGTTATCCTGGAAATTTGACCCCTTTGCCTGCTTCACGGACCTGCTACGCCTTGCCCTTTTGATGCCTCGTTGTTACCCGATCCTGTTGACCACCAGTTAAGTTATAAACGGACTGCCTCGCCTACGTTTTGTCCCTGACACTGCTCCCATGGTTTTGATTCTCGCTACGCATAACAAATTGTTTCTGCCTGCCAACCTGCTAACTACGCTGTTATAGCAGCCCCACCTTGCTACTTCCCACTAACGGCTGCATCTTCATTCAGTGTCTTCACCTCAGTTCCACTGCCTTCATTACCTATGTCGCTTCCTCAGCCCTGCTCCTCTGCTCACTGGAATCTGCACTTCACTTTTTTTTCTCCACAGACTATACCCAATCGGAATCCACATCTTCCTGGAACTATTTCTGCACACGCCTGTTGTGAACTTGAGACTTGGTTATTTACTGGACTAGGCGTACTCGTGCCGTCGGGAATAGGGTTTTTCCTGTGGAGTATTGGAACTTGCTGAGCTGAACTGCTGAACTCCTGTGGACACACTGGTTCAGGAATACCTTGCAGAACATAGGAGTAAGGAATCCTAAAACAAATTATTTGGGTTTACTTCATTCTTTAGTTGATGTGACACTCATTCTAGGATTATTTGTGTTTAGGGGAATTTCTGGCCTGCACCGTTCCCAAACTACAGTAATAACACACTGCTGTAGATCCTAGAGGGGAGCCTATCTTATCCTTCTGATTCTTGGTGTCTAATGTGATATACTAATCTGTGGCCTTTAATTGCAGCCAGCGGTGTTCCGGTTGTGTCCTTCTTTCCATTAATAGACTGCCCTGCTGAAATCAGCAGGGTGGTACATTATTAGGAAGAACTCGTCCTCTACAAGACTAGTTCAAGGTACCAGGATTTGAGTTAACCGCAGTAGGTTTATAGAGGTCGCTTCTAACAGGGGGCACCTTTACACACGGCCAGCACTACCGGCCAGGAGGCCGAGGGCACACAGCCTACCGGGTCTACACCTGAGGTGCCGGGGCGGGGGCAGAACCGGTGCAGTCAGGCATGCAGGTCGAGCCCAGGAACACGCCAGCTGCAGGTCCACTTGCTCAAGGCGCAGAGAAAATGGCAGCGCCTCGAGACAAAATGGCCGCCCCACGCAATCTGCAAAGGCAGGATGCCTCATAGGCAGGCGCAGAGGCTCGTCAGCCCGGCGATTAAAAAAAGGAGAAGTTTTTCTCCTAGGACAGACTGGGTACCACTGACGCCCATCACCTGGTCCACTTTGTACCCCAACATCTCGGGTTCCAGGTACAGCAACCCCATGTACGGACACTCTCACCCCCATGCAGGATCGCGCACAGCCGGCCTGTGAGGACAGGTTTTTTGACAAATGAATGTCCCTCATGCAGTCCCCACAAATGCGCTCAATTCTCAGGCATTATTAAGGACATGTTGCCCCAGCTTCATCAGCAGAACCCACGACAACACAGCCCATGCCCCCTCCTCCAGCTCCACCTCAGCAGCAGCCCATTCCTGAGGCTCCAGCAGCACCGGTGCAGGTGTAAACCCCCACCACAGACGAGCTCTGAAAGGTGACTGGTGCCACCCCCCCACGCAACTCCCCCCAAGGGCAGAGGACCAGCAGGAAGCAGACGAGGAGGAGCAGGACACTCCATCATCAGCAAAAGCCTTCCATGACAGGATTGCTGACCTGTCAGAATAACTGGGCATCCCCCAGCCCCAGAAGGAGCTCTCCGAAGCAGGAGCTCTGGCGGAGGTCCTCAGCACCAGGGTGAAGGTGAGGTCTGCCACCCCCCTACAGAAGGATGTGGAGGTTTTGGCCAAAAAGGACTGACTCAAGCTCCGCTCTACACAACCCATCAACAAAAAGCTGGATGCTAGGTTTAGGCAACCCAAGGGGGACAGCATACTGCTCTCTATGCACCCGCAGCCTCTGTCATCAGTTATCGATGCAGCATCCATGTATGCCAAGCCTAAGGCTTCCTCATCTAGTACTGCCATGGCAGCCCTCCTGAAAAAGGAAGAAAAGACTCTCGAATCGTATGGCAAGAAGGTCTACTCAAATGCCGGGCTGCACCTCAGGCAGGCTAACGCAGATGCTATCCTCGATGTGGCCAATCAACGCCTGTGGAGGGATATCAGACTTTCTGCCCGACATCCCTAAGGACAAGCAAGCCTCATTCAAAGCGGGCCTAGCTGAGGCAAAACTCGTGGCTCAGGACATTATGGAGGCTTCTGTAGACCACATCGACACGGCTAACAGAGCAATGACATGAGGTGCACGGTCTGGCTGAAAGCTACCAGGTTCAAACCGGATGTGCAGGATATAATCCTCGATCTTCCGTTTGAGGGGGATGATCTCTTCCACTCCTCCACTGATGAGGAGCTTCATAAGAATAAGAGCAGCTATCAGTCAGCAAAGTCTCTGGCCATTCTTACCAAACCGGCAGGTAAACCTTTCTCACAGACACAGTCCCGCTCAGACAAGGGGCTTTCATTTGGCGGCTTCCGCGCGTTCCAGGACTGCAAAGCCAGACAGGTCTCCCAGTCAGCACTGGAGAAAACACCACAAAGCTTCAAATAAGGGGTTATTCCAGTCCCCCTCTTCATCAGCCTCTGAACGGAAGAAACAATGCCATTTCGTTTCAGGCCCACAGCACCCCAGTTGGAGGCAGGCATGCCTTGCACAGTCAGGCTTGGCGGGCAAAGTTAGCGGATGCATCGGTCATCTCAGTGGTGTCCTGGGGCTTCCAGCTACCTCTTCCTTCTCCCCCTCCGAGTTCCCCTCCCCTCCCACAGATCGGCACACCATCACTCCTAGCGGAGATTCACTCCCTTGTAGAGGGCGAAGCGGTAGAGCAGGTTCCCCACTCCCAGCAGGGCTTTTACTCCCTCATCTTCGCTATCCAGAAGAAGAACCAGGTGGGTCTGGGAGTGGTGTTGGATCCGTCTTCCCTAAATCTTTACCTACCCTTGCGGAAGTTCAAGATGGGGACGCCAGCGCTAATTGCCGAGATACTGTGTGGGGGAGACTGGTCGGGCTCCCTGGACCTGAAGGACGTGCATCTCCATGTTCCCATTGTGCAGCCCCACCAGGCCTTCCTCAGGTTCCGGGTTATGGGCCTGTATTTCCAGTACAAGGTTCTGCCTTTTGGGTTAAATTCAGCTCAGAGAGTCTTCACGAGGCTCATGAATGCGGTGGTGGTTCTCCCCCAGTCAGAGGGGTTGCACATCTACCCGTACCTACCGGCTCATATCTGCCCTATTCGACCTGGGGTTTTCGATCAACTACCAAAAGTCTCAGCTCACCCCTACACAGACGCTATTGTTTCTGGGCCTGTTGTGGGACACACAGCAGCAGAAGGTTCTCCCCACAGAGGACAAAGTGACAGCAATTCGATCGGCAGTCTCCCATTTCTGCAGCAGGTCAATCACCACAGCCTGGTGCTATCAACACCTTGTGGGCGTACCAACAGCATTTCTCCTGGCAATCCTGTACACCAGGCTCTGTATGCGGAGGCTGCAGTTGGATATCGCAGATTCTTGGGATCAGGAATCGAGCCATTAGGGGGCCGCGGTCTCCATCCCACAACATCTGGACCACAACCTCAGATGGTGGTAGCAGGAAGAGAGCATTATGGTGGGCAGACCGTTCAGTCCACCCCCATAGCGTATACCATTACCACAGATTCCTCACTCCATGGATGGGGAGCCACCCTGGGATCTCACTCGGTGCATGGCCTCTGGACACCGACCGACCCGCAGAATCACATCAACTGGCTGGACCTTATGGCTATACAGTTGGCACCCAGATACTTTCTACCGACCATCAAAGGCAGGTCGGTGTGCATTTGGACAAACAACACAACCTGCATGTTCTATGTCAACAAACAGGCTGGCCGCCGCACCTTTGGTTCTCGGACCTGCGACAGATGTCACTTCAGCCGGAGATGAGAAAGGGCCCTCTACTAGCAACACAGGGAGGTGCAGTGCTACACCCCTCTCCAGAAAGGATAACCCTAGCAGCCTAGTCCTTGAGCAGCTAACGCTCCAGCACCTTCAGTTGTTCAGTGACAAACTGGAGATCATTCAAAGTGCCAGGAGTCAGGCTACGCGCAAGCAGTACAGTAATGGACGAGAGTCTGCTTTTGGACTAAGGAACAGGGAGTGAACCCACTGACATGCACCCTCAATTAAGTCTTATCATTCTCGGCCTATCTCAGGTCAATACCTGCAAAACGTACCTGCCCACTATTGGTGCATACAGGAACTTAGACTCTGATCCTCTCTAAGGCCAATCCTGTATTAAAGAAACACCTCACAGGCTTGACCAGGTTTTACCTCCCGGTCAAATGCCCGCATCCCGTTTGGGACCTAAATGTAGTACTAAGAGCTATAGCACACAAACCATTTGAACCCATGGCCACAGCAGACATTAAGTTGGTCACTCTGAAGACAGCCCTTCTGGTTGGTCTAACGTCAGCTCGCAGAGTGAGTGAGATCCAGGCGTTAGACACCTGAGAGCCATACACTAGATTTCCCAAAGACAAGGGTGTGCTTCGCACGCACCCCAAGTTTCTTCCGAAAGTGGTATCAACCTTCCATATCAACGAGGAGATTGTGCTCCCCACATTCTTCCCGGACCCCAAGGAAGATGCAGAGAAAACGCTCCACTGCCTGGATGTCAGGAGTGAATTGAAATTCTATCTGGACAGAACCAAGGGCAACCGCAAGACGGGCGCACTGTTTGTAACATTTGGAGGTTCCAGGCCTGGGCAGCAAGCCTCCAAGTCATCTGTAGCTCGATGGATGACGGCAGCAGTCCAGGAGGCATAAAGGGTGCAACGTAAGGATATGCCGCAGGGCATGCATGTGCATGCGGTAAGAGCTAAGGCGACTGCAGTCGCTTGTCAGCGCCATTTTCCCTGTCAGGTGAACAGCAAGGCAGCAACATGGCCAGTCCTTTGGATTTTTGCAAACACTACTGCTTGGATACTAGTTCCAAGGCTGATGCAGAATTCGGCCAAGCGGTGCTGTGTAATCTGTTTGCCTAGAGGGGCAGGCTCACCTCCCCAGGGCGTTGTATCAGTTGTAATCGCCCATACAGGATGGAGGAAAGGGGACGGGACGTAGGAGTAATCAAGTATTACTCAACGAAGTGACTAACGTACTCTTAGTCCATAGTCACCTTTCCTCCATAAGTCCCACCATCCATCCCCCTATAATAAGACCAGTAAGGTTGTTAAAGCGTAATACAACTGATGCGTCAAAAGGGGATGCCCATACAGGGTGGAGGAAAGGGGACTATGGACTAGGAATAAGTTAGTCACCGGTGAGTAACTGTTAATATTGTCTCCATAGAGACACAGAAGCGTGTACTTGACAGTTGCGGGTGCAGCAGTGATGGTTCCTAACAGAGGACGATAGTGGTTCCATCTAATACAGCCCCACAACCCCCCCCCCTCACAGCCTCCCTCCTCTACCCATGCCCAGCATCCACGCCATAAATGCACGACTATGTGCAATGGAGGACAGGCATGGGTAAATTACCACACTCGCCCAGCAGCAGCTTACTGAGTTGAGGCTGCTGTGTGAATGCATCCAGGCCAGCAGTCGCCGGAGTGTACAGGAAAAGGCCGTACCACCTCTGCCCTTCTCATCCTGTCCCAAAGGGAAATGAGGTTATGTCAGCCATCTCTGAGTCTCTCACACACTCCATGCAAGTAACTCTTGAACACTTGCAGGACCAGGGGTCAGACTCGCCAACTTCCACCGCTACCCCTGGCAGCTCGCAACAGGGCAGCTCAAGGCACCACTGCCAGCAGCTTTCATCAACACCCGGGCCAGCCAAGAGCTCTGTGCTGAAGAGGCAGCGCAAGTGACACTTGGTCTAACACTTGAATTCACTTTATGTCTATGTGGTGTTTGTGGAGGGGGAGGAGGGAGTGTTGGGAAGGGGGTGCTTGAGGGGAGTGTGGGGGCCTCTGGGAAGGGGGAGGAAGGTGTGTGGGGAAGGGTGTGGGGTTTGTAGTGGGTGGGTCTGTTGAGAGGGTTTGGGGTTGGGTGGCACAGGATTTTGGAGCATGTACATTGTACTCCTACATCCCGTCCACTTTCCTCCATACTGTATGGGCATCCCTCGCTAGGGATGGGAAACAACCTTGTTCACCATAAAAATGGTCTTCCCCTTTAAATTTAGAGGCACGTGGGACGCGGCCCTGGGAGCCTGAGCTCCCCTAACTCCGACCACCGGCGCCACTCATAGTACTCTTTTCCCATCGACGGGAGCAGACCAATTTCACCAGCGCTCCTGGGTGAGGCCTCAAGCCTCGCAATTCCAAACGCACTTCCCCGGGATATTTCTTCCCTATTTTCCCCATAGCCAATTACTCTGTACTCTGGTGCCACGTTCCTCCCCTACGCATGTCGATGGCGGAAGAATTCAGCAGGTGTCTGGCTTGCGAGAGTTCCTTCCCCACATCAGATCCACACGTGGTCTGCCTCAGGTTCCTTGGCCCAGACCACGGTTGGGGCGGCTGCTCGGCATGCAAATCACTCACCCCGCATTCGCTGAAGAACCGCCTGGCCAGGTGGAGGGAGCTGTTCTCAAGATCACCATCAGAGAACCTCAAGGAATACATCAGGAGGAAGACCAGGCCAAAGGAAGGTGCCCTGCAAGGGCAACTCCTTCCCTAGGAAGCATCCAAGCGGGATGGGCCTACCAGGTCCTAAGACCAGCAGGTGGACTGAAACTCCAGGAGCTGCCGGCCGACCGGCTGAGGGGTCCAGGGACCCTCCCATTACCACTGCTGAGGGGCCGCAAGGCTCTAGTACTGGGAATCTCCCAGAGGGTCTCTGCTTTGACACCGTGCTCGATCCCGAGGGGGCGCCTACACGCACTACCAACACTACAGGTGTCATGGCCAAGGGCACTTATTCTCCCAGGTACCTGGGGTGCAGGGAAGGTCCGAGCCTTTGCAATCAAGTGCACAGGCGAGACTGGTCCCAGTACAACAGTCCTCATGTAGCAGGCATGCGGCACAGTACAGGATAAAATGGCTGCCCAGCCAGACAAAATAGCGGCGGTTCTAGACCCTTCCCCTTCCAGCATGCAGGCATCAGAACGCACGTCAAGGTGGGATGGTCAACACCGTTTCCTTGGTCCACCTCATACCCAACCGCACCAGACCAGCGGCGTTACTTAGACCCTAACTGCATGAGGCAAGGAGCGGCGAGACCACAGCAACAGGTACAGATCCAAGTACCCGCTCCCAGGCAAGTAAGCTCCTCACCAGTATGTGAGGACAGGTTCTTTGAGAAGTTCCTCACCCCCATGAGGTCGCCTCAAATGGGCACCATACTCAGTGGGGTCATCCAAGATATGCCTACTCCTGTACCGCCTCAACCTGCTGTCTTGGTCCAGACCTCAGTACCCGTGCAGGCCCAGGTTCCTGCACCCATCCCACCCGCAGTAGGTGAATATCGTCACAGCGGCTTCACTCTCAGTGCAGCCCCCATCGCAACCACCGTCACTGCCAGTCAGCACGCCACAGCTGCTTGCAGCACCCTACAGCACTCCACCAGCAGCACCTTGTTAGGCAGAATCCAGGGCAGTTCCCTTAGGGAGCACTACCCCAGATTAGGACTACAGGTGAGAGCAATAAATCCCCTTTGGTATCAGTCTGTACCACAAAGATTTAGTTGGTAGCTGTGGCTGAGCAGTCAGATTAATCTCAAGAGGGAGATGAGCAGTATTCAGGGTTGGCACAATAGGTAGTACAGTACTATGGAGCAAGGAAACACTGACCAAAGTTTTGTATTAAAAAGAGAATGTATATTTATTTTATACACTTCTAAGTCAACACATAGATCACAGTTAATAAAGTAAGTTAAGTTTAGTCAAAAGAAAAGCATATACAACTCCCTATTCAATTGTAGACAAGTTTGCGGTATAGTGAAAACTGAGCAAAAAGGCACAGTGAAAACCTACTACAAATGGCACTCTACCAATTCAACGAAAGGGAGGGAAAATACAAGTTAAACCGAAATATCTTCAGACACCCCCTAGCAACACTTCCCTGAAGTTTTGTGAACAATTAATGCACAGTCACACTTTAACCAAAAGACAAGTGAATGAAAACTGAGCAAAATGGCACTCCACAAGTTAAAACAGTAGGAAGAAAGAGGGGTTTAGAAGATTTAGGTGCATCAACACATTTCTCATTGAAAACTAATCTAGTGAGAGCAGATCTAACAAATCAGCCAGAGTCAATAGGCCTGAGCCAGAGTCAGTTGTACAGGACCAAGAGCTTAGGAGCAAAAATGTTCTTGTAGCTGCAGTCAAGTCTTTAGTAGAAAACTTTTGAAGAGGTAGATGCAAGGTGAAATACAATGTTAAGAGAGAGGGCGGCCGACCCCACAAGTAGTTAAGGGATTTAAAGCACCTTTAGGGCTACCACGGAGAGAGGGCGGCCTGGCGGAACAATGTACCTTAAACGTGGAGAAATGGCTCTTGCAGTGGCGGTTGTTCCTGGTAGTTCCTGCAGGTCGAGGGGTCCAACAGAGGAAGAGAGGCTCTTGTCGTGGAGGAAGGTTCGAGTCGCTGCACTACCCAGGGATGAAACCAGCCGCGGTGCTGCCAAACGAAGTTTAAAAGGTATGCTCCTTTTAATCGCTGTCCGGGTCGATAGCTGCCTGGCTATCCGGTCTTCAAGTGCGGGGCACTGTCGAGTCGACCAAGGCAGGTCCGAGGATGCGATAGGTGAACTGGTTGACCCCGCCAGCTCAAGGGAAGGAGGCTCCTCCGCTGAAGATCTCCTCTCGTCGTGGGGAAGAAAAGTGTTGAGACGATCCGGCAGGGCTTCACCGGTAGTGTAGATGCTGAAGATGTCTCTGGATTCTCTTCCCTTCGGTTCTGTAGTTACAGTGGTGACGTCTTGCTCTTCCAGTCCTCAGGACCCTGCTTTTATGCAGAAAGAGACCCATTCATACAGCCTAGCTGTCACTCACACAGTGGAGTGGTCATCTTGGCGGGAGACCCTCCAGCCTATCAGGTTAGATGTTAGGGAGAATTCTCTGTTAAGGCTAATTTCCCAAACCTAGTGAGTCCCCCAGCAGCTTTGCTGGATTTTTGGGGTTTATTTTTTTCTCCTGCTAAGAGTGAGACTCTTTTTCTCCCACTCTTAGGCATGATTTGAGAATGTCCTTTGACTATGTAATGTGTTTCATGTGCTATGGGGTCTTTTACTCCATAGGGCTTCATGTGATTTTGGCATGTGTGTTACACAGCACCCTCAGTGCAGTAACACAGGGGTGTCATAGTGACCCCCAAACATAGACTCCATACCCTGGGACTGACTACTGTCTCCCAGGGCATGTAAAGTCACCATTGGCTTTACTAGTCTCAAATTGTGAACAGAACCAGTACAAACCATCGTATTGTGGAAGTACTGGTAGGGGCAATTCGATTGGCCCTGGGTCTGTTTTCCAAGGGGGCACTGTCCAGTCCCCCCTTGTCGAGTTTCTGGCTGGTGGCAGTGGATACCACGCAAAATATTCCACCAGAATATTTCCTATGGGTTTTTCCCATTCATTTTAAACGCACCACTTTTTGGTGCAATGTTAAAGATACCGCCGGGTTATTTATTTAATATTTATTCCCCGGTTGGGTCTTTTTGCCAGGACTCGGTTTTAAAATGGCATTTGTGTTCGCCTCTGAAACTCTAACCCAAGTCGAGCCCTTTGTTCCACTTTTTGGTGGACTTTTCTACAGAAGCCCTCCAAATGGTGGCACTCTGTCTGGGGTCAACCGGATGTGTGGGAGGGGGATTAGGCACCCTGGACTGAGTTGCCTTGGCAACTCAAGCCGCATTCTTGTGTGATTGGCCCAGTGGTGAGCCGCCCGGCTCACCACTTAGCATGTTTGAGTGACAGCTAGGCTGATGAATGGGGGTTTTGCTGCATAAAAGCAGGGCTTTGGGGACTGGAACTTCAGAAGTCGCCACAGGACCTAAAGGATCCGAAGAGGGGAGAAGCTGAGCCATCTACAACGACGACACCACCGGTGGAGCCCTGCTTGTACAAAATCACCCCTTCCCTGACGACAGAGGAGATCTTCTTCCAGGAGAGTCTTCTTCCCTTTGAGCTGGTGGGACCAACCAGTTCTCCTTTTTTGCCTTCCTGGATCGTCTTGTGGTCGAATCACTCGTGCCAAGCACCCCGGCGGCCGGATAGCCACGCTTCACCACTACCGCGAATAAAAGGGTCGTACCTTTTAACCACGAAACTCCGCGGCTGGTTTCTTCCTTGGCAGTGCAACGACCTCCGGCTTTCCTCCACGTCGAGATCTTCTCTTCCCCTGGACGAAGCCCCGACTTGCACCCGCTGCCAGGAACTACTGCCCCCGCTGGAGCTTTCTCACCATTCCAGGTACTGTGTCCCGCCTGGTCGCCCTTGCAACCGATTGTCCAAGGTGTCCCGTAAATCCTTGACTCTCTATCCTGGGGTGACCTCGGACCTGCTAACTTTACCTTTCTGAACTGATCCAACCTCTTTTGACTTTTCTGCAAAGACTTTGAGTGTATTTCCACTGTGTGATCTTGGGCACATTCCGCCTTGCTCTCTCCAAGAGTGGGCCTGGCCTATGAACTTTTTGCTATACAGTAGACCCTGCCTTTCTTGACTTGCCGTGGTTTCTTAAAAGTGTTGGTACTGTGTTATTTTCCTATTCTGCCTTTTCTCTCCCTTTTTTAACAAATTATTGGAGTGCCATCTACGGTTATACGCTCACCTCTGTTTTGCTAAATAAGTGGTGTCTTACCCTAGACTTGTCGAATAATTAACTAGGGAGGTGTATATACTTATAGTGACTGTGTTTGAACTTGCTTGACAGATTAGTGCCAGTGTATTTTTACAAGTGTTTTTAAATAAATAAATATATACTTTTATACCAAAGCTCTGGTCAGTGTTAGCTTGTGCTACTGTGTTTTTGGCCCTATTGTGTATACTCTATATACTGCCTAACTCTTCTTGAGAGAAGTCGGATTGCTCAGCCACAGCTACCAGGTAAATCTGGGTGGTGCGGACTGCTACCAATTGGGTTTACTGCTTACTGCTGTAGTCTTAAACTTTTTGCGGTGGTCCCTAAGGTTTCTGCCTAACATTAGAGTGCGACCTGAGTTGCGGTGGCAACTCTGTCCGGGGGTTCTACTCCCCCTCCCAAACAACAGACCCACCCCAGACTCAGTGGCGCCGAAAGGAGGGCTTCTTGCAGAAGCCCGCCAAAAGGACGAACAAAGGATCCCCGACCTGGGTTAGGAAAATGGAGTAAGACTCGAGAAAGAAGTTTTATCAAAGTTCTGGCAAATAAAACCTACCGGAGTAAAGTTAATAAAAAAATAGACCAGCGGTATGTTAGAGGCTGTCAGTAAAAGTGGTAGCCTCGAACAATGGGAAAATCCCATAGAGAAATATTTGCGGTTGAATATAAAAGGTAGTAACCACTGCCACCAGCCAGAAACTTTGTAGAGGGGGACTAAAACTATTTACCCCTTCCAGTACTTCCATATAAAGATGGGGTGTACTGGTTAAGTTCATAAAAATCGACTAGTAAAGTCAATGGGGACTTAACATGCCCTGGTAGAAAGTAGTCAGTCCCAGGATATGGAGTCTATGTTAGGGGGTCGCTACGACACCCCTGTGTCACGGCACGGAGGGTGCTGTGTGATGCATGTGCATAGAGATGGTTCCTATGGGTGAGAGAAAAGATCCCATAGGCATTAAACACAAAAATAGCGTAGAACACACATATCAAAAATGCCTAAGAGTGGGAAAAAGAGTCTCACTCTTAGCAGGTAAAAAGAAATAAACCCTTTAAATCCAGCAAAGCTGCTGCAGGACTCTATAGGTAAGGAAAATTAGCCATGAAATGAGAATTCTCCCTAACACACCTGACCTGCAGGACATAGCGGTGGACACGGACGGCAATAAGGACCAGGACACTTCCTCCTCTGCTAGGGCCTTCAATGAGAGGCTGGCGGGCGTCGCTGAATATCTGGGTAGCCCACAGCCGCAGGTTGAACAACCGGAGGCGGGGGTATTGGCAGAGGTGCTGACCATCCACTCAACCACAAAAACCAGCATCCCTTTGCAGAAGGATGTCGAAGCCTTGGCCATAGCCGCATTCCACACAACCTACGAATAAGGGCCTAGATGCCGAATATAGGCAGGCGAAGAGGGATGCCCTTGTGCTTCCAGTGCACCCGCAGCCTCATTCCTCAGTTATTGCGCAGCCTCTATATATTCTAAGCCACACGCCTCCACATCTCCCTGCATCAGCCCTCTTTGGAAAGGAAGAAAAGCTACGCTCCACCGGTGACAGGCCAATTCTGACACCTTGCTTGCCGCGGTTACCGGAAACCTTGGCAGTAGGTAGCAGACTTGCTTCCTTAGCTTTCAGCACACATAGTGGCCCAGGATATCATGGAGTCGACGGTGGCACATATAGACACCGCAGGCAGTGCTATTTGTGTTGCCACTGACATGAGGACGATAGCTTGGCTTAAAGCAACTAAGTTTTACCCTGACGTGCAGGAGTGCATTCTCGACCTGCCATTTGAGGGGGGGGGGTGACTTGTTTCATTCAACTACGAGGAGCTTGATGAAAAAGAAAAACAGCTCCGAAACAACCAAGTCCCAGTCAATCTTAACTAAGTCTGCCCCCAAGACCTATAGCCATAGTCACCCACGCTCTGACAGAGGTCGTACCTTCGGTGGCTTCAGGGGCTTTCAGGAGCGCTGTTCCAGGCAGCCGAACAGGTCGCCCAGCCAGTACTGACGCAAGCCGCACATATCGTCGCACAAGGCGTTCTTCCAGGCACCAGCCTCAGAAGGAAAGAAACAGTGACAGCGCCATTCAGATCCACAGTTTTCCAGTGGGGGGCAGGCTTGCCCTTCACATTCATTCCTGGTAGGTAAGGTTTGCAGACCCATTGATTCTCTCTGGTTTCCTCAGCCTCCGCCTACCGATAACTCAATTTCCTCTTTCTTCCCCCTCCACTCCCACAGATTGGGATGGCAACTCTTCTGGCGGAGATCCGCTCGCTCATGGCGGTGGAGGAGGTTTCAGCCTCACAGCGAGGCATGGGCTTCTGTCACGATGCCCGCTCCCGGGGAGCCGGCTCAGGCCCTGCGTCTCCGAAAGCGGACATCAAGTCCCCGGGGAAGGTCCCAGCAACCCCTTATAGGGGCCCTTTGGACAGCGTCCTGGCGCCTATGGCGCCAGGCTCATAGAAAACGTCAGTCCTGGCGCCATAGGCGCCAGGCTCATTATGAAAGTGTTTGGGTGCACTTACCTGATGCAGACCATGCTGCAGAACCCCGGCCTCCTTGAGGCCTGAAAGGAACTACTTTACCTGTGGGACTCATTTACCACCCGGGCGTGGTCGGGGAAGGATACATACCTGATTGGAGGAAGGACACATTCTAGGGACTTCTTCCAAGGCTATTTAAACCACACCCGATCAGCCACACGTGCTTCGCGTTGTTCTGCATCTAGCAGCTGGACGCTCACCGTGTCTGCTCCTGCATCTTGACTTCTGCCACACCTGCCAGCATCCTGAATCACCTGCAAAGGAAGGGAACAAGAGAACAGAAGAAGGAAAAGGCCTCACCTGCTAAATCTGCATCCCAGAGACATTTCGCCGACAATCCTGAAAAGGAAGACATTTATTTTTAAAAGCACATCGCATCGATCGCTGCAGCGCCGCATTCTACTCACCTTTACAGGGCGCCTCCATGTTCAGCAGCGATCATCCGGATTCGCAGTCGCGCCACCGCGCCTAGGGAGAAAAAGACAAGAACAAAGGTGAGAGAAAGAAGGGAAAAGGGAAGCTAAAACTCCATGTCAAGACTTACCTGTTGGGTCATTCCCTTTCCATTTCGGGTCCACGCCGCATCCAGGCATTTTCGGACCCCGGCCCCTAAGGGAAAAAAGACATCAGTGTTAATGAGTGAATGAAAAGACATTACCAAAACACTCATTAAAGACTTACCTGATTTCCACAAGGATTTCACCGCTCACCTCGGGTCGGTGCCTGCTCCCCGGCATTCCGTACCCCGGCCCCTATGGGGAAAAAGACACTAGCATTAGAACATTAATGCATGGACACAAGGGAAACCACTTATAGAAAATTTTACCTGGAAGCCAAGCAAGTTTGGTTCTCGCCCATCCGAAAATCCAGTGACGTAACTGGATACCAACGCGCCCCTGCATCAGAAGCAGGATGGAGAGCTCGTCCTTCCAGACCCTAAGGTGAGACGCTACGGGGAAGCACAGAAGGGTTTTGAGGAGGGTGAGAGGGGTAAGTGGGAGGCCGATTGTATTATCCCGCAGACAGTTAACCCCCTATTCTCACCTACAGAAGGATACTTCTGCGAGTCAGACAAGCCAGATCTGGGGCCCGGGCCAGTCCGTCTTCCGAACCCTGCGCATCACCTTAGACGAGGTCACAGCAGCGCGAACCAGGCCAGCGCCCCCGTGGGAGTCAGGTGAGCGTTACAGCTTCTATTCCTGTATCTTTGCCATACAGAAAAAGAACCGTGCTGGCCTGAGATTTGTATTAGACCTTTCCTTCTTAAGCCTTTCCCTGCCCCTTCAAAAGTTCAAGATGGTTACTCCAGCACTCAGTGCAGAGACACTGTGTGGGGGAGACTGGATGTGCCCCCTGGATCTGAAAGATGCGTACCTGGACATCCCAATTTGGGAGCCACATCGTTCCTTCCTCCGGTTCAGGATCATGGGCTTTCATTTCCAATACAAGGTCCTCCCTTTTGGCCTCAATTCTGCAGAGGGCCTTTACAAGGTTAATGAATGCTGTAGCAGCCAAGCTCAGGGCGGAGGGCCACCGCCTTTAGCAGAGTCGTCCAAGGGAGTCCAGCTCACAGCTGCCACAATTATGCATATGCTGTACGATTTTGGGGTTCTCATCAACCTCAAGAAGTCCCAGTTACTTCCCACGCAGTCCTTAACATTCCTGGGGCTAATTTGGGATACGAGGGTGGAGAAGATCTTGCCCTCGGAGGACAAAATCACAGCCATCAAGAAGGCCACGGGGCATGTTCTCAGCAGACCAGTAACCTCGGCATGGTGGTACCAGCACTAGCTCAGGAATAATGGTGGCTTGCCTCCTGGCTGTGCCACACACAAGACTCAAAATGAGGAGGCTGCAGCTACATTTCTCAGCCTCTTGGAATCGGGAAACTGACTCCCAAGCAGCTCTAGTCAGCATACCACAGCACCTTCACGAGGACCTCTTCTGGTGGAGGGCAGGCGCCACCCTGTTAGTGGGCCGGCCGTTCAGGCAGCCACTTCCGGAGGGATGGGGGGCTACCCTGGACAACCACAGTGTCCATGGCATCTGGTCACGACAGGAACAACTGGAACACATCAACTGGCTTGATGATGGCCATCTGGCTTGCTCTCAAAGCGTTCCTCCCCATTGTCAGCAACAAGTCAGTTTGCATTCAGACAGACAGCTCCACATGCATGTATTACATCAACAAGCAGGGAGGTACCAGGTCTCCTCCGCTCTGCAGGCTGTCCATCGACATATGGGAGTGGGCACTGTCGAACAACATTTACTTATCAGCAGTCCACCTCCCGGGGGAATCCAACTTGGAGGCGGACAGACTCAGCAGGCTGGGGGTCGACAACTAAGAGTGGCAGTTGAATGAGGATGTCCTGAGGGAGATCTTCATCAGGTGGGGCCACCCTCGGGTACAACTATTCATCACCATGAGCAACAGGTGATGCCATCAGTTTGCATCCTGTAAGGGGCAAGGCAGGGGCTCTCTGTGGGACTTGTTGCAGATTCCGTGGAACCACGTGAATGCATACGCTTTTTCCCCCCCACTCTGTTGATTCACAAGGTCATCTGCAAGGTCAAGGTGTCACAGAGGCTTCGACTCATCTTGATAGCATCGTGGTGGCCAGCCAGACCTTGGTTCTCAGAACTTCTCTGACTGTCTGATCAACCTCCGACCCCCCCTTTCGTTGGGTCCAGGCCCCCTACTATCCAAGCAGGGAGGCACAGTAGTTCACCCCGCTCTGCAGAAGTTAACCCTGACAGCATGGTTCCGGAACAGGTCACCCTGAAACATCTGCACTTGTCACATTACAACTTAGCTATCATTCAGGGGGCAAGAATCAACTCCCCAAAGAGTCAGTACAGAAGCAAATGGACCAGGTTCTGTCACTGGGCCAAGGCAAACAAGCTAGATCCTCTGGCATGCTCACTAGATGTGTTATCTTTCTCTGCGCATCTGGCTCATTCCGGTGTGCAGGTAGACAACTGTAGTACTTATCTGGCGGCCATAGGGGCGTGCAAATATTCCAGAGATAACATCTTCTCCTCCTCCAATCCGGTGGTCAAAAAACACATGACGGGCCTGACCAGATTGTATCCCCAGTCAAGCGCCCAAATCCGGTCTGGGACCTTAACCTGGGGCTGGGCACACTGACCCACCTGTCTTTCGAGCCCATGACGTCAGTAAATATCAGGCTGGTTACTATAAGGACTGCTCTACTGGTTATCGTCACATCAGCACACAGGATCAGTGCGATTCAGGCGCTAGTAGCCTCAGAGCCCCATAGCACATTTCATCAATACTAAGGACGCACCCTTCATTTCTCCCGAAGGTCGTGTCATCTTTTCACCTCAATGAGGAGATAGTACTTCCAACAAGTCAGTTTGCATTCAGACAGACAGCTCCACATGCATCTTAGAGGGGCAAATCTCCCCAGGGCTGCATTCAGTTGTAATCGCCCATACAGTATTTAGGAAAGGGGATGGGACTTAGGAGTAATTATATGTTACTCACCATGGTGACTAACATACTCCTAGTCCATAGGCCCCTTTCCTCCGTACGTCCCACCATCCTCCCCCTTAATAAACATGTGTCATTAGGCAATTGTTATATAGCTGAGGCGTTAAAGGGGACTGAGTGACGCCGGTTGGCGGAGTCAGGGGAGCTCATGTTCCCAGGGCCGTGCCCCAGCGCACATCTAAATTTTAAAGGGGAAGACAATTTTTCTGGTGAAAAAGGTTCTGTTTCCCATCCCTAGCGAGGGACGCCCATACTATATGGAGGAAAGGGGACTATAGACAAGGAGTATGTTAGTCACTATTGTAACACATAATTTTTTTCAATACATAATTTTCACTAGAAGCAATGCGTGGACATTCCTTTTTTTGGTACAAGTATTTGTTGTGTGTGCTCATCATATGCAGTAAGGTGCAAGGAAATTGCAGAGTGAATGAGCTACTCCGAAAATATTCTCTAAGAGTTCTTGACGGCCATGCGCCCACCCCTGGCCTTTGTGTATGGGCCGGGCTGATGCTGCATCATCATCATCATCATCCTCTGGCGGAGGAATGTCCACATCTGGGGCAAGAGGTATGTTGCGTCTGACGCAGATATTATGCAACATTGCACAGGCCAGGCCTATCTGCCCACCTTCTCTGGCCTGTACATGAGTGCACCACCAGACCGGTGTAGACATCTGAAACATGCCTTCAAAAGCCTGAAGGTCCGTTTAGTGGTCACCCTGGTCCCTCACATGTGCCCTGTTGTATGCCATTCCGTTTTGTGTCTGGGCTCATCGGCCAATATAGCTGTGGGTATCCTGAGTCACCTGCAAGGGGTAAGGACACTGGTGAGTAATGATGCTCGGCAGTGACAGTGAAATCTCAATGGTCAGTCTATGCATGCATATCCCATGTCTCAGGACATACATCTCATAACCCTAGGTGGCCTAGTCTACAGATTGATTGGCATTGCAGGGGAGTAGGGTGTTGCATGCTGGTACCTGTAGTGCATTACAGGTGAATGTCCTTTTGGGTTTGAAATGGCCTGGTCAGTGACTGCTACATCTCCAGTCATGTGCTACTCTTCTGTCTTGTGGTCTGTCAATTGAGGGTGCTTGCATAACAGCCAGGTCCTTTGTCCTCTGTGATGCGCCATGTAAGCCGGCAGGGTGTTGTTCCACAGGACCATGGAGTCGTGGGTTGATCCTGGGAACTGGGCACAGGCTTGTGTGATGGTCAGGTCGGTGTCACAGGTCACCTGGACATTGTGGGAATGTAACTGCTTTCGGTTCCTCTAGCTTACCTCTGAGGAGGCATGAGGTGGCTCCAGCTTTACGTGCGTGCAGTCCAATGCTGCCAACACACTGGGCAAGTCTGCATTTGCATAGAAGTGGCCCTTGGTGACGTTTAACTGTGGTGGGGAGGGCGATGTGCTGGCCCACATAGTGCAAGAGGGGCTCCAGTACCTACACCAGCATTCTGGAGAAGTCAGGCTGCGAAATGCCATGCAGCTGGCTCACAGAGTCCTGGAACATGCCACTGGCCAGGAAGTGCAGGAGCGACACCAGCTTCACCAGCGGTGTATGGCTGTCCTGATGTCAATCCTGCTCCCAATGTCCTCCTGGAGGTGAGTCAGGCGGTTATGAATGGTCTCCCTGGTTAGGCAGTACAGGGAACGTAAGCGACTGTCTGTGAGGGCCCAGGGTGTGTCCAGCAGCACCAGCAGCTGGACTTCAGCATGGAGCACCTCCAGGTCCATGGTAGCAGCAATGAGTGGCAGCATGTTTGTGTTGGAGAGTGTTCTTGGGGAAGGTATGGCCTTCTAGTACTGTTCCTGTGTGCATTGGGTGCATCTAGGTGGATTAGGTACAACTGTGTCTTTATTTCCGTCACCTGTGTCCGTTTACCAGCTGCTTTGCAGTGGTGGTATCTCTGGCTTGTTTTTGGCAGTATTATTGTCAAATATTTGCCAGTATTACCAGTAAATCCATACTCGCGATGGGCCGGTGATGCCATTGTGCTGGTATTAGCGGCACGTGGCTCCATTCCATCCAGTATTTCCCATTGCCGGTATTACTGGCACTGGTAATTCTGGACATTGTATTACCGGCAACTGTTATTCCAACCACTTTATTCCAGCCCGCCGTGGAGACAAGGGCGCCGGCTATCTGCTGTTTTTCGGCTGGAGGTGGAACAAAATTAAGCTGTAATTAACTGGTAAAGATGTGTTGGCGACCAGAGTGAGAAATAACCAGAGGAGCTGCATGTCGAGATAAACATGCGTACAACAAGTGACTCAACGGATCCAGAGGTGGACTCGAGGACGCGCCAAAAGGTAAGGCAGCGTATAGCCTCACACCCCGTCTCTCAGCCTCTGCTACACTCACCTGCCCGATTAACATTTAAAGGGCCCCCCACTCCTTCATTATTAATTCAGTCTTGTCTCCCCTTCACCAGATTGGCCCCTGAGAAGGATACAGGAAAGATTTCAATACAAGAAAATCTGGCCAATAGGACTGACATTCAGCCGCCTACGAATGTCCTAATAGGCGGACATAATGAGACCAATGACCCTGACGAATACGACCTAGAAAGGGAAATGCTGACCACAAATGATCTTGGCCATGATACACAGGAAGCAGACAAAAATTAAGACCAGCAGCATACGAAGATTAATGACCCATGCATGCCCCCGCAAATGCAGGACACCCTAGATACTTGTGAGCTAGGAGTGATCTTGCTGATAGATGTCCCGAGTTTATACTCGATACTGCCTGGCAACTTTTCTGCTCATAGTGAACAGACCTCATTAATAGGATTATCGGCCGGCCAAGAGTTACAACCGTACAGCCATAACCCCCTTAAACTCGACTAATGACACAACATCAAACCAACAATTTCAAAAGCCAAAGCAAATTGGGACTTATCAGAACAAAGAAAAGGGGCTGGAGGGTACCTCTAGAGAAATTACTCCCGTATTAGAGGAGGGGACTCCACAGACCCAGCATGACCCCCCAGTCCATGAGCAAAGTCAAGGGGGACTGAGCCAGCAGCAACATAATGCTAAACTGGACAAAGGCAGTCAAATGGCAGAAATGATTGAACGAACCCGAGCAACTACAGGCCAATAGCCCTTTGGATTCCATTGGAAAGCAAGAGACCTAAAAAATGGGCCATTAAAGCAGGGGTCCTGGACAACCGTCAAACGGCCTTCATGACGGGAGTAGGCCCATCTCTGAACCTCTTCTTGTTAAACCTATTAAAATTGAGAGCCCTAGAATCAACAAGGACCATATACTTAGGTTTTATAGAACTTGAACAGGCCTTTGACACTGTCTGTAGAGATCGGCTCTCGGCAAAACTAAAAACATTGCACTGTCCTGAGGACTTACTGGAAGCAATACAAGCGCTTTACACAGATACTACAATTCAAATAATTGTATCCAAGGGAGGCGACAAAACAGATAAGATATAGGGACCTCCAAAGGCATTAAGCAGGGATGTGCTTTAGCCCCCTTCTTATTTGTTTTATATATGGCGGACATGCAAACGTCTCAAGCAACTGTAAGAGCGTTTCCACCTAAGCTGGAAGAATCAGAATTGGCATGGGTCCTATATGCCGATTTACGTCGTCGTCATTGATCAAACGGCAATAGGACTACAAAGAAGAATTGTGAAATTCAAGAAGTACTTGGACAAAAATAAAATGAAAATAAACATAGAGAACTCAAGAATTCTAGTAATGCAATCGGCTATAGATACCAAGGAAAAGATCCCATATACCTGGTCACTAGAAAACCAAGCAATTAGTTGTGGACAGCATAATCTACTTGGGTGTTATGATAAAAATAAACATCAACGAGCAAGCCCAACATAACCTCATAAAGGAAAGACTTATGAAACTAACAAACGAGGGGAAAGCCCTGCACCGAAGGTATGGAATGTATTCCATGATCCCAATCATTTCCTTCTTTAAACAAAAGGTAACACCCATTTTGACACATGGAGCGGAGACTCTCCTAAATTTAAAACGGGAAACCAGGGGGAAATTAGAGGCCTATTTTTGGCGGAAAATCCTTAGACACCCTAGCTGTCTGACAATAGCAACAATCGGACACGAACTGCGACTACAATCCCTGGCCTTGATAGTCCTCTGGAAATCGATCTCCCTTTACCGTAAATGCACAGTGGATAGCCGCGCAGCACCCTTTGAGCTCTTGGAATCTACACCGAATGCTAAGCGAGATAAAATTCTAAGAGCATGGAAACAAAAATGCTCGGAGCTGCTTCTTCACAATAACATCAAAATGGAAACTCTGAAAGGAAATCCCAATAAAGCAAAAAGACGGCTACAGGAAATGGACTGGCTGGAAAGACACGCTAAAGGCTGAAAATAGACACTGCACAACCTCATTTGGGAAAGGAAAGCATTGAATCACCTGCCCTCATATATTGAAAGATTCTCCTCACCCTACTATCGCGACCTCATGATGCGATGTAGGCTTAACCTACTACCATTGAGGGAAGTACAGTTCCTGAGAAAGCGAATAGGGGAACAGGCTGCCTTATGCCGCTTCTGTAAAAATCCAAAAATAAGTCAACGAGGCATTTGGCTCTGTCCTGTCCGAAACTTCAAAGCATCAGAACTAGGTATTTGAGGAAACCACCAACTCTATTGGACTGTAACACAGAGGAAGAGTGGTGTGAACGGCTAATGACGGTTCACAAAATTGGTCAGACGCTGGACGTTCTGGAACTGGTAGAATGGATCTTTAATGAGGTAAAGAACGATGACAAACGTAACGAACTCAGCCTCGAAATTGGCAAAGATGGAGAGATTAAACACGATGAGTAGGAAGAATTGATCACACTGTGTGTTTGTTAAAGGTTAACAATTGTTTTCTGTTTAACCAATAAAAAAAAAAACTAAAAAAAATAACTTGATTCCAGCATACTCGTACTTTGTCGGACCGGTAAACGGTATTACTGGGATTTTTACCGTTTACCAGCAAACGCCTAAGGAGGGCCTATATCTTTGTATTTGCTATGTAAGTAATATTGCATTCCACCCTACTTAATACTAAAAGCTTCTCATCCAGCATTAAACAGTTGCAGCTGTCTGGGGTATCCAGGAATGCCTGTTGCAGCTAGGTGTGTATTCAATCTGTTGTTGGATAAGTGAACCACGTCATCTCTCACAGATGGTCACTTTTACAGTTTTCTAGTGCTTTTGGACCAGCAAGAACAGAAAGACGTGTCCAGGCTTCCTTTATTGCTAAATAACAGTTTTAAGTGCCCCCCTCGGCCCCCCCCCCCTTTTATGTGATTAAAGAATATGGGGAGCACGAGCATATAATCAACTTGCAGTAGAAATAAATACTCCCCTTGATTGAAAGTCTAGCCTCTAAAATACAGTTTGGATTCCTAAGGCTCTATTCAAATGCATCTATTCACTCACTCATATCTATTTGGGAGCATTATTTAAGTCGCTTGCTTGCCATGAAATGAAGATCGACCCTTAAACTTCAAAGAAAGAGGATGCTCTTTTCCTGAAGAAAAAGTGGATTTCTATCTGAATATAGAGTACAAGTGGTATGTCAACTTTTGAATGGTGAGAAAAATGTTGACCATCATTTATTTTCAGATCCCGTATTTTTTAACAAGAGTTAACCTGTTTTGGGGATAAACACCTAGGGGGAGGATCATACATGCCTGCCATCATCCACCAGCGCAGGTAACAGTCTGTGCGTAGCTGTGGCCATTACAGAAGGCCGTGCACCTTTACTTGCTCATACAGCCTGCTCCCGAGGCATACGCACCCTGGCTAAATATATGGCTGCTAATGGTAGCTTTACCATATATTTTTCGTTAAAGAATAAACGCTCGTGCGCAAACGTCTTAATAAAGGGAATACTAAACCAAGCCAAAATGGCTACCATGGGAAAAATGGGAGCTCAACAACAAAACCACATTTTATATTTTCAAGGCAGCCTCGATGAGCATGATGGTTGTATTTCAGGTAAGAGTTTGCTTTTTTGTATTTGAATATACAGAGGGTGGGAGGAGGAGGTGGCAGGTGACTGTCGTGGGTGAGACAGCAGTGTTTTTTTGTGGCTGTGGAAATGCAGGCTTCGGTCATGTGTTTCAGACTTTCAGTGCGCAATACACGCGTTTCCATTGGCTGAGAAACACTTGCGGGGTGCTACCTAGAAATCAGCAACATCAGTTTGTGCCTTGTGACCCATTGTTTTGCCAGTTTATCACTGAATTTGTCAGGTGCGTCAGATTCCTTTCTAGAGTTTCTAAATTACATCCCCAAATGAAGCTATTAAACTAGTTGCTGCCATCTGAACACAAATTTAGAACAATTTAGAAATCTCCTGACCGTTTGCCATCTCCACTGTGTCCTTGTGGTCAAGCAAGAGGTATTCCACATAATTTTAATTGCACATTGATAGACTATTCTGTTCTTTGGGAATTCCTTATTTGAGTTTAATCATGTTAATCCTGCGGTTTCGATAATTTTATTTTAAAATGTTTATTGGCAGAGTACTCAGTTAGGTAATGCTGTGAGCAACACACGCATAAAGATATTTACAAATATACGCACAAGTTTTTGCATTTAAACAGAGCCTAGACCCTTTCAAAATATCAGTTTGAGCAATTTGCCAGGATCCCAAAAATCCCTGTGAGGAGCATGGACTTCTTTCACCCAAATACTGTAATCAAACCTCATGTTCCAGCTGACTCTAACACATTATTTATTTATGATATAATTTGGCATTTATAACGCGCCTGTACACAAGTGTTTCTAGGCGTGACAAGACAAGGAGGGGGAAACAGAGGGAGGACAAAATAACGATCTTACCAGGCGTTGTGCCATTCAGATCGCGCAAGTGCGGGGAAGAGGAAAGGGTAGAAGTGCCAGGTGGGAGGGAAAGGGGATAGTGCAGTTAACTCACAAGTGCAGCCAGCAGGTGACTCATAAGTGCAGAGAGAAGGGGCTGTACGGCTACAGATACAGGAACTTAAGTGCTGGGGAGCCCAGAGGCAGAGCGATGGCAACTGGACATGCAGGAGCCTGGGACTGAGTTCAGAGGGTGTCCAGTGCGCAGAGCAGTCGGGTGCATCAGCAGGGGAGAGAAATCAGAAGCGTAAAGGAAGGTCTTGAGTTGTTCCAGGACCAGAGGTGGTACTGCTCAAGTTTGAGAGAGGCAGGGAGGATGTTCCAGAGGGAGGCCCCAGCCGAGGAGATAGATCTGCCCCCAACTCTCTGCTTGCAGAAGCGTCAGACCCTCAGGGAGTTGGAGGTGGATGAGCGGAGAGCTCGAGAAGGAAGATGTTTTGGGAGAGAAAGTTGGAGATACAGCGGTCCCAGGCCCCAGAAAGCCATGTGAACGATGCAGAGCGTCTTGAACTTGATCGATGTAGCCACAGGGAGCCAGTGAAGAGATTTAGGAGCTTGAGAGATACGATCCCTGGAGAAATACTTTATTTTATACATTTACATAATGCAGGATAGGACAATGCAACAATCCACTTGACGCTTGAAGTCTTAAAAGCTCTATCAGCCCAAAACATTTCATATATAAAAAGGTACCTATGTAAAACATCAAATTAGGAAACACAACGTAAAAATAGAACAGGAAAATAGTATTGTACTTGGAAACTAGCTAAAACTCAATGAGCAAACAAAACATCTCCAGAATAAAAGAAAGAAAATGACACGCAACAATCCTAAACAAAATTTGTTTTAGGGCTTTGCAGAAAAACAGTCATTTGGGAGCAGTTTGATTCAGAGAGTGAAGGTGGCTTAAAAAGACTGGTTTATAAACGTAAAATGGGCAACACCTCGAGCAAATGTGCAACATTCCAGCAATGAGAAACCCACTTTCCATGCTGAATTGTGCCATGCTCTGCGGACTGGAGACCTGGCAAAAAAAGCCGAAATGGTGTTTATGAACTGTCACCAACAACATAACACACAATACAAATACAGATGGATGATTATTTATTTTCCACAGGGAGAGGTTACATGAATACATATTAGAAGAAGCACCCGAGAAGGGGTAATTTTAAAGCAACAGTGTCAGGGTGGATGGATACATCAAACTGAGTCAAGGTCCTCTACTATGATCACCTAACGTCTTGAGTCTAATCCACACAATTCCAGGTACACAGGAAATGTCATTCAAAATGCTCAGTCTGTGTGAGTTTTATGTGTCCCAGCACACTTCTTGACTTGGCCATGGCAGATGATGCCTACAAAGAGCAGACTTTTGGGACTCTTTTGCCGTGATGGAGCTCTACCGGGACAGAACCGGTTTAATTTTCCCTGTTGCCCTAGCTGTCGCTTCATGTTTTTTTTCTGCGTCAACACCTTGTAGCTTTCCCCCGCTTACCCTAGGGATCTCCTTCTTCCCCTTACTGGGGCATGCCCTTGCCATTTCTTTTTATTAAGGAAGAAATTAACATTACCTGAACAGAATATCCAAAATTACATAGCTGATATCAACATTCATAAGAGAGTTTAGCTTTCCCTATGTCCCTTCCGTCCTCCCCCACTCCCTGGTTTGCCTTATTTCCCAATACCCTGTCAAGATCATTCCTCTATAAAGTGCTCTGTCTTCTGCAAGTTCTATCTGTTCTTGCAGAAGTAAAGAGACTTTAATTCTGTAATAGATCAGAATAGTGTATATCAGTCTAAGATGAGATATAGTAGGATAAAATCGAATCACATAGAGCAAAAAATAAGAACTCCAGCCCATATCACGTGTAGTACACACATTGAATTGTTTGGGTGAGTCTTTTCCCTATTGAGATGAGGGGAGATCTGAGTGTGTCCGCAGCATTTCAGGGCATGATACATTTGTTCTCCTGTGATGGAAACCGAAGCAATGGTTGCCATAATGAAGGCACACCGACAGACGCTCACACCAGAAAAAATACAACCCACTAGGGAAAAAAGGCCAAGAGATTCTTGCAAGGATAACAAGTTTTAAAAGCACAAAAAATAAGTATGCCAGCAAAGAACTCTGCTGCCCAAGAACGTTCTGCTGAAAAATGGTACAAGCAGAATGTTATAAGGAAAAACATAGTCATCAATGATGCACACGTATACAGTAAAAACCTGCGTGGCTGGTTGGTGAGACCTATACATGGGCTGCCTGCTCCATAGGAGATACCAGGCTGCTTTGGGTCCCAGCCCCGTCTGTCCGTCTTCCATCAGATGGGGTCTGCTGGGCTCATCATCTCCAGGGAACCAAGCTTGAGTTCACAATTAGTTACTATGTGAGACAATGCTACTCCTTCAATTATGGTGTGCACCTGGGAGGCTCAGAGACTGGCACGGGGGAGGCTTAAAATCGAGCTGACCCACACATTCTTCCACCCTCGATTTGGACTATAATTTATTGCACCCTGTAACTTCATATTACAAAGTTTGCCATTATGAAATAAGGTGGAATGGTCGTTTTCTTTTAGATCTTTTATGACCATTGGGTTTATGGTTGGTGGTCTGGGGTCACCTACTATTGCGGAACTCGGAGGCCTTGGACTGGAACAGTTGTGGAGGTCATAACTAATGGTGGGCTTGGTGGGGGTTGGAGGTCTGCTTTTGTCCTGGCTGCGATAAACGTGCACTGTGAGGCGCCTAGTATTGTCTCGCGTCCTTGCAGGACACATTCCTTCTTGGGATAACATGTATTAGCAAAAGTTATGCAGCAAAGGGGAGCTATCAGCGTGGGTCTATCTATCATCAGCGCTTAGGCCTTATTAGGTTTCTTCATCTGGTCTGTGCTTACCGCGCAGCCATGCAGGGCTTAGTGTTTCTACCATAGCTACAAAAATGGCGCTTAATTATATGTGCGCACTAAGTCTAAGCATTTGTATTTCATGTAATATTATGTTTGTGTAGGGTTTCTTAGCACACCTGTTAGGCAAGATTGTATGCAGTACCCTTTGGGTGCACTACAACAACCCTGACTTCCTGGCAATAGGAACCCAACCTTTGGTATAAGTCTGTACTACACAGATTGGTAGTGTGTTGAGCAGCCAGGCTTATCTCAAGAGGGGTCAATGTGAGCTGTAGGGAAGTTACACAGAGATTCACAGTGACAAGTATTCAAATAAACTCTTACACACAAGGTTTCTTGATTAAACAATTATTAATTTAACAGTCAGTTAGAGTAAGCCTTCTCCAGAAGGGGCAATAGAATAGCAACACACAAATACACTTAAAAAATAGACACTCTTAATATTTCTAAATCGGTAAGTACCCTTTTGGGATGGCACACAAGACACTTCCTACACCCTCAGGTGACTTTATTAACTAGGACACTTTGGACATTGATATGCCACTATTTGCGTATAGAATCAGACTTAGGAGTATGTCAAAGAAAAGGGTTATTAGAACAAACAAGAGATCACATAAATAGTCTGAAGCGGGTAAGTACTTTTTGTAAGAGGGAAGAAGAGTCATTCAGGGAGCCAGGCTAGGCCAAAGTGAATTGGGCAAAAGTCTAGGTGAGCTGAAGCACTTCTTGCAGGTAAGTAAACGTCTTGCACAGTGTCTTAGAAGTCTTTGTAGAAAAGAAGAAATCAAAGCAGGACCACATGCTGATTAGGCTTGTGAAGTAAAGAAGCTGTTAGCAACTCTACAGAGCAACAAAGACGAGTCTCAGCAGAGAACAAGGAAGGTTACAAGAGGTAGATTCTCTTAGACTGTACATTACCTTTGGTTAGAAGAAAAGGGTTTTGGCTGGCTCCTGTGCAGCTCTGCAGATCCCATGTCCGTGGGCCTCAGTCGTCGGGAAAAGAGGGAGGATGTCTGGAGGACTCCTGCACTACAACGGGACAATCAGCGACAGCAAAGGACCAACTTTTATTCGGAGGCACTTTGCGGTTTCAGCTCTGCGCGTCTAAGCAAATACCAACACCGCAGACTCTTTACTGTCGAGATGGGCCTTCCTTGCATCTGGGGTTCAGCATTCTGTTGAGGTGTCTCAGGCTCGGTCATGTCCTGCTTCCTGGTAGTCCGGAGGATCTTCCTGGAGCTCTTGGCCACTTAAAAGCAACACACACGATCTGGTGTCCCTCTCCCTGGCTATTCGGTTCCAGCAGCAACTGCAGTGGAATTTCAACCAGCTCCGAGAGGATGTCCAGGTGGCTTACTTTGGGGTTGATTGGTCCCACCAACTCAAGGGGAGAAGTCGTCCTTGCAGGGCTTCTCTAGTCGAAATGAAATTGGAGTTTCAGCACAGCTACAGGGTTTCACCGGGAAAACCAACGGTCCAGGAGTTGCAGCAGGCTTCCTCTTCAAGTTCTTCTTTGGATTCCTTCATCCAGTGGTCGACTCTGCCTTCCAAGCCAAAAAGCGTCGCCTTTTATGCAGGTTTCTCCCATTCATTCCAACCTAGCTGTCAGCCACCCAGCAGGGTGGCTGTCCTTACCGGACAGCCAGTCGGCCAATCCTCTAGGAGTGCATTCCTGTCTCCTCTGAGACTAAGCACAGAGAGTTTCAGGGACCTCCCTCGCGTCCTGCCCCCGCCAGACACCCTGGAGCCAGCCAGAGGCAGGCTTCACTCGTGAATCCCGCCAAAGGCAAAACAAACAAAGGGACCAAACCTGGTTTGGCGCGCAGAGTAAATCTCAAGAAGGACCTTTCCACAAAGAAATGGCAAAAAAAGAAGACCGGGGCCATTTTGACAAAAATGGCACCCTTGGATGCTTTACTGCAGCTGCAAACACAGCCCGCGGTAAAAGCCCACCACGGTAGTTAAAAGTAAACCACTGCCACCATCCATTCATCGAGGAAAGGGTGACATGAGAGGTTAGACAAAGGGGATACTAAGTAACCCCTCCAGCACCCTATTGTGAGATAGTGTATGCTGGGTCTAGAAAGTTTACAATGTAAGTAACGTCAATTTCACTTCACTGCTCTCGGAAACAGTAGTTTATCCAAAAGAAGGTATTTAAACTTTGGGAAATCTAAAGACTTCCCTCTGTCACTGCACTGAAGGTGCTGTGTGACACAATGTAAAAGATGATGACTATGGAGTTTGTCAGACTCCACAACCAAAAGAAACGCAGAGTTCAGATCACATTAAAAATACACGAGAGAGTGGGAAAAAAGTGTCTCACTCTCTCCAGGTAAACAATTAAAGTCCTAGAGTCCAGCAAAAGAGCTGGTGGTCTCTAAGGTAGAGAGGAATTAACACATTTCTGAGAATTTTCCTTAACAACGCCCCCCCTCCCCGACCCCTGGTACATTGCAAGTGCAGTTATGGGATTCGCCTTACTCTAAAGCACCTAGGGGGGTGGGAGTGGTTTATTTCCTTCGCAACAAAAGCTTGTAGAAGTTCTGAGAAGTGTCACTAGCCTCTGCCGTTGGACTCTCCATCGCTAGGTTGATCCATACTCTGTTCAGCGAAACATCGATTGATGGAGTGATACTCTTATGCCACAGACCTGTTACTGTAAGTTTGGCTGCTAATAACACAGCTCTAATCAATCCACTTCTGGATGAATTTAGTGGACATACGTCTTTAACTGATAGGCCTAAGGAGACCAGGTCCCATGGGATCTCTGTCAAGATGATTACTCCTGCGCACATAGCCGAGTCTCTGTGTGCAGGGGACTGGATGTGTTCCCTGGACCTCAAGGATGCATACTTACATGTACCCATCTACTAACCGCATCGCAAGTTTCGGCGGTTCACGGTTATGTTGTACTACTTTGAGGACAAGGTGCTCCCCTTCGGCCTGACTCAGCCCCTCGTGTCTTCACAACGTTGATGAATGCAGTGGTGGGCCTTCTCCGCTTGGAGGGTGGTCATCTGTACCCTTATTTGGTCGACTAGCTGGTGAGAGCGGGGTCACCGAAAGGATGGTGAACTCCTGCTGGAGATTGGCAGATATCCTTAATCATCTGGCGTTCTCCCTCAACCAGAGGAAGTCACAGTTGTGCCTGTCTCAGGAACTGGTCTTCCTACGGTTGTGTTGGAACACTACCGTTCAGCGGGTGTTCCTTGCGCCACAGAGGCTCCTGTTCCTCTGCAAGGCAGTGGGGCACTTTCTGGCCAACTCGACCACCTCAGGGTGGTGCTATCAGCACATTCTGGGCCCGATGGCCTCCTGCATGCTCACTGTGCAGCACGCTCGCCTCAAGGTGAGGCACCTCCAGCTCCATCTGGTGACCAGTTGAGATCAGGAGACGGGGTCTCAGTCGGACAGGGTGTCAATACCACTGCCCCTACTGACCGATCTTAGCTGGTGGCTGATGGAGGGCAATGTTTTAGTGGAAGCCCCCTTCACGTGACCGATCCTACCCGGGTGGTGATGACAGACTCCTCCCCCTTGGGCCGGGGGGCTACTCTGGAGGGCTGTGCAATTCATGGAGCATGGTCCAGGACTTAAGACCTCCTGCATATCAATCTGCTGGAGCTCAGTGCAGCATGCCTGGCCCTCAGGGTGTTTTTGCCCTTCATCAGGGATGGGTCTGTTCTGTTCAGGGTAGGCAATTCTACTACAATGTTTTACCTGAACAAGCAGAGTAGCACCCGTTCCCCCCCTCCTCTGCGTGGCGCCGGTATCGATCTGGGAATGGGCCTTGATGGAGGGTATTTGGATTTTAGCAGTCCACTTCCCGGGCGACAACAGTGCAGAAGCGGACCAGCGGAGCCGCTTGGCGTTCAACACCTACGAGTGGGAGAGGCACACTGACAGCTTGTTGCCTCTGTTCCAGTGATGGGGGTTCGCGGACCTGGATTTGTTTGCATCCCCTCTGAATTCCAAGTGCCCCCAGTTTGGTTAGGTGTTTCTGAAGAACCTTTTTGCTTCATCCTATATATGAGGCAGATTATCACAGCTCCACCCTATGTTCTTGTTCGGTGTAATCACCCACAACAATGGAGAAAAGGGGATAGACATATGAGTAATTAAAGTTACTCACCGCAGTGACTAGAGTACGCATAGTCCTTGGTCAATCAGGGGAGGGGGGCGGGCCTGGGTTGGGAAAGGCAGATTAGTTATACAATTAAAGGCCTAAGGGATCCGGCTTACCTTCAGCCAGTAATGGAGCTGCCAATGGCGAATATGTAATACGCGTAACTCGCGAAGAAGCGAGACACAGGTGAGGCACCGGAAGACAGGGCCTTAGCGGGGTGTTCCCACGCCTGAGGCCGCACCCCGCGTGCTATGCTAAATATAAAGTGGAAGCTCAATTTCTTGTTGACCGCGCCTGGGAACCTGATGCATTCGTTAACGCCCCTCTTTGTGTGCAATGTTTCCATAGATCTTGACCATGGAAACCCAGACTACTTCCATCACGAGCGATGCATACTGTCATACCACGTACCATGTCTTGGTCCCTTTGGCAAAGATGGAAAAGGATGCATATAAGAAATGTGCATACCTATTCCAAAATGGTGCTACCTTCTTCCCTTGTGGCTAACCAACATCAGCGGTCTAGTTGTTTTAAGCATGACTGCCAACTAATGCATGACTAATCAGTATTATTCAGTTCCTGGTATAAAGCAGACTGCCACTTGTCGCCCAGTGTGTTACTTCTTACTTGAACCAGCTTCTGTATGTTTTCTTCTTCCCTGAACCCTTTCCTATCATTCCTTCTCAAACTACTTCTTTCCTGGTTATTCTTTCCATTCTTCTTTCTATTGTATCCCTTTCATTGCCTTCAAGCATCTTGGGACGTCGGGATACTCCATTGATCTTGCCCTTGGTGTCTCCTCCTATGCAATGCGTGCCTTATTGGGATCTATTTTTCTGCTTCTAACTGCCCGCGCAGTCATTTCTTCCTTCTGGAACACTGAGCCCATTGCTCACTCAGCGCAAACCCTTCTTGTCACACTACAGGATTTCCAGTGTGCGTTAAAACTCCTACTGCATATGCGACTTCACTGCCGGCTCCTGGAACGCACAGAGCTTACTGTTTACTCAGCGCAACCTCCTGATATCATGCTGCAGGCTCCCCAGTGCATGGTAAAACTCCTGCTGCATACGCAACTTCTCTGCCGGCTTGAGATCTTATCTCCACTGCCAGCGGTTGCCGTCTCCTGTCCTCCTATTGCCGTCTTGCCCAGCGCAGACTCTCCAATCACTCCAGACATTTCTGCTTACCTTTTAGGAAATACCTTACTATCTCTACTGTAGTAATCCTTTTGTAAGCATCCTGCGCACAGAAAGTTATACCCTTCTGTTTGTTAATCCTCCTTCCAGTTTTTCTACAATACCTGGATTATACACCATCATAGGAGACAGAGAAACCATTCCAGCTGCATTTCTTCAGATTTGCCTTCACAGAACCAAACACAGTCCGGTGCTTGGGTTTTCTAACACAGGAGGGTTTCCCAGGCTTCACTCCGGTCTCTGTGTGTTATCCTTAGAGGGCAAGAGTGGAGTCAAGGAGGCCTTTCCACAGTCCTCCCTTACAAAAGCTTTGATCTTAGGTGAGTGTTCATTGTGTGGTTATATTCTACGCTCACTGCATACAATTTATGGTTGGTTGTAGTCCTGGTCAAAAATCTAACTGGTTGAGTTGGTTGGGCAAGGGCCAATCTCATGAGGCCAAGGGATTGTGGTGGAGTTAGAACCTTTAGGTTTACAGAACATCAGCTCTGTTTTGCTAGGGCTGAGTTTGTCTGCTGTCATCCATGCGTCCAGCTGTGCACATTGTTTTTAAACGTGTCTGTCATTTGGTGATGGGTGTTTCACAAATGTGTAGATTATTCATGTGTCATCCGCGTAGTTGTAGCAGAAGATAGTCCATTTATTGATGTCTATTCGGGATGTAATGTTGATGTTGAAAAATAGAGGTGAGAGTGTTGCTTCTTAGCGTACTCCATTGTTATGTGGCCAGGCTGGGAATTGTAGGGGCTCTCGATAGTTGTTTCTGCCCTACCCGTGAGGAAGGAGGTGATCGAGTATAGAGCTGTGTGATGAATCCAATGAAGTCATCCCTGATTCCCCCGGAGGAAGCATCCTTCCATGTGGCCAGGTGGCGGCAGCCGCTACCTGATCCTGACCCTGGGGGCAGCTATATGAGGGAGGATCACATGGGAGGAGATATCCACTGGGGAGATATCAAGGCTTCATTGGATGAGGTGCAGTGTCCCCCACTTTCCCATGAGGTAGATTCCCTGTTATCCAATAACCTAATGGCCTATTGTCATGTTAGTTCTCCTTTAAGAAGACCTGATCTTTCACGTGGCATCTTTGGAAAAGATCCTCCAACTAAAATGCATCAGAAACCATCAATGGACTTGAATTCCCACAACTACCTAAGTACTGAGACAAGGACGATGAAGGAATTGACGCAGATCAACAAGTGTATCGAGCGTACTATTTGTTCTAGGAATACACCTGTGTGCAGGACCTTTAAAAATGTGAACCAAATGGTAAGCAGCAGCTCAGGAGAAGACGTGACGGCTTCAGTGAAGGTGGGCGGAGGCTGGAGACACAAGCCGGTCTGCGGGAGCAGAAGGCACGATTCGGATTGCAGAAGCTCGAGACATGGTGTGGCTTAGCAAGAGAGCGCGCCGGCAGAGAAGGACAGAGTTGTGGTGCGAGAGAGGCATGCAAAGACACAAGGAACTGCAAGGGGGTCCCTGGGCGTCCAGCAGCCAAAAAAAGTAGTGTGGTCCTTACCAGAAAAGCTAGCATGCAGGAGCAGACCCACAAGCAAGCCTGAAGAAACATCAGAGCCGCCCAGAGTGGGAAGCCAGAGTCAAAGGTATTCCACGTAAGTGCGAGCAAGCCAGGAAACGCTATAGAGAACCGATGAGCCTCCCAGAGCAGAGTGGGGACCCCGCTGGGGGTTTCGGCGACTGTGCCAAAGAGAAATTGAACACTAAAGTTATAGAAAGCAAAGTGGCAAGAAGATATTGAACATTGAGAAATTGCAGAAAGTAAAGTAATTGTCAAATATATATACCAAGCCAACAAGAAAGGTATATGCTACTTGAAGATAAAAGGAACTAGAAGACAGGGGAAGGTAATAAAGATGAGGTAATGGTAGGTGTTGGTGGGATCTCGTTGGTGCCAAGTGGGTGGGAGCGTCCTTTACTGTCAAGGCAATCCTGGATGTCATCCATGTTTTGGTTGAAGTATTCAGAAATCTGGTTACAGAGCTCTTGTGTAGGGTGTAACGAATCTGGAGACTTTGTCCCTTCTTCCCTAGAGGTAGCCACCCCCTTTGAGGCTAGGGTGAGCCTCTTAGAAAACCCCTCCCTATGGGTTTAGGAAAGTGAGACCTCACTGGGAGTGACTGCCCTTTAGGGGATAATAACTCCCATTCCCATGGGGAACTCCCTACACCCAAGGTATTATCTACATGGAAGTAAGTAATACCGACAATACAACTGTTTTTGGCTCAAGGTATGCTGAACTTTTCACATGCTTGACAACCTGTGGTGAGCAATACTCCCCTTATGAATACCGGAGCAAGAATAAAGGGCAAAAATCCATAGAATGGAGGAGGAGAAACCCAACGCGAGCCTCAGACATGAGAACATCAGCAAGGAGAGGAGCCGTGCAGACCTGCAGCGTGGAATGTGGTGTTCACAAGAGGAAGGTGCAATATTCCAGACAAGAAAGTGAGCAAGGCCGGTGAAGCAAAGGTCCCCGTGATGCAAACAGACCTGGAGGCGCGACCATGTGCAGGACGTGGTGGGCCCGGAGCCTGCAAACGGATGCCGAGTCCAGGGATGAAGGGAGGACTGAGCCCCCACTGTCAGACCGAGAGCAGGCATAAAAGAGAGAGAGCTGAGACGAGCGGAACGCGAAGACCGCTAGCATAGAGTGCGGAAAAGCAGCCAGCAGTGGAGAACGCCGCCGTTACTTATGAGACGGACCGCCACTGGAGCAAGCACCACAACATAGCAGGTATGTGGGTTGTCCAGGTTGGAGGGCGGAAATGAGAAAAGAAAATAAGTGGGAAGAGGGAAATACTACCCTAGCACCATCCAAGGGTCAGAGAAACCTGAGAGAAGAGGGAGAGAACGAGACAAGGAAAAGGGTTCTGTGAGCCAGAGGAACCCGAGCAGCATGAACCTCGGAGGGTCACAAGGACCCCAAAAAAACAGAGAGCCAGATGCAGAGAGGTGTCATAGAAGCCCTAAAGAACTAAGTGAGATATTGGATCGGGACCCCGCAGAATTGACAAGGGCACAATAAGCAGAGGGAAAAGCAGATATCATGGGAGCACAGAGGCCCCCAAAAGTTGCTTGGAAGTGTGGAGAGACCGACCAAGTTGGCTGAAAGGATCAGGGAAATACCCCTACAACTAAAGAAGTTTGGACATTTTGTTTTTCCAGATCCGTGAGACTTTTTCTTAACTTTGGGGAATTTTGAGGAACTTTTGATTGACCAACAAGAACTGTTTCAATGGGTTGCTTTTCTCCCACAGATTCCTCATCATATATATATCCCCTTCCAACTTCAGCTGCTTGGAAAAAAAAAACAGGCGTAGTGGGACTTGGCCGTCTATCCGCCTTGAGTCGGTGCTCGATCGTCTGCTACAGACATGACGTCAGGCTTCGTATTATGCAGGGTCACTACGCCCGTACTGTTAGGCAGAAACCTGTGCAGTTCCCTCTGGGACCACTGCAAAAGATTTAAGACTACAGGTGTTGGCAGTAAACCCACTTGGTAGCAGTCTGCACCACCCAGATTCACCGTGGTAGCTGTGGCTGAGCAGTCAGACTTCCCTCAAGAAGAGTTAGACAGTATACAGAGGATACACAATGGGTACAGAGGCACAGTAGTACAAGCAAACACTGACCAGAGCTATGTGTAAAAGTATAAACTTATTTATTAAAGACACACTCATAAATTACACTAGCACAGAAAAAGGTAAGTAAGTGAAAACACAGTTACTATTACTCATGTGTACATCCCTAATCATTTGTTGGACAATTCTAAGTTAACACCACTTATTTTCAACCAGAGGTGAGCGCTTAACGTTAGATGGTACTCCAACAAGTTATTAAAAAAGGGAGGGAAAAGGCAGAAATAAAGAGAGCAGTAAGGTAAAACACTTTTCACATAAGGTTAGAAAAGGCAGTCAATTGTGGAACAAGGAAAATTAGTTCGGGGCCCACTTTAGAGGGAGCCAGGCGAAAATATGCCCAAGATCACACAATGTCACAAGTCTTTGCAGGTGAGTAGAAAAGGTTTTACTACGTTTCCGAAAAGTTTAGTTAGGGTGTCCCAGGCCTACCCAGGTTCGAGAGCCGAGGACTAAATCTACCCCGTACAATCGGTGGTCAGGGAGGCCGGGCGGAACACAGTACCTTTAAAAGTGGAAAGGATCCTCCAGCGGTGGTAGTCGTTCCTGCTAGTGGGTGCAAGTCGCGGCGTCGTCCAGAGGAAGAGGTGAACTCGACGTGGAGGAAAGCTGAAGGTCGTTGCACTACCAGGGATGAGGCCAGCCGTGGAGTTTTCCGCACACAAAGGGTTTTACCCCTCTTTCGCGGTTGAGGTAAAAAGTGGTATCCCGGTTGCCGGGGTGCTTGGCACAGGCAAGGCGGCCACGAGATGCTTCGGGACGGCGAAAAGAAGGCAGCAACTGGTTGTCCCCACCAGTTAAGGGAAGAAGACTCTCCGGCGGGAGATCTCCTCTGTCGTCGGGAAAAGTGGTGAGACGGTTCTGCAGGGCTCCACCGGCGGTGTCGTCTCGGCAGGTCGGCTCGGCTTCTCCCTCTTCGGCTTCTTAGGTCCTGTGGCGACTTCCGAAGAACCAGTCCCAAAAACCCTGCTTTTATGCAGCAAACCCCCATTCATGCAGCCTAGCTGTCACTCAAACATGCTAAGTGGTGAGCGGGGTGGCTCACCACTTGGGCCAATCACACTAGAGTGCGACATGAGTTGGCAAGGCAACTCAGTCCAGGGTGCCTAAACCCCCTCCCACATCCCCTGTGGTACCCAGACAGAATGGCACCACTTTGGAGGGCTTCTGTGCAGAAGCCCGCCAAAAGTGGAACAAAGGCTCGACTCGGGTTCAGGGTTACTGAAGTGAACCTAGACGCCATTTTGGCGGCGAGTTCTGGCAAAAAATCCCAACCGGTGAATTTATATTAAATAAATAAACCGGCGGTATCTTTAACATTGCACCAAAAAGTGGTGCATTAAAAACAATGGGAAATCCCATTGGGAAGTATTCCGGTGGAATATTTCCGTGGTATCCACTGCCACCAGCCAGAACTCGGCGAGGGGGGACGGGACAGTACCCCCTCGACAACAGACCCAGGGGCAATCTAATTGCCCCTACCAGTACTTCCACAGTAAGATGGTTTGTACTGGTTAAGTTCCTAAGTTAAGACTAGTAAAGTCAATGGTAACTTTACTGACCCAGGGAGACAGTAGTCAGTCCCAGGGTGTGGAGTCTATGATTGGGGGTCTCTAAGACACCCCTGTGTTACTGCACTGAGGGTGCTGTGTAACACACATTCCAAAAACCAATGATGGCCTATGGGGAAAATTACCCCCTAGCCCATAAGCACATAGCAAGTCACAGAAAACACTCTCAAGTCATGTCCAGGAGTGAGGGCAAAAGAGTCTCACTCCTGGCAGGAGAAAAAAATAAACCCCAAAAATCCAGCAAAGCTGCTGGGGGACTCACTAGGTTAGGAAATTCAGCCTAAACCGAGAATTCTCCCTAACACGTACTTCCGTTTTTTTTTTTCGCACGCTCATCCCTAGCGATCTTCAAATTTCACTTGTTGTCATCGCAAGCTGCCATGTCCGCGCTTCAAGCGCTGCTCCGATTGCGGCTCCACAGTGTCGGTGACCGACCCACATAACATCTGCGTGTGGTGCCTCGGCACGGGTCACAACACTGATGGGGTGCGCATCCTGCAGCAATGTGAACCCAACTCCCTTCGGGAGCAGGCAGCCAAGCTTGTGTTGGGCTGACTGCCATCCAAGTGACCGGCACGGTTGTCCGTTTGGTTTTCGGAGGCCGACATAGAGGGCCCCACACCTGAGAGAGAGAGTAGGCACCGGCGCAAGGCGAAGAAGAGATCCCACTCTCTGAACCACTCGTCGTCCTCGCATAAAAAGAAAAGACGTTACTGACGCGACTCAGGGTCCTCATCGGAGCACGATAAGTCGGCAGGGGGGCGACATCCAGGCAGAAATGGGGGGACTTTGAGCCCCAGATGTTGCCCATGTTTGAGAAGGCAGCTGTGGGTGCGGGCAGCCCCCGAAACAGCAGGCCCCGGTAGCTCCAGTGGCGCCCATTGATTCCATCCCCGGGGTAGAACTGATTTTGACGCCATTGGTGTCTGGGGAGCCTCTCGGTCTCGGCACAGAGCAAGTCTGGATGGTCTCTGATGCCGGGTCCTTCCTGTGTGTCTCAGACCCCAATCGTCCTCGATGCGCCAACGGTGCCCAGAACATTGTCAGCGCCGAAAGCCATTCCTTCAACATCGACCAACAAACCCTCAACGCCAACCATCGGTGATCAGTCTTTCATACCGCTGTCTCTAACCGATTTCTTGGGGTCGATGGTGCATATCTCCGGCACCAACGACGGAGACCAGGGCGATGTCACCCCAATTTATTTGGGGGCTGGCTGACAGACTATTTTGCTTACCAGGCAAATCTCATTGGGCTGGACACTTTTTGAGATGCTGAATTACAGCAGGCTCACCCTTATGCACATACTCATTCTAAATCTAGGGCCCTCGTGGACAGTGTAGTTGACACTTTGAGGCTGAATACACCTGCTGTTCCTGTCCAGGGCTATGAGCTCAGGGACATTCATGACGAGGGTCCCACCACAGAGAGAAATATGCCTTTCAATCCGGCTATAGCCGACTCAGTCACCTCCTTAGGGCAACAGCCCTGCTCCATTCCCCTGGTAATTTCCAATCTTTGATTCGTGTGTGACTGCCTTTACTCAGTAGGGCATTGTTTGACTGCGTTTGTTAAATGTGTGCATGATTGAGCTATTGCATATTTGACAATTGCATTGTGTATTTAATTGTGACCAAGCTCATTTAGCATTTTGTAGCAGGTTTTGAAGTTCTGACTTGACGTGTCGGGCTTCCACGCTGTGCGCTGCGTGTATTTCCTTAAGAACTACTTTGCCTATTGCCATTTTTGATCCTTCGGCTGCACGTCAGCACCAGCGCTTAAGCAAAGGCCATTTTTTGCCAGTTTGTGATGGGCTGCGGGTTCGGCGCCACACGCTGACTGTTTCTCCCTGACTTCTAACTACATGAGTTGGCCCCCATCCACTTAGGGTGGGGAGGAGAGGGCCACCCCCTTTCAATAATCGCTAGTGGCCCCACCCACCCGCCCACCACCACCCAAAACTTTGTTTTTATTTATTTATTTTGTTTTATTATTTTTTTGCCCCCTTCCCTAGGGGCAGATGATCACCCATCTTCCCCCAAGGTGCAGATGATCACCCATCTGCCCCCAGGGTATTGCCCCCTTGCTTTGGGCAGGGTGGAGAGAGGGCTGCTACTTAGTAAGCATCCCCTCCCCCCACTTCAAAAACAAATCCCTGGTGTCTAGTGGGCATTGCTGGGCGCGGATTGAGCGATCTGCGCCCAGCAATGCTTCAGAAAAGGTGTCCTTGGATAGGGGAGAGTCTCCCCTTTCCAAGGACACCTCCCTCGATCTGAACGGCACAAGTGCCGTTGAGATCGAGGGATAGAAACGTGCAAACGCATCTTTTATTTTCACTGCGGCAGCCATTTCGGCTGCCGCTATGAAAATGACTTTCGGTTTCATGTACGCACAGTGACGTGAAACTGAAGGTAATCCAACCCCTGGCCTGTGAGGGGGGACCTCCCCCTCACATAGCCCAGGGGTTGGATTACAGTTTTGTGCGCGCACAAAACAAAATGGACGAGCTATCTCGTCCTTGGCACTACAGAGGTAATGTCAAGGACGAGATAACTCGTCCTTGGCATTAAAGAGGTTAAGGGCATGTCAGTTTCCCCATAACAAAGAGAGCAAAAACCCAGCGGGGTGCAGCGGAAGGATGTGCATCACTGGCAAAAGCCAGGCTAGGATGGTCAGACAACAGCAACAAGTTGGGGGGGTTCACAACTGGAGGGAAAATTACACATACCTGGAAATCTTTCCCAACACCCGGGGACTAGCGGGTGGGACACCTTCTGGTTTCTCACACTGTCTACAATGCATGTAACTTGCCCCTTTTATTAACTACTGCAGAGCCCAAGCTTAGAGGACCTACTGATGCTCTATACAATGACAGACAATACATGGAACCCAGGGCTAAAGAATATGTGTGCAAACTAGATGTCAATACTGATCTATCTCTTACATTCGATAAATCGGCTATTGTGAAGACTAATGTACTATCTACACATTTAAGTGCGGACTGCAATGACAAGAATATGTCTACAGGCATAGCAAGTGGCTTAAATAAGGGTTTCTGCCCACTAATCCACTTAACTACCAACGATAACACACTACCTCGCTTACCACATGGTGACATGCATGTGAATCCTCTAATTCCATTGATCTGTATATCAGCAACCACAGAGGATCAGGTAAATGGTGATACCAACGGCTCCTCTGGTAATTCCATTATGTGTAAAGATGTCATTCATGCATCTCTCTTGATTCTCCCATCCTCTCTCCCACTCCTCTTACACAAGAAAAGTCACATAGTTCACCTGCTAAATTTTCTTCAGACCAGCTAAATATTAGTACCATCGTCAGTGGCCATAGTCGGACTGGCTCCACAGAGAAAGCCCGAAAACCAGCATTACATCCTTCAATTACTGGTGAGTTGGGCCCAAATACTTTTCAGAGTGTGAAAAATCAGGAGCTAAGAATACAGGTGAAAGCCCTCAAATAGTTATTATTAAACACAAGATCTTTACTAAAACACTCGACTGAAGTCGCTGACTTCCTGATTGAGTATGATGTTGACATCTGTGCCCTAAAAGAATCATAGCTACATGATGCAGCAGGGCCAGCTTTGACACTTGCTATTCCCCAGGACAATGCTAGTCTAAGAGAAGATAGACTCTGGGAAGGCAGGAGGCGTGACGCTCATCTTTCATAAATCCCTTAACATACGCCTTATTAATACAGAGGGTATTGCAGATTGTTAAACCCTGCATGCAAAATTGTTGATAGACCATAACAGTACAGTTAACATGTTCTTGAGTTATCAGCCCCCACACAGCATACCAGACTTTTTGGTCCAATTTAGTTATTGGATTTCAACAGCACTGAAACCTCAATCTAAGGTCATTTTACTTGGAGACCTGAATATAGGGTGTTGTTACCCTGACCATCCCTTAGCAGGATCTGTACAGGCCACCCTGAAGGGTTGAACTTTCTACAATACATCTAGCAGCCCTCCCATATCGGCGGTAGGATCTTAGACTGTTGGCCTCACATGGCTTAATGGTGGCCAACGTGACAGTTTATCCCTATCTTTGTTCTGGCCACTCATTCATTCTTTTTCAGCTGGCCAAAATAATAACCCCTGAACAAAAGAGAAGTACTCCAGGGAAGACTCTGTGTTCCAAATTGCGCAAATTAACCCTAGATGCATTGGGCCTTCTCCTTTCTCCCGTAGTAGGCAATCTATCAATTCTGGACACTGCATCGAAACTGGCAACAGCCTACGAAAAAATTATGTAATTGTCAGTTAACACCTTGGCGCCACTGAAACAAAGGATGGTCTAAACACAGCCGTTGAAACCCTGGTATTCTACAGATATCCAATAATTGAAAGTGGTGAAAGACAAGGTGTTTAATAAATTGCAAAAATATCCCACCTCAGAAAATGAGGACAGCCGTACGGCAGCAGTCAAAAATCACAAAACGTCTACTTTTGAGGCAAAGAGCTGTTCCATGAGAAAAGGATCAATGGGGCTGCCTCAAACTCTAAGGATCTGTTTAAAATATTAAGAGACTTAAAGGACCCATGTCCACTTCCCTCTACGCTCAAGAAAGATGCACAGTGGTGTCTGAGATTTCAAAACTCCATGTGTCTCAAGGTCGAGGATATTAAGACCAATTTCGCAACTAATTTGATTTCCCTGCAGACAATAAGCCCACAGTTCTTAAAGGCAAACAGTGGACCTATGCCCATTTGTTTTTTCTGAAGTGACGGATGCTGTTGTAATAGAAACATTAGGTAAACTGAATCCTACTAATTGTAAGGGTGGCATCTGTCCTGCAGTCATTGTCAAATCTTGACAATATGACTTGGGGAACTTTTTTATAGTCACTCTTAGACCTCTGCGACCTGATACAACATAATAGTATTACAGTGTCGCACTGATGCGTGCAGAGAACGAAGACACAGAGTTCCCCTACTTTGTTTGTAGTAAGTGAGAAGGTGGTATCTTCACTCATCTATTACTGCACCACAGGGAGTTCAGTATCAACCAACACCAATTTCTCTTAGTTCATCATATATTTATTTATTTGATCGCCCATAAGGATGTCAAATCTTGTGCTAGCCTTCTTGCTCCTCTGATCACTAAGTTTGGCAACCTCTCCTTTAAGGAAAGCAATGTCCCCCTCATCCATTAAATAGGCCTCGATAGCCCCCTTGCTTAAAAAACATCCTTGGATCCTACAGTGGCTGGCAACTATCGCCCCATAACCAATACGCTTGGCTTTGGAGGAAATGGCACACCAACAAATCCAAGTTTTTTTAGGCCTGCATAACATCTTTTGCCCTAATCAGTCAAGGTTCACAACTCATCACAGCACAGAGTCCACGTTGTTGGACTTGAAAACGAAAATCTTGCTACACATTGATAAAGGTCAGACCGCCCTCTTGATGCTTCCGGACCCAACAGTAGCATTTGATCTGGTTGATCATGCCACACTAGTAACCAGGTTACAAGAATCTTCCGTTTTCTCCTAAGAAGCCACAAGTTGTGTATTGTCTTTCTTGTTAGATTGAACAGCCAAGGTCTACAGTGAGGAGGTGACTGTAGAAGGCGTTGTGCTTCCCTGTGGTGTTCCACAGGGATCATGTATGTCGCCCACCATGTTTAACACCTTCACTTTACCCCTGTTCGAGATGCTGGACTCAAAGGGAATAATGTACGCAAACTGTGCAGATGACACCCAGTGTCTTATCCCTCTCACAGATAATTATGCAAATGACTCTGTAACAATCTGCACCACATATAACCATATTCGTAGATGGATGTTTGTTAAATTGGCTGGCACTGAACAACTCAAAATCATGGTCATGGGCACAACACATAGGCTTTGCAATTTAGACCTAGCATTCCAATCTTTTAAAGTTGCTGATTGCATACTCAAAACTCTACCTAAAGTCAAGACTTTGGATGTCATCATAGATCAAGAACTTAGAATGAAAGCACATGTTAGTCATCTAGTATTTTGCTCCTCTTACTATCTGAAGCTTTTAGCCCTAATTTGTCAATTTCTTAACCCAAGCAGCTATGCCACAGTGTCTAGAGCCATTGTCGGGTCCCGATTGGACTACTGCTCAAGCCTATTGCAAGACCTGGGGCAGGGAGAAATGAATTGCCTTCGGGTGATTCAAAATAATGCAGTCTGAGTGGTCTGTGGAATGCAGAAATTTGACCACGTTTCAATGGCCAGGAAATCTCTGCATTGCCTGCCCATAAGGAAACATATCATGTTTTGTACTCTCTACATAGCGCACACTTGTCTCTTTGGGAAGAGCCCAATTTATCTATCCACCTTGCTAGACTGGCTCCCAGTTAGATGCAACCAAAGGTCCACAATTCTGGTCTTCTCTACCACCTGTGGCTATTACCAAAAGAATCTTGAGGTGGGTCCAATGATAAGGATACACCTATGAAATCTTTCATCCAGCTGAGAACCTCCTACCAATATATCTCTACCCTTGGACACCTCCACCACATGTGTGAAAGGAAAGCCAACTGACCACATTCCCTGGGGCAGAGGTGGGGAAGCCTCGATACATTTTGGAGATCCTCAATGGGTCCCTATGCCAACCATGCAGAATCTTAAAGTTGCGAAGCTATACAAGGTACTGATTGTGGCGAATGTGAAGGGGAGACAGACCTTTAAGAAGTACTGGGAGGATCTCGCTGGAGGGGACGTCTGGATCCCCATGCACTAACAACAGTAACACTGTTTCCAGCCTGTGTCCCAATATCGTAGCTAATATCGTTACATCAGTATTCTACAGAGAAATCTTCTTATATGAGAAGTAGGAAGGGTCCCTGCCTTCTCTGGGAAAGACCACTAATATTGCAGCCATCATGGAGTTTGTGTGGGTACCACCTTCTAAAATGATTTTGAAGACCTTGACCAAGTGCGGAACTAATACGGACTGATAAATCTTGTAACTTTTCAGTGAAAAACCTCCTCCCCCAGGGTTGTGCCACTTTTCATGTTTTTGATGATATGGGTTACCTCCTCAGGAGTCACGTGTGACTCCAGTGTATCCGCCATTTCCCTGGATATCCCAGGAATAGGGATTTGATTCAGAAACTTGTCTACCAGGGACCCATCCTCCCAATATAATTATAATTATATATTTTTTAATTGGTTATTTATAATGCGCTTAATACCGAAGAGGTTTCTAAGCGTAGACCCGGGATTCGAACCTGTGTTTCTCTGCCTCGTCTTGCTTCTAAGGCAAGCATGTTGCCAGTGGGCTAAACTACCCGTATATGAACATTGATAATATTGTCGGAATTCCACACCTATGCTGTTCATGTCATATATCGGAGTAGCTTTTTCAGATCTTAATGCTGCCACCATTTTGGATTTATGCTTCTCTCTGAGCCACCAGGCCAGAATCTTGTCTGCCTTATCGCCCTTCTCGCGATGCTTCTGTTTTAGGAACATCCATTTCCTTTCTGTATCCTGTACTAGGAGGGATCTGAGCTGGGATTGAAGGGTTTTCAACTTGGCTGCTATCGCGGGTGACACAGATTTGTTGCCCCTGCCCCCCGGTTGAATCTCTGATATCTGAACCCAACCTAATTAGAACCCCTCTCATAGTCGCTTTAAATCCTTCCCACACCGATTGAATCCCCACTTCAACATTATCATTAATCTCAAAATAGTCCTCGATCTCAGCAAGGAGCACATGAGCGATGTCCTTATCCTTCAACAAGAAGTAATTGCACACCCACCTCCCTCTCACTCCGACCCCCACCCAATTCCCCATCGTTATTCAGACCAAACCGTGGTCGAACTACGGTATGGGAAGCACCGCTGACTCCGACACTTGGCCTTTCAGAGAGTCGTCAACCTGAATATATGCGGGTGCTCCCGGTCTGTCCCCAGCAGTGGATTTGTGAGCCCCCAATTCAGTGTTGAGCAAACAAACATGCAAGACTCCTCTTTGTAACCCGCTGAGTCGTCACTCCCAACCTTCCGCCTGTCTTTTGGAGGATTCAGGACCATATTGAAGTCTCCTGCCACAGTAACGGGCAGGGTCGGACTGGGACAACAAATAGGCCCAGTCACCCAAAAAAAAGTGGCCCACACCTCGCCTCGAAAAAGTGGCCCAGCCCTCGCATCACGACCCTTGACCTCCGATGACCTCATCGGAAGTGATGTCTTTTGACCCCACCCCAATGTGACATCCCAGGAAGCGATGAAACACAACCTTTCACCCCTTGACAAAACAGAAAGTGTCATCAAATAGCATTGTTCATAAGTACACTAAATTACTGTGAATCCAAGCAGACGTCCAAGGCCAAATGATATGTTATTGTATAGCACTTACGCTTAAGCTCTTTTTTATAGAACAAATATGCATACAATATCACCCAATCTGTGTTGGTACTCATTTATCAACCTAAGAAGGCTTTTTGAGAAAAAAAATGTAAAAGATCTTTTTTTAAACAAATATTTTTTCCCACTTTTTTTTTTTCCAAAACAGGCCCAGGCATGGCCAGAAACCAGCCCCAAACCCCAGGGACTATTCGGGCAGAAAGGCTGAGGGACCAATCCGACCCTGGTAACGGGCCTTCTGTAAACATTGTAATAATTTCCTTAAGGTCTTCCCAGAAAGATATTTACCCCACATTAGGACAGTACACAGATCCCACCGTAACCACTCTTCCTTGAATTCTACCTTTCACCAAAATGCATCAGCCCTCGCGGTCAGGAAGGATCTCTTGCAATCCCATCCCAATCTAGTGGTGACCACAATCGCCACCCTCTCTTTTGTTGTGGTCAAGGCAAAGAAAACACCACCAACTGACCGTACTTCAAGGGCCTTTCCCCTTCAACCAATGGGTCTCCTGAAGCAAGAGGATATCCAGTTTGGCTTGACGGGATTCCCTGAGGATTAACGACTACTTTGTGGGGAAGTTGGGTCCTCTAACATTAAGGGAGTCAACCAACAAGTCTAGTATCGGTCATGGCATAAGTATATTACACCCACTTTCCTCGAAGACCACTCCCACTGCCACTTTCACTGGTGTTGCGCTGCCAGTTACAAGTCTCTGCCAAATTTCAAACATAAGCTTTCCCCAGAATTGAACCCTCCAAAACATATGAACCTTTATAACTCCTTACCCAGTACCCTAACAGCTCTACCTCCTCCCCACCCACAGCGTTGAGTCCTGACCATTCGCCATCAGTTGTTCTGGACTGGACCACCAGTAGTACCTAGCGTACCAGAGATTACAAGCTCAATAAGCCCAACCCCTCTCTGTCCCCCCCAGACCTGTTCCCAATTTACCCTTCCAGGGCACAATCCCTCCAACGAAGCCCTCCATCCAACCAAAACCCCAAAGAGGTGAATGGCATCCTCGCACCTCTATGTCACGATTCCCAACCAGGAAATTTATAACAAACAGCATAGGTGAAGTAAAGTTCCAAGGTCATGACTTTCTTCCCCCGCCCAAACTCCCCAATGGGGGTGTATTCAGTTTCCTAAAGTTTGGGGACCCAGGAAAGCATCTCTCACCCCGCCCCGCTCATTTTCACCACTTAGCAAGCCCCGCCCACCTGGTGCCTTCCTGCTTACCACTCTGTTTCCATATTTAAGGAGCCCTCCAGCTTCTTTTCCTTTGCAGATGGGGAGCAGGTGCAAGTGGATCTAGGTCACCTGGCCTAAGCCCCGCCCACCTGGTACCTTCCTGTCTGCTGCTCTTTTTCACCACTCAGCAAGCCCCGCCCACCTGGTGCCTTACTTCACCATCACTGTCTTGTGGCCAATGCTGGATTTGACTTTTATGGACTTTATTCATTCACGGTGCAACACTCTTTCTCAACTCTCATGCTGGACTTCCTTTGCATCTTGTACTCATGGTGGCTCTGAATCATGCTGTTCCCATCTTCATCTTGTATCGTGGCTTGCAACATTATGTGTTACTACTGACTTCTGCAATTGTATTCGCTCTCCACTCTTGCTTCTCCACTCTTTTTGACTGCTTACTCTCTTTTCTCTCCTCCTTTCCCTTCTCCCTTTTCATATCTCCTCCCCTTACTTTCTTCTTTGCACTTACTCTATCAGAATTGTCCCTGGACCTAATATGTTAGCAACCTCGTCTGTTTCCTCCACCCTCCCATTACTGTCTTTTTCCTCCCTAGCACCCCTCTCCCTCACCTTTTGTTTTTCTCCGGCTCTACCAGAAATGTCGTCAGGCCTAGTAAGGTAGTCGCCTGTCGGTTTCCATTTCCATCCCACTCTCCCCCTCCCTTCCTTATCTATGTCTTAGCTCTTGCACTATCTGAAATGTCGTCAGGCCGAGTACAATAGTTAATTTCACATCCTTACTGTTCATGGCCTGTAAGAATGTGGTTATATTTTCCCTTGTTCCCTCCCTTGCCTTGAAGCGCTTTGAAACACATTGTGTATAGGCGCTATATAAATAAATGATCATATCATATCTCCTGGTTGCCTGGCCCCCCTGTGGTCCCCCTGATACCTCCCCGGGCTCCGGAGCTGTTCCGGGGGAGTCACCATCAGTTCCCCGCTCACCCTCTGGATGTCTTCCTCTCTAACCAGCTTGTACTTGCTCTCCTCATTTTTGAACGAAAGCAAGAAGGGAAACCCCCCCCTGTAGTGGACCCCCTTGTCCTTAAGCCACTGTGTGAGAGGAATGCAGAGTCTCCTTCTCCCCAGGGTAAATGAGGAGAGGACTTGAAAAATCGAAATCCTGGCATTGCCATAGTCAGTAGAGCCCACACTTCTTGTCTACTCCAGAATTGTAGCCTTCTCAACAAAGTAGTGCAAGTGAGCCAGCACCGCTCTGGGACCTCTGCCACCACCTCCCGCCCTGTGGGCCCTATCAATGGTGGGTTTGTTCTTCTTGTCTCCCCAGAAACAAAGCTTTAAAACAGACAGGAACAGCTTGCTCCTAGCAACAAGCTTCCATCCACAGAGAACCCTGGACAGTGTACCACTAAGCCAATTCCTACGGTACAGAAGGAATATCTCAGAACCTACAGAATATTCCAGGCAATTGTCCTCGTTACAAACTAAGTTCATCGAAAGGGGATACAATAGAAGTTTGATCTCAGAGGTGAAAGAAAAAGTCAATCTTATTCAAAGGGAAACTCTCTTGACACCAAAGACCACCAAAAGCTGGTATACGTTACAACACATTCAACCCAAAGTAACAGGATAAAAAGAATTATTCAGAAACATTGGCCCATGTTGCAAATGGATCCAAGATTGCAACAACTCTTTCCAGAAATTCCGACAGTCGCATACAGGAACAACAAGTGACTACGTAACAGCTTAATCAGAGCGGATATAACAACCACAGGAACAGGAACATCCACTCATAAAGGAACTATACCATGCCTGAATTGTCAGCATTGTAGCAACATAATAAAAGGGAACACCATTAGACACCCACACACAGGGAAAGCCATCCCCCTTAAGCACTCCTGTACATGCGACTCATCCAACGTCATCTATGGTCTCAAATGCCATTGTGGCCTATTCTATGTGTGCATGACCACTAGAAAGGCTAAAACAAGCTGGGCAGAGCACAAATCAAACATCAGGGTGAAGAGTCAAAAGTCGCCATTTGCAATGCACTTCTCAGAAGCTAGACACTCAGTAGCGCAACTCAAATGCGTTATACTGGAGCAGGTTAAACTGAGCCCTAGAGGCGCTGATATAGTGAGGAAATTACAGCAGAGGGAGATTATGTGGATTGATCTACTACACTGTTTTAGCCCTAGAGGCATGAATGTCGACTTTGATTTGATGTGCTATGCCTGAATCCAATGGTAGGGTTGAACATTGAGACAACAGACTCGGACTGTGAACGTTGTTCGGTATCCTTTAGTAATTGGAATCCAACGGATTAAGTATAACATTGGGAATGTGAATAGACTAATACTTACACCTGGTACTGACAAATGAGAAGGGGAATAAGATAGAGGTTGATGTAGCAACACAGCCTTTCAGTTTAAGGTGGAAAAAGGTGTGGATTTACATTCCATTACGTATACATTGTGGGTTCATTTTCTGTTTCATGGAGAATGCGATCCTGGGGTCCTGGGGACCCGAGCAGACTGGGTCTGCGTCATCCCTACTCTCCCGAACGACAATCCATGAACAGTAACCCCCTTCATGAATAGTGACGCATTATGCACAACCAGACAGGACACAAGTTGTATTTATCTGGCAGGACTTATTATGTATAGCTTGGGACCACATTTTAGTTTGTTTCTTTGTAAGAGCTATAACTCAATATAAGTTTTCCTCATATCAAGAGGTTCCATTAGATAAACGTAAAACCCAGGCAACACGTGACTTCACTGGATACATGCAATCCAACTCTGTATAGCTTTTCTATACATGTAGATCAGTTATTTACTCCTAGGAAAGTAATCTGATCCTTTCTTTGCTGTCCCCTGGGGGACCACCCGCGGGCATATAAAGATTAGCAGATTTTTTACAAACGGCTTTGTTGATATGCAGAACAATGCGGCAGAAACTTTATACGCATGCGCGGAGGAGTACCGTCCCCATTTTATAAATGGGACTATACTGCAGACACTATATAGGCATGCACAGAGAAACACCAGGCCCCATTTCACACTGGGACCGTGTCGCTTTCTTTGCGCATGCGCAGGATTGATTAAAACGAAATAAAAACATCCAGGTTAGAGCGCAATAAACTCATGCCCGACGTCGGACACCTCACTTGTCTCCCGACAAGAGGTAAGCAAAAATACCCTTTCGTAACGTATGCCTTACGAGCTCCTGCAGCTCGCGAGGTTAGCTCTCTTTAGAAGCTATGTTTGTATAGGATACAGAGTTAATGCATGATTACATCGAATGCACTTTCACTAACTCACCCGATTTCTTAGCTGCCGACATTAACTCACAGGACACTCCTCCACTCGGAGGTACATACAACTCGGCTAATTATTTCTATCGCGCTCGTACACAAGTGTTATACATTGAACTATCTGCATTGAACACATGTGATCTACCCAGCACGGTTAGGTGGGGCTCCTAGGAATTTTAATCTATTTAACAAATGGAGCACACACACTGCGCGTGTATATACTCTAGTGCCTTTGAGTTTTGTAAAGTTGTAACCAATCTTCACTTCTTTTTGCCTCTATTCTAGAGTCTTGTTTTTTGAATTCGCCCATCTGAGGTGTATATTGTCACACACAAGTGTGAATGTGCACGGTCACATTTCAACACAAGAGTGTGGTCAAAGACTTAAGTTATAGATCCCATCAGTAGAATTACGAGGTGGGTCACGACTTAATATCTTGTTTGAACTAATTGAGTTTAGTTACAAAACAGCAATAATAGCCAGCCATTTTCTATATTTCCCAATAGGAATTGAAGGTGTGGAAACACCTATACTTTGGAACCTGTAGCATTCTTTTCCCTGAAGATGGACTTTTGTATAGTCTGAAACGCGTTGGCAGTACAGTGAATAATTGCTGCTATTTCGGATTGGTAAAGTCTCTTTTCTTTATGACTAATAATGGACATTGTGAATATTGGCCAAGAAGACTTCTATAATTGTGCCTATAAAAAGCCTTTGATGATAAGGCTTTGTTAACAATAGTGTTTCATGCTGTTGGATCACCAGGTGAAGGCGACTCTTATGATATACACAGAGAAATGAAAAATATATTTTGTGGAGAAATTTTTGTTTGAAAAAAAGTTTGTTTTCAAGATTTGTAATGTACTGAGAATAATGTGATGTTTTCTTTTCCTTTCTTTCTGAAAAAACAAAAACCTGGTGTTTGTTTTGAAGTAAAAGCAGAGTGTATTCGTAAAAAAAGTTTTGTCTTTTGAAATTGCTTCTTTGAAACATTGGGTAAAATTGTGTTGGATGAAAACGTTTGAAATTCTGAATTTGAAGAACATGAAATGTCTATACTGAATAATATTTAGTTAATTAACCACCACGTATGGGAGAAGACATTGACCTCCCAGGACCTACTATACCCACCTTTCGAAGAGAGATCAATAATAAATACAGAACACAGACAAAATTGCAGGCATTAGAGTCTAATTTAGACTTCTTTTAACCTGCTAAACAGACAGAATTGGGATTTATTTCCCTTTGGAGTGCACTGGCGGCTGACGTGTAGTTTTTTGTTTTCTAGTTTCACTATAGTTCTCTACCTGATAACAGTATGTAGGTTTACTCTCTACAAAGAGGTTATTCGAGGAAAGGGAGGTTATAGTGTGTGGGGGTGTGCTGATGTTAGGAGGGCTGCACACTAGAGGTTTGTACTCATCTCTAGAGGGGGAGTCCCTCCCCATGGGATCTTCCCGCATTATACCACCCTAGGGTTGCGGACTCACCTCCCTGGCCTCATGCAAAGGGGATCGCCTTTGAGGAGAAGTGACGACATCTAGTGAATCGTCACACACCCCTCTCCTTATGTTAGTGGCTTCCCAGCTCCTTCATTAGAAAAACGTGACAGATAATCCACGTTCCCTTATTTCTTGTTCGACACTGAAACAGAAGGGTTGTAGGTCCAAGAACCAAAGCATGATCGCAGGGATGGCCTCCTTTCTGTTTCTAGGAATGCATTAAAACAAGTTGTCAGTAGTGGGCCCATAAGTCCACCGAGACTTTGTAGAGATCTGCTGGGACTGCATCTGTTCCCTGGGCCCGATTGCATGCTTGCTGAACAATCGCATCCTCAACTTCCTTCACTGAAACATAAAAGGGAGTACCACACTCCCATAAATAGTATGTGCTACACAACTCCCATATAAGGAATAGAAATGGCCCACCCAAGCCTTTGCATCCACATGCATTTATGCTACAGTTTGCAATCTCCTATAAGGCGGTCCTAGTGAAACAAAATCCCCAAAACCTTTTGAGTAATTGAAAGAGACAGCTATGAGTAAGTTCTCCCACGCCTGTTTTTTCATGCTGTCTCTCCTATTCTCTGCGGCCGCCTTACATTCAGCTCTAGTCCTAATAATTTCCCCCTCAAACTATCTGGTTCCTTCAGGACTTCAAGCTGTTTTCTTTTAAGTATTTTACACTCGTCACCAAACCAACTCTTCGCCCCACATTTCAACCACAGATTCTGGGGGTGTGGAGTCATCAAGGATTAAGAGAAGCAAATACAAATTGGAGGACACTAGTTCTTGAAAGAGAGTCGCAGAGTCCTGCTTGGCCCATTTCATTCTTCTCCTGCAATGTGGATTGACCTCACCAAAGTCTAAATGCAAGAAAGTGATCGAAATCAGCTGCGTCATTCCCATATGAGGCATAACCTAACTGGGAAATGATCACTGCACCGTTCCTATATGACCTTGAGATCTTTTATCAGGTGCCAATGTTAGGCATGTATACAGAAATAATCAATGGCTGATGACCCCAGGGTATTTCTAAATGTGGCTACCCCCTAGGCAACTTGTGCTACATGGTTATTCAAGGACGCAGCCCCCATTCTAAGAGCTGAAATCCAACTTGTAATCACTTAGCGCACACACGTGAGTCCATCATCTGTGACTGTGTAACTCGATTTGCAGATTCCTCTGATTCATCGTGGTGGTCCCCAGAAGGCCCACTAACCAATTTGATATTAAACCCACCCCCAAGCATTAACACTGTGTGCCGATCTAGCTTGTCAAGCATGCTCCTTTCCAACAAATCGTTCAACACCCCTAGTTTATTCGATTCAGAGATATGGGGGCTGTTATAAAAGTTCATAATCAACAAATTGTTGCCTTGAGTCAGGACTACTTTAAGTAGTTGTATATAATTTCAGTAGGTATCTAATACCTTAATGTTATAATTCAAGGATGCCTTTTTCAGCCTAGTTAGACCCCCAAAGCAACGCCCTCTTTTATTCTTATATGCAGGGACTGAGAATGACACAAACCCATCCAACAATAAATACTCGATGACCCATGTTTCCTGTAGTACTATAACATCATATTGTTTCAAAAACATCAATGTATCCTGGTCCTTGAATTTAGTTCTTGCCCCCGCTATATTCCAGCTGAGGATGGACAGTGTATTTGCCCAAGAGCTACTCGGTTGTGATTCCGGGAGGTGCCCCCTAATGTTAGATGCCTGTGGGATTTGAGTTGACTCCTCAGACCGAGCAATCTCCAGTCAGTCCAGTTCCTCGATGGAGGTTACAACCACTCCCTTCTGCCTGATAACTTGCTCCTGCCTCTTAGGATTCTGGGGGTTCTTTATACTGACAGTAGCTCCTCCCCCCCCGTCTGACCCCCCCAACTTTATTGGGGCCATCAGCCCCCCCCCCCGACACCCTTTGCTGACATGGGGTAACTAGACCCCTGTTGCAATGGATACAAAAAGCCAAGATGGACAAATGTACTCTAGTGGGTTTGGCTATCAGATCTTTTGCCTCCAGAATTTAGTGCTGTGACCAAGTACCTTAATAATACCGGGTGTTAGGGAGAATTCTCTCTTTAGGCTGAATTTCCTAACCTAGTGAGTCCCCCAGCAGCTTTGCTGGATTTCTGGAGTTTGTTTTTTTCTCCTGCCAAGAGTGAGACTCTTTTTCTCCCACTCTTGGACATGATTTACGGTGTTCCTTTGACTGTTAATGTGTTTTATGGGCTAAAGGACCTCCATAGGGTCTCATGCGTTTTTACTATGTGTGTTACACAGCACCCTCCGTGCAGTGACACGGGTGTCATAGTGACACCCCACCATAGACTCCATACCGTGGGACTGACTACTGTCTCCCAGGGCATGTAAAGTCACCATTGGCTTTACTAGTCCCAAATTATTAACAGAAACCAGTACAAACCATCATATTGTGGACGTACTGGTCGGGGCAATTCGATTGCCCCGGGGTCTGTTAGTCGAGGGGGCACGTCTCTGTCCCCCCTGATCGAGTTTTGGCTGGTGGCAGTGGATACTACTTTTTATATTCGACCGCAAATATTTCCCTATGGGATTTTCCCATTATTCGAGGCTACCAACTTTAATTATTTAATTCTCATAGCCTCGAACATACCGCCGGTTTATTTATTTAATATTAATTCGCCAGTTGGTATTTTTTGCCAGGACTCGATTCTAAAATGGCGTTTGTGTTCTCTTCTGTGACTCCAACATAGTCGAGCCTTTGTTCCACTTTTTGGCGGGCTTTCTCTATGATCCCTTTTGTAACCCCCCCTCCCCCCACCCCCCTGTTGTACTAGCTCCTGCAACCAGTATTTACCAAAGAAGGGCCAACGATTGTGCCGGGCAGGACATTTGCCACCCCTGCTCTGCATTCTGAGGCTGCTTCACTAACCCTCTCTGTAACTAAAATGTGTTCCTTAATTTTGCCTGCCTTCTGTTTTAAATACGCATCTAGAGTAGATTGTGGGCATGTATCATTATTTTTCCCTTGGATGTTCTGTATGTTCTTGATTTTTTTTTTTTACATTCCTGTCGGCCAACTGGTCATCTTTCGCTTTGCGTTTAACCATTTTTCCACATATAAATACATTAAAACTTTAACACCAAGTCTGTTGTCCAATCAATAAAATTGATAAAACAAATAAATCTTAAAATATATATAAACACCTTAGTACTGCTGCGCTGTAAAATCAATATTCAATGTTCAAAATTCCAACCAATTCATTAAATCAGATGAATCTTAAAAGGATAAAACGCCTCCAAACTGCTTGTAAAATAAAGTCAATGTTCAAATTCCGAGTCCAAAACGTTAAATGCCTGCAAGGTTTTTAAAGCAACACGGCAAGGAGTGACCAAGCCTGCAAGACATATATTTAAAATGCAGTCAGTTGGAGGAGCGCATGAGGCACGCCGAACAAGCTCAAGGGACTGACTTAGTCCAATCCCCTCCGTCAGACACTCCACTCCATCCACTCCACCAAATAGAGCAACCTGCTCGACCGTCCTGTGAAGGGTGTCCTTCCTTCACTTTTACTGAAAAGGTGGAACAGTGTAGCATGTAAAATACGAGCTACCTTCACCAAATATCAGGTGAAAGTCTCGGCAAAAATGCAAACTATGGGCTGCAAAAGGCTATCGTGTACCACCAGGCTTAAAACGCACTAAGCAAATAGTCGTGAACTGTAAACTATGAAAACAGTAACTTGGCAAGCCCACAGCAATAAATAAACTCTGAAGCCCTCACCAGAGTTTTACCTTAGTGCACCCTCTACACACGACAGCCACAAGCCAGCCTCTGCCCTTTGCCTTCGGGCTTCGCTGCGAGGGTAGCTGTGCTCTGTTTTAAAGAGCCCCCTTCTCTCCTTCACCACGACGAGACCACGAGATGTGTCCCAACAGCAGCTCGGCTCCCGCTGCAGCCAAGCCAGCCTCTGCCCTTTGCCTCCGGGCAATATGAGTTATAAGGTAAGTTTTGTTTGTTTTTACAAAAGCAACAATTATTCTATTTTGCCACTTTGTATATGACAGATATTTGATACTGTGTGCTTCTTTAACTTGTTCGCACAATGCATCAAGACAGAATGGAGCTTCTCTCAGGGAGTCAAAGGTTTCCCATAACAGCTTGCTGGCCTTTAACAGGTGTGAGTATTTGTATGGTAACCTGCATTTACAACATGTCATGGATCCACAAGGACAGGTAGGTATATTTTTTTAAAAATTTGTATTGCTTTTGTTTGTCCATGAGCCTTAATATGATTACATTTAAATGTCTCTTCTGTTATTGTCATGAAATAGCAATTGTGTATCTTTAGATTAGGTAGGCCACCTTCTGTTGCATAATAAAAATAATCTGTCTGGGACGTTAATGGATCACTCTCTCACACTCCGTTCAATTGGTTTTTGTGTGCATTACTAGCTGTATACTAGCTCCAAACTGGACACAATTAAAGCTGCAAATCGTGTTTACATGCATCCTATGCACTTCTTCTTTTCCAACTCTGAAAACTCTGTGCATACTTCATTGTTTGTTTCCAGCAAGTTACGTGTTGTGCCAAACTAATATAATCTAGGAGATTGGGTCACAACTGGCATGGGTTTGGTCTAATATTTTATTAGTTCAAATGGATTCTATGTTGTTTCATCAACGGCTATTTTCGGCAGATTTTTTGACGAAATGTTTTTGCCGAAAAAACCCATCAAAACATTTTTATTTTGGGGGGGGTTCCCCCACCAAATCCCCTGCCCTATATCATTTCTTTACTATTCCCGACCCCTCCCCCCACGGTTTATATGCTCTTTCCCACACCCCTATGTGTTTTATTCAATGGGGCTTTCCGGTGAAAAAGATTTCATTAAAAAAAACTGTCAAAATGATAGCTGGAGATGAAAGGACGTTGTATTGTTCAAATGATTACTAGATACAACATCCAAACTGTATATTCACTTTTGATTCTTCTAAAATTGTACTCGAAGTAGTGTAGTTGCAGTAGACACCCTGTTCCCAACATGGTATTGAGATGCCTAGAACATTGACAGTCTGTAAAAGGATAAGACCATTAAGGAAATTCTTACTCAGGTAACTGCTCTTTTTCTTTAATATTATTGACAGTTCTGGGAAGCTTCAGGTTGTTCTTATATTTTGAGGATTAAACCTATTTATACAATGCTTGAAGCCCATGGAGATTTGTCATCTAGTATTTCACAGTAGCAGTAATTAGTATGGGCATTATTTTCCTATGATAAGCAGTTGTAAATCTTTTTTAAACAGGTCTACTATTATGTAAGAAACATTTTCATTACAGATATAGAATAGCAGGTGCCCATTTCAATATCTAGTCTTCCAAGTATGTGGTGCATGATCTCTATCTTTGCCCTTTTGTTCACAACCCACTGCTCCCATTTACCTGCCCTACATATTTGTTTATTTTTCCTTTACTATGTTCTTCCACTTAATGTAGGCCTTCACTTCTCTTTGTGAGAAAAATATTTCCTGTTACTCCTGAGCTTTCTTTCATATATCCTCAGTGTGCTCCTCATTCTTATCTAAAATGTCTGGATATCAAAAACAAATTCTGCTTTGTTGTGTGCTGTTTTTGTCAAGTGTCATCTTTTCAAGTGTCTGTGTTGGTAAATAACATGTATAATTTTGTGAATAATGCATGCTTATACAGAAGCGTTGGATTCATAATGAGAGTAGAACTGATATGTTGTGTCGAGCATTTGCCAGATGAAAGGTAATGCAAATTAGTGGGAAGTCAGAGCTTTGGGGCTCATAGGGTAGATTATAATGTGACGAAAAGTAGACCGATTGACATACGTGAGCGATCAGGGAGAGAGGGAGCCCCATTGAACAGCCTCAAACGTGCAAAACGGTTGTAGGAAAACCAATGAGTATGTGTTTGGAGACATATAACCACCAAAATTAAAGGTGCACTCCGTGAAAAATCTTTAGCGAATACAATTCCCAATGTTTCATACATTTTTTCAGAAGTCACAATATGTCATAGATCTTGTGTAGAGGAAGCCATTAAAATGCTGCATTAGCTGTCCTATAGAACATGTCAGGGAGGACTTAGTAACTCAAAATATACATACAATCATTACAGGGGTAGACAGTGCATATAAAATTGCATTTTTACCCCAAAAGCATTTAAGGTAGCAGGAAATAGTTATCATGTACCATTAGTGGGGAAAATGTCACAGTCCTGAAATGGAGTATCCATGTGAATCAAGGATGGCCTGTAAAGGTTGGTCTTCAGGAGAAGTATTGGGTTGGGTGGTTTAGGGTGCATGTAGCTTAAGTGAACAGCTGGTTGCAAAACATGTTTTGACTTCCAATACTCATATTAATATAAGAGGTTAAAGGAGGAATACTCAAAATTAATGCAGATCAAATATTAGTCACAGTAACTATGGTGCGTGCAGGATCAAATTCTTACTGGGCAGTGGTTCTATCCGTAACAATATCCCAATACAAATATGGTTGGCATAAGTACTGTGTATTAATGGTGAGCAAGTATTGGATAATCTTGAAGCGAGGTAGGGGTTTTGAAACTACAGTCGATCTGAAAGTACAAAGGCCGAATAAGCCTGTTGTTCATCATTTAATTTCTTTGTTTCTGTACTCTGTAAAAATTCATTGAAACCGCTATCGCTCGAGATTTTGGAAGTCCTTAGAATTAGTTTCTATTTGTCAGCTTTCACATGGTTCTTTTAGAGACCGAGTATATCAATATGAATAGTAGTTATATTTCACAGAGCCTTTTGTCGGTTTGTCAAAATGTTATACCAGTCCTCTCTAGAGAAATAAGATCTGATGTCGGAAATGTTTTATGGTAATATGATGTACTCACACATTCTGTTTAAATATTTCCAGATTGTGGCACACCGCCTGTCTAGGAAAAGAAAGTGAAGTGATGGTCTTCGGTGGAAGTAAAGATGACTTGTTCTCTTTGGACACAGTAATTATTTTGTTTACTCCGCTTTCAATAACATTTTGCTGTTTATACAACATTTGGTACAGTTTATAAAGGATGTGTGAGATTCATTTGACACAGTATTATGACTGTCAGTTTTCCTAATTACTCAGACAGTATTTATCCACATACTAAATGTAAACATTGATAAGAGTTGAAGTGTCAGAAACAATTCCTTTTTGTTTCTTCAACAGAAAAAAAGATAAGAATGCTTTAAGGGGCAATTTCAATGCACTTTTGCCCTGCAAAGGACCATGTGTGAATAGGACTGCATGTGTGTAATTTAAATACATGCAACCTATGTTTAAAGTCGTGATTTGTCCAGAAGGCCGTTAATACAACACCATTAACTATCAAAGACAGTATTACCACCTTCGCACAAATGGAATGCTCCAGACCTTTTAGGCCACACCTCCTTCACAATCCACATTTAAAAGGAACCATTGACACAAACAACATTTACATTCTCAATCTTATATTTGTAGAATGAATGTATGGCTCTATGAAACAAGCATGACGTTTTACTGTTCAGTATTATACTAAAAACACGCTGAAACATATGAAACATTTCAGCATTCCGGGAGAAATAGCAGCGGTATGCTTTGGTGGTGTTTGCAAAATTGTAGTAGTACATTTACTACGTGTAGATCTTAAATGTGAACAAGTGTGAATGATTTTGTATTTATTTAAGTGTTTGTTAAACAACTTTTAACACAATAGAAATGGTTTTGGTACATGAACAGTAAAATCCAGTTATCTTTGATATATAAAGCAACAATGAAATAATCAAATTTCATATTAGCACACATACATATTATAATACCCTAGTACGAACTCCCAATAAGTTAAATTGCTGAATTTAGACCTTCATCCGTTCTCACCACCAAAAGGGCCCAAAATGTATGTATCACCTGCAACTTTTTAACAAAACAATCAAATATAAAGTTTAATTTTTTTATCTCAAACAAAATCCACATTTTGATACCTTCAATTGGGCTGACTGAAAATATTATGCAGAGATTGCAGATGCATTTCCCCACGTTTTTTCATCAGATGGAGATCATATGACACATTAGCAACAAAGAAAATCAAACACAAAGCTGGACATACCCTTTAAAGATTCTTCTCCCACTTTAAACTCCCTTGGCTGCATGGCACCATTATCTCCAAAGCCATACAAATGGGCAGAAACAGACACTTACCCAAACATTGGGAGGCGTTATCATCAGTACAGGAAATGTGCATTTCAAGCAGGGACCCATTAGTCATATAATGTTTTGCATTGAATGTATAATTTGTCCAAAAGTGTAAGCACAAGTCTAATAAGTCGGACTCAGTAAGAAAATAACAGTGATGCTATTGTAGAGAAATTCAAAAATGTAATATTCAAAGACACACCTTTTGAGAAACAAAGGATATGCTTTTTCACACCTTCTCTGCGCCGTTTTAAGATTTTCACACATACAGTGTGCTTAAATGCCTTTGTTTCAACTAGCCTTCAGTTTTTCCAATTTCAATCCGTATTAGCATCTTCCTGGCAGCCACACCCAAATAATTGTCTGCTTTCTTTGTAATGCCCCAGAATACATGTGAAGCCCGGAGGGGAGTATCCACACCCCATCCTTAACCACAGAAGACAAATTGAGTACAACTCTGCCTCCTTGGTTGTCACAGGTTCCTAAACCTTAATTAACAGGTGACCACGAGGTAGCCAATGGGGCAAGAGGATTAGGCAGAGGTTTTGGATAGTGTGGTGAACCAGAAGGACCCTGACACAACAAGGACTTTCTTAGTGATCTACATTTCTTAAAAAAGAAAATAATGCCTATCTGACCCTAGTACTATGGGGATCTTCCCTTCCTAACCAAACTAACTAAGGTTCTCGTCTATAATCAAAGTCCACAAAATAATATGTCCTCCGTCCAATAAGCTACTGCTGTCTGGCCCTAACACTAAATCTTATTTGTATTTCTCCAGGCTTTATTTCAGGGTTTTTCCAAAGTGTAAAGTTCTGTTGGGCGCAAAGTCGATATGGAATATTCTTTCTCTTATTACCGTTCTCACAAGTGAGCCTCTACAGCTCTTGATATAGGCTGGAGCCTTTCGTCCCTTTAAATCTTTGATATCTTTTCCTCTTGTTCTCCCACTCCTTGTGGCGATTTTCTCTTCCCTTTTTCCTTTTATTTTTAAACGCTTGTAATGCAGGGTAGTTCACTCTCTAAATATTAGTTTCCTTTTCAGGTATTTGAGTACACTCCTCCGGGGACCTTTCGTTATATTCTGCTCTTAAATGTCTCTGAACTTTAAATAGGTAATCTCTGAATTAACTCGCTTGCTTTCTCATAGTCATTTCTCATAGACTGACAATGTTTAGAAATAGTTTTCCTTTCCGACCCTCCTGGGTTCTCCCCACATGCAGGTTCTTGCTTTCTCAACTTTTCATATTCAACATGACAGCCAGTTTGATGGCGTTTATCTGATCCCCATAGCCTCCCCCTTCTCAGAATCACACTGGTACCTTTGTTCAGCGTGGGCTGATTCACCGGTCTCGGCTTTGAGATGCATCCTCTATGGCTTCTTGTCATGCAAGTTTCCTAGCTTCCGTTGCTTGCTCGCTCTCCGCGTCACTGGCTGACCTTTTGGCTGGCTGACCTTTTGGCTGGCTGACCTTTTGGCTGGCTGACCTTTTGGCTGGCTGACCTTTTGGCTGGCTGGCCTTTTGGCTGGCTGGCCTGGACCTATTTCAGCCTATCCCAGCAACGGGGAGGCGGGAGCCAGCTCTTTGCACTAGGGCCCGAAACTAATGCCCGAAACGAAGGCCATGTCTGTTCCCTGTCCGTTTTCTGGCCGGACCTGGGGGTCGTATCTCCCACACCCTCATGTACGCTGAGGACTGCCCCCACATGTTCCAAACTCACTGAATGACGGAGATTCCACACTTCTCCAGGTCTGTTTCCATCCTCCAAACTCTGCAACCCTCTGCCTTACACCTTGAACCTTCTCACCCTTGTTCCCATCCCTTCTGAACCCCACACACTTACAGGTGCACCTTGCTGTGCACAAGATGCAGAAACAGAATATGAGAGGAAGTAGGCTCGAAGGGGGGGTGGGATAGGAGATGTGGTGAACACAATTAAGCGATGTATAATTGAAATGTTACCATATGCACTGCAAGTTTGGTTTGTATTGTTTGTTTGAATAAAGCAATAAAAATGTTTTTTTTTTTTTTAATCTCACAAGATATCATTACGAGCAACACTAAAACAAGTCTTTTACAAAATTCATCATTGTAATCACAAGATGCTCATTGGGTTCTACATGAGGGTCCACCACAAATGTTCATAAATTAAAAAGGGGCTATTTCTAAAATAAGATTCAAGCATCCCATTGCGAAAGTCAGAAAGTGCAGGGCATTCTATAATTACATGTTTCAAGGTTTCATTCGCCTTCATACAGTGCCCGCAAGATCGGTCTACATTAGTTAGTTTACTATGCGTCCCCAAGACATCCTTAGTCAAAAAGACATTTCATTTCAATCGTACCCAGAAAATCCTTGATTTCTTTGCTGGATGTCTAATAAGATATTTCTGTATTTTGTTGAACGGTTTACTGTCAAATACAAAGTGTTCAAAAATGTTATATGTTTCTAACCGGGTTCTATTCAAAATCCAATCATTTTCATGGATTTTCTTTTTGACGTTGAAAGGAGTATTTTCCAGGTCATATACAGATAGATCATTGTTCGTAAGTATGGACATAGACTTCTTGATCCATAGGGTTAAAATAGTACAATCACCAGATGCTTTTAGTTGTTTAAACAGGGTAAACAGGAGGAAAATAGAATACTGTGTAATATCTGTAATCTACTTCAAGAGATCATGGCCTCCAGTGAAACCAGGCCCAAAATGTGTCTAATAGCGGCCAAAGGAACACATGGTGGAAGGGAAAGAACACGCTTCCCAATAGTTGCTTCAACTGTGGACCATAGCAGGCCCTCTTCTCGTACCTCTGCTCCATAAATCAATCACAGAACCAGGATTTGATTATACATCTTTATCACTGGGGCAAAAGAGAATCAACCGTATTTATTGTCAAAAACTTGAAGTTGGGATGCGGCCGAGACAGCTTTTAGCTCAAGTGCCCGGTTTGCCAGGACCAATGATCTCCACGATTTGAAATTTATGCTGAGATATTTTAATTCAGACACTTGCTCCAATGTTTGACCATCGATAAACCAACCAAAGTTTCTCCTACCCGACAGCAGCTATTGCCAATTCATAATAAGGACTTTGGATTTTGGAACATTAATATGCAAACCCAGATCCTTAAAATAATGATCAATCACTGTCAAAGATGTTTGCATTCCCACTGCAGTGTAGTCCAGCAGAACTACATAATCTGCATAGAGTGGAACCTAATTTCGGTGGATTTACAACTGGTTTATAGTGATAATTTCGACAACAAAAATGTCGAAAGTCAAAATTTCGAGAAAAAAAAATGTCGAAAAAAAAAGTCTGACTTTTTTTTTCAATGCATTTTTTTTTAAATGGGGGGGTTCCCCCCCAAGCCCCCTTTTTTAATTTTTTTTAATTGTTCCCTTTTTTTTAACTCCCGAACCCCTAAAATAAATATATAATTAAAAAAAACGAAAGTCGACATTTTTTTTTTCGACATTTTTGTCTGTCGACATTTTTTTTTCGAAATTATGACTGGCCACCTTTACAACTGACCTTCAAACGAATATCTGTATGTAGATGTTATAAAATACTAACCAGATATTCAGGGCAACCCCATTCCCTTAACATCTTCCATAGGCGTGAACAATCTATGCAGTGAAATGCCTTTGTGATGTCTAAGAAGGCCACATACAGACTGCGCTTTGATAGAAGCCCTTATTTAGTTAATAACTGAATAAGGAAGCAGTTAAGCGATGTATTGGCACCCTTTATGAAGCCAGATTGATTGATATCGAATTGCCCATAATCCTCCGCCCAGCGCTCCAGGTCACGCAGTAAAAATCTCGAAGATTTTATACGAGGCATCAAGTAGAGAGATAGGGCCTCATTACGAGTCCGGAGGTAACTGCGGCGGTTAAACCGCCTGGTTACCGCCGGACTCGTATTACCATTCCGTCTCCGTGATTCCCGGAATTACCGGGGCATTACAACCCCGGTTTTCCGGGAATCACGGAGGCGGAATGGTGTTAATCCCCATTCCCATCGAGTCCTATGGGACTCGATGGGAATGGAGATCATGGAAACACCGGCAGCATCTCGTAATGGCTGCCGGTGTTTCCTCAGCCGCCTGCAGGCGGGCGGTGTTAAACCCGCCAGGTCAGACCTGGCGGGAACATCACCTCCCGCCTGCAGGAGTTGGGATCAGGCAGTCCGGAAACAACGGTGGCAGCGGGTTTACCGCCACCGTTATTTCCGGACCGCCTGAGTTATAATGAGGCCCATAGTGTGGAAGTTTGCCGGGTCCGCTCTATCTCCCTTTTTAAAGATCACTACGACCATAGCCTCCTTCCAGGTTGACGGAAATACCTGACACATCAGAACTATGCGGAACAAAATCAATAGACCCTCTGCCCATAACCAAGGAGCCATCTTTAAAGTCAAATTAGTTAGGCTGTCCGGGCTCGGAGCATTGGACTTTTTTGCCTTCTTAATTCCCCACACAATATCTTCTTTGTCCATTTTCAGATCCTCCCATGGGGAAAAGCGCAATGATGCTAAGTCGGAAGCCATAGTGGAGGCACATGTTCCCTTAGCGCAGCCATATAAGGTGTTGAAATGTACCTCCCAGGCAGACCCCGAAATTAGCTGTGCTTGCAGTGATATCTGAACCGCTTGACCTCGTATCAACCACCAAAAGTTTGACGAGTCGCTTGAGTTCAATGCAGATAACATACACTCTGCGTCTTTTTGCAAAAGTAGGTACCTGTGACCCCTTAGCCAATTTCAATAAGTCTGAGTTTTTTATTAGCAACGGAGCTGCAGGGCCTCGCTTGTTGCCTTTCCTGATGTTCTGTCTGTTTTCTTTTTCTTAAGCTAACAGCTATGTTATATTTATGGGAAGAAACAGGACATGACGTCCTTTGGTATAACATAGACTGGGGTATTAAACCCTGCATTGTAGTCCAAACATGACCAGGGACTTATCAGTGAAGATTCCCTCCAAGAAGTGTTGTTCTACTTTAATATTAAAGCGATCGGCTATTTTAGGTCGCCATAAAACTGCATGATCACGTGGTCTGATCTCAATAAAGGGTGTAAGGAGTTTAACATGGACCCCCCACCCCCGATTGTTACCCCTACCCATGAGAATCTAAGCTGCGAATGGTCATTCTTCTGGCAATGTTTAATATTCAGACCACGAAAAATAGTCACCATAGAGTGCCAGATAAACACGTAATCTAGTGCTGATCGATGGCTTACGCTAGACCAGGTATATTTAGGCAGAATATCTCCATCTGTTCTACCATTCAGAGGTATTAAATTACATTTGTCTAGAAAAGACCGTAACAATCTGCCCCTAACTCTGGCGTTCTTTGTATATTGCCGGTCATGGGCTTCATTGTACCAGGTACCATCTAGACATTCTGCGTTAATGCCACCCATAATAACCAGATCGTTTTTTTTAGTAGCCCAATGTAATTCAATGCACTTAATGGTTACAGATAAGCAATCAGACAGACATATAGAGGCAGGATTGTAGTAAACATTTAACACAACTAACGAGTTCCAGACAAGATCAGCGACATCACACCAACTTGGTCTAGCGTAAGCCATCGATCAACACTAGATTACTTGGTGTCACCAACTAATCTTAATGCCAGAATATCACCACCCCCAAGTAAGAGTGTTTCAACACTCGAACACAGTGAAATTTGCCAGGCGGTCAGTAGGCCACCAAAAGGTCTTCCCTTTTGCCCTGTCTGGTAAGGCTCATGTAGAATGAGAAACCCATCCACAACTGGGATATCTAACATAAAGGTTTCTTGTAGACAAATAAGGTCAGCCTCATCCCAGAGCAATCAATTACAACAAAGATGGAAAAAACCTTGCGTGTTCCATGACAGCAATCGCATGCCCGAATTTCAATTGGAACCATTTTGCCCCTGTTTATGATCTTCCAGGGAATTAATAACGTGAACCCAATCGTATGAATCTGTGCGCTTTTTGTCAATAGAGGGATCTGCGCCAGTAGAACAGATAGAGGCCACTTTGAACTTAACTAGCAGGAGTTCACAGGGAATTTAATCAAAACCCAGACTAGGGTTTTCACTTTGATTGACAGAGGGCAGTCCTTCACATACGTCAGTTAACAAATATCCCATGTTACATAGCTTCTCTGATTCTGCCATAACCACATTCTTAACCAGATGGCAATGAAAACCCACTTTCATTACGATGTCCCCCCTTCTAAAGGCCACAAAAAATATTCTTGCAATATGCCTAGACGTCAATGAGTATAGAGATGGGATTTCTTTGAACAGGGCCAAAATATATTGGCGATTCAGCAGGTTAACCCTGTTGACCTTAAATGTACGTTTTAGTGAGCAATAGACTAAACTCTTCCCCCAAATTCGTACTGGGCCCCACAAAACCTGGAAGAGGGGGTCATCTCATCAACCGCCCCTATTACTGTGGGCTTGAAGTGTGCTGTTGTTATTGGGCCTTTGGGTTCCCAAGGATCATGGTCTGAATAACTAAATGACACACCCTGCCTTGTGGCTCTAAGCCTCTGTTCTTCCATAGTAATAAAGGGGGGGTCTATCAAGAGCATTCTGGGGCATACAGGCGACAGGTAAAAAATTAGAGGCAGTTATATTTAACACTACTGTGGCCTGCACATTTGCAGCTGACAAAGGTAGGTTAGCTCTCTCACACCTACCCCCACACCCCAAACACAAGGAAACATCCAGCGGTTAATTGACAGTATTTGGTGTCAAACTAGAATCGCTCTCTGCAGAGTCAAAAGAATAAGTAGAAAGCATTGAAAGGTGAACCTCGTTTTCCATCACAATTTTGTCTTTAGGTTTTAGGAAAGCTGTAAATAAGCCGTTTGGCTTATTACCAATTTGCAGCAATTTTGAATTTTTTCGATTGCCAACTAGAACACGTTGCCATGATTGTTTCCCCTTTCCGTGTAGCCGGTGCCTTTGGTTTCCGTGACGGAATAGCCACTTCTCGGCCGTCTTCACGCAGAACCTCAGGAGCCTCGTCTTCAGGGAAAACTTCAGTCTCCGCTTTCACAGACCATAGAAATTGAAGGGAGCCTTTGTTATTTTCGCCTAAAGTGGCAGTCTCAGCAGTGTGCTGATTCACAGCCACAGATTGCAGCATGGATTCCACAACAGACCATAGCCTGAGTAGCTGACACCACAGAGACCCCTCCATGACAACTGTGTACAAGGGAGTCGTTTGAGACGCTCTAGACAGATAATCAGTAATGTGGTATGGCTCACCCTGACCTTTACCCCTATTGACCTTGTAAATTCCGATAGCCATATTAAAACCTTCAATAAAATTAATTTTTGCAGAAAGATCTTTTAGTATAGAGCACACTTCACGCAGTTCATGCAGACTCTGATCATTGCCTCTATCCATTGTATCCAAAATCCTAGAGAGAACTGGAAAGGAGAATGCATCAATTATGGGCTCATCCTGACACAAGGGTTGGCCAGTTCTTGGAGGCAAGAACTGATTATCTTGATTCTGCACGGTACCTGCGCTCTTCAGTGGAGAAGAACATTGAGAAAAGTCAGGACCGGGTTGGTTAAAAAAAAGGCAGACTTTCACTTGATTAGGAGAAAACCCTGAGTCATCACTGTGAGGGGGAGACTAAACACCACTTTCCCGTAGATTTATGTAAATATACTTCCCCCATAATCCTTTGAGGCATCCCCGGGCAAATCTGAGGATCTAATGAGTGTGGCCCCAATGGCAAACAAACCTGTTTAGACAGTTCAAGGGATACTACCGGGGCTAGTATTAAAATGTCTGAAACAAAGTTTGAATCTGCACAGTCCAGCAGGTCCTCTGGGTCCACTTTACTTGGAGAGCATGTAATTACCAGGTGTGCTTCCGTGGTTTTACCATATGTAAGCCCCATTATTGGAATCTTTATAGAGGCTGCTGCCCCCCCCTTGTATTTAAGAGTGGCACTGAGTCTTGTTGTGAGGGCAGGGGGCCAAGGTGGGGCTCCTTTTGATATGTTGTCTGTTAGGTTGATATTAATGCACTTAACCAACCCTAAGAGGCGTTCAAATGACAACAAAGGAGATAAATAGCAGAAATATCACAGATCTCAGTGTGGCTCAAAGGGTTGTGACCCCACAGTCACCACAGCACACAACACAAAGGTTTCCAAAAGAAGTGTAAACAGCTGTGGCTCAAAGGGTCACAGTCACCACAGCACAGAGCTCACAGATCTCAAAAGCTGTATTGACCGCTGAAACTCGAAGGGTAATTGTCACCACGGATACACTTTATATAACCAATTTAAAAGTACTTTTGCTGGTACACGGAATAGCTCCTTCAAGAGAGATCAGGCGAACAATTTTCCAGGTGGTCGGCTAACCGATTACAGCCCTTCAGCCGTGATTTGTTAAGGGACTCTAATCACAAGCCAGAAAGTTGCTATTTTACGTCAGTCCAGTACAGCAATGAAGATGTTGCAAATATGGTCACACTATAGCACTGCCCACTGGAAAGGCTCACACCCACTCTCTCTAGATAGAACTTACTTCAGGGATCTCCGAGAGGATGATGTGAACGCTGGGTACCTGTGTTGTTAACAAAGTGGTTCCACTGCCGCTAATGAGTGCCTACTCCACAAAGAGCCACGGAACACCTACCACTCTGATACACTCCGCATCGCTCCGCTCGGTTCCGTAGTATATGTAGCAGTGTATATAGCAGTCAGCCCCTCCTCCAAAGTTACTAGAAATGGTAGACAGACTCAGTCTTGATAGACACACAGGTCCAGTGTTCCTCGCAGCACCGAACACTCTGCTCTGCAATTGTTTTGAGAAAAAGCTGTAGTGAACCCAAAAGAGGGAGGCTGATATTGGAGAGGGGTCTGAGCCTGGAAGAGGGGGACCCAGGGGTGAAGTCATCACCCAAAGTACATTGGAAAGGAACTTTTTGTTTGTTATTCTGAACACATCAGGTCCTCTGAGGCAAAAGATTTCTTGTAGAAAAGAGACGTAACCACTGAAGGACCTACAGTTCCGTTTTCAGCTATCGAGTGTGCTTTGCTCAAGGGCCTCGCCTTGTCCTGTGCTCCAAATGTGGGGAAGGGAGACCCCGCTACCACATCCTGACTTATTATTTGTAAACACTTCTTTCTTTCTTGTGAACCCTATCCCACAGTCTTTTTGTATTTAGTTGTAAGGATTGGCAATAGATTTTTTAGTATAGGCCTTTTTTTCCTTTAGCAATACGCCACTAGGCCTGCCTTATTATTTGATGGTCGTAGCTTGCTCCCATCTTAGATTTAGGTCTAGATTAGACATTTTTCCAACCTGCATATACAGTTTAATAACCACCCTTGAACTGTGATCACGTGTGTCTGTCTCTTTACTGTTGCCACCATGAGTTCCTTACATATGGTGTCAGGAGTGGGATGTGACACAATTGAAAATAATTGGGGAACCCTACCATTTCTAGCCCTTCCATCGCCACCAAGGAATCAATAGGGTTTGATATCTGTAGCAGTAGGGAAGCTATTATCCCCCCTGGGAAAAGAGGAATGACTCCTACGGACTTGGTTTTGATACGCCCTCTGTGGTGCTACATACAATTGGCCCCAAAATCTGGCCTAGATCCCGACTTCTGGGGAGATGTGAAGGTTCTCTTACAGAATCATGGTGAGATCCCTGTTGAGGTATGTCGCGGAAATCAAATTGCCCAGGGAATTTTGGAAAGTACTCTATCTCCTCAGTTTAAAGAATGTGAACCAGATAAAACAGAGAGAGGTAACTTAGGCTTTGGGGAAGCTGATAAATCTCTTAACATCGAATAAAGGAAGAGAGAAGAGCTCACCATCTATCCTTACCTAGCCTTCGCCCAGCGAAATGATCCAGCTCTCGCTGAAGCTTTTCTACAAGCAATTCTGGAAGAAGGCTTAGAGAAGGGAAGTCCCTTTTTCTTCTTTGTTAAGATGGATTTCTAAACTCTGACCTGGTGGGCAGAAGTTTAGGAGGCCACACTCGGTTTAGTGAAACCACCTTCTGGACAAGCCAGACCAATCTAAGTAGCTTGGCAAGCTGTCAAGACTAAGGGTGAGAGTGATCCGAAGCCCACAATGAGCACATACAGCAACTAACCACAAATTACTCTTAGACCAGTGTGTATTAAAAAAACGATACTTTTATTGTCGGCCGGACCAATAGACACAAGTAACTCTAGCAAATACGTAAACAGTTATCACACAAAATCCTTATACTATGCAACGTATATACTTTACGTTACCTAGTGCACTACAGTGGTAAAATCTAGCCACAACCTATGAAGAGAGGGTTGGATTAACACAGAGCATTAGGCAATTCTTCAGAATTTGTTCCCTAACTTTAGAGTTCAACCCTAAGAAGAGTGGAGCCTTGTGCTCAAAAGTAAAGTTGTGTGTAAAAATGCATGATCGTTTTACCTTTTTAGGGCTACACATGCGTAAAAGTGATAATTTGTGCCGGGGGCCACCGGTAAGTGATACAAGTACTCACGACCCTCGGCGCAGTCCGGACCAAACTTTGCCAGTTTAGTTGAGGCCACTATTAGGTTCGAGTCCTGCAGGTTCACGGCGCTCCGGCTCTCAGCGGCTGCGGTGGAGAACAGTCGCCCATTATAGGATAGTTTCCTTTTCTCAGCTTCCAAAGCAGATATGAAGAAAGTGACGGTGCAACAGGCTTCAGGGCACAGGAGAGCAGAATTGCAAGGGGTGTACAGCGACCGTCATCACCAGGTAGTGATGCATGAATCATAGATGCGGGCAGCGTTACTCACTTTGGGACCCAGAGGAGCTAGGCCTGCGAAATTTGGTCGGAAAATGCACAGGACCGCAGGCAAGAGAACTGCCAAGTCTCGGGGTTGCACTCGAGACAGTGGCAATTCTGCGGTATACTCTGAGGTAGAGCTGGACAGTTCAGCTGATGGCTCAGGAACACTTCTGAAGGGGCTCGGTCGGTGGGTGAGCAGGGGGCACCGGGAGTAGTTGTCCCCACTACTCCATAGGGCCAAAGCGCCTTGGCTGGCCTTCTTGATCGAAGAAGAAAGCATGGGTCTGACGGGACAGCAGAGGGCAAAGGGTGCCAAAACCTCCCAAAGCGTCTCCCGCAGTTTCACAAGTCTGTTTGTTCATGCAGGAGGCTTGGCTCCTTGTGTAGTTTGGTAAGAACGCAGGTAACCGACCTGGTATGGATGCATAGCCCCTTCTCCTATCCAAGATTAGCTTTGCGCCAAAATCGAGGCCTTCCAATCTAAGATCTGCTCTCTTGCAGGTATCCCAGTCCAGGACCAATCATGGTCTACAGTGGTCTGTCATTCAGGCACTCAAGACATCCTGGCACCAGCAGTGTGGATTGGGACCAGACAGTCCCAATCCGCTTCCTGGGCACAACCACGTGACAGGCAGAAGCCTGCGAAAGAGATCGGGTTTCACGGAAGGCTGCATGCCCAAATAAGGAAAACCCGGGTTACTCGACATGGGTCAAGGCAAGGAACAAAATGGCCATGGGACAGAACAAAAGACTTTTTGGCTCAGCCATTTTCGGACCTAGCCACAGTCTTGAACCAAACACGGTAAACGCAGTGTAATTCAGTAAAAAGAAGTAAAACATTATAAAAAGAAAATGCTGCCACCAGTTCATCCCAGGCACACTCGTACAATCACCAAAGCATCCTTTGAGGGTATGTAGGGCCATAAGACAAAAAGTGAACCCAGCGCACGGTACTGGAAGGTACATTGTGCACTGTTAAAAAGTTACCAAGAAATGGCAACATAGCCAAAGACTAAGGGAAACATAGTTTCCCAGTACTGACAGTCTGAAGGGCGTGTCAGTTTCCCCATAACAAGTGAGCAAAAGCCCAGGGGAGTTCAGCTGAAGGCTGGGCTCTACTGGTAAAAGTCAGGATAGGAAAGCCAAACCAAAGCAAAAAGTTTGGGGGGGTCCATAAATGAAGGGGAAAATTGCACATAAATGAAATCTTTACTAACACTCTTAAAACAAGGATTGCTTTATAGAAGAGAGACGTCTACGAAAGGTTTAGTAAAAGCACAGTTGGTAATACCTAAGAGCCACTGAAATGTTGTACTGGAGATCACGCATTCCCATCTTACTTGGGGGGCATTTAAGACAATCTAAAACCCAGGCGTATATTAGTGGGAAGGTCTATTGGCCAGGTATCTACGCCGATATAAAAACCTTCATCCACTGTGCCAAAAGACTAGCACATCCCATTACCTGCCCCTCTGAACCCGTTGCCGATCATAGAAGTCCCTTTTTAAGAATCGGTATGGACATAATTGTACCTCTAGAGACATAGAGATTAGGTAATAAATATGTCCTTGTGATTGTGGATAATGCGACCCGCTATCCCGAGGCAATACCAATGCGTAATAATACCACACATCAGATCCTTAAACACCTTCTACTGTATTTATCCAGGGTCGGCTTTCCCAAGGAAATACTAACAGAACAAGGTTCAAATTTTGAGAATAAGCTTATGGCCAAGGCCAAGATCAACTCCACTTTGTTTGTTTGTTTCTTTATTTATTTATATAGCGCAAAAAAAAAAAACAGGCCCTTAGGCATCAGGCGCATTACTTAGTTACATAGACATTGTATTGCAATTTCATACAAGGATAGATGCAGGGTAAAAAAATATACAGAAATCTACAATTATATACAATGAAAGGTAGCACAGCAAAGTCATTTACAAATGAGGCGGTCATGGGTTGAGATAAGGTAGAGGAATGAAAAGTAGTTATGTGTTTCTTATTCTTTCGAGAGTATCCAAGTTTTAGAATTTTTTCTGAAGAGTTGGAAGGATGATTATGTTCTGAGTGTCAGCGGTAGAGTGTTCCAGAGTTTGAAGCAAGCACAGGGAAACTGAAGCCTCCTGCTTTATGGAGCTTGTACCTAGGGACTTTCAGACAGTGGACTTGTGCCGATCTAGTAGGACGTGACGTGGTGTTGCAGACGAAGTTGTCGGATAGGTATTGTGGTGCTTGATTGCCCAAGCATTTATGAGTGAGAGAGAGGACTTTGTTCTCTATTCTTTGCGGAACCGATAGCCACTGGGTGTTTCGTCTCGGATCCGAGATATGATGAGATCTTGGAACTTTCAAGGCTGCTCTTGGAGCATTATTTTGAATCACTTACAGCTTATTAAGGTTACGTTGACTAGTACCTAGATAGAGAGCGTTGCAATAGTCCATTTTAGATCATACTAGTGCTCTGGCTATAGTTGTGCAATTGGTAGATGATAGAAAGGGTCTGCAGGCATTGATACGCTTACAGGTATAGGCTGTGGATTAGAAGATAGCGTTGATTAGTCTAGTCAGAGTGAGGGCGTAGTCGAGGTAGATTCCTAAAGTTTTGATGTCCTTAGATACATTGATGTTACCGTCTATGCTGAAGGATGTATAGAGTTTGTCAAGCTTGTTAAGTCTAGATTGGGAGCCTCGAAGAGGTAGCTCAGTCTTGTCATTGAGTCAAAGTCTGTGTTTGGCCATCCAGGTTTGGATGATGGAGTAAATGTTGTTAATGACTTTAGAATCTTTGGTGTACTCTCCTGTTAGCTGGATGAGTATTTGGGTGTCATCTGCGTAATTCGTGTAGGTGACACCCAAATGATCTAGTTTGTCAAACAAGGGTTTGGTAAACACATTGTATAATGTTGGTGATACGCAAGAGCCATGAGGGACACCACATGAAACCGGGGCAAATTCAGCGCCAGCCGAGGGTGCGAAGACCCTCATGGAGAGGTTGTTTAAGAAGGACTGAATCTAGGCATTAGCTTTGTTGGAGAAGAGGGCTGTTTATGATAGGTGAGTGCATAGAACTTTGTGGTTTACCAAGTCGAAAGCAGCTGAGAGGTGTAGAAGTAGGAGGGTAAGTTTGCCATTGTCTGTAAGTTTATCCATTTGTGTCTTGAGGTCAATCAGGGCAGTCTCCGTACCATGGTTAGGTCGGAAGCCCGATTGTCTGAGGCCTAGTAGGTCGTGCTTTTCTAAGTGGTTCTGTATCTGTAGGTAAGCTGCTGTGTCCAAGATTTTTAAAAGGAAAGGCACAGTTGTGATAGGTCAATAGTTGGTGGGGATGTTAGGATCTAAGGAGGGTTTTGCAAGAAGGGGCATGACCCAGGAGTCTTTCAGATTGTTTGGAACAATGTTTGATTTGATTGACGCGTTAATTAGAGTGGTGATGAATGGGGCAAGTTGTTTAGCTGTGTCTTTGATTATCGGGGCAGGGCATATGTCACCCTGGCATTTTGAAGGTTTCAAAGTCAAGATTATATCCTTTACCACTTTGATAGAGTAGAGAAATTTAATAGGATGTTGGTGTTTGGTTTTTTATTTAAAGGTGGATTCTGGCTTTCGTCAACGGTTAAACTAGCTTTTTTGGATTCAATTTTAGATTCTAACAATTATATTTTGTCGCGTAGGGCCTTTTGAATGTTTGTGCACCAAGAAATGTGTTTGGTACACGAGTCCGGTAGGAGAGAAGGAGATTCAAGCTCTCTCAAAATGTCAGAGCTCTTTAGTATTAGATTTATCTTTGATAATTTTCTCGTAAATGTTTTTGTTTGTTTGGCTGATGGCTGAGTTGTAGTTATTGGAGGCTATTAATGTCATGACCCATAGAACTTGCCCTTTCTGGAACTCCTGGTCCTTATCGCGCCGGGGCTTCTATTCCTTGTTACTCCCAACATGGCCGCAACAAGCGACTAGCCTCACACCAGCTTTCATGACGCACACGGCACGTCCTATAAATTGGCCACGCCCCCGCGCGTCTCAACGCTATCATTAGGTAGTGACTCGACGTGTGTGTGCTGTTCGGCGAATCGTCTATCCAAGATCCTGGTTCCCTTCCACCTTCCTTCTTCCTTTCCCTCTACTCGACTCCTGGAATCCCCATTCTTAGCGACTGCTACCTACTTCCCTGGACATCCTGGAACAACGGCCTTCCCGGAACTCTGAACGCGCTCTGCAGCCGGACGAGACTCGAGCGAGTCTATACAAGACCCGATCCGTCCACAAGAGGAATCCTCCCGCGGAACAGAGCAAGAAGCGATCCCAGGTGAGACGGGGGGAGATTTATGACAATTATGTAGGTTATCTTGTTAGTCTGATGGGGGATTTTTCCATGAGGATTCGGCCTGTCTTTTGGTCTTGCATAGTGTTTTTAGTTCCGGGGTGAGCCATGAATTGAGATGCAAGCGTGGTTTAGTTTTACATAGCTTTAGGGGTGCAATGGTATTTATGGCTTTGAGCATGGTGGTGTTGTATAAGTCTACTAAGACTGTGGGGTCAGCGTGCGTGGGCAAATAGTCGATGATGGGCTGAAGTAATGGGAGTAATTTATCGACAGTAATGTTTTTGTTGTTTCTTGTGAGTGAGGGTGGTGCATTGGGTGTGACCTGGTGTGAGGAGTTATCTTTACTGATAGAGAATGTTATGAGATGGTGGTCGGTCCATGCGCAGGGTGTGTTGGATAGTATGTTGGTATCGCAGTCCATGTCGACTAATCGATCTAGAGTTCTGCCTTTATTGTGAGTGAGTGTTATAATGTAAAACCTAGCTCGGAGATAGTGATGACAAGAGAGGAAGCTTTATCATCACTAGTGTCCCAGTAGCCTATGTTGAAATTGCCTAAGAATAAGATCTGCAAGTTGGGCTTGGTGTTGTAGGAGAGCAGGAGAGCAATGTCCTCTTCAAAGGAGGACGTCGTCCCAGGGTGTGGGGGGGTCTGCATATGAGGTGCATGGTGAGTGTTTTAGTGTCAGATATGGGTAGTTTGATTGAAAGTAGGTACCCTGATGGGAAAGTTTGGTTGAGTATAGGCCTTAAGTTGAGTGTGGCTTTAGCAATGAATGCAATCCTACCTCCTTTTCCTGAGACTCTGTCCTGGCAATAAATGGCGTATCCATCAGGTATGGCCAGTTTAAGGGTAGGACCTGGATATGTAGAGGTGCACGCTATGTCACAAAATTCCTTATGGTAATCGTTTTTACTTAAGTAATTCTTGGATTCAAGGTGCTCCCAATTAGTAGAGTGCTACCTCTACTCAACAAATGTGAAAATAAATGGTACAATGACAACCTCGTTGGACAAACTGGGGCACAGCATAAGGCAAATCAAGTTTGCTTCAAATTCAACTTAATTTAAAATACTTGCATAAAGTCAATTGACTTTATTTTAAATTTTAAATTAAGTTGAATTTGAAGCAAACTTGATTTGCCTTATGCTGTGCCCCAGTTTGTCCAACGAGGTTGTCGTTGTACCATTTATTTTCACAGTTTAAGGGTAGGTCCTGATGCGGCTTGGAGCCATGTTTCTGTGATGGCAAGGAAATCAAGATTATAGTTGGTTATGATATCTGCTATGTCTGAGGCATGGGCTGGAATAGATCTGGCGTTAAGGCGCACTTGATCTTTGGGGTAGTGGTCTGTGCCTTGACATTGTTGTCTGAAATATTAGTTGGTGATGTAGATGCCAAGGGACTAGACTCAGTGTTTTTGGTAGTTATTTTGTGTTTTAAGTTGATGATTAAGTGGTTGTGGTGTATTCTAGATCCTAGTCTTAAGTTTCTGCTCAATGTTGGACATGGTTGGTTCGGGGTGGGCTTTCTACTAAATAGGTGTATCCATTGTGTGGGTGTGAGCGTGGGCTCGGTTGGCGGCGAAGGATTGATTGGCTTTTTAAAGCGAGCTCGGAGGCAGGGAGTTAAGAATCGTAATTGGGGTATATTGTCAGAGTGAGTGAGAGTTGGTGCCATAGCTACCGTGGTGGTGCTAGGGTGACTGGCGTTATGGCAAGTCGTGTGTGGTGTTCATGTTGGTGATTTTGTAGGCTGTGTTGCATAGATGCAGCAGACTTATGAACGTGGTGAGATGCTGCAAGATGTTAGGTGTTCTATTTGTGACTGGGGATTCTATATTAGGTAGAAGTCAGATGAAGTTCACTGGGTAGTGGTGGTAAGGCCACAATGCAGATCATGTAACCTAATATTCGTCGTCGCTGGCAGCGTTATTAGGGCCGCGTAGACTTGAAGGCGGGACCGCAGTAGGCCAACCGTCTGCAGTTGTTAACAATGTTAGGGCAGTCATAATTAGGGAGCGTGCTTGGCTCGGAGGGGCAGGGCCTGGTCAGTGCACGGCTGTGTCAGCTTAGTATAAGAATACGTGAAGGAGGTTTAGCAATACTGAGGACACGTGTGTGCGAAGACTGTCATGTAGGCAGTGTTGGTATAGGCAACGTGTGACCTGCAGTTCATGGCAGGCAGAGCTAGTAATACAATACTCCTTGTTGCGGGTAATCGCAATGGATTATGCAGTAATTGGCTTTAGGCAACTAGATAGTAGTTGCATGGCAACGTGTTACATACAATTCAGGCAAGCGGAACTGGTTAATACAGGCCTTTGAACAAAAACATTAGGATATGCAATATTTGGCTTTAAGCATCTGGCATTAGTTGTATAGGCAACGTGTTACATACAGTTTTTGGCCGACAAGACCGTGCTGGTATTGTGGTACAGAAATCATTAGCAATGGGCAGTGTAACAGTATTTTGGCTTACAGCAGAGACAGTATATAACGTAGTTTGTAGGAGTAACCAAATAGCCTGAAGTGTTGTATCTATAATAAAGGAAGCTAGTGCGCCTTGAATCAACAGGGGTTCTGATAGTACATTGATGCAGTGGCATAGTCATGCTACCAGTATGAATGTTTAGTATTGACATATGCATAGGCCAGGGCACTTGAGGTCGGGGTGCTAAGTGAAGGTGATCGTTGCACTGCAGCGTGAGCGATACGCTGTGAGCGATGTAGGCAGATGGTAGCAAAATAGTTTTTGGGCAGGTATAGATTTTCTATAACAGGAGTAGTAGAAAGTTGAGGTGACGGGTAGCGGTCGTGTGGTCGCAGGTTACGTGTGAGAAGAACTTCAAAACGTAAGATCAATGGATAGCCTTGCTTACCGTGGTACGAGCCTTGCTCCATGGAAACTGTAAGGTCTGTATAGGATGTTTAGAAGATTTACAGATCTTGAGTTGGGATATGGCGATGCGGACTGGCAGAGTGGCTAGGCCCGCGGCACTGACAGGCACACACAGGCCTGCACCTTAGTAGAGTGCCTTGGAGGGAGGGCCAGCTTACGCCTTCCAGCCGTGCTCTCTCCAGAAAGTAGGTATGTCAAGCCAATGGAAAGCGGGGCTCAACTTGCACGGTTGCTAAACAACCATTAAACAATGGCGGCGGCCCTTTTACATGCTTTCTTGTGTTGCTGCACGGTAACAGGGGCTATGGAATGGCAAAAATCAGCGAAATGGCACCCAAGTGGAGCTGGCCTCTTTTCTTGATTGTGGTAGTGTGGGGCAGTGAGGGCAGGATGCAAATCAGGATGCACTTTCTCATCCGCTTACCCTGCTGCGGTCTGGATGTTGCTGGCCGTCTGGTGTTTCCCTGGGAACATTACCACCTTGTGAACATCTGTGTACCATCTCCAAACCACTGGCTTGGAAGAAAGATTCAATAAGACCCTGATACAAATTTTACAAAAATTGGTAGACAAGGACGTGAAGGACTGGGACCGAATGATCCCGTGGACACTGTTTGCAGTGAGGAAAACCCCCCAGGATTCCACAGGTTTCTCTCCCTTTGAACTGCTTTATGGTCAAGAGAACAGAGATGTCTTGGACATGCTTCGGGAAACCTGGGAAAAACGAGAGGGTGCCCCCATTCCCATCTCAAAAACTGCCACCAGAATGCGAGAACATATGAAATTGGATTGAGATTTAGTTTGTACTCCTATGGAAAAGGCCCAGAACAAACAGAAGTCCATTTATGACAAAAAAGTGAATTTAAGATCATTCTCCCTAGGACAAAAAGTACTGGTCCTCTTACCCACCTCCTATCATCATTTATAGTAAGACTTGGAAGGAACATCTCCTCTATCTTTATACCATCATGAAAGTCCTCAGAAACGCTGGCCTAACTGCTAATCCAGCTAATTGCAGATTGGCACAGTCAGGTGTAAAATACCTTGTCTTCTTCATAGCGAATGGGAATGTACAGCCCCAACATGAGACGGTAAAAGGTGTCTTAGGTACACCAACCCCCAACACCAAAAGAGATCTTAGAGCTTTTCTTGGGTTAATAGGCTATTACCGTAGGTTTATCCCCAACTTTTCAGACAAAACAGCCCGGCTGACAGATAAACTTAAGAATGCCAAACCCCAAAAACTTCAATGGAATGACGAGGATGAGATATGTTATAACACCTTGAAACAGACTATGTGCCAGAACCCAATCCTGAAGGTAGTCAACTTCTCTAAAGGGTTTGTATTACAGACGGATGCCTCCCTTACAGGGTTAGGAGCCGTTCTGTCCCAGGTTTGCGATGGATTGGAGCACCCCATATTATTCACTAGTCGCAAGCTGTTCCCACGTGAAAAAAATCAAGTGGGCCATCCTCCATCTTAGATATTAGCTATTAGGACGAAGGTTCGCACTCGTTACAGATCACTCGCTCTTAGTTTGGATTAGCCAACTCAAAGACTGCCACCCTCGGGTCATGCAATGGTTTCTAGTCCTACAAACCCTATTGTTTCACTGTGGAACACCGAAAAGGAAAAAACCAGGGAATTGTAGATTTTCTTTCCCGGTTCCCCCGTGAAACAAATGTGGCTACATCGCATGGAGGAAGGGTATGTGAGAAACCTCAAGGTGTCTCCCTGACCAGCCGTTGCTTTACATTGTTGCCACTTGCAACCTTGACTTCAACACAGACCGGTCTGGCATCTGTCTCTCTAACTCTACGGCTGTGTTGTTCTCTGTCACTTCTTTGTTTTTGGAGCCAAGGACAATACCACAGCGTCTGCTGCCCGTCTCCATCTTGGTAGGTTACGCGAGAGGACCCTCGGTATCTCTGACACACAATGCAGGATACTTTTTTTTTCTCCAACTTTCTTTATGAAAGCACTTGGCAGTACACAACACAGTAAGAAAAAAAAGGTTTTTACAATGGCAGTAGAGCAAGGGGAGCCAGGGTACTATCACAGGTGTTACACAATTCAGTAGTTCAAACATGAGTAAGCAGGGCAATGGTTCAGCATGGGTACCGTGCCAGGGGGTTCAGTGACAAAGGGGCAGTTCAAATCAATTACGGGCACAGAGCCCCCTCTGCATTTGCTGCTGAGCGCATGAGGTACAGTCTGAGAGGGTTCCAAATGCCTCTTGGTCGCGTTTCGGGGGGCTGCATATTAGCCCACTGCTGTTCCATGTCATTGGCCCATGTCACATCTTTCAGCCAATGATCTCTATTAGAAGCATGAGGGCTTTTCGAACGCAACAGAATACAGCGTTTGGCCACTAGGAGACATAATTGTACACATTTACTGACAGTGCCAGATGGTGAATCAGTTATGTGAAACAGGCAGAGCAGTGGGACAGGGGGGACATCAGTAGCAGACATTTCAGACAGTGTTGCATATACATCCCCCCCCCAAAAGGCTGCAAGCTGCAGGCAATCCCACAGCATATGAAAGTACCCAGCATGAATGTGACTGCAGCACGGGCATGCAGCAGAACCTCTGTTTGAAAACATGCATATTCTGTTTGGAGTATAGTGGTACCTGTGGAACACCTTAAGCTGTATCAGTCGGAAACGGGAGTTGAACGATACCCTCTGGGTCTGTATGCACATGTAAGACCACAGATCATAGGTCAAGTCTAGCTGGAGCAATTCCTCCCATTTAGTACGTGTTTTGCGATGTGCTGCGCCCAAACCTGTTTGAATCAAGCAGTATAGGGCCGACGCTCGGCTGCGACTGTCACCCGCCGTCAGTGCGAATCCCAGCAGTGCATTATTCTCTGGTTTAGTTGGGAAGCAGCCCCATAGTTTCTTACATGCCCTACGCTGCCCTGCATATTACAGCCAGTGAGAGCATGCGCTTGATCCCTGAGATGTCCAAGGTTTGGATGAAATTATTTTTGAGGTGTAGCGACCCTAGTGTGTGGAATCCCAATCATGCAGACGTCGCCCGTGCCCAAGAGCCGGCATGTGGTAAGGATGGGACCACAGTTCGATAGGGGAAAATCCTCATGAAATGGGGAATTAACATCTACCGCCTTACGTATTTTGCGCCAGGCTAGCACCGTAACCCTGGCAGGATCGAAGCAGTAATCATCAGTGAGTGCATCAGGGAAAACCAAAGAGCGCAAATCTCTGTCTCCCACAAGTGTCTTTCTAGCAATACATGGGGGGGGGAGGGGTTATCGCTAAACCAAAGAACTGTGTACTGCGCCTGTACTGCCATTCAGTTTAGCTCAAACATAGGGGCCGTAAACCCCCTCAGCCCCCCCTTCAAATGGTTATGTTAATGTGCCCACTTTAATCGCACCACCCCGCAGTGCCATACACATTTTCAGATCACGTTTTCCAGTTCCTGAAAAAAGGGTAGCTGGGGCCACACTGTTATGTTAAGGAAGAGGTAGAGCAGCTTTGGTAAGACTGACATTTTGAGAAGCACAATTTTGCCTGCTATTGTTATGGGAAGGTGGGCCCAGCTCGTGATTTTAGGTCGCAGCTGGGTCATGTATGCATTGTAATTGCAGTTGTGCAGAGTGGGGCCAGGCCTGGTTACCGTCACACCCATGTAGCGTATAGATGCCGGGGCCCACTGGAACCCTTGTAAGTTCGTGGGAGGAGGAGCAACATCTGTCAAAGGAAAGTGCTTGGATTTGCTACAATTTACTCAGAGCCCTGATATGAAGGATGTCTGCGATAATGGACGCAGATGTTCCTGAGGATTCCGAATGTAGATTACTGCGTCATCAGTATATAGTGAAATAATTTGTGGATCAGTCTCCGTCCGCATCCCGCGGTGCCTATGTTTGAATCTTATTAAGTCTGCTAGAGTTTCGATTATAATGGCAAATATTAAGGGGGACAGAAGGCAGCCTTGGCAGGTGCCGCGGGTGATCACAAACTGTGACGAAAGTAGCCCATTCGTATTAACCCTGGCCACTGGGGCAGTGTAAAGGATACTTAAGGCAGCAAGAAACCTCTTACCGAGCCCGCACTTCATCAATAAAGCGTACATAAATTGCCACGAGACAGAGTCTAACGCCTTTTGAATGTCTAATGTGGCCGTAACCGTGTGGTCCTTACGGTCGATTTGCACCAGTATATTAAATAGGCGCTCGAGGTTAAGAGCTGTGGACCTGCCAGGGATGAATCCAGACTGGTCCGGGTGGACAATGTATTACATAACCGGCAACAACTGGGCAGCCAATACCTTCACGAATATTTTAACATCAGTATTAAGGACAGGGGGCGATATGAAGCGCACTGGTACGCAGGTTTACCCTGTTTCAGCAAGACCGTGATAATTGCCTTGCACGTGGTGACTCAAAGTGATTGAGACTCAATAGACTCAGACCAGACCTGGAGGAGGTATGGGGCGAGGGTCTCCTTGTAGAGCTTGTAGAATTCGACGGTCAAGCCATCGGTAGCTGGGTTCTTCCCAGTCGGTAGGTGTTCGATTGCCTGAGTAATATCGACTAGCGAGATTGGAAAATCTAGTAGGGTCTTGGTATCTTGTGATATTTGACTAAGCAAGAGCGTCTTAAGAAACCGATCAATTGCTCCTCGCGTACATGAATCTTTATTGGTGTCAAGGTCTCAATAGAACCCTGCGAATACCCCATGGACGCGTCCCGGACAAGTGGGATACATCTATTACCACATTCCTGCCGTGCCGCATCAGCAAGCAGTGTGCCGTGCCTATGCTCCTCTGCGTACTTCCTTGCGGCCATCGAAAAATATAACTTCGCTTTCTGCATGGGCCCGAAAGGAGTCTACAGCCTCCTTAATCTGATTAAGTATGTCTGCAGGGTGGTCACCGGTCAATTCCTGTTCCAGTTCACGCAATCTATCTTTGCATTGTGCTATGCTATACCGTATTGTCTTGAAGACACTAAACTGCGCCGACATCGCAATCCCCTGAATATACACCTTAAAGGCTTCCCAGAGCGTATTGGATGAGTGCACCGAGCCTGTATTCTTTAAAAAAAACAAATGTACGTTGTCATCAATAGTGGAGGCAAATGCAGCGTCTTCTAGAGCTAGTGGTTTGAATCGGCCAGTTGCTGCGAGGCCTGTAGAGCGTGGGTAAAGTCAAGGTGATACTAACTGGGGAATGGCCAGGGTAGGTGTGAGGAAGCATGGTGACACCCGTCACCCCTCCGTGCAGTGTGTTAGGAATGATCCACGTGTCGATGCGAGAGAGGGAATCATGGACAATGCAGTAGAAAGAGTACAAGGTATCTACAGTATGCAATGCCTGCCAGGCATCCACAAGCTTGAGGGAGCTCATACCTTCTTTATTAGTGGTGGCGGCTCGAGAGAGGGCTCTATGGGCATGGGTGTATCTGTCCAATACCAGAACAAGGATGGTGTTAAGGTCCCCCCCCCAATCAACTAGGAACCAATGGGTACTGTGCAAGTTTCTGCAGGATATCCGCATAGAACTGGGGGTCGTCCACATTAGGGCCATATATATTTACAAGCAGCATCTCCCTGCTTGCAGGGGATCCATACACCAAGACATACCTTCCCAGTGGGTCTGCTTTCGCATGGTTGCATTGAAACAGGAGGGACCTGTGAATCAGAATAATGACCCCCCATCGACTGTGAGGAGTAGGATGTATAAAATCGGTTCTTACCCCGGTTTTTGGCAAATCCCTTGCAGATCGCTGAGAGGGCATGTGTTTCTTGTAAATATAGCACCTTATGTCTTTCAACATACAAGTTTATTTTCCGTCGTTTAATTGGGTTGCCCAGGCCCCAGACATTCCACCTGACGCAGGTTATGTCTCCCGTTTAGATGTTGGGTGATTAGCATAGATTACCCTCATAACGTGAAGGTCTAGCCACTCCCCCGCTACTAGCCCCCTCCCTCCCTCGTCCTCTCGATGTCTGTATGTGTTGTGTGTGCCATGTGCAATTTTAAGAACCCCAACCCCCCCCTTCCCACATCCCCCCCGCCAACTTGGGACAAGCGATCCCACACATACCACCCCAACTTGTCAACACAACATTGCATGGGGGAGGCCACCGCTCGGACCCGCCGGGCCCCATCGAGGTAACCCATTTATTGTGGACTGGAGTCGGACAAGAAGAAAAGAGCGTGCTTGCATCATTTCCAGGGACACCAACACTAAACCAGAAATGTGGAGCATTTTAACACATAGGTCGCACCACAGAGCGTTCAGGTATGAACGGGTATTCAGGTGTATTTACAGAAACCAATCATAGGGTGCGTTTTAGGAGCTCAGGATGTCGGCAAGGCTTCGTCGAGGAACTTCATAGCCTCGTCGGGCAAAGTGAAAAAGAAGGTCTTACTGTTCCATTCGATTCACAGCTTAGCCGGGTATAGCATTGCATATTTCAAGTTGCCGTCCGGGAGTTGTTTCTTAACCGCCAGGAAGGATTTCCTCCTGCTGGATGGCCACCGAAAAATCAGGATAGATATGTATTCTATTCGAGCACAGCATCAAGTCCCCCGTTCACAGGCCGCCCAGAGGAGCGCATCTCGTTCCCGGTAATTGAGTATGCGGGCAATGATGGGCTGTGGAGGCGTGCCAGGTCAGGGCCAAGGTGCCAGGGACCTTTGAGCAGGAGTGGAAGTCGAGTGGACTCTATCCACTGCTCCAGTGACGCTTCGGTATTGCTCTCAGGAACACCTACGATATGGATATTGTTGCGGCAAGAGCGAGACTCCAGGTCATTGTTCTTCTTTTCCACCTGGAGCACCTGCCTGGACAAAGTAGCAATTTAATTCCTCATTCCATATCATCCTTCATAGTGCCCACGCGCACCTCAGCCTCGGCCAAACACTGGTCGGTCTTGTCAATGCCTGTCTTTATTGAATCAATGGTGCTAGTCATGTCATCGAGCTTGCTGTGCACTTTGGCGAACCCCTCCTGTATGCACGCCATCATGTATTGAGTCTCAGTGGGCTCTGCAGGGAATGCTGCTGCCTCGATAACTGTGGATGGCTCGCCAGTTGTCGAGGGCTTGGAAGCTGACTTGGTATACTGGTTAATGGAGCGTTGATTTTTGCCACTTCCTTTACTCATAATGAACAGAGTCCGGAGCCCCAGCTCATGTGCCGGGGACTTGCCTTAGCACAGGAGTATCACAGGTGAGTTATCGATCACCAGTGTCGTGGGCTCCATCCTTGAGGTTGTGTGCCACCCTGCAGCAGCAATGTACGGAAGGTGAAGTGGGTCTAGGTAAAGTCAAATCACCCACTGAAGGGCAGACGGAGCGGATCCAGCGGTGAAATAAGCCCCAATGCCGCACACAAAGAGGCCATTGTCGAGAGCCAGAGCTGGGCTGCGTGGGCAATATGGGGCAATACAGTGGAGTAGGAGTAGTGACCCGTCCGACGCTCGCCAGGCCGGTATTACTTTGGAGGGCCTGTACAACGTAGCAGGACACGGCCTCAGGGTACTGTGGGTTAATGCAGGCCCAGGAAGAACTTGCGTCCTTCAATTGTCAATTATGATGGTGCAGCGGGCTATCCCACGCTGAGCTAGCTGGATCATGTGGCCTCTTGACCGGCAGCGCCGGTCCAGAGAGGGTGGCGGGGCAAGTTGAAAAGGCTCTGGGAGCAGGAAACATCCCTGAGGAAGTAGGAGCTTGAGCTGAGGTCTCACCACATTCAGCGAGAGAATGGACAGCGCCTTAAGGAATGCCCCCAGTGTTGCTGGTGATGGACTGGGACAGCGCTGCCTTAATGTGGAGTCTCTAGATGAAGCGAGGTCATGAAGCAGATGATGTCCCAATTGCAAGCAAAGGGGTAGAGAGAGCCTGCTGCAGAAATGCTGGCAACCAAGCAGAAAAGAAATCACACCCACCTCTGTTGACTCAAGAGGATCCTCTGTCGCCGCCAGCCTCGCCTACTTTGAAGTCGTGCAGCAGTGTAAGACAGCAGTCGGGCAGGCACAGAGAGGTTGAGCCCTCGTTCACTTTCAGTGATGGTGGCAGTGGGACGCAGCAGTACCGGGCAGTGAAACCTGTGTGGGCACGCCTCTGGGTGCGAAACGAACACTGCAGCAATCAGCCCGGATCCCAGGGTTGGGGGGCCAGGAGATTGGATCAGTGGCTGGGTAGCGGTCAGGCTGCCCAGGCACAATGCCACTGCTGGTGCTCCCCAGGCAGGATGAGGAGGACAGCTCCGGGTATATGGAACAAGTCGCGGGTTTCTGCAAGCCGTCAGCGGGGAGCCGACATGTAACGCGTACTGTCCCTCACACCCAGCGGGGCGCAGGTAACACGTGCCTGGCCAGTGGTCACCAATCCAAGCCGGGAAAGGAACAATAAGCGCCAGAAGCAGTCAGCAGCACAATTCCGCTGCAAGGGTTCTCAGGATAGTTAGAAGCAGGAAGGTTTCAGTTAAAGTTGGCCTCGGCATCCGGAGCTCTAAACAGGAGCCGCCAATTTGGTCACGGTGCAACAGCGCCCCCCATAATGCAGGATTCTTCAGCCTTGTTTCCTGGTCTACATTTTCTGCCTTGAAGATTTCTTGAAAGTAACGGCTTCCTGCCAGAAAGGTCAAGGGTGTTGTTCCTCTCGTGCCTCGCCATCTTTCTCCCCTCGTTCAGCTGCCAACTCGTAACTGCTGTACCTTTGTGTGTTTTACCTCGCTCAGAGTGTGCTCTCATGCTCCGCTTTTTATCCATGTGGGGAAGTGTAATGGAAGTCAGGTGTAAGTGATTATTGATAATTGCGTGACCTCACCTGGCCATAGTATTGGGACATGGCATGTGTTTTCTCCCAGAGCGGGCTGTCTGTGTAAAAGTGTGCAGGACAGGGGGTCGTAGGTTGAATTTCTAAATATCCCATAGAGTAGGATGGGATAAAGTTGTTAATGGCAAGAGAGGGATACCGCATCTCACCATGCAGTGTCCCACTCCCAGAGGACCCCTCACCCAGGTGATCCTCATGCACAGGTCCACCCCCGGGGTCTGGATCCAAAGGCGATGGCCGTGCCCCGGCCATCTGAGAGAGAGAGCAGCGGGGACTAGCGGGTGAGACACCTTCTGGCTACTCACAGGGCCTTGAGGTGGGGCCGGCTCCCCAAAGGACTTGAAGATGAAGACTGTAACCAAACAAGGTTGCGAGACAGCACTGCCTCACAAGTGTGGCGGCGGCGAGATGCCGACTAAGGTGGCGGCCATCTTAGTGTGCAAAAAGTTTAATTCAACATAAGCCCAAGTGGGCCTACCTTGTTTCCCAAAATCCTTTAGGCCAAACATCCATCCCTGGTCAAAAAATACAAATCTCCAAGAAAACCTTTTCCAGTTCTAATTCCGCTCCATATAGGACTGGCATATCATATGGAACCATTGAAAGTGATTTCCCAAGTGATCTGCATCAGTTAACATCAATGGATTCCAATCCCACAAACACCCAAGTACTGGGACAAAGAGTAAGAAGGAAATGATGCAGAGTAGAAGGATCCTCAAGCTCAATGATGCTTGTTGTTTTCAGAATGCACCTGTGCACGGGACATTAAAAGATGGAAAACAAGAGGGTGTTGTTTGGGAGAAGTGCGAGGCGTGTGGAAGCTGGAAGCACGAGCCAAGGGGCTGGCCACAAAGAGGCAGAGGAACGTTACGCGAGCTGGACATGCCAGGAACGAAGGGAAGATTCCTGGGCGTTCGGCTATCGGAGAAAGCAACTTTTTACCTATTGGGACCTGAAGGAAGGCAGTCGTGCGGAAGCAGAGCCGTGAGAGAAACCGGAATGACTTGGAAGCAGTCCAGAGTGCACAGCAGGTGACAAAGCTTTGCTGCGTAAACGTGAATGGGACCAAGATGCCACACATAGCAGGTGAGTCAACCCAAGAAAAGTGGGGACACTGGGGCATTTTGGCGACCGTGCCAAACAGTTTGTAAACATTAAAGCCACAGAATCAAGACAGTAAGACGATTGTTTGCAAACCAAGATGGCATATTGCAAATACGAACAACAGCCTTATGCAAGTGTATGGAATGCAGATATTGGGGGGGAACCCAGAACAAATGTTGAAGCAATCAGAAATACAATTGTGGAAGTAAAAGAAGAACTGTGACCTATGGAAATAAGAAGTCCTGGCAGGCGAGTAAACCAGGCAGCTACAAGTGCATAAGAAGTCCTGGCAGGATAGTATACCGGGCAATTTCAAATCTACAGGAAGTCCCAGTAGACAAATGTGTTTGTTGAACAAAGAAGAAACTTTTGAAAGAAGAAACTACAAGGCTTAGTACCTTCGTAGGTTGCAGGATTGTTGTGGGCCATGAAACGCACACAAAGAACTGTTAGACCAAGAAACATTGGCATAGTGTTGAAGAATCTAGGGGAATGGAATCATCCTCTGGAACCAAGGTTCTTTGCCTTAGAGAACGTTGATGTTGGAGCTGTTCTATTTTTCATTTATGAACTATTTTTACAATCACCAGGTTAAAGACATTTCCCCTGTTTTGCTTTTGACATCCTGACACAGACAGATCCTTAGTTTTAGGTTTTAGGTATGGAAATTCCTCTTAGAGCAGGGTCATAGAGGCCTCTTCCCAACCCGTTTTATATTCATAAGTCTTTAACCAAAAACATGGCAACTTTGTATCTGACTTTCATTTCTGACTCCTTACAGGGAGTAGCACTTTATTTACCGGCTTGGGGACAAAGCAGACGTGTCAAGTGGAAGCCACAAGAGCCGGGGAAATCAAGGGGAAGAAACCGCCAGAAGGAAGCAGATGGAAACGCTTCTCCGGTTGACCACTGGAGAATCCAGGAATGCCAACTAGAGCCGGTTAGTGCACACCCCGAGGCAGCGGGGACCCAGAGGTGTATCGCCGGCTACGCCGAAGGCAAGTAATTGAATAACAAGCAAGTGAGAGAGAAAGAAAGCATTAACTTAATATCAAAAAGGGGATAAAGTTGCAAACAAAATCCTTGCAACCAGATGAAATAGATTGTGTGAACATAAGAGAAAGCAGGACCGGATAATATATTTGGAGGACATATTTACAAACAAATTATGTGTGTAACATTGGGGAATGATAGAGAGCCTGTGTGAATACAAGAAGCCCGGGCAGTAGAGTATACCAGGAGTCCAGGCAGGAGAGTGTACCAGGAACCCAGGCAGGAAAATATACCAGGCAATTATAAGTTTGTTGCGAATACAAGAAGCCCTGGCAGCAGAGTACAACATACACCCATACCTGTGTGCAATAAAGAGGACTAAAACAAGAACTGTGTTTGTTCAAAACAAATCGGTCCTGAGAAGAAACATCAGGACTGAGTAAAGGATTGTGGTGAGTAAAGATAAAGATGTCCTGAGTACAACTCTCGGGACCAGAAAAGGATTGTGTGAACCAGGTGTTCAAAAGAGACATCATTGCAAGATCAGATACGTTTCTTCATCAATATTATTGTGGCCAAGAAAGGCACAAGGAACTGTTGAATCTGAAACTTTAGCGAACCAAGTGGAATCGAGGAGAAGGGAACAACCCTCTGGAGCAAGGACCTTTATTTTTGAAGTACCTTTGTGGTGGAACAATGTATTCTTCTTTTGTGAACACTTTTCTAAACCTTCCAAGATTAAAGACATTTCCTGTTTCACTTTAGAGTTTAGTTTTAGTGTGAGGGTCAAAATATAACTTTGAACACAGGACAGTTTTCTTTGGACATTCTGACACAGACAAATCCTTAGTTTTTGGTTTAGGTTGGGAAATTCCTCTTAGAACAGGTTCAGAGAGGTATTTTCCCCTTTTATTTTCAATAAGTCTTTAACCAAAATCATGGCTAACTTGTCTCCTTCCTGACTCCTCTCAGCTTCAAGATCCTAAATTGTATGCTATACATATATGGCACGATTAGGTAAAAGCCTAATAATTCTGTTTTTTCAAAAGGGTACACTAATTTCAATGTTCAAGCAGAAAGTAACCCACATTAACGACCATCAGAGGCATAATAACTCTTTCCCCAGATTCTCAGTCATTAAGATACATGTGCAGTGCCCATGCTATGGCTAGGTCTGGAATGGAGATGGAAAAAGTAAGAGCACTGAACGAACCCAAGTCATCTAAAGGTTGGCATAATTGTGGCTTATCTAATTTGTTCTTGTCAGGGGGCAAAGGCGATTAAATGAATGGGTAGGGGGTGTTATCCTATTGAGGACAGAAAGTGCAAAGACAAACATCTTCATGTATATGTAAACAGGTGGCCAAAGTCATACCTATGGGCGGAATGTCAATTCTTAGCCAATAAGCCATTTCATTGCCGATGGCTCTGAGATCCAGGTTAAGCATGTCAATTCTTAGCCAATAAGCCATTTCATTGCCGATGGCTCTGAGATCCAGGTTAAATACAAGTTAAGTGTACAGCGACTCCTGGTACTATATTTGCAGAGTTGTGTGAGGAGTCAGGAATGTTAGGCAGACAACATTCGGATGATTTAGCAAAATATCACATTTTATTAAATCATAAGTTTAAACAAACACCTTACTAACCCTACACTGACGAGGATTTGCCTGTCCATCAAAATGTAAGGAAATACTCTAACAACGTATATCTGGCCCTCACACTTAAGCATAAAATACACAAGAAAATATATGGCAATTCACAACAAACATTAACACCAGTATTTCTCAAATGTTCACAGTCTCTCTTTGTAACCTGGGTGAGCTCCTCTTCCCCAGGTTTCAAGTTCAAGTCCAATGTTCAACACAAAGAAACACAGAAATCTGGGTTTACAGCAACAGTTCAGTTATTGGCTCCTTCACTGTGTCACAAGAAAGTTCAATGTTCAACCAATAGAAAGAATTCTGTCTTTCCTTGAGTAATAATTTCCACATCATCAAATGGCATACCCAACCTGGATTACCTAATTAGCAGACAGGGTGGCTACCAGAGAGGCTCGCCCCCTATCTGCGAGACGCTCACTCACATTGAACGGACTGGCGCAGTCAGTCTGCAGCAATACCACAACGCCGGAAACCTCAGGTGAGCTCAACTATTGACACCTAGAGGCTAGTTAGAAGACGACCCGAAGGAGACATTTTCTGAAAGAGCAAGCCGGTGGCTATATGTAGTGTTCAAGGAAGCAGGAGACTGACCAAGAGAAGACATGTTCTGCAATTCTTATTGTTACACAAAAAGAAAATGCCTATCTAGCCCTATTCTAAGGTGGTTCCCCTACCTAACAAAAGAAACTGGGTCAGTTGGGTCAGTCAAGTTCTTAAAACAAACAGTCCTGGTCCAAACCCTGCTATCTCCAACACTACAGCACAATCCCACATAAATATAAGATGCCCTGGGCCCCAAGGGTTATGACTCCCTCCCCTTTAGCAAAATGGGCAGATGAAAAGTCTCAAAACAAAGTTCTGATAAACCTGGGAAGATGACTCCCTCCTCCTAGCAGACTCCTCAGAGAGACAAACGGTGCTCCTTGTGATGAAACAAAAACTTCCCACAGAAAGTGTTCTTGTGTAGAAAACAAAGTTCAATATAAAAGTTCTAAGGCAAACAAACTCAAAGGTCTATGTGGTCCCACCTGGGACAATAAGGATTTTAGTAGTAGTGGATCTTTCTCCAGTCCCCCAAGTATTACCTCCTTGTGATCTACAATACAGTGGGTTTGTTGGTTAGGTTCCTGACCTCACCCAGACTTTACGTCTCTTCAAATACCTTGGTTCAGGGAGTTATTCACCGGCTCTTCCTCAGGTCTCGGAACCATAAGACTTGATAATGTTGTTCTTCTCCATCTTCAACTACTCGACTCTTGTATTATGGAAGCCAAGGCTGTACTGAGACAAAGAAGACTGCAAGAGTGCCTTTGAGTTGTGGTTTGTCTGGGGTGAACTCAAGGTGCCAGGAAGGGGGGTGCTCTCCAGCTTCTTGGTTGGATTGGTTGTAATCAGGCATGTCTGGGGCACGCGTCTTGTTACAATGTGAACAGGATGTTGCTGTCAGCATGCTGCCACTTTATATATCATTTTGGGAGGGCTATCTCGTCTAGGGATGTGGTGATGCTTCCAACACTTAGGGTCCCTTCGTATAGATTTCTGTAATGGAAGGGACCCAGACAGTTATTAGTTAGCAATTTTTAAAGACACTAGTTCAGATGGATGTTTATCCTTTTGAGTTACCCCGTTCCCCTCCAGGCGTTTCAGAGGGAAAAGGAAGAAGATAATCCCTCTAGGGTGTTGTGGAGATTGGCGACCGAAGTGTGTGCTGTCATCTTGGATTTCATCATCAGTAAGTGTTCGGTAGCTTGGCAGTAGTTCTTCTTTTCTTTTGTGTCACCGCTTGCTTTAGTTGTGGTAGGCACCTCTTCCGAGGTCCCAGTTTGACCAAAGTGCTCACTTATTACAACTGTTCACCCGCAGGGTCGGTTGCAGGACCTCGCTTCTCCCGACTTTTGCCTCCTACCCGGACCTCCAGCCTTGGGTATGGTAGTATCGCGGTTCAGCGCGATACCGGTTCTGTGGTATCCTGCTGAACTCCAGGTCCGGTCTGTGGCTCCGGGATAGAGAAGGGAGGGCAGTCTCTCTCTCCCTGCATCCCGGGCCTCTCCTCTCCCAACTGTTGGTCGGTTACCTGCACCCACATATCCCTCTCGGATCGTTTTCCCATCTTCGATGGCCTGGGTTGGCTTACCAAGCCAGGCTCTACTGGTTGTATTTCCCCATTGCTCGTTTTGGCGGGTATTGGCTTGTTTGCCACATTGCAGTCTTGAATCTTTCGATATTTTGTATTAGTCTCTGCTGCTCCTGTTACTCCGACTTCCACTCATCGCCTTCTCCTTCGTCGCTGTCTTCTCTTTCTGTTCAGCTTAAATAGGGAGCTCCGCCCCGGCGAATCATTACGTAATGTAAAAGTTCTCTGGTTACCCCTTTACTTTTCCTCCAATAGTGGTCATTAATAGGAAGGGAAAGACATGCTCACCAAAAAGCATTGTTACATATAAGAAATGATACTGCAAGTTTGTACAACATGGAATGATCAAGTGTAAGACTCAGACACAGTGGCGTTTTCGGTGTGTATCAAAGACTTTTATTATCAAAAGAAAAAGTGGGTTTGGGAAATCCTGCCTATCCCTGACTCTGGGGTTTCCCAACCTCAACACAACTAAGGAACATCTGTGCCAGGATGTCTAAGGCAAAAATAGTTCTCTGTCCCATTTTCAAAATCCTAAGATAACACTCACACACTAAACTCAATATAAAGTGAAATGGGAATGTCTCGTGGCTGAACACTTGCAGCTTCCTTCCAAAGTTTCAAACATAAAGTCTCTAAGATGAAGAAAAGAAAAATAAAGTTCCACCAGAGAAGGGACCTTCCATTCCCCTATGGTTCTTTTGGTTATTCACAATGTCACTTTTGGATATTTCTACAATCCCAACGAGGATGGCTCTTCCCTTGAGTGTTCTCCGTTTCCACAACACTTTCTATTTAATTCACAATTACAAGGGAGATAGGCCTTCCCTTGAGTTTTCTCTTTCTCTTGATTCCACAATCCCAAAGAGAATGGCTGTTCCCTTGATTTTTCTCCGATTCCACAACACTTTACAGTTCTTTCTCTATACCCCTGATGTCCTTTTCAGAAAGGTGTATGGTTCTTCCCTTTTGGTCCACAATTCAAAAAAGGGCAGTCTCTTCCCCTGTTTTCTCTGCAGTTTCTGATGTTCTCTGCCCCGTTTTTCCAATCCCTAGTTTACTCTCCAGCCACGGTTTGATTTAAGCTACTTGGGTGCTAGTCCTAGCTGTATGCCTGGTTTACTCTCCTGCCAGTGCTTTTTTGTCTTTTCAGTTGGGCTCGAGTTCCAGACTCTCAGATTGCCTGGTTTACTCTGCTTTCAGGGCTTTTTGAGTCCTCTCGATATTCAAGTGCAAATCCCAGTTTCACACTCTTCATTAATATTCTTCATTAACCCTCACCGACATCCTCTTTGTCGTTCCTTCGCCAGATCTATGGACTCCTCATATGGTCTCTGTGCTCTGCCCTATCTCCTCCTCTCCCATTAATGGTGGCACTCGCTGGGAAGTTCTCATGGCTTCCTTTGACTCCTCTAAAGTCATCATTAATGGCTACCTAAATGGCACTGTCATGGTCCAAGGCCCTCAGGCCAATCTCCTCTTTGATAGGCGCTTCCCTCGCCTCATCAATTTCCTCTCATCTCCTGCTGTCCCCTCATCTCCCCCCTTGGCTACCTTGCCCTCCCTCTCCTCCTCTGCCCCTCCTAGGGTTCTTTCCCCTCCGCAGGGTGTACCTCTGATCTGTACCCCTCCCCAGAAGGTCTTTAAGGCTGGCAACCTTCTTCATATTACCACTGTCAACTCTCTCTTCTGTCAAACACTCCTCTGACATCTGCCACCTCCTTGAAGAACTAGACCTTGATGTCCTTGGTCTTACTGACAAAAACCAACAGAATATGTCCCCACAGGTTACAGTCTACGGGTGATACGGTATATCAAATACATGTGTACACCTCGTTTTCTCTGAGCAAAGGGAGCAAGAAAATTGCAAAGTCAAGGATCACTACTTACTGGGTGTGCTAGTCAGTATTCCCAGATGGTGTCCTAATTTTGTCTATATGTTTAAAGTGACATCTCATATGTATATGGGGACACAATTAATGCCATTATCTTGATAATTTCACTCAGTTTTGTCATTTGACTGAACATAAGGTCTAACCATAGACTTCAAAATGCTTTTAATCATTTAATACAAAACATTAAAAAAATGTATACAAGAGCCTCAGCAACATTTTGCAAAACATTTAGCAGTACACTTTTAAGGTAGGCTCAACTTCAAACATATTACATATCACAAAAAAGCAAAAATCATCTAAATAGATCACAAACCATAAATGACAATAGTGGTTAAGTGTCGACAAACAAGGCAGAAAAAAACTGCAAAATAAAAAGAAACAAAAAAAGAAAAAAGGCTTTCCATGAGGTAAACAATTTTACTGAGTATCACAGAAGTTGAATTCCTATCCTATAATAAAGGATGTTGTTAAGTATCTCAGTTTAAACCCGACTTCAATTTGGAGAGTCCAAAGATATGTGTTCCAAAATACCATAAAAGTATTCAATTATTGTTCGTTGTAAAAATTGGGGGTAGATGGCTAGTGTAGATTAGTTCATAAGTAGACACTAGCCCACCGTTTTTTACAGTTCTGCTGGGGTCTACGTATGGGGACTAGCCTTCCAAGCACAGGCACAAGGGCCACACCTTGGCGCTGGAAGAGTCAACCAGGCGTGGTCAAGTACGTTTCGGCGTGTTGATCTAAAACAGAAAACGCCTTCCTCAGAACCACAGGTCAGATATGTAAGAATAATTCCCCTAGGAAATGAAAAAGAAAAGAATAAAACACAACCCAGAGGCAACTCATATGTGTGAAAAGGTTAAAAAATTACTTGTTCTCCAATCCTGCCCCAAAGCCACTTAACATTAGGGACTACAAGTAATGAATGAAATAAGATAGACAGTAAAGTGACTGAAAGTTGAAGAAAAAGCACCGAATAAGAATGTGTAATGATTCAACATACACAAAAAGTATGTGCTCCCAGGAGGCAGAGTGAAAGATATCCATCAGTGTGTAAAGTAAATGAATGACCACACTAGATTCTCCTCAGGGAATCATATCCCACATGCAGATAAAGTCGCCTATTTAGAGTAAGGTGGCAGGAGCAGAAAATGACACGGTCGCCATTCAAAAACGATTGTCTTATCATTAGATTGTAAAGGGTGTACTACTGAGCATGAAACATCATCCCCTACCTAGCCTAGCGTGTTACATGGAGAGGGACTTACTTGTGGTCAGGGAACCCAAATGGAAGCCCAAGTCAAAGAAGGTAGCTTTACCTGAACTAGGGCTATGACTAGGGCAAAAGACTGATGTCTCAACCCGAATTCTTCAATGGTAGCGCTGGAGTGTCGACTTGGTGTAAAGCACTGAGCTAAGCTGCAAAAAATGCAGCGTGCACCAAGTCTGAGGGGCTGAAGAAAACAAAAAGAGTTTGCACATGTGTTAGCCTAAACGCCCGAACGCATCAAGAAGGTGCAATATGTCAAGACAGCATCAATTGACAAATAAGGATTGGCTGTACCTTGTGCTGCAGTCATAGGGAGTACCATATTAAAGCTGTATGTCCTCGTCTTTCTTAGCCTCCCAGTGACATCTGCGCGCGCTCACCAATAAAAGCGTCTGCAAAGAGAACACAAGCAAAGCTTTTTAAAGATACAATATCACAATGCTCTGCCTGCCGCTATGGTGGAAGCTCCTGTTATGTGCAAGCCACGAACTAAATGCTTGCAATAAATCAAAGTCACGATACTCTCACCGCTGCTACAAACGGGCTTTCCTATTATGAATGGAACATGGGAGACAAACTTAACATGTTATGCACTGGTACCATCGAATAGATGGAACGCCGACAGAGTATCCATGTCTCGATGGAAACTCAGTCCTAGGTGTGCGGCCTCCATCAAGAAAAGTGCGCCATGGTATGATTAACGGTCAAACATGGAATGGCACCCTGCATGTATCTAGCTCTCCCAAGTAAAGTCAGCAAGTGGCTAATTAAAGTGGCCTGAACAGTGCACGGACCTGCTGGTAGTCATACCAATTTTGTATAAGCTATCACACTGCTTCACTAATGCCACAAAGCTGCATCTTCTAATAGAATGCAGTGACCCAATGGCATTAGGGTGAGAGTACATCAACGTGTATCTGTCTACATCCAGTATGGTTATAATCCCATCATAGTATGGGCTTTATGGTCACACTATAGCCTGTAGCTCTGAAGGGCTAAGTAATGCAGTCCATAATAATGCCTACATAAAGACACAAGACAAGATGTTGAAATAGTGGGCACATGGCCCATGCACCCTAGGAGTGCCGTATTTGAAATCAACAGACTCAGGCCCATGATAGATTGCGGCAAAACACAACAACATGACCGCGGTAAACTGGTGAAATGCTGTAAAAGCCATCTTAGACTGAGGTAAACTCAGTTTACTTGCTGGAGAGATGTAGGCTATGATTATAGCTGTATCTGTGGTGGATACAACATGGTGACACTTTATTCAGGGCAAGCTCACTCGACAGATATATCAACTAGGGAGTGAGTGGTACATATCCATAGGGAACCAATTGGGAATTCATACTATAGGTCCCTAAATTCACGACTGTAGTTGGTAAGTCGGAGCTTCTTCATTAAGGCCTCTTTTTCTATCAAGAGTTCGCAGACGGTGGATCCATCTAGATTCTTTATTATTCAACGCTCTCTGTGGGTTAGAACTGTTTTTGACCATATCAATCACCCACCATTGGATATCCTTGGGGGAATGGCCAAAAGCGACATAGTGGGATACCATTGGTGCTTGATGGTTCTTGCATCTAATCCTGGATCGATGTTCATTGATTCTCGTGTGGACTGGTCTCGTGGTCTGCCCCACATATCTCAGTCCACATGGACACTGGATACAGTATATCACATTAGCTGTTTTGCAATCAGATTAAAAGCGTATATCCCATGTTCTATCTTCAATTTTGAAGTTGGACATTTTCTTAGTGAATTTACAGGCACGGCAGTTTCCACAAGGGAAATGGCCTAACAATGGTCGAAGAGTTCTGTGGCTTGGGTTAGGAGTGCAATGGCTTGTAGAGTGCACCAGTTTGTCTCTCAGGTTTCTCGATCTTTTAAAGGCAAACAGAGGTTTGCTTTTATCTGGGATACAAATGCTCACCATCGGCCAGTACTTCAGAAGTGTCTTCTTGATCGCAAATGATTGTGTGCTGTAGGTTGTGACACATGTTATACGATTCTGGGTTTGACTTCTCAGACTAGGTTCCAGCAGATTTTCCCTGGGGGTAAATCTCGCTCTTTTAAGGGTGTGAGATATCAATTTCTTGGGGTAGCCTCGTTCTTTCAGATCACTGGCTAATTTGTTGGTGTGTAGATAGTAATCAGCAATCTCTGTGCAATTTCTTTTTAGTCTGAGAAATTGACTAAACAACAAGTTCTCTTTTAGAGATCTTGGGTGGAAGCTCTTAAAGTGCAGAAAAGTATTTCTATCAGTTGTTTGTTTGTGCCAAGAGCAAGCGAGATGTCCCACTTTGACTTGGATGCACAGGTCCAGAAAGTTAATTGACGTTTTAGAGTGTTCCATTGTGAACTTAATGGTGTTGTGTTGGTGGTTCAGGTAAACAAAGAATTCCTGTAGGGACTCGATGTTCCCCCGCCATAAGAAGATCACGTCATCAATGTATCTGAACCACTTTCTAATGTGTGGTTTGTAGATGTTATTTTCTGAGAGGACATATCTCGTCTCAAAAGCTGGCATAAACAGAATCGCAAGACTGGGAGCAAAAGCTGCTCCCATCGCCGTGCCTCTTGTTTGCAAGTAAAACTGTCCAGAGTTGAGGAAAAAATTCCTTTGTAGTGCGATGGTCTTACTGAGACATGGTTCACGGCCAGCTCTGTCACGTGCTTTGACACTCTCCTCCCTGATGGCTACAAGATCCTCTCAGCACCCAGATCCTCTCGGTCCGGTGGGGGGTTAGCCCTGATCTTTTCTGAGTGGATTCCTGCCTCTATCATTCCCACTCAGACCTACTCCTCTTTTGAATGCCTTGTCTGCAGGCTTTCTCTCTCGCCTACCCATTCTCTTACCAGGGTCGGACTGGGACAAGAAATAGGCCCGGTCACCCAAAAAAAAGTGGCCCACCCCTCGCTTCAAAAAAGTGGCCCACCCCTCGCCTCATGACCCTTGACCTCTGATGGCATCACCGGAAGTGATGTCATTTGACCCCACCCCAAAGTGACATCCCGGGAAGTTATGAAACACGACCTTTCACCACTTGATAAAACAGGAAGTGGCATCAAATAGCATTGTTCCTAAGTATACTAAATTACTGTGAATCCAAGCAGCCGTCCAAGGCCAAATGATATGTTATAGTATAGCACTTAAGCTTAAGCTTTTTTTTATAGAACAAATATGCATACAATATCACCCAACCTGTGTTGGTACTCATTTATTGACCTAAGAAGGATGAAAGACATTTTGAAAAAAAAGAAAATAAAATGTGGGAAAAAAAATCCTTATTTTTTTTACATTTTATTTTCTTCCAAACCAGCCCAGGCATGGCCAGAAACTAGCCCCCACACCCTAGGGACGATTTCGGCCCAGCCACAAGCCGAAAGGCCGAGGGGCCAATCCGACCCCGTCTGTTACTGTGGTTACCATCTACCGGCCTCCTGGTCAAATCACCTAATTTCTCTGAGTGGGCAGACCTCTTCTCTGCCCTCCTGGCCTCTACCACTCAACTCCTCTTCCTCGGTGACCTCAATATACATTTAGACTCTGCTTGCTCCTCCTCTGTACTCTTCCGTGACCTCTGCGACTCCCTCTCCCTGTCCATCCTCCCCTCTGGCCCGACTCACTCTGCAGGGGACACACTCAATGTCTTGATCTCCTCTGACCTCCCCCTCTCCATCCCTCTGACCACTCCTCTCTCCTGGAGCGATCACTCCCTCCTCCCCTCTCTCTCCCTCTCTTCCCCCCAAGCCAAGCCTACCCCAACACTGCCAACTACCTTCTTGGACATCCGGCCCATGAAGCGTGTGTCAGTTGAGGTTTTTGCCTCCACTTTCTCCCCCCCCGCCCCTCCACCTTTGGCTGTCTCACATCCTGACACAGCCTTGTCTCTGCTCTACTCTTCAATTTCTGATACACTTGATGCTTTTTCCCCTGTCATTTGGATCTGTTTGAAGTCCAAAGCCAAGTGCAATTCCTGGTATGACTCTGGCCTAGCTACACTTACACGTAAGTGTAGGGCGCCTGAGAGGAAATGGAGGACTTCCTGTTCATCCTCTGACAAACTGGCCTGTTGCCTGCTACAAAGGCAATACCGACTCTCTGTCCTCACCAAGAAGAGAGTCCACATTCAAGCTCGTGTCTCTGCGGCATCTAACAACTCGGCCAAACTCTTTAAAATCTGCAAGGAGCTGGCCAACCCTGTTGCAGTCTGTACCCCTCCTGTTGCCTCCCAGGCTCTCCGCAATGCCCTTGCCTCTCACTTCATTTAAAAAACCCAGGACATCCTGTCCACCCTCTCCACCCACACCCCTCCCCTCCCCTCTCCATCTGTGCTTGCTAACCCTCCTTTAGCCACCCCCCCCCCACCATCCTTCTCATCCTTTCCTCTTTTCTCCCCTGACGAGGTCGCTAGACAAGTCCGATCTATGAAAGCCTCATTAAAACAGGTTCATCCATGTTCCTCTAAAACCATCAAGGACCACATTGACACCCTCGCTCCGGCCCTTGCTGATTTTTGCAACCACTCCTTTGCGTCAGGATCCTTCCCCTCCCCTCTGAAGCACTCCTTTGTGCATCCTCTTCTCAAGAAACCCACAGCTGATCTTTCCTGTCCAGCTAACTATTGCCCAATTTCCATTGCTCCCTTTCTGGGCAAACTCCTGGTAAAGTTGCCCATCTCTCAGCTTAACCTTCATTCCAATTCTGTTGGCTGTCTCCATGACCACCAGTCTGGCTTCAGAGCTGCCAGAAGCACGGAAAGTGCTCTCCTGAACATCCGTGAATATCTGCTCTCCAACCTTGACTCTAAAATTCCCTCTGTCCTCATCCTCCTCGATCTCTCCTCTGCCTTCGACACAGTCAACCATGCCATCCTTCTCCACCGTCTCCGTGAAAACTTGGGTATGACGGATCAGGCTCTGGCCTGGCTGACCTCTTGACTCTCAGATCGACCCTCCCAGGTCCAACTTGGGTCCTTTCATCTATCTTCCTCTCTACCTGTGGTGTTCCCCAGGGTTCTAACCTCTCGCCCTGGCTTTTCAACCAATACCTGGCAACTCTAGCCCACTGCATTGCCACTTTCTGCTCAAATTTCCAGTGCTACGCTGACGACACTTAACTCATTTTCAGGTTGCCCTCTGTCACCTCCTCTCCCATCTCTGATTGCCTAACTGCCATTCAAGATTGGTGTGCCGCCAATGATCTTTGTCTGTGTTAGGGAGAATTCTCTCTTTAGGCTGAATTTCCTAACCTAGTGAGTCCCCCAGAAGCTTTGCTGGATTTCTGGAGGTTTTATTTTCTTCTGCCAAGAGTGAGACTCTTTTTCTCCCACTCTTGGACATGATTTATGGTGTTCCTTTGACTGTTAATGTGTTTTATGGGCTATGGGGTCCTTTACTCCATAGGGTCTCATGTGTTTTTACTATGTGTGTTACACAGCACCCTCCGTGCAGTGACACAGGGGTGTCATAGTGACACCCCAACATAGACTCCATACCCTGGGACTGACTACTGTCTCCGAGGGCATGTAAAGTCACCATTGGCTTTACTAGTCCCAGATTATTAACAGAAACCGGTACAAACCATCATATTGTGGACATACTGGTCGGGGCAATTTGATTGCCCCGGGTTCTGTTAGTCGAGGGGGCACGTCTCCGTCCCCCCTGATCGAGTTTTGGCTGGTGGCAGTGAATACTACTTTTTATATTCAACCGCGAATATATCCCTTGGGATTTTCCCATTGTTCGAGGCTACCAACTTTAATTATTTAATTCTCATAGCCTCGAACATACCGCCGGTTTATTTATTTAATATTAATTCGCCGGTTGGTATTTTTTGCCAGGACTCGATTCTAAAATGGCGTTTGTGTTCTCTTCTGTGACTCCAACCCAAGTCGAGCCCTTTGTTCCACTTTTTGGCGGGCTTCTCCACAGAAGCCCCCAAAAGTGGTGCCACTCTGTCTGGTTACCACAGGGGGCGTGGGAGGGGGTTTAGGCACCCTGGACTGAGTTACCTTAGTAACTCAAGTCGCACCCTTGTGTGATTGGCCCAAGTGGTGAGCCGGCCGGCTCACCACTTTGCATGTTTGATTGACAGCTAGGCTGAGTGAATGGGGGTGTGCAGCATAAAAGCAGGGCTTTGGGGACTGGAACTTCAGAAGTTGCCACAGGACCTGAGAATCTGACGAGGGAGAAGCTGAGCCGACCTACCACGACAACACCACCGGTGGAGCCCTGCGGAACCGACTCACCACTTCCCAACGACAGAGAAGATCTCCCGACTGGAGAGGCTTCTTCCCCTGACTGGTGGGCACAACCAGTTTACCTTCTTCTCTTCGCATGCCAGGCCGTCTTGTGGGCGAATTGCCCGTGCCAAGCACCCCGGCAACCGGATAGCCACTTAACACTGGACCGCGTATAAAAGGACCGCTCCTTTTACCTGAGGACTCCGCGGCTAGTTTCTTCCCTGCCAGTGCAACGGACTCCTGTCTTCCTCCTCGACGAGATCCTCTCTTCCCCCAGACGAAGCACCGACTTGCATCCGCTGCCAGGAACAACTGCCCCCGCTGGAGTATTCTCACCACTTTAAGGTACCGTGTCCGGCAGGCCTCCCTTTCTAAAGATTGCTACAAGGTAATAATAATCTCTTAACGTTCTGGACTGGGTTGGCCGCCTTGAACTTCTAACGGGTCCCTTTCTTTTGGTCCAACTCTTTTTTGAACCTTTGCAAGACTCTTGTGCACTTCAACCGTGTGACCTTGGACACATTTCGCTCTGATCCTCTTAAAGTGGATTCGGCCTTCTGAACTCTAACTTCACGGTTTTACTTGCCTCCCTCTCTTGTTTTGTTCTTATGAAAAGGGTTGGGATCTGTTTCATATTATACTCTGCTTTTCTCTCCCTTTTAAAACAAATTATTAGAGTGCCATCTGCGTTAAGCGCTCACCGCTGTCTGAAAATAAGTGGGGCTTTACTTAAGACTTGTCTAAAATTCTTCTAAGGGAATGTATATGTCATGCCGCCGAGTTCCTGGCGTCTATGGAGCCGCTGGCGACGCGGAACTTAATCCCGTCCGCCAGCAGCTTTCTGTCACGCCCCCTATTTTCTGGTTTCACTTTCCTTCTGTTCTCATTGGTTGAGCGCTCCGCGGCCCAGTGTTTTAACCAGCCCCTTCCGGGTCACGGACGTGTCGCAACGCTTCTGTTTTCGTCCCGTTAGCCCTGAGTTGCTTGCTCGCTGTTGCTCTCTACCTTGGTTACTCGTTTTCCGCTGGTTGGGTCCTCGCGCCCAGTCCGGCTCCCTCTCTGTTCATCCTTCGTTCCTCCGTTGTTTCTGCCTGCCCTTCTCTCGCTCCCTTGGCTTTGCTTCACTCGCCCGCCTCCTCTGCCCTCCTTCCAACTTGCTTACCCTCCCTCCTTCCCATCTTCACTTACCGCTTTTCTTTCTCTTGACTGTTCCGCTTGCTCCGTCCTTCTGTATCCTTCTTCCTCTCGCTCTGCTCCGTCCCTTCCGTGTACCAGTTCCCTGCTTTGTCCATTGGATTTGCTCTCGCCTACCTCTCGGATAAGTTTGCTGTGACCTTCCCGTGTACCAGTCTCCTGCCTGTTCCCCCGGACTGCCTTTGCTTACTGTTTTGTTACCTCCACTTCTAGCCTCCCTTGTACCAGTTCCTCGGACCGCTTACTGGACTGCCTGTGTCCCTGGGGGGTTCACTCCCATGTGTTGCCTCCAGACACTTTCTACCAGCTCTCACCCTTCAAGGATTTCTGGTTCCACTCCTCCAAAGCCCCCGGCGATAGCACAGGGTTTTTTTGTGCCTAAGGGCTTTTTCCCCTCCTGGTCATTCCCGGGGGAGGGGCCCCTTGGTCTCGCTTCCTGGGGGGCACGGTGGCTTCCTCCCGGGGTCCTCCCTATCTACATAAAAAAAAGGTGCGATCACGAAGAAAGGAAAAGAAGGGTTCTTGGAAGGAAGAAGGTGAGGAGTCGGGGGAGATCTCGGAATCTACACTGTCGGACGAAGATATCACCGACCCCGGTGACAGTTTGCAACGCCCAAAAGAGATGGCCACCCCACAGCAGGTACAAGAACTCGTAGCCGCTGTACAAAGTCTAAATTTGGAGATGCAAAACCTTAAGACAGCTAACGCCACCCTACAACAGCGTCTGACGGTTAGGGAAAGACCTTCAACCGATTTACCTCCACTTCCATTAGTATCAGGGAAGTTCGATGGTTCCCCTAAAAGGGTTAAGGAGTTCCTGGACGCCTGCAATCTTCATTTTTCCTTTTGCCCTCAGACCTTTGCCTCAGACCACGCCAAGGTGGGGTTCATGATCACCCACATGACCGGGAATGCCCTGGCTTGGGCTACCCCTCTTGTAAACCAGCCAGACCCGGTTTTACAGGACTACAATGCCTTTAAGGCTCTGATTCAACAAACCTTTTTGCGAACAGGGAGTACCTTCTTGGCCTCGGAGGACCTCCTAGACATCCGTCAGGGGAATTCTGATCTCCTGACATACATCACCGCTTTCAAACAGGTGGCAGCTGAGGCAGGTTGGCAGGAACAGGCCCAGTATGCCATATTTCGGCGAGGTTTAAGGGAGGAATTGAAGGACAATCTAGCCCGGATAGAAAGACCGGTGTCTTTTGCCGAACTCCTGACAGCTGCCCTCCGAATTGACTTCAGGATGACAGAAAGACGTCAAGAAAAGAAGACCAGGTTAACTGTACCCCCTCTCTTGGAGACTCACTCACCCGCATCAGTGCCCTTCCAACGGACCGCTAAGGAAGAACCTATGCAGATCGGAACCACCAGAGCCCCACTCACACCTGAAGAAAGGAAACGGCGCAGGGAGAGCTCCCTGTGTATGTACTGTGGGTCTTCCTCACATCTGCTAAGAGATTGTCCGGAAGTACCGCCCAGAAGGTCAGGAAACGCTCGCCCTCGGTAAACATTGGGACGCATTACCGAGGGGCTGCTCTTAGTCCCTACGCTCCTCTTTCTGTATCTTCCACAGAAACGTCTGAAGACTCCCGGTTGATGGTGCTCACAGTTTCTCTCAGAGTGGGCACCAAGGAAGTAACCACTTTAGCTCTACTCGACTGTGGAGCAGCAGGGAACTTCATGGATACCCATTGGGCACAACGACATGGAGTGAAAAGGATAGCCAAACGAGAAGATCAAAAGTTGGAAGGGTTGATGGCGAACCTTTGAGCTCGGCTTTGATCACTCACACCACAGAAACACTCACTTTGTCCATCCAACAACATATCGAAAGCATCACATTCGATATCATCAGGGCTGCTCACCTCCCCATAATCCTGGGTATCTGTTGGCTACGCAGACACAACCCCAGTATTGACTGGTCTAGAAACTTACTTAGTTTTCAGTCCTCACTATGCAAATCGGAATGCTTGCCAGAACCAAGATTCGAGACCGTCAAGACCACAAATAGCTGCGAGGTCAGAACAGTACACTGTCTCCCACACTACCTGAAGGAGTTCAACGAGGTAGCAACTGAAAAGATACCCGTCGAGCTCCCTCCGCACCAGCCTGAAGACTGTTGCATAGATCTTACCCCAGGAGCACTGGTACCCTTTGGTAGGATGTTTTCACTGTCTTTGGAAGAGAAACAATACCTCCACAAGTATTTGGACAGCAACATGGAAAATGGGCTCATAAGGCCTTCAAAGTCCCCCGCAGGGGCATCCTTGTTCTTCATCTCTAAAAAAGATTCAAGGAGTTGAGGCTGTGTATAGATTATCGCGGTCTAAACAAGGTCACCATAAAAGACCGATATCCTACAAGCTGTACAGGCTGCCACAATCTTCACCAAACTCGACCTGAGGAATGCTTATCACCTACTCCGGGTGCAGAAAGGAGATGAATGGAAGACAGCATTCCGGACTCCTTTTGGACTTTTCGAGTACCAGGTAATGCCGTTTGGGTTGGTAAACGCCCCGTCGGTATTCCAACGGTTTATGGACAGACTATTCTCCGATCGCCTGTGCCAAACCACTTTGGTATACTTAGATGACATTCTGATCTACTCCCGCACTCCTGAAGACCATGTGGAACACGTCAGGGAAGTATTCCGAAGGCTCCGGAGAAATCATTTGTCTGTTAAACTCGCCAAATGTGTATTTTCAGCCTCCTCCATTCCTTATCTAGGATACATACTGTCCGACCACGGTATCTCCATGGATCCACACAAAGTGTCTTCCATCATTGAATGGCCTTCACTAACTCAGTCAAAGAGATACATAAATTCCTGGGGTTAGCAAACTTCTACCGGAGATTTATCCCTAATTTCTCTCAAAAGATACTACCCATCACCTCTCTTTTAAAGAAGTCTGCAACTCCATTCAAATGGTCAGCAGAGGCGGAAGACAGTTTTGGGAATCTTAAGGAAGCCTTCTGTTCTGCACCCATCCTACAACAACCAAACCAACATCTGCCCTTCATTCTAGAGACGGACGCTTCATCAGCCGCAATAGGGGCTGTGCTTCTTCAAGAAATCCAGGGTACAGAACATCCGGTGGCTTATTTCTCAAAGACCCTAAACACCAGTGAAAGGAACTACTCGGTCATAGAGCGAGAGCTGTTAGCCATGAAGACGGCTTGTGTAGAATGGCGCCATCTGCTTCAAGGAGGAAGGTTCCCGTTCACCATTCGGACCGATCACAAGAACTTGCAGGTTCTCAAACAGTTTGAGTGCTACAACTCTCGACAGGCCCGATGGGCTCACTTCTTCGCTCAATTTGAATTCCACATAACCTACATCCCCGGCAAGATGAATGTTGTAGCCGATTCTCTCTCCCGCCGGTGTGATTACATGCCAGAGACAGATACGCCTCTTGAAGAGATGTTTCCCCAGTCCAGGACTATCGGAGTTGTTTCTAAGTTCCTTAAGCAGGTACAGGAGGACTCTGGAGGTCGCTTTGAGGTGGAAAGACATTCTAAGGATCTGGCCTATGAAATCAGGAACAGCCTTTACCTTGTCAGAGGAAAACTTTATCTACCCACACCGGCTTTCCGCAAGATGGCACTTACCTGGTGTCATGACTCCAAACTTGCAGGACACAGGGGTGTGGCTGGCACTCTCAAATACCTTCAAAGACATTTCTACTGGCCTACGATGAGAAGGGATGTAGATCGGTATGTTCAGTCATGTATCGTCTGTCTGCGGAGTAAGTCATCCCGTCAACGACCAATCGGTCTACTGGAACCCAGTGCTGTACCAAAGGGTCCTTGGAGCACTATTTCTATGGATTTTATAGTGGATTTGCCCCGTCTCAAGAATGCACCTGTGTCATGGTGGTAGTGGATTCATTTACCAAATTGGCTCACTTCTCCCCATTGCCTGGTGTTCCCACTGCAGCCAAGATGGCGGAAGTGTTTCTCCAAGACATATTCCGGTTACACGGTATGCCTAACAAAATAATTTCAGACCGGGGTAGTCAGTACACCTCCCAGTTCTGGAAGGCACTGTGTGTCAGACTAGGTATCGAAAGAGCTCTCACCTCTGGATTCCATCCGCAATCCAATGGGCAAACCGAACGCCTGAACGGAACCCTGGAACAGTACTTATGGTGCTTCATCAACTCCCAACAGGACAACTGGTGCACGCTACTCCCTCTAGCAGAATTCTCCTACAATAACTCCACACATACCGCTCTGGGGTTTAGTCCTTTTTTCGGTACTTATGGTTTTCATCCTCGCTCCATTCTTCCTGTCTCTGGCCTCTCTACTAGTTTACCATCGGTAGATTCTTCCCTCTCCCTCCTTAGAGAGATACACAAGAAGGTAGAGGAAGGCCTTAAGTCAGCCCAAGCTCAGTATTGCATTCAAGCCAACAAACACCAAAGACCTGTACCAGGATGTGATGTGGGTACCAGGGTCATGCTCTCCACTAGGTACTTACCTTGTTGGGTCCATCCCTCCAAGCTATCTCCCAAGTACCTAGGGCCATACGAGATCATACAGAAGATCAACCCTGTGGCTTTTCGCTTGAAATTACCCAACAACCTCAAAAGGGTCCACCCTGTTTTCCATGCCTCTCAACTCAAGTCCTTTCATGCTGACACTTGGGCACGTCAGGTTAGACAGGCCCCGATTCCTCAGGGTTCTACTCGGGCGGAATATGAGGTCGCCCAACTCTGTGACTCCAGGTATCATAGAGGCAGGCTGGAATATTTGGTTAAATGGAAGGGCTACCCTTCATCGGAAAACTCTTGGGAACGCATCACACACATAAATGCTCCTGTCTTACTTCGCAAGTACCACTTCTTTCATCCAGGGAAACCAGGGGGAGGATCTTATAGGAGGGGGCATACTGTCATGCCGCCGAGTTCCTGGCGTCTATGGAGCCGCTGGCGATCCGGAACTTAGTCCCGTCCGCCAGCAGCTTTCTGTTACGCCCCCTATTTTCTGGTTTCACTTTCCTTCTGTTCTCATTGGTTGAGCGCTCCGCAGCCCGGTGTTTTAACCAGCCACTTCCGGGTCACGGACGCGTCGCAACGCTTCCGGTTTCGTCCCGTTAGCCCTGAGTTGCTTGCTCGCTGTTGCTCTCTACCTTGGTTAACTCGTTTTCCGCCGGTTGGGTCCTCGTGCCCAGTCCGGCTCCCTCTGTTCATCCGTCGTTCCTCCGCTGTTTCTGCCTGCCCTTCTCTCGCTCCCTTGGCTTTGCTTCACTCGCCCGCCTCCACTGCCCTCCTTCCAACTTGCTTACCCTCCCTCCTTCCCATCTTCACTTACTGCTTTTCTTGCTCTTGACTGTTCCGCTTGCTCCGTCCTTCTGTATCCTTCTTCCTCTCGCTCTGCTCCATCCCTTCCGTGTGCCAGTTCCCTGCTTTGTCCATTGGATTTGCTCTCGCCTACCTCTCGGATAAGTTTGCTGTGACCTTCCCGTGTACCAGTCTCCTGCCTGTTCCCCCGGACTGCCTTTGCTTACTGTTTTGTTACCTCTACTTCTACCCTCCCGTGTACAAGTTCCTCGGACCACTTACTGGACTGCCTGTGTCCCTGGGGGGTTCACTCCCACGTGTTGCCTCCAGACACTTTCTACCAGCTCTCACCCTTCAAGGATTCCTGGTTCCACTCCTCCAAAGCACCCGGCGATAGCACAGGGGTTTTTTGTGCCTAAGGGCTTTTTCCCCTACTGGTCGTTCCCGGGGGAGGGGCCCCTTGGTCTCCCTTCTTGGGGGGCACGGTGGCTTCCTCCCGGGGTCGTCCCTATCTACATAAAAAAAGGTGCATTCACGAAGAAAGGAAAAGAAGGGTTCTTGGAAGGAAGAAGAAGGTGAGGAGTCGGGGGAGGGGGAGATCTCGGAAACTACACTGTCGGACGAAGATATCACCGACCCCGGTGACAGTATATCTTTTAATGACCGTGTTTTTGAATTGCTTACTATTAGTGCCTGTGTGTTTTTCTAGATGTGGTTTTAAATAAATAATTATATCTCTTTTACACCAAGCTCTGGTCAGTGTTTACTTGTTCTGCTGTGCTCTTCTGACCTATTGGGAATACTCTGTATACTGCCCAACTGTTCTTGAGGGAAGTCTGACTGCTCAGCCACAGCTACCAAGTGAATCTGTGTGGTACAGACTGCTACCAAGTGGGTTTACTGCCAAACACCTGTAGTCTTAAATCTTTTGCAGTGTTCCCAGAGGGAACTGCACAGGTTTCTGCCTAACAGTCTGAATGCCAGCAAGACGGAGATCCTCCCCATCGGCACACCTTCACCATCCTTTCCCCTCCCTCTCTGACCGGTCTCCCTTGGCCCTCCTCCTACCCCCACCTGTGAGGTTAAGAACCTCGGGGTCATCTTTGACTCCACCCTTTCCTTCTCTGCCCACATCTCTAAGGTCTCTAAAAAGTCAAATTTCCTACTGCACCTCCTCAGAGGTACTCTGCCTTTCCTCTCCTTGCCCCAGAAGCTCATGGTATCCCAAGCTCTGGTTCTCTCTAGCTTGGACTATTGTAACAGCCTCTTTCTAAATCTACCTGCCTCTGCTCTCCGCCCTCTGCAACTAATCCAGAACAGGACTGCGAGACTAGTCCTTGGCCTCAAGCCCTGGGATCTTATCTCTCCAGCTCTGAAATCTCACCATTGGCTCAGAGTGGATGCAAGGATTACATTCAAAATCCTCTGCATTATCCACAAGGCTTTCTGGGGCCTGGGTCCAAAATACCTTCAGCTATCCCTCTGCAAATACCTCCCCTATCGAGCTCTTCGCTCCTCTACCTCCAACTCCCTCAGGTTCAGTCGTTTTTCAAAGAAATGAGCTGGGGGTAGATCTGTCTTCGGCTGGGGCCTCCCTCTGGAACAGCCTCCCTGCCACTCTAAAACTTAAGGAGAACCATCTCCGGAAGCACCTCAAGACCTTCCTCTTTTCTTCTGCCTTCGCTCCCCCTCTCCCCTGCTGATCTGTTCTCTCTCGGCACTGTGCACCTGGCCACCCTCTGTCCTCCGGGCCATGGTACCTGCTCACCCTGGTACCGTGCCACCCCTTGCACTGGGGTCTGTATCTGTACCTATACAGACCCCCCTTTTTCTTCCTGCACTTATCAGGCCTACCCTGTCTGCTACCTTAAACCTAGCACTTGCAAATTGCTGGCTGCACTATCACTGTTTGTTGCCTTTATTATTTATTTATTGTTATTTATCTGTTTCTCCTCTGCTTTGCACTTTCCACTTCTCCCCCCTTCCATGCACTTTCCCCTCACCCTCTCCCATGCACTTGCGCGTTCTCAATGTCACTGGGCCTAGTAAGATCGCTGTTTTGTTCTCCCCTGTTCCCCTCCTTTGCCGCGCTCTGAAAAACTTGTGTACGAGCGCGATAGAAATAAAATATCAATATCAATTCACTCACTTCTTTATCCAGTGTGAGGCAGGCATGGTATCAAGAGAATCGCCAGCTGCCATGGTTGTATCTTTGGCTCCAACAACAAACCAGCGTTGGTGAAATCAACACAGCCGGTTAGTTGGGGAGACAGATACAAGACTAGTCTGTGTTGAAGTCAAGGTTGCATGCGGCAACATTGTATGGCGAGCGCTGGAACAAACATTGTATGAAACGCATTTGATGGCCAACGCGAGTAAAGTTGAACTGCAGATGAGTGATTGAACTTTGAAACCAAGATATATGATACCTTTGAAAGAGTGGTCCGGCACCGTGTGCATGCTCAATCGAAGGTCTCTGTACGGTGTCCAGCTGAGAGTTGACAAAAGTGAGAGTTGCAAAGGATTGTGAATCGAAGTGGTCCTGCAATGGGTCAAGCCAAATCCTGTGTGCAATCGAAAGTCTTCAATGTTGATACAGTAAAGAAAGTTGATGGCAAAGTAGATAAAGTTGGTCTGAGCCCGACCGAGGGAGATCAGTTGAAGGCTTTGTGTTAAAGCCAGTTTGTGTTAGAATAGATTAATAGGTCCGAGCCCGGCAGAGGGAGACTGATTGAAGATTTTGTGTTAGAACAGATCTGAGCCGGGCAGAGGGGCATCCGGGGTGAACCATGAATCACCCGAGAAATTGGATACGTGGAAATCCTAAGAAAATTGTGCATATGTGAATATACAAACTTTGTGTTAAGGTGTATCTGAGCCCGGCAGAGGGGGATCCAAGGAGAACAGTAAATCACCTGAGAAAAGTGTTTGTAGGAGAATCCTGGAAGGAAAGGAATTTTATTATTTGTTTGTTGCCTCAGGCCCTCTAAAAGAAGAGACTTTGAACGGCAAAGAGACTCTGGCACAGAAGGCCATGATGTTGAAGTTTTGAACTGCATCGTCGCACTACAGAAGCCAAAGACTGTGCTTAGCTCGATTGTCCCGCCTTGTCCCGTGCTGAAAACGTGGGGAAGGGATTCCAGCAGCTTGACTATCCTGACATATCATTTCTTGAACACTTCTTTTATATAACATTGTTTCCCACACTATTTGTATTTAGAGGTAATGATTGGCAAAGGTTTGTTTGTACAGACCCTTTTATTTTGACAAGACACCACTAGGACTGCGTTAATATTATTTGATGGTCGTAGCTTGCTCCCATCTTTAGATTTAGGATTCAATAGTTTTTTTTCAAACCCAACTGAAGTTCAATAAACACCCTTGAAGAGTGGTCACTTGTGTCTGTATTACTTTCAGCGCCAAGAAGCCTTCGGGTGTATGTAAGCTCAATAAATTCTTTTAACATAACATAACTGTTGATAGCATTCCTTCCTTACAGTGCAGATATGATGGTATATTCCTTTCACCCTGCCAGGCTTTTCACAGAAAACATCTGGGAATTGTTCTGGCAACTCAAGGAGATCTTGTTGTTGAGTGTTAGTAATATCAGGCGGAATTATAGCTTTATTATTCACCTCTTCCTGTATCAAGCAAGATAACACTGTGGCATTAAACCCAGAGATGTTCTCCTTCCACTCCTTCAACAAGTTTACATGGTAGATCTGTGTTTTCTATCAACGGTCTGGTTGGTTGATCTTTTACTTAGACAGTCCTGTCTTGTCCGATACCTCATATGGCCAATGCCATTTAGAAATGGGCTTGTTGTCTGATATAGAGAGAAGTGCAAGTGCCTTTTGCCCGATGGAGAATGATCTAAGGGAGACTTTTTTCTCATAAGACTCCCTTTGTTGGCTTTGAGCTCTACCGAGGTGGTCTTGTACCAGGGATCAAACAGCTGTCATACGTGGCCCACGGAATCATCTGATCCCTGTTGGTTCCATCCTTGTCGACTAATTTCCTAAGAATGGTCTTAAGGGTCTCGTCCATTTGGGGTGGTAAACGGACGTCCTCATGGTAGTTATGTGAAGTAGCTCTTTTACCTCCCCCATGAGCTTACTCATAAAGGTGGTACCCTGGTCCGTTATGATTTCTTTAGGGAAGCCCACTCAAGAGAAGTCGCGAAGTAAATGTTTTCGTTTCTGCTGGGTAGTATTAATGTGCAGGGAAAATGCCTCTGGGTATCGGTTAGCATAGACAAGTATTACTAGCACATATTTGTTCCCTAACTTGGATTTTTCAAGGGGCTCAATCATTTCCATCCCAATCCTTGAGAATTGTACTTTGATGATGGGTACTGGATTTAAAGGGGCTTGTAGTGGTGAGTGAGTGCTTTTATTCTGGCATATTTCACAAGTCTAGATGAAAATGTTCTTGTCGACATGTATCTCTGGCCAGTAGAATTTGCTGGCTAGGTGAGCCTGAGTTTTTGCCTGGCTCAAATATCCTCCCTCCTGTAAGATGTGAGTGTGCAATCGCTGTTTTTGACTTTGGGAACCACTAGCTGTGTTTTTGGTATCCCTTCCGAACTAATATCCTCTCTATACAGGAGTCCTTTCTTTAAAAAGTAAAATGGTCGCCCTCCCTTCTGACCCTAAGACTCAGGTACAACTTGTAGGATGGCTTCAGCGAGTAAGGGATTATTTCGCCGAGCAAAAGTCAAATCTGGACGTATGTCAGAACTTTTGTCACTGATGGGTGGAGGTTGGATAGAAGTAGGTTGGGCATCAGCTTTCCCAAAGCCTAAAGCACCTCTCTGTGATATCTTTCTCAGCCTCTTCTTTGAAGACAGGTAGCGTCATCCTTTCAAGTATCCCCTGGGCTATTTGATCCCCTGCCTGGATCTGAAAGGCCTCTTCCCCATGATGGTTAGATCCTATTTTCACATCCCCTCTAAAATCAAGGTCCATCACCCCTGCCAGGACATTGGCGCCAAGCTTTCAAGCAAGTCCTGATTTGTGTGCCAACCTGATGTAGGTTCCAGGAGGGGGAATAAGGACAAGATCAGTAGGGGTAAGACATATTTCTTTTGGCAGGATGGTTTCTGACTGGCTACTACACAGATCAAACCCAACAGAACCTTTAGTGGCCACTGTGGGGTTGGAGGCTCTAGTACTTAATTTTTCATACATCAGGGTCCCCCAACTTGTTTCGGTTGAGTTGCATCCCATTCTGACACCTTGTGTGAGAAAGGTATGGAATCAAGAGAGACACAGACTCAAAAGCAACAGTTCGAAAAGCTTTATAAAATGTGTTGGGTTGGTGGAAGGCCTAACTGGCGCCAACTCTAAAGGGGTAGTGCCCTCAACTGATGCTTCTAATGGCAGTTGTTGTCTGTAAATCCAAAACCAAAGTCTGTATGTGTCTAAACATATGCTTGCCCTCACTATTAGACAAAATGTGTTGATGGATCTTCTTAAAAAAATAAATGGTGGTTAAAAAAGGAAATATAAACCACAGCTGGTTTCAGGTAGTCTTACCAATAGGTGTAGTTCTGCCAGTTCAAAATAGTTCAACTTAAAAGGGTTGCCCTTGGAACCTTCCATGTAGGGCTCTTGTCGTAAGTCAATAGAGTTTGCAATGTCTCTGGGTGTCTTGGGTTTCCCTTCCCTAAGCCTTGACGCTTCCAGTTCCAAACAAAAAGGACACTGTTCCTGTTTGGCCTCTCAGTGTTCCTTTCCCCAAGCTTTAGGTCTCTCGTCACAATATTCAACAATGTCTCTGGTGGGCCTCTCGACATTCCCTTCCCAAGCTTAGGCCTTTCTTCCTCAAACTCAACAGTTTATTTTGTGGGCCTTTCAGGGTTCCCTTCCCCAAGCCTAGGCCCCTCTGGCTTCACACAAAAGTTCACCTTGTCAACATGCACCGTTTTAATGCACAGTTCTCTCCATGGGTTAGTGTCAGAGACTATAAAAAATGCCAGGCTTTGACTCCTCGCCTGCATGACCACTCTGACTTCTGACCCCTCTCTTTGTACTCTTTCTTCCTTTTGGGCACCTTTCCCTCTTGTGCTCTTTTCCACTCAGGCTTTGTTTCTCTTTCAGTGTTCTTTCCTTCTGTGGTGCACACCTGCACCCTTCTCTTTTCTTTGCTGTGGCTCATACACACTCCTCTTGACTTGACCGTGCCCCTGGTGCCTTCTGCTCTTTGGTCGTGCACCCATGCACCTTCCTTTCTTTGTATCATGCCTTTTGTGCATTCCCCTTTCAATTTGCGGGCCTTTCAAACCCCCTTTTCCTGCTTTCTGGTCTCTGGCACCCTTTTCTTTACTTTCTCTGACTTTGTAATTCAGTTTCCCAATCTGTCAGGTCGCTTGCACCCGTGTTTTGCTTTCTTTCACTCTGTTGGGTCGCTCACACCCTCTTTGCTTTCTGTCACCCTGCTTTTCAATCTGTCAGGTCGCTTGCACCCCCTTTCCAGCTTCAGGTTGCTTGCACCTTCACTTTACTGTCTTATGCTTCACGCTCCTTGCACACTCTGCTTTTCCTTGTTTTCTCTTTCTTTCCACTTAGCACTTTCCTTTCTGATTTTTCTTTTAAGCCACTGCTCACGCTCCAGCCATCCTCACACCGTTCCGTACCTCATTCACATAGAGGCTGACCCAGGCAGCGCAGCGCCGTCGAGCAGCTCCCGGGGATAGGGGGTGTGACATCAGGGTCTCACCACCTGCCCCTCAGGCGCCCCTGGGACCGACACACGTCCCAGGGGAACGATCACTGACCTGGACACAGCCGATAAGCAACCTCTCGCCTTCGTCCGGCTTCACAGAGACACAGCTCCTCCACCACGCTGAGACCCCTCTGGTACACTGGCCCCACGTCTTGGCATCCCATTCTCCTCCGGTCCTCCCAGGCTTGTTGTGCTGCTGCCTTCATGTTACAACCAGCAATCCCTGCTGCTCATACTTCTTGCCAGAATCATACCTTTTATACCTGAAGTAATTGTGAAGTGGAGTCATGGTTTGGGTTGATTGACTGACCATGCCCGACTCTATCAGTGGGACAGTGTATTGGTGTTACATGGTAGGCCTTTCTTTGTATTCCTATGTTGTTTCTATGGGTACTCCTCGCTCCCGATTGCCTCTTCTTTCTCCCAGTACTTATTGGAAATGGGGATGGGGAGATGGGTTGTGATTGAAAATACTCCATTAAGGCAGAGCGAGAGTTTGTTGGTGTATAATTGGGGAAGGGGGAATACAATGTCTCGGCCTTAAGTATTCTCTTCCGAATCCCACGTGACCCTCCACTCAGGTGATCATCCCTCGCTTGTCCACCCCCAGGGTCGGGATCCATAAGCGATGGTCCTTCCCTGGCCACCTGAATGGAAGATCCCGGGAGAGTAGGTGGGAGAACACTGTCAGGTTTCTCACGGCAGGTTATTATACCTTTCACATGTCAGGCCACCAACCCTCTCCAACTGTGTTAAATGTCCCAGCTCCCTTGTGTGGGTTTTTGCTCTTTACTAGCAATACGCAGCATCCACCCCGAAGTCCCCGCTATCCCAGTCTCCTTCTCTGGGCTTACCGGTCTTCTCTGACAGCTTTGAGGTCCCTCGCTTCCCACTGTTTCCTCCTCTGACTGTCTGCTGCCTGGGAGCGTGTCTCGTCGGCTTCTTGGTTCCCACCTGGGCTTCTCCTTCGCTTGCCAGTTCCTGCTGCTCAAAATGGCAGCGTGGCAAACACTCTTTCACCTGACTTTCATGGAAGCCGTCCTTACCAGCTTCTTCGCTCCGGTCTGCTTCTCGCTTTCCTCCCTTGTCCCAACCAGCTTCGGGAGGGCTAACTCTCTCATTCTGTTGAGGTGTTCCATATTTTAATGTCCCGGGACCTGTTAATATCTTCCAATGAATAGAACGCAACGTTGGCTTGCCACTTCTAGTGATCTTCATCACTCCATCCCCCTTCCTCGTTTCAGTGTTATTAAAAGGGAAGGATGTACATAAGGTCGATGTTTAGTATATACTGGAGATTCTTTATCCACACCACAATATGCCATACAAGAATGGGGGGAAAGTAAATAGGTGTTACCAAGGAGTGCGGATAAAGACCTGTTTTGACCCAGCAGGCTCACTACGCCTCCCTGAGGTGTCCTTTCCCCCACGTGGTCTTCCCACAGATAGCCAGCCCCAGGGTCAGAGTCAGGTAACTTCTGCCTTTCCCTGGCCACATGAGGGGAGATTTATCCCAGGAAAGTAGTGACAAGCTCTCTAGATTTGGCACAATGCCCATACCTTGGTTTTGCATCACTCCTTTCATGAGGGTTTCTCCCTCCCATGGGATCCTCGCACATTGCATCGCCCCCACAGGATTCTTGGTTAGTGGCTGCACCGCCCTGACCCCATGGGAAGATCTACCCACGCCCCAGAACGGGACTATATCTGTAAGAACGTCACATATAGCTCAGACTTTGATGCTGCCTGCAAGGTCATCATCCCCCAAAGAGGAAACCTGCAAATATTTGAGAATTGTGAGAGACCTGAGGAAGTCCTCACACCCCCCTCACCCCTCTTGGATCCCCTGCACAGGTAGCCAAGGAAAGGCCATTGCTTTTAGATCCTGACCCAGGGGGTGGAGGAGCAAGGGAGCATCAACTGGGCAGAGGGCTTTTGGGGAGAGAGAAGGAAATGTCCTCAGGGAGAACCAGTATTTTCCCACTCCTTTCAATGATGAAATCCTAATCCCAGAAGCCTTTATGGGATAGATGTAGTTCTCCCATTCCCTTTGGTCAAAATAGCATCAGAAGAAGAGACAAACATCAAAAACCTAAAAGGAAGGTTAGAACAAGTGGGATGCCCTAAAAGGAAGGTTAGGACAAGTGTGATCCCCTTGAGCAAGACATGGTTATCCCCCTTTTCCTAGTGACAACCAACCCTTCCCCAACCTTTATGGACTATTATAAGTCAGCTCCCTCATTTCTCCACCATTGACACTTGACAGTACGGGAGCGAAGAAGAGGCAATGAAGACTATGCTCTTTTACCACCCTAGTACTGGGACGAGGAAGATGCCTGCTAAGAGTAGTGAAGGTCAGGCATGTCCCTTTAATTGTGGTCATACAAAGCTGAATAATCACCCACACCTGCAGTTTGTTAAAGGACTACAGGTGTATTAATAGAGCCAAACCCAGTAGCGGGTGGGGCAACAGGACCCAGACCAGGAGGTCAGTGCAGGAAGCAGAGGACTCTCCAAAGGGGTGTGGGAGTGGGTACTCCCTGGAGCAGACTGGGAAAGGTGAAGAACGCTGTGCTGGAAGGCAGCCTCTTCCTTTCTATTCAACATGCATGTTCCCCTGTGGTGGAGGACCACTACAGGAGTGTCTGAGGGGCAGGAACTGGAGCCCCGACACTAAAGGAAGAAGGCCATGTGATCCGCTCTGCAGCACCAACATTCAAAGCGACCAGTGAGTTTCTGGTAATTGAGAAACTCCATTAACTTAAGCATTTCCTGAAATCCTTTGTATCAGAGTGGTCGCGTCTGCTAAGATACATGTTTTTGAAGGTCTCTGAACACTGAATTGCTCAATTAAAGTGAAACAAACAGCTATACTTCACCATTATCTAACAGAGGGAAATATTTTGCATCAGAGTGGTCGCGTGTGGCAAAAAACATGTTTTCGAAGGTCTCCGCACATTGAACTATTCAGTTAAAGTGAAACAAACAATTTTTTAACCAATACGAGGAAGGGGAAATAAACCCTAAGCTAATAATTTAATGATTGAATACTGAATAGAATTAAAACTTCGAAGGGATTGTGTGCTCCGACGTATTCCTTATCTTAGATATCTCTTTCCAGCTTTGCAGGCCTCAGAAATTTTTTTTCTCTAGAGGGCGCTGCGCGTCGACGTCCGCCGAGTCGATGTCCCTCGACAGACGCCGTATCGACGTCAACGTCATCCTGCCTATAAAGGCCGCACGCAGCGTCCGTTGCTCAGTTCCGTTTTTCCGCGCTTAATCAGTGCCTCGGAATATCGTTGCTCAGTTTCGTAGATATATTATTCCATTTTCCTCGAGATATTCGATCCATACTCGATGGCTTCCTCGTCTGAACCGATGACCCCTCGGTCAGGCTTTAAAAAATGCAGAGACTGTGGAAAAAAGATGTCGCTAATGGACCCTCACAGGGTCTGTCTGTGGTGTTTGGGAGCTGAACACCATTGTTCGGAGTGTGAGGACTGTATGTCCATGACAGCTAAAGCCCTGAAGGAGCGTAGGGGGAAGCTGGAAAAAGGTAAGACTTCTAAAGCTTCTTCTTCCTCGACGAAGTCGAGACATTCGTCTCCTCGTCACCATTCGCGCTCCTGGTCTCGAAGCGGGTCCCATCACTCTTCGAGATCGAAGCACTCGAAAAGGAGACGCCGAAGATCCCCTTCTTCGTCCTCCTCTTCCTCTGTTTCACCTAAGAGAATCCCTTGCCCCTCGAAGCATAGTTCCCGGGCTGAATGGGAGGAATTCCGAAAAAATATGATGATCGTCTTCGAGAAAGCGGCCTCGACACCCTCGAAGACTGCCGAGAGCGATGCTCTGGTCGAAAGACCCGAAGGTCCAAAACGCCGCGAGTCGCAGCACCCGGCGAAGGAAGCTTCTCGAGCGCGTCACAAACCCTCGAGTAAAGCAAAGACCTCGAATCCTTCTTTGAAGGTTCCGTCGACGCCGAGGTCGGTGTCTTCGACGCCGTTGTCGAAGGGACCTTCGACACACGGGTCTGTCGACTCCACGCCATCCTCAACACCGGCGTCGACGCCAAGGAAAGTCACGGTTGCGGCGCACCCAGTGGCTATTCCCAGGTCTTCGATGTCGTCGAGATTGTCGATATCCTCGAGCAGAATTCCGATTCTATCGAAGACCTCGAGGCCTCCACCTTGGTTTTCGACGCCACTTTGGAAGCCTTAGACGTCGGCGTTGACGACATCGACGTTTTCGAGGCCGATTACGACCAAGTTTGGCACCCTCTGCCTTGGAGATGGGTTTCACACCCTTTGTGAGCTCAGACCAATTGAGAACAATGTCTTCAATTATGGAAGAGGGAGAACTGTCTGATCAAGAAGAGCCATTTGAGTTGCAGGGATCTGCAACCCCAGTTCAAGAGGAGTTATCCTCAGAGGAACGCAGATTAAAGGAACTCCATGATTCCTTACATGAGGCAAGTTGTTTAGACACTTTCCCAGAGGTGGAGTTCACTAGGCCAGACCCGGGGGAGCATGCTGAAACCCCTTATAGAGCCTTAATGGCCAGGATTACAGAATTTATGGGGTGGTCAACACCTTCACCGGCTTTCCAACAGGATGACCTCACGGATATTCTTGATAAAGGTCCACAGGAGGATCCTGTAGTACCTTTTCATAAAGCTCTTCAAAGAAAAATAATGACGAACTGGGAAACCCCAGATGTCGTCCCGGCAGTAAATAAAAAACTGTCTGCTAAATACAGGGTATCTTCTGCAGACCCAGAGTTTTTGTCCAAACACCCATCCCCAGAAAGTCTGGTGGTACAGGCAGTATCTTCTACTGATATCAAGACTGCTTACCCTACCGTCCCACAGGACAGGGACGATAAGAAATACGATGCTATGTCTAAGAAAGTCTTTTCGGCATGTAGCATGGCGTTAAAATCTATTAATGCTACTTGCACCCTTGCTAGATTTAGCCATACACTTTGGGAGTCTGCTTCTACAGCGGCTGACTGCATCCCGGAGGGAGAAGAAAGGGAGGCGTTCCTAAATATCATAAGGGACGGTAAAGACGCTATGTGCGAATCCCTCCAGACGGGCATTGACTCGGCTGACAGTATCAGCAGAGCAATGGCGGCAAGTACAACATCCAGGAGATTTGCTTGGTTGAGAACGTCTGGTTTTGCCCCAGATGTGCAAGCCAGGCTCTTGAAAATGCCATTTGATGGCTCTTCTTTGTTTGGGAAAAAGGCGGATGACAGTTTAGAAAAACTGCAAACATCAAAGGCAGCAGCAAAATCCCTAGGCGCTGCAATCCGTCAGACACCTTTTCGTCCCACAGGAACCTCTGTGAGAGGCAAGTCTTTTCGCTTCTACTCCGCATTCGGAGGAGGTAGAGGACGACCGGCTCAAAGGGGACAAAGAAGAACTACCCGAGGTGGACAGGGTAGATATTCAAAAGCCGCAGCAACAGCAGGTGCCTCTTTACCATTGGCATCTGCATCAGCCGCCCCTAAACCACTCTGAGGACTTCCCTCACAAGATACCTGTAGGAGGCAGGTTAACTCAACATCTGGCGGAATGGCAGGCTATCACGTCAGATGCTTGGGCATTGGAGACAGTTGCACAAGGTTACTGCCTGCCTCTCCTACGCATACCTCAGAGTCATCCACCGGGGATCAGCTCTCAAAAAGCTCCAGATCCGCTCCTCTTGCAGGAAATTTTAGACCTGCTAGAGAAAGGTGCCATAGAACCGGTACCTGTAGCGGAGAGGAACAAGGGCTGGTACTCCCCTTACTTTCTCATACCAAAGAAAGACAGAGGACTGAGACCCATCTTGGACTTGCAGGAATTGAACAAATTCCTCAGGAAAGACAAATTCAAGATGGTAACTCTCTCTCAGATCCTTCAGGCCCTTCAGTTCCAGGACTGGTTGGTATCTCTGGACCTTCAGGACGCTTATTTCCATGTGCCAATCCATCTCAAACACAGGAAATACCTGAGGTTCGCAATTGGCAACTCTCATTATCAATTTCGAGTTCTGCCATTTGGGCTGACCTCCGCCCCGAGGGTCTTCACCAAGTTAATGTCAGTAGTGGCTGCAAGTCTAAGGAGGGAAGGGATTCACGTCTACCCCTGCCTGGACGATTGGTTGATCAGAGCTGTATCTTCGGAACAAGCTCAGATCCAGCTAGGTTATGTTTGCCACTCCCTTCACAGACTGGGCTTCTCCCTCAATTTAAAGAAGTCACAAATGATACCATCGCAGAGACTCCAGTTCATCAGAGCGATCCTGGACACTTCCCTGGGAAAAGCCTCGCCACCAGAGGTGAGGGCTCAAGATATTCTACAGATGGTCACCAAGTTTCAAAATGCCCAACGTCTCCCAGCCTTCGACTTTTTGAGGTTGCTAGGCCTCATGGCATCCTGCATTTTCCTAGTGCCAGAGGCTCGCCTGAGAATGAGATCTCTCCAGTGGGCACTGAGAACTCACTGGTCACAATTCTCAGGGAGAATGACAGATATTCTTCAGGTTCCCGACAGGGTGGCTCGAGACCTTCAGTGGTGGGCCTGTCAGGAGAACATTCTGAAAGGAGAGCAGTTTTGGCAACCTTGGCCGGAGATAACAGTAGTCACGGATGACTTACTTACGGGGTGGGGAGCCCACGCCAACGACTTGACGATCAGCGGTCATTGGTCTCCATCGGAGTCCAGACTACATATCAACCTGTTAGAGCTGAGGGCCATCAGACTTGCGCTGAAGGCTTTTCTGCCATCTGTACAAGGAAAGAATGTCCTGATAATGACAGACAACACAGTGGCCATGCATTACCTCAACAAAAGAGGAGGCGTAGGATCACTACCATTGTGCAGAGAGGCGATGCAGCTCTGGTTTTGGGCAATCCAAGAAGGAATCTCTCTATCGGCAGTTCACCTAGCCGGAGAGAAGAACTTGACAGCGGACGCTCTGAGCAGGCAGAGCACAGTCTCCCACGAGTGGGAACTAGCTCAGGAAGTCCTTCAAGAGATCTTCGCCCTTTGGGGAACCCCTCAGGTGGATCTGATCGCCACCAGTGTCAACAGGAAGTGCGATCTGTTCTGTTCAAGGGAATTTCCCCCGAGAGGAGCTCTGGGAGACGCGTTCACAGTGGACTGGGAGTTTCCACTCCTGTACGCGTTTCCACCAGTCCCTGTCATTCCTCAAATGATCAGGAGGTTGAGAAGATTCCGTAAAACCATGATCCTAATTGCCCCGGATTGGGCCAGGAGAACGTGGTACCCGGACCTTCTAGACTTGTCCATCTGCCCTCCAATTCGACTTCCACTCAGAGAGAATCTGCTCTCACAGAAGGGAGGTCAGGTTCTCCATCCAGACATCAAAACCCTCAACCTTCACGCTTGGCTTCTGAAAGGCTGAGGTGCAAGGATTGGGACCTCCCTGATGACGTTATGGAGGTGTTGCTTTCGACAAGAAGGCCAGCAACAAAATCTTTATACCGCTGCCGTTGGAACAGATTTTGCAGCTGGTGTAGGGAAAAGAATACCGATCCCTTTTCATGTGGTACACCAATGGTTTTTTCCTTCCTACTTTATTTAGCGAATTCAGGCCTTCAAGTTGGCACCATCAAGGGCTATCTCGCAGCGCTATCCATCTTTAAGTGCACTGCGGAAGAACCATCCTATTTCAAGTTACCCTTGGTAATACAGTTTCTAAAGGGGTTAACTAACGTTTATCCCCCAAGACCATTCCAGATTCCCCTATGGGATTTAAATTTAGTCCTAACTTTCCTGATGGGCACACCTTTCGAACCACTCCACTCTTGTTCGTTAAGGTTTCTTACCCTTAAGACTGTTTTATTAGTAGCACTTACATCTGCTAGAAGGGTGAGCGAGTTACAAGCTCTTTCTTGTAAACCCCCTCATACAATCTTTCACAAAGACAAAGTTGTTCTGCAAGTGAAGCCTAATTTCCTCCCAAAGGTGGATTCTGAATTTCATATCACACAGAAGATTACCCTTCCATCTTTCTATCCTCCTCCCCATCCGGGGAAAGAGGAAGAGAGGTTACACAGGCTGTACCCAAGAAGGGCTTTAAGTTTTTACATTAGTAGACTGGCTAGGATAAGACAAGCAGACCAGCTGTTTGTAGGCTACGCAGGTCACAAGCTGGGGCTACCGATAACTAAGCAGACCATTTCCAGATGGATTATTTTAGCCATTTTGGAATGTTATAAACTGGCAGGAAAAGAGCCCCCTCAAAATCTTAGGGCTCATTCGACCAGAGGTATCGCAGCTTTATCGGCCCTCAAAAGAGGAGTGCCGGTTCGAGACATATGTGCGGCTGCCACATAATCGTCCGTCCATACCTTTACACGGTTTTACAACTTGGATTCCTCCTCCAGTCAGGAAACTAGGTTTGGAAGGGCAGTATTGCACTCTATTCATCAATAAGAGGAAGCATGAAGTCAGTACTCCCACCTCCAATAACAGAATACTGCTATGGGAGCCTATCTAAGATAAGGAATACGTCGGAGGACACAATCCCTTCGAAGAACAAGTTACTTCTTACCTTGTAACGTTTTTCGATGGGATGTTCCTCCGACGTATTCCTTATCGACCCTCCCATCCATCCCTGCAGTACTACTTCCCTTGTTGTTGCAGCTTACGCTCCTTCAGGGTGATTAGTCTAGTCCAGAAAGAATTATTGTGGGCTACAAAACGGAACTGAGCAACGGACGCTGCGCGCGGCCTTTATGGGCAGGATGACGTCGACGTCGATACGGCGGCTGTCGAGGGACATAGACTCGGCGGACGTCGACGCGCAGCGCCCTCTAGAGAGAAAAAAATTCCGAGGCCAGCAAAGCTGGAAAGAGATATCTAAGATAAGGAATACGTCGGAGGAACATCCCATCGAAAGAACGTTACAAGGTAAGAAGTAACTTGTTCTTTGCTGCTAACCAGATGAAAACCAAAATGAGGCGAGGAAACCTAATCCATGCAAATGATCATACATTGAAGCAATATAAAGAATATAATTCTAAACTAACAACAGTATGCTGAAACATATGATTTGAAAGGAGCAGGCAACCAAAGGATACTCTAGCCTAATTTACAGTGACATTTTCAACATGTGTGAAAGCTACAAAATGATCCAAACTGTGTATTTACAACATATCACTAGCCAGTGATAGACAGTCATTTTTTTGTGCTTCCTTTTGAAATGTGGCACTTGGTGCTTTGGAAAGGAACCTTGAGCTCTTACAAGGAACATTTCCCTTGAAGGCTGTTTGAATCATATGACTTGAAACTTGGGGAAGGGCACCCCGAGTCCTAACTTGGGGGAGGAGATCCTGAGACCTGAACAGACTATTGCATTTTAACTAAGGGGAATTTTTCACACTTTACTCTGTTGAACTGTTTTATATTTGGTAATGGGAGCGGAAAGAAAGCTGCGGATTGGAAGAATCTCAGGACTTTGTGTTAAACGGTGCTTTTCTTTTTAGTTGTTGACATGCCTACACATTGTATGGTTATAGTTGTGATGGCAAGCATAGGTTTTGGATACAGACAAATTCCTAAGTTGAATTCTTTGACTCAGCGTTTCGTTTATTTAGGTAGGGAAATCACACCTTAGCATAGGGCAAGTTAGGTCTATCTCCATCCTCACATTTAAGTTAATAAACTTAGTTGTTTTGAATTTGGAATCTGTTGTCTGTGTCCTTCTTCATGGGATACACTCAATCGATAGAAACTGAGGGACTCTTATGGGGTTGGTAATTCAACAGAGAGAAGGGAAGGACATTAGTGTTAAAGTTCAGGGCCAAGACAGAGTATTGGCACTTAAAAGGGTTATTGCCTTACTACTAGATCTTCCGGTTAAGTCTCAAGATTTGTTTTTCGGACCTCGGGTCCTCCTTCACACCCTTTCCTTAACCCAATATCACTTGAAACACAGGGATAAGATCACATCGGTCAGGGAATTCCAAATTTATATTTGAACCGGAGCATTACATTGCATAAAATTAGAACAGGGGCAACCCTCCATCTATTGTCTTTCTCCTCCTATAGAATCAATATCAAGAGATTCAATCTTGGGTTGTTTACGGGAAGTTAAGGTAAGTTCGGACACCACCAGCGAACCCAAATTATTTTCTGTCTGATTCTGAAGCAGACTCAAGTGATACCTTATTCTCCCCAGACAAAATGGCATTGTTAGAAGAAGTTGTAGCACAACTAGCCAAACACCAGATTGAGGATGAACAAAGTTAACAGAGGGGGTTGGAAAAAGGAATAGCAATCCAAGAAAAGCCTAACATTCCCCAGGGGGTCTTACAACCCTATAAAGAGGGAGACGATACTTCGAAAGGCTAGCTAAGCAATTTAATTGGGGAGATGATGTGAAAATGTTATTTAGGTCTGTTTCTAAAGGGAGAATTACAAACATCAAATCAACTGTTGAATCTCCCACGGACTGCATCTTTTGCTGATATTAAAGAAGGGCTCCTACAACAGGTAGATCAAACTGGTAACTTCTACTGCCAAAAGATTCGAAATTTAAAGTTGGGACCCGGAGAAAACCCAGTTGAATTTGGGTGAACGGGTCAAGAATGCTTTGTTCCTATGGTTAGGATGGTAAATATTCGAAGTTTTAATCCTGGAGCAGTTCATTAATTCTCTACCTCCCTCGCTCCAGCGGACAGTTTTGCAGATAAATAGACCTACTCTCTCTTTAGCTATTGAGACCGCTCAACATTTTTCTGATGCAAATACATATTTTCACGTATTACACAAACCCGAGGAAAAGAGAGAAAATAAAGGACCTCCAAAGCCATCCTTTATACCAAAAGATAGGGTGGAACCTTCCTACCGGTCCTGAGAATTGTACACCAGAGAGAAAGCAAGAGTGGAAAAGAGACCGAAACCCAGATGGAAAAAAGAAATAAAAAGAGAAGAAATTATAACAACCAAAAAGCAAATGCTAACATGCTTTTCCTGTAGAGAACCAGGACATTTAAATAGGAAAGAGGAACCCATGGAGGTCGGATGTATGATGGATGAGGAATGGGATTACCCAGAAAATAATGGGGACGTAGAGGACCAAAGTAATTTATTTTGTGGTACATCTACCCAATCCACCTATGAACTAGTGGTGGTTAATGGCATCCCAGTGCAAACCTGGTAGATTTGTGTAGTAAACAAACGGCAGTGAGGGCTGACCTAATAAACCCTGAAAGTTTGGAGGAAGCGTCCTTAGTGAAGACAATTTGTTTAAATGGAGATCAAGAAATGTACCCTAAAGCAAATGTCCCCATTCAAGTCAAAGGAATAACTACCAACTTTTCTTCTGCCATTATCCCTGGGTTACCAGATGAAACCATTATTGGAACCGACTTCCCTAATTTTTCATCATTATTACATGAAGTCAATCCTTCCAAGACTTCTGGGTTTTCATCTAACACTTGGCGAAAAGATACTTCAGAAACAGATAATGCTGTATGGGACTGGACTGAGATCCGGAAAAGGTTACAGCATGAACCACCCCAATTTAACCCTAGAACAAGAGTCTCTTGTGCGGGAAGCCAGTTGTATAGGGGAAGGGTATGACAGAAACCTGAGGACATCCTCCATCTTCCACCCTTGGATCCTCTGCATAGGTGACCAAGGAAAGGCCATCGCTTTTGGAACCTGACCCTGGGGGTGGAGAAGCGAGGGAGGATGACCTAGGTAGAGGGCTTTTGGGAAGAGAGAAGAAAATGTCCTTAGGGGAGACAGTTTTTTCCCTCTCCACTCTATGATGAAACCCTAATCCCAGAAACGTTCATGGCATATTGTTATCCCATTCCCTTTGGTCAAAATAACATCAGGAGAAGAGACAAATATTGAAAACCGAAAAGGAAGGTCAGAAAAAGTGGGGTGCCCTTGGGCGAGACATGGCATCCCCCTTTTCGTAGTGACAACCAACCCAACCCTCCCCCAACCTTCATGGGCTATTATAAGTCAGCTCACCTCATTTCTCCACCATTGACACTTTACAGTACTGGGACAAAGAAGAGACAACTAAGTACCACTCTAGTACTGGGACGAGGAAGATGCCTGCTAAGAGTAGTGAAGGTCAGGCAAGTCCCTTTAATGGTGGTCAGGCAAAGCTGAATAATCACCCACACCTGCAGCCTGTCAAAGGACTACAGGTGTATAAATGGAGCCCAACCCAGTGGCAGGGGGGAAAGACCGGAGAAGGACCAGGAGGTTAGTGCAGGAAGCAGATGACTCTCCAACGTGGCATGGGAGTGGGGACTCCAGGCCTACAGATAAGGGGTGTATCGGCCACTTTTACTACCTGAAAATAGCCAAATACTCCTCAAAAATTAAAATAGGGAGTAAAAATACTCTCTTTAAAATGTTTTTAGAAAACTACATGTATGACCTTGTGTCCCAGTTTTCACACACATCTCTGTGGATATGTTTGGACCAGTAGTGAATGTAGCACCAGAGGAAGAAACTACTATTATTACTGCCTGAAGTAAATATTTAACTTTTAATGTCTATGAATAACTAAATGCAAAGAAATATTATTATAAAACATTTCCATTTTACAGCGGACACAATTTCGCTTGCTTATAAAATACTCCCATTGGGAATGGTGTTTACTTTTTTACTCCCTAAAAAATCATTTTACTCCCAACTTTAAAAAATAGGGAGTAAAATACTCTCACTTCAAAATCTTATCCCCGAAGCAGACTGGGAAAGGTAAAGGAAGCCGTGCTAGAAGGCTGCCCCTTTCCTTTCTATTCAACGTGCTTGTTCCCCTGTGGTGGAGGACAACTCCAGGAGTGTCTGAGGGGCAAGAACTGGAGCCCCGATACTAAAAAAGAAGGCAGTGTGATCCGCGCGGCAGCACTAACATTCAAAGCGACCAGTGAGTTTCTGGTAATTGAGAAACCCGGTGTGCATGTGTTCATTTAAGCATTTCCTGAAATACTTTATCTGAGTGGTCACGTGGGACAAGAAACATGTTTTCGAAGGTCTCCGCACATTGAACTATTCAATTAAAGTGATACTAACAATTATTGAACCATAAGATGAAAAGAAAATAAACCCTAAGCTAAAGATTTAATTATTAAATACCAAATTGAATTAAAACCTTGCTACTAACCAGATGAAAACCAAAAGGAGTTGAACTTGAATCCATACAAACCATCATACATTGAAGTGATAAAATGAATATAATTCTAAACTAACCACAGTATGCTGAAATATAATTTCTTTTTTAAATTTAGTTTATTTTTATATTATTTTAGTTGACAATGTTCAACTTTTTCAATAAATTATTTCAATACATTTGCACATAACATTATTTTGTCTATAGTATTTGTTACATCTCTCGACATGCACCACAAAGAACAATAGGTATTAGATTGACGAGCTCAATGTCGCATGTTTTCACAAAGTTTTGCTTGAAATCAAGCTAAGTATCTATTCTCTTTCTTAAAAATAATTCTAACATTCACGTTTTAATAGAATTTCCGTTTAAAATGGGTGTTCAAGTGGGGGAGATCGCCAAACGTTTGAGTAGTGAATTTCATAAAACAATCAGGTTAAAATACAATCAGGTTAAAATACAATTTTGACTCACATAAAATCTATGGCATCACTCATTTCGCTATCACGTTTTCACATTATAATTAAAATTTGTTTTAAAATAACATCCAAAAGATAAAAGAGAAGACATGTCATCTAAAATCATAATTCTTAAAGTTGATTTAAAACAAATTCTAAAAGATTTGCATTTCGTATGTGTCAGTAATTTGTAGTCAGGTTGCAGCGACATAGACGATGCATTATTCAAAAAGAGGATAAATAGAATGATACAAGTATTTACAGTAGTTTAGTCAGAATCCTGTTTTTCTGCTAGATTGAGAGCTAGAAGAAAGTTAACTGTTGCAATGTTTAATGACACTTTTGTTGCATTAAATATTAGAATCCACATTTGTCCTTTTGTCAGTGTTTTAAGCACACTAAAGTGCTTATAGTACACTTGTTTTCTTGATTCTATGAGAGCTGAACATTCTGTAATGAAATGTTGAAGGGTTTCTTGGTAATTACTTATTCTACAGAACCTACACACTGTGTCTATATTCAGAGTTGATCTCTAGGTTGGTAATTTAGATTTAGTTGGCCATAAGTTCATCCGTAGATGTAAAATTTACGTTGCATTTTCATATCTGGAAACTGGCTAAGATAGTTTGGCAGTTCATGCAACGATTTTAGGAGGAATGGTCCCCAACAAAATATATCATGTGTTACAGGTTTACCATGTTGAGCTCCAGTCCCAGAGCCAAAGTCTTAGCTTTGCTTTATTGGGCAATTCTATTAGCAAGTTAACTGTAATGTCAGCGTCATTCAATATCGAGTGACAAAATGCTTTCCATGTTTGCAAGGGTCCCTCAGTTACAGAATCAAGAGTTGATTTTAGAACAGGAATTAGAGTATGGGCAGTAGAAGGGGTGTTAAGAAATGTTATCTAGGTAGCTAGGCATTCCCATGATACTATTGCTGCTAGTGATGTAAGGCCTAGCTCAGATCTAATTTCTGCAATCAGAATGCTGAGGGGTAGAGATAGAATTTGTTTCCAATATACACCTTCTAACACATCCCATTTAGGTGCGTTGCTTGGGAGTTTAGTGTGCGCTCCATATGTAATAACTGGCATTACCTTTTGTCTATAAAACATTATCGATGTTTTGAAGGTAATTTTACCATATTTGAACTGTACGGCTTTACCTTGTGGTGTTAAAAGTTTCATTCTCGATTTAAGTTCAGCTTTATACGGCAAGTCAGAAGGATGAGTGTTAAAATTCATTCCCAAATATTTGTAGTGTGTAAGTTCTGTCAATGTGACTATTGGTTAATATCCAATTAAACTTGTAACCAGTTTTGGGTAGGCTATGGTGAAACACAAGAGTGTTTGATTTGGAGGTAGTAATGAAAAGTCGATTAGCCTGTGCATGTGTGTCTCGAGCAGAAAGTTTCCTCTGGAGACCTATCAGTGTTCTAAGATAACTAAATTGTCGGCATATAGTAGCCATGCTATTTCTCTAGCGCCGAGTCTTGGTGCAAATGAACGAACCGACTCAAATGCTTTATGTATGTCATTGATATAAAAGTTGAATAGAATAGAGGCAAAAATACAACCTTGCTTTAGACCTGCACAGGTAACTATAGCTTTAGATAGCAGTCCGTCAGTCGTAAGCTTGATTTTAATTGTGGTGCTAGTATAAAACTGTTGTATCAAATAAAGTAAGTGGGTTGGGCAGTTGGCGTTAAAAAGTTTACTCCATAAAATTTTGCGCCATACCGAGTCGAAAGCTTGCTTAAAATCAATTAGTGTATTAAAGGCTGGTTGTTTTAACGCAATGGCCTTCTTTTTGATTGCCGACAGGATGGTTAGATTTTATGATGTGCCTACATCCTTAATAAATCCTACTGATGTTTGTCTAAGAGCTTGTTGTCATTCAGCCATATTGTGAAATCCCGTAGTTTAAGTCTGGCAAAGATTTTGCCTGGCACATCAAGAAGCAATATGGGCCTATAATTCAGGGGGTCAGATCTATCCCCTTTTAAAAAAAAATCGGCATTATGATAGACTCTTGCCAGGACGGAGGAATTTGGCCTGTTTTTATAAATCTAGTAAAAATCAGCTCTAGGATGGCAGCCCACTCGTGCAGATGAGTTTTTAGGGCAGCATTAGTCAAATTATCTGGCCCTGGGGCTCTTGACAAGCTTAATTTCTTAATCATAATAACGATGTCCAGGTTAACAAAAATAAGTTTGGATAGATCAGGAAGGGGTGTCGACGGAAAGGGTAAATCTAATCTTGGTTTGTTAAGGAGGGATTCTAAATGATTTATTCACATTTGCTCATCTATAGTATTTAGTTGCACAAATGGGGCTGCAATTGCAGTGGAGTCATTTATAAGATTCCATATTTGAGCAGCAGACTTTTTCATTATTGCATTTAACATGTTTTCTGCATTAATTTGTTTCCTTTCTTGCTATCATTTGTTTAATGTTCTTTCTGAATTTGGTCATTAATTTAGGTCTTGGATCAGAGCACTGAGTCCTCCCTGCACCTTTCCTCAGTTGTGCTGCAAATTATTATATCGTCAACATATTGCAGCACCGTACTTTCCAATTCAATGTTCCCAAATCCATCTTTATTACTCTGTTGAAAATTGAGGGTGACTCGCAGTACCCTTGTGGTAACCTTGTGTGTTTCCATTTTGTGTTCCTGTATGTGAAGCTTGTCAAGTCTTGTGAATCTGGGTGCAGGGGTATTGAGAAAAGGGCATTTTTGAGGTCAATCATGGTGAACCGTGATGCCTCTGCCGGTATTCCACATAGTATTGTGGCTGGGTTTGCTGCTATGGGGTATTCTGCCTCTACAATGTGATTCAAGGGCCTGAGGTCATGGATGAAACGCCAAGACCCTCCTTTAGCTTTGCGCACTGGGTACACGGCCGTGTTACATGGTGATTCTGATGGTACCAATATGCCATTATTTATCAGGGCCGTTATGGTTTCGTATGTGCCCTCGTCTGCCTCTTTTGATAGCGGGTATTGCTTCACTCTAGGTAGTATTGCACCCTTTTTCAGCTTTATTTTTACTCCTCCGATACGCTTTATGCAGCCCACGTCATAGGGACTGGTGGTCCACAGTGATGCTGGAACCTTAGCCATATCTTCCTTGTAAAATGGTAGTGGGGTGGATGCAGTTGCCTCAAGTGCCAGGGCCATTTTCTGTGCCACTTGCTTGTATGTCACTCTTAGCCAGATTTCTACACTCATCATAAATACCATCTCTCCTTCTCCCCTGTCTTCTGAAAAGAGCTCTTCATCAGACACCTGGGTGAGCCTGCATCCCTCAGCCCGGGCTATCACTGCTCTCCATGCTCTCCCTTCCCTGTCTTGGGCATGTACTGCGATGTAATCAGCAGTTGCTATGATGCTCTCGATGCTCACTGAAATCACCTTCCCCTCTGGTTCACTAGCTGGTGTATCAGGCCTGAACAAATATGCTGCTGGTCTCCTCCAAATCTTTCCTTCTATTCCTGGCATCCATGCAAATGCCATGTCTGTTCCGTACTGGAACAGCTCACCATCCACAGGCTCAGCTCGAGCTACTGTCTGGCCACAGTACGCTTGTAGTATTTGTCGTGCAGTAAGCATGTTTATTCCTGGTGTGGAGCAAATTATGCCATTCTCCGTGAAGGAGATTGTCATATTTAACCTGCTCATTATGTCCCTTCCAAGTATGTTCACTGGCGACTCCCTTGAATACAGGAGTGGGACAAACATGTCATAATCTCCTATAGATAAGGAGATGTTATCAGTAAAGGGAACCAACCCTCTAGCCCCAGAAAATCCTTGGGTGTTCATGGCCTCACCTGACAGTTTAAATCTACCATCCCTTATGCAAGACCTGGTGGCCCCAGTGTCAACGAGGAAGGAGAATTATTTGTCACCTATCGCTACCTCAATGCGTGGTTCCTCCGCACTATTAGGTGTTATCGACAGGATGGGACACACCAAGGACGTCTGTGGGCTGTCCTATTGTGGGTACAGTGACTGACCGCTTCCTGTGTAAGGGTTGTGTCCCAAGATAGTCACCCTCCCCAACTGTGTTTGTTGTAGCTGTGTATCGAGGGGGGTTAATTTATGGTCCTGTATTTGAGTGAGCTGTTGCACTGGTTGTACTTGGTGTTGTTGTGTTATTGCCACCTGTTGCTGCGGTGGTGAGTATGTCTGCAACTGTTGTTGTGTTGCTAATTGCTGCTGTGTGCTGTTCTGTTGTGTTCCCTGTGGTTGTTGGTAACCTTGCTGCTCCCTCATAGGCCCTTGTGGTCCTTGCGCCCCCCATGCTGGTTGGGGGGGTCTCATTCTACACTTACGCGATATGTGTCCTAACATTCCACAAACCCAACATACAGGTGGTTCCCTCGTCTGCCATGGGAAACTCCCTGCATTGTCTTGGTACCCTGGTTGCCCATTGGGGTAGTAACTTTGAAATCCTCCTCCTTGCTGTTGTGCAGGTGGGCCATATCCCCTCCCTCTCATCATCCCCCCCTTCCCCTGGTGGTGTTATAATATCCATTTCCCGGTAGCATATACCCTCCTCCTATGGGAGCTGTGTATGGTGGGGGTGGTGGCATCTGTTGTGTTATAAGTCGTGGTGGTTGTGATAGTGGTGCTATTTGTAGTTGTGAGGGATCCTGTGCAGCCACTACTTTCGTGGGGTTTGGTGTCATTGTTGTTGGTGTAGTTATTAGTGCTCCTTCCATTGTATACTTAGTTAGTTTTTTCTGCACAAATGTTGCCTCTTCTGCTTTCCTTTCTTCTTCCTTTTGTTTCATCTTTTCTTGCCACATCCTACAATGGTGTACTATTGTTAATTGTATTTCCGGCCAGGCCTTAGCTTCCATCTCCACTATCTTCTTCAGTTGTTTTTGTACTGCCTCCGGAAGCCCTTGTATTAGTATGTGGTAAAAGATTGCCGGTGTCTTGTCCCATTGCTCTCTAGTTTCCATGCGCCACTTCTCCTGAATCTCCTGGATATAATCAACAGGATCTTGCGTGACGTAATTGCTCCTATATCTGATGTGTCTGGATACTGTACCCTCATTGCTTGGCATAATGCATGCCTGCAGTTTGCAAATGGCGCCCGTCATGTGATGTGTTCGTTATTGTAACCCCGGGGAATCCTGCCCTCTTCCAGATGTCGTCTGCCGCGTCCCCTAATATTGATATTAATAGGCCCTTCACGTCTCCTACTGCTAGTTTCTGTCCTGGGTTGTTTTTCCATCTCGTATATCCATTTTCCCGCTCCTCCACTTAGTGATGGGAGCCTGCACTTTATATTTTCCTTATCGGCATGCTTCCAAGGGACGTATTGTGGTCTAACCCCTCCCCTCTCCAATAATGGCATTACATTGTGCCCCATCTGTCCCCCCAGTTGTCGCGGGGTGGAGTCCATATACTTCTCTTCTTCCTCTGTGTCAACTAGATCTGTCATGTCCATATTACCGCTGCTTGTTGTACCTTCTCCTTCATTTCTCCCCCTTCTCCTATTGCTTTCTTTATTTACTGCAGGTGTATGTATCCGTTCTTCCTGCCTGCGTCCCGGGAGGTCTCTAAGCCTGCTGGCGTATGGGGTGTGTTCAGGAGCGGGTGTGGGTGGGCACGTTGGGCGGAATGATGCGGGTGTAACTGCACGTGTTTGCCCTCCCGCCACTTCTCGTTCTTGCTCCTCACTTCCCTTCACTTCTTCCTTCTTTCTGCATGCCCATGGTGATTCCCTGTTTGTGCGTGTGATGTACAATTTATCTAAGCTTTCCCTACCGCCGCTTCTTCCTTCTCCACCACTCCCTCTTCTTCTTCGCTGCAAAATTCATCCAGAAGCGACAACCCCCAGTCTGTCCTTTTCCCACTGATCGTCACCGTTTTTAAGTATTAAATCCGTTCCTTCCTGTTCTCCTTTACCAATTGCTCCCCTTTGCGCTGATGTTGTAGCTACTTCTGCATCCCGACGTACATATGTTCTTACCCCACTCCCCACTTTCCTTTCTCTTCTTTCCTCTTCCCTCTTCTCCACTATTTCACCACCTATTTCCTCTTTTCTTTTTCAATTCCTCCATCACCTCATTACTTACCTTCTCTAATATCCTTTCTTCCTCTCTCCTCCTTTCCCATCTCTCCCTTTCTCTCTCCAATATACTTTCTATTACTTTACCTTCTTCGTATTTCCTAGTGCTCTCAGAGAGCATTTTCTTCTTCCATAGTTCCATTTCCTTTTCTTTCTCTTCTTCCTCTCTTTTTCTGTCACGCTGATCTGCTCGGGATACCCTTTCTGCTATTGCCTTCATTCTCTCCACTTCCCTCTTCCTTTCTTCAGTTCGCTCCTTCATTCTCTCTAACTCATCCCTACTTTCCTTCCTTTCCCCCCCCTCCTTCCTCGTGCCTCTTTCTCGAGCTGTTTAATCAGTGCATTCCGCTCATCCCTTAATTCAGCCAATCGTTCCTCCAACATCTCCTCCTCTTCTTGTGACAGCTCCCCTTCTTTCGTGTTACCTTCCTCGCCCCTTATTCCATTGCTTCTCTCGTCGTCCTTGTTCATTCTCCTTACCACTTCTTTTTCTTCTCCCGTTAATGTCCCCCGCAACTTTAAGAGCACCTGTGCTGCTACCCACTCGTGTCCTATATTTGGGATAGGTTCTTCACTGTTCTTACCTTCCCTTGCGTGCACCTTCGTGCAAGTTGGGCCTACCGTGCTTGTCACCTCCTCCCCCCCCTCGGGTAGCTACCTGTAGCTGTATATGGTGGTGGGCTGTACTTGGGTTTCGAATATCCCTCAGCTGCTGTTAGTTGTTGCCTTGCTGCTTTTCGTAGCTCCGTCACAGGATATAACCCACCTTCCTCCTTCTTCACTACTTTCGCTAGGGGCATGTCGTCGGTCCCTTCCTTCTTTACTTCTACTTCATGTACAGTGCCAGGCCTTTCGTCCCCCTTTCTGTCTCCTCCCGCGTTCTGCGCGCTACTGGTCTCCTTTTCCCCGTTTCCCTCTTCCTCCTTAATCTTCTTCCCCTCCTTTGTTTCCTAGTCCCCCTTTTCTTCTGCCGTCCCTTCCACAGTGAACATCCCGGTTGGCCCTGGTCGGGACCCCTGGAACATCCTCCATAAGTTAAACACCTCCACGTGATGCGCCAACTTCTTCCCTTTGTACGTGTTATGTATGTGTGTCAGTAGTGAGTGTTGGACGTATGGGTCGAAACTACCGTTAGGCGGTCAAGGTGTTGTCATTTTGTTATCTGTCCCTTGTGTCCATTCTATGCTATATTTGATGAGTTTTTCCCTATGGGGTGATAGTGTTTTACGCTGGAGGGGGGTAGTCAGGGTATTCCTCCACCCTCCCGATCCTAACCCGTATGACATGGTTACACTGTGTTTTTAGCTCCCTTCAGTACAGCTGTAGTTACCTGGCCCCGTAGTTTGGGGACTTTCGACCGTCCGCTAAAAGAAAAACAGTCAAATATAATAATTGCAAATATACAGTCTTTTCCTGTGTTTATTTTCTTCCTTAATACCGTTACGGCCCCCTGCGGCCACGGTGCACGAAGCCCCCTGCGGCTGCGTGCCCTGTGTGACGTGCTTATACAGCCGTCCCACTTTGTCTCCTCCCCTCCTCCTTCCACCTCACTCAGTGTGCCAGCATTCTCCGTGCGCTGTCACTTCCCCTTTTCCACCTGTCCCGTATTTGGGGTGGCTGACGGTCTCCGCGCGCACCCCCCTCTCCCCGTCCACTTCCCTCACCTCCGTTTCACTGCCCTTGTCCTCGGTATACTTCCCCACCACCCTTCAACAACGCAATGTGGTCAAGGTGTCCTATGAAGGCCCTACGGGTGACGTCACCAACCTCTTTCAACAACTACCGGTAAGATCGTTTACACTTCAAGAGAGCGAGCAATAAGTTTTAACTGCTTGTTCCCGTTATCCCCACGGCTGTCCTCTTGTTGCGCCCGGAACAAGATAATTAACAATACACTCCTAAAATCGGACTGCGCACGCTGCGTCGCTTCGCATGTGACACGCCACTCGCCGGGAGGGCTTAATCAACCAATTATCTTCCGTACTCGGCAACAATCTAGCGACCTCCTACAGGAAAACGATCGAGTTTCACTGCTCGATCAATAGGGATCCTCATCTACTCATTGATCGAAAACGCCAATTCGTAGGCAAGCCACACACACACACCCTTTACAGGTGGCCACGACCTAGGCCAATCAGTGTCTACGAGCAACCGCACGTGGTGCCTTCTGGCTCCACCCACCCTTCTTTCGTGACGTGGTAGCGGACGACTCTAAGGCCTGTCAAATTACATCTCACTTCTCCATCAACACTAATTGATCAATTCTTCGCTGCACACCTTAATAACACCTCCCGCCGCCCTAATTACAACTCCTCCCCCCTCCCTCACAATCTCACATTGCTTGTTGGGTGTGACATACTCACCAAGTTCCCTTGATGCGGGGCCGCTCGACTGCGTGCACCCCTCCAAGCGGCTCGCCACCTCCCCTCGTCTGGACCACGTCTGGACACTCGCCAACCGCGGGCGGGATACTTCTCAACCGGCTCCCGAGGGCCAATATCCGGATTGCGCTGTCCGGTCTTCTCGCAGTTCCGCAATGGTCCTGTAGTCCTCAAAAGGGGGCAGCGGCAGAGGGGGCTGCGCCGCCGGGCCTCCTCTTAACGAGAGGCCTTGGAAAAATAAAAACTGAAAGGTAGACCTTAAACATATCTCAGCGGTGCCTCCAACTTGTCGGGGTGATTATCCCGGGGTCGGCTGAGCCGTCCGCGGACCTCCGAGCTGGGAGGCCCCAACTCCTCCCGTGCTTCCCAAAAATGAGTATGAGACACACACAAGGAGCAAGGTGGTTCTGCTGTTTATTATAACAATGGCAGGGATGGGTCTAGGATCGTACGCGTCCGTCCAGACTCTCAAAATTAGTGGGGCTCGCAGGCCCTTTTTACAGCAGTATGACGCGCTACTTGCGTCACCTGGGAAAGTTAGCGAAAAACCTCTTGCCACTTCGGATTGGTTCCTCGAGTGGTAGGGTTAGTATAGGATACATATAGAGAAGAATATTAGTGGTTAAGGATGAGTCAGGTGGTATACTTGGATTGTCCCTTCTATTAGATGCTTGAAAATTGTTACACGAAGACCCCTGATGATTGGCTAATGTTAGTGCCATCAGTGATGAGCCCCCCATGTTCTGATTGGTCCTCTCGCGAGCCCCCAAGCCTGGGACCATCGTCGTTCCCAACTCGCGGTGTACCTGTTACTAGCAATAATGTGTAACTATGTGTTTGTGCAGACAATGTACGGGTTTGCTCATAGGCTTGAGAGCAGGCCATTCCCATCGCCGTAGGTGTCCATCTTGCCATTTCGCTGTTGCAACCTGTGTCCCAGACGTGGGACCCAGGCGACTTCTGTCTCATGGGTCTGGCACTTTGTCAGAACGGCGTGGTCACGTGTGGAGAGACCGTAGCTGGAGCGGAATTCTGCACATTAAAGTTGTATTTCGCTTCTGTGTGCTTGGCTTTGCTTACAGGTGTGATCTTGGCGTCGGCTGGTAGCATACGAGTTGCAACATTGTGCCCTTGGCTACGAGCTCTCGCTGGGCTCATTCTGCGTGATCAGCACTTGTACTCTTGCTCATACAGTGTTCATGGCGGCTCTTGCTTGCGGCCTACTTGGACCTTGTTCATGGGTGGGGATGCATAATCCATGGTACCTATGTCGCGGTTTGACATGGCGTCATAAGCAATATTATGTCTACATTATATTCTCATCACGATGCGAGAGGTGGGAGAAGCGTCAGCAAGCATATACGCGAGTCCTTCAGGCGTCTTGCGTTTCTGCATTACTATAAAGGGGCCTATGTGAAAAATAACAAAGATGCGCGTCAGTGGGTGTGTCCGTCACCTACGTCATAGCACTGAATATGTTCTTTGTGTAGGCTGGTGCGTGAGTGACCAGTGTGCATGGTGGCACGTGTGTTCTTGGCAGTTGGCTAGGTCGTTGTGGCATCTCTAACGATGTGGGTGCTCGTTGCTTATGTCTTAGTCGAGTTCATCCATACCGCATGTTCGCCGAAGCCCTGGGAATGACGGACACATGGCGTTCACTCCATGACGACGAGGCCGGTTTTTCATTCTTCTCTGGCGCGCACAAATCGTTCTCCAGGATTGATTATGCCTTCATCCCCAGTAGCATAAACCACAGACTCCTGGCTGCTGAGTTCCTTGCAAGGGGCGTTTCGGACCACTCTCCACTCCTCTTAACTCTGAAGAGCGCCTGCCCAGGTCCGGATCGCAACTGGCACCTGAACACATACCATCTGCGGCTCCCCGAGATAGCGGAGGAACTGGAAAAAAAGACAACAGAGTTTTTCGATCTCAATGAGGGCTCAGTGGACTGCCCGATCGTGATCTGGGAGGCATATAAGACATTTCTTCGGGCAGAAGCTTTCTCAGCGGTTTCTGCCCACCAAAGAAGACAAGCCCAGAAGATCAGAGAGGCAGAGGCATATGTCCTGGAGTGTGAAAGACAGACCCTGGAGCGCAGTGACCGGGAGACGAAAGATGCCCTGACCACGGCACAAGATGCCCTCAGTAACCTAGCTCTGGACACAGCACGAACTGCCCACCAGGTCGTCCGGAGTCAAATTTATGAACGCGGCGACAAAGCAAATAAGACACTGGCCTGGCTGGAGAGGCGGCAACAAAACAGGGGACATGTGCGTGCCATCAAGTCACCGGATGGCACACTACTCACGGACGACTCTGACATTGTCGAAGCATTTGCCACCTAGTATGAGAAGCTCTATACCCCACCCGCCGAGAGCTCGCCGGCTGCACCCTCCCATTACCTCGACCGGATCGAGATCCCGAAACTCTCACGACGCCAGTCGGAACTCCTGAACGCGGAACTCACAGAGACCGAGGTGTAAGAGGCGCTAACACAGCTCCAACCCGGGAAAACCCCGGATCCCAACGGCTTCCCCACAGAAACATGGAAATACCTCGGAGGTAGGCTATCGACCCATATGCACCGCATGTTCCTACGTAGCAAAGAACTCGGGGCGCTCCCCCCGGACCTCAGGAAGGCATGCATCATAGTCATACATAAACCTGGGAAACCTCCGGAGGAATGTGCCTCCTATCGCCCCATCTCATTTATTAATGGAGAAGCCAAGGTCCTCGCCAGAGCACTCGCCAACAGGCTTCTGAAAGTAATAGAGACCCTTATTCATCCGGACCAGTATGGATTTATGCCCAACAAATCCACTCGTATGAACCTACGCAGGGTCCAACTGGCGCTGTGCAGAGCCAAAGAGATACCGGTCCCACTAGCCCTCCTGGCGGTGGACTTTGAAAAGGCATTTGACTCGGTGGGGTGGGACGCTCTGTGGGCAATCATGGACTGGATGAACCTGGGACAAGCATTCATATCATGGGTCAGGCTGCTCTATGCATTCCCGGAGGCCATGGTAAGAGTAAACGGCAGATCCTCTAAATCATTCCCACTGGGTAGGGGTACGAGACAGGGGTGCCCGCTGTCTCCGCTTCTCTTCCTCCTGGCTATCGAACCACTTGCTATTGAGCTCAGAGCTAACACCAACTGGACCGGGTTCGCCTGGCCGGGGGGGGTGAAGACCGCCTTTCGCTATATGCGGACGACCTCCTTGTCTATCTTAGTAACCCATGCATCTCATGCCCTATTGTTTCCCTCATCCTTGGGGAATATCAGAACTTTGCGGGTCTGAAAGTGAATGAAACAAAAACTATTTACTTCCCAATCCAGGGTGGTGATTCCGCGATTCCTGAGTCCTGCCCATACCACATCTCTATCAGGGAATTTACATATTTAGGCATACGACTCGACCCGACACTTGAAAGGTTCCCCCAACTGAACCTACAACCTGTGCTTGAGCGGTTCAACAGAGACACTTCCCACTGGCAATCACTCACCCTGTCGCTGCTGGGTAGAGCCGCACTATTTAAGATGATGACCCTCCCCAGACTCCTCCACGTCCTCCAAAACGCCCCATTCACCATCTCCAAGGAAATCTTCGCACTTATCGATAGGAATCTCCGCACACTATTATGGGGAGGGAAGCAATCCAGAATTGCCCTTGATACGCTCCAAAGATCGGTCTGGGAGGGGGGGGGTATCGGCTTGCCCTGCATACGTACATATTACCTTGCAACACAGATCGGAGTGGTAAACGATTGGATGCATGCAGACCCCACACTACCGCACATCCTTATCGAGCTGGAGACCATGACCCCGTTATCCCCACTCCAGACACTTTATGCCACCCACAACCGTCTCCCGAGGCTTCCCAAGACGACTCACCATGTCCGCCGAGTTTGGAGCCGGAGGACTGGGTCGATGCATTGATGTCCCCCAGGGAAATTGGGATAGAAAATAAACTCAGACTAATACAATTGAGAATTCTTCACCGCTCTTATCACTCACGGGCTGCAATGGCCAGATGGGGGGGACTAGATGATGGGACATGTATCAGATGCAAAACTGAGTCCGCCACCTTCTACCATATGATATGGGAATGCCCAGTGTTACAGCTCTTCTGTGGGGACTGTATTAATATGATTTCTGCCGCCATGGGAACACCAATCCCTAGGGACCCCAAAATGGTACTCCTGGGCATCTGGGGGAAAGTAGACCTGACAAAACATGGGAAAATGTTCCTGTCAATAGCGTTAGGGGCTGGCAAGAGACTTATCGCGGCTAAATGGGGTTCCGCAGACCCACTGTGCCTGAACCGATGGAGGAATGACCTGAACAGGTGTGCGGCTTCGGAACGCCGGATCTACAACGCACGGGGTTGCCCCCGCAAATTCAGGAAAATATGGGGCAAATGGCTTGATGCGCATTAAACCCCGCCGGTCGATACAGCTCAACATCTTGATTAACTTTATCTGCCTGCCTTGACCTGCAACTGTCCTTGGCCCTTGGCCCTGCGGTGCCCCTCTTGCCTTTGATATTGTCTTTGATGCTGCTATGCTATGCCTTTCTCATTTGTTGTATGCCGATGATTCATGTTTCTTGTTATGTTGTTATGCTTTAAAACTCAATAAATAGAGTTATAAAAAAAAGAGTGGTACAGGAGTAACCTCCCTCATCACAGCGACTGTGAAAATCCTAAGAAAAGCCAAGAGTACTACGGGACTAACCTTCCTTGTCCTAATAGTGGGTAGGACAGTTTGTTGAGTTCAAACACAAAACCAGGAGAGGGGAAATATATGAACAACAAGTTAGGAAAAAAACATTTTGGGCATTGAGAGCCAATAATCATTGGACACTTGAGAAAGACCAAAGAAGTCCCTTTGATGAACTGCAGGGGCTAATCAGAACTGTTAAAAGAGACTATAAGATCTGTCCCCACGGCTGAGCCAGGAGAAGGCAATCATTATCCTGAGCCCCTTTTTGTTTTCTGAATCCTTTTTGATTAGTGGTAGGGTCAGAAGTAGGTTTGTTTTTGGACAGAGGATGGAGATTTTGCTATGTACAAGCAACCCTGATGACAAGCACCTTAGAGTTCTGATAGGTAGGGCAAACCCTTTTAAGTGTAGGGAAAGGTAGGTCTTTTTCTTATTTCAATAAAGGCCTTGTGTAAATTACCTTCCCTTTGTTTGACTCCTTCTGACTACAGCCCACAAAAGTATAATAAAAACAGTGACGTGTCCTTCAGACCCACAGTGTCTTTTGTGCCATCTGTGACATTATTCTAATTAGGGTATTGAGCGCAGTCCTAGCTTTGAGAAGCAGCAAATCACTTTATAATCATGGGGGAAAAACATGGTGAGGGGAGCAGAGAAACAAGGGAGTGGGGAGCTAATAACATGGGAGTGGGAAGGAGGGCAATTTGTCAGCAAGGGATCTACAAGCAGCCAGGGGAGGAAACAGTGGAGATCCGATCACCCAGTCTCAGGTAGGGCGCTGTTAGGGAGAATTCTCATTTATGGCTAATTTCCCTTACCTAGTGAGTACCTCAGCAGCTTTGCTGGATTTCTGGGGTTTATTTTTTCCACCTGGTAAGAGTGTGAACCTTTTTCCCACTCTTTACATGTGTTTTGCCATGTGTATTTCTACTGTTTGTGTGATCTTGGGCTCTGAAGCCACACCATCCATTAGCCCAACTTTTTGTGTGTGTTACACAACACCTTCAGGCAAGTGACACAGGGTTGTCTCTAAGACTTCCCACTGACTCCATTTCTCTGGGGCTGTCTTCTGTCCCCCAGAAGCAGGTAAAGTTGCCATTTATTTTATGTAGTCATTTAACATACAGACCCAATACACCCCATCTTACATGGAGTATTGGAAAGGATTAACTCTGATCCCTTTTTGTCTGCACCTCCTGGAGCCTTGTTTCACTCCCTTAAAACTAAGACTTGGCTGGTGGCAGTGGTATCTACCCTAACTTGTCTACCGCGATTATGCTATATAAACGTGGTACTGTTTTGGGCTATTGTGTTAGCCTCGAACATAAAACCGCTTGACCAAATATGTTTTATTTTGGCTCCGGTTGGGTTTAGTCGCCATTTCTTTGTGTTAATATCCTTCTTGTGTTTTACTTTGCGCGGCAAACCAGGTTTGCCTTCTTTGTTCGCCATCCTTTGGTGGCCTTCTGCAAAGAAGCTCTCCTTTGGCGTCGAGGTGTCTAGGTGGGCTGAATGTGAGGGAGGGGTTTAGTAACCCCCTGCACAGGGTCTCCTTGGAGACCCAAGTTGCAATTTATGTCCATTGGCTGAGGTGGTTGTCCGGGCTGGACAACCCCCCTGCTGTGTGATTGACAGCCAGGCTGTGTGAATGGGGGATTTTGGCATAAAAGGCAGGACTCTTGAGCTGGAAGTCAGAGTTGCCACTGGAACTACAAGAACCGAAGAGAATCGGAGAAGACGACGGCTGCTGCAACTCCCGAGTCCCAGTGAAGCCCTGCTGCAGTCTTGAGCTATCTACCCTTCAACGACAGAGAAGATCCAGTCCGGAGTCTTCTTCCCTTGAGCCTGGTGGGATCAACCAGCTCACCTTTCTACAGCCAGAGAATCCTCTCCTGCGTCGAAATCGCTGCATGAAGCTGTAGTGGTCTGGATAGCCATCAGAAGAGATCTCTCCTGTTTTAAAGGAGCGCACCTTTTAGTCACTGTTGCTTTGCTGCTGCTGGTCTCATCCCTGGGTAGTGCAGATCACTCCAGACGTCGTCCTTCTTGTCCCCACGACTGAAGCTTCAGGAACCATGAGTCTGCAGGAACTACCAGGAACAACTGCCGTGGCACCAGCTTTCTTCATTCGAATAAGGTATTGTGTCCATTTGGTCGTTCTCTCCGTCTGACCTTGAGGAATCGGGGTGAACCCTTTTCCTTGCCGAAGGCTTGTCCTTTCTTCCTTCCCTTTTATAACTTTTGCCTCCCTTTGACAATATCCAAGTACTCCTGGCAACGTTAATCTCAAACTGTTCTAATCGTATGATCCTCGATAACAGAGCCCTGCTCCATTTGACACTGGCACATGCCTATTGACTTTATCTGTCTCTTAGAATACGTCCTGTGATTCGAGTGCCTTGACAAAAGTATTGCCTATGATTTATTTCCCCTTTTCCTTGGTTTTTATTCAATGTGCTAAATGTGTTTTAACTACGGTTACAATTCTTCCCGCGGGTACGCTTTTCTTACATAAGACCGAACTGTCATTACTGTCAAAAAGTGAGCGCTGCTTAAACCCCTGGTAACGTCTTTTGTTTCGCAACACCAGTCTGTCAAATCCTAACGTACTTAGCTTGAATTGACCTGAACCAAAGTAATTGGTTGTGTATGGTATATTTAGAGTGTGGTTTTGTTTACTAGAAGTGAAGTGTTTTGTGAACAGATGGTTTAAAAATAAATGTACTTATATTTATAACCAGAAACCTTGAGTCAGTGTTTGTTTGAGTCACAGTAATTGTAGTCCTTTGTGTAATCCCTATTACTGCACATTTGCTCTTGAGATAAGTCTGGCTGCTCTGCTATTGCTACCACTATAACTGTGTAGTACAGGCTTGTACCAAAGGTGAAATTGTACTGCCACTTGTAGACTTAATTGTCTGTAGTGTTCCCTAAGGGTACTGCAGAGGATTCTGCCTAACAGGCGCGTAAAGGAGGGTATGTGGACATATATGTTAGGGAGGAGCTGTTCCTGAAAGAGGAGGGTCTTGAGCTTCTTCTTGAAGTGTGGGAGGTTGGATGTGGATGTTGTCTGCAGCGAGGAGAGTCCCAAGTGGTTCCATGTAAAGATTGAAGGTCAGGGAGAAGAGGATGGGACTCCACAGGTGATGGGTGGAGTTGGTGATCTGGAGGAATCCATTTGTACATCTGCCACACTCACCAAATGTAACCACTCGATTTGTTGATATCTTTCTTATGTTTACCAGTAGCTTGAGAGAGTTTGCTTCAATTGCAAATCACAGGTCGGAAACCTCTGAAAAATGTGTTGCTTGACAAGAGGACAGCTTCAATAACTGGAGATTATGCATATCGCACCTTTTTTATTGGCTTTAAAATAGCCACTGCTCTATAATCCTGCTCTGAAACATGTATGTACAGATGTATAATTTTTGGCCGTGGCACAATTGTTTGCAGCGGAATTGACTGTGGTCAATTCGGCCGTGAAGACAATTTTGCTGCACCCAAAACCACCCTAATTAACCCCCCCCCCCACTCACCCCCTACTTCCCTTTTCACCATCTGTGCATGTTCGGACCCTGTGGCGTCAGATCCGTCCATCCTACGCCGGTCGGATCCGACAGTGCAGGGTCTGCTTTTCTTTTTTTTTTGTCCCTGCCTCCAGTCCTCCGGAAGCAGGGGACACCCCTGCTACCCACAAAGGCAATCACTACCAAACATGGGGAGAGGAGGGGTCACCCCAGCAACTCCCGCTCCCCATGTTTGGTAGTAATTACTCAAATTGCTTGTTTCCAAACAACCAAATAGTACTGGCCAAATTTGGCCATTTGAATCATACGGTCAATTAGAAACGACCAATTCGGGTAATACTGTATATACCACCATGTGTTTCTATTATACTGTTTGTAAAAGACCACTGCTCAAATCCTGCTGGCATCAGGGTCTATGTCTGTTCTTGCTTAGTCGCCAGAACTTCAGCTTCTAGTACTCTTCCGATAAACCGAAAGAAAAAATTGTGAACTTTTATGTGATGGACAGAGAGCTTCTTCACCCCTATTCAACTGCAAGGTCTGCATCAAAGATTGACCATTTGAGTATCAGTTGCTGTCCTCCTGAAGCTAAGCCAAAACATACACTTGTATCTCTGTGAGGTTAATCCCAACTAATGTAAACTCATCTATTGCTCACAAAATCAAAGCTGTAAATGCCTAATAGGAATAAGCAGCAAGACAATGTAAGCTGCAACTCTTTTAATTTGGTTGGTCAAACAGAATGTCCTGTTTCATATTTTTAGCCGATCAGCCTTGAGAGCATTTGACCTCTGAGTAGCACACTGATTGCCTATATCTCCCCCTCTTCAACCCTTCATGTCCACAGCGCTAGCCCCAGTAGAAATATCTCCTAGAAGATGGTTAAGGAATGTAAGGGTGCAGAAGGAGGAGACTGACACAGAGGTGGCATATTTGGGGTTATAGGCTTTTATTTGAGATGAACATAAAGAGAAAACCTAACTTTCCCTAATTCTAAGAGAGGTTTCTCTCTCTCAACCAAAGTGCTAATGGATCTGACAGGATGTCTTGTTAACTCAAAGAATTCACTGTCCTGTGTCAGAATGTCCCTATCTCTGTCCCTTGCACATGTAACTAAACTAAGCAGTTGTACCAAAGTTCTTGGTCCAGGAGAATGACTCATGGACTGGCTGGCACAGTTCTCGTTTAAAGTTCTCCACTGGGCGAATGACTCCCTTCCACTGGTTTTAGTACTTCACAAACAAACAAAAGGGTTGCATGTGCTCTAACACTCTACGTCAGAAAGTTCAATACTTTGTATCCCAGGCGGAATGACTCCCTTCTCCTGGCCTTTTTCAGCTTTGGTTTCCCAGTTCACAACGCCAGGGAGAATGACTCCCTTCCCTGGCCTTCTTCAGCTTTGGTTTCCCAGTTCACAACACCAGGGGGAAGGACTCCCTTCCCTGGCATTCTCAGCATCTACTTTACAGTTCACAATACCAGGGGGAATGTTTGCCTTCCCCTGGTCTTTCCTAGACTCTATTTTATAGTTCAGAACACCTGGTGGAATGACTCCCTTCAACTGGCCTTCTCAGGCTCTACTTTACAGTGCACAACACCAGAGGGAATGACTCCCTTCACTTGGCCTTTCTCAGCACAGTTCACAACACCAGTTGGGTACGACTGCTTGCCCCTCGCCTTTCTCATAAAGCAAAGATCCAATTGTGATGAGGGTCCTGGACCCAGGTATCTTCTCTACCCTGAGGAGTATGTGGTATACTCTCCTGCCAAGTACTTTGATGAGGGAAATGGGTCGCAATCTCCTTTTCTTGTCGGTGTGTGTCCCAGACCTGTACTTCTCTGTGACTTGGTTTTGGCAGACCTGGTTGACTCTTCTGCCAGATACTACCCCAAGAAAATTCACTTGCAATATGCTTTCTCTTACTTGGACATAAAAGGAAGAACTCCAGGACTCTGCGCCATTAAATGTTGATTGTGTCTTTAATACTTGGTATTCAAAAAACCAAAAAGTGTGTAAGTGAATGTGCCCTTCTCTCGATTACACGTGTTTCAGTTCGCTGAGCCTTTATCAAATCAGGGCAGAAAAATGCTCTCAACGGATTGATCCATTTGTTTGTTAATTGCAAAGCTTGTAAATGGGCATGATCCCAAAGTCTGAGTCCCGTAAAAGGTTCTGTCTCTCGCGTTGGCTATAGACGTGTTTCGGCTCGCTGAGCATTTATCAAATCAGGGCTGTAAATGCACACAAACATATATAAATAAATTAGAGATCATTTGTTCACAGTTTGTCCAAAAAACAAACAGTTCGATACCAAACAACAATCAATAGTTCAATCAAAGATTGTAAATTCACATTTCCCACAGGGAAAAAAACACATTAAGCAATTGATATTAAATGACAGAGATACCGGGTTGGTGATGGGGAGGATTGAAAAGGGAGAGAAAGCAAAAAGCAGAAACACAGCAGGAAACCATAAAGGACATATCAGACATTCAATTTCACAACACAAACAAAAAGGAGAAAAAGAGAAAATATAACAGAGTTTAGTTAGCAAATTGAAATTCTTATTTCTCTACTTTAATCTTAATTTAATCTAGTATTTCACCAAACTCATATTTATAACCCCCAAAAATAAAGGTGTTTCTTGCCAGAAAAATGCTCTCAACGGATTGATCAGTTTGTTTGTTAATTGCAAAGCTTGTAAATGGACCTGATCCCAAAGTCCGAGTCCCTTTAAGCGAAACTGTTAAGTTAACCCACATTCCTTGCTAAACTTGGCCTTCCGTCATTATCACGCATGTTTCACTCACATAAGCAAGTGATATCTCTTGCATAACTAAATGATTTTTAAAGGAAGTAAGCATCTTAAAAGTAGTCATGACTCAGTGCTGTGAAATGTAATTATTGGTACTTCGTCTAATCACTATAGTGCTCTCCTTCGTTACTCCCGTATCAAGCAATTCACGGGCAAAGCTCTTTTAACTTGTTATAACAGTGAGTATATTTGATAGCTACTCAGAAAATACCTATAGCATTCTGATTGATCATAACATATTCATTATTTCTGAAATAAAGTATTATTTAACAAACCGTTACGGTTTGTTAAATAATACTATATTTCAAAAATAATGAGTACTGTAGAAATTGCTCATACAACCCTGTTGAATCGTAGATATGAGCCCGAGGGAGCATTTTTTGACCAACCACTGTGCCGAGAAAGAATATTAATGAGACACTCTCTATAATGGTTATCTTCAGTAGGTGTATGCAATCAAAAACTGTGCCGAGGAAGATGACTCGCAAGGCTCCCTTTATGATGTTCTGTAACACCCGGTCCCTACTAGGACTTCTCTTACTCCCTTACCTGTTTACCTGGAGCTCTTCACTGGTTCTTGACGGGGTTGCAGGTCTTAGTTTGCGCTACCTCTTCCTGCTCGTGCGCTCCTGCCCAGCTTTGCTACAGGTTGTTGTTGACAGTCACAGCATTGTTCTGGAGCCATTCGGTCCACCCGCTTTGGGTCACGCCACTGCTCTGCAGCTTTGGCTCTGACCTGCTCCACGCCACCGGGTCAAGGATTCCCCTCTCCACCTTCTGGACTTGGGGATCGGGCTGCTCATGGCTTCCTTGGCATCGTCTCCTTGAACTTCCCGGGCTGGACTGCGTCTTGTGCTGGTTGGCTCTCTCTCTCTTCATGTAGTCCTTTGTCTTTTTTTGTATAGTGGCTGGTTGTCAATAGTTGGCATTTTCTTGTAAGTCCCCTTTCAATGTCTTTGGCTCTTCAATCTTTATTCCTCTGCACCACATCCTCGTTGAAGTACTTCTATAATCACTCTCTCTTGGGTAGTCCATGTTCTTCCTCATCTCAATGGAAGTCAAGACTATGGACCTACATAGGTACATGTGTGGGTTAGGTATATGACTGAGGTATACAAAGGGGGAGGTGTATAGGCTGTTGTGTGAGGGTATTATATTGCTTCTCCCTTAGATTATCGTCCTTGTCCCTACACGGGGGGAGTCCCTCCCCATGAGTTCCTCCCTCCTCCCGCTGAGTACCACCTCCAGGGGGACTATCGCGTAGCAGCCTCACCTCCCTGGCCTCATGGTAAGGGGCTCCCCCTTGTGGAGAATTGACGACATCCAAGGATTTGTCACATGAAGTAGACAAATTCAACATTCTAGAGATACATACTGTGACGAATCTGAGGATGTCCTAGAGAAATATCTTTCTCATGGGGCCAGTGCAGTGCGTCCACCGTGCAATAGTCCCCCTTGGGGTGGTGGACTGAAGGCAGGTCACGTGGGGAAGGAATACCTCTATTGGATTGGGGACGACCATTATCAGAGAACGCGGTATAAACCGCTTCAATACACTCAACCCCTTCTCCAACCTTTAATCATCCCCCTCCCGATAGAGCTAATGTGTTTCTTTGTCGAGTCAGTCAACCTAACATACAAGACAAGACTGAAACACCAGAAAGTACAAAGTATCATGCATGTAGGTTTTAAACTGGCACTGTGACGAAGAAGATAATTGGGAGTCTGAGGATCACTTTAGAGAAGCAGAGTGAGCGGTCTAGTTTCTCAACGCAAGTGTTTGGTCAAACGCAGTACAGCAGTCCCACAGTGGAGTTTGAAAGCTCAGCTCGGACGTGTAAGAGGTAGAGCGATCCTAGGAAGAGGAACAGCGGGAGCCATGCACAGGAGCGGCTGACGCGATCCGTGAGGAAAGCAGTAACCGGAGGAAGATGTAAGGGGTCAGAAATGTGAGGCAGACAACTTGGTACAGGTTTTTCATAAGATGCCATTTTATTAACTCAAAAGGGTTTGACAGATGCCTCACTTACCCTAACCTAAAGAGGATTTCCATGCCTATCAAAATAAACTATAGGAAAACACTCTGATAAAAGGGAATCTGTCCCTCACACTTATACATATGTCAAACTCAGATTCAAATATAACAGAAAAAAGTTATATTCAACATAAACCTAATAACTGTATATTTTTGTAACCTGGGTTGGATCCCCTCCCCAGATCCAAAGCAGGATTTTCAATCAGTTCAAACAGGAATGTTCCTGTTTGTAACCAAGTTCTGTTTATAAAGTTTTTCTTATAGCAAAAGAGTTGAACACAACTCCTTCTTAAAAAACAAAACACTTCCATAATTCATTTGTATCGAGAACAATGTTTTGTCAGGTTGATTCCACAATTGTTCATGAAACACTTTATTGGTCTTGCCACTTCTTCAAAACCTTAACCACAACACAGTACTTCTATGATTTCTCTCTGGTCCACTAACCTGCCAAGGCTACCACTTCAAAGTCTCTAGCCTGGTATACTCGCCTGCCAGGACAAAAAACCTCTAACACTACTACAAGTACTTCTGTGGTACAGTTTACTTCAAACAGTTTGGTAAAGTCTTTTGACTTTCAACAAAATCAGAATGTACATCTTCTTCTGGGAAGACATGTTACACATTGGTGCTGTGTGTTCCCCTCTTGTGAATGCCACATACAATGCAGGTTATGTTCCTCTCCCACTGAATGTTTTCTATCAGGAGGGCTTCTTTGCTGCCACTCTTGTTTTCCCACTCTTACATCAAACAATAGCTGACAATGTCTCTCTGTCACACTTGCTCTTCTTTGGCTTAGACATTGCTTGTTGAGGTCCTTTTCAACTATTGCCTCTTCCTCACTCTGGCAATAAAGGGTATAATTAGCTGGTATTTGTTTGTATTGTTTATTTATAAAGCGCTTATACACAAAACGACTGCTTCAAAGCGCTCCAAGACGGGAGGGGAACATGGGATACAGTCATTCATAAGGCCTTGGAAATGTCAGAATGATATACAATAATAATAAGCATACTAGGCCTGACAACATTTTTGCTAATTCAAGTGCTTGCTTAATTATTGCCCTCTCTTGGCTTTGACAATGATGGTTATTAACTTGTTTCAGTATTGCTTTCTCTTGACTTTGGCAATAATGTTGACCTTTATAGTTAAAATTATAACCTTTCCGGGGGGCGCTGTTGAGAGCTGAACAAGATGGCCGCCTGAGTGTTCCTCTCCGTGGCAGGCAGATCTTATGATCCTTCGTTTGGCACCTTCCTGCCTGGTACTCTGCCCTGGAGGGCACAACTCTGCCTATTGAAGATATTGGGCACCATCTGCCCCGATCCCGATCGAAATCGGATCCGGGAGCCCCGAGATCTGAACGTCTCTCTCCCTGTCATGATCTCTGCTTCCAAAAGGTCAGGGTTTTCCCAACTCCCTTGGAAGCAGATCCATAACCCAGGTTCCGAGTGCCAACCAGTCCCAATTGGGACCTTTTGGACCCAGTCCTGGCGCCAGTGGCACCAGGCTCATAAATATGCCCAGTCCCAGCGCTGGAAGCGCCGGGCTCATAATGCTTGGGTGGACTTACCTGCAGCAGACCATGCTGCTTACTTGCCTGCCAGTTGAGCCTCTGATCCTCTTCTGTTTGGAACTACTTTTCCTGTTGGGTGGGGCTGGAGCCACTCCCTAGATTTAGAACACTGGAACTTTTCTGGAAGGCAGGAACTCTTTTCTTACCAGGAACTCTTTTCTTACTTAGGCGTGGCTGTGGAAGGAGACACCTAAGCACTACAGGAGGCTATTTAAACCACACCCGGTGGATGAATCTTGCTTTGCGTTATTCTGCACCCTCTGCAGCAGGACGCTCATCGTGTCTTCTGCATCCAGTCCTGGGCCTAAGGAAAAAGGCTTACCATCCTGAATCCAGTCTTCAGCAACACCTATAAAGACAAGAAAGAACAGGTTAGCATTCCGGCATCTGAAAGGCAAAGGCTTACCATCCTGAATCCAGTCTTCAGCAACACCTATAAAGACAAGAAAGAACAGGTTAGCATTCCGGCATCGGAAAGGCAAAGGCTTACCTACTCTTTGTGCGCTCCAGAGGTCTTCATACTGCATTCCGGCATCCGAAAGACAAAAGCTTACCAACTCTTCGCACGCTCCGGAGGCCTTCGCCGCTGCATCCGCATCTGAAAGACAAAACAAGGTGCGTTTAAAGACATTGGGGAACTTTAATACTCACGTGCCATTACTCCTTTCCACATCTAATCCATTGGGTATTCCGGCACCCTGCAGCCGCTCCGAACTCGTACCTGCAAAATAAAAAGACAGTTAGAGCGCATCGTGAAGCAGGCAACAAGCGCTTACTCACGTGCTTCCAGGCGCTTCTATTCATCACACGGGCTCCATCTTCAACTCACTTCAGCCCGTCATCCGCCATCGCCGGAACCCTGCAAAACAAGAGACATCATTACTAAAGACTTTAAAAAGACATTTGAATGACTCGAAACTTACCGTTCGTGCAGTAAACGACGGACACCAGTCCTCTGAAGTCAAGAGGCCTGCGCTACCTATCCAGTGAAGAAACTGGCTACAGCACCCTGCCCCGAGGCAGATGGAGAGCTCGGCATTCACTTACCTAAGGTGAGAGCGTTAACCTTTGGGGTCTACAGGAGAGGAGAAGAGGAAAGAGATAGGGACACCCCAATAACCCCAGTTCATTAACCCCATATTTTCTATCTGCAGACATCTTACTCTACACGTCAGGCATACAGTGCACAGAGGTCCAGCCCAAAGAGCCAACCGGGTGCTACACATCACCTTTGAAGATACGGTAGTCGCCCAGTCAAGACCGGCGCCTCTGCGAGAATCAGGTGAGCGTTACACTCCCCTCCCCCATCGGCGCTGCGGCTTCGCGCCAACATCGAGCCTGACGGGGGGAGACTTGCCGAGCCTTTCTCGCCCGCATCTGCTGTTGCATATCCTGCGGGGGCGGGCCCGTCGGAGACGCGGCCCCGTACCTGCTACTGGACCACCCCCGGCTGCTGTGGGGTGCCGCGGCTGCGTCTGCCGTGGCTGTGCGACCTCCTGGGACCTGCTGTTCGCGTGGGGGAGGGCCTGCTGGAGGCTTCGTGGACCCGGCCCCCCTCACCTGCTTCTGCTGTCCCGTGTCCCGTGGGGACGGGCCCCTGGAGGCCACGGCCCCCGCGCCTGCTCTTCGACCATCTCCCGCTGCTGCGGGGGTGCCGCGGCTGCGGCCGCTGTGGCTCTGGGACTCTGCACCACGTTCAAGGACTCCTACAGAGACGCCGTGTCCTGGCCGTGCCGGTGGGCCCTCCGGAGGCTGCGTGGGGCTGAGGCGCGCCACGGGACACCCGACGCCGTGCCCCCTGGCCGGCCCTGCCGGTGTACACCCGGAGTTGTCGGGGAACGTGGTGGTGGGGTGCCCCTCACCTCCCCCCTACCCCCCCTTGCTGGACTCTGGGATCTCACGTGCTGGACTGGCACTTGGCACACATGAACCCCCCCCTGGAGTGCCCCTCCGCCATCACCTACTCGCCTCGTCGGGGGCGCCCTGGACCTCACTTGCCTCTGGATCGCCGTCTCCTGAGCGGTCCCAGGCCTGCTGGATCACATGGGACCTGCCAACCAGTGCGCCCTAGGACTTCAGGTGCAGGCTCGCAGGGGGGACTAAGGTATGTCAAGGTGGGGTGCTGCTGCGCGCCCCCCCCCTGTCTGGTTTCGTGACCCTGGGGCAACATTGAACACTGATCTTCCCCTGTGCCCGCTGTGCCTGTACTCCCATAAGCACCAACTTTTTCGGTGTGCCCCCCTGCTTGGTGGTTCTCCCTCCACTCATTTGTTCTACTGGGGGCACCCCTGGGCCTTGCTGGTCATCCATATCCCCACTCTTGGGGGTCTCCTATCCCCGGGGTGGGCTGCGGCGTTCTCGGAGCTACCACTCTACACAGGCTCTGCCTTTCACCTAGGTCCTGCCTCGCCCCACATCGCTGTTCCCGGGGCTGTGGCCGGCCCGCCCCTGCTGGGTCAAGCATACCTGAACCCATACTTCCTCGGCGACGACCGGGCGGCATCGTCCACACTCCTGGGGTCTCCTGCTCTTGTGCTCCCCTGGCATCGCCTCCCAGGCACCCCCTGGGCTAGCTAAACTTCTAAGCTTCTACAATCTGTACTGGCAGCCGCAACATTTCCACTTATTGATCCATAGCCACTGCCTCCTTCGGGCTACCCCCGGTTCCATACCACACTTCGGTATACTGTGCCGCGTGGTGCCTGGTCCGCGTTCCCCCCGCCTTTCTCCTTGGGCTGTTGGGCCCCCCCCTCACCCCGCCCGACCTTCAACACTGCCAGGATGACCAAGAGGGGCGCGAGGAAACAGAGTTCCATCAACATGTTTGCGAGGGCGGCGGTGAGTTCGCCGGAGGAGCCCGCTGGGCAGGCCCCTGCCGCTTCATCTGATACAACCCCGGTCTCCCAAAACATGATGGACTTTATCCGAGAGGGCTTCACCGCACTCCACTCAAAATTAGATGATATGAACGGCACTATACCCTCTATTAAAGCCCACATCGAGAGAACGGATAGCCGAGTGTCGGAGGTCGAGACACGGGTCGGCTCCGCTGAGGACGCACTGGGTGCCCTGCGCTCTGAGGTTGCCACTCTCTCCGGCCGAGTCCTTGAGGTGGAAAAGAAGAATGAAGACTTGGAATCCCGCTCAAGGCGTAACAACCTCCGCATTATTGGGGTTCCCGAGAACGAAATCCATGAGCCGATGGAGGATTTTGTTGAGCATACATTGCTGTCGCTCCTGGACTCACCCAAGCTTTCCCCCCACTTTGCTATTGAGCGGGCACACCGCGCCCTGACGGCTAAACCTAAGCCCGGGGCTCCACCTCGGCCCATCATAGCTCGAGTGTTGAACTACCGTGACCGTGACGCCCTCCTCAGGGCCGCAAGGCTCAAGGGTGAGCTATCACTGGGTGGCGCGAGAATTCATCTTTACCCGGACTTTTCAACAGCCGTCCAACGTGAACGCAAGAATTTCCAAGCGGTGAAGCGAAGATTGCGAGACCACTCAATCAAATACGCTATGCTCTACCCCGCCAAACTTCGCATAGAACATGCTAACCAGGTGTTTTTCTTCACGATCCCAGAGGAGGCCTCCAAATTCATTGACAAACATTTCCCTGGCTGATCCCCCTCCTCCGACCACGGCTCTACAGTTACCCTTTTGTGCCTGACGGGGAGAGGCCAAGCCCGGCCGCCCCCCTGCATCAGGACCACATTGATCCTCTATTCCGTAATCTGTTTGTTCTGCTCATTTTACAAATATGTGCCATACCACCATGTGCAAAAACTTTGCCCTAGTTACTGGTAATTCTATTGTGGGCACCTCTTGTTCTACTGGATCTGCCGTAGCCCGGAGCGACGCAGCCAGTCCGGCCTACAGGCCCCCAGGCGCTTATGCCTCTGGTTTGGTTTTGGTTGAGGGGGGTTGGGATTGCCATCCCTCTGTTTGGGGGAGGGATGTGAGTGGGGGTGGGACATGTTTGGGGTTATGTTATTAAAAGGTTAGCGCTGGCAGCAAGGGCGGACCGCGTAGTGGCACTCAGGTATGGTTGCCGCAGGACTGCGGAACTAACCTACTGGTTATTGCCATTTTCTCTTATTCAAACGCCACTGCATCTGTGACCGAGAGTGACTTGATCTTCATGAGCTGGAACGTACGGGGGTTGGGCAATTATAAAAAGATGAGGCCGCTCCAGTTGCAGGCCGAGCGCCATGGGTCCAAGAGTCTCTTTCTTCAAGAGACACATGCCCGCACGGAACAGTGCATGCGATTTGCCAAAGCCTGGGGCCCCCACAGATTTTTCACCGATTTCTCTACTCAAAGCCGCAGGGTTATGACCCTCATTCACAAGAGTCTCAAGTTCACCCTTATTTCCTCACAGATTGACCCCCAAGGCAGGTATGTTCTGCTTCATGCCACACTCCAGAACAAGGAAGTGGTTCTGCTGAATATCTATGGCCCTAATTTAGATGACCCGGAGTTCTATGTACAGATCACGTCCCTCCTCGATGGCTTCCCCCTTGTCCCCATCCTCTGGGGTGGTGATTTCAACACAATCTTCGATGTAGCCCTCGATAGATCTGGCACCAAGCCCCGTCATCTCTCCAGGGCAGTTTATGCGGCCCTATCATCCTTACCACGCCTGGCCATGGTAGACGCATGGAGGTTCTTTTACCCGGATTCCCGCATTTACTCTTTCTACTCCTCAGTTCACGACTCCTATTCCCGAATTGATAGGTGGGTGATCTCCAACGTATTGGTTAAGAACGTTATACAAGACTGCGCATGCGCGAGCCGCGCATGAGGAGCTAAAGGCATCAGCTCCCGGTGGCCGCGACAATATATCCTGAAAAAAGCCGGTAATTGCTTGAAAACGCCCAGCCTCGGGCAACACAGAGGCAAGGCAGCGCACCCATCCAGGCGGCGAACCCTGCAATCTGGGGTAGAATCGGACCCGGGATCACAAGAAACGCCCCGGAGTCCGTCGGCGCGAATCACGCCGCCATTGCCGGATGGACGTGAGCGGCTGCTCCGCCACGGCCCCCTGGGGAGCGAACCACCACCGGACCACGATCGGCGGGGGCACGCCTGCGGACTACCGTTGGAACCCAAGGTGGCGACCAGAATCGGCACCGAATCGCGGCACGGGAAGCAGTGAGCAAGGAGAGAGGCCTGGGGACAGTGCGGCGACATCACAAGGTACGTGCAGCCCCCCCTGCCAACCCCGCGAACAACTGGACAGTGTCCCGCGCCTCTCCAGTGTCCCCCCGGCGGCGCGGCAGATACGCCCGCGGAGGAGCTGGCATACGGGGCAGAGCGCGCTCCCCGTTGCCGGAGGGGCAAAACACTTGCTGGACTGGGCCACATAAATTGAAAAGGGGTGCAGAGCTGGAGCCCTCCCTTCCCCCCCCTCCCTCCATCAGCGAGACGGCGGCACCTGGGGTGGAGCGGCGGCGCAGGCACAGGCAACGCAAGGCCGCGCTCCCCCCAGCAGCAACAGCAGGATACGGGCAACCTCTCCCCCCCTAATCCGGCGAATTGCGGGACAGAGACCCGCATGAGGGAGGCGGCACACTCCAAGACAACAACAGTGAGGAGCAGTGGGGATCGAAGGCATACCCCCCTCCCCAATAAGCACCTACTCCCCAAAAGCCTTGCGGACTGACCGTCCTCAGGGCGTGATTGTGGAGCGAGCAAAGGCCCATACCGCCCCACAGGCAGAAACCAATGGGCGTACACCCCACAAAGGGGGAATAACTCCTGGAGGGATCACGCACTGTGAACTACAGACAACCCCCCCCTCCAGTAAACTCCGGACCCTCCATTGAGCACACCGGACCAGCCGGAACAGGGGACTGGCTCTCAGCAACCTACATATTACCACTGGGGCCCAGGATCAAGGACAGAGGGGCAACAGATAGACGCCCGACAAGCCCACCCCAACTTGGCCTCCACGACAATCCCTGAGGGACATCCACGCGATCCACCTGGGCCTAAATTCTCACACAAACTACTGCCCTGGACATGGGCAAAGACAAGGCCAAGCAGCAGACCCTGCAGAGCAAAATGGACCTCTACACAGTGGAGGCCCCCTCGCGACAGGAGACACATAGCCTGGTGGAACCAGGCAACAGGGAAGAAACTCAGGACCCCCAACTCTCCCTGAATGACGTAATGAAGGCAATTGGGGACTCGAGAACATCGCTGGAACTCAAAATAGGTGGAGTCTCCACGGAAGTATCTCGCCTACGCCAAGATCTCCGCAACCTATCGTCCAGGGTCGGAGAAGCGGAACAAAGAGTGTCAGACACAGAAGATAACGTCCGCCAGTTGGAGCAACAACTTGCCATAATTGCCCAAAAAGTCAACCAACTTGAATACCGAGCCGAAGACAGTGAGGGCAGGGCACGTCGCAATAACCTCAGGATCCTCGGGATCCCGGAAAAAGAGGAAGGCCCCAGTGTCAAACTTTTCTTAGAAGATTGGCTGACCCACATCTTTGCCCCCAGGAAACTGTCGAAATTCGTCTCTATCGAAAGAGCACACAGGGTACCCACCGGGCGACCTGCCCCAGGAGCCCCACCCAGAACAATAATTGCACGTCTCCTCAACTATCGGGACCAAGACGCTCTCCTGCAGATGGCACGGGCCTCCGGTCCAATTACATACAATGGCTACAAAGTGGGGTTCTACCTGGACTATACTAAAGAGGTCCAAAAGGCCCGCCAATCGTTTGATTCTGTCAAGAAGAAACTCCACTCCTTATCAATCAAGTTCGCTCTCTTCTTCCCGGCGACGCTCAAGGTCCACCATGAGGGTACAACCCACCTATTTCACAACCCCAAAGAAGCATGGGACTGGCTTGAAACGCAAATCCTCAATGAGCATGCGGCCCGACGCTCGCCCTCTGGACCGTCTGTCCGCAAACCCGGACCTGGGCAGAACTCACCACCCCACACTAAGGCAGTCTCGGAAACCGAATCGCCACAGCGCTCCACCAAAAATGCCACAGGGAACGGATGAGGTCTGGGCACCACAGAATTGAACTCGCCACGGGATACCACGGCAACTACATTATTGCGGCCGCCATCGTCTAGGCACCGCAGTCCCAAGCGCAGCCCGAGGGATCCCGCAACGGTTACCACCCGAGCTCGGATCACCCCGAGGAAGCTGCAGTTCACCAAGTTATAAGCTTAATGTTTGGGTGACAGGTGCTCCCAGTTGGGGGGGGAAGTACAGGGTGGGGGGAGTTTTGGGGACCTAAGGAAACAGATTCACGAGACAAGAAGGCTGGAAGCAGACAAATGCAGGCAAGGTAAGCATGCACTCTCCTTGGTCGGGAACGTGGACGTGATGGTCTGCCGGTCGTCAGGCATTTCAGTACGGAGAGGCCCCTGGACGTCTCCCCTAAGAAGATACCGACACATGCCCCCAAAAAAAGTGCAAATGCCACTCATCCTGCCAGACGCCCTACCAGAAGGACTCACGCAGATAGGATGCACCCCAACAAGGTAACCATACTGTCCTGGAACGTCAACAGCCTCGGCTCCAGCATAAAGCGCAGTCTGGTGCTCCAGTACCTAAACCGACATTCGCCGGACATTGCCCTCTTAAATGAAACACACTTGATAGGCACAAACGCCAACTTCTTCAAAAGATCCAACTACTGGCACACTTACCATGCCGGATTCACGAAAGGTGCCAGGGGCACAATGATACTCATCCACATGCGTATCCCTCTCCAGGTTAGGAAGGTCAGGACAGACCCCCGGGGCCGCTATGTAGTGCTGCTAGCGGACATCTGGGGTGAGAAATGGGGCCTGGCAGCAATTTATGCCCCCCCCCACGCTGACAAAAGAACTGCTCTCCGAACTACAGTGTTTGCTCCTGGCAGAAGAAGCCGATGCATGGGTGATTGGAGGGGACTTTAATGAAGTTATGGACATCGCAGCCGATAGAACCCATAGGAGATCCGGAACACGCCCCACCTCCACACCGCTCGCTGCATTCGCCGAGGCCCTGGGACTGACGGACACATGGCGCTCACTTCATGGAGACGAGACAGGCTTTTCCTTCTATTCGGGAGTCCATAAATCGTTCTCCAGGATTGATTATGCCTTTGTCCCCCGCAACATAGACCACAGGCTTCTCGACGCTGAATTCCTCACGAGGGCAATTTCAGACCACTCTCCGCTCCTTCTAACCATCAAAAACTCCTGCCGCCGCCCAGATCGTAATTGGCGCCTAAACACATATCATCTGCGTCTCCCTGAAATTGCTGAGTAGCTGGGAAAAAAGACTGTGGAATACTTTGAACTTAACGAGGGCTCTGTGGACTGCCCGATCTCGATCTGGGAGGCGTAAAAGACAGTCCTTCGGGGGGAGGCTATCTCAGCGGTCTCCGCCTACCAACAACGTCAAGCCCGGGAGGTTAGAGAAGCAGAAGCACGCGTCTTGGAGTGTGAACGACAAATCCTAATTCAAAACACCCAAGAAGCAAAGGAGGCGATGCTCACGGCGCAAGACGCCCTTAGTAATCTATCACTAGATAACGCACGGACTGCGCACCAATTAGTCCGGAGCCAAATATATGAACGGGGCGACAAAGCTAACAAGACTCTGGCCTGGTTGGAGAGACGCGAACAAAGCAGGGGACACGTAAGGGCCATCAGATCTCAGGATGGAACGCTGTTGACAGAGGATTCTGACATAGTGGAGGCATTTGCCGCCTACTACAAACATCTCTATTCCCCACCCACCGGGAACCCGTCAATTGAACCCTCACGTTACCTCGACCGAATCGAGATCCCGATACTCCCACAGCACCGATCGGATCTCCTGAATGCGGACATCACTGATACCGAGGTGCAAGAGGCGCTGGCACAGCTCCAACCCGGGAAAACCCCGGGCCCCAATGGGTTCCCGACAGAGACATGGAAATACCTCGGTGGCACGCTAGCTACCCACATGCACTGCATGTTCCTACGCAGCAGAGAACTAGGAGCACTCCCCACAGACCTCAGGAAGGCATGCATAGTAGTTATACACAAACCTGGGAAGCCTCCGGACGAATGCGCCTCCTACCGCCCAATATCCCTGATTAACGGTGAAGCAAAGGTCCTCGCCAGAACACTCGCTAACAGACTACTGCAGGTTATTGAGACCCTCGTTCACCCAGACCAATGCGGCTTCATGCCCAATAAATCAACCCGAATGAACTTACGCAGAGTCCAGTTGGCACTGTCCAGGGCAAAGGAAATACCAGCCCCACTCGCCCTCCTGGCGGTGGACTTTGAGAAGGCGTTTGACTCTGTGGGATGGGATGCCCTGTGGAAGATCATGGCTAGGATGAACCTGGGGCAGACATTTATATCATGGGTGAAACTTCTATATGCATCCCCCGAGGCCAAGGTGAGGGTGAACGGCAGATCCTCAAAATCGTTCCCCTTGGGTCGGGGTACGAGACAGGGATGCCCGCTATCTCCACTCCTCTTCCTCCTGGCCATCGAACCGCTGGCAATTGAACTTGGAGCTAGCACCAACTGGACCGGTTTTGCTTGGCTAGGAGGGGGAGAAGATCGCCTCTCGCTCTATGCGGATGACCTGCTCATATACCTCAGTAACCCGAGCATCTCGTGCCCGGCTGTCTCCCTCATCCTCAGAGAATATCAGTGCTTTGCGGGCCTAAAGGTCAACGATGCCAAAACCATCTTCTTCCCGATTTAGGGTGGCGAGCCTGCGATCCCAGAGACCTGTCCATACCATGTCTCTATTAGGGAACTTAAATATCTCGGTATACGGCTTGATCCGACACTAGAAAGGTTCTTTCAACTTAACCTCCAACCAGTAATTGAGCGGTTTAATAGAGACATCCCCCACTGGCAATCACTCCCCCTGTCGCTAATGGGCCGCGCTGCACTATTCAAAATGATGACCCTCCCCAGACTGTTATATGTCCTCCAGAATGCCCCATTCCCCATCCCTCGAGAAACCTTCGCACTCATTGACAAGAACCTGCGCACACTGCTATGGGGTGGGAAACAATCCAGGATCGCCCTTGACACGCTCCAGAGATCAGTATGGGAGGGAGGCATGGGGTTACCCTGCATACGCACTTATTACCTGGCCACACAGATAGGGGTGGTGAATGATTGGATGCACGCAGATGTCACGCTCACCTGATTCCCACGGAGGCGCTGGTCTGGCTTCGAGTGCTGATGCTTCTTCAATGGTGAAGTGCAGGACTCTGAAGATGGACAGGTAGGGCCCCTCTACTCTGGCTTCTCTGGCTCGCTGGAATATTCCCCTGTGCGTGAAAAGGGAGTATTACCTACTGACGGAATAATGCTCAAGCCTTCCACTCCCTTCCAACCCTCCACGATACCTTTCCACGATTACCTGTGAAGTCTCACCTTAGGGTTTGGAAGGATGAGTTCTCCATCCTGCTTCTGATGCAGGGGCGCGTTTAAACCCAGTTACTTCACTGGATTGAGGTTTGATGGAAGTTCAAATAAGCTTGACTATTCAGGTAAGGCGCTGTAAGAGTTCTGTTGCAAGTTCAAAAGTTCAAGCTTAATAATAATGTTCATTGTCTTATTGCAGCAAGCGCTAACGCTTATGTCTTTTTCCCCTTAGGGGCCGGGGTTCGGAATGCCGGAGATATGGCGCCGACCCGAAGTGAAACGTGCAGTTCCAATAAATGACAGGTAAGTTCTGGATGAGCGTTCGGGTAATGTCTTTGCATTCGCTCATTCAATGTCTTTGTCTTTTTTCCCCATAGGGGCCGGGGTCCGGAATGCCAGGAAGCGGCAGGATCCGAAATGAAATGGGAATGACCCAACAGGTAAGTCTTAGAAGGAAACTGAGCTTTTCCTATTCCCTTCCTTCTCTCACCTTGTGTTCTTGTCTTTCTCTCTCTAGGATTTGGGAAGTGGCTGCGGATCCGGATGATCGCTGCTGAAGATGGAGGTGCCAGGAAAGGTGAGTGAAATGCAGCGCTGCAGCGATCGAAGCGAAATGCTTTTAAAAATGATGTCTTCCCTTTCAGGATCGTCGGTGTGATGTCTCCGTGATACTGCTTTAGCAGGTAAGGTCTTCTTTCTCACCAATTCTCTCTTGTCTCCCTTTGCAGGTGTCCCAGGATGCTGACAGGCGTGGCTGAAGTCCAGATGCAGGAGCTGACACGGCGTGCGTCCAGCTGCGAGGAGCAGAACAACGCGAAGCGTGAGTTGCTGATCGGGCGTGGTTTAAATAGCTTTGAAAGAAGTTCCAGGTATGTATCCTTCCACCGATCAGGTATGTATCCTTCCCCGACCACACCCAGGTGGAAGTAGTCCCACAGGTAAAGTAGTTCCATTCAGGCCTCAAGAGGGCCTGGATGTAGCAGCATGGTCTGCATCAGGTAAGTGCACATTAAAACACTTGAACACATGTCTAGCTTTATGAGCCTGGCGCCTAAGGCTTGGGCCCGCTGGCACTTCCCCGGGGGAAATGATGCCTGCCTCTGGGGTTGCTGGGTCGGACCTGGCTCCTTGGAGGTAGGCATCATGACAGCAGACCACACACTACCGCATCGAACTGGAGACCATGGCCCCATTAACACCGCTGCAAATCCTCTATGCCACCCACGATCAACTCCCAGCGCTGCCCAAAATGACCCACCACATCCGGCGCGCCTGGCGGGACGCGCACAAGCTAATCGGCTGGAAAGGGCAGCCAACATTGACACAACCCATATGGCACAACGCGTTCCTCCAGGAAATAGTGAAAATGGGATCCTTTGATCACTGGCAAGCAAAGGGAATACACACACTAGCACATGTGATACAAGGGGGGCACATCCTGGGCTTTGAAACTATGCGAGAACAATTCGACCTTGCACCCATGGACCGGTTTCGGCATGCGCAACTGACCCACGCCATCCGCACCCAATTCCCTGACATGACGACCATACCCCCCTGCTCTCCCATTGAGACCAATGTTCTCCCGCAGCGCATCTCCTCTAAGGTCACCTCCACTCTCTATCAGGCCCTTAACTCATTTGGGGCGGCACAGCTTGACGGGCTCAAAGCAAAGTGGGAAAGAGACGTAGGACCCCTGGAACCTGAAGATTGGGTGGAAGCATTAATGTTCCCCAGGGAAATTGGCATAGAATCCAAGCTCAGGCTAATACAGTTGAGGATCCTCCATCGCTCATACCACTCACGCGCCGTAATGGCCACATGGGGTGGAATAGAAGACGGGACATGCATTCGATGCAAAAACGAACTCGCCACCTTCTACCATATGATATGGGACTGCCGGGTGATACAGGCCTTCTGGGTGGACTGTATTAACACAATCTCAGCCGCTCTGGCGACACCAATCCCTAGGGATCCCAAGATGACACTCCTGGGCATCGGGGGGGAAGTAGATATATCTAAATATGAGAAATTGTTTCTGGCAATTGCGTTGGGGGCATGCAAAAGACTTATCGCAGCCAATTGGGGATCTGCCGACCCACTGAGCCTAAACCGCTGGAGCAACGAACTGGACAGGTGCGCAGCCACAGAGCGCCGGATTTATAACGCACAGGGCTGCCCCCGTAAATTTGAAAAAATATGGGGAAAATGGCTAGATATCCACTGAGAACTGTGGGTGGGGGTACATGGGTAGTACTGTTGGCACTGTCTGCCGGCCTCGGCCTATTGACGCCCCGCGGCCCTTGACCCAGGGGGCCCATCCTAGTTGTTATTATTGCCATGCTGCCTTCATCCTATGTATACCGATGATTCATATCTCATCCATGTTTGTTCCTTTAAGTTGTGTTGTTTAAACTCAATAAACAGAGTTATAAAAAAAATGTTAAAAAAAAGAACGTTATACAATTAATGATTCTCCCCAGAACCCTGTCTGACCATTCTCCAGTTACGATTACCGTAGGTTGGGGCCCGGACCCCGGCCGGACTCGCTCCTGGAGGATGAAGCCCCTTTCCCTACTGGACCCGGTGTTCTGCTCCGAGCTCGAGGAGTCTATCGAAGAGTTCTTCGGGTTTAACACGGGCTCGGTAACATCTCAGGCCACTCTCCGGGAGTCATTCAAGGCATATATTAGAGGGATTGCGCTGTCCAAGGAGAATGGGGTCCTTAAGTCGATCCGGAGAGATCTTGCCGCGAGCGAATCCAAACTATCGACCCTGGAAGCTACATTCTCACTTCACTCTACCCCGGGTAACCTAGCGGACATCGGGGTGGAGCTAGATACGTTTCGATCCCTCGCTGAACGCGAACAAAGGTTTTTGGACAATCCCGGTATTACGAGGAGATACGGGGAGGGTGAACGCCCTGGCCGATTTCTGGCGAGACTGATCCGTCACGAGTCGGGGTCTCCACACATACTGGGGATCGAGAGGCCCGATGGCTCCATGGCTGTCTCCTCACAGGATATCAATGCGGAATTTTTCACTTTTTATGAAACCCTATATTCTAACTCAGATGAGGCCTCGATGGCGGAGATCGACTGCTTTCTCGATGCCCTTCCTTTGTCGACTCTATCTCCGGTGACCGCTGGTTCCCTTGACTCCCCACTCACGCTAGAGGAGCTCTCGGAGGCTATCGACTCCTTATCCTCGGGGAGAGCCCCGGCTCTGACGGTATCCCAGCCAAATTTTATAAGCGTTACAAGTCACTGCTGCTCCCCCACTTGCTGGCTCTATGGGAGGAGTCGGTGGACTCTGGTGTATTTCCCCCTTCACTCCGTGAGGCCACAATTACAGTATTACTTAAATCCGGCAAACCCCCCTCGCAATGTGGCTCATATCGCCCGCTATCACTTATAAATTGTGATGTCAAAATATACGCAAAGGCTCTGGCGCTCCGTCTAGCTCCCCTTTTACCATCCATCATCCATCCGGATCAAGCGGGGTTCATCCCAGGTCGCTCTACTTCCCTGAACCTGAGGTGTCTATTCAACATAATTAACAGAATCAGCCCCGAGACAAGCGCAGTGGCGGCCACACTCGACATGCAAAAAGCATTCGACTCAGTTTCATGGCGGTATCTGTGGCGGGTTCTCGAGAGCTGCAAATTTGGTCCCTCCTTTCTCTCCTGGGTTAGATTGCTTTACTCAACCCCTGTGGCCAGGGTCCGCACCGATGACCGTTGCTCCCCTCTCTTTGAGATTGCCAGGGGGACTAGACAGGGGTGCCCCTTCTCTCCTTTGATCTTTGCGATAGCGATAGAGCCGTTCACTGATATGCTCCGCCAATTTCATGCTCACAGAGGCCTCCGCACTGCGGGCCAGGCGGACATAGTGTCCCTATGTGCGGATTACGCATTACTGTTCATACGCTCCCCCTCCACCAACCTACCCCCGATACTGGACGACATCATTCAGTTTGGTCGGATCTCAGGCCTTAAGGTGAATTGCTCGAAATCCATTCTCTTCCCACTCACGGAATGCACCCTCCCCCCTCCTGACACACTGGGATTCACATGGGCTCAATCCACTTTCACCTACCTGGGGATAGCGGTAACACGCCAGCAGTCACTGACCTTCAAGGAGAACTATCAAAAGTATCTCACATATCTTACGGCCAAAGTTCTAGTCTGGGACAAGCTCCCGATATCCCTCGCGGGTAGAATAGGGCTACTGAAGATGGTGGTGTTGCCTCAGTTACTTTACAGGTTTACCAATGTACCCTTGTGGCCAGGCCAGAGCTTCTTCCATGATTTGACCCGCACAGTTAACTCCTTTCTTTGGCACTCCGGGGCGGTCCGTCTCAAAATCGAGACCTTGTCTACCCCTATGACCAACGGGGGCTTTGGCACCCCGGACTTCCTTAAATACTGGCTGGTATCCCAGATACAATATACGTCCTACTGGTTCAACACGACGGACCCCCCTCCACATGTCCGACTCGAGAAGCTGGCGGTCTGTGACCGCGACATTCGTTCTTTGGTGATACAACCCGCTCCCCTGGCACTGGACTCACAGAGCCTGGTCGCCTGTACATCCCTTGCACTGGTGAGAACTTGGAGACTGACCGGGACTGCTTACGCCTTCCATGGTAACCTCCCTCTTTGGAACTTCTTCCCGGGGGTCCCACGGGTGTTGTCACTCACGGTCCGCCGCTGGGCTGAAGCGGGTTATGAGCTGCTGCGGGACGTGTTTGATCAGGGTATATTTGTCGAATGGTCTGATCTCCCACTGCCCTTGGGGAGCGGTCGGAGTGTATGGCTCCAATATTCGTCTCTCCGCAGGACCCTTAAGCACAACTACCAAATGTTCCCCGCATTGCCACCGGATGACCCTGCCATCGAGGAACTCACCTCCCCCTCGCCCATGAGAGGCAAAATCTCCAGGCTTTACACGATGCTGCAGTCCAGATCTGTCCCAGAATTTGCTAAACTAAAGCGTGCTTGGGAGATGGACCTGGGTGTTGAAATGTCGGATGAGCGCTGGGCACACTTATGCGAGCGCACACACCGAGTGTCCCTCAACTCCCGCTTTAAACTTATCCAATTCAAAGTATTACATAGGTTCCACTACACCCCGATCAGACTGCACCGCATGTCCAGTGATCATCCCTCTGGCTGCCCTAGATGTGGTCAAGACGATGCCGACTACATCCACATGATTTGGTCCTGCCCCCGCCTTTCACAGTTTTGGGCGGCAGTTTGCTCGACGGTGTCTGCTATGCTTGATCATCCCATTGATCCTTCTCCGGCGCTATGCCTCTTCCATGACCTCCCTGGCCTTTCCCGTAATTCCAAAAAACTAGCTGGCCTCTGCATGCTTCTTGCGGTACGATCAATCCTGCTCTGTTGGCTTTGCCCCTCACCTCCCACCCACGCCTAATGGCTAAGGGGAGTCACGTGGGCCTCGGACACCTAGGAAACCTGGGCCCACATGCACCCTACTCACTCCAGGCCTAGGAACATCTGGCTCAGGTTCCGTTCATACATGTCTGATCTCAACACGACACTAGACGCTTCACCCCTGCCAGCTTCCCCCACCAGCTCGGGTCCTCACCCCTTGCATAGCATAGCTCTCCCCCATTCCTCCTATTCCATAAATGTGCCCATTAATTGTGTTACGGTAGGAAGCTACCTTTGAATGCCTATATTGTGTACACTGTATTCACATTGTAAATGCCTAGTGCTGTTCGCCTGTGTTTTGCTGCCACGCTGAATAATAAAAAGTTTTAAAAAAAAAAAACATGATAACCTTTCTTTTCTTGTCTGTTCACAAAGTTCTTATTATGCCACTTCAACTTCTTTATATCAGCTCAGTATTCAAAATTACTATTAGTGGCCAGCAGGCGATTATGTATCGTACCAGGGTTACCCAAAAGTGGTGAACTCACCAGTTGCTGCATACGCGTCAGCTCGTTCTGCTGTCACAGTGCCTTCTGCTTTCTTCGACATCTACTGCACAGCAAACTGCTTCGGTTTGCTTCCCGCGGCCTGCCCCGTTCGGGAAAGGAGCGTTCCTTGCTCCAGTAGAGCTCCTTGCTCCTGAACACTCTGGTGCTTGCCTGCCACTGGAGCACAGCTTTTACAATAAGGGGAGCCTCTCGTCTGGGGGAAAGCTTTTCACAACACTGCTTCCCGCTGCGCAACCTATGCATTCTAGACCATCAAAGTTGGACACCCTCTTGGGACCGTCATCTGCTCTGTAGATAGCGGCGGCTCGGCTTCCCTTCTTCTGCTGCCACTGTGACGTGAAGTCTCTGCAACCACTCCACCTCCTGCTTTTTATTGCCTGCACCTAACGAGGTCTTAGATATTCAAATGTCCTGCTCAGGTGTGGGTCATTAGAACCACTAGACTGCTCCTTGCAGTTTGGTGCCTCTGAGTCCCTCTTTCTCGTCCAATTACTTTGGGCATTGTGGGACTTAAAGTCTCAATGTTCAGATTACTTCTTCCTTTAAAAGTTTCAGTTCTACAGTAGACCATTAAGATTGTAGGGTCTATCTTGTAAGTGATTTCAACCCCGCCCTTCACCTAAGTCAATGCCTAGCGTGGGATGCACAATGGAAACTCTTATTTATTTATGTCTATAAGTTCTTTTATTTCTGAATGATATACCCTTATATCACGGCCCTCTCTTTGAATCCCACCCGGTCACACTGAACCAGGAAGCAGGCTGTTTTGCAAAGTTAAACAATATTTATTTTATGTATTTCACAATATATATATCACACTACTTTAATGGTTATACAATGGTCACCAATGTGGTGAGGTCACGCTAAACAATCTCTTTAATCAGAAGGAGTAACAATAGGAAAAATGATGCAGCATAGAAATAATACTTTTGTGTGGATTCAATCAAAATGCAATGCGATACTTTTTCCCCCTGCACAATACTCAATCCCCCCAATATGCAATATGAAGAGATGGAAGGAGAGAAAGCAGGTTTCAGGAATATAGAATTCAAAAAAGGAGTATCCACCCCAATTTCCCCCCAGCAAACACAGAGAGAGAAATAGGAATGATTGCAAACTTGTCAAAAGGGTTTAAAGTTGGCCTTGCATGAATGGTAAAAACACTGAAAATGGATTTAATTCAGTAAAATGGGTTCACTACTAGTGGGAGCGCTTTGTATAGTTTCAGACAAACACAAGCAATGGATTATTGAATAACTAGCAGGTTGAAAACTTAATTCTGAGGTTGGATGCAATGAACAGCTATTTCACATGTGATGGATTTGAGCCAAACGAAAAATTTGCGGCAAACTTTTCTGCATGCGGTAAGTGCAATTGCAGAATAACTATAAGGAGTTGGGATGCGGTTTTGGGTTCGTTGGAAAGCTGAGGATGTTAGCTTCAAGTAGACACTTTGAGTTTCTAGCATACACGGTGTAGCAGTTATGAAGGTTTTTGTGGAGGTCGTTTTTTTTCAGAAAGAGTCAAAATTTGTAAAACAAGGTTGCGCTTTTTAAAATTGCAAACAAGGTTTCTTATAGTAGGGAGACCATGAAGCCACAAACTACATGACAGCACAGTCACCAGTCCAGCGACGCCTCTGGCTGGTTTTTGCCTGCCGAGACGCTTGTCTTTCTTCAGCAAACATATTAGCGCAAAGATGATTTGAACACTACTATTACCAAAGGACTATAGGGATGAGAGAAAGATTCAGGTAAGACAAAAGATTTTCTACAATGCAGTTCTGGATATAATTGAATGAGTTTGGATAGGATTACTTATGGATCAGATATTTGCTAGGGACAATCCTATGCTATGGATACTCACTACCACTGTTTGGAATGGACCCGTCAGGGATCTGGTCAAAGATTTCTGGACTGGAATTCTGCTAGCTCGCCGGACTGGACTCAAGGCGCTCTGGTTCTGCACTCAGCACAGCACTCTGGACACTGCACGGTGGGATTGGACTGGATCTGACGGGTTGGTTCTGGTTTGCAGCTATCTGGTCACAGCTCTGCTCTATTGGGTCGGAACTCTGGATTCTGGCAAGAATTCTTAGCAAGAAAGCAGCACAGCTCAGCCAGGGTGTTCTTTTTGTTGTTCCCCTTAGAGGTCTGGGGTAAAATCTGGTTTCAGGATTTGTTAAAGGCCAAGCTGAGAATGGTTCAGCTTTAGAAATGGGCCTTTCTGTTTTCAAAGTTCTGGAGTCTGGAATATGGATTTCTCTTGCAAAGTGCTTCACCAGCAATCAAATGGTGGGTGAATGTGTTCCCCTCTAGGTCCTAAGCTATCTCTATTTATGTATTTTCTAAAAGGATGGGTATTGTTATTGTTATTTGTTATTGTTATTTTGCACTTATATAGCGCCTTATATACCATTGGTATGGTCTGAAGGCGCTTGTAGGTTGAACGCCCTTGGGAACCGAAGTTCAGATCAGTAGAGAGAGTAGGGAGAGTCAAAAGGTGCGTGTGAGCACCGGGTATGTGTGCAGCTCGTGCGGTACTCGTGTAATAGCTGCTTCTTAGCGGTAGGTGTGGTGGTTGAGAGATCAGGAGAATGTGTTCGTTCTGGCAGGATTTATCCGGAACGGATGTGGCTGCGTTAGGCCTGAGGAAAACGCCTGGCTGGGGGTGTGGAACCAGCAGTGATTACATAGAATGATGTGGGGTAAGCGGCGGAATGTTGGTATGAGAACAGTTATACCGAATGGTGTCATAGTATCTCTGTGTTCTAGTTGAGTGGTGATGTAAGGAGAGAGTAAGCATGGTGGTGTGGTATGATCGGTTATATGCTCTTTCACTGAGCACACTTTTAATTGCAACTTTCCCAGAGAGGGTACTGGGCGTATTTCTAAATACAGTTTTCCACAGAGAGGCTATTGGGCACACTTCTAGATTCAGTTTACTAGAGGCTATTGGGCACACTTATAAATGAAACTTTCCAGAGTGTCTATAGGATACAGTTCTATAGTCAACTTTCACAGATGCTATTGGGGACACTTCTAAATTCAACTTTACAGAGCGTCTATTGGATACACTTCTATAATCAACTTTCACAGAGGGTATTGGTTGCACTTCTGGATGCAACCTTCATAGCGACGCTATTGGGCGCAATTCTAAATTCAATTTTCTACGTAGTGGATTCTGGGCGCACTATTAAGTCAATTTTCAGAGAGGCTTTTCCAGAGAGGGTGTGGGAACACTTCTAAATTCAATTTACTAGAGAGACTATTGGGCACATTTCTAAATGCAACTCTCAGGGAGGCTATGGGTACACTTCTAAATTTCACTGAGGGGATAATGGACATACTTCTAAATGCAACTTTCATAGAGTGTCTATTGGGAACCCTACTAAATTCATAGCGAGGTTATTGGGCACACTTCTAGATGCAACTTTCATAAAGTGTCTATTGGGAACCCTACTAAATTCATAGCGAGGTTATTGGGCACACTTCTAGATGCAACTTTCCAGAGTGTCTATTGGGCACACTTCTAAATGCAACTGTCACAGAGGATCTTGGGTACACTTCTAAATTCAGTTTACCAGACAGGCTATTGGGCACATTTCTAAATTTATGGAGAGGCTATAGGGCACGCTTTCTTAATGCATCTTTCACATGTTAACATTTATAATTCCATCTAGATGCGACGCAGGCGGATATTAACAACTCCATCTAAGTGTGGACACGCCAACATTCACAATTCCATCCAAGTGTGGACATGCTAACATTCACAATTCCATTTGAGAGTGGGCATGCTAACATTTACAATTCTGTCTAAGTGTGGACATGCTAACATTCACAATTCTATCTAGGTGTGGACATGCCAGTATTCACAATTCCATCTGAGGGTGGGCATGCTAACGTTCACAATTCTATCCAAGTGTGGACATGCTAACATTCACAATTCCATTTGAGAGTGGGCATGCTAACATTTACAATTCCATCCAGGTGTGGACATGCCAGTATTCACAATTCCATCCAAGAGTGGACATGCCAACATTCACAATTCCATCCAGGTGTGTATAAGCCAGTATTCACAACTCCATCTGAGAGCGGGCATGCCAACATTCACAACTCCACCCAGATGTGGACATGCCAACAATCACAATTTTGTCTAAGTGTGGACATGCTAACATTCACAACCATATCCAAGCGTGGACAATGCTAACATTCACAATTCTATCCATATGAGGACATGCTAATTTTCACAACTCCATCCAAGAGTGGACATGCCAACATTCACAATTCTGTCTAAGTGTGGACATGCTAACATTCACAATTCTATCTAAGTGTGGACATGCTAGGATTCATAAAACTTGAGAATCCATGCTAACAATCATGTTTCTGTCTAGATTTGGCGCAGGGTCGTCTTTGTGGTTCACTCATGGTAAGGTTAGCATTATACTGCAGGCAGTGTTTGATGTCCCGCCATTAATAGGTTTGGGCTGGTGGTCACATCTCTCTAATAATGCATGGTGCAAGTCTGTAGCAGTCTAGGCCATTGATAGGTAAGTTAGAGTGGCAGGAATTTTTTGGAGTAGAGTGATTGCTCTACTCCCCACCCATGCCACACTCACGGTTTTTGTTGGTGTCAGTTGGTTGCTGGCTTCCTTGGCGTCCCCTGCGGACACCTGCAGACACTTTCTGGAGCCGCCTCTGTTGGAGCCGCCCTTGGCCTCGCGGCCCTTAGCCGCTGGGGCTGCCGGGCAGAGGGCTGCCCTGGGAGGACAAGTGATGAAGGGCTCACGGCCCAATCAGAGCGGGGATGGGCGGGTTGGGAGGCGGGAGGGGAGCGGGAATCAGGAAGAGGGTGCGGGTGGGAGAGGGACGCTCGGAGGGCCTGCTGACTTCTAGTAGGCACACCCCCTGGATATTCTATTGGTTAGGGTATTTCCTCTCCCCTGATTTGAGAAGAAAACCTGGTGTCGTGATAACGCTGTATTCTATGATCCAGGGAGAACCTCCCCTTTGTTTCTGCACATGAAATCTATTTTTCATACAAGACATATTTACAATTTTGCAACCTTAATACCAATAGCAAATTTATATCACATATTTGTTGGAGCAAGTATTCATCCGAGCTTGGGTCTAGATTTGGTAATTTTACGCACTTTTGGTCCGGTACCCAATGTCAGATTTGTCCACATTTTCACACACATGTGTGCATGACATCTGGGCATAATCATGTGAAGTTTCATGTTTCTGCTGGCAACATCACAACTACTACAGAACCACAAATTCTGAGTAGTTTTAAAACTTGACCAGAATTTTCATATTAACAATGCTGTCATTTTACATATTTTTACAATTTTGCAAAGTCCTCTGTCAGTCCTTTTCAAAAATATACTTTCTTGTGCTTTAAGAATACACATAACTGTCTGTCCCGCCTCCAAAGTTTTGGTGGGTCAAGAGCAACCCCCCCCCCCTCTGTTCTTTGGCAGGAGTTTCTGTTGACAGTTGCATCCAGTGTAATTAAATGACAGCTTTCATACAGGCGCCAGCAGTACTGCGCCCATATCTGACAGATTTTCCCAGGCAAGCACCTTTTTTAATGTGGATATTCTTGTGGTGATATCTGCTTCTCCTGACATTGTGTGCTTATGTGGATTCTTTAAATAAGTGATGGTTAACACCCAGCAAGGATGTTGGATATTTCCTAATGTTTTTGAACCATTATTTTGCAATTTCAGCAGCCAAGGAACAAAGGATTTCAGAGCATTTCTGGATTTCCTTGCAATGAAGCACTGCCTTTCAGGTAGTTTCCATTTCCCTCTGTGGGCAGCCCAATGACAGGTTTTAGCAGTGTGGTCTCTTGTTCCACCACTGACAGAGGCAAAGTAGATTGGCGGCCAACTTTCTGGTTTCACTGCGCAATTCCCAGAGGTTTAGCGCGCATAGGCCTTGTGGCAGCCATTTTGTTGGTTGTGGTGCCACTAGCACACAGTGATGTCGTAGGGCAGAGCCTAGTGGGTAAATGTATCCCACACTATGGACGTTAGTGAAGGGGGTCTCCTAGGTATCCAGTAATGTCGAATTGGAAATGAGCAACAACTTTAAGGAACCTGCAATACTGAAAAACACAGAATTTGTTATTAAAAATATATATGGGGGTGGGGTAAGGGATTAAAAAGGGTGAGGTTTTAAACTTAGGGAAATGGGGGCGGCTTGGGTGGAGGACCCCCCCAGATAAAAATAAAAAAGTGTGTAAGTTTTTTGTATTTAAGTTTGTTAGTAAAGTTTTCGTTGTTACATTTTTCTGTAAGATTACAGTGAACCGGTGTCCCAGTCTTCCTGACCTGATTCCCCCCTCATGTGATCCTCCCGCAGAACACCATCCCCAGGGTCTCGATCAAGAAGTGTCTGCCCTTTCCTGGTCATATGAGAAGGTTTCCAGGCCAGGTTTTCTGGAAGAATCATTTCTGATTCATCACAAAGAGGAGAACCCCAAGAGGACTACTCAGATTGCTGCCTCTCAGCGCCGCAGGCCATGGCAAAACGAGAGAGAAGGAGATCGCACAGCCAGAAGGATAAGAAGACTGCAGAAAGGCTGCAGACCCTGCTGTATACCCGAACACTACCGGAGCATCGAGAAGGGACACAGCTGCCCGGGAATCGCTGATACCTATGAGAAGGAAACAAAAAGGGGCACGGGTTGCCCGGGAGGTGCTAGAGGTCTGGAGTAGCAACAGGGAGAAACCAGAAGCTGGGTGAAGAGGGTCTGGGGCCCAGAAACAAAGCAAGAAGAGTTGTATACTTGGCAGGAGAGTGAACAAAGCAGATACAGTACTACAGTGTGAGTCTGGGAGCCGCACCCAAACAAACAAGAGGTCGAGAACAAGAGGGTCTCGGACCCTGATTGAAAACAAAGCAAACAAGGAAGAGTTGTATGCTTGGCAGGAGAGTGAACCAAGCGGATACAACACAACAGTGCAAGTCTGGGACCCGCATCCATATGAGGAACCAGCGTTTAAAGTGAAGATCATCACCTTGTGAGAGAAAGAGAGACACTCCATGGGAGAACACCTGCTTGGCAGGAGAGTGAACTAAACTGTGTAAAACATTGCCCACACCCACATGAGAGGTTAAGAATAAGAGTGTAAAAAACTCTAGAACTACAGAACAATCCTACGCTTGATAGCAAACTGTGCCATGTTGGTAGAATAAAGAAGCTTGAACTCAAGACGTATTCCCTTGCAAATTGCCTAGCAACACTTTACCAAAAGGGGCTCTGGAGCCTTAAAGAATGTACATAAAACAAGAAGTAGTCTAGGGGAAAGGAGCACCACCTTAGCCTTGGAACATTATATTTTGGAACATTTTCTACAACATTTTTTATTACCAGAGTGACTGGGAACTTTTCTGTTGGTTGAAAACACAAGAAACACTTTTTACTTTGAAGAAAGATCATCCTTGCACAGTTACTTCAAATTGTTAGTGTTAAGGACAGAGGTAGGTTTTGGAACACGGCAGTGACAGACTTTTTAGTTTTGGACTTCCTGACAATTTCACTAGTTTCCTTTGAGGTAGGGAAATCCCTCTTAGCTTTAAGGATTGAGAGGCATTTGTCCAACCCACTTTTAATAATAAAAGTCTATACCCAAAAACATGCCACTATTGTGTCTGAGCCTTTCTTCTGCACCCTTACAATACACAGTGCATGCTTGAAAAGGACAAACACGCTCTTACTGAATGTAGCATTTGAAAATGTTCCAGTACTGTTCATGCAGTGGAGGTTTCCCACGGTTGAACTGTAAACGGAGAGAGTACAATGGGCCTCACTACGAGTTTGACGGTATTCTGATGGTAAATCCGCCGGAATACCGCCCAACGGAATTACTGTTAGCGCCGTTTGGTCTGGTGGATTACCACTAGATTACATGTGATGGTGGCGGTGTTAGTCCCCATTAATTTGGAGTTCATAGTAATTCCGCCAATTTTGGCGATTTCTCGGCAGAAGGTGGGAGGCTTTACCTCCGGCATGATGCTGGAGGTAAATCCCCCACTGCAGGGCCACACTCGTAATATGGCTGAGAGGGAAAAGTGGCAGTAATTCCGTTACCACCACTTTTATCCCGCACCGCCATACTCGTAATGAGCCCCAATGACTAATGAAATACAAGTAAAGTAATTTTCTTGAACTGTTCACTTTGAACAGCATGTAAAACTCTTTCCTTTAATTGATTTCTTTTCATTTCTGTTTTAGGGGCACTGTAATGATTTACTGATTTTCCAGACCCAACCATATTCCCTTCTCAAGTAAGTTTGTTTTGTGGGTATACCTAAGAGGGGGTAGGTCAGGATTTTGCCGGAATGTACTTAAAAATAAGTATGTTTATCCGGTGTAAATACTGCAGCATGCGTCACAAGACTGGCATGTATACCCAATTCTGCCAAGAAAAATACTGTCAACAATTTATCTCGTCACCCTATGTTCTTGTATTATGCACAAACTTGATTAACACAAAAGAAATGGAAAGAGATTTATTCATCTGGATAACTGATACATTATTGATTATTGTCCTTGCTAAGCAAATAATATAACTGAGAGCTGGATCCTTGATACTAGTTATATCTGGCTTACACATCTTTCACTAATGGAGCTTCGTCAGGGCCTATTATTGTACACTTATTTACAAAACTATTACAGTTAACACTGTGGTGTAAGTTATTGATGGGCGAGGCATGTGTTCGTGTCCTCACTGCTTATTTCTGGATATCTAATGTTTTCTCATTGGGTGTTCCATTGGTGATAGTGTTAGGAATTTGACACTATGCTCTGTTCATTTTCTCCTGTGTTTGTATGAGGGATGGTACTGTTCCTTGTATTAAGTATACTGCGTGTAAGCAAGTATAGAAGATTGTGTATTCACTCTATCAGGTTTGTAGGCTCAGGTGCAATTTATTCATGCACCGTGCACTGTGCCTTTATGGTTGTTTAGAACCAGAACCATTGTAATGGTTGCTGTCATTTTCAAAACCTCCTGAGGCATATGGTAATGCCCATAATCTCTATCATGCAGCTACAGCTGGGGCACGTCTAGATGCACGAAAGAGAGTATGTTTGTTTTGTGCATGATTATACAAACAATTAGAGTCTTGGTCGCAATTCAGTTTGCAGTAAAGCTGTGCTCTTTGGAAGAAAGTGAATAATCAGCACACCTCAAATTTCTCTTATGTCTTCTTGTTTGTGTCTAGCTAGGAATCCATGAATCTGCTAGACAAATGGAGTTAATGGTCTAATCCTATACATGTTCATTATTTCAAAGGCATCCTGCTATTGTAGTTTTCCAGTATCAAGCAAGAAACATAAAACATGTTTTTCAATGCTCACATGTCCAGTCCTTCTTCCTCCCTAGGCGTGTGTGTTACGCTGTGATTACTATCAATTCTCCATCATGGCATCTTCATTAACCTTAAATAATTGAATTTCTCTGAGCATGAGCAGAATCATGGAACACATTTTGGCATGAACAATCTCTTTTAAGAAGAAAGCTATCTTAATAAATTAAAGTAATGATATTATTTCCGTAGAAAGAAAGAAATGTATTTGATGTGTTCATCATGAGTGATCATTGCATAAAATATACAAAATTCTTTAAGTATTTAAATGAAGCACACCAAACAAAAAATGTGCCACCTCGGCAGGATAAAAGCAGTATTCATTGATACAGTAATAGACCTTACCTTTAACAGACCTATGTTTACATGTGTCTGGTGTTGGACCGAAAAGGTTGTTCTTGGTGCCCTCCAGTATTCAAAAGTACTTTTCTTCCCATACTCCGGGAAGAGACAAGGGACACTACTCTCTCGAGGTGATCAGATGGAAGAGAGTGGAATCCGGATCCCCCGGACACGTATCAGGTGGTCGGAAGATAGAGCAAGGAGAACGGTCGTCAGCACACTAGTGAGAAAGGAGAACACAGAAGTTTGAGTCACAGAACATCACAAAACAGCAGTCACACACTTTGCCAGGGCACATGCTCTCTCTCTTGCCCACGGTTTCCCGCAAGGTTCTGTTCTTGCTCCTTTTTCTTTTCTCTATCTATACTTCATCCCTGGCTGAAGTCATTCTTTCTTTTGGGATCCAAATCATTTCTATGCTGATGACCATCAGCCTTTTCTGTCTTTCTCTTTCTTTTCATCTGATGTGCACAATCAATTGTCTCTTGCCTACTTGCTATTAAATCTTGGATGTTTTCTCATTACCTTAAACTTAATACTGCTAAAACAGAAGTTCTTTTCTTTCTTTCTAATATCATTCCTTTTCCCATCTCCTCCATTTATTCCCTCCCTCTCAGCTTCCTATTTCATCTACTACTTGTTATCTGGGACTTTACTTTGACACTGCTCTATATTTTAAACACCACATTTCTGTATATTTGCACACCTGACGCTTTCACTTATGTTCGAAAAGTCTGTTCCTTCTTGACTTTTGATGCTACTAAACTGCTGACATCTTCCTTAATTTTCTCACACCTTTTTTTACTTTTCTACTGCACTCTTTGGTCTTCCACTTATTGGACTTGCTACTTTGAAATTTGTTTTTAATGCCTCTATTCATGTACTTCTTCATTGGTCTCTACGCAATTCGTGCATATCGGCCGCAACAGTTTCAGTAGGTGCCTGACTTGCGAGGGTTCCTTCTCTATGTCAGACCTGCACACGTTCTGCCTCCGGTGCCTAGGCGAAGACCATGGCTGGGAAGGTTGCTCAGCATGCAATGCCCTTACACCTCAACAGATCCCCACCGGAACAGATAAAGGCGTATGTGCAGAGGAAAACAAAGAAGTTAAGTATTTTGTTCACAAAAGCACCCCACACGGGTGACTTCTTCCCTGGGAAGAAGCCTAGCAGGACGGGCCTACTAGGCTCTCATACCAGCAAGGGTTCCGAGGCTCAACCAGCTACCGGCCTTGTGGCCGAGGGCTCCATGGATCCTCCCGGACCCACTGCTCAGGGGCCTGTCGGCTCTAGTACCGGCCTGGTCCCGAGGGGCTTTGCTCTAACACCAGACAGATGTCTGAGTGGGCACCTACACGCAGCGACAAAGGCACTACCGGCATGTCTGAGGGCATTCAGCCTTCCAGGTCAACACCTGAGATGCAGGGCAGGTCCAAGCCTACGCAAGCAAGCAAACAGGCCAAGGCCATAGCCATTAATGCTGCAGACCCACAGACTGCACGTGGCGCAGCACCTGACAAAATGGAGGCGCAGCAAGACAAAATGTCAGCGGGTACAGAAGCGCGCCATCCCAACAAGCCTCTAAGGCAGGAGCATACTCCAAGAGTGGAATGGTCACTCATGTCCGCACAGCAGGTCACATGCAGTACCTCCTAGCCAACCACTTCGGGGCAGATGAGTCGTGGAAGCCGGCTACGCCCAGGGCAGGATCAGCACAGGGATAGTGTACCCATACATGCCGGTTCCCCCGGCCATACCAGTTGAGGAACGCGATTCTCGCGCGTGTGAAGAGAGATTCTTCACACTCATGAGGTCACCCCAAATGGGGGAACATCCTCAAGGGGATCGTTCAAGAAATGTTTCTCCCTATTCTTCCAATCACGCAGCTCAGGTTCATCCTCCAGTTTCCTGTGCCGGTTACAAGCGCCACCACGATCGTGGCACAACCCACTGGGACTCCGACACCGACTCTGTCCATGAGCACGGTCCAGTCTCCTCCACTGGTAGTCCCTCAACCTGCACCTATGGGAAAACCACCGGCAGACGTTCCGAATCCACAAGACACGGCAAAAGCTTTTCACAATAGACTAGCGGGCCTGGTAGGGTACCTAGGCATTCCTCAGCCGCAGGAGGAGCAGCCTGAGGCAGGGGTCCTGGTGGAAGTCTTAACCACCCAGCCATCCACAAGATCAACTATTCCGCTCCATAAAGATGTGGAAGCCTTGGCAAAAAAGGGCTGGACAAAACCCCATTCCAGGCAGCCCACCAACAAATGCCTGGAAGCAAAGTATAGACGGGCAAAAGGGGATTCGCTAATCCGGTCTATCTATCCGCAGCCGCATTCCTCAGTGATAGCAGCCGTGTCAATGTACGCGATATCTCAGGCATCTACCACGTCCACCAAAACGGCGGCCTTGCTAGGCAAGGAGGAAAAAACCTTGGCAGCTTACGGCAAAAAGGTGTACCCCAATGCCACTCTCCACTTGAGGCAGGCAGATGCGATGTTAGCTGCCGCAAACCAAAGGTTGTTGGGGGAAATAGCCAAATTCCTCCCAGACCTGCCAGTGCATAGACAAGCTTGTTTTATGGCAGGGCTTGCTGAGGCTAAGATAGTGGCACAGGACCTAATGGAGACACCAGTGGCTCACATAGATACGGCCGGTAGGGCCCTCTGAGTGGCCACAGACATGTGACGCACAGCGTGGCTCAATGCCACCGGGTTCCATCCGGACCTGCAAAAACTCATTCTCAATCTCCCATTTGAAGGAGGAGACCTGTCCCACTCATCCATTGACGAGGAGCTGGATAAGAAGAACAGCTCACAAACAGCCAAGTCTCTGGCCATACTCACAAAGCCAGTGCAAAAGAGCTTCAGTCAAGATCAGCAGTGGTCTGATGGGGCAGTCGTACCTTTGGCGTCTTCAGGGGGTTACAGGACCGCCGTTCCAGGCAACCCGACAGGTCCCCCAGCCAACACCGGTGGAAACAGCAACGTCTTCTTTCAGTCCCCTTTCCAGGCACCAGCCTCTGAGTGAAAGAAACAATGATGGGGTCATCAGGATAATAATAATAATAATTGGTTATTTATTATGCACTTAATACCCAGAGGTTTCTAAGCGAGCGTGTTGCCCGTGAGCTATCCTCCAGAGACATCAACAATTCTTTGGTGGGGGGCAGACTTGCCCTCCTTGCTCAGTCCTGGCAGGCACAGTTTGCGGACACCTGGCTACTGTCTGTGGTGACTCAGGGTTCCGCCTCCCTATTCCTCAAGTTCCTCCTTCCTCCCCTCCCACAGATCAGGAGACCATCTCTCCTTGCGTAGATCTGCTCGCTTGTTGTGAGGGAGCAGTAGAGGAAGTTCTCCTTCTCAGACGAATTTGTGGTTCTACTCTTGTATCTTCGTGATTCAGAAGAAGAACCAGGCAGGCCTGCGAGTGGTTCTGGATCTGTCCTACTTAAACCTTTATTTACCCCTTAAAAAAGTTCAAGATAGTTACACCAGCGCTGATTGCATAGTGTCTGTGTGGGGAAGATTGGACGTGCTCCCTGGATCTAAAGAATGCATACCTACACGTTCCAATATGGCAAGCCCATCGGGTCATGGGCCTCCACTTCCAATACAAGGTCCTTAAATTCAGGCTCAATTCGGCCTCAAGGGTGTTTACGAGGATCATGAACGCAGTGGCTGCACTGCTCAGGACAGAGGGCCACAACATCTACCCGTACCTCGATGACTGGCGGGTGCAGGGAAATTGCCAGCGGAGGTCGGGAACACAGCATCCAAGCTGGTGGATATTCTTTACGAGTTGGGGTTTTCCATCAACCTCAAAATGTCACAGCTTCAGCCTACACAGTCTTTGACATTCCTGGGTCACCTATGGGATACGAGGCTGCAAAGGATATTCCCACCCCAGAGAAGATAGCGGCATTTCCTCAGCAGGTATATGACTTCGGCCTGGTGGTATCAACACCTGCTTGGTCTTATGGCCGCGTGCCTCCTGCCGGTACCTCACACCAGGCTCAAAATGAGGAGGCTCCAGCTACACTTTTCAGCATCATGGAACCAGGAAGCGGGGTGCAAGCAGTCTTGGCCACCATTTCAGTGCATCTCCACCAGGACTTATTATGGTGGTGGACGGATACCAACTTGAGGGCGGGCAGGATCTTCAAGCAGCCCCTGCCCAAATACACCATCATGACAGACTCCTCGCTGGAAGGGTGGGGAGCCACACTGGACAGTTACACAGTACATGGCCGGTGGTCCAAGGACGACCAGGACAACCACATAATTTGGGTCGAGATGATGGCCATCTGGCTGCCTCTAAAAGCCTTTCTTCCGACTATCAGAGGCAGTCTGGTCTGTATCCAGACGGACAGTTCAACTTGCATGTTCTATCTCAACAAGCGGGGGGGCACCAGATCACCTCCACTGTGAAAGCTGGCAGTGGAGATATGGGAGGGGGAGATTGCTCTCTGGCTCTCATCTATTCACCTTCCAGGAGTGTCAAACCTGGAAGCGGACAGGCTAAGCGGGCTGGGGTCAACAATTACAAGTGGCAGCTGAACGAGGAGTTCTAGCAAGCATATTCAGCAGATGGGGGGGCATCCTCAAATAGACCGTTTTGCCACCGGCCACAAAAAGAGGTGTCAGCCATTTGCTTCCTGGATGGGAAGGGGCAGAAGCTCCCTGGGGGATGCCTTACAGATTCAGTGGGACGGAATGAGGGCCTATGCACTCCCGCCCACCCCTCTGATCCACAGGGTGATCTGCAAGGTCAGAGAGTCGTCTCACCTTCGTCAGATTCTAATAGCACCATGGTGGCCTGCCAGACCATGGTTCTCTGAGCTCACACGGCTGGCAAATCAGCCTCTGCTTCTCCTGCAGAGGGAAATGGAACCTCTGCTATCTCAACATGGGGGGGGGCAGGTGGTAGTGCACCCATCTCCGGAGAGGCTAGCCCTAACAGCCTGGTTCATGAGCACATAATGTTTCAACACCTCGGCTTGTCGCAGGGGAACCTGGTCATCATTCAAAAGGCCAGAAGCTCCTCCATGAGAAACTAATATAGGAGCAAATAGACCATGTTCTGCCTCTGCTGAGGAAAGAGGCATAGACCCATTGAGGTGCCCCCTGTATTAGGTGCTGTCATTCTCGGCGCACCTGGCCGAGTCAAGAGTGCAGGTGGACACATGTCGCACATACCTGGCAGCAATAGCGGCTTACAAAAACTCAGGCAGTGACGTTTTCTCCACCTACAATCCTGTGGTCAAAAGGCACGTGACAGGATTAACCAGGTTGTACCTGCTTGTCAGACGCCCTCATCCAATCTGGGACCTCAACTTTGTCCTAGGTGCCCTGGCACATAAACCATTTCAGCCCATGGCATCTGTGCACATCAGTTTGATTACGATGAAGACTGCACTCCTGGTGGGCATCACCTTGGCACGCAGGTTCGGTGAGATTCAGGCACTTGCTGCACCAGAACCATATACGCACCCTTTGTTTCTCCCAAAGCTGTTATCTTCATTTCACCTCAACAAGGAAATTGTCCTTCCAACATTCTTCCCAGATCCGAAGGATGAGGTGGAAAAGGTCTTACACTGTCTAGACGTAAGGAGAGCTTTGAAATTCTACCTGGACAGGACTAGGGGCTTTCGCAAGTCAGATGCTCTGTTCATTACATTTGGTGGCTCAAGGCCGGGCGGTCAGGCCTAAAAGACTTCTAGATGGCAGCCGCCATTCAAGAAGCCTATAAGGGTCAGTGCAGGAAGGTGCCGTAAAACGTACACGCTGTCAGAGCAAAGGCAACTGCAGTGGCCTTTCAGAGGCATGTTCCATGGCAAGCAATCAGCAGAGCTGCCACCTGGGCTACACCCTCTGCTTTCTGAAAGCATTATTGCTTAGACGCCAGTGCCAGTTCGGATGCAGCCTTTGGGCAAGTAGTCCTGAAGAACTTGTTTTCTAAATGACTGTCTAACACCTCTCCTCCCTGGGGCTTTATTCTGTGGTAGTCACCCATGCAGTATGGAGGAAAGGGGACCTTAGTGACTAACGTACTCCTAGTCCATAGTCCCCTTTCCTCCAGACGTCCCACCATCCTTCCCCCTAAAATGAGCTGGGTTAAGCAAATGAATACAGCCGACGCATCAAAGGAGAGTCAGAGGGGCGCATGCTCCCGTTACCGTGTCCCCGTGCGCCTCTAAATTTAAAGGGGAAAGATATTTTTTCTGGCGAAAAAGGTTCGGTTCCCGTCCCTGGCAAGGGACACCCATACAGTATAGAGAAAAGGGGATGGACTAGGAGTATGTTAGTCACTATGGTGAGTAATTTATAATTTCTCAATTTCTGCTTATAGGTGCTCGTCCTCCATGTGCGCAGTCACTCTAGTCACTCTTTCGCACATTTTCTCTTCTTGTCCCTTTGCATTGGAATGCTCTTCCTCTACATTCTATCTCTGTCTATTCTGTGTTTCGTAAATCGTTGAAATCTCATCTACTCAGCATGGTTGACATAACGGGCTGTTTTTGCTAAACTTCATATTATTGTATTGTTTTGATGCTATGTACATCGCTTTGGATTAAGGCGCTATATACATTTCAAATAAACACATAACCTTACCTGGTCCTCTTTTTGAGTAATCAAGTGAAAAACCACCAACAGTCTATTCCTCAGAAGCTTCCGGAGCAACAAGTCCAAATGTCCACAGGGACCTGTACCCAACGTCACAAGGACGCCTCCAAAAATGGAGGAACAGAAAGGTGGGGAGACCAGCAGCTGAAAATATCGGACACAGCTGGGATACAGAATACTTACACAGGCTACATAAGACAGTCACTCAGGCGAAGTAGAAAACTGAAGCACCAAGGGTGATGGATAAGACTCAGAGAAGGAGTAGGCTTTGTCATCCAATGACCACAAGCAGAAGCACCAGGAAATTAGATAAAGGTTCCAGGAACAGTACACTCACACAATCAGTAGCCACTACGGTGGCCAACTTTTTAATATCCTTTTGCGGCACACTTGCCCACAAGGCGTTGATGACATCACAGCGTCATTCACGTTTGGCCCGCCCCATTTGTCATTTAATCAATTTGTTAATCACCTGGCTTAATTGCAATGCAAATGGTTTGTCCTCACGTTTTTAACTGCAAACATGACCATCACGACCCCAGGAACAAAGCTTTAGCCCTGGAATGAAGACCGGTGTCAGAGTGTTAGCAGCTCGACCTGCAGGCTCAAAAAAGGAGCCGGGGCTGCGGAGCCACCCAGAGAAAGAAAACTGCAGGTGGCAGTGCAGTGGTGTGTAGACGGCCACTTCAGTTTGCAGAGTGTCTGTGTTGGACGCAGGTTGTCCCGACTTGCTGTCTCCCGAGAGACACACTCAAGGGAACAAAGCAAGTCGGGACAACCTGCGTCCCGTACAGCCACTCTGAAAACTCGCGGGACAGAGTCCCCAAATACGGGACAATCTGCAAAATACGGGACAGTTGGCCACGCTACTAACCGCAGAATACAGGGACAGGCAGAGGTCGGATTACAGGCAATCACACAAGCAAACAAATCCATAAATTAGGCAGAAGATCCAAAAAAAACAGGCTGAGGTCGAATCTGTGAGAAACCAAGAACAGGGTCAAGGATGGCAGAAGAGATAAACAATCAGAATGCCACTCACAAAGGAACGCTGAGAAGCGTGCCGCTGCTAATAGCGCCATCTTTAGTTCCTGCTGCAGAAGAGCAAAGCGGGAGGTGTTTGGTTACATTTCAGTGTGTGCGATCGTGTCACGTACTGTGAGGCGCTCTGCGAATCGTAGTTCTTGCTAAGGAGTCTGCGCCGCAGCTTCCACGGTAAACGCCAAAAGCCATACAGGAAATGAGCCAGTCTCGGCAACAGCTGCCACCTGACGACCTGCTTTTGCAAGAAACATTCTAATTCCGTATCAAATGTGCAGCCGTGTTATTGAAGAGTGTTGGGCAATGTGCTACTAATGTTTCAATTTCTAATAATACAGAGATTAATCACTGCTGAAGAATTTGAGCATATCGAAGCTGAAATTACCAATCACTTTAAACAGGAAATAAGAGAGAGGATATAAGAATAGTGCAATATCCACAGCATAGGAAAGGCAAGACAAATCAGCCATGAGCAGGCATTAACCCCTTAAAACAGATGCCAGAGACATTTCTTCCATTAAATGCAATTTTACTTCTGGGCATACACCCTTCAAAACACAGAGAATTGTGCAAAAGTATTGATTTGTTTTATATTCAATTTCAGAGATTGCTTTTCTAGGCAAGTAGGCCAAACCCGTATATAGTGTACATCCAAAAACCGCTAGTTTTCCTTTAAAATACTACATCACGTGCACAGCACACTATGCCCTGAAATGCTGACCAGATAATTTAACATTGCTCAGATAGTTGCAATAAGAATTCCAAATCGAGTGTTGCCCTTCATTTTATGATATGATAGGTTATTTATAACGCGCTTAATACCCAGAGGTTTCTAAGCGCAGACCCAGGGATTGAACCTGTGCTGCTCCTGTCGTCTTGCTTTCAAGGCGAGCAGGTTGCCCCTGAGTTATCCTCCCAAGAACTGGGACTTATTACAAGTCAACTAAAAGTATGTGGCCAGGAAACAATTCGTACACACAAAAGATGCAGAGATTAGTGTATACGCCTTCATCAATGCAAAACATGTTTGTTTCATGTTTTGGAAACTTGTCAACCTCTTTTTCAGTAGAACGCACTTTAAATTTGTTTTAAAAAATAAGTATTTTTTGTTCAGGAAACCAGTCATGGGTACAACTATTTGTGATCCAGTCAGTATTGTTGGTGTAATTCATTCATGCCCATGTTATTTTATTTAGTTGGTATTGCTTTCATTGATTTTAGCTAATGTTCTTTAAAGTGTTGCTTCCCACCATGTTAATATTTTATTAAATTGCTCATATGTATTTACCTATTTGACAAAGTATGTTCTTTTTTGACACATTAGCTTGCTTCAATGCCATTGAAATTAAAGGTGGATCGTATAATACAGTACAGATGTTTTTATTCAGTTTTATGCGCTTATGTGGATAAAATACAGGGACTCTCCCTTTTTTATTTGGGCATTGTTATGATCATTGAATATATGCATTTAGTTTTAGGCATTAATTACACAGATGGTGATTTATTTTTCAGTCACTTCAGGATTCAGTTCAACCTTGTTTCAAAATGCATTATTGTTTTTCGTCCTAGTACGACGAGGGAACATGTTTGGATTTGTCCTTTCTAGTTTGGGCTATTAGCACCACTTATAAGCGAAACTATTTCATTCGCGTACAGCTTGCGAAAAATGGCAACAGTGGAAGTTTCTAGATGTGGTTTGGTCATTTACCCCCCCCCCCCTCATTGACTGCCAATGGTCATGCTAGTCCCTGTGGTCATTTCATCTCTTAGAGCTAGCTTTATCAAGACCTAACATTCAAAGTAGTCTTCTGAGAGTTATTGACTTAATTGGAACAGTAAAAGTGCTACTGGTGTACTACAAATGTCTCAACCAGGCGTGCCATCTGCCACTCAGTTCATAAGCACCATGTGTGTCCTTCACTGAAGTCCTTTTAAAAACAAGCATTGGCAAAGCCAACAGTTTTGGCTTGAGAACATGTAATTGGCATTTGCCAGGCACTGCTATTATATGCCCAGATATTCGCACCATTTTGCAGCTGCTACCATCAATGGCCAGTTCATATCACTACTGCAGTGTCTGGCAAATGCCTTTCCCATGCCTACACAAAACCCAAAACTGTTGCCATTGCCAATGCATTTTTCATGTTTGTAACTGTGCTTGGTACATGCACGATGATGTCATTTACGTCATGTGAGCTGCGTATGGGATGACGCCAAGCGCACCTGTTTACATGGTGCTAAGGTTTTTCTAATCATCTAGGTAATAGCTAAATATTTTCCGTTGATGTCATTAATCCTTCATTTTGTGATTTCCTGTTCATAGATATTAATGTGTCTTTACAAATGAGCTAATTGAAATGTGTGAGCACTTAAGATATATATATATATATTTTTGTTTGTAGTGCTGAGTGCACTTAATACATTAGAAGAGTCCCTGATAAGTAATGCATTGCTAGTGTGGACACCGTAGAATAAAAATATATATGATATTACACTCATTTCAGTCTTTCTATTCAAAAAAAAAAAATCTTTTAAAAGAAGTTATGGGAGTCGTGTTCTCTTTTTAAATGATTGTGGATGACGAGCATTACATTTTTGCGTGCATCATCTCCAAGGTCTTAATGTTGCACCAATTGAAATTGCTGCACTTGGCTCACCTTCCTTTGCTCCACACTTTGAGATCTGCTAGGTCCTTCTGAGGCCCATTTCATCGCTTATTGTACCCCATGAGGCCTACTTGTGATGCTCTCTTTTCTTTCAAGGCTTCTCCAGAGCCCACGACACCATTGAGTCAAGAATTCAGGATTATACGGACTATTAGAGGCCTTGGGATCCACTTCTTCCCCAAATGATAATATAACCTTATCTAATGTTTTATGCACAAGATAAACATACATTTAAAACAAGAAGTTGAAGTGAACGGGAACAGGAAGAGAGTTCTATTTTTTTACCGTTGATACTTCCTCTACTTTATACAGATACTTCCTCTACTTTATACAATCTTTTTGTATGGTTCTGAAACTGCTTTTTTTTTAATTGAAGCCATAACTCTTCATTTTACTAGGTTGGGCTTTTTTTCTTATGAAACGTTTTATTTGCAATTCGTAAAGATAACTATGCAAAGAACAAGAACATGGTGAAATCCCATGCAGTCTTGAATTCAAGCATTCACCCTCTGCACTCCCTAGAAACCCTTGCACATATTAAACCACACAAGGGGACTTGCATTATTCACCCATTTGACAACCCCATTCATATGCAAGTGATAAATATAATCTTGCACATTGCTTATATACCTGCATCGCTTATGCCCCTTCCCGACCTATTTCTTTCATTTGTGATAGTTTTCCCAGATATCGCTACCATATCATATTTGACCGGCATCCTCTGTTTTTGTATTCCATCTTGTCCCATGTCATTCCACTGTCCATGCCGTTCCTCCAGACAAACACCCACTATGGGATATCTTTTCTCGAGTTGTGGCAATGTATCTCCTTGATGAGTACAAAAGCTAAGTTCAGAAATGTTTTCATATATCTTTGTTTCCGTATCCTCCCATATCCCCAGCAGGACAAGTATTGGGTTAACCCCTACCAACATTCAGTTACCAGTGAAAATTCAACAAGAATCCAGCCCACTATGTCTTGGGAAACCAATCACTTCAGTTGGTCTACTGCTAAGCTGTAAGCCTATAAATAGATAAAGCTTGTTTTTTAGATCTGTTTTGCTAATAATGTTTGCCCCATTTTCTGATAATGTGTTCACAATTATTAATCACATACACCCTTCTACTCCTGGACCACTGTGGGTCATTGTCCGCATCTCCTAAAGCCTTTAAAGAGTAAGAGTGAAAAATGTGAAAAAGTTGTTTTACATGAACGAGTCAGGATTTCCCATCTTTGATGTTTTAGAAAACATTGCGGTCACTGAACCATTTTTTGTTAACAAGGGCTATTATTTATTGAAAGAGCATGGAAATGTTGTTCAATATATCTGGGTTGACCACGAAATAAAAATATAAATGGGCATACCTCTGCACATGTTCTAGAATTTGCTGGTGGGGACACTTCCCAAGTCCTCGTTGCATTCATATATTAAATGAAATATATTTTGAAGCAAGAAAAGAAAATGAAAAACACTCCAGGATGCCCCCCTTCTTTTAACATTCCCACCCACTTGGCTCTCTGTCTTCTGCACTCCCTAAAGGTTAAACACGTTTTGCTCCATGGTCTGTTAACTTCCATTCCAGCTGGTTTCCCAGTAACGCTACTTTTGTTTTTACATTTGTACTTCTGGTTAAAAACTGGGATGTGGCCTATCAAGACACCATGTAGGAGTAAATTCTTATGAACTCAGCCTGACCTTTACTTCAGCGGGGCCCACCACTGCCTATTCAGAGCGTGGATACTCCTGTTCTTGGCATCAGAAGATGGCTGTTCATTTAGTGCATCTAGTGACCTAGTGGAGTGGGGGCTGTGTGTCCAGGCTACTGTGATCTCTGTCACATTTACAAATACTAGCGGCATCATGCTCACACCTAAGATGGTGCCCATTCTTGCAGCAGGCTGCCACAGCACATCTGAAGAAACAGAGCAGGGTGCTAGCCGACCAGGAGGCAAACCAAGTTGCGGGGATGGTGAGTGTGCTAGACTACAGGTGGAATGGCTTGACCAGATCCTCATTGCACTGTGCCAGGGCTTTATTAGATCACTTTGACTTTGCTCACTACTTCATGGAGAGACAGTACAGGTGCCTTGTGATCTCTGGCTAGCAATATAGTGGAATTTGGACCTAGGAGGAGGTACCTCTCGTGCGGGGGGGGGGGGGTCTTTCTGACTGAGCCCATGGGGGTGGGAGATCTGGTAATGCCCTCTCGCTATCTCTGCACGTTTACACTGTTCAAATGAGTTGGACTATGTTGGTAGAGCACAGCCCTTAACTGCCCCACCTTAGCTTGTTCATTTGCATTCTGTCACGTCCAGTTACGCTATTGCATTCAAAATGAATTACACGTACCAGAATGTAAAGGGGACCCTATGCCTACCTGATTAGGAATTCGTACATGACATGCTCAGCCTTTATTGGACTCTTAAGTGCTGTGTAAAGGAGGCATGGTATCACAAGTGATGACAGACACACAATATGCAATTCAAGAATGTTTATTGAACGCAAGGATTGGATAAACTCCTATCTGGCCCTAAATCTAAGGATGGGAGCATGCTCTGCCATCAAATAATAAACAAAACCAGTCCTAGTACTGTCCATCAAAATAAGATGGCCTATACTAAAGAAACCTATTGCCTGCCCTTATAATACTACAACAAATGAGTGTATGGGATATATGTGTATAAGAGGAAAATCAGTGTTTGACAAAGAATAAATGTGACTGAATCAGCTCTCCCCCCCCACGTTTAGACAGCACGGAATGAGGCAGTCTCCATAGGCAGGATTATACACTCTGGCACAGGCTGTAACACTGAAACAGTTCGGAACGTGGTCCGAAGCCCACCTGGCCTTCCACATCAAAGGTTCCGGTTCCAGTCTTTCCAAATAACAAAACAAAAAGTTCACACCCGTCCACCCTCTGTCGGGCTCAGACCTTTCAAAGAAAACACAAGTTCAATGTGTTCCACCTCTTCCGGGCTCAGACATTTCACAGTTTACTGTTGGTCCCCCTCTGTCGGGCTCAGACCTTTAAAAAAAACCACAATACTTGCCGGGGCTCCCTTCCCCAAGCCTTTTTCCCCTTCGGGTCTCCCTCAGTCAAGCTCAGACCGCTTTTTGGATGTTGAAGACTTTCGAATGTGCAGAGCTTCCATATAAGGCCACCGGAGGACCACTTCGACTTGGTGTGCAGTCAAAATATCGAAAATAAAATGTCGAATGACAAAAATATTGAAAAAAAAGTCGAAAAAAAAGTTGCATTATTTATTTTTTATTTATATTTATTTTTTGGCTCTCGTAGATAAAGGAAAAAGGTAAAAACAAAAAAAGGGGGGGTTTGGGGGAGGAACCCCCCCATTTCGGATAAAAAACGTATTAAAAAAGAAATTCGACTTTTTTTTCGACTTTTTTTTCAATATTATGACTTTCAACTTTTTTTTTCGATATTATGACTATGAACCCTTCGACTTAGAATGCAATGTTCAGCTTTTCATCTCCCCTTCTCTCGGGGTTAACTTTGCTTTTACTATTCATTCACTTTAAGCGTCTCAAACAAGGCACCTTTCACAGAGACTTTCAAATGGGCTACTCCTCTTCGCCGGACCACTTTGTTACTTGGTACCACTAATTCCAGAGTTATTTTTTCAAATGTATTTTATATTTGTTTATGGTTAATAAATAAGACATCAAACTTTACAAAAAACATTTCTTAGTATACACAAGATATCATAACTTGGCATCCATTGATTATACAGCATTTTTCAAAATCAAGGAAAAAGAAAAAGACTTTAAGATTAAATCTCTAAAACAATTTAAACAAGTGGAGTGTGGCAGCTGAGTTGGCAAACCACGCAGACTGGGACCTTGAGTAGTCTTTCCAGGAGTTTCATTGCTGTGAAGTCAGCTGCTTCGACTTCAAAATCTACAGGCGGCCGCGGAGTCCGGCAGCTCAGTGGCCAGACAATGCAGACTGGGACCTTGAGCAGTCTTTCCACAAGTTCTATTGCTTTGAAGTCACCTGCTTCGACTACAAAACCTATAGGCGGCCGCGGAGCAGGCCGCGAAGTGCGGCAGCTGACTGGGCAGACTGCGCGGCACGCGGATGTCACCTCCCTGTGCCTCGCCCTACGGTGGAGATTACAGTTACAAACTGAAAATGGATGAACCGCAACATCCTGCTGAAGGACGTGAATTAAATGGTTCTTTGATACCTTCGACACCTGCACCAGCGGAGTTCAACGCCCAGGTGCTTTGCCTGCGGGTGGAGAGCTGGCACTCCCAGCAACGAGACAGACGGAAGATACGGAAGGTAAGAACTCTTCCGGGACCCCCAGGTCAGACCCACTGCTACACACTCCAGGGGAGACATTAGTTAAGAGTGTGGTGCCTTGTAAGCGAGTACTCAGATCATTAAAGGAGCCGCTTCAAAGTAAATTAAAATGTGCCACCATGAAACAACCGGCGCGAAAATCCCCTATACCAAACCCTCTGTACACAGCCCAAGTGAAAAATTCAGAGGCAGAGGGTCTGGGGGGCGAAGCTGTATCTGGAATAACCCCTCTGTGTAGCTCAACAATAGGCCATGAGGCAGCGAGAACCCGCCGGCAGGGCTGCTTGGAATAAGGATACACGCTTTCTGAGCAACCCAATAAAAGAACTAAAGGGGCAAGCATAGAAAAGGAACAGTCAACGGCCACTTCACCCACTCTAACTCCGATTTACGATCAAGTGGGTGATGCCGGGGTTTGCACTCGGGAAGGGGGAGGCAGTGTCAGTGAGCGCCTCTCTCACCCGGGATCCCCCAGCCCCATGTATTCTTGGAGTCAGATTCACCCTGCGAGGGAACAGGGCCTGAGGGACGTGAGCAGTCGGGGGAGCATGCCCCGTGGAGCTGGACCGAATTGACCCCCAACTAGCGAGCGGACAGCTGCACGAGGAGAGAATAGAGGGGGTGCTCCCGCATATGGTGGAGAAGACGGTCATAGTGGAAATCCACTTGACTACTAATCAGGAACTCCTATCAGACGTGCTAGACTGTCAACCTATATTGGAAGAACCCAGATGCAACTGTGCCACTTCAACAAAAGGCACAAGTATAGAAGCAGCTGACGGAAAGTCAAGCCTCCCATTGACTGGTGATACTCAACAACCTCTACACAATACTCCCAAGACAGGACTAGGAGAGATGACTTCAGTGCCAAACGTAGTGGAAGATGAGTTGCATAAGCAGACAGGGCACCTTACAATTTCCAACTCAAGCGGTGGATCTTGAAGATCAGGACCTAAGCCCAAAGCCCCAGATAACCAAGAGAAAGACAACTTTGAAGACTAACAAGAAGGGCTACAACAACAAACCAAGATTTAAAGCAAATAAACCCCCCGTCGGAAAAGTTGTAAAAGTGAGCACAGGGAAACTCAAAGGACTAAAAAAAGTGCTTTATAAAACCGCACTTAAAACTTGGCAAAGGTGGACGCCATCAACAAACTCTTTGGTCTAATTGACACAATCAAGAGACAAGGATCAGAAGAAATCTGATACTGATCTACTAGACAGTGTCTTGCAAATTGGGGATTGGATTACAGTACCGCCCAAAGACGGTGAGAAAGCCATGGCTACGCCTGGGGCGCTGTCAGTAACAACAAAGGAATCCAGTTCAACGCCTATTAGATGGCACTTCAGCAACGTCCCGAATTTACTGAGGGTAGCAAGCGGGAAACAAATATCTCCTATTGCTCATAGAGATTACCGAATCTCAGAGCGAGAACCACAAAGATCAGATCACCAAACCCCAAAAACAAGGGCTAACGACATGATTCTAAAACACAAAGAGGTTGGAGCATCGCCAAGAGCGGAATTAAGCACAGTTTACAGTCCGGAGAGGAGCAGAACGACCACCTTGAAACACACCTCCTCATTTGGCACACAGCCTCTACCGGGGTCGCGTTTACAGATAAAACTGTCAGTGGAGACACAAACAGATGAAAGAACAACAATAGACGAAAACAAGGACTAAACTCCTACAAAACCGAACAAAAGCAACATGAAGCTTTTGGCTAAAACGTCATCTTTGCTTAACACACCAGTACCAAACAGAAGACTGAGTGAGGCCGTGTCAACGGCGCAAAAAGACACACCTAAAAAAATAGACCTAATGGCCATCATGTCTACCATAGCCCTAGCGCCATTCAGCAAGTTTTACGCTGCATTGAACGACACAATGAGGGATCAGACCTTGCTGATAGCGCTGATGCACACAAAGATAACCCATGTGGAAGGCTATATACTAGCTAAAGAAGAAAACATAACGAAGAACAACGCGTCACCAACAGAAGACAAGGACACAGATCCCCTGTGCCAAAACTGCTAAACAAATTTGGATAAGGACATAAACAGCACCGCTACTTCTACACCAACACAGAAGAAGAGAGAGAACAAATCAGTGGAAACCGGTACACAAACTCAAATGGAACAGCCGACCGATCCATTGAAGTTAGGAACAGAAAAAGGCCTGAAACAGCTGACTGACAAACATTTTCAAAAAGAAGTGGAAAGAACCAATGTTTTCACGTTTGGCATATTCAATCACCAGAAATCTCTTCTAGATAAACAACTCACTCCTTCAAATGGCAAGGCTGCTACACACTTCCCGAAGCTAACAAAGAAAAAAGTCTCAAAAGAACCAGGCAATAACTCCACTCAGAAGAAAACAACCAATAACAATTGTAGTCAACCAGCGGACGACTCAATAAACTCAATAGAAGAAACAGCAGAGTGGAGTATATATACAGTCGAAGAGTCTGCTTCTCAGACCAACTTAACTCCTAGGTATAAAAGAAAAGCAGTGACCTTAAACCTAACGAACCTAGGGATCGAGCCGAGGAAGAAGATTCAAATTGCAGAGCGGGATTACTCTCCGGATCCGCTGCGCAAACCAATCACATTAATCAAAAGGAAAAGACAAACAAAAGGGGAGTTTACAGAGGGAACAAAGTGGCTGACAAGTATGACTCAGCAGAAAGAGGAGAATCCTCGAAATTACATAAACACCAGGTGAACGTACCCCCTGTCTCCCCTAAAAATAAGAATAAGAAAGGCTCAACTAGAGAATCGTGGTTGAGATGCCGTTGAACATTAAAGAACAAATCAACAGAACCCTCTACGCAAAGGAAAGAACAAAGAAAGGCCTCAGCGCCGAAAATAAAAAGCTCACACATTTTCAGACTAAAACGCAATCATGGGGGCAACGATGACCTGACCCTAAACAGGAACACCATCATGAATTTATGTAAACGGCTACCAAGGCTACGTAATCATTTATGGATAGTAGAACCTTGTGACACAGGACGGAAGGACAGGTCCGATCTTTTTATGTTTTTTATTTTTTATTGTGTTATAGTTCAAAAGAACTTTTCACAAAGTAAAAACATAATTACAAAACAGCAAAATGAACATGTACAATAAATTCATCGAGACAATTAATACAATAGAAAAGAAAAATGGAAAGAAAGAAGCAGAAGTAAACCCAAACATGAAGTAATATATACATTAGGACAACAAAGTAGGTAGACACCTTACACATCAGTGCCCTTCAAATTTACATAGACGTTCTTTTGCCACTTTCCAGATCTGAGTTTGTTTGTTTATTATTTTTATATTGCGCACCAGACTCAGAGACATCCGGCCGCAGAGCATAAGATAATTCAAAGCTTAGTTACAAAAAATTACAAGATAATCACACAAAATTACAAGATCATCACACAAACTTACCAGATAATCAATTGGAAACAAGTGGGGGTATAGTGAGTGACATGAGTGACCAGAGCAAAGGGATGTACAGAAGCATGTGTGTATCACATAGTAGCACATCGTAACTTGAGGACTAAAGCTGTACAGTTTACAGCCATTATTTACGGTCAATATTTACAGTCGTAGAGCAGTACAGTACTGTAAAATAGTAGGCTGTAGTTGGATGTAGGTTTAACAATTTTAAGATTTATTGCAGTGTTAACCTAAACAGCTCTCCTTGTGCACATCAAACAGTATTAGTTTTCATGAGGTTTGGTTTCCGTGAAAGGGTTAATGAAGTCCAGAGTTCAAAAGAAGCTCCACTTGGCTTCTCGCATCTTTAAAAGGGAAAATAAAGTCAACTTAATTCTTTTTCCCCACGGACCTTAGCCTTCAGTCTGACTCACCCTCTGTTCACTGGGTTAAGAAAACAAAAAGACAAAAATCCACACGGAAGGCACAGTCCTTGATTAATGGTTGACGGCTGGAGCTTCTCCTCAGCGAGTCCGCCTCTGATAGGGATCTCCCCTGTGCCTCTCAGTGAGCCTTCTAGTACGCCCAGTCGCAATCACCTTTCCATTCCTCTCTGGTCTCCAGCTTGACTTGCAGCTGTAATCAGAAACATCTGGTGAGCTCTCTGTTGCTGCATTTAAGCCCCTCTCTGCTCCTCCCCTCCCTTCAGTCTCCAGCCAGTTTTCCCTCCCATTCCCCACACCTGCAGGGCGTTTTCTTTCCTCATTCCACCCAGTTTCATGCACTGTTTGACCCCACCCTGTATGTCTCTGGGGGCCACCCATCTACATGCGGGCTGACTGCATTGTACCAGTGCCAGTCTCTGTTACAACTATTTCCATGCTGTATGATTGGGTTGTACCTATGCCGTTTTCCATTTTTAATTCTGTCTCTGCCCCCTCATTGGTTTCGTTTCTCGTGGTGGTTTCTGGGACATGTAGTTTTCTTTTGATTTGCTGTGTTAACCTTTTGTTGGCTGGGTCTCATTACTAGAATAGGGTCCTCCCTTGGTTCTGTTGCCTCTTTGACCACCTCACAAGTACAATAGCTGGTACATACTAGAGATCTGAGTCTTTGAGCCATTTAATGGTGCTCTTGCGGAAGTTATGGATGGACTGATCTACCCTTAGTGTGGGTGGAAGTGAATTCCACAATTCTGCTGCCTTGACTGGGTAGCTACAACCCCCTATTCTTGATAGCTTATATCTAGGAAGGGAAAGGTAATTAGTGTTAGATAGTCTAGGGATCCTAGTTGAAGACTTCTTCTTGAACCTTTCCGACAGGTAGATAGGTGCCGCATTGTTCAAACATTTGTAAGTCAAAGTTGCAACCTTCAGCTTAATTTTGTCAAGTGTGGAGAGCCAATTATTAGCTCTTCTAGTCCTGGAGATGTGTTCTCTCTTGGCGATTCCTAAAGCGGCTCTCAGAGCATTAATTTGCAGGGTTTGGATTTTCTTGATGGCGTGTTTGTTAGCACCTATGAATAATGCGTTGCAATAATCCAGTTTTAACAAAATAAGAGCTCGGGCCAAGGTTATGCAACTATTATTTGATAGAAAAGATTTGCTAGCTCTAATCAGTTTACACGTATAAGCTGTGGAAGAGGCCACCGTGTTGACTTGCTTATTGAAGGATAAGGTAGAGTCTAGGTAAAATCCTAATGTCTTCACCTCTTTGGCCACAGAGATAGTGATATCATCAATATTGAAGGCAGAGTAGTTGGGGCTTAGTTGAGGGATGCTGTACTGCCCAGGATGATGATCTCAGACTTGTCGTCATTCATGGCAATAATCAGATAGTTACTCCTCCTCGAGGGACAGCGCAACCAGAAGTTTTCACTTTCAATATCATTATATTCCTGATCAAGTTTAGCAAAGTATTTATCGTAGATAGATCTCGTTGAATAACAACAGATGAGAATGTCTTACAGTTTCCACCTTGTCATTGACCGTACAGAGTCTGCAAATTCTTTTTTCAATGGGTAGACCCATCCACGTTCCACAAACCCCCAGGACATTAAGACGGTTAAGTCTAATATCCGCGTAGATTCTACGATTGGTCTGTGATGGCATAAGTAAGAGATATCTTTGAGGTTCTTTATAACTAAAGGGCATCATTGCAAAGGTATGTAAATAACTTGTGGAAGAGACCTTATTGTGACTAGTCACCCAGTACCCCTTTTCAATGACATTTTTCAGAGATTTTAATACCACACCTTCACCATGTTCCCACCTAGGTGGCCAACTGATTTTTTAATAGTTGCAGATTTAGTTCTTTACATTTATTAAGAGCCTCCATCTTACCTTCCTCTAAACCTTCCCTTAGAATGTATAGAAGGGTTCCAGGATATGCAATTTAATTTTCACATAGAGTTTGGCCCTGTTATTGTCAATTTGAGTGGCCAGGGAAATAAGCCCCACTTCCAGGCGGACCGCCTGCATAGGGGTATAGTTGGTAAGGCCAAGCAATCTACGCCATATGATACCTTCAGTAACGTCAGCCCAATCAGACCAGTCAGTAAATGATGTCTCCAAAGCATACAGAAACATGGCCACAAGCAAGCTATATCCTGCCGTGTTTCTTTAGAAGGACATAACTTTAGCTCTTTTATTCTGTTGTACCACCTTGTTAATCGTACCTCTGTCACTGCAGAGCTCATGACCCAGATATTTATAGGAATTAACTTTCCTGATCACACCCAATGAGCAAGGAATTCCAGACCTTTTACAGCTATTCTGACCAACAGTCATGAACTGAGTTTTGTTAAGGTTGATATTAAGGCCATTGGCATTAGCATAATCACATACAGCACTAGCGCTATTGCAAATGCCACTATATGTATTATCGAAGATAACAATGTCATCAGCATAGCATATCCAGCCTATTTTTATGTGAGCCCATTCTAGGGAAGGCATTCATCTTAGCTTTAAATATTCCACCAAAATCTTCCTTAAATAGATTGTAAAGTGTAGTTGCCTATGTACAACCCTGTATTACTCCTTTAGCAATAGCAACAGGCTCAGACAGAGCACCCTCATTATCTATACTTATCCTGGCCTTACCTTCGTCATATATCATTTTACAGACATACAGGAGATAGGATGGCATGCCAAGCCGCTCAAGTTTCAGCCACAACCTCTCGCGCTCAACTGTATCAAAAGTTGATGAGAAATCAACAAATAACATGTAAAGAGGCAGCCTATTCTTACCCTTGGCCTGTTCATTGAAAGTATTGACGATAAAGATATTATCCTTGAAAGAACACCCTTTACGAAAGCCAGTTTGGGCCCTATCAAGGATATGGTTGCTGTCAATCCATTTCATTATTTCACGGAGGACTATTGTACAAAAGATCTTACTGGACACGTCGGTAAGAGCAAGGAGCCTATAGTTCTCTGGTAAGCTCGGACGTCCCGACTTAAAAACAGGAATAATATGAGACATCTTCCAAGAAATTGGCATAACACCAGTTTCAATAATTTCCTGAAAGATAATCCCCAAAATATCGGTCCAGACCTCTAGATTATCTTTAACAATAACATTACAAAGGCCATCAGGCCCAGGCACTCTAGATGTTTTAAGGCTCTTAATTACCATTAGGATATCTTCCCTTGATATAGTCAGAGTATCGATGGGTCTTTTAACCAATGTTGTTGTATCTCCCTTAAATCTATTAGCAAGATACATAACCCACATGTGGCTATTAATAGGGATAGCCAGCTCAGAATTCCCAGCTTTCCCCATGGATCTAAAACTAGTCAAGAATTTCCTAGTGTTACCATCCAAAAGAAGGCGAACCATATATTGCCAATTAATATTGTTCTCAGAGACCAGATATCTTCTGATCTCGTTCCGGTATCTGTTCATGATCATTCTCTTCTCATTACACACCATCACAGGATCTTTGCCACTGGAGTCACACAAGTGCAGATTTCTGCGCTTCTCCCTTTTCATATCTCCATCTACCCTATCACATAGTCTAATTCTATTGGGATTATCCTTATAGGGTCCAAGCTTACATCCAGAAAGCTTAATATAATGAAGATGTTTAGATAGCCAAGTAATAATATCATCTGCAGAAGAGTAAAGAAGATGATCAATATTGATATCTATGCACCATTTTTTAGCCTTAGTTAGGTTAGCATCTGACCACCGAATCCTATTACCTCGGTTAGAGATAGTGATCCCCTTGGTTGCATCAACGTCAGCAGTCCTATTAACCCAACTAACCGTACATTGTAGTAATGAATGATCACTAAATTCATTAAGCAAAATATGGAAACCAGTAGGGTTATCAAATAACTTATCACTCAAACAGATGAAATCAAGCATAGAGGATTAGCAACCATTTGTCCAGGTAGCGCCAATATTATTGTGATCAAGACCACTTCCATTCAACACCACTAGATCCATCTCTTTAATAAAGGTAGACCATCTTTCAGCTTTCGTCAAGTCTCCCAAATTATAACACAGGATATTAGAATTGAGATTGCCACCCAATGCAATATTGGTCAGGCCATCTGCCGTACATTTATCAAGCAGACATTCATATAAACTCTGTTGGATAGCAGCCGTAAATGCATTGCCCGGAGGGTCATATATATTGATCAGTATAATACGCACCCCATTCTGTATATGCATCTCGACAATCAATACATTAGGATTAGCAGAAACCAATTCACATTTGGAGGCATGTATACAGTTAGATACCAACGTTATCAATCCCCCAAAGGGCCTGCCCTTTTCACCTTTACTTGCAAGATTGTGATATGCCATCAAACACAGCCTCCTGCATGAGCCAAGTTTCCTGTAGGAGGACAATTTGAGCATTGGAAAAAAGATCATAGGAACCCAGTTCTGAAAATAGATGACAATGTCCTCTCGTATTCCAGGAAATTAGTGTGGTATCATCTTAATGTCTATTTTGACCCAAATGTAGAAAAGAACAGAGCCATCCCCAATATGATTTTATTACATCGTTATCGATTACTTGACCATTAGCCTTCTTTGAATTTCTGGGATATTCATGACTAACCTTATTAGATAGGCAGCCAGATCCCTCTTCATTAACATTCAACATGTATCCACATTCTTTTAGCTAATGTTTATGTTCCCTAATAAGACTAAGACATACAACAGCTTCAGAATAGCAGTGGACTCGAGTATGCATCCCCTTACATGATTCAACAAACTTAAAATCCCCACTTTTCAGTATTCTTAAGGGAAGTTGTGCATTAATAATCTCAAGAAATTTACCTCGATTAATCAGCTTTTTAGTTTTCTTAGTGCTACCTGAGATAGAAAACTGTTTTTTTTTTTTTGCCAAATACACCGACTTAGTGTGTATTGTTGCAGAATCAGGCAATGATTTCGTAGTGTTTGTAAATGCTTCCAAAGGTAGTTTATTAACCACATCAGAAAACTTTAGATTTCTTTTTTGCCACATAATACACAACAGATTCATCCGTACTTTCATTCAAGCTATCAGCAGTAGAATCAGTATTATCAAATGTACTATCATCAGGTATACTAACTGACCCCACTGAGAGCAGATTGTCAGGCACTTTAGAAGCTTTCAGTTTAGGCTTATCAGTGCCAATCAGCCAGGTGGTAAAATTCCCACCGTTCATAGCATGCTTTTTTGCCTTCCTGGCAGCTTGCGTTCTACCTCTTTTAGTCTTGGATTTCATCCCTTCTGGTACCTGCTTAAAAGCATTTTCAGACACTCCAGCAACCTTGTCTACTTTCTTTACCATATTTTGCCACCTTCTCCTCTCTCTCTTAGACAAATGGCATTCGTCCAGACTCTCACACTCACTACCAGCAAGAATTTCAACCAATGTGGATTGCAAATTTTCAGGTACCAATACACGTGTCACCCCTTCGCAGGCACCTTTTCCACCAAAGTCTTACCCACCAACCCAGGACTTGGCACTATTTTTGCCATATCCTTAAGTGCATCTGCATTATTTCTGACCTGAGAAACAATGGTATAACACAATTGCAGCAGAATCTTCAAAGTAAAACTGGTAGTGGTATTATGAGTCTCCAAGTCTTTAAGTTTGGCTTCGATATTACATTTCATACAATCAAAGTTTGTATCTAATGAAACGTTTTCTTGTGTTCCCAATTCAACCAGACTGTCCACTAATCCTGGAAGTTTAGGAGAACAGGAGAGTCTGTCAGTGATAGGCGGAGTACTAGAGATAGTTCCTTCAGATATTGGAATAGCCGGGACAGTAACAGCCTTTACTGGTACAGGGCTATGGTCTTTCCGCCTCTCCAAATCAGTAATTGGCCTTCCATGCCATAGCAAAGGTTCTACAGGGAATTATTGTTATCAAATTCCAGCGAGGTACACGCCACATCAATAACAGATGTCGCTGCCTCAGCTGGTTCAGAATGGATCTGTGCAACCGCCGTTTGGTCACAGAAGAAGTCAGTAATCTTCTTATCCTTAGTGGCCACCGTCTGCGTGCTTGTTTCCGCCATCTCCACATCTTTGTCATTCTTACTCTTTTTTCCACTGTTGAGTTTACTTCTTAATTTCGTAATAGCACAGTAAAACACCTATATAGATAGGTTTGAGTTAGCAAAGAGTAGAGGAGATGTAAAACCTCAGCCACACAGAAATATAATAATTAAAAAAAAGAATTCCACAAAGCCAATATATGATAAGATAAAAATCAAGCCAAAATGTGCAAATTGCTCTAAACCCCAAGGGGCAAAAGCTGGTTCAAAGATCAATAGATCGACAGTCGCCAGTTAGCAGCAGGTTCTGTATCTGGGCACAGCCTAATAGTTACACCCCGTCCATGCAATGAGCACTGGCTTAAAGATCATAAGATCCGCAGTCGCCAGTAAAAAGACAGGACAGAAAAAAACTTATAAGCAAATGCCACAGGGTACAAACCGCCTCTAGACTATTACCCTAGGCCACAAGACCACCAATTGCCTGGATACACAATCACTTACTCTAGTACCAGGCAGTGGCAAGCAAATATATTACCAGGCTCCCCTCACTGAGACATAGTCCATATCTATGTATCCCTTTTGAAGCAGAAAGGCGAGAACAGCCAACATGGAGACCAGTGCAGTCAAAGCCCACAGTGACCACAGGGATCACAGCGTCAGCTGTGAAAAACGTGTTAAAGACAGCGTTTACCAGTGGAGGTTAAGCACGGCCGCTCGGACACACGAACCCTCAGACGCTGTAAGGAATCAGAGGAAAGGACCCGGATGGGAGCCGCATACACGGTAAGCCAACGAGCCGTGAAGCCGCACCTCACAGAGGAGAGAGGATCAACAAAGGAGGCCCCCTCCGACAGTCCTATCTACACATTAGGTCGCAAGTAATTGGAGACATGCTTCAGAAAGGAGCGGAAAGTTTAACAATTTTGGGATGACATGACAGAAATCGACCAATCTATAAATTCATCGAAAGACGAGTGGAAACCTAAGCCCAAAAATCTAGAGAGAACACTGAGAGAAGTCAACACTCACAGATCAGATCCCATTAGGGAAGAACGAGAACGCAAGAGACAATGTTTGGTAAAGCAAAGGAAAGTCTAGCAAGACGTATGCCCATAGAAGAACAGGAACCAAACCAAGTACATTGGTCGCAGTACCCGCAGGGCAACCCCAGACCTCATAAAAAGAATGGTGCAACGGATTCAGAGGACGAAGGCACAACCCAATGTAAATCGACAACCAGAGGGCTTAGCCGAGAACAAGAAAACTAGTTGGGATCAACAGGCCCTTATCGGCAAAGAAAAGAACCAGTCAACGTCACGTAAAAAGGATAATAGCAAAAGATCGCCAGATAAGCGGACATGGAAATCTTCTGCACTGCATTTAAGACCGAGAAATTAGCAACCAGAGAGGATAGAACAGGCTTCATGGAATACCAGAGGCTTTGGTCACTTAACAGTGAAGAGCAACGTCAACTTAGGCCGATGGGATATCCTTTGCCTCCAGGAGACATGGCTGCTAACGAAACCGAAGATGGACGGCTACATGATACATAACACACCAGCTAAGAACGGGCTGGGCGGCCACCCCTCGGCGGGTCTACTGACAGCAGTACGCTCAGGTAGTGGCCTGGAGGTGATGGAACAGCTCCATTCAACCTTTCTATTCCAGGCTTTCATACTCACCTGGAAACATTTAGACCCAGTCCCAATCTTGGAAAAGGAAGAGTGGATTTTCATGATGAACACTTATTGGAATCCCGAAGCCATCTTCGATGACGTTTACCTAGAATCTGTGAACAACATTCTAAATGAAGTCAGCATAAACTACTGGTACAACTATACAATAATAACCAGAGACTTCAACTTCATTTGTAGAGATATCGGAAACCAGAGATCCCACTTAATTAAATCATCGCCAATTTTGGAGCAAGGAAGGATCTTGGAAAAAACCCTGGTGGCAAGAGACCTTCATAACCTGCATTGGCTCAGATCAAAAGCAAACTGAGATCCCGACATGGCAAAGGGGAGATCAAACAGGCACTATTGACCACACATAGGTGTCACAAGAACTCGTAGGGTTGACGATCAGCTTTACAGTAGAAAAAACTCTACACAGCGATCATAATCTGTTACATACAAGATGGGCTGCTCGTCAAAAGCCGAAGCAACTCCTTGTCCACGAACTAAAGCCGAAGCAACTCCTTGTCCACGAACTAGAAGTGAACGAGAGGGGTAATCGCCTAAAGCTTATGGAGAATGCTGTTAAACAAATCACAAAAAACTATACCATAACAAGCAAAACAAAAACATCTGGGAAAGCAGCGAGGGGGGTGTGAATTACATCCCGCTGCTAAGAAAATACTCACGGACAAAACGAAAGATCAAAAACACGCACCCCGATGATCTGCACACCTACAGCTGCGAAGTAGTAGCAAGAAGACGCATATTGAGAAAAATAAAGAGACTGTCAATAACATCAGGCACTCCTGCGAATAAGACAAGATGGAACAATGCGCAAAAAGAATATAAGTCCTGGATATTACAAAAAAGAGGGGACTCCAGTGGCATGCAGTTATCAGTTTAAGTCGTGGACCCATGGCGCGGCGCACAGTCCATCACCTGCTCTGCTTCCCCCCCTCTGACTCACATCACTGCTGCTGCCCAGGTGGGGGAGCAGTGTAAAGCATTGCCTACCTCGCAGGGACACCACCGAGGGCTCGCAGCGAACGGCCCTAGAAGAGACCGCGGCATCCTGATGTGATGCGTTAGCAGTGCAGATGATCTGATCTCAGCTCCGCCAACCTCCGCCACCCATTCACATGCATGCACCGAGGAGTTTGCTCACCCTCTGCGATGCCGAAAGGCTGTCCCTCTACGGCTCCCAAGTGTAAGGCCGCAGGGAGAGCGTCTGGTAAGTCTGGGGCTTCCGAGGCGTCTACCACCCCCAAAATGTATCAGATGCTCCACTGTGCTACGAATATAGCAGAGTGGTCCATCTGCCAGCACGATTGCAGCGAAATCGGGGTAAAGCGATCATAATTTGGCCCGTTAGTCGAGGAGCTTGATCACCCTGAGGCCATCTTCCTTGGGCTCTCGAGCGCCCCCACCTGCCCCCCAGTGATTGATCATTTAATTTGGAGATTAGATTTAGCTGAATAAGCGTGGCTGAGTTAATGGTACACGTTGTCATAAAGACGGTCATTTTATCAATTATTTTTTTACCAAAACATTTTAATTAAAAAAAACCATTGAGGGGGGCACTGTTGCGCACAGCTAAGATGGCCGCCTAGGTGAAGAGCTCCGGCTCGATCGACATCCTTTTATTTATAAATCATTCCAGGTTTGCGTTGGCCGACGTGCAGTTGCAGAATACTGTAGGGGAAGGTCCATGGAAGACACCGTGTGAAGGCGGAGCGCGTGGACCCCGGGACGGTGGAGATATCTGTCTGTGCAACTGCAGCATCTGCCGGGCTGTGGCGTGGCCGCCCGTGGGCTCCAGGAGATTCCTAATCGAGCCCGGGGCTCGCAGCGGCTTGGTCAACCAGGTGGGGGAGGGGCAGCCCGCCAGCACACCAACGCTGCCGGAGAGCGGCGAGACTCCGCTTTTTCTTTCTGCCGCATGTGCGCGGGCGGGAACCCAGACCTCCCCACACCGGGCTCCGAGCTGAGCGAAAATCCTGTCGAGGACACACCGCGACGGTGGCGGGTGCCCCCACGGATCCTGGTCCCCCTCGCGGCTGGGCCCAGCTGGACGACGCTTGTGAAATGAGTGGGTCGCTTGGAGGGGAGAGGCGTTAAGGACAGTACCATCGTGCATAGCAAGCCTGTGATACGCAAGGGGGGACGGAAGCTGTGGTACTGTGAGTGAAGCCCCGAAATAGAGGGAGCCTGCCGCCGCGGCACCGGTGGAGGTTGCGGAGGCGCTGCGAGGAGGAGCGCAGCCTGACGCCGTGAATCACTCCCATAGTGGGACATCCTGTCCCCGGTGTTCCCAGGAACAAATATTGCATACTGCTGTGGCCCCAGGGAAGAGTGTGGTGTGCTGCGGGACGGGAGGTAAAGCCCGTTGGAGCGTCGAGGGCGCTGTTACTTATCACCCCTACGACGAGACCGGCCCCGGGCCCATGTGCGTGCTGCAATATGACCCAGACAGTAAGGCTCGGAAAACCGCCAACACCTTCCCTAATACCTGCTAACCTCCTGTGCAGAAGACGAGAGAGTGGGTGGCGGTGGCTCTATGTTAAAAACCGGCTGGGGAACGCAGCGGACAGGCCGATAGCCACGTGGCAGAAGTGCTCCCGACCCCCTGGAGAGACGGGAAAGACGAGGTAACTGGCCGGACGCTGCGACCCCTCGAGATCGGGGGGGTCGCACGGAGCCCACACTGTTAGCAAACCCCCCCGACCACGCTCTGAGTCCGTACAAAGACCGCAGTGGCCCAACGAAACACCCCTGCGGGTGGAGTGTGCACCCGGAGTGAGGTAGTACCTACCTCCATACCTGCATTGCGGTGAGCCCCGAGACTGGATGCGGGGCGCGGGCTGTGCTACCTACATACAGCACAACCGCTACGGTCAGACATTAGAAGTCAGCAGCATACATACGTGGGAGAGCGCAGTCCACCCCAAAAGTAACAACGTCGCCTAATGGGCCGCACTGAGAAAAAAGCTGCAGGGGGTAGAAAGACCGGCCCGATGGATTCCTTTACCAGCAACAGGCGACACCAGGAGGGGCAACACAAACACCTGAAGCCCAAGACACAGATCCCTTGGATCGTCTAGCAACAATCGTGCAAAATGGGTTCCTGGTGTTAACGTGAAACTAGACGATATAGTGGCGACGATTGGTTCCTTGAAAGCGCAAGTGGAAAAGGAAAGTGCACGCATTTCGGAGACAGAAAGCAGGATAGGCGTAAATGAAGATATGCTTGCACAGCATGGTTGTGATATAGCCCTACTTCAAACGGAGCTCCGCAAGACACAGAGCAAGTGCGAGGATCTCGAATCCAGGTCCCGTAGGAACAATATCCGGATTGTTGGGGTGGCGGAGTCGTTTGGCAAAGGCTCCATGGAGAGGAGGCTGGAAGAACTATTGAAATCTGTATTGGGAGAAGACTCCATGTCGAACCACTTCCTCGTTGAAAGAGCCCACCGCACCCTTACACCAATCCCCAAGCCGGGCGCTCCACCCCGAACCATCATTGCACGTCTCCTGAATTATAGGGACAGAGATACGATTCTCCGGCTGGCAAGAGACAACGGGACACTATACTACGAAGATAACAGGATACATATATACCCGGACTTCTCTGCGAATGTACAAGTACAAAGTAGATCCTACGAGATGGTCAAGAAACAGTTGCGACTCCGCAACACACCTTATGCCTTAATTTTCCATGCGAAAATGAGAATTCAACATGGGGGCAGAGCCCACTTTTTTGAAAACCCTACAGAGGCAATGGCGTACGTTGAGGCCTCCATTCCACTGCCCCCCAGGGACCGCACAAGAGACCCAAATGCGAGACCCACCCCGGGTGAAGGCAGAGGCGATCCGGTAGACGGATGAGTCATGCCCCCTTCCAACGGGGACATGCTCCCTTTTCTACACAGTCGGCACAACTAAACTGGACCAAGATTCGATGCAATCGGGCCGTAGAGGCTCCCACATGGGCGGCCAGACGGCTGGGCATTGTTCTGCATCGAAGCACCCTCAGGAACGTTCCAATCAGTTATTTGGGTCCATGGTCAAGTTGGGGCAGATGATGTGGGTGGAGGTTGGGAAAGCGCGAAAGGGGAAGTTTTTTTGCTGCGATCATCACCCAGGCATGTTTAAGTCTGGGAGTAGAGTTTGCGCAATTGACGGTTGTTGGTTTATTGAAAAAAGGTCTCACAGGTACAAGTGCCGCTCCAGTTCTGATTGCATGTACACCTATGGTTGTCACAATACAATACAATGCATATATGTAGGAAATGGGTGATGGGTTGAAGGTTAAATTAATGACATGGAATGTCCAAGGCCTAAACAATCCAATGAAAGCCAGGAAGGTTGGCAATTACGTCACCAGACACGGGCCTCACATTTTGATGCTGCAGGAAACACATGCGCAGGGCTCGGTTAATGAGAAAATATTGGCGAAATGGGGCAAGCAGCGCTACTACACAAATTATTCCTTGCGGTCCATTCTGATACACAAAGCATTAGGATTTATTGATAAAGGCCACCTTGTAGACCCGATGGGCAGATATGTGCTGGTTTGGGGGGAAATTGCGGGAGAACACACAACCCTGGTAAACACTTATGGCCCCAACCTTGACGAACCAGACTTCTACTCACATATATTCGAGATCCTTGTTAAACATGAAATGGCAACCATACTATGGGGAGGAGACCTCAACGTGGTGCTTGACCAGACCCTTGATAGGTCCGCCAAGACACATAGGCCGCCGTCTAGGGCAGTGCTGGCTTTGAAGCAGATCATACAGCAGCTGTCCATGCTGGATGCCTGGAGAGTGCTTCACCCAATAAGCAAGCGTTACACGTTCTATTCCTCCGTACATGACAGCGAGTCACGAATAGACTATTGGTTTGTCCCCTCAAACACTACGCACACCCTACAGAGCTGCAAAATCCTTCCCCGCACACTATCTGATCACTCCCCGGTGGTACTGGAAATCACTCTGAGAGACGCCCCTAAGCCGGCTAGGAGATGGAGAATGCCTAGTGGTATATTAAAAGACCCAAACGTGGCGGAAAGCCTACACACGGAAATCGCCAATTTCTTTGCAGACAACATCGGGTCTGTTGACCACATCTCGTCAGTTTGGGAAACATTTAAGGTGTGGGCGAGAGGGGCCCTGATATCTAAAACAACGGGTCTTCTAAGGGAAGTACGCCGGGACCTGGAGAGGGTGGAGGGGGAACTGAACATACTGGAGGAGGCTTACGGCCGGACACACGGTGGAGACACCTTGGCTGAAATACATAAATCCCTCAGGGAATTTGACAGACTGGCGGTAAGGGAAGTGCATTATATAGCAGCCCCTTCCAGGGCTCGTAGATACGGGGAGGGGAATAAAGCAGGGAGAATGCTGGCCAACCTGGTTAAACAGGAAAAACATGTGACCCCGATTGCATCAATACTCACGGCACAAAATGTGACAATAACAAGCGAACAGGGAATAAATGATGAATTTGTAGAGTTTTACAAAACACTATACGCGAACAAAGACAGGAAATCCCCTGACGAGATCAAAACTTATCTGGCCACATTGAATCTCCCTAAACTCACAGAGGAAAATAGGCTACTACTGGAGAAACCTGTCACGGCAGAGGAGCTCACCGAGGCGATTAAAGGACTTGTGTCTGGCAAGGCGGCGGGCTCAGACGGCCTTGGAGTGGAATTCTACAAGGAATTCCGGGAAGAACTGGTCCCTGTGCTGCTAGAGGTATGGGGGGAGGCTCTGGGTAAACAAACTTTGCCACAGTCAATGCGCGAGGCCATAATCACAGTGTTGCCCAAACCCCGACGCCCGCCACAGGATATGTCATCATATAGACCCCTGTCCCTGATAAATGTGGACACAAAGATCTTTGCGAAGGTGCTGGCAAACCGTATGCTACCTGTAACGCCAATACTAGTACACGCGGATCAAAGCGGGTTTATTCCCCAAAGATCCACTGCCCTAAACTTGCGTAGGCTATTCGGCATAATGTCACAGATTAATCCGAGTAAACAAGCAGTGGCGATATCCCTTGACGCCGAGAAAGCGTTTGATTCGGTTTCCTGGGAGTATCTCTTTCTGGTATTGGAGGCATTTGGGGTGGGCCCGCATTTCATTCAATATGTCAAACTGCTTTACACAGCCCCATGCGCGAAAATATACACGAATAGAACTATGTCTAGAGTGTTTGAGCTGGGCAGGGGTACCAGACAGGGGTGCCCCTTCTCCCCTATCCTCTTTGCCCTGACAATTGAACCCATGGCAGCGGCGATAAGGTTGAGACATGACAATAGGGGAATAACGCTGAAAGGCACCACCCAAATAATATCTTTATATGCGGATGACACTTTACTCTATGTCCGGAAAAAACATAGTTCCCATCATGACAGACATCAACGAATTTGCAGAATACTCGGGGTATACGGTAAACAGTGCCAAACCAGAAGTGTTCCCACTCACCCCTTCAACAAAATGCCCAGCTCAAATGTGTGGCCTCAAGTGGTCTGAGCACCACATCAGATACCTTGGGGTCCTGGTTTCTTGCAATAAACAATCATTATACACTGATAATCATGACCAGGCTCGGCAAACACTTACTACCAAACTGCAGATCTGGAGGTGTCCCCAATCTCATTACATGGCAGAATTGCCATACTTAAAATGATCGTACTCCCGAAACTACTATACTTATTTGTAAATATCCCTATATGGCCGGGGAGGGAGTTTTTCACTAGACTTCGATCCATGGTGGTGACCTTTCTCTGGAACGGGAAGACGGCCAGAATCAGCTGGGAGAAAATGACAGAACCATACGAGAAAGGGGGAATAGCCGCACCAGACTTGGAGCTCTATTACACGCTGGCACAGGCACAATTTGCGAAGTACTGGTACGATGAATTTGATAACTCCCCTCATACGCGAATAGAAGAACTGTGCCCACCAATATCAGGTCGGTGATTTTTAACACTAGGCATAGAGACTCTTGCAAATTTGACCCTGTGAGCTGCACGGTGAAAGCCTGGGGAGCTATATACAAAAAACTGAAGATAGAGATCCCATATAACCCTGACATCCCCCTGTGGAAATACCCCGACCTCCCCCCCACATTCGATACAGGCATACAGGAAACCTGGGACCCTGGCACGGAGATGACAGTAGGAGATATGTACATAGGGGGGAAGTTCGTAGCCCTTCCGACGTTCACAAGGGTCATGGGAGGTGGGCAGCTCAGGACACTACAGTATTACCGAATGAGATCCGCATATCAATCGCGCTGGCCATCATTTCCAGATGAACCCCCGTCCCACCCGTGCATACAGCTGGTCACAACACAGGGTGGGCTGGGAATTTCTAGACTCTACAAGATAATGCAGACTCACTCCTGCATGATAAACCAGGTAAAGGAGAAATGGGAAGCAGATATGAAAATGTCAATAACAGAAGACAAGTGGGCAAGATACTGCGCGCTCACGAAAAGAGTTTCCCTCAATGCAGGTCTGCGTCAAATACAGTTCAAAATCCTAAACAGACTGCATTACACCCCGGCCAGGATAGCTACATTTACGCCTGACGACCCAGGCAAGTGTCCTAAGTGTGGGACCCCGGCAGCGGGATCCTACCATATGTACTGGGAATGCCCAGCTGTTGCGCAGTTCTGGGAAAGGGTTGCAAATATGCTAGCTGAAATTACACAGATCCCCCCACACTTGACCCCACAAAAATACTTGTTTGGTGATATTGGTAAATGTTCTGAAAAACTGAGAAGGCTGTTTAATGTGTCATGTGTCATAGCCAAAAGATGTATACTGAAAGCATGGAAAAGCCCGACTGCCCCCACCATAGACACTTTCCTGCGTGAGTTAACCTACGTAAACGAGTGCGAGGAGCAATATGTACTGACCCAACCAAGCATGTGTAGACCAAAGGACATTTGGGGCCCCTTCAGGACATACCTCTGTGATATGCTTTCAGACACCAAATCAGCCAATTAAATGACAACTGTTAATCATTTGAAGAAAATATTGTTATCCATGCGACTGTAAAATGGGTTCACTGTGTGCCAATGTAACTGTTGAGACCATCAATAAAAATATGTTTAAAAAAAAAGAAAAAACCCATCGAAAAAATAGAGGGGATATAAGTGGTTGGGTGGTAGGTGTGAGGAACTCATGGTGGCAACAGTAAAGACAGACACAAGTGATCACAGTTCAAGGGTGTTTATTAAACTGTACAGGTAGGTTGGAAAAATGTCTTATCGAAACCTAAATCTAAGATGGGAGCAAGCTTCGACCATCAAACAATAATAAGGCAGTCCGAGTGGTGTCTTGTCAAAATAAAAGGGCCTATACTAAAAAAAACTAAATGCAAAAAAGAAGTGTGGGATAATTTTCTTAAGAAAGAAGGAAGTGTTCACAAATAATAAGTCATGATGCAGTAGTCGGAATCTCTCTTCCCCACGTTTTCATCACGGGACAAGGTAGGATTCTGGCGCACAGGACACGCTCCAGATTTCGCAGCACGAGCCAACCGTTTCACTCTCAGCAATCAGGGCCTTTGGTGGTTAAGTCTCTTCTATACAAAAAGTCTCTTTCCTCTGAGGACCTGATGGGTTTTAAAATAAACAAAAGTTCCTTTCGCTTTGTGCTTTGGGTGATTCCTTTTCACCCCTGGGTCCCCCTCTTCCGGGCTCAGCACCTTCTCGAATGTTAGTTTTCCTCTGTTGGATTCACTACTGCTTTCAACACGATGGGCCTCATTACAAGTAGTGCGGAATGGGTTTAATGGCGACGGTAATGGTGCCGGCGCCGTTAAACCCATTCCGCACTATTACGAGGTTCACTTCGGGACCCGCTATGGACGTCTGGAAAAACCAGAATGGGGGCTCGAATGGGACTGGGGAAGGACCGGGCCCAGGTTCCCTGAAGGAGGAAATACCGGGCCCTCCAAACTCGGAATGGCCCGGTATTTCCCCATTCAGGGAACACGGACACGATTTTGGAGGCAGCCATGCCCTTATTAAGGGCATGGCTACCTCAAAAGTCGTAATGAGGACCAATGTCTTCTGTATCATTCACAAATTTAAATGTCTTTTTAAACAGTTAACTGTGGACATCCCTCTGCCGGGTTTCCTGCCTGTCAACACACTGTATATCGGGACTTTAGACTTCGCCCCCTGTTTATCGGCATCCCTCCTTCGGGTTCACTCTTGCCAACTTTGTCAATCAGTTCTCATGATGCAGGATTCGGTTCCCCTAGCTTCATAATCTTCCGTCAGTCAAAGACTTTCGACTGTACAGAGGATTTTACTGTACCCCTGTATGACCACTTTGACCTCCTTTGCGCCTTTTCCAAGGCTTCTGGTAACAGTAGTTTCAACAATCGGGTAATCACCCAGAGTTTCCTGAGTGAGCACCCATGTGCCGGACTCATGTGTTGCTGGTTTTCCTCTTCTAGTATCAACAGTTCTTTGAATTCTTTCACAATTCCATTAGCAGTTTGCTACTTTCGTTCAACACAGTTCAGTTTCTTATCAGCTCTTCCCTCGACTCACCGGCTGTGATGAACCGCTTGGCTTTTTTTCTCTCTGGAGTCACGGTTGGTATCACGGAGACAAGCGTCTCCCCCCGGCTTGGTTATCAGCGTAGGAGGGTTCGGTTTACCATTGACATTTGCCGCAACACACGCTGGCTATTGTTTGCGGTCTTACGATTCCTTCTGCGGAGGTTTCACGGACCTTGGACGGAAAGGGCAAGGTCGCTTCTACCCTTGTCACCCTCTGAATTCGCGCCATCTTTTTCCTCCTCTTGAACTGCCGTGCTGAGTTAGCGCTCTTGACATGTGGTCTGCCTTGCTCGACTTGTGCTCCACGTTTTATCCCTTAGAGGAAGGGAAAGGGCCGTCAGGTGTGTCCGGTTTTGGTCAATTGTCTGACTTAACTGCCCCTTGTGTTGGGACATGTCAGATAAATGGCATGGGTGGTAGTCTTTCGTCCCCCATGATATGCGAAAGTGTTCACGTCGGAAAAGGGGGAGGGCAAGATAGAGTGATTGAGTATGTGGTAGGTTGAGGAAAAGGTATTAAAAGAAGGAGGATACTGCGTCTCACCCGTCAGTGTCCCACTTCCACTCCCCGAGGACCCCCCATCCAGCTGATCCTTCCTCACTGGTCCACCCCCAGGAACTAGATCCAATAGTGAATAACCCATCTGGAAAAAAAACATTTTTTGAGAGAACATAGAATCGAGTTAATATTATGTTACTGACTTTGCTGCTCTTCGATTCGGACTGCAAAGTCACTGGGAGCAAGTTAGAAAAATAAATAAAACAACACTTTATATGACTGCCAACTGCAGTTGGTAGGGGATGCTCTGTGACCTGAGGAATGACCCAGTCGGAGCACCCAATCTGTTTGTCCCCTTCCTCTGGCTTCACCACTGGTGTTCACCAGACAAAGTTCAAGGCAAGGAACTTCGTCACTCATTCTCAACATATGGACAATTCATCAATTTCTTGTCACTCTACAAAACCTCTCTCCTTTGATGAATCCGATGCTGTCATCACTCCTTTGCCGGCAATGACCTCTCCCCTTTTGGCCAGTGGATGGCAGCCGCTACCTGATCCAGACCCTGGGGGCGGCTATATGAGGAATGATCACGAGGGGAGGCAGCCCTCGGCAGGGTGCCATGAAATCATTGGACGAGACATGGTATCCCCCTTTTTCTTTTGAGATTCCCCCCGCCATTCCCCATGCCTTAATGGCCTATTGTCATACCTCCCCTCACCCACCTAGTAAAGATACTGAAAGCACTTTCACAGGATCTGTATACAAGTCCTTAAAATGTGATTTGCCTTGCAAGATTTCTGAAAACCCTGTTCCAGACTCTGCATACAAGTCCTCAAGAACTGACGTGCCTTTTAAGATCACTGAGAAAACCTTTTCAGGACTTTGCATACAAGTTATCAGAAACAGACTACCATTTCCCTAAGTACAAAAATACTTTGACTAAAAGGATGAGCTAAGTAATAAAGATCACTGGAAATTAGCAGCATACGCCGGGAGATTCAAACCAGCAGACCAGCTGACAGACAGATGCTGGCTGGAGAGTGCTACTTCTCTCAGTGCTGACCGAGGGATTCGTGGGGCTGGTGCAGTGTTCGTGGAGAGTATACTGTAAGAATGCCAGAAGCAAACAAAAGGCTTCTGAGTGTTCGCAGGTACTGGAAAGCAGCCCCCTCACCACTGAAGCCCAGAAATACGCAGAACAGATGAGCAGGAGCTGCAAAAGGCAGAGAAGCGGAGAAGCAGAGGCGGCGCAATGGAGCAAAACGCTGAAACATTGCCATTGGCTTTTCGCGGGAGAACCAACACACACCAACAAGAGCTGATGAGTCCACTCAAGGGAAGAGGGGACACCTGGGTGTATTGGCAACCCTGCCAAAATCAAATAAACGTGAATGAAGTATATGAGAGAGAACATAGAAGTGAACAGTTCTTAAAGAGGCAGAACAGAATAAGTATAAGAGACTGTCAAGTTTGTGAGTTATACAGTACACCTATAAGAGAAGCCCAGGCAGGGTAGTATTCCAGGCAGATTCAAGACAAGACAGAACAAATATAAGAGACTATCAAGTGTGTAAGTGTTCTCAGAGCCCACATGAGAAAATGCCTAGTAGGAGAGTATAACAGTCAGATGAAAGTTGTAAGCATGTTCATGTGGGAAAGCCCTGGCAGGAATGCACGCCAAGCATCGTCAAGTTGAACAGTGTGTAATATACAGTACCTAAGGAAGTCCTGATAAGGAGACATCCAGTCTAGCAAAAGGCTATGGAAACATTTTAAGGAGCACAGAGAACCTGGCAGGAGAGTACACCAGGTATCCCAACAATATACAGAAAAACAGCCAAGTTGTTTTGTATACCAGTTGTGTTGTTGATCAAGAGAAACGCAAGGAACGGATATTTTTGAATATGCAACAGAGTGAAGATAAATCCTGGGGAAAGAAACCACCCTCTGGAATAAGGAAGTCTATCCTTCTGAAACATTTGTGTTGGAGCTACGCATTTCCTTTTTGAACATTTGTACTCTACCAAAGGCCAAAGAAATGTTCCCATTTCACCTTAGAGTAGATTTTTAGAATGTGAAGGCCAGAATAGTACTTGGACACAGGACGGTTTTGCTTTGGGCTTTCTGACACTGACAGGCCCTTAGATATAGTTTTAGGTAGGGAAAGACCTCTTGAAGCAGGGACAGAAAGGCATTTCCCAACCCCCTTTTTTTAAAATAAAAGTCTTTGACCAAAACCATGAATCCACTCCGTCAGCATCTCATTCCTGGCTTCTCACACGCCACTCTTGTGCTCAGTAAACTAGAATACCGCTCATACCTGCTCCCCTTGCCATACTCTATGCTCCTTCCTCCCTCTAGACAAGGTTCTTACATTGAAATCCGCTGCCATCACAATCAAGGTAAGTCAAACTGTGGATCTCTTCAAAGCCCAGCTTAAACTTCACCTACTTGCCAAAGAGTAAGCTAACACTGCCTTTTTCACCCACCCTCCTCTCAGCTTGAACCCACTGTATTTGTATTTATTTTTGTTTATATAGCGCTTTACACCAAAGCGCTGCACATTTTAACAACAGGAAACATATGACAATAACATTATAACAGTAACAGTAATTAACAATTGAGAATCAGGCCAACAAAACAATAAGTAGAGCAATTAACTGGAGGAGAGAAGGAGAGTAGTGCAGTACAACTGAGAGGGAGGGGGGAAAGGAAAGGAAGAGGTGAAGGGAGAGAATGGGGGAGGGGGAGATCAAGGTGATAATGCAAGGGGGAGGGGAGCAGGAAGGGGGAGGGGTTTCAAGGAGGGGAATGGAGAAGGAGAGATTTGAGGGAAGTTCGGTATGAGGAAAAGGTGGAAATAGAGCGGAGTGAGAGAGGTAAGCAGTTCCAGTGTAGGGGGGCTAGGAGATGGAAGGAGCGGAAACAGGATGAGGCACAAGGGGAAGGAGGAACAGTGAGAAGGAAGTGGTCGGCAGAGCGAAGGGAGCGGGAGGGAGTGTAGAACGAGAGGAGGGAGGAGAGATGAGGGGGAGCAAGACCGTGGAGAGGTTTAAAGACTAGGCAGAGAAATTGAAATTTAAGATGGGAGTGAAAGGGAAGCCAGCCAAGGGAGGAAAGGGAAGCAGAGATGGAGTCATGGGGTGAGAGGAGACAGAGGGTGCGGACGGCAGAGTGGTAGATGGATTTAAGGGGGGCGAGATAAGGAGTAGGAAGTCCAAAGAGTAAGGAGGAGCAGTAGAAGAGGTGAGAGAAGATAAGGGAGGAGATTAAGAGTTTAGTAGCATGGAAAGTGAGAGAGGGGCGGACTTTACGAATATTAAAGAGGTCACTCTAATGCAGCATAGTGGTGTATTTTTCAATATTTTAACAGTACTCCTCTTTAGTTTGAATCACCTGACGCCCTAGGTTAATGTTACCTTTGTAAATAGCTTTTTTGTCCCTGCTGTACGTCCTACCCTCATTTTTTCTGTTCTCATCTTTGTGCTAATATGCAAGCACCGTTCAGGGGAAAACATTGACCATCTGTAAATGGGTTATGGTTAGGCATTTCTGATCGAAATTGACATCCCTATCCTTGAAATAAATACAAATGTAGTTATTTGATAAAGTTTGGTAAAGTTAAACTCCCTCCTATACATAACTCTCTCCCTTTGCGCCTATTAGCAGGTGCCATAAACGTGTGTTTGTCCTCTTTCACTTGCATTTTATAGACCCATAGCTGACAGAGCAGGCACCGGGACATGAAGGCCTTCACGCACCACATGCACAGCAGAGCCGGGGCAACAGGCAAAAGAGGCGACCCTTGGCGAAGGATGCAGGGGCTGCAACCCAACAGGCTAATGATGCTATCCTCTGAGGAACTCCTGCAGCGCTCCCGCAGAACACGCTGGCAAAGCAGCGAAACAGACGGACATTGCAACCCTGTTGACAAGCACCAGCGAGAAGGCAAAGAAAGGGGTGCGAGTGGAAGCGATGGTCCATGTGGAAGCTGCCCCGGGTCTGCTGCCTCCCTCCTTCCCCCCCCCCCAAGAAGTAACGAAAATGGACTTGCAGGACCTCCTGGCCACAATGACAAAAGCATATCAAAAAGGCACAGAGGAGCTCCTGAAGAAGATCTTCGGCCTGGACAAGCACGTTGAGGAGGTGGAGGGCAGAACGGTGGAGGTGAAGGCCGCTCTATGTGAGCAGAGTTATGAAATTCACGAGAGAGTGGCCAGGATCTCGGCGCTGGAGGCAAGATGTGAAGCCTTAAAGGCTAAACACGAGGATGCTGAGAAACGCTCACTGCAATAATATTCTTCTGTGGGGGTATCCCGTCCGCGGTCCTGAATGCTGACCTGGAAGAATTTGTGCGTGACCTATTCCACTTCATCCTGGCTCTCCCTGACACTGCCTCCCTAGAACTGGACAGAGAGCATTTCACCCAGCCGCACCAGAAGCAGGCTGCACCTCTAGAAATCCTGCTGAGAGTACATTTTTAAAAAGTCAAGGAGGATATTATGAAAGCAGCAAAAGAGTTGCCCTGAGTCTAGTTCAGGGACATCACGGTTGCGCTGTATCAGGACCTGGCGGCCTCCACACTGGCGTAGAGGAAGTACCTGAGACCGCTTACAGAATGGTTACGAGAAAGGAAAATCACCTATCGATGGGGTTTTCCCATGGCACTGCTTTTCTCTGCCTGCGACAAACCATGGAGGCTGCGATCAATGAAGGAGGTAGAGAAACTACCGAACCCGGATGCCCCAAGTGAGGGGGCAACAAACGACATGGAGCTGCACGTGGACCCCCTGCATGGGCCTGTGAAAACCTGGGCCTGGGCGAGCAGGTGAAGGAGACCCAACTGCCCAGCTCACAAGAATAAGAAGGGCTCTGTGGGATGAGGCAAGAACTGTCGGTGAGCACAGAGGAAGGCCTCCATTTGGAAGGGGGGCTGAGGAGCCATGGTTTAATTCACAGGGGCGGAAAGAGGGCATTTGACTGGACTGCCACACAGGGCCATGAGAGCTCTGAGGGGAGCAGGTATGGGGCAAAAGAATGAGAGTGTGAGAAGCTTCAAGATTTAATCGTACCAGAGACCCCTCCAGGGACAGCTTGGGGTCTCTTGAGCAGCTAGCACAGTAAAAGGTTTGAGTGGGCAGTTGTGGGTTAATGGCAAGGATATTTTCAATTACTCCTGTGGGCTTGTTGCTGGGTCGGGCTGATTGCACCAGGGAATATGGGCTATGTTCTCTTATGATTCCCAGGTTGGGGGGGAGGAGTAGGTGAGGGGGCGGAAGTTGGGGAGGGTACATGTTGGGGGCGGGGGGTATTGGGAATCTGCTACACCAAATTGCTGCCAGAGTGACACTTCACCATGGCACAAATACACACATTTTTTTTTATTTTATATTTATAAAGCGCTCACACAGCCCGCAGGCATCGAGGCGCTGTTACAGGAATTGTTTTGTTTTTCTTAGTTGCGTATTTTTTTTTTTTATCTTAGTTACGTATTTATAACGCGCTTAAACACCCAGAGGTTTCTAAGCGCGGACCCGGGGATCGAACCTGTTGTTGCTTCGTGTCGTCTTGCTTCCAAGACGCGCACGCTGCCGCTGAGCTATCCAAAGGGGCACCCGCAAATCACCACGGTCCGGGGTGTGCGCCAGGGTTTAAGAGTTCCCATTTGTAGCAAGCCATGGCTGGCAGCACCAGTAGAGAGCTGTGTATGGTGACATGGAACTTGCAGGGTCTCAACTTCCCAGGGAAACGAAAATCAGTCACCCGCAGGCTAGCAGAGATATCAGCAGACATAGTCTGCCTGCAGGAGACATACCGCCTAGCTACTGATGAGCGGTGCGTTAAGTTTGGGCGATTCCCTAGGGCATACTATGCCACATCAGGGGAAAAGAAGAGGGGCATTGCTCTTCAGTAGTGAGGTACCTCTAACCATGGTCTCAGTGAAGCAGCACCCAATGGGGAGATATATTTTGGTAAAAGGGCGCCTGCATGAGCAAACCCTTACATTTGCATCACTGTACTGTCTGAACAGCACGCAAGATCGCTTCCTGTTCACAATCTCCCCAGACATTGGGCCTCATTCCAAGTCTGGTGATCCGGAAATACCAGAATGCCTACAGGAGCACCGGCCCCTTCAGGCATGGTTTCCACAGAAGCAACATTAGCATCCAGCAGAGGAGTTTTCTGCAAAGTAGTTAGCTAGGGTGAGGGATATTTCCCGCCGATTTACTGCATCCTGTAGTAAGGAGTCCTCCAAGGCCCTTGGAAGTTGTTGGACTCCTTACTACAGGATGCAGTAATTCGGCTGGAAATATCCTCTGCCCTAGCCAACTACTTTGCGGAAAACTCCTCTGCGGGATGCTCGCCCTCAACGATTTGGGACGCCATGAAAGCGGCAATACAGCGGGAGTTCATCAAGCGCATGGCAGCACGCCGGCGAACCAGTCATTTGCAGCAAGCACAGCTAGAGAGTAGGGTCGCAGAGTTAGAAAAGGCACATAAAATGAGCATCAACTAAGGCATGGAGGGACCTTAAAAAAGCAAACACCATGCTGGGAATACGCTTAGCAGATAAATCTGCATGAGCCCTCGCATACATCAAAACAGTTCTACTACACAAACAACAATAAAGCAAATCGGCTGCTGGTGTATAAACTGAAATAAAAACATGCACGCAATAACTTTCAAATACTGAGAGTCCTGGACAGCTCCCTGAAGGTTTCGGAGAAGTTAAGCTTCATACTGGAGCACCGCAGAGGTGTGTTGGCGGGCACCGCAATCGAGGGCGCACTACAGACCAGTTACTTAGCCACAATCCCGCCTTTCCACTGGTCCTGCTGGATCCCCTCGAACACCCCATCTCCTCCGAGGAGGTGGCAGCGGCAATCAAGACTCTGAAGAACACAGCTCTTGGGCCTGGCGGCTTCACAGCACGCTTCTACAAAGTATTCGCCCATGCCTTGTCCCTCTGTCAGACCGCCCTTTTTAAATCGTCTTTAGACACAGGGCACTTCTCACTGTCTATGGAGGAATTCCTAAATGCGCTCATACCTAAGCTCGGGAAAGACCCAGAGGACTGTGGCTCCTACATGCCCAAAATCTTTTCCAAAATACAAGCATCCAAGCCCTCTGAAGTCCTACACCATCTGGTGCACCCGGAACAGGCTAGGTTCGTGCCGGGTCGCACCAACCACGACAGCATCAGGCGCATTCTCAACCTAATTCAGAACGCCACTAAAGCAGGAGTGGAAATGGCCGTCGTCTCGCTCGACACCCATAAAACATTCAATCTGGTGGATTGGGGATACATAAGCTGGGTCACAGCCTACTATGGGTTTGGCCCAAAGTTTCCAAAATGGGTCCTAGCCAACTAACAGCAGCCTACCACATGGCTGACAATCAATGGGCTCAGATCCCCAAGTTTGGAAATCTTGCGGGGCATCCGTCAGGGTTGTCCCCTATGACCCCTAATTCTTGCGCTTTCGATGGAGCCATTTACCACCAGAATACGGCACAACCCGCGGATACAGGGAATGCAGATAGGACACTGTTCCAAAATCTCCCTATGTGCTGACAACGTACTATTGTCCCTCACACAAGTGGACACCTCCCTCGAGGCGCTATTGCACGAAATCTCAGCGTTCGGCTAGGTGTCAGGCTTTAGGGTTAACCATTCGAAATCCAGTGCCATGGGAGTAAACATTCATAAAAGGCAGAGGGAACTGGTGGCAAGCAGCAGTACAGTCTGTGAGAAACCTGACAGTGTCTCCCTGGCTAGTCCCCGGGGATCTGTCATCCAGGTGGCCAGGATACGGCCATCGCTATTGGATCCAGTCCCTGGGGGTAGACCAGTGAGGGAGGATCACCTGGACAGGGGGGGCCCTTGGGAAATGGGAGTGAGACACCAACGGATGAGACACAGTATTCCCCTTCTTTTGACACCTGTTCCCCCTCCGACCAAATTGGATATTCCAAAACACTGCCCCCCTTTTTCCACACGAACACTTTTGCACAACACGAAAGACAACAGACTAACACCAGAACCGTTTACCTGACGCATCCCAATACCAGGGTCAGGCAATTGAACAGAATCGCACACACCTGACAGCCCTTTCCCTTCCCAACAAGGATAAAAGGTGGAGCACAAGAGCAAAGGGCCAGCAAGGCAGACCGCACGACGTAAGAGCTAACTCAGCACGGCAGTTCAAGAGGAGGAGAAAGACGGTGCAGACTGAGAGGGTGACAAGGAGAGAGTCGACCTTGCCCTTTCCGAGCCAAGCCCGCAAAGGTTCTGTGGAAGCAATCCTAAAACAACAAACAATAGCCAGCGTGTGTTGCAGATGTCAACGGTACATAAGACCCTCCTCCGCTAATTGCCAAGCCGGGGAGAGACGTGTGTCTCTGTAGTACCAACCTTGACTCGGAGGAGAAAGAAAGCCAAACAGTTCCTCACAGCCGGTGAGTCGAGGGGAGTGTCGATAAGAAACCGAAATGTATTAAACGAAAAGTAGCCGAAGGCTAAATTGAACTTTGGAAAGCAGAAGATACTATTAACGAAGGAGGGGGAAACCAGCATCAGAGGAGTCCGGCACCACATGGTTGCTCACGCAGGAAACTCTGAGCGATTACCCAATGGTAAAGACTACAGTAACCAGAAGGCCTTGGCAAGAGGCGAAGAAAGGTCAAAGTGGTCATACAGGGTTCTTGTAAAATTCTCTGTACCAGCGAAAGTCTTTGACCGGCAGATGATTGTGAAAGGGAAGTAAATCTTGCATGGTGAAGATTAGTACATGAACAGTGGGTTACGAAAGTTAGCGAGAGTGAACCCGGCAGAGGGAAGCCAACAACCAGGCGCAAAAGCCAAAAACCTGTGTAAAAACACATTAAGATTTGTTAAAGCAAGAAGTATTGCAAGACAAGGGGAAGGGAAGTGTCCCCCTTGTCATCTGAGGTCTGAGTTCGGCCGAGGGAGATCCAGGGGTGGAAAGTTATCACCCAGAGCTCACTGAGAAAGGAACTGTCTTGTTAATTTGTTGAATACGACTTCTGAGGGGTCTGCGCCCAGAAGAGGGGAACCCAGGGGTGAAGCCATCACCCAAAGTGTGCGTAGAACCGAACATTGTATATGTTGTGAGCATCATGCCTCGAAGGCGAGAGACTTTTTATTGTGAAGAGACTTAACCATCGAAGAACTTGATAGCTGATACGGAACTGTTAGCTCATGCTGGGAAGGCTCAACTATGTGCTGTGCTTAAAAGTCCCACCTTGTTCTGTGCTAAAAACATGGGGAAGGGAGACCTTGAGACAATTACATTCTGGCTTATTATTTGTGAACACCTTGTCCTTTATTTTGAATACCCGATCCCACACTCTTTCTGTAATTAGTTGTAAGGAATTGCCAATATTTTTTTTTAGTATATGCTTTTTACTTTGGCAAGACGCCACAAGGACTGCCTTATTTTTAGTTTGATGGTGTTATGGTTCCGGGTCCATCTGCCCCCTCGAACCCGGGCTCTGCCTGTACCTCGGCGTGAGCGTGTGCAACCTGGTTCCAGGCTTGTGGCATGTCCCTTCCTTTCGCATTGGAAGCTGCCATGGAGGCTGCCATGGTCACGTTGTACACTATCAGGACGTAGCTTAACAGCGTTTCGTTCCACGGCTGCACACGGTCACATGACACAAAGCTCTGTGTTGCAACGTAAGTGCTGCGTACCTTGAATTGTTTAAATAAGGAAACGTCACCCCGCTCAGCGCTTCTGGATGTGTATCCTTAGTTTGAAGCGCCCTTGGTTCCATAGTCTGTTCGCTCCTTGTTACGCCTTAGGGCTGGTACTATTGTCTGAATACCCGTTGCCAACCTTGCCTGTTTCACAGATCTCCAGCCGTCTCCCGCTTCTGGTACTCTGTTGATATCCGCTCCCACTGCTCTGACCCCGGCCTGTCCTTTGGATTTGTTCTGCTTTCCGACTTGGCTCTGAAACCCCGCCTGCACAGCAACGACCACAGACTGTTCTTTGTATTTATTTCTGCTGCCCGATTTGGCTTGTAAAGTCTGCCCGGATAGGTTGACCACGGCCTGTTGTTTGGATTGCATTTGCTTGCTACTTATGCCGGTAAGCGTGGTCTGTTGACACAGACTCCTGTTGGCATACAAACACGGCGGAAGCACTGCAGTGAATTATACCTTACCTGAGCATTCACCTTATTCTGGGATCCATTTCCACATTTTTTTTTTTTTTAATTGAAAAACTTCAGTTTGAATTCAAGAGACAAACTTTTGTTTCAACAGAAAGAGATCACTTCATAGACAAGAAATAGATTCCGCCAGTCTTCTAGAACAGACTCTCGCTGGTAATTCTAGGTAAGAGTCTATTTTCAGAATCGAGTCAAAGTAGTTCACGGTCGCACATACAAGTCTTATGTTGCTTCCTGAAATGATCCGTCCCCACCACCGCTCCATATCTTCATCTAGTGGTGCAAAATTTCCTAGATGTAGTGAGCGTTGTCTGACAGTTTGAGTGCATTCGATTAGCAGATGTTTGACTGATTCAATTGACTGTTTGCAGAAACGGCAGTGATTATCGTCAATAGATTTATCCTTTCTTTGCCAAAGAATTCCTTTTGTTTTTAAAGCATTGACTCGAAACCTTAAGAATTGGGTTTGGTGATGACGAGATGGGCAGTGCAATAAATATCGCGCTGGTTCGTTTAATTTCCTGTGCACACCTCTCATTTCCTCTGTTGATTTTAATTTTGACATTGCTTCATTGGTAACGATCCATGCCCAGTTTTCAAATTTCTTTTTTTGAAAGCTGTGGGCAATTCAGCAGTTCTTGATTGCTTATTTGTGCGGCTGTAAGAAAAGCCGACAGTTTGTGAAACCACAGATTGAGAAGGTCGCTTTTTTTTGAGCTGCCATTTTTGGCAAAGATTTTGTAAGCCGGTGCCGGTGAATTGAGGGTCATTTTTCGCATTGTTAAGATTGAGTTCCAGACCACTCTCATATGAAGGGAGTTAATTGCTAGTTCTTGTCGCAGACTAGATAGTGGTGTTGCCTGTGGCAGCTGCAGGACTTTCCGCCAAAAGTGTCCTTCCAAAGCATGCCAAGTTTGCACGCTTATATTCCAACCCGCCTCAGCCCCAAAGAATATTATTGGGGTTACTTTTTGTAAGTAGAATTTGAGTACGGGTTCCAATGAAAATTTTCCAAAATTTTTATTGATTTTTACAGCTTGTATTGCTAACTTCGACATTTTGGATGTTAGTTCTGCAGCCCATTGTTGTTCGCAAACTGAGTTGTTAAATTGTATCCCCAAGTATTTTATTGAGTCGACAGATGTTAAGTTAATTTCTTCGATTTTCCACCTGAAACCTTTATCTTTTTTGCTTCTAATATTTCCAATGGACATGATCTTAGTTTTATGTGAGTTTATTTCCAATTGGTTTATGCCCATATAGGATTTCAAGCGTAGTAAGAGACGTTGTAGACCAATTTGGGTTCTGTCTATCAGAACCAGGTCATCCGCGTAGACTATACAATTAATTGCTATTTGATTTATTTTTGGTGAGAAGCATATAACTTTGTTCAGGTAGATTGGCAGATCTGCTAGAAATAGTTTGAATAATTCTGCAGCTAGGGGACAACCTTGCTTAACACCCTTGTGGGTAGCTATAGCATTAGATAACAATCCGCTGTTGTTTAGCCGGACTTTGATTGAAGTGTTTTCATGTAGAGCAATGATAGGCTCTAAAATGGATGCCGGACACAGCCATTTAGACATTTTTTCCCATAATAAGCTTCGATTCACATCGTCGAAAGCTTGTTTCAAATCGATGAAAGCTTGGTGAATCTTGCCATTTTTATTTAAGGTTTCCAACTTTAGAATCGTAAGAATGAGCAGATTTACGTCGACTCCGGTCCCTTTCGTAAATCCAGTTTGCCGTATGTCATTGATCTGTGACATCTCGGCCCATTTTGTGAGTTTGATACGTAAATTCGACCCAAAGATCTTTCCAATGGTGTCGAGCAAGGCAATTGGGCGATAGTTGTTTGGATCGTCCCAACTGCCTCGCTTGTGAATTGGCACCACAATCGCGGATGTCCAAGATTCAGGCAATACTTTGGACCGACTGATTTTTATGAATAGCTTACCAATGAAGTCAGCCCATTCGTTTGGATGTTTTTTTAGATCGATATTTGAAATCAAGTCGGGTCCAGCAGCACGTGAGAGCGCTGATAGCACGGACGATTTCCTCATGGTCCATCTGCACATCCCATTGAGTATCAGCATAGCGCTTTGGTGTTGGGATCTCAGATTCCGGTTTTTTGAACACCAGAGAGAAGTGCCTATTCCAAACGTCGCCTGTTATGGTGTTTATTGGGATTGAGTTGCAATTAGAGAGATCCATATTCAGGATTTTCCATATATCACGTGTATTTTTAGTCATAATTAATTGTAGAATATGCTCTGCACGATCTTGCTCTATTATGACTGCATGTGACTTTGTCCAATTTCGGTACATCATGCGTCGTGTCTTTAGTTCTTTTTGGGCGTCCAACTTGAAATTTCGCTTCTTTATCAATCTCAAATCTTTCCACAAGGCCTTTTTTGCTTCATGTAATACCTTGCAATATATATGGCGATGAGTCTGACCAAGATTTGATGAGTTTTTTCCAGGAATGGTAAAATCTGTCAACAATGGAATATAATCAGGTCTTTGATTACCTGGCTCGATCATTAATTTCTCCCCGATTCGTTGAATTTGATTGCTTTTTAGTCGTAGGTGATTTCCACGACAATTAGTTTCTAGTGAAGCTTTGAATGAATTTGTTTGCAAGTTCGTGTTCATCTTGATGCGTAGTTGAAGAAGGCTGTAATCACTATAGTTCATTTGCTTTATTTGCAGATCCACTAGCTTAGGCACCTGGTTCCTCGAGAGCCAAATATAGTCAAGAATGCTATGTGAGGCATCTCGATACCAAGTTGGTTTGGCAGGCACATCACCTTTGACGTTTCCATTTAACATTACAAGATCGCGGACACTCATGGCGGTTTGCCATCTTTTTGCTCTTTCATCGAGCGCCTCGTTTTCAAGTTGCTGGTACTGTTGCGACGAGTGATTTTGTTGGAACCACGTACAGTTCATATCGCCACAACAGATAACTGTTAGGTTGTTGTAGGCTATCATTGCGTCATCAATTAGTAGTGATATTGCCGAAATTATACCATCTGTGCTGATCTTTAGTGGGTTCCAATAGATGTTGATAATTAGTAAATGAAGTTTCTTTGTGGTATTTTTTTCCAAAGTATGTATGATAGTTCCTTGTACGTACGGATTTGGGTTTAGTGATATCGGAGATGACCAAGATTGAGTTATTCTTACCAGTGTAATTAAGCCCGAGCTTGGGCGACCTTTAGTGTTTTTGACTGCTGTATTTAATAGAACAGTGAATCCATCACAAATAGGAGGTGTGCATAGCCATGTTTCCTGCAAGCAAATGATGAAGATATTTTCAAGTGGTGTCTCAAAATCATTAAATAGATGCTTATAGCCACGTGTGTTCCAGGATAGAAGTACCATCGGCTTTCCCTTTGTAGCTAGTCATGGCTAATGATGTGTCCTTGTTTGATTTTGGTTATATTTTTTTGATGTAATATTTCTTTTTGAGGACTGACCTGAACTTGAGGACATAGTGATACTCATTGACTGTCTTAGTGTATCCAAATCAATTGGGTTAGATTGTTGTTTTTTCCCCATGTTTGATCTTTCAACTCGAATTGACTCGTCTTGATCCGGTTCCGGAGAGATTTCAAACCCAAAGAATAGCAGTTCATGAACAGCATTTAACAGCATCATCGCATTGTATATTTTGCAGACGTAATTTACGACATCCGCTTGAAATTCCAGTATGTGTAGTCTCGTGTACTTTACTTTTAAAGTGGACCCGTTGAGTTTGTTGGTTGGATTTGAATTTTGGATTCAACTGTTTATCCCCCGTATGATCCTGAGTGGAATTAGCAGAGCCCCCAAAACTTGGATGCTTTTCTTGTGACACGGTTTTTTCTTGTTTACCTTTCTGTTTTTTTACGGCCTGTGCTAGAGTCAGTCCGGAGGACTCTTTCGTGCCCGGTAACCTGCATTCATCAGGCAGTTCCTCGCCAATCGAATATGTGGACAGATCACATAAATCGATTGAAGTGGATACGATTGTAGTGTAGCTGGTCTCAGAGTCAGAGATGATTCTTCTTTGTTTCGAGGATGGTTTGTGAATTCCTTTAGACGAGGACACTGGAATAGCTAGGTTTGCAACAGGATCAGAAATCTTCTTGTTTAAATTATTATTACGTTTAAACAGACTCAGACGTGGCGGAGTTGATAGGTTTCTTATGAATTCTTTTTTCTTAGAAGAGCCTGCCCTTTTGGAAGTTTTTTTTGCAACATTAGTTGTTGTCCCACTTTCTTTTTTATCAAGAGATTTGATTACATCTACAGTAGATGTGGTAGCAGTTGTTTTTGCAGAGCCAGAAAAGATGCCAAATGAAGAGAAATGACATCCCGGTAAGGCAACTTTCACTTGTAGATCTTTTTGGTGCGGTTCAACGGTAACATCTTTTGTACTGTTGTCCATTGATTCGCTTCCATGAGTACCAGATTGAGTTGTTTTACCAGGATCAGTCGCAGCGTCCTGACCGATGTTCTGAGACTTTAATTCTTTTGTCGTTGTTATATTGGTGGCTATTTGCCGACATCCAGTAACTTCTGGTAGTGTCGCACTCTTGATCTCCATTATGACTTGACAATGTTTTACAGATATTTCATCCGATGTCGTGGTAGAAGTTTTAGTGTTCTTAGTGCTAATGTTTGAGCTCTCATCCTTGCGCGTCACATGACTTTGACAGTTTTGCATTGTATTTAGGTCATTAATCAGACCATCTACAAGTTTCTCCATTTGAGTGCTGTTGTGAGCAGCCTGGTCATGTTGTCTTTGATGCCATGATGTTGATCGTTCGGCCTCAGCCTGTATTTTTTCCTTTAAGTTTATATTAGACTTTTCCATTTCTTCCATTTTCTGAATTAAGTTCGACAGCATGGCACCTTGGTCCTGTAACCGTTCGCTTAGGACTTCGTAAAGTTTAATAAATGGAATCATGGCTAAAGAGGATGCTGGTAGAACATTGTTATGTATTTGCATTGCTGCGGCTGACGAGACGCTGGCTTTTGCTGGCGTTTGTCCAATGGTCTCGGCACCGCTTGCTGAGAGGCACGATACGTCCTTAGCTTGCGCACTCATCTCAGGAGTCGGATCAGCTTTTCGCAAAGAATCAAAGTCCTTGTTATTTTTACTTTTCCTTGTAGATGCTAAAGGAGTGCTTGTGAATGGTTTTGCTGTTTCAAGAATTGGATCCGACATTACTCCTTTGGCAGTGTTTCTTGTTGTGGTTTGTGTGCTTAAGACAATATCTTTGTCTCGACTTGAAGACATGGGTGCCCTCAAGGCTGTAGCAGCTGTGTCTAGTGACTTTAAATTTCGATGGAGGTCTTGCTCGGAAGCGGTATGCAGGTGATGTGGTATTTCACTAACTTGCATGTTGCCATCTAAGCTCCGAGCACAGCTTGCAGGCGGCTGTGGCAGGGTGCCTGCAGCGGGCAACATCGAGCCATGTAGGTTTTTTTCATAAAATGTGTTGCCCTGTTTGGCCTGCGTTTTTGTGATGCTGTTTTCTTTTACGAGCATTGGTGGAGCAATAAGGATTTGGTTTGAGGCTCTTTCAGGCCGCTTTCCAATTGGCATAGGATGAAAACGTCTTACTTTCCCTCCAGGTGGTGCTGACCCTCCATGGGTTGCATGGAATTGTATCTGATGCAGATTTCTCGTGGGGGCATTTATCGAGGCTCGTGGGAGATCATGAGTGCTTTCAATTTCGCTACTATTCGCCTCACCCACCTCTAAATTGTTGTCATTCATTTTAACAGGTTGGAGAATTTGTTGGATATCCGGGTCTACATCGACAATTTGACACTCGTTTTGTTCGCCAGCTGTAGTTTGGGATGGCGCCGTGTACTCAGACTCTAATGGAATAGGTATGCCATTCTGATCACAGGTAATTGGTTCCAGACAGTCATGCAATGACATGTGTGTCATGTTAGCTTTTACGCCGCTGATTTGAGTCGAGTCAACATGTACGGCTGCCATCAAATCGGCATCTGTAAGTTCAAATGGTGAAAAGAATGCCTCTGGCGACATAGGAGAGCAATTATTCTCATTGGACTCACATATTGACTGTGAGAGGGATTTTAGATTATTTAGTGTTAATAGAGAAGTCAAAAGAGACGTATTAGATATGGTTGTGACCCGATTTAGACCTGTAGATGAATAAATGTTTAGGGTTTCAGGCATCACATATGCTAGGGACACCCTACGTGATTCAGTTACGTCTTTCGAGACTCCTTTTTCCCCCCATGTCAATAGGTGACTATAGGTGTACAATTTGTTTGCTTACCTTTCCGTCATGAGGCAACTCCTTGCTCAGGACAGTCCAGGGATTTAGCATGCGGCGTTGCTGGAGGGTTTTATTTCGAGGCTGAGGCCCTGACTTCTTGCTCGGTGTGTTTGCAGCGTCCGGCATGGAGCGGCTAAGGGCGGTCTTGGCTGCACTTGCCAAGTTTGTGTGTCTTTTGCGCTGATTCAATATTGAGTGTCGGAGAGTTGGGCTTTCTTTCGTGGAGGGTTTCAGGGATCAAAGAGATGGTTTCTCCGCAGTCTCCCCTATACGTATCAGGCGCCTCCAGCGCCTAACAGCCGCACAACAGCCGATGCCCTCTACCCCTGCCGGGCTCAACGCCGCGAGGGTGATTGCAGGTGCGTTTTCACTGGTGTGCTGATCACGTGACCCTTCACGTGAGCTCAAACAGGCTCCGCCCCCTCCAGGGAACGAAGCAGCGAGCTGCAAGTGTTTTTGCAGCTCGAACAGTAGAAGTTCGCCTTGCAGCGTCCAAAAGCGTCCAGAATCACTGGTGTCAGCACAGGAAAGTCTTTTGCCCAAAGAGCGCACCGCTCGCCTGAACGCGGGTGCGTTTTCACTGGTGTGCTGATCACGTGACCCTTCGCGTGAGCTCAAACAGGCTCTGCCCCCTCCAGGGAACGAAGCAGCGAGCTGCGAGTGTTTTTGCAGCTCGAATAGTAGAAGTTCGCCTTGCAGCGTCCAAAAGCGTCCAGAATCACTGGTGTCAGCACAGGAAAGTCTTTTGCCCAAAGAGCGCACTGCTCGCCTGAACGCGGGTGCGTTTTCACTGGTGTGCTGATCACGTGACCCTTCACGTGAGCTCAAACAGGCTCCGCCTCCTCCAGGGAACGAAGCAGCGAGCTGCGAGTGTTTTTGCAGCACGAACAGTAGAAGTTCGCCTTGCAGCGTCCAAAAGCGTCCAGAATCACTGGTGTCAGCACAGGAAAGTCTTTTGCCCAAAGAGCGCACCGCTCGCCTGAACACGGGTGCTTTTTCACTGGTGTGCTGATCACGTGACCCTTCACGTGAGCTCAAACAGTCTCTGCCCCCTCCAGGGAATGAAGCAGCGAGCTGCAAGTGTTTTTGCAGCTCGAACAGTAGAAGTTCGCCTTGCAGCGTCCAAAAGCGTCCAGAATCACTGGTGTCAGCACAGGAAAGTCTTTTGCCCAAAGAGCGCATTTACCTTGCTTCCTCTTTTGCTTTCTGCTATCACCATAACCACAAAGTTCCACAGACACCTTCTGCACAGGACTTTGCACGCTATGCTGAGTACATCTAACTGTGCAGCAACCCGACATTAGTGCGTCCCTCATGCCGCCCGGGTTTAGTCCCCTACTACCCTTCCCTCCTTTGTTTGCCCTCCTGTTCTGTCCTTACTCTCAACCACCCTTCTGGACCCCAACCTCATGGACACCCCGAGCAGTTCTGTCTGGTAAGGATTATTCCCTCCTCACACAAGATATATTGGGGTTGGTAGGGGTAAGATTGTTACTCTGGCGGGTGCGAAGTTAATCAGTTAGTGATTTACTTTCGCGTTTTCCTAGATGAAGACTCATGGCGAGGGACATCTCTGGAACGGTTATTGAAGACCTGGTCACTCCTCCAACCAGGTTACTATTCAGTGATATAGTTGTGATATACCCTTCTTTACGCAGCACTGACTCAGATTCCTCTCCTATTGTTGCAGCCTGGTGTCCCAGCGTGGTTATTTGCATCTCTCGGTCTTTCAAGTGATTTGCTCCTCTAGATCTCGTATTGACATAGGCTAGTGAGGTGTATCATTGTGAAGGTCTCCCTCTGGTGATACTTGGACCTGTTAGGAAAACGTTCACTACACGACAGTGTCCAGGTTGACGTATCCTTGGTTGTTCCCTGGTGAGTACCTCCTGATACCTTGCCTTCAATGTATCCTGATAGATGGTCAATGCTTGCTCCCATCTTAGATTTAGGTTTAGATTAGGTCTTTTCCCACCCTGCATTTACAGTTTAATAAACGCCCTTGAACTGTGATCACGTGTGTCTGTCTGTACTATTATCACCATAGGTTCCTTACATATGGTGCCGAAAATGGGATGTGATTCAACTGATAAAAATTGAAACCCATGCTAATAATTGTGGTACCACCAGAAGGAGAAAATAAAATGGTTGATCTCCTAGATTCTGACCGTGTATCCACCTTAAAAGAGGTGTTGTTCTCTCAGTTACATATTCCATCTAGTCAACAGGATCTGTTCTTTAAGACTCAAGTCTTGCTAAATACCATCCCCCTCTCTCATTATAACATACAACTGTGGGACCGAATAATTCTAAGGGTACGACCGGTCTTTTCGCTCATCAGACCCGGTGCTCTGAGTCCTCCTCCCTCTGAGCCTTTTTTTCCCCATGATATTCTGTCTCCATCGGCAGTGGGACCATCCGGGTTAAAACCTAATCTATCCCAGTCTACTCCTTTAACAGACTCGGAATCAGACGACTCCGAAGAGTTTGGGACCTTATCCGAAGGGATCGAGAGTTGTTTTTTTTCTGATTCAGACGCCAAAGGAGGATCCCTTATATCCCCGGAGGAAATGGCCGATCTAGCCAATATTATCGCCCAATTGGCAGCCCATCAGATACAAGCTGAAAACCAACTCCAGGAGAATCTAACTAGACTAACTGAATTGCAAGCAAGGCTGTTACTACCACAAGGCGTACTTCAACCATATCTCGAAGGCAATGATTTGGGAACGTTTTTCCTAAACTTCGAACGCCGGGCCGAACAACTTGGGTGGGGACAGAACCTTAAGAAATGCTATTTGGAATCCTTACTAAAAGGGGAACTCCAAACTTCTTATCAACTACTCAACCTTGCACAGGGAGCCTACTTCCTATCCATCAAGGATGGCTTGTTGAAAAAGAGTAGGGCAAAGCTGCAATTTTTATTAGCAGAAATTACAAGCCATTAGGTTGAACCCGGGATACACTCTTTTTCGAGATGGGCAAACGGATCAAAAATACGGTAACCCTATGGACAAATAATAAAACCCCAGAAGAACTGACTGAGATGATTAGTTTAGAACAATTCCCTAACCCCTTTTTTTGCAAAAATCCATCCTTCAATTAAATCGACCTAGCCTAGCCTACCTTAGCCATGGCCATTGAGACTGCGCAAAACCACACGGATGCTGCGAAATATTTCTAGCAAGCCCATCGATGGGAAGATTGAAGAGATCATAAACCTATCCATAGCCCTACATCCTGTGGGATATATTGACTCACTCAGCTGTGCTTCACCACATCATTTTGCTGCATTGGTGCAAGAAACAACAAAATGGCTGCGCTGACTCCTCTGCGCGCCAGGGTCTCAAAATTGCATTTTTACAACCACCAGAAAAATGGCTGCACCACCCTGCCACACACATTTCAGACGGGGAGGGACAGAGTAGCGCACTGCAGGAAAGTGCCAGTGTGCTCTGCAACATTTAACATGAAATTATGTAAATAGACAGCATTGCCTTGCTGAAAAACCCCAAAATTCCCTTTTAAAATTAAACTTTTTCGCTCTTTGTAAAAGCTGCTTTGATGCTAATTCCATCCATTCATTTTGAAACCACTGTGATTAAAAAGGCCATGCCATACTCAGGATCATCCATTGGGTCTCAGCAAAACCGGGCCTAATTCCTGAATGACAGCCCCTGTCAAAAGTAACTTTGAAAAAGTAACCAAGAACTCTGCTTTTACTCGCACGGGAAAGCGCGCATATTTCTCCACAATGTATCAAACAGCGCGCATATTTCTCCACAATGTATCAAAACACCAGCTGTCTTCAAAAGAAATTTAACTATCTGAGCCGGGTCAGTTTCATATACCAGTGTTCCGGTAAAACTCATGCATTCAAAGAAAAATGACTTTAGCTGCAAGGACATTGTGGAAATCTGAGTGAGCTGTCCAAAACCGAATGAAAGAAAGAAATGTCAGTTAGCACCCCATGTGAAAATCGGCTGCTTACAAAATAAGGAAAAACAAATGCCTGTGTTTTAAAACAGTACACTGGTAAATAAAAGTTTTACTTGTCTTTAGAAATATAAAGGGGCTTGTTACTGGGGAGAATATATCACATGTGTTATTTGATGTAACAGGTTTATTTAATTCTGGATTTAAGGTCAAAAGTGAAAGATGTTAAACCCAGGGTGGCTTGAGTTACCAAGTTGAAAAACAGGTTTTCTGCCAAAAGGGCTATCTCTCCCAGAAGATCCTGCCAACCCACTGATAATTATAGGGTGGAGCAGACTTTCATCTCTGTTGGAATTCAGCACAATCCCGCTTCCCAGAAAAGGAAGCCAGAGGTGTCAAAGACCATAAAACTTCACTCAGGCTGAAGCAACCCCCTATCCTGCTTGAAAGGAAATGCCAACTGGTTTCAGCTGGGAAGAAAAAAATGACAATGACTCCCATTTGTTCTTAAGACTATTTTATAAAGAACTTTAAAAGACTTGTATCTCAGCTGCCAAAATTGGTAAAAATGTGGAATTTTCACAGCGTAAAAGTGGAATTCCGGCCTGTATTTTACACACTCTGGACAGAAATTGTGATGTATGTTATATTACAAGAAAAGCATCCATGTCGCAAACATAACATTTTGTACATACATCCCATGGGATAATTCGCATCTGTGTACAAAGTTGGGGAATTTTAGGCCAAATCTTTCATGTTTAAAATTACCAAAATGTATCAGAAAGTCTAAACAAGGTCGCACAGACTGGAGGTTTGGACTAATCTGTGCTGCACATCATATGTAACCTGTGTGTATAATTTGCCAAGAGATTGTGACTAGAAAAATGTATGTTTTTGGCAAAATTGGATTTTAAGTAAAGTAAATGTGTGAGTGTTGGGACATTGTAAACTTCACCTCATAAACCTGACTTCATCCCCTTAGAAATCCAACTAGCAGAGAGCAAGACGGAGATTACTACCCTTGCCCAATCCTATCGTTAGGGGCATGTGTAGTAAAGCCTACCCCTGTCATATACTATGATGATGTCACCTGGCATTATAAATAAGGGCCCCTGACAACACACAGGGACACTGATTCCTGACTGATTCCTGATTTCCTGCCCGGCGTCCTGTCTGTTCCTGTCTTCTTGCAATTATCCATCTAGAATCCAGATCCCAACCACAAGGCCAAACCTTGCTGATCCTGCTTCACCTAGGCTGCCATTTTTAATTATCCCAATAACCAAAGGGAAGCTGTGGTGTTTTGGGAAAGCATCCTGAATTTAACTTGGCTTGCTGCCCACTAAATGCATGCCTGCTGCAACCCTGCCGTCCAGCTGATCTGTAGTATCCAGTAACCAGAAGTGCCAGTCCAGTGCCCTCCGGTGACCGAACTGTCCAGCTGTCTCGCCAGGAGCTTTGTCTTGTCGTGACCAGAACCCTTGACTGTCCAATATCCTAAACTAAGGTGGACTGTGAGTATCAATAGGAACCATAGAAAACCATAGCATACCTTGCCTTGCCTTGTCCTATCCCAATCTCTAAACCATCCTATCCTTACCTTAATAACTTGTAAAATTGTCAGAATCATTATTGGAACCCTATCATTGATTTATATTGCTAGCACCACCTCTGTAATAATTCTATCTTGTGTAAATCCTAAACTATCAATCCTATTTCGAGTGATCGGACTGGTTCCGCCAGTGCGGGCTCTGGGGAACTAGGGTTGAATTCATGAATCAACCGTAGAGCTTACTGTGTCTGTCCCTCTTTGGTATTCTAGCCTGAATGCTCTAGTATAGAGTAAAACTGTTCTTGTCCACACTGAGTTTCTTTCCTTTTTCATGGCCCGATTTTTCCAAAAACGCACCTCATACTATCTTGCATACCTCCCTCAGTTTAATAGCTAGAGACTTCATTTCACTTCCAGATTGTACCTAAGATCCATAGCTGTCCCACTACTAAAGAACCGCACTCCAAATCAGTGGATTTCCACCGTTTTGATCAGAAACCGTCTGGTTAATTTCAGGCGGGAATTAACATTTTTGCCAAGTTTTACAAGTGTTATTTCAATTATAAATTGTTTTAAACCTTCCATTCAATTTCGAATTGTATGATTTTGCTCAATCTATTGCTTATGATTGCTAGTATCTTTCCAATGTTGCTCCAGTAAAGAATTGTACTTATTTAAGGATTTTTGCACACATCCATTGTTTTATTCAGCCATTTCCGAGTGTCATTTTAACATTGCAAGGGTTTCAAATCCGTTTTTCACTCTCATTTAGGGAGGGAAGGCTGGATTCGAATTTTGTTTCCTGTTTCTTATTCCTGATTACCTGCTGATTCTATATATCCATTCAGAGTTGATTATTTGTGGGTTTAGGGAAAATTGCAGGGGGGAATCCTAACTTGAGTGCTATCTTTCCCAAAATCAAAAGTGATTTGTTTCTCTGGTGTCTTATATCTGTGTTGCTGAAGGGTTAATTTAAGTGCATTGTTCACATTCCTATTGTTATTGTCACCACATTGGTGACTGCTGCCCTATATTAAAAAGTGTATGATTGCTTTGAATTTTTTAAATAAATAAATATTACCTTTACCAACAAGCCTGGTTCTGGTCCATTGTGACCCGGGGTATTTGATAAAGGGGTGTGATATCAGTGGTGTACCATCTCAATATTGAATCTAATCTAACATAAGCATTTCAATTGCACGCTGCATACTGGGCCGAGGCTAAGGTGTGTCGCCTGATTGAAATCCTTAACAACCCCAGGGCATAGATAAACAAGGGGATCATATAGAGTCAAGGAAGGGATGCCTTAAAGAGACAAGGTCAAGAAACTGGACCCAAGACCTAAAGATAAAAGCGGCAAGGGAGGAAGCAAAAGGAAGCAAACCACCTCCTCTGGTCTGTTTCTCCTGTCGAGAGATCGGATATCTAGCTAGACACTGTCCAAAGAATATAAAAGACAAACCTTTGGAAATAGGCTGCTTGAAGGGTGAGGAGTGGGTAGAAGCCAAGGAGGAGTAAGATACCTTTAGCATCTGCTTATGTCAAACCCCTACCGAGTTCACCTATAAAAAGGCTTGTGTAAATGGGAAACAGGTAAAAGTTTTAATCAACCCAGGTAGTAAACAGACCGCTATACGGGCCGATTTAGTTACCCCACAAGATCTAAACCACGCAACCCTGGTCTGAGTAACTTGTGTTCGAATGGATTGTGTCCTCCAATGTATTCCACGTCTTTGACATGTAATGTCCACAGCTGTGCTACTTCAGCCTTTTTTTGGCAGAGGACGTCCTGTGTTGATGGCGTTGGGTCGATGTCCCTCGAAGGCCTCCGTCGAGGGCGACGTCACTGGATGTTATAAATAGGACGCACGCCGCCCGTAGCCTCAGTTCAGTTTTTTCTGCAAACGTGTTTGCTTCGAGAACTCGGCGTGCCTCGTGAATTCTTTGTGAATATGTCTTCATCTTCCCCTTCGACTCTGCGGTCTGGCTTTAAGACTTGTCGGGACTGTAAGTCTAAGATGTCGATTACGGACCCGCACCGCATTTGTTTGTGGTGTCTGGGCGAGAGTCATGACACTGACGACTGTTCAAAATGCCAGTTGCTCACTGCTAAGGCCTTGCGGGGGCATAAGTGGAAATTACATTAAGGTCGGGGGATAAACCCAGTAAGTCTCGAAAAGCTGCGAAAGGGATGTCCTCCGACGATTCGAGGGGTGACTCTCCTAGTTGGAAGGAGTCCTGGGGATCTCGATCCCGTAGTGGGCCCCGCCACTCGTCTTCCTCGTCTCGGCACTCCTGGAAGCGGCGTCACCGGTCGCCTTCCCTGTCCTCGTCGGATGATGGCGCCGTGAGGAAAGTGGCTTGTCCCACTAAATCCTCGACTCCTGAGGAATGGGAGGCCTTCAGGGAGCAAATGCTGGCAATTTTTCAATGCGAGGGCACAGTTCCGTCCGCGCCTTCAGAAGACGCCGCTGTTAGGGAGAATTCTCTTATAAGGCTAATTTCCCCAACCTAGTGAGTACCCCAGCAGCTTTGCTGGATTTTTGGGGTTTGTTTTTTTCTCCTGCTAAGAGTGAGACTCTTTCCTTCCCACTCTTAGGCATGATTTGAGGTATGTCTTTGACTTGGTATGTGCTTATGGGCTATGGGGTCTTTTACTCCATAGGGTATCATCTGTTTTGGTAGATGTGTTACACAGCACCCTCAGTGCAATAACACAGGGGTGTCATAGTGACCCCCAAACATAGACTCCATACCCTGGGACTGACTACTGTCTCCCAGGGCATGTAAGGTCACCATTGGCTTTATTAGTCCAAAATTGTGAACAGAGCCAGTACAAACCATCATATTGTGGAAGTACTGGAAGGGGTTAATTAGATTACCCCTGGGTCTGTTTCCAAGGGGGCACTGTCCAGTCCCCCCTTCTCGAGTTTATGGCTGGTGGCAGTGGTTACCACGCAAAATATTCCACCGGAATATTTCCTATGGGATTTTCCCATTCATTTTAAACGCACCACTTTTTTGGTGCATTGTAAAGATACCGCCGGTTTATTTAATTAATATAAAATCACTGGTTGGGTCTTTTTGCCAGAACTCTTTCGCAAAATGGCGTACGTGTCCGTCTCTGTAACTCCAACCAAGGTCGAGCCCTTTGTTCCATTTTTTGGCGGGCTTCTCCACAGAAGCCCTCCAAAAGGTGCCACTCTGTCTGGGATTCACAGAATGTGTGGGTGGGGGAATTGGCACCCTGGACTGTGTTGCCTTAGCAACCCAAGTCGCACTCTGTCTTGATTGGCCCAGTGGTGAGCAGCCCGGCTCACCACTTAGCATGTATGAGTGACAGCTAGGCTGTTGAATGGGGGGGTTTCTGCTTAAAAGCAGGGCTTTTGGGACTGGAACTTCAGAAGTCACCACAGGACCTAAGAAATCCGAAGAGGGGAGAAGCTGAGCCATCTGCAACGACAACACCAACGGTGGAGCCCTGGTGCAACGACCACACCACTTCTCCGACGACAAGAGAAGATCTTCTGCTGCAAGAGTCTTCTCCCTCTGGGCTGGTGGGGACAACCAGTTTGACATTCGCCTTCCAGGACGCCCCTTGGTCGAATCGCCAGTGCCAAGCACCCCGGCGGCCGGATAGCCAAGCTTCAGTCCACTGGGAGCGTGAATAAAAGGAGCACACCTTTTAACCGAACGAACTCCGCGGCTGGTTTCATCCCTGGGCAGTGCAACGGCTCCAAGTTTCCTCCTCGACAAGATCTTCTCTTCCCCTGGTCGAAACCACGAACTGCACCCGCTGCCAGGAACAACTGCCACCGCTGGAGCTTCCTCACTTTTAAAGGTATTGTGTTCCGCCTGGCCTCCCTTTCTTCAGATCGCTAAAGGTTACCCTTAAATCCTTGGCTTTCCAACTGGGTTGGACCCCAGACCTTCTAACTTTATCTTTCGCATCAAACCAACCTCTTTTGAACATTTTTGCAAATACTTGAGTGCATTTTTAAACTGTGTGATCTTGGGCACATTTTGCCTTGCTCCATTTAAAGTGGCCCTGGCCTATGAACTTTGGCTCTACAGTAGACTCTGCCTTCACTGACTTGCAGTGGTCTTAGAAAAGTGTTGGGAACTGTTTATTTTCATGACCTGTCTTTTTCTCTCCCTCTAAACTTAATTATTGGCGTGCCATCTAAGTTAAGCGCTCGCATCTGCTTTTACAACTAGTGGTGTTTTAACCTAGACTTGTCTAATAATTATTAAGGGAGGTGTGTATACTTTATCTGACTGTGTTTGAACTTGCTTTGATTTAGAGTGCTTAGCGTATTTCCTAAAGTATGTTTTAAATAAATAATTATATACTTTTGATAGCAAGCTCTGGTCAGTGTTTGTTTGCTCCACTGTGTTTTTGGCCCTATCGTGTATGCTCTGTATACTGCCCTACTCATCTTGAGAGAAGTCTGACTGCTCAGCCACAGCTACCAGGTAAATCTGGGTGGTGCAGACTGCTACCAATTGGGTTTACTGCTTACTCCTGTAGTCTTAATCTTTTTGCAGTGTTCCCAAGGGAACTGCACAGGATTCTGCTTAACAGCCGGCAGGGAACAGTCTCGATCCGATGCTCGCGTGCCTTCGGGCCCCGGTCCTCGGCACGATACGCAACGGGAACTGTCGAGGTCCCATTGGGGCAAGGTTCAGATTGATCGCCACAGACGTGCTAGGTCCAGGTCTCGGTCTTCGTCCCCAGCTAAACCGCAGAAGTCTGGTAAGGGCTCAAGGTCGGCGTCGACGCCAAAGACGTCGGCACCCTCTATGCCTTCAGGGCCATTTAGCCAGAATTTGCCAATGGAGGTCCCTGGTACTGTGGATCCTCGCAAGGAAGGCTAAATTCAAGTCGGTGAAGCCTGTTGGGGACTCCAGACCCACTTCTGTCCCTAGGCAGGAGTTCTTTCTTCCTCTGGATGACATCTATGAGGATAAGGAGAGTCTGACTTGGTGTTTGACCCTGTCTTTTCCGGGGACAGTCAGTTGGAGGAGTTACGTCAATCATTACATGATGCCAGTGGCTTAGACACATCTCCTGAGGTGGAGCTTGGCAGGCCTGAGTCTGGGGCTCATGCTGAATCCTCTTATAGGGCACTGATGGCTAGGGTTACTGATTATATTGATTGGTCTTGTCCTCCAGAGGTATTTGCTCAGAATGATTTGAATGATAAGTTGTATCAAGGTCCTTCCTCTGACCCAGTGTTGACTTTTCATTTGACTTTGCAAAAAAGGGTGGCAGCTGCTTGGCAGACCCCGGAGTCTCTTCCGGCGGTTAACAAGTTGTTAACTAAAAGCGACCGCAGCTACCTATCCACTCACCCCACTCCAGAGAGTTTGGTGGTTCAGGCGGCTACAGCCACCACGAGGCAGGCAGCGTACCCTACCATCCCTCCTGATAGGAACGACAAGCGCTTCGATGGTTGGGCACGCAAGGTGTTTTCTGCGGGGAGTATGGTGCTGAAGTCAGCCAACTCCACTTGTGCCTTGGCAAATTGAGTCAAAGAAAGAAAGTCTCACCTTCGCAGACAATCCCATCTCTCCCACCCACACCGCACAAATGGACGATAACCTATTTGAATCCTCCACCATCACTACCAAAGAGGTTGAAGACATAATTAACTCTCTGAAACCCTCCAAATGCCAAGGTGACATCTGCCCTGCTCCAGTTATCAAAGACGCGGCCAAACATCTTGCCCCTTTCATCACATCTCTTATAAACTCATCCTTCACATCCAGCATAGTACCTAACAACCTAAAGGACTCCTGGGTCTTACCCCTACTCAAGAAACCCACGCTAGACCCCAGTGTCCCCATGAATTACAGACTGATTACTTCTGTGCCCTTCCTACTAAAAATCCTGGACAAAGCGGTCTACCTGCAGATCCAGAACCACCTTGGAAAAATAACTTGCTAGGACTAACGCCTCAAACACGGCAAAGAGACAGCTTTGATCTATCTAAAGACACAAATGGACAACCTCAAAGATAACAGCAAATTAGCCCTTCTTCTCCCCCTCGACCGGTCTGCCTCCTTTGACTTGGTAAATCATGATATTCTCTGCAAACATCTAACCTCAGCAGCTAAATTCTCCGACGAGGCCAATGCCTGGATTCAGTCCTTCCTGAACAATAGATCCATGAGGGTCTTTGCTCCCACGGCCTATGCCGAACCAGCCCCGGTTATATGTGGCATCCCCCAGGGCTCATGTGTTTCCCCCACACTATACAATGTGTTTACGAAACCTCTCTTTGACATACTGGACCATTTGGGTGTCATCTACACGAATTACACAGATTGCACTCAAATACTCATCCCACTAACAGGCGATTATTCCACCGACAACACAGTACTCAATAACACTTATTCCATTATCCAAGAATGGATGGCCAAACACGGCCTCTGCCTCAACGACGACAAGACCAAGCTTCTACTCCTAGGCTCCCAATTCAGACTCAATAAACTCGACAAACATTACCAGACATTCACCATTGACGGCAACATTTCTGTCTCCAACAGCGTCACAACTCTTGGAGTTTACCTTGACTCCTCCCTTACACTGACAAGACAATGCCAGCAGACCTTACCTCTCGACTCCAACTGCACTCCCTTAGCCAGAGCACGAGTACTCTCCAAAGTCAACTATTGCAACGCTCTCTACCTGGGTACCAGCCAAAAGAACATCAACAAGCTCCAAGTTATCTAAAATAACGCACTAAGAGCAGCTATCAACATACCCAAACACGAGCACATCTCTAACGCCAGACACTCCTGTCAATGGCTATCTATACCCCAGAGAATTTAATATGAAACACTCTCTCTCACACACATGCTTATCCAACCAAGCACCTAGATACCTTTCGGACAACTTCACGCACCACGCCCCATCTCGCCCAACTAGATCAGTCCAAACACATTGCCTAAATATCCCCAGATTTAAGCTCCAAAAAGCAGGCGGCACAAGCTTCCCTGTGCTGGCCGCTAAACTCTGGAACTCACTACCAGCTTATCTCAGATCCGAACCATCCCTTCACCGATTCAGACACAGTGCCAAAACTTGGCTACTGGCCAAAGAAACCTAAAACACCAATTTATTATCACACAAATGTACATACTGCCTGTATAATCTGCACAACTACAAACCTTGTAAATACGTTATAATGTGTATACTATCAGTAACTGCTCTATGATGTCTATATTACCTGTTATGCTTACCTACTGACCATGTCTGTAATATTTTGGCTACGCTGTAACCATGCCAAGCGCTGGGATGCCCCAGGGCAAGCGGCGCTATATAAATAATAAACTAAACAAGATTTTCACACAATCTGTGGAATTGCGTCTCTTTAGCTGCTGAGCATATTCCAGAGGGGGAAGAAAGGGATGGGTTCCTTGCTCTCGTGCAGGATGGCAAGGATGCCATGTGTGAATCCCTTCAGTCTGGGTTGGACACGGCCGACAATGTGAGCCGGTTCATGGCTGCGAGTACCATTATACACAGGTTTGCGTGGTTGCTGAAGTAGGGTTTTGCTCCGGATGTACAGGCCCGTCTTCTGAATATGCCATTTGATGGCTCTCATTTGTTTGGCAGCAAGGCTGACGAGAGCCTTGCGAGGTTACAGAGACTTCCAAAGCTGCTGCTAAATCTTTGAGCGCAGCAGTGCATCAACCTCCGTCTTTTCGTCCTAGGGGACAACAGTGGAGGGGGGGTTCCTTTCGTTACTACTCCTCTTTTGGTAGGAGAGTAGCCGCCAATCAAAGGGGTCAACGAAAAAGTAACCATGGTGGTCGTGGAAATAGAGGTATCAAAGCCGCTTAAGCAGCTGCCTCGTTGCCTTCAGGCCCTGCAACAGCTGCTCCAAAACACCTATGAGGCCATGTTCCATTGTTCGCTGGTTGGGGGCAGACTGTCTCAGCATCTCGAAGAATGCCAAGCTATTATTTCGGATGCGTGGTTTCTGGATACAATAGCCCACGGCTACTGCCTTCCCTTCCTAAAGCGGCCTCACGACAATCCACCGGGCAGTCTCTCTTTGAAGCTTCTGGATGCGCTCCTTGTGCAGGAAATCTTGACCCTGCTGGAGAAAGGCGCTATAGAACTAGTGTCTGTAGTAGAGAGGAACAAGGGATGGTATTCCCCATATTTTTTGATTCCAAAGAAAGGTGGGTGACTGAGACCCATCTTGGACTTGCGTTGGTTGAACAAGTTCCTCAGGAAGGATGGTCACTCTTTCTCAGGTCCTTCCGGCCCTTCGACTTCAAGATTGGTTGGTGTGTCTGGACCTACAGGATGCTTACTTTCATGTACCGATTCATCCAAAGCACAAAAAGTACCTGAGGTTTGCGGCTGACAGCTCACAATTTTTTCGGGTCCTGCCATTCGGATTGACCTCCGCCCGAGGGTCTTCACCAAGCTAATGGTGGTGGTGACAGCGTTTCTCAGGCGAGGGGGGATTCACGTCTACCCCTACTTGGACGACTGGCTGATCGGAGCACGTTCTCCCGAGCAAGGTCTGGATCATCTGAGCCTCACCTGCCGCTACCCCCACAAGCTGGGCTTCTCCTTCAATCTCAAGAAGTCGCATCTGACACCTTCTCAACAGCTCTAGTACATCAGGGCTGTGTTGGACACGTCCTTTAGAAAGTGCTTGCCTCCCAAAGTGAGGCCTCATCACATTGTGCAGATGGTGGACAAATTTCAACATGCCCAGAGTCTTCCGGCTTTTGTATTCTTAAGGTTGCTGCTCGGCCTCATGGCATTCTGCATTTTTCTGGTGCCAGAGGCCAGACTGAGGATGAGATCCCTGTAATGGGTTCTTAAGATGCAGTGATCCCAATTCTCAGGCAAGATGTCGGATCCCGTTCAGGTTCCACTCTCGGTCTCGCAGGATCTTCCGTGGTGGGCCACCGAAGGGAATCTAATGAAGGGGGAGCCATTTCGGCAACCTTGGCCAGAGGTGACGGTGGTGATGGATGCCTCACTCACAGGATGGGGGGCTCATGCCAACGATCTGACTACCAGCAGTCATTGGTCTCTGTCGAGTCCAAACTCCACATCAACCTGTTGGAGTAGAGAGCCATCAGGCTTTCCCTGAAGGCTTTTCTGCAGTCTATGCGGGGGAAGAGTGTCCTGATCATGATGGACAACACAGTGGCCATGCATTACTTCAACAAAAAAGGGGGTAGGGTCACTCCCGTTGTGCAGAGAGGCAATGCAGCTCTGTTTCTGGGCAATCCAGCAAGGTATTTCACTCTCGGCAGTTCATCTGGCCAGACAGGAGAATGCGGCGGTGGACGCTCTGAGCAGGCAGAGCACGATCTCTCACAAGTGGGATTTGGCTCAGGAAGTCCTTCTGGAGATATTCGCCCTTTGGGGAACCCCATAAGTGGATCTGTTCGCGACCAGTGCCAACTGGAAATGCGAGAGATTCTGCTCAAGGGAATTTACTCAGAGAGGAGCCTTAGGGGACGCGTTCGTCATGGATTGGTCAGTTCCACTTCTGTACGCGTTTCCTCCGGTCCCCATCATTCCTCAGGTGCTAAGGAGGTTGCAGAGGTTCGGATCTCACATGATCCTCATTGCTCCGGATTGGGCCAGGAGAGCGTGCTCCCAGGACCTTCTAGAAATGTCCATCTGCCCTCCACGCGTCTTCCCTACCGAGAGGATCTTCTCTCGCGAAGGGGGGTCGGGTTCTCCATTCAGAGGTCAAGACTCTCAACCTTCACGCTTGGTATCTAAAAGGTTGAGATATAAGAATTGGGACTTTCCGGATGACGTGATGGAGGTGTTGCTTTCCGCCAGGCGGCCGGCAACCAAATCCCTGTACCGTTGCCGTTGGCTTAAGTTTTGCAACTGGTGCAGAGGACATGATGTCGATCCTTTTCAGTGTTCCATTCCCATGGTTCTGTCTTTCTTGCTTTCTTTGGCCCACAGGGGTCTTCAAGTAGATGCAATGAAAGGTACCTGGTACGCTGTCTATCTTCAAGCGCTCATCTGAAGAATGTTCTTATTTTAAGATTCTTTTGATTTCCCAATTTCTAAAAGGGCTCACTAATGTGTTCCCACCGTCCCCGTTTCAGGTGCCGGTATGGGATCTGAATTTGGTCTTGAAATTCCTAATGGGTGCTCCATTTGAGCCTTTGCACGTTTGTCCTTTGAGTGTTATGATCCTGGGGGCGCCGGCCCCTCGTGGGACATCTGCACTTACCCGTTACAACGTCCGGAAACATCCTGCCATTTCTCGATAAAATACGGCACTTCGCAGCCCCTTTCCATAGGCGTTGGAGGTGGCAGTAACGTGGGTAGTAACGCAGCAGAACTAAGTTTCCCATCATCCTTGGGTTGCCGTTCTGATCCCTCCAATGGGAAACATGAAGCCTCTCTTTGATTGGTATTTCAGGCTCTGAAGGATGTGGATGGTTGTTTCCTATTAAAGTTACTACAGAGGTTTCTGTTCCTGAAGTTCTGTCTTCAATCACTCCCAGAACCTCGTCCCCTTGTTACCCTTGCCTGCTCTCCCGAATTCCTTTGGCTCCTCCTTCCTTTCAAATCCCGTCTTTTCATACCCACGCTCGTCCAAGGACTGATTCCTGTGTACCGGACTCCCTGCCTGCTTACGGATTGCCCTTCGTGATTCTGATTTTTGCCCTTGGTTTCTTTCTCCTGTGCAGCAGAACTTTTGGCTCGCTTACGGACTTTTCTTTTTGGTTATGATTTTGTCTTGGATATCTACCGCCGGTGTACCGGACCCCAACTTCCACTATACGGATTGGCCTTATCTTTCTTCCTCTGCAGCGGCTTAAAGAAACACTGCAAGTATACATTGTTTACCTGGGCATACCTTACTGTTGTTTATCTCGTGCCTACAAGTCTTTTATCCCGTGTCTACAAGCTTGCTAACTCGTGCCTACAAGCAGGTGTGATTCTGACCCATTTGAAAACGTAACATTCTGCATGTGCACACTGGGACGCTCTGCTGGGAAGTGCACCTCCCCAGCTCTAGTGCGTTCCGTGTGCCGTCGGGGTTTAGAAGCAGCCATACTAACAATTCCTGATTGTTGTTTTGTACCAGTTGTTTTGGGGCTCCCTTTTCTTCTGTACCTATTTTTTCCTTCTTACGCGGTAAGAATCGTGGCCCATTATTAAATACCTATTCTTTCCTCTTGACCTGGTTCTGCCTAATGGAGTTTAACGCTTAGTCCATTGTCCACTCTTTCTCCAGGATCAGGTTGCCTAGAAGAAGACTTAGCTGCTAGTTAGTCCAGGTATTACTAAATTGCAATCTAACTGTGCTTTAGCTTTTTTCATTACCTATTATTAAAACACTGTTGTTTCCTTTACAGCTGGTGTTCATAGCGGTGTGTGTTCCCACTTTTTAGAGTGATCAGCCTCACTTGACGGTCTGTTCTTAAGTCTTGGGGCATATCGCTAAAAAGAGTTACTTTCCCTCAACAGAGAGGAGGCCTTGGTTTAGGTCTAACTAAGGGCTCTACTATCAAGTCCGGCCAGGTCGCTGCAGCATCACCAGGAATCTCACCTGGTGAGTGACATTGAGACGGTTGTGTTTCAAGACCGTTTTCTTGGTTGCGGTTACATCTGCTCGCAGAGGGAGTGAATTGCAGGCACTTTCATCTAAGCCACCCTTTACTGTGTTCCATAAGGATACGGTTGTACTGAGGGTACGTCCATCCTTTCTACCTAAGGTAGTGTCTGAGTTTCATTTACTCCAGAAAGTGGTACTTCCTGCTTTCCATCCTCCTCCTCATCCTGGTAAGGAAGAGGAGCGACTCGATAGGTTGGACCCTAGGAGAGCTCTGAGCTTTTATATTTCTAGGATGTCCAGGGTCAGAGTGGACGATCAACTCTTTGGGGAGTACGCTGGTCACCGATTGGGCCATGCTGTTACCAAACAGACCTTGTCCAGGTGGATTATCCTCACCATTACTGAATGTTGCAGATTGGCGGGCAAGGACCCTCCTGAGGGGTTGCGAGCTCACTCCACTAGGGGCGTGGCTACTTCCACGCCCTGCAGCGGGGAGTTCCTATTATGAATATTTGTGACGCAGCAACATGGGCTTCTATCAACACCTTTGTCAAACACTATTCCCTGGATATGCTCCATGGTCAAGATATGGCCTTTGGTAGAGCGGTTCTTTATTCTGCCATCTGATTGGGTATTTAAAATTCTTCTCCCTCCTCCATTTTCTGGTACTGCTTTGGGAGTCTGTCAAAGATGTGTAATACGTTGGAGGACACAGTCCATTCGAAGAACAAGTTACTTACCAACTGGTAACGTTCTTTCGACTGGATGTTCCTCCAACGTATTCCACATCGCCCTCCCGGCTTGCCCCTCTGGAGAATTTCCTATGCTATTGCAGCTTGCGTTCCCTCAAGGCTATGTGCAGTCAAGCAGGCATGGTGTGCGAGCATGTCACATGTTTTGGAGGAAAAAACATAAACTGAGGCTACGGGCGCTGTGCGTCCTATTTATAACATCTGGTGACATTGCCCTCAACGGAGGCCTTCGAGGGACATCGACTCTATGCAATCGACGCAGGGCGCCCTCTGCCGAAAAATTTCCGAAGTAACATAGCTTTGGAACTTACATGTCAAAGATGTGTAGTACGTTGGAGGAACATCCAGTTGAAAGAACGTTACCAGTTGGTAAGTAACTTGTTCTACATGGGGATAACGAAATGTATCCTAAGATACCAGTACACATAGAAATCCGGGGTAAGACATGTGAAATACCATCAGCCATAATTCCAGGGCTCCCAGAGGACATAATCCTGGGGCGAGACCTCCCCATCTTCTCTACTCTCCTAAAGGAATCTCCATCCCCCTTCAGAGATTTTCTGCCCCAGAGGGTCCTGGCAGGAAAGTCATAACTCCCAAAACTCTCCAGTATGGGATTGGGAAAACTCAAAACCCATGAAACCCAAGAAAGCCTTTGAAACCCAATTCATAGGTTACTGTAGAGAATCAGATAAAAATCACTTCACCCCTACCTATTAAAACCGATCAGTGGATGCCTCTCTCACCCCTGTTCTTCAGCCAGTCTTAACGACAGGAAATCTAATAAAAAAATAGGTATATCTCCCACACATAGGGGAAGGATATTTGAGAAGCCTGACAGCGTCTCCCCGGCTAGTGCCCAGGGATCTATCATCCAGGTAGCCAGGACACATCCATTGCTATTGGATCCAGTTCCTGGGGCTGGACCAGTGAGGGAGGATCACCGGGAAGAGGGGTCCTTGGGGAGTGAGACAACGACTGGCGAGATGCTGTATTCCCCTTCTTTTGACACCTTTTCCTTATACTACCACGTAGGATATTCCAAAAAACTGCCCCCCCCCTTTTTCCACACGAACACTTTCGCACAGCATGAAAATCAACGAACTAACACCAGAGCTGTTTACCTGACGTGTCCCAATACCAGGGTCAGGCAATTGAACAGAATCGCACACACCTGATGTCCCTTTCCCTTCCCCACAAGGATAAAAGGTGGCGCGCTGGACAAACAAGGCAGAACGCACAACATAAAAGCTCAACACGGCAGTTCAAGAGGAGGCAAAAGATGGCCGGACCGAGAGGGTGACAAGGATAGAGTCGACCTTGCCCTTTCCAACCAAGACCTGTGGAACCTTTGCAGAGGGAATAATAAATCAGGTGTCACTGGTACACAAGACCCTCCTCTGCTGATTGCCAAGCTGGGGAGAGACGCTTGTCTCTGTCACCTTGACTCCGAGGCGATAGAAAGCCAAGCAATTCATCGAGTAGAGTGTCGATAAGAAACCGAAATGTGTTGAACAAAAAGTGGCCAAAGGCTAAATTGAACTTTGGAAAACAAAAGATACTATTAACAGAGGAGGGGGAAAACCAGCAACAAAGGAGTCTGGCACCATGTGAGCGCTCACGCAGGAAACTCTGGGCGATTACACAACAGTAAAGACTACCATAACCCAAAGACCTTGCGAAAAGGCGCAGAAAGGTCAAAGTGGTCATACAGGGATCTTGTAAAATCCTCTGTACCGTTGAAAGTCTTTGAACAGCAGATGATTGTGAAAGCTAAAGGGAAGTAAATCCTGCATGGTGAAGATTAGTACATGAACAGTGTGTTACGAAAGTTGGCGAAAGTGAACCAGGCAGAGGGAAGCTGACAACCAGGGGCAAAGGCCGAAAACCTGTGTAAAAAGACATTAAGATTTGTGAAAGCGAGAAGTAATGCAAGACAAGGGCAAGGGAAGTGTCCCTCTTGTCATCTGGGGTCCGAGCCCAGCCGAGGGAGATCCAGGGGTAGAAAGTTATCACCCAGAGTTCACTGAGAAAGGAACTGTCTTGTTAATTTGTTGAATACGACTTCTGAGGGTTCTGTGCCCAGAAGAGAGGGACCCACGGGTGAATCCATCACCCAAAGTGTTCGTAGAACAGAACTTTGGGCCTCATTAGGCGTTTGTGTCTGCCTACCATGGCCGCTGTGCCCGACAGGTCTGATCCAGCCAGGCGCAGCGGCCACAGTAGGTAGACTCTTCATGGGAGCACCAGCACTGTAGCTAATGTGTCCCCACTCCCATAGAGTCCTAACAATTTGCCAGCGCCTGATTTCCCGGGCCACCGGACTCGTAATAAGCCGGTGGCACTGGGAAGTCAGGCACCAGTAAAGTATTACGGGTCTGGCGGCAAGCCGCTGGTAGCACCGGCAGAGTTACTGTCCCAGACGTCTTCAGGTACTGCCGAGCGGCACAATTGTCCTCCTCCTTCGTATGACAAGAGACCAATGACCCATCCCGATGGAAACAAATCGATGAATCATATGCCCAAGCCCCCCTTTCTGCCCTACCCCACCTTCGGTGTATGCGTCATGCCCCCGGCACTGGACCACTGGCTTCTACCAAAAACTCCATCTGCTATTGGAAGAGGGTGGTTAATTGGTGGGGAGTCTGCGCTAGCCTGGCTCCTTTCACCCCAGTCTTGCGTAACCCAGAATTCACACTGGGATGCAGATCGACAGGGTTTTTGGATATGGGCGGAAGTGAGGCTTATCTCAACTGAAAGACTTTTTTAACAATGGGGTCCCCCTATCCATTGAGGAATGCAAAGCCAAGTTTCAAATCCCAGAAGAAGAAAGGTTCTTCTTCTGGGATTTGAAAGCGCAGGGAGAGAGCTTAATGCACTAGAACAGACCCTATCTGCTGCCGCGCCCAAGGGCAAGATTTCAACCCTCTACAAGCTCCTGGACAGATCAGACCCCGCAAAGAAGGTGGCTACATATCCAGGTGGGAAAGGGACCTAGGGAGATAGCTTGGGGCGGAGGAATGGAGCCGGATTTGGGCCTGTACACTTGAAAGCTCCAGGTGTGTCACAAACAGGGATGGGGCAGCGAAGGTTTGCTACAGGTGGTACATTACACCAGAAACTTTACATAAAAGCAACCCATTGCTGTCACCACTGTGGTGGGTGGGGGGCGCAGAACCACATGCTCGCTGTTCCACCTCCTGTGGTCCTGCCAGAAATCGACCCAATTCTGGAAGGAAATACTGGTGCAGAGCAAACACATAACTGGACTGGCGATTCCCTGGGATCCAGCAGTAGTACTGCTGGGTGACACGGGTGGTGGGATGTTTGCCCTGACAGGCGTTATGGCTGAGCTAATCACACACCTCCTTGTGGCAGCAAAGATTACTATTGTTGTACGCCTCTGGAAAAGCCCAGAGGGCCCCGTGAACGACATGTGGTGGGTGAAATGATGGGATACAGCGGTAGCGGAGAAAAAAGAAGTACGTCTGTGGAGTACGGAAAAGTTCCACAGCACCTGGTCCCCATTCTTAGAATATGCAGAGCAGTTCCTAGAGACGGTGCATAAGCTGCCGGCCCTCAGGTGGTGCACAAAGTACTGAATCCTTGGGGGAGGAGGTGTGACCCACGATGCTGATGCCTTGGGTTATGTCAAAATGGATAGTGCCTAAGACTCCTCTCTATGCTTGTTGATGCATGAACTATTGGTTAAACCTGGATTTGCACAAATTAAATGGTATTCTAATGCACTCTCCGGGCAATGTGATTGAACTCTACGCAATTTATTGATTCCACTATGTCTATTGTTCCTTTTTCTTTGTTCCTTTACTGTTCAAATAATTAGAACATATTGAAGAAGAAAAAACAGTAAAACCAAATCATATTCACATCTCACAAAGGAAAACAAATATGTATTTACATTTCTGCAAACAAGGGACATTTCTTATTCACATCTCAAGAAAACAGAAATAAGAATAAAGATGATACAAGTGTAAGCTAGATAGTGCCATGTACCCTACCACGTCATGACGAGACTTATAACCAGACCCAAGCACACATGATGTTTCTTTATGGTGGACCAATAACCAATTGGGAAGAAGGTATTGCATCATTTAGACATTCATGCTTCAAAGATGTCAAGAAACTAGATACTGCCTCTACTGTGGACGTAGTTCTTCCCGACAGGCAGCATTTCCAGACCCATTCTTCGTCACCCAATATAAACAAACCCAAGAACTTTTTTAAAGAATTGCACCTTTAAACTTGTACCGCTGGGCAAAATACCATTAGATATTTTAAGGTTTTGCTTTGATCTTTATCATGACAGAATGTACACACTGCTTGTTCGGGTTGCAGCAAGCCATATCTAACCAATATCTCCTTGGTCAGCACGAGATTCCAGCAGAAACAAAGGAAAAGCCTTCTACTGCTCTTATCAGGGTAAATTGCAAGGTAGGTTGCCAACATGCTCAACTTTTTATGGTCATCAAACAGGTGAACCAATGAAACATACTTGTGCATACCCTCTATTGTGAGAATCCAGTCAAGATCATATAAGGAGAGCCTAACGTTGACTGGGTTCTCAATCAAGTCGCTCAATGAGCAACCAGTTCTAATAAGAAGGTTGCAACAAAACCCATTGGGCCTCATTCTGCATATGACGGTAACCCTGTCGTTGCTGCCGGCGGGTTGCCGCCGGACTCGGAATGATGTACTGGCACCTGACTTCCCGGTAAAACCAGGAAGTCGGGTGCCAGCAAATTTTAAGTCCCCATTCCCATAGAGTCCTAAACAACGGTGCCGGTGCTCCCAAGACAGTCTGCCTACTGTGCCCGGCAAACCTGTCAGGCACAGTGGCTCCGGCAGGCAGATTTATAGTTCGTCGGTCAGGAAACAACGGTGCCGGTAGGCTTACCATCACCATTGTTTCCAGACCGGCAAACATGTAATGAGGCCCATTGAGTTCTTGTATTAGCCACTGCCTTTCTCCAGCAGCATAACTTTAAGGCCTACAAACAGCAAGCCTTCTGCTGGGAACATGATCTTCCTAAATAATGAGACATTTCCAATATGCTCTAGTGTTCATGGAAACCAAACTCAGCTCAAATCTTATGGCCAATAAAGGGACCAAGCCGGGGATCTGAAGGGCTCTTCTCCAGATCAACGCCTCAAGAGTAGGCAGATATTCTAGGGTCGATAGTGGTTATACTTCCATCATATATAACATTTTAGGGATGATTTTTCCCCCATAGTAGTGGATCCAAGGTGGGATAGAAAATTAACAAATTTAGCATCAACTCTACATAGTTGGTTAGCAAGGGCTATCGTGATTTCAGCCACTTCTGTAGCAGAGATTTACTTGGTTTAGATGTAATCAAAAAGCTGAAGTAACAAAGACTATCCACCCTCTCCACCGGCTCAGTCCCATTCCGCCAACGGAAGGTTGTAGCCTTTTTCCATCACGAGCACTGCATGACTTTTCCTTCTGGTGGATTAGTCTTGAGGGAATGAATATCCACGAAGTTAGAAAACCCATCAATTAGACATTGTAGTCCGATGGGAGTGCGGTCAAAGATCAAAAAGTAATCGGAATAAGCCAGCCATAGCGGCCTCATGTTATGCAATTTTGGGGAAACCAATGCTACCAGCTCAAAATAAACACCTTTGTCTGCCATATAAAGATTGAACAGACAGGGCACTAGTATGCAGACTTATTAGGAATCATTTTACAAGATCCTATTTGACACAACCACAAATGTAACCTCCAATATCAGAGGGCCAAAGGGGTCTGGAGAGCCCTATCAAGACAAGTTGCAACGTATACATGAAAGGAAACTTGGAGGGCTCAGTCAGCTAAACTGGGAGACACCCTTTGGAGAAAATCAGAACAAGAAAGCAAGCGACCCAACCAGTGGCGACGGATTAAGGGAATCATCCCTCCAGTTAAAGAACTTGAGACATTTGGTGTCTTTAAAGAATTGAACTTTTCCTAAAGATGGGCACCCTTAGTGTAGTTGATAGCAATAGGGATATATAGGTGTTTTTTCTTTTAAGTTAAATAAACACCCTTGAAGTGATGTCCTTGAGTCTGACCCCCTTCTCGTTCGCCGCAGTACTAACAGGCCAACTATAACGGTTTTCATGTATGTCATTGGTTTTGGCACTTTGGTGGTATAAGCCACCTAATCGCTAAAACATTGGTATTGTAAATGTAAAAAAAGGAGAAAGAGGAGTTTGGGAGCAGTGTATGCATTGGCATGGGAACTTGCTTTGCAGCACGTGGTGATGAAATGGCCGAAGCACCCTCTCGCTCACATCTGCCAGCCTGCTGCTGTTGCCGGGAGCTGTGCACACTCCAAAGTAGGAGCAAAGTGACTGCACTTAACTTTATGGGTGTTACATTTTGATATTTGTATGCAACAATGCTTTTTGTCAGTTGAACCTCAGTTGGACTATGTTTAAATTCTGCTGTGGAGTGATCTCGTTTCGAGCCGACCGAAGCTGCAGCCATGTGCAGCCTGGCGCTGCTGTCGGCATTCCCGGCGCACATGACATGCTTCTACCTGGGGGAGCATGGACGCTGCAGGGGTAGCCCACTGCATATTTTTATCCCACCTGAGGGAGAAAGTGAGCGTGGCCGTACACTGCAACACCTTGTATAGCGGCTGCATGGGGGAATCTAGCACAGTGTGAGAGGGACCACTGCCCGATGCTGCTCCCGTGGGGACAGAGAGTGGGATCACAGCCCCCCCTGCTACATCTGCCGTATTGTGAAAAAAAATTCAGCTGACTGGAGGAGAGAGGAGCGGGGTGAGGGGGACCGTCGGTCAGCGCTGCTCGCATGAGCATATGAAAATCATTAACTAGGCTGCAGCAAGGTGGGTAATGTATCTGGGGATCAAATGAGCTCATGCTCTACACAGGGGAGCTGTGCATGGCGGATTACTGTTTAGGTTTCCCTCCTTGCTCCACTCGGGTGTCGTTGAGTGGTTGGCGATCTGGCAGATGATATCGGAAGCTGGCAGCTCCACAGTGGCTTACCACTGCAGACACATACCGAGGCACCGTTCAATCACAGCCGTCGCACGTGAAATACCTTTTTTCATGATAGAACTGATGCAGGTGTTAGTATAACATCTTCTGCTTAGAAAGTATGCAGTTTAACACAATGAGGGAGTTGTGTTTTGATTCACACTCCAGCGTGGGACATTAACACGTTGCAACTTTACTGTAAAAAAATAGAACATAAATGCTATAAATAGCCTTTGAAGAGATGTAAACTTGTGTCTAGCTGCAGCCCTACTATCTTCAGCACGACATCCAATAGCCCAGCTCATGCTAGAAGTATATGCTTCTCTCCTACCCTGCCTCCACTTTATGACAGTTGCAGGGAGGGCTACAAAATAGCGCTGAGAGCAAGCGCTCTAAAAGTTCACTGTAGCGCATGCGACTCTCGGTTCATTTTACCGCAGGTTATTAGAAAATTAGCCTTACATAAGATAAATAAAATACAATCAACCTGCATGAAAGCACGTTTACGGGGTGGGAGGATTAAATGTGTTGCCAGATGAAACCCCGGGGCGGAAGTTAGAGTGTTGAGAAGCTCTGTTCTGCAGGCAGGTTCCCCACACAGGGCACAGTAAATCTGAATTGTAATTTGATTGGCAGCGTGAACTATATTGCAATGACACAACATCTTTATAAAATGCTTCCGGACTTATACTAATACATTTTATTAACGCATTTAATTATACTCGTTAATTGACCTTCAAAGGATGGAGTAAACCGGGCATGCTGGGCACAGAAACTGTGCCATGAATCTACATCCATAAATAGTTTACATTTTAATACGCACAACTTCCAATCCCACAGCTAATAATAGCACACCAGAACCACATGATTATATGCTATCTTCCTTTGAATGAACGGTAGGTTTCAGTACGCTCGGCTCTATGTACAATTTCATCTGACTCACCGTCTAATAAATCACTTAAAGGTGGCTTCCTCCATTGCTCTATTCCCAGTCTCATACTATTGCATACCTGCACCCCTTGTCACATCCACCTTTCAAACTTTGCACTCTCCTCTGTGCATCTTGGTGCCTATAAAGCATAATTCAAATACCCTCAGTAAACGACAAAACTATTGGCATTGCCAATGCTTGTTTTAATCATAGTATTTGTTGGTTTATTCTGTCTTACAATGCAATTGTATGGATGTTGCCTATAATGAAGAACAATGGCCTATTGTTCATTTAGATCAAATAAGGGAGAGATATTTAAAATACATTCGCTTTTTCTGAACAGGGACACACTTTAGTGTATCTCTTCCTAGCCAAGCCAAGCCCAACCTGGTGGAGCTTGATTTTTATGTATTGTATTATTAATGTGTAATGTATTTCTTTAGTAGAGACAAACATCTTAAATGTCCATTATACTGAACACAAAAATTATGTTTCTGTTTGTTTTCCTTCAAACACATAATTCTTATCTTCCTGCATTTTACAGGTTGAGCCTTGATGCTATAGGCAAAAGTGCATCTAAGCTAGGAAGTCAAATATCTTGGTTACCCACAAAACTTTTGCAGCAGGTTCTGAAGACGATCACGTTTTGGACTGCATATGAACACAGGAAGGAGAAAAGGAAGCTTGCAGAAGGAAGAGGCGATGACATAAATTGAATAATAGCAAGAAGATGCTCCTGTCGACAGCATATTTTATAAAGTACGTTCAGCAAAACCTAGATTTACATGCAAATATTTGTAACTAAACCGTTTTTTCATAATGTCGACTTTACAAAGACCTAGTATGAGAATAAAGGGACTTTAGTTTTACAGTGCACATATTATCTGAACACAATAAAGCCTACCTTTGGAGATAGAACTATGGTATGTCTGATATGAATGTTCCCATTGATTTGTCTATTACAGAAGTTATGTTGCAGTAGCACTTAGTTGACTGTCAGTTGAGAATGTTTTACTTGTATAAGTATATTTGTTTTCCAATCGTTACTAGTGAATATAAAATAACAGTAGTAACAAAACAGATTTCATCTATGAACAAATAATGTTTGTGAATATTCATTCCTTACTCCCCAAATTCCTTAAATGGTGATCTTTGCCCACACCCATCCACTCTTATATTGGCAGGAAGATTGCCCTGTATTAAAAATAATAGGATTCAAAAAGATATACATTGTGTACAGGAGATTTTGTTTTAAAGTAACCTAATTACTCGTGTTGAAAATCACATTTTGAACAGAACTTTCTTGTTACCTTTTCATTGCAGTACCATGAAGACAAATGACTTCTAGAACATGCTGTGGTCCGTTTAAATTAAAACATTGTTTCATTTGAGTTGTCTTTGTATGTTTTGTTGGTGCTCCACCATAATCCTGTCAAATTGTTTAAAATAAATGTATATACATATGTTAAACATACAAAGCTCATATTGTCTGTATGTAATAAAACATGTTTTATGTATAAAATCTGTTTGTTTTAATGGATACTCTAAATCATAGTTTTACAAACTGCAAGAACACAGTTACTTTGCTAATATTGTTGCAAGAAGTTGGTGTAAATACAATTAATATCCTATTTATATATAGGATATTAGGATGTCTAATTAGGATGTCTGCATGTTGCGTTATTTAGGGTGACCGGGTCAATGGACAAGACAATAACTGAAGTTCTACAGACAAAGCAAGAAGGCTGCAGTAAGGTGCATCTGAAATGTCAGAAATAACTAAGGTGTCCAAGCTAACCTAAAATTAAAATTCAGCTGAAAGTGGAAACAAACTCAAAGTTCAGGGTGGCTTGTCCTCGATCTGGGCTTGTCACAGGAATCCCTTACTGTAATGAGGCGTTAGATAAAGAGTTCACAATAAGTCTCTGGGATCTGACAAACTATTGGGTCTCTCTTAAATGTACAACTTCAGTTTCACGCTTTCCTACACCCTTCTTCACTGTTGTCAAGTCTCCCTGTTACCCAGTACCTGTTTTGTGTTTCCTTCTGAGTCCTTGAAAACCATAAACCAATGCAGGAATTGAGGGAACCACACCCCTTTCTGCCTCCTCTGTCTCCTGAACCTTTCATTTCCTCTATCTGTACACCCTGCCACAATCCTCAACAACCTGACTCTTGAAAAGGAGAGCCTCTGTGAGGTACTCTGACTCCTGTGGCATGAGGAGGAGGGCCTTTGGTGGGGAGTGAGGCTAGTCTCAAAGACCTGGTTGTGAGTCGCGCAAGGTTAGCAGGATGTGAAGGCGGCCAACTACTCTGTCCTGTCACATGACGTTTCAACCTGTTTGCTCCACATCTCAAAAGGTTGCAGAGGACTGCCCTCCTGCTTGAATTCCACTCCTCGTTCCAACTCGTGTTCCAATTCCTCTCCTGGTTTCCCTAGTCGGGCTGTGGTTCTCTGCTGCTCTACTTCCTTATCGTCCTGTACAAACTTCTCTTCCCTCGCCTTCAGTTCTTTATCCCTTCATAGCCACCTGGGTTCTTAGTTATCTCCCTCCACTTTCTACAACTCACTTCACACTTCCTTCACCTCTTTGGATATCCTTTCCCTGACTTCAATCGTCTTCACTTGCCTCGCAAACACCCTTCTTGTCACCATTGTTCTTAAAATGACTCCTAAATCCCATCCACTTTCCTTCATACCTATGGATGTCCATCCCAAGAGGACAAGACTGGAGCCTTGTTTGAGAGTTTGAGGTTGCAGGTTGCCCAACCCCTACTGACCCCATTCACTGTCATCACCCATCATTCTCTTTGACTGCTCAACAGGACTGGATGCTTTAAACACTGTGCATCTTTTTTTTTACACTGTTTCACCGGTGACAAGTTCCTGACAAGGCATGATATCCCGCTGCCGTTGCCTATTGAAGTGCCAGGTTGGCATCTAACGAAAGGATCCACAGCTTACCCCACAACCTCATCTACAGCATTAGGTTTGTGGGTCCCTCCTCATAAGCAACCATTAATAGAGATATGGATATGGAACAACATTGCGGCACTCTCTGGAAAAAAGGTGTACCAGAGCTACAGCTCCCAGAGTTTCAGGTTAACGACTCTGTGCTCTTATCTTATTAAGTTGTCCTCTCTACAAACTCATAGATTTATCATTTATATACGTTTTAACATTTTACCTACGCGTGAGCACACAGAAAGATGGATTGATCGCCAATGTAAAGACAGAACTTGTTGTCTTTGTAACTCAACTTTGGAAACGGCTTGTCGTGGCTTAACAGCTTGGGCAAAATTGAGAAACCAATAAGTGAAAAATGATTTGCACCTGTCAGTTAATGTAAGGTTTATAGAATCTAACCAAATCGGGAGTAGTATTTATAGCGCTGAATCTCTGGTCATCACTACCACCGCCTTTCACGTTTGGAAGGAGGCCTTATCCCTCCTTCACCACTTTAAAAACTTATGAGCACATGTGTTGGGGAGCTCCACTTGGTTCCTCTTTTTATTATTGCACGCCTCACTTTAGTCCACTACTTTTACTCGTATGTATGCTTGGATTTGGTATACCTTTGATAAAGATTCAATTAATGTGAATTATCTTATATTTATTATATGTTGTTTTAATGTTTTATTTCACATTATGTTCATGCTCCGAAGCATTGCTAAATCAATTATTTATTATATTTCATTCTTGATGGACATTCTTTTTAATATTGTATTAAATAATTCTATGTAATTGATGATGTTCATTAAATTGGTGCTTAAGGTTTGTTTTTAACCAAATGCACAATGAAAACATTTAACAAATAAGCAACCTTTAAGGATCCCTGTGGCCATGTCTACTTGGAGCCCGACTGCTTCAGCAGTCAGCCTGTCTTAAGGTCGCCAGGACAGTACCTTATTTTGATAAATATCAGGCACTCATGAAGGCCCAGACCAGGATGAGCTACTTTAAGGGCCACATTAGGGAATTCATGCTGCTAACACCGCCACCTGCTCCTGTACCCCCTCCAGTCCCAGCAGCGCTGGTCCCTAGGCCTCCCCCTTCGAGCAGCAAGAAAAAGACCAGAATCCTCGTGTGGCCCAGTCAGGAAGTGGGCCCTGCTCCGAGTGTTTTCACCGTGCACATGGCATCGGGCAATATCGTAGCGGCTACTTGCTTGGAAGAACTACAATTCCCAGCAGGCCCTGCAGCAACGCAAGGTCCGTCACACCGGTCAGATGTCTCCTGCTGATGCGCCAGCCGGAACGGATGCAGTGAAGATAACCACAGCCATCAGATACTACCTTTGCTCCGAAGCAAGTAAGTGATGCATCGTTTGTATTCGGCTGCCATATTCCGTGGAGTGCTCATTTATGATTGTCCTATAGATTTAGTGCCAGGATCTTGTAGTCCATGTGGACGTATATATCCCCTGACGCAGAGAGAGGATAGTCATCTGCGTAATTACTTAAGAATCCCTGCAAAGGGGCTTTATCAGACATTCTAAATCTCCAGCAGCGCCCCTCTTATTTTCCTTCCCTAAAAAAGGAGGGAAACTGAGAACCTGTATTGATTATAGAGGTATGAACGCTATAACCATTAAAAATAGATACCTACTGCCCCGCATACCGGTGCTGTTGGATGAAGTACAGGGCGTAGTGACATACACCAAAACTAGACTTACGCTGGGCCTATCATTTGGTCCATGTCCGGCCCGGGGGTTGAATAGAAAACAGCCTTTTGTACTAGGTAGGCCTTGTTCGAGTACGTTTTCATGCCTTACGACCTGTGTAATGCCCTGGCTACATTTCATCATTTTATTAATGACGTGTTCTGGGATGTATTTGATGCATTTGTCATCATATACTTTAATGTTTGTCGCTGGACTTGCAATATTTACCGTTGCCTGGCTTGCCGGTAACACTGGGGGATTACAACCCCAGCGTTCCGGGAAGTCAGGCGCCGGTAATTGTAAATCCCCATTCCCATTTAAGACTCAATGGGAATAGGGACCACGGAAGCACTGGCACCATTAATAACGGTGCCGGTGCTTACGTGAAACTCTGCACCCACCCGCAGAGTCATACTGTGCCGGTCCGGTAACAACGGTGCCTTTAGGCTTACCGACACTGTTGTTACCGGACCGGCACAGTCAGAATGAGGCCCACAGGCTTGTTCACTAAAATAGGTTCTTTTATAGCCTATAGGGGATGACCCAATGCAGCCGAGTTTGCATGCCTGTATTTTCATATTTTTCGTCTGCATGTTTTACTGTCTGTTGTAGCTGATCGAGGCACACAGTTTTTGTTCAAATTCTGGAAAGCATTAGCAGATTTGTTGGGCTTTGACTTCCGCTATTCATCTGCATAACACGTGCAGACCAATGGTCAAACCGAGCATCTGTACCAAACCTTGGATCAATACCCACAAAGTTTTTGTCTTCAGAATCAGGATGATTGGTTGTTACTAATTGGGGCTGCAGAGTTTGCTAACAATAATGCTCTCCATTCCTCAACTAGAGTATCTTTTTTTTTGCTTCCTATAGATGTCACTCTTGAATGCTACCAGAGACACTACCCGAAGACAGTACCGTGCCGGAGGCGACAGACACCGCTCGATGCATGCATGATGTTCTTTCCAAGATCCAAGGGAACCTCATCGCCTCACAGGAATCTCAAAAGCGTTGGGCTGATTTACATAGATCTGCAGCCCCCAATTATCGAGTGGGACATAGTGTGTGGTTGGCAACACAACATTTAAAGTTGCACAGGGCCCGTAAATTGTTATCCAAATATGTGGGCCCCATTCTGTAATGCCGGTAATAAACTGTGTTGTGTTAATCCTTACCCAAATTGTGGAAAGTTCATAGTCTTCCACATATCTCTGTGGAAACCCTGTCCCCTTAGCACACGTTTATCTCAAAAAGGTCCAAGCTATTTTAGATGCTCAGCTCTGTCGTGGATGGATATATTTCCAAATCGATTGGAAAGGATATGGGCCTGAGGGCTGATTTTAGGAACCAGCGTCACAGGTTCATGTGCCTCTGCTCGTGGATCGTTTCTATCGTCATCTTCAGATATTGTCATGCCCCGCATTCCTGCTTACAGACGTCCGGGGGCGTCTATTTCCATGTGGAAGCTGCCCTGGCGACTGCTTTCAGTTCGTGGAATACGCCGCACTACATTATCCAGCATTCCTTCTTCCCGCGGTCACGTGAAGAGCACGCAACGTGTCTTGCGTCCTGGAAATGGTACCAGTATTTAGTACGGCCTATCCCTGAAACGGGTGCTCCTAAACTAAGTAATTAGTTCGAGTGCCCGATTTATTGACATCCTGATTTCTGTTTTTCCTTGACCCGGCTTATGCTTTAAGGATTACTCTTGAACGTTTTTTTTCCCCTACGATTTCTGGAGCCATTTCCCTCGGCTGTTTCCCCTTGGTAAACAAACTCACGGCTTTTCCAAACGGACTGTTTCCCTCTTGCCCTTGTTTGTTGTGACGCCTTGGAATTTGTTAACCGCAAGTTCAAAGCAATACAGAACATTAGGACATTCTGAACTAAACCTCTATTCAAGTTTCTTTTCTCTATACTGGCTGCTAACTCCACTGACTTTCTGAACCCTTCAACCTCACGTGTGTCACAAGCCCACAAAACACTCCTTTTCTGGATCTATTCATCAACGCTACTCTCCTCACAAGAAACATTGCTCTACACATCGAAGTGACCGATTGGACGCTCTCCTGATTTGGTGGTCACTACTTGGATTGGATATTTTCACTTTGTGGACGCTTTGCTGAATTCCTTGGGGATTATATTTGGACTATCTAGTTGTGCCCTCGTGCCATTCGGGTTAGGTGGATTATTGCACAGACTTCCTTCAACTGAGACTTTCTTCCTTCTTCACCTTGTCATCACTTTGCTGAACTCACATAGGTTACGGGACTTCCTTTTGGCTAAGCAGGTAAGAGAGGGTAATTGCGGGTGGGTGATTGCTGCACTTTGGTAACTCTGGCTTCTCTCTTGAACCATCGTTTTTGCTTTGTTCCCTTAGCTCTGTTGTCGCTGCACCTGCCTTTTCACTCAAGCCCCTGGCCTGTTAGTTATAGTTTATTTCTACAGGCTGCGCTCTTGGGGGGAAAGTCTGGTTAACATCGCGTTCAAGATATCCCAGAGCAGAGGGGCTCCCAAGGTGGATGCTGATTCTGTATCCTTTATAAGTCTGTATCCTTTTTCAAATTGTGTTAAAGTGTGACAGATTTAGAAGCCTATTTTTGCCTGTCGGTCATGGAAACCGGAGCCGATCCAATGGCAGCCGTGATGCAAGCCTTTACGGCCTTGCGCACCGACATGGCATCCGCACATGTGACTCCATCAACGCATGGATGTGCTACAGAGTTTTGTGCAGCCGTTACCTCCCGATGAGGAGTTTGGCGATGTTGCTGCTGCAGCAGCCCCTCCTGTACCCCAGGCGCCACCACCTGCTTCGGCACCCATTGTGCTTCCTGGACCCATTCCCTTGGCCGCTCCGGAACGCTTTTTTGGAGATCCGAAAACCTATCGGACCTTAGTAAATCAATGCCGTCTGCATTTACTTTGTCGACCATTGGCATTTCCGGACGCTACTACTAAAGCAGCGTTTCTTCTTTCCCATTTGGGAGGAACAGCAGCGGCTTGGGCAAACCCATTACTCGAAGCCAATGACCCAGCCCTGTATGGCTTTGATGCCCTTATTCAGTCTATGAATAGCGTGTTTGACATGCGTTACAAGGCGCAAACTTCAGATCTTGAATTCCTTGCTATCAGCCAGGGCAAAACAGATCTTTTGTCCTATCTTGCCCGCTTTAATCAGTTAGCAGCGGAAACCACCTGGCCCGAACAGAAGAAGGCAGCCGTCTTCTATAAGGGACTTTCAGATGAACTAAAGGACGCTCTGTCAGTGGTACCTGCTCTACTGTCTGGTTTTCCGGAACTATTGGACTTGGTCCTGCAGGTTGACGCTCGACTGCGGCAAAGACGTGGCGAACGGCGTATCCCTGACCTTCGCTTCTCAGCCAATTCAGAAACGGCCTCTCCTGCCCTTGCAGGAGAAGCCGAACCAATGCAAATAGGGGCAATCAGAGGTCCACTAACCAAAGCCGAACGAGAAAGGCGTATGGTTAACAACCTATGCTTCTATTGTGGCCACTCTGGCCATTACATTCGTGTATGCCCTAGGAGACCTGTCAAGACAGCGGGAAACGCCAAGACTCGTTCTTAAGCCGAGCCCTAAGGATGAGTCATCAAATGGACGGCTCGGACCAATGTCCTCCCTTCTCACACATCTACCTTGCCATGTATTTTGCGATTCCTGGTGTTGAGCCCTTCACCAATCCAGTTATGATTGATTCAGGGGCTAGCGGAAACTATATGGATATACAATTGGCTAAACACCATAGTTTAATGGTAGTTCTAAGGGTAGACCTGAGGAGGTACATGCCGTAGACGGTTCTCGTCTGGTATCCGGATGGGTAACAGAACAGACGGTCCCGCTTTGCATGTCTACCACAGAAGGTCACACTGAACAAATAGTGTTCGACCTTATTTCGGCTCCCCAGTTTGGGATGATTCTTGGTCTATCCTGGCTCCGGACTCAAAACCCTGTAATTGACTGGATCAAACAAACGGTACATTTCTCTTCTGTGTTTTGTACCCAACATTGTTTTCAAAACCCGGATGTGACGTCTTTGTCTCCTTGTTTAGCCTTGGTGGCTAATGTCTCCTCCATTAGTGCCACGCTGAGTGATCCAACATCCGAACTACCAGCAGTGTACAAGGACTTCTCTGACGTATTCGACAAAGGGCTATCAGAGAAACTCCCTCCACATCGTTGCTATGACTGCCCCATTGATTTGGTACCTGGGGCAGTGATACCTCATGGTCGTGTTTACTCCCTGACCGTTAATGAAGAGAAACATCTAAAAGAGTATGTGGATAAGGCATTGCGTTTGGGACACATTTGACCTTCCCGGTCCCCTGCAGCCTCTCCCATATTTTTCGTACCAAAAAAGGAGCGGGATCTACGTCCTTGTGTAGATTATAGAGCCTTGAACAAAATAACGGTTAAGAACCAATACCCATTGCCCCTCATAACGGAACTACTCGATAAAATGACATCCTCTACCATTTTCACTAAATTAGATCTCAGAGGGGCATACAATTTGGTGAGGATGCGAAGCGGGGACGAATGGAAAACCGCTTTCAAAATGAAGTTTGGGCTTTACGAATACTGCGTTATGCCCTTTGAGCTCTGTAACGCTCCAGCCACATTCCAGCACTTCGTTAATGACATCTTTGGAGACATGCTGGACTGTTATGTAGTGATCTACCTAGATGATATTCTGATATTCTCGGATTCACTCACTCAACACATCCAACATGTTCGCTCCGTACTGCAGCGTTTGCGTGAACACTCTCTCTATGCTCAGTTAGAAAAATGTGTGTTCCACGCATCCTCAGTTGAGTTCTTGGTGTTTCAAATATCCGCAAAAGGGGTGCTCATGTGCACTTCTAAGGTTAAAGCAGTAATGGACTGGCCGGTTCCGGACTCTGTAAAGGCGCTTCAATCTTTTCTGGGTTTTTTGAATTTCTATAGGCGCTTTATTGCCTCATTTTCTGAAATAGTGGCACCCCTTACCCGTCTCACCAGTCCCAGGGTTCCGTTCTTGTGGGACTACAAAGCCCAGGCGGCCTTTGAGGCATTAAAAGAGGCCTTTACTTCTGCTCCCGTTCTGCAACACCCAAACCCTTCTCTCCCTTTTATAGTGGAAGAAGATGCCTCCGCTATAGCGGTGGGGGCCATCCTGTCACAGATCTGCCCCGCTACACAGCAGTTACATCCGGTGGCTTATTTCTCCCGAAAACTATCTTCGGCTGAACGCAATTACACCATCATGGAGAGGGAACTCTTAGCAATTCGAGCGGCTTTTAAGGAGTGAAGACACCATGTTCTGGGTGCTCAACATCCAGTAACAGTGTACACCGACCACCGGAACCTCCAGGCTCTCTCACATGCAAAATGTACCAATGCACGACAAATACGTTGGCATTTATTTTTCACGCTATTTGACTTCACAGTCACATACCGCCCTGGCCCTCTACATGGGAAAGCGGATGACTTGTCCCGTGTTGTTGCCGATTTTGACAACCAAAGATCGGTATCACCTATACTGCCCTCAAGTTCTGTTGTTTGTGTCTGTTCGGTTTCCACCTCACTCCTTGATCGAGTGCGGCAGTGGGCCAAAGACCATGGGCCTCATTACGACCCAGGCGGTAAGTTACCGCCTGGGTCGTACCTTTACCACCATGGCGTAAACTACGTTTACACCATGGTGGTTGGCGGACTTACCGCCCCATTCCGAGGTTGGCGGGGCGGTAAGTCCCCAATCCCCATTTACCCTTCCCCATTCCCATTTTTGCCCCATAGGGCATAATGGGAGTGGGGAAGGCGTTAATTACGCCACCGTAAATTACGGTGGCGTAATTAACAACAAGGTCCCTTAGCGCCATGGATTTTAACACCTGCTAAAAGCAGGTGTTAAATCCTCCATGGCGCTAAGGGACCTCTGAATCAGGCGGTAACGGTCGGCGCTGTTTACGCTGCCGTAAACCCCTTACCGCCTGGGTCGTAATGAGGCCCCATGTCTCTTTTCTCGACACATTGGGTGCCCAGATTGTTACAGGTCTTCCTTATGTTCATGGACTTTTGTACTTACTTGATAACCAAACCAGACGGAAGGCCTTGGAATGGGCACATGATACCCCGTTAGTTGCCCACCCGGGTCAACTTAAAACCTATGACCTACTACATCGATGGTGCTGGTGGCCTGGTATGAAGAAGGATACCGAATCATACGTATCTAAGTGTGCGATATGTATACAATGTCAGAGACAACCGGGGAAACCCTTCGGTCTTTTGATGAACATGCCCCTGCCACCACATCTGTGGCATACGGTTACTCTCGATTTTGTGGTAGAACTCGGTCAGGGGCATGTCAACTGTGCTCGTGGTGGTGGACGTTTTCACAAAAATGGCACGATTCATACCATGTTCGGGTATACCTACTGCTCCATTACTGGCCAGTTTGTTCTTTGATGATGTGGTGCGTTTCTTCGGTCTACCTACAATCATGATTTCCGATCGGGGCACCCAATTTACCTCACGGTTTTGGAGAGCCCTTACCCATTCCCTTGGCATAGACGCACGATTTTCGTCATCCTACCACCCCCAAACGGACGGACAAACCGAACGTACCAATGGCACCATGGAACAGTACCTTCGTTGTCTATGCTTGCAACATCAAACCAACTGGTTGTCCCTTTTGGGAACCGCGGAGTTTGCATATAATAACTCCCGACACACTTCAATAGGTTGTTTCCCGTTTTACACCTTGTATGGCTTACACCCTAGAATCCTTCCACCCGTCCTACCTTCATTGGACCAAATTCCTGCTGCAAAAACCACGAGGGACACTCTGGTTGCTATACGCGATTCAGTTGTTTCTCATCTACAGGCAGCACAGTCCCGCGCAAAGACGCAAGCAGATAAACATCGTTCACCAGCCCCCTCCTATGCACCGGGTGATCGTGCCTGGCTTGCGACCAAGTACCTCACTATTTGGGGTAAACAGAAGCTATTGCCTCGCTTTGTAGGCCCCTACAAGGTTCTTCATTGTCTCAATCCTGTTGCTGTCCGTTTGGACATCCTGTCCCATTGGCGGATTCACCCTGTTTTTCACGTTTCCTTGCTCCATCCTTTTGTGCCTGGCACCCGGCTTTCTGTTGCTCCTGCTCCAATCACTGTACAGGGAGAAGACGAATATGAAGTGCATGCTATACTAGACACCCGTCTAAGTCACGGAGTGCGTTCCTACCTGATTGATTGGAAAGGTTATGGTCCCGAGGATAGGACCTGGGAACCGGCCTCCAATTTGCATGCACCCCGACTCCTGTGCGCCTTTTGGTTGGAAAGATTGCGTGCCTGCAGGGGTGGTCGCCCTTTGCGGGGGGGGGGGGGGGGTACTGTCATGCCCCGCATTCCTGCTTAAAGACGTCCGGGGGCGTCTATTTCCATGTGGAAGCTGCCCTGGCGACTGCTTTCAGTTCGTGCAATACGCCGCACTACATTATCCAGCATTCCTTCTTCCCGCGGTCACGTGAAGCGCACACAACGTGTCTTGCATCCTGGAAATGGTACCAGTATTTAGTACGGCCTATCCCTGCAACGGGTGCTCCTAAACTAAGTAATTAGTTCGAGTGCCTGATTTATTGACATCCTGATTCCTGTGTTTACTTGACCCGGCTTATGCTTTAAGGATTACTCTTGAACGTTTTTTTTCCCCTACGATTTCTGGCGCCATTTCCCTCGGCTGTTTCCCCTTGGTAAACAAACTCACGGCTTTTCCAAACGGACTGTTTCCCTCTTGCCCTTGTTTGTTGTGACGCCTTGGAATTTGTTAACCTCAAGTTCAACGCAATACAGAACATTAGGAAATTCTGAACTAAACCTCTATTCAAGTTTCTTTTCTCTCTACTGGCTGCTAACTCCACTGGCTTTCTGAACCCTTCAACCTCACGTGTGTCACAAGCCCACAAAACACTCCTTTTCTGGATCTATTCATCAACGCTGCTCTCCTCACAAGAAACATTGCTCTACACATCGAAGTGACCGATTGGACACTCTCCTGATTTGGTGGTCACTACTTGGATTGGATATTTTCACTTTGGGGACGCTTTGCTGAATTCCTTGGGGATTATATTTGGACTATCTAGTTGCGCCCTTGTGCCGTTCGGGTTAGGTGGATTATTGCACAGACTTCCTTCAACTGAGACTTTCTTCCTTCTTCACCTTGTCATCACTTTGCTGAACTCACATAGGTTACGGGACTTCCTTTTGGCTAAGCAGGTAAGAGAGGGTAATTGCGGGTGGGTGATTGCTGCACTTTGGTAACTCTGGCTGCTCTCTTGAACCATCATTTTTGCTTTGTTCCCTGCCAGCATGTGTTGCAGCAGATGTCAATGGTACACGAGACCCTCCTCCACTGATAACCAAGCCAGCGAGAGACGCTTGTCTCCGTGGTACCAACCTCGACTCCAAACAGAAGGAAAGCCAAGTGGTTCATCACAGCCGGTGAGTCGTGGGGAGAGTTGATAAGAAACCAAACTGTTTTGAATGAAAGTAGCAAACAGCTAATTTAACTGTGAAAGTACCAAGAACTGTTGATATCGTAAAGGGGGAAAGCCAGCAACAGAGGAGTCCCGCAACACGTGGGTGCTCACTCAGGAAACTCTGGCGATTACCCGATTGTCGAAACTACCATAACTAGAAGGCCTTGGGAAAGGCGAAAAGGGGGATCAAAGTGCTCATACAGGGGTCTTGTAAAATACTCTTTACAGTCAAAAGTCTTTGAGCGACAGAAGATTGTGAAACTAAGGGAAGTGAATCCTGCATCGTAAAAGTTGAATGGTGTAAAAGATACAATTCACAAAATTGGCAAGAGTGAACCCTAACGAGGGATGCCGATGAATAGAGGACAAAGTCAAGTCCCACTATCCAATGTGTTGACAAAAGTGAACCCGGCAATGGGATGTCCACAGTGGTACGATTGATAAAGTTGGCAAGAGCGAACCCGTAGGAGGTAAGCCGATGAAGAAGGGGGCGAATGCCAAGACTCCAATATACAGTGTGTTGACAAGAGTGAACCCGGCAGAGGGTTATCCACAGTGGACTGTGTAAAAAGGACATTAAGATTTGTGAATGTCTCAGAAGAGATTGCTTTGAGAAAACCGCATTGAACCCGGCTGAGAGAAGCTAACATTCGAGAAGAGATCTGTGCCCGGAAGAGGGGGATCCAAGGATGAAAAGGTATCACCCAACGTGCAAGCAGAAAGGAACTTTTTGGTTTATTATTTTTGAATACATCAGGTCCACAGCAGCAAGAGACTTTTTGTACAAAAGAGACTGAACCACAAAGGCCCTGATTGCTGAGAACGGAACTGTTAGCTCGTGCTGGGGAAGCTCGAGCGTCTGCTGTGCTCCAAAATCCTACCTTGTCCCGTCCTTAAAACGTGTGGAAGGGAGACCCTGACTACCGCATCCTGGCCTATTATTTGTGGGCACTTCCTTCTTTCTTAAGAACAGTATCCCAGACTTCTTTTGTATTTGGCGTAAGGATTGGCAATAGTTTTTTTTTTAGTATAGGCCCTTTTTATTTGACGAGAAGCGACAAGGACTGCCTTATTTTTGGTTGATGGTCGAAGCTTGCTCCCATCTTAGATTTAGGTTTAGATAGGTGTTTTTCAAACCTACCGTTACAGTTTAATAAACACCCTTGAACTGTGATCACTTGGGTCTGTCTTTACTATTGCCATCATGAGTTCCTTACACGTGCCAGCCGCAATGGATGTAGTGAATATAACCGCAGCCATCAGATACTACCTTTGCTCTGCAACAAGTAAGTGGGATCTTGTTTGTATTGGGCTGCTGTATTCAGTGGAGTGCTTGTTCTGTTTTCAGTCCCTGTTCCTCTGTATTCCGAGTCCCTCCTCATTTCCTGCCCCTCTTATGTGCCATTCCTTCCTCTCCATTGTCCCTGCGTATTGACTTCTTGCGGTTGAATTGATTAGTACTACCGTATTGTTACTGCATCCTGATTTTGACAGGTTACTCCTGGAATTGTTTGTTTCTGTTGCATCGCTATTTCTTTTGGTTTCCTTGGAATCTTTCATCTTGTTCCTGCTTGTGATCTAGGGATCCTTTGGACTTCATATCTCCTTGTTCTCCTCCTTAGATTTGTTAAGAAGGATTTCTGAACTCTGACCCCTTGAGGGGCAGAGGTTCAGAAGGCCAACCTAGTTTCTTGGAACAGGGTAACCTCTGGACAAGCCAGACCAATCAGGGTAGCTATGGCAGGCGGTCAAGACTAAGTCTCAAGAGGGGTGAGGGTGACTCCTCAATGAGCACACAAAGCAAGGACACTTACAAATTACTCAAGACAGGTGTTATATTAAAAATATAGACACATCTATTACAAGGCCTTTGTAACATAGACCATAGCAAAGAATCACAGTAACACTAGATTAAACCAATACATCACAATCAATACAATATATATACATGACCAAGGGGATTTAAGAGGTTAAAAGCACGAAATATGTAGACCACCAAGAAGGGGAGGAAAACGGGCAGTGCAAGTAATCTTCGGACCCAGTTCAACATTAAGAATACACCTAACTAAGAGGCAGTCCAAAAATCAATAAAGTTACTGAAATAATAAGGATCAGCAACATTATGTCTTATTTCCAGGAGAGCTAGTGCATGTGTGAAGCAACCCCCCTGTAGTATATGGTTTGCACAATTAAACCGGCACTTCAGACAGTGCGTTGAGCCCTGACACGGACTGTGGCATCTACTGTATATCGAGAGGGCCACCATTCCCAAATGCCAGTGGACCCATGTACAAAAAATGGGGGCTGGGATTATATGTGTTTGCTTAACTGTAACTCCATCCGAGAAAAGAAGAAAGGCATGGGTTGGCCTGGGGAAACAGCCGAAAGAGAAACCAATGGAGAGGTAAGGGGCGGATAAAAAGTGGCACAGGAACTAAGAAGGTGTGGGTTGTTTATGTGAGTTCAAGGAAGTAGGATGAGGGTCAAAACACCAAGCGGAGGAAGGATGGTGCAGAGGAGCAAGGAGGCAGAATGGTGAGGGCATGTGCAAAGTAAGGTAGTGAAAGAAAGGGGTACTTCGGTGTGAGTGTGTGTGCATGGCGAGTGAGAAAGACTATCAGAAAAAGTAGGAGGTGAATGGGAAGGTGACTGGGAGAGTGAAAGTGAGTGAGTGTAGGAGAAGGCGTGGTTGTAGTAGTAGTAATAGTGTGGAGAGTAGTAGTGTGAAAATGGGGAAGTAGTGATAGAGAGCGAAGCAGAGTAGGAGTAGATAGAGAACACCAGAGGTACAGAAGGGAAGAGGGAGACATGAAGGAGAGTGAGAGGAAGAAAGAGAAGAGAGCAGAAGGAAGGGAGAGAAAGGATAGAACATCAGAGAGAGGAGTACAAGAGTGTGAAAGGAAAGGACCAAGTGAGACCTGAGTGTCTGTATTGCACATCATGTGCTATCTTTATGGGTCCCAGGTTAGGATTCACCTAGATTGTTCCCAAAAGGAGAGAGAGAGACAGAGAGAAAGGCTGTTTACTCTTAGGCCATCACGACCAGCCAGTAGGGGTTATCGATCTCTAGTGACCATACTGGGGTTGAGGAACACCTGGGCTAGGGAGAGAACAAAACTGGGGGAGAAGAGAGCGAGAGGGATTTAGTGAGCCCATTCCCAATTTCAATAAAAGCCTTTGAACTGTCTTCAAGAGTTGGTGTGTTCTTGAGGACATATGTGACAGAGTTATTCTGCATAATCCAGCCTTGTATACCCTTCTTGACCTGGAGTGCGGTTACCTTACACTGTTAATCAAGGGCAACATACAAATCTTAGGTCCAAGCAGCAATGTAGAAACTGTTTACGTTTGCAGCTCCTATAACCTCTAATGATATAGTCATTTTCATAAACAGAGTGCTACTTGTTACAGATGGTAAAAGAATAAAGCAAGTCACAGACAGTTCAAGGGTGTATATTGAACTTTCAAAGGGCCCTAGGACTGTCCCTCTCTTCCATCTTGTTATGGTCTTCCTCCCAAACCCACCTGCCCATAATCCCTCCTTTTTAATACCACTCCCCCGCCACACTTCAAACCCCTCCCCACTATATTTATTTGCTACATGCATTACTAGCACCCACAACCGCTATATCACAGCGCTATAACATAGTCGGGTACAGCATAATCTGTCAGCCGATCCAAAAATGACACAAGGTTGGGGCATTGAATAGGAAGCTGGAGCCCCCTGCTCGCTTTCTTTTGTATCTGGGGGTGAACAGAGCCAGAGATGAGGCGGAACGCAGACAGCGGGTGCTTGTCTTTCCAGAGATGCGCTGATTGAGGAAAGATGGTGCTGCATTGTGGATGCATCAGTGTTTAATAGAAAAGATCTTGAATTCAATCCAAGCTTTTATCGGTAACCAGTGGGCATTGCACCTGGATTGAGAGATATGGTTGGTGCGCTTCATGCCCCATGCAGCATGAAGGGCATTGTTTTGAAAAAGTTGAAGTTCGTATGTGTTCTTAGTGGAGGTGCCGGAGGGGAGAATGTTGCAAGAGTCCAATTTGCTACCAATGATGGCACTGGCCAGGGTGAGGCAGTTGTCAGGGCATAATAATTTTCTGCTTAGGTTGATCAACTTGGTGGAATATGCAGCAGAAGAGGAAAGAGCAGTAACATGCTTGTGCATAGAAACCTCTGCATCAAGGTAGACGGCCAAGGGTTTCCCGTTCCTGGGTGGTCTGCTTTTCCAAAAAGTGCACAGACATATATATATATTGCTTATCTTTCTTCCCAGCACGCTAAATGGAAAAACTGTGTGCACTTGAAATGCAATCATTTACACACACATACACACACACTCTGCTGAATTATAAAATGGCTCTTCATGGCCGTTTATTACATTAATGAATACAACAAAATACTACATAAAAAAGTTAATTATACATCACCGTTAAAGCGCCAGCCATGAGACTTCTCATCTTTGCCAAAATCTGTAGTGGGAAACACTCCAAACCAGGTGAAACAGAGAGATTTGTGCTTAATGGGCAATAGAAAGCGATTTGTGTATCCTTTCCCCGAAGCTTCTTTTGAATCGCCTAATCTGATGCTCTCCAATTTAAACCTGAATATACGAAAGGGAAAGCCCAAAACAAAGCACAGGACTAAGGGCTATCAAAAACGAGAAAACACAAGGGGGGTGGTCCTGGCTGACGTAGTCAAAGCTAATTGCAGATGATTGGACTGCAAATAAAATTTGCTATATCTACTCCTTTGTTAAAATACTCATTGATATGAATACAAAGGAACAGTGGGAAAGTACCAAGGAGTAAGGATATATACCACAAACACTTAGTTAGTATAAGACTGGGAGTGTTTTTTATTTACTCTCCTCCGTCAAGGATTCATTTATAAACCAAACATAGGATGCAGTACAATTTTAAAGCAAACAAAAGTTACCTGGACCTATGAATGGTACAAGCATTGCATTGTATAATGTTTTCATTACATATTGTTTCTTCACATATTTAGACATGTACAAAGCAAAAACATATTGATACCAAGCTCAACAAAACATTTTTGTTGCTCTAACACAGAACCTTGGATGGGTCTGACAAAAGCCAGGCTAGAGGGTGACCAAAATAGATCGACGTCACTGACATAAATCAAAACAAATTGGAAAACAGGGACCTGATACCCCCCGGGGGGGAATGGTCCCAGGACGTTTCGGCTAGACAGTGGATCACAGCCTTCTTCATGGAACCAAGGTAATGGAAACCCCTGTGGAAAAGGAAGGGGTGCCATGGTTAACACACCTAATGTAATGGCAGGACATGGTATACAAGAACACTCCACATATAGAGTTTAATAAAATCCATACAAAAAGGACACGCTGATTAAAACAGAAAGACTCTGGTAGCCTCATATTGTTGGTCAAGTACTGACCTTAACCAGGACGAATTCCAGGGTGGTGGCCAGATGGCTAAAATTGCTATATGCAGTGGGTAACTCAGGTGGACAGAGTAGTAGCTGTTTCTATCCCGGAAGAGCTGGAAAACAAATATGCGAGAATTTTGGGTTCTAGCATCAATGGGCCCCCTGTGGTATAGCATGGGGCCAAATTGTTGGAAAATAGGGGTATAATCATGGAAATTACCTGGAGTAACAAAGAGGTGGCCTCGATGCTCAAGCAGTGAAACTGGGAAAAGGTCCAAATTGCCGGCTTGGGAAACTTGTGGCAAGCGGTGAGCAGGGACGGCTAAGATCTGCAAGGAAGAGAGTGCCGGGATCAGCTTTGGTCTGACACATAGGTTGCGAAAGCAAAACACAGGCGCCAGAGCTCCCGGGTGTAGAGGGGAGAGCACTAGTCACCTGGAAAGATACAGTGGCAAAGGAGAGGTAAAAATACCTGGACCGTGTGAGCTGCGGCGTTCGCGTGTGATCGTGAGCACGGTGGGACACAGAGTGAAGCTGTGTGCACCGTGCTCTGCGACGCTTGCTCAGAAGTAGCTAATTTCCTGCGCATGTGTAGCGGGTGCTGGTTGACTGCGCATGCGCGTAAGGAGTACGGCGCATGCCCCGAGGTAACAAATGCTATATTGCACGCATGCGTATAGGATGCTGGTTGCCTGCGCGAACGGACTGGAGGTAGCGTCCCCATGTCCAGGTGGCCGCAAAACCAAGTGGAGAAAGTGAGCAGAACAACGGCCCTCATGTCAACGAGGACAGGTATTAGACTTGCCGCTGGGGTTCTATTTCATTGAGTCCTGAAGCAATGGATTGGAGTTTATACATCCACCAGCTTTCTTTAAAATTCAAAGAGTTGGCAATGTTGCTGGTATTGTTTACTTTATCCGCGACCCACCAGATAAAGCTGTCTGGACCATGTTGCATTTCAAGAAAGTGTGGAACTAGTGGGGCCGTCACAGTTTTGCAACGTATTCTTGAGCGATGTTCCCCAATTCTTTTTTGTACTGGTCTCGATGTTTGGCCCACATATCGTAATTTGCAAGGGCATTCTATGATGTAGATTACGTTGCAGGTCTTGCAGTTGGAAAAATGCTTGAGTTTCCATTCCTTATTGCCAATCATAAAAGAATTCATTTTTTTCGTCTGTTTGCATGCTGTGCAGTTCCCACATGGATGATGGCCATTGATTTCTCTCAAGTTCCATAGAGTAGATCTGGTGCTTGTTTTGAACAGTCTGGCATTCGTGAGTATGTCTCTCAAGTTTTTAGATCTTTTGAGTGCCATTCTAGGCAGCGGTTCCTGAGGTAGGCTAAGTTGTATAAGTGGCCAGAACTTTCTAATGGCTCCTCTGAGTTTAGTCGTGCTGGGGCCAAAAGTGGTGACACATGCCATGATGTCCTGTTGGATGTCCTGGATTTTGGGTGTAAGAAGTGCTTCTCTAGGTGTGAACCTGGCTCTCTTTTGGGTATCTCTGAGGAGTTTTTTGGGGTATCCTCGAGCTTTTAATTTAGTTTCAAGGGCTGCTGCATTTATTTTGAACTCTTCTGTGTCAGTACAGTTTCTGCGTACTCTAAGAAATTGGCCATAGGGCAAGTTGTTTCTCAGGTTGCGCGGGTGGTTGCTTGTATAGTGGAGCACTGTGTTGCGATCTGTTTCCTTCTTAAACATGGTACATTCCAAAATGTTGTTCTTGGGTCTAATGGTCAGATCCAGGAAGTTGATGCTAGTATTGCTACTGAGGATGGTAAATTTGATTTCTTCCGTACGATTATTGATCCATCCGAAAAACTCTGTGAGGGTGTTATTCTCTCCTTTTCAGATAAAAATGATATCGTCAATATATCTGTGCCAGAGCATTATGTTGTCCAGGAATGGATTGCATGTATTGAGGACATGATTATATTCGTATTCTGCCATGAATATTACTGCCATGCTAGGGGCAAAGGCTGCCCCCATGGCTGTACCCCGAATCTGTAAGTAGAAGGTCTCTTCAAATTGGAAGAAATTGTTCGTAAGAGCCAATTCCAATAGTTCAACTATAAAATTAATAGGAACTCTTGTCTGTGACATGTGATGAGTAAGATGATGCCTGATGCATTCGACCGCAGCTTCTTGGGGGATGCTGGTGTAAAGGCTGTTAATGTCCATCGTCACTAAAATATCTTCTGAAGGATTAAATGGTTGGTGTTCAAACTTGTTTATGGTTGCCATAGTGTCACGCAGATATGTTGGGGTTTTCTGACTTAGAGGTTTTAAGAAGAAATCAATAAATTGACAGATGGGTTCAAGCACTGAACCGCATCCCGACACAATCGGTCTTCCCGGGGGTGTGGTCTGATTTTTATGAAGTTTGGGTAAGGCATAAAACGCTGGAATTCTTCCCTCAGAGTTGTTGAGGAAGATTTCTTCTTTATCCGAAATCCAATTATTCAACATGGCTAAATCAGTTGTCTCTTTGATTTTCATTTTGATTTCTGATGTAGGATCTTTCCGAAGCTTTTTGTAGTTATCCTCTACATTGAGTAATACCATTACCATTTCCTTATATTGTTCTTTACTCTGAACCACAACTCCACCTCCTTTGTCCGCTGCTTTGATCACAATGGAAGAGTTTCCTGACAGAGATTTGAGGGCTTGTTGTTCTCCCTGTGAGAGATTATTTCTTTTATACGAGGGTCTAAGTTGGACTTTTTTCATTTCTTGTTTGATGCATTTTTCAAAAGAGAGAACAGATGCTGGCATTTCGTTGTCACTGGGGAGGAAGTTCGATTTTCTCCTTAATCCCGAGTCTTCTATTTCTAGGGGGCTTTCTTTGTCTAGAAAGAAGATTTTTCTTCTAATAGTCCTGTAGAAATGAGAGAGTTCCTGGTCAAGTCTGAACCAATCAGTCTGATTGGTAGGGACAAATGACAGTCCTTTAGATAGTAGTGATTTCTCATCTTTGTTGAGTACACATCCTGAGAGGTTGAAGATAGGTATAGTATCTAATATCTCCTCCATCTCCTGTTGGAGTTCGGTGTCCTCCAGCGTGGGTGGTTGAATGAAGGCATGGGTTGAAACTGCGGTGGACCCCAGTAGCCTCCCCTGGGGTCCCCTAGGCCTAAAAAAGGCAACCTCGGTGGTTGTTGCTGGTTGCCACGGTTACTGGGTCTAGCATTGGGATTAGCTAGGTCATCGTCTGATGAACCCGAGCTTGATGTATTCCAGAAGGAAACTGTTTTGCGTCTGCTCCTTGGTAGGCCTGCTTGATTATGCAGTCTTTCTTTTTCCTTTTTCTCCTTGAAATCTACTGATAAATATGGGTATACAAGTTCAAGTTGGAAGTTTTTGATGTCTTTAGCTAGTTTCTTGTGTTTTTTGTCTAGCGTGTTGCTCATAAATGTATCCATTGTTTTATTTATTTCTTTCAATTTGTCACGGGCGTTTTCCAGACTTTCATCATTCAAGAATTTAGTCTCTTGTTCTTTTAGTTCTTTGGAAATGTCTAGGTGTATTCTCCTGGCTGTGGTGATCGTGAGAACCATTAGATCCCTGCTGCATCAAACAAAAACGTTGCTTCAGAACGGAAGTACATGGACATTTCCTAAGAGAATATCTTAGAGTGAACCTACTACCCATGGGATTGCAAGTACGGAATGAACCAGCCCTATTCCTGGAGGACAAAGACTATATGCTTGGCTTTAGCAAAATCGCAACTAAATGCAGCAGGGATCTAATGGTTCTCACGATCACCACAGCCAGGAGAATACAAGATTCGGGGTACAGCCATGGGGGCAGCCTTTGCCCCTAGCATGGCAGTAATATTCATGGCAGAATACGAATATAATCATGTCCTCAATACATGCAATCCATTCCTGGACAACATAATGCTCTGGCACAGATATATTGACGATATCATTTTTATCTGGAAAGGAGAGAATAACACCCTCACAGAGTTTTTCGGATGGATCAATAATCGTACGGAAGAAATCAAATTTACCATCCTCAGTAGCAATACTAGCATCAACTTCCTGGATCTGACCATTAGACCCAAGAACAACATTTTGGAATGTACCATGTTTAAGAAGGAAACAGATCGCAACACAGTGCTCCACTATACAAGCAACCACCCGCGCAACCTGAGAAACAACTTGCCCTATGGCCAATTTCTTAGAGTACGCAGAAACTGTACTGACACAGAAGAGTTCAAAATAAATGCAGCAGCCCTTGAAACTAAATTAAAAGCTCGAGGATACCCCAAAAAACTCCTCAGAGATACCCAAAAGAGAGCCAGGTTCACACCTAGAGAAGCACTTCTTACACCCAAAATCCAGGACATCCAACAGGACATCATGGCATGTGTCACCACTTTTGGCCCCAGCACGACTAAACTCAGAGGAGCCATTAGAAAGTTCTGGCCACTTATACAACTTAGCCTACCTCAGGAACCGCTGCCTAGAATGGCACTCAAAAGATCTAAAAACTTGAGAGACATACTCACGAATGCCAGACTGTTCAAAACAAGCACCAGATCTACTCTATGGAACTTGAGAGAAATCAATGGCCATCATCCATGTGGGAACTGCACAGCATGCAAACAGACGAAAAAAATGAATTCTTTTATGATTGGCAATAAGGAATGGAAACTCAAGCATTTTTCCAACTGCAAGACCTGCAACGTAATCTACATCATAGAATGCCCTTGCAAATTACGATATGTGGGCCAAACATCGAGACCAGTACAAAAAAGAATTGGGGAACATCGCTCAAGAATACGTTGCAAAACTGTGACGGCCCCACTAGTTCCACACTTTCTTGAAATGCAACATGGTCCAGACAGCTTTATCTGGTGGGTCGCGGATAAAGTAAACAATACCAGCAACATTGCCAACTCTTTGAATTTTAAAGAAAGCTGGTGGATGTATAAACTCCAATCCATTGCTTCAGGACTCAATGAAATAGAACCCCAGCGGCAAGTCTAATACCTGTCCTCGTTGACATGAGGGCCGTTGTTCTGCTCACTTTCTCCACTTGGTTTTGCGGCCACCTGGACATGGGGACGCTACCTCCAGTCCGTTCGCGCAGGCAACCAGCGTCCTATACGCATGCGTGCAATATAGCATTTGTTACCTCGGGGCATGCGCCGTACTCCTTAAGCGCATGCGCAGTCAACCAGCACCCGCTACACATGCGCAGGAAATTAGCTACTTCTGAGCAAGCGTCGCAGAGCACGGTGCACACAGCTTCACTCTGTGTCCCACCGTGCTCACGATCACACGCGAACGCCGCAGCTCACACGGTCCAGGTATTTTTACCTCTCCTTTGCCACTGTATCTTTCCAGGTGACTAGTGCTCTCCCCTCTACACCCGGGAGCTCTGGCGCCTGTGTTTTGCTTTCGCAACCTATGTGTCAGACCAAAGCTGATCCCGGCACTCTCTTCCTTGCAGATCTTAGCCGTCCCTGCTCACCGCTTGCCACAAGTTTCCCAAGCCGGCAATTTGGACCTTTTCCCAGTTTCACTGCTTGAGCATCGAGGCCACCTCTTTGTTACTCCAGGTAATTTCCATGATTATACCCCTATTTTCCAACAATTTGGCCCCATGCTATACCACAGGGGGCCCATTGATGCTAGAACCCAAAATTCTCGCATATTTGTTTTCCAGCTCTTCCGGGATAGAAACAGCTACTACTCTGTCCACCTGAGTTACCCACTGCATATAGCAATTTTAGCCATCTGGCCACCACCCAGGAATTCGTCCTGGTTAAGGTCAGTACTTGACCAACAATATGAGGCTACCAGAGTCTTTCTGTTTTAATCAGCGTGTCCTTTTTGTATGGATTTTATTAAACTCTATATGTGGAGTGTTCTTGTATACCATGTCCTGCCATTACATTAGGTGTGTTAACCATGGCACCCCTTCCTTTTCCACAGGGGTTTCCATTACCTTGGTTCCATGAAGAAGGCTGTGATCCACTGTCTAGCCGAAACGTCCTGGGACCATTCCCCCCCGGGGGGTATCAGGTCCCTGTTTTCCAATTTGTTTTGATTTATGTCAGTGACGTCGATCTATTTTGGTCACCCTCTAGCCTGGCTTTTGTCAGACCCATCCAAGGTTCTGTGTTAGAGCAACAAAAATGTTTTGTTGAGCTTGGTATCAATATGTTTTTGCTTTGTACATGTCTAAATATGTGAAGAAACAATATGTAATGAAAACATTATACAATGCAATGCTTGTACCATTCATAGGTCCAGGTAACTTTTGTTTGCTTTAAAATTGTACTGCATCCTATGTTTGGTTTATAAATGAATCCTTGACGGAGGAGAGTAAATAAAAAACACTCCCAGTCTTATACTAACTAAGTGTTTGTGGTATATATCCTTACTCCTTGGTACTTTCCCACTGTTCCTTTGTATTCATATCAATGAGTATTTTAACAAAGGAGTAGATATAGCAAATTTTATTTGCAGTCCAATCATCTGCAATTAGCTTTGACTACGTCAGCCAGGACCACCCCCCTTGTGTTTTCTCCAATTTAAACCTCCCACAAATACAGGATAGTAATTTCCCAGAAAGTTCACCTGTTGCAAGCCTCCACGGGCATTCGGCCGAAATGTCACATGGAAAACTCCAAGGGGTAAATACTTCTCTTTCTCATGGGAGCGTGAAAGACAACTTTTGGCTCTGAAATGTTATCGGGCAAAACAGTCGGTGAAACACTGCAGGCTAGCATAGACTAAAACAATATGTTTTTCTAGTGATTCAAAGAATGCAAACAGTATTCAGAGTCACATTACAATGCAGCCTTCACTGAGGTTTAAGGACAATGTCCATTGCTGCACCCAGAATGCATTTCAAACAGACTCCATGGGGGTCATTACAAGTACGGCGGTCTGGAAGTAAGGGTGCCGGTAGCAACATACTGGCACCCTTTCCGGACGCCGTACAACATCTGTACCTGCCGGCACCATTGGCCGCGGTAGGTCTGACCTGCCAGGTGCATTGGCCCCGGAAGGCTGTGCCATGGAAGCACTGTTACTAAAGGTGCCAGTGCTTCCGGGTCCCCATTCCCATGGAGTCCTATGGGGCTCCGTGGGAATGAGGACTAACACTTTCCGCCGCCTGGACTTGTAATGTCCCAATGGCGATGGGATCTAAGGCGGTGGGAAGGGTGTTACAGTCCGGCGGCAACCCTCTGGTAGAACCGGTGTGTTACAGCCAGACTTTTAATGACCCCCCATGTTTTAGTCAAAGATATAAAAAAACAAAAAATTGGGACACCAGGTTCAGTTAAACCCTGGTCATACCTGTAAAGCACCAATATATATATATATATATATATAGGAAAACTAAAGGACCGGGATTAGTGAGCTTCTATTAGGTGAAAGACAAGGTAGCACCAAATCATCTAATACATACTCACACAGAAATTAACAAAGCCAAATGATGATACAATGGGAGGTGAAAAGATTCAATTCACATCAAAGATATTACATTTTTAAAAGCATTACATTCCACCCTTGGTCATTTGACTTCCATAACTCAGTGGCACAAAAGTCTGCTTCTGAAACTGACAAAGCATTATAACTAAACTAGAAATTTACTGAAAACAACAAGAAGAAAGAATCAAAATCATAACAATTGGAGTGGCCACCAGGGGGCGCAGGCAAGATGGCTGCCTGATCTACACGCTCCCCGCAAGGCCCGGGGAAACTTGCGGCGTACAACGAGTTGAAGGAATGTGACCCCCTCCAGCCCGTGAGATTCAGCAGGGGGACCCCCCTGGGAGCCTAGGGAAGTTGGAGCGTCTCTCCGGGTTACCCCAGGTCAAGAGATACTTGAACGCAAGCTGAGGCGCTTCCCCTCCCCCACACGGCCCTGAACAGGTTCTGAGCCGGGGTCCGTGGTGCAGTTCGCCATCCCGCGGGAGGGGGAGCCGCGAGCTCCAGCGGTGCTGCGTCCCTGACTGTCGGCGGGGGCCTCGGACGCCCTGTGTGTGACCTGATCCCTGGCCAAAGGAGATCCGGCGGTGAAGTCCAGCCCCAAACCCCCCACCTCTGGAGTGCAGGAGAGACCCGCGGCTCTGTGGTGAGAGGCGGCAGGTGGGGATTCAGTGTATTGCAAGGACCTGCTCCGGGGGAGAGCGGGCGGCCATGTCCCTCCTCCCCCCTGCTTCTGCCAGCAGAGACACCCAACGGCCCAGGCCGACGCGGGAGCGCGCCCGGGCTCCCCTTCCCTCCCTCCTCCCCTCCGTTTCTCAGCCTCGCGGAGCGGGCCGTGGGGAGCCAGCGCCGCAGGTACACTGCTCCCATGGGGCCCCATTCTGGACGCCTTGCCTTGAAGGAGGCCTGCTGCCGGTCCCAGGAGGAGGCTGGGATACCACGGGCACTGCGGCCCGTGAGGAGACCACCCACCCAGCGGTCTCCCTGGTGGGCTAGGGCCGACGCTGGAGCGCGCCCAGGCCCCCCTCTCCCTCCCACATATACACCACAACGGGGACCACCTGAAGGACACACCATCACCAGTGGGCTACCGCTGGGCCCCGGCCATCCACCTTGAGGCTGCACCAGACGCCCCGGAGAATGGAACCCTGACCCCACCACCCGCTGGGGGGCGACCCCGCCTGCCTGCCCTCGAGGCTGACCCCAGGTGAGCACAAAGGAACAAGCTGGCCTAGCGGGCCCCCACCCGTCTCCGTGCACCCTCTGGGACCTCATAGACAGTTCGGTCCAACCCCGAATTGACAGTACAAGCGTCCCCTGCGGGTATCTCCTCCTCCTACCGTACTGGAGGGGCACCCTGAGGGGACACAGAGCATATTGGTCCCCGATTGGAGTTCCATGGAAGTCACCAGAACATCCCCTGGGTGCTGACTCACAATTAGCACAGCGAGGGGGGTCGACCAGAGGAGGAAGGAGTAGCGATTCCCACGGTGGGCCCCGGAGTGTGTCTCACAGCCTAAACAAAGGAGGGAAACTCCAAAGTTCAGCCCCCCACATAGCCACATAGAAGGATTTTGGCACTAAGAGGGAAGCAGTGGGCACGACAGGAGGCGGCAGGAACGCAAGAGGATTGGGGGTCTCATGAGCTGGAAAGAGACCCTCGCGAGATACCAGTTCACCCCGGGTCAGTCGGAGATGGAGACTGGTCGCCCCTCCGTGCCAACCCCAGACATGAATTCCATCCAGAATAACATCCAGACGATTCTGGAAGAAATCAGTCATGAGGACAGATATGGGTACAAAGCTGGCCGATCTTGCCGCCAAGGTCTCCACATTGGAAGATCGGATGGAGGGTGTGGAGAATAACCAGGCATCAACGGACCTACTCGAAACACAGATGGAAACAAGGTTTAGGGAGCTTCAGCGCCACAAGGAGGACCTCCGACTCAAGGTTGACAACATGGAAAATCGCAAAAGGAGAAACAACTTGAGGATTTTCGTCCTGGCGGAGTCAGAGAGGGAGACTCCAGTGGGCCTTGAGGGCGAAGTTCAGGATATTATCGGGATTGTCCTGGGGTCTGACTCCGGAGAGACGCTCCTGCTTGATAGGGTCCATCGAGCGGACGGGGGTGGAAGGGGCCCACGCTCGGTGTTGGCGAGGTTCCACTATTACAAGGACAAAGCCAGACTTTTGGATAGGGTGAAGACCCTGAGAGACATACAGTACACAAATTCCAGGGTGACAATTTACCAAGACCTCTCAGCCCTTACACTCCAGATGAGCAAATAATGTGGGGTTATCACTAGATGGCTGCAGGAGAAGGGGGTCTGTTACCCCTGGGGTCACCCATTCTATCTAGCCTTTGAATGGCAGGGACAGAGATACCAGCTGGTTACGGAGGAGGACATTCGGAGAGCTGCTGAGGACCTGACGGGGGACCTCCCGGGAGCATCTGGAGAGCACGGCAGAGGTGACAAGGACCCCAGCCGGGCCCCTCGAGGGCCTGATCTCACCCAAGGGAAGCTTAAAGTAAAGGGCATGCGGATATTCCAGAAGACCAGACATCCCCCAGCGGACCGGGGTGGCCCCACATGAACACACTGGAAGCACCAAGTGTTCAATTGTTGACCTGAAGATATGCGCATAGCTCCCTGGGGGCCTTAGAGTCCTGAGGGAAAAATGCAGGTTGACTCACGTTCTCACTAGGATTGTTGGGTTTATTGTTTGAAGGTTTTTATTCAAAGTTGCAGAGTGGCCGGTGGCTAGGTACATGGGATGGCTCTGGATAACCAATCACCTTCCAGCAGATCTTGATGGTCCCATGGGAACACACCGGACGGGTCTAATGCTTAACCATTGTGTTAATAGTTGGTGCACATCACTCACTGGGGTCCCCTACGACCTGGGGGGAAGAAGTGCACGCTAGTCTATGTTCTCACCGTGGTTGGCGGGCTTTTTGTTCAGAGAATATGATTCAAATTTGTAGAGTTTAATGGTGAATGACTTGCTTAATGGTAAATGACATGGTCCCCCCGGTTTCATCTTTGGGAGGGGTGGTGGCCCTCAGACCCGCCCCGAGTGACATTTGCAGGGAGGACAGGGCCGCATTTCGCGGGCAAGGGGGACAGAACAGGGGATAGGGGCCCCCCTTTTTTGGGACCCTGAAGCTGGCTGAAAAGAGTAAATATTCTTGTTTGTTGGGGGTGGGGAACATCCCAAATGTTCACATTTCTCAGGGCCAGGGTAGCAACCCTGGTGGTTCGTTGCTAGTTCCAACCCTAGTTGGGGTGACGGCGATGAAAATCTTATAAAATGGGTAAGGATAATAGGGGGGGGTTGGGTTAGGGGCAATGGGAACATCACGTCATGGATTATTTACGGGTTGCATGTAGGGATCGACCAGGGGAGACACACTGGAATCTTCATGGCTTTGGGTAAGACGATCATGGTTGAAAGTCAGATTGGTACGCTCAACGTCAAGGGCCTGAACTCGCAGAACAAGCGCTCCCTCACAAGCAACATGTTTCGCAAACAAAAGCTGCAAGTCCTCTTCTTGCAGGAAACACACTATAGGAGGGGGGCAGAGTCGGCAATCAAAGGGAGGGAGATAGGCGGGAACTTTTGGGCCTCGCACAAATCCTCTAAAAAAGAGGGGTTTGGCATCCTCCTTGGAAAGTCGATGCATCTCACTGAGGTAGAGACTAAAAAGGGCTTTGGGGCCGATTTCTACGAATCAAGGGATTCTACCGGGGAATGCGGATCACATTGGCCACCCTATATGCACCCAAAGTAGGCCAGATCAAATTCATCCGCAGGGTTCTGGAAGTCCTGGACGAATGGGCGGAGGGGGCAATGATCCTGGGCGGGGATTTCAACTTGATTATGGATCCCCGATTGGACTGGTGGTCGGCAAAGGGGGCCAGGGCTAGGGAACCCACGAAGGACAACCTCACCTTTCTGGATCTCCTACAGGACCACTATTGGGTAGACGTCTGGCGTAAGTTTCACCAAACCCCTGGGAGATACACATTCTTCTCCCCCCCACACCAAACATACACAATAATTGATCTACTACTAGTCTCAGAGGAGGGAGGTGGGGAGATTAAAAGTCCATCAGTCGAATCGGTCACATGGTCAGATCATGAACTCCTGGTGATGGACTGGAGGCTCCAGAGTGCCCCAGGTCTAGTAGGTGGCGGTGCAACGACACCCTCCTGAGAGATCAGGTCTTTAAGGAATTCCTGCGGGAAGAAATGGAGGCCTACTTCGTGACGAATGACACGGGTGAGACACCAATGGTCGCAGTTTGGGAGGCGGCAAAGGCCACGTTCCGGGGCCTCCTCATTGCCGAAGGTGCTAGGAGAAAAAGGGAGAGGGCGCTGATCGAGACCAAACTCCGGGGGGAACTACGCAACATGAGAATCCAGCTCACAAAGGGGGACGTAGACCGGGAAACACTCTTAAGTGCAATGAGGGATAAATGGCAAGCCCTACATACAGTTTTAATTGGTGAAGTAGTTAAGAAAATGAGATACACCAAGCATAGATACTACGAGAATGGATACAAGGTCAGGACCCTGCTGGCACATAGACTGAGGGGTAACAGAGTGGATAGACGGGTTGAAGGCATCAGGGATGAGGCAGGTAACATCCAAATTAAAACGGAACATATAGTGGAGTCTTTTGCAGGGTTTTATAAGGAACTTTATGCGAAACAGGAGGGCGTCTCTAAGGAGGCAGTTTAAAAATATCTTGAGGACCACCCCATGCCCAAGCTTACAGAGCCTGAGCATGAGTCCTTAGAAAGGGACGTATCAGAGGAGGAGGTGGAGGGGGCTATCAAGCGACTCAAGGTAGGCAAGGTCCCGGGGGGGATGGTTTCACGGCCGACTTCTTCAAACAGTACCAATCAGTCTTAATACAACCATTGGCCAAGTTATTTAACCAAAATAGGTCCTTTGACACCATTCCACCGACCTTCCTGCAAGCCATGATTACGGTGAAACCGAAGCTTGGTAAGGACCCGATGGAGTGTGGCTCCTACAGACCCATCTCACTTTTGAACGTCGACGCAAAGATTTTTGCTAGGATCTTGGCCACGCGTCTCAAAGTGCTTAGCCCGGCTGGTCCACCCGGATCAGGTAGGCTTTGTGCTCAACAGGCAGGAGGCAGATAGTATGCGTAAAACCATTCACATACTTAGCTCAAGGTCGGTTAAAACGGAAGGTGCTCTTCTCCTGTCCTTGGACGCGGAGAAGGCGTTTGATAGGGTGGGGTGGCCATTCATGGAGGGGGTTCTCTCTTCTCTGGGGATGGGCCCGAAATGGCGTGGTTGGATTTCTGCCCTTTACTTGGGCCCCTCAGCAAGGGTGGTGGTCAATGGTGGTGAGTCAGCAGTGTTCCCCCTTGAGAGGGGCACGAGGCAGGGATGCCCCCTACCCCCCTTATATATGTATTAGTGATGGAGCCATGGGCCGTTGCCATCTGGGCGAACGAAAATATTAAAGGGGTTAAGATGGGGGAAATGAATTGTAAGATGAGCTTATTCACAGACGCCGTGCTGCTTTACCTCACCAATCCATCCCAATCAATCCCTGAGGTATTAAGTAGCTTGGAGCGATATGGGACCCTTGCAGGTTACAAGGTGAACCTGAGGAAGATGGTGGCGTTTGTGGCAGGGCAGCTCAGTGCGACCGAGAGGCAATATGTTGCGGACCTCCCATTCTGTACGCAAGTGGAGGGTTTCTGTCATTTGGGAGTTTCGGCTCCCACAGAACCTGGCTGACCTTTTTGCCGCTAACTATTCGTCCTTGTCGTCGACGATTAGGTGTGACATCGAACGATGGGCAAAATCTGGCCTGTCGTGGATGGCTCGCCTTAACTCAATCAAAATGGTGATTCTCCCCAAATTTTTGTATTTGTTCCAGATACTACCGACCTTGGTACCTAGACCCTTCCTCCTCGAAGTTAGACGGGCTCTTCTGCGCTACCTCTGGGCAGGTAAATCCCACATAATTTCCTATGATGTCCTAACAAGACCCAAGGATGAGGGGGGGTTAACTTCCCAAATATGGAGACATACTATAAAGCTTCCCAATTGCGAATCCTGGTAGACCACTTTGTGATGGGCCCCAAGAAACAGTGGGTAACAATGGACAATGTACTCTTTGCCCCGGTTACGCTTGATGAATGGTTGTGGGTTCCTAAAACACGTATCCCAAGGCGGATCTTGAACCACCCGGTCCTGGGGGTATTATGGACCATATGGAAGGAGGGGGGTTACCTTAGATGGCTCACAACGTGGCCCTCACCCCTGAGCTGTATCTGGGCTCTGCCACTCATGGATGGGATCGATGAGCCCCTGGCCTTCCAGCAGTGGTACGAGGCGGGTCTGGCCAGAGCGGGACAGCTGTGGACAGATGGAGTGTTCATTTCCCTGGGTGATTTGAAGGAGCCCTGGGTCTGGGGGGCCTCTCTCCTTTCCGATATCTCCAGCTGAAAGGGGTCCTAACGGAAAATAAATGGGGGATACACTTAGGAGGGACCTAACAGATTTTGAAAAATTCTTGATCACATACAAGGGAATCAGAGGAGTGATCTCCAGGCTATACGCCCTTTTGCTGTTGTCCACCCCACGGGATCCCCCCGCCCAGGTGCAATGGGCTAGGGACCTAGGTGTTCCCATCACCAACAAAAGATGGACCAAAATGTGCAGGCAAGCCAATGGCTCAACAGCGGCTCTTCAATACCGCCATCAGGCCCTGAAATTAATTCATAGATGGCATTACCCTCCACAAAGGCTTGCTAAGATGTGTAAAGGATACGACCTGCACTGTTGGAAATGCCATACTGGAAGAGGCGATTATGTACATATGTGGTGGAAGTGCCATGTGGCGCAGACTTACTGGAGTGAGGTCCTGTCCTGGATAAAGTAAGTTGACGGGATCGAAAGGACCCTATCCCCCTGGTTGTTGTTGTTTGGCATTGGGGAGGGGGGAGGCCCGAAGGTTACCCGTGACCACATGTTACAGGTCATGTTGATGGCCGCAAGAAGTTGTTGGGTGCAGAAAAGGAAGCCCCCCCACCCCCTGGGGAAAGAGAGTGGGTCACCAAACTCCGGGCCATATACGACATGGAGTTCCTGACTGACCTAGTTGACGAATCCAAAACCAACATTGAGGGTTTATGGCTCCCTTTCTTTGATAAATATGGGAGAACTGGTTGAGGTTGAGGACATATCCACGAACGGTACACTGGACTTGAAATTGGACCTGAGGCCCGCTGCCCGGTGGAGCTGTGGGGCCAGAGAGTGGGCCTGGCGTCTTGAGCGCTTGCATGATGTCTAGCATGTGTTTGTGTAGTACCTGGAGACAATGTGTTGAACCTTGGTCGGATTTGTAATATTCTTCATCCATGACGGGTTGAGGGTGGGAGGAGGGAAGGGTGGGGGGAGGAGGGCAAGGGAAGAAACGGTTGTGATCGTTTTTTCAGATTATTATTGTGGTTATATTCTTGTTGGACCAACGTCATTACCTAAAATGTCAATAAAATCTAATTTTCCAAAAAACAAATCATAACAATTATACAAATGCAAGCAAAAGCATAAAGCAAGGTTTCTCCAATATTTGGAATCAAGAAGAACAACCAGTCCCACCAATTCCCAGTATGGAAAGATGTTACTTGCTGTAGTGAAACAGCTCCCAACTTTCTTAGGTTGACTTGCTAGGTTTATTATTATCATTACAAGCAGTCAATCAATAAGTTACATATAGGACAATAAAACACTGGCAGCCCATAACCCAGGCCTCTGGCTGAACAACTGACCAGGTTAGAACATTTTCCCATGCATTCCATCACGCAGGCATAAACACTCCACATGACATCACAACATTCCTTCTGCAAAGCCAAGCCATACACAACACATCTCCTCCCTTTACATTGCACATCACACACAGCAAAGCATTACACAACACATCTCCCCTCTTCCGACAACAGCGCAAGACATTACACAACACATCTCCACACACACCAACATAAACCATTCACACCGACTCGCATCATCAGGGCTGGCACACAACGTGTGCTCTGACACTCTTATCACTCACCTCATACCCGATGCACTGGCCAGGCACACCAGGTCCAACAACTAATTTCACTGTCACACTCCAGACCCTGATGAGGGTGAAAAGAGTCATGGAAGCGCACACAGTACAGCTAAAAACAGCTGCATGTGCACAGAGAAAGAAAAAAAAATATTTGTGGTAAGTAAACCACACAGTCGGGGTAATGTTTGACCATGCAATGCCTAATCCCACAGACATGCCCATACCAAAGCCGGGGGCGCTACCACCCGTACTCACATACCCCTACACCTGCTGGGGGCGCTACCACCCAGATACCAAACCAATCACCTTGCATGACTGACCTCAGTCACACCCCAACAATTGGTGGTGCTACCACCTCTCGCAGCCGTACGAGAGATAACCATGCATAACCTCATTATAGTCACGCCCCGACATAACTGGTGGCGCTACCACCAAAAACACACGTACACTTTTTAACCATGCGTGACTCATCACAATCACGCCCATACCAAACTGGAGGCGCTACCCCCAGATACCATACTACGTGGCACTACCTCTCAGATACCCTTGTGGCATACCCATCCACATCCACACTGAATGTTAGGCTGAAGGCGCTACCCCCAGCAACCACATTGAGAGGTAAGACATGCTGACCTGGCACTCACACCATCAGCAACCATACTTATACATTTCATATAACCTTCACCCAAAACTAAAAACATGGGAGGTGCTACCCCCTCAATCACTAGACAACCATATCAACACCCATACAAGGGATAATTGAAGGCGCTACCTCCAAAATGACTAAACTGCCCGGACCTATACAGATGTTTCATACTGTAAACCATATATCACATAACACAATATGCAGTTCACATTGCATTGTTCTATACATTTGAATTGATGCATTTCTTAAGACACTATATATCATGAAGTCCAAACCAAGTCCACACCTAAAGATCCATGTCGCAATTTAGCAACTTAAATGCTGAAAATCCTCAAAAAGTTACATCTAGTCTCTAAAACATTAGATGTCATGAACCCGACCCAAATCCAATCCTAAAAGTCCATGTTGTCAAATAAAAGTCCATGTAGTCATGGGACAACATAAATTCTGAAAGAAGTTAAAAACTAAACATTCAGGAAAACCCTGACTTCCATACTAGTTTTGGACCATAACATACACTTTACTCCATACTAAAAGTCCATGTTGCTTGCTGCGACCCTAAACTGCAAATCCTAAAGAGTGTTAAATCTAAAACACACTCATCACATCCAAACCATACCCATCCATACTTAAAAAGAAAACACCAGATACCAGCCTGCAATCCATCTATGTGCATCCAAGTAAATGAAACACAGATAAGCACATAAGCAAAATACGCACTAGGATGCTCCACATAGTACATTTTCCTTCAATCCATAGAGCAAGCAACTTCAACCATTTTGACCAAGTCCATAACTCCATAGCTTAAAGCATACGTAGTTTTACCCAAATCCAGGCTCCATGGATCTGTCCCACGCCGTACCATGTCCAAACACCTCCATCGTGCAGATGTGTCCATAATGTTGCCAAACTGCGCAGCTTTTACCAACCTCCCTTACGTATTCTGATCCCCTGCATTAGTACTCATTGCAGGTTTGTCCAACCACTCTAATCCTTTGACCACCAGACCTTCTATGTACCACTGTCTTCCCTTATGGGACCCAGCTCAAACTCTCCAATGTACAGATGGGACAGTTTCCCGTAGTTGTATGTGCAGTAATGACATGCACATAAGCCCAGCTATGATGTTAGACAGTGCACATAACCGCAGCAGTAGTTTTTAGTGCACATAACCACAGCAGTTATTCTCCAGACCATCAGACTCTTCTCTACTGCACATGAGACTCGCTTCACCTGCCATGCAATTCATGCCCAGCATCCAAGCGCTATGCATCTTCCATTAATTGGTGCCCCAAAACTGGGAAGATGACTCCATAAAGATGTCCCTGGATCATCATAATCTGGCTAATAACCAATCCGTTGTTCCCTCTCCTGCTTATGGGACCCAGCTCTGCAGCTCTCCTGCTGATGGAAACAACTCCCCTTTCTTCATCTTAAGAGTTGGCTTCCCTTTTTCAGCCCTGCAGTACCTTGCCACCCTGGGTGATGGGCCTTACTTCATTTGGGGGCAGTGTTGTCCTATTCTTCCTTCCTGCACCCCCCGCAGCAGGGCACCAGCTTTACATCTGTTTCACGCGTAGATTCTTCTTTTAAAAGACCAACTCGTCGCCATTGTAGTGAAGTAGCTCCCAGCTTTCTTAGGTTCACTTGCTAGGTTTATTATTATCATTACAAGCAGTTAATCAATAAGTTACATATAGGACAATAAAACACTGGCAGCCCATCACCCAGGCCTCTGGCTGAACAACTGACCAGGTTAGAACATTTGCCCACGCATTCCATCACGCAGGCATAAACACTCCACATGACATCACAACATTCCTTCTGCAAAGCCAAGCCATACACAACACTTGCTTTATCAAATCCTTCAAATTCAGAATGTGGTTTTGCACAGACTTGGAATGGTCACTCAAATTGAAACAACAAATTCCTTCAAATGCATTACAACCTAAATTATGTTTCAATAACAAATAATCAATAGCAGCTTTATTCAGCAAAACTACTTTTCTAATAGCTTTGCTATTTAGAAGCAATTCTTCTAAGGCTTGAGAGGTATAATTTATCCCCTTCACTACTAAACATGCTAACTTAATCAAAGATATATAGCCCCCAGCAGCTCATCCCCAAAATTCCACTAATGAATATGCAAGAGCTAGAACTTCAGATTCCGAAAATAAATGCACACTTGAATCACAGTCTGGGGTTAACCCTATACATTCAACATGGTATTATCAACGTTGGTGCAGGTGCTTGGAGTATGTGAACACAATTGCTCTTTAAACACAGTCCAGTTAATTTCTTTGGTCATATTCAATTGTTGACATTTGCCAACCTCTTCTGGGGAAAGGTCATGGAATAGCAACCATTTTCTTGGCAAAATTTAAAGTACTCATAATCAGAAAACGATTGTCGTAAGTCGTTGTCCTCTACTAAAGAGTTGTTATGAATGATTCCAAAGATTTGTCTCAAAGTTGAAGCAGTTGTTGGCACCACTCCGAGACATATTGTCAGTAGAACCATAGCATTATGCACATCAGTTAAACAAAAATAAGTGATATTTAGAACTTTCTGTGCAAGGTAAATCCATATGCTCTCCATTTGGGCAGCTTGTACTTGGTTTATCCTCAATGCTTTGCAAATCTGTTTCTTTGTGTCTGCTGGGGCTGGTATGTGTCACAATCCTACCCCCTGTGACCCTGCACCGCAAGATGCACTAATTCAGAGACTCTGTTTATGGTATACTTGCAAAGTTAAAACCTGTAAACTGCTGCTTCATTCATTTACTTGTTTTACCGCTGCAGTACTCTTACGTCCTGTCCCCTTTCCTCCATTCTGCATGGGGCGTCCCTTCCAAGGGACGGGAGACAGAACCTTTTTCACCAGAAAAAAACTTCTTTCCCTTTAAATTTAGAGGCACAAGGGGGTGCAGCCCTGGGAGCACTGACTCCGCCCTCCGGCGCCACACCTCAGTCTCCTTTTCCGCATCGACGGGAACTGGCCGAATTCACCAGGGCTCCTGGGTTTGGCTTCTGCCATGTAATTCCACGCCGGATACTTCTTATCTTTGTCTTTTTTATCATTCAGGTACTCAGTCATCAGGCGTCACGCTCCTCCCCGGCGCATGTCGACTTCCACAGGGTTCAGCAGGTGTCCATCCTGCAACGGACTCATCCCAACGGCAGACCCCCATGCCCTCTGTCTACAGTGCCTTGGTCTAGACCACGGTTGGCAAGCTTGTACAGCGTGCAACGCCCTGTCATCGAGGTCGCTGAAGAACAGACTAGCCAGGTGGAGGGTGCTCTTCCAGAAGTCACCTCCAGAGGACCTCAAGAACTTTGTGAAACATTGATCCAGGCCCAAGGTAGAGCCTCTATTTTGTATCGCACCCTGCAAGGGAGACCCCTCCCCAAGGACTCACCCGCGTGGGAGGGACCGCTCAGGTCCTTGTACCAGCACATGCACCGAGGCTGCTCCAGCTACCGGCCTACAGGCTGAGGGATCCCCGGATCCTCCCGGTGACAGTGTTGAGGGACCGGAAGGTTCTTTTACCGGGTCTTCTCCCGAGGGGCTCTGCCCTTATACCAGCATTATGTCCGAGGGGCCACGCCGTAGTACCGGCAATATGTCTGAGGGGGCGCATAAACGCAGCTCTACCGGCCCTGGGCCGAGGGTGTCACACCTACCGGGTCTAGGGGGGAGGAGCAGGGTAGACATCGCAATCCACACTCAAGAGTCTTGGAGGAGGTTGGGCACAGCGAGCCGAGCAACACGACGCAGGTACGTGGCAGGCAGCTCAACAAAATGGCCGCCACACCAGACATCGTTACCCGTCCAGCGTCATTCCAGGAGTTCGGCAAGGAACTAGTGTCAAGGTGGGACTTGCCTCAACCAGGTACGTGGCCTACAGCCTATACTTCATTGCACAGGGCAGGTTCCATATGGACAGGGTATGCAGCGGCTCCAGCAGCCTCCCTCTATCCTGTCTGTATCCCCTACCACGCCTCCAGCCTGTGAAGATAGGTTCTTTGAGAGATTCCTCGGGCTCATGAAGTCCCCTTGGAAGGGGGTTATCCTCAGGGATGCCATCTGCTCCCTCCAATGCTTCCGGCACCACAGGCTCCTCCGCCGGAACCCACCCGATTCCTCAGGCCGGTTCCGTACCAGCCTCCTCCACAGCCTCCGGTTCTGGTCACCGTACCGCAGCCTCTGGCTCCCGCTACTCTCCCACCTACGCAGGATCCTCCTGACCCACAGGATATGGATAAGGAGGAGGAACCTGACACGTCCTTGTCAGCCAAGGCCTTCCACGAACATCTGGCGGGGCTGGCAGAGTATCTGGGCCTACCTCAACCAGCGGTTGAGCAACCGGCAGAGGGGGTGCTCGCTGTGGTCCTCACGCGTCGCCCCTCTGCCAAAACAGGAATTCCACTACAGACTGATGTAGTCTCCCTGGCCAAAAAGGGTTGGCTCAAGCCCCACTCTGTCCAGCCAGTCAGTCGACGCCTGGACACGAAGTAGAGGCAGATGGAAGGGGATATACTCTTGCTATCGGGCCATCCTCAGCCACACTCCTCTCTGATCGCTGCGGCATCACCATACTCCAAGCCTCAGTTGTCCGCAGCCGCCTCCTCGGTGAACCTGCTAGGCAAGGAGATGATCTTGGAGGCGTATGGGAAGAAGCTGTATTCCAACGCGTCCTTGCATCTTCGTCAGGCCAACGCTGATGCCATGTTGGCTACCGCTAACCAAAGGTTATGGTGGGAAATTGCAGACTTCCTCCCGGAACTCCCTACGCAGAGCCAATCACGTTTCAAGGCGGGACTGGGTGAGGCCAAGCTGGTGGCGCAGGACCTCATGGAATCCACCGTGGCCCATATTGACACTTCTGGCCGTGCCATCTGTATCGCCATGGATATGAGAAGGACAACTGGCTCTGTGCAACGAAATTCAACCCGAATGTCCAGGAACGCATATTAGACCTACTGTTCGAGGGGGGACCACTTCCACTCCAGCACGGACGAGGAGCTGGACAAAAAGAAAAACAGCTTGCAAACAGCCAAGTCTTTATCCATCTTGACAAAGACCACGCCCAAATCTTAGAAAACCCAGTCACAGCAGCGCTCCGACAAGGGGCGTACATACGGAGGGTTCTGCAGCTTCCAGGAACGGAGATCCAGGCAGTCAGACCGCTCGCCGACTCCAAATCGGCGCAAGCAACAAAAGGGGGGGGGAGTAAAGGCTTTTTCTCCCCCTCCCCCGCGACAGACTTCAAGGGAAAGAAGATATGACATGCCCCTCCAGGTCCATGTGTCTGCAGTGGGGGGCAGGCTTGCTCTCCATGCACATGTCTGGTGCCAGAATTTCACGGACCCCTGGATCCTCTCCGTAGTATTCATGGGGTACCACCTACCCATCCCAGCCTCTCCTCCTTCTTCCCCTCCACTCCATCAAGTTGGGACAGCATCTATTCTGGAGGAGATCCGGTCATTCGTAGAGAGCCAGGCTGTGGAGGAAGTTCCAGCCTCCCAGCAAGACTTGGGCTTTTACTCCAGGATTTTCACCATTCAGAAAAAGAACCAGGCGGGCCTGAGAGTTGTGATGGACCTTTCTACCCTCAACCTCTCCTTACCTCTACAAAAATTCAAGATAGTTACGCCAGCTTTTATAGCAGAGACATTGTCCAAGGGAGACTAGATGTGCTCCCTGGATCTGAAGAACGTGTACCTAAACGTCCCGATTTGGCAACCCCATCATTCTTTCCTACGGTTAAGGATCATAGGCTACCATTTCCAATACAAGGTCCTTCCTTTTGGCCTCAACCCAGTCCCCAGGGTCACCAAACTCACGAATACTGTGGCTGCCCTCCTCAGAGCGCAGGGCCTCCACATCTACCCATATCTCGACGACTGGCTCGTCAGGGCTACATCTCTGGAAGTGGTGCTCCACTCTTCCCATGCCCTTATGAACACACTGCATGATCTGGGCTTTTCACTCATTCTCAAGAAGTCGCAGCTGCAGCCCACGCAGACTCTGACATTCTTGGGCCTCATCTGGGACATGTGCACCGAGAAGGTGTTTCCGTCGGAGGGCAATATCTCGGCCATCGAGAGGGGCACTGCCCACTTCCTCAGCAGAGAGGTGACCTCGGCATGGTGGTACCCGCATCTTCTGGGTCTCTTGGCAGCAGTCCTATTAGCCGTCCCACACACGAGACTGAGGATGAGGAGGATTCAGCTGCACTTTCCGGCCTCATGGAACCAGGAGCGGGGCTCTCAATCCGAGATGATCAACGTTCCTCCATCTCTCCGCCCGGACCTCACATGGTGGACCAGGGACTGCATCCTACGGACAGGCAAGCCCTTCCGGCCTCCCACCCTGCAGGTCACCATCACCACAGACTCCTCGCTCGAGGGCTGGGGAGCCACCCTGGACGATCTCTCGGTTCATGGCACCTGGACTCGACAGGAGCAGGAATACCACATCAATTTATTGGAGCTGATCGCCATCTAGCTAGAGCTCAGAGCATTCCTTCCACTTCTCAGGGGCAAGGTTGTCCTCATCCAGACAGACAACTCGACCAGCATATACTATGTCAACAAGCACGGAGGCACCAGATCCCCTCCTCTGTGCATACTGGCAATCAGCATGTGGGAGTGGGCCCTGGAAAACGACATCTACCTCATGGCAGTCCACCTTTCGGGGGAACCCAATCTGGATGCGGACAGGCTCAGCAGGTTGGGAGCGGACAATTACAAGTGGCAGCTAAACAACCTGATTATTCAGGAGATCTTCAACTGATGGGGTCTCCCCCAGGTGGATCACTTTGCCACCTGGCACAACAAGAAGTGCCCTCAGTTCGTCGCCTGGCAGGGACAGGGCCCCGGCTCCCTGGGCGACACATTTAGGATTCAGTGGAACTGCATGACAGCATACGCCTTCCCGCCCACTCCACTGATTCACAGAGTGATTTGCAAGATCAAGGAGTCTCGCCAGCTGAACATCATTCAAATAGCTCCATGGTGGCTGGCCACGCCATGGTCCTCGGAGCTGCTCAGTCTCTCGGAGATACCACCTATTCACCTTGCGACAGGCCCATCACATCTTCTGGCGCAGCAGGGGGACAGGGTCATCCACCCCGCACCACAGAAACTAGCCCTCACACTGTGGTTCTTGAGCAGGTAACGCTAAGGCACCTCAGCCTCTTCCAGGCTAATCTGGAAATCATACAGGGCGCAAGGAGCAAGGCTACCAGGGGCCAGTATAAAAGTAAATGGACAAGGTTCTGCGACTGGGAAGACTCCAAGGAAATCGACCCCCTTGCATGTACTTTCAACGACGTGCTCTCCTTCTCGGTGCACCTCACCCACTCTGGCGTGCAGGTGGACACCTGCCGCACTTACCTCGCAGCCATCGGGGCTTACAGGAATTCAGAGGAGGGGTATTCTCTTCCTCCAATCCGATTGTCAAGAAACATTTGATGGGGCTCGCAAGGCTCTACCCGCCCATCAGGAGGCCACACCCCTTGTGGGACCTGAACATAGTCTTGGGCGCCCTGGTGCACAAACCATTTGAGCCAATGGCATCCGCTGACATCAGGCTGGTGACCATTAAGACAGCCTTACTAGTCGGCTCACCTCGGCTCGCAGAGTCAGCGAAATCCAGGCGCTGGTCGCCTCAGAACCATATACTATCTTTCACAGGGACAAAGTAGTCCTGCTGACACACCCAGCATTTCTGCCTAAGGTGCCGTCTTCTTTCCATTTGAACGAGGAAATAGTCTTTCCTACATTTTTTACCGACCATAAGGACGAGGCACAGAGGGTTCTGCACTGCCTGGATGTCAGGCGGGCCCTGAAATTCTACCTTGACAGGACCAAGGGCTTCCGCTAATCAAACACCCTCTTTGTCATTTTTGGAGGTGCAAGATCAGGCTATCAGGCCTCCAAGGCCTCCATATCCCGCTGGATGGTCTCGGCCATCAGAGAAGCATACGAGGGCTAGCACAAGCCGCTTCCGGCGAACATGCACACCCACGCAGTCAGGGTCAAGGCAACGGCCATCGCATTCCAGCGCCATGTCCCTTGGCAAGTCATAAGCAGGGTGGCCACTTGGGCCACTCCCTCGGCTTTCTGCAAGCATTACTGTTTGGATGCCGGCTCTAGATTGGATGCAGCTTTCAGACACGCGGTTCTCAGGAACCTATTTGCTTAAGGAGGGTATCCTCTCTACCCTGGGGCTACATTCAGTTGTAATCGCCCATACAGTATGGCGGAAAGGGACGGGACGTAAGAGTAATTATAAGTTACTCCCCGTAGTGACCGTACTAACGTACTCTTAGTCGATAGTCCCTTTCCTCCATACATCTCACCATCCTCCCCCCTAATGATACTGGTGTCATTAGGCAATGTTAAATCTATTGTCGACGTGTCAATGGGGACTGAGGTGTGGCACCGGAGAGTGGATTCAGAGCAGTGCATGCTCCCAGGGCCGTACCCCTGCGCGCCTCTAAGTTTAAAGGGAAGAAGGTTTTTTCTGGTGAAAAAGGTTCCATCTCCCGTCCCTTGGAAGGGACGCCCCATGCAGTATGGAGGAAAGGGGACTATGGACTAAGAGTACGTTAATCACTACGGTGAGTAACTTATAATTTTTGGACCATTCTAATTTCATGTTACATTCCGAGTTTTGGGTTAAACTAGCAGATGCATTCTGGTACATGTATGCTGTCCAAAAGGCAGACGGCTGGAGGAGGCATACTAAGTACATTTGTTTGCAGCAAGCTAGTAAGAGCTGGAGAGGCCCTGATTGCATTCACCTGTACCAAGCTACTGCAGGCTAGGCTGCAGAGAGTTGGAGAACCTTTCATTACAAACCACTTCTGCACGCTACTGAACACAGCTGCCTTAGACTGCAATCAGCAACACCATGTTGGCATGTTTGCTGGGAGGGTAATTTATAAGCTCACTTTGAACAGTAGCAGTTGTCAGTCAACTGATTCCTCTGGGAGTTCGTACTTGTGCTCCTGTGACCAGTATTTGAACCTTTCCTGAATATCCTGATTTTGGCTTTTGAATCCTGTTTGCTGTTTCTGCCTTGCAGCACCCTTTCCAGTCTGCTTTTGCAGTCTGCCTGTTATTGAACCTTTCCTTGATTTCCAGCTTTAGACTTCTGAACCCGTGTCATGTTTGCTGTTAAAGACCTTCAGTACTTTACTTATATCTTTTCTGACTTTCTATAAACACCCTGTTTGCTGCAAGTATTTCTGCTTCACAGACTTGTCCTGTTTTTGCCTACCCTTTCTCTCTTTCTGTCTGCAATCCCAGTCTTTTGAGGATTTCCTGTTTGTTCCTTGCCTGCGATATTACCCGACATCAGTCCAAAGTTCTAGTGCCTGTTCTTCAGTACTCTGAGTTTCCTGAATCCCTCGTATTCGCTGTGTTGGCAGTGACCTATCTTGCATGAGTCCTTTGCCTTATGTATTCTGATATTCTAGTCTCTGCTTTGTACTTTGTTTCCCTATCCTTTTCTCTACCTGGTTGTTTCTTTCAATGCTACTTTCTACCTGTATTACATCTTGGTCCACTGTTGTGCCTCTGCTTTGAATCCTTTTACAGTGTGACCCCTGGCTTGGTCTATGTTCAGATCAGATAAGGGAAAGACTTCTGTTGCCTTCCCCTAGTCCATTGAAGTCTTACCTGCCTCAGTATATGGGCTCCAGTGTTACCCTTGCACTGAGTACAACAGTCTCTTCGGCATGCATAACTCATGACGCCGCTGTATGGCCGTTGTAAAGAGTAATCTGTTGGTACCGATCCCAAGGGCTTTCCCTAATTCCTGCAGACCCCTTATCATATTCCAGTACACCCTTTATTCTGATCTATCTGTGTTGCCCAGTATATTTGCTTGTCTTTGCCTTCTCTTAGACTCTGTACTTACCGCCAGCTCCTGCCCCTTCAGTTCCTGTGAATACCTGTCTCAACTCAGTTCAGCTTGGTAGGTACCCTGTTCCTGTTACATGCTAGCATTGCCTCAAGAATCTCCCCGAATCTACTGTGCGATATAGCTTTTGCCCTGTGCTCTATGTCCAGACGTGTGACCGTATGTCAATGTCGGCATCAAGCGACCTATGAACATCATTCTTGAACCTCGTCAGATTCAGATTGGTCGGCGGCGCAAATATTACATTTTGTTTCTGCAGTGTATCATTTGACTCTTCCAAATGGAGTCCATTTAAACTTACAAGTACTCTAGCCTGGCTCTGTAAAGCAAACTCAGAAAAAACATATCACTGTTGATAATCATTCTCTTAAATAACATTTGTCAGCTGGTCATAGTCCCATTTCTCCCTGCCAAGCTCCATTACTAGGACAACTTGGTCTCTGCCTGACGCTATGACATCTGCGGGTACAGGTGAGCCACTTGGTTTTTCTACCCACACCTTTGTACCTGCTACCATGCGGTCTGACGAGCCAAAACCATGGTCCCCATGAGTAGTTAACAACGTAGGGGGCTCTCCCTTTCTGATCATCGACAGTTTTACATGTTTGACAATCAATTGAGATATTCTATCTCCTGCATGGATAGGCAATATCCGATCTCCACTGTTCATTAAAATGACTTTTATTTCTCCTTGATAGTCATCATCTATCCCGCCTGCAATACTTGTATGCCCTTCAATGCTAATCCAGATCTAGGGGCAATCGATCCCATGTGTTTTGAGGGAATGTGTACTCCAATCCCAGTCTCAATGACTATTATACCTCTGGGTTCTAATCTGATTTCTTTATGAGCATGTAAGTCTACTCCTGCAGGTTCTACAGTTGCGTGGTATGGTGCTAAGGCACCTGGCATCATTTCCCAATAAACTAGAGTTTCTGTAGCTAAATTAGGTTGCATCTGCACAGTAGATGTTAACAGGCACTTTCACAGCATCAAATACACGATCACGCCAGCCTACCAAACTGCCATTACCTGATTTACACAATTGTTTTTTCAACAAACTATTCATCCTCTTAAAGCAACCCCTTGTGGATGATACGGTATATGGTAAAGTTACTCTATGTTATTCTCCTGACAGTATTCCTGAATCAAGTTGCCTTTGAAATGTGTGCCATTGTCACTCTGAACTTGCAAGGGCACGGCATAATGCAATATGATTTGATATAATAACTTAATGGTGTTCAATTGTGTGGCCCTTTCGCATGGTAACACTGTCAAATATCCTGAAAAGGTATCCACAATGGTACATGCGTATTGGCAACTTTTACTGATTGGCATAGGACCGATATAATCGATCTGCCAGATTTGACCCGGTAACTTACCTCTTTGCAAAGTGGCCTGGACAATATGAGGGATGGGTCTATGCTGTTGATGTTGACACACAGGACACTGCAAAATAATTGTTTTCATTACCTCTAAAGGGATATTAATCACTCAACTTTGTGCCTAACTGTAAGTAGCTTTTTCTCCCATCTGTCCACATTTCTTGTGAGCCCACTTGGCCAAACCCCCAAATTGCCCTCCTGAGCCTCCACGTCCATAGATGAAATCTTGGTGTGTTCATCTGCAACAGAATTAAACCAATGTTCTAATGAGTGAGTGGAGTCATCCACATGATACACTGCTACTTCACTTTCTGATAGCATTTGCCAGATATCTTGCCACATTTCCTTTCCCCACAATTCTTTTGAATGAATTTTCCACCCATTATTTTGCCATGTTGGCAGCCACACAGCTAGCCCATGGGCAACTACCACGATACTCTGTCAAAATGACACTGACCAGGAGTCTCTTGTTTCAAAGTTTGATATACTGCATAGAGTTCTGCAAACTGACTGCTCTTCCATTTCCCTGACGTTGCTAAGATCTCGTTTGTCTTGGGATTACATGACACTGTTTTCCAGTAGGGCTCAGTTTCTATGTAGCAAGCAGAGCCATCAGTAAACCAGGTATGCTCAGACTGCTCTACTGTCAGATCTCCTTAAGGTACTCCCCATTTCACTGGAGACTCGTGTACTTCGGTCACTTCCTGTGGTATGTAATCTATGGGTGGTATATTAGCCACTTGCTCATGTAATTTCGCAACCCCACCCTTTCCTGATTTGGCTTTGTCTTGAATCTACCATTTCCATTAGATTATACTTGCTTCTTGGGTAAAATCTATCCTGTGTGTTTTAGGAGAGCTTAGCACCCACTGCGTAATTGAGATTTCGGGTCTGATCAGTACAACATGAACCCCTATCAATTGTTCTGTATCAATGATAGTCCAATAGCATGCTAGCAATTGCTTTTCAAATGTAGTGTACTTATCACCTGCCTCAGGTAATTTGTGACTCCAAAATCCCAAAGGAACTCGCTTATTGTCTTGCTTCTGCCACAGACTCCAGTTCACATAGTTTTCTTGTACAGATACATTTAGCTCCACTTCTCCTGACTTCAAAGGCCATAAATCAAGTACACACTGCACTATGACCTTTGCCAAATCAAATGTTCTCTGCTGCTCCTCGCCCCACTCAAATTCATATTTCTTTCGTGTCACTTTGTAAAGTGGGGCCAAGATTTTCCCTAAATGTGGTATATGCTCCAAAATCCAAACAGCCCTATAAACCGCTGAGATTGTTTCTTGTTCACTGGGGTAGTAAATTCAAATATCTTTTGTCTGGCTTTTGGTACTATCTCTCGGTGCCCATTGTGCCATTGAATTCCCCAACATATCAGTCTCAGCTGGCCCTTGAATCTTGTTAGGGTTAATCTCCCAGCCTTCCTTCTTCAACCCATCAATGATTGCTTCCAATTGATTTTATACACTACGCTCATCCTTGCCCTGAATCCGAATATAATCAATGTAATGTAAGATTGGTATGTCAAAATGTTCTGCCACCAGCTGGTGGCAGAGGGTTGGACTATGCAAGTACCCCATAGGGAATCTTGTGAAGGTGTATGGACGCCCACCACAAGAAAATAAGAACTGCTCCTGGCACTCTTCAGCAATAGGCACAGAGAAAAGGGCATTTGCCAAATCTAGTACAGCGTACAATGTTCCCGCAAACCTCTGTATATTGTAAATCAAGGTAACAGTATCTGGCACTGCAGGAACCAAAGGGGGAGTGGATTTGTTTAACTCTGTATAGTGCACAGTCAATCTCCAGGTTCCATCCCCTTTTTTCACATGCCAGACCGGATTGTTCCAAGCAGTAGAGACTGGCCTTCATACACCTGCCTCTGCATATTCTTTAATAGTATCTGAAATGTCCTTATGTCCCCTGGGAATGTGGAATTGCTTCATTGACACACGCTTTGCGGCCAATGGCACATGCACCGGAGAGATCTTCAATTTGCCTACAATTGGTGTACAAGTGAATTAATTCACTCCAAACTGATAAGTTTGACCTCCTAGTCCTATAATCAACCCTTTTAAAATGTCAAACCTAATGATGTATTCAGGTATTGGGACAATCAATTCTTGATATTTCTGTTTTTTCTAATTGTCTATCTTCATTTCCACTCCTGTCTGTATTGCAGATGTCTCTTTTCTACCCAGCCCAGTAATGGTAAAGTGTCGACCTTTAAATCTTGAAGGATTTCCATGAATCAATGAGGCCTCTGCGCCAATGTCAATCAAAGCTCGGACCTATTGTGTGTACCCAGGCTTCCAAAATATCTTAACATTAACATGAGGTTGTCTGCCAACTTTTATGCGAGCTGACACTGCTGGGACTTGGCCATAATCCTATTCAAATTTAGAACAAGTGTATCCAGACTCAGCCTCTAACATTGCACTCATTGTTTTTCTTAAGTCAGCATATGTTGTCTGGTACTCTAGAATGGATCCACATGGACCCTTCTCACTGCTCCTCCTCAGGAGGCGCTGAAGGTGAACTGTCTCTTATGTGCTTTGACACCACCTGGCTCTTGACTTGTTTATAGCACTCTTTCCCAGCAAGCCCTCTCTTTTTGTATAACCCATACATCTCCCTGGTTTCAATACCGTCAATCTCTTCTCGTGGCACACCATCTTTCAACAATGCCAAAAACATGTCCTTTCTTGACACCCGGGAATCTCTGCTATCTTGTCTTCTGCTTTCTGTTCTCCTCTCACTGTACCTCTCTCTCTCTCTCTCTCTCTCTCAAGAGAGGTCTTTCCTCACCACCTTTGTCGCATTCACCCAGATCGGACTATTGCTGTATAGCATCCACTACTTCATCAGTTGGCTTGGCAGTCATACCCACCATACTCTTATATGCAGGTGGGGCACCCGACCGAATATTTCAATTTGACACTGACAGTGGCACCACTCCCATATGTACCGGTTCATCTACATGAACAGCTTCCTTCATAGCATGTTTGTTCTCTGATTTTTTGGAACGGCCTCCTTTAAAGTATTCCACTTTTTCTCTTCAGTGGGCCAATCTGTATTAATAGGATATTTGCGGTTACACCTCTGAGCTGCTAGGTGCAATAAAGACACCTGCCAAGTCTGCCCATTCGCATCGGCTGGAGGCCCAGCTCGCAATACCTCTTGTATATTGGTGTCAGTGGACAGAGTCAGAGAGCTTGGGGAATCTGTGAAATCTACTAATGAGTCCCGAGCACCCGCATCATACATGCGCGCCATCCAGGAGAGCAAGGGCCCCCATGACTATTGTCTTAATCAAGTAATAATCTCATTCCCTTCCTGCCATGTGTAATCTTCCAATGTGGTCAAATCCACACCACCACCACCTGGATTGTGTGGGTGCGGATCCGCTCTACATCTAGTCACTGGGTTAGCAGTAACAGTCTTCTCATCCTGTTTCAGTGTAGATTCTACCTTGACTTCAGGGCTAGAAGCTGAATCACTGGAACACCCTACGTCACGATCCCATAAATCTGGATTCCAATCTCCGTCATCAGTGCCAATCACCGCTGCCACTTTTTTGGTCAACACAGCCCCTACTCTCCCTATACTTATATTTGGCATCCCTGACAGCAGCCCTCTCAGCCACTTCTTGATACCTACAGGCCTCGTCATGCCAGACTGTCAACTGCAATTACTGCATCAAAGAAATGTTACTCTCTGCTGCTACCTCTTTCTCCAAACGTAATACATCTGCTTCTAATTCGACATTCCTCTGATGCAGTCTCTTGTAAGCATGCATGAGGGCCCAGCCCTGCCCCCCTAGCCTGGCAAATTAATTCCCCTTCTGCACTGGATCCTGATATTGTCATGAACTACAGAACACGTCCCTTTTGGACTTCCTGGTCTCTGTCACAACGGGGCGTGCACTCCATAATACTCTCAACATGTCGTCCTGCGTGAAACCCCTTTCTCGCTCCACGCACTGGACGTAACGTATTCTATTAATAGACCACGCCTTCCGCGGCTCCGCGCGTCTCAATGCTATTGCAAAGTAGCGATCCAATGTGTGTCCCGTAGCTCGCAGTATTGTTTCTGTGTACCTGTCTATCTACCCGTTCCTTGCCCCTTCCTTTCCTCCTATTTCCTGGACTCGTGTGCTAGTTGCACCTTTCCTAGTTCCCCGGATTCCTGGATCCGTGTCCCGGAAACTGAACGCACTCTGGAGTCGGAAGAGACTCGGGCAGCCTTGTTCAAAACCAGGTCCGTCCGCAAGAAGGCAGTGACCAAGGACTCCAGCAAAGAACAGACCCAGGTGAGAAGGGGGGAACTCCTTGACAGTTTGAGACGCCACCCGACCAAACTCGATAGCGACATGGAAGCCGCTGTTCAGGACCTGATGCGTCGCATGCAAGAACTATCAACCGAGGTCCAAAATCTAAAGGCGGAAAACGCTGCACTCAAACAATTGGTCCTATCCCGGGATTTGGCCACAAAAGAAAGCGTCTTGTTGGGCGGCATTGTTGACAAATACGATGGGTCGGCAAAAATTCGTGGATTCCTGGATTCATGTTTGGTCCACTTTACATTTAAGCCTTATTACTTTTCGACTCCCAGGGCTAAGGTGGGTTTCATAATTTCCCACCTTTCCGGGAATGCCTTAACCTGGGCTACACCCCTCGTTAACTCTGGCGATGCCCTGCTAGATGACTATGATGGGTTCATACAGGCCCTTAAAAACATGTTTGATCGCCCTGAGCAGGTCTATAGTGCCCAGGAACGTCTGTTAGACTTTCAGCAGGATTCCCAGGATATGCTCAGTTACGTGACCCGATTCAAACAATTGGCCAAGGAAGCTGATTGGTCCTCTGAGGCGAGTTTCACCCTGTTCAGGAGAGGACTGAATGATGAGATTAAGGATGAGTTGGCCAGAGTGGCTCGACCAAACTCATTGCAGGCACTAATGGACCTTGCCATGCAAATAGACTTCCGTATCCAGGAAAGAAAGGCTGAAAAGAAGAAATCCAGGGGAAATTCTTCCAAGGTGTCCTTTGAGAGCACCGTCAGAACGGACACAACCCCAGGCTCAGTCACAGAACCAGAACCCATACAGATAGGAGCCTTCCGTGGACCCATATCCCCGCAAGAAAGGATGAGAAGGATTCACACGGGGTTGTGTATGTATGTATTGTGCTTCGGACAAACCTTTGGTTAGGGAATGTCCTCTAGCCCCCCCCCTCGGCGTTCGGGAAATGCCAGCTCCGGATCCTAGATGGAGCAGAGCTTCGGGAGAGAGATGTTTGCTCCACATCAATTCCATCCTTGAACTCTCCTGGACAAAACAAATTGGTCATACTACAGGCATTTCTATCACCCACCAAGAGTAAGACCTATCCCGTTTTGGCCTTGGTAGACTGCGGAGCTATGGGGATCTTCATTGATCATGATTGGGTTGCTAGTCACCAGATTCCGTACGAGACACGAAGTACCTTGCAGCCTGTGGAAGCCATCGACGGAAGACCCCTCACTTCAGGGCCCATAAGCCTGCAGACTAAGGAGATCCAGCTCTCAATAAATCATCATCAAGAGCTGATTAGGTTCGACATCATTGTCAGCCCACTACCCCATGGTATTGGGTATGCCCTGGTTACAAAAACACAATCCGTATATCAACTGGAGAGCAGGATCACTATTCCTAGGCTCAGAGTTTTGTATGTCTCACTGTCTATTCCTGGAACCTTCATTAATACCCCCTAAAGAACTGCATAAAGACCAAGAAACACCACTCATGGTTTCCAATATCATACAAGTTCCTGAGGCCTACCAAGGTTACGCTGATGTGTTTTCGACTGCCATAGTCCAGGCCTTACCACCACACAGGCCTGAAGACTGCGCAATAGAAACGGAACCCTCAGCAGTGATTCCCTTCGGCAGGATGTTCATCCTTTCTGAACCCGAGAAAAAGGCCCTCAAAGAATACCTGGATACCAACCTTGAAAATGGCACCATAAGACCTTCAAAATCTCCAGCAGGTGCTTCGTTATTCTTTGTTCCCAAAAATGATACCCAGGAACTCAGACCCTGCCTCGATAATCGTGACCTAAATCAATGCACCCTCAAAGGCCGATATCCACTACTCTTGATTTCGGATATCCTGGAAGCCGTAAGAGGCGCAGTAGTATTTACCAAGTTGGATCTCTGGGGTGCCTTTCATTTGATCCGTATCCGGGAAGGAGACAAGTGGAAAACCGCCCTTAGAACACCCTTTGGCCATTACGAATACCTGGTCAAGCCCTTTGGATTAGCTAATGCCCCGGCAGTCTTCCAACGTTTTATCGATAGGGTGTTCTCTGACATGTTATTCCTCTTCGTCATTGTATATCTGGATGACATATTGATCTTTTCCAAGGACCCTCAAAAGCATGAAGAACACATAAAGGCAGTACTACAAAGACTCCGTGAACACCAACTCTTAGCCAAACCCAAAAAATGCTTGTTTCACGTTACCTCTGTTCACTACCTAGGATTTATCCTTAGCCCAGAGGGAATTGGTATGGACCCTTCAAAGGTAAAGGCTATTCTGGCATGGCCTGCTCCCACGTCCGTGAAACAAGTTCAATCCTTCCTGGGGCTTGCCAATTTCTACCGAAAGTTCATAACCACCTTTTCCGAGATTGTGCAACTGATCGTTGCTCTCTTAAAGAAGGACACCTCTTTTATCTGGTCCACACAGTAAGACACAGCGGTCCAGCGTTTGAAGACCGAGTTTACACAAGCTCCTTTCTTAGCCCAACCCGACATAAGCCTACCATTTCTAGTGGAAACGGATGCCTCTAATTACGCCATAGGAGCAGTGTTGAAAAAGAAATTGAAAGATAAGCTGGTACACCCCATTGCTTATCTTTCACGAACCCTGACTCCGAGTGAAACACACTACTCCGTCCTGGAAAAGGAATTGTTAGCCATCCGCCAAGCCTTCACTAAATGGCGGCATCTACTTCTGGGAGCTAGACATCCAGTCCAAGTCCGTACGGACCATCGGAATTTTCAGATTCTACAGTCATTGGAATGTAGAAATAGTCGTCAGGCGCGTTGGGCCTACTTTTTTGCCCAGTACCAATTCTACATCACTCATGTTCCCGGATCACATAACCTGATTGCTGACGCCTTGTCTCGACGTCCTGACTACCTAACCACTGAAGATAAGGCATATCCTAAGATGTTTTCCCCCACGATCTTCGTAGCTCAAGAAGTCAACCTCCTGGAAGAAATCCGAGCGCAAACCCAATCCTCTGAGTTATGGAAGGATATGTCAAGGAAAAATCAATGGAATCTAAGAGCCAAGGAAGGATATTTATTCAAGGACAATGCACTGCTCATTCCTACACAGAAATTACAACAGAAAATAATAAACCTCTGTTATGATACACTTCACTCCGGGCATCGTGGCATCACCAATACCCTCCGTCTTATACAAAGACAGTTCTGGTGGCCTAAGATGAAGACTGACGTACAGCAGTACGTCCAAGCTTGCATTGTCTGTGCTCAAAATAAGCATGATAACAAGAGACCGTCGGGTCTTCTACTGCAACCAACACTGCCAACTAGGCCATGGGAATTCATCGCTACAGACCTCATTGTGGAACTACCACCATCTCGAGGATACACTACTATCATGGTTACCATAGACTTGTTCAGTCATATGGCTCATTTTACGCCTCTCAGTAAACTACCATCCTCCTCAGAACTAGCTGGAATCTTTCTGGAACACAGATTCCGCCTGCATGGACTTCCTTCCAAGATCATATCTGATAGAGGACCTCAATACGTCTCACAATTCTGGAAACATCTCTGTTGAATTCTGGGAATTCAACGTGCCCTCTCTTCAGGGTATAACCCCCAAACCAACGGAGCCGCAGAACGTGCGAATCAGACCCTGGAACAGTATCTTCAATGTTTCGCCACCAAGGTCCAGGATGACTGGTCACTCCTGATACCTGTTGCTGAATTTGCCTACAACAACTCTGAACATTCAGCGCTCAAAGCCAGTCCTTTTTATTGTAGTCAAGGGTTGCATCCATCGGTTTTACCCTCTGTTCTTCCTCATTCTACACCGGTACCTACTGTTGACTCCTGGATCGAAACCCTCATCAACATACACCAGGAGGCCAAGGAATACTTAGAGAAGGCCAGAACGCAGACCAAGAGATATGCGGATTCCAAAAGAAGACCAGGCCCCTCTTATGCAGTCGGTGACCAAGTATGGTTGTCATCAAAATGAATACCCCGACATCTACGACCAAACAAATTGGCTCCCCGGTACTATGGTCCATTTCCCATCAAGGAAATTATTAACCCCGTCTCATACCGGATCAAACTACCAGACTCCTGGAAGAAAATTCATCCAGTTTTCATACCTCCTTATTGAAACCCTACATTTTATCCTCCCGGAAATCCTGTAGACCTCCTCCTCCGCTGGTCGACAACCAACTGGAATATGAGGTATCCCGGATTTGCAATTCCATATATAAACGGGGCCAGCTTCAATACCTGTTTGAATGGAAAGGATACCCTCCTAGTGAAAGAACCTGGGAACCTATTTCTAATATCAAGGGCCCTCGGTTGCTCAGAAGATTTCACCTCATACACCCGGTCAAACCTGGAGGAAAGGGTCTTCGGAAGAGGCATGCTGTCATGAACTACAGAACACGTCCCTTTTGGACTTCCTGGTCCCTGTCACAACGGGGCGTGCACTCCATAATACTCTGCGCGTCTCAATGCTATTGCAAAGTAGAGATCCGACGTGTGTCCAGTAGCTTGCGGTATTGTTTCCTTGTACCTGTCTATCTACCCGTTCCTTGCCACTTCCTTTCCTCCTATTTCCTGGACTCGTGTGCTAGTTGCACCTTTCCTAGTTCCCCAGATTCCTTGATCCGCGTCCCGGAAACTGAACGCACTCTGGAGTCCGAAGAGACTTGGACAGCCTTGTTCAAAACCAGGTCCGTCTGCAAGAAGGCAGCGACCAAGGACTCCAGCAAAGAACGGACCCAGGTGAGAAGGGGGGAACTCCTTGACAGATATAAACAAGAAACAATGGTCCTCATTTCAAGTATGCCGGTCCAGAAACAACAGTGCTGGTAAGCTTACCAGCACTGTTGTTTCCGGACCGGGATATTACAGGTCTGCCCGCCAGAGCCGCCATACCCAACAGGTCTGACCCTGCCAGCACAGCGGCCACGGTAGGCAGTCCATGACGGAAGTACCAGCACCATTAGCAACGGTGCTGGTGCTTTCCGTGGTCCCTATTCCCATAGAGTCCTATGGTATTCTATGGGAATGGGAAACAACATTTTACTGGCACCTGACTTTCCGGGCCACCAGGGTTGTAGTCCCCCGGTGGCAACTGGAGATGAGGCGCCAGTGAATTATTCAGAGTCTGACGGCAGCCCGCCGTTAGCACTGGCAGGGTTACCGGCGGACTTGGAATGAGGCCCAATGTTAGTGGTCTCTGCGCTGTTCAAAAATTCATCACACAGCTCATTTAAACCAGCAGCACAAGCCCATTATTTATCCAATAAATCATACAGATGCTTAGTCCAACTAGGAATAATAATACCACAAGGATTTCTGCCAGCGGAAGAACCCTTACCTCGCTTCTTAAACAAGGAGTACATAATTATAGTAATTTACAACGATCTATGTACAATGAATAATGCACCGCAGTCCAAATGAACTCACTCAACGATTGCACACAGGGCGCTTATCAACACAGCCAAGCTCTCACTTGGCAGAGTCGGACAAGAGTCTTGTGAGCAGTAGTGAGCAGCAGTGACTCTTTCATCTCTATTGGAAAAGCTGTAGAGGCGGAGCCTAGCATATAAGACTCAAGGTCCTCCGCGGAGCGGACCAGAGTCTTGTGAGCAGTAGTGAGCTGCAGTGACTCTTTCATCTCTATTGGAAAAGCTGTGGAGGCGGAGCCTAGCAGATAAGACTCAAGGTCCTCTGCGGAGTCGGACCAGAGTCTTGTGAGTCTTAGGAGTGTTAGGAGCTGGAGCTCTGAGCTTTTGAGCCTCAGAGAGACTTCCTAAACTGTGTGTCGCCCGGTGGTCGGAGCGACACGTAATATGCAGTGTGGAGCTCATCTGAGGTCAGCTTCGGCATCCGAAACAGTTCTTTGACTGTCGCAGATCAAAGCAAAACCTACCCAGCCTTTAACAAGCCATCAAATGCAAATCATATGTGAATCTGGAAGAGGCGACACCACGCATACAAGTGGGTGACTGTGGTCGGAAAACACGATTAATTATATTATGGCATCACACGCTTGCCCACAAGGATCAGTAAATGGGGGCAAGGCTCTTAATGGAAGCGCAAATGCAGTAACTGATCTATCATTAACCCCCTATCAAACACTGAAAGACTGTAAATCATGCAAGCTAAACAAGCTAAATGAATGTCAACTGACTGAAATGTGCGGAAGAGCTGACAAACCTGTTCATCGTATCCTTCCTGTAAACTGCTCGGTAATAAAAGAAATAGACTTACAACACTTTCATGCGACGCCGGTGCTCCCCTTCCCATTTCTCATCTGCATGCCTTGGCGCAGCGAGTCTGCGAGACAACTCGTCCCGTGGAAAACTTACGCACTAATCTGAGAGACTCCTTGTCGCACCCGGAAGTAAACTGTGTACGGCTGCCCTCTGTCGTACGACTGGATGAGTGCACCCCCTCTGTCCCACTGAAGGACCAGAGGAAGTACAAGCACAGCGTACCTTTCGAACAAAGTCGGCTGGGAGACATGGGTAGCCATGTTGCTGGCATTGAGAGCGCTGCTAGTGCCGCAGCATGCCAACCGTGTGATTCCTTTTTACTGCAAAAGAGTGATCTAGGTAATGATTACACTAGGCCATCGGCTGATCAAAACATTAGACGGCTCAGCTCTGTATTTTACAATTCCTTTGAGGTTTTCCCCATGGATGCCCTGCACATGAAGGAGAAACGTCTATCGGCCGTCTCTCGGCCGTCCCTAACGTGGAGATACATGAAACAAACAGCTCAAGAGGTGTGCACAACGGTCGAGTGCAGGCAATCGTTAGATGTTGTCAACAAACTTCTTTCTGACTTAACACAACTAAACTCTGACATTCTAAATAAAAGCTTAATGAAAAATAAAAACATTGAGGAAGGGGTTGAAGAGGGAGTTGAAAACTCAGATACCAAAACATCTACAAATAATGATGTAGCACCAACTGTGACTGTGATATCTCCGATAAGAGAAGCATCTGCGAACAAATGGATAAGCAGGGCTTTAAAACGGAGGCAAATTGACTTGAGTTCTTCGCCTTCTGTTATATGCTCACAGTCAAGAAACTTAAAACAGCGTAAAAACACCCAAATGAAGACTTTGCCTAACCGAGATCCACTATCTAATCGAGAGCCCCCTGTGTCGCCTTCTTCGAGAAATCTCATTTCTACATCCAATGAATCTTCCTCTGACTCTTTGTGGCTTGTGAGTTTCCTAAAGTAAGGCGTTCACTCCCCTGTGGTCGGTTGTAGGTCAACTGGTCGAATCTAAATGGTCGACAGGACAAATGGTCGACACCAAAAGGTCAACAGGTCAAATGGTCGAATTTCTTTTTTTTTTGGGGGGGGGTCCCTAGCCCCCTTTTTTTCCCTAAACAAAAACCTAAAAAAACATATATAACAAAAAAAAAATTCGATCATTTGTCCTGTCGACCAAATTGTGTCGACCATTTGTCTGTCGGCCATTTGTCTGTCGACCATTTGACTAGACACCCCTGTGGTCAACTAAGCTACAAGGACAGAAAAAAGGATTTAGAGGTGGTTGGGAGATTGGTGCTGAAAGAAGTGCAACCAATTATAATGTCTGAAATCTCAATCCCCCTCAATCCCCCTTTCCCCTTTCTTGAAGATGTATGAAGAGCTAAATGAAAACTTAAAAGACTTAACCACAGTGAACGCGCACATGAATTCAAAACTTCTAAAAATGGAAAACGAGAATAGTACACTTAATATGAAAAAATAAATAAGAACATGGAGAATTCTCTGAAAGTACTGGCGGAACAGAAATGTAACAACAGCAAGGACAAAAAACTCCTCACCGAAGTTGCATGAGAAGCACTTGGCCTACTAAATCAAAAACAGTTCTCAACTACTGAAGAGTGTGTGGTGGCTCCAATAGGACCAGGTAGTTTCCGACACACAAACTGCAGACATGCACCTCGAGCAAGTCCAGGAGAGGCCAATGCAACTTTATTAAAGGTGCCAGAGACTGGCCTAAACATACAAACGGTGGACCTACAAATCACAATGGGGACTAAGGATGCCTTGAAGCAAGCTGAGTTGGCTGCCCCCACAACTACTCAACCAAACAACTCAAGAGCTGCCGTGCAATTTGCTGATGTCGCAAATCTAGATCTTGCGATTCCATCAACATCAAAGAATGGAGAAGGCATTGTGGGCAATTCAACAATACAGTACTGTTCATATTGACTTGACTAACGGATCTGGCAAGGGCATTTTCCCTATATTTAACACCATAAATCCACTCAAGCAAAAGAAAACAGCGAGACCCCCTCAATGCAAGAAAACAAAAAACCAAACAAAAAAGAAAAACTGGGGTAACAACAGCTCTAGAGAGTTTCTTCGTAATATCAAAATGGTGAATGTGACTGTCAACACAGGGAGAAGCGAAAGTCAGGAAAAAAGAACGGAAACGGCTGAAGTTAACAATCTAACCGCAGACTTAGGTCTAGTGACCCAGTCTGACGAAGAGCTATTCAATGAAATAATGAACATATCACTCTATGAAGACAACACTGATCTAGAACTGACTGATGGAGCTGAGCATGCTGCGGATGCCGCTTTTCTGATGCCCACAAAAACTCCATCAAACCACAACTATGCAGAGCCACTGGAAGAATTGGAAAAAGCTATTAGTCGGCAACAATCATCTGCTAAACCATCCACACAACCGCTGGTTGCACATAAAATACCGGTGGTGAAAGAGAGGTAAAGCCCCACATCTCTCGAAGATAGATGGGGTGCCCTAGCGAGGCCTAGTAAAGCATTAGACGCACTTCCATCAAAAGTATACACAGTAAGCGTAACTAGACCTGTGAATCCTTCTCTGGCTCTGCTGGAATAAAAATGGGGCAGACATCAAGAAACATGTGCAAATGAACGTTATTATCTGAGTTCCAATCCTCTCAATGAGAAAGTAGTGGCTCGATCTTTCGGAAATTGGATTTTTCAATCTTCAGCATCTCAATTGCTGTACAAACAATGAGAACCCAGCATTGGATACGGGAATTGGCTACAGTCCGCACTCAAAGTGGTGGAAACCTAGTACTCCAACAAACAAGCCAACACCTAAGCCTTTGGCTAAATATTGCTTGATGTTGGAACGAATCCTTGGAATGAAGGAGGCTCTGATTCTAAACAGAGCCAACGTCTTGCGCTTTCTACACCATGTGCCTGCTCTGAGGTCGATTGAATCAACGGATATAAAAACCGTGGAATTTATGGAGGGTCCTCAGAAGGACAGAGTGAAACAGCATATCGATTCAAAAATAATTTGCAACATGTTGCTAGACTGTGTCTCTCCACTACTATCATTGGGTTTTGACATCACTGAAGTGAAAGTAAATCAAATACAAACAAAGCAGGACGTCAAAACATGCCCTCAAAAACCCCCAACGTGATTGTTTAAGCACATGCTGTCATGAATCGGTGATATCGACCCTTCTGGTGTGCCTGGTCCCTCACTCAATAACCAATGCTCTGTTCACCTTCAACATGGCCGACGTCATGTCTCCGGTGCAGTCTAGTCTTCTGTCTGATCGCATGCTCCCTTGAAAACAGACACGCCCCCACGCCTCTGCACGTCTCAACGCTTTGCTTGCCTGCGTCTCGCCCGGCAAGTTGTGTTCTAGTAACCAGCCCCTTGTCTCTGCGAATCTTAGTACCATCCATCCATCCTTCCTGGTTTCCCCTTCCAATTTCCTTTCACGTGCCCTATTCGGAACCTAGTTACCCTGTCTTCCTTTTCCTGGTTCCGTCTCAGACCCTTCCTGGAACTTTGAACGTATCCCGAGTCCCGACACCGCCGCGATCGGGAGACACTGACCTGTGCGCTCACCGAAGCTCAGCAGACTCTAGAGCTTACCTTTATAAGGCGTACTCGTCCAGGAAAAAGAAACCCGTGAACTCCAAGAAGAAATCCACAAGAAGCAAACAGGTGAGTCACGAATCCGAGGACTCAGATTCTGACAGTTTGAGATGCCAACAGACTACAACTGTTCCCGCCATGGAGGCAGCCGTTCAAGACCTAATGAGAGGTATGCAGGAACTCACTACTGAAGTGCAGAATCTTAAGGCTGAAAATGCTGCCTTAAAACAGCTTGTTTTATTCCAGCGCTCAGCATATCAGGAAAGTGCATCGGTAGGAGGCATTGTGGGCAAGTATGATGGAAATCCAAAAACCTTGCGTTCCTTCCTGGACTCTTGCTTGGTTCATTTCACTTTCAAACCATACTACTTCTCTACCCCCAGAGCTAAGGTGGGGTTCATGATCTCTCATCTATCTGGCAACGCACTGGCCTGGGCTACTCCTTTAGTCTCCGCTGGGGATTCGATACTTGACAATTATGATGAATTCGTTTCTGCCCTTAAGGCCATGTTCGACCGCCCCGAACAGGTGCATTCCGCCCAGGAAATATTATTAGAGTTCCAGCAGGGAAATCAGGATATGTTGACATATGTTACCGGTTTTAAACAATTGGCTAAGGATGCTAGCTGGACCCCAGAATCCTGTTTTACCTTGTTCAGATGCAGATTAAGCGAAGAAGTCAAGGATGAATTAGCCAGAGTAGCCCGCCCGGCCTCATATCAGGCCCTCTTAGATTTGTCCTTGCAGATAGATTTCAGGATACAAGAGAGAAAGGCAGAGAAGAAGAAGACACGGAGCCTGCTACCCAAACCTCTACCTGAATATAACAGTCCCGGGGAACAGGAAACCTCAGTCCATGGTCAATCTGAACCTGAACCCATGCAGCTTGGGTCCTTGAGAGGCCCCCTCTTTACCCAGGAAAGAACACAAAGGATTAATAGCGGCCTTTACATGTACTGTGCATCAGATAAACATTTAGTGCGTAATTGCCCGATTACCCCTCCACGACGATGGGGAAACGCCAGCTCCCGATCCTGAACGGGACCCAGTTTCGGGAAAAGGAATCTTGCTCCGACTTCTTACCCTCACAAGACTGTCCTTTAAGCAGTACCTTGGTGCTACTCCAGGTGAACCTTTCGACACACAACAAAGAAATACATTCTATACTAGCCCTGGTGGATTGCGTTACCATGGGTCTTTTTTGAGATGATGAATGGGCACAGAGACATCATATTCCCCGAGAAGCCAAGGAAGTCTTCCAGGCAGTGGAAGGAATCGACGGAATACCCTTATCCTCCGGTCCCATAATGCAACAAATTTCTGAGCTTTATGCTCTCTATTCACAATCACCAAGAAATATTGCGTTTTGACATAATCAGAGCAGCTCACTATCCCATTGTGCTTGGCATGCCATGGTTTCGGAAACATAATCCGTATATCAACTGGGCAGCTGGATCCCTGTTCTTGGGTTCTGAGTTCTGTCTCACTCATTGTCTATCTGGGGAACCCAAACAGTCCGCCGGAGTGAAGCTTCCTCAACCACAACACCTCACGGTCTCTGCCATCACCCAGGTACCCGAGGTGTACCTTCAATTCTCAGATGTATTTTCTTCTGCCATTGTTCAATCACTCCCTTCTCATCGTCCTGAAGATTGTGCAATTGACACAGAAGAGAATGCAGTTATTTCATTTGGAAGGATGTTTATTCTGTCAGAACCCGAGAAAGTTGCCTTGCGAGAGTATCTAGACACCAACCTCTCCAACGGAACCATTCGTCCATCCATGTCCCCAGCCGAGCATCTTTATTTTTTTGTACCTAAAAAGGATACTAAGGAACTCCGTCCATGCTTGGATTACCGGGGTTTAAATAATTGTACCTTGAAGGACAGATACCCCTTGCCACTCATTTCGGACATCCTGGAGGCCCTACGTGGAGCCGTGATCTTCACTAAGCTGGACTTAAGAGGGGCTTACCATCTGATTCGCATAAGGGAAGGTGACGAATGGAAGATGGCCTTTCGGACCCCGTTTGGTCACTATGAATATCTGGTGATGCCATTCGGCTTAGCAAATGCTCCTGCCATATTCCAGCGCTTCATAGATCGGGTTTTTTCTGACATGTTGTTTCTTTTCGTTATCGTCTACTTAGATGATATCTTGATTTATTCACAAGACCCAGCCTTGCATCAGAAAGAAACACGTCTCTATGGTCCTACAACAATTGCGCGAACACCATCTGCTGGCCAAACCCAAAAAGTATATTTTCCACATATCCACAGTCAGATACTTAGGGATTGTATTAAGTCCTCAAGGGATAGCCATGGATCCATCTAAAGTGGAAGCAATCCTTTCTTGGCTGACCCCAACCACAGTAAAACAGGTGCAGTCATTCCTAGGGCTTGCTAATTTCTACAGGAAATTCATCCCCTCGTTCTCGGCTATTGTTCAACCCATCGTCCATCTGCTAAAGAAAGATAATCTCTTCCAATGGACTGCCAGCCAAGAAACTGCCTTTTAGAAACTCAAACATCTGTTTATTAGTGAACCCATCCTGGCCCAACCAGACGTTACCAAACCCTTCCTGGTAGAAACTGATGCTTCCGAACATGCTATTGGGGCAGTCCTTAAACAAGAAACCGAAGACGGATTGGAACACCCAATTGCATATGTGTCACGAACCCTACAGCCTAGCGAAACTCATTACTCAGTCCTGGAGAAAGAACTACTCGCCATCAGACAAGCCTTCACAGATTGGCGTCACCTCCTTTTGGGCGCAAGATATCCGGTCGTGGTATGGACCGACCATCGGAATCTCCAGGTTTTACAGTCCATGGAATGCCGAAACAGTCGCCAAGCAAGATGGGCCTACTTTTTTTCTCAATATCAATTCAGCAGTCAACCCGTTCCTGGTCCATCCAATGTAATAGCAGATGCTCTCTCCCGAAGATCAGATTACATAAGAGGATGTACCTCTCCTTCTCAAGATGTTTCCCAACAAGGTGTTCATCGAACAGGCTAACTCACTCTTAGAAATGATACATGAAGAGATTGCAACATCGGACATTTGGAAGGAGTATGTTACAGACAATCCCTGGATCCTCTCAAGCAAGGATGGATACCTCTTCAAGGACAAGTGCTTGGTTGTTCCTACTCAGAAAGTTCAATCCAAGAGTCTCTGTCATGACACATTCCATTCCGGGCACCGTGGCATCACAGCCACTTATCGGACAATCAGAAGAAACTTCTGGTGGCCTCAGATGCACTCTGACGTACGTGTCTATATACAAGCCTGTTCAGTCTGCAACCAGAACAAGATCAACAACAGGAAGCCAGTAGGTTTGCTTCGTCAACCTGAATTACCATCTCAACCCTGGGAAATCATTGCCACAGATTTTATCTTGGACCTATCTCCCTCCAGAGGTTTTACCACCATAATGGTCACGAAAGACCTCTTTTCCCTCATGGCTCACTTTACCCCTCTAACCAAACTACCTTCTGCACCTGAGTTGGCAGGGATCTTTGTCACTCACATATTCCAGTTGCATGGACTACCTTCCAAAATCATCTCTGATCACGGACGACAATATATTTCCAGGTTCTGGAAGCATCTTTGTCGACAACTGGATATTCAACGTGCATTGTCATCAGGTTACCATCCACAAACAAATGAAATTACTGAAAGAGTAAACCAAACCCTGGAACAGTATTTACGTTGTTTCTCATCTAAGGTACAAGATGACTGGTCGCTCCTGATTCCTGTAGCTGAATTCGCCTACAATAATTCAGATCATTCCACGACAAGGATCAGTCCATTCTTGTGTAACCAAGGGTCCAACCTTCTGTATTACCCACACTCTTGCTACCACCCACGTTGACTCCTTCAGTAGACGCTTGGATTGCTCAATTAATCTCCATTCACAAGCAAGTTAAGGAGCATCTAGAAAAAGCCAAGATGGACATAAAGAGATTTGTGGATACCAAAAGGCATCCCGGACCTTCTTACACTGTCGGAGATAAAGTCTGGCTCTCATCAGGTTATCTACCCAGACACCTGAGACCCAACAAGTTGGCTCCTCATTTCTACGGACCCTTCACAGTGATAGAGATTATCAATCCAGTCGCCTTTCGACTTCGATTACCCACCACTTGGAAAAAGATCCACCCTGTTTTTCATACATCCGTACTGAAACCCTTTCACCAGTCAAACCAGCCAAGTCCTCGACCTCCTCCACTTCTTGTTGATAGCCAAATCGAGTTTGAAGTGTCCCGGATCTGTGATTCCAGATACAGAAGAGGTCATCTCCAATATTTGGAGGAATGGAAGAGCTATCCACCTAGCGAACGAACATGGGAACCAGTCTCCAATATGAATGCACCACGCCTTTTGCAACGCTTTCATCGGACTCATCCAGGCAAGCCGGGTGGACTGGAGTTTAGGAGGAGGCATGCTGTCATGAATCGGCGATATGGACCCTTCTGGTGTGCCTGGTCCCTCACTCAATAACCAATACTCCGTTCACCTTCAACATGGCCGACGCCATGTCTCCGGTGCGGTCTAGTCCTCTGTCTGATCGCATGCTCCCTTGAAAACAGACACGCCCCGCGCCTCCGCGCGTCTCAACGCTTTGCTTGCCTGCCTCTCGCCCGGCAAGTTGTGTTCTAGTAACCAGCCCCTTGTCTCCACGATTCCTAGTACCCTCCATCCATCCTTCCTGGTTTCCCCTTCCAATTTCCTCTCACGTGCCCTATTCGGAACCTAGTTACCCTGTCTTCCTTATCCTGGTTCCGTCCCGGACCCTTCCTGGAACATTGAACGTATCCCGAGTCCCGGCACTGCTGCGATCGGGAGACACTGATCTGCGCGCTCACCGAAGCCCAGCAGACTGGATTCAGAAGACTCTAGAGCTTACCTTTATAAGGCGCGCTCGTCCAGGAAAAAGAAACCTGCAAACTCCAAGGAGAAATCCATGAGAAGCAAACAGCTGAGTCACGAATCCGAGGACTCTGATTCTGACACATACCGATGGAGAGTCACTTAGCTCTAGCTGTGACACATGGGCTTGAAAACCTGGGTGGGTGTGCAAGAACTTGCAGGATGACGCAACCTGAATGGGATGGACAAAGAGGGCCCAGTGTCATAATTACTGTGGGTGGTAATGAAGAAACAACCCAAGTGAAAACGAAGCAAATGCCGGTAAAGCAACTTGAGAACGAACCTAGAGATTGGAATTGGCTAGCCACAGCACTGAGTGGAAATAACTCAAGTTAATGGCAAAAACACCGAAAAAAGAAAACGCTAAATCTTGGTACCTGGAACACCAGAGGTTTTGCACATCTGTTTACAATGACCTCAAATTGGATTGATGATATAGACGTCCTATGTCTAAAAGAAACCTGGCTGGACGTCTGCCCCTTGGTAGACCAATTTGAAGTGACAATTAATCCTTCCATAAAAAAAAATGCAGGCCAATGTCAGGATTACTAACATTAGTGAGGAACGAAACAGGGTTTCGCATAACTGAAACACGGAATAAAAATCTGTACATACAAGTGACAAAGATTGTGCGGGAAGGATCCCAAAAACCCGACTTAGATCAAATGTACTTGATAAATGTCTATTGACAACATCTAGCAATGGACTCTTGGACATTCATCGACGATGTAACCCTTATTATTGATGAGTTGAATGAGAGGATCGACGCATCGAAAATCATCTTGTGTGGCGATCTAAACATTAACTGTTTTAACCTCAACACTCACACGTCTGCAAAGAAAGACCATAAAGAGCAAGCAACTGTCGGATGGTGTGAGGAAATACAGATCAGAGAAATGCTGATCATGAATGGGAATACAAAGTGGGGCATAGCTCCGCATCTGGCCTGGAAAAGACTTGACCAACAGTCCACTTTGGATTACTTTTTCCTGTCATCTAATCTCGCCAAACGTGTGCTAGACATGAAAATTGTGAAAACTTCACAGAGCGACCATAACTTAGTAAGGCCGATTCGGGAAACACACAACCAGCAAACTGGGGCCATGAAGTGATGGTTGCATCAAGTAGGATTCGTCTACACCTAAAAGAAAAGGAACGCCACATATTGGTTTATGCCTATCATACACAATGTGAAGGTGTAGAGTATGAGCACACCGTGAAACAATTTTTGGATAGAAAACAAGCGCTGCGAAATCCTGTTTTTAAAGTGAAACACGCTTTTGATATACTCTTTGTACAAAGAAAAAGAGATATGCGGCGAGACATCAGACACTGCAAACATCTAAACAGGAATGAGTGTGACTCACAAGTAAGATCTATCAAACAAAGATATAAGAACTGGCTGATTGCACACAGAGTACTGCTGGAACAGCAGGATGCTGAGGCCATGCTAAGAAGACTGGCAAACAAGGATGCTAGTGAATTCTGGAGGCTCATAAAAGAAGAGTCCTGTCCCGATGCCACGGTGCAAGTTAACATGGTGAACGAAACAGAATGTGTACGGCGTTACGCCAAGCTGTGTGGAAAGAAGGGCTCCCATGTTGAACCTATCCTGCCTATCGTCGCTGAATGGGATCTGAAATTTGCAGAAAGTGATATCTTAAGCATCATTAAAAGAGCAAGTGCCTCAAGGGCCCCCTGGACCCGATGGCCTGACGAATTGCAACATCCAGAGAAATGGGCCGAAATGTGTGCACTGCTGTTCATGAGAATCGCCAAGGAACAAGTAACCCCAAAGTCGTGGAAAAGTGCAATAGTTGTCCCGATCTTTAAAAGGGGTAACCGTGCGAACCCAAAAAACTATAGACCGATTGCCCTCTTAGACGTTTTGGGGAAGGTGTATGCCACGCTACTACAACAGAAACTCCTAGAGTGGATTAAATCAGCTCAGCTGAAGGGAGTTGGCGGCCTAAACTTGCTGATCTTAAACATCTTGAAGATGGAAGCTATAAGAGCAGGCAAAACTGTTTACCTTGCATTTATTGATCTCTCACATGCTTTTGACAGTATTAACTGCGAGATCTTATGGAAGAAGATGAGGAAGTGGAAATTGCCCAACCAGCCTGATGTTAGCAATTAAAGAACTACACACAAACACCGATGTAAGAATCTGACTGGATCGGAGTGGCACCTTGTCAAGCCCATCAAAACGTTTTGTGGTGTAACACAAGGTTGCCCGTTGGCTGCCATTGTATGTAACCTATTAATGTCTGACATGGGGAAAGCCATCGATAACCAAGCATGAGGGTGCTAAATCTTCCAGGTTGGTACCTGAGCTGCAGACAAGTACCGAACAGCAGCTCGAGGGGAATCAGAGGCCTATACATGCAGGATCATCGCTGGGCTCCAGTTTCCCCCACTTTCCTGTTGGGGCAAACAAAGGGCGGCTTTGGGAGACAAGATGGCGCTGCGTGAAGGCATGTGCCCCTCCCAGCATGAAGGATCACCAGGCTTTGTGCCCTCTATGCCAAGGAGTTTGCACCACAGGTATAGTGGTCGCCAAGGAACACGCTGCAAATACCATGGGGTATTGCATACCCGTTGCCTTCGTTCCGAGTACAGTATACGGAGGTCAACTATACTTTGGCATCCTTCTGCGCAAACACGCCCACGGCTGCAGGCTGGTAATCACCAGCGTGCGAGGAGCACTTTTAAAAAAAAATAAATGTATGACATGAGGTTGCAGCAAATGGCGAGAATTTTAAAGGGCCTTATACGGGAGGTGATGCCACCACCTCCTGTACAGCCTGCCATGCCAGTACAGCCTCCAGCCCCGGTCCAAGTACCACTGCAGCCGCCACCAGGTACAGCCCTGGTTGGATAGGGTGTCCCAGACTCACTGCTTCAACCAGCCCCAGTACAGCTGAACACAGGATGCGAGGGGCCTGAGCACACAACGGCTACACAACAGCAAGGGCACAATAAGCCGGGGGGTGACCACCAGGATTTGGACGAGGATGAAAGCCTTCCATGTTAGTTTGGCGGGTTTGCAGAGTTGTGGGGATACTGCAGCTTCAGCAGGAGCAGCCTGAGGCAAGCGTACTAGCAGAGGTGCTCGCTTTAACGCATCAAGCAGGTCAGGCATACCCATACAAAAGGATTTAGAGGCACTGGTTAAAAATAGCTGGACGGAGCCTCACTAATCCCAGCCAACTAATAAAAGGTTGAACGCAAACTTTAGGCAGGTCTGAGGGTGATTATAACACAAAAAGGTTGTCCCTACAGGAAAATTATTTAAAACTGAAATTCATTTTCTACTATTTCAAGGGTGCGATAGTTTGAGGCGTACTCTGAATTTGATGCCTGTCTAACATGAACCTGTAAACAAGAAATATCACAATCATAAGCAACTATATGGAAGCATTTTACATTTTTTGCCATATATTCGATTTTATTAAACGTTTGGTTAGGCACACATTTTTTGTGGAGGTCAATTTTAACAAAACACAAAGAGAGGTGTACACTTTAACAAAACACAAAGAAAAGCGTGAAAACACAAAATTGATATACAAAATATATTCTGCCCAAAAAGCAATTAATGGGCTCAGGACCCCTGAGCCCATTAATAGTTTTTGGGCAGGCTTCCCCAAGTCACAGTACTGAGCAAATAGCTAGAGAGAGAGGCACCCCGACATCCAACTAAACTGGGTTAAGGTCCAGATTTCTCTTCAACTGTGGGCTATTTGTATCAGTTTACAAGTACTGTGTATGTGTTTTGACAAACGTTCTTGTACATTCCTGAACGTAAAGATGAGGTTGAGAGTAATCCCTTCAGCCTACACTGTATATTTTGTATATCAATTTTGTGTTTTCGCACTTTTCGTGTTTTGTAAAAACTGACACCTTCTTTGTGTTTTGTTAAAATGGACCTCCAGCATTTGGATTAATACAAAAAAATGTGTGCCTAACCAAAAGTTTAATAAAATCGAATATATGGCAAAAAATAAAAAATGCTTCAATATAGTTGCATATGATTGTGATATTTCTTGTTTACAGGTTCCTGTTAGACAGGCATCAAATTCAGAGTACGCCTCAAACTATCACACCTTTGAAATAGTAGAAATTGAGTTTCAGTTTTAAATAATCGTCCTGTCGGGACAACCTTTTTGTGTTATAATTTAGAATGCTTCCCCAGTCCTGATCAGAGTAGGGGATGGTCCTCAAGTACTAAACTAAGGTCGGAGGGTGATGCCATTCTGCTGTCCATGCATCGCCAGCCTCATTCTTCAGTCATAGCGGCAGCTTCAATGTATTCCAAGCCCCAATCATCGGCTGCCTCAACTACTGCAATGTCCCTCTTAACAAATGAAGACAGGACGCTCAAGGCCTTTGGGAAGAAGGTCTATCTTAATGCGAGCCTGCATCTAAGGCAAGCCAACACGGATGACATGCGGTTGGCGCAAACCAAATGTTATGGAGAGAAATATCAGACTACCTCCCAGATTTGCTTTCACAAAGGTAGGCCTCCTTGAAAGAGGGTCTGGCTAAGGCCAGGATTGTGGTGCAAAACATTGTGGAGTCGATATTAGCCCATATCGACACAGTGGGGTGCAGCATTTGCATAGCCACTGACATGAGGTGTACAGCCTGGATGAGGGCCACAACGTTTAATAGGATGTCCAGGAGTGGATTCTCGACCTCCCGTTTCATGGGGTGGATCCAGTCCACTCCTCCGCAGATGAGCTCAACAAAAAGAAGGCAAGCTCACACATGGCCAAGTCCTTGGTGATATTGGCCAAGCCGGCTGATCAAATTGTAGGTCAAGCCGAGGGCAGGTCAGAACACAGGACGAGAGCATTTGGTGAATTCCGGGGGTTTCAGGAGTGCAGAGCGTGGCAACTTGACAGGTCGCCCAGCCTGCATAGACGGAAGCAACAGTGGTTGGCTCCTTAAGAATTTTGTCAGTCCCCCACATCAACACCAGCCTTGGAGGGAAAAAAAGTATGAGGGTGGCATTGGGGTCCATAGCTCTCTGGTGGGGCACAGGTTTGCTTTTCACACACATTTCTGGCGTCACCATTTTTCAGACCTGTGGATCATCTCGGTGGTCTATACAGGCTTCGTCTTCCTGTCCCCCCTGCCCCTCCGACCTCTCCTCCACTTCTGCAGATTGGCTCAGCGAAATGTCTGGCAGAGATCTTGGCTCTGTTACTGACAGAGCAGTGGAGGGTGCCCCCTTCTCAGATCCGGCTTCTACTCGAAGATCTTCTCCAGTCAGAAAAGAACTAGGTGGGCCTGAGGGTGGTGCTCGATCTGTCATTCCTCAGTCTGTATCTACCACTGCAAAAATTCCAGATGGTGACGCCGGCACTGATAGCGGAGACCCTGTGTGGGAGAGACTGGATGTGCTTGCTGGACCTTAAGGATTCTACCTACACGTCCAAATATGGCAGCCTCACAGGAGATCATCCGGGTCGAAGTACACCATGTCTACCCGTGCCTGGATGACTGGCTGATCAGAGCTACGTCTCCAGGTGAAGTGCAGCATACAGCGCTGTGTCTGATGCACATTCTGTGCGAGCAGGGGTTCTCTATCAACCAGCACAAATCACAGATGGCCCCCACACAGTCATTAGTTTACCTGGGCCTGGTGTGGGACAGAAGGGAACAATGGCTCTTCCCTACACAGGAGAGAATCGGGGCCATGAAAGCTGCAGTGGGCCATTTTCTCAGCAGGACATTGACAACTGCATGGTGGTTCCAACACTTGTTGGGAATCATAGTGGCCTGCCTCTTGGCAGTATCCTTCACCAGGCTCAAGATGAGAAGGATATAGCTGCATCTAGCAAAGTGTTGGAACCAGGAATCATACTTTCAGTCCAGCAGGATAACCCTCCACAGCTACTCAGTCCATGGGCTGTGGTCTCCCATGGACAAGTAGGGTCACATAAATGTGCTGGAGGTCAGGGCCATACAATTAGCGCTAGGAACATTTCTATCGTTGATCAGGAGCAAGGCAGTCCTTATTCAAACAGACAGCTCTACGTGCATGTATTATATCAACAAGCATGGGGGACCAGACCCCCTGCCTACTATGCAGACTGAAAATTCAAATCTGGGATTGGGCCATCTCTCACAACCTCCACCTGTCAGCCAACCACCTCCCGGGAGACAGCAACATAGAAGCAGACAGGCTAAGCATGCTGGGAGAGGACACCTATGAATGGGAACTATGTCCCCAAGTTCTGAGGGACATATTCCGAGCATAGGGCCATCTGACGGTGGACCTCTTTGCCACAGTGTGCAACAAGACGTGCAAGCATTACGCGTCTTGGATGGGCAGAGTCAGGCGCTCTCTAGGGGACACTGCACTTGGCCTGGCACAACCTTTGGGCCTAAGCATACCCACCAATTCCCTTGTTTGAGAGGGTGATGCAGAAGGTCAGCGAGTCACAGAGACTGCACCTCATACTTGTGGCTCCACAGAGTCCAGCCAGGATATGGCATTCAGATCTAGTTTGGTTAGCAGCGCAGGGCTCAATCCCACTACCCATGATGGCAATGACCCTACTAACTCAACAAGGGGGTGCAGTGATCTATCCAGCACCAGAGAAGCAAGCCCTAGCGGCTTGGTTCCTGAGCACGTGCCATTGAAGCACTTGCAGTTGTTGTCGGAAAATCTGCAAATTATCCAGAAGGCTGGAAAGGACTCTACCAGGATTCAATATAAAAGTAATGGTCAATGTTCTGACTTTGGGCAAGGGATAACGGTATAGACCCTATTTCCTGCTCCTTGGACCATGTACTCTCATTCTTGGGTCATCTAGCAAAGTCGGGAGTACAGGTAGACACGTGCCGCACCTACCTGGCAGCCACATGGGCGTACAAAAACTCAGATTCCACGTCATATTCCACATGAAATCCAGTGGTGAAGAGGCACCTTAAAGGTCTAACGGGATTGTATCGACCGGTGAAACATTCACACCCGGTTTGGGTTCTCAATGTGGTGCTAACTGGACTTGCACATAAGCCATTCGAGCCCTTTGGTCACTACCAATATCAGACTGGTGATTATTAAAACTGCATTTCTGGTTGGTTTCACGTCAGAACCATACACTACGTTCCACAGGGACAAGGGGCCTCATTACGACCCAGGCGGTAAGTTACCGCCTGGGCCGTGACTTTACCACCATGGCGTAAACTACGTTTACGCCATGGTGGTTGGCGGACTTACCGCCCCATTCCGACCTTGGCGGGGCGGTAAGTCCCCAATCCCCATTTACCCTTCCCCATTCCCATTTTTGCCCCATAGGGCATAATGGGAGTGGGGAAGGCGTTAATTACGCCACCGTAAATTACGGTGGCGTAATTAACTCCATGGTCCCTTAGCGCCATGGATTTTAACACCTGCTAAAAGCAGGTGTTAAAAGCACCATGGCGCTAGGGGACCTCGTAATTGGCAGTAAGGGGTCGGCGCAGCTAACGCTGGCGTAAACCCCTTACCGCCAGGGTCGTAATGAGGCCCAAGGTCTTGCTGTGCAGTCATCCAGGATTTTTACCAAAGGTAGTATCAACATTCCATTTAAACAAAAAGATAGTGCTTCCAACTTTCTTTACCAATCCAAAGTCAGAGGCGGAAAGGGTTCTACACTGTCTGGACGTAAAAAGAACATTGAAGTTTGACAGGACAAAAGAGTTCCGCAAGTCAGACGCTCTGTTTATAATGTTCGCAGGAGCAAACCCAGGCTCTCTTGTCTTTGCAGCTGCCATCGCAAGATGGATGGTAGCAGCCATCACTGAAGCGTGTAAGAGGCAAAACAAGGACTGCTTGGCAAATTTGCATGCTCGTGCAGTCGGGGCAAAAGCTACCGTTGTGTCTTTTCAGAGGCAGATGCCATGGCAGTTCATTAGTAGGTCGGCTACATGGGCATCCCTGGCCGCCTTCTGCAAGCACTACTGCTTGGACAGCAGCTTCAGGTTGGATGCAGCCATTGGCCAAGCAGTGCTGAGGAACCTATTTGCATAAGATTATACTTTCTCTCTCCCCCTAAGGACTTATATCAGTTGTAATCGCTTATGCAGCATTGAGCACATTTGGTCACCGTTGTGACTAACAAACTCCTACTCCATAGACACCTTTCCTCCATACGACCCACCTTTCTCCCCCCTAAAAATATAGTTAGTCAGGATAAATAATCTGTCAGACGCATAAAAGGGGATTGAGGAGTGGCACCAGAGGGCGGGGCATGCGGATTGCACACGCCTGTAGCCACACCTCTGTGTGCCTTTACATTTAAAGGGGAAATATTTTTACTTGAAAAAAGCTTATGTTCCCGTCCCTAGTGAGGAAGCCCCATGCAGTATGGAGGAAAGGGGACTATGAACTAGTACGTTGGTGACTACAGAGAGTAACTTCAAATTTTTCACCGAAGGCCACCCCCTGCCACAAACCTAGCTATCTTATTAAACCAAGGATCTGCTTGCACATCTGTTTTTTTTTAAACTGGCCCCATTCCACCCCTCCCGCCTTCTGTGCACCTTTTTTATTTACTCAACTTTATTTAGATTTTCCAAAAGAAAACAAACAGAATAAATAACACTCAAGCAATGGATTTCAGCTAAATAAGAAGGATAGCATTGCGTCAGGACTGCGATTGCTCACCTGAGTAATTGGATAGTCCAAGAGTAAAGGTCCATACAGACTTTGCCTGTATAGCCTTGGCCTCATGAACACAATGGACATCATCTAGGGTCCAACTCCTGAGAGACGATTCATGTCAGCCTATGGTAGCAACCAATTTGTACGTATCGTGAAAGTATGAAAAACCTGTACAGAGAAACTCAGCTTTCCAGTCCGTACATTTCTAAGTAAGGCCTAAACTACGCACCATGCACATAGATGGAAATAGTTACAGCACAAAACAACAATCATTTCAATTGTGGTGATTTACGGCTATAGATAGTTTATAATAAGGAAAGGGTATTGGACAATGTGGATGAGCAGAAGGTGGCAAAAGGGGACCAGTCCTTTTGAAATGTTGCCTCTACTGCTTGGGGAAGGACCACAATACCCAGGACTGCAGACGTGCCATTTATGAGACAAGCATTGTATCAAGAGAGACACAGACTCAAATGAGTTTGTTTGAAAATCTTTATTTACTAAGGTGCCTGGGTTGGTGTAATGCCTGAATGGCCCTAACACTAAAGGGGTAATTCCCTTAACTGATGTTTCTAATGGCCGTTATTGTCTAACAGTCCAAAATAAAAGTCTGTCTGTGCCTAAACCTATGCTTGCCCTCACTCTGTATATAAAATGTGATAGGAAGTCTTTCAAAAAGGAAAATAGTGGTTCAGCAAAAAGTGGGAAACCAACATTTTGGGTGGTCTTCTCACCAGGTGCTGCTTGGTCAACGTTACACAAATGAGTTCAATCAACAGGGCTGCTCGTAAGACCTTCTCCACCGAGCCCTTGTAGTTATTCCAACTACCTTTAATGTTTTTGCGTTCCTTGGGGGTCCTGTGAGAAACCAGAAGGTGTCTCACCCACTAGTCCCCAGGGATCTCTCTCTCAGGTGGCCAGGGCAGGCCATCGCCTTTGGATCCAGACCCTGGGGGTGGATCTGTATATGGCACAGTAGAGGCACAGAGCACCTGAGCCAAGGTTTTCTATATGGTAGCTATGGATGAGCAACCAAGGCTTAAGCTTTCAGGAGGTGATGCAGGATGGTTCTTAAGTACAGTGAGCCCCCACAAAGGAATTTCCACACACTATGTTATGTGCTAATACAGTTCTTTATATAAAAATAAGGTTCAGAGACACCTTGTACTCTGGCAATTCTGTAGTGGCAAATCTATACAATGTTATGTGGTACCACACTTAAACTTTAGATTCCTTTAAAATGCATCAACTGCTGGAAGTTTTAATAGACCATACAAATCTTTCAGTAAGGTGTATCAACATAAACAATAAGAAAGGAAGGCAGGTTAAGGTTAAGCAATGGCAGAATGCTTACTTCGGATATAGATGTACAATTCTGAATGAGGATCCCCCCACCTGGGCAACCTGTAATAAAAGACTTAACAAGCCCAGTCCATAAATGCCTAATAAGCCTTGCTTCCTGGTTAAAGAGTTCAACCACCCCAGTGTACCTGAAGTGGAAGAATTTCTTTGTCGATTCCTCGACGGGATCCTTCGAGGGTATACTCCCTGTCAAGCAGGAGCCAATTGGCGTCGAGAACATCAAGGAAAAGTGGAACACTTGCGGTGACGCTGCAGCTACGACCTTGGCGGTGCTCTTTGACTATAGATCATGGAAATCCTGGGAAGATGAGGCGTGCTGTACCACCTCGATGAAAAGTGTTTGATGCCGCAAATAAGACTCAGTGATGGATGCAGGCCCTGCAGCAAGCTTCAGGTGTCAGGAGTTGCTTCGTCGGTCCTCTGGCCTGTCCGTGCTGCAGCCACAGCACGTACCTTGGGATAGCTTCGGCGATCAGGACTTGACCTCGGGCTGGACCTCAGATCTTCACTCCATCACTGTCCTCGGGACGTCTTTGTCGGCTTCTGGTGGCAGGAAACCCACTCGCTGACTTTCCTCGCTAGCCAGCAACCTTGGCTTTCTCCAGCAGGACAAAGTGGTCGACCGTGATGGCAAGGGAGCCCTCTGTGAAATATTCTTAGGAACAGGTGGAGCTTTCTCGTCTCTGGACGTCAAGCAACACAGCATCAAGGTGCCCCCGCTTCTGGGCAGCACAATTCGACTTAGCTTCCAGCAGTCACAGAAATCTTCCAAACCCCAGTTGTCGTCAGTGGACTCCATGTCCCGGCGCTCTCTTCAGGATTCTCGGCGGACCACTTCTCTGGACGTCTGAGTCACCAAACTAGCTTCAGGGTGCTTCGATGAAGAATAGCAGTTTTTGGATGATGGTCCCTCCTAGCTCTGGTAGAGGTCTCCTAGCCAGGTGTCATGCGCCCGTTCTCTTGGCGCATATGCGACCGATGGAGACGGATCCGCCATTAGAATGCTCCGTCACGCCTTTTTTCTCAAACCGCAACTGCGGTCTAGTCTTTCTTAACATGGCCACCGCCGGGAGCCTTTAGCCATCCTCCTCCCGGGAGCCGCAACATTGCAACTGTGTGTGTTTTCTTCTTTGGTCGCTAGATGCTACGGTCTCTCTCTTGGCTTCGATAAGCCCTCTTTCCTTGTCCTCAGCCTCATGGCAGCAAGTTTTCCTGTGCCTTTTGTTCTGTTTCTCTCTCTCTAGAGTGCTCTCGTGCACCCCATCTAGCTCTCAACGCCCAGAGTCTTTGCTTTCATTTCTTGCTGGGCTCTCTGTGTTTCCCCTTCCAGCTTTCCTGGCTCGCTCTCTCTCTCTCTCTCTCTCTCCTTTCACCTTCTTTCCCTCTCTTACCTTTTATTGAACCTTTGTTCTGTGCTCCGACACGCTGCGCCTTCTGCTGCAGTGCTACATTCCTCTCTTCTGCCCTGGTCTTTTCCTGTGCTTCCACCGCCTTCTGAGGTGTGGTTCCTTCTGTACTCACCTACTAGAATTGGACTCTCTTTCTGGATATCTGTTATACCTACGTCCTCCTCCGTACTGCTTCTTCGGATTGTCGGCTCCACAGGGTTTTTTTGTGCCGTTTATGGCTTTTTTTCCCTCTTTGGCTGCGCGGGACCGGGACCACTGGTCTTCTGGTTCGCCTGCAGACCACTGTGGTGTCATCCCATGGCAGACCATACCTGCACAAAAAGAAACAAGAATACAAGGCCAGAGGAAGAAAGAAGCAGCCTGTGGAAGTCACCAGCAGCTCAGGTGAGGAACAGGATTTCAGTTCAGAACCGGACAGTGATATTGACAGATTGCAACGCCATATCACACCAACCATGGCAACGGAAAAGGTACAAGAACTGGTAGCAGCTGTACAGAAGCTCACTCTTGAAGTTCAGAATTTAAAGGCTGAAAACACTGTGCTACGCTAGCTGGTATCTACTCGGGACCATTACTCTATGGATTTCCCCCCACATGGCTCTTTCCTTGGGGAAGTATGATGGATCCCCTAAACGCATCAAAAAATGAATCACGGCTTGGATGGTGCATTTTGCCTTTCATTCACCACATATTCCTCAGACCTAAGCCGGGTGGGCTTTATGGTATCTAATATAGCCGGTAACGCCCTTGCTTGGGCCACCCCGTTGGTAACCAACAATAATCCGGTGTTATGAGACTTTGTATCATTTATTGCACTCCTTAAACAGACATTCAAACGCCCAGAGGTTACCTTCGTTGCCTGCGAAGAATTATTGGACGTACAGCAAGGACCGATGGATCGTTTATCCCACATTAGCCTCTTCAAAAGACTCACCACAGAAGCAGGCTGGCTGGAACAAGCTCAGTTTGCGATTTTCCGGCGAGGTTTAAAGGAGGAACTTAAAGATGAGCTAGCCAGGATCCCTCATCCTACCTCCTTTCCTGATCTTTTGTCAACCATCCTGCAAATTGAATTCCGTTTGGGGGAACGCAAGCATGAGAGGAGAAAGAGTCACAGAACCAGCTGGTCTACAACTACCCCGGTTGTGAACCTGTCATCGAATTCTCCCATGAGTAAAGACGAACCAATGCAAATCGGCACCACCCGAGCCCCACTCACACCGGAGGAAAGGAATACGACAGTGTTTTTGTGGATAAAGAGGTGCAAGACCTTCCTCCGCAATGCCCAGAAGACTGCGCGATTGATCTGATGCTGGATGCTTTAATACCTTTTGGGCGCATGTTCTCTGTCTCTTCGGGAGAAAGGGGTATTGCGTGAATACTTGGACGCCAATCTCAAGAACGGCCTCATTCAGTTTTCCCGATCTCCTGCCAGGGCTTCTTTATTCTTCATTGCCAAGCGGGACTCCACGGAACTTAGGCCCTGCATTGACTACAAGAGTCTCAATCGGGTCACCGTCAGGGACAGGTACCCGATGCCCTTGATCTTGGACATCCTAGAAGCCGTACAGGGAACCACAGTGTTTTCCAAGCTTGATCTCAGGAATGCATATCATCGGCTTCGCATTTGCAAAGGTGATGAGTGGACAGCCTTTAGAACACCATACAAGCACTTTGAGTATAGGGTCATGCCCTTTGGTTTGGTTAGTGCTTTGGCGATATTTCAACGTTTTATGGACCGCACATTCTCCGGTCTTCTGTTCCATTCAGTAATAATCTACTTGGGTGACATCCTGGTTTTTTCTTTATCTGCCCAAGAACACACTGTACATGTCCGGAATGTTCTTCAGCGTTTGCAAGCCAACCATCTCTTAGTCAAGCCTGGCAAATGTCTGTTTCAAGTCTCGTCCATTCCATACTTGGGATTCATCCTGTCCAGGGAAGGGATCATGATGGATCCAAAGAAAGTGTCTGCCATTCTCAGTTGGCCTTCCCCTACTTCCATCAAGGACATACAACGGTTCTTTGGATTATCGAATTTCTACCGTAAATGTATTGCCAACTTCTCTCACACTGTTCTCACAATAACTGGTCTGCTAAAGAAAACCACTAAACCCTTTCAGTCAACAGGAGAGGTGGAGACAGCCCTCAAAATACACAATGAAAAGTTTAGCTCTGCTCCCATTCATCGTCAGCCGGATCAATCCAAAGGTTTCATTATAGAGGCCGACGCTTCCGCTAATGCAGTGGGAGCTTTACTGCTACAAGACCATGGAGGAATTGAACATCCTGTGGCGTATCTCTCAAGAACCCTCTCTGTGAGCCAAACCTATTACTCTGTCATTGGGGGAGAGCTATTGGCCATGACAATAGCCTGCAAGGAATGGGGGTATCTCCTTCAAGGCGGAATCCAGCCCTTTACCATCAGAACAGATCATAGAAACCTCAAGGTCTTATGTAATATGGAATGTGTCAATTCTTGGCAAGCCCGTTGGGCGCATTCTTTTGCGCAGTAAGATTTTGAGATTACGTACATCCCGGGAAGCCAGAACATAGTCACAGATGCCCTTTATCGCAGATGTTCCTCTGAACATCCATCTGAGGGTCTCACCTAGAGGTTGTTCCCTGAGAAGAAGAAGATTATCTCTTTGGTTTCCTCCTTTCTACAGCAGGTCAAGGCAGCCACCACCCATGAACATTTCTTGAGGCCCCTCAAGCCTAAGGCCAACATCAAAGAAAAGGATGGTCTCCTGTTCATTAATAAAAAGCTGTTCATTCCCCAAGAGGTTCTTCGTCTTAAGGTTTTAGCATGGTGTCACGATCACAGGACTGCCGGTCGCAGGGGTAAGAAGGGCACCGAAGACCTCATTAAACGCTCCTACTTTTGCCAGGGATGACGGCGTGCACACAGTTTGCCAGGAGCAAACATCGTACCCAGAAACCCATTGTGTTACTAGAACAAATACCCTTGCCGGCTTTTCCATGGAGTCAGATCTCCACAGATTTTATCGTGGACCTTCCTATTTCTCTAGGATGCGCTTGCATTATGGTAACGATCGACTCATTCACCAAACTTGCCTACTTCACACCTTTTCCTGCTATCCCTTCTGCCTCAAGTATGGCCGAGGCATTCATCAGTGACATTTTCCTGCCTGATAAGATCATCTCAGACAGAGGCAGTCAGTACACCTCCAGGTTTTGGACGGCCTTGTGTAACAAACTCAGAATTGAAAGGGTCCTGTCCTCGGGATCCCATCCACAGACCAACGGACTAAATGGAACCTTGGAGCAGTACTTGAGGTGCTACATCAATCAACAACAAGACAATTGTTTTTTTTTGCTCTCTTCTGCAGAGTTCTCATATAACATACAGTCCACTCTGCTTTGGGTTTTAGCCCATTCTATTGTACTTATGGACTTCATCCCAGGGGGATCCTTCCAGTGGTTTCTCCCTGTACCAATGTACCTTCTGTTGAAGACAAGCTTGGCTCTGTTACTGACAGAGCAGTGGAGGGTGCCCCCTTCTCAGATCCGGCTTCTACTCGAAGATCTTCTCCAGTCAGAAAAGAACTAGGTGGGCCTGAGGGTGGTGCTCGATCTGTCATTCCTCAGTCTGTATCTACCACTGCAAAAATTCCAGATGGTGACGCCAGCACTGATAGCGGAGACCCTGTGTGGGAGAGACTGGATGTGCTTGCTGGACCTTAAGGATTCTACCTACACGTCCAAATATGGCAGCCTCACAGGAGATCATCCGGGTCGAAGTACACCATGTCTACCCGTGCCTGGATGACTGGCTGGTCAGAGCTACGTCTCCAGGTGAAGTGCAGCATACAGCGCTGTGTCTGATGCACATTCTGTGCGAGCAGGGGTTCTCTATCAACCAGCACAAATCACAGATGGCCCCCACACAGTCATTAGTTTACCTGGGCCTGGTGTGGGACAGAAGGGAACAATGGCTCTTCCCTACACAGGAGAGAATCGGGGCCATGAAAGCTGCAGTGGGCCATTTTCTCAGCAGGACATTGACAACTGCATGGTGGTTCCAACACTTGTTGGGAATCATAGTGGCCTGCCTCTTGGCAGTATCCTTCACCAGGCTCAAGATGAGAAGGATATAGCTGCATCTAGCAAAGTGTTGGAACCAGGAATCATACTTTCAGTCCAGCAGGATAACCCTCCACAGCTACTCAGTCCATGGGCTGTGGTCTCCCATGGACAAGTAGGGTCACATAAATGTGCTGGAGGTCAGGGCCATACAATTAGCGCTAGGAACATTTCTATCGTTGATCAGGAGCAAGGCAGTCCTTATTCAAACAGACAGCTCTACGTGCATGTATTATATCAACAAGCATGGGGGACCAGACCCCCTGCCTACTATGCAGACTGAAAATTCAAATCTGGGATTGGGCCATCTCTCACAACCTCCACCTGTCAGCCAACCACCTCCCGGGAGACAGCAACATAGAAGCAGACAGGCTAAGCATGCTGGGAGAGGACACCTATGAATGGGAACTATGTCCCCAAGTTCTGAGGGACATATTCCGAGCATAGGGCCATCTGACGGTGGACCTCTTTGCCACAGTGTGCAACAAGACGTGCAAGCATTACGCGTCTTGGATGGGCAGAGTCAGGCGCTCTCTAGGGGACACTGCACTTGGCCTGGCACAACCTTTGGGCCTAAGCATACCCACCAATTCCCTTGTTTGAGAGGGTGATGCAGAAGGTCAGCGAGTCACAGAGACTGCACCTCATACTTGTGGCTCCACAGAGTCCAGCCAGGATATGGCATTCAGATCTAGTTTGGTTAGCAGCGCAGGGCTCAATCCCACTACCCATGATGGCAATGACCCTACTAACTCAACAAGGGGGTGCAGTGATCTATCCAGCACCAGAGAAGCAAGCCCTAGCGGCTTGGTTCCTGAGCACGTGCCATTGAAGCACTTGCAGTTGTTGTCGGAAAATCTGCAAATTATCCAGAAGGCTGGAAAGGACTCTACCAGGATTCAATATAAAAGTAATGGTCAATGTTCTGACTTTGGGCAAGGGATAACGGTATAGACCCTATTTCCTGCTCCTTGGACCATGTACTCTCATTCTTGGGTCATCTAGCAAAGTCGGGAGTACAGGTAGACACGTGCCGCACCTACCTGGCAGCCACATGGGCGTACAAAAACTCAGATTCCACGTCATATTCCACATGAAATCCAGTGGTGAAGAGGCACCTTAAAGGTCTAACGGGATTGTATCGACCGGTGAAACATTCACACCCGGTTTGGGTTCTCAATGTGGTGCTAACTGGACTTGCACATAAGCCATTCGAGCCCTTTGGTCACTACCAATATCAGACTGGTGATTATTAAAACTGCATTTCTGGTTGGTTTCACGTCAGAACCATACACTACGTTCCACAGGGACAAGGGGCCTCATTACGACCCAGGCGGTAAGTTACCGCCTGGGCCGTGACTTTACCACCATGGCGTAAACTACGTTTACGCCATGGTGGTTGGCGGACTTACCGCCCCATTCCGACCTTGGCGGGGCGGTAAGTCCCCAATCCCCATTTACCCTTCCCCATTCCCATTTTTGCCCCATAGGGCATAATGGGAGTGGGGAAGGCGTTAATTACGCCACCGTAAATTACGGTGGCGTAATTAACTCCATGGTCCCTTAGCGCCATGGATTTTAACACCTGCTAAAAGCAGGTGTTAAAAGCACCATGGCGCTAGGGGACCTCGTAATTGGCAGTAAGGGGTCGGCGCAGCTAACGCTGGCGTAAACCCCTTACCGCCAGGGTCGTAATGAGGCCCAAGGTCTTGCTGTGCAGTCATCCAGGATTTTTACCAAAGGTAGTATCAACATTCCATTTAAACAAAAAGATAGTGCTTCCAACTTTCTTTACCAATCCAAAGTCAGAGGCGGAAAGGGTTCTACACTGTCTGGACGTAAAAAGAACATTGAAGTTTGACAGGACAAAAGAGTTCCGCAAGTCAGACGCTCTGTTTATAATGTTCGCAGGAGCAAACCCAGGCTCTCTTGTCTTTGCAGCTGCCATCGCAAGATGGATGGTAGCAGCCATCACTGAAGCGTGTAAGAGGCAAAACAAGGACTGCTTGGCAAATTTGCATGCTCGTGCAGTCGGGGCAAAAGCTACCGTTGTGTCTTTTCAGAGGCAGATGCCATGGCAGTTCATTAGTAGGTCGGCTACATGGGCATCCCTGGCCGCCTTCTGCAAGCACTACTGCTTGGACAGCAGCTTCAGGTTGGATGCAGCCATTGGCCAAGCACTGCTGAGGAACCTATTTGCATAAGATTATACTTTCTCTCTCCCCCTAAGGACTTATATCAGTTGTAATCGCTTATGCAGCATTGAGCACATTTGGTCACCGTTGTGACTAACAAACTCCTACTCCATAGACACCTTTCCTCCATACGACCCACCTTTCTCCCCCCTAAAAATATAGTTAGTCAGGATAAATAATCTGTCAGACGCATAAAAGGGGATTGAGGAGTGGCACCAGAGGGCGGGGCATGCGGATTGCACACGCCTGTAGCCACACCTCTGTGTGCCTTTACATTTAAAGGGGAAATATTTTTACTTGAAAAAAGCTTATGTTCCCGTCCCTAGTGAGGAAGCCCCATGCAGTATGGAGGAAAGGGGACTATGAACTAGTACGTTGGTGACTACAGAGAGTAACTTCAAATTTTTCACCGAAGGCCACCCCCTGCCACAAACCTAGCTATCTTATTAAACCAAGGATCTGCTTGCACATCTGTTTTTTTTTAAACTGGCCCCATTCCACCCCTCCCGCCTTCTGTGCACCTTTTTTATTTACTCAACTTTATTTAGATTTTCCAAAAGAAAACAAACAGAATAAATAACACTCAAGCAATGGATTTCAGCTAAATAAGAAGGATAGCATTGCGTCAGGACTGCGATTGCTCACCTGAGTAATTGGATAGTCCAAGAGTAAAGGTCCATACAGACTTTGCCTGTATAGCCTTGGCCTCATGAACACAATGGACATCATCTAGGGTCCAACTCCTGAGAGACGATTCATGTCAGCCTATGGTAGCAACCAATTTGTACGTATCGTGAAAGTATGAAAAACCTGTACAGAGAAACTCAGCTTTCCAGTCCGTACATTTCTAAGTAAGGCCTAAACTACGCACCATGCACATAGATGGAAATAGTTACAGCACAAAACAACAATCATTTCAATTGTGGTGATTTACGGCTATAGATAGTTTATAATAAGGAAAGGGTATTGGACAATGTGGATGAGCAGAAGGTGGCAAAAGGGGACCAGTCCTTTTGAAATGTTGCCTCTACTGCTTGGGGAAGGACCACAATACCCAGGACTGCAGACGTGCCATTTATGAGACAAGCATTGTATCAAGAGAGACACAGACTCAAATGAGTTTGTTTGAAAATCTTTATTTACTAAGGTGCCTGGGTTGGTGTAATGCCTGAATGGCCCTAACACTAAAGGGGTAATTCCCTTAACTGATGTTTCTAATGGCCGTTATTGTCTAACAGTCCAAAATAAAAGTCTGTCTGTGCCTAAACCTATGCTTGCCCTCACTCTGTATATAAAATGTGATAGGAAGTCTTTCAAAAAGGAAAATAGTGGTTCAGCAAAAAGTGGGAAACCAACATTTTGGGTGGTCTTCTCACCAGGTGCTGCTTGGTCAACGTTACACAAATGAGTTCAATCAACAGGGCTGCTCGTAAGACCTTCTCCACCGAGCCCTTGTAGTTATTCCAACTACCTTTAATGTTTTTGCGTTCCTTGGGGGTCCTGTGAGAAACCAGAAGGTGTCTCACCCACTAGTCCCCAGGGATCTCTCTCTCAGGTGGCCAGGGCAGGCCATCGCCTTTGGATCCAGACCCTGGGGGTGGATCTGTATATGGCACAGTAGAGGCACAGAGCACCTGAGCCAAGGTTTTCTATATGGTAGCTATGGATGAGCAACCAAGGCTTAAGCTTTCAGGAGGTGATGCAGGATGGTTCTTAAGTACAGTGAGCCCCCACAAAGGAATTTCCACACACTATGTTATGTGCTAATACAGTTCTTTATATAAAAATAAGGTTCAGAGACACCTTGTACTCTGGCAATTCTGTAGTGGCAAATCTATACAATGTTATGTGGTACCACACTTAAACTTTAGATTCCTTTAAAATGCATCAACTGCTGGAAGTTTTAATAGACCATACAAATCTTTCAGTAAGGTGTATCAACATAAACAATAAGAAAGGAAGGCAGGTTAAGGTTAAGCAATGGCAGAATGCTTACTTCGGATATAGATGTACAATTCTGAATGAGGATCCCCCCACCTGGGCAACCTGTAATAAAAGACTTAACAAGCCCAGTCCATAAATGCCTAATAAGCCTTGCTTCCTGGTTAAAGAGTTCAACCACCCCAGTGTACCTGAAGTGGAAGAATTTCTTTGTCGATTCCTCGACGGGATCCTTCGAGGGTATACTCCCTGTCAAGCAGGAGCCAATTGGCGTCGAGAACATCAAGGAAAAGTGGAACACTTGCGGTGACGCTGCAGCTACGACCTTGGCGGTGCTCTTTGACTATAGATCATGGAAATCCTGGGAAGATGAGGCGTGCTGTACCACCTCGATGAAAAGTGTTTGATGCCGCAAATAAGACTCAGTGATGGATGCAGGCCCTGCAGCAAGCTTCAGGTGTCAGGAGTTGCTTCGTCGGTCCTCTGGCCTGTCCGTGCTGCAGCCACAGCACGTACCTTGGGATAGCTTCGGCGATCAGGACTTGACCTCGGGCTGGACCTCAGATCTTCACTCCATCACTGTCCTCGGGACGTCTTTGTCGGCTTCTGGTGGCAGGAAACCCACTCGCTGACTTTCCTCGCTAGCCAGCAACCTTGGCTTTCTCCAGCAGGACAAAGTGGTCGACCGTGATGGCAAGGGAGCCCTCTGTGAAATATTCTTAGGAACAGGTGGAGCTTTCTCGTCTCTGGACGTCAAGCAACACAGCATCAAGGTGCCCCCGCTTCTGGGCAGCACAATTCGACTTGGCTTCCAGCAGTCACAGAAATCTTCCAAACCCCAGTTGTCGTCAGTGGACTCCATGTCCCGGCGCTCTCTTCAGGATTCTCGGCGGACCACTTCTCTGGACGTCTGAGTCACCAAACTAGCTTCAGGGTGCTTCGATGAAGAATAGCAGTTTTTGGATGATGGTCCCTCCTAGCTCTGGTAGAGGTCTCCTAGCCAGGTGTCATGCGCCCGTTCTCTTGGCGCATATGCGACCGATGGAGACGGATCCGCCATTAGAATGCTCCGTCACGCCTTTTTTCTCAAACCGCAACTGCGGTCTAGTCTTTCTTAACATGGCCACCGCCGGGAGCCTTTAGCCATCCTCCTCCCGGGAGCCGCAACATTGCAACTGTGTGTGTTTTCTTCTTTGGTCGCTAGATGCTACGGTCTCTCTCTTGGCTTCGATAAGCCCTCTTTCCTTGTCCTCAGCCTCATGGCAGCAAGTTTTCCTGTGCCTTTTGTTCTGTTTCTCTCTCTCTAGAGTGCTCTCGTGCACCCCATCTAGCTCTCAACGCCCAGAGTCTTTGCTTTCATTTCTTGCTGGGCTCTCTGTGTTTCCCCTTCCAGCTTTCCTGGCTCGCTCTCTCTCTCTCTCTCTCTCTCCTTTCACCTTCTTTCCCTCTCTTACCTTTTATTGAACCTTTGTTCTGTGCTCCGACACGCTGCGCCTTCTGCTGCAGTGCTACATTCCTCTCTTCTGCCCTGGTCTTTTCCTGTGCTTCCACCGCCTTCTGAGGTGTGGTTCCTTCTGTACTCACCTACTAGAATTGGACTCTCTTTCTGGATATCTGTTATACCTACGTCCTCCTCCGTACTGCTTCTTCGGATTGTCGGCTCCACAGGGTTTTTTTGTGCCGTTTATGGCTTTTTTTCCCTCTTTGGCTGCGCGGGACCGGGACCACTGGTCTTCTGGTTCGCCTGCAGACCACTGTGGTGTCATCCCATGGCAGACCATACCTGCACAAAAAGAAACAAGAATACAAGGCCAGAGGAAGAAAGAAGCAGCCTGTGGAAGTCACCAGCAGCTCAGGTGAGGAACAGGATTTCAGTTCAGAACCGGACAGTGATATTGACAGATTGCAACGCCATATCACACCAACCATGGCAACGGAAAAGGTACAAGAACTGGTAGCAGCTGTACAGAAGCTCACTCTTGAAGTTCAGAATTTAAAGGCTGAAAACACTGTGCTACGCTAGCTGGTATCTACTCGGGACCATTACTCTATGGATTTCCCCCCACATGGCTCTTTCCTTGGGGAAGTATGATGGATCCCCTAAACGCATCAAAAAATGAATCACGGCTTGGATGGTGCATTTTGCCTTTCATTCACCACATATTCCTCAGACCTAAGCCGGGTGGGCTTTATGGTATCTAATATAGCCGGTAACGCCCTTGCTTGGGCCACCCCGTTGGTAACCAACAATAATCCGGTGTTATGAGACTTTGTATCATTTATTGCACTCCTTAAACAGACATTCAAACGCCCAGAGGTTACCTTCGTTGCCTGCGAAGAATTATTGGACGTACAGCAAGGACCGATGGATCGTTTATCCCACATTAGCCTCTTCAAAAGACTCACCACAGAAGCAGGCTGGCTGGAACAAGCTCAGTTTGCGATTTTCCGGCGAGGTTTAAAGGAGGAACTTAAAGATGAGCTAGCCAGGATCCCTCATCCTACCTCCTTTCCTGATCTTTTGTCAACCATCCTGCAAATTGAATTCCGTTTGGGGGAACGCAAGCATGAGAGGAGAAAGAGTCACAGAACCAGCTGGTCTACAACTACCCCGGTTGTGAACCTGTCATCGAATTCTCCCATGAGTAAAGACGAACCAATGCAAATCGGCACCACCCGAGCCCCACTCACACCGGAGGAAAGGAATACGACAGTGTTTTTGTGGATAAAGAGGTGCAAGACCTTCCTCCGCAATGCCCAGAAGACTGCGCGATTGATCTGATGCTGGATGCTTTAATACCTTTTGGGCGCATGTTCTCTGTCTCTTCGGGAGAAAGGGGTATTGCGTGAATACTTGGACGCCAATCTCAAGAACGGCCTCATTCAGTTTTCCCGATCTCCTGCCAGGGCTTCTTTATTCTTCATTGCCAAGCGGGACTCCACGGAACTTAGGCCCTGCATTGACTACAAGAGTCTCAATCGGGTCACCGTCAGGGACAGGTACCCGATGCCCTTGATCTTGGACATCCTAGAAGCCGTACAGGGAACCACAGTGTTTTCCAAGCTTGATCTCAGGAATGCATATCATCGGCTTCGCATTTGCAAAGGTGATGAGTGGACAGCCTTTAGAACACCATACAAGCACTTTGAGTATAGGGTCATGCCCTTTGGTTTGGTTAGTGCTTTGGCGATATTTCAACGTTTTATGGACCGCACATTCTCCGGTCTTCTGTTCCATTCAGTAATAATCTACTTGGGTGACATCCTGGTTTTTTCTTTATCTGCCCAAGAACACACTGTACATGTCCGGAATGTTCTTCAGCGTTTGCAAGCCAACCATCTCTTAGTCAAGCCTGGCAAATGTCTGTTTCAAGTCTCGTCCATTCCATACTTGGGATTCATCCTGTCCAGGGAAGGGATCATGATGGATCCAAAGAAAGTGTCTGCCATTCTCAGTTGGCCTTCCCCTACTTCCATCAAGGACATACAACGGTTCTTTGGATTATCGAATTTCTACCGTAAATGTATTGCCAACTTCTCTCACACTGTTCTCACAATAACTGGTCTGCTAAAGAAAACCACTAAACCCTTTCAGTCAACAGGAGAGGTGGAGACAGCCCTCAAAATACACAATGAAAAGTTTAGCTCTGCTCCCATTCATCGTCAGCCGGATCAATCCAAAGGTTTCATTATAGAGGCCGACGCTTCCGCTAATGCAGTGGGAGCTTTACTGCTACAAGACCATGGAGGAATTGAACATCCTGTGGCGTATCTCTCAAGAACCCTCTCTGTGAGCCAAACCTATTACTCTGTCATTGGGGGAGAGCTATTGGCCATGACAATAGCCTGCAAGGAATGGGGGTATCTCCTTCAAGGCGGAATCCAGCCCTTTACCATCAGAACAGATCATAGAAACCTCAAGGTCTTATGTAATATGGAATGTGTCAATTCTTGGCAAGCCCGTTGGGCGCATTCTTTTGCGCAGTAAGATTTTGAGATTACGTACATCCCGGGAAGCCAGAACATAGTCACAGATGCCCTTTATCGCAGATGTTCCTCTGAACATCCATCTGAGGGTCTCACCTAGAGGTTGTTCCCTGAGAAGAAGAAGATTATCTCTTTGGTTTCCTCCTTTCTACAGCAGGTCAAGGCAGCCACCACCCATGAACATTTCTTGAGGCCCCTCAAGCCTAAGGCCAACATCAAAGAAAAGGATGGTCTCCTGTTCATTAATAAAAAGCTGTTCATTCCCCAAGAGGTTCTTCGTCTTAAGGTTTTAGCATGGTGTCACGATCACAGGACTGCCGGTCGCAGGGGTAAGAAGGGCACCGAAGACCTCATTAAACGCTCCTACTTTTGCCAGGGATGACGGCGTGCACACAGTTTGCCAGGAGCAAACATCGTACCCAGAAACCCATTGTGTTACTAGAACAAATACCCTTGCCGGCTTTTCCATGGAGTCAGATCTCCACGGATTTTATCGTGGACCTTCCTATTTCTCTAGGATGCGCTTGCATTATGGTAACGATCGACTCATTCACCAAACTTGCCTACTTCACACCTTTTCCTGCTATCCCTTCTGCCTCAAGTATGGCCGAGGCATTCATCAGTGACATTTTCCTGCCTGATAAGATCATCTCAGACAGAGGCAGTCAGTACACCTCCAGGTTTTGGACGGCCTTGTGTAACAAACTCAGAATTGAAAGGGTCCTGTCCTCGGGATCCCATCCACAGACCAACGGACTAAATGGAACCTTGGAGCAGTACTTGAGGTGCTACATCAATCAACAACAAGACAATTGTTTTTTTTTGCTCTCTTCTGCAGAGTTCTCATATAACATACAGTCCACTCTGCTTTGGGTTTTAGCCCATTCTATTGTACTTATGGACTTCATCCCAGGGGGATCCTTCCAGTGGTTTCTCCCTGTACCAATGTACCTTCTGTTGAAGACAAGCTTGGCTCTGTTACTGACAGAGCAGTGGAGGGTGCCCCCTTCTCAGATCCGGCTTCTACTCGAAGATCTTCTCCAGTCAGAAAAGAACTAGGTGGGCCTGAGGGTGGTGCTCGATCTGTCATTCCTCAGTCTGTATCTACCACTGCAAAAATTCCAGATGGTGACGCCAGCACTGATAGCGGAGACCCTGTGTGGGAGAGACTGGATGTGCTTGCTGGACCTTAAGGATTCTACCTACACGTCCAAATATGGCAGCCTCACAGGAGATCATCCGGGTCGAAGTACACCATGTCTACCCGTGCCTGGATGACTGGCTGGTCAGAGCTACGTCTCCAGGTGAAGTGCAGCATACAGCGCTGTGTCTGATGCACATTCTGTGCGAGCAGGGGTTCTCTATCAACCAGCACAAATCACAGATGGCCCCCACACAGTCATTAGTTTACCTGGGCCTGGTGTGGGACAGAAGGGAACAATGGCTCTTCCCTACACAGGAGAGAATCGGGGCCATGAAAGCTGCAGTGGGCCATTTTCTCAGCAGGACATTGACAACTGCATGGTGGTTCCAACACTTGTTGGGAATCATAGTGGCCTGCCTCTTGGCAGTATCCTTCACCAGGCTCAAGATGAGAAGGATATAGCTGCATCTAGCAAAGTGTTGGAACCAGGAATCATACTTTCAGTCCAGCAGGATAACCCTCCACAGCTACTCAGTCCATGGGCTGTGGTCTCCCATGGACAAGTAGGGTCACATAAATGTGCTGGAGGTCAGGGCCATACAATTAGCGCTAGGAACATTTCTATCGTTGATCAGGAGCAAGGCAGTCCTTATTCAAACAGACAGCTCTACGTGCATGTATTATATCAACAAGCATGGGGGACCAGACCCCCTGCCTACTATGCAGACTGAAAATTCAAATCTGGGATTGGGCCATCTCTCACAACCTCCACCTGTCAGCCAACCACCTCCCGGGAGACAGCAACATAGAAGCAGACAGGCTAAGCATGCTGGGAGAGGACACCTATGAATGGGAACTATGTCCCCAAGTTCTGAGGGACATATTCCGAGCATAGGGCCATCTGACGGTGGACCTCTTTGCCACAGTGTGCAACAAGACGTGCAAGCATTACGCGTCTTGGATGGGCAGAGTCAGGCGCTCTCTAGGGGACACTGCACTTGGCCTGGCACAACCTTTGGGCCTAAGCATACCCACCAATTCCCTTGTTTGAGAGGGTGATGCAGAAGGTCAGCGAGTCACAGAGACTGCACCTCATACTTGTGGCTCCACAGAGTCCAGCCAGGATATGGCATTCAGATCTAGTTTGGTTAGCAGCGCAGGGCTCAATCCCACTACCCATGATGGCAATGACCCTACTAACTCAACAAGGGGGTGCAGTGATCTATCCAGCACCAGAGAAGCAAGCCCTAGCGGCTTGGTTCCTGAGCACGTGCCATTGAAGCACTTGCAGTTGTTGTCGGAAAATCTGCAAATTATCCAGAAGGCTGGAAAGGACTCTACCAGGATTCAATATAAAAGTAATGGTCAATGTTCTGACTTTGGGCAAGGGATAACGGTATAGACCCTATTTCCTGCTCCTTGGACCATGTACTCTCATTCTTGGGTCATCTAGCAAAGTCGGGAGTACAGGTAGACACGTGCCGCACCTACCTGGCAGCCACATGGGCATACAAAAACTCAGATTCCACGTCATATTCCACATGAAATCCAGTGGTGAAGAGGCACCTTAAAGGTCTAACGGGATTGTATCGACCGGTGAAACATTCACACCCGGTTTGGGTTCTCAATGTGGTGCTAACTGGACTTGCACATAAGCCATTCGAGCCCTTTGGTCACTACCAATATCAGACTGGTGATTATTAAAACTGCATTTCTGGTTGGTTTCACGTCAGAACCATACACTACGTTCCACAGGGACAAGGGGCCTCATTACGACCCAGGCGGTAAGTTACCGCCTGGGCCGTGACTTTACCACCATGGCGTAAACTACGTTTACGCCATGGTGGTTGGCGGACTTACCGCCCCATTCCGACCTTGGCGGGGCGGTAAGTCCCCAATCCCCATTTACCCTTCCCCATTCCCATTTTTGCCCCATAGGGCATAATGGGAGTGGGGAAGGCGTTAATTACGCCACCGTAAATTACGGTGGCGTAATTAACTCCATGGTCCCTTAGCGCCATGGATTTTAACACCTGCTAAAAGCAGGTGTTAAAAGCACCATGGCGCTAGGGGACCTCGTAATTGGCAGTAAGGGGTCGGCGCAGCTAACGCTGGCGTAAACCCCTTACCGCCAGGGTCGTAATGAGGCCCAAGGTCTTGCTGTGCAGTCATCCAGGATTTTTACCAAAGGTAGTATCAACATTCCATTTAAACAAAAAGATAGTGCTTCCAACTTTCTTTACCAATCCAAAGTCAGAGGCGGAAAGGGTTCTACACTGTCTGGACGTAAAAAGAACATTGAAGTTTGACAGGACAAAAGAGTTCCGCAAGTCAGACGCTCTGTTTATAATGTTCGCAGGAGCAAACCCAGGCTCTCTTGTCTTTGCAGCTGCCATCGCAAGATGGATGGTAGCAGCCATCACTGAAGCGTGTAAGAGGCAAAACAAGGACTGCTTGGCAAATTTGCATGCTCGTGCAGTCGGGGCAAAAGCTACCGTTGTGTCTTTTCAGAGGCAGATGCCATGGCAGTTCATTAGTAGGTCGGCTACATGGGCATCCCTGGCCGCCTTCTGCAAGCACTACTGCTTGGACAGCAGCTTCAGGTTGGATGCAGCCATTGGCCAAGCACTGCTGAGGAACCTATTTGCATAAGATTATACTTTCTCTCTCCCCCTAAGGACTTATATCAGTTGTAATCGCTTATGCAGCATTGAGCACATTTGGTCACCGTTGTGACTAACAAACTCCTACTCCATAGACACCTTTCCTCCATACGACCCACCTTTCTCCCCCCTAAAAATATAGTTAGTCAGGATAAATAATCTGTCAGACGCATAAAAGGGGATTGAGGAGTGGCACCAGAGGGCGGGGCATGCGGATTGCACACGCCTGTAGCCACACCTCTGTGTGCCTTTACATTTAAAGGGGAAATATTTTTACTTGAAAAAAGCTTATGTTCCCGTCCCTAGTGAGGAAGCCCCATGCAGTATGGAGGAAAGGGGACTATGAACTAGTACGTTGGTGACTACAGAGAGTAACTTCAAATTTTTCACCGAAGGCCACCCCCTGCCACAAACCTAGCTATCTTATTAAACCAAGGATCTGCTTGCACATCTGTTTTTTTTTAAACTGGCCCCATTCCACCCCTCCCGCCTTCTGTGCACCTTTTTTATTTACTCAACTTTATTTAGATTTTCCAAAAGAAAACAAACAGAATAAATAACACTCAAGCAATGGATTTCAGCTAAATAAGAAGGATAGCATTGCGTCAGGACTGCGATTGCTCACCTGAGTAATTGGATAGTCCAAGAGTAAAGGTCCATACAGACTTTGCCTGTATAGCCTTGGCCTCATGAACACAATGGACATCATCTAGGGTCCAACTCCTGAGAGACGATTCATGTCAGCCTATGGTAGCAACCAATTTGTACGTATCGTGAAAGTATGAAAAACCTGTACAGAGAAACTCAGCTTTCCAGTCCGTACATTTCTAAGTAAGGCCTAAACTACGCACCATGCACATAGATGGAAATAGTTACAGCACAAAACAACAATCATTTCAATTGTGGTGATTTACGGCTATAGATAGTTTATAATAAGGAAAGGGTATTGGACAATGTGGATGAGCAGAAGGTGGCAAAAGGGGACCAGTCCTTTTGAAATGTTGCCTCTACTGCTTGGGGAAGGACCACAATACCCAGGACTGCAGACGTGCCATTTATGAGACAAGCATTGTATCAAGAGAGACACAGACTCAAATGAGTTTGTTTGAAAATCTTTATTTACTAAGGTGCCTGGGTTGGTGTAATGCCTGAATGGCCCTAACACTAAAGGGGTAATTCCCTTAACTGATGTTTCTAATGGCCGTTATTGTCTAACAGTCCAAAATAAAAGTCTGTCTGTGCCTAAACCTATGCTTGCCCTCACTCTGTATATAAAATGTGATAGGAAGTCTTTCAAAAAGGAAAATAGTGGTTCAGCAAAAAGTGGGAAACCAACATTTTGGGTGGTCTTCTCACCAGGTGCTGCTTGGTCAACGTTACACAAATGAGTTCAATCAACAGGGCTGCTCGTAAGACCTTCTCCACCGAGCCCTTGTAGTTATTCCAACTACCTTTAATGTTTTTGCGTTCCTTGGGGGTCCTGTGAGAAACCAGAAGGTGTCTCACCCACTAGTCCCCAGGGATCTCTCTCTCAGGTGGCCAGGGCAGGCCATCGCCTTTGGATCCAGACCCTGGGGGTGGATCTGTATATGGCACAGTAGAGGCACAGAGCACCTGAGCCAAGGTTTTCTATATGGTAGCTATGGATGAGCAACCAAGGCTTAAGCTTTCAGGAGGTGATGCAGGATGGTTCTTAAGTACAGTGAGCCCCCACAAAGGAATTTCCACACACTATGTTATGTGCTAATACAGTTCTTTATATAAAAATAAGGTTCAGAGACACCTTGTACTCTGGCAATTCTGTAGTGGCAAATCTATACAATGTTATGTGGTACCACACTTAAACTTTAGATTCCTTTAAAATGCATCAACTGCTGGAAGTTTTAATAGACCATACAAATCTTTCAGTAAGGTGTATCAACATAAACAATAAGAAAGGAAGGCAGGTTAAGGTTAAGCAATGGCAGAATGCTTACTTCGGATATAGATGTACAATTCTGAATGAGGATCCCCCCACCTGGGCAACCTGTAATAAAAGACTTAACAAGCCCAGTCCATAAATGCCTAATAAGCCTTGCTTCCTGGTTAAAGAGTTCAACCACCCCAGTGTACCTGAAGTGGAAGAATTTCTTTGTCGATTCCTCGACGGGATCCTTCGAGGGTATACTCCCTGTCAAGCAGGAGCCAATTGGCGTCGAGAACATCAAGGAAAAGTGGAACACTTGCGGTGACGCTGCAGCTACGACCTTGGCGGTGCTCTTTGACTATAGATCATGGAAATCCTGGGAAGATGAGGCGTGCTGTACCACCTCGATGAAAAGTGTTTGATGCCGCAAATAAGACTCAGTGATGGATGCAGGCCCTGCAGCAAGCTTCAGGTGTCAGGAGTTGCTTCGTCGGTCCTCTGGCCTGTCCGTGCTGCAGCCACAGCACGTACCTTGGGATAGCTTCGGCGATCAGGACTTGACCTCGGGCTGGACCTCAGATCTTCACTCCATCACTGTCCTCGGGACGTCTTTGTCGGCTTCTGGTGGCAGGAAACCCACTCGCTGACTTTCCTCGCTAGCCAGCAACCTTGGCTTTCTCCAGCAGGACAAAGTGGTCGACCGTGATGGCAAGGGAGCCCTCTGTGAAATATTCTTAGGAACAGGTGGAGCTTTCTCGTCTCTGGACGTCAAGCAACACAGCATCAAGGTGCCCCCGCTTCTGGGCAGCACAATTCGACTTGGCTTCCAGCAGTCACAGAAATCTTCCAAACCCCAGTTGTCGTCAGTGGACTCCATGTCCCGGCGCTCTCTTCAGGATTCTCGGCGGACCACTTCTCTGGACGTCTGAGTCACCAAACTAGCTTCAGGGTGCTTCGATGAAGAATAGCAGTTTTTGGATGATGGTCCCTCCTAGCTCTGGTAGAGGTCTCCTAGCCAGGTGTCATGCGCCCGTTCTCTTGGCGCATATGCGACCGATGGAGACGGATCCGCCATTAGAATGCTCCGTCACGCCTTTTTTCTCAAACCGCAACTGCGGTCTAGTCTTTCTTAACATGGCCACCGCCGGGAGCCTTTAGCCATCCTCCTCCCGGGAGCCGCAACATTGCAACTGTGTGTGTTTTCTTCTTTGGTCGCTAGATGCTACGGTCTCTCTCTTGGCTTCGATAAGCCCTCTTTCCTTGTCCTCAGCCTCATGGCAGCAAGTTTTCCTGTGCCTTTTGTTCTGTTTCTCTCTCTCTAGAGTGCTCTCGTGCACCCCATCTAGCTCTCAACGCCCAGAGTCTTTGCTTTCATTTCTTGCTGGGCTCTCTGTGTTTCCCCTTCCAGCTTTCCTGGCTCGCTCTCTCTCTCTCTCTCTCTCTCTCCTTTCACCTTCTTTCCCTCTCTTACCTTTTATTGAACCTTTGTTCTGTGCTCCGACACGCTGCGCCTTCTGCTGCAGTGCTACATTCCTCTCTTCTGCCCTGGTCTTTTCCTGTGCTTCCACCGCCTTCTGAGGTGTGGTTCCTTCTGTACTCACCTACTAGAATTGGACTCTCTTTCTGGATATCTGTTATACCTACGTCCTCCTCCGTACTGCTTCTTCGGATTGTCGGCTCCACAGGGTTTTTTTGTGCCGTTTATGGCTTTTTTTCCCTCTTTGGCTGCGCGGGACCGGGACCACTGGTCTTCTGGTTCGCCTGCAGACCACTGTGGTGTCATCCCATGGCAGACCATACCTGCACAAAAAGAAACAAGAATACAAGGCCAGAGGAAGAAAGAAGCAGCCTGTGGAAGTCACCAGCAGCTCAGGTGAGGAACAGGATTTCAGTTCAGAACCGGACAGTGATATTGACAGATTGCAACGCCATATCACACCAACCATGGCAACGGAAAAGGTACAAGAACTGGTAGCAGCTGTACAGAAGCTCACTCTTGAAGTTCAGAATTTAAAGGCTGAAAACACTGTGCTACGCTAGCTGGTATCTACTCGGGACCATTACTCTATGGATTTCCCCCCACATGGCTCTTTCCTTGGGGAAGTATGATGGATCCCCTAAACGCATCAAAAAATGAATCACGGCTTGGATGGTGCATTTTGCCTTTCATTCACCACATATTCCTCAGACCTAAGCCGGGTGGGCTTTATGGTATCTAATATAGCCGGTAACGCCCTTGCTTGGGCCACCCCGTTGGTAACCAACAATAATCCGGTGTTATGAGACTTTGTATCATTTATTGCACTCCTTAAACAGACATTCAAACGCCCAGAGGTTACCTTCGTTGCCTGCGAAGAATTATTGGACGTACAGCAAGGACCGATGGATCGTTTATCCCACATTAGCCTCTTCAAAAGACTCACCACAGAAGCAGGCTGGCTGGAACAAGCTCAGTTTGCGATTTTCCGGCGAGGTTTAAAGGAGGAACTTAAAGATGAGCTAGCCAGGATCCCTCATCCTACCTCCTTTCCTGATCTTTTGTCAACCATCCTGCAAATTGAATTCCGTTTGGGGGAACGCAAGCATGAGAGGAGAAAGAGTCACGGAACCAGCTGGTCTACAACTACCCCGGTTGTGAACCTGTCATCGAATTCTCCCATGAGTAAAGACGAACCAATGCAAATCGGCACCACCCGAGCCCCACTCACACCGGAGGAAAGGAATACGACAGTGTTTTTGTGGATAAAGAGGTGCAAGACCTTCCTCCGCAACGCCCAGAAGACTGCGCGATTGATCTGATGCTGGATGCTTTAATACCTTTTGGGCGCATGTTCTCTGTCTCTTCGGGAGAAAGGGGTATTGCGTGAATACTTGGACGCCAATCTCAAGAACGGCCTCATTCAGTTTTCCCGATCTCCTGCCAGGGCTTCTTTATTCTTCATTGCCAAGCGGGACTCCACGGAACTTAGGCCCTGCATTGACTACAAGAGTCTCAATCGGGTCACCGTCAGGGACAGGTACCCGATGCCCTTGATCTTGGACATCCTAGAAGCCGTACAGGGAACCACAGTGTTTTCCAAGCTTGATCTCAGGAATGCATATCATCGGCTTCGCATTTGCAAAGGTGATGAGTGGACAGCCTTTAGAACACCATACAAGCACTTTGAGTATAGGGTCATGCCCTTTGGTTTGGTTAGTGCTTTGGCGATATTTCAACGTTTTATGGACCGCACATTCTCCGGTCTTCTGTTCCATTCAGTAATAATCTACTTGGGTGACATCCTGGTTTTTTCTTTATCTGCCCAAGAACACACTGTACATGTCCGGAATGTTCTTCAGCGTTTGCAAGCCAACCATCTCTTAGTCAAGCCTGGCAAATGTCTGTTTCAAGTCTCGTCCATTCCATACTTGGGATTCATCCTGTCCAGGGAAGGGATCATGATGGATCCAAAGAAAGTGTCTGCCATTCTCAGTTGGCCTTCCCCTACTTCCATCAAGGACATACAACGGTTCTTTGGATTATCAAATTTCTACCGTAAATGTATTGCCAACTTCTCTCACACTGTTCTCACAATAACTGGTCTGCTAAAGAAAACCACTAAACCCTTTCAGTCAACAGGAGAGGTGGAGACAGCCCTCAAAATACACAATGAAAAGTTTAGCTCTGCTCCCATTCATCGTCAGCCGGATCAATCCAAAGGTTTCATTATAGAGGCCGACGCTTCCGCTAATGCAGTGGGAGCTTTACTGCTACAAGACCATGGAGGAATTGAACATCCTGTGGCGTATCTCTCAAGAACCCTCTCTGTGAGCCAAACCTATTACTCTGTCATTGGGGGAGAGCTATTGGCCATGACAATAGCCTGCAAGGAATGGGGGTATCTCCTTCAAGGCGGAATCCAGCCCTTTACCATCAGAACAGATCATAGAAACCTCAAGGTCTTATGTAATATGGAATGTGTCAATTCTTGGCAAGCCCGTTGGGCGCATTCTTTTGCGCAGTAAGATTTTGAGATTACGTACATCCCAGGAAGCCAGAACATAGTCACAGATGCCCTTTATCGCAGATGTTCCTCTGAACATCCATCTGAGGGTCTCACCTAGAGGTTGTTCCCTGAGAAGAAGAAGATTATCTCTTTGGTTTCCTCCTTTCTACAGCAGGTCAAGGCAGCCACCACCCATGAACATTTCTTGAGGCCCCTCAAGCCTAAGGCCAACATCAAAGAAAAGGATGGTCTCCTGTTCATTAATAAAAAGCTGTTCATTCCCCAAGAGGTTCTTCGTCTTAAGGTTTTAGCATGGTGTCACGATCACAGGACTGCCGGTCGCAGGGGTAAGAAGGGCACCGAAGACCTCATTAAACGCTCCTACTTTTGCCAGGGATGACGGCGTGCACACAGTTTGCCAGGAGCAAACATCGTACCCAGAAACCCATTGTGTTACTAGAACAAATACCCTTGCCGGCTTTTCCATGGAGTCAGATCTCCACGGATTTTATCGTGGACCTTCCTATTTCTCTAGGATGCGCTTGCATTATGGTAACGATCGACTCATTCACCAAACTTGCCTACTTCACACCTTTTCCTGCTATCCCTTCTGCCTCAAGTATGGCCGAGGCATTCATCAGTGACATTTTCCTGCCTGATAAGATCATCTCAGACAGAGGCAGTCAGTACACCTCCAGGTTTTGGACGGCCTTGTGTAACAAACTCAGAATTGAAAGGGTCCTGTCCTCGGGATCCCATCCACAGACCAACGGACTAAATGGAACCTTGGAGCAGTACTTGAGGTGCTACATCAATCAACAACAAGACAATTGTTTTTTTTTGCTCTCTTCTGCAGAGTTCTCATATAACATACAGTCCACTCTGCTTTGGGTTTTAGCCCATTCTATTGTACTTATGGACTTCATCCCAGGGGGATCCTTCCAGTGGTTTCTCCCTGTACCAATGTACCTTCTGTTGAAGACAAGCTTAAGGAAATCTCTGAAGCCCACAAGACAGCCAAGGTCTGCCTTGCAGAAGCACAGCAGGCGTACAAGAAGCAAGCAGATCGCAAACAATCTGTGGAAGCCTCTTTGGTGGTCGGTTCAAAGGTCTGGCTATCCACCAAATACCTGCCACGATGGGTGCACCCATCCAAATTGTCTCACTGCTTCTTGGGACCCTATGAAATCATTGCACAGATCAATCCAGTTGCTTTCTGCTTGAAGCTCCGTAAGAATCTAGGACACATTCTTCCAGTCTTCCATTAGTTCCTCTTATGTCCAGCAGACGGTAGGGCTGCTACCATACCCATCCACAGAACTTTGCCACAGACCAACCCTAGTGAGGAAGAGTATGAGATGTCACACATATGTGATTCTCGTTACCGGAGAGGACGCCTGGAATACTTGGTGTCATGGAAGGGTTACCCCACTTCTGAGGATTCCTGGGAGCCCAGTTCCTTCGTTCAAGCTCCAAGACTGGTTCCCAGGTTTCATCTAGCCCACCTGGGCAAGCTCGGCCTCCCCAGGGGTTGAGGGGGGCATACTGTCATGCGCCCATTCTCTTGGCGCATATGGGACCGATGGAGACGGATCTGCCATTAGAATGCTCTGTTATGTCTTTTTTCTCAAACCGCAACTGCCTTCTAGTCTTTCTTAACATGGCCGCCGCCGGGAACATTTAGCCCTCCTCCTACCGGCGGCCGGCGCGTTGCAACTGTGTGTGTTTTCTTCTTTGGTTGCTAGACGCTACGGTCTCTTTCTTGGCTTCGATAAGCCCTCTTTCCTTGTCCACCGCCCCCTGGCAGCAAGTCTTCCTGTGCCTTTTGTTCTGTTTCTCTCTCTCTAGAGTGCTCTTGTGCACCCCATCTAGCTCTCGACTGCCTGAGTCTTTGCTTTCATTTCTTGCCAGACTCTCTGTGTTTCCTCTCCCGGCTGCCCTGGTTTGCTCTCTCTCTCTCTCTCTCTCTCTCTCTCTCTCTCTCTCTCCTTTTGCCTTCTTTCCCTCTCTTACCTTTTACCAAACCTTTGTTCTGCGCTCCAACGTGCAGTGCATTCTGCTGCAGTGTTACATTGCTCTCTTCTGCCGTGGTCTTTTCCTGTACTTCCACTGCCTTCCAAGGTGTGGATCCTTCTGTACTCACCTACTGGAATTTGACTCTCTTTCTGGATGTCTGTTATTCCTACATCCTCCTCCGGAGCGGAGTCTGCTGCTTCTTCGGATTGTTGGCTCCTCAGGATTTTTTTGTGTGCCGTTTATGGCTTTTTTCCCCCTCTTTGGCTGCTGCGGCACCGGCACCACTGGTCTTCTGGTTCTCCTGCAGACCACTGTGGCATTGTCCTGCGGCAGACCATACCTACACAAAAAGAAACAAGAATACAAGGCCAGAGGAAGAAAGAAACAGCCTGTGGAAGTCACCAGCAACTCAGGTAAGGAACAGGATTTAATTTCATAACCTGACATTTAGATATTGACACCAGGTCCTCTCTTGGATCAGTTCTTGACAGACTTGACAGCTTTTAGATTTCTTCGAGGAATGCAGCAGCAGTCTTTTTCTTCCAGCTGGGCTTCAAGGATGAGTTTCAAGTTTCGACTTCAGCTTCTGAACAAATTGGTGAGTGAGAGTTCCCCAGATATACATATCTCTCCCTCATTCACTCTGGCTGAGCCAGGCTCAGTCAGCAAATCACACAGAAGGACATTCATGTAGGCAGCCAGCCAATCAGGCTTACATGCATTCAGCCCACTCACCTCCACCCACACATCCATTAAAAGGAATGTGGATTAGGGTAAGCACCCTGTCTTTCAGCACACCACACTGCATTCATGTCAGTTTCAGGCAGAGCGGTCTCATTCATTGTGTCACACACACACAGAAACCAGACACCCATAACATAGACTGCATATTGGTTACAGCCTCTATTCACACAGGTTCGTTCTACCCCAAGGGTGTACCCACAACATACAGTCACTGGAAAGGCTCCAGCCAGTCTGGCCTGGACTTCCCCACAATACCATATATGGTTCTTCCACCCAACAGCCAATCAGGGGAAGGGACAGAGCCAGGGATTCCCAGGACTTTGGGAAAACAAGGTAACGGGCAATAGAAACCAAGAGGCCCCAGGAGGGCCTCTTGCCTTCTATCAGGAATCCACTGATTCCTATGGCAGGGCCTGGGTATCCACAAATGGAGGATACTCCGAGCTTCTGTCGTATCAGCATGAAGCTGCCACAAGCCCATACCCTGCTCTGTGGGCAACACACAGGTGCTGGAAAACATACACAAGGGGTACAAGGTTGCATCCCCACCCATGGGTGCCATAAGGGTATTCCCAGGGTCTCTGTTTACCACAACCAATAAGAGGAACAGCTGTACTGCCAGGGGTCCCAACAGAAAGCAACACAGAACACACATGATAAGGTGATACAGGACAAGGACATGGAGGCCCTGTCCCTCCAATGCATTTCCAGTATCACAGTCACCCCTCCCAGACTGAGATTAGGGTGGTCTAATCTCCCACGAGATTGACACCCTCATCCAGACAGTCAATATACCTTCTGGAAAGGCCATCAGCATTATCATGACTCTTCCCTAGTCTATGCTGAATAGTGAAGTCTAGCCCTTGCAGGATAATGGACCACCTGAGCAGTTTAGGGTTTTCACCCTTCACCTGCATAAGCCCCTTTAAGGGCTTATGGTAGGTTTGGACCTTGAAAGTAGACCTTGTAAGGTAAGGCCTAAAACATCTGAGGCTCCAAACTATACTGACACATTCCTTTTCAACAGTAGCCCACCTAAGTTCTCTACCTTTGAGTTGTATACTGATGAATATAATGTGATGTTCCCTCCCTTTGTCATCTAACTGGGACAAGACTGTTCCAATTCCGGTGTCACACGGCATCAGTTTGAACAATAAAGGGTTTGCTGTGAACAGGAGCACACACCACAGGTGTCCTATACAGACTTTCCTTCAAGCCAACAAAGGCCCCATTGACAGTCTTAAGTCCAATTAACCTTCCTTTGTGGCTTGGGGATGTCAGAGCTGTGAGAGGGGCAGTTATGGTGCCATAGTCTGCCATGAAGTTTTGGTAGTACCCGGTGAGGCCCAAAAAATCTCTCACCTGGGTTTGAGTAGTGGGAGTCTCCCAGTCTTGTGTTTAAACTTGTTTGCAACCTCTTGTGCGCTCAGAGTTCTAATTCAGAAAAAATCACTGATAGGTTTAGTTTGTTGAGTTAAAAACAAATTTAATCCAGTTGATTATTCATATTATTCTTCATAATGAGACTTTCCTTGCAAAGGAAAGAGGGTTTCTGTGACCCATGTTGGTTATAAACATATTACAATTTCATCTCTCGACACGTGTTTCCCCATAGGCCAGACTATGGTTCATCAGGAGAGACAACTGTAAATAAAAGAAGTAATCACATAAACATTTTTGAAACATGAAGTTTTTCTGAAGTAATGGTTAGAAAAGTGGAGGAGGATAGAAAACTGCTATGCATTGAAGGATGGAGTGAAATGGTGTACATTACCTTTTTATGGTGTATAGGTGTTCATTCACATATGCAATTGAGCTTCCTATTTTGAAATGGAAAGTTTTCTTCATTAAAGTTGAATTATGGAGTATCCAGGTGTTTACCTGTGTGGGTGAATATACTTATTAAATTCATTAGTGGCATTGAGCCTTTGCTCATGGATCATGGTCTCAGTTGTTCAATGAATTGCTAATAATGGGGGTTCATATTAGTTAACTGGTATGTTGTTTGGGAATATAGCCTTTAGGTATCATTAAGTTAATGTACAGACTCAGTATTCTAAGTTATGACAAATGTCCTAATTTAGTATCTACGTCTTACCTGATTTATCTTCATTTCTTATTTTCTTGTCCTTAGAGAGTGGAGTGGAAGGTATGGTGGTCTTTAACACAGCCCCAGGATCAGTGTGTGTATTTGCGCTAGATCATTTCCAGTTTTATAGCCCGAATAGTCCCGTGATAGCGTTCACGTGACGCGCAATGACGTATTTGCGTCAACGTGCGTGCAGCGGCCATTTTGAAAATGTAGCATTTGCCGCAAGTGTGTTTGGATCCTCATAACGTTTATTCTGTGGAAAATGTTACTCTGTAAATGGCAAAGAGAAAGGGGTGGGATGTGATCATTTAATTCATTAAAGAATCTGGCTGTCATCATAAATTATTGTTTGTTTCATGATGAGCATTTACAATCATGAGGTTTATGCCAAGATCCCTAATTGGGTCGCTTTTGTATAGAAGCATCGAACTATTTCTACATCATTGGTCAATGTTGAATAAAGAAAGATGGCTTGTGAAGATATATTATGCTAGTTTATGACTCTTCTTGAGTCATTTTATATTTCTTGCAAAAGTTATTGAAAATGGTGTAACATTTTTGTATTGTGTGAAGGTGACTGTGTGAAGGTACATGTTTCAGAAAGTGTTCTTGATGGTACCTCAATTACCTATAGAGTTCTGTGAATTCACTTGTTTGGTAGAGTTGTGACAAAAATTCTCTGATTCACATTAAATCATTACAAATACAGTTAATCGTCATAGCCAATGGGACATCTCAAGTTCGCAGTTCAATCTCGTGGTACACGTGTCCATAATAGACATTATGAATACATTTGATTATCATAGCCAATGGGACATCTCATGTTCGCAGTTCAATCCCGTGTGCATGTGTCGATAATACACATTATGAATACATTTGATTATCATAGCCAATGGGACATCTCAAGTCCGGAGTTTAATCCCGAGGTACACGTGTCCATAATACAAATCCATTTTGCTTCATTTCTACGGAGAAGCAATTCTCTATTTCCTCCTCGTTCCGGTGGTTGAATTTTATTCTAGGCCTAAAAATGTTATGTCTTTAATTTGACTTAGCTGGTGTTCTGTACAGAAATGCATGGCTAGAGGATATCTTAAGTCACCATTTTTGATCGCTCTTAAATGTTCAAAAAGTCTTGTCTTGAGAGCCCTGATGGTACACCCTATGTACATTTTCCTGCATACACAGATGATGCCATAAATAACGAATTTGCTATTGCAATTTATGAATTAATGGATGGTCCGTGTTTTCCCATTGGGTAAAATCTGTTCCTTCACACCATTAAGGATGTATGGGCAAATTTTGCAGTGTCCGCATTTATGAGTTCCCGTTGGTGCCGGCATATTCACGAACATACTTATACTATTACATCCTGTACCTTATTGGGGAGAGGTTGGATTCAACACCCTCCTACCTCATGACCAAGGTATGTGACCTTCCCCTGAGCTATCTGACACTTGGTGGCCTTCATAGTTAGGCTATGCATGTTAGGCTTTTCAAGGCCTGCAACACCTTTTCCAAATGAGTCAAATGCTCATCCCAGGTGGAACTGTAGACATCAATGTCGTCTAGATAGGACACACAAAAAGCCTCCAGCCTGCTGAATTCATGATTGGCCAACCTTTGGAAGGTGGCAGGTGCATTCTTCAACCCAAATGGCATGACTTTAAATTGGTAGAGCCCTTGAGGTGTTGAGAACGCAGTCTCTTCCTTGGCCTGGTCCGTCAGGGCTATTTGCCAATAGCCAGATGTGAGGTCAAAGGTGCTTATAAATTTGGCAGCACCTATGGTGTCCACAAGCTCATCAGCCCTGGGCAATGGGTGTGCGTCAGTCTTGGTGCCTCCACTGACTCCTCTGTAGTCCACACAGAACCTCCAATCCTTAGTACCTACCTGGGAACTTGCCTTGGGGATAAGGACCACGGGGCTGGACCAGGGACTGGTTGAGGGTTCAATTACACCCAGGTCCAACATCTTGGTGACCTCAGCCTGGATGTGGTTTTTAACAGTATCTGGCATTCGATATCATCTGCTTTTGACAGGTACACTGTCACCAGTTTCAATTTCGTGCCTGCACCACAGGGTGAGACCTGGTGTCAGTGAGAACAGAGGGGCATACTGCCTGAGCAAAGCCCTGCAGGCCCTCTGCTGCTCTGGTGTCAGATCGGGAGAGAGATGTACTCCCTCCACTGAGCCATCCTGAGGGTTGCTATGCAGCAAATCAGCAAGGGGCTCACTCTCATCCTCCTCTTGCTCTGAAGCTAGCAGAAGGCATTAGACTTCCTCTCTTTTGTGGAAAGGCTTGAGCCTGTTAACATGGAATACCTGAGGGGCTACCCTAGGGACTACCATGTCAACCAGATAGTTGGCCTTGCCCATCTTGGAGATTATCCTGAAGGGTCCAGTCCACTTATCTGTCAGAGCTCTAGGCTTGGTAGACTCCATCACAAAGATCTCCTGGCCTGGAGTCCAATCCACTTGTGAGGCCTTAAGGTCATGCCAGTACTTATTTAATTCTTGGCTTGCCATAAGGTTCGCTGATGCCTGGGCCATCATCACTCTCCTTGTCCCTTGCTGGACATCCTCCCTCTGAGGCCTAACACATAGTCCCCCACTTGCTTGGTGTTAAGACGGATTTCTGAACTCTGACCTGGTGGGCAGAAGTTCAGAAGGCCAGCCTAGTTTCTTGGAACAGGACAACCTTCTGGACAAGCCAGACCAATCAAGGTAGCTTGGCGGCGGTCAAGACTAAGGGCCTCATTATGACCCAGGCGGTAAGGGGTTAACGGCGCCGTAAAAGGTGTCGGCGCTGTTAAACCCTTACCGCCTAATTAGGAGGTCCCTTTGCGGGTCCCGACCTTAACGGCTGGTTTTACCAGCCGTTAAGGAAGGAGCCCGCAAAAGTACTTTCGAGGTAATTACGATACCGCAATTTGCGGTACTGTAATTACTGCCTTCCCCATTCCCATTGAGCCCTATGGGGGCAAAAATGGGAATGGGGAAGGGCCAATGGTGAATGGGGAATTACCGCCCCGCCAACCTTGGAATGGGGCGGTAATTCCGCCATTGACCATGGCGGAGTTGGTAAAATACCGGCGTCAAGCATGGCGCTAATAGCGCCATGGTTAACGCCAGGGTCGTAATGAGGCCCTAGGTCTCAGGAGGGGTGAGGCTGACTGAAAGACCTCAATGAGCACACAGAGAAAAAGACACTTACAAATCACTCCCAGTCAGGTGTATATATATCAAAAATACAAATACATTTATATCAAGGCCTTTGCTTTTCCACACACAAATCAAATCACAGTAATACTATTAAGCCAATACAATCCTATCTAAATACATATATACAAGACCAATGGGGTCTAAAGGGTTAATGCACAAAATGGGTCCACAACCTAGAAGGGGAAGGAAACGGGCAGTGCAAATAGTCTTTAGTCCCTTCTGCATCCAACACACTCCTAACTAAGAGGCAGTCCAATCCCTAAGAAGAGTGGAGCCTATTGCTCAAATGTAATTGCTCAAATGTACTTGCACTGCTGGCGCACACGGTAGTTCAAATGGGCAAAAAGGGGTCTCTTCAGGGGTCTGTAGCAGCTCAGGAAGGTGGGTGAGGTGATGAAGAATAGGTTCCCACTATTCGAGGAGGGCTTTCCCTTGAGGGCAGAGTCGATTCCAAGAGTTGGGAATAGTTCGCTAGTTCACACTAGCAGTGGAAAGGAGAGGGCTCTCAGGGGCCACTCATGAATAAAAATGGATGAGGTGCTAGGGGGCACAAGTTAGGGTTGCGATTACTCACCGACCCCCGGCGACTCCGGACCAAACTTCGTCAGTCGAGTCCACTTCGGTTGCCGGTTCAAGTGCAGCAATTTTTGGCGGCTCTGCGTCTCTAAGCGACGAAGATACAGCGATGATTCCCAAACGGAACAGTGGTGATTTCTCCACTCCTGGTGGATGGATCAGGCCAGTTTCACTGCAGCAGGCTTCAGGGTCAAGAGGGGCACAAATGCAGTGCACCTGCAAAGTTCGTCACCATAGCTGGGCGAAACGGTAACCGCGTATACTCCGGTTCAGACGCACTCACTTTACTCCAGACTTGGGAACGCCAAGGATATGAAATTCAGTGTGAGAGTGCCGTGAACACAGAGCTAGAGGCGTACCAAGATTCGAGGGCCTCCTTGAAACGGCGGCGGTATCAGGGCAAAGAGTCTGCGTAGGCTGGTCAGCCCACTGGTTGGCCCAGGGACACTTCCGAGAGATCTTACTTTCAGGGTTTGATGAAAGAGGCGAGAATAGTTGGTCCCACTATTCCAATGGGTCAATGGGTCGAAGCGCCTTCGTAGACCTTCTAGGACGATCAGATGCAGAGGGGTCCAGCAGGACGACAGCGGGCTCAGGGTGCCCAACCTTCCAGCGGGTCACCAGCGGTTCCTCGACTCAGCTTCTTAGTTTCAGGATACTTGGATCCTGTCTTTCGTTCAGTGAGAACTCCAGAGATCGACATGGTATGGGTGTTTGGGGCCTTCTCTTATCCAGAATCTCCTTCGCACCAAAACGAAGAGGACCTAATGGGAGATCTGCTCACATACATGCATACCATACGTGGACCAATCACGGACCACAGTGTTCCCAGGCATTCACAGCACTCCAGACTCTCTGGCACCCAGGATGTGTATTGGGAACAGACATCCCAGCCCACATCCTGGAGGCACACACACAAGGGATGCAGAAGCCTGCGAAAGCTTGGCATTTTGTGGGAGAATGCATGTCCAAATAAGGACTGACCCAGGTCGGCTTGAACTGGGGAAGGTGAAGTGGCAAGATGGCCAAAGGACAGGACAAAGAACCTCGTGGCATGGCCATTATGGTTTACCTGGCAGGAGAGGATTAAACATATATGAAATGATAAGCTGCCACCAGCCCTCTCCAAGGCACATCTGCACTTCTCCTAAAAATTCCTTTGAGATTATCTAGGGCATTTGGAAATGACTAATAGACCCAAGTGCACTGTACTGAAAGGTACATTGTACACTTGTTAAATGTTGCAGAAAAGTTGCAACATTGGAAAGGACTAAGGGAAACAAAGTCTCCCAGTACTGACTGTCTTCAGGGCATGTCAGTTTCCCCATAAAAAGTGAGCGAAAAATCCCAGAGGAGTGCAGCAGAAGGCTTGGCTCCTCTGGTAAAGTGAGAGTATGGTGTTTAACATCAGCAAAAAGTTGGGTGGTTCACAACTGGAGGGGAAATTACACATGAAATGGAAATCTTTCCTAACACTTGGCAGGACCTGGAGGTGTGGCTGCCAAACCTTCTCTGATTAAGGCAAGGGGCCCCCTCACAAGATGTCCAAAGAGAAGCTCAAAGGGGCTGAAACCAACACCCTCTTGAGGTACTTCTCTATAGGCAAACAGCAGACATGGTAGGAGGAGATCCCATTTCCTCCTTAGGGGTGTTTCCAAAGTACCCATCATGCCCTTGAGAGTCTTATTAAACCTCTCAACCAGACCACTGTTCTGGGGATGGTAGGAGGTGGAGAACTTATATGTTACCCTACATTCCTTCCACGTCGCTTGCATGTAACTAGACATGAAGTTGGATCTTCTGTCAGAGACCATCTCTTTAGGGAAACCAACTCTGGTAAAATGCTCAGGAGGGCCCTGGCGACCAGCGTGGCAGTTATGGTCCAAAGGGGTATAGCCTCAGGGTACCTGGTGGCATGATCAACCAGTACTAAGATGAACCGGTGTCCACCTAATGTGGGAGCTCCAAGGGACTGACAATGTCGATGCCCACCCTCTCAAATGGTGTGCCAACCACTGGCAAAGGCTGCAGTGGGGCAATGATACTGCCTCCAGTCTTGCCAGACAACTGACAAGTGGGACAGGTCCAGCAGTGGGACTCCACTTCTACTTCCATCCGGGGCCAGTAGAAATGTGAAGCTAAGGGCACCTCACACGCCAACTACAAAAGGAAGGGCCTGCAAATCTTGGGTACCACCAACCTCTTGAGGGCACCAGGTTCAGGCTTAGTGGGCTCACCACAAAGGAGCTCACCCTCCCAATAAATCTTGAACAACCTAGGCACTTCACCTTATGCCTATGCCTTACAGAAGTCTCCCCTAGTGCTCTCACCTTCTGCCAGCAGGCATTGAAGGTTAGGGTGATCCTCTGGGCTGAGTACCTCTCCCTGAGGAGGGTCTTCTGGCTCTTCTCCCTCAGGAGTTGAGTGTCGGGTTACCACTGGACCTAGCCTGTCCGGAGCGTGGATCCCAGTGGCTGTTGTTGAAACAGCAGGAAGAAAAGGAGCCCCCTTCACAGAGGTGGTCCTCTTGCTCTTCTGTTTCACCTTGGGTCTCCCCTTTGGCGTGGGTACCTGACTAGCAGTCATACCCTGATTGACCTGAGACCTAGTGACTGCAGCAGCAGTCAAGGGTAGTCTATCAGAGATCAACCTCAACTCTATTAAGTCGTTCCACAACAATATGTGGGCAGGCACATTGTCCTGAACTAGGACAGGAAGCTATGCTGTCTTGTACTCAATCTGGATGGTGACTAGGGCTACAGGAGATAATTTGGGAGGCCCACTGTTAGGGAGAATTCTCATTCAACGCCTAATTTCCCTTACCTAGTGAGTTCCCCAGCAGCTTTGCTGGATTTCTGGAGTTTATTTTTCCACTTGGTAAGAGTGTATCTCTTTTCCCCACTCTTACTTGTGTTTTGCCATGTGTATTTCATCTGTTTTTGTGATTGTGGACTCTGGAGTACACCACTTCAGTAGCCCCCTCTTTTGTGTGTTACACAGCACCTTCAGTGCAGTGACACAGGGTTGTCTTTTAGACTTCCCACCAACTCCATTTCTGGGGCTGACTACTGTCCCCCAGAAAAGGGTAAAGTTGCCATCAACTTTACTTAGTCATTTAACCACAGATCCAGTACACCCCATCTTACATGGAGTACTGGAAAGGGTTAACCCTTAGCCCTTTTTTATCTGTATCTCCTAGAGCATTGTTTCTCTCTTTTAACATTTAGACTTGGCTGGTGGCAGTGGTATCTACCCTAACTTTTCTACCACGATTAAACTATATAAACGTGGTATTGTTTTAGGCTATTATATTAGCCTCGAACTTAAACCTGCTTGACCAAATACTTTTTCTTTTGGCTCCGGTCGGGTTTATTCGCCATTTCTTTTTGTTAAAGTCCTTCTTGTGTTTTACTTTGCGCGGCAAACCAGGTTTGCCTTCTTTGTTCACTGTCTTTTGGCGGGCTTCTGCCAAGAAGCCCTCCTCTAGGCGCCTGGGTGTCTAGGTGGGCTGAATGTGAGGGAGGGTTGTAGTCTCCCCCTGCACAGGGTATCCTAGGAAACCCAAGTCGCACTTTGCCATGATTGGCTGAGGTGGTTGTCCGGGCTGGACAACCCCTCTGCTGCGTGATTGACAGGCAGGCTGTGTGAATGGGGGATTTTCGCTTAAAAGGCAGGTCTCTTGGACGAGAAGTCAGAGTCGCCACTGGAACTACAAGGAACTGAAGAGAAGCGGAGAAGAAGTCGACTGCTTCAACTATCCCGTCCCGGTGAAGCCCTGCTGCAGTCCTGAGCAATCTACCCTTCGACGACCAGAGAAGATCCTGTCTGGAGTCTTCTTCCCTTGAGCTTGGTGGGGATAACCAGCTCATCTTCTACAGCCAGAGGATACTGTTCGTGGTCGAAATCACTGCACACTGCTGTAGTGGTCCGGATAGCCATCTGAAGAGCCTCTCCTGTTTTTAAGGAGCACACCTTTTATTCACCGTCGCTGCTGCCGGCTTCAGCCCTGTATGGTGCAGACCCCTCCAGATGTCCTGCTTCGTATCGAAGCTCCAGGAACTGTGGGTCTGCAGGAAACTACCAGGAACAACTGCCGTGGCACCAGCCTCTTCATTGAATAAGGTACTGTGTTCTGCTCGAGGAAATATGGGTGAATCCCTTTTCTTAGCCTCCAAGGCTTACCCTTGTCTTCCCTTCTTCTTATAACTTTTGCTTCCTCTGTTGACAATATCTAAGTACTCCTGGCTACTTTGAATCGTGAACTATCCGACGGTGTGATCCCCAACAACAGGAATCCGGTTCCACTTGACACTGGCTCTGGCCTATTGACTCTTGAATTTCTGTCTAAGAGTGTTCTCTGGTTCTGTCTGCCTTGACAAAAGTATTGCCTATGATTTGTGCCCCCAACTCTCTCTGGGTATCTCAGGTGCTAAGTGTGTTTTGGCCCCGGTAACATTTCTTGCTGCGGATACCCGTTTCTTTAGTAAGAACAAACTGTCATTTCTGTCAAAAAGTGATTGCAAGTGTATTCCCGGTAAAGTCTTTTGTTTCATAACACCGGTCCGCTAAACCACAGGGTACTTACCTTGAAGTTATACCGTACAAAGTGAATTAGTTAGTTGTAGTGTATTTTACGTGTGGTTTTGAATTAATAGAAGTGTCGTGTTTATAACAAATGGTTTAAAAACAAATGTACTTCTATTTTTTACCTGAAACCTTGAGTCAGTGTTTGCTTGAGTCACAGTAATTGTGGTCCATTTGTGTAATCTCTGCTACTGCTCATATACTCTTGAGATAAGCCTGGCTGCTCTGCTACTGCTACCACTTTAACATAGTAGTACAGGCTTGTACCAAAGGTAAAACGTGTATTGCCACCTGTAGTCTTAATTGTGTGTAGTGGTCCCTAAGGGCACTGCACAGGATTCTGCGTAACACTGGTGTACAGCGGTGAGGATTTGGAAGTAGCGTGATTACACTTAGAGTGCTGCTATTGCTTGGGTTCAACTAACCACAAGGCTAACACCACTAATTCTATTTAACTAAGAAATCATGTCAAATATGGAAAGCTACACTGAAGAATCAGCTGATTCCCTGGCTTTTCTCTAGGCTCCCCCCTGTTGCAAGTGATGCTGTGATAGAGTTGGGGGAGGAGGATAAAAAGGATTATGAGTGTGTGAAGCTAGCATTAATAGGATACTGGGAAGGGGTCTTCCCAAATCTAGCTAAGAGGTTTAGAACCCTCAGAAAGCATGATGGTACCCCTTGGGCTACCTGGGTGTGAGAATGTTTGAAACACTTAGATGGTTGGGTTAAGGGTTACAAAGTGAACACTTATGAAGGTTTGAGGAATCTTGTAATGTTGGAGACTATTTTTGATGTCTGCTCTCCTGAGCTCAGACAGCACTTGGCTGATTCAAAGGAGATAGATCCTAAGAGGCTAGCTAAGGCTGACTTGTAGGTTGCCAACAGGGATACTCACAAGGATTCTGGGGCTACTCAGAAAAAGGATGAGGGAAAGCAGCTAAAGAAAGACAACAAAGAGAATTCCAATAATTCTAATCCAAAAGAGGGCCCCAAACATAACCAGGATAAGCCACAAGGGAAACCTAATCAGGCTAGTGTACCATCTGGTCCCAAACCAGATGGAGGTCAAAACAAACCCCCATTCCAGAGAGCATTTGAAAAATGCTTTGCTTGTGGGTTACCTGACCATGTGAAAGGAGATCCCAGATGTAAGGGTAAACCTTCAGGGGTCAACACTGTCTCCTTAGCCTTCTCCCAGATCGATGAAGTATATATGGCCAGTGGAAACTTTCAGTTACTAGCTGATGAGCCCATGAGAGTCTCAGCTAGTGTTTCTTTAGTGTCCATGGGTCTCTGGGAACAACATAACTTAGATGTCTATAACTCAATCCCAGATAATACTAAAGAGTATTACAAAGATAGTGTTCTTGTGAATGGTCAGGAAACCCCTGCCATCAGAGACACTGGAACCAGCATAACTGTGGTTGATGAATGTTTTTGCAAGGTAGAGGATGTTGCTAAGGCACCCAAACAGCTAACCAAGTTAGCTGGAGGCCCTCTGCAAATGGTTCCCCAGTTGCCAGCTCTCATCCAGTGTAATGACATGACTGTCAGAATACCTGTAAGTGTGCAAAATAACGTACCTGGGAGGGTCCTGCTGGGTAATGACCTTAAAACTCTTGGAGTTGTGTCCAGTACCCCCAGGCCCCCAGCAGAAGGAATCAGGAGCTCACAAGGTCTGCAAGGGAGAGAACCTTCAGAGGCTCTCCTGGGGACATGATAGAGGAAACTATCAACCCAAGTCCACAGAACTTACTGCTATTGCAGGTCAGAAAGAGACAAAGGGGAAACCCATGTCTACCAGCAAGAAACCAGCAAGCACTCCTGTGCCCAGAAGGACATCTCCAAGGCTGTCCAAGGTCACATCTGTGACTCCTCCACCAGCTGAGGCTGAGTGTGAGGTGCAACCCTGCATGGTTCAACTAGATACTGAGGAATCATATCTAGAAGAAGATCTTACTCTGGTAGAAGATCTTGACCCTGTTGACCATCCTGAGCTGCAGTCTTTACTGGCTGAAGGTGGGCCCAACAGGGTAGATTTCAGCAAGGGACAAGGAGAGTGTCCTACCTTGGAAGGTCTTTGCCTACAGGCAGCTTCTCAGCTCAATGGGACTGAGCCTGGGAATTATAGGTTGCACTGGGAATATGGTCTCTCCTACAGTGAACCGACTGGGTCAACCCCTGGAGACTGCAAAAAACTTGTAGGACCTCTAGTGAACCGACTCCAGTTTCTGCAGTTAGCCCACGAGATACCTTTGGCTGGTCACTTAAGTTTTAAGAAGACCAAGGAAAGGCTCTCTCTTTACTTCTACTGGCCTAAGATGGGCTCAGAAGTAGACAAATTCTGCAGAAGCTGCCACACTTGCCAAACCTCTGGCAAGAGTGGAGCCAAGAATGTGGCACCCTTGGTGCCTCTCCCAGTGGTTGGAGTTCCTTTTTAGAGGGTTGGGATTGACATTGTTGGTCCTCTTGGCCCTCACACATCTTCAGGCAACAGGTTTATCCTGGTTGTAGTGGATCATGCCACTAGATCTCCTGAAGCCATACCTATGAGGACTGTTACGGCTCCGGCTGTGGCTAAGGCCCTACTTGGTATTTTTACCAGAGTAGGTTTTCCTAAGGAGGTGATATCTGACAGGGGATCAAATTGTATGTCCCACTACATGCAAGCCATGTGGAAAACCTGTGGAGTCACCTACAAGTTCTCAACTGCCTACCATCCCCAAACCAATGGATTGGTGGAGAGGTTTAACAGAACTATGAAGAGCATGATAGGTGCTTTAGAAGAACCCCTTTAGAGAAAGTGGGACCTTCTACTGCCATGCCTTCTCTTTGCATATAGAGAAGTCCCTCAGGAGGGAGTAGGATTCACTCCCTTCGAACTTCTTTATGGCCATCCAGTCAGAGGTCCATTGGCCCTGATTAAGGAGGGGTTGGAGAGTGCTCCTTCCCCCAAGCCAGTCAGAATGACTGACTATGTGATAGGTCTCCGGAGGAGAATCTCACACATGATGGCAGAGGCAAGTGATAACTTGAAGGCTGGTCAAGCTCTGGTCAAACATTGGCCTGACCAGAAGGCTAACATGGTTGAGTTTACTCAAGACCAGCTTGTTCTTGTTATGGTCCCCACAAGGCAGAGGGCATTGCAGTACAAATTGATAGGACCCTTCAAAGTTGTGGGTAAACTTGGAGAGGTGAACTATCTGGTGGGCTTAGGCAATCCTAAGGAGGCTCCGAGAGTCTTTCACACCAACCGTTTAAAGGCTTATGTCTCTAGACCTGATATAGGAGCTCTGCTTCTATCTTCAGCTCAGGAGGAGAGTGAACCTCTGCCTGACCTCCTCAGAGGCTTACCTTTAGATGAGCAAGTGGAAGGAGTCAATCTCTCTTCCAGTCTCACATCTGACCAGCAGGATGTCACGGTCTTGGCCTTGCGCGGAGGTAGCACGTACACCTACCTCCCCGTTGGGTCTTGGGGCCTGGGGTGTTAACAACACAGGCTTCCGCGACCCTCCGGGGAAAGAGGGTTAGGGTCCGCTGGTTGGTTAGGTTGGGGTGGTTAGGAAAACCGGATAACAAGGTAGGAAAGGGAAAGAGGAGGGATAAGGGAAAGCTGAGTGGTTTAGATGTGTTGCCCCTCCTGGGGTTTTGTTAAGCAATTGACACTTCGCCCAGCACTCCTTCACTTGAGCACATATTCTACTTTAGAAACTAGATGTTGCTTTCTCTAGATTGCACCAATTAACAATTAAGCTATCAAGCAGTATGAATATTACAGCATACCCACTGATCTGCAGAACATAAGATCACCACACATTGAAATCACATTGCAATAAGGTAACAAGGGAAAGCACTTAGCTTCGGTTGTCAGCAGGAGACTTGGGATTAATTCACCAGTGTTCTACCTTGCTGTGCGAACAACGGAACTCTGCTACAAGAACCAAAAAACAGGAGTGAGCGTACATATACGCTTAAGAAACAGATCACACATTGACATGCCGCCGGAACCCGGCATAACGTTAGCTACATTAAAGTTTAGACCAAGCATGAATAACTTCTGTCTGAGCTCCGGCTCGCAAAGTAGCGAATGAACAGTGCCGGTGCTCCGTTCTCGAATTAACTGTGCCGGAATTCTGGCCGTAAGGTTTGCAAGGGTTAAAGTGTCCGAAAACCCGACTCCGCGCTTCGCTACTTGGCGTGGAGCTGCACGGCTTCAAATAATCACAATGCCGGGCTCCGAAACGCCACTGACTGTGAAGCGTAATTCACTCTAAACGAGTGTTCGAACTAGGAAAGCGACAAGGATTAAAGTGCACTTATCTGTAGGACTCAGCGGGGCCTGCAGAGTTCGCAGGCGGGGTGTGGCCCCGCTGATAGCTGCCTGCAGGAGCCCGCTGGAAACATGTCTTGCCTGTTCAAGATCCCGTAGCGCAAGCGGCGCTTCACGTGTTCCTGGCGCGCATGCGTGTTCTGCAGGGCGGGGTCCAGAAGCCTCCCGGTGACTCTCCTGCACACGAGGCTGCTGGGAAATGTAGTCCGGTTCCTCCTTTCCTTGTTTTGAAGGGCTAGGGGGCTGGTTTGCCCACACCTAGCCCTTTGCCTGCAAAGGACACAAAGCAAGGTCCTAAAATAAAGGGGTTTTAACCTCTGTGTCACTCTTTTCCCCTGATCGCCACCACTCACCTTACTTTGGTGCTGCATGCTCCCTCCAGCCACCTGGGGTATCCTGACAAGGATGAGTGCAAGTTACTGTTAAATCAGTTTGCCTCCCTGTTCTCTCTTTCACAGGCTTGACCCCTTGGGGCCAACATGATATACTCACTGGTGATTGTTTTCCTGTCAAAAGCAGGGGGTACAGAATGTCAGAAAATGTAAGAACCCATATAAGGAATGAGGTCAACAAGATGCTTGATCTCGGGGTCATAGAGCCCTCTACTAGCCCATGGTCTATCCCAGTTGTGCTTGTACCAAAGGCAGGATCCAAAGAGTTGAGATTCTGCGTGGACTATGGAGCTCTAATTGCAGTCACAAAGACTGATGCCCACCCTTTACCTAGGACAGATGAGCTGGTGGACAAACTTGGTGCCGCCAAGTACCTCAGCACATTTGAGCTAACGTCAGGCTATTGGCAAATGCATAGCCTAGGTGTTCAATATGTTGCTCCATGCCAAGGAGAAAACTGCATTCTCCACCCCAGCTGGCCTCTACTAATTCAAAGTAATGCCTTTTGGACTAAAGAATGCACCTGCTACATTTCAGAGGATAGTCAATCAAGTTCTGAATGGGATGGAGGACTTCTGCATGGCATACTTGGATGACATTGCAGTGTTCAGCCCTACATGGAAAGGACATATTGAACACCTAGGCTATGTATTGCAGGCTCTGGAACAGGCCCATCTGACCATAAAGGCAAGCAAATGTCAAATTGGTCAGAGTACAGTGGTCTACCTTGGACATGAGGTAGGAGGAGGTGAAATAAGGCCATTGCCTAGCAAAGTACAAGATGTACAACACTGGGCCACCCCTACTACTCAAAACCAAGTGAGAGCTTTCTTAGGTCTCACTGGGTATTACAGGAACTTCACATACAGAACTATGGGACCATAGCTTCTCCCTTGAATGTCATCTCCTCTCCCAAATTTCCTAAAAAGGTCAGGTGGAATGAGAAGTGCAATCAAGCCTTTGAAGGTCTGAAGAAAGCCCTTTGTCAAGCTCCAGTCCTAAGAGCTCCTGGCTATCACCAACCCTTCATTGTACAAACGAATGCTACTAATGTAGGTATAGGTGCAGTCCTTAGTCAACTGGATGAGAAAGGTAGGGAACACCCCATTTCTTTCATCAGCAGGAAGTTAAAGGATCCTGAGACAAGGTGGGCAGCAATAGAACGTGAATGTTTTGCTATTGTGTGGTCACTGAAGAGGTTTAGACCATACTTGTATGGATCTACCTTTATCATTGAGACTGACCACCAACCCTTGAGATGGCTGATGCAAATGAAAGGGGAAAACCCAAAGTTACTCAGATGGTCAATCTGCCTGCAAGGATTTGATTTTGCCATTGAGCACAGAGCAGGAAGTCACCACCAAAATGCTAATGGTCTCTCTAGGATGTTTGTAACCGACTAGAGGTATGACAACCATCCAGGAGTGGATTAAATCCTCCTGTCCCTTAGTCTGGGGGGGTAGGGGCGAGTGTTAGGGAGAATTCTCATTCAATGGCTAATTTCCCTTACCTAGTGAGTCCCCCAGCAGCTTTGCTGGATTTCTGGAGTTTATTTTTCCACTTGGTAAGAGTGTACCTCTTTTCCCCACTCTTACCTATGTTTTGCCATGTGTATTTCATCTGTTTTTGTGATTGTGGACTCTGGAGTACACCACTTCAGTAGCCCCCTCTTTTGTGTGTTACACAGCACCTTCAGTGCAGTGACACAGGGGTTGTCTTTTAGACTTCCCACCGACTCCATTTCTGGGGCTGACTACAGTCCCCCAGAAAAGGGTAAAGTTGCCATTAACTTTACTTAGTCATTTAACCACAGATCCAGTACACCCCATCTTACATGGAGTACTGGAAAGGGTTAATCCTTAGCCCTTTTTTATCTGTACCTCCTAGAGCATTGTTTTGCTCTTTTAACATATAGGGCCTCATTACACGGTAGGCGGTAGGGATTTACCGGTACTGGTAAAATACCGGTACCGGTAAATCCCTGCCGCCTTACTACGAGGTCCCTTAGCGGGTTGGAGTTTTAACGCCTGCTTTTTGCAGGCGTTAAATACCAACCCGCTAAGGGACCTCGGAGCTAATTACGGCACCGCTAAATTGCGGTGCCGTAATTAGCGCCTTCCCCATTCCCATTGAGCCCTATGGGGCAGAAATGGGAATGGGGAAGGGCAATGGCGGAAGGGGGATTTACCGCCCCTCCAACCTTGGGATGGGGCGGTAAATCCCCTTTCCGCCAAGGCGGTGCCGGTATTTTACCGGCATGAGCCATGGCGCTAATAGCGCCATGGCTCACCGCCTACCATGTAATGAGGCCCATAGACTTGTCTGGTGGCAGTGGTATCTACCCTAACTTTTCTACCGCGATTATACTTTATAAACGTGGTATTGTTTTAGGCTATTATATTAGCTTCGAACTTAAACCCGCTTGATCAAATACTTTTTCTTTTGATTCTGGTCAGGTTTATTCGCCATTTCTTTTTGTTAAAGTCCTTCTTGTGTTTTACTTTGCGCGGCAAACCAGGTTTGCCTTCTTTGTTCACTGTCTTTTGGCAGGCTTCTGCTAGGAAGCCCTCCTCTAGGCGCCTGGGTGTCTAGGTGGACTGAATGTGAGGGAGGGGTGTAGTCACCCCCTGCACAAGGTATCCTAGGAAACCCAAGTCGCACTTTGCCATGATTAGCTAAGGTGGTTGTCCGGGCTGGACAACCCCCCTGCTGCGTGATTGACAGCCAGGCTGTGTGAATGGGGGATTTTCGCATAAAAGGCAGGTCTCTTTGGGCTAGAAGTCAGAGTGCCATTGGAACTACAAGGAAACAAAGAGAAGCAGAGAAGAAGTCGACTGCTTCAACTATCCCGTCCCGATGAAGCCCTGCTGCAGTCCTGAGCTATCTACCCTTCGATGACCAGAGAAGATCCAGTCCGGAGTCTTCTTCCCTTGAGCTTGGTGGGGATAACCAGCTCATCTTCTACAGCCAGAGGATCCTCTTCGTGGTCGAAATCGCTGCACACTGCTGTAGTGGTCTGGATAGCCATCTGAAGAGCCTCTCCTGTTTTTAAGGAGTCCAACTTTTATTCACCGTCGCTGCTGCCGGCTTCAGCCCTGTGTGGTGCAGACCCCTCTAGACGTCCTCCTTCGTATCGAAGCTCCAGGAACCGTGGGTCTGCAGGAAACTACCAGGAACAACTGCCGTGGCACCAGCCTCTTCATTGAATAAGGTACTGTGTTCTGCTCAAGAAAATTTGGCTGAATCCCTTTTCTTCGCCTCCAAGGCTTGCCCTTGTCTTCCCTCCTTCTTATAACTTTTTCTTCCTCTGTTGACAATATCTAAGTACTCCTGGCTACTTTGAATCGTAAACTATCCGACGGTGTGATCCTCGACAACAGGAACCCGGTTCCACTTGACACTGGCTACGGCCTATTGACTCTTGAATTTCTGTCTAAGAGTGTTCTCTGGTTCTGTCTGCCTCAACAAAAGTATTGCCTCTGATTTTTGCCCCCAACTCTCTCTGGGTATCTCAGGTGCTAAGTGTATTTTTGCCCCGGTAACATTTCTTGCCGCGGATACGCGTTTCTTTGGTAAGACCGAACTGTCATTACTGTCAAAAAGTGATCGCAAGTGTATTACCGGTAACCTCTTGTGTTTCATAACACTGGTCCGCTAAACCACAGGGTATTTACCTTGAAGTAATACCGTACAGAGTGAATTGGTTAGTTGTAGTGTATTTTACGTGTGCTTTTGAATTAATAGAAGTGTTGTGTTTATAACAAATGGTTTACAAATAAATGTACTTATATTTTTTACCTGAAACCTTGAGTCAGTGTTTGCTTGAGTCACAGTAATTGTGGTCCTTTGTGTAATCTCTGCTACCGCTCATATACTCTTGAGATAAGCCTGGCTGCTCCGCTACTGCTACCACTTTAACATAGTAGTACAGGCTTGCACCAAAGGTAAAACTTGTATTGCCACCTGTAGTCTTAATTGTGTGTAGTGGTCCCTAAGGGCACTGCACAGGAATCCGCCTAACACCCACCAGCTAACCTAGTAGCTCTCAGAGGAACACCTATGTAGTCCTCTGGCATGAGCAGGGTCCTGTCCAACACTGTCATGCTTGCCCCAGTGTCTCTCAAACCAGTGGAAAGCTGGCCATTTAGGAGTACACTTGGCAAAAATTGTCGGGTGTTCTGTGGGATGGTAGCCAGAACTTTTGTGTACTGGTCCCAGGCCCCAAGGGACAATAGGGAAATCTCTGCAGGAGCACCAAAGGTGATTCCTGTAGAGGAGGGGAGACAGAGGCCTCCAAATCAGGCATGAAGCTAGGGTAGGTCAGGCTGACAGCCAGGACTCCAATGCCTTACTTTTACACTTGGGGTCACCCTTCTTGTGGTCCAGAGCCCCACAGTCCCAGCACGTGCATGGAATGCAAGGTACTATACAGGATCCACTGAGAGCCTGCTTTACAGCAGGAGAACCACTACTCTTGCTCCCACCCCCATGAGACTTATCCCCACTAGATTTTGGGTCTTAGGAAAGGGAGGTTTAGGTTTACTCGGCTGTGATTGGTTATGGGACTTCGCAGGCTTCTGAGAGGTCCTTTTCTATTTGTCCTTGTCCTTGTCCTTATCCTTGTCACTGGGATCCTTAGGGTACACCTAGTGGGAGACCCACTTATCAGCCAGCCGGGCCAGCTTAAAGATATCCAAAATGTTCTGGTCAGCAATGTACTGATCCAGCTCTGTTGAACAGGCTTCAGAAAAAGGCTCAAAAAACAAAAGGTGGCACAGATCAACACAGGTTTTCACCTTGTATCCATCAATCCACCCCAACATGTTCATATGCGGAGCACTTATCCAGTCAACCCAAGACACATTGGGCCTCATTCCGAGGCTGGCATAAAGGTATTACGGGCACCGGTAAGGACACCGGTGCCGGTAATCCCTTTATGCCCTATACCGAGGTCCCTTTGTGGGTCCCGCTAAGGCCGCCTGGTTTTACCAGGCGGCCTTAGCGGGAGCCCCAAAGGCTCCAGGGAGCAAATAACGGTACCGCAGATTGCGGTACCGTTATTTGCACCTTCCCCATTCCCATTGAGCCGTATGGGGGCTCAATGGGAATGGGGAATGGTATTTTCAATGGGGACTTACCGGTCCCGCAAAGGTCTGAATAGACCGGTAAGTCCCCATTGAATGAGGGCGGACTCAATACCGTTATTGGATGCAGCCATGGCGCTATTAGCGCCATGGCTGCCTCCAATCTCAGAATGAGGCCCATTCTCTCCTTTTTTATATTCCCTGAACCTTTTAAGGTATTGGGTAGGTATCTTGCCAAACTTGGCAATCAAAGCAGTGTTCATGGACTCATACTGGCCCCTTTCTTCCACACTCTGCTTCAGAATACAATCATAACCAGTCTGAGGTACTCTGCTTAACAAACACTTAGCCCAATCCTATTGGTCAATATCACGAGCCATCTCAAAGGCTTCTAACCATTGATGAATATCCCAACTCTCCATATACATATTCACTAAATCTTTCATTAATTTAGTGGCATGAGCCCTGACACCCCCAACTGGTCTAGCTGAAGTCTCTGCCTTAGCTTTCTCAAGCTGGAGACTTTGATGTTCAGTGTCTCTAACTTTGATTGCTACTTGTTGTGCCAGTTCCTTTTTTTCAACTTTGCTTCTGTTTCCAACTTTTTGTATTGAAAGGCTAACTGTTCCCTTTGTAGCTCCAATTTTATATGTTCAATCTTCAGGGCCTCCCCCTGAAGAGTAGTGCATGGTTTAGACATAGAGGCGGCAGGAGATGTGACAATCCCAGAACCCCGGTTGACGTCAATGGACTGCGATGGCCTCAATGTCCAGGTGCTCTTTTCAGGATTCTCGGTGGACCACTTCTCCTCTGGACTTCAGACTCATAGAACTGGCTTCCAGGGTGATTCATGAAGAATAGCAGTTTTTGCATGATGGTCCCTCGTAGCTCGGGGGGGGTCTCCTAACTAGGTCCTCTCTTGGATCGATCCTTGACAGACTCGACAGCTTTTAGATTACTTTGATGGAATGCAGCAGCAGTCTTCTTCTTCCAGCTGGGCTTCAAGGATGAGCTTCACGTTTTGACTTCAGCTTCTGAACAAATTGGTAAGTGAGAGGTCCCCAGATATACACATCTGTCCCTCATTCACTCTGGCTGAGCCAGGCTCAGTCAGCCAAACACAAAGAAGGGCATTCATGCAGGCAGGCAGCCAGCCAATCAGGCTCACAGGCATTCAGGCCATTCACTTCCACCCAGACACCCATATTAAGGAATGTGGCTTGGGGCAAGCACCCAGCCTTTCAGCACACCACACTGCAATCATGTCAGTTTCAGGCAGGCTGTCTCATTCATTGTGTCACACACACAGAAACCAGACACCCATAACATAGAATGCATATTGGTCACACACTCTAGTCACACAGGTCCCACCCGAAGGGTGTACCCACAACATACAGTTGCTGGGAAGGCTCCAGCCAGTCTGGCCTGGACTTCCCCACAATACCATACATGGTTCTTCCACCCAACAACCCAGTCAGTGGAAGGGACAGAGCCAGGGCTTCCCAGGACTTTGGGAAAACAAGGTAACAGGCAATAGAAACCAAGAGGCCCCAGGGGCCATCTATCAGGATACAGTGAAGGCAAGGTATCAGGAGGTACTCATCGGGGCCATCTATTAGGATACAGTGAAGGCAAAGTATCAGGAGGTACTCACTAGTGAACAACCAAGGATACGTCAACCTGGACTCTGTCGTGAAGTGAAGTTGGACCCAATAGGTCCAAGTCTCCTCACCAGAGGGAGACCTTCCCAATGATACACCCCACTAGCCTATGTTAATAGGAGAGCTAGAGGAGCAAATCACTTGAAAGAGTGAGAGATCCAAATAACCATGTTGGGACACCAGGCTACAACAATAGGAGAGGAATCCGAGTCAGTACTGCGTAAAGAAGGGTAGAGCACAACAGGGTAGAGCACAACTATATCACTGAATACTAACTTGGTTGGAGGAGTCACCAGGTCTTCAATTACTGTACCAGTGATGTCCCTCATCTTGAGTCTTCCTCTAGGAAAACGCAAGAGTAAATCACTAACTGATTAACCTCACACTCGCCAAAGTAACAATACCCCTTCCAACCCCAATATATCTTGTGTGAGGAGGGAATAATCCTTACCAGATAGAACTGCTCAGGGTGTCCATGAGGTTGGGGTCCAGAGGTGTGGTTGAGTGAAAGGATAGGACAGGAGAGCAAACAAAGGAGGGAAGGTTAGTAGGGGACTAAACCCAGGCGGCACGAGGGACGCACTAGTGCCAGGTTGCTGCACAGTTAGATGTGCTCAGCATAGCGTCCAAAGTCCTGTGCAGAAGGTGTCTGTGGAACTTTGTGGTTATGGTGATAGCAGAAACCAAAAGGGCAAGCAAGGTAAATGTGGAAATGGATCCCAGAATAAGGTGACTGCTCAGGTAAGGTGTAATTCACTGCAGTGCTTCCGGCGTGTTTGTATGCCAATGGGAGTCCGTGTCAACAGACCATGCTTACCGGCATAAGTAGCAAGCAAATGCAATCCAAAGAAAAGGCCGTGGTCAACACTATCCGGGCAGGGTTTCCACGCCAAATCGGGAAGCAGAAACAAATCCAAAGAAAAGGCTGGGGTCGGAGCAGTGTGAGCGGATATCAGCAGTACCAGAAGTGGGAGACAGCTGCAGATCCGTGAAACAGGCAAGGTCGGCAATAGGTATACAGACAATAGTTCCAGCCCTAAGGTGTAACAAAAGAGCAAACAGACTTTGGAACAAGGGAGCTTCGAACTCAGCATACACAATCAGAAGCGCAGAGTGGGGTGATGTTTCATTCTTTAAACAATTCAAGCTACGCAGCACTTACGTTGCAACACAGAGCTTTGCATCACGTGACAGCGTGCGGCCGTGGCACGCAACGCTGTTAAGCCACGTCCTGATAGTGTACAATGTGACCATGGCACCATGGCAGCTTCCAATGCGAGAGGAAGGGACGTGACACAAGCCTGGAACCATGTCGCACATGCTCAAGCCGAGGTACAGGCGGAGCCCGGGTTTGGGAGGGGGCAGATGGACCCGGAACCATGACACCATCTTGCCTTCTATAAGGAATCGACTGAGTCCTATGGCAGGGCCTGGGTATCCCAAAATGGGGGATACTCAGAGCTTCTGTCATATCAGCATGAAGCTGCCACCGGTCCATACCCTGCTCTGTGGGCAACAAACAGGTGCCCAAAAACATACACTATGGGTACAGGGTTGTAACCCCACCCATGGGTGCCATAAGGGTATCCCAAGGGTCACTGTTTACAACCAAAAAGATGAAGAGCTGCACTGCCAGGAGTCCCAACTGGACTCCTGTGCAGAAAAAACAACACAGAACACACATGATAAGGGAATACAGGACTAGGACATGGAGGCCCTGTCCCTCCAATTCATTTCCAGCATCACAGGACCAGTGCGGGAGGATCACCTAGGTGAGGGGTCTTCGGGGAGTGGGACACTGAATGGCAAGATGCGGTATCCCTCCCCCTGTAACACCTTTACCCCATCCTACCAAGTATGATATGTGGGAACTCCCCCACCCCCTTTCCCTTCACAAACACTTCCACATGGACAGCCCGCTCTGGGAGAAAACAGACTCACACCCAAGCAGTGTACTTGACATGTCCCGCTGCTATGTACAGGCAGTGTCACGCAATTACTGACAATCACTCAGACCTGATTGCCATTAAACTTCTCCACACGGATAAAAGGCGGTACACAAGAGCACACTCTGAGCAGGGCAAAGCACACAAAGGAGCAGCGGTTCCGAGAAGGCAGCTGAATGAGGGGAGAAAGACGTCAAACCAAGAAGGGTTCGCAAGGAAGGAAATACCCTTGAACTTTCCGCCAGAAACCGTTACATTCAAGAACCTTGTAGATCAGAAAACATAAGGCCAAGAAAGCAGGCTAAAGCAGGCTAAAGAATCCTGCTTTGTGTGTCGGAGATACCAGAGGCTGGCCGGCGTAGCTGACCAAGTCAGGGAGGAGCAACAGCCACCGTGGTATGGTTCTTGGCTCCAAGAACAAAGTAGTGCCAAGGAGATCAACACAGCCGGTGAGTTGGGGAGGCCGACGCAAGACCGGTCTGTGTTGAAGTCAAGGATGCAAGTGGAAACATTGTATAACGAACGTAGGATTGAACATTGTTAAACGCGTGTGATGAAAGACACGAGTAAAGCTAAATTGCTGATGAATGTTTGAACTTTGAGAAAAAAAGATACACTAGCAGTGACAGAGTGATCCGGCGCCGTGTGCATGCTCAATCGAAGGTCTCTGTAAAAGTATCCAGCCAAGAGCTGGCAGAAACAAAAGTAAGAACATTGGGCCTCATTACGAGTATGGAGGTAGCCATGCCGCTAAAGCGGCATGGCTATCCCCATACTGGATACCGGGTCCGGGTCCGGGTCCGGGTTCCAGGAATGAGGAATTACCGGGTCATTCCGACCTTGGAGGGCCCGGTAATTCCCTTTCCTGGGACCCGGACCCGGTACATCTCCATTCCCATTTGTGGCCCCATAGGGCTCAATAGGAATGGAGAGGATGCTAACAACAGGCCCGTTAATGACAGGCCCGTTGTTAGCATCCTGGTCTGCAGCGGGACCCGCTGCAGACCTCGTAATAGTGCGGCCCGTAATGAACAGTGCCGGTCCCTTACCGGCACCGCTCATTACGGGTCCGCACTCGTTGTAATGAGGCCCATTGTGTGAAGTGAATCGAAGTGGTCCTGCGATGGTTAAGCAAAAACCATCACAAATTCGAAAGTCTTTGATTTTTGATATCAAGAGGAAGATTGCATGGTCCGCGCACAGACGAGGGAGACCAAATGTGAATACTGTGCTAAAGGGACCGATTCCGATCAAGGGAGATCCATGGTCCGAGCCCAAACGAGGGAGACAAGTTGTGAACATTGTGGTAAAAAGGGGTCCAAGCCTGAAGGAGAAGGCACCATGATGAATATTGAAAACAAGAACTTGTACATGTGAAAGCCAAGATAAGAATGGAACTTTGGTGCTTAAGTTACAACAGGCCCTCGGCAGTAAGAGACTGTTATTGGAAAACAAGCTTTGGCAAAAGGCCCTGATACCTTTGCTTTGAACTGTATCCTCGTGGCTGAGAAGCCAGAGTGTGTGCGAAACTCGAATGTGCCGCCTTGCCCCGTGCTGAAAACGTGGGCAAGGGAAGCCAACTGCTCAACTATCCTGACATATTATTTCTTGAACACTTATCTTTTTGCATACACCCTTATCTCACATAATTTTGTATTTAGAAGTAAGGATTGACAACATGTTTATTAGTATTGCTCTTTTATTTTGACAGACTCGATTAGGACTGCGTTATTATTATTTGATGGTCATAGCTGGCTGCCATCTTGAGATTAAGGTTTAGATAGGCATGCAACCAACCCATTGAAGTTCAATAAACACCCTTGAACTGTGATCACTTGTATCTGTCTTCACTGTTTGATACCATGCCTTCCTTACATTCCGTTCCCCAAGCTTCAGCTAATTCAAGTTTTAAAACATCATGGAAGAAATAAAGTTATTTTTGTAAGCTTCTCGAGGGTTCCCTTCCCCACACTTCAATCCTTTCAACAGTACAAGAAAAAACCATCAAGTCTCCAACTTGATTGGGCCTCTTAGGATTTCCTTACACAAGCTCAGGCCCCTTCCAACCTTTAAACACAAAGTCACTGTTCTCAGGATGCTTTCTATTGCTAGACCTTTCAGGGTTCCTCTCCCTGAGCTAAGGCTTCTTCCAGCTTTTAAACACAAAACATAATCACAGTTCCTTCTTGGTTTCACAGGGTGCTCTTCCCCAGGTTTAAGCCCCTCGAATTCAATACACAACTTCAGCGTGTCAGGATGTACCTTTTCCTTACTGACAACCTTTTTTCAAACACCCTCCTTTCATGGGGTAGAATCAGAGGCTTTCGAAAACGCCAGGCTCTTTGCTCTTCCTCAGCGCAATCACTCTAATCCTTTGCCACTCTCTTTGTTTTCTTACTCCTATTTCTCTTGATACCTTTTCTTCTTCAGATGCTTCCTGTACCCCTTTACTTCTTTCTTTTCCTTGCACACTTCTACTCTTTATTCTTACTTTTCTTATTGTGATCCTGGCACTTGCCCTTCATTCTTCTGTTGCTACACTGCACCCTCTTTTCTGTTTTCTACTTTATCGTGCCCCTGGTACCTTTTCTTGACTCTTCTCGTGACCCTCTCTTTTCCATTACGAGCCACTCACACCTTTGTGCCTTTCTTTCACTTTCTCACACTTTTCGCTCTGATCAGTCTTTTGCTCGCTTTTCTCTCCAATCTGCTTTTCTTACTTTCCGCTTTACATTTGCCTTCAGCTGCACTTTTAACTTTTGCATTTTCTGCATCACTCTTGCTTTCCGCTGTGTGTTCAGCCTTTCCACTTTCTGCTTTGCTCTTGCTTTCAATTGCGCTTTCAGCTTTTACACTTTCCTTTCCATTTGGTGCCTCTTTTATGTCCGTGCCTTTCGCCCACTCCGCCCTCATCCAAACGCACGCTCCCGAGTTTCTCTCACCACCTGCCCCTCAGGCACCTTCTGCGGCTCCCTAGAGGCATGGCTCCCTCGCCACAATACAGCCTTAATCCACATCGTGCCAGCGTCTCTGCACGCCGTCCTCCTCCAGCCTGCAACTCCTGCTTCTCTCTGCTTCTGGGCTACTCCGGTCCAGACTGCATCCACAGCTCACTTATTCCTGTGTGCTTGACCACACCTTTTATAGTGAACACACCAGTCAAGTGGAGTCAGGTGTGAGTAGTTACTATTGAATGCCTGACCCTGCCTGACTCTTTTAGTGGGACAACCTGAGTTATTTCTGGGGTAGGTTTCCCCCACTTTCCCCATGTTATTACTGTGAGTAATCTTTACTGATCTTAGTTGCCTCCTTCCCGTCTCAGTATTTGTGGGAAATGGGGAGGGGAAGATGAGGTGAGATTGTAAACACCCCACGAAAGCTGAGGGAGAGTAGGTTAGGGTGTTTTCAGAACTGGGGAAATACCATGTCTTGCCCTTGGGTATCCTCCTCCCAATGGCCCTGACCACCTGAATGGAAGATCCTGAGCGAGTGGGTGGGAGAATACGTCAGGTTTCTAACACAGTCCATTCACCTGCTGGACCTCCAGGAAAGAGCAGCAAAGATTTTCACCTTTGTCCACAAGTTGATGGGTGAGCCTCTGTGATTTTGTTCGAGGCCGCAAGACGTGGATCAGCGCTCCCAAGAAAGCGGCTCCACGCAAGAAAAGGCGAAGAAGCAGAAGAAGATGGATTGGAAGAGGTATCACTCTCCGAGTGGGTCCTCGCACCGGCATTCGTCTTCTTCAAAGAAGAGCCACTGAGCCAGGGTTTCTCCTAAGCAACCAGAAGAAGCACCTTTTCCAACCCAGTCCTCCACTCTGGAGGGCTGGGAGAACTTCCGCCTGAAGATGCTAGCCATCTTTTCCCAGGCGCTGACCGCACCAACCTCTGCACCTGTGGCACAGGCAACAGCGTCATTGTCTTCGCTACCGTGCCGCTGGGGCCCGCCGCGTCTGTTGTGACTTGCAGCGCACCCGCAAGGAATCACCCACACATGCCTACAGACTCGGCCTGGCATAAAAAGGAAGCTGTGGTAGCTCAGCGCCCACATGCCCCACCTTCGGGCATCAGGGACTTGGCACTGGCAACGACGTTGTCAGTGATGCCGGCACCTTGGACACTGCAGTTCAGAGGGAATATGCCCCACTACCTATGGATGCTTTTATGTCTAACATGTACGACGTCTGTGATGATGAGGGTGACTAGATCCCTTTTGGGCTGGAACCTCAGAGCTCTAGGGAAGTGAAAGATTTCCCAGAGAAATGTTACAGGGAAGGGGAGAATGTGCTGGCACTGGCAGAGGACCTGCAAGGAGCCGGCGGCCTCGACACCTCCCGGAGATGGATATCTTGCTATCTCCCACTCGGGAGAGCCCCAAACCGTGCTCCAGCGCTTGATGGCAAAGGTGCCCACTACTTTTTCTTTTTGTAAACAGTTTTATTAATATAGAGAACAGACAGGTGTCCACTGCGTCATTACAACCACTCGAGTACACATCTTCCAATACATTTTAGAACCAATCTCCACATCTCGCCCACCCCGGCCCTGCTACAGCAGTGGCGACTGCTCCCTTCTTCAATCCCTCCCTTTCATATATCTGCTTGGAAGTACCCTTTGTCCGACAAACTCAGGTCTGCTCCCGGCCCCCCACCCTCCAAGTCTTATACATTCTGGTGGGCTCTTCATCATCAGGGGCAATCCTGGGTCCCTCAGCTGATTTCCAATTCATTGCAATTCTGCGCTTTGCCAATATACTAATTAGATCCTTATTAATGGAGATGTGTGCAGCATGTTTCCCTCCCCACCAAGCAGAACTCTGGGGATCACAAATGCATTTGGATCCCTCTGCCAGTGGCTTTCTCTGCCACCTTCTGCCAGAACCTCCCAATCTCCTGACAAGTCCAAAACATGTACATTATGTCCGCCCCCACAGGGGTACACCTCAGGCAGGTCTGACCACCCCCTTTACCAATTCACATTAACCTGTGTGAGGTCAGGTACACCCTATGCGTAACATACAACTGGGTGAGAATAAACCTAGCGTTCCTAGAAACACCCTTAGTGCATGACAACTCCCTCTTCCATTACATGTCCGTGAAGACTCTTCCCAGCTCCTGCGCACCGCCGGGTCTGTTTCTCAGAGGCTGCTCAGGAACAAGTCCTATCACCTGGAGACCATGTGCCCTGTTCTGAAACGGCATACATAGTGTTCGGCACTGGGTTAGCCTACCTGCCCGGCCGAAGCTCGGCCATCACCCTTCTATCCTTCTAACCATGCTCAGATACTATTGAAACTGACCCTTATGTATACCTAAATCACGAACCAGGGTCTGAAAGTCTGACATCTTGCCGTCCTGCAGTAGATCACCCATCGTGGCTATTCCCTTATTTTCCCAGTGTCTTCTGAACTGTTCAACAATGCTCCTCTGTTCCCCCAGAATAGCCACCAAGGGGACACACAGGGAATAGGGGCCAAGGTTCCCCAGAATTATCCAAACCCTGCCCCACAGATCTCTGGCATGCGTCAGGAGTCCAGAGATCTGCGAGAGCACAACGCCTTTTTCCCATAACACTTCCTTCAAAAAATATTGCACATGTATTGGTTGCAGCAACACAGTGTCTTGCAAAACATCAACCCCCAACAAGTTCACCACAAATTGCAATTGCCCGATAGGCAATACAGCTCGAAATGGTGCACCCTAATTCCACCCCCACTATAGTCCCGCTGCAAAGTACGAAAGGCAATTCTGTTCCTCCCCCACCCCACATAGGAAGTCTTGGGCCAGCGTATTCAACAACCGGAAGAACCTTCTAGGTATATTTTAGGGTATGTTGCTAAAATGGTATAGGAGACGTGAGAGCACCACCATTTTTAGCAGAGCCGCCCTGCCTGGGACACCCAGGGGCAGCCTCCTGCAGAACCTCATGGAGTTGACTACGCCGTCCAAAGCTCTCCGAGTGTTGTGCTTATGTGAGGAAGCATGGCCATGCCATACATTGACATTGACACCCAGATATCAAAAGGTATCAATGGTCTTCTGTAACTCAAATTAGACAGCTGTTCCCTAGTGAGCCCCCGGAGTTCCGCCAACGGGAACAAACAGGATTTCTCCCGGTTGACCTTAATACCTGAGAGCACAGCAAACCGGTCAATCATATCCAGTAGATAGGGCAGATTGGTCTCAGGTTGATTCACTTACAACAACATATCGTCTGTGTACAGGGAAACCAGGGGCCCCACCCCATCTATCACAATACCTGCCTCTGCATAGTTTGTTCGGAGGAAGACAGCCAAACGTTCTAATGGAAGGATGAACGGCATTGGTGACAATGGGCAACCCTGCTTAGTGCCTTTATGTACCTCCCATGCTTCAGAGATCTGCTTACCGTTTTTCACCCTGGTCTTAGGTGCAGTGTAAATCAGTTTTACCCACCGTAAGAAAGCGACTCTGATTCTAAAACGCTCAAGGGTGCCCAGCAGCCACTCCCATCGGACCGAGTCAATGGCCTTGAGTGCGTCCAAGGAGGCCACTGCACAATTCATCCTCATGTGGTTAGCATTGTCTATCATGTGGTGCAGCCTCTGCAAGTTCCACAAGGTACTGCACCCCGGAACATAACCAGTTTGATCAGCATGGTCCAATACCGCCGTTAGGATCTTACAGTACTGATTTACCATAGAAAGAGGCCTGTATGAATCACAACTCTGTGGGGATTTCCCAGGTTTGAGGATGGGCACTATAGTGGATTCCCCCAAGCTGCTGGGCAACATTCCCAGCTCATGTGCCTCCAGATAGACCTCCAGAAGCTTGGGCACCAATGTGCCTGTGTATGCTTTTTAAAGTTCCCCAGGGAGTCCATCCGGTCCCGGGGTCTTGGCAGTCGGGAGGTCCAATATCACTGCCCCAATTTCTTCTAATGTCATCGGAGCATCAAGCATGTCCGCCTGTTCTCTGTCCAGTCTGGGTAAATGTATCTGAGCTAGGGCATCACTGATGTCTCTGTCGCTCATCGTAATGTCCTCTGAATATAAAGACTCATAGAATCTCGAGAAGACCTCATTGATCCCTCTCTGTGTCTTCACTATGGCGCCACTGTCATCGGCAATAGCACGAATAATGTCCCTCGGCTCTTCCCTCTGACATAACCACGCCAACAGTCTCCCAGGCTTATCCCCCTCCGAGTGTAGTCTCTGAGTATACCTCGTGAATTCTAGTCTGCCCAGCCTTTCCCATTCTGCAATACATTTTATACGCAACTCTGTCAGCTTCCAGACCCCCCACATGGCTCCCCTTCAGTGCCCTCCACCGCGCGATAGCGTTCTCAGTGTCTGTTAAAGCCTGCAGTATGTCCTTTCTCAGGCCGCCCACCTTCACAATCGCCACCCCCCGCATGACTACCTTAAAAGCGCCCCACAGGGTACCAGCCTTTCCGACATTGCCCATGTTAGTGTCAAAGTACTCCACAATCTTGTCTTCTAAGTAACTATTAAATCATCATCTAAATGAAGGAATCCATGGAGGCCCTATGGCAAGTACTAGAAGAGTTCAGAGCAACGTCTGGGTTCACAGCAAACATCGCAAAATCCATAGTGATGGGCATTAATGTGCCAAAAAAGATCAAGACGACGCTGGAAGCCGAATACCTGTTCCCATGGGCAAAGTCGAGCATCAGCTACCTAGGAGTCTAGATACCCAACAAAATGGGGAAAACATACAAGGCGAACTTCCCTCCATTGCTTGAAGAGTTGAAAAACGACCTGGCGCGCTGACAGAAGCAAGAAATCTTGTGGTTTGGCCGGATCACGGCACTGAAGATGAACTTAATCCCGAGACTGCTATACTACAGACTTGCCCTCCCAGTAACCACCCGGAAGAAGGCCCTCCAAAAGCTACAGGCGGACATCCTACACTACATCTGGGAAGGAAAGAAGTCACGCATTCCGAAGTGCATCATGCTCCGGAGCACTGCGATGGATGGCCTTGGGGTCACAGACGTGGCCAGGTACAGCCTTGCAGCTCGGCTCTCCCAAGCCTTTGCATGGAAGCTAACCACCAATCGCCCTCGATGGTTGCAACTGGAAGAAGACTGGAGCAAGATCCTGATCGAAGCTCTACCTCACAAGAAAGAGCCCAGTGACACCCAGGATCCGGGCCCACTGCCAGCAACGAGAAACAGTGTCTAACTGGAAAAGGGCAGCCCGCCTATGGAAATGCAGGAGCATGATGGGACCCCTCTCGCCAATCTTGGACAACCCAGACTTCTCCCCAGGAATCTCACCAAACAACTTCACCAAATGGAGGGATGGTGGACTGAGAACCATGGCAGACTTCTTTGAGAACGGAAACTTACTGAACTTCGAGGAGTGCAAAGCCAAATTCCAGATCCCAGAGACAGAGAGGTTCCGGGAACACTCAACTGAGACACTGGCTATCGAGTGAGCCCGCTAGGAAGCATGGCAGCAGAGATCTAACAGCGCTAGAATGCACATGCACACTCACAGCTAACCCTCCAAGGGGGAACATCTCCACCCTATACAAACTCCTGGACAGAAGAGACCCAACCAAAAAAGAACCCTACATGCTAAAATGGGAGACAGACATAGGGAGAGTCATTGAACCGAAGGAGTGGAGCTGAATCTAAACCTGAGCACACAAAAGCTCAAAATGCGTAACAAACAAAGAAGGGGCATTCAAAGTTTGCTTCAGATGGTACCGTATCCCAGAGATCTTAAACAAATGTAACCCGGCCATTCCAGCACAATGCTGGAGGGGCTGCCCGGACCGGGGTCGCTGTTCCACCTTTTTTGGACTTGCCCGAAAGCCATCCAATTGTGGAAAAACATCCTGGAACAAATCAAAGCAATAACAGGTCTCACTATTCCTTAGGACCCGGGAATCGCACTTCTCGGGGCAACGGGGGAAGGCCAACTCCCATTAACAGGCCGTATGGCAGACCTCTGCTCGCTCCTTCTGACAGCCGCCAAGATTTCAATCGCCAGACTATGGAAAAACCCTGACGGCCCATCCACGCAGATGTGGTGGTCCAAGTGTTGGGAAATAGCAGCATGTCAGGAACCCTAGTGACTCCTCGACTCTTACGTCACGTATTCCCAGAAGTTTGTCTGATAATGCTTCTAGAATGTCCAATCCATCCCAAGTATTGCCTGTCGCTTTTCAGGGAAAGCGTTATACTACAAGATGTGGCGCTCATTTCCAAGGTTCCGCTGTCTTAAAGAAACGGGTGCCGTTTACAGTCCGATGGCGGGTGCCCTGGAAATTATGATATAAACAATGAGGCGTACGTCATCACGTGTATGTTCTGTCATGTGATTTCATGACCATTTAAACTCCGCCTTGACTTTGAATTAGTGCTTCTGATTTTGGCTGAAGTACGCTACGTATCTAGTGAATACTCAAGTTTGGTTTTGTTTCCTGACATGTTACTTTGTCCTTGGACTTCGTCTACAATTTCCATTTTCTGCTCCACGTGACTCCTACCCTTGTTACCTTGTGTCTCTCATGTCCTTTTCATTTTTTGTTTTTCTTGCTGTGATCTGCTGTCCCCCTAACCACTCAAGTTGTGGACCCGGACTGCTCACAGGATTTCTGTCTCCTCTCGATTTTGGTTTACCACTGTGTTCCACGTTGCCGACCCGGACAACTCCTTGGATTTCTTCCTCCGCCCGATATTGGATTGTTCTTGCCACCATGTTGCCGACCCGGATTGTTAAACGGATTGTTTTCGGCTTTCATCTTCTACACTTACCTGCACATCGGATTTCCATCGTACTGCACTCTGGATTGGATCCTCGCCTCTGATCACTACCTGGTAGTCAGGAAGCCTCTCACTCCCTTTCATCCTGGTACGGACTAGAGACTTCCTGGTACTTGGAGGGAGTTTTGGGAGCGTCCGTGTTCCGTCGCGCCCTTCAAGGGACTTCTTGGCCACTAGGCGTTCCATTTTGTGCAGGAGTGTTGCTTCCGGAACTACCTCAAGAGTGATCATTCATCTATTCTGCACGTCAGAGGCTGATCATCAACAGGAACACGGTAAGGGCCCATCTAATCCTTCCTGATCTCTTCGTCCTTCCCATTTCTTTTCATTATACCAAAACCTCACTGCTGTATCTTTGTACATTGTTCCCTCCAGATGTTGCATACCCCCTTGCTGCTCGATTGATTCCACCCAGTTTGGATACACTGTTACTTGTTTCTAAAAGCAAAAGGCCTTTGTTAACGTGTCTTTTCCTTTCCGGCTCTAGGTCTGCTGTTCATGGTTGGGTCAATTTTTCCAAATAATAGATCCCTTGGAATGGTATTTTAACTCCATACACAGGGTTACATTGTTGGGTAGAATTCTTCATCTACACTCCGTGGGCAAGTTATCAGGCTACCCTGACATAATCAGAAGCCTTATCCATGGACCCAAACAAGCCTTTGGCCCAAATATTACAAATGGTCACCGACTTACATGCAGATATGACTGCAGCCCATGCCGCTACTCAGCAACGTATCAATGAAATTCAGGCTGGTATGCAACCATCTGGACCCCCGGTCCCCAAACTAGCACAACCTTCCGGTTCTGGCTTAGCCCCTCCTAGGCAGGGTTCTGGGCCAGTGTACATGACGGCTCAATTCCCTCTGGCTCAGCCTGAGAGATTCAGTGGGGACCCCAGAACATACCGTACCTTTTTGAATCAATGTCGGTTGTATTTCCTCTGTAGACCGTCCTCCTTTCCCGATTCTGCTACTAAAGCTGCTTTACTGTTGTCACATTTAGGAGGTACAGCAGCAGCATGGGCAAATCCATTGCTGGAACAAGGAATTCTGTTACTATTTGACTGTGACGCCCTTATCGCAGCTATGAGTAGAGTATTTGATACTCGTTATAAGACTCAAGCAATGGATCTTGAACTATTAGGGTTACATCAAGGTGACTCTCCATTGTTGGCATATCTGGCTAAGTTTAATCAACTCATAGCTGAGACAGGTTGTCCTCAAGATACGAAGGCTTCAATGTTTTATTAAGGTTTATCTGAATCCTTAAAAGACACCTTGGAAACTGTACCCATAGTGCCAACCACGTTCCCTGAACTTTTGGATATGGTACTTCAAATTGACGCTAGGAAGGCTGAGAGGAAAGGAGAAAAGAGACCCTTAGTACCTTTGGCCATGACTATCCCGGCTTCAGTTCCTGTAGGTCCTGATCCCATGCAGATTGGTGCAGTACGGGGGCATTTGACCAAGGAGGAAAGGGAGGCAAGGAAAAAGAATAACCTCTGTTTCTACTGCGGTTCCTCTGAACATTTGCTAAAGGCCTGCAATAAGAAGCCAAAGCGGCAGGGAAACGCCAAAGCTCGACAGTAGAAGGGTCGAACTGTCGAGCTTAACATCTTTGGACTCCCTGGACTCAAAACCCTTCATAATTCCCATTTGCTGTTCTTGTCCCCCTACTCAGGAATGGTTCATAGATGCAGTAGTAGATTCTGGAGCTACTGGAAACTATATTGATGATGCTTTCACAAGGAAACTAGGCATTCCGGTGGTAACTAAGTCACATCCGGAGTTGGTTAATGCCGTAGATGGTTCTACCTTACTTTCTGGTTTGGTTACGGAACAAACTTGACTTAACCATGATGACTAACAGTGGTCATACATAATCCCTCTGCTTTGATCTCATCGCAGCCCCACAATATCGGCTGATACTGGGATTACCATGGCTAAAATGTCACAACCCGACAATTGATTGGAGATCCGGTGAAGTGGATTTTGTTTCCTCTAACTGTGAGGCCATGTGACACCGTGTGAGCCACTGTTATCTTTTTATTAGTGGCTGCAAAGGTTACATGGGACTTTTCCACACCGCTCATCACATATTTCACAGGGATACATCATATAATTTGTTTTTACATTAGATATTACAGAGATTCGTCATCTTCAACAATCATGTCGCACAAATACATTCTGAACGGGCCCCAAATGTCCTTGGGCCTACTTGTAAAAGGCTGAGTCAGGACAAATTGTTCTTCCGATTCATTAACGTATGTTAGTTCACGAAGAAAATGATTCATGCTGGGTGGCCCAGTGCTTTTCCATGTTTGCAATATGCATTTCTTGACCACCGCACATGTAATGTTAAACAATCTCCTAATTTTCTCTGAGCATTTGCCAATGTCACCAAACAAATATTTTTGTGGGGTCAGGTCGGTGGGGACCTGTGTAATCTCCTCCAACATTCCAGCCACATCTTTCCAAAATCCTGCCACCACCGGGCATTCCCAATACATATGAAAGGCACCCGCCTGGGGAGCCATGCATTTGGGGCATTCACCCGGTCTATCTGCTGTAAATTTTGCTACTTTGGCTGGTGTATAGTGTAGTCTGTTCAAAACCTTAAATTGAATTAAGCGTAACCCAGCATTAAGCGATACGTTTATGTTAAGCGAGCAGTACCTGTCCCATTTTTTCTCATCGATGGGCCCTTGTAGATCTCTCTCCCATTTGTCCTTAACCCGATTCACTGTGGGGGTATGGGCCTGTATCGTTGTATCGTTGCATACAGTTTGGATATTCCCAGGCCCTCTTTGGCCGTGACCATCTGAGTACATGGATGTAAAGGGGGTTAATCCGGGAAAAGTGGCCACCTCTTTTGAAATGCAGACCTCATACGATAATACTGAAGAGTTCTAAGTGGCCCCCACCCAACTCTCTCACCAACTCCTTTAGGGCTACGAACTTCCCGTTAATCAACAAATCTCCCAGTTTCATCTCCATGTTTGGGTCCCAGGATTCTTGTAATGCGCTATCGTGGGTCGGGGGTATGCCGGATATTTCCAAAGGGGTATTTCTGGGTTATAGGGAGTTTCTATTCTCAGTCTTTTGTATATAGCCCCCCATGCCCTAACTGTGCAGCTTACCGGGTTGTACTCACATGTGTCTTTATGTTTTGGATCAAAAACTACAGATTGTATGTTCGTAGGGTGTGTGCTGTATTCCTCTATCCATACATGGGGTGGTTCATTGGAGTCATTATACCAGTATTTTGCAAATTGTGCCTGGGCAACATAGTAGTAAAGCTCAAAGTCTGGTGCAGCTATACCACCCGTGGAGTATGGTTCGGTCATTTTCTACCATCCTATCCTTGCTGTTTTCCCATTCCACAGGAATGTCACAGCCATAGAGCGGAGCTTTGCAAAGAAGGTCCTACCAGGCCATATAGGGACGTTCACAAAAAAAATATAATAGCTTGGGTAAGATTACCATTTTGAGTATTGCGATCCTGCCATATAACGAAATTGGGAGGCGCCCCCACAATTGCAGTTTAGCGTTTAGTGATTGCAGCGCACTCTCATGATTATCTGAATACAGCGTGAGTCTATCCCTGGAAACCAGGATCCCCAAGTATCTGATGTGTTGTTGCGACCATTTGAGTCCGCATATTGCATCTGGGCATTTGGTGGCTGGCGTTAATGGGAATATTTCAGATGTGGCACTATTAATAGTGTATCCAGAGTATGCTGCAAACTCTTGTATTACTGCCATAATGGGTGTAATGTTGTTCTCGGGTTCTCGAACATATAATAGCGTATCATCCGCATATAAGGAGATAAGTTGTGTGGAACCTTTCATCTTTATTCCTCTGTCTACATGTCATAGTCGAACCGCCACTGCCATTGGCTCTGTGGTTAAAGCAAACAGTATGGGTGTGAATGGACACCCCTGTCTCGTACCTCTCCCAAGCAGGAACAGCTCTGAGATGGATCGGTTGGTTAGTACACGGGCGCCAGGCTCAGTGTATAGCAGTTTCACATACCTAATGAAGTTGTGGCCTATCCCGAACGCTTCCAGTACAGCAAGGAGATATACCCACGAGACAGAGTCAAAGGCTTTTTCGGCATCGAGAGATATCGCCACTGCACTCCTCCCCGGATCTATTTGCGCCATAATGCCAAAAAGTCTACGAAGGTTTAGGGCTGTGGATCTCGTGGGGATAAACCCGTTCTGGTCAGGATGTACCAGACTGTGCACCACCGGTAGAAGGGGGTTAGCCGGTACTTTCACAAATATCTTGGCGTCGGTATTTATAAGTGAAAGGGGTCTGCAGGACGATACCTCTTGTGGTGGTCGTCGAGGTTTAGGAAGCACTGTTATCACAGCCTCTCTCATCAAAGGGGGTAGTATACTACTCTCAAGGGCCTCCTCCCACACCTGCACCAATATCGGGACCAGTTCCTCCCGAAACTCTTTGTAGAATTCAGCGCCTATTCCGTCTGACCCTGCATCTTTACCCGAGGATAATGCTTTAATTGCCTCCATAATTTCCTCAGCAGTCACAGGTTGCTCCATTGCCAGTCGGTCCTCATCTGAGAGTTTTGGTAGAGAGAGTGCTGCAAGGTATGATTCAATCTCAGTGTTTGTTTTAGTGTCTTTGTTAGCATACAGTTCTTTATAAAATTTAACAAATTCCCCGTTTATCCCCTCTTCCCCCAGAAGCACCTCCCCTTGTGGTGTTTGTATGCTAGTGATCTGGTTTGGTTTGTCCTGTTTTCGCAGATTAGACAGTGTTTTCCCAGCTTTGTTTCCTTCCCCGTATCCGTGCACCCATATGGGTACCGCTATATAGCACATTTCTCTAGTGGCCAATTTGTCAAACTCCTGAAGGTGAGTATGTATTTCTGCCAATACTTCTTTGTCTTGCGTGCGGGTATAAGACTCTTCCAACTCGCTCAATTTACATTCAATGTCAGTTAGCTCAGCCCTTACCCCTTTCAGGAGACCGGCAGATTTGGATATCAGGACTCCCCTAGTCCAAACCTCACAGTGGAATACCTATCGACCGTGCCTGTATTAATAGTGAAAAACTCTGCTATTTCGTCGTGTAGTGCTTCCACCACCCCAGGGTCACCCTGCAGTCCACCGGGCATTCTCCACCTTCCGGCGGGCCTGGGGGCGTCAAGGAGCGTCACCTCCAGCAACACAGGGGATTTATCAGATAGCGTGCGTGGCAATATCTCACACATCTTCAGTGCAGCAGTTACATCAGAGGAGACAAACCAATAATCAATTCTAGATTCAGAGTCATGAACCGAGGAATAATACGTGTATTTCCTAAAGCCAGGATATAGTTCGCGCCAGGCATCCACTAGCGACAACTGCAGTAAAATATCACCCAGGGTCAAGACCGTCTTACTAGATGTTCTAACAGTGGCAGTGGATCTATCAAGCGCGGGGTTCAGGGCCACATTGAAATCCCCCCCCACATTATGATGGAGACATTGATTGAGGCAATTAGCTGATACATATTCATATAAAAGGCTGGGTCATCAATGTTAAGTCCATATGTGCATAGCTCTCAACCATTTGCCTCGCAAAGGTGGGTGAAATCACCCGATTTTGTTTTTGGCGGGTGAGACGCCCATTGGAATGAATGGGAGTGCAGAAGGCTTGGCGTGTGAGTCAGCCCTTTGCAAGTCGGATGACACCCGCCAAAAGCGGGTGAGTTGAGAGCTATGTATGTGTTTATCAGCAGTAGTTGTTGGCCTGCAAACTCACCCGATACCACAACATATCTACCAAGTTGATCGACCTTTTGGCCAACTAGCTTAAACCCCACGCTTGGATGGATAAGGGTGATAACCCCTCTGGACTGGGATGAGTAGTCTGTATGGAACCTCAGTTTGCCCCATTTGGGAAGTATATGCATATTATTCACTCCCATTGTATGTGTTTCTTGCAAAATCAGGATTTGGGGGCCCTGTCTAGCAATATAATTGCCAATTTTCTTAGCTTTTGTGTGGTTATTTAGACCCCTGACATTCCAGGACATCAATCGTACCCTTAACCCGTCACCAGTGCATTAGAAAAAAATATTCTGACGATATCTGGTCCCTCAGGGTCCTGACACTTGTGCAGTGTGGGCAGCGCCAGCACCCGCGCAACCACAATTTCAAACATTAACAAACCTTTCATCACACCAACCTCCCCCCACCGGGACACAGTGCCTTCCAGTGGGTATATCTTTCCATTATGTAACTTAATAGGTCTATGTTACAACAAAAACAAACTCCATGCCCTCTTCCCTTCCATCCACCCTCATCATCACCCACCACTTGACGATGTTCCCAAATTAACTTGTGGAATATTCCAGGGGTAGCCATGTTGCTCCATATGACCGCCAAGATCGGCTCCGCCGCTCCACTCAACCATGGTTTGTGGGGCCGCCCATGATTTTCAGTTCGACAATACCTGCGTCATAAAGGATAGTGCAACTCTTACACACATTTTTCCAATACATGCCTTTAGTCTGGTGGTCGGGGTCTGTTATTCTGTGCCGGCCTGCTCCCTCTAGGGGCAAAGGGTATAGAAGTTTCAATATAGGTCATGGCTTTGGCCGGCATTTCAAAGAAGTGTGCTCTTCCTGCGTGTTGAATTTGCATCTTGGCCGGGAACATCAAAGCGTAGGATATTTGACGTGCCTTCAAAAGTTTTTTGACAGGTTCATAGGATCTTCTGCTTGCCTGTACCCCGACGGAAAAGTCAGGGTATATGTGTATCCGATTTTCTTCATATTGCAGCGTGCCCGCCTCTCTTGCCATTCGCAGAATTGCATCTCTATCCCTATAATTAAGGAGCTGGGCAATTATCGTGCGTGGTGGTGCTCCTGGCTTAGGCACCAGCGCCAGTGTGTGATGTGCTCTCTCTATTAAGAAGTGTTCGGAGAAGGATTCCGGCCCGAATAAGGACTTGAGCAATGTTTCAAGCTGCTTTTTCATTTGACTTTTCCCAAAGGATTCCGACAGGCCCACCACTCTGATGTTGTTTCTCCTTCATCTCAATTCGACATCCTCACACTTATCTTGTAGTTTGGACATAGTTTCTTTAATCTGGGTGATGTTGTGACCATGATGTGCAATGGTATCTTCATTAATGCTTATTCTGTTTTCGGTTTCCATGACCCATCCACTTTCTTTATCTACTCTGGCCCTTAAAGAGCCAATAGTGGCCACTATATCGTCCAGTTTAAGATAAACTGCGTGGAATCCGTTTTGTACAATAGTTGTCAATCTATCTTCTCGCTCATCACTTTCCGGCTTGCTGGTTGCAGTGGGACCCGTGTGTATTTCCGCTCTGGTAGTTTGGTTCTGACTGCTGGTGTAAGTGTCCATTGGCCCTTTCTTATTATTTCCAGGAGTCTTGTCTGCTTTGGCTGCCCTGTGCGGCTCACCCAGTGTGATGTGGTAGTATATTTTACTATGGGTTTCTCAGTTGTCAATGGTTAGATTAGCTGCATCGCTCCTTCACTTGGCGCCTCTATGTTGCTGGACTTGGAAGAATTGAGAGGATGCCTGTTTATCTCTGATTCCTCCAACTCGTGCGTACCACGAATGGACTGTGTCCCCCCACGTAGTTCTATTGGGGCACTCCTGTGCTGGCTTATATTGTTATTCTAACCTTGAGTCAATATATACAGCATCCGGTGGTCGCGCTTGCAGCCATTTCAGGACATAACGGACAGTATTCATACCTGTTCCGTTCCTCAGAGTGTTATAATACAGTTTATGTTGATCTGCAGCGCTGCAGCCTCCACGTGAGCAGTCTCAAGTTCCAACACGGGGCCGGACAAAGAGGAGACCCCTGAGCGTGCAGCGTTATAATCGCCCGCCCACCGTGTGCTGTCCCGATCAGACCGTGGCCCACCAAATGGTGTTTTAACAGGCTACATAGCTTGTTGCCCCTCTAGGAGCGTTCTCCCAATCCGGGCCTTGGCCGCTCCTGCTGTGTATCAGCAGCTCGCTGACCAGACAGCCCTGGTGGAGACAGGGATCCGCATCTCCGAGCCGGGCACTCAAAGCGGATGATACTATTGCGCCCGTGTCGCCCCCGGGCCTTCACCCGCTCGCCCCCGCGGCAGCCGGGACTCGGCAAGCCAGTGCCGCGCGCTTCCTGTGGGGCCCTCGCTCGCCCACCACTCGTTGCAGCAGCGGGGTCGCCAGGCCCCGCCAGAGCCAACCACGCCACTGTGTGAGCTCACCTTCCAGTGGTGTCCAAGTATGCCAAACACAACACCAGGGCCTCTCCACACCATTGAGCTGCAACCCCCACCCGTGATCCAGGAACCAGGTCGTGCTATGGGCCTTCCTCTGGCTAGATGTTCAACAGGATCGATGGGCTATATGTATACCCCAGCTGCCGGCCCTCGCTCGCCCACCACTCGTTGCAGCAGCGGGGTCGCCAGGCCCCGCCAGAGCCAACCACGCCACTGTGTGAGCTCACCTTCCAGTGGTGTCCAAGTATGCCAAACACAACACCAGGGCCTCTCCACACCGTTGAGCTGCAACCCCCACCCGTGATCCAGGAACCAGGTCGTGCTAGGGGCCTTCCTCTGGCTAGATGTTCAACAGGATCGATGGGCTATATGTATACCCCAGCTGCCAGCCCTCGCTCGCCCACCACTCGTCGCAGCAGCGGGGTCACCAGGCCCCGCCAGAGCCAACCACGCCACTGTGTGCGCTCACCTTCCAGTGGTGTCCAAGTATGCCAAACACAACATCAGGGCCTCTCCACACCGCTGAGCTGCAACCCCCACCCGTGATCCAGGAACCAGGTCGTGCTATGGGCCTTCCTCTGGCTAGATGTTCAACAGGATCGATGGGCTATATGTATACCCCAGCTGCCGGTGTACCTGCGGGTCACAGCCCTTCCACAGGGTCCGCCAGCTCACCCTTTCTCCGGTCGACTACCTCGTTCAGGGACCGTATTCCGTTCTCGTGTTTCACAGCCGTAGGCGTGAGTCGTGTGACCAGACTCCGCCCATTTATGGCCCTCCGTCACACTGCATCCCTGGCCGCTGGGTAGTTTTGTCCAGTTCCTGCCGCCGGAATCGCGTTGGCTCTGTATGTCGGCTGATCTGAAAACAGCCACAGCTTTGGAGATAGTGCTCGCAGCTTCCCAGGATTTTCGCCACATGAGCATGGATGTTCGGGCTTTCAATGGATCCGTTTTAACGCTCCGCAGGCGGCTCCTTAACGGATGATTCAGTACAGGATGTTACAGTGGAGCGGGAGCTCTGAAATCAGGCAGCGATTCCTTCTGTGCGCAACAGCGCCCCCCTCCCCTGTGTGAGCCACTGTTAGAGGTCTCCTCGTCTAAAGGGGCTGTCACAACCGTCATCTTGCCAAAGGAATACAGTAACTATGCAGATGTGTTTGATGCTAAGGGTGCCGAAACTCTCCCTCCGCACCGACAGTTTGACTGCCCTATTGATTTGGTACTTGGAGCTAGGATACCGGCAGGTCGTATGTATTCCCTCATGCATAAGGAGGATTTTATCCTCAAGGAATACACTGACAAATCGTTTCAATCTGCTTTCATCCGTCCCTCCCGTTCTCCAGCTGCCTCCCTGTTGTTTTTCGTGCCCAAAAAGGAAGGCGATTTACGGTCCTGCATTGACTATCGTGCATTGAACGCCGTTACCATTCGGAATCAATATCCTATTCCTTTGATCTCGATACTTCTTGATCAACTCAGGTCATCTATGATATTTACCAAATTAGACTTACGAGGGCCTTACAATTTGGTGAGGATTAGAGAGGGGGATGAGTGGAAAACAGCATTCAAGACTAAGAACGGCCTCTTTGGGTATTGCGTGATGCCGTTCGGCCTATGTAATGCTCCTGCTACTTTCCAACACTTTGTTAATGATGTTTTCAGGGATATGATGGATAGGTTTCTGTCAGGAATGGCACTCTGTCAAGAGTGGCACAGGGCACCCAGGTAGGTTTTGGGTGGCTGTGCTGATGTAAGGTGACAGATAAGCACACACAGCAGGAAGCTCAACAAGAAAGAAGAATAGGCAACAGTAGCTATGAACAAAAAGGGGCAGGGATTACAAAGGTACAAACAAACTGGATTCCCTCTTGGGGTGTATGCAGAAATGGGAAAGAGTGTTCCACGGACCTTTGCAAACTCCAGCCTTCTGCACAGATTGCTATAACAGGGGCCCACTCTGTATGCTCATGGCTGGGAACAACAGCAGTGGGTGTCTGTACCTGAACCCTAAGGCACGAACAAGGTAACAGTTCTTCACATGACTGAAGCCTGTACGGGTCCAGAAGGAACCAAACAATGACACGAAGTAAGACACTGAAAACGCGACAAGGGAAGGGGCAGAGGTTGCCTGCCGGAAACCAACAGTCAAGCTCTGTACAAAGGATTTACATAAGACACAAGTGAAGACAAGAACAGAAATATCCAGGGAAAAGGAAGTCAAAGAGAACAAGGTTCACAACAGGATCCGGAAGAAAGGAAGGGCAGACCCTAGTATCTAACTGTAGGGAATGGTGACCGGAAACTGTACACGGAATAGTAGAACAGTAACTCAGGGCTGGAAAGAAAAGAGAAAGCTAGCAGAAGGAAAAGAAGGAAACAGAATAACGGAAATGGATAACCTAAGGGGAGGACAGAAGACTCAAGGAAGAGAAGGACAGCGATCAAGAACAGGGGGTTGCAAACAAGGAAGAGAGCAAGGGAGCAGTAGCCAGGAAATAGGGGGGCTGCAAACAAGGAAGCAGGGCTGCAGTAACGGATGGCACAAGGTGCAGGCAAACTGTTGTGGACTGCAGAGGACTGTAGTTGGCTGCAAGGCAGGGAGTCCAGAGGAGCCGGACAGAGAGCTGTAGTAGGCTGCAGAGAGAGAGAGCCCAGAGGAGCAGGGCAGCAAGGAGCGAGCCTAGAGGAGCAGGGCAGCGAGGCAGGGAGCCCAGAGGACCAGGGCTTAAGGCAGTGGAGTGTAGCAGGCTGCAAGGCAGGGAGCCCAGAGGAGCAGGGCTGCAGGCAGAGGAGTGTAGCAGACTGCAAGGCAGGGAGCCCAGAAGAGCCGGCAAAGGGCACTGGATCAGAAGCAGGATAATACGGCAACAGCAACAGCATACGATTTGTTGCTCAAGGCAAAAAGGTGCTGGGAGAACTCTTAATGCAAGAGACTGAGCTCCTGCAGGCAGCTGCATAAATACAGCCCTGCCCTGTACTGAGGCAGGCTATTTGGCAGCACCTGGACCAGCACACCTGAAGGTAATCTGCCTCCTCCCTCTATGGTCCTGAGAAGGTGGAAGCAGCACTGATCGCTAGGGCGTCTGGGGATTGTAATTCCAATACTGATGAATGGGAATAGCCAGGAATTGATAACTGTAGCAAGGTGCATTATGGCACATGTAGTTAGCTGAATTAAATAAGAAAGTAGCAAAGTCGTGCAAATGGAAATTAACGACCAAAGTGTGAATAGGGGTTTTTCAAAGAGTATTATGGAGAGAAATGAGTTCCAAATAGTCCATGATGGTTGCCAATGTGTGCGCCAGTGGCACAGGCATGACAGTTTCTCATCATTTACTTAGATGATATCTTGATTTATTCAGATTCATATGAACACCACGTACAACATGTGCGTCTAGTATTGTAACGTCTACGGGAACATGCCTCATATGCAAAGATAGAGAAATGTATTTTCCATGTTACTTCTGTGGAGTGTCTTGGTTATGAGATCACTGATCAAGGTATATATATGAGCTCCACAAAAGTCTGTGCGGTTCTGTATTGGCCAACTCCTAAGGATCTAAAGTCTTTGCAATCATTCCTTGGTTTCGCACATTTTTATAGACGCTTTGTGAGGTCCTTTTCAGAAATCACGGTGTCCCTTACAGCTCTCAACAGCAGTAAAAAGATATTTGTCTGGGATTCTGCTGCTAACAAGGCTTTCGAGACATTGAAGTTGGCCTTTACCTCGGCTCCAGTTTTACAACACCCAGACCCGTCCCAACCGTTTGTGGTTGAGGCTGATGTGTCACGACCCTCACCCAAAACCCCCTCTGGCAAACTCATTGGCCAGGTGGAGTCAGGACTCGGGCCTCTAGAGCCTGGCATCCTCTTCAAAAGCCCTCATGGGGGTCAGTCCTGGCGCCTATGGCGCCAGGCTAATACACCATGAAAAACAATGTACTTGGGAACTACTTTATTGTATTGTCAGCCAACATGGAGGCATCCACATAGCTTGGTTCCTAATAACCAAGCTATGTGGTCTAGTGTTTTGTGTGTGGCAGCCTAGGGACTACTTTACCTGGACTATTTTGTTGGGGCTATTTAAACCACACCCGAGCAAGACAACACGCTTCGCGTTACTTTGCAGCTTGCAACGTGACGCTCACTGTGTCCAGCTATTCCCTCGAACCTCGGAGAAGCAGAACCTGCAAGGAGACAAAAGGAACATCATTAGCAGCAGCATCTTACCTGCAATCTTCATCTTTAAACACTTGCAGCTACTGAGAACAGCTTCCACGAATCTGCACGCCTCCCGGACAGAACGACCTGAAAGAGGAAGATAGAGGCAACATTAAAGAAAGCAGTAGAGACATTTACAAATTACGAACTGCTCAAAAGGCTTACCTGGCTAGTCGCCTCTCGGCTGGCACCACTCCGGACATTCCACTCGCGCTGAAGAACACCGCGACCTACAAGGAAGGAAAACACAGGTTAGCAAAGGCAAGACTTTGCAGCGCTACGCATAGCGCTTACTTACCGCATCATAGCGCTCTTAATGCGCCATCATTTACCAGCGGGGCTCAACCAAGCCAGTTCGCCGCGCTGAAGCTCTGCATACCTAAGGAAGAAAAAAAAGACATTTTAAACAAAGAAAGGCATGCAGGATAGCAACAAAACTAAAGAACAGCAATAAGACCTACCTGAACAATATTAAACGTGCCGGCGTCAGTGAAGTAACTGGAACACACTCGCCCAGGAAAGACAACGCGCCCCTGCAAAGAAGGCAGGACGGAGAGCATGACTAATTCTACCACAAGGTGAGGAGAGGGCGCCAAAGGGACTGAAATCATACAGGGGTGGAGGGAGGATACTTACCCCAGTCGGTCAGTCTTGAACACAGTCCTCCTGTATTTTCAGGCAGAACCTTCCCGGCAGACCACATCAGGGCAAAGCTGAGAAGCATACCAGCGAGTAGCCCGGCTGGGTGGCGTCCCTGTGGATACCAGGTGAGCGTAACAGAACGTGAAGCCTACCATAACAAATCCACCTGGGCGCCATGGAGACATCAGAAATGGACCAATTGGCCCACTTACTAGGAGAGCTTCGTGCTGAGGTTCATCTGCCTGACAAGAGACTTATGCCCTCCGGAGAGACCTAATAGTGACCAAAGAACACACTGAAGAGATTAGCAGGCAATACTTGCAATCACAGGCAGGGCAGACGCCTCTACCTGGAAGCAATCCAACGATGCATAACCCCGCCATACCACCCACTCCGGTACAGATCACTTACCTGGAATAGTGCCCCTGGCACCACCAGAAAGGTCCTCAGGCGACCCACGGAAGTATGCATCATTCATCAATCAGTGCCGCCTTCATTTTCTTTGTAGGCCTGGAGCATTTCCAAACGACCAAGCTCGGGTAGCTTTTGTCTTATCATACCTGAGTGGTAGTGCAGCAGATTGGTCGGTGCTGTTGGTAACCCACGATCCTCTATTACATGACTTTGGGGGGTTCCAGAGAGAAATGGAAAAACATTTTGCTCGACATACCCAGGAAAAAGCAGTAGACAATGAACTCTTGTCCCTCCGACAGGGGAATCAGGACTTGTTAACGTACCTTCAACAGACTGGTTGGCGAAGCTAGGTGACCAGAAAACAAAAGAACCACGTTATTCCATCGAGGCTTACGAGGCGAAGTAAAGGACGTTTTAGCCCAGGTGGTTGATCCACCCAGAGACTGTGCAGAATTCATAAATCTGGTCGTGCAGCTAGACCACCGGTTGCAGGACCGAAAGGCAGACTGGTCTAAAATGGACCCTCGGACCGTGTATGTTCGGCCAAGTGAAAACACACCCCGTGTACCTGAAAATGCTGTAGAACCCTTGCAGATTGGAGGGATACAGCCTCCATTAACAAAACAAGAGCGGGACAAAAGAAGACAACAACAACTTTGTTTGTATTGTGGGAAACCAGGACATTTCCTGAAGGACTGTCCAGTAAAACCCCCAAGAAGAACAGTTGGGGCCACAGAGAAGGATGAAGCTAAGGAATCGGAAAACTACTAAGTTTGACAAACGTAGAGGTCAGTTTGCCGAGTGAGAAGAAAGAGTTGCTGACCTCGCACTTTGCAATACCAGTGATCTTAATTAACCACCAACAGTCGTCAAGAATGCATGCCGTTGAAGCATACATCGATAGCGGAGCAGTGGAAATTATATTGATCAAGAACTGGCAGTAGAGATGGGGCTTCCTTTGTGTTCTAAGCCAACTATGGACAAGGTAAACACAGTGGATGGGACAGAAATCGCTTCCAGGCCAGTAACCCATTGCACAGCCAGGGTAACCTTGCTGTGCCAGCACGGACATCGGGAGTCTATTTCATTCGATCTCATCAATGCACCTCAACTCAGGCTAATACGAGGGATGCCATGGTTGGTTGCTCACAACCCTTTGATAGACTGGCGGGCACGAAAATTAACCTTCCCAGGTGACTGCTCCCCTGCCTGCTATTACCAAGAGGAGAAACCCGACGTCTGTATCCCCATGACTCCCGGAGCGACAGTATCAACCCTGGGAGCAACTAATACCTTGCCAAGTGAATACCATGATTTCCAGGATGTTTTCCGAAAGGACCAAGCCAATACATTGCCGCCGCACAGGCCCTATGACTGTCAGATCGACCTTGTTCCTGGTGCACAAAACCCTTGCGGCAGGATCTACGCTCTCACAGAACCAGAAAACCTTAATTTGAAATCCTATTTAGACCAGTACCTTGCAAACGGATTTATCCGTCCTTCGAAGTCCCCCGCAGCCATTCCTTTGTTCTTCGTACAGAAAAAGGAAGGAGACTTGAGAACCTGTATTGACTACTGCGCATTGAACCAGATCACCGTGAAGAACCGCTACCCCTTGCCACTTATCCCTGAGATGCTAGACCAAGTTAAAGATGCCCAGATTTATACCAAATTGGACCTTCGAGGAGCGTACCACCTGCTTCGAGTCAGAAAAGGAGACGAATGGAAAACCGCCTTCCATACTAAGTACCGCTTGTTTGAATATCAAGTCATGCCCTTCGGGTTATGCAACGCTCCTGCGGCATTCCAGTATTTCATGAATGACGTCTTAAGGGAGTTAATTGATGTGTGCGCCTTAGTGTACATAGACAACATCTTAGTATACTCAGCCTCGGAACAAGACCATGTCAGGCACGTTCGTTCAGTCCTCACCAAGCTCTGTCAACATCGCTTGTTTGAAAAGCTTGAAAAATGCTTTTTTCACGTCACCGAAGTAGAATTTCTTGGTTTTATCCTTACTCCAGGAGGCATCAGAATGGATGTGCACAAGGTAGATGCCATTCTGAAATGGCCTTCACCGACGTCTCTGAAAGGGGTACAAAGCATGCTGGGCTTTGCGAACTTCTACCGCCGGTTCATCCCAGACGTGTCTCAGTTTGTGCACCCAATCACAGTACTATTACGAAAAAACAATAAAAAGTTTGCTTGGACCGAAGAAGCAGAAGAAGCCTTTCAGGAACTTAAACAAAGGTTTACCTCTGCTCCAATCCTGCGACATCCTCGTCCAGACCTCCCTTATGTCGTTGAAACTGATGAGCCCAGTCTTGCAATGGGGGCTGTCCTTTCACAGAGAGACCCGGAAACCGGCCAGTTGCATCCTGTGGCCTTCTGGTCGAAAAAGTTCTCACCTCCAGAGATTAATTATTCCATCACGGACAAGGAACTCCTGGCTATCAAATCCACCTTTAATGCCTGGAGGCACTACCTTATGTGGGCCAGACACACCATTACAGTCATTACAGACCACCAAAACCTGCAATATCTCAAAACAGCCAAAGCCTAGTCCTCGCGCCAATTACGGTGGGCCCTTTTCTTCGCCGAATATGATTATGTAATCACATTTTGACCAGAAGTCAGAAACGGAAAGGCGGATGCTTTATCTCGCATGGGCATAGATGAAATAGTATATACAACTCCAGACCCAGTACCTATTATACCTGAAGACAAACTCTTGGGTATCACGACAGCCTTAACACAAGCAGAACTACGAAAAGAAATCCAATGGACAATGAATCCTGATGCCTACCTCGCATGGCAAACTCAAGGAGAACAATATACCATGAAGGACCATCTACCCTTTTTTAGGGATCGCCTATATGTACCCAAGAAGGAATTACAACAGCATATTATTTCAAACTTTCACGATTCACTGATAGAAGGGCATCCTGGGATCGCCAAAACCCTATCTAAGGTAAAAGCGAACTTTTGGTGGCCTACCTGGCGTATAGGACATCATTCAGTATATTCAGTCCTGCAGTGTCTGCGCACAAAATAAATCACAGAAACAAGAACCATCTGGTCTCCTATAACCATTGGACATTCCTCCAGTGCCATGGCACACTCTTTTCCTTGACTTCATCACTGATCTACCTCCAAGCCAAGGGTTCAACACCATCCTTGTAGTTGTGGACTTATTCTCGAAGATGGCCCATTTTATTCCTCTCGAAGGCCTCCCAGACGCAGCCACTTTAGCAAAAGTGTTCCTGGAGGACGTGGTTTAGCTACATGGCTTCCCTTCGGTTCTGGTCTCTGATTGAGGCAGCCAGTTTGTTTCAAACTTCTGGAAAAAATGTTCTGCAATGGCGCAGATCGACATTCGGTTATCTACCAGTCACCATCCCCAAACGGACGGCCAAACCGAGAGAACCAATCAGACACTCAAGCAATATTTACGGTGCATGCTGCACCACAAACAAAGGAATTGGAAAAACCTACTATGGATAGCCGAATATGCATATATCAATTCTTTGCATTCAAGCACGGGACAAACGCCCTTCTATACCCTTTATGGCAGACATCCACATACCTCTGAACTAGACCTTCCAGCCAGCTTGGAAATGCCAGCGGTAAAGACTCTACACACAACCATTACTCAGGCTTTCAAAAGGGCAAAGGAACACCTTATTCATGCCAAAGAAAAACAAAAGAGATTTGCGGATCAACACTGGAAAAAGGCCCCTGATTATCAAGTAAGAGACAAAGTTTGGTTAGCCGCTAGATTCGTACCCATCAAGGGAACCCGGACCTTTCATCCCAGATTCTTAGGACCCTATACCATTAAGGCAATTATCAACCCAGCAGCCATGAAACTGGATTTACCACCTAATCTACACATCCACCCGGTATTCCATGTGTCCCTCCTGAAACCAATGCAACCCGGCACACGGATTGGGACACCACCTAAACCCATACTTGTTGACGGAGAACCAGAATTCGAAGTCAAATGTATCTTGGACTCTAAATACTCTAGGACCAAGCTATATTATCTCGTTGATTGGAAAGGATTTGGACCACAAGATAGATCCTGGGAGCCCAGTGAGAATATCCACGCACCACATCTAATCAGGAAATTCCATCGGAACTTCCCAACCAAACCTGGGCCAGACAGAGGGAACACCATGGGAGGGGCCTTAGGGGGGAGTGCTGTCACAACCCTCGCCCAAAACCCCCTCTGGCAAACATATCGGCAAGGTGGAGTCAGGACTCGGGCCTCTAGAGCCTGGCATCCTCTTCAAAAGCCCTCATGGGGCCAGTCCTGGTGCCTATGGCACCAGGCTCATACACCATGAAAAACAATGTGCTTGGGAACTACTTTATTGTATTATCAGCCAACATGGAGGCATCCACATAGCTTGGTTCCTAAGAACCAAGCTATGCGGTCTAGTGTTTTGGGTGTGGTAGCCTAGGGACTACTTTACCTGGACTATTTTGTTGGGGCTATTTAAACCACACCTGAGCAAGACAACACGCTTCGTGTTACTTTGCAGCTTGCAACGTGACGCTCACCGTGTCCAGCTATTCCCTCGAACCTCGGAGAAGCAAAACCTGCAAGGAGACAAAAGGAACATCATTAGCAGCAGCATCTTACCTGCAGTCTTCATCTTTAAACACTCGCAGCTACTGAGAACAGCTTCCTCGAATCTGCACACCTCCCAGACAGAACAACCTGAAAGAGGAAGATAGAGGCAACATTAAAGAAAGCAGTAGGGACATTTACAAATTACGAACTGCTCAAAAGGCTTACCTGGCTGGTCGCCTCTCTGCTGGCACCACTCCGGACATTCCACTTGCGCTGAAGAACACTGCGACCTACAAGGAAGGAAAACACAGGTTAGCAAAGGCAAGACTTTGCAGCGCTGCGCATAGCGCTTACATACCGCATCATAGCGCTCTTAATGCGCCATCATTTACCAGCGGGGCTCAACCAAGCCAATTTGCCGCACTGAAGCTCCGCATACCTAAGGGAGAAAAAAGAGACATTTTAAACAAAGAAAGGCATGCAGGATAACAACAAAACTAAAGAACAGCAATAAGACCTACCTGTACAATATCAAACGGGTCGGCGTCAGTGAAGTAACTGGAACGCACGCGCCCAGGAAAGACAACATGCCCCTGCAAAGAAGGCAGGATGGAGAGCATGACTAATTCTACCACAAGGTGAGGAGAGGGCGCCAGAGGGACTGAAATCATACAGGGATGGTGGGAGGATACTTACCCCAGTCGCTCAGTCTTGAACACAGTCCTCCTGTATTTTCAAGCAGAACCTTCTCCGCAGACCACATCAGGGCAAAGCTTAGAAGCATACCAGCGAGTAACCCTGCCGGGTGGTGTCCCTGTGGATACCAGGTGAGCATAACATGATGCTTTGGATGTTGCTTTGGGGGCTATCTTGTCTCAGCACTGCTGAGACTCCCAAGAACTTCATCCTGTGGCTTATCACTCCAGGAAGCTCAATCCCCATGAGCGTAATTACACCATTACTGAAAGGGAGTTGTTAGCTGTCAGAGATGCCTTTCTTGTTTGGTGACATCATTTACTTGGCACTCCGGTTCAAGTATTTACTGATCACCGCAATTTAGTGGCCTTACAATCCTTGAAATGTACTATGGCTAGACTTGCACGCTGGTATGATTCTTTTCAGCATTTAATTTCACAATAACCTATCGTCCTGCGGCTAGGCATACTAAGGCCGATGCATTGTCTTGCATTCCGGGGAATGTAATTCAGCGGGCTGATCAGGATTCACTTATGCTCCCACATCAAGTAGTATGCGGCTGTACTATGGAACACATCTCTCAAATCACTTTTGTTTACTTCGGTTGAACAAAACCCAGAGGTTGTTAAGAAGGATGACACCACTATCATTCACTCTCTGCCTTATGTTCAAGATAGGTGTTTTTTTGCCTACGATAGAAACTCGTAAAATTGGCCTTGCAATGGTGTCATGACTCCAAATTCTCGGCACATCCGGGTTCTCGGAAGACCCTAGAATTACTATCCAGGTGGTGTTGGTGGCCAAAAATGTCTGGAGACGTAAATCAATACATATCTACCTGCGCAGTATGTGCTCAGAGTAAAGTTGTACATACTAAACCCATGGGATTGCTACATCCATTACCGGTCACCAAGGTACCATGACCATAATTTCCATGGATTTCATTTTTTTAACTGCCCTCAATTTGTGGTTATGACACCATTTGGGTCTTGGTAGACTATCTCACGAAGTCTGCTTTGTTTGTTCCATGTCAGGGTTTGCCTTCAGCTCCCGTGTTGGCCGACTTATTCATCAACCAAGTTTTCAGGCGATTCGGCCTGCCGAGTATTATTATCACAGATCGTGGCTCACAATTCACGTCTCGTTTCTGGAGAGCTGTAACTTCTACTTTGTGTGTTGAGGACAGATATTCCAGTGCATATCATCCGCAGACTGACGGACAGACAGAGCGGGTGAATGCTACGCTGGAACAGTTTCGGAGATTTCCTTTGTTGCATTACCAAGGGTCTTGGCTGTCTCTCTTGCCTATGGCTGAGTTTGCCCATAATAACTCGGTACACACAGCCACAGGTACTACCCATTTTTCGCCTTGTATGGACATCATCCGCGCACCTTGCCATTGCCACTGGTTACGTCCTCGGCTAACCCAGCAGCTCAGTCCTGCGTCAAATCATTGACCAAACTACAGGCGGAGATTAGGCAACATCTGCTGAATTCCCAACATTGCACTAAAGGTTTTGCTGACCTACTCGCTTAAAAACGCCCTCATACGTCAAGGGTATGAAGGTCTGGTTGGCCACCAAACATCTTCATCTACCGGGTAGGAGAGCCCTGCTACTGCGTTTCACGGGTAATTTTAAAATCATGGAGGTGATCAACCCGGTGGCGGTTCGCCTGAAGCTCCTTGATTCTTGGAAGATACATTCTGTATTTCATGTTTCACTCCTCAAGCTTTTACTGGTTGATACCAGGTTTATAGGTCATGCCCAGCCTCTTCCCGTATTGGGCTCGGATGAATATGAAGTGCAACAGATCCTCGACACCAAGGTATTGCGTGGGGTTCGGTTGTTTTTGGTGGACTGGAAAGGATACGGTCCTGAGGATCGGACCTGGGAACCTCTCTCTCATAGCCATGCCCCTGCTTTGTTGTGAGATTTCTGGTCCTCGCGCCGGGGGAGGCGTTCTTTGAGGTGGGGTACTGTCAGGAACCCTAGTGACTCCTCTACTCTTACGTCACGTATTCCCAGAAGTTTGTCTAATAATGCTTCTAGAATGTCCAAACCATCCCAAGTATTGCCTGTCGCTTTTCAGGGAAAGCGTTATACTACAAGATGCAGCGCTCATCTCCAAGGTTTCGCTGTCTTAAAGAAACGGGCGCCATTTACAGCCTAATGGCGGTTGTTCTGGAAACTAGGATATAAACAATGAGGCGTACGTCATCATGCGCAGGTTCTGTCACGTGATTTCATGACCATTTAAACTCCGCCTTGACTTTGAATCAGTGCTTCTGATTTTGGCTGAAATACGCTACGTATCTAGTGAATACTCAAGTTTGGTTTAGTTTCCTGACCTGTTACTTTATCCTTGGACTTCATTTCTAATTTCTAGTTTCTGCTCCACGTGACTCCTACCCTTGTTACCTTGTGTCTCTCAAGTCCTTTTCATTTTTTGTTTTTTTTGCTGTGATCTGCTGTCTCCCTGACCACTCAAGTTGCCGAGCTGGACTGCACAACGAATTTCTGTCTCCTCTCGATTTTGGCTTACCACTGTCTTCCACGTTGCCGACCCGGACCGCTGCTTGGATTTCTACCTCTGCCGGATATTGGATTGTTCTTGCCACGACGTTGCCGACCCGGATTGTTAAACGGATTGTTTTCGTCTTTCATCTTCTACACTTACCTGCACATCGGATTTCCACCGTACTGCACTCTGGATTGGATCCTCGCCTCTGATCACTACCTGGTAGTCCGGAAGCCTCTAAGTCCCTTTCATCCTGGTACAGACTAGAGACTTCCTGGTACTTGGAGGGTGTTTTGGGAGCGTCCGCATTCCGTCGGGCCCTTCAAGTGACTTCCTGGCCACTAGGCATTACGTTTTTTGAGGGAGTAGTCCTTTCCCATGGTGTTGCTTCCGGAACTACCTCAAGAGTGATCATTCATCTATTCTGCATGTCAGAGGCTGATCATCAACAGGAACACGGTAGGGCCCATCTAATCTTTCCTGATCTCTTCGTCCTTCCCATTTCCTTTCCTTATACCAAAACCTCACTGCTGTATCTTTGTACCTTGTTCCCTCCAGATTTTGCATACCTTCTTGCTACTCGATTGATTCCACCCATTTCGAATAACCAGACTTGAATTATTCTTTACTTGTGAGAATCTCTGTTAAGGTTAGTCCTGTTTGGATGCACTGTTACTTGTTTCTAAAAGCAAAAGGCCTTTGTTAACGTGCCTTTTCCTTTCCGGCTCTAGGTCTGCTGTTCGTGTTTGGGTCCATTCTTCCAAATAATAGATCCCTTGGTATGGTATTTTAACTCCATACACAGGGTTACATTGTTGGGTAGAATTCTTTGTCTACACTCCGTGGGCAAGTTATCAGGCTACCCTGACACAGCAGCGGAAAAGATTACAGCCATCAGATTTGGCAACAAACTCAAGTTCGATCGAGTCTGGGTCCCCTTCCTGGACGACACACAGCAATTCACAGGAGTAGTGACAGTCCCCAACCCTGCGCTGGATGGAAAGCCAGGAGTGATAGACAAGCTACAGCACGCGCAGCTGAAGGGCAAAGCCGCCGGCGCCGAAAGCCAAGACATTAAATAGCCCGCATTCCATGCCGCAAACTCCAACAGAACCCAACCCCAAACACGATCCCCGCACCCAAGCACCATGGCGACCGACACCCCTGCACCAAGCCAACTGTGAAAGACTCAATCTTCCCATTCCTCTCCCCTGCCCCGCCCCTTCCCCTCCCCCCACGGACTATTACTGTTTTTTATGTTATCATTTACTTGTTTTGGTTTCGTTTCCTGCTATTTGCAAGCTCTAAGAAATGTGTAACATATGATCTTCCGGAAAACTTGTACACTTGAAAACCAATAAAAATAAATCTGGAAAAAAAAAATCATCATCTAACAGGGCCTCTGCCCTCAGTCTCCAGGTGGGTATCGGAGGTCTCTGTGAGGTTCCCTGGCATGTAACTATCAGAGGGGCATGGTCGGAGACGACCCTAGCCTTGTAGTCGATGGCCACAAATATACCCAAATTCTCTTCCCCAGTCAAGACGTAGTCTATGCGCGTGTGCGCTCCATGAGGGGGCCGATAAATGGGAATAGCCACATGCCTCACCATGCCTCTCCCGCCAAACGTCTACCGATTGCACATTTTTCAGAAGGGTATCAAGAGCCTTGGCTGGTGGTGCGGGCTTCTGGTATTTCTTGTCTGACCTATCCAAACAAGGGTTAAGGGTACAGTTAAAGTCCCCACCCCAAACCCATTTGGGCACCCTATATTTAGACAACCTTGAGAATAGTAACCGGAACAATGCTGTGATATCGTGGTTCCGGGCCTATGCTATGTTATATTATGTTAAAGGTATTTGTATAGCGCACCATCACCAACGGAATTGGTCCCCAGGCGCTCAGGCGGATCTGTAAACGACAAGGTGGGTTGGGTTAGCAAGGTGAAGAGGGAGTAGGATAGTGAGAGAAGTTGTGTCCTGTTGGTGCTTCAATTCGGTAGACACTGCGCTGAGCTTTGGTGCAAGTATCGGATCGAAGTCAGGTCTTGTGTACTGTTCATGCGGCTTATGTGTTGTTTGTTTGTTGTTGCGGTGTGGTGAAGTGCGTGCGTATTGCTGTGCGAGAGGTGTTGTGTAGGTTTCTGTATGAGTTAGGTGGATCAGCATGACTTTTCCATCACGGAAAAATCAGCGACGGAAAGGTTTGCATGAGATATGTGCAAACCACAAAAGGTTGACACATTTCCCATGCGAACACGCATTCAAAACCCCTTCGTACCCACACCCACACCCACAACATACACACAACACTCCCCCACCCACACCCTCAACACATCCCCACCCACACCCCCAACATAAACAAACCCGACTTACCTTTTTTACACGCTGAGTCCCTGCAGCGCCAGTTCCCTTTCACTTCTGTGATTGGGAACAGGCGCCACAGGGTCCTTTTTTTTCGGGAGCTGCAGGGGTGTCCCCCGCATAACCCGCTCACTATACCGCACAGTAAAGTGAGCAGGGTGTTGCGGTGGACCCTGCAACACCCCGCTGTCTTTTTCTTTTTTTTTAATACTTATACTTAACTACAATGCTACCACCAAAGGTTTGAACTTTTGCTGATCGAACCTTTGATGGTAGCATTTTTCTGACTTTTTGTACGGTTGGACCTTTTTTTTCAGTCCAATCGTACAATTCTGAGTTATGTCTCGAAGCTGACCTTCACAGGTTGGCTAAGTGCCTAGAGTTAAGAATCCTGTGTGATGTGGCAGATGCCCAGGTTTCACAATACACTACGTTTCATCACATAATAGACAAAGATGTAGGCTACACCTAGAGTTAAGGGACCTGTAAAGAAGGACAAAGGCCCCGGTTCCATAGCAAGTGGGTATCCGCATACGATAGGCAGAGATGGAGGCTACACCTGGATTCGGCAACACCAGGCTAATATTCACAGTTTTAAGTGTGGCACTTGCTAACCTTCACATTCCTATCTAGATGCGACGCAGGCTAATGTTTACAATTCTTTCTAGGTGTGGTGCATGCTAATATTCACAGTTCTAAGTGTGGCACTTGCTAACCTTCACAGTCCTAACTAGATGCGACGCAGGCTGATGTTCACAATTCTATCTAAGTGTGGCATACAGTTCTAAGTGTGTGGCTTGCTAAAATTCACAATTCCATCAAACTCTGGGGTTTGCTAACATTCACAATTCCATCTAAGTGTGGGACTTGCTAACTTTCACAGTCTTATCTAGATGCGACGCAGACTAGTGTTCACATTAGTATGACACTAGGCATTAGAGGCTAATGTTCACAATTCTTATCTGAATATGGCACATGCTAATTTACACAGTTCTAGGTGTGGCACTTGCTAACATTCACAATTTCATCTAAGTGCAGCACTTGCTAACCTTCACAGTCCTAAGTAGATGCGACGCAGGCTGATGTTCACCATTCTATCTAAGTGTGGCATACAGTTCTAAGTGTGTGGCCTGCTAACATTCACAATTCCATCTAACTCTGGGGTTTGCTACCATTCACAATTCCATCTAAGTGTGGGAATTGCTAACTTTCACAGTCTTATCTAGACTGCACCTGCAGACACTCTGTGGAGCCGCCTCTGTTGGAGCTGCCCTTTGCTTCGGGGCCCTTAGCCACAAGGGGCTGGCGGGCAGGGGGCTGTCCTGGGGTGTCCTTGATGAGGGTGTGTTGGACAAATCAGGGCGGGAGGGCCGTGTGGGAGGCAGGCAGAGGGATGATCAGGAAGCAGGGGAAGGGTAGAGGAACTCCTCGCCGAGTGCGCTCACCGTGCTATTAAGCACAGGTGGAAAGGATTTTTAAGGGGCACAAGATGACGAGGGTCAGGAGACTCTTACCTGGTTAGCAGCTCACAGGCAGATGGATTGGGACGGCCGCTGCAGGCCGGACTATGGCTACAGTTTGTTGGTGAAGGGCTAAGCACCAATAAGGGCGGGAGGGCCTGTCGGAGGTGGGCAGAGGGATGATCAGGAAGCGGGGGGGAGAGGAACCACGCGCCGAGTGCACCCACCATGCTATTAAGTACAGGTGGAAAGGATTTTTAAGGGGCACAAGATGGCGAGGGTCAGGAGACTCTTACCTGGTCAGCAGCTCATGGCCAGATCACAAAACATATCTCCCTATTTTCCAGTAGCCCATGAACCAAAATCACCTGTCCTCATCATCTTTCCTGGACTCCAATAACTGAAAGGGGATAGAGGGTGCCACTGAAATGATGACACTGCTGGCAAGCGCAGTGAATGGAGAACCACACAGTTTACCCCCCATTTTCTGACTAACGTGGCTTGCCTGTCCACCGAAAGGTGTGTTTCCTGCATTAGTGCAACTTGGATCCCCATCCTGAACAAATACGCATGCACCTGCAGTCTTTTAACGTAATTATTAAGTCCCCTAATATTCCAGGTGATTATTTTCAGCCCATTAGCCATTGCTATAAAGAATCACACCAGGGCTCTCATTGTCTCACCGCCCTTCCAACTTGTCCTCCCTTCCTCCTCCCTCATGCCGCTCCCTAACCATAGAATCACTAGGTTCCATAAAATGACCCATACCTGTGCATCACCTACCAATGTCGTCTCGATCACATTTCAACCTGTCAAAAAGAAGGTGCCCGTTCTCAACAAAGGGTGTTTCAAACAAACCCCCCCCACCAGCAAGGACCATGAAGTAACCCAACAACTTCCCCCGTTCCAAACGACAGCTCAGGCTCAGCCACTTTTCCCGCACCCGCCTCCCAAACTCCAGGTAGCATGCAGCAGCTTGATGCCATAGAACTGGCATCTTAACTTACAACAGGGGAGTGTGGCAGTTACCTGCAGGAGTACCCATCAGGGCACTGGCCCTATGTCCCGTTGTCCCAGTTCTGCATGCTCCCGCAATCTGTTTTCGTATCCCTTGCACCCTTTCGTCTATGCTGCGGGGGGAGAAGAACCAGGTGATGTCATCCCTTGCATGTTTCGGCACCTCAGGTCTATGGCTCGTTGTTGCCCCTGCTCAGGAGCTGCGGTATCCCCTGCGCATCCATCCAGGAGTGTGCTTCCGCTGTGCCCTCGAAAAAATGCGAGCTTCCATTGTATAGGATCTTCAGTTTAGCTGGATAGATCAGCATATATCGTAGGTTTGCTCGCCGTAGTCACTCTTTGGTAGGCCCAAACATCGTTCTGCGCTGCTGAACTAAGGCAGTACAATCAGGGTATATTGCCAACTTCGAGGACCCTCTGGTGATTGTTCCTCCCTCTCTAGAAAAAGCAAGAATCCTTTCCTATCTTTGTAATTCATGATCTTCGCTATCATGATGGTAGCATTTTTCTGACTTTTTGTACGGTTGGACCTTTTTTTTCAGTCCAATCGTACAATTCCGAGTTAGGTACTCAGATTTTGAGCTTTTTTGGTTAGTGGGTTGTATGTCTCGAAGCTGACCTTCACAGGTTGGCTAAGTGCCTAGAGTTAAGAATCCTGTGTGATGTGGCAGATGCCCAGGTTTCACAATACACTACGTTTCATCACATAATAGACAAAGATGTAGGCTACACCTAGAGTTAAGGGACCTGTAAAGAAGGACAAAGGCCCCGGTTCCATAGTAAGTGGGTATCCGCATACGATAGGCAGAGATGGAGGCTACACCTGGATTCGGCAACACCAGGCTAATATTCACAGTTCTAAGTGTGGCACTTGCTAACCTTCACATTCCTATCTAGATGTGACGCAGGCTAATGTTTACAATTCTGTCTAGGTGTGGTGCATGCTAATATTCACAGTTCTAAGTGTGGCACTTGCTAACCTTCACAGTCCTAACTAGATGCGACGCAGGCTGATGTTCACAATTCTATCTAAGTGTGGCATACAGTTCTAAGTGTGTGGCTTGCTAACATTCACAATTCCATCAAACTCTGGGGTTTGCTAACATTCACAATTCCATCTAAGTGTGGGACTTGCTAACTTTCACAGTCTTATCTAGATGCGACGCAGACTAGTGTTCACATTAGTATGACATTAGAGGCTAATGTTCACAATTCTTATCTGAATATGGCACATGCTAATTTACACAGTTCTAGGTGTGGCACTTACTAACATTCACAATTTCATCTAAGTGCAGCACTTGCTAACCTTCACAGTCCTAAGTAGATGCGACGCAGGCTGATGTTCACCATTCTATCTAAGTGTGGAACATGCTAATATTCACAGTTCTAAGTGTGGAACTTGCTAACATTCATAATTCCATCTAAGTGCGGCACTTGCTAACCTTCACAGTCCTAACTAGAAGCGACACAGGTTGATGGTCACAATTCTACCTAAGTGTGGCACATGCTAGTATTCACAGTTCTTTGTGTGGGGCTTGCTAACATTCACAATTGCATCTAAGTGTGGCACTTGCTAACCTTCATATTCCTGACTAGAAGCGACGCAGGCTGATGTTCACAATTCTACCTAAGTGTGGCACATGCTAGTATTCACAGTTCTTTGTGTGGGGCTTGCCAACATTCACAATTCCATCTAAGTGTGGCACTTGTTAACCTTCACAGTCCTAAGTAGATGCGACGCAGGCTGATCGTTCTATCTAAGTGTGGCACATGCTAATATTCCCAGTTATAAGTGTGGGACTTGCTAGCATTCACAGTCTTATCTAGATGCGACGCAGGCTAGTGTTCATGTGGCACATGCTAATATTCACTGTTCCGAGGTGGGGCAGTGTAGAGTGGTAGGGGTTTTCTGGAGTAGAGTAATTGCTCTACTCCCCAACCATGCCACACTTACTTTGGTGGTTGATACTGGTTTACGGCTGGCCACTGGCTTGCCCTGCTGACACCTGCAGACACTCTGTGGAGCCGCCTCTGTTGGAGCTGCCCTTTGCTTCGGGGCCCTTAGCCACAAGGGGCTGGCGGGCAGGGGGCTGTCCTGGGGTGTCCTTGATGAGGGTGTGTTGGACAAATCAGGGCGGGAGGGCCATGTGGGAGGCAGGCAGAGGGATGATCAGGAAGCAGGGGAAGGGTAGAGGAACTCCTCGCCGAGTGCGCTCACCGTGCTATTAAGCACAGGTGGAAAGGATTTTTAAGGGACACAAGATGACGAGGGTCAGGAGACTCTTACCTGGTCAGCAGCTCACAGGCAGCTGGATTGGGATGGCCGCTGCAGGCCGGACTATGGCTACAGTTTGTTGGTGAAGGGCTAAGCACCAATAAGGGCGGGAGGGCATGTGGGAGGTGGGCAGAGGGATGATCAGGAAGCGGGGGGAGAGGAACCACGCGCCGAGTGCACCCACCATGCTATTACAGGTGGAAAGGATTTTTAAGGGGCACACGATGGCGAGGGTCAGGAGACTCTTACCTGGTCAGCAACTCATGGCCAGATCACAAAACATATCTCCCTATTTTCCAGTAGCCCATGAACCAAACTCACCTGTCCTCATCATCTTTCCTGGACTCCAATAACTGAAAGGGATAGAGGGTGCCACTGAAATGATGACACCGCTGGCATGCACAGTGAATGGAGAACCACACAGTTTACCCCCCATTTTCTGACTAACGTGGCTTGCCTGTCCACCGTAAGGTGTGTTTCCTGCATTAGTGCAACTTGGATCCCCATCCTGAACAAATATGCATGCACCTGCAGTCTTTTAACATAATTATTAAGTCCCCTAACATTCCAGGTGATTATTTTCAGCCCATTAGCCATTGCCATAAAGAATCACACCAGGGCTCTCATTGTCTCACCGCCCTTCCAACTTGTCCTCCCTTCCTCCTCCCTCATCCGCTCCCTGACCATAGAATCACTAGGTTCCATAAAATGACCCATACCTGTGCATCACCTACCAATGTCGTCTCGATCACATTTCAACCTGTCAAAAACAAGGTGCCCGTTCTCAACAAAGGGTGTTTCAAACAACCCTCCCCCCACCACCAAGGACCATGAAGTAACCCAACAACTTCCCCCGTCCCAAACGACAGCTCAGGCTCAGCCACCTTTCCCGCACCCGCCTCCCAAACTCCAGGTAACATGCAGCAGCTTGATGCCATAGAACTGGCATCTTAAGTTACAACAGGGGAGTGTGGCAGTTGCCTGCAGGAGTACCCATCAGGGCACTGGCCCTATGTCCCGTTGTCCCAGTTCTGCATGCTCCCGCAATCTGTTTTCGTATCCCTCGCACCCTTTCGTCTATGCTGCGGGGGAGAAGAACCAGGTGATGTCATCCCTTGCATGTTTCGGCACCTCAGGTCTATGGCTCGTTGTTGCCCCTGCTCAGGAGCTGCGGTATCCCCTGCGCATCCATCGAGGAGTGTGCTTCCGCTGTGCCCTCGAAAAAATGCAAGCTTCCATTGTATAGGATTTTCAGTTTAGCTGGATAGATCAGCATATATCGTAGGTTTGCTCACCGTAGTCACTCTTTGGTAGGCCCAAACATCGTTCTGCGCCGCTCAACTAAGGCAGTACAATCAGGGTATATCGCCAACTTCGAAGACCCTCTGGTGATTGTTCCTCCCTCTCTAGAAAAAGCAAGAATCCTTTCCTATCTCTGTAATTCATGATCTTCGCTATCAGTGGTCTTGGAGGCGCGCCTGGTGTGGCTCCTCGCTAGTGATCTATGCACTCATTCAACAGTGAATCCTTGTGTTAAAGTGTCAGGGCCCACCACCTGCAGGAGCATGTTTTCCACATAGGTCATAGCATCTTTACCTTCCTTTCCCTCTGGGAGGCCAAGCATTCCAATGTTATTCCTACAAGCCCTCCTTTACGCATCCTCTGTGCAGTGTTCTAGGGTCTTCACTCGGTCAATCAGGACTGCCACCTGGATTTCAGTGTTGGTGATGCTAATCGTATTGTCTTGCACACAATGTTCCGCAGTACCTAAGCAGTCTGCTAGCCCTCGTACATCCGGCCGCAGTAAGCCTACATCCACGATAACAGCATCAATCTTGTGCTCCAGCGCTGTTTTTAGTGCAGCTATTGCTGCTAGGATGGGGCATTCCTCCTGCGGGCCGCCTGCGACAAAGCCGCTGTTTCTGCGATGACTTTCTGCTGCATTGTGTTTCCCTCCTGCTTTCGTGCAAACGCCTCCATGGCCGTCTACCTGGTCCTCCCCTTACGATTCCTGTCTGGCAACTAGATTCAATGTCCGAGCCAGGCCAGTGCGGACCTCTGCAGCAGCACAGCCTTCTTTATGCCACTACTGCCCGAATCCAGCAGCGAAGAGCCTCCAGTCCTGTGAGCCATCCCACAGGGCAATGAGCACGTTGCACTGCCCCCCCCTGCTGAGGTAGTCCTGCAAGGGAAGCCGCTCCACAGGATATTAGGCACCGACCCCTCACCAGCCAGGGCCAACCAGCCTGCCCCTCCTATTCTTCTTCCCTCAGCACTCAGGGGTTAGTCACTGGCTTCTCTTCCCAGCCCTGTTACTTGGATGTCTTCTGTCCCAGGGAAGATGTCTTCTTATCTCTCCCACTTACTGGGCCTCTATCACCCTTCCCGTGGGCATGCACTGTACTGTGCCTCTTCCTGGTGCTGTAGGGGGCTAATTCCCTCTGTCCGCTCCAACAGCCCTGCAGATATTTCCAGCCCACAGTCCACCCCATTGGGGTCCTTAGGTGTTATCTCACTGCTGCAGTGCTGGTGCAGACCAAAGCCCCTTCTGGGTGCCTCTGGCGGCCCTCTCTCAATCGCTCTTGTTCCGTCGCAGCTGTGTGGGCTGTGAGAAACCAGAAGGTGTCTCACCCACTAGCCCTCGAGGATCTGTCATCCAGATGGCCAGGACATGGCCATCGCTTTTGGATCCAATTCCTGGGGGTGGACCAGTGCGGGAGGATCATCTGGGTGAGGGCTCTTCAGGGAGTCGGATACCGGATATTGAGACGCAGTATCCCCTTCCCTGTAACACCTTTACCCCATCCTACCAGGTAGGATATTTAGTAACTCTACCACTCCCAGCCTTTTCCAACACAAACCCTTTCTTACGGACAGCCCGCTATGAGAGAAAACAGACTAACAACTGAGCAGTATACCTGACGTTTCTCAATACAATGCTCAGGTGAGGTCTGGCAATTACTGACCATCACACACACCTGACTTCCATTAAGCTTCCCCACACGGATAAAAGGCGGAGCACAAGAGCACACTGTTAGCGAAGCAAAGCACACAAGGAAACGGCAGTTTTGAGACAGCAGCTGAACAAAAGAGGAAAAACGGCAAAACAGAAGCAGATCGCAAGGAGGGAAGTTCCCTTGACCTTTTCGACAAGGAACCGTTACTTTCCTGCAACCTCGAGAATAGAAAGCGTAAGAACAGGAAACCAGGCTGAAGAATCCTGCATTGTTTGTCAGAGATACCCGGGGTCCTACCGCGTCAATAATGAAGGTGGGGAGAATCACCAGCTGCCATGGTACCGTCCTTGGCTCCAAGAGTAAAGCAGCATCAGTGAAATCAACTCAGCCGGGGAGTTGAGGAGACCGATACAAGACCGATCTGTGTTGAAGCCAAGGTTGCAAGCAGCAACATTGTTTGGCGAGCGCTGGAATGAACATTGTTAAAACACGTGTGATAAGAGACGCAAGTAAAGTTGAACTGCTGATGAGTGACTGAACTTTAAAGCAAGATATAATACCTTTGATAGAGTGGTCCGGCACTGCGTGGGTGCTCAATCGAAGGTCGCTGTAAGATATACAGCTGAGAAGTGGCAAAAGTGAAAGTGAGAAAAAAGTTATATCGAGAAGAGAATGAATAATTGTGAATCAAAGTGGTCCTGCGACGGGTCAAGCAAAATCCAGCGCACAGTCAAAAGTCTTTGATTTTGATGAAGTAGAGAAAGTTTGATAAAATAGATTTGGTCCGAGCCTGTTGGGGGGAGACCAATTGAAGGTTTTGTGTTAATGTGGGGCTGAGCCCGGCAGAGGAGGACCCGGCGTGAACAGTAAATCACCCGAGAAGTAGTATATGTGAAATATTTGGTCTGTGCCTGGCGGAGGGAGACCAATTGAATATTTTGTGTCAAAGTGAGTCTGAGTCTGGCGAAAGGGGGACCAGGGGTGAACAGTAAATCACCAGAGAAGTTGCATATTTGAAATCCTAAGAAGAAAGGAACTTTAATGTTTGTCGTTTTGTATCAGTCCCTCTGAAATAAGAGACTTTTAATGACAAAGAGACTTTGGCACAGAAGACCCTGATGTTGAAGTTTCGAACTGCATCCTCTTGCTAGGGAAGCCAGAGAGTATGCTAATCTCGAGTGTACCGCCTTGTCCCATGCTGAAAACGTGTAGAAGGGAAGCTATAGGCTTGAATATCCTGACATATCACTTCTTGTACACTTTACTTTTGTATAACATTGTTTCCAACACTATTTGTATTTAGAAGTAAGGATTGGCATTAGATTTATTAGTATAGGGCCTTTTATTTTGAGGGCTTCGACTAGGACTGCATTATTATTATTTGATGGTTGTAGCTTGCTCCCATCTTTAGATATACAATTAGGTAGGCTTAGGCTATGCCATTAATTCCCAAAGAAATCTGCCCAAGTTTGGAAGCATACTTTTGGAGGACTGTTTTAATTCTTCCCATTTCCACAACAGTGTCAGCAATACGACGAGAACGAAGTATCCTCTCACTGTTAAGTACACTTAATTGTAACTCGTTACCATTATACAGGAAAGGCCTGCTTCAAACCGACCAGTCAATATACACCTTGATTGGAAGCAAATGCTAGATGCAAAATGCAAAATGTTTACATCTTGGGGGAATTAAAATAAAGCCATACTGAAATCTATCGCCTGTGACGACGATGATCTGACCACAAACCCGGTCAGAGTACTAAAAAAAACTCATAGATCTGGATTGGACAACGACTTTGGCCACAGTCGCAATGAACAAATTTACAAGACATCTTCCTCCAAACACAAAAAAACTCAACGAATTACAAGGCTATATTGCGAAATTTCCCAGTAGACCGGCACAAAACTTTCTTCTGAGAGCCAGATTGAACTTATTCGAAACAAACGAAAAACACATTCTATCAACAAAGTCTAGTGCCACAAACTCTACTGTAAGACTGCCTAGTCTAGGCTGACACTTGATATTTGATATTTGATTTTCTGATATTCTCAACCCGCTTTTTGATTTCCTGAACTTTTTCTTTATGACTACTTTCTGGAGTGCGTGCACAAGAACTACACGTTTTGTTCTTTTTCTTCTTTACTTTTTGTAAAAATCTTTTCTGATTAAACACAAATAAAAAAAATAATAATACAAAAAAAATAAGGCTACTTGCAGTTTGGTAATCCAACAATCTTTGGATTAACTCAGCTTTTTTTCCTTTTGTACTAAGACATTTATCTTTACACATTTCTTTTAGTTTTTCAACATTAAGAGACATGAGAGCTTCTGCCTTATAGTTTTCCATAGTGGACATCATTTTAGTACTTCACAGTATAGTGACCTGGAGGATGGATTCTTTGAGTGCATTACAAACAGGAATCAATATAACCCAAACTACACAGATCCCACCAGCTGTAACACCAGAGTTAGGGGAGGTTTCCTGAAGTACTACTGCTAGTAAGATTTTATTAACCTATCCCAGTGGTTTATAGATCTCCAAATCTTAGTATCAGTCTGTACTAACTCAGGTCTGGGTAGAGTGGCAGAGCATTGAGCCTTATTTTAAGAGGAAGAAGTGAGCTGTAGGTAAGTACACTGAACCTTAGTTAGGCATGCCCACCAAAGAAACTCTTGCACATATACAAGCCGATTCATGGAATAATTAGCGCGGCGCAAGTGGCCAAAAACGTGCGAATCGCAGTGGAATAGCGAAAATCGCAGTGCAAGTGCGAAAATCGCACGAAAAGCAGCGCACATCGATTCATGGAAGGCCGTGCGCGAGAAAACCATCGGATGTGCGATAAAAAAGTGCGCGGCGCACGTTGGCGCACAGGCCATCTAACTGCGTGCGCCAGGTCACAGCGAAAATCGCACAGGCCACAGCGAAAATCGCACATAGCGCGGCGCACGCAACAAAAGTAGGCGGAACACAGGGCGTAACACTCGGAATGGGGAACAACTTGCCAAAATGTGGGCGTCACGGGGGAAGTACAGGGTACAAGTGCGCGGAACGCCCACACGCTCGCCTACAACACGTATTCATGGAATAGAATGGGGCAAAAAAGCGCACGCTCAAACCAGCGCACAGGCACAAACACGACCGCCACAAGAAAGCAGACGGTAGCGTCTCTGCGCCTGTAAGAAATGTGCGCCAAAAGGTGCGCCAACAAATAGCACCTATATACAGCCATGATGAATGTCCTATACTGTGGCCCTCCAGGACAAATGACGTGCAAAGGGGTACCCACAAACACGGACACCCGCTGACAAAAAATATGTGTGCGTGTATACCGGGGTGCGCGGGAAGTCTCACACGCGAATTGGCAGGGCATGTGAATTCTAGGGGTTTGCGGGAAGTTCCACACGCGATTTGTCAGGGTACGTGGATTGCAGGGGTGCGCGGGAAGTTCCACACGTGATTTGTCAGGGTACGTGGATTGCAGGGGTGCGCGGGAAGTTCCACACGCGATTTGTCAGGGTACGTGGATTTCAGGGGTGCGCAGGAAGTTCCACATGCGATTTGGCCGGGTACGTGGATTTCAGGGGTGCGCGGGAAGTTCCACACGCGATTTGTCAGGGTACGTGGATTTCAGGGGTGCGCGGGAAGTTCCACACGCGATTTGTCAGGGTACGTGGATTGCAGGGGTGCGCGGGAAGTTCCACACGCGATTTGTCAGGGTACGTGGATTGCAGGGGTGCGCGGGAAGTTCCACACGCGATTTGTCAGGGTACGTGGATTTCAGGGGTGCGCGGGAAGTTCCACACGCGATTTGTCAGGGTACGTGGATTGCAGGGGTGCGTGGGAAGTTCCACACGTGATTTGTCAGGGTACGTGGATTGCAGGGGTGCGCGGGAAGTTCCACACGCGATTTGTCCGGGTACGTGGAGTTCAGGGGTGCGCGGGAAGTTCCACACGCGATTTGGCCGGGTACGTGGATTTCAGGGGTGCGCGGGAAGTTCCACACGCGATTTGTCAGGGTACGTGGATTTCAGGGGTGCGCGGGAAGTTCCACACGCGATTTGTCAGGGTACGTGGATTGCAGGGGTGCGCGGGAAGTTCCACACGTGATTTGTCAGGGTACGTGGATTGCAGGGGTGCGCGGGAAGTTCCACACGCAATTTGTCAGGGTACGTGGATTGCAGGGGTGCGCGGGAAGTTCCACACGTGATTTGTCAGGGTACGTGGATTGCAGGGGTGCGCGGGAAGTTCCACACGCGATTTGTCAGGGTACGTGGATTTCAGGGGTGCGCGGGAAGTTCCACACGCGATTTGTCAGGGTACGTGGATTGCAGGGGTGCGCGGGAAGTTCCACACGTGATTTGTCAGGGTACGTGGATTGCAGGGGTGCGCGGGAAGTTCCACACGCGATTTGTCAGGGTACGTGGATTTCAGGGGTGCGCGGGAAGTTCCACACGCGATTTGGCCGGGTACGTGGATTTCAGGGGTGCGCGGGAAGTTCCACACGCGATTTGTCAGGGTACGTGGATTTCAGGGGTGCGCGGGAAGTTCCACACGCGATTTGGCTGGGCACGTGTATGACAGGGGTACGCGGGAAATTCTACACGCGATTTGGCTGTGTGCTCCCAGGTATTCCCTGTACACCCTCCACGGCCCCTGCAGGCAGCACACAACACAGGGGACTACCCTGCACACCTGCTCATGTCACCCAGCACCCCCACCCCCCAGCATCCAGGGGCACCCTCCACCAGGCCCCCACTCATGTCTCCCACCACCCCCACCCCCCAGCCGCCAGGGGCAGCCTCCACCAGGCCCCCACCCATGTCTCCCACCACCCCCTACCCCCAGCAGTCAGGGGCACCCTCCACCAGGCCCCACTCATGTCTACCACCACCCCCACCCCCCAGCCACCAGGGGCACCAACCACCAGGCCCCCACCCATGTCTCCCACCACCCCCACCCCCCCAGTCACCAGGGGCAGCCTCCACCAGGCCCCCACCCATGTCTCCCACCACCCCCACCCCCCAGCAGTGCAGGGGCACCCACCACCAGGCCCCCACTCATGTCCAACTCATGTCTCCCACCACCCCCACCCCCCAGCAGTGCAGGGGCACCCTCCACCAGGCCCCCACTCATGTCCAACTCATGTCTCCCACCACCCCCACCCCCCAGCCACCATGGGCCGCCCGCACCAGGCCCCCACTCATGTCTCCCACCCACCCCCACCCCCCAGCCACCATGGGCAGCCCCCAACAGGCCCCCACTCATGTCCCCCTGCACCCCCACCCCCCAGCAGTGCAGGGGCAGCCTCCACCAGGCCCCCACTCATGTCCCCTATCACCCCCACCCCCCGCCACCAGGGGCAGCCTCCACCAGGCCCCCACCCACGTCTCCCACCACCCCCACCCCCCAGCCACCAGGGGCACCCTCCACCAGGCCCCCACTCATGTCTCCCACCACCCCCACCCCCCAGCCACCATGGGCAGCCCCCACCAGGCCCCCACTCATGTCCCCCTGCACCCCCACACCCCAGCATCCAGGGGGACCCTCCACCAGGCCCCCACTCATGTCTCCCACCACCCCCATCCCACAGCCACCAGGGGCAGATTCCACCAGGCCCCCACTCATGTCTCCCACCACCCCCATCCACCAGGGGCAGCCTCCACCAGGCCCCCACCCATGTCTCCCACCACCCCCTACCCCCAGCAGTCAGGGGCACCCTCCACCAGGCCCCCACTCATATCTCCCACCACCCCCATCCCACAGCAGTCAGGGGCACCCTCCACCAGGCCCCCACTCATGTCTCCCACCACCCCCATCCCCCAGCCACCAGGGGCAGCCTCCACCAGGCCCCCACCCATGTCTCCCACCACCCCCACCCCCCAGCCACCAGGGGCACCCTCCACCAGGCCCCCACTCATGTCTCCCACCACCCCCACCTCCAGCAGTGCAGGGGCAGCCTCCACCAGGCCCCCACTCATGTCTCCCACCCACCCCCACCCCCCAGCCACTATGGGCAGCCCCCACCAGGCCCCCACTCATGTCTCCCTGCACCCCCACCCCCCAGCAGTGCAGGGGCAGCCTCCACCAGGCCCCCACTCATTTCCCCTATCACCCCCACCCCCGCACCACCAGGGGCAGCCTCCACCAGGCCCCCACCCATGTCTCCCACCACCCCCACCCCCCAGCCACCAGGGGCACCCTCCACCAGGCCCCCACTCATGTCTCCCACCACCCCATCCCACAGCCACCAGGGGCAGATTCCACCAGGCCCCCACTCATGTCTCCCACCACCCCCATCCCACAGCCACCAGGGGCAGCCTCCACCAGGCCCCCACCCATGTCTCCCACCACCCCCTACCCCCAGCAGTCAGGGGCACCCTCCACCAGGCCCCCACTCATATCTCCCACCAGCCCCATCCCACAGCAGTCAGGGGCACCCTCCACCAGGCCCCCACTCATGTCTCCCACCACCCCCATCCCCCAGCCACCAGGGGCAGATTCCACCAGGCCCCCACCCATGTCTCCCACCACCCCCATCCCACAGCCACCAGTGGCAGCCTCCACCAGGCCCCCACCCATGTCTCCCACCACCCCCATCCCCCAGCCACCAGGGGCAGATTCCACCAGGCCCCCACTCATGTCTCCCACCACCCCCACCCCCCAGCCACCATGGGCAGCCCCCACCAGGCCCCCACTCATGTCTCCCACCCACCCCCAGCCACCAGCCACCAGGGGCACCAACCACCAGGCCCCACCCATGTCTCCCACCACCCCCACCCCCCCAGTCACCAGGGGCAGCACCACCAGGCCCCCACTCATGTCCAACTCATGTCTCCCACCACCCCCACTCCCCAGCAGTGCAGGGGCACCCTCCACCAGGCCCCCACTCATGTCCAACTCATGTCTCCCACCACCCCCACCCCCCAGCAGTGCAGGGGCACCCTCCACCAGGCCCCCACTCATGTCCAACTCATGTCTCCCACCACCCCCACCCCCAGCAGTGCAGGGGCAGCCTCCACCAGGCCCCCACTCATGTCTACCACCACCCCCACCCCCCAGCCACCAGGGGCAGCCTCCACCAGGCCCCCACCCATGTCTCCCACCACCCCATCCCACAGCCACCAGGGGCACCAACCACCAGGACCCCACCCATGTCTCCCACCACCCCCACCCCCCCAGTCACCAGGGGCCCCCTCCACCAGGCCCCCACCCATGTCTCCCACCACCCCCTACCCCCAGCAGTCAGGGGCACCCTCCACCAGGCCCCCACTCATATCTCCCACCACCCCCATCCCACAGCCACCAGGGGCAGATTCCACCAGGCCCCCACTCATGTCTCCCACCACCCCCATCCCACAGCCACCAGGGGCAGCCTCCATCAGGCCCCCACCCATGTCTCCCACCACCCCATCCCCCAGCCACCAGGGGCAGATTCCACCAGGCCCCCACTCATGTCTCCCACCACCCCCATCCCACAGCCACCAGGGGCAGCCTCCACCAGGCCCCCACTCATGTCTACCACCACCCCCACCCCCCAGCCACCAGGGGCACCAACCACCAGGCCCCCACCCATGTCTCCCACCACCCCCACCCCCCCAGTCACCAGGGGCAGCCTCCACCAGGCCCCCACCCATGTCTCCCACCACCCCCACCCCCCAGCAGTGCAGGGGCACCCACCACCAGGCCCCCACTCATGTCCAACTCATGTCTCCCACCAACCCCACCCCCCAGCCACCATGGGCAGCCCCCACCAGGCCCCCACTCATGTCTCCCACCACCCCCACCCCCCAGCCACCATGGGCAGCCCCCACCAGGCCCCCACTCATGTCTCCCACCCACCCCCACCCCCCAGCCACCATGGGCAGCCCCCACCAGGACCCCACTCATGTCCCCCACCACCCCCACCCCCCAGCAGTGCAGGCGCAGCCTCCACCAGGCCCCCACTCATGTCTACCACCCCCCCCACCCCCCAGCCACCAGGGGCAGCCTCCACCAGACCCCCACTCATGTCCCCTATCACCCCCACCCCCCCGCCACCAGGGGCACCATCCACCAGGCCCCCACTCATGTCTCCCACCACCCCCACCCCCCAGCAGTGCAGGGGCAGCCTCCACCAGGCCCCCACTCATGTCTACCACCACCCCCACCCCCCAGCAGTGCAGGGGCAGCCTCCACCAGGCCCCCACTCATGTCCCCTATCACCCCCACCCCCTGCCACCAGGGGCACCCTCCACCAGGCCCCCACTCATGTCTCCCACCACCCCCACCAGTGCAGGGGCAGCCTCCACCAGGCCCCCACTCATGTCTACCACCACCCCCACCCCCCAGGGGCACCCTCCACCAGGCCCCCACTCATGTCCCCTATCACCCCCACCCCCCAGCCACCATGGGCAGCCTCCACCAGGTCCTCACAATCCCCAATCATGTGCGTTATGGTCAGCCTCCACAGCCAAAAAGCCCTACCAAGTAACCCATTCACCCACATGGAAATGGAAATTACATTTTACACCCCCAATGTTCATAAAGCTAATGAACCCATGTCCGTCACACACAATGGTTGCAATTGAATGGGAAAACACCCAACATGACATGCATGAAACCAATGAGATGATACCACACAGTGAAGTATGAAAACAAAATTGTATTAAAAAAAAAGAATGCAAAAGAAATGAAACAAACTACAATGGCAATGAAAAAAAGATAAGCTGCATGTCCGTTTAAAAAAATAAAAACACCAAATCCTAATCCAAAAAAATGTTGTCCAAAGTCAAATGAAAAATAAAATCAATCCAATGAAGAACTATGTACAAAACATCCAAGGGTCCATGAGCCCAACTGAACAAAGGAAACCTATAAACCCTAACTAAATTGCAACTGCCCCTGTGACGTGACGCGTACAGACGTGCATGGGCATTTCAGCGCGCGTGTAAAATTGCACGTCCGCGTGTAATACGAGGAAAGGGCCCATGCGCGTAAGCGGGTGTGGAAACTGCACGTCCACGTGTAATACGTGGAAAGGGCCCACGCGCGTAAGCGCGTGTGGAAACTGCACGTCCGCGTGTAATACGTGGAAAGGGCCCATGCGCGTCTGTACACGTCACGTCACAGGGGCGCTTACGCTTGAGGGGCCTTCTGTCCAATGAAAATGCCTATGCGGGCAGACGCGCTTACGCGCTAAGGGCCTTTCCTCGAATTACACGCTGACGTGCAGATTTTTCACGTGCCAAATCACTCCGTATCAAGCTGGCCACGCATAAGCACACGGAAGACCACACTCCTGCCCAGAAGGCCGAACTACTGCCCCCCAGAGCCCCGAGCACGCTCCCACCTGCCATCTGCTGCTGCCTGACTGCCTGCTGCCCACGTGCACTGCCATTTGCTGCCTGCACATCAGCCAGGGGTGCTGTTGCTGTGACCACCCCTGCTGGAACCGAAGACTCCCGACTGGGATTCTATCGCTCCACAGCCCAGCCCCAGGACCCAGTTGCCCACCCACTCCTGCCTCTGGGGTTGTCATGTTGGGGCAAACACCATCTGGGACCACTGACAACCCCCGGCCAGAGAGGCAGAGGGGCACCAGCTTCAGTGCCACCGAAGTTGGTGTCCTGGTGGAGCAAGTCCTGGGGCAGTATGATGCCCTCTTCGGAAGTTCCCGCGCCGACAAGGAAGGACGGACTCGGATCTGGACTGACATCGTGACTGCCATCAACACGGAGGGGGTGGCAGTCCGCGACTTACAACATGTCAGGAAGCGCTGGGAGGACTTCAGGTCCAGGACCCTGAAAAAGGCCCGGCACCTCTTGAAGGCAGCGGATGCCAAAAGGCGCCAGGGCCACTTGTCCGAAGAACAGATGAGGGTCCTGGAACGCATATCCCCAGCGCTCCACGTCCAGGTCCTAGAGAAGCAGACCCGTCTGGAGTCGAGCGGTGAGTGTACATGCATCCTGATTGTGAGCAGTGCGTGTGGTGATTATTCGGTAGTGTGCAGGTTGCACATCTGTTTGTATGGGGTTGAGTATGGGTGCGGGTGTACAGGGCCGTGGGGCTGACACATGCGAGGGCTGTAATGTGTGAGACATGGATGGTGCTTGTGTGTGTAGGCTTGCATGCCAAATGCAGTTGTGTGGGCACACATGTTTGGATGAATGTGTATGTAAGTAGACATGTCCGTGATGTCACGCATGTATGTTGTTTTCGGCTGCATGTATCAGCACTGTGTACATGTGCATGTGTGTGTATTTGACAAGGGTGCAACAGTGATGCAACATGGATGCATGTGACAGCGGTATGTGGAAGCCTGATTGGCAGATGTGACATGGATGCCCGTCTGAACAGTGCGACACTTGGCAGAGGTGTACACATGCATGCAAGTGTGGTGGTGTGTGTACATGTGTGGTGCACTTCCTGTGTTGCATGTGATGTCTGGCTCACCTTTGGCTGCTCATGCTGTTGTATGTGTAGGCATGGTGGTGGCAGTTGCGATATGGCTGTGGTATGGCTCATGTGTGCGAGTTGTAATGACGTGTGTTGGGGATTGTGATGACATGTCTGAGGTTTGCCAATGCCACTCATGTGCAACTGTCATGTGTGTATGTGTCCATTGTACAGTGCCCTGATGCCTGTGTTTTGTTTCTCCCTGTCTGCAGCGTCAACTGATGAAGAGGGCGGAGAAGGTGCTGTGGAGCACAGCGGCGGGGATCCGACCGCCAGCCAGAGACGCAAGGCCCGGCTCCCCTCCTGTGTTGTCATCTCGTCGGGGAGTGAGGAGTCCGGTGCCGCGTCCCAGGCCGCAGCTGCCGGGGGGAGGTCCAAGAGGCAGAGGTTGGAGTTGGACTCCTCGGCAGCAGAAGGGGCAGCTGAGACCCCACAGGGCCCAACAGGCTGGCTGATGTGCAGGCAGCAAATGGCAGTGCACGTGGGCAGCAGGCAGTCAGGCAGCAGCAGATGGCAGGTGGGAGCGTGCTCGGGGCTCTGGGGGGCAGTAGTTCGGCCTTCTGGGCAGGAGTGTGGTCTTCCGTGTGCTTACGCGTGGCCAGCTTGATACGGAGTGATTTGGCACGTGAAAAATCTGCACGTCAGCGTGTAATTCGAGGAAAGGCCCTTAGCGCGTAAGCGCGTCTGCCCGCATACGCATTTTCATTGGACAGAAGGCCCCTCAAGCGCAAGCGCCCCTGTGACGTGACGCGTACAGACGCGCATGGGCCCTTTCCACGTATTACACGCGGACGTGCAGTTTCCACACGCGCTTACGCGCGTGGGCCCTTTCCACGTATTACACGTGGACGTGCAGTTTCCACACCCGCTTACGCGCATGGGCCCTTTCCTCGTATTACACGCGGACGTGCAGTTTTACACGCGCGCTGAAATGCCCATGCACGTCTGTACGCGTCACGTCACAGGGGCAGTTGCAATTTAGTTAGGGTTTATAGGTTTCCTTTGTTCAGTTGGGCTCATGGACCCTTGGATGTTTTGTACATAGTTCTTCATTGGATTGATTTTATTTTTCATTTGACTTTGGACAACATTTTTTTGGATTAGGATTTGGTGTTTTTATTTTTTTAAACGGACATGCAGCTTATCTTTTTTTCATTGCCATTGTAGTTTGTTTCATTTCTTTTGCATTCTTTTTTTTTAATACAATTTTGTTTTCATACTTCACTGTGTGGTATCATCTCATTGGTTTCATGCATGTCATGTTGGGTGTTTTCCCATTCAATTGCAACCATTGTGTGTGACGGACATGGGTTCATTAGCTTTATGAACATTGGGGGTGTAACATGTAATTTCCATTTCCATGTGGGTGAATGGGTTACTTGGTAGGGCTTTTTGGCTGTGGAGGCTGACCATAACGCACATGATTGGGGATTGTGAGGACCTGGTGGAGGCTGCCCATGGTGGCTGGGGGGTGGGGGTGATAGGGGACATGAGTGGGGGCCTGGTGGAGGGTGCCCCTGGTGGCTGGGGGGTGGGGGTGGTGGTAGACATGAGTGGGGGCCTGGTGGAGGCTGCCCCTGGTGGCTGTGGGATGGTTGTGGTGGGAGACATGAGTGGGGGCCTGGTGGAATCTGCCCCTGGTGGCTGTGGGATGGGGGTGGTGGGAGACATGAGTGGGGGCCTGGTGGAGGCTGCCCCTGCACTGCTGGGGGGTGGGGGTGGTGGGAGACATGAGTGGGGGCCTGGTGGAGGGTGCCCCTGGGGGATGGGGGTGGTGGGAGACATGGGTGGGGGCCTGGTGGAATCTGTCCCTGGTGGCTGGGGGATGGGGTGGTGGGAGACATGAGTGGGGGCCTGGTGGAGGGTGCCCCTGACTGCTGTGGGATGGGGGTGGTGGGAGACATGGGTGGGGGCCTGGTGGAGGCTGCCCCTGGTGGCTGGGGGGTGGGGGTGGTGGTAGACATGAGTGGGGGCCTGGTGGAATCTGCCCCTGGTGGCTGGGGGATGGGGGTGGTGGGAGACATGGGTGGGGGCCTGGTGGAGGCTGCCCCTGGTGGCTGTGGGATGGGGGTGGTGGGAGACATGGGTGGGGGCCTGGTGGAATCTGCCCCTGGTGGCTGGGGTATGGGGGTGGTGGGAGACATGAGTGGGGGCCTGGTGGAATCTGTCCCTGGTGGCTGGGGGATGGGGTGGTGGGAGACATGAGTGGGGGCCTGGTGGAGGGTGCCCCTGACTGCTGTGGGATGGGGGTGGTGGGAGACATGGGTGGGGGCCTGGTGGAATCTGTCCCTGGTGGCTGGGGGATGGGGTGGTGGGAGACATGAGTGGGGGCCTGGTGGAGGGTGCCCCTGACTGCTGTGGGATGGGGGTGGTGGGAGACATGGGTGGGGGCCTGGTGGAGGCTGCCCCTGGTGGCTGGGGGGTGGGGGTGGTGGTAGACATGAGTGGGGGCCTGGTGGAATCTGCCCCTGGTGGCTGGGGGATGGGGGTGGTGGGAGACATGGGTGGGGGCCTGGTGGAGGCTGCCCCTGGTGGCTGTGGGATGGGGGTGGTGGGAGACATGGGTGGGGGCCTGGTGGAATCTGCCCCTGGTGGCTGGGGGATGGGGGTGGTGGGAGACATGAGTGGGGGCCTGGTGGAGGGTGCCCCTGGATGTTGGGTTGTGGGGGTGCAGGGGGACATGAGTGGGGGCCTGGTGGAGGGTGCCCCTGGTGGCTGTGGGATGGGGGTGGTGGGAGACATGAGTGGGGGCCTGGTGGAATCTGCCCCTGGTGGCTGTGGGATGGAGGTGGTGGGAGACTTGAGTGGGGGCCTGGTGGAGGCTGCCCCTGGTGGCTGCGGGATGGGGGTGGTGGGAGACATGAGTGGGGGCCTGGTGGAATCTGCCCCTGGTGGCTGGGGGGTGGGTGTGGTGGTAGACATGGGTGGGGGCCTGGTGGAGGCTGCCCCTGCACTGCTGGGGGGTGGGGGTGGTGGGAGACATGCATTGTTGATCAGTAGTGCAAGGTGACATGTGGGTTGGCTGGGGGGCATGCCCATGGTGGATGGGCTGCCTGCGGGACATGAGCAGGGGTGCAGGGTAGTCCCCCGTGGTGTGGGCTGCCTGCAGGGGCCGTGGAGGTTGTGGAGCGTACACCTGGGAGGACCCACATGGCCAATTCACATGTAGTACTCCCCAGAACCCCTGAAATACACATACCCTGCTGAAATCGCGTGTGGAACTTCCCGCGCACCCCTGAAATACACGTACCCTGCTGAAATCGCGTGTGGAACTTCCCGCGCACCCCTGGAATACACGTACCCTGCTGAAATCGCCTGTGGAACTTCCCGCGCACCCATGGAATACACGTACCCTGCTCGCACTGGGCCAATCGCGTGTGGAACTTCCCGCGCACCCCTGAAATACACGTACCCTGATGAAATCGCGTGTGGAATTTCACGCGCACCCCTGAAATACACGTACCCTGCTTGCACAGGGCCAATCGCGTGTGGAACTTCCCGCGCACCCCTGAAATACACGTACCCTGCTCGCACTGGGCCAATCGCGTGTGGAACTTCCCGCGCACCCCTGAAATACACGTACCCTGCTGAAATCGCGTGTGGAACTTCCTGCGCACCCCTGAAATACACATACCCTGCTTGCATGGGGCCAATCGTGTGTGGAACTTCCCGCGCACCCCTGAAATACACGTACCCTGCTCGCACGGGGCCAATCGCGTGTGGGACTTCCCGCGCACCCCTGAAATACACGTACCCTGCTGAAATCGCGTGTGGAACTTCCCGCGCACCCCTGGAATACACGTACCCTGCTGAAATCGCGTGTGGAACTTCCCGCGCACCCATGGAATACACGTACCCTGCTCGCACTGGGCCAATCGCGTGTGGAACTTCCCGCGCACCCCTGAAATACACGTACCCTGATGAAATTGCGTGTGGAACTTCCCGCGCACCCCTGAAATACACGTACCCTGCTTGCACGGGGCCAATCGCGTGTGTAACTTCCCGCGCACCCCTGAAATACACATACCCTGCTCGCACTGGGCCAATCGCGTGTGGAACTTCCCGCGCACCCCTGAAATACACGTACCCTGATGAAATCGCGTGTGGAACTTCACGCGCACCCCTGAAATACACGTACCCTGCTGAAATTGCGTGTGGAACTTTCCGCGCACCCCTGGAATACACCTACCCTGCTCGCACGGGGCCAATCGCGTGTGGAACTTCCCGCGCACCCCTGAAATACACGTACCCTGATGAAATCGCATGTGGAACTTCCCGCGCACCCCTGTAATACACGTACCCTGCTGATTTTGGTGTGGAACTTCCCGCGCACCCCTGATGCACACGTACACAGGACAATCGCGTTTGGAACTTCCCGCGAACCACTGAAATACACGTTCCCCGCTTGGCGTTTACTGTTTGCCAGCCCGGTGAACTGGTCCAGGGTTAGCGCAGCCCTTTGCGATGATTTACGATTTTGATGGCTTTTCCTTGCGCGAGGGCGTTCTTGGGGGCGTTACTGGCGCTGCTGCAGGGTCGCTGCGATACTCTGCGCCACGGCTGGTTTGGGAGCCTAAAATCCATGAATACCCTGTGCGTGGAAATCGGTTTTAGCGCACGTGCCTGGCGCAGACAATCGCACGCGGACACTCTGCGCCAGCCACTTGCGACACTTTTCTGCGAAATTCTATGAATTACCCTGATAATTTATATAAAATTATATATTTATTATATATACACCAGAATCACTTTAAATACTTTAGACGTTTACACTAGAACACTTCAGAATACTTGAGAATACACTTCAAAGGGCACTGTCACTTTTGTGTTTGTTCGCAGTTACATTTGTAGCAATGTTGAAAGGGAAAAGAAAATTATATCGTATTATCAGTTATTACGAGCACCTGTGGATTCTAACGGTTTATACGGTAATACATTTACTCTGAAAACACATATAGTAAGGTCACTTAAAGGGAGGAGAATGGTTAGTTACTGTAACAGTAGACTGGTTCAAGGTTCTAGAGAGGGTTTCTTTGCCCAGTAAGTCTTTTAAGTCCCAAAATGCAACCCTAGCTAAAGGCAGTTCAGAGAGGGCTAAAAGTCTTTACAATCAGCAGAATACGAAGAGTCCCTGTGGATTTCTTCCAGTCTCTAGTGTTATAGAAGCAGCAAGTTAACAACTAACAAGGGAGCCCTATTAAGGAATTGATGAAGGGACACAAGCAGCGGCTTGAGTCGGAGGTAAGAGAGGGGTGAACCTGGACACCTGTAGGTGCACTCCACAGCTCTGAAGCAACTTCTTGAAATCAGGTTATTAATACCTCTTTCCCCACAGTACCTTAGGTTAGAAGAAAATGTTTGTGCTGAATGCTCTGCGATGTTGCAGCTCTGGACCTGACCTCCGGATTCCTTGGTCTGATGACTGAAGGCGGGACCATAGACAGGGTCTTGCAGCAGCAGTCTCGAGGGAGGATCTGGGGCACGACTTTCACCACCTTCTTGGTTCACTCTGTGGTTTTGGCGCCTTTTCTGCCTCACCAACAAAGGACATGGATTGCCTGGTCAATCTTCTTCGCTTCCTGCAGTCCCACACTCTGATTAGGAGGTCTGTCAAGTTGGTTCATATCTCTGGATTGTCCTTACGGTTTCAGTAATGATTTGGATGGATTCAGCCATTCCACAATGATGCACTTGAAATGGGCAGCAGGTCTCCTGGTATTGGGGTTCCACAGCTCTGGAAACTCCTAGGACTTTGGGAGATGGCTCAATTCAAAGTCTGTCTTGGGAATGGTTTTTACCACAAGTTAAAGAGAAGGAGTTGTCCTCTTCGGAGCTCCTCTGTTGCTTTGAAAACTGGGTGAGGGCAGCAGTGGCCGCTTCACGGTGTTGCAAAGGGTCTGCAGGCGTCTCTGGTCATCTTCTTCTTCAGTTACTTCAGCTTCCAGTGGTCAGTTTGCTTTTCACTCCAGAAGCCTCACCTTTTATACAGTTCCAGCACACACTCCTCTGCAATCTCTCTCAGCATTTTACAGAAAGGGGCATTTGGCTGTCAAATCAGGACAGCCAGATCCCTGTGGGAGCTGGCCATATTCAGGCACTCTGGGAGACGACATGGGTGGAAGACTCCTACCCCACTTCCTGCCTGCCCAGACACTCTGGAGCCTAGGCGGCGATATCCAAGGGTTCCCACCAAAGACAAAACACACACACTGACCTCCCCCTCCCAGAATGGTAGAAGAAGGGCTAAGAAAGGACAACCATGCTCGTAATAGCGAAAAAAAGAAGGGAGGCCCACAGTTGGTACTTGCGTGGCCCTATTGTGCACTACTAGGGCTATGGACATGGCCTGCGGTATAAAAACTACACAATAGTTGGTAGAACACGTCCACTGGCACAAGCCATGACTAGGACATTGTGTATGTGACTAAAAAGTCACAGAAGGAACTCATGTTGTGGATTCCAGAAATGGTGGCAGGGGGAGGAGGACGTTTGTGAGTGCCTCTGTTCCCACCGGGTTGACAAAGAAGCAAAATATGAACAACATGGCGGATAAATCAGCATAATTCGATAGCTGCAGTAGATGGATTGAGACCAGGAGTCAGCGAAGCCCCGTGTGAGGAAGGAGAGTGCTGGCAGGCAATTTTAATTGCTTGGCGTAATGAGGGACAGTCCAGTCTAGCAACACTGGAAGACGGAGCTCTGACGCCGGGAGCAGAAAGAGGGACAGCACAGAATTCTCTGAGTTGAAGCACAAGGAGAAGAGTGGACACCGGTTGGGGCAGGGGAGAAGGACAGCAGGGAGGAGGAAAAGCGTGCCGGCACCCAAAACAGTGAGGGAGAGCCCCACCCGGCATCCAGGTGGGTGGAAGTAGGATCGGAGCAGATCCAGCCCCCCAAGGATTAGCCCATGAAGGATCTGGGGAGAAGCCAGCCCAGCGAAGCAGTCCTGGGTGAGTCAGGGAGAGTAAGAGAGAGGAGGAGGAGGCGCAGCAGCAGAACTCTCCAGGACTGAACAAAGATCAGGGGTGTCTAGATCTGGTGGAAGCAAGCTGAACCAAGAGGCACTCCCTGGCCCAGTGTAAGCAGGAAACCTCAATGTTTTGACTGCAGTGAGTGGGGGCACATTGTGAGGTTCTGCCCATGCAAACCAAAACCTAAACTGATGGAGATAGGATAAGTACAAGGAAGAGAATATTGAAGATGTCGAGAACCCTACTTCGTGGACGTCCGGGTAGATGTAAACCCCTGACAAGGACTCCTGGACAGTGGAAGCGAACAAACAGCCATCAAACCGGAAGTAAGTGGGCCAGGGAAGGTGGGGATGTCTCTAATATCTGTTACATGGGTGCACAGGGACACTAAGTCCTATCCATCAAAGGAAGTAAACATGGAAATTAAAGGTGTCAAGTCCAAACTGAAGGTTGCCATCATGCCTCACCTACCGGCTCCGGTACTGATAGGGACAGACCTCCCCACGTTTCAGGAATGTGTGAAGGACGCGGAATGGGTACAAACCGCACCCTTCTCCCAAACTGAATTAACAGCACCCATTCCGAAATCACAAAGGAAAAGCAGAAGAGAAGTGAGGAATGTAAAAAGAGAATGGGCTGAAGAAAACGGCCTCATAGACTGGTTACCGGAGGCAAAAAACAGGTAACAGACCCCAGCCTAAGAGTGGCCTGGAATCAGGTTTACACACATCCTGACAGGAGCTCAACAACTCCTTGATTCAAAATATTGAAAGGACTTCTGTATCGGGTATCAACAGATCAGGCTTCCCAAGAGATGGAACAACAGTTGGTTCCCTTAGGTTTCAGGACAATTGTGCTCAAACAGCCCATGAAAAGACATCGGGGGGGGGGTTCATCTGGCCCGGGAGAAAACCCAAGAGAAATTGTTGAGGTGGTTTTATTGGCCAGGGGTGTACCGGGATGTGACGAAATATTGTGAGGAGTGCCCGGTTTGCCAGAAAACCAACCCTCGACTACCTCCCCAGGCTCCCTTACACCCCATGCCCCTGAAAAAGGAACTGTTTTTCAGGATTAGGCTGGACACCGTGGGACCACTAGAACCCAACAGCCATGGCCACCAATAATACCTTTTGGTCATAGTGGATTATGCAACAAGGTACCCAGAGGCTTTCCCAAAGAGAGGGGCCAGCGCCATCCAGGTTTGCAATCAGCTGATACCCTTCTTTGCCAGAGTGAGTTTACCTGCAGAGATAGTGACCGATCGAGGGAGAAACTTTGTGTACAGTATTATGCAAAGAGTATGCCAACAGCTAGGAATCAAGCAGATCCGTACCTCAGTCTATCACCCCCATACAGATGGTCTGGTAGAACGTTATAATAAGACTATTAAGCAAATGTTAAAAAGGGTGACTGGACCAACAGGAGCAAACTGGGACAGAGTGGTACCATGGAGCCTCATGGTGTTAAGGAATACCCCGCAGTCCTCAACAGGGTTTTCTCTGTTTGAACATTTGTTCGGACATAAGCCCAGGACAGTGCTCGACATTGCAAGAAGTGAATGGGGGGACCAAGAAGAAGAAACACCCCTTACTGACTATGTGGTAGAACTAAGGTCCCACCTCACAAAACTGAGGGAGTTGGCTCAGGAAAACCTAGGCAGATCCCAGAGCAACCAAGACAAATATTACAATCGTAACACCAGGGTCTGCACCTTCCATACAGGGGACAAGGTGTTGGTGTTGTTACCATCTTCACACAATAAAATGCTGGCACAATGGCGAGGTTTGTGTAAGATATCTGCGGTGTTGGTGCTGGTAAACTACCTGGTTGAGCAGCCAGATAGAAGGGAGAAAACAAAAAACGATCATGTTAATCTCTTAAAGGAGTGGGAAGAACCCCCTGCATTGCCTGTGGGAGTACATGCCACCCTGAATCCAGATGGTAAAACAGAGAAGGAGAAACCTTCAGTGGGGATCACAGTTGAGTGAAGTCGAAAAAACCGAGATACAAACTTAACTCCAACCGCTAAGTCATGTGTTTTCGTACTATCCAGGTCAGACTTGTCTAATAGAGCACTCCATAGACACTCTTCCCAACCAGTTTGTAACACTACGACCATATCGGCTTCCAGAGACCAAGCGAGCTGCAGTTCAGGCAGAAGTAGAAGAGATGTTAAGAATAAGCGTTATTGAACGCTCTACTAGTCACTGGTCCTCGCGGATTGTTCTAATGCCTAAACCGGATTGATCCACCCAGTTCTGTATAGATTATCGAAGACTAAATGCAATATCTACTTACCAAGCCGACACTATGCCCCGCATAGACAGATTGTTAGAAAGGCTAGGAGCAGCCCAGTACCTCAGTACCATAGACCTTACTAAAGGATACTGGCAAATACCACTACGAAAGGACAAGGTTAAAACTGCTTTTTCCACACCATCCAGATTATACCAATTCACAGTTTTGCGTTTCAGCTTACATAGTGCACCAGCCACGTTTCAATCCCTCATCGACCTGGTACTAGCACCCCACGGGGTGTACTGTTTGGCTTACCTGGACGATATCATAGTCTTCAGCAGCAGCTGGAGTGACCATCTTGAACATCTTGGAAAGGTGGTAACCGCACTGGAGACTGCTGGACTGAAAATCAATCCAAAGAAAACCACTCTAGGAGCAGAACAGACCCTGTACTTGGGCTATCTAGTAGGGGGCGGAAAGATCAGACCCCAATTAGACAAGGTAGAAGCCATTCTACGTCTTCCCATGCCCGGAAACCGAAAGCAGTTCAGAGCCTTCTCAAACTTGTAGGCTATTATAGAAGGTTTATACCCTTGTTTTCATCGGTAGCTTCTCCATTGACGTAAAAACACTAATCGACCTACAAAAAGGATATACTCACTGATGAGAAGGCCATCCAAGCATTTCACCACCTAAACAAATCCATCTCAGCTCTACTTATTTTACGCTGTCCTAACTTTAATGAACCTTTCTTTCTTCTGACTGATGCTTCAGGTACCCGATTAGGGGCGGTACTCTCCCAAAGGGTTGAAGACGACCTGTACCTGATGGCCTTTATCAGCCGCAAGCTCCTACCCAATGAAGAAGCATACTCAACCGTGCAGTTGAGACACTCAGGTACTACTTGCTGTGCTGGACATTCACGGTTTTCACTGACCATGCCCCTTTACAGAGGCTTGCGATCCAGAAGGACTCCAACCAACGTATTCTGAGGTGGTTTCTCACCTTACAGGCCTTTTGCTTCAGGACGGTTAATAAGTCTGCTCGATTATTCAGGGGATGTGTGAGCTGGCCGTCACGCTGGGGTGCCACCAAAAGACGCATTGGACAGCTGATGTACCCGTTGCTACGGACCTGGGTATTCCAGAGCATGGACCTCTAATTTGCAGGGAAGTTGCTGTGAACCATTTGCCTGACGGGCTCCAACCGGCGAACTTTGCCAGCACGCCAACTGTGACCAGATACGGCAATGAAGATCAGATGAGACCCGGACAGAACCCCAGAGGGGAACCAAGGTGAGGAAGTGCCACATGCCGGGTTTGGGGGTGACCACACTTGCGGAACCCGGGAGTGTGAGAAGAGACTGGAGAAGTTGTGTCTCCGGCCCACACCCTCATATAGAGAGAGGACGGGCAATTTCAAACTGTCCTCCCACTATACGAAGGTGTGGGCTGGAGAGACAACTTCTCAAGTCTCTCCTCGCACTCCCGGGTTCCGCAAGTGTGGTCACCTCCAAACCCGTCATGTGGCGCTTCCTCGCCTTGGTTCCCACCGGACGTTCTGTCCGGGTCTCAGCTGATCTTTATTGCCGTATCTGGTCACCGTTGGTTTGCTGGCGAAGTTCGCTGGTTGGAGTCCGTCACGAGACTGGTCCCCGGCACCTTCCCTGCAAAGTAGCGGTCCATGCTCTGGAATACCAAGGTCCGTAGCAACGGGTCCATCAGCCGTCCAATGTGTCTTTTGGTGGCACCCCGGCGTGATGGCCAGCTCACAGCTATATGTTTAGAACCCTTGCTGGCCAAGGTTCGGGTAACTGATCAAGTAAAGGGATAGTCATGGCAGGAGAAGAACACAAGGTAACAGCATTTGCTGATGATATCCAGGTAACAATATCACACCCGGAAATCTCATTGTCGGCATTGTTGAAGGAACTGGAGGGCTCTTGGTCTGTCTCAGGATTAAAAATAAATATACAAAAGTCTGAAATGATGAACTTGTCGGTTAACCCAGTTATAATGACAAAGTTGAGCACCCAAACACAAATGAAGATAGCAGAAAATGTAATTTTATATTTGGGAATCACCCTCACCAAGACGTTGGGACAGGTGTTTGGCGGGAACTACCTTCATCTACTAGCCAAGATTAAAACTGACCTTATGAAATGGAACCCACTAACTATATCCTGGCTGGGGAGATTGACCACAATAAAGATGGTAGTGCTCCTGTTAGAGTTCCGAAGGTCTTTTTTCAATTCCTCACCAAAATTATGACAACCTTTCTATGGCATAATAAACCCCGAAGGGTGGCGATGCCCACCTTGACGGTACTGAGGAATCGAGGAGGGTTGGGATTTCCCCACTTTTACAGGTGTTTTGAGGCAGCCCAGCTGAGGGTGGTGCAAGAGTGGTTTGCGGACAGCGCACGGAAAATGTGGGCCAGGCAGGATATGGCAGTGGCGAGTTTTGTGGCTAAATAAAAAACACAGACACCCTAATCTCTGGAACAGTGAACTAATGGGTATGGGAGTGGAGGTGTGGAATTCGGCAGTAAGGCGGAGAGCTCTCACAATTGACCCTTCTCCCTTTTACCCAATGTTCGAGAACCCAGATTCCCCCCCCCCCCACCGGGAATGGTAAAAGGGGCGTTTACGAAATGGAGAGGTACCAAGGTACCAAGGCCAGACACTGTACATTTGAAGAGTGCATTCGGGATGTAGGGATAGAGGAAAAGGATAGGTTTCAGTGTAACTAACTGAAACATTGGTTGACCGACCCACTAATTAGAGTGGCCGTCAAAAGAAAGCTGACCCCTTTCGAGGAATATGTTACGACCGATACAGGATCTAGGAAATTGGTGTCCACTCTTTACAGATATCATAATGATCAGGAAGAGAAGATACAATGGATATGAAAAAATTGGGGAAAACATTGGGGGAAACTATTCCAGAAGGGGACTGGGGGCACATATGGGGAGTCATCCCTAAGCTAACAAGCTCCCTTCAGATGAGGGCAATGTGGATTAAGCTAACACGCTCCATTCACATGAGGGAAATTCGGATTAAAGTCTTATTTCAATGCATTACACATCGGACTAGCTGCACGCTATGTACCTATTGGTATCGGGGAACTGCTGGAGGGGATGTAGGAATATGGGAGACTGGGGGCACATTTGGTGGGAATGCCCGGTGTTGCAACCATTTTGGGAAGAGGTGAAAAGGCAGATGCAGGGGATGTTTCAAGGGGTGGAACCAATGGAAAAGAGGGAGTGGATGTGCAGTATGTGGGACCCTAAGTCAAAGGTGTTTACTAAATCCCTGAAAGGGTGCATTATGACCCTGTTGATAGCAGCATGTTTGGCAATAGCTCAACAATGGAAACAGCAATGGTGCCCCATGGGTCAGGAGTGTCTTCAGAAAGTTTGTGGGGTGGTGGCAATGGAATGGGTTACATTTAAACTACAAGGGGATCATGAGGCTTTTAAACAGGACTGGGGTATGGTTTTGTCATACTTACAAAGCGACTACATGCTGCAATGGTGTCCCCACAAAATCAGACTTTTGGACATTTTCTGAATCCATGGAGACCTTTCATTGGACAAAAGATGTTGACACTCTGACAACAAGGGGTGGGAGAGTGTGTTGTATACTTTGATGTTGGTTGGAAAAATAATAAAAAGATTTTCCCCAAAATGTTCTGGGATATTATAATCATGCAGGTACCACACAAGACGCACTATTATTAAATCCTATCCCAGAGGAGGTCTGGACTCGCCATTATGGAGACTTATATACTAGCTCAACTCAAACGGAAAGTAACCAACACAGAAACCAAACAACGTCATGGGCTATTCCATTTATGAAAAGTGAAATGCTGATCCTAAACAACAATGCAACCAGATCAAGAGCTTCCAGGCCAGACAGCCTATTAAACCATATACTTAAAACAGCTCCTGAAAACTAGGCAGAATTTTGTTACATCCTATTCTTACAAATAATGAAGAAAGGCCAAGTTCCACATGCATGAAATCAAGCAATTTTTGTCCCGATATTCAAGAAAGGAGAGCGCACAAACTCAAATAACTATCGCCCAATTGCCCTACTTGATGTAGTGGGTAAACGTTTTGCCTCACTAATTCTAAAACGACTGAATGCATGGTGAATAGAATCAGGAACACTGGATGTCCGTCAAACTGGCTTTGTTAAGGTCTTTGGATGCAATTATATCTCTTCCTCTTGAACATCTTGAAATCGCGATCCATACCAAACAAGAAACCCTTGCTTGTGGCATTTATCGACTTCCAACAAGCTTTCGATAGTGTTGATCGAACTCGCTTATTGAACAAAATGGAAAGATGGCAATCTCCACATGACTTGCTCTCCGGAATAATAGCCTTGCATGAAGAAACCACCATCTGTGTATGTCTGAACGCAGCTGGGCTATTGACTCAAGAGATCAACACTGCAAGAGAACTGAAGCAGGGATGCCCATTGGCATCAGCCTTATTCAGCCTCTTTATTTCTGACTTGAAACACACATTGATTCCACCAACAGCAAATCCACAGAAAATAAATGGCACTCCTCTGGGCTGGATGAGCTACGCTAACGATCTTGTAATAATGGACCAAACGCTGATAGGATTACAGCAAAGCCTCAACTGCCTACAAACTTATGGTGAACAAAACGACTTGAAAAGCAACGTCAAGAAATCAGAAATTTTGATTTTACAGCACTTGTGTGGCCGGATACCAAAAAAACAGATCTACAAATGGATCGTGGCCAATGAACCGATTCAGGTATTAGGTGCAAGCAAATATCTAGGCCTCTGCTTCAATGCAAGTATGAATGCTGACCCACGAATAACAGATCTCAAATGGAAAACAAACAACCTCAGAAGACAAGGTCTATTCGTGCATAGAAAATATGGGACATTTTCTCTATTTCCGCTTATTACATTCTATAAACAGAAAGTAACCGCTACTTTGATATATGGTGATGAGTCCACATTATCGACTCTGTGGGAAATATGGGACGTGCTGGAAGGCCTGTTCTGGAAGAAAATACTGAATCTACCAAACTGTCTGCCTATAGATGCGATAAGATTTGAATTATATCTAACATCACTATACACCCGAGTTGTCTGGAACACTTTGACGTTCTTTGGAAAAACAATCATGAGCAACGGTCCCATACAATTTGACATACTGAAAAAGAAAACCACAGAAATGACAAACTGGCACCTGCAACAATGGTCAACACGATGTAAAGAGGTACTAGTTAACATCAATGTAGACAAATGGTATTTAGTTAACAACCCAGACGCAGTTAAGAGGAAACTATGGTGTCATGATTGGGACATAACAGAAAAAGGGCAGTTAAACACAATCTAAACCTTCAATTAAAAACATCTCTCAGGTTCCTAAACGTGGTGCCAAAATAACTTGCACACTTCCCAAATGTTCACCACAGAAACATGTTGTTAAGAGTCAGAGTAAACATCATTCCGACAAAAGAACTTCTTACTATTTGAAAGACACAATGCAGGCACTCAAAACAACCAATGTAGATTTGGCAATGAACATAAACAATCCTTATATCATCTAACACTCCTCTGTCGTAACCTAAAGGCAGAAAGAACCAAAGACATGGGCGACTTAACATCTAGGAATGACCATCAGTCGGATGAGGAATGGTGGATTCACTGTCATGGGGGACATGATTTTAAATACATTTTGCCTAAACCAAATTTTTACAAGAAGTACTACAAATTGACTCATACAAAGACACTAGGATTTCCCGTTGATCAGTCCTCTATTCACGGAACCCTGGACAATCGACTTATTCGGCAAGGCCTTCAGGCCGCCCCTGTAACTCAACTTGTAACTTAAACTGTAATCTAAATTTTATCAGAAGAGTACCAAGTAAAAGTTGTCCCTGAGGAGAGACAAACTTGGAAGATTCACTAGGGAGGTGGATAGATTCACGTCTGAGCATTTATGGAGCAGGATGATATCGGGCCAGGAAATCCTTCTCACATCTCACATGGTAGAAGTAATGAGGGCTCTCAATCTCTTAAATTGGTCCGCTGATAGTGAAGATGGGAGACCTCATAAATGCAAACCAGAAGCAGAAAAGTGAGAAGAATTCACGAGACTGTGACCTGATAGGATACAGCTGTTCAGAATCGTGCTACGTGTACATGTTATTCTGTATATTCTGTTTTAATTTTCTATTTTTTTCTTTATTTCTTCATTTTTTGATTTTACATAGAAAGGAATTTAATGAGGAACAATTTTGTATAGGTTTAAATGCTCCCAAGCCAAATACAAATAAAAAAATAAAAAGTTTGTAATTAACTAAATAATTTTAATAAACAAATTGAAAGAACATTGAAAAAAAGCTTTTTTTTAAAAAAAGTCACAGGAGCAGAGTGAAGGGGGTGTAAGGAAGGTATGGTAGCAAAGTAAGACAGACACAAGTGACCACACTTCAAGGGTGTTTATTAAACTTTATCAAGGGTGTGAAAAACGCCTATCTAAACCTAAATCTCAGATGGGAGCAAGCTAGGACCATCGAAATAATGATAATGCAGTCCTAGTGGTGTCTGGTCAACATAAAAGGGCCTGAGGGCCTATACTAAAAAAAAACTACTGCAAATCCATACCGCTAATTTACAAATAGTGTGGGGAAATGTTCATGAAAGAGAAAGAAGTGTTCACAAAATTATAAGTCAGGATGTTCAGGCCGTTGGCCTGCCTTCCCCACGTTTTTAGCACGCGACAAGGCGGTTCATTGGAGCGTATAGCACACTACTGGGCTTCTTCTGCACAAGGATACAAGTCCTTTTGCCAACACCAGGGCCTTCTGCGCCCAAGTCTCTTGATTCAGAGGGCTTGATGTACCAAAAACAACAAAGAAAGTTCCTTTCCAATTATTCAAGTCAGGCGATTCACTCTCCACTCCGAATAGCCCTCGGCTGGGCTCAGATCCTTCTTCTATACAATTAGACTCCCTCAGGCTTAGACCAATTTTAGTTCACAGGCATCCCTCAGTTGGGGTCACATTTGCCACGGCAATATCTTCTCGGGTGACTCTCTGTTCACCACAGATCCCCCTCTTCCAGGCTCAGATCCCCTTTTGTATAATTAGTCTCCCACAGCTGAGCTCAGGCCAATTTTAGTTTGAAAGTTAATCAAAGACTTTCGAATGTGCACAGGATTTAGCTTGACTCGCTTGCGAGAAACCTGAAGGCGTCTCACCCTCTGGTCCCCGGAGATCTGTTATCCAGGTGGCCAGGACACAGCCATCGCTATTGACTCCAGTTCCTGGGGGTGGACCAGTGGGGTATGATCACCTGGATGAGGGTTCTTCAGGGAGTGGAAGTGGGACACCGAAGTTTGAGACGCGGTACTCCCTTCTTTGTAACACCTTTTCCCCATCCTACCCTGCAGGATACTTAGAAGCTCAACCCCCCCCCCTTTTTCCAACACAAACACTTTCTTACACCGTAACAGAAAACGGATGAGCACCAGAGCCATTTACCTGACATGTCCCAACACACGGGTCAGGCAGAGTCAGGCAATTGATAATAACCACGCACACCTGATGGCCCTTTACCTTCCCCACAGGGATAAAAGGCAGAGCACGAGAGCACACTGTGCTCCAGTTACTGTCCAGCTAACTATCGCCCAATTTCCAGTACTCCTTTTCTGGGCAAACTCATGGAAAAGCTGTCCATCTCTCAGCTTAACCTTCATTCTGACTCTGTTAACTATCTCCACGACCACCAGTCTGGCTCCAGAGCTACCAGAAGCACGGAAACTGCTCTCCTGAACATTCCTGAAGATCCTCTCTCCAATCTTGACTCTAAAATGTCCTCTGTCCTCTTCCTACTCGATCTCTCTCTGCCTTCTACACGGTCAAACATACCATCCTGCTCAACCATCTCCGTTACAACCTGGGCATCACTGATCAAGCTCTGCTCTGTCTGACCTCTTTCCTCTCTGATCATCTATCTCCCTCTGTACCTGTGGTGTTCCCCAGGGGTCTTACCTCTCGCCCTGGCTTTTCAACCAATACCTGGCAACTCTCGCCCACTGCATTGCCATTTGCTGCATCAATTTCCAGTGCTATGCTGAAGACACTCAACTCATTTTCAGGCTGCCCTCGGCCACCTCCTCTCCTTCTCTCATCTTTGATTGCCTAACTGCCATTCAAGTTTGGTGTGCTGCCAACGATCTTTGTATGAATGCCAGCAAGACGGTGATCCTCCTCATCAGCACACCTTCACCCTACTTTCCCCTCACTCTCTGGACAGCCTCCCTTGGCCCTCCTCCTACCCTTACCTGCGAGGCTAAGAACCTTGGGGTCATCTTTGACTCCACACTTTCCTTCTGAGCTCACATCTGTGATGTCTCTAAAAAGTGAAACTTCCTACTGCACCTCCTCAGAGGTACTCTGCCTTTCTTCACCTTTCCCCAGAAGCTCACTGTCTCCCAAGCTCTGGTTCTCTCTAGGTTGGACTATTGTAACAGCCTCTTTCTAAATCTACCTGCCTCTACTCTCCGCCCTCTGCAACTACTAATCCAGAACAGGACTGCGAGACTTGTCCTTGGCCTCAAGCCCTGGGATTGTATCTCTTCAGCTCTGAAATCTCTCAATTGGCTCTCAGTGGACGCAAGGATTAAATTAAAAACCCTCTGAATTGTCCTGAAGGCTTTCTGGGGCCTGGGTTCAAATACCTTCAGCTATCCCTCTGCAAATACCTCCCCTCTCGAGCTCTTCGCTCCTCTACCTCTAACCCCCTCAGGGTCAGTCGTTTCTCAAAGAAACAAACTGGGGGTAGATATCTATCTTCGGCTGGGGCCTCCCTCTGGAATAGCCTCCCTGCCACTCTGAAACTTGAGGAGAACCATCTCCGGTTCCGGAAGCACCTCAAGACCTTCATCTTTGCTTCTGCCTTCGCCACCCCTCTTCCCGGCTGATCTGTTCTCTCTCGGCAACATGCACCTCACCTACCATCTGTCTTCCGGGCCCAGGTCCCTGCTCACCCTGCTACCCTCCTGCACTGCCTCCGGGCCACCCCTTGCACCGGGGTCTGTATCTGTACCCATACAGCATCCCCCCTTTTTTTCTTCTTCCTGCTCTTATCAGACATACCCTGACTGCTGCCTTAAACCCAGCACTTGCCACTTGCTAGCTGCACTACCACTGGTTTTTGCCTTTATTATTTATTTATTTATTATTATTTATCTGTTTTCTCCTTGGCTAAGCACTTTTCCCCTTCTCCCCTCCTCCCATGCACATTTCCCCTCTCCATCTCCCATGCACTTGCGCATTCTCAATGTCATTGGGCCTAGTAAGATTGTTGTTTTCTCAACTGTTCCCCTCCCTTGCCATGTCGTGCTCTGAAACACTTGTGTACAAGCGTGATATAAATACAATATCAATATCAATATCAATGAGAGCAAGTCTGGACGAACGAGGAAACAGCTAAACTGAACCTGCAGTTCAAAAGGAGGAGAAAGGCGGCGAGACCAGGAAGGACGACGAAGGGGGAATTGCCCTCGCCCTTTTCAACTCAGACCTGTGAAGCCTCCGAAAAGGGAATTACAAAACCAGGAAACATAGTTGACGTGTGGAGCAACAGATGTCAACGGTGCACGGGGGCCTCCTGCATTGATAAAACAGACGGGGAGGCATGCTCGCTACCGTGCTACAATCCTTGACTCCAACAGCAAGCCAAGCCAAGTGGGCTCAAGACAGTCGGTGAGTCGGAGGAAACTGAACTGTGTTTGAGCCCAAGGTTGCAAGTGGCAACATTAAATGAATGCAAGAACTTGAGAACAAAGAACTTGTGTGTCTGAACTTTTGAGAAAGCCCAGAGAAGGGCCAGCTGCAGATTGGTCAGGCGCCGTAGGAGTGCTTAGTCGAAGGCCTCTCGCTGGCACTCGTGTAGTGAAACTGCAGTACCAGAAGGCCCTAGAAACGGGTGGCGTGAGGTGTCAGAGTGGTCATACAAGGGTCACCTCACATCCCTTGTACACTCGAAAGTCTCTGACCCATTGCCAAGGGAATAATTAAGACAAGTAAATCCTGTATCGTGATAAAGCAAAGTGAACTTTGAGAGCGGCAGATATGAGCCCGACAGAGGGATACCTGTGAGTTGGGGTGAAGAGTAATACACCCATGAACATGGTGCGACAAGAGTGAATCCGGTCGAGGGTTGCCCGCATTAGGAAGTTGTATAAAAAGCATTAAGACTCTTGAATATTGCAAGCTGCATTTGAAAGGCCATAGTGAACCCAATGAAGGGAGGCTCAAGTTGCAAGGAGGATCTGAGCCCAATAGAGGGAGATCCAAGGGGCGAAGAGCAATCGCCCAAGATGCAAGATTACCAAAGGAGTTTTTGTTTGTTTGTTGTTTTGATCCATAAGGTCTTCCAAGGCAAGAGACTTTGTAGAAAATAGACTTGGCCCCTGAAGTTTCTGGTATCGTTGAACTGGAATTGTAAACCTCATACTGGAGAGGCCCAGCGGTGTGCTGTGCTCGGAAGTCCCGCTTTGTCCCGTTCTAAAAACGCGTGCTAGGGAGACCCAGCCATACCATCCTGACTTATCATTTTGTGAACACTTCTTTCCTTTCTGGTGAACATTATCCCACACTATCTTTATAATTTAGTGGTAAGGATTGGCAATAGGTTTTTTAGTATAGGCCCTTTATATTTTAACAAGATGCCTTATTATTATTTGATGGTCATAGCTTGCTCCCATCTTAGATTTAGGTTTAGATTAGGGGTTCACCTCACCCTATATAAAGTTCAATAAACACCCTTGAACTCTGATCACTTGTGTCTGTCTTTAATGTTGCCACCATGTTTTCCTTATATATGGTGTTAGAGGTGGGATGTGACTCAATTGAAACAAATTGGGGAACCCTACAATTTCAAAAACGCGGCTCGGTGAAGATGGCCGCCTGATTGTGTGCTCCGTCCTGTGAGGCGCCTTCCTATATTAATTTTCGCTTTGGTGCCCTGCTAAACTTTGCTCCAGCTACCCGATCCTACTGCTGGGAACCTCGGGCGTGTGCTGCCCGAATGCCGCCTCTCAGGTCAGCGATGCTGCGGAGATCCAGCGTCCCAAAACCGGGCCGGGAGCTGGCGCTGCTGCATCCCGCCTCCTTGCTCCAGGACTGTGTACACGAGGCTCTGTGGATCCGGGGCCTGCTGTGGGGGAGGGGCACTCTGTGGCATGGTGCTGCCCTATCCCCTACTCCACGCTGACATACGGTGGCCCGCTTGAAGGCACCGGCCCCCTGACTGGGACGTGGGGCCACATCTTAACCCAGAGCTGTCTGCTCCGCCACCGTCCCAGGGCGGCGTGCTGTCTCCTGGAGTCCCCGCGGGACTGAGAAGGGAGGTCCTCTGTCTGGGGGCCGGCTCGGGGGATGCCCCTGCCCCTCACAGCTTCGGTGAATGTTCTGGAGCCCCTGTTCGCCCTCCCCACCTACCCTGAAGCGGCGACTGGTTCCGACCCACGTCGCCTCCCCTTCCGAGAGTGGGAGCGGTGCCTGGGCCCTTCATCTCCCGCATCCACTGCGGCTGGTGCCACGCTCTGCGGCCCCTCTACCCTCCCAGTCGCTCTGTGCCCTGGTCCCCCGGGGCAGCCTGGTGGACACTGCCGGGGGGTCACTATCTCTACGGGCGCTGGGCCCCAGCGTCCCACGTGGCTTCTCACTACCGGGACACAGTATCAACCACTGGCTTCTTGCGGGGCCCCCTTCAGGCACTGTCCCTGCTACGTTTTGATCAAACATCAGCGCATGGACCTTACTTCGCTACGCCTGCCGTGGCTACGTCCACATCCTCCACCTGTTTTACCGGGCCCCTGGCTCTGATGAACTGCGATTGGAGGCACTCCATGTTGGTCCCTTCCACAGTGGTGTGTGCCGACTGGTTCTCCCATTTTACTTGAGTGCCCTGGGATCAGCGAATCCTCTGCATTGTCTGTGTATTCGCTGCCGGGCCCCGGGTAACCTGTTTGCCTCTCGGGACACACGTTCACTTTGCAGGAGTACTTTGGCCGCCCTGCCCTCTGACACGAGGAGTAATCCTCCCGAGTCACTCAATTACAGCGGTACCCACAGCCACTACTCTCTCCACCCTGGCTACGGTGCACTGATCCCTGGCCCTTGGCCCTCGCTCGGGATTGTCAGTGGGACCTGCACTGGTGGTCTCGCTCATTGGCTACTTTGTGACCCCCTCCTGGTCCTTGATCCTGCAGGCAACGGTGACCAGAAACCCCATAGACTGCCACAGCGCTGTATTCCACTCTGATACTATGGTCTTCTGTGTGCCTACAATAACATTGGATCCTTCTTTGTGCCCCCCCCCCGATCTGCCCCGACGCCCTCACCGCCCCCCTGGGGCCCCGGGCCCACCCTTCTCCTGGCAGCATGACCAAGGGTACTGGAAAGAAGCAAAGCTCGATCAACATGTTCACAAAGTCCTCGGTGGGGCCGGGGGGGGGGGCAACTGGTCAGGAACCATCCAATTCATCAACATCAGACCCAGCGGAGTCTCAAAAAATAATGGAATACATCCGGGAGGGGTTCACCACACTCCACATCAAGCTTGACGAAATGAACAGCACTATATCATGGCCCACATAGAAAGGACTGACGGCCGTGTTGCCGAGATCGAGACACGAGTGGGCACCGCTGAGGATAACCTGAGCTCCCTCAGAGCAGAGGTCTCTGCACTCTCTGGCCGAGTCACCGAGGTTGAGAAAAAGAACGAGGACCGCGAATCTCGCTCGAGGCGTATCAACCTCTGCATTATTGGAGTACCCGAGGATGGCATACAGGAACCCATAGAGGACTATGTTGAGCGCATGCTATTACAATTGCTGGACTCTCCAAAGCTTTCCCCTCAGTTTGCAATCGAGCGAGCCCACCGTGCCCTCATGGCAAAACTCAGACCGGGCGCACCACCAAGACCCATTATAGCTAGAGTCCTAAATTTCCGTGATCATGACGCCCTCCTTAGAGCGGCGAGAGCCAAGTGAGAACTACTTCTTGGTGCTGCCAGGATCCACCTATACCCAGACTTCTCGGTGGCGGTCCAACAGGAACGTAAAACCTTTCTGGCGGTGAAAAGGAGGCTGCGAGACCTGCAGGTCAAATACGCCATGCTGTACCCTGCCAAATTGAGAATCGAACATTCTAACCGGGTGTATTTTTGTACAATCCCAGAGGAGGCCTCCAGATTCCTCGATGAACACTTCCCTGGCTGAATCTTGTCTGCAACACATACTGTTACCATTACGTTCCTTAATTGTTTGTTTATGGTCTGGGACTTCGACTCACTATTGTAGCCCCTAGTTGTTGAATGAGTGTTGGAAGGGACCGCTCCCTACCTATGTGTCCTGGTTACCCACGACATGCATGTCCTGGTCCTTGGATTGCCCTTGAGCCCTGAGCGAGCCTCTCGGTTTCAACACTGAACGCTTCTCCAATTAGATCCCCCTCAACGGCGCTCACCTAACACTGGCATGGTGCCCTTCAAATTATTACTAATAACAGCCACTACTTGGTTGGGGTCCTCATTGCCATGGTAATGGCCTTGGCCGATTGTGTTCAGCATGTGATACTCTCTGGCCCCAGAAATGTGCAATCAACAAATTAACACGTGACCTCTCAACCTTAGGGTAGACCTCTGGGCCTGCTTCTAAGCCCTCTCTAGTCTAACTCCCCTCTCCAGCGCTCATTCACTTCTACAATGTCCCTTTAATATGTGTTGTTAAACCTGTATACTGTCATGACCTGGTTGATTGGGAGGCTGCACCTCCCAATCTTGATCAAACTGTTGTTGCTATTGTGCGACCGGGTCTCATCCACCTGGGTAGGGCTCTGCCCAGGTAGCGCCCGATACCATCACTAGGCACCATGTTCATCATTACATTGCCTTCCGGTCCGGAGCGTCGCCGCCAGGCCAGTTCACAGGCCCCCTGGGCGTAGGTGCCATTGTTTTGGATTTGGTTGTTTGGGTATGGGGTTATCATTCCTCTGTTTGGGGGAGGGATGTGGGAGGGGGTGGGCACTGTTGGGTTTTATGTTAAAAAAGGCTTGGTATTCACGGAAGAGGTGGTACAAAGGGCAGTGTGGATCCCACACTGTTGCAGGTCTAGTCACCCGATGAACCGGCCATGGGGGTTCCCACCCTATTTATCCGCAACCCCTAATAAACACCCCTATTCTGTTGACGGAGGACACCTTGACATTCATGAGCTGGAATGTGCGTGGCCTAGGAAACTATCAGAAAATAAGACAACTACAGCTTCAGGCCGAACGACACGGGGCCAAAATCCTATTCTTACAAGAAACACATGCCTGCACTGAGTTCTGTGAAAAATTCTCCAAAATGTGGGGCCCTCAAAGGTACTACACTAATTACTCCACCCAAATCCGTGGGGTTATGACTTTAATTCATAGGAGCCTAAAGTTTAATCCTATAGCTACACTAATCGACCCCCAGGGTAGATGTGTGCTACTCCATGGTACCCTACAAAATAAGGAGGTGGTCCTGTTAAATATCTATGGCCCTAATATGGACAATCCGGAGTTCTATTTACACCTCACGTCCCTCCTTGACAGTTTCCTGCTGTCACCAATCCTTTGGGGAGGTGATTTTAACACGATATTCGACGTGGACCTGGACAGATCTGGCTCCAGACCCCGCCGACTGTCCAAGGCTGCCTACATTACTCTATTATCTCTCCCCTGACTGGCCCTGGTGGACGCATGGAGGCTTCTCAACCCCAACTCCCGCTCCTACTCCTTTTACTCTTCGGTGCACAACCCCTACTCCTGAATTGACAGATGGCTAGTGGCTGACATTCTTGTAAGGAATATATCCTGCTTAACGATCCTGCCCAGAACTCTCTCTGATCATTCACCGGTGACTATTACTCTGTGCTGGGGCCTGGATTGCGACAGAACCAGACACTGGAGAATGAAACGTCACTCCCTTCTCAACCCTGTCTTCAGCTCCGAGCTGGAGATGGCAATCGCGGATTTTTTTTTTAATTCAATACCAACACAGTGTCCTCGCAGGCCACCCTCTGACAGTCCTTCAAAGCCTCTATTAGAGGTATTGCCCTGTCCAAAGAAAATGGCATTCTTAAAACAATTCGCAAAGATATTGCCGAGAGTGAGGCTACGCTGTCCGCACTGGAAGCCCAATGCTCGTTACATCAAACCCCTGAAATCTTAGCATCAATTGGTACGGAACTAGACACCTTGCGCTCTCTTGCGGACCGTGAACTGAGGTTTCTGGACAGCCCGAGCCTTGTGAGGAAATACAGCGAGGGCGAACGCCCAGGCTGCCTTCTGACCAGGCTCCTCCACTGAGAGTTTGGCGCCCCGCCCATCCCTGTAATAGAAAGACCTGATGGCACCCTGGCCACGTCACCGCAAGATATTAACTCCAAATTTCTTTCCTTCTATGAATCCCTATATGCTAATGCGGACAGCGCCCCTACACCGTAGATTGACTCCTATTTGGATAATCTCCCTCTCTCGATCCTTTCCCCTGAGACCATCGGCTCCCTCGAGAATCCATTTACCCTCGAGGAATTCTCGGACTCTATAGATTCACTCTCCTCCGGCAAATCCCCAGGCTCAGATGGCATTCCTGTTGAATTCTACAAACACTTTAGATCTCGCCTGCTCCCTCGCTTAATGGCCCTACGGGAGGAATCAGCGAGAACAGGTCAGTTCCCCCCTTCGCTCCGAGAAGCCACAATAACTGTTTTACTAAAACCTGGTAAACCCCCCACTAAATGCAGCTCCTACCGCCCACTTCCACTTATCAACGGGGATGTCAAGATCTACGCCAAACTGCTAGCCCTACGCCTTGCCTCCTACATGCCACATATTATTCACCCCGATCAAGCAGGATTTATCCCGGGACGCTCCACCTCTTTGAACTTGAGACGCCTCTTTACCATTACAAGCAGGGTTAACCCGAATGTCCACACGGTAGCAGCGACATTCGACATGCAAAAAGCTTTCGACACTTGTCTCGTGGAAATATCTCTGGCGTGTACTCAAAAAATGCAAGTTTGGTCTCTGCTTCCTCTCCTGGGTCAGACTGCTCTATTCCAACCCCGTAGCTAGAGTCCGCACAGAAGACCAATGCTCCCCCCTCTTTCAAATAGCTAGGGGCACGAGACAGGGTTGCCCCTTCTCGCCCCTAATCTTCGGCTATAGCGATGGAACCATTTGCGGACATGCTTCGACACTGTCATTCACACAGGGGGTTGCGTACTGCCGGTTCCTCGGATATAGTGTCTCTGTATGCCGATGATGCCCTTCTCTTCATCCGTTCCCCTGACATCAATATGGCCGCGATCTTGGAAGATATCGTACTCTTTGGCTGTATTTCTGGTCTCAAAATGAACTGTTCTAAATCCACCCTTTTCCCGCTCACTGCCGTCACACCCCCTCCCCTTTACACCCTGGGATTCACATGGGCTCAATCAAACTTTACCTATCTGGGCATTGTGGTGTCTCATCACACCAAACGCGTTTTCGAGGAGAACTACCAGAAATACCTCACAAACCTTACAGTAAAGTCAACGGCTGGAGCAAACTTCCGATTTCACTTGTTGGCAGGATAGGGATTCTGAAGATGGTAGTATTACCACAGCTCCTATACAGGTTCACCAATATCCCCCGGTGGCCGGGTAGTGGGTTCTTCCAGGCATTGACTCGCACCCTTAACACCTTCCTTTGGCACTCAGGCACGGTCCAGCTCAAACTCAGGACCCTAGCCACCCCAATGGAGGCTGGCGGCTTTGGGGCTCCTGATTTTCTCAAGTACTGGCTGGTCTCACAACTCCAATACACGTCATATTGGTTCAACCCATCGGACCCCCCTCCCCATGTTAGACTTGAGAAGCTATCGGTAAGCGACCGAGACGTTCGCTCCCTGATATTCACTCCCATGCCGATGGTATTAGACTCCCTTGACCCGGTGGCCTGCACGTCTCTGGCCCCATTTAAAACATGGCAACTGCTAGGCATCGGCCATCCCTTTCATGGTAACCTACCACTTTGGAACTTCCTCCCAGAGGTCCCACACATACCTGCTCTTATCGTGCTCCGGTGGGCTGAGGCCGGACATGAACTACTCCGAGACGTTTTTGACCAGGGCAATTTCTTAGAGTGGCCTGATCTCCCACCCTCTTTGAGACGGAGACCATCCGTCTGGCTTCAATACTCATCTCTCAGGAAAATCCTCAAACATAAATATCCCAGCTTTCCGGCGTTACTGCCCGATGAGCCTATAGTTACGGAGCTATCCTCTTCCACCCCTATCAGGGGCAACATCTCCAGACTCTACTCCCTGGTACAAGCCCGATCGGGCCCCCGTATTCTCCAAATTAAGACATACTTGGGAGGACGACCTTGGACTGAAAATTACTGACGAACGGTGGGCCCATATGTGCGCACGTACTCATGGGGTGTCTTTCAACTCCCGCTTCAAACTAATCCAATTCAAGATACGCCATAGGTACCACTACACTCCGAGCAGGCTGCACCATATTTCGAATGACCTCTCCCAGAGGTGCCCCAGGTGTGGTTGTGATGATGCTGGCTACATCCACATGATCTGGTCCCGCCCCCGTCTTACCCAATTCTGGGGCGCAGTATGCTCCTCTATGTCAGACATCCTTGAACATCCTATCATTCCATCCCCAATGAGATGTCTTTTCCATGACTTCACTGAACTCAGCCGAGACTCCAGGAAACTGGCTGGCCTCTGTATGCTACTCGCAGTACATTCCATCTTACTCTGTTGGCTCCGGCCTACCACACCTACCCATGCACAGTGGCTCAGGGCGGTCACTTGGGCCTCAGACACCGAAGAATCCTGGGCTGTACAACAACCTGCCCACTCAAGACCTAGGGATATCTGGTTAAAGTTTCGCTCATTCATGTCTCCTACTGACAGTGCTTCAGTTCCCGCATCTCCAGCTGTCAGGCTCCGGTTCCACCTCCCCTTGCTCCTCACCTGATTCTTAGGAGGCTTGTTCCTTGAGAGAACCTTTTGCCCTTGGAGGCTTCTTTTTCTTGTCGACAGTCTTGTCCTTAGTAGTCCGAACCTTCCGCTCGTGTAGATAAGGTCTAGCCCCTCCGGAGGCCACCTTGACAGTAGTGGGTACCTGTCTTCGGAGGCTCCCAGGGGGGCCAGCCTCCCATCCAGGGAAAAAGCCAATAGGCAGAAAAAGCCCTGTTGATCTTGATTGGAGGAGATGGTGTGATAAGTCTTTAGGAACCAAGGGTATGAGAAGGAAACACCTCTAAACAGCTGAGTTGCCAGAAGATTACACTGAAGGCGGATGGTGGGAGCTGATGAGTAGACCTGGACGAACTTATCGGGGGTAGAATCCTCTACTAAGTCAGATGACTGGGGGTTTTAAGAAAATACTATCTCTCCCGCAAGTAAGTATCAGGAGAGGAAAAGAGACTACAAGGAATAGAAGGAATAGAGAGGAATACTGCACAGCGAAAGAAGTTAAGGAAGACTAGTACACTGAAGACAATAGAAACCAGACTGAAGGCAGTATCCAGGCAGAAAGGAGGAATGGCAAGATACTGAAGTGCAGAGGATCAGTCAGTGGAGAGGTGAAAGGTAGGGCCGCGCACTGCCGGAAGACTGCAGGCAGGGAGCTGGAGACAGCGAAGTACGCCGAAGCAAAAAGGTAAGGAAGCAACTCTGCGCGCTGTCGGAACAACCGCAGACGGAGAGCAGAGAACGGCGAAGGAAGCCTAAGGCAGAGAAGGCGAGTGTGTACAGCCACGCAGATACAGAAGGGCAGAAGGAGGAAGGGGGAGAAAAGGCAAGAGATGCCGAAGCAGGTAGGAAGAATGAGTAACGCCGCGTGTAGTCAGAAGACTGCAGGCGGGGAGTTGTGAGCGGCGAAGAGTGCCGAAGAAGTAAAGTAGACAGACAGGCAAAGGAAAACGAAGTCAAAATTACGTACAAAAAGGCACTGAAAGGAACAGGAAACACAGGCTGGAAAGTAGACAGGCTAAACAAACGGCTACGAAGAGCCAGAGGAGAAAACACGAGCACTAGAGTAAACAGAGCGTTAGCGTGAATAAACACAGATACAACGCACCGGACCAAGGGGCACAGTCAGAACTTATAGAAGACTCCACCATGTTGGGTGAGGACTAGAGCGAGCAAGCAGCTCTCTAGTACTTCCAGCGCCTCCATATCTTCCACCCTTGGTTCCTGACACCAGCTCTCTCCCCCCACCATTCCTATCCCTCCCCCTGAGTTGTCTCCCTTCCAGCCCCACTCTGGCCTCGGATACACCCCTTATGTGTGTGAACCGGTTCTTGTATTCGCTCCGCACGTTTGTAATGCCTGCAATGCTCTGATTGTATATGCCTTGTATGTAACCTGCCTGTTCTTGTGTCTCCAAGCTAAATAAATAAAAGTTTTTTTTTTTTTTAAACGTAGTCATCGAGCTTCTAGTCCTTCTGTTGCCACAAAATAATCAATAAGTTTTGATATTTGTAGCAGGAGGGAAGCTGACATTCCCCACCTGGGAAAAGAGGAATGATTCCTACCGATTTGGATTTGATACACCTCTAGGGTGTGACATCAGGTTAGCCCTAAAATCTGGCCTAGCATGGATGTTCGGCATAAACGTTTTAGCAGGCGTCATCGATCCCGACTTCCGAGGGGACGTAAAGGTTCTCTTACAGAATCATAGCGAAATCCCATTTGCAGTAAATCGTGGGGATCAAATTGCTCAAGGAATTTTGGAAAAGGCATTATTCCCTCAGTTTAAAGAAAGCAAACCGGACAAAACATAAAGAGGTGCATTGGGTTTTGGAAGCTGATAAACCTTTTAACATCGAAGAGACAAAGGGAGAGGAGCCCACCATCTGTCCTGATCTAGCCTTCACCCAGCGAAATGGCCCCACTCTCACTTAAGCCTTTCTACAGGATATTCCGGAAGGGGAAGGCATAGGAAAAGGAAGCCCCTTTTTCTTCTCAAAACAGGGATTGTTGTACAGGAGGGAAACATCGACCAAAGGGTTAATAAAAACACAGTCGGTGATCCCCAGGACCCACCGAAAGGTTGTACTGGAGATCGCACATTCCCATTTTACCGGGGGTTATTTAGAGCAATCCAAAACCTAAGCACACATCAGTGGGAAGTTTTATTGGGCAGGTATCCATGCCAATATAAAGACATTTATCCAGATGTGTGAAATATGCCAAAAAACTAGCACACATGTCACATTGCCTGCCCTCCTGTATCCTTTACCAATCATCGAAGTGCCCTTTTCAAGAATTGGAATGGACATTGTTGGACCAGTAGCAAAATCCAGATTAGGAAACAAATATGTCCTTGTGATTGTTGATTATGCCACAAGATACCCAAAGCCTTCCCAATGCGAAATAATACCACACAGCAAATACTTAAACACCTCCTACCATATTTTTCCAGGGTTGGCTTTCCGAAGGAAATATTGACCGATCAGGGTTCAAACTTTATGAGCAAGTTCATGGCAGAAGTCAAAGAGCTATGCCATATTACCACCTTACGAACTTCTGTGTACCATCCCCAACTGATGGTTTGGTAGAAATATTCAACAAGACCCTAAAATTAATCCTGTGAAAATTGGTAGACAAGGACAGGGAGGACTGGGACCTAATGATCCCGTGGGCACTATTTGCAGTGAGGAAAACCCTACAAGCCTCTGCAGGATTTTCCCCTTTTGAACTACTTCATGGCAGAGAGCCCAGAGATGTCTTGGACATGCTCTGGGAAACCTGGGAAGAACGAGAAGAGGCACCCATTCCTATCTCGCAAACTGCTAGCCGAATGCAAGAACATATGACACTGGTTCGAGATCTAGTCAGCACTCAAATGAAAAAGGCCCACAGCCAACAAAGATCTGACTATGATAAACAAGTAAGCTTGAGATCATTTTCTATAGGACAAAAAGTATTGGCCTATTACCCATCTCAGAGAACAAGCTTGTCTCTAAGTGGCATTGGCCCTATGAGATAGTAGAATGAGCGGGAACCTGCACTTATAAAGTAGCCCAACCGCACAGAAAACAAAAGGTCCATTTATATCACATAAATCTCTTAAAGGAGTGGAAAGAGAACCCGTCAGCCACCCATGCCAAAGGACTATCTTGCTTGGTTCCGGAAGATATAATCAACTTTAAACTAATTCCTCCTGAGTTGTCTACTCAAAAAGAAGAAGATCTAAAAGATGTAATTACCCAAGGGAAAAGTGGTGCATTTAAAACCCTATAGACTCCCAGAAGCCCGTAAACAGATGGTGGTTGAGGAAGTAAACAAAATGCTGCAAGTTAATATTATCGAGCCCTCTTCCAGCCCATGGTCCTCCCCTATCGTGTTGATCAATGAACCTGACCATTCATGGAGGATCTGTATAGACTTCCGTCAAGTTAATGCAATATCTGACTTCAATGCCTATCCCATGCCCCGCATTGATGACCTAATTGATAAACTAGGATCAGCCACCTTTCTATCCGCCCTAGACTTAACAAAAGGGTACTGGCAGGTACCAGTATATGGGCCAGATAAAGAAAAAACTGCATTTTCAACACGCTTAGGACTGTTTCAGTTCAAAGTCCTCCCTTTTGGCTTACACAGCGCACTAGCCACTTTCCAACGCCTAATGGATAAAATCTTACGTCCCTATTCCGATTTCTGTGGAGCTTATATTGATGATATCGTCATTTACAGTAAAACCTGGGAAGACTACCTTTTCCACCTACATACTGTATGAGAGTCCTCAGACCGGGCGGCCTAACTGCTAAGCCAACTAAATGCAGATTGGCACAATCAGCCGTAAAATACTTTGCTTTTTTGTAGGGAACAGAAACATACAGCCCAACATGACAAAGTGAGAGCTGTCCTAGATACACCTACACCTAAAACTAAAAGGGATCTTAGAGCCTCTCTAGTGTTAATAGGATACTACGGTAGGTTTATCCCAAATTTTTGGGACAAAACAGCTAGGCTAACAGATAAACTCAAGAACGCTGAACCCCAGAAACTTCATTGGTCTGAAGAGGATGATATATGTTATAACACCTTAAAGCAAAGTATGTGCCAAAACCCAATTCTGAAGGTAGTAGACTTCTCCAAAGACTTTATTTTGCAGACGGATGCCTCCCTTACTGGATATGGGACAGTCCGATCTCAGGTTTGCGACCAATTAAAACATCCCATCTTGTTTACAAGTCTCAAGCTCGTCCTACGTGAAAACAATTACTCTGTGCTGGAATAAGAGGTCCTAGCCATTAAGTGTGCCATTATCCATCTTACATGTTACCTCTTAGAAAGAAAGTTTACATTAGTAACCGACCATTCTCCCCTAGTTTGGATTAGCCAACACAAAGACTCAAACCCATGTGTCATGCAATGGTTTCTGGACCTGCAACCCTACTGTTTCACCGTGGAACACAGGAAAGGTAAAGACCAGGGGAATGTAGATTTCGTATCCCGGTTCCCCTGTGAAGCAGATGCAGCTACATCGCATGGAGGAACCGTGTGTGAGAAACCTGAAGGTGTCTCACCCGCTGGTCTCTGGAGATCTGTCATCCAGGTGGCCAGGACATGGGCATCGCTATTGGATCCAGTTCCCGGGGGTGGACCAGTGGGGGAGGATCACCTGAATGAGGGGTCTTTGGGGAGTGGAAGTGGGACACTGAAGGTTGAGATGCGTTACCCCTTCCTTCTCACACCTTTTCCCCATCCTACCCTGTAGGATACTTAGAAGCTCTACCCCCACCATTTCTGACACAAACACTTTCTTACACCGTAACAGACAACAGACTAGTACAAGAACCTTTTACCTGACATGTCCCATCACACAGGTTAGGCAGAGTCAGGCAATTAACAATAACCACGCACACCTGACCACCCTTTACCTTTCCCACAAGTATAACATACAGAGCCCGAGAGCATACTTCAAGCAAGGCCGAAGGCACAAGGGGACAGTTAATCCAGACCAGCAGTTCAAGAGAAGGAGAAAAGCGGTGAGACCTGAAAGGACAACGAGGAGGCAGTTGCCCTTGCCCTTTTCAACTCAAGACCACAAAGTCTCAGATAAAGGAATTACAAACCGGGGAGTACAGCTGGCGTGTGGTGTGACAGGTGTCAACTGAGCACTGGGGCCTTTCGCATTGATAACACAGGTGGGGAGTCATGCTGGCTACCGTGGTACTGCACTTGACTCCAGCAGCAAGCCAAGCCAAGCGGACTCAAGACAGTCGGTGAGTCGGAGGAAACTGATAGGAAACTGAACTGTGTTTGAGCCCAAGGTTGCAAGTGGTAACATTAAATGAACGCAAGATCTTGAGAACAAAGAACTTATGTGTCTGAACTTTTGAGAAAGCCCAGAGAAGGGCCAACTGCAGAGTGGTCAGGCGCCGTAGGAATGCTCAGTCGAAGGACTCTCGCTGGCCCTCGTGTAGAGAAACTTCAGTAGCAGAAGGCCCTAAAAAAGGCCGGCGTGAGGTGTCAGAGTGGTCCTACAAGGGTCACCTCAAATACCTTGTACACTCGAAAGTCTCTGACCCATTGCCAAGGGAATAATTTAGACAAGTAAATCCTGTATCGTGATAAAGCAAAGTGAACTGTGAGAGCGGCAGATATGAGCCCGACAGAGGGATACCTGTGAGTTGGGGTGAAGAGTAGTACGCCCGGTGAACATGGTGCGACAAGAGTGAATCCTGTCGAGGGTTGCCCGCAGTAGGAAGTTGTAGAAAAAGCATTAAGACCCTTGAATTTTGCAAGCTGCATTTGAAAGGCCATAGTGAACCCAATGAAGGGAGGCTCAAGTTGCAAGTGTCACGGAATTCCCCCTTTCTCACCTGGGAGCGATCCTTGCAGGATTTCTTGGGCGGTGTCTTCTTTCACACGGACCTGGTCTTGTATAAGCCCGTGCAAGCCTCTTCTGACTCCAGCGTGCGTTCAGAGTTCCGGGATTCAGATACTCCGGGATCCAGGAACGAAGAAGGTGTGCACATGGCGCACGAGTCCAGGAAACAAGGAAGAAAGAAGAGGGGTATGGGAATGGAATTAGGAGGTCCAGGAACAAGGATAACAGGGTAGCGAACTACAGAGCACACGTCTAGTCGCTGCTTGCAATAGCATTGAGACGCGCGGGGCGCAGCCTATTTGTAAAATACGCTAAGTCTGACGTAAGACAGAGGAAGGCATTCCACGTTAGACGGCTATGTTGGACGCATCAAGGAGTGCAAGCCCCGTTGTAATAAGGACCATGAAGTCCAAAAGGGGCGCATTCTGTGGGTCATGACAGCATGCCTCCTCCGGGGACCCGTTCCACCGGGTTTGCCCGGGTGTATGAGATGGTATCTTCTGAACAATCCAGGGGTGTTCAGATTAGAAGTTGGTTCCCAGGTTCTTTCACTTGGAGGATATCCTTTCCATTCAACCAGGTATTGAAGCTGACCCCGTTTATACCTGGAATCGCATATTCGGGACACTTCATATTCCACTTGGTCGTCCACTACCACAGGAGGGGCTCTGCAAGATTTCTGGGAGGATCGGATGTAGGGTTTTAATAAAGAAGTGTGAAAAACTGGGTGAATTTTCTTCCAGGAGTCGGGTAGCTTGAGCCGGTATGAGACTGGATTTATGATTTCCTTGATGGAAAATGGACCATAGTACCGGGGGGCCAATTTGTTTGGTCGTAAATGTCAGGGTAGTAGCTTCGAGGACAACCAGACTTGATCACCAACTGCATAAGAAGGCCCTGGTCTTCTTTTAGAATCTGCATATCGCTTAGTATGTATTCTGGCCTTCTCTAAGTGTTATTTGGCTTCCTTGTGTACATTGATGAGTGTTTCCATCCAGGAGTCAATGGTAGGAACTGGTGTGGGATGTGGAAGAACAGAGGGTAACACTGATGGAATCCTTGACTGCAATAAAAGGGGCTGGTCTTAATCGCTGAGTGATCAGAATTGTTGTATGCGAACTCAGCCACAGGTGTTAGGAGCGACCAGTCATCCTGAACCTTGGTGGCGAAACAACGAAGGTATTGATCCAGTGTCTGGTTTACACGTTCTGTAGCTCTGTTGGTTTGTGGATGATAACCTGATGAGAGAGCACGTTGGATTCCTAGAATGCGACAGATATGTTTCCAGAATTGTGAGACTTATTGAGGTCCTCGGTCTGATATGATCTTGGAAGGGAGTCCATGAAGGCGGAAAATGTGTTCCAGGAAGATTCCAGCGAGTTCTGGTGAGGATGGTAGTTTATACAGGGGTGTAAAATGAGCCATATGAGTGAACAAGTCAATGGTAACCATGATAGCCGTGTATTCCCTGGAAGGGGGCCATTCCACGATGAAGTCTGTAGCAATGAATTCCCATGGTCTTGTTGGTAGTGTAGGTTGCAGTAGGAGACCTGCCGGTCTCTTGTTATCGTGTTTGTTCTGACTACAAATAGAAAAGGCTCGGATGTACAGTTGTACAGTTGAAGTTGTCAGTCTTCATTCTAGGCCACCAATATTGTCTTTGTATAAGACGGAGGGTGTTAGTGATGCCACGATGTCCGGAGTGAAGGGTATTGTGGCAGAGGTTTATTATCCTTTGTTGCAATTTCTGTGTGGGGATAACTAGAGCATTAGCCTTGAACAAATATCCATCCCTGGTTCTCAGATTCCATTGATTCTTCCTTGAAATATCCTTCCAGAGCTCATCATAGGATTGGGTTTGCATCCGAATTTCTTCCAGGAGATTGACTGCTTGAGCTACAAAAATCGTATGGGGAAACATCTTGGGAAAGGTCTGATCTTCAATAGTTTCGTAGTCAGGATGTCGAGATAAGGCGTCAGCAATTATGTTTTGTGATCCAGGGACATGACTGATGTGGAACTGGTACTGGGCAAAGAAGAAGGCCCAACGGGCCTGACGACTGTTCCTACACTCCAAGGATTGTAGAACTTGAAGATTCCAATGGTCCGTGCGGACCTGGACTGGATGTCTCGCTCCCAGGAGTAGGTGTCGCCATTCGGTGAAGGCTTTGCGGATGGCTAACAGTTCCTTTTCCAGGACGGAATAATGTGTCTCACTGGGAGTCAGGGTTCGTGAAAGGTAAGCAATGGGGTGTTCCATCTTGTCCTCGAATTCTTGCTTCAAAACTGCTCCTATGGCGTAGTTAGAGGCATCCGTCTCCACTAGGAATGGCCGATTAATGTCGGGTTGGGCTAGGATGGGGGCTTGAGTAAACTCTGTCTTTAAACATTGGAATGCCTTGTCTTGAGGTGTAGACCAGAGAAAGGGAGTGTCTTTCTTCAAGAGTGCAATGATCGGCTGAACAATCTCAGAAAAGGTGGGTATGAACTTCCAGTAGAAATCGGCACGCCCCAGGAAGGATTGAACTTGTTTCACGGAAGTGGGAACCGGCCAAGATAGAATGGCCTTTACCTTCGAATGATCCATACCAATTCCTTCTGGACTAAGGACAAATCCTAGGTAATGAACAGAGGTGACGTGAAACAGGCATTTCTCGGGTTTGGCTAGGAGTCTATGTTCACATAGTCATTGTAATACTGCTTTTACATGCTCCTCATGCTTTAGAGGGTCCTTGGAGTAGATCAGGATATCGTCCAGGTAGACGACGACGAAGAGGAACAGCATATCAGAGAACACCCTATCCATGAAACGTTGAAAGACGGCAGGGGCATTAGCAAGTCCAAAGGGCATGACCAGATATTCGAAGTGTCCAAAGGGTATTCTAAAAGCTGTTTTCCATTCGTCTCCTTCCCTGATACGAATCAGATGATAGGTACCCCTGAGATCCAGTTTCGTGAAGATTACAGCTCCTCTCACTGCTTCCAGGATATCCGAGATCAAGGTTAAGGGGTAGCGGTCCTTGAGGGTGCATTGATTTAATCCACGATAATCGAGGCAAGGTCTAAGTTCCTTGGTGTCCTTTATGTGAACAAAGAACAACAAGGCTCCAGCTGGGGATTTCAATGGTCTTATGGTGCCATTTTCAAGGTTGGTATCCAAGTATTCTCGTAGGGCTCTTTTTTCAGGTTCGGATAGGATGAACATCCTCCTGAAGGGAATCACTGCTGAAGGTTCTGTGTCTATGGCACAGTCTTCAGGTCTGTGAGGGGGTAGAGCCTGGACTATGGCAGTTGAAAAGACATCAGCATAATTCTGATAGGCCTTTGGAACTTGTACGATATTGGAAACCATGAGTGGTACTTGCTGATCTATTGATGGTTCCTTGGAAGGTGTCAAGGAGGATTCCAGGAATAGACAGTGAGACATACAAAACTCAGATCCGAGAAATAAGGATCCTGCTGCCCAGTTGATATAAGGATTATGTTTCTGTAACCAGGGCATACCCAGGACCATGGGGTAATGAGCAGACTTAATGATGTCAAATCTGATCAGCTCTTGGTGATGGTTTATTGAAAGCTGTATCTCTTTAGTCTGCAAGCTAATGGGTCCTGAAGTGAGGGGTCTTCCATCAATCGCTTCCACCAGTTGCATGGTACTTCGAGTCTCATATGGAATGTGGTGACTAAAAACCCAATCTTGATCAATGAATACTCCCATTGCTCCGCAGTCAACCAAGGCCAAAACGGAGTAGGTCTGATTCTTGGATGGCGATATGAGGGCATGTAAAATCACTAGGCTGTTTTGTCCAGGAGAGTTCAAGGAAGGAATAGACGTGGAGCAAACATCTCTCTCCCGAAGCCTTGCTCCATCTAGGATCGGGAGCTGGTGTTTCCCAAACGCCAAGGAGGGGCTAGAGGACATTCTCTAACCAGGTGTTTATCCGAGGCACAGTACATGCATAACCCTGTATGAATCCTTCTCATCCTCTCTTGCGGGGATATGGGTCCACGGAAGGCTCCTATCTGCATAGGTTCAGGTTCAGTAGCTGACCCTGGATTATTGTCAGTTTTGGAGGTAGCCTCGAAGGATACCTTCGGGGGGGGGTTACTTTGGATTTCTTCTTCTCTGCCTTTCTTTCCTGGATACGAAAATCTATTTGCATGGCAAGGTCCATAAGAGCCTGGAATGAGCTTGGGAGAGCCACTCTGGCCAACTCATCTTTGATCTCCTCATTCAGTCCCCTTCTGAGCAGAGTGAAACTTGCTTCAGGAGACCAGTCAGCTTCCTTAGCCAATTGCTTGAATCGGGTTACATACATAAGCACATCCTGGGATCCCTGTTGAAAGTCTAGGAGGCCTCCTGGGCACTATAGACCTGCTCTGGACGGTCAAACATGGTTTTAAGGGCTTGTATGAAACCGTCGTAATCATCCAGTAGGGCATCACCAGAATTGACTAAGGGCGTAGCCCAGGTTAGAGCATTTCCGGAAAGGTGTGAAATTATGAAGCCCACCTTAGCCCTGGGAGTTGAAAAGTAGTAGGGCTTAAAAGTAAAGTGAACCAAACAAGAATCAAGGAATCCACAAAGGGTTTTTGCCGAGCCATCGTATTTGTCAACAGTGCCGCCCAGCAATACACTTTCCTTTGTTGCAGAATCACGGGATAGAACTAATTGTTTGAGAGCAGCGTTTTCCGCTTTTAAATTTTGTACCTCAGTTGTTAGTTCTTGCATGCCACGCATGAGATCCTGAAAAGCTGCTTCCATGTTTACTTCGAGTTCGGTCGTTTGGCGTCTCAAACTGTCACGGAATTCCCCCTTTCTCACCTGGGAGCGACCCTTGCAGGATTTCTTGGGCGGTGTCTTCTTTCGCACGGACCTGGTCTTGTATAAGCCCGCGCAAGCCTCTTCTGACTCCAGCGTGCGTTCAGAGTTCCAGGATTCAATTATTCCGGGATCCAGGAACAAAGAAGGTGCGCACACGGCGGACGAGTCCAGGAAACAAGGAAGAAGGAAGGGGGGTATGGGAATGGAATTAGGAGGTCCAGAAACAAGGATAACAGGGTAGTGAACTACGGAGCACACGTCTAGTCGCTGCTTGCAATAGCATTAAGACGCGCAGGGCCGTGGAGGCGCAGCCTATTTGTAAAATACGCTATGTCTGACGTAAGACAGAGGAAGGCGTTCCACGTTAGTCGGCCATGTTGGAAGTATCAAGGAGTGCAAGCCCCGTTGTGATAAGGACCATGAAGTCCAAAAGGGGCGCATTCTGTGGGTCATGACAGCAAGGAGGATCTGAGCCCAGTAGAGGAAGATCCAAGGGGCGAAGAGCAATCGCCCAAGGTGCAAGATTACCGAAGGAGTTTTTGTTTGTTTGTCGTTTTGATCCATCAGGTCTTCCAAGGCAAGAGACTTCGTAGAAAATAGACTTGGCCCCTGAAGGTTCTGGTATCGTTGAACTGGAATTGTAAACCTCATACTGGAGAGGCCCAGGGGTGGGCTGTGCTCAGAAGTCCCGCTTTGTCCCGTTCGGAGACCCAGCCATACCATCCTGACTCATCATTTTGTAAACACTTCTTTCCTTTCTGGTGAACATTATCCCACACTATTTTTATAATTTAGTGGTAAGGATTGGCAATAGGTTTTTTAGTATAGGCCCTTTATATTTTAACAAGATGCCTTATTATTATTTGATGGTCATAGCTTGCTCCCATCTTAGATTTAGGTTTAGATTAGGGGTTCACCTCACCCTATATAAAGTTCAACACCCTTGAACTCTGATCACTTGTGTCTGTCTTTACTGTTGCCACCATGTGTCCCTTATTTATGTTGTTAGGGGTGGGATGTGACTCAATTGAAACAAATTGCAGAACCCTACAATTTCAAAAACGTAGTCATCGAGCTTCTAGTCCTTCTGTTGCCACAAAATAATCAATAGGTTTTGATATTTGTAGCAGTAGGGAAGCTGGCATTCCCCCCCTGGGAAAAGCGGAATGATTCCTACCGATTTGGATTTGATACCCGTCTAGGGTGTTACATCAGGTTAGCCCCAAAATCTGGCTTAGCATGGAATTCGGCATAGACATTTTAGCAGGCGTCATCGATCCCGACTTCCGAGGGGACATTAAGGTTCTCTTACAGAATCATAGTGAAATCCCATTTGCAGTAAATCGTGGGGATCAAATTGCTCAAGGAATTTTGGAAAAGGCATTATTCCCTCAGTTTAAAGAAAGCAAACCCAACAAAACATAAAGAGGTGCATTGGGTTTTGGAAGCTGATAAACCTTTTAACATCGAAGAGACAAAGGGAGAGGAGCCCACCATCTATCCTGATCTAGCCTTCGCCCAGGGAAACGGCCCCACTCTCACTGAAGCCTTTCTACAGGATATTCCGGGTGGGGAAGGCATAGGAAAAGGAAGCCCCTTTTTCTTCTCAAACAGAAGGGAAACATCGACCAAAGGGTTAATAAAAACACAGTTGGTGATCCCCAGGATCCACCGAAAGGTTGTACTGGAGATCGCACATACCCATTTTACTCGGGGTTATCTAGGGCAATATGTCAAAAAACTAGCACACATGTCCCATTGCTTGCCCTCCTGTATCCTTTACCAATCATGGAAGTGCCCTTTTCAAGAATTGGAATGGACATTGTTGGACCAGTAGAAACATCCAGATTAGGCAACAAATATGTCCTTGTGATGGTTGATTATGCCACGAGATACCCGAATCCTTCCCAATGTGAAATAATACCACACAGTAAATACTTAAACACCTCCTACAATATTTTTCTAGGGTTGGCTTTCTGAAGGAAATATTGACCGATCAGGGTTCAAACTTTATGAGCAAGTTCATGGCAGAAGTCAAAGAGCTACTCTATTTTACCACCTTACGAACTTCTATGTACCATCCCCCAACCAATGGTGCTAAGGAGTTCCCCCCCTTCTGACCTGGGTCCGGTGTTTGCCGGTGTCTTTGATCGCTGCCTTCTTGCGAACGCTCCTGGTCTTGAACAGCGCTGCTCGAGTCTCGTCTGGTTCCAGGTTGCGTTTAGTTCCGGGAGCGCGGAGTCCAGGAATCCGGGAGTCTGGGAAAGGCTAGAAATGCTCGGAACCAGGAAGTGGGAAAGGGTCAGGAGCGGGTAATAGCACTGGGACAAAGGAAACAATACCGCGAGCTACAAACACACGTCTGGGCTACTCTGCAATAGCATTGAGATGCGCGGAGCCGCGGAAGGCGTGGTCTATAAATAGATCACGCCGCATTCAGCGCATGGAGCGAGCAAGGGCTTCAGCTCTGGACGGCCATGTTGGAAGTAGTACGGAATGTAAGCCCCGTTGAGACAAGGACCCGGAGGTCCAAAAGGGGCGTGATCTGAAGTTCATGACAGCATGCCTTCTCCGAAGGCCTTTCCCTCCAGGTTTGCCCGGGTGTATTAGGTGAAATCTTCTGAGCAACCGAGGAGCCTTGATATTTGAAACAGGTTCCCAGGTCCTTTCGCTAGGAGGATATCCTTTCCACTCCACTAGGTATTGAAGATGGCCCCGCTTATACCTGGAGTCACAAATCCGGGACACCTCATATTCCAGTTGGTTGTCAACCAGTAGAGGAGGGGCTCTACTGGATTTTCGAGAGGATTGGATGTAGGGCTTCAATAGGGATGTGTGAAAAACTGGATGAATTCTTTCCCAGGAGTCAGGTAGCTTGATTCGATATGAGACAGGATTGATAATCTCCTTGATGGGCAATGGACTAAAGTAGCGGGGAGCCAGCTTGTTTGGTGGCAAGTGTCGGGGGAGTAATTTTGATGACAACCACACTCGGTCACCGACCATATAGGAAGGACCTGGTCTTCTCTTGGAATCCAAATCCCTCTTGGTCTGTAATCTGGCTTTCTCTAAGTGTTCTTTAGCCTCCCGGTGAATGTTGATAAGAGTTTCGATCCAGGAGTCAACAGTAGGTACTGGTGTAGGGTAAGGAAGAACCGAGGGTAAGACCAATGGATGGAACCCCTGGCTACAATAAAAGGGGCTCGTCTGTAGAGCTGAGTGTTCAGAGTTGTTGTTAGCGAATTCCGCAACGGGTAGCAGGAGAGACCAGTCATCGTGGACCTTGGTGGCGAAACATCGGAGATATTGTTCCAGGGTCTGATTTGCACATTCTGGGGCTCTGTTAGTTTGGGGGTGATATCCTGAAGAGAGGGCACGTTCGATTCCTAGTACCCGACAAGTGTTTCCAGAATTGTGAAATGTATTGGGGACCCCGGTCAGATATGATCTTGGAAGGAAGCCCATGTAGTCGGAATATGTGTTCCAGAAATATTCCAGCTAGCTCTGAAGAAGAGGGTAGTTTCATCAGTGGCGTAAAATGGGCCATATGGGTAAACAAATCTATGGTGACCATGATGGTAGTATATCCTCGGGAAGGTGGTAACTCCACTATGAAGTCTGTAGTGATGATTTCCCTGTTATCATGTTTATTTTGGGCACAGGTTATACAAGCCTGGATGTATTGCTGCACGTCAGACTTCATTTTAGGCCACCAGAATTGTCTCTGTATAAGACGGAGGGTATTGGTGATACCTCCGTGCCCAGAATGGAGTGTGTCACGACAAAGGTTTATTATTTTTTGCTGTAACTTCTGTGTAGGAATGAGTAGTGCATTGTCCTTGAATAAGTAGCCTTCCTTGGTTCTTAATTTCCAGTGATTTTGTGTTGAAATGTCCTTCCATATTTCCGAGGATTGAGTTTGCGACCGGACTTCTTCCAGGAGATCAACTGCTTGGGCTACGAAGATCGTGGGAGAGAACATTTTAGGAAATGCCTTATCTTCAGTGGTCACGTAGTCAGGACGGCGAGACAAGGCGTCAGCGATCAGGTTCTGTGATCCAGGGACATGGTTAATGTGGAACTAATACTGGGCAAGAAAGTAGGCCCAACGTGCCCGACGACTGTTCCTGCACTCCAGTAACTGTAGAGTCTGAAGGTTTCGATGATCAGTACGGACTTGGACAGGATGTCTGGCTCCCAGAAGTAGGTGTCGCCATTCAGTGAAGGCTTGGCGAATGGCTAAGAGTTCCTTTTCCAGGACGGAGTAGTGTGTTTCACTAGGAGTTAAGGTTCTTGAAAGATAAGCAACGGGGTGTTCCAAATCGTCCTCCATTTTCTGCTTCAACACTGCTCCTATAGCGTAATTAGAGGCATCCGTTTCCACTAAAAAGGGTCGACTTGTATCGGGTTGAGCCAAAATGGGAGCTTGTGTGAACTCGGTCTTCAAACGCTGGAATGCAGTTTCTTGTAATGTTGACCAGACAAATGGGGAGCTTCTTTAGTGGCTTCTTTAGCAGAGCCACTATGGGATGTACAATCTCGGAAAAGGTGGCTATGAACTTTCGGTAGAAATTGGCTAGTCCTAGGAAGGATTGGATTTGTTTCACGGACGTGGGAGTAGGCCAGGCGAGAATGGCCTTTACTTTTGAAGAGTTCACGCCAATCCCCTCTGGACTAAGGATAAATCCCAGATAGTGCACAGAGGTAACGTGAAACAAACATTTTTCAGGCTTGGCTAAGAGGTGATGTTCCCGGAGTCTTTGTAGAACTGCCTTAACATGTCCTTTATGCTTCAGAGGGTCCTTGGAAAAAATCAATATGTCGTCCAGATAGACAATGACGAAGAGAAACAACATTTCAGAGAACACCCTATCCATAAAATGTTGGAATACTGCTGGGGCATTGGCTAGTCCAAAGGGCATGACCAGGTACTCGTAATGGCCTAAGGGTGTTCTAAAGGCGGTCTTCCACTCGTCTCCTTCCCGGATACGGATCAAATGGTAGGCACCCCTGAGATCCAATTTGGTGAATATTACGGCTCCTCTCACAGCTTCCAGGATATCCGAGATCAGGGGCAGTGGGTACCGATCCTTGAGGGTGCATTGATTTAAGCCTCTATAGTCGAAGCAAGGTCTGAGTTCCTTGGTATCCTTCTTGGGAATGAAGAACAACGAAGCACCCGCTGGAGATTTCGAGGGTCTTATGGTGCCGTTTTCAAGATTAGTGTCTAGGTATTCCCGAAGGGCCTTTTTCTCGGGTTCGGAAAGAATGAACATTCTGCCGAAGGGAATTACAGCTGAGGGATCCGTATCTATGGCACAGTCTTCAGGCCTGTGAGGGGGTAAGGCTTGGACTATGGCAGTAGAAAATACATCAGAATATCCCCGATAGGCCTCTGGAACTTGTATGATATTGGAAACCATGAGTGGTGTTTCTCGGTCTCTTGGTGGTTCTTTAGAAGTTACCGAGGAGGGGTCCAGGGATAGACAGTGGGACATACAGAACTCTGAGCCCAGGAATAATGATCCTGCTGTCCAATTGATATACGGATTGTGCTTTTGTAACCAGGGCATTCCCAAAACCATGGGGTAATGGGCTGACTTAATGATGTTGAATGTAATCCGCTCTTGATGATGGTTTATGGAAAGTTGGATCTCTTTAGTCTGCAGGTTTATGGGTCCTGAAGAGAGGGGTCTTCCGCCAATTGCTTCCACCGGCTGCATGGTGTTTCGTGTCTCGTACGGAATATGATGACTAACAACCCAGTCTTGATCAATGAAAATTCCCATAGCCCTGCAGTCCACCAAGGCCAGAATGGGATAGGTCTTGTCTTTGGAGGGCGACAGGAAGGCCTGTAGTATCACCAAACTGTTTTTTCCAGGAGAGTTCAAGGATGGAATTGATGTGGAGCAAACATCTCTCTCCCATTTCTGCGCAGCTCCCATTTCTGCGCAGCATTTTGACGGCCGACATCCCATCCAGACAGAGACCAGAACTAGACTACAGAACTTTGAACCTAGAAGGCCCACTGCAAGCAAAGGTATTCTCAGCAGGCCTTCAGAATCCAGCAAACCTAACCAAACTATTCAACAGCCGGGCGAGCTGTTTGAATTCTTTGCCAAGAACTTGTGCCGGAACCGCAGACCAGACCCAGACCGCTGTGAGCATAACCAGAGATCCGGATCACTGTGAGCAGAACCGGTGCCTGATTGACCCGCCGAGCAGAGAGAACCGCTGCTGGACGTGTTGACCAGATCCGTGACGAGGCCCATTCATTTCAAAATTAGGAGTGAGTATCCGCCCGAACTGGTTTAACTTTCATTTTAAAGCTGTGATTCTAGGCTTTCCAACGGACCTAGAACCGACTTGCTAATCCCTATACTTTTTCCACAATCGCGATTTACGCACTCGCGAAATTTACCGCGATTTGCGATTTTGGCTCAATTTCTCCACTTGTCAAAATAGCAGCTCCATTCTTTCCTTTGTTAAAATCCGTTTGCAACCTGGTAATAACTCATAGAGCATTGCTAAAGTGAGCCTGAACTAATACCAACAAGCATCTCTCACTCACCCTGAATCTCTAGAGGGAATTCAAATCAGTTAGCACATTTTTCCATCCGTTGCCATCACATTTAAAAGCATTTTGGGCCTGTGTCAAACTTCTTCCTGTTTCCTCTAAGCTTGCTGGGGGCGAACTGAATTTCGTATTGTATTTGATTGCATTCCTGAGAACTATGTGCTCCTCTTTCCATCTCCTTCCATTTCTTACATTACATAGCGGGGGGGTGAATTGCCAGAGAAAAAGTGATTATCTTATCTGGTGCTAAAATCATTTCAGGTATTTCTGTACTGCATTTTATTCCTCATTGCTTTTCCCTTGAAACCATAAAAGTATTTTGCTACCTTATCCATCCTATACTAACTCCTCATTGATTGTAAAGAACTGTGCTACTGTAGGATTACCTATTGCTGATTACTGCTCATATTCACAAGTGTACTATCCATCATCAATTTATTTATAGAAGTGTGATATATATATATATATATATATATTGTTTAATTTTCCAAATAAACCTTTTAATTTGCAAAACAAACCTACTTCTTGGCTCAGTGGGGTCAGGGGGACTCTAAGAGAGGGGTTTTATATATGGGTTGTCATCCAGAGTACATGAGCTGGACCTAAAAATATATCAATAAGGGTTTCCCTCAGCTTCCCAGACTAGGCATTGACTTAGCTGTAGTGTTGAAGTGAAGCCGCTTAACAAAGTGGGGGCTCGGAGCCGGGATATTCTGGGTTAGATTTAGCACTTGTGCAGCTTAATACAGTGTGCTAACTGACGGGATACATACATCCGGTCGGATCACCACGCTGTGTTACGCTGTAAAGCACTCCTCAAAGGAACGCTCTAAGGAAACGGTCTGTTTTGCAAAAATAAAATACAAACTTCTGTAAGTCAGGAAGGAACTCAAATTCCAGAATGACGACACTGGTAGACATCAAAATAGCCAGAGAGCACTTCTTACATAAGCTATTTGTGAGAGGTGAGTGGACTCATCAGGACCAAACGGTCTGGTTGCAGGCAAACGCGCAACAGGTCACTGAAACAGGGTCAGATATATGGAGAGATCAGGGTCCCCTACATGTGGCCCTGAGTGAACTATATATGGCCCCTAAAGCCAAAGATGAACATAATAAGATTGCCAGGATAGCGGCATATTTGTACCTATATATGGGAGCCATGCAGGACAAATGTGCTGAAGGCCAAGATCTGGCAAATAAGCAGCAGATGGCGTTAGAGAAGGCCCAATCTGATCTGGACTCTTCTGAGCAGAGGCTGCTCAGGAGCCAGGAGTCAGAAAAGGACAGCAGACAGTACATCACTAAAATAAAGGAGGATATGGGTGTGCTGCAACAGGAAAAGGCTGACCAGGATACCAGATTTCTGGCCTTGCAGAAGGAGTACCAAGAAGGTTTGGACTCCCTACTGCAGAGCCAGAAAAAGCTGGAGCAACAGTTAGACTTCAATAGGGCATGTGCTGAGCAAGTAGTCACCCTGCAAAGCCACCTAGATAGGGAGAAGGCAGAGAGCAATAAACTGATTTTGAAAGACCTGGATACCCAGGCAGAGTTTGACCAGGAGCGCCAGAAAGCTGGTGCCTTCCAAAGGCAAAGGGACGACCTGGCGGCACAGATGCAGGCTCTTAGTCAGGAAAGGGATACCGTAGGCCAGGAAGTCTGCCACTTAAAAAGGAAAATGGAAGAAAATCACCTGGCCCTCCAGGGACTGGGTGACCTCCAAAAAGAACACCAGAACTTGTTAGAGCACACCAGGAGGGTGGAGGATGCTCTGGCAAGAAAGGAGCAGGCCAATAGGGACACAGCTCAGGAGGTAACCCTCCTGCAGCAAAGACTGGCCCAGTACTCCAGGACCAATCGGGAGGCACAGAGAGAGAATGAGGCTCTCTGCCAGCACAATGATAGGCTCCAGCAACAGGTAGCGATGCAGGAGAGACTGATAGAGTCTAGTAAGGCCTTAACTGAGGAACTGAAAGCGCAGGCTCTTGCATTGCAACAGGGAACAGGGGCGGATAGAGATGAGGTTCGCTGGGAAAGAGAAACTCCTGAGCATAACCTCAGGAGCCCTAGTACCAGAGGCCTTCATCTCTCCCAGTCCCTGGACTCTACCACCCCCATGTCCCCTCGCGCACATGAGCCCAGGGCCACGGGGATGGCAGATTACTATCCAGTTAGAAGTATGGGGCTCATAGGCCAGTACCTCCCAGGAATGGATGGGCAGGCATCCGGGTATGGGCACCCAAGCACAGTGCAATTTAGTGAGGAACCCCAGGAGAGTAGGCCCATTAAGGGCATCCTGAAAACCTCTGCCCAGTTAGGTCAGTGGTGGAGGGGTACCCATCAAATCCTGGCAGCAAGGAGGGATCTGAAGACTCCTCTGAGCACAACAGGACACAGGAGACCAGGTCCCCACATTCTGCCAGCCATTCCCAGGCTCGCAGAATCCGGGAAAACCTGGAAGATCAGACGGGCACCTCTGGGAGCAGTGCTTCTGAGTCAGAGGATGAATGGACCAGGGTTACCCGAACCAAAAAGGCCAATAAGGCAAAAAAGGGCCTTGCTTAAGGACCCATTGAAACAAATAAAGGCAATAAGGAGTGTCATCACGCCTTATCATAAGAACGCCAAGTATTCTGTTTGGTAACATTTGGAGCTCTATGAGCAAATGATGGAGACTTTCCATTTGAAGGACAGCAGTAGCTGCATTCAATATGTAAAGTGGACCTTCTCACCAGAATACTCCAGTTTCTTTGCGGGGCTGGAGGACCAAAACCATTCAAGATGGTCCACCTACAGGGCGGCCATCTTGAAACATTTTTCTGTTCACAGAAATCCCCAAGAGGCTCGCAAGGCAGCCTACAATTTACAATGTGGGGAGTATCAGGCCCCACAAGAATTTGTGCAAGAATTAAAGCGTGCCTTTGCGCAGACCACCAGAAGGGTGCGCACGGACAGCAGAGAATTTGTCAATACTTTTTTCCATGCCTTGCCCAAATACATCATGACCCAGCTAGTGAGAGATTTTCACGAGAAGAGGTCACTAGACTGGGTCATTGAACAGGCATACCCGGACCTATGAGGTGCAGAAGCCCATAGAATATAAAAGTAATGCGCAGAAAACCCCCAAAACCAACAGCACCCCTGCTGCTGCTAAGGTGGCGGAGGTAAAGGTTGCCCCGTTTTAGATTTGGAGATGTGAGGGCCTAAAAACCTGCCTGCGCCAAATAATTCACAGCCCAGAAGGCCCTTGGGCCAGTCACAGACAGGGAGTCAAGGAGGTAGTCCCACAAATGGGGTCCCCCGCTCCCCTGATTATGTAAGTCCCTGCTACAAGGGAAACCGACCCATCCTGGATTATGTGTGGACTCCTCCAGCCCAAGGGGGGGGATCCAGCCAAGCACCTGACCCAGGGAACTTCCCTCCTAACTTCCCCCACGAGGGCAGAAATTCACCAAATCCTGGGCAGAACTTTTTTCCCAGGTATCCACCCAATGTCCAACCCCAAAACCATCCATCCTTCTTTCCCCAATTCCCTGAGCCCAGACCACCTAATCCAGGAGAGGGGAGGCCAAGGGTGGAGGGGTACCCAAATCTTCCCAATCTGGGGTATTACCAGAGAAGGGATAGTTACCCTTCCCGGGATCAGCCCAGGGGAGAAAATAGAGCCCCGTATCAGCCTGAGCGGGTTTCACAACTTGAGCGCCAGGTCCAAAATATGGCACGAGATCTGGGTCACATACTGAGGGCTCAACAGAACCCTCAGATGAGCATGCCACCGCAGAATACCCCAAACTCTGGACCTGGTGCTCCAAAACAATGACGGGGGCAGCACCCCGATAACCCACCAGTTCCCAGGGAGGGGGCACAAGGGAAAGGGGGGTGTAAAGCCATGGAGGAAGCTTCCTTCCCAACTTGTAAACAGCCCCTGGAAAACCAGGAACCGGAAACAAAATCTCCTGCCCCTGAAAGTCTGCCACCGAAGGAGCAGAGGGGGGGTAGGAGAAACAAAGGACCCAAACAGACCCACTTTGTGGAGGAGGTACAGGTCTTCCAATTTGAGGGAGAGGGATCCCAAGAGGATCCTGGGGAAAGGATCTTCTCCTTCAGAGATGGGGGAACTCCTCCCAAGTAAAAATGGGTCCCGAGGGATGCCAATTCAGACTGGAGAGATGTGGAGACTGAGCTACCGCCACCCATCATCTCACCCCAGAACCGAACATACCAAAACCCCATGGGTCAAACCCATCCTGATGACTGCCTCCAAAAAGGGGGGGGGGCGGCCCAGAACCGGAACCAGGGGAACCCACAATGGCTCTGATCTCCAGTTGCCAACTTTTTCTTTCAGATTCCCAAGACTCTTCACAGAATTCTGCCCAAATCTCTTTGCTTGCAATGTCCAAAACCAGAAAATGGGCCCACCAGTTGTCCAAAAATGTGCATTATCTGTGCCCCCTTGAGGAGAAGGAGGGAAGATACTATGCCCCGGTACAAGTACAGGGGCAGGGTACAATTTTGGCACTGGTGGACACTGGATCCCAAGCTACCCTTCTGTCCAAAAGGGCCTTTGATGAACTAAATGCAGGAAGGGGGGAGAATTACCGTATTCCTCTCACCTCTCTTCCTGGACAACTGCAGAACTTTGACGGGAAGGAAATTCCTGTCGAGGGGACTGCAGATTTGGACATCAAAATTGGGCGACACAAGGTGAAACACCCGGTCATAGTAGTGACTCCAGAGGGCACCTCTTGTTTACTAGGGAATGACCTCCTGAGAAGGTTGTCACCCCTAATAGACTGCGTAAACAAAGTCCTCTGGACCCAGACTAGCCGACCAATAAAATTAAAACAGAGTGTCAACCATGTTAGTTGAAACGGCACCTGCCACATGGTTGAACAAAAATCTGACCAAGTAGAATTTCACTTCCATAACAACCGAATTCCAGACGTGACAGTAATAGCAGTAGGACAACAGACTGGTGATGGGGGGTCCTCTCTATTTCTGAAAATCAACCTTACTTCCAGTTTAAGGTGGTATTCCACACTGGAAAGAAACACTCTGAAATTCTTTACCAATCCACAATCAGACACTCCCACTCCTATAGTCCAGAAAGAGGTGAAATCAGCTCAGAGCCTGGCTGATATTCAGCAAATTGGAGAGCAGTTGTTCATCCCTGTTCAGTTAGATGATGGGAAGGACTCTGTTCTCGCTCAAGTGTGTGTGAACAACGGTAAGAGCTTCATCAGCGAAGTCATGTTCCGCCAACTCCCAAAAGATCCAGCCATTCCCACATTCAAACTGATAGATAAATGGGAAATGGACCTGGAAACACCCAATTCCAAACATCTCCTGCCAAGCAGGTGTATGCTCAAAATCTTCATTGGCAACAAGAGCATACTCCATAATTGTTGGGTCGTGCGAGACGTCACTGCCGCCTTTTACTTAGGCAGTGACATTCTCAATCGCTTCGTCATTAGTTTGGACCTAATAAACTTCAAAGCTTGGTCCTGATTAGTGGATAATCCCATGGGCTTTGATGATTCAGAAAAAGCATTTAGGTCAGCTCAATTGCTACCTTATGCCATTGAAATTCAGATTAAAGAGGAAGTCACCATCCCAGAAAGGACCCGACAATTCTCCCTGGAAGTGAAAGTTAAAAGAGGACAAAAATTGAAAAACCCTGATGCTTACATTCATCTAAATGCTTCTGTCCAACAGCAAGGGTTAGGGGTAAACCCAACACCATTAGTCAACATAGAACATGACACCATTCCAATAGAGGTGGATAACAGCGACTTAAAGAGCATTACTCTACCCGCAGGCACCATTATTGGAATGGCGGTTGATGACCGACATTTTTCCATTGATCTAGGAAATGAACTGTTAGGACCGATCCCCAAGGACTGTTTCGACAGTGACAGTGAGGACAATACAACACCAGACAGGATTTTCACCCGGCATGGGGGGGAACTTCCTGGTGTACACTTCTTGCCCTTATGGTAAGGAAGATGTGACTTGTGACTTCAGGAGGGATGAGGTGATTTTCCAGGTCCATGAGGGCTGCCTTTCCCACCTGAAGCCTCCAGTCCAAATCAGCACTCTGACCAGGGACTTCTCCACCCAGCTGGAGGAGGCCGCTGAGATAGCCAAACCAGAAGTCTTCCCAGGCTTCAGGCAGATGGTGGAAGAGAGAGTCAACCTAGCTGATGCCTGTGTGACTCTGGAACAGAAGCAAAAGTTGAAACAAGTTTTCTTGGATTTCCAAGATCTCTTTGCGGTAGACTCATATGACTGTGGTCGCACCGACATCCACACCACAACAATTCCCACAGACCCTGGAATGACTCCAGTGTTTGTGAAGCAATATCGTTTGCCTCTCGCATCCATGGAGTCCCTTACTGATATAATTAAGAACCTTGAGTCCCGGGGAATAATCCGTCCACTACACAGCACCTTCAATAATCCGGTGCTGGGAATATTGAAGCCAAACGGCCAGTGGAGACTCTGCGCCGACCTTAGGGAGCTCAACAAACGGGTCCATACTTCCCGATGGCCTCTGCCCTACATAGACCAAGGGCTGGCACAGATTCAAGGGTCACAGGTATTCACAGAAATAGACCTGACCAATGGATACTGGACCGTGCCTGTCAGTAGGGAGGACCAATACAAACTGGCTTTTACCTTTGGGGGCCAGCAGTACACATGAACCCGGACTCCCTTCGGATACCTCAACTCCGGCAGTGAATTCAACATTTTCCGACATAAGGCCATGCCCGACCTGGGTGCGAGGGGTAACCTGGCTTATGTAGATGATGTCCTCATTAAAAGTTCATCTGTGGAAGAACACATAGCAGAGATCCGTTATGTTCTGACACAGTTGAGGGCCGCCGGAGCAAAACTTTCCTTTCAGAAAGCACAGTGGTGTAGAACCTGTGTTAATTTCTTGGGGCATGAGATTACTCCTCAGGGTCTCTGTCCCCAGGAAAAGAAAGTGGAAGCACTTCAGAAACTGAAAGACCCCACAACTCTGCGGGAACTAAGGAGCCTCCTTGGACTGACTAATTACAGCAGAAAGTTCATTGAGGGCTACGCAGAGATCACTAGACCCCTGATTCATCTCTTGAAGGGGGGTGTCAAGTGGGAATGGGGTCCAGAACAATCCGAGGCAGTAAGACAACTCAAGAGAAGCCTCTCACAAGCGCCTTGCCTAGCTTACCCTGTCAGAAACAAGGAGTTATTCCTGGAGACAGGGTTCTCTAATACGTGCTTGACGGCAGTATTATACCAAAAGCATGACAAGGTCAATAAAGTAATCTCCTATGCGAGCAAAACTTTATCCTCTGTGGAGGAAAAATTCAACGATTGTGAGAAGGCACTCCTGGCAACGGTGTGGGCATTGAAGAATTACCGCCCGTTTATCCAGGGGGAACACATCATAGTGGAGACTCCACACCAGCCTCTGCAATATCTCCAAAGTGACAGAATTCGGGCCGGAAATGTGAGTAATTCCCGAATTACTTCCTGGATTCTGTCAATGCAAGGCTTTCCTGTGGAGGTCAGATATGGCCAAAACAAGAAGAGTCCCCTCGCGCAAGGTCTGGCTGACTTGCATGATTGTGCCAGAGAAAACTGTCTCGAGGACGAAAGTCTAAAAATCAAGGACAACATGGAGGCATACCTTAATTCCCCACACAAAGTCTTTGAAGAAGACAAGTGTGAGGGAATGCCCACTGTCTATGTGGATGGATGCTCTTACCATGTTGACAACAACGGGGAGAAAGAACTGGTGGCCGGCGTAGGGAACGCATGGGTGAATGAGTCCCCAGAACCCTCTGCTGGATACAAAATTGGTCCCCGAAGTAGTCAGGTGGCAGAGTTGATGGCTGTGCATCAGGCCATCCTCACTGCCGTCCAACATCAACTCCACAAACTAGTCATGATCACAGATTCGGATTATGTACGGAACGGGTTCGTGGAGCACCTGGTTAATTGGAAAACCAGAGGCATGTTATGTGCTAATAACAAACCCCTGAAACATGGGAAGTTAATCCAAAATATTGATGATCTGGTCACGTCGAATGGGATGACCATCTATTGGAAAAAGATCAAGGGTCATTCCAAAGTAGAGGGACCAGACAAAACTGGAAATGACTTAGCTGATCAGCTGGCCAAAACCGGGGCCATCCTAGGGGATCTAATAGAAATAGAGTCCCTGTTGGGGGAAATCCAGGTCACTGCTATCACTAGGTCCCAGACAAATGCTCACAATGATCGTTCAACTGCTCAATGGAGTAAGGAGACCCCTGATGCTGATTTAATTACAGCTCAGAAAGGGGATCCAATTATTGGTAAGTTTTACCAACACCTTGAGGACCCTGAGAACTTTCCCCTGACGGATACCGATTACATTGGGAAAGAGGACCTAAGAGTGTTGATGAAATGTCCAAAAATGTTCCGAATCCAAGCCGGTTTGCTGGTAAAGAAATCCAAAGCTGGCCACGATCAGTGGGTGGTCCCTACCCCATTCCGAAGCCTGATGTTAAGTCACGCCCATGATGCGGCCACCGCCGATCATAGGGGGTTTCACACAACACTGGAAATCTTAAGAGAGGTTGCATACTGGCCACACATGGGGCAGGACCTCGACCAATACTTGAAGGGGTGTCTTGTGTGTGCACAGTTTCAGCCATCATCCCTCACACACTGTGCGTCTCTCCAAAAGAGGGGGATGACACTGCCATGGTCAGATTTGCAAATCGACTTTGTAGGCCCTGTAATTCGCTCGTCTAGAGGACACAAGTACATGTTGACCGTTACATGCTTGTCTACCAAGTGGGTGGAATGTCTCCCAGCCCCAAATTGCAAGGCAGAAACAGCAGCTGCCCTGATGATTAACCACATCTTTTCCCGTTTTGGTCTACCTCAAAGGATTGAGTCAGACAGAGGTAGCCATTTCACCAGCAAAGTAATGACTAAGATGTGGGAGATACTGGGGGTCAAAAGAAAGCTACACATTGCTTACCGGCCAGCTTCTTCTGGAGCAGTAGAGAGATACAACCGAACCATTGTGAGCATATTAAAAAAGTTTGTGGCAGATTCTGGGCCAAGTTGGGATATCCGATTACCTCTGGTCCTAATGGCCATTAGATCTACCCCGTCATCTGCAACCAAAATGTCACCATTTGAGTTGATGACTGGACGCAAGATGGTGCTTCCTCAACATTTGCTCTACAGGACCCGAGAGCAGACACTGATAAATGCCTCCACAGCTCATGAGTATGTGGAGAATTCAAGGAAACACCTTCAGTAGGCTTTTGCCTATGCTCAGCGGTATCTAGAAAGATCAGCTGATAGCATGAAAACCCACTACGACCCGAAGACCACCAGGAAGGAATATACTGTGGGGGACCGGGTCTATCTATACAATTTCCAAAGGAACCAGGCCAAACAGCGAAAATGTTTGCCTACATGGAAGGGACCGTTTCAAATTATAGACAAGATCTCCCCTGTAGCGTACAAGATCCGCATCCCCAAAGGCAGTTCAGCAGAGGGGGAAGACAAGTGGGTACATATAAATCAGTTAAAGTGTTGTCATCCCAGGCACACCCTGCAGCAACTGGAGGAGTCCTCTGCAATACCAGAGGGGGCCGCTCCAGAGTAAGTCAGTTCAAACTCTAAAATATTCCACATATCAAAAATATAGTAACGTAATGCAAATGTTCCCTGTTATATATTGTTTTTAAAATCAGACTGCAAAATGCATTCGGATGTATAAAATGTACATGTTCGCCACACCATTAATAGTGGTGGAAAAATGTCTAGGAATGTGTATTGCCGCTTTTCCTTTGTCGTCCTAGGAGAAAGAAAACCTGGAGACTGACCAAGGAGGACGACCGGGGACCGAGAGCAGAGACCCGAGGGGCCCGGAGTACCGCCCAATATTCCCATCAGGACCGGCGAGGAGAATCGATCGATCCAACTGGGTGGAGGAAAAGATGCTGAACTGCGCCATCTACAGAATTGGAAGAAGATAATGCAGACATACCAGCACAGGGCTCAAAACATCCTTGGCACCCGACTTCCCCTCGACTCGAATCAAAGCGCAGTCGGGCAGGGGGTTTTGTCAAGGGTTTTGACCCATGTTGAATCCTTAGACTGGGTAGATGTGGGGATGAGATGTCGCCGCCCATTATTCTATCCCAGAACAAACTAAATCAATAGACTGGGTAGATGTGGGGAAGAGCTGTCGCCGCCTATTGATCTATCCCAGAACAAACTAAATCAATAGACTGGGTGGATGTGGGGATGAGCTATCGCCGCCCACATTCACGCCAGAATCCAGGAGAACTGCGCAGTTGGCACAAGACCACTCCAAAGATACAACCTTCTTGTGGGGGGTTCCACATCACCACTCTACTGTAAGGATGCCATCAAAACAATGTTAAGCAAGGGTCCTATACTATCAAGCAAAAGACCACTCTATTGAAATGCAGTAATTCAAGACAGATCCCAAAAATGGATGCAATACCGGTACTCACCACTATCAGAAAGCCGGCGTTTTAAAACCACCAGACTTTTGTGTAAAACTGAACAGAGGAACCCAAACCAGGCCAAGGAAAGACTTGCTAAGAGGTGGATACAATGTAAAACTATATTCTGAAATGACTTGAAGGAAGTAATTATTTAATGTATATGTAAAAATTGTAAGTTTGATTTAAACTGGGAACTAAAGTGACATTTAGCTGAATTCTGCCTGACAACTAGCCCTGACAGGAGAAACCTGCTCAGCCACTCTTCCCAGGCCTAGCTGCATCCTGCTTCCCCACCAAAAGGAGTTGACACCTTTCTGATTAGATTAGGGGAGGGGTACCTGCAGGAGGTTGCACAAAGCCTTGTCCTGGACTCAGGCAAATGTTATATTGGGGGGGCCGTAAAGTGGCTTCCTCTTGGGAGAAGTGGGAGGAGAAGTGCCTCTGGGAGCCACCCGAGCTGGAGGCGGGGGCAGACAGAAGCTTCCCCCATGTGCTTTGGAACCTAAACCACACCCATCTGGGCCAGAGCATAATTTTAAAAAGATAGATAACTCATAGTGCGGACTTGTCAGAATTATATAAGTAATATCATTATTCTTGTGATTTTTCTGTGCACATTTTAAGAGGTGTTAGGACCCTGTGGTGTATGCTGGGGGGTTGCTAGCGGAAAATAGGGTCTTACTCCAAATGTCTGCATGTTAAAAATCTGACACTTCATCAATTAATGTCCATACTCCTTGCGCACATGTGTGTAATTTTTGGTAAATGTCCGATATTGGTAAACCAGTCAAAAAGCGCAAAATGTTGTCATTTTTGAATGCAAGCCCCCAGGAAGATCAGAGGCGGACAAGCATGGACCATAAGGAATATATAATGTGTACATGTAATTTCAACAAATTGTGTATCTGGGAAATATGTATTTGAATCAAATATAGATTTGTGGGCAAATTGACCAGGGGAGGATCCTCTGACCCATAAACAGCCCTCATCATGATGACAAGCCATTTCCTTCCCCCAATCATGGGAGAGGGGAGAATTGGGCCAATGACAAGTAGAGAGGGGCAGGCTCAGTTATGCCACGCACACACCCACTTCCAAAACACATAAAAAGAGACTGCTGGGACAGGTAGAGAGATTAATTTTCCATTTCTGCGGTCCATTTTGACGGCCGACATCCCATCCAGACAGAGACCAGAACCAGACTACAGAACTTTGAACCTAGAAGGCCCACTGCAAGCAAAGGTATTCTCAGCAGGCCTTCAGAATCCAGCAAACCTAACCAAACTTATTTGGCTAGACATGCAGCTGTTGGTGGCTGTCCCTTGACACCATGGTACATGACCCCTGTCAGTAACCCACAGAACAGGCCCAGGGAGCACTAAAACACTGGCCATACCCGTGCATGCGTGTAGATGAAGCAGTCACCTGGCTTGAGTAAGGCACATATGAGTTGGTGAAGCAGGACTGGTGGGGGACCCATCTATGCTATCTGGTCTCCAAAAAAATCCCCATGTCATATGTGTAGCTGAACAAAATGTGCATCCCTAGAATTGCGTATCTGTCCCCTGACATGGGACTGCTACTACCACATGACGATGTGGTGAAGGTAGAGGAGGAAGTGGCAAGAAAGCATCATGGAGGCAGTGCACTTGAGCCAAACAAAGAGTGGACAGGATGTTCAGAGCACAAGTCAGCAGAGGGTGGCATTACATGGGCACACAGGGCACTGGATGTGTGTATACTTGTACACCATGCACTGTCACACGTCATTATACACATGCTCAATGATGAATGTCCACAAAGGGTTAAACTTTGCAACACCAATAGTGTATTGTGAAAAAGGAATAAGTGTGAACATTATCTGCAGCCACCCCCCTTGCCCCCAACTCCACAACAAACCATCACCCCCCTCCCCCGAACTCAACAACAAACCGCCACCCCCCAACCCCCTCCCCTCCAACTCCACAACAAACCCTCACCCCCCACCCCTTGCCCCCAACTCCACAGCAATGGTCCCATGTAGGACGTAAAGGCCACATGTGGCAGCAATGACTATTGTTTCTTGCTCCCCTCGCCCGGGGGAGGCATGTCCCTGCGCCGCATGGAACGCAGAGTGCGTCTTGCTGGGCTGGCTGGTGTGGCCTCACTGGATGCGGGCGTGTCCGCCTGCTGTGGCTGGGGATTAGATTGGGCTGCCTCAAGGGCATTGGCTATGCGGCCAAGGATGTGACACAGACGGGTTGTGCTGTCAGTGACAGTCTCACACAACCGGTTGGTGCTGTTGGTGAGTGTCTGCCGCATTTCCCTTAGTTCATTATGTCATTGAACCCTGGCCTGGCGGTTGTCCTCCATGAACTCCGTTATGAGATCTGCAAGCTGATTTGCTCGACGTGTGCCGAATGATGGAAATCCATCGCTGAAATTACTTGCCCCTGCATGCTCGGCTGAGGGCTGTACCGGTGGACTTGGGCCACCATCATCATACCCCTGCGTGTCTATTTGCGAACTACGGGCAGGTGTTTGTGCATCTCCACAGTCACTACATGAGGCCAGGGGGACAATGCAGGGCTCCGGGGTGTGGACTGTGTGTTGACCCTCCTCCTCGGACGCCCCACAGATGGGTGACGGGCTGTCCACATACTCGTCAGGGCCGGTAGCAGCAGCCTCCCCAGAGATGCTCGACTGTGCCGATGTTGGGGTTGGCATTGTGGCAGGCGCCAATGCTGGGATGGATTGTGGTGGTGCAGCATCCAGTAGCCTTTCCGGAGCCAGGGGGGGCTGTTATTTTTGGTGCAGGAATTCGCCTGACCCTGCCACTAACCATGGAGGTGCTTGGCCAGCTTCAATGTGGCTCGGCGCTGTCATGATCAGTGCCTGTGGGGGTAGAAGAGAGGGACAACATGAGCAATTGTAAAATGTCCTATTTGCATTCATGGCTGCATTCACATTTCAGTCAATTGCGGTTTGTGGCCTTTTGGGTGTAGCAACGGCAGTGGTACATGTGCATGAGTATGTCATGTACGCAAGTTTGGGAGTGACTCATCGTGGCCCGGTTATGTGCCGTTTGGCTGGCGCAATGCCGAGCCGGCTGCACAGTGTGCATGATGGGATGTGCAAGTTAATGCACTATGGTTGATGTGCGTTATGTACTCGCACTTGGCCTTTGATTGCGTGGCACTTGCCTCTGCATTAGTTGGATGGGGGGAAGAGTTGGATGGGGGACGGCAACATGAGAGGGTGCCTTCGATGACCCTTGGGGCAGTTTTAATCATGCAATGGACATTGGCAGTGTACACTGTGGACACTCACCTCCTTCGGCAGACGACGTTGCCCCGCACTCCATGTCGCCCACGCCCTCTATCGATTCTGTGCCAATCAGAGCCGCACATGTCTCCTCCCACGGCTCTAGTTGCACAGGGGTACTTGGACCGCCTCCCGTCTGCATGGCCTGACTCCGGTTGCTGGAGAGGAGGCCCCGCACCCGCAGGTCATCCCACCGCTTGCGGCAGTCCCTGGGGGACGGGGGGTGGTGCCTACAGCGCTCACCCTCTGTGCAAGTTGAGCCCAGATGTATTTATTGTGGAGGATAAACTCCCTCTGCATGTCGGGGCTGAAAACAACATCTGCATGCTCAGCCAGGTAGTCCACCATGGCCTGGATTTCCTCCGGGCTGAATTTCTTCTTGCGGAGGCGGTCCGCAGCCTTCTTTGGAGCTTTTGGCATGTTCGTAGTCGTCTGGTCCTTTTCCCAACTTCAGTTTGCTCCCAAGGGTGCTGGCTTATGAGGATGGCAATGGATTGTGTTTTTAAAGATGGCCGCCGCCCTCCTTCCCGTTCCTGTGCGATGACGTAATTTATGGTCACCGTTATGTACAGACGCTACTGCTTCCAAGGCGGTGTTGTTATTTACGTGTCACAGCATGCCGGTAGGGGGTTTGCGGGTCATTTAGCGGCATGCCGCTCAGTACTTTTCCGGCATGGCGAAAAGCGCGTGTCTGCGAGCTCGGAATGGGCCGCAATTAGCGGTCTGACGCCAGGGCGGTGTTGTACTTTACGCCATGCCGGAAAATACCAGTACTTACCTCCTATCTCGGAATGAGGGCCAATGTCTGTAAATTGTTGTGTTATACAAAAAATAAAGAAATGTGTGTTTAAAAAAAAAAAGTGAACCCGGCCGAGGGTTGTCTGTGGTAGGAAGTTGTTTAAAAAGACATTAAGACTCTTGAATATTACAAGGTGCATTTGAAAGGCCGTAGTGAACCCGATGGAGGGAGCCCCAAGTTGCAAGGAGGATCCGAGCCCGGCAGAGGGAGATCCGAGGGCAGAAGAGCAATCGCCCAAGGTGCAAGATTGTTTTGAACGATCAGGCCCTCTAAGGCAAGAGAGTTTGTAGGAAGGAGACTTGGCCACTGAAGGTTCTGGTATCGTTCAACTGGAATTGTGAACCATGTGCTGCAGAGGCCCAGGATTGTGCTGTGCTCAGAAGTCCTGCCTTGTCCCATGCTAAAAACATGGGGAAGGGAGGCCCAGCTATACCATCCTGACTTATAATTTTGTGAATACTTCTTTCTTTTGTGGTGAACATTATCCCAAACTCTTTTTGTAATTTAGTAGTAAGGATTGGCAATAGGATTTTTAGTATAGGCCCTTTTTATTTTGACAAGGCGCCACTAGGACTGTCTTATTATTATTTAACGGTCGAAGCTTGCTCCCATCTTAGGTTTATGTTTAGATTAGGCGTTTGTCTCACCCAATATAAAGTTCCATAAACACCCTTGAACTGGGATCACTTGTGTCTGTCTTTACTGTTGCCACCATGACCATGAGATCCTTACAACTGCCATATCAGAACTGCTGCTTCCTCGTGCATTTTGCCTTGCTCAGAGTGTGCTTTTGTGCTCCGCCTTTTACCCATGTGGGGAAGTTTAATGGAAGACAGGTGTGTGTAATTATCAGTAATTGCCTGACTCTGCCTGACCCTTGTGTTGGGACATGTCAGGTATACGGCTATGTTGTTAGTCCGTTGTCGCTCACGATGAACTGTCCATGAGAAAGTGTTCGTGTCAGGAAAGGGGGCGAGGGGGTTGAGCTTTTAAGTATCCCACCTGGTAGGATGGGGGAAAAGGTGTTACAGGGAAGGGGATACCGTCTCTCACCCTTCGGTGTCCAACTTCCACTCACTGAAGACACCTCATCCAGGTGATCCTCCCGCACTGGTCCACCCCGAGGGACTGAATCCAATAGTGATGGCTGTGTCCTAGCCACCTGGATGACAGATCGCCGGGGACTAGTGGGTGAGACACCTTCAGGTCTCTCACAAAACCTTCCCCCATACGATGTAGCCGCATCTGTTTCACAGGAAAACCGGGAGAGGAAATCTACATTCCCTTGGTCTTTACCTTTTTGGTGTTCCATTGTGAAACAGTAGGGCTGCAGGTCTAAGGACCATTGCATGACTCGAGGGTTGTTGTCTTTTCGTTGGCTAATCCAAACTAGTGGAGAATGGTCCATGACGAGTGTGAACTTTCTTCCTAGGAGGTAGTATCTAAGGTGGATAATGGCCCACTTGATAGCAAGAGCCTCTAATTCCAGCACAGAGTAATTTGTTTCACATGGGAATAGTTTGCAACTCGTAAACAATATGGGATGTTCTAATCCATCGCAGACTTGCGATAGGACTGCTCCTAACCCCGTAAGGGAGGCGTCTGTTTGCAATACAAATTCTTTTGAGAAATCTACCACCTTTAGGATTAGGTTCTGGCACAGGGTTTGTTTTAAGTTGTTATAACATGTATCAACCTCGTCAGTCCAATGAATTTTTTAGGGTTCAGCGTTCTTTAGTTTGTCTGTCAGCTGTAACGCTCACCTGATTCCCGCAGAGGCGCCGGTCTTGACTGGGTGAATGCCGTATCTTCAAAGGTGATGTGTAACACACGGTTGGCTCTTTGGGCTGGACCTCTGTGCACTGTATGTCTGACTCGAAGAGTAAGATGTCTTAGGTAAGTGAACGCCGAGCTCTCCATCTGCCTCGGGGCAGGGTGCCGTAACCAGTTTCTTCACTGGATAAGGGTGCAGGCCTCTTGACCTCAGAGGACTGCTGTCCGTCGTTAACTGTACGAACGGTAAATTCTGGGCACTTCAAATGTCTTAAAAGTCTTTTGTAATGATATCTCTTGTTTTGCAGGGTTCCGGCGATGGCGGATGGCGGGCTGATGAGAGTTGAGGATCGAACCCGCGTGACGATTAGAAGCGCCTGGAAGCACGTAAGTAAGCGCTTGTAGCCTGCTTCACGATGCGCACTAACTGTCCCTTTTATCTTGCAGGTACAAGTTCGGAGCTTTAGAGAAGCTGAAGGGTGCTGGAATACCCACTGGATTCGGCGTGGGAAGGAGTAATGGCACGTGAGTAATAAAGTTGCCCAATGTCTTTAAACGCACCTTCTTTTGTCTTTCAGATGCGGGATGCAACGCCGAAGGCCTCCGGAGCGTGCGAAGAGCTGGTAAGCTTTTGTCTTTCAGTTGCCGGAATGCAGTGCGAAGACCTCCGGAGCATGCGAAGAGTAGGTAAGCCTTTGTCTTTCAGATGCCGGAATGCAGCGCGAGGCGTTGGTGACAGCCGATGGACCAGGTAAGAGATGCGCTGCCACTGAAGACCGTAGTGCTAACCTGTTCTTTCTTTGTCTTTACAGGTGCTGCTGAAGACTGGATTCCAGGATGGTAAGCCTTTGTTCCCTTAGGCCCAGGATCAGAAGCAGAAGACACGATGAGCGTTCTGCTGCAGAGAATGTAGAATAACGCAAAGCAAGATTCATCCATCGGGTGTGGTTTAAATAGCCTCCTGTAGTGCTTAGGTGTCTCCTTCCACAGCCTCGCCTAGGTGAGAAAAGAGTTCCTGCTTTCCAGAAGAGTTCCAGTGTTCTGAACCTAGGGAGTGGCTCCTGCCCCACCCAACAGGAAAAGTAGTCCCAAACAGAAGAGGATCAGGGGCTCAACTGGCAGGTAAGTAAGCAGCATGGGCTGCTGCAGGTAAGTCCACCCAAGCATTATGAGCCCGGCGCTTCCAGCGCTGGGACTGGGCATCTTTATGAGCCTGGTGCCACTGGCGCCAGGACAGGGTCCAAAAGGTCCCAATTGGGACTGGCTGGCACTCGGAACCGGGGTTATGGGTCTGCTTCCAAGGGAGTCGGGCAAGTCCTGATCTTTTGGAAGCAGAGATCATGACAGCACCCCCCCTCAAGGCCCCTCCCAAACCGGGCTTCTCCGGGGGTTTGGGCTTGTTAGGAAATGTTCGATGAAATCTTTTGATTAGACGAGGCGCGTGGACATATTCTGCAGGTTCCCAGGATCTTTCTTGGGGCCCGTAGCCTTTCCAGTCAATCAGGTAAAATAGTTTAGATTTGGAGATCTTGGAATCCAGGATGCTTTTGACTTCAAACTCGAGTTCTCCATCAACTAGAATAGGTTTTGGAGATTTAGTTAGTCGGGTTTGAGGTTGCACGGGTTTTAATAGAGAGACGTGGAAGACCGGATGTATCTTCATGTGAGGGGGCAAGTCCAACTTGACCGCTACTGGATTTACTATGGTAGTGATGGAATAGGGACCAAGGTATCTTGGGTTGAATGTGCGTGGTCCTTTTAGAGGTAGATATTTGGTGGATAACCAGACTTGATCTCCTACTTGATATTGGGGGGCTTCCTTCCGATGTTGGTCTGCTCCTTTCTTGTATTGTTCTTTAGCCCTTTGAAGGTGAGAAACGGCTTCCTTAAAGGCTTGGGTGATTGTAGAATGCAGGTGGTCTACTGCTGGTGTTCCAAGATCTTGGAGTGGATCCAACTCCGAGGTTCGAGGGTGACTACCGTATAAAAGAAAAAACGGGGTCTTCCCAGTTCCCGAGTGGACAGAGTTATTGTAGGCATATTCGGCTATCCAAAGGATATCTTTCCAAGTTTTTTCAGTTTGTTGTAGCATGCAGCGCAAATACTGTTCCAGAGTTTGATTGGTCCTCTCGGTTTGTCCGTCGGTTTGAGGGTGGTGGCTGGTCGAAAGTCTCACATCAATTTGAGCCGACCGACAGCAACTTCGCCAAAAATGAGAAATAAATTGACTACCTCGATCCGAAATTAGAACTGAAGGAAAACCGTGCAGTCGGACGATGTTTTCGAGAAATTCTCGGGCCAGAGGTGCTGCTGTTGGTAAGCCTTTGAGTGGAATGAAATGCGCCATCTTGGAGAATAGGTCCACGATTACTAGGATCGTATTGTATCCAGAGCATGGAGGTAGATCGGTGATGAAGTCCATAGAAAGCGTATGCCAAGGGCGAGGTGGGATGTCAATAGGGTGTAAGAGGCCGGCTGGTTTTTCCTTTTGACTCTTGTTTTGGGCGCATACTCCACAGGACATTATAAAGTCTCTGATATCTTTTTTCCAAGACGGCCACCAGAAGTAGCGCTTGATCTTTTCCGAGGTCTTGGTCATACCGGGATGTCCTTCCATTAAAGAATCGTGATAACAAGAGATTACCTTTTTCTGTAAATCTGTGCTGGGCAGGTATAACCGTTCTTGGAAATATAATAGGTTGTCCTTCACCGTAAAGTCCTTTCCCTGCAGATGCCAATTCTGTATGTCTGCTGGAGTTACCAGTAGCCTGGCTTTATCCTTAACTTCCTCTATGGATTGTGTGGTGATTACACCTAGAATTCTTTGTTCGGGAATGATAGGTACAGGTTTAGGATTGATCAAAAGTTCTTCCACTCCCATCCGAGAAAGGGCATCAGCTTTACCGTTTTTTGTACCAGGTCGATAGGTAATTATGAAGTCAAACTCGGCAAAGAATAGTGCCCAACAGAGTTGCCTAGAGGATTGAGCTTTTGCGGTTTTCAAATATTGCAGGTTTCGGTGATCTGTAATCACAGTAACGGTGTGTCGGGCCCCCAGAAGATAATGCCGCCAAGCCTTGAAGGCGGACTTGATAGCTAGAAGTTCCTTATCAGTAATAGTGTAATTGATTTCAGGAGGCGAGAATTTGCGGGACCAAAATGCCACGGGATGCAACTGATTGGTTACTGGGTCCTTTTGTGATAGAACTGCCCCCATGGCAAGGCTCGAAGCATCAGTTTCAACGATGTAGGGGAGTTCTGGGCGAGGATGTTTTAAGATCGGTGCAGAGATAAATCTAGTCTTCAAATTCTGGAAAGCTTGTTCCGCCTCGGTAGACCATTCAAAACGTTTGTTTTTCTTTAACAAGGCGGTGATGGGCTGGACTATTCGAGAGAATTCGGGGATAAACCTGCGGTAAAAGTTAGCGAAGCCTAACATGCTTTGAACACCTTTTACGGAGGATGGCGATGGCCATTTGAGAATTGCATCGACCTTCTTTGAATCCATACGCACTCCGCTAGGTGATAATATGAATCCCAAGAATTCAACTTCAGTCACGTTGAAAACACATTTTTCCAACTTAGCGAAAAGTTTGTGTTGACGCAATCTCTCGAGGACCATTTTCACGTGTTTCCGATGTTCAGTTTCCGATGAAGAATAAACGAGGATGTCGTCAATGTAAACGACAACACACACATCTATGAGTTCTCTGAAGACATCGTTCATAAAATATTGAAAGGCGGCCGGGGCATTGCAAAGTCCGAAGGGCATGACCTGATATTCAAATAGTCCATACTTGGTGCCGAAGGCCGTCTTCCATTCATTGCCCTCTTTTACTCGTACCAAGTGGTAGGCTCCTCTAAGATCTAGCTTTGTATATATGCATGCTTTTCTGACTTGGTCCAGGAGTTCAGGGATCAAAGGTAACGGATATCTATTCTTAACGGTGATCTGGTTCAGGGCGCGATAATCTATACAAGTTCTAAGGTCCCCTTCTTTTTTTGGAACGAAGAACAAAGCTGAGGAAGCAGGGGACTTGGAAGGACGAATAAACCCATTCGCTAGGTATTGATCCAGGTATTGTCGGAGGTGAAGATTCTCAGGCTCGGTGAGGGCATAAATTCTACTACAAGGAGGAGTAGATCCAGGTATCAGGTCTATCTGGCAGTCATAAGACCTATGAGGAGGTAGAGAGTTAGCCTGATCCTTCCGGAAAACATCTTGGAATTCTAGGTATTCAGGAGGTAACTGGGGAGCCTCCGGGGAAATTGCTGCCAGTGCAACACCAGGTCGAGGGTGACAAGTAGAGACACATTCTGGAAACTGAACCGTTCTTGCTCGCCAATCGATCTGAGGATTGTGCTTCTCTAACCAAGGAATTCCTAGAATAATCTGGAACTGAGGGGCCTTGATCACATCGAACACAATCTTCTCATGGTGTCCATCTTGACTTACTAGCGTCACTTCTTGGGTGGTATGCGTTACTGGTCCGGAGGCTATCTCCGTACCATCCACCGTAGTAATGACGTCCTTTACAGCCTTTGGACAAAGAGTCAAATTCATCCTCAAAACCATTTCATGATCCACATAATTGCCGATGGCACCGCTGTCGACGTAAGCTTCAATCGCATGTAATCGATCCGGATGTTCAGGGCTAATGAGGACCATAGGTATCACGAAATGCGAGGTCACGGAACTGGTTTTAACGCTCGGCAAGAGGACCTCTATTCTTGTCGGGCGAGGTCGTTTCCCTGCTCAGAGTTTGTGACGCTGGTAACTGCAGCTCCTACTGCCTTCTTGGCTGGTTTCACCGGACAGTCTCGAAGAAAGTGCCCTGAGTTTCCGCAATAGAGGCATAATTGCAGCTGTTTTCTCCTTTCCTGCTCCTTTTGTGTTAGTGGTCCTTTCAGGCCCCCTATTTGCATGGGTTCCCCGGAGTCTACTCCTTTGGTAGGAGTTGGTGGTTTGGAAAATACTCGAGCATCAAACTTGGAACGATCGGCCTTCCTGTTCTGCAGTCTGTGGTCAATTTGAACGACTAAGTCAATATAGTCCGAACAGTCTTGCGGGGGATTCACTACTTGGGCTAACACATCTTTGAGCTCTCCACGTAGACCTCTATAAAACAGCGTAATCCTTTTGTCCTCAGGCCATCGAGTTTCCACTATCAGTCTGTTGAAAGACGCAATATAAGCTAAGAGGTCTTGATTACCCTGTCGCAATGAAAGGAGCTCATTGTCCAAGGCCTGCCCCTGTGAATGTCTTGCAAACAGTTTTTCCATACTGAGCTGAAAAGCTTGAAAATCATGGAGAACCGGATCATCTTGATTAACTAGAGGGATCGACCAGTCTGCCGCATTGCCACTAAGGTACGAAAGCACGAAAGCTACCTTAGCTTGATCAGTTGGAAAGGCTGCTGGCCGGCATAAGAAGTGCAACCGGCACTGATTAATAAATACTGCAAACCTCTTTGGGTCACCAGAAAATCGTTCGGGCGGAGCCAGAGGTACATTCCCAGGTAGGTTGATCTGCACTGGGTTCGTAGAGGATGTTGAAGGAAGATTTGCCCCTGATGCGGGTAACGGAGTTTGTCCGGCTTGTGACTGTAGCAATTGTCTAGCGAGATCGTCTGTTCGCTCCTTGGAAATAATCAGTTCCCTTCTTAGAGCATTCGTTTCCTGACGGGCTGCATGCACTTCTGCTCTTAGTTCCCCAAGTAACTGGGCTAGCTGGTCGGTATTCGAGGTTTCCATAGCGCCTGGGTGGGAGTTTTGTGGTAGGCTTTGCGTTCTGTAACACTCACCTGATTCCCACAGAGGCGCCGGTCTTGACTGGGTGAATGCCGTATCTTCAAAGGTGATGTGTAACACACGGTTGGCTCTTTGGGCTGGACCTCTGTGCACTGTATGTCTGACTCGAAGAGTAAGATGTCTTAGGTAAGTGAACGCCGAGCTCTCCATCTGCCTCGGGGCAGGATGCCGTAACCAGTTTCTTCACTGGATAAGGGTGCAGGCCTCTTGACCTCAGAGGACTGCTGTCCGTCGTTAACTGCACGAACGGTAAGTTCTGGGCACTTCAAATGTCTTAAAAGTCTTTTGTAATGATATCTCTTGTTTTGCAGGGTTCCGGCGATGGCGGATGTCGGGCTGATGAGAGTTGAGGATCGAACCCGTGTGAGGAATAGAAGCGCCTGGAAGCACGTAAGTAAGCGCTTGTAGCCTGATTCACGATGCGCACTAACTGTCCCTTTTATCTTGCAGGTACAAGTTCGGAGCTTTAGAGAAGCTGAAGGGTGCTGGAATACCCACTGGATTCGGCATGGGAAGGAGTAATGGCACGTGAGTAATAAAGTTGCCCAATGTCTTTAAACGCACCTTCTTTTGTCTTTCAGATGCGGGATGCAGCGCCGAAGGCCTCCGGAGCGTGCGAAGAGCTGGTAAGCTTTTGTCTTTCAGATGCCGGAATGCAGTGCGAAGACCTCCGGAGCATGCGAAGAGTAGGTAAGCCTTTGTCTTTCAGATGCCGGAATGCAGCGCGAGGCGTTGGTGACAGCCGATGGACCAGGTAAGAGATGCGCTGCCACTGAAGACCGTAGTGCTAACCTGTTCTTTCTTTGTCTTTACAGGTGCTGCTGAAGACTGGATTCCAGGATGGTAAGCCTTTGTTCCCTTAGGCCCAGGATCAGAAGCAGAAGACACGATGAGCGTTCTGCTGCAGAGAATGCAGAATAACGCAAAGCAAGATTCATCCATCGGGTGTGGTTTAAATAGCCTCCTGTAGTGCTTAGGTGTCTCCTTCCACAGCCTCGCCTAGGTGAGAAAAGAGTTCCTGCTTTCCAGAAGAGTTCCAGTGTTCTGAACCTAGGGAGTGGCTCCTGCCCCACCCAACAGGAAAAGTAGTCCCAAACAGAAGAGGATCAGGGGCTCAACTGGCAGGTAAGTACGCAGCATGGTCTGCTGCAGGTAAGTCCACCCAAGCATTATGAGCCCGGCGCTTCCAGCGCTGGGACTGGGCATCTTTATGAGCCTGGTGCCACTGGCGCCAGGACAGGGTCCAAAAGGTCCCAATTGGGACTGGCTGGCACTTGGAACCGGGGTTATGAGTCTGCTTCCAAGGGAGTCGGGCAAGTCCTGATCTTTTGGAAGCAGAGATCATGACATCAGCCTAGCTGTCCTGTCCGAGAAGTTTGGGATAAACCTATGGTAATAACCGATTAACCCTAGAAATGCTCTGAGATCTCTTTTAGTCTTAGGTGTAGGGGTGTCTAAGCCGGCTTTCACTTGCTCGCGTTGAGGTTGTACACTACCATTCCCTACAAAGAAGCCGAGGTAATTCACAGCTGACTGGGCCAGTCTGTATTTGGATGGATTGGCAGTTGGGCCAGCCTCTCTTAGGGCTATCATAATAGTAAAAAGATGGAAAAGGTGTTCCTCACAGGTTTTACTATAAATGACGAGATTGTCAATATAAGCTCCACAGAAATCGTAGTAGGGCTGTAATATTTTGTCCATAAGTCGTTGGAAAGTGGCTGGAGTGCTGTGTAACCCAAAAGGGAGGACTTTGAAGAGAAATAGTCCTAGGGGCGTTGAGAAAGCTGTCTTTTCTTTATCAGGCCCATATACTGGGACATGACAGTATCCTTTTGTTAAATCTAAGGTAGATACGGGAGGTGCTAGAGAGCCCGATTCACATGGCCGCGAGCCCGTGAGCTCCTCTCCTCAATAGAAACATCTGTTCATGATCCGGCCATACATCGACCCTGAAGCCGACCTTCAAGTGCAGAATATAGTAATTTAAGACCCTGGGTACCTGTTGCAGAGACTTGGAGTTTCTAAACCTAAGCAGTGCTGAGAACGACCGAGGACACCTTTGCACGTGCTGTGGCGTGAAGTGCAGGGAGAGGCGCCTCTGATCCCGTATCAGGGATTACAGCTCTGTCCGGCGCCCCAGATTGCCGGGCGGGCAGTCTCAATGTGGAACCCAGCGAGAGCCTTACCCAACTCCCGGGACATAACGGCGCCCCCTCTGCATGGCGAGGAAGGCAACAACTCGGCACTCCCAGGACGGGAAGGCGGTGCAACCGGCCACCCGATCACCAAGGTGGGAGCCCCCAACCATCGGGGAAGTTAGTGGACACCGGCTAGGACACCCAAAGAACTGAGTGGTGTCTCCGCGGGTGGTACCGAGCGGAGGGGAGACCTGACCCCCGGGTCTTTTATTTTTTTACTTTATTTTATTTATAACGCGCAGCCCTAAACCCGTAGGTGTGAGGGCGCAGACAAAACATACTGGACATGAAACATCCACGGACCGATAGCAGGTGGCAGGCCAAGGTCACAGACCCAACTCAAATCCAAGAAATACAAAGCGTGCCTAACGGAAGAGCCAGGTCTTGAGCTCTTTTTTAAACATGCTCAAGGACAGGGATCTTCTCAATGATATAAGCAAGGCGTTCCATAAGAACGCCCCAACTTGAACTTTCTTAGTTTTACATCCCAGCAACCAAAGGAGATTTTGGTTGCTGGATCTTAAGTTTCTGTAGCTGGGTTTTTCCAATATGTGCTTTTGTAGGTATGCCGGCATGGTCCCCATTCGGCACTTAAAGATGATCACGAGCAACCTGAAGGTAATGCGCGCCTTAACTGGAAGCCAGTGTAGGGCCCGACGTGATTATGTTACATGAGAGCATGACGAGAGTCCTGTTACCACTTGCACTACGCCATTTTAAGTCACTTGGAGTCTGTTAAGAGTTGCTTTAGTGGCCCCCACTAGGAGGCTGCAACAATAATCTATTTTAGAGCCAATTAACGCATGCGCAATTGTCTCTGCATTCTCTTGAGATATATATGGTCTCAGATGGGCTAGTAGCTTAATATAATATGTAGTCGAGGCGACAGTACAGCCTACATAGGCATTCATATTTAGAGTCTGATCCAGCACAGTCCCTAGTATTTTCACTTTGGGGAGTGTGGAGATTTCCACATCCCCCACCTGAAAGTGTTTATATGCTGGGTCTAGTTTTGAAAGAATGCCTACTGAACCGACCACCATCAGCTCTGTTTTGCCACGATTGAGTGGCAGGTTATTCTGCATCATCCAACACTCAATTATGGCAAAGATTCTGTTCAATTCTGTCTCATCCTGTTCATGATGCCCTGGGAGTGGAATGACACATTGCGTGTCATCCTCATAGTTCAAAAAAGAACCCCTTCCTGTTCAAGGTGTGCATAAAATGGTGCCATGAAAATATTATAAATACATGGCGAAGTGCAAGCCTCCTGCGGGACACCAAAGAGCACAGGGATAGGAGGCGCCATAGCATCGCCTGCACTGACCCTACTGACTCTGTTAGAAAGAAAGGATAACATTGATTGAATAGCTGCCGGTGAAAAGTTGCCAACCGTCTTCAACCTCTCAGCCAAAATAGTATGATCAACGAGGTTGAAGGCCACAGACTGATCCAGCGAGATCAGGAGTGAAGCCAAATGCTTATCCAGTCTCTTCAAAAGTTTCGACTTAAGATCCAGTAGCAAGGTTTCCATCCCAAAACCCTGTCTAAAACCTGATGTTAGCAGATTTAAAATAGGATGAAGATTCAGGTGTTGGGCCATCTGGGAATAGGCCACTCGATCCAATATTTTAATAAGAAACTGAGTATTAGTTATTGGCCTATAGTTGGTAGGGACAATCTGATCCAGGCCAGTTTTTTTAGCAACGGTGTGACCCATGCTTGTTTCAACTCATCCGGAACCACACCAGTGGTGAAGGATGAATTAACAAATTTGCAAATAGAGTGAACTAAAATGGGTGGACAGTAATGACCAGCGGCGGCAGCTCTCGGAGCAGAGAGCATCACGCCGGAACACCCACCGAGCCCACAGGCCACCAGGAACCTGTGTGGGCTGGCACCCTCACGACCGGCAAGCCCGACTACTGGACTGAGGGAGAAGTGTCGGCTGGCCCGTAACTGTTCTATTCAATGGTCCCGGAAGAAGTTGGACATCCCAGCACCCCATCGTGCTGATAGTGGCTGACCTCCGGACACACACTGGTCCCCACGGCGAGCCTCCACATAGGCCCAGGGCTCCAGATTGGCCCTTGTGACGTGGGACAATTCGCAGCTGCACAGAGGGACCCTACATCATTGCGGAGGTTGTAGGTCAATTGGTCGAATCTAAATGGTCGACAGGACAAATGGTCGACACCAAAAGGTCGACAGGTCAAATGATCGAATTTCTTTTTTCTTTTTTTTTTCCCTTTTTTTTTTTTTTTGGGGGGGTCCCCCCAACCCCCTTTTTTTGCTAAAAACCCCTTTTTTTCCCTAAACGAAAACCTAAGAAAATATACATAACTAAAAAAAAAATCGATCATTTGTCTTGTCGACCAAATTGTGTCGACCATTTGTCTGTCGACCATTTGACTAGACACCCATTGCGGAAGGACTGATCTCCTATATGGAATAAGCCGGCCACAAAGGGAAGTTACCCACGAAGGGCACGCTGAGCCCAGAGACCCTCCAACACCCCCGGAGTACAGAGGAACCTTAGGGATTGACACGGGCCGGACCGCCCCAACCTACAACTGACGTTTAGGCTGGCCGCGGGGCACAACCCACAATACACCCACTAGATCCGGGCCACACCAAGGCAAGCAGTCGCAACAAATCCAGGCTGAAAACCGCCGTGACTCTGGGCAAGCCGCTCATATGATCCCGCCATATCAGCTGAGCAACCTCGGGATCTGAAGGCAGCACATCACAAGCCTCTCGTTGCAGAACGTGGACCCCATCCAGTACTGTGGGACGCCTATACATTCAAGTTGGAATGCAGCCCCAGTTACTTGCTCAGGGATTGCAACGCATGAGGGCAGAGACATAATCTTCTCTCCGGCAGCCTGCTGGGCAGTGATTGTCCCAACATAGGTGTTCTGATATCCAGGAGGCTGGAGGCAGGCAGCCAATAAGCCCCACAACTAAGGAAAGGGCATCAGGGAAGAAGCAACCTCTGGGCACGATCCGGAGGCGATCTTTGACCATCCACACCATCGGGGCTTTGCAGCAGCCCCTGTGCTGCAGAATGAAAGACCGCAACCTGCACAGCATGCAAGGAAAGACGACACATAGCCACAGGGGGAACAGGAAAAGGGGTCCAGACACTCATGACAAATGAAGCACAGGGCCCTGTGCACACTCCCCTAGCCTAGGATCTCCAAAAGACCATGTAGCCACAGAAACGCCTGACCTACACAGAGACCTAAGAGTGAGTGAACTACCAATCCTCCTCCCCCACTGTGCAGACGGGGAAAACTTGGACTTGAAAGCCATACAACTAACCATTCAACCACAGTGACAGCCCGCACATAGAGGCACCCCTGGGGGTGGGGGGGTGAAGTACACCCAGGACGCGAAAACCAAAGTGTCATGGCGAGGCAAACAATTCTGCATCCCAAGGCGTCCACTAGGCAACGTCCGCGACCGACAGACACGGGGTATACACCACAAAGGGAACTAATCTACAGAGGTGAGACCTAGGGGCATAACAGTGACACCGAACATGGCCAAACCAAATAAAAGCGGCAAACCAAGTAAAGAATCCTGTGCAGTTCCCTTAGGGAGCACTACAGAAGATTAAGACTACAGGTATATGCAATAAATCCCCTTTGGTATCAGTCTGTACCACAAAGATTTAGTTGGTAGCTGTGGCTAAGCAGTCAGACTTATCTCAAGAGGGAGATGAGCAGTATTCAGGGTTTACACATTAGGGCTTCAGCACTATGGAACAAGGAAACACTGAACAAAGCATTGTATCAAAAAGAATATATATATTTTACACACTCTGATGTTCACACACAAATCACTATCATTAAAGTAAGTTAAATCAGTCAAGAAAAGTATACACAACTCCCTATTTAAATTGTAGACAAGTTTGAGCAAGAGTGAAAACTGAGCAAAACAGCACAGTGTAAACCAAGCAGAAATGGCACTCTAACAATTTCTCAGAAGGGAGGGAAAGGACAGGTTATACGGGTTTAGACTCTTTAACACACCAGCAACACTTTCCAAGTAGATTGTGAACAAGTTTAGGCAAGGCAGTACTTTAGCATATGTAATACTGAGGTGAAAACCGAGCAAAATGGCACTTCACAAGTTTAAAAAGGGGAAGGAAAAAGGTGGTTATAGAGTTAGGTGCACCAACACATTTCTAGGTGAGAAGCAATCTAGAGAAGGGAGTTGTAACAGATTTAGCCACAGTCAATAGGCCTGTGCCAGAGTCAATGGTACAAGGCAATGTGCCCAGGATTAAACTGTTCCAGTAGCTGCAGTCAAGTCTTTGTTTAACGATTCGAAAAGGCGGTTGCAGACGGTAAAAGACAATGGCCCTCATTACGACCCTTGCGGAAAGCGACTGACCGGAGCGCCACAGCGTAAATAGCGTTTCCGCCATTGTACGAAGGAGCAAAGTGCGGCCCATTCCGACCCATCGGGCACGAGCACCACGCCACGGCGGAAGTGCAAAGTCCGCGATGGCGGAAATGACCCCAAAACGGCCCACACCGCCGCCGTACGGCGCCCTAGGTGCAATACCGCCACCCCTCTTAGCGGTCACCGCAGTGTGCGCCTACCGGAAAGTACGGTGCCCGGAAATATACGGAAACGGAAGTTAAAACATGGGCCCGGAACGGGAAACATCCCGGCGTACACCTATAAAAACACCAAAACCACACAACCACTAAAATCACTACCCTGAAACACACCCCAACCCGTCAACCACCCTAGCGAAACCAAGAAAAATGGGAAAAGTAGCGAAGAAAGCGTGCGACCGCAAGCGGCAGGTCCACTTCTCCCGTGAGGAACTCACCGTGCTAACAGAGACCCTCCAGGAGAATGCTGCCGTCGTCTTCTCCACGCAAATGACCAGGACGGCACTTGCAAACAAGAAGGCCATATGGGCTCTGGTGGCACAGCGGGTAAGTGCGGTGGGGACCGCACCCCGCACCCCACAGCAATGCCGCAAGCGATGGGACGACCTGCGGATACGCGTCCGCAGCATACTCTCTGCCAACCGCAACATTGCCACAGCCACCGGGGGAGGTCCTGAATCACCCATCAAGTTGACCCCCTGGGAAGAAATCTGTGCCTCCACCATCGGAATGGAGAGCATAGAGGGAGTCGGAGGGATGGAGAAAGGAGTGCAGACATCCGAAGATTCAGGTAGGTGGGCCAGATAAAACAATGCCAAATCCACAAAGTCCAACCATGTGAAGTACCATGCGTCCACATAGTGCAACAGAAACACATGTCCAGGAGAACGTCCACACACATCGGCCTGAAAGCGCACGTCAAAACCCACAATAAATACATAAATAATTAAAAACCCCTAATACACGCACTACACGTGCAGCAGGCACACCCTAACTGCAGGCTGCCAAACAACTGCACCCTCACTCCACACACAAATCAAAGCACCTCCAAGACCCCGACCCAAATCACCCTCAGGTACCACCCCAATGCATGTGATACAATGCCATTCCAATTCCCACTGACCCATCAATAACCCTCGCCCTCCTTTACTCCACCACAGGGTCCGATCCAAACGACGAGCTACAGGACACCCCTACCAGCACACCTGCAAAGAGGGCCAAGACCAACGGCCAGAGACCCTCCACCTCAGCTGCACGCATCAAGACACGGCAGCAGCACAAATCAGGTGGCAGCACAGAGGAGGGAACATCAACAGGCACCCCAGCAGCCAGCATGGCCACAACACCACCACCACAGGTCCCCCCAATGGATGCCACAGAAGGCACTGCCTCTGGTGGCAGCAGCACCATAGGTGACACCCCATTGATGGCAGCATGCTCGGACACAGAAGACGGGGATGTCGAGGTCAGATCCATCCATGACCTGTCCCAATCCCCCTGTCTGTCCCATCCCGTACAACATGAGGATACCACGCAGGTGCAGCCACAAGACGACGACTGGCCATCCCCCACAAGCCCTGTGGCAAGGCAACATGAGGACAACAGCCCCTCTGTGACACCACCGCAAATGGCCATGGCCCAGCAGAGGCAACAGTCCCTCGACAAGTTAATCGTCCAACAGCAGCAAATGGCCACACTCCTCAAGGGCCATGCCGATGAATGTGGGGGCACCAAGGCAGACATAGAAACATCAACAGAGACACTTAGGGCAGAAATGGAGAGAGGTACAGAGACGCTAAGGGCACAAATTGAGAGTAGCACCGAGAGCCTGAGAGTCCAAATGGAGAGTAGCACCGAGAGCCTGAGGGGGGAACTGCATGCGACGTCCAAAGACGTATGTGCCGAACTTGCCGCAGTGCGCCGTGTGCTCACTGAGCTCTCGCAAACCCTTAGGGACATGCATGGACGTGAGCAGGCAGACACATCATCCGTTGCAAGTTCCGTCCAGGGCAGCCCCCAACGTAGATCTGGAAGGAACCTGCGCTCCACAGGCAGGGGTGCCCCTGATACCCGCAGAGGGGGCATGCAATAGCGACAGCCCACTGACAATGAGCATCTTTGGACACTGGTGTTCGGGGGGGAGGTAGGAGGGTGGAGGGGGTGTGTTGGGCTCACTTGGGTGGCGGGTCGATAGGGTGTTCAACATGATATCACATATGCCATAAAAAGTGCACGATCAACCAATGAGAAGTGTGGACATTGATCTTTGTGTACTAGGCCATCATAGGCGTACAGTCCATATTGTGCATGTCCCAGACACACGCAGTGCCACGAGTCCCGTGTCCATGTATCAGCCACCAGGCGTGAGTGCTAGAAGCATACATCAATGAGATGCTGACGAATGTCACGGCCCTCCGGTGCCTCGCAGACTCCATGAGGTGCTGCCACATCCCCACCCTCATCATGACCATCATCAGGTGCTTGCAGTTCTGCGTCAGGGGGCATGGGCACATTTCTATGTACGCACATGTTGTGGAGCATGACACATGCCATCACCATCTTTGCAACCTTCTAATGGCGGTACAGGAGTGCCCCGCCAGACCTGCTGAGGCAGCGGAAACGGGTCTTCAGTAGGCCGAATGCCTGTTCAATGACTACACGGGTACGTGAGTGGGCATGGTTGTAGTCCTCCTCATGCTGGTCCCGTGGGTTCCGGACTGGTGTGAGGAGCCATCTCTTCAGTGGATATCCAGCATCACCTGTATGTGGACGAGAAACGTATGATGTGGAATGCCATTGATACGTACGCACCCCCCCCCCCCCTTCCTGGCAGGTCATTGACAATTCACATACCCCACATCATCATGCAAGTAATGAGACTCACCGAGTAGCCAGGATCTGTTCCCTGCGTGTCGCTCCATGTAGCGTGGAATTGTAGAGTTCCTCAAGACCATAGAATCATGGGTTGATCCAGGGAATCGGGCACAACAATGTGTAATGATCCTGTTGGAGTCACACACCATCTGTACATTCAGGGAATGAAATTGTTTTCGGTTGCGGTACTGGGCCTCCATGGCATGTGGGACGACCAATTCAACATGGGTACAGTCGATGGCACCAATGCAACCCGGTATGCCGGCAAGTGCATGGAATCCCACTTTTGTGTTGGTTATTTCCTGCTCCGAGCGTGGTAGAGAGATGTAGTCGTCTGCGTGCTGCAGGAGGGCATCGAGCACTTGCAATAGTGTCCGTGAGAACAGTGGCTGAGAAATGCCATGCAACTGTCCGACTGTGTGCTGGTAGGTGCCTGTGGCCAGGAAGTGGAGTACAGACACCACCTTCAGTAGGGGTGGGATGGCGGTTGGGCTATCTATCATGCTGACAAGGTCAGCCTGTGTCATGTCCACAATGGCGGCTATGGTGTCCCGGTCCAGACGGTAGAGGGTGTGGATCTGCTCATCAGTGAGGTTGAACGGATGTGCTCGGAGGCGTTGAATTGCGGGCTGCCTGCGTGGTGGTAGTGGCTGTGCTGGTGGGCCTTGCTGGCCCTGCCTTGGCCTCCTCCTCCTCCTGCGTCTCCTCCGTGCGGCTGGTTGTAGTTGGTGTTCGTCTACTTCTTGGAGTCGGAGCACTTGCAGTGCTATCAGGTCCCCCAGGGCCAACATCGCGAGTCCTGCCGGTAGCATTTCGGTGTGGTTGTGGGAGGAGACTGGCTGTGCAATTTATGTGTTTTCAGGCTGTATGGCCTCCACCTGTGGTGATTGATTCCACCTGTGCAAACTGCTCTCCCCTTTGGCCGAGCACGTCCCGCGCACAACGCTGCAATTCGGGGAATTGTATCTTGCTATTGCAATCATGTATTTGTACCCGATGGCCGTGTTAGATTGGTTGATATGTTCATTCTGCTGTGGTCCCATTGTTTCACATACTATCTGTGCAGTCGCGAACAGACTTGTGAGGGGTCAGTGGGACGTAGTACTCGAGTAACGGTGGGCCCTCATGCATCACTGTACCGAGTTGCAACGACGGGCGGGGCGTCCCATTCGTGGGTGAAGGCAGTTGCCATTTTCACACACAGCCGCACTCGATGGAATAATTAGTGATTTCAAACGGCCACAGATGCCTTTTCGACGTGATGTTGCAAATGAGGAATTCGAAGGGCGGCGCTTTCGGTTTCCAGCTAGCGGCGAGGAGATGCCCACAGGTCTGACTGCAAATGTAACGTTCTATTGTTCTATGTCCTTGAGACAGGGCCCATGGCGAGGGAGCAATGATTGCTATGAATAGTTTGGGATGCGCAATAGCTACGTGGGCGATGAGGCCGTCCGTTCCCAAATACATGTTACTTCACAACACTGGAATTACGGGCTGGGGCACTGTGGATTTAGCAGGCTGCATAACGCACAGACTCAATGGATGTTTCTAATGTTATGTGAGTAATTATTCAGGCATTTTGATCCCGGGATGAGGGAATGATGGATGGATGCATGGGCAGGTGATTTGAGACAGAGTTTGCCATGTACAGGGCTTCTTGGGATCTATCCGCCTCCCCTTCGCTATGTGATGCAGGGCTGCCATAGTGGGACCATCGTCCATCTGGCCTTGTTGAGCCCTCCCTGTCTCGAGGCGCCCTCAGACACTCGTTTGTGATGGTGTTTGCACCTCGATATAGATGGTTATGAGTCGCAAGTGGTTTTGGGGTGGTGATGTTCCTTTGGAGTGGGCTAGCATGCATATGGCTGTGGATTTCGTGCGATCATTGAAGTGAGTTGTTGGTATGTAGTTCTGATGGCCATTCTGTTCTTTTTCTTTTCTTTTGGTTGACAGGTATCTCCTCCCCTTTTGCCACTGCCATCTGTATGCCACTCCTGCAGATGGATTTTACTCCCGACACCTGCTGCTTCGTGTTAATCAGTGGAGCAGCATTACGATCTTATGGGACGATCGCCAATGGGCCACATGCCCTTACGCAGTACTGGTGGCTCGGAGCAACATTTCGGCCTTTCAGCTGGACTAGTGCCTCCCCATTGGGACGGCCCTGCGGTTCTGTGCGCTTCCATGTTGCCTTTTCGTACGTGAATGTGGCTCTGTGTACCATGGGGGAACAGGGCGACACACAGGTAGTGGCTGGTCATTTCTTGCGGAAGCAGCCCACAATGGTGATTAGTGTTTTGGAGTTCATGGCCTGATGGCTGTATGTGCTTGGTGATTTTGATGTGCATAAAATTTCTATTCTGATTTGGCCCGTGTAGCGTTTTTCTTTGCAAGTGATGTGGCATATGCCTATTTGGGGGGCGATGTATTGTGAGGAGATCTGCATTGGGTTCCAGCTTCGGGGTTTAGTTGCGTGGTACTGTGCTGTGCGCGTTTGCCTACGAAGCCCAGTGAGGTCAGGGATGGGGGCTGCCAATATGCCAGTTTGAATGTTGTCATGCTCAGGGGCGGGGGATTGGGTTTTGTGTAACAGATGCCGGTCAGCCAGGTGGACTGGTTGAATGATGTGGTTTTCGGAATATTGCTGGTCACAGGTGCCTGTGTTTGCGTGCGTTTCTTGGGGGGGGACTGTGGTCATGTCCATTGGGATGGCTTCTGTATTCGTGCCATCTGTGCCCTGCAGCTCCCATTGGCCCCTCTTGTGTTTCTTTTGTTCGTTGGCATGCATGGGTGACTTGTACATTTCAATGGTTGCATTGTGGCTTCATTGCACCTACGGGGAGTTGTACTTTGTGGGCAGGGAGCGGTGTACAGGCACTCAGTGGGGCCGTTTACGGTTGATTCGCGATGCCGTACTTCTCGCCATGGCGGAATGGTACATTCCGCCATGCCTGATGGCGTTAGGTACATGTCCGCTAGGGTCGGAATTGGCGTACCGTTGCACCATGGTGGTGTTTGCGGTTTGGCATGGCGCGCGCGCGCGTGCTTGGTGCAGTTAGCGTTGGCGTTCACTACGGTGTCGCTAATGGCTTCGTACTTTGCGGTGACGGGTCATAGTCGCACCGAGCGCTATTCGATGGCGGTATTGCATTTCCGCCATCGTTTTTCGATTTCCGCCAGGGTCGTAATGAGGGCCAATGTTAGATGATAGGGGCGGCCAACCCAGTAGGTAAGTAAAGGATTTAAAACACCTTCAGCGATACCCAATGAAACGGGAGGCCTGGCAGAACAATGTACCTTTAAAGTGGAAGAGGCTCCTGCGGTGGCGGTAGTTCCTGGCAGTTCCTGCAGTTCGGGAGATCCAGCAGAGGAAGAGAGGCTCTCATCATGGGGGAAGGTTCGAGTTACTGCACTGCCCAGGGATGAAACCTGCCGCGGTGCTGCCAAAATGAATAAAAGGTACACTCCTTTAAATCGCGGTCGTGGTAGACGGGTGCCTGGCTATCCGGTCTCCGAGTGCAGGGCACTGGCGATTCAACCAAGGCAGGTCCTGGAAGGCGATTGGCGAACTGGTTGGCCCCACCAGCTCAAGGGAAGAAGACTCTTGCAGAGGAAGATCTTCTCAAGTCGTTGGAGAAAAGTGTTGAGGATCTGCAGCAGGGCTTCACCGGTAGTTCAGTCGTTGCAGATGTCTTCAGCTTCTCTCCTCTTCGGTTTCTTAGTTCCAGTGGTGACGTCTTGTCCTCCCTTCCTCAGGACCCTGCTTTTATGCAGCAAGACCCCCATTCATACAGCCTAGCTGTCACTCACACAGTGGGGTGGCTCTCCTGGCAGGAGAACCCCCCAGCCGATCAGGGCAGAGTGCGACTTAGGTTGTGTAGGCAACCCTGTCCAGGGTGCCTATTCCCCCTCCCACACATCCTGACTACCCCAGACTCTGTGGTGCCGAGAGGAGGGCTTTTGTGCAGAAGCTCGCCAAAAGGACGAACAAAGGATCCCCGACCCAGGTTAGGATTTCAAAGAAAGACACGAGAAAGAAATATTATTAAAGTTCTGGCAAAAAAATAAAAGACCGGATTAAAGTTAATATTAAAATAAACTGGCGGTATGTTAGAGGCTGTCAGTAAAAGTGGTAGCCTCGGACAATGGGAAAATCCCATAGGGAAATATTTGTGGTCGAATATATTTACAGTAGTAACCACTGCCATCAGCCAGAAACTTTGGAGAGAGGGACTGTACGGTACCCCCTTGAAAATGAACACCAGGGAAAAACTATTAACCCTTTCCAGTGCTTCCATAACAAGATGGGTTGTACTGGTTTTGTTCATAATTATTGACCAGTAAAGTCAATGGGGACTTTACATGCTCTGGGAGACAGTAGTCAGTCCCAGGGTATGGAGTCTATGTTTGGGGGTCGCTGAGACACCCCTGTGGTACGGCACGGAGGGAGCTGTGTACCACACATGTTAAAAAGATGATTCCTATGAGGGTGAGAAAAACCCCATAGACCATAAGCACACAAGATAGCCTAAAACACACACCAGCAATCTGTCTAAGAGTGGGAAAAAGTGTCTCACTCTTAGCAGGAGAAAAAATAAACCCTTCAAATCCAGCAAAGCTGCTAGGGGACTCTATAGGTAAAGGAAATTAGCCTTAGAACAGAATTCTCCCAAACACCAAGCTACAGTTTGAAGGCGCCCCACCGCCCCGGCAGGCCAAAATGATGGTCTCCCGTGATGGTGGCAACATACCGGCCCCTCACGATACCGCTGTCGCACTCCTCGACATAAAAGAAATGTTTAGCCAACTGCAGAGTAGCATACAATCATTTGATGGGAAAATGGACACGTTGACCTGCAAGGTGGATCACATGCAGGTCCGCCTGGACAAGCACAGGGAGAGGCTCGACGAAGTTGAGGAAAGGATCTCAGTAGTTGAGGATGCTGCAACCACAACCTCTAGAGATCTGCAGTAAATGAAGAGGACCCTGAAGGAGCTTTCTGAGAAGCAGGAGGACCTAGAATCGAGGTCTAGGAGAAAGAATCTGCGAATAATTGGTGTATCCGAAGCGGCGGACCAGCACAACATGGAAACAATGGTGGAGCAGATCCTGGGGGAGGCGTTGGGATGAGATGATTTTTCAGACATCTTCGTGGTGAAGAGGGCGCACAGAATCCCCAGTGGTAGAAAGCCAATTCCGGGGGCACCCCCACGGCCTATTATCGCATGCATGCTTAACTACAGGGACTGGGATTCAACGCTGCAGAAGGCAAGGGAGAAAGGCCCTCTGTCATACAAAGGAGACACAATAAAGATCTTACCGGACTTCTCTGACAAGGTCCAGGCATCACGTCGCACATACATAGATGTGAAGGAACGGATGTGTGACCAAGGGATACGCTACGCCATTATGTTCCCGGCCAATCTTCGAGTAGAACATGATGGGCTTACAATGTTCTTTAACACACCTGCGGAAGCCAATGATTTTCTCGAACGCCTGCCACAGAACCCGAGACACAGGGAAAACAATGACTAGAATTGTGGTGAGACTTCCGTAACCCTTGTCAACCCAGGGCAATAGATCACAGAGGGAGGATGGTGGGGCACAGTCACGGACCCTATCGCAGTAATGAGGAGAGGCGGTCGGGCCACTAGCTGCTACCCAAGCGGAAGCGGGTTCATCACCGCTGGCAAATTGGGGAGGCCAGCCCAGGGCAGGAGGAGGGATGGCTGTAACTGTCACTGTCAATGGTAGTTCTTAGTCACTCCACTCCCCTTCCTCCTCACCTGAAGTTTCGGTGTCCACTTGCTGCACAAATCTCTTCTTCCACAGAGCCTTTTTTTTGGTAGGCAGGTAAGGTCTGCCCTGGAAGGAAGCCACCCTGACCTTAGGGCAGAGAGATCTGGGGGGCCGCTCTTCCGGAACAAACAATTAGGGCAAAAAGCCTTGCGGCATAAAAAAACCCTCTCTGGGCAATGGTTGAAAAAGGTTTCCAGAGGCTGGTACTTCCCGTGAAGATGGTGATGTCCAGAGTGGAAAGCAGTCCCAGGTCAGCCAAGCTGAAGTACAAAGAGGGTACTAAGCAACCAATTACAGGTAGGTAGAAAGTGGACTTAAGAATACTGCAGGACAAAGGGAAAAGAAGCCAAAATAATCCAAATGAAATAAAAAGATCAAAAGCAGGTAAGGAAGAAAAATAGCAAAGTAAGGTAAAAAAGGCGGACAAAGAAAAAAGGAATGCGCTGGCGAAATGGATAAAAAGAAATACGAGGAGCCAAGGAGCCCGCAAGGAGGAAAGCAACAGGAACAGCTAGCACAAACAGAGCGAGGAAAACTACGGCAACGTTTCACCCGAAGCATAATGCGAATGGGTTGCAACGCGTAGGCTTCCGGGTTCGATGGATGGAAAAAGCTTCCTACGGCCGTACGGCTGCAGGAAACTAGGCCGTCATGCCGACAATGTGAGGAACGTGTTGGGGAAAGCAATGGCCGCTCAGGCGCCACTTGCTCCACACACGCCAGTTCCTTCGGCGTGTGACAGTATGCCCCATTCTACTACCTACACCCCCTGGTTTACCCGGGTGGGCGCGATGGAACCGCCTGGTTAAAAGAGTAGCATGGACATACGACTCCGGTCCCCAGGAGTCCTCTGAACTGGGATAACACATCCAAGCCACCAGGTATTCCAGAGAACCTCGTCTATATCTGGAATCTCGAATGCGGGACACTTCATATTCTTCAGAGATGGAAGCAGAACAAGTAGGTAGACTGTGTCTCTTGTTTATTGGTGTGTCTGGGTTCACAGAGCGGAGGAGGGAAGAATGGAAAACAGGGTGTATACGACTCAAATTCTTTGGGAGTTTAAGTCTAAACGCCACTGGGTTGATCCTTTGAGTGATCTCAAAGGGCCCAAGATAACGAGGAGATAGCTTAGTAGGGTGTAGCCAGCGCGGTAAATATCTGGTGGATAGCCAGACTCGGTCTCCCTCTTTCCACTGAGGGCAGGGCAGACGATGGTGATCAGCCTGAACCTTGTACCTCTCTCGGGCTGCAGACAAACTATGCTGGGCTGTTTTATGGGCAGTGGCTATCTATGTCAGAGTAGACTCAATAGTAGGTAAATTAGAGGGGGAATGGAACACAGGAAGTATACCCCACGGATGTAAACCATAAGTACAAAAAAAGGGCTGAGACCCGTAGCGGAGTGTACTGTGTTGTTATAGGTGAATTCTGCGGTGGGCAGAAGGGTTACCCAGTTGTCTTGATAGCGATTGATGTAACATCTAAGGTATTGCTCAAGAGTAGCATTGAGCCGTTCTGTCTGGCCGTTAGTCTGAGGATGGAATCCAGGTGACAAAGCCCTCTCAATCCCCAATCACTGACACAAGGCAGCCCAAAACCAGGATGTGTACTGACTGCCTCTGTCAGAAATAATGTTGTTAGGAAGACCATATAGTCGAAAAATGTCTTTGAGGAAGACATCAGCCATCTCTGAAGCGGGGAAAAATTAGCTAATTTTGGAAATGAGTCTACCGTAACCATAAGGCAAGTAGAACCTTGGGACAAGGGCAAATCGACAATGAAATCTGTTGAAATCTGGGACCAAGGCCGGGCGGGTACTACAGGTTGTTCTAATAAGCCTAAGGGTTTGCTAGTAAGAGTCTTGTTCTTAGCACGGACCAGACAGGATCTACAATATCTCTTCACATCTGAAGTAGAGACAGTTCCCACAATTCTGTTACGCGGAAAGAGATATTCTGTGAGGGGAATAGAACATTACTCAGGGGTGTCTCGTCTAGATAACGCATCTGCCAGGCCATTTTGGGTGCTCTGCGTGTACGTGATAGAGAAGTTGTACTGACTGAAAATGTGAGACCAGAGTGCCTGTCTGGAATTAGCGCATTCCATACCCCGGAGGATCTTCAGGATCTTGTGGTCGGTGCGTAGAATGAACGGATGGGCGCTACCTTGTAACAAATGTCTCCATTCTTCGCAGGCGGTCTTAAGAGCAAGAAACTCCTTCTCTATCACGGAGTAGTTCTTTTGACTTACCGACAGAGTCTTTGAGATATATGCCATAGGGTGCTCTTTACCTTTTCTTTCCTGGAGTAGAACTGCCCCCAGTGCTCCGGCGGAGGCGTCTGCTTCGACAACAAAAGGTTTGGTTTGGTCTGGTTGACACAAAATAGGAGCAGAACAGAACATCCTTTTTAGGCAAATAAAGGCATGGTTGGCTTGGTCCGTCCTTTTAAAGGGTTTGGCTTCTTTCTGGGCAACACTATCTGGGAGAAGTGAGCGATAAACTTCCGATAGAAGTTTGCCAAACCTAGGAACCTTTGAACTTCTTTCAGCGAGGCGGGAGTGGGCCATTCTAAGATGGCAGAAACCTTCTTTGGTTCCATGGTTATTACTTCCTTCGAAAGAACATATCCCAGATATTGTACTGAAGTGGTGTTAAAGAGACACTTCTCTGGTTTGACTAGGTGATTATTAGTCTGTAGACGATGGCGGACCATCCTGAGATGATGGGTGTGTTCTTGTTGGGTATGAGAAAATACCAAGGTTTCCTCTAAATAAACAATGGTATTTATGAACAGGACATCCAAGAACAAGCGGTCCATGAAGCGTTGGAATATCGCCGGGGCGATGAAGAGGTCAAAAGGCATAACCTTGTATTCATACAAACCAAAGGGAGTCCGGAATGCTGTCTTCCACTCATCCCCTACGGAGGAGATGGTAAGCACTCCGCAGGTCCAACTTAGAAAAGATGGTAGCTCCCTGGACCACCTCAAGGATGTCCGAGATGAGGGGCATCGGGTACCGGTCTCTAATGGTGACCTTATTAAGGCCCCGATAATTGATACTTGGCCTGAACTCCGAGGAGTCACGTTTGGGTATAAAAAACAACGACACCCAAGCAGGGGATCTTGATGGTTGTATGAGTCCATTGACCAACTGAGAGTCCAGATAGATCCGTAGAGTCTTCTTTTCCGTGAGGGACAAGGAAAACATACGCCCAAAAGGAACTAAAGCATCCGGTATCAGATCAATAGCGCAAACCTCTGGGCAGTGTGGAGGCAGGTCCAGGATAGTCTTGTTGCTGAATACCTCTTGGAACTCAGTGAGTTCTGATGGAATACAACAGACATCACAGGCGTTCGATTGTTCTGTCGAGAGGATCCTTATCGTTTCCTTAAATTGGTGGGACAGACAATGCTGCTTGCAATATACAGATTCAAAGGCCATGGTGTTTCTAGACCAGTCAATTACTGGGTTGTGCTTCCTCAACCAGGGAATGCCCAGTATCACTGGGAAGTGGGCTGCTTGAATGAGATCAAACTTCAGCTGCTCCGCGTGTTGTAGAACCCTCACGGTCAACTGTTCTGTGGTATGGGTGATGGGTCTGGAGGACCGAGGGGAGCCATCAACACCCTCCACCTTTTGGGGATCTTTGCACTGCACAGTGAGTCCTTGCTTGCCTGCCCATATGGTATCCATGAAGACTCCCGCAGCTCTGCAGTCAATCAGGGCCAGAGTAGTGAGTTGTTTTAGCTGTGTTTCCAACTGAATCGAGACCACCATTAAGCGAGAGTCCATTGTTTCAGATTAGGGGGCTATGGTCAAGGTAACATAGGGACTAGGAGTTAGACCTCGGCAACTCGTCCCAATTAGGTCCGAGGTCTGTCGTTTCCCGCCCGCCGGAGAGGGACCTCAGGACAGTTACGGAGCAGATGGGTATTTTATCCACAGTACATGCAGAGTCCTGCATTGCAACGTTGCTTCCTTTCTTCAGGGGTCAAAGGAGCCCGTGCTGACCCAATCTGCATGGGTTCTTCATTATTAACGATTGGAGGTAGAGGTAATAGAGGAGGGGGAGCTTGAGTCTGAGTGACCGGAGTCTGATGTTTTCTCCTTTTGGCTCGTCGTTCACTCAAACAATACTCAATCTGTAACACGATTGACATCAGATCCGTAAGTGTTGTTGGACGAGCTATGCGAGCCAATTCATCCTTTAACTCTTCTTTCAAGCCACAGCGGAGGATTGTGTACTGTGCTTGTTCTGGCCATCCTGCAGAAATGGAGTGGGAAGGCGCTTAAAGGTGGATATATAGGAGCGTAAATCGCTAGTCCCCTGTTGGACATCTAGAAGCTCTTCAGCAGCCACATGAGTGATCTCTAGTTGTTCAAATGTCTGCTTCAGCAAGGCCAAAAAAGCTCTGTGGTCCTGGAGCACGGGGTTATTGTTGGTAACCAGCGGGGTAGCCCAAGCCAGGGCATTTCCAGTCATATTCGAAATCATGAATCCCACTTTAGTATGATCACTGCCATAGGTGTGGGGACGGAAAGCAAAATATATTGCGCAGTCTTCCAAAAACTATTTCAGGCGTTTAGGAGTTCCGTCGTACTTGCCCGAAGATAAAGCCATGGGAGGAAGATCCGTCTCTCGGGGTTCTCGAGTGGAAACCATTTGTCTTAGAGCAGCATTCTCTGCCTTGATGTTCTGGAGTTCCACATTCATCCCTTGAACCGCTGTAACCAGTTCTTGGAACTGTTCTGTGGAAGCCATGGATTCTATTAGGCGTTGCAATCTGTCACTGTCAATGGTAGGGTTCCCCTGTTCTTGGTCACTCCACTCCCCCTCCTACTCACCTGAAGTTTCAGTGTCCACTTGGCGCACAAATCTCTTCTTCCACAGAGCCTTTTTTTTGGTAGGCAGGTAAGGTCTGCCCCGGAAGGAAGCCACCCTGACCTTAGGGCAGAGAGGTCTGGGGGTCCCCTATTCCGGAACAAACAATTAGGGGAAAAAGCCTTGCGGCATAAAAAAAACCCTCTCTGGGCAATGGTTGAAAAAGGTTTCCAGAGGCTGTTACTTTCCGTGAAGATGGTGATGTCCAGAGTGGAAAGCAGTCCCAGGTCAGCCAAGCTGAAGTACAAAGAGGGGACTAAGCAACCAATTACGGGTAGGTAGAAAGTGGACCTAAGAATACTGCAGGACAAAGGGAAAGGAAGCCAAAATAATCAAAATGAAAGAAAAAGATCAAAAGCAGGTAAGGAAGAAAAATAGCAAATTAAGGTAAAAAGGGAGGACAAAGAAAAGAAGAATGCGCTGGCGAAATGGATAAAAAGAAATACGAGGAGCCAAGGAGCCCGCAAGGAGGAAAGCAACAGGAACAGCTAGCACAATCAAAGCGAGGAAAGCTACTGCAGCGTTTCACCCGAAGCCTAGCGCATATGGGTTACAACGCGTAGGCATCCGGGTTCGGCGGACGGAAAAAGCTTCCTACGGCCGTACGGCTGCAGGAAACTAGACCGTCACGCTGACAACGTGAGGAACGTGTTGGGGAAAGCAATGGCAGCTCAGGCGCCACTTGCTCCACACACGCCAGTTTCTTCGGCATGTGACAGTAACTGACAAGTTGGGGTTGTTGGCGGGGGTGAGGTAGGTTAAGGGGGGGTTTGTTTCCAGTAGAATTATCCTGACATGTAAGTGGTCCAGGAGTGATCGATGGGGAAGGTCGGGCAATACGCCTCGGGGCACACCCGTGGCTAGAGATTTGGGCAGGGAATGGCAAGAATGTCAACCTAGAATGGCTGGGTCGATTAGGTATTTAACATGGAATGTACACGGGCTGTACTGCCCGTCGAAATACTGCAGGGTCCTGCTCTAATTACAACGCCATCAGATCGGAGTAGCGTTTTTACAGGAAACGCATCTCACGACGACTATTGAAGGCAGCTTTGGCAAGTCCTGGGGATGCCACTGTTACTTTACGTCCTATTCGTCCTATTTTAGAGGGGTATGCACTCTTATTCACAGCACAGTGGGATTTAACTACATTTCGGCAATTAGAGATGGAGCTTGGTTAACTACTATGGACCCAATCAAGACACAATCGCAACAATGGAATGGCTTAATCGACAGTTGGGGGAGGTACCCCCTCTAGACATAATATGGGCTGGGGATATTAATGAGGTCATGTCACCCACACTAGACCGCACGACAGGCCCTAGCCGGTCCCCGATATTGGGGCAAAACGAGATAAAAGCAATGTGTCATACATGGGAATTAGAGGATGTGTGGAGATTAAAGAGTCTGACGGAGTGCCAAAACACCTTTCACTCCTCGGGCCACGGCTCGGCGTCTCGCCTCGACTTTTTCCTGATCTCCCAGGCACTTATAGGGTTGATTAAGGAAGTCACCATCCTCGCGCGCACTCTGTCTGATCATGCCCCAGTATTGCTTGACATGGAACTGGCTGGGAGAGAGAGGGTGAGGAGGCCGTGGAGGTTCAAGGGGGAGGCCCTGGCGGACGTGCTGTTCCGTGTTGGGATCTCAAAGGATATTGACACCTTTTTTGAGACTAATGAGGGCTCTGTAGAATCAGCGGGAACTCTATGGGAAAGTTTTAAGTGTGTAATTCGGGAGGAGTGTATTGCCAAGGAGGTGAGAATACTACGACAGATTAGACAAGAGCTGAATGCCGTTGAGTTACGGTTAAGCGAGTTACAAACATCGGGAGACCTGGGTACCCATGGGCAACAGGCAAAAATTAAGCAACTCTTGGAACAGTTTAAGACACTAGCCCACAGGGCGGTGAAATTACTGGAGTGGGGGGCAACCGTGAGACAATATGGGGAAGGGCAAAAGCCGGGGAGGTTGCTGGCGAGAGCAGCTAGGTTGGATGCGTACAAAGAACGAGTCACATCTATAATGAATGAGCAGGGGGTGGAAAAATGTGATGGCGCTGGGATTACACAAGAGTTTGGTCGCTTCTATGCGGACCTATACTCATCCCACGCAAAGACCTCCCAAACAGAATTGGAGGTATACCTAAACCAGGTGGCCCTATATTGATGCACAGAAGAGGAAAGGGCTGTGTTGAACTGTCAAATAACTCTAGAAGAAGTAGCTGCGGCCATTAAATCCTTACCATCCGGGAAAGCTCCTGGGCCTGACGGGTTTGGAGCCGAGTTTTACAAACACTTTGCCCCCAAAATAGGCCCATATCTCTTGCAAATGTACCACCAGAGCACCCTCGATGGCAGACTCCCAGACTCCTTAAGGGAGGCCCTAGTCATGGTTTTACCTAAGCCCGGAAAGCCGTTAAACGATTGTCCTTCATACAGACCGATCTCCCTCATTAACCTAGATAATAAGATATGAGTGAAAATCCTGACCTCCAGACTGGTGCCCTTAATGAATAAAATGGTGAAAGCCGATCAGGCCAGATTTATTCCGGGCAGATCCACCTCCTTTGGGATCAGGAGATTGTTTGGATTAATCTCAGCAGTCAACAAGCAGGACCATGTGGTTGCAGCACTACTAGACACCACCAAGGCGTTTGATTCTGTGGAGTGGCCCTTCATGTTTGTGGTGCTGCGCAGAATGGGGCTGGGAGCACTATTCATTGCCATGGTGGCGCTACTGTACGAGTCATCCACCGCTAAAGTAAAGGTAAGCGGCCAATTTACCCAGGACATAATTCTCAGCAGCGGCACGAGACAGGGCTGCCCCCTCTCTCATAGCTCTCAACTCACACGCTTTTGGCGGGTGTCAACCGCCTTGTAAACAGCTGACTCACCCGCCAAGCCTCCTGCACGCCCATGCATTTCAACGGGCCTCTCACCCGCCAAAAATAAAATCGGGGGTTTTCACCCGCCTTTGCGACATAAATGGTTGAGAGCTGTGCTCTCTCCACTCCTGTTTGCCCTGGCCATTGCTCGCTGAAAGGGTTAGGGAGGTCCATACACATAGGGGCGTTCATCTCTTTACCCACCGGGTGGTCATCTCACTAAATGCTAATGAGATGATGCTGTTTATCAGGGACCCGGAGCAGAACCTAGACCCTATAATGGATGATGTCACGGAATTTGGGTACTTCTCGGGGCTCATGATCAATGCGACCAAATCAGTCCTCTTCCCATTAACGGAAAGTGTGCCACAATATGCAGACAAATGGGGATTCCAATGGCACATCACGCAGACCTGATACCTGGGGCTTATGATTGCCCGAGATGTGCCCACGCTATTTGAAGCCAAATACTGCACAGTGCTGGACCTAGCAAGAGAGGCGAGAAATGCCTACCTCTGAACTTATATGGCAGGGTGTCTCTGATCAAAATGGTGCTACTCCCCTGTTTCCTATATGTGTTTCTTAATGTCCCCGTACAGGTCTCAACTGACTATTTCCGGGAGGCAAAGACTGTAATCACTCAATTTATCTGGGCTGGTAAGCAACCAAGAGTGGCATGGGATAAACTAACGGCACCTGTACACAGGGGAGGACTGGCGCTGCCAGATCTGGAAACCTACTACTTAGTGGCGCAGGCTGGGTATGCCCTATGTTGGTTTGGGGGTCAGAGGGAATGGAGACATGTGGAGGTGGAGAGGGCACTGGCTGCTCCCTATCGGCCGTGATCCATTTTCCTCACTGCCCCAAGCTGGGGGTAGAAGGCGGCAGACATGGTTGAACTCACCTGTAAAGCCTGGACACATATAGAATGGAGGTCAAGAACGGAAGTCCTCTACTCCCGGAGTTGCCGATTTTGTACACTCCAGGCATCCCATTCACCTCTGAGAACGGCTTTACAAACCTCATGCGGAAACTGGAGATACACAGTAACCGTGACCTGTTCCCTGAGGGAGTGTTCATGGACTTAGATGGGCTGAAGGAAAGGCGGGCTCTTAATCCACTGGAGGTTTTTCTGTATTATAGATTCAGGACAACTCTCCAGAAAATGTTCCCAAACTTCCCTAAGGAACCACTGATAGCCCCAATACTAGACAGGATGATCTCTGGGGGCAACACAGGAGAGTGGTCTCAACCATGTTCACTATGTGCCAGGCAGCCAAATAACAGGAGATGTCGCCTAGGGGGAGATGGGAGCGCTCATTGGGACACGAGATCTCTGAGGAGGAATTGAAATATTGTTGTGTGGGCAATACAAAATCTGCAATAAATGCCAGATATCAATTGATACACTGGACGTTCCTACACCAATTCTACTATACCCCTAGCCAAATGCACAGCTTTTCCCCAGGGATGCTGACTAACTGTATTAGATGTGATGAACCGGAGGCCCATTTCATACATATGGCGTGGGAGTGCCCCAGGGTATACGCATACTGGACAGCTGTACTTGAAATCATTGGCAATGTTATAGGGGTGAGTCTTGATATGACCCCCATGTTAGCTCTTCTGGGATACACCAAGACTATCTCCCGGGGTAGGCGAAGCTTAACTGGGCTGCTTTTGTTATTAGCTAAGCGGAGGGTCCCAATGCATTGGAAAGGCCCAGCATACCCCAAAGTAGAGGAATGGCACGAGGATGTATTGAGATGCAATGATATTGAAGTGAGTTACCCTTGTTTAACATCGTACCACACTGCCCCATCTAGTATGTGGGATCCATTCATTCATTATCTGCTGCGACAAGCAGACGAGGATGGCCAAGATCCACAAAGAGTCCAAAACTCCAACCAGAAATCTAGATGCCCACATGCTCACCATGTATCGAAAGAGGAGCGGACTGACCATAGACCCCAGGCGACCCCACTGGGGGACAGAGGATGTGAGAACTTGCTAGGGGAAAGACCTACCCAGACTCTATGAACTGGAACAAGAACTATACCAACTGTGCCAGACACGGGATGCTTCCCACAGGCCACTCACTGAGAATGTGTACTTTTCTTAAATGTATTAATGTAATGATGCTTGTTGTGTGTTTATGTTTGCAAAATGTTAAAAAACAAATTATACAATTTAAAAAATCTAGGGTGGATAGAAAAGTGGCATTCCCGAGTTTATCAATTAGGTCATCGATACGTGGCATGGGATAGGCATCGAAGTCAGAAATGGCATTAACTTGGTGGAAATCTATACAAAACCTCGAGGAAAAGTCCGGTCTGGTGAACAGTACGATAGGGGAGGACCATGGGCTTGAAGAGGGCTTGATAATATTTGCCCCTAAGATCTTATTCACTTCCTCAACCACTATCTGTTTACAGGCTTACAGAAGTCTATACCGTTTTAGATTAACCCCTTTTCCCTTAGGTGTTCTAATATAGTGATAGGTGCCTTTTACTCTTCCTGGTTTCTCCAAGAATACATTGGGAAAAGATGTGACTAAATCTTTTAAATCTTCTTGTTGTTCAATAGATAGCTCTGGAGTAATTAGTTCAAAGTTGTCTATCTGTTCTGGACAGGATAGTATCGTGGCATAGGTGGCTGGTAGGTTCTCCTTCCACTCTTTTAAGATATTTACATGATATAGATGGACCTTATGTTTCCTGTCAGATTGGGCTACCTTATAAGCACAAGTTCCTGTTAATACCAGTATTTCATATGGCCCGTGCCACTTAGAGACAAGCTGGTTTTATGAGGTGGGTAAAAGGACTAGTTCTTTTTGTCCTATGTAAAACTATCTTAAGCTCACTTTCTTGTCGTAAGTGGATTTTTGTTGGATCTGGGTTTTTTCCATACGAATACAGACTAGATTGCGAACAAGTCTCATATGATCTCGCAATGTGGTAGTAGTTTGCGAGGGGGGAATGGGTGCCTCTTCTCGTTCTTCCCAGGTCTCCTGGAGCATGTCCAGGGCATCTCTAGGTTCTCTACCATAGCGTAGTTCAAAAGGAGATAATCCAACGGATACCTGAGGGTTTTTCCTTACTACAAATAGTGCCATGGGGATCATTTGGTCCCAGTCCTTCCTGTCTTTATCTACCAACTTTCTCAGGATCATTTTCAGCATTTTAATGAATCTTTCTAACAAACCATCTGTTTGGGATTGTACACAGACGTTCGTAAGGTGGTAATATGGATTAGCTCTTTGACTTCAGCCATGAGCTTGGACATACAATTTGAGCCTTGATCTGTTAGTATTTCCTTAGAAAAGCCAACACTGGTAAAATACTGTAGAAGGTGCTTGAGAATTTGCTGGGTAGTATTATTCCGCATAGGGAATGTCTTGGGGTATGTGGTTGCGTAGTCAACAATCACGAGGACATATTTGTTGCCCAGTCTAGATGTTTCTAGAGGTCCAATGATGTCCATCCCGATTCTTGAAAAACGGACTTCTATGATTGGTAAAGGATTCAGAGGGACAGATAATGGGATGTGAGTGCTGGTTTTTTGACATATTTCACATGTCTGAATAAAGGTTTTTATATCAGCGTGCATACCTGGCCAGTAAAACTTCCCACTGATATGTGCCTGGGTTTTGGATTGTCCTAAGTGCCCCCCGGTCAGATGGTAATGCGCAATCTCTAGTTCGACTTTGGTGGGTTTTGGGGATTACTAACTGTGTTTTTCCTGGGCATTCTATAGATGTTTCTTTTCTAAATAGCAACCCCTGCTTTAAGAAGAAAAAAGGGCTGCCCTTTTCTATACCATCTCCTTCTGGAATAGCTTGTAAAAAAGCTTTGGCGATGGCTGGGTCGTTTCGCTGGGCAAAGGTTAGGTTGAGATGGATGGTAGGTTCTTCTCCCTTTCTTTCTTCAATTTTAGAAGTTTTTTTTTTTTTTTTTTTGATTTAATTGTATAACAATTTTTACAAAAATGACAGTACAGTACATTTGTAGACTCCTGTCTACAAACTTCCTTAAAACGTCCTTGATTTACTTTGATTTAGTTTATTTCGTACTTTTGTTTATAGCGTATTGATCCTCCAGTTCAACTTGTGTCACGGGAGGAGCCTTCCGGTAGTTAAATAGTGATTAGTTTCCAGGTCGTTGTCAAGAAATGGGTTTCTTCTACTGTAGATTCAAAGATTTGAGGAACAGGGTAACTCCTAAGACGCATCGCTTGTTGTTTCCATTAGTCAGTAATGCCCACAGGTTTACCGTGTCTAAGGTTGAGTAGTGCTTCAGCGGGTCCATGAGAAATCGAGATCTTTCCGTTGCCAGGCTTGGGCAGTCCATTATCAAGTGCTTTGTAGTTTCTATGTTTCCCTCTATGTTGCAGAAACGACAGATGTTCGATCGCACTTGGTTACGAATTAATAAGATCTCGTTGGTTTTTATTTGGTTTAGTTTGAATCTCAGAAACATCCAGCTGAGGCTCTTGTTTGGAAATCTGTGGAGATAACCTCGCTCTGCGTTGAGCTTCATCGGGACAGATGACAGGTTAGTTGTCAAGGAGTATGTATATGCAACTTCTTACGTATGAATCCAATCTGCTTCGTACAGTTTTTTCGATACTCTGTTAGGGTTTTGGAGTAGAGTCTCGACCGTCAGGTCCAGTTCTTTCAGGATCGTTAGGTTAGTTAGTTCCCATTTTGCAAGCATCCGATTGTTTTTGTTGACGATTTCTTTCCGTATGAGGTCCAACACTCGTGCTTCGGGGTTGTTGATGACTTTGCGATATAACATTAGACTGGCTCTCATTTTTGTTGCCAGCAATGATGATAAGCAGAGTTCTCTCCTTATTAGCGCAATTGGAGTGGATGCCGCAAGGCCTAGGACACTTCGCCAGAAGAAACTTTCAAATTTCTCCCATATGATGTTCGGAGTCAGTGGCATTGCGTCCATGCCATATATCAAGGCAGGAACCACTTTTAACTTGAAGAATCTCAGGACGGGAATGATCGAGAAACGTCCGTATTTCTTGTCCACAGCCTTTGCTTGAGCTGTGAGATTTTTTATTTTTAGCCACAGGGTTTCTTGCATGGTTTTTTCGTCCCTGTCGTTGCTGATGGTGATTCCAAGGTATTTGAAGGCCTGGACTATTTCTAAGGTCAAGAGGGTTTTTGTTTCTTGTTAGAGAGTTTGCCCAGGATTAGCACTTTTGTCTTTTCTTTATTGAGTCGAAGGTTGTTTTCTGACAAGTAAGAGACCAGGTTGTCCAGTTGGCGTTGGAGGCCTATGGGTGTCAAATCCATCAGGATGATGTCATCGGCGTACAGTAGACGATCGATCTTCTCTCCACCCAGCGAAGGTGGAAAGTGCCTGATCGTGTGCGTTGATTCCTCATAATCTGCAATATAGGCGTTATATAAAGAAGGCGCTAAAGGGCAGCCTTGCTTGACTCCTCTTGCTGTGCCTATCTCTTCAGACAAGCGGCCATCCGCACTAAGGCGGACTCTGATGGAGGTCTCTTGGTGTAAGGCCTTTATTGGGTTAAGGATTGAGTCCGGACATCCTTTAGCTTCCAATTTTGCCCAGAGGCGCTGCCTATTGACCTGGTCGAAGGCTTGTACCAGGTCAATAAAAGCAACGTAGATCGTTTGGCCGCCTTGTAGAACTTTTGCTTTCAAGGCACTCATGAGCAAGATGTTGGTAAGTTGTTCCTGAGTTTCTGATGAAGCCGTTCTGAAAAGGGTCCATTGTATTTGCTGTACGTGACCAGTTTTGAAAGGCGTCCAATACAAGAGACGCAAAAACTTTCCCCATGACATCTAGAAGGGCAATGGGCCTATACTGGTTTGGGTCGTCGGTTGCACCTCTTTTAAAAATAGGCACAATATTTGCTTTTTTCCAGGTAGGTGGGATTTCTTTGGTCTGATTGCAGTTTGAAAAAAGCTTACTCATGAAGTTGGCCCATAGCTCAGGATGTTTTTTGAGTTCCAGGTTGCTGATACCATCGGGACCCGGGGCCCTTGAGTTGTTCAGTTTTTTGAGTTTGTTTAAAATAGACTCTTTGTCGTTGGGGATGTTCCACGGAGTGTCGGATTTGTGACATTCTTTACTTTGAGGTTTATCTGTTTTTTCATCCATGATTGAAGCAAATAAGTTTGAGAAGTGATTAATCCATCGGGCCTCACTCACGTTGTTTTGGATCTTGTCGTTGATGTTGCTTTGTGTTCCCTTGATCAGGTTCCAGAATTCCTTTGGCTTGTTTCCACAGATAGCGGACAGCATGTGTTGTGAGTCGTTCAAGTATAGTTTATGGCGGTGGTGTAGCAGCCAGCTTCTATAGTCACCCACTGCCTTTGTCCAAATTGCCAAGTTTTCAGAGGATGGTACTTTTTGGTATAGTCTTTTTAACCTTCTGTGCTCCTTCCTTTTCTCCACCAGATCTTTGCTGTAGGAATGTGGGTGGTCTTTCTTTTGGGTGGGTGTTTTTGCTGTTGCCATAAGGTATCTGGTTAGTAGAGGTGTATAGTCCAGATCGATCCCCCGCTTTTTTGCATTTGTCATGCTCTTGTGTCTTAAACGTGTATATTGAGCTTCTAATTCTAACAATCCTTTTTCGGAGATCTTTACTCGCTTTCCTTTCTCCGCTGTCTCGAGTGGAAGTGGACACGCAGTCGTTTGCGTTCCAGATGCCCAGCCTTCTACAATTAAGAGATTATGATCACTGAAGGTTGTCGGTCTAATAGCGAAGGAGTGGATCTCTGGCAGAATGTCTCTAGAAACGAATATGTGGTCTATCGTCCCATTTTGGTTGCATCTTTGCCATGACGGGATCGACAGGTTTGCTTCTAAACGCTGCCAGTGCAGATTGTACATGTCCCTGTCAGACATTATCTTGTCCAGGAGTTTCCCCCTCTCCCGTGCTGGAGATTTTTGATTATCGCGGTTTCCGATCCCATCGCATATAGCGTTGAAGTCACCACTTATGATTGTGCTGTGGTCGATTCTGATTTTCTGGGCTTTATCCATGGCGTTCTGGAGTTCGATCGTGAAGTCTTCATTCGTTATTGTCTCAGGATTCCAGTACACGTTTATTAGGAGTACTGGACTATTTTTTAAATCTGTAGGACAGTCTTTTCTTTTGAGTAGCACGGCCTGGATCCAGTACGGTGTCGGGAAGACTTCAGTTATCTCCATGCCCGCTCCTGCTCTAATCGCAGTTATCAGTCCGGCTGAAGGTCGTCCAGTTTCCCCTTTCTCCGCGCTAGTGAAAATTATTTCGTATCCGTCCAGCTGGGGTTTGTTGGTCAGCCAGGTTTCCTGTAAGCACAGAACGTCAAATTTGCCCAGGTTGACGTCAGTTTTCTTTGTGAGGTGTGTAAAGCCCCTCGTATTCCAGCAGCCAAGTTTTAGTAGGTTCAGCTCGGATGTTGACTTCGGATTTTCCTTGTCCTGACAGATCTGAGGGTGGGTCTTCTTTTCTGGAAGTCGTTGCTAATGCTTATGCCTGGCATTGGAATCAGCTTTATGCCACGTCCACGGTTTAGGTATGTTTGTTCCTGGTGTTCCGTGGTTGCTTGAAATTCGATCGTTTTGAAGAGTTTGCTGTAGCCTTTTGTTCCGGACAGAGTTCTGCTCTCGATTACGGTCAGACAAGGTAGTTTTCTCGGGTCTTTCTCGTTCCCCCTGATTCGGATTAAAGGTTCCTGATCTGTTTATTAATTTTGAGGTCTTCGAAAGACCAGCATGGGGCATCCTGCTGATATAACGAGTGTGGTTGTTCTTTGTCGTCTTTGGAGTATCCATTTGGTAACTTAGGCCTCTTTCAGTTCTTTTTGTTGCATCCTCTTGCTTGCTCGGTCGCCTAATTTCTGCTAGTTCAAAGCCCGCTGACGCCAGGTTACCGGATTCTCTCATTAGATGGAGCTTGGTGGCTTCGGAATTGAGGTGTATATAGGAGTAGTCTGTTCTGCCAGACGTACTTGGTTCCACCATCCAAAGGTCTTTATTTCCAAAGTATTTCAGGCTTGGAATTTGGGTTAGAATTTTGATGATGGTGGTTCTATTCATCGTCAAGTCGTTCTTCTTTGAATTGATGTTTTTCAGTCTTAGCGTGTGAGCACTCACGATTGGCTTTGATTCTTTTTTCCGATCGCGATCTTGTTCCGATCTGGTCTCTTCTTGTCTCTTCTTGTTCACCTCGAAGATGTATTCTAGATATGAATCAGTGGGTTTCTTCCCTGTTTCGTTACGAGACTTTGAAGTCATTTTCTGATTTTCTTTTCCTCCCTGAGTCCGAGAGAGAGCAGGTGAGTGCACGTGAGCGTTCCTCTTCCATATATTTGAGCTTACTCTACGCTCTAGCTCTGGTCTCTTTTCCTCGGGAGCTCGTGGTTTTGGGTTTACAGTGTCCACATAGTCCACTTTTTGACGTCTTTGTGTTGTCTCAAAGGATTTTGTCGGCGGAACAGAGAGTTCATGTATTTGAACTTTGTATGGCGGTTCGTTTTTGGGGGAATCTAGGATCCCTTTAGTTGCTTTTCTCTTTGATTGTTTCTTTGGGTTGTTTTCATACCCGGTCTCGTCCACTGTCAGTATGCTCCAGTCTGATTGCTCCTCTACGACAAGGAGAGGAGCGTTATCTTTTGAGCTGTGGTTTCGTTTATCTCTCACTTGTTTTTGATGTGGGCTTGCTGTTTCTGTAGGTTTTGTAAGTGGCCCATTTTTCCTGACAGCAACCTTCTTCTGCCTCGGCTGGGCTTGAGGGCCCGATGTTTCTTGTGGGTTGTTCTCATTCCACTTGATGTTTCGCTTAAGAATCGATTTTTGTTGGGTAAATATGCCGTATGTAAAATTCTTTGGATTTGCAGCTAGGCCTTTTTTTGGTCTTTGTGCTTCTTTAGCGTCCTTTATGTAAGAGAAGGGGTTAGTTACTTGTTTCTTCGCCCCTTCTCTGGTCTCGAGATCAGTTGACTGTGGGTGAACTTCTTCCTCCTCCAGTATAGCGATAATGGCATCTAGGGGTTCAGTCCCTTGGTTGCTAATATGGATGTCAAGGTTTTCGTCCTGTTGCGGTGACGGTTTAGCATCCTCCTGAATGGTGTCAGGTATGGCGGTCGGTGCAACGTTGTTTTGTTGCGACCTTCGGGTTAAGCGATCGTCGTTTGGTGATCGTGATTCTGTCTGTTGGTCACTGGGGCTAGGTTCACCCGGCCTTGTCCTGCTCTTTTTTCCGTTGATATCTGGTCCTTGCGCCCCCATAATGTAACCTTCCAAGTAGTGTAATTTTGCTTGCATTAGGGCCAGCATTGACACCTGGTCACGCAGCGTGTCGTTGATGTTTTCATACAACTTGGTAAATGGGGCCATTGCAATCGATACTGTGGACGTTATAGTTGTTAGTTCCAGCTTGTGCTGAGCAGGATTTAGCAGAGAAAGCTGTTGGGGTCCGCTAAATTTACGCAATGGAATCGAAGTGTGGCTCAGCGGTAAGGTTTTTGGCGATTTGTTTCCAGTGTCTTTCTGAGAAGTGATTTGGCCAGAAACGTTAAGATGCACGATGTTTTGTGTCGTTGACGATCGCGCTGAGAGTTCTTGAGACCCGGGACTCTCCCCCCTTCTCCGTTCTTCGTTTTGAGATTCTAGAGCACGAATGCATGGTTCGGAAATAATTTCATGCGAACTGGAACTGGGCTTTTGTTTCAAGTCCCCAGCTGCAATGTGGTCAGTTTCGGTTCTTGGTTCGGCAAGGAGTATTTCTTGATTGTTCTTTTCACTTGATTCTTCCTGAAGTTGGACGTTTTCAATCGTCGGAGTAGGTTTGTTTGAATAGTGCCATTTGAGTGGCGGTGCCACGATTGCCTTTGTCGTGAGTGCGGTGGTCTTTGTGGGTTCCGAAGATGTATTAGGTTTGACTGCGAGACAACCCAAGGATGATAACTCTGCCTCGGTCTCACCTAGACTCTCCAAAATTTCTTCGTCCGACAGCTCCTTCTGGAAGCTTGAAGAAATCTCCGTCTTTTTCCTAAAGAAATCGTTCAGGGCTGCCACTGTGACGGGCTTGGGGGGACCAGTTTTAGGGCCCATTTTCTTTTTTAGGGGGACCCTATGTCTAGAGGTCAGTCTTCTTCTCACCTTGTTATGGTTGTGTCGAAGAGTTTTTGTGATCAACGTTGGGAGTGAGTTGTAATGATCCTCATATTGCTTTCCTTGCTTTTTTTTTGGTGACTTTGCCGTATGCGTACCAGTGACTTCGGAGGCGGTTAGGTTTTCTCTAGAGGTACCGGGTTCGACCGCCGATTCAATGTTGTCTTTATGTTTGCAGAGGACTGAATCGTATACAGCTGGGTTACGGCAGAGACTTCTGCGTTTCTTTTGCTCTCCGTTGTTTCCATTTGAGGCAGTTGGTGTTATAGGAACCTTCTCTGTGATGCTCCTCCTGTCCTCTGACAATAGCACATAGTGTACTTGAGCCGCACAGGTGGTTTTTACTTGCTCCTTCGTGGCGAGTGTCGGTTCATCTTGAGCATCTTTAATGGAGCTTGTGTGGTGAAGTGCCACACCTTCAGTAATTGTGGTCATCTGTATATCCCTTACTGAAGAGTTTTCGACCTGCTCGGTAGATCCAGCCTGTTTCTATGAGGTTAACACACATCCGACTGCGTTTTCGTGGTCGGGCCGCTCAGGTGTGGACTGTGGTCCCTCCCCAGTGAGGTCGCTGCTCACAGACTGGGGAATCGAATCAGCCGCCTCAGAAAGAGATGTGGACCGGGTCTCTGTTTGGCGAGGCTCACTTAGTGGCCCCGTTAGCGGTACTGCCGCAGGATCCGTTTCAGCCTCAGAGATGGATTCATTATGGATGATCGTTGAGAGCCTCGCGGTTTTCGGGTGAAAGTCCGATGCGAGCTCGGGCTGGTCTAAAAAAATAGTCCGTTTCGGCACCCGCTTGGGCGCCTGTGGCTTTTCGCCCCGTCTCCTGGTAATCGTTTTTCCTGCCGGAGTTTCCTTCGGCGGTCGAAGTACCCGTCGAGGGACTTCAGCCTCTGAGCCAACAAGCGGGCAGGTGGGATGGGAAGGAGGGGACGGAAAGGAAGGGAGAGGAAGGGTTGGGTAAGAAGAAGGCAAAGAGAAAGGGAAGGGGGTAAAAGGAAGGCAGGCCCGCGGAAACATTTTGCATCGTCTATGGCTTCCACTGAGGGGAAGGAAAGGGGCGTCGTACCTGTATCCTCTTGCAGCCCACTTCGTGGAGGTGGTGGCAGCGATGTTGGCTGCAAGTTTGTTCCTGTTCCTTCCTTTACTGTTTGTGTTTCTTCTTTCGAATGTTCTGATGTGAAGACCGTACCATCGGTTTCGCGATACTGTGAGTCCATGATGACAGTTCTTTTAATGGTGACCGCGGTCGTACCGCGGTCTGCCACAGTCTGCAACCTCACTCTGCAGCTCACTCCGCGGCCGCTCCGCGGCTGGAGTGAGTATTTGAAGGCTCAGGTAAAGTTTCAGGAAAGCTGGGAAAAAGGTAGTCACTGCAGAAAGACTCAGGGTCAGGGTCTGCCACAGTCTGCAACCTCACTCTGCAGCTCACTCCGCGAAGTTTTATCAGCTTCCCCAAAGCTTAAGGTACCTCTTTCTGTTTTGTCTATTACACTTTCTTTAAAATGAGGAAATATAGCCTTTTCCAGAATTCATTGGGCAATTTGGTCCCCACGATGTACTTCAAATGGGATTTCACCATGATTCTGTAAGAGAACCTTTATGTCTCCCCGGAAGTCGGGATCGATGACGCCCGCTAGAACGTCTATACTTAAATTCCAAGCCAGGCCAGATTTTGGGGCCAATCTTATGTAACACCCAGGAGAGGGTTTTAAAACAAAGTCTGTAGGAGGTTTTAAAACAAAGTCTATAGGAATCAATCCTCTTTTCCAAGGAGGAATAATCGAAGCCTATTGATTCTTTCGTGGCAACAGAGGGTTTGGAAGCTCTGTGACTAAGCTTCTGAAATTGAGGGTTACCTAATTTGTTTCAATTGAGTCACATCCCATTTATGACACCATATGTGAACTTTATCAAGGGTGTGAAAAATGTCTATCCAAACCAAAATCTAAGATGAGAGCAAGCTACTACCATCGATATAATAATGCAATCCTAGTGACTCTGATCAACCTAAAATGGCCTACACTAAAACAAACTATTGGCAATCCTTACCGCTAATTTACAAATAGTGTGGGGAAATGTTCATGAAAAAGAAAGAAGTGTTCACAAAATGATAAGTCAGGATGTTCAGGCCGTTGGCCTCCCTTCCTGTTCTGTCTTGATGGTTGTGAAGATTATGAGGACCTCCGTCCACAAGTACCACAAAGGGAGATACCAAAACAACTCCCTGTGCGATCCTTGAGGCCACAGGTATTGAGTGCTGGAGTATCAGGAACCAGGAACGCCGGAAACCCCCAACCGCTTTAAGCAAGCAAGGGGTTAAGTACAGTGGCAAAAATAGACGGTGACCAGAACGTAGCTTTGAACAATAAAAACGGCTTACCAAAGCAGGAAGGAAACCAGACGTCAACCAAACCCTGAATTTGGGACGGGCAGGGTAGGAGGCGTACCAAGCACCTGCAGTGTGTGACTGGCAGCAGCAAGCGGTGAAGCACACTGGGTGGCACTCTGGATGGACACACACTGAGATACCTGTGTAAGCCGCGATAACAAGCTCAGGCCTAGTAGTAAGTTAGGATGATCCGTAAACAGTCCAAAAAGAGTTCCGAGGTCAGAAGCCAAACGAGCACAACAGAGTTCGAGGGATGATCCGAAAGAAGCCAGTAAGCAGTCCAGTATTCCGATAACCAACAAGAAGGCAGAACGTAATCCAAGGGAGTGACAAGAAGAAATCTGTGAAACAGTCCGAAATTCTGTACCGTGATCGTGAAGAAACAGGAACGCCAAACAGTGGCGAATCAATTCAGCTGTGAAGCACTGTGCAGGCGTTCCGTCGCAGTATTTGAACGAATTGGACCAGTCAGGTGATAGCGTCACATGACGCACGGCCCCAAGCGTTTCCTTACCACGTGATCCATAGTAATAACAGTAGGCTGAGCTTTCCGGGTCACGTGATGCTGAAGTGAGTTGGGCCGAAGGCTACGCCAAAAATCTGCGATACGCCAAGGCAGTTGCCAATGGAGGAATGGACGCAGGGATCTCGGGCGCCCATATCCGCTAGGCTGCCCCCATGTGCGCTGCCTATGATCACCATGTTGCTGCCGCCCTGAATGGGTAAGTGGGGGTAGATGGGTGGAAGGCGGATCAGGATGATGAGAACCTGGAAGGGGATGACTGGGACCTGAAAGGGCATTGGCAGTGTAGTGGTGGGAGCCTACATGTGGGACATGTGGTACAGCCTGCATAACACTTCCCCATGTTTTTAGCAGAGGACAAGGCGGTTCACTTGAGCATAGCACACTCGTGGGATTCTTCTGCATGAGGATACAAGTCCTTTTACCAACATCAGGGCCTTCTGCGCCCAAGTCTCTTACTTTCAAAGTGTCTTGATTCAGAGGGTCTGAAGTACCAAAAACAACAAAGAAAGTTCCTTTTCAATTATTCAAGTCGGGCAATTCACTCTTCACCCCGGAACCCCCTTATCTGGGCTCAGATCCTCCTTTAATACAATTAGCCTCCCTTAGCCGGGCTGTCAAGACTCGAGGGTCGCGAGGAACAAGAATACCTCTGTCCCTAAGCAACCAACAGCAAGAAAGCAAACACATGCTGTTCGAGGATTAGGGCCACAGGTGGTAGGAGCAGGATACCCAGGTGGTCCGGATGGCTGCTGTAAGGGAAAAAGGGCCGGTAAGAAGAACAGGCAAGGCAATCCAAGGTATTGTATCTCTAGAAAGAATGTCACCTACCAGGGACCACTAGATGGAATGCAGGAAATGGTGGGTTAATATCTGTTCCCTCAGTGGGCTAAGAGCAGGGAAGCCAAGGGAGAGGAGGAATGAGGTAGGATTGCCACACTCGATGCACCTGAAGATAAAATGACTGGAGAGAGGATCGAGGAGTACCAGGATGCAACGTGAAAAGTTCCGGTTTCAACTGAGCAGAGGGAATTCCAGTAACTGTCCAAAAGCAGTCCGAGGTCAAATAGCCAGGAGATCCACAAAGTCCATGCACGGTACCGAGGAGGAAGCAAAAGAAGTCCTTGAGTCGAAATCCGAGCGTCGAAGATGAGATAAACCAATGTAAACAAGCAAAAAACTCCAAACACCGTCAGCGAACAGCTGAGAAGCGCTGCCTGCTTGCTTGGTGTTAGTTTTATGCTGTAAGGCAAGCCAAGTGAGCCCATAGGATGCGCGGCGCGTCATGTGAACGTTTTGGTTGCTAGGAGCCACGCCGTTGTTGATTCCTGTGGCCAATAGGAGGTGTTGTTAACATAGGGGGCGTAGCGGTTGCCTGGGCGGTGTGTGATGCTGTTCCCCAAAGAACAGCTGACCGATTCCGAAGCCGCATACCAATGGCAGCCAGCGCAGTTGTCTGGGACGTGGTGGCTGCCCGGGCGCAGCGTAAGGCTGAGTGCTGCAATGGCCGTCCACCAGAAGCAGCTCCATTCCTCATACGCCAAGGGAGTCGCCATCTATGGCTTCCCCAACCCCTCCCAGCAGCGGGAATCGCAGTCCTATGTTGGTAAGTGGGGCGTGAATGTGCTCGTGAACTAATACGTAATCTGGAGTGAGGCCGGGAATGTGCACACGACCGTGTAGGCATGACACGGGCTCAGACCAATTTTAGTTTGCAGGCATCCCTCAGTCTGGTTCACCTTTCCCATGGCAATATCTTCTCAGGTGACTCTCGGTTCACCCCGGAAACCCCTCTTCCGGGCTCAGATCCCCTTTTGTATAATTAGTCTCTGTCAGCCCTGCTCATATCAATTTTAGTCTGTAAGTTATCGAAGACTTTCGAATGTGCACAGGATTTAGCTTGACCCGCTGCAGGCCCACTTCGATTTCACAGTTCAATGATTCTTACACGCTCAGTAGGATACCAGAGGCCTTCCAGTGAGAACCCATGTGGCGCCGGACCGCTCTGTATCTGGTACCTATTTTGGTTTCATAAAGTTCATTCACATACGAGTCATCTTTCCTCATACAATTCAGGATTGAAAGAAAAAGGTCCAGACGTCCAGCAAAAACTGCTGGAGGTCTCACTAGGAGAGAGGATGAAGCATAAAAATGATAAATCTCTCTAACACAGACACCTCGAACTGCAGCATTGGGTCTGGAGACCACTACAACCACCAAAAGATGGCCACTGCACTATCAAGTGCTCACTGGACTCCCACGCTGCTCCAGGGCTTCCTCCTCCCCATTCGCCATCTGATGGCAATTGTGTGCCTGCCCAGACAAGCCGGGAGACAAAGCCAGCGTCTTCAGAAGGCATACGTAAAAGACCTGTGTGGGGAGTCTCTGCCAGTCTGCACAGGTCGAGCAGACAAGCAGTTTCTGAGCTGGTCATTGGCCGTTCTGATTTGCAAGACCAACACCCCTTACGCTCACTATTCATAGTCGCATGCTAATGCTTGTGAAAGTTATACATCCACCGACCCCCAAACCATCTAACTTCCTACCTCCATGCTCTAGACCACCCCCCAAAACCTCTTCCAGACTGCCTTCAATTTGTGGTGCGCTGCACTCTCCTGAAGCCTACCCGGCCTCATATAATACTCTATGCACTCCAAACAGCTTTACTGCTGATCTCATCCTGTAACTGCTGCTGCCCCTTCTACCTCTTCTTACTCCACTGCGTTGCCTCCTAACATCTACACCCTAGAAACAACCAATGCCTGGCCACCTTCCACCTCCTGCTGGCCCAACCTACAGCTCCATACCATGCATCATAGTTGCTACCCGACCCCACCGAGTAGAGTGCAGCTTTATAGCCCCTCACTCCGTACAGGGGGCCTCTACCAGAATACCTGCCTCCACCAACAGCAGGAATCCAACACTACTTCTTACCAAACTGCACTGTGCCACAAAAATGCTGCTACCCTTGCCATCATACTTCCTGGCAACTGCACAGCCCTTGCTAGCAAATACTTGTGCAAAACAGAATGATGCTGCATACTAGACCTGGCCCTCAATTAGCACCTGGTTGCATAGGGGCATTACAGACACTCCCAACACAGAAGAGTACATTGCCTCCATTGGCTCACAACCTCATAACTTCCCCTACAACCTACCGACTACAGCTGATGACAGGACAAATATCCTGCCACAACACATTGAAGATTGTGCACGGCACCTGGCAGCACCTACACATAACCCACCTTCTTCCCATCATCCCTCCCACACGCCACCCCACAACCCAACACATGCCGTACATTCCACACAGCCCTTATCCCAGTCCAACCCCTGGACAAGGCCCCCCTGCCACCAGCAACCTCCCCAGCTATTTAGCTAGCACAAAAACAACCCTACCATGTCCCGCGCCTGCTCCACACCTACGGGTGCCCTGATCAATGCCAGATCCATGTTGGCCCATGCACCAGATATTTTAGACCTCATTGTTACCAATGACATCGACATCTTGGCTATCACAGAAACCTGGCTTACACTGACCGCTTTCCAACATGGTCCCTACAGGTTATGCAATACTACGCGAGGATAGGTTACTTTGAAAAGATCGGGGGGTGGCCTTCATTTATAGAGACACCCTTCCTCTGCGGGCCATTACCACCACCCAAATCCCACATTGCGAATCTATCTCAGTTAGACTTAGCAGCTCGCCCAACTCAACCATCTCCCTTCTCCTAATCTACTGCCCTCCAGGCCCAAGTCCAACATTTGAAGGTGACCTGACCCAATTTATTGCCTCAACCCAACTCACCATCTTGGGTGACCTTAATCTAGTCTTCAATGACGCCTCTGACGCAGATGTGTTTGCCCTGGCAGTTCTACCATGACCTGGCTGCATCCAAAGGATTCTGTCACGCTAAGACCGTGGAAGAAATGGCACAGATGGAGGCTTACTTAGGGCGCCGCTTCCATGCTCTAACGGTCTAGTCTTTTTCCAGACTACAGTTCAATACTGGCGTCCGCTTCCTGCAGGTTGCGTTACAACTCTCTACCTACGGCTGTGCGGTCGCCCTTAGTTGTGCGCTTCAGATTTCGTTCCGTTTTTTCCTCCTGCCATCCTGCCTTGCTTGTGCCCTTGCAGTTTCGTGTTATTTCTACTTATCCTTTCTCCTTCCTTTCCGCTCGTATTTCTTTCCTCTGGTTTCTTGTTTCCTTGGCGCTTGCCGATCTCCGATTCCGCCCCCTGTTTAGTTCCGGAGTCGGAAACCTTCCTATGCTGTTGGGTTCCCATGTTGGAGAGTTTCCCTTCCCGGTTGTTCCTTTGTTGAATTTAAAAGGGAGTCGCTAGGTTCTATCACTATTGGGTATTCTGTTTTCTTTCACTTCACACGTTACCTCGCTTCCTGTCACTTTCACTCGACTCTGTCCTCTCTTGCTTTCTCTCACTCTCTCCCCGCGCTCCTGCTCTCTCCTCCTCTTTCCTCTCTCTCTTTCTCTCTCTCTCCATTCCGCGCACCCGCTCCTGCATGCATTCTTTTCTCTCTCGTTCATCCTCCCAGTTGCCTACCTAATACTTACCTGCTTGCTTAAGTACTGGAGCCTGACCCTTATAGAATTTCAACAGTTCAGAGATTTTCTTTCTTCAAGTCTTCTTCGGACTTCAAGTCCCTCCAGACGCCACCCGCCTCACAGAAAGTCGCTATTAAGATTTCCTCTGGACTACAGCTTCATCTTCGGGAGTGCCTCCTTATCATCCATCATCCCCTCCATCTGGTTTACAGGGTTTTTTATGCCTATAAGGCTTTTTCCCTGTCTTCGGGGTCTTGCTCCTCAGGGGCCATCCAACCGCTGTTCTAATCACGGTCAGGGTGGCTTCAGGTGGAGCTCGTCCTTATCTCCACGTGAGAAAAGAGCGGAAGGACAAGAGAACAAAGAAGGAGATAAGTGATGAAGTATCCGACAAAAAGAATAGAAGAACAAGACAGAAGGAATCTCGGCAGAACGACACTGACACACACTCAGGTGAGGAGAATCAAGGGGGTAGTCCTTCGGATTCAGACATTTGTGACAGATTCACAACCCCACACACATGCATGACCACACACTTGATTGGATTCTAGATTACAACTGTGACATCTCAATCTCTTCCGATCTACCCTGTCCATGGTCAGACTACCATGTCATCACCTTCACTCTCCCTATTCCTAGCAAAAAGATCAATATGGGTGAAGCGCTGTTGAGCAGCCTGCAAGATGGCTGCCTAGCTCTCTTGTTCCGTGCCCTGTTTGCTGTCTATCCGCCTAAATCAGCGGTTCCCTGCTCCATCCGAGGCTGTGACCGTGATCATTAGGCAGCTTATCGACTCTACGACATACTGATCCGTGTCTGCCTGAAATTCGTAGCTCCGGGACTGATCTGCTCCCGTGCTGGGCGCCTGACAACTGAGGCCTTCAGAGCCGCGTTCTCCAGCTGCGGCCCGACCCCCTGTATCCTGTGGGAGTCGGCTTCCGGGCCTGGACTGGTTGCCAGGCTCCCTCGCCTTGCCGTGCTGTGGGCTGGAGCGGCAGATCGAATTACCTCCCTGCCCGTCCTGCGTCGGGGTCGGGCCCTCACGCTCCGCTGGGGCGGCGTCTCCTTCCCCAGCCCCCTGCTCTTCCTGAGGCTGGGTGCTGGCGGCCTGCCCGCCCGGCTCCTCTATCCGCCGACCCCTGGGAGTGACAGAGGCAGCAGCATCACTTCTGCAGCTTGCGGTTTTTTCCATCGTGCCGCAGGGCTGCCGGAGCGGCCCCCCGCAAATAAGACTTAGGACTCCGGAGCGCCTTGGCTGCTCCGCTCCCGTGCTGGGCCGCCTGATCGCTGTGGCCTTCGGGACCGCATATTCCAGCTGCGGCCCCGACCCCCCTGTGTACTGCGAGCGCCGGCTCCCCGACCTGGATTCCTACCTGGATCCTCCGCCCAGCTGCATGGTGAGCCTCCGCTTGTAGCGGCGGACAAATCTTCCCTCTACCCGGCCCGCACTGGGTCGTGCCCTCGCGCGCCTCTGGAGTGGCGCTTCCTTCCCCCGGCCCCTGGTGGAGCGGCTGTGGCGTCGCCATCGGCCCTGTGGCGGCTGGATTCTCTCCGCCACTCTGCGGGGGCTGCTGGAGCTCCCCCGCGGCGAGCATATCGGGCCGATCTCGCCCTCCGGATTCCCTGGAGACGACCTGGCTCCCTGCTGGTGCCTCGTGGGCCGGCTGCCGCTCTTGGATGGGGGCCTGATATTGCTCTCACTACCCCCTACATCGCCTGCTGAACTTGGTACTTCAGATGAGGAGCTGGGGACTGGGAATACGGCGCACTGGTCCATTTGCATGCTGATGTCCACAGGGGCTGCGCTTACTCCACTTCACAGGGCACAGGTGCCCCCATACTTACTCTTGCTGCCTTGAACTAAGTGTCCTTAACCCCGCTTCTGACTGTCATCGCTGTCCTTCCCCTATCGCTGTGCTGCCTGAGGCACCTTGACAGATCCCACGAATTGTTCATCCTCCCGCCAACGCACCGCACTTGCTGGGCGCCTTTGACGGTGCTGCCCTCCGCACCTAGTACTGATAGCCACGGCCCGCCTTGCCTTGTGGTGCGTCCTGCTCGACAGTACTTCCACCAGTACACGCTGCCACCTGAGACCACCTGTCGCTCTGCCTGCCCTTGCACGAAGGTACCAATGCCCTGGAACGCACCTGTCTGGTGTAGATCGCACCTCAGCTCCTTTTCAGCGGTCGGTCCTGGGTTGGGTGGGTGGTTGAGACCCCTTCTGATCCTCCCCAAGAGCCCGAAGTTCCGGTGCCTACATCCTACAAGACTACCCCCCGGGTCTCAGTGTGTCCCCAAACATGTCCAATAAGCAGCGTGGGGCTAACAAAGCGGGAGCGATGGACAAATATGCCAAGACACTCACTAGACAGGAGCAGGGGGGAGGGGCGCCTTGCCTCAAGACGATCCGGATGCACCCTCTTGTTCCCCTCAGCCAGACCTTACTACACTGATGGAAACTATGGCAAAGAATTTCACGTCATTCCACGAAAAATGAGATGACATTAACGCTAGCGTAGCCTTACTGCGCACCAAACTTGATCAGCATGGCGCCAGACTGGTTGAGGCCGAGACCAGGATCGGGACCAATGAGGACGAGGTCCACGTGCTCCAAAACACGGTCTCAGACCTGGTGCGCGATATGAAGCAGGTCAAGGCGAAGTGTGATGACTTAGAGTCCAGATCCCGCCGGAACAACATCCGCATTGTAGGCAATAATGGAACAAGCTGTTGAAAATATCCTGAGAGACCTATTAGGCAATCCTCAACTCTCCCCATTCTTCACGATTGAACGTGCCCATCGGGCGTTGGCCCCCCGCCCCAAGCGGGTGACTTCCCCAGGCCAATTATTGCTAAGGTTCTCAGATTCAGGGATAGGGATCACATTCTGCGCCTGGCCCATGAGAGGAGGGAGCTGAAACTGGAGTCTCAGACTATCTGAATCTTTCCCGACTTCTCCGTCAATGTTCAAATGGAACGCAGGCAATTCAACGGTGTGAAAAAGTTGCTTAGGGAAAGGAAAGTGGAATACGCCATGCTGTTCCCTGCAAGACTGAAGCTCACCCATTGCAATAAGCTATATTTCTTCACAGTCCCGGAGGAGGCGGTAAAATTTATTGAATCCCACATACCGCTCCCTGGTCCGGTGGATATTCCGTTGGATGAGGGCTGAGGTGGCCTGCCCTGACCCCAGTGTCTGCGCCTCCTTCTGTGCCACTGGCATGTTTATCATTTGAATTTCCTTGCTATTTTGTGAATCCTTATCTTGTATATCCATTGCTAGTTTTAACTTGTTGTAATACCTCCTGGAAACCTAATATGTGATACCGCTGTACGATCTACGGTGTACGCACGCACTTGGTCTTCGGGTGGGTTGCTGGACACTGCTGTGTTGGGGGGGCAGTGAGGGAGGGGGGGGTACAGTTGTGGGATGTTATAACAAAAATGGCAAGGTTGTGGTGGCTCTGGGCGCAAATCAACGTGCCATTGCATTGATAGCCAACGCAGGTTCAACAAATAGTGCTACACGCTGCTGGGATCCCCCCTGAAAACTACAGAATGGCTATTAGGTTAATGTCTTGGAATGTCAGGGGGCTCAGCAACTACACGAAGGCCCGCAGGATCACTTCTTGCGCCCAGAGGCACAGGGTCAAAATACTCCTCTTGCAAGAAACCCATGCCCTTGCACACCTCTCGTCCTCTCTCGCTCCGACATGGGGTCCCAACAAATATTACACGGTCTACTCCTCTCAGTCCAGGGGTGTCCTCACCTTAATTCACAAGTCCGTGGAGTTTTCTCTTCGTACCAGCCACAAAGATCGAGAGGGTAGGTATGTAATCCTCCACTGTCTACTCGCCAACACAGAGTGCCTTGTGGTTAACACGTATGCCCCGAGCATTGATGCACCTGATTTCTTTGATCACATCGACGGCATGCTCCAAAGATATGTTGGGATCCGATTATACGGGGGGGGACATGAATCTCATACTAGACTCCGAGTTGGACGGATCAGGAGCAGCTCCCAGGGTGATGTCCAGAGCCGCCCGCCGCCTGCCGCCTCCACGCCCACATGGTCCCTGCTGGTCTGGTTGATGCCTGGAGAGCGCTCCACCCGCTGACTAAAGAGTTTACATTCTACTCTTCTGTGCACGACAGCCATTCCAGGATTGACCTCTTCCTTCGTTCAGCTGGGCTCATTGGCAAAACCCTTGACTCGCATATACTGCTGTGCACCCTCTCTGACCATTCCCTGGTCACATTGGATATAGCTCTGCAGCCGCCTCTCCCGTGTCACTCCAATTGGCGCTTTAAGTCAGAGGCAGTACATGACTTTGGCTTCAGGGCTGACATCCTTGCAGATATCACCCTGTTTTTTGATAACAACAAACGACACGACACAACAGATGGGGTTAGATGGGAGGCATTCAAGGTCTACATCAGGGGCATGTGTATCTCCAGGGAGGCGGGGGTCCTGAAAGACATTAGGAACTCCTTGCGTCGCTCCGAGTTCAGACTCAAGGAATTGGAGCGCAATTACGCTTCCGCCCCTTACCCACCCAAGTTAGCACAAATACGATCTGAACTACACATATTTGAGTCCCTTGCCCTCAGCGAGATAAGATACTTTGCCCGACCCGCTGCGGCTCGGAAGTATGGCGAGGGGGAGAGGCCTGGTCGCACCCTGGCCCGCCTGGCCCAGATCGAGTGGGGTAGAGCCCGAATTGACAGTATTATCGACAAGGATGGAGTCCGGAATTGGTCAGACCAACCCATTCTTGAGACCTTTGCAGATTTCTATGCAACCCTCTATGCTCAGCAGCGCGAGCACAGTCCACAATATCTGGACATGCTTCTTGACCGCATCCCTATGACCCTTATATCCAGTGCCACTAAAGAGCAATTAGACACACCCTTCACCCTAGATGAAATTACTGCGGTCATATCGTTCCTCCCTAAGGGAAAAGCTCCCGGTCCAGACAGCCTAACTGCCAAATTCTATCAAGAGTATGTTGCCCTGCTGGCTCCACGCCTGTACGAGGTGTGGGATGAGTCGCTACGCCTCACTACCCTCCCGCAGTCCCTGCGTGAGGCTGTCATCACTGTGCTCCCCAACCCGGGTAAGCCTCTCGATGAATGTGGCTCTTACAGACCTCTGTCTCTCATGAACACCGACACCAAAATATTCGCCAAGATCATAGCAAATAGGTTCCTCCCTATCATGAAATATTTGATCCACCCGGATCAAAGTGGTTTTGTCCCCACCCGCTCCACTGCTCTAAACATTCGGCGACTGTTCAACGTCATTTCTAGAATTGACCCCAATGCCAACGCGGTTGCTGTGACACTGGATGCCCAGAAGGCGTTTGACATGGTTTCATGGCAATACCTTTGGGCAGTGCTCGAGAAGATGGGAATCGGCCCGAGCATGCTGTCCTACATTAAACTGCCATATACCAACCCTGTGGCCAAAGTCCTGGTTAACTCTCATCTGTCAGCTTCATTCACCCTCCACAGAGGGACACGTCAGGGATGCCCTTTCTCTCCTCTGCTGTTTGCGATGGCTATTGAGCCCATGGCGGATAGTGTAAGGGACAATCACACACGCAAGGGGATACGACTACGGGATACCCCCGAGATTATATCACTCTATGCGGACGATGTACTTCTGTACATCAGGGACCCTTCGATCCATCTTGACCCGATCATTTGTGAAATAATCAAAATTGGTACATTCGCCGGCTTCACCATAAATTATTCAAAGTCAGAAATCTTCCCCCTCACACCCGCAACTCCCCAACCTGCATGCTCAAATGGGCTCCTGGGGGCATCAAGTACCTGGGGGTCCAGGTGTCCCTCTCGAAATCCTCTTTACTGACCGATAATTACGAGGCTACTGCACAATATGCTGAGGCCAGAATGAAGAGGTGGTGTAACCCCCCCCTCTCAGTATCAGGGAGACTTTCGCTAATCAAAATGGTCATAGCTCCAAAACTCCTTTACATATTTGCTAACGTCCCACTCTGGCCCGGGAAACAATACTTTGCTGACCTGCATGCGGGGTGTGCCCGCTTTCTATGGCATTCTGGTGCTGTGCGCAGGAAGTGGCAGCACATGACACTGCCCTATGAGAAAAGGGGCTTCAATGCACCGGATATTGCCCTGTACTGGTTAGCCGCACAAGCTCAGCACGCTACACACTGGTACCAACACCAGGACCCTCCCCTGCATGTTAAGCTTGAGATCCTTGTGACTGGAGAGGTAAACGTTATGTCCCTGATCCTTTTCCACTAGTACCACTCGGATGCCCCGGCGGACCCAGTGGCCGCCACTATCAGGGAGTGGAGACAGGGTTTGCTACCTCAGTCTGACAACCCCCCATACTACAAATGGCTACCCATGTGGTCATTCCCGGGCCTAGCCCCACACAGGATAAGCTCCTTATGAGTCACTGGCTAGACCTGGGATATCATTCTTTTGCCGACTTATTCCCTAATGGGAAATTCATAACCCCGCGGACGTGGAGGCCAGGGCACTCCAAGTCCTCACTTGAGTTGCTGCAATACTTTAGACTCAGAGCGGCAGTTCGAGACATGGACGAACCCCCTGAGTCCCCCGAGATCTGCTACATTGCTAATTCCACAGGGGGCAGGGGCATAGTGTCCGCCCTGTATAAAATGTTGATGGCACGGGCTGTAGAACATCCCCACACGATCCGGAGTGCTTGGAGCCGGGAGTTGGGGTTGGACATCACTGATGGAATGTGGGCAAGAATGTGCGTACACACACGCAGGGTTTCCCTCAACTCTAGATTTAGATGTGTACAATACAAGCTGCTAAATCGCCTGTACTACACTCCTCATGTGGTCGGGAAATTTGCACGGGATCACCCCCACCCATGCCAGAGGTGCAGATCTACTGATGCAGACCACGCCCACATGTTCTGGTCTTGCGGGGCGCTGGCTCCGTTCTGGGAGGCAGTGCTTGGGGCCCTTTCTAAGATGGTGGGGTTCCGGATTGTCCCTGACCCCCTGGCTCTATTGTTCGGGCTGTGGGAGGGGACCGAGGCAAGGCATGTCGCTAAATTCCTGAATGTGGGGGCGACGGTGGCTAAGAAGTGCATTCTGCAGTGCTGGAAGCAACGTTCCCCCCTTCACTGGAGATGTGGCTAAGGGCCCTTGCCTGGACACAAATGTGTGAAGAGGACTATATCAACACGCTGCCTGTGAATGCTCGCCCCAAAAATGTATGGACAGAGTTTTGTAGCTATCTGAACAGCAGAGCGGACTTAGAACTTCTATCCTCTCCCCCATCACCCGAGCAGACGACTGTGCAAGGTGAAATGTAAGGGTCCTTGTTGTAATTACCCTGTTCCTGTTGATCTGTGTGATTTCTGTAGAACCTTTGCATTGGTATCCGAGCCTTCAAATATGTAATGTGAGCTGTTGATGTAATGTGTAATGTGCCAGTCACTACTTCTTGCCAATAAAGAAAAGTTAAAAAAAAAAAAGATCAATATGGGTGCCTGACTGCCTCCCAGCATCGCCCGCAGCACGCGTAACCTCATCAGTTCTCACCTCCTCCCCCTACATAACGTCCCCCTTCTGCTTCATGACACCACAGCCCTTGTGAACCATTACAGTTTGATTTTAGGTAACGACTCCTCAGTGCCCCTCAAAGCTTGCAAAGCCAAAACCTCCAGTCACTACAACATGGTTTATCACCATCCTCTGCGCTATCCACTCAAAAAAGAGGGAAGCAGAATCTACTTGGCAGAAAGACCCCACAACATCCAAAAAAGCTCATTTTGCCAACTTGTCCTCCCAGTATAAAAATGCCATTCATACCTATAAAGCATCCATCTACAATGAAAGAATAGTGAATGCCGCCTCCAGCCCCTGAGAGTTGTTTGTAATCCTCCATGAGCTAGAAACACCAGCTACCCCCCCCCCCCCATCCTCTATAGAGAAAGACATCCTCTGGTGTAGCAATGTCCAGGATGCCCTCACAGGGAAAATCACACTATTGCAAAGAAAAATCTGAAAAAAACGTTCTGCCATTTCGGAGGCCCAACCACCCACCCCCAGCTCTACTCAGAAGCCCACATACACCCATTTGAGTTTCAACACACCTCAGTATAGGGCCTGGCTACCATTATCAAAGGGCTCAAACCATCCAGGTGCAAAGGCGACAGTTGCCCAGCTTCCCTCGTAAAGACTGTGCAGAACCCCTACACCTGCTCATCGCAGCCATTTTCAATTCTTCCTTTGCATCCTATTTGTACCCGCCTTCCTCAAAGAGTCGTGGGTCTCCCCCTTGCTTAAAAAACCCACCTTAGACCCAGCAGCCCTTACTAACTACCGACCCATCACAACCCTTTGCTTCTTAGAATTATTGGCTGGGTTGCCTACCTCCAAATTCAAGACTTCCTCGAAAAGTACCACATCCTGAGCCCTTAGCAATCTGGCTTCCGCCCCAGACATGGAACCGAAACAGCCCTTCTAGATATCAAATGTCAACTTGACGATGCCATGGATGCAGGCAACCTCTCTCTCCTCTTACTCCTTGAGCTCTCTGTCGTCTTTGACCTCATCCACCACCAGACCCTATGCAACGCGGCCAGCCCCGCCCCCACTCCTATCTCCTGTGGTGTCCCACAAGGCTCATGTGTTTCACCCACTGTGGTGAATCCTACGGAGTCCTCACAGAGAGCCTGCCTAAAGTCTCCTCCCAGGTAGCCAGGGAAGGGCAGCTGCTACCTGATCCTATACATGGGGGTTTAGGGGGGTATTAGCTGGAAGATCACCTGGGAGCAGAAGGACCCCAGGGGAATGGGATGGCTCTGTTGGGAGGGACGCAGTATTTGTCTTCTTCGGAGGGGGAGATTTCTAGGATGCCAGAATATTTAATGGCTTGCTGTCAGAGTAAGGCTTCCCTTCTTAGACCTACCCGCTTTGTTGGTAGTAAAAACCGTTGTGATCAGCATGGGAAGAAAATATATGGAAAGCAGAGCATTGAGACCTTGGCTCCCAGTAAAAGTAATTCTCCCTTAAATCTAGACCAATCATTAATCTACCCAAATCATTTCCTAAAGATATGTTTACTAAAAAGAGTGAATTCATTAAAATGGAAGACGGTACTTGTGAAATAAAAAGATATCAGAGCATTGGGGACTTCAAGTCCCACAATGTCCTAAGTACTGGGATGACGTATGAAACTGCAGTGTACAGTTAAATGATCCTAATGACCCACACCTGAGCAGGACTTTTAGGTATTTAAGACCCCCTTAGGTTCAGGCCATTGGAACTAGAAGGTGGAGCAGCCGTAGGAGTTGTAAGTAGCAGTTGCAGCAGCAGAGAACTGAAAACGCCAGAGCTGCTGCTGTTGTGGAAGCGGAGTTCGTTCCTGAGAGGGTCTTCAGAGTGGAAATTCTGAACTTCAGAGGTTGCGCAGCGGGAAGCAGTAAACTGACAAGCCGTCCCGTAAGAGAGAGAGAGAGAGACTCTCTTAATTGTAGGCCTGGTTCCGGTGGCTGGCAAGCACCGGAGTGCCGAAGGAGCAAGGCAGGCTCCTTTGCCAATGGGCGCAGGCCGCAGGAATGGGACTGAGGCTGGAATGAGTTCAGAAGTCCACAGAAGAAGCAGAGGCAGCAGTTTGAGCGGATGCATGTGGAGGGACTGCCTGTATTAGGAAAGCCCTGACTGCTCTGTAGTTGAATGCTGACCGCTAGTAATAATTTTGAATACCGAACTAATGAAAGAAGGTTACGTAGGCAATATAAAGGAAAGCAAGGTTATAACCATTACTGACAAAATGAAAAAGGGGCAATATTGCTGCAAGATAAAATCCTGCATTGCCAAAGTAAAGAGGGGGGCAACATTGAAGAAGACCAATAACAACCATTTTGAAAGTAAAGAGGGGGCAATACTTTGGCAAACATATAGCCCGCATTGGCAATATAATAAGAAAGCGTTATTGCAGAGGAATTGTAATCATTGTTCCCAGAGTAAGTAAGAGGCAAAAGATAAGCCACCCACCAACAAGTATTGCCTAAGCCAAAGAATGGCACGTGTTGCCGCCATCCTTGTAACACCGAATCCACCGTCTGACTTGCCGGTGCCACCAGGACATTACAAGGCCTCGTGGATCGGGAAGTCAGGCACTGGAAAATGTTAGTTCCCATTCCCATGACTCCACAGGAATGGGGACTCGAAAGCACCGGCAATGTTGCAAACGGTGCCGGTGCTTCCGTGACAACCGGTAAATTGCAACTGGCACCCTTATTTCCTGAGCAGCAAACTCGGAATGAGGCCTATTGTCAGTAGTTGTTTGATGTGAAAGTGAGAGATAAAGAGTGGCAGGAGAGAAACCTTCCTTGTAAGAGGTATCAAGGAAGAGAGGAAATAATCTGCATTTCCTGGGCCAAATAAATCAGTGGAATGAACAACATCAATGTGTATTGTGACTTCACGGAAGGAATTGTTAATCTTAAATGTTTTGAAGGTTGTGAAGCAAACCAAACCACTAAGATTTTGTCCTGGCAGGGGAGTATACCAGTATAGGGAATATTAGTGGTAATCCTGGCAGGTTAGTGGACCAGGAAGAATACATTGATGTACTGCATTGTGGTTGAAGGTTGCGAAGGAAAGAGAGTTGCAAGGCCACTATTGTGTTTGATGAATTATGGTAAAATCCAGCCTGATAAAGACATTGTTGTGAATCAAAAAGAATGTTTGAATTGCTCATTCTCCAAGAAAGAAAAGTGTTATTGCAGTGTTGATTATCAGTTTGAACATTAAGACTTTTCTTTTAATTTTGTGGAAACTTGTCAAATGCTGAGTAGAAGACTTTTGGCGCAACAAGAACTTCATGAATAGAACTTGGCTATAAAAAGGAGGAACTTATGTGTTTGGAACCTTAATTGAAAATCCTGTTTTTGAACCTGGGGAAGGGGAACTGACCAAGGCTACAAGGATACAAAGTTATCAGGTTCATGTTGAACATAACTGTTATTTATTTCTGTTGAACTTGAATTGCCCTATTGGACCTTTATGAGTTTTACGTATGTACAAGTGTGAGGGACAGATTCCTTTTATTAGAGTGTTTTCCTTTAGTCTTGTTTTGATAGGCAGGGAATTACTCATTAGGTTAGAGATATTGAGGCTTTTATCACACCCTCTTGAGTTAATAAAATGACTACTTGTGAAAAACTATTACCAAGTTGTCCGTCTCGCATTTACGACCCCTCACACCACCCTCTACAGCATTTACACAAAGCCCTTACTTGACCACCTCGACTCCCTGGCCATCACCTATACCAATTATACGATACCTCACATAGCAGCACACAGGCTCTGGTTGAATGATGAAAAACAGAGCTATTATTCATCACATCCCCTGCATGTCTTGCCAAAACTGACTCAACCTTCTGCCACTTCACCATCGATGGACGCACCATACCTGTCGCCACACCGGTAAAAACTCTGGGAATCTACCTAGACACATCTCTTACCATGACACACCATGTTAATCACATCGTCTCCACTTCAGCCGATGCTATGAAGTTCATCATCGCTTGTAAGCCGTACTTCTCCACTGAAAACTGCATTACTATCGCACAGGCTCTCATCCTGTCAAAATGAGACTACTGCAATGCACTACTCTGTGGCACCTCAGAAAGAAACCTGTCGAAGCTACAAATAACTCAAAACAATGTTCTCAGTGCCACACTTGACCTGAGTAAGTATGCCCACATCTCTGAGGCAAGAAGTTCCACCACTGGCTCCCTGTCTGTGATAGAATCACATTCAAAATCCTCTCCCTCACCCACCAATGCCTGTCCAACAGCACACACTCATATTCATACCTCACCCAGACGTTCAAGAGGCATGCACATACCAGACCCCTCTGATCAACCTACAATTGCTGCCTCAGCATACCGAGATTCAAGCGCAAAAGAGCCGGAGGCACCAGCTTTCCAGTTTGCACGGCCACACTCTGGAACAATCTCCCCCTCCCACTATGAGAAGAACCTTCCTTCCACTTGTTCTGGAAAAAAATGAAAACTCTGCTGTTCAACTAAGCACTTCTCCCATACTGACTGACTCTCTTTCCTGACTCTGTTTTCCTTTAGTCTTCTTTTGATAAGCAAGGAAATCCTCTATAGGTTAGGGATAGCGAGGCGTTTATCACACCCTCTTATGTTAATAAAATGGCTACTTGTGAAAAACCTTTACCAAGTTGTCTGCCTTGCATTTCTGACCCCTCACGCCTCACTCTACAACATTTAAACAAAGCCCTTATTTACCACCTCGACTCACTGGGTATCACCTATACCAATTATACGATACCCCAATCCTCATCCCCCTTTCCAGACACTACAAACCGGACACCCTCAAAGTAAACATCTATGAAATCCATCAAATCTGGATGGCCTCACACAGCCTCTTTTGAATGATGAAAAAGCAGAGCTATTACTCAATGGATCCCCTGCATGTCTTGCCAAACTTGACTATACCTTCAGCCACTTCACCATCGATGTGGCCACACCATCCCTGTCGCCACACCGGTAAAAACTCTGGGAGTCTACCTAGACGCATCTCTTACCAAAACACACCATGTTAATCACATCGCCTCCACCTCAGCCTATGCTACGAAGCTCATCACCACTTGTAAACCATAATTCTCCACTGAAAACCACCTTACTATCGCACAGGTTCCCATCCTGTCAAAATTAGACAACTGTAATGCACTACTATGCAGCATCTCGGAAAGAAACCTGTCCAAGCTACAAATAACTCAAAACAATGCTCTCTGTGCCGCACTTGACCTGAGTTAGTATGCCCACATCTCGGAGGCAAAGCCAAAGTACAATCAGTTTTTTATAATATTTGTCTGCTATGTCAAGCACTTCCTTACGTACCTGATACTGACCGTGCTTTGGTTGTGGGAGCTCTAGTCAATTCCAAACTAGACTATTGCAATGGACTCCTAGATGGAGCTCTGGCTAAACAGATTTATCGCTTACAAAAAGCACAAAATGCAGGAGTAAGATTGGTATTGGGCGTATCCAAAAACTCCTCAAACTCAGGCTTCCGCCGCTCCCTTCACTGGCTAGTGGTAGAGGACCGCATAAAATTTAAGATTGGGTGTCTGGTGTACAAATGTATCAATGGCTTGGCACCAAGCTACTTAATGAATAAACTGAACTTGTATTATCCGGCTCGGGCTTTAAGGTCGGACAACAAATTCCTGTTTGCTATTCCCAGGACAAAATGTTTCTCAAGAGGAGACTGCAGATTTTTAGTTGCTGGGCCAAGAATGTGGAACAGTCTCCCTTTGAATTTAAGAATGGCTAACTCCCTCTTGACCTTTAGAACAGGTCTAAAGACTCATCTCTTCAAATAGCAGCTGTTTTTTCTATCCTTCCTCTCCCATGAATTTTCAATGGCACTAACATCTATATGACTGAATGTTCTTTACTTAGTCTGCTATTCCATCTGTGCCAGGATTCGATTAAGTTTGTTGTGTGCGTGTTATAAATAATTCAAAATTCAAATTCAAATTCAAGAAGATCCGCCCACTGGCTCCCTGTCTGTGATAGAATCACATTCAAAATCCTCTCCCACACCCACTGATGCCTGTCCAACAACACACCTTCATACCTCACCCGGAAGTTCTAGAGGCATGCACCTACAAGACTCCTGCGATCCACATACAATTGCCGCCTCAGCATATTGAGATTCAAGTGCAAATGAGCCGGCAGCGCAAGCTTCCCAGTTTGCTTTGCAGGGCCACACTCTGGAACAATCTCCCCCTCCCACTACGGGAAGAACCTTCCTTCCACTTGTTCTGGAAAAAAATGAAAGCTCACCTGTTCAACTAACCACTTCTGCCATACTGACTGACTCTCTTTCCTGCCTCTACCTGCTACACTGTTTGTAACAGCACCTAGATGCCCATGGGCTTTCATGCTTCTAATAAATGGAAAATAAATAAACAATCATATTCCACAGTAGAATTAGAGGTATTGGCCATCAAATAGCTGATATTAAATCTATGCTACTATTTGACAGGACGAAAATTCCAGCTCATTATGGACTACTCACCGCTAACCTGGATGAGCCTCAGGATAGATTATAATGCTGTCATGAGATGGTTCCTGGACCTACAACTCTTTTCTTTTACGGTAGAACACTGAAGATGTGAAGAACAAGGAAATGTGGACTTCCTAAATCGTTTCCCTCTTCCTGTGGAAGGGGGTGCCACTGGCTTAACGGGAGGGTTATGTGATGATTCTAGGGTATTCATCCCTTCTCCCCAAGGGGGGGCACCCCCTTTGAGACTAGGGAGGTGAGCCTGCTAAGCAAGACTATCCCTATGGGTCTGGGCAAGTGGGACCTCACTGCAAGTGACTCCCCTCTTGCAGACAAGGACTTCCATTCTCATAAGGAACTCCCTATGAGAAAAACATTATCCGCTTGTATGAGAATTAAAATGCATGCACTTACTGCTGTATCTCATTCAACAACCACTAATACAATTCCCATCTTCTTGGCTTTAGGCAATGCTGGATTTCACATAACCAACAAAGACAAACAAAACACCCGTGGGCCACGGAGCCAGTGGCAGCGCACAGAATTGAAGGAGCAGAGATGAGCACGGGAAGGCCAGCAAAGAGAGTAGTAGAGCAACCGCTGCAGGGGCAGGTCGCAAAGACCATCCCGCTTTGTGGTGTAACCACAGGGGTTCTGTGGTGGGCTTGGAGCCCATGAACAAAGCACATCTGGAGGCACGAGTCCCCCGCTGCTCCTGTGTGCACAGAGACTGTCAAGGCTAGCAGACTGAGAAGTAGAGACTCTGAGAGAGCAGAGGATGAAACCAGGAGAAGACGCCCTGATGAAAAGCCAAACCCCGGGAACCAGCCCAACGCTGAAGACGGTAACAGGGTGGTCCTGGCAAGTGAGGGGCAACTGTAGACAAGTGAAATAACTGTGAATGTGGGTTATGTGAGCCCGAGAAACCCGAAGTGTGAACATTGGCGTGAGCCACGAGTGTTGTCAAGTACAAGGAATCATGAAGGCCTGCAAGGCCCTATAAGAGACACTGTGAAAGTAATTAATAGAATAGAATATGGAGGATTCCACTTATTACAGGAGAACCCACAAAATAACATACAAGGAATTGGGGAAAGGATACAAGGAGGATCCCTACATGTAAAGATGTTAATACTTTAAATGTATACCCGCAGAGTCCTTCCTGTCCTTTGTGTTCCGTCATGGGACGTCGGCGTTGGGAACTGCGTTCTGTATTCAAGTGGCATTAAGTGGCCAGCTCAGCACTGCCGCACTGCCACCACTCACATATTTATTGCTGGAAAAGACCCGCTTTCAGCCTTTTGTCTTCTGCACACAGAGAGGTCAGGTTAATGCCATACAGTGTGGTGGGGGTTGGGGGAGAGATGGACTCTGGCAGCTCCCTGAGCTGTCGGGCGTTCCCCGCCTCCTAACTCCGCTGTGCTGCTAAATTCAATCTAATGTAAACATTTGACTTTCAACTTGAGCCTCGTTGTTTGGGCCTTTACTTACTGTTGAATGTGCACTAGGGTCACGCATGAAGGCAGTGAAATGAAGCGGGCAATGATGTCACGCAGATCAATTTCAATAGCATCAATGAAACGCGGAGACTGGGATGCATGTCCAACTCGGTCTTTAATTTAGCACGTACTGCCAACTCATCGGTAACCCGGCCCCTTAACCATGTGGGTCGCAGCCCACAACTAATACAATAGAGAGAGGACTCAGCCTCTGGCATGAAATGAATAACAATGAAAATAGGACGTTCCATCTCCCCTTTGCTTAGTATGCAGCTAGGCTATTTAGTTGATTTCTTCAATCCATCTCGCTGGCCTCCGTATGGTCCTCCTGGATGGACTGCAAGGTGGTGGGAGAGCACTCATGTGTGCGCTGTCACTCTCACTGTCGTCGGCATCCCTGTCCTCCTCTCGGTATTCAGAGTCTATGTCAGAGGAATCACCTGCAGTGGTCCCTGTGGTGTTTGTTTGATTACTGTCGCCTCTGAAGGTCCGGAAGAAAGAGGAATTTCTGGTGACTGTTCCTTGAGGGCTTGCGGCTGTTATCATTGAGCCATGAATGTGCGTCACAGTCATTGGTTCTGGTTTGAAAGCTGGGGTGTCTTTGGCATTTTGGTTCTGTCGCACCAGGACTTGGTCTCCTATCTGGATGGAGCTTGGTTGTGTCTGGTGTCTGCATATTCCTTCATCTTTGTCTTGCTTTCTTTATCTTTGATTCTCGCAGTGTCAACGTAGGTGGAGGTCAATACGGCATGCGGGTTGTGTAGTAGCGTGGTTCTTATGATGCGTCCGAACATCAGGGCAGACGGACATTGTCCGGTAGAACTATGGGGTGTGTTTCTATATTCGTGTAGTGGTGTACAAATGGCTTGAATGAATGAACCAGTGGTGATGGAACATACCTGGAGGGTGCGTTTTAGATTTCCCATGAATCTCTCGCCATTCCATTCACTTGTGGCCACAGCGGCGTGATCCTGCGGTGCTGGAAGCCTAAATGTTATGTGAACATGGCAAAGTCATGCCTACTGAAAGGTGGTCCATTGTCTGACTTTACCATGGATGGGATGCCATAGTCTGCAAAAGTCTTGTCCAAGGCTGGTATGACTGCCTGTGCACTGGTGGAGTGGATGAGGTGCACTTCAGGGAAACGCGACATTTCGTCAACTATGACCAGCGCGTATTTGCTGTTCACTAGAGGTTCAAACATGCAAATGGCTACTTCGTCCCACACTTGCAAAGGCATTGAGGAGGTTCTGATGGACTCGGGAATGTGCGTGGTGCCACTGCTTGACAGGCGAGGCACTTTCCTAGTAGTTACTCTACTCTTTCGTCCATTGAGGAGAACCACACTATGCCCCTGTGACCTGCGTGTGCGATGTCGAGTACTTGGTCCTGCAGACTGGATGGAATAACAATCCTGTTTTCTTTTAGTAACAGACCCTCTGAAGATGTCGACAATGTGTGTCGAATGAGTTTGAAGGTGCAGAAGTGTTGTTCGTTCCCTGGTGATGATGTTTGACCTTCTTTCCGTCTGTTGTGCCACTGGTCCAATCTCAAGCATTCCTGTATTGTCTGAAGTAGGTGGTCCTTTTGTGTGGCTTCTCGCTGTTGAGCTGTAGTAATGGATTTGGAGAGCGCACTGCTTACCAGGTAGTTTAGGTATTGGTTTGCCTTTGTTGACTGTCGCTCATCCTGGGCTGGAAGTGGGTGCCTGGATAGGAAATCTGCTGGGTTGTTGTCCTTTCCCGGGTGGTGAATGATTTTGAATGAGTACCCTTGTAGCCTTAAACCCCACCTGGCGATGCGTGGCGGCATTCTGGCTGTTGGTTTGCCATATATGGTGGTGAGAGCCTGATGGTCAGTGATTATGGTGAACGGTTGTCCGTAAAGAAACAAATGATAGTGTTCGTACGCCCATACGACTGCCAGACTTTCTTTTTCAGGTTGGGAATAGGCGCATTCCGTGGTGGACAGGCTGCGGCTTGCGTAGGCCCCGATTCGTCTTGGGGAATCTGGGGATGCGCCCAGCTTGGATTGCGATAGTATTGCTCCCAGTCCCACTGGGCTCACATCCACTGTCAATTCAGTGTGGAGGTCGGCATCATAGTATGCCATGCATGATGCTGATGCGATTCGTCTTTTGATTTCCTGAAATGCTTCTTCACACGCACTTGACCACTGGAAGTCTTGGTGTTTTCCCGTGAGTAGCCGGAGTGGCGTACTAACTGACGCAAAGTCTTGTATGTTTCGCGTTCAGTAGCTTGCCATGCCAAGGAATGAGTGTTTTGCTGATACAGAGGTGGATGTGGGGGTCTCTACTAGAGCTTGTACCGTTTCGGGGTCAGGTTGCAGACCATCACTCGAGAATATGTGGCCAAAGAATTTCAAGGTGGATTTGCTAATTTCGCCTTTGTCCGGGTTGAGTGTGAGATGAGCGTTTTCAAGGGCCATGCAGACTCTTCTCAGGGTGTCATCGTGAATTTCTTGAGTGGTGCCGAAGATCAGGCTGTCATCTCTGTAATTTAAGCAATTTGGAATGTGCTTAATTACCTGGTGGATCTCATTTTGAAAGATTTCAGCTGCTGATGACACGCCGCAGCTGAGTCTTTTGTACCTGAATAGACCTAAATGTGTTGAGAATGTGGTGATGTATCTTGAAGCAGGGTGCAATTCGAACTGGTGGTAGCCCTTATTTAAGTCTAGTTTAGAGAATACTTTGGCCCCATGGAGTAGGTGCATCATATCTGTCATCGTGGGGGTGAGGTGACGTTCACGTTCTATGGCTACGTTCGGAGCCCTCATGTCAACGCAGATGCGAATGCTGTCTCTGTTGTCCTTCTTGTGTATGGGCACGATCGGGTATACCCATGGTGTTGGGCCCGAGGCTGGTTCGATGATGTCCTGCCGGAGTAATGACTGAATTTCGTCCTCAACGTGTCTCTGAATGTTGAAGGGAATGCCTCTGTAGTGTTGAGCCGTCGGAGGGATATGCGGGTTTATGTGTAGTTTAATCTGTTTATCATTTAGCTTACCCAGGCCTTTGAAAAGGGCTGGAAACATTTTCTGCATCATGTCCTTCGGGCTGGCTGTGTATGCTGACATTATTTGAATGAGCCCCATTTGAATTGCTGACTTGAAGCTTAGTATGCTGTCCCTGGCACTTCACCTTTTATAACATAGATTTGGATTATTTGGCTCTTGTCTTTATATTGACATGTTGCCTTGAACATTCCACGACAGTTGAGGGGCTTGTTCGATCCATAGGGATATATCAGCGTGTCTGCTTCTTTCAGCGATTTCTTGTTGGTGAGTGACTTGTAGGTTTCGCTGTTGATTACATTCACGGTTGCGCCTGTGTCAATTAGAAACTCTTGGTTTTGACCATTTAGTTGAAGCAGTAAGTTGGGGCTGTATTCAGCTGCTACGCTGTTGCTGATAGCATGAACGCATCCTCTTTTGCAGTCTCCACTGGAGGAAGATGAATGTGATTCACGTATCCGGTGAGGCCAGTCGTCCAGGTATCAAATCTTTTGTCTTGAATGTCGTCTTTGGGAATCATGTAAGATCCTGTGATGGCTGGGGTTGTCTCTCCTTTCTTCTCGCCACCTGTCTTCGTGAGGCGGTTCACGTGATGTGCTGTGAGAGTGACGCCGGTTGGCGGAAGGTGAGTGTCACATGTAGGGTCTTGGGCTTTCCCGCCTTGAGCTGCGGCCATCTTGTCTCCAGGAGTCCCTGCTTGATTCGATTGGTTGAAAGAAATTAATGTTCCTGCAGATGGACTGAAAATGGTTTTCACCCCCGCACTTGTCACAGTTGTGTCCAATAGCCGGGCAAGGGCCAACGTGTGGAAATTTGAATCGGCATCTGTAGCATTTTTTTGTTCTGTTGAGTCCCTTGTCATTCGAATAGGGCATACTGTTGCCGTTGAGGCTGACTGAGTGATCTTGATGTTTCCTAGAGATTCGGTTTGCAATGCTAGAGCGGAGTCAGCTCGTGCCAATTGTAGTATTTCTTCAAGTGTTCTGCTCTTTTGGCGGAGCTTGTTCTGGAATTCGGGAGATTCGCAGCCAGCGATGGCATGTGATTTTAGTGCTCCTTCTGTCGAGTACCGATCAAAGTCACAATATTTCGCCCTTTTTCTGAGCCTCATTACAAAATTGTCCATGTTTTCACCACTTTCTTGAGTGGATGTATGAAAAATGTGTCTTTCGTAGTCTACATTCCTTAAAGGTGCGAAGTAGGCATTTAATGAGTCAATTATGCCTTGGAATGTGTCTGTATTAGTTTCCGGCATTTCAAATACAATATCACGTACCACTGGGCCCAATGAATGTAATAAAATACCTCGTAGTCTGCGTTCTTCCCGCACACCTGAGGCATCGATGTAGATGTGTAGTTCTTTGAGCCACCTGGCCCATCTGGGTGCCAGACTGCTGGTGTCTGCAATGTCAAAGTACTGCATGGCTTTCAGCTGAAGTAATTCAGAGCCACCATCTTCCCTGGATACGGGGTGGCGCTGAGTGGAACTAGATGGTGGACTCAATATTCCGCTGTCAGTGTTGGCTTCAGACATGCTACGGTGGGTCTGTAAATGTGGCTGTATCTGGTGAGAAGATGATGGGCCTGGGAGCTTTCCAGGTGCTGCGGCCTGTGGTGTGATGATCTGGGCCTCGGGTGGACACACTGTTTGGCAGCTTGTGATGCCTCTTTGCTGGGGATTTGAGGTCTCGAGCTCAGAATGGTAGCGTTGCAGGGTTGACACGTGCTTGTGTTAATTATACTGCTGGGCGCGTGTAATGCGCGATGCACGTAGTGCAGTCCCAGCTAAAATGTTCTCAGTAACGAAACCTATCGGTATTCAATGCTTGCAGGGCTCCTTACTTGCTGAGTAGATAAGTGCTTGCGTATGGTTCGGGCAACCCCGGCATCAGACTCCGGAAGCCGCGGTGACATGTGTGCTGGCAGCGCAAAGTGAAGGATGCGTGTACAGAGGGATGCGAGGGCTGTGAGGGTTTCAGTCCTCTCCCCCTCTGGGACAATTATTCTAATGTGTTTTTAATCCATATTTACTTCACATCAGATTATGTGGTATTTGCTCATTTTATGAATTATCTTTCTGTGCATTATTCGAGGTTTTGCAAATCTACTAGTGATTTTGACACTGAGGGTTACTTGTACTCTGCTATTGACACGTCTTGTTGTTTTGAGAGGGGCTGCGAGGTAAATCTTCTTTTTTTTCCTCTCCCCTCACAAGGGTAATTTATTCCCTCTTCTCCCTCTTCTTTTTTCACAGCTGGGCATTCTCATAGACGATTGGTCTCATATAACGCCAAACCACTTTTCTTTATAGTGGTTACTTATCTTGGGACCCACATTTTGATTTTGCTTGCCCTATAGTTCAAGCTGTTTACCATCCCTCAAAATATGTTAACACCCATCTCAAGTAAAAACCTTGCAGTACTCCGATATTTAGCGTATTTGCATTTTGTATCTGCTTTTCTGCACTTTGATCATCTGATCACCTGGTTATCAGCTTTTCAGCTGCAGGGTTGTGGCTTTCTGGGTGTGTTGTGACCCTATTTTCCTCCTTCCTCTCTCTAATCCCCTGAGCAACACTTCTTGGATCTTCTGAGCAAGACAAGGCGCCCTCCTCGGAAGATGGTCAGACGCAAATTAGGAGAGGTGAGGGTTTTGGTCACTAGTGCCAAAAAACATAACAGAACCCCAAAAAATATGACTAAGCAAGCAGCGGGGGCATTTAAACCCAAATCAAAGGCGAACCAACTCTCCCTGGATTCCTATTTCAAGAATATGGCTGGGAATTTGGCTTAGAGAATCCAAGTGACTGAGAAAGCGATCTGGGATGCCGCCTCCTCTGTTGGGGTTTCGGTGGGGAACTGGGGGCAGGTGTGCCTGCCTCTGACAGGCCCCATAGTGAAAATCCTTTTGGGGATATGAGGGAAGGGGGGCCACTGTTGTCCTCCAATTAGATGAGGATATTGAAATATTCAGTACCCCAAGTGCCAGAGTAACACCAAAGGCCTTTTCTGTCAGTTGCTGAGCCTTCTGGTGTCCAGGAGCCCTCTATTCCTTTTAGGGATATTCCATAACATCGACTAAAGATGAGGATAAAACCTGATTGGGGGCACTATTAGACCAGAAATTAAAACCCCTCTTTTCTTTGCTGGAGGCAAAGGGTGGCTGTCCGACAGGGCGTGCCCTCTCGGATTCCCAAAGACAAACTAAATTGGATGCCACTTTTGTGTTGTTAGAAAGTTTCAAAAAGGGGGTTATGGAAACCTTGTCAATAATGGATGACTCGATTAGAGATCTAAAAACCAACATTATCATCTGAAATAGTCCTGGGGCTGGTTTGTGCTCAGAGCACACCATGATTAGACCCTCTGACCAGATGGGGCAAAGGGTGGGGGAGGGCAACATTGTCAGCGACATTGCCCCTCAGCCTAATCCCAAGGTGGTACCTACAAATTACACTAGCCCGGGGACACCAATGGTCGAGGGAAGTGAAGCAGAGGTTGGTGTGGTTCTTAATCTCTCCCTGTGGGCAGCCCCCTCGTAGGAGTGATTACTGGAGTCCGGAGTCTACCAGTGGGTGCTTTAGAATCCTTGTCATCTTTGATGAATAAAGCAACTCACTGGATCAACTGAAATATAATGGGCCCTAGCATTAATCCAAAATCTGTATTAATGGCTAGAAGAGTGGGATGGGTGGGTCCCACCAGGAAGTCTATCATGGGTGACTGTATAGTAGTTTCATTCTCCAATTCCATTTTAGTGAATAACCTGCTTAGCCCTAATCTGACTAGAGGCTTGAGGGCAAATGGCTCTAAACTTGATAGTAGATTGGTGGGCCTGGATTACATTTACCCACAAGGGAGGGTGATGGTAGCTGCACCGGTTGGGCGAGGACAAGGACCCCCATTAGGGGTTCTATCACAAGGTAGTGCTGTTCCTTTGGGTGCTCCTGGTGGGGCTCTTGTTTCTTCCTGGACCTCGGTGGAAAGGAGAGCCCCTAACCACGGGGCCAGGCTGCCACAGTTGGGAACTGTGCAGTCTTGAATCGTTTTGAGCCTCTTGTGTCAATGGATGATCAGGATTGCTAGATTGTAAATCCTGATCCATCTTTGGTGTTGTAGGCAGGGCCTATTGCCAGGCCTACCCTAGAGGAAGTATACTGTATTACTCAGGTAGAGCACCATCCAATATCCCTGCCCCGGAATCCTGTGGGGTGGAGACCCATCTTAAATTAGTCTCTTGGAACATAGCGGGTTCAAGGAACAAGTTGCAGTTGGATGAGAACATGGAGTTTATGAAGCTTCTTAAGATCATCCTACTGCAAGAAACCTGGGACTTGGTACTGCCCTGTTTAGGTGGTTATGTGTCATATGGCATTCCTGCCAAAAAGAATAGGAGAGGGCGGAACTCAGGGGGTCTGGCAGTGTTGGTTAAAGCTTCCCTCCCTTGTGTGTTTGAGGTGGTAGAGACTGGGCTCGAATTTCTACAACTGTTGAGGTTTAAGTTCCCAGGTGTTGAGGGGTTTGATCTCTTGAACTTGTACAATAGTCCAAAGTGGGGAAGTGGGGGAGGTTGGGTGTAAAATCAAGGAATTTGTAGACCTGTATTTTGATGACCCTATGAATTCTAACAAAAGGTTCATTTGGGGAGGGGACTTCCACCTCAAAATGGGTTGTGGCCTCCATAGGGACCCATATGAACCCACAGAAGTACAAATGTTTAGGGTCCTCGAACCTGAATTGGCTGATAAGAGGGTCTGCTCCAGGGGTCTCTAGATGAGCACCTGGCTTATTGGGTGGGGTTTGCACTCATTTAATGGGCGGTTTAATCCAGATATCCCTGGTAAACATACCTTTAGTAATAATGTGGTGTCCTCCACGATAGACTACTTCTGCCTCACGTTAAACTTATGGAAACACATTGAAAGCTTTGACGTTGTCACAAGTCTCTCCCCTTCTCACCTGTTTCTCCTTGCTTGCAACCTTCTTGGATGTCTTCTTCCATACGGTCCGGGATTTATATAAGCCTGTGTGCAGGTCTTCGTATTCCAGCGTGAGGATTGCAAGTCCTACGCCAAGTAGCGTTCAATATCCAGGACCGGGAACGAGGAAGGAAACAGTATCTAAGGTCGGAGGCATGGAACGCCGTGACCCGAGCACCAGATGATTCCAGGAGAAAGGAGCGGAAACAAAAGTTCAAGGAAAGGGAATGGAAAAGGGGAGTAATCAAGGAAATGGGATAACGGGACTCAGAAGGAGAGCCGAGCGAACTCCTACAACACACGTCTGAACTCACTAGCGGTAGCGTTGAGCCGCGGGGCGTGACTGTTTTGAAGGAAGTTGAACGTAGCGCGTAAATGCTGGTAAGATGCATTTCGTATCCAACGGCCATGTTGGAAGGATCACGGAATGCAGTCATCTATGGGTCAGGGACCATGAAGTCCAGAACGGACTTAGTCGGCGGTTCATGACAGCATGCCTCCTCTGAAGCCGCGCACCTCCGGGTTTGCCTGGGTGGATAAGATGATATCTTCGTATTAGCCGGGGGGCATTCATTTTAGAGACGGGTTCCCAAGTGCTCTCACTGGGAGGATATCCTTTCCATTCGACCAAATACTGTAGTTGACCTCGTCTGTACCTGGAGTCACAAATCCTAGAGACCTCGTATTCAAGTTGGTTATCAACAATCTCTGGAGTAGATCTTGGGGCAGTTCGAGTGGACTGTACATATGGTTTTAACAGAGAAGTGTGGAAGAATGGATGAATCTTTTTCCAGGACTCTGGTAGTTGGAGCGAAAGGCCACTGGATTAACAATCTCCTTTATGGAAAAGGGTCCGTAATACCTGGGAGCCAATTTATTTGGACATAAGTGACGAGGAAGGAGTTTCGAAGATAGCCAGACTTTATCCCCTATCGAATAAGAAGGACCAGGCCTTCTTTTGGTGTCTGCATATTGTTGTCATGATTCCTGCCCCTCATGTCCCCAGCCCTCCAAGATATCAGGCTGGTGCCAGGCCACGATCACCTACATGGCCCTCAAGGGCCTCTCCATCCCTCCAAAGACCCACTTGGAGTCAGACTTGGCGCTTGTGGCACCAGACTCGCTCACTCCCATAGGATAACATTGGGGATTGGACTTGTAGTGCATTGATGGGGACAAGATGGATGCCCCCACATATTTCGGTTCCCAGAACTGCATGTGCAGTCTAGTCTTTTGGGTGTGGTTCAGCCCAGAGACACCTGGGATACCCAGAGACTATTTAAGCCACGCCCAGGCTGAGAAACATGCTTTGTGTTTTCTGTACCTGCAGCATGACACTCACCGTGTTTGGATCGGTCTCCAGTAGGTCTGCATCTTTCTTCTGCGCGCAGCTCCTGCAAGATCATGAACACTGTTAGGAACAGCCATACCTTGCAGCGCTTCTGCCCATCATTCATCGCTCCTTCTGTTCTGCGGGCATCTTCAGCGGTGTCATTCCCATCCCGGCACGCCGCTTCCTAAGGAAAAGGGAAAGGAACATTAAAAAGGCATTAGTAAGCATTCAGCAAATCTTCGCTTATTTTTGAAGACTGTACGAGCTTCAACGCTTACCTGAATCCCAGCCGCTCTGGGGGAAATCTGTCTCCGGAACTTCTCATCCATCTGCAAGAGGGAAAAGACACTCCAGGTTAGCGTGGAAACATCTAGAGGCGCCGCATCCCACGCTTACTCACCGCATGTCTTCTTCATAACCAGCATCCACGCTGAAAACATCGTGGCACCTAAAAGACACAGAAAAATAACTCAGTTCAATACAAATATGAAAGGGTCGCATCGCGCATCGCGCTCTCACTCACCTTCAGCGCTACTCATCTCAGCAGCGCGTTGCCATCCCCGGACGCCGGCCATCATCTAAGGAAGGAAAGGAACGAAGTTAGAGAACTGTTCAAAAGACTCATTATACTTACCTGTCGGACTCTTGCCAGTGAAGTAACTAGGCAGCAACGAGCCCGCATCAATCAACATGCCCCTGCGCTGAAAGCAGGACAGAGAGCACACTTTGCAAGAAAACAAGGTGAGCTGTGGATCAAAGGGAAGGGTTGGACCCCGGGGAAGAAGGGGTTCAAGCACACAGAGACAATAGGGAGTTAAACTCTACCAATCCTGTGTTTCAGGCCCAGTTTCCAGTAGAGTAGACTCCAGGGAAGGGTTCGAGGTCGTAAGAGGTCAGAACAGGCTGAGTGACGTCCCCGTGGATACCAGGTGAGCTTACAGAACACAAAGCCTCACATCAAAATCCACCTGGGCGTCATGGAAACGTCAGAAACTGACCAGTTAGCCCACATGTTGGGGCAGCTACGTTCCGAAGTACATGCAGCCAGGCAGGAGACCAACACCCTGAGGAGAGAGCTGATAGTAGCCAAAGAACGCACTGATGATTTAAGCCGGCAACTTCTCCAGTCACAAGCAGGGCATGCACCATTGCCGGGAAGCGTGCCCTCGATACCAGCACCATCAGCCAATCCCGTTCAAATAACCCTTCCTGGGGCAGTTCCCTTGGCCCCGCCCGAACGATTTAAAGGGGATCCCAAGAGGTTTGCAATGTTCATGAACCAGTGCCGCCTACACTTCCTTTGTAGACCAGGGGCCTTTCCGAATGACCAATCACGGGTCGCTTTTGTGCTATCCTACCTGAGTGCTAGCGCCGCGGACTGGTCTGTACCCTTTGTGGCCCAAGACGATCCTTTGCTGCATGACTTCAGGGGCTTTCAGCAGGAGATGGAAAAGCTGTTCGCCCGTCGTACTCATGGGCAGGCATTAGACAACGAACTTCTGTCCCTACGCCAAGGGAATCAAGACCTATTAACATACATAGCCACGTTCAATAGACTCGTAGTTGAAGCAGAATGGCCAGTGGAGAAGAGAACCACGTTATTTCATCAGGGGTTGTGGGGGGAGCTCAAGGATGTTCTTGCACAAGTAGTGAACCCCCGAAAGACTGCTCAGAATTCATTGACCTTGTTGTTCAACTGGATCATAGGTTGCAGGACCGAAGAGCATATTGAACCTGACCGGACCCTCGCCCTATGTATGTGCATTCAAAGGAAAATATTGCCCGCACAACGGAAGGTTCAGGAGAACCAATGCAAATCGGGGGGGTCAGATCTCCCTTGACTAAAGCAGAAAGGGATAAAAGGAGACAGCAGCAGTTATGTCTGTACTGTGGAAGGTCAGGTCATTTCCTTAAAGAGTGCCCTGTGAAGCCACCGAGGAGGACGGTGGGGGCCACGGACAAGGAAAATACCATCAAAGAATCGGAAAACTCCCCAGCCCGGCAAGTGTAGGGGTCCACTTGTCGAGCGAAGAAAGTGAACTACAGACCTCCCATTTTGAACTATCTGTGGTCTTGATCAATCACCAACAACCATCTCGGATGCACGCAGTAAGAGCGTACATTGACAGTGAAGCCGTTGGGAATTACATCGATCAGGATCTTGCGTCAAAGATGGGGCTTCCGTTATGCCCTAAATCAACCACCGACACTGTTACCACTGTCAACGGCACGGAAATAGCTTCTGGTCCAGTATCCCAATGCACTGCAGCTTTAACCCTTCTGTGCCAGGATGGACACCAAGAATCTATCGTTTTCGATCTCATTAAGGCACCACAGTTCCGGTTGATTTTGGGAATGCCATGGTTGGTAGCTCACAATCCTCGAATTGATTGGTGAGCAAAAGAATTGGCCTTTCCCGAGACTTGCGCCCACACATGTTATCGCCAAGAGAAACAACCAATAGACACCAGAACCTCCACGCTTGCGACTGTGGCAATCGGCACCCTACCAAGTGAATACCAGGACTTTCAAGATGTCTTTCAGAAAGAACAGGCTAATACCCTGCCACCACATAGACCATACGATTGCCAAATCGACCTGATACCCGGTGCACAAATCCCTGGTGGGTGAATTTACGCACTCACGGAACCAGAAAACCAGCACCTGAAGGCCTATCTTGACCAATACCTGGCCAACGGGTTCATCCCTCCCTCGAAGTCTCTAGGAGCCAGTCCTGTATTCTTCGTACCGAAAAAGGAGGGGGACTTGAGAACGTGCATCGACAATCTTACGCCACACTCGCCCTGATCTCCCATACCTGGTGGAAACGGACGCCTCAAGCATGGCTATGGGAGCCGTCCTCTCACAAAAGGACCCCGAAACGGGCCAGTTACACCCTGTTGCCTTCTGGTCGCGTAAATTCGCACCCCCTGAACTCAATTACGCTATCACAGACAAAGAACTCCTGGCCATTAAGTCAGCCTTTAAGGCATGGCGGCACTACCTCTTGGGCGCCAGACACACAATCACTGTAATAACGGACCACCGGAACCTCCAATACCTAAAAACGCCAAAGGCCCAATCCTCATGACAACTACGTTGGGCTCTTTATTTTGCTGAATATGACTATGTGATTACATTTCGACCAGGGGTGAAAAATGGGAAGGCCGATGCCCTTTCCCGTATGGGGGTGGAAGAGCAAGGGTATCAGACCCCTGACCCAATATCAATCATCCAGAGTGACAAGGAATCACAAAACCATAACTCAGAGAGAATTACATGAAGAAATCCAAAACCTGATGAGTCCGGAGCAATTACAAGCGTGGAGTGCACAAGGAGAACATTACATGATAAAAGATCAGTTGCCCTACTTCAGGAATCGTTTATTCTTACCAAACCAAGAACTACGAGAACAAGTGATGTCCGGTTATCATGATTCCTTGATCGATGGCCACCCCGGAATCGCTAAAACCCTAGCCAAGGTAAAACAAAATTATTGGTGGCCCACGTGGCGTAAAGACATTATCCAATTCATCCTATCTTGTGGAGTGTGTGCTCAAAACAAGTCATCCAAACAGAAACCGGCTGGGCTATTAAAACCATTGGAAATCCCACCAGCACCCTGGCACACGTTGTCCCTCGATTTTATTACTGACTTACCACCCAGCCAAGGGTTTAACACTATTCTTGTGGTCGTGGACTTATTTTCAAAAATGGCACATTGCATTCCTCTTAAGGGGCTCCCAAATGCTTCCACTCTGGCAAAGGTATTTCTTGAAGGCATCGTACTGCTCCATGGGTTTCCTTCAGTTTTGGTCTCAGACCGAGGTACTCAATTCGTATCTAACTTCTGGAGAAAATGCTGCTCTATGGCCCAGATCGACACCCGGCTATCCACCAGTCACCATCCCCAAACGGATGGTCAAACTGAGAGGACAAATCAGACGCTCGAGCAGTATCTGCGTTGCATGTTACACCAAGCTGAAGGAAGCTGGTTCGACCTATTATGGATAGCGGAATATGCTACACACTAGCACTGGGCAGACACCCTTTTATACCATTTATGGCAGGCACCCACGCACTTCTGAGTTGGACGTTCCTACAACCCTGGAAATGCCAGCAGTCAAAACCTTGCACACAACCATTTCTCAAACCTTTAAAAGGGCAGCTGAACACCTACTTCAAGCTAAGAATCGCCAAAAGAAGTTTGCTGATCAACACCGAGCAAAGGCCCCCAACTACCAAGTGGGAGACAAAGTCTGGGCTGGCGTCTAAACATGTGTCCATTAAAGGAACCCGAACTTTCCGTCCAAGATACCTGGGTCCATTCACCGTCACCTCCGTGATAAATCCTGTGGCGGTCAGACTAGCTCTGCCGTCAAACATGCAGATTCATCCTGTGTTCCACGTGTCTCTCCTTAAACCTGTTCAACCTGGGACCCGGGAAGCAACGCCACCGTAGCCAGTAGTAGTCGCCGGGGAGCCAGAATTTGAAGTCAAGGACATCCTGGATTCAAAGTACGTCAGATCCAAACTATACTACTTAGTAGACTGGAAGGGGTATGGTCCAAAAGACAGGACATGGGAGCCTTGTGAGTACATCCATGCACCTCTCTTGCTTAGACGATTTCATCAAAACCATCCAAACAAACCAGGACCAGACAGAAGAGCCACCTTGAGAGGGGTCCTGGGGGGGAGTGCTGTCATGATTCCTGCCCCTCATGTCCCCAGCCCTCCAAGATGTCAGGCTGGAGCCAGGCCACGATCACCTACATGGCCTTCAAGGGCCTCTCCATCCCTCCAAAGACCCACTTGGAGTCAGACTTGGCGCTTGTGGCACCAGACTCACTCACTCCCATAGGATAACATTGGGGATTGGACTTATAGTGCATTGATGGGGACAAGATGGATACCCTCACATATTTCGGTTACCAGAACTGCATGTGCAGTCTAGTCTTTTGGATGTGGTTCAGCCCAGAGACACCTGGGATACCCAGAGACTATTTAAGCCACGTCCAGACTGAGACACATGCTTTGTGGTTTCTGCACCTGCACCGTGACACTCACCATGTTCAGATTGGTCTCCAGTAGGCCTGCATCTTTCTTCTGCGCTCAGCTCCTGCAAGAACAAGAACAGCGTTAGGAACAGCCTTACCTTGCGGTGCTTCTGCCCATCATTTATCGCTCCTTCTGTTCTGCGGGCATCTTCGGCGGTGTCATTCCCATCCCGGCATGCCGCTTCCTAAGGAAAAGGGAAAAGAACAGAAAAAAGGCATTAGTAAGCATTCAGCAAATCTTCGCTTATTTTTAAAGATTGTACGAGCTTCAATGCTTACCTGAATCCCATCCACTCTGAGGGAACTCTGTCTCCGGAACTTCTCATCCATCTGCAAGAGGGATAAGACACTCCAGGTTAGCGTGGAAACATCTAGAGGCGCTGCATACCGTGCTTACTCACCGCATTTCTTCTTCATAACCGGCATCCACGCTGAAAATGTCGCGGCACCTAAAAGACACAGAAAAAGAACTCAGTTCAATACAAATACGAAAGGGTCGCATTGCGCATCGTGCTCTCACTTACCTTCAGCGCTACTCATCTCAGCAGCACGTCGCCATCCTCGGACGCCGGCCATCATCTAAGGAAGGAAAGGAAGGAAGTTAGAGAACTTGTAACGCTCACCTGATTCCCACGGAGGCGCTGGTCTTGGCAGGAAGGTGTCTGTGACTCGAAAAGTGATGTGCAGGACTCGATTGGCTTCTGGGGTCGAACCTCTTCTCACTGTGTGTCGAACCCGAAGGGTGAGGTTTCTGTAGGTGAAAGAATATGGGGGTTAAGGGTCTGGGCTGTTGAATGTTCCTCTCCCTCTCCCTCTCTTCCTAGCTTCTCCGTAGAGCCCCCCAGGTCAATGTGCTCACCTTAGATAGGTGAATGCTGGACTCTCCATCTGCGTCTGGTGCAGGGTGCCGTTGCCAGTTCCTTCACTGGTGAAACATAGGCCTCTTGAACTCAGAGGATCGTTACCGTCGTTAACTGCACGAGCGGTGAGTTTCCGGGCACCTTTTTAGTCTTTATAGTCTTTAGGTGCGTGGCACGTTAATATTGAACAGGACTCTGTATAATGCTTTTCCCTTTTTGTCGTGCAGGGCTCTGGAGATGGAAGATGGAGTGAAGCGCCTGGAAATGAATAAGTAAATGCAAGCGCTCAAATTGTCTTTTTCCCTTGCTGCTTAGTTCGTGCTGAAGAGACGCCGGAGAATTGCAGGCGTTCTATTGTAAATACCTGTCTAATGTCTCTTCTTTTGTTTTCACAGGCGGCGATGCAGCGTGAAGAAATCCGGAACTCGCGGAGTGCCGGTGAGTAATAACAATGCTTTTGTCTTCACAGGCGGAGGTGCAGCGTGAAGAAATCCGGAACTCGCGGAGTGCCAGTAAGTAATAACAATGCTTTTGTCTTCACAGGCGGAGGTGCAGCGTGAAGAAATGGCCGCAGCCGATGGATCAGGTGAGTAAGCACTGCGTGTAAAGGTTGCCTTGCTAACCTGTTGTTTCTTGTCCTTGCAGGTGCTGTTGTTGACTGGATACAGGAATGGTAAGTATAATTCTTGCAGGTTCAGGATCGAAAGAAGAAAGGCTGGAACAGACTCGGTGAGCGTTCTGCTGCAGATGCAGAATAACGCGAAGCACGTTTCATCTATCGGGTGTGGTTTAAATAGCCTTGGAGTGATGAGGCGTCTTCCTCCACGGCCCCGCCTAGGTAAGAAAAGAGTTCCAGTTCCAGAAGAGTTCCAGTGCTGTATCCAGGGAGTGGAGCTTGCCCCACCCAGGTAAGAAAGTAGTTCCTGTTCACAGAGGACTTCTAAGTGGCTGGTAAGTAAGCAGCATGGTCTGCTGCAGGTAAGTCCACCCAAGCATCTTCATACATAATATGAGCCCGGCGCTTCCAGTGCCGGGACCGATGACTTTGATGAGCCTGGTGCCACCTGCGCCAGGACAAGGCCCAAAAGGTCCCAGTGGGGACCGGCTGGTGCCTAAGATAACGGTTAGGGGCCTGCTTCCAAGGATGTTGGGCTGTTCCTGACTCCTTGGAAGCAGTGATCATGACAGAACTGTTCAAAAGACTCATTATACTTACCTGTCGGACTCTTGTCAGTGAAGTAACTAGGCAGCAACGAGCACGCAACAATCAACGCGCCCCTGCGCCGAAAGCAGGATGGAGAGCACACTTTCCAAGAAAACAAGGTGAGCTGTGGATCAAAGGGAAGGGTTGGACCCCAGGGAAGAAGGGGTTCAAGCACACAGAGACAATAGGGAGTTAAACTCTACCAATCCTGTGTTTCAGGCCCAGTCTCCAGTCGAGTAGACTCCAGGGAAGGGTTTGAGATCGTAAGAGGTCAGAACAGGCTGAGTGACGTCCCTGCTGATACCAGGTGAGCGTTACAATTGTTTAACACTTTTTTGGGCCTTTTCTAGGTGTTCCTTTGCTTCTTTGTGTACATTGATCAGTGTTTCAATCCAGGAATCGACCGCAGGAACTGGGGTAGGATGTGGGAGAATGGATGGTAAAACTGAAGGGTGAAATCCTTGGCTACAGAAGAAAGGGCTGGTCTTGATGGCTGAATGATCCGAATTGTTGTAAGCGAATTCGGCCACAGGTATCAAGAGTGACCAATCATCCTGGACTTTGGTGGCGAAACAGCGAAGATACTGTTCCAGGGTTTGGTTTACTCGTTCTGTAGCTCCATTGGTTTGTGGATGATAGCCCGAGGACAAGGCACGTTGGATCCCCAATATCCGACATAGTTGTTTCCAGAACTGGGATATGCATTGGGGCCCTCTGTTGGAAATTATCTTGGAGGGTAACCCATGAAGCCGGAAGATGTGTTCTAAAAAAATCCCAGCTAGTTCAGATGAGGATGGTAATTTGTATAGGGGTGTGAAATGAGCCATATGCGTGAACAAATCAATGGTAACCATTATGGTCGTGTATCCTCTAGAAGAAGGCCGTTCCACGATAAAATCTGTGGCAATGATTTCCCAGGGTTTTGTTGGTATTGTTGGTTGGTTTAGGAGACCTGCTGGTTTTCTGTTATCAAGTTTATTCTGGTTACAAACTGCACAGGTTTGAACATAGGTTCTTATGTCATCTTTCATTCCTGGCCACCAGAATTGTCTCTGTACAAGACGGAGGGTGTTGGAGATTCCACGGTGTCCTGAATGGAGGGTATCATGGCATAGGTTTATGATCTTATGTCTCAGCCCTGGAGTGGGAATAGCTAGCTGTGTATCCTTAAATAGGTATCCGTCTTTTATCTTGAGACTCCATCGATTGTTTCCTTTAAACTCCTTCCACAGTTCAGAGGACTGAGTCTTGGCTTGAATATCCCCCAGGAGAGTAATGGCTTGGGCTACGAATATTGTGTTGGGAAACATCTTGGGAAAGGTCCGGTCCTCAAGGGGTTCATAATCAGGGCGTCTGGACAAGGCGTCGGCTATGATGTTATGTGCTCCAGGAAAGTGATGGATTTGAAATTGATCTTGGGCAAGAAAGAAGGCCCAGTGAGCCTGACGGCTGTTTCTGCACTCCAGGGATTGTAGGACTTGAAGATTCTGATGGTCCGTACGGACTTGTACCTGGTGTTTGGCACCCAGAAGGAGATGGCGCCAGTCAGTGAAAGCTTGTCGAATGGCTAGCAACTCCTTCTCCAGGACAGAATAATGAGTTTCACAGGGAGTCAAGGTGCGGGAGAGATAGGCTATGGGGTGTTCTATATTGCAATCAAGTTCTTGTTTCAGAACTGCTCCGATGGCGTAGTTGGATGCATCAGTCTCAACAAGGAAGGGACGGTCTGTGTCAGGTTGAGCCAGGATAGGGCCTTGTGTAAACTCCGCCTTTAACCGTTGAAACGCCGAGTCTTGAGCCGAGGACCAGTGAAAGGGGGTGTCCTTCTTCAATAGTGTGACAATAGGATGCACAATGTCAGAGAATGCGGGTATGAATTTCCTGTAAAAGTTAGCAAGCCCCAGGAAGGATTGGATTTGTTTCACAGTAGTAGGAACAGGCAAAGATAAGATGGAATCAACTTTGGAAGAATCCATCCCAATACCTTTTGGGCTAAGAAAAATCCAAGATAGTGAACAGTTAGTACATGGAAAAGGCATTTTTCAGGTTTGGCCGGGAGTTTATGTTCTCGTAAACGCTGTAAAACTGCCTTAACGTGTTATTCATGTTTCCGAGGTTCCTTGGAGTAAATCAGTATATCAGCTAGGTATACAATGACGAAAAGGAACAACATGTCAGAAAAGACCTGATCCATAAAATGTTGGAAAATTGCGGGGGCATTGGCAAGTCCAAAGGGCATAACCAGATACTAAAAGAGGCCCAAGGGTGTTCTAAAGGCTGTTTTCCATTCATCACCTTCTTTTATACGAATGAGATGGTAAGCACCCCAGTTCCAGTTTTGTGAAGATGACTGCACCCCTTACAGCTTCCAGGATGTCCGAAGTAAGAGGTAACGGTTAACGGTCCTTGAGGTTGCATTGGTTAAGGCCACGGTAGTTCAAACATGGCCTAAGCTCCTTGGAATCCTTTTTAGGAACGAAGAAGAGGGAAGCTCCCGCTGGTGACTTGGATGGTCGAATCGTTCCATTTGTTAAGTTGGTGTCCAGATACTCCCGGAGAGCCCTTTTTTCAGGTTCAGATAGGATGAACATTCTGCCGAAGGGAATCACTGCTGAAGGTTCGGTGTCAATGGCACAATCCTCAGGTCTGTGGGGTGGAAGAGACTGAACAATGACTGTTGAGAACACATCTGAGTATGACTGGTGAACCTGGGGAATCCGGATAATGTTGGACACAGTTACTGGAAATTGTTGAGTTTCTTGGAAGTCTTCTAATGGACTTGGTAAATCGGTGGGAGATAAACAATGGGACATGCAATATTCTGAACCAAGAAACAAGGAACCTGCTGCCCAATTGATGAAAGGATTGTGCTTCTGCAGCCAGGGCATGCCTAGAACCATGGGATAGTGGGCAGATCTTATGATGTCAAATCTAATCCTCTCTTGATGGTTGTTTATTGAAAGAAGAATCTGTTTGGTTTGGTGGGTTATGGGTCCTGAAGATAGGGGTCTCCCATCAATGGCTTCAACGGGTTGCATTGTCGCTTTTATTTCTAGGGGAATGTGATGACTGATCACCTAATCATGATCTATGAATATGCCCATGGCTCCGCAATCCACTAAAGCCAGGATGGGGTATGACTCTTTCTTGGAAGGTGACAGGTATGCCTGTAAAATCACAAGATTGTTCTGTCCTGGGGAGTTCAAGGAAGGAATTGGTGAGGAGCAGACATCTTTCTCCCGAAACTGTGCCCCACTTAGGATCGGGAGCTGACGTTTCCCGAACGCTGAGGTGGAGCAATAGGGCACTCTCTTACAAGGTGTTTATCATAGGCACAATACATGCACAGTCCGGTGTTAATCCGACGCATCCTCTCTTGGGGCGTTATGGGTCCTCGGAAGACTCCTAGTTGCATGGGTTCTGGGTCCGGGACTGAAGATGCAGTGGTTTCTTGTTTGTATGGAAGGTCAGTAGCAGCCTTTGGGGATGTTGATTTAGTCCTCCTTTTCTCTGCCTTCCTTTCCTGGATCCGGAAATCAATTTGTAGAGAGAGGTCCATGAGAGCTTGGAAGGAGCTTGGGCGGGCTACCCTGGCTAGCTCGTCCTTTATCTCATCATTTAGGCCTCTCCGAAAGAGGGTGAAGCTGGCTTCCTGGGACCAATCGGCTTCTTTCACCAATTGTTTAAAGTGGGTTACATATGTGAGCATATCCTGGGACCCTTGATGAAATTCGAGTAGTCTCTCTTGAGCACTGTAAACTAGTTCTGGGTGATCAAACATGGCCTTTAGGGCTTCCACGAGCCCATCATAATCATCCAGGAGTGCGTTGCCCGTATTGACTAGGGGGGTTGCCCAGGTCAGGTCATTGGCCGTGAGATGTGATATCATGAATCCCACCTTTGCTCTTGGGGTGGAAAGGCTTTGAAGGTAAAATGTACCAAACATGAATCTAGGAAGGCACGGAGGGTTTTTGAAAAGCCATCTTATTTTTCCACCACTCCTCCCAATAAGACACTTTCTTTAGCTGCAGAGTCACGAGATAAGACTAACTGATTCATTGAGGCGTTCTCTGCCTTAAGGTTTTGGACTTCCTGCATATCTTGCATGAGGTCTTGCACCGCGGCTTCCATCTCTGTATTTGTATCGGTTTTTAGGCGTCTCAATCTGTCACAAGTCTCTCCCCTTCTCACCTGTTTCTCCTTGCTTGCAACCTTCCTGGTTGTCTTCTTCCGTACGGTCTGGGATTTATATAAGCCTGTGTGCAGGTCTTTGGATTCCAGCGTGATGATTGCAAGTCCTACGCCAAGTAGCGTTCAATATCCAGGACCGGGAACCAGGAAGGAAACAGTATCTAAGGTCGGAGAGACGGAAAGCCGTGACCCGAGCACTGGAGGATTCCAGGAGAAAGGCGCGGAAAGGGAAGTTCAAGGAAAGGGAATGGAAATGGGGAGTAATCAAGGAAATGGGATAACGGGACTCGGAAGGAGAGCCGAGCGAACTCCTACAACACACGTCTGAACTCACTAGTGGTAGCGTTGAGACACGCAGAGCCGCGGGGGCGTGACTGTTTTGAAGGAAGTTGAACGTAGCGCGTAAAGGCTGGTAAGCTGCATTTCGTATCCAACGGTCATGTTGGAAGGATCACGGAATGCAGTCATCTATGGGTCAGGGACCATGAAGTCCAGAACGGACATAGTGGGCGGTTTATGACAGCCGTGGCCCTGGTGGGGAACAGCAACCACTACCCATTGGTCCTAACCTTGAAAGGTTTAATATCTGTGGACCCCATTGCGTCCAGCTTCTTATGTCAAGTAGAGGCAGATGTTGTGTCCCGAAAAAGAATCAAGTGGGGGAAAATGTTGGACTCCAGCTTGCATTGGAAAATATTGGCTAGTCAATGGTCCTCACTGTTGGAGATCCTAGATGAATTCAATAATCACTGGGCAGTGGCAGACCTTTTTGTGGGTGTTTTGGAGGCCCTCACGGGGGGCTTTATGATGGTCCCGAGATCGACAGCTACAGCAGGAAAAAGGGGCTGGTTTGACGAAAAATGCAGGCTGGCAAAATCGACACTTTGGTCTGCTCTAAGGCATCCTGCGGTGGACAGACGTTGCATTGCACAGGCACGGACTACCTACCACAGGACGCTTGAGCAAAGGAAATGGGAGCTGGAGATTATAGCATGGGAAGAATTCTTGGAGGCTATAAGGGTTAATGATGCAAATGGTTTCTGGGAATTTGTATCAAGGGGGTCTCATGATAGACCTATGGGGACACATATGGGGGCTTCTGACTGGGCTTCTTATTTTGGCACCCTCTATGACGATGGCAGAGCCAGAGAAGAGACTCAGAGTGTGGGAGTAATATTACGTTTCTGTCTGGAGGAAGTAACTAAGGCTATTGGGGCACAATCTTGTAATCGAGCTCCTGGCCCTGATGCCATACCTGCGGACCTCTTTATCAGTCAGCTCGACCTCTGGGCTCCGTTGTTGACGATTGCCTTCAACGCCTGTCTACGTTCGGGCCATTATCCCCCGCCATGAAAGACAGCAACAAGTTTCCCCATTTTTAAAAAAGGGGACATCACTAAACCCTCTTCTTAACGTCCCATTTCTCTTTTAGACACAGTATTTAAAATGTTTGGACAGGTTTTGCTGAGGCATTCAGAGTGTTGGCTCACTCAGAGCAACGTATTTACTGACATTCCATTTGGATTTCGCCCAGGTTTGGAGACCATGGAGCAGGCACTCAACCTGTACCTAATGATAATGAATGTTGTTTTTTGCTGGGATGAAACGGTCTACTTTGCTTTCATGGACTTAAGCACAGATTTTGACAAGGTTGATCGCTCCAAGTTGTGGGCCGTGCTTGAGTCCATGGGCTGTCCGGCTGATATTGTGACAGTCTTGCGGGAGATCCATTCGAACACCAAAGCCAATGTTCGTTTTGGCCCAGGGGGGAGGTGCACCAAGTGGTTCGATGTGATATTGGCAGTATGCCAAGGGTGTGTACTGGCACCGATTCTCTTCACACTATACATCAATGGGAACACCTAGGGCATTACAGGCATTGGTGGATGTGTACGCCTATTTCATGACCAGCTTAGGTTTAAAAATAAACTCAATAAAATCAGTAGTCATGAGTTGCAGTGGCAGTACGAAGATGATTAAGATGCGACCCATTGTTTGTATAGAGGATATTATCCTGAGGGTAACTGAGTACAATTACTTGGGTGTAAGGTTCTCAGAGTGTTTTTCGAGTAAGGCACATGTCACAAAACAATCTCTGAAAATGTGCCAATACCTGGGGGGTCTCAATCGGTTCTCGGCTAGGTGCAAGGGTCAACACCTGGAATCTGCACTCAAGGTCTATTCTATGCAGGTTAAGGCAGCCTCTCTCTATGGAGCAGCTCTTTGGGGTTTTCAAAGGCCTGTTGACATGCAGGCAAGGGAACACCGCTATTTTAAAAAGCTTTTGGGACTCCCCGGCTCTTCTTCCTCAGCACCTGTACATAGAGAACTGAGGATGCCGTTTTTGGAGGCTGAGTGGGCAGCTGCACCAGGTTTATTATGGCTCAGAATATGGGGAAATCTTAAAGCCGAGCTGTGCCATTTTATAATTAAAGCAACTATGAGCATGGATTTGTGGCATAAGATACCCTGGCTCAAATTTGTAAGTGAGCATATGTCCAGGGTAAATTTGACGGCTATGCCACTTGCAACCAGGCTGTTTCAAGCTAGAGAAGTAAATTCTTCTAAGAAGGTGGCAATCAGGGAACTAGCTGCAACTCGCACCAGCACAGTGCGGCCCTCGTAGGATGATGCATATCATCAGGTTATTAGTGGTTTGCCCTCCATTTAGCCGTATCTTATTTGGGCTAGAGTGGGTCATCATAGCTGGCTTATTATCAGGGCCTGTATAGATTGCCTGCGCCTGAGGGGGAACACGGCAAAGTGGACAGGCTATTCGATGACCCAAGCTGTCCCGTCTGTGGTGCCCCCTTTGAATATTTGGCTCATTTTATTTTGTTCTGCCCTGGATATGCAATTATAAGAGAGAGAACCATTTTGAAAGTACTGAGACGCACTGACCTGCATTTATATAGGCCAGCACTGATGTTGCTATTAAAGGCAGAAACTAAATTTACTGCCTGGGCACTGCTTTCTTATTTGAAGGTTGCAATGCCTCTGAGAAAGAGAGCCATTAGAAGATGTGTTCTGTATCTTAAATTGTCTTGTAATGTATGGATTTGAATTGTATCGATCATCTTTGTATTTTAGAAGATTAATGAATTGCCTTATTGTGACATTTTATGTGTGGTTATGAATTATATTGTATACTGTTGCATTTTAGTGTTTAATGTTTCATTTTTAGAGCTTAATGTACTCTCTGTTTTTTTAATTGTGATATTTTATATATGTGTTTAATGGATATTGTTCTGTCCGAATAAACTTTTAAAACAAATGTATACCATGACGTACATAATTTTGTGAGGAGTGTACAAGGAGGCTTAAGGAACTTTCTTTATTGGCTTTAAATAAAACCTTTTATTCCATTTGAACTAAGAACATTACCCAAAGAAGAAGCCCACTGAGATTGGCCAGGGGCGTGAGGGGTTAGCAATGAGAGGCGGATTCAAGGTGTTCATGTTTTCAAACAACGACATTTATTAAATGAAAAAGAGGTTAGGGAAATGCCTTTCTAACCCTATTCAGAAGAGTAATTTCCCTACGTAGAAAGCTAAATTAAGGATCTGTCTGTGTCAGGAAGTCTGTAACTAATAATCTGTCCTTGTGTCCAAAACATCCTATCCTGGCCCTCACACTATAAACAAAATAACAAAGGGTGCAAGGAAATGTCTTTATCTTGATGATGGCAAAAGTGTTCAAAAACCAAAAGTAATAATTCCAACGAAAATGTTCCCCAAGGTAAAAGGCCCTTGGTCCCAGAGGATGGTTCTCTTCCCCTAAATTCTTCAAATAATTTTAATTCTAATTTAAGCAGCAAAGTTCTGTATAGGTATTTCTGTGAAACGTCGTGTAGGTTTGCAGATTATTTGGGCCACTCTCCTGTCAGAAATCTATACACAGCTTCAATTGCTGGACATACTCGCCTGCCAGGACTTCTTATATGTTTCTCAGTTCTTTAGTTATATCAAAATAGCATATACCGTGAGGTACTTGGCATAGCTATCTTTGGCAATGTGTGTTAAAATATCTCCCCCACATTGGCATCTAATGCATCTGTGTCAGGTTGGGGTTCACCTTTGCACTTTGTCTTGACAGCATTAAAACATGTGCATTACTTTGTCTTGGCTGGATGCATACATTCTTCTTATTAGGTATTGGTTTTGTAAACTTTGGGATTTGTCCACATTAGCAATTTCATCCCATTCAAACAATCTGTGTTCTTGCAGTTGTCGGAACGCCCCAGGCCCCCTGCTGCGTTGGGCAGACTCACCATGATTTTACAGCGTTTCTGATTCCAGCGAGCGGTCTGACCTCCAGGAGCTCCAGCGTGGCTCCTCTCTTCTCCACGACTCTTTTGGCTTGCATGCGCCTTCTCACCCTCCATTCCAGCGGCCTTCTCTGTGATCACGAGTCCCAACCTTGAACCTAACGTCCTCTCCTGCAGAGCTCACACCTAGATTGTGCTCTCCATCTTTAAATGTCCCGCTCACTAATGGTACGGCAAAACAACTATTCTGCATGTGATACTTTGAGCTCCTGTTCCTTTGCACAAACTCCTTACCCTTCTTCCTCGTCTCAGTACCTGAGTGATTATGGGAGTTGGAGTACACAGTTGATATTGGATTCTTAACTCTCATTTGGTTTTCCATCGAGTATTCACATTAGGTCATACCAGAAAAAGGTGTTGTGTATGTGCTGTAGGTGTTTGAGTCAAAGGTGGGGGCCATAGCAGACTGACAATAGGCCATCAAAAGCTCAGGGATTGGGGGGTCTTCCTCATGGGAAAGGGAGAAATACAGTGTCTTCTCCAATGGAGTCAATACATCTCCCAATTAGCTAACTCCTCCCTTGTGATCTGCCCTCATATAACCGTCCCCAGGGTCAGGATCAGGTAGCGGCTGCCGTCCACTGGCCACATGGGAGGAAGTCACTGCCAGGGAATTTGTGAGGACTCCAATGGATTCATCACAGAAGTCTTAACCAGAAGCACACTGCTCTAGTCATTAGGTTCTTTTTCTATAGTGGTAGGGCCAGATAGAATTAGGTTTTGTACGGAGGACATATTTTTGTTTTCTTTGGCTGGCTGACGAGCACTTGTAGTTTAGTTTTTTAGGCAGGGAAAATCCCCTTAGGCATAGGGATTTTCTTATTTGATTTAATAAAGAACCATTTGACAATGTCCTCAGTGCTTCTGATTTGCCACAGTACTCACTGTTTTTTATGGGTGCACTGGTTGAGGTCATGAAGCCTCTCTGCTTTCAGAGCGCACCAAAGTCATGGGCTACGCCAAATGCGTGTCGTGAATCGGTATGAACATTAACCGACTGCTGGGCGGCCAATCGGAAGGCTGTGTAACAGCTACTAATTCTGCCACCTGTGCTAACATCACCTTGGCATTTTGCCACTCTCCACCACCTCTCAGGGGCACATGCTGCATACCCTGCAGCCGCTGCCCACTCTTACGTCTAAAAAACGACTCGTCCACTAAATACTTGAGATCTGGGTTGGGCAGAGGTATATCAGAGAAGTCTGTACAGGGCATTACCAAAGAGTCAGTCACTGATACACAGTTAAGTGGGGTGGAATTGTGTGGCTCTCCCTCCTGTGGGCTAGGCAACAAAGTTGCTGGATTCATAACTGAGCATCTAGTCAAAGTAATGTTGGAAGAGTTCAGTAAAAGCATTTCATATGTGCTTGCTCTCGAGACAGAGGTCATCAGGAGTTGGGCATAGCGGTAAAAATGCAGCAATAATGATATTACCACTGCATTACTGCTCCTCCCAATCCAGAGTTTGGGCGGAAAGTGGGAGCTTTACCTCCAGCTTTTTGCTGGAGGTAACAACCTCCCCTTTCCACCCATTTTTGGCGCTATTAGCACAGAGCTGATTGCGCCAGCGCTAATAATGCCGAGACAGCCCCATTGGGTCCAATAGACCCAATGTGAATGGAGAATTACCCCACACCGCAAATCAGGATCCGGCGCAAATTGCGCTGGACCGAGTTGCAGTAACGCTAATAGTGTTGGCCGGTATGCCCATCAATTTACTGTCAGGATATCGCCCAACTCGTGATGAGGCCCTTTGTCTTTAATAATAATGACACCACTGCATCAGGGACAGCCACCTCTAAAGGTGAACCCAGTACGATATTCTTACTTTTTTCCACTGCCAAAGCAGCAGCCACTGCTCGTAGACAGGGTAGCATTCCCACCACAACCGGGTACAACTGTTTACTGTAATAGGATTCGGGTGTATGATGGATGCCATGCTTCTGGGTAAGGACAGCCAGAGCAAACCCCTTCCTCTCATGAGAGTACAAAGTCAATGCTTTCTTATAATCAGGCAGTCTGCTTCTGGTGTCCACTGCAATGGCTCTGCAGTATTTAATCAGGTGTACTCCTGAAGTGGTTTAACTATTTCTGCAAATCCAATGATTAATTGCCGTCCGTAACCAACTGCCCCTAATAAAGCTTGCATTTGAGTCATAGTCTGGGGCTTTGGTATGTTATAAACAGTCTCTTTCTGAAAAGCAGATATCAGCCAACATCCCTTCATAATGATATGTCCCAGATAATTTACCCTGAGGGGGCATAATTGTAGCTTCTTCTTTGAAGCATTATGCCCTTTCTCTGCAAATGCTGTCAACAGTACCCTGGTGTCTTCTCTACAAGCCTCATATGTGGGTAAGGCAATTAGAAAATCCACGTATTGATATTGATATTGATATTTTATTTATATCTTGCTCATACACAAGTGTTTCAGAGCGTGACCAGACAAGGGAGGAGAAACAAGGTAGAACAAATACAACGATCTTACTAGACTCAGTGACATTGAGAACATGCAAGTGCTTAGGAGAGGGAGAGGGGAAAAGTGCATGGGGGAGTGGAAAGTGCAGAGCAATGGAGAAAACAGGTATATAATAATAAATAAATAAATAAAGGACAGCAGACAGAAGTAGTGCAGCCATCAAGTGGCAGATGCTGGGTTAAGGTAGCAGACAGGGTATGTCTGATAAGTGCAAGAAGAAAAGGGGGGGTTGTATGGGTACAGATACAGACCCCAGTGTAAGGGGTGGCCCGGAGGCAGTGCGGGATGGTGGCAGGATGAGCAGGTACCAGGGCCCGAAGACAGAGGGTGGACCAGGTGCAGAGTGCCGAGAGAAACAGATCAGCAGGGGAGGGGGGGGGGCGAAGGCAGAAGCAAAGAGGATGATCTTGAGGTGCTTCCGGAACCAGAGATGATTCTCTTCAAGTTTCAGAGTGGCAGGGAAACTGTTCCAGAGAGAGGCGCCAGCCGAAGACAGAAATCTAACCCCAGCTTGTTTCTTTGAAAAACGACTGACCCTGAGGGAGTTAGAGGTAGAGGAGCGAAGAGCTCGAGAGCTCGTATTGTATCAACACTGACTTCCCTGGCAATTTTATATCATCCACATGTTTCTTTAGCTGTTGTGAAATGAGGATTGGGGACTCTGTATACCCCTGGGCCAAATGGGTCCATAGGTATTGGACCCTCGTGTGCATAAATACGAGCAGATAGGGACTATTCTTATGTATGGTGTAAGGGAGGCATGGTATCAAAGTAAGACAGACACAAGTGACCACAGTTCAAGGCAGGGACGTCATTTCACCAAAATGCCAGGGGTTGTGGATGTGACATCACATGACCCTTGACCTCTGATGACACCACAGGAAGTGATGTCATTTGACCGCACCCTGAAGTGGCATCACGGGAAGCGATAGAACATGACCTTTCACCCCATGACAAAACAGGAAGTGGCATCACATAGCATTGTTTCTGAGTACACTATGAAAAATATGGTTACGATATCACTGTAAAGTGATATACATTTCATACAAAAATGGATCACCATATGTATCGTTAATAGCAGTGCATATAGGCCCATATTACCAAATCACTGTGAATGCAAGCAGACATCCAAGGCCAAACGATAATGATGTGTTATTATGAAGCACTTACGCTTAAGCGCTTCATGTAGAACAAATATACATACAATATCACCCAACCTGTGTTGGTACTCATTTCTCAATCTCAGCAGAATGAAAGGCTGAGTTGACCTTGCTGGGAGGCGAACCTGCAACCTGCAGATCAAACACACATTGCAGCAGCCAGTGCTCAATCCACTTTTAGTTTTAGAATTTTTTTAGGGGTAGCAAGGGAGACCACAGGGGTAGCAAGCGAGACCTCAGGGGTGCAGTTGCGTTCCCTGGCGACCCCTAAATGATGTTCATGACTCAAGGGTGTTTATTGACCTTTATCAAGGGTGTAAAAAACACATATCTAAACGTAAATCTAAGATGGCAGCAAGCTACAGCCATCTAAATAATAATATTGTAGTCCTAGTGGAGTTTTGTCAAAATAAAAGGGCCTATACTAAAAAAATCTATTGCCAATCTTTACCACTAATTTACAAAAAGTGTGGGGAAATGTTCATGAAAAAGAAAGAAGTGTTCACAAAATGATAAGTCAGGATGTTCAGGCCATTGGTCTCCCTGCCCCACGTTTTTAGCATGGGACAAGGTGGTTCACTCGAGCATAGAACACTTGTGGGCTTCTTCTGCACGAGGATACAAGTCCTTTTACCACCGCCAGGGCCTTCTGCGCCCAAGACTCTTACTTTCAAAGTCTCTTGATTCAGAGGGCCTGATGTACCAAAAACAACAAAGAAAGTTCCTTTTCAATTATTCAAGTCGGGCGATTCACTCTCCAACCCGGATCACCCTCAGCCGGCTCAGATCCTTCTTTTATACAATTAGCCTCCCTCAGCCGGGCTCAGATGAATTTTAGTTTTCAGGCATCCCACAGTCGGGTTCCCATTTGCCATGGCAATATCTTCTCGGGTGACTCTCTCTTCACCCCAGATCCCCCTCTTCCGGGCTCAGATCTCCTTTTGTATAAATAGTCTCCCTCAGCCGGGCTCAGGCCAATTTTAGTTTGCAGGCATCCCTCAGTCGGGTTCATATTTGCTTCGGCAATATCTTCTCAGGTGACTCTCGGTTCACCCCGGATCCCCCTCTTCTGGGCTCAGATCCCCTTTTGTACAATTAGTCTCCCTCAGCCGGGCTAGGACCAATATCAGTTCGTAAGTTATCGTAGACTTTCGAATGTGCACAGGATTTACCTTGGCCTGCTGCAGGACCACTTCGATTCCACAGTTCAATGATTGTCACACTCTCAGTAGGATACCAAACAGATACCTTCAAGTGAGCACCCACGTGGCGCCAGACCACTCTGTATCTGGTATAAAGTAAATTCACATATGAGTCATCTTTCGTCATACAATGTTGCCACTTGCAACCTTGAGCATAACTGTCACTCCGAGATTACTGCGATGTCTATGGACACCTCCGTCCCCAAGCACCGGTCAGGGAGAAATCAAAGAATGCTCCCTAAACAGTTATTGAGACCACAGGTGCACAAGAGGCAGGAGCGCGGGTACCAGGCAGCTGCAAGGGAAGCAGGTTAGGAAATCGTGAATACCAGGTCAATAATCACAAAGGGCAATAGTAGGAAGGAAGTAAGAACAGCACCTACCAATGTTGTAGAGAGAGGAGGGAGCGGGTAGACCCCAGGTGGTGGAGAATAATAGAACACCCAGGGGAGGACGGGTAACCTGGTTTCCCTTGATGAATGCACCTGAAGTAGTGCTCAGCGTTCAAAGGACAGAGTCCACAAAAGCAGAACGGTATCCAGAGGCAGTCCTAAGTCCGTGAGCCAAAGTTCCAAAATCCTGAGAAGCAAAAGTTCCAAAACACCAATTCCGAGGTACAAGCGAAGGCAGTCCAGTAACACGAAGCACGAGGTCAAAAATCCAAGAAAACAAAGTTCCAAGCAACAAATCCAAGGGAGAAAAACGAAAGCAGTCCAATTCCAAAACTCAAGGTCCAATAGCCAGAAGAACGGGATCCAAGCAAAACGAAACACCACTTGAACACTGTTAAACAGCTGAGAAGCAGAGTAGTCTGTGATCAGTGTTCCTTTATGCCGGAGACCAGATCATGTGACTGCTTCCCCATCAGGTCACATGGGCGGCATTGCGTGTCACGTGATGCAGAGGAGCAGGAAGCGGCAACGGGATTCGTTGGGCGAAATCTCCTAGTATCACGTGACCGGTATCGGATAGCACGTGACCAGGAAGTGGTGCCGGCGTTTCGTGATGCACCCCATCTCCATCGGGGCCACAACCGCCAGGAGCTTGATTGATGTTTTCCCAGCGCGGGACTCCGCGCGTGATGGATTCTAGGAATGCGAATCCGCGTGGAACGTCTGGAGCAGGTCTCAGGTGAGGTGGTCTGGATTGTACGTGTGGGTCGTGTGGGTGTCCTGACAATAACACAGTCCGGTCTGCTATCAGTCTCTCCAACTCACCGGCTGTGCCGAAATCACTGGCACTTTTTTTTTGTAGAAACCAAGGACAGTACCACAGCGGCAATCGCTTTTCCCCACCTAGGCTATCAATGCGGGAGGGCCCTGTATACCTTATAGACATGCTGCACTGTTGTTCAGATGTAATTCTCGGTCTTATTTGTGTTTGTATTTTTTATTTGAAATGCGCGTACCCAGTAGGAATCAAGCAAAAAAATTGCATCTGGGCGCAGGTGGAGTAAGGGATAAGAACCAAAGAGCCAATATTGTCTGCAGAGTTATTCAAAGAGATAGGTTTTTAACTTTTTCCTGAATTCAAAAGAGACTTGATTTTCCGAAGGTCGTAAGGTAGGGCATTCCAAGCTCTTGTTCCTGAACAGGCAAAACGTCTATGATATGATATGATCTGATATGATATATCACCCCAAGTCACAGATCTTGATGGAGGAACCACCAGTAAATGCTGTCCAGAAGATCGAAGAGAAGGATCTGGATGATAGGCAGAGATCTTTGACACACGATATCTCGGAGCGATCGCATGGAGGCATTTGAACATCAAACAGAGGAACAGAGGGTCTTAAACAATACCCTCTGCTGTACTTGTAACCAATGAAGGTTGCTCCGATATTGAGAGATGTGAGCATGTTGTAACAGTGAGAAAACCAGTCTAACGGCCAAATTTTGCGCAACCTGCAAGCACTGAATTTGCGTTTTTGGGATTCCCTTTAAAGGGGCATTGCAGTAATCTAACCTGGAGTTAGCCAGTGCACCGACAACTAGGGGGCGATCTTTGTGTGAGATCAGTGGTAGCAGAGGTTTTAACAGTTTAAGGTGATAGTATACGGATTTTACCATATTGTTTACCTGCGTATTGCAGCCTACATTTGCCTGCCAAATGCATCAAAGGTTCTTTTTTTTATAAAACATGTTTTAATGTTTCTTGATAACGTTAAATTAAACAAACAAAAAACATGGCTGTATTTGCAGTGATTCAACATTCTTGTACATTTAGGGATCTTATGAAATGCAGTAATGTTGGCATGTGCGGGTGATGTCCACTGTAGATAACATGTGATGAGCTCGCCCTCTCAGTCTCTGCTCATCCCTCATCCTCATCCAAGGCTCTTAACCTTTGTGGCAAATGATATGGGGACCTCAAAGATTTCTGGACAAGGCTTATGTTGCAGGGTTTTAGCCAATTTTGTCTTCGGTATGAGAAGAATAATCTCGGTTTTACTTGGATTTAACTGGAGCTTGTTAGCCACCATCCAGCTCTTTATTTTACTGGCACATGCTAACACTCTTTTAGTTGCTTCCCTAGGTTATTTTAACTGTACCTAAATCTGTGTATCATCGGTGTAGGAATGAAAATGTAGGCCAAATTCCAAGAAGATATCTAGCATGGGGCCAATATAAATGTTGAATAACAATGGTGACAGGGATGAACCCTGGGGCACTCTGCATTCAACTGGTAAAGAGTCTGAAATAAATGTCCCCATTTTAACTTGCTGGTTCCATTATTCAGAAAAGAGGTAAACCATTGCAGTGACTGTTTAGATACCTCGGCCACTGTAGAGAATCTTGAAATGAGGATCTTGAAGTCGACTGTATCAAAGGCTGATGTGAGGTCCAGCATAACCAGCATGCTGATTTCACCCTCATCATCAGCTTTTAAGATGTTGTCCCAGACTGACAGGAGAGACGTCGCGGTCCCGTGTCCAGGCCTAAATCCAGACTGGTACAAATCCAATTCCCCCGATCTTCCAGGAATTCCTGTAGTTGCACTGTGACAATTTTTTCCAGGATTTTAGGATTTTAGATAGCCAATAGAGGCATGCGATAGGGCAATAGTTAGCAAGTACCTTATGATCCAGTGTGTTTTTCTTTAATAGGCCAATGGTTTGGTGGAGAGGGCAAACAGGACAGTTAAAGGATGTATTCCAAGGCATAAAATAAGCGGTATCACATCGCAATTAGTGATATAATAATTATGTAATGCTGTTTATTTTAACAATCATGTCGCACCTGCAATATGATTTCCACAGCAAAAAAAGAAAAGAAAAAAAAAGATTGTGCCTTTAAAAGTTCTGCCTCTGTGCACAAAGTGCACTGCAGGTGAGGCAGAAGCATTGGGCTGGGCTAAAAACATTGTATCAATGTTTAGTCAGCACAGCCCGGATGCAGCGTCATCACGTGGTGAGAGGAGGTTCTCAGCCCCCCTCTCACACTCTGGCTCAACATTCTCAGGTAAGGAGGCCAAGGCAGTGCTGGGGGAGGTTTGGGTGCGGGAGCCGCGCCTTTTTCATGCAAATGTTGTGGGTGCTGGTGTTAGTGTCTGATGATAATATTTCTCTGCCCGTTCGGGCGGGAGAAATATTATTCTCAGCCACTTGCTCACACCCAGCACCCGCCATAATAACGCAGCCTGCTACTCGTAGAAGAGGCCTTCTACGAGCAGCAGGCTGCGTTATTACTGCAGGTGCTGGTGTTAGAAAGTGGCTGAGAATAACATTTCTCCCGCCCGAACGGGCGGGAGAAATATTATCATCAGACACTTACACCCAGCAATCGCTGCCGTAATAACACAGCCTGCTGCCTTCTACGAGCAGGCTGCCTTATTACGGCGGGTGCTGGATGTTAGAGAGCAGCCTCTCTCTAACACCCTGCACCCGCCGTAATAACGCAGCCTGCTGCTCGTAGAAGAGGCCTTCTACGAGTAGCAGGCTGCCTTATTACGGCGGGTGCTGGATGTTAGAGAGCAGCCTCTCTCTAACACCCTGCACCCGCCGTAATAACGCAGCCTGCTGCTCGTAGAAGAGGCCTTCTACGAGTAGCAGGGTGCGTTATTACGGCGGGTGCTGGATGTTAGAGAGCAGCTCTAACACACAACACCCACCGTAATAACGCAGCCTGCTGCTCATAGAAGAGGCCTTCTACGAGCAGCATGGTGCGTTATTACGGCGGGTGCTGGATGATAGAGAGCAGCTCTAACACCCAGCACCCGCCATAATAACGCAGCCTGCTGCTCATAGAATAGGTCTCTTCTATGAGCAGCAGGCTTCCTTGGTATGAAATATTCCTTTTTAGTTTGGGCTATTTTGTGTGCTTTAGTGCTAAAAGGCAAAACTATTGCATTAAAATGCAGATGGGGAGAAATGCAATGCGTGTAGGTGTTGTTTGGCTATTTGCCCACCCATTGACTGCCAATGCTAATCCCTATAGCCATTCGCACCCAATTTCGGGCCAACACATCTCCTCGTGTGAGCTCTTTCAGCTCCTTTAATCAAGCCTTACCATCAAACATTTCACTTTGTTTTTTCAAAGCAAACTTCTGTGAGTTAATGAACAAACAAAAGAAATAAAGAACAGGGGTCTGGTGGGGGTAGGGGGGAGTTTGCCGGGAGATGGTAGGGGAGGGAGGTAGGGGATGGAGGAAGAAAGGAAGGAGCGGGCCGGGTGGCAGGGTGAAATAAAAAAATAATAAATATGAGGACTCCTCTACGTGCAGCAGGCTGCGTTATTACGGCAGGTGCTGGGTGTTAGAGAGCGGCTGCTCTCCAACACCCAGCAGCCGCTGTAATAACGCAGGCTGCTGCTCGTAGAAGAGGCAGGGGTGCTGAATACGCAGTAACCTGCTGGTGGCGAAGGCCCTGGCCGCACTGTGTTCACTGTAGTGTGCACATTTTAAAATAAGCCCTCTCCCCTAGGCCTCATATTGGTGTGCCTAGAGGGCAGGGCTTAGTCCTTTCTGCCTGGCCTGAGAAGTCGAGGAGCAGGTAAGTGCGTTATTTATAATTTTTTCATTTCGCCCTGCTGCCCGGCCCGCTCCTTCCTTTCTTCCTCCCACCCCTACCATCTCCCTGCAACCTCCCCCCATCCCCACCAGACCCCTGTTCTTTATTTCTTTTGTTTGTCTCCCCATCCCCAAATGGCTTGCACACACATATTAACTCCCACACACATGCCCTCTCTCTCTTCTGGCCTCCCACCCTCGCGCCTGTAACTCATGCAGGCACCCATCTTTCACATCCTCTTTCTCCTGTCCTGCACATTTCTTATCTTTTAACTGACCCTTAATTTCAACATTTCACCTTCCCTGGGCTCATTTTCATCCTCCCAGCACTCCACATGCAGGCACCCTTTCTAGCACCCTTGCTTTCACTCATGCATCCAGTCACAAAACACATGTACCATGTCTCTACCAGCTTCCCACACACCCCTTCTCTTGCACCCTGGCTCTCTCCAACAACATCTCTCACACCCTTTAACCCTGGCTCTTTTGAAGCCTTGCCCAAACTCGTCTCCAGCCCCATAGTTCTCACTCTTGCACCAAAGCTCTCGTTCTCACACCATAGTTCTCACTCTTGCATCCTAGCTCTCACACCTTAGCCCTCTCAAAATGCACACTACTCTCACACTCACTTACGTTTTCAAATAATGCTACTTCTCACTCTCGCTCCCATTTTTACTCAAAACTAGTTTTCATGCGTTCTTGCACGATAGCTCTCAATCGCAGTCACCCACAGTACTTGCACCCGAGCTCTCACTCACAACTGCGCTCTAATCTTGCATATAGCCCCCCACTCTCCCTTGCTCCCTGTCCCATGTTTCTTAGCGTTAATTCTCACTCTCACTCACCCCACACACCCTTGTTCTCTCACACACTGCCTGCAATAAAAGTCTTTCAGAGTTTTTAAAACGTTTACCAGAATCCAACTGCACTTGATCTTGTCTGCTATCTCGCATCCTGATGCCTCTGTTCAGAAGCGCATGGCAAAAGGTCCTGATCTCGAATTACCCTCCCCTTTTGCGACTAAGCCTACATATCTAGTCTTTTGAACTGTTATTTTTTGGGCCCCTAAACCGCCCACCCCAGCCCCACTTACTTTTTGGTAGCTGGCATTAGTGAAGATGGCATTTTAACACATAACAAAAACAAATAAAACTGCAGAATCGTTACAGATGCAGCCAATGATTCTGCAGTTTTATGCAGGAAACTTGTACAGGCGCTATGTGACAAAATACATGCAAACCTCCTAATTTGCATAAAGGTGAAAGGCCCCAACGCTGTCCCCAATTGCTGGGCTGGGTGTTGGCAAGTGGCTGCACTGGCATTTTTTCGGCTGTCGATTCTCGAGGCCGCCCCCCCAGAGTGAGTGTGCATTATTGTGGGTAGGTAATGAGTTGCTTTTTGCCTATTTTGTAGGAATTGGTCTGCAGTGTAGAGGAAGATTAGGCAGAGAGGACCTTCCCACTGTGACTTAGCAACATGCCTTAAGAGGTAAGCAAAGCTTAGCCCAACTTTTTTTTTTTTTATAAAAATGTTTTATTATTTTATAAACAACACTCCAAACATTACAAACAATGAGGACTTCCGTATTTAATCTTCACAACATTACATTACAAAGTACGCTTTCGGACCTCCCCCCTCCCACCCCTTTAACTCGAGCCCCTGTATCCATGTCATCATCCTGCTTATCTACAGGCGTATCTACTGTCATTAACTTTTCCGTATCATTATCACTATGGTCGGCCTGGGAGGGTCCTACCATCGAGGCCACCAATTGTCTCCATGCTATTAGGGGTCCCACCTCCCCTCCCCCCCCTGCTGACTGTTTCATACCAGGCAGCCGTTTCTGCCTCTTCCCACCTCATGAGGTCTGCCCACCACATCTCAATTCTAGGCCGTTGGGCTGCTTTCCAGCACATTGCAATTCTCTGTTTGGCCAGGATGTAGGCCAGGTCTTTCCTCTTACTAATGTGCCCCAGGTTGCGTGGTCTGGTAAAACCCCCAATCATGCATGCCCAAGCTGACTCCACATCCTGCGTAATCCCTTTTCCTGCTAAGCGTATATTCAGCTCTGTCCAGAACCTTCCCACCTCCGGGCAAGCCCAGAACATGCGTAGCATCCCAGCTTCCTCCTCCCCGCACTCAGTAACACTGAGCCCCCAAACCTGGCAATTTTACTGGGGGTCATATATGCTCTATGAGTGATATATAATTGAATCTGCTGAAGCCTAGCGTTTCGGGACACCTTCTTATGATACCTTTGGGCTCTATTCCATTGCCCATCCGACATGGGTTCTCCCACCTCCTCTTCCCAGTCTCGCCTCAGTTGGAGTAACTTCTTCCCCACCCTAGTCCCCAGTAGCTCATATATGGGAGATATTTCATGCCCACCCTCCGAGATATCATACATCGTCTCGATGGTTGCATCAGGTTGTTCCGCTCGCACTGGCTCGTGCCACCCTTCTGGCACCCGCTTAATCATTCTGGAATAAGTACTGTGTTACCTTTATGCACCCCGGTGTCCTCCATTAACTTCTCTAAGTCCAATGCCACCCCCTCCTGCCATATATCTCCAAGGGTAGCCAAGCCCATCGGTTCCCAGTATCTACGGACCCCTTTTATCATTTGGGAGTCCTCTCCGCATAGCGCCACTAGCGGTACCTGCAGGGAGAATGGGGCAGGGTTTCCCACAATTTGCCATGCTCTACGCCACATTTCCCAGCCAGGCACCAACAGTCTCGCCATTCCTAGTACCTTTGGTCTAGGCAACCACACTGTCTCTCTAAGGAAGTAGGGAGCAGGATCCTTACACAACAGCCTGGCTTCAGCCGTTTCTTCTTCAGACAACCACATGGCCACATATTATAGCTGTCCCGCCAAATAATATAACTCAAAATTCGGCAGGTTTGTACCCACCCTGTCACACGAGTTTTGTAGTTTCCAGAGGGCCACCCTGTTCCTGGAATTGTGCCATATGAAACCTCTGCACAGGCTATGGAGTTTGGCAAAAAAGTGCTTAGGGATCACATACAGGATGTTTACAAAAAAGTGTAACAGTCTGGGCAGGACTACCATCTTAATCAGAGCCGCCCTACCCTCATGGCAAGGGGTACTCTGGACCAGAATCCCATGCTATTCTTAATACCTTCAACTGCCTTTTGCCGTGTTGTGTTTGTGTTCTTCTCCTGTCGTGTGGTATATATCGATATCTAGGTTTCGAAACTTCTCGGTTCACCAGGGTATTGGCAAAACCGGTAGGCTCCCCGGTAGGGCGCGTCTATACCTCCCCAGGTGGAACATGCTGGATTTCCTGGGATTTACTGCTATGCCCAAGAGGGTAGCGTATCGTTCCGTCACCTCCAGGACATATTGTAGGTTTTCCTCTGGGAAGCGCAAATATAAAAGTATATCATCGGCATACAATGATATGAGATGCGAACCTCCCGCAGCGTGGATCCCTATCTCCCCATATTGTTGTCTGAGGCAGACTGCCAATGGCTCCAACGCAAGGATGTATAGCATAGGCGACCAGGGGCAACCCTGTCTAGTGCCCCTGCTGAGTTGCCATTTATCTGAGATTGTAGCACCTGTTTCCTAGCCCAACTTTTTATTCTAAAAATATCTTTTTTATGTAATTCAAAGTCCTTCTGCAAGCAGGATGTGTTATTGGTGCAGGTGGCCGTGCTGGTAATTAATTTTCTCCTGCCCGTTTCGGTGGGAGAAATATCAATACCAGCCACTTGCTTCCGCTCAACCCACTAAAGGACGCAGCACTGTATTGCAACACTGACTGCATGACCCAGCCACACATCATTGAACTGAAAAAAAATGTTTTTAGAGCTTTATTTGTTTGGCCATTCATGCAGCAAACCTTTACATTTTACAGACATTGCACTGATGTTAAACCCAGGAGGTACATAGAAATCATTTCTGCATTCTTGCTAATTCTATATCTTGGGGTACAACTAATTCTGGTGACATTCAATATTAGTACAACATTGCTAATCAAATTAGTTCATTTGCTAATCAAAAAAATTTTAATTAGCAAAATCTGCTAATCAATTTTTAAAAACTAATTTATGCCTTTCATTGAGTGGGCAATTGCTAACCATGTGTCAGTGCAGCGTACATTATGTGACATGTGGGCGCATTGAACCACGCCCAACGTGGTGACTGGAGTTTCTCCTTTCGAATCGTTAAGAGGAAGGAAGGCTGGGTCAAAGTTGGTTCCAGAATGAGTTGGTCATTTGTCGGGTGATGATTAGCCTCAGGTGGATTTGGAAAGAGTTTCCAAGAGGGTGTTGGAGACACAGCGAATGAACCAGGTCTGTTTTAACAACCGGATGTGTGTTCATGACGTTCAAGTGGGAGATGTGGTATAGGTTAAAACCCTTTTAAGATAACCAAGGGTGATTCCCAGTATTTCGATCCTGAGGTTGCCACAGACTCAAGTCGCAGTGCAGCCAAACTGGACAGGAATGGTTGGTGTAACAAAGAAGAATTATCAAGTTGAATAGGAGTGGGGTAATGGAGGAAGTGGTTTCCAGCAGCAAGGAAGATGCAATTAAGGATAAGTATGTGGTGAGCCCACAAGAGTTTGAGGGAGGATTTTTGAACCAATCTGTGTCCTGATATGGTTGATGGGGAATGCTGTGGTGGTGGTGGTGGTTCAGAGGAGAGTGGGCAGCAGAGTGAAATGACTATGGCTGAAGATGCATGTGAAATTAGACATGTTACCAGAGATCATCTCTGTACACCCGTGAAAACCTGCTCTCAAACCTCGACTCTAGCCTTCCTTCTGTCCTCATCCTCCTTAATCTTTCCTCTACTTTTGTCATGGTCAACCACACCATCCTGGTCAATCCTCTCTGTGACAACATGGGCATCACGGGTCAGGCCCTAGCCTGGTTGACCTCCTTCCTCTCTGATCGCCCCTACCAGGTCCAACTGGGGTCCTTTCTCTCCACCTCTCTCTCCACATGTGGTGTTCCCTAGGGCTCTAACCTCTCACCCTGGCTCTTCAATCTTTACTTGGCACATCTGGCCCACCTCATCTCTACCTTCTCTTCTAACTTTCAGTGTTATGCGGATGACACTCAGCTCTCGTTCAGGCTCCCTCAGCATCCTCTCCTCTCTCGCTCATTCCTGACTGTCTATCCGCGAGTCAGGAATGGTGTGCCTCTAACGATCTCTACATTAATGCCAGTAAGACTGAGATCCTTCTCATTGGGACCCCTGTTCCCTCTTTCCCTCTTTCACTCTGGCCGCCCTCCTTGGGCCCTCTACCTGCATCTTCCTACGAGGCAAAAAACCTTGGTGTCATCTTCGACTCCACCCTCTCCTTCTCTCCTCACATTTCAGACCTCTCTATGAAGCCCCACTACCAGTTGCACCTCCTCAGAGGTATTCTGCCTTTTCTCACTTTCCCCCAGAAACTCAATTGCTTTACTTATTTTCTGAATTGTATTGTCACCGGTAGGTGATTGCTGTCCCATATATATCTATATATTAAACTTATGTGTAATTTGAATATTAAATAAATAAAATAAATATTTACCTTTACAAACTAGCCTGATTCCTGGTTCAGTGTGACCTGATGGATATTTTGAGACCGGTGTGATATGAGTGGTATATCATTCAGAATATTGAACTTATAAACAAAAATAAATAAGGGTTCCATTGCGCTCTTCATGCTAGGCGAGACCTGAGTGTGTGCCTGATTGAAGCCCCTTACAGCTTGGGGGCTCGTCCGGGATTCTGAATTTGAAATACCACCCGTGACAGTCTAGCACAGCATTCTAGCCTGCAGTGTACAGACACCTTGCTGGGTTGGGGTACTGTGCTACAATGTACAAGCAACCCTCAAAATAAATACTCCCCAAAAAAATCGGGCCTGTTTGCAAAAGTAAATTAACCCTGAAAGAAGCCATAAGGAAATTGATATTTCTAAAATGGCTACCCCAGTAAAAAGTAATATTGCTTGGGAACACTTCCTGCAGAAACTGTCAGGGGTGAGTGGCCCGAACAGGATGAACAGGTATGGCTACAGGAAAGAAAACAAGTCACTGCAATAGACCTAGATACATGGCAGGACAAGAATCCATTACACCAAGCGCTTAGCAAACTGTACATGGCCCCAAAAATAAAAGAGGAGCAGTGTAAAATTGACAAAATAGCGGCCTACCTGTACCTCCACAGAGGAATCATACAGGAAAAGCATGCAGACAACATAGATCTGGCAAAGAAGCAAGGGGAAACACTGCAGAATAAAGGCTCCAGAAGATCCAAGAATCTGAAACAGAGGCTAGGCAGTATATTACCAAATTAAAGGAAGCTCTGGCTCTCTTACAGCAAGAAAATGCAGAGCAAACTACCCAAGTACAGACACTGCAAAAAGAATGTCAGGAAAGGCTTGACTCTTTACAACAGAGTCAACAGAAACTGGCACAACAATTACATTTTAATAGAGCCTGCGCAAAGCAGCTAGTCACCTTACAGAACCACATAGAATCCTTGAAAGAGGAAAATAATAAATTAATTATTAAAGACATTGGGGTTCATTACGAGTATTGCGTTAGGGGCTTAATAGCACCGTTAAGGATGGCGGTGCCGTTAAGCCCCTACCACCATATTCCGAGGTCCCTTAGCGGGTCCCAGCAGGAACGGCTAGTCTGACCAGCCGTTCTTAGCGGGACCCGTTAAGGGACCTTGGAGCAAATAACAAGACCGCTTTAAGCGGGCCCGTTATTTGCTCCTTCCCCGTTCCCATTTAGCCCTATGAGGGCTCATGGTTTACTGAATGACGACTTACCGGGTCCTCCAAGGTTGGAATGACCCGGCAAGTCCCCATTCGGTGAGACCGGACCCGGGTTTGGAGGCAGCCATGGCGCTAATAGCACCATGGCTACCTCTAAACTTGTAATGACCCCCATCCACTCGCAAGAGGAATTTGATGAGGAACGCCAGAAATCTAGGGCATTTAAAACACAGAGACGACCTGGCTGCACAGAGGGGCACTCTAAGTCAGGAGAGGGACGCCTTATGCCAGGAAGTCAGCCAATTAAAAACTAAGTTAGTGGAAAAAAAGCTGGCCCTTCAGGAGTATAGTGAAGTTAAAACTGAATATGAGAAGCTACTAGAGCACACCAGGCGGGTGAAGGATGCCCTGGAAAAGAACACTCACACCAATAATGACAAAACTCAGGAGGTGAGTCTCCTGCAGCAGAAATTGGCCCAGTATTTCCAATCCAGGCAGGAAGCACAGAGAGACAATGAGGCTCTCTGTGAAAAGAATGATAGGCTCCACAAACCGATAGCCATGCAAGAGTAAATCATTGAGACCAGTAAGGCCTTAATAGAGGAGCAAAAGAGTCAGATTTTGGCATGTCACCAGGGAATAGGGGCTGAAAGAGTCGGGGTAGGAAGGGACAGAGAAACCCCTGAGCATAACATCAGGACCCCTGTCATCAGGGACTTTAACCCCTTCAGTACCATGGACTCTGCCACCCTCATGTCCAGTGGCTCATATGAACCAAGGGCCACAGGGATGGTAGACTTCAGCAGAATGGGAAACATGGGGCTGACAGATCAGCGCCTCCCAGAAATGGATGGGTGAGCAGCTCTGTACAGATTCCCAAATGTTAGGGCTAGCCTCTCTAATCAGGAAGACTCCAGTGAGGGGAGAATCAGGGAACTGGATCCTCAAAAATACAGCCTACCAAAGGATCAGTCTGTAAAATTTGGTGGGGGGAACTCCATGAAACTAGGCCCACAAAGAGCATCTTAAAGACCTCTTCCCAGCTAGGGCAGTGGGGGGTACTCATCCAATCCTGGGAGGAAGGGAGATTCAGAAGACTCTTCTGAGAGCCACATGTCCCAAGAAACTAGGCCCCCACATTCTGCAAGCCATTCCCAAGCTCGCAGAATTAGGGAGAGCATAGAGGATCAGATAGCCACCTCCTTTAGCAGTGCCTCTGAGTCAGAGGATGAGTGGACACGGGTGACTAAGACTAATAAAGGCCAACAAAATGAAGAGTGGCCTAATGAAAGATCCCCTAAAACAGATCAAGACCATTAGGAGTGTCATAACTCCCTATCATAAAAATGCCAAGTATTCCATTTGGGAGCACCTCGAGTTATACGAGCAAATGATGGATACTTTCTATTTGAAAGATAGCCAGAGTTGCATTCAATATGTCAAGTGGACATTTTCCCCTGAATACTCCAGCTTCTTTGCGGGGCTGGAGGATCAGAACCATTCAAGATGGTCCACCTATAGGGCGGCCATCTTAAAGAATTTTTCTGTACATAGGAACCCTCAAGAGGCCCGCAAGGCGACCTACAACCTGCAATGTGGGGAAGACCAGGCTCCACAAAAATGTGTGCAAGAATTAAAACGGGTCTTTGCGCAGACTACCAGGAGGGTGCGCACAGACAGTAGGGAGTTCATTAATACATTCTTTCATGCACTCCCTAAATACATAATGACCGAGCTGGTGAGGGACTTTCACGAGAAGAGATCACTAGACTGGGTCATTGAACAGGCAACTCGCATTTATGAAGTGCAGAAACCGGTAGAGAATAAAATTACAAATAAAAACCCCAAACCAGCCAACACCCCTGCTTTAGATATGGAGATGGGGGGGCCTAAAACTATTCCTGTGCCAAATCCTTCTAACCAAAGACCCAGAAGGCCCTCAGGCCAATCCCTGACAGGTAGTCAGGGAGGAAATCCCACAAATGGGACCCCTAACTCCCCTGATTATATAAACCCATGTTACAAGGGCAACAGACCCATCCTGGGCTATGTGTGGACTCCCCCAGCCCAAGGGGGGGGTCCAACCAGGTAGCTGTCAACCCAGGAGACTTCCCTCCTAACTTTCCCCAGGAGGGCAGTAATCCCCCAAATGCCGGATTGAGTTTTTTTCCCAGGTACCCGCCAAACTTCAACCCCCAAAACAACCCTTCTTTCTTTCCCCACTTTCCTTAGCCCAGACAGCCCAATCCGGGAGAGGGGAGGCCAAGGGTGGAGCGATACCAGAACTATCCCGACCAAGGGTATTATGGGAGAAGGGAGAGTTAATCTTCCCGTGATCCACCTAGGATGGACCAGAGACCCCCATACCAGCCAGAGCGGGTATCCCAACTGAAGTGCCAGGTCCAGAACTTGTCACAGGATCTGGGTCGAATGTTGAGGGCTCAGCAGAACCCTCAGATGAACATGGTGGCCCAGAACCCCTCAAATCAAGGGGCTGGTACTCCAGAGTAATGACGGGGAGAGAACCCTGACAACCCACCGGTTCCCATGGAGGAGGCACAGGGGGAGGGGGGGTGCAAAGCCTTGGAGGAAGCTTCCTTCCCCACCTGTGAAAAGCCCCTAGAAACCCAGGAACCAGAACCAGAATCTCCTGCCCCCGAAAGTCTGCAACCTAAGGAACAGAGGGTGGGTAGGAGAAATAAAGGGCCTAAAAAGACCCATTTTGTGGAGGAGGTTAGAGTCTTCGAATTTGAAGGAGAGGTGTCCTCAGAGGATTCTGGGAAAATGATCTTCTCCTTCAGGGATGGGGGAACTCCTCCCAAAGAAAAGTGTGTCCCGAGAGATCCTAATCAAGCCTGGGTAAATGTGGGGACTGGGTTAAAACCGCCCATCATTGAACCCCAGAATGATCACCTTGTGCAAACCAATTCTGGTGACTGCCTCCAAAAAGGGGGGTTGGGGGCAGCCCAGAATCAGAACCAGGGGAGCCCAAAACTTCCCTAATATCCAACTGTCAACCTTTTTCTTACAGATTCCCAAGCTCCCAAACAGAATCCTGCCCAAAGTACCCCTCTGTCAGAATCAAGAGTAAAGAAATTAACCCACCAATTGGCCCAAAATGTGCATTACCTTTACCCCCTTGAGGAAAAGGAGGGAAGATTTTATGCCCGGGTCCAAATACAGGGGCAATGTACATTTTTGGCACTGGTGGACACTGGATCCCAAGCCACCCTCTGTCAAAAAAAACCTTTGTTCAGCTGAATTCAGGAAGGGGGGAGAGATACCAGATCCCTCTCACCCCTCTTCCTGGACAACTTCATAACTTCGATGGAAATAAAATTCCTGTCAAGGGGACTGCGGATTTAGACATTAAAATTGGGCGACACAAGGTGAAACACCTGGTCATAGTTGTGACTCCAGAGGGCACACCACGTTTACTGGGGAATGACATCCTGTGTAGATTGTCTCCCCTAACAGATTGTGTAAACAAGGTCCTCTGGACCCAGACTAACCGACCAATAAAATTAAAACATAGCGTCAACCATGTTAGTCTAAATGGCACATACCACATGGTTGAACAAAAACCTGACCAAATGGAATTCCACTTTCGAAACAACCAAATCCCTGACGTGACAGTGATTGCAGTAGGACAACAAACTGGTGATGGGAAGTCCTCTCTATTTCTGAAATTCAACCTTCCTCCCAGTCTCAAGTGGCATTCCACACTGGAAGGAAATACTCTGAAATTCTATACCAATTCACAATCAGAAAACCCCACTTCTATAGTCCGAAATGATGAGAAACCAACTCAAAGCTTGGCTGACATTCAGAAAATTGGAGAACAGTTGTTCATCCCTATTCAGTTAAATGGGGGGAAGGACTCTGTACTCGCCCGAGTGTGTGTGAACAACGGTAAGAGCTTCATCAGCGAAGCCATGTTCTGAAAACTCCCAAAAGATCCAGCCATTCCCACCTTTAAATTGATAGATACATGGGAAATGGACCTGGAAACACCCAATTCCAAACATCTCCTGCCTAGCAGGTGTATGCTCAAAATTTCCATAGGCAACAAGAGCAAAGTCCATAATTGTTGGGTTGTGCGAGATGTCCCTGCTGCATTTTATTTAGGCAGTGACTCTCGATCGATTTGCCATTAGTTTGGACCTAATAAACTTCAAAGCCTGGTCCCTATTAGCGGGTAATCGCATGGACTTTGATGATCCAGAGAAATGATGATCCAGAGAAAGCATTTCGGTCAGCTCAATTGCTGCCATATGCAGTTGAAGTTCAGATTGGAGAGGAAGTCACCATCCCAGAACGGACCCGACAATTCCCACTTGAAGTAAAAATTAAAAGAGGACAGAAACTGCAAAATCCTGACGCATATGTTTACCTCAATGCCCATTTCCAACAGCAAGGGTTGGGGTTAAACCCAACAGCACTAGTCAATACAGAACACAACACCATTCCAATAGTGGTGGATAACAGCGACCTTAGGAGTATCACTCTGGGCGCAGGTACCATTAATGGAATGGCGGTTGATGACCAACATTTTTCCATAGATTTAGGTAATTAACTGATAGGACCAATCACCAATGACTGTTTTGACAGTGATAGTGACAATGACACAACACCAGACAGGATCTTCACCCGGTATGGGGGGAATTTCCTGGTGTACTTTTCCTGCCCTTATGGTAAGGAAGAGGTGACCTGTGACTTCAGGAGGGATGAGGTGATCTTTCAAGTCCACCAGGACTGCCTTCCCCACCTGAAGCCATCAATCCTAGTCAGTACTTTAACCAGGGACTTCTCCACCCAGCTGGAGGAGGTCGCTTAGATAGCCAAACCAGAAGTCTTTCCGGGCTTCAGGCAGATGTTTGAAGAGAGAGTCGACCTAGCTGATGCCTGTGAGACTCTGGAGCAGAAGCAAAAATTGAAACAAGTTTTCTTAGATTTTCAAGATCTCTTTGCGGTGGACTGATATGACAGCGGTCGCACCGAAATCCATACAACAACAATTCACACGGACCCTGGCATGTCTCCAGTGTTTGTGAAGCAGTACTGCTTGCCTCTCACATCAAAGGAGTCCCTTACAGAAATAATTAAAAACCTTGAGTCCCGTGGGATAATTCGTCCAGTCCACAGCACCTTCAATAATCCGGTTGTTAGGGAGAATTCTCATAAATGGCTGATTTCCCTTACCTAATGAGTCCCTCAGCATCTTTGCAGGATTTCTAGGATTTATTATTTTCATCTGGTAAGAGTGTGACCCTTTTTTCCCACTCTTACATGTGTTTTGCTGTGTGTGTTTTCACTTTTTGCGTGCTCTTGAGCACTGGAGCCTCACCTACTCCATGGCCTCATATTTTTATGTGAGTTACACAGCACCTTCAGTGCAGTGACACAGGGTTGTCTTTGAGACATCCCACCGACTCCATTTTCTGGGGCTGACCACTGTCCCCCAGAAAAGGGTAAAGTTGCCATTAACTTTACCTTAGTCACTTTAAACCACAGACCCAGTACACCCCATCTTACATGGAGTATTGGAAAGGCTTAACTCTTATCCCTTTTTGTCTGTGCCTCTTGGAGCATTGTTTTGCTCCCTTTACATTAAGACTTGGCTGGTGGCAGTGGCATCTATCCTAACTTTTCTACCGCGATTATTTTATATAAACGTGGTATTGCTTTAGGCTATTATATTAGCCTCAAACATAAACCCGCTTGACCAAATACATTTTATTTTGGCTCCGGCTGGGTTTATTCGCCATTTCTTTTTGTTAAAGTCTTTCTCGTGTTTTTCTCTGCATGCCAAATCGAGGATTACTCCTTTGTTCGCTGTCTTTTCGCGGGCTTCTGCACAGAAGCCCTCCTTAAGGCGCCTGAAAGTCTAGGTAGGCAGGATGTGAGGGAGGGATCTTCGGACCTCTGCCATGGGTTCCCTTGGTAACCCAATTTGCACTCCTGTTTGATTGGCTGAGGGGACTGTCCTTGCCAGGACAGCCACCCTGCTATGTGATTGACAGCCAGGCTGTATGAATGGGGGAAAACTGCATAAAAAGCAGGTCTCTGGGACTGGAAAGACAGAGTCGCCACTGGAACGAAAGAACCAATGAGGAACTGGCCGAAGAGGCCCCTTACAATGACTGAACCGCCTAGTGAAGCCCTGCTACAGGTCCGAATCTCCAGAATCCGATGACAGAGAAGATCCTCCAGGAAACTTCTTCCCTTGAGTTGGTGGGACCAACCAGTTCGCCCAAACTACAAGCCAGGACCCCTCCTCTGGTCGAATTCGCTGTACAGAGCTACAGTGGGCTGGAAAGCCACGAAGGTCGGACCCTGCTTGGGTTATAAGGAGCGCACCTTTTATTTGTTGCTTTGCTCTGCTGCTGGTTTCTTCCCTGGGTAGTGCAGGACCCTTCAGTCTTCCTACTTCTGATCAGTCTGACAGTCGCTTCAGGAACCGTGAGCCTGCAAGAAATACCAGGAACGTCCACCTCAGCTACAGCTCCCTCTCCGTTTTAAGGTACTGTGCAAATCCGGTTGTCCGTTTTGTTCAACCGCTGCAAAGGTGTTTGAAATCTTTCTCAAATCCGAGGGCTTGTCCTTCTCTTCCCTTTGAACTAACTTTTGTATCAACCAACCTCATCCGGAAACCGTGCCACGAACTTTACAGCGAACTACCCTGAACTGTGTGATCTAGAGCAAAAGACTTTTGACCCATTGACTTTGGCCCTAAGCCTTTTCTTCCTGATTCTATCTCTGTAGTTCCTCTTGTTCAATTGCCCTGAGTACTTACCTGTTGATTTGACCTAATTTCTACTAACTTGCTGGAGTGCAATTTATCTCCCACTTCATTTTGTGAGCTTAACTTGTCTGGAATTTAAGGGAAGTGGTGTGGTGTATTAAGAGTGTGATTTTTTTTAGACTGCTTATAATAGTGTACTGTTATACAACTGAAGAGTGAAATAAATGTATATTCTTTTACTTGAAAACCTTGAGTCAGTGTTTGCCTGAATCATAGTAATTGCTGTCCTTTGTGTAACTATCTGATACTGCTCACTTACTCTTGAGATAAGTCTGGCTGCTCCGCTACTGCTACCACTATAACTGTGTAGTACAGGCTTGTACCAAAGGTGAAATTGTACTGTCACTTGTAGTCTTAATTGTGTGTGTTGTTCCCAAAGGGTACTGCATATAATTCTGCCTAATACCGGTGCTGGGGATTTTGAAACCAAGCGGCCAGTGGAGACTCTGTGCTCACCTAAGGGAGCTGAACAAATGGGTCCACACTTCCCGATGGCCTCTTCCCTACATTGACCAACGGCTGGCCCAGATCCAGTGGTCAAAGATATACACTGCCATTGACCTGATCTATGGGTACTGGACTGTACCTGTCAGTAGGGAGGACCAATATAAGCTGGCCTTTACCTTCGGTGGGCAGCAGTACACTTGGACCCAGACTCCCTTCGGATACATCAACTCCGGCAAAGTAATTTAATATCTTTTTGCATAAGGCCATGCCGGACTTGGGTGAAAGGGGTAACCTGGCCTATGTAGATGATGTTCTAATCAAAAGCTCAACTGTGGAGGAACACATAGCGGAGATCCATTATGTTCTGACACAGTTGAGGGCTGCCGGAGCAAAACTCTCTTTCCAAAAGGCACAGTGGATCAGGACCTGTGTCAACTTCTTGGGGCATGAAATAACTCCTGAGGGTCTCTGTCCCCAGGAAAAGAAAGTAGAAGCACTCCAGAAATTAAAAGACCCCACAACTCTGCGTGAGCTAAGGAGCCTCTTTGGACTGACTAATTACAGCAGAACGTTCATTGAGGATTACGCGGAGATCACAAGACCCCTAATCCATCTGTTGAAGGGGCAGGGGGTGAAGTGGGAGTGGGGTCCAGAACAAGCCGAGGCAGTAAGACAACTCAAAAGAAGCCTCTCACAAGCGCCTTGCCTAGCTTACCCTTCAAAAGCAAGGAGTTCTTCTTGGAGACAGGGTTCTTAAATACATGCTTGACAGCAGTATTATACCAAAAGCATGACAAGGTCAATAAAGTCATCTCCTATGCGAGTAGGACTTTATCCTCAGTGGAGGAATAATTCAACGATTGTGAGAAAGCACTCCTGGCAATGGTGTGGGCATTGAAGAATTACCGTCCGTTTATCCAGAGGGAACACATGCAAAGTGACAGAATCCGGGCCGGAAATGTGAGTAATTCCCAAATTACTTCATGGATTTTGTCAATGCAAGGTTTTCCTGTGGAGGTCAGATATGGCTAAACCAAAAAGAGTCCCCTCGTGCAAGGTCTGGCTGACTTTCATGATTGTGCCAGATAAAACTGTCTTGAGGATGAAAGTCTTAAAACCAAGGACAACATGGAGGCATACCTTAATTCCCCACACAAGGTCTATGAAGAAGACAAGTGTGAGGGAATTCCCACTGTCTATGTGGATGGGTGCTCGTACCATGTTGACAACAATGGGGGAAAGGAACTTGTGGCCGGCGTGGGGAATGCATGGGTGAATGATGCCCCAGAACCCTCCGCTGGGTACAAATTCAGTCCCCGTAGTAGTCAAGTGGCAGAGCTGATGGCTGTGCATCAAGCCATCCTCACTGCTGTCCAACACCAACTCCATGAACTGGTCATAATCACTGAATCAGATTATGTCAGGAACAGGTTCGTGGAGCACCTGGTTAATTGGAAAACCAGAGGCATGCTATGTGCTAACAATAAACCACTAAAACATCGAAAACGAATACAGAATATTGATGATCTGGTCACCTCTAGCGGGATGACCATCTACTGGAAAAAGATCAAGGGTCATTCTAAGGTAGAAGGACCAGACAAAACTGGAAATGACCTAGCTGATCAGCTGGCCAAAACCGGAGCCATCCAAGGGAATCTACTTGAGATCGAGTCCCTGTTGGGGGAAATCCAGGTCACTGCTATCACTAGGTCCCAGACAAATGCTCACAGTTAACTCTCAACTGCCCAGTGGAGTAAGGAGACCCCAGATGCTGATTTGATTACGGCTCAAAAAGGGGATCCAATAATTGGTAAGTTTTATCAACACATTGAGGACCCTGAGAACTTTCCCCTGACGGATACCAATTGCATTGGGAAAGAGGACCTCAGAGTGTTGATGAAATGTCCAAATCCAAGACGTTTTGTTGGTGAGGAGATCCATATCTGGCCATGACCAGTGGGTGGTCCCTACCTCATTTCGAAGCCTGATGTTACGCTCACCTGGTATACACGGGGAGGCCACCCAGCCCTGGTTGGATGTTTTGCACTCTCGAACCCTCTCCCGGTCCCTTGGTAACGCCTCTGGTTAAAGATGGGTCTGCAAAATAGGAGAGCTGGATTCAATACCAGATTGTCTTTATGTTTTACTACCTCCCTTAGCCTCAACTCCTTCCTCCCCCATGGGCCTTCTCCTCACCTTAATATTGTAATTGGTGTATTCTCTCTCCTGCTTCTTGTGGCAGGGGCGCGTAGATGTGGGGCGAGCAGCGACCAAGTTACTTCACTGGTTCAAGCCCCCCTGTGGGAATCCAGGCCTGCTGCGACTCCGTAGGTTTGCTGCTTTACAGTCTTTATATGCAGTTCTTATGTTCCGTTTAGTTAGAATAATAATGTCTTGCTTCTTTCCTTTTAGGCATGGAAAGGTATTTTGGTGTTGTCATGCAGTTTGAAGATGAGCATGGGCCGGTAGTCGAAAGAGCGGTGTGCGCGATGCCGTCCGGTGAGTAATGCGCGATGCGCGGCGCTGTTTCGCCTTTTATATTGCTAACCTGTGTCTTTTCTTTCCTTGCAGGTTGCAATGTTCCTAGCAGAGCCCCGTAATGTTCCAGCAATGATAATGACCAGGAGATGACTACCCAGGTAAGAATTGTGTGGTTTTCTTCATTCGGGAGGAAACGTGAGTAAACGCTTACTAATGCTGTCTTTCTTTCTCCTCTTTCCAGGTTATGGTATTCCAGGATGCATGCAGTGCCGGATGATGGAGTTCGTAACTTCAGGTGAGTGGAACTGAAGTCAGCGATGGCTTGAAGACAGGATACTGTTCCACGTAAGTTTCATAGTGTTCTTTCCCTCTCTGCAGGTCCTTGGTTTCATCAAAGAACTGGACACGGTGAACGTTACGCTGCCCACAGCAGAATAACGCAAAGCATGTTCTGCTGTTTGGGTGTGGTTTAAATAGTCTCAGGTAAAGTAGTCCAGGTAAAATAGTCCCAGGCCTGCCACACCCAAAGTAGTCCAGGTAAAGTAGTCCCAGGCCTGCCACACCCAAAAGACTAGACCGCATAGCTCAGTTCCTTGTAACTGAGCTATGTGTGTGCCTCCATGTTGGCTGAACCCCCCCCCCCAAGTTAAATAGTCCCAAGTAAATAGTCCCATTCTAATGTTGGTCTTCATGATGGTTATGAGCCTGGCGCCAAAGGCGCCAGGACTGACTCCAAGAGAGCCTTGGATGAGGTTTTAAGGCCTTTGACCTGGCCCTAACTGGAAGGCTGACTTGCCAGTGAGGGCCAGGGGCAAGGGTCATGACACCTGCATACTGGCCACACATGGGGCAGGACCTCGACCAATACTTGAAGGGGTGTCTTGTGTGTGCACAATTTCAGCCAACATCACTCACACACCGTGCTCCCCTCCAAAAGAAGAGGATGACACTGCCTTGGTCAGATTTGCAAGTCGATTTCATCGGGCCCGTGATTTGCTCCTCTAAGGGGAACAAGTACATGTTAACCGTAACATGCTTGTTTACTAAATGGGTCGAATGTCTCCCGGACCCAAATTGCAAGGCAGAAACAGCAACTGCCCTGATGATCAATCACATCTTCTCGCGTTTTGGACTACCCCAAAGGATTGAGTCAGACTGAGGTAGTCACTTCACTAGCGAAGTGATGACAGAGATGTGGGAGATACTTGGGGTAAAAAGGAAATTACACATTTCATACAGCTGTCCTCTAGTGATGAAGTTGAGAGGTACAATAAAACAATTATGAGCATATTAAAAAAGTTTGTGGCAGATTCTGGGCCAATTTGGGACATTCGATTACCCCTTGTCCTGATGGCCATCAGATCTACCCCTTCTTCTGCAACAAATATGTCTCCATTTGAGCTGATGACTGGACGAAGGATGGTGCTACCCCAGCATCTGCTCTATAGAACCCAAGAGCAGACCTTGATAAATGCCTCCACAACTCATGAGTATGTTGAGAATCTGAGAAAACACCTTCAACATGCTTTTGCGTATGCTCAGCGGAATCTAGAAAGATCTGTAGACAGTATGAAGACCCACTATGACCTTAAGACAACTGAAAAAAAAGGAAACCGGGTCTACTTGTACAATTTCCAAATGAACCAAGCCAAAGAGCGCAAATTTCTCCCAAGTTGCCAGGGTCCTTTTGAAATTGTGGACAGAATCTCACCAGTCGCCTTCAGAATCTGCCTTCCCAAGGGCAATTTGACAGAAGGGGAAGACAAGTGGGTCCACATAAACCAGCTAAAGAGTTGCCATCCCAGGCATACATTGCAGCAAATAGAAGAGCCTACCGGAAACCCAGAGGGGGAAAATCCGGAGAACTAAAAAGAATGATTAAATGTCCATTGAGTATGTACGAGGAAAGAGTGTTAAGACCATTATTAAATATAGGCAGGGAATAGTGTAAATTGTATTCAATGCATGCATCCACCCCACTACAGTCCTCGGGGAACAGTAGTGGGGAAATTTCCATAACCATGCTATGTTCTGTTTTCTAGTACAGGAACTAAATCCACCTAAGCACTAAGGAGGACCTCCCCGGGGACACGGAAAAAAAAACAAGAGCCCGGAGTGTCGCTCCACACTTCCAACCAGAACACGCAAGGAGAGCATGTCGCATCAATCGCTGATGGAAGAGAGGCAACCAAATTTCTTCACATGGACCGAAGGAAAAATAATCCCACGTGCCCGACTCCCCCACGACTGGATGTCATGCCGGAGTCAGGGGGGTGTCTGGGATATTTCAACCCATGCCAATGCACCCTACTACACCCCTTTGCCAGTGGGGAAAGAAAACTGCTATAAATGGAGGCAATAACCCTGTGTGCGCCAAATCTGCAAGACTGCGCATGGCTCATGAACCACAAAAGAGCTGCACACCCTGACACACAGGCAAAGTTGGTGTAAAAACAGGAGTCACCTGTTACCTGTTGTCATATGCCACGGGGGCTGGCATGTGTGGAGCAGGTGGCACTTGGGCAGCCATTTGCCTCCCCCGTCACGCTCACACGCAGCCCACAGTAACGGTCTAGTCTTCTGCGGCTTGCTGCCGTCGGAAGCCTTTTCAGTCGCTCCAACCCAGAAGCCTACACGTTGCAACCTACTTGCGTTGGTGTGCTCAAGTTTTTCTCACCGGCACTCAGTGCTTCACACCCCCTGGCTTCCAATTTTCTCTGTGTTCGCGTGCTCCCTGCTTCCCGTCTCCTTCCCACCTTTCCTCTTCTCCCCTGTATTGCTGTGGTAACGCTCAGCAGCCTCCCCGTGTTCCTCTTTTTCCCCCTGCTTACCTGCTTTCCTCCTGCTTTCCATATTGCCTTCCCTTGCCTTTCGATCAGCGTGCCTTGGCATACCTGGAGGTCCTTCTGGCTTTCTCTGGCTTATCCGGTCCATCCTTCGCCAGTTTCACCAACCATTCACTGCTCTGTGAAAGCACTGCAAGCCTCAGCCCGGGATAGTTTTTTTTTTATGCCTGACGGCTTTTGCCTCTGCACTAGTTTGTTCCGGAAGAGGGGCCCCCCGGACCACTCACCTAAGGGTCAGGGTGGCTTCCTTCCGGGGCAGAACCTTCAGGCGCTGTGGAAGAAAAGGTTTGGCGGACAATTGGATCAAGAAGCCACAGGTGAGGAGGAGGGGGAGTGGAGTGACCAGGAATCGGAACCCGAGGTGACAGACCTTGATAGTTTGCAATGCCAAATAGAACCTATGGCTACCCCCGAGCAACTTCAGGAGCTGGTAACAGCAGTCCAGGCTATAAATGTGGAGTTACGGAATGTTAAGGCCGAAAATGCTGCCCTGAGGCACATGGTTACTAATCGCGAACCCCGAGAGTCTGACCTACCTCCCATGGCATTATCCTCAGACAAGTTTGACGGAACGCCAAAACGCCTGAAGGAGTTCCTGGAAGCCTGTTCCATCTACTTTGCCTTCCGTCCTCAAACCTATTCCAATGATCATACCAAGGTGGGGTTTACGATTTCTAACATGACTGGGAATGCCCTGGCTTGGGCTACCCCACTGGTACCAAACAATAATCCTGTACTCCGAGACCATGGGGCCTTTTTGACATAACTCAGACAGACCTTTGAGCAGCCTGAAATCACTCACATAGCTGCGGAAGAGCTCCTTGAAGTTCAGCAAGGGACCAGTGATTTACTATTTTATATCTCCATTTTCAAACGTCTGGCCATAGAGGCGGGGTGGCCAGAACAAGCCCAGTACACTATTTTCCGCCGTGGCTTGAAGGAGGAGATAAAGGAGGAGCTGGCGCGCATAGCCCACCCAACTACCCTATCGGACTTGATGTCTATCGTGCTGCAGATAGAGTACCGTCTGAGCGAACGAAGAGCTGAAAGAAGGACACACAAGACCCCAGTCACTCATACCCCTGGAGCCTCTTCCGTGCCTCCTATGCCAGCCGCAAGCAATACGGAGGAACCCATGCAGATTGGGTCCATGCGGGCACCCTTGACGCCCGAAGAAAGAAAGCGACGCAGAGACACAGGACTCTTGTGGATCCAGCACTCATCTTCTCCGTTGCTGTCCTGATTTACCGCCCAGGCGGGCAAGAAACGATCGACCTCGGACCTAATGGGGACGAGTATCCGAGGTCTAACCCTCAGTCCCTATGTGACAGTGACAGTGGCGCCTCAAGCCGCAACTATGGACTCACGCCTCATGGTGGTCACAAATCAGTTGGAGATGCAACAGGTAGTACTCAGTACCATGGCCCTCATCGACTGTGGAGCTGCAGGGTTGTTCATGGATACCATTTGGGCCCACAAACAAGGTCTCTCACTCCTGCAGCATAAAGATGCCCAAAAGGTGGAAGGTGTTGACGGCTCCCCTCTTTCTTCCGGGCCTATTACCCACACTACTGAGTCCCTAACTGTGAGAATTCTACAGCATTCAGAACAGTTAAAGTTTGATCTGATCTGAGCCGCCCATTTCCCAATAATCCTTGGCATTCCTTGGTTGAGGAAACATAACCCGATCATCGATTGGACCCAAAACACCATCGCTTTCGAATCAGCATTTTGCAGGCAGAATTGTGTATCATAGCAGCAAGGAGAGACTGTACAAATCCTCACATGAGAACAGAAGGATGTTTGTGATGTATGCTGTATACCCTCTGAATTATCAGACTTTCAAGAGGTTTTCAGCGAGAACCCCATCTTGGACCTGCCTCTGCACCGTCCGGAAGATTGTGCCATAGAGCTTGTGCCAGAAGCATTGGTACCATTCGGGCGCATGTTTTCCTTGTCCTTGATGGAGAAAAGGGCCTTGCGAACCTATTTGGATTCACAACTGGCAAATGGTCTCATACAACCATCAAGATCGCCAGCTGGGGTGTCATTATTTTTCAGACCCAAACGAGATTCTTCTGAATTAAGACCCTGTATAGACTATCGGGGCTTAAATAAGGTCACCATTCGGGATCGTTACCCGATGCCCCTTATTTCAGACATCCTGGAGGCTGTCCAGGGCGAATCTGTCTTCTCAAAACTAGATCTGCAGAGTGCCTACCATCTCCTCCGCATCCGTGAAGGGGATGTATGGAAGACGGCGTTCAGAACTCCCTTTGGTCTATATGAGTATAGGGTCATGCCGTTTGGCTTAGTCAACACACCAGCAATATTCCAGCGTTTCATGGACTGTTTGTTTTTGGATGTACTGTTCTTTAATACCATTGTTTATCTTGACAATATCCTGGTGTTTTCACACACCCCACGGGAACACAACCAACATCTCAGGACCGTACTCCATCGTCTGCAATCTCAACATCTACAGGTAAAATCGGAAAAATGCCACTTCAATACCTCTTCAGTCCCTTATTTGGGTTATATCCTTTCACAGGAGGGCATAACTGTCATGCATCAGGCATGGAAGCATTGGAACCAATGGCGACTGTCCTAACATGGTTGTTAGAAGTCCATCTTAACAGTCTATGCCTTTCCGATATGGCCGCTTGTCAATAAATAGGTCCTTTTCTCTAATTGCTGGCGCGTTGTATCTTCTCCCTGTGATTTTTCAGTGACTATTTGCCTTCCTGCGTTATTCCTTTTGTACCCTTTATTCTTCTCTAGGTCTACTCCGTGTTCTTGCTGCCCCACCTTTTTGGAATTTCATCCTTTAAGGTACGTTTGGTGTCCTACGATCTTTCCCTCTCTCACTACTTGGTCAGTTCCTATTTCCTCTTGGTGCTTAGTACCTGTACCTGTCTGCTCATCTATCCTTCTTGATATTCTACTTTTCCTCTCTCTCTCTCTCTCTCTCTCTGCACTTTTTGTTTCCTCTTCGTGTAGTTCAGATTCCATCCGAACACTTGTGTTCTCTACTTCGCTCGCTATTGTACGAGTGTCTCCTGTTTACTTCGAGTTCTGCCTACTCTGCCTCCTTAAGGTTTACTTCTACGCTATTCTTACCTTATCTCTGCTCCATTGCGGCTCCTCCATCTCACCATTCTTACCTTGACTCTGCCCTCCTTGCGGCTAGCCTTTTCTTACCTTGCTTTCCCCTTCTGCCTCGCTTCCGAATTTCGGGTCTGTTACTTTTTCTCTAGAGCTTTGGCAATAGGTGGCAGCCTCCTCCTGTTTTCTTTCAGCCTTCCGTTTGGAGCTACAACCCTCGATTCCGAATTTTCTCCAGTTCTCATTCAAGATCCTTCCACTTCCGAACTGCAGAGTTATTGTCAATTCCTGTTTTTTCTATACTCCATCATATCTTCCAGAAAAGAAAGATTGAACTCACAGTATACACCCTTTGCCACTTAATGTTACCACCTTGAAGTCTTCTTTCAACCATGTACTTCTGAGAAATTCATCAGTAGCCTTCTTTGTGCAAAGACTAAGATACAAGGGTTTTTTCTGCTCCGGCTTTTTCCTTGAATTAGGGGCTTGCTCCTTGGCCTTCCCCCTGACTCATGTTTTATCCCTGGCCAAGGTGGCGGCTGAGGGGGCTCGCCCTTATCTACACCATAAGAAGGAAAGAACGGAAAGGTCTATTAAGTCTACGAGACTAAAGAAAAAGTCAGAAAAGCAGGAGAGTTCCTGGGAAGACACAGGTGAGGAGGAGTGGGGTGAAGATTCGTCCAGTCTTTACAGTATACAATGCCAACCAGAACAGATGGCCTCTTTGGAACAATTCCAAGAACTCTGCAACGCCATCCAAGGGCTACGGACGGACATGCAGACCCTCCAAGCCCAGAACAGGCCCTCAAGCAACAGGTTGATAACCGTGAAGAGGGTCGAGGAGACTTGTCACCAATGCCACTTGCCACAAGGAAGTTTGATGGAAATCCAAGGTTGCTGAAGGACTTTTTAGATGCTTGTGCAGTTTACTTCACCTTCAGACCAAAGGCATTTGAGACAGACAGGACCCGAGTAGGTTTTACCATATCCAATATGGTAGGAAGTGCCCTAGCCTGGGCAACCCCTTTGGTAACCAACGGGGATCCAGTGTTAAACGACTATGAGCAGTTTGTTCAAGCTCTCAAGACCCGTTTTGATCGACCAGAGGTACTGTATCATACTTTTGAAGAATTGTTGGACGTCAAACAGGGGAACCAGAGTGTCCAATCTTACATAGCACAGTTTCAGAGGTTGGCTGCAACAGCAGGATGGCCTGACACAGCTCAACAGACCATATTCAGAAGAGGGTTGCAGGAGGAGATAAAAGACGAGCTAGCCCGAGTAGCTAGACCAAATACTTTCCAAGAACTTGTTTCACTGGTACTGCAGATAGAATTTCAGCTACAGGAGAGACGCCAGGAACGAAGGAAGATACGTTCTCCCTCTGCTTGGCCTTCAGTTCCCCCTCAGGTGAAGGAGAAGGTGTCCACAGAAGAACCAATGGAGCCACAAGGGGTCCTTTGACACTTGAAGAAAGGAAGAGAAGGTGTGAATCTAATTTATGCATGTATTGTGGATCTTCCAAACATCTACTGCGAAATTGTCCTGATGTTCCTCCTCGGCGTTCGGGAAACGTGCAACCCTGTATCTATGCAGAGGAGATATCCGGGAAGGAAGCCTCAACCCTTGCAACTGTACCCAAGCAAGAAATGAAGGACTAGAAGACAATCGTCTGATGGTATTTCAACTTGAGTTAAAGATTCAATCTCGACCACCTCTATCCGTATAGGCCATGTTGGACTGCGGAGCGGCAGGAAATTTTATGGATGTGACCTGGGCTACAGAACATCAGATTCCCCTTCAGGTCAAAGAGAAGGCAGTCCTGTCGAAGGGATGAATGGCCGTCCATTGACCTCAGGTCTGATAACAAGAGAGACCATACCGTTGCAGATTTCGATGAGCCATCACACCGAATCCCTTACTTTCGATGTCATACGAGCCGCTCATTTCCCCATCATATTAGGAATCTCTTGGCTGAGGCGCCATAATCCTCAGATTGACTGGTCCTCTAATAAACTATACTTTGAATCTGCCTTTTGTAGCAACAACTGCTTTGAAAAGGAGCCATTGGCGATACAGGCAAAGGTTACTAAGGTACAACTGTGTAACACAGTGTCTACTATACCTCAACAGTATTGTGCTTATGCTGAAGTTTTTGAAGATATTGTACCTCGACTCCTCCCACCTCATCACCCTGAGGACTGCTGTATTGAACTCAAAGAAGAGGCTTCTCTCCCCTTTGTAAGTATGTAGCCACTGTCTGAAACTGACAGACAAGCCTTAAGGGAATATCTTGAGGCTAACCTCAAGAATGGACTTATCAGAGAATCATAGTCCTCAGGTTGCAGCTTCATTGTTTTTTGTTTAAAAGAAGGATTCCCAGGAATTACGTCCCTGTATAGACTATCGAGGCTTAAACAGTATTACTATCAAGGATCAATACCCCATGCCCTTAATAAGAGACGTTATTGAAGCTGTAAGGAAAGCTCAGTATTTCACCAAATTGGATCTCCTTAGAGCTTATCATCTCTTGAGAATAAGAAGTGGGTATGAGTGGAAGACAGCTTTCAGGACACCCATGGGTTTATTTGAATACTGCGTCATGCCGTTTGGGCTGGTTAACGCCCCAGCAATTTTTCAAAGATTTATGGATGAACTTTTTGTCAACATGCTTTATGTTTCCGTGGTTGTCTACCAGGACAACATACTTGTCTTTTCCAAGAACCTTGATGAGCACCGACAGCACGTGTCAGAGGTATTGGAAAGACTCCGGAATAATCATCTGTATGCTAAGCCCGAAAAGTGCATATTCGAAGCTGAAGCAGTACCCTATTGGGTTTCATTCTCTCATCCCAGGGAGTTCGGATGGATCTGGACAAGGTGAAGGCGATTATCCGGAGGACAGAGCCATCCTCTGTAAAGGAAGTGCAACGTTTTTTGGTACTGGTGAATTTTTATTCTCATTTTATCCCAAATTTTTCTGAATTAGTACTGTCCATTACATCCCTAATGAAGGAGAGTGTTCCTTTTGTTTGGCATCCTGAAGCACATAAGGCCTTCCAGTCTCTCAAAGAAGCCTTTACATCAGCTCCTGTCCTCATTCAACCTGATCAAACAAGATCGTTTATACTTGAAACAGACGCCTCTGGAGGTGCACTGGGGGCCGTCTTGCTACAAGAAGACCATGATGGACAAGAACACCCAATAGCCTACTATTCACGAACACTGTCCTCTAGTGAGAGGAATTACTCTGTACTAGAACAGGAACTTCTGGCTATGCATATGGCTAGTGAAGAATGGCGTCACTTGTTGCAAGGCGCATCCTACCCTTTTGTGATTCAAACAGGTCACTGCAACCTCAAGGTCTTGAAGGAGATGGAGTGCAGAAATGCTAGACACGCATGCTGGGCTTACTACTTCTCCAATTTCGGCTTTACCATAACTTACATACCTGGTACCCAAAACAGCGTTGCAGATGCATTGTCCAGGGTTTGGCCGAAGGGAGACCAGGGTATATCCTCAGTAGAAAGAATTCTACCCGAACACAGATTTGTTATGGAGGTTAACACGTTTCTTCAGAAGGTTCGGTCTGAAGTAAGTTGATATCCCCTAAGAGAGCTGAAGTCCTTCTGTCTGCAAAAGAGAGAAGGGTTATGGTTTCGGAGTAATGCTCTCTTACTGCCTTCAGATGCATTACAAAGAGTGGCTCTCCAATCCTGTAATGACGCTCCCTTGGCAGGACATAAGGGCCAGAGGGCCACTTACGAGTTGTTAATGCACATTTTTTGGTGGCCTACCATCAGCAAAGACGTAAGATCCTATGTATCCTCTTGTCCTACATGTGCGGCCTGTAAGGTTTCCCGACAGAGACCTTTTGGTCTTTTACAGCAGGCCAAATTACCCATGCAACCGTGGGAAGTTATATCGATGGATTTTGTAGTAGATCTTCCGGTGTCTCGAGGATTAACTGCCATAATGGTAATTGTAGACTCTTACACACAATTGGCCCATTTCCTAGCCCTAAAAGGGGTACCTACTGCCTCAGAGACAGCTGGCATATTTCTTCTGGAAGTCGCAAGGCTTCATGGTATTCTTCAGACAGTAATCTCTGACAGAGGTACTCAGTTCACTTCTAGGTTTTGGGCATCCTTCTGTGTTAGTTTGGGTATTCAAAGAGCTCTTTCTTCGGGCTACCATCCCCAATCTAACGGGCAGACTGAGAGATTGAACGCCAATTTAGAACAGTACCTCAGGTGTTTTTGCAATAAGGAACAGGATGACTGGTCTGATTTTCTCCCAATGGCAGAATTTGCCTATAATAACACTTATCACACAGCTATCCAGATGAGTCCTTTTAAATGTACCACACTTGACACATGCTAGTTCTAAGTTCCTTTGATACAAGAACACCAGCAGTGGAAGGAATGGTATCGGAACTAAAGAGAATCCACAGAGAGGCCTTGCGATCCTTGGAAGATAGTCAGAAGACTTACAAGAGGTATGCCGATTGCAAAAGAACCTCTAACCCTCTATGGGAACCTGGTATGCGAGTGTGGCTCTCCACAAAATACCTTCCACGGTGGGTACATTTAGGCAAGTTTACTCTCCGGTATATTGGACCTTTCAAAATACTGTCCAAGATTAACCCGGTAGCCTTCAAGCTAAAGCTGCCCACTAGCCTGAAACGTGTACATCCAGTATTTCATACTTCTTTGCTGAAAGAATACAAGTCAGATCCTTTCAAAAGACAACAAAAGAAGGTTATGACATCGGCTGCTACAGAACCAGAGGAGTATGAGGTCTCCAGGTTGGTGGACTCCCGTTACAAGCAGGGTATTCTACAGTATCTGGTTCATTGGAAGGGATTTCCTAGGTCGGAAAGGACTTGGGAACCCCGATCCAATGTCCATGCTCCCAGACTTATTCAGAAATTTCACAGGCTCTACCCGGGAAAGCCCGGGGAGGGTAGGCACCGAAGGAGGCATACTGTCATGCATCAGGCATGGAAGCATTGGAACCGATGGCGACTCGCCTAAAATGGTTGTTAGAAGTCCATCTTAACGGTCTATGCCTTTCCAATATGGCCGCTTGTCAATACATAGGTCCTTTTCTCTAATTGCTAGCGCGTTGTATCGTCTCTGATTCTCTCGCCAACAGTCCCTGTGATTTTTCAGTGACTATTTGCCTTCCTGCGTTATTCCCTTTGTACCCTTTATTCTTCTCTAGGTCTATTTCGTGTTCTTGCTGCCCCACCTTCTCAGAATTTCATCCTTTAAGGTATGTTTGGTGTCCTACGATCTTTCCCTCTCTCACTACTTGGTCAGTTCCTATTTCCTCTTGGTGCTTAGTACCCGTACCTGTCTGCTCATCTGTCCTTCTTGATATTCTACTTTTCCTCTCTCTCTCTGCACTTTTCATTTTCCTCTTCGTGTAGTTCGGATTCCGTCCGAACACTCGTGTTCTCTCTACTTCGCTCGCTATTGTACGAGTGTCTCCTGTTTACTTCGAGTTCTGTCTACTCTGCCTCCGTAAGGTTTACTTCTACGCTATTCTTACCTTATGTGCGCTCCATTGCGGCACCTCCATCTCGCCATTCTTACCTTGACTCTGCCCTCCTTGCTGCTTTATTTACCTTGCTTTCCCCTTCTGCCTTGCTTCCACCTTTCGGCTATGTTACTTTTTCTCTCGAGCTTCGGCAATAGGCGGCAGCCTCCTCCTGTTTTTATTCAGCCTTCCGTTTGGAGCTACAACCCTCGATTCCGAATTTTCTCCAGTCCCCATTCAAGACCCTTCCACTTCCGAACTGCAGAGTTGTTGTCAATTCCTATTTTGTCTATACTCCATCATATCTTCCAGAAAAGAAAGACTGAACTCACAGTATACACCCTCTGCCAGTTAAAGTTACCACCATGAAGTCTTCTTTCAACCGTGTACTTGTGAGAAATTCATTGGTAGCCTTCTTTGTGCAAAGACTAAGATACTAGGGTTCTTTCTGCTCCAGCTCTTTCCCTGAATTAGGGGCTTGCTCCTTGGCCTTCCCCCTGACTCAGGTTTTATCCCTGGTCAAGGTGGTGGCTGAGGGGGCTCGCCCTTATCTACACCATAAGAAGGAAAGAAAGGAAAGGTCTACTAAGTCTACAAGACTAAAGAAGAAGTCAGAAAAGCAGCAGAGTTCCTGGGAAGACACAGGTGAGGAGGAGTGGGGTGAAGATTTGTCCAGTCTTGACAATAACCATGGACCCGAGGAAGGTGTCTGCCATCTTGGAGTGGCTGCCTCCCACCTCGTTAAAGGAGGTTCAGAGATTCCTGGGTCTGGCTAACTTTTATAGAAAGTTTATTGGACATTTCTCCCAGATAGTGTTGCCCATAACAGCCCTACTCAAGAAAGACTCTAGATCCTTTTTCTGGACGGACCAGGCTAACCAAGCCTTCCTTTGGCTGAAAGAGAGGTTCTGCACCTCTCCGGTCTTTTGCCAGCCAGACCAAACCCAGCCCTTTATGGTTGAAGCTGATGCCTCTAGAGGAGCATTGGGAGCAGTTCTTCTTCAAGATAAGAACGGGAAAGAACATCCAGTGACTTACCTTTCTAAAACCCTCACAGCAAGTCAAAGAAATGACTCAGTGATAGAGAAGAAACTGTTAGCTTTGAAGGCTGCCTACGAAGAATGGAGACACTTTTTACAAGGGAGTACCCATCAGTTCGTATTACGCACCGATCATAAGAACCTAAAGATTCTCAGAAGTATGGAGTGCGTAAATTCGAGACAAGCTCGCTGGGCTCACTTCTTTAGCCAGTATGACTTTACAATAACCTACATCTCTGGTACCTAAAACAGTCTGGCAGATGCTTTATCCAGGTGTGAAACCCCAGAAGTACGTTCAGTCCCTTTAGCTGAGTACCTATTTCCTAGGAATAGAATAGTGGGCTTGGTATCTTCTTTCCTCCAAGAGGTCAGTGCTATCACCACACCCGATCTTGAAACAAAGGTGCCTCGTAACAGACGTCAACAGGTCCGCTGGGCTGATGGATTACTGTTGATTGGTCAGAGGTTGTACATCCCCACTAGGTCATTACAGCTGAGGATTCTAGGATGGGGTCATGATCATGCCCCTGCCGGCCATAGAGGGGAAAGGGGTACTTTTGAGCTAATTTCTCACTTATTCTTTTGGCCTTCCCTCTTTCAAGATGTCAAGAAATATTTTAGAACGTGCCAGGTTTGTGCTAAGAATAAGAACCCCACGAACAAGCCTTATGGCTTACTAGAACAATCTGAGGTACCTGTTCGACCTTGGTCACAGATATCAACGGATTCTATCGTTGATATGCCCTTGTCTCAAGGTTCCACTTGTCTTATGGTCACAGTAGATTCATTTTCCAAACTTGCCCATTTTTCCCCACTGCCAGGTGTGCCTTCCACTTCAGAAATGGCAGATGTTTTCCTTAAGGACATCTTTAGGTTGCATGGATTGCCAGATAAGATAATTTCTGACCGTGGTAGTCAATACACCTCCCGGTTCTGGGCAGCACTATGTCAATGGCTCGGTATAGAGTGGGCATTGTCCTCGGGGTTTCATCCTCAGACCAATGGCCGGACGGAGCAACTCAATTCCTTTCTTGAACAATACCTCAGATGCTATATCAATAGTTTGCAAGACAATTGGGTGGCCCTCCTGCCAACTGCGGAATTTGCACATAACAATTCGGTACATACCGCTAGGGACCTCAGTCCGTTCTTCTTCACTTACGGAATACATCCATGCGGAATACTCCCTGTGTTCAATTCTCCCACCAATGTGCCCACCATTGAGTCCACTCTGGCGGAGATAGCCACCGCTCATAAGACTGCTCAATAGAGTTTACACATGGCTAGAAGGAGATACAAGGTACAATCAGACTGGTCTCGTTTGCCCTGTCCGGAATGGAAGGCAGGTGATCGGGTCTGGCTGTCCACTAAGTACTTACCTCGATGGACCCACCCGACCAGGTTAACTCCCCGATTCCTTGGCCCTTTCAAGATTACAAAGGAGATAAACCCAGTGGCCTTTCGATTGCTGCTCCCAAAGAGTATGAATCGGATTCACCCTGTGTTCCATTCCTCCCTTCTTTGCCCAGTGGACCCAGATACACCAACCGTTAGGAGGGGAAGGTTGCCTAGTTGTCCCAAATCTATCCCTAAGGAGTATGAAGTGTCTTGTATTCAGGATTCCAGATATAGAAAGGGGCGGCTGGAATATTTAGTGGCTTGGAAGGGTTACCCCCGCTCCGAAGACTCCTGGGAACCGGAGTCGCATGTCCACGCACCTGAGTTGACCCGGCGGTTCCATCGGCTCCATCCGGGTAAGCTGGGTGGCATGGGCCTTGTAGGGGGACATACTGTCATACGCCGTGGGGGCTGGCGTGTGTGGAGCAGGTGGCGCTTGGGCGGCCATTAGCCTCCCCGTCACGCTCACACGCAGCCCACAGTAACGGTCTAGTCTTCCGCGGCTTGCTGCCATCGGAAGCCTTTTCCATCGCTCCAACTCGGAAGCCTGCACATTGAAACCTACTCGTGTTAGGCTTTCAGGTTGGTGCACTCAAGTTTTTCTCGCTGTCACTGAGTGCTTCGCCCCCCCCCCCCCACCGGCTTCCAATTTTCTCTGTGTCTGCGTGCTCCCTGCTTCCCGTCTCCTTCCCACCTTTCCTCTTCTCCACTGTATTGCTGTGGTAACGCTCGGCAGCCTCCCCTTGTTCCTCTTTTTCCCCCTGCTTACCTGCTTTCCATATTGCCTTCCCTTGCCTTTCGATCAGCGTCCTTTGGCATACCTGGGGGTCCTTCTGGCTTTCTCTGGCTTATCCGGTCCATCCTTCGCCAGTTTCACCAACCATTTACTGCTCTGTGGAAGCACTGCAAACCTCAGCCGGATAGTATTTTTTATGCCTAACGGCTTTTTCCCCTGGACTAGTTTGTTCCGGAAGAGGGGCCCCCTGGAACACTCACCCAAGGGTCAGGGTGGCTTCCTTCCGGGGCAGACCCTATCTACATAAAAAAAGGTTCGGCGGACAATTGGATCAAGAAGCCACAGGTGAGGAGGAGGGGGAGTGAAGTGACCAGGAATCGGAACCCGAGGTGACAGACCTTGATACCTGTCACCTGTCACAAGGCCACAGAAGGGCTAAAAATCCAAAATTGCCCGTAAATACAGCTCTCTAATCAATGGCAACCTTCAAAGTGCTGTTTTGGAGCTAAATTCTGTCATCGTTCCAGTGAATTATTGGAAGGAAAAGTGTGCTGAAATCAAAGATTCCCCAGGCAGACAGTGGAATCCAGGCATCAATGCCTGACAGCTGCTTAAGGAAATTAGCTGTCAAATTCAGTTTATATGTGTTTTCTTTTTCCTGAAGAAGTGTAAAATCCACCCGTTTAAAGCATTTTTCTGTGAAAGGCTTAATTCCTTTAAAATGTCAAAATCCATTATAAACTCTGTTCATTTTATATCTTTTAAATAAAAGATTGTAGGTGAATTTTACAGTAAACCAGTGGAAGTAACTGATTAATACTGATTGGGCAGTGCATGGCCTGGGAAAGTTAACATCTCATCTTGACACTGCCTTGAAAACAGGAAGCCTAATTGTTCCTGCATAATGACAACAAGCAGCACAATGGGACCTCAGTAGACTTTCGTCTGGGGCTGAACCAAGGACAATGGCAAGCTGTCCAACTGATCTCTACAGGGGAGCTTCCCTCCAGGAAGGGGACATACCTTCCTGATCAAAGAACTGGACAGCTGCTGCCTGGGAAGGGGAGGTTACAAAAGAAGAACTTTGATGTTGAATCCTTGTTTTTGATTAAAGTTTAAAACTCTTTAACTGAGCAACCTAAAGAGGCATACATCGGAAAATTGGTAGACATTAACCTAATTTCAGGCTCCTGATTTGAAGACATTGATGAAACTTGTACCATTTAAGGGACCAAAGTTATGAAAAAACTCTTATTATAGCAGAACGATTAATGCTGAAAACCCAAGATTGTATGTACATGGTCCGCTGATAAACGCCCAGAGATGTACCGAGTTAGAAATGATTAATCCAAATTGTTGTGTTTAAAATTGGTAAAATTCTATAGAATAAGAAAGACGGCTCGCACAAAGACAGGGATTGAATGTGAATATAGACAATCAAATATGAATTGTGGGTGTCTCATTTTATTAGGGTACATAATGTTAGAAATGTACATTTGTGCAAAAGTTATGTTTTGGTAAAAATCAATGTGGGAGTTCCTAAATCGCATCATAAAGATGACAGCTCTGTTTAGACTGCCAACCAGGACAAAGCCTGTGCCTGCGGCCACTCACCGCCGTGGGGGTGTGTTTTTGAAATTCTGCACACAACATAAACTGGGGGATGGCATTTGACAATATAAATATAGGAGTTCCACTACACATAAAACACACTGCTTCCAGAACCCATCCACATTTCAGCGCAGCACCTGGTTACAGAACTCTTCATCTTGTAGCTGACTCCAGAATTCTTTGAAGATCCAGATTTCTTTGCAGAATACAGACTCTAGTCTTGCTGAACTGTTGCTAGCTTGACCCAATTTCAAAACCTCCAAAACGTAAAAGAATAATTCTGATTCTGCTTGGCTTGCTACCATTAAGTCTTGCCTGCTGAAACTTGCATCCTGTCATCTACCGTGTCCAGTAACCAGAAAAGCCCATCCTAATCCAGCCTGAGGCGCAGTACAAAATTGACCAGAACCGTGCCGCAGAGCCAATCCCTCCAGAGGTGCCCTGCTGCCGGTAGACCTGATCCAATCCAATGACCAGAGCTAATGGTCCATTTTAATTACAAAGGACTGTAAGTATTAACAGGAAGAACCGTGACCCATAGTATATCTGCATTGTATTATCCCTATCTCAACCCATCCCATCTTTAAATTCAGAACCATAGTATTGTTAGACTTCTCTTGTGCTGATTTGTTTCTCATCTCTGTTGCAAAACCATAACTCCTTAGTGATTTTGAATAACTAAAGTAAATCCCAGAAATCGAGTATCCACCACGGACTGGTTCCGCTGGCCAAGTAGCTGTGAAGTTTCATGTGTGGCATCCTCTTTTTCATAGTCATTAATATAGTGGAATGAAACCCATCTGTAATTTTTAAAATTGAATTCCTGTTTTCATTTTCACGCCGATTTGGCAAAAATGCCTCTCACTAAAACCTCTATAACTTCTTCAATTTTAAAGATAGAAACACAATTTCAACTCTCACTGATACCTAAGACCCTTAGCTACATCCACAACGTTTTCCGACAATATCACATAGTAAACGTTCGCAGCGAATTTGCAAAGTTCAAAAGTTTATACGTGTCTCTTTCCCATTTCAAAGTGCTTCTTCCATCCCATTCTGATCTACAATGTGTACTGTTGTTTATATTATAGCTCATGTGTGTTAGGACTTGTTTAGTGTTGCTTTCCTCAGAAATTCTATCAATTTAAGCATTTTTGCACCCTTTTGCATTATTTCACAAAGAAATTTTACCTGTCAGTTTAAAAGTGTCATTTGCCCAAAACGTTTTTCTCTCTTGTTGGGGAGGGAAGATTGCCTATAAACTCTACACCTTGTCTTTCATTCCTGAATACCTGCTGGTTACTCACATTTGTGTAGGTTTGCTCATTTGTACTTCAGTACTTTACTGGGGGAACTCTTAACCTAAACGCTATCTGTGCACAAAACAAAACTGTTCTTTTTCCTGTGTTTTCTATGCTGCATCATTATAAGTGAATTCAATTGCTTTGCTTATTTTCTGAATTGTATTGTCACCAGTAGGTGATTGCTGCCCCATATATATCTATATATTAAACTCATGCGTTATTTGAATATTAAATAAATAAAATAAATATTGACCTTTACAAACTAGCCTGATTCCTGGTTCAGTGTGACATGGGGGGTATTTTGAGATGGGTGTGATATGAGTGGTATATCAGAATATTGAACTTATAGACAAAAATAAATAAGGGTTCCATTGCGCACTACATGCTAGGCGAGACCTGGGTGTGTGCCTGATTGAAATCCCTTACACTCCAGACCCCTAGTTCTCTCTAGGCTTCACTACTGCAACCGGCTCTTTCTAAATCTGCCTGCCTCTATTCTTCGCCCTCTGCAACTAATCCAGAACAGGACTGCAAGTCTTGTCCTTGGCCTCAAGCCCAGGGATCGTATCTCTCCGGCCCTGAAATCTTTCCACTGGCTCCCGGTGGCTGCAAGGATCAAGTTCAAGACCCTCTGCATTGTCCACAAGGCTTTCTGGGGCTGGGGATCACACTACATCCAACTCTCTCTTCCTAAGCACTCTACTTCTCGAGCCCTCTGCTCATCCACCTCCAACTCCCTGAGGATCAGACACTTCTCCAGACAGAGAGTGGGGGTTAGATCTCGCTCCTTGGCTGGTGCCTTCCTCTGAAACAGCCTCCCTGCCTCTCTCAAACTTGAGCAGGACCACCTAAGGTTCCAGAAGCAACTCAAGACCTTACTTTTCGCTTCTGCTTTCTCTCTGTCTCTCCCCTGCTGATGTACTTGTCGGCTGTTCTAACTGGCTACCTGGCCACCCTCTGAACCTTAATGGGCACCAGGCTCCTTCACGACCAGTAGCCCCAAACATTGCCTCCAGGCCTACCGTGCACTTAGGGACTGTATCTGCAACTCTAAAGTCTGCTGCCTACCTGCACTTACTTAAAGCCGGCCACCCCAGTGGCACTTAATTGAGCTTGGTTTATTGCACTCTCCCACCCCGTGGCACTTCTCCTCTCCCTTCTCCTGTGCACTTGTGCGATCTGAAGGATATAAGGTCAAGTAAGATTGTTGTTTTGTCCTCCCTTTGTCTCCCCTTACTTGTCCTATCGCGCCTAGAAACACTTGTGTACGGGCACGTTATAAATGACTTATATCATATCATAAGCCATGTTGAAAGGGAGATGTGTTATGATCTTCTGTTCCATGGCAGGAGGTATCCCTGCGCCACGGAACACGAGAATGGAACATTTGGCTTGGGGAGTGGTGTGTTTGACAGTTGGGGTTTGATCGTATCGGTGGTGGCTAGTATTGGTCCTGTGTGCGGGCACTTAATAAATTAACTACCACACTTACATCGCTACACCATAGCTCTCCATAGCTCTCAACTCACCCGCTTTTGGCGGGTGTCACCCGCCTTGAAAGCAGACTAATCACCCGCCAAGTCCCTCATACGCCCTCATACGCCCATTCACTTCTATGGGCCTCTCACCCGGCAAAAACAAAATCGTGTGTTTTCACCCGCCTTGGTGACAAAAAAGGTTGGGAACTATGCTGCACAACCCTTCCGATTTGGGAAGGAGACTCCTTATTTTTCAAGTAAAAATATTGCTCTTTTTCCTTTCTACCACCTAAAATTATTCTAAGCCAAATGCAAGCCCATGGGAAATTCCGTGACCACATCCCTCTCAGGTACTTCAGAATGTTTGCATGTATAAGCGGGTGAGGCAAAATCAGCTGAGTTGTCAGGCATGTTTAGAGTACGTTAAAACCATACACATACATGCCAAACCTCCCGATTTAGGCGGGAGACTCCCGATTTTTTTAACCAAAAATATGTTGTTCTTTTTACTTTCTCTGCCTCGTAAAATATTTCTAACCTCAATGCAATCCAATGGGAGAAGAGAATTCTCCCGCTTTCTTTGAGAAAATCTCCCTCCTAGGTGCTGAAAAACGTTGGCATGTGCATACATGCCATCCCTCCCAATCTAGCTGGGAGACTCCCAGGTGCTCCAGAATGTTGGCATGTATTATTAATACATGTTACTGGTAAACAACCTTTCTTGATACCTAAAGCAAGCAGTCAAAAAACATTCGAGTAAGTTCCAGAGTGTATTTGATGGATTTACTGACAACACTGGGGTGAAAAGAAGGTGGGTGAAAATGAGAAGGTCAATTGTGTGGTTACTGAGATGAAAAAATCCAGCAAAAGTGTTACATTTGAAATTGTTATCTGATACACCTATTAAGAAATAAGACATGTTTAAACATACGTTCTACTGTTTGAAGCGAATTTACAACTTTTCTTTGTTTCTAATATCGCTTAAATATTACAAATGAAAAAAGTATAAAATCAGAAAGAAAAACCATTAGATTTCAAATAATACTCCACCAATTGATTTTGTATTTTCTAAGATGGCCGCTTAGTATACGGACAGCGGTGTAGGACACATCTAGCGTCTACGCGACCAGTCCTTCGTTGATGCCAATGGTCGTTCGTTTTGGGCAATGGATGTGGCTTTCGGTCTCTGTGTTGGCACCAACCTGAAATTAGCGTACTACGTGACTTGAGAGTGTCTGTGACGGTGTCACTGACCCCGTGTCTCCTGTGCCTCTGCGTTTGTGTACAATGTGTCCGCACCTTCGCCAGTGACAGCTCCACGGTGCAATGATGGCGGATGTGAACGATGAGCCCCCACAAGAGGATGAGGTGGAGGAAGGAGATAACCAGCCCCCTGCCCAGGAGCCACAAGGCTCATGCCCCGCAGAGCGCAGTGGACATGTCGCGGTGACAGACGGGCGACGCATGTTTGTGTGGGGAGGCTATAAGGTGCACTTTGTAAGAATATGCTTTCCGGTGTTTTTCGAGTACGCACTCCTGCCTAAGACTTTCATTGCTTAAAGTATCTATCCCTATAAGCCTCCCAATGTTTGGAAAGGAATACGAGATAACATGAAAAGACAGTAAAACAGCTCGCAGTTTGTCGGTTTGGTATTCTATTTTGGTTCTTTGCAATTTATTTGAGATTTCGATATGTTCTCCCATCAATATAGTTGCCTGTATCTAAGATTATAGGCAGTGGTGGAAATGGAAAAAAAATGGTGGACCCACAAGGGCCGGGGTGGGGCGGAGTTTAGGGGGGCGGTGCCCGAGAAGGCTGGCTTAAGTTAAATAGTTTAAAACGGCGCTATTTCTTTCATGCTGCTTCTTTTCCGAACTATATATCAATTCCACTTCCATGGCTCTGGTGGTGAGTTACTTCACTGTGCAGAAAATAGTTTTGACCAGTATTGCTGAGTAAGTATTCTTTAAAATGAACAATTTGCAGTCCATTTTTATAAAAACAAACCTTTCACTTGGGTACTATTCAAACACTCAATTTTTTCCTTTACTTGAAACACACCCAGCGCAGCTCCTGCAGTTGGGTGGCTGCATCGTGTGTGATGTTAATAGGGGTATGTATTTATGCAATGTCTGTCGCAAACAAGTATCCGACAAACATTGCATAAATAAATAATCCAGGTCCATGTATCCGACAAACGGCATAAATAAATAAACAAACCAGGTGAGCACTGTAACTTCCTCTTGTGACCTCTTGCATGGGATCACCAGAGGAAGTTAGTTTTCTTGCGGGCACTTTTTTTTCCTCCCCAGCGCAGAGCAGGGATTTAGGGCGGCTGACTCTGGCCGGATCCCGAGATCCGGCTTCACATCTGGGGCCGGATGTCGGATCTGGCGAGAGCCAGCCCTGATTATAGGTGTTAAAGGATCTACATCGTTCGGTGAGTTCTGCGTGACTCCCGCTTGTTGTTCACTACTAGAACTTACAGGTGATAAATGATCCATGTCTCTGGTGTTTTTAGGAATTTACTTTTCAGTAAGCCAAGTTAACCATCTTTGCATTCGTGTGAGACATCAATTGGATCATAGCATAGCGATATCATTATTTATTTATTTGCATTTGTAAAGCGCCAACTGCCCTCGGGCATCAACGCGCTGTTAAGAAGTCTTACTTAGTTACAAAAGTGCGTTTGAAGGCATACAAACATAAGCAACCCAACGACTCAGAGCCCACTATTCTCCCCACAATTTAATACAGTCCCGTGTTAGCCGGGCCCGGATGCAGTTTTGGTATAATGTTACATAGGAGCCGAGGCGTGCAGCCTTGGATCGATGCATTCCCACTTTATGCTTCTATTTCAGGAACCACATGACGAAAATAAGTCTGAAGGCGGACCAATAATAATGTCGGAAGGGAAATGGGCACCAGATGCAACATTTCCCTAAAAATGCACCTCCCAGACACACACACTTTCCCCAAATAGTCTAGGATTGCAGATAACATATAATGATACGGCCCTCTTTCAATATTTGTGGAAAGAATTTTAGGGGTCAGGAAAAAAACATCGCCTACCTGGCGACTTTTTCATGTCGACATTATCACATGGAACCATTATGAAGTACTTAAACCAGTTTCAGCTTGGGAGATTAATGGATTGAGAGTTTTATAATGCACAACATAACAAACTCAATCGTATCTAGGCGCAGTTGACAAATAAATAAGGCAGGATTGAATACAAGTTTCAAGAAACAATTCCCTAACGGAATGTGGTGAAAATCCATCTCACTTTTGAACAGGTAGGTTTTTACCACTTTACGAAACTGGAGGAACGCCTCCAGTTTCCTAATCTCCCATAGTTTGGGTCCGTACACAGAGTATCTACGGTCCCCTCTCAAGATTAGGGAATGGACAGAAGGAATTTGTCCCTCAATCTGGTTTTCTTGTTGGTTGATAGAAGTTCAATTCTGTCAGGTGCCAAGTTGTTCAAGCCTTTACATGTCATACACAGCATCTTGAATTTGATCCTATCCTCCACTGCTAACCAATGCAGGGAACACTGCTGCCCTAAAGTAGGTGCAGACTTCCTCACTCCAAATATTAATCTAACGCCGTCATTATGAGCCTTCTGAAGTCGCTGAATTTGTTTGGCTCGAGATGAAGACATAAACCAATGCAACGCAATTTGCTGCTTGGCTAACAGCACTGCTATACTAATACATTTCCTGTGACATTTAGGTACATCATGCACATAGCCTAGCAAATATGTTTCAGGGATCTTGGGGATCTCCTGCCCAGTCATTTCACTTAATTTCTGCATGATTTGTCTTAAATAAATCGTAACCTTGTTTCAAGACCATGCTAACTGCATAATGTCCACGTCTTCCAGTTTGCATAGTAGCAGTTGTAATTTTTTTAATTGGTTTGCTGTATAATATACTATTTGAAGGTATTTAAATTGTAGTAAATGGGGGGAGGGGAGGAATATGAACAGTGTTTATGAAACCCAGCGCCAACCCAGTCTAAATATAGCATTGATCACTTGGAGATATAAAACGTTCTTATTGTATTTACTTTACTCAAAAGCTAGCAACACTTCTTCTCAGAAGGGTGTAACACAGAAGTAAGAGCGTGAGAACAGTAGGGAACCCAAACAAGAGTGTGCTTGTACTATGAGTAGTATGTGAGACTAAGGCAAATGGGGAATATCCTGAACCATTGGATATGCTGCAGTCGTAGGGGTATTGGTGATTTCCCTATATCACCTTAAGGAAAGAGTAAACAAAAACAAGATAACCTCCGCTGACTGCGCTCTCCCAATGAGTGATATTGTTTAGCAAAAAGCAGAAGCAACGCTGGTTGCATATTTTTGTGCCTGTGTGGCTGTATTTATTTGGGGAATATTATAGAATAAATCAAAAGGTAACATACAAATCACACTCTTATATGAGGCATTTTATGGTTGGATTGCCTTCTGCCTGCCATACTTGGCATGTCAAACTTGTATTCCACCAGCTTGGCTGGTAACCAAAATAAGAACATCTTTGGTCAAACACAAACTGTTAGTCAAACAAAATATGAAAGCTTATGAAGTATGCCGTAACACAAGTGGTTATTATCATATGGTTACTTTATTAGGATATTAATACATTTATAATATAAAGGGGATATGGCAGAACAGATGCAGTGAGCCCTTCTCTTCCTCCAACCGCCGGCTCAATCTCTCCCATTCCATCTCCTCACATTCTCCTTGTAGATCTTCTCATCGTCACCAGCACCAGCTGTAGTATGCAACACTACACATCCCTCTTCTTCCACAAGAACCCTCTCATTCACAAAAGTAAGTTGGTTTTCTGTAACTCCTTCCAAAACATGGCATTGAGGACTCTACTCCACTTTGTACATGTGTTGAATTTGATAAAGGAAAATTACACTTTGTCACCTTCCTGTCCCCATCTACTTCCACACTTCCATCCTCACTCCCATTGGACATTAGCATTACTTGTCCATTATTCCACATTCTCCCATTACAAGTTCTCACTGCATGTTTAAAAACTTCAATCACTTTAATGGGATTTGACCACTTACTTCCTTTCATCCTCAAAGGCTCTGGTAATTTAATCCTCACATAACAACCAACACAAGGACTATTATTGGTTCTAAATCTTCTATTATCATACCATGTTTTATTATTAATCTGTCTCTTCCTGATATTTGTTTCTACATGACTTGTTATCAATTCATACCCAATATATCACTCATCCACCCTGGGAACAACTTTGTGTTGGCCTTTCTGCCTCTACTCAACTCAAAAGGTGACACCCCTGTTGTGCTATGTGGAGTAAGGTGGTCGGTCAAAATACCGAAAATAAAATCTCGAATTATAAAAAGCACGAATTAAAAATCTCGGAAAAAAAATATCGAATTTTATATTTATTTATTTATATGTGTTTTTGGGGTCAGGTAAGTAAAAAAAAAGGGTAAAATAAAAAAAAATGAAAATGAACCCCCCCATTTTGAAAAAAAACGCATTGAAAAAAAAATTCGATATTTTTTTTTCGATATTTTTAATTCGTGCTTTTTTTTCGAGATTTTAATTTTCGAGATTTTGACTATAAACCATGGAGTAAACCTATGTGCTATAATAGTCATTCTTACCACTTCCTTCCAATTCTTCCCATTCGACCAGGCCCAGCTAATTGCTTCCTTGAGTATTCTGCTATACCTCTCCACAATACCATTCATCTGGGGGTGATAAACAGCACTGGTTAAATGTGTAACAGACTTCCCTTTTAAATACTCCTCCATCTCCTTGGATTTGAATTGAGAGCCATTATCGGACAAAATCACTTCCGGATAGCCTTCACGACCACACACTTCTTCCAGAAAGTCAATAATACTCTTTTTCATAACATTAGACAACATTTTGACTTCCGCCCACCTAGTAAGCAAATCAATCACCACAACACAATATGTTTGACAACCATCATTCCACACCGGACCCAGAACATCTATACCCACTTTCTTCCATGGTCTAGCCGGTATATCAGTTACCACCATCGGATACTCCTCACTCACACAAATTTTATCCGACTTGTTGCAAAGGATACAGGTCCTTCTTTCGATTTGCGCATCACAACCAGGCCACCAATATGTGTTCCTTATTCTGTTATTTGTTTTCGAAATGCCTTGGTGTCCCAATTGTATTATTTTTTCCCTGATACCTCCAGGTGGAATTAATCTGTCTCCTCTTAGCAGATAATCATTCTGACAACTTAGTTCATCGCTGATACGCCAGAATCCTTCAACTTCTGCTCTTTGAATTTCCTTCATTGGAACTGTTCTCCTCTCGATATTTTGCATTAAAAATATCATTTTTTAAAATCTTTCTTCATCTCTTCTACCCATTCTTTTCTGGAAAATCATTTCTTGTCCTTCCGCTTCATCACTTTATTCTTCCAGATTCGTCAACCTAGAAAGACAATCTGTAGCATAGTTCTTCACACCATGAATATACCTCATTACCGGATCAAATTCTTGCATTCCAGACACCCATTGTCTAATTCTTCCTGATACTTTATCCAATCCTTTAGTCCTGAACACCTCTACTAGCGGTTTGTGGTCAGTGTGAAGTTCAAATCTCGTTCCCCATACAAAACTTATGAATTTATCAAATGCCAATGCTTCCTTCTCTATAGTCGCATATGATTTCTCTGCTCCTTTTAATAAACGTGAGGCAATGCTATGATCTGTTCTTTTCCATCATCTACTTGTGTTGACACTGCCCTTAAACCAACATTGCCTGCATCGGTCGTAATTATTGTACGTCGTCGTCGCACATAATTGTTTAGAGCTGGTGCTGCTCCTATAGCATTCTTGATGTATTTGAATTCTTTCTCACAGTCTTCACTCCAATCAAATTTCTTGTTAATTTTGGTTAGGTCTCTCAATACTGCTGCGTGATCTGAAAATCTCCTCACATACTTCGAATAATATTCGGCCATTCCCAAAAATGTCCTTAACTGCTCTCTGTTTCTTGGAGTGACCATTTCCTGTATGGCAGACATCAATTCTGGTATGGGTGCAATACCATCGTTTGATATGACATGACCCAAATATTCAATTTCCTTTCTATTGATCTTCGATTTTTCCTTACTCAGTCATACCAGCTTTATACAGTTTCCTTAGAACTTTCTCCAGCCTTCTATTGTGCTCTTGCTCCGTATCTGCATATATGAGTATATCGTCTTGAAAGAAAATTACACCTTTATCTCCATCAAATATGTGATGCATAATTTTCTGGAACACTGAGGCAACTGAAATGAGTCCAAATGGCATCCTACGGTACTGATCTAGCCCTTCTGGCGTGATGTTAGATGTTTTGTATCTTTATGTAATTTAACTTGATGGTATGCAGATGTAAGATCTAACGTTGAAAATATTTTTGGCGATCCCATAGTCGATAGTAATTCTTGAATATTTGGCAATGGATGGATGTCTTTCAGGTATGACACACTTGTTCAGCTCCCTTAAATCAATACATACTCTAACCTTTCCTGAACTTTTTCTCACAATTACTAATGGCGACACGGTTCATAGTGACTGTTTCGGCAGTCACAGTTTCGAATGACAAAAGTTCTGACACAAAAGTGTGAAAAAAAAAAAGTTTTGAATGTTGTTTTTTCTTTTTGTATGTTTTTTTTAAAACACTTAATTTACTATGTAAACTTAAAATAAACCCGTTAATATTAAAAAAAACATTACAAACTTTTTTGGGGAAACTTTTATTTCAGAACTTTTGTCATTCGAAACTTTGACTGGACACCTGGCGACACCCATTCCGCAGCGTCTATTTTCTCAATAATCCCTTGTTCTTCTAACTTTTTTAGTTCTCTTTTTACTTCTTCTCTCATAGCCAATGGAACACTTCTCAATTTTTGGGCAACTGGTTTGCACTTTTCTTTGAGTTGTGTACGGTGCGTAATTCCTTTGACACATCAGATTCCTTCTTTGCACACATCCTTTTTTATGTCCTCTGCATTTTTTATAGACTCCACTGCATATATGGACTCCTCCGCACTGGCATCTAGTCATACTTTTAACCATGCTTGATGCGCCAACTGAGCAATGGTGATGCACCTCTTTTTGACACATAGATTTTTCCTATAGCTGTCCTGTCTATGAAGCCCAGAGTGGCTTTGAACCATCCTAAAATATCAATTTTCACCCCTCCATAAGCACTGGGATTGATATCAGCTTCATTAAGCCACTTGGGTCCTATTTTTCTCCATATTGCTTCTGGTAATAATGTATATTTCGCTCCGGAATCTGTCATCTTGATCGGATTGCCATTTACCATGATAATGGTCTTTGGACTTTCCAATTCGACTTCATTGTCATTGTCACTGATAGCAAAGACACATTCTTCCCCTTCATCACTTTCTTCATTACCAATCCAATTCATATTGCTCTTTGTTATCCTGCAACATTTGGCTAAGTGTCCTTTTCCATTACAGTTTCTGCATATTATGTGCAGGGCAGGACAGTCGGGGCTACTAGCCCACTGTGACGGGCTGTCACATTTCTACCTCTGCCTCTTTGACTCTACGATTTGTCATAAAGCGTCCACGGTTGTATCCGCTGTAACCACGTCCATAACCTTGGCCTCTTGTATCTCCATTATATCTGGATATGCTTTGAGCTCTGAATTCTTCCTTCTTTCCCGTCACATAATTATTGTGATTATTTCCATTATCTGACTGTGTGGTTTGCAGAACATTGATATTCGATTCTGCCTTTATCGAAATGTCCTTCGCCCTAGCCTCCAATGTCTTAACACAGTTCTCCATGTGTTCTACTTCTTTCGCAATGCATAATACTTCCTATAGAGATGGATCATCTTTAGCTCACAATTTTTCTCTGATTTTTGGTACTACCACATTCCAACATTGATCTCTCAACCTCTCCTCCAATTGATGCCCAAATTTGCAATTCTTTGCTAATTTTCTGAGAACCGTTATATACTGTTCAACACTTTCTCCTGCTTCTTGTGACCTTTTCCCAAATCTGTATCTCTCCTGTACAGTACTCAACTTTTTCTCAAAATGTTTGTTCATCTTAGCAATACATTTCTCATATTCATTCATATCCCCTCCTTCCGCTGCTGGCAGATCTGGTAAGTATTCATATTTCTCTTGGCCTGCTGGGCCTAGGCAATGTAAAAGTAGAGATTTCTTCCTCTCTACACTGTAGTTCGTGCCGCACACCACAATGGCATAATGTTCGAATGACTTCAGCCATCTTTTCCATGGCAAAACTGGTTCACCTGCCTCTGGTAAGAACATGGCTGGTGGTGGAACACCATGCATTGACATGTTTTCTATGTGGATATGGTCTCTAGCACCACTTTGCTCAATGATTTCACTGTCCTGATTGTTACAATTATCGCTGTGTAAAAATGTCACTAAGACTGATTGTTACTCAGACTGGCAATTCCAAATTGCTTCTAATATTCTTTTTTTTTTTTAATGTTTCTTCTTATTTCAGACTCTCTCAGACTGCCAATTCCAAATTGCTTCTAATATTCTTTTTAAAATTTTGTCAAAAATGTACTAGGACGAGGCGCAGGTGATCAATCCACACTCCTGTATCTTTGCGTGCTAAGTTCGCACAGTTTTCAATAGGATTTCAACTTCCCATTCACTTAAACTCACTCGATGCGTGCGTGACAGGTCTCTGTTGCAAGGCCGTTGCACTGTTTACTAGTTGTCATGGAAAGCCAATATGGCTGGACGCAAACAACATTGCGTAGGGTCCTTTTCTTTATATGGGCTCGCGCATTCGCTCGTATGGTACTTTCATAAGATGCGAGCGCGCAGCCTTGAAAACGAACACCACAATCTGCTACAAATATTATATGTATGTTAATTTCACTGTACAATACCTTTAGCACTGTACGGCAGTCAGTCTTTTGAGCTGCAGTTCTCTTCTCTTGATGTCATAGTCCCTTTTCTACTCGCCGCAGTCTTCTTCGCATGGAGTCTCATATGGTGCAGAGACAGGTCAGCAATCCTCGTCGCCACTTGAAGTATGCCGTAACTCAAGTGGTTATTATCATATGGTTACTTTAATAGGATATTAATACATTTATAATATAAAGGGGATATGGCAGAACAGATGCAGTGAGCCCTTCGCATGGCACCCCGCTTGAGTTCTAACTTAAGAAGTCATTATTATTGCCTTGTCCATGTATTTGTGGCTGTTCGTATATTAATTAGTGTGCCGCAGTTTCTGACCACCTAGCCAGATGATCCCTTTCAACCGGCTTGTTGTTCAGATTTCTCGGCTACATTAGGTTGGTACTGATTGAATTATCAGCCGTGTTTTTAGACTAGCATTCTGCTTGGTCATGCACTTTATTTGTGAATCCAATGTTGCTACCTAGATAGGAGCTCGCGAACATGATTTAATATGTATGTTTTAAATGTATAATGAAATAAAAATAAAATGTACATGTTTTCCAATTATTGCTCTTTTTGTATGGTCTGATTTGTGGTTCCGAATTTGGTGACCCCTCTCCCTGTCCTTGTTGCCGGACTCCTCCTTAAACTTGATTTTTTTCCACTGACATAATTTTGCGTATATTATTGTTACTTCCTCTTTGTCAGCGAAGTAGAGTGTACCCATCCATTGTTGCCTCTTCTCTTCCTCCAACCATTGGCTCACTCTCTCCTGTTCCATCTCCCCACATTCTCCTTCTAGATCTTCTCATCGTCACCGGCACCAGCTGTAGTATGCAAAGTATGCAACACTACAGCTTATTTGTTGAAAACATTGGCATTTGCCTGCCCAATTTTATGAACAATAAGTGATTAAATGTGTGCCTGCCGACACGTGTTTCGACCCTCTGAGGTCGTCTTCAGGGCTGGCCTTGATTAACTATTTCTGATTGCCTATTTCAATACATTGTAGTCACATATGATATCATCTGCGTTGTGACAAAGTCAACCCTTTTATTGGCATAAATTGCGATACTTCTGAAAAGTGGAACTGCTCTGAAAACCACCTGTGGCGGCCCCAACGCGAGCCAGTTCAAAGTTGTGGGTATGCGAGTATTCCGCCGATTGCTTTAGTCCCAGAGTGGTAATCAAGTAATTTCAAGCGCAAAGTCTCATTATGTTAATGAAGAGCACGGACCGTGGATGCTGCTTAAAATGCAGACGACGTTCCACACAGCACAAGTGAAACTGACGTGTGGAGCATCTAGGTATTTCCGCATTGCATTCAGGTCACATGCTTGGTCCAAAATGCAATGCAGTTTCATTTGCTGTTTTGATTTTGTTAAGATTGTGCCGCACCGTTTCACAAGGAAGCCGTTTTGGTAAAGCTGCCGGGTGACTGGAATGTCATTAAAAGTTTACAGGTGGTTTTGTTCGTATGAAGTCAAAGCACACTTTAGGAATAATTCATATGTCAACGGCCACGGAAAGAAAAATGCTAATTTGATTATGAATACATTTTTTAAAAAAAGACCTATAAGCTTTTAAGATGTTTACTATTGCGAGGCTTTAAGATGTTTAAATGCTGTGATTTTTAGATTATTCGTTTTGCGACTTTTAGCTTATACAGTGGAAAGTAATCAGTTTGTGGCATTGCAGTGAGAATGCAAGCATATTTTAATGTGTTCAGGGGTGATAAGTATATAGTGTAACACAAATGTGTTCTTTAATGAAGAGCAGTACACAATTTAGTAGTAAGTGAGATTAGAAATGTGAAGTTATGTGGCTATTTTATTCATGAGCAAACGGCACCATCAAGAAATGTGATTGTGTCACGTAGTATTTGGGACAATACCCTACATGCACTAATTGGGGAAATGCACGATGTTGATGTGAGATATGTAATTTGCACGAAGGTGGTAGTGAAACAAGTTAATATTCTAAGAAAATGTTTCTTAAATACATATGTAATTACACTGATGGAGCAGTGCCTGATCAACACTGCTCTGTCCAGTGTCATTGTCATTCCCAAAATGAAATATATGTTTGAATTAGTTACACATGTGCATAGAGTAGGTTATATGTTTAATATTTTAAGGAATATATTCAAAGTTTGAGTAAATGTTGCATTTAAATAGGACAGTGTGAATGAGTAGAAGTAAATGTGCATGAGATTTAGAGATTGCGGCTCACATCCTGGCCAGTTGTGGTGCCTTGGTGCAACCGGATTAGTTTTTGTTTTAGTGTCGCATGTTAAATAAGAGTGAGTTTTAATGTGTCGCGTGTTAAATCGGAGCAAGTTTATAAAGTGTTGTGTGTTGAATCCGAGCGAGTGAATCAGTTTCACAGAGTCTATTGTCGTAAAAATTGTCGCATATTAAATTAGAGCGGTCAGAGGTGAAATTATAATTTTATCTTGCATGTTCAATTAGTGCGGCCAGAGTTGAAGTCTAAAATATATCTTGCATGTTTATACATGGCGGTCATGTTTGGTGTTATATCTGGGAACTGAAGTTTTCTTTAGAGATTAGTGACCTGGTGTTGTGTTGCAAGATCAGTATCATAGGAGATTTAGGATTGGACTTCCTACTTTTGTAGAAATAGGTGTACAGTTCCCATGCTTGGCACATAGTTTTTACCAGTGGATCAGTTATTAGAATGAGGTTTCATGGGGCACGTGTAGTGTTGCCAGGGAATGATGGTGCCTGGTGGAAGTAGGTACAGTTTCCTTGAGGGTTGCGAATGTAGGTTAGGTTTATTTGCCCCTGTGTGGTAAAGTTTGGGCTCACAAGTGGCAGTGGCATGACCCTGGCGTGGCAGGCCACAGTAGAAGGTGTTTGGTTTTAATTTGTTTGTTGTCCCGGCATGCAGAAGGTTTTGTCCTTCTCAAATGTTTGTGTTTTTTGTGGAGGGAGATGTGTGGTATCTCTGTGTGCATGCTGTGTAGATACAGTAGTAGGCCTTGTGGAATGTGATGAGGTAGGAGAGAACAAAGGGGGCCGTGAGGTTCCATGGATATCAGTTGGCGGGGCTTGGAGTTGAGAGGTGAACCTGAATGGAAGCATTGCCCCACTCTCCCATTGCTAACCCCTATGCTGTAACAAAGACTAGATAAAGCATCCTGTTTGTTTTGCACTTACCTGGTCTGGTTCCTGCTCCAAGTTCTTTATACATACCCAGACACATCGCGTTTACCCTTGTACTCGCTGCCTGGGCCCATGGAACCCAGACTAACGACCTTGCAAATTATTATGTGGGACTGCACCTGGTATTCGGCTGCATTTCTCTTCTCATGATAAACTTTCCCTTCTGCAACTATTAATCGGCTACTGTGGGCTTTTTGGTGTCTCACCCTTGGTGAGCAGATCTGGCATTTCTGCAATTGTCAGCAAAACCTAATTTCTCCTGTGAGCTGTGACTTTTCAAAAACAACAAAAAAAGGGCTTCTATCTAGTTTGCCCTGGGCATACTAAAATATGGGCAAACTGTGCAAACTATTATTCATTAATATACCTACCCCTTAGAACAATTATGCTTCCAAGTTCCCTTTAAGCAAAAACAAAAAAGACACTTTGCTGCACGTGTACTTTTCATTGTGGCAGCCATGCTTGACTATCCTTAGTTTCCTGCTACTTAAAGCCACATATAAGTTCTGTGTGTCCTTCCATGCGCACCACCCTATTCTCTACGTGAGGCGCACCAGGTGTATTACAGGTGTGATATACGTGTGCTGTGCGTCTTGATGTAACCCTTCACGTTACTTTTGGCGTTACTTCTTTATCCTGTACATGCGTCCCCCTTGTGTGAACTGGATTTGCATATTCACATTCCCCCCCGTCGATCAATTAATTGATCAACACTTCTTTGTCCTTCCCACCCAACTTCTCTTGTGGTATCCAAATTCTAGACACTCCCCTCAAGCTCCCCCCCCCAACCCGCAGCGACATATTCGTCTGGAGTGCATCCCAAAAAGCAGCACCCTCCATCTTCATAACAATCGACCCAGTAGGCAGTATAATTTTCAAAATCAGACTACCATATTATCTTCAGGAATCGCTTGTGTTTGAATGGGTCTGGTTGGTGGGGTATTGCTCCCATAACTTTGTCCGTTCCCATTATCACCCTAGAGTTCTCACTGTTCCTGCACCCCTGGCACCACCTCTACCCCCAACTGAACTGCAAAAAAACTGCGAGCCAATACAAGGATTGGAACCACAATTTTCATGAGCAGATAACCATGTGGGTACCTGAGCAAACATTAATTCAAACCACTCTTGCCTAGTCACTCTCCTTGTTTAGTGAACCATAGTCTCATGGAGAGCATGCCAGGCATCTATTGCTTCTGCCAGTGTGCCGTTTGCACTTAACTGCTCCCTATCTTCACTCAGACTCTGCCCTCCATGGCTGTTAATAAATCTAATAAATAATGTTTTAGCATAGCGATATACCGTAACTCCCTTAACTCCTCCCTTACTGCATTCAGCCCTTTCTCCGTCCCGTTTACAAATTGTAACAGTTTGTATCGGGTGATTTGCAATGTCTTTGCGTTGGCTGCAGTTTGAATACTAGGGGCCAACCGGGATGTGAAAAAAATAGCAGTTTTGCTGAAGAGCATAAATTCCATCAGAATAGTGTCCTGTCAGTCTGCACTCTGTTGGGACCAGTAATTGTTGCTGCTACTTCTCCTGCTCCTCCTCCTCCTCGTCGTCTTCCGTAAGTTCATCGACCTTGTAGCATGTGGATGCCTATCCTTTTTAATAATTGCAGTGATGCATGTATTCAGATTTGCTGTGTCCATATTTCTCTAAACACTGGCGAAGACTCCTTTTGGTAGGGCCGAATGATCATTCAAAGGCAAAATGTCAGAATGGGGGCACTACTAGGGCTGGCGAGTGCAGAATGACCAGGGAGCACCAGCCACTCCACAGTTCAGTGGTAATTGGGCATATGCTTGGGACCCACAGGCACAGAAATAGTTAGGGCTGCGGTTCCAAACTGTTTATTCAGCAGCCCAAGTGTCCTCTGGCAGGCAAGATTGGTGCCCAATTTTATTGAAACCGTTTTTCCCATGGATAATATCTTGTGAGTGCCTTTATGTGTAATGGCTGCTGTCTATCTATCCAGGTGAGGGTCTGGGTGTGATTATTCCAAATAGTGTGACATTTATAATTCATCACTTTTACTACTTCAGCGAATCCCACCAATCCCTCTCCCCTGCACCCTATTAGCCCCTCCACCCACTGCTTGTTTTGGAACACTGAGCCCTATATGTGCAGCTGGGGTGGCGTCCTGCACCAAGGTAACGGGTGTCCTGTATCATTTACACATGAGAGAGTGCGCTGAGTGGTAAAGAGCTGCTCCCCCTTTATCTGGCCTTCTGTTCTGTATTATATGACAATATATTTTGAGTCTTCTGCCTCCGTCCTCTTTTTAATCTTTATATAAATGTCCTCGTAGATCGGGTCGAACTCCTCCACCCATATTGCTTGTACCCTGTGTCCCTGAAACAACCTCCAACCTTGCAAAATGGCAAGTTTATAAGACAATGTGCTGTTTCTACTGGCCCTTCCTGTGGGAGGGAAAATGTTGGTATCCCTGTGGCATGTGGGACGAGAGAGCACACTTTACATGTGTCATTTGCTCTTTCTTGGCCTACCGCATTCATGTGGTTATCAGTTCAACGCTACTTCCCCATGCTGTATACAAACAGGCCTGGATTAAAGGCTTCCCTCTTTGTTTGAAACACTGATATATTTGTATTCCCTGTTGCTCCACTATTGCTCTCAAAAGGAGTAAAAGACTTCCCTTCTACTTTAAACCAAAGAAAAGGGAGAACACAAAACAGAAAAATCCCTAAACATCCTAACCACCAAACGTTGCTATATATATTCTGTACAAGCTAGTCGTCCGTTCTGTGTTGCTGCAAAATAAAGTGTTCGGTCTCTGAAACAGGTGACAAGAGGATGAAAAAGTCAATGAAATTTCTTCAATATTCCCCCTGAATCGCCCCTCCCTTCTTCTTCCAGGAGGAGGCTGTTTCACTTGTCTCAGCGGACATCGGATAAATGGATCCATGGTCACTATCCTTCTACCTTGACAGCTTGTGGGGTGCAGTATGTGATGGTGAAGGGATCCTCAAAACTGGGGTCGGACCATTTCCTCATAAAGTTCCTTGTGAAGATTTTGTTTTCTCCAGGATCGACGGGAGGTTGTGGTGATATGTCCTTTTCCCCTTGTGTAGATGGAACTTCTCTTGAAGTGGCGGCCGACCGCTCTTGACGAGGCAGTAATTGTAGTGAAATATATTTCAAGTTGTTGGTAAGCTGTTTGGGATACCCTTGAAACTCATCCCCCTGACTCTGCACAGTGCTATGCGCATCAGAAATAATACATGCAGGAGTAAAAGGCGCACATATTCTCCTGCCTATAACTATTGCGAGGTGAGATGGTGTGTTATGCAATGCAAACAAAGCAATCAGCAGACCATGCAGCCAGCTCTGGTGAAGTGTGTTACAAAGACTGGCGACAAGCTCCTTGAGCCGGCCATTTAAGCGCTCTACAACACCGTTGGCCTGAGGGTGGTACGTGGAACACAACTTGCGCTTGATGCCCAATAAAGATGTGATTTCCCTGAACAACTCATTGGCAAAGTGTGGTCTGTTATCAGATCTTAGTTCTTCACTCACTTCCCATCATGGAAATATTTCTTGCACTAAAAATGTGGCTGAAGATTTGGTATATTTGTGTGTACATGGACCTACCTCAAGCCAGCGCGAGAATGGACATGCAACTACGATAACATAACCATAAGAATTGCAAGTAGGTGTCATTTCTGTGTAATCTATGTGCAAATGTTGAAAAAGGCCCTGATGGATGAGGCAATGTAGCTTTTATTTTGTCTTAACAGTGTGCCCTGTGTTGTAACGCTGGCACGTCAGACAATTGTTCACAAATTCAGTCACATGCTCCTGTAAGTTGGGTATGAATCATTGCTCTTGAATTTCTGCAGCAACGTATTCCTTACAGGTGTACCCTGGATAATGAAATTTGTCCAGTGCTATGTGCTTTTATTCTGTACTATTCTGACGCGATGTCAGATCTGTGGGTGATAAAGAACACCCTCTCCTGGTCTATAGCTCCTGCTTCTCAGAAGGAGCACCCCCTGCACCTCTATTAGTTAGGTCACGGACAGAGTTGCAGTTCTCTGTGTGTGGTGTGGGTGTGGGTGTGGGTGGGTGTGTTTTGTGCAAGCACTGGTACTTTGTGCGGTGAGGCATGTATCTACGCTGCTTCTTTGGCTGTGGAGTCTGCTCTGTCGTTCCATTTGGAAATAACATCTACCCCGTTGGTATGGGCAACGCATTTCACCAGCGCTATTGCTGCGGGGAGAGGCAGTGCCTCCTATCAGTATTGACAATAATTCAGTATGTTGTACTGGGGAGCCATCGCTCCTCCTGAATCCCCTCCTTTTCCATCTTGCTAGACCTGAATGCACAGTTGATGTGACATACGCGAGTTGGAGTAAATGGTCACACAGTGACCCTCTGACATTTCTACTGCAGTTTTTAGTGCCACAAGCTCTGCTGCCTGGGCCAAAAAGTGCATGGGAAGTCTCATTTGCGCCCCAATCTTAAATTCTCGCTCGTGGTAGAGCACAACCGCTGCACCCATATGTTGACACCCCATGTTTGATCGTCAACAAAGAGTTTATCTCCCTCCTCTAAGTGCTCTTCCTGAACTACCACATCTCCGCCTCTGCTCTGTCCATGTATGTAGCACAATCATGCACATAATCTCCTTTAAGTAGCAGTGCTATAACTGTTGCTCGATTCATGAGATGACACCTCACAATTTGGATAGTGAGATTTGTCACTATGACCTCATACCCTGAAGCTCGTTGTGTGGTCAGTAGATTGTGATTTGTCCAGTTTGACAAACACTGCATGCTCTACATAGAGCATCACTGCACATTCCATAGTAATTGTGGTTGATTTCTGTATTGCGAATGCCGATGCTGCGAGCGACTGTTCACATGGAAAGTGTCCTAGCATTACTAAATCTAGGGGGCTGCTATAATAGGCCAAAGGTTTGTGGCCTTGCAGTTTCTTCCGAGTGAGGGCAACCTTCATCACTTGGCCTTTAGAGTGTGCAAACAAATAAAACACTTGTTTATAATTTGGTGTTGCCAGAACACGGGCAGTACTAAGTGCCTCTTAATTCCCTGAATGAATCAATCATCTCCTGGGTCCATACTAAGAGAACCTTTGCCTTCTGTGCTTCCTTCAATCCCTGAAGAAGGGGCTTAGTATATGTGAAATAATCAAATATCCATGACCTACAATAGTTGCACATTCTCCAGCATGGGGTCTGACATGGATTCACATGCTCATAAATGCTCCCCGCTGTCAGTCTGGGAATACTCAGTAAAAGAGAAAAACAGTTTCACTTTCACCTAAATAAAATAATTCTCCTCTAAACCAATCGCTGTCCTCTGGCTCATACTGCCCCATTCAATGACAGTCCTCTTCCTATTCCCTGCCTCTGGCAGCCATCTTCAGATGATTTTTACTGCACACTTCAGTGTTGGAAGTCCCTGAGTTGCTCTCCGAGCTATATGTATGTTTTTTCGCAGAAGTTCATTTTTTGTTTCCACCAGAGCCTGTGTGCTCTTTCCTCATTGGCCGGTAACGGGGACCCGTTGTCGGTGAAGTTTTTTGCGTCCTACAAGGGCGAAGATTTGTCGAAGTTTCCAGAAGGTCATCTTGGTCCTATTTTGCGCCCACCGACCATGACAGAGTAGAAGGAGGGAAGGACCCTCTTCAGGCCCTGCACCAAGTGCGGGCTACGGAACACCTTTGTCGAAGACAAACATCTGCAATGTCTCTACTGCCCGCGCCCAGACCACAAGGAGGTGGAGTGCGAGATATGCCTGGGCTTCTCGGCGAAGATGATGAAAGACAGGCATAGCAGGCTGGCGCCATTTCTCAATTCGAACAAGGCCTCTGGCCCGTGTTCCGAGCAGGGTCATGCCTCACCCAGGACTGGCCGGTCCGAAGAGCGGTCTCCCTCTGAGAAAAGGTCGAAGTCCTTTGAGGTCGCCTCATCCTTAGGTGTCCAAGATAAAGCCAAGAACCACAAGTCAGAGTCCACAGTGTTAGCCACTTATGCGGGTCCCAGGTTGGATAGGCCACAATCATTATCGCCTTCATCCTCCTCCAGAGCCAGCCTGTCATCAATCTCCTCTTCAAAGAGTAAGTCATCCACCCCAGCCAAATTACGGGAGAAATCGGATATACCTAGGATGGAAGAGGAGAAGAAGGCTGCCCAGCCCAAGTAGGCTCAACCGGGGAAAGTCCACGACGACCGCAGCAGCGGTAGGTGCTGATCCGGTGAGGGTGGCTCCTACGGGCCCAAGGGTGCCCTACCTCAAGGCGCGACATGGCCGCTGAACCACAGCGTAGGCTGCAAGTGCCCATGGTGGCTGTGGGGGGAAGGCACTGGTCCAGATCCTGGTTCAAAACCCTCTGGGAGGAAAAAGGGGGGCGAGGCCCCAAAGCAGCCCTCCAAGGTTGGTGTTCAACCGATGGACATCTCGCCCACGGACGACGACGACCAAGAGTTCGTCCATACGGTCCAGGAGAACGACAATGTGGCAGTGCAGGGCCTAGCGCGCCATTGTTCCCTTCACAGCCAAGGGACATATCCATGGACATCGTGTCGACTCTCCACACCCTGGTGACTGAGATCCAACAGAGGTTGCCATTGCAGACCCCTGACCAGCCTCTGCGTAAAAAGAGCAAGCGTCATCCGACGCCTGCAAATCAGCCTACTCCACCACCCCTAGCCCGACTCCACCAGCGGACCCGGACACTGGTATGGAAATGGGAACCGACAAAGATGAGGACTTTGTCGCGGCGGACAATGAATCACGACACCTGGACACCTCATAGTCTCTCCACCAGACTAGGTGGGATCTTTCCACTCTATGATCTCCAGGGCCTCTGAGCTTTTCCAGCTGGTGCCAGATGAAACCAGGAAAGTGGGCTTCTTGTATCAGCAACCAGAGTCGAAGAGGAAGACTATCAGGGGGGTGCCCTTTCTCCTTTCTAGACGACATTTGGGAGGAGGCCGTAGCCCTCATGAATAACTCATGCACAGCTCTAACCAGGCGAGACCGGTTGGAGAAGAAATATAGGGTGCCGGACTCAGCACCCAAGTGCTTAAGGTCACAACCGTCGCCGGACTCTGTAGTGTCGGCTGTCGCAAGGAAACGTTCGGCTAACCTGGCTTCATTGTCATCAGTTCCCCCGGACAACAAGGAGACAAGATAGATGCCACTGGGAAGAGAGTGATTTACACAATGTCCTCCACGGACAAGGCGGCTAATGCTCCGGCTATCTTGGCCTGATACGACCGGGAGCTTTGGTACAAGCTGGGCCCGATCCTAGAATTCCTCCCAGACGACAAGAATATGGAAGCTCTCGCCCTCTTTCAGGCAGGAGAGTTCAGGAAGGAGAGGTGGCGTTGGACCATGCCATTACGGTGGCAGTGGACATCGCCGACACAGGTTTCCGGCAGATTGAAAACAGCTGGGTTGGTTGAAGGCCACTAATTTTTGTCAGGACGTTCCGGCGAAGGTGCTGGTCATGCCCTTCAACAGGGAAACACTGTTAGGGAAGGCGGTTGACGAAACCGTTCAAGCAATAAAGACAGATACAGAGACGAGCCGTTCCCTTGGCACTCTTCAACAGCATCTCTCGTCTTTTCATTCCTCTAGGGGTAAATAGAGCAGATCCTCTAAGGATTCTCCTAATCATACAGACAATCTCCCCGATGATCCACGCAAGAAGCCTACAGAGGTCGCTCCCAGGCCTAAGGTAGCAGAGGTCAGCGTTGCCGTCGACGGCAGGGCGCCGGCACCCAAGCAAACCTGAACCTGCCACACCTACCTGCAAGTCTAAAATCAACAAGGAGTTCCAGCAGGTGATGGAGTGGTGGGAGGTGTGCTCCCACATCGCCCAGAGAACCAGATTTCAATCCCCGCCACACCAGGAGACGGTCACCACAGACGCCTCTCTGGAAGGTTGGGGGGCTCACACCAGACGCCTACACGCCAGAGGTCTGTGACTTCCAGAGGAGAATGATCTGCACATCAATATCCTGGAGCTACAGGCAGTGTTCTGGGCCCTCAAGTCTTTCCTACTGTCTCTGAAGGGCAAGGTGGTGAGGATCTTCACGGACAACACCACCACCATGTTCTACATCAGGAAGCAAGGGGGCACTCTGTCTCCAGCGCTCTCCAAAGAAGCTCCGGACCTGTGGCCCTGGGCCAACGGACAGGGGATGTTCCTTGTCCCTTTCCACCTAGCAAGCGTCATGAACGCCATTGCAGACTCCCTCAACAGGGAAATGCGCTCCTGCCACGCGTGAGGCCCCCCGATCGATCTTTTTGCCACAGCAGCAAACTCCAAATGCCAGAAGTTTGCCAGCAGATTCCATCAACCGAGGATCTTGGGGGACGCGCTCTCCTTCCTGTGGGAAGGTCTGTTTCCTCTCCTGGTACGTGTCATCAAAACACTCAGGCAGTGTCGATGCAAGATAATACTCGTCGTCCCGGCGTGGTCGAGGCAGATTTGGTATCCGGACCTACTCAGCCTGTCAGCATCTCCTCTAATCAAGTTGCCGGTACCTCCGGATCTGCTCACCATAGAAGGAGACGCAATCCTTCATCACGACCCAGAATCGCTGAACCTGAAGGCATGGCTCCTGCAGCCTTAGAGTTTGAAGTGTATGAGTTGCCAGCAGACTGCAGGAAATCCTCACCAAAGCCAGGGCGTCATCAACTCTAAGTCCTACGCCATAAGTGGAAGCGTTTTGGTACATGGTGCTGGTCACAGAAGATTACCCCTCTGAGGGTCCCAGCTCTAAAGATCCTGCCATATTTGCTGTCCTTGGCAAGAGCTGGACCTGCTCATGTATCCATCAAGGTGCACCCAGTGGCCATCTTCTGCTACACCAGATCCCCGGGAAGGTCCTCGCTGTGGTCCCAAACACTTGTCAAGCAGTTCCTCTAGGGGCTTTTCCAATCATTGCCGCCGTGGGAACGCAACGTGGTTCTGACTAGGCTCATGGGGCCACATTTTGACCTATGCATCAAGCCCTACTCAGGTTTCTCATGTGGAAAACGGCTTTCCTTTTGGCCATCACCTCTGCCAGATGTGTGGGTGGGATCCAAGCCCTACCCTGCAAGCAACTGTATGTGACTTTCTACGATTCGAGGGTGGTACTGCATACACACACCCCTCTTTCATGCCAAAGGTTCTGTGAGAATTCCACCTCAATGAGCCTTTGTTTTTGCCTGTTTTCTTACCAAAACCTTTGTCGCCAGCGGAGAAGGCCTTGCATTCGCTGGACATTGCTCGTGCCTTGGAAGTTCTACGTGGCACGCGCACCGAGTTTTTGGAAGACTTCCCAATTGTTTGACATGTGAACCATGGGAAGTCCTTGTCCAAGGCTTCCATCTCAAGATGGCTCTCCAGGTGCATCATGCACTGTTACCGCCTGACGGACCGACTGCTGCCGGGCCGCCCGAGAGCCCACTCCACCAGAGCGATCGCTGCAACGACTGTGTTCCTTTCTGGTGGGCCTCTGCTCGACATCTGCAGGGCTGGAACATGGACATCCACGCATACCTTCACGAAGTTCTACTGCATCGACAGAGATTCCAGGTAGGAGTCCAGAGTCAGCCAGATAGTGCTACGCAATATGTTTACTTGAGGTGAGTCTGTTCCAGGGGTAAGTGTTGATTGCTTCTGTTGACTTGCCACCTCCCGTGGTTGTGTAATGTGTACTGCTGTGTATTTGTTATTCATAAGCATGTGAATCCACATGCGAGCCCTCCTTCTGGCCCCTCTGCGGCTCTTCTTGCTTATACTGCCACTTAACGTGCTTACCAAATCTGAAGATGGCTACTAGAGGCGGGGTTTAGGGGAGGAATGCCATTGGATAGGGGCAGTATGACCAAGAGGTGATTGGTTTAGAGGAGAAATACAGTTTGTAAGTGAAAGTGAAACTGTTTTTTCTTTTTGTGATGCTGGAAAATGCATTGGAGGGACAGGGCCTCCCTGTCCTTGTTCCATAGTCCTTTTTTGTGTGTGTTCTGTGTTATTTTCGGCCCAAGAGTCCATGTGGGACTCCTGGCAGTGCAGCTCTTCCTCTTTTTGGTTTGCTGTACAGACCCTTGAGATACCCTTATGGCACCCATGGGTGGGTTTAAAACCCTGTACCCCCTAGTGTATGGCACCTGTGTGTGGCCCACAGAGCAGGGTATGGGCTGATGGCAGCTCCATGCTGAATTTGACAGGTGCTCTGAGTAGCCTCCATTTTGGGATACCCAGGCCCTGCTATTGGCCCTGCCATTGGAATCAGTTGATTCCTGATAGGAGCCAAGATGGCCCCTATGGCCTTGTGCTTTCTATTGCCTGTAACCTTGTTTTTCCAAAAGTCCTGGGAAGCCCTGACTCTTTCCCTTCCCCCTGACTGGCTGTTGGGTGGGAGTTCCATACATAGTATTGTAGGGGAAGTCCAGGCCAGACTGGCTGGAGCCTTCCCAGTGACTGTATGTTGTGGGTACACCCTTGGGGTGGGACCTGGGTGAGTGGAGTGTGTGACCAATATGCACTTCTTGTTATGGGTGTCTGGTATGTGACACAGACTGGGACAGCCCTGCTTGAAACTGGTATGAATGCAGTGTTGAGTGCTGAATGGCTGGGTACTTGTCCCAATAAACATTCTTTGTTGTGAGTGTCTTGAGAGGGAGGAGAATGGCCTGAATGCACTGTGCGCCTGATTGGTTGCCTGAGTGTGACCCAGCAGAATGAATGAGACAGAACCATATATCTGGGGGCCTCTCACTGCTAGAATTCGTTCAGAAGCTGAAGTTGATACTCAATGCTTATCCTTGAAGCCCAGTTGGAAGAAGACTTGCTGCTGCATTTGCTTCGACCCGATCCAAAAGCTGTCGAGTTTGTCAAGGACTGATCCCAGAGAGGACCTGGCTAGGAGACCTCTTCCCGAGCTATGAGGGAACATCGTGCACCGCTAACCTTCGCCGAAGCTCCCTGAAGTCAGACCCTCGACAGGCTGCCGACCGGAGACGGGGACCACCGAGGAAAATGAAGAGAAGCACCGGACATTCCATCCACCAGGGTTTGCAGGTTTGCTATAACCGCTGGAGGCCCGTCGAAGCCACGTTGCCCAGAATCGGGGACCGCTTGACTACGTGCCGCCGCCGACTGGAGCCGCAACGCTCCATTGATTAAGACACTTTGAATCCAAGGACACTCTTGCCTGCATCGTCGACTGCTTGCTATCTGGTCATTGCATCGAATGCAATAGCATCAATGCCATACCAGAGAAAAAAATGCATCGAAAAAAAACATTGAATGCTTTTTTTCATTTTAAAGGTAAAGGGTTTAGTGTAATAAAAATGGGTTTTAAATGTTAACAAAAGGGGGTTTTGGTGGGGACCACCACCCCAATTAAAAAAAAAAATTAAAAAAAAAAGGCATTCGATTCTTTTTGTTCACATTTTTTTTCTATGCTATGGCATTCAATGCTATTGCAGTCGATGCAATGACTAGGAACCCGACCGCTTTGTCCCGCCGGAGAAAGTCGAGGCTGCCGACGCGTCGAGGATCCGCCGGTGGGTTCACCGCCACCAAAAGACCGCAGACACTCCGGACGACACAACGCCCTTTCTGGGCCAAAGTTCTTCAGTGACTATTTGCGACAACAACCTATTGTCGTTCAGGTGCACTGCATGCCTTGTCTTTGCAGGACGACTCTCGGCGCATAGGTTCACCTTCTCCGAGGACTATCGACGATCCGTGACTCCTGCCTTAAAGGGGGGGTCACTCAAGAAGGATCCATCGACGCCTCATCGAAGAACTCTGCTATTCCAGGTACATTGGGTGGTAGAACTATTTAGAAGAAAATAAGGTTCTTACAGACAAAATATGGACTGGGCTTGTATTATATCTTTATTTGCAGGTTGCCCAGGCTGGGGGATCCTCGCACAGAACTGTGTCTAGGTAACGGGGCCAGTATTCTGCCTATTGTTTCAACCAACTGCTTTTTCTCCTATATCTATTGTGGGATCACATTATTAACTGATTTGTATGACATTTGAACTGAGTACAGTTGATGCATTATAATGGAATCAAAGAGTAATTGTGGTACCGCATAGAAACTGTATATATTTATCATTCTAGATTAACCTGAGTACACACTGTGTTATTGTATGTGTACATAATCAAAGCCTTATTTATATGAAGAACTGTGTTTTCACTAACATAGTGTGTGGACATTCCTTTGTGGGTGCTTGCCGACTAGACTGTACTTCCAGCCTGCATCACCTCCTGAGAGCTTAAGCCTTGATTGCTCGTCCTTCGCTGCCGCATAGAGAATCTTGGCTTCGGTGCTCTGTGCCTCTACTCTGCAATATAGAGAGAGGAGTACAGATATCACCCCTCCAGTCTTTACACTTTTACCGAGGATTTCCAGCCTGACGGTTGGGAATATTCATGAGCATGTGAATCCATGCCAGATCCCTTGCTGGAGAATGTGCAACTATTGTAGGTCATGGATATTTGATTATTTCACTTATTCTAAGCCGATTCTTGAGGGATTGAAGGAAGCACAGTAGGCAAAAGGCCCCTTGGTTTGGACCCAGGAGATGATTGATTCATTCAGGGAATTAAGAGGCACTTAGTACTGCCCGTGTTCTGGCAACACCAAATTATAAACAAGTGTTTTATTTGTTTGCACACTCTAATGGCCAAGTTATGACGGCTGTCCTCACTCAGAAGAAACCGCAAGGTAGGCTGATGTGGAGGAGTCAGATGACGCTTGTTCTTTTTGCGCAGAGTCTGGTCAGGGGCCTGCGGTACTACAGGTGTCTGTGCAGGGGGCAACCTCTGCTGGATCTCCGTCACCAGGTTGTGGAGAGTCGACAGGATGTCCATGGATATGTCCCTTGGCTGTGAAGGGAACAATGGCGAGCTAGGCCCTGCACCGCCACTGTCGTTCTCGGGGACCGTATGGACGTACTCTTGGTCGTCGTCCGTGGGTGAGATGTCCATAGGTTCAACACCAACCTTGGAGGGCTGTTTTGGGGCCTCCTCGCCACCCCCCTTTTTTCCTCCCTGAGGGTTTTGAACCGGATCTGGACTGGTGCCTTCCTCCCCGCACCCTCAGGGGTTCTTGCAGACTACGCTGCCGCCTTGGCGGTCGTGTCGTGCCTTGAGGCAGGGACACTCTTTGGCCTGTAGGAGTCACCCTCGCCTGACCGGCACCTACTTCCGCTGCGGTCTTCACAGCAGTTGTTGACTAAGCGGTCGACATGGACTTTGGCTTTGCCAATTGAGCCTGCTTGGGCTGGGCAGCCGTCTTCTCCTCTTCCGTCCTGGGTCTATCCGATTTCTCCCGTAACTTGGCCGGGGTGGATGACTTACTCTTTGAAGAGGAGCTCAATGACAAGCTGACTCTGGAGGAGGATGAAGGCGATAGTGATTGCAGCCTATCCAAGCTGGGACCTGCATAAGCGGCGAACCCGGTGGACTCGGCTTGTGGTTTTTGGCCTTATCTTGGTCCCCCACAGATGAGGCAATCTCAAAAGACTTCAACCTCTTCCCAGAGGGAGACCGCTCTTCGGACAGGACGGTCCAGAGCGAGGCATGACCCTGCTCGGAGCACGGGGCAGAGGCCTTGTTCGGATTGTGCCATGCCGCCAGCCTGCTATGCCTGTCTTTCGTCGTCATCTCCGAGAATCCCAGGCAGATCTCTCATTCCACCTCCTGGTGGTCCAGGTGCAGGCAGAAGAGACATTACAGATGTTTATCTTCCACGAAAGGCGTTCCGTAGCCCGCATTTGGTGCAGGGCCTGAAGAGGGTCCTTCCCTCCTCCTCCTACTTCGTCATGGTCTGAGGGCGTGAAGTAGGCCCAAGATGGCCTTCTGGAAACCTTGACGAATCTTCACCTTTGAGGGACGCAAAAAACTTCACCGACAAAGGGTCGCTGTTGCTGGCCGATGAGGAAAGAGCAGACGGGCTCTGGTGGAAACAAAAAATGAACTTTTCTGCAACAAAACGTACAAATAGCTTGGAGAGCAACTCGAGGACTCCAAACACTGACGCATGCAGGAAAAATCTGAAGATGACTGCCAGAGGTGGGGCTTAGGGAGAGGACTGTCATTGGATGGGGGCAGTATGACCCAGAGGACAGTGATTGGTTTAAAGGAGAAATACAGTTGGTAAGTGATAGTGAAACAGTTTCTTCTTTTACTGAGGATGCACAGCCTGACAACGGGGAATATTCATGAGCATGTGAATCCATGCCAAACCCATGCTGGAGAACCATTGTTAAACCATCCCAGGAATTGATGCATTTCCTATACTCGGTTGGGTTGTGGGGTGTGCTGGATTGCTGCTACCCTGTGCTTATATTATCTGTCCTAAATACACATCCTTTTGACAATATTGCAGCTTGTCATTGTCCACCTTATATCCTTTTTCTGCCAATAATGTGAGCAGTGCACTCAAATCCTCCCTACATTGCTCTTTTGTTGAAGTGCACACCAAAAGATCATCAACATATTGGATCACTGTGTTATGCACCTATAAGTTACTCAAGTCCATTTATAGTACCCTGTCAAAGGCACTCTGGGATTTACAATACCCTTGTGGTAAACGGGTGTGTTGGAACCTGGTGCCATGATAGGTAAACACAGTTAGATACTGTGAATCCGGATGTAATGGAATCGAAAAGAATGTGTTTTTTTTAAAGTCATTCACTATAAAATAGCATGCTCCAGAAGGGATGTTTCACAACTTCGCCCTCACTATGTTATTCAATGGGTCGGGGATCCTGGATTATCCTTCACAAACCCCCCTTTGTTTTTTTGACAGGGTAGGTGGGTGTGTTGCATGGGGATTCTGATGTCTTGATAATGCCATGTCGCCACAGGGCGAATATGGCTTCATATTTTCCCTCTTCTCCTTCTCTCGACAGGGGCTACTGTTTCACTCGGGGTAAGAGTGCTACTTCTTTTAGCTTTATGTGGACCTCCCCCGCTCCTTTCAGCAAGCCTAGTTGCCCATATCTGCTTTTGTGTGTTGATATGATGCCCATAATTTGAGTCTTCTGGGGGACCTCCCTATAGTCAGCTGCCATGGTATGCATATTTGAAATAGGAGTTCCCCCTTCCCTCGTAGTCTGCAAAAAGTTTTCATCTGTCAAACACTGGGTCAATTCACAAAATCGTGCACCACTCCATTTCCTCATTATCTGCCCCTTGTAACAGCACCATGTCCTTCCTCATGAGTGCTGCTTCTAAGTGTATGGTGATGGCAGTACCAGCCACTAGTCCCTCTGGACTGCTGGTCGAAATAAAAATTCCACAGGCAGTCAAAATGTGTGATCCTTGATATGCAGCATACATCCCAACAAGACCTGTATGTACCCCATACAAAAATAGTTGGGGGTGCACTTGTACGTCTCACAGGGTGGTGTGTGCACAAAATGCTTGTACAAGTGCTGCAACCCACTTGTAATACATGCCTGGTGTGCAGCACACAATGCCCTTCTCTGTGAATGAGATGGTCCTTTTCAATTTGCTCATAATATCTCTGCTTGATATGTTAATGGACGTGTTCTTTGACTATAACATGGGCTCTACAATTTGTTGTGTGCCTATGGTGAGAGGCAACTCTTCAGCCATAGGAACCATTACTATGGCCCTGGAGAATCCCTGTATGTCTATTACTTTGCCCGACAGGTGGAAACTAGCCTCCTTAATACAGGACTTGGCAGCTCCTGTGTCGACCAAAAGCGAGAAGACTTTCTGTCCCATCTTCACTGGCACCTCTGGTTCCTCCTCGGGGTCTGCAGTTACTGAAATTACTAGGCACATAAAGGCTCCCTGTGGGCTGGCCTGTTGGGTATTCCTTGTGGACCCCGGAACTAGAAAGGGGTTCCCTCCAAACGCTGCTACTCTCGTGTCGTGGGGTACTGCATTCTTTGCTAACAGGTTGCTGTCCCATTGCTGTGTTGGTGCGTGTGACTTGGCCTGTAGGGCATTCGGTTGTGACTGCTGGGGCAACTGGTGTGTTTGTGTAACTCTGTGGTATCTGAGCAACCATGGTCTGCTGCGCCATTCCCATAAATGGTACTTGTATATGCATGGGCTGTGTCCTTTGCTGTGGTATTTTCATCTGAGCCTGTGGGGGCTGTATGGGGGTCTGGTACACTTGGGGCCCACCCTGGCGGAATGTTTTTCTGCGGAACGCTCCTATATTCTGGTGCAAAGTGGCCCATCTGACCGCAAAGAAAACATGGTCCCATACTCCTTGATCTTGGCCCTCCATATCCAAATGCAATCCCTCTTCTGCTCAGTGAGTACCCCCTCCCTTGTTGATTAAATCCACTGTGCTGACATATCCCCTTTTAAGACCCTCCCTGTTGGGGGATCCCTCCTGGTTGAGCGTAACAACCCCCCCCCCTTTGGATAATATCCTTGTGGTTGGCCATATTCTACAGATGCTGGTGGCTGAGCAAACCCTATAGATGCTTGTGGCTGGACCGTTCCTATTGGTCCTCCCCCTCACTGCTGGGCAAGTTCTGGCTGTCCTGGTGTGACGTTTGTTAATACCGCTCCTTCCAGGCTGAGTTTAGCTAACATTTTCTGTACTAGTTTTCCTTCTGTTTTTACAACCTTTTCTGTGGAGTCCTTATCTTTGTTTTGCTGTGTTTTACAAAATTGTACTATGTGGCTTGTCTCAGGCCACCCTTTTGATTCTATCGCCACCACCTTCCCTAACACTTTCTGTACAACCTTGGAAAGTCCCCTAATCAAAATGATAAAAAGCAGGAATATTTTACGTCCCATCTGTGTTGCCTTTCTAGTGTCCACATCTCTTGTATCGGTTGGATGTATTGTGCAGGGTTTTCATCTTCTTTCATTGTGCATGTCAAAATCAGACTGCATGTCTGATGTGTCTGGGTACATGGACCGCAATACCTCTACACATGCGCTCAGCAATTTTTAAACGTCACGCCATAGTGTGCATTGCTACTTAGGGTCACCTCACCAAATCCTTCCTTTTCCCAAATTTTGTCTGCCTGCTCGCCCAACAAGGCAGCAAATCTTCATATCACCTACCGCCAGGGCAATCCCTGCCATTTCCTTTTCTAAGGCATAAATCCACTTGCCTGCCGTGAGGGATGGCAAGTTGTACATCAAATTATCTCTGTCCATGCTGGCCCAAGGTACATAATGATGACCTCCTCAACCGTTCTGCAGCAGGGGCAACTGTGTCTGTGATACTGTTGGTCCTTTTGCGGTATTCACGACCGACATCTTCCCAATCCTACTCCGGAGGGTCTGGGACCAATCCCTTCCACTATCTCGTTCCCTCACCCTCTTTCCTTTTCTCTCCTTTAGCTCCAAGGGACCACGTGAGTGGCAACAGAGGATGGTACAAGACCCCATAACATGAACTTTCTTCCCCCCCTCTCTCTCTCCCGGTCCTTCCCATCCTTTTCATCCCAGAGCCGCCAGCTCCTCCCAAGCCCCTCCTCGTCGTTTTCACTCCCTGTTGCTCCACCGTCCTCATCAGTGGAATCACTGTTTGCTGCCCCGTCCTCCTGGGAGTTCGGCCTCTGGATGCTTCTTGCTGTCTAATTTAAACAAAATGTGTACTGACATCCATGCGTCTTGGGTTATTGTAGCGTATCACTCCTCCTCCTTTCTCCGTGCAGCCTTTTCTACCTCCTCCGCTTCTTTTAACATGTCCTCTGTCTTTCTGTGTGCGTCTTCTATTGATATTAATCGCATGGTTTTGCTGGGGTCTGAAGGACTAGGTGGCTTAATGCCTGTGGTTCCCATGTTACTACCTCCCCATCTCTTCCTTATTCCCCCTTCGTGTCCTCTGCTGGAGGTTCTCGCTGCGGTTTGGTATATCCCACCACTGGTTGAAATGTGGGATAGAGTCTAAATGGGAGTAGGGCCATTGGGACCATCCTCTTGTCTAACGGTGTATTAAGTTCTGTGGCAGGTGGCTTATTTTCATCCTCAAACATGTTCCTCAGGGCTCTCTCTACTCAGTAATTTCTTTCCCTTGTATTTGAATAACAAATAAGAATAGATGTGTTCAACTATGTCGCTCTCAAATGTGCCCTCTGTGGGCCACGCTTTAAAGCATTGCTGTGCCATGTCCTGCACCCATTCAAAATATTTAATTATTTTATCTCAGTATTGTGATAATTTAGTACCACGCTGCTCCAATATTCGGACCAGCTCCATCCCCGCCCCTTTCTTAATGCTCCAAAGCTACTCTAATAGAGTCGTGGATTCTCTGTTGTCATTTTGGCCCCAACTTTTGGCAAAAAATGTCAATCATGTTTCTTTTCACTTGTTTAAGGCTCAAAAAATATTTTTAACATACTACAAATACTAAACATTCTATCACTGCCTAAGCGCCCTGATGCCCACGGGCTATCGGCGCTATACAAAAAATAAATACATACATACATACATACATACACTGAATTCTTGCTCTCCCAATAGATCCCCACTCCTAACTAAAATATCCTCTTTCCACAAATAATACATTTTTTTTTTTTTTAAATGTATTTTATTTTAGAACGACCACACAGTGCAACAGAACATAAATAGAACACATCAAGCCACAACAAAGGCCAAACAACAGATATGAAAAAGAAAAGAAAGAAAAAACAGAACAGAATTAACTTAACAATCCCCTTCCCTCCCCCCTATGAGCCTGTAGGGTGTCCACCATCATTGTCCGTTCCGTGTGGTGGGGTTCCGTCGCTCTCAGATCCAGCCGAGGTCGACCCCGTACTAAACAGTTCAGCCTATAGCACCTTCCATGCCGTGAGGGTGCTCACCTCTTCCTCCCCTCCCGCCCTGCTGGCCTCCCACCATGCTGTCGTCTCGGCGGCAGCCCATTTCTGGAGGTCACGCCACCATACCTCCACCCGCGGCCTCTGACAATTCTTCCATCCCATAGCTATTCTGCGTTTGGCAAGTACATAAGCCAAATCTTTAAGCTTCTCCACGTGCCGAAGCTTGCGCGCTCTGGGGTACCCTCCAAGCAAACAGGCCCAGGCCGAATCTGTCTTAAGTACAATGCCCCTCCCTGCCAGCTTCTGCGCCACTTCACTCCAGTAGGTTGCAATCACAGGGCAGGCCCAGAACATGTGAATCATATCAGCGTTCTCTGTGTTACACTTGGGACACGCCTGGCGCCCAGCGTCTCGAAATCTGGAAATTCTCAGGGGGGTCATGTATGCCCTATGCGTGATATATAGTTGTATCTGTTTAAACCTGGCATTCCTCGACACTTTTTTGTGGTACCCCAGGGCGCGCTCCCACTGCCCATCCGCCATCGGGGCCCCCATCTCTGTTTCCCATTCCAGCCTCAGGTACCCCAAATCCTTCCCAACCTTTGCCATCAGCATCTCGTACAGCCTGGAGACCTCATGCCCGCCCTCGGATGCGTCATACATAATCTCCAGCGTCGCATCCGGCTCGTCAGCCAATACGGTCTCGGGCCAAGTGCTCCGGACCTCCCTGACCACTCTGTGGAACGTCATGTATTGCCCCGCATGCAGCCCCGCCCCCGCCTCTAGATCTGCGAACTCCGCCAAGGCCCCATCCTGCCAAATATCGCCCAAAGTGACCAGCCCCACTGACTCCCAGTATGTTCACAGGATGGCCCTAAGCTGCCCGTCTTCCCCTGCCAAGGCCACCAGCGGCAGCTGCGGCATGCACGGCAGGGGATCCCCCATCATCCGGCAGGCTCTTCGCCACATGTTCCTGCCCAACGCTAACATCTTAGGACGCCCCCTCATCCATGTGCTGGATACCCAAATAATCTCTCGCAAGTAGAAGGGGGAGCAGTCCTTTCCCAACAGTCTATGTTCCGGGGTTTCGTCGTCCGAAAGCCACTTGGCCACGTACTGCAGCTGCGCTGCCACGTAGTAGGCCTCAAAGTTCGGCAGCCTCACGCCGCCTTTCTCATAAGCCTTCTGCAATTTCCACAATGCGACCCTGTTACGCGTGCCCTGCCATAAGAAATCTCTACATACCCTATGTAGTCTAGCAAAAAACCCCTTGGGTATCATGTATGGAATGTTATTGAAATAATGCAACAGCCTAGGTAGCACGACCATCTTAAGCATAGCGCCCCGGCCCATCATCGCTAAGGGTAGTTTCTCCCAAAACCTCATGCACTTCTCGATCCTCCCCACTGCCAATTCAGTATTGTGCCTGTGTTCCTCCCCGGTCGTGTGGTATACGTCTATGCCAAGGTACCGAAAGGTGCTTGTCGCCCATGGGATTCGCAATACTGGCAACCTCTCAGTCGGTATCCCCACATAGCCGCCCAGCGGGAACAGAGTGGATTTCCGAGGGTTGACCGCTATGCCAGAAAGCCAAGCAAACCTCTCCATCACCTCCAAGACATATTGCAAGTTCTCTTCAGGGTATTGGAGGTACAACAGCATATCGTCGGCATACAGGGATATCAGATGGCGCTCCCCCCCCCCCACCTCTATGCCCACCGGGTCATACTGTTGCCGGAGGTAAATTGCCAAGGGCTCAAGGGCCAGGATGTACAACATTGGGGACCACGGACATCCCTGCCTCTACCTAACTGCCACCTATCCGACACTACTGCCCCCGTGCGAACTCTGGCTAGAGGCGCGCTATATAATAATTAGGCCCACCTCCTGTACCCTGGCCCCATTCCGAAGTGATCCAGTGCCGCCAACAGCCACGGCCAACGAACAGAGTCGAACGCCTTGACCGCATCCAGCGCCACTATCGCCATTTCGCCGTCTTTGCTACATCCCCATTCGACCACTCTGTGTAGGCGTCTATGGTTGTGGGTAATGTTCCTGTCCGGGACATAGCCCGTCTGGTCAGGGTGAATCAGCTTGCCTATCACTCTCCTCATTCTAGCCGCCAAGACAGCTGTTAGGATCTTGCTGTCCTGGTTCAGCATCGACAAGGGTCGGTAGGAGCCGCAACCGTGTCCCGGTGTGTTGTGCTTGGGGAGTGGCACTATGACCGCTTCCCTGAGTGATTCTGGTAGCTGTCCCAGCTCAAACGCCTCATTAAACATGTCCAGCATGGGTGGGAGTACCTCCTCCCCATACGCCTTATAAAACTCGCTGGGGAACCCGTCCGCCCCCGGGGCCTTACAAGTGGGCAGCTGTCGCACTATCTCTCTGAGCTCCTCCAGAGTGATCGGAGCATCCATCTCCTCTCGCTCTTCATCGCTGATTCTGGGCAGGCCTATATCCCCGAGTACTTCATCTATCTCCTCTCGGCTCCCCCCTTCCCGATCTTCATACAATGTTTGGTAGTATTCTGCGAATGCCCCATTTACCCCTTCTTGCGTATCGATCTCCGCACCCCCTTCGGTGATGACCGATCGGATCGGAGCCCTAGGGGTTTCGCTCTTATATAGCCAAGCGAGGAGCCTGCCTGTCTTGTCCCCACCCGCATGCAACCTCTCAATGTACTTCGTATAATTCAGGTTACAAAGTCTGTCCCAATGCCCAGAGCACCGCTGCTGCAGCTCAGTAACTACTTCCATATCGGTCCCACCCTTCTCCAATTCTTTTTCCAGCTCAATCTCGGCCTCTCGCAGGTCGGTCAGGATTCCGCCCATTAATCCCTTGGACTTCGCGATAGCAACTCCCCTCATCACCACCTTAAAAGCCTCCCCCAAAGTACCAGCCGATTTGACACTCCCTGTGTTCGACTCAAAGTACGCGACTATCTCCTCCCTCATGTCCTCCTTGAATACCGGATCCCGTAGCGCTTCCGCCCGAAGGCGCCATGTTGGAATCCGTGCACGTGGGGGGCGCAGCCGCCAATGCATGATTAGGGGCGAGTGGTCCGAGAGGACCCTCGCCCTGTAGTCAATCTGTTCACACTCCGTAAGAATGTCTGGAGTGGCAAAAAAGTAGTCGAGCCTCGTGTGCAGTTGGTGCGGAGCCGAATAGTGCGAATACTGCCTCCCACCCGGGTGTCTCGCTCTCCACACGTCTACCAGGCCTAGATCCGTTAGCAGCGACTGCAACACCTTGGCCGCTGGGCTGGGCCTAACCATTTTGTCATCCGACCTGTCCTCCCTGGGGTTAAGCACACAATTAAAGTCTCCACCCCAGATTACTGTGCTCCCCATCCCTTCACCGAGTCTCGCGCACAGTGTCTTAAAGTAAGTCGCTGTGTCCTGGTTGGGCGCATAAGTGTTTATGATACAGACAACTCTACCTTCCACAAGCCCCCGAACCATGGCCAGCCGCCCGTCCGACTCCACAACCTCCCCCAAGAGCTTGAACGGGACATGTGGTGCAACCCAAACCAGCACACCCCTGGCATACGCAGAGAATGTGGATCCAACCACTGTCCCCCGCCATTTTCTCCGCACCATTTCAAGTTTATCCCGTGTCAAATGCGTCTCCTGTAACAAGGCCACGTCTATCCTCTGCCTCTTCAAATACAACATGACCTTATTACGCTTCAGGTAGCTATTCAACCCTCTAACATTCCATGTCAATACCTTAAGGTCTCCCATGATTTATCCGTAGCTCCCACTTCCCCCTCTGGTCTGATCGCCTCCCCCCAGTCCCGACTACATCCCTTCTCAGTTCCTTCCCCAGGCTCACATAACAACTAACACCCCCCACCCCCCTAACTCAACCAACTGCCCAGCTCCATCCCTGGATCTCAGGCATCTCCGTGTTCGGTTCTCTTCGGAAGCCCGTGTAGAGAACCCGACAGGGTGTCACACCCCACACAGTGACTAACCTAACCACACACTGGGGTACGAATAAAACGGCCCTCGGGTGCCCCCTACACATTTATATCCGTGCTCGCGGACCATGTTCGAAACAGTTAAAAAGTGCATCCCCATCACAAAGTGGCAAAGACTATATTCCAGTCCAAATGTTCAAAGTCAGCCGGGCCCACTGTTTCACTTAACTCTCCCTGCTCCGTCCGCCATCTGCTCATCAGGCTCCTGAGGGCAGTTCTGCGCATCGAGCCATTCCATGGCCTCCTCAGGGGTGTCGAAAAACAGCGTCTTAGCCTTGAAGAAGACCTTAAGTTTGGCTGGGTAGAGTAACATATACTTGAAACCGGCCGTCCGCAGGCGCCTTTTGACCGCCCCAAAGTTCATCCGACTGCGCTGCACTTGTAGAGTGTAGTCGGGGTAAGCAGTGATGGTTGCCTCCCCTCGCCGTATGGTGCCCCCTTTACGAAAATGTTCCAGAATCTTCTCCCGGTCTTTGTAGTTGAGGATCTTGGCGATCACGGGCCTGGGCGGATTACCCGGCGGTGGCCTTCTGATCAGGGCCCTATGTGCCCTCTCCACTGCAAATCCCTGCGTTAGGGCACCTCCGGTAATCTCCTGCAGCAGCAAAGTCTCAATAAAATCTGTGGGATTCTGGCCCTCAGCTCCCTCCGGTAGGCCCACAATCCGGATGTTGTTTCTGCGGGCCCGACCTTCTGCCTCTTCAGCCCTGCTTTCCAGGTTGCCTACCCTCTGCACCAGGGCGTGGATCTCTCGTTTGTGCGCGGTGCATTCCGCCACAGTCGGGCCCATCTCCTTCTCCAGGGACTCTGTGCGCTCGGCCAGGGTTCGCACATCTTGCCTCAGGAGGTTCACATCCTCCTGTACCGCCCCGACCTGAAGTTCCATCGCAGTTTTCAGTTCGGCCACCGCAAGTTGGAGTTTGGTCTCCCATGTCGCCTTCAGATCAGCGATCGCTGCCAGGACCTCCTGGTTCATTCCTCCTGCGGCCATCTCCTTGGGCTGGGCCTTCTCTTTGCTCCTGGTCCCCTCGGTGCCAGGCGATGTCTTGGCAAATTCGTCGAGCGTGGGCTGTTTATTCTTCGCCCTCAGGAGCTTGCTCGACATATCTTCGATCAGGAGCGTCCCTTCGATCTCGCTTAGGCCCCAGGCCTGGGGGCACTACGTCCCCCCGTCGCCACACAGTTTCGGCTACCTCCAGTCAGGCTTGCTCTCGCTGGATCGCGCTGAACGTGAACTGAGGGAATCGCCTCCAGAATCCCGGTCCCCGATCCTTTGTCCCAACATCAAGCGACGGCAGCCATTTTGTCTGCCGGCGAAGCTCCGGCCCCAAAACTTCACGCGGCTCCTGAGTACACAAGCGCTGCACAATCCCGTATGAGAATGCACCCACATGTGCAGCCAAGCCTCGCATTTACAGTCATCACCGTCTATGCCACATCGTAGCGGCCGTTGCGCGGATTCAGCCGGATAATGTTCGGATCAGCGGGAGCTCCCGTTCAGGCACGTCCTTTCACATGGCGTCCAAGCCACGCCCTCCACAAATAATACATAACACTTCAATACTATATACAGGTTTTGGCCTGCAGTCATCAGGCCGACACAATATCTCTGAATCTATGCCGCGTTGTCCTTCCTCTACCAAGGGGATCCCCAAGTTTATAACTAACCAGTGTATAGCCTTTTCTCTCTCGAGATGTTTCCACAACACTTCAACTACAAACAACTTCACCTTCCCTCTGTCAAAAAAGTGACAATGAGAGGCACTACTTATAACGTTCATATCACTAATACAAATAAAAAATAATTAATAAAATGCAATATTCCATCAAACTCAACCACAATACAACCTAAATCTTTAAAAAAATGCCACCAATGTACTGCTTTTCATGCACTGGTACACTCACTTGCTATAGGACATTTGAATCCTCTCAGTGCTGAGTCTTTCATCACCAACCTGCACTTCCCCCAGCAGCGGTCCCCGACGCCCCCGCGATCTGGCAGGCCATTCGGGAACCTGGTGGTCTGCCAGACCTTTTGTGAGTGCACTTTATCTGGTCTCAACGGGACCGCACCGTTCCTCCACGGAGTGTGGCATAGAGCACTCTCAGACCTCTGAGAAGACTGGGTATCTCGCTGGGGCCTCCAAGTGTAGTCCTGGGTTCTCCAGGCCGATCCAGGGATAAGTTCCAAAATAATCAAAAAGAAGAGCACACTGTTCAAGAAAAACCTGTTATTAAACAGTCGACTGGGAGAACAAACAGCTCTGTGACCTGAACTGTAATTAATTCTCAACTCTTTCCAAAAGGGCTGCATTATCTATACAAGGAAATCTCATTATCAGCATACTTTGTCAATCGTTACAATTTTGGTGATGTGCTAATACACAAATGGTGGGTCATTGCATGACCCCTATAGGTTCATATACATTCCAGGTCTTCATTGGATAAAAACATGTGCTTGAATATCACCCTAAAATTTTTTTAATGACATCATGACCCTTACCTGCCCCAGCCCTCAATTACATAATTATCTGCTGACCTGCCATTGGTTTGCGTTTGCTAAGGTACAGGGTGATACAACTCTCAATACGGATTGGACTGTCGCAGCATCCCACCAAATCTAAACAATGGAATTACGAGGGAACAGCAACAAGGTCAGGGGCATTGTTACTGCCTCTGTAATACCATATTGCAGTCCCTGAATTGGTTCCCCACTTTCCTCGCCCCCCTGCACCTGTTCGCTCCCTGTCTCCTCTCTTGCATCGTGTCGTGTCTAGATGCACTACATCGTTGATGAAACCAAATTTCTTGTATTAAATTATCTTTTACCATTGTACTCGCTGCTTGGGTACTGCCTGGGCACATTGTAGCCAGTGTGAGATAGGCATGGTATCAAGAGAGATGACACAGACAACAAAAATATAGTACAATCAATCTTTATTAATAATCAAGTTGGTTTAATGTCTAACTAACTCTATGCTATGACAAGATTTCCCTGCCTAAAGAAATCTAAAGGATGTGTAAGTCAAAAGCAAAAGGTCTGTCGGTATCAAAACCTATGATTGTCTTCACAACCACAACAAAACTAGTGGGGAAATGCTCTCAAACAAAGTCGGTGTTCCAAAAACAAATGTTCAAAAAGTGGAAATGTAAGTTCATCTAAAGTTCTCAGATTCAAGTTCAACACTGTTCAACAATGTTCCAATGTAACTTCCTTTCACCAGGGTCTGAGCAAGCTCTGAAATTACCTTTTGTTGATTTGCAAATATCAGTGTTCACATCAGAGGGGCCTTTCTTCCTCAAATTCAAATGCAACAAAAGTTCATACACAACTCTATAGTCTTGGGACTCCCTTCCACAAGACAAAGGTTCTCTAATTTGAACTTTCAGGGTTCCCTTCCCCAATATCTCGTCCAGCAGTTAATTTGCCACCAAATGTTCCTACGATTATAAATGCACAAGAGAGATTAGAAGGTCCACATGACCCCTCCTTTGATTAGCTTCACCAATGATTGTTTTACACCTCATAGTTGTTTGTCAAATCTTTTTGTGGCTTCTGATCTAGGTGCAGTTGTCAGACCACACGGTCCACCCATGATGGGTCACACAGCCACAAGTTTGCCATAACTGATATTCAGTGGTTCACAAGTTCAGTCATTCACTTTACTCTGGAGGTGTCTTTTTGGTAATGTCAGCGTTATACAATTTCTGTTGTTCAGGTTTATGTAGCCACTCTTGCCAAAGTCGTCAATGTACACAAGTGTTCACTGTATGGGCTCAATAGTCCATCTCATCTCGTTTTAACATTCAATGTTGGTCACACATGTTGCTATGTTCTTTCAGGCTTTTTATTACGTTCAGTAATTAAGACTGCAAATGTTCAGCTTTTCCTTAAGTTCGACATTCAAGATTTGCGAACCTCTGGCTTAACAGCCCTTCCCAGAGTGCCCCGGCGTCTCAAGTGTCTACTGACACTTACCGGACTGCGACTACGCTTTGCCGGGTTCTTCTCACTGCACGTCCCGGCCTTCGTGCTATGCTCCGCCTCCGTTCTTCGTAGCAGTCGCTCTCTGACTTACTGACATGGGTTCCTAGTCCGCCACTGTACTCCTGGCGGGACTCCCAGGAACCTTGTCAGTGTTTTGGTGCTTTGGCTTTTCGTCCCCCCTGCACGGCACTTCTCAGGTTCTCCAGCCCTCCCGCACCATCTGTAGAACTCTTACTTCTCGAACCTGTCTCTTCCTCCTTTTGCACACCACCTTTTATGTGTTCCCTGACTGTTGATGGAATTCAGGTGGAGCAAGTCATTCCTAATTGCCTGACCTTGTGTAAACACATTAGTGTGACAAGCCTGATTTTCATGGCTATATGCATCTAAGCCTCTCTTCCTCGTCACAGTATAGCAGTGGCTTTTTACAATAGGATATCTGCATTGCTCCTAGTTGCCTCCTCTTCCCAATACTCGAAGGGAATTTACAGGGATGATGGGATGAGACTGGCAATAGCTTATTATAGCCCATAAAGGCTAGTGGAGCGGAGGGTAGGTCAATATCAGAAAAGGGGAATCTCATGTCTCGCCATCAGTTACCCTCTCTCCAATCCCAAGGACCCTCGACTCAGGTGACTCCTCTCTTGTTTGTCCACCCCAGGGTCGGGATCCAAGAGCGATGGCCCTTCCCTGGCCACCTGAATAGAGGATCCCAGGGGATTAGATGCGAGAGTAACTTCAGGTTTCTCACTCCAGCCTAACGACTTTGCAAATTCTCATGTGGAACTGCACCTGGTATTAGGCTGTATTTCTCTTCCCATGAGAAACTTTCCCTTCTGCGATAATTAATTAGCTACTGTCGGCTTCTTGGTGTCTCACCCTTGATGAGCTGATCTGGCATTTCTGCAATTGTTAGCAAAACTTAATTTCTCCTGTGAGCTGTGGCTTTTCAAAAACAACAAAAAAATTGCTTCTGTCTAGTTTGCCCCGGGCCTTCTAAAATATGTCCAAACTGTTATTCATTAATATACCTACCTTAAACCCATTACACTTCTACGTTTTTTTTCTTTTTTTAAATGTTTTATTTATTTGAAATTTAACAACCACAACCAAACCAACAAACATTCAATGTTATATAGTACATTGTCATCGTCTATGTCTACTAATTCTACTGTAACCCCCACCCAACACAGCCCACACCTGATCCCTCTAGTTATATGCTCGTAATCGCACTCCATCTACCTCCTCTGCTGCGCCCTGTGTGGCCTCTTCCTCACCGTTGCATGCAAACACAGTCACTGTTAGTTCAATCCATCGTTGAATGTCCATACCCAGTTCAGCTTTTTGTTAACTCGAGGTCCTTTCCCATACTCCAGTTTCTGCAGTGGCCCACTTTTCTAGTTCCCTCCACCAACCAGCCACGCTTGGGACTCTGGCATCTTTCCGCTTCATGGCTATATTACGTTTAGCTATTATATACATCAGGTCTTTCATTTTATTTAGTGGCTTATCTTTCGTATTTCTCTTATACCTGCCCAACATACAAGCTTCCGGGATCTGGATGTCCAATTCTATGCCTCCCTGAGATGCCTTGTGTGCCACCTCCCTGGAGAACCCCAGCACTATCGAGCATCCCCAAAAAACGTGCACCAGTCCTGCATTCTCCAACTTGCAACTGGGGCATTCTTGCCTCTTAGCGGCCTTAGAAGTCGCGATAGTGGCGTGCGTGAGGTATGCCCTTTGTGTAATGTACTATTGTATGAGCTGTAGTCTAACGTTCCTAGAGACTTTTTTATGATACATCACCACCTCCTTCCACTCTTTATCTTCAAGCCTTTTCCACAATTCCATCTCCCACCTATTGCTGCATTTCAAGTCTGTTCCCGAGTTCCAATCTATCAATACTTCATAGATCCTTGAGACGGTGTGCCCACCCTCTGCCAGTTCCTCAATGTCTTCACTCTCTATTATCTCGTTCTTGCTGTTTGGCCATCTATTTCGCAGTACCTTCACCACCATATTATGTAGCCGGAACTGGCCTCTGTGAATGCCCATGGTTTCTTGTAGCTCTGCGAACGGCATCAGCCTCTTTTCATTTCGCAGGTCCCCCACTGTAGCTACACCACACTCGTCCCATCGCGACCGCACCACCGCTCTGCAGCCTCCAATATCAGCACCTGTGGCAAGAGGGGGTCCACCAGTCCCATGGTCCTGCAAGCCCTTTTCCAAATTTGGATGCCCAAGTCTACCAAGTAAGGATAATTGGTTTGCAACCCGGGGGCGGGGGGGACCCAAAGCAAGTCTCTTGGGTATCTTGTCCTGATAGCCGGCTGTAACAGTGCTGTTTCTGTCTTAGGGTCATCAGCCATCCACTGCACCACGTGCTGAAGCTGGCATGCCAAGAAGTACAGCTCAAAATGTGGTATTCTTAACACTCTGTTCGTACGGTCTCTGCAGTGGGCTCAGGGCTACGCTGTGCCTCCCCTCCGGCCACAGGAACCCCCTGCATATCTTTTCCAGGTCTCTGAAGAACCTACTGGGAATGTTATACAGAACATTCCCAAAGCAATGCATGAGTCTTGGCAGCGCCACTATCTTTAGCAGCGCTGCTCTGCCCATTACGGACAGGGGTAACTTGCTCCAATACTCTATATGGATTTCAGCAGCCCATTTTTGGCCTTTATTGTATTAATTTCATGTGCCTGTGCAGGGTCTCGATGGATGACGATCCCCAAGTATCTAAATGAGTCCCTGCTCCACGGCAACTGTAGGACCGGCAAGTCCCCCTCCGCCACCATTGCCATCTGGGCAAGTTGGAATAGACATGACTAACTTTTGTTAATTCTGATTCCCGTCAGCGCACTAGCACTGTCCAGCACCTCGAGGATGTATGGCAAATTCACTTCTGGCTTATTCAGGTACAGCAGCATGTCGTTGAAACCCATTACACTTCTAAGTTACCTTTAAACAATCTAAAAAAAATATTAGTTTGCTGCATGTGCACTTTTCATTGCAGCAGCCATGCTTACCTATCCTTAGTTACCTACTACTTAAAAACACATATAAGTTCTGTGTTTTTTGCATGTTTCCTTCCCTGCGCAGCGCCCTATTCCCTATGTGAGGTGCACTAGGTGTAATAAAGGTGTGATATACAAACACTGTGCGTTGTGATGTCACCCTTCACGTTACTTTTAGCGTTACCGGGTTACTTCTTTATCTTGTACGTGCACCCCCCCCCCCTTGTGAGCGTTGTATTTGCATATTCACAGTGTTCACCATAATTGAATCCTCTAGTGTTCAATCGAGCCTGCACTTGGGTGTTTGTGTTTATTTTCCCAAAGTTATTCTCAATTAATCTGTATTGGTACTGGATTGGGACAATAAGAATGCTAATTTTTGCCTTTTTTCATAAACTATATTCCCGGCCCCGGGATGGGCAAAATTACCGCTGGCGAAACGGAATAGGCGATTTGCCAACAGTTTTGTTCCTCCAGCTGGGTGGCTTTCCATTTCCGCCACACTTTTGGCTTTTTGTTTGTTGCTGCAGAAATAGGGTTTTCCCCAAAATTAAGAGACGACATTTTGGTGAAAAACAAAATATAAATGGGCAAAACACCCCTTTTCCCAGTCCAAATTTAATGTTTCCAAAAATTTAATTTTGGGCGGGAAAAAGTTCCAAATTGCCAATTTTCCCACTAATGGAATTAAAAAGAACCCTACTCAGAACTTGCAAGGAAGGGATTCAAATTTCTTTTCAAATGTTGCACCAACATTATATTGGAATATCATCTGTGAGCGTACAATCGCATGCTTTTAAAATTTTTACCAGGCCAAGAGAAGGTGCATTCTATGCAGAAAAAGTGCTGCTGCTAAACGGAGACCCATTCTACATATGCTTTGTTGTTAAAAGGTTACTGTTCGTGATTATACCTGGGCTTGTTCAGGCCTTGTGAGCATTTTGATGAATCACAGGAATTCATCCCTTCTCCCCAAGGAGGAGCCCCCCTGTGAGGCTATTGAGGTGAGTCCACTCTGCAATACCTTCCCTAAGGGGGTAGAGGCAAGTGAGACCTCACCAGGAGAGACTCCCCCTTTGGGGAGAAGGACTCCCGTTCCGGTCAAGAACTCCCTAAAGGACCTTCCAAACTAACATCTTCAAATTTTCCTGGTAAACATATATGTGAAGGGACAACCAGGATGCTTTATTGTTAACAGGAAATAGATGAGTTCCCTTTAAGTCACCATTCCACTGTGACGAAGAAGAGGGCGTATGGAGAAGAGAATCCACAAGAGAAAGAGAAGAAGGAACACAGACTTACGCACGGGAAGCCCAATGGCTGTATGAGTCTAAAAATGGGAGGAGCCTGGAGATGCAAAGAGGGAGCCCGCGAGTTTCAAAAGTGCTTGAGCACTAACTCCGGAGAGAAGAAGTGTAGGCAAGACGCACTGCGTCCTGCAATCGTGGGAGAATAAGAAGTACCAGACGCGCTACAGTTAGTAGCGCAAGACTGGAGAAGTGAAGTTGGACTCGCCTTGTCCTAAGGGGGAGAGAGAGAGGGAGAGAAAGAGCCCAGGAGCGGTGGCGTGACCACAGGAGATTCGTGGTGGACCTACGATCCTTGCAACAATGCCAAAACCATTCTGCCATGGCAAACACGAGACAAACTGGTATATGATATACCGTACAGTATTGCAAGGTGGCCCAATGGAACGGGAGCTGACAAAAAGCCACAAAACGCTAAATTGAAGGAGAGCAAGCTCACCCTCAACGAGCGAACACCCTGGGGACGTTAGCCCTAAGAGTGGAAGGTAATAGGGATAACAGAAGACCTGGGGAGTATATGAGAATCATCATTGGCCTGCTCATACTCAGTCAAGAGAAAAGCACTGTAAAACCAGTACAAAGAGAAGTGAAGGAGAAGGACTGACCCAATTCATACCACTCTAGATCAAGAAGATCTAATTAAAATAGAGGATCAATTTATAACGGGGAAATCTGAGAACAAGATGAACCTAGTAGATGTATATACAGTCTAAGAGCAGGAAGAAACCAAAGACTATGCATTGTCTAGACGTATAAGAAATAGCCCAGAAGGAAAATAATTGTGTTGTATAAGTTTACCAGGGGAAGAGCAAAGGATTACTCTTTTTAGAGGAAACCAAGAGAAGAAACAAAAGCTCAAGACCACAGTGAATGAACTGTATGAACGGATAAAGTAGTCACTCGAGACTATCTAAAGATCATATATTGAAAAGCAGTTGGTGAGAAACCAACAAACCTCAGAAGTAGGGAGGCATTCTATTGACGGAGTTATTAAGATAGTGCTAGGGCCAGATTGTCTTAGAGTTGGACGGTGGACAGTTTAATTTCTAGACACTCACTGACAAGCACCTTAGCTAGTTTTGTTAGGCAGGGAAGCCTTGTAGGATAGGGAAATGACAGGCTGAATTCATTTTCTTTAATAAATGTATCAGTGAAATGTCTAATAAGAGTCCATGTCCTCCTTCTGACCTACAGCAGTGTGTAACATGCTCACTGCCAGCTGAGAGAAAACGGAAGGTATCTCACTTACTGGTCCCCAGGGATCTGTCATCCAGGTGGCCAGGAAACAGCCATCGCTATTGGATCCAGTTCCTGGGTATGGACCAGTAAGGGAAGATCATCTGGATGAGGGGTTTTCAGGGAGTGGAAGTCAGACACCGAAGGTTGAGAGGCAGTACCCCCTCCCTTTTAACACCTTTTTCTCATCCTACCCTGTAGGATACTTACATGTCCCAATACACCGGTCAGGCAGAGTCAGGCAATTGACAATAACCATGCACACCTGATGGCCCTTTACCTTCCTCACAGGGATAAAACGCAGAGCACAAGAGCACACTCCGAGCAATGCCGAACGAACAAGGAAACCGCTACACCGAACCAGCAGTTCAAAACGAAGGAGAAAGGCGGCGAGACCAGGAGGGACGAAGAAGGGGGAATTACCCTTGCCCTTTTCAACTCAGACCTGTGAAGCCTCTGAAAAGGGAATTACAAGACCAGGAAACAAGGCTGACATGTGGAGCAACAGATGTCAACAGTGCACAGGGGCCTCCCGCATTGATAACAAAGGCGGGGAGGTATGCTGGCTACCGTGGTACCGTCCTTAACTCCAGCAGCAAGACAAGCGGACTCAAGACAGTGGGTGAGTCGAAGGAAGCTGATGGGAAACTGGACTGTGTTTGAGCCCAAGGGTGTAAGTGGCAACATCAGATGAATGCAAGAACTTGAGAACAAAGAACTTGTGTGTTTGAACTTTTGAGAAAGGCCAGAGAAGGGCCATATGTAGAGTGGTCAGGCGCCATAGGAGTGCTCAGTCGAGGGAGTCTCTCTGGCTCTCGTGTAGTGAAATTGCAAGTACCAGAAGGCCTTTGAAAAGGACGGCGTAAGGTATTGGAGTGGTCCTGCAAGGGTCACATCAAATCCCTTGTACACTCGAAAGTCTCTGACCCATTGCCAAGAGAAAGCTAGGGGAAGGGAAACCCCACTTTCTGAAGAGAACGTATTGTGAAATAAGGCAAGTGTGAACCCGACAGGGGGATGCCGATAGAAAGCTAGGAAAAGGGAACCTGCCTTTCAGATGAGATGAGCAAATCATGAACTAAGATGGCTATGTGAACCAGATGGAGGGATGCCAAGGGGAAACCCCGATCTAAACAACAGTATACAAAGGAGACAGGAGATTTGCAGTGCTCGGCCCTAGAATCTGGAACCAGCTACCACTGGATATCCTTGTCTCTTCATTCATGGCACTCTTCAGGAAGAGGCTAAAAACCTTTTTATGTAAATAAGTTACTAGTGCATTTCCCTGCTGTGATTCATGTACTCTCTATTTCCGCGAGATAGTTATCATCTGCGCCCGAATGCAGTTAAATCTGTCCCGTGCGCGTAAGAAATATAATTTCTGATGTTTAGAATCACATGCTGTGCATAGTCCGACATCCAGTGGTCACTGCAGAGTAGTGAATTTTGTTTTTCGTAGTCGAAAAGGGGACGTCGACAAGGCTTGTCTGTAACACTATCCCTATAGTGATGTGCAGTGTACCCACAATCCCTCACGCGTCGAGATCCCTCAGATTGTTTTTTTCCGCCCAGATATTGGTCGTCTTTACGCGGAGCTCCTCGAGAGACATTGCAAAAACTTTATTCGACCTTTGGTTGTTCATAACTTATATTATTACTTACATCCCTCCTTCGGCGTCGTAGCTGCGAAGCTGTTCACCGCCAATCAAGATCTCTGATGGAGGTGCCTTCGACGGAGGAGGTTGTTCGCCGAACACGTGGCCTGTCCTCGACGGCCAAATACAGTAGGGAGAGGGGGTCGTGGGACATTTTATTGTTTCTCTTTGAGAATGCCTTTCCCTTTCCCCTCCCTTTGGGGTTGTTGTCACATGCAATCGGTTCCTCAGCTATGGAGAGGACACCCTTTAGGTTTTGCCCGTGTTGCAAAGGCAAGTTTACCTGGAAAGACGAGCATAAACGGTGTAACCGTTGCTTGCCCCTCGACCACAAAGAAAACTACTGTGCGGCCTGTCAGCTCCTTAAGCCGAAGACTTTAAAAGACTGCAGGGTCAAAAGGTGGGCAGCCTACGCCATGTCTAGGTCTGATTCCATCACCCGCTGCCGCCGCTGCCACTGCCGAAAGTGACGAGGAATGTGACAACCTGAAGTCCGTTTCGGAAGTTGTAGACCTCTCTAAGGAGCGTTCACGCTCCTCGTCGTCTGTCCTCGGTCCCGACAATCTCGGCTCACGCCCTGCTTATGGGGATGAACAACCCGGCGACAAGGACGCACACAGAAAACACTCCCATAAACACACGACCCACGGCTCTTCCTCGTCGAAGACGAAGAGAGCATTAGCGCCAACGGAGACGCAGGTCCTACCGGCGGCCTCCTCAGACCGTAAGAGTCTTAAACCCCCCCTTGCAACCGCAAACGTGACTAGCGACTGGGCTACCCCCAGATAAGGGCGCTATCACTAAACCGCCGGACGACGCGCACTGTCAGAGAGCGCCCGTCGGCGTAGAGCAAGCAACGCCTGTAACGTCGACGCCGGAGGTACCCTCGACAGACAGTTTAGTTGTCGAGAGCCTGGCGCGTATTATTTCCACCGATAGCCAGAGACGGACGGCAAAAGAAACGTCGATCACCGCTCATAAGGCCCGGGAGACGCCGAAAGGTCAGAAGGAAGGCAGGAACTGCCGCCTCCTTCGAGAGGGACTCCGAGCCTACCAGAAGGCTTTTCAGAAGGCGAGGGGAACCTTTCTTCGACGTTATGGGATAGGTCGAAGCGTTTTCTAACGGAAGGCCCTCCCTTTCCCCACCCCTGTCCGCTCTGGGGTACTTCACGAAACCCTAGAAAGACTCCAGTTCTGTATGGACAAAATGGAGAGGTTTATGGAGACTCGGAACCTTCCAATACCCAAGAGATCAAGAGAGGGACCTCGGGAGGATCCCAGGGCCAAGTACCCTAGGCTATTTGATCCCCCCCAAGAGGATGTAGATTTATATGACCTCACTGGTGAGGACCCCCACTTCCAGGAGGATGATGAATTCCTAAGCAATGAATGGGAACAAAACCTAGAGGAGGAAGGGTTTGAAGACAACCCGGATATGGGTGAGGGGGCTTCGGAGAAGACCCAGAAGAAGGCGCTTCACAGCCCTGACAGTCCCCATCAGCGTTTTCAGACCCTGACGCCATAAACCTGTCCCCACCCAAGGACTCACCTATTAGGAATACATCACCTATAGACAATCAACCTACCTTTAATGCACTACTACGCAAGGCAGCAGCGCATTTCGAGACCGGGGAAACTTCTCCTGACATCGACTTTGTAGAAAAGATCATTAAGGAGAAACCCCCTGTCAGCCAAACCATTCCCCTTCTCGCCTCAGTAAAGAGACGAATTATTCCTTCACTATCCACTCCCGCGTTGATCAGAGGGGTCAACCCGAGGATAGAAAAATTATTTAGTCCTTCTCCATCGGACCCGTTATACATCAGGGGCCACTGTGTACCAGACTCCTTAGTAGTGACAAATACCAGGAAGAGAGCAGGGGTCCCGCTGTCAACTAGCGAGGCACCACCAGATAAAGAGGGTAAAAAATGGTATGCCCTAGGAAAGAGAATTACAGCCTCAGCTGCCTTTTCCGCAAGAATTGCCAACAACAACTCTCTGCTGGCAAGTTACGCAGATGCACAATGGAGCAAACTACGTAAGGACATTGAGGAGGTACCGGAACCCCTACGTACTCGGCTTCTAGCCACGGTGACTGAAGGGACCTTAGTCAACCAAAGCATCATTAAAAATACTCTGGATGCTGCAAAAATGGCTGGCCGTTCCCTAGTCCAAGGAATCCTCCTCAAACGCCATGTATGGCTACGTAATTCAGGCATTAAACCTGAAACACAAGCATCTCTAATTAACAAACCTATAGAAGATGCAAACCTCTTTGGTAAGGCGGTGGATGAGGCACTAGAGACCGCAAAGAAGGAATTTGACACCATCAAAACTCTAGACCAAATTTCAAGGCCTCCCAACAAACATGGTTATGGCAACAAACGCTTTTTTCGAGGCCAACGCCAGCAGCAGCGACAACAGCAATACTCTGCAGGTAACTGGTCCTCCAACCAAGGCACCAGCGGACAATACAACCAAAGAGGACAACGTCGTGGCAAGGGAAGAGGTCGGGGTCCCACCCCTAGAGGTTCTCAAGCCACCAACACTAAATGACTCAATGATTCGGGTGCCCTCCCATGCATTGCTGGTCGGGGGCCGATTAACATCCTTTCTTCCATCATGGGAGGGTATAACATCAGACCGCTGGGTATTATCAACCATAGCCCGCGGTTATTGTATAGAATTCAACAGTTCCCCTGCGTACAGACCCCCAAGGGGACGACGCATGTTGCCAGAACAACTCGCTATCCTTCTTCAAGAAGTGGACCAACTACTAGAAAAAGGAACTATAGAGCTCGTGCCTCTATCCCAGGTAATGGAAGGTATTTATTCAGTGTACTTCCTTGTACCCAAAAAGGACATAACCATGCGCCCAGTACTAGATCTGCACCGAGCAAACAAATTTGTCAAACCTCAAACGTTTCGTATGGTGACTCTACAGGAGGTAATCCCCCCTGCTTTCACAGGGAGATTACATGACAACACTGGACATGAAAGATGCATACTTTCATATTTTAATGTTGCCAGCGCACAGGAAATACCTCAGGTTCATGATAGAGGGCAAACGCTACCAGTTCAGAGTGCTACCCTTCGGCATAGCATCAGCGTCGAGAGTATTCACGAAGGTACTGGCAGTGGCAGCGGCCCGCCTGCGCAGGTTGTCCATTCCAGTATACCCTTACCTCGACGATTGGCTCATAACAGGGGATTCTTACGAAACATGCTTCTCAAATTCCCAAAAGACTGTAGACCTTTTGTTTCAACTGGGCTTCTCCATCAACAAGAAGAAGTCCAGTTTAGACCCCAGCCAGATCAAACAATTCCTAGGGGCTCTAATTCGAACAAAGGACGGCCTCGTCTTCCCCTCCAACGAGAGGGTCCAAAACATGCTGTTTCAAAACCCTCAATATGTGGCCGGTCGAGAGGTGACGGTACGCAAAGCAATGCGCTTACTAGGAATGATGGCGTCATGTATTTATTTGGTACCTCACCTGCGCCTGCGCATGCGCCCAATGCAAGAGTGGCTCAACAGCCAGTGGTGTCAGGCCAGCGGACAATGGGACGATCTAGTGGTGGTCTTGCAGGCCTTGGTTCTCTCGCTACGGTGGTGGTCGAAGGAAAACCTGGTAATAGGGAAACCATTCGCCACCCCCGCAGTGGAAGCCACTCTAACCACAGATGCATCCCTCACAGGATGGGGGGCTCACCTATCCCATCAGACTGCTCATGGAGTTTGGACTCTGAGCGTAGCATCCACGCACATAAACCTACTGGAGCTACTAGCTGTGTTCAAGGCACTGAAAGCCTTCCAGGCCCACCTGCAAGGGAAGACAGTGATGGTCCTCACGGACAGCACCACAGCCATGTACTACCTCAACAAGCAAGGGGGCACTCACTCTAGAGGACTGTCCAAGCAGTCCCAGGACATCTGGTGGTGGGCACTCAAACACAACATGTTCCTACTGTCACAACATGTACCAGGGGAACTTGATCTGCTAGCAGACAAACTCAGCAGAGACTTCCCTCTGCCCTCGGAGTACGAATGGCGGTTACACGAAGACATTGTCTTCGACGTCTTCACACAATGGGGATTCCCAGAAATAGATCTGTTCGCAACTCTGGAGAACTCCCAATGCCAAGATTACGCCTCCAAGTACCCCCAGAACCAATCCAAGGGGAACGGTCTATTGATACCATGGTCAGGGAAATTTGTTTAAGCTTTTCCCCCCCAACTCCCCTTCTCAACAAGATAGTGCACAAGATGCACCAGGAACAATTTACCATGATACTGGTGGCCCCTATGTGGGCCAGACTGCCTTGGTTCGCTCACTTGATGGAGATGTCCCTATCTCCTCCAGTGAAACTTCCCTGCCCGTACAACATGCTGTCACAGGACAAGGGCAGGACACTACATCCATGCCCTCAGACCATGAACTTAGCAGCCTGGCTCCTGAGATCATAGAATTTGGACATTTACAACTCCCGCAGAGATGCATGGACATTCTCAGGGAGGCTAGAAAGCCTAACACTCGTCACTGTTCTTCTACCAAATGGAAAAGATCTGTCATCTGGTGTAGAGGAAGGAGCATCAACCCCGTTGACTGCTCTCCCACACAAATTGTTCTGTACCTGACTCACCTACTAGACTTAGGCTTGGTGTTTAACTCTATGAAAGTCCATTTAGCTGCACTTTCCGCATACACCACTTCCCAACTTAGTGTCATGGTGGAAGGTCCCAGTTATTAAAGCCTTCATGGAAGGAGTGAAGAGGATCCACCCTCTCATAGCTATTCCTGCTCCTGGATGGGACCTAAATGTGGTACTAATCAGGCTCGTGGAGTCTCGCTTTGAACCCATGCACAAAGCAACACTTAAAGACCTTACTCTTAAGACTGCTTTTCTAATAGCTATCCCCTCCATTAGGAGAGTAAGTGAACTACAAGCGCTCTCTGTACTAGACCCCTTTGTAACAGTTCACAAGGATAAGGTGGTTCTACGCACACATCCTAGGTTTGCACCAAAATGTATCTCTAAATTCCATGTCAACCAGTCAATAGAACTACCAATGTTCTTTCAAAATCCTTCAAACTTAGGTGAGAAGAGCCTGCATACACTGGATGTTCGCAGAGCCGTGATGTTTTATATGGAAAGAACTAGACCATTGAGAAAGACTAATCAGTTCTTTGTCTTGGTGGCAGCAGGAAGAGAAGTAGATGCAGTTTCAAAATCCACTATTTCTAGATGGATTGTACAATGCATCACTCTCTGTTACACTCTTGCTAAGAGACAACTACCCTTCAAGCCAAGAGCACACTCCACTCGAGGCACCGGGGCTTCCATAGCTTTCATTGCAAATGTCCCTCTTGAGTCCATTTGCAAAGCGGCAACCTGGAGTTCTGTTCACACCTTTACAAAACACTACTGTCTAGATGCCCACTCTAGATCTGATTCCTAGTTGGGACAAGCAGTATTAAGACCTCTTTTCTCTACTGTTCCTTCTCACAACCCACCTCCAACTCCGGGTACTGCTTGCTCGTCTATGCACAGCATGTGATTCTAAGCAGATTAACAAACATCAGCAGACAATGCATTACTTACCGTAAAAGCATTTCTGATGGTTGTATCTGCTTAGATTCACATGCGCCCACCCTTCCTCCCCGCTGGATGGAAGGAACATAGACTTTCTTCTATATCTCTCTTTTCTGTACTCCCTCATGTCTAATAGGCTCCCTCAGGGCAGAAAAAATACAAACAGAGGGACCTCGACGCGTGAGGGATTGTGGGTACACTGCACGTCACTATAGGGATAGTGTTACAGACACGCTTGGTCGATGTCCCCTTTTCGACTACGAAACACAAAATGCAATACTCTGCAGTGACCACTGGATGTCGGACTATGCACAGCATGTGAATCTAAGCAGATACAACCAACAGAAAGGCTTTTACGGTAAGTAATGCATTGTCATCAAAATCAAAGCTAATGAGAATAAATCCTGTATCGTGATGAAGCAAAGTGAACTGTGAGAGCGGCAGGTGTGAACCCGACAGAGGGATGCCTGCGAGTTGGGTTGAAGAGTAATACACCACAACCGTGAACATTGTGCGACAAGAGTGAACCCGGCCGAGGGTTGTCCACAGTAGGAAGTTGTATAAAAAGACTCTTGGACATTGCAAGCTGCATTTGAAAGGCCGTAGTGAACCCGACTGAGGGAGGCCCAAGATGCAAGGAGGATCCGAGCCTGGCAGAGGGAGATCCAAGGGGCGAAGAGCAATCGCCCAAGGTGCAGGATTACTTGTTTGTTTGTTGTTTTGATCCACCAGGCCTTCTAAGGCAAGAAACTTTGTAGACAATAGACTTGACACTTTGTAGAAAAGAGACTTGGCCCTTGAAAGATCTGGTATCGTTGAACTGGAATAGTGAACCTTGTGAGTGTGCCGTGCTCAGAGGTCCTGCCTTGTCCTGCCTTGTTCTGTGCTAAAAACGTGGGGAAGGGAGACCCAGCCATACCATCCTGATGTATGTATCATTTTGTGAGGGAAGAGTGAATATGCTTATTTATAATATGCATACAACAATAAAAGTTTTACATATTTAAGCACATCACATCATAAACATTTCCATCTTAAAACACTACATAGAAATTCACACTCATCCAATAATATAAAAAAATATCTTTGGATAATTCTTTTAAAATTTCCTCAAATAAAAAATTTAATTTGTCATTCCCACCTAATAACTTCCTCCACACAGTATGCATATTACAATTATACATTGAATTATCATAGGCCATCAGATATTTTCTGCGTAGTTTGTCTAGACTTTCACACTCGCATATTATGTGGTATGCCGATTCTAAGTATTTATTCCACAGAGACGACAAAACCTGGTATCACATGGAATGGCCACCTTTGGTCCTAGTATTTCCATGACATTGCAAGAATTAAATTTAAACAACAAATACCAGTGGATAGTGGAGCAATCGGGATACGCCAATTGATAGTTAGGTTTAGTCTCTCCGACCAGATTCACTATTCTTTGTTCTCGATCAATATTGCATATCAGTTTTTTCACTTTGCGTTTTATCTGGGCCACAGAGTATAGCAGCCAGCAAAAGCCCTCATTATTGGTCCATTTGAGGTAGATTGATCTCCATCCATCCATCTATCATTGCAAAATCAGTTTTGGTATCAATCACATCGTATTGCTCCATCATTCGTACCATAAAAGTATTGTTAGCTAGCCGAGTCAATTTAACACATAGCATGGCTGTTGACAATTGCACTCTACTTCTTACACTATTTAACTCGCATTCCAATAATATATATTCATAGGGCAGAGTTTTAGGCATCAGTATCCTCAGCATTTTTGCCTCGAATTTATCTAGCTCATTTCTAAATTGATTTCCCCATATTTCAGCTCCATAAATCAAGCAGGAGACAATTTTAGCAGAGTACAATTTGACAACCGTTTCAACTGAAAAACTGCCCTGACTTCCAACACACTTGCTTAATGCCATTGTTGCAATCGTGCATTTTCTCTTAGTTTCGGACCAATGTTTTTTCCATGTGAGTTTATTAGCCATAATAACTCCTAAATATTTATATTCATTGACCACTTCGATCGACTGTTTATTCAATGACCACCCACGTGTTATATCTTTTCTTGTTAAGCTGTTTCGTCTCAAACCTCATGATTTTAGTTTTCCCAATATTGATAACAAGATTATTTACTATAGCAAACTTTTCTAATTCATCTAATTTTGCCTGTAGGCCTTTGGGTGTGTAATCTAGTAGCAGGAAATCGTCTGCATATCCCAGCCATTAACATAAGGTTACCTAACTTCATTTGAACGTTAGTAACATTTCTAAGAAAATCTGCCAGATATAAATTAAACAGGGTGGCAGCCAGTGTGCACCCTTGCTTTACACCACGTGACGTCTGGATATTTTCAGACAGTATTCTCACTGAGGTTTCCTGGTAGAGCAGCTGTATCATATACAGCTGCCCGCCAGATATACCCCAGAGCTCTAATTTGGCCCATAGTTTACTTCGTGCAACGGTATCGAAGGCAGCCGAGAAGTCCATGTATGCTACATACACTGGCAGCCCTCTATTCTTCTAAGAGTACTCAATAGCACTTACCAGAATAGCTACGTTATGGGCAGTAGAGGACCCACTTCTAAATGCAGATTGGTATTTCGGTAGAATACCACAACTGGATATCCACTGATTCAATTCAATCAGCAAAATTTTAGCAAACGTTTTTGCAGGGATATCCAGCATGGCTAGCAGCCTATAGTTGGCCGGATCATTACGATCACCTTTTTTAATGATGGGTTATATGATACTCTTCCTCCACTTATCAGGTATCCTCCCATTCACTCCTATCCACTGAAAGACAATGTTTAGGACCGTGGCCCATTTCTCAGGAGACTGATGTAATAAGGCATTGCAGGTAAAATCTGGACCGGCAGCTTTAGAATTAGTTAGTTTTTTAATTATATTGATGAGGGAATTTACTGTATAGTTACCCTTCCATATAGTTCTTTTAAGCTGATATTTGTTTTCATCGCTCTCAAGGGTACCTATTGTTTTTATGACATGAGTAGTCCATCTGTTTTCTAGCACACAGTTTATGGGGATTGTCTTTTCTTTTCTCTCATTAATGATATCCCATATAGTTTGGATATTCTTATTACTTGATGCATGTGCCAGCGAGAGCCATATTGCTTCTTTTTTTTTTCTTTAAGTGATATTTCAACCATCTTCTATACTCAGTTTTACATCTGTGTATCTTATGTATGACCTGCACATCATTCTCTTTAATGCAATTTCGGATATTCTTCCTAAGAATTTTTCTTTTTAATTGTATCGCTTTATCAAATTTCTTGTGATGTTCTATGTTCCATCTTTCATTTACCGACTTATATCTCTGTTTTGTGCTAATCGCATTCTTAATCTGCTCAGTCAGTTGTTCAAACATACTTAGCGTGCTACCTGCATCATACATTTCACCTGAGTCAAATGTTTCGATAAATTGCTCCAACAGGGGTTGGTCAATGACAGTACCTTTATCTTTGTTCCCTGGGCTCCATTTTATTCTATTCCCTGCTGAGTTTACACCAACATCTCCATTTTTTTATGTTAATCTCTCGTAGTAGCCTTGGTAGTCAGCAGTAAATATAATGGGAGATGATCACTTTCTTCTCTGCATCCCACAGCCATATCGTTAACCCAAAATCGCGCTCTTTTGTTCACAATCATGTAGTCTAGAGTACTCATACTGGTTCCAGAGATCCGAGTCACATTCATCTCAGTCACCCGGTGTACTTCCATTCAAAACAATAAGCTCAAATTTATTTAGCAACATCACCCATTCTTTAGCATCTTTCTTATTAATGTTTTTGGATATTGGTTCGGATAGGTTTTCCTCTACGACTACCTCAGACATAAAATTGATTCTTACATAAAGGTCACCTAGAATGATCAGTGGCATGGTATTACCAATTTCTACAAGAATTTTAGTTAGCGTAGCTATGTTTTCTTTACTACATTTTGCGCCGGGGGGATTATATGTATTAACAAGAACAAATTTGTTAATGACGTATCATTTTGTAAACTTTCTTTTCTGGTGAACATTATCCCATCCTCTTTTTTGTAACTTAGTGGTAAGGATTGCCATTTTAGTGTAGACCCTTTTTATTTGACAAGACGCCACTAGGACTGCCTTATTATTTGATGGTTGTAGCTTGCTCCCATCCTAGATTTAGGTTTAGCTTAGGCGTATATCTCACCTGTTGTAAAGTTCAATAAACACTCTTGAACTGTGATCACTTGTGTCTGTCTTTACTGTTGCCACCATGAGCTCCTTACACAGCCATATAGCAGGCCACATGTATACTTCTGCTGTGCAGTTTCCAAACATTCCAGCAGTTGAAATGTGAATTGACCACCTTTCAGAGACAAATATCATGTACTTCTAGTGTGCACATGCAGGGGCAGCCTTTCATGCGAGTTTCCTTTTAAAAGCGTTATTGCCTCTAAGTAAACACTTTTGCACCATTCCTACCATCTTATTGATGCCCCTTGCCTGTTTAATGAAAAATTAGAAGCTAAGAAAAAGTCGGGTATGGAATTACAAACATGCAGCTAAAGTTAAATTAATGTTACTGGCACAGACGTGGCCCTTTCAAAAGTGCTCCAGCCAATTTGTTCACTCAAAAGGTAGAACCTCATTTTTGGTTTCCAAATTTGCTACATAGTGGTAACAAGCTATGAATCTGAAGCATTGATGGCGGCATCCGGCATGTTTTCACTCAAAGGGTTGTTGGCATACCTATATCAGAGCTTATGCTAAATTGAGCATTGGCCTTTTTTAGAATAAAAGCCGAAAGCTGAAATCTGTTGCGGATAAACAGTCTTCAATTGTTGGTTGTTCTGCCACCATAATCATGAAGTTAACATTTGCCTCTTTTTAAATTTGAGGACAGTGCTAAAGTAAAGACAAACCTGTACCTAATTAAAAGATAGTGATTCATGATGGCATTACATTAAACGGCCAACTCCAAATTTGCTGACGATAACCATATCCTACAGGCTGTATTTCCACTTGATTCAAAAAAGGAAGACATTATCTGCTGCCGGTTTCCTCCTTTTGAAGATTCCCCTGCTACTTGTGGGTCAGCTACACCCAGACAATCCATTGTTCACTGTGTAGGAGAACTGACACCACTCCCAAGTCGATAGACAAGCTTCCCCAGGGGCTGGGGTTTTGGAACAGGGACCTCAGGGGATGCTTCCCGACTAACGGTAATACTTGAAAGGGAATCATTAGCACAGAGACACTTTGATGGAGGACAGATGGGTGACGAGCGGTCCAGGGAATCCAAGAGGGGAAGACACCTGAAGGAAGAGGACTTGCGATCTTGGTTTTTACTGTACATCTTTTCCTTCTAAATCTCACCTCCCCCGACTTCATGTGAAGGTCTCTGGGTATGACACAGAAGGGACATCTGCAACAGAAACATGGAGTGGCTTTTAAAAAGAGATTTTGACTATATTTGGAGGTGAAACCCCTATTTGGTGAACAGTGTTTTAGAATCCTCTGTAAAGGAGGAGGATCACGATGGAACTCTTGTTGGAGTTACTGTTGCTCAAATTCTCTTCCATAGGGTGAAGACCAGATTTCCAGGGGAGCTAGCAGCTCCTTGTTTTTTTATTTTTATAGATAACTATTTAAACGTTTGCAATATACATCAGTAATACAGTGGTGGAACAAGGCATCACAATTGTTATCTGGCAGCTAAAAGCTTATCCCTCCCCTTTCAACTTCCCTCGTTCACTTCTGCTCCTCCAAACTCGAACCCTGGGCGGGAAAGTTCGGTTACTGTCTCTTGGGGCGGGGTTTCCAGCGCTAAGAGTTTCGCCATCTGGGGTTTATACGTCTGGGCTGTGTAGTCTTGCTCATAATCCAGAATTGGTGCCCACATATTGGTGAAGCGGTGGAAGGGTTCGTTCCTTGGTTGCTGTGACCTTTTCTGCTACCAGGATATCCAAAATCTTAACCCACCAGAGTTGTAGCAGCAGACCTTCTTGCAATTTTCCCCCTGCGGGCAAGTGTGATTTTCGCAGCTAGGAGGAGTTTAGTGATTTAGCTTAGCTGTGGCTCTGGTTTTAGGGTAATCTCCGGGAGTGGAGACCATAGCAGTATCACCTCTGGTTCCAAAGATAGAGCTACAGGAGTATCCTGTCCTCAATTTCTTTGATTACCTAGCAGCTCCTTCTACAATCGCTTTTAAAGGGACTGAAGTCTGCTCTAAACTGAGACCCTGCTCAGGACTGCGCCTGACCCTGCAAAGCGCTCTAAAGTATTTCCCTGCACTGGAAAAGCAGAGCAAGTATAGTTTGCCATCAAGGGGTCTGCTGAAAGGACCCACAGTGCTGCAAGCCCAAGGGGGCTGTCTTTGGCAATGCAGGTCCTGATTCACCATGTTAAGCTGGGATCAAAATGCTGCTGATGTAAACCAACTTGCTTGTTCTCCAAGCTACTCTTCATCGCATTGAGCCAATGGTAGAATCCAGTTGAGCCATTAAGTGGATGGCACTTGCACAGATACTGTACCTTCAAGACTGACTCATCGCATTCAGCTGTGAAGACTTAATAGCTGCCTTTTTATCATTGAACAACAATTTGTGCCCCAGGAAAAGCACCAAGAAGACGGGCACAACACTATGAAACCACTATAGAAGATGAAGGTAAAGTTTTGAATGTACCAGAGACTTCTAAAATGACTTTATGTTCTGCCCATCTGGCCTTTATACTTTCATCCCTAGAGATGGCTAGGATGCCATTCCCTTGATAAGAAATGTTTGTAGTTTTGCTTGTTTTTCTCCCCTCCTGTCACATATACCGAGTAATCACCACATATAGTTATGTAAATTGACTCCCATAAGCGCTCAGCCTAAGAGAATTGCTGCCTCACACACCAATATAACCATTAACGTAAAGGCCCTAGCAGGACTCTGGAACCTCCAGAAAGGCCAAACGAGAGCTTCTGCTCCCAAGTAGCCATGGTTGAAATCCCATCCTTAGTTAAATGTGCCTATATCCCCCTCCCAGCTTTCTCCATCCATAGAAACTGCCCGTTCATGGCCTTTTGTGGCTCAGGAGTGAATAGAAGGTTGTTGCCGGCTGTGCTTTCTTGTGTATGGATTCTACATGCCTGGGCTCACCATGACACTGGAAGGCTCAGAAGCCTTACCATAAGCTATAGACCGCCTCCGGCTCCTTTCGATGCTGCGCCCCATAGAATACAGTTGAACCCCATGATAAATTCGGTCCATTTGTACACACGGCTTTTCCGCCTTTTCCTTCTCATGCATTTTTGAGCACCTCATCTATCCCTCAGCCCAACTATCTATTTTGCCTATGCTCCTCCCCACTGTTATATTGGTGTTTAAGGTACATATAAATATTATACATTCCTGTCTGCTTATTGGATGTATGGGTTCCACACTTTATCAAACTCAGGGGCAGAATTTCATTGATAACAGCACTCCTCCTTTCAGCACTCATAATGTCCCATATATGCTGGTACCATTGCATATTGGATGGTGCTTCTTGTTTTATCCAGTTGCGTGCAATGCACCAATTATCCGCTATTGCTTTTACATACATCTTTACATTTCTTCCTAAGTAGAGGTCCCCCAGAATCTGTTCCCCTACTATTTTGTTAATTGCCGATCTTGCCTCGAGCCAGAAATTGTGCAGATGCAGACAGTCCTACCAGACATGTTGTTCCCCTTTGGCCATGTCCTCTGTAGCTTGGGCCTGATATTTGTGGATCCCACTTGCCCCTGAGAGTCGGGGACTTTTCCTTGACCTGGAGCTTCAACCCTGAGCCAAAAGGAAGTCTCTCGTGTGGTGTTGTAAGGCAATTGGTGGGTGTGTGCTTGGGGAGAGTTGGGGGTGTCATTTGTGGCCGCAGCCGCAAACTGTGGTGTTACGGCATTCTGGGGCTGTGGACCACATTTCCAACGAGGCTCGGGGTGAACAGGAATGCGTGTGCAGCCTCACGGCTGGGCTCTTAAGGCTGTCGTCCACCTGTGCCCGGTGCAGATTATTGATGACCACGCCGCAGGTGGATGTGGCAGCTGGAGAACAGTTGCAGTTCTTTCTTGGCGATGTGGCAGACCACCAGCCATGCAGCAGTGACCAGACCTTCCTTTCAACGCAGTACCAGTTTCGTCCGGGGTGCCACACGGGAGCCCCAGACCCAAGTTAAGTACCTACGTAAAACGCTGAATTTCTCTGTCATGTTTTGGGAACTTAGAATTGCCTTTTGACTTAATACATGGCACTTGTGAATGTACTTTATTGTTGAACTACTTAAGAACACTCTGTGAGCAACACAAAATGGACCAGGGTTAGGAGACTGGCGTGAGGGCAGTGAAAAATGCTGAATTCACGGGCATAGGGTGCACATGGGAGGAGTTCCCACAACGCACGTGCGTGGCCACCATATTTGAATGCTACAAAACTTTACCATTGGGCAATACTGAACCATTGCTGACCTTGGAAGAATCTTCATTGTGAGAGTAATGTTTGTCTGTGAATTCCATTTCATGCTTTGCCAACAGGTCATGTGTTTTGTCATTTCATGTGGAAAACCACAAAATGTTTGATTGTTGCATACGCTACCATGTTCCTGTTTTATGATGTCTGCTTTAAAAACATAGTATTTTAGGTGATCGAATGTATGCCAAACAAATAAATGAGTTGAAGTGCTCACACTCAATTACATGAAAAGGAGGGCCACCTGGCTCGGCGTACCTAGCCCTAAGGAAGAACACCCTGACCCTAACGGGGTGCCTCTCCCTGGGTTGCGCGTGATGTATCGCCTACTAAAAAGATATAGAGGAGAGTACTGTCCCTCAACCTTCTATACTGGTGGCGGTGTCTGAGAACAGACACAAATAGTCCAACAGGGACATCTAAAAAGTGGTAGACTTCAGCAGGTTGGGCAGCATGCAACAAAACTGTATATTAGATTTTGGGGCTGCTAAAATGTGTGGATACAACCTACCAAACAGGTCAACTGCTTGTATTCCATCCAGAATGTATAACTTTAATGATTCCCGTAGGACATTGTGGTTGGAGTTTGAAGCAGTGCTGCTGGAGACACCACTGGAGGGTGCAATAAAAACAAACCCAGCCTAAGGGCTGTAGGGCTAAAAAATGGCTCTTGTAAAGAGGGTGGTGTAGCTCGCTCTGTTAAGGTGAGTGTGCTACAGTAAGCAATTTATTTAAGAGTGCAGTCTCTAAAGTTGGTGTGGAAGAGATCACGGGTAGGTCATGAGAGCCCTCATGACCAAGAAAGGTCGACCGGTTTCGATGGCATGGGAAATTCAAAGCATCATGCCGGTAGGAAGGATCAAAAAAACCCGCACAATTGGGTGAAAATGTGCCTATTAAGCTGTAACTGCTCGATACAGCACACAGATCTTACGGAGCCCAGCAGTTACAGCTTAATAGGCACATTTTCACCCAATTGTGCGTTTTTTTTTTATCCTTCCTACCGGCATGATGCTTTAAACGAACCAGTGTCATCCCTCGCCTCCTAAACAGACCTTATGTTTAGAGATTTCGGCGAAGAGGAGACACCAGCATCCCCTTGTTCAGCATTTACCTGAACATTTGGCAACTTTGCTTGCATTTCAAGTCACGGTCCTGAAGAAGATGGTTTGAATTTCCCATGCCATCGAAACCGGTCGACCTTTCTTGGTCATGAGGGCTCTCATGACCTACCCGTGATCTCTTCCACACCAACTTTAGAGACTGCACTCTTAAATAAATTGCTTACTGTAGCACACTCACCTTAACAGAGCGAGCTACACCACCCTCTTTACAAGAGCCATTTTTTAGCCCTACAGCCCTTAGGCTGGGTTTGTTTTTATTGCACCCTCCAGTGGTGTCTCCAGCAGCACTGCTTCAAACTCCAACCACAATGTCCTACGGGAATCATTAAAGTTATACATTCTGGATGGAATACAAGCAGTTGACCTGTTTGGTAGGTTGTATCCACACATTTTAGCAGCCCCAAAATCTAATATACAGTTTTGTTGCATGCTGCCCAACCTGCTGAAGTCTACCACTTTTTAGATGTCCCTGTTGGACTATTTGTGTCTGTTCTCAGACACCGCCACCAGTATAGAAGGTTGAGGGACAGTACTCTCCTCTATATCTTTTTAGTAGGCGATACATCACGCGCAACCCAGGGAGAGGCACCCCGTTAGGGTCAGGGTGTTCTTCCTTAGGGCTAGGTACGCCGAGCCAGGTGGCCCTCCTTTTCATGTAATTGAGTGTGAGCACTTCAACTCATTTATTTGTTTGGCATACATTCGATGCACCTAAAATACTATTTTTTCCTATAAAACCGTTGTTTTTGTGTTACCCCATGTGATCCCGTTAACGGTTAAAAGGACAAACGCGGTTGTACCGTGCTTAGCTTTATAAGCTCTCCCTGTTGTTTCTGCTTTAAAAACATGTCATATGTTGCATGACTCAGAGTTGTTTTAGGGCATGAATCTCAATGCCAAGAACTTAGTATGCTTCTTGGTCACTCCTTTTTGCAAATAGGGAAGGCTAATGGTTCAGGTTAAAGGTGTAAGATGTTGCGAATGTGTTAGTGGCATGACAGGTAGTAGGATCACATGTGGCAAGTTATTTCAGGTGTGTTTGTTCTTTACCAAAACTTCTCCTTACATATCCAATCATCGCTACCCTAAACCTCTTTCTGGTTTCCCTCATTCCCCCTACCTATTCACCATCTCTCCATAACCCCCCCCCCCCGAACCACAGTGGGAGGGGTCGATTCCATTTGGATGCTGTGGTTCGGGGGCATGTGTCGATACCCTTTGCTTTGCCTTTTCTGACAGTTGTTAGGACAATGTATGTTTAATGGATACAGTTAAATAAGAACCGAGCCGCAGGAGAGTAAAACACAAATGAGGTATGTGGTGCCTTTTATTAACTTAACTTACATTTTTCTCTTGAATTATTTGATTGACAAGTCTTAAATTGATAAACTATTATATTCTGTATATATTAATTACAAAAACTTAATACAAATGTTTTTTTTTTATCAAGTTGATATTGATGATTTTCCCTAAAGCTGCCCTCAGGACAAGTCCTGCAGAGTCCTTGTCCTAGGAGCTCTGCGTGTGTGTGTCCCAACAAGGGGTTAACTTTTGTGCTGGAGGCGGTACTAACTACATAAAAACCCTCGGAAGCGCGGAGCGCATGGAGTCCTGCAGAGTCCTTGTCGTCCTAGGAGCTCTGCGTGTGTGTGTCCCAACAAGGGGTTAACTTTTGTGCTGGAGGCTGGAGGCGGTACTAACTACATAAAAACCCCCGGAAGCGCGGAGCGCGGGGAGTCCTGCAGAGTCCTTGTCGTCCTAGGAGCTCTGCGTGCGTTTGTCCCAACAAGGGGTTAACTTTTGTGCTGGAGGCTGGAGGCGGTACTAATTACATAAAAAACCCCGGAAGCGCAGAGCGCGCAGAGTCCTTGTCCTAGGAGTTCTGCGTGTGTGTGTCAACAAGGGGTTAACTTTTGTGCTGGAGACGTTACTAACTACATAAAAACCCCGGAAGCGCGGAGCGCGCGGAGTCCTGCAGAGTCCTTGTCGTCCTAGGAGCTCTGCGTGCGTGTGTGTCCCAACAAGGGGTTAACTTTTGTGCTGGAGGAGGTACTAACTACATAAAAACCCCGGAAGCGCGGAGTGCGCGAAGTCCTGCAGAGTCCTTGTTGTCCTGGGAGCTCTGCGTGTGTTTGTCCCAACAAGGGGTTAACTTTTGTGCTGGAGGCTGGAGGCGGTACTAACTACATAAAAACCCCCGGAAGCGCGGAGCGCGCAAAGTCCTGCAGAGTCCTTGTTGTCCTAGGAGCTCTGCGTGTGTGTGTGTCCCAACAAGGGGTTACCTTTTGTGCTGGAGGCGGTACTAACTACATAAAAACCCCGGGAAGCGCGGAGCGTGCAGAGTCCTGCAGAGTCCTTGTCGTCCTTTGCGCCTGGAGCGCCGTTGTGACGCTGATCATCTGCTCGCGTTTAGCGTTCACGGCCCTTAGCCCCTGGAAATTGTCTGCCTGCATTGCTTGGGCCGTTTGAGCGAGCGAGTGTAAGCCTGTGAGCTTACGTGAGAAGAAAGCGTCTCAGCTCCTCATCTCCTTGGCTCTCCTGACTCGCAGCATTAGTAAGGTACGCCCGTACATTAGTAGTTTATTAGTTTAGTTTGCTTAGCTTGTTTACTTGCTGCTCGATACTCGCCATGGTCCACTGGAGGGCGGGGGGGAGAGACAGACTTTGGCAGCTCCTTAAGCTGTCGGGCGTTCCCCGTCCTCCAGTTCCCGCGACTTACTGTGTTTACCGGGTCCCTGGCCTGGATGTGGATGGCTACGTGACCCCCAGCAGTGCTCCTTTCCTGCTTATTTGGTCTCTTTGGACTCTTTGGACTCTCGTTTTGTAGAGACTATTGATAATTGGACAAAAGTAATGTCTGGCATAGGCTTGGGCCCACATCTGTCTAACATACACATTGACAGTGGACATTAAGTCATAAGACATAATATGGTTTTTAAAATTCTGCATGATTTGCTTTAAAGTTTTATTGTCTCATCACGTTGTTCTAATAGTTTCTATTAGGTGGCTATTTTACCTGTTCTTAGTGTTATATATATATTTTATTTTTACTTTTCATTTTTTTTATTTTTATCAAGAGGAGGCTGCGAGACCTTTCTCTCCCCCTCTCCTCCTCATCCAGTGTTCTACCCTCGGCCATAATTGGCGAGTTTGATTATTTTTTTTTCCTCAACTATTGTGGTTTAGTAGGAATAGAGGAATAGGGCATTTGGGGATATTCGGGCCCGAACTCACACTTGCAATATGGGAAAGAGAAAAGCGGGGGATGGGGGTGGTAGTAGGGGAAAAGGGCTAAAAAACACACAAATGTTACGACAACCAAAATCACTGAGTCTGCCTCTAGAGAGGCCGTTCCTCGGTGTGATGGATTGGGCACTGAGGGTACAGAGGGGGTACAGAGGGGGCGAGGAAAGTAGACATAAGTGTCAGGCCTCTGTTGACTGGGGGTGTTGAGAATGTGGCTAGTGTTGGAGCGGGGATAGCCCAGGCCCTGCCGCAACCCCCGTACTCTAGGGAGGGGGTGCCCAGAACTAATGGCAAACTGCATGAGGATAGGGATTCTGTGTTATTGGATTGCTCCACTGCCAGCGAGAGAGACAAAGAATGGTTGGAGGCATTATTGGATGAAAAGCTTAAACCACTACAGCTGTTGCTGAATTCTCCGAGGGGGCTAAAAGAGGGGGTTTTAAATACCCTGGCTATCATGGATGACTCCATCAGGGCAGTTTCCTGGTTAGCATTGTTGAGGAAAGGGGTGCAGTCGACAGGCGATGCCAGTGCCCCCCAATCATACCCTCAACTGGTGATATTTCTTCCAGTGGTGATAAGGTTACAGATTTACAAGGGAGACAATCTGATGTTGTTGTCATGGTGGACCGGGAAGCAGTCCCAGTGGTCCAAAGGGGGGTGAGTGGGTCTGAAGGGGACAGGGAGATCGGCATCCGAGATGAAATTAAAAATGAACTGGGGCTGGGGAGGGGGCAGGGGAATGTTTTAACTCTGAACCTACCCCCGGAAGCGGTCCCCTTTGTGGGGATTATTACTGGACTGCCCGGGCTCCCAATGGGGAGCTTTGAATCAACACTCTCCCTGATTAATAAGGCATCCCACTGGATTAATTCGAACCTGATGGGGCCCAAAATTATCCGCATGGCCAGGCGAGTAGGCTGGGTGGGGAATAGGCCCAAGAATATGAGTGGGGACTGTGTGGTGATCACTTTTTCAGACACAGAGATAACAGATTACCTTTTGAACACCAATTTAGCCCGGGGCCTTAAGCCTAATGGTAATAAACTGTCTAGTAAACTTCTTCCCCTGGACTATTTCTATGTCCAGGGTGGGGGACAGATGGTGCGGAACCAATTGATGGGCAGAAGGATTGGTGGAGGCTATGTAGAGAAAAATACTGCCCCGGGTCGGTTGTTACCAGCTAATACACCGTTGGGCGGTTGGAGCACCAGAGCCAGCGAAATGTCAAGATAGGGAATGATTTAGCCCCCTTGCCCCGGGACAACCATTATGAAATCTTAACGTCCTGTGAGGATGTAGATTGATAAGAGGCTGCTGCAAAGGGCAGTGCAATTTTGCAAATCCCCTCCGCACCACTTGGGAGTTCTGCAAGTAAAAGCCCACAGTTCTGCCTGCTCTCTTGGAATATTGCAGACTCAACTAGGAAGATGAAGTTGGGGCCGGTGATGGAGCTCCTGCAAGCTAATTCAGTAGTTCTACTCCAAGAAACCTGGGCAATAGAACCCCCGTACCTCGATGGTTTTATTTCCTTTGATATTCCAGCAAATAAAATACCGAGAGGCAGACACTTTGGCGGTTTGTGTATTTTGATAAAGGCCACCCTTGAGTGTAGGATAGAGGTGATTTGGACGGGGCTGGACATTTTGCAGGTGGTGGCATTAGTAACTAGAAAGGGAGACGAAATCTGTATTATCCATTTTTATAATAGTCCTCATACCTCTTATCTAGACAGATTAACCAAGGTCAAAAAGTTTATAGAGGACCTATTGTCCAAGGGTAGGAATAAAGCTATATCTTATATCTGGGGTGGGTATTTTAACATCAAAATGGGGGGGGGGTAGATAATGATATTCTAAACCCCCTGGAGGACCAGGTAGAGAATATCCCTCCCAGGTGCATGAGGGATGGGAGAGTGTGCCCAAAGGGCCTACAGTTAAGTATTTGGCTGTTGGAATGGGGCTTTCGTATAGTTAACGGTCGCCTGGCACCGGACATACCAAGTGAGTTGACCTTGAACAATCATCAAGGTTGCTCAACAATGGATTATTTCTGTATCTCAGTGAACTTATGGGAATGTCTGTAAGCTTTGAGGTGATGGGAGATTGACACAGTGACCATTTGCCCATTTGTCTGTCACTTAAGCGTCTGCTGGGGGAAGGGGTCTCGCAGGTCATAGCCCCTAGCCCATTGCTGGGAGTGCCTATTGGTTCAAGAAGAATTAAATGGGGGACCATCCAAGAGGAGGAGTTACACTATAAATCAATTAGTTCGAACAAATCCCTTGTGATGGACATCCTGGGTTATCATCTATCTGCGAGGGTAACTGTAGAGAAATGTGTAGAATTGTTGGCTGCCCTTACAACTAAATTCACCACAGCCACAAGGGCCAAGGGAAACGCAACAAAGAGAGGGTGGTTTGAGGCCTTCAAAAGGGCGAAGAAAACCTTGCTCTTAACACTTAAGGACCCGACTAGTAGCACATCTGCGATTGCCCAAGTTAGGAAATTTTACCAAAAGGATTTAAAGAGAAGGAAACTTGAGATAGAAAGGGCAGCCTGGGAAGGTTTTTTTGAATGCCGTCATGAAAGGGGACCAGAAGGCTTTCTGGGCCTATGTAAAAAGTGGGCCGGAGGGGTGTTGGTCTAATGTGGGAAGTGGCACCCATGTGGAAGAAGGGGCTTGGCTAACCCATTTTAGGAACCTGTTTGGGTCAGAGTGCTCACAGGCCCCTATAGATCATGCAGGGTCTTGCCTGAAGTTTGAGGTGGAGGAGACGGAAAAGGCAATCAAGCTTCAAGCCCATAACTGAGCCCCGGTTCCGGACATGATCCATTCAGATTTATTCCAGGATCCGGTAGACATGTGGGCACCACTCGTAACAGTGGTGTTTAATGCCTGCCTACAATCACGGAAGTACCCTCCCTCCTGAAAAAAGGCAATCATTTTCCCAATTTTTAAAAAGGGGGATATATCCAGCCCCGGCGCATATAGGCCAATATCTCTGTTGGATTCCTCCTTTAAAATCTTTGGGAGAATATTGTTGGCCCGAATCGAAACCTGGATCGGGGAACAGTCAATTCTCTCGGACATTCAATTTGGGTTTCACCCGGGAGTGGGCACAATGGAACAGAGCCTCAATCTTTATATTTTAGTGGCCAATTCAGTCTTTTGTCGGGGCGAGGCAGTATATCTGGCTTTTATGGACCTAAGCACGGCCTTTGACAAAGTGGATAGAGCAAAGCTCTGGGCTGTGCATGGGTCCTTAGGGTGCCCCGGGAACATTTTGCGGGTGCTGGTCGACCTCCACACAGACAATGAGGCTTGTGTATGTAGTGGCCCAGGTGGGCATTGCATGGCCTGCTTTCGGGTGGGGTGCGGTGTAAGGCAGGGCTGTATACTGGCCCCTAGTTGCTTTTGCCTCTACATTAATGACCTTTCTCAGGACCTCATTGATATATTGGCTGACTTCCTGGTATCGGGGGGGAAGGGGCTTCCCAGTATTGGCCTATGCGGACGATACAGTCCTACTAGCAAGAACACCAAGGGCTTTACAGGTTCTGATCAATGCCTATTCAACATTTATGGACAATTTGGGCTTAAAAATTAATACCAAGAAATCAGCAGTAATGACCTATGTAGGAAGAAAACATCCAGTGCCCATGAAACCTATGCTCTGTGCAGGGGAAATTATACCCAGAGTTAAAGTTTTTGACTATCTTGGAATAAGTTTCTCAGAGGCCTTAAATGGTAGGGAGCATGTGGCCAAGCAATCTGCAAAGATGAGTCAACAAATAGGCTGCATCTTCAGATTTATGTGAAAGTGTAGGGGCCAGCCTCTAGATGTGATCATAAAGATCTATGGTGCTCAAACTGTGGCAATCACTATGTAGGTTGCACTCATCTGGGGCTTCCAGAATGTGGCTGAAATCCAAAGTAAAGAGAATAAATTCTTTAAAAATCTGCTGGGGCTCCCGACCAGTGCCTCTGGAATAACTATCCACAGAGAACTGGGTGTGGAGTTCTGTGAGGCCCAGTGGGCGATGGCACCTCTTTTATTCTGGGTTTGGTTGTGGGCCAACAAACATGCCTCTCTCTCTCATTTTATTATTCGCACTGTGTTGGGCAGAGCAGGTTGGAAAAAAATCCCTTGGCTTGCTTATGTCTCCTCAACTTTGGGGGAAGTTAATTTAAGTGCCCTCTTTCCGCCTGCCTCGCTAATGACCAAGAGCGAGGGGGTAGTTTACAAAGCTACTCTGGGAGAGATTGCAGTAAGGAAAAGAATCCTTTTAGAGTATGGCCATACATCTGGCCAATTTCATACTAGCATTAGCAGGGTCACTGGAATACAACCATATTTGACACGGAGCCCATATAAAAAGGACAGGTGGCTGATTACGAGGGCACGGTTTGATTCCCTTCGGTTGCAAGGAAACACCTATAATTGGAAAGGCTTTCCCGATTCTGCGGGTTGCCCGGTTTGTGGCTATTCCCGCGAGGACCTTCCTCATCTGTTGTTCTTTTGTATAGGGTATGCTGGTATACGTAGTGACTTTGATTCCTGCCCTTAAGAAGACATCGATCCGTTCGCACAGGGCTGCACTTGTGTTTCTTTTGAGTGCCGATACAGTCTTCACAGCTTGGGCTCTTTTGATGTTCCTGAAAAGAGCGATGTATTTTAGAAATAGTTTATTAAAACTGCAAGGTGGTGAAAGCTAGTGTTGTGAATTCTATAACACTTTTGGCAATGGGTTAAATGTTTGAGCATTGTTTCCTGCTTGATTTTACTACCAATTTTAATGTGGCCACTATATATGAAATTACGTGATAGCTAATTTTATCTGTATGTTATTTACTGAAATGTCCACTGATCTTTTATCTTTTTATGCAATTGTAATATTGATATGTGTATAACTGTATTTTTGTCGTTTAATGGATTTTCTATATATCCGAATAAACTTGTTTGACTGACTGACAATTCTCACAAATCTGTATTGTATGTCAAAAAGTCCAAAGAGACTGGGATCTGCATGAGCTGTGATGGATCAATTTGGGGAGATGATTGGGCCAAAAATTCACTGTGTAAAATCAGAAATACTTTTCTCTGAAGAATAATGGGGATCTAGAACATCTCCCATGGGGCCCTGCATGGTCACTAAGGCAATAAAATAACTTGCGATAAAGGTTCACAGAAAATTCAGGATACATTTAAATGTAACAGTGCAATTTTGGAAATGCTAGAGCGTAATGTGACACAATGGATAACTCTATCCTTCACAATGGTGGGTGGTATTGGGTTAACAAACATGATGGTGCTTGCCAAGTTATTACATCTATTTGCCAGTATTCCGGACTTGTGTACCCAGATAGTTGTTTTCAGATATATAATAGTACATTAACCAAGCCGATATGGGCCACCTAAAACTCTCAGATTAGCATTTAAAAAACATCACTGTGTGATATATCACAAAGGTGGAATTAGAGTGCCTGAATTACTTATTTTATGATTGCATACTGTGAGGGGCCAGGAATGAGAAGCGGACACAGAGTGCTCATAGTTTTGGCTACAAACTTTTATTTGACAAATAAGGGGTTAGAAAAGGCCTAGCTGGCCCTGTGCTAGGAGGCGTTTTCCCTACCTCTACAAAAACGAACGGTCTGTCCTTTGTCAAGATGTCCAAAACAAAATGTCTTGTGTCTGAAATCCGGCCCACACACTCTAAACATAACTCTACGGTGAAAAAGGGTAATGTCTCTAGCCTTGGTAGTGCACAAATTGCTGAAGTTCAAAAGTAATGGCGTAACTTTACCTCAAAAGTTCCAATGGATACAATCCACAGTTCTACGGGAAATGTTCCCTTCCCTAGGTTTTCTATTCACCAACACAATAGTTCTTGCGGGTATGAGTCTTCCCTAAATGTCTCTGAACAACAACAGCAACAAAACTGACTTCTAGTTTAAGCAACTTGTCTTCACCTGGTATACTCTCCTGCCAGGTCTTTTCTCTTGAGCTTTATTTAACAATGTTTGCAAACTTAGCTTTGCTTGTGTACTCTCTTGCCAGGGCTTTTCTCTCTTATGCTTTACTTAATTCACTTGTAAACTTCACTGTGCCTGCTATACTCTCCTGCCAGTGCTTTATCATATGTTTCTCTTGACACATTTGTGAACCTGATTCACAAAAGTATTTGGTGGCAGGTTTCACACTTAATGTCTGCCAGCTTTCATTATAATGTCTTGGTTCCCCTCTTTGCCAGTATTCATTACACGTTCTTTGGCTTACTTCCTACTTTGGGGTTCTTCGCCCCATTCTTATTTGCTCACAGTTCCCTGTAACCTCCCAGACATCCAGCACCTGTCTGTCCCTTAGTGTACCTATTTCTCCAGTGTGCAGCTTTTCGGGGAGAGGTGCTTCTCTCTGTCTGGTTCATGGCTTTGGGCTTGTTCAGTGGCCGGCAGCTTCTTCGCTGCTTGCTTTTTTGTTAGCTTCTCCACCATGATCTTATTTCTTAGTGGCGGCTTCCTTCGCCTCTTGTTTCCCGCTTTGCTCTCCTCCGGTTTCGGACTTCTCTGGGATAGCTACTTCCACCACGTCTGGGGATACTGCTCCGCAGCCACAGGCAGACCAGAGCTCTGACGGGAGGTTGCTTCGGGCAGCACAGGCAGGGAGTCCTTCTCTCCACATCTGCCTCTTGCTCCTATTCTCTTTCCTCTTCGGCGGTCTTGGCTCTTCGGGACTCCTCCAGGCAGTGGTCTCTCTTCTAGCCATGCTGGATGTGCTTTTTAAATGTCCTGCCATCTATCAACGGTTCCCTTTAACTAGACTGCGTTCTGTGCTTCTCACTGCCAGTGATCTTCAATGCTCTTTCAGCCTTCTCGTTGTAGTACCATTGTATTCATAAGAGTGTTTTTTCTAGGTATTTTATGCACAACATAAGGAAGATATCCACATTGGGTTCCCTGGGTGGTGGAAGGGAGTCATGACAATTGGCCATTAAGGCATGGTGAATAGTAGGGGTATCCCTAAAAGGGAAAGGGGTTGTATGGCTCATCCGATGATGCACCACTTTTGAAGGTCACCTCCCCCATGTGATCATCCCCCATGTAGCCATCCCCAGGGTCAGGATCAGGCAGCGGCTGCCGTCCCCTGGCCCCATGGGAAGAGGTTACAGCTGGGAAAGGAGGCATGACGTCATCAGATTCATCACAATAGGTACAGTACATAGCAGGATGGATAGCTGAGAGCAATAGAGCTCCATATGTAGTAACTGATAGCAGCAACAAGAGTGCCAATGAAATAACCAGTTCAACTGACCGCAGGTAACCGATGCACAGAAAACAAACCCACAGCCAAAACAGTGGAAATATGGCAGAGGATGCCCTGTAGCAAGATGCAGCACAACCCCTGAAATGTTTATCTTCCTATGTAGATTGTTTAAATATGTGGAAAGCATGTGACAATGGTTAGATGGATACCTAATGATTGTAAACCCTAGGAGACCTGTTTCTGATTTGTAAATATAAGATCTTTGATGAACAATGTAGGGGTGCCTCCCCCCTAATCAGTGCACATTTGTACAAAAATCCTGTTTTCTTGTACAGTCGTCCAGGGAGGAGCTAGATGACGCTGTTGAGTCAAACTAACCCAAGTCTCATTGAACCGCATTAGTCGACACATATATCGTATATATGCTGCCCATGATTACCCTAACCGCAGCTTGCAATGTATGCCCATTTCTGTGAAAATCCTCATCCTTACCTGTGCCCTTTTCATCCCCACCCGAGCCCTGCCCTCTTCCTCCCTCCAGCCATCCACACTGGGCACAATTCACCTCCACGAGTTATTGGGCAGACATGCAGACATGCAATGTCCTTACAAATGTCCCGACCCACCTGGGTGACTTTGATGCCCACACGCCATCTCTGGATCACCCAACAAGCGAGCTTCTGCCTAACCTCCCGCGTCCTTCCATGACACAGTGCCACCATCGATCAAACTTGCATTGCGCCTTAATGGATCACACAGCATCTCTAGATGCAACCCTATCCCCTCCCTCCGAGCACATGCACCTAACAAAAGCACTCCGGTCCGATCAGGAGTAAAACTACACCTACGCTCCCTGCACCTTGCCCTCCAATGACGGCAGCATACCTATCATGCCAGGTATATCGTGGCACAAAAGTCCATGACAACTGTCACAGAGCACAGTTTGCATGCGCCCACGTTGCCTGCCCTCTCTCTCCCACATCCTGAACCTTAAGACACGGAACTCTCGACTGGGACAGCGCAGGGATTTACACCTGCCAATACTTCTAATACCAAGGACCCTTCTCCATTAAGGGAACCCACTGCCAAGTCCTCCGTTATTGCCCCCTCTAATGCCACACGCAGTTCAAACAAACCCAAATGACTTATCCCCCTCTCAATTGCTCATTGATCAATGCTAAGTGCATCCCAGAACATGCTCTTGACATCAGTGAGCTAATTTCTGTGAACAACCTTGACATCTCCCCTGTGTCCCTCCCTCCCTTGCCTTGTCTGGGTCTAGTAAGATTGTTGTTTTGTTTTCACCTGTTCCCCTCCCTTTCCTTGTCACGCTCTGATAGACTTGTGTATGAGCGTGATATAAATCAAATATCAATTCAATTCAATCTTCTCAGTCACGGAAACATGGCTCCAGGCATCCTCAGACCCAGCCTCGTCCTTAGCTATGCCCACTGCCTTTACTATCTTCCATAGTGACAGACAATTCCAGGAGTGGACGAGTGGCATTAATAGCCAAGGACTCCTTTGCCATCAGGGAATTATGTACCCCTTCGGATGGTAATGGTGACATACTCTCTGCCAAACTGACCATCTTCTACACCAACACTATCACCTTCTTTGACATGTATCACCCTCAAGGCACTACCCAAACCTTTGAAGAAGACCTTCACATCTTGGGCCCTATAAAAAAGCCTTCCTCTAAAACAATTCTACTAGGGGATTTCAACCTGGGGACAATGACCCATGTGACCCCACTGCCACTCCAATAGCCAACTCACTCGAAGAACTAGGATTCACCCTCTGCATGAATGTCGCTACCCATATCAAAGGGCTGATCCTTGATTGGATTGCTGACCTTAACTGCCAGGTCTCTGGCCACTCTACCACCCCATGCCCTTGGTCAGACTACCATATTCTGTTCTTCACAATAGTGCCCATCAGCCATGTTAATACAGCGCCTCAACCACTGCCAGCTACTCTTGCCCTGTGTTAGGGAGAATTCTCAGAAATGTGCTAATTCTTCTCTACCTTAGAGACCCCCAGCTCTTTGCTGGACTCCAGGACTTTGATTATATTACCTGGCGAGAGTGAAACCCCTTTTTCCCACTCTCATATGTATTTTTAATGTGATTTCTACACTGTGTCTTTTGGTTGTGGAGTCTGACAAACTTCATAGGCATCACCTTTTACATTGTATCACACAGCACCTTCAGTGCAGTGACACAGGGAAGTCTTCTCAGATTTCCCAAGGTTTAAATAACTTTTTCTTGGATAAACTACTGTTTCCAAGAGCAGTAAAGTGAAATTGATTTTACTTACACTTTTAACTTTCTAGACCCAGCACACACTATTTTACAGTAGGGTGCTGGAGGGGTTACTAAATATCTATCCCCTTTGTCTAGTTTCTCATATAACATTTTTATGTTACCCTTTCCTTGATGAATGGCTGGTGGCAGTGGTTTACTTTTAACTACTGTGGTGTGCTTTTACCACGGGCACTGTTCGCAGCTGCACTAAAGCACCCAAGGATGCCATTTTTGCAAAATGGCCCTGTTATGACCCGGTCTGGGTCATAGTGATATAAACAGGATACAGTTTTGCAGGTATGCTTAATGGTTGCTTTATTGAAGTTCTTCAGTTACAGGTACAAATCAGGTCTCATCAAGTCCATACGGAGATAGGTGGAAATTATGAGGGAAGCCCACTGGCTCCCACCACCCAGGCTTCCTTAGATCAACTGCCTGGGTTAGAACCCATTCATACACAAACACTCCAAGCTAGCTCATGCATTCCACAAATGGAATAGGCTAAAAAGGCTAATCCTAACACCTCCTTCCCTTACAAATCCTAGAAGGGAAGGCTAATCCTAACAGGCCCGGTCTTTTTTTTCACCATTTCTTTGTGGGAAGATCCTTCTTGAGATTTACAGGTTTGGTCCCTTTGTTCGTTTTGTCTTTGGCGGGATTCACGGGTGAAGTCTGCCTCTGGCTCCAGGGTGTCTGTAGGGGGCAGGAAGCGAGGGAGGTGCCCGAAACTCCCTGTGCTTTTTCTCCTAGGAGACAGGAATGCCCTCTTAGGTGATTGGCCGGCTGGCTGTCCGGCTGGCAGCTAGGCTGGAATGAATTGGAGAAACCTGCATAAAAGGCGAGGCTTTTTGGCTTGGAAGGCAGAGTCGACCACTGGCCGAAGGAATCCGAAGAAGAACTTGAAGAGGATGCCTGCTGCAACTCCTGGACCGTTGGTTTGCCCAGTGAAGCCCTGCTGCTTTGATGAAACTCTAATTTAATTTTGACTAGAGAAGCCCTGTAAGGACGACTTCTCCCCTTGAGTTGGTGGGACCAATCAACTCCAAAGTAAGCCACAAGAACATCCTCTCTGAGCTGATTGAAACTCCACTGCAGTTGCTGCTGGAACCGAATAGCCAGGGAGAGGAACACCAGATTGTGTGCTTTGCTTTTAAGTTGGCCAAGAGCTCCAGGAAGATCCTCTGGACTCCCAGGAAGCAGGTCTAACCGAGCCAGAGCCACCTCAACAGAGTGCTGGACCCCAGATGCAAGGAAAGCCCATCTCGACAGCCAAGAGTCCACTGTGTTGCTATTTGCTTAGACGCGAGGAGCTGAAACCGCAAAGTGCAGCTGAATATAAGTTGGTCCTTTTCTGTCGCTGATCGTCCCGTTGCAGTGCAAGAGTCCTACAGACGTCCTCCCCTTTTTCCCCACGACTGAGGCCCAGCAACATGGGATCTGCAGAGCTGCACAGGAACGGAAGCCAGCCAAAGCCCTTTTTCTTCTAACCAATGGTACAGTACAGTCTAAGAGAACTTACCTCTTATAACCTCACTTGTTCTCTGCTGAGACTTGGCTCGGTTGCTCTGTAGAGTTGCTAACAGCTTCTTTACTTCACAAGCCTAAACAGCTTGTGGCCCTGCTTTGATTTCTTCTTTTCTACAAAGACTTCTAAAACATTATGTAAGACATTTACATGCCTGCAAGAAGTGTTTCAGCTCACCTAGACTTTTGCCCTATTGACTTTGGCCTAGCCTGGCTCCCTGGACGACTCTTCTTCCCTCTAACTTTGTGTTTGGTCTTCCTTCCAGGAAGGGGTTAACTAACTTTGCATTGGGGTTTACCTAAAGTACTTATCCTGCTTCAGAATATTTGTGTGATCTCTTGTTCTAATAACCTTTTCACTTTGACATACTCCTAAATCTGATTCTAAATGCAAACAGTAGTATATTAATGTCCACTTTGTCATAGTTACTAAAGTCACCTGTGGGTGTAGGAAGTGTCTGTGTGCCATCCCAAAAGGGTACTTGCTGATTTAGAAACATTGAGAGTGTGTATTTTGGTGTATACTTGTCTTACTATTACATTGCCCCTTCTGAAGAAGGCTTACTCTGACTGTTAAATAAATTAATAATTGTTTAATCAAGAAACCTTGTGTATAAGAGTTTATTTGAATTCTTGTCACTGTGAATCTCTGTGTGACTCCCCTACAGCTCACGTTGACCCCTCTTGAGATATACCTGGCTGCTCAACACGCTACCAACCTGTGTAGTACAGACTTTTTTTAAAAATCAATTTTATTGGTTTTACAACAGTCAACCTTAAACAAAAACCAAAAGTGCTTATCATCATACTTTAGCATCTTGTACATATCGTTAAGTATCTCTGCTTACCCTTTACCCTCCCCCAACTCGAGCCTACTCCACTTCGCATTCTGCTTCTCCTTCTTCCGGGGGAATCTGCCCTTCCGTATTCTCAACAGATTCCTGGTTGCTTAAGCAGTCCTGGGTGGACCCATACAATGTGGCCACTAAGTGTTTCCAGGCCGTCAGGGTTTCTGCTTCCTCCTCCCCTCCCTTACTACCCGCCTCATGCCACACTGCCGTTTCAGCTTTGGTCCATTTCTGAAGGTCTCTCCACCAGACTTCTACCCTCAGTCTGTTGTATGCCTTTCACCCCATGGCAATTCTGTGCTTGGCAAGTATATATGCCAAGTCCTTAAGTTTGCTCACATGTTTCAATTGGCGCGGTCTAGGGAACCCCCCCTACCATGCATGTCCACACCGATTCAACATTTATCTTGATCCCCTTCTCATTAAGCCGATGGGCTACTTCTCCCCAGAACTTCCCAATTTCTTGACATGCCCAAAACATGTGTCATATCCCTGCGTTTTCTTTCTCGCATTTGGGGCATGTTTGTCATTCGGCGTTCTTAAACCGAGCTATCCTCTGGGGGGGTCATATATGCTCTGTAGGTTACATATAGCTGTATTTGTTGTAGCCCCGCGTTCCTAGACACTTTTTTATGCTACCCTTGAGCCCGTTCCCATAGCCCGTCACTCATGGGTTCCCCGACTACTTCTTCCCAGTCTTGTCTTAATTGTGCCATTTCCTTTCCCACCCTGGACATCAATAGCTCAAAGACTCTAGAAATCTCATGCCCTCCATCTGCTATATCATATATAGTTTCTATGGCCCTGTCAGGTTGATCTTCTGGCATTATTTCAGACCATGTCTCTCTGATCCGCCGTACCATTCTAGTATAAGTAATACATTGCCCCATGTGTAGACCTGTTTCCTCCACCAACACCCCGAATTTCTTTATCTCCCCCTCCTGCCATATGTCTCCCACTGTTGCGATCCCCACAGGTTCCCAGTGCCCACGAATCATCTTCCTCAGTTGCCCGTCTCCTCCAGTCAATGCCACTAATGGCACTTGCAGAGAACACAGGATTGGGTTCTCCATGACCTGACGGGCTTTGCGCCATATCTTCCATCCCAACATCAACATTCTCGGGCACTCTTTCAACTCTGGTTTGGGCAGCCATATCACTTCTTTCAGAAAAAACGGGGCACACTCCAATCTCAACAGTCTGGACTCTGAGGTCGAGTCTTCTTTTAACCATTTGGCCATGTATTGCAGTTGATAGGCCAGGTAATAGATCTCAAAATTCGGTAGTTTTATACCCCCTTTATCATACGTGTTCTGCAACTTCCATAGGGCAATTCTGTTCCTGGTTCCATGCCAAAGAAAGCCCCTGCATATGCTCTGGAGTTTGACAGAAAATGGCTTTGGTATCATATGTGGCATGTTCCCAAAGAAATGTAGTCTGGGCAGTACAACCATCTTCAACAGCGCCCCCCTTCCCATCATGGCCAAGGGGAACTTAGTCCAGAACCCCATGCTATTTTCAATGTTCACTACTGTTTTCTCAGTGTTGTGTTTGTGTTCTGCTTCCACCGTGTGATAAATGTCTATCCCCAGGTATCTGAAAGTGTTGGTCTCCCATGGTATTTGTAAGACTGGCAGTTGTTCCTGCGAGACCCCTACATACCTCCCCAGGGGGAATATACACGATTTCCTGGGATTAACTGCAATTCCAGATAGCAACACAAATCGCTCCTTTATTTCTAGAATGTATTGGAGGTTTTCCTCAGGGTATCTTAAGTACAGTAACATGTCGTCTGCATATAACGAAATTAAGTGCGGTTCCCCTTTTGTGTAGATCCCGACTACCTCATATTGCTGTCTCAAGTATATCGCCAGGTGTTCCAATGCTAGGATATACAACATCGGAGACCACGGGCATCCTTGTCTCGTACCCCTACGGAATTGCCACCTCTCCGAAATGATCGCTCCCGTCTTAACTCTGGCTAGCGGTGCACTATACAATAATCTCACCCACTTAAGGTACCCGGGCCCCATCCCATATTTTCTCAGAGCTGCCATCAGCCAAGGCCATTTGACGGAGTCAAAGGGCTTCACTGCATCAAGTGATACAAATGCAATCTCGCTCGAGTCTCCTTCTGTGTGCTCTATGACCGGTGAAGTTGTTTAAGTTTGTCTGATATGCTTCTGCACGGGATATATCCGAACTGATCAGGGTGTATTAATCTGCTTATGACTTGTCTCATTCTATTTGCCAACACCACCGTGAGTATCTTGCTGTCTTGGTTCAGCATCGACATCGGTCTATACAATTTGCAGTCCATGCTTTGCTTATTGGGTTTGGGGAGTGGGATAATGATCGCCTCTCTCAGGGATTCTGGTAACGTCCCTGTTTCAAATGCCTCATTTAACATTGCAAGCAATGGGGGGAGCACTTCATTCCTATACATTTTTGTAAAACTCACTGGGGAGTCCATCAGCTCCCGGGGTCTTGCTGGTGGGTAGTTGCTCAACCACCGCTTCTAGTTCTTCTAATGTGATTGGGCCATCTAGGTCCTCTCTCTCTTCAGCGCTTATTTTTGGCAGGCCAATGTCCTCCAGTGTGTCCATTATCTCCCTACTGTCGCTCCCTTCTTTGTCCCTGTACAATCGTTTATAAAATTCAAGGAACTCTCAGTTCATGCCCTCTTGGGTATCCAATAGTTGCCCACTCTCCCCCACTACTCCTCTGACCGTTGGTCTGGGGGATCTCACTTTTATACAACCATGCTAGCATTCTCCCCATTTTGTCTCCCCTGCATGCTGCCTCTCTATGTATTTATTATAGTTGAGATTGCACAATCTCTCCCAGTGCCTCCCATTCCTGCTGCAGTTGGCTTATAGTTTCAGCATCCTCCCCGGAGTTGCCTCCTTTGCCCAACACTGTCTCTAGTTTTGTCTCTGCCTTCTGCAGTTCCCTTAGTATACCTCCATGCAGCCCTTTGGATTTGGCAATAGCTGATCCTAGTATCGAGTATCCCTCCAATTTGGGTCCGCTCGAGCGAACATCTGTCAGTTTCCTTGCCTTCGGATTTCGCTTCCAGTTGCAGTGTAGCAAGTCTGCGTGAGCCTTCCTTGTATCTCAGACAGTGGGTAGCTGCCGTCTCTGCCCTCTTTGCATTCAGCCCACTCGCATTTGCAGCTTCAGGCTCCGTCCTTGGTTCTCATGTGGAGACCATTTTGTATCTTCCTCTTTAGAATCTCGCGCAGCTCTCCACACCGCATCTATGTCAAAGCCTTACAAATCACCTCCATAGTATGATCATTTCCTTCCTCTCCTATTCCCACAGCAGAAGTGTTGATCGTATAACAGTGGCATCAGTTTTCAGCACCAGTGCGCAAGGATATTACAGGATCAGCAGGAGACACTAAGGGTCACGTCCTATCCCATGGCTCCTTGGCCACGCCCCCTCTGTGTAGTACAGACTTATACCAAAGGTTGGGTTCCTATTGCCAGGTGGTCAGGGTTGGTGAACCCAAAGGGTACTGCATACAATCTTGCCTAACACCCATAGAGCCAAGTACCTCATGAAGTAACGCCTGTCCCCTCTGCTTAGCACACTACAATCTGGACCGCCTCAGTCCACAGATCCCAACATGCTTTCAGACCTATAAACCAAATATTGTGCGCTTTGAAACACAATTTTGTGATGTATAAGCGCCTTTCAAATGCCCAATAAAACCTTGACGGCTGCCATTGACAACAAACCCCCGTTAAAGCCACGCAAAGCCAATCCCTCATCGCACAACAACGCATGGTTCACCCCAGACTGAAAAGCGACTAGCGGAGTCCAGCTGGATCAAATCTCCCACAGACCCTGTGAAGCTTCTTTTTACTACAGCCTCAAAACACTACAAACAGACTATCCTCCTGGCCAAATCTATGTCATACAAGGTCAGAATAGCTAATGCCAAGTCTAATTTATGTGACATTTTTGCCATCCTCTGGGAATTGGAATCCTGACCACCGCCCCACCACACTCACTAAAGATGAGACGTGGTGCACGAACATCCAAAATGCTATGCTAGACAAAATTGACTTCCCTCCACAAGAAAATCGAACTCAATCTACTTTGAACTCTGTGCTGCAACCCATGCCAGCCACCCCGCCCTCGCTCCCACCTCCCAACAGGACCTCTCTAGCTTCCACTTCATAACCGTCTTGGAAGCTGAGGTCATAACCATCCTAAAAGGCCTGAAACCCTCAAGATGTAAAGGGGATATCTGCCCGGCGACCCTCATCAAAGACTGCCCCAAAGTGCTGGCCCCCTTTATTGCCTCCTTTATCAATGCCGCCTCCTCCTCAGAAGTAGTCCCCACCAGCCAAAAGAAGCCTGGGTTCTCCCTTGCTTTAAAAAAAAAAAAGAAAAGCCCCTAGACCCCACAGTCCCAAACTACTACCACCCCATCCCCACCGTCTCATTCTTATAAAACATTCAGGACAGAGCAGCCTACCTGTAAATGCAGCATTACCTTAAAACTAACCACATCCTTGGAGTGCGCCAGTCGGAATTACGTCCGGGCCATGGTACAAGATCAGCCCTGCTTGACCGTAAGAATCAGCTAGATGAGATCAGCGATGAGGGCAAACTGGCTCTCGTGCTCCTACTAGACCTTTCAGCTTCAGCTTGGTCGACCATAAAATCCTGTGCCATCACCTTACAGGAGCAGCCAACTTCTCACCAGCAGCTGCAACATGGATCTCTTCCTTCCTGCAGAAAGGATCCATGAGAGTCTTTGAAGAGCATGCCAATGTTCCTCCAGTACCTATTGCCTGTGTTGTCCCACAAGATTTCATTGTCTCCCCGACTCTTTATAACATCTTTACGAAGCCTTTATTTACCTACTTGATTCCATTGGCATATCTAACACTAACTATGCCGATGAAACCCAAATTCTACTCCCGCCTCACCGGCAGGTACCAGGCAGACTCCGCCAGACTAAACGTCTTCTCGACCATCCACACCTGTATGCCATTCACCACCTATGTCTCAACGATTAGAAAATGCAGATACTCATAGTGTACCCTGATGCCATGATTAAGAAGCTGGACGCCTTGTACACCTCCTTCAAAATTGATAGTGTCCCAATCGTGGTCTCCCTTTCAGTGAAGACATTGGGAGTGTACCTGGATGCCACCCCTCTCACTGACCCTGCAAGTGTACGCCATCTCCTCCTCTGCGGCCTACACTACCAAATTGCTCAACGCCTCGAGACCTTTCCTCTCCCCTGACTGTTGACTTACAATTGCCCAGGCCATCATTGGGTCCAGCCTTGACTACCGTAAGACATTGTTTGCAGGCACTTAAGAACATAACCTACAGAAGATGCAGGTGGTCCAAAATAACACGCAAAGGGATGCCTCCAACATCCCTAAACGTGATCGCATCACTTCAGCCAGAAAAAAGGCCCACTTGCTACCTATCTGGGAACGTATTTTATTTAAAACATTGTCAATAACACACAGATGCCTGTCCAAGGTGGCTCCCCCTTACCAGAAACAGAAATTTAAGAAAGTGATCTCATCCATACCTAAAAGAACTGCATATGCCCATTGACTTGTCCAACCCAAATTCAAACTGGCCAAGGCAGGCAGCGCAAGCTTTCCTACCATTGCTGCCACTCAATGGAATTTACTTCCGCCGGCCCTGTGGGCTGAGCAAACCTACTGGACCTGCCGGAAATCTCTAAAAACTTGGCTGTTTGCATATCATAATAGCCTGGTCCGCTGTATACATATGTCCTCCGTAACTACGGATTTAACATGTAACCTGTTACCTAACAGCACCCTGATGCCCATGGGTTTGGTGCTCTCTACAAATGGAAAAATAAATAAATATACATTTTTGCAACAGTAAATACACTCCCATATTTTTTATTACAATCCACCCCCCACATGTGACTGGACAAAACCGCTACAAAGAAATCCCATCTTTCTCAAATTCTTCCATTCTCATTGGTCATTGATTATCCTAACTACCATCTTCCGATCTTATTCATAGCACACCCCTTCTTGGAATTTGACAGTCGTAGGTTGTGACATCATGATGTAATAAAACATACACATACAAACATAATTAATTACTAGTAACAACTGGCCTGAGCCCTTTAACTTTAAACATAATTGCACATGGAAGCTTTAATGACAGGAAATGCTGAGTAAACAGGTTGGCAATGGCTATCTCACCTGCCCCGGCTTACTGGCTCCATTGAAACATACTAATCTAAATGACTACCATTTTGACATGCCCTGCACATCTGAAAATACAATTGAAACACCTGGGTATTGATTACTTTGGCCTTGAGCGCCACTTAACCCCAGGTTTTATTGCTGGCCAAAGCAAAAGCCTGGATCCCTCTGCAAGACTTCAATGCACTGAAGCAGATTACATCTGTTCCCTGCAGAGATAATATGCCATAAACATTGTTTTGCTGAACAGCTGACCATCTGCTTCGTTGATCATTGTTCCCCTCCCAGCTCTCAATCCTGCAGAACTATATTTTCCCAGACACTTGGAATTCACTGCAGGAACTGCTTGCTGCAAAGTCTGAATTAATGCATAAAAGCCCACTACATACAGATTTATAAATTCCCTTTGTATGTTCCTCAATGTGCATGCATGCTTAATCAATATCTCTCCATTACAGTGGGTTCATCAGGACAGGCCACTTATTTGTAAACGCATTCAAAAACTCCCCATCTCTTAGCTTCTAAGTACTTCGTGTTTATATTTCATTTGGCAATGTGAGCATTTTAACTTTTGACGTGCGTGCAAATCTAACATGTATCAACTTTAAACAAAAGTAAAATTAAAGTAGCATAGCCATTCTCATTTAACTACACTGGATACATGTGAAATTGCCACATCGCGCCCAGTTCGCTGCACCCTCTACCCCATCACTAATATGGCACGGGCAACGTGGTCCCCTCTTTATCGCGGGGACCTTTCCTGACCACCCGACGATGACAAAATGGTTGCCTATGTGAGGAATCTGAGGGAGTCCTTACTTATTTCCCCAAAATATCCTCCTGACGGGGGGCCAGAGAAAGGCTGTCAGTATCAGATCCTCAACCAGGGGGGGTGGATATGCCAGGGAGGATAACAAGGATGGAGGAGACTTGGGGAGTGGGATGAGCCACCCTCGGGTGAGACACAGTATCCCCCATTTCCCTTTATGTAGTGAACCCAACATCCCGCAGGCCTTTATAGGTTACTATCAATCCCTTCCCTATTCTGTCCATAAAACATCTCCCAGTGAATATCAGACAAGTACTGGGACGAGGAAGAGGCACACCAGAGACATACATTCTCTCTTCGGAAATTCTAACACATATGAACACCACTTGCGTACTGGGACGAGGAGGCCACCATTAACACAGAAGATAGACTAGAAGAAGAAACAAGAGCGTTCGTTGGCCTTGTTGTAATGGAGCTGGTAACTTTAAAATGGCTCTGTTGAGTAGCCCACAGAGAAGCCCGGGGAGAGGCATGGAAAGGTGTCCAGAGAAACGCACGAAAGAGAGTTACAGGGCAGAATTTGTGGCGGTAAGAAGGTACCTTACAAGACGCGGGAAGGTTTAGAGAGCTTGGTCCGGTGCAGCGAGCTAGATGGGCTCGTTGGCAATTTGAGGCTGAGCTGGGGAAGCAGTGCGGCACAGATCGAAGCTACTGGGAGCGTCCAAAGGACTCCCAACCCTCACAGATGAGGGACCGCTGACTGTGGACTACTGGCGCTCCAACGGACGCAGCAGGGAAGCGATGAAGCCGTGGAAGAAGCTGTATGCCTGAGGGAACCAGGGCAAGCAGACCACGAGTGGAGAAGAGATTCCGGAAAGCAGCAGAAAGCAGACCGTGATAAGATGGCGAGTCCATCTGGGTGAAAAGAGGGTCACGGTGTGTGGGCGGCATAGTGGAAAAGACTTTGAAGTATCTGTATTGAAGATAAGCGAATCCCAAAGTGAAGATGTAATAAGTGCACTAAAACTACGAGAACCTCCATAATTGAGATGTGAATAAGCAAGCATTGCCAAGAGGAAAATAAGAAAGCATTGCCAAGGGGTGAATAATCGCGCATTGCCAAGAGTCAGAATGCCTTCACAAACGGTGTTAGGAGTAGGATGCAGCTCAGCTGATAAACGCTGAGGAACCCTAATGTTTGAGAAGTTAAGTCCCAAAACATCAGACTCTTCAGTAGCCACAGAAGGCTCTATTGGGTATGACCTGTGCAGCAGTAGGGAAGAAATTATTCCCCCAGGTGAAAGAAGACTAATGCCTACTGCTCTTTTCTTATTATACCCCCCACATACTTGTATCAGGTTGGCTCACAGGTCTGGGTTGGCATGGAAAATCGGAATTGATGTGCTAGCTGTGGTTGTAGACCCAGATTTCAGGGGGATATAAAGGTGTTACTACAAAACCATGGGAAAGATCCCTTTCAGATCCGGCAGGGAGATACAATTGTACCGGGGGAACTCGAAAGAGCAGTATTTCCTAGAGTAAAGGAAGGGGCTGGGAAAGAGGAAACAGAAAGAGTTCCCCGAGGCTTTGGGGAAGCTGTTGATATCCCCCCCACCTCCCAACACCTTACAAAAACCTGAACCTAGACAAGTTATAGAAGAAGAACCTGAAACTCTTCCTAACCTAACCTTCGCCCAGTGGAATGATCCACTGTTGGCTGAAGCCTTCTTACAAGTTCTACCCGAACGAAAAGGGCAGGAGAAAGGTGGACCCTTTTTCTTTTTAAATCATGGGTTGATGTACAGGGGAGATACCACTTCAGAAGGCATTGTTAGAAAACAGTTGATAGTAAGTCGCAAACAAATTGTCTTGAAATAGCCCACTCCCATTTGACAGGCGGTCATCTAGGACAGACAAAAACCCAGGCACAAATCCTTAACAAATTTTACTGGCTCGGACTTCATGAAGACATTAAAACCTTTGTGCAATCTTGCCCAATCTGCCAAAAGACCATCACCAATATACAAGCACCCAATTGCAACAGAGTAAAACAAACGTCTAGACACACATTGGTGTCAGTCTCCGCTCACATATTCCCAAATTTTGAGGGGCAACCCCAGGAGCCAACTGAGTAACTTGACGACAACATTTATTGCCTCATGTATCCGCACAATGAAACTGTATTATGTAAAACTCAATAAAGGCATTATTTTAAAAAATGTACGTGTTGGCTGATACATACTAGTATAATCCCAGAAATATCAAGAATCAAACCAGATTTCCACCTTTCCTTCTGTCTGGGTAAAACAAACAATTCGAAAGTGCCTATCTAAAAGGATATCCTAACTAGCAAACAATAACATACCATATTATTTCATTAACATATACTTAAATTGTATTACTCACATGTAGTGAAATTCTCAAAAAAACAATCATAAAAATGATCATATCACATAAAACAATTACAAAAGTAAAAAAGCAAGACAAGTATATCTGTATAAGTGGGTCCTAATGGTACGATTTTTCTAAGGTCAATAACAGTGTCAACAATTCACTCTCGGAGTCTTTAAGCCACAGAAGAATCTGGCTGTTTATATTCTTTGATGTATTCAATAGGTTCCCAACGTGCACATTCTTCAGGGATATAAAATGTCTTGTGTCGATTGTATTCAAACAAGCTTCTAACATTGAGGGGATACCCTGCAGGTCAAAAAAGAGGGCACTCTTGTTAAAACCCCAAGAGCAGGGGGCGTGGCCAGGCGGCACACCATGCGGACGTGCCTCCTTTGAGCTCCGAAGCGCCCAAGTCGACTAAATTTCAGCCCCACATGAAGAGGGTCCTGGGGAAAATGAGCGGACGAGGCCACTAGCGAGTTTGGAAGGCTGAAGCCCCTTGTTTAGGGCACTTCTGGAGCCGCGGACCCTAGCACAGAGAAAGCCAAAATGGCGGAGCGCGCCATCTCGAGCGGCCCTGGAGGGAGGACCCCTCATACGAACCGGGTTGGACTTGAGATCCTGTTGGATGGCCCCTGCGTCGGCGACAGCCGCTGAACCCTGCATGCAGCCCTCGAAAGCCCCGAAAGAGCGCTATGCCTCAGGGGAAAAGAGATTGAAGCGCATCGGCAGTAACGGAGCCCTAGTGGAGGGACGGCGCTTGGTGAGCCCACTGCCTCCTTGGCCCACCCAACCTTATGACAACGGCCCTGATCGCCTGGTGAACTCGGCTTGGGACGCCTCTGGTGAAGGGCGGCGGATTCCGGGGGAAGTCTCCCTCCTGAGGTGTAACGACATCTGGCTCCCCGGCTGCCCCTGACAGGTCCTCCGGGAGGACAGAGGTCTCCGCCGGCTCCCCGGCATATTGCAGCACCGTGGTGTGAGGCCATTCAGCCCCTGGGAGCTCCGCTCGGGGTTCCGATGGGTGAGGCTGGCTCGACTCCCGCGGTCCTTCCCACACGGTTGGCGAGTGGGGGAGAAACACCGGCTCTACAAGTAAGTCTCCACGGCATCGGCCCCCACCAACGTCGCTCTGCCTGCCTCTGGGAGCGCTGCTCGGGGCGGCACGGCGCGAGGCTCATAGTGTCTCGAGGGGCCCCCGCAGTTCCCCCGTTCGCACAGGCCGCCACAGGTCTCTGCTCACCCCCCGTTCAAGCAGGGGAAAAGGAAAGGTCACTATTTGGAGGGACTGCACTGGCCGTCCGGTTCGGTGGCAGGTGAAGCGCCTGCCGTGCCTTCCCTGGGAAGTCTTGTCTAGGGGCCCTCCCTCCCTCATCGGCCCGACGTATTTGCGGCACCCCTCCCCCGAGGGAGCTAGATCACAACCTAGAATATCGGGGGCCCTAACCTGCTTCCCTTAACCTACAGTGAACTTGGGGGGGGGGGGGGGGGGGCGGGGGGAGGGGGGATCCACGCGGCCCCCGGTGGATGCATGACATCAGACACGAAAATAACCAGGACACATACAGAGCTCTGAAGGGCCCGAATAAGCACAGCTGGGGCCGTGCGGATACCCTGGAAAAGGCGGGGAGGTTGGGATTGGGGACGTGGAAAGCTCCACTCTCAAGAAGACCGTTTTGTAGGGGTGACTCAGTGGCTTGAACTGGCTCCCCTGATATATAAATGTACTGGCATACTTTTATTAAAAGGCCATAAGATCAACGAAGCACGGGTTGAAAGCTCCTGCGTCTCCCTCTCCTCAGGCACCTTGGTTTACCACGTGGGGCCAGGCAAGGGACAACTACAGTACTACCGGGGGATGCCCAAAACGGGGACTAGAAAGAAAACACGCAGCATACAAGCTTATCTTACGCCGCAGCCTAGGGAGCCACTCACCACGAACTCTACCACAGCTGAAATTCTCCCGCCTTCAACCCCGGAGTTGCTGTGTCCAGGGAGGACTTGGAAAGTATGTTTAAATCATTTAAGCAAGACATCACCCGGGAAATTAAGAAGGAGATCCAAACCTCCAAGGACTCTCTGGCCCAATCGCTTGCAGACCTCACATCTCACCTCGGGGGGCTAGAATCCAGAATCAATGATCTGGAGAATGTTACCTGTGTACAATCCCATGATACAGAAGCCTTGGCGGGAACAGTAAAGGTCCTGGAGGAACATTTGGGCAAAACAAGCGGACCTGGAAAATAGGTCAAGAAGAAACATTATACGCCTCCGTGGGGTGCCCCGGAAGATCCCTGACCGGGACCTAGCGGAATATGTGGAGACGTTGTTTAGGGCCCTCTTGGAGTTGTCACCAAATGAAGATTTGAAATTAGACAGAACCCACCATGTGTATTCCTCAGCTCAAATGAAGAACAACTTACCGCCAGATGTGCTCACCCGGGTACATTTTTACCGCCAGAAGGAGGATATCATGGCGGCAGCCAGGAACTCCGACTCAATTCGATTTCAGGGCTCTGAGATACAGCTGTTTCAAGATCTGGCCCCATACACCTTGGCACGTAGACGGCTGTACAGAGTGACTGACTGTCTGAGAAAGCAGAAGATTCGTTATCGTTGGGGGTTCCCGTGCAAGCTGATGTTTGAACACCACAATCAACACCATATAATATTCTCGGAGGAAGATGCGAAAAGCCTGATGGAGGAGACACCTGACGGCGTGGACCTCAACCCACGGTCTCCGAACGGGGAGGGCCCGGTCTCGCGTCCTACACCAAATCCTAGGAGAGGGAGATCCCGCCGCAGGCCGCAGCCCGATATGGTCTTAAGCAGCAAATCTGAGTTAAAGGAAACTACTAAAGACCCCGATGAGGCTCCGTCGCCAACTTCCTCGGAAGTGAAAAGTTGGGCAGAGATTTGTACAGGCTGAAGGCAAGAAGTCCAATTTACATTTTATTGTGAGACGATAACCCGCAAGGACAGCGTCTGATCCCGGCTATGACCCGAGGAAGAAGCCTTGTCGGTGGAGTGGGAACATAATTCGCTCTGGACGTCTCCCTTTCTGCTCCAGAATTACCTCTATGAAGACTTCATCTGAGAACTAGAATAAATCTACACACAGGGGCCAATCCCTCTATGTTCTACTTGTGGCACTTAACTGTTACCTCTGAATCCTGGTTTAAGTGTGTTTTGGGTGTTAGAAATTCATGGTTAGAAGCTGACTTGGGCGCCGGTTTAGATGGTGCCCGACAAATGTTTTGTTTGATTTAAATTGCCCTGGGGACTACGAACGTTGCAATTTTTGATGGAAATAATTGATATTATATGCCTTTTTTTATAATTTCCTTATTTTGTGTTTTATATATTGCTCTTCTCTGACGTTGCCAGAGAGAAACTGTTTTATTTCATCACAGTCCTCATTCTGGTTGCCCCGATGTACTCCACGTAAAGAAATGTATCACTCCGACGCTGGCCGGGAGACCCAAATTGATCCTGAAACCTGAGCGACTGAACCATGGCAACCCCTAGCTATAAATTCATCTCACTTAATGTGCAGGGTCTGAATTCCCCTTTGAAACGTAAAGCACTCCTCCATAGATTGAAGTCCTTAGATGCATCATTTCTGTTTCTCCAAGAGACCCACCTACGCCCGGCACCTGAACAACAGACTTTACCCCATTAGATTTTTTGCATCGAGTGGTCTGAAGAGGCGAGGGGTTGCCATCTTGGTGCGCAAGGGGATCTCTAAGTCCAACGGAGAGTTCCGAGATGAGGAAGGGAGGTTTTTGTTGGTTAACGCCACACTAGACAGCCGCAAAGTCAACCTGGTCTCCATCTATGGGCCAAACACCAATCAAAGTCAGTTCTTCACGAAGCTGTCCAAAGCCCTATTTGATCACGCCAAGGGGGAGGTGATTCTAGGAGGGGATTTTAATGCTGTAATCAACCCCTTGGTTGACAAAACACTACCGCCAACAGTAAACGATGGAAACAATTTCAAGACCCTCACCTCTTTGTTGAAAGATCATTCCCTGATCGAGGTGTGGAGATACTACCATCAGGATGAAAGGGATTACACATATTTTTCAGCGGTACATGGGGGTTTCTCAAGACTAGATATGTTCTTTATAGTCGACTCGTTGATCCCAAATGTATTGGAGGTGGGAATTCTCCCAGAGGCATTAGCTGATCATTCCCCGGTCCTGTTGTCTATCACTGCCCCCCTCCTACCCCCGAGCCACCCCCCCTACGAAACTCCCCTGGAGGCTAAATGACTTCCTACTGAATGATCCAATGATTCGTGCTCACATTAGAGAAACTATGGAGTTATATTGCAGCGAAAACGACACGGGAGAGATGGACTGGGGGACTATCTGGGACGCAGGTAAAGCTGTACTCGGGGGCCATCTGATAGAACAGGCGGCACAACGCGGGAGAGCCAGGAAACTCTTGCGAGAGCAATTAGAGGGGGAAGTTCTTAGACTTGAGGGGGCACATGAGAAGAATCCCGCTCGGCGCATATTAAGAGACCTGAGGGTGGCTAAAAGTGCGTTGGAAGCGCACCATGTGGGGAAGGCAGCCTTTGGCATGATGCGCACCAAACAGTTTTTTTACACGAAAGGGAATAAAGCGAACAGATTACTAGCGGCCAAAATAGGAAAGCAGACTAAGCAAAATAGAATAGACTTTCTGAGAGACAAGTCGGGCAAAGACACATATTCGGAGGAAGGTAAATGTCACATCATAGAAGAATTTTTCAAGGAACATGCGACCCTGCATGTTGGGAACCCGGACCTCACTAAAGAGTTTATAGATAAAGCGGAGCTCCCACAGTTACCCCGATCCCTAAAGGAAACTCTAGAAGCTCCAATATCGGGAGGGAGGAAGTAGAATATGTCATCAAATCTCTCCCTATTGGGAAGGCTCCGGGCCCAGATGGATTCACAAACAAATTCTATAAAACCTTTGCAAAAGAACTCACACCGCATCTAACTAAACTATTTAATACTCTGTGGGACTCAGGATCAGTCACACGATCTATGGCCAAATCGTATACCACCCTAATTCTAAAACCCGGCAGATTGTGCTTCCTATCGGCCCATTGCTTTGCTTAATACTGACGCCAAGCTCTTCAACAAAATCATAGCGCGTCGTCTGGGGGAGATATTACCTATGTTAATAGACCAAGACCAGACGGGCTTCATCCAGGGCCGATCGACCCATGACAACATTCGTAGAGCAATTGACCTAATGGCCCTGGCCCCCTCCATATCAGGCCCTCTTTCCCTGCTATCATTAGACGCCCACCAGGCCTCTGACAGCATGTCATGGGACTATCTACGCTCAGTCCTGAAGGGATTTGGTTTTAGCTCGCACCTCTCCAAGCTGATCCTAGCCAACTTCCAGATCGCCACCACCCAAATTCGAGTCAATGCCCATTGGACTCCACAGATACCTCTTGGCAGAGGGACCAGGCAGGGGTGTCCCCTATCTCCTTTGATATTTGCTCTAGCAATGGAACCGTTGGCCCAACATATCTGACTACACTCTGAAATCCAAGGGTTTGAATTAAAAGATCAGATACATAAAGCCGCTTTATATGCAGACGATGTGCTCTGCTTCCTACAAGAGCTCAGACCTCAGTCCCTCCCCTCATGGCCCTGCTGGATAGATTTGCACAGATCTCGGGCTTCTCAATAAATGCGGAGAAAATGAAAGGGGCTGAATTTATCTGAAACACCTGATGTACTAAATGCCTTGCAGAACAAATATTCCCTCAGGTGGGTAACCTCCAAAATACCATATCTGGGGGTGCACTTAACTTCAAACTACTCTGGGCTGGTAAGGGCCAATATTCCCCCACTATTAAAAGAAGCTAAGGAATCCCTACTAAAATGGGGCCCCCAGGAGATTTCATGGATGGGGCGAATGACGGCCGTAAAAATGACCCTGCTACCCCGACTCCTTTACGCATTCCAGGCGCTCCCAGTCCATATTCCAGAGCGAGATCTACAAGACTTGCAGAAAGAGATATGCCCATTTATCTGGCAGCGTAAAACACCCACAATTCAGCGCAAGATCCTTATCAGAAGTAGACAACTCGGAGGCTTAGGGCTCCCCTCTATTGGAAGATACTACCGAGCATCTCAAATCGCCCCTATCCTGGGTTGGGCTATCCAGGAGGACCCCCCTAAAAGGCAGGATATAGAAAGGCTATTCGCCGGGGCCCCCCTTTCCCATCTCCCTTTTTTGCCGCGGGAAACGCGGGCCTCCCAACTACGACCTCATCGCTCAGATGTTGGGACAGGCAGATCACCTTAAGGGGGTTGACCCCGGGTCTGGGCCCCATGACCCCGATTACACAGAACCCTGCCTTCACCCCGGTGCTCCATCCTAGATCTTTCCATAACTGTTCAGGAACAAAGATCTTGAGACTGCAGGAGGTTTATGCCGACAGCACCCCTTTGACCTTTATTCAATGTAAAGAGAAATTTAATCTCTCAGAAACCGAAAGGTTTAAATACATACAACTGAGGCACTGGATCACCAACCCGTCTGTTAAAAAAGCTGCTATCAGACCTTCCATAGGCTTAGAGCTAACTGCCACTGAAGGACAGCGCTCCCACAAAGTAGCAACATGTTATCGTCTCATAGAACTAGCCCCAGAGGAGGAAAAATTGCCTTACATGGGAGCTTGGGAAAGGGAGCTGGGGAGGGAGATTGCTCCTGATGCATGGCAAAGAATCTGGGCCAGAGCACACAAGTCGTCTAGATGCACGACGGTGAGGGAATGCGCAATCAAAATGTTATCAATGGTATTTTACCCCACAGAGGTTGCACGCTATGAATGTAGACTTCCCTGAGACTTGTTGGCATGAATGCGGGGCGAAAGGTGATCTGGGGCACATGTGGTGGCACTGCCCGATTATTCAATCCTTCTGGTTGGAGATTCGCTCCAAAATGAAGGATATTTGTGGATCCCTCCTTCCCATGGACCCAGTAGTGTTTGTGCTGGGCGATCCCCCTGAGGACGGATCACACCCACAATCTGGCCCAGAGAGCAGCTAATCACTCAACTATTAATGGCGGCCCGCCTTACATGCGCGCGATTCTGCAAAGAACCTGAGGGCCCCCACATTGCACAATGGTGGGTCAAGGTCTGGGAACTCCTGGGAATGGAGACACTAACAGCCGCAATAATGAACCGAACAGACAAATTCCGACAAATTTGGGGGCCAATTCTAGACTATGTGGAGGAAAAGGAACACATGCTCTTCCAACCAAGACTGGTCAAATGTCTCCTCCAGCCCTGAAGGGCCTAGAGTGAAGAAGGGACACTGCCGACTTGGTATCAGAGCAGGAGGAGGATACTGGGCACCAAGGGTAATATCCGGACCACGGAGGGCACTGGTTAAAGTGTTTTTTTTTTTGTTGTTTTTTTTTTTTTCTTTTGCTTTCTTCTCTTTTCTTGTTTACTTACAACTGCAATAATACATCCCCAAGAGTAACTGCGATGTCACTAATGGAATTATAATTGTTAAAATGAAATATCAATCCATTGTTAAATTAATTGATCACTGCGACAACTGTTGAGGTTTAAGCGGGCGAATTTTGATGAAACTGCATTCAAATAACGTTGTCACTGTTTATATCAGTAAGATCTCAATGTGCCCTGATGTTTCAATAAAATGATTTTGACAAAAAAAAAAAACAAGAGCAGGACAACCCACTTTTAGCCCTCACCTATGGCGACGGATGTTAGCCTGACCCCCACCCCCCTCCCGCCTGCCCATTCCTCGGGGGGGACACAGGCTCCTGAGCACCAGACATTGTGATGCCTCTCCCTAAACGTCAATGGGCTGAATGCCCCCCCCCCCGAAACGCAAGTCGATTCTACAAAATCTACAAGATGTTGGGGCCGGAGTGGCCTTGCTCCAGGAGACCCACGTCCTCCCGGCAGACTTTGGGCGCCTCCGCTCACGTCTATTTCCTCAACAATTCTTTGCCTCAGGGGGAACCAAGAGGAGGGGCACAGCAATTCTCTTTAGGAAAGACTTAAACCCAGGGGCGTAGGAGACACACAAAATCTGGGGGGGGACAGAGGACACCTTGGCGACTTTACTTTTTTTCATGTATTTATTGTGTTTTAGTCAAAGAACTCGACTTTTCACAACATTAAAATTAAAATAGCAGTACGTATTAAATTACAAATATCATCACTGTATAAAACAAAATAAAAGAAGAAAAGAAAAAATCAGAAAATTAAAGGATGCAGCAGCAAAGAACATGTCTTTATATGTTGCATTTCTGGATTTGTCATCTGACTATGAGCTCATGGTAAGAGAGAGGAAATAACATTTACTTCCAGTGGTCCACAGCTAGGACGCCAGCTCGTTAAGAGGCAGATCACCTGTAAGTGGATTCCTGCCAAATAAAGGAGTTGCAGCTTTTTCTACCAACTGCAAGTTGCTACTTTTTTGTGTGGGGCAAGGAGACATGTGTGTCTCTTGGAATGGAAGGATGGGGGTTTCAAAGAAAGAGGAAATCTTGCTTGTACCTCTGAGTAAGCCCTGTTATGGGAGTAGAGGGACCAGGTGTGTGATGTTGCTGCTTTGACTGTCCTCCAGGGGGTGGGTGGTACAGCAAACAAGGAGGATGAGTAATTAAGCCCATCCTCTTATAAGCACTCCCCAGGTCCGCGGCCAGATGCGTCGGACCAAGGGGATGCCTAGTAGGTGTGGTTTATGTGGACCCATGGGGGTGGCCCGCTATGTGGGCTGGCCCTCTAGTGCTCCTGTGAGGGCCGGGCCAGCCTCTCACGATGAGTCTGGTCCCTCTTATTCCATCTCATGCTGGCTTTAGAGGCTAGCCTTTCTTTGTTATTCTGAATGTAGAGCTAGACTCTGTTCCTTTCTCGTTTAAAATTTGCTGCAAAGTGATCTATTTGATTCTCTCATATGTTACTAGGACGGCAGATCATAGGTCCTCTGCCCTGTTACACTATTCAAAGAGCCCCTCTGGCCTTTCTTTGCCTCTTCTTTGTCTCACTGCTTGCTTGCTTAATGCATACCTCCTTGCTTGAACACTCAACATATTCTCCCTAACACAGCAAAGGCAGCTGCAGGCTGTCTTAACTGCTATTTGTCCTGTGTCTTGAATTGGCCTCTTATTTCCGCTTTACGTTCTGCCGGGGAAAGGCGTTTGCCAGTCACTGCCATACTGGTTCTACCTGGTCATTAGAGGGCAACAGCTAGCCAATATTGGAAGAACATGGGAATATTATGCTAGTGGCTGGCAACTGCCTTCCTAATGCCTATACAAGAGACCCAACTCTTGCCTTTGTTTCTAACAGTAATTCAGTGGATGAAGAAACGGAGAACACACATATTGCTTATAAATGAAGGGGATGATGTCACACTTGGTTAAGACATTTTGATCACGCCAGGAGCTAATTTCCAGCTGCAATTAAGCAATTACCTTTAGACTTCTGGCTTTAAATAATGTTAGTATAACCTGGAAAGCACAGAGGTTGCTCAACAGGCTTCCTGGAGCACGAGGGGTACCCTACTCGTGGGCATGGATGATTGGAGGGCATTCTTGCCCTGGTTTGGAGCCTGGCCCTTACAGCCATGATGGGGGAGGGGCCTATTACTTTTGGTTGTACGTACCCTTTGAGGGCGGGCAGACATTGCCTCCTGCTTTAGCTCACTAACAGCTCTGCTTTGCAACTTTATCACACATACCTGTCAGGTGGCATGTAACTCAATTCTACTAATGTTATCAGCCTCGGAAGTCTGGAATCCTTTGCCACATCAACTAGGGTACAGTCTTGCCACCTGAAACTTACCCATGTCTCAGTTGCCATCTGTCGCCCTGTGGGGAAGACACACACAGAAAGAGCAGGGTACGGTGCCCTTGTGGGTTTTTCACACTTCTTCCTCAGGGTGGGCACAATTCACTCCGCAGAGAAAGTGGCACATTCTGGGCAACATTCTCCCACTTTGACAATGTCACCCAAAGAGCTAAATTGGCCATGTGAAATACCTCTGTCGACTTATTATTGTGCAATCCACACTGATGGGTTTAAGCACCTGTTTAATGTTAGATGGCAATTAAGGGCATTTGCCAACGCACTCAGGAAGCAAAGGACACCTTCTTGCCAGCGACATGCCATGCTCAGTGATCACGAATTGCCATTTATCTGGGGTAATGTTAAATGTATTTATTTATTACATGTGTAGCATCACACAAAACCCCCAAGCATCAAGGCGCAAATTAAACTGCATGAGTGGACCACTTCCATTGGCCCAGGTTTTTACTTTTCCGCCACAAAATGGAAGATTTTAGCGTAAAAGGCAGGTGAAATCACATTGCTTTGTCACTCTGGAAGAGTGTAAATACCTTGCGCAATAAGCGATTGCTGGCGGAATTGGCAATGGCTTCCTCTGGACTGCGCCCGCTTTTACTGGGTTTAATTTCCAAGGAGATCCCAGAGGAATCCCTTTCCTTATTTCCAGCATTAGAATCCATGCTGGCAGTAAGGCCGCATTTGTCTGGTGGAGCGGGAAATACAGGGGGTCATGGTGTGTCCACTCGGCTCCCGAACTCCACCCAGAAAATGCACAAAAATCCAGCCAATTAGAAAAAGCGACAGTAATAGTGTTTTCCACCACTTTCTCTGAACCAATTGACCTGGAAAATGCTATGTTGCATCGGAAAATGAATGCATTCACTCTGCATATTATCCCACCGAAGATTAAGCCAGGTGCTGAACACAGGTGTTACATATTCCTGTGCATAATCTGCATTTGGGGCATTAACTCACTGAGCTACCTTACAAATTATCTCTCTTCTGGGGCTTTACCGTCTTAACCCCTTAACTGCCATGGGTATTTCTCCCAAGGCCTTTTTTCGGTATGTCGCCATTCAATCCCTTGTAATTTTTTTGTTACATAAGATATCTCAGCCAGATTTGGCCCCTTTTTACGCCAAATGTAGGCGGTCGTAACGTTTTGGACTTTGCCAGGGATTGTGGGTAATAAATTCTGGGGCGATTTGCGCAAGTCAGACCTCTGTGGATTCCCACGGGTGTCCTCTTTTCGGAAATGCATGAGGTTCCCTGTTTTCCTTGGTGGCTTCGACACCATAGGTCCAAATCTGTATGTTGTCCACATGTGCAAAATCTGCTCTGCCGAAAGGCTTGGGGTTATCAGTGGGTAAGCCTTTTCCTGTTGCGCCCAGGTAGGTGCACCCACACATGTGAGGTACTGTTTTCGTTGGGACACCTGTGCGAACGCACATTGCCAACAACAGATGTCCTACCTTCCCGCGTTCCCACAGGTGTCCTGACGAAAACAGTACCTCATATGTGTGGGTGCACCTACCTTGGCACAAAGGGAAAAGGCTAACCCACTGATGACCCCAATGTAGCAATCTGCCCCCAGGGAGGGCTACATGAGATGCCCCCCATCGATTTGGGGTGGGGGGGAGAGGGCCACCCCCTTTCCACTAATAACATCCAGGGTGGTTCAGTGGCCCGCCACACCCACCCAAAACAAGTTATAATTTGTTTTATTTTTGTTTTGCCCCTTTCCTAGGGGCAGCAAAACGTACTGCCCCAGGCTTGGGGGCTGGATCTGCCAATATTTGCAGTGGCCTCCCCCCCACCCCAAATGGGTGGGGGGCATCTCATCTACCCCTTCCTAGGGGCAGAAATCTGCCCCAAGGGAGGGCTACATAAGGTGCCCCCATCCACTCAGAGTGGGGGGAGAGGGACACTCCCCCTTTCAAACACAAAACATCCTGGTGATCTAGTGGGTCCCCCCACCCAAAACAAAATATAATATACTTTTTGTTTTGTCCCTTCCCTAGGGGCAGATGGGCACGTGTGTGGCCATCTACCCCCAGGGGGGCAAAATGTACTGCCTCAGGCTTGGGGGGGGTGGCTCTGCCAATATTTGCAGTGCCCCCCCACCACAAATGGATGGGGGCATCTCATGTACCCCTTCCTAGGGGCAGAAATCTACCCTGAGGGAGGGCTACATAAGGTGCCCCCCATCCACTTAGGCTGGGGGATAGGGCCCCCTTTCAAACACAAATAAATCCTGGTGGTCTAGTGGGTCCCACCGGGCCCCCACCCAAAACAAGTTATAATAATTATTTTGTTTTTTTTGTTTTTCCCCTTCTCTAGGGGCAAATGGGCACATGTGTGTGGCCATCTGCCCCCAAGGGGGGGGGAGTCAAAACGTACTGCCCCAATCTTAGTGGGGGTTCTGCCAATATTTACAGTGGCCTCCCCTCCCACCCCAAATGGATGGGGGGCATCTCATGTACCCCTTCCTAGGGGCAGAAATCTGCCCCCAGGGAGGGCTACATAAGGTGCCCCCATCCACTTAGGGTGGGGGTGAGAGGGCCACCGCCTTGCAAAAATCCCTGGTGGCTTGTGGCCCCACCCGCACTCAACCCCACCCAAAACTACGTTAAAAATATTTTTTGTTTTTGTTTTCCCCCTTCCCTGGGGGCAGATGATCATCCATCTGCCCCCAGGGTATTGCCCCCATGCTTTGGGGATTGGGGGGTGAGGGCTGCTTAAATAGTAAGCAGCACCTCCCCCACTTCAAAAACAGATCCCTGCATGACACACCAAACATATTCTGGGGGGGGATAAATGACAGTACATCCCCCCCCACTTGTGGGAGGGATTTGTCCCCCCTGCCTCCCCCATGTCCTATGCCCATGCTTAAACCCTCAGATCTTGGACTCAATCTCATGTCCAGAAGGCTGCTTCGTAGTTGTCAAATGCATCCTGATGGGGGACCTCTTCACGTTTGTCTCGGCCTACGCCCCCAACTCGTGCCAAGCAGACTTCTACGATGCTCTGTGCGCCTCCCTCACAGGGTTCACAGAGGGCCAAACAGTGTTGGGGGGAGACTTCAATGGGGTTCCGGATCCCACCAAAGACAAATCCCATCCCCCTACTACGGGAGATTTAACACTGGCCCTCGGCCTTCTACGTCTGTTTAGAACTCTAGATGTGATAGATGCATGGCGGGTGCTTCACCCGACTGGAAGAGATTTTTCATTTTTCTCCCACGTTCACCGTACGTTATCGAGGATTGACCTCCTCTTAACCTCGCCCCAGACTCTCGCATATGCTAATGAGGTCTCCATCGGCCTGAGAATTCTGTCAGACCATGCACCAATAATCATGGAACTTCGCACCCAAAACCCCGGAGCCAACCCCGCTCGCGGATGGACACTCTACGATCCGATTCTTAACGACATGCTGGTTAGGGACGAATCGTATCCACGATCAAAAACTTCCTGGAGGAAAACCCAGTCATGGACACCTCCCCCGCCAACAACTGGGATGCCATGAAGGCTGTGATCAGGGGGGCCCTGATAGCGCAAGGGGCGGCCTTCCATCGGAACCGCCGACAAACCCGGCTCGCCCTCGAGGAGGAATTGCAGGAAGCAAAGGAGATGCATAAGAGGAAGGGGTGGTCTCCCAAAACGTAGCGGGCAATCCGCACAGCTAGCAAAGAACTTGAAGCCCACTACGCGGAACACACCGCGCAACTAATGGCCAAGACCCGACAACTGTACTTCGCCAAAAACAATAAAGCTAACAAATTTCTCGTAGCCAAACTGGCCAAAGCAAGGCGCTCCAATACTATCGCAGGACTATGCGACCCACAAGGAAGGATGCACTACTCTGAACAGGAGAAACAGCTGGCCACGGACCACATCACCCAAGTAATGACTGCGCGCCCCACGAGACCGGGCTGCACAGCGGGCGTACCTGCGGGAAGCAGCCCTGCCTCAGCTGCCCGCTTCAATGAGAGAGAGCCTAGAGGCCCCAATCACTGCCGAGGAGGTCGATGAAGCTATCAAGTCTCTGAAGGCTCGGGCCCCGGGCCCGGACGGCTTCTCCCCAAGATTTTACAAGATCTTCAAACCCCACTTAATCCCCACCATGGTGTCGCTCTTCAACTCGTTCAAAGAAACGGGCACGGTGACCCCATCCATGCAGGAATCTACGACAATTCTCCTTCCCAAGCCAGGAAAAGACCAGAGAGACCCAGCCTCATACAGACCAATCGCCCTGATGAACATAGATGCCAACCTCTACTCGAAGATCCTGGCCAATCGCCTATCACACATCCTCCGGACCATAATCCACCCTGATGAAACGGCTTCATCCGGAACAGAGCAGTAGGGGATAACATCAGGCATACCGTGAACCTGGTCGAAATAGCCCACCGGAGCTCCCAGGGCCTGGCATTGATGGCCCTGGATGCCACTAAAGCTTTTGACAGAGTCGATTGGACATTTATGGAACTCACCTTGGCGGCCTTTGGCTTTGGCCCAACCATCCGAGCTATGATAATGGCCAACTATAAATCTCCTAAAATCCTCCTGAGGATCAATGGTGCCCTATCCGCTCCAATCTCTGACCTGCGGGACGAGGCAGGGCTTCCCTCTGTCACGCCTTCTCTTTGCACTGACTATGGAACCCTTCGCCCAGAGAATCAGGTAGAACAAGCTCATTAGAGGCCCTCATGTAGGCTCATCGCAGCACAAGATTGCGTTGTACGCTGACGACGTGCTTCTGTCACTCTCAGATCCCATCACTTCGGCAGAACAAGCCCTGGGAGAATTGGCTAATTTTGGGAAGGTCACCGGCTTCGTAGTTAACTTCGCCAAATCGGTGGCCCTGGGCGTCGGCCTCCAGAACGAAGAGGCAGAAGCCCTCTCGAGGCTATGCCCAATCGCCTGGAAGAAACAATCTATTCCCTATTTCGGAGTCCACATCACGGCGGCCCCGTGAGACACTTACCAGGGAAACTTCCCCAGCTTGTTCCGGGAACTGGAGGGGGATCTAATGCACTGGGCCACTCAAGAAATCTCGCTAATGGGCCGGATTACAGCTGCCAAGATGAACCTACTCCCAAGATTCCTCTACGCGTGTTCCTCCCTTGCAGTGGCGATCCCGAACGCAGAACTCCAGGATCTCCAGAGGAAAATGTTGAAGTTTATATGGAAAGGCAAGAAAGCCAGTATTCCCCTTAAAACGCTTACTGGAAGCTCCAGGCTGGGGCAATGGGGGTCCCCAACCCGCGGGCCTACAGGGCAGCAGCACAGTTGGCTCACATTCGGGCCTTGTAGATACTCTGACTGCCCTAGATGGGTAGAACTGGAGCAAGCGCAGCTTCCGCTCCCCCTCAGATTCCTCCCACACGTTCAGCCCGCCCGGAGAGAGCATTGGCCCAACCTCCTACTGACCACCAAGCACACCCTAATCTCCTCGGACTGGGCTCTGAAACAAAAGGGAATCCCCAGAGGCCAAAGCCCCCTCTCCCCGATCTTCCTCAACCCGAATTTTACACCAGGGATTCATCCACGCAACTTCCGGAACTGGATAGAAGGCGGCCTCGAAACCCTGGAGCAACTATATGTGGGGAACACCCCCCGCACCTTTGAACAATGCAAGGCCGAGTTCCGGCTCCAGGAAGAGGACAGGTTTACCTATTGCCAGTTCCGCCACTGATGCTCACAACCTCAGACCTCACCTCAACCTCAACCTCACAACCTCAGACCCTCCAGGCTGCCACGCAGCCGCTCACCATCCTAGAACTAACTCTTAAGGATCTCCCAGCCCGCGGCAGGAACTCCTCACTGTAAAGACGCTTCCTAAGAGACTTCTTAATCTCTAAAACCTGGTGCATGGCCCAATGGGAGGCCGATCTGGGCCACCCGATTGACGACCAGACAAAGAATGTGTATATAAGCTCATGCTGCGCTGGTACTTCGACCCCCCCTAAACTACACCACATGAATCCGCGGCTGAGTGCCACCTGCTGGACGGGATGCTCTCAGCTGGGCTTCTTTTTTCACATGTGGTGGTCGTGCCCAAAGATCCGACAATTCTGGGAACGATGCTTGGAGAGGATTTAGCAAATTACAGGGTGGTCTCAACCCCCTGGATCCTATCCCCGCTCAGGGAACGGAGCGAAACTGATAACGCAATGCCTCCTGGCAGGTAAAACTGTCCTGGCCCGCTTCTGGAAGACCCCGGACGGCCTCTGCATAGCCCACTGGTGGGGCAAACTATGGGACAGCCTAATCGCGGAAAAAGTGACCGCGGCAAGAGTGGGGGTGCTACACCGTTTCCAGAATGTCTGGGCCCCGGTGTTGGACTATGATCTGTGCTTCCCCGCTTTGACATTTAAACCGCTTAACACACAATGGACCCTGAAAGATGGGGAACCTACCTGAGCGGCAGGGCCTCAACCGTCCCAGAGGAACAGGGGGACTGGGGAACAGTTGCTGGAGGTCGGGGGGGGGCGGGGCTCCGGGATAGGGAGTGGGGAGGTGGGGTATGGGTCACAGGTGAAACGTTATGGCCCCCACCCCCCATAGACGATGATCAAACGTTAATTTCAGGTTTGTCTTGCAGGCCCACAGAGAGCGTTTTCAGACACAGACTGTCGAATGGTCTTTTGTACACATTGTCTTGGGCTCCATTTGGTGGTGCCCCATTAGGGAGATCACGTGTTACGTGATTAGTGTCTGTGGTGTTCCATGTACATCATGCCCTGGTGCCTGGGCAGTTCCACGGGCTTAGGTTTCTCCCTTCAGGTCGGGCACTCATACTTTTCGAAAAAGGGGAGCCAGAGTTCCTCAATATTGGATTTAGATTCGTCAAGGACGTGTGTTAGAAACTCCATGTCATATATCGCCCGAACCTTAGTGACCCATTCCTTCTCTTTGGGCATGTGTGGGTTCTTGCATTTTTGGGCCAAGCAGCACCTGGCCGCCACCAGCATGACCTGCAGCATGTGGCCCTGGGTGTCCTCCTGATCATCTCCAAACTCAATCCCAAAGAGGAGCAACCAGGGGCACAGTGGTCTACAGACTCCGTCCACCCCCTTGATCCAGGACAGGACCTTCCCCCAATATGTCTGTACCCTTGGACATGTCCACCACATGTGTATGTAGACGCCTTTTTGTTTTGAGGCATTTCCAGCAGTGGGGGTCGTAGCCCGGGCTCATTCTGGAAATCCTCTGTGGAGGGTAATGCCACCTGTGTAGAACTTTTAGTGCTTGATGTCTATACTGAGGGGAGGTCGTTGAGCGGTGGGCTCGGATGCACATCTTCGTCCACCTTTTGTCATCTATCACCTCTCCCAGATCTTTCTCTATCGAGAACAAGAGGAGTTTGTATAAACGGGATATGACCCCCCCTGGAACCCTGGGTAGAGCTGATCATTTTATCAAAGTCTGTTAGGTCCCTCCTGAGGGTGTCGCCCCCATGAGGGCTCAAAGAGCACTCCCTTGAGTTGGAGGTAACGGAATGGTGACAGTTTGCCCAACCCCAGGGCCTCCAAGGTCTAGAAGGGGAATAAAGGACCCCCCCACCCACAGGTGACACGCCCTGACGAGGCCTGCCTCATACCACCGCTGGAAGGCGGCTGATTCCGCCACTTTGTCTAGGAACGGCGGGGCCCAAATGCCCAACGGGGATGGCCAGGTTGTGAGCCATCTATAGTAACTTACTACCTTCCAGACTGACCACAGGACTCCCAGAACCGGGTGGTCCAGGACCCGTGCCCTTGAAACCCATAGCCATTCGTCGACAGTGACCGGGGCGAGCAACTTATGGTCCAGGGCCACCCACTGCTTTTCTGTCCCAGTATTAAAGTGTTCGACAAGGATCCTCAACTGGGCTGCCCTGTAGTATGTGTCGAGGTCCGGAAACCCCACCCCTCCATCTTCCTTGGGTCTTGTTAATATATCATAGGAGATCCTATGTTTCTTTCCCGCCCAGAGAAACCGGAGCAAGGTGCGCTTTATTGAATTTAAAAATGTCTTGGGCACCTGGGTGGGGAGCATCTGGAAGAGGAACAGGAACTTGGGGAGTACTACCATTTTGATCAGATTGAGTCGGGCCATCCAAGAAAACCCAGAGGCCGCCCACCTCTCTGTCTCGCTTAACATCTGTCCATAGTGGGGTAAAGTTACTAGAGAAGAGGTCAGTCGGGTTGGCTGTGATCTGGACTCCCAGGTGTCAGAACCCGTCTCTCTGCAACTGGAAGAGGTCCTCCACATATTTTGTCTCGGTTTCCGACAGGTGACCCCCTATAAAAGCCACTGACTTGCCGATGTTAACCTTGTACCCTGAGAGATCCCTGTAGCGCGCCAAACCCCGTAACACGTGAGGGATCGTTTGTGATGGTTTGTGTAACGCTCACCTGACTCCCACGGAGACGCTGACCAGGTGTGGGCTGCTGCGGCCTCTTTTAAGGTGATGCGCAGAACTCGGAAGACCGACTGGACAGGACCCCCAGATCTCGCTTGTCTGACTCGCAGGAGAATCCTTCTGCAGATGGAGAAAGGGGATTAACTACCTGCAGAGTAGCGCGTCGGCCTCCCACTTCCCTCTTTCACTCTCCTCAGACCACCTCCGAAATTCCCTGTTAACTCTCACCTTAAGGTTTGAAAGGACGAGCTCTCCATCCTGCTTCTGGTGCAGGGGTTCGATTATATCCAGTTACTTCACTGGTGTTCGGATTGGTGAGGATCCAAGCCTACTTGACTTTCCTGGCAAGGTGCTGTAAGTATACTGTTGTAAAAGTTCAAGAGTTGGCCTCCTTTTCTATTTGCCTTTATATTCAGTAGTCCGTCTTTTATCCCTTTTATCACAGGTGCTGAGTGAAGATTTCGCGTAGAGAAAACAATTTGCTGAAGGTAAACTCAGGAGAGTTTATGATGGGTGGTTCCTTTAATGTCCTTATATTCACCCACTAATGCGTGTGTCTTTTTTCCCCATAGGGGCCGGGGTACGGTACTGCCGAAGAAGCGGCGCCGACCCGAGATGAGGAAAGATTCTCCCAACAATAATCGGGTAAGTTTTATGGCGAAAATCTGGCTTTCCTCAATATGTTCCTTTTGCTCACCTTTTGTTCTTCTCTTCCCCCTTAGGCGCAGGTATGCGGGGGATCGTGCAGATGGTCGCTAAGGAGCACGGAGATGCCTCGTGAACAGGTGAGTGGAACGCGGCGCTGCAGCGAGCAACGCGATTCGTCTTTAAAATAAATGTCTTCCCTTAGGATCGCCGGCGTGATGACTCCGGACTCCGGGTAGAAGCAGGTAATGTTCTTCTGTTCACCTTTTCCCTTCTCTTCTTTCCTTTCTGGTGTTCCAGGATGGAGGCGGGCGTGGCTGGAGTAAGGATGCAGGAGCAGACACGGTGAGCGTCCAGCTGCTAGGTGCAGAACAACGCGAAGGGTGAGCTGCTGTCTGGGCGTGGCTTAAATAGCCCCCAAAGTAGTTCCAGGTACGTATTCTTCCCCGGCCACGCCCGAGTGGCAAAATAGTCCCACAGGTAAAATAGTCCCTTTCAGGCCTCAAAGAGGTCTGGATCTGGCAGCACGGTCTGCATCAGGTAAGTTCACATAAACACTCTCTTTATGAGCCTGGCGCCTATGGCGCCAGGACTGAGGTCCAAAATGAGCCTGGCGCCAAAAGCTCCAGGACAGTGTCCAAAAGGCCCCTACTAGGGGTTGCTGGCCTTTTCCCCGAGAACATGTCTGCTTCCGGGGACGCTGGTCCTGGGCTGGTTCTCCGGGAGTAGGCATCATGACAGCTTGGTGACGTAAAGGAGAGCGTCATCGGCGAATAAACTAATCTTGCAGTGGGAGTACCTATCCGAACTCCGCTGATAGCTTCATCGTTGCGCACAGAAATCGCCCAGGGTTCCATGACCAAGGCGTATATCAGGGGGGATAGTGGACAACCCTGTCTTGTCCCTTTCCCTAGGGGGAAGGCCTTCCATTCCATCCCATTAGCTACTACCCCAGCCATGGGGGCAGAGTATAGTGCCGCCATCCATCCCAACCATCTCTGGCCCATCCCTACCGCCAATAGGACCTCCCCATGAATGCCCAGCTGACCCTGTCGAAAGCCTTCTCTGCGTCCAGGGCCAGCAGTAGGGCCCCTTTGTCTCGGGTCACCCTTGAGTTTAGCACGTGGAGGGTTTTACGCATGCTGTCTGAGGCTTGCCTGTTAAGTATGAAGCCTGCCTGATCCGGGTGGAACAGATGGGGTAGACATTTCTCTAGGCGGGTTGCCAGGATTCTCGCAAAGATCTTGGCATCGAGGTTCAGGAGGGAAATGGGTCTGTATGAGCCACACTCTGTCAGATCTCTACCCGGCTTGGGGATTACCGTGATGAGGGCCTGCAGGAAGGTGGGCGGGATTGTGTCTTTGTTTTGGATTTGATTGAACAGTTTGGCTAGGGGTTCCATCAGCGTGGGCTGGAATTGTTTATAAAAGTCAGCCGTATACCCATCTCCCCCCGGGGCCTTTCCCACTTTTAGTCTCTTGATGGCTGCCTCTACCTCCTCCACTGCTATATCTCCCTCCATTTCCTGCAGTTCATCCTCAGTCAAGCGGGGCAGCGGGTGTTCCCCCAAGTATGCCCGGATCTCCTCCACCGATTTCCCCCCCCCCACCACCCTCCTGTTTTGTATATAGATCCCTGTAGAACTCCTCGAAGGAATTAACTATCTCTAACTTTTTGTTACGCATGTTGCTACCTCTCCCGTCCCTGATGGGCCCGATCCTCCTCTCCAGTCTGCATCCCCTGGCTCTACGCGCCATTAGTGTCCCCACCCTGTCTACCCTTTCATAGTACCTCTGCCTTGTGTATCTCAATTTCTTGACCACCTTCCCTATGAGGACTGTGTGTAAGGCCTGTCGCTTCTCCCGCATTTCTGTTAAAATAGACTCCCTTTCTACCCCCTCCTGGGTGTGCCGAACCCGCAGGGCCTTCAGTTCTGTTTGTATCTTAGTCTCAATGAGCCCTCTTTCCCATTTGCGCCTGGCGCCTTCGGCTATGAGAAGACCACGGAAAGTGGCCTTAGCTGCCTCCCACACTTTCACAATATCTGTCTCTCCGTTGTCATTTGTTTGGAAGTACGCCACCATTTCACCTCTTAGGAAGTCTCTAAAGACCGGGTCCCTCAGGAGTGTGTCGTTGCATCGCCAACGGGATGATCTGGGGGACAGGGGCAGCAACCCAATTGCCACGAGCAGCTCGTGGTCAGACCAAGTTATTGCTCATAAAAAACCCTTGGCTTGGAAGGTTTGGTCTAAACTGGCGACATCCGATAGTGGTAAAAAACTGAATGTCGTAAACGTAAGTAGTCCAATAGGTCCTTAGAGTCGCGTCTCACCAAGTCGGGGGTTTAGCCAAGTACAAGGCCCCTTGCTAAATAGTATGAAGTATAGGTGACCTGGAAGGAGACTGCGCCTGATTCTTGCACACAAGACTTATTTTTTTAATTTTTTAAATTTTTAATTTTTATTTTTCAGAAAATTGCTCTTAACGTTGATGAAAATTGCCCTTAACGTTGATGACACGTGTTTCGGTCCTCCAAGGACCTTTTTCAAATCAGGGCTATTGATTAGTCTTAATCATAATAAAGTCATAAAAATAACAAAAGATAAACACATAAACAATCACAAAGGAAAATATGTGCATGTATCCAAAAAATAAAGTAACGATTTGAGTATTGAAGTTAGATCAGCATAGAAAAATAAACATTTTTAGGTGAGATGCATACACACAAAAGTACATAGATGTAAAAATAATAAAAAATAAAAATTAAAAATAAAAAGCCAGACAATAAATGGATGGGGAAAAAGGGTAGGAGAGAAGGGGTGAGATTCAAAGAAAGATAAGTACAAAATCTCCATTAGTTATTGTACACAATAAATTAGTAAATCAAGCAATTAGTAATGGTCATTATATGTCTCAGAAAAACAAGTGGAAACATGTTACCTTATGGTCATGTAAGAGGCCCCTGTCACATAATGTGAAAGATGAGCTTCCATATGTCATTGGGATAAATCCCTGAAAAAGCAAAAATAAAAAAGAACATTTTTTATATATATAATGAATAAACTCTTATCTTACCCTAAAGCTCAAAAAATGAAGAATGCACTGGGTATTGGGTTACCAAATAGCGTGTGTTCTTGAATATTGAGGATTATTGGTTGAAAACAAATTTACACGTGAAAAAATTAGCTTCACACTCCTAATAACTGATGGTACGCTTTCGCGTGTGAAAATATACGTGGATAGACGTATTACACGTATGAGTACCTGCAAAGTAGTCCCGCGTGAGAAAATATGATGCAATGACAAGATCCTAGTGCCTTAAATATTAACCGCGTGTGAATGTCAACCCGTAAAATCGTAATGCTGGCTTGCCACGTATACTGAACTCTAAGCGCACAAACGCGTGCGCGATAATCCATGTTGAAGCGTGAAAATACATCTTATACAGTTATAATACGCACATTCGCGTGCGCGTGAAAAAAATTGCTCTTATCTCATCTGACCGCGTGAAATTGGGATCGCGTGAAATCTTAGTTATGGATAGAGACGTATTCTATAATGTATGCGCACGATCGCGTGCGCCTATTACATGATAAAGCGTTAGAGTAGTTTTATACAGGGTGAGTATGCACATTCGCGTGCGCGTGAAATTCCAGAATCTTAGCGTGAAAACGTGGTAGTCGATTCACACGCGTAATCGTATGCGAAAATCGCATGAGAATGTGGATGCGTGAAAATTAAGACGCTCTCTTACCTGCTTTCAGATTAAGCGCGTACAATCGCAAAGTTGCTACAAGTCTCAAGGGGGCGCCATTATGCGTCCTCCCTGTTGTTTTATATGTTGCTAAGGGAACAATTCTCATAGAATGTCCTTCCTTCATGTTTAGTCGTGTGTTCACTGGTGGCCATATTGTAATGGAGTGAAAATGCCATAAAGGTATATGTTAAGTGGCAACTTATGAAGTAATATGTATTCAGATAAAGTCTGCACATCATGAACTTTTGATATTATTATCAAAAAAGGCAGAATTACAGAGAAAAAACATATGTGTGAGTGTATGAATGGAATAACGTCTTAATAAGAAAGGCAATAATATGGAATAGTGTACATGAACTGGTAAGAATGTTACTCTTCATTATAGTTACCACACAGTTGTAACTATAAAAAGGACACCATTTCATTATCAGAATTAAGTCCAAGTACTGTTGAATTGAATTTGCAAATCATTTTCGCCTCAGTTTGTCTGAGTCTCTTTTCTCTGTCACCCCCACGTCTTCCAAGGGTAACTTTTTGAAGGCCAATGAACTTAATGTCAGCTTTGTTATCCAATTGATGTTTCTCTTGCCAATGACAGGCAAGAGGCAGTCTAGGGTCCTGGCTTCCAATTTTGGCAAGATGTTCACGTACTCTAGTCCTGAGTTCCCTGATGGTGCTTCCAATGTATATTAATTTACACACACATACAATCGCATAAACCACATATTTTGTCCTACAGTTTATAGATTGCTTGATTTTTATAGTCTTATTATTGCTGCCCTTGAAACAATCAGTTTTTTCATGTGCATATTTGCAAATGGTGCAAGTTCCACATTTCCTGAAGCCATGGGTAGATTGTAGCCAATTCAATGTTCCCTCTGGTAGGTCTGGTAAGTCTGAAGGGCTTAGTTTGTTTTTTAGTGTCTGTGCTCTCTTAAAGATGATTCTTGGTTTGTTGTCAATAAAATTAGAAATATGGTCATCCAATTTCAAGAGATTCCAGTGTTTGGCCAATATTTTTCTTACATGTTTGTGGTCGTTACCAAATTTAGTGATGAATCCTATGGTGGATGACTCCGCAAATCTGTTCTTACTAGCTAGAGTCTGTTCCTGAGTTAGTTGTAGACTTTTATCCAATGCCTTAGCGACACAATTGTTTGAATATCCTCTTGCCAGAAATCTTGATTGTAGAAGCCTACATTCTTTCTCAAAGTATTCTTTGGTCTGACAGTTTCTTCTTGCTCTTATAAATTCACCTGCTGGTATGTTGAGAATCGTTGTTCGATGATGGCAACTAGTAGCATGTAAGGTGGCATTGACCTCCGTAGGTTTACGAAATGTGCGCGTTTTTATCTGGTTCTGTTCAATATATATTGTGAGGTCCAAAAAATCAATACTATTAGCATCGCAGGCACCCGTGAATTGTATACCCATTTCATTAACATTGATTCTGTTTAAAAATGCCGTGAATTCTACTTCTGTGCCTTTCCATAGTATCAACACATCATCAATATATCTTAACCAATACATTGAATTGGCTACAATCTACCCATGGCTTCAGGAAATGTGGAACTTGCACCATTTGCAAATATGCACATGAAAAAACTGATTGTTTCAAGGGCAGCAATAATAAGACTATAAAAATCAAGCAATCTATAAACTGTAGGACAAAATATGTGGTTTATGCGATTGTATGTGTGTGTAAATTAATATACATTGGAAGCACCATCAGGGAACTCAGGACTAGAGTACGTGAACATCTTGCCAAAATTGGAAGCCAGGACCCTAGACTGCCTCTTGCCTGTCATTGGCAAGAGAAACATCAATTGGATAACAAAGCTGACATTAAGTTCATTGGCCTTCAAAAAGTTACCCTTGGAAGACGTGGGGGTGACAGAGAAAAGAGACTCAGACAAACTGAGGCGAAAATGATTTGCAAATTCAATTCAACAGTACTTGGACTTAATTCTGATAATGAAATGGTGTCCTTTTTATAGTTACAACTGTGTGGTAACTATAATGAAGAGTAACATTCTTACCAGTTCATGTACACTATTCCATATTATTGCCTTTCTTATTAAGACGTTATTCCATTCATACACTCACACATATGTTTTTTCTCTGTAATTCTGCCTTTTTTGATAATAATATCAAAAGTTCATGACGTGCAGACTTTATCTGAATACATATTACTTCATAAGTTGCCACTTAACATATACCTTTATGGCATTTTCACTCCATTACAATATGGCCACCAGTGAACACACGACTAAACATGAAGGAAGGACATTCTATGAGAATTGTTCCCTTAGCAACATATAAAACAACAGGGAGGACGCATAATGGCGCCCCCTTGAGACTTGTAGCAACTTTGCGATTGTACGCGCTTAATCTGAACAGCAGGTAAGAGAGCGTCTTAATTTTCACGCATCCACATTCTCATGCGATTTTCGCATACGCGTGTGAATCGACTACCACGTTTTCACGCTAAGATTCTGGAATTTCACGCGCACGCGAATGTGCATACTCACCCTGTATAAAACTACTCTAACGCTTTATCATGTAATAGGCGCACGCGATCGTGCGCATACATTATAGAATACGTCTCTATCCATAACTAAGATTTCACGCGATCCCAATTTCACGCGGTCAGATGAGATAAGAGCGATTTTTTTCACGCGCACGCGAATGTGCGTATTATAACTGTGTAAGATGTATTTTCACGCTTCAACATGGATTATCGCGCACGCGTTTGTGCGCTTAGAGTTCAGTATACGTGGCAAGCCAGCATTACGATTTTACGGGTTGACATTCACACGCGGTTAATATTTAAGGCACTAGGATCTTGTCATTGCATCATATTTTCTCACGCGGGACTACTTTGCAGGTACTCATACGTGTAATACGTCTATCCACGTATATTTTCACACGCGAAAGCGTACCATCAGTTATTAGGAGTGTGAAGCTAATTTTTTCACGTGTAAATTTGTTTTCAACCAATAATCCTCAATATTCAAGAACACACGCTATTTGGTAACCCAATACCCAGTGCATTCTTCATTTTTTGAGCTTTATATTAGGGTAAGATAAGAGTTTATTCATTATATATATAAAAAATGTTCTTTTTTATTTTTGCTTTTTCAGGGATTTATCCCAATGACATATGGAAGCTCATCTTTCACATTATGTGACAGGGGCCTCTTACATGACCATAAGGTAACATGTTTCCACTTGTTTTTCTGAGACATATAATGACCATTACTAATTGCTTGATTTACTAATTTATTGTGTACAATAACTAATGGAGATTTTGTACTTATCTTTCTTTGAATCTCACCCCTTCTCTCCTACCCTTTTTCCCCATCCATTTATTGTCTGGCTTTTTATTTTTAATTTTTATTTTTTATTATTTTTACATCTATGTACTTTTGTGTGTATGCATCTCACCTAAAAATGTTTATTTTTCTATGCTGATCTAACTTCAATACTCAAATCGTTACTTTATTTTTTGGATACATGCACATATTTTCCTTTGTGATTGTTTATGTGTTTATCTTTTGTTTTTTTTATGACTTTATTATGATTAAGACTAATCAATAGCCCTGATTTGAAAAAGGTCCTTGGAGGACCGAAACACGTGTCATCAACGTTAAGGGCAATTTTCATCAACGTTAAGGGCAATTTTCTGAAAAATAAAAATTAAAAATTTAAAAAATTAAAAAAATAAGTCTTGTGTGCAAGAATCAGGCGCAGTCTCCTTCCAGGTCACCTATACTTCAGACCAAGTTATTGCTTCAACCTTTGGGATTGTAGCCACCCCACCCCCTTCCTTTGAGGTTAAGAGCAAGTCAATTCTCGTGTAGGTATAATGCGGGGGGAGAATGTGCCACGTCCTCCCAGTAGTGGTCTTTTAGGAGGGTCTGCAATGCTGTTATCTTTGGTGATACCCTTTGGTTCAGCCCCTCTTGCCGTCTACCAATCTAGTTTGGGGTCCATTATGAGGTTGAAATCACCACCTAATATCTTGGCTCCCTCTGCCCATTCGTCCATTACCCCCAGGATTTGGGTCAGGAACCGTATCTGGCCTGAGTTGGGTGCATATAGGGTGGCCAGGGTGATGCGTTCACCTTCACAGGTGCCCTTGATCGCCAAGAACCTCCCCCCGAAGCCTCTCTTGGTTTCGATGTTTGAGAGATGGAATTTATTACTCAGAAGGATACCCACCCCTTCCTTCTTTGAGCTTCTATGGGAGGCCCAGAAGTTGGACCCGATTTCCTTTCCTCTGATGGGTGATTCTTTGCCCTGTTTATAGTGGGTTTCTTGAAGGAAGAGCACCATTAGTTGTTGGTTACGGAACATGTTACTAGTCTGTGATCTTTTGTTTTGGGAGTTCAGGCCCTTGACATTTAGTGTGCCTATCCTTACTTCAACCATTGTCACCTTCGGAGTCTTTCTCTTTCTGCTCCTTGGTGTTGTGCTGGTGTGAGGCCCGCTGGAAAATAAATAACTCTGGTTCGATCTGGCTGCCCCCCCCATTAACCCTTCTTAATGTCTCCATTTTATCATTTACATTGGTCATTCCCCCCACCCTCCCTGTCCCACTCCCTTCCCCTCCCCTGTTCCCTCCCCTTCTCTCCTCCCCTTCTCCCCCAGTTTAAGGCGTTCGTCCATGTCACCCGACTCGCGTTGGGGTCAATCAACGAACCACCAAGGACTCTACCCCAGCCCCGGGTAGTGCGAATGTTCGGGATACCCATTTCCTACTTTCAGTGTGGGATGATCCCATATTAACCTCGGCAAAGGTGTCCAAGGCGGGATCTCACAACCAGGACCCCCTGTCTCAACATGTGTTCTCAGACTCGGACCTCGTGTGCGGGTCCGCTAAACAATTCAGTCACCATTTCAAAAAACAACCAGCCCTGAAACCTTGCGGGCCAAAAATTGGCGCCAACGTGGCGCACGGCCGTAGTGCCTCCGGGCTCCAGCTCCTCCACTCCACATGCATCTCCACCTAGTGTCCTCGATCACCAGAGAATTCTCATCCTCGTGCGGAGAGTTAGCACGATTGTCACTTTGGGTGATCCTCAGAAGTTGATGATGGGTGTCTGATTTTTTGGAACTTGCGAGCTCCCTTTACCTTGGCTTTTCCACTAAGCTTTCCCAGTCTGTCGGGCCCCGTGGGGGGTCCCGGGCTCCTTCTCTTTGCCGGCCGGAAAAGCCGGCGTCGTCACCCACCAAGTCGTCTGTGACCCGTTGAATGTCCTCTTCCGTCACCATGTGGTGTCTCTCTCCCGATGTCATGATCTCTGCTTCCAAAAGATCAGGACTTGGACGACTCTCTTGGAAGCAGACCCATAACCCCGGTTCCGAGTGCCAGCCAGTCCCAATTGGGACCTTTTGGACCCTGTCCTGGCGCCGGTGGCACCAGGCTCATAAAGATGCCCAGTCCCAGCGCTGGAAGCGCCGGGCTCATAATGCTTGGGTGGACTTACCTGCAGCAGACCATGCTGCTTACTTACCTGCCAGTTGAACCCCTGATCCTCTTCTGTTTGGGACTACTTTTCCTGTTGGGTGGGGCAGGAGCCACTGCCTAGGTTCAGAACACTGGAACTCTTCTGGAAAGCAGGAACTCTTTTCTTACCTAGGCGTGGCTGTGGAAGGAGACACCTAAGCACTACAGGAGGCTATTTAAACCACACCCGATGGGTGAATCTTGCTTTGCGTTATTCTGCATTCTAAGCAGCAGAACGCTCATCGTGTCTTCTGCTTCTGATCCTGGGCCTAAGGGAACAAAGGCTTACCATCCTGGAATCCAGTCTTCAGCAGCACCTGTAAAGACAAAGAAAGAACAGGTTAGCACTACGGTCTTCAGTGGCAGCGCATCTCTTACCTGGTCCATCGGCTGTCACCAACGCCTCGCGCTGCATTTCGGCATCTGAAAGACAAAGGCTTACCTACTCTTCGCATGCTCCGGAGGTCTTCGCACTGCATTCCGGCATCTGAAAGACAAAAGCTTACCAGCTCTTCGCACGCTCCGGAGGCCTTCGGCGCTGCATCCCGCATCTGAAAGACAAAAGAAGGTGCGTTTAAAGACATTGGGCAACTTTATTACTCACGTGCCATTACTCCTTCCCACGCCGAATCCAGTGGGTATTCCAGCACCCTTCAGCTTCTCTAAAGCTCCGAACTTGTACCTGCAAGATAAAAGGGACAGTTAGTGCGCATCGTGAAGCAGGCTACAAGCGCTTACTTACGTGCTTCCAGGCGCTTCTATTCCTCACGCGGGTTCGATCCTCAACTCTCATCAGCCCGCCATCCACCATCGCCGGAACCCTGCAAAACAAGAGATATCATTACAAAAGACTTTTAAGACATTTGAAGTGCCCAGAACTTACCGTTCGTGCAGTTAACGACGGACAGCAGTCCTCGGAGGTCAAGAGGCCTGCACCCTTATCCAGTGAAGAAACTGGTTACGGCACCCTGCCCCGAGGCAGATGGAGAGCTCGGCGTTCACTTACCTAAGACATCTTACTCTTCGAGTCAGACATACAGTGCACAGAGGTCCAGCCCAAAGAGCCAACCGTGTGTTACACATCACCTTTAAAGATACGGCATTCACCCAGTCAAGACTGGTGCCTCTGCGGGAATCAGGTGAGCGTTACACCCGACCATTCAAATGCTTGGTAAAAGGGGTGACCCCAGCGGTATCAGACCCCTTTTCCCTGTAGTCATTTGGTAAGGTTACCACATTTCTTCCTCATTTGCAGGGTGAGGGCTGAGATATCTTGGTAGATTGCTACCTTGGAGTCTCCGTATTGTATGTTACCAAGTTTCCTCGCTTTCTCCATGATCTTGGCTTTGTCCTTGTAGTAATGTAGCCGGGCCAGCACCGAGCGTGGGCCTTGGCCGTCCCCCCCCCAGCGCGATGCACCCTGTTGAACTTGATCTCGTTGTCGGCCTCTGCCCCATGACAATCCTTATGATGTCATGTACCTTGCCCTCTCGGCCTTGTGGGTTTTCCCCTTCAGATTTTACTAGGCCAAAAATGCGTAGGTTGTTTCTCCTCTCCCTGTTTTCCATATCATCCACCTTGAACTGGAGTTCCTCTTCCCGGCGTTGCATTTCCTGGAATCTGGCTACCATTTGAGTCTCCAGGAGCCCCGTGGAGAGCTGGTTGTTTTCTACTCCCTTCACACGATCCTCTAGGGTGGTGACTTTGGTTGTGAGGTCCGCCAATTTGGCACCCATGTCGGTTCTCATTCCGTGGATCTCTTCCAGGATCATCTGGATATTGTTCTGGATGGCGCCCAGGTCAAGGGTTGGAGCGGAGGGGCCCCCCCTGTCGCCATGCTGCCCTCGCTGGCGATGAACTGGTATTTAGAAAGGGCCTCTTTCCAGCTCATGGGGTGCCAGTTTTGGACGGCTGCTCTTGATGGTCCCTGTCTGGTTTGTGGCCGAACTGGGGCTCCCCGGGGTGAGGTTGTAAGTGTTGGCTCAGAGGGAGAGTCAGGTCCGCTTGGGGCGGGTGGGTACATCTATGGAGGTAGCTCCCAGGCGTCTCCGCGAGGCCGTGCGGGGACAGTGGTGGCAGTGACGGTGTAGATAGGCCCCTCCTGGGTGTGGGGAAAGCGCTGGGCGGCTGCCTGTAGGTCGGGCGTGGAGGATGTCTTTTGTGGTGTTCCCCGGGATACTGTCCTTCCTGGGGGTCTAGCTCATGAGGGGGTGACCCTGAGGTCCCGGCCCAAAGGGCCCCTCACCTGGGATATGGAGCCTCCTGTATCCCCCAGTCTGTAGGATCAAGGGCGCACTCACGCGATGGCCCGGGCCTGGGGGACACCGATGGAGAGGGAAGTGAGGCTTCCGCAGGGGTCTCTGCCGGGGTGTCTTCACAACGTTGAGGGCCCGGCTTGTGACCACCTTATTTATTTCATTTGTTGGTAGCGCCCAGACCCGGAGGTATCGCAGCGCTAGAGGGGTTACAATACTAGTAGCAGAGTTCGTTTTTTGTTATAGGCAGTACAATGTTGGTGATGCTATTAACAGGTAGCATACAGTTTTGTAGTTAACGGGTAGACATTTCTGGTGCGTCGTCCAGTACATTCAGGAGTATTTATTAAACAATGCAGTTTTTACTTTTTTGCGAAAGATTAGGTAGGAGGGTTCATCTTGGATGCACGATGCTACGGAGTCCACAGGGTGGGGACAATGATGGTGAAGCTAGATCCACCAGCTCTCTTTTTGTTGAATCGGGGTATAATTAGTGACGATGAGCGCATGCTGTGTAGTTTGGGCTTTCTTGTGATGTGATGGGTGAGGTACGGAGGCAGTATTATGAAAACAGCGATGAGTGATGGACAGGATTTATTTTTTGTAAATTGAAGTTTAGTGATTTTAAAAACAGTCGAGCATTGGGTAAACAGAACAACATGAGGGTAAACCCTCCAAGAGCACTTCAGTTATCATGACTTGTTCCCCTGTTAACTCACCACCATACTCCACTCCCCAATATATCCGTTAAGCTCTCCCTTCGGCAGCTTGATAACAAAACTGTCCCCTTATATTTCAGTCTAAATCCAAGTGGGCTCTGAACACTCAGTACACGTCTTATAGAGTTCCATGGTGCACCCCACATGCTCAATGTCCGTTTGTGCCGTGCCGGTTCTCTCTTTATGAGCCATCTGCCCTGTCTTCCCCTCATCCAAATGTGTTGCGAAACTGTAACCATTCAGTTTCCACAGAAACTCCGCCCATGGATCGCTGCAATTATTTTTTCCATTAAATATATATCTTTCGCCGTGTTTGACCACTCTTTCACTGTGGGGAGGGTCTTCCTCTTCCAGTACCTGGCAAGGCACGCGTGCACCACCAGGAGGAGAAAGTGCACCAATGGCGAGTGTACACACCATTGATCCTCCCGTCTCTCTAACCCAAACACCAACATGGGGTCCAGCCTGTACACTCCTCCTCCTGCATCCTTTTTTTTTAAAAACATTTTTTATTTTGAAAACAAATAAACAATACAAACCAAACTTGCAGCATTATTTAAAACAGACTCGTGAACATAAATTAACGCATGTTACTGCTCCCCAAATCCCCCCTCCCTCAATAGCTTGTTTGCGTTTCTCGTTCTGTATCCGCTGCGTGTGGCTGGGTATCGCTTCCTTCCGAAGCTGCAGAATCCACTACTGTGCCAAACAGTCCTGTTATTAACATTCTCCAAGCCATCAGGTTACCCACTTCTTCCCCGCACTTGCTACATGCCTCCTGCCACACCACCGTTTCAGCCTCCGCCCATTTTTGCAAGTCCCGCCACCATACCTCAACCCGTGGCTTGTGGCTCTGCTTCCAGCCCATGGCAATCCTTCTTTTAGCAAGCACATATGACAGGTCCCTCAGTTTCCCAAGATGTTTAGTATTCCGTGGTCTGGGAAACCCTCCCAACAGGCAGGCCCACGCCGTATCTATGTTGAGCGTGACCCCTTTATCCGCTAGTTTCCGTGCCACTTCCCCCCAAAAGGCTTCAATCACTGGGCAAGACCAGAACATGTGTGTCATATCGGCATCTTCTTCATCGCATTTTGGGCATGCTTGTCTTTCTGCGTTTACAAACTTAGATATTCTCTTTGGGGTCATATAGGCTCCATGCGTTATGTATAACTGTATCTGCTGCAATCTGGTGTTTCTGGACACCTTATTGTGGTATCCTATAGCACGTTCCCACATTCCATCGGTCATCTGTGCCCCCACCTCCGCTTCCCAGTCCAGCCTCAAATGAGTCAAATCCTTCCCCACCCGGGTCATCACCATCTCGTACAGTCTAGAGATCTCGTGCCCTCCTTTTGATATGTCCTATATTGTTCCCATTAGGACATCTGGCTCCTCTGCCAGTACAGTCTCTGGCCAGGTTTTACGAATAGTCTGCACTAGCCTAAGATACGTGACATATTGGCCTCTATGCAAACCTGTCTCTTCTCCCAATTCTTCAAAATCTTTGATAATCCCTTCTTGCCATACATCTCCCAACGTGACCAGCCCAACCGATTCCCAATAGGTCCTAATTATCATTCTGAGTTGGTTGTCTCCCCCAGTTAAGGCGACTAGCGGCACCTGTGGGGAACACAGGCACGGGTTCTCCATCAGTTGCCATACTCTGTGCCACATCTTCCACCCAAGCAACAGCATACCCGGGCATTCTTTCATTTCGAGTCTAGACACCCAGATAATCTCATTTAGGTAAAACGGGGTGCAGTCCTGCCCAAACAGCCTAGATTCAGGAGTTACTTCATCACAGAGCCATTTGGTTACATATTGCAACTGACTAGCTACATAATAGGCCTCAAAATTCGGCAGCTTAATGCCCCGTCTATCATGGAAGTTCTGTAGCTTCCATAGCGCCACTCTATTGCGAGTGCCATGCCAGAGGAAGTCCCTGCACATGCTGTTCAGTTTGACCAAAAACTTTTTGGGTATCAAGTATGGTATATTGCTGAAGAAATGTAACAGCCTGGGCAGGACCACCATTTTGAGCATCGCCCCCCGTCCCATCATCGCCAGCGGCAGCTTCTCCCAAAACTTCATATTTGTTCGGATTTTTGTTCACAGCCACCTCGGTGTTATGCAAGTGTTCCCCCTCCACCGTATGATACACATCTATTCAGAGGAAGCGGAAGGAATCAGCCGCCCAAGGTACGGACAACACTGGCAACCATTCCTGAGGGGCTCCTATGTAGCTCCCCAATGGGAACATGCTCGATTTTTGGGGGTTTACCGCTATGCCGGACAGTTCTGCATACTTTTCAGTATATTCTAGAGGTTATGGAAGATTTTCTTCTGGATATTTCAAATATAGTAGTAAATCGTCAGCATACAAGGATATTAGGTGTTTCTCTCCCCCTACCTCAATACCGACCATGTCATATTGTTGTCTGAGGTACACTGCCAGGGGCTCCAGGGCTCGAATGTGTAACATCGGGGACCAGGGGCACCCTTGTCTGGTGCTTCTACTGAGTTGCCACCTCTCAGATATCACTGATCCTGTGCGTACTCTGGCCAGTGGTTCACTGTATAGTAATTTTGCCCACCTAACATAACCCGGCCCCATCCCGTATTCTTCCAGGGCCGCCAGAAACCATGGCCACCTCACTGAGTCAAAAGCTTTGACTGCATCTAGGGACACCACCGCCATTTCCCTCTCGCTCCTGTTTCCCTCTTCAATCACCCGGTGGAGTCGCCTGTGGTTGTGGGTTATATTTCTGTTGGGGACATAACTTGTCTGGTCCGGGTGTATCAGTTTGCTAATAACCCTCCGCAGCCTATTGGCCAGGACCGCCGTCAAGATCTTGCTATCCTGGTTCAACATTGATAACGGCCTGTAGGAGCCGCAGCTATGCCCTGGCTTGTTGGGCTTAGGGAGCTGCACAATTAATGCTTCTCTGAGCGATTCCGGTAGCCGACCCATCTCAAAAGACTCATTGAGCATCTCCAGCATAGGGGGGGGAGGGGAGTACTTCCACTTTATATGTTTTGTAAAACTCTCCAGGGAATCCGTGCGCGCCCGGGGTCTTGCAGGTGGGTAGCTGCTTCACCACCTCATCCAATTCCTCTAAGGTAATCGGTGCGTCCAGCTCCTCCCTTTCTTCAGCACTAATCTTAGGTAATTCCATGTCTTTTAGAGTTTCTCTAATCTCATCCCGATTGTCCCCTCCTCTGTCCTCATATAATGTCCTATAATAGTCCAAGAATGCATCGTTGACTCCCTCCTGGGTGTCAACCACCTCCCTGTATTCTCTAGTTATTCTCCTAACCGGGGCCTGGGGGTTTTGCTCTTATATACCCACGCCAACAAGCGGCCAGTTTTATCCCCACCTGCAAGTTGGCTCTCGACATACTTCTTGTAGTTAAGGTTGCAGAGCCTTTCCCAAAGCTCTGCGCACCTCTGCTGCAACTTGAGTACAAGTTTTGCATCCCCTCCCGCCCTGTTGCTTCCGCGCTCCAGTTTCTCTTCCGCTTCCTCTAGTTCTGTTAGGACCCCACCCTGTAGGCCTTTTGACTTAGCAATCGCAGCACCCAGCAATACCACCTTAAAGGCTTCCCAGAGGGTGCACGCTGAATCTACGCTGCCTGTGTTTACCTCAAAGTACTGTGTGATCGCATCCCTGATATCTTCCCTGAAGACTGGGTCTCGGAGCGCCTCCGCCCAGAGGCGCCATGTCGGTATCCGCGCCCTGGGTCGGCAGTACTGCCAGCTCAGCACCAGAGGCGAGTGGTCCGACAGGACCCTCGCTCTATAGTCTATTTGGGTGGTCTCTATCACCACATCTGGCGTGGCAAAAAAGTAATCCAGCCTCGTGTGCAGGTGCCACGGAGCCGAGTAGTGTGAGTACTGCGTTTCATTAGGGTGTTTCAGTCTCCAAACATCCGCCAGCCCAAAGTCATCTAGTAATGTCTGCAATACCCTGGCCGCTGGGGTGGGCCTATCCATCTTCCTATCAGATCTGTCTGCCTTTGGGTTGAGCACGCACTTGAAATCCCCTCCCCAGATAACCGCTCCTCCCATACACGGGCCCAGATGAGTACGCAGGGTTCTAAAATACGTCGCAGTGTTTTGGTTGGGGGCATACGTATTTATAATGCACACCTCTCTATTCTCTACCAAAGCCTTTAATATGACCAACCTCCCCTCCGTGTCCACCACCTCTTGTGCAAGTTGGAGCGGAACGTGCGGTGCTACCCAGACCAGCACTCCCCTAGCGTAGGCAGAATACGAAGAGCCTACTACAGTACCTCTCCACTTCTTCCCCACCAGTTCCAATTTTTGCTGGGTCAAATGTGTTTCCTGCAACAACGCAATATCAATCTTCTGTCTTTTTAAGTACATCATGACTTTGTTTCTCTTTAAGTAACTGTTAAGTCCCCTGACATTCCATGTTACGATCTTAAGGTCACCCATGGCTCATGAGTGTCTTCTTGCCTTCCGTGTAGCGACTCCCCTTTGCCCACGTGATACAGATACAGCTCTCCATCTTTGCTTGTAGCTTCTCGTACCAGCTCAAACTCCCCATAACTATGTACACAGCAAATTCCCAACTTCCCTCCCCCCACTCGTCCCTCCCCCAACATCACACACCCCAACTGCTGCCCAGCTCCATTCTCGGAACTCAGGCACCCCCACATCTATCCCTGCAAGCACCAAACAATGCACAGAGCTCAGTAGGGTGAAGTCGCCCTAATGGCCACTTAACTAAAATTGTTGTGGGGTAAAGAGAACCGCTCTGTAAGGCTCCCGTTAATTCAATAATAACTACAGTGCTTGTAACATTTAGTGCAATAGTCTGACCTTCTCTACTGAAGGCTGCGCAAACGACTATATTCAAGTCCCACGTGCCGCGCCATCTTGTGGCACCTTTTTCGTGCATTACTTATCTCTTCCGTGCTCTTTCTCCGTCCGAATTCTGACTCCTGGGGACATCCTTGCGCATTGAGCCATCCCATGGCATCCTCCGGGGTCTCAAAAAACAAAGTTTTGTGTTTATGAATGACTTTCAGTTTTGCCGGATACAGTAACATATATTTGTGGCCCGCCTCTCTCAATCTCTGCTTTACCGTCTCAAAGTTCATGCGGCTACGCTGCACAGACCGGGTATAGTCCGGGTAAGCTGTGATGTTCGCCGCTCCTCGTGTAATCGTTCCTCCCTTACGAAAGTGTTCCAATATCCTCTCCCGATCTCGGTAATTAAGGATTTTGGCTATCACCGGCCTAGGCGGGTTCCCCGGCGGCGGCCGCCTTGTTAGAGCTCTATGTACCCTTTCCACTGCAAATCCTTGGGATAGGGCTCCTCCGGGTATCTCTTGCAGTAGCATGGATTCAATGAATTCCGTGGGATCGTGGCCCTCCAATCCCTCCGGCAGGCCCACGATGCGGATGTTGTTTCGTCGGGCTCGTCCTTCCACCTCCTCCGCTCTGCTCTCCAAGTTGCCCACTCTTTGTATCAGGGCATGCAATTCGGCCTTATGGGAGGCGCAATCCGCAGTATTCGGGCTAACTTCCTTCTCAAGGGACTCCGTGCGCTCCGCCAAGGCCCTGACGTCCTGTCGGAGTAGATTAACGTCCTCCTGCACCTCTCCGACCTTGAGGTCCAGTGCCGTTTTCAGTTCAGTGACGGCTAGTTCGAGTTTAGATTCCCAGGCCACCCTTAGGTCCGCAATCGCAGCTAGGACTTCTTGGTTAGCGCCCGAAGTCGTCATGCCGCTTGCAGGCGGCTTGGTATTGTCTTGCCCCGGGGACGTCTTAGCGAAGTCGTCTAAGGTGGGTTGTTTCGCCTTCGGCTTCATCGTTCTATTCGACATGACCCAGAGGACCTGTATTTTGCACAAATGACGAATGTGCACTCAGTACGCCCCTTTCGCTCGGTCACCGTGCGGCCTGCTCCTTCCTTTGTTCCGGACATTGGTCGGCCATTTTGTGTCTTTCGTCTCCGGCGCTCCTTATCTTTTCCGCACAGATCTCTGCCGCCGTTCTTCCTGCACCATCCAGGAGTTCACCACGAGTGGCCCCATCATTCACACACCGACATGTGTATTTTCAGCGGTCGTCGGCCCATCATTACGCACTTTTTCGCCCGGATCATTACAGGATCTCGGGAGCTCCTCCAGATCACGTCCTCCTACATGGCCCTCGTAGCCACGCCCCCCCCTCCTCCTCTTGCATCCTTAATTCACCCCAGGACCTCAGACCAGTACATCTGCACCCTGGGGCAGCCCCACCACATGTGCCAGTAGTCAGCCCTAGCACCACATTCATGCCAACAATGGGGGTCCACCGTGGGAAACATCTCGGACAAGCGCATCTGATCATATTGCCAGCGATATGGCAGTTTTATAGCATGCAGCTTGTACTGGCACGATATGGACGTCTTGAAAGCCCTCCTACACATCATCTGCCAGAGGTTCCCCTTCAGTGCCATCCCCAGGTCACGTTCCCATCTTGCCCAAAGTCCCTGCATAACCCCTTCTCTGGGTTCCAACAGGGCCCCATAGAGGCGTGAAATAACGCCTTTCATTTCCACGTGTCCATCTAGAACCTTATCGACGGGCATAAGGTCCCTCTGAATACGCTCCTGCCACTTTTCTGCCAAGAATATTCCTTTTAGCCCCAAGTGCAGTAGCACAGATAGTTTGCCTATGCCCAATGCCGCCTCCAAGTCCTGTATGCCTATGAACTCCCCTCCTTTCACCAATTGACCAACCCTGGCCAGCCCCCCCTCAAACCATGACTGGTAACGTTCCACCTCAGGTATCGCATCGCTAACCGGTGAGGCCCAAATGTGGCTCAACTCTGAAGGCCAGGTGGTAATCCCTTGCCCTTATCCTCCCATACTTAAAACTTCCCAATCTACTCCCAGGATTGGGTGATCCTTAATTTGCCTCGATAGTCTACCATTTGGAAACCCAGAGCCATTCCCCCACTGTTGCTGGGAGCAAATGCTGATTTTCCAGAAATACCCATTCCTTCCCCAGATCCTCTCTCAGGTGTGGAACCAATGTTCCCAATTGTGCCACCCTATAATACATCATCAAGTCTGGGACCCCTACCCCTCCCCTGTCATTCAGTAATATTAAAATCCTATATCCCACCCTGGGTTTCTGACCTTGCCAGAGGAACTTCAAGATGCGCAACTTGGACTCTTTCCGCAGTGCCTCTGGGGCACGAATTGGCAACATTTGAAACAGATATAGTACCCTCGGGAGGAGGTTCATCTTTATCGCGTTGAGTTTCCCCATCCACGACATCTGACCCTTTCCCCAGGTACACATCTCTGTGAACAACTTATCAAACAGAGTGGGGTAGTTAGCAAGGCCCAGGTCCTCTACAGGTATAACAATATTGACACCCAAGTATTTAACTCCTTCCATCTGAATCTGCAATCCCAGCGGCCTCAACACCCCTACCTCCCTGAAGCTGTCTGAAGCAAAGGGAAACAATACTGACTTTCCACTATTCAGCCTGAAACCAGAGAACTTCCCATACCCTTCAATTATCGCCAGGGCCGCAGAGACGGACCCAACCGGGTTAACCAGCTGTAACATGACATTGTCTGCATAAAGCCCTAGTTTGAACTCTCTACTGCCCACCTTGTTACCTTCAACCTGTGGGGCCCTCCTTAGGTGTCCCACCAGCACCTCGATCGTCAGAGCCAACAGGAGGGGCAAAAGGGGACAGCCCTGCGTCGTCCCCCTTTGCAATGAAAATGGCCGCAAGAGTCTCCCATGGTTTACTGTAACCCTGGCCGTTGGGGCTGTGTACAGTGCGCAAAGTCCCTTCTGTGTCCCCTCAACAAACCATTTCTTATGTACTCCATAGAGGAAACCCCAGTCAACCCGATCAAAAGCCTTCTCCCCTTGCAACGGCCCCCATTGAGTGTAACGTTTTGCTCAGGGTGTCGGCCCCTTGCCGACCTTGAATAAATCCCACCTGATTTGAGTGAATTCATTTTTCCCTGAGGCCCTCCATTCGTGTGGCAAGCACTCAAGTGAATATTTAGTAGTGAAATGGGCTGGCATGACATACAACTCTCTGGATCTTTGCCCGCCTTTGGTATAACCATGATTAATGCCCTCCCAAAGGAAGGGGGGGGGGGCCCTGTGGCCATGATGGTATAAAATAGTCCTGCCAGGTGTCGCGCCAGGGATTCCGCAAAGGCCTTATAAAACCTGGCGGTGTACCTGTCTTCACCCAATGCCTTCCCCACCTTAAGCCCAGCTATTGCTTTCAACACTTCCTCCTGGGTGATTGGTTTCTCTGGTTCAATGCTCTCACTACTCCGGAGGCTCAGTAGGGGTACCTCCGCCAGATATGCACCCAGTTCTCCCTCTTCAGCCCCCCCTCTATCCCATAGAAGTGCTTGTAAAATGTGGCAAATTCGTGTCACCTCCCCAGCGAGGGAGTGGAGCTGCCCTTCCGTGTCCCGAATCCCAGACACCCATCTCTCAGCTCTCTGGCCCCTAAGTCTCGCAGCAACAGCGCGTCAGCCTTGTCCCCCTTCTCATAATATCTTTGCTTCAGGTGCTGTAAACTAGCCAACACATTGCCCATCTCAGTCTTTCAGCTGCTGACGCTTTTCCCTTGCCAATTTAAGATCTTCCACCCTCTCTCTTTCCCCCTTACCTTCTGCCTTTTCTAGGTGATGAATCTCCCCCTGAGGTTTTGGGCTAGTAGGGCCCTAGTTCTCTTTTTGGAGGCGCCCTCTAATGAGGAGGCCCCTCCATGTTGCTTTCGCCGCATCCCATACCATGCCCTTTTCCACTTCCGCCGTGTCGTTGAGTTGGAAGAATTCCTCAATCGCAACTTTCATTTCGTCTGCAAAGACGGCATCCCTCTAAAGGAGATCATTGCACCACGAAAGGGATGCCCAGGGTCTCAAGCCTGTCAAAGTTATGCCCATCTCCACCATGTCATGGTCTGACTAGCTAATCGGCAGGTGTTCACACCTAGTAATCCTACCGGCGTGCTGCTGATACATGAACCAGTAATCAATCCTTGTTCTGGAGCCATGGGTGGGGGAGTAAAAGGCGAAGCACCTTTCCCCCGGGTGACACTCCCACCACATGTCCTCCAACCCCTGGTCCCACATGTAGTCCATAAACCTGCCTTCCAAGTGTCTATCCCCACCCCCTGTTGGGATTTTCCCACCGTTATGGTCCATTTCCCTGTCCGCCCACATATTAAAATCATCCCCTACTAGAAGGAAGCCCTCTGGCCTGTCAAGTATCTTCACCATGGCTTCACGCAAAAATTGCAATTGGCCCACATGCAGGCAGTATATTGATGTGAAGGTCAACTTTGAGCCCTCTATAACCCCAGAAACCACCAGTGCCCTCCCATCTGCTCTACTCCAGACCACTGGGTCCTCCATCCTCATTCTCTGATTGAGGATGATACCTACTCCTCTCTTCTTGTAGGCTCCCAAGACCCAGAAAACCTGCCCAATATGTGCCCCTCGGATATGTCTTTCCTTCCCACGTACCATCCGTGTCTCCTGTACCAGGAGCACATCCAGATCACAGCTCTGCATCTTTCTCCCCAGCAACAAACGTTTAGTAGGAGAGTTTAGGCCTTTAACATTCAAAGATCCCATCTTGAGGACCTCAGCCCAGCCCCCTTTCTCTTGGTGCGCCATTTGGGAACATACCCCCCTCTTGAACACTTGATTTCACTTAATACAGAACTCACAATACATACTTTGTATCTGCCTTTTCTCTCAAAGGTTTCCGTATTCCCCCCCCACCCCCTGAGAATTATCATTTGCGAGACGCCCACCCTAAGGTGTGCCACTAAGGACGAATGTCCGCCTCTCCCGTTGTCCCCAATATCCCCCCCCCCCCCGTTGTAATCCTTGCACACGTAACATCTCCTGTTCTTCAGATAGCCTATTCCATTCATTCCTTCATCACTTGCCTCCGGTCCCCATCTGTGAAGGGGTGTTCAGTTTCTTAAATTTCCTGCCACCCGGCATCTTGTTTTTTGAGCTCTGCAGGCCTAGTGGCCCTCCTGGTTCCAAGGGCGCTATCTCTGCTCCCTCTTGGCCCTCCGTCATCTCTTCTCCCTTGAGGACCTGAAGCACTTGCTGCGCCTCCTGACCACTAGTCACACAGTAGTCAACTTCTCCACGTTCAAATGACAGGGCAAAGGGGAAGGACCAGCGATGCTGAATGCCCTTGTCGGTCAGCCACTGCATAAGGGGGCGGCAGTCTCTGCGGCAAGTCAACGTCAGTCCCGACGGATCCTGGAACACCTTGATTGTGTCGCCCTCATACTGGAAGCTCCTTCCATCTTCTCCCTATAGCTAAGGAAGCGCACCACTATGGACCCTTCGGCCTTTGCCACCGCCACCTCCGCCTCTGTGAGCTCTTTCTAGTTGTACCTCCTTGCTCCCCTCCAGGGCGAACAGTTGGTTAATCCATTTTTGTACCTTCCTTTCCACCTCAATTGCTGACTCTGCCTTCTGTTATCTGACTCCAAGGATGCGTAGGTTGTTGCGCCGCTCCCTATCCTCCAAATCATCCAGCTTCAACAAGGTTTCTTCCTCCCGCATCTCCAGGTCCGCCAAACGTGCTTCATATTTCATGTCAAGGAGGTCCATCTGCAGGTGATTGTTCTCCATTCCTTCCATCTTGTCCTCGAGTTTATCAACCCTGCCCCTGAGGTCACAGATGGATGCCTGTATGTCTGTCCTGATCGCTTTAATCTCCTGAAATATGTCCCTCAGGTCTTCTCTTGTCAAGATCGGTGCAGGTGCGCTCTCCCCTGCCGCCATTTCATGTTGGTCGGGAAGGGTTCCTTCCAGGGGACTCCCTGATCTTCGCCGGAAGCGTTGTAATGACAGGACCCCTGCGGGGACTCCCCTAGTCTGTTCAATCTGTTCCTGTGGTTCCCCCAGCATGACCACAGGACCAGTAAATTGAGCGCCGACCCCTTTCCTCAAGTTTGGGGGTGGTACAGTCTCTATGGAACTTTCTGCCGCCTTCCAGACCCGGGGTCAGCCTTTGACCTCTCAAGTTGCTCCCATCTGGTCTGATGTGTCTGCCCCCAATCTGTTCCTGACCTCTTTGTCAGCCTGTGATCCTCAATAGGGGCCTAGTGCAACCTCACGGTGTACGCTTCCCCTTTCGTTTCAGCCACGTGCTGGGCCACATGGCTTTCCCGCTGTGGCCACCCCCCTCACTCGCTGGGGTGTATCTGACCCCCAAGGTTAGTTCCGTGTCTGATCAGGGCCGCTTTGTCACCCGAGTTTGCCTCCCTGAATGGGTTTCACCTCCACGGCCCGGGTTGCATAGAATCCACTGCCTTTGTGCCCTATTTTTATCTGGGACCTTTTTGTGCCAATGTGGCAGCCTCTAAAAGCTCCAGTCGTATGGTACCGTGCGTGGGACTGCCCCCAGAGTACCTCTGTGTCTAATTTTCACACTCTGGGCCTCCAGACTCCCCAGGTCGACACTGCCTCCTATTCCTCCTGGGTCTGGAGTCAGCCACTGCCTTAGACCCCTCCTTGGTCACGGGTGCTCCAGGCTTGTGCGGGGTAGCTTTGCGCTCAACCAAGGGGAGAATCAATGTCGCAGGCCCGACGGCTCTAGACAGAGCTGCTTCTTCACGCGACCATCCTGGTCCGCACCCCCTAGCGGTCTCGATGGACAGGATTTTGAACTCCATACACTCCTTAATTGGCAGCGAGTGTGCTTTGTGTCTCGCTAGCGAGATGTGATCTGATCGTTTGAGGCCCCACACTGCTCTGAGGGTATTATTTTGGATCAGTTGTAATTTGTTGAATTTTTTTGTGTGGTTTCTGCAAGGATGGCATTGCAGTAATCAAGTTACTTCCAATGATGGCCCTGGCTAGGGTGAGGCAGTTGCTGATGTTAAGGAATATCCTGGAAAGGTTAATGAGTTTGGTTGAATAGGCAGCGGACGAGGTGACCACCATGTTTAGTTCTGAGTCGAGATAAACTTCCAGTTTTTTGGCATGGGTTGGGTTGGGGAGAATTCTCATAAATGTGCTAATTTCCTTCACCTTAGAGACCCCCAGCAACTTTGCTGGATTTTGAGGACTTGATTTATTTTCCTGGAAAGAGTGTGAGCCTTTATTCCCACTCATTCATGTATTTTGATGTGTGTTTTACTCTTGTGTTCTTTGATTATGGAGTTTTAAGATAAATCCATAGGCATCTTTTCATGTGTGTTACACAGCATCCTCAGTGCAGTGACACAGGGATGTCTTTTTAGACTTCCCAAAGGTTTAAATGCCTTCTCTGGGATAAACTACTGTTTCCCAGAGAATGTAAGGTTAAATTGACTTTATTAGTCTAGTCTTTTTAAATTCCTAGTCCAATACACACTATCTTCCTATAGAGTGCTGGAGGGTTACCTAGTATCCCCTGTGTCTAGAGACTCATGTAGCAGTCAAATGCTACCCTTTCCTGTCGAAATTGCTGGTGGCATTGCTTTTCCTACGAACTACCATGATTTTTCCCGACCGTGAACACCTGTAGCTAAAAATCACGGGAGCCATGTTTTTCAATATGGTGCCTTAAGCCCCTTCGTTTAAACAGGTCCCGGTCTTCTTTTTTCATCATTTCTTTTTGGAAAGGTCCTTCTAGTGTTTCTCTTTGCGCGCCAAACTAGGTTTGGTCCCTTTGGACTGAAGACCACCTCTGGCGTCTGAGTGTCTGGGGTGGGCAGGAAGTGAGGGAGGGGCCCGAAACTCCCTGCGCGTAGTCTCCTAGGAGACCCAAATGCACTCTGGCGTGATTGGCTGGCTGACTGTCCGGCAAGGACAGCTACCCTGCTCGGTGAGTGGCAGCTAGGCTGGAATGAAAAGGAGAAAACTGTTTAAAAGGCAAGTCTCTTGGACTGCAAAGCAGAGTCGACCACTGGAATGAAAGAACCGAAGACGAGCTGGAAGAGGACAGCTGCTGCAACTCCTGGACCAGTGGTTTGCCCGGTGAAGCCCTGCTGCAGGTCCGAATTGCCAAGTTCATCTCGACAGAGAAGCCTCTTCAAGGACGGCTCCTTCCTTTTGAGTTGGTAGGACCAATCAACTCGTAAGCCACCTGGATACCATTCTCAAGGCTGGTTAGGATTAACCAGGGAGAGGGAGACAAGCTTGTGTGCTTGAATTACAGCTACCTGAACTCAAGTGACTCCATTTTGTCAGCGTTTTCCGACGATCCCATGCAGTGCAGGAGTCCCCAGACGTCCTCCCTCTTGTCCCCACGACTGAGGCTCAGGAACAGTGAGATCTGCAGGAACTGCCAGGAACCAACAACTTCAGCTGCATTTTGTTCTTCATACTAAGATACTGTGCCAACCCGGTTGATAGAACCTAACTCTCGCGATCAAAGTTCGTGAAACTTTCCCAACTTGCAGGCCTAATCAGCTTGTCACCCAACAAATTAATCTTTCTTTCGCAAACTACTTCTGAGAACTTTGGCAAAGACTTTACTGTTCACTACCAGAACTGCTCTTTCCTATCTAGAACACTAGCCCATTGACTTTGGCCTAGGCCTATTAACTTGAATTGACCCTTCTGGTAAACTGAAACCCTTTGCACTGTCTAAAGAGTGTTTGAATTCCGTTTCTATTGGCCTATGCCTTTTTGCTCACTTTAAAGTATCTGAAATGCTATTTGGCTCTTATTTCAGGGGAGTTTAAACTGTCACAGAAACCTAATGATTTGTATTGTAGTATATGATATTAAGTTGCCTCCTTCTAGTGAATGTTTCCTAAATGATTGTGTAATAAATGTATAAGTGTTTTACAAGGAAACCTTGAGTATAAGTGTCTACTTGAACCACTGTGATTGTAAGACCTCTTTGTAACCTCTTTTACTGCTCACATTCCCTCTTGAGAAAAGCCTGGCTGCTCAGCTCGCTACCACAAACTGTGTAGTACATACTTATACCAAAGGTTGGTTTTTGCTTACACCTGTAGTCCTAATTGTATGTGGTGGTCCCAGACGGTACTGCATGCAATTCTGCCTTACAGGTTGATACAGGGTTTGATGGTCCCTTTGATGCAGAAAGAGGCAAAGGCGGGGTTGAGGTGTTTGAGGCAGTGCGGAGAGCCAACGGTGAGGAGCTCTGCCTTGTCATCATTCAGGCAGAGGTGGTGTGTAGCCATAAAGGCCTGGATGATGCTGTAAATGTGGTCAATATTGGCCAAGTTCGTGATTACCAGTCAGTTTGAGGCGGACGTGCGTATCGTCAGCAAAGTTTTTGTAAGGGATGTTTAGGCTATCCAAATGGTCAAAGAGAGGCTTTGCTTACATGTTCTACACTGTGGGTGAGAGGAAAAAACCTTGTGGCACACCATAGGAGACAGGAATGGGGTTAGCTGATTCAGCCCCCGTGAATTTCCTGGAGGATTGTCCAGTCAGTGAGGACTTTATCCAATTCTCCGCTTTGGTGGATAGGTTGAAAGTGGCAGTCAGGTGGTTGCATAGGGTCACGTGGTCGAAGCGATCGAAGGCCACAAATACAAGCAAACATGGTCCATAAACAATGGACTTTACAGTGTGTAGTATTAAAAAAAAACGTTATTCATAAATCACTTGCTCACGGCCAGAACAGAAAATTCTGGTAAATAGAAAAACGCAATAATCCAAAATAATAGTTTTACACAAAATATTCCCAGAAACACACGAAAACAAAACATTTGCATTTACACATCCGTAATCACAATTACACAATTGGAACAAACACGTATAAAACGACTCCCATCTGTGTCCTAAATGGCCCTACATGTTTATCTCCCCTCACACAAATAAATTGTACTGGACATTCATCAGGGGTTGAAAAATTAATGATGTGAATTCGTCCACTTGTGGACATTAAAAGGTGAATCCAATCAACTTAACAATTAAATAATTCTGCTTAATATGCATGATATCTCCTAAGATATAGTTTTCCAATATCCAGTCTTTATCAATAGGACTCCAATTAAAAAGCAAGCTTCCAGTGTCCATGTCAAAGATGAAAAGGGTACTCCAATAAGAGATCCCTTTGTGGCTCATAACTGCTGTTGTCTTATAATCAAAAAACATGCTGAACACATTTCCGCTGTGTATCTTTAAGTAACGTGATTTGTATTCGGTCGACAACCTTCCATCTACAGAGGCTATTTAAAAAATATTTCTGTTGCTCATTTTTGTTTTTAATTGGGGCTGTCACAAAATGTGTGCTTAGGATCATGAGGGTTACAGAAGCGCCTACTCACCTTTTTATTTTCCCAAATGTTCATGGCTGAATCTAAAGGTGTGTGATTCCTTTCTCTGTTACCTCCTGGTTTGCCACTCATTTATATCCCGCCAACTGATCACTTGGTTCTCTCATGCAAGCCAGGCATTTAGTCCCTAGCTGCCAAAGAGACAGTTTTGCATAGTCTTCTACTTTTTGCTTGCTTTGATTCCAGGGATGGTAGGAGAGGGGAGTGCACATTGAGGGTTTGAGGGAATGGGCAGGAGGTGGAGGGTAAGCTTGGTGGTAGCCAGATGTTTTCTGATTGAGTGACCGTAAGTGTATAATCCAGAGTAGCCTTTAATAGTGTAGCTTTAAGACTGACAGCCTATCTTGAACTCGTGAACTCTGTATACATTTTGTAGGCTGTACAAAGCCAGAAAGGCCAAAGGAAACGCTAAGTAGATATTGGCAGTCTCTTCAATATTGTCAAAAAAATCAGTCCTTGCTTTATCAGAAAGGCTGCTCCTTCTTGTCGTTGCCATGTTACCCTACAAATAATGATCTTTGAACGAAATGTGGGTTGCACAGTATAATCTGCTAGACTGATTCAATCTTAACCGACTACCAGGAGAGCGAATTACAGGAGAAACCACATACACATTTAATCAGATGACCATATTTCCCCATTTAGTAGGAGTGACCTGTCCTCTCAGTGAGAATGTAAGTCCTACAAATAGGAGTATGCGAGTGAGGAAATATGCACACTGCTTTTTCCTGAGATACAATAAATATGATATTAGTTAACATACTGTGTTTTATGTCTTGCATCTTGCATTCTGTGGAGTGAAGGAATGATTTCAGCCTAATACTTTTCACTTTTTTTTTTGTAGAATGCACCAGTTACAGGATTGTATGACTGCTACCTCCCTCGGGATGAGATTTGGATATACAGCATGGAAAACGATAGTTGGTAAATAGTCATTTTAAGTTATATCCAATTAGTACATTACCATGTACATTAGTCTGTTTTGTAATTTTATTGTGTACTCTTCATTGGGCTGTGTCCTTTCAGTTTCCTAATAGCTATGCAAAGCCTTTTTGAATAGGGTTATAGCTGCCCTTAATATGAAATATATCAAATCTAATTTAAACATGGATTCACAAAGCCAATGCCACTTATGGCCTCCTATGTCCAGCAACATCAGTTCTATGCCCTGGAAAAGCCTATCTAGCTAGACCTGTCTATCATTGGGGGGGTTGAGAGGTAGGGGTTGAAGTGTGGGAGCGGTATGTGCCCATTATAGTGCTGCCATATTCCCTCCTGGTCATAGCATGAATTAAGGAAAATGTTTACTTCACATTGATCCCACGTTACTGCTAAAAGGTGTTTATGAAAACACTGGGCGAAATCTGTGCAGTGATATAAAAATCTCATTGCACTTATGGGTCAGTAGATATGTTAAAATTAGGGTTTGGGGGGAGTATGAAGGGAATAGGCGATAGTTTGGTGTATTGCAACTGGAAAACAGAATTGGCCCAGTAGACCAGGCTAAAATGTTACTAGATATTAGTGGCGGTGGGCGTTTCACAGAATAGGAGCCTGAACTGCAAATATGTGACCATTATGCTGGTGGTTTTGAAACCAGAGCACGGCTACAAAGTAGTATGGAGGATTGAAATGTTTGAAGGGCAGCCATCTCTTGAGTCCATCTTAATTATACAAGGGTCCTTGAATGATAAGGACCTCCCACCACATGCCAGAATGCATGTTCTCACCAGAGGCCCCACAGGACTACATTTTCCAGAATGCATTCGCACTCCCCCCGTTTGGATGTCCTCATTGTAATTGATCTTGTAGAGGAGCAGGCGAATGCCTCTACCGGAAGTCCCGCCCCTATTTTGCCTATATGTAGAAACGGAAGTTTCAACATGTGCAACGGCAGTAATGCTACCTATACCACAAAGAGTCTTTGAGGCAAGGTATCCATTGAGAAGACCCGATATGAATTAGCCCCGAAAGACTGATGAGAGGAGCACCTGAAGAAGTGTGAAGATGTGAAAAGAAGAAGCTGGTGACTTGACGCACTGGGAAGGATGACCAGAGAATAGAATGCACAGGTGACATAGATACTCCTCTGTGCCCTCGTTTCAATTTGTACATCACTGTCATACGTACAGATGGAAGATGACGACCCCGGGACCTTAGCTGTTGAATGCTAGAGTAGGAGTGGTTTAGAGTCCAGAATGGGACATAGAGGCACCCATCAATCTTCACCTTCTTTTGCCTAAATCACCAACCTTTAATACAAGTGGTGATTTAACATCAGGGAGGCTATTGGTGCATGTTAATGATAAAACACACCTCCAGAGTACAGGCTAAAAAAAAAAAAAAACAGTTCCTGAATCTTTATTAGGGAATAAAATGTCAAGGGGTGCCTCTAGAAGGGTTTTTCTTTTTTATTGATTTTTATTGGCATTTCAAGAATACAATAACAAACTGAGCCCACTCCCCCAACGCCCCTTTGATTCCCTCACCACCCACCCCCACCTGCTGAGCAGCAGAACTATCTTTGTTTTATTAAATGTACCACAGCCTTATGTTTTCGTGAGTTGACACATCATACAATACCCAATATGTGTAGTTTTTGAGGGCAATAATGAACATTAAAGTCTTTGTGTAAAAATGTCAACACCTCTTTCCAGTCTTCCTTTAACACGGATCGTTCCCCCAGCAGGGAGTATGTCACCCACTCTAGCTTCCCATGTATCTTCTACTTTCATCATTTCGCGTGCGTGTATATTGGCTTGGTGATCTTGCTTTGGTAGCCACAATGCATCCCTGAGTCTAGGTCCCCCAAAGCTTGTTCCATTTGTACCCATCTTTTCTCAGTGGACTATTCCTGTATCACCCTTAGTTGAGCTGCGCGATAGTAAGTCAGACAGTTGGAAAGGCTCATCCCTCCTTTATCAATTGGAAGCATCAATGTGGTTAACGCTATCCGAGGGGTTTTGCTGTGCCACACAAAAGATGAAACAACCCCCCTATGTTTTTTTATGGAAGAACGATAGTGGGACTTTGATAGATAACAGTTGAAAAAGGTAAAGTGCCTTAGGAAGAGTCAACATTTTTACAGAATTGATTCTGCCCAGCCAGGAAATCATTTGAGGGTCCCATTTTTTTAGTTGAGGTGCAATTTCTTTCAATATGGGAGGATAGTTAGCAGCATATAAGCCTTGTAATGTCGGGGAGATTTTATTTTCAATCCTGCCACCCCACCAAATCTCTTAAATGCTTGAGCGGCCTCTTGTAATGTACTTGATGGTTCTGCTGCGGTAAGCAGCATGTCGTCTGCGTATGCCATTATTTTATGATTGGCGCTGCCGAACGCAATGCCTTTTATCTCCTCTGTTTGTCTAATTTTAGCCAATACGGGTGCCAAGTGTAATACGTACAGCATAGGTGAGAGGAGGCACCTTTGCTTGGTACCACTCTGAAGGGAAAAGTGAAGAAAGCTGGCCTTCATTATGAGTCTTGCGTTGGGATTCTTGTAGTTCGCCTTAACCCACCCAATGTAGTTTGGACCGAATCCCATCTTATCTAGTGTCCGAAAAAGCAACAACCATTCCACTCGGTCAAATGCCTTTTCCACATCAATAGAGACAAGGACCGCTGGAATCTGTTTCTTCTCTGCTTTCTCCAGAATGTGGCGCACACTGCATATGTTATCATGCGTTTGGCCAGACTTAATAAAACTGGTTTTATCTGCGTGTACTAACAAGGGTTAAAAAAAAAAAAATCAACTATCCTATTGGCTAGCACTTTCGTGAAAATGTTGGCATCTATATTGATTAATGCAATTGGGCGATAGGATCCACAAATAGTTGGATCTTTGCCCAGCTTAGGAAATAAGATAATTTTGGACTCTTCCATGGTAGGGGAAATCTGTTCTCTATGTATGAAATAGTTATATAATTTGGTTAAGATATGAGTCAATATGGAGCAGTATGTCTTGTAAAACTTAGCCGAATATCCATCCGTGCCAGGGTATATGTTTAACGGGAGTTCTCGAATAACCCTTGACACCTCATCCGGCTTAATGGGTTCTTCAAGGGTCTGACTATCTGCTGAGGTGAGCCAGGGGAGATTGACCGATTATAAGTATGGTAATTGGAGAGAAGGATCCGGGGTATCAGATTTGTATAAATCGGTGTAAAATGATTGAAATTGTTTAAGTATACAGTCGGTTTCAGAGGTCACCTCCCCGGAAGGCAATTTAATTTGGCATATAACCCTGGATACCGCCCTTTGGCGAAGCTTAGATGCCAGGAGGCGATCCATTTTATTGGCTTTAATGTAGTATTTCTGTTTGAGAAATAAAAGGGATTTTTCAGCTTTCTTGGTTAGGTGAAGATTTAATCTACCTGCTGCTGCCCTGAAGGCTTTCTGCATCTGTGGACCTGTGTCAGTTTCCATTTTTTTTCAAAATGTCTTCCTCTAATTCTACTTCCAATAATGTATGTTGTTTACACCTGTTGGCTGCTGCAGCTTTGAGAAGACCCTTTATAGCAGCTTTAAATGCATCCCAAGTAACATTCAGTGAGGTTTCCCCCGCACCCCTAGATTTAAATAAAAAAATTCTCTAATGTGTCCAGCTATCTTCTCCCTGACAACTTGGTCTTGTAATAGGGCTGGCAGGAATCTCCAAGACCAAAGCCTTGGTTTATCTTTTGCCATCTCTAGCGTTAAAGTAATAGGGGCATGATCTGATAGAGTAATTGTGTGTGTCATGACTTGCTTGATTGTACCCAGAAGTGGGGTGGAGATCCAGGCATAACCTATACGTGAAAATGATCGATGCACATGTGAATAAAAGGTATATCCTTTTTCGTTTCTCTTAAGAGTGAACCAGATGTCTACTAAAGAAGGATCTATGAATGTTTGCTGTAAACCACCCGAGGGGGGAGGTGGCGCCCATCAGGTTACCCCACTTCTGTCCCGCACTGGATCCAATGCCAGGTTGAAGTCCCCCAATATTAACAATTCCCCGTCCATCAATGATTCCAAAAGGCCTGTTGCATGTTTCAGGAATCCATCTTGGCCTGTATTCGGGGCATATAATGAGACAACTGTCAAATTGATGGAAACCACCTCTAAGATTGCAAATACATATCTGCCTTGCCTATGCATTTTTGTACAAAAATAAATTGGACCTGCACCCTTCCCTGATTGCGATCAGTGCGCCTGCAGTTTTACCCACTGCGCATGCGTGAATGATTGTCGTATATTGACACAGGTGAAATTTACCTTTTGTCAGCTTTGCAGAAATGTGTTTCTTGAAGCGCCACCAAATTCGGTTGGTGCCGCCTCAAGACAGACTCCACCTTCCTGCTGTGTATTAAGCCCCGTGACATTCCATGACAAACACATGAACTTTCATTGTTATGTCCAATACGCTGTGGTATTGCTAAATGTTGGCACAATACTAACAGTATATTGAGGCCTTCCACTACCCTGCAGACGTAACCCGCCCAACTATCTACCCCTATTAATAAAATCCCTTTAACACAACAGCTATCCTTCTTAACCCACCCCCAACCCCTTAATTGCCCCCCCACCCCCCAAAAGTGCCCTGGTTTGTTTCACAGTTCCTAACCGATTCCTGGATGAACTCCCCCCCCCCCTGCTGCGATCCATCTTTTGTCCCAGTGTAAAGTGCGGGAAGTCCAAGCTCCCCCATCTGTTACTAAAATGGATAGATTCCAAAGTCCCGTTCTCCGTCTTTCTGCAAGTCAAAGGTACTCCTATCAGTATTACTTCTGCCAGAAAAAGTTAACAGTAACTCAGGTTCATTTGTAGTTTCATGATGATGACTTAGGGGTTGAGCCTCTTGGTTGAGATCGCCAATCTTCTTTTTGCGGATCTCTGCGATTCCTTCTTTGTCGGGTGCCGATTTGCCATTTCCCAGCTTTGGGTTTTATGCTGTACGTTTCCACTTGCAGACAGGTATCTTCTGATGTGCCCCAGTGGGGTCCTCTTCTATATGTAACAGAGCCATGCCTCACTCCTGTGAGGTAATTCTTTGTTGCCTGTTGTCCAAGTTGAACAATAGCCTGAAAGGAAATGTCCATCTGTATTTTACACCCCTGGCCTGAAGGGTGCACACAATATCATGCATGTTGCAGAGTTTTTGGAGGGTTATCCTGGAGAGGTATTGCTATAATTGAATATCCGCCCTGTTATGTGATCGTCGCGGTAGCCCTCGCCTCCTTGAGGATACGTTCTTTTTGCGGGTATAGGGCACATGCAGCTAGGACATCTCTGGGACGGGTGCCTGGTTCCAGTCTCTTGGGACCTACCCTGTGAAATCTTTCCAGCTGAATTTCTATAGGTTCCTCGCTAGCGATAAGGTTTGCAAATATTCATAATGTTGCTTCTTTCAGTTCTGAATCTAGTATAGTTTCCGGAAGGTTCCTTATCTGAATATTAGATCGTCGTGATCTGTTTTCGAGGTCCTCATATTGCAGTTCAAGATTGTGTTTTTCTCGACAACTCTTCTAATGCAACATCTGTTTGTTTACTATCTTCTGTGATGGCTTGTATTGCCTGTTCATTGGAGTCCACTCTTTCTGCTAAGAATGTGAGGATACACCTTTTGCTCACCCCAACTTGGTACAAGGGACCCCACTAATAAGACTCGGACCACATGAGTCAAGTCATCAATTTATTCAATTTAGGCTTTTGCGAAAGGGCATGACTCCCTGCACACTCAGAGGACTGCGCTTGAGTGAGCTGAGCATTCAAAGTTCATACAGCTTATATGCAATTTGGTTAGCATTGCATTCAATAGCTGGAACGTAGTCAAGACAAGAATCTGCGTAATCATTGGCAGCTGGTTGCACACCCTGTTTCATATCTTCATTCGTGCGAAGGATTACTTGAAAACTCATTCCTGTAGCTTAGCAGTTATATCTGCAGCTGCACACACACCACACCTGCCTTATCTTCAGGCGGCCTAGTTCGGGGAATCACTCGTGTGGTTTCATAATTAGTGCATATCTTCCGCGACAGACCTGTGTCCCACCCCTGCTCTGCTCTTCTTGGAATAACAAGGGTCTTGGCCACAAGCTATCAGTCCTTCCTCCAAAAGCTTCATAGGTTTCCGAGAAGGGTTTATCTTGCTAAAAACATGAGCAACAACTGAAGCGACATGGCCGGCCTGGTTGCCAGTCATTTGGTCGACTACAAACTGGTCGACTGCAATTTGGTCGACGCCATTTGGTCGAAAACCAAATGGTCGAATTTTTTATTTTTTTTGTCACCCCTTTTTTGGTTTTTTTTGGGGGGGGTCCCCCCCAACCCCTTTTTTTCTTTTTTTTTTTTTCGACACGAAAACCCACAAAAAACACATATAAATAAAAAAAAAAATGCAACCATTTGGTTTTCGACCAAATGGCGTCGACCAAATTGCAGTCGACCAGTTTGTAGTCGACCAAATGACTGGACACCGGCCGGCCCTCCCACTCAAGATCTACAAAGTGACTCTGTGCTCATGTTGAGCAAGATTACATCATGTTCATGTTTGTTCTTGCTATATACATAATCAATACCAGTGCTATTTTTGGGAATGGGCATGGGAAGCATATTTTTTAATTTGTACATTGTCGGATGTTCTAAATACCACACAAAGGCACCCAACCCTGATAACACCACAATACCAATTGCGCAAAAGACAGCCGTTTCCTTTGTCCTACACCCATATTTGTCCACCTTCATCCGTCCCTGTGCGTGTGCAGATAGAGTTAAATTCTGCATTTCCATCCCTGTTGCCATTACTTCTGCCACCTTAACTGAGTTTGTTAACACCTGCAGGTTAAGTTCTGTGGCTTGGCTGGGTCCTAGCGCCTAGCGTTCTACCCTAGTGAACGGCCTCTCACTCTTACGGCTTACGTTCCCAACCCTAAACATACAGGGCGCACCAGCGGCCCTTTCACCTATCTGTCCCACGTCTCGTTGTGCTTTGTCCAGGAGGGATGCCGGAGGCCCTTCAGGCTACTTGCCTGATGTCTTCAGTAAGTCTGTGCCATGCTCTGATCAATGAATTAGTTCATATCTCTATCCCAACCAAAGTTCATTTCACAGTTCTTACCCTTTAGTACTGGGCATACACCTCTTGAGACCTCAGAGTGTACTTTAGTACATCCGTTGGGGAAACTTTCAAGTCAGTATCTTTCTATTCTGCTTCAACTTCTGGCGGGTTATTCACTGTAGGAGCGTGTGACCTTTTTACATGGTTCGCATGATACCAATGAGCTTTTCCATTCACCTTTTAAAGCAATTTGCATGGTTAGCAGGACCTGGTAGGGACCCTTCCATCTGGGTTGCAAGCCGTTGGCGCGGTTGAATGCCTTGCTGACAACCGACTCGCCGGGTTTAAAATTGTGGCCGGGCACACCCAGTGGTGCTGGGGCAGCTTCCTCAACCTGTGCACGTATAGAAAGCAATCTGTTAGTCAGAGCTATACAATATTGTTTCAACGCGGGCCATGTTTGATCAGACAGTCGGTCAGGACTAACAGGTGTGCCAATACTAGGTGGGCGGCCTATCACAATTTCGAATGGGGATAGGCCATGCATACTCTTTGGGGTCACACTCATGCTCAACGGTGCTAATGGTGACACATCGGGCCATTTCAGGCCTTTCTCTGCACAAGCTTTAGCCAGTTTGTCCTTCAGTACTCCATTGGCACGTTCACTCAAACCTGCTGACTGGGGGTGGTGCACAGAATGACATTTTTGATCAATTCCTAGGGCTCTACACACCTGCTCAACCACTTGCCCTTTAAAGTGTGGCCCATTGTCAGACCATAGGTAGGTGGGGACCGTGTACAAAGGAACTCAATGTTTCAATATGCATTTCGCAGTGGATGTAGCTTCATTGTCTCTTAATGGGAAAGCGTCTACCCAGCCAGAATACCCGCACTTCATTACCAAACAATATTTGAAATTGTTCACCAGTTCCAGCTGTATGAAGTCCATATATACAACATCGAATGGTTGAGTAGGCAACCGGCTAAGACCCTTTGCAGCTGGAACACCTTTCCCCGCATTGAACAGAATACATATTTCACATTGTCTGGCCCATCTTCTACAATATTGACCAATGTTCTTGTTATCCCATACTGCTTTCAAAGTCCGCTCCATTCACATGCGTTTGTCCGTGGCACACCCTCACCACAACAGGAAGATAAGCATTTGGCAACATCCATCTTCCCTTTTCTCCATTTACCCAGGCCCCCAAGTCTTTCCGGTGTACGTCACTATTCATCTGCCAATTCTTTTCTTCTTCTGTCGCCTCTCTCTGCATCTGAGCTACTTCATCTTTTTCTGTCCAACCTCCTTCTTTCCCTTTACACAAAAACATTTCCCTTCTGTCATTCCCACAGTTTTCTGACGCAAATTTTGCAACCATATCTGCCATATCATTCCACTGAGACACATAATCTGTTCTCCGATGAGCGGCGTATTTAACTATTGCCATCCTTGCGGGCAGCGCTAGTGCAGTCAATAGCTTGTGTATCAACACTGCATGCTTTACTTTCATCCCTTGTGATGTTAGGAACCCCCTTTCCGCCCACAATTTCCCAAAGTTAGTCACAACCCCATGGGCATAAGCTGAATCAGCATAGATTGTTACACACATGCCTTCACTCTTCCTCAATGCTTTTATGAGAGCACGTAATTCAGTTGGTTGTGCTGAATTCTCTGGTACCTTTCCCATATCGTCTGTTGTTCCCAGTTGTTACCGCATACCCTGCTACTGTTTCTCCTGTTTGCAAATTAAAGCAAGGCCGGTCACAGAACAAGATCCCATCACCATCCTCGAAGGGCTGATCCTTCAAATCTATTCTCCCCCTCGTTTCTTCTTCTGTTCTTATCACACAGTCATGCCTTGGGCCGTCACCCTTGGTTGGAATGGGTAACGATGGTGCTGGGTTAAGCACATTACATCTTTCAATTTTTACATTCCTGCTAAACAGATACATATCATACTGGGTTAGTCTTGCAGCTGTCAAATGCTGTGTCTGCATTCTATTCAATAATACGTCCACAGCATGAGGCACTCGTACAATCACTTCATTTCCTAGTATAATGCCAGTGCTCTGCTTTAATGCTAGTGCTGCTGCTGCAACTGTTCTCATGCAAGGGGGCAATCCCCTTGCTACTGCGTCTAACCCTGTGGAAAAATAAGTGCATAGTCTTTGCTTCCCACCCTCTTCTTGCGTTAATACTGATACCGAACAGCCATTCACTTCCATCAACAAATAAGTAAAATTCCTTGTCATAATTGGGAGTACCCAGGGCTGGAGCGTTACACAAGGCACTATTCAATGCCACATAACCCTCTTCCATCTTTGTTCCATTCAACGGGTATGTGGTGTTTCTCATCCTTCAATGTTTTTAACAAGGGCTTAGCTAATACCGAGAACTCTGGTATCCAGTGCCTAAAATATGACAAAAGTCCCAACACCTTTCTCAATTCCTTATATGTTCTGGGAGTCGGCATAGCCTGAATCAACGCTACTCGGTCTGTTGACAATGACCGGCCTTCCTTTGACAAGACATAGCCCAAATAGTAAACTCGTCGTTGTACATACTGCATTTTTGCTAAAGACACTTTGCGATTATGTTTTGCCAAGTGAGACAGTACCATAACAGTTGCTTTCCTGCAACCTTCCTCCATATTGGCACTTATTAAAATGTCATCTACAGACCTATGTCATCCAAGGATGTCCCGGTTGGTAGCATAAGTTCGTCCAATTGGGCTTTCAGCGCTTGGCTAAAGATTGCTGGACTTTCCGTGTATCCCTGTGGGACTCTGGTAAAGCAATACTGTCTCTGACCCAGTGAAAGGTTAACAAATACTGGGACGTTGGTGCAATTGGTAGGCTGAAAAATGCATTATTCAAATCAGTCCCACTAAACCATTTTGCCATACTGGGAATCAAGGTCAGGATACTAGCAATACTCGGTACAACTGGAAAGCGTGGTTCCACTATCTTGTTAATTTCTCTCAAATCGATAATAAAACGGTAGGGCACGGCCTCATTGCCTTTCTTATGGACTGGAAGCACTGGGGAGTTACAAGGGCTATCATCACATTCTTCCACAACGCCTATATCAATTAAATCTCTAACGATCCTAATCAGTGCTTCCTCCCCTTCCACTGAAATAGTGTACTGTTTCACACGGAGGAGCGTTACCCCATCCTTCAACTTTATTACAATCGGGTCTACTGCTAGGGTTCCTACATCATTTCTGTGAGTAGCCCACAATTGTTCTGGTAATGTTTGTAGTTCTGCTGGCAATGGCCTGCCTAGGCACATCTTAATATCACCCTTTGAATCCATAATAGTCATCTGTACCCCACCCGGGGAGCAATAGATTGTGGCATTAAGTGCTTTCAGTGCATCATGGGCGAGCACATTTTCGGGAAATTTTTCTGTCAGCAACCATCTACCGTCCCATGTCACCCCCTCAATCTCTGCATCCATTTCTTCACTTACTGGAGTAACTATGGGTTCCCCGCCAAATCCTACTGATGTTTGTTCCCGATAGTGGCACCAAGGGGGCGGCTTTGGTATCAACGGAGTTGTGTCCATCCCCAGTATCTAACAAACATTTGATGGCATGTTGTTGACCTATCCGTAAGGATGCATAAGGACCCTTCTGATTGATAGGTACAGGTACCACTCCCTCAGATCCACCACGGCCCCTTCGTAGCAGACTGCTGGTCGAATCTTGGTACATCGCTGGGTCATTCCCAAACAGCACACACTCCTCTCCCTCACATTGACTAGTCTGTGTCATCTGTCTTGCGTCATGATCAAAGAGGTTTGTCCCTGGAGGGGCGAAGCTTGCTTTCGGAGTCGTGGTATGCCAAACTGCTGAGGAGATGGCCTGGGCCCTATTTGCAGAGGGCCTGTTCTTAGAGCTATGCTCTCTGGACACTCGTTCTTCCAGTGGCAAGGTTTCTTGCAAAAGGCACATACATTCTGTGCCGGGCCATCCAGTCATGCATAGGTATTCACCTGGGCCGGGTGGTTCCTGGTATTCTGGCCTCTCTATTGATTGGGGGTACCTCCTGGTTCCCTCCTTGAGGCTGTTGTCCTGGCTGCAATTGTTGCATTAGCACCCTAGTCTTCAACTCTTTCTCTGCCTTTACCTTTGTCTGCACCTGGGCCTGCTCGTTTCGTTCATAATATCGTGTCATTTCTAGTAGTTCCCTGGGCGACTTGGATTGCCACGTACTCTCTGCTGCTCGTAAGTCCCTTTTGTATAGGTTGATGCAAACCATCCACAAAACTTCCTGCAAAATATTGTTGACCTGTCTCACTCGTTGGGTCCAAACCACTGTGATCTTTAAATGCTGCTTCGTATCTTAAGAAATATGACGCAACATCCTCAGTTGGGCTTTGGGCCACAGCAGCTAGTTTTTCAACATGACATCTATTGGCTTAAGGACCTTCTCCAATGCCCCTAACACATTCATACTGTGTAGTTTCAGGGCCTCAGTCAATTTCTCATGTGTTTTCCTGTCATCACTCGTCTTCGTGACCGCTGCCCAGTTTATTCCCACTTAATTTCATACCCTAAATGGAATCCACACCTCTTCTGGAACTAGTGACATCATGATGTTATCCACATCCTCCACCATATACTGGCCAGGCCGGAAAAGTTGCCTCATTTCCTTGTAGAAGCCTGCCAGGTCTATCCGTGGGTCAGGGATACTTTTGGTAATCTGCATCAGTTCTGTTCTCGTCAACGGGACATATACATACGTCCGGACGGGTTTGTTACTATCCCGTCATGGGCTGACATTCTCTCAAAGGAAATGCGGCCTCCCCTCCTGATTCCCCCTTACTCTTTTTTTATCCAAGGTCTCCTTCCAATCTTTATACAGTTCTAATGCCTGCGTCGGCATCCTCTTTCTTCTCGACCTCATGTACCGCTTCCTTCTGGTACCCGTCGATCTGGATCCTCCTTTAAATAGTCTCTGAGACCCTGTAACTGTGACTCCGAAACACCATCAGCTTCGTCAATCAATGTGTCTAAAAGTTTGATCATATGCATCAAACACTGGGCTTGTTCTGCCCATCCATGGGTCATTATGTCCTCAAGTACCTGGCTTACGTCTCTGGTTGCTAACTCCTCTACCTTTTTAATCGCCAAGTTCTTCCCAGTTACGACTGCTTCTGACATCTGTCGCTTTCTTATTTCTAATTCTTCGGGTACCTCTTGTTCCTTTTCCATCTGGGTCATATGTTCCTTTCGAATTTCTTCCATGATTATCTCCATATATTCCCATAATGCTGATTTTGTCCTACCTACCTTTTATTCCTGCTTCAGCGTCCAGATAGGACTTTGAATACTTATCCTGCGCCTGCACCTGTTTTCTAAAATTATTGTAATTTTCCATCATTAGTTGTGCAATCTTTTTAAACTGCACTGGTCTTAATCAGCCCACTTTCCTCTTCACGTCTTCCTCCAATCTCTCCCCTTCCACTCCTTTTGCTAGGTTCTCTAAGTCTCTTACTCGTTCTGGGGATTCTACAACTGTCCTGGTTAGCCCCACTTCCCCATTCTCACCAAATCTCATCGGAAACTCACCTTCAGCGGCCTCTGTTACCAGCTTAGGAGCTGTGGCTCCTAGGAATAGGAGATTGTTCGTGATTAATGCAGATTCTCTAACAATGTCCTCATATTTTGGGGCAGGGATGGACGGGTACATACCCTTACTCTCCTTTATCAATATCCTTCTCCCCTCTGCATAATATTTTTCTTGTAACTCTTTGACATCTAACTGCCTTGCCTTTTCTACAGCTTTTCGTCTATTTTGCTTACGCTCCGTTTTCATTCGTGCATTCTGCCTCCTAATTGCCTCCTAAAAGCTTTGAAGGTTTCCGAGAAGGGTTTATCTTGCTAAAAACATTAGCACAAACTGAAGCGACATGGCCGGCCCTCCCACTCAGGATCTACAGATGCAATTTTTTGGTCACTTTGGCTGATCTCTGCTGTGAGCGTTGAGAACTGCAGTTGATAGTTCAAAGAAAACCGGTCCTGAAAGCTTTTGGTGACGTCTTCTTAGGTGGCCCCCAGGTCAGACACTTCGCGTTGCACCTCTGGTGATAGTTGCAGCTTGGATGTAGCCGCTGTACCAGCTGGGTGTTTGTTACTGGCCCAAAGCTTTTTCACCGACTTGTGGTGTTTCTGCTGAGATTGGGGCTGCCCAGTTTGACTTCTCTTGTTTTTGCCGCCTGACAAATGTCCACTGCGTAAACTTCCTGGGGGACACCGTATTAATTCATAGATCCCCTACCCGTGTTGTGACCCCGCTGGAGATCTAGTGCTGTAGACTTTGCACCAGTAGGGTTTTGTTACCTGGAGTCTGCGATGGATGCACAAGGTGCTTGCAGCTTTATATCAGTGATTAATGCACACCCTAAGTGTGCGTTTATATGGTCACTGGCCCCCCTTTTGCTTGATTCTGATTGTTCTGCAGCCAACTATGTACTACTTGGAGCCAAACGTGGAGAGAACAGGGTTTCTGGTAGCTTTGATAAGTTTGCAGAAGTACTAAGGGTTTCCAATGTTACCTATAGTCCAGAGTGCTTCCCCACACCCTCCTAGTCACTGATACCAATGTGGAACTGTAGCAATGTGGTCCTCAAGTGTGCATAGTTATAGTGTCTTCCCCGTTTGAGCGATGGCTGAGCTCACCTCCTTATTTGTTTGTGTAGGATGTGTGACCATGCCAGCGACTTGAGTGCCTCAGAGGGGGGTTTTGTCATGATGCAAGCTCCCGGGGAGCCGGTTCAAGCCCGGCGTCCCCGAAAGCGGACATCCAGTCCCCAAGGAAGGACCCAGCAACCCCATATAGGGGCCCTTTGAACAGTGTCCTGGCGCCTATGGCGCCAGGCTCATTATGGGAATGCTTGGGTGCACTTACCTGATGCAGACCATGCTGCAGGATCCCGGCTTCCTTGAGGCCTGAAAGGAACTACTTTACCTGTGGGACTAATTTACCATCCGGGCATGGTCGGGGAAGGATACATACCTGATTGGAGGAAGGATACATACCTGGAACTTCTTCCAAGGCTATTTAAACCCCACCCGAACAGCCACACGTGCTTCGCGTTGTTCTGCATCTAGCAGCTGGACGCTCACCGTGTCTGCTCCTGCATCCTGACTTCTGCCACGCCTGCCAGCAACCTGGATCACCTGCAAAGGAAGAGAAGAAGAGAACAGAAGAAGGAAAAGTCCTTACCTGCTAAATCCGCATCCCGGAGATATCTCGCCGACAATCCTGAAAAGGAAGACTTTAATTTAAAAGCTCATCGCGTCGATCACTGCAGCGCCGCATTCCACTCACCTTTACAGGGCGCCTCCATGTTGAGCAGCGATCATCCGGATTCGCAGTCACGCCCCAGCAACCAAGGGAGAAAAAGACCAGAACAAAAGGTGAGAGAGAGAAGGGAATAAGGAAAGCTAAATCTCCATGTTAAGACTTACCTGTTGATTCATTCCCTCTTCATTTCGGGTCCGCGCCACATCCTGGCATTTCCGGACCCCGGCCCCTAAGGGGAAAAAGAGACATCAGCGTTAATGAGCGAATGAAAAGACATTACCAAAAAACGCTCATTAAAGACTTACCTGATTTCTACAAGGATTTCACCTCTCATCTCGGGTCGGTGCCTGTACCCCGGCATTCCGTACCCCGGCCCCTATGGGAAAAAGCATTAGAACACTTATGCATGGACACAAGGGGAACCTCTTATCAAAAAACTTAGCTGGAAGCCAAGCAAGTTTGGTTCTCACCAATCCGAAAATCCAGTGAAGTAATTGGATACCAACGCGCCCCTGCATCAGAAGCAGGAAGGAGAGCTCGTCCTTCCAGACCCTAAGGTGAGACGCTACGAGAAATCACAGAAGGGTTTCAAGGAGGGTGAGAGGGGAAAGTGGGAGGCCGATTGCATTACCCCGTAGACAGTTAATCCCCTATTTTCGCCTACAGAAGGATACTTCTGCGAGCCAGACAAGCCAGATTTGGGGGCCCGGTCCAGTCCGTCTTTCCGAACCCTTCGCATCACCTTAGAAGAGGTCACAGCAGCGCGAACCAGGCCAGCGCCTCCGTGGGAGTCAGGTGAGCGTAACAGGTTTACTTCCTTCGGTTGTGTATGGGGTACCGCTCTTGGTGCGCTGTCAAAGTCCCTCTGGAGCACCCGACTTGATTCACGGTACGGAAGCCGTTGGCGACCGGTTCCCCGTCCACGGGTGTGGCTGATGCTTTGAAGCTGCTGTCCCTGATATTAATCAGCGTTGTCTTGCAGTGCCACATTGGTGAGGGGGAATAGGCAGCAAGTATCACCCACCGTGATCACCCCGGATTGGAGGGTCTTTTGTTGCTGGTTTTGGCCTCTGGAGAGATTTAGGAGAAATAAATTAAAAAAAGAAAGACTGAGTGCACTCCCGCATCTCTTCTCTACTCGGCGGCCATTTTGGAATCCTAGAAGGGTTTTTAAGGACCAGACCATGTTATGGAACCAATCGTAGACCACACTGTTTTTTAAAGGTTTTTAAATTTGTGAAGGGTAACCAAACCAGAAGAGCTGGAAAGTATCACAAAGAACTGTGTTTTGGAAAAGTTCGAAGACTTGAAAGCTTGGGGAAGGGAATTCCTTTGAATTGTGAACTATTTTGAATCGTGGGGAAAGGAACCCCTTTGCATTGTGAACCTTGAGGAAGGGAAAACCTTTGCAAACCAAGAGCTGGAAGAAGCTCTGAACTTTTATTTGAACACTTCTCATTTTGACACCGACATTCCTACATATTGTATACAAATAGATGTGAGGGCAGACAAAGGTTTCGGACACAGACAGACTTTGACTTAGCACTTCCTGACACAGACTATAGTTAGTTTTATTTAGGTAGGGAAATCCCACCTTAGCATAGGGAAAGATTGGCCTTTTTACAACCCTTTTTTGCTCTTTAATAAAAGTTTTTATAGCCCAAATTTAAGTTCAGTTGTCCGTCTACTTCATGATGCCTTCACAAATATCAAGTCTTCAAAAAGGGGAATGGTTCTTTTTTTATTATATTTTCCATAGTTCGTGGAGGGGTTTCAGCCCCTGATTCTTCCCTGCCTTTTCCTGTCCATGCTATACTCCCTTGCCAGGGTATCACATTCCAACTACTTGTGCCAGGTATACTCTCCTGCCAGGGCTTTTTATCCTCGTATATGGTTGAGAGTCCCAGACTTGCGGCTTGCCTGGTTTACTATCCTGCCAGGACTTTTCAGCTCACCCTTCGCCTTCTTCTGTAGCCAACACATTGGGTTTTTCAGATAATGGGTCACCGTCCCTTTCTCAACAGTCTGTTATTGTGTCAAACACTTCAGCTCCCTTATCTGGGTTTTCTCCTGCTGTCAACGATATGCAGCATTCACCCTGAAGCACCCCAGTATCCCATTCGCCTTCCCTGGGCTTATCGGTCTTCACTGGAAGCTACAGCATCCCTCGAGTGTTACTGTTTCCTTTTCTCTCGGCTTCAGACCAAGAATGCGTCTTATCGGTTCCTTGGTCCTTGCTTTGCACTGCTGCAGTGAATCTTCCTCTTTGTGACTTGCTGCACGCTGATTTCATCAGTGTCTCTGCTTCGGGGTGTCAGCGCCTCTCTTCCCATGTCCCATACAGTGCTGGGAACAGTCAGCCTCCTGTTCTGTTCACTTGTACCATATTTGATTGTCCCGGCACTGATTAGCCTTTTCCAACGACTAGAGTGCGTGGTGGGCTTACCGCCTCTAGCTGTCCTCATTACTCCATCTCTCTTCCTCGTCTCAGTCCTAAAAGGGAGGGAGATATATGGAAGGCTGATGATTGGAAAAACATGAGGATTCCTTGTCCATGTCACAATAAGCTTTACAAGAATGGGCAAAAGAGGAATGTGCATCAGTCAGGTATTCATGTAAAAGATTGTTCTGATCATGGGCTTTTAGTTTACCTCTCTGGAGTTTGTTCTCCCCTTCATGGTCCTCCCGCAGAAAACCGCCCTCAGGGTCAGAGTCTGGTAGCTTCTGCCTTTCCCTGGCCACGTAAGGGAAGCTTCCCTCCAGGGGATCAGTGAGGCATTGCTGGATTCATCAGTGTTCATAAAGCCTCCACAACCCAATAGTGGAGGAAATATGCTGGAAAAAGTCAGAGGGAAAGATGGGGAACATGGTTTAGGAGTGAACTGTGTACTGGATATTACATGTCCGGTCAAACGTGGAAGCTACCTCTACATGTCTTGTATATCTGCCTTTTAGCCACATTTAAATATATATTCTTTTATATTGGTGATCTACCATTCACCACACAGATATAAAGCCATTCAAAACAAGACATTATATATGTTACATAGAAACAGTTGAAGTCATACACAATCGTGCATACATGGATTATAGATCCAAGTGCTAATAATAAAAACAGCATACAAATTGTAAAAATTCCTCAGTGCATTTATATACTATGACAATTCATTTTCCTAAAATTAATCTTTTCTATTAATCTTTTCTAGTTTACACTAGAAATAGTAAACTGCCACATTCAAGATGGAAGTTTCTCCAGCAAATATCATAGCCCAAAATTGGTCAGTTTGTATATTTTTCATGCTATGTATCGGCTTACTGTAACCTTTTTTATACTCTTCTTCCAAAACGGTACAATAGGTAAAAAGATGACAAGTAGTTTCCACCTCAGATTTGCATAGTCTACAAATTCTCTTATGACATGGGACTTTTTACCAGTCCCTCAATCTATCATTAGTAGGCAACTGATCAAAATGTAATTGCATTAAAACCTCTGTATCTTAGAATGTCTTTTATTAATGACATATTTTAAAGGATAATTTATGGGAACACCTTGTAAAACTTATTTAAAAGTGGATTTCTCAGAAAACCTACTAATGTTATTACTTCAGTCCCATATTACAGCTGTGGTGAATCTGATGTCATCATTCCTTTCTCTGAGATAGCCTCTCCCCATCTGGCCAGGGGACTGCATCTGCTACCTGATCCCGTCCCCGGGGGTGGCTATTCGATAAAGGACCACATAGGGGAGGTGACCCTGGGGGGGGGGGATGACAAGACATCATCAGTTGAGACATGGTATCCCCCTTTCCCTTTAATGGATATTACCTCCATTCTTCATGTCCTAATGGCATACCACCACCTCCCCTTGAATACCTTGACAAGTCTACTGACAGTACTGCTCAATATCAGAAAACAAAGTGACGAGGAAGAGGCAAGGAGCAATGTTGTTTACTCCCAATGGGTACCAACACCAGCAGTCTAGTAGCTGGATGAATTCGATTGGCCCGACACAGTTTAAAAACATGCCGGGAAGAGAAGTATTGAGTTTGTTGCCTTCTTACCCAGCTGGGGCGAGGAGAGCCGAGAACCGGGCGTATGGCGGCTGGTGGCAGCACAGGGGACAGAGCGGCAAGGCGGAGTGAAAAGGCAGCCCGGTGAGCTACGTGCCCAGTGAAGCTCTGTGGGTGCTGCAGCAATGTCAAAGGAAGCAAGCAGTCCTTCCTAACAGCTGAGGGAGCTGGGACGCCGACTGAGGATCGGACGCCTGTCGGAGGTGCCTGCAGAGAAGCAGCTGATTCGTAGTCGGGGACACAGAGAGAGAGTGCAAGAAAGCAACCAGTGAGCCCAGGGAAAGGGTCGGGACGCCAAAGCACTGTCTGGCATTGCATTGAAAGCCCTAGACAGTGGGACTGGGTCCGGCACCCACAGTACGAACTTGGGGAAGACCAAGAAGGGAAGCCAACGGGGCATTGTATGCTAACGAAAGTCCTTGCAGGAGTATACCAGGCAAAGCCAAGTGCGTGAAATGAATTGCAGTGAATGTGGTAAGGAACCTGGTAAGAGTGTATACCAGGTGGTGCGAGTCTGGGGCCTGCACCTAAAAAGAACGATATGAAAGAACCTGGCAGGAGAGTATACAAGGTGTTTTGTCTGTCAGAGAATCCCAAGGAGGATTCAGGCCCTTAGGATTTTTGGATTACGTTGAATGTGAAAAGGACCTGGGGAAGGGAGCCATTTCCCCTGGAGTAAATTGCAACACCAAGAGGAGGGGAGTTATCCTCTTCGGGTACAAAAATTGGTTATTCTTTTGAGCGTTTGTTTTGGTGGGGAGAAACCTGGGGATGCGAGTCATTCGCTGGAACTGTGAACATTATCCATTTGGAACTTTTGTTGGATTTATACCTTTTTGTTGAACTTTAACACTTGCGCACTTTTCAAGCCAGAGACATTACCCTTAGCGCCTTAGTTACTTTTAGAGTGTGAAGGCTAGAATTTCGGACACAGGACATTTTTGCTTAGGACATCTTGACACAGGACAGGGCCTTAGTTTTTGGTTGAGGTAGGGCAATACCTCCTATATTAGGGACTGTAAAGGCATTTTCCAACCCCTTTATTATTTAATTAAAGTTTATGCCAAAGACCCAGAGTCCTCTTTGTCCGTATCTTATTCCTGGCTCCTCACACAGCTTTACTTTTCAATTTTCTGCAGACCAAAGCAAGATTGATTGGGTAACTCAGTGTAAAATCTATTTTGTATCCCTTCTTTTATCCAAACATTGAAAATATCTTTTCCAATAAGTGTTAAAAACCTTTTTAAAATTCAAAAGCAACAAGGGTGGCACCTTCTCTTCCTGCAAAACTTTTAGATATATTATGCCACAGGCCATTTTCCATTTGGTAAGTAACAATGTCAGGCCCGATTCGAGGCAGATTGCCTCATGTGGAATAGACCTCTAGTTAAGTATTTTAGAAACATGAGACAACAGAAACTCCCTTTCCATTCTCCTTACCAAACGATAAGTTACTAACTTACTTGAAGGGCTGAGTGTTTAGTTCAGTGGCGATACTTCACACCAGTCGTTTGATTGAGAACCTGCTGGCAGTGATCAACAGCGTGTTGTGCCCCAGTTGCTAACAGGCAATGAAAGGAGCGCTGATGCGAGTCTGAAATCCCTGTGGGCACAGACAGATGACTTAATCTCCAAGAGGGGGCAGCTGGAAGTGGATTCCCTGCGCAAGAGTGAGCAGAACGTTTGTAGCGAGCAGCACACTCGTACCAAAGTCTCCTTAAAAGAAATCAACCAGAGTATTTCACTCTGAATGATACAGGGGAAGTGGCTAGGGATATGTTGTGGGATGCGGGTATGGCAACGTGGTGGGGTGTCTTAATAAGAGAAGGGGTGCCTAAAAAAAAAATGTAAAAAAAAAAAAAAAGAGAGGACTTTTCTAGCCAGAGAATAGACTGCACGTGGAAATTGGGGCCCTGGAGGGGCGGCTATAAGCATCAGAGGAGAGCGCGGGGGAATGGATAAAGGAGGCGAGGGGTAAGAGGGAGGAACTCGGGCTGTTAGAGGACGGTAAGATATTTCAGAAGTTGCAATTCATGAAGCAGAAATACAATGAGAAAGGTTGTAAGCTGATGCCCTCCTAGCAGCGCGATTACGAGGGCAGTGGGCTGACAGATGGATATCAGGAGTGAATGGGAAAGGTGGTACTTTAGAGGGGTCAACAGATGGTATATTGGTGAGCTATGCAGACTTTTATGAAGGATTATACAAGAGTGGGGACAAACCAGACGGGGGGAGTTTGTGTTTATTTGAGCAGAATGCTGACTCCGAAGGTGATGACGTAAGAGGCCTCTGACTTGGACGCTCCTATTACGGGGATGAGGTTTTGTTAACCATTGATACACTCCAGAGTGGGAGGTGCCGGGCGACGATGGGTACCACCGCTGGCTTCTATAAGTCATATGCGGGCATCCTGGTCCCGTATTTGCGTAAATTGTTTTAACTGCATCTTGGAGGCCGGAAGGGCGCCAAAGTTGTTTGTGAGGGCTCTTATCGCAGAGTTGCGGTTCATATTGTCCGATCTCGCTCCTCAATGTGGATGCAAAGTTAGTCACTTGGGTTTTGGTATCCAGATTGGACGCCCATATGCCACGGCTAGTCCACTTGGATCAGGTAGGGTTCATTAGAGGTCGGCAGGGAGCTGTCACAATGTGCAAATCACTGCACCTCGTCGAGTGTGCCCAAGGTAGAGGGGGGGGAAACCGGACACTCTTGTCAGTCGATGCCAAAAAGGCGTTCAATAGAGTGGAATGGGATTTCCTAAGGGCAGTTCTCATCAAGTTTGGAATAGGGGCTAAATTCCTTCGGGGTGTCATGGCGCTGTATTCAGATCCAAAGGCCTGCGTGGCTGATAATGGGAGCTTTTCACAATGGTTTGGGTTGGAGCGCGGCACGAGGCAGGGTTGCCCTCTCTCACCGATTCTTTTTGCTTTTTCGTTGGAGCCATTAGCTCAGAGGTTGCAAGATAACCCCCTAGTGGAAGGTTTCCAGGTGTGGGGAGAAGAGTGCACACTGGGCTTATATGTGGATGACATTTTATGACATTTTAGGGACAGAGTTTCTTCGGTGGTGGTGGTGGTGGATTAAATGGAACAATATGGTGCAATTTCTGGCTTCAAAATCAACCAGGAGAAATCTATTCTATTCCCTCTGAATCAGATGGGAGAGGAAGATGCGCAGAGGTCGGCTTCATTGGGGATGCAGATCAAGAAAGATCAGTTGCAGTATTTAGGGATACATGTCATGAGGGATATGGGAGGGCTTTATGAAGCAAACTATCCACCGCTTTTGGCTTCTTTGTTTGAGGACTTGGAGAAATGGGGCAAATTGACAATATCCTAGATGGGGCGGCTGAATGCCATTAAGATGAACTTTCTCCCTAGAATGCTTTACCTATTCCAGATGCTCCCAATCCAAATCCTAGACTCCATGTTTCAGGAGGTTAAGGGACACCTCTTGAAGTTTCTATGGCAGGGGGAAAAAGCCAGGGTGGCATGAGGTTATGGTGCTTCCGAAGGAAAGAGGAGGGATGGATTCCTGGACATGTATTTATACTATAAGGTGGCGCAATTGAGGGTACGGGTCCCACATCTGCGGGAACAGAGGAAATGTCAATGGGTGGCCCTGGATAACTTCCATCTTAGGCCGGTGCCGGTGGGGGAGTCGATATGGGTGCCGAGAGACCGGATCCCGAGAAGGATTAGGGAGCACCCCATTCTGGGGGTCATTTGGAACATCTGGAAGAGGGGTCCGTGGATGAGTGGTGTGACAACGTGGCCCTCACCCCTAGGCCAATTGTGTGCTCCAGGGCTGCGGGACTAGATACCGAATCTGTACAGATTTCAGACATGGTTTGAGGCAGGTCTGACGAAGGTGGGACAATTATGGAGGGAGGGCCAATTTATCTTGTTGGTGGACCTGGAGGAGGCACTGGGAATCGGAAAACTGTTGGTGTTTTCATACTTGCAACTGAAGGGTGTAATCACGGCTGTGCCCTGGGAAGAACTGATACAGAGAGACCTCACCACTTTGGAGAAGTTCCTGGATTCGCACAATGAAATGAAAGGTTTGGTTTAATCTCTTTTTATAGGGCACTGGTGGAGGCAGGGAAGGGTAACACCGAGAGGCTCAGGAATAAATGGCAGAGGGACTTGGGCTTGGAAGTAGATGACTCACTGTGGCGCACAATGTGTCTAGTGGTGCACAGAGTCTCAATTGCATGTCAGTACAAGCTCCACGTGATTAAGTTGCTACACATGTGGCATTATGACCCAGTACAATTTTCTAAGATATTTCCGGGGACGAGTCCTCTTTGTTGGCATGAATGTGGGGAGCGGGCTGATTATTGCCATATGTGGTGGGGTTGCGAGCGGGTTCTGATTTATTGGGATGAAGTCCTAGGGTGGATTAAGGACCTGGATGGGGTCCTCAAGACCAAGACACCAATTCGGATCCTATTTGGTTTGGAGGGGGGTGAAGGGGAATATACAGGCCTGCCGCACTTACTGCATTTTCTGTTACTGGCGGGAAGAGCGTGCCTGGCAATGCAGTGGAAGAGGGTGTTACACCCGGGGAAACAGGTATGGATGAACACAGGGAAAAATGTATACATGATGGAGAGAATCACGGCAGCCATACACAACCGAGGTGTGAATATTGAGGTAGAATGGGAGGAATTCCGGTTCCTGTATAGGCCAGTGGAGGCAGGGGGGAGGAGGGTTAACAACGCTAGAAAGGGATGGGAATAGAGATGAAAGATGTCATCAAGCGATTGCAACTCTGAATATGTAACAGGTGGTTGGATCAAGGGTCCATGGGAGCAATTATTCAACATGTGGACATACAGGGCGGACTTGGGATATTGATGGTATTATTTGGGTCATGTGGAAGTGTGAGCATTAGTTCGAGGGTGAGGGCAGGTAGGTGGGGGTTTTTGTAACTGCAGACCATTGATAAGTGGATTTTTGTTGGACTGTTTTATATCCGGCAGTGTCGTATTTTGCAAGGTTTGTATGTTATCAAAAATGCTAATAAAGTTCAAAGAAAAAAAGGAAATCAAATAAAGCACAAAGAATAAAAGAAAAAGTAAACACTACAAGAAAGTGTATACCTACTGGCCAGAAGACCACACTTAATTTGTTCCACTTAAAAGGCTATGTGCACAATCCTCTAACTGTAGTGTCTCTTAAAATAATGTCCAATTGATATTCCCAGAATGAGCCCTCCCCTCAATCACATGCAGCTAATACTGTAAGCGATCCAATCCCTCACAATGAGCGGCATAACAGGTCAAGAAGCAAACAGAACCTACTCCGGCTTTACATCGTGACAGATGGCATTCCATGACACCAAGTTTTCTTGCTTCCATGACTTGGTCCGGAGCAATCTTCTCAGCAACCTAGTCTGGTTTTTCTGACCACAGAGTACTTGATTGAAGGGGGCATACTGGCCTCTACTGGTTATTCGGCTGCTCATCCATCCTTAGATTTTTCAGAAGGGATTTCACTCCTTTGACAACCTCATTCACATAAAGAGCTCCTTGTTGAAAATGTTATTACAGATGTTGATGAATGACCATTGATTCAAGATTTATTATTTCCTCTTCAGGACTGCATAGATCTTTGCTAGTTTCAATGTCGTATTCAACGTTCCCAGGTGATGCATTTATCCATTATGTGTTTAGATATCTGTAAAAACAAAATAATGGTTACATCGTGCATTGTTGAATGTGTCCAGTTTTTCAGTAATTAAACCTCTTTACCTCTTTTTAAGGGACAAAAAGAGTACCAGAGGTGAAGCCCCACCCTCCATGTCAGGCAGCTGTGCAGTGTGTGTGAACAAAACAATGTACTTGTTTGGCGGGCATTATGCACGAGGCAGCACAAATGAGGTTAGTTTTGATTCAGTTTGATCTGGTATCCTCTTTTTAAATTTTTTTTTATAGGACTATCGCATTTGTTGAACGCATAGCATATCGATGACCTTTTCATATGTAGACTGTAGCTGGCATGCATGTCTAAATCACCAGTGTCTTTCATTTCACTATTTACATTTCAATACAGTTTAAAAATGCTTTGGATATACAGAGTGAGAGAGGTACTTTCTTTATGAGGAAGAAATACTGGGGACATGGAGCCATAAGTGGCAGATTGCTTAATTGATCATTCCTTTGTACAGAGGGTAGAGGATGTGGGGGGGGCATATAAAGTTAGAAAGGAAGATATATGTGAATGTTTCAGAACATTCTATACATCTCTTTACTTGGAAGATCGGTTCCTGACTCCTGAGGGATTAAATTATTTTTTTTGAGAAGATTACCTTGCCGAAACTGCCTGTTGACCAAGCAGTCGCTATTGATCGGCCCATCAAGAGGAGATACTGACTGCTATTGGCCAGCTCAATATAGGCAAATCGCCGGGCCTGGATGGGTTTAACGGTCAAGTTCTACAGGGAGTTGGGTCCTGAATGAACTCCATTCTTGTGTAGCCATTACAATAATTTTATTGTCAAGGGGATACTGTGCCCAACAATGCAAGGGCATGTATCGTAGTGATCCCAAAACCGTGTAGGGACCACAAGAAATGTGAGAACTATAGGCCAATATCACTGTTTAATGCGGATCTCAAAATATTTACTAGAATTATAACTAATCGGTTTGACAAGTATATTGGATGACTGATAGGTCAATCCCAAATTGGGTTTATGCAGGGAAGGTATGGTTATGATCACATCAGGACAATTATGGACATAATGGGACTCCCTAAAGAGGAGGTGAAGAACAAACTACTACTTTTTATGGATGCAGAGAAGGCTTTCGATTGGCTTAATTGGGCTTTCCTGGACCGCACACTTAGAATGATGGGGTTTGGGGAACCTTTTCTGAGAATTATTAAAACATTGCATTCTTCAGTTAGTGCTAATATGCGGGTTAATGGTGTGCTCTCTTACTCTTTTCCTATGACTAGGGGGTAGTAGGCAGGGCTGCCCATTGTCGCCTTATCTTTTCAACCTGGCGTTAGAGCCCCTGATAGCCTATATAAGACGAGAACAAAGTCTATGGGGACTTAGAATTGGGGATTGTGAGATCAAAATACTGTGTTATGCAGATGACATGACCGTAATTCTGACTAACCTAAGGGAAGGGGGAGCTAAGCTGAAATGCAGATTTGAAGAAGTAGGGATCTTGTCTGGTCACAAGATCAACTGGGAGAAAACTGTGGTTTTTCCCTTAGACACCACACACCCAAGGGGTGATCCAACTTTATTGAACTGTCAATGGAATGTAGAAACGATGAAGTACCTATGAGTCCACCTTGTTCGTGACTTAAAGATGATGGAATGTAACGTTACGAAGATTATCGAGGTAATTTGGATAGATATATTAAAATGGTGCCGACTGGTACTGGGGCTTTGGGCAAGGATCAACACCATTAAAATGGTACTTCTGCCCAAGGTTCTTTACATTATTCAATATAGCTTTATTTATTTTATTTATTTTAGTTATTTGTTACACGCCCAGACCCTCGGGTATCACGGCGTGGTTACATGAAGGCTTAATCATTATTCATACATTATTTCACAATACAAATGTTATTCATACATTGTTACAGAATACAGAAATTATTAACCGATGATTACATAGTACATGACAGATGATCGTGGGAACAACAATATACAATTTTACAGATTCCACTGGAGTGGTTACATGAGCAGGGATCCTTATGCTAATATTGGTTAAATAACCAGGTTTTTTAAGAAGCTGCGACCCCCTGCTCTGTTCTTTTTGTAGCACGGGGGTGCCAGTAGGAAGTTATTATTGGAACTTAGTCATCTGGTGGATTCTTTTAACTGGAGGGTGTTATTCAGGTATTTTGGGCACTTTTTGTAGAGGCATGTGTACGCGAGTGTTTTGAAGATAATTCTAGCTTTGATGGGAAGCCAGTGAACATCCTTCCTTGTCTTAGTAATGTGGTCTGATTTATTATTTTTTTTTTTTATTCGTAGTGCTGCCCTTAAGACTTTGTTTTGCAAGAGTTGCAATTTCGTGATGTTAGTATTGGACGTGCCTAACAGTAGCACATTGCAATAGTCCAATTTTGACAAGACTAGGGCCCTAGCCAGCATTAGGCAGTTGGAAGGGGTCAGGAATTGACGGCTGAGAGCAATACGTTTAGAAGTATAAGCCGTGGAAGAGGCGAGTGTGTTAATATGCTTGGTCATAGCGAGACTGGCATCAAGGTAGACGCCTAATGTTTTCACTTGCTTCAACACTGGAATAAAGGTACCATCGATTTTGATAGAGGAATAGTCTGGGTGGAGAGCCGCAATTTTGGCTGGGGATCCTACAATGAGAACTTCAGTCTTTACTCATTAAGACAGAGACTATTTAGTGCCATCCAGTTCTGTATGATAACATTTATTTTGTTGATGGTAACAGTGTCCTGGTCATAGTTGCCTGTAAGGGGTATGAGGATCTGGGTGTCATCCGCAAAATTAGTATAAATGACACCCATATCGTCTAGTGTTGAAAAGAGGAGTTTAGTATAAGCACTGTAGAGTGTAGGGGAGAGGCATGATCCTTGGGGCACTCCGATGGGGACGGAGATAGGGTTGGCTGATTCTTTTCCTATGAATACTCGAATTGCGATCAGATAAGAAGAACTTCACCCATGCAGTGGCATCGCAGGAGAAATTGAAATCCCTAGCAAGTGATGGTCTACGAGATCAAATGCTGCGGAAAGATCTAACAACAGGAGGATGCATAGTTTCCCTGAATCTCTAATCGGATCCATCTGGATTTTGAGGTCCAAGAGTGCTGTTTCTGTGCTGTGGTTGGGCCAAAAGCCTGATTGTCTGATACCGAGGAGCTGATGCAGTTCCAGGTGTGCTTGGATTTGATTATAGGCTAATTAGTCAATGATTTTGAGTAAGAATGGGACCGTGGTTATGGGATGATCATTAGTCGGGATAGTAGGGTCAAGAGTAGGTTTTTCAGAAGTGGGGTAACCCAGGCTTCTTTGAGGCCTACTGGTACTATGTTGGAGTTGAAGGATGAGTTGACAAATTTAGTGATAATGGGAGACAACGTAGAGGCACATGCTGTGACTAAGTTAGCTGGGACCGTATCTCCTTTGCAGTTAAAGGCTTTTAACTTGGAGATAGTGTTGATCACTAGTTCTTGGGTGACAGGGGTGAAATGGAATAAAGATTTGGGGTTATCGGTAGTGGTAGGGAGGGGGTTAGGGGTGAGGAGATTTTTGTCTGCTAATAGCAATCTTTTGGTAGTTATTTTGTTCTGTAGCAAGGCAATTCTGGCGGCAAGTGCATCTTGTATGGTAGTACACCATTCTTTACTAGAGTTAGTAGATGTGACTGTTGGTACGGGGTTTTCTAGTTCTCTAAGGATAGAGGAGAGTTCTTTGGTGGCTGACGTTGCATTGCTGATACGGGTGTTGTAGGAATTCGCTTTGTGCGAGATGATGGCTGTTTTGTACATTTTGCTGGCATCCTTGAAGGCATTAGCTGAATCGGGGGAAGGGTGTTTACTATGCGCATGCTCAAGAGAGCGTTTAGTCCTTCTTAGGGCGACTAGTTCTTCATTAAACCAGAAGTTCGTTTTTTTGTTGGCACGTCGCGTTTTAGTTGTGATGGGAGCTACTTCATTGATAGTGATGGAGAGGCATTTGTGGTAGTATCAGCAATGTCAGAGGGATTGTTGCTGACAATTGAATGAGTTACTAGTGTTTTAATCAGGGTCGGGTCAAAGTTCTCTGCGGTGAGCTTACAGGGATTTCTGCTTTCAAAGGTATCCATTATTATGGTTTTAGGAGGGCAGGGGTCATCACTCATAACAGTGAATTCTACACAGTAATGGTCTGTCCAGCTAAGTGGGGTGATTGGGCCTATGGTGAGTTTGGTATTAAGAGTGAGAACCCAGTCGAGGGTTCTACCCTTGCTGTGAACCCAGTCGAGGTTTCTACCCTTGCTGTGTGTGAGTGCATCAACAAGTTGTTTGAAGTTCATATCTTTGAGTGCTAGGTGTAGGGCTGCTGCTTTCAAATCTTGGTAGTCATTGAATCCTAAGTTCAGGTCCCCAAGGATAATACATTTAGTGTTGGGTTTTATGATGGGCGCGAGTAGTAGCGGGATGTCCATTTCTGGGTGGCTATTAGTGCTGGGGGTTCTATAGATTACCACAATATTGATTGTGGTATTTTCATTCATGGCAAGTTTGGCGAGCAGTAATTCGTACCCTGCAATTATTTAGATGGAACTTGCTCTAATTTGGAGGGTATTCTTGGAGATAATGGCAACACCACCTCCTGTGGTGATAGTTCTGTTAGTTCTGTTAGTTCTGAGAATGGAGTAATCTGGTGGGATGGCCAGTGCTTACAGCAGTCCTGAGGATTGATGTAGCCAGAATTCTGTAATTACTAATAGGTCCAGATTTAATTCAATGATCAGATCATGTATTTCGATAACGTGGGCTCCTAAGGATCGGGCATTGATGAGGGCGCTTTTGAGACTGATGGCGGTTTGGGATCCTTTGTGGGGATAAGCTTGGTCATCTGAGATGAGGGAGCCTGAGGGAGTTATTTTGGTGTTTGCTGCAATAGGTGGGACAAACTTTTCATTTTTCCAGTGGTTTAGGGATTTGGGTGGTTTGGGAGGCAAAGGATTGAGTATAGTATTATGGTGGAGTGTTTTGGTGCGTGCTGTTAGACAAAGCGTTCTGACAGTCCCTTTGATATCCCGCTAAAGTTCACTAAGAAGATCATTGGTTGCATTGACAACATTTTTCAAGTGTTTCTTTGGGGAGAGGGTAATAGACCTAAAATTTCAAAGTATATCCTAATGCGAGCCGTGCAAGAGGGGGGCTTGGGTACCCCAATTTAGAAAATTACTGTAGATGGTTTGTTCTGAAGAAGTCTGCACTTTACTTTGATGAAAGAGACAATGACATACCTTTTTGGAAATTCATAGAGAGGGAAAAATTCTCGCCATATGCTTTACAAGATCTGTATACGATGGGAAAGATACCCAATTTAACTGCAAGATTGCCAACTACAGAACCTACTAGAGAGGCCCTGAGAACTTTCATGACCGTCAGGACGGAAAACCTTTTGATCCGCTATGATGCGTCACTATGGCACAATGCAGGGCTGCAGATTGATAATAAGACTTTATGCTGCTGAAGCTGGGTTAAGAAAAATATCCTTAGACTACAGGACATATGGAAGGACGATCAAATGGCTCCCTTTGAACAGCTCAGGGAAACTTTTGGTTTGGGGGAAGAGAACGCAGGCATTACGTGGTCTTAAGGTGCCTCCTAACTGAAAGACTAGTAATGTTGGGTAGCCCTATGAGAGAGAGACCTACGGTTCGACATACATGAAACTGATACCAGCGGATAGTTCACATGTGATAGCATGGGAGAAACGGCATCAGGCCTGGGTGGAGGAGTTAGGCATGGACATTCCTGTAAAGGAGTGGGACAAATTATTGAGCATAGCTACACAATCGAAGATGGATTTGGGCCTGCGATATGCGAGGCAAAGAATTCTATGTCGACTATACTGGACCCCTGTACGGATGTCCAAATTAAACATATCCAATAATGATATTTGCTGGGGTTGTGGTCATTGTCGGGGTACCTTACCACACAAGTTATGGGCGTGTCCAAGGGTGGTTGTCTTTTGGAATGATGTTTTGAACAGATTGGATCTTGTGTTGGGGAATATGCTGCCGAGAACACACTACTCCACAATTTTACTGTCAAACAATGAGAGAGGTGTAACATGCACTGAATGGATCAATAGAGCGCTTGTGATGGCAGCAAAACAAATCTTAAAGGTGTAGAAGTCAAGGAAAAAGCCGGATGTGGAGGGATGGCTATTAGACTTGCACACTTTGTCCGATTATGAAAAAGTCATGCATAAAAAACACAAGCGAGATGAGCATTACTCTAAGATTTGGGCTTGTTGAATGAGCTGTATGGCTATTATTGGTTTGCCAAGCATGCAGATGGATGTGACACGATATGAGTAAGGTTACGAGGATATTTTATTATATTTTGTATGTTGATGTTTGTTAATGATGTGTCGTTCAATGTTATGTGTTTTGGATTGTCGTCGTAAATGGAGGTTTCGTACAGTATATAAGGATAAGGCTTGCAGCCGTCATTGCTGTTATCATTAAGTGATTAGATACTGTATATATTGTATATTTTAAGTGCATGCCCTGACATTATGAATATGTTTGTGCTCTCTTATTTGATTTGTATTCTAAATGATAAATAAAGAGTTAAAAAAAAAACGAATCTTCCAACATATTTTTGCAGTTCTACATGTTGGACTTGAGTAATGACTGCATGTTGAAGTGGCATAGAATAGAGTGCAAAGGAGTTCCTCCGTCGGAGAAGGATAAGCTTGGTGTGTGGGCCTACGAAAATAGGTACGTTTATGCGAAAACAAGGATTGCATTTTCTTTTTTATCTGTGTTGATTTTTTTAACATTTCAACGATGCATGCAACTGCATCTCTAGCACTACTGGTTTCCCCAAAATAAATGGTTTGATTACAATCCGTTTTATTGTGCTCATTAAAGTTATGCATATATGCATCAGATTTCTGGATGGATTTACAATTTTCCACCAAGCTTGGTTCGGTGTCGCTTAACAATAGAAGAGAAACTGAACTTCTATCACTATATACAAACCTACTGTAATGAAGTACGTAAAGGCATCATGAGTCAGACACAGACAAACAGGTTCAAGCTTTCTTAACAAAACCTTAATTCAACTGAAAAGGCAGGGTGGATGAATGCCTAACTTGCCCTATGCCAAGGTGGGATTTCCCTACCTAAGGAAAAATAAGGATAGTCTAAATCAGGAAGTCTAAAGTAAAACATTGCGTTTAGCAAGAGTGGTTGCTGAGTGGGCTGTCTTGCTGTCTCCCACGCTGTTCCTGTGACCTGTGCAAAGATCGATTTTGGATTGGACTATGTTTGCTTCTGTGGAACCAGAACTTTGGTACAAATTGTTTCTAAAAGGGTCTACTAAGGAACTGATTGATTCATCCAGCGAATAGTGGCTTATTTTCCCTATTTTCTCTGTTTTTCCATAGTACATTGTGTAACCAGTCCATGTCATTGACGATCATTGGGTCATTTCTCGACTTCCTGCCTGCCCCTTTCCCAGCATCCTCTTCAAAACCATCAACGCTGCGCGTTTAGCAAGAGTGGTTGCTGAGTGGGCTGTCTTGCTGTCTCGCGTGCAAGCGTGCTGCGGCTGCTTTCTCGCTTTGCCTATCTAGCTGATCAACTTAATATGTCAACTACGGTCAGTAAAAAATTTAAATTAACATCAGGCATGCCTGCAATTAATCCTGGCCAATTATTTAACTTAGAGATGGCAGCGAACAAAAGCAATAATAGATTAAATCGCAAAAAGCATAATCTCCAGCGCTCAATGTCACTTTCATCTGACATTCGTTTGTATTATTCCCAAGACACCCTGTCCAGTCTAGAGAGTGGGTCTAATGTGTGTTTGTCAACCAGTCCTCCGACACCTCTGACCCCAATACAATCATTATGTTCGGAGACTGGGTCAGAGAGTGTGTTGGCTGACGCCAGTGTGAGTGACAGTTCTGGACCTTTGCCCATTATTAGCTCATATATAAAATCCATTGGTGTTGATAAAGTCGAAAATATGAATGAAATCCCTAGTACATTGATTGTCGCTGATGTGCATGTAACTCCCAATCTTTCAAGCGAAGTGACAGATTTGACTCTTGTGACAGCCTGTACTCTAGATGATCCTCAGGGTGGCGGAGAGTCCCGGACCCAGGCGGATGTGTGCACGCAGCCAATGTTGGAGCCCATTTGCTGCACAGTAGCAGCCCAACATTGTTTGCGTGCTGCCCATGAGGAGTTTGTTCGAGCAGGGGAAATTGACGAGGAAGCCATGGAATTTATGAACATTTCGGGAGGACTGAGCTCTCCCTTAGCAGATGTTATGTATATTTGTTCAAATACTGGGGATTTAATTCAATTACAGCCAGATAATACAATGGGGCTAGAAAACCAGGTAAGCAATTCTGGAGGAGTGGTGAAGCCTACTGACAATTGTCACCAAACCCCCCCAGACAATAATCAAATGTCTCACTCCAATTATATTGATGAATCGCCCTCTTTCATTGCTCCGACTCCTCGAAGGACAAGGTTTGAGGTACCCCATCGAGATTCTGACTTTTTCATTAATAAGAACTGCTCCAAGCGGTTTTCTTTTCCGGAAGCCCCGGCGCTTAATAATACTCTTAGCAACATGAATACTGCGTTGCTTGCATTAGCGAAACTTTATGAAGTGTTAGATGGCAAGCTCAATCATCAAACCATCCTACTAGAGCAATGCAGTAACGGTATAGCGGTGCTTTCACAAAAACCGCCTGTTGAGCAAGCGACCTTGCGGTCCAATGTTGAGACTGTTCAAGGCTATCGGTCGGATTCATGTAGTATAATGAATGCTGATTGTATACAAGTGTGTTTGCTGTCTGAAACAGAAAATAACCAAAGTCTGTGTGTGGTAGATCCCAATGGTTGTGATCGACCAGCCTTGCAAATGGTTGCTGAATCTGTTCCATCTACATCCAATAGAGATACAGTATAAAACAATCCCAGCAAAAGTATTGATAGCATAGTTACCCATGACCCTGATGATCTGATCAAGGAGAAAGAGTCCTTACCTACCACAGTATTGTCAAACAATACATTCTTTTCATCTAAACCTATTATGATGAATCTAATTAAAACATCGGCGGTAGTTACTGACCCTCTACCCACTGCCTCTAGAAAACTATTTACGAAAGGCAGAGGTGCCAGATCACAGGTTGCAGGCCGTAAGTTCATTAAAGCCATTTCTAGATGTGAACAAACTGCAAAACTTGCAAAAGTCAATTTGGTAAAATCAGGCCCCAAAGAAGCTATACAAACCTTCATGCCTTACGGCCCCCTAGACGACTTGATCACTATTTCAGCTGGTATGGGTGCCCAAGACTCGACACGGTGCATTAATTCTCCAAAAAGATTAAATAATACTGACTCCAGTGTTAATAACTCCGACGGTGGAGGATCATGTAATGTGGGCCAAGTTGACACACAGACCAGGCCACCTACGGGTGGGAGCGATGGGCTTCTGAGTCAAGCGAATTTAGCGGCACTCAGAGAGGAAATTAGAACATCCATCAAATCATACATGTCAGACATACCCGGGGCCTCCACCGTACCTTTGAACAGTGTAAGTTCTATGTTAACCAAGGGTATTAATGTGGAGAAGGTGTCTGCTTTAGTGAAACATCCAAAAACAGTAATAACTAGTGAAACCCATCTACAAAATGGTATGAATACAAAATTTGGCCCTTTTCTCCCATTGCAAGTCGACTCTTCTGGCCGAACCGAGCTTTCAGCCCTGCCCCGTCAATCAGTAAATGTATCGGGTGTTTCCTTACCCCAACAACATGGCATCTCACAAATACATGAACAGATGTCGTGGCCCGAAGCTGCCATTCAGACCCAGGACATTCGAGATATCATAAAATCTTCAATTGCAGCTTATATTGGCGAAGCCAGCCAAAATTGCCAAGGTGCTGGCGGTACGCAATTATTGCGTTATCCTGACGCGAGCCAGTTATTAAAGGGTCCGGCACATCTGGGCAATCGAGTAGCGCAAGGAAATGATATGCCATCAAGCCTTTGTTTCCAGACAAATGCTCAAGCCCACAATATGAATTGCAAGGATGGTAATGAATTACAAGTCAAGTCTAAGTCTAATTGCCTGGTGATTAGATGTCGCGAAGACCCTTATCCCAAATATGTATTAAATCGGGCTAGCATTTTGAACATATGCAGTGAAATCCTGTCCCTGTCTGACATATCATCAACAGATATAACCTTGGTGGAATTTACTAATACAAATGACCTTTCTGAAGCAAGAATCCATCTTCAATCGGCAATTGTAATGAATATATTGTGGCAATCTAAAACATTCCTATATGAATTGGGTTTTAATTTGTTTCAAGACCCTTTTATAACAAATAATGGGATGGACAAAGCTCAAATTAGAACATATCAGTCTATCAAAAATAAAGAATTGAATCAGATTGTAAACTCTGCTCCACGAATGGTGGCATCCCAGGACTTCTTTACTAGATCATAATATAATGCAGGTACAGGTAGCCTACTCTCGTGGAATACGAGAGGCTATAAGCATTTATTTGACCTTGCAAGTAGAGATTTAGCAATTTATGATCTGGTAGCCTTACAGGAAACCTGGCTTGTAGATTGCCCAATCTGGGAGTCCCATGATATAATTATAACACCGGCCATACAACATCATAGAGGTCGACCCAGTGGTGGTCTATTGTTTGCAATCAAGAAAGCTACAGGCTTTATAAATGAAAAACTAGTCTCTCCATCCTCGTATTTTCAAATTGTTAGACTCCACAGAGGTGATGAGCTCTTGGTTATTGTCAACATTTATTGGAGCAGAGGTAATATGACCGCAGAATCTTTTTTTGAGTCACTAAATTCGATTCTTGATCGGCTGACTTTTGAAGGTAACATTTGTCAAACCATCATAGTAGGGGATTTAAATCTCCATTTGTTATCACAAACTTGTACTGAACATACTGATGATGAATTAACTTGGACAAATATGATGCACAAGAGAGGATTTGTGATGCTGAATGGTGCCATCATAGGGGATATCCCTGCTGAGTATACATGGAGTAGAGGGTCACAACAGGCAATACTTGACTATGTTTTTGTCCACAAGACATTTTTAAACTGTGTACATTCTATGCAAGTGGTTGCAACCGACCATAGTGATCATAATAAGTTAACTATGCGATATTCAAGGTCATCATTTGTAAGTTCGTCTATGGTTGAGACTTATCCCTATCAAAATCTTGTAAATAACAGCGGCACGCGAGTGAGATGGAATAGAAATCGACTAGAACAAATTCAATCGGCCCTTCTTGTGTCTTCTGGGTCAACAGACTGTTATGTTACAGTAATGCATTTGTTTAAGCAGGTAAAACTGCCAGACCAGAGTGTTCGCTATAAACATTGTCATCCCTTTGACCCAATAGTACAGTCTAAGAAAGCTGAATTGCGAAGAGATATACGCAATTTAAAATTTGTCCCTATAACCTATCGTTTGCTTTGTAAAGCAAAATTAAAAGCATCCTATCGAACATGGCTAAAGGGTCAGAGAGCTGTGCGCTATCAGCAAAATGGGGAAACCATGATGTCCCAGATTATAAAGAAGTCCACAAGTGGTATATGGGCTTGCCTAAATGAGGCCACGCATAGAACACAGGATGCTGTTCAAATAAATGCCATTCCGAATGCAATCTGGAAAACTTACTGTGAAAAGCTTTATGCATCGTCCTTTTCAAACTTGATTCCAAAGACTTACTCCTCAGGCTGGTCCCATTTCTTTACCATCACCATCAATGATATACTGATATGTATTAAAAACTTGAGTCGCTCGAGGGCGATAGGCCCCGACAGTCTCCATAATAGCACACTTAAAGATCACCCACAAGAATGGGCAATGATCCTCCATCAGATCTTTAGCAAAGTCATCTCAACAGGGGTCATTCCTAAATCGTGGCAGAAGTCCATCATTTTGCCCATATTTAAGAAAGGGGAGCGTGATGATCCAGCTGCCTACCGCCCCATAGCACTCTTGGATTGTCCTGGGAAAATTTTCGCCCGACTAATCCTGAATAGATTTAACATTTGGTTGGAAGCAAATAACTATCGAGACATCTTCCAAACAGGATTTTTGCCTGGAAATGGGACGACTATAAATGTTATTACCCTTACAAGTATTATTCAAAAGGCTTCACATCAACATCAGCTACTCTATATAGCTTTTATAGATTTTAAAATGGTGTTTGACGCTGTTCCTCGTGAACTCCTTTTCAAAAAACTTATGGATAAAAAATGTCCCTGGTCAATTGTCAAGTGGATAATTGACTTACATACAGATACCTCGATACAAATCAAACTCTCTAGTGAGGGACTACTGTCTGATCCAATTAAGACTGCATGTGGATTGAAACAAGGTTGTTTGCTAGCTTCTGCTTTATTTACTTTTTTTATCTCAGATATTGGCGTAGACCTTAGTAAAACTGTGGCAGATCCACCCAAAATTAATGGGGTTAATGTTACCTACCTACTTTATGCTGATGATATGGTGTTATTCTCAAAGACTCCCAAAGGATTACGGGCACTTTTGTGTGCATTGGATACCTATACCAAAAAGAACTTTATCGCCTTTAATTTAAGTAAAACAAAGGTTATGCAGTTTGGCAAAAGTATGCAAAGGAAAGCCACCTACAGATGGCCTTTACAAAATGTCAACTTGTCTTCAGTTTCCTCTTACATCTATTTGGGGGTCTTTATAAGTAATTCACCAGATAAGAATGCGAATCATCAACATCTAAAACAGCGTCTAACGACGGCTATATCACAAGGCAGACTAATAAGGTGCAAATATTGTAAGTTTTCAATAGTACCATTATTGGTTTATTATAGACAAAAACTCATTCCGGTAATTCTTTACGGCTCAGAGGCTGTCTTGGGAAAATCATATCAATATTGGGCCATTATGGAAGGATGCTATTGGAAGCGTGTTCTCAACCTCCCATTGTCAGAACCCATTTGCATCCTGCGACACGAGCTAGGACTCCTGTCTTTATATGCCATTTATAAGTGGAGGCTATGCTCGTTGTATCGAAAATGCATATTAAGCGTTAATCATCCTGGGTTGTTAGGAATGATTGCTATTTATCTTTTAAGATCTGATGATCCATTTGCAGTGTTGTGGAGAAATCACGCAGAAAAAATCATTATCAATATCGGATTTTCAATGGCACTACTGTTAGGTAATCCCACTAAGGCATAAAAACGGATATGGGAGGATGACTGGATAAAAACAAGATCTGCATGTCTCCTATACAAAAAGTTCAAGGAAAACCCATTTGCCTTAAAACGCTATGGGGAAACAGAAAGTTACCTAATGATATTCCCACATTCCCGACAGCGGGATGATTATTTAAGATTTCGATTAAATATTTGGCCCACAAAAGAAATTCTGTGCCATCGCAGAATTATCAGAAAAGACAATGCTTTGTGTCGGTTTTGCCAATTAGCCATTGAAACAATGCAACACTTATGTGTGGAATGCCAAAGTTTGCAAACAAAAAGAACTGTGCATTTTGAACATTTATTTACTGGGCACATGACCATGTCTCAAACACGTTGCTGGTTTCTCCTATTTAATAGTCAACTGAAAGTTGTTAGATATGCAATATTGAGTTTTTTGTATAGTTTGGGACTTAAAAGCAAAGTTAGTGTGCAAAGTCGCACTTAAGGAGTTCACTAATCAAGTTTAAGATACAGAATTTATCCTATTATTTGTTTTACGATTGATCTCATTGTGTTTAAAGTGATTAGACATATAAATGTATTTAATTAGTTTGTTGTTAATGACTATGTAAATTTGTATATGGATGTAATTTTTGTTAATATCAATTTTATTTTTCATAATATGTTCCCTTTGAATTTTAAATACGTTATGTAAATTTTGTATGTTGAAAAATCAAGATTTACTTGATTAAAACAACTTTTAATAAAAAAAAAAAGTAAAACATCTGTCAGTGTTCAAAACCTATACTTGCCTTCACAACTAACTGCCTACAATGTGTAGGAATGTCGCAACAAAGAAAAGGAATAGTGTTCAAAGTAAAGTACAAGCCAGAGAGCTACAAGAAGCTCTGACGTCAGCTCCCCTTCCCCACGTTAGAGGTAATTTACCAAATGCAGGGGTTTCCTTCCCAAGTTAAAGAAAGTTCATCAAATGCCAGGGTTCCCTTCCCCAAGAGTTAAAATCTTTTGGTTCTCAAAACAAAATGAGTTCAATTCTACCAGCTTTCAACATAACACTTTTTTCCAGTATCACAACACAGGTTTATGGGTGTGTTCAATTGCTTTTCCATTCAAGGTTACCCGGTCTAGGTGCAGTTGTCGGACCACAGAGTCCACCCATTACAGCTCCCGCAACTGATACCCTTTCTTGACTGCTTTTCCCTTTAGCACCAGTCCACTGCTTCTCCTCAGCAGCAGGTTTTTGCCACAGATACATGTCACGCTCTCTTGATCAGCCAAATTGCAGGGGTTACACGTCCTTTTATTTCTTTGGCTCTTGCCAGTGCTTGTTTACACAGTTCTTTGCTCCAGTGTTGGATTTCTTATATCCTACGTTCAACTGCTTGTACTCTTGGCTTTGCTTGCACTTGCTTTCAGTTAATGCAGTTCCTTGTATTCAAAACTTTCCTTTCAGTAATGTTCACAATACCATCTTTCATCCCTTTCAATGTGCCAAGGGTTTCTAACTTGTTTTCAATTCCAGTGGTATTCAAAATGTGCATTTACTTGCTCTCACTTCGTTCGGTATTCAAAATGCACTTTAAATTCATTCAGCATCACTGCCTGCCAGTCCGGTGTTCTCCAGCTCTCCTTTCATTCACCGGTCGGTCTTACGGCTCCTCACAAGTCCTTCGGCCGCCACGAGTACCTGGTTCTCCGTGCCGTCGCTCGCATCTTCTCCCGGCGGCTTCCCTGTGGCTCACATACACCCAACAATGCTTCCATGGTGAACCAGGATACTTTGGACCACTTCCTTCGGTCCAGTTGGCCTCCTTCTCACAGCTTGCCACCGGCCTCCAGCTTCTTCTTCAGCCTCTTCCTGCTGTATAAACTCTGCACTGCTTCCCGGGTCTCCTGCGCTCCTTCTGCCATGCCGCCTCACCTGAGAGTTCTCCCTGCATGCAGCTGTCTGCGCTCCTAAAGCTGATCGTGCAACAGAGAACAACTCCATTCCTGCTGGGCTATCCCTTTTTAAAGTTCCCGCCTCCATTGCTATTACACAAGACTAGACCGCTCACCAGCAAAATGGCAGTCTCTTGTTGCTCTTGTTGTCCTCCTCCTCATCCCAGTACTTAGTTGGAGCTGATGTTCGTTTATTTTCAGAAAATGAGGATGTGTTTGTCTAGTTGTCCTCTCTTGCATTCCAGTATCCGATTGATGCCATTAAGGGGATATTATAGGTGACTCATAATAAGATGGCTGACAAAAACCTGTGAAGGTTTGTGGGATGGAGGGTGAAAGGAAAAAGGGGGGGATACCATGTCTCACCTGAGGATGCCCTCTCCCCACTCCCCAAGTATCTTCTACCCACGTGATCTTTCCTCGCATATCCACCCCAGGGTCGCGATACAAAAGCAATGGCCTTTCCCTGGACACCTGACCAGAGAATACCAGAGGAGAAGTGAGGACACCCTTGGGTTCCTGAAAAGTAACACCGCTTCTTTAGTGCGTTTATTGATCGATTTGCATCATTTCCTGAGGGAGTATTAACTTTCTCCAGCATGGGGTCTAGCATGGATTCACATGCTCATGAATATTCCCCATCAGGCTGGGAATCCTCGGTAAAAAGAAAGCAATTTTGCTTTAGACTGCAAACTACTTGTCTCCTCTATATCCAATCATTGTCCTTTGGGTCATACTGCCCCTCAGACAATGACACTTGTCCTCTTAAGCTTCACCCCTGGTGTCCATTTTCAGATTTTTACTGCACATTTTTAGTGTTGGGAGTCCTCGTGCTTCGATCCTCAACATTTGTGGCTGCTGTTTTTTTGGTTAGTTTTTATTAGGTTTCTTCCATCTCTTCTTCGTCTACCGTCACGCAGTGACAAGCGTCAGCGGGTGCCTCTTGTCATTCCATCATCCGATCTTCTCTCTGTGACTTCGACAGGCCCAGGCTTGGGCTTACATCTCTCATCAACCACATCCGATATGTCTAAGAAGAGTCTCTTCAGAGCCTGTGAATCCTGTGGCCTGAAGAACATTTTCGTTGAGGACACCAAGTGCCTTTTATTGTCTTCACCCAGACCACGATGCGGACAGATGCAAGATCTGCCACCGCTTCTGACCTAGAAGGATCAGTACCGGAGGTTGGTGGCTTGGATCAACCAAGAGAAGGCCTCTGACGTGGCCTCTGGGCGCAGTCACTCCACATCCAGGACCGGCAGGTCCCATAAGCGTGCTTCCTCCGAGAAGAAGAGGTCGAAGTCTTATGAGCATGCTCCTTACGAGGGGATCCAAAGAAAGCTAAACACCACACTCCATCTGCTCGAGCGGATGTCAGCGTCCATCACAACAGCCTGGTCCATCAAATCCCTGTTGGGCTTGATGTCTTCCTGTATCCATCTGGTCCCCTTTTGCAGGCTCCAGATGCTGCCTCTCCAGGAATTCCTAGACGCCAGATGGCAGCAGGTCACAGGCACTTGGACAGACCAGATCTCAATCAATCGGCATTTCGTGCAGGCTCTGCAATGGTGGGGGGAACAACCAAATCTCACTCAAGGAGCTCCCTTTTGGATCCCCCTGTACCAGGCCACGGATGCCGTGGACACTTCCCTGGAGGTTTGGGGAGTCCACACAGGTGTCTCATTCCAGAGGCCTCTGGCTCCCGAAGTAAAAGGACTTGCACATAAACATCATGGAGCTCCAGGTGGTCTTCTGGGCCCTCAAGTCATCCAAGCCTTAACTAAGGGGGAAGGTGGTGCAGATCTTAACAGACAACAACATCACCATGTTGTACATCCCGAAGCAGGGTGGGATGCGCTCCCCTGCTCTTTCTCTGGAAGCCCAGTAGCTGTGGCGCTCGGCCATTCTTCAGGACATGTTCCTCGTCCCCTTCACCTAGCAGGCACCAAGAACACTATTGCAGGCTTGCTCAGCAGGGAGCTGTGGTCCTGCCACGAGTTGGAACTTCAACAAGCGCAGGTGTCTCATCTCTTCAGCAGGTGGGGTCTTCCCTGGATCGTACTCTTCGCGACAGCTAACGGCTGCAAATGCTGGAAGCTTGATAGCAGATATCCTCAGCTGAGGTGTCTGGGGGATGCCTTCTCATTCCCGTGGAACGTGCTATTCCTGTATGCCTTCCCTCCGATTCCGCTCCTGTTAAGTGTCATCAACACACTCGGACGTTGCCATTGCAGGTTGATCCTCATCAGGCCAGCGTGTCCGCGGCAGATCTAGTACCTGGACCTTCTCCCTCTTGTCAGTGGCTTCGTCCATCCGGCTGCCTCCACTTCCTGACCTTCTCTCCAGAGAAAACTGAACTATTTCTTTTAAAATGTTTTTATTGGCATTTATATGAATACAGTCTCCTTACAGTGTATGTGACTCATCCCGTCACCTGTTCTTTATTGCGAATAGTGCCTCATGTCATATAACATTAACAGTGTAACATAACAACAAACTCAGCATCTACACCTATTAGGCCTGTTACATATTCAGGTGTTATATGTTTGCAAGGTCAGTAGTACTTGTTGTAGGGTGGGCAGCATTTCTTGTCTACAGGCAGGCTTTGGAACAGCAACATTAGCAAATTATATTCATCAGTGTTGGTTATTTCTGCCAGTTAGGTGCCCGCTCATGGGGGGGGCTTGTTGTCTGATGGGTGGAACATGCCCCAGATCAGCGTTCTCCAGTCATCATAGGTGCCACCCACGCTTGTCTCAGTTCTAGCACCCCATGCCCTGGTTTCGGCTTCCGCCCAGCACTCAAACTCCTCCTCCCAGCGTGTATACTGGGGGCGAAAACTGAACAATACTGCACCATAACCCAGTGTTGCTGAGCCTCACAGCTTGGCTCCTGCAGCCCTAGAGTTTGGGAACTATTCCCTGCCGCTGGAGTGCATGAAGATCCTGGCCAAGGCCAGAGCTTCCTCTATGTTAGCTTGTTACAGTCACAAATGGAAGTGCTTCACAGTATGGGGCAGAACTCAGAAGATTACGCCTCTGCGGGAAACAGCTCTGCAGCTCCTCCCGTACCTGCTTTTGCTGTTCAAGGCTGGGCTGCCTCACACCTCCATCCAAGTTATTCTGGCTGCCATATCCTGGTACACCCGGGCTCCAGGCAAGCTCTCCCTCTGGTCATACAGGCTCGTCAATGAGTTCCTCAAGGGCCTCTTCAGGACTTTTCTGCCGGTGAAGGCTCATGCTCCCCGCTTGGGAGCTCAATTTAGTTATGGCTAAGCTCATGGGGCATCCATTTGAACCAATGCATTGTGCCCATCTGACGTTTCTCTTATGGCTTTCCTGGTGGCCATCACCTCGGCCAGGCGAGTCGAGGAGATCCAAGCAGCCGTACTTGACCTTCCACGCTACAAAGGTGGTGCTGTGGACTCATTCCACCTTTTATGCCAAAGATTCCTTCAGCAGACGTCTCAGCTCTATGTAAATGTTGGACCTGTCGGACAGGGGAAGGCCCTGTCTAAGGCTTACGTATCCAGGTGGCTCTCTAGCTTTATCGTGCACCATCGTCTGGCCAACATATCTTTTCCAGGACGGCAGAGAGCCCACTCCACCAGAGCCATCACAGCGACGACAGCGTATCTCTCTGGTGTTCCCCTGCTCAACATATGTAGGGTGGCTACGTGGAGGTCCACCCACACCTTTACGAGAGCCTATTGCGTTGATCGGGATTACAGAGAGGAGTTTCGTGTCAGCTAAGCAGTGCTACGTAACCTGTTTGTTTGAGTTGAGTCTGTTCCACGGATAAGTGTAAATCGAATTACTAACAATTATTACATTCATTTAAAATATATCATATCTATCAGTCATATTACACATAATCAACAAAACAGAGTGCAAGAGTGCATTGAGAGTATAATTACAATTTCCCTAATTTCAGCAATACCTCTTTCAATATATATGCTGCTGCGCCACCGATCACCCCAGAGGCAGCTGAGTAAACTGTACTCCAAAATTGATCTGAGTCGGAAACAAAATGTTGGTATGCTCTACAATGTTGTTACCTCAATGCAGAGTAAGTACTCTAGTAATAAGTGCCTGCTGGTCTGTACATTTGGACTGCACAGACGGCATATCCTGCTGTCAATGGGTGTGCCCGCCCATGCACTGTGATGCCGATTAGTGGGCAAAATGTTAAAACGCATATAAATGATAAAACATCCAATAAAACAAGTTCAGGGTTTTAGAAGATATCAGCGAGGACTTCCAACAGGGAAGTCCGATCTGCCAAATTCAGCATACAGTTTCTTTTTTTTACTCAGGTTTTCCATATTGGCTGAGCGGTCCCAGTGCATTGTTTTTACCTTTTTGATAAGTGAAGGAGTATTCGGCTGAAGGAGATGGTAAGCCAATATCATTTAAATGGTTCTCTAGATCTATATAAAACAGATTTTGAGGGTGAACTTTAATGCCTTTCGCTATCAAGTTCAGCAAGGAGCTGTTTCCAGTTTGAGCCCCACTGAGCTTGACGGCGAGCTTGCGACGCTGAAGCAGCCAGAGCGCTCTGAGTAAAGTCATGCCCAGTTCACATCTAAGGGCCTCAACAGGACCAGCTTGTTGGACACCCAAGATAGAATCCAACAGTTTCCCCTCCATCACATGAGCCACTTGAAATATTGCGATGGTAATGCCTCAGTCCCGTACAAGATGGCTGGAATGATACTGACTTCATAGATCTCAAGGAAGCCCTCTATATTGTGACTACCTTTTTCTAAGAATGAATTATCGCATAACCAACCATTTCCTGAGGTCTTTTTGTCCAATATGAGTCTTGTAAAAATTTTAAATTAGGGCGGGTAGTGATAGGAACCCCCCAGGTAAACCTAGGTCTTCACACTTTCCAGAGGTTCCGCATCAATCCGCCATTTAAAACTTGGCTTGTGCGCCCATAATCATGATTTTTTGTTTTCTTGTGATTTATTGACATTATTGTTAACCGCATAGGTGTGCAATGCGTCCAACGATCACTGCAAACCTATGGGTGTACCATCCAGTATGAGCGTATCATCTGCATTTTTCCCCATCCCCCAACCAAATTGATGGCATTCTGTCCTCATTAAATGGGGGGTAGGAACTCGCTTTGAAACCAGGTTCTAAGGTTGGTAAAGTTAGGGAGTATTGGCACAAAGCAGAAATTAGAGCAGATTGTCAGAAATCATTAGAATTGATCACTTGCTGGTGCCACTAGCACATGGCAGATTGATGCTAACCCTCTCTACCCCCATTATTTGGCAGGTCTGTCAAAACAAGCTCAAAAGGGACGCCTTTTGACAAATAGGTTTTTGTTTTATTGTAGGGGTGTAGAGGAAACCGCACCACAGAGCTAACCCCACTGTTTGATGTCCTTGCTCCGTGACTTAAAACATTGGTTTGAATTTGTATTTATTTATTTGTATAGCGCTTTACGCCAAGCGCTGAACAGAATGAAAAAGAAAAGAGAATGGTTGTCCAACATGGGCGGTTGGGCGACTGTTGAATAATCTGCCACCTTGAGTATAGGTGGACATCTGCTTCATGGCTATCGACATCCGAAGTGTAAATGCTTTACTAGAACAAGAAAATACCAACTTGGCAAAGAAATGACCAAAAAGGAACTATCGACCACACTTTTGTATCGAAGGCTCTACTGAGTGTGGCAAAGTCTTTTGACGTGGTGAAAACGGACATCAGCGACCACAACATATTAAAAACAATTTGGCACTTCTACAAGCCAGTGCAAGAGCTCATGCCGCAAGGTCTAGAAGTTAACCCCAGCGGTAATCGCTTAAGGCTAACGGTGAAAGCCATTAGTGAAATCACGTCGGCCTACAAATCCATCAGTGATAAGCTCATCGATAAACCAGCCGGAGTCGCCACTGTGGACTATGTGCCGTTATTGGAAATCTATCGCCGACCAAAGAAACAAGAGGACCCCAATAAAGCAGTCCACAAACATAGTTACAACAAGGAACTGGTGAAGCAAAGAGCGTCGTTGAGAAAAATCCGAAGATTGGCGCAAACCTCTAATTCTACAAACTTGCAAACGAAATACCGCTTAGCGCATCGCCAGTATAAAAACTGGCTGAGACATCAGCGTGCAAGTCTCTTACAACATGACGCAGAACAAATGCTGCGTACAATTGAAGAAAAGCAGTAAAGAATTCTGGTCCTTGATCCACGCGAAAACATCGAGCAGCCAGATCAACCTCCAGAACAACGTCAGCGAATCGAATTGGATGGTCTTTTTCGAGTCTCTCTATACAAAAGAGAGGACAGTCAGCCACTAACCAACTGGGGGCGTCAAGCGCAGGACTGGGATATACCTTGCGACAGCGAATCTATAACATCGAAAATTAAAAAGCTAAAAAATTCCAGAGCGCCAGGGCCAGATGGCATTTCTAATATTGATCTAAAGAACAACGTTGCTATTTGGGCGCCACTCATCGGACAGATCTTTCAGAATTATAACATCTCTAAATCTGTGCCCCCATCTTGGAAGACGTCAAACTTGGTCCCGATTTTCAAAAGAGGAGCGAAAGACGATCCAAGAAATTACCGTCCGATAGCGCTCTTGGACGTTATAGGGAAGATTTTTGGGTCTTGCGCCTTGGAGTACCTGAACAACTGGCTAAAAGAATCCAACTACAGAGACCAATTTCAGACGGGGTTTGTCAGAAACATCGGCACTACAGCAAAAATCCTGATTTTAAGCTCTTTGAAAGCAAGAGTCCAACAAGGAGCGGCAAGAATATTCATGGCTTTTGTCGACCTCGTGCAGGCGTTCGATCGGGTGAGCCGAGAACTCCTGTGGGACAAACTAGTTGGCAGAAATTGTCCGGACAATATCTTGGCCCCAATAGGAGAGCTATAATTAGGCACTACCATGAGAGTCCGGCTGAATGGTGCGGGGACACTATCAAAGATAATCCACACTGCCCGAGGAGTAAAGCAGGGCTGTCCCTTAGCGCCAGCACTACATAATGCCTATATCGTAGATCTGGAAGATGATTTCACCAACACCAGGTGCTTTCCCCCCATCACTAGGAGGAGAGAAAATACAGAGACTCCTCTACGCGGATGACATAATTTTGCTGGATCAGACAGTGGTGGGGCTACAAAGGCAATGGAACAGTCTGCTCGTATACCTGGGAAACAACCATCTAGAATTAAACAAAAGCAAAATCAGGATCATGGCTTTCGAAACAACAACTCGAACAGCAGGCAAAGAAAAATGGAGTGTTGAAAACGAAAAAATCGAAATCGTAAAGAGCTTTAAATACTTGGGAGTGACGCTAAGCAACAGCCCCACTGAAGTACCAATGCAAGAGATGCTAATGGCAAAAACAAAGACCTTGTCATGCCAAGCTTGGATGATCGATAAGAAATACGGAAAGTTCACACTGATCGCAGTCCTGTCTTTTTTTTAAAGCCAAGGTCATCCCGAGCATAACATATGCAGCTGAAGCCATGCCCCAAATCCCGGAAAAGTTTTGGGACAGACTGGAAGGCCAATTCTGGAAGAAGGTGTTGGGGCTGCTGACGTCTGTGCCCATCTGCCTCATCAGACAAGAACTTTGCCTTCCCTCTGTGAAGGGGATCGTGGACAGGAACACCCTGATGCTGTTCAGGAAAGTGATCATGGACGCTCCAGAGCCTGTCTTCGAGATCTTGAAGACTGAAGTGACCAATGGGAAAAATAGAATACTGGCATCATGGGTGGACCACTGCGAAAATTTGTTACAAGAAGTGGCCTTGACAAGAGCAACCCTAATACAAAACCCAATGAAAGTCGTGAAAAAACAGACTGAATTAGATTGGATCAAAACACAGGACAACGCCGCCTCCTACAAATCAACCAAAGACTCTCCAAAAATCCAAAAGAAAGTTAATGAGGTGAGAGGGTACTTGAAAAAATTTCCGGACAAACGGCTGCGTAATAACTTTCTCAGAATTAGATTAAATCTCCTGAAGACTAATGAGATTTTGGCAAGAAGAGGAATGTCAACTTCGGATAAGTGCCGATACTGTAACACTGAGCAGGTGGAATCTATCAGACACCTTCTGTTAAAGTGTAAGGGTACTCAAGAGGCTAGAGAAATCTACCTAGGGAAACACCTGATCAACGTAACCACAATGGACGAAGAAACCTGGTGGTATGGTTTGATGGGAGTGGAAAAAAACAGAGTGGACAATAGCGGTGACCTCTTTCTTCAAACAAATTGGCCTTGTACAGGAGTTCAAAACAAGCTCAGGAGCTAAAAAGCCAACAACAACGGATGCAGGTACAAGATGAAGCTTACACTCTAATCCTCCCACACCAGGAACTTAATTTCGAAGGGATTGTGTCCTCCGACGTATTCCTTATCTATGATATTTGTATCTCCAGCTTGCTGGCCTCGGAATTTTTTTTTCCCCTGTAGAGGGCGCTGTGCGTCGACGTCCGTCGAGTAGGTGTTCCTCGACAGCCATCGCATCGACGCCGACGTCTTCATGCCTATAAATGGCCACGCGCAGCATCCGTTGCTCAGTTCCATTTTTCCGCGCTTCGTGTGCCTCAGAATACTGTTGCTCAGTTTGTCAGTCAAAATATATTCATATTTCCTCGAGAAAACCGACTCATACTCGATGGCTTCCTCTTCCGACCCGACGACTCCTCGGTCCGGTTTAAAAAAAATGCCGAGACTGTGGGAAGAAAATGTCGTTGACGGATCCTCACAGGATCGGTTTGTGGTGTCTGGGAATCGAACACCAGTGTTCGGAGTGTGAGGAATGCCTATCCATGACGGCGAAAGCCTTGAAGGAGCGTAAAGGGAAGTTCGTGAGAGGTAAGTCAGTTTTAACTTCCTCGAAAGTTTCCGCGATAGAGTCGAGACATTCGTCTCCTCACCGTCGAAAGCATTCTCGGTCTAGGTCTCGAAGTGGCTCCCACCACTCGTCGAGGTCTAGACACTCGAAGAAGAGACGTAGAAGATCTCCTTTGTCGTCGTCTTCTAGTTCCCCTGAAAGAGTAAATTGCCCCACAAAACACAGCTCTCAGGCTGAGTGGGAGGAATTCAGAAAAAAGATGCTAAGCGTCTTCGAGAAAGCGGCCTCGACCCCCTCGAAGTCAGCTGAGGGTGATACCCCGGGTGAAAAGCCCAAAAAATCTTAACGCCGCAAGTCGCAGTACCCGGTGAAAGAGTCGACCCGAAAGCGCCATGAGCCATCGGGAAGTAAAGCATCTTCGACGCCATCGTCGAAAGCCCCTTCGAAGCAAAGATTGGCGCCATCAATGCCGTTATCGAAGGGTTCTTCGACGCATCCGTCGATCGAGTCAATGCCGATACAAGCAAAACCCACGGCTACTCCACAGCCAACGGTTACACCGAGAGCCTCCGACACAACGTCGAGAACGCCGTCGACATCCTCGAGCAGGATTCCGATCCTCTCGACTTCTTCGAGGCCTGTTCAAGTTTTCTCGACGCCTTTGTCGGCGCCTTCGAGGATTTTTACATCGGCGTCGACGACATCAACCTTTTCAAGGCCACTGATGATGGCTCCCTCTGCTTTAGAGATGGGTTTTATACCATTTCACAGGCCAGAGCATCCCCCCCTTAACTTCAATTTATGAAGAAAGGGAAGATTCTGATCAAGAAAGGCCTTTTGGGCTGCAGAGGACCACATCACCTGAACCAGAGACTTTTGCCTCTGAGGAAAGAAGGTTGAAAGACCTTCAGGATGCATTATAGGAAGCAAGTGGCCTAGAACTTCCCCAGAGGTGGAATTTGTCAAACCAGAGCCAGGGGAACATGCTGAAACCCCTTATAGAACCCTAATGTCAAGAATTATGGAGTTCATGGGTTGGTCTGCGCCTTCACCTGTTTTTCAACAGGATGACCTCACAGATATTCTGGATAAAGGTCCACAGGAGGATCCTGTGGTTCCCTTTCATTCTGCTTTACAAAGAAAGATTTTAACTAACTGGGAAACTCCTGAAGTTGTCCCTGCGGTTAACAAGAAGTTGTCAGCAAAATATAGGGTATCTGCTGCTGACCCTGAATACCTATCTAAGCACCCTACTCCAGAGTGTCTGGTGGTCCAGGCTGCAACTTCATCAGACATTACATCTGCATACCTCACTGCTCCATAGGATAGGGATGATAAAAATATGATGCCATGGCTAAGAGAGTCTTCTCGGCCTGTAGCATGGCTTTAAAATCTGTTAATGCGACTTGTACGCTCGCTAGGTTCAGCCACACTCTTTGGGAGTGTGCTTCATCAGCGGCTGACTGCCTCCAGGAAGGAGAAGAAAGGGACGCATTTTTAAATATCATCAAAGATGCAATGTGTGAGTCCCTTCAAATTGGCATTGATTCTGCTGACAGTATCAGCAGGGCCATGGCGGTAAGTACCACAATCCGCAGGCATGCGTGGTTGAGAAAGTCCGGCTTTGCTTCTGACGTACAGGCCAGACATTTGAATATGCCTTTTGACGGCTCTTCCCTGTTTGGTAAGAAGGCGGGTGACAGTTTGGAAAAACTGCAAACATCTAAAGCAGCAGCCAAGTCACTTGGAGCTGCAATCCGCCAAACTAATTTTCGTCCCTCAGGATCCTCTTGGAGAGGAAGGTCCTTTCGCTATTATTCCTCATATGGAAGAGGCAGAGGACGGCCGGCTCAAAGAGGCCAAGGAAAATGTACCCGTGGTGGACGGGGTAAAGGAAAGAAAGCCGCTTGAGCAGGAGCGGCTTTACCTTCGGCAACTGCATCAGCCGCTCCCAAACCACTCTGAGGTCTCCCATCACAAGACACCTGTAGGGGGCAGGTTAACTCACCATCTGACGGAATGGCAGGCTATTACGTCAGATGCTTGGGCATTGGAGACAGTTTGCCAAGGTTACTGCCTGCCTTTTCTACGCATCCCTCAGAGCCATCCACCGGGGAACAGCTCTCTGAAAGTGCCGGATCCGCTCCTCTTGCAGGAAATTGTAGACCTGCTAGAGAAAGGTGCCATAGAACCGGTACCTGTAGCGGACAGGAACAAGGGCTGGTACTCCCCTACTTTCTCATAACAAAGAAAGACGGAGGACTGAGACCCACCCTGGACTTGAGAATTGAACAAGTTCCTCAGGAAGGACAAGTTCAAGATGGTAACTCTCTCTCAGATCCTTCAGGCCCTTCAGCTTCAGGACTGGTTGGTATCTCTGGACCTTCAGGATGCTTATTTCCATGTGCCAATCCATCCCAAGCACAGGAAGTACCTGAGGTTCGCAATTGGCAACTCATTATCAATTTCGATTTCTGCCATTTGGGCTGACCTCCGCCCCGAGGGTCTTCACCAAGCTAATGTCGGTTGTGGCTGCAAGTCTAAGGAGGGAAGGGATTCACGTCTACCCCTACCTGGACGATTGGTTGATCAGAGCAGTTTCTTCGGAACAAGCTCGGATCCAACTAGATTATGTCTGCCACTTCCTTCACAAGCTGGGCTTCTCCCTCAATTTAAAGAAGTCACAGATGATACCATCACAGAGACTCCAGTTCATTGGAGCAGTCCTGGACACGTCCCTGGGAAAAGCCTCGCCACCAGAGGTGAGGGCTCAAGATATTCTGCAGATGGTCACCAGGTTTCAAAATGCCCAACGTCTCCCAGCCTTCGACTTTTTGAGGTTGCTAGGCCTCGTGGGATCCTGCATATCCCTTGTGCCAGAGGTTCGGCTGAGAATGAGATCCCTTCAGTGGGCACCGAGGACTCAGTGGTCACAATTCTCAGGGAGGATGACAGATCTCCTCCGGATTCCGGACAAGGTAGCCCACGACCTTCAATGGTGGGCCTCTCCAGAGAACATCTTGAAAGGAGAACTGTTTTGGCAACCATGGCCGGAGATAACAGTAGTCACAGATGCCTCACTCACGGGGTGGGGAGCCCACGCCAACGACTTGACCATCAGCGGTCGTTGGTCTCCATCGGAGTCCAGACTACACATAAACCTGTTGGAGCCGAGAGCCATCAGACTGGCACTGAAGGCTTTTCAGCCGTCTGTACGGGGGAGAAACGTCCTGATAATGACGGACAATACAGTGGCCATGCACTACCTCAACAAAAGAGGAGGCGTAGGGTCACTGCCACTGTGCAGAGAGGCGATGCAGCTCTGGTTTTGGGCAGTTCAGCAAGGAATCTCTCTATCGGCAATTCACCTAGCCGGAGAGAAGAACTTCACAGCGGACGCTCTGAGCAGGCAGAACACAGTCTCCCACGAGTCAGAGGTAGCGCCGGAATTCCTTCAAGAGATCTTTGCCCTTTGGGGAACCCCTCAAGTGGATCTGTTCGCCACCAGTATCAACAGGAAGTGTGACAGATTTTGCTCAAGGGAATTTGCCCCGAGAGGAGCTCTAGGAGACGCGTTCGTAGTGGACTGGGAGTTCCCACTTCTGTACGCGTTTCCTCCGGTCTCTGTCATTCCTCAAATGATCAGGAGGTTGAGAAGGTTTCGGAAGACCATGATCCTAATTGCCCCTGATTGGGCTAGGAGAACGTGGTACCCGGACCTTCTGGACATGTCCATCCATCCTCCAATTCGTCTACCGTACAGGGAGGATCTTCTCTCGCAGAAGGGAGGTCAGGTTCTCCATCCAGCCATCAAGACCCTCAACCTTCACGCTTGGTATCTGAAAGGTTGAGGTACAAGGATTGGGACCTTCCAGATGACGTCATGGAGGTGTTGCTTTCGGCCAGAAGGCCAGCAACTAAAACTCTATACCGCTGCCGTTGGAATAAATTTTGCAGCTGGTGCAGAGAAAAGAAGATCGAACCCTTTTCATGTGGTACACCTGCAGTGTTATCCTTCTTACTTTATTTGGCAAATTCAGGCCTTCAAGTTGGCACTATTAAGGGCTATCTAGCAGCGCTATCGATCTTTAAGCGCTCTGCAGAGGAGCCATCGTATTTCAAAATTCCATTGGTAATACAATACCTGAAAGGTCTAACTAATGTTTACCCTCCAAGACCATTCCAAGTTCCCTTATGGGACTTAAATCTAGTTTTAAACTTCCTAAAGGGTGCTCCTTTTGAACCACTCCACTCTTGTTCATTGAAGTTTATCACCCTAAAAACTGTTTTATTGGTAGCATTAACATCTGCTAGAAGGGTTAACGAGATACAAGCTCTATCTTGTAAACCTCCTCATACAATTTTTCACAAGGACAAAGTCGTCCTACAGGTGAAGACTAACTTCCTCCCAAAGGTAGTTTCTGAATTTCACATTACTCAGAAGATTACTTTACCTTCATTCTATCCTCCTCCCCATCCGGGGAAAGAGGAAGAGAGACTACACAGGCTGGACCCTAAGCGAGCCTTGAGTTTTTATATCAGTAGACTTGCTAAAATTAGACAAGCAGACCAACTCTTTGTAGGTTACGCAGGACATAAGTTGGGATTACCAATAACCAAACAAACCATCTCCAGATGGATTATTTTAGCCATTCTGGAATGCTACAAACTGGCAGGGAAAGAGCCCGCTCAAAATCTAAGGGCTCATTCGACCAGGGGTATCGCAGCCTCCTCAGCTCTTCAAAGAGGGGTACCAATTCGAGACATATGTGCGGCTGCCACATGGTCGTCCGCACATACCTTCACCAAATTTTATAGCCTGGATTCCTCCTCTAGTCAAGAGACTAGATTTGGCAAAGCTGTGTTACACTCTGTTAATTCTTAAAGAGTAATATGGCATCTCTTACTCCCGCCTCCAATCACATACCACTGCTATGGGAGTCTATCATAGATAAGGAATACGTCGGAGGACACAATCCCTTCGAAGAACAAGTTACTCCTTACCTGGTAACGTTCTTTCGATGGGATATTCCTCCGACGTATTCCTTATCGCCCCTCCCATCCATCCCCGCAGTAACATTTCCCTTGTGGTTGCAGCTTACGCTCCTTCAAGGGTAGTAACCATTCATGCAATAACTACCTTACTCTACAAAACAGAACTGAGCAACGGATGCTGCGCATTGGCATTTATAGGCATGATGACGTCGGCGTTGATACGGTGGCTGTCGAGGAACACCTACTTGACGGACGTCGACGCACAGCGCCCTCTACTGGGGAAAAAAAAAATTCCGAGGCCAGCAAGCTGGAGATACAAATATCATAGATAAGGAATACGTCGGAGGAACATCCTATCGAAAGAACGTTACCAGGTAAGGAGTAACTTGTTCTTTGGAGGGACTTGGAGGGATGAACTTCCTTATCGCTCGTTTTTGTAAAAATTGTAAATTTGTATTACAATTAAATCAAATAAATAAATGAAAAATAAAAAAATAAAATGCTTTACTACCCTATCTAACTTGTGCCTGGAGTTTATACATGGTTGACGAATCTAAGGATAACGTCCCTTTTTTGTTGTCAAACACTCACATACCACATCAGCCAGGGCACTTGGGTAAAATAACACCAGTAATGGGAGATATAGTCCTGGGACAAAGAGGCCCTCCGTGGATGGAAGGGCAAAACAACGAAAGCAAATTGAACAGTCTCGTCTTTATGCAAGCCCTGAAATCAAGTGAGGAATAAAAACTGAAGATGGGTGGGATTTTAAGATAGAAAGAAGTAGTAGTAGCACTAGTAGCAATGGCAGTGGTTCGGGTGTTAGAAGCTGGAGAGACCGACGGAAGAGAAATGGTCTGAGCAGGCGAAGCAATCGAAGTTGGAGGAGGCATGTAAAAAGGTCGAAAGCAAGAGAGGCAAACTACAGCTGATTGGCAGCTAGCATGCGGCGGCGAAAGAGAACAAAGAATGACCAGTGCCACAGAATGAGGGGGCATCCCCATGTAGCTGAAGGGCACGGGGCGTTAAGCTTGGGAGCTGCCCATAGGGACTGGGAGAGAGGGCAGCCAGAAGGCTGGCCTCCTCTCTTTTCTCCCCCACTACCTCCCACACTGTCAGCCCTCCTGCTCACAGACAGCCGGAGGGAAAACATGACAGAGGGTGGGGGGGGGACCAGATAACCAAAGGTGCTAAGTGGTGGTGGGTGCCAACCCTGCCAACAATGGCCCCCTCCCCTTCCTTCAAAGGAGGGGAAAACTAAACAAAAGATGCAGGAAGAGGCAGGAAGCTGCCCACCTAGGTGCAAAGTAGGTGTCAGCAAACGCTGGCCTTATGGTGGAACACAAGAGCCAGGGGCACGACATAGCCCCAGGACATACCTTGCCCGATAAAGGCAGCCCTACAGATAGCACACTCTGACCTGAGTGTTAGCTGGACTCGCAGACCCAGCTTTACGTTTTGTGATTTCTGCCCAACGTTCTCTTAATTCCATATAATCGAGAAAAACACAGTGGTTTGTGCCGCTGGCTTTGCCTGAATAGCGCTTGAGACCCTGCTGGGGGGTTAGTGCTATCTAGGGCAATTCACTGCAGTAATTCCATGGAAAGCGGATCGGTGCACGAGCACAGCACCTTTCCCTGCACAAGTGCGGAAAGAACGCCAGTGTTTTAAGAAGAGCGCAACTTTAATTGTATCCCTCTAAAGAAGCCCGGCCGTCGAACATTGAGAGGAGCAAAAGAAAGAACTAAAAAAACAAATGCAAACAAGAGGCGGGAAAAGAGACACCCAAAACAAATCCTGAGATCACCAGGAACAGAAGAATGATCGCCGCGTTAGGCGTTTTTCACTCACCGCCAGCTCAAATTGTGAGGCAGGACAGAGACATTCAGGGCAATCTGAGCGGCAGCAGCAGTCAGCAAAGCGAGGGGCAATGTAACAAGGAGAAGCCCCAGGGAATAAAACAGCAACATTTGTAGCATTAACCGAGACCATTGCCAGGACAACTGGGCTGCTAGAGTCGAGAGCGGGAATCGAAAACATTGAAAGGGAGCAGCTGCGCACATGGGGAAGTTTAGCAAGCTTGCGATACAGCCAGACACGTCAAAAGAGCCACAGACAGGCACATGTAGCAGGATCAACACAGAGGTAAAGAGCAGAGCACTGGCCTCATGCATTCATAGAAAAAATGCCACACATGCCAGGGGGTTTTCCTTGGCTGATAACACTATGACGGACTTGCAGAAAAGCAGAGAAGGATGCCTAATGGCCACAATGCGCCGCATCTGCAGAGAAGGAATTTGGATGGGCCTACGTGAGAAAGAAATTCAGAATCGAGTCATCCGAAGACGAAGGAGGTGACGGGCAAGAAGAAAAAGAATTAATGTCAGCAAACAAGAATGCAAAAGAGGAAAAAGGGAAAGAACCAGAAGGGGTCACAGGAACACCCCAGGTTAGACAAGGAATGAAACATACAGAGAAAAAGAAGAACAAAGGTAATGAGACAAACAAAATGGGTAAAATGATAACGAAATGCTTTTTGAACCCCATGCACTACAAGAGCTTGAGGCGTTGAGCAAAATAGAAATAATTGAGAAAATTATGGCGGATGTAAGTGTTGCCAAGAGTGTAAATACTAGGAAAACGGGCATGGAGAATGGAGGCAGACAGGGGCCAGCTCAGAGTATGGGGAGAAGGAGACACCCCAGCACAAGGGCCAATTAGTGTCACACAAGGCCAGAGCTCTGGCAACTAAGGAAACTGTACAGCTACACAAACTAACCAGGCAACAGGGGGAGAGATGATGCAGATCACACCCAGCATGAATGCGCAAATAGACAGCATAGTGGGGGGAGGGGTAGCACCAAAATCAACCCGCAAATTACTTCAACCCACAGTGTGATATACACGCACACACCCATAGAGCAGATACTCAATTGTACACTGGTTACTTGGGTAGGCACAAGCAGTGACACCAATGAGAATCAGAACACTATGACGACCACAGGGAATAAAGGGGCATACAACATAAAGTTTTGTAGACCCACAGCAGAGCATGGACCACAAAGGAAATTTAGGGAACATTAGCCTGGCATATAGATATAAAGGTAAAGGAGAAAATCTGGAGAAGAGAATTGACTGAAATGTGTACACTTTTAGAATTTAAGCAACGAGGTTTTGATGTAGTAAAAGAGGAAAAGACCTTTCCACAAAGAAATGTTGAAAAAAGAAGACCGGGCCATTTTGATTAAAATGGCACCCTTGGGTGCTTGACTGCAGCTGCGAAGGCAGCCAGCGGTAAATGCACACCATGGAGTTAAAAGTAAACGACTGCCACCAGCCATTCAGTGAGGAAAGGGTAAAAATTGTTACCTGAGAAGCTAGACAAAGGGGATACTAAGTAACTCCTCCAACACCCGATTGTAAGATAGTGTGTGCTGGGTCTAGAAAGTTAAAAATGTAAATAAAGTCAATTTCACTTTACTGCTCTTGGAAACAGTTGTTTATCCAAGAGAAAGTATTTAAAACCTTTGGGACATCTGGAAAACTTCCCTGTGCCACTGCACTGAAGGTGCTGTGTGACACAATGTAAAAGATGATGCCTATGGAGTTTGTCAGACTCCACAACCAAAAGAAAAACCGAGTTCAAAATCGCATTAAAATACATGAGAGAGTGGGAAAAAAGCCTCTCTCTCTGCAGGCAAAAAAAATCAAGTCCTCAAAATCCAGCAATGTTGCTGGGGGTCTCTAAGGTAGAGAAGAATTAGCACATTTCTGAGAATTCTCCCTAACAGGCCTTCCAAAGGCACATGCCAGAATCTTCCATCGTCCATTATTTGGATGACTTATTAATGATGGGGCACAGGGCATCAGACACCTGCAAACATGCCCTGGAGAAATTCATGGATTTCACAAAAGCATTGGGCATCCCTTTGGCCCATGAACAAATAGCAGGCCCAGCAACTACAATATCCTTCCTAGGCATTGAGATACACAGTACGGGGTGGGGGGGAGAGTGCAGAATACCCACGGAAAAAATAGATCTCTTATTAAAAGCAATAAGGGTTTTGAAACAAAAGCACAAAAGTAACAGTGAGGGAAATACAATAATTAGCAGGCAGTTTCAATTTCGCAGCTCGAATAATACCCCAGGGAAGGTTTTTTTATCAGAAGCCTAGCCACACCTACATCGAAGATTGGGGGGAAGAGGTCAGAAAAGATTTGAAAACATGGGAAGATTTCCTGAAGAACTTTAATGGGGCGGTCATTTGGCACATGCCATTAAATACAGAAAAACAATGCCGCTGGCTGCAAACGCTTTGGGGCAATTTTAGGAAAGAATTGGTCAGCAGGCCCGTGGCCAGAAGCATGGCACACACAAGTATGGACCAAGAACATAACACTGCTAGAAATCCTTCCCGTATGGATTGCTTTAAACCTATGGTTTACAGTGGTAATACATCCAGAACTGGTAGTCTGGTCGGATAACATGGCAGTGGTCAGCATCATCAATAGAAAAACATCATCATGCCAATGGGTTTTAAAAGTACTAAGGCCAATGACAGCAATTTCTTTACACAACAACATTGAAATAAGAGCGATACACATCGTAGGAACAGAGAATAATGTGGCTGATGCCTTATCTCGCTTACAGTGGGATGTTTTTTTCTGGTGCCCCTGACCAGATACAAACCAGAGAATGACAGAAGTGCCAAAGGAAGTATGGGAGATCCTGAAAGTGAACACACAGAAACAGCTGTTCGGTAGACAACGAACTGCTGGGGTCGGGAGAAGAAACTAGCGGGCGACAAACACACCTCAGGACCAAGGTGTCTACCGAGGCCAATTCCCTGCCAGTCACCCAGAAGACTCCACAAAGGTCTTGGGGTCTTGGGGTTGGCCTCTAGGGTAGTGGCAGACAAGACCACCAAACAGTACAGTAAGTGCCTGGCCACAGTAAAAGAAATTACAAATGTCACAAACACAGAAGATCTAAATGTGCTAGAAGTCAACACCTTTAGTAATTGTTACTAATTATTTAAGGTGATACACAAGATCTTTGTCCAAAGGACATGCAGTTCTCTTGAATATCTCACTTATGAAGAGATGTAAGGGTGGTTAATCATGGATGATCATTGTTAACATGCAGAACAACCTTTTTAACTTAGCCATAGTGCTAATTGAAGTAATGCCAACTTCTAGCCTAATGGACTGGATCTTGACACTATTAGAGAGCACTAGCGCCTTCCGCCAAAATGCCCCTTAAATTCTATCCAACCAATCCAAATTAGTCATATGGATGGTTTTCAATACCATATAGTAATGAGGGGGATCAGGCTATGATGATAAATTAATATCAGACCACCAAGGCTATATCCACAATGACAACTGACAGGGTCTTATTTTACATGCCTTATTCAAAAATCTTGTGCCGTTACATTTTTAATTTTTAAAAATGTTTTTTTTAATTTCTTTAATGTTTTTAGATCAGGTTGCATATTTGCAATAATCACTCCCCAGGTAGGGATACATGTATGCCCTTTATAATTAAATATCGTACAATATCCACTTATCAGCCTTATAAGTGCTCCCTTTAGTCAAAACCATACATTTTGTTTTCCTTGGGTTAACAGGCAGGTTATTTTCCTCAGAGTAAGAAATGACTGCATCAAGGGTACGCTTCATCCCCACACTAGTATGATCTTTATAAGACAATGTCATCGGCATAGCCGAACATTGGATATGCCGACCAGCTGTCTTGGGGTCGGGGGTGGTGTGGGGGGTGAATATGCATGGTTCAGAGAGTTCTCCGGGCATGTCCAATACATAAAAGTTAAATAATAATGGTGCAAGAACACACCCCTGGCTCAAGCCAACATTAGAGTGATATATTTTGACAGAATCCCATGGCTATCTAAACGTCATTGCTTAGTGGTGGTGTTATAAAATAGGTATACCAATTTAAGTAATCCTGCAGGAATTCCCCCTTTATAAATGTACTCCAAAGGCTTAATCTTTCAACCTTTTCAAAAGCTAAACTATAATCGACAAAGGTGATAAAGGGTGTTGTTCCCTAGGGTCGACTGATCCATTAAGGAACTCAATAAAAATATGTTACGGTTGGTGAAATATCCTTTGCGACAGACACCCAGTTATAAGAAATGTAAAGGATTATTAGCTCTAGCCCAATTATAAAGTTCCTTATGAACCAAAGAAGCCATAATTCTGCTTGGAGCAACTAAAAATGCTAGTAATAGATAGTTTCTGAGGTCTGGTTTGTCTCTTTTTTTCAGGATGCTGGGGCCACGCTGTCTGCCAATACCTTTTTCAAAGATTTTATGTAAAATGGGCAGCCAATCGTCCTAGTAGGCCTTAGGAACAGCATTAGAGACACCTTTAGGGCCATGAGCTTTAGAATTTGATCCAGGATTTTTAGCTAGAAAGATATCCAGGCTTTATGGCTTAGTGTTGACAAATCTAAGATTTTGTTTGGGCCACACTCTACTGTGGAATGATTGTGTTAAAAAAGTGAGCTATTTTATTTCATCAATTGGATTAATGTATTAAGATTATTGGTATGCTTATTCACAAAATACCAAAATGTTTGACTATCATTATGGGCCAAAGTGGGGATCATGATTTACCAATTGACTGGAAGCGAAGAAGCATGGCATCTCTTTAAGCCAGTTCCTGTATTTTTCTTTTTGTTTTCAGGTTGACAATTTTTCATGCTGATTGTTTAATGCCACCTTATTGGAATCACCAGAATCCTCCCTCAAGCTCAGGCTGGTATTGCGTCTCAAGATGCGCTTTTGGGAAGCAATAGTCGTATTGTAAATGTTATTTTTATCACCAAGTTGTTCAGCGCACACTCTACGACATCCCATAGGACAAAAGTGTTGAGTCGGAGCAAGAATCCAATCGTAGATCGTCTCCAAAGAGCAATTGTGGAGCCACTGAGAGTCTTATTACGCTCGGGCCTGTAAAGATGGGCCCTGCGGGCAAAACCTGACGCAGTAATTCCCCCCGCCCCCTGGCTCGAGGCTCATTGCCTAAGCAATGAAGAAATAATCAATTTGTGAACTTTTAGCACAGACCTCCAGGTTAGGCCACCTAGTTATCACAGAGCACCCTACCTGTTTAACATTATAGGTTCATGCAAGGCTATATAAAGTCATCACTTGCTTCCCTTCTTATTACCACAGTGTTTAATTCATTGTACATCCGGGAACTGGCTATTCCTCACCATGGTATTTATTAAAGTGTCTTCTGTAAAGCCACAGTGGGCATTTAAGTCACTACCAATAATAATGGATACTGATTTATATTTACTTCTAGGGATAGCCGCACCCATATATTTCTTGACGGCCTCTGAGAATAATCCATTTGGAGAATTGTTAACATTTATTAGCAATAGGCAGTGGAATGGATTGCCATTGAAGCATACTGCAAGAGCCTAGGGGAAACAACAAGTAGACGCCTCCTCGACCCTGAGGTAATTCTGCAGTCCCAAACTGTGGCCCTCAAATGTGTACCTAAATGGCCTTGAGTTGCTGGCCTGAAGAAAGGGTGAAGCCATCAACATATAGCTGTTTTGTCAGCCATGTCTCCTGGATTATAACTAATATTTAGTGTTCTAAAGACCTCAAGACTGTGTTCTACCTTGAATGAATGGCGGTAACCCCGAGAATTCCAAGAGACCATGCTAAGGCCATCATTCTCTATTGGGGAATTGGCATGCAAAACATTAAGCACCCAGTGCCAATTGTTCCCTACATTAACATCGATACTAGGTTCAGGATTGACATTAGAATGAAGACTTTCAATCCTCCTTCCTCTATTGGTGAGCGAGTTAATGGGATTCCTTGCATGCTCCTAAGAGGCGCGTTGGAGCAGTCACTAGTTTTTTTGAACTTCACTCGGCACTGCGAGCTCGAGGCTCTTGCCGCATCTAATTGCAAAAGCGCTTCTTGGAGGAGGCGTGGTTTGCATTGCACGTGACTACATCACGTGACTTGGCTTCCCTTCAAAGCCCGGAGGCTGCCGCCCGCCCAGTGTGAGCGAGTTAATGGGATTCCTTGTGTGCTCCTAAGAGGCGCGTTGGAGCAGTCACTTTTTTTGAACTTCACTCGGCACTGCGAGCTTGAGGCTCTTGCCGCATCTAATTGCAAAAGCGCTTCCTGGAGGAAGCGTGGTGTGTATTGCACGTGACTACATCACGTGACTTGGCTTCCCTTCAAAGCCCGGAGGCTACCACCCTTGCGGCTTTAAGCCCAGCGGGGTCAAGCCCATTGGCTGTTGTGCGGCTGTTGGGGAGCTGGTGGGGCTGAAGTTGTGAAAACATTGTGCAGTAGTCAAGTAAGGGCATAGAGTTTGATGTTACTCCCTCGGGGTATTTATCAAACGAATAACTTGTATAGTATTTTAAAATTTTAGTCGAAATATATTGTTTTATATACTTGCATGGGATTGTTCGCACTGTTTACTTGTATTCATTTTTAGTACTGCAGCGTGCCATGGTATTATATTTTCTATTCTTGCATGGTCAAACAAATGATTGGGTAGGACAGCTTCTAAAATTTTTGTAACATCTATTTTATTCAATTCATATTTATATTTGATTACCTAGCTTCATAAAGAGTGGTGACTCTTTTGGGTTTATATAATGGGAGTCACACTCAGAAGTATGGGAAGTATCCCAGAGGAAACCACAGTACAGGGGGGTAGAGTCCCACCACAGGTGGTAATTTCTCTACCACATTTTCTCAAGTGACACCAGCAGTTAAAGTGGGTTCAGTTCCTTCCATGGGAGAAGAGACTCTGGTAGTTCCTCAGGGAATTTCCACTTCTCCAGGTAAAGATGTCCCCATGGATTTTGGACCAGAGCAAACTAATCAAGTGGACTCTATGGTAGAGGTGGTCGGAGTTATAAACCGTGCTTTGTTAAACATTGAGTCAAAGATGAACTTTTTGGCTGACGAACCAATGGCGGTGGAGCGAGATTTAGTATCAGATACTTCTATATTAGCTCCACTGTTGTCCCATGAGCTTTCTAGGAAAGTTCACGGCCCAAGAGACCCTAAATGGAAGGATTCAGTAACCGCAGTCTTCTCACCTAAAGAATGGGGCTATAAGGAGAAACTGTCACAGTACCAGTTTAATCATAAGCAAGAGAGGGAAATTGGTCGAGGGGATGAGGCTACCTCGCTAATAATTTGGGACAGTGAAAGTGTTAAATCAGGGGACAATGACTCCATAGTGGAGAACCCAGAGACTGAAGTTGAAGAAATAGAGGCTGAAGAAATAAAAGAAGTCTCTCAACAGGATCAGCTACCCCCAGTAGATGAGCTATCATTCCCAGTTCTTTCTGGAATCATGGACTCTATGGATAGAGGTTATGACACATTGAATTATGAAATTCGGGAACTTAGACAATCAATGAAGGAAGTACTGAGTAAAGTGTATTTATTGGAAGGTTACATAATGGCAGTCTCAGTCTTAAATACTGTAAGTCCAAAAAAGGTGGACAGTGACAGGGCTGGGGTGGTACAAGGTAACAGAATGGAACTTAAAAGTATGGAAACACAGGGGGAGAAGGTTGAGTTAAAGGGAGAAAGTCTTTTGGTAGTACCGGAGGTATCAGGAATAGCCCTCCCGTCGGTATCAATGTTGGGGAAGGAACAGGTACAGGAAAATAAGCTGCTGAGTAGTAGCCCAAAGGCGAGAAAATTTAATCATATTAACAAGCAGTATTCTCAGCAAAAAAAATCCAAAAACTGTAAGCTCCCACCTTCACAACAGAATAAAGGGTCACGGAAATTCCTGCGTAACCTAAGGTTGGCAGTGGACAAACATATGCAAATTGATAGAGATATATTAGATCAGAGAAAGAAGGACTTTTTTACAAACAGGAAAGGGGGTATAAACAAGGAATTAGTAAGGGTTAAGTAAGCTGATAAGGTTTCATCTGTGTTGGAAAATGTGCAGGAGGGGGGATAGTCCTTCCTTCGATCTAAGTAATATATCCGTTTATCCAGTAGACATGGAAGAGGTAGAGATTGAAAGGATTAAGGAATTAGGGGTCCTAAAAAACATTGAACCTGGAGTTGGGAAAGGAGTTGGTAAGAGTTGTATTTTGGTGGAAGGATTGTTGGTCCCACCGCGCACAACAGTAGGAAGGGGACTGGTGAATCCTTTGGTAGAAGTTCCAGAAACAGGAAATTTATCGGCTCCTAAGTTGTATGCAATTTTCTCGAAACCCGGGGTGGAGAAGACGGACTTGGGGAAGTTGCCTCCGCAAAGGGTTTCTCAAATAGTGCCTTTTCCGACCCCAAGATCAGTGGAGGAAGTGGGTCTGGGGACTCCAAAGTGTACGTTTTGGGATTTATCGAAGGGGGTGGGGGAGAGTATGGGGCAAATAAGATCGCCCAAAAAATGGAATTCAAGGCAAGAGTCAAATTCGCAAAAAAAAGATGCCAGTTAATGGTGAGCTAACTATCTTTTTGAATCGTTTGTTTGAAAGTTCAAATAGATACCCTCTAAATAGACATTATATCCTGGCTTTAATGCAGGAAATCCCAAATCTGAAATTGATATCCTCAGGGGACATTAAGACGGTAGAATTCATCTATGACGATTGCTTAGACATTGTAAGACTTCATTTAAGGTCATACTTAACAAAGGAAATAATAATGGGGGAGAGAGAGCGCTTCCTAGCCCTTGGTTTTGAAGTAACAGATACAGGGCCCTCAATTTTATCAAGTTTGGTACCCATCCACCAAGTAAAGAAAGGCAAGATACAAGATGAAAGAGAAAGATATAATAAGGAGATTTATAGTTCCAGAGGGTATACACAAGTTCCATTTGGTAGAGGGGTAAATCGGGAAAGGGAGGAAAATCGATTCCAACATACATGATGGTCTAACTGGTCATTAATTACATGGAATTCAAGAGGGTTTAAGAACATCATGAACAATCACGAACTTTTCTTAAATTTTGATATTATTTGTTTGCAGGGCCCAACGGGGAGCGAAGGGTAGGCCGTTTGGTGGACTTTTAATAGCAGTTAAACGTTCTTTGGGACTTTCAATGCAGGTAATTGATGTAGACAGGTCAGATATCCTGGTTGTACTTTTAGAATGGCAGGAAGATGATGAGAGTCCTGTAAGCAAATACTTTTTGGTAAACGTTTACTTTAGTCCCCTAAAGGATAAGTTGGAAGAAGCCTTGATGGCAATCTCTTTCACACTATTGGGAGAATTCCCAGACGATGGGGCCTCAGTGATAATTGTTGGAGATTTTAATGCAGAATGCCTAGATGAAAAATGGTATCTAGAGAACGATAGAAAGTCTGTCTGTAAGGAATCCCGGGAGAGAGGGAAGAGGATCATCCAGGAATTCGAGGCATGGAACTTAAGTATAATTAACGGCAACATACAGATGGACATTCCGCCAGCTTTTACATGGCAGAATGGGTTGTGGAAATCAACAATAGATTATATTTTCACTTCGCATGATCTAGCCATAAAAGGAGTATCCCTGGAAATAAAATCCCTGAAATGGAGTGACCACTCCCTTTTGGAATTTAAACTGCTTGGTGCGGCAAAATATGTTGAAACAGACACTGTGGGAGTCGAAATAAACTCAGGAAAGAATGAGGTTAAGTGGGTTCCTAGAATTGCATCTGCATTCTTGTCTGGAATCGTAAACTTGCCAGCAAATAAGATGGCCCGCCTATGTACAGCAGAAGGATTCCCTACCATGGTGAGGGAGTTGTTAGGTAGGTTAACAACAGATAGGGGTTTAACCCAGATGGTGGCAAGTAGGAAGGGTTCTCACTTCTTTAATGTAGAAGTTCAGGTACATAAAAAGGAACTACATCAAGAAGTGAGGCATCTTAGGAAGTCTGCACCTCTGGGTTATATGGAAAAGGTGAGGAAATTAAAACAAACATATAGGAATTGGGCAAAAGGTAGAAACTTTATATTATACATTAAAGATGCCAAGAGAATGCTGGCTTGTATGTCAGGGAATAGGCCTGGTACATTTTGGGACCTAATTAAACCAAAAGGTATACAAGATTATCTTCAGGCACAGGCGGTTAGTGACATTGGCTGGGTGAAACATTTCACTGATTTGTATAGGGTGGAAGGTTTGGACCAGTCAGTCACATGGCCAGAGGCAGATTGGAGGGGTGCTATAGAATGGGACTTGGAGGATTTAAAGAACTTGATAAAGAAAAACAAGTCCTCGAACGCACCAGGCCCAGATGGTCTCTCTAACCTGACCTACAAAGGTAATTTAGCAGTTTGGTCTCAGGTGTTGTCTGCTTTGTTTGTAGATATTTTGGCTAATAATTTGTTTCCTTCTACTTGGTCAGCAGCAACCCTAATCCTTATTTTTAAAGGTGGGGACAGGTCCTCTCCAAATTATTATAGACCTATATCCTTACTGGATGCTTCTAATAAAATATTTGCGAAAATACTGCTGAAAGCTTTACAAAAATGGACTGTGGAATCCGATTCCCTAGATGTTTTTCAGTCAGGTTTTTGGCAAGGGCTGAGTACATCTACTAACTGTATGGTGTTAGATCTACTAGCACACCAAGCAAAGATGCAAGTACAGCCAGTATTTTTCACCTTTTTAGACATTAGTAAAGCGTTCGACATGGTTAATGGGGCTCTTTTGTGGAAAAAACTGTATGATAGGGGGTGTCCGATAGCCCTGCTAAATATTTTGGTGGCTCTCCACACAAATACAAGGATTAGGGTAAGGTTGGATGAATTAGGTAACTATTCCCCCTGGATACAGACAAATAGGGGCTTAAGACAGGGGTGTGTCTTGGCACCCTTTCTCTTTTGCCTGTATTTACTGGGATTGGGAGGCTGTATGGAATCTGTAAAAACTTTCCCTCCAAGATTGGGTGCTATGGTTGTTCAATATTTACTTTATGCAGACGACATTGTTTTGTGTGACCTTACAGCTATCGGGCTCCAAAGAGCATTATTAGCCGTGGAGGGGTTTCTGGAAAAACTAGACGTAACACTAAACACTGTAAAATCAAAGGTTCTGGTGTTTAAGGGGGGACGGAAAAGTTGTAAAGTAATGCCCTGGTATTTGAAAAACGGCAAACTAGAAGTTGTAAATAAATTTGTGTACCTAGGGCTGGTAATTTATGACAAGTTCTCTGGTCCTGAATTACAGGAAGACTTAAGGGCAAAATTTGTAGGGGCCGGGGTACAACTTCAAATTTTCGATGGAAAATTCGGTAGATATTCTCTTTTACCAGTCCTAAAATTATACAAACAACAATTAACCCCAAAATTAATTTACGGAGCTCAAACTCGGAGTCAGCCGATTAAAAGGTCATTATTAGAGGGGCCATTATGGAAAGGTTTGCTCCAACTTCCGCAGTCAGTCCCTTTAGCAGGGATTCTGTTTGAACTAGGTTTGTTACCAATACAGACTATGGTAGATTGGGGCAAGTTTCAGTTGTTGGTAAATATACTGAACCCACCAGTGGCGTCAATATACAAACAATTAAATCTGGTAAGACTTCAGGGTGGCTGCAGGGTTCTCAGGGACTGGGTTTTGAATTGTCAATTAATGCTTCAACAGGCAAATATTCCAATGGAGGAACTGGAGTTGACACCAAAGGTTGCAAAGCTAAGATGGTGTAGACATGTATGGTCTAACTTGAGAACAGAGATAATGGAGTATAAATGCTTTGGGGAACATTTTCTTTGGTCATGTAAACGTTTCAATACACCAGCACCTTACCTTGAAAAACATCCGTCGAGATCCTTCAGGTCACAAGTGCTAAGGCTCAGGTTGAACTTGTTACTAACAAAAAAAGTACTGGGCCGTCGGGCGAATATTCCGCAAGAACAGAGACTGTCAGCATTGTAACAAAACCATCGAGACTTTAAAGCACTTGTGTGTGATTTGTCCCAAACTGATTGATTTGCGGTCTTGCTTCTTAGTAGGCTTGGTCTACTCCTCCGAGAATGAACTATGGTGGAGGATAATGAATTGTAACGAATTAAGTGTGACCATACATGTTTTAGAATTTTTAAGGAAAGCTGCAGTAATTTTATAAACGTTTGATATTTGTATGTTGGATTGTGTATTTGTGGATTGTATGTATATGTGTTAAAAGTACCGTAGTACTGTGGAACACAATAAAATAAATAAATAATAAATAAATAAAATTGGTGCAATTATTAACATCCATGATCTAATTAAATCTTGGTCGGATAAATACGGACATATCTCATAACCCAAATGCAGAAAAAAAGGGAGCAAAGGTGAGGATGTAATCCACCGCATGGAAAGTATAGCAATGCACCCTAGTAATACATTTGGTGTTTGTTTCAACAAATTCAATATAATCTATATCCTTAGTTGAGATGGTTCTCAATGAGGGATTTTCACCTAGTAAGGAGAAGATCTGAGCTTGATTGAGATAATCAACATTCAAATCAGAAAAACCAAGGACCACGAAAGTCGCTACATACGGAGGATAAAATGGGCTGACCGGTTGATTGTTTAACTAGCTTATTATTAGCAATGCTCAAAGTGAATGATATTGTAACGCTCACCTGATTCCCACGGAGGCGCGGGTCTTGGCAGGAAGGTGTCCGTAACACGAAACGTGATGTGCAGGATTCGGTTGGCTTCTGGGGTCGAACCTCTCCGCACTGTGTGTCGAACTCGAAGGGTGAGGTTTCTGCAGGTGAAATAATATGGGGATTAAAGGTCTGGGTTGTTGAATGTCCCTATCTCTCTCCTCCCAGCTTGTCTGTTGAACCCCCCTCCCAGGTCAACTTGCTCACCTTAGATAGATGAATGCTGGGCTCTCCATCTGCGTCTAGTGCAGGGTGCCGTTGCCAGTTCCTTCACTGGTGAAACGTTAGCCTCTTGACTTCAGAGGATGAGTACCGTCGTTGTCTGCACGACTGGTAAGTTTCTGGACACCTTTAGTCTTTATAGTCTTTTATGCGTGGCAGTGAAGCGCCTGGAATTGAGTAAGTATGGCAAGCGCTCTTACTGTCTCTTTCTTTGTCTTTGCAGGCGACGCTGCAGAAAGAAGAAATCCAGAATCCGCCACGTGCCGGTGAGTGCTGTTGTCTATGCAGGTGAAGATGCAGCGTGAAGAATCCGGAATGCACAGCGTGCCGGTAAGTAGAATAATGCTGTTTATCTTTGTGCAGATGCAGCGTGAAGAATCCGGAATGCACGGCGTGCCGGTACGTAAAATAATGCTGTTTTGTCTTTGCAGGCGAAGGTGCAGCGTGAGACACGGCCGCTGCCGATGGATCAGGTAAGCAAACACTGCGTGTGAAAGTTCGTTCTGCTAACCTGTTGTTTCTGATCTTTTGCAGGTGCTGATGTTGCTCGGGTACCGGAATGGTGAGTATAATTCTTGCAGGTTCAGGATCTAAAGAAGAAAAGCTGGAGTAGACTCGGTGAGCGTTCTGCTGCAGATGCAGAATAACGCGAAGCACGTTTCATCAATCGGGTGTGGTTTAAATAGCCTTGGAGTGATGAGGCGTCTCCTTCCACGGCCCCGCCTAGGTAAGAAAAGTGTTCCTGCTTCCAGAAGAGTTCCAGTGGAGTGGTGCTGCCCCACCCAGGTAAGAAAAGTAGTCCCAGTTCACCGAGGACTTTTAAGAGTCTGGCAAGTCAGCAGCATGGTCTGCCGCAGGTAAGTCCACCCAAGCATCTTCACACCAATGATGAGCCCGGCGCTTCCAGTGCCGGGACCGAGGCTTCTGAGGAGCCTGGTGCCACCGGCGCCAGGACAAGGTCCAAAAGGTCCCTGTGGGGACCGGCTGGTGCCTAGGATCAGGGTAGGGGCCTGCTTCCAAGGACGTTGGGCTGATCCTGGCTCCTTGGAAGCAGTGATCATGACAGATATTCTAATATTGTATAAGTCACAGCAAAGTCACCATTCATTGTATTGTTTTTCAGAATCGGTGATGCAATGCTTTGTTGGTCAATAGATGTAGCAGGAATATTGTCCGCTGAAAATGGCTTCGTAGATTCTCTTAAAATCCAGTTGTCAAGATTAGCAGTTTCTTGCCTTTTTTCTTTTTTCATTTGGCACTTACCCTGTTTAGTGCCATAGCCAGGAGTTATGATGTCAAACGTCTCCACATTTTCAATAGGAATACAACTAGTATTAGTAAAAGAACTGGTTTTGTTAGCTGACTGTTTTTTTGTACACTTTGCATTCATGTGGTTCTTAATTTTTTTTCCTTTGCCAGTTTGCATCTTTATTTTTTCCTTTCTTCTTGTGTTTCTTCCTCAAGATCCTTTGATTAGTTTTGTGCAGGATACTCGATTCCATAGCATGTATGTTTATCATACCAACTATAATATGGCATTTTACTCGATGTCGACTCCATCGAGTAAAATACCAATTCCCTCGAAAACATCAAGACCATCCTCGAGTATAATCGACTGCCTTTGTGATTATGTCGAGACCCATGACGTCTACATCGACAACTCTGACTCTTTCTCAAACAATGATGACCAGTATGGTCCCTTCATCACATGAAATGGGTTTCACACCTCTCCCACGCTCTGATTATTTCAGAGCTTTATCTTCTATTTATGAGGAAGAGGAAGACTCTAATTCAGAAAGACCTTTTGGTTTACAATCCACAAGACCTGCTCTACCAGAAGAGCTGATATCCCACAGTGTCCCGATGAAAAAGGTACCTCACATGTGTGGGTGCACCTACCGGGGCGCAAAAGGCGAAGCCGAAAACATGGCTAACCCCAAGTCTTTTCCGACAGCTGAATTTCAGGATTTTTTCTAAAGTGCATACCGTACAGATATGGGCCTAGGGTGTTCAAGCCACCAAGGAAAACGGGGAACCCCATGCATTTCTGAAAAGAAGACGCACGTGGGAATCCAAAGATGTCTGACTTGGGCAAATCTCCCCAGAATATATTACCCACAAGCCCTGCCAAAGACCCACATGGGAGAAGGATGCCCAAAGCCAGGGACATTACCGGAGCTACGGCTGGCCTGCGTTACAGCTTCTCCCCACCAGGGAGTCCCTGCAGTGTGTCAATACCTCCCTGAAGGGAAAGGTTGTAATGCACCCCAGCCGCAACTCCAGGACGGCTGGAGGTGATGTCCCCGGCCTTGGACATCCATGTACCATGTGGGTGTTCCATCCCCTAAGCACAGCGGCAGCTCCAGGGTGCGCCGGCAGGATCCCCATTCCTCCCCAGGAGTGTCATCTGTAACGTAGCACAGCCAGAGGTGCAGCCTGAGCTTGCACACTGACAACCCACATGGGAGACACCCACTCCCAGGGAAACACCAATGTTTTGCTGACATGGGGGGCAATTTGTGGCCTGCCCCTGCAAATGTGTCCCAGCCGACCAAAATATCTGCCCAGATGGCCCATTCCCACCCACACCACCAACAATCCAGCCCCAGTCTCACCCACCCCACTGACAGTGGGCCCTAACCATAGAATAATAAAAAAACAGTACTCACATAACGTTGCAGCTGCTCGCGTGCAAAAAGCTGTAAACAAAACAAAAAATGTGTTACCTACGGTCACCTCAGCAAAAACAAATCTACACTCATACTTTCCAATCATACCCCCCTTGCAAGCCATCCCTGGTGGTCTACTAACCCCCCCCCCCCAGTGAAAACACATTTGCCCCTTCCTACGGGCAGAAATCTGCCCCCAGGGAGGGCTGCATGAGGTGCCCCCCACACTTCATTTGGGGTGGGGGGAGAAGCCCACCCCAAAACGTTAGACAGGCCCCCAATGGATGGGGCAGTAGGGTTTGGGCACCCTGGGGGCAGATTGGCACACCAATGTGCCCATCTGCGCCAAGGGAAGTTTGGTAAACAAAGAAATAAACTGAAAATTGTAGGCTGCACTTTAGGGGGGGGGCTGAGGGGCACCCTAAACCACTGGGGAATTTTGTAATGTGAAGGGGGGTGCACCTCTCCACCCCCACCCCCAAATAGAGGGGTTGGGCATCTCATGTAGCCCTCCCAGGGGGCAGATAAGGGGTGACGCTCTCATGCACTCCTCCCTGGGATCAGGTGTCCCATCCTAGGAGCAGATATCTGCCCCAGGGAGGGCTGCATGACATGGCTCCCACTCCATTGTGGGAGGGGGTTGAAGGGGCCACCACCCCTTCCCATTAGAAAATTCCCTGGCGGTTTGGGGTGCCCCACAGCCCCTCTAAAATTTGGTCTACCATTTTCACTTTTTTCCTTTGTTTACCCAACTCCCCTTGGTGCAGATGGGCACAATAGTGTGCCATTCTGCCCCCAGGGTGCCCAAAACCTACTGCCCCACCCATTGGGGGGCCTGTCCGACATTTTGTGGTGGCCCTCTCCCCCCAAATGCTATGTTATGTTATTTTGCATTTATATAGCGCCTTATATACCATTGGCATGGTCTGAAGGCGCTGGTAGGTTGAACGCCCTTGGGAACCGAAGTTCAGGCCAGTAGGGAGAGTCAACGGCGCGTGTGCGCACCGGGTATGTGTGCAGCTGGTGTGGTATTCGTGAAAAAGCTGCTTCTTAGCGGTAGGTGTGGTGGTTGAGATCAGAGGTATGTGTTTGTTCTGGCAGGATTTATCCAGAACGACTGTGGCTGCGTTAGGCCTGAGGAGAACGCCTGGCTGGGCGGTGTGTCACCAGCAGTATTTACTTAGAATGATGGGGAGTGAGCGGAAGATGTTAGTATGAGAACAGTTATACCGAATGGTGTCATAGTATCTGTGTTCTAGTTGAGTGGTGGTGTAAAGAAGAGAGTAAGCGTGGGGTGTGATATGGTGGGTTACATGCTTTTTCAGACGTTCCTTGCATTCCAGACCGTACTATGTACGTTGCGCAGTTCTATGCGCTCCATTCCGTTCCATCCGCTCCCCGGGAGCCCATCCGCTCCCCGGGAGCCCATCCGCTCCCCGGCACCCATCCGCTCCCCGCACTCATCTGTTCCCTCACTTCTCCGCTCTATGCACTCATCCGCTCTATGTACTGATCTGCGCAATGCATTTTTGTTTTCCACCCATTCAATTCATCCGCTCCCCGTACTCATCCGCTCCCCGTACTCATCCGCTCCCCGTACTCATCCTCTCAATGCATTCTTGCTTTCCACGCATTCAGTTTATCTATTCCCTGCACCCATTCGCTCCGCACACTCATCTGCTCTAAGCACTCATAATCCAAATCTAATCCTGGTCTATAAATTTGTCCGCTCTGTAACCTCGTCCGCTCTGTAACCTCGTCCGCTCTGTAAACTCGTCCGCTCTGTAACCTCTGTAACCTCGTCCGCTCTGTAACCTCTGTAGCCTCATCCGCTCTATGCGCTCATCCGCTCAACCGCTCTATGCGCTCATCCGCTCTACGCGCGTCTTTATAGTCATCAGATTTTCTACTCATGTAATCTTTCACTCAGTGCATTCATCTGTTCAACATGCTTCATCAATTCTAACTATTTCATTGACGCCATTCGTCTTTCCCTCTTCATGCATTATGTGCATTTTAGCAGTTTACATCTTATTACAGTTTCCCTATGATTTACTCTTATTAACCGCTTTACTGTTTTGAACTACATTACTCGTTTAATTCAGTTTGTCTTTCTAGTTTATATTCGGGTCATTAGCTGTCAATTTCTTATCTCAGGAAGTTTGTTGGGTTGGTGTCGTTGGGATGCTGATTGTCTGTTTGGGTTAGTTTTGTTACCGGTTGGTTTTTAGGGGAAGAGCCAGGTTTTCACCAGTTTACGGAAAGATGTTAAATCCTCGGTTTGGCGGATGTGGGGTGGGTGTGAGTTCCACAGGGTGGGGGCCAAGGCTGAGTATGCTGATCCGCCTAATCTGACTGAGTTTGTTTTAGGAATGACAAGGAGGCCGGCTGAGATTGATTTTAGGGTGCGAGGGGGGTGATAGGGTTTTAGTTTGTCTTGAAGATATTGAGGTCCAGTTTTATTCAGTGCTCGATGGGAGATGCATAAGGTTTTGAAAGTCACCCTTCGGGCTACTGGAAGCCAGTGCAGCGTCTTAAGGGCCAGGGAGATGTGGTCTCACAAATCACAAATTCTTTGTAATGTTTCACAAAAAGCAATACCACAAGCCAAAAACGGAGCCATGGTACACAGGACTTTTATGCTTACGGCCTAAATGGACATACTTAGCATGTGTAAATAAGGAAAGAGCACAGGCAGACCTTTTGAAGGGTAGGTGGCTTGTGCAGGTTACAAAAGCCTATCGTGCCTAAAGCAGCAACTAAATGTAGGTCCCATTTGGGAAATGAAAGTGTTGTGTGACAAAGTGCAGCAGCAAATGTATGAAAACGCTATGAAAACCAAGAGAACACACCAAATGTCCTACTTTCCCGCGTTCCCACAGGTGTCCTGAGGAAAACGGTATCTCACATGTGTGGGTGCACCTACCGGGGCCGAAAAGAAAGTGTCGACCGACCGTCCACAATTCCAACGGCAGTCCCATGGAGCCCTGGGAGGGTCCCTGCCTGTTCCCTGAGAGCATTTCTGTAATGCTGCCTAGCCAGACCTCCACGATGGTCGGGGGTGATGTCCCTGGCCTTGGGTGGCTGTCCCTCATGTGGGTTGACCGTCCACAAGTCCAGCGGCGGTTTCATGGAACCTCAGCATGCTCCCCCTCTTTTCCCAGAGGGAGAAGGTGTAACGCAAGTGGAGGTGAAGTGGAGGCAAGTGAAGTTGAATGGAGGAGAGACTCTGCAAACTTATTACGGCGTTCTATTTTTGTGTCATTGGTGGTGCGTTTGAAAGTTAAGCTAAGGAACTTCCACTGAAGCTGCGGTGTGAAGCCCTCTCAGCCTTAGCCTCCACCCCGAACGGACTCGTCAACTCCCTCTACAGAACCTCACTTGCTCCGTTTAGTTCTCTTTTTAGTGAAAAAGTTCTGGCTCTTGATCTATTTGACATTTTGATGTTTCAGGAGACCTGGTTAAGGAAATCTCCCCAATGTGATGGCCACGTGGCTTTACTGAATCCCGCTCCTAAGGGCTTAATGGGCCGACCCTATGCTGGCCTTTTAACGCTAATTAAGATTGACTCTGGCTGGTCTGTGGTGAAAGTCAAATGCCCCAATCCTTATGTCCAGATCCTTCTTCTAAAACAAAAAGCGGATACTTCCAGCTTATCGTTGATCTTGGTGAACATATTGGTGAGTAAACATGGGGAAAGAGATGAAATTTATGGACTCAATAACAAGTTTTATTGATGAGGCTCTGTGCGAAGGGGAGGGGGTGAAGATCGTGATATGTGGAGATATAAATAGCAGGCTCCTTGATAAATCGGGTCCACTGTTAGAGAAGAGCAAATGGAATGAAAGAGAAAAGGAGTGGATGACTAGCATGGAGGCAAGAGAAATGCACATGCTAAATGCCCAAACGCAGGGGGACATCCCGGGGGGTTAATCATGGAGGTGCGGGAAGTTGGAGTCTTGTATAGATTACTGCTTTGTTTCTGAGCTCCTAAGAGAGAAGATCGAGAGATTCTCTATTAGGCCTCAGAATTTTAGCGATCATGATCTGCTGGCTATATACATCTCGGGTGGAATGCAAGTGAAGCCTTGAAAAAAATGGGAGCAGTGGAACTAGGCTAGGGTTGAATTCGCCTAGGACTGAAACCACAGGAGGTGGTGAAAGTTTGTGAGTTCACTCAGAAAGGGGATCCAAGGTCTAAACCAGATTGGACACAGAAACATGTGTATGACCCAGAGGTTGTGGAAAGTTGAAGATTGATGGAAAAGATGGTAAAAAAGATGGGGAGTGACGAGTTAGATCATAAAACAGAAAGGATAAGGAAAGTCTGTGAAGCTTACAGAAAATGGTGTAAGAACTCGAGGATATTGCGCTCCCAGAGAGATGCAGAGTCCGTACTCAGAGCAGTTTGCACCAAACACTCCCAAAATATCTGGGAGCTCATTAATAATGGTGGTGTATTTCGTCAAGCCAATACATTGGTGGCTGTCTCCCATGTGGTTTGACCATCCACAAGCCCAGCAGTGGCCTCGGCAAGGTCCCTGTCCTTTTCCGGAGGGGGAAGCTGTAACGCAGGCCCGCCAGAATACCAGCATGGTTGGGGGTCATGTTGCTGGCCTTGGGCACCCATCTCCCATGTGGGTTGACCATCCCCAAGTGAAGCGGCAGTCCCAGGGAGCCCTGGCAAGGCCCCCCCTCCCTTCCCGGAGGTAAAATTCTGTAATGCAGCCCAGTCAGCGCTCCAGGATGGTCAGGGGTGATGAACCCGGCCTTGGGCTGCTGTCTCCCATGTGGTTTGACCATCCCCAAGCCCAGCAGTGGTTCCAGGGAGCCCCGGCAGGGTACCCAACCTTTCCCAGAGGGAGAAGCTGTAACGCAGGCCAACCAGAGGACATCACCCCTAACTGTTCTGGAGTTCTGGCTGGGCTACAGTACAGCTTTTCCCCCGGGAAGGGATTGGTACACTGCTGGGCCTACCTGGTGGGGAAACGCTGTGATGCAGCCCAGCCAGCACTCTAGGACGGTGAGGGTTGATGTCCCCGGCCTTGGGCATTCGGTTCACTTGTGGGCCTACCTTCCCCAAGCCCAGCGGCAGTCCTAGGGAGCCCGGGCAGGGTCTACGTCCATTCCCAGTAGGAGAAGCTTTAACGCAGGCCAGCCACAGCTCCAGGATGGTGGGGAAGTCATGTCCCTGGCATTGGGTGGCTGTCCCCCATGTGGGTTGACCGTCTGCAAGCCCAGCGGCGGTTCCAGGAAGCCCTGGCAGGGTCCCCATCTTTTACCAGAGGCAGAAGCTGTAACGCAGCCCGGGCATGCAGATAGTTGACCCACATGGAAGACAGGTTCCCAAGGCCGGAGACATCACCTCCGACCATCCTGGAATACTGGCTGGCCTGCGTTACAGCTTTTCCCTTCAGGAAAGGACGTGGACCCTGTCGGGACTCCCTAGAACCGCTGCTGGGCTTGGGGACGGTCAAACCACATGGGAGACAGCTGCCCAAGGCAAGGACATTACACCTGACCATCTTGGAGCGCTGGCTGGCATGCGTTAAAGAATTTCCCTCTGGAAAGGTTGAAACCCTGCCGGGGCTTCCTGGGATTGCCGCTGTGTTTCGGGATGGTCGACTGACATGAGAGACTGCCGCACCAAGGCCGGGGACATCACCCCTGCCCATCCTGGAGCTCTGGTTGGCCTGTGTTACAGCTTCTCCCGACCAGGTAGCCCTGGCAGTGTGCCAATACCTCGCCGGAGGGAAAAGCTGTAACGCAGCTCAGCCAGAACTCCAGGACGGTTGGAGGTGATGTACCCGGCCTTGAGCATCAGTGTCCAATGTGGGTCCACCATCTCCAATCACAGCGCTAGTTCCAGGGCGCCCTGGCAAGGGCCCCATCTTTTCCCGGAGGGAGAAGCTGTACCGCAGGCCCACCAGATCTCCAGGAAGGTGGGGGCTGATGTCCCCGGACTTGGGCGGCTGTCTCCCAAGTGGGTTGACCATCCATAAGTGCAGCGGCAGTCACAGGGAGAACTGGCAGGGTCTCTGTCCTTTCCCGGGGGTAGAAGCTTTAATGCAGGCCAGCCAGAACTCCAGGAAGGTGGGGGGTGATGTCCCCGGCCTTGGGCAGCTGTCTCCTATGTGGGTTGACCATCCCCAAGCCCAGCGGTAGTTCCAGGGACCCCAACAGGGTCCCTGTCCTTTCCCAGAGGGAAAAGCTGTAACGCAGGCCAGCCAAAACTCAAGGATGGTCAGAGGTGATGCATCGGTCCTTGGGTGCCTTGTCTCCCATGTGGGTCGACCGTTGCCAAGTTCGGCGGCAGTTCCGGGGAGCCCCAGCAGGATCCCATTCCTCCCTGGAGGTGATATCTGTAATGCAGCACAGCCAGAGGTGCAGCCTGGTCTTGCAGACGGTCACCACCCATTGGAGGCAGCCACTCACAGGGAAACGCCAATGTTATGCTGGAATGGGGGGCAATTTGTGGCCTGACCCTGCAATTGTGTCCCAGCCCACCAAAATAAGTCCCCAGATGGCCCACTCCCGCCCACACCACCAACAATCCAGCCCCAGTCCCACCCACCCCACTGGCAATGGGCCCTAACCGTACAATAATAAAAAAAACAGTACTTGCATAACATTGCAGGTGCTGGTGTAGTAAAAGCTGTAAACGAAACAAAAAACATTTGTTAACTATGGTCAGCCAAGCAAAAACAAATCATAACTACTACTCTGATCACGGCCCCTCTTTCAAGCCATCTCTGGTGGTCTACTGACCCACACCCCCCAAGTAAAAACACTTCAATTGGATTGTGTCCTCCAAAGCATTCCACATCTTTGACATGTAATGTCCACAGCTGTGCATTTCGGAAACTTTTTCAGCAGAGGGCGTCCTGCTTCGATGACGTCAGGTCGATGTTCCTCGAAAGCCTCTGTCGAGGGCGACGTCACCAGATGTTATAAATAGAGCGCCCTTAGCCTCAGTTCTGTTTTTTCCGCAAACGTGTTGCTTCGTGAAACTCGGCGCGTCTCGTGTGTTCATCGTTGAGATGTCTTTTTATTCTACCCCTCTGACTCTGCGGTCTGGCTTCAAGACCTGCCAGGAATGCAAGTCGAAAATGTCGATCACTGACCCGCATCTCATTTGTTTGTGGTGCTTGGGCGATGACTCGAAATGTAGCTGACTGCCAAGGCCTTGCGGGAGCAGAAGGGGAAGCTCCAGGTAGGTAGGGTTCTAAGCCCAGTAAATCCTGAAAATCCAAGTCGAAGTCCAAAGGGGTGTCCACTGACGACTCGAGGGGTGACTCTCCGCGTCGGGTGGAGGCCCAGGGTTCTCGGTCCCGGAGTGGTTAACGCCATTCTTTTTCTTTGTCGCGGCATTTACCGAAATGCCGTCACCAGTTGTCTTCCCCGTCCTCCTCAGAGGAGGGAACCGCAAGGAAAGTGGCATGCCTGATGAAGTCCTCGACTCCGGAGGAATGGGCTGCCTTTAAGGAGCAAATGTTCTAATGAAGCCGGCCAGGATCAGTCTGGTACCGTGGCTCGCACGCCTTCAGACTCGGGTCCGCGTCGCGACTCGCATAGGGAACCTTCGAGGTCCTGCTCGGACAAGGCTTTGGAGAGTCGAAAGAGACATGCTTCTAGGTTTCGGTCCTCGTCCCCAGCGAGTCCGCTGCAACCTTCTAAGGGCTTGATGATGGCGTCGAGTCGGTCGGCACTGTGTCCGTCGGACTCGAACGTCGACGCTTTGCCATCTTATCAGACCATGGCGCCATTGGCACCAGAGTTGACACTGAAGCCTTCGGCGCTCTCGACGTTGAGGTTGTCGATGCTCTCGGCGTCGAAGCCTTCGGTGCTATCGGCGCCTTTGGGGATTTTGTCCTGAAATTTGCCTTTGGAGTACCCTGATTGGTGGATCCTCGTAGGATGGCTACGGCGAAGTCCTTGAGGCCAGTTTTGGACTCTAGGACCTCTTCTGTCACCAGGCCTGGGTTTCAACTCCCTCTGGCTGACCTATATGAAGAGGAAGAAAGGTCTAAATTTGAGGACCCTTGTGAACTTGATGGAAGCTCCGATGTTTTCTGGAGACGGTCAGTCGGAGTTGAAGCAGACCCTCCATGATGCCAGTGGGTTGGACTCTTCTCCGGAAGTGGAATTTGGTAGCCCTGAGCCTGGGGCTCATGCGGAGTCTTCATACAGGAGGTTCATGGCTAGGGTCTTGGAGTATCTTGTCTGGTCCAGTCCTCCTGAAGACTTTGTGCAGGATGATCTAACGGACATCTTAGATCAAGGTCCGTCTTCTTACCCGGTTTTACCATTTCATCTCACCTTGCAGAAAAGGGTGGCTGCTGCTTGGCAGTCTCTGGAATCTCTTCCGGCTGTTAATCAGTGTTCGACAAAGAAATACCGCTCTTCCGTTAACGACCCCAACTATTTATCTACTCACCCCACTCCGAGAGTTTGGTGGTTCAGGCGGCTACGGCCACCTCGAGGCAGGCGGCATACCCTACCTTGCCTTCTGGATAGGGATGACAAGCGCTTCGACGGTTGGGCCCGGAAGGTATTTTCTGCTTGGAGCATAGCCTTGAATCGGCCAACTCCACTTGTGCCTTGGCAAGATTTTCACACACTCTGTGGAACTGTGTTTCTTTAGCAAATGAGCATATTCCAGAGGGGGAAGAAAGGGATGGGTTCCTTGATCTCATGAAAGACGGCATGGATGCCATGTGCGAATCCCTTCTTTCGGGCTTGGATACGGCCAACAGTGTTAGCCGATCCATGGTTGGGAGCACCTTTATATGCAGATTTGCCTGGTTGGAGAAGTCTGGTTTTGCTCCAGATGTGCAGGCCCGTCTTCTTAACATGCCCTTTGATGGCGCACATTTGTTTGGCAGCATGGCTGACGAGAGCCTTGAGAGGTTGCAGACCTTGAAAGCTGTGGCTAAATCTTTAAGCGCAGCTGTGCGTCAACCACCGCCTTTTCGTCCTAGGGGACAGCAATGGAGGGGCGGTTCTTTTAGTTACTACTCCTCCTTTGGTAGAACGAGAGGGGCCGCCAGTCGAAGGGGACAGCGAAAAAGTACCTGTGGTGGTCGGGGAAATCGCGTTGCAAAAGCTGCTCAGGCAGACTGTCTCAGCATCTCAAAGAAAGACGAGCCATTACTTCAGATGCGTGGGTTCTGGATACCATAGCCCACGGCTACTGCCTTCCCTTCCTTCAGCGGCCTCATGACAATCCACCGGGGAAACTCTTTTTGAAGTTTCCGGATCCGCTCCTTGCGCAGGAAATCCTAACCCTTCTGGAGAAAGGCGCTATAGAACTGGTGCCTGTAGTGGAGAGGAACAAGGGATGGTATTCCCCTTCTTTTTTGATTCCCAAGAAAGACGGGGAATTGAGACCCATCATGGACTTAAGTTGGTTGAACAAACTTCTCAGGAAGGACAAGTTCAAGATGGTTACTCTTTCTCAAGTCCTCCAGGCCCTTTAACTTCAGGATTGGTTGGTGTCTCTGTTGGTGTCTCTGGACCTACTGAATGCTCACTTTCATGTGCTGATTCATCCCAAGCACAGAAAGTACCTGAGGTTTGCGGCTGGCGACTCGCACTTTCAGTTTCGTGTCCTGCCATTCGGATTGACCTCCGCCCCGAGGTCTTCACCAAGCTAATGGTGGTGGTTGTAGTGTACTTCAGGCGAGTGGGGATTCACATCTACCCCTACCTGGACAGCTGGCTGATCCGGGCACGCTCTCCTGAGCAAGCGTTGGATCACCTTGGTCTCACCTGCTGCACCTTCCACAGGCTGGGCTTCTCCCTGAATTTCAAGTAGTCGCATCTGACACCTTCCCAACAGCTCCAGTACATTGGGGCTGTGTTAGACACGTCCTTGGGGAAGTGCTCGCCTCCCAAGGTGAGGGCTCATCACATTGTACAGATGGTGGACAAATTTCAACATGCCCAGAGTCTCCTGGCTTTCGAATTCTTTTTTCTTTTCTTTTTTTTTACCATAAGTTTTTATTAACTTTTCCAATAAATGCAACTGAGAATTTCAACAGACACAAATGAAACAACCCCCATAGTCCCCCTCCCACCCCCCATCTCCCGATCCAACAGGTCCCCTATTTTCCAGGGTTGATATGAATAAGAACTGCACACAAAGTTCTAACCCTTCTAAAGTCTTTCGGCCAGAGTACCAGGGCATCTCCAGGAGTCAGGATCCAAAGCCGACTTCCTCTTGGATTAGCTGTGGATAAGTGACCCAACTCATCCCAGATCCGATTCGTCCTGAGGGCTGATAATGCCCAGTAGTTCCATAGCTTTGGGACACCACGCGCGCAGGGCCCCCGCTTTTAGGAAAGTCAGTATGCTGGCCCAGCCCGAGGAGAATCGCATGTGTTGGCCCTGAATAGAGTAAGTGAGCCATTCAACCGCCACCAGAGACCACAGCTTAGCAACCCATTCGTGTTCCTGAGGGGGATCCCTCGATTTCCACCTCCGGGCTAGTACTAGCGCCGCTGCCATCACCATTATTACATAGAGTTTGCAATCCCTTCTCGAGGAAGGTGATGTAAGCAAGCAGTTCAGGCCCAGTAAGGACAAGCCCCTATTTTGGCTCGGCTGAATTCCCAGCACCTGGGCGACGGCCTGATGGACCGGAGTCCAGAATGAGTCAATTATCGGACATTCCCACCACATATGATCCCAGGAACCATCTGAGCCGCATTCCCTCCAACACAGCCTCGAGACATTGGGGTATACTTTATTTAACCTGGTTGGGGTTAAGTGCCACCTCGTCATCGGCTTCAGCCATATCTCCCGGATTTGAATCGATATGGCGAGTTTCGGGATCGGAGACCACAGTTTTACCCATTGCTGCTCCTCAATAGCCACCCCAACATCCTGCTCCCATAGGGCCATATACTTCCTCAGTGGCAGCGTTTCCTGACCTTTAATCAGTTTATAGATGGATGCTACCACTCCCCTATCCACAGAGTCTGTGTCTAAGTATTTTTCAAAGGTGGTGAGAGAGCGCAATCCCGCCTGTTTAATCTCCCGCTGGGAGACCCAGTGTCTGATCTGGAGTTAAGAATACCTATGCTTTTCCCCTATGGCGAACTCCTCCTTACATTCCTCAAATCTTTTCACCACTCCCCCCTCCAACACATCACGTACCATCCGACAGCCGCCTTGAAACCAAGGAAGAAAAGCCAGAGGATCGATAAGAGCTGGAGTGAATTGTGGATTTCCGTGTAAGGGCGTATACGGAGAAGGGAAGGTAGTGATGTGTGCTCTGTTGATGGCTTGATCCCATGCATCACCTGTGGTTGAAGATATATCACTGCAGTACATACACAAAGGCCTATCCTGCCTCGGGACCCACAAAACCGCCTCCGCCCCTTCCCCCTATCATCTCTCTGCCAGTCCCTAATGACTCTAATCTGAGCCGCAAGTTAATAAACCTTAAAATCCGGCTCTCCCAGCCCACCCCTGCCGGGGGAAGCTTTCATAAGAGCGGCCGCTACCCGCGGGCGCTTTTGACTCCACACGAATCCAGTGATTATTTTCTGAAGGGTCTTAAAGAAGGACAAAGTAAGTTGTACGGGGAGTGCCGTGAAATGGTAAAGGAGAAGGGGCAGGATTATCATTTTCAGGGCGTTGATTCTCCCCAGCCACGAAATCTCCAGGGGTCTCCAGTCCACCAACTTCGACTTAACCTTCTGAAGAAGTGGAGGGAAGTTCGCTTTGTAGAGATCGCCCATGGACCGCGTCAGGAAAACTCCCAGATACTTTAGTGAGGAGGCAACCCACCTGTACGGATAAGCCTTGCTGAGGTCCTGGACCTCACTTGGGGACAGATTGAGGGGTAACTCTTCAGACTTGTAGGCGTTGATTTTTAGGCCTGCCACTTGGCCGAACCTGTTTAACTCCTTTGCCACCGCTAGCAGTGAGGTAACCGGCTTGGTTACTGCAAATATCATGTTGTCTGCAAAAGCCGCTATCTAATGCAGCCCTCCCCCAACGGGAGCCCCTCAATGTCCTCAGAGGACCGAACTGTCTGTAGGAAGGGTTCCAAGTGTATTGCGTAGAGTAGGGGTGACAGCGGGCAACCTTGCTTGGTGCCCCTTCCCACCCTAACTGGGGCTGATATGTGTCCGTTGAGTGCTAGACGAATAACAGGATTGCGGTAGTTGGCCCTTACCCTGGTAATGAAACCCGGACCGAATCCCATTTTGGCAAGGACCGCAAACAGGAACCCCCACTCAACCTGGTCAAATGCCTTCTCGTCGTCAATCGCCAAAAGTAGGCCTGGCACGCTCTTTTTCTGAGCCTTTTCATTCAGGTGGGCCAGTCGTCTGACATTATCTGAAGTCTGCACCCCTTTAATAAACCCTGACTGGTCACTATGTATTAATTTGGGGAGAACTGTTTCCAAACGGTTGGCCAATACCTTGGTTTGAATTTTAGCATCTACATTTATCAATACCATTGGGCTGTAGGAAGCACAGTCGGTAGGGTCTTTGCCCTTCTTATGAATTAAGTGTCATGATGTCTGCTTCCAAAAGGTCAGGGTTTTCCCAACTCCCTTGGAAGCAGATCCATAACCCAGGTTCCGAGTGCCAACCAGTCCCAATTGGGACCTTTTGGACCCAGTCCTGGCGCCAGTGGCACCAGGCTCATAAATATGCCCAGTCCCAGCGCTGGAAGCGCCGGGCTCATAATGCTTGGGTGGACTTACCTGCAGCAGACCATGCTGCTTACTTGCCTGCCAGTTGAGCCTCTGATCCTCTTCTGTTTGGAACTACTTTTCCTGTTGGGTGGGGCTGGAGCCACTCCCTAGATTCAGAACACTGGAACTCTTCTGGAAAGCAGGAACTCTTTTCTTACCAGGAACTCTTTTCTTACCTAGGCGTGGCTGTGGAAGGAGACACCTAAGCACTACAGGAGGCTATTTAAACCACACCCGGTGGATGAATCTTGCTTTGCGTTATTCTGCACCCTCTGCAGCAGAACGCTCATCGTGTCTTCTGCATCCGGTCCTGGGCCTAAGGAAAAAGGCTTACCATCCTGAATCCAGTCTTCAGCAACACCTATAAAGACAAGAAAGAACAGGTTAGCATTCCGGTATCTGAAAGGCAAAGGCTTACCTACTCTTCGTGCGCTCTGGAGGTCTTCACACAGCATTCCGGCATCTGAACGACAAAAGCTTACCAACTCTTTGCACGCTCCAGAGGCCTTCGGCGCTGCATCCCGCATCTGAAAGACAAAACAAGGTGCGTTTAAAGACATTGGGGAACTTTAATACTCACGTGCCATTGCTCCTTTCCACATCTAACCCAGTGGGTATTCCGGCACCCTGCAGCCGCTCCGAACTCGTACCTGCAAAATAAAAAGACAGTTAGAGCGCATCGTGAAGCAGGCAACAAGCGCTTACTTACGTGCTTCCAGGCGCTTCTATTCATCACACGGGCTCCATCTTCAACTCACTTCAGCCAGTCATCCGCCATCGCCGGAACCCTGCAAAACAAGAGATATCATTACTAAAGACTTTAAAGACATTTGAATGACTCGAAACTTACCGTTCGTGCAGTAAACGACGGACAGCAGTCCTCTGAAGACAAGAGGCCTGCGCTACCTATCCAGTGAAGAAACTGGTTACAGCACCCTGCCCCGAGGCAGATGGAGAGCTCGGCATTCACTTACCTAAGACATCTTACTCTACACGTCAGGCATACAGTGCACAGAGGTCCAGCCCAAAGAGCCAACCGGGTGCTACACATCACCTTTGAAGATACGGTAGTCGCCCAGTCAAGACCGGCGCCTCTGCGAGAATCAGGTGAGCGTTACATTAAGACGACCTTGGCTTCATTCATCGAGCTGGGGAGCACACCCGTTGACCCTACCCAGTTAAAGAGTTTGGTGAGGATTGGGACCAAATTTTCCTTGTGCGTCTTATAGAATTCGGATCCGAATCCGTCTGGGCCCAGGGCCTTACCAGACGGCAAGGTATTGATCACCCTTCTAACCTCATCCGTTGTGATCTGCCGATCAAGCTCATCCCTCTCATCTTGAGAAAGGCTGCTGCTTCCCACCCGAGAGAGATACAACTCTTGTTCCGCAGACGCAGGGTCACCTGATCTGTAAAGGTCTGAATAAAATTTGCAAAATTCCCCTTCGATGTCTGAATTGTTAGTAAGGAGGACCCCCGACTGCCCCTTTATTTTCAAGATAGTCTTGTCTCCAGCCTCCTTCCTTAACCTCCTGGCCAGCAGCCTGTTGGCCTTATTGCCTCTAATGTAGTACCTCTGTCGCATAGCCAGGAGGTTACGCTCTACGGCCCTTGTCTGTATAACGTTTAACTGAGCTCTCACCACCCTGTATTCCCTCTTAGTGGCTGCTGGCTTCCTGCTGCCCATACGAGACATGATCTCTTTAAGTCTGGATTCCAATTTTAACTCTTCGAGTCTCAGCTCCCGTTCCCTTCTAGCCTTGGTTGCTATGATCCTTCCCCTTACAGTGGCTTTGAGGGCGTCCCACCAATTTTGGGGATTTGTGTCCTCCCAGTTATTGTGATTAGTGAAGTCCAGAATTCCCTCTTCTATCTCTTTGACCAGGACTGTGTCCCTAAACAGCGAGGTTGGGTATCGCCACTTCCAAATGACCGGGGCCCCTTTGGCCTGGATATGGAGATGGTAAGTGGGGCGTGGTCTCCCAGAGCAATCGCCCCTAAATCCAGAGCTACAGTTATACCCAACAACGGCTTTGAAATCCAGGCATAGTCTATTCGTGAGTGTGACCTGTGGGCATGTGAGTAGAATGTGTACCCCGGAGCATCACCGTATAGCTCTCGCCAAGCATCGACCAAGGCTAGATCATCCATTTTCTTAACTAGGTCCTCGGAAGGTCCCCTTTGTGCTCCCCATGAGGCGGATGACCTCTCTCTGGCGGGGTCCCAGGCTAAATTAAAGTCTCCTAACAAGAGGATATTTGCCTTTGCAAATTTCCCTAAGCGGGTTACTGTATTTTGTATGTAGGGGTCTTGAGCTTGATTTGGTGCATATAGAGTTGCTACCGTGAGGACTTCCCCCTGTCACTTAAGGATCACCGCTAACTATCTGCCTTGGTTGTCCTTCTGTGTGTTCTCAATTGTCAGGTCCAGCCCATCCCTCAAGGCTATTAGGACTCCCCCTTTCTTACTGGTGTGAGTCGCCTGTACTACATGCGAGTACCCACAGAATCTTATCCTGTGGGTATCCCTAGTGTGCACGTGTGTCTCCTGCATAGCCACAACGTGAGGATGCTCCCGCCCAAGGAACCTCGCAACCTTCTTCCTCTTAACCGGGGAATTACGGCCGTTCACATTTAAAGAAAGCACTCTAAGGACCTCAGATTTAGCCTTAAGGAAAGATGACGTGATGCCTGATTGACACCTTTATGCCCGCTGCTCCCCCCCGTCGAAACCTCCTCAGTGTGCGGGGTCCACTCGCAGGCCACTACGAGCCCGCTCCCAACTAAGACCTTGGATCTCTCCCCCCTGCCCCCGTCTAGGCGAGTCCGACTGGCACCCAGCCCCCCTCGTGACAACATTACGAGAGCCGAACTCAATAACATACCTAGAACACCCCCCTCTGAAAATGAAGGAACTCCCCTTCCCGTTCCAAGATGTTGGGACCCTCCGTCCCTCCCAATGCATCCCACAGATGTGTAGGCGATCGCCTATTAAAGTTTTGTTTTGCACGTTAACCTTAGACATATGTGTGCCCTCCCCAGGGTTGATACAGTGATTATGAAAATGCAACTTGTGTACCTTGTGAGCCCCTCTCCCCATTTTGGACCTCCTGGTCTGGAGTCTGGGCCTGGGTCAGAGCACCAGCCTGAAATTGCTTACGCTCCCTCTTTGATTTCTTAGGGCCCACCTCAGACCATTCCCAAGGTTTCCGTGGTAGTACCCTCCCAGACTGGGTGGGTCCTGTCATAGGTGGGGCGTCTTCTAGGCCTAATAGAGCCAGTCCTTGGTCGCAGGTCGTGATTCTTTGTTGCTTCCCCTGCCACTGGAAGCTAAGAGCAAATGGGTGGAGCCACCTGTAGCGCACTTGCTTTTCTCTAAAATGAGCCAAGATCGGGGCCATGCGCCGTCTCCTAATCAGGGTAGCTTGGGTAGGTCCTGGTAGAGCTGGATTTCTGAACCGTTGTGGGTAATCTGTCCCGCCTTCCTGGCTGCTTGTAGGATGCTCTCTTTCTGGGTATAACTGTGGAACGCCACCAGTACATCCCTTGGTCGCGCTCCCGTTTTCTGACACCTCGGTCCCACACGATGGACCCTGTCGACCTTAATATCTTCGCTTTGATCAGGTTTCATGAGGAGTCCAACTATTGATTTCATTGTGTCAGCCAGATCTTGATCTAAGACAGTTTCTGGCAGGGATTTAATCTGTATATTAGACCTCCGGGATCTATTCTCCAAGTCTTCGGCGCGCAGTTCGAGGTTGTGAGTTGCTGTCGTGAGGGTCTCCAAGAGGGAGTCCGCCTTTCGTGAGTCCTCCGCCAACTCCTGTAGGGCCCTCTCATTGGTGTCCACCCTCTCTTCTAGTTTGTTGAGGTCTCTTTTTATTTCTTGTAGGCCCTCTGCCAGATCCTCTCTTAACGCATCCATCTGCTTCTGCCCTGCATCCGTGATTTTTTTTCCCCACGGTTTTCCCAAGCAGGGAGCGAAGCTGGGCCTGAGTGACCGGCAGGTCCTGCGGATCCCGAGTGGAGGCCGAGGCGTCTGGGGATGACCCGTCTCCAGGTCCCTGAGGTCTCTGGTCACCGAGCTCTCTGGCCCAGATCTTGGTCAGAGAACCCTCCTGATGCTTCTTCGTCATCTTAGCAGAGGCGGGGGTATCCTTGGATTTGCTTCTAGACATGCCGCCTGGGTTTGGGGTCCCCCCAGTGGGCTGAACACTCCGCTAGTTTTCCGAATTGGGGCCGACCGCCAATCCAACCACCACCGGGCTCACCTAGTCCGGCGTGCCAATCACCAATGCTAGATCAGTCTGGGGGGCCTGCCTGATCCCCCCCCTCCCCGAAGCCGCTCCTCCGACAGGGTCCCGCTGCTGGGGCGCAAGACTTGCAGATAATAATGATGGAGGGGTGGCTGGACTCGACCTCAAGGCCCCCGTCAGGTCACCGCTCTGCCGGGGGGGCGCCCCCCCCAAGGAATCTCCAAACCACAGTGCCCTACAGACCCAACTATCTCAAGTCCGATGGGGGGGGAGCACAGGGGGAGGGCCTGCCTTCAATATATCTCAACTATCTCGGCCCCCCCACAACCCCTCACCTACTTGGGTGTCCAGTCCAGAGGCCGCCGGGCTGGGGACCGACCCCCGCGTCCAGGGGCAGGTTGCATGCTCCACTCAATGACCGTGCTTCGGGCCCGCTATGCCCGGCGCCCGTCCAATGCGCCGTGGGCTCCACACGACCGCGGGTCCTCTTCTCTGTTGGAGAGCGTCCGCCCCGGTCCAACGGCGCTCTCACCCCGGCGTCACCCAGCCGGGCCTCCTCACTGGGTCGGGCGCACTGGGTCTCCGGCCCCCTCCTCCACCAGCGCAGAGGGCGCCGACCTCCTCTGCTCCGTACCCGCCCCTCGGGTCTGGCCGCCCCGCTGTCTCTGCACCCGGGGTGACTCAGATCAGGGGCCCCCCAGGGGATCGCGGCGTCTCCTTTGCCCCCTCGGCCTGGGCCAGACCTCCCGGGTTCACGCCCGCCTCTCCCCTCTCGCGCAGAACGAAGCGGCCGCAGCCGAGGCTGTGCGGGGTCCCTGCAGGCTTTTCCCGGCTCGTCCAGCCGCCTGGAGCTTCCGCCACACCGGCCAATTTGAGAGGAGGGCACATACAGCTTCAACGAAGCTTCTTCGTGCGAGTGGTCCAAGGCTGTGCGGGAGCTCCGGGAAGCGCAACCTCACAGATCCATCGCCATCTTGGAATCACCCCAACTTTCGAATTCTTAAGGTTGCTCGGCCTCATGGCATCCTGCATTTTTCTGGTGCCAAAGGCCGGGCTGCAGATGAGATCCCTGCAATGGGTCCTCAAGATGCAGTGGTCACAGTTCTCCGGTAAGATGTCGGATCCCGTTCAGATTCCACTCTCGGTCTCCCAGGATCTTCTGTGGTGGGCCAACGAAAAGAACCTGATGAGGGGGGGAACCGTTTTGGCAACCATGGCCGTGGGTGTCTGTAGTGACAGATGCTTCCCTCACAGGATGGGGCGCTCATGCCAACGATTTGACAGCCAGCGGTTGTTCGTTTCTGTCGGAGTCCAAACTCCACATCAACCTGTTAGAGCTGAGGGCCATCAGGTTAGACCTGAAGGCTTTTCTGCTTTCTGTACGGGGGAAGAGTGTCCTTATCATGACGGACAACAGTGGCCCTGCATTACCTCCACAAAAAGGGGGGGTTAGGGTCACTCCCATTGTGCAGAGAGGCAATGCAGCTCTGGTTCTGGGCCATCCAGCAGGGAATTTCAATCTCAGCAGTTAATCTGTCTGGAGACGAAAATACGGCGGCGGACGCTCTGAGCAGGCAGAGCACGATCTCTCACAAGTGGAAGTTAGGCTCAGTAAGTCCTTCAGGAGATCTTTGCCCATTTGGGGAACCCTGTAAGTGGATCTCTTCGCCACCAGTGTCAACCAAATGTGCGAGAGATTCTGCTCAAGGGAATTTCCTCCAAGAGGAGAATTAGGAGACCCGTTCGTGGTGGATTGGTCATTCCCACTGCTGTATGCGTTTCCTCCAGTCCCTGTCATTCCTCACGTATTTGCAGAGGTTACGGAGGTTCGGTTCCCACATGATCCTCATTGCTCCGGATTGGGCCAGGAGAGCGTGGTACCCGGACCTTCTAGAAATGTCCATCTGTCCTCCACGCCATCTTCCCTACCGAGTGGATCTGCTTTTGCGCGAGGGGAGTCAGGTTCTCCATCCAGAGGTCAAGACTCTCAACCTTCACGCTTGGTATTTGAAACGTTGAAGTATAAGGATTGGGACCTCACGGATGACGTAATGGAGGTGTTGCTTACGGCCAGGCCGTCTGCAACAAAATCCCTGTACCGTTGGTGTGAGTTCTACTATTTGTCTTTCTTACTTTCTTTGGCCCACAGGGGCCTTAAATCGGGTACCATTCAAGTGGGTACTTGGCAGCGCTGTCTATCTTTAAGCGCTCGTCTGAAGAATGTTCTTAATTTAAGATTACTTTTATTTCTCGGTTTCTTAAAGGACTGACTAATGTATTCCTGCCGTCCCCTTTTCAGGTGCCGGTTTGGGACTTGAATTTGGTTTTGAAATTTCTCATGGGTGCTCCGTTTGAACCTTTGCACTCTTGTCCTTTGAGATTACTGTCCTTCAAGACTGTGTTCTTGGTTGCGGTTACTTCCGCTCGCAGAGTGAGTGAATTGCAGGCACTTTCATCTAAGCCACCCTTTACTGTGTTTCACAAGGACAGGGTTGTTCTGCGGGTACGTCCCTCTTCTCCAGCATGGGGTCTGGCATGGATTCACATTCTCATGAATATTCCCCGTTGTCAGGGTGGGAATCCTCGGTAAAGAAAAAATCAGTTTGTTTCATATCTGAACTGTATTTCTTAGTAGTAACCAATCACTGGTCTCTGGGTCATACTGCCCCCAGCCAATGACTGCCTTCTCCCTAAACCCCTCCCCTGGCAGCCATCCTCAGATTTTTACCGCACATTCAAGTGTTGGGAATCCTTATGCTATAGCTCTCGAGCTTTTACTGCTGATTTTTCAAAGAGTTTAATCTAATTTTGTCGGTCAATCAAGCCCCAAACTCCACCGTTTCTTCTTCCGATCAACGGGGACCAGTTTCGGAATTTTATACGCCCCTCAAGGGCAAAATTTTCATCAAGTTACGCTTCTTGGAGGATTCCAGAAGACCTTGAGGCCTACCCCCTGGACATGGCCCAGGACAAAGGAAGCTCGACGCCCGGATCCAAGCTGTTCAGGAACTGCCCTGGGTCAGGATTGCAGAATGTCTTCAAGGAGGACGAGCATTCTAGATGCCTCTACTGCCTTCACGAAGACAAAACGCATGTGGAGAAGGACTGCGTTTTGCAAGAACATGTCGGAACAGACCATGAAGGATTGGTGTATCCGCCTCACCAACTGGCTGGAAGGGAAGAGTCCAGCGGTAGGTGAGAAGAAGAAGAGGTCCAAGCTGTCTTCTAAGTCCTTTGAAGGCGCTCCGGCGACGGGGGCCCAACAAAAGGCTAAGCACCACGAGTCCGCGGGCAATGGGAGCGCCGAAAGGTCGGGCTCCTCGGCTGCCAGGCAGGGCGCGCTTTCACCGACGCCACCACGAGCCAACACTCTGGCCTTTGGGAAGAGGAAATCAGAGAACCCGGGTAAGCTTCTGGAGAAGCCCCTGTCGATCCCAACGAAAACAGCAGAGGGGGAGCGAGGCGGTGACCCCCCCCCCAAGGTGAAGGCCTCAAGCGCGCCTAAAGTCGTGAAGGCCTTGATTCACCTGGCTAAGGCCTCTATCGAGGGAGTCGTGGCGGCCCTGGCAAAGCCTGTGAAGGCTACCCCAGTGGAGGCGAACTTGGGGCCTAGAGTTTCCCTGCCACCGCGGAGGGAAATCTCTTTTCAGCCCATCGATAAGACCCCAGTGAGAACCCCGGCAGAAAAAGCGGGAGGGGCGGTGGCCATCACGGACACGGATACAGCCTCTGAAAAGGAGCTGGCTGGAGTGGTGAAGATCCTCACCAAGAAGTTGGAGGAGGTATGGGCCCACGGGAGGGATCCCGACGAGGCAGACGAAGAGAGCGACGGTGGTGCCGACAGGGTTCCCGTGGAGGCGGAGGATTCCACTCCCCAACCGTCACGCCTGTCACAGCCGGTACCCGAGCCTCAGGACAACTCGGGAGCCATCTTGATGGCGATCCAGACCTTATGTACGGAGATGAGGACGAGGTTGCCCTTACCCCCAACGGATGATCCAGCGGAACCTGGCCCGTCGGGGAGCCCTCCAAGCAAGCGGAGGAGAGTTCACCCACCGCCCCCGCCCTTCCAGCTTCGCGGCCCTCACAGCCTTCATCTCCTTCCCCTGATCCTAGGGATGACACGGGAACAGAGACAGCCACGACGGGGACGGATGACGACGGTGGTGACGACGGGATGGGTCTTCCATCACCATCTTCTCGGGTCTCCCCACCTGATGAAATTGGCTCCTTCCACGCCATGATTGCCAGGGCATCCGAGCTCTTCGAGCTCTGCCCCAAAGAACAGAAGAAGGAAGGTTTCCTCTATCAACGGCGTGAAGCCAAAAGGAAGACAGTTCTCTCAGTCCCGTTACTTGACGACATATGGGACGAGTGTCTGTTGCTCCTGAAGAAACCTGTCCACGACCCCTGCCAAGAGAAACGGGTACGAGAAGAAGTACCGGGTACCGGATTCCGCCCCTCTGTGCCTTAGGGCGCAGCCGACCCCGGATTCGGTCGTCTCGGCAGCGGCCAAGAAGAAGGCAGCAGGGGCTACGGCTTCCACTTAAACGTCCGTCCCCCCTGGACAGCGAGGGGAAGAAACTGGACGCCATGGGGTGACGGGTCATCTCGTCGGCGGCAACAATGATTAAAGCGGCCAACGCCCTAGCGATTGTGGGCCGCTATAACAGGGAGCTTTGGTTTAAGATCTGCTGGACTTCCTCCCAGACGACAAGAGGGCGGAGGCCCTGGAGATCCTGCAGGAAGGCGAGGTGGCATCGGACCACGCCATAACGTTGGCCACGGACATTGCAGACACCGGTTTCTGCCAGTTGGGCAACGGTGTTTGTCTTTGACGGCGTGGTTGGCTCAAGGCGACCGATTTCCACCAGGATGTGCAAACCAGAGTTTTGGACATGCCCTTCGACGGGAACAACCTATTTGGCAAGACAGTGGACTAGTCGACACGGAGACGGCCCGGGCCTTGGGGGTTTTGCAACAACGACGGCCGCCCTTTCGGAACTCTGGAGGCAAGAAAGGTGCCTCCAAAGGATTCGGCGGCGGCTCCTCGACATACCACCATGCAGCCCGCTCCTCGTCGCAGGAGGCCTACAGAGGCCGCAGCAAATCAGGAGGATTTCGTCGTCCTCGTCGCTGCCAAGCAGCTCTGAACCGGCCGTAGCGTTGGGCCCCCACCTGAGCACCCCGGTGGGAGGCCGGCTGGCGAAGTTTGTCAGCGTGTGGGAGTCCATCTCCACCGACCGATGGGTGCTGGATGCCCTGGCCCGTGGGCGCACTCTCGAGTTTCTAAAGAAGTGCCTCTGCATTCCACCCTTGGCCAGGAAGGAAAACCACATCCCTCAACTGCTGCTGGAAGTAATGGCGATGCTGAAGAAAGGAGCCATCGAGCTCGTCCCAAAGAGGCTCCGGGGCTCCAGAGAGATACTTCCTCGTAAGAAAGAAGACTGGCGGTTGGCGACCCATCCTGGACCTTCGTCGTTTAAACAAGTACATCAAGTTCCAGATGGTCACCCTTCAGCACGTGCTAGGGCAGCTGGAGGAAGACGACTTCCTATCGTCGCTGGACTTGGAGGATGCCTACTTTCACATTCCCATTCTAAAAAGACATTGACATTTTCTCAGATTCGTAGTCCAAGGACGGCACTGCCAGTTCAAGGCCCTTTCTTTCGGATTGAAGTCGGCACCCAGGGTATTCACCAAGTGTCTAGCACTTGGTGGCGCGGCTGCGCCTGCAGGGGATCCACATCTACCCCTACCTGGACGATTGGCTCATCCGGGCAAAGACAAGAGAACTCACCGTCGGGCACACAGCAAAGACCGTCCAACTGCTCACGGATCTGGGTTTCTCCATCAACTTCACCAAATCCCACCTGGTTCCGTGGCAGGTTGCACTGTTTCTGGGAGCGAAGCTCGACACAGTAGCACGACTGGCCTCCCCGTCGGAGGAAAGGACCAAAGCCATCTTGGGCAAGGTGCAGCAGCTGTTGGCCATGGACGTGGCCAGGGTGAGGTCCATCAAGTCCCTTCCCAGCATGATGTCCTCGTGCATCTACCTAGTGCGCCTGTGCAGACTGCGGATGCGGCCACTGCAAGAGTTCTTCAACGCCCGGTGGATGCAAGCGGCGGGCAGCTTCGAAGACAGGATCCCGCTCAACGAGACCTTCCGCCAAGCGATCCGGTGGTGGGGCACCTGCGCGCATCTGGCGGTGGGTGCGGACTTCCAGACCCCGGCGCATCAGGAGACGGTGACGACGGATTTCTCCCTGGAGGGGTGGGGATCGCACACTGGAGATCTCCACGCAAGAGGCCTTTGGCTCCGGGAGGAGAGGTCACTACATATCAACGTCCTGGAGCTCAGAGCCGTGTTATGGGCCCTCCGGTCGTTCCTTCTGTCCCTCAAGGGCAAGGTGGTGAGGATCTTCACCAACAACACTTCCACAATGTTCTACATCCGGAAGCAGGGAGGCACCAGATCCCCAGCCCTATCCAAGGAGGCCCAGGATCTGTGGCACTGGGCCGTCGCCCAGGGAATGTTTCTGGTGCCCTTCCACCTAGCAGGAATAAAGAACACCATTGCAGAATCGCTCAGCAGGGAGCTGAGCTTGTGCCACGAGTGGGCGCTGCTGCAGGATCAAGTAGATTGACTATTCCAACGATGGGCAGTCCCCAGATCGACCTATTTGCGACTGCAAACAAGTGCTGGAGGTTTGCCAGCAGGTTTCCCCAGCCGGGGAGCATGGGCGATGCCTTCTCATTCCCCTGGGACGGCCTGTTCCTGTATGCGTTTCCACCGTTGCGTTGCGACTCATCAACCAACTCAAGAGGTCCCGGTGCAGGATGATCCTCGTCACACTGGCGTGGCCGAGACAGATCTGGTTCCCGGACCTTCTGGACTTGTCAGCGTCCCCCCCAGTCAAGCTGCCGACGGACGTGGATCTCCTCGCCAGAGAAGGAGGCGCCATCCTCCATCACGACCCAGGGTCGTTGAACTTGCAGGCTTGGCTCCTGCAGCACTAGAGTTTGGAGGGTACGATATCCCGGCAGACTGCACGGAGGTGCTTGCAAAGGCCAGGGCGTCCTCAACTCTCAAGTGCTATGGACATAAATGGAAGAGGTTCTCTGTCTGGTGCGGCGCACAGAAGATTAACCCTCTGCGGATTACGGACCCTCAAGTGCTGCCGTACTTATTGTCGTTGGCCAAGGTGGGGCTGGCCCATGCCTCATCAAAATCCATCTGGCGGCTATCTCCCGCTACACCAGAACTCCGGGGCGCTCATCCCTGTAGTCTCATCGCCTGGTGAAGGAGTTCATGAAGGGACTGTTCCGATCGTTCCCGCCGGTGAAGGCTCCGGTGTGGGAGCTCAACGTGGTGCTGACCAGGCTCATGGGGCTGCCATTCGAGCCTCTGCATTCTGCACCGTTGAAGTTCCCGTCATGGAAGACAGCGTTTCTTGTGGCCATCACCTCCACACGACGAGTGGGAGAGATCCAGGCCCTCTCCTGTAAACCTCCATACCTGACTTTCCACAAGACAAGGGTGGTGCTGAGGACGCACCCCTCCTTCATGCCCAAGGTGCCGTCGGACTTCCATCTCAACAAGCCCTTGGTGTTACCTGTTTTCTTCCCGTCGCCTTCGTCGCCGGCCGAGAGGACTTTGCACTCGCTGGATGTAGCTAGAGCGCTGAAGTTCTACGTGGACCGCACGAAGAGTTTTCGGAAGACATCACAGCTGTTTCTGAACTTTGGACCTGTGAACCAAGGGAAAGTCCTCTCAAAGGCTTCCATTTCCAGATGGCTCTCCGGCTGCATCATGCACTGTCACCGGTTGGCAAACCGACCGTTGCCCGGCCGTCCGAGAGCCCATTCGACCAGAGCGATCGCTGCTACCATTGCGTTCCTATCGGGTGTGCCCCTGCTGGACCTCTGCAGGGCTGCTACGTGGAGGTCGACGCACACTTTCACGAGATTCTACTGCGTTGACCGGGATTCCAGGGAGGAGTCCAGAGTCGGACAGGCAGTGCTGCGCAACCTGTTCGCCTGAAGGTGGGCCTGGTGAGGAGGTAAGAGATGCTTAATGTTGAGTTTATGAAATGCTTAATGTTGAGCCTTGCCACCTCCCGTGGTTGTGCATGTGTGTACTGCTGTGTATTCTTGTATTCATGAGCATGTGAATCCATGCCAGACCCCATGCTGGAGAAGGAACAAGTTACTTAACTGTAACTGTTGTTCTCCAGCATGGGTCTGGCATGGATTCACATGCGAACCCTCCCTCCTACCCCCATGCGGCTCTTCACTTGGTCCTACTGCCACTTTACGTGCTACCTAATCTGAGGATGGCTGCCAGGGCAGGGGCTTAGGAAGAGGGCAGTCATTGGCTGGGGGCAGTATGACCCAGAGACCAGTTATTGGTTACTACTAAGAAAGACGGTTCAGAAACGAAACTGAAACTGATTTTTTTCTTTACCAAGGATTCCCAGGATGACGACGGGGAATATTCATGAGCATGTGAATCCATGCCAGACCCATGCTGGGGAACAACAGTTACAGGTAAGTAACTTGTTCCTTTTCTACCTAAGGTAGTATCTGAATATCATTTGAGTCAAAAGGTGGTTCTTCCATCTTTCTACCCTCCTCCTGATCCTGCTAAGGAAGAGGAGCAACTCCATCGGTTAGATCCTAGGAGAGCTCTGAGCTTTTACATTTCTAGTATGTCCTGGGTCATCGTGGACGATCAACTCTTTGTGGGATATACTGGACACCGATTGGCTGTTACCAAACAGACCTTGTCCAGGTGGATTATCCTCACCATTACGGAGTGTTTCTAATTGGCGGGTAAGGACCCTCCTGAAGGGTTGCGAGCTCATTCCACTAGGGGCGTGGCTACTTCCACAGCCCTCCAGCGGGGGGTTCCTATTAGGAATATTTGTGATGTAGCCACATGGGCTGCAATTCACACCTTTGTTAAACATTACTCCCTGGATATAATCCATGGTCAGGATATAGCCTTTGGAAAGGTGGTTCTTTATTCCGCAATCTGATTGGGTACTCTAAATTCCTTTCCCTCCTCCATTTACTGGTACTGCTTTGGGAGTCTGTCAAAGATGTGGATTACGTTGGAGGACACAATCCATTCGAAGAACAAGTTGCTTACCAACTGGTAACGTTCTTTCGCCTGGATGTCCCTCCAACGTATTCCACATCGCCCCCCCAGCCTGCCGCTCTGGAGAATTTCCAATATTTTTGCAGCTTATGTTTCTGCAAGGCTATGTGCAGTCAAGCAGACACGAGACTGGTGCCACACGTTCTGAGGGAAAAAACGTAAACTGCGGCTATGGGTGGCGTGCATCCTATTTATAACATCCAATGACGTCGCCCTTAACGGAGGCCTTCGAGGGACATCGACCCAACATCATCGACGCAGGACGCCCTCTGCTGAAAAAGTTTCCGATGTGCACAGCTGTGGACATTCTCCAGCATTGGATCTTTCATGGATTCACATGCTTAGAATATTCCCCGTCGTCAGACTGGGAACCCTCGGTACACATATATATAGTCATTTCCAATAGGAAAAACTTCTGCCCTATCCCCGTCTGCGTCCTCTACGGGGCCGCCCACGTACGCCCCGTTGGACGTGATGGTATATAAGCCCCGCCCCCGCGGGTCCCTTCAGATTTCAACCGTCTCCAAAGATAGTGGGATCTCCTCGTGTATTTTCTTCAAATACTTATCGATTGTTTCTAACTCCTGCGAGTTTGTCTGTTTGGTCCGCTTCTAACTCCTACGAGTTTTGTTAGTTGGTCTGGCAATAATGTCGGGTAAGCCTCTTTTCCGCCCGTGTGCCACGTGCGGTCTAAAGAAGGTTTATGAAGGGGATGGCCATCTTGACCATCTACTGCCTTCACCCCCACCACTCGGCGGACCAATGTGATATCTGCAAGGGGTTTTCCCAAAAAACCCTGAAGGACCGGAATCGGCGACTGGTCTCGTGGCTGAACGACGGCGCTGGAGCGTACCCTCAGTCGGAGGTAGGATCGGTGCGCAGTATCGCCTCAGCGAAAACATCAGAAGCCTCCCGACGCTCACATCCGTCGGAACCTCCGGCCAAAAAATCACGACCTACGGAGAAGGACGTGCCTCGAAGTCATTCCTCTAAGGCCTCATCGAAAGAATCGACGAAGAAATCATCTTCCTCCTCTTCTTCGTCGAAGAAAGATAAGGACAGGCCAAAATCCTCCTCGAGCGATCAGAAAAGATCAGCTACGAGTAGAGAGGCGGATAAACGCAGGGAGAGCTCCGCGAAGGCGGGACCGCCTAAGCCACCTGCAGGCCCTCCGTCGACGACGACGACGGCGACGATCCAAGTGCCCACTCCGTCACAGTCCCCCGCCTTTCAAACGGGCTCATCGTCGACGACGATTCCCTCGTCGACGGAGTTCCAGGCCTGGAGGCCAGAAGCGTTCGACATGGGGCTACCCGACACACTGCTACAAGAACAGGCAGTTTCGATCGCCTCCAAAGAAGACGACGGCTTCAGAATAGTGAGCCCGGAAGACCTGGGGCTACGGCCCAGATTTCCTTCTGGTGCAACCTGCTCTCAAGTTTTCACCCAGCCTCCAAACGCCCAGGCTACTCTCTCCATGGAGGTACTTTCCTCCTTACACTCGCTCTTGAAGTCCCTGGACGAAAGGCTCCCACCTGTTCCGACGACTCCCCTCGTCGACGAGCCCGGACCTTCACACCGCCCGACTAGATCGGTCGTGGGCCCAACTGCTCCAACAGTCCAGGAAGAAGGTGAGCTCTCGGACTCCCTCTCTGAACAGGGGTCAGCTTCTGATATCTCCCTCTCGCCGTCGAGAGACCCGTCATGGGTTTCGGATGTGGAGGTGGATCCTCCGAAAAGTCCCATTCACCCATCTCCACCGGATGACATAGGGGCCTTCCATTCCATGATGGAAAAGGCCTGCAAGGAGTTCGGTTTGACCCAACAAGAAGAAAAGAAGGACTGCTTCCCCTTTGACCACATGGGCAAGAATAGGCGTTCCGTTTTTTCGATACCGATACTGGACCACGTATGGAAAGAGGGCGTCCAAACCATGCGGCATCCATTCTCGGAACCTGCGGTCAAAGGCCGCGTAGAGAAAAAATTTAAAGTTCCAGATTCGACGCCAAAATGCCTCTCTGCGCAACCCACGCCTGACTCGGTGGTATCGGCGGCGGCGACGAGAAAGGCAAAGGCCCAGCATAAGTGCTCTACCCCGCCGGACTCCGAAGCTAGATGCCAAGACGCTTTCGGTAAGAAGATCCTGTCAGTGGGAGCGTCAACAGTGAAAGCAGCGAACTCCCTGGCAATCATGGCCAGGTATGACAGGGAGATGTGGCACAGACTGGCACCCATTTTGGACCACCTCCCAGAAGAACACAGAAAATCAGCTATGTCCCTGGTTCGTGAAGGAGAAGAAGCCTCGAACCATGCTATCAATATAGTGGTGGACCTGGCAGACTCGGGGTTCAAACAAATTAACAACGGAGTGGTTCTACGACGCCAGGCCTGGCTCAAGTGCACCAACTTTAGACCCGAGGTGCAATATAAGGTCGTCGACATGCCTTTCGAAGGTGACCACCTGTTTGGCGAAAAGGTGGATGAGGCCTTGAAAGGAATGAAGGAGGACTCTGAGACGGCGCGCTCGCTGGGCTCTCTCCAAAGCGGTAAGCCCTTTCGTTCCTTTCGCCCCTTTAGAGGAGCTACGGGAAACGCACGATTTGCGGGATCCAGGGATAGAGCATTCGGGAGGTCTTCATATCCGTCCCAAGGCTATAGACGCGCCTCACAGTCCTCGACCCGACGCAGAAATTTCCAGGCCTCTAAGAGACGTCCCACTTACTCGTCGTCGACGGGAAAACAAAAAGATCAACAATGACGTTCTAGGAGGGAGAGTGTCAAGTTGCGTCGAGGAATGGGAGTCAATTACGACAGATCGGTGGGTTCTGGACACGGTGAGACTGGGACATTCCCTAAGATTCAAGTCCAGACCTCCAAGACGTCCACCGATACGCCTGTCTCAACCACACCTAAGCGTCTTGCGTCGAGAGGTTGCGCTCATGCTAAAAAAAGGCGCCATCGAGTTAGTCCCTGCTTCACAGAGAGGCTTAGGGGTTTACTCACGCTGCTTCGTAATAAAGAAACCAAACGGGAAGTGGCGCCCCATCCTCGACCTACGGGACCTCAACAAAACCCTGCTGAGTCAAAAGTTCAAGATGCTTACTCTACAGGAGGTAATCAGATCGGTCCAAAAGAACGATTTCCTGGCGTCTCTGGACCTCCAAGATGCGTATTTTCACATTCCGGTGCGCACTCACCACAGGAGGTTCCTGAGGTTCCTAGTCGGCCAAACACACTACCAATTTACTGTGCTCCCTTTCGGCCTGAAGTCCTCCCCAAGAACCTTTACAAAGTGCCTAGCACCCGTAGCAGCCTGGCTGCGGAAGGAAGGGCATCACGTTTACCCGTACCTCGACGACTGGCTCGTGAGGGGATCCTCCCCAGCGTCGACCAACGACAGCCTATTGACCACCTTGCGACTGCTACAGCGTCTGGGATTTGCAGTGAACTACGAAAAGTCTTCACTAAAGCCCTCGAAGAGCTTGAAGTTCCTAGGTGCTCAATTCGACACCCACACGGGACTAGTGAAACCATCCCTGGAAAGGTTGTTGAAGATCAAACACCTGACAAGCCAACTTCGTTTACAGAGAAGGTTGTCAGTAAGAAAATATGCGGCTCTCCTCGGCTCCATGGCATCGTGCATCCACCTAGTCGCGAACTGCCGGTTGTTCATGAGACCTCTACAGGAGTTCCTATCAGACAGATGGAAGCAGGCCACAGGCCGCTGGTCGGACAAGATAATAGTCGACGACGAACGAGTTATCAAAGCCATCCGATGGTGGAAAGTGGCGCGCAACCTGGACAGAGGGGTCCCCCTGCAGGAGCCGGAATTTCAGAACACCATCATTACAGACGCCTCTCTGTCGGGCTGCGGAGCACACATGTCACGTCACCAAACCCAAGGCAGGTGGTCGTCGACCGAATCTCGCCTACATATCAACGTCCTGGAGCTAAGGGCGGTGAGATGGGCCCTGAAATCTTTCCTCCCACACATCAAGGGGTCAAAAGTAAGAGTGCTCACGGACAATACGACAGCTATGTTCTACCTGATAAAACAGGGTGGCACCAGATCCAGGACCCTCTCGAAGGAAGCTCAAAAGATCTGGCATTGGGCTTTAAAACACCACATCTCCCTAGTGGCATACCACCTACCGGGAGCGAAGAACTTACAGGCGGATTCCCTGAGCAGGACTATGTCACAAATACACGAGTGGGAGCTGGACTACACTCAACTCGGGGAAATCTTCGAAAGATGGGGGACCCCGTCGATCGATCTCTTCGCCACGGAAAGAAACCGAAAATGTGCTCAGTTCGCGAGCAGATGGCCCCAAACAGGCTCCCTGGGGGAAGCGTTCTCGTTTCCGTGGACAGGCAAGATCCTCTACGCCTTCCCTCCATTTCCCCTCATACGGAGGACGATCCAGGGGATCCACAGGTACAATTGCCGGGTCATCCTAGTGGCCCCGCGCTGGCCGAGGCAACCATGGTTCTCAGACCTCCTTCATCTGTCGCTGGATCAGCCGATACCATTCAGGAAAGTACCGAACCTCCTGTCCAGGGACGAGGGGACCGTGTGGCACCACAATCCGGACAGCCTGAACTTAACTGCATGGCTCCTGACTTCTTGGAGTTCGGTTACCTAAATGTCTCGACTGATTGCCGAAGGATTCTGCAGGCGGCCAGAGCCCCGTCCACTAACAAATCATATGTAAGCAAATGGAAAAGGTTCTGTATATGGTGTCAAACACAACAAAATATACAACCTTTGGAAGTAACTCCGGAGCAAATCCTCCCGTATCTTCTTCATCTTGCGGAGAGCGGACTGTCATCATCGTCAATCAAAGTACACCTGGCGGCTGTTTCGAGATTTACCAGAAGAAGACAGTCCCCTCCACTATTCAGTGACAGGCTAGTGAAGCATTTCATGAAGGGTCTGTTTAGAACCTTCCCTCCGGAAAAACGGTTCCCACCGTCGTGGAGTCTGAACACGGTTCTAGCTGCCTTAATGAAGCCTCCCTTTGAGCCAATGTCCTCTTCATCTCTACAATTTCTATCTTGGAAACTCGCGTTCCTAGTTGCCATCACTTCGGCTAGAAGAATGTCGGAACTACAGGCACTGGTCATAGACCCTCCATATCTGAGGTTCTTTAAGGACAAAGTTATTTTATCAACTAACCCTTCATTCATCCCAAAAGTACCGTCGGTCTATCATAAGCACTCGACCCTGGTACTCCCTACTTTCTTTGCATCTCCTTCGTCGACGGCGGAGAAGGCTCTTCACACTCTGGACGTCAAAAGGGCGCTAAAATTTTACCTGCAAAAAACGCAAGATATCAGAGCCACCAGACAGCTATTCGTCGCCTACGGCCCCTCGGCTAGGGGTAAGGCTATCTCCAAACAAGGTCTGGCTCGCTGGGTCTCCTCGGCGATTACCCTGTGTCATTCCAAGGCCGGGAGACCTCTACTACATCGTCCCAGAGCCCATTCCACGAGATCGACATCTTCCTCCGTGGCTCTATGGGCAGGAATTCCGCTGACGGACATCTGCCAGGCGGCGGCATGGTCTGTTCCGCACACGTTTACGCGCCACTACTGCCTGGAAAAGCAGCACGCGGATGAGGTACAAATGGGAAGGGCAGTGCTTCGCCACCTTTTTCAATGAGGTAAGCCAAAGTTTCAAGAAGAATGCTGCCTATTATTATTTGGCCTCAGCTGGTTTTTCAGAGTGTATACATGAATGTGCATAGTTTATTGACCTAAACATAAGTGGTGGGGTAGATATGTGCGCAAGGGGTGCATACTGAGTCATATGACATAGCATTGTATGGCGGAAATCCGTTTCGTATCAGTATAATAAGTTGTTGCTTACATACGTGGCGTAAACGGTAGTGTTTGGGGGTGTCTCTACGAATGTAAGTTACATTGCACTCTCACCTCCTTCTTGATGTTACTGCTTTACAATCTATTCTAAGCATGTGAATCCATGAAAGATCCAATGCTGGAGAAGGGAGTAGTTTCTTACCTGTAACTCCATTTCTCCAGCATTGGTATCTTTCATGGATTCACATGCGCCCTCCGGCCTCCCCGGACTGCAATGTGGAAGATTGGTATGTAAGCAAGTTTTCCCCCCGTTATCTTGGAGGGGTCGAAATCTGAAGGGACCCGCGGGGGCGGGGCTTATATACCATCACGTCCAACGGGGCGTACGTGGGCGGCCCCGTAGAGGACGCAGACGGGGATAGGGCAGAAGTTTTTCCTATTGGAAATGACTATATATATGTGTACCGAGGGTTCCCAGTCTGACGACGGGGAATATTCTAAGCATGTGAATCCATGAAAGATACCAATGCTGGAGAAATGGAGTTACAGGTAAGAAACTACTCCCTTACATGTCAAAGATGTGGAATACGTTGGAGGAACAGCCAGTCGAAAGAACGTTACCAGTTGGTAAGTAACTTGTTCATTTGCTCCTTCCGAAGAGCAGATTGCCAAATTGCACTAGCAATCTGCCCCCAGGGAGGGCTACAATAGGTGCCCCCCATCCACTTGAGGTGGGGGAGAGGGCCACCCCCTTTTCATTACCTAGCTCTCTGGTGGTTTAGGGTGCCCCCCAACCCCCACCAAAAACACATTCTTGTTTTTTTCCTTCATGTTTTGCCCCTTTCCTAGAGGCAGATGGGCACCACATACTGCCCCATTTTTGGGGGGCTGTGTGAAAATTTCTGGGGTCCTCCTCCCGCCCCAAATGGATGCAGGGAATCTCATGTACCCCTTCCGGGGGCAGAAATCTGCCCCCAGGAAGGGCTACATGAGATGCCCCCCCCCCATCGACTTGGGGTGGGGGGAGAGGCCCACCCCCTTTTCATTATATATAATCACTGGTGGTTTAGTGTTCCCCCCCACCCAAAACAACTTTGATTTGTGGTTTTATTTTTTTATTTTTTTGTCTGCCCCCATTGGGGGGGGGGCAAAACGTGCTGCCACATGCTTTGGGGGCCGGGAGGGGGAGAGAGCTGCTTACATAGTAATTAGCCCCCTCACCTCTCCCCCACTTCAAAAACAGATCCCTGGTGGTCTAGTGGCATTGCTGAGCGAGGATCAAGTGATACGCCACCGATCCACGCCCAGCAATGCTTCAAAGAAGGTGTTCTTGGAAATGGGAGCGTCTCCCCTTTCCAGCATCACCTCCCTCGATCACAACGGCTCCATAATGCCAGAGATCGAGGGAGAGGGAGAAGGGAACTCACCTTCTATTTTCACTGCTGCAGCCGAAAATGGCTGCCGCAGTGAAATTTACTCTGTTTCATGCAAGCGTGCATTACGCACGGTAACGTGAAACTGAAGGAAATCTAACCAGCCACCGGGCCATAAGGAGAAACCTCCTCCTCACATAGCCCGAGGGTTGGATTACACTTTTGTGCGATCGCTGCTTGGCAGCGATCGCACCAACTGAAGTGCAAAAAAGGATGAAGTATCTCGTCCTTGGCACTACAAAGGTAATGTTGAGGACCAGTGTTGAATGTACTGTGCGGGGTCCTCATCTGGTCCCTTAGTACGATCTAGAATAGACATAGACTCATGTATTTGTCTGGGTACCTTTCCCTTAGTAGTTTCCATATCTGTGTTTGGAAATTATTGAATGGCACACCGTTATGGGCCCTGCTGCTCAGTTTTACCCAGTCATATCCTGCCTGTCTCCAGTTCTTCCGCTTGCTCACCTAATAAAGAGGTGAACAAGCTCTTCATGTCTTCTACAACCACGATAATCCCTAACATCTTTTTCTCAAGGGCATAAATCCATATGCCTACGCCTGCAGTTAGGGACAGCAAGCTGCTCATTAAGTTTTTCTTATTCATATTTTGCCAAGGTACATACTGAGGGATCCCACAACCTTTCTGTCATAGGGGGAACTGTGTCCCCTGCTTCTGAGGCGGTGAGGTCTCCTCTCAATTCTTGCTATTTACTACAGCTGTTTTGGTGGGCCTTCTCCTAAGCCACTCAGACCATGACATCCTGTCTCTATACTCCCATGAGATCCTGTCCCCTGCTTCTTCCATTATGCAGCCTCCATCATCGCTTTCCGCTTGCCTGTCGCCACACGCTGAGTCGCTATCCACTTCTTCTAGAGAAGGGTGCTCCCTTAACAGGTTTACTGTTAAGTTTAAACATTCTGTCCTAACGTCCACTGATCTGTTGTTACTGCTGCGCATCGCCCCTCCTCGTGCGCTGCTCTTACGAGTTCCTCCTCTGCTTCTTTCGTCTGTCTTCTGCACATACTTTTATTTCTGAAAGTAATGGGTTTCTAACAGTCTCTGTTGATGTACACCTAACAGAGTCTGCTGACCCTTTTTCTAATAGTCCCTGTTGCTCTCTTTGTCAACCTTTTTATCCTCAACTGTTGGTGCATAACAGGGATTGGGGTAGCCACTGTAACCTCCTTATTAGTTGTGTGTCATCATTAGGGGGTGTTGTCCTTCTCAAACATTTTCCACAATTCCAATATGCTTTGTCTACTCTTCAGTTTTTTCCCTTTCTGTGTCGACAATAAATATGTATACATGTGCTCTAAAATGTCTTTTGCATGCGTGCCCTTTGCGGGCCATTGTTTTAACACTTTTTCCTGCAGTCCCCTGCACCCACTCTGTGTGGTACTTTAATATTTTATCCCTATACTGCGGGAGTCTCTTATATATGTTTTCTATTGTAGTGTCTATAATGTCAATATGCCCCCACGCCTCCCTACTTAATATCTACCTCTGTTCCACCAGCGTTCTATACTCCCAGACGTCTACATTACTTTAATAAACTTCAGATCTCTTAGTCACTTTAATCAGCTAATTTGCAAAAAATCCAATTGTCCACTGTTTTTTAAAGGCGCTTGCACTCGCACATAAACCTCTACTCTTCTCACACACACGTTTCTCATACCAACCAAATCATCCACATCTCAACACAGAGGTTCATAGACATAATTTCGAATACAAAATATTCGAAAGTCAAAAAGTCGAAAAAAAAATGTCGAAAAAAAAATGTCGAATTTTTTTTTAATGACGTTTTTTTTTCGAAATGGGGGGTTCCTCCCCCAACCCCCCTTTTTTTTATTTTTACCTATTTTTTTCACAGAAACTATAAAAAACAATTCGACATTTTTTTTTCGACATTTTTGATTCGACTTTTTTTACTTTCGAAATTATGTTTTCGAAATTATGACTGGACACCCAACACAGAAAACCTCTAAGTACACCACTCTAACAAAATCAACCAATAATATTTACAGTACCTTCCTCTTGCCCGTCCCACAGAGGAATGGTGGGATCCCTTTCTACACAGTGCTGTTGTTCCCCTTATAAGAGGAGATCCGACATCAATTCTGTTCTACTTACGATGTCATCTTCCCCCCAACAGGGAAGTTCCCCTTCAATATCTCATTAAAACCTCATGCAATACTACACAGCGCGTTCCCTTTCAACTTTAATCTATGAATCAATTTAACAACACATTTTTTTAAAAATCAGCCTCAATACTGTGTTTTCATGCTCACTCACTTGATATGAGAACTCTGAGTCCCCTCGATGCTCAGTCTCCTCTCTACTGCCTGCACCACCCGGATCGGCACTCCGCCTAAGGGATCAGGCAGACCTTTGGGAACTGTGTCTGCTCACCTCCTTGGTTTGTGCGCACAAGAACTGGTCTCTGTAGGTCGGCGCCACGCGCCTGAGTTTTGCGGCGGCGAGCCTCCAGCTCTTTATGGGTACTGGAGATCTCACTGGGGCTCCCAAATGTAAAGGTAAGTAAAGTACCCCAAATTAATTCAAAAGTAATACAAAAGTATTCAAAAATTGAGTGCATAAACTGCAAGAAAAAAATGCTTTTATTTGCAAAATACAGCCAGAGAATCAGACAGCTCATTGGAACTGAACTGAGGACCATCAAGACACATTCCCATTGAGCCCCTCAGGAACATTATACATTAAACAATATCATTGGAAGTTTCCTTTCTCGTGACCATCAAAATACCACCCCTTGAACATGACATAATTTCATAGTCCGCCCAAAATGCATAATTTTCATTGATTGGCACTCTTCATTGTGTAGTTGATAAAGAAAAAGCTCTACTCTAATTGGACAGCGACACCTGAGACAGCTCGTGCTCTAGAATCCCACCAAGGCGAACCAATCATGTAGTGAGTGGAAATCGACGAGGTCAAAAGTTTGTTGCAACCCATGGAACACCACAATCCCTTCCCCATTATTGGGTCTCTTGAACTCCTGCTCACTCTGCGACTCCCATCTCGATACATGCTGCCAACTCTGGACGCACCTTTCTAGTAATCTTCTGCGAATGAATAGCTGCATGAAAAAACGTGTTTGAAGCCCTGCTTCTGGAAATAAAATTCTTCTATTTATTAGTTTTACCAAGGCGCTTTTACCACTGAACCTTTCAGTGGGGGTTCTGTGCTCACAACCTAGTTGTTCATTCTGGCGATGCTGCTGTCTGGGCCTTCTCGTGTATCACACTGTGTCCTTCACAACCGTGTATGTATTCATGTGTCTGTCGCCTGAGAAGGCACCTGCTGTCTTGAGTCTAATTTCAGGCTCCTGAGAACATTCTCCCTAGCAACAATTAGCTGAACGCTGTTCAGCATCCCTGTACACTCTGACCGTGGCTGCTTGGAGCCTTCTGCTCAATGGCAGAAGTAAAACTCAATTAGATGACCGTAGCTCAAATATGCGACCTAGTACACTAAATGGCAAAATCTGCGGCCTTTATTGATGGCCTATTCTAACATTGCAGACCTCTTGCTCATTACAACAACTATACTTAATAAAGCTCCATCTACATATTCAAAACAAATCCAAGGTACATAACCTTATCTAATAATATAGCTGTGATGAAAAGAATAACAATAACTACTTTGCTAACCGTGTGTTTTACTATGCAGCAGACAGCTAAAAGTGGCAAGACTATGTCTACCCTAAATGCAATGTCGTACCACAAAAAGCAAGTGATCACTGCTTCACTATCATGGGCCAAATACCTTGCTAAAGAGCTTTCTTAACTTATCCTTGCGCACACGTTGAGGATGCTGGACTTGCATATTTACAACCTTTTGAATGATGGCTTGGTCATTGGTTTGATGTAGAGAGTTGCAGTCTTTCTGGTATTCGAGAGTGTTGGGAAAAGAGACTTTAGTTTTCCAATCTCAGGTTGTCTTTGATCATAATGTGCAATAGTGTTCATCCTCAATGTTCGATTAGCTTAAACTACATGGAATTAAATTATTAATCGGCTAAGCCCAATGTGAGGGAGTCACCTTTTTAAGTTTGAAAGAATGTGTGAGTATGTATCTTTTGGACATCTGCAGTAATGAACAATTTATAATATGAAATTCTGCTATGCATAGATAATTCTAACTCATTTTCCTAGCCCACTCCTAGCGGGGAAGATCAATCAGAAGGAGAGCAACAAACACATGTGGGTAGTACAAATCTTTCTGCTTTGACAGAATGTCTTTTCATGCAGATAGGAATAGCAGATGCCAGTCACGAGGATCCAGCTTACACCAGTAGAAAGATTTTCTAGTTTTATTATGAGTGTAAAACTTGGTTAGAGTAATAGAAGACAAGGCTCCAACGTAATACTGAATGGGACATTCTTGGCACTGTTGTATTAGTATAAAAAAATCTGAATTTAACCACTTGGTGGTCTATACTACAGAACCCAATGGCTAACGATAAAGAGAAAGAACACTAATCTTGGGGACATCTTCCTCCTTTCTCAAGCCTATCTTGGAATGGTTTTGTATCCCTGGCTTAAAGATCCCTTGAGTTTGCCATGCCTCAGACAAAATGGTTGCTTGGTATAGCAGGCAGCTTTCGGGGACATGGGGGCATGGACTTTGGCCATTCGCTGTACAAAGTGACCGCGGACCATGCCCAGTGGCCACAGTGGTTGTCTGAGTGTACCCAGGAGTTTCACCATGCCCAGCCAAAGTGACCTGTGGGTGACATTGGTGGCGATCAGGGTGGGGGTATGTTCTCGGCCATGGCCAAAGTCTATGCCCTGACTGAGAACATGGCCACAATGGAAGCCCCTGGGTGGAGTAGGGCATGAATGCAAATGCACAGTGGACAGCTCTGTGGTGCCAATGGCATGCCTATAAACCATGCACTACTAAATTTGGTACTGGACATGGCTGCAGGCCATAGCCAGTTGGCACGCAGGGTTGCTCACCTGTCCACAAAGGCATGTCCCAAAGATATGGCCATGCCAAAGTAACAGTGTGCGCTGCTATTTGATAATGTATTTCTTCAAATCATTCAACAAAACTTTGGTTAAAGGAAAGTTACTGTTGCAATCCAAACCAACAAAACCCCAAATATTGAAACATTATGGTTCTTAAAGCAACAGTTAGATTTTTGCAAAGCTATCCGCCAAGGTATTTAAAAGACCAATTCATAATGTATGCACAAGATGTCCACCAAGTTGGGAGTTAGTCCAAAATACTCTCAAAGGTACCATCACAAAGCAGCCCAGCTTCATTATTAGGAAGGAAGGGGGCTGGTATCAAGGTACAATTTGTTGCACAGATACAATTCACAACACAATTTCTTCTCTTTAGTAGAAGTAATGTATTAAGCAATAAATAATGATAAATCAATGTACTCCTTCATTGCTTTTTAAACTGATGTTTATTGTTCTATATATTGCTTGCAATCGTCACCATACTCATTTGTTTTTGCTTTTGCATAGGTTGATCTTTTTCGGTGGTTATGGGTACTTTCAAGAAGATGCTGTGGGAAACTTTGAATTTGATGAAACGTCTTTTGGAGTAAGAACAAACACTGGTTTTGTGTAGATTTAAACATGATATGTACTTTTTAAATGTAGGACTGTGGCTATAAATATCCTTTTGTTTTTCTCTGCTGAAGAATTCAGGTCCTCCCAGAGGGTGGAATAATCATGTTCACGTTTTGGACCTAGATACCTTTACTTGGCAGCGGCCTATAACCACGGTAATATTTGTTTAAAACATTGTAACATTACACATACATAAGTATTCCTTTTTTGGTGCACTTTATCTCCTACCATTTCTTAGCCCCCATTTCCATATTCTAGTAAATCTGTTTTAGCTATTTATGAACATATCATTTATCCATTTATGCCCCATTTCCCTGAAAGGGACAAGAGTTTTTATTTACAGTGTTCTGGTATTACTGGTTCATTACCTAGAGTAAAAGTAAAGTGAATACATAATATAGGAAGTAGGAGCTTGTCTCCTCTCTTTATTTAAAATTATTAAAAAAAAATGTTTAAACTCTTTTTATTGTCATTTTTTTCCAACAAAAAAGAAAAAACGCGTGCCGTCTGTGTTAGTGACGTTCCAAAATGAGAAAACCCCAATCGCCCACCCCTCGCCTCCTCCAACTCTTGCAGTGTGGGGACACAGTACATTCCTCTTTTCATTTAGCTAGTTCCCCTTCTGTAGGGTGTGGGCTGTTACCCGTTGTAGTCTCTGTGAATCAGGTCAGCGTTGTGGTACGACAAAGAAGGAAAGTGCGGGCGGTCTCAGTCGCTGTCTCCGTCCCGGCGAGCTTGTGTGATAAGGTATTGTGTGTATGGTCCCCAAATGTCCTTAAGTCTCGACTGCAGATGCCCCACTCGTCCATATTCTGTCTCAATTTCTTGTTACGCTATACGATATCTGTCCTCCATTGCCCCCCTTCGGGAATCTGAGTGCTTCCCCACACCATCGCCACCCAGCGCTTGGCTTGGAGTAATAGCAGCCAGGTTAGTTTTCTGGCATATTTGGGGATGTATCTAATGTGCCCCAACAGTGCAATCAGCTGTGTCTGTTCCACTTCCTCCCCTATTATTTCACCCAGTGTCTCGAATACCTGTGCCCAGAAACGTCTAACCCTTGGTGCAGCGCCATGCCATGTGTAAGAAATCCGCGGGAACATGGAGCATCTTGGGCATTTATCAGGGGTCTTTGGGAAGAAGTTGTGCAACATCAATGGTGTGTAGTAGCATTGGTGCAGGTACTTAGAGTGGATCAGCTTGTGTCTGGAGTTGAGGGCCACCTTCCTCGTTTCTCTTCCTTTAGTAAGCCCATATCTCTTCGGTTATCTACCACCCCAATGATTGTTCCCATTTTGCTCGGGAGGTGTCTTCCCTCGGGGAGCTGGCATCAATGCACATTTTATGCAGTGTTTACACTACTTTAGTATTTTCATTTCTTGCGGTCATGTTGGCCAATATGGGGGCTGCTACGGTTTCAGCGGGGAAATTGTGAAAAATCTTTTTCAGGGAGTCTCTTAACAGAAAGTACAGGAACACATCCAGCTGTGTTGGTACCCCCCTGCGTTTCGTCTCTTCCAACAACAAGAAATGCCCATTTGGAAATAGGTCCCCAAAGTTGGATACGTTCAGGCGTCTCATGAGGTCGACAAATCCTTTTTTGCAAGTTAGCAGCACTGCAGGTATATATGTTACTGGGATATTCAGGTGTAGATGACTTCACCCTTTTTCTTACACACAATGTGGGCCCATGATTTGCTGGTCAACTCTATCCTGTTTAGCTCTCGCAGTGTCCTGTTGGTGGATGTCAGTATAGTCAACTTTAGAAGATATGGGGTGCCAGTGCCCTTTCCACCTTCACGTGCTGTCCATCTGTTTGCCCCCCCCCAAACCAGTATAGCAGAAACCCGGCCTGTGCTGCCTCATAGTATACCTCGAGGTCGGGAAGTGCTAGGCCACCTTTTTCCATGGGGGCTTCCAGTTTCTACCCGACACCCATGCTTGTTTCCCGGCCCATATAAACTGCAGTATTTCCGATCGTATCTCCTGGAACTATTCCCTAGTATGTAAGATCGGCACGTTGAGGAATACATACAGGAAGCAAGTAAGGAGCACCATTTTAACTAGCAATATCCTCTGTTAGGGATAATTCTCTCTTTTGGCTGAATTTCCTAACCTAGTGAGTCCCCCAACAGCTTTGCTGGATTTCTGGAGTTTGTTTTGTTCCTCCTGCCAAGAGTGAGACTCTTTTTCTCCCACTCTTGGACATGATTTATGGTATTCCTTTGACTGGTAATGTGTTTTATGGGCTATGGGGTCCTTTACTCCATAAGGTCTCATGTGTTTTTACTATGTGTGTTACACAGCACCCTCCGTGCAGTAACACAGGGGTGTCATAGTGACACCCCACCATAGACTCCATACCCTGGGACTGACTGTCTCCCAGGGCATGTAAAGTCACCATTGGCTTTACTAGTCCCAAATTATTAACAGAAACCAGTACAAACCATCATATTGTGGACGTACTGGTCGGGGCAATTCGATTGCCCCGGGGTCTGGTAGTCGAGGGGGCACGTCTCCGTCCCCCCTATCGAGTTTTGGCTGGTGGCCGTGGAAACTACTTTTTATATTCGACCGCGAATATTTTCCTATGGGATTTTCCCATTGTTCGAGGCTACCAACTTTAATTATTTAATTCTCATAGCCTCGAACATACCGCCGGTTTATTTAATTAATATTAATTCTCCGGTTGGTATTTTTTGCCAAGACTCGATTCTAAAATGGCGTTTGTGTTCTCTTCTGTGACTCCAACCCAAGTCGATCCCTTTGTTCCACTTTTTGGCGTGCTTCTCCACAGAAGCCTCCAAAAGTGGTGCCACTCTGTCTGGGTACCACAGGGAGTGTGGGAGGGGGTTTAGGCACCCTGGACTGAGTTACCTTGGTAAGTCAAGTCGCACTCTTGTGTGATTGGCCCAAGTGGTGAGCCGGCCGGCTCACCACTTAGCATGTTTGATTGACTGCTAGGCTGAGTGAATGGGGGTATGCTGCATAAAAGCAGGGCTTTGGGGGCTGGAACTTCAGAAGTCGCCACAGGGCCTGAGAATCCGACGAGGGAGAAGCTGAGCCGACCTACCACGACGACACCACCGGTGGAGCCCTGCGGAACCGACTCACCGCTTCCCGACGACAGAGAAGATCTCCCGGCTGGAGAGGCTTCTTCCCCTGACTGGTGGGCACAACCAGTTTACCTTTCTTTCTTCGCACCCCAGACCAGTTTGTGGTCGAACTGCCCGTGCCAAGCACCCCGGTGGCCGGATAGCCACTAACCACTGAACCGCAAATCAACGGACCGCTCTTTGTACCTGAGAAACTCTGCGGCTGGTTTCTTCCCTGGCAGTGCAACAGACTCCTGTCTTCCTCCACGACGAGATCCTCTCCTCCCCCGGACGAAGCACCGACTTGCATCCGCTGCCAGGAACAACTGCACCCGCTGCAGTGTTCTCACCACTTTAAGGTACCGTGTCTGCCAGGCCTCCCTTTCTAAAGATTGCTACAAGGTAATAATAACTCCTTAACTTTCTGGACTGGGCTGGCCGCCTTGACCCTCTAACTGGTCCCTTTCTTTGGTCCAACTCCTTTTTGAACCATTACAAGACTTTTGTGCACTGCAACCGTGTGACCTTGGACACATTTCGTTTCGATCCTCTTAAAGCGGATCCGGCCTACTGACTCTGAATTCACGGTTTTACTTTGCCTTCCTCTCTTTTTATGTTCTTGTAAAAGCGTTGGGATCTGTTTCAATTTGTTCTCTGCTTTTCTCTCCCTTTTTAAAACGAACTATTAGAGTGCCATCTACGTTAAGCGCTCACCGCTGTCTGAAAAGAAGTGGGGCTTTACTTAAGACTTGTCTAATATTCTTTTAAGGGAGTGTATATCTTTTAGTGGCCGTGTTTTTGAATTGCTTACTATTAGTGCCTGTGTGTTTTTCTAGATGTGGTTTTAAATAAATAATTATATCTCTCTTACACCAAGCCCTGGTCAGTGTTTACTTGTTCTATTGTGTGCTCTTGACCTATTGTGAATACTCTGTATACTGCCTAACTCTTCTTGAGGGAACTCTGACTGCTCAGCCACAGCTACCACTATTCACTGACTCCTTAGTTTGATCCAGCGCTCTCTGGTAGTTCTCTTGTATATAGTTCCTCCACAGATCTAGATATATATACACCGAAGTATCTGGTGCGAGTATCGTGCCATTGGAATCCCAGCTCATCCGGACACCGTGTGGTGTTTGCTGTGAGTGGAAATAGTATTGATTTTGTGGTATTCATCTTTAGCCCAGAGTAGTCCCCAAAAGTCACCACATTTGACATGACGGGACCCAGGTTGTTCACTGGGTCCTTGATGTAGAGCACCTTATCATCCGAATATAGAGCAATAACCACCCTGTGTTTATATAAATGTATCCCTTTATGGATATGTCGGTCCCTGATCCCCCTCCTCTAGTGGTTCAATTGCCAATGCGAATAGCATCAGGCAGAGTGGAAACCCCTGTTGTGTGCCTCTGCCCAAGAGTATTTCCGGTATCAGTAGACCATTCACCCGTACTTTAGCGCTAGGTGAGGTGTACAGTAGTTGAACCATGGTAATGTATTCCTGCCCCAACCCCATTTTGCAAAGTACCGTGAACAAGAAGGGCCATTCCACAGAATTGAATGCTTTTGTAGCGTCCAGTAGTGCCGCCAATATGGGTTTGTCCTGCGGGACGGCCGACATTAGTCCAAACATCCTGTGAAGCCCGTAGGAGATGGATCTTCAATGGATAAACCCAGATTGGCCTGCCTTGACGCACCTGTGCATCAATGGGGCCAGCTTGGTCGCTAGGATTTTTGCCAAGATTTTGTTGTCCATGTTTATTAGGGATATTGGGTGGTAAGGCATACGTCTGGTGATTTGTCTGGCTTAAAGAGTACCACCACCACTGCCTCTCGCTTCAATTCCAGAAGATGCCGTCTTTCAGGCTCTGACGGTATACCTGTAGCAGGTGTGGGGCAAGTTTAGCGGCATATGATTTATAGAATTTGGCCGTGTAGGCGTCTGGGCCCAGGGCTTTCCTAGATGGTAATGACTTAATTGCCGAGACGACCTCTTCTAGGGACAGAGGGTGGCCAAGCTGTCCCCTCTCTTCATCTGTACACCAGTATAACACCACTCGGTCCAGGTATTCCCCACCTGGTGGTGTTACCTGAATATGCAAGGAGTACAATTGACTGTAAAAGGCGCAGAATTATTTAACAATATCAACCTCCCCATGTTTAACTTCCCCATGTGTGTATTTAACGGATAGGACTCAGCCCTTTTGTGTTTCTAATTTGACCGCCCTCGCTAGTACCCTGCCAGGGAACTGACCTTCTCCATGCTGCCTTACGCCAGAGAAACTTCACCTCTCGCTGTGCTATTTTATTCCTCATCTCTGCATGTTGGATTGTGTCCGTTTCCACTGCCTTTGTTTGTAATTGTTTTAATTGGGCTTCTGTTTGCGCCAGTCGTGTCAGATATGTTTGAGTATCCGCAAAGATCTGCTCTCCAACCTTGACTCTAACATTACCTCTGTCCTAATCCTCCTCGATCTCTCTTCTGCCTTTGACACGGTCAACCATACCATCCTGCTCAACCGTCTCCGTGAAAACCTGGGTATCACTGATCAGGCTCTGGCCTGGCTGACCTCTTTCCTCTCAGGTCGACCCTCCCTGGTCCAACTTGGGTCCTTCCTTTCATCTATCTTCCTCTCTACCTGTGGTGTTCCCCAGGGGGTCTAACCTCTCGCCCTGGCTTTTCAACCAATATCTGGCAACTCTTGCCCACTGCATTTCCACTTTCTGCTCAAATTTCCAGTGCTATGCTTATGACACTCAATTCATTTTCAGGCTGCCCTCTGCCACCTCCTCTCCCGCTCTCATCTCCGATTGCCGAACTGCCATTCAAGATTGGTGTGCCACCAATTATCTTTGTCTGAATGCCAGCAAGATGGAGATCCTCCTCATCGGCACACCTTCACCATCCTTTCCCCTCACTCCCTTGGCCCTCCTCCTACCCCCACCTGCGAGGCTAAGAACCTTGGGGTCATCTTTGACTCCCCCCTTTCCTTCTCCGCCCACATCTGAGGTCTCTAAAAAGTCAAATTTCCTACTGCATTTCCTATCCTTCCCCCAGAAGCTCATGGTATCCCAAGCTCTGGTTCTCACTAGCTTGGGTTATTGTAACAGCCTCTTTCTAAATCTACCTGCCTCTACTCTCCGCCCTCTGCAACTAATCCAGAAGAGGACTGGAAGACTTGTCCTTGGCCTCAAGCCCTGGGATCGTATCGCTCCAGCTCTGAAATCTCTCCTTTGGCTCCCAGTGGATGCAAGGATTACATTCAAAACCCTCTGCATTGTCCACAAGGCTTTCTGGGGCCTGGGTCCAAATACCTTCAGCTATCCCTCTGCAAATACCTCCCCTCTCGAGCTCTTTGCTCCTCTACCTCCAACTCTCTCAGGGTCAGTCGTTTTTCAAAGAAACGAGCTGGGGGTAGATCTGTGTCTTCGGCTGGGGCCTCCCTCTGGAACAGCCTCCCTGTCACCCTACTTGAGGAGAACCATCTCCGGTACTGGAAGCACCTCAAGACCTTCCTCTTTTCTTCTGCCTTCGCTCCCCCTCTGCCCTGCTGATCTGTTCTCTCTTGGCACCGTGCACCTTGCCACCCTCTGTCCTCCGGGCCCAGGTACCTGCTCACCGGGCCACCCCTTGCACTGGGGTCTGTATCTGTACCCATACAGCCCCCCCCCTTTTCTTCCTGCACTTATCAGACCTACCCTGTCTGCTGCCTTAAACCTAGCACTTGCAAATTGCTGGCTGTACTACCACTGTTTGTTGCCTTTATTATTCATTTATTGTTATTTATCTGTTTCTCCTCTGCTTCCCACTTTCCACTTCTCCCCCCTTCCATGCACTTTTTCCCTCCCCCCTCCCATGCACTTGCGCATTCTCAATGTCACTGTGCCTAGTAAGATCGCTGTTTTGTTCTTTCCTGTTCCCCTCCCTTGCCTTGTCGTGCTCTGAAACACTTTTGTACGAGCGTGATATAAATAAAATATCAATATATCAATATCCCCACTTCCCTAGAGATGCTCTGTCCTCAGACTACACATTTGAAGCTTTCCGATAGGGCCGTGCATGAACCCACCAACCCGATATTTAACTCAAAGAAGTCATCAATGACTGTGACCATACCCTTCCCAGAACACCTCATCCACTAAGCTTTCGCTCAAACACCCAGGGTGGTATCCCTGTCATTCTGTCAGATAATGTCTGGGTCAGGAGTACTGGCGCCTGATCCGACAATGTGCGTGCTAGTATAGTGGCGTCAGTTACCCCACCCGTTAATGTGTGGGATATCAGGACGTAGTCCAGTCGGGAGGCTGTGCCATGTACCAAGGAATGGAATGTGTACTCTTGTCGCTCGATTTGCCTTAGTCTCCAGATGTCCTCCACCTCCTACAACCAGCACATGTCTTGTAGTTTGTCACCTTTGACGATGGGGGGTGGGTCCCTCCTATTCTGTCTTGGTCAGGTTTCATTACTGCATTGAAATCCTCCCCGCCCAGATGATTTCCCCAGGAGGGGTTGCGTCCCGCTGTCTGGCGTTCCACCCCAAGGTTTCCACCGAGTCTTGGTTAGATCCGTAAAAGTGCATGAGGGTGTATACCCGGCCTTGTATTGTCCCTCTTACCGTTACGGCTCTCCCCTCCAGATCTTTGCTCTGAGCAATTAGTAAGAACCCCACTGTGATGCGTATCATTATGCATACCCCCCTGGAGTACGCAGAATATGAGGAGAAATATCAGTGGCAGCCCCACCTTTGTCCCAATTCCGCCTCTCTGCCAGAGGTAAGGTGTGTCTCTTGCAGGAATGCTATGTCTGCCTGGTGCCTCTGCATGTATACGACCACTTTGCGACTCTTGGACGAACAGTTCAAGCCCCTGACATTCCATGTTATACTATTGAGCGAGATTGTCATTCTGTTCTTGCAAATCCTTGGACATAACTATTCTCAGTTTGTGAGTGGTAACGTCACTCTTTTCATGCGAAAAGGAAGATAGTGCTAGCGAACACTGCTTGGGTAGTTCTGCCACTCCCAGCATGGTACCAGCTTCCGTCCTGTGTTCTCATGACCAGTTAGCTTGTGTAGTATCAGTGACCACTGCAAGTTACTAACATCCCAACTAGTTCCCAACTCCCCCCCCACCAGCAACCCCAAACTGCCAGTTACCTCCCTCCCCATTTCCCTTCACGACAAACCAATGCGCTCACATGGAGGGCGCTGGGGGAGCCAGCCACCCTTACTGTCCCTTTTAGCTACTGTGTTCAGCCTGCCCATTCCGAGGCCGTGTTCTCATCCTGGTAGTGTCTCTTATCCCTGGTTCCTCTTTAAGGAAGGTCTTCGCCGTGTCCATTGTTCTCCCTGCATCGTGGCGCCTTTGGTAGCAGTTCTAGAAACCGGTTTGTCTCTTCTGGGGTTTGGAAGAACTGTGCTTGGCAGTTGTGTTCCAATCTTAGTTTAGCTGGCAATAACATGGCATACTTGATGTCCCGTGCGCAGTCTTTTTTTGACCTCAATAAAGGTTTTTCTGGGTTGTATGCATGCGTATGTCACTCTTCAGCGGGAGGCTCCTCCAAGGTGTCAGGGGCTCCGCTCATCTGAGCTTCTTCGACGGGGTCCCTACATATGCGGGTCGCCTCTGTGGTTTTGGGTTTCTCGGCTCCTGGCTACCAGTTACGCCGTCACAACCCTGCATCGTCTTCCTCTCCTCAGGCTTGCGGTGCTGCCCACGCTTTCCGCAGTCTTAGCTGCTCTTTTAACATCGTCTGGGCGTCTAGCTCGATCAGAGTTTCACGGTGTGGCTCCAGATTGAATCCGACGGTCTTTCTTGGTATTTGGGTGGGTTGGTGGCAGGCTTATTACGGCCGAATATTGTACGGGTTTCTGGGGCTGGCGGGGAGCTCACAGGCCTGCGGAATTCTTGGCTGGGCTCTCTAGCGCCCTCCAGTGTCTCCTCTCTGATACAACTGAGCAAGAATCAATCCACCAAATCTTGTTCTCTTTACTGGAATTAAGCTACTTGTCCCAGCTGATTCATTTTCTCAGGCACTCTTCTTCACCTAGAACCAGCGAAAGCAATAATGTCAAATTCTGACTGGGAACAGAACAGAAACACACTCAACTTTCCCAATGATATTCAGTCCGTCATTGTGGCACTGTATCTACTTTCAGAACAAAATAATATTCAATTTAGGTAAACCATGAACTCTATCATGTTATGGTTTGGGGATTTTTTTTCCTCATTCCTTATTTCTTGGGGCCAGATACAACAACCTACTTGGTTACATGGTGAGTCCTTTAAATTCTGGACTCGCCAATTGATAGAATGGCTAAGAAGTCAAGGCAACCCCCCCAGAAGATGTGAGCTAGTCATAAGGTACAGGAAAGGCTTTTCTTTTAATTAAAACTTTCTTTATTGGCATTTTGATTATTATAACAACACAAGTACTCAGACATACAGTTCGAGTAGAAATTAAATGGAACAATAAAAAACGATGCATGCCAGTCCCATGTGCCATCCGGCATTTTCCCCTTCTGATCCACCTCCCCGCCCTCCCCGCACCGCCCTCTCATCTGGCCGGTAGTTGGCGCCCAGTCGGAAGGTCCAATACCTGTAATCACAGGTTTTGTAGGTCTATACTCTGATATGGGATTTTGACTATTTATCTGGGATGATGCCTGTGAGCCCGCCTCATCCACGGATGATATTAGGTAAGCGACATATGGTCCCCAGATGTCCGGAGGTCGTGCATGAAGAGGTAGTGTTTTTATGTAGCTGGTTTCTGTGTCCTGGCAGTATGTTATGTCTTTCAACCAGCGTTGTAAGTTTGGTGGTGGGCCTCTCCCCCAGCTGCATGCGATCCTTCGTCTGGCAAGGATTAACAAAAGGTCTGTTAGTTTCCGGGTAGTGGCTGGGAGGTCTCTGGTCAATCCCAGCATTGTCATCTTCGGATCGGGGGGCAACACCACGTCGATTATTGCGGATGTTTTTTCTAAGACTGCGTTCCAGAATGTAGTGAGTGCGGGGCAGTTCCATGCCAGATGTAAGAAGTCACCTTCTGGGTATTTGCATCGGCTGCATTCAGCTGAGACCAATTCGTGCATGGAATGGAGTTTCGCTGGTGTGTGGTATAGTTGATGTAGGTAGTTAAAGTGAGTTTGCTTAAATTTGGAATTTATCGCTACTTTTTGGGTAAGATTCAGTATATAGTTCCATTCATCTTCGGTAAGCTCGCCATTTAGTGTCTTTTCCCATCTTATTTTGGCTTTCGTGTTATATGAGTCTGAGGTTGATTGTAGTGATTTATAGATATTAGTTGTTAGGCGTTCTTCGCCCTGGGCTTGAATCGTGTTGTCCAAGAGTGGCCATACTGGGGGTAGTTGCGGGAATGTAGGAAAGAAAGCTTGTAGTGCATGCTTTGTCCTGAAGTAGATGAATGTATCTAGTGCATTGTTGCCGCCCCTGTCCTTTGCCTGTTGTAATGAGAGAAACTCTCCCTCTGGGAATAGATCATGCATCGATTGGATGTGTAGTTTTTCAGTCCATTGTTGGTAGACTTTTTCCCCTGTGATGGGGATTCTGGGGATGAACTTTGCAGGTAAGAGTGGGGAGTATCTGGTCTGTATTGCTCCTGCTTTCGCCATTTTTTTCCAGATGGAGAGTGTCGCATATACCACATTCAGCGGAGTTCGGGGCGTTGGGAACGTGCCCAGGATGACAGCTCTCAGTAAGTGTGGGGTTGCTAAAGCTCTTTCAATTTGGACATGCGGCCTGACAAAGTCTTTGGTATACCAGTGGCTAAGAAATTGAGCCTGGGTGGCCCAGTAGTAGTGTTCCATGTCTGGTAGTGTTAGGCCTCCCCGACTAACCGGAAGGGTTAGGATGTTGTAAGCTACCCTTGCCACCTTTCCCACCCAGATTAGGTCTAGGATCATGCTCTTGATGCGTCTCAGGAATCTCTGCGTCAGAATCAGCGGGATATTTGTGAAGGGATACAGTAGTTTGAGCAAGATGAGCATCTTCACAAGTGACACTCTTCCCCAGAGTGCGAGCGGGAGTGATTTCCATCTGTTTATTTTGTGTTGTAGAGTGTTGATGACTGTTTCATAGTTGTCACGTAGGATATCTCCGCTGGATCTTGACATGGAGATACCCAGGTACCTGACTTTTGTGTGCTGCCATCGGAAGCCGAAATCATCCTCAAGCTCTTTGGTTGCGGCGGTTAGGGGGAATATTATTGATTTTTAATTATTAATTTTCAGTCCTGAGTAGTGACCAAATTTTAGTACCGTGCACATCACTGGGTTTAGGTTCTCACTGGGGTCTCGGAGGAAGAGTGCGACATCATCAGCATAGAGCGATATGATCAGCTTGTGGGGGCCGAAGGTCAGGCCTCGGTGGATGTGTTGCAGTCTGAGGTCTGAAGCCAGGGGTTCCATCACCAGGGCGAACAACAGGGCAGATAGCGGGCATCCCTGCCGCGTTCCTCTACGCAAGTGTATGCTCGTTGAATGATTTGCTCCCAGGAGAATATTAGATGTGGGGGCTTTGTATAGAATGGAGACTAGTTTTATAAATCTTTTGCCTAGGCCCATTCGTTCCAGGATTGCATAGAGGAAGGGCCATTCGACTGAGTCGAATGCCTTTTCTGCATCTAATAGTATTGCGGCTGCTTGTTGTTCTGGGTCAAGGGCTTCGATTACTCTGAATATTCTCCTTATTCCAAAGGTGGTGTTTCTTCCTGGAATGAACCCTGCTTGGTCTGCTAGGACCAGGGCGGGCATCAGCGGGATTAGACGTTTGGTTAATATTTTGGCCAGAATTTTATTGTCAAGGTTTATTAGTGATATTGGTCTATATGATGCACACTCGTCTTTGGGTTTATCTGGTTTATGAAGAAGAAATATGTTGGCCATGTACAGTGTGGATGGTAGCTGTTCTTTTTCTAAAGCTTCATCATACACTTGTAGTAGTATTGGGGCAAGAAGATTTGCAAAGTGTTTATAGAATTCTCCTGTTAGCCCATCTGGGCCTGGTGCTTTTGTAGTAGGGAGTTCTTTGATCGCCTCGAGGATTTCTTCAAGGGTAATGGGTTCATTAAGTGGTTCCCTAAGTCCTGCATCCACCCAGTACAGCTCATTTGAATCTAGATAGTGCTTCAGTTCTAGAGGATCTGCCGTGAAGTATGAGTCGTATACTTTCTGGTAGTATTGCTGGAATGTTTCGACAATCTCTTCGGATTCGTAGACGGGTCTGCCTACGTGGTCGTTGATCGATTCAACCACTGTAGGTTTTCTGTCAGCAGAAATAAGCCTGGCTAAGAGCGAGCCAGGCTTTTGCCCCTCTCCATATTGTCGGATTCGGTAGTTGTTAGTCAGGAATTTAATTTCCCTCTCAGCGGCTGGCCTGAATGTCCCCAACTCCTCTTTTACTTTTGCATGTGTTTGAGGGTCGTCTGCAAGAGTGAGTGAATGTTCAAGATCCTTGAGCCGTGTCTCGCTTGAGTCCAGTTCTCTACATATTAGCTTAAGAATGCTATTTTCCTTAGTTAAGCAGACCCCTCTTGTGAAGCACTTTAGGGTCTCCCAAAGCGTCCCTGCCGAGGCCACCGAACCCTGATTGGTCTCTATGAAGGTTGTTAGTTCTTCCGACAGTTTATCTGCGAAAACTTGATCTTGTAATGCTCTAGGCTTGAATCTCCATTGTGGTCTAGCATTAGTTGTTCGAGTCGGAATGTATTCCAGGTTCACAGCCGATTGATCAGAGCGGGATCTGGGAAGAATCTGGCAGTCACCCCATTGTGAGTGAGCTTCTTTTGACACCAGGAGATAGTCCAATCTTGAGCTCGATTTGTGGACCCAGGAGAAGAAGGTATAATCGCGGGTGTCCTGATGTTTTTCTCTCTATATATCCGTGAGATGATATGCTCTACATATTTCTTTAACTTGTTGGCTCGCTTTGGAGCATGGGAGTCTGTTGCTATGTGATTTGTCTTTGTTGGGATCAAGAGGTGTATTAAGATCACCTCCCCATATGATCGTGGGCCGTCGTCCTGTTTCTAGATGTGTTACCCAGTCAAAATTGTTGGTGCCATCTACATTAGGTCCATATGAGTTCACAAGAAGTATTTGTGCTCCGTTGACCATTCCATGCACCAGTATGGATCTTCCTTCTGAGTCTTTCTATGTTGAAATAAGTTTGAAATGTAGCGTTTTACTAATCAGGATTGCTACCCCTCTGGCGTAGGACGAGAAGGATGCAAAGTATCTATGGCATCACCAGTCTTTGGCCCAGCAATTCTCAGAGGAGGGTTGCAAATGTGTTTCTTGAATAAGGGCTATGTCGACTTTGTGGCGGCACAGGTATTACGTCATCTGCCGCACTTTGGCTGGTCGATTGCCGCCTTTGATATTCCATGTAGCTACTTTGAACTTGCAATCGCTATGGTTCTGTGTTTACAGGATTTAAGGCGGGCCCTCCAGCTCCCAGTCCCGTGGAGTCGACCAGGTATCTGACTTGATAGTTCCGATGAGGAGGCGCGGGGGGGGCTCTCATGCGGGCCGTTGTGGCCACAGCCGGGACATGTATAAGGTGGTGGGTTTCTCTTGGCTTGACATCGGACCACATAAACAACTGGATCCCTCCCAACACACGAGCAACCCCCAACTCGCTCGTTTCTCTTTTTCCCTCCCATTAACCTTAACTGCTGAATGTTAACTTTGCTGTGCAAGGGGCCCTAGGAGCCTCCCAAGGTGTGCGGCCCTGGGGCCTTAATTTCAGTATGTGTGTGTGTGTTCCGCTGGGACTGTCAGCAAGTGTTTGAGATTTTGCATTATCCATTGGTTATCTATGGCGGATTTCTTTGGGATCTCTGTCTCTGGGGGCGTGGTTGGTTAGCCGGTACGCTGCATCCAGCTTGGTCAAGATATTAATTGGCTTCTTCGGCTGTTTGAAAGAATTGGAGTCTTCCATTATCCTGTATCCTTAGTCGTGCCGGGAAGTGCATTGAGTATGTTATCTGGTTGTCTCTGAGCCTTTGCTTAATATTAATAAAGGATCTTCTTTGGGCTTGCACTGTGGGCGAAAAGTCTCGGTAGAAATGAATTTGATCCCCATCGAGCTGCAGGTTCCCCTTTTCTCTAGCGAGGCAAAGTATTGTGTCGCGATCCCGGTAATTGAGCAACTTTGCAATAATTGGGCGAGCCGGGGCTCTGGGAATGGTTTTTCTCGTTGGGATCCTGTGAGCTCTTTCTATTACAAACATGCGTGAGAAGGCTTCGGACCCGAAGAGTTTGATACACATTTATTCTATGTACTCTTCCATTTTTGCCTGCGGTTGGTGTTCCCACTCCAACGATCCTAATGTTGTTTCTCCTTGATCGGCCTTCCAAATCTTCGCTCCGCGCATTAGCCGCTTTCATTTGTGCCTCTAGTGATGTCACTCTGGCTATCATGCTTGCTGTGCCATCATCTAAGCCAGAAACATGTTGTTCTACCTCTTGTAGGCGCTCGGTGTGGTTTTCCAGCCTGTGTTGGAGCTGGTCGACTTTGGAGGAGAGGCCGTCCATTTTGTTGTTGGGATTCCCTATTCTGGTTTTTAGGTCGAGAAGGAGCTCTCTAATGTCTGTGGAGTGGGACCTGTCTTCTTCTGGATCTATTTCACTTGACAAGGGGTCTTGTTCGTTGTTCAGTCTGGGTGTTTTCGGAGTCGAGCCTATGTCGAAATTCAGTTTCCTTTGGGATTTATCTGTTTTCCCCATTTTCCTTTTACGGAGGTGGCTGGCCTTGTGAGCTAGTATTTCAGGTGAGGGTTTATTCTCGCTGTAGTGTTTGACCTCGCGCCTGTCGCCAATCTTTTAAGCATGCGTAGCTGTGCTGGTGTTTTGTGCCAGTGATTTTGAGGCTTTTTGCGCTTGTTTCCTTTATCGCCCTCAGGGAAACACTTTAACGGACGGAGGCTCTTGCTGGATGCGGTGTCGAGTGTTGAAAAGGGGGTCTAATCAGGCCTCTTGGAGAGTTCTGGAGGTCAGTGCTGTGGGTTATAGCGACCAGGGAGGTAACCTTTGAATGTTTGCTGGGTGTGCGCGTAAGCGAGAGACTCTGCTAAGGTAGGATGTTGTGAGCTTGTCTAGTTTATTGCCTTGCTGGTTTGCATGCGCCGTACCTGGGCTCCGGGCATTGCTTCGCGGTGGAGGGAGCTGCTGCGTTATTCCATCCACTGGGCTTCCCTCGCTGGCGCCTGAAGAGCACTCTTGGTATGTCGGGACTCCGACTACAGCTCCACGGACCGAAGGGGGATGATGGCCCGGCCTCGTCTCTGCCGCGTCTATTCTGCCGCCAGGAGCCCCGAGTTCCGGTGGTGCCGGTTCTGAGCCGGCCCGACCGCGGGGACCACGAACCCTGCCCGGTGTAGGGTGCCCTCGTTCGATGGCGGCGTCTATCTCCGCTCAGCACAGGCGTGTTCAGTCTCGTGCATGCTCTGCTATTTTGTCTGTTGTGGGGCTGGCGGGTTGGCAGAGGTCAGGCCGCGCCGTGTTGCACCAGGCCGCAAAGAGGCCGCAGGGAGTTTCGTCGGGTGACTGGGCCTCGTTCACTGTGGAGGTCGTTATCAATGCCTGGACTGTTTCGTTCTGTTTTTTTCTTCGCGCTTGCCAATCTTTCACCTTTAATGTGTGAAATACCATCGGATGAGTGCGGCAGTCGCAGGAAATCAGCAGGACTTTACAGGATTCATTTGGGGCCGCGCGGGAGCTCACAGAGTTGCGGCCATCTTGGTCAGCTCTCTAGCGCCCACTACAGGAAAGGCTTTTGATAAATACACAACACAGACCATCCAGAATATTGCGACATGCAATGTACAACTTTGTGGCACAAAAAGGCAATTTTGCAGCATGCATTGTGCCATTTTTTTATGCAGAATTTAATTTTATTCACTTTATTGGTATGTAAGGAAGGCTTGATATTAAGTAGTAAAGACGCACACAATGGATACACATTTTGAAATCTTTTAGTTGGTATTTTGGTTGGGTTGGTAGAATTGCTAACTGACTCTAACTCTAGAATGTGAGTAATCTCTACCATTAATCACATAACAAAACAAGTCCAAGTCAGTCTAGTCCAAATAAAAAGGCCTATACTAAAAAAAGCGAACCTTGCCCTCCTAATAAAAATGACAAATGTGTTCAGGGAATACAAATGGAAAATAGTGTCTCAAAAGAAATGTCAGAATGGCCAAAGTAGCAACTCCCTTCCCAACGTTTAGCAGCAGAGTGTCTTGAGAGTTTCTTAAAAAAGGATAGGTGGATGACGTAGTTGTGAGTCTTGCACTCTTTGGTTTACTTGTACAATTCAACAGTTCAGGCTTGGGCTTCCAGCTTCTGGTAGTTCAATCACTTCCTTAGGCCTCATCCGCCTTGTCATAAATACACAGCTCTACTTTTGACCTTTTACTTTCCCACAGTTTATCACATGCTTCCCTCTGCCGGTCTCGAGCCTGACCATTCCCCTTTTCACTTTCTCCTACAGTTTGTATTTTGTATATTATTTATATTTTATAAAGCACCTTAAACCGCTGTACATTTTAAAAACAAAGTACGGTACAAAAGAATGGTAAGCAGTAAACAATTAATCCTGGTAGCAAACAATCAGGGATTTTGAAGAAGGTGGGGTTTCAAGGAGACAAGAAAGAGAGCAAACAGTAATAGAGCAGAGAGAAAGTGGAAGGGCATTTCAGTGAAGGGGAGCAAGAAAGTGGAAAGATCAGAAACGGGACTGGGCACATGGAGGACGGGGAAAGTTGAGTCTGAAGAGGGAGGAATGTTAGGCAGAAACCTGTGCAGTTCCCTTAGGGACCACTGCAAAAGGCTTATGACTACAGGTGTTGGCAGTAAACCCAATTGGTAGCAGTCTGTACCACCCAGATTTACCTGGTAGCTGTGGCTGAGCAGCCAGACTTCTCTCAAGAAGAGTTAGACAGTATATAGAGTATACAAGATAGGTACCAAAATACAGTAGCACAAGCAAACACTGACCAGAGCTTTGGTATCAAGTATATAATTATTTATTTAAAGACACACTTAGAAACACTCTAGAACTATTATTATAAGTAAGTTCAAAAACACAGTCACTATTAACCCTTTAAGTGCCATGGGTATTTCTCCCCAGTGCCAGGGCCTTTTTTGGTGATTTTGGTATGTGGCCATTCAATGGCTTGTAACTTTTTTGTTACATGAGATATCGCGGCCAAATTTGGCTCCTTTTTTTCCCACATGTAGGCGGTCGTAACGCCACCCAGGAATCCTAGGTTGCTGTAGGGGGATGAGAGAAAATGAGCAAAAAGGGCGAAAATGTGGGGTTTTTCCAAAAAATGCCAATAAAATAATGTACAAAGAAGCCTGTGTTTTTTTCCTTGTAAGAGCTAGGAACAAATGGTTTGCTGTGCTGAGTTCCCCAATTTCCTGGCTTTCAAGAACGGGTTGAGTGGAAATGGCAAAACATTATTTTGATGTGGTTGTCAACCGTTTTGTGAGAGGTAGGCGATTTTGGCCATTTTTGCCAATTGGACATGCATGGACGGAATAGAAGAAAAGGGCAGGAAAGCCAAATTGGAGGACAGAAAGGCATATATTTCTGAAAAGTAGACAAAATTCCAAGTTTAGGAAGGGGTGATTTGCATAGGTCAGGTAACAACTATGTAAGGGAAACTGCCATCGATTGGGGGAAAAGCGGGAAAATGACCAAAAAAAAAAGGTATGTGTTGGACATGGTTGGAATGGTACGGCAATGGCTTCTATGCATTTTGAGAAAAGCAATGCTCCTCTACATTCCCCCGACTCTTGCAGTTAGGAGAGCACACATTCTTTGTAGTGTTTTACAAAACAAGCAATACCACAAGCCAAACACTGAGCCATGGTACACAGGAGTTTTACACTCACGGCCTGACCAGACGCACTTAGCATGTGTAAATCGGGAAAACCAATTTGGTGAGGAACGGCAAGCATACATTTTTGAAAGAGCACAGGCAGACCTTTTCAAGGGTAGGTGACTTGTGCAGATTACAAATGTGTATGGTGGCTAAAGCAACAACTAAATGTAGGTCACATTTGGGAAATGAAAGGGTTGAGACAAAGGGCACCAGCAAATGGGTCAAAACGTTATGAAAACCACACAAACACAACACATGGCCTACTTTCCTGCATTCCCACAGGTGTCCCGATGAAAACGGTACCTCACATGTGTGGGTGCACCTACCTGGCAGCCAAGGGGAAAGCCTAAAACACAAGTAACCCCAAGTCTATTTTCAGAGCGGAATCTCAGACATTCTGCCGACCGGCACAACATACAGATATGGGCCTTCGGTGTCCAAGCCACCGAGGAAAACAGGGAACCCCATGCATTTCCGAAAAGAGGACACCCGTGGGAATCCGCAGAGGTATGATTTGCGCACATCGCCCCATAATTTATTACCCAGACAGCCCCGCCCCGCAAAGTCCGAAATGTGGGAGAAAAAACGCATTTTCCGTACATGTCGCTCGGCTCACCCATCAAAACATGCCCCCAACAACACATGGCCTACCGTCCCGCGTTCCCACAGGTGTCCCGATGAAAACGGTACCTCACATGTGTGGGTGCACCTACCTGGGCGCGAAGGAATAAGGCTAAACCACTGCTATCCCCCCTAAAGGGTTTGGGGAGGCAACCTACAGATTTAGGCCTGGGGTGTTGCAGCCACCAAGAAAAACAGGGACCCCCATGCATTTCCGAAAAGACACCCGTGGGAATCCGCAGAGGTATGATTTGCACAAATCGCCCCAGAATTTATTACCCAGACAGCCCCGCAAAGTCTGAAATGTGGGGAAAAAAATGGTTTTTCCGCACATTTCGCTCGGCGCACCCATCGAAACACACCCCCAACAACACATGGCCTACCGCCCCGCGTTCCCACAGGTGTCCCGATGAAAACGGTACCTCACATGTGTGGGTGCACCTACCTGGCCGCCAAGGGGAAAGCCTAAAACACAAGTAACCCCAAGTCTGTTTTCAGAGTGGAATCTCAGACATTCTGCCGACCGGCACAACATACAGATATGGGCTTCGGGTGTCCAAGCCACCAAGGAAAACAGGGAACCCCATGCATTTCCAAAAAGAGGACACCCGTGGAAATCCACAGAGGTCTGCCTTGCGCAAATTGCCCCAGTTTTTATTAGCCACAATCCCAGACAAAGTGTGATATTTGGTGGGGAAAAAGCACAATGTTCACTTTGTCTGGGGTTCTGGGTAATAAATTCTGGGCCGCTTTGCGCAAGTCGGACCTCTGCGCATTCCCACGGGTGTCCTCTTTTGGGAAATGCATGGGGTTCCCCGTTTTCCTTGCTGGCTTCAACACCCTAGGCCCAAATCTGTAGGTTGCCCACATGAACAAATTGTGCTGTGGCGAAAGGCTTGGGGGTTACCAGCGGGTTACCCTTTTCCTTTTGCGCCCCGGTAGGTGCACCCACACATGTGAGGTACCTTTTTCGTCGGGACACCTGTGGGAACGTGAGAAGGTATGACATCTGTTGGTGGCGATGTATTTCGGTGAGTTGACACAGGGAAATGTCTATGAAATTGGCTGGAAATGCAGACAATTCTCAGACATTTCCTTCTGGCCACTCACCGAAACACACCGCCAACAGCACATGGCCTAGCGTCCCGCGTTCCCAAAGGTGTCCCGATGAAAACGGTACCTCACATGTGTGGGTGCACCTACCGGGGGCGCAAAAGGAAAAGGGTAACCCACTGGTCACCCCAAGCCTTTCGCCACTGCCCATTGTGTTCATGTGGGCAACCTACAGATTTGGACCTAGGGTGTCGAAGCCAGCAAGGAAAACAGGGAACCCCATGCATTTTCCAAAAGAGGACACCCCTGGGAATCCACAGAGGTCTGACTTGCGCAAAGCGGCCCAGAATTTATTACCCAGAACCCCAGACAAAGTGAACATTGTGTTTTTCCCCACCAAATATCACACTTAGGTGTGCTCTTAACTCACGATGGCACTCCAATAAGTTATCAAAAAAGGGAGGGAAAAGGCAGAAATTAGAAAAGCACACAACACACTACTTTAGCAGCACTCAGCAAGGCAGGAAAGTCAAAGTCTACTTGTGAGCAAAAAGTTCAGAGGCCCGGCTCCCTCTTAGAGAGAGTAGAACACCAATGCGCCCAAGATCACACAGTTTAAAAGGCTTGAAAAGTCTTGCAGAGAGTTTAAAAAGAAGTCAGTTCAGCTCAGAAAAGTTCAGTTAGCCAGCCTAGGACCAACCCAAGTGGTAAGTTGAGGATTTACAAGACACCTTACATAGACCGTTGCGAGGGAGGCCATGCGGACACAGTACCTTGAAAGTGGAGAGAATCCTCCAGCGGAGGCTGTTGTTCCTGGCAGTGGGTGCAAGTCGCGGCATCGTCCAGAGGAAGAGAAGATCTCGACGTGGAGGAAAGCTGAAGGTCGTTGCACTGCCAGGGAAGAAACCAGCCGCGGAGTTCTCCGGTTAAAAGGTATTACCCTTTTCTTCGCGGTAGTGGTAAAACGTGGTATTCCGGTTGCCGGGGTGCTTAGCACAGGCAAGGCGGCCACGAGATGATCCGGGAAGGCGAAAAGGCGGGCAAACTGGTTATCCGCACCAGTCAAAGGAAGAAGACTCTTCGGGATGAAGATCTCCTCTGTCGTTGGAAGAAGTGGTGAGTCGGTTCAGCAGGGATCCACCGGTGGTGTCGTCGTTGCAGGTCGGCTCAGCTTCTCCCTCTTCGGATTCTTTGGTCCTGTGGCAACGTCTGAAGTCCCAGTCCCTAAAGCCCTGCTTTTATGCAGAAAACCCCCATTCATCAGTCCTAGCTGTCACTCAAACATGCTAAGTGGTGAGCCGGGCGCTCACCACTGGGCCAATCACATAAGAGTGCGACTTGAGTTGCCGAGGCAACTCAGTCCAGGGTGGCTAAACCCTCCTCCCACACATCCTGTATACCCAGACAGAGTGGCACCACTTTTGGAGGTTTCTGTGTAGAAGCCCGCCAAAAAGTGGAACAAAGGGCTGGACTTGGGTTGGAGTTACAGAGGCGAACACAAACGTCATTTTAAAACCGAGTCCTGGCGAAAAGACCCAACCGGGGAATAAATATTAAATAAATAACCCGGCGGTATCTTTAACATTGCACCAAAAAGTGGTGCGTTTAAAATGAATGGGAAAATCCCATAGTAAATTTTCTTAAGGAATATTTTGCGTGGAAACCACTGCCAACAGCCAGAAACTCGACGAGGGGGGACTGCACAGTGCCCCCTAGAAAAACAGACCCAGGGGCAATCTAATTACCCCTACCAGTACTTCCACAATATGATGGTTTGTACTGGTTCTGTTCCCAATTTAAGACTAGTAAAGTCAATGGTGACTTTACATGCCCTGGGAGACAGTAGTCAGTCCCAGGGTATGGAGTCTATGTTTGGGGGTCACTATGACACCCCTGTGTTACAGCACTGAGGGTGCTGGGGAAGGAGCACTCTCCAACCCCTCCTTAATCAATCAGGGCCAATGGACCTCTGACTGGATGGCCATAAAGAAGTTCAAAGGGAGAATAACCTACTCCCTCCTGAGGGACTTCTCTATAAGCAAAGAGAAGGCATGGCAATAGGAGGTCCCACTTTCTTTTAAGGGGATCTTCTAAAGCACCTATCATGCTCTTCATGGTTCTGTTGAATCTTTCTACCAGCCCGTTTCTCTGAGGGTGGTAGGCGGTAGAGAACTTGTAAGTAACTCCACAGGTTTTCCACATGGCTTTCATGTAGTGGGACATAAAATTTGACCCCCGTCAGAGATTACTTCCTTAGGAAACCCAACCCTGGTAAAAATACCAAGGAGGGCCTTAGCCACAGCCTGAGCTGTAACAGTCCTCATAGGAATTGCCTCAGGGTACCTAGTAGCATGGTCTACTACAACAAGGATAAATCTGTTGCCTGAGGAGGTTGGGGGATCAAGGGGACCAACAATGTCAATCCCTACCCTCTCAAATGGGACTCCCACAACTGGGAGAGGCACTAAAGGTGCCACATTCTTGGAACCAACCTTACCAGAAGTTTGGCAGGTGTGGTTGCTCTTGCAAAACCTATCTACCTCAGCCCCCATCTTTGGCCAATAAAAGTAGAGTGAGAGCCTTTCCTTGGTCTTCTTGTAACTCAAGTGAACAGCCAAAGGAATCTCATGGGCCAGTTGCAAGAACTGTTGTCTGTTTTCTTGAGGTACTACAAGCCGCTTGTAGTCTCCAGGTGCAGACTCAGTCGGTTCACTGTAGAAGAGGCCATCTTCCCATTGCAACCTATACTTCCCAGGCTCTTGCCCATCAGCCTGAGAAGCTGCCTGTTGGCGAAGACCTTCCAAAGTTTGACATTCTCTCTGTCCCTTACTGAAGTCTGCCCTGTTGGGTCCACCTTCTGCCAGTAACAACTGCAGTCAGGATGGTCAACAGGATCCAGATCTCCAATGAGTTCTTGGCCTTCCACTAGCTCCTCTTCAGAGTCTAGCTCAACCACACAGGGTTGTACCTCCCTCTCAGCCGGAGGTGGAGTTACAGGTGTAACTTTGGACAACCTAGGGGAAGTCCTTGTTGGAAGCACTGGAGTGCTTGCTGCTGGTTGTTTCCTAGAAGTCTTGGGTTTCCCCTTTGCTTCTTGTTGTTCAGAGATAGCAAGTTGTAACTTCAGTGGAGTAGAAGTGATATCCTTCTTCATCATCTCCTTGGGAGTACCTCTCATGGTTCTCTCCCTTGCAGGTCTGGTGAGCTCCTGTAACCTTTTACTAGGAGGTCTGGGGGTATGTGACACTACTCCAAGAGTCTTCAGGTCATTACCCAACAGAACCCTTCCTGGTACCTCACTTTGTATGCTGACCGGTATCTTCACAGTCATGTCATTACACTGGATGAGAACTGGTAACTGGGGAAGCATCTGCACAGGCCCTCCAGCTAAATTGGTGAGGCGTTTGGGTGCCTTAGCAACATCCTATGCCTGAAAAAAAGATTTATCCACCACAGTTATGCTGACCCCAGTGTCCCTAATGGCAGGAGTCTTCTGACCATTCACCTGGACACTGTCCTTATAATACTCTTTAGTATTATCTGGGATAGAGTTATAGACATCTAAATTCTGTTGTTCCCACAGACCCAGAGACACTAAAGAAACACTGGCTGAGACTCCAATGGGTTCATCAGCCAGTAGTAGAAAGTTTCTATTTGCCATTTGTACTTCCTCCTCTGGAGCGAAGGCTAAGGAGACAAGCTGGTCCCCTGAAGGTTTACCCTCACATCTGGGATCTCCTTTCACATGGTCAGACGAGCTACAAACATAGCATTTACCAAATGCTTTCTGGAATGGTGGCTTGCTCTGACCTCCTTCTGGTTTACCACCAGAAGGTACAGTACTCTGATTTGGTTTCCCTTGTGGTTTACCCTTATTATTTGGTTTGGGGCCCTTTTTGGGATTGGAATTACTAGAATTCTCTTTGGAGTCCTTTTTTGGCTGTTTCCCCTCATCCTTTTTCTGAGTTACCCCAGAGTCCTTGTGAGTAGCCCTGTTGGCAACCCACAAGTCATCAGCCTTAGCTAGTTTTCTGGAATCTAATTCCTTTGAATCAGCCAAGTGCTGTCTGAGCTCAGGAGAGTAGGCATCATAAATTGACTCCAACATAACAAGATTCTTCATTCCCTCATAAGTGTTCACCTTGTAACCCTTAATCCATCCCTCTAAATTCTTCAAAATTTCACTCACCCAGGTAGCCCAAGGGGTACCATCATGCTTTTTGAGGGTTCTAGACCTCTTAAGGTACTGGGAAGGGGTCTTCCCAAATCTAGCTATCAAAGCTAGCTTCACACATTCATAATCCTTCCTATCCTCCTCCCCCAACTCCATTACCGCATCAGTTGCAACAGGGGGGAGCCTAGAGAACAACCAGGTAAGCAACACATTTCCTGTGATGTCCTGGAGCCCATGATTATACTCAGACTCAACCGATCCAACACATCCAACTTAGGCTCATACATACCAACCAACTCCTTAGGCATCCGGGGTCTTTTGGGACTGGAACTCCTATAGGATCCGGAGAGAGAAGCATTTTCCACAGACAATTTTTTCATCTCTAGCTCATGCTTGAGCTCCATTTCCCTGAGCCTTAGTTCTTGATTCAGTTTTTGGTGTCTTTGTTCTGCTTGAGTATTAAGTCTCTTAAACTCCAATTCAAGTTTCATGTTCTCTAGTTCCAGATATTGAGGACTAAGTGTGGGACCTGGCAAAGGTCCAGTAAGTACAGCTGGCAGAGCAGGTAGAGGCCTGGGTGGACAACTACATCATCTTCACCCTCCTCTTCTGCTTCTGATTCAAGGTTATCAATATAGGTTCAATATCAATATCATTGCTGTTATCTACATTTGCTGGAGTGGTACATTCCTCTGAACCACCATCGAGACTTTGGTTTGCTAACAACCTTTCTATTAGCTCCATTTTCTTGCCTTTAGTCAGGAGATTCTTCTGCTTACAGAGAACTCTTAAACAATCAGCAATTTCTGTAGCAAGGGACTCTTGACTATAACTTTCCATAGTTGACAGGTTTGACGATAACATTTTAGTGCTAAGCTTTGTGGTTAGTTGCACTAAGGTATCTATAAGCAAACTAAAATGTATACTCAATACAAATCCCACCGCTGTACACCAGTGTTAGGCAGAAACCTGTGCAGTTCCCTTAGGGACCACTGCAAAAGGCTTAAGACTACAGGTGTTGGCAGTAAACCCAATTGGTAGCAGTCTGTACCACCCAGATTTACCTGGTAGCTGTGGCAGAGCATCCAGACTTCTCTCAAGAAGAGTTAGACAGTATATAGAGTATACAAGATAGGTACCAAAATACAGTAGCACAAGCAAACACTGACCAGGGCTTTGGTATCAAGTATATCATTATTTAAAGACACATTTAGAAACACTCTACCACTATTATTATAAGCAAGAGTAGAAAACCAATGCGCCCAAGATCACACAGTTTAAAAGGCTTGAAAAGTCTTGCAGAGAGTTTAAAAAGGAATCAGTTCAGCTCAGAAAAGTTCAGTTAGCCAGCCTAGGGCCAACCCAAGTGGTAAGTTGAGGATTTACGAGACACCCCACATAGACCGTTGCGAGGGAGGCCAGGCGGACACAGTACCTTGAAAGTGGAGAGAAACCTCCAGCGGGGCAGTTGTTCCTGGCAGTGGGTGCAAGTCGCGGCGTCATCCAGAGGAAGAGAAGATCTCGACGTGGAGGAAAGCTGAAGGTCGTTGCACTGCCAGGGAAGAAACCAGCCGTGGAGTTCTCCGGTTAAAAGGTATTACCCTTTTCTTCGCGGTAGTGGTAAAACGTGGTATTCCGGTTGCCGGGGTGCTTGGCACAGGCAAGGCGGCCACGAGATGATCCGGGCAGGCGAAAAGGCGGGCAAACTGGTTATCCGCACCAGTCAAAGGAAGAAGACTCTTCGGGATGAAGATCTCCTCTGTCGTTGGAAGAAGTGGTGAGTCGGTTCAGCAGGGCTCCACCAATGGTGTCGTAGTTGCAGGTCGGCTCAGCTTCTCCCTCTTTGGATTATTTGGTCCTGTGCGACGTCTGAACTCCCAGTCCCCAAAGCCCTGCTTTTATGCAGAAAACCCCCATTCATCAGTCCTAGCTGTCACTCAAACATGCTAAGTGGTGAGCCGGGTGCTCACCACTTGGCCAATCACACAAGAGTGCGACTTGAGTTGCCGAGGCAACTCAGTCCAGGGTGCCTAAACCCCCCTCCCTCACATCCTGTATACCCAGACAGAGTGGCACCACTTTTGGAGGTTTCTGTGTAGAAGCCCGCCAAAAGGTGGAACAAAGGGCTCGACTTGGGTTGGAGTTACAGAGGCGAACACAAACGTCATTTTAAAACCGAGTCCTGGCGAAAAGACCCAACCGGGGAATAAATATTAAATAAATAACCCAGCGGTATCTTTAACATTGCACCAAAAAGTGATGCGTTTAAAATGAATGGGAAAATCCCATAGTAAATATTCTTAAGGAATATTTTGCGTGGAAACCACTGCCACCAGCCAGAAACTCGACGAGGGGGAACTGCACAGTGCCCCCTAGAAAAACAGACCCAGGGGCAATCTAATTACCCCTACCAGTACTTCCACAATATGATGGTTTGTACTGGTCCTGTTCCCAATTTAAGACTAGTAAAGTTAATGGTGACTTTACATGCCCTGGGAGACAGTAGTCAGTCCCAGGGTATGGAGTCTATGTTTGGGGGTCACTATGACACCCCTGTGAAACAGCACTGAGGGTGCTGTGTAACACACTTACCAAAAACCACATGAAACCCTATGGAGTAAAAGACCCCATAGCCCATAAAACACATTACAAAGTCAAAGGATATCTCAAATCATGTCTAAGAGTGGGAGAAAAAGAGTCTCACTCTTAGCAGGAGAAAAAAATAAACCCCAAAAATCCAGCAAAGCTGCTGGGGGACTCGCTAGGTTTGGGAAATTAGCCTTAACAGAGAATTCTCCCTAACAAGGAAGACCAGAGAGGGTGAGACAGAGTGTAGAAAGATGAAAGTGCAGCAAGTTAATCAGGGGCCAGTACATGAAGGGATTTGAAAACTAGACAAGGAAAATGAAATTTGATTTGTGAGTGAAAGGGTAACCAACCAACGAGGCAAGTGAAGAGGAAATAGAATCTCGATGAGAGAAGAAAAAGTAGAAGAATAGAAGAATTGTAGATTGATCTTCGAGGGGCAAGACAAGAGCTCGGAAGACCAAACAGAGTGGTGGAACAATAGAAAAGTAGAGAAAACATTAGTGAGGAAATAAGAGGTTTAGAAGCTTGAAAAGTGAGGAAAGGACGAAAGGTACGAATATTATAAAGATGGAAATGACAGGAAAGAGAAGTGAGAGAAATGTGGTGGGCAAGGGAAAGATTTAAATCAAAATAGAGGCCAAGGTTACGAGCAGTAGAAGAAATATGGAGATTAGAGGGAGGAAAGGATATGAATGGGGGTGGAGGATGAGGAGGAAGAATATAAGTGAATAGGTCCTCTGTCTTCCCTGCGTTAAGGGTGAGAGAGTGAGATGCCATCCAAGATTTGATAGCAGAGAGACAAGCTGTGAGGGTGTGGTGTATTTCAGAAGTGAAGGAAGAAAAGATTGTGTATCATCAGTGTAGAAGTGATGAGAGAGACCAAAAGAGCAGATAATGGCAGCGAGTTCTGAGGTATACAATGAGGAAAGGAAGGGACATAAAACTGACCCTTGGGGTACTCCGTGACCAAGGGGGACAGACGTAGAGGTCTTACCTGCCCAAGAAACAGAAAAAGTTCTATTAGACAGATAGGAGGAGAATCGGGAAAGAACAAACCCTTAAGACGAAATGAAGAAAGGGATTGCAGAAGCAAAGAATGATTCACAGTCTCAAAAGCAGCAGATCAGTCAAGAAGAATAAGAAAAGAGGAGTGTTTGGAGTAACGAGCTGAGAGAAGAGAGTTTAGCAAATACATCAAATCAGTCTCAGTAGAATGATGGGGACTGAAACCAGGCTGAAAACAAGGAAGAAGAGAAAGATCAGTGACAAAGGATGAAATCGGAGAATACACAAGACGCTCTAGGAGTTTAGAGAGATGGGGTAGAAGAGCAATAGGATGTAAATTAGTAACAATGAGAGGATTAGCTGTGGGTTTTTTTCAAGTTAGGAATAATAGTTGCGTGTTTAAAGGACATAGGACAAACAAACGTACAAAGACAAGTGTTAAAGAAAGATACAAAATAAGGTATAAGACGATAGTAAACCTTAGGAATAAGAGCAGAGGGAATTGGATCTGTGGCAGTGGGATGAGCTTTGGCCACCAAGAGTTTTAAATCCATATTGGAGACCGGGGCAAAGCTAGAAATGAAAACCGAAGGGATAGGGGAGAAGGAGGTAAATTGGTTAGGGGAAGAGAGGCTTCAATGTCTTGATGCAGAGAGAGAACGTTTGAATCAAATAAGTGAGCGAAATCAGAAGCAGACAGAGTAGAATTAAGAGAATGATCAGGATAGGGAGGGGAGAGCAACCATGTAAGAGTTTGGAAAAGACGCCTAGGGTGGGTAGATTGGGTGTGAAGAAGTGTGCACAGTTATGCAAAGGCTTCCCTCTGCCGAGCTGAAGCCTGTCTTTCTTTCCGTGGGGGATTTCTTTCCCTACGTTTTGTTTTAGGTGTCTTTTTAACTGTAGAAGACTTTCGAAACTGCAAGGATTTTACATAGACCTCTTCATGACCACTTCAACCTCTCTTTACACAATTCTACAATGCGCAATCTTCCTCATCTTGCCAACACCAATGCCTCTTGGTACTTGTAGTTTGTTATTCTCTTCACTTTGCCCTGTTGGCCTCTTTAAAAATTCATATCCCCTTTCCTGCAGCACCAATGCCTCTTGGTACTTGTAGTTTATTATTCTCTTTACGTTACCCTCTTCTTTCAAAATTTATATGCAACACCAATACTTCGTGGTATTTCTTTCTCTTAGCTTTGCCCTCTTGGCTTCTTGGTATTTCTGTCTCTTTGATTTGCCCTCTTCACCTCTTTTACAGTTCATATACTTTGCCCTCTTGGCTTATTCAGAGTTCACATACCTTGCTTTTTACTTATTCACCCTTCTTTTGGGATCACAGTTACGTTCTTACCTTTGAGCCCTGTTGTAATATTCACCTCTTTGCTTTGCCCTCTTCACCTTTTTCAAAGTTCATATGCTTTGCCCTCTTGGCTTATTCAGAGTTCACATACCTTGCTTTTTACTTATTCACCCTTCTTTCGGAATCACAGTTACTTTCTTGTCTTTGATCCCTGTTGTAATATTCACTTTATCACACAGTTCCACTTCATCTCAGAACATTTCAGAGACTTTTGAATGTGTGTTATCAACTTGCAGGATCACTCTTACTTTGTATCCTTTTCTTTTACAATTCAGCAGTTGTCCTTTACATTACACGTTTTACGGGCACACGCATAGCTTTCAACTTTTGGGTTAAAGTTAATTTTGTTTCTCCAGCATTGGATCTTTCATGGATTCACATGCTTAGAATATTCCCCGTCGTCAGACTGGGACCCCTCGGTACACATATATAGCCTTTTCCAATAGGAAAACTTCCAACACTTTTGTGTCCTATCTACGTCCTTTTAGGACCCGCCTACGCATGCTCCGTAGGCCGTCCCCGTATAAGAGGCCCGCCCCCGCGGTTCCCCTTCAGATTTCAACCGTCTCCAAAGTAGTGGGATCTCCTCGTGATGTCCTACTGTTTTGTACTAGGTTGCGTCATTGGATTTCGAGTAATAATGTCCTCTGTGCCAGGTAAAGCGCTGTTCCGTCCATGCGCGACATGCGGCTTAAAAAAGGTTTACGAGGGGGACGGACATATGGACTGCATATATTGCCTCCACCCTCACCATTCGGCGGATACCTGCGACATATGCAAGGGGTTTTCTCAAAAAACCCTCAAAGACCGGAACCGACTCCTGGTGGCATGGCTGAATGATGGAGCGGGGGCATACCCCCCCTCGGAGGTGGGCTCCACACAGTCGGCGAAAACATCATGCCGCGCGGCCTCGTCGGAACCACCGCCGAAGAAATCTAGACCGTCGGAAAAAGAGTCGTCTGGAAGTCACTCCACTAGAGACTCCTCGGCAAAGAAATCATCGTCATCAAAAAAGCATGGGAAGGAAAGGAAACCCTCCTCTGGCGATCATCACAGATCGACCACGAGTCGAGAGTCCAGTAAAAGCGGGCACAGTGTGGAGAAGGCGGGACTGCCGAAACCACCTGCGAAGTCTTCGTCGTCGACGGCGGTCCAGTCATCGGCCGCCTCCCTGCCACTGGCACAGGGGGCATCCGCCGTCCCGTCGACAATGGCGTCGACGAGGGCCTCGTCGACGGGGTTCCTACAGGAGGCCTGGAGGCCTGAAGTCTTTGACCCGACCCCCCCCGGAGCCTTTGCTTCAAGAACAAGCTATTTTGCTGTCCTCGGAGGACGAGAGAGTTGCCGGCCCAGCAGACCTAGGGCTACGAGCGGCTGACAAGTCGTCGACGAGGGCATCCGTTACACCGGTATCTGCCCCTCTCCTCAATCGGTTCTGTTTTTGGATATTCTGTCCACGCTTCAGTCCTTGTTGCAGTCGTTGGACCAGCGACTACCCCAGGCAAGCCTACCCCAGGCAAGCCTGCCACAGTCACTCGTCGACGAGCCGGGCCCGTCCCGTCAACCGACGCACCCACGCACGCCAACCTCAACACTGGCACAGGAGGAAGGTGAGCTACCAGATTCGTAGCCTGACAGGAGAGCCATGTCGGAGATCTCATTATCCCCCTCCAGGGATCCTACCTGGGAGTCAGAGGCGGAGTTGGAAAACCCCAGAAGCCCAGCTCACCCGTCCCCTCCGGACGACATTGCGTCATTCCATTCTATGATGGAGAAGGCATGCAAAGAATTTAGTCTGTCCCAAGAAGAACAGAAAAAGGATTGTTTTTTGTTCGATCACATGGGCAAGAGAAGGAGGTTGGTGTTCTCGATACCAATACTAGACCATGTATGGAAAGAGGGGTTGCAGACAATGACACCCATTCTCAGAAGCAGCAGTGAAAGGACGCCTAGAAAAGAAGTTTAAGGCTCCAGAGTCGACCCCCAAGTATTTATCCTCCCAACCAACACCGGACTCGGTGGTGTCGGCGGCAGCAGCGAGGAAGGCAAAGGCACAGCACAAGTGCACGACGACTCCTGAGAACGAGGCGAGACGCCAAGATGCCTTTGGCAAGAAAGTGCTCTCCGTGGGAGTGACCACAGTAAAGGCCGCAAACTCTCTAGCAATTGTGGCCAGATACGATAGGGAGATGTGGCACAGACTAGCTCCGCTGCTTGACCATCTTCCAGAAGAACAGAGAAAGGCGGCGATGTTACTGGTCCGAGAGGGTGAGGAAGCCTCAAATCACGCAATAAACATCGTGGTGGATCTCGCTGAGTCAGGCTTCAAGCAAGTCAACAATGGGGTGGTATTGCGTCAACAGTCATGGCTTAAGTGCACCTACTTCAGGCCAGAAGTGCAATACAAGGTCTTAGATATGCCCTTTGAGGGAGACCTTCTTTTCGGTGAAAAGGTGGACGAGGCCCTAAAAGGGATGAAAGAAGATTCGGACACGGCACGTTCATCCTTTGCCAGATCGGCTTATCCCTCCCAGGGATACCGACGTGCCTCACAATCGGCTAACCGTCGACGAAACTTCCAGTCTTCCAGAAAACGACCATCATACCCGTCGTCGTCGAGAGACAAGCAGAATAAAGATCAGCAGTGACATACCACACACCGTTCTGGGGGGAAGAGTTTCAGCATATGTCGACGAATGGGAAAGGATAATGACGGACCAATGGGTGCTAGACACCATAAGAAACGGACACTCTCTGCAATTCAAACACAACCCTCCGCAAATTCCACCTGCGCTCACCGCTCAGCCCCATATGAAGGTACTGCAACAAGAGGTTACACTCATGTTAGTGAAGGGCGTGATAGAATTAGTTCCAACATCACAGGGAGGTCAAGGAGTCTACTCAAGATACTTCGTTGTAAAAAAGCCGAACGGCAAATGGCGTCCCATTCTAGACTTACGCGATCTCAACAAGTCCTTAAAGAGCCTGAAATTCAAGATGCTCACTCTGCAGGAGGTGATCCGCGCAGTTCAAAAGGGAGATTTCCGGGCGTCCCTGGATTTACAGGACGCGTATTTCCATATTCCAATGTGTCGGAAACACAGGAAATTCTTACGCTTTGTAATAGGGCGAACTCACTACCAATTCACGGTTCTTCCTTTCGGGCTCAAGACCTCCCCCAGAACGTTCACAAAATGCCTGGCTCCAGTGGCTGCCTGGCTAAGGAAGCAAAGCCACCACGTATACCCATACCTCGACGACTGGCTGGTAAGGGGATCCTCCCCAGCGTCGACCAACACAAGTCTGCAAGCCACCATGCAGCTTCTACAACGGCTAGGATTCGCCATAAACTTCGAGAAATCCTCTCTGTGGCCATCGAGAATGCTGGTATTCTTGGGGGCACAGTTCGAGACTCAGCTAGGGCTGGTGAAACCTTCCCTCGACAGGACCTCAAGATTTATTCAACAAGCGGCCCGACTACGGCGAAACACCAGGATCTCAGTGAGAAAGTATGTTTCGGTCCTAGGGGCCATGGCATCCTGCATCCATATGGTGAGAAACTGTCGACTATTCATCAGGCCAGTCCAAGAATTCCTCGCGGACCGATGGACACAGGCTCAGGGATCGTGGTCGGACAGGATAACCGTCGACGACGACAAGCTACGTCGGACCCTTCAGTGGTGGCAGAGTTCCCACAATCTGAACAGCGGTGTGCCCCTACAGGAGCCGGAGTTTCAGAGCACCATAGTTACGGATGCGTCCCTAACCGGATGGGGAGCACACATGGGTGCTCTCCAAACGCAAGGTCGCTGGTCTCCAACGGAGTCACTCCTACACATAAACGTACTGGAACTCAGAGCGGTACGATGGGCTTTAAAGGCGTTCCTACCACACATCAAGAGTTTGCGAGTGCGAATACCGACCGACAATACAACAGCCATGTTTTATCTGAGGAAACAAGGAGGGACACGATCAAGGACTCTTTCCATAGAAGCCCAGAAAACATGGCATTGGCCAGCGAAGCACGGAATTTCCCTCGTGGCTCATCACCTTCCAGGAGTGAGGAACGGCCAAGCCGACTCCCTCAGCAGAAGCATGGCCCAGATACACGAGTGGGAAGTGGACACGGGTCACTTGAGGAAAGTGTTCGAGAAATGGGGTCAACCCCCTCTGGATGCTTTCGCGACCAAAGACAACAAGAAATGCAAGCAATTTGCAAGCAGATGGCCCCAAGAGGGGTCGGTGGGGGAGGCGTTCTCCTTCCCATGGACGGACATGTTCCTCTATGCTTTCCCCCCGTTTCCCCTCATACGGAAAACAATACAGTGGATACGCAGATACAATTGCCGGGTGATTCTAGTGACACCATACTGGCCGAGGCAACCGTGGTTCTCAGACCTCCTCCATCTGTCGCTGGAACATCCCATAGCGTTTCCGAAAGTCCAGTAGCTTCTATCCCGGGACAGAGGCACGGTGTGCCATCACGACCCGGACAGTCTCAACCTTACGTCCTGGCTCCTGACTTCTCGGAGTTCGGCGCCTTAGACATTTCAGAGGATTGCCAAAAAATTCTACAGGCGGCTAGAGCCCCTTCTACAAACAAATCCTACTCCTATAAGTGGCGGAGGTTCTGTGAATGGTGTAAGGGGCAACAGGGCCTACAACCGTTGTCGGTGACGCCGGAACAAGTTCTACCTTACCTGCTCCTCTTAGCGGAGAGGGGATTATCCTTCACATCGATCAAGGTGCACCTGGCGGCCATCTCGAGGTTCACAAGGAAAAGGCCGTTGTCTCCTCTATTTAGCGACAGACTTGTAAAACACTTTATGAGGGGTTTATTTCGAGCTTTTCCCCCGGAAAAACGTTTCCCCCCGACTTGGAGTCTCAACACAGTGTTGGCAGGCTTAATGAAACCGCCTTTTGAGCCTATGGCCACGTCCGACATAAAATTCATTTCGTGGAAGTTGGCATTCTTGATTGCTATCTCATCGGCTAGAAGAATCTCGGAACTGCAAGCGCTGGTCGTAGACCCGCCATACCTAAGATTCTTTAAGGACAAAGTAGTCCTGGCAACTAATCCTATGTTCGTCCCAAAAGTTCCGACAGTGTATCACAAACACTCGTCCATTGTTCTCCCTACTTTCTTCGCCACACCATCATCGGCAGCAGAAAAAGCTCTTCATACCCTGGACGTTAAGAGGGCTCTGAAATTTTACCTACATCGTACACAGGAATTCAGGTCTACTAGACAACTGTTCGTCGCGTATGGTCCGTCGACGAGAGGAAAAGCAATCTCTAAACAAGGATTGGCTCGATGGGTCTCATCGACGATTGCGTTTTGTCACTCTAAGGCCGGAAGGCCACTGCAAGTACATCCTAGAGCCCATTCTACAAGATCGATGTCCTCCTCAACAGCTTTGTGGGCAGGAATTCCGTTGACGGACATATGCCAAGCTGCGGCATGGTCAGTGCCCCACACGTTTACCCGCCACTACTGCCTTGCTAGGCAGCATGCGGACGAGGTGCAGATGGGAAGAGCTGTCCTGCGCCATCTGTTTCAGTAAGGTAAGCTCCACGCTGTGGAGAATCTGTTGTCTACCTTTTTAATGACAGTTCATTTTATGTGGGTAAGTTTATATGAGGTAACTTATTCCTACTGTACATATGCATTGTGTAGTATGTTGAGGGTATATTACATTACATTCTCACCACCGTCTCAAGTGTTACTGCTATACAATCTATTCTAAGCATGTGAATCCATGAAAGATCCAATGCTGGAGAAGGGAATAGTTTCTTACCCGTAACTCCATTTCTCCAGCATTGGTATCTTTCATGGATTCACATGAGCCCGCCAACCTCCCCGGAATGTAATGTATTTAATGGATAAAATTAACCCTTCCTACTTTGGAGGGGCCGAAATCTGAAGGGGAACCGCGGGGGCGGGCCTCTTATACGGGGACGGCCTACGGAGCATGCGTAGGCGGGTCCTAAAAGGACGTAGATAGGACACAAAAGTGTTGGAAGTTTTCCTATTGGAAAAGGCTATAAATGTGTACCGAGGGGTCCCAGTCTGACGACGGGGAATATTCTAAGCATGTGAATCCATGAAAGATACCAATGCTGGAGAAATGGAGTTACAGGTAAGAAACTATTCCCTTTTCACACAAATCAGACTTTTATTGCCTTTGATAGCTCACTGGTCATGTTAATTGGTCTCCTTTCATCAACTCCTTTCATGCCGCAGTCAAGGCTGTTACCAATGCCTCCTCTGCTCCTCCCCAACTCTGCCGTTCACCAGGGAGGATTGCAGGCCATTTCCAAGTACCTTGAAGGTTTCACTGTTCCGCTCCCTCGGTTTCAGTCTTGGAACGCTTACAACTTCCCGAAAGTGTGGAATTCTCGCCTGGCTCTCGCTTGTTCTCCGCAACTGCTGATCAGCCCCTTGGCTTTCCAACTTCCATAGCCTGGTTCTTATCAGTACTGAAAGAGCTGTTCCTTCTCGTACCCAGTCTCGCTCCGAGTGTGCCTGTGCGCACCACCTTTTATCCTGACAGGTAGTGTTAACAAGTGGCAGGTGTGTGTAGTTACCATTACGTGCCTGACTCTGCCTGGCCTCATTACAGGGACAAGAGCCATTGCGAGTCAGTAAGGTAATCTTGCCTCATTCCTCATCTTACTCGGCTCAGTAGTGTTGTCAATGTAAAATTGGGAGAAATTATGGGAGTTGTAGTTTCCCATAAAATAAGCAGGCATAGGGGTTAGATGTGTCTTGGAAAAAAGGGATACCATGTCTCACCATCGGGTGCTTCTGCCTCACTCCCTGAGGTCCCCCATCCCAGGTGATCCTCCCTCGCTTGTCCACCCCCAGGGTCGTATCCAAAAGCGATGGCCTTTCTTTGGCTACCTGACTATGGGATCAGGATCTCCGGTGACTAGGTTGTGAAACCTCCTCTGGTTTTTTACAGGGGTCACAGATCCCCTAAAGAACAGCAACTCCCAGAGAGAGTTAAAGGATTTTTATCCTTCTATTTGTAGCAAAGTGCTCTAAGGACCTTTCCCCGCTGTTTAACCTAGTGATTGGCTTTCCCATCCTAGCCCAGGTATCCCTAAAAACCACTCTAGTTCTAGAGAGTGTTAACTTCCTACTATTTAAATGCTATCTGCCCTATCGTGATGACCTAAAGGTAAATGCCTTCTCTGTCTAGACTCCCTCATGGAACCATCTAGGGATTCCTATTCAATGATTTCTGTGATGACTCCTATGGAGTCATCATTGATTCTAAGTCTTTGATCTCCTTCCATGTGGTCAGGGGACGGCAGGTGCTACCTGATCCTGGGGTTGGTAATGAGTGAGGATCACATCGTAGGAGACTGCTGTCGGGGGAAGGTGGTGAATCCATCGTATGAGATGAACAAGTTACTTACCCCTGGTAACATTCTTTTGACTGGATGTTCCTTCCACGTATTCCTCATCTTTTGATAAACATACTTCCAGCTTCATCTGCTTTGGCAAAAATAATTATCGACAGAGGGCACTGTGCATCCTAAAACCATCGATGTTCTTCAAAGGCCTCCGTCCGACTGTCATCTCCAGTATATGTAGCACGTGCAGCGCCCGTTGGCTTCAGTTCTTTTTTCCATTTTTAGAGGAATTACTAGTAACCTCCTTAGACCTTAGAGGATTCTCACAGAGCGTAGAGTGTAAAACACGTACATTCTGCAGTGGGGTAGGTTGCGAGGGGCGATGACGAATACGTGGGAGGAACATCCAATTGAAAGAACGTTACCAGGGGTAAGTAACTTGTTTTTCAAATGGATTGTGTCCTCCCACGTATTACTCATCTTTTGATAGCCTCCCAAAGCAGTAACAGTCTTGGAGGTGGGAAAAGAATTTCAATGTGTCCTTATTTATTTTATTTATATGCTTGTAGAGCGCCGGAAGCCTGCAGGCATCAGGGTGCGTCAACATGAAACATACAACAAAAACAGATGTTGGCAGCAGTCGTTTAAGGAATTTTACAAGTTTCAGAGTAGACTCATTTAAACAGATGAGTTTTAAGGTGATTCCTGAAAGTCAGGTAATGGTTTTCAAGGCGAAGAGGATGGGGTCGCTTATTCAGTGTTGTGCTGCCTGCACTGGAAAAGCTCGGTCCAAGCCTGTTACTCTACTGAACAGGGGCACTTTTAACCTCCCTTGTGTTTCAGATCTCAGTGACCGAATCGGAGTATATCTTGCAACTGTTTCTTGAGATACATTGGTGCGACGCCATACAGGCACCTGTGCACTATGGTCAGGGATTTGAATAATATCCTGTCTTCTATCCTTAGCCAATGCAGAGCTTTCCTCCCATTAGATACAGGCTCTCTTTTCTTAATCCCTTTGATGGTACATACAGCATTGTTCCCCATGACCTGGAATCTCTCTATCCCCTTCTTTGTAGCCCCAAGCAACAACACGTTGCCATAATCCAGGCGCGACAGGATGATGGCGCTGGCAATGGTAGCCGTATTCCCCTCATTTAGAAACGGTCTAATGGCTCTCAGTAAGCGTAGCTAATGGGCATTATTTTTATTTAGGAAGTTGACCTGTGCCTCAGACCCCACGGACGCCTTCACCATCATCCCGAGGGTTTTGACCTGGGCCATTACTAGGATCTGTGTGTCTTTAATGTCAAAGGCTTCATATTCTGAACCAATTTAGCTCGAGCTTGTCGTGTGCCAAATATCAGCAACTCTGTTTTTTTCTATTCAGACACATCTAATTGTCCTCCATCCATTTGTCTATAATGCTGTAAACTGCTGCAATTTTAGTATTTTCTGTATGATAGTCTCCATCCACCTCAAGCACCAACTGGGTGTTGTCGGTGTAATTGGTAAAAAATACGCCAACGCTTTCCAGAAGATCACACAGGCTTCTCATGTTTAGGTTAAACAATAGGGGAGACAAACTCACTCCCTGTGGAACCCCAACATTTATGTGAGAGGCCTTGGAAAATGTTTGCCCCCAATGTACTTTAGCTTTACGGTCGGCCATGAAAGATGTCAGCCATGCCAAGGCGCTCGCAGAGCATCCTGCCATTTTATCCAAGGCCTGCTGCAACAGTTGGTGGTCAACCAAATCAAAAGCAGCACTTAAATCAAAGAGCATTGAAAGTCCCGCTTTGCCGTTATCGAGAATACTGAGCATGCATGTCTGCAAGTCTATCATGGCAGTGTCCGTGCTATGGGCAGCACGGAAGCCTGATTGCTGCTGGTGTAAAATGTCATGGGCTTCGACGTGTTTTTGAAGTTGGGTTGTGGCTATTTTATCCAGAATTTTCAAGATGAAATTGGAATTGATGATCGGGCGCAGGTTGACTGGGTCCTTAGGATCCAGACCAGGCTTTTTAACCAGAGGCGTAATGGTAACCTTCTTAATACTCTTGGGTACCATGCCCTCTTGGAAAGACGCATTTACAATTCTAGTCAGTACTGGGTAAAACAATTCCTTGTTTTCCAGTATAACCTTAGGTGGTATTATATTTTCGGAACATGTGGTGGGTTTCATGTTTGCCAGCACTTTGACCATCTCATCTTCTGAGACAGAGTGAAAATTAAAACTTGCCAGTTCTCTGTCTGGGTTCGACAGCAGGTGAGGATGTATCCGAGTTTGAAGATTCTCTGATCGAGATAATGATATCTCCAGCTTTCTGTATTTTGGCGGCGAAGGCCCTTTGCACTACTTCGCAATCCTCCTCCGTAGGAACGCGGGGGGGCTCTCAGTGCCTTAGCAGTTATCATGGACAATGTGCTAGACAGCTTTCCCAAAAGCTCCATCTTGAGTAGAAGTGTCCAGGGAGTAATGTTTTACAAAGATGTGTATTATAGCCCAATTGGCTACCGCACAAATGTCTTTAATTGGTACTCCTCTCTGAAGTGGAAGAAGTAGCCATGCCCCTGGTCGAGTGAGCACTTAGACCCTGTGGGGGAACATTACCAGCCAATCTATAGCATTCTTGGATAGCCAGAATAATCAATCTGGATAGAGTCTTCTTTATTGCTAAACCCAATTTCTGATGCTTGTTAATCTGCTTAGAATCACATGCTGTGCATATGGTCCGACATCCAGTGGTAACCGCAGAGTATTGCATCTTGTCTTTTGGGGACCGAAAGGGGACGTCGGCATAGGCGTGTCTGTAACACTATCCCTATCGTGACGTGTAGTGTACCCAAAGTCCCTCACGTGCCGAGGTCCCTCAGATGGATCGTTTTTTTCTACCCAGATAACTGGTCTCCCTGTAGCGAAGCTCTTACATAAGAGACATTGGGCCTCATTACGAGTCCGGCGGTAACCGAGGCGGTAAAACCGCCTGGTTACCGCCGGGCTCGTATTACCATTCCACCTCTGTGTTTCCCGGAATTACTGGGGCATTACAACCCCGGTTTCCCGGGAATCACAGAGGCGGAATTGTGTTAATCCCCATTCCCATTGATTCCTGTGGGACTCGATGGGAATGGGGATCAAGGAAACACTGGCAGCATCTCGTAATGCTGCCGGTGTTTCCTCGTCCGCCTGCAGGCGGGCGGTGTTAAACCCGCCAGGTCAGACCTGGCGGCAACATCACCTCCCGCCTGCAGGAGCTGTGATCGCCTGGCATGGAAACAACGGTGGCGGCGGGTTTACCGCCACCTTTGTTTCCATACCGAGCGATTTGTAATGAGGCCCATTGTTTATATTATACCGACTTGTCGGTAATTACCTGTTAAGTCCCTTCGGTCAAAAGAACATCTTCGACGAAGACTGCAGGGAATCCGTCTACGGCGGTGGATTTCGGTGCCGAAGATCCAGCGGCCAGACTTTGCATGTTGTCGGGCCCTTTGGCCGACCTTTACAGTAGGGAGAGTGGGGTCGGGGTGGCCATATTTTCGGTATGTCTTTCCTCTTTCCTCTACTTTACCCTTTCGGTTTGGTCATCTTCACCTTTTGCTGTGGAAAGGACTCCCTTTAGGTTCTGCCCTAGGTGTAGGGTCAGATATCCTTGGAAGGACGAACACAGGACGGGCAACACCTGCCTCCCCTTAGATCACAACGAGAAGTGGTGTACGGCCTGCAAACTCCTTCGCCGTGTAAAGCGGTGGGCCGCGTACTGTATGTCACGGGTGGAACCCCCTTCCCCTACCGCCACACCCGCTGAGAGTGACGGGGCACTTCAGATGACCAAACCTCCCTTGCGGATGTTATAGATCTTGAGGCGGACACTTCTTGGTCTGCCACACCCGTCCCTGACCCTTTAAGGCCTGACTCTGGTCTCGCTTCAGGGACAACACCCAGCGACAGGGGCATACAAGCACATCTCACTAAGCACACAACCCCTACGCCTATTTTGACGTCCATGTCGAAAAAGGTGAAAGCGCCAACAGGGCCGTCGAAAATTTCAGCGGTTTCCTTGGATCGTGCAGATCCAAAGCCTTCCCTGCATCCGCAGCAGCGTCTTGCGACTGGGCAATCAAAAACAAGTAAGGGTGCTACTCCAAAAACTTCACTCGTCGAAGCACGGAAATCCAACGCTACGACAGCCCCCGAAGGCCGCCGTAGGCCCAAAAATCACGACTAGGCCTACGAAAAACTGACTGCTAGGCCCCCTAACGCCGCAGAAGGCAATACATTTACCGATAAACCATCAGAACCATTATCTCATGCTGATTTGGTGGTTATCAAGGATAGCATCGAGAGAATTACTGCGGCGGTGGGATTTATCACGGTTCTGCAGAACATCATGGGGCAAACCGCAGACAAATCTTTTGATACGGCATGGGGCCCCGATTCTCACAATACTTATGAGGATAGTCTAGAGCCTCTTTCCAATACCCTAAGAGCACTTTTCAGCGCTATAGGGCAGAAGACGACGTTTTTCCACCCGTAGGCCCTCATGGATCCTCCAAATGGACAAGGGAGAAATGTGAAGGGTGTATGGACCGTCTGGAGAGAATTATCAGTTTTCCTGATCATCCTTCCCCGAAAAGGTCTTGTGGAGAGCCTAACCTTCAATCTACTTCTCATTATCAGGAAGATCAGCCTTCTGTCCTCGTCCAGCAGGAAGACATGTCCACATGGACACCTATAGGAACATTTACGATGAAGAGGAAGAAACTTCCTTTCTACAGAATTATGAGGAGGTTCAGGCGGGTGCCACAGACCATTGATAAGAAGGGAACGGACCCATGGACACTTCCCCATCAAGATCAGGACACTGATGTATTGTGTCTGGATTCTCCTCCGTCCACTCCGGTTCGTCAGGCCTCGTCTCTAGGTGACCAGATGGCCTTCAACTCTGTTAAAGAAGGTAGCTGAACATTTTCAGATCTCTACTCAAGAGGCTGTGCCTGAGCAGGACTTTGTAGAGGACATTCTTAAGGAGAAGCCTCCATCTAACCAAGCCATTTCCCTCCTTAATTCCATCAAGAGAAGCTTGGCTCCCTCCTTGGTATCACCAGCTCAAACCCGGGCAGTGAACCCAAGGGTGGAAAAATTGTTTTGGCCGTCTCCTTCCGACCCACAATACATTAAAGGGCACGCCATCCCGATTCTCTGGTAGTGACTACCACCCGAAAAAGAGCAGGGGTACCCCTTGCCACTGTCAGGGAATCCAAGAGGCTGTATGCCTTAGGCAAACGAGACACCTCGGCTGCCACATACACTACTCGTATAGCAAATAATACCACGCTGTTGGCAAGTTATGCTGACGCTCAGTGGAACCTACTCCAGGAAGGCCTCCAGGAGGTTCCGGAACCCGCCAAGTCCAAACATCTTTGTCTTGTAGCCGAGTTAAGGTAGGTGAACCAGAATGTCATAAAGAATACTCTGACATGGCTGAAACAGCAGGCAGGTCTCTGGCCTATAGGACCCTACTCAAAAGACACGCATGGCTGCATACCTCAGGATTTAAACCCAAAACACAGGCTTCACTCATCAATAAGCCTATTGAAGAAACTAACCTCTTCGTGAAAGCGGTTAATGAGGCCTTAGAAACAGCCAAGAAAGAGCATTAGACTCTTAAGTCTCTGCAACAGAGCACACAAAAATGTTCCCCCCAGAGAGTTAATAACTCCCGGCGGTCCGTTCGAGGGCAGTCCCGTGCAAATCAAAGTAACTATGGCACGGGGGGTTCAATACACAAACTTCAGGAAGCCCCGCATACTACCCTTCAAGAGGGCAGCGATGCGGCAAAGGCAGAGGTAGAGGACCCAATTCTAGAGGAGCTGCAGCCTCCGGTCAGAAATGACCATCAGATCCAGGTCCCCTCCCATGTTTCCCTGGTCGGGGCCGATTAACATCTTTCCTCACGGCATGGGAGGGGATAACATCAGACCAGCGGGTCATAAAGACAGTCGCCCACGGGTACTGCGTGGAATTCGCCCGACCTCCACAATTCAGACCACCACGCTCACAGCACCTTTCACCGGACCATCTGGAAATCCTGAATCAAGAAGTTGAAGCGCTGCTGGGAAAGGACGCCATAGAAGCCGTCCCTATTCTTCAGGTAAACAAGGGTATTTATTCAGTGTACTTCCTTGTACCCAAAAAGGACCTCACCAGGCGCCCTGTTCTAGACCTGCGCCCATCGAACAAGTTCATAAAACCTCAGAAATTTTGCATGGTAACACTACCAGAGGTGATCCCACTATTGAAACAGGGGGAGTACTTGGCAACATTTGACATGAAAGATGCATACTTTCATATTTCGATGTTGCCAGCGCACAGAAAATATCTAAGGTTCATGATATAGGACAGGCATTACCAATTCAAGGTACTCCCTTTCGGCATCGCCTCAGCGCCAAGGGTGTTTACGAAGGTCCTGGCAGTGGTGGCAGCACACCTGCGCAGACTATCTGTCCCACTTTACCCTTATCTCGAGGACTGGCTCATAACAGGGGACTCGTACAACGCATGTTTTTCGAACACCCAAAAAACAGTAGATCTTCTCTTCAGTCTGGGTTTCTCTATCAACAAGAAGAAATCCAGCCTAGTCCCCAGTCAAACAAAACAATTTCTGGGAGCTCTAATTCGGACGGAGGATGGCCTCGTCTTCCCCTCCAACGAGAGTGTTCAGAACATGCTTTTTCAGATCCCTCAATATGTAGCCAGTCAGGAGGTGACGGTGCGCAAAGCCATGCGTTTGCTAGGAATGTTGGTGTCGTGCATATACTTGGTTCCCCATGCGGGCCTGCGCATGCGTCCCATGCAAGAGTGGCGCAACAGCCAGTGATGTCTGGCCAGCGGACAATGGGAAGATCTGGTAGTTGTCTCGTCAGCCCTTGTTCTCTCTCTGCAGTGGTGGTCAAGAGAAAACCTCTTGAAGGGGAAGACCTTCACCACCCCTGCAGTGGAAACCACTCACACGACAGACGCATCTCTCATGGGGTGGGGGAGCTCACCTGCTTCAACAGAAAGCGCATGGAGTATGGTCCCCTCAAGTAGCATCCAACCATATAAATTTACTGAAGCTATTAGCGGTGTTCAAGGCATTAAAGGCCTTTCAGATGCAACTACAAGGGAAGACAGTGCTGATTCTAACAGACAGCACTACAGCCATGTATTACCTGAACAAACAGGGGGGCACTCACTCTCCAGGGCTATCCAAGCTGTCCCAAAACATTTGGATATGGGCTCTCAGACACAAGATGTTCCTGTTGTCCCAACATGTTTCAGGGAAACTCAATCTTCTGGCAGACATGCTCAGCAGAGATTTTCCGCTGCCCAAGAATACGAATGGTGTCTGCATGAATACATAGTGTCCAACGTCTTCCCAGAATGGGGATTCCCAGAGATCGACTTATTTGCAACTCAGGAGAACGCCCAATGCCAAGACTACGCCTCCATATAACCCCCAGAACCGCTCCAAGGGGAACGATCTCTGGATAACATTGTCAGGAAAATTTGTCTATGCTTTTCCCCCCCGAACTCTGAACTGAGGTCATAGAGTTTGGACACCTACAGCTCCCTCAGAGGTGCATGGACATACTCGGGGAAGCTAGAAAACCTAACACACGTAATAGCTATGCCAGCAAATGGAAACGTTTTGTTGTCTGGTGTTAGTCCAAGGACGTTATTCCCATCGATTGCTCACCCACGCACATTGTGCTGTACCTTACCCATCTGTTAGTCACTTGGTTGGTCTTCAATTCCCTAAAGGTTCATCTGGCTGTCCTTTCAGCCTACACCACATCACAACAAAAGGTGTTGTGGTGGAAAATACTGGTGATTAAGGCCTTTATGGAAGGGGTTAAGAGGATTTATCCTCCCATTTCTCACCCAGCTCCTGGGTGGGACCTAAATGTGGTTTAGACGAGGCTCATGGGAGCTCCCTTTGAGCCAATGCACAAAGAAAGTCCAAAAGACCTGACTTATAAAATGGCCTTCCTAGTGGCTATCACTCCTATTAGAAGGGTTAGCGAACCGCAGGCACTTTCTGTTCTAGACCCCTTTGTTACAGTCTACAGGAATAAGGTAGTTCTGCGCACTCCAGATTTGCACCTAAATTTGTCTCGAAATTCCATGTGAACCAATCAATTGAACTACCTACCTTTTTCCAGAATCCCACTAGCATGGCCGAAAGAAGCCTACACACACTAGATGTGCGCAGGGCAGTCATGTTCTACCTGGTTATGTGAGAACTAAACCACTGAGGAAAATGAACCAATTTTTCGTTTCAGTGGCAGCTGGTAGAGAAGGGGATCCGGTCTCTAAATCGGCTATAACAAGGTGGATTGTCAAATTCATCACACTATGTTGCTAAGAGAGAACTGCCCTTCAAGCCTAGAGCACATTCTAATCGGGGCACTGGGGCATCCATAGCATTAATTGCAAATGTTCCCCTTGAGTCCATTTGCAAAACGGCAACCTGGAGTTCTTTACACACCTTTACAAAACACTATTGCCTAGACACTCATTCTAGGTCTGATTCTCAGGTGGGACAAGCAGTACCAAGACATGTTTTCTCTATTGTTCCTTCTCACAACCCACCTCCAACTCCAGGTACTGCTTGCTAGTCTATGCACAGCATGTGATTCTGAGCAGATTAACAAGCATCAGAAGACATGCATTACTTACCATAATAGCATTTCTGATGATTGTATCTGCTTAGATTCACATGCACCCTCCCTACCTTCCCGCTCGGCGTGGAAGGAACATAGACGTCTTACTACTTCTCTCTTCTTCATGTACTCATTCACTATAGCCTTGGGCTCCCTCATGGCATAAAAAATAAAATCGGAGGGACCTCGGCGCTTGGGGGATTTTGGGTACACTAAACATCACGATAGGGATAGTGTTACAGACACGCCTATGCCGACGTCCCCTTTCGGTCTCCGAAAGACAAGATGCAATACTCTGCGGTTACCACTGGATGTTGGACCATATGCACAGCATGTGAATCTAAGCAGATACAATCATCATAAATGCTATTATGCTAAGTAATGCATGTCTTTTGACCTGTGTATCCGATAAATAATTGGTCATCCTGGCAAAGTTTTTGCCATTCGCAAGATATAAAAACCGAGAGCCCTCCTAGTGCCCAGTCTATGTAACCTCTCCCCCTCCTTTCCAGGAAGAGGAGGTCGATAGAAAGTTGGTAAAACTATCTTTTGGGACAAATGGAAGTCAGAGACTATTTTTGGCAGAAACTTTAAGAATCACCTTATCCTTATAGAAGACTGTGTATAGAGGTTTACAAGACAGTGCTTGCAATTCCCTCACCCTGCGGGCTGATGTGATTGGGACTAGCAAATAGTTTTTAGTGTTAATAGTCTTAATGGATATGAATGCATGGATTCAAAAGGGATGCATGTTAAGAATTTTAATAAAAGATTTAAATCCCAACCAGGGACCTGAAAGGGAGTAGGAGGTAACACATTAGTGAGCCTTTAAGAGAATGAATGAATGATTAAAGGGACTTTAAAGTATGAGGTTTCTTCTGATGAGCGCTTCAAAATCAGTAAGTGCTACCAGATAACCCTTTATTATTGTGATCTGGAGTCCCAGATTTGCTAAGTGAAGTAGAACGGATAACCCTGTAGGTGTATCTCACTGAAACCGATCCACATTCGTATCCCTACACCGGCTGCTGAACTTGTTCCAAGGACAGCGGTATAAGGAATTTCTTGCTAGCCTTCTGGCCGAAAGCCAAATCTCTATTACGTCATCCGGTAGGTCCCAATCCTTGTACCTCAGCCTCTCAGAAACCATGCGTGAAGGCTGAGTGTTTTGACCTCTGTATGGAGAACCCAACCATCCTCTCGCGAGAGAAGATCCTCTCTTTGTGGAATAAGTATCGGCAGGCAGATGGGCATGTCCAGAAGGTCAGGGTACCACATCCCCAATCCGGGGAAATCAGGATCATGGATTTCCCGAACTTTCTCAACCTCCTAATCACGTGAGGAATGACGAGAAATGGAGGAAACGCATACAGGAGTGGAAATTCCCAGTCCACTACAAATGCGTCCCCTTGAGCTCCTCTTAGCGGAAATTCCCTGGAGCAGTACAGTTCGCACTTCCGGTTGACACTGGATGCGAAAAGATCCACTTGAGGGGTTCCCCAAAAGGTGAAGATCTCTTGAAGAACTTCCTGAGCTAGTTCCCACTCGTGGGAGACTGTGCTCTACCCGCTCCGAGCGTCCGCCGCTGTGTTCTACTCGCTGACTAGGTGAACTGCTGATAGAGAGATTCGTTCTTGATTTGCCCAGAACCAGAGCTGCATTGCATGGCTGCACAGTGGAAGGGATCCTAGACCACCTCTCTTGTTGAGGTAGTACATTGCCACTGTGTTGTCCGCCTTTATCAGGACATTCTTTGCCGGTACAGAGGGCAGAAAGGCCTTCAGCGCTAGTCTGATTGCCCTCAACTCCTACAGATTGATGTGTAGTTTGGACTCCGATAGAGACCAACGACCACTGATTGTCTGATCGTTGGTATGGGCTCCCCAACCCATGAGTGAGTTGTCCGTCACTACTTTTATCTCAGGCCATGGTTGCCAAAAAAGTTCTCCCTTTAGAATATTGTTCTCGCAGGCCCACCACAAAAGGTCCTGTGCTACTCTGCTTTGAACCGAAAGGTCTGAAATCTTGCCTGAGAATGGGGACCATTGAGTCCTGAGAGCCCATTGCAGGGATCTCATTCTCAGACGAGCCTATTGCACCAGAAAAATGCAGGATGGCATGAGGCCGAGCAATTTCAAAAAATCGAAGGCCGTAAGATACGGGCACTCTGAAATTTGGTGACCATCTGCAGAATCTGATGAGCCCTCACCTCAGGTGGCGAGGCTTTTCCCGAGGGGGCATCCAGGACTGCTCCGATGGTATCATGTTAGACTTCTTGTATTTATGGGAGAAGCCCAGTTTGTGGAGAAAGTGGCAAGTCACACTGAGATGTTCCAGGGTCTGTATGGGAGAACGAGCCCTGATCAGCTAATCGTCGGTAGGGGTAGACGTGAATCCTCCCTCTCCTTATACTCGCTTCCACAACCGCCATTAACTTGGTGAAAAACCTTGGGCGAAGGTTAGCCCGAATGGTAGAACTCGAAATTGATAATGAGAACTGCCAATTGCGAATCTCAGGTACCTCCTGTACTTGTGATGGATAGGCACATGAAAGTAAGCATCCTGAAGGTCGCATGACACCATCCAGTTTTGGAGTTGGAGGGCCCGAAGGATCTGAGAAAGGGTAACCGTCTTGATATTATCCTTCCTGAGGAACTTGTTCAAGTTTCTTAAGTCCAAGATGGGTCTCAATCGTCCGTCCTTTTTGGGTATTCGAAAATACGGGGAGTACCAACCCTTGTTCCTGTCCGCCGCAGATAATGATTCTATTGCGCCTTTCTCTAGTAGGGTCAATGTTTCCTGCATAAAGGACAGACCTGGAATTTTCAGTGAGATGGTGGATGATCCTGAGGCCTTTTTAGAAGGAAGGCAGAAACCCTTGGCAGCGGTTTCCAGTGCCCAAGCATCTGAAGTAATGTCTTGCCTTTATTTCAGATGCTTTGAGAGCATGCCTCCCACTGGGGTCTTCTGGATTAAGGCCTCAGAGAGGTTTTGAGGTGGCTGACACAGTGGCTGAGGGCAAAGCTGCCGCTGCTTGAGCTGATTTAGTACCTCTCCCTTATCCGCCATGAGGGAATCTTCTTTGTCCTCTATGACTGGCTTGTCCTCTCCCTCTTCCAATTGAGGAGTAGAAATGAAAGGATTTACCCCTCCCAGATGATGCACCGAAATAGAAATGTTGAGGCTGTCTAATGGCGGCACTAAGAGATTTAGCCGCAGCTTTTGAATGTCTGTAGCTTTTCCAGACTTTCATCAGCCTTGCTACCAGACAGCCTTGAGCCGTCAAAAGGCATATTGAGTAATCTAGATTGCACTTCCGGTGCAAATCCAGACTTCCTCAACCACGCAAATCTGCGTAGCACTGTACTAGTTGTATGGATCTACTGATACTATCTGCAGTATCCAGACCTGACCGGAGACACTCGCACATTGCCTCCTTACCATCCTTGAAGGTAGCTAGGAAGCTGTCTCTCTTCTCGTTCGGGGATGTAGTCAGCTGCCATTGCTGCACAATGCCACAGGATGAGCGAACATGTAGACAAGGCACAAGTGGCATTTGCCGATTATTATTATTATTATTTTTTAATTTTTTTTTTTTAAAGCCATGCTACTGGCAGTAAATACTTTCTGCGCCCAAGCATCCGCACGTTTATCATCACTGTCTGTAGGAATGGTAGGCTAAGCAGATTTGTGGACGTGGCTGCTTGGATTACCAAACTTTCCGGAGTCGGGTGCTTGGTTAAATATTCTGTGCCACTGCTCAATGGCCTATATTTTTGAGGAAATGTCTTATTAATCGCAGGAAATAGAATCTTGGGTTTCCCAATTTGTTCTAACTCTTTTTGTAAAGTAATATGGAAGGGGACAATGGGATCCCTCTGTGGACCTTGGTCTAATATGTTAAGTCATCTTGTTGAAAAGGAGGTCATCCCAAAAATTCCACTACTTTGCTCCTCAATTGTCTGTATGAGCTATCGGTGTGATCTGCAGGATTTGGCTTCCCAAATTCCAGCTCAGGAGATGTATCTACACAACTGGCTGAATGTAGTTTTTCATATAGGTCTAGATTCCGCTGAAATAAATTCATCTACCACATTTGAGGTGCCATATTGAAGGCCAAACAGCGTTTGATCGTCGTCAGATGGTTCATGTTCTTCATAAATTGAAGAAAGAGATTCGAAAAAATCTTCTTTTTGTGGCAGAGGTTTATAAGATTTCTCTTGTGTTGTCTTCAAGGGCTCCGAAAAAGTCTGCGGAGTAGGCTTCGAGGCCAATGGTGTCGAAGTCTTCGACTTTGGTGTCAATGGCTTCGATATGGGTGTTGTAGGGTCCGACGTCGAGGGCGTTTATGGAATTGATCCTGTTTTCATCAAAGTTGTCTTCGACAAAGCCCTCGAAGGGCTGGACTCTCGACTTGTCGAGGATTTCAACACTTTTTCATTTTTTCTAGGCCTCGAAGACTCTATCGTTAGGCTTGCGTCTCGGACTCGAGGGTGCACAGAGTTTTGCCTTAGACTTGCCTCTGTTGTCTTTTTATAGAGTGACCGGGACATGGTCTTTCTTTCGAGGGATTAGGGGCATCTCTCTCGAAGATTTTCATCATTTCCCTCCGAAACTCTTCCCATTTAGCTGGGGAGTCGGATTTCGTTGGACATGTGATTCTCTCAGGTGAGGAGTCACTCGAGGTAGAAGGAGACCTATGATGTTTTTTGTTCGACTTCTTGGAGGAAGATGAAGAATGACAGGAACGACTTCTCGATGGAGATTTCTTTGTTCTTTTTCGATGAGGAGAATCTCTCGACTCATCAGAATTACATTTTTTTGGAACAGATGGGGATTTAGGAATTCTACCCACTACCAATTTACCTCTACGCTCTCTGAGCCTTGTCAGTCATTGCCTGACAGGAATTACACTCCTTCGTATGATGCGCCGCGCCGTGGCACCACAGGCAAACGCGGTGGGGTTCGGTCATGGACATCTTTGACCCACAAGTTTGACATTTCTTAAAACCCATCTTGGGCATTGATGGAGTCGACAGTGAAGACATGACGTTTTCGTAAAAGAACCGAAGCGTGCCATCATTTCATGAAGTGAAAGCTGCATCGGAAAAACAGAACTGAAGCCAATGGGCGCTGCGCATGCTACATATACTGCGGATGACATCGACGGTCGGACGGAGGTCCTCGAGGGACATAGTCATCAACGCTACTGCACAGCGCCCTCTGTCGAGAATTTTCTTTCCGGAGCAGCTGAAGCTGGAAGGTATTTATGAAAAGATGAGGAATACACAATCCATTTGAAGCAGCAGTCTCCCCCTCTTGGACGATTTTATAATCCCTGAGTTTTTGATGGCCTGTTGTCACCCTACAAATCCTTCTTTCTGTAAAGACTAAAAGACCCTTCCTTTTGACACTCTAAACAAGAACCCCTTCATACCTCCAACATAGACCACACACCTCACATCTCCTCTTTCAGATGTTTTTAGAAGTACAACTCATAAACAACATTACTTTAGAAAACATATAAACTTTAGGCACTCCAACTCCCATAAAGCCTCAAGTTCTGAAACGAGGAAGAGGAGGAAGGAGTTAATGCAGATTGAAAGAGGCCCAAAGTTGAATGTGCAGACTATTTATTTGACTGGATTACTAATGCGCAGGACATTTAAAAATGGCATCCGCATCAGAAGCTGAACAAGAGAGGACCGTGCTAGAGGAAGGCAAGAGGACAGGCACATCCATGTGGCAGCTCGCAAACGTGAAAATCACTTACCAGTATGGCGAGAAGAGATGCAGCTGGCACCTTTGGGAGGACTGTCTGCGTATCGGGAGCAGCAGAGGAGCTCTGAGATTCAGACCAGGTCATGGTAAGAAGTCGGCGAGTGAATGTGGAGCTGACAGGAACACTGGAGGAAGGACCGTAGTGTAGAGAAGGCCATTCCAGAAGGAAATCTGACTCGCAGAGACGCACCCCAGGTCAGGAACGCTTCAGAATACCAGTGAGTCGGCCCAGAGCCATTGGGGACCGTGGGGTGTACCGACAAGCATGTAACCCAATAACTGAATTAAGAACATTTGAATACCAACCAAATAAAGTCCAACGGGAACATTTGGAAAAGTTCCTATGTGTGAAATGTCAATGTGGGAAAACATGTATCAAGTATTATCGTAAGCCAATTAATGCTGACAAAATAAAGAAAACAGCAAAATCTGAACAAATTCCTATATGTGAAATGTCAATGTGGGGAAAGTTGGAACAAGAATGATCTAAAGCAAACACATAAAAATACTGCAAAGTAATACAACTGTGATATGTTTTAAAGAACACTGACATTTATGAGAAGTCCTGGTGAAAGGAGTGGACCAGGCAGTTGACATTTAAAGGGGGGACGATACCTGGCAGATACGTAAACCAGGGGATCTGCAAGACCCCAGGGAAGAATTCCTGGCAATGGCGTATACAGGGCAATCCACCAAGAGAAAACAAAAGTTGGAAGACATTGTGCTGAAAGGATCCATCTGACTAACCCATAAGGGAATTCCTGGCACGGGAGTATATCAGCAGACCCATTCAAGTTGTAAAAGGAAATGCACCATTATTACAAAATACCTGACAGAGAAGTAACCTAGGAAGTCTAGGGAACACGTGAAGGAGGTATTGGTTAATAGAGACGTCAAGTATTTGAAGTTCATTCAAGACTTTTTTAGTGACAAGATACCTGGCAGGGGAGTACACCAGGAATTCTGAGGAGTTCACAAGAAGGTTGCTGATTAAAAAGACATCAGGTCATCCGTTAAAATACAAAATAAGTTAAATAAAACCTTGGGTGGAATTTCTTATATGAATAAGAACTCTTAGAATCTCAATATAACGAAACTAAGGTGGAGCTGAATGTTCTAAAACCCTTTTTGTGAATTCGGCACACAGAAACCAAGAAAGAGTTGAATGGTATTGAATATATTGTTTGCACAAGAACCTTCTTGAATCTTCGTTAAAGACTCAAGGAGATTGTTTTTTGAAAGAGACACTTTTGCTATCCTATCTGAACATCAAGAAACTGTTTGGAAAAGGCGTTTTTACTGTTCTACCTAAAGGTCAGAGGGAAGGGAATCACCCTCTGGAACCAAGGAATTCTCCTTGGGAAATACTTTTCTGTTAAGTGTACTTATTTGCTTTTGATTATTTACACTGTTTGCCAATTATAGGTCAGAGACATTTCCTTGCATACTTAGTTGTTAATTTTTAGTGTGAGGGTCAGAGTAGAATGTTTTGGACACTAGGACAATTTATAAGCTTAAAGACTTGACACAGGGCCTCATCACGAGTTGGGCGGTATCCGGGCGCATTTACCATTGAGTGGAAATCCGAAAACCCAGCGAACATTGCGTTAGCATTGGTGGCACCCGCTAGTAGCGCATGCTAATAGCGCCGTGGGAAATGCGTCACCGCCGGAACAGGAAACAAAATCACAATCCAACTAAAATCTGAGCCCTTGGAAGCCATCCACTCCAAAAAAAGACCTGAAAATGTCCCAGGAGCGTGTGAGGGGCAAGTCTGTCCTGGATAAGCTGGGCAAGCCCAAGTTCCCCGACTGTGAACTTGCAATACTGTTGGAGGAGGTGCTTTCCCACCAGGATGAATTATATGGGCCCCAACAAAAGAAGACGGGGTCACAGCGGCATAACCGTATGTGGTCGGACATCATTGAGAAGGTCACTTTGGCGGCCCATGTCCCCAGGGGATGGCGAGAATGGCTGTAAGAGATTTAACGAGCTGCGGGTTCGTGTCCGGTGCCTTCTGCCACAGCACAGGAGTGAGCGCATGGCGACCGGGGGAGGTCCACCACCACCGGAGCTGGCACCATGGGAAGAGCAGTGCACCACCCTCATCAACATGACCTCCATTGAGGAAGTGGGAGGAGTGGAGGCAGGCACCGGAACCCAGGAGGCTGGAGGTGAGTCACCCCCCCTTGCAAATTACATTGTGAAGAGGCCACCACTCCTGGGCACTGTGAGTGGGTGCAGTGCGTGGGAGCGACCACAGGCACCCACGACAGCACCCATGTGCCAGTGCACCTAGGCGACCCCTGTGAGCCAGTCGTGGGTAAGGCAGCCAATGGGCACATACAAGCACCATGCTACACACATCCATGGCGGGGGCACAGCATCACCTCATTGCCATTGCCAGGACGTATGTAGTACAAGCCCCCGCCCAATGACAGCGGCATGCTAGCTGTGCATGTGCATCATATGGCCAACAATTCCAAACTGTGTCCCCCCTCACATAGCAGACCCAGTAATATCAACCCATTGCAAAATTCAAACAAGCCAGTCCGAAGCCTGAGTGAAAGTGCCCTGTACAACCCCACTTCCCCCCCTGTAAGTACTGAAATGCATGAAATAAATGTGAGGGGCTCCGTCCTCATGCTGTACCCTATGTTCCCTGCAGGCAACATCTGAGGCCAACGTGGATAATGAGGAAGCAGGCCCATCCCAATGTGTGCCCAGCCGCGGCTCCACCAGCACCACCACCCCGCGAAGGGCCTGGCAGGACTTGCCAAGACAAAGGACCCACCCCACTGCAGCAGTGTCACACCACCTCCCTGAACCCAAGCCACCAGGGCCTCACCGCCTCGGCGCTCCCAATCCAACAGGTCCGCGTCAACAAGCCCGTCCCAAGCCACCAGGTCTGCGTCAACAAGCCCGTCCCAAGCCACCGTGGCTGTCCAGGATGTGGAAGTGGCCACGAGTGCAACCACCCCAGAGGAGGGAGCGACATCCGGTGGAAGAGCAGCAGGCTGCAGGCTGGATCTGCCCTGACATTGATTCACGGTCCTGTGCAGCAAATGGTAATTCCAGAAGGGACCCCTGACCATGTGGAGACACAGAGCCACAGTCCACAGGTCTGTGCACGCTGCCAGCGCGCGCGCACACCAGTGGCGGATGAGAACACTCCGTCACATAGGTCATCTGCTGGCAGCCCCTCCATCCATGACAGCCCCACCAGACGTCCCGGCCCCTCCAGCGACAGCAGCCCCGCAACACAGTGCAGCCCTGCCTGGGACACAGGAACAGATCCGGCCAGCGCAGCACGCCTGGATGTTATCGAGGCACGCCAGAGGTGGATCGAGAGCATGGACCGCACACACAACCTCCACCACCCCCATAGAGGGGTCCCTACAGGGGTCACCCAGGTGGAGGTCACTGCGTCATTTGCAACGCTGTTCACCTGATGCTGGTGCACGTAGAAGCGTCCACATGCCCGTTAGATGGACACTGCACTGTTGGCCTGAGGGCCGGGCACATGGAAAAGTTAGGAGTCCAGGTGCACTCATGGGTTTTCAAATGCAATTTATATATATCGTCCTTCTTGTAATCTAAACAATTCCAGGTGCTCCCTAGTTGATCTGTACTACCAGATCTAAAATATAGTGTAAAGAATAGGTATCTTGTACAAGACAAGATACAACCAAGGGCACACACACACAGTAACAAGTTGCAATATTAATAAAGTTCTCTAAACCACAATTTTCAAATATTTTTGTTTATGATTTTTTTCATATTTTCAATGTTCAATGTCTCATATTGTACATACATAAAAAAATATAAGTATGGATACATGAATTCTTTCTGTAATCATGTGTAAATCAAAATTCTCAGCCTCAAAGAAACTTTTAAATTATATCACCAAATATTAAAAAACAAAACAAAAGAATTCTGTTGACTTTCTCAGTCTAGTTAATGTTCATAAGTGTTTCTCTTCTTGCACATTCGTTATCCTGGTAATCTGATAGGTTACTAAGTTGTATTCCTATCCTTTACTACACGTTTTGGGTGTGACTTTTCCCTTCAGGTAAAGATTATCTGGAATGTCTCGTTCTGTAATTTTAAACAAAATAAATGATATTCGTTTTCAACTCTTAGTAATCGGTCTGTATGAAACTCTTCTTATTCTAAAATTACTGCACATGGACCCAGTGGCACTGTGTGAGTGGAGGGGGTATGTGTGCTGGGGAGTTGGTGGGGGAGGAGGGTATGTGTGCTTGGGAGTTAGTGGGTTGGGGGTGTGTGTTGGGGAGTTGGTGGAGGACCGGGGGTATGTGTGCTGGGGAGTTGGTGGGGGAAGGGGGTTAGATTCACATTCATTAAAGCCTGTTCAAACCTGACATAATGCAATGACATTCATGATTGTGTACACGTGTTCTTTATTTTACCAGTGCTGGTTGTGGTATGTGCGCATTCACCATGTTTAAAACCAATTGTCGATCAACGCCTCTCTGGCCAACTCCCCCTCCCTCACCCCATCCCTGTGTGCAAGATCCCCGACCACATCCTCATCACTCTCATCCCCTGGAGGTTGCCAGTCTGTGTCAGGAGGTAGTGGCACATTCCTTCAGCAGCAGATGTTTTGCACCATGGCACAAGTGAGGACAATCGTCCCGTCTTTTTTGGGCGCATACATTTGTGCCCCTCCATTACAGTCCAGGCACTTTGTGCCTTCAATAGCCCAAATGTCTATTCTATACAGATGCGTGTCCTACTGTGGGCATGGTTGTATGCTTGCTCTGCAGGTGTTTGGGGATTCCGCACATGGTTTATCAGCCAGGTGAGCTGCGGGTATCCTGAGTCACCTGCATGGGATGAAATGAGTACATGAGGCCTACGTCCCTTCAATGGGTGTGCAAGGACAAAGCATCAATAAACTATGCACTGTGGTCCTTCTTGTGTGGAACAAGGACATGCAATGTGCTTGGCTGATTGGTATAAATCCATAATTTTTCATGCCATGCATCATCTGACCCGTAAATGCACCATGTGTGGTTGAGTGGGCTGTCCTGTGGCATCTGACAGTTGGCTGCACATGGGATGACTGAAGTCGCGCAGGTGGATGCTGCACTATGTGAATGGGTTTGTGTGCGCCACATCTGCTCATCAAGTACCGTCATGTAACCACTTCTACTTGGAATATGGTGTAGTCATGTTCAGTGGGTTTTCTCTGCAATGGGCGCCATGACCCTTGTAGCTCACTTTCTGCCTGTACCGCTCCCTGGGTGTGATTCGAACAGTGGTGCATCCAGACCCTGAGGATGGGGCTATCGTCATGACTGGCTGTTCAGTACGAGTGGTCATTTGTATTTGGATGTGGCTGTCTCAGTGGGGTTATCATGCATGTAAATGTGCAGTCATGGGTCACTCTCTCAGGGATGTTAATGTCCGTGTTTGCTCCTGATCATCTACAGTGGTTTAGGGGATGGGGAGAGGATTCCTCTCAATTTGCATTCCTGTGTGGTGCCCTGCGTGGAGTAGCTCTTGGATGTCTGGGTGTAATGCTGCACAGACAATGTGCATTGTGGTTGTCGTGGTCCCATGTGCTGTGGTGTTTTGAGCAGTGTGTGGCCATTACCTTGGCAGTGTTTGTACTCGCCCACTATCCATGTGCGTTGTCCTCTGTGCCTCACCATGTAGGCCGACAGTGTGCCATTATGCAGCACCATGGAGTCGTGGGTGTATCCAGGGTAGCGAGCGCAGCAGTGGCCATGGTGCGGTCTGGGCTACAGGTCATCTGGACATTCAATGAATGGAAATGTTTCCTATTACGATATACTGCCTCATGGTCCCGGGGTAAAACCAGTGCAGCATGTGTGCAGTCTAGGGCTGCAATCACGTTGGGCACTTGTGCAATCGCATAGAATTGTGCCTTCAGCTCATTCACCTGTGCCTGGGTGGTGGGCAATGCCATATGTTTGTTCACGTGGCGCAGCAGTGCTTCAAGCACCTGGCCCAGGACTGCACTAAATGTGGACTGGGCCATGCCATGCAGTATAGCTACTGAGTGCTGAAAGCTGCCCGTCCCAAGGTATTGCAGGACTAAAACCAGCTTGACGAGTGTGGGCACAGTGGTGCTGATGTCAATCCTGCTCCCAATGTCACTTTGAATTGTGCCCAGCACCTGTGTTATGGTAGCCCTGTCCAGCCTGTACTCTGCTACCAACTGGCCATCAGTCGGAGCCCAGGTTGATGGCCGGAGGCTGTGGATGACTGCGCGCCTTGCTGGGGCTGGTCTCCTCCTCCTCATCCCCCCTACCTCCCCCACCTGTGCTCCCTGTGCCCTGGGCTGGTTGTGAAGCCTCTGTAGCTCCAGGAACAGCATGTAGAAATCCATGGCAAAGCTCCCTGCTCCAAATGGCATCATGATGTTGGGAAGTGTGTTTGGGTCTTTGGTGGGTCATTTGTAGCCCTCTTGTGTGCATTGTTTGCACCTGTGGTTTTATTTCTCACCTGGGTTCATTTACCTCCAGCAGGCGGCCGGGGTATTTCCGGCACTATTAGCGCAGCTACTGTACTATTAATAGGTCTGTGATTGCTCTGTGTGTTGTTTACGCTATTACAGCCGGCGCTAATACAGCCAGTTGTAATAGCAGTGGCTGTAATAGCGCTGGCTGGAATTAGTCATGATCCGACGGAGCAATATTGGCGGCGCTAATACTGTTACAGCCGGATTTAAGGGCTACCACCCAACTCGTGATGAGGCCCACAGACTAATCTTTAGTTTTAGTTTCTTAGGCAGGGAAACTCTATTTAGGATAGGGATAGAGATGCATTTCTCCAACCCATTTTTGTTTCATAAACATGTCTGATATTGAGAAAGCTACAACTTTGTGTCCGCCTCTCATTTCTGACCCCTTACATCTCCCAATGTGTTGATTTAATGATTGTGTCTTCCATATACTCCGCTCATCCTATACCCTGTCCTTTGCTCTGTTGTTCCTCTCCCTATATCTATCGCTCTCCCTTCCACTTCCTACAATCCTGCTTCCTTTGCCACCTGCTGCGTCTCCTCTCTCTCCCTGGCTCCCCCTTCTCTGTCCCTCCAATGTTACTCTTGCTAAGGTCTACCTCCACACTATGATCTTACTCCCTTCTTCTTTGCTCAATCTCTCTCCTCACCGGCACTACTCTTTAATCCAAACTACTTATACTCCCCGTGGCCACCCTACTACTCTTCTCTCTCCACACCACTGCTTTCCACAAACTGCTTCTAGTCTACCCAATCACTCACCTTCTCATACACTCCTTACTCATTCGCTCCACTCATATACGCACACTCATTAACCTCCTAGCAACACTTCCTGTGACCAGCCAATACCTCACCTTGAACATCGCCTGTATAATCCTTCTCCATGCTTCTCTGCAGGGTCATTCCTCTGCTTGGTCTCTTGGTCTGCCTAAGCCTCCTCTGACCTCACCGTACAGCCCACAACATCCTGCATCCTAGGTCTCCTTTTATATCCCATGGCTCCTTCTTACCCCAGTGGCTATCCTCCCCTGCTGGTGCCCCAGGTCAATCGTTCCCTGTTCACCCCTCTTGGGAGATTTTACAATAAGCAAAACACATGAGGTTCTAAGCCCTAGCCCTTCCTCGTGTGCGTGTTTGCCAGGGTACTGTGGTAAGTCAGAATCGGGAGAGGGGCGAGGTGACATTTTGAATGACTGGTCTGTTTATTCAAAATAACCCTTTCTGTCCCTAATGTCTGGGCCCTGTTCTAAAGAAAAGAAAAGTCGAGAGTAATCGTCAGGATGTCCAACAACACAGCGTTCGTTCGTCCGTCGTCCAGAAAACAGAACCTACCCTGATTTCTGTCCCTACTACTAATACAGAAAAACGAACAAAAGAAAACAAAGTGATGACTTAAATGGTGGTTGGCATCTGAATCACTGTTCTGTTTCTTCCTCAAAAGGGGTTGTGGGCCCCGTTGCTCAGTCAGCAAAAGAAATGGCTTTCACGCCCACTCATCCTGGGTTGAAAGTTCACTTTAAGTCATTTTCCTTTCTTCCTTTCCTTTTTGGGTTTATCATACACTTTGTACCAGTCCCGGGCATCTGATACCCTAGTGATTTTTAAATCCGGTTCCATGCTTATATATGAATGATTCCAGCAGTGTCCTCCCCACTCTTGCTGTTACTTGCCCCTTCCTGGGGTCTCAGGTTTCACTCTGACCTCCTGCCCCCCCCCCCCCCACACCTGTTGGCTTTTCCAGTCTCACCTCAGGGCTGGTTTACTTTTGCCCCTCCTTGGGGGTTGTCTGTTTCTCACCCTGCCTTAGGGTGCTTGTCTTGTACTCACCCCGACTTGGGGGTCGTCCTGTTCTCGGTCCGCCTAGGGGGTTGTCTTGTTCTCAGCCCCCCAAGGGGTTCTTTTGGTTTTCTCCCCACCTTGGGGCCGTTTGGTTTCCACCCCACCTTGGGGCCGTTTGGTTTCCACCAGACCTTGGGGCCGTTTGGTTTTCACCAGACCTTGGGGCCGTTTGGTTTTCACCAGACCTTGGGGCTGTTTCTTTCACCACACCTTGGGGACGTTTGGTTTTTCACCTCGCCTTGGTGTCTGCTTTGACCCTGCTGGCCACCTCCTGACTGCGATGAGCAACTGCATACCTGCATCCTTCAAGCTGTGCTTCTCCTGTTGTACGTGTCGGGAGGTTGACTGTGTCATTCAGTCACCTTCCTTTGGCTGGTTTGGAGCAGATGCTTCCTTCCCGCCAGCTCCTAGTGGGGTCTTGGTGGCAGCTTCTCGTCTTCTCGCGGTCCGGTTACTCCAGCTCCCTTTGCTGGGCTTCCTGTGCCGGATCTCGCTCTTCTATGCTGCGGCTCGTGGGCTCTGCTGCGGGTCAGTCACGGCTTGTGTATCCTGGCCACACCTACCAGGAGGAGGGTTCTTCTGTGACACTCGGTTGGCCTCTCACTGCCCTTCCAACAACGTGGAAGGGCTTTTCTGTTGTAGCGAGGGGGAGGGCTTATGTCTCCTTCTCTAGGTCGATTTGTGTACTGTCTGAAGAGGGTCAAAAACCACAGCAACCTTAAATATTTGCATTGGTAACTCATTACATTTGTCAGTTCTCGTGTAACAAGCAAACTGATGGGATTCTCGCCTCCAGTGGGATCCCGCTTGCCCTGTCTTTTTCGGGTGTTAAACTTAGCAGGCTCACATCCCTAGTCCCACAGGGGGTGACTCCCCCTTGGGGAGAGGGGGCAGACTCTCTGGATTTGTCACAGTCCCTCCTACACTGAACTTGGCGGTTTGGCTGACATCTCAGCTTTCTACCGTTGGGCATGCCGAGATATGTAGTTTACTGGAAAATACTTGAACTGATCAGAACCGTGGGGGGATGGTTCTGTACAAGCATGCTGGCACTATAAGAAGGGGCATGGTTTGGGGCCTACACACATTATAGTGCTTGGAGTGTTCAGAGAGCATTCTCATTGGACAACATGCAGGCTATAAGAGCTGGTAAAGTTTACACATGGTTTTGTACTGAATGGAGGGGGCGCACTCTGGTTCCCTGCACAATTCACCCCACGCTACTGATGTTCTTCTCTGACCGGTTTCTGTGCTTATCACGTCATCATATAGGCAGCCTTGGTGCAGCACCCCCTATAGGTCCCTGGACGCCAGAGCGTTTTGGAACAGAAAAAAAATACTCTTGGTAGCCCGGTCTTACAGGCCAGGGTACTAATAGCAATAAGCCCAGAGCATGGGGGGCATTACCATTTCAAGGCCCTTGCATCGCTTGGGCCTGTAAATATGGGCCACTGGGCAATACCTGAAGTAGTAGTGCCCCTTCACCCACCTCCCCCGCTCTGGGCTTATGGCTTAATTATAACATTGGAATGTTTGCAGGCCTTTGCAGACGATTGGTCTCACTTGGCCAACATTCCAACAGGGCAATGCTCACGGCAAGGTTATGAACACAACTGTTTAGTAAAACTGTTGAAAAGGTTCCTGTGATTTTGTCATATGATATTTAAGATTCCTGGTTGTTTTCTGTATATTTGTTCACTTTTTCCATCTGAATAAATCTATATTTTTGTCACTTAATTTGTTTTATCCTTTAACTTTTATATGTAAAAAAAGTTCCAACTAGTATTTTTACATATGTATGTGCTTGAAAAACACATTGCTGTAATGGGAGTTTTATAGAGCTCGTTTCCTTGCACAACAGTTCAGGGCCTGCATATCTGCAGTCACTTAAACAACTTCCCTTGGTGCCCTATTAACCTGCAATGAATGATTAATGACTGAATTTGTATGTGTAAAATAAATACTCCAAGGAAACACTGTAATTTCAATCTGCATCTATGTGTAAGTCAGTAAAAACTGAAATTAGCTAGGTTTCATTATAATGTTATTACAGGCCAAGAGATCGGAGGGGTTTAACAGGTGCTACGCTTGTTATGCGCCTTCTGCTTTGTCTTAGCCCAATACCTATTGTTTTGCGAGCCAATGACCCCATGATAAAGCCCTACCACCCCTTAATACTCTTCCCCCGGCTGTAATACCTTAGTTTGCAAAACAAATGATCCTCATTTCTTTTTCTACAGGGTAAATTGCCCTCACCCCGAGCAGCACATGCATGTGCTGCTGTTGGAAACCGAGGCTATGTTTTTGGAGGGAGATATCAAGTGAGTGATTCTGTTTTCTTGTAATCCTCTATGTTGCCTGACTTATACTGAACTATTGTGTTTTTTTTTATTTTAGGATTCTAGGCTGAATGACCTTTATTACCTTAATTTTGAAACATGGGAGTGGAATGAAGTGTGAGTAACAATGCTTTACACTAAAGAGAACATTTTGCACTGTGCATGAAATTAAACGCCTGCTTTTATATCCCCTGGAAGTTCTTTTTAACGTGTTGGAAATTGACGAATCACCTCATATTCACAAGTTTGTATAAACAGTTTTTCCCATGCATTTAAATTGTCTTCATCTTGATGGCTTTTTTTCAGTCATTGTAAACTGCCTTCTTTGTCGTGCCTCAATAAATCCTGGTAACCCCTCCCTTTTTTTGTCAATCAAGGAAGCAATTAGACTTTAGTGGAGTAAAATACCAAAAAGTCAAATACATGAGCAATAAAAACCTAAGCATACTGTTCTTAAAATCTGCAGGACAACAGTTCTATATGTGAAAATGTAGATCAGTAAAATCATGGCATTTATAAAACAAATCCAGTATAGTTCTTAGAAATGATTTATCAGTTTTTCTATTTGACTAGTTGATGTTATACATTAAATACATTAGATAGTCATGTAGGTTCTTGGTTATGATTCTCATAGCCCCTGGCAGATCTCGTTTGAGACTTCACCTTACTCGTCGATCATGTTGATGTCAAAGTAAGCTAAATGACATTGATCAAGTTTTCAGCAATGTAGTTGAAAATATGTGAGGATATCCTTGTTATTTGCGAAAAGTAACTTTCACATATTTTACTTTATCAATATCTCATCACAATAACAGGTAGCAGAATACGTTGAATACCACTTTGCACTATTACCTGCCAATGGCAGATGAAAAAATATTTTTTGTAGTTAATGTCCGAGCATTGTGATCCGAGACCCATGAAAAGTAATTATTGCAACGAGGCATAGATGGCACAAATGGTGAGTATGCTCTAGCATAGGATTACGTTACCTGAGCTTTATTCAATGTAGCTTTGTTTTTCTAGATTTATTGTGCCAACCAATTTTGAAGCACTCAATTATGCATGAGTCCTTAAAAAGAGATACTCGATTCATTCAAAGACAAACCTACGTTTTTGATCCATGTAACCTTCAGCCAAACATGTAGCAACAACATTTAGAATTAGTTGAGCAAGGGTTGCTTTCTCACTGAGAGGTACAGAAAGTCCTATCCCTTTTCTTCTCTTTCTAGTTCATATTGTTTCCCTCCTACTTCACCTGCCTCTCCTTCTTCTTTCCTTTTATTTCCTTGCATTGCTCCTCATTCCCATCTTTTTTAGGTTTTATAGTTTTATGCGTTTATATTCACCTTTAACTTATACAATCGTGTCCTTTTGTCTTTTAATAAAGTTGCTTTGTTTGATTTAATCAAACTTTCTATTAACACTGGTGGGCATTTATTGCTTTGACTGCATTAGTTCTGTTATACCAGCTAATACATGTTTTATACATTTTTGTAGATTCTGTTCTCTGTGCTGTTTGTGACCCTGAAAAAATGTGTAGGTTTAATCGTTTTTATCCTTGCAAGACTGCTTATTGTGGTCTTTTTTTTTTTAGTTTATTTTTTTTAAGTTGTTTTTAATTTGATTAATGTATTCGCTTCACTTGTTAATAGTGTACTGACACTATTTTGGCAAAATCCATCAAGGTCATGGTGGCATTTATAAAGCCGATTTGGTCCCTGGCTATGGGCCCGGACTCTGCAAGCAATGGTCCTGGGGAGTTGGCAACCTACAATCTTTACAAGGAATACGCAAAGCTGAACTATAAAAAGGACTATTTGTCTAAATATCTGCTTATTTTTCCCTGTTCAAGAAAAATAAATATGTATTTTCGTTTCCGCTTAAATCAGCTCCCGACTCTGGAGAGAGTCAGTGGCTGGAAGATGGGGCCAGGAAACAAAGATTGTAGGCTTTGTGGTTAAGATAATCTTAGAGAAACTATCTGGGCATAACCATAGGTAATGAAGCTCTTTGGGCTAGCCTAACGGGAGGTGACCTACAAAGTTTGATATTGGCTCTATGTGGGTTTCTTGGCATCATTACAAAAAGCTTCAGCTATTAAACTTAGGGGATATAATTGAAGAAAGTTAACTGAAGCTAAATCCTTCCTTCCCCTTAGTTTCTCCCCATTGCTTCTTTTTTCTCCAGCAACATGAAGAGCAAGTCTGTGATTGGAGTTGATTTCTATTACCTACTTTAAGTGATGTTCCGCATGCAGTATGTGTTTCACTTGCTAATAAGATTTCCCTTTTTGGGGTCTTTCCACCTCTTTATCATATTCCGTGAAGAAATGTACTTTATTCTTTTTTCCTTAAATAGCTACTTTTTCTTTTAATTTGTGAATAAATGTATTATGAATCTTGTATTGTTGTTTTAAACCTTGTTTTGTGAATGGTATCCATTTGCTTGTTTGTGGACACCAAAACACAATAAAAAAAGTGAGACAGAAGATGATTGGTTAGGGAGAGATGACCAGTCCGTAGACTGGGTGGGGAATATAGGCAGGGGACAGGAAATGGGAATTGTGGGTTATTCGGGTGAGGACACGGGGCTGTGCATGACCAAGAGAACAGCAAGTTGACCAGGAACAGTCCTCACGGAGGACTTTGGTGCATCAGTTGAGATATTCTCTTAGGAGTAATAGTGGGTCTGTAGTGTGAGTGCGTTTGTGCGCCAAGTGAGTACAGTACGGAGTGGATGTGAAATGGTTGAGACGGGTAGTTCAGTAGCTTAGCAAGGTAGGAGAAAAGGGGGAGTTTGTACACATAGTGGAATGGGTGAAGCCCGGCCGCGTAAAGGGCGATTGCAGAGACTTCTGCTGTTGGCTGTGCTGCGTTGTAGAAACGCTAATTCCTGTTACTTGCATCTGTGCAAGCAATTTCATCTTACCTACACGTCGTGCTGCCCCTCGCGTCCCTCGTAATTGGAGAGGTTGACAGGTGCGAGTGTGAGAACAGCCGCGACGAAGCGACGAAGCGGGTGGAAAGCCCCGCCCACCTATTGGCCCCGCCCACTCCAGGAAGCCAGGATACAAAACAACATCCCAGCGACCCTTGCGGCGTGAAGCCCGGCCGCGTAAAGGGCGATTGCAGAGACTTCTGCTGTTGGCTGTGCTGCGTTGTAGAAACGCTAATTCCTGTTACTTGCATATGTGCAAGCAATTTCATCTTACCTACACGTCGTGCTGCCCCTCGCGTCCCTCGTAATTGGAGAGGTTGACAGGTGCGAGTGTGAGAACAGCCGCGACGAAGCGACGAAGCGGGTGGAAAGCCCCGCCCACCTATTGGCCCCGCCCACTCCAGGAAGCCAGGATACAAAACAACATCCCAGCGACCCTTGCGGCGTGAAGCCCGGCCGCGTAAAGGGCGATTGCAGAGACTTCTGCTGTTGGCTGTTTGCTGCTTTTCTGCCGTTCGCCGACCGTAAGTACCCAGGCTTAACCGCTTAAGAGAGAGAGGAGGAGAGGAAAAACGCAAGGAAATTTGAATTCCTTAAGCACATGACGCGAACCATCGAAGGCCCCCAGACTCGGAGAAAAACACTAAACTACCGCAAAATGGCAAACCCTTGGACTGCCTTAAAAGCCCCCGTAGATGGTAGTGGCAAAGTAAGTAAAAGCGTACCCTGGCCTTCCAAAGCTCATCTGCGAGACACAGCGACTATCGATCTAAACACTACACATATGTCAAAAGCTTTACCGATAGCAAATCTGGACTTAAATAACTGTACAAACAGCCACTCCCATGATCACTGTTCAAACAACAACATTTCAAACCTGCAAGAGCAACTGACAACTGAAGTAGTCGCAATTGGAAATGATACTAATACACTTCCTCTAGAAACCGCGACAACTCTGGCTTTAACACGACCCTTGGCATCCAACCACTCCAGCCAGCGAGTGCTGCCTGATTTATTTACTCAACCTAATACACAAATAAAAGAGCCTACGAAGACAAGTGGTGATCCGGGTAACCCGTCTGGCAACTCTAACTACCTCCTTTTGGGAAGCGAGGTCTCCGACGCTGAGCTAATTAATGCTACCAATATGCCGAACCCGGACCAAGAAACTCCCGTTAATAGTGCCCATGAGCAAGAGGAAAGAGTAATGCCTGAAGACATCTCGGACGAAAATGAAAATCAACCTACAAACAAACAAAGCAAAAACGTCCCTGCTAATTCTATAAATCTGTCTTTGACGGAAAGTCACGCACTCACAATAGAGTCTTTGCTTCCAAAAGCAATGCCACAAGACACAACTGGAACCAAATCAAGTACAAAAAACAAAAAGAACAAAATACTAGATGCAAATAAAGAACGAGTGGGAAAAATACATAAGGAAGCCCAAAAACCGAATAATGAGCACAACCTGCCTGCGATGCGAAGTAATCTCGCAGGAAATTCAAGCTACAGAAACATGGAGACTCGAAAAACCACTCAGAGAACGGAGAGCGAAAATCAAAGTGCTTATGCATGCCAAGCCCCTGAAGACATAGGGGAAAACAATCTGGACAAAGAAAGTAGCCCTTCGACAGGTCCAGAACAAAGGCGATCCAGCCCAACACTGAAGCCCGCATGCAGAGACGCAAGTTCCATTGCAAGAGCTCGCCGCCTTCAAAGAATCATCGAATTAAAATTAAAACTAAACCAGTCAGCTTTCGATGATTCAATGTCAACACCTACAAATGTTAGCACTCCGTGCATCAAAAACTCAAACAATTCCAATCAAATAATTATTGAAAAGGCACTAAACTCCTCACTTCAAGAAAACGAATGTGACATGGAACTTTCACATCAAACACCCAATGACACCATTCCTCTGGAGCAACAAGTGATCTTATCTGCTGCCACTTTAACTCAATTACACACTAATGTAGTAGCTGCCTCATCAATTGTCCTACTACCTTTCACTAAACTCTACGAATCACTGAACGGGACAATAAGCGACCAAGGAGCGATGCTTACAAATTTAACAAATAAAATGGACAAACTTGAATCTTTTACAAGCTCCATACAAAAACAACTTGAATTACAGGCAGACATATCTACTCGTTGGCAGGAACGGCTATGTGATCTGGCCGCAAGACATCACTGCCAAAACGATACCTTAATGGAAGGTCTGCTCGAGGCTGTCAAATGGATGCGCCACCACTCGGAAAAGGCGGACAAGCAAACTCAAAACCTTGATTATGTTCTGAAGCGAGATAATTTGCCAAAAACGGCTCCGCCACAAAGCAATCATAAGAGATCAAAAGACCAAGGAACTAGTCTGGCAACCGCGTCCCCAAAAACCGAGTGTCTTCGACCACTGGCGCCGATCCTTCATGACAATCAATCTCCACCAGCGCCCAGCAAAAAACCCGAGTCCCAAGTAACGTCGCATTCATATTGTCCTGAGAAAAACGATGCTAAGTCATCGGAAGGAAAGCTTCAGTAAAGCTGTGATGCCACTACAAATGCAAAAACCCTCTCGCAAATTGATGCCGGCAAATCCTCCACGATAGCAGAGGTTCACATGCCATTAGTGGCAACAAATAATTGCGAGAATACGTCATTTACAATGCCCCCCAACATCACAAAGAACTCATTTAACATATTTACTGGTTCATCCAAAACTATTTCCAGGACAGAAAAATCTACTAGAACGGCAGGACAAGGAAACAATCCATTACTTCAAGAAAACAAAAAAGGACAAACAAAGGTAAAAAATCCAAATGTGAAAAAATTCATAAGGAACCTCACAACACCCACAAAACCACAATTGTTTGAACGCACAACAAGAACTTCTAAACAGAAGTCTCATGACGTCTCCAACCAAGATTCAAATGATGGTCAAAACCGTGTGTCCAATAAACAATCCACAAAACGCCGGCGTCTCGAATCCGAAGAACCACATAGCGATAGTTCTGTGAATGCCTCGACAATTGATCTATGTGATCTCTCCACATATTCAGCGGAATGCGATGGACAAGATGAGCCAACAATCACACTTCAACTTAAAGAAACTGCGAGTTCTCGCACGTGGCAACAACACAAAACATTGACTAACAATAAAGCAAGCAGACCGGCTCCACAAAAAGAAATGACTAGACTAGCCGAGAGGCCAACGTCACCACACATATCCAAGCTAAACCCAAAATTAACGTCTAATCAAAAAAACCTTAAAACTCGCTACACATCCAGAGTACATTCAAGCAAAAATCAAACACATAATAACCGATGTTGGAAACTACGACTCCAAAATATTCAATCTGACGACAACGAGATCAACTTAAACAGAGCAAACGTCATGAAACTGTTCGCATGCGTTCCAGTGCTACGGACAATATCGTCAGACGACATAAAAATTGTCGAGTATCCAACCGACCTAACTTCAGACCAAGTACTCTTACATATCGGCTCTTCAGCGGTGAAAAACATGCTTCTACGAGCCACAGAAGATCTTCTAATTTTTGGCTTCGATTTAACGCTGGAACCTGAACACGAATCACAACAAAACATCTTGGGGAACAATGTTCGTGAAAAAATTGTAGGCCTGGACCACCAATGTGCAAACCTGTGGAAATCCCTAGTATATTCCATCACAAAACATAATGGAAACAAGCCACATGGTTCCCCCCGAAAAATCAGGTCCGAAATTCAATCCCATCAAGGAAGTCAAGATTAACAATGATTGAAGAAGACGAGCACGGATCAAATCGTGCTATCCTGGAACACTCGAGGATTTACTCATCTATTTAACAACTTCGAGGTACCTATGAACAACATCCTCGCTGTATGTCTACAAGAAACGTGGATACGTGAACGGCCATTTCGTGACGGCCTCACTACATTCCTAAATCCTGCCGGGAAAAATGCAACCGGCCGGCCGTTTTCTGGCTTAATTACTCTACTGAAGATCAACAACTGGCTGACGCCGCTCGAATCCCGAAATCCAAACCCTTTTGTTCAAAGCACCTTGATACAAATATCTGCCACAACAACGCAGGCGAAACAATTTCTACTGCTAATAAATGGCTACTGGAACCCTGCCAAGATTTCGACACACAGCTTCATCGGCTCAGTAACAACTCTAATAGATGAAGCCTCAATGAAATATAACAACCTAACCATCATAGTATGTGGTGATTTAAATTGTAGCTGGTACAAATTTGACAAAATCACAAAAACAAATACGTTAAAGGAACCCGAGAAGGTTGAACAGAGAGGAAAGCTCTGGTTTGACGCCCTCGCTATAAGAAACTGTACCATGGTCAATGGGAGAACCAAAGGAGACCAACCATGTAACCCAACTTGGCACGGACCATATAGCCAAAACACACTAGACTACATTTGGGTCTCAAGAAATCTTTTTGGCCAAGTGAATTCCCTTAACATCATATCAATGCCTCAAAGCGACCACGATCTACTCCGCTTAGCCCTAGAGACCGACTGGGGCGATGTTCCTGAAAAACTTGATGTACAAATTACATCGAACGCAGCGGGAAATCGCTTGAGGCTTAACCATTTACAAATCGGGAAACTCACCACCGACATAAATAAAGGAAACATCGTGAACTATGCTCCCTTGTTGACGGACTGTCGACCGAAAGTCATAAATTCCAAAGTAATTGGGCACTCAAACAAACATCTGTACAGCGACGTTATCGCAAAAGCAAAAAAAATCATGAGGAAAGATTTGCGGCAGATCAAGAAATTAAAGCTATCACCAGACAATATCGCGATTAGAGTAAAAACAAGACGACAAGAATATCGACACTGGTTAAAAGCACAATCAGCAATAATAGAACAAAATCGCGCGGAGCTGATGCTTCAACTGCTGATTACAAAAAACACGCGCGATATTTGGACAATCCTAAATAAAGGCAATACAAAAGCAACATCGACAATATCAAATACGATTGATGGCAACAAATGGGTTGAGCACTTCAGGGAAATATACAAAATCCCGAATGAAGACACACAAGCGCAAGAAAACGTCTCAGATCTACCATGGGACGTAACACCTCGAAGCGATGAAATTGAAACAACAATTCAGAAGCTAAAAAACTCAAGAGCAGCAGGCCCCGACCAGATCTCAAATATCATGTTGAAGGGAAACAAAACATACTGGGCCAAGTTCATGGAATCTCTGTTTAGAATAGTGTCAGAAAAAAAGAAAATTCCGGAGTCATGGTTAAAGGCGATTGTGGTACCTATCTATAAGAAAGGCGATAGGAACGATCCGATGAACTATCGTCCAATCGCCCTACTTGACACAATCGGGAAAGTATATGGCTCCTTTCTTCGAAAGAAACTCACTTCATGGGCCCTCAAAGCAGAAATATACGATGTTCGTCAAACAGGTTTCACAGAGGAAGCCGGAGTCGATGTAAATCTACTTGTGCTAAACATACTAAAACTTGAGGCGCTGCGCACAAAGAGACAAATCTTCTTTGCCTTTATAGACCTCAGGCAAGCTTTTGACACAATAAATCGTGAGAAACTCTGGTCAAAGCTAAGAAAGTGGGAATGTCCGCCAACAATACTAGAACCCCTGAAAGCTCTCCATTCCAATACCTCAATACAGATTAGGTTAAATCAACAAGGCGAGTTGAGCCAACAAGTAACAACTCATAAAGGCGTCAAGCAAGGCTGCCCACTGGCAGCAGAACTATTCAAGATCTTTATAGCCGACCTACCGAAATGGTTAAACTCAGTACCCTGTTTCTCGCCAAGGATCAAGGACACTCAAATCAAACATATCATCTATGCAGATGATATAGTACTAATCGACTATACACAGATTGGCCTACAGCGACTTTTGACTCGACTCAATGAATATATGAAATCAAATGAGTTGCTGATCAATACTGACAAAACAAAAATCATGAGCATCAGTCATACCAATAAAAACGCAGGAAAAAGATTCATATGGCGAATTGCAAGTGATAAACTCAATACTGTATCGTCCATAAGATACTTGGGCGTGATGTTCAACAATTCCATCTGCGAAACAGCTTGGGTCAATGACATAACCAGTAGAACGCTCAAATTTGGATTACAAGGAGCAAAAATCTATCACGAATACGGGAAATTTACAATTGCACCATTACTGACTTTCTATCTACAGAAGGTCATTCCAACTATCGTATTTGGAGCTGAAGCTGGTTGGAACCTGGATTTTTGCTTATGGCAAAGACTAGAAGGGATCTTCTGGAAACACGCCTTGAGGCTTCCTCACTACATCTCGACAGTGGCTCTGAGATACGAACTTGCACTTAATTCGCTGTATATGACAGTGATCTGGAAATCCCTCTCCACCATTAGGAAAATGTACTGCAGCAAAAAAATACCAGCATACGAAATTTTCAAGATCAGAAATGACGACACCCAAGCAATATTAATCCAAATTTGGAAAAAAAAACTTGAAGCCATAATGAACTCCGCAAATATAAGTCAATCTGACCTAATCGATCGACCACAACAGGCGAAAAAAAAATTAGAAGAATGGGACTGGATGCATAACATTGAAAAACGCAAGAAACTAAAAACGAGTCTTCCATTAGGTCTTGGGGAAACAAAACTACACAAGCCACCAAAATACCTTCTAAATTGTCCTTCACGATATCACAGGAACATGTTTCTAAAATTTAGGCCGAACGCCCTAAACAATCGAGAAATGCTATGGATACGAAAAAAGAAAGACACTGTAGACAACAAATGTCGATTCTGTGATGCGAGCGAAATAGAGTCCCTCAAGCACTTGATACTTGATTGCACAGGCACAATCACACAGCGGACCCTGCACCTAACTAGCTTCAAACCTCAGAACTATGACACGAATGATTGGTGGTCATATGTAAGCGCCGGCCATAACATTAAGCTATCATGCAGGATAATTGACTACTTAACCATGATTCTCTGTAATACTACTTGTGATAAGGAAAAGAAAAATCTTTAATCAACAGTGATCCAAACTTATCACCAGCACAATGATCACACTGTGAATAAACAATGGAGAGGACGGATGAGATGCGAGAAAGGTCAATTATAACAAAAGTTCGATTTAAGTATCGAACTGTAGTTTTATTAAAAGAAAAAAAAAAAAAAAATAGTGGAATGAGTAGTGAGATCTAAGTATGGGGGCTGGGACTAGGAGGAGTGGAAAATCAGAGGGATAGAGTATTGGTCGGAGGAGTAAAAGGTGCGAGGGTAGAGAGGGAGAGGTGTATGTAAGAGTTGGTGAATTCACTGGAAGTCTGAGTAAGTGCAGGGCATTTCTCAACTCCTCTAAACCACCAACTGCAGCCTAGAGTAGGTACAAGTAGTAAATCCCTGAGGGAGTTAGTTAGCCGGCATATAGGAAACACATTGCTAGTACCAATTAGCCACCAGACAGTAGGCTTTACTGGTCGGTAACACTAGCCAAGGGGTTACAGATGCCTGGGTTAGGGAAGAGATTCCAAGGAGGAGAGTAGGATGACCATAGGGCCCACAAAAAATACCATTAAAGACCCTTGGACAGCCCTGGAGACTCGGAGTGGTTTGTAGGTCCTCGGTGACATACCACACAGCTGCAGGGACTTTACCACAATAAGGCACAAATGTTGTTTTCACAGGAACCCGGTGGTGGCGACACGTTCCTGCATTACGCCTCATCAGGAAGAGCCAATTGAGCCCTAGTGCACGCTAGTTTGGTATAGAAGGCAAATCGGAGGTGCTCAATGGGGGCAACCAAGTGTGGCCATGCCAGCGGTTAATTCCCGGCTTGGCTAAGGAGTCAGGTCAGGCTACTTTACTGTGTGGGTTATTTTACAGATCTCCACATGAGGAATCATAAATGCCCACAAAACCCTTGCTCCCTGATGGACACATCCCGAGCCTTCCTCGGTAGTAGATTGCCATTACTCGTTCTACACCCATTCTATGGAGACCTGTGATCTATATCTTTGGGCATTGCCTCCCTAGCCTGCAAAACGTAGTCTGAAGCCATGCTGGAACCTTCAGAGGTTAGAACCTCGACACATGATTTTTCCATAACTAATGTGGCCTTGGACAACAGCCTGGATAGAGGTATGTCTGGATTCATTATCCTTATGAGGACTGGAGCATCGACCAACCTTCTCTGTGACCTCAAGGTGTGTTATATTCCCCCATGTTCAGCTTACTTTCACACATCTTCTCTGATCCTGTCTGGACACTCCTTAGTCCATCCTTGCTGCGTCAGCCTATTCCTTCCTCCAGATAGTCACCACTTTGCTGGAGAAGGAACCCCTGTTTGCTGAAAAGTGTATATAGATCATGGTTGCCCCTACCATGACAGATTGCTAGAGATTGTTAGGGACATGGCCCCTTACATTACACCTGTATCACCCATGCCCAGGTCCTCGCACAAGCAATTTCTCATATATCCCCAGTTGTAGACACGCCAGCTGCCTTGCCACCTTCATCTTCAACTTGCCTCGTTTCTTTGGAGGAGGCACCTCCAGGTCCATCTGGCATGTAGGATGCTTCCTTGGTAGTCCCTCTTCAGTCAAATACTTCCATGAGAGGGTGATGGACAAAATTGATTTTTTTTTTTTATCCCTACAGCTATTTGCCTCATTTCCTGAGGAGATCAGAGTGTTGACATCAGACACATACAAAGAAAGGAATACAATCATGAGGGGAACTCCACAAACAAATCTTCTATGGCCTAAACTAAAAACATTTACATTTATTATTCTACAAAAGTAAAAAATGCATCATATTCACACAATAATATAACAAAATACAAAATTGCGGAACATGGCCAGATGTGTGTTGAATGATAGATAAACCTCTATACACAATTTGTGACCTCATACATTTTGGAACATTTGCATTATGCTAATTGATGCACATGGTACAGACTTAATCTTTTGATATAACAACAATATCCACTATATTGTCCCACAACCCAACATGTTTCTGTCCACAGTCAACTTAATGTTGGACATTCCTGAGGGGTACATTCCTCGTGTATCTCCTATTAGAAGAACCTAGTTTCCTCGAATTGTTCTTCCGTCTAGGAACTCCACTAATTCGTTCCCAAGTAGGCCAATGTTATGGTCCACCAAACCATTAACTAGGTGTCTGGTCATGCCACAAGTTCTGAAGAATTAAAAACACAGATAAAACACCAAGTTCCCTTCTCAGAGGTATGTTTCTCCTTGTATCCATGCCTAAATGTGATGTTCATATAATAAAAAATAATCACAATAACTGTTAATTTAAAAGATGACAGAAAAAAATGTGTTTAATGCTAAATAAATGCACGGGTTGACTTCATTAAGCTATTAGAAACTCTGGTTTTTTTCGGTCATCTGATTCTTTTTTTAACAAAGGGGTTGACTTTGTTAGGCCGTTCATGTACAAATGCTAGTGTGAGCCAATGAAAATGAAGCACAGACGAGTGCAGAGTCATTGATGTAAGATGTCGCCCAATGATAAGCACTGAGAAATCCTGAACTTATTCACTTCAGCAAAAGAGACTAAATGGCAGAGGTCCGATGTCAGCCGGTGAGAACCACGGACGAGTGCTGGACCAGCTCACATCAGCAAACAACACTAAATGGAGTTAAGATGTCGCCCAATGAGAATGTGATGTAATGAATTCTCCTACTGAAATTGCACAGCAAGGTATATTCGATCAAAAAGATTTGATGAAATCTACCATTACCTTGTTTTGCATTCATCTCTTCTGCACAGGTGGTCTGTGGTGGGGGGGTGGCAACTAGTGGTCCTACTGTGGCCTAGTCGTGAGGGCGAAGCCAGTGGGCCAGGCTAGAATAACACCAGGGCTACCCTCCCACTTCGGTTTCCCCCCAGAATAATGCATGTCCTCTGTTCAAGAGTGAGAATGATTTGTGAGGCAGACCTGCAAGATGTATATGTTCCCTTTTGACCACCTCATCGGAAATGTATGCAGTTATCTCTTGGGTCTCTACACCTCCACTGATTCTTTTATTCAGAGTATTCTCAAAGGTTATGTGAGCGATAGCTGCAGTGTTTTGCCAGATGGGTATACACATCTGTAACTGGATGTCTGGCATGCGATGGGTCCCTCCTCTTCACAGGCCATAACACAGGTACTAGGCTTTGATATATATTTCCATCAACTGGAGGAAGTCTTTACTGCAGTCTGTACAGCAGCTTTTGTTCACTGGATATCTTTAAGAAATGCAGAGGTGCCACACCTTCCCCTTAGGATTCCAGGATGGCGGCTATTAGCTAGCTCTGCAAAGTATTCAGCTACAAACTTGTCTTCATACCCCTGTTGTTTAAAATGCTTTTGAGTTCCACGTCATCTTGCATCCTGGCAGTTCCTTATCTTAGTCTTTATATTTGACAGACACAGCTGCAATTTGCCAGTTGTTGGAAATGGGGATAATCTGTGGTTTCATCACCTCAGTTACTACGATCAACTTCGACTCTTGTTGGTGAGACGATCAAAACACATATGTATGCATGTTTGATTAGGGGTGCTATGGGTTGGGTGGAGGGGGCACATTGGGCACCCCCATTAAAAATAGAAGAACAGAAATTGTACGCCCAACAAGAGTCGAGCAAAAGGTAGTTGATTAAGCCACATATTACCAAAACAGGACTCTCATATTTGATCCTTCATGGTCCCTATTTCCAATCTAGTTTTGATGAACCACCAATGATGTCTTAATTATTTCCCAGAACCCTTTAATTACATTATAACTGATGCCTCCTTCTCAGGCTAATGTGCCCCCTAGAGTCGTCTGCAGAGTCGCTATTCATGAAACTCCCAAGAAGAGTAGTTAAACATTCTGTTGGAATTAAAGGTGACAATATTTTTAGCACTTGAGGCTTTTCAATTTCACTCTCCACTGCTACCTCATGTTTATCCTTATGGACAACAAAACTTCCATGTTTTGTTAAAAAGCAGGTCAACGCAAGGACGCCACCGGGGGGGGGGGTGCTGATTCGGCAGCCTGCGCGTATAGCTCCCAACTCACCGGGTCTGAAGGGGGTCAGAGCCCCCCCTTGATCACCCTCACCGGAGTGGAAGCAGTAGACCCTTCAGTGGGGGAACACCCAGGGCACATCGCCAAGCAGTTTGCGGCAAATCGGTGTTAGGCAGAATCCAGTGCAGTTCCCTTAGGGAGCACTATACCAGATTAGGACTACAGGTGAGAGCAATACATCCCCTTTGGTATCAGTCTGCACCACAAAGATTTAGTTGGTAGCTGTGGCTGAGCAGTCGGACTTATCTCAAGAGGGAGATGAGCAGTATTCAGGGTTTACACAATAGGTCTACTGTACCATGGTACAAAGCTTGGTATTAAAAAGTAGTAGAAATGGCATTTCACAATGTTTAAGCATGGGAAGGAAAGGGTAGTTAAAAGAAATAGGTGCACCAACACAGTTCTCAGTGAGAATCGATCTAAAGAAAGCAGATCTAACAAATGTAACCAGAGTCAGTAGGCTTGTGCCAGAGTCAGTTGTACAGGGCAAGGGCCCAGGATCAAAATGTTCTTGTAGCTGCAGTCAAGTCTTTGGTTAACGAATTTGAAAAGGTGGTTGCAGAAGTTGAAAAGACAATATTAAGAGAGGGAGGTGGCCAACCCAACAGGTAGGTAAAGGATTTAAAACACCTTTAGCACTACTGCGAAGAAAGGGCGGCCTGGCGGAACAATGTACCTTAAAATGAAGAGGTGGCTCCTGCGGTGACGGTTGTTCCTGGTAGTTCCTGCAGTTTGGATGATCCAGTAGAGGAAGAGAGGCTCTTGTCGTGGAGGAAGGTTCAAGTTACTGCACTACCCAGGTATGAAACCAGCCACGGTGCTGCCCGACGAATAAAAGGTACGCTCCTTTAAATCGCGGTCCGGGTGGACTGGTGCCTGGGTATCCGGCCTCCGAGTACAGGGTACGGGAGATTCGACCAAGGCAGGTCCGGCAAGGCGATTGGCAAACTGGTTGGCCCCACCAGCTCAAGGGAAGAAGGCTCTTGCAGATGAAGATCTTCTCTCGTCGTGTGGAGAAAAGTGGTGAGACGCTGCAGCAGGGCTTCACCGGTGGTTCAGTCATTGCAGATGTCTTTGGCTTCTCTACTCTTCGGCTTCTTACTTCCAGTAGCGACGTCTTGCTCTTCCAGTCCTCGGGACCCTGCTTTTATGCAAAAAGATCCCCATTCATACACCGTAGCTGTCACTCACAGTGGAGTGGTCATCTTGGCGGGAGACCCTCCAGCCTATCAGGATAGAGTGTGACATGGGTTGCGGAGGCAACCCTGTGCAGGGGTCCTACTCTCCCCTCCCACACAATGGACCCACCCCAGACTCAGTGGCGCCGAAAGGAGGGCTTTTCGGTAGAAGCCCGCCAAAAGGACGAACAAAGGATCCCCGACCTGGGTTAGGAGTTTAGAGAAAGACACGAGAAAGAAGTTATATTAAAGTTCTGGCAAATAAAACCTACCGGAGCAAAGTTAATATTAAAATGCACCGGCGGTATGTTAGAGGCTGTCAGAAAATGTGGTAGCGTAGAACAATGGGAAAATCCCATAGGGAAATATTTGCGGTCAAATATTTATGGTAGTAACCACTGCCACCAGCCAGAAACTTTTGCGTTAGGGACTGTAGGGTAAAAACTATTAACCCCTTCCAGTACCTCCATAATAAAATGGGTTGTACTGGTTTAGTTCATAGGATTTGACTAGTAAAGTCAATGGGGACATTACATGCCCTGGGAGACAGTAGTCAGTCCCAGGGTATGGAGTCTGTTTGGGGGTCGCTATGACACCCCTGTGTCACTGCACTGAGGCTGCTTTGTAACACATGTGAATAAAGATGGTTACTATGGGGTTGAGAAAGATCCCATAGGCATTAAACACACACATAGCCTAGAACACACATAGCAAAAATGCCTAAGAGTGGGAAAAAGAGTCTCACTCTTAGCTGGTAAAAAGAAACAAACCCTCCAAATCCAGCAAAGCTGCTGGGGGACACTATAGGTAAGGGAAATCAGCCATAAAATTAGTATTCTCCCTAACAATCGGCCCGGCACAAAGAAAGTTACTTGAGGGAGAAGACCTCCCAAGTGAAGGAGGAAAAGGTGCCTGCATCGCCGCTTCAGCCCACAGAGGCATACTGGTACCTTTAGCCCGTGGCACCACTTTGAAACTAGGGCCCGGGCCAAGCGGCTGTGAGGGCGACCGCCCCCGTAGGAGAGGCCGGGGCCCCCCCAACCCTGGCGAAGTGACGGGGAGGGGTGAAAGGGAGCTGTTGTGGCCACCGAAACGCTGCGGCATGGAATAAAGCGAGGAGAAGCGGCCCAGCTTGTGGGATGCACTGAGGTGAGTGAAACAGACAGAGAGGTGTCTACCCCCGCACCCCTCCCAAGGAAGGGCCTATAGACCTCGGAGGGACCCACGCTTGGTGTGCCCTATCCCTGCCTCCCAGTGGGAGCTGGCTAGGATGGCATCTACCAGCCGGGCAGGCCTAGTCATGTAGGGGCCCCGGAGAAGGCTAAAGTGGGCAGCGGAGACAATTGGAGGAGAGGAGAGTGCAGAAGGTGTGGGCCCCCTTCTTAGTGGCGTGTGCCCGCCTCCAGACACCCCATTGCCCCATCCTTAGGGACCGTAACCTGGCAAAGAGGTGATAACGGAGCACCTGGAGAAGGGCCACAGGGTGGGAAAGTTCTGGCTCCCCCTCCCATACACAGTGGGGCCTGGCACAGTGCATTCACAGAGATGAGGGAGAGTAGAGTGACGTGGAGAGCGAGTGGAGCCTTCTGAATGTGAGCCATCCCCTGGCTGGCAGAACGTGAGGGTGCAAGAGACACCCCCCCCCCTGAAACACATCCCACAGCAGAGGGGGTATACCACGCCGGACAGTGAGGAACGCCACATGGACGTGAGAGCCAAGCTAGCTAGCTTTGAGTACACGCGGGGTGAGACCCGGGTGGAGTAAGGGTCCTGGGCCACCATGGCGGCAGCTGGGGATGACTCCACAAAAAAAGCACATAGCTGCACTGGTGGAGGAGATCAGAAGCATGCAGGCCGACATTGAGGGAGGGTCGACAGAATAACCCAAAGGATGAACAATATGGTAGATGGACTGGAAGAGGTGGAACACATCCAGTCTTCTCTGGATGCCGTGGAGATGCAAATGGACGTCAGAATGTCTGAAATGGAAAGAAGAGAGGGAGAGACCACATTGAAAATGGACGACCTCGAGAATCGAGAAAGACGGAAACAACTTAAGACTTTTTGGGATCCCAGATAAGGAAGGGGAGACGGAGATGGACCTGGGGATGATCCTCCACAAAGTCACCAAACTCATCTTTGAGGATGACACTATCGATTAGGCCAAAATAGAAAGGATCCACAGGGCCGGAGGACCAGATGGGAGCCCCAGGTCGGTTCTTGCCCGCTTTCATAACTATCCCAATAAGCATAAGATCCTTGTGAGGGCAACAAAGAAGGGCCCTGTGATGTACGCTGGCTCCAGAGGAACGGTCTTCCAGGACCTGTCCTTACTAACACTTGCAAGGAGACGTCTGTGCTCGCCCCTAACAAAGTGGATGAATGAAAAGGGTGTTCGATATCGGTGGTGCTTCCTGTTTTCCATAGCCTTCGAAGTGACGGAACTAAATATAAAATGTCCACTGAGGATGATATACAGAGAGCAACTAGCAACCTAGTGGGCGAGGCCGTGGGCTCACAGGGGCCCAAGGAACGGGAGGGGGGGTGGCCAGTGGCACATTAAGGGACTCAAGAGACAACGAATGCCAGGGTCTCGGAAGTTCAGGAAACTTAACACATTTCCTGCGGCTGGCACCTGATAGCAGAGGAAGTTTTCACTAAGTGGAACGCTGGGGGATGGGGGGGCTACTGGAGGGGGTCATGTAGGACGGGACGTCACTAGTCTGAAAGGTGTTGAGACGGTTCGCCTGTCATTTAGTGAACTGTGCACCGGAGAGGGCTGTGGAGGAGTGGGTTAAGGGGTGCTAAACGGAGAGAGGGGAGGTTTGAGGAGGGGGAAAGTATTGTTATGATGTTGGGACTCATGTGATGGGGTCCGGTTGGTGGTTCGGTTTCACCCTCGTGATGTTAACTGGGGAGGGCTGGGTGCCGCTCAGGATTTGGGGAAGGGAGGGGGAGGGTATGAAGGGGAGGTAGGGGGAACCTGGTACCAGTGTCCTCTCCTAGTTTTGTATTATCTTTCTGTGACATAGTTTGTTTCGGCACGTTATGGCTAACCTGGTGGCGAGGGCGAATGGTTTGTACTGGGATAACATGATGGTGAATAGAAGTAAGGGCGCCCAAGAGGATGGGAACTCTTAACGTTAAGGGCCTGAATTCACTGACTAAAAGGTCCCTGGTGGCAAGAGAATTCCGTAAGGGTAGAGCTAGATGTGATGTTCCTCCAGGAGACCAAATTCTGCAAGGGGGAGGAAAGAAGAATCCCTGTTGGTTCGTTGGGCCAGGTGTACTGGGGGTCGGGCCCTATAAGAAAAGCTTGGGTGGGTATCCTATTTAACAGAGCGCTTAAGTTGGAGGCATACATGGTGTGGTCAGATGTGGAGGGGAAGGCCCTTCTGGTCTTGGGATCCATCAAAAAGATGTGTTTTACATTTGCCACAATATCTGCTCCCAACCAGGGGCAACTGAGATGTCTGAAGAACATTCTCCCGAAAATAATGGTGGAGAGTTTGGGACACCTCATTATTGGAGGGGACTTTAATATATGGGCGGATGTGAATCTGGCTAGGCAAGGGCTGCAAGACTGGGAGCAGGGAGTGGGGAGGCCAGGTTATGGGGAGGTTCAGCCGACTCTTGAACTGTATGGACTGAGGGACATGTGACGCCACTTTCACCCGCAAGAGAGGGGATACACCTTCTACTCTTCACCCCATGGAACCTTACTAGGATCGACTATGTATATGTCTCAAGGGACTTGTGGGAGGAGGCGTTGAACTCAGAGATTTGCCTGATATCTTGGCCGGATCACAATATGGTTACAGTGGACCTGGGATGGGCGGGCATGAACCCGAGGGGCTCCGAATGGAGATGTAACAAGTCTCTATGGAATGACCCACAGTTCCGCCAGGAGATAACTAGGGCGGTTGAGGAATTCTTCATCCCTAATCAACGGGAGAGGTGGACAAAAGGACGGTTTGGGAGGCGGGGAAGGCAACCTGGAGGGGGAGGTACTGATCAGGGAAGGGGCGCAGAAAAGAAGGGAGCGTGGGCTAATTGAGAATAGGCTATGGGACAAGATAAATCACATAGACAAACACACACAAGCTCAAGGGGTGGGAAGGGAGGAGAGCCTTAAGGAAGCCAGAGGGAAAAGGGAAGAACTACGGCTTCTTGAGGAGGGTAAGATAATACGCAACCTGCATTTCCTCAAGCAGAAATTTTATGAGAAGGGGACAAGGCAGATGCGCTCCTGGCTGCCAGACTAAGAGGACAGAGGGCGGAAAGGTGGGCGTGGGAGATTGAGGAGGAGGAGGGCGAGTCACATGAAACTTCCACGGAGGGGATTCAGGAAGCATTTGCCTCCTTCTATGAGACTTTATACAAATCAGAGATGCCCCAGACGCAGGTGGGATTGCAGAGTACTTGGCGGATATCCTCCTGCCAATACTGAAGGAAGTGGAATCGGCCTCATTGGCAGCCCCCATAACAGCGGAAGAAATTCGGAAGGCGGTGGGGAGACTGCCCTGGGGGGGTAGAGAGGGACCCTGCGGGGGGATGGGTTTACCGCACGATTTTATAAGACCTTCCTACATGTATTGGTGCCTGTTAGGCAGAAACCTGTGCAGTTCCCCTAGGGACCACTGCAAAAGATTTAAGACTACAGGTGTTAGCAGTAAACCCACTTGGTAGCAGTCTGTACCACCCAGATTTACCTGGTAGCTGTGGCTGAGCAGTCAGACTTCCCTCAAGAAGTGTTAGGCAGTATGCAAAGTATACTCAATAGGCACTCAGATACAATAATACAAGCAAACACTGACCAGAGCTTTGGTATAAAAGTATATAATTATTTATTTATAAACACACAGTTGAAACACTCCAGCACTCTTATTGTAAAATATTCTAAACACAGTTACTATTATCATATATACACCCCTTTTTCCCTTATTAGAAAATCACAGTAAGACACCACTTATTTTCATACAGAGGTGAGCGCTTAACTAGATTGCACTCTACTAAGGTTCTGAAAAAGGGAGGGAAAAAGACAGAATATGCAGGGTTACACCACTGTACGATTCAGGAAAACTATTAGCAAGGCAGAGAGCAAAAAGTCACTGGTGAGCCAAAGTCCAAAGGCTGGGCCCACTCTTAGAGAGAGCAGAGCACAAATGCGCCCAAGATCACACAGTTACACTAGGCTTAGAAAGTCTTGCAGAGGGTTCAGAAAAGAGTTTAGAGAGGCTTAGAAAAGTTTAGCCAAGGTGTCCGAGGCTAACCCAGGTTCGAAAGCCGGGGGCTAAATCTACCCCGTACAGTCGGTTGCAAGGGAAGCCAGGCGGGACACGGTACCTTAAGTGGGAAGGATCCTCCAGCGGTGGTAGTTGTTCCTGGTAGTGGTTGCAAGTTGCGTCGTCGCCCAGGGGAAGAGAAGATCTCGACGTGGCGGAAAGATGCAGGTCGTTGCACTACCAGGGCAGAAACCAGCTGCAGAGTTTTCCGGTAAAAGGTGGTACCTTTATCTCGCGGTCGTGGTAAAACGTGGTATCCCGGTTGCCGGGGTGCTTAGCACGGGCAAGGCGGCCACGAGATATGTCGGGAAAGTGAAAAGACGGTGAAATTGGTTATCCCCACCAGTCAAAGGAAGAAGACTCTCCGGCGGGAGAGCTCCTCTGTCGTTGGGAAAAGTGGTGAGACGGTCCAGCAGGGCTCCACCGGTCGTGGTGTCTTGGCAGGTTGGCTCAGCTTCTCCCTCGTCGAATTCTTAGGTCCTGTGGCGACTTCTGAAGTTCCTGTCCCCAAAGCCCTGCTTTTATGCAACAAACCCCCCATTCACTCAGCCTAGCTGTAACTCAAACATGCTAAGTGGTGAGCCGGCCGACGCACCACTTGGGCCAATCAGGACGGAGTGCGACTTGAGTTGCCTAGACAACTCAGTCCAGGGTGCCTAAATTCCCCTCCACCCCTCCTAAGTACCCCAGACATAGTGGCACCACTTTGGAGGGCTTCTGTGGAGAAGCCCGTCAAAAAGTGGAAGAAAGGGCTCGACTTGGGTTGGAGTCACAGAAGAGAACACAAACGCCATTTTAGAATCAAGTTTTGGCAAAAAATACCAACTGGAGAATTAATATTAATTAAATAAACCGGCGGTATGTTCGAGGCTACCTTAAATAATTAAATAAATATAGTAGCCTAAAACAATGGGAAATCCCATAGGAAAATATTCGCGGTTGAATATAAAAAGTAGTATCCACTGCCACCAGCCAAAACTCGATCAGGGGGGACGGAGACGTGCCCCCTCGACTAACAGACCCTGGGGCAATCGAATTGCCCCAGCCAGTACATCCACAATATGATGGTTTGTACTGGTTCTGTTCATAATTTAAGACTAGTAAAGTCAATGGTGACTTTACATGCCCTGGGAGACAGTAGTCAGTCCCAGGGTATGGAGTCTATACTGGGGGGGGTCTCTATGACACCCCTGTGTTACTGCACGGAGGGTGCTGTGTAACACACATCACAGAAACACATGAAACCCTATGGAGTAAAAGACCCCATAGCCCATTAAACACATCTAGATTCAAAGAAAAAGACTCAAATCATGTCCAAGAGTGAGGGTAAAAGAGTCTCACTCTTAGCAGGAGAAAAAAATAAACCCCAAAAATCCAGCAAAGCTGCTGGGGGACTCACTAGGTTAGGAAATTCAGCCTAAACAGAGAATTCTCCCTAACAGTGCCATTTATGACGGAACTGTTTAATGAGGTGATGAAGACTGGGAGGGCTCCCGAGTATTTCTCCAGGGCTTCAATTTCGGTGATTCCCAAAGAAGGAGAGACCCCAAAAATTTGGTCCATACTGCCCAATCTCCAAGCTCAATATTGACGCTAAGATATACACCAGGGTATTGGCGGCGAGGCTCGAGGACTACATGCCACACTTGATCCACCCGGATTCATCAAGGGCTGGCAGGGGGCTGATATAGTGAGAAACTCTACACTCGATGCACAATGCCAGTGGAGTGAGATGGAGGTCCCTGTCCCTTTCTCAGTCGATGCCGAAAAGGCCTTTGATAGGGTGGAATGGCAGTTCCTTAAGGCGGTTCTGGCCAAATTTGGTATTGAGGGAGATTTCTTAAGCTGGATCACTGTATGCTTCCCCTAGAGTCTGTCTAGCAGTAAATCAGGGAATTTCCCGTTGGTTTGGGTTGGGTAGTGGGACCAGATAGGGTTGTCCTCTTCCCCCCTCGTTGTTTGCACTCTCCCTAGAACCCCTTGCACAGAGGATTAGAGAGGATAGCAGGGTAGGGAGATTCACCGTGGGAGGGGTGGAGTATAAAGTCGCCCTTTATGCAGACGACCTGTTGCTGCACATAGTAAACCCCCTGACATCTGTACCTTCGGTGGTTCGACAGATAGAGCAATCTGGCATCCTGGGCAGATCAATAAGTCAAAATCAATCCTTTGTCCACTGGACAGGGATTGAGACTGTGAAGCCGAAAGGTTTTCCCCCCTCGGATCCAGGTTAGTTTGGGAACAGTGAGATATCTGGGTATCGACCATAATAGGGAAGTGGGGGGACTTTTTGAGGCCAACCTCCCCCCTCTGATGTCCACAATTAAGTCTGACCTGCTGAAGTGGAGTAAGCTCACTGTATCATGCTTGGGGAGACTCAATGAACTGAAAATGGTCGTCCTGCCAAGACTCCTGTACCTGTTCCAAATGCTCCCGATCGGCATCCCAAATTTCTTCTTACAGGAGATGAAGGGCTCCCTACTGAGATTTTTCTGGCAACGGAAGGAGGCCAGGATAGAATGGGAGGTTCGGGTGCTGCACAAGGAAAAAAAGGGGGGGGGAGTTGGTCTGCCAGACGTGAAATGGTATAATAAGGCTGCCCAACTTTGGGTTTTCGTACCATACCTTAGGGCCCAAGGGGATCTCCAATTGATTGTGGTGGACAACCGGCATCTCTGACCAGCTACGGTTGGATAATTGTTGTGGGTGCCGAGAGACAGAATCCACTGTAGAATAAGGGAACATCCAATATTGGGGACCATCTGCGACATTTGGAGTAAAGGCGTAGAAATGAAGGGAGTCACAACGTGGCCCTCCCCATTGGGACACCTGTGGGTCTTGGGAGTTAAAGATGCAATCCCGAATCCAGAGAGATTTCAGGCATGGTTTGAAGCAGGCTTGAAAGAATAGGCCAGCTGTGGAGGGGTACAGATTCATAGATATACTGAAACTGGAGGAGGCCCTGGGTATAGGGACATTTTCTGTCTTCCTGTACCTACAACTAAAGGAGGCACCTATGGAGAGGGCCTGGAGTGAACAAATAAGGCGGGATCTCTCTCCCTTCGAAAAACTTTTGGATGCTACGGTGGAGATGAAGGGGTTAATCTCAGCTATGTATGGGGCCCTCGTGGAAGCAGGAGGGGGGTCCATGGAGAAATAGAGGGCGAAGTGGGAAGAGGAGATAGACCCCACCCTGTGGGAGAGTCTCTGTAGGGGTGCCACGCAGTCATCCATCTCTAGTCAATATAAACAGCATGGCATAGAGCTCCTACATAGGTGGCTATACGACCTGGTCAGACTCGCTAAAATGTATCAGGACGTCGGCCCACTTTGCTGGCGGGGGTGTGGACTGAAGGCTAATTACTGTTATATGTGGTGGGGTTGCCCAAGGGTGAAGTTATTTTGGTAGGAGGTCTTGGGGTCGATTAAGGAGGTGGGGGGGATACACTGGGTTTCATCACCCCTATTGGTTTTGTTTGGGATGGAGAGGGAGGAGGGGGATTTCCGTAGGCTGCCTAAGATGGCATCAGGCTTGCTGTTAGCAGTGAGGGCATGCCTTGCCACGAAATGAAAATGTGCACACACGCCAGATAAAAAGGAGTGGATTAATGTTGCAAGGAACCTATATGTAATGGCGCAGATAACCTCCGGCTTGCATGGCCGGGCGGGCATGGTGGAGGTGGAATAGGGGGGCTTCGCTGATAAATATCTCAGAGTGGAGGAACACCAGGGGGATGGTGATGGGACAGAATGTGAAAAGGGAATTTTGATCATTGTAGGAGACTAAGAGGTGAAGGAGGCCGGCACACTGATGGGTAGGGGGTGACAGAGGACGCCAGAGAGGTGGTCCAGGGCCAAGGGTTAGTGCCTTAAGTAGTCATAGGGGAACAATGGTTTGTAAGTAGTAGGTTCGGGAGGATGAGACGGTATCAGGAGGGGGGGAGGGTGGTGGGTGTAGGGGGAGGAGGGTATGGGATTTATGATATGATACATTTTATTTGTATTGCGCTCGTACACAAGTGTTTCAGAGCGCGACAAGGCAAGGGAGGGGAACAAGGGAGAACAAAAAACAGCGATCTTACTAGGCCCAGTGACATTGAAAACGCACAAGTGCATGGGAGAAGGAAAGGGGAAACGTGCATGGAAGGGGAGAGAAGTGGAAAGTGCAGAGCAAAGGAAAAGAGATAAATAATAAACAGAAGTCGGTGCAGAGTCTCGTGAGTCTCTGTTACTCTGTGTCAACCTTGCTGGAGTTTCCTGACCTGTGGCGCTGCTTTTGTCCACTTTCTATCTCTACTATTGCTGTGAGGGGTATGGAAGCTTAAAAACCCCTTGCAGACCGCGCAGCGGCGCAGAGTCGGTGCAGAGTCTCGTGAGTCTCTGTTACTCTGTCAACCTTGCTGGAGTTTCCTGACCTGTGGAGCTGCTTTTGTCCACTTTCTATCTCTACTATTGCTGTGAGGAGGCTTAAAAACCCCTTGCAGACCGCGGAGCGGCACAGAGTTTCGTGAGTCTCTCGAGGCTTGCTCTGCACCCTTTTCATCTACATTCAGCATGGAGCGTGATAAGTTCCCTCCGCGAAAAATCTATCATCTGCTTACACGCCTGCAATTGCGGCGTGTTGAACAAGGAGGAGCCGAAACTACAACTGACAACATAAGCCACCCAGAAGCTGCATGCCGGACATTTCAAGTAAGAAAATCACTTCATAACTCTTCCCCCGGCTGCCTGTGTAATTTCATTGCCACGCGATCTGTTGCACAAAAGAAGTACAAGCGAGTCCGCTAATGTGAGTGACTGTTTACATAAATCCCAAACTTTTACACATCCCATGCCCCCATTATCTCACCTGTCTAATCCCAGCCTGCCTGTGGGGGTGTTGTTGTGGGATGTGAAGCCCTTTCTCATCTGGCGATTTCGGCTGGACTGGGTGTGGGCGCGCGAGGAGGGCCGGGCTTGCCCCTCCCGAAAGGTGGACATGCCGATGCATTAGATGGTGTTGTACACCATTTGCGTGTCTTGGCAGTGCGTGCAGTATTAACTTCTGAACTGCCCATGGGCTTGGAGCTGGGGGCCCGTGACCGTCGAGAGCGGTGGTTCACTTCGGAGAGCACTGGCACATGGCTAGAGTGCATGATGGCCTTTCCGAGAGGACCCATGAGTGTTCTCGAGAATCAAGGCATAAGTTCTATAGTGAATATGATTTCCCCTGTACTAAGTGGAACAAATAAGGAGCCCATATTCAACCAGAAGGTGCTGCATCCTATGCCTGCAAACATTAAGGCAAAAAATGACTATAAAGTGCCACTAGCCCAAGACAACGTAGGTCTGGTTCAAGATGAGGTTGGGGATATGAGTTCACAGGCGAACGCAGAACCCCCAGTTTTGCCTAAGAAGAAGGAACAGAGGGAAATACCTCAGTCATCCGCCAAAAGCTGCAATTCCCTGTCCATAGTGAACAAATTGCTGCAAGATCTTACGGAAATGAATTGGTCCTTAAATTTAAAACCGTCCACCTCCAGCAAGCTGAGATCCGACATGGAGGATTGCATTAAAGAACCCTGGAGATCTCTTGAGCTGCACACGCCTCCCGCAAAAGAAACCACTGCCTGGAAGTATTGGACACTGGGCGCCAGGAAAAGAAGACGGGTGGCTTCCAGCTCTTCTCCTCAATTTCAATGTTCACAGAATCCATCCAGCTTACGGAACAAATCATCTACTTCAAAAATAATGAACAACCAGCAGGAATTGAGAACTCCATACAAAGCACCTGTAATCATGATGAGCACAGAAGATCGGTCTGATTCTTCTTCAATTGATGAGTTGTCACCTAACTCTCAATCCATACAACGGAATCAGCCAAAAGCAAAACCCATGATTCATAAAGCCTCCATAAATCAAGTCTCGAGGGATGCCCGTGTTCAGAAAATGATAAAGGAAGCCCTAAATGACCTGATACCTTTCGTAATGCCATCATTAACCATAGCGATGGCTCCTATGCTCAAGATGTATGAGCAAATTAATGAAAACATAAAAGATCTGACAACCTTGTCCGCTCTCATGAATTCCAAATTGCCATCTGCAGATTCCCACTGTGAAGTGGCAAATGGTACCATATGGGAAAACATCCGAAGAATTGATCAGTCTTTGAAGGATCTAGCTGATCAAAAACATACTAATAGTGAGGACAAGGAATTGTTGGCTGAGGTCACAAGAGAAGCCTTGGGCCTGCTCAAACAGAGTCAAAAGTCGAGGAGAGATGATTTGGAGATAACTGCACTCTATCCCCCTCTTCTCCCAACCAAAGTGGTGTCCAAGAATAAGTCGCACAAGGACGGACAAAGTCAACAGCCCGAGAGGTCAAAAGCAAAGTTACAAATTGACAAACAGTCATCAATGGGTAAGCACTTGGACTTGTGTCCGCCATCATTACTGACTGATCTAACTGGTGAAGAGGAGGTTCAAGATCGACCTGAACGAAGTAAAGCCACGGTCCTGACAACCCCAGATGACTCCGGGGTTCTGCATGGTCTACAACCTCAAACAACTAACCATGTCCCGATTAAATCGGATGACTCCCGAGTTCCACAGGTTTCACAGCCTCAAGCAAGCAACCTTGATCCATGCAAAAAGGAGAATGGCTTAGGTGTCCCCTATGAATCAGTCCCGAATGAGGCTCTCCCATCAACCTCGAACAATGGAGAGGGTAGCATCGGCTCCGGCGAGGACAGTGGAACTGCCCAAAATACAAAAAATGACAAAACCTATGGGATATTTCAATAACCCCAGATCCACATCAAATTCAGGAAAAAAAAGCCAGAAAATCAGAAATGTAAAAAGAAACGCAACAACATAGGATCAAGGAAATTCCTGAGAAATCTGAAAGCAGTAAATGTCTTTGTAAATACAGATCAGGGCAACAGGATCTGTAAAAAAGATGAACACTTAACAAAGCCAAATGAAATACCATCAACCAAGGAACCAATCACTCTGGAGGAAAGCGTGGAAATTACTCAGAGTAAGCTCATGAATGTATCCATATATGAAGAAGACTCATGCTTTGAAGACCATGAAGATCAAATCAAAGAAAATTGTGCCAAACCCGATGAAGCGCAACCAGAAGAAAACCAAGCGCTAAAACCTACTGAAGAACACTTAAACGGTGGAAGAATCTGTCATCTGGTCCTCCCCATGAACACTGCTAAAGCAACAAATATAGTACAGCTGGATTCTAAATTCGAGACCATGGATGAGAAAAGAAGACATCAAGTAGCCCTAAGTGGTTTGTCAAAAATTGCAAATGATGGAAACTCCTCAGGGATCACATTAGAAGAAGGGAGTGCGGAGGGCGCTGTGGTAAATTCCCGAACGATTGCTCCTAACTATTTCTCCAACAGACAAATCTGTACGAGTGATCTGACACTTAAAATAAACTCTGGCAGAAACAACAGAACCCGAGGGAGATTAAACCAAAAAAACAGTCCACGTGCTGAGAAACAAACAAAATCTGCAAAATACGTCCTGATCCTTGAACGTATCTTGGACACAAAAGATGGGCTGACTTTAAACAGAAATAATGTCCTACGCTTGTTACATCATGTTCCAGGACTTCGTTCCATAGAGTCAAATGACATACAAACTGTTGAGTTCGTCAACAATCAACAAAATGATAAAGTCCGGCTCTATATAGACTCCAGATTAATTTGCAGCCTCCTTTTGAACGCGGTCTCCTTCCTGTTGTCCTTGGGGTTTGACATCCATGAGGAACACGTGGTATTACCATCAAACAGATTATTTAAGGAAAGTTCAAGGGAGGGGGATGGAGTTGGTCCAAATCCAGCTAAAGCCATTTCTAAGACTTTGGCTACCACCGATTTGAAAGCAAAAGAGTACATAGCTACTCAGATTAGTGGGCATTGAAATGAAATGGACAAAACTTCTGAAATCCATGAAACCTTCACTCCAGGTGAATAAATTAAAATTACGATTGCTGGAAACATAAACACCCTGGGAAGTGAAAACAATGTAGTAGATGGTGTACCGTGTCAAGACAACAACACAAAGTGGAACTGGCTAGCAGGAGTCCTGGAGGGGGTCAATCAAGTTAACGCCAACATGGGCTAGATAGCCCAAATGTTAACATCTTGTCCTGGAACACTAGAGGTTTCTCACATCTGTTCAACAAAACCAGAAAATGGAGTGATGATTTGACCTTTATATGTTTCCAGGAAACATGGATGGCCGCTTGCCTGATATCTGATGGCTATGAGGTAGCAATAAATCCAGCAATAACAAGAAAAAGGGGACGACCATCTGCTGGTCTGCTGACTATGATCAAGAAAAACTCAGGATGGAAATTGATAAATTCCACTAATCATACGCCGTTTATACAACACACTGTGGTGGCAGCAAAAAATGTGTTAAACAATATCATAAGCCAGATCCACATATTTGACCTCTACTGGCACCATAAAATCGCTGGAACAAACAAATTTATAAAAACTGTGTGTGACCTAATTGACGACACAAATACCGTCCACCAAGCGCCAAACATAATTTGCCGTGGGGATTTGAATTTAGCCTGCATAAATGAGAACAAAAATGATCTTAGAACACAAAATGCTTCACAAAAATTGGCCAAAAAATGGTGTTCCGCCCTTGAGGAAAGAAACTTAACGATGGTCAATGGAAACACCACAGGCGATATCCCTCCACAGAAAACTTGGAGAAGCGCCAATCAGTCGTCCACCATAGACTACTTCTTTGTCTCAGAAAACCTAGGCCAACGACTGGTGTCATTGAAAATTACTCTTGATCCTAGTAGTGACCATAGTCAACTAAAACTCACTGTTCAGGCAGCAAACATCAAAAAGCCTCAGTGTTGGGGAGAATTCTCTTATAAGGCTAATTTCCCAAACCTAGTGAGTCCCCCAGCAACTTTGCTGGATTTTTGGGGTTTGTTTTTTCCCCTGCTAGGAGTGAGACTCTTTTCCTCCCACTCTTAGGCATGATTTGAGGTATGTCTTTGACTCTTTGTGTGCTTATGGGCTATGGGGTCTTTTACTCCATAGGGTATCATCTATTTTTTATGTTTGTTACACAGCACCCTCAGTGCAGTAACACAGGCGTGTTATAGTGACCCCCAAACATAGACTCCATACCCTGGGACTGACTGTCTCCTAGGGCATGTAAAGTCACCATTGACTTTACTAGTCCAAAATTGTGAACAGAACCAGTACAAACCATCATATTGTGGAAGTACTGGAAGGGGTTAATTCGATTGCCCCTGGGTCTGTTTCCAAGGGGGCACTGTCCAGTCCCCCCTTGTCGAGTTTCTGGCTGGTGGCAGTGGTTACCATGCAAAATATTCCACCGTAATATTTCCTATGGGATTTTCCCATTGATTTTAAACGCACCACTTTTTGGTGCAATGTTAAAGATACCACCAGTTTATTTATTAAATCAACGGTTGGGTCTTTTTGCCAGAACTCGTTTCTAAAATGGCGTTCATGTCCGTCTCTGTAGCTCTAACCAAGGTCGAGTCCTTTGTTCCACTATTTTGGCGGGCTTCTCCACAGAAGCCCTCCAAATGGTGCCACTCTGTCTGGGTTCCACAGGATGTGTGGGGAGGGGAATTGGCACCCTGGACTGCGTTGCCTTAGCAACCCAAGTCGCACTCTATTCTGATTGGCCCAGTGGTGAGCCGCCTGGCTCACCACTTAGCATGTAAGAGTGACAGCTAGGCTGTTGAATGGGGGTTTTTCTGCATAAAAGCAGGGCCTTTGGGACTGGAACTTCAGAAGTCGCCATAGGACCTAGGAATCCGAAGAGGGAAGAAGCTGAGCCATCTGCAACAACGACAACACCGGTGGAGCCCTGCTGCAACAAACTCACCACTTTCCTAACGACAAGAGAAGATCTTCTGCTGGACTAGTCATCTTCCTTTGAGCTGGTGGGATCAACCAGTTCGCCCCTTTCACCTTCCAAAGACGTCTCTTGGTCGAATCGCCCGTGCCAAGCACCCCGGCGGCCGGATTGCCAAGCTTCACCAGTTTGACCGCGAATAAAAGGAAAGCACCTTTTAACCGACGAACTCTGCGGCTGGTTTCATCCCTGGGCAGTGCAACGACTCAAGTTTCCTCCTCAACGAGATCTTCTCTTCCCCTGGTCAAAACAACGAACTGCAAACACTGCCAGCAACAACTGCCACCGCTGTAGCTTCCTCTCTCTTTAAGGTACTGTGTTCTTCCTGGCCTCCCTTTCCACGGATTGCTAAAGGTGACCCTTAAATCCTTGGCTTTCCAACTTGGTTGGCCGCACACCTTCTAACTTTACTTCTTGAATCACCCCAACCTCTTTTGAACATTCTGCAAAGACTTTTAGTGCATTTTAAACCGTGTGATCTTGGGCACATTTCGCTTTGCTCCATTTAAAGTGGGCCTGGCCTATGACCTTTGGCTCTACAGTGTATACTGCCTTTACTCCCTTGCTTTGAACTTCTAAAAGTGTTGGGAACTGTTTTATTTTCATGCCCTGCCCTTTTCTCTCCCTTTAACTTATCTTTTGGAGTGCCATCTAGGATACGCGCTCACATTTGTTTTAACAAATAGTGGTGTTTTAACTCTGACTTGTCTAATAGTTATCAAGGGAGGTGTCTATACTTTACCTGAATGTGTTTTAACTTGCTTTTGATTTAGAGTGCTAGTGTATTTCCTAAAGTGTGTTTTAAATAAATAATTATATACTTTTGGTACAAAGCTCTGGTCAGCGTTTGTTTGCTCTACTGTGTTTTTAGCCTTTTTGTGTATACTCTATACTGCCCTACTCTTCTTGAAAGAAGTCTGACTGCTCAGCCATAGCTACCAGGTAAATCTGGGTGGTGCAGGCTGCTACCAATTGGGTTTACAGCTTACTCCTGTAGTCTTAATCTTCTTGCAGTGGTCCCCAAGGGAACTGCACAGGATTCTGCCTAACACTCAGCAGTGCAACAATCTGGTCACAGTGGTGTCAAATAGATCCTGATTAAAAATTAAACCAGACGAAGTCAAGATCCTCACGGAGTCGTATGGCAAGTACTTAATTGATGTGCCAAACAAGAAAGTGGAATACATCTGCCTTTTGGATCAGTTCAAGATCAATGATAATGGAGCTAAAAGAAGCCAGTTTCATCCGAAACATCAATATGATGAACACGTTTCTTAAAGAAAATGACAATTACAAAAAGAACTAAGGCAACATGAAAATCTTAAAGGATCAACAAAAGCAGGCAATAAAATCAAGCAAACAAAAATACAAAAATTGGAAAATCCTCCACAAGGCAATTCTTTACCAACAAGATAGCGAAACCATGCTTGCTAGCCTTAACAACAAGAACTCTTCTGAGTTCTGGAAGCTAATAAATAACATCGCCTGTCGACAACAAACAATTCAAGCAAACATGGTTAGTGAAAGCGAGTGGTCCAAACACTTTCACACAGTGTATGAGAAGAAGAGTGCTACCACTGACCCAAACTTGCTGCTATTTGCGAAATGGGATCTTCAATTTGATAGAGAGGACATCCTACAGACTATTCGACGGAGTTCATGTTCCTGAGCCCCGGGACCTGATGGCCTCACAAACTTCATAATTTAAGAGAACCCCAAATAATGGGACAACTTTCTAGTGAAGCTGTTCGCGACAATTGCAAATGAAGGGACAATTCCCTCAAGTTGGAAATCAGCGATCGTAATTCCGATTTTCAAAAAAGGTAACGGAGCAGAACCTAACAACTGCCTTATTAGATGTCCTTTGAAAAATCTTTGCCATGCAACTGCAAAAACAACTACTCAAGTGGATCCAAGACACTAACCACTTGGATTGCTGGCAAACAGGCTTCGTAAAAGGCGTAGGTTGTGGTCTCAACCTTCTACTACTCAACATGCTAAAAATTGATGCAATAAGAAAGGATAAAAAGATCTACCTTGCGTTTGTCGACCTCTCACAAGCATTCGACAGCATTGATAGGGAACTACTATGGGTTGAAGACGTCTGCTTGGAAATGTCCCAAAAGTCTCCTATTGGCCATAAAAGCCCTGCACACCGACACCGAAATAAGAATAAGGTTGGACCAAAAGTGCACCTTATCTGATCCAATAAAAACTTCTTGAGGTGTTAAACAAGGATGCCCTTTAGCCTCGATAATCTTTAAATTATTCATTTCGGACCTCGGCGAGGCCTTTGCAGATGCTAATATATTCCCTCCTAAAATCAATGGAAGGGTAGAAGAGAAGTGAACTGGCTCTTGTATGCGGATGATTTGATCCTTTTGTATCTTAGACCGATAGGTCTTCGGCACAAATTATGCATCCTGGACCAATATATACATCAAAACGATCTAAGTGTCAACACAAAAAAATCGGAAATATTGATCCTACAAAATTTGCAAAAGAATAAAGAACATGCTGGAATAAAAAAGTTTACCTGGAAAATAGGCAATGCAACAATTGAACTAACTAAACAATCAGTGTACCTAGGTATGTGTCTGAGCTCCAGTATCAATGATGCAATAAACAAAAGACAAATGTAGACAATTGACAGTACAAGCTTGCATTGTGAACAAGAACTATGGTAAACATTCTTTAAAACCCGTTTTGACCTTCTATAAAATGAAGGTCATTGCAGCATTAATTCATGGAGCTGACTGTTCCATTGGTTGTCCTGCAGAATTGTGGGCCTCCTTAGAACATTTGTTTTGGACCAAAGTGTTGCGCCTTCCGTTGGGCGTGCCTACCGCGTGTATAAGACACGAGCTTAGTCTCCTGTCTATCAATGGAAGGATAACGTGGAACACGCTAAACGAATATCGCAAAATTACTGCAGAGAAACCGGAACGTCAGTGCAACATCTTGAATGATCTAGCTAATGGCAATTGCGACAGCGTATTGACACAGTGGGTTCACCGTTGTGAAAAAATGTTAAGCGATATAGGTGCAAACAGAAGCCTGCTACAAAAAAATCCAAACAAGGTCAAGTCCATGCTATGGGAACAAGACTGGATAGATACTGGTGATACTCGTATAAAACACAGAATCATGAATTTGGTTCCCTATGAAGCAAGAAAATTAAACGAAACTCGAGCGTACCTATTAAAATTTCCAGGGAAAGATCAGAGGTTCTTTTTTGTGATATATCACTTAAATCAATTCCTCACAAGGGAAAATTTGAGCATACGGGAAAAAAATGGCACAGCTTCCTTATTATGTCGTCTCTGTGGAGGAATTAATGAAACTTTGAAGCATTTAACATTATCATGTCCAAAATTGAGACGAGGGCGAACAATGCATCTGCGAAGGTTCATTCTGGCAAAACCATCTTTCTCCATTGATGAGTAGTGGAGAGAGTCTTTTCAAGACTCGGACCGCAAATTAACTATGGAATTAACGTTCTTTTTAGAATCAATGGAGAAAAAAACTGTCAAAGGCAGAAGCTGATCTGGAAATATAAATGTTAAAGCTTCTCAGTTTAGTAAAGGAACTTGTATGTGTTACATAGTTTTTGTCTAATCGGTCCTTTTAACTGATTCCACCTTAAGACATGTGCATAACCTTCCCTCTTTCACTTAAATGCTGTGCCGTATTCTGTATTTCTTGGATGTTTGTCTAGTGTTTTTTTAAAGGTTTGTAACAAACCAATAAAAAAAAGAATAATAATAAATTAAATAAATAAATAGTAAAGGCAACCATGGGAGTGCAGCCAGCAAGTGGCAAGTGCTGGGCTGAGGCAGCAGACAGGGTATATCTGATAAGTGCAGAAAAAAAGGGGGGGCTGTATGGTTACAGATACAGACCCCAGTGCAGGGATTGCCTGGAGGCAGGGTGGGTGGGTGGCAGGGTGAGCAGGTACCTGGGCCTGGAAGACAGAGGGTAGGCCAGGTGCACGATGCCAAGAGAGCAAAGATCAGCAGGAGAGAGAAGGGGCGAAGGCAGAAGCAAAGCGGAAGGTCTTGAGGTGCTTCCGGAACCGGAGATGGTTCTCCTCAAGTTTGAGTGGCAGGGAGGCTGTTCCAGAGGGAGGCCCCAGCCGAAGAGAGAGATCTACCTCCAGCTACTTTCTTTGAAAAGCGAGTGACCCTGAGGAAGTTAGAGGCAGAGGAGCGAAGAGCTCAAGACGGGAATTATTTGCAGAGGGATAGCTGAAGGTGGTTTGGACCCAGGCCCCAGAAAGCCTTGTGGACAATGCAGAGGGTTTTGAATTGAATCCTTGCGTTCAGTGGGAGCCAGTGGAGAGATTTCAGGGCTTGAGAGATACGATCCGAGGGCTTGAGGCCAAGGACAAGTCTCACAGTCAGTCCTGTTCTGGATGAGTTGTAAAGGGCGGAGAGTAGAGGCAGAAAGATTTAGAAAGAGGCCGTTACAATAATCCAATCTAGAGAGAACCAGGGCTCAGGAGACAGTGAGCTTCTGGGGGAAGGAGAGGAAAGGCAGAGTACCTCTGAGGAGGTTCAGTAGGAAGTTTGACTTTTTAGAGACATCAGAGATGTGGCTAGAGAAGGAAATCGTGGAATCACAGATGACCCCAAGGTTCTTAGCCTAGCAGGTGGGGGTAGGAGGAGGGCCAAGGGAGGCAGGTCAGAGAGTGAAGGGAAAGGAGGGTGAAGGTGTGCTGATGAGGAGGATCACTGTTTTGATGGCATTCAGGCAGAGATCGTTGGCGGCGCACCAACTTTGAATGGCAGTTAGGCAATGGAAGATGAGAGAAGGAGAGGAGGTGGCCGAGGGAAGCCTGAAAATGAGTTGAGTGTCAGCATAGCACTGGAAATTGGAGCAGAAAATGGCAATGTAGTGGGCGAGAGATGCCAGGTATTGGTTGAACAGCCAGGGCAAGAGGTTAGACCCGTGGGGAACACCACAGGTAGAAAGGGGGATAGATGAAAGTAAGGACCCAAGTTGGACTTGGGAGGGTCGATCAGAGAGGGAAGAGGTCAGCCAGGCCAGAGCCTTATCAGTGATACCCAGGTCGTCACAGAGATGGTTGAGTAGGATAGTATGGTTGACTGTGTCGAAGGCAGAAGAGAGATCAAGTAGAATGAGTAAAAAAGAGGGAATGTTAGAGTAAAGGTTGGAGAGCAGATCTTCACAGATATTCAGGAGAGCAGTTCCCATGCTTCTTGCAGCTCTAAAGCCAGACTGATGGTTGTGGAGACAGCCAACAGAATCAGAATGAAGGTGAAACTGAGAGATGGCCAGCTTTTCAAGGAGTTTGCCCAGAAAAGGAGCAATGGAAATTGGGCGATAGTCGGACAAGAAGGATCACCTGTGGGTTTCTGAGAAGAGGATACACAAGAGAGTGCTTCAGAGGGGAGGGGGAAGGCTCATGAGGCAAAGGAGTGGTTGCAGAAATCAGCAAGGGTCGGAGCAAGGGTATCAATGTGGTCCTTGATGGTTTTAGAGGAACAGGGATGAACCTGTTTTGACAAGGCTTTCATAGATCGGACCTGTCTAGCGACATTGTGGGGAGAAAAGTGGAAAGGACAAGAAAGAGGGAGGGGGTGGCTGAAGGAGGGTCAGCGTTCACAGAAGAAGGGAGAGGAGGGGCAGATAGGGGGGACAGCATGCCCTGTTTTTTTTATTAGATGAATGGGCATCTGCAGATATCTGTTTGGTTTATGTACTTTTTTGGCCTGATGAATAGGCCACCGTTAGGCTCTTTGCTGCAGGGATCCCTACCTTCAATTTTCCAAGCGCAATGCAGTTAGCTGTACCCCTCCCTTGCGTTTCTATCAGAGGTGATGATGGCATTCAACTTCAATTTTTCTGCTTTTCATGGAGCCCACTGGCAAACCTGAAATTCCCCTTCATAATCTGCACGTTCCCAGAGATCTAAAATGTTGCCTGCAGCATTCTAAAGGACCAGATCCTTTGAAAGGCCTTTTTGATAACTAAAGGCCAGGAGCGGTCACAAGTGGCCATGCCACCACAACTAGGTGGGTATTTTCCTGTTTCCTTGAACGTTAAAAGCTTCAACGCGTTCTAGCTCCACTGGGCTAGCATGCACAACTTGTCTAAGTTAGGGCAGCTTTAGTTGCTTTTTAGCATTTGGCAGAAATCTCCAGGAACATTAACCCAGTTCCACATATGAATTAATGGATTTTATAGACCCATTCAATTTACTAATGAATTATCAATTTACAAATTCACTTTTTGCAGATTACATCAGAAACCAACAGAAAGACACGGGTCGCAACAAATACTTACATTATACGAGCTATCATTCTAGGGCATTGAAGGAGAATCTCCCCTGTGCACAGAATTGCACATCTGCCGAACCTGTCACTCCATCAGTGATTTATTATGAGCAAGCCTGCATATTAGACCAACTCCTGCTAGCTCGTGGCCACCCAAGAATTAATACGTAAATCCAACACACATGCCCGATACACCCCCCCGCCCCCACAAGAGTTAAATAACGAGGAGCTGGTTTCTTTTACTACTTACAAACCCCCAAATTGCGCAACTAATTTAAAAACATTGGCCAATAATTCAATTGCACCTTAAAGTAGAACAACCCCCGCAATTTGCTCTTAAAAGTAATAGGAATTTACGGGGCCAACTTGTACATTCATTCCAACTACTTACCGCCTCTCTCTCCAAATTGATAGATGTCATTGCGGAACCTAGGCCAAACTTACAGGCCATAACCCATGTGGCTCCTGTCTAGTTTGAAAACTAACCAAAAAAGTGGAAAGTTTCCCAATCGGGGACTGTATTTGGAAGCTTGAACAATTCACCAATTGTAAATCTCCATGAGTGGTATACTGCATCGAATGCCTATACAGTGGCCACAAAGCACGAATGCCAGACATTCAGATTGGGGATCACAGATCCTGCATTCAGTGTTAGTATATGAATTTCTGATGTTTGTTAATCTGCTTAGAATCACATGCTGTTCCTAGTCCGACATCCAGTGGTCACTGCGGAGTATTGCATTTTGTTTTTCGTAGTCAAAAAGGGGACGTCGACAAGGCGTGTCTGTAACACTATCCCTATAGTGACGTGCAGTGTACCCACAATCCCTCACGCGTCGAGGTCCCTCAGATTGTTTTTTTCCGCCCAGATATTAGTCGCCTATATGCGGAGCTCCTCGTGAGACATTGCAACAAACTTTATTCAACCTTTGGTCGCCCTTAACTTATATTATTACTTACATCCCTCCTTCGGCGTTGTAGCTGCAAAGCTGTTCACCGCCGATCAAGATCTCCGACGGCCGTGCCTTCGACAGAGGAGGTTGTTCGGCGTTCGCCGAACACGTGGCCTGGCCTCGGCGGCCAAATACAGAAGGGAGAGTGGGGTCGTGGGACATTTATTGTTTCTCTTTGAGAATGCCTTTCCCTTTCTCCTCCCTTTCCTTCGGGGTTGTTGTCACATGCAATCTGTTCCTCAGCTATGGAGAGGACACCCTTTAGGTTTTGCGCGTGTTGCAAAGGCAAATTTACCTGGAAAGACGAGCATAAACGGTGTAACCGTTGCTTGCCCCTCGACCACAAAGAAGACGGCTGTGCGGCCTGTCAGCTCCTTAAGCCGAAGACTTTGAAAGACCGTAGGGTCAAGAGGTGGGCCGCCTACGCCATGTCTAGGTCTGATTCATCACCCGCCGCCGCCGAAAGTGACGAGGAATGTGACAACCTGACATCCGTTTCGGAAGTCGTAGACCTCTCTAAGGAGCGTTCAGGCTCCTTGTCGTCTGTCCCCGGCCTCGACAAGCTCGGCTCACGCCCTGCTTATGGGGATGAACACCCCGGCGACAAGGACACACACAGAAAACACTCCCATAAACACACAACCCACGACTCTTCCTCGTCGAAGACGAAGAGAGCATTAGCGCCAACGGAGATGCAGGTCCAACCGGCGGCCTCCTCAGACCGTAAGAGTCTGAAGCCCCCCTAGCAAACGCGACTAGCGACTGGGCTACCCCCAGATAAGGGTGCTATCACTAAACAGCCAGACGACACGCACCGGCAGAGAGCGCCCGTCGGCGTAGAGCAAGCGACGCCTGTAACGTCGACGCCGGAGGTACCCTCGACAGACAGTTTAGTTGTCGAGAGCCTGGCACGGATTATTTCCACCGATAGCCAGAGACAGACGTCGGTTACCGCTCATAAGGCCCGGGAGACAGAAGGAAGGCAGGAACCGTCCGCTCCGTCGAGAGGGACTCCTAGCCTACCAAAAGGCTTTTCAGAAGGCGAGGGGAACCTCTCTTCGACGTTATGGGATAGGTCGAAGTGTTTTCAAACGGAAGGCCCTCCATTTTCTCCCCCTCACCGCTCTGGGGTACCTCAAGAAACCCTAGAGAGACTCCAGTTCTGTATGGACAAAATGGAGAGGTTTATGGAGACTCGGAACCTTCCAACACCCAAGAGATCATGAGAGGGACCTCAGGAGGATCCCATGGCCAAGTACCCCAGGCTGTTTGATCCCCCCCCAAGAGGATGTACATTTATATGACCTCACTGGAGAGGACCCCCACTTTCAGGAGGATGACGAATTCTTAGGCAATGAAGGGGAACAAAACCTAGAGGAGGAAGGTTTTGAAGACAACCCGGATATGGGTGATGGGGGCTTCGGAGAAGACCCAGAAGAAGGCGCTTCACAGCCCTGGCAGTCCCCATCAGCGTTTTCAGACCCTGAAGCCATAAAACTGTCCCCACCCAAAGACTCACCTATTAGGAATACATCGCCTATAGACGATCAACCTACCTTTAACGCACTCCTACGCAAGGCAGCAGCGCATTTCGAGGTCGGGACCGGGGAAACTTCTCCTGACATCGACTTTGTAGAAAAGATCATTAAGGAGAAACCCCCTGTCAGCCAAACCATTCCCCTCCTCGCCTCAGTAAAGAGACAAATTATTCCTTCACTATCCACTCCCGAGTTGATCAGAGGGGTCAACCCGAGGATAGAAAAATTATTTAGTCCTTCTCCATCGGACCCGTTATACATCAGGGGCCACTCTGTACCAGGCTCCTTAGTGGTGACAAATACCAGGAAGAGAGAAGGCGTCTCGCTGTCAACTAGCGAGGCACCACCAGATAAAGAGGGTAAAAAATTGTATTCCCTAGGAAAGAGGATTACAGCCTCAGCTGCCTTTTCCGCAAGAATTGCCAACAACAACTCTTTGCTGGCAAGTTACGCAGATGCACAATGGAGCAAACTAGGTAAGGACATTGAGGAGGTACTGGAACCCCTACGTACTCGCCTTCTAGCCACGGTGACTGAAAGGACCTTAGTCAACCAAAGCATCATTAAAAATACTCTGGATGCTGCAGAGACGGCTGGGCGTTCCCTAGTCCAAGGAATCCTACTCAAACGCCATGTATGGCTACGTAATTCAGGCTTTAAACTTGAAACACAAGCATCTCTTATTAACAAACCTATAGAAGATGCAAACCTCTTTGGTAAGGCGGTGGATGAGGCACTAGAGACCGCAAAGAAGGAATTTGACACAATCAAGACACTAGACCAAATTTCAAGGCCGCCCAACAAACGTGGCTATGGCAACAAACGTTTTATTCGAGGCCAACGCCAGCAGCAACAACAGCAGCAGCAATACTCTGCAGGTAACTGGTCCTCTAACCAAGGCACCAGTGGACAATATAACCAGAGAGGACAATGTCGTGGCAAGGGAAGAGGTCGGGGCCCCACCCCTAGAGGTTCCCAAGCCACCAACACCAAATGACTCAAAGATTCGGGTCCCCTCCTATGCTTAGCCGGTCGGGGGCCGGTTAACATCCTTTCTTCCAGCATGGGAGGGTATAGCATCAGACCGCTGGGTACTATCAACCATAGCCTGCGGCTACTGTATAGAATTCAACAGTTCCCCCTACGTACAGACCCCCAAGGATTCGAAGCATGTCGCCAGAACACCTCGCCATCCTTCTTCAAGAAGTGGACCAACTACTAGAAAAAGGAGCTATAGAGGTCGTGCCTCTATCCCAGGTAACGGAAGGTATTTATTCAGTGTACTTCCTTGTACCAAAAAAGGACTTAACCATGCGCCCTGTACTAGATTTGCGCCCAGCAAACAAATTTGTCAAACCTCAAATGTTTCGTATGGTAACTCTGCAGGAGGTAATCCCCCTGCTTTCACAGGGAGATTACATGACAACACTGGACATGAAAGATGCATACTTTCATATTTTAATGTTGCAAGCGCACAGGAAATACCTCAGGTTTATGATAGAGGGCAAACGCTACCAGTTCAGAGTGCTACCCTTCGGCATAGCATCAGCGTCAAGAGTATTCACAAAGGTACTGGCAGTGGCAGCGGCCCACCTGCGCAGGTTGTCCATCCCAGTATACCCTTACCTCGACGATTGGCTCATAACAGGGGATTCTTACGAAACATGCTTCTCAAATACCCAAAAGACTGTAGGCCTTTTGTTTCAACTGGGCTTCTACATCAACGGGAAGAAGTCCAGCTTAGACCCCAGCCAGATCAAACAATTCCTAGGGGCTCTAATTCGAACAAAGGAAGACCTTGTCTTCCCCTCCAATGAGAGGGTCCAAAACATGCTGTTTCATATCCCTTAATATGTGGCCGGTCGAGAGGTGACGGTACGCAAAGCAATGCGCTTACAAGGAATTATGGCATCATGTATTTATTTGGTACCTCACGCGCGCCTCCGCATGCGCCCAATGCAAGAGTGGCTTAACAGCCAGTGGTGTCAGGCCAGCGGACAATGGGACGATCTAATGGTGGTCTCGCAGGCCTTGGTTCTCTCGCTACGGTGGTGGTCGAAGGAAAACCTGGTAATAGGGAAACCATTCGCCACCCCCGCAGTGGAAGCCACTCTAACCACAGACGCATCCCTCACAGGATGGGGGGCTCACCTATCCCATCAGACTGCTCACAGAGTCTGGACTCCGAGCGTAGCATCCAAGCACATAAACTTACTGGAGCTACTAGCTGTGTTCAAGGCACTGAAAGCCTTCCAGGCACACCTGCAAGGGAAGACAGTGATGGTCCTCACGGACAGCACCACAGCCATGTACAACCTCAACAAGCAGGGGGGCACTCACTCTCCAGGACTTTCCAAGCTGTCCCAGAACATCTGGAAGTGGGCTCTCAAACACATGTTCCGACTGTCACAACATGTACCAGGGGAACTCAATCTGCTAGCAGACGAACTCAGCAGAGACTTCCCTCTGCCCTCAGAGTACGAATGGCGGTTACACGAAGACATCGTCTTCGACGTCTTCACACAATGGGGATTCCCAGAAATAGATCTGTTCGCAACTCTGGAGAACTCACAATGCCCAGATTATGCCTCCAGGTACCCCCAGAACCAATCCAAGGGGAACGGTCTATCGATACCATGGTCAGGGAAATTTGTTTACGCTTTTCCCCTTCTCAACAAGATAGTGCACAAGATGCACCAGGAACAAGTTACCATGATACTGGTGGCCCCTATGTGGGCCAGACAGCCTTGGTTCGCTCACTTGATGGAGATGTCCCTATCTCCTCCAGTGAAACTTCCCTGCCCGTACAACATGCTGGACAAGGGCAGGACACTACATCCATGCCCTCAGACCATAAACTTAGCAGCCTGGCTCCTGAGATCATAGAATTTGGACATTTGCAACTCCCGCAGAGATGCATGGACCTTCTCACGGAGGCTAGAAAGCCGAACACTTGTCACTGTTGTTCTAGCAAATGGAAAATATTTGTCATCTGGTGTAGGGGAAGGCGCATCAACATAGTTGACTGCTCTCCCACACAAATTGTTCTGTACCTGACTCACCTACTAGACTCAGGCTTGGTGTTTAACTCTATTAAAGTCCATTTAGCTGCACTTTACGCATACATCACTCCCCAACTTAAAGTGTAATGGTGGAAAGTCCCAGTTATTAAGGCCTTCGTGGAAGGAGTGAAGAGGATCCACCCTCCCATAGCTAACCCCGCTCCTGGATGGGACCTAAATGAGGTACTAACCAGGCTCATGGGGTCACCCTTTGAACCCATGCACAAAGCAACACTTAAAGACCTCGCTCTTAAGACTGCTTTTCTAATAGCTATCACCTCCATTAGGAGAGTAAGTGAACTACAAGCGGTCTCTGTACTAGACCCCTTTGTAACAGTTCACAAGGATAAGGTGGTTCTACGCACACATCCCAAGGTTGCACCAAAATGTATCTCTAAATTCCATGTCAACCAGTCAATAGAACTACCAACGTTCTTTCAAAATCCTTCTAACTTAGGTGAGAAGAGCCTGCATACACTGGATGTTCGCAGAGCAGTGATGTTTTATATGGAAAGAACTAGACCATTGCGAAAGACCAATCAGTTCTTTGTCTCAGTGGCAGCAGGAAGAGAAGGAGATGCAGTTTGAAATCCACTATTTCTAGATGGATTGTACAATGCATCACTCTCTGTTACACTCTTGCTAAGAGAGAACTACCCTTCAAGCCAAGAGCACACTCCACTCGAGGCACCAGGGCTTCCATAGCTTTCAATGCAAATGCCCCTCTTGAGTCCATTTGCAAAGCGGCAACCTGGAGTTCTGTTCACACCTTTACAAAACACTACTGTCTAGATGCCCACTCTAGATCTGATTCCCAGGTGGGACAAGCAGTATTAAGATATCTTTTCTCAACTGTTCCTTCTCACAACCCACCTCCAACTCCGGGTACTGCTCGCTAGTCTATGCACAGCATGTGATTCTAAGCAGATTAACAAACATCAGAAGACAATGCATTACTTAACATAAAAGCATTTCTGATGGTTGTATCTGCTTAGATTCACATGCGCCCACCCTTCCTCCCCGCTCGGATGGAAGGAACATAGACTTTCTTCTATATCTCTCTTTTCTGTACTCCCTCACGTCTAATAGGCTCCCTCAGGGCAGAAAAAATACAAACAGAGGGACCTCGACGCGTGAGGGATTGTGGGTACACTGCACGTCACTATAGGGATAGTGTTACAGACACGCCTTGTCGACGTCCCCTTTTCGACTACGAAAAACAAAATACAATACTCTGTAGTGACCACTGGATGTCAGACTATGCACAGCATGTGAATCTAAGCAGATACAACCATCAGAAATGCTTTTATGGTAAGTAATGCATTGTCATACCCTTAGTCAAACTTAACCACACATCTGATTATTTCTTGTGACAGATAGTAGACTCCCTGCCATCTACATCAGACAAAGCGAGTACAAGTTGATATTTGTTATTGCAAGATGGAAGCTATGAGAAAATCTGAAAAAGACAACGCTACTGGTATTGAGACGAAGATAAACATTGGATAAGGACTTTGACATTGTGCAATGCTTGTATCAAGGCATGCATCATGAAGCAAGCATTAGGAGTCCTAAGAGAGTGAGAAGCCTGGAATTTTGAAATCAGTTCTGTGAGTGAATATCATAGAGGGACGCACAGTTTTCAAGGCTGCAAGAAAACTGGTGTCTGACCCAAACTCGGAGGAAAAATAAAGCAAGGGAAGCTGGAAGACACAAGTCTAGCACAGGCAAGTTAACCTGACGTGGTGGCGTGACCTAGAGTCTGTGTACAGTGAAGTCTGATAACAACGCTGAGACCACTTGCTGAAAAGCACCGTAAGGCATGCAGAATGAACAAAAGTAGGAAGCTAAGAGGCGAGAGGCCAACCTGACCAACAGAGAACAAAATTTGATCCTGACGGCAGGCCTGGTGACACCAACCATAAGGGCAAAGAGGTATCTGGGAAGGCAGGAGATCCGGGAGGGATACCGACAATGATGAAATGAAGAATCCTACTCATCCCAGTAAGGAATAGGTATATGGGAGCAGCAAGAACCATTACTGGTTTACTCATACACGTATATACAAAGAGTGAGAATCGTCACTCGATTACTCATATTCGTTGCAGTGAAGTACCATCATGGAGAACGAGTGAAGATTGTTCCTGTGATATACAAACTCGTCCCAAGGAGGAACAAGACTCATCATAAGTTACTAAGATTCACCCCAGTACAGAACCAGTTTGGGACATAGGGAAGAATTATTAGTGGACTATTCACGTTCATTCCAGTGAGGAATACGTGTGCAAGAAAAGTGAAGATTATTACTGGGGAGTTAACACCTGTCTCCGTAAGGAGTGAATGTAAAGAAAGAATAAGAAGGGACCAATATGAGAAAAGATTGAGAATGATTAAAGGAGCATTCATACTTGTACCACTAAAGCATTAGTGTTAGAAACAACTACGAAGGGTGAAACTGATCACTGGAACAATATTAGTTATCACAAACCAGGAAAATAATAGACATTGAGTCAAGAGAGTGTCTTAAGTGTGTTTAATAAAAGAGAAAGAAGAGAACAAAAGTCTGAGAGAGAAGTGGAAAAATACCATTGATGAACTATATGGTACTACTTTATTAAAGTGAACTCTTGAGAAAACAGTAAACGGGAGAAAAGAGTCATTTTCCTGTGCCTTAGTTATTTTGATACTGGTAGGTTCAGTATAGGTTAGTTTTGGAATGGACAGATCTTTCTTTTGGGACTTACTGATGACAGACCATCATCCTAGTTAGTTTGGTTAGGCAGGGACCCACCATACCTTAGGGAAATTCTGGCATTTTCATCTTTTCTTTAAATAAAGATTGAGTCAAAATGTAAGATACGAGTCCTGGTCCTTATTCTGACCCACCACAATGTACAACTGGTGAAAATAACGAAATGTCACATTATGCTTTTCAATCTCACAATGGTAATTAATAAAGATTGCCCACGCTAATAGCTCAGGAAAGTCTTCATTCTATTAAAGACAAGGAGGCGAGCATTATGCTTTATTTTTCTTTAATACTGCCATATCAGCATTTCAAAACTTTAACTTTTAACTTTTATGTTTTGGTTTTTCTTACATGTTACTTGGAAAAAAACAAAGCAGGAAGTTACAAGTTTCATATCTCAACTGAAATCAACTAGGTTTCATAAACCACGCTTCCCATAATCCTGAGGCCCTTTGTAGTCCTGACCTCTACCCCCACACCAATCAGTGGCCAGATAGGGGTATAAACACTGACTCCCCTAGGTCCATTCCTCTTTCTTTTGCCATCAGAGTTCTAAAAGTACAGAGTCCACAAAATGTTAAACACAATCCATAAGGCCTGCTCTTGATCCGCAGCTGGCATGACTGATCGGTCCAACGGGACAACTTGCCAGAAGATCATCAATGTATACCCTGACTTGCTCATGTCGACTTCTGATCGTCTCCTATGAGAACAGAAAAAATCATATGAGGGCGGGAATGAACTACAAATGGAACACAATGCATGACAGCTTTCATTCGCTCAGTCATTTCTCTCATTTGTTTCATTCATTTGGGTGGGATATAATGCTCGCCTCCTTGTCTTTAATAGAATGAAGACTTTCCTGAGCTATTAGCGTGGGCAATCTTTATTCTATGACAAGACAGGAGGCTCGCATTATGCTTGTTCAAAGCTTGCTATCACTCTATTCGGTATATCAGATACTGGCTTGAAGTAAAAGGTCTTAAAGGTGGATTCAGAAGACCAATCTGCAGATTTCATAATATCTTGTAGGGATACTCCTGTCGCAAACGCTCTAGAAGCCATTGCTCCCCTAGCGGAATGTGCACCAAATAAGGATAAGTCTATCCCTGCCCATTGCATGACCTCCCTCACCCATCTCGCAATGGTCGCTGTCGCTACTGCGTAGTGAGGCTTCCTATGCGCTATAAGCAACTGGGTTACGCCGCGCGGTCTAATCTGAGCTGTTGCTGCTTCATAATCTTTGATACATTGCGCTACGCATAACTTCTTATTCTCTGCAAAATATGGGTAGGAAATTACTCTGGAATTGGTCTTTGTTCTTTTCGCGATAGTAAACGCTACTCCTTCTGGATAAAATATCTTTCTATCGATTTTCAATGCTTTCACGTCTGATACTCTCCGGCACGCTACTAGACATAGAAGCATAGCTAATTTGCCTGATAATTGTGACCGGGATAAAGCTTCATTTTCTGGCCACCTAAGGAATAACTGAAAAACGTCTCTAACGTCCCATAAAACTGCATACTTTGGCTCTGGCGGCCTTCTCAATTTTATACCTTTGAGGAGCCGTAAGATTGCTGGGTGCTCTCCTACTGGATTATTTTCTATTTTATTGTGCCCTGCTGAAATTGCGGATCTGTAGACCCCTATCGTTCTGTAAGCAGAACCCTCCTGGAATTTTGAAGCCAAAAAGTTCAGGATGTTCACTAGAGGTGCTGAAATGGGATCCAGACTGTGTTCTGAACACCACTGCGCCCAACTGTTCCAAGCCGTGTTATAGCTCCTAACGGTGGAAGGCGCCCAGGAATCTCGGATACAATCTGCAGCGAGGTCCGAAATTCCTGGCAAGTTCCATCTTCTCCTGAAACCCTGCAGGCAATCAGCTGCAAGGAACCCGCTTCTATGAGTGGGTGAACCCGACTGGTTGGGTCGAGTAGAAGGCCCTGGATGCTCGGAACTATCCTTGGAAAATCCGTAGAAAGTTCCATTGCTACTGGAAACCAGGCCTGCGGCCTCCAACAGGGTAGCACCATCACCACTTCGGCTTTGTCTCTGCGGACTTTCGCTAGAGCTCTTGTGATCATTGCGAATGGCGGGAAGGCATAGTGGACTGTTCCGTTCCATGGATGTAGAAAAGCGTCTGTACTCGCTGCTCCTGGATCTATCCTCCAACTGAAATATTTCTGCGTCTGCGCATTCAGTCTGGACGCAAACAGATCTATGTCTAGGGGTCCCCATATGTCTTGGAGACGCTTGAAAATTAGAGGGTGCAGCTTCCAAACGCTGGAGTCTACAAGATACCGAGAGTTCCAGTCTGCTATACTGTTCTGGCTCCCTGGAAGATATTCTGCAGTCACCGCAATGTCGTTCTGAAGGCAATAATGCCAGAAATCTTTCGCTAATTCCGCTAGCATTCTGGATCTTGTTCCCCCTAATTTGTTGATGTAGCGGACTGCTGAGATGTTGTCCATCTTGAGCAACACGCAACCTCTTATTTTGTCCTTCGTGAACGCTCGAACTGCGAAGGAGCCTGCTAGAAGTTCTAGACAATTTATGTGGAGATTCAACTCTTCGTCGGACCATTTCCCGCCTGTCTGGGTTTGTTCGCACCTGGCTCCCCAACCTGACCTGCTTGCTTCTGACTCGATGGTCAGTTCTGGAACATCTACGGAAATCGCTCGTCTGTTGGCTTCCATGTTCTCTAGCCACCACCGTAGCTCTGTCATGGCTTCTTGGTCTAGGTTCACTAGCTGATGATATCTCAGGCCTCCGCGGAGATGTTTGATCTTGAGCCTCTGTAATGCTCGATAATGTAACGGTCCCGGGAAGATGGCCTGAATTGAAGCAGCAAGCAGACCTACTATCTGGCCAGATTCCGAAGCGAAATTACTCGCTCTGCAATCACTGTCCTGAGCTCCTTCTTTATCGCTCTTACTTTGTGACCTGGAAGCTCTAGAGTCGCTTTCACGGTATCTATGGTGAAGCCTAAAAATTCCAATCTCTGAACTGGCGCTAATTGGGACTTCTCTAAATTGACTAAGAATCCCAGGGATGATAGAAACTTGAAAATCCACTGCACATCTCTTGTGAGGGTCTCTTTGCTGGATCCCATCACCAGGATATCGTCCAGATAAATAATCATACAAATACCTCTCTCCCTGATAGCTACATCTACTGGCTTCATCACTTTTGTGAACGCCCAAGGTGCTGACGCCAGCCCGAACGGCAGGCATGCAAATCGCCAAATCTCTCCTTCCCATCGGAACTGGAGATAGTTTCGAAAGGTAGTTGCTATCGGAATCGCGTCTTTGAGGTCTAGACGGGCTAGCCAATCTCCCGAACGCAATAGGTCTCGGAGGAGATGTATGCCCTCCATCTTGAAATGGTTGTATTGCAGCCAACTGTTTTTCCCCTATGCGCACCAGGAACATATTGCTGAGGAAAACCTGACCTTCTGTGCTCTCGCGCTCTATTGCGTTTTTCTCTACTAATTTTCTTAACTTGCTGTGTAAAAGCGCTTTCTCTTCTTGTGGCATGCAAATGGGGACAGGTTCTCTGTACTGCTTTGGGATGTCTATGAAATCTAGGTGAAGGCCCGCTACTGCTTGTAAAACCCAAGCATCGCTTGACAAAACTTGCCATTCTCTCAGAAAACGGAGAGTTCTGCCTCCGATAGGAACAATTGGTGTACTCACCGCCTGTTGCGCCGGGCTGACGGAAAGAACCTCTTCCTCTGTGGCCTCTTGGATGTCTTCCTCTGGCCGGGAAAAAGGTGTCCTGCTGACGGTTTTCCCAATATTGAGCGTGTGGACCTTGAGGCCTTCTTTGATAGCTGTAGCGACCGGACGAACGACCTCTGACTCGTCCGGTCCCAGTAAAAACACGCCCAGGAAATATCTTCTTTATAGAGCTCTCAGCTCTTGCGAGGGCTGAGTAAGTGCCAACAAATTGAGACATTTCCTTTGCGAAGGCCTCCCCGAAAAGAAGGCCTTTGGCGCCCTCACCTGCTTCATACGTGGCTAGATCGCTGAGCTTACTGTTGATCTTTAGGAGGATGCCTCTTCTACGCTCTGAAGAGAGTACACAGTTGGCGTTACCCAACAAGCACACTGCCCTTTGAGCTCAGTTACCTAGGGCGTGAATGTCTACTGGGGTACTAGTATCTTTTGATTTTTCTACAAGGTCCATAATCTTTGCCAGTGGACCTGCTAAGTCCAGGAGCTTATCTTGACACCGTTTCCACGCATGATCGATGCCTTTCCTAACGTCTCGTGCTGTTTTGGTCACAAAAGTGACCATTTTTGGGTCTAATTCTGGTGTATCTACCAGCTTCCCGGGCAGCTCAGGCCGTGGACATTCTGATCGCATGCTGGATCGAACTTCTCTGTCCAGCGGCTTTCTGATGTGTTGTGACATGTATAATGCCACTCTGGGTGAGGGCACCCACTCAGAAGACTTTGGGTGTCTAATGGACTCTGGGTCAAACATATCTATCACGTTGTCTTCTTCCTCGGGAAGAGTTTGAGGAATTGGTTGAGGGAAATCTTCTTCCTCGCCGCCTTCGTCGTCAGGGGCGTATCCCTCTTCATATTCCCCTGAATTGTCCACCCCTGGGGCAGGGGGTCTGATGTGGCCATCTGCTAATGTTGCTAGAAAGGCTTCTTTCAATCTGGCGACTGGGTCGCTTTTACTTTGGGGAACAGAGTCAACCCTATCTTTTGTGCCCGAGGGGATTAATGAGTCTGCGCTCTTCCGGGCTTTTTTACCTCCCTTACTTTCAACCCTCTTCTGAGGGTGTCCAGCTGACGACCCCTCCCCAGGGCTGTCAGCCCGTCTCTTCCTGGCCGCCAGCTGTTCCTGCTGCTCAGCCATGCATGCTTCGAGCATTTCCAACCTTTCAAAGGTTGCACCCCTTGGGAGACTGCTTGAGAAAGTGAATCTCCCAGTACCCTCTTGAAGCTGAGGGATAAATCTGTGTCTTGCCAAGTGGGTTCTTCTTCCCACTCTTGTTCACTCCACTCTGGTGTGGTGGACTGGGAATCTCTCGGGTGCGATGAGTGAGCCATTGAATAATGTTAGCAGCGCTAACTTCTCGGGGTCAGCTGAAAATTAAGGCTCTGAATCAGAGTTTACCTCCTGTGCACTCTGTGCCTTCTAGCCTATCTGTGAAACTGTTTCACGTTCTCTGCAGATCCAGCAGATGCCACCAAGAAATGTCTTTTCTCCTTTTTTTTTTTTATTTTATTTTTTATTAAAATGTCTCTCAGGTACTGACTCGCACGACCCTCTGCTCCGTTTCGCTATGTGTATGCGCGAAAAACGAGCGTTAGGGGAACGTGGAGCATGCCGGGAATGTTATGAGGCTGAACCAGCTTCGCTGGGTCCTAAAGCCCTGCGCGTTCGGCGGCGCGAGCCGCCTCCGCGCACACGCATATAACGTAGGCTGCCGCAGGGTCCTAGAGCCTTCGCGAGCGAAGACTCCGCATACGCCGGAGGAGAACGGGGCGGCTGCCAGAAGCGAGCGGCTTTGCCCGCGGCTCCGCCCCGCCTCTCCTCACTCCCGTTCCTGTTAGAATTGAAATAAAAGTATGACAGGGGAAACCACTGGTAATACGCGCGCGCACGCCTTCTACACAACGGTACAAATGCTGTAAAATAAACTCTCGATAGCCATCAATCAAACACCTGTTAGTCTATCAGCTAACTATCATTGATAATAACTACATTTAGTGACTATATTATAATAGGCAACGATAATCCAACAACATAAACATGAGACATAACACTTATCTCAGTATGGCAGCAAAAAGAAAGAGGAATGGACCTAGGGGAGTCAGTGTTTATACCCCTATCTGGCCACTGATTGGTGTGGGGGTAGAGGTCAGGACTACAAAGGGCCTCAGGATTATGGGAAGCGTGGTTTCTGAAACCTAGTTGATTTCAGTTGAGATATGAAACTTGTAACTTCCTGCTTTGTTTTTTTCCAAGTAACATGTAAGAAAAACCAAAACATAAAAGTTAAAAGTTAAAGTTTTGAAATGCTGATATGGCAGTATTAAAGAAAGATAAAGCATAATGCGAGAGTCCTGTCTTGCCATAGAATGGGGTAGACCATTTGATATAGTCATTTGGTTTGAGGTCCCACGGACAAATAAGACGTGGACCTTTTTATATAGTAAGACCCCTCTGGCCCACACCAAAAGCATAGCGTTACCAGGTTTTTTTTTATTTATCAGTTTGCATACCAATCATGAGACAACATAGATTGACTGGTATATCAACCAGGCAAGTTACCGTCTCCCCACATTCCCCCGCTTTGAACAATATTGTGTAATGACGCCCGACGTTATCACGACAGTGACATCATTCTGTCATCAAGAGGACGGTATTATTTAAGGCCACAAGATGGCGAACACACTCTTGAGGACACCATTTTCAGCAACCATGCCGTTTTTTTTTCAGCGGACACTGTATGATGCTTGTTTTCGAAGTCCAAAAATGGACATCGATAATGCGTGTTTGTAAAAGTATCCCTAGTGTGATGTGTACTGTACCCATCGTCCTTCATGCACTGAGGTCCAGAGAGGGGGGGAATCAACATTTATCATATACATTTAGAGAATGTCTCTACTCACACTCCCGTTTTATACTTATCCTCCAGCTGCCCTGATTTCCATTTATGGAAAAAACTAATTTTAAGTTTTGACCCTCTTGTAACACGAAATTTCCATGGAAAGACTCACATAAAACTTGTGCAACCACTGTCTTCCTCGAGACCACTCCGAAAACTGCTGCCACACGTGTACACTCATTAGTCTGAAGACGTTAAAAGTTGCACAAAATGCAGTAGGAGGCCTACGCCATGCAGGCTGAGGCCTTGTCAGATTGCTCCACCAGCTCGGAGGAGTCGAAGGGAGAACAGGGCAGCTACGGCACCTTTAGTGACTGAAGACACAATGCAGTAGTAGGCAGAATCCTGCATGCTTGTCCCCAGCTCCGTAGGGCAGGCTCCACACTCTGCTGTGGAGACAACACCTGGCGACAAAAGCACTCCCAGACACAAACACAGGCGTACACACAAGCACGTTAAAAACGGACAACCCCCAGCCACACCGCGACGAAAATGTTGAAAGTTGGCCCTGCTGTAACAAAGAGCACTTCTAGTGCTACTGACTCAATGCGCCACATGACTGCTGCGCTTAGTCCCTCAGGTTCAGCGCATGACTCCAAAAATAAACAGACGCAGAGTGTAATAGTTACTGTGCCTAAAACCTTGACAACCACAGTTTCACATCCCTCTGCACCGAAACAAGTGCTGAAACCGTTGGTTGGTGCAGGTACACAGAAAACAGATAAAACCAACAGAACGTGTTTTGAAGACCAGACAATACACCACATAATACACCAAGGCTTCAGCGAGTCTTTGAGACCTTACATGAGGATTTCATCATGGTTAATCGAGAAGCAATTGTGTTTCCTTTACACGAAACCCCAAAGACAGGCACCTGGACCAAGCAAGGGTTTGAAGAAACCATGGACAAGGTATCTTCCGTTGTTGACTTTCTTGTAAAACACCCCATCAAACATAAATGTTTCCATTGGAGAGGGGGAACCACCAGCCAAAAACCCCAGGTTAGAGAGTGTAACTGAAACGCATTGACATAGTGTCATTAATTTTGACGGGGATGTGAATGATATTTTCATTGAGGATCAGGGTACAATGTATGATGAACCCAGATGATGACCCAGATTACTTACGTACTGCAATCACCCGATGCCCAGATGAACCCATTGCAAACTCACCTATAGATGACGTGATCCTATTCGATGATCTGCTAAAAAGCAGCAGACCATTTTAAAATTCAGACGCATGAGTCTGAAGAGGATACAAACTTTGTGGATGATCTACTCAACGAAAAGAAGTCTGTGGCACAATATATCCCATAATTGCAATCAATAAAAAAAACGGCTTTTGCCATCTTTAACCACTCCCTCTCACTATAGCAGTCAATGCTAGGATTGAAGAAAGCTTTAAACCAGCACCTACAGATCCTTTATATATCAGAGGACATTTAAAACCAGACTCCCTAGTTGTCACTCCAAACAAAATGGAAGAGAGCTGGTACCCCGTTGTCAACAGATGAAGCTCCCCCGGATAAGCAAATTAAAAAACTCTATGCTTTAGGTAAAAAGGTAGCAACCTCGGTGGCATATCAAACCGGAATAGTCAACAACACAACGTTGATTGCTAGATGTAATAGAGCCCAATGGGATATTATTCAGCAACAATTAGATTCCGTTCCTGAGCCTTTATGTTCCCAAATCCTAAAAGCCATTTCAGAGGGAAAGCAAGTTGTCAATAATATCATTAAAAATGTGTTGGATGCTGCAGATAAAGCAGGGAGAATAGTTGCAGAAAGCACAGTACTAAAATGCCATTCTTTGCCGCAAAATTCCGGTTTCTAAACAGAAACCCAAGCTACATTAATTAATATGCCTCTAGAAAATGAAGTTTTATTTGGCAAAGCTGTGGATAACACCTTAGAAAATGCTAAAAAAAAAAGAGCATGAGACTCTTAAAACATCAGGCCAAATTACTAATAAATCTTACATAAAGCGTTGGGTTTTCAATACCTGCTGCTTTTTTCAAAGCCAGGTGAACCACAGAACATTGCAATCAAATTTTGGGCAATGTTCTACATCCTGCCAGCGGTACTCATTTCAGGCACAAAACACCCCCTTTCAGTCCTCCTTTCATCAGAGGGGCTATAAGTGAGGAAAGGGTTGGGGTAAAAGTCGCTTCAACCCCTTCTAAGCAATGACACTAACATTCAGCTTCCCTCCCATGTTTCCCCAGTAGGGGGTCGCATATCACAATTCACCCACACATGTGAGGGGATCCCAACAGACCAGTGGGTGCAGTACACCGTGTTCAAAGGCTGTTTCATTGAATTTCTGGAAATACTGCTCCACCATTCACTGAAATCCAGAAGAATGTCACAAGAGCATCAGCTGATACGCCAGGCAAAAATGAAGTTCCTTCTAGAAAAGGGCACTATAGAGCTGGTTCCCCTATACAAGGTAAACAAGGGTATTTATTAAGTGTGCTACATTGTTCCAAAGGACTTAATATGCACCCTGTGTTAGACCTACTGCCCGCAAACACATGTCAAACCACAGAAGTTCAGAATGACAACCCTACAGGAGGTAATTCCTTTCTTAAAAAGGTGGATTAGGGGTGCTGTTGAGCAGCCAAGAGGAATGGCTGCCTAGCTCTAGAACTCTGCACCACAGCGCAGTTATCCGGGCAAGAGGCAGTGAAATCCAGCTGCAAAATATAATTTATAATCCTTCGATGTTGGTCCGGTCCAAAAGACGTGCCTGGCGGGACCGGTTTGCTGGGATCTGTGGTCCTGTGAGCCGCGGCTGACGGGCGTGTGAAATGCAGGCATTAGGTTGGCGGCCTCTACACTGTTGGTCCCTTGCTGCCGGAGCAGCCAACGATGTTGCAGTGGCGGGCCGCCCACGCAGGAGCTGGCGGCGGGTGTGTTTTGGATCCTCTTGGAGCATACCCGGACTCTGGCTCCCAGCTGGTTTCGTGGTCCTCAATTCTCCAGTGGTACCCCCTTGGGCCGGCTGGCCCCTCCCCCCGCACCGCGACAGAGTCAAACAGCTGGGTCTGTCCCGCGCTACTGCTGTCCCGAGGCGAGGGAAACCGGAATTGCTGAGACTACCGTGCCCCCGGCGCTGACCAAGTTGGAGTGGGGGGCGAGTGCCGATCTGCAGTGGCTGCCCGGGCAGGGATCCGGCTGGCAGCAGTGCAGAGATGAGCCCCGGGCAGCTACAATGGAGCTGAAGAGGGCCCCACCCTACGCCACACTACTGCCTCCTTAAAGCCACAACAAAACCATTACTAAACCCCCCTGGCTCAGGCCAACCATTGCTGATACCCAAAGGGCGTAGCGGCCCCCTGCTCCCTGGAAACTCGCGCTGACCCATCACTACTGGAGCACCTTCAGCGCTCCATCAAGGTGACAAATGCATGGGAGGGGGCCCGGAGGGCATAGAGATCCCACTACCTTGCGTCTGGCGGCTGATCCTGGCATTGTGGCCCCTGCATACTGCAGATCATTAACTCATCGCCCACCAGGCACTTGGCCACTGGGGTAAACACCTATATTCCTATAACCAAGCCCAGAGACCCTGGGACCTGCGGATTATACATGTGGTCTGCCCCCCTGATGCATGTGTTAGGGAGAATTCTCAGTAAGGCTAATTTCCCAAACCTAGTGAGTCCCCCAGCAGCTTTGCTGGATTTTTTGGGGTTATTTTTTTCTCTCCTGCTAAGAGTGAGATTCTTTTGCTCCCACTCTTAGACATGATTTGAGGTGTTCCTTTAACTTTCCATGTGTTTTATGGGCTATGGGGTCTTTTACTCCATAGGGTCTCGTGTATTTTTGATGTGGGTTACACAGCACCCTCTGTGCCGTAACCCAGGGGTGTCGTAGCGACCCCACAACATAGACTCCATACCCTGGGACTGACTACTGTCTCCCAGGGCATGTAAAGTCACCATTGGCTTTGCTAGTCCCAAATTATGAACAGAAACCAGTACAAACCATCATATTGTGGACGTACTGGTTGGGGCAATTCGATTGCCCCGGGGTCTGTTGTTCGAGGGGGCACGTCTCCGTCCCACCTGATTGAGTTTTGGCTGGTGGCAGTGGATACTACTTTTTATATTCGACCGCAAATATATCTCTATGGGATTTTCCCATTGTTCGAGGCTACCAACTTTAATTATTTAATTCTTATGGCCTCGAACATACTGCCGGTTTATTTATTTAATATTAATTCGCCGGTTGGTATTTTTTCCCAGAACTCGATTCTAAAATGGCGTTTGTGTTCTCTTCTGTGACTCCAACCCAAGTCGAGCCCTTTGTTCCACTTTTTGGCGGGCTTCTCCACAGAAGCCTCCAAAAGTGGAGCCACTCTGTCTGGGTACCACAGGGGGAGTGGGAGGGGGTTTAGGCACCCTGAACTGAGTTACCTTGGTAAGTCAAGTCGCACACTTGAGCCGGCCGGCTCACCACTTTGATTGACAGCTAGGCTGAATGGGGGTGTGTTGCATAAAAGCAGGGCTTTGGGGACTGGAACTTTAGAAGTCGCCACAGGACCTAAGAATCTGAGGAGGGAGAAGCTGAGCCGGCCTGCAACAACGACACCACCGGTGGAGCCCTGCTGATCCGTCTCACCACTTTTCCCAACGACAGAGGAGATCTCCAGCCCGGAGAGTCTTCTTCCTTCGACTGGTGGGGATAACCAGTCTACCTTCTTTTCGCCTTCCTGGAGCATCTCGTGGCCGCCTTGCCTGTGCCAAGCACCCCGGCAACCGGGATACCACGTTTTCACCACTACCGCAACCCGAAAGGGTAGTGCCTTTGTACCGGAGAACTCCGCGGCTGGTTTCTTCCCTGGCAGTGCAACGACCTTCATCCTCCCTCCACGATGAGATCTTCTCTTCCTCTGGACGACGCTGCGACTTGCATCCGCTGCCAGGAACAACTGCCCCCGCTGGAGGATCCTCTCCATTCAAAGTACCGTGTTCCGCCTGGCTTCCCTTGCAACAGTTTGAACGGGGTGTATTAAATCCTCGTCTCTCGAACCTGGGTTAGCCTGGGACACCTTAACTAACTTTTCTGCACTGAACTAAACCTTTTTCGAACTACCTCCACAAACCTTGAAGACTCTATGTAACTGTCTGATCTTGGGCATCTTCCGCCTGGCTCCCTTGAAAGTGGGCCTGGCACCTAAACTTCCTTGCTCACCAGTAGATTGTGCCTTCCTAACTTGCTGTGGTTCTTTAAAAAGTGTTTAGTGTGTATGCTTCCATAATTCTGCTTTTCCCTCCCTTTTTATTTAACTTGTTGGAGTGCCATCGAACGTTAAGCGCTCACCTCTGTCTGGAAATAAGTGGTGTTAACAAAGACTTGTCCAACAAGTAATCAGGGATGTACATATGATAATAGTGATTGTGTTTTGAACTTATCTTACCAATTTAGTGCTAGTGGGTTTTATAAGTGTGTGTTAAATAAATAATTGTATACTTTTACACCCAAGCTCTGGTCAGTGTTTGCTTGTGCTACTGTATTTCTGTACCTATTTTGTATGCTCTGTATACTGCCTAACTCTTCTTGAGGGAAATCTGACTGCTCAGCCACAGCTACCAAGTGAATCTATGTGGTACAGACTGCTACCAAGTGGGTTTACTGCCAAACACCTGTAGTCTTAAATCTTTTGCAGTGGTCCCTAAGGGAACTGCACAAGTTTCTGCCTAACAGCATGCTATGCCCCAAAATTGCACGCCCCTCTCGTAAGGCAGGAGGGCAGGAGCTATATCTGTGGAGCACTGATGTGCTAGTGGAGATTTACCTCTGGTCTAAAGGTACGTCCGCTTTGCCCTGTGACACCAGATGTCATCTGCTAGTGTGAGCTAGGTTTAAATGGACTGCAGCCCAAGAATTGACTGGTACCCTTCCCATACTGGTTTCCTGGAAAAACGTTCTGAGCACTAATCATGGCCACGGTGCGGGTGGGGGAAAAAATTCTGGAGCAATGTATACATTCACGAGATTGCCACCCAGAGGCGAGCAGGGCCACTCGAGCCAGGCCCAGCTGGAACACCTTATATCAAGCCCTAGCCCATCCTCCACTCCCGATCTGACCAGTATGATGAAGGCCACGGCGAAGGTATTCATGGACGTGCATGGGAAACTTGATGACATTGCAGCAAATGAGGCATCATGAGATTCCAACTGGCCCATGAGCGAGCCCGGATCACTGTGGCTGAGACCAGAATAGGGGCCAACCAGGACAGTCTGCATGCACACCAACACACTTTGGCTACCCTCACAAGAGACATGAAATATGTAAAAAAAAAACAAATGCGAAGGAACAGCATTTGTATGGTCGGGGTCCCTGAGGATGCACTCACCGGAAGAATGGAACTGGCCGTCAGGAACTTACTCAAGGACCTCTTAGGGAGCCCAGTTCTTTCCCCCTTCTTCACTGGGGAGCAGGCCCAACGAGCTCTGGCCCCCTGGCCCAAACCAGGATACTTTCCAAGGCCTATAATAGCGAAAATATTGAGCTATCGGGACAGGGATCATGTGTTTCGGCTGGCCCAAGAAAAGAAGGAACTGAGGCTGGATTCCCAAACTATCCAGATTTTCCCCGATTTTCTACCTCAGTGCAGCAAGAATGACAATTTACAGGAGTGAAGAAGATGCTCAGAGAGCGGATCATTCAATATGCAATGCTGTTTCCGGCCTGTCTAAAGCTCCAGTTTTGTGGCAACATTTGCTTTTTCACGGCCCCAAGTGAGGCTGTGAAGTTCATCGAAGCACAGATACCCTTAGACAATCCAGCCGCTGATCCGGCTGAAGGGGACCGACCTGACTGATGGCGCATGGCTCGTACGTATGTCCACGATCAAGGATCCAAGACTCAACATGAGCTGATAGTAGTGCTTATAATGCAACAGCCGTCTCATTACGCTATACATGTGGGAGAATACATCCCAAGTTTAATATTTGATGCCGAGCAGCAACACCATACCCCTGTGCAGTGGCTCTGTGTGTATTGAGGGTTAAATGTGCCCCTGATGCCAGTTGGACTGGGGGAGGAGTTGGGACCGGAGGGGAGACGCACTGCTAGGTTGGGGCTGGCAGTGGGGGAGGGAGACCAAGGCACAGTTAATGCGATATGGCCTGTAAAGAGTTGGTGCACCTGTTGCCCACTTCTAGGGATCTGGAGGGAGAACAATTAAAAAAGATTGGCAATTGAGTACTCGGAGGGGTCCACCTCACACTACATACCATTCTGGGCTAAGATGTCACACTGGGTACATGAGAGCATAATGCATTGTGTATGGCACAGCAGCTGAAAATACAGAGCTGGAATGTCTGGGGTCTTGGCAACTTCTTTAAATCGTGCAAGTTAATTTCCTATGTTCATCGACACAAAGCAAATGTCCAGTTTTTGCAAGAAACACATGCCAGGGAAGGTGTTTGTCGTAATATTGCCCCTATGTGGGGAAAGAGCAGATACTTCATTTCCTACTCTTCGCAGTCTAGAGGAGTCATGACACTTATACATACAAACCTAAGATTTGAAGAAGAGAAGGTACACATCGACACCGAAGTGAGGTATGTGGTGATCCACTGTATAGTATAAGGTACTGAACTAATCCTAGCTAACACGTACTGTCCTAATATTGACTCCCCAGACTTCTTTGACCTTTTTGAGAAGCTTTGTCTACATACGACGGAATACCTTTGATTTGTGGGGGCATGAACCTGATCCTAGATCGATCGCTTGATAGATCAAACTCGACACCTAGACCCCAACCCAGAGCTGCACGTTGACTACACTTCCTCATCCAGACACTGGACCTATGTGATGCATGGCGTATAGCGTACCCCCAGACAAAGGACTACACGTTTTATTCCTCAGTGCATGATATGTCATCTCGTTGTTGATTACCCCCTCACTGATGGGGAAGGTGACGGACGCGGATATTAGACCGCAAATGTTGTCAGATCACTCCCCAGTGTTCTTGCCGCTACAGATTGGAGGCAGGCATAACAGCTGCACCTGGAGGTTTAAATCGGCTGCACTGGAGGACATAGTGTTCTGGGCGGAGATCAAGACCCATATAGAGACCACCTTCACTTGTAATGCGGCGGGAGAGTGTAAGATGGCAAGCCTTCAAGGTTTATATTAGAGGGATGATGATATCCAGGGAAGCAGGGGTACTTAGAAGCATTCAAAGGGATATCGAGAAATCTGAAATGGCTCTTAAGAGGCTTGAAACAGAATTTTCCCGGTCCCCGGACCCCCAGACACTACTGCGAATACGTACGGAATTCGAATCATTTGAGGCTCATGCAACCTGGGAGGTACGATACTTCTCCCGACTGCTGATGGCCAGCAAGTATGGAGAAGGGGATAGACCGGGGAAAACACTGTCGAGATTAGTGCAAGCAGAAAAAGGGCGATCCCAGGTTGACTCCATTCTTGATGAGGGAGACTACGTTAAGTGGACAGATGCTGAAGTGATTGGAGTTTTTCATGGCTTCTACTGCAACTTATACTCCGCGGACCAGCCCCGCTGTAATCAGGCCATACATGCATTATTAGAGGGCTTCCTGCTATCGCGCCTTAACTCCCAATCCAGAGAGACACTTGACAACCCCATCACACTCTGAGAAATTGTGGCGGTTATTTCCAACTTACACAAGGGGAAGGCTACGGGACCTTGTGGCCTCATGCTAAGTTTTAGTGAGAATACGTGTCGGTAATAGCACTGATTCTCCTTAGTGTATGGGATGAATATCTGAGGGACTTGTTGCTCCCAGAGTCATTGCGGCAAGCTGTGATCACCGTACTCCTTAAACAAGACAAGCCTAGTAATCAGTGCGGGTCCTACAGGCCTCTATCACTTATGAATTGTGATACACATTTTTTTTTACTATGGTTCTTGCCAAACGCCGCCTACTCCTGATGGCGCACCTGGTCCATCCCGACCAAGCCAATCAACATCGCTTAACATTAGACGACTATTCAATGTCATGGCCAGAATGGACCCCCTAGAACAGGCAGTGGCGGTAACTATTGATGCCCAAAAAGCCCTTGATATGGTGTTATGGGAATTCTTGTGGGTAGCACTGGAAAACATGGGGATAGGGCCGAACATGATACGATATATCAAATTATTGTACACACAACCATTGGCTAGAGTGTTTGTTAACTCCTGCGTTTCTGAGCAATTCCTGTTGGGTAAAGGCACCTGTCAGGGCTGCCCCATTTCCCCCATGTTGTTCGATCTGGCCATTGAGCCCATGGCTGACTTTATCAGAGAGCACCACAGACAACGCAGTGTCTGTCTGATTTGCCCACCAGAGACAATATCTCTATACGCGGATAGTGTGTTGTTGTACGTCAGAGACCCACACATGAATCTTGATCCCATTCTACAAGACATTAAACGAATTGGTGAATACTCCAGTTTTACAATTAATGTATCAAAATCTGAAATATTTCCACTGACGGACAGCACCCACGACTATTGTGGACTCTTCCCATTGCAGTGATCTCCTGACCACATCAAATATTTGGGAGTGATGACATCTAGAACTTGTTCCATAATACTGCAAGATAACTACGAAGCAGAACACAGCAACCGCGGAAAACAAAATACCTAAGTGGCAGTTCCCGCTCTCGCCAAACTGTCCCTAATGAAAATGCTGCTTTTGGCCAAATTGCTATACATTTTCACTAATGTACCGATATGGCCCGGGAAATCCTACTTCGCCAGGATGCACGCTTAGCTCGCACAGTTCTTGTGGCATTCCGGCACGGTCCGAAAGAAATGGGTGGAACAAACATATGAGGGGGAGGGTTCTCAGCACCCCATTTGGAGCTCTATTGGGTGGCGGCCCAAGCACAGTTCACCTCATTCTGGTATATTACCGAGCGACCCCCTCCCCCTCCCTCCCCCTCTGCATGTCAAGTTAGAATCACTAGTGGCAGGTCACACGGACCTCAAGACACTGGTGCTTGACTGACAGTATAAAGATGACTCCCCTGTGGACCCGGTCTCCTCTACACTGAGGGCGTGGCACACAATTTTCACCCTAATAGGGGCTGACCTCCCATACTACCAGTGGTTTCCATTGTGGAACTTTCCCAGGCTACAACCACTACAGGATAGGGCAAACCAAGTAAGATGGCAGGGGTTGGGTTATAGAGCACTGGCATACCTATTCCCGAATGGGAAATTCATCACGCCTAAGACATGGAGGCCCAGACAGGGTGATGTGGGAGGAGAAAGATTCCAGTTGTATTTAATCCATTCAGTGGTGTCCTCTAGATGGCTGGACTACCCCAGTGAACCCCCCAGAGACACCTATACTGGCGTATATAGCAAACTCTGGGAACTGCAGACACACCTTGTCTACTCTATACAAAATTATACTGGAAACAATGACCCTGCACCCCTGCCTCGCAAGCACAGGCTCGCTGGTCCGAAGAAGAAATGGGTATGGAGTTTACGGATGCCCAGTCGTCGCGCATGTGCACTCACACCAGGAGGGTATCTCTTAATTTTAGATTTAAATTCATGTAATATAAGATTCTACACAGGCTATGCTATACATCCCGCTAGACTTTCCAAAATGTCCCCACCTACAGAGCAGTACTGCCCCAGATGCCATTCGGTTTCGGCAGATCACCTACACATGTTCTGGGAGTGTCTTCAATTGAAAGACTTCTGGAATAGAACTGTAGACATCATGGCAGATGTGATGGGCGTCCCGGTGGAAAAGAACCCACTCGGAGCACTATTTGGGTTGTGGTCTAATATTCTGAGCAAAAGTCACAGAGAATTTGTGACCATGGGTTGCATGATACAAGAACAATACTTCTCAACTGGAAAAATAGGAACCCCCCCAAGGGAGAAAGAATGGCTGCTTGCACTGACCTCGGCCCAAGAAAACGAGGAGCAATATGCTTAAACCCTGCCTGTTGCAGCTAGACCTTGTGACTACTGGGCGGACTACTGATCATATCTAGCTCATAATATATCTAGCGATTGAGTCAAGAACAGCTGTGAGATATAACTGACTATATAACAATAAGATTGTGAACTCTTATACAGATACAAATTGGTATGAGATGTCATAACGATTGCTATGTATGTAAACTGTTAGTGAAATTTCATACACTCTATGGTGCACTTGTTAAATTGCCAAATAAAATGAAGGTTTGAAAAAAAAAGGCGGGATTACATGTCAACATTGGGCATGAAAGATGCATACTTTCATACTTCAATGTTGCCAGCACACCAAAAGTATGTATGGCTCAAAGTATTGCAGCATTTGACACTGTGGGATCACTCTCTTCTTATTTCCTCTTTCCACCTTGGGTATCTCAGGGTCTGCTCTCAAATGGTTCCGTTCTTACCCATCGCTACAGACCTACTCTGTTACCTGGGCTGGTCATTCGCCTCCCTCACTCCCTCTTTATGGTGTCCCTCAAGTCTCGGCACTCAGGCCTCTTCTGCCCTTATCTCTTCCTTGCATCTCTTTTCATTTGTACGCCAATGACACCCAGATCTTTCTCTCCTTTTCCTCCTTTAATTTTGCTGTTCAGAACAGGTTTTTCTGCCTTTACTATCTCTCCCACCCCCTCTCTTCTTTCACCCATCCTTTTGTTCCTTTTTGCCATCTGCACGCAACCTGGACGTTATCTTTGATCCTTCTCTCTCCTTTTCTCTTCATATTTCTTCTATTGCCCGTTATCGTCACTATGCTCTTTTTAACAGTCGTCATACTCGCCCCGATCTTTCTTTTCATGCTACGAAACTTCTTCCCTTCTCTTTTCTTTTCCCTCATTTACTATTATTCATCTTTATTACTTGGTCTCTCTGCTTCCCACCTTTTCCTTCTTCGTTCCATATGTAATTCCTCTATTTGTCTCCTTTTCTCGTTCTCCCGTGGGTCCTCAATTACATACTCCCTACTCTCAATCTCATGACTTCCTTTTGAATCTCGTCTTTACCACTTTTTCTTGATTGTTTTCAAATGGACTCATGGTCTGGCCCCTCTATCTTTCCACCTTAGTCTCGTTCTTTGTTCTCTTACGATAACATAATTTATTTCTTCTAAACTGTTCCTGTGCTTTGTCTTGTTTAAGTTTGTTTAATCTCCTGGCTCCCAAACACTAGAACGCTCTTCCCCTTTCACTTCATTCCTTCCGCCTCTTTGTATCTTTCAAACAAACCTCAGAACCTATCTTTTATCTTCTCTTGTCTCTTGTCTCTTAAATTCTCTGGCTTCTCTCCCTTCCTATAACCTGTACCTATGCTAATTTTTATCATGATGAATTGCAGGAGTGTTGCTAGGTCTGGAAAAGACCCGGGGCCACGCTGATGTCGGAGCTGTCGGGACTGGGGCTAGCTAGTCTTTTGGCTGTAGCTCCTGGGATTCTATCCGGGGCTACAACCAAAAGACCAGGGGCTACAGCCCTCTTAGCCCCCCCTAGCAACGCCTCTGATGAATTGTACTGTTTTTTAAAATGTTGCATTGTTCAGCGCCTTTGGCGAAAGGTGCTCCATAAATTCAGTAAAATGAAAATTAAATAAATGAAGTAGGGTCCAATCATAACCGGTTACAAAGTGCTACCCATTAGCATAGGCTCAGCACCTCAGGTAGTCACAAAAGTACTGGCAGTGGTGGCAGCCCACTTAACGTAGGCAATCCATCCCAGTGTAGACGACTGGCTCATTACAGAAGAGATGCCACAGATGTGTCAGCAGCACACTCAGGAATCAATCAACCTTCTTTTTCAGTTGTGGTTTTCAATCAATGAGACAAAATAAAGTCTTGTTTCCAGCCAAGCAAAACAATTCCTGCATGCAATAATTCATACAGAAGACGCCCTAGTCTTCTCCTCCAACAAGTGGGTCCAAAACATGCTGCTTCAGGTTCCTCAGTATGCAGCCGGTCGCTAAGTAACCGTTCGAAGGGCAATGCGGCTTTTCAGAATGGTGGCTTCCTGCATCTTACTAGGGCCACACGCAAGGTTGCACATGCGTCCAATACAAGAGTGGCTGGCGAAACAATCATCTCAAGCAAATGGTCACTGGGACAATCTACCGTACGTATTGCAGGCTGTATTTCAGGCAGAGCAAATCTCCATCAAACCGTGCTCGGCGTGTGGACACAAACAATGTCAAAAAAGCATACCAACCTTCTACAATTGCTGGCGGTGTTCAAAACCCTACACGTTTTCCAATGCCAGCTGTCGGGGAAAACAGTTTTAGTACTCAGATGGCACAACAGCCATGTTTTATGTAAACAAACGGAGTGTAACACAATCTCCAAGTCTGTTCAAACTAGCTCACAGGATATGGAATTAGTCTCTCAACAAGAGCATTCTCCCCCTATTACAACATGTTCCATGGGAACACAATTGTCTAGCAGATGTGTTAAGCAGAAACATGCAGCTTTCCATAAAACACGAATGGGAGTTACACTTAGGTTTCTGCACAACATCTTCAAAAATTGTGGGCATCCAGACATAGATCTCTTCGCAACACAGGAAAACGTAAAATGCCATGATTACGCATCCAGGTTTCCGCAGATAGGATCCAAAGGGAACGCACTGTGGATCAGTTGGTCGGGGAGATTTATTTATGCTTCTCTCTCCCTCGCCCCCAACACCTCTTCTCAACAAATTAGTCCACTAGATGCACCAGAACATCTCACAATTATCTTAATAGCTCCAATGTGGACATGTCAGACATGGTTCTCACACCGGCTCAACATGTCCCTTTGCCCACCAGTCAAACTACTAAGCCCTTTCATCCTGTTGTCCCAACATCCGGGAACGACCCTTCATCTACAGCCTGAAGCACTGAACTTGGCTGCTTTGTTTCTGAAGTCGTCGTGTTTGGACATCGAAACTTACTTCAAAGATGCATGGATATCTTAAAGGAAGTACATAAACCCGAACACAAGGCATTGTTATTTCAACAAATAGAAAAACGTTGTATTATGTTGCCAAAGAATAAATGTCAACCCCATTGACTGTTCACCTTCTGATATAATACACTACCTGCTATACTTGTTAGACTCAGGGTTAGTATTTAACTCTCTTCAGGCCCATCTAGCTTCCCTCTCAGCATACACCACCTCACGGAGCAAGGTATGTTGGTGGCGAGTTTCCGTGGTTAAAGCTTTCATGGAGGAGGGTCAAAAGACTGTATGCCCCAATTTCAACTCCACCCCCAGGTTGGGACTTAAATGTAATCCTTACTAAGCTTATGAGTCACCCTTTTGAATCTGTGCATAGAGCTAGTCTTAAGCATCTCACCTATAAGACTGCTTTTCAAATAGCCATCACTTCAATAAGAAGAGTCTGTGAATTGCAAGCTCTTCCAGTTCAAAATCAATTTGTAACCATTCATAAACACAAAGTGGTGTTAAGAACACAACAATGGTTCTCACCTACATTTATTTCCAAATTTCAGGTTAATCGGTCAATAGAACGTCCAGCATTCTTTCACTCAATGCTAGGATGGCAGTAATGTACTTTTGAATGGATTGTGTCCTCCCACGAATTCCTTATCTTTGATAAATCCACTTCCAGCTTGCTGGCCTCGGAAAATAATTTCACAGTAGAGGGTGCTCTGCGTCGACGTCCCTCGAGTCGGTGTCCCTCGAAGGCCTCCTTATCGGCGCCGACGTCACCATAGGTATAAATAGGCTTGCGCAGCGTCCATTGCTTAGTTCCGTTTTTCCCCGCTTCGTGAGACGCAATGCTCGGCGCTACACTATTCTTCGAAAAATCTTCAAAATTCATCGAAAATCTGAAGTTTCTACGATGGCATCTTCGTCCGAACCATCGACGCCACGATCCAGCTTCAAAAAATGTCGAGATTGTGGAAAAAAGATGTCTCTAACGGATCCTTACAGGATCAGTTTGTGGTGCCTGGGATCAGAGCATCAGTGTTCGGAATGTGAGGACTGGATGTCCATGACGGCGAAAGCCTTGAAGGAGCGTAAGGTGAAGTTAGAAAGAGGTAAGGCTGTTAAAACTTCTACCCCTTCAAAATTATCCCTGGCTGAGTCGAGACATTTGTCTCCTCGCCGTCAAAAGAAACATTCCCTATCGAGATTGAGACACTCTAAGAAGAGGCGTTGTAGATCTCCCTCTTCATCTAACTCAAATTCCCCGGAAAGGGTCACCTGCCCCACAAAACACAGCTCTCCGGCTAAGTGGGAAGAATTTCGTAAAAAGATGCTTAGGGTCTTTGAGAAAGCGGCCTTGACCCCCTCGGAGATGCCTAGAGGTGATACCCTGGGTGAAAGACCCGAAAAACAAAAACGCTGAACCCGGCAAGCAAAAATCCTCGAGAGCGTCGTGAACCCTCGAGTAAAGGCAAAACATCATCGGATAAGCCTGTGTCATCGACGCCATTGTCGAAGGTACCTTCGACGCAAAATCTGTGTCATCGACGCCGTCGTCGACTCCGATGAAAGATACGTCCTCGAGGCCTCAAACCTCAACTACACCACGGGCACCAGAGGTGTCGAAGGTTCTGACCAAGGCGTCGAGAGTGGCGTCGACAACTTCGACGCCGAGTAGGATTCCAGTCCTGTTGAGTACATTGAGGCCCTTTTCTATGTTTTCGGCACCTTTTATGGGTTTGTCGAGACCAACGTCTACCTCGACAACCACGTTTTCACAAGCAGTAACCATCAATTTGGCTCCTTCTTCTCTGGAAATGGGTTTTATCCCTTATCCAAGATCTGATTGTTTCAGAGCTTTATCCTCTATATATGTGCAAGGGGAGGACTCTGACCATGAGAGACCTTTTGGGTTACAAAGAACAACAGTACCCATTCCAGAGGAACTAATTTCAGAAGGAAATAGATTGAAAGATCTACAATAGTCTTTACAAGATGCCAGTGGCATAGATACCTCTCCAGAGGCGGAATTAGCTAGACCAGAACCTGGAGAACATGCAGAAATACCTTACAGGGACCTTATGGCTAGAACTATGCAATTTATGGGGTGGACTATACCTGCACCCTCTTTCCAGCAAGATGATCTTACTGATATCTTAGATAAAGTGCCCCAAGAGGACCCTATTGTCCCTTTTAATGCTGGACTTCAGCGGAAAATATCCGCAAATTGGGAGAAACCTGAAGTTATCCCTACAGTAGATAAAAAACTCTGCTAAATACAGAGTGTCAGCTTCAGACCCTGAATATCTAAGCAAGCACCCAACTCCAGAGAGTTTAGTTGTGCTAGGCAGCAACGTCATCAAGTAATACCCCACTATACCACAAGACAGAGATGACAAAAGATTTGATGCCATGTCAAAAAAAGTCTTTTCGGCATGCTGTATGGCGCTTAAATCTATCAACGCCACTTGCACGCTAGCGAGATTCAGCCACACCCTTTGGGAGTGTGCTTCATTAGCGGCTGTCTCCGAGAAGGGGAGGAACGAGAAGCATTCTTGAACATCATCAAGGATGGGAAGGATTCAATGTGCGAGTCCCTCAAAACAGTCATCGACTCTGCTGACAGCATCAACAGAGCCATGGCGGCGAGTACCACAATCCGCAGATTTGCGTGGTTGCGGAAGTCTGGTTTTGCTCCTGATCTTCAAGCCAGACTTCTGAATATGCACTTTGACGGCACTTCTCTATTTGGCAAAAAGGCTGATGACAGCCTAAGGAAATTGCAGACATCAAAAGCAGCAGCGAAATCACTTGGGGCTGCTATCCGGCAAACTCCAAATCGCCCCACAGGTACATTCTGGAGGGGGAAGTCCTTTCGTTTTTACTCCGCATTCGGAAAAGGCAGAGGACAGCCAGCTCAAAGGGACCAGAGACTATTCACCTGTGGTGGACGGGTCAAAGGTACCAAACCCGCATCAGCAGGTGCTACTTTACCCTCAGCATCTGCATCAGCCGCTTCTAAACCCCTCTGAGGTCTCCCCTCACAAGACACAAGTAGGAGGCAGGTTAACTCGACATCTCACAGAATGGCAGGCTATTACGTCAGATGCTTGGGCAATGGAGACAGTTGCCCAAGGTTACTGTCTGCCTTTCTTACAAACTCCTTAGAGCCATCCACCAGGGAACAACTCTTTGAAGTTTCCAGACCCACTCCTTATGCAGGAGATTTTAGACCTGCTAGAAAAAGGGGCCATAGAACCGATACCTGTAGCAGAGATGACCAAGGGTTAGTATTCCCCCTAGTTTCTAATACCAAAGAAGGACGGAGGATTGAGACCCATCTTGGACTTGCGAGAATTGAGCAAATTCCTCAGGAAAGACAAGTTCAAGATGGTAACCCTTTCTCAAATCCTTCAGGCCCTCCAGCTTCAGGACTGGTTGGTATCTCTAGACCTTCAGGATGCTTACTTCCATGTGCCAATTCATCTCAAGCACAGGAAGTACCTGAGGTTCGCACTTGGCAACTCTCATTATTAATTTCGAGTTCTGCCATTTGGGCTGACCTCCGCCCGACGGTCTTCACCAAGCTAATGGCGGTTTTGGCTGCAAGTCTAAGGAGGGAAGGGATTCACGTCTATCCCTACCTGGACGACTGGTTGATCAGAGCAGTGTCCCCGGAACAAGCTCAGATTCATCTAGATCATGTTTGCCATTTCCTCCACAAGCTGGGCTTCTCCCTCAATTTAAAGAAGTCACAGATGATACCATCACAGAGAATCCAGTTCATTGGAGCAGTCCTGGACACATCTCTGGGAAAAGCCTTGTCACCAGAGGTGAGGGCTCAAGATATTTTACAGATGGTCGCCAGGTTTCAAATTGCCTAACATCTACCAGCCTTCGACTTTTTGAGGTTGCTCGGCCTCATGGCATCCTGCATTTTCCTAGTGCCAGAGGCTCGCATGCGGATGAGATCTCTCCAGTGGGCTTTAAGGACCCAGTGGTCACAATTCTCAGGAAGGATGTCAGATCTCCTACTAATCCCAGACACAGTAGCTCGAGACCTTCAGTGGTGGGCTTGTCGGGAGAACATCTTGAAAGGAGAATAGTTTTGGTAACCATGGTCGGAGATGACAGCAGTCACGGATGCCTCACTCACGGGGTGGGTAGCCCATGCTAATGACTTGACCATCAGCGGTCGTTGGTCTCCATCGGAGTCCAGACTACACATCAACCTATTAGAGCTGAGAGCGATCAGACTAGCGCTGAAGGCTTTCCTGCCATCAGTACAGGGAAAGAATGTCCTGATAATGACGGACAACACAGTGGCCATTCACTACCTCAACAAAAGAGGGGGCGTAGGGTCACTGCCACTGTGCAGAGAAGCAATGCATCTCTGGTTTTGGGCAATTCAAGAAGGAATCAGCAGTTCACCTAGCCGGAGAGAAGAACTTGACGGCGGACGCTCTGAGCAGGCAGAACACAGTATCACACGAGTGGGAACAAGCTCAGGAAGTCCTTCAAGAGATCTTCACCCTTTGGGGAACCCCTCAAGTGGATCTGTTCGCCACCCGTATCAACCGGAAGTGCGATCAGTATTGCTCAAGGGAATTTCCCCCGACAGGAGCTCTAGGGGACGCGTTTGTAGTGGATTGGGAGTTTCCACTTCTGTACGTGTTTCCTCCAGTCCCCGTCATTCCTCAAATGATCAGGAGGTTGAGAAGATTTCGGAAACCCATGATCCTAATTGGCCTGGATTGGGCCAGGAGAACGTGGTAACCCGATCTTCTAGACATGTCCATCTGTCCTCTGATTCATGTTCCGCAAAGAGAGGATCTTCTCTCGCAGAAGGGAGGTCGGGTTCTCCATACGGATATCAGGACCCTCAACCTTCACGCCTGGTTTCTGAAAGGCTGAGATGCAAGGATTGGGATCTCTCGGATGACGTAATGGATGTGTTGCTTTCAGCCAGAAGGCCAGCAACAAAATTTTTATACCGCTGCCGTTGGAACAAATGTTGCAGCTGGTGTAGAGAAAAGAATATTGAACCCTTTTCATGTAGTACACTGATGGTGTTATCTTTTTTGCTATATTTGGCAAATTCAGATCTCCAAGTTGGCACAATCAAGGGCTACCTTGCAGCGCTGTCAATCTTCAAGCGCACTGCAGAAGAACCTTCATACTTCAAATTGCCCTTATTGATTCAATTTCGGAAAGGGTTAACTTATGTTTCCGCCCCCCCTCCCCCCCAACTCCTTTTCAAGTTCCAATGTGGGACCTAAACCTAGTCTTGACATTTCTAATGGGTACTCCATTCGAACCTCTTCATTCCTGTTCATTAAAGTTTCTCATTCTTAAAACAATCTTTGTAGTGGCTTTAACTTCGGCCAGAAGAGTGAGCGAATTACAAGCTTTATCTTGCAAACCTCCAAATACAATCTTTCATAAAGATAAGGTTGTTCTACAAGTGAAGCCGAATTTTCTCCCAAAGGTGGTCTCAGAACTCCACATCACACAAAAGATAACCTTACCCTCGTTCTATCCTCCTCCCCATCCAGGGAAAGAGGAAGAGAGATTGTACAGGCTGGATCCAAGGCGTGCCTTATGTTTTTATATTAACAGACTTGCGAGGATTAGGCAAGCAGACCAATTGTTTGTGGGGTATGCAGGGTACAAATTAGGTTTACCTATTACAAAACAAACCATTTCAAGGTGGATTATATTAACCATTATAGAGTGCTATAAATTGGCAGGAAAAGAGCCCCCTCAACATCTCACCGCTCATTCAACCAGGGGTATCGCAGCCTCTTTAGCTCTCCAAAGAGGTGTCCCAGTTAAGGACACATGTGCGGCTGCCACATGGTCGTCCGCACACAATTTAACTAAATTCTACAGTCTTGATTCCTCCTCTAACCAGGAGACGAAATTTGGAAAAGCGGTGTTGCACTCTGTGCATCTGTAAAGGGAAACATTTCACTTTACTCTGGCCTCTTCTATATACTACTGCTATGGGAGTCTATCAAGGATAAGGAATATGTGGGAGGACACAATCCATTCGAAGAACAAGTTACTTACCAACTGTAACGTTCTTTTGACTGGATGTTCCTCCTATGTATTCCTTATCGCCCCTTCCATCCTTCCCCGCAGTAAAACTTCCCTTGTAGTTGCAGCCTATGCTCCTTCAAGGTTATTAACCATTTCATGCAAAGCAAAACAGCACCTCAAAATGGAACTGAGCAATGGACGCTGCGCGAGACTATTTAAACCTATGGTGACGTCGGCGCCGATAGGGAGGCCTTCAAGAGACACCGAATCGAGGGAAGTCTACACACAGCGCCCTCTACTGTGAAAATCTTTCCGAGGCTGGCAAACTGGAAGTGGATTTATCAAAGATAAGGAATACGTGGGAGGAACATCCAGTCGAAAGAACGTTACATTTGGTAAGTAACTTGTTCATCTAGGGTAAAGCTAAACCTTTAAGGAAGACAGATCCATTCTTTGTCTCCTTAGATGCAGGAAGAAAAGGGGATCCTGTCTCTAAATCAGCCATTTCACAATGGATTGTAAATTGCATCCAATTCTGCTACTCTTTGTCCAAGTAAACTTTGCCATTTACACCCAGAGTACACTGAACTCTGGGTACTGGTTCTACTCTGGCTTTCCTTACAAATGTGCCCTTAGAGGCAAGTTGCAAAGCAGCAACATGGAGTTCAGTTCACACTTTCACACAACATTACTGTGTGGTACCTCATGCAAGGAGTGATTGTCAGGTGGGACAAGCTGTGCTAAAACATCTTTTTGCTGCTGTACCTTCTAACAACATCCCCCCTCCTTCTTTAGGTACTGCTCGCTAGTCCATGCAAAGCATGTGATTCTAAGCAGATCCACAAGCCCCAGAAGACCTATTACATACTTGTAATCGTTTTTCTGATACTTGTATCTGGTTAGATTCACATGCGCCCACCCTTCCGCCCTTCTTAGAAGTTGGAGGTACATAGACATCTTGCACCTTTCTTTACCTTCCTGTACTCGCATGCATACTTTATGCTTCCTCATGTCAGAAGCAAACAATCTGAGGACCTCAAGGCGTGAAGGACTATGGGTACAGTACAAGTCACACTAGGGATAGTATTACAAACACGCCCTGTCAACGTCCCTTTTCGAACTTCGAAAACAAGTCATGTAATACTCTGCACATCCACTAGATGTCTGCCTATGGAATGCATGTGAATCTAAGCAGATACAAGCATCAGAAAGATGATTACAGGTACGTAATGTCTCAAATATATAATGTAATTTTACGTCCCGTCCCCATTCCTCCATACTGCATGGGCGTCCCTTCCAAGGGACGGGAGACAGAAGCTTTTTCACCAGAAAAAAACCTTCTCCCCCTTTAAATTTAGAGGTGTGCAGGGTTGTGGCCCTGGGAGCATGCAATGCCCTGACTCTGCCCTCCGGTGCCACACCTCAGTCCCCTTTTCCGCTTTGACGGGCCAAATTCACCAGTGCTCCTGGGTTTGGCTTCAGCCATGTCATTCCACACGCGGATACTTCTTCTCTTCCGTCTTTTTTGTCTTTTTATCATTCAGGTACTCCGTCCTCAGGCATCACGCTCCTCCCAGGTGCATGTAGACTTCTACAGGGTTCAGCAGGTGTCCATCCTGCGACAGGCTCTTTCCGACTCAAGACCCCCACGCTCTCTGCCTACGTTGCATTGGCCCAGACCACGACTGGCAAGCGGCTGGCAAGCGTGTACAGCGTGCAACGCGCCCTCCTCGAGTTCTCTGAAAAACAGACTAGCCTGGAGGAGGGAGCTCTTCCAAAGATCACCTCCAAAGGATCTAAAGGACTTTGTCTATCATCAATCCAAGCCTAAGGTAGGGCCGCTCTTTTCCAGCGCACCCCACAAGGGAGACTCCTTCCCAAGGACTCGCCTGCGCGGGAGGGACCACTCCGGCCTTTGTACCAGCACAAGTACCAAGGCTGAATCAGCTACCGGCTGGCAGGCTGAGGGGTCAGTAGATCCTCCCGGTGACAATAGTGAGGGACCGGAATGTTCTTTTACTGGGTCTTCACTCGAGAGGCTACGCCTTAGTACTGGCAACATGTCTGTGGGGGTGCCTATACGCAGTTCTACCACCTACCAGGCCTATGCCTGAGGAACAGGGTAGATCCCATGATCCACACTCAAGAGTCCTGGATGGGGCGGGGCCCAGTGAGCCAAGCAACACGACGCAGGCACGTGAGGGCAGCTCGACAAGATGGCTGCCGGGCCAGACATTCCAGACATCCGGCTGACGCCGCTCCAGGGCAGGCAGAGGAACATGTGTCCAGGTGGGACTGGTGTCAACCAGGTATGTGGCCTAGAGCTTACCTTTCCTTCGTGCAAGGCAGGTTCCTGCTGCGTCCGTACGGGCAGGGCACGCAACTGCTACAGCATCCGCTCGCTACCCCATCAATATCGCCTAACACTACTCCGGCCTGCGAGGACAGGTTCTTTAGGGCTCATGAAATCTCCTTGGATGGGGGTCATTCTCAGGGTTGCCATCAGGGACATGCTCCCGCCAGTGGCTCCGGCGCCGCAAGCCCCTGTACAGGTGTCCCTGGCCCCGTTCAGCCCACCTAACCGATTAAACAGGCGGTTCCGCACCAGCCTCCGCTGCATCCTTCGGCTCCGGACTCCACACCTCAGCCCTCGGCTCCCAGCACCCCTACTCCGGTGCCGGACCAACCGGACACTCAGGTGGACATAGATGAGGGGGAGGACCCCGACACACCGTGTTCAGCCCAGGCCATCCACGAACATCTTGCAGGGCTGGCAGAGTACTTGGGACTTCCTCAACTAAAGGTCGAGCTACCAGCAGAGGGGGTCCTCGCAGACGTCCTCACGCTACATCCCGTTTCCAGAACGGGGATCCCGATGAAGAAGGATGTAGTTGCCTGGGCCAAGAAGGGCTGGCTCAAGCCTCACTCGGTCAAGCCGGTGAATAAACGCCTGGACACCAAGTACAGGCAGATGGAGGGGGATGCACTCTTGCTATCGGCCCACCCTCAGCCACACTCCTCGTTGATCGCTGTGGCATCACTATACTCCAAGCCTCAGTCCTCCTCAGCCTCCTCCTCTGTGGCGCTGCTAGGCAACGAGGAGATGATCCTGGGGGCGTACGGAAAGAAGCTGTATTCCAACGCATCCTTTCATCTTCGTCAAGCCAACACAGATGCCATGCTGGCAGCCCTTAACCAAAGGCTTTGATGGGAAATTGCAGATTTCCTCCCAGAGCCAATCATGATTCAAGGCGGGATTGGGAGAGAGCAAGATGGTGGCACAAGACATCATGGAGTCCCACATTGACACCTCTCGCCATGCCATCTGCATTGCCACAGACATGAGAATAACGGCCTAGCTCTGTGCTGCGAAATTCAACCCAGATGTCCCTGAATGCATCTTAGACCTTCAGTTCAAAGGGGGTGACCTCTTCCACTCTACAACGGACGAGGAGCTGATCAAAAAGAAAAACAGCTCACAAACAGCCAAGTCTTTATCCATCCTTACAAAGACCATGCCCAAAAACATACACCCAGTCACAGGAGCGCTCACGACAAGGGGCGTACGTACGGAGGGTTCCGAGGCTTCCAAGGTCAGAGGTCCAGGCAGCCTGACTGTTCGCTGACCCAGCATTGGCGCAAACAACACTAATGGCAGGGGGTAAGGGCTTGAGGGAAAGAAGATATGACACCGCCCTGCAGGTCCACGTGTCTCCAGTGGGGGGCAGGCTTGCTCTCCATGCACATTTTTGGCGGCGCTGAATTTCGTGGACCCCTGGATCCTTTCTGTAGTATCCATGGGGTACCGCCTCCCTATCCCCGCCTCTCCTCCCTTTTCCCCTTCACTCCCACAGGTTGGGACAGCAACTCTTTTGGCGGGGGTACAGTTGCTCGTCTAGAGCCAGGCAGTGGAGGAAGTCCCAGCCTCCCAGTGGGGCTTGGGCTTTTACTCCAGGATTTTCACCATTCAGAAGAAGAACCAGGCGGGCCTGAGAGTTGTACTGGACCTTTCCACCCTCAACCTCCCTACCTCTACAAAAAATAAAAATGGTTAGGTCAGCTTTGATAGCGGAGACATTGTGCAAGGGATATATGATAGGTTATTTATAACATGCTTAATACCCAGAGGTTTCTAAGCGCTGTTAGGGAGAATTCTCTGTTTAGGCTGAATTTCCTAACCTAGTGAGTCCCCCAGCAGCTTTGCTGGATTTTTGGGGTTTATGTTTTTCTCCTGCCAAGAGTGAGACTCTTTTACCCTCACTCTTGGACACGATTTGAGTGTGTTTCTTTGGATCTAGATGTGTTTAATGGGCTATGGGGTCTTTTACCCCATAGGGCTTCATGTGTTTTTCTGTTGTGTGTTACACAGCACCCTCAGTGCAGTGACACAGGGGTGTCATAGTGACCCCCCAGTATAGACTCCATACCCTGGGACTGACTACTGTCTCCCAGGGCATGTAAAGTCACCATTGACTTTACTAGTCTTAAATTCTGAACAGAACCAGTACAAATCATCATATTGTGGCCGTACTAGCTGGGGCAATTCGATTGCCCCAGGATCTGTTAGTCGAGGGGGCACGTCTCCGTCCCCCCTGATCGAGTTTTGGCTGGTGGCAGTGGATACTACTTTATATTCAACCGCGAATATTTTCCTATGGGATTTCCCATTGTTTTAGGCTACTATCTTTATTAATTATTTACGGTAGCCTCGAACATACCGCTGGTTTATTTAATTAATATTAATTCTCCGGTTGGTATTTTTTGCCAAACCTTTTGTGTTCTCTTTTGTGACTCCAACCCAAGTCGAGCCCTTTGTTCCACTTTTTGGCGGGCTTCTCCACAGAGGCCCTCCAAAGTGCTGCCACTCTGTCTGGGGTACTTAGGAGGGGTGGAGGGAAATTTAGGCACCCTGGACTGAGTTGCCTAGGCAACTCAAGTCGCACTCCATCCTGATTGGCCCAAGTGGTGAGCCGGCCGGCTCACCACTTAGCATGTTTGAGTGACAGCTAGGCTGAGTGAATGGGGGTTTGCTGCATAAAAGCAGGGCTTTGGGGGCTGGAACTTCAGAAGTCGCCACAGGACCTAAGAATCCGATGAGGGAGAAGCTGAGCCGACCTGCCACGACACCACCACCGGTGGAGCCTGGCTGGACTGCCTCACCACTTTTCCCAACGACAGAGGAGATCTCCCGCCGGAGAGTCTTCTTCCTTTGACTGGTGGGGATAACCAGTTTCACTGTCTTTTCGCTTTCCCGACGGATCTCGTGGCCGCCTTGCCCGTGCCAAGCACCCCGGCAACCGGGATACCACGTTTTACCATGACCGCGAAACAAAGGTACCACCTTTAACCGGAAGACTCCACGGCTGGTTTCTTCCCTGGTAGTGCAACGACCTTCATCTTTCCTCCAAGTCGAGATCGTCTCTTCCCCTGGACGACAACGCGACTTGCACCCACTACCAGGAACAACTGCCACCGCTGGAGGATCCTTCCCACTTAAGGTACCGTGTCCCGCCTGGCTTCCCTTGCTATCGACTGTACGGGGTAGATTTAGCCCCCGGCTTTTGAACCTGGGTCAGTCTGGGACACCCTGGCTAAACTTTCTTAAAACCTCTCTAAACCATTTTTGAACCCTCTGCAAGACTTTCTAAGCATAGTGTAACTGTGTGATCTTGGGCGCTTTTGTGCTCTGCTCTCTCTAAGAGTGGGCCCAGCCTTTGGACTTTGCTCACCAGTGACATTTGCTCTCTGCCTTGCTAACCGTGTTCCTGAATCTTAGAGGGGTGTACCATTTAATATTCTGCCTTTTTCCCTCCCTTTCTCATAAACTTATTGGAGTGCAATCTAGTTAAGCGCTCACCTCTGTATGAAAATAAGTGGTGTTTACTGTGACTAATCTGATAAGGAAAAAGGGGTGTATATATTACAATAGTAACTGTGTTTAGAAAATTTTACAATAAGAGTGCTGGAGTGTTTCAACTGTGTGTTTTTAAATAAATAATTATATACTTTGATACCAAAGCTCTGGTCAGTGTTTGCTTGTATTATTGTACCCGAGTGCCTATTGTGTATACTCTGCATACTGCCTAACTCTTCTTGAGGGAAGTCTGACTGCTCAGCCACAGCTACCAGGTAAATCTGGGTGGTGCAGACTGCTACCAAGTGGGTTTACTGCCAACACCTGTAGTCTTAAATCTTTTGCAGTGGTCCCTAAGGGAACTGCACATGTTTCTGCTTAACAAGCGCGGACGCGGGGTATCAAACCTGTGGTGCTCCGTGTCGTCTTGCTTCCAAGGCGAGCATTTTGCCCCTGAGCTATCCTCCCGAGACTGGAGACTGGATGTGCTCCCTGGATCTGAAGGACGAGTACTTGCACGTCCCGATCTGGCAGCCTCATCGTTCATTTCTGCGATTCAGGATCTAAGGCTATGATTTTCAATACAAGGTGCTTCCTTTCGTCCTCAACCCGGCACTCAGGGTCTTTACCAGGCTGATGAATACAGTGGCAGCCCTCCTCAGGTTGCAGGGACACCACATTTACCCGTACCTCAAAGACTGGCTCGTCAGGGCAACATCTCCGCAAGCGGTGCAATACACTTCCCATGATCTTATGAACACACTGCACAAGCTGGGTTTTTCACTCAACCTCAAGAAGTCGCAGCTGCGGCCTACGCAGACTCTGACCTTCTTGGGCCTCATTTGGGACACGTGCTCAGAGAAAGTTTTTCCAAGAGGACAAGATCCCGGCCATCAAGAGAGCCACAGCATACTTCCTCAGCAGAGAAATGACCTCGGCCTGGTGGTACCAACACCTACTGGGTCTCATGCAGCAGTCCTCTTGGCCGCCCCCCACACAAGACTCGGGATGAGGAGGATACAGCTGCACTTTGCAGCATCTTGGAACTAGGAACGGGGCTCTCAGATGATCAACGTTCCTCCGTCGCTTCACCCGGACCTCACCACCTGTATGTACCACCTGTATGGTAGTACAGGTACTGGAACCTGCGGACGGGCAAGCCTTTCCGACAACCTACACACAGGTCACCATCACCACAGACTCCTCTCTCTCTCTCTCTCTCTCTCTCTCTCTCTCTCTCTCTCTCTCTCTCTCTCTCTCTCTCTCTCTCTCTCTCTCTCTCTCTCTCTCTCTCTCTCTCTCTCTCTCTCTCTTGAGAGAGAGAGTTGGGGGGCCACCCTGGACAACCACTGTCCATGGCACCTGGACCCGGCAGGAGCAGGAGTACCACATCAATTGGCTGGAACTGAAGGCCATCTTGCTGGTGGCCAGAGCCTTCCTTCCGGTTATCAAGGGCGAGGTCGTCCTCATTCAGACAGACAACTCGACCAGCATGTTCTAGGTCAACTAGCAGGGAGGTACCAGGTCCCCCTCACTGTTCAGGCTGGCAGTCAGCAAGTGGGAATGGGCCCTGGAAAACCACATCTACCTCACGTCCGTCGACCTGCCGGGGGAATCCAACCTGGAGGCAGACGGGGTCAGCAGACTGGGGGCGGACAACTACGAGTAGCAGTTGAACAACCTAGTACTGTAGGAGATCTTCTACAAATGGGGACACCCTCAGGTGGACCTCTTTGCCTCATGGGACAACAGGAAGTGGCAACTGTTCGACTCCTGGCAGGGTCAGTGCCGGGGCTCCCTGGGCAATGCGTTCCAGATCCAGTAGGACGGAATTACCGCATATGCCTTTCAGCCCACGCCACTGATACACAGGGTGATATGCAAGATCAAGGAGTCTCGCCACCTCAGCATCTTTCTGAAAGCACCGTAGTGGCCAGCTAGGCTATGGTTCTCGGAGCTGCTCAGCCTCTCAGAGAGGCCTCCCATTCGCCTCCCGACAGGCCCAGCACATCTTCTGGCGCAGCAGGGGGGCATGGTCATCCACCCCGCTCCACAGAAACTAGTCCTCACAGCGTGGTTCCTGAACAGGTCATGCTAGGTCACTTCAGCCTTTCCCAGGCTAATTTGGAGATCATAAAGGGCACCAGGAACAAGTCTACCAGGGCCCAGTACAAGAGCTAGTGGACCAGTTTCTGCCACTGGGCAGACTCTTAGGGTTTCAACCCCCTGGCATGTAACCTGGATGACATGCTCTCCTTCTCGGCGCACCTCGCCCATTCAGGCGTGCAGGTGGACACTTGTCGCACCTACTTGGCAGCCTTTGGGGCTTACAGAAACTCGGAGGAGGAGATCTTTTCCTCTTCCAACCCAATTGTCAAACATTTGATGGGACTTGCCACGCTCCACCCGCCCATCAAGAGGCCACACCCTGTGTGGGACCTCAACATAGTTTTGGGTGCCCTGGCACCCAAACCATTTGAGCTAATGGCGTCCGCGGACGTCAGGCTGGTCACCATTAAGACAGCCTTGTTAGTTGGCCTCGGCACGCAGTATCAGCGAGATCCAGGCGCTGGTTGCCTCAGAGCCATATACTACCTTTCACAGGGACATATTAGTCCTACGGACACACCCTGCATTCCTACTTAAGGTGCCTTCCGCATTTCATCTGAACGAAGAAATAGTGCTGCCTATGTTTTTTGCTGAGCTCAAAGACAAAGCACAGAGTTCTGCACTGCCTTGATGTCAGGCGTGCCCTGAAATTCTATTAGACAGGACCAAGGGGTCCGCAAATTGGACACACTTTTTGTCACCTTCAGCGGTACAAGACCGAGGGATCAGACCTCCAAGGCCTCCATAGCCTGTTGGAGGGTCTCGGCTATCAAAGAAGCTTACGAGGGGCAGCATAAGCCACTGCCGGCCAACATGCACGCCCATGCGGTCAGAGCCAAGGCAACGGCCATCTCTTTCCAACTTCTTGTCCCCTGGCAGGTCATGAGCAGGGTGGCCACATGGGCCACCCCTTTGACTTTCTGCAAGCGCTACTGTTTGGACAGACGCCAGCTCTAGATCAGACGCGGCCTCCGGACAGGCGATTCTCAGGAACCTGTTTGCTTAAGGAGGGTCTCCTCTTGACCCTCGGGCTACATTCAGTTGTAATCGCCCATGCAGTATGGAGGAAAAGGGACTGGACGTAAGACTAATTACAAGTTACTCACCGTAGTGACTAACGTACTCTTAGTCCTTAGTCCCCTTTCCTCCATACGTCCCACCATCCTCCCCACTAATAAAAACTGTTGTCATTAGGCAATGTTAATCTATTGTCGACGCATCTATGGGGACAGAGGTTTGGCTTCAGAGGGCAGAGTCAGGGCAGCGCATGCTCCCAGGGCCGGACCCCCACGTGCCTCTAAATTTAAAGGGGAAGAAGGTTTTTTCCGGTGAAAAAGGTTCCGTCTCCCGTCCCTTGGAAGGGACGCCCATGCAGTGTGGAGGAAAGGGGACTAAGGACTAAGTGAACATTGGTCACTACAGTGAGTAACGTATAATTTTCTGAGGCTTGTGGGTCTGCTTAGATTACACTGATGCCTCATCATCTTTATAACTGCCATTATGTCACAGCCCACAGTATAACCCTTAAGATACTATATTCCCTTTTAAAGAAACACCTACTGCAGCTTCTTGGACAAAAGAGAGGTTCAAACAAACGTTTGAAAAAGTCTCTTCCTTTGTGTCTTTTATGCACCAATATCCACTTGCAGAGAGACAGATTAAGTTAATGCAAGGAGAGCCTCCCTCTAAATCCTCTTGATTGCAGGTAGATGAGCTCTTACAGCCTCATGTTACAAGTCCTACACAGGAAGAGGTCATTGTTATTTTTTGTTATTTTTTATTGGCTAAACATAACAGTTCAACCTTAGCAATAAAAAAGGATAAAATAGAATTAACAAAATAAGTACATTATTTTTCCACAATAAATTAATCTAGATAAAAATTACAATAGCATAAATAAACAAAAAGTATGCATCTAAAACAGATTCCACAATGACATATAAACAAACATTTCATTTATCAGTATCATTTAATCCCAGCAAATCTATAAAACCGATTGCAATATGTAATGCCCTAGTCGCACCACTCAAACAAAGCTTTCAAATGTATTCAGAATTCCATGATTTAAATTTTCCTAAATGTTTTCAAAAAATCTGACGATTAGAACTCAAGATTATCACAATAAATGATCAGATGTTCCAATGTTTCGGTAGAGTCTACATCGCCACAGAAACAACAGTTAATACATTCAGCATCTCTAGATTAAAATGCTTCTGTCGTTCTCGAGTACCGTAGATATGCCATCAAAATGTAACAAAATCTTTTCTGACTTTCTTGCATGGGAATAACCTCTGAGTTGCAAGCGTGCCGAAGGCCTTGTGCTCGTGGCGGAGATGGGTCATACTCTTCTGACCATGAAAATCGTTAAAGTACTCCAGTCAAATCTCAAAAAATTACCCTTCACCTTTCTCAGAGTACACTTGAGATCCTCTATAATAGAAAAAATTGGCCCCAAATTCCCTCAGACACAAGTTCAAGATGTATGACCTATTTCACCTTTTTTGACAATTGAATTTTATTCATGTCCTCATATAGCGAATCTGCACAAGGAAGTAGCAGTTTATAACAGAAGGCCAACCACTCCCACCTTATTATGGACCAAATGCTGCATATTCCTAGATCAAATGAAATTGCTGTCATAGGAACAGCATTAGGAATTCCCATTACTCTTCTACAGACCTTGCTTTCTAATCTCTGTAAAATAGGCACGATCCATGGTGGATAGGCATGTACCCCATAAATTAATTTAGGAATAGCAGTGGTCATATAATATTTCAGACGCGCAGGATCAGTGAATTTTTGCAATATTTGTGATTAATACTTTTCATCTGACTATGTAATAGATAAGGTAAACAAACTCCCTAACTTTTCCTAGTTTAACGCCACTCGTGTACCAATTGTCTTTCAGGGTTTGCCTGAAGATCAGAATATTCGTTATCAGAGCATTCATTCTCAAATAGCCTTTTTCTGCGTAGCCCTCAAAAGCAGTAATTAGCCCTTGTAGGCCTACGACTGTGTTATCAAACGAGAAAGTGCACTTTCAATCTCCTCGCCCACGTCCGAGATGTATCGGTTAAAAAGACTAGGGGCTAATATACAGCCCATTCTTAAGCCATTTTTAACCAGAATTACTTAAGTCAAGACCCCCGAGTTGTTCAGTCTGACCTCTACCTGAGTGGATTCATGTAACTGAATAATTCATTTCAATAAACCCGGGGGTATACCCCAATTCTGAAGCTTCCACAACAGTCGATCTCGACTCACTAGGTCAATGCCAGCACTTGGGTGGATTGAAACGACGTATTTATTTATAGGAGCCTTCCAGGACAGAGTCCTGGAGGCATCCGAGAATGGAACCAATAAGGAAAGTCCCATGAAGCTTTCTGAAACCTCTCTATCATGTTTTTTATCCGCCCCACTTTCCTGGCCCAGAATTCAAGATGTTTCAATGATGTAGCAGCAAAGATTTTGCTATCTGCGTCAATTATTGAAATGGGGAAAACATTCTTGGGGTCACTGCAAGGACCACGTTTGTTACAGATAACAGGCGCCTGGATGCCTGCAGGCTTTGGCGCGTTACAAATCCGAATAACATAACAGATCTATGAGGGTTCTTCCTGATGATGGGACTTGATGTCCTGAAACACGTAGGATTTATGCCAACATAAACTCTCATGTATGGTTTGGAAATATTCTGTGGAAGACTTTGAATTGTTGAGTTTGATGACTCCGAAAATTCACAGGATTTGGTGCTCACGCCCAGAGGGGGTCGTTTTGATAGAAAGTGAACAGACAGATTATTAATCTTGTGTGTATTTCTTTTGAATTTGTAAATTCTGTTTAATGTAAATGTCTTGATTTATCTCATTTTGATTTCTGTATATAATGTTTTTATGAATCTATAAAAGGTGTGAAACATGAACAATATTACTTGCATTGTTTTTTGATAATATTGTGATCTAAATTGGTGAAAAGGGTAGGACCATAGGCCCACAAGAGTTTGCCCAGACATTTTGTGGTGTTAAATAACAGAGGACTTGGGAGCTAGTCCATTTTACTACCAGCACCTCCATATAAATAGGAAGGTTACTACTATACGAAAGGCTTTTTGAACTCATATTATCCTACGAGTGCAGTCCCCATTTGCTCTAACCTATTGAGATTCAGACAATGCGTTAAGTTGGAAGCACTGATGTGTATGATTCAATAAATTCATCAACTTCCAAAAATCTGTAACTTTCTTTGATTTCAAGCCAGCCAGCATAATCTCAGTCTTGTTGTCGGAGTCTAGCTAGTTGGCACCAAGCCCAATTTTTAAATTGTATTCTATTCTTGGTTACTTTTACTATTTCCTGATTTTTCTTTTTGCCAGGGCCTGCTTTTGAAATACTAGATCTAACTTCCCTCTTTTTCTCAGCTAACGCAGTCTTATCCATGAGATTGAATACAACTTAAATTCCACATTCTAACCGGTCTACCCCACTTGCATAGATTTACCACATTTGCGGCCAAAGTGTGTTCAAAGTTGTCAACTGTGAAACATTCCATTTTATATTCAAGGCATGTTTGATGCAAATAAGAAATACGTTTGTCGTTAAATCTTGTAATAGTGCCTCTGTTCTAACTCAATCTATTACCTTTCAAGTTATTTGACAGAGCTTCTGAATTTTGAGCTTCACCATAATCCGATTGAAGATCCAAACCACAACCAAGAAAACGATGATCACTCAAAGAAGTGGAAAACACAATCTCGTTACTGCATTTTTCAAAAAGACGTGTCCATGAATAAGTGTCTTTTTTTAAAAATTGTTTTATTAGTTTTTCAATACAGAAACTAAAACATTTCTCAGCACTGTCACATGCAGCGTCTACAGTAGTACCAACAGAACGCATCACAAACTGCACATACAACCAACCCCTTCCCAAACCCTCCCAACTCCCTCTCCCCCCCTCTTTTGCCTGAAAGACCATTATTCTCTCACCATCTTATCCTTTGCATGCTTAGGACACCACTTCACTTCAACGAGGGTCTTTCTCTTTAGCATAGTTCTCAGCTCCCCCTTCAAACATGGTTTGTAATAAGACTTCCCATTCCGTAAAACCTGTTGCAGGCTAGGCTCTACAACCCCATACCGCACCTCTCCATACTGCTGTTTTGGCCAATGCCCACTTCTTCAAATCCCGCCACCACTCCCCTGCATCCGGACCCCTGGGGGATTTCCATGCCATGGAATTCTGTGTTTGGCTATATTGTACGCTAAATCCTTCAGTTTACTAATATGCTTTGCTCTCTTAGGGCGCGGAAAGCGGCCCAATGGGCACGCCCCTGTGGAAAGAATATCTAGTCGCACCCCTCCTCTATTCAGTCTGCTCACCACCTCCTGCCAGTACTGCCCCACCACCGGGCGCGCCCAAAACATATGTAATATCCCTACATCCGTTGCCTTGCACCTCGGGCATGTCTGCACCTGGAAACTTAGAGATCCTTTTAGGCATCATATATGCAGTGTGTGTTATCAGCAGTTGTTTGAGCTGAAATCTCTAATTCCGTGACACTTTCTTATGGTAACTCAGTACCCCCCCCATTGTGCATCAGTGAAGGGTACACCCAAGTCGTCTTTCCATTTGCCCCTTACCACCAAAGTGGAGGGAGGCCGGTTAGACCATAAGAAATTGTATATCCGTGATATGGTGTGCCCTCCCTCCAATATGTCATACAGAGTGTCGACTATGGAGTGCTTCTCCTGTAGTTCGCTGTATGCGGGCCACCTAACCATATAACCTCCCTTTTGATTGTGCCGTGTAATAAATGATGGCCTGTATGCAGTCCTGTGTGTTCAGCCAGCTCTGCAAAGGGTATAAAGGAGGTTTTGTGCAATAAATCCCCTACCGTGGCCACCCCGTGTGATTCCCAATTCGCACATATTCCCAGTCTCACCTGTGCTATGGATGCTGCCACTGGGACCAGGGGGACCTGCACTGAGAACGGTCTGTGAGCACTATCGTTGCGAGTGCCCTCTCCCACATTTTCACCCCTAGGGACACTAAGTGCGACCATTGCCCTCCTCTGGGTTTTCTGATCCATGCTAATTCCTTCAGGTAGTGGCGTGCCCCGGTGGGCTGCAACATTAGTGTATCCTGCGTAGGGTCATCTGATAGCCAGTCCACCACGAATTGCAATTGCCCGCTATGGTGCATAGCTCAAAGTATGGGATCCTGATGCCTCCTTCCTCATGTGGCCTATGTAGTGTCGATAACGCTATCCCATTCCTCCCATTTAGCCACAGAAAACCTCTACAGATGCTGTCCTGTGTCTTGAAAAAGGATTTGGGTATGTAGAACGGGACGTTGACGAAGAAGTGCAGCAGTCTAGGGAGTACCACCATTTTCAACAGGACCACCCTCCCCATTAGCGACAGGGGCAGCTTAGCCCAGAACTTACTTGGTTTTTAATGCCCCCTAGGGGCATACAGCCTATTATGTGTATGTTCTTTCGCTGGGTCATGGTATACATACACACCTAGGTATCTGAACGGTATCTGAACATGGTTGTTTTCCATTGCAGGGCAAGGACCGGCAACGCCCTCTGTTCTGTCCTGTGCAATCCTGCTATTGGGAACAGTGCTGATTTGTCTGTGCTAATTGTTATCCCTGACAGTTTCGCAAACGGTGCTTAGGCCTCCAGGTACAATTCTAAGTTGTCTTCGGAATTCTGGATGTATAACAACGTATCCTCAGCATACAATGATATCAGGTGTCTGATCCCATCTATCTCCATACCTGCCTCTATATATTTTGCCCTGAAGTACTGTGCTATCGGTTCCATGGCAAGGATGTAAAGCAATAGGGACAGCCTTGTCTTGTCCCTTTTTTCAGTTCCCATGCTTCCGAAATGCACCTACCCATTTTTTAACCCATGCCATCAGTCTTGTGTACACCAGTTGAACCCACTTAATATATGTCTGCCCAAAACCAAACCTATGCAGAGTTGCATAGAGCAATCCCATCTTACTGAGTAGAACGCCTTCACTGCGTCTAGCGTGGCTATGGCGCCCGGAGTTTCCCAGGTTGCTGTGCTGTCTATCACATGGTGTAACCTCCTCAGATGGCACATAGCCACTTTGGTCTGGGTGTATTAGGGTGTGTATCACCATCTTCAGCTTATTTGCAAGGATAGATGTCAGTATCTTGTTGTGCTGGTTGAGCATCGAGAGGGGCCTATATGAGCTATACTCCGTTGGTGATTTATGAGGTTTGAGTGGTATAATGATGGATCCTCATAAGAGTCAGTAAAAGTATTGAGCAAGTGGGGGCTGGTTCCAGAGCATGTTCCCTATAAAAATTCACTAGGTAGCCCATCCGATCAAGGGGTCTTCCCTGTCGGCAATGTTGTTATCGTGCTCTGTATGTATTCCAGGGTGAGATGCTCCTCAAGACTTTCCCTCGCTTCCTGACTTAGCCTGGGGAGTGTGATCTCCCCTAACACCTCCTCCAGGTAAGCCCCTGGTGTCGGGGGACCCTTCTGATAGAGACTTTTGTAAAAGAAAAAAAACTTGGAAAGCCATTGTTCACCCCGGTTTGGGTGTGGTATAAGTCCCAGTGTCTTGTGCGTATTGAGTGGATAGGGACCTGTTTCTCCTTTTTTTATATAGCCATGCTAGCAGTTGGCCTTCTTTATGCTGCCTCTCAATATATTTGGCGTAGCTATGCCTACCCAGCCTCTTCCAGCACTACATTATTATTATTTATTATTACATGCATTTCTGTTTCAGCTCCATAACGCTTGCGGTCTTGTCTGGTAGCTCCATCGGGTACTGCTCCAGTTTCCTCAGCCGTTCCTCCGCAGAGGCCAATTCATTGCTGATGGTTGCTTGGACGCTGCATGGCCCAGCCATAGCAGCTCCCCTGATTACTAACTTTAGCGGTGCCCAAAAGATTCCTGCACTAGATATATTCCCTACATTGTGTGTGACGTTGTCTGAAATGCTGTCCTGGAATGGGGGATCTTTCAGGGATTCGCTTCTAAGTCTTCACGTCGGTATTGGGCCTCTTGTGGGTACATATTGCCATTGTAGGCTGAGAGGGGCGTGATCAGACAGGACCCTACCTTTATACTGTGCACTCATGATAAGATGTGCCAACTCCCATCCCGCAAAGAAGTAATCTATTAGTGTGTGCACTGTGTGCGGCGCGGAGTAGTGCGAATAGTGCGAATAGTGTCTATTATCCGGGTAGTGTACCCTCCAAGCATCCACTAAAGCAAATTAGTCTGGGAGTGTCTGTAATGTCCTTGCCGGCGGGGCAGGTTTAAGGTATTTAGTATTAGATCTATCCAAGGACAGATTTAACATACATTTAAAATCGCCCCCAAATGGTGTTGCCTTCCCTGTATGGGCGTAGCCGATGGTATAGTGAACAGAAAAAGGTAGCAGCATTGTGATTAGGAGCATACCTGTTGATCAGGCAAACGTCTACTTGCTCAAGGAGGGCCTGCACCACCACCACCACCCTGCCCTCGTTATCAGTATTAGCCTTGGTAACCCCAAAGGGTACCGTGGGCGCTACCCATATCAGAACTCCCCTGGCATAAGTGGAATACTGGGAACCAAATACTCGCCCCCTACATATATTTGCTAACAGTGTTTGTTTTTCAGCCGTAAGATGTGTTTCCTGCAGCAAAGCAATATCCACTTTACACCTCTTCAGTTATGAACACACCCAATTTCTTTTAAAATAAGCGTTCAGACCCCATACATTCCAGTTGAGTACATTTCCAGTTCCAGCCATAAGCACATGTTCCTTTGTAACAAACCCTCTGCGTCCCCATCTAACGCAGCAGATGGTTCAACTTCCTCCATACGCGGTGAGCCAGTCAAAATGACAATGCAGCCTTATCTCTGTGACATACGTACAGGCAAAACCCTGTCCCTTTTAACTTCCCCAACTTTCCCAACAAAAACACAGTCCAGCATCCTTATCCCTGCTCGGGCATATCTGCTTCTCGTATTCGCTCCCAGTGAGTATATACCGTGCGCTGATGCACAGCAGATGAGCACAAAAACAGTGGAACTCAGAGGGCATGGCAACCCCCGCCGTGGGTCTGGACTCCCTCCGGTAGTGTGAGGCGTTAACCATTACTATCCCGCCATTTAAAGACTGCTTAACTTTTACGTCACTCCTCTGAGAAGGAACCATCCCCCTCACATGTTCTGGTGCCTATTAGCCTTCAAAAAAATGTCTTGCCAGCAAGCAGAGTCACAAATCCCGCCGGCAGATCCTCAAACTTGTCTGGACTCCCGTTATATCGAAGTTCCCTTTTGCCTCTCATGACCATCGGCTCCATCCCCTTCTCCGGGACCTATCTTCTCCCTGTCCATCCATGACTGCACCTCCTCCGGGTGGTCAAAGAACAGGGCCCTGTTCCTATGTATGACTTTCAGGCGGGCTGGGTAAATCAGCATGTATTTCAGGCCCGCTGACTGGTGCCTAGCTTTAGCCGCTTAGAATTGGGCTCGGTTTTTCTGCACCTGAAAGTTGTAATCCAGGTAGACTGCCAGGTCGGCCGAAGCTTTCTTCAGTACCCCTCCTTGTCTGGAGAAGGCTAATATTTTCTCCCTGTCCTTGTAGTTCAGGACCTTTGCGATTATCAGTCTTGGAGGCGCCCCAGGGGGTGGATGCCTGGTCAGTGCCCTGTGAGTCCTCTCGATTGTGAAGCCCTGCATAAGGTTCCCGGGCCCAATTTCCTGTAGTAGCATGTTCTCTATATAAGACGTAGGTTCTGTGCCTTCCTCCCCCTCCGACAGGCTTACTGTGCAGATGTTGTTTGTGTGGGCCCGTCCCTCTGCCTCCTCGACCCTGTTTTCGAGCAAGCTGACCTGCTGCAGGACATGGACGTTAGCTTGCGTGTCTCGGATCACCGCCTTGTTCTTCTTTGCCTGGGTTTCCAGCATGGTTGTGTGGTCTGCCAGACTACGCACATCCTGGCGCAGCAATCCCACATCCATATGCACTGCTGCAATCTGTGTCCCTAATGAAGCCTTTAGATCCACTATGGCTTCACCCCCTGTTGCTAGTGCACGGTCCATGTTACCCCCAGGAGCCTGTTGCGTGGACCTGGCCTAACTATCCACTGTTGATTGGCCTGCTTTCGTTTTGGCTGATTTGTGAGGCATCCAGGCTGCCTGCTTGTTAAGTAACAAGCTGCAATTGTTGTTGTCCCAGGGCTCTACTATAAAGTGCCTGGGCACAGATTTAATAGTTGCAATTGGGCCTTTCAGGTTGCATTAGATTCCTGTGGGGGACTTTCACGTTGGGAAGTTACCCATACCTGGGGGGGCTGTTATGTTCTCACTCTCACTTCTGCTGATCAGCCTCCCTCTGTTTGTCCTCCGTTTTCATGGTCCCTGTGCCTTGAAGCTTTTCCGTGGGCAGCACCAATGCGCATTTATTTGTACAGCTGTGATGCCTGAGCCTGCCAGGCGCTGCTTTTACGTAGGAAAAGGTAAACCGTTTGGCTCCTCTGTCCCTGGCTGCTGTAATGCTTTCGGCTGTTTGGATTTCGGCAAACCCCTTGCCAGTGTGTGACAGGGTGCTTCTTCTGTGACCTACCACAGTGGGGGCTAGCTGTGGTCAGCCTGCTATTGTGGCATCCAGCTTCATTTAGGGGCTGCAGGTCCCCAGGGCACTTCCTTGAGGTCACCGCCCAGCCCTGGTTCACTTCGTACAGGCCGCCAGTTCCTGCTCTCTGCCTGGGCGCCTGGTGCCTCAGGGCGAAAGGACTAAGTGCTGCTGAGCCCTGCTGGCTCCTTTGTGGGCCCGGGGGATGCAGCCTCTGAGCATCTCCGCCCGCTCAGGCTCGCCAGAGTTTTTCCCCACTTCGTCCCAATATTACGATCAGTTTGTGGGGGGCAAGCGTGTCACTAGTCTTCACCTTGTCGCATAGTCTGGACTCCTCGAGCCTTATCAGCAGTCTCTGACGGGAGTCTACAGCTGCTTCTTTCCACATAGCTTCTCCCAGTGGGTCTCTCTGGCGCTGCTGCATGCGCTTCTTTATTATGCGCGCAGCAGCTCCGTCCCTCACCGCTTCACTGCGTCCCTGCTGGGCTATTCCGGGCCACGTCTGCTCTCGGAGCCTCTCACACCGCAGCCGCCATCTTTATTTCGTACATCGCCAGCGGTCCGATTCTTTCGAGCCTTATTCCAAGCTAACAAAAACAGCTCTGCTCTCCATCACCTAAAAAAGACTGTGAATGTAGGCATGCCCACATGTGAAGGCCAACAAGTGCCACACTTAGACGAAACTGTGAATGTTAGCATGCTAAAGTTCATGTAACCAATATACAGCCTGATTCATGGAATTATTTGCGTGAAAAACGCAGATGTGCGTGCCTTTCTGCCCAAAAATCACGGTTTGAAGTATGGGGATTTTCGGCAAGAAAGGCGTGCACATCTGCATTTTTCATGCAAATAATTCCATGAATCAGGCAGTTAAGCTCAAACTCTGCATACTTATCTCACTCAAAAAACTCACACAACCATCTCTCGCACAACAAGCCGCACGCACTTCACAACACTGCAACAACACATAAGCTGGAGCAACAGCACACGCGGACCGACACCGATCCAATACCTGCACCAAAGCTCAGCACCCGGTGTACACCGAGTTGAAGCTGCCAACAGAACACCACTCCTCTCACTATCCTACTCCCTCTTCACCCTACTAACCAATCCCCCCCCTTATCATTTACAGATCCGCCAGAGCGCCTGGGGACCAATTCCGTTGGTGACGGTGCGCGGTACAAATACCTTTAACATTTAACATCATTCAGCTGGGCACCGGGGATGGATTAATCTGCTGGTTCGCTTCTCTACTGGCGTTAGCACCATGTTTAAGAGTGCTTTTCTGACAAATTATGCAGGATCAGGCAGGAGCAAATAGCGGAGCCGATCTACACCATCGCTGCAAGCCACGCCTCCCCCCACGAATGCATAGTGTAAGGTGGATTTGGACTTCCCTCTAACCCAAGTGGGATTTCATGGGATATCCCCTCTCAACGTTCCATTAATTTCAAAAGACCCAGCAAACTCGTACTGGTCATCCATCTGACCCCATTGTAACTCTATCTCTTCGATTGCTGGTCTGCCAGTATAACCAATTTTTCCGACGTTCCATGCTCATTAGACATAGGGAATTAATGTCTCCTAGGATGATCACGTGACCTTGTTTCATATGACTCATCCATCGTTCAACAGAGGTAGTGATCTCTTGCAAAATAACATCAATAGAATTACACCCCTTGTGCCAATAAATATTGCTCAACAATGTGCTCCTTTTTGACCCCGTCATATCCAATGACGGTGCTATATTCTGAGGCTAGGTAACACTTAGAGGATTCAAGAGTTTTACTTTGAGGAGACCTCTCCCTAATTTAAAGTAATGTGACCCCTCCGCATGGACCCCCATCCTGCTATTTTGTGCGGTTAGAAAGCTGGTTTGGTAACCATCCAAACTAGGTGGACTATTGAGCCAATGTTCTTGTATACAGAGAATGTCATGAGAGCGGGAAAGTTATTCAAATCCAAGTTGTTAAAAAGAGAGCTCTGTCCTCTCTAATTCCGTGATCGTATGTTTAATGGAAGAGGGGTGGCTAAAGTCTTTTTGAGTAGTTGGTGCTAGTCTCGGTTGTTGAGAGGGCCCCGGCCAGCCAAGACAAATTGAAATCCGATGATCTACCTATGGTGACTGGCTCTAGACTCTTTTAACTAAGTGATTAGCATGTGCCCCATTCTGGGCGAAAACCTTAATTTCATTGCCCTGTTAGTAGTTTTCACTCTACTTATCTCTGTGAGGTCCAAATCAGTAACTGCAAAGCCCAATCTATTCAAATTAGTTTTTTCTTGTCTGATGACATCTGCCACCAGATTGGATCCTACATGAATAATTACAGTATTAGTACGAGGTAACTCATGAAATTCAATCCGATCAATGTCTTTAGAACTTATGACAGATATGTTAGGAAGTTCTGAAAAAACTGCCAATATGGCCAATCTATCAAGAGCATTAAATTGTCCTTATTGAAAATGCCTTCCATATGAAATTTTTTGGAACTAAATGCATGTATTGGATGAACAGTCGCAGGAATTTTCCTGTTGACCCCGCCAACCTTCTTGTCTAAATTTTCTGAAGGTGTATTCTCAGGGATGACATGTTTGCAGTGGGCGCCCCTTAATAGACAGTATTCTTTGGATTTCACGTGAGTGTTTAGAGGGGCACAACTTGGGAAAATGTGGGGTCGATTGAGCTTGCAATCTGTCATGGATAGAGATTGCTTTGGGATCAAAGGCAACATTGCTTTCAAGCATAACTGGACTCCCTGTTCTTGTGAACTTGTTTGTTCCCTAGATTTCAAGTCCCTTTTAACATGGCGCAAGACCTGCCCTTTTCCATCCAAAAAATTGTCATGCATGCAAGAATGAACTCTGTGCGGAACGGAACTGAAGGACTGGCTCCAATCTACATTCCTTTGAACCAGTCAATCTCCATTGAACGATGTCATGATAGGTCTATGAATGTTCAAGGATCTATTTAGGACAGTTCTGTTGGATTTGTCTTTACTAGAGTCGGAAACCATTTGTACAGGCACTGAAAACGTATATTTTCCAACATCTTCAGTAGTTTGACAAGTCGTTGCAACTAAGTTTTGAGTCATCATATCAAACTGCTTTGTGGAAGAAGGCGCAAGGAACTTGTTCGTGACTCTGACAAAAAAGCTTGTTCGGCATCAGAGAAGTTGCAGTCTTAGTTTTATTGCTACTAAGATCAGGAACCAATTGTAAAGTGGCTAACAGCTCAATTTCCAACATCTTTAATTGATAAAGTCGTCATAACTAAGTTATAAGCCAACCTGTCAGGCTGATTTGCAGAAGATAACGCAAAAAAGTTATCCGTTGCTCTTTGACGAAATAGCCCATTAGACCTTGGAGAAGTTGCAAACTCTTGTTTATAGCTACAAATTGGTGGTAAAGAAAAATCACACAAACGACGTAGAGGTAGTTGCAAACTGAGCCACAGCTCCCGTGCTCCATTTCAGATTTAGACATCCTGATCAGAGACTTCTCCTCCTTCCAAGTAACTATCCTCTATAACATCCAGTTGCGGTTTAGTGCCTGGGGAGGGAGACTTTCTGTGAGGAAGATTTCATTTTAGATTTCTTTGTACACTGTTTCATATTTGCGACTGCGTACCTGATTGATGAGTCACGCAGAAATGTCCTTGAAGACATTTAGTTCAAATTATTTGCGGACTGATTTTTAGATTTTTTTTATTTGTTGCTTGGCAGTATTTTTTTACTTTTGTGAGAAATTTCTGCCCCTCTTCTCAGTTCCTAACTTATCAGACACCAGCAAGGAATTGAAGAATGAGGAGGGACACTCTTTATAAATCGGGTGACCACCCATCGATGCTGTAAACTTCAAGTTTCTGTTACATTGGTTCGCCGTTTCGACTTGGACCATGACTTCACGTGATGTAGTCTGGGAGGCCTTAGGGCAGCAGTATTCAAACTGTGGGGCACGACCCTCTGGGGGGCCGCGGGCTCATGTACAGGGGGCCGCACACCAACAGTCTGAAAAAAGAAAACATTTTTGTTTTGTTTTTTTGACTCAGCAAAAAACAAATCTGGTCTTCAGCTTGTAAAGAATATTGTGTGTAATGAAACCATTTACCTGCATACGGCTATCATTAGACTACATTTCTTTCGGTCTAGATTCTAGACAGAAAGACGTTTATTATAATAGTAGCCGTATGCAGGTAAATGGTATCATTACACATGATATCCATTGCAAGCTGAACACCCGATTTAGCAAACACACCATTTATAGCCAGCTGACAAATGTCGACAAGTATGTATAAGCTCGGACACCCCAGGTACTCCAGTGCTTCCCAAAGTTGCTTGAGAACATTTCAGACCAAGTAAAACAGAATAGCTTTGTAAGCATTTAAAGATAATGACATGAAATGTGAATTATAATTGTTTGGGCTCAAAGTACAAAAGGGTAATTCTGGAAACCGGCTGTCAAATTCTAAATGCATAATTAGTTATCCAGATTTATTGGTACTGGGAAGCGGCAAGGACACAAATCATTGAGATCGGCAGGGCGGCGAGGTGGAGCATAGAGTGATTTATAGAACATGGCCAAATTATGCACGGTTGTGATAGTACGTGTCCAAATGAATAGGAGGTGTGAGCAAGAGAGGTTATTGTCCTCAGATAAGAGAACAAAGTGACAAGGTTGTGAGAACACATCTTTTGTTTTAAAACATCCTACTTCAAAGTAAACTAAAGCGTATAAAAGGGGCAGGATGAAAATGTAAAGTTGCAAGTTTCTAGCCATGCATAAATGTTGCACGCCCTAATAGTTCTTCACAAGCATACTTAATATTACTTAATCACTAAGATTCCTCTTTCACATTCCAGTAGTTAGTGGCAAGTTCAAATCTGGGGCCTAAAATAGGCTGCTTTTCTTGCTGGGGGTTCATTTAACCAAACTGCGATGCTCTTGTCAGACTGTGTCCTTGTATTGCAATGAATATAAGTGATCTGTTCATGTTACAAAACTAAAAACGCCAAGTGGCGTTTGGCTGATTCAACAATTAAGACTTTGCTCTGAAGCAGTGAATTGTCAGGGACAATCTCAGCCACTCATAGAATATGTAAGAGCTTGGATACCCAGTGTGTAAGCGCTACACAAACTGCAAAGTACAAACAGATATCATTGCGAACTGATTCTCAATAAGATGCGTCTGAAATTTGCACGGACTCCCACAGTATTACGGCTAGCACACAAGCAAATTGCAGTGTTTGGATTCATCAGCCCACATCGGATTCCTGATATTTCAAACCCTACTAAATAGCTGTGGCTGTTTAAAAAGTATATTTAATACGGTTCACTTTGGGTAAAAGGGTCACCATACCCTGCGCGCTTGTGACACACTGAAATATTTCATTCAGACTCTTTAAGTTCTAATAAGCTTGGGAATAGTTTTTTTTAGCATGCTGCGTGTTAGTGGCAGTCCCAGTTTTTAGAACACAGATAGATATATCATTGATATATAATAGATCATTGAGAAATACAGAAGCTGTCACCGATGTCCAGTAATAAATACCATGCCTGGCCCCTGGGCCCCCATTGCCAATTGATTGGCTTGGGCTCCCTCGGTATGCTCAGTCGTTATGTCGTATCTGGTGGAAATATTTATGCCCCTCCACTTGAAAAATTCCCCAGCCGCCACTGGCCCTGGGACTGTGGTGGGAGCAGGGTGAGGGGAGCCCAGAGTCTGTGGTGGGAGCAGGCATGGGAGATCCATGGGTCTGGTGTAGAGTAGGGGGGGAGAGCCCAGGGACTGGGCTAGGAGTGGGATGAGGGAGTTCAGAGACTGTGACGGGAGCAGATGGGGGAGACTAGGGACTATACTGGGAGCAGGGTGCGGCAACGGCTCGTGATAGCTCATAGCCATTTGAACTTGCTGTCCAATTGGCATTTTTGGGGGGACAGCCTGCCCACATTTTGCTCAGGGGGGTCCAGGTCAAAAAGGTTTGAAGATCACTGCCTTGGGGCAGTTTCAATCAAAACCCTAGTTGGTCCATTCACAGATGCATATTTGGGTGACTTATTTTCCAAATTTTGTAGCATGTGAATTACTTGGGAGAGGTCTGACATACCCTGCCGCTGATATGGAGGTTTCAGTGGCAGTAAAGATCTTAATTCTGCTTTGTTAGATGCCGCCTCAAGCTTTCTCTGTATTAGTCCCAAAATGATTGTGTCCCTGCACCTCTGTCTTAATACCCTTGTATAAGGACACAAATGATGACAAAACGTAGTTGAAGTCAATTAGTGCTTTCTCTGAGTTCTTTTGGTACTCTGATTTTTGTCTAGGGTGTGAGCCATCAGTGTTGTTTGGCAGGTGGCAAGGACTTTCTTTTAACATTTTTAGGATGAGGCATTGAGACATATAAGGACACTGATAGATCTGTCTGGTACGTGAATGCGGATTCAACCTTCCAGACATGCCTGTTATGTCACCGCAATTGTCCAATAGAACTCTGTAGCAGCATCAACCAAAAGGTCACTATTAGCCACTTTATTTTGGTCAGGGGCCATAACATGGCAGGGTGTTTTATTCATGATGGACGCACCACCCTGGCAGGAACTTGTGTTTTGGGTAGCCGTTGGTAAGGTGGCACTTCCCTTTTCCCTGGGAAATATGGGATGGGGGTAGGTTCCTGGCCTTCTCAAACAATTCTTCAGCAATAATTTCTCTGTATGCTTGGACAGGCTGTTCAAAGAATACTTAGTGTGAGGTTACTGGGCAACAAAGACACCTAGAACTGTCACGTTCAATCTGCTGCCTACCCCAAAACTGCGGAACTCCAAATTGTAGCACAACCGCACTCTGGTAGCTTGTACAAAGCTGAGTATCCGATGCTCCCAGGTGGATTAATGGATTACAGCAGAACTGTCTTGTTAGGCAGCCCAAGCTCCGTAACCACAGCACACAACCACTGCAAAACTGTAGGGTAACTTTGCACCCTACTTCAAAGATTTCATTAATGTCGATCACACTGATGATGGCTTTAATAACGATTAATATTGTGATGAAGATCCTTATGATGAGGATGACCAGTTCTTAATACCATCACCTCCAGATGGGGATCAGCCAGTACCTTGCTTTCCTGTGCATGACCAAATCTTGTACAATGATCTGCTCAAAAAGGCAGCAGAACACCTGAAAATACAAACACAAGATGTTCTCCAAGATTTAGATTTTGTAGACGAAATGCTTGAGGAACAATCTGCAATAGGTCAATGTATCCCTTTACTTCAGTCAATAAATAAAAGGATAAAGCCCTCTCTAGTTACACCATCTCTTACCAGGGCTGTTAAACACAGAATTCCCAAGACCTTTCGGCCAGCACCTTCTGACCCTTTGTACATGAAGGGTCATCTCAAACCTGACTCCTTAGTGGTTACAACCACCCGCAAAAGAGCCTGGACACCATTAGCATCATCTGAAGCACCGCCAGAAAAGGAAAACAAGAAGCCTTTTGCACTTTGAAAAAAGATAGCAACGTCAGCTGCTTACCAAGTTTGACTTGCAAACAACTCAACTGTGATCTCCAGTTACAATAGGTCCCTTTGGAATAAAGTCCAGACTCAACTAGATTCTGTCCCTCCTTCAGAAACTGTCAAGAGTCAATGAATGTAGACTGGTTGTAAATAACAATATTGAAGGCAACCTTGATGCAGCTGATCATGCAGGCAGCGTTGTTGCTGAGAGTACCTTAGTGAAACGACATTCCTGGCTATGTCAGTCCGGGTTTAAATTAGAAAGACAAGCAACACTGTTAAATAAGGCCATTGAAGAAAATGTGCTTTTCGGTAAGGCGGTAGATGACGCCCTTGAAACGACAGAGAGACCATGAAACATTGAAATCTTTAAGACAAATTTCTAACAAACCATGTGGGGTGTTTTCAATGCACGTATGTTTTTATCGAGGCGAAAGTTACCCAAGAGCCTCTCAACCTACATTCGGCCAAAATAAGTCTTCCCACTGGTACCTAATCACAAGCTCAATCCACCTACCTATCAAGGAGGGTTTAGACGGGGCAGAGGTAGGTCCTGTGCAGCAGACTCTAAAGGCACCACTGCCCAGAAACAATGACTCCCAGTTCAGATCCGCTGCCCCCATACTACCCCAGCAGGGGGTCGAATATCACATCACGCCCATGCATCGGAGGGGAGCACTTAAGACAAGTTAGTGCTTTCCACCATAGAGTTCCACAACCACATCATCATCATCATCCTCCAAAACAACGCAAGATGTCTCAAGATCATCAACAGATTCTTCAAGAAGAGATCCAAGTGGTTCTTCAAAAAGGAGTAGTAGAACTGGTCCCTCATGAGGTAAACCAGGGTATGTATTCAATTTACATCCTTATTGCCAAAAAGCATTTGACTATGCAGCCTGTGTTAGCCCTTCGTCCTACAAAAACGTGTGTAAAACCACAAAAATCTTGAATGCCTACCCTTCAGGAGGTAATCCTGCTCTTAAATCATTGGGATTACATGGCAACACTGGATATGAAAGATGCATACTTTCATATTTCAATGTTGTCAGCTCACAGAAAATATCTCTGGTTCAAAGTCGACACAACTCATTACCAGTTTAAAATGCTTCCCTTCGGAATATCCTCAGCACCAAGGGTATTCACCAAAGTTCTCACAGTGGCAGCTGCCTACCTGCACAGACAGTCCATTCCAGTGTACCTTTATCTCGATGACTGGCTAATAACAGGAGAGACACCTCAACAGTGTCAACAAAACACCCAAGAAACAACCAACCTGCTTTTCAATGTAGTCTCGTTCCAAGTCAAACAAAACAGTTTCTTGGGGCCCAAATTCAAACAAGAGACGCTTTAGTCTACCCCTCCCATGAGAGGGTACAAAATATCCTGTTTCAGATTCCACATTATGTAGCCGGGCTTCGGATAACTCTACGAAAGGCCATGCGCCTCCTAGGGATGTTGGCCTCCTGCATTTACATAGTGTCTCACGCACGGCAGCGCATGCATCCAAAGCAAGAGTGGCTAGTGAAACAGTGGTCTCAGGCAAGCGGTCAGTGAGACGATCTAGCGGTAATTTCGCAAGATATAGTTCACTCCCTGCAGTGGTGGATGAAGGAGAAACTTCTGCAAGGAAAATTATTCACCACCCCCGCGGTAGAGGCCACTCTTTCAACAGACGCATTTTTGTCAGGGTGGGGAGCACATCTCCTCAATCTCACTGCTCACGGCAGATGTTCACAAGCACTAACAAAGAGGCACATCAATCTTCTATAATTGTAAGCAGTGTTCAAAGCTCTTCAAGCCTCTCAACACCTTCTTCAAGAGAAAACATTCCTAATCCTAACAGACCGCACAGCAGCCATTTTGTTATGAAAAACACACAGTGGGGAACACATTCTCCAAACTAGCACAGAACATATGGAATTGGGCATTAAAATGCAACGGGTTCCTCGTATCCCAACAGGTTCCAGGGGAACACAACTGCCTATCCGATGTCCTAAGCAGAGAGTTACAGCTTCCATCAGAACACAAATGGTAGTTACACAAAGACATTATAAAAGACATCCTCTCAAACTGGGGACAACCAGGCATAGATCTGTTTGCAACCCAGCACAATGCCCAGACTACGCGTCCAGCTGACACTCTGAATGCATTGGTTGGGAGATTTGCTTACGCTTTCCCCCAGTGCCACTTCTCAACGAGATCATCCACAAGATGGATGCACCAGGAACCAGTCAAACTAATTCTGATAGCTCCAATGTGGGCAACCATGGTTCTCAAACCTGCGCACAATGTCCCTTTGCTCACCATTGAAAGTTTATCACCCGTGCCCCCAAACACTGAACTTGGCAGCATGGCTCCATAGGTCATCATTTGGTCATCTTAATTTACCACAACGATGTATGGACATCCTTTTTTATTTATTTTTAAACAATTTTTATTTACTTTTAACAACAATTAATCAAAACATAAACCAAACTTGGCATCATTTGTTATACAATTCACATAGCTCGTGTCATATTTTGCCATAGCTGCTACCTTCCCCATACCCACCCCCTTCCCTTGAGCCTATTCCATTCCATGGTCCGCCGTATCCTTTAGAGCTGTTCCCCCTTCCACGTCTTGGGCCGGTGCATTCCTCACTTGAGCTTGCTTGGGTGGGTCCCGATAATGAAGCCACTACGTGTCTCAAGGCTATTAATGAGTCTGCCTCCTCTTCTCCACCTCTATTGGCTGCCTCAGTCCAGACTGCCGTTTCAATTTCTGTCCATTTCGTAAGATCGTTCCACCAGACCTCTATATTGGGCATCTTGCTTGATTTCCAGCCCATGGCAATTCTACGCTTAGCCAGTATGTGAGCTAGGTTCTTGAGTTTACCCACATGCTTTAGCTTGCGTGATATAGGGAACCCCCCCATCATGCATGCCCATACACATGATGCCTTTTTCTGCTAGGCGGTGGGCAACTTTGTTCCAAAATTCGGCAAGCTCTGGGCACTCCCAGAACATATGTGTCATCCCAGCATTCTCATCTCCGCATTTGGGGCATATTTGTATTCCTGCATTCTTAAATCAGGCTATCCACTGGGGGGGTCATATACGCTCTGTGCGTTACATACAGCTGGATTTGTTGCAACCTCGCATTCCTAGACACCTTTTTATGGTACCTTTGGGCCCTTTCCCACTGCCCATCATTCATGTTTTCGCCCACCTCCTCTTCCCATTCTCGTTTTAGCTGGGTTGCTTCCTTTCCTACTCTGGTCACTAATAGTTCATAGATTCGGGAGACCTCATGCCCACCCTCTGCAATGTTGTATATTGTATCTATGACTGTGTCTGGTTGGTCTTCCAGCACTATTTCAGACCACGTTTCTTTCATCCGTCGCACCAGTCTGTTGTGTATGATGTATTGCCCTGGATGTAGGCCCATTTCCGCTACCAGTGCGTTAAATTCCAGTATTTTCCCATCTTGCCGTATATCTCCCAGTGTTGCAATGCTCACTGGTTCCCAGTGCTTACGTATCCTCTTCCTCAACTGCGCGTCCCCCCATGTCAGTGCCACTAGCGGTACTTACGGTGAGCATGGGGTTGGGTTCTCCATGGCTTGGCAGGCCTTTCGCCACAAATGCCATCCTAGTTCCAACATTTTTTAGCACCCCTTTAGTTCTGTTTTGGGCAGCCATATCCATTCTTTTAGGAAAAATGGGGCCATTCTGACCTCAGCAGTCTAGACTCGGCTGTTGCATCTTCCAATAGCCACCTGGCCACATGTTGAAGCTGGCTGGCCGAGTGGTAGATCTCGAAATTGGGGAGTTTTATACCACCTCTATCAAATGTATTCTGTAGTTTCCACAGGGCTACTCTGTTCCTGGAGTTATGCCAGATGAAGCCTCTGCATATCCCTTGGAGTCTAGTATAGAACCGTTTAGGTGTCCAATATGGTATGTTCCCGAAAAAGTGTATCAGCCTCGGTAGTACTACCATTTTCAGCAAAGCCGCCCTTTCCATCATAGCCAGTGGGAGCTTAGCCCAGAATTTCATGCTATTTTCAATGTTTGCTGCTGCCTTTTCTGTGTTATGTATGTGTTAATTCTCAACCGCATGATATATGTCTATCCCAAGATATCTAAAGGTTTTGGTCTCCCAGGGTATTTGGATCCCTTTGTATCTCCCCAGGAGGAATATGCACGACTTTTTAGGGTTGACTGCAATGCCTGAGAGCGACGGAAATCGCTCCATAACTTCTAGGATGTATTGTAGGTTTTCTTCCGCGTATCTCAAATATAGCAACATATCGTCTGCATACAGTGATATTAGATGTGGCCCTCCATTAGTAAAAATCCCCACCTCTTTATACTGTTGTCTAAGATATATATATAGTTAGGGGTTCTAATGCAAGAATATATAGCATCGGGGACCAGGGGCACCCCTGTCTGGTACCTCTGCCAAGTTTCCATCTGTTTGAGATGACAGCTCCCGTCTTCACCCATTTCAGGTATTCAGGCCCTATTTCATATTCCTGTACGGCTGCAATCAGCCACGGCCATCTAACCGAGTCGAAGGCCTTCACTGCGTCTAAGGAGACGATTGAAACTTCCTGCCCCTCACCCTCCGTCTGATATCAGATATACTCCTGTGCGGGACATATCCATATCCATATCCAGTCTGTATAAGTTTGCTTATAACCTGTCTTAATCTCCCCGCCAACACTGCTGTAAGAATCTTGCTATCCTGGTTCAGCATGGACAGCGGTCTGTACGATCCGCAGTCCATGCTTGGTTTATGGGATTTTGAGGATCCGGATAATTATCGCCTCTCGCAGGGACTCTGGCAGCGTTCCTGTTTCAATAGCCTCATTCAGCATCGCCAGCATCGGGGAAAGCACCTCTGTTTTATATGTTTTATAAAACTCGCTAGGGAGTCCAACGGCCCCCGGGGCCTTGCAGGTGGGTAGTGCCTCAATCACTGCCTGCAATTCTTCCAGTGTGATTGGGGGGTCTAAGTTCTCCCTCTCTTCAGCACTCAATTTGGGCAGGCCAATGTCCTGTAATGTTTCTACTATCTCGTCCCCTTCACCGCCCTCTGTATCTTCATACAATTGTTTGTAAAACTCAAGGAACCCTTCATTCACTCCCTCCTGGGTATCAAGTATCTGTCCATTCTCCCCATGTACTACTCTGATTGTCTGTCTCGGTGTCTCGCTTTTATACAACCATGCCAGCAGCCTTCCCGGTTTGTCTCCACTAGCATGCTGTCTCTCCAGGTATTTCTTGTAGTTTAAGTTACTTAGTCGCTCCCAGTGCTCTTCACATACTTGCTGTAATTTTTTTATAGTATCAGCCCCTTCCGGGGTGTCATCCCCTCTGCGCATGACCGCCTCAAGTTCCTCTTCTGCCTTTTGCAGCCCCTGCAATATGCCTCCTTGCAGTCCTTTGGATTTTGTTATGGCTGCTCCCCTTACCACCACTTTGATTGCCTCCCATAGAGTGCTAGCCAACTTCACACTTCCAGTATTATTCTCAAAATATTCTATTATCTCTTCCCTCAGGTCCTCTCTAAACCCTGTATCTCTCAATGCTTTGGCCCTCAGTCGCCACGTAGGCATTCTGGCTCTGGGGGGGGGTTGATGTTTTGCCATGTTAAAATCAGCTGTGAATGGTCTGAGAGGACTCTCGCCTTATATTCTGTGTGCACTATCTCTTCTTTAATCACCATGGAGGCGAACAGCCATGTGTACAAATGATGAGGGGCTGAGTAATGCGAGTACTGTCTGTCATGTGGGTGGTGTAACCTCCACGTATCTTCTAGTTTAAATTCTCTTAACAGGGTCTTTAAGGTTTTGGCTGCCGGGGTGGGTTTATTTAATTTCCCATCTGACCTGTCTACCTTGGGATCCAGCGTGCAGTTGAAGTCACCTCCCCATATGACCGCTCCTCCCAGATAGGGGAATATTTTACTATATAAAGTCTTAAAGTAGGCCACAGTATTTTGGTTTGGAGCGTATGTGTTAATGATACGTATTTCCTGGTTTTCGATCAGGCCCCGTACCGCTATTATCCTCCTGTCCGGTTCTGCCGCAGATTGTAGTAGTTGAAAGTGGACGTGCAGTGCCACCCAGGTAATTACCCCTCTAGCGTATGCCGAGTATGTTGCCCCCAGCGTGGTTCCCTTCCATTTCTTACTTATCGCTTCTAATTTCTCCTTAGTGAGGTGAGTTTCTTGTAGTAGGGCGATGTCTATTTTCTGTCGCTTCAGGTATATCATGACCTTATTTCTCTTCAAGCAGCTATTTAGCCCACTGACATTCCAGGTAGCTATCTTAAGGTCTCAAATCATTCATCCATATCCAGACCCGCGACTACCCTCCTTTGTCTTCTGTATCTTCCGCCGTGGCGCGTGGACATATGCTTGTTCCCTAACTAAAATCGCTGCACACCTCCCAACTCCCTCCCCTCCCCCCACTCTTCCCGTTCCCAATTGTTGCCCAACTCCATCCCTGGATCTCAGGCTATCCCGCATTTGGTCCTTTCTCGGAGATGCCGATATTAGGAACCCAGCAGGGAGTTAGCGAACTATCGATAACCTAACTAAACTATGTATAGGGGTGTGAGAGCGAGTCCATCGAGTCTCCCGGCTTTAGCTTCCTTTTCCACTGCAAATCCTTGGGTGTGCGCCCCTCCCCCTATTTCTTGCAGCAACATCGTCTCAATGTAGTCCATTGGCTTTGATCCCTCTTCACCTTCCGGTATTCCCACGATATGTATGTTATTTCTCCGGGCGCGTCCTTCCGCTTCTTCCGCTCTATTTTCCAGGTTGCTCACTTGTTGTTTCAGGATGTGGATCTCCGATGTATGGGACGCACATGCGGCTGTGTTTGAGGTCACTTCTTTTTCCAGTTCACCTGTGCGTTCTGCTAACGCTCTGACATCTTGTCTGAGTAGATTCACCTCCTCCTGAACTGCGCCAACTTTGAGTTCCAGTGCTGCCTTGAGTTCAACCATGGCTGACTCCAGTTTAGTTTCCCACGTTAGTTTTAGGTCCGCTATCGCTTCCAGCATTTGCAGATCCTTGTGTGCTGGGGTAGTGTCCGTAGGGGGGGGGGCCTTCTCCTTACTCCTTGCCCCTTCTGTCGGCTGCGGTGTTCTTGCGTATTCCTCCAGCTTGGGTTGTTTCCCTTTTGTCTTGGTCTGTTTGCTCGCCATCTCAATGTCGTTGTATGCCTCAGTTCAGGCTATCGAGAGTGTAGCCTCTGGCACTTCAAGTCTGTTGTATAGTTAGCAGTGTTTCATGAGGGAGGCTTTGGTTTCAATCCGCATGTGCTATTTATATTGTCCAGCGAGTGGGTTGTGCTCTCCCACGTCTCCTGGCTGCTGCCAATCTTATTGCGTCCTCTGCGGTGAGTTTTCTCATATCTGAGTGTTTGTATTGGGACAGATCTCCGTGGGGGCGCAAGCTGCTCTCTGTACTTATTTCTGTATCTTCTTGTTCCGTATGTTGGGTCTTTCAGCACACTTTGGCCTCTTGCGCCAGAGCGGACCGCATTGGAAGCTGAATGTTGCATATAAGGTGTATAGCTGTCTTTTACTTCCTGCACCTACTTTCTTTTTTCATGAAAGAAACTACCCAGATAAGGAGCCCTCTGTGCAGTTTCAGGTTCCCTTACATGCCATACATTTTCCGCAGGCAATCTGCAGCTCGTGCTTCATTGATGTTACGGCTGCTAGCTCTCCAGCCACATGCTCGGCCGCCTCAGGCCTCCGTTGGACAGGCGTATGTGCGGGTGTCGTAATGTGTTTAAGGTTGTGCTTTCCATGTCTCTTACTGCGCTACAGTGCCTGTGGCAGCCACCGTTTACCACCTTTATCCATTCTTGTTGTCCCCAACTTGACCGCTGGGCCCCCTTTACAGGTTTTGTATCCTCCTTCCCGTTAGCTGTGTTCTAGCTGTGGGTGAGGCAGGCAATCTTGTGAGGCCAGGACGTTTTTTGAGAAGGGGGGATCCTTTTGCCCACTTGGTTTGTGTGTCCTGGTAGGCGATGTTCACCTACTGTTGTTATATGGCCATCCTCCACCCAGCCGCTGCATTCTCTATGAATTACTCAGTTTCTCCAGCGTTTTCTGTTTGTGCAAGGCCCTTTAGTTTGATCTTTCATTACCCGCTACGCTGCAGCATGTCTCAGGCTCCCATAGCTCAGTGTTCTGTACCTTGGTTTTAGCGCTGCAGCTTGGTCTTTGGGGTTTAGCCAGTCTATCCTTGCCCCATCAGCTTCACTCACTTGGTAACTTGCTGGGCTTCATTGTTGTGGGGTGCTGCCTACACTCTTGTGCCATCAGAGCTGATCCTCGTGTGGGGGCCAACCTCTCCTAATCCGCCGTGTTTCACTGCACCATTATTGCTTCAAACCTAATTTCGTTAGTAGGTACCAGGCGCTTATGTCCTTCTGCCCCGGGCGCTCTGTAGCACAGTCTTTTATTGTGAGCCTCAGGCCGTGCCTTCCCCATCCAAGCCACTCAACTGATATCATGTATCACTTCACTTCGTATTGAATCGCTGATGATCCGCCGCACGGTTCTCGGCCGCGTGCCAGGCTGTGTGCTACAGTTTCAGCCCGTGGTTCTCAGTGCATTTGTCATCCACGGCTGCAACAATGTTGTCAGACCAGCCTCTTTGTTTGTTTGGGGCTGCTGGCACCCACTCAACCCTCTTCACTGTGTGCCTTCGCTGACCTGTGTAACTGTCAGGGGCCCACTTTATTATTGCCTCTGCATCCTTTTTTTTTTTCCAGGAGCAGTGCTGCGCCGATCTGGATTCCTCCTGTCGTTCTGCACCGTTTTCTGCGAGGAGCCCCGGTACTTGTGTCGGTGGCCTGTTCCAGCCACCCGATTCCTCTGATTCATGGAGGTTTGCGGCCCCCTTGGCTTCTCGGTGCTCGGCTGACTTTCAGTGCGCTGCAGGCTCCTCCTCGCAGTCTTCCGACAGGCTGTCTCTGCACCAAGCCTCTCTTCTCTTTGTTCTATTTAGAGCTGGCCGCCATTTTCTTTCGGTGTATGCACGTTCCGTCTCTGCAGCCGCTGCTTTGTCCGCAGTTGCTGCATTATGGTCCCATTTCTCTCAGGAGGACGTTCTTCCGGCACAGCACGTATTCCTACAGCATAAAATGCCCCTCCAGTGGCTCGTGCTTCAGTTTTGGCATCCGCAAGTTAAAGGATCATACCCGGATCAGCGGGAGACAGCATGAGTCACGTTTTAGCTCATGGCTGCCAAGCCATGCCCCCTCCATGTATGGACATCCTTAAAGAGGTACGCAAACCTAATGGCAGACATTGCTATTACAATAAATGGAAACAATTTATCTGGTGCAAAGCTCGAGACATCAGTCCAATTGATTGCTCTTCTTCACGCATTGTTTTATATTTACTTTTACTTTTGGATTTAGGGTTAGTTTTCAACTCCCTTAAAGTCCATTTGGCTGCACTGTCTGCATACACCACCTGTCCAACAAATGTTTTGTGGTTGAAAGTGCCAGTAGTCAAAGCATTCATGGAATTGATTAAAAGATTACACCCCGCCCTATTCAAACCCTAATCTAGATGGGATTTAAATATTGTACTAACAAAGCTCATGTGTCCCCCTGTTGAGCCTATGCATAAAACCAGTCAAACACCTTACTTACATGACTGGTTTTCTTGTAGCCACTACATCTAACAGAAGGGTCAGGGAACTTCAAGCACTCTCAGTTCAAGATCCCTTTATTAGCATCCATAAAGACAAGGTAGTGCTCAGAACACACCCTCGTTTATATCCTACGTTTATTTCAAAGTTTCATGTTAACCGGTTCCACCTTTCTTCCATCACCCCACCATTTCAGCAGAAACAACCCTCAATAGATGTTAGGAGGGCAGTTATGTATTACCTAAATAAAACAAAGCCAATCAGAAAGACTGATCAATTATTTGTGTCCATAGCTACTGGAAGTGAAGGGGACCCTGTCTCTAAGTCACCTATCTTAAAGTGGATAGTCAAATGCACAAAAAATGTGCTACCCCCTTTCTAACAAGACTCTACCTTTCACACCCAGAGCGCACACTACACGTGGCACAGTGGCTACCTTAGCATGTATCGCAAATATCCCTTTAGATTCCATTTGCAAAGCAGCCACTTGGAATTCCATACATACATTTACTCAGCATTACTGTCTGGATACACACTCCAAACAAGATTCACAGGTGGGACAAGCAGTATTAAAACATCTGTTTGCTGCTTAAGCTTCTAACATCGACCGCCTTCTTCAGGTACTGCTCGATAGTCTATGCAAGCATGTGATTCTAAACAGATCCAAAAGCATCAGAAGGAATACATTACACACCATAATCATATTTCTGATGCTTGTATCTGCTCAGGTTCACATGTGCCTACCCTTCCTCCCCTCTTGGAGTTGAAGGTACATGGACATCAAACATCTTACATTTGCTGTTATTTACTCACACATACGTTTCATGCTACCTTATGTCAAACAAAACAATCTGAGGGACTTCGACACGTGCAGGACCATAGGTAGCACACACGTCAAACTAGGGATAGTATTACAGAAACTCACAGTTGACAACCCTTTTCGACTTTCGAAACCAACTTATGCAAAACTCTGCATGTACCACTAGATGATGGCCTATACAAAGCATGTTAATCTAAGCAGATACAAGCATCAGAAATACGATTACAGTGAGTAATGTATGCCATACACCCACACACGTACATGTACCTTAAACGCACAGACTCTTCTTTTTAAGTTGGTTTTATCTATTTTTTGGGAAACCATTGGGCCCTGTGATAGTCAAGCCTTTGTATTTCAGGTTTGTCATGCCATTTAATTGAATTGATAGGGCTCTGCCTTCCCTATGGCTAATTGACAATTCTGAATGTTGACTAACCTTTTCTTGATTTCTATCTTTATTTTCTCCATTTTGGCCCTTATGTATTTTTCAGATCAGTCTACCCTAAATGACTAAGATGATCCATTTTGAGTATTAAAAAATATTTCCTTCTTAAAAGTAGTGGAATAATTACTCTTCTGACGGGACGGAGCACACTTCTATTTTAAATCCGTATCTTTTATTAATTTAATTTCTTTTCATTTTCATTCTGTGCCTGTAGATCAATCAAGACCATTACAATTGCAGTTCAAACACATCACCCTCCGAAGGAAATTTAACAAAAACGAATTTTCTTCAAGTAACAATTTGTAGTTTCTAAATGATTATTCTCCACAATTTTTGGAAGAGCCCATTAATGGGTTTTAAGTGTGGTGGCTACGATAAGAGACACTTACCTCACATACCAATTTCTTATCCTCATTCATGGCCATGATCAAGGCATTGAAGTCATTTTTTCAGAAACTTCTCTATCATTTATTGGTTGTTACATTGATCAGTGATTTGACTAGGGATCAACCACTGATCAGAGATCTACTACGTGAGGAATAATGCACTCTGACTACATTGTCATGTTTTCGTCAATTTCAAAAGTGATTCATTTTGGACCTATATAGTCCATGCAACTTACTGGACCTTTTCCTTATTTTGCTTACACACTTTATTACTTTATTCCTATATTAATGGACACATTGAGCGTGTATGTCTATATTTATCACTTAGGTTTTGTAAATGTTTAACCTTTTATATTTGTGGAACCTGCTTTAATAAATTGTCTTGAAATTTCATTTAAGTTCATTTTTTCCTATACACTTTGTTTTTGTTATGTCACTGTGACAAAAAGACTACACCTGAAACCCGTTTCAGTTACATGACAAAATTGCCATTAAGTTGCATTATAAAAATGACAAATTAACTTCTTTAAAATAACATCCAATGGGAACAACCTTGTGTGTTATATTGATTGCCTTTTAAAGACATTGTCCTCTGGATGACTTTTGCTGGTCCTATACTCCTGATGTAAGCTCCATGGCAGATGTCAGTTCTTCAGAGTCTTTTTGGTTAGACTTGTCATCCAACTTTTGTACTCTTAATACGTTGCTGCATACCGCCCCCATCAGTCCTCTCCATAATAATCACTCATGTGAAAGGGGCTGTTAGTTGGCAGCAGAGGAGTGCTTGAGTGGAGGGGCCACTGCACATGCATGCTCCATTGTCTTCGTCTTTCTAAATTCTACTATGCAGGGGGCTCCGGCCCCATCTGTTTTGAGACCAAACCTGCCAGTATCTGGGAAGGGCAGGAGGCGGGACAATGGACTAGGACTACTGGGATGGGCACAAGTCTGCCCTTTTCACTATTTTTCAGGGAACACTGTTCTCAGATATCTTGAATGCTTCATCTGTAGACATTGCACGTTAAATGGCAACACCAGGCAACAACCTAGGACACGCCCCCTGCCTCATTTCCATCCCGCTCGCCGACTATAACATCCACCTGGAGCCGAAGCCAGGGCGAAGTTGGGGATAAGTGGTTGACTGCTGTCTGTGACTGTCCACGGCGAGAACGCGCTACACTCTGTAGCAATGCCATCCTGCCTTTTCACCACTTCCCAAGTACATCCAGGCAAGTCATCTCCTGGTATTAGGTTTGTTTCCATCGAAGTACTGGCCTTATTATTCATGACTTTAACTATACCTAGTTTAACACCTCCTGAAAGCTTTCATTTGGATGCCAGGTCAACAAGTAACTGCATCAAAAATAATCTAATTTATCCCTTGGTCTCTGTCCACTCCAAGAAGAGAGCCCACATTCAAGCCTATGTCTCTGCGGCATCTAACGACTTGGCCGAGATCTTTAAAAACTGCAAGGAGCTGGCCATCCCTGCTGCAGTCTCTACCACTCCGGTCACCTCCCAGGCTCTTTGCAATTCCCTTGCCTCTCACTTCATCTAAAAAACCCAGGAATTCCTTTCCACTCTCCCTACTCTCCCCTCTCCTTCTCTGAATGCTGACCCTCCTTCAGCTACCCCCCACCCTCTTTCTTGTCCTTTCCTCACCTGACAAGGTTGCTAGACAAGTCTGATCTATGAAAGCCTCGTCAAAACAGGTTTATCCCTGTTCCTCTAAAACCATCAAGGACCACATTGATACCCCTGCACTGGCACTTGCTGACTTCTGCAACCTCTCCTTTGCCTCTGGAGCCTTCCCCTCCCCTCTGAAGCACTCTTGTGCATCCTCTTCTCAAGAAACCCACAGCTGATCCTTCTTGCCCGGCTAACTAACTTGCCCAATTTCCATTACTCCTTTTCTGGACAAACTCCTGGAAAAGCTGGCCATCTCTCAGCTTAACCTTCATTCTGATTCTGTTGGCTGGCTCCACAACCACAGTCTGGCTTTAGAGCTGCCAGAAGCACAGAAACTGCTCTTCTGAACATCCATGAAGATCTGCTCTCCAACCTAGACTCTAACATTCCCTCTGTCCTCATCCTACTTGAACTCTCTTCTGCTTTCAACACAGTCAATCATACCATCCTGCTCAACTATCTCTGTGACAACCTGGGTATCACCGATCAGGCTCTGGCCTGGCTGGCCTCTTTCCTTTCTGATCGATGCTCCCAGGTCCAACTTGAGTCCTTCCTTTCATCTATCTCCCTTTCTACCTCTGGTGTTCCCCAGGGGTCTAACCTCTCGCCCTGGCTTTTCAACCAATACCTGGCAACTCTCACCCAGTACACTGCCATTTTCTGCTCCAATTTCCAGTGCTATGCGGATGACGTTCAACTCATTTTCAGGCTTCCCTCGGCCACCTCATCTCTGATTGTCTAACTGCCATTCACGATTGGTGTGCCACTAACGATCTTTGCCTAAATGCAAGCATGACGGAGATCCTCTTCATCTGCACACCTTCACCTCCTTTCCCCCTCACACTCTGGCTGGCCTCCCTTGGACCGCCTCCTGCCACAACTGCGAAGCCAAGAACCTTGGGGTCATCGTTGTTTCCAAGCTTTCCTTCTCTGCCCACATCTCTGTTGTCTTTAAAAAATCAAATTTCCTACTGCACCTCCTCAGAGGTACTTTGCCTTTCCTCTCCTTCCCCCCAGAAGCTTACTGTCTCCCGAGCCTTGGTTCTCGCCAGGTTGGACTATTTTAACAGCCTCTTTCTAAATCTACCTGCCTCTACTCTCCGGCCTTTGCAACTCATCCAGAACAGGACTGCAAGACTTGTTCTTGGCCTCAAGCCCTGGGATTGTATTTCTCCAGCCCTGAAATCTCTCCACTGGCTCCCAGTGCATGCAAGGATTAAACTCAAAACCCTTTGCATTGTCCACAAGGCTTTCTGGGGCCTGCGTCCAAAATACCTTCAGCTATCCCTCTGTAAATACCCTCCCCTCTCAAGCTCTTCGCTCCTCTACCTCCCTCAGGGTCAGCCGTTTTTCAAAGAAACGAGCTGGGGGTAGATCTCGGACTTCGGGTGGGGCCTCCCTCTGGAACAGCCTCTGTTCCACTCTAAAACTTGAGGAGAACCATCTCTGGTTCCGGAAGCACCTCAAGACCTTCCTCTTTGCCTCTGCCTTCACCCCTACACTCCCCTGCTGATATGTTCTCTCTCGGCGCTGTGCACCTGGGCTACCCTCTGTCTCCTGGGCCCAGGTACCTGCTCACCCTGCCACCCACCCGCACTGCCTCAGGACCATCCCTTTCACTGGGGTCTGTATCAGTAACCATACTGCCACCCCCTCCCCCTTTTTTTTGCACTTATCAGACATACCCTGCCTGCTGCCTTATGGTGGCACTTACCGCTGTTACCCTTATTTATTTATTTTGATTATTTATTTGTCTTTTTCCTTTGCTACGCACTTTCCACTTCTCCACCCTTCCATGCACGTTTCCCATTTCCCTATCCCATGCACTTGCGCATTCTCAATGTCACTGGACCTAGTAAGATTGTTGTTTTTGTTCTCCTTTTTTCCCCTCCTTTGCCTTGTCGTGCTGTGAAATACTTGTGTACGAGCACGATGCAAATAAAATGTCAATAAATACTGCTGGTCTTTGAAACGCTAGGTTTCTATACAACTAAATCCACTGCGGTCTGGACATATTTCTAAGAAAACATTTTCATTTTCTATCTATCACAGAAACATGTATTTTGTCTCATAATACAACTGTTGCTGCCTCTATGACTACATCTTTGAATTCTTTTGACCACGTCCCCTGTGCCACTAGTCGCGGCACGGGCACCGGCATAATCTATCGTTCCTGTTTCACTCCTAATCCTTCCCCAGTTACTATTCCTCTTTTGAATTTACTTTTAAAATCTTTGCCAAACCTTTTTCTATTTCATTCATCCTTGTTTATTGTCCCTCTGGCTCAGTCATCTCTTTTTTTGAAGACATCAACCATCTTTTGTCTCACATTTTGCCTAGCCCCACTCCTGTCATATTACTAGGCGACTTTAATCTTCACTTATCTTCTGCACATTCTACTATTTCTTTTCTTTCTGTTCTTGATTCTCACTTTCTTCCGCCTCTTGCAACTCCCCCATCACACATCTGGCTCCTCTCTTGATTTAATCTTCATCTCAACTGTCACTGTCTCTCCAGTGTTAGCCTTACCTATCTATCTTTCGGATCATTATTTACTCTGCATCACTATTCTCCCCATCCTCCCAAAACTCTCCTGCTCTCTCTCTCTCTCCAACAACATTCTTTTGACGTGATCTACAAAGCTTCAATCCCATGCTTTTTATTACTACATGTACTTCTGCCCTCCCTTCTTCTCCACCCTCCATGCTGATGAGGTGGCTTCTGTTATTTCCATATCTCTTTCCTCCTGCCTAGATCAGCTTTATCCTCTGTCCGCCTTTCACCCTACTTGGAAACCAGCCCAACCTTGGCTATCCCCTCATCTTCGCTCCATGCATCGCTTCCTTCGGCGACTTGAAAGGCGGTGGCTTAAATCTAAATCAACACCTGATCATTCTTCCTACTTTTCCTATCATGTTCTCTACGACAAATGTCTATTTTCTGCTAAGCGTGCTTACTTCTCTGATCTTCTACCACTCAATCCCCCCACCCTAGGCGTCTCTTCCAAACCCTTGCACAACTTCTTTCTCCTCCCATTCTTGACTATTCTCTTAACTCTACGTTGTCTGCCTCTTACTTTGCTCATCTCTTCTCTTGGAAAGCCCTTTCTCTTCGTCGTGATAGGGAAGCTTCTCTTCCATCAGGCACATCACCTCCTCCTACACCTATTCCTCATGTCTTAATTTCTCACTTTGTTCCAGTTTCCAACACTGATGTTCTTCTTCTACTAGCCAAATCTCACCCTACGGCCTCTCCCACTGACCTAATTCTTTCTGCACTCATCCCCAAGGTCTTTCCTCTTCTTGTACCTTATCTTGTCTTTCTTTAACACCTATCTCACTACGTATATTTTTCTTGCATCTTTTAAACATGCATCTATTATTCCTTTCCTAAAGAAACACACAGCCAATCCCTTGATTGTTTCTAATTTCCATCCTATTTCTCTTCTATCATATCTTTTTAAACTTTTAGAACCACTTGTTTATTCCCAAATCTCCTTATTTGTTAGTGACTCTTCTCTTCTTCCTCTATTTCAATCTGGTTTTCATCATTTCCACTCTACAGAAACTGCCCTGATCTCTGTGCTAAACTCTTCTTTCAGCTCATTACACTAAGCACTCCTTTTCTTATTCTTCTGGATCTGTCCGCTGCTTTCGACACTGTGGATCACTCTTCACTCTTGGCGTTACTTTCTTCATTTGGTCTCGAAGGTCCTGTTGTGTCATGGTTCAACTCCTACCTGTCCTAACTTTCTTTGTCTCTTGGGAGGGCCAGACCTCTACATCTTTCTCGCTCAATCATGGGGTGCCTCAAGGGTCTTTCTCTTCTCCTTATACACATCACATCTCACTGCTATTATCTCCTCCTTTGGTCTATCACATCATTTCTATACAGATGACACTCAACTATTCCTATCCTTTCCTTCCTATATCCATCACACCCTCTCACCCTCTCTTGTCGCTATTACATCCTGGATCTCCTCTTTTTTTCTCACCCTTAATGCAGGGGAAACAGAGGTATTGTTCTTCCCCGCAAACACTCATCCTCCTCATTTTCCACCTCCTTTTATATCCTTCCCACCTTTCAAGCTCCCAATTTCAACCACAGCTCGTAATCTTGGTCTCCACTTTCACTCAAATCTTTCTTTGTCTCATTATATCTCCCTCACTTCTCGTTCCTGTCGCTTTCATCTCCTCAACATCTGCAAAGCTTGCCTGTTTCTCACTTTTCAAGCATCCACACTTTTAATCTCCTCCCTGATCTTCTCTTGACTCTTCTACTGTTCTACCACCCTGTTTGGCCTTTACAGGTCTTGTCTTGCCCCTTTAAGATCAGTCTTCAACTCTTCTAGCCGTCTATTGTGTCTTCTTCCCTATCGGGACTCCATTTCCTCTTCTCTTCCAACACTTTGTTGGCTGCCTTTCCACTCTCAAATTAAATTTAACTTTCTTTGCCTTGTTTTCAAATCTCTCTATGGTCTTGCTCCTAACTATCTAAGTGTACTCATATCTTTCTACATTCCTTCTCGCACTCTCCGGTCTTCTTCCAACTTTAGACTCCTAGTTGCTCGCCCCCCATGTGCTCAGTCTCGTTTTTGAACTCCCTGCTCCCCTCCACTGGAATGCTCTTCTACTTTCTCTTCATTCTATCACTCTCTATTCTCTTTTCTGTGGTTCTCTAAAAACATACCTACTTCAACACCCCTGAGTGATTGCCATCTGGATTTAACTGTTTACTCAATTTTATTGTAGCGTGTTTCAATTTGAATGTTCAGCGCTTTGGTTTACGCTATATAAAAGACAAATAAAATTACAAATCATGCTAAACTCTTCTTCAATGCATCCTAAAAGCTTAACTGCACCTAGAATGCATGTCTGTTGTTCAGTTCATGGGACACTCAGGGATCTGCAACCTTCATATGTTTTGGACTACAATTCCCATGATCCCTCAGCATTGACTATGCTGGATAGGGCTTATGGGAGTTGAAGGCCATCTAAACCTTTAACCTAGGGCACTGTCTCCTGAAGCTGCCATTTTCTGGTTTTTCTAGGAAAAAGCTGCTTCCCCAGTCTAAGGAGACCTGAAGAAGCACATTGTGGCAGTTAGTACAATACACCCAGTGATCGTTCTAATCATGGTAATATCCATTTATTTTGTCTTTAATGATCCTGTAGCTCCATTTCCTGGTTTATGTAGTTCACTGCACACCTCCATGCTACATTCACTCCACCCCCCGCCCCCTTGTGCACTGTAGGTAATTGACGTATTCATTTGATAGCTGTCAAATGTTTGGAAATAAGATACTTTAATATGGAAATCTAACTGAGCAATATGACTCCAACCTGCCCCAGCTCACTTGTTATCATTGCAACCCCTTATCCTGGAAGATTAGCATCAGATTACGTTTAATAGCTTTGATTCATAGATTTAGTTAGTGGGACTGCTTCAAAACTCTTCAAATCCTCATTAAAATAATCTAATGTGCCGATCCCAAGATGGCGGCCGCGGCGAGGAGACGTGAGTAGAGGCCTCTCCCACTGGGCCGCGACTATAAAGCACATACTCGAAGCATTGGGGCTTGAAATCGAAAGTTCCAGCTTCGGCGAAAAAGCGGTCAGCAGCGGGAGTGCGTGAGGCAAAGCTGGCCGCATCATAGTCCACCCATCACAGCATCGGTGCGGGGTGCCACCATTACTGCACCCGGCTAGGAGCGGACTCCATCAGCGGAACGGGCAGACCCTGAAGGAAGTACGGTAGGAGGTGGTGGGATCGCCTCCAGTGGAGGTGCGGCACCTGACTTTGGGTGGAGAAGCGCCCCTCCGTAGGCGATGGGAGAGGGCGCAGCAGAGGAGACCACGCGGGAGAAGGCTGCCGGAAGAGAAGAGGTGCTGCACTGAAGGTCTGACAGCGTAGAGGGTCTCCGGCCGCAGAGGAGCTGGGAGAGGCAAGCAGGATACCAGCCTGGTTGGAGGCGAAGAAGATAGCAGAGACGGGGTGAGAGCGGGAAGGCGGCCCCAGCTAGAAAGAATAGACAGTAGCGGAGGGGCCAGAACGGTGCAACGAGGGCCGCCCAGTAGGACCTCTGAGGATCGCGCTCGAGGAAGTGAGGAGGCCGGACCGCTCCCCCGGGAGGATTGCTTACACGGATTAGAGGCCATTGCATAGCCATGAAGGTCTCAAAGGATAAGCAGAGACACCTATCGGAAAGGGAATTGGAAAAGCAACTAATGGATATACACAGGGAAATCCTGAACAAGCCCATGCTGTCCTTTAAAAGGGCACTGAGACACGTGCAGGGCCAGTTGGATGCGCTCTGCACAAAGCGAATGGAGTCAAGTCTTTTACGTCTCAGACACTGGTACTATATGAAGGCCAACAAGGCAGATACATTTTTAGCAAGGCAACTACGAGCCAAGCATCACAATTTAACGATCAGGGAAATGTGAAATGTACAAGGAGAGAAACTTACCAGAGACATGGGGGAGGGGTTTAGGAACTACTACCACGACCTGTATGCTACAGGGAGCTCTAGTGGGTCCGACCAAGACTCGTATCTGAATGCCCTCACACTGCCGCAGATAGCGAAAGAAGACAGGGAAAAACTGGAAGAGGACATCGGAGAAGAGGAAGTTAGGATATCAATTAAGGGGCTCCAGACAAACAAGGTGCCGGGGCCGGACGGGTTCACTGCTGCTTTTTATAAAACGGATGCAGAGGTCTTGATCCCATTCCTGGCTAAACTGTTCAACACATTCAGAGAGGAGGGAAATGTGACCCCATCTATGAATGAGGGAAAGGTCCTTGTCTTTCACAAGGCAGGAAAAGACCCGTCACTTCCATGGTCTTACCGCCCAATAGCCCTGATGAATTTGGATTCTAAAATATATATGAAAATTCTAGCCACCAGGCTGTCTCTGCTCCTCCGTAAATTGATTAATGAAGACCAGTCGGGATTTATTCCCGGCAGGCAAACTCACGATAATCTGAGGCGCATAATACACCTGGTGGAGAAAGTAGGAGTCAAACAAAACCCTACAATCTTGCTAGCAGTAAACACCGAAAAGGCATTTGACTGGGTGGAATGGTCAATCCTGTTTCGAACACTAATGCGTATGGGGTTTGGGGAAAAATATCTTAAGTATGACAAGGGCGAACTATAATTCTCCTTCTATTAGAGTAGGCATAAATGGGGAGGTCACAGGCAAGGTGGAGCTTACAAGGGGCACCAAACAAGGGTGCCCTTTGTTGCCCCTCTTGTACGCAATAATCCTGGAGCCACTTCTAATCAGGATTAGGGAGTCAGATGCAATAGTGGGGATACAAATGGGAGGCAGGCAGCATAACGTGGTTGCGTATGCGGACGACCTGCTGGTAACCATCAACGACCAACTGATTCGCACTCTTCCTGAGGTAATTCAAGAACTAGAGAACTTTGGGGCGATCTCCGGATTGAAGATGAACAGGAATAAGTCAGAAATTCTACCTCTAGCAGGGGATAGAGGGGAAATAAAGAGGGTGGCAGGTATCCACTGATTAAAGGTAGCACACGAAGGGATCAAATATCCTGGCATAACCCTTACGGGTGGGGTAGACCAGCTATATGGGCGGAACTACCCGGACCTTCTGGGGGAAATTAAGAGGGAATTGGAGAGGTGGAACCAGCTTGCGATTTCATGGTGGGGGCGAATCTCCTCAGTGAAGATGGCCATCCTCCCGAAACTGTTGTTTCGAGGGGATTGGGTCCTCCGACGTATTCCATATCTATGACGGTAATCGCCACAGCTGTGCTGCTTCGGAAAATCATTCGGCTTTTGCATCCTGCGTCGATGACGTCGATACGCCGCCCTCGAGGACCCCCTCCGACGGCCGACATCACTGGATGTTATAAGTAGGACTCACGACGCCCGTAGCCTCAGTTCCGTTTTTTCCACAAACATGTTCGCTTCGCATATCTTGGCGCGCCTCGACTCTTTGGAATTTCTGTTGTTCTCATCGGTCCTTCGAACCTGTTCGCTTTGTGAAGTTTCTTCTTCTTGAAGGATGTCTACCTCGTCTTCCACTCCGCGTCTGGGATTTAAGAAGTGCGGGGACTGTGGGTCCAAGATGTCTGTTACGGACTTGCACGACACCTGCCTCTGGTGCCTCGGGGAGGCCTATGACACGTATGACTGTGTTGACTGCCAGTCGCTCACGTTTAAAGCCTTGCGGGAGCGCAAGAAGTTGTTATCGGTAGGTAAGGTGTCTAAGCCACGGAAGTCGAGGTCTGCGGGGCTTTCGACGGACTATTCGAGAGGCGACTCCGCATCGTCGTCGGAAGTCCAGTGGGTCTCGGTCCCGGAGTCGGTCCCGCCACTCCTCTGCCTCTTCGAGGCACTCCCGGAAGCGCCGTCATCGGTCGCCTTCCCTGCCCTCTTCCGATGTCATGCCTGCTGGACATATCTCTGGACCAGGAACGACCTCTCCATACAAAATGAGTTACGCCCATAGAACCGCCAGACCATTCTATTCGAAATGGAGGTTGTTCGATGCATTGCCCGGTAAACAACGTCTGCATTCTTCACGTCGTTAAATTCACGTGATTTAGTTCCATCACGTGTATCACGGCAGTACGTACATAAGCAGCGTGGAAACGCCGATCGCTGCTTCTGATTAATTCTTTGTTGGTGTTTTGTTGCTGAACTCCGGACCTGCGTCCTCGCATTCCCTTCAACAACTTCTTTGGCCTTTTGGAGCGTGTTTTCCTCCACACGCTAATTCCTGAGCTGTGTGTATCCTGTTCGCGTGCCAAATCTCCACGCGGACGCTGTCTGCAAGCGCGGCTGTCCTGTGCTGCGTGTATCCTGTTCGCGTGCCAAATCTCCACGCGGACGCTGTCTGCAAGCGCGGCTGTCCTGAGCTGCTTGTATCCTGTTCGCGTGCCAAATCTCCATGCGGACGCTGTCTGCAAGGCGGCTATCCTGAGCTGTGTGTATCCTGTTCGCGTGCCAAATCTCCACGCGGACGCTGTTTTCAAGCGTGGCTGTCCTAGGCTGCGTGTATCCTGTTCGCGTGCCAAATCTCCACACGCAGACGCTGTTTTCAAGCACGGCTGTCCTGGGCTGCGTGTATCCTGTTCGCGTGCCAAATCTCCACACACGGACGCTGTTTTCAAGCGCGGCTGTCCTGGGCTGCGTGTATCCAGTTCACGTGCTAAATCTCCCCGCTGAAACGCTGTCTACAAGCGCGGCTGTTCTGAGCTGCGTGTATCCTGTTTGCGTGCCAAATCTCCACGCGGATGCTGTCTACAAGCGCGGCTGTTCTGAGCTGCGTGTATCTTGTTTGCCTGCTAAATCTCTACACGCGGACGCTGTTTTCAAGCGTGGCTGTCCTAGGCTGCGTGTATCCTGTTCGCGTGCCAAATCTCCACACGCGGACGCTGTTTTCAAGCACGGCTGTCCTGGGCTGCGTGTATCCTGTTCGCGTGCCAAATCTCCACACGAGGACGCTGTTTTCAAGCGCGGCTGTCCTGGGCTGCGTGTATCCAGTTCACGTGCTAAATCTCCACGCTGAAACGCTGTCTCCAAGCGCGGCTGGCCTAGCTGCGTGTATGCTGTCGCGTGCAATCCTGCACGTGGTTTTCTGAACTACTTTGAACCTTTGGTACCTGTGACAGTTAACAGGTGAAATTCTAATTTTTGTTCTTCGTGGGAAAGGAAGTATTTCATGAACTATTGGAAGGTGATTGTGCACAGTACTTTGGACGCTATCCTGTGGTGCACCAACCCGGTATCTAGCGAGAGCCTCGTGCCGTTCGGGATAAGTCTCCCTTACTAATCTTCCCTTCCTTTGTCGTTTGTTCAACTCCTGGTTTTCTTCAAGAGACTTTCGTGGATTACTTCAGTTTTGCCATAAGGTCAGTGTCTGAATTAATGCTAATACTGTGTTATCTTAGTAATTTGAGTTTGGGACAGTTTCTTATGATACTTTATCTATCCTAGGCATACTTCCTATACAATTCCCACGCCCTTTCCAGTGATCCATCTCCCTGCCTGTTTCATTCAGTCAGAGAGTTGTATCATTTGGAAGGTCTAATTTGACCTACCTACAATCAAGTTGTGTGAAAATAGGATCCGGAAGAGCCCTACCAATTATATCCTTTTTTGGTTACCGTATCCTTTTCAATTGATACATTGGTGATTTATGACAGAATCAGAAGCCATGGAGGGTACGGATCCTTTAGCTGTTTTGACTCAGTTAATCACTGACTTATGAAATGATTACGGCACAGGATATGCTACGGCATCGCATGGATGTCATGCAAGATGCCATGCATGCCACTCCTCAGGGAGCACAGGTTCCAGTAGCCACTGCATCTGGATCTGGGACTACGACATCATCATTATCACAGGAAACTCTTAAAGTGGTTATGCCAACACAGTTTCCCTTGGCTCCCCCGGAAAGGTTCACAAGTGATCCTAAAACCTATAGAACTTTTGTTAATCAGTGCCGACTTCATTTCCTTTGCCGACCTAATTCGTTTCCCGATCTAACTACTAAAGCAGCATTCGTGCTTTCCCATTTGGGGGGTACAGCGGCTGCTTGGGCTAATCCTTTATTGGAATCAAATAGCCCCTTGTTGTACGATTGCGATGATCTTTTGGCTGCTATGAACAAAGTCTTTGATATGCGCTACGCTACTCAAGCCACAGATCTGGAGTTGCTGAATCTACAACAAGGCACTCAACCTCTGTTGGCTTACATCGCCCGATTCAACCAATTAACAGCAGAAACCCAATGGCCGGAAGACAAGAAGACGGCTGTTTTCTACAAGGGTCTTTCAGAAGAACTCAAAGATGCCTTGTCCACGGTCCCAGTAGTTCCTACAGGTTTCTCAGAATTTCTTGATTTGATTTTACAAATTTATGCTTGAAGAAGTGCCCGCAAAGGAGAGAGAAAACCTTTCCTTCATGCACCGGTTTGTTCTGATACACCGTCAGCTTCTTCGAATGATCCTGAACCAATGCAAATTGGTGCGGTGAGAGGCCAGTTGTCTAGAGCAGAAAGAGAGAACCGAAGACAAAATAATGTATGTATGTATTGCGGTTCATCTGAGCATTTACTGGCGGCATGTCCTAAAAGACCAATTAAGCCTTCGGGAAACGCCAAAACTCGCCAGTAGCAGGAGTCCCTCTGTCGTGTGTTACATCGGACTCCATTACATTTCCAGCGCACGCACCTATAGCTGTTGAGATGACTTTACGTTTTGAAGATCAAGAATTGGTTTCCAAAGCTATGGTTGATTCTGGAGCCACTAATAATTACATCAATATCACATATGCCAAGAAATGTTCTATACCCCTTGTAAACAAGAACAAACCTGAAACTGTTAATACTGTGGATGGATCGGTCTTGATTTCCGGTATGGTAACTCAAGAGACTGTACCTATTCAGATGACTTTATTAAATGGTCATTCGGAGGAAATAGTCTTAGATGTCATTGCGGCTCCTCAGTACAAAATAATACTTGGACTTACTTGGTTGACTCTTCATAATCCCGCCATTGACTGGGTTACGGGATTGATCCAATATCCTTCCGTTTTTTGCAATGAACATTGCTTTACCAGTCAGGTGGTGTCAAATAAATCACATATTTTGGCCTCTATGGAGGGAATTTCCACTATTAGTGTGGTACATCAGAGCGGTACACATATACCAAGTGAATATACAGATTTTGCTGATGTGTTTGACAAAGGCCAGGCAGAACAGCTGCCTCCACATAGGCAGTATGATTGTCCAATTGAACTAATTCCTGGAGCTAAAATCCCTACTGGTCGAGTCTATTCTTTAACTCCCAAAGAAGATGTTGTCCTGAAAGAATACATCGATAAAGCTCTTGATATGGGATTTATACGGCCATCACAATCGCCGGCTGCCTCTCCTTTATTCTTTGTTCCAAAGAAAGAAGGAGATTTAAGGCCTTGCATTGATTACAGGGCTCTTAACGACATCACCATAAAGAATCAGTACCCTTTACCACTGATAAATGTTCTGTTAGATCAATTAGGAACTTCCAAGTACTTCTCTAAATTGGACTTGCGCGGTGCTTACAATCTAGTTCGCATTCGCGAAGGAGACGAATGGAAGACCGCTTTTAAGACGCGGTACGGCCTTTATGAATATTTAGTGATGCCTTTTGTTCTTTGTAACGCTCCCGCCACATTTCAGTTCTTCATGAACGATATCTTCAGAGATATGATGGACCAATTCGTGGTGATTTACTTGGATGACATTTTGATATATTCATCGTCTTTTCCAGAACATGTTAAACACGTGTTAGCTGTCTTACAACGACTGAGAGAGAACAGGCTTTTTGTTAAAGCCGAGAAATGTGTCTTTCATACACAAGAAGTGGAATTTCTGGGTTACGACATTACCAATCAAGGTGTTCGAATGAGTCGTTCCAAAGTGAAGGCCATATTGAATTGGCCCGTTCCACACAATGTCAAGTCATTACAGTCATTCCTAGAGTTTGCGAATTTTTATCGCAGATGTATTCGTTCTTTCTCCAAAACAGCGGCCCCATTGACAGCTTTAACTAGTTCCAAAGTTCCCTTCTGTTGGAACCAGAATGCCCAAGCATCTTTTGAGATGTTAAAGGAAGCATTTATCACTGCACCTGTACTTCAACATCCTGATCCGGATTGTCAGTTTATCGTTGAAGCAGATGCTTCCAATGTCGCTACAGGAGCTGAACTTTCGCAAGTTTGTGCAGAAACCAAGGAGGAGCATCCAGTCGCTTTCTTCTCACGTAAGCCTACCTCATATGAACAAAACTATACTGTCACTGAGCGTGAATTACTTGCAATCAAGGATGCTTTCCGAGAATGGCGACATCATCTTCTTGGGGCCAAACATCAGGTGCTGGTATACTTGGATCATAGAAATCTTCAGGGATTCAAAACTATGAAATGTCTTACAGCTAGACAGGCCAGATGGCATGTCTTTTTTGCTCAATACGATTTCCGAATTACTTATCGCCCTGCCAGACAACATGTCAAGTCGGATGCTTTGTCTCGCATCGGTGAAGAGGTGAAGGAAGAACCATCGGTGCAAAATAAGTTGTTGGCAGAAAACGTGATATGTAGTTGTTCTACACAACCTTCCCTAAAAAACGAGTTACAGGAGTGGGTGAAACTAAATCCACAATTGATTCAGGAATTGAATATTGATATATACAATGGTTTGCCTTTCAAACAAGGAGTACTCCATCTACCAACTTCTACCACTCGGAACAAGGCCCTCAGTTGGGGTCATGATTCCTTGATTGCAGCCCATCCTGGACAGAAGAAGACCCTAGAGTTGCTGAAAAGATGGTGTTGGTGGCCGTCTATAACACAAGATGTTATAAATTATGTTTCAACATGTTCTGTATGCAGTCAATGCAAGAACACTCCTGGCAAACCAGTAGGTTTACTCCAGTCCCTACCTGTTCCTAAAAAACCATGGGACATGATATCAATGGATTTTGTGGTACAACTTCCAAGAAACAAAGGCTACGATACCATATGGGTTGTGGTGGACTACTTTACAAAATTGGCACTTTTTATCCCATGTATTGGTTTACCAACAGCTGCTGGTCTGGCTGATCTATTCATCCGGCATATATTCCGTTTTTTTGGCCTACCTTCAGTGATAATCACTGACAGGGGCTCACAATTTGCGTCACGTTTTTGGAGAGCACTAAATTCGGCATTACTAATTGATGACAGGTTGTCTAGTGCTTATCACACTCAAACGGATGGACAGACTGAGAGAGTCAATAGCACTATGGAACAATATCTGCGATGTTTGTGCCTGCAGTTTCAGTCAGACTGGCTCAATGTCTTACCAGCAGCGGAGTTCGCCTACAATAATTCCTACCATAGTGCCATAGGTACTTCTCCTTTCTATGCTCTGGATGGGCAACACCCCCGATCCATTTCTTTGGATTCCAGTGTCTTTGGATACTCCTGCAGCAGGATGTAATATTAGAGATCTAAAGAGTCTACAGACGAAAGTTAAGCAGCAATTGGAGCAAGCTAAAAAACGAGATAAAATCTATGCCGATGCTCATAGAATCCCTCCACCTGTCTACAAAGCAGGTATGAAGGTATGGTGTCCACTAAAAACTTGAGGATAACCGGAAAAAAGAAATTTTTGCCTAAATACATCGGGCCATATGAAGTGCTCCATGTGATAAATCCGGCTGCTGTGTCCGCCTGGCATTGCCACAATGGTGGCGAGTGCACCCTGTATTCCACGTGTCACTCATCAAACCGTGCTCTGATGCTACTAGATTGCCTATACGGCCTGTTGCTATTTCTGTGAAAGGGTCAGACGAATATGAAGTACAGGACATACTGGACATGAGGCTACGGTCTGGGAAGCCGCATTATCTGGTGGATTGGAAAGGTTATGGTCCCGAGAATAGATCCTGGGAACCTCTGTCTAACATTCATGCTCCTGTTTTATTAAGGCGATTCCACTCAAAAAGGGGAGAGGCTGCTCCTTTGGGGGATGGCACTGTCATGCCTGCTGGACATATCTCTGGACCAGGAATGACCTCTCCATACAAAATGAGTTACGCCCATAGAACCGCCAGACCATTCTATTCGAAATGGAGGTTGTTCGATGCATTGTCCGGTAAACGACGTCTGCATTCTTCACGTCGTTAAATTCACGTGATTTAGTTCCATCACGTGTATCACGGCAGTACGTACATAAGCAGCGTGGAAACGCTGATCGCTGCTTCTGATTAATTCTTTGTTGGCATTTTGTTGCTGAACTCCGGACCTGCGTCCTCGCATTCCCTTCAACAACTTCTTTGGCCTTTTGGAGCGTGTTTTCCTCCACACGCTAATTCCTGAGCTGCGTGTATCCTGTTCGCGTGCCAAATCTCCACGCGGACGCTGTCTGCAAGCGCGGCTGTCCTGAGCTGCGTGTATCCTGTTCGCGTGCCAAATCTCCACGCGGACGCTGTCTGCAAGCGCGGCTGTCCTGAGCTGCGTGTATCCTGTTCGCGTGCCAAATCTCCACGTGGACGCTGTCTACAAGTGCGGCTTTTCTGAGCTGCGTGTATCCTGTTCGCGTACCAAATCTCTACACGCGGACGCTGTTTTCAAGCGTGGCTGTCCTAGGCTGCGTGTATCCTATTTGCGTGCCAAATCTCCACACGCGGACGCTGTTTCAAAGCGCGGCTGTCCTGGGCTGCATGTATCCTGTTCGCGTGCCAAATCTCCACACGCGGACGCTGTTTTCAAGCGTGGCTGTCCTGGGCTGCGTGTATCCAGTTCGCGTGCTAAATGTCCATGCTGAAACGCTGTCTCCAAGCGCGGCTGGCCTGGCTGCGTGTATGCTGTCGCGTGCAATCCTGCACGTGGTTTTCTGAACTACTTTGAACCTTTGGTACCTGTGACAGTTAACAGTTGAAATTCTAATTTTTGTTCTTCGTGGGAAAGGAAGTATTTCATGAACTATTAGAAGGTGATTGTGCACAGTACTTTGGACGCTATCCTGTGGTGCACCAACCCGGTATCTAGCGAGAGCCTCGTGCCATTCAGGATAAGTCTCCCTTACTAATCTTCCCTTCCTTTGTCGTTTGTTCAACTCCTGGTTTTCTTCAAGAGACTTTCGTGGATTACTTCAGTTTTGCCATAAGGTCAGTGTCTGAATTAATGCTAATACTTTGTTATCTTAGTAATTTGAGTTTGGGACAGTTTCTTATGATACTTTATCTATCCTAGGCATACTTCCTATACAATTCCCACGCCCTTTCCAGTGATCCATCTCTCTGCCTGTTTCATTCAGTCAGAGAGTTGTATCATTTGGAAGGTCTAATTTGACCTACCTACAATCAAGTCGTGTGAAAATAGGATCCGGAAGAAGCCCTACCAATTATATCCTTTTTTGGTTACTGTATCCTTTTCAATTGATACATTGGTGATTTATGACATCCGAGGACTCTGCCTGTCTGCGGGTCGCTTACCCTACCAAGCAGGCGACGCCGGAGGAATGGGTTTCCTTCGGGAAGAAAATGTTAGCGATTCTCGAATCGCAGGGCACCGGTCCGTCTGCGCCTCAGAGTGGGGTCGGTCGTGATCGGTCGAGAGACACCGCTCGCACGCCTTCGGGCTCGGGTGGTCGGCACTATTCGCGGGAGAGGTCCCGCTCGGACAAGGGGAATCGTTCTCGTCATGCCCGGTCCAGGTCCCGGTCCTCGACACGCTCAAGACCGTGTGAACCTGTGATGTCTTCGATGAAGACGTCGACGCCGGTGGCGCCGAGGTCATCGATGGACTCTTTCGAGGCCCCGTCTCCGAAGAAGTCGTTGGCGCCAAGGCTGTCGAAGGACACACTCGGGGCTCCGGCCTCGAGGCCTGCGTCGACACCATTGATGCTGTCGCGCCGCGTTCGGCATCAATGCTGATTCACTCGACGCCTTTCGGGGCTGTGTCGACGAGGGTACCCCGGGGCTCGGTGGAACCCCCTAGAAAGGCTCTGGCCAAGGTCAAGCATGGCTTTGGTTCTCATTCTGTGCCTTCTTACCGCCATCTTGAGTTTATTTCAGAGGTGGATGAAGGCTCTGATGGCATGGTTCCTAATACGGTGCCTGACGAGATTCTCTCGGCCATAGCCAATTTGAGGACCTGAGGCAGTCCCTGCACGATGCTAGTGGGCTGGACACCTCTCCGGAGGTGGAGTTTTGTAGTCCTGAGCCTGGCACTCATGCCGACTTCTCGTACCGGCGCCTTATGTCTAGGGTCACCGAGTACTTGGGATGATCTGCTCCCCCATGGGAGTTTCTTCAGGATGACCTTACGAAAATCCTCGACCTTGGTCCACCAACTGACCCGGTACTGCCGTTTCATATGGCTCTACAGAGGAGGGTGGCGGCGGCTTGGACTGCTCCAGAGAGTCTCCCGGCAGTGGGTAAGTCTTTGCCACAAAAATACCGCCCAGCCAGTAGCGACCTCTGCTACTTGTCCAAGCACCCCACTCCGGAGCGTTTGGTGGTGCAGGCGGCTACGGCCCCGGCAAAGCAGGCGTCGTATCCTACCATCCCTCCTGATAGGGACGACAAGCGTTTTGACGGCTGGGCGAAGAAAGTGTTTTCTTCAGGGGGTATGGCACTTCAGGCGGCCAACTCTGTATGTGCCTTGTCACGTTTCACGCACACTCTGTGGAACTGTTTCCTTAGCGGCTGAACATATTCCCGAAGGGGACGAATGGGATGGTTTCCTTACCATGGTTCAGGGTGGCAAGGATGCCATGTGTGAGGCCGTTCAGTCGGGTTTGGACATGGCAGATTGCGTCAGCCGGTCCATGGCGGCGCGAGCACCGTGATACGCAGGTTTGCGTGGTTGTGGAAGTCGGGGTTTGCTCCTGATGTGCAGGCCCGGCTCCTCAACATGCCCTTTGACGGGGAACATCTTTTTGGCAGCAAGGCTGACTAGAGCTTTGAGAGGTTGCAGACCTCAAAAGCTGCAGCGAAGTCGTTGGGCGCTGCAGTTCGACAACCTCCGCCTTTTCGTCCTAGGTGACAGCAATGGAGGGGAGGTTCCTTTCGTTATTACTCATCCTTTGGTAAAGCAAGAGGAGCTGCCAGTCAAAGGGGCCACCGTAGGAGTTCCAGAGGTGGAAAACAAGGTACTCGAGGTGCCAAGGCCGCTCAGGCTGTTGCCTCTTTGCCCTCAGGCAACGCCGCAGCCGCTTCAGCTCAGTCATGAGGCCATGTACCATGGTTCGCCGGTTGGGGGAAGGCTGGCGCAGTATCTTGTAGATTGGCGTGCCATTACTTCAGATGTGTGGGTTCTGGAGATCATAGCCCACGGCTACTGTCTTCCTTTCCGGCAGAGGCCTCACGACAATCCACCGGGGAATCTCTCTTTGAAGAGTCCGGATCCGCTCCTTGCGCAGGAAATTCAATCCCTGCTGGAGAAAGGCGCCATAGAACTGGTGCCTGTAGCGGAGAGGAACAAAGGATGTATTCCCCTTATTTTTTTATTTCCAAGAAAGACGGGGGATTGAGACCCATCATGGACTTGTACGGTTTGAACAAACTCCTCAGGAAGGACAAGTTCAAGATGGTTACTCTCTCTCAAGTCCTCCAGGCCCTTCAACTTCGGGACTGGTTGGTGTCTCTCGACCTCAAGGACGCTTATTTTCATGTGCCGATAAAACCCAAAGCACAAGGAAGTACCTGAGGTTCGCGGTTGGCGACTCACACTTTCAGTTTCAGGTCCTGCCGTTCGGATTGACTTCCGCCCAAGGGTCTTCACCAAGCTCATGGTAGTGGTGGCAGCGCACCCCAGGAAAGGAGGGGATTCAGGTCTACTCCTACCTGGACGATTGGTTGTTCAGGGCGCGCTCTCCCGAGCAAGTCCTGGATCATCTGTCAGTCACCTGCCACTCCCTCCACAAGCTGGGCTTCTCCCTCAAGTTAAAGAAGTCCCATTTGACACCAACTCAGAGGCTCCAGTACATCGAAGCAGTCCTCAACACGTCCCTGGGGCAGGGTTTTCCTCCCCCAGGTGAGGGCTCATCACATTCAGCAGATGGTGCACAAGTTTCAGCTTGCCCAGAGTCTCCCAGCGTTCGAGTACTTGAGATTGCTCGGCCTCATGGCATCCTCAATTCTTCTGGTGCCAGAGGCTAGGTTGCGGATGAGATCTTTGCAATGGGCACTCAAGCTCCAGTGGTCTCAGTCCTACGGCAGGATGTTTGACCCTGTTCAGGTGCCGTCTGCGGTTGCCCAGGACCTTATGTGGTGGGCCGACGAAGGCAATCTGATGAGGGGGGCTCCATTTTGGCTGCCCTGGCCGGAGGTGATGATCGTGACAGACGCATCCCTCACAGAATGGGGAGCTCATGCCAACGAGTTGACAGTCAGCGGTCGTTGGTCTCTGTCGGAGTCCAGACTTTATATCAATCTGTTGGAGCTGAGGGCCGTCAGGCTAGCCCTGAAGGCTTTTCTGACAACTGTGCGAGGAACGAATGTCCTGATCCTGACGGACAACACGGTGGCCATGTACTACCTCAACAAAATGTGGGGGGCAGGGTCACTTCCTCTGTGCAGGGAGGCGATGCAGCTCTGGTTCTGGGCAATCCAGCAGGAATTTTCGATCTCGGCAGTTCATCTGGCCGGAGACGAAAACGAGACGGCGGACGCTCTGAGCAGGCAGAGCGTGATCTCTCACGAGTGGGAGTTGGCTCAGGAGATTCTCCTGGAGATCTTCGCCCTTTGGGGGACCCCTCAAGTGGATCTCTTCGACTCCAGTGCCAACCGGTTCTGCTCACGGGAATTTCCTCCAAAAGGAGGCTTAGGAGACGCGTTCGTGGTGGAGTGGTCATTCCCACTGCTGTACGCGTTTCCTCCAGTCCCCGTCATCCGCAAGTACTGCGGAGGTTACGGAGGTTCGGTTCCCGGATGATCCTTATTGCTCCGGCGTGGGCCCGGAGGACATGGTACCTGGACCTTCTCGACTTGTCCATCTGCCCTCCACGTCGTCTTCCCTACCGAGAAGATCTGTTCTCACGGGAGGGGGTCAGGTTCTCCATCCAGAGGTCTGATCTCTCAACCTTCACGCTTGGTTTCTGAAAGGTTGAGGTATAAGGATTGGGACCTCCCTGAGGACGTGATGGAAGTGTTGCTTTCGGCCAGACGGCCAGCAACAAAGTACCTGTACCGTTGCCATTGGCTTAAGTTCTGCGACTGGTGCAAGGTTGAGAATGTGGATCCTTTTGCATGTGACATTCCCATGGTTCTGTCTTTTTTGCTTTCTTTGGCCCACAGGGGCTTGCAAGTGGGTACCGTTAAAGGTTACCTGGCGGCGCTGTCCATATTTAAGCGCTCGTCTGAAGTGTTCCTATTTTAAAATTCCTTTAATTTCTCAGTTTCTGAAAGGGCTCACTAATGTGTTCCCTCTGTCACTTTTCCAGGTGCCCGGTTGGGATTTGAACCTTGTTCTCAAGTTTCTGATGGGTGCTCCATTTGAGCCTTTGCATTCATGCCCTTTGAGACTGTTGACTCTTAAAACTGTATTTTTGGTTGTGGTCACTTCCGCTTGCAGAGTGAGTGAGTTACAGGCACTTTCAGTTAAGCCACCCTTCACTGTGTTTCATAAGGACAGGGTTGTCTTTAGAGTTCGTCCTTCCTTTCTTCCGAAGGTGGTGTCGGAATTTCATTTAGGCCAGAAGGTTGTTCTTCCGGCGTTTTACCCTCCTTCACATCCTGGTAAGGAAGAGGAGAGGCTCCATAGGCTTGATCCTAGGAGAGCGTTAAGCTTTTATATTTCACGCATGTCCCGGGTCAGAGTGGACGATCAACTCTTCATCGGTTACGCTGGAAAGCGTTTGGGACAAGCTGTGACGAAACAGACTTTGTCTCGCTGGATTATTTTGGCTATCTCTGAGTGTTACTGCTTGGCGGGTAAGGACCCACCGGTCGGCTTACGGGCCCATTCTACCAGGGGTATGGCTGCCTCTACTGCCCTACAGAGGGGTGTTTCTATTCGTAACATCTGTGATGCAGCCACCTTGGCTTCAGTACATACTTTTGTACGTCACTACTCCCTCGATTCCATCCGGGGGCAGGATCTGGCCTTTGGCAAGGCGGTCCTTTACTCCGCAATTTGATTGGGCATTCTAAATTTCTGTTTTCTAAATTCTTATCCCACCTCCTTGCATTGGTACTGCTTTGGGAGTCTGTCATAGATAGGGAATACGTCGGAGGACCCAAGCCCCACGAAGAACAAGTTACTCTCTTACCTGGTAACGTTCTTTCGATGGCATGGTCCGACGACATATTCCATATTGCTCCCTCCCTGCCACAGAATTTCCGATGCGATTGCAGCTTACGTTTCCGCAAGGCTTTGTGTGGTCAGACTGGCAGAAGACTGGTGCCACACGTTCTGGGAAAAAACTACAACTGAGGCTACGGGCGTCGTGCGTCCTACTTATAACATCCAGTGACGTCGGCCGTCGAAGGAGGTCCTCGAGGGCGGTGTATCGACGTCATCGACGCAGGACGCAGACGCCGAAAGATTTTCCGAAGCAGCACCGCTGTGGTGATTACTGTCATAGATATGGAATACTTCGTCGGACCATCCCATCGAAAGAACGTTACCAGGTAAGAGAGTAACTTGTTCATTTCTTCCAGGCTTTTCCGATTAGGATCCCCAGGTCCTTTTTCAGGGCTTTCTCAAAGGCAATATCCTCCTATATCTGGAAGAGGAAGGTTCCAAGGGTAGCTAGGGCAGTTTTAACAGCATCAATCCTAGAGGGGGGTATGGCTCTTCCGCACTTTCTCAGGTACTATCAGGCAGCGCAATTGTGGATCTTGAGAGAATGGATAGGGGGGGGGCAACAAAAGGTATGGGCGAGCAAGACAGGGCGGTGGCAAGAACCACAATGTGGGAGCTGTTGTGGATGGAGAGGGCCCCGTTGGACGCATGGGACGACCTAGCACAAAATGGAACTTTAACAGCAGTGCCGGGCCCGTTGACCCCAATGTTCGGGAATCCAGAATTCCCCCTGGGAATGGAAAAGGGGGCTTATGGGAATTGAGAATAGGCGAGGTGTACGAAAATTGGGGAAATGTTGGAGGGTCAAGAGGTGCTTTCATTTGCGGCATGCAAAAGCAGCCTGAATCTTAAGGAATCAGACAGATACAAATACGAACAACTAAGGCATTGGCTTGCAACCCCAATCATTAAATAGGCGGCAACAAGGGCCTTTACACCGTTTGAAAAGTACACTTTGTCCAACCCTGGAACCAAGAAGCTGGTGTCGACACTGTATAAATTCAGCAATGTGCAAGGGGAAAGGGTAAGAATTAATTATATGGTAAAGTGGGATCACACGCTGGGAGAGTCTTTCAACAAACAGCAGTGGGAGGAACTTTGGGGTAGTATACCCAGACTGACTCGCTCGGTTCAAATGAGGGAAATGTGGGTAAAGGTGATGACCCAGTGGCACTTGACACTGGTGCGGTTGAATGCAATGTTTCAAAATATGCCCAAATTTTGCTGAAGAGAGTGCGGCAGGGAAGGTACATGGAGGCACATCTGGTGGGACTGCAAAGGGTTTCAGGGCTTCTGGGTTGAGGTAAAAGCACAGATGCAGGGGATGTTCCCTAACATGGCTCAGATGGGGGAGAAGGTGTGGATGTGTGGACTCAAGGACCCAGCAGCAAAGAACCTCTCCAAATCGCAATGGAGGAGCTTTATGGGTTTGCTAATAGCGGCTTGGGCGGCGATAGCCCAGAGTTGGAAACAACGGGACCCCCCACTGATATTTGGATTGTTACAGAAGGTTTGGACACTGGTAACAATGGAAAAACTATCCCACACACTGCGAGGGACGGGGGCTCCTTTGTGAAATAATGGGGGAAGGTGCTAGAATACCTTCAATTGGATTACATGGAACAGTGGTGCTCACACAAAATAAGAATTTTGGACATTTTCGCGGCATGAGTTGATACCAGCAGACTCCGAGACTATCTTCCGCAGGGAAGGCAAGAGGGGGGAGTTGTGGGGAGGGGGGTAATTGGGGGGGGGAGGGTTTTTTGTTCGTTTCTGTATATGAAAACAATAAATAAATGTATTTAAAAAAAATCTAATGTGACTTAATGGTAAGGAACTTCATTGCCTTAGATGAAACATAATTATTGTACCCTTATATTGACACAATGGGCAAAGTTGACTTTATTTTGCTACCTACCTTCAGTAGTATTTTGGAACACTTGACTGCTCGCCTTAGAAAAACCATCGCAAACTATGTAATTGGATTTTGATTCTAGAGTGAAAACGGAGCCTGTTTGATGCTGCAATAGTGCTGTCAGGCTTTGAGCAAACGACTTGCGTAGCCTCTAGAAGGTCCAAATCAGATCACATAGCTCCATAAGTGAAATCTTTGCACTGCATCTTGGCTGTATTACTGTTAAGATTGCTTTTTCTTTTTGCTGCTTTTAAGTCGCATTTCATGTGACCCCCAAGCAAATGTGTTGGCTTTCTTTGGGTTTCTGACTTCTCTTTGAGTAAGCAAGTTTCTCACTTTTTCGACCATGCCAATCTCTTGGGGGGGGGGGGGGGGGTGGTCCCTGTCCATGACTTTTCTTTTTACCCTGGGTGCGTTTTCTAACGCAGGCACTTTGTTCAATGGAGCCTGGTGGCAGTGAATCCTTTTTTTCAGATTAATTTAGTCACAATGGCAACTCCGTTGTTTTCAGCCTGTCTTTCTGAACTGCTGGATTTGTTGGTTTTCTTCTTCGTGCTCTGAGGCGGGAATGATTATGTGGTCATCCCCTTTATAGGGACCTGTGCAGTGCTCATAAAGGATAGCTAAATTAATGGGAAAACGCTTTGAGATGGGTTGGGTGACTGGCAGACAACCTAATCCACATTCCCCTTGGAGGGATGTCATGAGAAGCTTATGGCTGGCCATTCAGGATTTATTGGCCACAAAAAGGCTTTGAATGTTGTCCACCTGGCAATAGAAGGGCTGGGCTAAGTGGAGAGGATCTGGAGTCATTCCTAAGTCAAACACTGGATCCTAAAAACTAAAAAACTGAGTGGTTGAAGGAGCTGCAGACTCTGCCTGAAGCCGTCATTGCTTTAGCCAGATCCTTTTAAAATGAAGCCTTGTCTACTCCCTCAACAAGGGGATACATGTTACGGTGCTTACCTCCGATGAGTCTTCGGGAAAAGTCATTGCACCGTCCTTAACTGCATCCTGGGGCTTCCCTGAATCTCTACATTATACTGCTAGTCTTGACGGGAGCTCCCCCTTGACTGGACACCAAGCTGCCCTTCATTGCTGCTCTTCTTTGGCATTCAAGCCCTGGGGCATTGCTGCATGAGGCCCTACTGCTGCTCCTGATACTTGGACAGACTTAGCTGCTAGGGCTTTAAATCTATTCCTTTAAACCTGTTTGCATTGCCTGTGACCTGTTGGAAAGGCTCAACTGCTGCTGAAGTTTCTGTGCTGTTGTTTGTCCTGGGTAGAAGTATGAGTTGCAGCACACGTTATGCTGATGCGATGTGCCAAAACTCAGTACCACACTAAACTCAGTGTGTCATCACCACAAAGGTTGTTAAAAGGGGCTTACCTAACACAATACACAATGGTGTGACCTTGGAAAAGAAAATGTTATAGAAATGCGTAACAAATTGGCATTGTTCAATGGGTTAACACCATGAGCACTTAACTGCTTAGGATGAAGGCATTTGAACATTGTTTGCTACTTGTTTCCAAAGCAGTTCAGCTCTGTAATTTAGTTTTTCCTCCAAATTATTGTAGCAAACGTTAAAATCATAATTTGGAAAAAGTGGCTAGGGCCAATGTTTAGGTCCATAGTCTAGACTTCCAATCAGGGCCTAGCCATTTAATTGGCTGCTTTCTCTCTTACCCAGGCAATCAAGTATATCGGATGTGGAGGGATGTTGCCGCCAGCTGCTCCTGTGAAGTGTCCTTGCTGTCTTGTGCAACTGTTTTTTAAAGGATGTGTGCGCCCTCCCTCCTTTCAGGCTAATCTGGTTCCCCCATCACTGTTTCCTTGCTAGCTGATCCAATCCTATTCTACCAAGTGGGTGTCATTCATTCAATTGTTGTAACAAAAGGGGAGTCCTAACATTTAAAGTTCAAACGGGCACTAATTGTGCATGTTATAGCATTAGTTAATTTGAGATGTTGAGTACCTCTTTACCTTCAAAATCAATTTGTTAGGCGGTCGTAGTACTTAGAACGAGATTTTTAGCATTTGCTACAGGTCCTCCCAGCAGTCCTGATTATATACAGACCTTGCTCGGCGTTCTTGCTTTATCATTTGCCCTCAAGGATCGCAAGTGGTGCTTATCTATTGGGTTTGCGAAATTCATTCAACAGACTGGCCTTGGCAATCTTACAGTGTGAATCAAACCAATCTTTTGATTTTAGGGCCTCTTGTCGAACCTGCTTAACAGGTTTAGTAATGAAGGGATAGATGGTACGGGCCAAGTTATCGTAGGCAGCCAAGACACCCGCAGGGGAGGTTTCATCAACTCAGATTGACAAAAGATAGGGTTCGATAGCAGCATTGAGGCCAGGTTTAACTGTGCCAAAGTCACCCGAGGACCATTTGATACTTTGCATGGCATGGTCAGCAAGGGTAACCAGTGATCTTACCATCCCAGGTTGGCCGGCATCCCCCCTAGAGCACAAACCCCTGGTGTCGCAGAAAACTGGATTGTGATCACTCTTACTGCATTTAAGGATACCCAGGCTGGTAAACCTATACCAATCCATAGCACTAACAAATACATGGTCAATCCTGGAGCTACCCATCAGGCCTTTAAGGGTAAGGTTAGCAGGCTGGTCTGAGCTAAACCAGCCATTGCAAGCTCATAAGTTGGCACTATGGCCCTCATTAGGACCCTGGCGCTAAGTGTTTAACGGCGCCGTAAAAGGCTGTGGTGCCGTTAAACACTTAGTGCCTTACTACGAGGTCCCTTTGCGGGACCCGACCTGAACGGCTGGTCTAGACAGCCGTTAAAGTAGGGGCCCGCAAAGGGACTCTCGAGGTAAGTACGGTACCGCAATTTGCGGTACCATACTTACCGCCTTCACCAGTCCCATTGAGCCCTATGGGGCAAAAATGGGAATGGGGAAGGGCCAATGTTCAATGGGGAATTACCGACCCACCAACCTTGGAATGGGGTGGTAATTCCCCATTGAACATTGGCGGACTCGTTACGATACCGGCACCAACCATGGTGCTAATAGCGCCATGGTTTAGCGCCAGTATCGTAATGAGGGCCTATGTATCAAACAAGTTGCTTCAATGGTCAATGGATGCACTCTAGTGGGTGTCTCACACACCACTGAGGGGGATACCCAATGCAGCATCAAGTTAATCCCAGACACCCACAAGTTTGTCAATTGGTTCTATTTGCATGTTTATGTCCCCCATGGCCAACACCAAAGGGCTTATTCCCTCTCGTGATTCACTATCAATGATAGTATGGCACAATTGTTTTAGGCACTCCAAAGGGGTACCACCATATGGTCTGTTGTAAATATTAACAATAAACACCTGTCTGCCCTCTCTCGTAACCAATGCCAGACGCAGTAAATCAGTCAACAGATCTTTCCACAAAGTTGAAGCCAACCAAGGGGCCCACCAAAATGAGTAGGCCCCCCTTTGCTCTCCCTCACAAGCCCCTTGTAGCTGGTTTCACAAAGGAAGCAAAACCCTGGAATGGCACAGGTGTCATATCCCGTGTTTCCTGCATACAAACCAGATCAAATCCCTGCCAGGTGGAGAGTGCAACTGCAAAGCAATCTTTGAACCAGTCGGGGGATAGGCACGTTACACAATGGAGAAAAGCCCATCCACAAGCCATCCATTCGTGCAAAGTCATCAGGACCTCTTCCATTCGTTCACACCCCAATATATCGTCCTGGGTAGTGGATAGGCAACTCCTCACATGTCAGAGCCAGTGTGTTGCTTTATTTATGAGGGCTTCCCTGCTTTCATATGTTCAGGGCGATAGCTTAGGTACTCTCACCATGAAGATGTTATTAGTTGGGCTCCGTCTGCCCTCAGGCTCGCGGGGTGCCACGGGTACTGGGGTGGTAGCAAGCTTTGTAGAGGCAGTGGGTTGGATCTGGTATCCCCAGAGGCACTTGCACGATTCTAAGGCATCACTGGTGGATTTGTACGGAAAAATCTGTCAATGGTTTCCATCAAAGCATTCCACTTTCCCAGTTGGATCTGTTCCCTAGCTGTCCCAAATATAGATATGATTGTGGGAGATTAGATCTTTGGCTGCCTCTTGCTATCCCTGCTTGTTGGAACCCATATGCCCTAGTCTCTTGGACTGTCACGGATAGTGGCAAAAGGTCCCCTTGGATGCAATATTCATCACATGTGTTATAGTATGGCTTGGGATACCCGGGTTGCCAGGTGCTCTAGATCGTTGTGTGACAGAGGATTTGCCATCTGTTTGGGTATGTTTGCCATCTGTTTGAGTATGTTGGATCCAACCCGAATAAGTTAGAGTTGTTGGGGAATTTGCAAGGGCACTTCGCTCCTCAGATGAAAGGTAACTTCATTGAGCTTATCAAGTTCCATTATAACGGCACTCAAGATTTTGCTGCCGCAGCAACACGGGTTGCTATTACAGGTGGCGTAAAAAAAAGGTTCTGCTCAATGGTCGAGTTAGAAATGGTGACCTGCATCCCTAAGGGTTCAAGATTCCCCTTGGGGGCGTTCTCTGGTATTGTCGTGTTTGCAGCAGTTGGTTCATTGGAGTTTTTATCCATCCATGCTTTGGTCACATTCACAAGGGGAGTCACTCACAACCATCTAGGAGAACATAGCGACTGCTGAGGGCAATACCAGGTGCAACCACCACCACTTCCTTGGGCTCATCAACAGACTTGGGGGGTTTGCTCATGGGATGCCAATATTGATATCGTACTGGCACTCTTTGAGGGGGGCACCTGCTTCCTCCTGTCCACATCAGCCTCAGTATCTTCTTTGGGAGAGGCGGCCACTGTCAGGCTCTGCTTTACAGTAGCTGGTCCTGGGGCTGGATTTAGGGTATCGCCTCCACACACTCCTCCTCCTCCTGTTTCCTCACCAGGCAGCCCACACCTGGCCTCGTCCCAGGCAGCCTGCATAGGGCATTTTAGAGAATGAGAGCTTTCTTAATGTGTTTCTATTCATGGGTATAAAATGCACTATTTTGCAAGTGCAAATACGTGTTAGTTTAGTGATATAACTGTGTAGGGAAGGCATTGATAACCTGTAATGTTTGTCATGTTATTTGGCATTTATATAGCGCTCTATATATCATTGGTATGACCGCAAAGCGCTGGTAGGTTGAACGCCCTCGGGGACGGTAGTCCAGGTCAGTTGAGAGAGTATGGTGCTTGGGTGAACCAGTTATGTGTGCAGCTGATGCAATGCCTGATGGTAGCTGCATCCTAGAATTAGGTGTGGTGATATTGTTATTAGTAGGATGCGTGCAGTCAGGCGGGAGGACACCAAGACTGGGTTCTGTCTGCGTTAGGCCTGTGTAGGACGCTTATGTGTGCAGCTAGGCCGGTTTGTCATGGGATGTAGCTACGTTTTAATCACAGTGATGAGGTTTTTCATGGTATAATGTTCGTATGTGAGCAGCTAGGCTGAAATTTATCGAGTGGTGTAGCTGCATTCTAATTGTGTGTTGTTATAGAGTAGAGAGTAAGCATAGTGATATGGGAGGTGTTTGCATGGAGTTATGATCTAAGGAGTTTGCTATTCTGGATTTCAAGCGTGTGATTGCTTGATAGTGACTTAATAAGTGTAATCAGTGGCGTCATTGCTCCGGATCTCATTGAGTATTTGTCATCGGGTTGCAAGGCTCAGTCGCTTCAGATGTTCTTGGGCGGCATTACGGAAAGAGCCATGTTTTAAGAGCTTTGCGAACGGTTATATATTCATGGGTGTGTCGAATATGTGGGGGGAGTGTGTTCCACAGAGTAGGGGCCAAGGTTGAAAAGGTGGATCCTCTGATCCTGGCAGTCCTAGCGGTTAAAATCACTAGAAGGAGGGCAGTGCTTGATCTTAGGGTGCGAGATGGGATGTAGGGTTTTATATTTTCTTGTCGGTAAATTGGGCCGGTCTTGTGCACTGCACGGTGGGTGATGCATAGGGTCTTGAAGGTGGCCCCTTTTTCAGACTGGGAGCCAGTGGAGGGTTCGGAGAGCTGTTGAGATGTGGTCTCTATGACCCAGGTCGAGGAGCAGTTTTGCGGCAGCATCTTTGGAGTTTGCTGAGGTGGTATGCGAGAAATCCTAGGTATAGGGAGTTGGCATAGTCCAGTCTCCACATCACAATAGACATCACTGTGGCAAGTCTGTTCGGGTAGGAGAGGTGGGGAAAAATGTGTCTGAGAAGTTTGAGATGCTAGTGGAAGTATTATGACGCATTGTTGATCTGACGGGAGAGGGTTAGACCTGAGTCCATAGTGCAGCCTAGGTTTTTTACTATATCGGATGGGGGAGCAGATGTGGCAGAAGGGTAGTATTGTTGCACACCATGATTTCAGTTTTATCAGGGTTCAAAAGGAGATGGTTTATTGTCATCCAACGGTCAATATCGCTGAGACAGGCTTCAAGGTCGGGATGGGGGTTGGTGCCTGACTTGGGAATTGTTAGTATAATTTGGGTATTGTCAGCGTAGTTGTAGCAGGAGATGTTGTGTGTGCGGATGACTCCTGGTAGAGTGGTCATATAGCGATTGAACAGGAGAGTGGATAGGCATGCACCTTGGGGTACTCCAGTGTTCACTGAGTGAGCAGTTGAGACAAATGGGGAGAGGAGGGTTATTGGTTTCCTGTTGCTGAGGAATAGTCTGCAGTGACCTTGAGATCATTCCAGATCAAGGTCAGAGTGGTTTCTGTACCGTGTCGTGGTCTGAAGCCTGATTGTGCGGGGTCGAGTAAACAGTTGGATTCTACAAAGGAGTTGAGCTGGGATTATGCTGTCCGGTCAATGAATGTCACGAGAAATCTGGTGTTGGAGATCGGTCTGTAATTCTTGGGTTCAAGGGGGTCAAGGGATGCCTTTTTTAGAAGTGATTTGACCTGCGCTATTTTGAAGGCATCAGGGAAGATGCCAGAGGTGAGGGAGTCATTTATTATGGTCCTCGCATGTTCTCCTGCGCAGGTAGATGAGAATATTTCTTTCAAGACAGAAGCAGGGCAGGGGTCGAGGAGCGACCCGGAGGGTTTGCCGGCTGATAGTAGGTCAAGGAACTCTGCTCTGGAGATGGGTTTGAAAGAGTCAAACGTCGGAAAATTGGGCGTCGGGGTAATGGTATCAGGAGGGGTCAGTGATGGGAAGAGGGGAGGAAGGACAGTTTGGTGGTAAGGGTTATTGTCCTGTCAAGAGCGGTGTTGAAGAAATGTAGGGAGAGAGGGGAGTATCAGAGTGATTGTGAGAGGGTGGATTGGGTAGAGGTGCACAAGGATTTCACAAATTCTGATGTGTAGTTCTTCGCTGTGGTTGCCACAGTTGAACATTTGTTTATTGCAATAAGCTTTTTTGGCCTTTCGGATTTCGGGTTTGTAGTTACGGTGGTGGAGGGTGTGCATGGATCTGCTGAGATCTGTTTTAGATTATCGCCAATTGCGTTCAAGAGATTTATTTTGTTTTTTGGTATTCCTCAGATGGAGCGTAAACCATTTGGGGAACGGTCCTTTGTGTGAGGATGCGGGCGTGAGGGGGTGAGTGGAATTAGTGAGTCTTTTAGCCATGAGTCGAAGGAATCGATGGTTAAAGGTCTATTAAGGGGCAGCGTTTCAAGGGGGCGAAGAAGGGCTTTGGCTAGTTCGGGAAGGATCTTGACTTTCTTCCAGCATTTGACATCAGGGGGAGCTGTGGGGGAGGGGCAGGCGTGTGGATAGCGAAGGGGATGGCATAGTGGTCGGTCCGGATGAGTGGTTTGGGAGGGGATATATAAACCATGTCATGGGAGCTGAAAATTGCATCAAGGGTGTACCCACCTGAGTGGTATGATGGGAGAAGTTGAGCACATCAAGACTGTCAACCAGCGGATGAGTCGTGGGGTTGTTGGGGTGTCAAACCATATATTGAAGTCAATCAGGAGTGGAAGAGCAGGATGATTTACCTGAATGGTAGCTATGGAGAGGTTGTTGGTGAAATGTCTGTTGTATCCTGGGGGTCTGTATATGAGTAGGAAGCTGTGGGTGAAATTCGGTGGTTGGGAGAGTTATACTAGAATGGATTCACAGGAGGCAATGCATGTCTGGGATTCGACGAGTGAGATGGAGAAGTGAGGATTGAAGAGGACCGCCACTCTGCCACCTCTGGAGGGGGTCTATTGTGAGCGATGAGCGTGTAATCAGGGGGGAAGGCTTTGTGTGCTACTGGGGCATAGTCGTCTGAGAACCAGGTTTCGGTGATAAAAATGAGATCCGGCTTGTCAGAGGATAGGAGGTCAAAGATGCTGTCTGTTTTTTGCTACAGAACAGGCATTAAAAGGGATGCTTGTGACTTTGTGAGGAGAGGAGGTTTTCGTGATGCTCATCGTAGTGGGAGGTTGGCAGACATGAGTGCACGGTGGGGAAGAGGGTGTGGTGGGAACATTCTGGGTGGTTGAGACCGGTTGAGGTGGGGTATGGGAGGGACTGGGTGCCAGCTGATTATGAGTGTCGGATTAGAGGGTACGTCGATGTGTGGAGGGAGGAGTAGGCGGGCGGAGGTATGTGAGAGATGAGGAGTGGGACAAGGGGGGTTGGGAGGGTGGTGAGAGTGTCATTTAGGGTGTGGTGGTTTAGGTGGGTTGGTTTTGGGGTGAGTAAGGAGGGCGCTGGGGGATTAGGTGTACAGGGTGAGAAGTCAAGAGAAAGGGGGAGGAAGCTGGCAGAGGGGAGTGTGAAGGGGTAGGGGTGGGAGAGGTTGGGATGTTGGGCTGAAGCAGAAGTGGTGAGGAGTGGAGGGTTGCACACTTGCCAACATTCTGTGATCAAAAAGAGGTCGAATTTTTTCAAGTTTCAAAAATAGTAATTAGCTAAATGGTCATCGCAGGACATGACATCACACAAAATGTGCCCCTGATCAGATTACAAGAAATGTCTAACTGGGATTGTCGGATTTCTTGGGAAATCACATAATGGAGTGACTCTGAGCACTGTGGTACGCCTTCTTAGTTTTGGCTGTTAAGGGTGTTGTGAGCGCCACCTATAAGTGAACCATTGGCAAGGACAGTGAAGATAGATAGGAGAGACCCATGTGCTGTGAAGAAGCACGGCCTGTTCGGGGGGCTGGGGGTGGGGGCCGGTTTGACTTCAGACCCACCAGTTTACCACACAATTCCAGATGCCCATTCACACCCATTGTGTGCCCCTCCCTGTGCACAATACACATCAATTGGATTTGTATGAGCAAGCTTTGTGCTTTTAAGGTGAATCCAAAATGTTTAATAAGTAATCTATTGAAACGCAATGGATTAATTGCAGCTGTAAACCAGCTCCTAGTGAGAGCAAATGTCTTCACCAAATATGCCTTCAGTCACTTGATTCATAAGGAAGTGTGTGTTCTTGTGTCTGTTCCTTGCACTATATTCCTGTTGGGGATGAGCATTGGCAAGACCGACAGTGTTGGATCTTTTGTGGGCATTATATGGGCATTTGCCAGGCACAGCCATAATATGCCCAGTTATAAAAATAATTTTCTGATTTAACGTTTTGTGGGAGACAACAGTACCATTGTGGAAATGCCTGGAGGGTGCCTATGGCATGCATACACAACAGCCAGGATGACTGGCTTTGCCACTGCTCGTTTTCGGCAGAAATGTGGTGCAATGCACAGATATTCTAGGACACACATTTGCTTATAAGCACATCTAACAGTTTTGAGTTTTGTGTAGGGATTAATGGTATTTGCCAGGCACAGCCATAGTGTGCCACAGTATTACCATTTTCCAACTGTTGACGTATGCTGGGCGTTAGTACCATTAGAGCGCTTGAGAAGTGCATGTCACCTGCCTACAGAAAAGCCAAAAATGTTGCCTTTACATTGCTTTTCTTTAAACATTTAGTAGAGAATCGAAATACAAACACAAAACAGGAATGGGTGTAACCTTGTGATGTTTTGTTATAGAATGATTCAAACAGCCTAAAACAATACAGAACACAAACCTTGCAAGCAGAGAGAATAAATGCTCAAGATAAGTACATAAGAAAAGAAAATGAGACTATCGGAAGTACAAGCAAAAGTATTAACCAACACACTGAATAAACATCACTATATGTTGTAAAACGTAGTGTGGTGCTGTTAATCAGCCACAGATGTTATCACAGAGGATAGTGTCACGGCATTCAGTTTACTGTGGTCGGCCGTAACCTCATTAATTCATACTTCATTAAATGTGCACTCCATCCACACACGTACACATAAGCAAACACACACACATCATTGTATAAAACGCGCCCCTTTTAAACATGGTCATCTAGAATTTAACAAATATAGAAAAAATAAAATAAATATGGCAACTAGCCTCCTTCCTAAACACTGTTGCGCTTACCTTTTAGCCTAAAAATCAAGAGCGCCACAATAAACCTGTCATTGTGAAAAGATGTCTGTTGCATGCAATTTAGTTCCTGCCATTCGGTCACTGCAAAAAAAATCTAGGGGAAAAATACATTTGTTTCTTGCAGCATACTAGCACGCGCGGACTGCCTATAGGTGAATAGGGCACTGCTCGAACTAAAAACTGAAAGTGCTATTGTGGGCCACCTTTTTGTCCCATGTGTGCCAGTTTGATAAGTGACTTCACTATGTGGCTAGTAGTTGTGGCTATTGTTGCTGAATATATATTCTTTAAAATGCACCATTTGCATCGCCTTTTAGCTATAAACTTCCCCTTGGGTACAATTCGGTCTGTTACAAAAGGAATGAATTGCCATTTGCAACTGTGGGCCACTTTTTCATTGGTGTCCGAAACCATTTTTATGCCCCAGTCCGACCCTGGATACTAGGTAGGGTAATTACATTCCAATAAAGAAAGCTTGGTTAGCTTGTTGAAAAAAATGTGTGTCACTTAAACCCACCTCGCTCCGAAAACACAGTTCTCCAGCATGGGGTCTGGCATGGATTCACATGCTCATGAATATTCCCCGTCGTCAGGCTGGGAATCCTCGGTAAAGAAAAAATCAGTTTCGTTTCTGAACTGTCTTTCTACTAATAACCAATCACTGGTCTCTGGCTCATACTGCCCCCAGCCAATGACTGCCCTCTACCGAAGCCCTTCCTCTGGCAGCCATCTTCAGATTTTTACTGCACGTTCAAGTGTTGGGAGTCCTTGTGCCTTAGCTCTCGAGCTTTTACTGCGTGTTGCGTTTTTTCGAAGACTTTACTCTTATATTTTCAGTCAATTCGAGCCTCAAGCTCCACCTATTCTTCTTCCGATCAACGGGGACACCTTTTGGAATTTTCTTTGCCCCTCAAGGCTGGATTTTCGTCGAATTACGCTTCTTGGAGGATTCCGAAAGACCTTTGAGGCCTACCCCGAGTCGGACATGGCCCAGGACAAAGAAGATTCGACAACTACTGGTTCCAAACTGTTCAGGAACTACCCAGGATGTGGACTACAGAATGTCTTCAAGAAAGATGAGCACTCCCGGTGCCTCTACTACCTTCATGCTGACAAGTCGCACGTGGAGGAGGACTGTGCGTTCTGCAAGAACATGTCCGTCCAGACAATGAAGAACCGTCGTATTCGGCTCACCAACTGGCTGGAGGGGGAGAGCCCAGCAGCATGTGAGAAGAAGTCATCAGAGCGGTCTTCTAAGACCTTTGAGGGCGCTCCGGCAACGGGGGCCCAACAAAAGGCAAAGCCCCGGTCGATCCCGACGGAGAAAGCCAAGAGGGGGCGAGGCGGCGACCCTCCCCCCTAAGGTGAAGGCCTCGGATGCGCCCAAGGTCGTGAAGGCCCTTATTCACCCAGCGAAGGCCTCGATTGAAGGAGTCCTGGGGGCCCTGGCGAAGCCCGTGGAGGCTACCCCAGTGGAGACGACTTCCGGGCCTATTGTTTCCCTGCCACCCCGGAGGGAATCATCTTTCCAGCCTATCGAGGACCCCCGGGTCGAGAAAGAGGAGGGGGGGCACAGTAGCCATAATGGACACAGAAGCCACCTCCGAGGATGAGCTGGCTGGCGTCCAAAAGATCCTGTACAAGAAGTTTGAGGAAGTCAGGTCCTACGGTTGGGATCCTGACAAGGCGGTTGTAGAGAGCAACGGTTGGGCCGACGAGGAGCAGCGGGCCGCAGAGGAAACAGAGGACACCACGCCCCAGCCGTAGCTCCCTTCGCAACCAATGCCTACGCCACAGGACAATTCAGGAGCAATCCTGATGGCTTTGCAAACCCTGTGTACAGAGATAAGGACAAGGTTGCCCTTACCCCCAACGGACGATCCAGCGGCGCCTGGACCGTCGGGGAGCCCACCGAACAAGCAGAGGCGAATCCATCCTCCCCCTCCCTTCCATCCTTCACCTCCATCCCTTCCACCGAGGGATGAGACGGGAACGGAAACGGCGACGATGGGGACGGACGACGACGGCAGTGTCGACGGGACGGATCTCCCATCACCCCCTGCCCGGGCCCCCCCACCCTCCGACGAAATGGGCTCCTTTCAAGCCATGATCACCAGGGCATTGGAGCTGTTCCAGCCATGTCCCGAAGAGCAGAAGGAGGGTTTCCTCTACCAACGACGCGAGGCCAAGAGGAAGACCGTCCTCTCAGTCCCGTTAATGGACGACATCTGGGACAAAGGACTGTCACTGCTGAAGAACCCGTCCACAGCTCCTGCGAAGAGGGACCTGTACGAGAAGTAGTACTGGGTCCCAGACTCCGCCCCTATGTGCTTCAGAGCACAGCCGTCTCCGTATTCGGTGGCTTCCACCTAATTACATGGTGGCCTAAGATGCATCCTTTGCTGTATTTAATGCATTTCTGTGTTTCTATTGATAATAAGAAATAAAGAGTTGGAAAACAAAAAGCATAAATGTTCTATTTCAATAAATCAAAAATTGCACAGTTCAAGTTTTATGTTTATAATTGTCACATTAGGGGAGATGGCGTTCCTCACAATTTCTAGAAAAATGGGCTCTACAGAATCCTTCTGCACACCGACCGCTTTGAGCGTTATTGGCTTTGCTAAATTTCAGACATGATTGAGTGCCTCACTGTGCATCATTGGTAAAACCACTTTATGCATTAGTGAACTGCAGTTCTGTACATGGGATTTTAAAGCAGAACACAGATATTCTGCAACACATCTACAATCAAATGACAAAAAGCTCTCATCTTAAAGACAAGAACACTGATAATACTCCTTGCTGCTCAAAATTCTTTTACATACTGTGACAAATCTAGCAAAGTCATCACTGGTTCCTTTGGGAAAACCTCCCCTCATGTGGCCAGGGAAAGGCAGAAGCTACCTGACTCTGACACTGGGGGTGGCTATCTGTTGGAGGACTACATGAGAGGAGACAACCCACAGGGGAATGGGGTAGACTCTCTAGATCGAACACAGTAGTCCAGTTCTCCATTAGGGCCTCAGAGCTCATTCTGGACTCCCCAGTCCTCCATGGCATGTTGTCAAATCAAACATGAATATCCTATCAGGGATAATATGTTTTGTTGCAAAAGCTTGTTAACCCACACACTTGTTCCAAATGAATATTCAACTGTTAGTGGCATTGGCTTTTTGTATTTAAAACAGAACACTGAGACGAGGATGAGGACTGCCGTGATGAGGATTACTGGAGCCTGCGAGCAACAGATGCGCTCTAGTTGTGAGCTTGTGATGGGTGCCGGGACATTCAAAACCACCAAAAAGCTTGGAGAAAGTAGAATCACTGTTCCCGGTGCGGGTCAGTGAAATTGAGAGAATGAAGCTGCAAAGCCAAGCAGGAAAGTGCCTGGAGACGCCGTCCAAGGAAGCTCTGAAGTCCGAGGTTCGTCACAGAAGTGCCGTAAGCAGATGAAGATGCCGGAGGGAGCCAAAGGTACTGTGGGAACCGGAGAATGATCACGTCTGCCGACCCGAAGGCGGACTGCAGAAGGAATCTGAGTGTGAAGGTCCTGGAAGCAGCTGCTGGAATCCAGTGAGCCCACGGAGAGAGGCTGGGGTGCTTTACCACGTATACTGTGCACCGATAAGGCTGAATTATAGGAACAGGGGAAGCCGAACAGGCATGTAGGTCCCCTGGGACATTTGGCAAGAAAGCAAAAAAGTGAATGAGAGAGGGTCTGAGACCCGGAGCTTTAATTGAAGAAATATAAAGGTTGAGAACAGTGTGACTGAGAAAAATAAAGGAAGATTGGGTTGCAATCAAGCAAGTCCTGGCAGGAGTGTGTACCAGGCATTGAGAGCTATGAGTCTGGGATCTGCACCGAATTGTGCGAAGGCCAGTCAATGGAGACCTAATAGGGGAGTGCTCCAGGCTACTGGAGAAGAGTCAGATGGTCACTCTGTGTTGTGGAAACCGAGAGTGTTCAAAATTTAGAAGTCCTGGCAGGAGAGTATACCAGGTGAAGAGTGGAAACAACACCTGAAGTGTGTAGAAATTAAGGGAAGGGAGATGGTCTCCTTCCCTGTTGGAATTTTGAACGGTGTAAACTGAGAAAATGCAAGGGAACACCCATACCCCTTGAAAGTAGAAATTGTTGGCACTGTAGAGGAAATTCTGGGAAGGGAGCCCCCCTGAAGTGAAAATGTTATATTGCTGTTTTGGTAAAGTTGGAAAGCAAGTCAAGGGAAGACCCATACCTCTTGAGAGTAGAAATCATTGGAAGTGTAAATGAATTCGTGGGGGGGATTTCAGGGGGCAGGGAAGCTCCCTGAAACTGGTGAAACTTTGTTGATAAAGTGTGGGAAGACAAGGGAAGATCCATACCCCTTGATATTGGATACCATTGAAAACATGAAAAAAACTCAGGTAAAAAGATCCCCCCTTGAGATTGATGGAAATTGATTTGTTTAATTTTCACTTTCGGAACTGTAAGTTGGAACTGTGGAAAATAGCTGCAGGCAGGCAGCTGGAAGACATTCCCTTTTCACTTTAATAGGTTTAGCATGTGATGGTGAGATTAGGGTTTGGACACAGGACAGAGGACTTTTTACTTTGGGACAACCTGACACAGACACTATGACCAAAAACATTATGCCACTGTGTCTGACTCCTACTCTCGAGTCCTCATAATACCCAGTTTGCAATTATGTTGAAGCAAAACCAATTGCGTACAGTTCACCTGTTTACATGATACCAGAACAAAAGCTCACTCTATAAGGGAAGTGCTGATGCTTGTGAATATGCTTAGAATCACATGATGTGCATATAGTCTGACATATAGTGGTAATCGCGGAGTATTGCATCTTTTTTACGAAGATCGAAATGGGACGTTGACATGGGTGTGTTTGTAACACTATCCCTAACGTGACGTTTAGTGTACCCAAAATCCCTCAAAATCCCACCAGATTGTTTTTCCGCCTACCTAGTTGGTCGCACATAATGCAGAGCTCTTAAGAGTTTATATTGGTGTTTTTTATTTATCTGCATCTATAATTCCACTGGTTGTTGGTGGTTCTATCGCCCTCAATGACTTCCCGACAGCTGTTGATGCTTGGTCCTGTCTACCGACGCTCCTTCCAGGGCTGCTCGGCGGCCTGGCCTTCACTGTAGGGAGAGTGTGGCCCTGTTCGTTCTTTGTCCTTTAAGAATGCCTTTTCTTTACCCCTTCTCTTCCTTTTCTCTTGGGCTGGCTGCCACATCCCTTTGCTATGGAGAGGACTCCTTTTAAGTTTGCATCTTGCAACAGCAAATTTCCATGGAAGGACATCCATCGCCTATGCAATAGGTGTCTCCCTCGTGACCATGACGAGCGCTTGTGTAAAGCCTATAAGATTTTTAGGGGCCAAGACACTGAAAGACAGGTGTATGAATCAGTATGCGGCATACGCCAGCCAGGCCGAGAATCATTCCACCCCTGCCCCTCCCCACTGGCGCTGTGTCATCGGACGAGGAATCAGTCGGCAGCCACTGCTCCGATTCAGAAGCCATCGACCTTACTGTGGAGTCTTCGCGCTCCCACATGTCCGTCCCAGGCCCGACAGGAATGCCACCGGCAGTGCTATGGGGAAGTCGCACCCCGGCGATAATGACACTCACAAACCACTTGCTTCAAAGCACACAACCCCCAAACTATCCTCAGCCGATCCGTTGAGGAAAGTTTAAATGCCCGCAGGGCCACTGAAGTCTTTGACCGGGCCTTCTGAACATCGCGGTTCAGCACCCATCGTGGCCCATGCATGGGACTAAATCTACTTCTGTAGCGGGCACTCCCTCAAAACCATCCACTTCTGACGCAGTACTGCCGAAAGACGCGGGTGCACTGAAAGACGTGCCAAAACATACCCAATCGGTGGAAATGCTCCCAAATCTTTGGGAAAAGCATTCTAAAGCTAATTCGCCCCTTTTTCGAGCCCAGGAATGCCGCTCCTCACCTGCGGGCTATTCTCCAGCCTCCTCTCCTCTTTCTAGGGCCCTGCTTCATGGCTCAGCCCCTCCTGCACAGCCCTTTCTCCCTCAGACTCCTCTGAATGGACCATAGGTTTGAGGCCTCTATGATCAAGATGGCAGAGTTCATTGACTTCTCAGGCCAGTTTGAGAACATTTGAAGAACCAGGGATGTGGACCCCTGTTCCATCCCTCCTAAGTCCCAGACGCTCAACTCTCCCAGTGCCCAATTATCCTCCTTGGAGGATTTCCATCAGGACCCCCAAGTCAAGGTCATTGGGGATGATCCGGATGATCCCAGCCAGGATGCTGCCTATGCCCAGGAGGACCAGGAACTCACTCAAGAATCGTCTGGCCCCCTCATTACCCACTCCTTCTCTCAGACGTGCGGTTAACCCCCGTGTGTAGAAGATGTTTCGCCCAACTCCCTCAGACCTTATCTACATCATGGGCCACACTGTCCCGTATTCCTTAGTTGTCACCACTACTCGCAAGAGTGTGGGTGTACCACTGTCCTCGTAATCTCCTCCGGACAAAGACTGCAAGAGGTTGTATGCCCTGGGCAAGTGTGTTACCACCTATGCAGCGTATTCCACCAGGATTACCACTAACACCATGCTCCTTGCGAGCTATAGTGACGTTCAGTGTGGCCTTGTTCAGGACGGCTTTCGAGATGTCCCGAAACCTACGCACACCCACCTGTTAGTGGTGGTCACAGAGGGTAGACAGGTCACCCTGAATATATATCCTCAAGAATACTCTGGACTCTGCCAAAACTGCGGGTGTACCCTTGCCCAAGGAACCCTGCTGAAACATCATTCCTCCTGGAGACAGCAAAAAAGGAGCACAAGACCCTCAAGTCACTCAATCAGATCTCGGCTAAGCCCTTTGTCTAACTATACTTTCTCCAAGAAGGTTACCGAGACATAGCAAACCTCCTATACAAGTGCGCAGTGTGTTTTCATGGACCAAGGTGTGAGGTGTTTAAACTGCTGTCTGTTTTTACTCTCCTGGATTGAATGCAGACCTTAAAACCCTATCCTAACACAAAGCGCACAGTGTGGTTTTGTGTTCTCGTAGGATTGCTGGGCAGACTGAATGCATTTCCAGTCATCACAGCCTTCCCCTCCCCCAACCCTGCTCTCGGCTCCAGTTAAGGTACTGTGCTTCTAAGTAGAACTAAACTTTAAAGGGATTACTACATATAGCCAGCTGTTATAGCTTGGCGTAACCCTGTGCCAAGAGTATTGACCGTCCCGACGTGTCCTTTACTTACCGGAAGCAGCACTTGGAGCGCCATTGGATTGATTGAGTGGGAGTGTGGATTCCAGCTTCATAGACCGCCTCTCGGCTCTAATGATAAGGGGCGTTTCGGGATTATGGTGTCAGGAAAGACTGTCATCTCCCAGCTCCATAACCCGTCCCCCTCTGCCCCTGCCCTTTCCCTGATGAATAACATCTCTGTTGCTATTGAAAGTTGCCGGTGGAGCCCTGTCCAGAAGCCCAGTTGGATCCTCATAAGCCAGATTGTGCATGGGCAGAGCAGGAGAAAGATTGCCCACGAAAGGACCGGCAGGAGTTGGAGTTGCCACGTTGTCAAACTAGCTTGAAGGCTGCAGATAGGTCTAAGAGGAGCAGCAGGGCAGGCTTGAGATTGTCCTTAATATGGTCCATCTGATTATTTAGATCGAGTAGTGCCTATTCAGTACCATGGCGGAACCCTGATTGTTGGGCACCTAAAATTTGATTTGATTCTAGATGGCATTTAATCTGGATGTAAGCAGCTCTGTCCAAGATTTTCAGAAGGAATGGTACTGTGGTTATCGGTCTGTAGTTTTCCGGAATTACAGGATAAAGGGATTCTATTTTTAGTAGGACCCAAACATCTTTAAACAGGGATGGGACTTTGTCTGTCGTGAAAGATGCATTGATCAATGCTGTGATGAACAGGGCTAGTGCATCTGCACAGTTTTTGATAAGTGGGGCTGGACACCCATCTCCTTTACATCTCGAAGACTTAAGGCTTTTCAAAATATGTAGTATGTCCAAGGTGGTTATTTTGTTGAATTTAAACCGGGGTGTGTCCGGTGTATCACAATTGATACTTTGGATGGTAGGGGTGTTTTGGGGTGTGAGTTTAGGGATGGATTGTTTGGCTGCAATTTTTCTTGTAGCATGTCCATTTTTTGTGACATGTCATTTTGTATGTGTGTGCACCACGCAAGGTCTTTATTGTCGGAGGAGACTTGAGGGATATGAGATTCTAATTCTCTAAAGGACGGTGAATAACTCACGAATTGGCTATTCTGGAGTTATAAGTGGAGACTTTGGCGGCGGTGATGGCTTGTTTGTACTTTTTAGCTAGGCTCGTAAATTCTTGTTTAAGGGTGTCAGTGGGGGAATTTTTCCAGCAGGATTCTGACGTTCTTTTCTTAGACCTAAGGTTGACTAGCTCTTGGGAGTACTATGATTTAACATGCAGAGAAGGCTTGGCTCTTTTATGGGTTAACAGGGCGATGGCGTTGATGGCAGGCCTTTGCCTGGCCCTTTCAAGACTCCCGATTCAGCAGACATCTCGTCTTCAGATATTTGTTGTCTTTGAGTTTTGGATTGCGACCCCCTCTTCTTGGTTGTTGAATGTGTGCCATGTGTTTAGTGGGTCTAAACATTCTGGTGTCTGAGGCGCAAGACCCGCGAGATTCACCTCTTATTTAGACCGTTTGGGCTCAATTTGAGATACAAGTTAGTTTCCCACGTGCTAAGCTGTTGTCAAGTTTGTGTCATTATTCACTAAGCAATCTATGCTTGGTAATATTCCCCCTTTCTTCATCTAAATCCCTTTATCTTACCTAGCAGCTCTGAATGCAGTTATTGTCCTGCCAAGCTTTGCTGGATCAGCCTATATGTCTTCTCCCAAATTATGGCATGACTCATGCTTACAGACTTGCAAAGCTGTGATGCCTATGTGCGTGTCCTCTACCATAATTGTATTTGACTTCAAAATGCAATATAACTGATAGATTGATGTAGTAAAGAAAACGTTTTTTTTTATTGTATCATTTGCAAAAATCACTATGTACATGCCTACGCAACATGTGTTTGGACCCCTATCTGGTTCTACTTCAAGGCTATTTTATGGCAATTGTATCAAAGATCATATGCACACATTAATTGCAAAATACTTGTTTAAATAGATGACACATGTAAACATTGATTGCATAAAAAGAAAGCAATGTGAAAGAGAAAAGAATAGGAGAGAGGGTGAGAAAATGAACAATGAACCCAAAATTATCATAGTGTTTTTGCCACAATCACGTTATAATCCTTAAATGCAGTTGCATCAAATGTAAATTGACCCTCTGTGAATGTCACTATTGCCCTTGGTAATCTGTGCAGTGCGAGTACTAGTGCAAGTACTAGTTAATATAAAACGTTCCAATGTGTGGCGTCACGAGTAATGTATAAACATATAACCAATATGGTGTCCACAGTGGAAACAGGCGGAACACAGACTTTTGGCAAGGGTGTCCATAAGAGGTCACCCTTATTACAGAACACGAGGTAAGCAGCTTAACTTTTAGTCAGTTGGCATATTGAACAGTAAAGTTATATAATTGATTGTTTTTGATTGTTTATTTGTATAGCACCTATACACAGTGTGTTTCACTTAGTAACGTTTGATAATTCTTCATAGCCGTGGTTCATTTCAGCATTTTTACGGTAAACAACAAGGGGCAGAAGCCACTTAACTTAGGAATCTATAATATAAAATCATAAGGGAGGTGAGTGGTTTACACATACAATGCTTTATTATTATTTTTTTTAATCATTTATTTATAGAACACCGGAACGCGCAGGCATCAGGGCGCCCAGAAATACGGACTGAGAAAGACAGACTACAAAAAAGCAAGAAACCCTATTCCTTTAGACTAAGGCATCTGATGATCAACCTAGGGGTGTATAGTGAAAGAACAATTTATTCAAAGACAAATGTTTTCAAGCATTTTCAGAAGCACACATAGTGCTTTTGCAAAAGCAGCTCTGTAGGAAGCGTGTGCCAAACCTGTGCTGCAAGAACAGGAAAATAACGTCTGTATACTCTAGATTTTCTTAAAATCTTTTCATTAGAACAAAGGCACCTAGGAGGGACATACAGTTGTGTTCTTTCTTTAAGGTAGATTGGGGCCTCAACATAGATAAACCTGTTAGCCAGGGAGAGAGTCTTAAATCTAATTCTGTCCGGCATGGGTAACCAGTGCCGCTTCTTCCTAGCACAAGTGATATGTTCCTTATTTGGAATGTCACAGATAATTCTGACTGCCTCGTTCTGAAGGTCTTACAGCCTCCCTAGGCAGCTCTTATTGGCTCCAATTAAGAGAGCATTACAATAGTCAATATGCAGCATAACTGCCCTGACCAAGGTTCCACGATTCTTAGCCGACAACAACGGTTGAACTTGTATTAATACCCTCAGATGGTATTGGGCGTTCCAAACTACCCATCAACCAGTGCCTCAGATCAGACAGAAGTCTCTAAATCGGCCCAAGCATCTTAACCTTCTCCATGATTTTGACAGGATACCCCTCAATATTCAAGCTTAGTTCTGGCCTCTGAGGAGCCGAAAATCATCAATTCGATCTCAGTGCTGTTTAAACACATCAAATTGCTTGACATCCAGTTCATTACCGAGCCGTAGATGTCCTCTAACCTCGCTGAGGACGGTCTATACCTTCTGTTCAACTCGATCAATATCTGGGTGTCATCTGCGTAATTACAGAAGTGAATTCCCATGTTAGTTAAAAGATTGCACAGAGGTTTAATATATAAATTAAACAATGTCGGAGACCAGCAGGCTCCTTGCGGTACACCACAGCAAATTGGCTCGACATCTGAGCTAGCGTCACCCCAGCACGCGCAGGGAAAGCCTATTGCTCAAGAAGGATCTAATCCAACCAATGGCCTCTAGTGAGCATTGTTCGATGCTACTCAACGCATCCAACAGGCGATTAAGATCCAGCAGGTCGAAGGCAGCCGATAAATCCAAAGGTCTCAGCAGCCAAGACCACCTTTCTCTAAGATGTCTAGCATATGAGACTGGAGGTCCAGCAATGCGCTTTCCGTTCCATGATTTGTTCTAAAGCCAGTTTGTTTAGGATGAAAAAGGCTGAAGCTTTCCAGATGTAGTTGGAGTTGAAAAGTCACCACTTTATCCACAATCTTTAAGGGGAATAGGGTGTTCATAATGCGTTGCAAGTTGTTAGGATCCCTTGGGTTCAGGCTAGGTTTTTCACTAATGGTGTAACTGCAACCTGCTTAATAGTCTGGTAGAGTGCCGTGACTAAATGATGCATTAACAAATCGAGTCAGGAAAGGAGCAAAGATCTTTGATTACGCAGTATAAATTTAGATGGGATAACATCCCCGGGAGAGGAGGTGGGACGCATGCTCTTTAAAAGATTCATCTCATCCTCCGTTATCTGTTTAAAGAGGAAGCCAGGACTTCTCCAGCATGGGGTCTGGCATGGATTCACATGCTCATGAATATTCCCTGTCGTCAGGCTGGGAATCCTCAGTTAAAGAAAAAACAATTTCACTTTAAATCTGTATTTCTCCTCTAAACTACTGTCCTCTATGTCATACTGCTCACATCCAATGACAGCCCTCTCCCTAAACTCCACCCCTGGTGGCCATCTTAAGATTTTTACCGCACGCTTCAGTGTTTGGAGTACATAAGTTGCTCTCCGAGCAAATATTTTGTTTTTTATGAATTCTTTACAAAATAGTTCGAATTTTGACCGGTTTTTGCTTTATCGACTTTGAAGAAGGACAGAGATCGACATCGGGTCTTCGAGCCCTTTCAGCATGGCTGAGCAGAAGGAAGGTTGAAGACTCTTCAAACTGTGCACGAAGTGTGATTTAATAAACGTCTTTGTGGAGGATCAGCACCATAAATGCTTACACTGCCTGCATCTGGACCTCAATGAGGAGGGATGTGAGGTGTGTTGTGGTTTCTCGAAGAAAACCAAAAAAGGCTGATACAGCTGACTGTCAGCGTGGCTCAAGTCGAGCAAGGCCTCTGATGCAGCCTCAGGGCAGGGTCAAGTCCAGGGTCGGCCGTTCTGAGGAGTGTTCTGCCTCCGGGAGGAGGTTGAGATCCTTTGAGGACGCCCCGCTTGCCTCGGTCCAAGAGAAGGACAATCTCTGCTCCACTAGCTCCACTGGGTCCGCCGGTGATGCAGGTCCCGATTCGGACAAAAGGCGTTTGCCATCACTGTCATCCTCCACAGTGAGCCTGTAAACTAAAGGAGTAGCTTCGAAGAGAAAGTCACTAACCCCGTCCAAACTCTCTGTCCCGCGGATAATCCGACAAGGGAAAAGTCCAGGGAGGACTCGTCGAAGCCGCTAAGGCTTTGCACCTGGCCAAGTCAACGGAGTCGGCGACGGCACCAGTGACGAAGGCAACCACAAGCACTTTGTGTTTCTAAATCGACGACGTCCACCACGGCTCTGAAAGAGAGCGGGTCCATAAAGAAGTGGTGGCCACTCCGCGGGTGTCCTTGCCCCCAAGGCGAGATACGGCTGCGGAAACAGCAGAAAGCTAACCCGGGGCCAGGGAAAGACCAGGCGGCCGCTCTTAACTCAGCAACCTCTTGAGAGGGAGAGGGAAACGGTCCCACCTGTGGAGCCTCCCGGGTTTGTGGACCGGCAGGCTACTGAGGATAGACTGGAGCAGATCTACTCCAGTATCGACGAAGACTGAGATAGGCACGATGGGTGCTGCTCAGACCATGAAGGGTGAGGATCTGGGGGAGGAGGACCTCCGTCCACTGTACGGAAGTGGAGACTTATCAGTCCGGATCCCACTGGCTCAGTTTATCCCTTGACCTAGGGACGTGTCTCTGGACAGTCTATCAACCCTACACACACTGGTCACCGAAATCCAGCAAAGGATGCCTCCATCTGGGCCTGCACCTCAACGGGAGGCTCCAGAACCTCTAAAGTGAACTATTCCCTTCGGGAGAGGAAGTCCAAGCGGTGGTGCTGGTCCTCAGCATCGTCTGATCCCTCCTCTACCGCCACCTCATCGCGAGAAGACTTCTACCACGGACACAGCTACTCCGGCCGATGAGGACGAAGATTTAATCGCGGCTGATGGGTAGAATCCACACACATGGGCAAGCCCCTTAGGGCCTCCCCTCCGGACGAAGTTGGATCCTTTCATTCGGTCATTTTGAGAGCCTGAAACTGTTTCAGTTGGTTCCCGGGGCAACGAAGGAGGGTTTCCTGTACCACCGACGCAAGTCGAGGAGAAAGACCATGTCCGTTCCTTTCCTGGATGACATTTGGGAGGAGGGCCTAGCCCTAATGAAAGATCCAAGTACAGACTCGACCAAGCGGGACGATTGGAGAAGTAGTACAGGGTCCCAGATTCAGCTCCCAGGTGCCTACGGTCTAAGCCCTTTCCGGATTCTGTGGTCACGGCCGCAGCTGGGAAATGTTTGGTGAACCCGCCATGGTACCTCTGGAAGAAGCTGGATGCGATGGGCAAGAAGATAATTTACACGGCAGACTCTACCCTCAAGGCAGCAAATACCCTAGCAATTTCGTCCCATTATGACTGGGAACTCTGGTACAAACTGGGCCCTATCCTGGACTTTCTGCCCAAAGGCAAGAAGGTGGAGGCTCTGGAACTCTTTCAGGAAGGGGACGTGGCCTCAGATCACGCCATCACAGTGGCGGTAGATATCGCGGACATAGGTTTTTCCCAGGTGGAGGCTGCGGTGTCTCTGCGCCGTCAAGTTTGGTTGAAGGCTACAAACTTCCAGCAGGATTCAGACTAAGGTGCTGGATGTGCCGTTTGACGGGGCTTTGGAACGGCATCGACAAGCCTTTGCAGGCGAAAAAAAAGACTGACACAGAGACAGCACGCTCCCTTGTAACTTTGCAACAGCGACGATCCTCAAAGCCAGGAAGGATTATAGCGTACAGGGGGGAGTGCTCAAGGCAGCAGATGTCAGCGGTGACACTGTCCACAAGGCACAACACCTTCCCCCAAGCAGGTCTGAACCAACCGTGGCTCCGGGCCCCCACTTACGCGCCCCAGGGGGAGGCCAGCTAGCAAAGTTATTCTGCATGTGGGAAAAGATGCCACGGACAGATGGGTGCTGGACACTCTTGGACGGGGCACACCTTGGAGTTCCAACACAGGTGTCCTTGTATCCCTCCGATTCAGCGGCATCAGCAGCAAGACCTATACGGGCCACAGCTTCTACAGGAGGTGCGGTCCATGTTAAAGAAAGTGGAAATGGAGCCCGCCCCCAGCGGCTCTGGGGCTCCAAAGTATATTCCAGATACTTTCTAGTTCGAAAGAAGACAGGTAGTTGGAAGCCAATTCTGGATCTACGTTGTCTCAAAAAGTACTTAGTCCCCAAAGTTCTGGATGGTCACATTGCAGCACATGCTCAGTCAGCTGGAACAGGGAGATTTTCTGACGTTGTTGGACCTGGAGGACGACCTACTTCAACATCTCCATTCACAAAAAAGCACTGCAAGTTCCTACGATTCGTAGTTCAGGATCAGCACTACCAGTTCAAGGCTCTGCCTTTCGGCCTGAAGTCGTCCCCAAGGGGGTTTACAAAGGGCCTGGCCCTGGTGGTGGCACATCTTCGTCTGCAAGGTCGGGGAACTTTACAGACAAGATCGCCCTCACCAAGGAATTCCGTCGGGCAATGTGGTGGGGTGTTTGGCAGCATCTCGTCCAGGGAGCTCCGTTTCAGGTTCCTCCTTAACAGGAGAATATCACCACAGACGCCTCTCTAGAGGGATGGGGAGCCCACACTGGACAGTTGCATGCTTGAGCCCTCTGGCAGCCGGAGAAAAAGGACCCACACATAAACGTCCTGGAACTTCGGCCCATATTCTAGGCCCTCAAGTCTTTTCTGCCGTCATTGAAGTACACGGTGGTGAGGATCTTCACAGACAACAACACAACCATGTTCTACATCCAGAAATCGGGGGGACAAGGAGGGGTGAAGTCTGGGAGGGGCGGACCCCCTCAACAGCATTCTCCAAAGAGGCCCAGGAACTTGTGGCAGTGGGCCATTCGTCAAAGCTTGTTCCTCGTTCCGTTTCACCTGTCGGGAGTCAAGATCTCCATTGCAGACTCGCTCAGCAAGGAACTGCATTCTTACCACGAGAGGGCGCTTTGCCAGGACCAGGTGGATCTTCTGTTCGACAAATGGGGATGGCCCCAGCTCAATCTCTTTGTGATAGCAGCGTTCACCAAGTGCCAGAGGTCCGCCGGCAGGTTTCCTCAGCTGAAAAGCATGTGTCCTCGTTCCTGTGGTCCCGTGGGGTGGGGGGGGGGCAGTTCCTGTACGCGTTTCCTCCGTTTTCGCTCCTACTACGTGTGATCAACATACTCAACAGTGCCACTGCAGGATGATACTCGTCGCCCCAATGTAGCCGAGACAAATCTAGTATCCGGACATGCTGAGTCCGTCAGTGGCCCCTTCCATCAGGCCACCACTGTCCCCCGGACGTTCTCGCCAGAGAGGGGGAGGGGGCGATTCTGCATCACAATCCAGAGTCTCTGAAGGGCCTGGCTCCTGCAGCCCTAGAGTTTGGGGGTTATGCTCTACCGGACAAATGTAAGGACATCTTTGCCAGGGCCAGGGCCAGGGCCTCGGCCTCATCAATTTTTAAATGCTATGGCATAAACGGAAACGCTTCTCTGTGTAGTGCAGGACTCAGAAGATTACTCTGCTGCGGATCACGTCCCCACAACATCTGCCATACTTGCTTTCCTTGGCCAAAGCTGGGCTGGCTCATGCCTTTCAAGGTGCATCTCGCCGTCATATCCAGGTACACTAGGATCCAGGCAGACCTCTGCTGTGGTCTCACTCGTCAAGGAGTCAAGGGACTTAGCAGGACTTTTCCTCCAGTGAAGGTCCCTCCACCGGCTTGGGAGCTCAATGTGGTGCTGCCTAAGCTCCTGGGAGCGCCTTCCGAACCTCTGCATCGGGTCCTGCTCAAGTTGCTCTTGTGGAGGACAGCTTTCCTTGTGGCTATCACCTCTCCCAGGAGGGATGGGGAGATTCAAACCCTGTCTTGCATGCAGCCTTACTTGTCCTTCCACGCTTCAAGGGTAGTACTGCGTGCAACGTTAGTTATTGTCCTTACTGTGTGACTTGGACATAGATTTGTCAAGTGCAAAATCCAGTCAATGCTGGCCGCCGTTGTGAAAACGTTTTACTTCTGCTCCGTCTTCAGTGTTGCTCAATACACTGACGGCTAACCATTGACATCTGCATCCGCTTTAATATTTACGCAGATTTCTGCTTTTTAGCCCACTGTTTGAATTTGTTCTCTGTTTTCCGCTGAGCATTTGTTGCGAGATGCAGAGGTAATATCGCGTTTGGGCTTTCAAAGACTTTGATGATTGTAACGAGTGTTTCTCCCTCGAGAAAGGGGTAATAGACATGCGTTACCGGAATGTGGTGGAAATGCCTATATTTGAGGTTTGTTTTCGATGTCGTGTGTTTTTTTGATAAATATATTGAGGAAGCTATTGAATGAACATAAACACGTGTGTGAATCATTGGTCTGTAGACATTCTTGATAGCTGTTGTGTGACGTCACTCAGGGAAAACCTGTTTCTTTGCTCTATAGGAATCAGAACTCATAACGTGGGTGTTTAATTTGGTGATATTTAACTGAATGTTGGGTGAATGAAGACATCCTTTTCCTTCGACCGTTTTGAATACTGTTTGGCGTACACTATTTGATGTATGAGCTATTGCATTTTGGTTTTACTCTTTGACTCTGGTTTGGTATGTATTATTGGATTTTTAATGATCAGGTGATTTTAAGATGTCGTGCTGTTGTTGTTCTTCGCAGTGTTAATTTTCTGACCCACTTTGGGGCATTGAGAAAAAGAAGTGAAGGTCCTATTGAGAATGGCTAATTAATTTTGTCTTCCACTAACCGCAATTCTACTGTGCATGAAAAGCAGGTATTTGGCTAAAATAATGTTTGTGTGTTCATAAATGTACATGACGATGCATTACTTTTGAATGTCATCATTGTGATTGATATATGGATTTATTCCTAATATATTACTTGTTTTGGTGACTTTTGCTCTCTGTTTTCTTTAATAGTTTTTTAAAAAAGGAACTTCACCCAAGACAAACTAATTCGGAAATTTAACAAGTAGCGGAACAGTATACCCTCTGATGAATGTCTTACCAATAGCGGTGTTTAGGACATAAACGTGTTGGGTTCTTCTATGTAGACACAGTAATTAGATCATTGTGTTAGTTGGTGTCTTATTGTCTTTATGTTCACAGTATAGTATTATTTAATATTCATATTGATGTATGTGTTGTGTTCGGATTGTGTATGAGAACAGTGTTTGGGTGTTTTGAATACATTTTAGATTTGTATTTATCTATGAAATGAAATAAAATAGTATTTTTAGACGAAGACTACCAGTTCCAATTTGTGTCCTGGACCTGATGTAGTTGGGGAAAAGCTGTGGGTCACCTCTGAATTTGTCATATATTGTATTTTTCTATCTCCAATTTTGGTCATTAGATGTTGTCCTATCCCAGACAGTGGAGTTAGGTTTGCCCTTCAGTGGACAAACACTTGGGGAATCTGTGTACCTGTATTATATTGATATTCTGTTGAGCCTTCCCACCTCCTGTCTTTGGCTATACATACTGCTCTATAATCAGTATCCATGAGCATGTGAATCTTTGCCAGACACCATGCTGGAAAAGGTTTAAGTTACTTAACTGTAACTATTGTTCTCCAGCATGAGTCTGTCATGGATTCACATGCAAACCCTCCCTCTGTCCCCTCTGTGTCTCTTCTTGATGGCCACCAGAGGTGGAGCTTAGGGAGAGGACTGTCATTGGATGGGTGCAGTATGACCCAGAGTACAGTGATTGATTTAGAGGAGAAATTCAGTTTTAAACTGAAATGAAACTTTTTTTTCTTTTAGCAAGCGTGACAGGGAATATTCATGAGCATGTGAATCCATGCCAGACCCATGCTGGAGAACAATTGTTACAGGTAAGTAACTTAAACCTTTCTCAGCACCTGTCCCACTGGTAGGGTTTAATTCTCCAAGCTGCTTGTTAACTTGGCGCAGGCCATCTTAATTTTATTTGCAAAAGCTTTTTGTACCTTGCAACATTCCTCACTAGTAGGAACAAAATATTGAGACTGGGGTGATGGTTTCTCCAGTTTTCTATAGATCTCAAATCGTTTTTTTTGTCTCATTTCCTGCCATTTCAATCTGTTTGTTATAGAAATTCCTCTTAGCCTCATAAATCTGTTTCTTGTAAGCGGTTTGCAATGATTTCCACACTAACTTATTTTTCGAAGTTTTGTTTGTCTCCCACATCCGTTCTATCTGCCTTTTTTTCTTTTTCAGATCGTTAAGAGTAGTTCAAACCACTCCTGGTGCCTCACTTTATTCCTGGCAATCTTCGATTTCAAAGGAGCTACTTTCTCCAAAAGGCCATTTAGCTGAGTGTTGTAAACACTCACCAACATCTCTGCGGTGTCTTGATCAGGGGTACAGGACGTAATGAGGTCTAAACAAAACTTCAAGTCCTTAGACTTTATTTTATTTAGGTTCCTATTAATAATTCTCCTGGGAGAATTATGAACTTTCAAGAGTTTGCCAGGAAAAATAGAGCGTTCTACAATTGACTAATCTGACCAAATAAATAACTTGATATTTGGAATCCTCGGGGAGAGGAAATAGAAAAACACAGATTGTTGATGTTTTTTCAAGTACAAGGCTTCCTTGTCGATCTGGTTGTCTAACCACCGATTTAAAATCGCCAAGCATGATAGTGGAACAATTAGGTTAGTTTAATGGGACTGAAAGATGGACCACGTCCTCATTTAACCCTGGCATATCATTAGGGGGCCGGTAGGTCAGTATGAAATTTGAATAACAGTTGGCATTAGATGTAAGCTTTAATTGCAAAATATCACAGCCCGCACATTTGATGGGTGTTTTAAAGAAAAGCAGGTGTCACCTGGATCAGATCCTTCTTAAATGGCAGAACAATCAGGGTCTTCTCGTTGCTAGCAGGTGCAGACCCCATACCCATCACCTGCTGGGTGCCCCAGGGATCATGCGTCTCGCCTACACTCTACAATATTTTCACTAAGCCCCTTTTCGATGATCTGGATCATCTCGGTATCACCTACACTAACTATGCAGATGATACCCAGATCCTCCTCCTGCTTTCAGGGGATTATGAAAAGGATTTGGCCTTGGTGAATAGAGTGTATATCGTCATCCAGGCATGGATGGCCACTCATGGTCTATGCCTGAATGATGATAAAACTGAACTCATTATACTGGGCACCCCGTCCAACCTAAAAAAAAAAACTAGGATCCAACTACTCCTCATTTATAATCGATGGCAACATCATAAAAGTAGAACGCGAGGTAAAAACACTTGGCTTTTACCTTGACTCAAACCTCTCATTCACTAAACAGGTCAACTCCCTAGCATCCTCCACGGCTTACACGTGCAAACTTATATGCACCGTCAAGCCATTTCTCTCTGATAGTAGTTGCATCACCCTGTCCAGAGCCCTCACCCTGTCGCGCCTGTACTACTGTAATGCCCTTTACCTAGGATCGACTAAAGCCACCATCAAAAGAATCCAAACCTTACAAAATAATGCCCTTAGAGCGGCTTTAGGCATCTCTAGAAGAGACCACATCTCAGAGATCTGTGGACAAAACTGGCTCCCAACCTACGACAAAGTCCTCCTAAAAACTCTGTCGCTGACCCACAAATCTCTCAACAATGCCGCACCTATTTACTTGGCGGAGAGATTCCATAAACAGACCTCCATGAGACCACCAAGACTAGCCAACAGAGATCGGCTCTCCATACCATGCTTCAAACGATCCACAATTGGAGGCAACAGCTTCCCGGTGAAAGCGGCCAAACTATGGAATTCTCTGCCTCCCAGTCTGAGAACAGACCAATCTTACCACAAGTTTAGATCCAACCCCATCATATGGCTGAAATCTAATAACCCCTGCTTAGGATACAGCTAGAACTGACCGGCCACCGCCAAGGTACCTATTATATGATATGATATATCTTTCATTTCTATGCTAGTATTCCTGTAATTATCTCTGTTCACCTGATTTTTTTCTGTATATAATGCCCTCTGGAAATTGCCTGCATATTCTTTCCTGCATACTATGTCTGTAAATAAGCACCTTCTGTATATACACCCTTGTAATTATTAACTGTATGTAAACTGTATACATTTTTGTGTAACTAAGCTTTGCATATACTTGTAACTGTTGCGCCCTGTTACTCTAGGGTATGATGCGCATTATAAACAATGAAACAAACAAGCAAAATAGGTTGGATTTAACAATGAATGCTACACCACCTCCTATTCCATGCACCCTGCATTTACTAAAAAGGATCTAGCCTGAGGGAGTTGCCATGCTTATTTTGGGGGCTCTAGAGTCTTTAAGACATGTTTCTGTAATTCTCATCATATTCAGGTTTTCTGCCTCGATGAGATAGTGTATATTGATAGCATACTTTGAGTGAGCAAATGTTTAAAAGTGCCGCTCTAATGGACGGTAAAGGACCACAAGAAGAGGTGGGACTAAAATGATGTGATGGGATGTTGGCCAAAATTACCGCTAGTGTTAAAATATTCGACTGGCTTACAATAGTTGGCACAACAAGGCTAGCAAAGAAATTGACTACTGGCTTTTCTGGAACTGTGGTATTTAACACATCAGTACCCAGGTTGGTAGGTGGAGCATTTTGTGAAAGTGGCAGCTGGCGAGTTATAAATATCTAAAATGGGCAAACCTCTCATGCTGTCCTTTTTTCTACAGACGTTTTCCTATTCAATAATGCAACGTACAATTTGATTATTATTTTGAAAAATGTATTTACATTAGATATTACTGCATTTAAGGATTATAACGTGATTGTGCTTTGTTTTTATGCAATCAATGTTTACTTGTGTCGTCTATTTAAACCGGTATTTTGCAATATTACTCAATGAATGCGTGCATATGATCTTTGATACAATTGCCATAAGATAGCCTTGAAGAGGTCCTAGATAGGGGTTGAGACACTTCTTGGTTTAGGCAGGAACATAGTTCATTTTGGCAAATTATACAATACAGAAAGGTTTTCTTTACTGCATCAATCTATCAGTTCTATTGTATTTTGAAATCAAAGGTAATTACGGTATAGGACATGCGCATATGTATCAGCATAGATACTTGTCTGGTTATTTGAGAGAGGCTTTGGGCATTGCCTATTATACACCTGTAAACGCAGCAGTCCACTATAACCTATATAATTCCAGATGTTACCATTATTCTTAGGCACAACCAAGCCTGGTTTGCCCAAACTTAAAATGTTCCTAATTTTAAAGCACTGTCAGCTACGCGACCCACCATTTGTACGTTAGTGCCGATTTTAATAAACACTCCATGTGCTGGATCCGCAGTTCCGCCTTCCCTACTGCGTTCCTCCATGCAGGTCCGCACTGGGGGCTCGAGTGTTGGGCTGCCCGCCTTGCTTCATCCTGCTTGCTGTTCGGTGCATGAAGATCCCCTCTGTACTACCTTAGTCTGCGGTTCCCACCTTTTTGGCACAGACGCACACAGGAGCAGCTTGTGAGCCGCTGGCGTTATGTATAATTCTGCCCAAACACTTTGGGGTTTAAGGTAAGACATCCTCTACTTTGCCTCAGAGCCATGTCCAACGTCATTTTTGCTCTGGTGCTCAACAATCACATCCGAGTCTGCATTTTTAAATATCTATAGCTTTCACAGGTTAAAAAAATTATCAGTCCATCATGGAGAAGCGCGCTTGACCAGCATCCATCTGGGTGCTGCTCAGAAGGGTTTTAGCAGCGCACATAGACAATTCCCACCTTCTCAAGAATTAATGTCCAAGCCACAGCAATTACCTGACGACAATTTGGTTTCTCACTAAATAAACCTAAATTATACATACTAGTCTCGATATTCTGGTCTAGCCTATTTACATCACCATATTATGCAAGCATTACCTAAAACAGAATAAACCCTCAAGTAGTTAAAAATGAATATGAACATCTTGCCTCCACGCACAGAAGATCTAACAAAGAAAGATGTGCCTACATACATTAACCAAATAACCTTTCCTCCCCAACGATGAATCTTATACTTTACTCTACCACATTTATACCTTGTGACTAATTTCCACCCAAGGCTACATTTAGCTGTTAGCAGACAACCTTGAATCTGGTTACCTTGGCTCTGCAAAAGGTTACCAGATGTGTGCGTACTTCCACTTGTTTTATGCTTGTTGTAACATGAATAACACTCAATCACCAGAATGTCAGTTACTTGTGGTGCCTTATCAAAAGCATAACCCACGGTATGTAACCCAACTGGCACCTCAAATATTGGATACTGACTAAGTAAAGAGGCTACATGGATGTGTAACCTCATCTTTGGCTTCCTATTCTTTGTGCATATGTCACACAGGTGCTTTGAAGTGGTACCCTTGCAAATGAACCCATTATTAACTCAAATATTAATTTGCCGGTTACAGATTTTGAGTAGGCATATGTCATGCTCAGCCTCTCTTACATTAGCATTGCTACCAATACCTTATTGGTGGAGAGCAACATTGTAATACCATTTATGTTGTCTGCAAGAGAATATGGGTATGAGACATGCCTGGCACTACACATACATGGCATTAGGGCAGCAGACATTTAAATAGCTGCAATGCCTTTCACACAATCTGCATCCTTTTCAGATTTTCAGAGTTGCATTGGGCACAGACCTTAACAAATGATATGGTAACTCTGCTGTAGAATAATAGTTTCACTGAGCACTTGTATAATCCTACCCAACAGAAATAGGGTAAGGGATGTTGCAAACAATGTTGTGCTAACTTCAAAATAATTGTGTGTGCAGATCCATGACTTTTTCTTAAACTGCACATAGTATCATGGTGAAGGTTTATATATGTTTCACTTGCAAAGTTTTGTTGGTATGCAAATATCCCTGTTTTCTTTTACGGCTTCAATTACCAATACTTCTGATACTATCGCCTCTCTTCCTCCTCACTAATACTTCACCTTCTACTCCCCCTCTACTGTTACAACTACTTCCGCACTACCACCACTATCTCTCTCCCCTGTTTTTACTACTCTCACAAACCCTCTCCTGCTACTGTCACTTTCAATATGTTCACTGCAACTAACTACCGTTCACTGCTACCAACTACCATTTCCTGCTACTTCCACCACTCCCAATTACTACTATTTTATATTCTATTGCTAGTTCACACACACTCTACCCCAAACACAAACACTCCACAGACCCCCCTCTCACTGATGCCTCTGCACTCCTTTCTCCTCCTCTGGTCTCTCAGACTCCCTTCTCCACCGCCTGTCCTAACCCAACTGGCCCACACTACACAACTCACATGTACATTCAAAAATACCACACCCTCTCCCAGGATTGGAAACTTTGTTTTAATTTATTTATTTATTTTTTAATGTTATCGTGCCATAGCCAACATTTGACTTTAAACACATATTCACGAACAAACATACAATGAAATAAAATTACAACCTTGAAAGGATCAAAAACATTCAAATTCCTAAGATATTACATTTAAAAAAAAAAGTAATTTCAGCACAGACTTAAAATATAAAAGAACAGTACCAAAGAGAAAAACAGAAGGAGTAGAAGCGAACAGGAAAACACATATTTCTTCCACAATAAAACTCTTTGGTCTCATAGAGACTACATTTAAATACATTTCTCATTTAAACACAACATCAAAGAGAAACTTCAAAATGGGAGAAACTAGTCCGTCCCCCTGTGACACCCAATCACCTTCCCCTCCTCTCTCCTACTTTCAACTTAATCATTAATCAAATTAAGTTCCCTCATAGCTCTAACAAGTTCCATTGACAGAGCGGACTCATGACATGCAGATAATCTCCTCCAAAATTCAATGGTATTTAACCATAACGGATGATGGACAAACCTACCAAATCTTCTTGCCCTCATGCTCCAAGTGCCTGGACAATCTATCAATAAGTGTTTGGATGTCTGATTGATGGTATTATCACACTTATCACAACTCGGGAATATTTTCCCTTCATTATCCCTTGTCGCCTGAAACTCAAGGGTCAGGAGTAGATTTAGACTAAATCTAAGAATAGCTAAACCCAGCCGCAGATCTGGACATTTTTATAGTTTTAGATGGGCAGGAAGCATTGATAATCGTTTATCAGTCAGTGTAAACGAGGCAGATCTCTTTGCTCTCCTCATACTATCCATAGTATCAATCCAGTCACGCTGTTTCATCTTCTCCTTCACCCTGTTTCAGATTACCCAGAAGAAGGTCAGTATCACAACCTGCTTTTGCTAATATTTCTGAGCATCTTTGCTGGAATTTATTCAGGAAACCATTTTCACCCAATTTCAGCTCTTGCGCTACTTCCTCAAATAAAGAGTTTTTGGGAGGATCTAAGACCACTCTATAAAGGTTTAGCCATTTCCATTGGAGCCTCACATTGGAGTGAGGCAAGACCTAATTCATACCTAAGGGCAACTATTGGGACATAGTCCGGTAACCCCAATGTGCGTTTCCATAGTTTAGCTTCGATTGTGTCCCATTCAATATCCAGAGCTAAACAATTATAGTCTAGACCAAAAAGAACTATCGGAACAACCTTGCCTATATAGAATCTCACTAGAGGAAGAATCGAGAATTTACAAAATTGAGTCTTGATTTTTTTCATTTGCACTCCCAACTTTACCATTTTTAGTTCAATTGATCGTAACAAATCGCCTTTTGTTGGAAAAGAGCTTATTGTTGCTCCCAAGTATGTCGATTCCGCAACCATTTCAATTGATAATTGGTCCAGACTCCAAACATAGTGCTTCACCAACCTCCTTGTTTGTTTAAATCTTAGAATCTTAGATTTTAAAGGATTCATGGTGAGACTATTATTTCGTGCGTAGTTTTCTATTCCCGACAGAAGACTTTGCAGCCCTACCTGAGAGTGATCCAGGACTACAACGTCATCTGCATATGCCAACCAATTAATTCTTGAGTTTCCAATTACGGGGGATATTAGTCCTATATCTTTCAACCACCCCGCTAGGTCTGCCATAAACAGGATAAACAGAAAATTACCTAGTAGACATCCCTGACAAACCCCTCTCTGTATCCTGATCGGATTTGTGAGTAGGCCTGCTTTAGTCAGTCTTACCCGCATAAAGTTATTAGAATGGAGTTCTATCAGGATCGCTAGTAAATTGGGAGGAATACCCCTGGCATCTAGTTTTCTCCATAGCAGATTCCTATCAATAGTGTCAAATGCTTGTGAGAGGTCCAGCCATGCCCCATACAGTGGAGGACCCCCTTTTAGGAACGATGGCGCTGTCAAACAACTCAATACCGGCCCATTAAGTGAGGTTAAAAGACCCTTTCTAAAACCTGATTGCTGCCTTGGTATAATACCATCTTTTTTTGGCCAAATTTCCAATTCCCCTAGGATGAGACCAGCAAAAATGTTGCTGTCGGCATCCAATAGGGAGATTGGCCAGTAGTTGGCTGCTAACAATCTGTCCCCTCTTTATAAATGGGAATAACTATCCAGTTTTTCCAAGAGTCAGGAAAAGTCTTCCACAGGACTATGTTATCGAATCGTTTTTTTAGGACCCTTGCCCACAGAGGTGGATCCATTTTTAAGATTGAGTTGCTCAGGCCGTTCGGCCCCACAGCTCTAGATGCTGAAGATTTCCATATCAGCATTTCTAGATCTGCGGCTGAAAAGTCCAGGAACCAATTACCTAGTTTTATTCTCTCCCCCAGACTAGTATTCAGGCAATCATAGACCCCTGCAAAATGAGCACACCACACCTGTTCTTGGATAACCACATCCTGTTTTTGCGAGCAACTTATTCCATTGATTCCAACCAAAGCCCACACATTTCTTGAGTTTCCCCGGGAGAGGGCAGCTAGCATTTTCTCCCCATCTTGCTGGAACATAAGACCCCGATGAGCTCTCACTCAGTTGTTAAGCAATCTCAGACCCTCCTTAAGCTGAACGATATCTTGACAATGTCTCTTTAACCAACCTCTTTGAGTTCTGAGTTGCTTTTTTTTAACCATTATATCCACATCAAAAGGATGTTTGAAAATCCCATGTAGTTTCTGGACGTTTGATTCTTTTGGGGCCACATTAGATAAGAAAAGAGAGAAATCACATGGGTTACACAAGTTTGATAGTTGTTGGTCAAAGTTGGTGAGCCAAAGTCCTCAGTTCAGTGTTTAACACTTTACCCCCCTTTGAAATTTTCTTACAGCATTACCAGCTCCATTCATAGACAGCTCTTGATCATAGAACACTGCATCAGGATCCCCCTCTAACCGTAGACTTGAACTTAACATTACATAATCGTCAATGTTGCCCTCCCCCTAACTGAAAGTCAAGACATGTCTCAAAAATGCCTTCCGAGCCGAAAAGGTAATCAATTGTTGAGAAAGCCTCCCCTTTCCTCCAAGAGGGAGCATTTGGGATATCTCCCCTGATGTTACCATTAAACATTTGGAGACCCCATTCTGTAAAAAAATCTACCCACGTTTCAGCATTACTTGTCTTTTGACGACATCTTCCCGAACTCGGGTCAACCTTTGTGATACATTGAGAGTTCAGATCACCTGCAAGGATAAAGTCATCTCGCGGACAGACTAAGCAGACAATCGTATAAAGAAATTATTTTAGGATTCCAGTAAACATTTATAATATTCCAACCTTTACCCCTGGTGGCCCCTCTTTTTGTTGCTCGCACCATTAGAATACCTTCACTAGTAACCAATACACTCTTTGATAAGTCAAAAATCTCATTACTACATGCCACCATCAAACCCCCCTTGGCCTTCCACCCTCTGAATCCCGAGCCAACTGCTGAAAAACCCCACTATACAAGTTAACCAAGTCTCTTGGAATAAAATTAAATCTGCTGATTTGAAGATTTGAGTTTTCCTTGGTTCTTGTGAGAAGGAATTGTACCCTCTGCTGTTCCAAGATAGTACTTTTAGGTGAATTCTTCCCTAGAGTCTCTGTTGGGAGATGCCCATTTTAAGGATAACCTGGGAGATTATCTCTGGAACCATTTCCCACATATTTACTGTGGTTGGGGAGCGTCCCTCTTTATTCTTGGGTAAAGTCTGTTGATTCTCCCGCTGCGGATATCCTGAGAAGACCATCGGGGGTACTGGACATACATTAGAGATCAACAGACCTCTTTGGTCCCAAGCCTGTATCTCCCCCAGAATTAAGTCTGCACCAATTCTTGACTTCAGAGTTACTTCTGCTGTATTAGTATCTGGGCCTAGTGGAAAACTAACTATATCAGTATCCTCTGTTGTGAAATATTTTAGGGCAGGAATCATACTAATTTCCCGTAGAATTGTAGATCGATTTTAAAGGCAAATTATTTTGCATTAATGGAGTTTTTCTTGATAGGAAAACTTTACAATTCTTTTTTTTATTTTGTTGGTTGCTTAAATTACCAGAGGCAGTCACAACGTTGGTATTTACCAGTGAGGAAGCCAAAAAAGTGCTTCTATTGCCCCTTGCTTGCAAGTCCTCCACCTGAGGCCCTTGTGGGTAGCTGTCCCTGAAAATAGTCTCCAGCCCCTTATTATCCAAATTGTTCAACTCTCCTGCCATAGGTGCCCCAGCTTTAATAATCTGATCCAGTGGCTTCCCCAGACTGGAGATAACATTTTTAGTTTTTTTCAAAAAAATTGGTGCAATTTTTACTGAGGAAATTGCTGCTTTATTTTGACGTTTCACCAAAAGAAATATGGGAGCAATTTTCTTTGGCAGCTCAGGTATCTCTGCCTGGCTTCCAACTGTTAATTTTTCGATCATTTTTCCTTTTTCCATCGAGTCATTAACACATTCATTATTTACTTTATTTATCTTCTTGGTCTTATTCCCTTGATCCCTTTTAAGGGGGATCTCTTTCTGGGTTCTTTCAACCTTTTTCATACCCTCCTTTATTTTTTTCAGGAATTGGTTAGAGTCTGTGGATTTACACTTCTTTTTTTTTCTTCTTTCCCTGAGTACTCAATTGCGGTTGAGGCTCAGGTATTGGTTTTGCCCTTCTTTTTCATCTTTCCATTCATCTTCTTACTCTGTGGGACTGCCCGATCTGAGTCTCCTGAGGAAATATTATTCAGACACTCTTTGTCCTCTTGCAGAAGATCATTGTCCACCACAAGAGCCATTCACAGAAACTGTTCCATTACAGAGGCTAAGAGTGGAGTATCTTGTGAGAAAGGTTCAATGCCAGTTTTTTTAGGCGAACCCTTCTCTCGAGTCTCAGTCCTTCTGTCATTCAACTCTAGTTGCTCAGAAATGGTCGCCAATTCTTTCACAAGATCCTCGCATAGAACAGTCAGTAGATCCAATTTTCCTGATTGATCCTTAATTTCTTTTTGGAGACTCCTCACCGGTTCACCCATACCCTCATTGATTGCGGATTTTAAAGCAACAATAGATGATTCATTTATCTCCAGTTCTTTTGTAACCTCCAATAATATGCCCGTATGTTGTTGCACTTCCAACTTTAAATTTTCAAACACTTTAACCAGTGATGTTTGTTTATTTATTTATATAGCGCTCCAGACCCAGGGGTAAAAGGGCGCTTAGGTAAATGGTTACAAGATACAGTTTATACATTTAGATATATAAACAAAGTTTAAAGCCATTATTGTGGGTAGTACCAGTTCCTGTGTTGAATTTCCTGGGGGGGTACTAGATATTGGTTGCATCTCATCGGCACAATTACCAGACTTTTATAAGTTAGAGGCATTATCCTCCATCCGATATCTACCCTCAATGATTTGATCTTGTTGACACGGTCCAATAAAGGGAACCTCTATTTCCAGTTCTAAAAGGTCTTCATCTCTCGGATCACTAAAATTTACAGGGACCTGGCATTGGGAGTCTCCAGATTCACTTGGGGACTCTCCTTGAGTAGATAAAGCAACCACAGTTTCATTTCTCTGTAGTTCAGATGTTGTCAGTAGGTGATTCACAATCAACTTTTTCATGGTAGTCGCACTTAAAGTATAGTCCAGGTTTCCCTGAAATAGGGCCCGAATCGGGTGACTTTTTGGAGTAGACTCCCTTGCTATATGTCTCGGAGCTTCTGATTCTTTCATCAAGCAAGAGCCCATCAGTGACTGATTGTCCACCGGATAGATACTTGGGGGAGGGACAAAAATACCCCCACCTGCTTTATAGGGCTTAAAAAAGCTTGAGGTTGCCACCTCCTTTTCGCTACATTGGTACTTCTTGCCCATTTCAGTACTCTTAGTCTGCTTGCAGCCAGTAATTACAACTCCTGGAGCCGAGCTCCGTAGATCATACATATCCAGCAAGATATAGGAATGATCTTAGCACCTGGGTCAAAGGCCACCCCGGCCCGCAGTCCCCAAGTACCAGGAAGATTAGTAACTGGAGTCTAGAAGGTGCAGAAAGACGGTTGTGAAAAAAAACTTGACAACTCACGCCATCCCTGCTTGGGTCAAAGGTCCAGGCCCGCAGTCCCCGAGTTTTTTAGCTGCCCTTACACTGTCTAGAGGGAGGAAAAAAAGAAAAGAAGGTAGTTTCCTATAGTGATTTCTACTCCGAGGACTTCTTATGCACAAATAAAGTAAATAAAAGACACAGAAAGGAATACTTCCCTTCTCCGTGTCAGAAGCAATGTCAGAAGTGATTGTGTTTAAGTATTCACCTCAATCTTTGAGGCGCTTCCGTGATGCCCCCACTGGAGCAGTTCTCAACACTGATCAGTGCCAGCGCAAAATATTAAGCACCCAGGCGGGTAGCTAGGGACACACTGTGAGCTCACTGCCCACCCAACATTATAATTATTAACAATTATTGGCAAACTCTAAGAAAAGGTGACAAAGGTAAACACAGTTGTAGTGTGTCAGGGAAGACACTATCGAGAGCGGCACCAAAGCGCATGTGCAAAAGTACCTAGAGCACCTTTTATACCTCTAGGCTCGAAGCTCAGAACTCTAAAGACCAGCTTCACTGTTTTCACTCTGGTTTTCCGCTTGCCGCCTCTCTATTAGTGCTTATTTCGGCTTAACACCAGCCCACTGATGCACTGAAGCACGACTGGAGCACAGCAGCACCTCCTGCCCGTACAGCCACGCAGCCACCCGGCTGCGCAGGTCTTCGGTTTTACAGTTTAGCTTCGGCTCGGCTCTATTGCTGGAAGGCTCAGAGGAGTCAGAGTGGCTCAGTCTTTCTCGCGTCTCCATCTCCCGATGTCCAATATTTAGAAAAAAGGACCTTCCGGGAATCGAGTCACACCGCACTGTGAGACTCTCCGTCTCAATTACACAGCCGCTTCCGACTCGCTAACAACTCGCTAACAATGCCCACGATACTCATCATGTCCAATCATTTACCTGGTTCAAAGGGGTGTGGCAGGGGAAGTGCTAAGGGAATCTTCAAAAAGGGCTTTTATGCCCTGCCCCTTTTCTGGCATCATCTTTTGCAAAGAAAGTAAGACTTTGAGGTACTGGAGTCCCGCATTTATAAGGCCTTCTGGTGGCCCTTTAGTGTTAATGTCCCTGGTGGGTGTTTCATTAATAAGGTCTGTATTTCTGGACAGCGTGTATACCCATAGTCTCTTCGCTGCATGGTGTCTTCCTTCTGCTACAGCTTCTCCCCGTCAGTGTTCTCCTGCGGAGGCGCCATCATCACATGTAAGTTGGGGAGTGGAGGTGGCCTGTACACACTTGCACAGACACAGTGGGATGGGCTCCCTCTCTCCCCTGACAGGGCCTGTATACAGGACTTGTCACACTAGTGTGGCAGAACTTGAAGTCTTGGACTGGTTGATGAGCTCTCTTTATAATCGCATATAACATTTTAGTTTTTAGTCCATAGCTTTGGAAAAAGTGCTATAATATGCACATTTTATACTGATGTGTAAAGAATTGCAATGGTTTGGGAAGGGACAATTCCCTCCCATACTCTTCAGAGATGATAGCTCACTAACTATGCATGCTCACAAAGTGGGTTAAAAGTGGCATACCTTGTTAGTTGCGCACATGGAAAATGTGTCCACGAAAGCCAGCCATTTCCGCACTTGGAGGGAAATATTTCGACGGAACATTGAGTTATGCAGAAAATCGCCTTTAAATGCATTTCTGGTGCTAATTCAAAATGAGCTTTATTTTCTTGAATTATAAAACCTTGTGATAGCATCTTGAGTCGTGTAAACAGCTCTCAGAGGCCCCTTTGTGTGACCTTCCGTTAACTTTGTGTTTGGTGAGCTTTATTACATACCTGCTGTGAAGAGGTGACACTCCATTGCATTAAGCTGCTTTTGTTCATGTCTGGAGGGATCATGCTGCACTCCCTCTGTCCTCGCAGGCCACCCCACCCCCTATGGTCCCCCCGTGATGTTCCCTTGTGCCCCCCTCCCTTCTCGCACACAGGTGTTGCCTGTTTTGCTTGATTCTTCTACCCTGCGCCCCCTCCACCCAGCCTACTTCTGCAGGAGTCTGTCCTGATACATTCTGGTTTCACCATCACCGTCATTCGGCCAATGCTGGATTTGACCTTTATGGACTTCATTGATTCACAGTGCGTCACCCTTTCTCAACTCTCATGCTGGACTTCCTTTGCATCTTGTACTCATGGTGGCCCTGAATCATGCTGTTTCCATCTTCAGCTTGTATCCTGGCTTGCAACATTATGTGTTACTACTGACTTCTGCAATTGTATTCGCTCTCCCCTCTTGCTTCTCCACTCTTTTTGACTGCATACACTCTGTTCTCTACTCTTCTCCCTTTCCCTATCTCCTCCCTTCCTCCCCTCTATCCACTTACAATATCAGAATTGTCCCTGGGCCTAGAATGATAGCAACCTCGTCTGTCTCCTCCTCCCCTTTCTTGTTGAGCCCCCCCCCCCATCTCTTCCCTCCAGCTCTACCAGAAATGTCGCCAGGCCTAGTATGGTAGGCGCCTGTCTGTTTCCATTTCCTTCCCACTTCCCCCTCCCTTCCTTATCTATGTCTTAGCTCTTGCACTATTTGAAATGTCATCAGGCCGAGTACCATAGTTAATTTTACATTCTTACTGTTCATGGCCTGTAAGAATGTCATTGTATTTTTCCTTCTGAAGCGCTTTGAAACACATTGTGTGTATGCGCTATATAAATAAACTATCATATCCTATCATGTGATCAGTATACATTTTATCTTTATAGAAATATAATAGCCAAGGCTTATTTGGAATGTTAAAGGTATTTTTCGTTTAGAATGTTCCCCTTGAGATGTGTCCATCTGAGTGGAAGGAGTCTCCATAACTAGAGCCCTTGAACAGATGGTCTTTGTTATAGGGTTTCAATATGTTTCTTTGGTGCAAGACGAATGAGTTTGTTTATCCCCAATGGCAACTTCTCGGATGTCCTCCATCAGCACTGCAGCTCCTGGGTTGAAAAGGAGTTCAGTTTATGACCAGTCTAACTGAAGAAACTAAATAGAACACTAGCAAAGTCATATCAGCATACCATATTTGGCAATGCAGAACAGTAATGTTTTCCCTGTATGAAGCTTAACATGCAACTATACCACTTAGTGTATTTTCAATATTTACATCTACAACAGCATCACTTTTATATTCAATATAATTTCAGATATTCTAAATGAAATGCACTGTAAGCTGACGTGCCTGGGATATATGATGCTTCATTTGACATTACATGGCACACCATTCTGAAATTAAATGATTTTGCATTGTGATGCTTTATTTGAAATGCATACCAACATTTTGGTTTAAACAATTACCAGTGAAAACACAAAGCTGGTGACTAGCCAGTCTGTGAGCCTTAGGCACATTTACCTCTATGCAGTTCATAAGAAGTTTCAGTTTGTGGTGGTACACCCTTATCGTGGTATCTGAAGAGAAGCACGACATGTGAATGCAGCAAGCCATTATTCTGGTGCCTCTCACTTTAGATTAATCGAATCTTAATTTCCCCCAAAATTAGGAATATGCTCGAATTGAGAAAGGGAAACAATTGGTTTGTAGGCCCACCAATGTGGGTACTTGTGTAACTGCCCACCGGTACACGCATTGGGGAAACTAAAATGTCCCTAAGGGAGAAGCTGTGGTTCGGATGAGCGAGCCGGCCCGCGGAAATCACACAAGCCTAACTCCATGATTCTGCAAACCTGCACATAAAACAAGGACTTTTTCGGTCTGAGCTTTTGAGGAGAGGGCTGGCATGAAGGCTTACAGAAACAGGCAAAATAGAGGATGGAAGGAAGGGGGTAAAGAAATAGCAGAGGTAAAACAAGTAAAGCTTAAGGTGTGTAGGAGGCAGAGACAAGAAGTGTTACATCTGTGGAGCGGGTAAGGAGAGAAAGTGGAGCAGAGGAGGAGACAAATAGCAAAGGAGGGAATAGAAGAGACTTGAGAAGAAAAGGAATAGGAGTAGAATAGAGTAGGTGAAATGTGAGTGTGCTAAGTAAAAGAGGAGGGAGAGAACAAGTAATACACCTTGTGACACCTTGAGAGCCTTGCAGAGCGTTAAGGTGGTAGAAAGAGAAAAGAGAGTATATAGCAGGAAGAGAGGAGAAAGTAAGAGGAGGAAAAATAGGTAGGAGAAAGGAAAAGTGTGTGGAAGCAGATAAGAAAATGATTGGAATAGAAAAAGGGCATGATGGAAAATTACAGGGTGACGTGGAAGAAAGATGGGGACTAGAGCAAAAGAATGTTCCCGAACCACGATCCTAGAAACATTGGCACTGTTGTAAAGCAGCCTACCAGATCACCCGAGGGGTCTATATACCACAGTGGGTAGGAGAAGACTGGAAGCCCCTAGACTCCTGCCAAACTGAGAGTCTGATGCCCAGTCTAATCAACTCAAGGCACCAGGAATGGGGGGTGCCAGGTAATCTACACATCCTCTGGGGGACCATTGGACAGTCTGGAGCCAACCAAGAAAGACTCAACCACAAGCCAAGAAAGTTGTGTAGGACCCTACAAATCACAGCCACTCTAAGCGACTGTTTCCTGCCTGCAAGGTGGATGCAGTCTAGGGAGGGAAAGCAGTGCTGTGGACACCGTCCTACAAAAACCTGACAGAGCTGTACATATTCACCTACCCACCCCTGAACACAGTTACCCCTAATCCCATAACGTTTGTTATATGATATGGCATTTATAACGTGCCTATACACAAGTGTTTCAAAGCGCGAGATATAATTAAACCTGTGAACCTCTGCTGGCTCCGAGTTGTCTATTGATCTCTCAGCCATGACAAGGTCTTGATTTGTAAACCTCACTGCTGTGTTTTAAAAAACAAATCCTTTTATTCTGTTTTGAATGGTGTTTTTTTCTTTAAATACTGTTTTGAAGGTTTTTGCTTTCTTGAAGTTAATGGAGAAACTCTGTATATATGGAGATACTTTAAATAAACATTATAATGTTGCTGTGGGTTTCTATTTGTTTAAGGTGTAAAACGTTTACCCCCAACATTTTTACTTGAGGACACTGGCACACTACTTTCTTCTAAGTTGATAAGGTTGTGGTAAAAGGTCTTTTACTTTTTGGTTCTAGCAAAACGCAAGGGCTGTGCCCTGTGGGAAGATCTTGGCATTCTTTAACAAGAATTTCATCTGATTGCCTTTTTCTCTTTGGAGGATTTACTACTAATAAACAACCTTTAAGTAAGTAAAGATCAGCTATTCTATGTGTCGTTGTAGATCCTGAATATTCCATTTTGATTGTTCACATGACTTCTCTTTCAGCAATAGTTTTCTCCCCAGAATAGAGACAAACAGCAGCATGTTTTGGTATGCTCCCCTTTTACTTCACAACATTTGTTTCAGAGTAGTGAAGCCTCCACATCTATACATTTCGTTTTTGTTACCAGGGAATAACCTAATCCTAAAGAATGCAAAACGAAAACATAAACTTTTCAGACTGAATGGAGCCGGTCCTTCTTAGAATGAGAAATCAATCTTTACATTGGTTCTTCCTAGAAAAGACTCTAATCCAAATATAAAAATATAACGCTTCCCATTACCTGCTTTCATTGATTGATGGGGTGCAGGTGGGGTGGGGGGTGCTTAGAAAAACACTGCAAAGATGGAATGTACAGTAATTTTTATTGATTCACTTTTAAGCACAGAGGAAATCTTTCCCTGCTTTCTTGCCATAATCTTCCTTTTGAATATTTCTGAATTAATATCTCTATGTAGGTCATAATTGTCTGTGGTCGCGTAAGTCGGGGGATATAGTTAGTCCTAGATTTGAATGCATGCTCCGAGGCACCTACGGTTAACCATCCTCTTAATTGTGAGAAACACTAGTTATGTGGAGAAAATAGGAAGACAATTGTGTCTTTTGTTCAAAAGGAGACAAGATGCCTCTTTAATTCCAGTGCATACAAAGTTCATGGCCCTTTAGCAATTTGTTTTGACATTTCTGAATTTAGTTTAGGATGTTTTTCCAAATTCAATTTAAATACACCTTTACTAGGTGTTACTTTACCATGCTGGTATCACTTATCACACATGAATAATTAAAGGGGTTCACAATCTCAATGTAGATTTAGAAAAAAATGAACCAACCAAAATGTTGCTTGAAAATGTGTGTGTAAATAACAAATAACCCGGTCCTCCGATGATGTGGAGATTTTGCATTATCTTTCGGAAGTCAGTTCCATTTTTTACGCTTACCCGATGCCAAGCATGTTAATTTAGCGTCTTGGGCAATGAAAGTACATCAGTGATCCACTGATGTAGGCTTCTCATAAAAAACGCAGTATGGTATTTTCTTAGATCCAGAAAGACAAACCCTCCATCATCTGTTGAGCGTAAAAGGATGGACATTGGCATCTTTGGGCGTACTCCACTCCCCCATAAGAAAATCTCTAAACACTTTAATAATTTCGTTTAGTAAGGACTGTGGGAGAGGCTGCATGCTGAACAGATATAGGGCCTCATCACGACCCAGGCGGTAAGTTACCGCCTGGGCCGTGACTTTACCACCATGGCGTAAACTACGTTTACGCCATGGTGGTTGGCGGACTTACCGCCCCATTCGGACCTTGGCGGGGCGGTAAGTCCCCAATCCCCATTTACCCTTCCCCATTCCCATTTTTGCCCCATAGGGCATAATGGGAGTGGGGAAGGCGTTAATTACGCCACCGTAAATTACGGTGGCGTAATTAACTCCATGGTCCCTTAGCGCCATGGATTTTAACACCTGCTAAAAGCAGGTGTTAAATTCGCCATGGCGCTAAGGGACCTCGTACTCAGGCGGTAAGGGTCGGCGCTGTTTACGGCGCCGTAAACCCCTTACCGCCTGGGTCGTGATGAGGCCCATAGAATTTTAGAGAGCATAGACATCCTGATCATATCAATTTTTTCCCCAAATTGTGAGGTTGATCTTGGACCATATTTTACACTCAGAAATTATATCTTAGAGATTGATACAGACATTGCGTTCTAGCATATGAACTGTGTTCCGAGAGACAAAATTGCCTAGGTGTGGAAATCCATCCTTTGCACAGCAGAATTCATTACCTGGAATTCAACTACGGTAACACATTTGGGTGATGGGGAAAAATCTACGTCTTAAACATATTCACTTTAAACTTCAATATCTTAACAAACAGATGATACCCCAACTACTACCCCTGTGTGGGTGTGTATAGAAAAGGATTCAGTATCACCTAGATCTCCTGGACTGCCTCCTTACAATGAATTGTCAGCTCTGATTAGATAAAACTTCCCCAATAGTATTACATTTTGTATCAGAATGGAAACCTGCAAACCGTATCTCTTAGTCAAAATACCTGCCATCTTTGGAGTCATGTATTTGAAAGAACCCGGCCATTACAATTGACAATAAGCTGTTGTATTGGCACTCCTTCCAATGTGCAGGTATTTGGAAACTGAAATATGTCCTTAAAGAAAGTGCATTAGTTTAGCTTCTTGAAATTTAAATACAAATTGCTTTATATTAAAAGGTCAAAGTTTGCTGTACTAGAGAGAATTTTAGAATCCACCCGCTCTCAAGCCAAGATTCATGATCCTCCTGGCTTGCATACTATGGTGAAGAACTGCCCTCTCTCGGCATCTGTAGTTTACAGGCTGCTCTCTAGAACCTCTAAGTTGACACTGGAATGAAAATCCTGGGAATCTGAGATATGGCGATATCTGATTCAGATTGGTCGACAATATGCAGAAGTATGAAAAGATTCAAACTGGATTTGGACTTGCACTATACACATCCGAAAATACTTCTGTCTGTACTGGTAGCCGTTGAAGATGAAAGTAGGTAAACTTTTACAATCTGATGTTTGTTGGTCCATCAGGAAGGAAACTGGCTCCAATACTCATATGTTGTGGTCTTATGGAAAAATCTGTCGGTATTGGGAGGAAATCCTCTCTCGGGTGGGGTTAGTGACTCAGTCTTACCACATACTGCACTATTCTGTGTTTTGGGTTTAATTCCGAATGATTTAAAATGTTTTGTTGGAGCCAAAAACAGGACATACAAAGCTTTGTTACTGGCTAAGAAACAGATTCTAGAAATAGAATTCTCCAGCATTGGATCTTTCATGGATTCACATGCTTAGAATATTCCCCGTTGTCAGACTGGGAACCCTCGGTACACTTATAAAGCCGTTTCCCATAGGAAAACTTCGGACACTTCTCTGTCCTATCTACGTCGTTTTTCGGGGCCGCTTACGCATGCCCCACTAGAATGTAGCGGTAGAAATGCCCCGCCCCCGCGGCTCCCTTCAGATTTCAACCGTCTCCAAAGTAGTGGGATCACCTCGCGTAGTCTATTTTGTCAAGGTTGTGTTGTTGGAGCTTTGTCCTAATGTCTGGGAAAGCGCTGTGAGGGGGACGGGCATATGGATTGCATATATTGTCTACACCCTCATCATTCGGCAGACAAGTGCGACATATGTAAAGGCTTCTCCCAAAAGACTCTTAAAGATCGAAGTCGGCGGCTAGTGGCATGGTTGAGCGATGGAGCGGGGGCATACCCGCCTTTGGAGGTAGGCTCCACGCGCAGCGTGGCCTCAGCGTCAAAATCTTCAGGGGCCCCGCGCCGCTCGACATCGTCGGAACCCCCGGTGAAGAAATCACGACCGGCGGAGAAAGAGTCATCAAGAAGCCACCCAAGGAGTCATCGTCAAAGAAAGCCTCGTCATCCTCATCTTCGGCGAAGAAAGACAGAAAAGAAAGGTCGAAATCCTCCTCGGGCGATCACTATAGATCGACCTCGAGTCGAGAAGCAGAGAAGCGTAGGTCAAGTTCAGAAAAGAAAGGCGAGGGCCCAGCACAAGTGCACGACTCCCCCACCCCCCAGAAAATGAGGCCAGAAGACAGGATGCCTTTGGCAAAAAAGTGTTGTCGGTAGGAGCAACCACAGTGAAAGCGGCCAACTCTCTGGCTATAGTAGCCAGATATGACAGAGAGATGTGGCACCGGCTGGCACCTACACTGGAGCATCTTCCGGAAGAACATAGGAAGGCGGCGATGTTACTCGTCCCGGAAGGCAAAGAGGCCTCGAATCATTCTATAAACATCGCTGTGGACCTCGCAGAATTGGGGTTTAAACAAGTGACCAGAGGTGCAGTACAAGGTGCTGGATATGCCCTTTGAGGGAGACCTTCTGTTTGGCGAGAAGGTGGATGAGGCCCTGAAGGGCATGAAGGAGGACTCTGACACGGCGCGCTCCTTGGGTGCCCTCCAGAGTGGTCATAGTTTTAGGTCTTTTTCGTCCCTTTAGGGGAGCATCGGTGAACTCCAGATTCTCGGCATTGAGAGACAGATCCTTCAGTAGGCCGGCGTACCCCTCCCAGGGGTACAGACGGGCTTCTCGAGCGGCAAAACGCACCGGGACTACCAGACCTCCAGGAAGAGAACAGGCTACTCGTCGACGAGAGATAAGCAGACCAAAGACCAACAATGATGGGCGTCAAACGTTCTGGGAGGCAGAGTATCGTACTGCGTCGACCAATGGGAGCGAATAACTACGGATCAGTGGGTGTTGGACACAGTAAGGATAGCTCAGCGGCAATGTGCTCGCCTTGGAAGTAAGAAAACACAGAGCAACACAGGTTCGATCCCCGGGTCCGCACTTAGAAACCTCTGGGTATTAAGCGCGTTATAAATAACCTATCATATCAAAGGTACGGACATTCCCTGCAATTCAAGAGCAACCCTCCGCACATTCCACCGGCGTTTGTAGCTCAACCCTATCTGAGCGTGTTGCAGCAGGAAGTAGCACTTATGCCACAAAAAGGAGCTATAGAATTGGTTCCGTCATCGCAGAACGGTCAAGGGGTTTATTCCCGATACTTCGTGGTGAAAAAACCAAACGGAAAATGGTGTCCCATTCTAGACCTGCGCGATCTCAACAAGACGTTGAAAAGCCTAAAATTCAAGATGCTCACACTCCAGGAATTGATCCGATCGGTTCAAGTTCTGGCGTCTCTGGACCTGCAGGACGCGTACTTCCACATACCAATGCGTCGTCGACACAGAAAATTCCTAAGGTTTGTGGTAGGACGGACTCACTACCAGTTCACAGTACTTCCCTTTGGGCTGAAATCCTCTCCCAGAACGTTCACGAAATGTTTTGCCCCAGTGGCAGCCTGGCTGAGAAGGCAAGGTCATCATGTGTACCCGTATCTCGACGACTGGTTGGTGAGGGAGTCCTCTCCTATGTCGACTCACACAAGTTTGCAGGCCACCATGCAACTTTTACAACGGCTGGGGTTTGCGGTAAACTTTGAGAAATCTTTGTTGATGCCGTCGAGAAGCTTGGTGTTCCTGGGCACGATCCCTCGACAGAATCACCAAACTCAATCGATTGGCAAGTCGGCTGAGGATCAATACCAGACTATCAGTGAGAAAATATGTGTCGATTCTGGGCGCTATGGCGTCCTGCATTCCTCTAGTGGGCAACTGCCGTCTGTTCATGAGGCCGGTTCAAGAGTTCCTGGCAGACCAGTGGACGCAGGCCCAAGGGCTCTGGTCGGACAAGCTGACCGTCGACGACGACGAGCTCCTGCTAGCTCTTCAGTGGTGGCAGAGCTTTCAGAACCTATCCAGAGGGGTACCCCTACAGGAGCCGGAGTTTCAGCTAACCATAGTGACGGACACGTCCCTGACGGGCTGGGGAGCACACATGGGCACTCTACAAACGCAAGGTCGATGGTCCCAGAGGGAGTCACTCCTGCACATCAACGTTCTGGAGCTGAGGGCAGTGCGCTGGGCCTTGAAGTCTTTCCTGCCACACATCAGAGGATCAATAGTGAGAATATTGACAGACAACACGACGGCAGTGTTTTACTTAAGATAGCAAGGGGGCACGCGGTACAGAACCCTTTCCATAAAGGCTCAGAAGGTATGGGATTTGACTCTGAAGCACGATATATCCATCGTAGCTCATCATCTCCCTGGAGTAAGGAACAAACAAGCGGACTCACTCAGCAGAAAAATGGACCAAATACACGAATGGGAGATAGACAGCGTTCAGTTGTCGAAGGTCTTCGAGAAATGGGGGCAGCCTCCGCTGGATTTCTTCGCAACGGAGAGGAACAAGAAGTGCGAGCTGTATGCCAGCAGGTGGCCACAGGAAGGTTCTCTGGGGGAAGCATTCTCCTTCCCGTGGATGGACAAGTTTCTCTATGCCTTTCCCCCGGTCCCTCTTATACAGAGAACACTGCAGTGGATACGCAGGTACAGGTGCCGGGTCATTCTAGTGGCACCGTGTTGGCCGAGGCAGCCGTGGTTTTCCGACCTGCTTCACGTCAATAGAACAACGGAAACGTTATCGGAAGGTCCCAAATCTCCTGTCCCGAGACGAAGGGACAGTGTGGCATCACAATCCAGACAGTCTCAATCTCACAGCTTGGCTCCTGACTTTTCGGAATTTGGTGCCATGAGCATTTCGTCGGATTGTCGGAGGATCCTGCAGGCAGCACGGGCCCCTTCCACCAACAAGTCGTATGCATGGAGAAGGTTCTGTATGTGGTGTCAAGGGCATCCGGGAGTGCAACCTCTAAGGGTAACTCCGGAGCAACTTCTACCGTATCTGCTACACCTGGCGAAGAGCGGATTGTCTTTTTCATCATAAAAGTACACCTGGCTGCCATCTCTAGGTTCACGAGGAAGAGGCAGTCGTCTCCCTTGTTTAGTGACATGCTGGTGAAGCACTTCATGAGGGGTCTGTTCCGAACATTCCCGCCGATTAAACACTTTCCACCAACGCGGAGTCTTAATTTGGTGCTAGCAGGGTTAATGAAAGCACTCTTTGAACCAATGGCCACCTCGTCGATGAAGTTCTTATCATGGAAGTTGGCTTTTCTAATAGCTATGACATCAGCTAGGCAGCTCTCAGAATTACAAGCATTGGTCGTAGACCCGCCGTACCTAAGGTTCTTTAAAGACAAAGTGGTGCTGTCAACTAATCCTCGTTTCATCCCAAAGGTTCCTACTGCTTATCATAAACACTCGTCCATTGTCCTGCCTACCTTTTTCGCGACCCCCTCATCGGCTGTGGAAAAAGCCCTCCATACCTTGGACGTGAAGAGAGCTCTAAAATGTTATCTTCATCGGACTCAACAACTTAGATCTATGCAGCAACTCTTCATTGCATATGGTGCGTCGACGAGAGGAAAAGCAATTTCAAAACAAGGACTGGCTCGATGGGTCTCGACGACGATTGCCTTTTGTCATTCCAAGGCGGGAAACCGCTACAAGGGCGTCCGAGGGCTCATTCCACGAGGTCAAATTCGTCTTCGACGGCGTTGTGGGCAGGAATCCCGCTGGCAGACATCTGTCAGGCGGCGGCATGGTCAGTGCCTCACACGTTTACCCGCCATTACTGCCTCGAACGGCAGAATGCGGACGATGTACAAATGGAAAGAGCAGTCTTGCGCCATCTGTTTCAATAAGGTAAGCCCTTTTCATGAAGGGTCTGTACTTATTTTAAGTATATATATATATATATATATATATGTATATTTTGATATGTGCATATACATTTGTGTATTTATACGTTTGCAGTTATATGTATGCATGGTTATATACGTGTATGCTTAGGAGGATGGTGGATTGCATTCAGGATTACTGCTATACAATCTATTCTAAGCATGTGAATCCATGGAAGATCCAATGCTGGAGAAGGGAATAGTTTCTTACCTGTAACTCCATTTCTCCAGCATTGGTATCTTTCATGGATTCACATGCGCCCGCCGGCCTCCCCTGAATGCAATGTATTTGTATAACTAGGTTTTCACCCCATTGTACTTTGGGGGGGGTTGAAATCTGAAGGGAGCCGCGGGGGTGGGGCATTTATACCGCTACATCCTAGTGGGGCATGCGTAAGCGGCCTGAAAAACGCGTAGATAGGACACAGAAGTGTCGGACGTTTTCCTATGGGAAACAGCTTTATAAGTGTACCGAGGGTTCCCAGTTTGACGACGGGGAATATTCTAAGCATGTGAATCCATGAAAGATATCAATGCTGGAGAAATGGAGTTACAGGTAAGAAACTATTCCCATCTAGCAGGAAGCCCCAACTTGAGGATTGGCTCCAAAGTATGTTACTGTTGCCAGCTAGGGAAAGAGTATCGTATGTTTAAAAGGATTTTATTGAAGACTATCATTGATTTGGGGTACTTTCACAATGTATATGCTTAGTACCACACATTTTTAGCATATGCATGATCTAGACCCTGATATGATGGCTAATTCTTATTTCCTACCACTTGATCACTCCTGACTCGTCTTGTGCTATGTCGGTCTTGTTTTCCTTGTGAGTTGTGTGACCATATAGCTGTTAGATGGGGAGGGGACATTCTGCTCATTTACACCAATGTTGGAATATTTTGTAATGCTTGCTCTGCTGTTACCTTTACGGATGACCTCCCTCTGAATATGTATATCCCCCCTTTGTTGTATTATACCATTATACTTTGGTAATGCTATTGTAAACTAAGTGTATCTGTATAATTAAAAATGATAAATTGTGCAGGGGGCAGGGGGTGCATCAGTACATTGGGCCTTACAGCAAGATACCTGCAAAACAAGGACATTATTTTCGCCACCCTGCAAGCAAATGAAGCATGCGAAAAGACGTCAGAAGGACCGATTAAAGGTTTCCGAGTGCAGAACCAGAATACAAATTGCCTGCAGAGAAGCCGGAAGGAGTAGCAGTAGCATTGCAAGAGGTCTCTCTGACCCAGGAGCTCTTCTCTGCACCATTCCTCTTCAAATAAGAGATGTCACTGCGCATGGGATTTCTCTGAAGAGACAGCACTGTAGGACGAGGCTGCACAGAGCCCGAGTTGGACACATCCCCCATGCCTATGGGCTTGGCCCCAGTTCCCTCCGGTGAAGACCCATCATAGCCCCAAGCCAGATCATTCGTTGACAGTGCCGTTGGCGCCAATTGTCACTAAAGCAACCAGAGAGGTTGCTCCCCTCACTTTGAGAGCATTCATATCAAAGATATGAGACATTTGTGACGAGGGGAATTCTATCCTGTTTGAGGTGGAACCTTTTATGCCCCAGGGATTTCCCTGCAGAGCCTTTTGGGGAAGGTGAGGAGATTTTGGGCCCACTAGTTTGGGCCAAGCTAGTGGATTTGACATCTCACTGGAGTTGTGGACATGTTACCAACACCAACTCTGGGAACACTATAGGCTTCCTTCCTGTTTCTAGGGGCCTAGGAGGTAGCACCATCCAGAACAAAGGTTGAGTTTGAACTGATGGATATTTTTCAAAACCCTCGGCAGGAGACTCTACTGCTCTTCAACCCGGTGGTGGAGGCCCCGGTGTTGGAAGTCTGGAAGATGCCTGCTTCTGTTCCTATATTTGACCAGAACCTAGCTAAATGGCTCAGCCCGGCACCTTCGTAGATGGCTTTTCTGTACACTTGTGCCTCTCCTGAGAGTTTGGTGGTTCAGGCCTTTATGGCAAATATGAAAACATTAATTTCACCTCCTTACCGCCTGACTGGGAGAGTAAGTGGCGGGATGCCTGGGAGGAAGGTTTTTGCCTCGAGCTGTCTGCCCTTGGGGCCGGTCTGTGCATGTTGTGCCCTGGACGAATTCTCTATGGGTATCTGGTCGATCTCTGAAGCAGCCGAACATCTGCCAACTGGCGATCTGAGATAGGGCCTTGAAGCCCTTGTCTAGGATGGCAAGGAGGCAACTCGCCAGATGATTGTCTGGCCTTGACACAGCTGACTGTGGTAAGAGCAGTGGCAACCAGGATGGTTGAGGAGGCACTCCTGGATGCAGTCCTCGGGGCTCCCCCAGGATGATCAGGCAATGTTAATGCTTATGCCGTTTGGTGGGCATGATCTATGTGGGGCAAAAGCAGACTATTCCCTTCAAAAATTGGGTCCTCAAAAGTGATGCCTCAGTCCCTGGGACTAGCAGCATAGCTACCTACAGCTACTGCTAATAGATGTGGAAGATCTTGACCCTTAACCTCTTGTGGTCACCAAGGCAGAGGACAGGCGGCCTCAGGCAAAAAAGTAGCCATGCTGTCCCAAAGGTAAATTTCTGCCTCAGCAATACCCTTCATCGCCCGGGTGCAAAAACCCTGTGAAAGTAATTTCCATCACCATTCCCCTGTGGGGGAGAATCTCTGTTCAGCATTGGGTGGGGGTCACAACACATTTAGCACTTGCGCCTTGCAGGTCGTACACCAGGGATAGTGTCTTTCCTTTGCTCGCCGTCCTCCGGATCGCTCCACACCACCCCCCATCATCTCCCGCTGAAAGAGGTTAATCTGGTTTTAAAGGAGGATGGGGGCTTCCATCCACTGCTGGATCCACAAGTCTTGAACGTGTAACTGCGCAAGGAGATCCTTGATGGGCTGTGATGCTCGCCTGCAAGATATGGCAGTGAGCAGACTATGGCTTCCCCTCAGAGGCTTGAGAGCACATTGCGTTGTTGGAGTGGAGGGCAAAAATGCTGTCCCTGCTTGCCTTCCTCCCTTCAATTTCAGTGTTGGCAGAAGGTGCTGGTCCTGATGGACAACACAGTGGCCATGCATCACCTCAACAATCAAGATGGTGTAGGGTTCTTGCCTCTGTGCAGAGAAGCAATGCGACTGTCTTCACAACTCCTGCGATTATGACGTTTTTGTGGGGATCGTTGGTTGTTCCGTCGTGTGAATTGAATTTAGTGTTGACATTTCTCATGAGTGCTCCATTATTAAAGGTACTAGAATCCACAACCCCCACCAATGCTAGTCGTCTAGTAAAAGATGTGGCATGGTGCCTGGAAATTCAGGAAGCCATGCAAGATAAATTGAATGGCATTAGGTCGGACATAATTCGTCAAAAAGAAAGTCAATCCATTCCATCCGGGGAGGTTGCAAAGGAGTTATTTGAAAGATGCTCAACTATCCCTCAATTTAACTTTTCAACTATAGCGGTCGCTGAGTTGTCTGTTGTAGTGGATCAGTTGAAAAACACTAGATGCAAAGACGATCCCTGCTCGGCCATGATAATTAAAACTTGTCCTCCCACATTATTGGAGGCTATTTGGAAGTTTGTGAATGCCTCCCTTGTGGAAGGTTATGTGCTGACAAACTTAAAAAAGGCGTGGGTCACTCCTATATTAAAAAAAACTGGCTTACCTATTAAGGCTCCGCTTAACTACAGGCCCATCACCAACACACCTTTTTAAAAAAAATATTGGACCGTGTTGCATATGGGCAAATTGCAGATCATCTGAACAAATATTCCATTCTCAACTGTTGTCAATCTGGGTTCAGACAGGGGTATGGAACTGAGACAGCTTTACTTGAATTGAAGTCCAGGCTCCTGGAATGTGTTGATAAAAGCAAATCATCCATGCTAATGTTGCTTGATTCGTCGGCTGCCTTCGACCTGGCTGACCATTACATTTTGGTTACCAGTTTGGGGGAAGTGGCGAATCTCTCCCCGACAGCTTGCCGCTGGATAGCTTCATTTCTAGATAACAGGGAGAGTAGAGTCTTACATGAGGAGCCAGTAGCACCTCCTGTCAGTCAATGTTGGTGTTCCACAGGGGGGTGTGCATATCACCATGCTTATATAATATATTTATGGCACCCTTTTTTGCCCTTCTGGAAAAAGGAGTTGTGTTTACGAAGTATGTGGACAACACGCAGTGTGTCATCACTATTGTTGGAAAACATGCACTCGATGAAGGCGAGATGAACAGGATTTATGCCATCATTGAGAGCTGGATGGTGCGGAACAATTTGGCCCTGAACAGAGAAAAGACGGAGCTGATGATTGTAGTTAATCAGTCTATGATGATAAAGCTTGGTCCTTCTTATGAGAGTTTTCAACTAAGGGATGTTAAACTACCCCCCCAAAAGAAGGTGGTAACCCTGGGTGTTATTTCCGATCAACAGCTCAACATGAAGGCTCATGTTGGGAGCCTTGTGTCGGCATCAGTCTACTATATTAAGCTCTTAGCACACCTTTGACCTTTTATTAATCAAGCCAATGCTGTAACAATTGCAAGAGCTATAGTTTGGTCCATAATAGACTATAGTTGCAGCCTACTGGCTGGGCTGAGTAAGACAGACTGCAGGTAGTTCAGAAAGGGGCAGTGCGTGTGGCCACGGATCTTTCTCGTAGAGACCACGTTTTGTCGGCCAAACAAGCTTTACACTGGCTCCCCGATGAGGCCCGCCTGCTACTTTGCTTGTTAGTTATCACCATCAAATGTAGACCGGGCTTAATGCCAGCTATTTGCAGGATCTTATCCCAGAAAAAGTAAACAGGAGTACTCGTATGTCCTGTCCCCTTTCCTCCATACTTTTGGGACTTTCCGTCCTGTGGGATGGGACCGGAGCACTTTTGTAAAAAAGCATCAAATTGAAAAATGTGTCCTTCTCTTTTTACACGGGGTACCGCACACAGCCGGAACCCTGCTTCCTTGGCTCCGCCCCGTGTATCCTCCTTCAGTCCTTTCTCTGTGCGGTCGGGGCTGGACGCACTTGCATCACTGGGAAGATTTTTTTCCCCCGTTGTCCTTCTCTCCTGCTCCGGTTCTGCGGTCGCGTAGTCCTCCCTCTATCGTCTATGCCGGATCATTTGGGATTTGTCGCTTGTTCCTCTTGCAAACGTCGCTTCGCTAGAGCGGATCCCCATTCTCTCTGCTTGGAGTGTCTGGGACCAGATCACCGTTGGGACTCGTGTTTCTACTGCGACTCCCTTTCGGTCCGGGCACTTCAGCGTCATCTTTGTCGGTGGGAAGAGATCTTCCAGAGAGTTCCTCCACCGCATGTTAAACTCTTCATTGACGGAAAGAAGAGACGCCCGGTAAGTTCCTTACTTTTCAGGGCACCCCGTCCGGGGACTCCTTCCCGGGGTCCTCCATGTCCGGGAGGGGCTTCAAAGGCTCTACTAATAGGCGTACCAGGGTTTTCTCCGGGGCTCCCGCGAGGGGCCTGCCGACACCGGATCACAATTCGAGGTTCCCCAATCAGGTGCTAATTGCCAGCCCAGTCTTGCTAAGGCGTTGGGTACCGGAGTTCGCTCCGAGGTCTACTTGTCTGGAGCTTCCCATACAGACACCAGGGTGCACCCTGAGGCCACAATTGAGGCTTTGTGTACTGAACCACTGTTCGAGGGCCCTCTCGGGGGGAGCTATAAAGACCGGACTCTGTTCCGAGGTTCCTCTTATCGAGGCTAAGGTGTGTACCGACAGAACTGAGAGACCTGTTAAGGTCTTGCCTGTGAGGTGGATTCCTCAACTTTCCAGTGCTAATTCAAAGGGTCACAACAGGATGGCCAGTAAACATCCCGGGCCTCATAGTACCGGTTCTGCCGAGGATCTTTGTGCCAAGGCTAAAGTTTAGATCATGTCCCCTGACCAGCCTGTGGAGTTTCCTGCCTCATCCACACATGTGATGCAGTTCTCCTCAGATGCTCACAAAATGGCGGGCCTTCCCGCGCGGTCTGCGGTGGCCATTTTGGATTCTGCCCTCACACCTATGCTATTGATGGCAGGTGCTGGGAGTCTTCTTTTTGTTAGGGAGAATTCTCATTCTATGGCTAATTTCCCTCAACTAGTGAGTCCCTCAGCAGCTTTGCCGGATTTCTAAAGTTTATTTTTTCCACTTGGTAAGAGTGTAAGCCTTTTTCCCACTCTTACATGTGTTTTGCCATTTGTATTTCTACTGTTTGTGTGATCTTGGGCTCTGGAGCACACCACTCTGAGACCCACTTTTTGTGTGGGTTAGAAAGCACCTTCAGTGCAGTGATACAGGGTTGTCTTTTAGACTTCCCACTGACTCCATTTTTCTGGGGCTGACTACTGTCCCCCAGAAACATGTAAAGTTGCCATTAACTTTATATAGTAACTTTAAAACTACAGGCCCAGTACACCCCATCTTACATGGAGTATTGGAAAGGGTTAATTCCTACCCTTTTTTTGTCTGTGCCTCTCTAAGCTTTGTTTTGCTCTTTTAACATTTAGACTTGGCTGGTGGCAGTGTTATCTGCCCTAACTTTTCTACTGCGGTTTCTTTTTGTTAGTCCTTCTTGTGTTTTACTTTGCACGGCAAACCAGGTTTGCCTTCTTTGTTCACCGTCTTTTGGCAGGCTTCTACAGAGAAGCCCTCCTCTCGGCGCCTGGGTGTCTAGGTGGGCTGAATGTGAGGGAGGGGTGTAGTCACCCCCTGCACAGGGTCTCCATGGAGACCCAAGTCGCACTTTCCCATGATTGGCTGAGGTGGTTGTCCGGGCCGGACACCCCCCCTGCTGTGTGATTGACAGCCACGTTGTGTGAATGGGGGAGTCGGAGTCGCCACTGTAACTGCAAGGAACCGAAGAGAAGTGGAGAAGAAGACGGCTGCTGCAACTACCGAGTCCCGGTGAAGCCCTGCTGCAGTCCTGAGCTATCTACCCTTCAACGACGAGAGACGATCCAGTCCGGAGTCTTCTTCCCTTGAGCCTGGTGGGATCAACCAGCTCATCTTCCACAGGCAGAGGATCCTCTTTTTGGTCGAAATCGCTGCACACTGCTGTAGTGGTCCGGATAGCCATCTGTAGAGCCTTTCCTATTTTAAAGGAGCGTACCTTTTATTCACCGTCGCTGCTGCTGGCCTCATCCCTGGGTAGAGCAGATCACTCCAGACGTCGTCCTTCTTGTCCCCACGACTGAAGCTCCAGGAACCGTGAGTCTGCAGGAAACTACCAGGAACAATTGCTGTGGCTCCAGCTTCTTCAAAGAATAAGGTACTGTGTCCAGCTTCAAGGAACTTGGAAGACTAGGCTTGCCCTTGTCTTCCTTCCCTCTTATAACTTTTGCTTCCTCTGTTGACAATATCAACCTTGAATCGTGAACTGTCTGACTGTGTGATCCTCAAAAACAGGAACCCGGTTCCACTTGATACTGGCGCAGGCCTATTGACTTTTATCTTTCTTTTTTTTATTATTTTTTAAAATTTGGTTTTATTAGTTTTGGAAAAATAAAAAAGGAAAAGTTTCACATTATATAATACACCTTTGTTAGCGTGTGGTAGTTTAACAGAAACAGAACATATTATATAATTTCACTTTCTTAACTTAACATTGATTCCATATTTCTGGGTGTGTCACATTGACTAATAACCTTAACCCACACCCACCCCCGTCCCCTCCTTGGATTAGCACACATCATATGAACGTTATTGTAGCGTGGGAGCTACGAAGGCACAGTGAACATAGTTCCATTGTCTGGTCGCTCTGTCGGCACTTAATGAGTTTCCTTCCATGGTGATTTATTGGGTTTTGCGTCTTGCATCAGGACCCTGTGGACTCCCCCGGTTGTGAATCGGAGGTTGTTGCGAGGTATTTATTTTTGAAGTCCATCCATAAAGCTTTGCATTGAGCGGCTTTATCGTGTAAGGTGGCGGTAATTGTTTACATCGAGTAAATGTTTGAGGCTAAATTGATCCATTCATTCTTACCCGGAACTGTTGTGGATTTCCATTTGATCACTAATAAGGCCTGAGCCGCCAACAATAGGTGGGGGGTTAGACCTTTCACTCTGATCCAGTCATCTTCGTCTCTTTCTAGGCTAAATAGTATTAAATAGGGGTCAGCGTCCCTTTTGAATACCATCTATTTCTTTGATCCACCCTAGGACCGCATCCCAGAACACTTTGATGCGCGGGCAACCCCACCACATATACCAGTAATTAGCTATTTCTCCACATTTTCTCCAGCATCTTGGGCTCATTGTTTGGGACTTTTTGGAGAGTCTGAGGGGGTCGTATTGTCACCTGTGTAAGAATTTAATGGCATGGCGTTTGTATTGACTAGATATGGAGGTTTTGGATGCAGCTCTACACATTATTTCCCATTGGTCAGGATGTATCTCTTCTCCAATGTCTTTTTCCCATCTAGCTCTCAGGGGATCCGTGGATCCATCTCCTGCCGCTATTAACTCTTGGTACATTGCAGATATGAGGCCTTTCATATCGGATCTAGAGTCTAAGAGTCTCTCGAATGGAGTAAGGTCTCTTTTAAGTTTGTCTCTCCATTCGGCTTCGTTAGCACACCTTTTAGTTGGATATACTGGAATGTGGATAGGTTGCCTATACCCAATGCTTCCATCAGATCTGGTAGAGTGATGAACAAATGTTTTCTCTGCAACTGCCTCATCCTTTCTAGGCCCACCTCATACCATGATTGGAACCTCCCCAGGTTGGGAATGTGATTGTTTATGCCAGGTGACCATAAGTGGCTGAGCGGGGACGGTCAGGTAGTGATTTTGCATATTTCCTTGCCTGTTGGCCATATACTCCATATGGTGCTCAATATGAGGTGGCCTTTGATTTTCCTTTGTACCCTTTTATGTGGGGTCCATAGCCATTCCGATACCGTAGCTGGGGACAGGTAATGGTTCTCCATTTGCACCCATTGGAGGTTTTTACGATCCCTAAGATGTGGAATTAGGATACGCAACTGGGCGGCGTTGTAGTAAGTTCTCAGGTCAGGGAGCCCCACCCCTCCCTTATCTTTGGGAAGTGTTACCGTATAGTATGGAATTCTCGCTTTCTTCCCCTGCCAGATGAATCGCATCATAATCTTTTTGGCTTCCATAAAGAACCCTTTCGGTATCTCAAGTGGTAACGTTTGGAAGGGGTACAGGAATCGGGGGAGGCATACCATTTTGACAGCATTAATTCGCCCTAGCCAGGAAATCGTGAGTTTATTCCATTTTTTGAGATCAGCTGCGAATCGCCGGATAAGTGGGGGGAAATTGGCTTCGTATAGGTCATTCAGGGTTTTGGTGATCTGTATGCCCAGGTATTGCAATGTGGTGTGTTCCAGTTTAAGGCCTAGAGGGAACATCTTGGCGTCGTTCTCTTCAGTAGATCCCTGGAGGGGGAACAGTATGGACTTGGTCCTATTTACTTTGAACCCAGAGAATCGGCCATATTCGTCTGTTAGGTTAAGGGCATGGGGGATGGATTCTAAAGGATTAGTTATGTGTAAGAGAATGTCGTCCGCGTAGAGTGCTACTTTATATTCCGTTGCCCATAGTCGCATTCCCTCTATTTTAGGGTCAGCTCTCATTTTTTGTGCTCGGGGTTCTAAGGAGAGTGCAAATAGAATCGCAGAGAGGGGGCATCCCTGCCTAGTCCCTCGTTTCAGTTCGAACCATCTGGAGTATTCTCCGTTTACAAATATCGACGCCTTGGGGGATGTGTATATCGCTCGTATTCCCTTTCGAATTCTCAGGCCTATTCCAACCTTGCTCCCAGAAATTCCCACTCTACCCTATCAAAGGCTTTCTCTGCATCGATTGATAAAAGGGCAGGATCGCCGGGGAGACTGAGCTGCGTGGATGAGGTGTAGTGTTTTGCGCATGGTATCTGCTCCCAGTCTCCCCAGAATAAACCCGACCTGGTCAGGGTGAATCAAGTGGGGCATTAGTGTTTCCAGTCTTGCAGCCAATACTCTGGCATAGAGTTTGGCATTGAGGTTAAGGAGGGAAATGGGGTGGTAAGATCCACAGTGTTTGGGGTCTCTCCCATCTTTGGGGATCACTGTTATCGGTGCTCTTTTGAAAGAATCTGGTGCCACCCGAGTCTATTATCTCGTTGAATAGTTCTGTTAGAAAAGGTGTTAGTTGCTTATGACAGGTTTTATAGAAGCTGGCGGTGTAACCGTCTTCCCCTGGAGATTTACCCAGCGTTAACCTTTTGATTGCATCTTGGATTTCCTGTTCAGCGATTGGGGAGTCAAGGAGCTTGGCTTCTGCGTGCGTTATTGTGGGCATGGTGATTGAAGATAGATAGGAGTTTGTGTCTAATTGGCCGGAAGTTATTTCAGAGGTATATAAGTTCTAGTAGAAATTGGCAAAGCACTCTGGGATAGCGCAGGGAGGGTGAGCCGAGGCGGTGGAGTCCTCTATTATTTCCTTTACCTTGCCTTTACGCTCTTGGCTCCCTAAGTCTGGCGGCTAGTAGTGCATCAGCCTTGTCTCGCTTCCTAAAATTTCTGTTTGAGAAACCGCAATTTACGTACTACTTGATAGTGTTCCAACAGCCGTAGTTCCTCCCTTTTTCGTTGGGCTGCTTTTATTTTATCAGGGTCCACCTCAGTCTTTTCTTACCTCCCTCTAGTTGGCATATTTCAACTCGTAGTCTGTGTTTTATGATCTTTCGCTCACTTTTCTTAGAGGACCCCTCTCGTATTAAAATGCCTCTCCATGTGGCCTTCCCAGCCTCCCTGATCATTTGTTTGGAAACTTCCCCATTATTATTCGTTTTAAAGTATTCATCAATTTTGGTCTCCATTTCAGTTTTGAAAATCGCATCTTTCCAGAGGGTCTCGTTGCACCGCCAGGTCCCTCCTGTAACAGGTAAATCTGCCCAGTTGATATTTACTAGTACCATGTCATGATCCGACCATGTTATCGGGGTGATGTCTGAGTAGTGTGCGGTGCTTGTGAGATCGATTGTGAGAAATATATAGTCAATACGTGTGAATGTGTTGTGGGGGTTTGAATATAAGGTGTATCCGCTTTCACTGGGGTGCAAGACTCTCCACACATCTCATTTCATACAGTTGCATTATTTCGGTCAGTTCGGTGCGATCTCCCCTATATTGGTTTCTCGTTTCAGGCTTACCTGGTTTCCAATCTTTGGACGGGTCGGCCCATTGGTTAAAGTCACCTCCTAGGATGATATGTCCTGCGGCTTCTAACATTATTTTAGGGATCGTTTTCTCAAGGAATGTGGCCTGTCCAGTGTTGGGCGAGTATACAGTGGCAATTTTTACTTGTACTTTCGCAATTTTTCCCGTTATCAGGAGAGCAAGACCTCCCACATCGGACCATGTCTTATCCACTTCAAATTTAATTCCCTTCTTGAGTAAGATTCCGACACCTTCCTTCCTGAGTGGACCTGAACCCCAAAACTCCAGGAACCCCCGGCTCCCCAGAATGCTTTGCTCCTCTCCCTTGGCAAACTTTGTCTCCTGCAAAATTCCCTAAGCACCAGTGACCTCTTGGTTGGTGAGTTCAAGCCCTTCACATTGATGGTCCCCACTCTGAGAGAGTGTTAGGCAGAAACCTGTGCAGTTCCCTTGGGGACCACTGCAAAAGATTTAGGACCACAGGTGTTGGCAGTAAACCCACTTGGTAGCAGTCTGTACCACCCAGATTTACCTGGTAGCTGTGGCTGAGCAGTCAGACTTCCCTCAAGAAGAGTTAGGCAGTATGCAAAGTATACACAATAGGCACTCAGATACAATAGCACAAGCAAACACTGACCAGATCTTTGGTATCAAGGTATATAATTATTTATTTAAAAACACACTTATTGAAACACTCCAGCATTATTATTGTAGATCACTCTAAACAGTTACTGTTATTATATATACATTCCTTATTCCTTAACAGACAAGTCTTAGTTAACACCACTTATTCCCAGACAGAGGTGAGCGCTTAACTATAGATGGCACTCCAATAAGTTAACGAAAAAGGGAGGGAAAAAGGCAGAATGTAGGAAAATACACCACACTAATACTTAGGAACTCTTAAGCAAGGCAGGAAAGTCAAAAGTTACTTGTGAGCCAAAGTCCATCGGTCGGGCCCACTCTTGGAGAGAGCAGGGCACAAGTGCACCCAAGATCACACAATAACAACAGGCTTAAAAAGTCTTGTAGGGAGTTCAGAAAGGTTTTAGTTAGGTTTCAGAAAAGTTTAGCCAGGGTGTCCCAGGCTAACCCAGGGTCGAAAGCCGGGGGCTAAATCTACCCCGTACAGTCGGTTGCAAGGGAAGCCAGGCGGAACACAGTACCTTATGTGGAAAGGATCCTCCAGCGGGGGCAGTTGTTCCTGGCAGCGGTTGCAAGTCGCAGCGTCGTCCAGAGGAAGAGAAGATCTCGACGTGGAGGAAAGATGAAGGTTGTTGCACTGCCGGGGAAGAAACCAGACGCAGAGTTTTCCGGTTAAAGGTACTACCCTTTGATTCGCGGTAGTGGTAAAACGTGGTATCCCGGTTGCCGGGGTGCTTGGCACAGGCAAGGCGGCCACGAGATGCTCCAGGAAGCGAAAAAGGAAGCAGACTGGTTATCCCCACCAGTCGAAGGAAGAAGACTCTCCGGGCTAGAGATCTCCTCTGTCGTTGGGAAAAGTGGTGAGACGGTTGAGCAGGGCTCCACCGGTGGTGTCGTCGTAGCAGGTCGGCTCAGCTTCTCCCTCGTCGGATTCTTAGGTCCTGTGGCAACTTCTCAAGTTCCAGTCCCCAAAGCCCTGCTTTTATGCAGAAAACCCCCATTCACTCAGCCTAGCTGTCACTCAAACATGCTAAGTGGTGAGCCGGCCGGCTTACCACTTGGGCCAATCAGGACGGAGTGGGATTTGAGTTGCCTAGGCAACTCAGTCCAGGGTGCCTAAATCCCCCTCCACCCCTCCTAAGTACCCCAGACAGAGTGGCACCACTTTGGAGGGCTTCTGTGGAGAAGCCCGCCAAAAAGTGGAACAAGGAGCTCAACTTGGGTTGGAGTCACAGAAGCGAACACAAACAACATTTTAGAACCGAGTTCTGGCAAAAAATACCAACCGGAGAATTAATATTAAATAAATAAACCGGCGGTATGTTCGAGGCTATAGGAATTAAATCATTGAAGTTGGTAGCCTCGAACAATGGGAAATCCCATAGGGATATATTCGCGGTCGAATATAAAAAGTAGTATCCACTGCCACCAGCCAAAACTCGATCGGGGGGACGGAGACGTGCCCCCTCGACTAACAGACCCCGGGGCAATCGAATTGCCCCGGCCAGTACGTCCACAATATGATGGTTTGTACTGGTTCTGTTCAGAATTTGAGACTAGTAAAGTCAATGGTGACTTTACATGCCCTGGGAGACAGTCCCAGGGTATGGAGTCTATACTGGGGGGGTCACTATGACACCCCTGTGTTACTGCACTGAGGGTGCTGTGTAACACACATCACAAAAACACATGAACCCCTATGGAGTAAAAGACCCCATAGCCCATTAAACACATCTAGAGTCAAAGAGACCCACTCAAATCATGTCCAAGAGTGGGAGTAAAAGAGTCTCACTCTTGGCAGGAGAAAAAAATAAACCCCAAAAATCCAGCAAAGCTGCTGGGGGACTCACTAGGTTAGGAAATTCAGCCTAAACAGAGAATTCTCCCTAACAGGGAGTTCCTCTCTTTGGGCTCATCTGATGATGCCATTGTTGGTTATTTTTGGGAAGTTGCTCACTTTAAGCAGCCAGACAATTATTCGCTCTCCCAGTCCCACATTATCTTTGGTATTTCGGATTAGTTCAGGGTGCTACTACCTTTTCCAAGTTTCTATATCCCCCTTCCCTTCCTGAGTTGATGGTGTTCGAGTGAACTCAGGAACTGAGGATGCAACATTTGCAGCCTTTGACTGCGTCTGGCTCAGACTTGATGAAAGTGTTCAGTCCAGTGTCGGACCACCATTGGGGACCGTTGCCTCACGGTCCCAATCAAGTATACCATCTCAACATAAAATTGAGCCCCTTTCCCGCCCCCCCCCCAGCATCATATATTTCAAAAGTAACGATAAAAAAACATAAAAAGGTGTAACATTACATGCATTCTCCGGCCCTTTCTTCGGAAGTTCGTTTCCCCCCTTACTTCAGGGGGAGCTCTGCAGCTGGCTGCCCCCATGTCAACTGCGTTCCTGGTTCCAGTGGGGGTCTGTTTCGGGTATTTCAGCCGTGGATTTCGATGCGTTGGTTCGTGAGATTCTTGAGACTTGCCTTCATTTTCCCCTTTTGGGCGTATTGTTAGGGCGCCTATATTTTCTCGATCCTTTCACTCTTTTCTTCTAGGGCCCTGGAGCTCCCATTGTATTCCAGCCCGCTCGGTTTAACCCCCTTCGCCGTCTCTTGGGCCTGTTCCGAGAATGTCCGCAATGCAGTCTTTGATCTCCTCCTCGGATCGAAGGGTTATTTTCCTGCTTCCGTGCTCAAAGGTGAGTGAGAAGGGGTATCCCCACCTATATCGCGTGCCCTGTTCTTTGAGCCATTTCGTCACGGGGCTGCAGAGGCGTTTTAGCGCCAGCGTGAGTGAGGATAGGTCCTGAAATATAGTAATTTGGGCACTTCCCATTGTGAGTGGGCCTCTGGATCTGGCCTTCTCAAGGATCCTAGTTCTGTCTTGGTATCGATGGAATTTGGCAAGGACCGAGCGCGGGCCGCCAGGGGGTCCACCTGCTCTGTGTATTCGTTCAGTTTTGGGTTTGTCAATTTCTTCATCTGCCGTTAAAATTTTAATGACGTTATGTATCATGCTTTTGAGGTCATCTTCGGTTTCACCCTCGCGTTCCGGAATTCCAAAAAAACGTAGGTTATTCCTTCTTTCTCTGTTTGCTAAATCGTCCATTTTCAGGCGTATTTCCTCCTCCCTTTTTTCAATGTTTCGTATCCTTATGTCTATTTGGATTTCAAGGGTATCAATCGAGGCCTGATTGTTCTCGACACCCTCCAGCCTCTCTTCAATGTTGTCCATTCTCTGAGTTATCCTGTCAATTTTACCACCTAGATTGGCTCCCATGTTTTTTATCCCGCTTAACAATGCGGCAATGTCCCCCTTAGTAGCGGCTGCCCCCGCTTCGACGGTATCTGTTGACATGGTGGCTTTGCGTTCAGGGGCCGGGGAGGATAGGGCGTAGGCGTATCTAGCTAGCCTGCTTTTTACATTCATAGAATGGTTCCTGGGTTAGAGGATGCACACGCCCCTGGATCGGGGGCCTTACCCTCTTTGGGGCTGCGTAAGTCAGTGATAACAGGGCAGACCAAAGTGTTCAAATCGTTATGCGATTCGGTGTGAGGCTGATGGGGGGATTCAATAGGTGGTCTGCAGTGCCGGGGGGGCTTGTCCTCCGATGGGTTCACCTGGAGATGCCTCTCGTGGGGGGGGAGGGGGTCCACGGGGTCCGAGTCCTGTTCACAGTCTGTTTAAAATTTGACGTTTTCTGGTTTGTGGTACTTGTGGTACTTGTGGGATATTGTGAATGACCGTAGGCCTACGGTACCACAGGCAATGGGAATTATTTGACTGCTGGGTTGGGGTGGGCTACGATGCTCCGGGGTGTCTGTGGGAGGCCCGGGGTGGCCTTGCGCCGTGCCGATGTGTAGTCTTTTGGGGTACACCTCTTTCCGCCTTCGTGTTGGAGCGGTGTTTACTTGGTTCCTCTTAGTAAGGGGGCTTTGGCAGTCCTAGGATTGAGATCCTACTCTTCTCCCAAATAACCAGCTTCATGCATGAGTCGCAGGGTTAGTATGGGAGCTGTGTTGCTTTGGCAGTACTGCGTAGGCAGTTTCATTGGGAAAGGGCTGTGTAGTGCTCTCATTACCTTGTGCGGGGTCCAGGCTGTTCTTCACTCCCAAGCTCATGCACCATGTCTTTATTAGGGGCGGGCTGGGGGGTGTTGTGCGCCAGTGGTCCGGGTGTTCGGCGCAGCTTCTACTGCACTGTACCGGCGTGCAGCGCGTGCTATAGTGTGGGGGCCGCTGCCACGTGCTCCGCAGGCGGCCACCTTTCACATGCTCTTCAGCGCCCAGGCGTCTGCGCCGCACAGCTCTGGATGCGGATTGTGTCACGGATGCGGGGCAGTCGGGGGCTCGGGACCCAACTTACGTGCTGGAGAGGCGTGTTGGGGGCCCTGGCGAGGCTCGAGGGAAGGGCTCTTCCACGGAGGGTCTCCAGGCAGACGGCGCTAGACCCTCCGCCCCATTGCTGATTCACGTCGAAGGCTGCAGTCCAGTGGCCCAGGGGAGCGGGCGGACGGGGGGGCAGGACGTCGCACACTCCCTCAGAAAGCTTCGTGCACGGGAAGGTCGTCCTTGGTTCCTCGGGATGAAGCTGCGTAGGCTTCTCTTTCTCGTCGCAGGCGGGAAACTTTGGCAGTAGATTTCTCCTGCTTACACTCTCTGATTTTCGTCGGGTTTTTTGCGTGTTGGTGGGGGGGTCTTCACACGTCCGTTCCACCTCTGTGCATCCGGCGGGGGTGCAATGTGGGGGCTCAATTCACTTTACGGACCTGCAAGGACAGAGCTCACACAGGGGAGGTTGCTCATTCGTGCGCCCCCTGGTGGCCAGTCCAGACTTTTATCTTTCTATCAGCAAGTGTTCTCTGATTCTGTCTGCCTTGACAAAAGTATTACCTATGATTTTTGTCCCCAACTCTCTTGTGTTAACTCAGGTGCTAAGTGTGTTTTAACTCCAGTAACATTTCTTCCTGCGGGTGTGCATATCTTTAGTAAGACCGAACTGTCAACTGTCAAAAAGTGATCGCACCACGGCACTGATCAAATGCAACATTGCCAAGCTATGGGGTTCGGGTGTAACCCCTGAGCATGCACAATGGATAGATGATGTAGATGCATGCATTGCGATGGAGCGAAGAGTATATGCGGCCAGAGGATGTCCTGGGAAAGCGGGGAAAATCTGGGAAAAGTGGGAGAACGCACAATAAGACTTTTGTACAACACAGGCCTGTGGCCGTAATGTAAATGAAATGTAAGATTGTACATGTAATTGCTAACATAACCTTACGCTGCTGAAATCTGGACCTTATGTTCTTGGTCGCTGGACCCCTTCAGGGTCATTTTTTTTTGTGTATTATGCAACAAAACCAATATAAGTGTTTAATCAAAAAAAAAAATAAAGTGATTGCATATGTATTCCCGGTAACGTCTTTTGTTTCAGAACACCGGTCTGTCAAAATCCTAAGGTACTTACCTTAAGTTGTTCTGCTCATGGAGAATTGGTTGTGTAGTGTATTTTACGTGTGGTTTTAATTTAATAGAAGTGAACTGTTTTGCAAACAGATGGTCTGAAATAAATGTACTTTTACTTTTTAACCAAAAACCTTGATTCCGTGTTTGCTTGAGTCACAGTAATTGTAGTCCTTTGTGTAATCTCTACTACTGCTCATTTGCTCTTGAGATAAGTCTGGCTGCTCCGCTACTGCTACCACTCTGTGTAGTACAGGCTTGTACCAAAGATGAAATTGTACTACCACCTGTAGTCTTAATCTTGTGTAGTGGTCCCTAAGGGCACTGCTCAGGATTCTGCCTAACACTTTTTGGTGGACAACCTTGTCCATGGGACGGTGTGAATCCGTTCCGCCCTTCCTATGACTGGCGCGCTCAGATGCCACTACCGTATACGGTCTTGCTTCCTCCTAATTCTGCCCCACTGGTCTATGTAGACTCTGTGGGCGGTGGGCCCTCTTGGCAGCCTTGCTCGCTACGTTTGTGGGGGTATGCCCCTCATGAGCGGCCTCTGCCCATTCCAGTACCTAAAGTTTCGGCAAAGGATGCCTTTTTTGGGAAGTTTCAAAGTCCTATGAATACTGATCACATGAGGGAGTACCTTAAAGGCCTTTTTAGGGAGATCTGCCCTTTGGCGCCGCATCCTGCCCCGACAGTTCCAGTCACTGCACCTGTCGCCCCGGCAGCGGCACCACCTCTACCTCCCGGCCCGCCTCCACCTCTCCCGCCCCTGCCTCCGTTGTCTCCGGTTGACAAGACTCCATCGCAACAGGCGGATCCTGACGTTCTGGATGACCCTCATGCAGACCAGAATAGTGAGGACCAGCCCTGCTCTGTAAGAGCATTCCATGACCGGGTTCTGGACATGATGCCACTCCTTGACATACCAGTATCTGAGGTACCCTCTCCGCAGGAAGGGGTGCTTTCGGGGGCGCTCGCCTTGTCTCCACAGGAGCGCACCGACCTGTTTGTTCAGAAGGACGTTCTGGCCGAGGCCCGCAAAGTCTGGGATAAACCCCACACTGGGCTACAATTAAATAAGAGAAATGACGCCCGTTACAGGCTTCACACCTCTGAGGATGTAGCCTTGGTGTCATGTCCGCTCCCTTCCTCAACGGTGGTTGCTGCTGCCACCCTGCAATCCAGGCCGGCCTCTGCGACCTCCACTGCCACTGCTCAGGTTCTAGCCAAGGAAGACAAGTTGCTCGACTCCTTGGCCCAGAACGTTTTTGCCAACTCGGCACTGCAATTGCGTCAGGCTAATACGGAGCTCATTTTGGCGGTGGCAAATATGAAACTGTGGAGGGATTTGGCAGACTTTCAGGAGTTCATTCCTGGGGACAGGCTGGAAGACTTTAGGGGCGGTTTGTCAGACGCCAAGGTTTTGGCGCAGGATATGCTGGAGGCTGCTGCGCACCATGCCGACACCTCAGCTCAAGGCCTCGTTGGGGGTGGACACCTCTCGTCAAGCTTGGCTTCTTGCAACAAAGTTTTTCGAAGGAGGTCCAAGTTAAAGTTCTGGACCTGCCTTTTGACGGCAAAGAGTGGTTTCATTCGGCGAGTATGCAAACTGCCAAGTCTCTGTCGGTGCTAGTAAAGCCCCCAGTCAAAGCTCAGAGATCTGGATCCCAGTCTTGGTCCTCCTCAGGCTTCAGATGGTTCCAGGACCGCAGGTCACGCAGAGCTGATCCCCCCGACAGATAGCTCCCGTCGGAAACAGCAACGTGGTCGATTTTTCTGTCTTCAGCCTCCTCATCTTGGACAGTTAGTCTCTCTGCCGAAAAATCAGCTCAATGATACTTTTTGGCATTTGTACGAGACTCCGGTGGTAGGACGAATCTCGTCTCATCTGGAGGCATGGCAAACCATCACTGAAGACCGGTGGGTTTTGTCCATCGCTCGGGCGGGCTTCCGCTTGCCCCTCCCCCACCCCACCCTTCAATCCTCCCTTTCAACAGTCAGGGATGCCTTCCCTCAGAGCTGAGGTCCAGAAGCTTCTAGATCTCAAGGCGGTGAAACCCGTTCCCCTAGTTGAACGAGGGGAGGGGTTTTATTCTCATCTGTTCACTGTGCCCAAACCCAACCAGGCTGGCCTGCGCACCATCCTAGGCCTTTCCCAGTTCAATCTTTCTCTTCCCTTTAAGAGAAATTCAAGATGATCACGCCCTGCCAAATAAAGTCCTCTCTTCAGAAGGGCGACTGGCTCAGCGTTGGGGATCTTCAGGACGCGTATATGCATATCCTGATGTAGAGCCTGCGTCAGAAATATTTGCGGTTCTCCCTTGGAAAGGAGCACTTCCAATTCCAAACTCCCTTTTGGTCTTAGCTCAGTGCCGCTTGTCTTCACGAAGATCATGTCAGTCATTGCAGCCTTTCTTCGGCTACAGGGTATTCATGTGTATCTATATTTGGACGACTGGCTTCTGCCAGTGAAAGCCTCAAGCAACCACCAGTCTCTCCTCCAGCTCCTGTTCTACCTTGGGCTGTCTGTGAACTGGCGGAAATCCTCCATGACGATCTCTCAGGATCTGATATTCCTGGTTTCCGTTGGAACACAATCGACTGCAGACTGCATCTGACTTTGGACAGAATAGCGGATCTGTTGACCACGTGTCAGGTTTTTATTCAGTCAGAGAGCATGTCGTCCTGGTAGTTCCATAGGCTTCTAGGCCTCATGGCTTCGTGCGTGCTTGCTCTTCCCCTTGCTCGTCTCAAGATGCGACTCACGCAGATGGCTCTTCGGAGCTCCTGGCTTCAGGCGGTGCACCCGGACACCAAAATGATTCAGGTTCCACCCTTCATGTTGACAGATCTCCTATGGTGGTCATCTTCCAGCAATCTGTTGGTGGGTGCTTCTTTTCAGGAGCCCTCCCCTCAAACGACCATTACGATCGACTCCTCCCTTATAGGGTGGGCGTGACGTTGGATCATCTTCAGGTATTCGACCTATGGTTGCCACAGGACATGAAATTTCACATACTTTATCTGGAGCTTCTGGCGATTTTCCTGGCGCTCAAAGCTTTCAAGCCAGTGATTGTGAACAAGGTGGTCTGCATCCGCACAGACAATGCGGTATCCATGTTTTACATCAACAAGCAGGGGGGTACCAAGTCACTTCCCCTTGTAGATCTAGCCATTCAGATATGGGAATGGGCCATTCAGCACAGTGTTTGGCTGCTGGCGGTGCATATTCCGGGACAACTGAATGTGACTGCAGACTCTCTCAGCCGATGAGCAGTGGTCAGCTATGAGTGTGAAATAAACACAGAGATACTCTCTGACCTTTTTTGCCATTGGGGCACTCCAGAAGTGGACCTCTTTGCGACGTCATCAACCAGGAAACTTCCTCTTTATGCTTCCAGGAACGGGCTCGGAGCTTCTTCCCTGGGGGATGCTCTCAAGATTGCATGGCACAACATGAGGGCTTACGCCTTCCTGCCTCTTCCTCTGATTCACCGGGCGCTATGCAAGCTTAGGAACACGACAAATTGGACTCTCCTGTTCACAGCTCCTTGGTGGCCAGCCAGATTCTGGTTTTCGGAGCTTCAGCATCTGTCAGTCTGCTCGCCGATCAGGCTTCCGCTGATTCCTGACCTGCTTCACCAGAGCTATCAGCAGATGTGACACCCCTCCCCACAGTCATTCAGCTTAGCCGCCTGGTGCCTGAGTTCAAATCTTTGGAAATGTTCAACTTGTCCGCGGATAATGTGCGTATTATCCAGGCGGCTAGAAAACCTTCGACAAGATCTCAGTATAGGAGCAAATGGCTCTGGTTCTGTCACTGGTGTTCAGCTAAGCAGCTGGACCCCAGAAAAGCTACTGTCAACACGGTCCTGTCATTCGTTTCTCGTCTGGCAGCTTCAGGCATAAATGTCTTGCCTTGTAGGACTTATTTGTCGGCTATCGCCGCTTACCTGTCCACAGACTCTTGCTATTTTTCATTGACGAACCCTGTCATTAAAAGACACTTTGCAGGTCTATTGCATCTTTATCCACCTGTGCGAAACCCGCATCCAAAGTGGGAATCGAATGTGGTCTCACTGCCTTATGCCATAAACCTTTTGAGCACTTGAAGTTCCTTTGGTGGAAAATGGCTTTTCTGATTGCGGTGACTTCGGCAAGGCGTGTAAGCGAGGTTCAGGCCTTGTCTGTAGAACATCCATTCCTCACCTTTCACAAGGATAAGGTTGTCCTCTGGACTAATCCTTCTTTCCTTCCAAAGGTAGTATCCGATTTTCATCTGAACCAGTCTATTTCCTTTCCAGATCCGGCCTCAGATGCCGAGAAGGTATTGCACAATTTGGATGTCAGACAAGCTCTAAAGTTTTATTTGGACAGAACATCTAAACTTAGGTGCTCTTCCCTGCTTTTTGTGACCTTCGGAGATCAGAAAGGAATGCCGGCCTTGAAAGCGACTATCTCCCGATGGATTGCTTCCTGTATTTCAGAGGCGTATACTGTTCAGGGCCTTCAGCCTCCAAAGGGAATTCATGCCCATATGGTGCGTGGATAGGCAGCTGCCGTTGCCTTCCAGAAATATGTTCCCTGGGAAATCATTGCCAGAGCAGCCACATGGGCTTCCCCAACAGCTTTCTGTTAGCATTACTGCTTAGACCGGAGCTCTAGAGCCGATGCTCCGTTCGGGCAGGCAGTTCTTAAAAACCTCTCTCAAAAAGAGGTTCATTCACCAGTTTTCCTGTGAGGAGTGTTTGGTAATCTCCCAAAAGTATGGAGGAAAGGGGATGGGACGTAGGAGTATAACAAAGTTACTCACCGTAGTGACCATCTTACTCCTAGTCCCCTTTCCTCCATACGCCCGCCTGCCGTCCCCTCTGAAAAGTATCCTTTATTATTGCTTTAATTGTCTCAGACCTGCCGATAGACAAGGACTGAAGGGCGATGCACGGGGCGGAGCTAAGGAGGGTGGGGTTACATCCACGTGCAGTACCCCGCGTAAAAAGAGGACGACACATTTTTCAATTTGATGCTGTTTTACAAAAGTGCTCCGGTCCATGTCCCAAAAGTATGGAGGAAAGGGGCTATGGACTAGGTAGTCACTATGGTGAGTAACTGTGTTAATCCCTTAGATCCAGGAACAGTTGATGCTTCCCAGGTGCAGGACCGTGAAGGTTAAAAAGGGAGCCTTTTACATCGCAGCTCCCAAAGCCTGGAACAACCTGCCTTTGGTTCTTAGATGCGAGAGATCCATTGACCTATTCAAGAAGAAGCTGAAAACGCTGTTGTTGGCTTGATTCTGATCCTGGACTTCTTTTTTGCTGAGTAAAATCTCTGTAGATCTAGGTTTCTTCCTGCAATGTATGTCTGTTCGCGCCCTAATGCCTATGGGTCCATGGCTTGCGCGCTACAAATGCCTTAAAGTTTGAGCACCTGCATTCATGTTCTTTTAGGTTGCTCACCCTTAAGCTGAAGTAGATTTTTCTGGTAGCAATCACTTCCATGAGATGGGCAAATGAGCTTGATGCTCTATTAAACTTCTTTATTTGATTTTCTCCAAAGGAAAAAGGTAACGCTGAGAAAAATCCTGTCCTCCTTTCCGAAGGTTGTCTTGGATTTCCATCTCTCCCAAAATATCCATCTTCCTATGTTATTTCCTTTGCATCATCGTTCGAAGGAAGGAACACTTATATTGTCTGGACACAATGCGGGCCCTCCGCTACTATGTCTCTCGAGCGAGGAATGCCAGGAAAGATTACCAGATTTTTTTGGGTTATTCTGGTGCCCATGTTGGCAGGGCTATGACCAAACAGACCCAGTAAGGTGCATCATTCTTTGCATCTCAGAATGCTACATTCTGGAACATTCTCGCTTTGGTAGAGCTGTCCTCCTGAGTGTTCTGGTATAGGTGGTGTACTCTTGTTCAACTCACTCTTCAAGGTCTACATACTGCTTTCGGAGCTGTGATGAATCCAAGCAATTCGTCCTTTCGCCTTAAGGGAGAGCAACCCCTTTGGGACTAGGGAGTTGAGCCTGCAACGCATTAGACTTCCTCGGAGACACAGCAAGCAGGATCCCACTGGGGATGACCCCTCCCCAAAAGCACTGTGGGGACAAGCAATATCCAAATAACAATCCCAGCCCACCTCCCCTTTCGTCTAAGTCCTAAATGTTTATTGGTTACATGGGGGTTGAAAAATATATTCCTGTACAGGGCCCCTTTATCGTGGATGGCTTGGTTTCTGACCTGTGTTTAACGCCTTCTGATGAAGACCAGGACCAATGGCGTCATCGAGTGCCTTCAAGTGAGGAACTCAAATACCACTTGATGCCAGCAACAAGGGAGAGAAGCAGCCGGAGCATGAGAAACACCTGCCTGCTTGACAGTGCAGAGGAGGGAGCCCTTCCCTCACAGGAACCATGCCGTTAACATTTTGGGTGGATGCTTGAGCAAACCTGTGGAACGCTGCCGCTTGGGTACTGGCGGAGAACCCAGGAAGCCAATTATCGTCAAAGCTGAAGGATCCGAGGTACCCCCAGGAGCAGAGGATTGACATCACGCAGAAGAGACGTCCAGAGCTGGTTCGTCCAGAAACCGGGATACCGAGCAGAAAGACGCAAATATGCAGACCACAGCCAGCTCTGAACCGCAGAGCTACACTGACCAGAGATGCTGAATCAAGACACCCTCTGCCCCTTCCCACTGGAAGAGGGATTCACAAAGTTGTACCAAGAGTGGGCAGAGGGCAGCGAGGCCACAGCAAAGCCCAGACTGTGTTACACATCCGTATACCCCAGAAGGGGGTTGCAGCGAAACAGGATGAGGACTCGGACTAAGCTGTACCATATTAGAGATGCTTTGTTTCAATAAAAAGAAAACTCCTTTCTAATCCTACTGCTATGAGGGACGTTCCCTACCTAACAAACTAAAAGGTAAGCGTGCTTGTCAAAGTCCAAAAGAAATAGTCCTTTGCCCCAAATCCTATTGGCTAACTAGTCCCTGCCACTAAGAAAAATATAACAAAAAAAGAGATTGGAGCAATAGCCTCTGACTGGCCCAATCACTTGGATCTCTTTATTAGGATGTTATCAAATGTTCAATCAATTGTTCGCAATACAGTTCCCAATATCCCTGCAGGTTTTGTATGCCAAATCTTAATTCAATACAGTTTTCTCTTTCCAGGAAAGAATGCTTTCTTACCCTCATTTCCGGCTAGTCGCTTGAGAATGTCCTGATTCAATCCTTAATGACTGGAACCCTCCAGATTCTCCTTCTCCAGTTTGTACTGCCTCTCTGGTTCTCAAGGCTCTCCGAAGCCCTTTGGCCCTCTAATAGGCTTACTTTAGCTCGGCTTAGATGGGCTGTCTGCCCGCTCCGGTTTATCATGCTCCCGTAACCTTTGTGGCTTTCCCAGTCTCAAATGTTAAAATTCGCTCCTCTCAACAGCGTTGCCTCCTCTGGAGCGTTTGCTTGACTTCCGCTGCTCAGCACCAATGCACTTCTCGTGCAGAGATCGGGGATCCGGGCTTCTGAGCCACACCCCAGCTTCCATGTGGTCATGCCACCAGGTGAGACGGCCATTCTACTGTCTTCTTCTCCTTCTCGATCTTGATTTGTTCGTTGGTCAGGACCCAGCCTTGTCTCGTTCACTTTCTATGCCAACGCTGGCTCCACGTCTAGTGTGGCCCTGCCCATTCAGGACGTCATCCCGCCAGAGGATTGCCTCTGTGTAGAATACACTTCCCTCCATTCAAAGTTCCTCATGGTTTTATGCACTTTGTCAGAAAATAAAGGGGTGTGTCCTTCTTTGACTGTCAAAGAAATTGAAGCAATGTTACTATTCGATAAATCCAAAACAGGGTTAACAGTCTTTCAGATTCCCATGTAGGTGGATATTGTTTTCAGGAAAGGGATTTCCTTGCAGGAATCATAGTCCTTGTCTCTGAGAGGGGAGTTGCTGCCTAGTGAGGGTGTTGCTGAGCGGGCTCCCCTCCTTAGCCTCAAAGAGGGTGAATAGTCCAGATTGGACCATAGCCCACTCAGGGCTAAAACGTAATAATAACCCACGGTGGGGTGAGCAATACAAGTTACTGAGCCGGACTGAGCCAGACCGTACGTAGCACACGCAGGCTGACCATACAAGTTATCCAGGAACAGTCGAAAGAAGCAAGCCATCAAGCAAGGCTCAGCAGGCCCGTCAACCCACCCCGGGTTGATATAACACCCACTAGAGGCTAAACAAAAAGGATATACCATTCAGGACTGACCAATTCTAAGGCTGAAAAGTTGAAACATTCAGACAAGACAAGGAGTGACCTGCCAATCGATACATATTGGGAACAGGTTCTCGAGCATACTGTGTAAAGTAAAGACTGTCTGCAGTATATGACAAGTACATCGTCTGACCTAAAAGACTCTTTGATGTGGGGGTCAGAAAACCTGCCTCCACTAAATTGTTAACGGGGATACGTAACCTTAGCCTAAACTCAATATGTAGGCTATTTTTTCTTTTTTTCCTAAGTGATGGGCTAATTGGAAGGTTACAATAGGTTTGAACAAAGGACTGTTTTTGTTTGCGACACATCATTCATAGAAATAGGGTTAGAAGATGTTTTCCTTATGCTTTCAATAAAGATCATCATTGAACCATTGTTGGGCAGAATCCTGTGCAGTTCCCTTAGGGAGCACTACACAAGATTAGGACTACAGGTGATGGCAATAAATCCCCTTTGGTATCAGTCTGGACCACAAAGATTTAGTTGGTAGCCGTGGCTGAGCAGTCAGACTTATCTCAAGAGGGAGATGAGCAGTATTCAGGGTTTACACAATAGGCCCACTAGACTATGGAACAAGGAAACACTGACCAAAGCTTTGTATTTAAAAAGTAGATATATAGTTATTTTATACACTTCTAATAAAACACATGTATCCCAGTCATCACGCAAGTTCAATTAAGTCAAAGGAAAAATATACACACTCTCAAGTTAAATTGTAGACCAAGTGAACCAGAGTGAAAACTGAGCAAAACGACAGTGACAACTACACACAAGGGATCCTCTAACAATTCCTCACAAGGGAGGGAAAGCACAAGTTATATAGAAACAGTTTCTTACACATCCTAGCAACACTTCCCATCAGTTTGTGAACCAGTTTAAGCAAGGCAGTGCATCAGTATAAGCAATACTTAAATGAAAACTGAGCAAAATGGCAAATCACAAGGTTTAAAAAGGGGAAGGAAAGGGTGGTTAGAAGAAATAGGTGCACCAACACAGTTCACAGTGAAAATCAATCTAAAGAAGGCAGGTCTAACAAATGTGACCAGAGTCAGTAGGCCTGTGCCAGAGTCAGTGGTACAGGACAAGGGCCCAGAAGCAAAAATGTTCTTGTAGCTGCAGTCGAGTCTTTGGTTAACGAATTTGAATAGGTGGTTGCAGAAGTTGAAAAGATAATGTTAAGAGTGAGGGGCAGCCAACCCAACAGGTAGGTAAAGGATTTAAAACACCTTTAGTGCTACCGCGAAGGGCGGCCTGGCGGAACAATGTACCTTTAAATGAAGAAGTGGCTCCTGCGGTGGCGCTTGTTCCTGGTAGTTCCTGCAGTTCGGGTGATCCAGCAGAGGAAGAGAGGCTCTCGTCGTGGAGGAAGGTTTGAGTTACTGCACTACCCAGGGATGAAACCAGCCACGGTGCTGCCCGACGAATAAAAGGTACGCGCCTTTAAATTGCGGTCCGGGTGGACTGGTGCCTGGCTATCCGACCTCCGAGTAAAGGGTACGGGAGATTCGACCAAGGCAGGTCCGGGAAGGCGATTGGCAAAATGGTTGGTCCCACAAGCTCAAGGGAAGAAGGCTCTTGCAGGTGAAGATCTTCTCTCGTCGTGTGGAGAAAAGTGGTGAGACGCTGCAGCAGAGCTTCACCGGTGGTTCAGTCGTTGCAGATGTCTTTGGCTTCTCTCCTTTTCGGCTTCTTAGTTCCAGTGGCAATGTCTTGCTCTTCCAGTCCTCAGGACCCTGCTTTTATGCAAAAAGATCTCCATTCATACAGCCTAGCTGTCACTCACACAGTGGAGTGGTCGTCTTGGCGGGAGACCCTCCAGCCTATCAGGATAGAGTCTGACATGGGTTGCGGATGCAACCCTGTTCAGGGGTCCTACTCCCCCTCCCACACCATGGACCCACCCCAGACTCAGTGGCGCCGAAAGGAGGGCTTCTCGGCAGAAGCCCGCCAAAAGGACGAACAAAGGATCCCCGACCTGGGTTAGGAGTTTAGAGAAAGACACGAGAAAGAAGTTATATTAAAGTTCTGGAAAATAAAACCTACCAGAGTAAAGTTAATAATAAAATGCACTGGCGGTATGTTAGAGGCTGTCAGAAAAAGTGGTATCCTCGAACAATGGGAAAATCTCATAGGGAAATATTCGCCGTTGAACTTCCATCAGCCAGAAACTTTTGAGAGGGACTGTACGGTACCCTTCGAAAATGAACATAAGTGAAAAACTATTAACCCCTTCCAGTACCTCCATACTAAAATGGGTTGTACTGGTTTAGTTCATAGGACTTGACTAGTAAAGTCAATGGGGACTTTACATGCCCTGGGAGACAGTCAGTCCCAGGGTATGGAGTCTATGTTTGGGGGTCGCTATGACACCCCTGTGTCATTGCACTTACGGTGCTGAACTGAGGGTGCTGTGTAACACATGTGAATACAGATGACTCCTATGGGGTTGAGAAAGATCCCATAGGCATTAAACACAAAAATAGCCTAGAACACACATAGCAAAAATGCCTAAGAGTGGGAGAAAGCGTCTCAAGAGTCCTCTTGTATGTCTTCTATGTCTGACATAGCACAGAGACCATCATAGATAAGGAGGGAGGAAGGACTCAAGTAGAAAAACAAATAACTTACTGCTGGTAATGTCCTTTCTGATGGATTTTCTTTCCACATATTCCGCATTGCCCTTTTAACCTGCCCCACATGGCAGATTGCTAGTTCACCAATTGGTTTTGTGGTCCCTCTGCATCAAAGGACTAAGAAAAAAGGGTATAAATTAGGTCATAGCATGCAGTGGCGCCTCTCTCTCTCTCATATATATATAATGTGTGTGTGTATGTATATATATATGTATATATATATATATATATATATCCCAGACATCCTATCCAGTGTGGAGTGCTGATGGGCCATGCTGAGCCCCTTGTGGAAGAACTATTTCTGAAGAGCAGCTGCACTGAAGAGCAGCTGCACTGGAGATGGAGATTACAGAACATTAATCATGGTAAGTAAATTGTTCTCGTCCTCACTAGTATTCTGGCACATTTATTGGACAATGCACAAAATTCACACTTGCATATGGGAAGATGCTCTGAAATACCTAATGTTGTCATGGGGACGCCAGTCTTACCACCATTCTGGCCAAGTGTATACACTTGCTGTCCTCTCCTTCCATCATCCCAGCTATCATGTTAGAAATGGGGGTTTTCATCCCATGTAGCAAAAGCGAAGGCCATGTAGAATGTCAAACTTCTATTAAAAAAATATATCTAAACGTCTTTCTTGGTCTTGTGTGTTTTTACTGACTATGTTGCACAATTTTCCCCTAGAGCAGAGCCCCTAAATTATTACATATTATTAAGCCAAACCCATTGAAGTAGAGAAGAGGGCTGAGAAAGCTTTCCAGTATCGGAATATAGTTATCTGCAGCCCACAAGACCTACTCATGGTAGAGTCCCTATTGCTAAGATGATGGTTCCCCTAAATTCAAAACAAAATAACAAACTGGTGCTCATCAGGATGGTTTACACAAAATCTGTCCTCTGTCCAAACATGGTATAACCCAACATCTGTCCCTACCACTAATTTAAAAAAAGTAACAAACTTTGCCTAGGAAAATGTTTCCATGTTTCATTTGACTAGTGATGGTTGGTTTCTGGTCAGCATCCTTGGTTCTCTCGCGGCTCTCGTGATGCAGTTCAAAACGGTTCTTTCAGTCTTCGTAGTGGTACTTTGTCCACCCAAATGCCCTTATCCTCTCTCCTAGGCCCTCTGCCTGGTTAGACAGTTCAAACAATTCAAATCTCAAGTCTATCCAATGTCTCTGTATATGCCTCTCGTCGGTTATCTTGGTTCTCAGATCGGCAGTTATAAATTATCTCATCCCCTCGTGTGGTATCTGGATGCTCAGCCCGTTGTGGGCTATCTGTTTTCTCAGTCCTTCTTGGATTATCAGTGCTCTCTCATGGGATATCTAGGTTCTCAGCCCGGCGTGTGCTATCGCGTGGCTCGACATCCCTCCTCCCACTCGGTCTATGCTGTGTTGCTAGGCCCTGAAGACCCTCCACTTATGGAAACTAAGGCACAATCACCATATACTAGTGATACGACAGACACAAGGTTTGATTTTCCAAGTACTATGGTTTATTGCAAAGTATGCTCAGGCGGCCGACTGGGTCTAAAGTCTTGCAACGTGTGTCACCCAGACCTTGTGAGACGCAAGAGAGCGAGCATCGCTCAAGCAGCAACATATATAGAAACATACAATCTTTGAAGGCACATCAAAACCGCCCATAATGTATCTTCTAGAGCTAGAGTTTGGTGATTGACAATCATGACAAATATGACACATTATGACAAGTTTCTTATTCAATCTAATTATACTTATTTTAGCAACAGTTGCAGAGATAGTTCTTTGTTATGGAGAACATAAAGCACTTATTCAGCAAGGATATCGTGTTTGCGAGAGAGACACATTCCATAGCACGTTATCTACCTGTTTCTATTTGTGAACTAGGGGTCAGCCTGTTCTGAGGCAAATCCGCGAAGGAGGACAGCTAGAAGAGTATAATTCATGCTTTTACTGTCTATTGCTACAGCTTTAGTGAGACAGGCCGGCATCTGGGCCGCTGATTAAATGCAGTTTCTGCTTGCCTCCAAGGACTTTGTGAGGGAGGAAAACAATGTATTTCTGTACTGTTTGGCATTCCTGTCTGGGTTGATCTTTCAGCATGCAGGCTGTGGCCTAGCACCGTGTATGAGCTTTCAGAATAAAATATATTTTGCAAAGCATTTGACGGAAAGGAAAAAAGCAAATGGCGGATGTTACACAAAATGGACGCCCTGTGGTTATACTGGTTATACTGACGATTCTGTGTTTGCAATCTTTCTCATATGATGCGATTGGTTTCCGGCAAACATAATATACATACTATTCTTGGCTAGGGTCGTTTCTGGACTAACCAACTCTCCTTTTGGCCGTAAGCCAAGAGCATCATCCATACATCTCATCTTCATCTGACCATGTATCTAATTCTGAACTATGCATGCTACTATAATCATCATCTTCAACATTAATTGACATTAGTTCCTTGATTGTTTAAATTTTGTGATTTGCACCCTTATTTAATATGGGAGTGGGTTTTGCATTCATCGCATGTACACATTAATTTGTAATTTCAAAACAAAAGATTGACAGGCAGTGTATGCAACAACAGCAGAACATGAGGATCCTAAGTATTGTGACTAAAACTGCAATTAGTTTCCATCCCCATGAACGCAGTAGTTCCCAAAACCATGTGCTTATGTCCAGATTCCAGCTGCCTGTGGGGACATTAATATCAGAACTCAGAACGTTCAATTTCTTGATCGCTTCAAAAATCATAGGGGAGGAGTCACTTACGAATACACAGCACGCTGACCCCACGATTTTGCACACACCCCCACGATCAGCCAAAATTATATCAAGAGCCATTCTATTCTGAAGTGTCATTAATCTAACTGCTTTCTCTTCTAGTGTCATATAGAGTATATCGGTAGTTCCATTTATCGTCCTTTCTAACACCCTGGACAGTTTCCTTATATTCCATGAATTTATTACTTGCCCCACAAAATGGTATAAATGACTTTGCTATATCGCCTGCAATCAGTCCTGTATCATCCCGCCGTGGCCTAGATCTGGATAGTTTGGATATGTCTGAAGTTTTGGAAAGGAATACACCAGGGAAAATAATTCCTAAGTAACAGGTCCCTCCCCAATTTAAAGCCAAGCAGGGATAAGCCTGTTCTCCACATGCAAAATAAACAGGATCAACTACATATATTGGTTCCTCTTTTTTGTCGTGCACTGCAGTATTCATACATCTAGTAAACGTTCCCACCAAATGGAACCCTTTTTTCGTAAGCAAAATGGGACAGTACGTGGACTGTAATTAATCATATAGGGGGTGCACAACATGCTTATTCCCTACGGGAGCCATGTTGAAAGTTATTACAGAGGATTTGTGAGCCTATCTACTTTTTTGCCATTGGTTTTATTATTCTTGCCCTGTTAAATATGGAACAACCCACTGGTTCTATTACCACTTTTTCGAATTCATCTTTGTTTGTTTCATCCACTTGACCACTATCACTCTTATTCCATTTCCTGTAAAATAGTGCACTTAATGATGCATAACATGCCGCATTAAGTGGTAATGGCTGCACGTACCAACCCATTCCTTTTGGTTCCATGTAATAATGTCGCCATAAAAATCTGGCCATGCAAAAATATCACCGAAAAATGTCCGTTTTTTGTGGCGACATTATTGCATGGAACATCCGGGGGACACCCCCGCAACCCCCAAACTTTGTATTTATTTTTTTGCCCCTGTCTCCATATATATGGTCACCCAAATAATATTGCCACGACATTTTCCCGGTGATATTATTTACGGCGACCATATATATGGCGATATTATTACCTGATACCTTCCTTTTCCACCAAGCTGGGGTAAATGGGAGCAGACCCAACAATTCGTCCTATTCAGAGTAGTATGAGTCATATTCATAATCAAAAGCAATGTATTATCGTACCCTCTTCTGTGTCTCACTTCTTGTGAGGGGAGAGTATAAGAGAGCACATGTACTGGACTGCTTGTGGCAGGAGCATTGGTAGCAGGCAAAAGAGAGCTTAAAGGATGCACAGTTTCCAAATACTAAAATATTGGGACCAATGTAATCAAGATGCAAAGTGGTGTCATAATTATTAGCATATGTTTCCCAAAACAAATTCTTCTGGGCACTCGTTTAGCCTCTATCTCTATAATATCATCAGCGTTGGTGCAGGAGGGGGCAGAGGTGTATGTAGGCATTTTCTAATGAAAAGTATGTTCGTCGCGGAAAAAAGTTCTCCACAGCAGCACACGTGAAACAGCAAAGCATTCAAGTAGCAGCAAAGCGTTCAGGGCAGTTCAGGTTAGCCTGCTTAATAATTGATAGCAAACCTATATGATTTCGCGCAATGCTCCAAAAAGGCTGGAGCAAGCATCAATTGTGTTGGTACCATATGCGCCCCGTTTGTCCCCACGGGGGGATCGCACTGGTCCTTCACTTTTCAAAGGTAGCACCGGGAAACCGCGTTTCAGAGCTTTCAATTTGATGCAGATTGATACAGCTCATACGCTCCATTTCCCTAGGCCTCCGATTCCCATTTCATCCTTGTTGGCAAGGCAAAACAAACATGCAGATCATTTCCGAGTTTGAGAACATAGGTTGTACCTTATTGCTCCAGGTACTGTAAGATCCATGAACAATGCATTCTCATTTCCAGATGCAGGATCAGTGCCAGCCTGCGATGCAAAGAGTGATGTTGTGGCAGTAGTCGGACAATGCTGAGGCACCTTTGGCCTTTTGATCTTTGTTGCAATCTACCCAGGCCCTTTCTCGGGCTTAGGAAGCACCTCTGGCAGAGAACAGGCGATGGTATCTTTGTGATCGAGTGCAGCTGTTTCTCTCTCGGTTTTCGGATCAGGCAGCTCTTTCAAAGGGAACAGGATTATTTTTGTATGCGTGGCATGGATCCATGATTTGCAACCATCCACTTGGACTGCAGTCTGTGTTGCCAGGAGGACCTGGTAAGGCCCCTTCCGCCGCGGTGCAAGTGAAGATTTCCGCTCATAGTTCTTTGTTAGGACCCAATCTCCAGGCTGCAAATAATGCCCTGGGCCGGTATATCTGACTGGAAGAGCCTCCTGTACCTGCTGATGAATTAAACGCAGGTTTTGAGTTAACAGTTTACAGTAAGTGATGAGCAATGGGTGTTGGATCTCTCTTACACCCTTAGGCTGTGGAGCACTCCAAACATTTGCTGGTCGCCCCATTACAATCTCATACGGGGAGAGTCCAGTCTTTGCCTGCACAGACGTTCTCATACATAATAACAATAATAAAGCTAATGGCAACGCATCAGGCCACTTCAACTGACTTCCTGTGCATATTTTACTGAGTTTATTCTTCAAAATACCGTTTTGGCGTTCCTCAAGACCGGCACTCATCGGGTGTCTGGCCGAGTGGAATCTTTTATCAATCTGGAGGCCTGCACAAATCTGTAGTATCACGGCTGCAATAAAATGCGGGCCGTTATCTGACCATATGACACTTGGCAAGCCAAAACGGGAAAAATACTGTTAGCATTACTTTTGCTGTGCTCATTGCTGTGCAGTCTTTAAGGGGATAGGCCTCCACCCATTCACTAAATGCACAGACCACTACAAGGACTTATTTGAAATTTGGACACCTTTCCATTTCTATAAAATCCAAATGGTTCACTTCAAATGGCATAGAAGGGGGGCCCAAAACTACCCACTGGAGTAGCTGTTCCTTTTCTAATGTTATGTTGCAAACAAGTCATGCAGTTTTGAACTAGCCTGTCAGCAGTTTTTCTAATGTGCAGATTCTACCATACTATGTCTAGATGCTGAATCATTTTCTTAGCACATATGTGTGTTGGGCTGTGGGCCATAGTGACCATCGCTGTTACATAAGCATTTGGCAACATCCATTTTTTATTCTTTTTGTCCACTCAGCAACCTTCTATGTCTAATTCTGCTGTACCCTCAGACCATGCTTTTATTTCATCTGCAGTTGCTTCTGTTTGCATCTCTTTAACTGTGGCAATTCCATTTTCTACCATGCAGGGTACCTCTTTCGACTTCTCAATATTCATTTTTGCATGTAAATCGGTGGCAGTTTGTTTCGCTGTTTTGTCCGCAAATGCGTTTCCCTTCCCAACGTTACATGTTACCTTTTTATGCGCCTCGCATTTCATTATTGCTAATCTTTTAGGAAGTGCAAGGGCAGACAGCAAATCTTACTATCAAAGTGCCTTGTTGGATCTTGGTTCCGTGTGATGTCAGAAAACCCCTTTCAGCCCATAGTCCACCAAAATTGTGTACTACCCCAAATCCGTACTGACTGTCAGTATATATGTTTACATTTAGGTTCTCAGAAATTTCACATGCTCTGTTTAATGCTATTATCTCTGCAGCCCGAGCTGAATTGTATGGGATTCTTTCGCTTTCTACAATACTCTTCAGTGTCGTGATGGCATATGCAGCAGTTGATGTGCCATTGGGTAATTTAAAACAAGAACCGTGACAAAACAGTTCTCTATCTGGCTCTTTCTGTGGGGTATCTGTTAGATCAATTCTTCCTTTCGTTTCTTGCTCAGTAACCATTAAATAATCATGGGGGAATTCTTTTTCACCCGTTTTCTCATTGGGACGAGGCATTAGCTCAGTCGGATTCAAAGCGCAACACCTCGTAATTTGAATATGCGGTGCAAATAGAACTATTTCATACCTCGTCAGCCTGGCTGATGTAAGGTGTTGCGTCTGCGTTCTATTTAAAAGAACGTCTACTGCGTGGGGCACCATCGCGGTTAAAGTGTGACCTAAAACCATACCCTCGGTTTGTTTTACTGACACGGCAGCCGCAACAACAGCTCGCAAACAGTGCGGCAAAGCGCATGCAACAGGATCCAGTGCGGAAGAAAAATAACTGCATGGTCTATTTCTGCCTCCTTGTTCCTGGGTTAAGACAGCCAAAGCACAACCATTGTTTTCATGCACAAATAACTTAACTCTTGTCATAATTTGGTGTGTCCAAAACTGGAGCTGAACACAATGCAGTTTTGAGCAGGTCAAATACTTCTTGACATTCCATGCTCGATGACAAAGGCAGGGCAACATCCTTCCTTGTCAATGCCATTATTGGTTTCGCAATCGTGGTGAAATTCGCGATCCACTGACTACAATATGAAGCCATGACAATTATAGCCCTGACTTCCTTCTGTGTTTTTGGAATAGGCAAACCAGAGATGCTTTCTATCCTTTCTTCTGTCAGTCTTCTTCCCTCCTTCGAAAAGAGGTAGCCCAAGTAGGCCACTTCCTTTCGACAATACTGGAATGTTTTTAATGAAGCTTTGTTTCCATGTGTTGCTAAATGTGTCAATAATGTAACTGTGCTCTCTTTACAAATGTCTTCTGTGTCTACCGCAATCAGTAAATTGTCAATTTACTGTAACAATACACAACCAGTTGGTAGCTCTAGCATGTCTAGATGTTCTTTTAATGCTCTACTATAAATACTCAGGCTTTCAGTGTAGCCTTGTGGAATTTGTGTGAATGTAAATGAACGTCCTCCTAGAGTAAAAGCAAATAGATATCTACTATCTGGATGTACTCGAATGCTGAAAAACACATTATTTAAATCTACAAAACTAAAATACGATACAGATCCTGGAATCATAGTCAAAATTGTAGTCACATGTGGGACTAATGGAAATTGTGGATCAACAACTTTATTCAATCCGCGCAAATCAATTATGAAACGGTACGGTATATCATTACCTCCTTTCTTGTAAACAGGAAGAATTGGACTATTGCAAGTGCTACCTGAAATCTCTTCAATTACGTTTCTTTTAATCAAATCTGACACAATGCATTTCAATGCTTTCTCTCCTTCTGCCGAGATTTTATATTGCGGAATACGCGGCAACGTAATTCCTTCTTTCAAGACAATTTTTACTGGCTCCACTTTTAAACAACCAACATCGTTATCATTCAGTGCCCATATACAAGTTGGTACTCTACTCAATTCAGTCAGTAATGGTTTAGATAGAAATTGTGATACAGGAGTTTTTTGTGGTGATATTGTCAAATACACTCCATCAGGAGAACAATGAATAACCACATTCAATTTCTTCAACAAATTTAACCCCAACAAATTTTCACCGCAATTTTTTGTCAAAAGAAATGGGCAAGACTCAGTGAATGGACCTAGTGTTAAAGGACTGACTGTGACACTGGACTAATTACTGGTGTACCTGCGAACCCTACTGAGACATTATTCTGCCCTGACAGTGGTATATCTGGAACCTGGTGATGGTCAATTGAACATTTCTGTGCACCTGTGTCCACTAGAAAAGTGTGCTCCCTATTCCCAACCTTCATTTCTACGTAGGGCCCTTTCTGGTCTACAGGAATAGATACTGGTTCAAACCCCTGTCTCGGGCTGTCCTTGTAAAACAATACATCATCTGATGTAAAATCGTTAGAGTAATATGCATTGGACTGATTATCGAAAACATTTCCATCCCCTGTGCTATTCTGCTGTTGCTGGTTTTGGTTCTGATTCTGATTACCCTGGTTGTTCTGACTTTTTGGCGCTCTATGGTTTCTATTCTGTCCTTGTGTTCCCGGGCGACCTCTATTCTGTCTTCTCAGGAAAGTTCCATTCCGATTCTGTATCTGCGGGCACTGTGCTCGCCAATGGCCTTCTTGTCTACAATAGGCACATTGATTAAGCCCAAATGGACCACCTTGCATGTTGGAAAAATTAGCTCTGGTTTGTGTGTTCCCGCCACCTCTGTTATTGTTTGCTACTTGCTGCATTAATACCCTTGTTTTTAAATTCCCTTTGTCCCTTATTTCTTTCTCCTTCTCTGCATTTACTCTATTCTCATAATATTGGGCCATGTGTAACAATTCACTCTGTGATTTTGCTTGCCATGCACTTTCAGATGTCATTATTACCTTTTGAATTTTCGGTAACAACCCTCGCACAAACTTATCAACAAACAACCTCTTCCCGGGTGCAGTACTCAAATCTTGGCCACTGAAATCTGCAAATACTTCTTCAAATCTATTAAAATAATCTGTCGCAGCTTCATCTTTGCCCTGTAAGCAAGCCAGTAATTTATCCCAAACAATTCTTTTCTCAGGTATCAAAATTTTCAATTTCTGTACTAATCGTGCTGGTAAGGCCAACATGACCGGCGGTGGTTTTTCTCCCGCTTTTCTGTCTGCATCAATTCTAATAAAATTTTGCCATGTATCACCCAATAAATCTGCCATTAATATTCCTAACCTGTTTCCATATGTCTACAGGAAGAATCACAGGAATAATAGATAAATATCACTCATTGTAAAAACAGAGGAATTCAAAACACTCAATTTCCTTATAGAATCCCGCCGGATTTTTCCTAAGATCAGGGATCGTCTGCTTAATATTGTTTACCTCCTGTCTAGAAAAAGTGACATGCACAAATTGCGCTGTATAATGGGCTTCTATTGTGTGCGCGTCAGTCTTTGCAGTGGCAGAAATCTCTAATTTCGGGACAAACATGGGGGGCACTTCTCTCATGGGTAATTGCAAACTAGGTGATTCTACATCTGTTTGTTTGCTAAGCAATAAAGCTAAATCGAGAGAAAAGGCAGCCATTCCAGTTTCAGACAAAAATGCTCTTTTGTATATCGTCATCAAATCAGCGGGACAACATATTTTCTTCTTCTATGCATTTCTAGTGTATACTGACTAAACATATAATGCACTTCTATTGGAGAAATGGTGACATCCGTAATCCATCCAAGTGCCTCTTGCGTAAAAATGTTCATCTCATCACTAACGGGTTTTACCGCTGGCAAGAATCGTTGCTGGACATATAGCACTACTTGCTGTTTACCTCTTTTCATTTCTTCATTCAATTGATCAAGCTTGTTTCTAAACACAAATAGCCGGCCTACATGTTCTTGTACTTCCGACGCATTATCCCACAAATGAGAAAAAACATTTAGATCGCTCAACTCTAGTGGAGCCAATGTACCAGTCAACTTTTTCCATTTCTCCACAAGATACTTCCCCATGCATTCTAACAATACCTGCTGTTCGCCAAGCCTCTTTAGTCACCCATGGAACTCTGCACGGCTCCCTCATCGTTACCTTCAATATGTTTCTGCCCATTCTTTCAACTGCTCTTTCTTGTCTTTACTAACCGCACTACGAGTTACCCTAGTGCTTCCTTTTGACGCAGGCCCCACCTTTGTAGAACTGCCTGCCAAGGTGGCTGCTAATTCAGGCTCTGTCGGCAGTGGAGTAAATGGTGTTACGTGCACAGGAAACGGATGAAACAGGAGTGGGGGGTGGCAACTGAGATGGAGGAGCAATGGGGTCAATACTACTTTGAGGACGTTCATTTCTTCCTTCATTCAGAATTTTGTTAATTAGCTCATCTGATGTATGCAAATCTTGTTTTGGATATATTTTTTGTACGCCTAATTGAAAAGCCCTGTCCATTCTTCTAAGATCCTCTGTTAGTTTATGCTCATCAAGCTCTAGCGCTTTGTCTGCATTTGATTTGCGTCTGCGCGCATGTTTCTCCCTGCTTCTCAGACGGAGGGAGGTTTGCTTCTATCCTCCAGTCTCTCACGACATCGAATGCCGCTGGGCGTGCTTTCTTGCGTAGCAATACTGATTCTAAGTGTTCTATACGTGCCAATTCAAAACTCCCATCATTAGGCCACTGCAAGTCTGATACACGTCTGGTCTGCTTATGCCAAATTGCGTTAAACATTATTGCCCCTACTCCATATTTCACATACATTTCAAACGCTGGCGACCCTGAGGGTGGCTCGACCTGGCCAGTTTACAAAGATTGTCTATCACAGTGGAAAAATCTCACTAAGCAGGAAGACAATTTCCCAGGCATAATTAATCCTTACTCGTTTCTTACCCTGGGCATTTGATCTTGCAAGAGCAACACTCAACCTATATTTGGGCGATTAAGAATCTGGGCACGACTCACCTGATCAATCATTTTGTCACTCAAGACGCAATTCGTCCGTATACAGATGCAACCAAGAATCGTTGTGGCTGCGTATCTGGCTCAATCTGCCTCGTTTCGGGACCCTCGCCTCGATGCTTTCTGGACGCTGCTCGTCGATCAGGGACCAGCTGTGTACAGATCTGCAAAGGAGTCTCATCACTTTTACAGGGGCGCCCCGAACACCTTTCGATCCCGGCTCGACGGCTTCGTCCTCGATTCATTTTTGCCTTCTTCAAACTTAACATATACGATGGAGCAAAAGGGGGAGGGTCCCTATACAAGCGCCATTTTTTGCTAGGCCCTGAAGACCCTCTGCATATGGAAACAAAGGCACAATCACCATATACTAGTGATACGACAGACACAAGGTTCGATTTTCCAAGTACTATAGTTTATTGCAAAGTATGCTCAGTCAGCCGACTGGGTCTAAAGTCTTGCAACGTGTGTCACCCAGACCTCGTGAGATGCAAGAGAGTGAGCATCGCTCAAGCAGCAACATATATACAAACATACAGTCTTTGAAGGCACATCAAAACCGCCCATAATGTATCTTCTAGAGCTAGGGTTCGGTGATTGACAATCATGACAAATATGACACATTATGACAAGTTTTTTATTCAATCTAACTATACTTATTTTAGCAACAGTTGCAGAGACAGTTCTTTGTTATGGAGAACATAAAGCACTTATTCAGCAAGGATATCGTGTTCGCGAGAGAGACACATTCCATAGCACGTTATCTATCCGTTTCTATTCGTGAACTAGGGGTCAGCCTGTTCTGAGGCAGATCCGTGAAGGAGGACCGCTAGAAGAGTATAATTCATGCTTTAACTGCCTATTGCTACAGCTTTAGTGAGACAGGCCGGCACCTGGGCCGCTGATTAAATGCAGTTTCTGCTTGCCTCCAAGGACTTTGTGAGGGAGGAAAACAATGTATTTCTGTACTGTTTGGCATTCCTGTCTGGGTTGATCTTTTAGCATGCAGGCTGTGGCCTCGCACCGTGTTTGAACTTTCAGATTGAAATACATTTTGCAAAGCATTTGACAGAAAGGAAAAAAGCAAATGGCAGATGTTACACAAAATGGACGCCCTGTGGTTATACTGGTTATATTGACGATTCTGTGTTTGAGATGTTTGTCATATGATGCGATTGGTTTCCGGCCAACATAATATACATACTATTCGTGGTTAGGATTGTTTCTGGACTAACAGTGTACCTGTTTCTCGGATGGCGATGCTCCTTGGGGGAGATGGTCTCTCAGGCCTGTGCAAAACTCCAACCTCTCTCCGTTCCTCGCTGTCTGGTCTCTTGCAGCTGTTCTTAATGTCTTTAGCGGACAGGACTTTGGCAGCAGTTCAGGAGGACGCCTGTATGCTGCTTCTGGGGCGGCTTTGGATCCCTCTTCTTCAGCGGCTCCAACCTCCTTAAGCTCCCCGCCTTCCTGGAAGTGATAAATGCTCTGCAGACTACTGTGCCCCCGCCTACTACGCTGTTTGCGTGGCTTGGCTCTGCCTCGAGGCTCCTCCGTGGAGGTTGACGTTTCTATGCAGTTTTACCTCGCTCGCCATCTGCATGGTTCTTTCACCTGGTGTCAGGGTCCTGTGACCATTCATGGAACGGGAGAGGATAATCCATTGGATCTGCTGGCAAGGATGGCAACAATTGCAAATCAGAAACCAAACCATCCACTTTCAAAGGGCCCTGTACATTATTGCCCTGTTCAATTCCCATATAGCCAGCAAACACTTGGGATTCTGTGTTAAAGGGAGCTGGAGTAATGATTCCTTATCCCATAAGGATGGGGGGGTCTCCCCAGTGTGATCCTGATTACCTTGTCCCTTTGGGGGTGGTAAGCATAGCATGCTCACCAGCCCAGTCCCAAAGGGGTTGGCTCCCCCTTGGGGAGAAGGGATGAATTCCCTGGATTTGTTACAAAACCTTTTCTTTTGCTGCCCGGCACATCTGTACTAGGATTGGGAGCAGCTATGTCTCAGGCTGAAATGGAGAATAAACACTCATGCTCTTCTGTAGCTAAATGTTGTACAGCAGGGACCTGATACTCCATAATAGAACAAGATACTTTAGCAAATAAGTGGCCCATGGAAACGCGAAGAATTTTTCTGGCTGTCAATTTGCCCTAATTATAAGAACAGGCTCGACTCACCTGGTTGTCTCATAACAAAGATGCTAATGCCAGGCTTGTTCAGTGGTTCCTAGCTATACAACATGTCAGTTTTCTATCCTACATTAAAATGGAACGAATGAGCAGAAAGCAAATGTTGCCGCTCTTCCTCACTCTATTTGGTTCCCCAAAAGAGATGAGAATGTTAAAGGAAACTCATGAAATGAGTCAACTCTTTCACTGTGTGTTGAGAAATCCTCTCAGCAGTCTCTGTTGGCAGTCATAAAGTCCATCCAACAGCATCGTCCGGAAAAAGAGGCGGGTCACCATTATCCTGCCTGTCACTATGCTGTAGACTATTAACTGTGTGATGATTAGGTATCCGTTACAAGAAGTGCTGGTGAGAATAGGCGAGAACCGAAGCAACCTGTGGTTCTTATTCGAGATAGGAAAGAAACCAGTGGCATAAGGCAGAGACCACAAGCAGCACCCGATGTGCGACATTGACACGGTGGAGGTCTAGTAAAATGAGTCCCCTCTGAGCAGTACTGGCTAGTGAGAACAAAGCTTCAAAGAGAAATGAGAACCACTGCCGCCCCACCCAGCATTTAAATGGGACGTTCTCTGACCTGAGGGTTTTCTGTGCAAGCAAAACCACTACGCCCACAAGGTGTGATGAGACAAGTCTTTTGGCACTAAGCATTAAAAGATGGGAACAAGATCACATAGCAAAAGATGTAAGAGCCATAGAGTAAAGCTGCCAAACAGGATAGACATTGAAGCTGTATAAACCTTGGGGAGAAGCTATACCCAAATGAACCATTTTGGGGGAAGCATGCATCCTACTTCAGGTTTCATGAGCAGACTGAAGAAAATGAGTGTCGAGAAACTGCTATATGTTATGGTGTTCCCAAAACAAAATGAAGGAAGCATACTGCTGCTCGATGGGGACACTGACTCAATGTTTCCCAGCATGCACTGAAGGAAGCACATGCAAGCAACCACAGCAACCTGGACGATTCACATGATCTTGTCACTTCTCTGCAGGGGGGAGCCCTTCCCTATGATGCTAAGGAGGTGAGCCCGCTAGGCGATATTCTCCCTAGGGGTGGCGGAAAGTGGGACCTCATAGGGAGAGACTCCCATCTTGGAGACAAGGACTCCCGATCTGTCAAGGAGCTCCGTAGACCCCTTTATGAGTAGTCACCAAGAATATCTGATGATCACTCCAGTCACTCCAAACCAGCTACTGCAATATCCCCAAGAAACCCCCACATCAGGCCCGTTGTACTGTGAAGAAGAAGGTGAAACCATACAGAGTTCAGTGGTTGGCAGCCAACCACACTGGGTCGAGGAAGATGTACCAAGGAGCCAGATGTCCTCAAGCGAAAGAAACAAAGTACTGTGTGTCTACACTAAGGATGACCCAGTGTTGTCTAATAAGAAGAGAAAAAGGAGCAGTGAAGTTTGTCACTGAAGCCTGGGAATGTGAAACTTGGTCTGAGGAAGAAGCCAGGAGATGCTGACCCATCCTGAGCAAAGAGGACACCGGAAAGCTGATGAAGGCACAGAGCTGAGCTCTGTGCCTGGGAAGAACTTGGAGGTGGTGGCGTGACCCAGAGATGGTGGACTGCGTCGTTGTTAAACTGTGCCGAGACTGTACCAGGAAGGTCTCAGCAGAGCCACGTAAAGAAGCAGCGAATGACTGAAGCAGTTGTGCCAGAAGGAGGAACCTGGCCCCACAGTAAGAACTATTGACGCCTAAATGATTTAAAAGCAGTAAGGGGAACAGCGGGAGAGCCGGGTGGTGGACCGGTCTGAAAAAGGGTGAAATTACCAATGGATTAATCGTACTCGTCCTAGTACAAGTAAGTATTGGAAAGAGAGGGAAGATAACCAAGAGACTAATCATACTCGTCCCTGTATCTCTGGATATTGGAAAGCGAGTAGAAATTGCCAAGGGACAAGTCAGACCCCTCCCAGTAAAGAGGAATATGTTAAACCAAGTAAGGAACACCACGAAAGCCATTTAACGTAATTACAGAAAAGTATACAGATGTATAAAGACACTGCAGGATTCCAAGAAGAAGCAGGAAGGAAAAAAATATTTGTGGAACAAGGGAACTATTTGTATAGAAAACTAGGGGAAGCCCAGGAGGAGGGGTAAAAACCTGCTTCAAGAATTAAAAAAACTCAGATGACATTACCAGAAGCCATCCCAAGATGGAACTGTTAAGGCTATAGATGCCTGTTCAGGAGAGTCATTCTCCTGGACCCCTCTTTTCTTGAATTTTTCTTAATTACTGGTGGGGACAGAATAGGATAGTTTTGGACAGAGGACGGACTGTTGATTTGGACATCCTCACTGACGACGAGCACCCTAATTTGTTTTGTGTTGGGTAGGGCAAACACCTTATTACTAGGGATAGATAGGCCTTTATGTATCAGTTGAATAAACAAACCGGCATAAATGCCACCAATTGGTCCGTCTCCTTTTTCTGGCCCACTGCGACACTAAACACAAGTTACCAGAAAGAACCTAAAATTAATATGGACTGTAACACTGCCTACTGGGAAAATTAGGTGCCCGTCCACTGCAGGAGCATTGGTGGGGAAGCCATTGCAGAGTTCAGATTTCCAACCCCAAATCACAGGGTCCACTATTAATTTTGTGTTGCATGCGAGTTCAGCCTCAGAGCAAGAACTAAGAAAGACCATTAGTGGCCAAACCAATATTTACTGGGAAATGAAGTACAATTCCCAGAACTAGTTGTCAAAGCCAAACCTGGCCATCTCCTTAGACAAACCAAAAATGGTTTACACTTCAGCACTGTCCTGTTTTTATTCTGACCGAGAATGCCACAAAGTGTAAAGGCCTGAAACGAGTGACAGTTGGAACTCCCCCAACCATATCTCCCCAACATGATGATTTGTATCTCTTATTGTGGCAACCAGCTCACATTAACATTTGACAAACAATGGAATGATCACATATAACCATACTTAGGTTAATTGCACACCTAGGATTGCAACAGAATGTCCCCAAATGCCGCTCCTTATGCTAGCTCATAATCCTTGTACATGGCTAGTTCATTGTGTACCCAAGCAGGACATTTTCCCATGTCAGAATCCCAGGGTTTGCTCATTTGATATTGTATTCCACTTTCAGGTGGGGAACATATTGATATTTTATTTCTATCGCGCTCATACACAAGTGTTTCAGGGCGCGACAAGGCAAGGGAGGGAAACAGGGGAGAACAAAACAGCGATCTTAACTAGGCCCAGTGACATTGAGAACGCGCATGTGCATGGGAGAGGGGGAGGGTAAAAGTGCATGAAAGGGGGAGAAGTGGGAAGTGTGAAGCAGAGGAGAAACAGATAAATAACAATAAATAATAAAGGCAACAAACAGTTTTAGTGCAGCCAGCAATTTGCAAGTGCTAGGTTTAAGGCAGCAAACAGGGTAGGTCTGATAAGTGCAGTAAGAAAAAGGGGGGGGCTGTATGGGTACAGATACAGACCCCAGTGCAGGGGTGGCAGGGTGAGCAGGTACCTGTGCCCGGAGGACAGAGAGTGGCCAGGTGCACGGTGCCAAGAGAGAACAGATCAGCAGGGGAGAGGGAGAGCGAAGGCAGAAGAAAAGAGGAAGGTCTTGAGGTGCTTCCGGAACCGGAGATGGTTCTCCTCAAGTTTTAGAGTGGCAGGGAGGCTGTTCCAGAGGGAGGCCTGAGCCGAAGACAGAGATCTACCCCCAGCTCATTTCTTTGAAAAACGAGTGACCCTGAGGGAGTTGGAGGTAGAAGAGCTCGAGAGGGGAGGTACTTGCGCAGGGATAGCTGAAGGTATTTTGGACCCAGAAAGCCTTGTGGGCAATGCAGAGGGTTTTAAATTTAATCCTTGTATCCACTGGGAGCCAATGGAGAGATTTCAGAGCTGGAGATACAATCCCAGGGCTTGAGGCCAAGGACAAGTCTCGCAGTCCTTGTTAGGCAGAAACCTGTGCAGTTCCCTTAGGGAACACTGCAAAAGATTTAGGACTACAGGTGTTAGCAGTAAACCCACTTGGTAGCAGTCTGTACCACCCAGATTTACCTGGTAGCTGTGGCTGAGCAGTCAGACTTCCCTCAAGAAGAGTTAGGCAGTATGCAAAGTATACACAATAGGCACTCGGATACAACAATACAAGCCAACACTGACCAGAGCTTTGGTATCAAAGTATATAATTATTTATTTAAAAACACACTGTTTGAAACACTCCAGCACTCTTATTGTAAAATATTCTAAACACAGTTACTATTGTAATATATACACCCCTTTTTCCTTATCAGATAAGTCACTGTAAAACACCACTTATTTTCATACAGAGGTGAGCGCTTAACTAGATGGCACTCCAATAAGTTTGTGAGAAAGGGAGGGAAAAAGACAGAATATGGAAAGGTACACCACTCTAAGATTCAGGAACACTGTTAGCAAGGCGGAAGAGCAAAAGTTACTGGTGAGCCAAAGTCCAAAGCCTGGGCCCACTCTTAGAGAGAGCAGAGCACAAATGCGCCCAAGATCACACAGTTACACTAGGCTTAGAAAGTCTTGCAGAGGGTTCAAAAAGAGTTTAGAGAGGCTTAGGAAAGTTTAGCCAGGGTGTCCCAGGCTAACTCAGGTTCGAAAGCCGGGGACTAAATCTACCCCGTACAGTCGGTAGCAAGGGAAGCCAGGCGGGACACGGTACCTTAAGTGGGAAGGATCCTCCAGCGGTGGCAGTTGTTCCTGGTAGTGGGTGCAAGTTGCGTCGTCGTCCAGGGGAAGAGAAGATCTCGACTTGGAGGAGAGATGAAGGTCGTTGCACTACCAGGGAAGAAACCAGCCGCGGAGTTTTCCGGTTAAAGGTGGTACCTTTGTTTCACGGCCGTGGTAAAACGTGATATCCCGGTTGCCGGGGTGCTTGGCACAGGCAAGGCGGCCATGAGGTACGTCGGGAAGGCGAAAAGACGGTGAAACTGGTTATCCCCACCAGTTAAAGGAAGAAGACTCTCCGGCGGGAGATCTCTGTCGTTGGGAAAAAGTGGTGAGACGGTCCAGCAGGGCTCCACCGGTGGTGGTGTCGTGGCAGGTCGGCTCAGCTTCTCCCTCGTCGGATTCTTAGGTCCTGTGGCGACTTCTCAAGTTCCAGTCCCCAAAGCCCTGCTTTTATGCAGAAAATCCCCATTCACTCAGCCTAGCTGTCACTCAAACATGCTAAGTAGAGAGCCGGCCGGCTCACCACTTGGGCCAATCAGGATGGAGTGCGACTTGAGTTGCCTAGGCAACTCAGTCCAGGGTGCCTAAATTCCCCTCCACCCCTACTAAGTACCCCAGACAGAGTGGCACCACTTTGGAGGGCTTCTGTGGAGAAGCCCGCCAAAAAGTGGAACAAAGGGCTCGACTTGGGTTGGAGTCACAGAAGAGAACACAAACGCCATTTTAGAATCAAGTTTTGGCAAAAAAATACCAACCGGAGAATTAATATTAATTAAATAACCCGGCGGTGTTCGAGGCTACTGTAAATAAATAAAGGTAGTAGCCTAAAACAATGGGAAATCCCATAGGAAAATATTTGCGGTTGAATATAAAAAGTAATATCCACTGCCACCAGCCAAAACTCGATCAGGGGGGACGGAGACGTGCCCCCTCGACTAACAGACCCCGGGGCAATTGAATTGCCCCAGCCAGTACGTCCACAATATGATGGTTTGTACTGGTTCTGTTCAGAATTTAAGACTAGTAAAGTCAATGGTGACTTTACATGCCCTGGGAGACAGTAGTCAGTCCCAGGGTATGGAGTCTATACTGGGGGGGTCACTATGACACCCCTGTGTTACTGCACTGAGGGTGCTGTGTAACACACATCACAAAAACACATGAAGCCCTATGGAGTAAAAGACCCCATAGCCCATTAAGCACATCTAGATTCAAAGAAACACACGCAAATCATGCCCAAGAGTGAGGGTAAAAGAGTCTCACTCTTAGCAGGAGAAAAAAATAAACCCCAAAAATCTAGCAAAGCTGCTGGGGGACTCGCTAGGTTAGGAAATTCAGCCTCAACTGAGAATTCTCCCTAACACTCGCCCCCCCCCCGACTAAGGGACAGGAGGATTTAATCCATTCTTGGATGAACCTCATACCTCTAGTCGATGACATACATCCTAGAGAGTCCATCAGCATTTCGATGGTGACATCCTGACCTGTGCTCAATGGTGAAATCAAACCCTTGCAGGCAGATTGACCATCTCAATAGCTTTGGATTTTCCCCTTCATTTGCATTAACCATCTCAAGGTTTGGTGGTCAGTCTGAATGACAAAAGTAGAACCATACAAGTATGGCCTAAACTTCTTCAGTGCCCACACAATAGCAAAGCATTCTCTTTCTATTGTTGCCCACCTTGTCTCAGGATACTTCAGCTTACGGCTGATGAAGCAGATGGGGTGCTCCCTACCCTTCTCATCCAGTTGGCTTAGAACTGCACCTATACCTATATTGGAAGCATCAGTTTGTACAATGAAAGTTTGGTGGTAGTCAGGAGCTCTCAATACTGGAGCTTGGTAAAGAGCTTTCTTCAGTTTTTCAAAGGCCTGATTGCACTCCTCATTCCATTTGACCTTCTTAGGGAATTTTGGAGAGGAGATTACATTCAGTGGAGAAGCTCTGGTCCCATAGTTCTCAATGAAATTCCTGTAATACCCAGTGAGGCCTAGGAAGGCTCTTGGGTTTGAGCAGTAGGTGTTGTCCAATTTTGCACAGCTTCAATCTTGCTGAGCAAAGGCCTTATTTCTCCACCTCCTACCTCATGCCCAAGGTAGACCACCTTACTTTGACCTATCTGGCATTTACTTGCCTTGATAGTCAAATTGGCCTGTCCAAGAGCCTGCAAAACATGTCCTAGGTGGTTCACATGTTCCTCCCAGGAGTGGCTGAAGACTGCAATGTCATCCAAGTATGCCATGCAGAAGTCCTCCATCCACGCTAGAACTTGGTTCACCATCCTTTGGAATGTAGCAGGTGCATTTTTTAATCCAAAAGGCATGACCTTAAACTGGTACAAGCCAGCTGGGGTGGAAAATGCAGTTTTCTCCTTGGCATGGTCTGTCAAGGCTATTTGCCAATAGCCTGACGTAAGGTCAAATGTGCTGAGGTACTTGGCTGCACCAAGTTTATCCACCAACTCATCTGTCCTTGGTAAAGGGTGGGCATCAGTCTTTGTGACTGCATTAAAGCTCTATAGTCCACACAGAATCTCAAGTCTTTGGATCCTGCCTTTGGCACTAACACAACTGGGCTAGACCATGGACTAGTAGAGGGTTTTATTACACCCAGATCAAGCATCTTCTTGACCCCCCCCCCTTGATATGGGTTCTCACATTTTCTGACATTCGGTATCCTCTGCTTTTGACTGGCAGACAGTCACCAGTGAGTATCTCGTGCTGTCCCGAAAGGGGTCAAGCCTGGTGAGAGTGAGAACAGGGAGGCAAACTGATTTAACATAGATTTGCACTCCTTTTGTTGCTCAGGTGTCAGAGCTGAAGAGAGATTGACTCCTTCAAAATTATTGATTCCATAGAAGCAAGGCTCCTACTTCAGGTCTGGAGACGTACGCTTTCAGTCGGTTGGTGTGGAAGACTCTAGGAGCTTCCCTGGGTCTGCCCAGATCCACCAGATAGTTGACCTCTCCAAGTTTTCCCACAACTTTGAAGGGTCCCATCCATTTGTCTTGCAAGGCCCTCTTCCTTGTTGGGAGAATAACGAGAACTAGCTGGTCTTTTGTGAACTCAACCATGTTAGCCTTTTGATCATGCCAATGCTTGACCAAAGCTTGTCCAGCTTTCAGGTTATCACTAGCTTCTGCCATCATGTGTGACATTCTCCTTCGGAGACCTATCACATAGTCAGTCACTCTGACTGGCTTGAGGGGAGGAGCACCTTCCAACCCCTCCTTAATCAGGGCCAATGGACCTCTGACCGGATGGCCATAGAGAAGTTCAAAGGGAGAATAACCTACTCCCTCCTGAGGGACTTCTCTATAAGCAAAAGAGAAGGCATGGCAGTAGAAGGTCCCACTTTCTTTTCAGAGGTTCCTCTAAAGCACCTATCATGCTCTTCATGGTTCTGTTAAACCTTTATACCATCCCATTGGTTTGGAGATGGTAAGCGGTTGAGAACTTGTAAGTAACTCCACAGGTTTTCCACATGGCTTTCGTGTAGTGGGACATAAAGTTTGACCCCCTGTCGGATATTACTTCCTTAGGAAACCCATCCCTGGTAAAAATACCAAGGAGGGCCTTAGCCACAGCCGGAGCTGTAACAGTCCTCATAGGAATTGCCTCAGGGTATCTAGTAGCATGGTCTACTACAACAAGGATGAACCTGTTGCCTGAGGAGGTAGGGGGATCAAGGGGACCAACAATGTCAATCCCTAACCTCTCGAATGGGACTCCCACAACTGGGAGAGGCACTAAGGGTGCCACATTCTTGGCACCAACCTTACCAGAAGTTTGGCAGGTATGGCAGCTCTTGCAAAACTTATCTACTTCTGCCCCCATTTTTGGCCAATAGAAGTAGAGTGAGAGCCGTTCCTTGGTCTTCTTGAAGCTCAAGTGACCAGCCAAAGGAATCTTGTGGGCTGAGTCAAGAACTGTTGTCTGTTTTCTTGAGGTACTACAAGGCGTTTGTAGTCTCCAGGTTCAGACTCAGTTGGTTCACTGCAGAAGAGGCCATCTTCCCAGTGCAACCTATACTTCCCAGGCTCTTGCCCATCAGCCTGAGCAGCTGCCTGTTGGCAGAGACCCTCCAGAGTTGGACATTTTCTTTGCCCCTTACGGAAAGCTGCCCTGCTGGGCCCACCTTCTGCCAGTAAAGACTGCAGCTCAGGATGGTCCTCAGGGTCTAGATCTCCAATAAGTTCTTGGCCTCCCACTAGCTGTTCTTTGGAGTCTAGTTCAACCATACAGGGTTGTACCTCCCTCTCAGCCTCAGCTGGAGGTGGAGTTACAGGTGTAACTGCTGGAAGCACTGGAGTGCTTGCTGCTGACTTTTTCCTAGGAGTCTTGGGTTGCCCCTTTGCTCCTGATCTGGTAGTTACTGCAGTGAGTTGCTCCAGTGGTAAAGGAGTGATCTCTGTCATCATCTCCTGAGATAACCCTCGCAGGGTTTTCTCTCTTGCAGGTTTTGTGAGCTCCTGTAACCTTTTACTAGGTGGTCTGGGGGTATGTGACACAACTCCAAGAGCTTTTAGGTCATTACCCAACAGAACCGTACCTGGCACTTCACATTGTACACTGACAGGTATTTTTACAGCCATGTCATTACACTGGATGAGAACTGGTAACTGGGGACACATCTGCACAGGCCCTCCAGCTAACTTGGTGAGGCATTTGGGTGCCTTAGCAACATCCTCTGCCTTGAAACATGATTCATCCACCACAGTTATGCTGGCCCCAGTGTCTCTAATGGCAGGAGTCTCCTGACCATTCACCTCGACACTGTCTTTATAATACTCTTTAGTATTATCTGGGATAGAATTATACACATCTAAATTCTGTTGTTCCCACAACCCCAAAGAGACTAAAGAAACACTGGCTGAGACACCAATGGGTTCATCAGCCAGCAGTAGAAAGTTTCCACTTGCCATGGGGACTTCCTCTTCTGGAGCGAAGGCTAAGGAGGCAAGTTGGATCCCTGAAGGTTTACCCTTGCATCTGGGATCTCCTTTCACATGGTCAGTAGAGCCACAAACAAAGCATTTACCAAATGCCTTCTGGAATGGAGGCTTGTTCTGACCTCCCTCTGGTTTGGCACCAGAGGAGATACTATTCTGCTGTGGTTTCCCTGGTGGCTTACCCTTCTGGTTTTGTTTGGGGCCCTCTTTGGAATTTGCAGTATTAGAATTCTCTTTGGAGTCCTTTTTAGGCTGTTTCCCCTCATCCTTTTTCTGAGTTACCCCAGAATCCTTGTGAGTGGCCCTGTTGGCAACCCACAAGTCAGCAGCCTTAGCTAGTTTTCGGGAATCTAATTCCTTTGAATCAGCCAAGTGCTGTCTGAGCTCAGGAGAGCAGGCATCATAAATTGACTCCAACATAAAAAGATTCTTCATACCTTCTTAAGTGTTCACTTTGTAACCCTTAATCCACCCCTCTACGTTTTTCAACCCTTCACTCACCCAGGTAGCCCAAGGGGTACCATCATGCTTTTTGAGGGTTCTTAAGGTACTTCTTAAGGTACTGGGAAGGAGTCTTCCCAAATCTAGCTATCAGAGCTAGTTTCACACATTCATACTCTTTCCTATCCTCCTCCCCCAACTCCATTACCACATCAGTTGCAACAGGGGGAAGCCTAGAGAACAACCAGGTGAGTAAGTCATTTCCTGTGATGTTCTGGATCCCATGATTATATTCAAACAGAGACAAACAATCCAACACATCCAACTTAGGCTCATACATACCAACCAATTCCTTAGGCATCCGGGGTCTTTTAGGACTGGAACTTCTAGAGGAGCCAGAAGAAGGAGAGAAGCATTTTCAACAGATAATTTCTTCATTTCTAGCTCATGCTTGAGCTCCATTTCCCTTAGCCTTAGTTCTTGATTCATTTCCTGATGTCTCTGTTCAGCCAGAGTATTCAGTCTCTTGAACTCTAGTTTAAGTTTCATTTTCTCTAATTCGAGATATTGAGGACTAAGTGTGGGACTTGGCAAAGGCCCAGTAGGTACAGCAGGTAGAGCAGACAGAGGCCTAGGGGGGACAGTCACAGCAGCCTCACCCTCCTCTTCTGACTCTTCCTCAAGATTATCAACATTTTGATCAATATCAATTTCTATACTGTTCTCTACATTTTCTGTCATGGTAGGTTCCTCAGAACCATCATCCAGACTTTGGTTAGCTAACAACCTTTCTATTAATTCCATTTTCTTGCCTTTAGTCAGGAGGTTATTATGCTTACATAATACTCTTAAACAATCAGCAGTTTTTGTAGCAAGGAACTCTTGACTATAAGTTTCCATAGTTGACACGTTAGAAAGATTACTTTTTCAGTGCTAAGCTTTGTGGTTAGTTGTACTAAGGTATCCTCGAGCACTCTAAAGTCTATACTCAATACAAATCCCACCGCTGTACACCAGTGTTAGGCAGAAACCTGTGCAGTTCCCTTAGGGAACACTGCAAAAGATTTAGGACTACAGGTGTTAGCAGTAAACCCACTTGGTAGCAGTCTGTACCACCCAGATTTACCTGGTAGCTGTGGTTGAGCAGTCAGACTTCCCTCAAGAAGAGTTAGGCAGTATGCAAAGTATACACAATAGGCACTCGGATACAACAATACAAGCCAACACTGACCAGAGCTTTGGTATCAAAGTGTATAATTATTTATTTAAAACACACTGTTTGAAACACTCCAGCACTCTTATTGTAAAATATACTAAACACAGTTACTATTGTAATATATACACCCCTTTTTCCTTATCAGATAAGTCACTGTAAAACACCACTTATTTTCATACAGAGGTGAGCGCTTAACTAGATGGCACTCCAATACGTTTGTGAGAAAGGGAGGGAAAAAAAAACAGAATATGGAAAGGTACACCACTCTAAGATTCAGGAACACTGTTAGCAAGGCGGAAGAGCAAAAGTTACTGGTGAGCCAAAGTCCAAAGGCTGGGCCCACTCTTAGAGAGAGCAGAGCACAAATGCGCCCAAGATCGCACAGTTACACTAGGCTTAGAAAGTCTTGCAGAGGGTTCAAAAAGAGTTTAGAGAGGCTTAGGAAAGTTTAGCCAGGGTGTCCCAGGCTAACCCAGGTTCGAAAGCCGGGGTCTAAATCTACCCCGTACAGTCGGCAGCAAGGGAAGCCAGGCGGGACACGGTACCTTAAGTGGGAAGGATCCTCCAGCGGTGGCGGTTGTTCCTGGTAGTGGGTGCAAGTTGCGTCGTCGTCCAGGGGAAGAGAAGATCTCGACTTGCGGGAGATATGAAGGTAGTTGCACTACCAGGGAAGAAACCAACTGCTGAGTTTTCCGGTTAAAGGTGGTACCTTTGTTTCGCGGTCGTGGTAAAACGTGGTATCCCGGTTGCCGGGGTGCTTGGCACAGGCAAGGCGGCCACGAGGTACGTCGGGAAGGAAAAAAGACGGTGAAACTGGTTATCCCCATCAGTTAAAGGAAGAAGACTCTCTGGCGGGAGCTCTCCTCTGTCGTTGGGAAAAAGTGGTGAGACGGTCCAGCAGGGCTCCACCGGTGGAGGTGTTGTGGCAGGTCGGCTCAGCTTCTCCCTCGTCGGATTCTTAGGTCCTGTGGCGACTTCTGAAGTTCCAGTCCCCAAAGCCCTGCTTTTATGCAGAAAACCCCCATTCACTCAGCCTAGCTGTCACTCAAACATGCTAAGTGGTGAGCCGGCCGGCGCACCACTTGGGCCAATCAGGATGGAGTGCGACTTGAGTTGCCTAGGCAACTCAGTCCAGGGTGCCTAAATTCCCCTCCACCCCTCCTAAGTACCTCAGACAAAGTGGCACCACTTTGGAGGGCTTCTGTGGAGAATGAGAATGAGATAACTTCACCACATACCCACCATCCCTTAGCTTTAGCATCTCTCCTAAAGCTTGAATGGGAAAGTTAAATAGTAAGGGATCTCCTATGCCTGTTATGTTGTTTGTGGTCACCTGGTCTTGCTAGACCACTGTTGTCTGACACTCGTCCCGTCCCTCGAGCTACTCCTGGTAACCTTCATCTTTACTGCTACTATTAATCTCTGGTTGTGCTTGTTAAGATGGGTTTCTAAACTCTGACCTGGTGAGCAGACGTTTAGGAGGCCACCCTTGGTTTAGTGAAACAGGGGAACCTTCTGGACAAGCCAGACCAATGTAGGTAGCTTGGCAGGCAGTCAAGACTAAGTCTCAGGAGGGGTGAGAGTGATCAGAAGCCCACAATGAGCACACACAGCAACAAACCACAAATTACTCGTAGACAAGTGTATATGAAAAGTATCTATACATTTATTGTCAGCCGGACCAAATAGAGACAAGTAACTTTTGCAATGAGAAAAGTTATCACACAAATTCTTAAACTATACAGCATATATACCTTTGGTATGTTTTTAATCACCAGGGGGCATAGAAGCTCGGGTGCCTGACCCGTGAAATACAGTTTTTGCTACAATTTTCTCAACCCAACTGCCATGATTCATATTCTTAAACCCGGGAGCACCTACGGACCAAATCTCAGCTCAAACCGGACCATCCATCTACCTTATCTCTCTTCCGTGGCCTCCTTCCCTCCCTCTGCAGTGAGCCTCTTCCCGCTCTCCTCTGTGCCGGCCACATTTGTGAAGGATTGGTTCGCAGCGCGTCCACTGCTGCTGGCCTAGGGGGGGACGTCGTGTGCCCTTGGAGCGGCCAAACTGTGGGCGCTTGCCACATCCAGAAAGGTTTTTTATCGCTGCATCAGCACCGGACTGTGAGAGGCGCTGTGCCCCTGACAAGGCCTTCTCTGCGGCTTCTCCTCTCTGCCCTGGACTGTCGTGACACGCTTTGGCTCCTGACTGCGGCCACAGTCCTGAGTATTGTGCATGGCACTGCCCCGGGAACCGAAGCAGCCGAGAACCACACTGCTGCGGTCAAGCCTGCCAAAGCGGCAACCTTACTATGGATGCCTGCCACACCCAGTAAGGTCAAATAATGCAGCATCAACGCTGGACTGAAAGAGGTGCAGTGCCCCTGACAAGGCCTCCTGCGGCTCCTCCCCTCTGCTCCGGACTGTTAGAAAACGCTTTGGCGCCTGACTGCTCCTACCGTCCTGAGTGTTGCACACAACACTGCCCTCGGAACTGAGGCAGCTGAGTGCCCCATATCAACTACCCCAACTACCATCAGGAGCTGCGTCTCCCTCCTACATCTTTCTGCCCCTCCCTCCTACATCTTGCTGCCCCGTCTCCCCGCCCCTGGGAACAGAGGCAACCGAGACCCCCGCGGCTGCGCCTGCCATTGCACCTACCACGCTGCCTCCACTACCACTGCAACTACCATCAGGAGCTGTACCTCCCTCCTACATCTTGCTGCTCCGACCCGCCACACAGCAGCGTAGCAGTCCACTGAATGACCCGCTGCCACACTGAGGTAGGATCCATCATCACTGCCACAGCCCCCACTCCTATACTGACTGGCGGGCCCCCTCAACAGTAGCCGCACTATGGGCGAGTTATATCGCCCTCCAACCTACAGACCTCCTGTGGACTGTCGCTCTGTCTAGTCATCTGCCTGTGGCCGCACCTGTCACTGCCACCACTATGACTACCATCAGAGCAGGGCCTCCCTCCTCCACCTTGCTATCTATCCCTGTCTCCTGCTCAACCCAGCACTGTTGCAAACCACCGAGTGACCTAGCCTGCTTGCGCCCTGCTGCAAAGGACTGCAACACTGCTTTCCCTCAGACAGTTCTCTCTGTGCTTATCCTACCGTCTGAAGTCCTCATTCCTCCTCACCTGAGCATCATCCCTCTACCTACCTCCTCTTGCTCATCCTCACTTCTCCGGACGCTCTGCTGCTGTTCTCCAAAGGTCCCTACCATCCTCACCAATTCACCACTGGACGCTCTGCCGCCGCAACCTTCATTCCACTGCCTTTACACCCACTCTGGATAAGGCTCTTGCTCCCCCCCACCCCCCCGCCTCTGCTGCTCACCTCACTTCGCTGGACGCTCTGCTGCTCTTCCTCCCCATGAATCTTGCTGATCTCACCAACTGCCCTTGATCGCTCCCCGCTGCTATTTCTAATTTAGGATCCTGCTGTTCTCCCCTCTCCGACGATCTGCTGCTGATCTCCAAAGGATCCAACCACTATCACCAATCCACCCTTGGACGCTCTGCTGCTGAAACCTACACTCCACTGCCTGGACTCCCACTTACCTGCTGTGACTCCCCATCCTTCATCTCTTAGTCCTTACCCTCTCCAGCCCTCTCCCCCTCCCCCCCCCCTCTATTGAACCTGCTACAGCTCCTGATACCTACTCCAATTGTGGACACTCTGCTGTGTGGCCACCAATACTTACTCTTATCCCCTTCTTGTCATGCACTCTATCTGTCTTTCCCTTCGTCAGCCTCCCTCCATCTCCCTGCTCCTCTACCTTCCGCTCATTCTCATGCCCACCCCCCTCTCATTCCTCCCCCCTGCCCACTCCTCCCCACTCGCACAATCCTTTCTCACTCTAATCCTATCCACCTCCCCACTGTCAATCCCTCCAGTATCATCAACATTGCCCTCTGGAATGCCCGATCCATTTGCAATAAAGCCACTGCAGCCCTTGATCTGTTCTTCCGACTCAACCTTCACTTCCTTTGTATCCCTGAGACTTGGATTATCCCCTTCAATTCCACTGTTCCTGCATCTCTCTCCATCCCCTCTTCCTCCTTCTCTCATGTTTCACGCCCCTCAGGTCGCAGAGGCGACGTCGGTCTCATTTTTCATCCTAAATGTCTTTTCTCATTCCCTACCTTCTTCTCCTTTGAATTTCTCTTCAAATCCTTCACTTACCCTTCCACGATCTCCTTCTTAATTATTTACAGACCTCGTGGCCCCCTCTCTTCCTTCTATGAAGACCTGGACCATCTTCTCTCTTTCATTTCTCCCTCCCCTATTCCTCTCTCTGTCCTCTGTGATTTCAACCTCCCTCTCTCAACCTCATCTCATTCTTCCCCTCTTCTCTCCTTACTCGACTTCTTCCTCCTATCTCCCCTTCCTACCACCCCACCCACTCCTCTGGCTCCACTCTTGATCTCATCTTTCTCTCATCTTACTCTTCCTCCCCCTATCGTCTCTTCCTAACTACCTCTCCGACCACGCCTTGCTCTCCTTCTCCTTTACTCCTTCCCCTCTTCATTGTCCTCCCCCTGCCCCTCCTTCTCCCGTCGCGATCTCCGCAACTTCAACCCTTCTCTCTTCCTTGACTCCTGCTCTTACTCCCTTCACCCTCTCCCTGATTTCTGGTATACAGGCAACGTTTCGAAAACATAGTTTCAAATTACAAGTTTTGAAAAAAATGCATTGAAAAAATGATTATTTTTGTAGGTAAAGGGTAAAGGTTTTTCTTTTTATTTATTTATTTTTTTTTTAACTAAAATGGGTATTAAGGGGTCAAAAAACAGGGTTTGGGGAGACGCCCCCATTAAAAAAATGATTTAAAAAAAATGTTTTCGACGTATTTTTGTACGAAACTTTGCCATTCGAAACTATCACTAGGAACCTGATTTCTCATCCCTCTCGGCCGATGACGCCCTCTCCTCACTGTCCTCCTCTATATGCTCCAGTCTTGACCAACTCTATCCTCTTAGTGCCTTCTCCCCCTCTCACAAACCTTCCCAACCCTGGCTCTCCTCTCACCTTCTGGCCATGCGTCGCCTCCTCCGTCGCCTCGAAAGACGCTGGCTCACATCCCCCTCTCTGACTAATCAATCCTCTTAATTCTCATAACACTCTCTCTACGACTCTTGCCTCACATCTGCCAAGCGCTTCTACTATTCTTACCTCTCTCGCCTTCTTTCCCCTCCTACTTCTGACCCTTCCACAAACTCTCCCCTCTCTCGCTCTGACTTTGCCAACTTCTTCTACTTCCAAAATTCTCTCTTCGCGAAAACATCCTCTCCTCTTTCCTTCTCCTCTCCTTCCCCCTCCTCCTCTTCCATCTCTGCTCACTTATCCACCTTCTCTCCTATCAACCAGCATGCGTCTTGCATCTCTTGTCCAAAACTCACCCTACTGCTGCCCCCTCTGATCCCATCCCCACCTCCCTCATCCCCAAAATCTACCCTCTCCTCACCCCCTAATTAACTACCACCTTCAACATCTGTTTCTCCTCTGTCCTCTGCCACCTTTCCTTCAGCTTTCAAACACACTACCATCATCCCTATCCTGAAGAAACCTTCTGCTAGCCCTCTTCTTCCCTCTAACTTCAGACCAATCTCCCTTCTCCCCTTCATCTCTAAGCTCCTCGAGCACCTAGCCTAATCTCAGCTTTCGTCTCCTCTCACTCCCTCCTCCCCACCTCTCAGTATGATTTCCGCCCTAAACACTCCACTGAGACTGCTCTTACTTATGTACTCCATTCTCTCCTCACTGGCCGCTACGCAATCCTCAATTCTCATCCTCCTTGACCTCTCTGCAGCTTTTGATACCGTAGATCGACCCTTACTTCTTAGCACTTTGTCCTCCTTCGGCTTCAAAGGCTCTACCCTCTCCTAGCTCTCCTCTTACCTCTCCAATCGATCCTTTACTGTCTCCTGGGGCGGCCGCACCTCCTCCAACTTCCCCCTCAACTATGGCGTCCCCCAGGGATCTGTACTTGGACCTTTTCTTTTCCCTATCTCTACCTCCCTTCTTTCCCCTGTCATCTCTTCTTTTGCCATCTCCTACCACTTCTATGCTGATGACACCCAATTCTTTCTTTCCTTCTCTTGCTTCACCTCCGACCTCCACCACACTCTCTCTCTTCTTGCCTTACGGCCATAAAAAAACTGGATATCATCCCATTTTCCTTCCCTCAATACTGACAAGACTGAAGTGCTTTTCTTCCCTCCTAACACTCTCTCCCCTTCCCCCCTCCTTTCATCCACTTTCCTCCTTCCAATCTCCCCATCTCGACCCATGCCTGCAATCTTGGCCTCCATATTGACTCCTCTCTCTCCTTCTCCAACCACATCTCTCTAACCTCTCGTGTCTGTCGGCACCACCTCTTCAAAGTCTGCAAGATCCACTCCTCTCTCACCTTCCACGCTTCTAAACTCCTAATCTCCCCCCTTATTTTCTCCCGCCTCTTCTACTGCTCCTCTCTCCTCTTTGGACTCCTTGTCTCTCACCTGACTCCCCTAAAATCCATCTACCACTCCTCTATCCGCACTCTGTCTTCTTGGCCCTCGAGACTCTATTTCCACCTCACTCTCTCAACTCGGCTGGCTTCCCCTTCTCTCACAACTGAAATTTCAATTCCTCTGTCTTGTCTACAAATCTCTCCATGACCTTGCCCCCCCTATCTCTCTTCCCTCCCCTCATTTTACTCTCCCACCCGCTCTCTCCGCTCAACTGATCTCTACCTTCTCACTGTACCCCCAGCCCCATGTGCCTCCTCATGCTTCCGCTCCTACCAACTCTTGGCCTCCCTCCACTGGACCCTACCTACTCATTCTTCTGCTCCTCTCTGCAAGCCCTTCTTCTCCACTCCTACCTGACTCTCCTTCCCTTCCTCTCTCCCCCCTCAAACCCCCTGCCCCCCTTCCCTCCCCTTCCCCTCCCCTCCTCCCGTTGACCTCAAATTGGACACTGAAACCACTAGGGGGCGTAGGAGGTCACCTGGGGCCTCCCCCTCTCTCCTCCTCCCTCCTTCCCTCTTCCTCCCACTCCTGCTGACCTCTACCAGACATTGAAACCCCATCACCTACCTCCTCTCCCCCCACCCCACCTTCCCCTCCGTTTAAGTAAATTGTTCTACATACTGTATCACTGGTGTGTTTCATGTTTGTAAATATGCTTCTATCATTATTGTACCTTGTTGTTATGCTTTAAAGTGCTTTGGATTAAAGCGCTATATAAACTCAATAAACATAAACATATACATTACGTTTCCTAATGCAATTTAGTGATGAGGTACCACCACAACCTGTGAAGAGAGGGGTATGTTAGCACACAAATGGCATTAGGTAATTGAGTGGTGCCTTGTGCTCAACAGTACAGTTGTGCGTATTAACGCACGATCGCGCAGATTAACAAAAAGCGGGTCTTCTTGAGAGGGCGCTAGCAAGTCAAGAAGGGGTTTGAGGCGTTTAAGAATTGGTTTGCACTATTCGAGCAGGCCCTGACCTTGACGGCAAAGCAGTGTTCAAATGGGGAGAATAGCTAGGGAGTGCAGGCTAACCCAGCCAAGTTCGAATACCTTTAAGAGATACTCATGCGTAAAAAGGATCGGCTGTGCCAGGGGGTCACCGGTAATTGATGCAAGTACTCTCCGACCCTCAGCACAGTCCGGACCAATCTTCGCCAGTTTAGTTAAGGCCGCTAGTAGGTTCAAGTCCTGCAGTTTGGCTACACTGGCTCTCAGCGGCTGCGGTGGAGAACGATCGTCCGGGACGGGACAGTTGCCTTCTCTCAGCTTCCAAAGGAGGTATGAAGAAATTTCTGGTGCAGCTGGCCTCAGGGCACAGGAGGGTGGTACAGCAGGGGATCTATAGTTACCGTCAGCACCAGGTAGTGACGTGGGAATGGTGAATGCGGGCAGTGTTAAGCACGCTCCTAATTCGGGACCCAGAGGGTGACTAGGCCTGTAGAATTTGGTAGGAGAAAGCAGGGGACCACAAGAAAGCAATGTCCCAAGTCTCAGGTCTGCACTCGAGACGGCAGCTGTGCTGCGGGTTACCCTGAGGTAGAGCTGGACATTTTGCAGGATTTACCAAATGCGGTAAATGCAGTTCAACTCAGTAAAAAGAAGTAAAACATTATAAAAAGTAACTTCTGCCACCAGTTCGTCCCAGGCACACTCGTACAGTCCCCAAAAAATCCTTTGAGGGTGTCTAGGGCCATAAAACAAAAAGGGACCCCAGCGCACGGTACTGGAAGGTACATTGTGCACTGTTAAAAAGTTACCAAGAAATGGCAACATAGTCAAAGACTAAGGGAAAACAGTTTCCCTGTACCGACAGTCTAAATGGTGTGTCAGTTTCCCCATAACAAGTGAGCAAAAGCCCAGGTGAGTTCAGCTGAAGTCTGAGCCCCACTGGAAAAAGTCAGGATGGAATAGCCAAACAAAAGCAAAACGTTTGGAGGGTACATAAATGGAGGAAAAATTGCACATAATTGAAATCTTTCCTGTGTGCATAAATTAACTGTATTGTGCGTCTTGATGGTCATTATAATACCCAGAATATCTTTGGTACTGTGGGACTTCCCAAGTCAAACTCCCCTCGCAGAACCAGCCCATTCATGATCATCTTCACCTCCCTTGTTGTTTCTTGTCCATGAGAGACAACCCTCTATGTAATTGCATTAATCGAGGTTGCATTTTTTTTGTAGTTCATTCACATACTCTTTGTGCTCCTGCAGAACAACTGCGCGTGCACCGAGCCTAGTACCGACGAAATACCGCTTGACCGCAATCTCTTTTCTTTGCCACGTGGATGTGTGACTTTGCTTCAGGACTACGGTATATATTGTCATGGTTGTGATGGATTTTTGAAAGACAATACACACGCAACTACAATTTCGTTTGTTTTCCTTTTTTTGAACGAGTTTGGCTTTGATTTGAGCATTGTTTTGCTGGAAAACGACTACTAATTGACAAACCACGCCCATCTGGGCGGAAACCTACAAATTAGGCCAGCGCGCGCTCACCGAGCCAAGTACTGACGAAGTACCGCTTGACCGCTTTGCTGCGGTGTTGCGGCGCCGCGGTCAAACAATACTCCCCCTCACTCTTTCATCGTTGTTGGAGTTGTCCGACAGTCGTAGTTTGTGTTGTATTGGCTGGTGTCAATAATCAAATATCATATCCTCGTCCTGCATTTAACTGGCTATGCTTGTCGGCAGACAAGGAAAGGGTAATGCAGTGCGTGTTAATGACTTTGAAGTCAGGCATGCCGAATTCAAGTTTCCTATCCCTCCTTAAAAAGACTCATGGACAAAAGCACTCCAATATATCCCAACAAAAAGCAGGAAATGGAGTGTGTTTCTGCACCCCGTTAAATCAGAAAATGTATCCCTTTTGCAAGCGTTCAACGAAACCAGCAGGAAATACTGACATTCGTTCCTTCTGCAAGGACTCTGACGACAGTGCCAAGAAGGTAAATGAATCAATGGTGGTAAAAACTCAATTTCCTATTGTTGTAACACATGTGTTGATCACGAGCCTACATCACCGGCCCATGATGCCGCAGACATTGTTTATATTGTTGAACCTGATGGTTCACTAATTGTAGATAAGGTTGCACCACCCGATTCGGAGGTGAATAATACTGACATATCACTCACTGATAGCGTTCTATTAGGCAACGTTTTCACGGCACCAGCACAAAACAATACTTACCAGAAGCGGGAAAAAACCTCTGACCAGGCTATATTGGAACTCAGGAACAACACCTCTTGTCAGTTCTTACACACAGCGACACAAAATCTACCTACTTCCCCCGATTTATTTACGGATATTAGCCATTCGAACTCAGAGCTAGCGGTGACCTATTCTGCCCCAACTCCCCGTGATCCGAGGAATAACATGATGGGGCTAAAATAAACTGGTGGTACTAGAACAACAAATAAACTGTTGAAAATCACTTTGAACCCGATGAATTTGGCCATACAATCTATTTGAGACACCTGATTCAAAACTTGTTTATCAAACTTTACAACTTGAAAAGGTTCTGCAGTGGCAGAACTCGATTATGCAAACACCGATTTTTAAAAAGGACTCCATTCAGAACACCGACAAGGTGATTATCACTGCTTTTTCTGTTGCCACTCAAACTAGTACTTGTGTAGATCCGGTACCAGCTCCCAATGGCATACCAACATTCATACCATACTCACAATGCTCTTTGCTTCCATACCTTCCTAACATTATTCACGATAAAGAACCAACAGGCACACGATCAGGGCATAAGGCTCAGTCTGCTGATACTGATAATAGCATCAATATACGCGCTAAACACCCTGTTTATACAGTGTTTGAATCAAAACTAAATTGAAGAAAATAGCTGTGCAAACAAAGAAGACGAAAAATATGGTTACAACAAAGAATAACTGTACTTCTAAAATTAAAGCGTTTATTAAAACTATAACACACTGGCAAAAAGGTGCATTGATGGTGTCAAACGCAATTACTAAAAAATATCAGTTGCAGGCACAAGCTCGCAAAGACATTGCAAAGATCAGTAATTCATGCAATACTATTCCTTATGGTCCCCTTGATGAGTTAGTTGAGGCAGCAACGGCTTTGACTGGAAAAAAAAACCCGTAACTACCTCACTTAAACCTTTAACAAATGATACAAGAAATGAGACCCTTTGACTGGATTTACGCAGCAGGCATTGGAAACTCATAGAAAGGCAATCAGATGTGCTGTAGATGCGTATATGAGTGCCATCACAGAAGCACTTGATCTATTGTGAGTCTGGAACAGAACCTCAGTTACAGGATAAACCTGTGGACAAACGGGTCCAAATTATGGTTCTACCACATTTGGATCGTAAAGAACTTTGTCACTGTCAAGGTAGTTCTCCAGTTCAAATAGCCACCACACATAACCATTTACCATCTAATTCCTAGGTTGATGTAGTAAAACTGGCTTCTTTACATCCACAAGGAGTTGGAGAATTAAACTTGGAAGCTGGGAGCTTAAATAGTATTTCTGCACTAGCACACAAAATGTATCGCTTAATCCAAACAGCACTCACAAAAACCGGTGAAGCAAAACCTCCTGTGGTTTTACCTAATAGCAAAACCAAATTTGAAATCCCTCAGTTGAAAAAACATATGACAATGAACGCTAAACGACCGGCATTATACTCATTAACTATATCTTGCCGGCCATCACCAAGTATTCATTATGATTTGAATTGCAAATCCATTCTAACCATATTTTCAGAGATTCCTGAATTGGAAGATATTGACTCTGATGATATTCAACCGGGTGAATTTGATGATATACATACATTGTCTTCAGTAAAACTCTGGATACATTCTAGAGTGGTACTTAATACAATATGGCTTGCAAAGAAACAACTTTATGATCTCAGATTCATTATAGATGTTAATAGCTCTGCTCTCCCAGCCCCATCCATCATGCCTTTGACAACTGTAACTAATCAGGGGTGATGTACTACAAATAATCTAGAATTAAATGCAAGAGAACTTGTTAAGAAGGCCTACAATTGTCATTTTGATCAGAATATGCATTACTAGGCCAGTCTGTAAAGCGTATTCCAGGCTCTCTTATTAGTTGGAATACAAGAGGGTTCTGTCATCTAATAAATAACTCCAACACGGGAATCGAGAATGTTGATATAATTATGCTTCAAGAAAAGTGGCTCACTGAAATGCCACTTTGGGATAATTTTGATCTATATCTTAATCCTGCTCAAAAAGCCAGTCATGGAAGACCAACCTCCGGCTTATTTATCGCTGTTAAACAAAAATCGCCTTTTAAATCAGAACATTGGTTTTCTCCTAATCCATGTTTGCAGGTGATAAAACTTAAGGCTGGTGGCATTTCATATGCCTTGATAAATGTATATTGGAACCCTGCAGGTATATCTGACTATTTTTTCATGAGAGATTTGAATTTTTTAATGGACCTGATATGCATTGATAAAACAATACTGTATGTGATTATAGCAGGAGATCTCAACTTGCATTGTTTTGGTATTTCTAAGGGCATCACTAGATTGGCCTTATGGAATCATTTTGTTGACACTCAAAGCCTCTTAATGTTAAATAGCACTTTTTTTGTGTGAATTCATTAATAAATCTAATCAGTGGCAATATTGGTTGATTAAAAAAAGAAGACGACGGTCAGTCGCCCCAATGGCGCTTGTCCATAAAGTCATCTACTGCAATTCATAAATTCATAAAGTTCTACATTTGTCACTGTGCTCCCAACTTCAATTAATTTATAACAATGCATTAACATTTCATTTTAACATCTTTATAATTCTTTTAGTGAATGTATTTCATAGGTTTCCCTTGGGGTATAGTATTACAGCTTTGAGTTCCGTAGCGTACTTAGTTGGAGAAGAGAAGAAGGAGAACAAAATAAAAACCCACAAAAACACACATTCAGTTAAATTACCACCTTCCCCAGAGTCACCATTTGATTCAATGAAAAAATTACCTCCTTCGTCAGATCCACCGTTAGTTCCGAGTATTGCCCCCAGTGTCCCGCAGCGACCCCTTATTTTGATTTCAAGTTGGTAGGTCATTCCTTTATTCCCAAGCTGTTCAGGGCTGGAGAAGGTATTTAACCAGTCTGGGTTGGAAGAACATGTGTTCTTTTTCGTCCACATGGACTAGGAATGGGCCCCAGATGTTCTGAAATTTGTCCGTTCGGTTTTCCATTGCCGCCGTTAGCTTCTCTATTCCCAGAATATCCCAGACTTTAACCCATCAGTGCGCGATGTGGGGACCCTCCATTTCTTTCCAGAATCGAGCGCGCGTGAGTCGGGCCGCCATTAGTAGTTGTGTGAGTAGCCGCGCTCGGGGACCAGATTGTGGATAGGATCCATCATCTGGGGTGTCGCCCAGCACCATTATTAGTGGGTCCATGGGGAGAAGAGTGCCACAGATGTCCCTAATTTTGGACCTGATCTCTAGCCAAAAGGATTGAATAATCGGACAATGCCACCACATGTGCCCCAGATCCCTCTTTGCCCCGCAACCATGCCAACAGACATCAGGGTAATCCACATTCATTGCATGCAGCCTCTGCAGCGTCAAATACCATCGATAACATATCTTAAATGCGCACTCCCTAATAGTTGTGCTTCTTGAAGACCTATGCGCTCTGTCCCAGATTCTCAGCCATGATTCTGGAGCGATCTCTCTCCCTAGCTCCCTCTCCCATGCCAACATATAAGAAAGCTTTTCTTCCTCTGGGGCATTTTCTAGAAAGCGGTAGCATGTTGCCACCTTGTGTGAGCATTATCCTTCCGAGACAGTTATCTCTAGGCCCGTGGGATGCCTGGTGGCCGCCTTTTTTACAGTCGGATTAGTGACCCAGTGTCTGAGTTGTATGTATCTAAATCTCTCTGTTTCTGGGAGGTTGAATTTTTACTTACACTGGATGAAAGTTAAGGGGTCCTTATCGACCTATAGCTCGTGTAGTCTCAGGGTCCCCACTCCTGACCAGTTTTGGTATGATCTAGGTTGGAGCACTGGAGTGAACACTGGGGTTCTGCATGATTGGGGTTAGAGGGCCCAGACCCGGGGCGATTCCCCTTAGGGTAGTCTGCCTGTCCCAGCATCGGAGCGTGGAGCTCGTAGTTAGGAGAAGGGGCCTCCGGGTACCCCTTGCTTCCCGTGGTATAAAGGGGAGGTGAGAGAGAGGAGCCCCGGCGAACAGCTGTTCGATGTCTTGCCATTTTGGGGGGGTCATCTGGAATTGCCCAGCTCAGGATGGGGGCAATTTGAGTTGCTCGATAATATCTTAAGATAGAGGGGAGCCCCAGGCCTCCTAGCTGCCTGCTCGTGGTTAGAATCATGCGCTGAATTCTGGGCGTTTTACGCTGCCAGATAAATCGGCATATCTCTTTCTGCAAGTTGTGTAAGTCCCGCTCCGGGATGTGGACTGGGAGCGCTTGAAATGTGTAAAGAAGCCGGGGTAGCAGTGTCATTTTGATGGCTGTTACATGCCCCAACCAAGATATCTCCTGAGGGGCCCATTTTGGTAGAGAATCCTTCGCGTCTTTTATCAGGGAAGGGATATTGGCTCTCGCCAGTCCAGAGTATGTAGGAGTTAAGTGCACCCCAAAGTATGTTATTTTGGAGTTTACCCAGCTAAGAGAAAAGGTGTTCTGTAGGACATTTAGCGCCTCTGGTGTTTCAGAAAGATTCAGACCCTTTGATTTGGCCATATTTATTGTGAAGCCCGCGATCTGTGCAAAACTTCCCAGCAGGCTCATGAGCGGAGGGACCGAGGTCTGAGCCTCTCTCAGGAAACAGAGCACATCGTCCGCATATAGCGCTACTTTGTGGTTTTGGTCTCCCACCTCGAACCCTTGAATTTCAGGATGAAGGCGGATGTGTTGGGCCAAAGCTTCCATTGCTAGTGCAAAAACCAAAGTCGATTGGGGACACCCTTGCCTGGTCCCTCTACCAAGGGGTATCTGTGGTGTCCAGTGGCTGTTGACTCTTATTTGGGTAGAGGGGATCTGGAAGTTGGCCAGGACCAATTTAGAGAAATGTGGGCCGAAGCCAAAACCCTTCAGGACCAGGTGCAGGTAGTCCCATGACATGCTGTCAAAGGCCCGGTGGGTGTCTAGGGATCGTAAAGAAAGGGGGCCTGGTATGGAGGGGGCTAGAGCTATTGGGTCTATTGCTCTCCGAATGTTATCATGGGCCGATCGTCCCTGAATAAATCCCTTCTGGTCCCTGTCTATTTGTGTAGGTAATATTTCCCCCAAGCGCTGTGCTATGATTCTACTAAATAACTTGGCGTCAGTATTGAGCAAAGCTATGGGCCGGTAGGAAGCACAATCAGCTGGGTCTTTTCCAGGTTTCAGGAGTAAGGTTGTGTTTGATTCAGCCATGGATTGTGAAACAGACCCCTTTTCCCATAGGGTGTTGAACAGTTTTGTGAGGTGCGGTATAAGTTCCTTTGCAAATGTTTTGTAAAGCTTGTTTGTGAATCCGTCTGGGCCCGGAGCCTTGCCAATAGGGAGGGCTTTGATGGCGAATTCGACTTCCTCCGCCGATATTTGGGCTTCTGAGGATTCTAATAAGGATTGTGGCAGCTGTGGAAGGTCAGCCTTGGATATAAACTCTTTGACGGACTGTGGGTCTCCCTTATGTGGGCTCCCATGTTCCCTGAAAAATTCTTCTATAATGCAGCATTTGCCCTCCTTATAGTATGTGCCTTTGCCTGATTCATCCCGCAGGAAATCTATTCTGTTTTGTTTAGTTTGTTTACGTAGTTTGGCCGCCAGTAATTTGTTAGCTTTATTTCCCTTTGTGTAAAAAAATAGCTTGGTGCGCATCATACCATAGGCCGCCCTCCCCATATGATGCGCTTCAAGCGCCTTTCTTGCCATCCTCAGGTCCCTTAGTGAGTGCCGGGAGGGTTTCTTCCTGTGCGCTTCTTCAAGTCTGAGTGCTTCGCCTTCTAATTGCTCTCTCAACAATCTCCTAGCTCTCCCTCGTTGTGCTGCCTGTTCTATTAAATGGCCCCTGACTACCGCTTTGCTCGCATCCCAAATCGTGCCCCAGTTCACATCCCCCGTGTCATTCTTGCTGAAGTATGACTCCATAATTTCTCTAATGTGGGGATCAGTGGGTCATCTAGCAGGAAGTCATTCAACCTCGAAGAAGGTTTCGTAGGAGGGACCGATCGGAAGGGGGTTGTGGCCAGTGAAACCGGGGAATGATCTGCTAGTGCTTTGGGGAGTATATCCACTTCCAGTACATTTTGGATCAGCAAATCAGATATGAAAAACATGTCTAACCTTGAGAATCCCCCGTGAACCGCCGAAAAATATGTGTAGTTCCTTTGTTCTTGTTGGCAGTATCTCCATACCTCAATCTGGGAGTGGTCTATCAGCAAGGAGGTGAGGGCCTTGAAGTTGTTCCCATCATTTGCAGTTGGCGGTAATGTTTTATCGACTAAGGGGTTGACCACAGCATTAAAATCCCGCCCTAAAATCACTTCCCCTCTGCATGATCAAGTAAAGCTTTTGACACCTTCAAGAAGAATTGGTTTTGGTTAGTATTTGGGGCATAGATGGAGACCAATGTGGCTTTACGGCCATGTGGCTTTACGGCCATCTAGTATGGCGTTGATCAGCAGGAATCTCCCCTCCTCATCTCGGACCACTCCCCGGGTTTTAAAGGAAATCCCCTTGCGCACCAGGATGGCAACCCCTCGCTTCTTCAGCCCGCTGGATGCGAAGAATTTGGTGGGATAGAGCTTATCATTAAGGCGGAATTCATCGGGCGTTTGCAAATGGGTTTCTTGGAGAAACAGAAATGATACGTCTAGGGATTTTAGTCTGTGGATGAGAGCTTTGCGTTTCAGGGGGGAGTTCAACCCTTGCACATTGAGCGAGATGAATTTATAGCTAGGGGTTGCCATGATACAGTCGCTCTGGATTTTGCCTTAAGCAGCCTCTTAGCCAAATCTGGAGAGGGGTAACTTCTCGAATTGAACATTGCGGTGCAACCTAACTGGAGACTGTGGTGAATCAAAATATAATGTCCCCCTACCAACTTCGAGGTGGGGGTGTCCACAAAAAACTCAAAACAAGGGTTATAATAGGAACAGATGGTAACAAATGAGCAAGCTACTTTCATCAAAAATTGCATTGTTCTTAGTCCCCAAGGTAATTTAAGCCAAGTACGAAATATGTCGGGCGCCATCCATTCCGGCGCCCAAGTCAATTTATTAAACAGAATTTTCAAGCCCAAAGTCAAGCTAAACCTGGGAGCAAGGGGGGGGCACGTGAGTGCCCTAACTTTTCTTGACCTACAGTTGAGATGGGTTAGTCTCTTACTGCTGTTTCAGTTTAAGCTTCAGGTGAGGTGTTCCCAGATGTTCCTCAGGTGCGAAGAGAGAGATCTCTAGTGCTGTCCAGAATTCCCCACCCTGCCAAACAAATCGCCTTTGTTGGATGACCGCGAAGGCCCAACATAGGTCCAAAAGGTGGACGTTTCCTCTCAGTGATCATTTAATCTCTTACCCTCAAACTGTTCAGGTTGCTGCCCAGCTCTCCCCCTCAGATGATGCTGGAGGTGAAGCCTCTTTTGGATTTTTGGTTGCTTTCCCAGGGTCGGGTTCGCGGCCTAGGGTCGTAGCGGGCTGCGGTCGGCGCTGGAACCTCCCCCGCCCAGTCTTCGGCGGGGGGCATGAGGCAGAGCCATTCTCCTCATGGGATCACGGGTTAGGGGCCCCATCTTCGGGTGTCTCACCCATTAGGCTTTTCGCCTCTTCCTCTGATGAGATTATGTGGTGTTGATTATGGAGTTCAAACATCAGGGAACCCCCAGCGGTAGCAGATTTTCCGGTCACTCAACCAGGATGTCACCTTCTGCAGTCGCCGTCTGCGCGCCAATGTATAGGGAGCCAGGTCCTGAAACAGTTGGATCTCTGCGCCCTGAAAACATATTGAGTCTGAGTCCCTGGCTGCAGCCATGATATCCTCTTTCTGCCGGTAAAAGTGCACCCGGGTGAGCATGTCTGGAGTTAGGTTTTTCTTCAACTGGGCTGAAGAGTACACACAATGTGTTCTGTCTAGCTTCAAGTCCTCGTTTGGTGGTAGCTCCAAGAGGGCTCTAAACAATGACTCTACGTATTCAGCCAAGTCGCGGTCAGGAATCTTCCGGGGGATCCCCCGAAGGCGCTCGTTGTTCCTTCTTGACCTATTTTCTAGGTCGGCCTGTTTTGCCCAAATGTCTTCAAGGTTCTCCTCAATGGCCTTTACTCTTCCCGCTAATGCTTCGCTGTCATGAGATTGCACACAGGTTACATTCTCCAGGTCGTTAACCCTGGACTCCAGTCCCCCAAGGTGGGATGTGAGGTCTGCCAGTGACTGTGCCAGGGAGTCCTTGGAGGTCTTGATCTCCTTTTTAATTTCCTGGGTGATGTCCTGTTTAAAGGACTTAAACATTCCCTCCAGATCCTCCCTGGATACAGCCATGTTAGCGGACAGCTTCGGGGGTGGGAGCGGATGAATTTCAGCCGTGGTGGTGCTTGTGAGTAATGGGTCTCCAAGCTGTGGTGTTAGATTGGCCTGAATGATGTGTGACTTCTTTTTAGCTGCTGTTTTGGACATCCCCTGACATGGTTGTCGGTGTCACCTGTTTGTCTTCCCAGAACAACCCGATGCACCCAATGAGAGAGGCATGCAGGGGTTCCCAACGTGTGTTTTATTGTTCATGTGAGCCCTCTGGGGTGTATGAGGCTTCAGTTGTATTGTGGGATGCCCGTTCCCAACCGTTGGGATCACCCTCCAGAGTTCTCTCCTTAATGTCGAGGTTCCCCACAGTCCCGACCCACAATCCCAGTTCTATACTTCGGGGCTCCCGCGCTCACCAGATATTTGTTTCTTTGCGGTCCTCTGATCTTTCTTCCGTATTCAAAGTGCCGTATGTAGCTGTTGCTGTGGAACGGCCGGGGCCGGCAAGGCGGTGAAGTCCCCCCTTTTCCCCCCGACACTCCGACAATGCTGGCAAGAGGTCCACCCACCGCCAGGCAGCCAGTCAGGCCGCCCACCAGGTTCCGGGGCCGGCCCGGCAGTGAGGACATCCCTTCCTCCGGTCCGGCGCATCGCGGTTCCCCCCCAGGTCGCTCACGGACAGTCAGCTCCACGATCCGCTCGGGAGAAGCGGACCCCTTTAGGTGCGGGCCCCAGCACCCAGCACCGCCCCGAGCGAGCTCCCAGGGGCAGGCAGGGTCGGCTCTGTGCTGCAGTTGAGACCGGAGGGGCGCGGGACTCTCCCCCCCTCCGGCGAGTTTCTCCTTTCAGCTGGCGGGCCACCAACCGCCAGGTCAGCTCTCTGGCGGACGGCCCGGCTGATCCCCTTCCCAGCACCGCCTCTCCGAGGACTCCTCCGCCGTCGGTGCGCCTCCTGGTCCGAGCCCCCAGGGCAAGCTGAGCGGACGCTGGGTTTCAAACGTGGCCGGGGGGCCGCGGGGCTCACTTAGCCCCCCGGCGTCCTTCACCTTCCGGCAGAAGGCCCACCGGCCGTCGGTAAGGCAACACGGCTTCTCTTCGACACCGGCGCCGCTCCACCTCCCAGCCAGAGGTTCCCCCGCTGCTGCTTCACTCCTCCTCTGACCGGCCTCAACGTTTCCACGGAGATCCCCGCCAGCGAATCTTCCGATCCGCTGTCCCTGCCTCTCGTTGTCGCCCCGGTCAACTGTGGAGGCTCCAGCGCAGCCCGGTCCGGGGCTCCTCGTCTCAGGGGCTACTCAGGGTGGCGTACGCTGCCATTTTGGGGTTTCTTGCCGGCAAGTCTCCTCGCTTAAAAAATGCTTCAGATACGGGGTTTTAAGGCTCCGAGCCCATTAAAAGCCTTAACAACATTCCATCTTCATTTCCCAAGTTCATCGGGCGAAAATTCTTCCGTTATACGGGGAAAATTGCTTGACTTCGGCGCAGTGGCATGGAGCTCAAGGCAAGCACGACCGTATGGCGTGGTGCCTAACCACTCCCCGCCGTTAAATAGCACTTTTAGAGTTGACATTCCTCCACATCCCACATGGCTTAGAGGTAGGACCACAGCAATTATTGATTATGTTTATGTTAATCAGGCTTTTATTACAGAAATCACTACATTTCGAATTAACCCAACAACTTTAAGTGATCATGACATCTTATTCATGAATTCGAACATTATAGATACTAAGTATGACCTGCAAACTAAATGCCCAGAAAATCTCTTAACAGCCAATGCTGGGTGTAATAGATTACGATGGTCTGAAACAATTTAATCAATTCTATGCAGTGGAACTACACAAAGCCAATGTGGGTCAATGTCAAGAAATTATATACCATGACTTGATGCAAATGTTTCAAACTAGATCAACTAAACACATATCATCTAGCGTTCCGAATTTACATGTATTTAACAAAGATGTTCAAACAGCTAAGAAAATCTTTCGATCAATGAACCGACAAATCTTGAAATTGCCAGTAAAAGTTAGGTGTACTGCTAATCAAACTTAAAACAAGACACAAGAACTGGTTACGGAATGAAAAGGCAGTTTTATATCAAAAAGATGGTTCTACAATGTTGAGCACTATAGCTGAGAAAAATGCAGGCCAAATTTGGGCTATTATTAACCAATCAACAACAGGCCATCAAACTGCATTGCAATTAAATAATGTAACAGAACAGGTGTGGGCTACGCACTATTCAAATTTGTATTCGGTACCACAAAATTCAAGTTCCCAGACCACAACCCAGGTGGATGATATTTTTTTTCTCATTTTTGACAAAGAGGACATAACATATTACATAGTTAAGGCCAGTAGTTCGAGGGTCCCTGGGCCGGATGGACTCTCGAATTTCACTCTCAAACAACATCCTGAAATCTGGACCAATATGCTATGGAATATGTTTAATAACATCAATCAGACTCAAATCATCCCTCAGTCATGGAAGCATTCCATTATCTTGCCGGTCTATAAGAAGGGTAGTAGGACAGATCCAGCAAGTTACAGGCCCATCGCCTTATTAGATGCACCGGGAAAAATCTTCAATCGCATCGTTCTTAGAGATCTCAATATCTGGGCCACTAACCTACGGAAAAGAGATCCATTCCAAGCAGGATTTGTGTCTGGTTTAGGGACTTCTCCAAACATCATTACCTTAAATATGATAAGATAAGATCTAACTGTGCAGCCCGGAATCAGCCATTGTATTTTGCATTTATTGACTTCCGGGTGGCCTTTGACTCCGTTGACCGTGAAGTACTGTATAAAAAATTAGCACGGTATGATTGTCCATCTTCCCTGCTTTCCATAATCAAACATCTGCATACTAATACAACTTTGCAAGTTAGATTAACAATAGAAGGCTTACTCTCCGCATCAATTTGCACAGGGTGAGGCCTTAAACAAGGCTGTATTTTAGCCTCATTTTTATTCAATATTTATTGGACTTGGGAGAATTGTTTTCCACTATAACTGATGCTCCAAAACTGGGGGCACAATCCATAGTCTGGATGTTATATGCGGACGATTTAGTTTTATTATCAAGAACACCTAGTGGGTTACAGAATTTACTAGACAAATTGTCTGCATATTCACTAGTAAATAATCTTATCAATTTGGAAAAAACACAGGTTGTTACCTGTTGCACAAACAGCAAATCTGTTGGTAAAATATACAAATGGCACCTACAGGATCTTGAGCTAATGAATGTACCTGAATATAAATATCTAGGAATAACAATTTATAATTTAATGTGTGAAACTACATACATGACATCATTGAACTGTAAATTGCAAACTTTGAGATCACAAGCAAATATACTGATGTCTAAATATGGCACATTTTCATATCATCATGTTATGACCTTTTACCAGGCGAAAGTGGTTCCAATTTTATTGTATGGTGCTTGTTAGGGAGAATTATCTTATAAGGCTAATTTCCCAAACCTAGTGAGTCCCCCAGCAGCTTTGCTGGATTTTTGGGGTTTGTTTTTTTCTCCTGCTAAGAGTGAGACTCTTTTCCTCCCACTCTTAGGCATGATTTAAGGTATGTCTTTGACTTTGTATGTGCTTATGGGCTATGGGGTCTTTTACTCCATAGGGTATCATCTATTCTTCATGTGTGTTGCACAGCACCCTCAGTGCAGTAACACAGGGGTGTCATAGTGACCCCCAAACATAGACTCCATACCCTGGGACTGACTACTGTCTCCCAGGGCATGTAAAGTAACCATTGACTTTACTAGTCCAAAATTGTGAACAGAACCAGTACAAACCACCATATTGTGGAAGTACTGGAAGGGGTTAATTCGATTGCCCCTGAGTCTGTTTCCAAGGGGGCACTGTCCAGCCCCCCCCCCCCCTTGTCGAGTTTCTGGCTGGTGGCAGTGGTTACCACGCAAAATATTCCACCGGAATATTTCCTATAGGATTTTCCCATTGATATTAAACGCACCACTTTTTGGTGCAATGTTAAAGATACCGCCGGTTTATTTATTTAATATTCAATCAACTGTTGGGTCTTTTCGCCAGAACTCTTTTCTAAAATGGCGTTCGTGTCCGTCTCTGTAACTCCAACCAAGGTTGGGCCCTTTGTTCCACTTTTTGGTGGGCTTCTCCACAGAAACCCTCCAAATGGTGCCACTCTGTCTGGGTTCCACAGGATGTGTGGGGAGGGGAATTGGCACCCTGGACTGCGTTGCCTTAGCAACCCAAGTCGCACTCTATTCTGATTGGCCCAGTGGTGAGCCGCCCGGCTCGCCACTTAGCATGTTTGAGTGACAGCTAGGCTGTTGAATGGGGGTTTTTCTGCATAAAAGCAGGGCTTTTGGGACTGGAACTTCAGAAGTTGCCACAGGACCTAAGAATCCGAAGAGGGAAGAAGCTGAGCCATCTGCAACAACGACACCACCGGTGGAGCCCTGCTGCAACAAACTCACCACTTTCCCAACGACAAGAAAAGATCTTCTGCTGGACGAGTCTTCTTCCTTTGAGCTGGTGGGATCAACCAGTTCGCCCCTTTCGCCTTCCAAAGACGTCTCTTGGTCGAATCGCCCGAGCCAAGCACCCCGGCGGCCGGATAGCCAGGCTTCACCACTTTGACCGCAAATAACAAGAACGCACCTTTTAACCGACAAACTCCGCGGCTGGTTTCATCCCTGTGCAGTGCATCGACTCCAAGTTTCTTCCTCGACGAGATCCTCTCTTCCCCTGGTCGAAACAATGAACTGCAACCACTGCCAGGAACAACTGCCACCGCTGGAGCTTCCTCTCTCTTTAAGGTACTGGTACTGTGTTCTGCCTGGCCTCCCTTTCCACGGATTGCTAAATGCGACCCTTAAATCCTTGGCTTTCCAACTGGGTTGGCCCCAGACCTTCTAACTTTACTTCTTGAATCACCCCAACCTCTTTTGAACATTCTGCAAAGACTTTTAGTGCATTATAAACTGTGTGATCTTGGGCACATTTCGCTTTGCTCCATTTAATCTGGGCCTGGCCTATGAACTCTACAGTGCATACTGCCTTTACTCCCTTGCTTTGAACTTCTAAAAGTGTTGGGAACTGTTTTATTTTTATGCCCTGCCCTTTTCTCTCCCTTTAACTTAACTATTGGAGTGCCATCTAGGTTACGTGCTCACATCTGTTTTAACAAATAGTGGTGTTTTAACTCTGACTTGTCTGATAGTGATCAAGGGAGGTGTTTATACTTTACCTGACTGTTTAAACTTGCTTTTGACTTAGAGTACTAGTGTATTGCCTAAAGTGTGTTTTAAATAAATAATTATATACTTTTGATACAAAGCTCTGGTCAGTGTTTGTTTGCTCTACTGTGTTTTTAGCCCTATTGTGTATAATCTATATTCTGCCCTACTCTTCTTGAGAGAAGTCTGACTGCTCAGCCACAGATACCAGGTAAATCTGTGTGGTGCAGACTGCTACCAATTGGGTTTACTGCTTACTCCTGTAGTCTTAATCTTGTTGCAGTGGTCCCCAAGGGACCTGCACAGGATTCTGCCTAACAGTGCTGAAATTAAAATTGTGATCAAATCAAAGACATGGCATTTACATAAATCTCATTTTGGAAATCAGTGCTAAAATTACCGAATTGCTCTCCACTTTCCAAAATTAGATTCGAACTTGGTCTGCTCTCACTCTTTGTACAATTAGTGTGGAAAATGTGCAGTTTTTTTTCTCCACAAATGCCTACTGGGTCTTGCGAACAATAACATTCTAAGTGCTGTTGCTAATTATCTTGTTGTGTCAAATCTTTTCCCAGTGCTTAATTTGTGAAAAAAATAAGTGGCAGGGCCCAAAACATCTTGGCCCAATAATGCCGGCCCCGGGGCTAGCGGCCGCCGCCCGCAGTGCGGGCACCACGGCCCGTGCCAGTTCAGTGATAGACCTAGATCGACCCACCACCAGCCCATCACACTGCTGCTGCTCCATGTCACACTTTTGGTGCTGCAGCAACTGCTGGTACAGGCTAGTAGTGGGATGGATGGGGAAAGCATCGGCTGAGGCACAGGATGCAGACCCCTGCACTACAGTGGCCTTCAGTCTGAGTACATGAAAGATGCCATAATATCATGGACAGCCATGTGATACGGGAAGGTGGAGATCATTCTCAGGTCCGTGAAGGCCAAAGGACTCAGTCACAAGGCCAATCGTCCAGCTGTAAAGGGTGTTTCGGCAGCCAATGAGTGTTAAGCCGCAACGTTCTGCGATATGCATGTAAAACAAACTTGCATAGTTGTACTTCAATGACCCATACCACCTTGCAGCATGACCTAGATAAACACTTGTCGCATGCATTCGATCACTGTTAAAAGAAATGACACGTGTTCATGACACACCTTATGCGCGGTTATGCTATGATTCATTGCTATACTTAGTTGTGTTATTTTATGAAATGTATTATGGTATGTTCATTAGACTTGTGCTGTACTATGTAAGTATGCTGTGCTATGGTACTCTACGCTACGCTTCTTTTATTACACTAGGGCATGCTGTCCTGGGTCATGTTATGTTGCGCTATGCTATTGCTAGGTGACGTTATGGAATGTTTGCTATGGTGTGAACAGTACACTTGTGAGCAATCTACTGAATTATTTTCTTAACTTCAAAAAGCTGCACTGGCTTGTCAGATAGCACAGCAAGTTGAGTGCTCATTCTGACATCTGTGCACAGCTTGCTGATGCTGGTTCAAATCCTGTCAGGGCCAACTCAGTCCTTTATCCTTTTGAGGTCGAAGAATTGAGTACCACGCAGTGGGATAATATCAACTTAGATACCTGAGGGTTTGTAGCGCTATTTAAAACTATATGTTATTAGATAATATTATTACAGGCCGCCTGCCGCCCTGACACTGAACTCTGTGTCCCAACCTGCTGCCATGGGGACACCAAGAATCTGGCCACACCATACGTATGTGCTTTTTCGGTTCTTTAGCCCGAGGGCACGCTGTCAAATGTTAATAAACTGCAATGGGTGTTATGTACTTGTGCGCTGCAATACAAGTATGCCAAGCAACAATCACGTCAAGATGGCTTACCATTTTATTTATTTATTGTTTGCTTGTTAGGCGAACAATACATAAATCAATAAAATGGCCTACCCTATGCTGGCTCGCCACTCGGGAACATCTGCAGGCCCTACATCATGATTTCTCGAGCTGTCTGCTCATGCCCAGTGTCAGCCTTGTACGTATGTTTTACTCTGTGGGGACATTATGAGTATGGTGGTAATGGTAAAAAAAAGTGATATTGTAAATACCACCTGTTTTTTAAATAAGACCCAAATTATGAGTTGGGGTCAAAAGTGATATTTCCTGCCTGGGGTACATAGAAAAGTACTGCATGGTGCTAAGATAACACATATTACCCCATACAGTACTTTCTTTGAACCCCTTGCCTGCAGGAAATACTCCATACAATCCCAACTCTTAATTAGGCAGTATTTAAAAAATAGACGGTACTGGAAATGACACCGAGTATTACCGGTAACACCAGTCTCTGATTCATGAGGCCCTGTGTGATTATCAAGACTACATGGCCTGATCCTTCTAATTGACCCGGTGCACGCCAGAATTGTATTACTTCTGTATGATTGCAAATGGTTGGGAGAGAAATCCGTCCTCTTCGGAGAAGCTCTATGCAGCATTTGCAGTAGTTGCTGTGCAGAGCCCAAGCCCCCACAGAGAATACATTGAAATTCACTCTCTTTGTGTTGTGGCCACAACCCAATGATAATATAGCACAGCTCCCAGTACTACTGCTAATGTTCTTACAGTGCAGCTCAATAACAAGGAATGATAACAAACAACATATTGCAGCTCACGCAACCAACCAATATTCACATAGTTGCCAACATGTTCCATTCCAATCTGGTGCTTATCCAGTCTAGTTCTTTTCTTTGCATTCTGCGACTTGTAGTTCTGCTTATCTCATTATAAAACTCAGACTACAAGTCCCCAAATTTAAAGAAAAAACACAGACTGCAATCACCCACAGAGACAGAGTGGAATGGATCATGTTGGCAAATGTGTATTCAGAGCATTGCGGCCTCCAGCAAGTACAAATGAGTTCCACCCCCAGCACACCCCAACCAATGTTCGCAGTACTGATCACCCGAACCAACCAACATCCAAACCCATTGTGTGCCCAAAGCGTGGTAATCCTTTTTTTGAAACACATACAGCTGGACTCCCAATCCATGCCGCCTGAATTCCCTGGGACACAGATGGAAGGGAACCGAGGACAACGTAATGAGCCCCCTACGTAGCGGCGAGGGACCCTTTGGTTACATATAACGGGACTACGTGATGGGTGACGCTGTGCCATCCCAATCCCTGGACCCATACTACAAAGACTAGCAAAGACTAAAGAATACATGGCACGCACGTCAGAGCAAAGATTGGAGCGCCTCACACCAACACCATAGGCAGCGCATTAAAAACCCCTTCGAGCATTGTATTCAGGATGATAAAGGGTCGGGAAACACCTGCGAAGGCGGAGCGCCCCCTAACAGCCTGATAAACAAACACGAGTTCCATGGTACCGTATCATAATATAGTCCGAAAACATCTGGGGTACTCACTTTGACGACAGAAAAACATTTTGGAACTGGAAGAGCCTGTGCTGTGCACAGTAAAAATCAACACAACAGAACTGAAAACAGCACTCCTGAAGGGCACAAAACTGGCCTCATACCTACACCGTCCTGAATTCCCAAGGGGGAAACTGCGCATTGGGGGACAAGAGCCACATAGTAATGGCAGCAAACACCTGGTAAAAAAAACATGGATGAAGAAATGTATAAAATCACTTCAGGGTCCAACAATGAGGCAAATGAAAATCACTAGTAAACACCAAACGCCACTGACTTCAAAGGAGTAGGAGTGCCAAATAACAACAAAATGGAGCCTTCGAGGACATCAACACAAATGGCCACTGATGAGAACCGTGACGCACATGACTAGGACAAAGATGCTGGTCCCTCTTTGACTCCTCTTGAACGGAACAATCTCAAACAGACAGTCCTCTGCTTACGTCGTGTCCAACTAACCACCAGGACCAAAGCTAGTGATTCGTGGCGCACTCGCTCTCCCTCTCGAAATGGCTTCCAGACAGACATCTGCCTTTGTATGTGGTGGGGGGGGGGGCTACCTCCGTGACTAGAAGCGTGAACACAAGACAGCCGGGCCCGGGCGGCGGTGTGGTGGTCTGGTGTCCTCCTGGCTCAGTGACTCCTGAGTCCTGGCTCTGGGTCCTCAGTCCTGACAAGGGCCCAGGCCCAGCCAGGCCCCAGGAGGAGTATGGAGACCACCAGGGGACCACGCAGCAGTTTGGGGCTGGCCCGGCCCGGACTTTGGAATCTTCACACTGCTTAAGTTACACGGTCAGAGAGTGTCCACTTACCTGATTTTGAAGTCGGCTGCTGGCGGGGACTCTCTGTCTCGTGTTGGGGCCTGGGGGGGGGGCAGTGGCAGACTGGCAGGTGCTAGTGTGAGTGAAAAAGCAGGGCCCAGCCCCCAGCAACTAGGCCGCACGCAACAAAGCAGTGCAGCAGGCTCTCTCGAAGACCAACGCCATCCCTAGACACCTTCAGTTCACAGTAACTGGTGAAACGAATGTGGCGCTGCGCTGCCTCCTGTGGCAATAACAACACGTCACTGTGTCAGTCAGAACAGCCAATGAAAACTGCACATTCTGGTTACTATACAGAATTTATCAAAATACTGCATAGTAACAACAGAATGGTAGTTTTCATTGGCTGTATGTAACAGTTTGTTGTTGCATTGCTATTGGTGGTCCCCAGGGCTGTCACAAGGGTTGCTGAGGCCCGGGGCAAAACATTTGGTGAGGCCCCCTTACAATTTTTTGCACTGGGCCAGTGGAGGCACTGCTGCAAACAGGAGATGCGAGAAATCTCCCCTTGAGTTTGTGTGGAGGACACAAATATGCTTTATTACTACAACTGCAAATCAACTACAGCAAAGATTAGATTTCTCTACTGAAGAGAGATTTATGCCAGACTAACTTTTGTATCACATGCATAAATATATGTAGGATGGCATGACAGCGTGTGGTGCGTGAGGAGAACCCTGCCGCTGTGTGCGCATTAAAACACACATCATACACAGTGGCAGATAGATGAGGTACAGTAGAGGCTGGTAGAAGAGGTAAAGTAGAGGCTGGTGAATTTCTGAACTGAAGAGGCTTAAATGTTTGCACCAATTATGCAGGATCGACAGAGCACAGTAAGGGGAAACAAACCAACCAAGGGGCGCTTGAGGCGGTTTCTCACTCCCACGAAAATGTTTGAAACATTGGGTTAAAATTATGCATTTTACAGCACTTTCTTTGCAAATTGGGTAGAAAGCCATACAGTTTGCAATTGATTGAGTATGGTAGCACATGGAACAACCGAATAGTTGCAAGTCACCAACCTTTGCCCACAACATATGCCAGTATATAAATATATTCATGCTGGTTGTTCCAATGTATGTGCATGCAGGCTGCACCAATATATGCCAGTATTACCATACAAGGACTCCCAGCCAGTTAAAATGCCATGCCGCATGAAGCATGTCCAGACTGGCTGTGCACCATAAGTGGTATTACTGGCTAGAGTTGCCTACATTCAATGTGGTCCAGTGTAGCCCCGTAGCAACACTTATGTTTGCTTTGGTCATGTCTTAACTTCTAGGCTCAGCTTTTAGATGGCCCACGCCTCCAGTGATTAGCATAGCATTATGAAATTAAATAGCCACTGAATTGGGATGGTACGTCTAACGGCCAAAGGGAATACAACACCGCTATTCAGCTTCCTAACAGGGCTCAGGGAATTGGGAGGGAAGTGGGAGCAGGACTGGATGAAGATGTGTCAGGGCTGGTGGGGGCCCATTTCATCTTGATGTTGGGGGGGGGACCCCTTGCCTTACTATTTGGGAAAATAGGCCAAGGCATCTATGGAGTGCTTAAATCAATAATTAAATCAAAAGAATGCAGAAAGGTGGTTAAAAGCTGCAGACTATCAGTATGTTTCTGTGTCATAAGACTGCCAATATGGGGCAGCTGATTGAGGGACCCTTTCAACTGTAAAAGCTGAAAGGCCCAGAGACCATCCCTCAGTGGAGAGTCCAACAGCGCAATTAGTTTATTGACCCCACTCACTAGCCGCTTTCATAACTGTCATCTAGCCCCCAAAATGTTGAGGCTGTTTGCGCCCCTGTCTGGCTGACGTACAGAGCCATAGCAGATGGAACAGGATACAGACGTTAAATGGTGCCTGGGCTTCGCTGTTAATAAAGGTCTTTCAATTAATAAAACATTTCACTTTTAGCACCTGCATTCATATGCATACATTTTTAGGCAATTGAAATCATGATGTGGGGTTAGCACTTGCATGCAAGGGGAGTGATAAAAAGGCAAGCGGGGACATGGAAAATAAGACAGCTCATTTTCACACCAGTCCATAAGTGTGACATTTCAGAAATGAAGGAGAGGGTTAACTGCTTGTAACATTGAAGCATCACCAGCATAGTCTAATTCGAATGCACAATTTAGTTAGATGTCCCCACACAAGTAAGTTAGCCTCTGCCCATTAGCCTCTGAACTTAGCGCCTCTCCCAACATTTAGGTCTTAGCTCCTCCCCCTGACATTGTATCCTAGGTGCAACCATGATGCCATGCCCCCACTCCTAAATTTAGTGGCCTGTTGGCCGATACATGTAGGAGTTGGGGCTGGCACACACACTCACATACAACATTTTTACCTATGCATTCATCCACCAGTCACACAACTCCTTGCATGCAATCATGCATAAAAGCAAACAGCATTGACACAAACAAACACCAACATACAGGGTCGGACTGGAATAGAAAATCTACCCGGGCACCAAAAATAAGTGTCCCACATCTCCCAAGAGGTCCAGAGGTTCTCAAGAAGACATGCTAACAAAGTACTGAGCATAAAGTTTGCGGAAAGCTTCATGACAACAGGTCACCACTTTCCAGTCCTGGGCTTCCTTTTTTGCAGATCACATGAATCGGCTACTTATGTCTAATTGAAGTTAAAAGACTATAGCTCCCAGAATACATTATTTCAGGAAAGCCCAGGACTGGGAAATGGTGTGCGTAGACTTTGGAGTCATTTTATCCCACCAAACTGATGGATGGATGGCCACAGTCTGAACCCTACAAGTGCACTTCAAAATGGAAAGTTGATAAACTGAATACCCAATTTGATAGGTTATTATCATCCACTTTACTGGCTAAATATTATTCCCATAACTTGGGTCCATGTTACAACTGATTATCACAGGGCTCAGAAGTGAGAAGAATAAACAAACAAAAAGGCAAATCTGTCAAGCAATCCTTGGACGTGAAAATACATGGTTAAAAATGGAATCGATTTCTCTTTAACACTTCACACATTACAGCAGCTGTCACACGCACTATTTGAAAATGCCGAAAGGTGTAGAGAGACTAGCGTTTTAACCCTTCATTGCAAGTTGCCTACAGTACCAATAATGCATGCATGGGCTGCATCTCAGCTCTCATAGAGCAGCCGTTTGTAGAGCTTATACAATTTGAAAAATTATCTTGCGTGTATATAAACTCTTAACCTTTTAAGGTTTGCTTACCTTCAGTTTTCCAAGTTTTAGTCATTTTTATCTCTGAGGCTCCAGTGTCTGTCAGAAGCGGGGTTTGGAGAGCGGCAGGCCTCGCCTGTGACAGGGATCACATCACATGTGAAGGCCCGGGAACTTGATTAATGGCTCGTTGCCATGCAACCTGGGCTGGAGCAGGATTGCACTTGAGAGCTGGTCCCCTGATGTTCCGGTGCCCAAAAAAGACTGCCGTTGTTGGCCACCGTCAAACACTGGCACAAATTAAGCGCTGTCTTTTCCACACAAATGGAGAAGTTGTGTTTTGGATGCTTTATCTGATGCTTCCATAACTTTGGAAATTCTATTAACAAACCCAAATCGCGCCAAGTTGAAACTGTACCAATACGATTGGATTTGTAATAGAGCAAAATGTTCACCTACAAAGACTTTAATGCGCAACTATTTAGCTTTAAAAAATGTCGAGTCATGTCAGATTATTTAGTAAAGTTTACATCATCATATATAAGACAGCAATATCTGTGATTCAGATTGAATTTATTACAAACAACAGAAATCATGGCTAGGAGAGGTTTAATTTCCAATGAACTAAATCATTGTCGGTTTTGCCATAATAATCAATGTTGAGAAAAATTGAAGCACCTAATAGTGATTTGTCCAGCCTTAAATATGATGAGACATACCCATTTTAGTAAATTGCTATTTCTTTATACTCAATGAATGATGATGAAATGTGGTTTAGGATTTTGACGAGTAAGAGACTGAGAATGAGAGTTGCAATAGTACATTTTTTGGATGACATATTGTCATTTGATAACAAAGGTTTCAAATAGTATCTTGAATGATGTCTTGATATAAGATGCTTTATAATCGGAACGCAAATGAGATGCGTTTTTTAATGTTTTGTTTTATTATCTGAACCATATTTTATGGATGCAGTTTTGAGAGCAAACCATTATAATATGAATATTTTGTTAAATCTTTAATTGTTTTGTATAGTTTTACTCATTCTGTAATTGATAATATTGGATTTTGTTTTGTATTTGAAAGGTTGATTTAATCAGCCAACCAAATTAAAAAAAGAACAGCTGCGCAAGTTTGTTGATCAGCATACTTATCGTGAAGTGTGTTTAGGTCACTGTTCTTACCTTAGTGGATCCCGCTCCATGCCCTTGCTTGATTGAACCTATAGCCTGAAAACAATTAACAGATGCACGGCTGTGAGGTGAATGCAGCATTTTGCTTCATGTATCGGGGTAAGGTGTTAACAGCATGGATCTATGCTATATTTTCGTCCTTTGTACGCTGCACACTGCTGATGAGGAGGCAAGCATTGTGGACTTTGCCTCCTCCCTAAGCCATGTTTATGTGCAGTTGGCTACCAGTACAGAGGAGATGAGGAAGAGTTAAGAGTGAGAGTGGGGGCTACAGAAAACGTGTTAAAGTGCAGAGGATGTGAAGAAAGTGAAAGGGAGGAGGAGGTGGTAATACTTAGTTCGGGTTTTGCCGTTTACATTTAGTTCACAATATGAATTACATAAAATGTAACCAAGCATTTGAAAGGGAGGAAGAGGAATACAAGAGCAGGGGTAGAGTGGGTGGATACAATGAAGGGAAAGTGGGGAGTGTCGGAGAACAGGGGCAAGAGAGCTGCAATGCAGAGCCAGAAAAGAGATTGAACAGGAGGAACAAAGAGTATCTTAGATATCGAGTAGGAGAGATAGAATGGGCGGAGAGAAGAGAGAACTAGGAAGAATAAAGGGGAAGAGAATGGAAGTGGAAAAAGGTGAAAAGGCGGAGGAGGAAGAATGTGAGGGGATTGAACAAAGAAGAGCGAACTGGAGGGAGAGATGTAGAGTGCAAGGGGGACGGGAGGAGAAAAATGGCCAGTACTGCAGTGGAGGGTGATACAAAATAAGAGCCAGGGACAAATCGAGTAGGAAAGGTTATTAGAGAGTGCAGTTACAGCTGAAAAAAAAGGAAGAAGTCGATAGAAGATTGAAATTAGGTAGTGGAGGGTAACTTAAAGAGAGACAGAAAGGGGATTGCAGGAAGAATGGGCACGAAGAAGGGATTTTAAGAGTAATCAAGAGCCGAATGAGAGGGGCAAGTTAAGTAAGAGACAGGATGGAAGTGAGACAGGAGAGAAAGAACGGAATATTGCAACAAGCAGAGAAACACATCATTTGAAGGGATGTGGGATAGGGAGGGATACAAACGAGGAGAAAGGGAGTGAAAGGAAGAGACAAAATTGGTGCAAAAGTAAACAAAGGACAGGAGGATCAACCGAGATGTTTGATTATAAACTTGTGTTATGGTTAAATATAACTTTTCACACAATGCCATCAAATCTGCAAGTACCAATTCACAAAAGACATTGGGGATCATTACGAGTTTGCCGGTAAAAAAGTAAATTACTGGCATGCCGGTGCTACCGTGTCCATGTAGCACTGCTGCCAGAATCTGCAGTAGATTCCGAGTCAGCGTGCACGTGCATGCTGGCATGCCGGAAACGGTAGCACCGGCATGCCTTTAGTGGCTCCAAAACCCCCGATAGTGGCATAGTCGATGCTGCAGACACCGACTTCGGCACCGACGATGCCGCAATCACTGGTGCTGGTATTACACCGGAAACAACCTCATCGCGCCGGAACGGGAAATGCACCGGCAGCCTTCTTTAAAATCACAATGCAATGCAATCCTCATTCTACAGGAGTGCAACTGCTAAACCAAGTGCAGACCGACACTGAGAATGACATCTACATGAGGCACGGTCCAGCGACGCAAACCCCGCTTCAGCGAGCAGGAGCTCAATATGCTTGCTGACACACTAGTGGAACATGCCAATGTGGTGTTTGGAGCAGATCTGCAGCGCCCAGCACAATTAAGGAAGAAGGTGATATGGGAGGAAGTGGCCACCAAAGTGTCCACGATGGGAACAACACTCCGGACCGTCGGAGACTGTTGTAAGAGATGGGACGACTTGCCTCTACAGGTCCGAAACTACCTTGCTGCAGAGCGTAGCCAGGGGCTGGCCGCAGGAGGTGGGGCGCCATCCCCCATAAAACTCCAGCCATGAGAGGAAACCTGCAGCACCATCCTCCACATGGAGAGTATCGAGGGAGTAGGAGAAGCGGAGAGGGGAGAAGCGTCATTTTATGATGCTGGTGAGTGCCCGCAAATTAAATTCCAAGGTCACATCACACACATTGTATCTCCAAAGCCAATGGTGAAGTCCAAATGACAAGACAGTGGCACCAGATCCCTGCTGCCTTGCCACCCACTGACAGCCTCATTGCACGCAAGTATGCACCTGCCAGGAAGACGGGCAACACACCCCACTGACACACCCCACATGTCCCCTGTAATGCACACACAAGTATCACCCGCATGAACAGACACACATCACCGTCCAACTGCTGCCGTCACTGCCGTGCCACCACATGGCCCAATCCACCTCATGGCAAGATGCACACATCAATGACACCAGTCGCACAACTGTCACTCCCACCATTTCCCTTCCTGCAGACTCAACATCAATGTAGCAACGTCCACAAGTGGAACACATCCACTACACACCAGTACCCCAGCCAGAAGACACAGCGCCCTCCATGGCCACACTACAAAAGTGGCCCCACACTGCTTTCCCCAGACAATCATGTGTGCACCATGCCATGGCCTGCACATGACTATGAATGTACTAGCATTGATGTATGTCTCTGTCAGATGGATTCACACACATAACTAATGCACTACCTCACTGTCCCCAACAGGCACATCATCTGACAGCGAGGGTGAACTTGCCACCACTCCCAAGTCCAATGCAGCACGTCGCCAGCGCACAAAATCAACTCCCACTAGCCAGGCACCACCGCAGCAAGACCCGAGCGTGCCACTACATCTAACGCTAAACCCCCCCCCTCCCCCTCCCGCCACCAGGAAACACCTGCTGGCCAGCAGCCCTGCAAGTCCTCAATACCTGCAGGCAAGCATCCCTGCAAGTCTACACCACCTGTGCCCAAGCCGGCTGAGCAGCCAAAAACACCTGTGACCAAGCCGGCACATCACCAGGAAGAGCCGGATACCCCAGTCTGGAGCCTGCCGGAAGATCCGGAATCGCCAGTCTAGAGCCTGCGAGAGGATCCAGAATCCCCAGTCCTGAACCTGCCCGAAGATCCAGATTCCCCCCACCCCCACCCAGCCAGGCGCACCACCCTGCAAATCCAACGGATGGCACAGGAGCATGCAACACTGTTGAGGCCACTGGGCTCGACACACTGAGCGATGTAGCACATGATGAAGAACCTGTGTTCACTCCCCCAGGCCATCGGAGCCCACCTCCTTTGCCACTACCAGTACTGCGACACATTAGAGACATTGATGGCCGCCTCAGTAGAACAGAGGAGCGTCAACAGGCTATACACGCCCGGTAAGCCAATACCTCACTGAGGCAAAGCTGACACGCCAGACAATGCAGAGCACCGCCCGCAACACTACATGTGTGCTTGGCAGGGCAACCGAGGGAGTGTACCAACTGGCAAGGCGTGTGCGTAAGGGGAATGAAGTCATGTCCTCTATGGCAGAGTCCATAAACAAGCTTGTGACCGCAATTGCCGAACAACGGCACATCACCACCCCACTTCGGCCTTCCACTAGCGCTACACCGAGCAGCTCCACCCAAAGTAGCCCTGAACGTCGGTCGCAAAGACTGAATTGCCCACAAAGGGGCAGCAAATAAGCCATATAACCAGTGCATATGTGGAGGGAGTAGTTGGGAAGGGGATGTGGGGGTTATGGGGGAGGGGGCAGCGGGCGTGGGGGTGTTGGGTGTGGGTTGGTGGGGTAGTGGGTAGTGGGGGAGGAGGTGTTGGGGCATTGGGTGTGGGGTCGTGGGGGAGGAAGTGTGGGGTAAATTTAGTGGGACAGAAGTCTAAGGTTTAAAAAAGATAATTTGTACATAGTTCTTCATTCATTACACCTGGTGTAGCAAAAAATTATAATTGGCTGGACATTGCTTCTTGAGTGTGTGTCAATTTAATCATGTACAGTGTCCACCAGTGTGACCCATGCCCAGTGCATCTTTAACATTCCAACAGAAGTAATTGTCAATGAATGCTTGCTGCGTGGCATGTCCATCATGGCCATGGTGGCGCTGAGAAATCCCAGCCTCTTCTTCATCCTCATCCGGCATCATGTCCATGTCAGGGGGACGTTGTGCCGGATGCACATGTTGTGCAGCATCGCACATACTAACGCCATTTTGCCCACCTTCTTTGGACCATACATGAGGGCTCCCCCCGACCTGCTGAGGCAGCGGAACCGGGCCTTCAACAGGCCAAATGTCTGTTCGATGGTTACGCAAGTGGGTGCATGTGCACGGTTGTAGGTCTCTTCGTGTCTGTTGCGTGGTTGCCTCTGATAGGGGGTCAAGAGCCAGGCCATCAGGGGATACCTGGCATCACCTGCATGTGTTAGGCAGAAACCTGTGCAGTTCCCTTAGGGACTACTGCAAAAGATTTAGGACTACAGGTGGTTGGCAGTAAACCCAATTGGTAGCAGTCTGTACCACACAGATTTACCTGGTAGCTGTGGCTGAGCAGTCAGACTTCTCTCAAGATGAGTTAGGCAGTATGCAGAGTATACACAATAGGTACAGAGACACAGTAGTACAAGCAAACCCTGACCAGAGCTTTGGTGTAAAAGTATATCATTATTTATTTAAAGACACACTTGTAAATTACACTAGCACAAAAAGATGTAAGTAAATTCTACACAGTCACTATTACTAGATGTACATCCCTTATTCCTTATTAGACAAGTCTTAGTTAACACCACTTATTTCCAGACAGAGGTGAGCGCTTAACTCAAGATGGCACTCCAATAAGTTAAGAAAAAGGGAGGGAAAAGGCAGAAATTAAGAAAAGCACACAACACAATACTTTAGAAGCACCCAGCAAGGCAGGAAAGTCAAGTCTACCTGTGAGCAAAAAGTTCAGAGGCCAGGCTCCCTCTTAGAGAGAACAGAGCACCAATGCGCCCAAGATCACACAGTTTAAAAGTCTTAAAGTCTTGCAGGGAGTTCAGAAAAGAATTAAGTCAACTCAGAAAAGTTCAGTTAGCCAGCCTAGGGCCAACCCAAGTGGTAAGTGGAGGCTTTAAGAGTCACCCCACACAGACCGTTGCGAGGGAGGCCAGGCGGACACAGTACCTTCAAAGTGGAGAGGATCCCCCAGCGGGGGCAGTTGTTCCTGGCAGCAGGTGCAAGTCACAGCGTCGTCCAGAGGAAGAGATGGTCTCGACGTGGAGGAAAGCTGAAGGTCGTTGCACTGCCAGGAAAGAAACCAGCCGCAGAGTTCTCCGGTTAAAAGGTATGACCCTTTTATTCGCGGTAGTGGAAAAACCATGGTATCCCGGTTGCCGGGGTGCTTGGCACAGGGAAGGCGGCCACGAGAGGTTCCGGGAAGGCGAAAAGACGGGCAAACTGGTTATCCCCACCAGTCAAAGGAAGAAGACTCTCCGGGCTGGAGATCTCCTCTGTTGTCGGGAAAAGTGGTGAGACGGTTCAGCAGGGTTCCACCGGTGGTGTCGTCGTTGCAGGTCGGCTCAGCTTCTCCCTCTTTGGATTCTTTAGGTCCTGTGGCGACTTCTGAAGTTCCAGTCCCCAAAGCCCTGCTTTTATGCAGCAAACCCCCATTCATTCAGCCTAGCTGTCAATCAAACATGCTAAGTGGTGAGCCGGGCCGCTCACCACTTGGCCAATCACACAAGAGTGTGACTTGAGTTGCCAAGGCAACTCAGTCCAGGGTGCCTAAACCCTCTCCCACACCCCCTGGTACCAGACAGAGTGGCACCACTTTTGGAGGCTTCTGTGGAGAAGCCCGCCAAAAACGTGGAACAAAGGACCCGACTTGGGTTGGAGTCGCAGAAGTGAACACAAACGCCATTTTGGAACCAAGTTTCGGCAAAAAATATCAACCAGTGATTTTATATTAATTTAATAAAACGGCGGTATGTTCGAGGCTATATTAAAAAGTGGTAGCCTTGAACAATGGGAAAATCCCATAGGAAAATATTTGCGGTCGAATATAAAAAGTAGTATCCACTGCCACCAGCCAAAACTCGATCAGGGGGGACGGAGACGTGCCCCCTCGAACAGCAGGCCCCGGGGCAATCGAATTACCCCGACCAGTACGTCCACAATATGATAGTTTGTACTGGTTTCTGTTCATAATTTGGGACTAGTAAACCCAATGGTGACTTTTCATGCCCTGGGAGACAGTAGTCAGTCCCAGGGTATGGAGTCTATGTTTGGGGGTCAATATGACACCCCTGGGTTACTGCACTGAGGGTGCTGTGTAACCCACATACCAAAAACACATGAAGCCCTATGGGGTAAAGGACCCCACAGCCCATAAAACACATTCAAAGTCAAAGGAACACCTCAAATCATGCCTAAGAGTGGGAGAAAAAGAGTCTCACTCTTAGCAGGAGAGAAAAAAATAAACCCCAAAAATCCAGCAAAGCTGCTGGGGGACTCACTAGGTTTGGGAAATTAGCCTTAACAGAGAATTCTCCCTAACAGCATGGGAGCAAGAGAATGGGTACTCGTGATTAATTTGGTTGTTCCATGTTACCACTGGCTGTACAGTGCTGTTCACAAAAAAGCACCGAAACACACGATGACATGACAGTACATGGCAATTGTCATTCTCTGTTGCCCGGGAAGTGAACGTAGGGCTGATCCTTGTGGGCGGGGGTGGGGTAGGTGCAGTTGCTGCCACATGGCTCATTAAATGTGAACCTGCAAATGCATAATTCATGTCCTATGGATCATTATGGACTCAGTTTTCATGATTGTGTTACCAATGGAAAAGGAGTGTGCATATACAGTGGCAAGTCACACATTTGCCTGCTCTCATCAATGTGATACAAGGGTATCCCCAGTATGCATACCACATACACAGGTCTCCATGTACATATGCATCGACACATACCCCCATATGACTAGGTCAGATGTCCAGGTAGTATGTAGCACGGGTGAAGGGTGGCAGTACTGTAATACGTCTGAGTGGGTGCTAGCATGGTGGAATGGTGCTACATTGGTTGTGTCCGCACCTCACTGCCATATCTTGGGTGTAGTGAATAATTGTGCATTTCTGTTTTCATATTCGGACCATTGTACTTGTCGGTGTCCCTTAAGGTGACAGGACAGGCATACTAATCTGCGGTATACCAGTGGACTGAGTGCAGCGACTGGTTTTGTAGATGTGACTGATGGTTTTCTCCCTGGATGAGCCTCATGACTCGTGATTTGCTTTGCAGAGATCAGATTTCATCCATTGTCAGTACAGAGTGGTGCATTGTGGTACATGTGGTTCAGGTTTTCAGATGTGCCTAATGTGCTTGTGTGAGCTCTGCGTCTGTTGTTTGCATGTAGACACGGCTGTGAAGGCTTTGCATGTCTGCATGCAATAGCTGTGCTGCTCATTCTGGTACTTTTACAAAACTCATACTTAAGGGAACCCAGTACACTGTGTGTGGTTTTTTTCTAATCCATGTGTGAGGCTTTATGGTGTGTATGTTGGTAATGCTGGGGTTGCTTGGTCTATTTCCACATCTGACTGAGCATTCTGTTGGCCTACCCACTCTCTCTGCACTTCATTGCATACCTGGTTATGTTTATGGTTTTTGGCAGGAGTGATGATGCATTTGTGCATGCAGTGTGCACTTGTGCTCCTCATGAATGCAATCCTATGCTATGTTACCACACTCCTCATGGCCCACCTTGCAGACAGGTTGCCTATGCTGTTAACTGCCTCCCCCATTCAACACCCCTCATGGCCCACCCACCAGACAGGTTGCCTATGCTGTTAACTGCCCTCCCCCCATTCAACACCCCTCATGGTCCACCCAGCAGACAGGTTGCCTATGCTGTTAACTGCCCTTCCCCCGCATTCACCACCCTTCATGCTCCAATTTCAAATAAAAAACGTGGTTAGACTCGTAAGGTAGAAATGCAAAATAAACTACAATAATTGCAAATTGAGTTTTAAAAAAGAGTGTAAAAATAAATGGTTGAAGCCATAAGGCAACCATTAATTACTAGGATTCCCAACCTTTGAGCCTCAATGCCCTAATCTGTTAATTCTGTATTGTCCATATTGTCACTGCTAAATCAGGATTTAATTGTATCTGCAAGATTGCTGGTTTACCATGCATAAACCCCCTCGATTTTAACAACGGAATGAGTAGATCAACGAATCGAAAGAGAATGACAAGAGTGTTTCCTTTCTTCCACTGTATTTGACCAAATTGCTTGGGCACTTCTGATCTGCAACAGGTGAAAGCGGGCAAGCCATTTTCTAGCCATAACTTCTAGAATGTGTGTGGTACGGTTCCTTCACACTGTATAGGTTTGACATAAGATGGTCTTATTTTTCTTGCCCAGTTGCATTTCCTCCTCCCCACTAGTTGTTTCACACTCGGTTTATCTACCTTTTATATAAAATTGGGATTGTCAAACAAGTGTAAAATAATATGTTCTAAAGTGTTTTTAATAAAACACAGCCACAGAATTGTGCTAGAAGATGACAAACCATTACATCTGAAGGTTTTTCTATTTGTTAATACTGCGCAGGGGTTAACACCAAATTGTTAACCAGAACAAAGTGAGCTTACATCTTAAATAACTTATTTAATAACTTGTTAATTATATAGTGCATTTATTCAAAACGCTTTACATGGAACATTCCTATATACAATTATTGCCCAATCGAAATTGGTACTCATCTTCTACATTTGATTGGTTGAGCTGGTTGTGCTATGCAACAGCTAGAGACGGCCAATGAACATTTAAGATGTTCTTGAAGAAAGACTCCTCTACCCATTTGACAGCGAGTACATTCACAACACCCCTCCTCCACAAACCGTAGAAGATGTGAAAAGGGAATATTTGTTTCCAACCCTTTACAATAAAATACATTGGCTTATTGTGTGTGTTGATTTGGATTTCAATATTCAACCCTGGGTGTGGAATTGGGGAGGCCAACCTATATGGTGAACAGGAAAGTCACTGAAGTCTGGCCTAACCCATACAAGAAAGGTAGCGGAGTGGCAAGGCTTTGGCTCAGGACTGGTGTGAGAGTAGTGCAGGGCTACAAGGAGAGACGCACACAGGCCTCCCATAATTCCAGTTACACAGAGAAGTACAAACATGTTGAAAGATGTATTAGGTCTTTAAAATACACACTATGCAACAAAACCTCTAGGTCAGTATTGTCACACTACTATAATATATATATATATATTTCTGAGGCTGGTGGAATCTGCTTAGATCACATGCTGTGCATAGGCCGACATCTAGTGGAAGCTGCAGAGTATTTGTTTTTCGAAACTCGAAAATGGGTGGCGACACAGGGCGTGCCAGTAATACTATCCCTAGTGTGACATCCACTGTACCCATGATCCCACACGCGTGTAGGACCCTCAGATTGTTTTTTCCGCCATACTTGCCGCAAGCATTGCGCGGAGTTCCCTGGCTTTCAGCCATATTTTGCTAAATATCATATAATTTCCCCGTTTCTTCCACTCCCACGTTGAGACATCGAAGTTCGAAGATCGACGCCGGCCCGGAGAAGAAACAGCCGTTGAGAGCTGCACGACAGACTTTGGGAATCGGAAGGCCTCTGGCCTCGGCCCGGGCCTTGGAAGGCCTCTGGCCTCGACCCTGCAAGTAGGGAGAGTGGCGGCGTGGAAACATACTCTACACTCTTATTTTTCCTACACACACTAGCCCGCTGCCACAGGGTGCATATGGAGGGTACCCCTTTTAAATTTTGCCCCATGGGCAACCGCAAGTATGCTTGGGTTGACAAACACGCCACCTGTAACCTCTGCTTGCCGAGGGATCACCCCGAGGCGAACTGCAGAGCGTGTAGCCGGTTCAAGGCTAAAACATTAAAGGACCGCTCGACCAAACGTTGGGCCCACCACGCCAGGCAACTCGAGGCCATGGAAGGGCAGGGCACCTTCAGTGATGGCAGCGACGCCGTACTTTCGGACGGCGAGGGCAAGGAGGTGTCGAAAGACACCCAAGCGCAAGTCCCTGACCTCGGACGATTGTCCGGCAGGGCAGTTATGGGGAGCACACCCGGCGACACGAGCGCTACCCACACCACTTCTACACCTAAACACTCGAAGTCCAACCGAGACTCGACGCGCATGTCGAGTTCTTGGAAAGAAGCACGCAGAGAGCGGTCCACCGAATCGGTGTCCTGTGGGCGTTATCGGTCAAGATCGCCGCACGACACCAGGCAACCGTCCACAGTTGCCAAAGGTGCCTCACCAAAGTCATGGAGGCATGCTCGTCAGAAGACTAAACTGACCGCCAGCCCCAGGCCGCACACCAGGAGTCGGCTCCGGCAGACCGTTCGGTGGCTGCTTCCGAGTCCTGACGTCCTCACTCGAAGGAAAGGGACACTACCCCCGAATCTCGACGCCAGGCGTCGAAAAGCACTGAGAAGGTGAAAACATCAGGAAAACATATTTCTACTCATGGGGAAGGGGGTAAACAGCAGAAGAAACCATCTCACCCTTTTTCTGCACCACAGTTCCATAAAGACAGTTCTAAGTCTTCAGATAAGCATCAATCCAAGACCCCTGTACAGGCCCATAGGTCCAGACAAGGAATAGAAGGGGAACCCTCTCAAGAAATGGTCATTCCCAGCTCCAAAAAATTGACCAGTGAGGATATAGACAGGGTTATGACAAGAATGTCCTCCCTAGCAGACTTCTACTCCAAAAACCCAGAACACTTCCTCACCTATACCCCTGACGGTGCTACTCCTTCAGGATCTAGGGACCCGCAGCCCCCCGGTAAGAAACCTCGGTTTGAGACTCCAACGCAAGGTCTGACTTCAGACCCTTTTTACATCCAGCCCTACACCCAGTATAGTGAGGATCCACAACAGGACGAGGATCTAGACTTGGTAACGTTGGACGACCAAACTGGTGTGGACTATTATGGGGACGACGAGGACCAAGATGAGGAGGAAGATGACCCAGAAGTCTACAGAATAGACTCCCCTGTCGGCAGAGAACCGCGTGACACACACTCACACTCTTGTTTTTAAACAAAAACTACAAACAACTTGAATGTTGTCTACTAGTTCAATCCTAGTTTTTAATTTGTTGTTGAGATTCCTTTACTGTAATCATTTTAATTTGTGTGTTTTACCGACTCTCCAGTCGACAACCAGCCCCTCCTAAATGAGGTCTTGACTAGAGTGGCAGAGCACTTCTGCATAGACACTCAGGGAGCACAAGAGGAGAGGGACTTTGCTGAGGAACTAGTGGGAGAAAAGAAACCCATTGCTCAAGCCATTCCAATTCTCAAGTTCATCCAACAGAGAATTGATCCTTCCCTTCTCACTCCTAACCTCACCAGGGCTGTAAACACCAGAATCGAGAAATTGTTCAGGGAAGCCCAATCAGACTTGCTTTACATAAGGGGTCAACTGAAGCCTGACTCCTTGGTAGTTACTAACACCCGGAAGAGGGCGGGGACACCTCTATCATCTGAGGCCACCCCAGACAAGGAGAGCAAGAAAATGTACGGGTTGGGAAGGAAGGTAGCCTCCACTTCCGCTTACCAGGCAAGGATTGCCAACTCCACCACTCTGCTGGCAAGTTACAATTGCCACCATTGGGAGCAGGTAGCTGCCCTCATTGACTCTGCACCAGAACCATTAAAGGGCCGGTTGGCCCAGGTCGCGTTGGAGGAAAGAGCCGTGTCCGGTTGCATCCTTAAGGCAACCTTTGATGCCGCGGATAACAATGGCAGGCTAATAGCAGAGAGCACTGTCATTAAGAGGCATGCTTGGTTAAGACAGTCAGGGTTTAAACCCGAGAAACAAGCATCCTTAATCAACATGCCGGTGGAACCTAATCTACTGTTTGGCAAAGCGGTAGAGGACGGATTAAAAACTGCCAAAGACGAGTATGATACTCTGAAATCCCTGGGACAGTTGACCAACAAGCCCCCTAATCAAAGAGGCAATGGTAATTTTCGTCGCCCACATGGCCAAAATTCACAAAGGGGCTTCAATTATACACAGGGGCAGGATACATCATGGGGTAACAACCAGCAGACTACCCAAAGTTACAGCAGAGGAAACAAGAGTGGCCGTGGTAGAGGTAGAGGCAGCCCCAGCAGAGGCGGCACGCCTCCTGCAAAACAGTGACGCTGCCCCAGTAGGGGGACACATTTCCAACTTCACCCAAGCTTGGGAAAGGATCACATCAGACAGATGGGTGCTGTCCACAGTGTCTGCAGAATACTGCATATAACTGATCAAGCGTCCCCGAAACCACCCTCCACGTCAAGATACATTCCTTGGACCACCAAAAGATCCTCCTCGAGGAGATCGTCAATCTTCTAGCAAAGGACACGATAGAACTCGTCCCGGGCAACCAGGTAAACAAGGGTATTTATTCAACTTACAGCCTTGTGCCAAAGAAAGATTTGACTATGCGCCCAGTATTAGATTTATGCCCTGCAAACAAGCATGTCAAGCCCCAAAAGTTTTGCAGGACTACTCTCCAAGAGGTAATCCCCCTCCTAAAAAAGGGGATTACATGGCAACATTGGATATGAAAGATGCCTATTTTCATATTTCCATGTTCCCAGCGCACAGAAGATTCTTGCGCTTCAAGGTGGACAGTCAGCACTACCAGTTCAAGGTGCTGCCCTTCGGTATAGCCACGGCTCCAAGGGTATTCACCAAGATACTGGCGGTGGTGGCGACACACCTACGTAGGGAGGCAATCCCAGTGTACCCTTACCTGAATGACTGGCTCATCACGGGGGAGACCCCAGTAATTTGCAGGTCGAACATTCAAAGAACGATCGACCTCCTCTTCGAATTGGGTTTCTCCGTAAACGAGAAAAAATCTGTCTGGTCTGGTGCCAAACACCTCCAAACAGTTCCTAGGAACTGTCTTAAACACTCAAGAGGGGTTGGCCTTTCCATCAGAGGAAAGAATTCGGAATCTACTACTGCAAATTCCTCTGTACCAGCCCGGTCGCCAGATAAGGGTGCGCAAAGCGATGCGTTTGCTAGGCATGATGGCGTCATGTATTTATCTGACCCCCCATGCGCGCCTGCGCATGCGACCCATGCAAGAATGGTTGGCGAAACAGTGGTCTCAGGCAAGTGGTCAGTGGGACGATCTAGTGGTCGGTTCGCCAACACTTGTACAAAGTCTTCACTGGTGGACAAGACAGAACCTGTAAAAGGGGAAACCCCTTTGTGATCCAGAGGTACAGGCTGTAGTCACAACAGACACATCCCTGTCAGGGTGGGGAGCACACCTCCTTCACCAGACAGCTCAGGGTCTTTGGTCTCACACAGTAGCCAAGAATCATATCAATCTGCTAGAGCTTCTGGCAGTATTCAGAGCGCTTCAAGCGTTCGAGCCCCACCTGTTGAACCTGTCAGTGCAGATCCTGACTGACAGCACAACAGCGATGTTTTACCTAAACAAACATGGGGGGACTCGTTCACCAAATCTGTCCAAGCTTGCCTGAAAATTTGGATATGGGCACTCAGACGGAACATTTACCTGTCATCTCAACATGTTCCAGGGGATCTCAGTTCACTAGCGGACGCTTTGAGCAGAGATCCCCTCCCAGTAGAACACGAATGGTGTCTACTCAGAGAAGTCGTAGAAGACATCTTCTCACAGTGGGGTTTCCCCACTACAGACCTATTTGCCACAAGCGAAAACAGGCAATGGCCAGGATTCGCATCCAGTTTCCCTCAGCCAGAATCCAAGGGGAACGCCCTGTGGATGAACTGGTCAGGAATGTTTGCCTACGCTTTTCCACCAACCCCTCTCATGAGGAAGGTGGTCAACAAGATGCACAGGGAATCGATGACGCTCATCCTAGTTGCTCCTTTGTGGGCGATGGTTCCCACACCTACACAGACTAGCGGTGTGCAAACCCATCAGATTCCCGTGCTGGTACAACCTACTATCCCAACACCAAGGTCAAACAGTGCATCCTCAACCCAGCTCAATGAACCTGGCAGCATGGCTCGTGAAGTCATAGAGTTTGGACATCTCAACTTACCACAGAGATGTATGGACATCCTAAGAGATTCTAGGAAACCTAACACGAGGCATCGTTACTTTGATAAATGGAAAAGATTTTGTTATCTGGTGCCAGAATAAGCAAATCAACCCGGTTGATTGCACTCCTTCCAATATTGTCACATACATGCTCCACCTACTGGATGCAGGGTTGGTATTTAACTCACTCAAGGTACACCTGGCAGCGCTGTCAGCCTACACCACCTCCCACAACAAGGTGTCGTGGTGGAAGGTACCAGTGGTTAAATCCTTCATGGAAGGGGTAAAGAGACTCCACCCTCCAATTTCAAACCCACCACCTGGATGGGACCTTAATGTGGTGCTTGCTAAACTCATGGGCCCACCCTTTGAACCCATGCATAAAGCCAGTCTCAAACACCTGACCTATAAAACTGCCTTCTTAGTAGCCATTACATCCATAAGAAGGGTCAGTGAAATTCAGGCTCTGTCAGTGCAGGATGCTTTCTTTACTGTTCATAAAGATAAACTGGTCCTACGAACACACCCTAGGTTCTCACATAAGTTCATTTCTAAATTCCACGTTAACCAGTCCATTGAGCTTCCACCCTTCTTCCAAGAACCCAAAAGCCCTGCTGAGGTGAAACTACACACTCTAGATGTGTGAAGAGCGGTCCTCTACTATGTAGACAAGACCAGGCCGCTAAGGAAAACAGACCAACTGTTCGTCTCCGTAGCTAAAGGCAGAGAAAGAGATCGCGTCTCTAAAGGTGCCATCTCCAAGTGGATAGTTAATTGTATCCAGCTATGTTATTCCCTTTCTGAAAAGACTCTGCCTTTTACGCCAAGAGCCCACTCTACAAGAGGCATTGGGGCCACTCTGGCTTTCATTGCAAATGTTCCCCTTGACACCATTTCCAAAGCAGCTACATGGAGCTCTATTCACACTTTTACTCAGCACTACTGCATTGACACTCATTCCAAGACAGATACTCAAGTGGGAAAAGCGGTTCTAAGACATTTATTTGCTCATGACCCTTCTCACATCCCACCTCCTTCTTCTAACACTGCTCACTAATCTATGCACAGCATGTGATCTAAGCAGATTCCACAAGCCTCAGAAGGGATACATTGCTCACCGTAATCGTATTTCTCCAGCATGGGGTCTGGCATGGATTCACATGCTCATGAATATTCCCCGTCGTCAGGCCAGGAATCCTCGGTAAAGAAAAAATCAGTATCAGTTTTGTTTCTGATCTGTCTTTCTTAGTAGTAACCAATCACTGATCTCTGGGTCATACTGCCCCCAGCCAATGACTGCCCTCTCCCTAAGCCCCTCCCCTGGCAGCCATCCTCGGGTCTGTCGGGAAGCCCTCCAAGCAAGAGGAGGAGGATTCATCCAGCCCCGCCTTCTCAGCCCACACGGCCTTCTCAGGCTTTGTCCCCTTCCCCGATTCCGAGGGGTGACACGGGAACGGATATGGTCACGACGGGGACGGATGACGACGACGGCGGTGACGACGGGACGGACCTCCCGTCGACAATTTTTCGGGCATCCCCGCCCGACGAAATTGGCTCGTTTCATGCCATGATTGCCAGGGCATCCAAGCTTTTCTAGCTCTTCCCCGAAGAGAAGAAGAAGGAAGGCTTCCTCTACCAGCGGTGCGAGGCCAAGAGGAAGACGGTCCTTGCAGTGCCTCTGCTGGATGACATTTGGAACGAGGGACTCGCCCTTCTCAAGAACCCGTCCACGATGCCTGAGAAGAGGGACCGGTACGAGAAGAAGTCCCGGGCCCCCGACGCGGCCCCCTTGTGTCTTAGGGCTCAACTGATTCGGTCGTCTCAGCGGCGGCCAAGAAGAAAGCGGGGGGGGGGGGGGGCATCGGCCTCGACACCAACTTCCCCGCCGGACGGCGAAGGAAAGAAGCTGGATGCAATGGGACGCCGAGTCATCTCGTCGGCGGCAACAACGATTAAGGCGGCCAACGCCCTTGCGATCGTGGCCCGCTACGACAGGGAATTGTGGTACAAGATCGCCCCCCTATTGGACTTCCTACCGGACGACAAGAGGGCAGAGGCCCTGGAGATCTTGTAAGAAGGTGAGGTGGCGCCGGGCCACGCCATAACGGTGGCCATGGACATTGCCGACACCGGTTTCCGCCAGCTGGGCAACAAGGTTTGCCACCGATGACGAGGATGGCTCAAGGCGACAGACTTTTGCCAGGACGTGCAGACCAGAGTGTTGGACATGCCGTTCGACGGCAACAACCTGTTTGGGAAGACAGTGGATGAGTCCCTCCAGGCCATCAAGACCGACACAGAAACAGCCCGAGCCCTAGGAGTCCTTCAGCAAAGGCCGCCCTTTCGGAGCTCCGGAGGCAGACAGGGAGCCTCCAAGGGATCCATCGGTGGCTCTTCTACTTACCGCCAGGCGTCCCGCTCCTCGTCCCAGGAGGCCTACAGAGGCTGCAGCAAGCAAGGAGGGTCTCGCTGCCGTCGTCAAGGAGGCAAGGCCTCTTCCAAGCAGGACTGAACCGGCCGTAGAGTCGGGCCCCCACCAAAGCACCCTGGTGGAGGCAGGCTGACGAAGTTCGTCAGCGTGTGGGAGTCCATCTCCACTGACCGTTGTGTGCTGGACACCCTGGCCCGCGGACACTCGCTGGAATTTCAAAAGAAGTGTCCTTGCATTCCTCCTGTGGTCAGGAAGGAGAATCGCGTCCCTCAACTGCTGTTGGAGGTAAGGGCGATGCTCGAGAAAGGTGCCATTGAGCTCGTCCCCAAGAGGCTCTGGGGCTCCGGAGTATACTCAAGGTACTTCCTCGTCAGAAAGAAGACAGGCGGTTGGCGGCCCATCCTGGACCTGCGTCGGTTGAACAAGTACATCAAGGCACAGAAATTCAGGATGGTCGCCCTCCAGCACGTGCTGGGACAGCTGGAGGAGGGCGACTTCCTATCGTCGCTGGACCTGGAGGATGCCTACTTCCACATCCCCATTCTAAAAGGACACACAAAGTTCCTCAGATTCGTAGTCCAGGGGCGTCACTACCGATTCAGAGCCCTGCCGTTCGGATTGAAGGCACCCAGGGTGTTCACCAAGTGCCTCGCACCAGTGGCGGCGCGGCTGCGCCTGCAGGGGATCCACATCTACCCCTACCTGGACGACTGGCTAATCCGTGCAATGTCAAGAGAACTCGCCGTCGAACACACGGCGAGGACCGTCCGCCTGCTCTTGGAACTAGGATTCACCATCAACTACCCCAAATCCCAGCTGGTCCCTTCGCAGGTGGCACTGTTTTTGGGAGCGAAGCTCGATACAGTGGAGTGATTGGCATCTCCGTCCGAAGAAAGGATGAAGGCCATTTTGGGCAAGGTGCAGCGCCGGTTAGCCACGGACGTAGCCAGGTTGAGGTCCATCAAATCCCTCCTCGGGATGATGTCCTCATGCATCTACCTTGTGCCCCTTTGCAGAGTTCGGATGCGTCCGCTACAAGAGTTCCTCGATGACCGCTGGATTAAAGCGGCGGGCAGCTTCGAAGACCAGATCCCACTCGACGAGGAGTTCCGTCGGGTGATTCGATGGTGGGGTACCCATGCGCACCTCACGGCAGGCACGGACTTCCAGACCCCGGCTTATCAGGAGACTGTGACGACGGACGCCTCCCTGGAGGGATGGGGAGCCAACACCGGAGATCTCCATGCAAGAGGCCTCTGGCTCCTGGAGGAGAGGTCTCTCCACATCAACATCCTGGAGCTATGAGCCGTGCTCTGGGCGCTCAAATCGTTCCTTCTGTCCCTCAAGGACAAAGTGGTGAGGATCTTCACCGACAACACCACAACGATGTTCTACATCCGGAAGCAGGGAGGCATCAGATCCCCAGCCCTATCCAAGGAGGCCCAGGATCTGTGGCACTGGGCCGTCGCCCAGGGGATGTTTCTGGTTCCCTTCCACCTGGCAGGAATAAAAAACACCATCGCCGACTCACTCAGCAGGGAGCTACGCTCATGCCACGAGTGGGAACTACGCCAGGACCAGGTGGATAGGCTCTTTCAACGATGGGGCAAACCCCAGATCGACCTGTTCGCGACGGTGACGAACTCCAAGTGCCAGAGGTTCGCCAGCAGGTTCACACAGCCCAGGAGCATGGGCGATGCTTTCTCGTTCCCTTGGGACGGCCTGTTCCTGTATGCGTTCCCTCCGTTGCCGTTGCTGCTCCGTCTCATCAACCAGCTCAAGAGGTCCAGGTGCAGGATGATCCTCATCGCACCGGCGTGGCCGAGACAGATCTGGTTCCCGGACCTTCTGGACTTGTCAACGTCCCCACCTATCAAGCTGGCGACGGACGCAGATCTTCTCTCCAGAGGAGGAGATGCCATTCTTCATCACAACCCGGTGTCGCTGAACTTGCAGGCTTGGCTCCTGCAGCACTAGAGTTTGGAGGATACGATATCCCGGCTGACTGCAGAGAGGTTCTTGCAAAAGCCAGGGCGTCCTCAACCCTCAAGTGCTATGGACATAAGTGGAAGAGGTTCTCTGTCTGGTGCCATGAACAGAAGATTAACCCTCTGCGGATTACGGCCCCTCAAGTATTGCCGTACCTACTGCCGCTGGCCAAAGCTGGACTATATTGCCATACCTACTGTCGCTGGCCAAAGCTGGACTAGCTCACGCCTCCATCAAAATACATCTGCTGCCATCTCCCGATACACCAGAACTACAGGACGGGTGTCCTTGTGGTCTCATCGCCTGGTGAAGGAATTTATGAAGGGACTATTCCAATCGTTCCCGCCGGTGAAGGCCCCTGCCCCGGCGTGGGAGCTCAACGTGGTGCTGACCAGGCTTATGAGGGCCTCATTCGAGCCTCTGCATTTGGCGCCGTTGAAGTTCCTGTCGTGGAAGAAAGCATTTCTCGTGGCCATCACCTCCGCACGACGAGTGGGATAGATCCAGGCCCTATCATGCATGCCTCCATACTTTACTTTTCACGACACGAGGGTGGTGCTGAGGACGCACCCCTCCTTTATGCCCAAGGTGCTGTCGGACTTCCACCTCAACGAGCCCTTGGTGTTGCCAGTTTTCTTCCCGTCGCCTTCGTCTCCGGCCGAGAGGACTTTGCACTCGCTGGATGTGGCTAGAGCGCTGAAGTTCTACGTGGACCGCACGAAGAGTTTTCGGAAGACATCACAGCTGTTTGTGAACTTTGGACCTGTAAATCAAGGGAAGGCTCTCTCGAAGACTTCCATTTCCAGATGGCTCTCCAGCTGCATCATGCACTGTCACCGGTTGACAAACTGACCGCTGCCTGGCCGTCCGAGAGCCCATTCGACCAGAGCAATCGCTGCTACCACGGCGTTCCTGTCTGGTGTGCCCCTGCTGGACATCTGCAGGGCTGCTACGTGGAGATCGACGCACACCTTCACAAGATTCTACTGCGTCGATCGGGACTCCAGGGAGGAGTCCAGGGTCGGCCAAGCAGTGCTGCGCAACCTGTTTGCTTAAGGTGAGCCTGGTGAGGAGGTAAGAGATGCTTAATGTTGAGCCTGTTGCCACCTCCCGTGGTTGTGCATGTTTATACTGCTATGTATTCTTATATTCATGAGCATGTGAATCCATGCCAAACCCCATGCTGGAGAAGGAACAAGTTACTTACCTGTAACTGTTGTTCTCCATCATGGGTCTGGCATGGATTCACATGCGAACCCTCCCTCCTTCCCCTCTGCGGCTCTTCACTTGGTCATACTGCCACTTTACGTGCTACCAAATCTGAGGATGGCTGCCAGGGGAGGGGCTTAGGGAGAGGGCAGTCATTGGCTGGGGGCAGTATGACCCTGAGATCAGTGATTGGTTACTTCTAAGAAAGACAGATCAGAAACGAAACTGATACTGATTTTTTCTTTACCGAGGATTCCCAGCCTGACAACGGGGAATATTCATGAGCATGTGAATCCATGCCAGACCCATGCTGGAGAACAACAGTTAAAGGTAAGTAACGTGTTCCTTATTCATTTTATGGGAAGGTTCAGAGACAGAGTGGAAAGACTTCTTCCAAATCATCAATACTTGCAGTGGAAGTCTTAAATTTACAGAACATCACAGGGAAATTGAAGTAATTTTTCTGGACATTATGGTGAAAATTGTAGATAACAAAATAACAACCGAGGTATACAGGAAACCAACAAGTACAAACACAGTTCTACATGCAAAAAGTGCCCATCCTACGACTCTATAGAACAGTATACCATATGGAGAGTTCCTTCGTATGAAAAGAAATTGTAGAGAGACTCCCACTTTTATACAAAATGCCAAAATGACAGCAAGTAGATTTCAAGCTCGAGGTTATAAAAGATCTGTCATCAACCGAGCTTATAATGAGTGCAACAAACAGACCAGGCAAGAACTTCTAACCAAAATAACAACGAAAAATGCGGAAACAAAGGCAAAACATACTAGTAAAGAACAAATTATCAGATTCATTACAACCTTTAACAACGGGGCCAAGGAGAGCAAGAAAATATTGACTAAACACTGGTATATCCTGAGGAAAGACATCAGCTCAGTGATCACCGTTAATCCAAGTGTTACGTTCAGGAAAGCCAAGTCCCTACAATCCAAATCTCTCCTAGTATGTTTCAATCTAAACCCAAAGAAAATTGGCTTCCAGAAAAACAAGTAGGATTTCAGAGATGCATTAAATGTAAAGCATGCAAATTTGGACAAAATACGAAACAATATACTTACCCACGAACAGGGCAAAATGTTAAGATCACGAAAACTATATGCTGCAGTACGAAATGTGTAATCTATGTAATCACCTGCAGCTGCAATCTCTGGTATATCGGAAGCACAAAGTTGGAAGTTAAGATCAGAATCTTGCAGCATCTTAGAGCAATTAAGAACTTGGATCAAACATATCCTTTAGCAAAACATTTCTCTGACATACATGGAGGAGACATTCAGTCCCTCAAGTTCTTCGGCATAGCCCATGTACAGCCACATGCAAGGGGAGGAAACGGAGAGCGCAAATTGCGTCAACTGGAAAGTCAATATATAATTGACTACAACACCAAGTCCCCTGGTGGACACAACAAAGACGAAGAATTATATACATTCATTGGGGAATTATATAATTAAAACTATGTCTCAGAGAAATCCTAAAGTTCCTAATTGGATATTGGAAAAAGAAAATAGAAGTTATGATTGATCCAGCATAAATGAGATGAGAACTTTATGGCAGAAACGAAACGTTGTTAACATTGGATAATAACCTAGCAGTCTCACTGAATAGGCGCTTTTTTCTGTGTGATTTTTTTCTATGCTTGAAAGTTTTAACGTTTGTTCAATTGTGTTTAATACAGTTTTAATCACTTTCTCACATGTGCACATTTAGATATCCGGGATTTTAGCACATCTTTTTTAATATATCTTTTACTGACACCATGCTGGTTTTAATATTGAACAACCAAGCAAAAATAAAGGGACAGACAAACAAAATTATGTACAGCATAGCAAAACATTAGAATCTAAATAAGTATGCTAGCCCTAATTCATAGTCATTATATTAAATAGCCACATAGTCTATATTGGATCTAAATAAGGAAATAGATAATATTAAGGCAAATATCAAAAGTGACCAAACAATACATGAGCGCAACTGATGTTGTAATTTTTAAATGCACTAGGCACTTCATAAAAAAAGAAGGCACTGCGCCGTAAAGCTGATATTGCACAATGGCACCAGGCACTTTATTTCTTAATGTATTGATATTGAATTGCATATGAATTTAGCTTGCTTAGTATAGGTCACAATTAAAATATCTATCAAACAGCACACTTTGCCAAATATCTAAGATCACTTGATCTTTATTACCATCAGATCCAATATATGAAAATTCAAGCAAGGGAATACACATCCATTGTGTGTTTTATTGATAAATGTTAGCACTTTACATTTAAGCAATTTTTGCACATAATAAATCAATTATGTCCCTGTTGCCTCCTTTCTTCACTCTCTTTCCTAAGCACATGCACTTTTTGCAAATAAATACATTTTTAAAAAAATCCATTCTTGTTTTAAAAAAAATATATAATCTCCCATCATGTTTAGGAAATAGGTATACATTCATCAAATATGGCTGCCATTAGAAGGCAAACAACATTGGTTAAAGCACAAGTCCAGTGTTTTAAAAAAACACACGAAAGAGGTTGAAGCTAAACAGGAAATGAAATAAAATACATTGCAAACATGGTATCCGTTACAATTCGTCGAAGCCCAGTTTGGGGTGAAACGCGTTATTGTGTGTTTTTTCACAGGTGTGCTTGAATGTCCACACCAAAAGAATAAAGGACGTTTTTTTAAATGAATGACTGCGTGGCATACCTTTCTTGAAAAGCGAGATGGAAGAGTGCCGCTGTGAACTGCTGTTTTACAGTTCGGTTTTTGCTTTGAATATATATATATATGTGTGTATGTACATCCACCCATAGGGGTTCTAGAGAAAACCCCAACGTTTTACCCTAAAGACAGTAAGCAAAAGTAATCGGCAATAGTTTCAATAACTCTATGGTAGAGTCAGTGAGGAGACAGAATAAATCGATAGATTCAAAACCAGTGCAATACAGGTAAGTAATCGGGTTTAGAAAAACACAGTAGAAACACTTAACAGCAACCCTAAAATAAATCTGTAACACTTAGTAAGTCTAGCCCTCAGATCGAATGGGGCCTAATGCCTTAGAGCCACCAGTTCAAACTATATACTGCTCAGGTGGCTTTTACTATTGGATTGGACAATGCCAGTACTTGCAATTCAGAGTTCCAAAAGTCAGGAAAGGTTCAGGTAAGTATCTCTCTGTCCCACTGCACTAAAGAAGTATTGGGGGGGGGTGCAACGGTCCTACACTAGACCAGGCCACCACTGATTTAATCAGGCAGGAGAGGGATAGGGCCTGGATTTAACGCTGTAACCCTATGGTGGACAGGGTGAGAATGAAACCGCTATGTTATTTTACCCCCCTTACTCAGATTTTCTCAGTGACAACTTCAGGGGTTCAGTTAGGGCCACATAATTCTGTGCTTGGTCCAGCCCAGGGAGGACCAGCGGTCGCGGGTGCAGAGGTTGATTTAGTTTTGGTCGGTCCAAGTACCTGCACTATGGTTCCAGAGACGGGCAAGCAGGTCACCCTTGTCCCAAAATGCAGAAGACGTCTGCAGAGCAGGTGACCTCAGGGGACTTCAGGGAGCAAAGAAGGTTGGTTGCAACGGGAGTCACAATGGTTAGGTGGTGACAGGTGATCTTTGGTTGGCAAACAAAGGAGCAGGCCCAGCATGGCTACCGTTGAAACTTGAAGGATGAAAATGCAGGAGCAGGCGTCTGGTAGCATAAGTTGAAGTCCCCCCAAGTTACAAGGATGCACTCAAAACAGTGATGACTGCAGCGAGGTAGTTCAGGAGACTGCTGGCCAGTCCTCCTGGTGGTCCAGGGACAGTTCCAAAGGTTTACTAGGCATGGGTCCTCAAACAGGAATTGAGACTGGTTGTTCCCACCAGTCCAGGTGTCGAAGCACAGACAAGGTCCTTTGTGAGATCAGGACAGAGGAGCAGTGCATTACTGTTACTTAGCTGGTGGCAGTGCTGGTCAGCTGCAATGGTCTTCTTCAAGTCTTCAGCATGCAATGGCTGCAGAAATCCTCCTTTTAGCCAGGGTCAGGTCCACCAGTGGGAGAGATCTACCCCAACCAAACTGGCTGGGGCTGTCCAATCTAAACAGCAACAAACACTTTGGCGCACAGATGTGAACTGGAATTGGACAGTCCCAGTCCCCACATGCGGCCACACACACAGACTACCACTTTGGCTGGGAAAGCAGACGGTTTCCCTGGGAAAGGCCTTTCCATATAAGGCAATTCGGGACCCCATAGGGCAGGAAGAAGGCTAATGGACAATGTGGCCAAAACAAAGGCAACACTCTCGTGGCACTGCCAATTTAGAGTATATGGTGCTCTTTGTGGGATTATGCAGTAAGTGCACAAGTAGAGAGTTAAAAACATGGTAGAAACATATCCCCTGCCACCAGTCCATCCTGGACACATTGCATTTGTAACCACAAAGTTACAAAAGAAAACGTTGTAAGGATACAAAGTATCATAACCACACTTCACTGTACGGTGATGTGTGCTGCTTTAGAAGCACAATAAAACCACTGAGAGAGACATAGGGCCTCATTTCACGGAAGGCGGTAATGGTTAACGGCCACCGTTAATGGTAACGGTGACCGTTAACCATTACCGCCTTACTACAAGGTCCCTTAGCGGGTTGGTGCTTTAACGCCTGCTTTTTGCAGTGCCGTAATTAGCGCCTTCCCCATTCCCATAGAGCCCTATGGGGCAGAAATGGGAATGGGGAAGGGCAATGGCGGAAGGGGGATTTACCGCCCCACCAACCTTGGAATGGGGCGGTAAATCCCCTTTCCGCCAAGGCGGTGCCAGTATTTTACCGGCATGAGCCATGGCGCTAATAGCGCCATGGCTCACCGCCTTCCGTGTAATGAGGCCCATAGTCCCCAACTACTGATAATCTTATAGACTGATCAGTTTCCCCATAAAAATGAGTGCACAGCAAGGGAAGTAATGCAAAAGGCTTTACCTGCTTCCCAAAAGTTTGGACCAGAGTCTTGTGAGCAGCAGTGACTTTATCCTTTCCATTGGAAGCAGCGAAGGCGGAGCTTACCAGATAAGACTCAAGGTCCTCTGTGGAGCGGACGCGGAGTCGGACCAGAGTCTTGCGAGTCTTAGGAGTACTAGGAGCAGGGCTCCTAGTCTCTTGAGGCTTTTACCTATCAACAGCATGTTCCCTGGTGGTGGGAGTGGCACGCAATATGCAGAGCGGAGTTCACTTGAGGTCGGCGTCGGAATCAGGTCCACAACCGCTACAAATGAAAGTAAAGTCTACCCAGCCCTTAACACGCAGTCAAACGCAACGAAGAGGTGATCTAGAAGAGACGGCGCCAGGTTTGTAAATAAGTGACAGCGGTGTGAACATGCTTAATGACATTATGGTGCCATATGTCTGCCCACAGGGTTCACTAGATAGGTGCGGACCCCTAAAGAAACTGTGAGAGAAGTAATTGAACTATCTTTAACCTCCCAATGTACACTTAACGATCATAAGTTGTATGAACGCAATGAACGTCAACTGAATGAAACGTGGGGGTAAACCGACAAACTTACTCAACTCCTAGTTTCTCCCACTAGCTTGGTAGCAAAAGAAATGGACTCACAAAATTTGAAGGTGACTGAAGGATCTTTCATTCCTCACCTGCGTGTTTTGGCGTGGCGGGTTTGTGGCATGACTTGTTCCGTCGAAGAGCTACATACTTGCTTGGGAGACACAACAATGCCCTTGGAAGAACCCCCCTCTATCGCCGCCCACCGCTGCTTAGCTGGCTGAACGTTGCTCCATGGTTCCTCAGAGGGATCATGTGATTAGCGTGCTTAGCGACCAAAGTGGGCCCGGAGCTGCGACAAGTTACACTCTTAACAAACCTGTGGAAACAACCAGCATGAACTTACCAAATAAAGTGATGATGTGTGGGGCCAGCGGTGAAGCTCACAATGTGGATTCAAATGGACTCCATTTATTAAACAGTAAAAGAATTCTCACGCATGCTGAGAGCGCGGTCAGCGCTGTTGTATGTCGATCTCCTAAACCCCCTGAACAGAAAACAAGCGACCTGGTCATTCGCCCTGGTGGGACAATGGCTAATCAAAATAGGAGAAGGCCCAGCTCTGTATTTTATGACGCTTTTGAGGTTTTCCCTGCAAATGTTCTGCAGACCAAGGAGACATGCTATTCAGCCATGCCCCACGACGAGATGCACACAATAGAATCACTGGAGCAAAAAACAGGAAAAGATGGCGGTATAAAAGTCGTGCGCAGGCAGTCCCTAGATGTTGTAAATAAACTCCTTTCTGATTTAACACAGCTAAACTCTGACATTCTCAATAAAAGCTTATGGAAAAATAAAAACATCAAAGAGGGTGATGAACATCAAGTTGCCAAAATATCAAGCAGTAAGGATGGAGCGTCTGTAGAGATAACGATGTCATCTACATGAGAACCCAATGTGAATAAATGGACAAGTGGGACCCTGGAGGTAAATTGATATGAGCTCCTTGCCACCTGTTATATGCTCACAGACAAGAAACTCAAAACAACATAACATACAGGATCGAAGTAACGTCTTGCTCAAACAAGCTTCAGACAATATCAGCGACCTGTCATGCATTCACCGAGGAGAACTTACAATTCTACATCTAACAATTCCTCCTCAGATTCCTCATTTGTGCCACGAGATTTCCCTAAAGCAAGGCGCGTGTTCACTGGTGGCCAATCTCGCTATAAGGACGGAAAAAAGGCTCTAGACGCAGTCAGGAGATCGGTGTTGAAGGAGGTGCAAGCGATCTTAATGTCAGCAATTTCAATTACACTGTCTCCTTTCTTGAAGATGTACGAGCAGTTAAAGGAAAATCTAAAGGATCTAACCACTGTGAATGCACTTATGAACTCTGTACTTGCAAAAATCAAAAACTACAACAGCACACTTAACTTGAAAATTCTAGAGATAAACAAAAACATGGAGAGTTCCCTGAAAGTATTGGCCGAACAGAAATGTAACAGTGAGGATAAAAAACCCCTTGCTGAAGTAGCACAGGAAATACTGGGTATACTAAAACAAATACAGGCACTTCCTAATGAAGAGCGTGTATTGCCATTGTTGGGAACATGCAGTTTTCTTCACATAAAAAGCAGACATGACCATCAGTGGGTCAGGAAGAGTCTGAGACAGGTTTACCAAAGCCGCAAGAGGACGGCTCGATTACACAAAAGGTGGACGTACAGACATGATGGTGGAGAAGCCTGCACAGAAGCAAGTTGACTTAGTTCCTTCTCTACTCACGAACTTCAACAACTCTAGAGATGTAGCGCAATCTGTTGGTTATGTAATCCAAGCTCTAGCAATTCTGTCAACATCAAAGAATGGAAAGGGTTTAATTGGGAGTCAACGGGCACAGCCAGACTGTATTGACTTGACCAAAGGTCTTGGCTAGGCCATCTTTCCTATATTTAACGCTACTAGCATGGTCATGCAAAAGAAAATCGCTAGACCACCCCAAAGTAAGAAAACAAAAAACCAAACAAAAAAGAAAAACTGGGGCAACAATAGCTCAAGAAAATTCCTCCGTAATATAATAATGGTGAATGTGACGGTTAGTACTGGGAGACCCGAAAGCTCTGAAAAGAGAACGGAAAAGGCAGAAGTTAACCTAACTACAGATTCAGGACTGGTTGGCCAGTCTGACAAAGATTTATTTAATGAAATAATGAACATGTCACTATACGAAGATAACAATGAGCAAGAACTGATAGAGGGATCTGAGCATGCTGATGACGTTGCTAGAGTGATTCTTACAAAAACCTTATCAAACTGTAATAATACACTGGCGAGGAACAGTAAAGCTTCTTGTAAAAATCGCGAGTTGATTATATACAAGTAATTAAAAAAAAAAAAGTAAAGCTTCAGACTCGCTCCCATTAAAATCACATACGGTAAACGTAATCAGGCTGGTGAATCCATCCGTGGTAAGGCTGGAAGAAAAATGGGGTCGATGTCCTGAAATACAGGCAATTGGTGTAAATGAACGTGAAGATCTGTCCTCTAAGCCTCATGAGGAGAAAGAGGCTGTATGCTCTTCGGAGATTGTATTTGTAAACCCTCGGCGGCTTGCATTTGTACAAACAATGAGAAATCAGCACTTGAAGTGGGAACAGGAGAGATTTCGGCTTCAACCCAGCCGAAAAATAGAAGATTGTCGAACAGGCCAATCCCCAAGCCACTGGCTAAATACTGTATTGTGTTGGAACGAATTCTAGGAATGCAGGAGCACTTGATTCTCAACAGAGGGAATGTCTTGCGTTTATTCCACCATGTGGCTGCTCTGAGGTCGATTGAATCGACGGACATCAAAACCGTCAAATTCGCGGAGGCTCCTCAGAATGATAGGGTGAAATTGCACATCGACTCGAAAATAATTTGTAACATGTTATTAGGCTCCGTCTCCCTGTTATTATCACTGGGTTTTGACATCACTGAAGTCAAAGTAAATCAAACAGAAACGAAGCCGGTCTCAAAAACATGCCCTCAAAAAGCTGTCAAAGGCTTGTTTAAACACATACCTCTGGAGAGCCAGCTAGCTCCTGCCGTGACATATGGGATTGACAATCCGAGCTTGCTCACGAGAAACTCGGGGGTGACGCATTCTGTGTCGGATGCACGAAGGGGGCCCGCGTCATAATCACTGTGGAGGGTAACGAAGAAAGAACCCAAGCCAAATTGAAGGAAACTGTAGCGAAGCAACTTGAGGACGAACCTAGAGATTGGAACTGGCTAGCTGCAGCACTGGGTGGGAGTAACTCCAGCTAATGCCAGGAACATCCAAAAAAGAAAATTCTAAATCTCGGCACTTGGAATACCAGAGGCTTCGTACATCTGGTTACGATTACTTCAAACTGGATTGACGAGATAGATGTGCTGTGTTTACAAGAAACCTGGCTAGACGTTTCCCCTTTGGTAGATCAACTTGAAGTGACAATCCTGCCATAAAAAAAACAAAGGTACACCAATGTTAGGATTGCTGACCTTGGTAAGGAAAGAAACTGGGTTTCGCATAACCGAGTCCTTGAACAAATCCCCGTACATACAAGTAACAAAGATTGTGTGACAAAGAGATCAAAAATCCCACCTAGACCAAATGTATCTGATAAATGTACATGGGCAACATCTGGCAATGGACTCTTAGACATTCATTGATGAAGTAACCCAGATCATTGATGAGTTGAACGAGAAGGTTGACGCAACTAAAATTATTTTGTGTGGCGATTTAAACATCAACTGTGTTAAACTCGCACCCTTTCCGTCCGCCAGGAAAGATCGTAAAGAGCAAGTAACCGCTAGATGGTGTGAGGAAATGGAGATCAGAGAAATGCTTCTTATTAATGGCAACATAAAGGGGGACATACCTCTGCAACCGACTTGGAAAAGACTTGACCAATAGTCGACCTTAGACTACTTCTTCCTGTCCTCCAACCTTGCTAAACGTGTCTTGAACATGTAAATTGTGGAAACTCCACAGAGTGACCACAATTTAGTAAGTCTAAGATTGGCTGATTTGGGAAACTTACAACTAGCAACCTGGGGGCACGAAGTGATGGTTGATTCAAGCAGGATTCATCTTCGTCTAAAAGAAACAGAAATACATACACTGGTTGATGCCTACTGTACACAAGCTGATAGTGTGGAGTATGAGCACACCTTGAAACAATTCGTGGGAATGTAAGCAAGGGCTGCAAAATCCTGCTTTCTAACCAAAACATGCCTTTGACATGCTTCTGGTACAAAGAAAAAGAGACATGCGGCGAGAGATCAGATAGTATACATCTAAAGGAGCGTGACATACAAGTAAGATCTATCAAACAAAGGTATAAGAACTGGCTAATCACGCATAGAACCTTGCTTGAACAGGAGGATGCAGAGGCCACGTTAAAAAGATTGGCAAACAAAGACGCACGTGAATTTTGGAGGCTTATAAAAGAAGAATTCGAGTGGATTGTGTCCTCCAACATATTCCTCATCTTAGATGTATTCCATCCAGCTTCAGCTGCTTCGTAAAACTTTTCGGCAGAGGGCGCCATGCATCGACGTCTTCGAGTCGATGGTCCCTCGAAGGCCTCTGTCGAGGGTGACGTCATCGGGCGTATAAGTAACAAGCGCGGCGCCCCCATTGGCCTCAGTTCTGTTTTTCCGCAGTATACGTTGCTTTAGAGATTCGGCGCACCTAGAGTTCTATGAGAAATAGAAAATAATAGGAAAATAAATAAATAAATAATATGTCCTCGTCATCGACGCCGACCACGACCCCGAGATCAGGTTTCAAAAAGTGCAAGTCGTGCGGTTCAAAAATATCGATCACAGACCCACACCGAGAGTGTTTGTGGTGCCTCGGAGAAGGCCACGACATGGAGGCCTGTACAAAGTGTCAGGCGATGACGGGGAAGGCTGCAGGTAGGTTGCAAATCCGACTGTAAAGCCTCTAGTGTCGAGTCAAGGTCCCGTAAGGAGAAATCTCCTCGACGCAAAAGGCATCGGTTCAGGTCCCGAAGCGATTCCCATCGCTCGTCGTCTTTGACGAAAAAATAGAAGAAACAACGCCACAGGTCCCCCTCCACCTCGTCCTCGGACGAATCCCCAAAAAGGATGAAATGTCCCATTAAATATTTGTCATCCGAGGAATGGGAAGCATTCAGGGTAAAAAATTATGCAGGTGTTTGAGAAAGCGAAGCCTTGGTCCGTGCCTTCGTCGGAAGCCAGCCGGGAGCGTCATCGCTCTGACACTCGCACGCCCTCGAGCCCGGGTGATCGAAAAAGGAAGGCAAGAGAACCTTCAGGACGCCGAGTGAGAAAAGCTAGTCGAGTCGACCGCTCGAGGTCACAGACGCCGTCCGAGACCGAACACACCTCAAAGGGAAAGACTTCGAAGAGCGCCTCGACGCTGTCAAAGAATGGTATTATGTCGACGCCTTTGTCGATGTCGACCCCAAAGCCTTAGTCGCCGAAACCTCCAGTTCGGCAAAATTAGCCAGAAAAAGAAAAAGAGAAGGCTACAAGACCTGTAATGCCTTCAGGACCCATTAATACTCCTCCTCCACATCTCCCAGAAAAGGTTTTCAAACCTCTTCCACTTCAATTTTTGAGAAACAGGAGAAGTCTGATGAGGAGAATGTACCTTTTGGGCTGGAATATGGCACCCCAAATGTTCCAGAATGCCTGATTTCAGAAGAAAGCAGGATGAGGGATTTGGTTGAATCACTACACAATGCAAATGGTATTGATACATCTCCTGAAAATGACTTTGGTAGGCCATAACCAGGAGAGCATGCCAGTCCATCATACCGTCAGCGAATGACAAAGGTAATAGATTATTTAGGATGGGCCAGACCTCCTGCCCAATTCATCCAAGATGATCTAACAGACATATTGGATCATGGTCCTACTGAAGACCCAATACTACCTTTTCACGTAGCCTTGCAAAATAGGGTGGCCAAAAATTAGGAGACTCCGGATTCTATTGCACCAGTGAATAAATCCCTTACTTCAAAATACCGCCCTGCCAGTAGCAACCCCGGCTATCTGTCTAAACATCCCACTCCCGAGAGTTTGGTCATACAGGCAGCCACAGCTTCTAACAAACTGGCGTACCCTTCTATCCCTCCGGACAGGGACGATAAGCGTGTGGATGGCTGGGCACGGAAGGTACTTTCAGCTGGGAGTATGGCGTTAAAATCAGCCAACTCCACATGTGCCTTGGCAAAGTTTTCGTACACTCTGTGGGAGTGCATTGCGATGGCGGTGGAGCACATACCAGAAGGGGACGAAAGGGAAAGGAGGCTATGCAGGAATCCCTTGAATCTGGATTGGACACTGTAGATAGTGTGAGCAGGCCCATGGGCACTAGCACAGAAATGCGCAGATTTGCATGGTTATGGAAGTCGGGCTTCGCACCAGACGTGCAGAACCGTCTCCTGAACATGTCCTTTGACGGGTTTCACCTTTTTGGCAGCAAGGCTGACGAGAGCCTTGAGAGGTTGCAGACCTCAAAGGCAGCTGCCAAGTCTTTGGGAGCTGCAATTAGGCAACCTGAGCCTTTTCGTGCACCAGGTCAATCTTGGAGGGGATGATCCTATCGTTACTACTCCTCATATGGAAAGGCGAGAGGAATGGCCAGTCAAAGGGGCCAGAGAAAGGCCACTCGTGGTGGATGAGGAAAAAGTGCAAAGCCAGCTCCAGCTACAGCCTCTCTGCCATCAGCGGCTGCAGCAACCGCCACAAAACCACTTTGAGGACTTGCATCACAATACACCTGTAGGAGGCAGGCTGTCACAGCATCTGCAAGAATAGCGAGCCATTACTTCAGATGTTTGGGCTCTAGAAATAATAGCCCAAGGTTACTGCCTTCCTTTTCTAACGCAACCTCAAAGCAATCCACCAGGGAGACACCCTTTGAAGTTTTCAGACCTGCTCCTACAGCAGGAAGTTCTAACCCTGCTGGGGAAAGGTGCTATAGAGCCAGTACCTGCAGCGGAGAGGAACAAGGGATGGTACTCCCTGTATTTTTTGATCCCCAAAAAGGACGGAGGACTGAGACCCATCCTGGACTTAGGAAACTTGAACAAGTTCCTCAGGAAGGACAAGTTCAAGATGGTTACCCTTTCTCAGATCCTTCAGGCCCTTCAACTTCAGGATTGGTTGGTGTCATTGAACCTCCAGGATGCTTATTTTCATGTGCCGATTCATCTCAAGCACAGAAAATACCTGAGGTTCGTAGTTGGCGACTCACACTGTCAGTTTCGAGTCCTGCCATTCGGATTGACCTCCGCCCCGAGGGTCTTCACCAAACTGATGGTAGTGGGGGCACGCACCTCAGGAGAGGGGATTCACGTCTACCCCTACCTGGACGATTGGCTGATCAGAGCACGTTCTGTGGAACAGGCACAGGATCACCTGAAAGTCACCTGCCACTTCCTCCACAGACTGGGCTTCTCCCTCAATTTCAAGAAAGCACAAATGACACCTCCTCAACGGCTCCAATATACAGGAGCTGTATTAGACACATCCCTGGGAAAGAGCTCGCCTCCCAGGTCGAGGGCTCAAGACATTCTTCAGATGGTTTCCAAATTCCAAAATGCCCAAAATCTTCAGGCCTAGGACTTCTTAAGGTTATTCGGCCTCATGGCATCCTGCATCTTTCTGGTGCCGGAGGCACATCTGAGAATGAGATCCCTTCAATGGGCTCTAAAGACTCAATGGTCCCAGTTCTCAGGTCAAATGACGGATCTTCTCCAGATTCCGAACAAGGTCCGTCAAGATCTTCTATGGTGGACTTGTTCAGAGAATATCCTGAAAGGAGAACTTTTTTGGCAACCATGGCTGGAGATCACAGTAGTGACGGATACCTCACTCAGGGGGTGGGGAGCTCATGCCAACGATCTGACTATCAGCGGTTGTTAGTCTCTATCGGAGTCCAAATTACACATCAACCTTCTGGAGCTGAGAGCAATCAGGCTAGCGCTGAAAGCTTTCCTGCCATCTGTCAGGGGAAAAAAATTCCTGATAATGACGGACAACACAGTGGCCATGCATTATCTAAACAAAAAAGGAGGTGTAGGGTCACTACCTCTGTGCAGAGATGCAATGCAGCTCTGGTATTGGGCAATTCAAGAAGGAATCTCTTTAACGGCAGTTCACCTAGCCGGGGAGGAGAATATGACGGCAGATGCTCTGGTGCCCCACAAATGGGAACTGGCTCAGGAAGTCATTCAAGAGATCTTCGCCCTTTGGGGAACCCCTCAGGTGGTCCAATTTGCGGCCGGAATCAACCGGAAGTGCGCAAGGTATTGCTCAAAGGAATTCCCCCCGAGAGGAGCCCTGGGGGACACGTTCGTGGTGGAGTGGAATTTCCCACTATTGTACGCGTTTCCTCCGATTCCCGTCATTCCTCAGGTCATCAGGAGACTGAGACGCTTTGGGAGCCGCATGTTCCTAATTGCCCCGGATTGGGCCAGGAGAACGTGGTACCCGGACCTTCTAGACATGTTCATCTGTCCCCCAGTACGTCTTCCTCAGAGAGAGAACCTTCTCTTTCAAATGGAGGGTCAGGCTCTGCATCTAGAGGTCAAAACGCTCAACCTTCACGCTTGGTATCAGAAAGGCTGAGATACAGGGATTGGAACCTTCCAGATGACGTCATGGAGGTGTTGCTTTCGGCAAGAAGGCCAGCAGCAAAGTCTCTATACCGTTGCCGTTGGAAAAAGTTTTGCAACTGGTTCAGAGCCGGAGGAGCCTGAGAAACTTGGAAAGAAAAACCGCAGCGTTTTCCAACACAATAACGTTGTATTTATGTTTGCGGTTGCTTCAAAAGCGACCGCAAACATAAATACAACGTTTTTAAAGCTGCGGTTTTATTTCTAAGTTTTCCGGGCTCCTCCAGCCCGGAAAACTTAGAAAAAAAACCGCAGCTAGTGCTTTTATTTTTTAAAAAAAAATAAATAGCACTTACCGAGATTCAGCTGCAGCTTTCCTGCTCTGGTCTCCGGTCCCCGTCCTCCGCGTACAGCACTAATGAAGGGAAAGCCACCCAGCGGTAGCTTTTGTTTACTACAGCTGGCTGGCTTTCCTTCATTAGTGCCGCAAAAGCCAGCACAGGAGGGCATCCATTTCACGAAATGGATGCGCCCATGTGCTTGCTTTTACGAATTTTGAGCTTGAATAGCTCAAAATTTTACATTGGAAGTTTTAAAAAAGAGAATGCTAGTATTTTTTTTTATGTTGCCTATCTATTTTTTAAATACACTTTTTTTACTAGACTATGCCTTTAATGTGTGCTCATTTTGAACCTTTGAACACTTGTCCATTAAGATTACTGACATGGAAAACTGCTTTCCTAGTTGCTTTAACATTTGCAAGAAGAGTGAGCAAATTGCAGGCACTGTCTTCTGGGCCACCCTATACTGTGTTCCATAAGGACAGAGTTGTGTTGAGGGTTAAACCCTCATTTTTACCAAAAGTGGTATCTGATTCTCATTTAAGTCAGAAAATTGTTTTACCTGCATTCTATCCTCCACCTCATCCTAGTAAGGAGGAGGAGGAAAGATTACACAGGTTGGATCCGAAAAGAGCTTTAATCTTTTACATCTCTAGGCTTTCTAAGCTTAGAGTGGACAATCGGCTGTTTATTGGCTACACAGGAAAAAAATGGGGTCAGTCAGTGACAAAGCAAACAATATCACGCTGTATTGCACTTTATATTTCTGAATGCTACAGATTAGCACAAAAAGACCCACCAGAAGGTCTAAGGGCTTATTCCACCAGAGGCATCACCTCTTCGACAGCCCTACAAAGAGGTGTTCCTATAAGATCCATTTGTGAAGCAGCAACTTGGTCTTCGCTGCATACCTTTTCAAAATTCTATAGTCTGGATGCTTCCCAGTCTAAGGAGCTGAATTTTGGTAAAGCAGTATTATATTCAGCCATCTAAGGGTATCGAAAAATGGAACCCCTCCTCCAGAAAAATTGTCCATACTTCTTTGGGAGTCTATCTAAGATGAGGAATACGTTGGAGGACACAATCAACTCGAAGAACAAGTTACTTACCAACTGGTAACATTCTTTCGATTGGATGTTCCTCCAACGTGGAAAGAGCGTGGAGAGCGGCCGATGTGGAGAGCACATGAGTGTAGAGAGGGGTTGAGTGTAGAACGAAGTTGAGTGCAGAGAGGGGAGGAGCGTGGGCAGCTGAAGAACGTCCAGAACAGAGGACGTTACAGAGCGGAAGAGCGTGGAGAGCGAACGAGCGTGGAGAGCGATCGAGCGTGGAGAGCGAATGAGCGTGGAGAGCGAACGAGCGTGGAGAGCGGCCGAGCATGGAGAGCGGCCGAGGGTGCAGAGAACGGCCGAGGGTTTCGGAGAGCGAACGAGGGTGCGGAGAGCGAACGAGGGTGCGGGGAGCGAACGAGGGTGCGGGGAGCGAACGAATGTATGGAACAAATGAGTGTATGGACGGGCGAATAGTGCATAGAGCGGATGTGAACCAAAACACATAGAACGGACCTAACCGCTCAGAATTGCGCGACATGCTTATTTGTTTTGGAATGCAAGGAATCTTTGAAAGAGCATACTGCATATCACACCCCACGCTTACTCTCTCCTTACACCACCATTCAACTAGAACACAGAGATACTATGACACCATTCGGTATAACTGTTCTCATATCAACATCTGCCGCTCACCCCCCATCACTCTAAGTAAACATGGCTGGTCTCACACCCCCAGCCAGGCGTATCTCCTCAGGCCTAACGCCGCCACACTCGGTCTGGATAACTCCAGCCAGACCGAACACATATCCCTGATCTCTCAACCACCACACCTACCGCTAAGAAGCAGCTACCACATGAATTCCGCACCAGCTGCACACTCTCTCTAAATCCTTCCACTGACCCGAACTTCGGTTCCCAAGGGCGTTCAACCTACCAGCGCCTTCAGACCATACCAATGGTATATAAGGCGCTATACAAATGCAAAATAACAATAACAATAACGTATTCCTCATCGCCCTCCCAGCCTACCCCTCTGTAGATTTTTCCGGGTTATTGCCACTTCAACTCTAGCAAGGCGAATACCTGTCTGCCGGCACAATCTAAACAGTGCAAAACCAATAGTAAAAGGGGGAAAAACAGAACTGAGGCCAATGTGCGCTGCGCGTGCTACTTATACACCCAATGACGTCACCCTCGACAGAGGCCTTCGAGGGACAATCGACCCGAAGACGTTGACGCACGGCGCCCTCTGCCAAAACATTTTCCGAAGCAGCTGAGGCTGGATGGAATACATCTAAGATGAGGAATACATTGGAGGAACATCCAATCGAAAGAACGTTAGCAGTTGGTAAGTAACTTGTTCTTCTGCCCTGTTTCCGCGGTGCAAGTCAACATGGTAGACGAAACAGAATGGGTACGGCATTACACCGAGTTGTACGCAAAGAAGGGTCTCTATGATGAACCCATCCTGCCATCTGTTGATGCATGGGATTTGAAATTTGAATAAAGCGACATCTTAAGCATCATTAAAAGAGCAACTTCTTCACGAGCCGCAGGCCCTGACGAACTACACTCTTAAGCAACACCCAGAAAAATGGTCGGAACTGTGTGCGTTGATGTTGATGAGAATCGCAAAGGAACAAGTAACCCCATAGTCCTGGAAAAGTGCAATCGACCCAATTTTTAAAAAGGGTAATCGGGCGAACCCCAAAGATTAGACTTATTGCCCTCCTAGACGTTTTGGGGAAGGTGTATGCCACGTTACTCCAACAGAAACTTCTGGAGTGGATTAAATCTGCTCAGTGGTACGACCCGAGACAAACTGGGTTTGTGAAAGGGGTCGGATTTGGGTTAAACTTGTTCATCTTAAATATCATGAAGATGGAATCCATAAGAGCAGGAAAAAGTGTTTACCTCGCATTCATTGACCTCTCTCCCGCATTTGACAGTATTAATCGTGAGATCTTATGGGAGAAGATGCGGAAGTGGAACTGCCCGACCAGGCTGATGTTGGCAGTTAAAGAATTACACACGAACACTGACATAAAAATTCAACTGGATCGGAGCGGTACCTTGTCTAACCCTATCAAAATTTTCTGTGGGGTAAAACAAACTATGCATATCTGACATAGGAGATGCCATTGACCACATCCAAGCATTAGACCCAAAAATAGGCAGTAAAGAAATCAGTTGGATCTTATATCCCGACAATTCAGTCCTGTTGGATTCGACGCCCATAGGTCTGCAACGGAAGTTGTATGCAATTGAACGGTACGTATTCAACAACGGGCTTTGCATCAACACCAAGAAGTCGGAAATCATGATTCTCCAGCATGGGGTCTGGCATGGATTCACATGCTCATGAATATTCCCCGTCGTCAGGCTGGGAATCCTCGGTAAAGAAAAAAACCAGTATCAGTTTCGTTTCTGATCTGCCTTTCGTAGTAATAACCAATCACTGGTCTCTGCGTCATACTGACCACAGCCAATGACTGCCCTCTACCTAAGCACCGCCTCTGGCAGCCATCTTCAGATTTTTACCGCACGTTCATGTGTTGGGATCCTCGTGCTATTGCTCTCGAGCGTTAGTGCTATTTTTTCGCGCTTTTCACAAAAAACTTTGATTCTTTCGGTCAAAAGAGCCTCAAGCTCCACCGATCCTACATCCGATCAACGGGGACCCGTGTCGGATTCATCTGTGCCCCTCAAGGGTGAAGATTTCGTCGAGCTACACTTCGGAGGACTCCAGAAGCTTCTCAGGCCCGGTCTCGGAGATGGCCCAGGAGAAGGGAAGCTCGACGCCCGGAAAGCTGTTCAGGGTCTGCCCTGGATGCCAGCTGCAGAACGTCTTCAAGGAGGACGAACACTCTTTCTGCCTTTACTGCCTTCATGAGGACAAGACGCACGTGGAGAAGGACTGTGCGTTTTGCGGCAACATGTCGGAACGGACCATGAAGGACCGCCATCAACGTCTCGCCAACTGGCTGGAGGGTAAGAGCCCGTCTGGTGAGAAGAAGAAGAAATCCGAGCGGTCTTCTAAGACCTTTGAGGGCGCCCCGGCGACGGGGGCCCAACATAAGGCCAAGCACCGCGAGTCCGCTGGCACCGGGAGCGCCGAACGGTCGGGCTCTACGGGCGCCAGGCAGGGCGCACCCTCCCCGGCACCATCAACCACGAGCCAACGCTCTGGGTCGGGTAAGAGGAAGGCCGAGCACCCGGCGAAGCTCCTGGAGAGGCCCCGGTCGAGCTCTAAGGCAGAGGAGGAGCGTGGCAGTGCCCCCTCCCTCAAGGATAAGGCGGTGAGCGCACCTAAGGTGGTGAAGGCCTTGATCCATCCGACCAAGCCCTCTATCGAAACGGTCGCGGCGGCCCTGGCTCAGCCTGTGGTGGCTGCACCAGTGGTGGCGACCTCAGGGCCCAGAATCTCCCTGCCTCCTCGGAGGGAGGCTTCCTTTGTGCCCATCGATAGGACCCCCGTGAAACCCTCCGTGGGGAAGAAGGGGGGGCAGGGCGTCGTCGTAGAGTCGGCCTCAACCTCAGAAGAGGAGCTGATCGAGGTCTTAAGCCACGGCCTAGGCGTGGAAGAAGGCCAGCCCGTCGGAATGGACCCCGACGCAGGTGACGACGACGACATCGTCGAGGATACCGACGGGGCCCCTGCTCGCCCGTCGGATTCCCATCTGCCAGCGCCGCAAGACAACTCGGCGGCCATTTTGTTGGCCATACAGTCCTTATGCTCCGAGATAAGGACGAGGCTACCGTTACCGACGGAGGAACCTCTCCCGTCGGGGGATCCAGAACCGGGACCTTCTGGTGTTCCCCCTACCAAGAAAAGAAGGATCCATCCACCACCTCCTTTTCAACCGTCGCGCCCCTTCCAGCCCTCCTCCCCGTCCACCCGAGGGGATGATACGGGGACTGACACGGCAGCGACGGGTTCGGACGACGAGGCATACGACGAGGATTTTCCGTCGTCGCCTCCCGCCAGGGCCTCTCCGCCCGACGAGATCGGATCTTTCCACTCCATGATCTCCAGGGCTTCCGAGCTTTTCCAACTCTGCCCTGAGGAGAAGAAAAAGGAAGGCTTCCTTTATCAGCGGCGCGAGGCCAAGAGGAAGACGGTCCTCGCAGTGCCTCTGTTGGACGACATTTGGGATGAGGGCCTTTCCCTCCTCAAGAACCCTTCCACGACGCCAGCTAGAAGAGACCGGTACGAGAAAAAGTACCGGGTCCCGGACACGGCCCCCCTATGCCTCCGGGCGCAGCCTACCCCGGACTCCGTCGTCTCCGCGGCAGCCAGGAAGAAAGCGGGGGGGGGTGCGGCCTCCACATCGACTTCCCCGCCGGACGGCGAGGGAAAGAAATTGGATACTATGGGGCGTAGAGTCATCTCGTCGGCAGCGACGACGATTAAAGCGGCCAACGCCTTGGCTATCGTGGCCCGCTACGACAGGGAGCTCTGGTACAAGATAGCTCCCCTGCTGGATTTTCTGCCGGACGACAAGAGGGCGGAGGCCCTTGAGATCCTGCAGGAAGGTGAGGTGGCCTCGGACCACGCCATCACCGTGGCGACGGACATCGCCGACACTGGGTTCCGCCAGCTGGGCAATGGCGTTTGCCTTCGACGTCGTGGATGGCTCAAAGCTACGGACTTCCGGCAGGACGTCCAGACCAGAGTCCTGGACATGCCCTTCGACGGGAACAACCTGTTTGGGAAGACAGTGGACGATTCCCTTCAGGCCATCAAGGCGGATACTGAGACGGCCCGGGCCCTTGGAGTCCTGCAACGACGGACGCCCTTTCGGAGCGGCGGAGGCAAGGGCACCTCCAAAGGTTCCGGCGGCGGTTTCGCTTCCTACCGTCAAGCGGCCCGCTCGTCGTCGCAAGAGGCCTACAGAGGACGAGGCAAGTCTAGCGGACCCCGCCGTCATCGCCAAGGAGGTCAAGGCGGCAAGGCCGCGTCCAAGCAGGATTGAACCGGCCGTGGGGTCGGGCCCCCACCGAAGCACCCCGGTGGGAGGCCGGCTGGCGGGCTTCGTCAGGGTGTGGGAGTCCATCTCCACCGACCGTTGGGTGCTGGACGCCCTGGCCCGGGGCCACGCGCTCGAGTTTCAAAGAAGGTGCCCGCGCGTCCCCCCCGTGGCCAGGAAAGAACTTCACGTCCCTCAACTTCTCCTGGAGGTAAAGGCGATGCTCAGAAAGGGCGCCATCGAACTCGTCCCAAAGAGGCTTCGGGGCTCCGGAGTCTACTCGAGATACTTCCTCGTGAAGAAGAAGACGGGAGGATGGCGCCCCATCCTAGACCTGCGACGTCTGAACAAGTTCATCAAGGCGCAGAAGTTCCGGATGGTCACCCTCCAGCACGTCCTGGGTCAGCTGGAGGAAGGAGACTTCCTATCGTCGTTGGATTTGGAGGATGCCTACTTCCACATTCCCATCCTAAAGGGGCACCGCAAATTCCTCAGATTCGTGGTCCAAGGGCGTCATTACCAGTTCAAAGCCCTTCCCTTCGGACTACGGTCGGCACCCAGGGTATTCACCAAGTGCCTTGCACCGGTGGCGGCGCAGCTGCGCCGCGAGGGGATTCACGTCTACCCCTACCTGGACGACTGGCTCATCCGCGCCAAGACGAGGGAGCTCGCCGTGGTCCACACGGCAAGGACCGTCCAACTCCTCACGGACCTGGGATTCTCCGTGAACTACGCCAAATCCCACCTGGTGCCCGCGCAACTCGCACTGTTTCTGGGAGCGAGGCTCGACACAGTGTCCCTTCTGGCCTCCCCGTCGGAGGAGAGGACCAGGACCATCTTGGGCAAGGTGCAACGGATGTTGGTGGCCGACGCGGCCAAAGTGAGGTCCATCAAGTCCCTCCTCGGGATGATGTCTTCCTGCATCTACCTCATTCCCATGTGCAGGCTCCGGATGCGCCCGTTGCAAGAATTCCTGGATGCGCACTGGATCCAGACGACGGGCAGCTTCGAGGAAAGGATCAAGCTCGACGAGAGTTTCCGACGAGCGATACGGTGGTGGGGCATCCGCGCGCATCTGACGGCGGGCATGGACTTCCAGACCCCAGCCCACCAGGAGACTGTGACCACGGATGCCTCCCTGGAAGGGTGGGGAGCGCACACCGAAAATCTGCACGCAAGGGGACTCTGGCTCCCGACGGAGAAGTCCCTGCATATCAACGTCCTGGAGCTCCGTGCAGTGTTTTGGGCCCTCAGGTCCTTCCTTCCGTCCCTCAAGGGCAAGGTGGTGAGGATCTTCACCGACAACACCACCACCATGTTTTACATCAGGAAACAGGGCGGAACCAGGTCCCCAGCGCTGTCCAAGGAGGCGCAGGACCTGTGGCATTGGGCCGCCGCCCAAGGGATTTTTCTGGTGCCGTTTCATCTGGCAGGGATAAAAAACACCATCGCCGACTCACTCAGCAGGGAGCTGCGCTCGTGCCACGAGTGGGAACTACGGCAGGATCTGGTGGATCGCCTCTTCCGACGGTGGGGCACACCCCAGATCGACCTGTTCGCGACGGCGACGAACACCAAGTGCCGGAGGTTCGCCAGCAGGTTTCCCCAGACGAGGAGCATGGGCGATGCTTTCTCGTTCTCCTGGGAGGGCCTGTTCCTCTACGCGTTCCCTCCCTTGCCTCTGCTAATCCGGCTCGTCAACCAGCTCAAGAGGTCACGGTGCAGGATGATCCTCGTCGCACCTGCGTGGCCGAGGCAGATATGGTTCCCGGACCTTCTGGACTTGTCAGCGTCCCCGCCGATCAAGCTGCCGGCGGACGCGGATCTACTCTCCAGGGAAGGAGGCGCCATCCTCCACCACGACCCGAAGTCGCTGAACTTGCAGGCCTGGCTCCTGCAGCGCTAGAGTTTGGAGGATACGACATACCGGCCGATTGCAGAGAGGTTCTTGCAAAGGCCAGGGCGTCCTCGACTCTTAAATGCTACGGACACAAATGGAAGAGGTTCTCTGTCTGGTGCCACGCACAGAAGATTAACCCTCTACGGATTACGGCTCCCCAAGTACTGCCGTACATGCTGACGCTGGCCAAAGCTGGTCTGGCACACGCGTCCATCAAGATTCATCTTGCTGCGATCTCCCGATACACCAGAACCACGGGCCGGACGTCCTTGTGGTCTCATCGTCTGGTGAAAGAGTTCATGAAGGGACTGTTCAGATCGTTCCCGCCGGTGAAGGCTCCGGCCCAGGCGTGGGAGCTCAACGTGGTGCTGACCAAGCTCATGGGACCTCCGTTCGAGCCTCTGCACTCGGCCCCGTTGAAGTTTCTATCGTGGAAAACAGCTTTTCTTGTGGCCATCACCTCCGCACGACGAGTGGGAGAGATCCAGGCCCTTTCCTGCAAGGCCCCGTACTTGACTTTCCACGACACGAGGGTAGTGCTCAGGACGCACCCCTCCTTCATGCCCAAGGTACCGTCGGACTTCCATCTCAACGAACCCTTGGTGTTACCTGTGTTTTTCCCGTCGCCTTCGTCGCCGGCTGAGAGGACTTTGCACTCGCTGGATGTAGCTAGAGCGCTGAAGTTCTACGTGGACCGCACGAAGGGTTTTCGGAAGACGTCACAACTCTTTGTGAACTTTGGACCTGTCAATCAGGGGAAGGCTCTCTCGTAGGCTTCCATCTCCAGATGGCTCTCCGGCTGTATCATGTGCTGTCACCGGTTGGCAAACCGACCGCTGCCTGGCCGTCCGAGAGCCCATTCCACCAGAGCGATCGCAGCTACCACGGCGTTCCTATCTGGTGTGCCCCTGCTGGACATATGCAGGGCTGCTACGTGGAGGTCGACGCACACCTTCACGAAATTCTACTGCGTCGACCGGGATTCCAGGGAGGAGTCCAGGGTCGGCCAAGCAGTGCTGCGCAACCTGTTCGCCTGAGGTGAGCTTGGTGAGGAGGTAAGATGCTTAATGTTGAGTTGATGTGATGCTTAATGTTGAGCCTTTGCCACCTCCCGTGGTTGTGCATGTGTGTACTGCTATGTATTCTTTATTCATGAGCATGTGAATCCATGCCAGACCCCATGCTGGAGAAGGAACAAGTTACTTACCTGTAACTGTTGTTCTCCAGCATGGGTCTGGCATGGATTCACATGCGAACCCTCCCGCCTACCCCTCTGCGGCTCTTCACTTGGTCATACTGCCACTTCACGTGCTTCCAAATCTGAAGATGGCTGCCAGAGGCGGTGCTTAGGTAGAGGGCAGTCATTGGCTGTGGTCAGTATGACGCAGAGACCAGTGATTGGTTATTACTACGAAAGGCAGATCAGAAACGAAACTGATACTGGTTTTTTTCTTTACCGAGGATTCCCAGCCTGACGACGGGGAATATTCATGAGCATGTGAATCCATGCCAGACCCATGCTGGAGAACAACAGTTACAGGTAAGTAACTTGTTCCTTCTGCAAGACTTATCTAAACACAAATCTCGTTCCAAGAAGTTCAAATGGTACCTTGGTAAGGAGACAGTGAGGAATGTTTTAAACACTAGATACTTGGGCATGACAATCAGTTCAAGTAGAAATTACTTGATATGGGTTCCAAACACTAAAGCTAAGTGTCGCCAACTGGCCCCGCAGGCAGCCGTTCTACAGAAGAAATTTGGAACGTTTTTGTTGCTAGCAGCACTAAACATTTATAAGCAAAAAGCAGTGCCAGCGCTGCTTCATGGAGCAGATTGTGCCTTGAGCTGTCCAGACACGCTATGGAACATACTCGAAAAAAAGAATTGGTGCACGGTGTTGTGGATACCTAAAGGAATTCCAACTGTATGCATAAGACATGAACTAAATCTGTTGTCCATCAGTGCCAGAGTTTGCTGGAATATGTTGTCTCTTTATCGTAAAATGACCACTGACTCAATAATGCCCCAATCTGAGATAGTACAACATCCAGGAGGCAAGGAGGATTGTAACATGCTGGCACAGTGGTCACAACGCTGTGAACAAGTAATGAAACAGTTTGACATAAATATGTAAATGCTCCAGACAAATCCGAACTACGCCAAAAAAAGTTATGGTTACAGGACTCGCATGAAACCGGCGAGCTGAGACGTAACCTGAAACCGATGAACCACCAGAAGCGAAGAAACTAAATGAGACCCAGAAGTACCTGGAAAGATTTCCCGATAAACGTTGTAGGGCGTTATTTATGAAATTTAGTCTAAATGCTTTTAAGACCAAAGAAGTTATAGCGTATTGGGACAAAAGTGCGACCCAAGATAAAAAGTGTTGCCTCTGTAACACACAAAAGGAAATGTTAAAGCACTTGACGTTATTTTTTACTGCATTAACGTATGAAAGAACAAAACAGCTTGGAAACATTTTAAATGGCTTTCAAATGCTGAGTGTTGACGATTGCTGGGCCCTGTGATTTGAAGACCCAAATAGAAGAAAGTCGATTAGTTTTATGCAATCTTTTTTTTAAAATAGTTTTATGGAATGTATTTATTTGACTTAAGAAAAAGTGAATTCTATTTTAAAGGTTTGTAATAAACCATATACAAAAAAAAAGTTAGGTCAGCATTCAAAGCAAAATAAAAGGGTCTCCAATAGAAGTCTAAGGGAGGAAAGCAGTAAAAAGAAAATCTTTCATAATAGTATGGTACCTGTTAAGATGGATTTTCAGAATCTGGCCTGTGGACAGATTTGGAGAGGCCACTGTGATAAATCAAGGGTATTCATCCCTTCTTCCCAGGCGGGAGCCACCCCCTTTGAGGCTTGCGAGGTGAGCCCGCTCCGCAAGACCCTCACTAGGGGTTGGGTCAAGTGGGACCTCAATGGGAGTGACTCCACCTTAGGGGACAAGGACCCCCATTCCTAGTCGGAATTCCCTAGACCAAATACCCTATCTGCATATATGGGACTGCCTGCTATGAAGACTAATCTATCATCCTTATGTTTGACCTCAGACAATGTGGGAACAACACAGCCATACCAAGGAAAAGGACATCGCTCTTTAAAAAGAGACGTGCTTGGAACTGGGACGAGTAGCTCTTGTCAGGAGAGAGAGTATGGTACGCAGGGGAAACCCCCTTACGTTATTATGCCTTGGAGAGGCAGAGCAGAACGAAGTTGAGGAGCCTGTGACTTTGGGAAAGGTGAGGAGCCACAGAGTGAGACACTGGCAAGCTGACGAATCCTGCAGTGGGAGAACCGTTGCCCGAACTGGAAGCTAAGACCCGTGCAAGGTGGTGGCGTGACCACAGCTGCATTGTGGTGGGCTAGAGGCCCAGCTAACGATGCCGAGACCGGCTCTGCTGCTACAGAGGAGCCGAAAACTTGACGCCGGCGAAGCCAGACACTGAGAAGAGCAACCGAGTAGCAAAGCATTAAAAAGAGAGAAATCTCCGTCACAAGTTTGAAAGGATATCTGAAATCAGTACAGAAGGTGACAAACAACGCTGTTTGGGAAATAGATAATAAAAAGTGAAAGTGAATACCCTGAGAGGAAAGGAGAAGCCCCCAGGCACTGAGGCTTGAAGAGAGGAGATAGCCCACTGTTAATAAGTGTAAACAAGTATGGTGAAATCAGACTGTCGACGGAATAGAATCCTAAGAGCGAATCCAAAACCAAAAACCCAGGCGAGGGGCACTCATTTGTGTAAGGTCATACAAAACCAAGGGTTTGTGAACCCTCAAGATTATAAGAGATTAACAAGTAGAGACCAGTGTGTGAGAAACTATTCCAAGGAAAGTTGTCATAAAGCTGGCATTAAAGAGAAAAGGCCCACAAGTATATGGGAAGAGCTACATGAGCTTATGAAGGAAACGACAAGTGACTTTAAAGAATCCTATATTCTAAACAGAGACATTTGTGTATCAATAATCCACAGGAGATAGTATACCGCATTAAAGAGAAAACCGCTGGGAAGACGAGAAGAGAGACGACAAGGGGAAGAGATATTAATTTGTCTAATTTAAAAAAAAAAACATTTTTATTGAATTTTCTTTTCTGATAGAAACCCACACAATCCCCCCCCCCTCGCCTAAACCCAAAACATAATTAAAAACAAAACCACAAAACGTAAAAATATCAAATTTGCATGGGGAACAAATGAAAATCTTAGGGAGACATTCCAATTTTGTACTGACTGAACCATCGTTCAACCTTCTAGGTATAGGTTAAAAACCATCTACCATTTCACTTCAAGAAGTTATGACAGGTACATAGTAATGCTTGGAGGAACATCACCCCCTAATCCCGTCTCTTCGATTTCACCTCCGCCCTAATCAGCCTTCAATCCCTGTCCTCACTCTAATGTTTCTGAGTCTCCTTCCATCCCTGCAACCTATTCCCCTCTCTGACCCTTCCTCCCAAGGATTATTGTCCCACTCCCTGTTGACCTTGTTGAGTTCCCCATTTCTCAGTAAATGGCCCCCATTCTTCCTCAAAAGATCCCATATCATAATGTGCCAAATATGTCCGTTTCTCCATCGAGTAGATTACCCACATCTTTTCTAACCATTCCTGCTTGTCAGGCACTTGCAGGTTTTTTAAACATTTTGGGCTACAGCAAGCCTAGCCACCCTAAACATGGCTTCCCACATTCATGGAAACCTATGCACTTTGCTATCCTTTGGGGCTATCCCCAGTAGCACCAGCAGGATGTTCAATTCAAGCTGGACCCATCACCTCTTTTATTTAGCTTATTAACTAAGCCCAGTAAATGTGTATAAGAGGATAAGACCACCACACGTGGACAGAGGACCACCCCTGCTCGCAGCCCCTAGCACATAACCAAGAAACTCCTGCATACATTTGGGATAACGTTGGGGGGTCTCCATGCTACCCACACAACACCTTGAAATTATGTTTCATTGCATATATGGAGAGATTGCCATGACCTTATATATTTTATCCCAGAGGGGCTCAGGGATTTCCTCTTTGGGTACTGTTTCTCAGTATCTTTTAAAGTGTTGTCTGCCTGCTAAGTCACTAAGTACCCTACATTGTTTTTAAGATTATCTCTTTCCTTGTGGTTGATTCGCCCAGGACCTCTTCAAAAGCTGTAAGATCCCTTTCAAAATGTGAATGCGAGGACACCAAAGACAATTTCTAAGTCTTGCCCCTTGTCCTCCAGACTGTGCAAAAATATCCTCATCTTCACGGAGGTCATCCTCCCAGACCAGGAGAGGGTGAGCGCCGACCACCTCTTAAGGGCCATTCTCAAGTTCTCAATAAGGGATGAACGTAAAAATGTTGCAGCCGAAAAGTCTGCTTGCAAAATAAACCCGAAGTCGAATAACAAAAAAAACATAACACACACAATACGCAGTGCTCATATTTAGTACCCGGTCCCGCCATAAAAAAAGTACCTGCGACCCTGGATCCCACTTACCTGTTCCTCTGCTTCCTCACACCCATACTTCGGTGCTCCTGACTTCCTACAGCTGAAGTTTCCCAACCCTAAAGTGGGTTGGGACTTCCGCTGCAGGGTCCCTTTTTTTTCTGCAAAGGTGCTGCACTCCTTCATCAGATGTGATGGACACCCCTGCAACCCTTGTTCGGTATAATGAGATTCAGCATTTTCTCAACAGCGCACAAAATGCGCATTCTGCATTTTTGTTTCAACATTTTCGGTGATTGCATCAATAAGAGAGTAATAGTTTAACATGCATAATCTTATCGTCATTGGAAATACTGGCACCCAAATATGGAATTGCCTCTTCCTCCACCCTAATCCTGTGCACCTCCCTCTTCTCCACAAGGCTTGACCCTTCAAGTCTAACTGGTAAAACACTAGACTTATTCTCCTTATTCCTCAAACCTGCAAATTCAAACTTTTTCATGGCCCACAATTCTGGCACCGAGTCACTCAGTGTCATCCAGGTATCCCAGAATGTCCTCTGATAATAATGATAATTTAAATTCGACTTCGCTACACTTTATTCATCTGATGTTGGGATTGCTTCTGATAGCTACCGCAAGGGGTTCAGTAGCTAAGGCATAGAGCAGCAGCGATAGTCGGTACCCCTGCCTAGTGCCCCGTGTCAACTTGAAGAGTCTATTAACGCACCATAAACCTCAAGCGGTTGGAGAACTATAGAACGCCTCAACCCATTTTGGGAAGTTTAAACCCAAGCCAGTTTTCTCAAGGTCCTTCCCCAGGTATTGCCATTCCACTTGTTCGAAGGCCATCTCTGAGTCTAGAGAGACTAAGCATGTGTCTGCCCCCTGTTGGTGTGCCAAATGAATTAAGTGCAAAGTCTTTCTCGTGTTATCTGAACATTGCCTACCTCTTATAAAACCTACCTGATCCCCATGAGTAAGGGAGGGAAGTTCCCCATCTAATCTGTTCCCCAGAGGTTTGTCTTAAAATGTTAAGTCTGTATTTAGAAGAGAGATGCTTCTATAAGATGAGCAAAGGCTTGCATCCTTTCCTTCCTTAGGGAGAACCACAATTATGGCACCCAACAGACTCTGGGAGGGTAACACCTTCTAGTATTTCGTCAAACACTTGAACCAAAGTCTAAGCGAGGGCTGAAAGGAACATTTTAAAAAATCGCTCCGTAAAGCCATGATCGCCTGGGGATTTACCTCCCTTCATATTTTTTATTGTTGACACTACTAATTCCTCTGTGATGTGGGCATCTAAGAGTTCCGAGGACTCGTGATATTCTAGGCAGTTCCGGTCTGTCCAGGAATTGTGTAATCTGGCTACCTTCTCCTTCATAATGTGCGTTGTGTATTATTGCATAGTATTCTCTAAATCTTACACCCATATTGCAGGAATGGCTGTCCGGCAATCTGGGGTATTGATTGAGGTGACCAATTTCCATTTCCTTTGTTCTCTCAATTTCCAGACCTTTTCATAGTATTTTTATTTGAGGAAGTTTAACTTCCTTTCGGTTTCATTTATTAATAATGCTCCTTAAGCTCCTCAAGCTCCTCTAAGAAGGCTGGATTGATGTAATTTGTACCTGGGCCTCCCGGCTGGAAAGCTGTTATCTTGCCCCTCAATGCTGCTTCCTTCATTTGTTGCACCGTTTCATTTGCGACCCTATCCTGATTAACTCTTCTTGACTAGTGGCTTTGCACCCCTCCCAAAGAGTGGGTGTTGACCCCTCTGCATTATCGTTGAACTGAAAGTACTCCTTGATACTTTCTAGTAATGCCTGCCCTGACCTCCCTGTACTTAAGAAGGAAGTCATTACAAACCCATCGCCCTCCCATTTCCGAACTGCCCCTCTTTCCCATCTTCAACACCACAAAGTCATGATTAGACCATTGGACAGGAGAGGGCAACTTCCTGCACCCTCACTCTCACTGTGCCATCAACCAAAATGAGATATATCCTCAAATAGGAATCATGTACTGCAGAATAGTAGGTAAAAGAAGGATCCCAATCGCCTACCGGTTGCCACGCACCCTCCAACCCAAGATCCAGTTTTATTTCATCAAACCTCTGAAATTCGCCTAGCTGACCCTGAGGGATTTGTGCATGTTTCATCAGTTTCCTATACCTCTCCGGGACCATGTTGAAGTCACTTCCTATGAAGAGGGTCCCTTCCACAAATAGTTACATTTTCAAAGCCTGTTCTCCCAAAAGGGAATCTGCGCGTTATTGGGAAAATACACAGCTCCTATCGTAATTCGAGAAGCCTGATAACCCCTCAAAAATAGGTACCAACCCTCTGGGTCCCTAAATATCTTTTCCACTGACAGTCTGCATCGCTCCCCCACCAATTTTGCAACTCCTTTTTTAAAAAAAAAGTATACATTTTTTTACGCTGCCCGAGGCATGATATACCTTTCCTCCATAATGGGGGTTCCCTCCCTTTAATGCAGTGAGTTTCCTGGAGGCAAAGTGCATCTAAGTGAAGCCTTTGGAATTTCTGGATTGTCATCAACCTTTTGGTCAGGGAATTCTATCCCCTGACATTGAGTCACCATAAACAAAACCATATTGAGATAATTCATGACCATTTCCATCTTGATGCTACCATACTCCCTCTTGCCAGTATTTAACCTTAATCGCCAGTACTTTTTCCGTAACATTCCCTAACTTTTCTTGTACTTTCTCCTACGAATCCTGAACATCAAAATAAACACCCCATAACATTTTCTCAACGGTCGCCCACCCAGGCCCCTAGAAGTCCAGCTCAGCATGCATCCCTTTCCCATAGCCTCCCCTCTCCAACACACTTCCAACCTTATCAGTAATACTTCCCTGAACCCCCTGCTTTACCTTTCAACCATGTTTCACCCCCAAATCACAATCTCCAGACCCCTCCCACACTTCCCACCCCTCCCTTTTTGGGTCCCTCATTCCCTCTTACTCTACATCACACAACCCCCTTTCCACCGCATAGCCCACCCGTCAGGGTAAAGCAACACCAAAAATATATATGTCCTACTGTATTCTCTCCCAAGACTTCAACAGACCGCAGTCCACAGCACTAGTGGACCAGCTCTTCCTTCGCCTCACTTGGTAAAACACATACCTCTACAGAGTACCATTCTCCAGTTCACTTCTTCCTGCGTGAGAGGGTGTTCATATTTTTACATTTTTGGGATCTAGGTACTCACCTTCTGTCCAAGATCTTCTCCCTCCTAGAAGGGTCTTTCAGCTGCAAGCCCTCTTCCTGGAACTGAGACCCTGCCCCACCCATCAGTTCTCCAGAGAGACTCGGAATATGAGGGAATGAAATACAGTTTGGTCACGGAGGGTGATATCCAAAGGAAATCTAGAACGGTAATCCCAATATGTATCTCACCCCATCTCTCTGAACCAGCTGGTAGGAGGTGAGCATAGGTGATGTCTGGCAAGCATGAAGCCGGTCCTGAAATATGGAACTCTTGGCAGACCCATACTCGATGGGGCCTTCCCTCCTTGCCTTCGACTTCTCAGCATAGTAATGAAATCTCACCAATATTGAACCAGGGCCTCACCTCTGCCTGCCCTGTGTACTCTGTCAATCATTACTTTTTAAAGATAATCTTCGAGCAAAATACATAGCACATCTTGGATCCCTTTTGCGATATCTTAGTTTCCCCTACCTTCTCTGGAAACCTAAAGAAACATAAATGATTGCGCCTCTCACAATTCTCAAAATCATCCATCTTCAGTTTCATGGCTTCCTCTAGCTGTTCCAGTTCGGAAAGCCTCATGTCAATTTGCGTCTCCAATATGTCTACTGAAGATTGGTTCACCTCCAGTCCTTGCAGTCTATCATCCAGTGATTTCATGTTTTTATCCGGAATGTATTGCCTTAGCCCAATACCGTCCTTTTTCCTCTTATCTCCTCCAAGATGGCGGATATAATGCTCTTCGTGGAGTAGGGCATAGGAAGTGCCAAACCGGCTCCAATTGTTGTCTGGACCCACTGCAAACTCCTGTCCTCTGCAACCTCAGGTGGGGAACTTACTATTGTGTTCCAGCTACCCATAACCCCATATATTATATCACAATGTTGGGTGGAACTCCTATGTTTATTATGCCCTCCCCTTGGACAGTCTTCTCTTCACTTGAGTCCGATATTAGGACCTCAGGCCTTGCAACTCCTCCTTCACCCCATTCTCCTACCTCTGCGGACTGTCGCCCCCTGCTCTTGATGAACCCCGCCACCCTGGTCTCTGTGGTTTCTCTATTCACTTTGACGTTTTTGGGCTCTCCATCCAGACCACCGATTTCCGCTCCCTGCGATCGCCATTACATGAGCCCATCAACTGGCTGATGCTCTCCTGTCCAGTCGAAATCCCTTCCCACTGAAGGCCTCGGGAAACACACCTTTTAAATTGTGATTGATGCTGAAGCCGAACCTCAGTATCCTCGCCAGACTACCGTGATCCAGGGGGTCCGTCCCCTTACACACCCGTCTTAAATTCCCTTCATACGGGTTCTGGGGGAGCTGTATGCAACAAGGCCCTTCACCGGGTTCCCCGGCCGGGAGGTCCGGACACACCTCACTTGCCGGACCTCCAGCCCTGTCATTCTAGTTCCTCCTTCTGGACCCGCTGGATGATAACCGAGGCTCGAACCACAGGGGCCTTGCCGCCCACAGAGCGAGGCAATTCCACACCCCGCCGTAACGGGCTTCGTGGAGAGATGATCCCCCTCCGCTGCTGCGATAGCGGGGAACCATCCCCTTCAACACCAGCCGAATATGGGGGATGAAGGCCACTGAGCCCGTGATGCCCTGCTCCCCACCAACGATGTCTCCGCCCTCACCAGAAGCCTGAGTCCGGAGCTCCGGAGACAGTCTCTGCGTGCACTGGTCGGCCTTCTTCCTCTTGCCACCTCAGGGTTTATCTTTCGGGCTGGGATCCGCTTCCTTCTCGCTAATGGTGGTCATCCTGTCTCTTTGGGTGACCAACGGGGGCGGGGGGACAGAAGGGGGCCCAAGGCCTTTTTAGCTGAAGAGGAGCACAGTCACAGGGCAGCCATCTTGCCTGAGTCCCCTGGTGGCCTCCCTCATGGACTATGTTGAGTCATTCGTATTAGTGGTACGGTCTGGTAGAGTTAGGTTTGAGACAGAGGACGAATTATACTTTTTGACTTCCTGATAAGACGAGCACCTTTAGTTAATTTAGATAGAAAAGGTATTCCCCTTAGAAATCAGGAAATATAGGCCTTTTTCTTACATTTTCCTAAAAGAAAGGTAACAAGTCCTCAATGTGTCTGACTCCTTCTTCCGACCCACTACCCCTGCCCTTTTCTGATGACAAAAACGAATGTCTAGTCAAACTCTGAGTAGTGTAGATGAGGAGTAAGGCTTAGACTTAGGAGGGGTGTGAGAGTGGTGAAGAGTTCAGTTAAGCACACACAAACCACTGTTAATAATACAAGTTAGGCAGAATGTATACTGATAGTAGTCCATTGACAAACTCTTACCAATCAAAAACCACAGGTAAGTAACGCACTCAAGCATTCACTACTATTGTATAAACATCCACCAACACTTTACTTTTAAATACAGTTAGACATGGATTTCATGATATTGTAAGTGTAGCAAAGCAACTGAATAAGGAAATAGAACCAGATAAGTAGTCCATACTTTGAGAACTAATGGGTTAAACATAAAGGCATTGGCAATCACCCTACAAAGCCTTACAAGTAAGGCACGGTACTATCCATCAAAGGTGCTTTCCTAACTAGAGTCATAGCTCCCAATAAAAGTCTTTTCAGGAGGCTAGTAGTCTCTTTAGGAGGATTGAACAGGTGTTGGCTTGAAACAGGAAGGGTGTAAGTGTTCCAGGTTCAGCAAAAACAAAAGGAAAGCCGTTAACAGACGCTCTCCTAATCCAACCACTACAGGCATGACGCAGGTGGAGGATACCAGGCTAGAACATCAACGTTCAAGGCTAGGCAGGGGAGAGATGGGGTTCAGGACTTTATTGTCATGATGCCCGCTCCCGGGGAGCCGGTTCAAGCCCTGCGTCCCCGAAAGCGGACATCCAGTCCCCAAGGAAGGACCCAGCAACCCCATATAGGGGCCCTTTGGACAGTGTCCTGGCGCCATAGGCGCCAGGCTCATTATGGAAGTGCTTGGGTGCACTTACCTGATGCAGACCATGCTGCAGGATCCCGGCCTCCTTGAGGCCTGAAAGGAACTACTTTACCTGTGGGACTAATTTACCATCCGGGCGTGGTCAGGGAAGGACACATACCTGATTGGAGGAAGGATACATACCTGGAACTTCTTCCAAGGCTATTTAAACCCCACCCGAACAGCCACACGTGCTTCGCGTTGTTCTGCATCTAGCAGCTGGACGCTCACCGTGTCTGCTCCTGCATCCTGACTTCTGCCACGCCTGCCAGCATCCTGGATCACCTGCAAAGGAAGAGAAGAAGAGAACAGAAGAAGGAAAAGTCCTTACCTGCTAAATCTGCATCCAGGAGACATCTCGCCGACAATCCTGAAAAGGAAGACTTTTATTTAAAAGCTCATCGCTTCGATTGCTGCAGCGCCGCATTCCACTCACCTTTACAGGGCTCCTCCATGTTCAGCAGCAATCATCCGGATTTGCCGTCACGCCCCAGCGCCTAGGGAGAAAAAGACCAGAACAAAAGGTGAGAGAGAGAAGGGAATAAGGAAAGCTAAATCTCCATGTTAAGACTTACCTGTTGATTCATTCCCTCTTCATTTCGGGTCCGCGCCACATCCTGGCATCTCCGAACCCCGGCCCCTAAGGGGAAAAAGAGTCATCAGCGTTAATGAGCGAATGAAAAGACATTACCAAAAAACGCTCATTAAAGACTTACCTGATTTCTACAAGGATTTCACCTCTCATCTCGGGTCGGTGCCTGTTCCCCGGCATTCCGTACCCTGTCCCCTATGGGGAAAAAGACACTAGTATTAGTACATTAATGCATGGACACAAGGGGAACCTCTTATCAAAAAAAACTTACCTGGAAGCCAAGCAAGTTTGGTTCTCACCAGTCTGAAAATCCAGTGAAGTAACTGGATACCAACGCGCCCCTGCATCAGAAGCAGGATGGAGAGCTCGTCCTTCCAGACCCTAAGGTGAGACGCTACGAGGAATCACAGAAGGGTTTCGAGGAGGGTGAGAGGGGAAAGTGGGAGGCTGATTGCATTACCCCGCAGACAGTTAATCCCCTATTTTTGCCTACAGAAGGATACTTCTGCGAGCCAGACAAGCCAGATTTGGGGGCCCGGTCCAGTCCGTCTTCCGAACCCAGCGCATCACCTTAGAAGAGGTCACAGCAGCACGAACCAGGCCAGCGCCTCCGTGGGAGTCAGGTGAGCTTTACAGAACGCAAAGCCTTCCTACAAATTCCCACCCAGGCGCTATGGAAAGTCTGAGACTGATCAGTTGGCCCAATTACTGGGGGAATTACGGGCCGAAGTACATGCCGCTCGTCAAGAGACTAATGCCCTCAGGAGGAAATTAATAATATCAAAGGAAAGAACTGATGACCTGGCCAGACAGCTTTTGCAAGGTCAAGCTGGGCAAACGCCTCTACCCGGTTCCGGAGGGAACCCCGCTCCTGTGGTTTCCAGTAACCCTGTGCAGATTAATCTACCTGGAAACATGTCGCTGGCCCCACCCGAACCCTTTGCTGGGGACCCCAAAACGATTCGCCGTATTCATGAATCAGTGTCGTTTGCACTTCCTATGCAGACCTGGGGCCTTCCCTAATGATCAGACCAAGGTAGCCTTTGTATTGTCATATCTCAGCGACTGCGCTGCCGATTGGTCAGTTCCACTGGTTACTCAAGGTGACCCGATTCTCCGTGATTTTCAAAGGTTTCAAGCAAGCATGGAAAGGTTATTTGCTCGACATTCTCAGTGGCAGGCTCTGGATGACGAACTTCTATCCCTGCGACAGGGCAATCAGGACCTCCTATCCTATATTGCAACCTTTAATAGACTAATTGTGGAAACGGGATGGCCAGAGGATAAAAGAGTCACGTTGTTTTATCGAGGCCTACGCGGAGAACTTAAAGATGTCTTGGCAAAAGTTGTAAATCCGCCCCAAGAATGCACAGAGTATATAGACTTAGTGGTCCAATTGGATCACAGACTTCAAAACAGAAAAGCAGATCGGTCCAGGTTTGAGACCCGGGTGTTGGTCAAGACCCATGCTAATCCCAAGGGAGTTGATGTCTCTGAGCCTATGCAAATTGGAGGGGTTAAAGGACCCTTAACTCAAAAGGAACGTGAAAGGAGGCGGCAGTTAATATTATGTCTTTATTGTGGGAATTCTGGACACTTTCTACGAGATTGCCCAGCAAAACCGCCCGAAAGGCGGTAGGAGCCGCTGATAAAAACCATGAAGACTCTGTTTCGGGAAACGACTCCGCCCGACAAGTGTAGGGGTCCGCTTGCCGAGCTTGAAAACTAACTCTCAGACCTCGCATTTCATTGTGCCAATGGTTCTCGTAGATCCAGAACCGCCTAAGCGGTTGCATGCAATAAAGGCATACATCGATAGTGGGGCTATTGGAAACTATGTGGATTGTCAATTGGTTTCTAGGATTAACCTCCCTCTCCGTCCTAAAACCAGCAAAGATGTCATCACCACGGTCGATGGAACTGAAATTGCCTCTGGACCGGTAGCACATTCCACTACTGAGGTGACTCTTATTGGTCCCGACGGCCATCGGGAGGGTGTTGTGTTTGATGTAATCAAGGCTCCACAGTTTCAGGTTATTCTTGGAATCTCTTGGTTAGAGACACATAATCCTCGAATTGATTGGCGAGCTAAGAGAATAAACTTCCCGGATTGTACACAAACCTGCTACCCAGAAAACCTGAAGATTAATCTAGCATCTGTAACCTCTGCCTCCATGCAATTACCTCCGGAATACCAAGACTTTCAGGACGTCTTCCAAAAGGAACAGGCCAACACGTTACCTCCTCACAGATCGTACGATTGCCAAATCGATCCGGTGCCAGGTGCACAACCCCTTTGTAGCAGGATTTATGCCCTTACCGAACCTGAGAATCTGCATTTGAGACAATATTTGGATCAATACCTATCTAATGGTTTTATTCGCCCGTCAAAGTCCCCGGCATCCTCGGCTTTGTTCTTCGTGCCCAAAAAAGAAGGCGACCTTAGAACTTGTATCGATTACCGCGCATTGAACCAGATAACGGTTAAAAACCGTCATCCTCTGCCTCTGATCCCTGAACTCCTTGACCAGGTGAAGGACGCTTGCATATACGCCGAGTTAGATCTCCGGGGGGCTTATCGTCTGGTACGGGTTAAAGAAGGCGACGAATGGAAAACTGCCTTCCGTACTAAATACGGATTATTCGAGTACCAGGTGATGCCTTTCGGATTGTGTAACGCGCCGGCTGCCTTCCAATACTTCATGAATGATGTCCTTCGGGAACTCATTGATGTTTGTGTTGTCGTATATATCGATGACATTCTGGTGTACTCCTCTTCGGAATTTGATCACAGAAAACACGTCAGGGCAGTACTTGAAAAACTGCGCCAGCACAAACTATTTGCTAAATTGGAGAAATGTGTTTTCCATACCACAGAAGTCGAGTTTCTATGTTTCATCCTGACACCCAAAGGAGTCCGAATGGACTCAAGAAAAGTGGATGCCATCCTCAAATGGCCATCACCTAGCTCTGTAAAAGGGGTTCAAAGCATGCTCGGCTTTGCCAATTTCTATCGCAGGTTTATCCCGGAATTTTCACGCGTGGTACAACCCATTACTGCACTCTTGCGGAAAAATAAACGTTTTGAATGGTCTGAAGAAGCCGAGCAGGCCTTTCAGGATTTAAAAGCTAAGTTTACCTCCGCACCTATATTGAAACACCCGCGTCTAGATCTCCCTGTCGTCGAGACTGGTGCATCCAACCTAGCCATGGGAGCTGTCCTGTCCCAAAGAGATCCCGAAACCAACCAACTGCATCCCGTAGCATTTTGGTCCAGAAAATTCTCGGCACCCGAGGTTAATTATGCAATCACGGACAAAGAACTGTTAGCCATTAAGTCCGCTTTTAAAGCCTGGCGGCATTATCTGCTTGGCGCTCGACATACCATCACAGTGATCACTGATCACCGGAATTTACAGTATTTGAAAACCGCCAAGGCTCAGTCATCACGGCAGCTCCGATGGGCTTTGTTTTTCGCTGAATTTGATTTTGTTTTTACCTATCGACTTGGCTGCAAGAATGGCAAAGCAGACGCCTTATCCCGAATTGGAATGGGAGAATCTGATACAAACTCAGAACCAGTACCAATAATTCCCGAACAGAGGATTCTAGGCATGACTTTGTTACAGACGCTTGAAGACATTCAAGCCAGAGTGAAACAACTCCTGGACCCTACAACCTTACAGGATTGGATACAAAAGTGATCAGACTTTACCATAGATAATGGTTTACCTTATTTCCACATAAGGAATTACACAAACTAGTTATTTCCGGTTATCATGATGCATTAATAGAGGGACACCCCGGTATTGCCAAGACAGAGGAAAAGGTGAAACGACAATTTTGGTGGCCCTCTTGGCGAAAAGATGTTAAATCTTTTGTGATGTCCTGTGGTGTTTGCGCCCAAAATAAAAGTCAAAAGAAAAGACCAGCCGGTCTCCTTCAACCTCTAGACATACCGCCAGCACCCTGGCACACCCTATCAATGGATTTTATTACGGACCTGCCTCCTTGTTCGGGGTACAATACTATTCTGGTAATTGTGGATTTGTTTTCCAAAATGGCCCACTTTATTCCTTTGAAAGGTTTACCTTCAGCTTCTGTCCTAGCAAAAGAATTCCTCGAAAATATTGTTCGGCTACATGGATTCCCATCTATACTAATCTCTGACCGGGGAAGCCAATTCATTTCCCACTTCTGGCGCAAATGTTGTCAAATGGCGCAGATCGACGTAAGATTATCGACGTAAGATTATCGACCCTCAGACCGATGGTCAGACCGAGAGGACAAATCAGACCCTTGAGCAATACTTACGGTGTATGATACAGCAATCTGAAAGCAACTGGAAAGACATTCTTTGGATAGCCGAATACGCATATAATAATTCGGTACACTCTGGAACTGGCCACAGTCCTTTTTATACTTTGTTTGGGCATCACCCTCGAACCTCAAACCTTGACTCACCTCAGAACCTCGGAATGCCTGCAGTAGAACATCTGCATTCTACAATTACCCAAGCCTTCAAAGAGGCAACTACGCATTTACAACAAACCAAGAGAAAATACAAGGAGACTGCTGATCTACATCGGAGTGAAGCACCTCCGTATCAGATTGGCGATCAAGTGTGGTTAGCTATCAGACATTTACCACTCAAAGGGCCTCGAACTTTTAACCCAAAATATCTGGGACCTTATTCTATTACGGCAATAATTAACCCAGTGGCTGTTAAACTTGATTTACCAGCTAGTATGCAAATTCACCCTGTTTTTCATGTGTCACTTCTGAAACCAGTGGTACCCGGAACCCGACTACTCAAACCTCCAGAACCTATTCTAATAGATGGGGAGCCCGAATTCGAAGTGAAGAACATTTTAGACTCAAAAATGTTTAGGTCAAAACTGTTCTACCTAATTGATTGGAAGGGGTACGGACCTCAGAAGAGGTCGTGGGAACCCAGCGACCATGTGCATGCACCTCGATTAGTCGGGAAATTCCACCGACTCTTCCCAGACAAACCAAAACCCCCGGAGGGAACAACCTTGGGAGGGGCCTTGGGGGGGAGTGCTGTCATGATGCCCGCTCCCGGGGAGCCGGTTCAAGCCCTGCGTCCCCGAAAGCGGACATCCAGTCCCCAAGGTAGGACCCAGCAACCCCATATAGGGGCCCTTTGGACAGTGTCCTGGCGCCTATGGCGCCAGGCTCATAAAAGACATCAGTCCTGGCGCCATAGGCGCCAGGCTCATTATGGAAGTGCTTGGGTGCACTTACCTGATGCAGACCATGCTGCAGGATCCCGGCCTCCTTGAGGCCTGAAAGGAACTACTTTACCTGTGGGACTAATTTACCATCCGGGCGTGGTCAGAGAAGGATACATATCTGATTGGAGGAAGGATACATACCTGGAACTTCTTCCAAGGCTATTTAACCCCCACCCGAACAGCCACACGTGCTTCGCGTTGTTCTGCATCTAGCAGCTGGACGCTCACCGTGTCTGCTCCTGCATCCTGACTTCTGCCACGCCTGCCAGCATCCTAGATCACCTGCAAAGGAAGAGAAGAAGAGAACAGAAGAAGGAAAAGTCCTTACCTGCTAAATCTGCATCCAGGAGACATCTCGCCGACAATCCTGAAAAGGAAGACTTTTATTTAAAAGCTCATTGCTTCGATCGCTGCAGCGCCGCATTCCACTCACCTTTACAGGGCGCCTCCATGTTCAGCAGCGATCATCCGGATTCGCAGTCACGCCCCAGCGCCTAGGGAGAAAAAGACTAGAACAAAAGGTGAGAGAGAGAAGGGAATAAGGAAAGCTAAATCTCCATGTTAAGACTTACCTGTTTATTCATTCCCTCTTCATTTCGGGTCCGCGCCGCATCCTGGCATCTCCGGACCCCGGCCCCTAAGGGGAAAAAGAGACATCAGCGTTAATGAGCGAATGAAAAGACATTACCAAAAAACGCTCATTAAAGACTTACCTGATTTCTACAAGGATTTCACCTCTCATCTCGGGTCGGTGCCTGTTCCCCGGCATTCCGTACCCTGGCCCCTATGGGGAAAAAGACACTAGCATTAGTACATTAATGCATGGACACAAGGGGAACCTCTTATAAAAAAAACTTACCTGGAAGCCAAGCAAGTTTGGTTCTCACCAATCCGAAAATCCAGTGAAGTAACTGGATACCAACGCGCCCCTGCATCAGAAGCAGGATGGAGAGCTTGTCCTTCCAGACCCTAAGGTGAGACGCTATGAGGAATCACAGAAGGGTTTCGAGGAGGGTGAGAGGGGAAAGTGGGAGGCTGATTGCATTACCCCGCAGACAGTTAATCCCCTATTTTTACCTACAGAAGGATACTTCTGCGAGCCAGACAAGCCAGATTTGGGGGTCCAGTCCGTCTTCCGAACCCTGCGCATCACCTTAGAAGAGGTCACAGCAGCGCGAACCAGGCCAGCGCCTCCGTGGGAGTCAGGTGAGCATTACATTTATGCCCATAGAAACATATGAAGACTAGTGGGCCAAAAACAGACACGTGTACTCACCCTCTGTACTCTGATTCACTTAGGGACCACCGTACGGATTCCTGAAATCACAGGGCCTTCTGTGTTCGTGCATTGGGTCCGTTGGAGGAAGTCTTGTGGCCTTGGGTGCAGAGGTCATTTCAGGTGCCGGGTATTTGGGTCTGGCTAATTCACTATAACAGGCCCTGGACCGGTTCTGGGCATTGGACAGCTGGACACTCAGGACACACTGCATTCTGGACCCCCACTCCGATCTCAGATGATTGTCAGGGCACAATGCAAGCCTCGAATAGCGGTGGCCACTTGAAGAAAATGATAGATCGTGGCTTTTGTTACGGAAGCAATGAAGCTGTTCTTACAAAGCCCCCTTTTTAGTGGTGGAGAGCTGCACCTTCAGCTTCATGTTACACTGAGGATTTGCAGAGTCCCAATGCTCAACTCAGGAAGGCGACCGTTGCAGCGAAGTAGCTTAACAAGTTGCCAGGCTAACCCACAGAATGGTTCTGGGAATGTTGCAAGCGCTTCCAGTTGCTCGATCTTGGACCAGAGGTTGGGACTTGTTGTTCCCATCAGTCCAGCATTGCTGACAGTCTTCATGAAGTCTGCACAGGAACGGGGATTCACCAGGCAAGTGAAGAAAGTGCTGCTGGCGGTCTTCCAGTGACGAGTTCCGGGTCTTCAGAAGGCTGCTGTCCGTCATATGTTTTTAAAAATCGTTACTCGTTAGGTGCTTAAACAGCAAGTAAAATACCATTTCAAAATGCCCAGAGGGCGAGGGGAGCGAACGAGGGAGTGAAATACATTACAAAAACAATATTTAATAAGGGCAGTGGAGAAGGAAGGAAGGAAGGAAGGAAGGAAGGAAGGAAGGAAGGAAGGAAGGAAGGAAGGAAGGAAGGAAGGAAGGAAGGAAGGAAGGAAGGAAGGAAGGAAGGAAGGAAGGAAGGAAGGAAGGAAGGAAGGAAGGAAGGAAGGAAGGAAGGAAGGAAGGAAGGAAGGAAGGAAGGAAGGAAGGAAGGAAGGAAGGAAGGAAGGAAGGAAGGAAGGAAGGAAGGAAGGAAGGAACTAAGGAACTACTATGACTTGTTAGTATTCAGAAAGTGCAAGTGCAGCAATGAAGAGGGCAGAGGGCTTAAGTGCTGGGGAGTCTGGCCTCATGCGTGAGCCACAGATAAAGTGCTTGGGTTGTTGAGTGCTACTGGGCCAGGTCTTGGCTCCAATGATTGTCTGCGGAATGGCATCAGGAGTGCCACTTTTATCCAGATACCAGACTGGAGTTACGGCAAGCCCAACAATGGAAAGGATCTGCAATATTCAAGCTGACCTATTGGGGACAACCTCGGGCCACTAAATCTGCACAACAACATACATACTCTGGCACAAATGTTGACTGGGTCTGAACTGAACCAGCCCCCACATGGAGCCACACACACAGAATGCCACTTTGCCTGCGAAAGCTGGAGCTTTCCCAGTGAAAGGGCTTACCACCTATGGAAAATCTGTCTACTCAGGTCATGAAGGTCAAACTACAAAATGGCCAAAGCTCAGGCAAAACCCTCATGGCAATTCCATTTCAGAGTATATGGTACTCCAATTGACATCAAGTGGTAACCTTTAAAAGTGCACAAGAGTATGAAATCGCAATAAACGTATCCGCTGCCACAGGCCCATTCACAAAACATCATGCAAATAGCCACAAAGTTACCAAAAACAAAGTTATAGAGACAGTGGGCCTCATTATGACTTTGGCAGTACGGTACCAGCGGTGCCGGTAAGGCACCGGCACCATTGCTACCGTACCGCCAAATTACGAGTTTTCCTCGCGGATGCCTGACAGCCCACCAGGTCTGACCTGGCAGGATGTACGGCACCCGCGAGTAAAACTCACAGATGCACCGGCACTGTTATTAACGCTGCCGGTGCATCCATGCTCCCCATCCCCAAAATGGGGAACACGGTAATACCGGCACCCGCGAATGGGCAATTACCGTCCCGGAAAACTCGTAATGGGCCGGTAATTGCCCATTTGCGGGTGGCGGTGCCGGTAACGAGTTTGGCGGTAGCCGTGTCTGTATTACCTCGTAATGAGGCCCAGTGTCTCTGCCGTACTTCAAGGAAGGTGGTATGTGCAGATAAAAACAAGCAGGAACTTTTACTCTGGAGACCAGAGTTCTCCTACACTGACAGCCATAGGGACTGATCAGTGCCCCCCCAAAGCAGATGAGCGTAGCAAGGTAAGTACAGCTAAAATGCTTCACTTGCCTCCAAAAGTCAGCAAACGTTCAAAACAATAGCAAAATTAGAATATCTGGGAAATCAGCCAAAACGAAAATTGTTCCTAACAGTATCTTTGACAGTGGGTTTGTGGTAAACCTTTGTATTAAATGTACCCTTGTAAAATGTCATATCCAATAAATTAATGGTTAGGTCACCTATCGTAACGTGGTTTGCATTTAGAGCATTCACCTTGTCAGTGTGGCTTTGTTTTTTAAAGAGATGGTCATAAACACATTGTAATCATATGGCAGTGCCCTACTTCCCACTCTTTTGGCAATGCAGTTTTCCACATTTAATATATGCTTAAACAGGTTTGTGGAAATGGTTTAAAGGAAGCTTCTGGTCAGCTACCAGTTCGTCGTTTTCTTTATACTTGCCATCCAAGAAGAAAAAGGTGTGGGTTAGTACAGCCTTTACCAGGATCAAAAAACATAGGATTGAGGTCTGTACCCTGTATTATCCAAGTGCATCTTGGTCTGGAGAAATACCTTATGTTTGTGGAAAGTCCATGTATTCTATCAAAGGTTGCCAGTATATATCTGGAGTTCTTTTAAACACGTTAAAAGATGTGTAATCTTCTGTGGCTATTCGTTTTGAGGTCCCAATGGCTTCAGTGCATCACAGATTGGGGTGAATAGGGGCAGATCATTTTGGTCTACCAGAGATCGCCCAGGTGGTTTCTGTAAATTGTTAAATGTTCTTAGTACATTATAGAAAAGTGACATGGAGGAGTATTTTATTAAAATTGTGTCAGTTTCTTCTCATACATATGAGAAATGGACATATGTATGCAGGCCTCCAGATAAGTTTCGTACCAGACATTTTTACTAATTGAAAACTTGTAAATAGGACACCTGTTATCTTTCTGTGCATACCATTCATGCACTAGTTGAAAGCAGAGTTCAGTGCAAAGAGCAGGTGACTTGACAGAAACCAGAGCACATCTTTTTATTCTGATCTGCATGGACAAAATTGCAAGCCATGAAGGAGCTTCTGTCAGAAACATCACACAGTGAGATGAGGTAATTGTTTCTTTCTGTTCAACGTCTGCTGTGTTATGTGTCTGTAAAGCTCAAGGGGTGGAGCATATTGCAAGCATATTTTTAACATTTTAGGATCACAGCAGTAATAAAATGGAAACTTAATTACTATTGGGAAATCTCCTTTCAACAAACAAATTGTGCTTTTCGGTGAAGGCTTGCTTGCATGCATTGCACAAAATGTGTTGTATGCATTTCCCTAGAAATGCTTCTATTATTACTTTGAGCAAGGGTTTGATTGAACATTAACCGTGCCAAATTCTTTGTCATATTAGCTGAGAGAATGTGCAGGTGTCATGATCTCTGCTTCCAAAAGGTCAGGGTTTTCCCAACTCCCTTGGAAGCAGATCCATAACCCAGGTTCCGAGTGCCAACCAGTCCCAATTGGGACCTTTTGGACCCAGTCCTGGCGCCAGTGGCACCAGGCTCATAAATATGCCCAGTCCCAGCGCTGGAAGCGCCGGGCTCATAATGCTTGGGTGGACTTACCTGCAGCAGACCATGCTGCTTACTTGCCTGCCAGTTGAGCCTCTGATCCTCTTCTGTTTGGAACTACTTTTCCTGTTGGGTGGGGCTGGAGCCACTCCCTAGATTTAGAACACTGGAACTCTTCTGGAAGGCAGGAACTCTTTTCTTACCAGGAACTCTTTTCTTACTTAGGCGTGGCTGTGGAAGGAGACACCTAAGCACTACAGGAGGCTATTTAAACCACACCCGGTGGATGAATCTTGCTTTGCGTTATTCTGCACCCTCTGCAGCAGGACGCTCATCGTGTCTTCTGCATCCAGTCCTGGGCCTAAGGAAAAAGGCTTACCATCCTGAATCCAGTCTTCAGCAACACCTATAAAGACAAGAAAGAACAGGTTAGCATTCCGGCATCTGAAAGGCAAAGGCTTACCATCCTGAATCCAGTCTTCAGCAACACCTATAAAGACAAGAAAGAACAGGTTAGCATTCCGGCATCGGAAAGGCAAAGGCTTACCTACTCTTCGTGCGCTCCGGAGGTCTTCATACTGCATTCCGGCATCTGAAAGACAAAAGCTTACAAACTCTTCGCAAGCTCCGGAGGCCTTCGGCGCTGCATCCGCATCTGAAAGACAAAACAAGGTGCGTTTAAAGACATTGGGGAACTTTAATACTCACGTGCCATTACTCCTTTCCACATCTAATCCAGTGGGTATTCCGGCACCCTGCAGCCGCTCCGAACTCGTACCTGCAAAATAAAAAGACAGTTAGAGCGCATCGTGAAGCAGGCAACAAGCGCTTACTCACGTGCTTCCAGGCGCTTCTATTCATTACACGGGCTCCATCTTCAACTCACTTCAGCCCGTCATCCGCCATCGCCGGAACCCTGCAAAACAAGAGACATCATTACTAAAGACTTTAAAAAGACATTTGAATGACTCGAAACTTACCGTTCGTGCAGTAAACGACGGACAGCAGTCCTCTGAAGTCAAGAGGCCTGCGCTACCTATCCAGTGAAGAAACTGGCTACAGCACCCTGCCCCGAGGCAGATGGAGAGCTCAGCATTCACTTACCTAAGGTGAGAGCGTTAGCCTTTGGGGTCTACAGGAGAGGAGAAGAGGAAAGAGATAGGGACACCCCAATAACCCCAGTTCATTAACCCCATATTTTCTATCTGCAGACATCTTACTCTACACGTCAGGCATACAGTGCACAGAGGTCCAGCCCAAAGAGCCAACCGGGTGTAACACATCACCTTTGAAGATACGGTAGTCGCCCAGTCAAGACAGGCGCCTCTGCGAGAATCAGGTGAGCGTTACAGCAGGTTTCACAGTGGTCAGATCAAGTCTTCAAGGGTCTACCCTGCCAACTTGGTTTTCTTCTTGACAGGCATGGGCAGTGAGGCACACATCCGCAAGTTTGGAGTGGGGCTAGGGCTGTATGCATGGAGCCTCGTTGGCTGCTCTTCATTTGCTCTGGACTCTGCAGGTGAGAGGTGTACATTACAACAGTGACTCAAAGTCTATGGGGTGCAGCTTTCTGAGCCAGTGAATTTACAACCATGTTATTTCTTTCCCCATAAAGGGCTAGCTCCAGCTAGGGTTCAGAAGTACAAGACTGGCACAAAGGTGGCATAGTTGTGGGCAAAGACTTTTATTCAAAAGAAAATAAGGAGAAATCCCTACCTATCACTATAACTAAGAGGGGTTTTACTGCTAAATACTAAGGATTTGGTCAGGATGTCCGTTGAAAGTAAATAGTTCACCGTCCTGCATGAGAAACCTATTTCAGTCCTTTACACTCTGAACTAAACTAAGGAAAAGGTGGTGAACCTCTTGGTCCAGAAGAATGACCTTCTGGACGATAGTTCAATGTTCACCTTGGGTTGATTAAAAGAGGAGTTCTCCTAAAAGGTCCATCAAAAGTTCTTTGGTATTTGTAATACATTCAGGAACACGAAACAAAGGAAGCCTCTTATGTTCACAATGTTAGGGGGGTGTCTCCCTCCCCCTAACCTAATTCAGGTTGTTCTAGGTATTTCACCATGTCAGGGAGTATGTCTTCCTTCCCTTGACCTGTCTCAGGTTTCACAAAATCTTTTGCACTGCTAGGGAGAATGACTCCCTTCCTCTGGTCTTTCACACGCTTGACAATGTGGTTCACAATGCAGGAGGAATGACTCCCTTTCCCGGGCCTCTTTCATGCGTTATCAAACAGTTCACAGCACCAGGGAGAATGACTCCCTTCCCCTGACCTCTTTCAAGTACTCTGTTTCTTGGGAGCCACTTCTCTGGCTCGGATAGGCAGAAATGGTACACTATTCTGCCAGGTACTGCCATGAAGGATAGGTGAGAAACTCTTCCTCTTTCCACTCTGGGTCCCAGACCCAGGTTCCTCCTGTACCTCGTTTTGGGAGACCATGTTTCCTATCCTGCCAGGTACTGCCATGAGTAGGAGGGAAAAGGGAGGCTCTCTGCTTCACGTTGCGGGTCCCAGTCCAATTTCTCTCTACTGTGTCACCTTTTGATCCTACCCAGTTTACCTCCATGCCAGATATACTTTGCTGGTCTCAGACCTGTTTTCCCTCTGTTGTATCGGCTTTCAACAATACTCGGTTCACTTTCCTGCCAGGTATTATATTCTGCATCAGGGTTCCATACCTATTTATATAGTTTCTCGTATTCCTGCCTTTCAACCTCGGCAGTCCCTGTACCTTCAGAACGGTCTTCTGATCTCTCCTACCGGTCTTGGGGTCTTTGGAATCCTTCTCTGAACTTCCTGTGTCCTCTCGCTTGCTTGCACAGCTCCCTTTTGTGCTGTGGATGCTCTGCAGCACCTTGGCTCTTCGCAGGTTACACTTCATCAGATCTCTGCCACGCTCTTCCAGTTACCTGTCTTCTCCAGCTCTCTAATCGTTCCATTCTCGACAGACCGGATTGAGACCCCTCTGTCAGTGGAGCAGCGTTTTAGAGACCAGTCTCTTCAGATTCTCCTCCCACTAGATTTGAGTCTCCTGCTTCCTCCAGGGAGGGCTTGTCTCTTTGGCAAGTCCTTCCTCTATTCGTATTCTCCCTGTAGTTTAAAGACTAGACAGTTGAGTTGGGTTCTTACTCTTTCTTGTTCCGCACCTCCTGCTCATCTCAGTACTGGTGAAGTAGGTGTCGCTTAGGTGGTTCCTACTCTTCCTTGTCTCAGTGGAAGTTATACATGGTTCCCTTTTACAAACATACATGGAAGTGTGGGGTGTGGGGATGAAGTGCATTGAGTAGGGTGGTGCAGTGAAGGTTGGTGTAAGGTTGGAATACTGCATTCTCCCTGGATAGTTGTCCCTAGTCCCACAGGGGGGGATCCCTCCTTTGAGATCCACCTGCTGAGTACCACCCCTAGGGGGGGCTATCGGGTAGCAGCCTCACCTCCCTGGCCTCATGGGAAGGCCCCCCCCCCAGGGTAGAAGGGACAACATTGGAGGATTCGTCACAGGGCACATGTGACAAGCCTCTGCCCCTTGACCAGCGTTGTGAGGAGGATCAAGGCATCCTTTCCATACTGATCCCAGCCCCGAGTCAAGTAACGGGTGGTGATGCCCAGCCCCTGGAGTTCCCACCCCTCTCCTCCACAAACACACACATGGATAGGCAGGGGATATCCTAGCATGTACCATAGAGCTAGGTTATACTATGAGTTGTAGTTTGATACCTTCAGGACTTGTTGCCCAGTAGACTCTGGATATGCTGAGAGTTGTGGTTTGTTCCCTCAAGATGTTAACATTGGGGACCATGACATGCAGCGACTTGTGAAAAGAGATAATTTGAACCATGCTACTGATCTTGGGTTGTAGGTTATAAACCCTGTATTGCAAGCACAAACTCAGTCTCTATTAGAGAGTACTGTATTTGGTATTAGAAGGTGCACCACACATCTTGAAGACCTTATGTGATACCCAAGCTGTCTGAAACATAACTGAGGGCTAAGTTTAGTTTAGTTTCTTTCTTTATACCGCGCACCGAACCCTGCGGTAACTGGACGCTTTAACCTTATACAGAGGTTACAGAGTTATACAAACATGATTTGCAAAAAAATACAGGTGGTATTACAGGGGTTACAGAGGAAAGAAATGCTTTTGGGGTCTGTATTCTTTATATCACAGAGCTGTGGTGGCTTCAAACAGATTTTTGAAAGAATAGTGTCTTAAGTTGATTTTCCGTTTCAGGTCACTTACAAAATGACCTGTTGAAACCCCTTTCCAGTGTTAAGATCTCATTTAAGTTGAGGTTTGTGCATTCTTTAGAAGTTGCTCCTGTAGGACATGCAGTTATTTTCCTTCACTTACTCAACCTTCTGTTACTCTACCTGAGATGTCTCCTTCCTTTCAGCAGGCTTCTTTTCCATACACACCAACACACCTTGCTTGGGTCTAGACAGCTGTTTGTAACTTTGCTTCTCTGCTTTGATGCACAACTGAGTCATTTCCCTTACTGTTCCGTCTCCTGCTGGGCAGTTGTATCTGCAACTCCATCCCATTCTGGGGACCAGTCAGCTTGAGCTGCAGGCAAGACACTTGGTAGTGGCAAGTGCTTGCTCCTCTAACACTTGGACTTTGCTTGTAAAGCATGGAAGACTTATGCCTATTTGTTCTGACTATATCAGCAGTCATTCCTCTTCTCCCTGATGAGGTTTCACTGTTAAACATACCTATCATTTTGCTGAGTGAGCTCCTTAATATTCTCATTTAGATCTTCAGTTTGATTACTCTTCTCAAGCACCTTGTGCTTCAACCTTTCTCCTGTATGGGGGAAGTCCCACTGAACACACTTTTAAATGTATTGCATAGGACTAGCCAGATTTTAAAAAATTGCTTATTTACAGAATATAATAAACAAGCCCTTCTAGTCTGTTTATTTCCAGACCTAATGCAATTTAAGACAAATTAATAATGTTCAGCTCTGACTTTTCTCAAATGGTAAAAACTTGACGATATGACATTTTGAAACATCTCTCCTTACACACTACATACTTGAGCAGGGATGGATTATGTAGAAAGGAGCACCAAGAACTTGCAGCTCTGGCACAGGGTACACAGACATTGGCATTATGAGAACCTTGTTTATACATAACCCCACTGCACAGGAGTTTCTCAAAACATCTGCAACTTTGTTTTTGTGTTGTTCCCAGATGGTTCCCTGTCCTACAGCTCACTGTTTCCTCTGTTGTCTTATGACCCTTTCCATCTCACACGCGGCTCAGTGATTTCAGTAGAGCACAAACCATTCATCTTGAATATCAACTTGGTGACATTGATACCAATACAAAAAAATGCTGTTTGTAAGTTGGATTCATTATCGAGAAATGTTTTATTGGCAAAACCTGCTAATCCATTTTTCAAAACAAATTTGTCATGCTACATGCAACTTCGAGAGAGATCAGTATATGTATCTCTGTACTTTGCATGTCTCTGAGGGTCTCAAACTGACAAGGTTTGGGTAATTCAGTTGAGATTTCTTTGCAGACTAACTGCTGGACATGGTTTCTGTGCCGCAGTATTAGATCAACTTATTGTGGAATAAAAAAGGCAACCTTTATAAACAATGTTATAACATGTTTGTATAGCTTGACTGTTGGCATGTATGTTTTCTCTACATACTTAAACTTTATTTCGGCAGTCACAATACAGCCAAAAAAGCATGAAAAGATCAAACCTACAAAGTAATGTGCAATATTTAAAATATTACAATGTTCTTTAATTTTCTAAAAAGACATCTATAAAATACACCTAAAAAGTAAATCATTTTTAATATTTGTATTTATTTAAGCACTTGGTTTATTTCAAACCTTTGCCAGTTCATGAATACCATAAAAATGTTAAAAACAAATTTCAATGTAAAAGTTCTTTTGTCCATATTTCATCATCAACACATTGGTAGTATCATCTTCAAGAGTGAGAAAAGACAAAAAAGAACAACAAAGAAGGGGGAAAGAAAAATAAACAGCTATAAACTGCAGTGATAAAAGATTAAAAAAAGTAAGCAAACGGGATAAGAAACATCAAACATACTAACAGAGAAACATTTTTTAGTATGTCATTCATGTTCGAGCAATGAGGCGGTTTTAAAGACTGTGTCCAAATAGAGAATTATAGCAAAAAAAATGTAAACTCTTCACCCCAGCACATGTATTCCCACCATTCTTCAATACTTCTAGTTGGAACCTCATTTATAATACAACCAATGTATTTGGTTCTTATAGGTCTCAGTTCAGAACAACAAAGAGACAAATGTTTTAATGTTTCTCCTGGGGTTTGGCACAATCCGCAGCTATCCATTTGGTCTGAGCTTTGCTATCTTGAATTGAGAACTAGGTTGGTTGGTAGTAAGTTCATTCTGATGCGCATGAAAAGGCTGCGATGTTGAAGGCTCAGAAATTTGATCAGATATCTAGGAAGTGTATTCATAGCTTTAACATCTCTACTTAGATGTTCGTAGAGTTTATACTGTGCTTTTGCCGTCTGTTTTATCTAGTCCCAATGCCATTGTTTTTTCTTCAGTGCATCAGGATTCGTTAGTAACATTTCCAACTTTATATGTGTTTCATCCAAAATTCCCAGACACTTTTTAGACCAGAGATCTTGCACCCAGTCCTCAGAGAGTCCATCAGTTTGTTGGAGAATTTTAAATTGTATTGGCTGGTCCTTTAAGGTCAGCTTTCGAAATAAGGATAGAGATTTCCATAATGTGACTGCATAGATTGATGTTAAACCTAGCTCATGTCTGGTAATGGCTACCGGGACACACCTCGGAAGCACCAGGATTCTCTTCCAAAAGATTCCTTTTAGAGTGCTCCAGACTTCCGAAGGAAAGCATAGACATGCTTCCGCTCCATAGGACAGTCTAGGAATTACTTTCTCCCTGTAAAATTGTGTTACAGGGAGCAATGCTAACTTTCCAGATTTGTTATGGATTACTGCCCCTTGCGTGGCTATATTTTTATTCTTAGATCTTAGTTCAACTATGGGCGGAAAATAATTTATGCTCATATATATATCAATTTCGAGGTATCACATATTTCTGACCTGATCTATATGTTAGTTTCCAAGCCGCCATTGGAACGTTTGTTGTTTTCTTTTCCCTTTTAGGCTTTCAAACACCAAAATGACCGATTTTGAGGGATTTATTTTAAGGTTATTTGCTTCTACATATAGATGATTCATTTTCTTTGCAAGTCAATTGGTGTTTGATCTATGATGATGAGTTTGTCGTCGTATAGCATCCACCCCACAGGCATTCCGTTAAGTTTTGGGGATAGAATCTTCAACCGCCATCGTTTCTTTTAGGTTAGAAATAAATAAGTTGAATAGTTCTGCCACCAGTGAGCAGCCTTGTTTCAAGCCACAAAGGGTTGGTATCTTTGTTGTCCATAAGCCTTCCCGGTTTAATCAAAATTGTATGGAGGTGTCTGTATATGAAGACTGTATGAGGTCCAGGATGTAAGCAGAGCAGCCCCAGTTTTTCATATTTTTCCACAAGAGCAGCCGTATTTACACAGTCGAAAGCTTGTGCAAGGTCGACAGAGGCAATATAAATTCTCCTTCCATGGGCATTCCGTATGAATAGATTCAAACTACAACCTACTCCTTTGACAAAACCTGTTTGTCTTTGATCAAAGTGGTTTGAGTTTTTTACCCAATCTATCAGTTTGAAAAGGTAAAGATCTTCCCAAGAACGTCCAAAAGAGTGATTGGGAGATAACCTTTTGGGTCCGTTCGGTGCCCTCTTTTGAAGATTGGTATTATAATGGCAGTTTTCCAAGATTCAGGGATCTTCCTTTGGGTCACAATCTCATTGAATAGTGTCATGCAAAATTCAGCCCACTCCTCAGTGGCCTCGCTAAGGATGGAGTTTGAGAGGCCATCAAGGCCCGGGACTCGAGAGTTACGGGCTCTGCCAATTATGTCTCTGATCTCCTCTTTTTCTTGGGTCAGGGACCATTTTGATATATGCCATGGAGGAGCCAAGTAAATAATGTGCAGGCGTCATGTTGAGATTTCAGTCAGTTACAGATTTTAAGAGCAGATGCCCAGAATGTAACAGTGCCCTCATGCAACAGGGAATTGAGGCAAGTAATGGAAAAGCAGGACGACAATCATTAAATATAAATGGTTTAAGAAAAATAATCAAGCTCTTTATATTGTGGAGGAAATCAATGAAATGCATATTAGATACAATGGCTTTTAGGCAAAATTACATGAGCCAAACTGCTCCATTGTGCTCCACCATTTTGCCAGAACTGCATTTAAAGGCAGCTTCTTAAAACAGAGCTAAGTTACTAATACCCGATGCTTCGTGAAAGGGGTACAGTTCAAATAAAATTGGAACTTGCTAGATTAGTAATCATATAATGGAACATGACATTTTCAACAATTGTTGGTCCTCATGCCACACAGTGAGCTTACTCCTTAAAGATGTCTTCATTTTTTTCCCAATCTAACTTCGAGACCGGAGGTACTTCATTTACCGACCACTTATAAACAGCCCTCCAACTAACTGGTACTTAAACAATACAATATGTTTATAAGGTCACTTGCTTCCCTACTACCGTTTTTTGGTTATTAATCTCTTTTTACATATGATTAACAATCATATTGTCATATACAAAACCAATTTGTATCAAAAATAGTCATTTATTATTTTTTAAAACACATTGTTATTAAAACACTTTTTTTTCAATTTACTTTTTTATGATTGCAGGGGTTCTCCATGCAATTTTTTTACAAACATACATTAATCTAAATGATTTTGAAATGCACATCTGATAACATGTAGTAATACACTTTTTAACAATTTTATCGAAATAAAAATTTCATAGGGATCTGTTATTTGCTCCCCTCTCTCATAGAGCAGTGCAACACAGTCTATAAAACATTTCACTCTGTATTATTGATTTTTTTCCAACATCATTTTATTTAAAGTGCTCAAGAAGGAACAATTCTAGTTCCATTTATACACAAGAATGTGATGAAAATATTTTCTGACAGATGATTTTATGAGAGATTGGGTAAGCTTAGCCTGATCATTCCCCAAAGATTTGAAAAACAAATTGGCTCAATATAGAGCTGATCTTCTATAAAAAAAAAAATCTAGCCCCAACTCCATATGACCAGAAATCTGAGCCAGACTCTGGTAGACATAGCAACTGCTTGCAAAAATGATTCTTTACAACCAACAAAATATGGCCATTACTAAATCCACAGACTAGTGTGCCATATAGGGCAATTGACCAAGCATTAGCCACATAGATCTTCAGCAAATAATGAATGATTTGGGGCCCTTATTCTTATTTTACTAAAGCTTAATCTAACCGCTATAGCTTTCTTAATTCTAGTTACCTGTTTAGTAAGATGGCCAGAATTAGATTTTCATTAAAGATCATCCCTAAATTAAACTTTTCCAGAGAAGGAATGAGACACTCACTGGTTCTAAAATTTCTGAGGATCGTATTCCTCCTATAGAGTTCAAAGGTCAATGTTGTAGATTTGATCTGTTAACATTACATTTTAGCCCCCTGTTCTTCATATTTTTTGTATAAGTGTCTAAAGGATTTTGTAGTGGTTTAGGTATTTTTGCTATCAAAGCAGCCATCAGCATTAGCTACCTCTGGAATTCGAAGTCATCAAACTCTAGGGTCTTCAGCTTCTGAACCATATAGGACCATCAGTTCAATTGTTGGTTGAAAGATTAAGGAGAATAAGGGCATGAACTCGGGCTTTGCCTGGCACCAGAGCAAACCGCAAACGACCCAGTTATCATCTGAATATCGAATGGAAAGAGCCAAGTTAATTATTTTTTTTTTCTCTCAGGGTCTTTAAAATACCCCATGGAAAATGATCCTGGTCAAGCAATGGAATGTTTTTTTTTTCTATGAACTGAATCGAAGGCTGGGGCCAAGTACAGAAATGCCACATGGAGTGATTCCTGTTTGATTACTTGGCCACTGATAAATACAAAATGTAAACATTGATGTTGGTTAAACACATTCTTAATGATACCCAACTGGACCAGGGCAAGTAGTGTTTTCTCGGATCCTTTCAATTATGTTGAGAAAATATGTACTGAAGATAAATGAGCAATCCACTAGGGATATTGTTCTCTAAGTGATGAGGCTCCCCCTTTGTAGATTTGCTAAATCGCCTTCCCCCATGATGCTGCGAATTAGTTAAAAATAACCATAACTTTAATCAAATTGCATGGAACAGTCCAAATTGAGAAGTTCAACTTATAAACATCTAATTATACATTATAATTTCCAGGGCTCTTATTTGCCTTTAAAGAATAAATGACTTCATGAATATCATATTGTAATTTCTAAAATGTTTGAGTCTCCCAAGTGTCTTTAATCAATGATACAGGCCATGGGCTCGATGTGAGCGCCATAAAGTAAAGCAAAAAGTGCAAACCACTTTTTCAAAGAATATAATTTTTAGCTGTATTTTATTGGTTTTTAGATTTACTTCTATGCTATTTTAAATGTTTGCTGTACTGATATTTTATGTTTTGTGTGCGAAAAGACCAATTGTCTTAAATGCACATAATAAAAAAAGAGACAATAGAATTTTCAATCTTTTGATTTTTGCTACATGCAATTGGCAACAATATTCCAAAATGAATAGCAATCCAAAGTATCGGCAGGTTTGACCAGCTCCTTCCATGTTTCCTTTTCAATGTTCATTTTCACTTATTAGGGAGGCTTATTGTTTCCTTGTCGGCATAATTTCAAATCTTGAGGAAGTTTAATATTTTAAGTAGTTCTCTTTTTGCTTTTTTTGCAATCAACATTTAACCAGGATTTCTAATGGCTATTATGTGTGGTTTACGTTCTCTTCTATATACTCTAATTTCTTTGCTTCTCCCTGGCTTTTCAGTATGCCCAGGAAGTGTAGCGCTGTCGTAACTCTCCCACTTTCTACTTCCTGTCCTCTACTGAGCTACTGTGCCATGGGATGCTTCACCTGATCCTAGAAAGAAAAACGGATGCCCGGCTGAGTGTGTTACACTGTCTTCTGAAAGTGATTTCACCATAGCGCTTTGTTTCCCCACAAGGGCAGTTGTGTGTGGTTTCTTTTGGTAGGTTTCCCTGGAGTCTCCAGTGTTCTGTGGTGCCCCCTGTGCCAGAATCAAAGTGGCAACCTTTGTTTGCATTTGAATCATCCAGAAGAACAAATTTGCAGCAGGATCAAATGCACCCTTCCGCTGCCTCAACCTACCAGAGTAGTCCTGCACAGTTGGTGGGTTTGACCCTACCTCTCAGCCTTTCTAGTTTGATATGCGGTTGCTCAATTCCGTGGCATGTGCCCTATTAGTGATCAGATGATGCTGTCTTCCCAGGCAGATGCTTGCTTTCAAGCCCCCTGTCTCGGCAGAGTCAGCTGCTACCTGGAAGCCACTGGATTGGGTTAAATCTACTCCTTCACAGCTGGGGCTATTGGAGGGCTGCACCAATGGCCCGTGCTTGCAGGATTCCGTCCAGCACTCCTCTTATCACCAGTTTGTCACCATACTAGAAATAAGATCTTTTTTCAAAGGAGTATTTGTGCACCTGGTTAGGTGGAAGTGTAAAGAGAAACTGAAATGCGTGACATGGAATCCCCGTCTGCTACAACTAAACATTAGATACCCAATGTGATGCTATAGTTCTGTTATCAAAGCAACCACACTACATTACAACAAAGTTCTTTAGAGTGTTGCTTGGATGTATTCCACAAGAAATGTTGATCACAGTGCCCATCAGGTGCTATTATTCAGTGTGAGAAGGGTAGCATCACTCTCGGTACTTCGGACTGTTGTCCCCTTCATTACTGTTTGCCACCTGTAGTTTTTGTTTTTTGATTAGAAGGTTGTATTTTCATTAAATTATAAACCATACCTTGTGTGAGATGCTTGTGACGTGTTCATGGTTTTCATGGTAATTTTGAGTTGAGCAGTGTTAAAGGATATTCATTTGTAGATGGCTTTGCTTAATTTTTAGGTGATGCCTGGCTCTTTTCAATTTCGAGGAATGAATGGATTCGGTATGAGAACAATTATCCGGACAAACCAAGGTAAAACTAACATTTCTCAAGAAAACGATTATTTTATTCAAACGTCGTGCCTCTTTTAGCATAATTCTTTCCATTTCCATAATTTGTCGATCCTGTGCTGCCTTGTCTGGACCAGTAAGTGTGGTGTAAGGTTAAGGGATATACCGCACATCCTTGGATCTGTTCTCCCTATATCCCCTGTGTGCCTTAATCTTCATTTCTTTCTTGTCCAAAGAATGATGAGGACTAGAACATACAGTGCACTCTCAATTCACCCTTGTTCATGTTTAGCCCTTGTTTTAATGGGTTAACCTTTCCTCCTACTCATGTATTACTTAGCACACAACCATGCAAGGATCAGACATCGGTCAGATGTGAAATTCTACATGGGAAAACCAAATCAACTCTGTCCGATGCAAGAATGTGCTCCAAAGTAACTCATTTGTGGTTGGAAATGTCATACACACAATATGTGTAAATGTCACTCAGCAAGCTTCAGCAGCTAATGTTTTTTCAGTTCTTTAGGTCCATATTCTGGTCCTTCCCAACGACATAACATAGCAAAACAAATGTGGCGAGTGGTCTAAATAAAACATAACAGAATTCCATGCAAATGCATCTTGTAGTTCGTCTTGCTGTTTTAGTCCATTCCATTCATAGCCTCATTTGTGATCGTGTGCACAGTGGGGAGACATCCTCATTGGTCTCAGATCTGCATTGGATACAAATTGTGTTCTGTAGTCAATGGTGCGATTAAGCTTGCCTTAAACCAAGGCGTTGAGCTAACTGAAGCCTCCCTAAGAACTTTAGAGGGTCTCACTGGGCCTCCCACTTCTCGCCTTTCTCAGGGCCCTGGTTTTTCTAGCTTTTAATTCAGTTTCTCCTCCTCAATGCCCCACCACAAGATTTTTCCTGTGGGTAGTCCTAATTATTCCTCCTCTTTGTCGTGTTCCACTTGCACCTCCTCAGCACTAGCATGCTTGTTCCTCACCCATCTCAGACCCAGCTTTTTCAAACTTTAAATTTGCCTTGTTCCATGCTTGCACTTCAACTTCCAGGTGTTAACCTTCCCCGCTCTTCTCCACTCTGGTCAATATCCCCCTCAATATCCCCCTCTCCTCTCTCCTCTGTCCCCTCCTCATCCTGTTGCCTTTTTATTCTCCACATGATCGTCCTTTCCTCCTACTCTCCACTACTCATAACTCCCTCCACCTCTTCACTCTGATCAACCTTTTCTTTAATCACCACCACCACCTCTTAAGGCACAGCCTCATCAGGTACCACTGTAATAAGTGGGGTGTGTGCGTGTCTGTGCCCTGTCCCACCATCCCCACTGTGTGAATTTTTCTTTCTCACTTTCTCTCCAGCCTCTGGCTTATGCAATCACTTTCTTTCGTCCTAGTCCTAGGAGTCTGTGTCAATCTTCCTCTCTTATCTCTCACATCCTCCATTAGCTAAATTGCTTTAACTCATCACCCAAAAAAAACCCTTTGTGTTTCTTTTTCTGCCCAGCCTCCTTTGTCTCAGTCTCTCTCTCTCTCCAGCCCCCTTGGTGTCTCCCTCTTGCTCTTTCTCACCTCCAGTGGCCTCTGTTTCTCGCTCAAGTTTGCTATCTCACTAGCTGCCTTCATCTCTCCTCCTATCTTCTGCTCCAGCCCCCTTAGCTCTTCTTGCTAGCAATCTCCAAATGTGTTCCTTTACCAGAATCCCCTGCCTATGCCTTCCACCCTTCTAATTTTATATACCTATGTTCCTGCTCCCTCGGCTGGGCTTCTTTAAAGGGTCGGAAAATGGGTATGATTAGGGTTTCTCGCTGAGGATTAACTGTCCCTTAATTGTCTCTCTGTCTCGGGTGTTCGTGTTTCACAAATGTGGACCAAGCCTCTAAAAGGCCAGTCCACCATATTACTTTGACATTTCATATGCATCCTCTGTGAGCAGTGCTGGTGTCTTGTGGCACAGCCCTATCAGTGACTGCTCGCTCTTCTGCAGCAGTTATCTGTTACTGTTCTTTCTCTACCAGTAATCGTACTGGCAAGATGTAAACTATCTCACAAACACACATCCTGCGTAATAGGATCCCAATACTTTCTGCTTTACCAACACATTCAGTAATACTCTGTACACCATTTTCTAAAGGGGCAGACAGTAGCATGGTTTTGATATAACCACTGCTTCCTTTTGGTGGCCTGGTGGGGGATATCCCTGTATCCCTCCCCCATACTACTACCGGGCCGAACATCACATGGCCCACTTAACGACTCCACCAGTAGAGTCAGGCAGCAAACTTTGTAACATATTGTCATCCGTTACTGCTGAAAAGCTGAGGTGCAGACAGTTGACCTACTGGACAATGTCAGGAACATTCTCCTTTCAGCCACGAATAATCTCTTGTTCTTACTGATGCTCAAACTTGGGACCTGTCTTTTATGAAGCAAAGCACTGTTAAGAGATAATCTCCCCAATCAACAGCATCAAGGCAAACAAAAACGGAAAATAGACATCAATTCTAATATACCCAAATAACCTGAACAAGTTAAAATCAGAAGTTCTTTGCTTTATAAAAGACAAGTCTCAAGATTGACTGTCAGTATGAATGAGAGATTAGAATAAGTAATACATCTATAGTAAGGCAAAATAACATCATTTGACATTGTCAGGCCCTGATGAAGATCTAAGCTCAAAACACGTGTTGGCTTGTGTCAGATAACGCAAATACAAATGTGAATTTGATTTAAAAAATGTGCAATGGAGCCTGAGGGCGCGAAGGAGGCTGTTGCACAGATCGGTACAGCGGGGGAGAACGGAGTCACTGGACACCCCCAGTGAAGCACACTGAGTGGGACTGTTACCCCATTAGATGCGCCTGCATTGAGGTCTGTTATAAATACCCCTGTGAATCAAGAGGCGCAGTGGAGGCGAGTGCGACCAAACCGTTACGGCCTAAATCGGTGCCAGGGGTGCACCGTTGGATTTCCCCAACCGCCAGGGATCCCTGCGGAGGCCCATGTCGGCCCTCTGCACTGCCTGAGGTGCCGTAGTACTAAGGACAACGCAAGGGCAACATGCAGCGATGCAGTGAACCTCTCACTTTTGAACTTTTACGGCAGATCGTGGGTAAGTTCTAAAGCCGCCCGAATTATATGTACTCCAAATTGCCAGAACCCACACAACTGAACGGATTGCTCGAGGAGACAGGCCGACATAGTCTGGTGGAACACGTACGTGCGGCCCATGAAAAACGATTGGTGGGCTCGCACCACAGGGGCTACTACAGGGGCTACCTTGCGCATCCAACCCGCTCCCACCACCAGATTGCGAGGTTGGTGCCTCTTACGGAGTGCAGCCCTGAACATGCACAAACGAAAGGAAGATGGGCTGGCAATGTAAGGCCTTACGGAGCCCACTGCCACTGATTCATGGAGATGGAGGATATAGCAGCCCTCCATAAAACCTGTGTGACACGCAAACCTTAGCGCTGGGGAAGCACCAGTGGTGTAATCACGAGTTCCCCACATCTAGTGGGAACACGGGGCGCTGCCTCGGATAACACAGGAGGACTGATGCGCTCCCCCACATGATATGCCAAGTGGGAGACGGGCACATCAACAGAGGTGCAGCTGAGCCACAGCTCTGATAACGGAATAGGACTACGAGGTGAGGAAAAAGGCCTGAACATCGGTGAGTGGCTTGTGGTGTATGAGTGCGATTGGAACTACACTGCGCTCCTGGAATCATCCTGAGGGCATCCGAGCCGGACACTGCAAAGACCAACCACTGGTGGGTGGCCTGCCATAACTTAAGAAGTGAGTAGATGACACCAATGGATTTATGAGTCACCCGATGGAACAGTAGTGAAAGCACTGGCGGATAGTTCTGCCTTGAAGAAAGGGTGGAACCGTGCCCTCCTCTCACAGTGTGGACCGGCCACTCTCTCCGCACAAAGATAGAGCACATAAAGACTGGACAGGTCGCATCACGTACGGGACCCCAAACACCCCGAAGGGAAATACAGCCTTCATATCCCAAAGTTGACACAACGTGGTGCACAACTCGAGAAACTATTAGAGGTTTGGGCCCCCGACATCGGGGCGTGTGCCCTCCTCTAGGAATACTTTTAATGGCCGTTGTAACATAGCGGTCCCCCAGCAAATTGATAAATCTCCATTGGTCTGTCAATCATATAAAACGCACTCTTACCTGTCAGTGAGACCTAACGAAAGGTGGTCAGGGAGCATGCATTTATAGACTCTCTCTCACACGACGCACCCTCACGGTGCATACTTGGCTCCTGTGTTGTCGATCCCTCCTGGCACCGAGAGGGTTGGGCCCCTGTTCCTGGGGCGTGGGCCCTCCTCTATGGACAGTCCGCCAGAAGGAGGCATGAAACCCTGACTACGCCAACACCTAGTGAACCAGAAGAAGCAAATGTCCACAAATGCACCCGTAAATGCACTGTGAAATAAGAAATGAAGAGATCCTGGGGCGTAGCAGCCCTACAGTCATGGACCATGATTTACGTACAGAATCCTGAATAAAGGGCGCGCTCCGTGGTGATTACCCTCTATCGAAGCGTGAATCGCGCCATAGACAAACCCACGGAACCCTACTCCCAACACAAAGCAGAAGAACTCTCTCTTTCCTACTGCACATTAGTGAGCACAGACTTCGACCGGAGGGCTTGTCTCTAAGCCCATGGACATAAAATTGAAACTAGCCAAGTTCGCTTACTCCCAGTTTCCTTCGGCACTTGAGGCCTCCCAAGCCATAAAAATGGCTACCTCAGGAATTGAAGCAGCAGCTACCAAATGAGATGTTGCATCCTTATTGAACAAAATTAAGAACATGGGGGCCAATATAGGTGGGAAAATCGACAAGATAACACAACGGATCGACAAGATGGAAGAGACTTGAGGGAGTCGAAAATAACCAAACCTCTCTAAGTACCCTTGAAACTCAAGTGGACCACAGAATTACACAAATAGAGCAAAGAGAGGAAGAGTTTCTTCTTAAAATGGATGATTTAGAAAACCGCGAGAGACTGAACAAGTTATGCTTTTTCGGTATCCCGGAACAAGATGGGGAGTCGGAGAGGGACCTCAAGAAGACGCTCCATGACATAATGAAGCTCCTGTTTGAGGGCGAAGTGATTGATGAGCCAACAACAGAAAGAATACACAGAGCGGGAGGACCAACGGGCAGACCTAGATCTGTCCTGGCCCCCTTCAGCAATTATCAAGACAGGGCCAGAATCTTGGGAAAAGGCCAAACTCAGTGGACCGGTCACTCTTGGCGAGGCGCGAGTCACGATCTTTCAAGACTTATCTTCCGTGACCCTCGCCCTGAGGCGAATGTGCATCCCTCTCACAAAATGGTTGAAAGAACGCGGAATACGCTATAGGTGGGGCTACCCTTTCTTCCTCTCGTTCGAGCATGAAGGCAAAAAAGAGCGGCTGCGGTCTGAAAGATATATCAAGAACTGCATATTGGAACTACTGGACAGCCGTGGAGAGGGGATAGACCAGGGAGAGGAGGGACAAAGTGGAAGACATTGGTGCATCCAAGGGCCAAGGAGGAAGTGCGTTAAAGGCTCGAGGAAATTTCAAAGAGGGAACACTTTGCCGGAGGGCGAGGGCTGATCATACCTGATAGTGTAATATGTCTCCCAGATGTCACACACCACTCAACTATGAAGGGGCCTTAGTGTTCATAGACACATGCTGCTATGAGGTGATGGTTGGCACGTCCGTCCTGTTCCAGATGTTTTCCCTTGCTACTTCGTCCATACCCCTCCGGGGGACACTTACCCCATGGCTCCAGGAATCTGGAATTTAGCATGCCTTGGATGCCGTGGGAAAGATGTTTTGCCAATGATGACCGGTCAGGACCCTCCCTGCCCTGATGCCGACAGGCTCGGGTACATGTACAATTCGACCAACTTGGGCATCCCTCGCCAGGAAAAAGAGTAGGTTATTGTGACTGGACTCGTATGGGGCACATATGTTGTTTACTCAGTGTTTATGTTCTGGGAAGCGGAGGCTCAAATGTTATTGTGATTGTTTTATGCAGGGGGCCGTGAAGTAACGCCTCCGCCAGTGGTCCGGCACTGACCCATTGAATTCAACTGGGTTTGATCAGACACCAACGGGGGGGGAGGAGGGAAGGTGGGGGGCATGGTGGGGGGGGGTGAAAGGGTGGGAAAAGAATCCTCGTTATGCAATAGAATTGCGACAGTGCTGATGTTCCACTTTGCGCTTGGTTGCCGACCACCACTGAGGGGTCACCTGATACACATTAGGAGAAATGGCAGTTAATTCAGACTCACAGAGGAGAGGTGTGAAAGATTCTAAGCACGCAAATGGGGACAACGTATTGGGGGTCTGGGCCTCTGGGGAAGGGGGAGTTGGGATACTCATTAGAAAGGGATTAGACTCCACACTCACGAAGATATGGGCTGTAGTAGAGGGGTGAGCGCTGCTTGTAGTAGGCTCTATAAGAAAGGTAATATCACATTTGCTACAATGTACTCCCCGAACTCGGGTCAGTCCCGATTCCTTACCGAGACGATTCCCAAAATTATGTTGGAAGCAATGGGACATGTCCTCTTGGGGGAGACTTTAACTTATGGGCCGATCCGAGATTGGACAGGAGAGCAGGTAACCCCAACGCAAAAGAACCAGTCGATGGGGGTCGCACAGGGGTTATGGACATGATGGAAATATACAGGTTAAGAGATGCATGGAGGGTGCTCCACCCGGAGGAAACTGGGTACACCTTCTATTCTGCCCCCCACAATACGTTCACCAGGATCGATTATATATTCCTGTCTGAGGAACTAAATGATGCTGTGAAGAGTTCAGAGATTGTCCCGGTTGCCTGGTCCGATCACGACCTGGTCACGGTCGACATGCACTGGGACAATTTACCTAAGGGGGGGGCGGCGATGGAGGTGCAACAAATCTCTTTGGAAAGACCCTGTCGTTAAGACGGAGATGGAACATGAGATCAACGAATACTTTTTTTTTTAAACATATCTTTATTGTTTTTTTTTAGTGAACAGCATACAACCAACTTCGTGTAAACATTTCACCCCAAACCCCCCCCCCCCCCCCCCACCCACCCAGGAGCACATGATATTTAATTCGAAGGGATTATTCTATGCGCTGAAAACGTCCGTAACCTTAATATTATGGGGACACCATTGTTCCATAAAGTCCGACTGTAGGTGTTCCATGACACTGCCCCATTCTTTGATGAACTTGTCCTTTGTGCCTTGGAGTGTGTGGGTGACTTTTTCCATTGCTAACTGTGCCCAGACTTTTTGAAGCCATGTAAATACTAGCGGTGTTTCCCTCTTTTTCCAACTCTGTGCTATTGTTGTCCAAGCCGCTATGAGAAGTCCCACAAAGCTTCTCCGTTGTGCTTTTGTGTATCTTTTTGTAGTGTCGTCTCTCATTCCGCACATCCATGCGCCGTCACTTATTTGTTCCACATCTGGGAACATTTTGTCCATTTCTCCCTTAACTTCTTCCCAAAACGGCACAATTCCTTTACAGTCCCACCAGATGTGTTTCCACGTCCCCACCTCTCCGCATTCCCTCCAACAGAGGTTAGACGTGTTTGGGAACATGGAGTGTAGTCTCTCTGGTGTGTAGTGCCACTGAGTCACTATTTTAGTCCACATTTCTCTCATCTGTACCAATCTTGTCAATTTGGGGATCTGGGCCCATATGTCCTCCCACTGATTTCTCGTTAGTTCCATTCCCAGCGTTCTGTCCCATTTGCTCATGTATGACCATTTGATCTCTTCATCCGGTTTATTTATAAAGGTGTATAGTGTCGAGATCCATTTCTTTGCCCCTGAGTTGGATGTTATGTATTCCTCAAATGGGGTTAGGGTTCTCGTTGCCGCCTTCGCGATTTCGGGGGATTTTAACCAGTGCTTTAGTTGTTCATACCTGTATCTGTTCCATGTGTTTCTATTTGTGAGTGTGAGGCATGTTTCGTATGGTCTAATTTCTTTGTTGAAAAACATTTCCCCGATTTTCGTTATGCCCGCCTCCTCCCAATCGTCTGGTGTACCCTGCTCCATCCCTGGCGGGAATTGCGGGTTCCTCCATATGGGGGTGAATGGGCCTAGTGAGGTGGACATTACGCCTTTTCGTGTTTGGGTGTCCCAGGCCTCCATGGTCGTGCTCAGTATCTCACTGATCCCTATGTTGGGATGTCTATGCTGTTTCTGTTTCCAGAGTAGTTCCACTAATGGGGTTCTAGCCACCGCCCTATCTTGAGCTGCCCATAGTTGTTGTGGATCTTCTCCCAGCCACTCCCTAAGCACCCTTAGTTGGGCCGCTTGGTAGTATTTTTGAAAATGGGGAAGCGCCATCCCTCCCTCCCTTGTTGTCGATGTTAAGACAGCCCTGGACAGTCTTGGTGTTTTCCCCTTCCACACAAAGGTCGAGATCATTCTCTGGAGTGATCTGAAAAATGAGCGGGGAATCCCTACCGGTAGGGCTTGGAAGTAGTAAAGGAGCCTTGGGAGAATGGTCATCTTTACCGCCTGAATCCTACCCCACCATGAGATCAGCAGGGGATTCCATTTACCTATGTCACTTCTAACGCTCGACAGTAGCTGCGGGTAGTTTTTGCAGTATAGTTGTTCCACCTTATGTGTGAGGGTGATTCCTAGGTATTTAATACCCCCCTCTGCTATTTTGAGGTTGAGTGCCCTTGCTTCTCTTTTAATCTCTTCCCCATCGCCTGCTAGTATCAGTAATTCTGACTTGTTTCTATTGATTTTTAGCCCCGAGATGGCCCCGAATATTTCCAGTTCTCCCATTGCTACAGCCAGCGTGCGGTCCGGTTCTTCTAGTACCAGGAGCATATCGTCCGCATATGCGGTTACCTTATGTTGCATGCCTGCCATCTCTATCCCCTTAATTTGCGTGGCTTCCCTGATTTTCATCAGTAGGGGCTCTAGGAAAATGGCGTATAATAGTGGAGATAGTGGACACCCCTGTTTTGTTCCTCAACAACGAATACTTTAAGACCAATAATACAGGAGAGGTCTCCAAAATGACGGTGTGGGAAGCAGGGAAGGCAACATGACGGTATTCTAATTAGAGAAGGTGCAGACAAGAAGAGGGAAAGAGCCCTGGTTTTAGGCAAACTGAGGAAAGAGATAATGTCACCTAGATGAGGAAGCACGGGGAACCGAGGAAGGTAGAGCCGACAAGATTCTAGAGGTGAAACGGAAAAGGGAAGAGCTTCGACTCCTCGAGGAGGGGCAAATAGTCTGTAAATTGCAACTTCTGAGACAGAAGTTTTATGAAAAAGGGGCAAGGCAGATGCGTTGTTAGCAGCCAGATTAAGGGAACAATCGGCACAACGAAGGGTTTTGGAAATAGAGGAGGGGGAGAGTCCCAAAAGTGTAACGGCGGGAGATATCCCTGAAGCTTTTGCTACTTTTTACAAGACGTTGTACAGATCAGAGGTAGACCTCAGACAATTGGGAACGTAAGGCTATCTGGCCTCAGTTGAGATGCCGAAACTCTCATATGATGAATCTCTCACTTTAGATGCCCCAATAACGGAAGAGGAAATCAAAAGCGCAATTAAGAGGCTATCTCTTGTGAAAGCCCCGGGCGAGGATGGATACACCGCTGGGTTTTACAAATCCTTTCTCTCCCCCCTTCTCCCCTTCATGGTCGAACTCTTTAATGAGATCATTGACAATGAGAAGGCCCCCAACTCCTTTGTTCGAGCCCTCGTCTCGTGATCCCCAAGGACGTGCGGGATCCCAGTGTGGTTCATACTGCCCCATAACTTTGTTAACTATAGACGCTAAGATTTTGCCGCGAGGCTAGAGATACTCATGCCTCGACTGATAAATGCTGACCAAGTCGGATTTATATTGGGTAGGCAAGGAGCCACACCAAGCGGAAGACTACATCTGATTAATGAGTTTCAAACAATGGACAACGACCCTGCCCTCCTATCTGTGGATGCAGAGAAGGCCTTTGACAGGGTTGAATGGGGCTTTCTGATGGCGGTCCTCCAAAAGGTAGGAATAGTCCCGAAATTTAGGAAGGGGATCCAAGCGGTATACACGTCCCCCAAAGCCTCAGTGTTCGTGAACGGGGAATGCTCCAGTTGGTTTGAACTGGGCAGGAGAACGGAACAGGTATGTCCCCTGTCAGCGATACTCTGCGCGCTCTCCTTGGAGCCCCAAGTCCAGAGACTGAGGACTGACCATCAGGTGGAGAGCTCCAAATGGGGGGGAAAGAGTACAAGGTGGTCCTATTTGCCGACGATTTACTCCTACATATCTCGAACCCCACATCATCCATACCCAGAGCAGTTCATTTAATTGAAGAATATGGTGTGCTCTCAGGTTTTAAAATAAATAGAGCCAAGTCCATTTTGTTCCCCCTGCACGACCTCACTCAAGAAGACATAGAAAGGTTCTCCCCATTGGGTCTTACCGTGGAAAAGGTCATGCTGAAATGCCTAGGAATATATGTCACAAAGGACATTAACAAACTATATGAGGCCAATTACCCCCCCTTCTATCGAGACTCCACGCGGATCTGGCTAGATGGGAGAAACTTACGATATCATGGTTGGGAAGGCTCAACGCAGTTAAAATGGTATGACTCCCCCGATTCCTTACCCGTTTCAGATGCTCCCCATACGAATACCGAATCACTTCTTTGATGAGGTTAAAAAAGTAATGTTGAGGTTCCTCTGGCAGGGGAAGAGGGCAAGGGTGGCCTATGAGATGTTAACATTATCCAAAGATAAGGGTGGAGTGGGCCTCCCAGATCTGAGGAAGTACTATGAGGCCGCCCAATTAAGAATTCTGATTACACATCTAAGGAATCACACAGAACCTGAATGGGTCGCCCTAGACAACCACTATTTAGCCCCAACAACAGTCTTGAATGGCTTTGGGTATTGAGGAACAAACTGCTACGCTGACTAAGGGATTACCCAATACTGGTGACCATATGGGATATAGGGAGGGAAAGGAATGGCATGCAAAAGATCACTTTGTGGCTGTCCCCTCTGAGTCACCTATGGGCCCCGGGCATCAGAGAAGACATCCCCAACCTGGAGAGATTTCAATCCTGGTATGAGGCAGGGTTGGAGAGGGTGGGCCAGCTGTGGAGAGGCGGCTCCTTCTTCACAATCTCTGAATTAGAGGAAGCCCTGGGGTTAGGCCCCCTGTCTGTCTTTCAATTCCTGCAGATTAAAGGTATTCTGTTAAGGGACAAGTGGAAAGACAGAGTCAATAGAGACCTGACCCCATTCGAGAAATTGTTAAACTCCAGAACAGAAATGAAAGGCTTGATATCCGCTACATATAGGGAACTAATTGATGCTGGGAAGGGATCTACTTTGCACTTGAAGAATAAATGGGAGAGTGACCTCGGAGATGAGATTGATCTGGACATGTGAGGGAGGATGTGCAGGGCCGCCTCCCAGGTCTTGATAGCCAGTCAATATAAGCTCTACGCCATAAAACTATTACATAGGTGGCAAATATGACCCGCACAGACTCTCCCAAATGTTCCAGCCAATGAGCCCATTATGTTAGCATGAATGCAGAGAAAATGTGAATTACTGGCATGTGTGGTGGAGCTGTCCCCGTATTCAAATTTTCTGGGATGAGGTCCTCGGGTGGATCAGAGACCTCGATGGAATTCAAAGGATAGCAGACCCCCTCCTAATTCTATTTGAGTTCTAAAGATTTGAGGATGAATGGAGAAGGATCACAGGTCTGGCTGCCCCCCTTTTGTTGGCTGCGCGCGTAACACTGGTAATGAAATGGAAATCCAAGAGTGTTCCGAGCAAGGGAGAGTGGGTCAATGTAGCCACGAACATTTGTGTAATGGAAAAGATCACTGCTGCCCTACATGCGAAATCCATGCAATGCGATCTATTGTGGAGTGAATAAATACATGCCCGAGACTGTGTGAGGTCTAAAGGAAAGAGGAATGGACATCTTCGCCCGCTATATCATGGAAAAAGTGTTAAATATACCACTTGAGGAGACCTTTGTTTGTTTGTTCTAAAAAGGATACAAGGAGGTAACCACGATTAGTGTAGTTTGTAAAGCATAAACACTAGGCACTAATCGCAACCTTCAGAACTATTCCGAATGTACACAGTGAGAGGAAGCACTGTTCGGTAGGGGGGTGGAGGGAGAGATAAACTATGTGAAATGTTGTATGCATTAGTTGTTGGGGCGGTAAGTGATACACAAATGTACATTGCCTTTATATGCTCCTAATATCTACTTGTATTGTTTCTTGATTTGTTATGAAAATCTCAAAAAACTTAAATAAAATAAACAAATGTGCAATGCACTCTTGCAAAAAAGATATCTAAGCAGTGGTTTTATGTACATTTACTGAATTGATTGAAGTCCGGGTACATAGTGAAATTGCAATTTCAGAGACAAACCGCAAGCCCAGTCTATGACACCAAAATATACGGTATTCTTTGGGATGTATTTTATGAATTTATTGAACTGTGCTTTTCACTTTTTTTTAAATTCAGTTTTTATTGGATTTTCAAAAACACTTTATACAGAAACAACATTGGATCCAATGAGTGGAACTGAAACCTTACAGCGTAGAGTTAAACACACATGTGTAGTCGCATCTTTAGCATCCCGCTCTCCTACCCCTGAAATTACCCCCACCCCTCTTTTTCCATATCAACGGTTCAACAGTGTACCACTGTAGCTAGTGACGCCACTTGAGGCTGCTGTAGCTTATCAGATTAGTTAGTGCCACTGTATCGGGTATATAAATCAGTATGAACACACTCTCTGGTTGCAAAACACCTTGTTTGGCCCGTTTGGGTCTGAGCTCCTGGCCTCATTGAATGTATTTCGCACAGAAGTGTGCCCATTTCATTTCAACAGACCCCTGATGTCCGTGGATAGCTGCGGTTAGACATTCCATCCGGTACAAGTTCTGTGCTATGTTGGTCCTGTCGCATGTCGTCGGGGGAGTGCTCTCTTCCAAAAGGTTGCAAGACATGCCCTGGCCGCAAGGGACAATGGACCATATTGGGTAATTTAGTGAGGTCCCCGTCCTGGTCTTGTTGTTCGAACAGCAGTAGCATCAGTGCTTTCTCCCTAGTAATTCCGTCTAAGTCTTTGATCCAACTCAGGACCTCATCCCAGTACGACTGGAACACCTTGCATTCCCACCACATATGCCAGTAGCCGGCTTTTGACCTGCATTTGTGTCAACACATGGGACACGTCTCTTGCTACATTTTGGAGAGCCTAACTGGGTCCTATTTCCATCTATATAGGAGTTTGATGCCGTGCAGTTTGTATTGAAAGGAGTTCGATGTTTGTGAGGCCACACCTACACATCGTCTCCCGAGTACGAGGGGACAACTCCCACCCCAGGTCACCTTCCCATCTCTCCCTAAGCTTGTCAGCAGATGATCTTTGTTTCCACCAGAGTTCTGTATACTGCACCTATCAGACCGCTGGTACTGGATCCAGGGTTCAGGATCTACTCGAAGGAAGTGAGTTCTCTTTGCAATTCATCTTGCCAGATTTCTCTAGTCATCACCCCTTTTAGCCGTAAGTATAAAAAAAACTGAAATTGGACCCACACTCAATGCCTCTTCCAGTTCCTGTATTGTAACAAAGGTACCCTCTTGCCATAGCTGTCCTGCCCGCTCGTGCCCTGCCTTGTACCATGTCTAGAAACTCCCCGTGTCTGGAATGGCATATCGAATTCCCGGAACCCACAGGTGCCCCGACGGGGAAGGCCAGGTGGTGACACCTGCCAGTCCGACCCCTGCCGCCAGATGTTCCATATGGTTCCCAGGATGGGGTGTTCTTGTATCCTGCAGAGTAGTTTTGACCTGTGAACCAATAACCATTCTCCTACTGTTGCAGGGTGTAGGTGATGGTGATTGAGAACCACCCATTGTAAGTTTCTTCATTGTCTGAGATGTGGAATTAGGATTCTCAGCTGGGTGGCTTTGTAGTATGTATGTATGTCTTGGAGTCCCACCCCTCTGTTGTCTCTAGTGAGGTTCAGCAATGTGTTGGGGACTCCGGGATTCTTACCCTGCCATAGGAAGCGTGTGAGGGAGCCTCTGATTTTCCTAGATTTTCCTAAAGTGGTTGTCTGGCATCTATATGGGGAGCATCTGGAACAGATATAGGATCTTGGGTAAGACCACCATTTTAATTGTGTTGAGTCTCCCCATCCAGGAGAGTGTGAGTTGAGTCCACCTCTCAAGGTGTTTCTCTATGGCTGCCATTAAGGGGGGAAGTTTGCCTCATATAGGTCTCGGTTCTCTAGTGACGTTAATTCCTAGGTAGTGTAGAGTTCCTAAACTGACCTTCATGCCCATGATTGAGAAGCTCTCTGTGTCCTCGTCCTTGCTTTTGTCTAATGGAAACAGTACAGATTTACCTGTATTTATCTTAAACCTTGCTAATTGGACGTTTGCTTCAATCACCTGTATCACCGCCGGAATTGATATTCGTGGATCGACTACATGGAGGAGGACGTCATCTGCGTAGAGTCCCAGTTTATATGTTTTTCCCCCAACTGCGATCCTTTCCACTCGGTAGTCTTGTCTCAGCCTTTGATCAAGTGGTACTAGAGAAAGAACAAAGAGTAGCGAGGACAGCGGGCAACATTGCCTCGTACCTCTTTTCAGAGTGAACCGGTGTGAGTGTCCTCTGTTGACTGCCACACAGGCCTTTGGGATGTGTAAATCGCCCTGATGCCTTGGAGGAATCTTTGGGCCTCATTACAAGTCTCCGTATTACCATTCCGCCTCTGTGATTCCCGGAATCACCGGGGCATTACGACCCCGGTGACCCGATAATTCCGGAGGCGGAATTGTGTAAGTCCCCTTTCCCATGGAGTCCCATAGGACTCCATGGGGACGGGGACAATGGACACACTGGTTCCGTCCATGTCCGCCTGCAGACGGGTGGTGTAAATCCCGCAAGGTCAGACCTGGCGGGAGTGGCACCTCCTGCCGTCAGGACTCTTAATCAGCCGGCCCGGAAAGAACAGTGGCAGCGTTTTTACCGCCAGCATTCTTTCCGGACCGGCAGGGTCGTAATGAGGCCCTTGGTCCCAGAGCTATCCTTGCCAGGACCCCATCTAAGAATTCCCATGCCACTCTATCAAACGCCTTCTCTGTGTCTATAGAGGGACGGGTGGGGTCCCCCTGCATCCCCTGGGCTTCATTAATTAGGTGGCGTGTCTTCCGCATAGTGTCTGCTCCCTGTCACCCCATGACAAAGCCTACCTGTTCTGAGTGTACCAGTTTCGTTGGGTGGTTCTCTAGTCTAGCTGCGATGACCCTGGCATATATTTTTACATCTATATTAAGGAGTTATATTGGGCGATATGAGCCACATAATTTGGGGTCTCTGCCCTCTTTTGGGATTACTGTAATGAGAGGTTGGGTGAAGGATTCGGGGGCTCCACCCTTCTCCATAATGTCATTGCAGAGTTGTGTTAGGGAGGGGGAGCAGGGCGGCCATGAACATCTTAAAGAAGCCCGGGGTGAAACTGTCCTCACCAGGTGCTTTCCCAAGTATGAGACACCTGATGGCTTTCTTTATTTCCTATCCTGTGATTGGGGCTTCTAGGAGCTCGACCTCCGACTTCAGTAGAGAGGGAAGGTGATGCTCTATTAGATATTTCTTGATAGTCTCTACAGGCGTTTGTCTTTGTTTGCTATATAAGGCTTCATAGAATGAGGCAAAGGCTTCCTGGATCCCTTCTGCCGTGTCTTTGCTGCTACTATCTGCTCTCAGAAACCCATCTTTCAGGCTGTTGTCTACGTAATCATGCAGCCAGGAGAGCATCGGCTTGGTCTCCTTTTTTGTAGAATTTTTGTTTGAGGAACTGTAAGTTGCAGACTACCTTTCCTTCTTCCCACAATTTCAGTTCCTCTCTTAAGCCCCTCGCCTCTGTGAGGTTTTTCTACCTTTCTGAGGGGGATGATTGAGCAGGTTTTTCAGCTGCCTCTGTTTTGCTTCTTAATCCCTTTTCTACGAGTGCTCTTTCTCTTGTCTTGCGGGCTCCCTCCCTGATGAGGATACCTCTCCACGTGTCTTTAGCCGCGTCCCACACCAATCCTTTCCTCACCTCCTCTCTGTCATTAATGGTGAAGAATTGTTTGATTTCGTTCCTTTATTTCTACCTTAAAGACCGGGTCTCTCCAAAAAGAGTAACTGCCCTTCCACTTGGAGTTTTGGTGGCATAGTCCCTCCCATACGGCTGAAACCATATCATGGTCAGACAACGAAATTTGTTGAATGTCAGCGTCTCCCATCACCTCCCACAGATCCCTGGACAAGTATAGATAATCAATCCTCGTTAGGGTGCCGTGTGGAGCGGAATATAAGGTGAAACCCCTTTCCTGCGGATGTTGGTACTTCCAAATTTTCCTTAGGCCACAGTCATCCATGGCCGCCTGGAGTTCTACTTCCCCCTGACCCTGAGGTTCACGATTAGTGTTGCATCTGGTCTGTCTATCCAGGATGGCATTCATCCATATATTAAAGCCCCCTCTAAGTATAAGGTGTCCTTGTGCTTCCCCTATAATTTTTTCTACAGTTCTACGTAAGAATCTCTTCTGCCCTTGGTTTGTTGCATGCATTGTCGCAAAGATGACCCTTATGTTTTGGATTAGGCCCGATCTAAGCAGTGCCCTCCCCTCTGTGTCTGCCTACTTCTTTGTAATCTCCATTCAGATCCCTTTCCGTACTATGCTGCCAACCCCCGCCTTCTTGAGGCCTCCCGATCCCCAGTATTGACCACCCTTAAGGCTACTTGCGATCCTCCGCTGCTCACCCTTTTGGTATCTCGTTTCTTGTAAGAATAGGATGTCAATTTTCGATCTTTTGAACTCTCTGGCAACCTCTTTGCAGGCGAGTTCAGGCCTTTGACATTTAACGTGCATACGAGTTCCCGTTACTGCAGCCATAATTAGAGTTTATGCTAAGGATTGACCTTGGGCCACCGGCCGGGCCTCCTGCTCTGTGGACCTTCTCGATTTTCGTGACGTCGATCGAGTCAACATCAAAGAGAAGTTTCACAATTTGGTGGATCACACTTTTGAGGTCTCCCTCTGTTTCTTCTTCATTCTCCAGAATCACGAAAAACAGAGGTTATTTCTTCTTTCTCAATTTTCAAAATCGTCCATCTTTAAGATAAGTTCTGCCTCCCTTCGCTCTGTCACCAAATCTACATTCTATTTGGGGTCTCCATGATGTCGAGTAAGGACTGGTTGTGTTCCACGTCTTGAAGTCTCTCTTCCATTTTGTCCAATCTGGTGTTATTTTTGTCTACTTTCTCACCGATGTCTGCTCGTATACCTCTAATTTCTACTAGCAAAGAAGCAACATCTCCTTTAGTCGCAATTGAGTCCTGGCTTCCTGCCGCCATTGCCTTGTTGTTATTCGCATCGCCACTGTTCTTCCTGCCCGGATATGCGAAGGCTGCTAGCTTCTCTATGGGTTCCATACATAGGTGGGTCCTTGAGGGCCCCCTTCACCGCTCCCCAGTTTGTTGGCGTTCCTCTCTCATCTCCTGCGTGTGAGGGTGCGAATCCGGAGAATTGCGGGGGCACCAGGATATTGTTGTTAAAGGGGGACTCTTACAGTGGCTTGGGGAGTGTTAGTAATCTTTAGTGACAAGCTGGGTTGTGCTGGTATATGCAGGGGTAAGCTCCTACCAGCGGGCCAGGGTGGTGAGGATCTCAGACACACTCTGGTTAGTTCAATGTGTTTCAAGTGGGCGGGCACACGACCCAAGTTGGGGGCCTCACACCCGTGTTACTTTCTTCTCATGTGTCTGTATTTCACCCCACTCCTACTCGTGTTCTAGGGGTCTCTCCCCCTCACCTGCGATGACACCTCCACTTCTTAACCTCAGGACCGGGTGTTCTACCGATCTGGAATTCAGTATCCAGGTTCCTTCAGGATCTTTCGGGTCACTGAGCACAAAAGTGCACTTTAGTGCGGAATGGGAGGGGGGGTCTTCCTCCTGGTCATTCCTCTCGTAGCCAGTCTCCACTTGGTCCGGACCCCCGTGTGGATTTTTCTTCTTTGGCCCGGTGCGGGTCTGGCAGATGGGCTGCTAGGCGGGTGTCTGGCTTCTTGAATTCCCTGTGCTGTACCGAGTCGTTGAGGCGGGTACACGCCCCTTGGTAGGGGGCCCACACCTCCTAGGTCAGGCTTGGGTGCTGTCACTGTATTTGTATGATTTCTTGGGGCTCTTCGTGTTTCCCAGTCTCTTATATACTTAGTACTGGTGGTTCTAGGGGATTCCTGACCACAGCGCACACGCGCGTGGGGTCGCCTGAATCCACAAATCCTGTATGGCGGTTTGTGGAGGGGACCATTTGTTTGTTCAGAAAGGGGGCTGCTGTAGGGCAGTGAAGGGAAGTCAAAGACTACTGCGATAGATATGGGTCTGGCTTAATTAGGTTCTGACCACTAACCTGATGGAGGAGGGCAGGCGTTGCACGTCTGTAGGCCAGTCCAGTGTTGTGGCATTGCTTGTCAGAGTGGCACCCTCGCGTAGGGAGCGTGACAGCCCTCAGACTGCATCGTATTCCCACATGAGCAGGGAGCAATTCTACCGGTGGATGAAGGAGTTGTTTTGTGTTGCTGTTGTGGGGATTTCGTCGTGCAGCGTGTGAGCTCTGCCTCCGTTTGGAGTCTGCAGTGGAGGTTGGCTTGTAAAGTGGTCCTTGTGTCTTCCTAGGTACTTCGGAACCACGGTGTCTGATGTAATACACTTGGCCTAATTTCGAGCACTCTGGGGCTCTGCGTTGCGTGTTAGTAAGTGTTCGGAAATCTGGGCTGCCTGTATGCACCTGTGGTCCCTTGATGTTCCTGCAGGGTGCCTTGGGGTGGATAGGCGGGTTGGAGATGGAGGAAACAGAGGGGGGCTACAAATGGCCTGAGCCCTCGTCCACGATCCCCCGACAAGCATGGTGCAAGCTGCCTCCTTACCTTCCCGGGCTGTTGATTATCGATAAAGGGCTTTTCCTAGACCCGCTGTCTGCGGGCGCTCAGGGGTCTTTGTCCGCTTTACGATCGTCTGCTACTAGATTTGACACCTCTCCATGGGGCCGCTGCAACCGGGGCCCACGAGGGACCATGGACGTCTGGGGATGCCGATTCTCTCTGTGGGGGGAGCCGTGGCCCGGGGCCGCTTTGTGGGTCGAGTTGCCCGCGTTGTTGGGATAGTGCGCGGGTGCACCTCAGGATTCTCCCAAGGGACGGGCCTCATGTCCGGGCCGCACGTCCTCCACTGACTTGTGGCGTAGTCAATTGCTGCTTCTGTGTGTACTTTCGCTTTCAGATGCCTGGCCAGCAGTGCGAGCAAGGCCTTGCAGGATTTCCTTCCTGTCTTTCTGTGCCACTTTGTGTGGGGACAAATGGTTGCACATTTGCAGTTTTTAGGGGTTAGGGTCGTGGAGGAGTTCTATCTCGCGTCCTCCAACCACATGCCCCTGGGAGCCGTCTGTGCTTTTCTCTTTTAAAAAGATTAGGTGAATTGTATGGGAAGATGTTTGTTAACGTTTTGAAATAAACCAATAAAACAAAAAACAAATATATATATTACATGGACGCAGTAGCGTCCATGTAGTTATGGTTAAATTGGTGTTTCCACAGGAAGAGCATTTTTTGGGTGGCTTATAACTTCGCTCTCTCTGGACGAATCCTCACCAAACTTTGCAAAAAAGTATATGGCCCACTCTGAATTTTTTGCAAAGTTTGGAGAGGTTTGGTCCAGGGCGGGCAAAGTTATAGGGGGGTCCCAAAACTTGTGTTTTTTCCCATAGACATAATGGGAAAAAACTTTGCGCACGCCTACAGCCGAAACCGCTGGACAGATTTACACCAAATTTGCGGCAGGAGCGGGGGCTTGGTCCCGAAAGCGTGCTTTTGCAAATTTGGTGTAAATCCGTCCAGTAATTTTTTTTAAAAATGACCAAAACGTAAGGCAAAAAAATTAGTGATATCTCTGTTCACTCCGTGGACGGACTTCCCGGTTCGCTCCGCGGACAGCAGCCCGATTGTCCGAACGGCTTGCGTGATGTCCGCGGACATGCGACGTGTTCGCTGATTGGACGGCATGGAGCGCGTCACATTTTCTGTGGCGCCCGCCATCTTGCATTCGCCGTCGACCGCTGACAGCGCGGTGAAACTTGGATTAAAAATTGTATTTAGTGGAGTGTGTAAGAGTGTTTGGGGAGGCTGGGGGAGTATGAGGTAGGTTCAATGTTCTGTTTTTTTTATGTGCTAGACGCTTTTGTTGTGTTCGATTTGTGTACGGACAACATGGCTGTTCTGAAATTTTGTAAATAAACTAAATGTTCTGAGGACGGAGTATGTGTCCGTTTTCTTCACAAGCAAGCTAAAATTGAGCTAAGAAAACTGGCGGTGTCCTTAAATGTTCGTACATAAAAAAAATGGGGGTGTCCTGAGGACGCTGTCCGTATTGTACTCTGGCAAGTTGAATGTGTTCTAAGAACCCTCCTTATGTCCGCTGATAGTACAATTTCCTATGGGCCTTACCCGACTTTTTGTCCACTAAAGAAACGATAAATCAGGCTGCTGTGCGCCGACATTATGTGATAATCCTATCACTTGCGCCATCGACCTGGCTGACCTGCTTTTACGACACTGAATCATATGTCCCGCCCCTAAGCCTGACATTATCAAAGCATTCATATTCCCCGCCTCTCTCCGTGACGTTACAGGGTACATAGCCAAACGCGCTCAGTCTTCTCCAGTCCTACGCGACTTTACACAGAACCCGGAAAACAACACACATCATCTCACAACACAGCGCGCCACAATTCGGAATATGAAACTGTGAATTAAAAGCAAAAAGCAAGATTATACAGTTCGTAAAGTACATTCATTTGACATCAAATGTTTAGAGAATTTTCAGCGATTTGCATTTGTCTTTGTTGCCGATCCGCAAAAGTTCATCTTGAGCCACTCGCTGTTCCTTTGCGGTACATAGGGTGTTAGATCAGCTTACAACACAGTGCGCCACAATTCGGAATATGAAACTGTGGTTTAAAAGTAAACCGCAAGATTGTACATTTGATAAAGTACATTTATTTCACATCACATGTTTAGAGAATATTCAGCGATTTGCATTTGTCTTTGCTGTCGATCAGCAAAAGTTCATCTTGAGCCACGCGCTGTTCCTTTGCGGTACACAGGCTTTTGGTTTATGATAAAAGAAGCAAATGGTCGCACTGATAATCGGAAGGGTGCTCCAACAACGAGGCATTGGGGTACACAGGCTGTTGGTTTATGATAAAAGAAGCAAATGGTTGCACTGATAATCGGAATGCTGCTCCAACAACGAGGCATTAGACCACCATAATGGTTGGTATGTTGCTTCTAGCCGCTAGTACTGCGTAAGGGCATATTGGTCCTTGGCGATTGTCCCATAAAATGGTGAGGGTCATGAAGTTGCTTACATGGAGCTGCACCTGGCAGTTAAAGAAACCATCGGCTGGGGTCTGAAAATCGTGGCATTGACAATACGGAAGGACGTACCTGTTTTAAAAAACATAAATTAGTCCCACTAGCCGATCTTCATTAAAAATATTCATTTTATTTATTAGGGCGTGAAACTATTTGCTAGCGAGGATAGTGCAACGGAGTATGTTAACTTATTCCCATTAACCCACCCTCTGTCCTCTGCCTTTTTCAGAGCCCTCTAAGCGACAGGGGACCAATTCGGCAGTGATAGTGCGCGGTAGAAAACACTATGCCACATTGAACGAACAAGTACAACTTAACCGGGCTTTAACGCCATGCTATTGGTATTATATTCCGGTATAAAATAATCTAAAGGGTTACTTATATTATATTGGCATTTTCCATTGTCTAAGCGTAGTGCAGTCCCAAAATACGACTCCGTCTGTGCCAACGATCTTTTTCATAGTGATATAATATATAAAAGTGGTTTTGTTTCAGAAATGTCATCCTTATCGTGTCTTACGTTTTTGCAACACTCCTTCAAAAGAAGTCTTTTAGCACGATCCCTGTCTGTCAAGGTCAAAAAACAATAGAACCTTATAGTGCGAGTCACGGGCCTCTCCGGCACGCGAGCAAAAAATGGAAGCAGCTGACCTTCACTGTAAACGACCATAAATTCTTAGTTTGCAACATTCTGTGTACAGCCATCTCTGAGAAATTGCTTTTTACACTCCATCTTTGTATATTGTTTGCATGCTAATAAAAAAACTTTGTTAACGGGACGTTATGGTTAAGTTACGCTGCTAAAAACCTATGAAATTCAGTGAAAAAAACTTTGTTAAAGGGACGTTATGGTTCCAAGTAAAACCGAAAAACCCCTGAAATTCGCCAGTTATGGTAAGCTAAGCAACCATAACTCGCGCCACCACCGTGCACTGCTAAGACTAACACCCACGACATCAAAGATGACATCACAAATGTCATTGATGACATCACTGATGATATCACTTGTGTATGTACTTTTCATGAAATGTGTACAAGGGATTCAAGGATAATTGCAATAAATATCATACCCTAATTAGTGCTTTGAATGATGCATTGATATAAATAGCATTCTATTATGGGGTTCTATCTAGTATACTAAGCTACTAATGCAGAAACATAGCATTGTGTGCAGCGTACAAGATGAAGGTATAATATTCGTAATGTTAATTTGTTGAATAATGAAATGATAATTGTTTTCTTAATAGATTTTTGTGTACTGTGAAATATGTAATAAGTAGCTAATAAAACCCATGTATTACATAATTGCATTACTATAGAGAAAACACAGAGACAAGAACACATACCAATATACATATACATAGGGTAAATAGCAGCTTTGAAACTGAGAAATCATCATTTATTTGCATGAAAATAATGCTGTCTTTAAAGCTTGTGTCTTCCCCTATGTATATGTTTCATGTGAAATATGAATCACTGATGACATCACATGTGCATTTACTTTTCATGAAAACTCTGTACAAGGGATTCTTATAATGCTGACCAAAAACTCTCAAGGATCAATGGGATAAATATCATGAGCTAATTAGTGCATTAAGCAATGCATTGATATAAATAGCATTCTATTATGAAGTTCTATCCAGTACTTGTGTGCCATATTCATAATCTTGCCATGTTGAATAGTGAAATAACTGCTTTCTTATTAGAGTTTTGCGTACTGTGAAACATGTAATAAGTAGATAATAAAACCCACTTAATACATAATTATTACAGACAAAACACAAAGAGACAACAACACATACAAATATGAGTATATACAGGGACAGTGAAGTAAACAAAAAAGCAGTAGTAGTAGCAGAAAGAGTTCATAACCTAACTGATTGTCTTTATGCAGAGAAACTATTGCTCTGTTTCAAAGCTGCTACTTACCATATGTATGTGTATCACATGATGTGACTGCACCCAAAGGAAAGGAGAGTGAGTACAATGTATACAAATATGGGCATATACAGGGAAGGTAGAGTAATAAAAATAAAACTATGAGAAAGTGCTGATAACCCTAATGATTATCTTCATGGACAGAAAGGATTGCTCCATTTCAAGCCTGTGTCTTCCGCTATGTATATGTTTCATATGATGTGACTTGACCCTAAGTTTACAAATATAGTACCTTTTCAATTTTTACTTCCTGACTGTTACTGAAGAAAACTATGTGGCCTAGATATGTCAGTAAAGGGAAAAAAGGGAGAGCCAGACATGTGATGTCATCAGTGATGTCATCAATGACATTTGTGATGTCATCTTTGATGTCCTGGGTGTTAGTGTTAGCAGTGCACGGTGGCGCGAGTTATGCTTGCTTATTTTACCATAACTGCCGAATTTGTGGGGTTTTTCGGTTTTACTTTGATCCATAACGTCCCTTTAACAAAGTCTTTTCACTTATTTATATATATATATATATATATATATATATATATATATATATATATATATATATATTATAGATCTCAACAGAAAGGTCAAAACATTATCCAGAGAACTACATATACACTTTAGACTCTATCTGCTTTCAAATGAGAAGCCGACCCTTCAGGTTAGACCTTCCTTCGTGCTTTAGATGGTATCAAAGCTCCAAAAATGCAATTACCAATGCTCTACTCACGACCTCTTCCCCTCAAAAGAGCAAAGTTTCCATCGCTTGGATCTTAGGAGAGCATCTCTTGCATGAAAGCATTTCAGAAAGGTGACTAGTTATTTGTAGCTTTAGCTGCTGCCAGTTTGGGCAAAGGTGTCTCCTTGCAGGCACTATCAAGATGAATCCTTGCATGCATTAGTGCTTTACCCTTGATAGGAAGGAGTGGCCAGAGTGACTTCCGGCTCATTCTGGGGTCCTAGCAGCCAAATCTGCTTTGCAGAAGGGCAGTACTAGCACTGGATATCTGCTAGGAAGATGCCCGGTTGGGCAGGGATGTACTACAAAATATTCAATTGTATTTGAGGATCCTTACTTTCCTCCTGTTCTGTTCTTCTTTTGGAGTCTATCTAATTTGAGGAATTTGCAAGAGGATGCATTCCGTTAGAAGAACAAATTTCCTTCAGTGATGTCCTTTCTGATGGATTCTTCTCACAGATCAATCTCCCCTCTGGCCACACACATATGAAGCTTGTTGTGTTTCCTGCTCTACACTTTCCTCAACCTACTGAACATGGAGATGGGGGGTGCGGAGTGAGAATGCATGGTTCTCTGTTCTCCATATACTTCACTGCTGGCGTTGTTTTAAGAGCTGTGGGGTTGAAAGTGCTAATGTTAGTCTGTGTGAAGCCACGCTGTGCCACCTGCTGAGCATAACATGTTCTGATAACAGCGGATGCTGGAAAAGAATAACTAATGTGAGGAATCGGTAGGAGGAAAATCATCCAAGTATGTTTCAGAAGGTAAGTCAATTATTATTTTCATTCTGCGTAATTGTATTTGTGGTTGCCACTCCGAACATTAATATCAATGTACATGATCAATATAGTTAATATACAAGGGCATAATGTCACGTCCCAAATTGTTACTAAACAGTAGTCAATTTTGTGACTTCGATCTCCCTGAATAATAATACAAATTGCAAAATGATCTATACATTTTGAAACGGGTTGTATTGTATTGTAATTATACTTGTAAAGTGCTAGCTACAACCCAAAGGCATGTAGGCAATATGGCAGACCAGTAGAAAGGCCCTCAAAAGAGCAGAGTGAAAGCAAAAGCTTAAAAAAAATAATTTGAAGAGCTTTGCGGAACCCAATATGGTTGATAGTTTCACAAAGCTGACCTGGAGGAGCGTTCCACAAAGAAGACGCAAGGACCAAAATGAACTACCTCCAGAAAAGAACGGCCTCCAGCCCGAGCTCTGCGGTAGCTAGGGGCTCTCAACAAATTCTGTGAGGCAGAGCATAGTGACCTGGCAGGGGTATAAAAAGTCAATTTAGATTGGAGATACTCTGCACCAGATTTGTGAATTGGGAGGGAGTTAGGGGGGAGGTGGGGAGAGAGAGAGAGACTCTGCCTCTCTGATGGCACACGAGACCAAGCGAGCTGTACAGTTTGCTGACCAAGGTATATTCCATTGCAGTAATCCAGAAGAGATCCCATAATGGATGCAGTTACTATATAGTTCGGAAGAAAAGGCAACATTTTTTTCAAAATCTTCAGCTTATGAAAACCTGTTTTGCACACAGATGAAATTTGAGCTTCTCTAGATCCTAATAGACCAGACTCTTTACTGATTTACTATGATTGGGACAGGAACCCAAAGTGTCAGACCAAAAATGTGTGCTCCAGCCTGTATTGGTAGGAGAGGAGCTGACCATCAAGATCTCACGTTTCCCCCCATTCAAGTTCAACCAGTTCCTGGCTATGCAGTCACCAATCGGAGCCAGACAATTTCTCAGTTTAAATGGTGGATCTGACACAGGAGAATCCAGACAAAATTACAACTGTCGGCATAGGTATAAAAGCATACCTCATGTTCATAATTAAGAACTGCCAAAGGTTGTAGGTAGAGATTAAAAAGAAGCCGGGCAATGAAGATCCTTGGGTAACCCCACAAGAAAGAGCCACTGGGACAGATTAAAATGGAGAAAGGGATACAGTTTGGATACAGTCCATGACAAAAGAAGAAAACCAGGAGAGAGGGAAACCAGATATACCTGCCTTTTCAAGGCAGCGGAGGAAGATACTGTGGTCACTGTTGTTGAAAGCTGCAGAGGCGTCCAATAGAATCAAAACTCTGACCTCTCCAAGGTCCAGAAGCAAAGCAAGTTCGTCCAAGATAGAAATCGTGACTGATTCCGTGCCCATAAGAGGTCTGAAACCGGACTGAAAAGGGTGCAGGAGAAGCTGCGATTCTAGAAAATGAGAACGTTGTGGAGTAGCTATTGCTTCCATGGGTTAACACATAATATTCACTTGAGAAACTATTAGTTGACCTGTTGGGTTTATGTAAGGACGTTAGGGTAATTCTATGTCAAGACCGGAGGCTCACATTATGCTTCCCTTTCTTTATTAAAGCAAGTAAAGAAAGCTTGGCAGCAAGATATTTCGTGTACCTGTGTGCATTATGGATCATATGCATAAGGAAAAGGTACACTAAGTATAACAAGATGTAACTTAACATAGAAAACAATAGATCATAAAATGTCCATAAGACTCTGAGGAAATTAATAAACTCCATTTCCCAGAAGGCTTCCTTAAATTCATTTAGAGGTCACTAGCATGTGACCTTAGTCTCCAATAGTCATCTGTATCCCTTCATAAACAGTCCTGAACATGATTTAACTTCCTCGTTCTTAGCTGCTCACAATAAGAGATGAGTACATTCATGTTCAACACTGTTTATGAAGTGTTTATAAGAATATATATGACGTTATTGATGATTTACTTATTTTCGTAAATTATATATTTAAATTAATATTAGGAGCGCGCCTCTTACCTTTTTAGCTTGTGTAGCTACGACTCCATAGCTTTATATTTATATTGTTTTCCCTCCGACGCCAGCTGCTCCCTGCTGGCGTCAGAGGCACTGCCGCACACAGTTTTATTTTTGTCAAGCGGCCTTCAGCTTATAAACTGATTCAGGTCCGCGTACCTTATAGGAGCGCGCAGCATCGCCTGCGAACCACCAGGGGAGCTCCTGCTCTCCCTGGTCCTTTACTCAAGATTCCGGTGCTCGAGTGCGTGTGACCGTTACAATTCTAATGGTCTTTGCGAACGCGAGCGCCGGAATCCTCCTTCTTCTTCTGATTATTTAAAGCGAATTAGCAAAAAAAAAAAAAGAGGAGATATTACCATAATTCAGCTGATACTTACCCTGAGGACTTGTATCATTTACAGCTGGACAATCCTCACAATGGGCTAGAGAGAAGGTGTCCAGAAGCCCAGAAAGGAAAGAAAATTTTAAAAAAGGTGTGTAAGGTGCTTTTAATTTAATTATGGCAGCGCAGTATTGTCCAGATCAGGCTTGGTCTGAAAGTGAGGAACATAACTGCTATATTGATGAGGTGGCAATGGCAAATAGCCTGCAAAAAGTGCTGGGATCTTCAGTTGAAACTAGCATTAAGAAAGCAGTGACTGACATGCTCCTACCTATTAAACACTGCTTGGATACTATGGAGGAGCACCTAAGAGAAACCTCTCCTCCTGGGAGGAAAAAAAACAAAAAAGGAAGCACCTTACTGAAGGGGGGTGTATTCCGGCTCGCAAGAGCAGAAGCTTCTGACCCCGCGAGCCAGCTAGAACCTGCCACTTCTGCCATATCGGACACCTTCTCCAGGCTAAAGAAAGCCTTTATGAATAGGAAAGTAACCCCTTCCCTTGAGGGACCCTTTAACCCCGAGGAGGATAACAGGGGTGATAGACCCTCGAGCCCAGAGGGAGACAGACAGGGCACGGAAGATGATCCACACGGAGGGAGACAGACAGGGCACGGAAGATGATCAAAGCAGAGGCGTGTACGACGCCGATTACTCCCACACCTCCTCTGAAGATGACTCCCAAATTGAGAGTTCACAACCCTCAAACTCGGGATTGTGGCACCCCCACCCCCAGAGACAAAACCAGAAATAAATCTCTTTGAAAGGGGATGTTCATGCCGGAGGACCTAATATATCCCAGATCGATCAACTGGGAACCATCTTCCAGAACGGCCAATTGCATTTATTCCAGACTGCGCAAACCCCTTGACAAGGAGGTCAGAGCCAGACTCCGGGCGGAAAGCCCCCGCCCAGATATCGCAGACAAAGTAGCTCTACCTCCAGAGCTAGACTCTAAAATGATCACCCTTTTGGGGAAAAATGTGAAGGACCCTAGGAAAGGCATAGACCGTGCCTGGAAGTCCTGCCAGGACAAAGTCCTGGACGTTACAGGTCCACTAGCCAAAATCTTGGACCTAGCGGAAGCAGCCAGCGACACATCTGACCCATTGACCCGGTGATTCTATCAGGCTGGGTTCAGCGGGCCATTTGTCTACTGGGTAATGCTAGTTGTGCCATTTCAACCGAGCGTCGTAAAGGAATACTATTTAAGATTGACGCCAAGCTGAGCGAATTAGCAGACACAGAATCTGGTCCTACAGCTCAAAGCCTGCTTTTTGGAGATCCTTTTATGAAGGAAATGTCTGAATTCGACTGAAAATTTACTGCATTGGACAAAACCCAGGCCTCAATGAAAAGAGTCTTCGCTTCCAAGGTTTTCTCCAGTGCTAGACGAGGTAGAGGTTGCTCCTCCGGCCGTTATTTCTTCAATAAAAGACCTCTGCACTCCAGAGACAAGCATAACACCTGGCAAGAAGGCACCAACACTTCTCCAGCATGGGGTCTGGCATGGATTCACATGCTCATGAATATTCCCCGTCAGGCTGGGAATCCTCGGTAAAGAAAAAACCAGTATCAGTTTCGTTTCTGATCTGTCTTTCGTAGTAATAACCAATCACTGGTCTCTGCGTCATACTGACCACAGCCAATGACTGCCCTCTACCTAAGCACCGCCTCTGGCAGCCATCTTCAGATTTTTACCGCACGTTCATGTGTTGGGATCCTCGTGCTATTGCTCTCGAGCGTTAGTGCTATTTTTTTCAAGTTTTTCTCAAAAACTTCGTTTTTTCGGTCAAAAGAGCCTCAAGCTCCACCGACTCTCCATCCGATCAACGGGGACCCGTGTCGGATTCGTCTGCGCCCCTCAAGGGTGAAGATTTCGTCGAGCTACGCTTTTGGAGGACTCCAGAAGTTTCTCAGGCCCGGTCATGGCCCAGGAGAAGGGAAGCTCGACGCCCGGAAAGCTGTTCAGGGTCTGCCCTGGATGCCAGCTGCAGAACGTCTTCAAGGAGGACGAACACTCTTTTTGTCTTTACTGCCTACATGAGGACAAGACGCACGTGGAGAAGGACTGTGCGTTTTGCGGCAACATGTCGGAGCGGACCATGAAGGACCGCCATCAACGTCTCGCCAACTGGCTGGAAGGGAAGAGCCCGTCCGGCGAGAAGAAGAGGAAGAAATCCGAGCGGTCTTCTAAGACCTTTGAGGACGCCCCGGCGACGGGGGTCCAACATAAGGCCAAGCACCGCGAGTCCGCTGGCACCGGGAGCGCCGAACGGTCGGGCTCTACGGGCGCCAGGCTGGGCGCACCCTCCCCGGCACCATCAACCACGAGCCAACGCTCTGGGTCGGGTAAGAGGAAGGCCGAGCACCCGGCGAGGCTCCTGGAGAGGCCCCGGTCGAGCTCGAAGGCGGAGGGGGAGCGAGGCAGTGTCCCCCCCCCTCAAGGATAAGGCGGTGAGCGCACCTAAGGTGGTGAAGGCCTTAATCCATCCGGCCAAGCCCTCTATCGAAACCTTCGCGGCGGCCCTGGCTCAGCCTGTGGAGGCTACACCAGCGGTGGCGACCTCGGGGCTCAGAGTCTCCCTGCCACCTCGGAGGGAGTCCTCTTTTGTGCCAATCGATAGGACCCCCGTGAAATCCCCCGTGGGGAAGAAAAAGGGGGGGCAGGGCGTCGTCGTAGATTCGGCCTCAACCTCGGAGGAGGAGCTGGTCGAGGTCTTAAGCCACGGCCTCGGCGTGGAAGAAGACCGGCCCGTCGGGATGGATCCCGACGCAGGTGACGACGACATCGTCGAGGGTACCGACGGGGCCCCTGATCGCCCGTCGGATTCCCCTCTGCCAGCGCCGCGAGACAACTCGGCGGCCATTTTGTTGGCTATACAGTCCTTATGCTCAGAGATAAGGACGAGACTACCGTTGCCGACGGAACCTCTCCCGTCGGGGGACCCAGAACCGGGACCTTCTGGGGTTCCCCCTACCAAGAAAAGAAGGATCCACCCTCCGCCTCCTTTTCAGCCGTCACGCCCCTTCCAGCCCTCCTCCCCGTCCACCCGAGGGGATGATACGGGGACTGACACGGCAGCGACGGGTACGGACGACGAGGTATACGACGAGGATGTACCGTCGTCGCCTCCCACCAGGGCTTCTCCGCCCGACGAGATTGGATCGTTCCACTCCATGATCACCAGGGCATCCGAGCTTTTCCAACTCTGCCCTGAGGAGAAGAAGAAGGAAGGTTTCCTTTATCAGCGGCGCGAGGCCAAGAGGAAGACGGTCCTCGCAGTGCCTCTATTGGACGACATTTGGGATGAGGGCCTCACCCTCCTCAAGAACCCTTCCACGACGCCAGCTAGAAGAGACCGGTACGATAAAAAGTACCGGGTCCCGGACACGGCCCCCCTGTGCCTCCGGGCGCAGCCTACCCCGGACTCCGTCGTCTCCGCGGCGGCCAGGAAAAAAGCGGGGGGGGGGGTGCGGCCTCCACATCGACTTCCCCACCGGACGGCGAGGGAAAGAAATTGGACGCTATGGGAGTCCTCTCGTCTGCAGCGACGACTATTAAAGCGGTCAACGCCTTGGCTATCGTGGCCCGCTACGACAGGGAGCTCTGGTACAAACTGGCTCCCCTGCTGGACTTCTTGCCGGACGACAAGAGGGCAGAGGCCCTGGAGATCCTGCAGGAAGGTGAGGTGGCTTCGGACCACGCCATTACCGTTGCGACGGACATCGCCGACACTGGGTTCCGCCAGTTGGGCAACGGCGTTTGCCTTAGGCGGCGTGGATGGCTCAAGGCTACGGACTTCCGTCAAGACGTTCAGACCAGAGTCCTGGACATGCCCTTCGATGGGAACAACCTGTTTGGGAAAACAGTGGACGATTCCTTTCAGGCCATTAAAGCGGACACCGAGACGGCCCGGGCCCTTGGAGTTCTGCAACAACGACGGACGCCCTTTCGGAGCAGCGGAGGCAAGGGCGCCTCCAAAGGTTCCGGCGGCGGTTTCTCCACCTACCGTCAAGCGGCCTGCTCGTCGTCTCAGGAGGCCTACAGAGGACGAGGCAAGTCTGGCGGACCCCGCCGTCGTCGCCAAGGAGGTCAAGGCGGCAAAGCCTCGTCGAAGCAGGACTGAACCGACCGTGGGGTCGGGCCCCCACCGAAGCACCCCGGTGGGAGGCCGGCTGGCGAGCTTCGTCAGCGTGTGGGAGTCCATCTCCACCGACCGTTGGGTGCTGGACGCCTTGGCCTGGGGCCACGCGCTCGAGTTTCAAAGAAGGTGTCCGCGCGTCCCCCCCGTGGCCAGGAAAGAACTTCACGTCCCTCAACTTCTCCTGGAGGTAAAGGCGATGCTCAGGAAGGGCGCCATCGAACTCGTCCCAAAGAGGCTTCGGGGCTCCGGAGTTTACTCGAGATACTTCCTCGTGAAGAAGAAGACGGGGGGATGGCGCCCCATCCTGGACCTGCGACGTCTGAACAAGTTCATCAAGGTGCAAAAGTTCCGGATGGTCACCCTCCAGCACGTCCTGGGTCAGCTGGAGGAAGGAGACTTCCTGTCGTCGTTGGATTTGGAGGATGCCTACTTCCATATTCCCATCCTAAAGGGGCACCGAAAATTCCTCAGGTTTGTGGTCCAAGGGCGTCATTACCAGTTCAAAGCCCTCCCCTTCGGACTACGGTCGGCACCCAGGGTGTTCACCAAGTGCCTCGCACCGGTGGCGGCGCAGCTGCGCCGCGAAGGGATCCACGTCTACCCCTACCTGGACGACTGGCTCATCCGAGCCAAGACGAGGGAGCTCGACGTGGTTCACACGGCAAGGACCGTCCAACTTCTCACGGACTTGGGATTCTCCGTGAACTACGCCAAATCCCACCTGGTACCCGCGCAAGACGCTCTGTTTCTGGGAGCGAGGCTCAACACAGTGTCCCTTCTGGCCTCCCCGTCGGAGGAGAGGACCAGGACCGTCCTGGGCAAGGTGCAGCGGATGTTGGTGGCCGACGCGGCCAAGGTGAGGTCCATCAAGTCCCTCCTCGGAATGATGTCTTCCTGCATCTACCTCATTCCCATGTGCAGGCTCCGGATGCGCCCGTTGCAGGAGTTCCTGGACGCGCGCTGGATCCAAACGACGGGCAGCTTCGAGGAAAGGATCACACTCGACGAGAGTTTCCGACGAGCGATCCGGTGGTGGGGCACCCGCGCGCATCTGACGGCGGGCATGGACTTCCAGACCCCAGCCCACCAGGAGACAGTGACCACGGATGCCTCCCTGGAAGGGTGGGGAGCGCACACCGAAAATCTGCACGCAAGAGGCCTTTGGCTCCCGACGGAGAAATCCCTACATATCAACGTCCTGGAGCTCCGTGCAGTGTTTTGGGCCCTCAGGTCCTTCCTTCCGTCCCTCAAGAGCAAGGTGGTGAGGATCTTCACCGACAACAACACCACCATGTTTTACATCAGGAAACAGGGCGGAACCAGGTCCCCAGCACTGTCCAAGGAGGCGCAGGACCTGTGGCATTGGGCAGTCGCCCAAGGGATGTTTCTGGTGCCGTTTCATCTGGCAGGGATAAAAAACACCATCGCCGACTCACTCAGCAGGGAGCTGCGCTCGTGCCACGAGTGGGAACTACGGCAGGATCTAGTGGATCGCCTCTTCCGACGGTGGGGCACACCCCAGATCGACCTGTTCGCGACGGCGACGAACTCCAAGTGCCGGAGGTTCGCCAGCAGGTTTCCCCAGGCGAGGAGCATGGGCGATGCTTTCTCGTTCCCCTGGGAGGGCCTGTTCCTCTACGCGTTCCCTCCTTTGCCACTGCTAATCCGGCTCGTCAACCAGCTCAAGAGGTCACGGTGCAGGATGATCCTCGTCGCACCTGCGTGGCCGAGGCAGATATGGTTCCCGGACCTTCTGGACTTGTCAGCGTCCCCGCCAATCAAGCTGCCGGTGGACGCGGATCTGCTCTCCAGGGAAGGAGGCGCCATCCTCCACCACGACCCGACATCGCTGAACTTGCAGGCCTGGCTCCTGCAGCGCTAGAGTTTGGAGGATACGACATACCGGCCGACTGCAGAGAGGTTCTTGCAAAGGCCAGGGCGTCCTCGACTCTTAAATGCTACGGACACAAGTGGAAGAGGTTTTCTGTCTGGTGCCACGCACAGAAGATTAACCCTCTACGGATTACGGCTCCCCAGGTACTGCCGTACCTGCTGACGCTGGCCAAAGCTGGACTGGCACACGCGTCCATCAAGATTCATCTTGCTGCGATCTCCCGATACACCAGAACCACGGGCCGGTCGTCCCTGTGGTCTCATCGTCTGGTGAAAGAGTTCATGAAGGGACTGTTCAGATCGTTCCCGCCGGTGAAGGCGCCGGCCCCGGCGTGGGAGCTCAACGTGGTGCTGACCAAGCTCATGGGACCTCCGTTCGAGCCTCTGCACTCGGCCCCGTTGAAGTTTCTGTCGTGGAAAACAGCGTTTCTTGTGGCCATCACCTCCGCATGACGGGTGGGAGAGATCCAGGCCCTTGCCTGCAAGGCCCCGTACTTGACTTTTCACGACACGAGGGTAGTGCTCAGGACGCACCCCTCCTTCATGCCCAAGGTACCGTCGGACTTCCATCTCAACGAACCCTTGGTGTTGCCTGTGTTCTTCCCGTCGCCGGCTGAGAGGACTTTGCACTCGCTGGATGTGGCTAGAGCGCTGAAGTTCTACGTGGACCGCACGAAGTGTTTTCGGAAGACGTCACAACTCTTTGTGAACTTTGGACCTGTCAATCAGGGGAAGGCTCTCTCGAAGGCTTCCATTTCCAGATGGCTCTCCGGCTGTATCATGTACTGTCATCGGTTGGCAAACCGACCGCTGCCTGGCCGTCCGAGAGCCCATTCCACCAGAGCGATCGCAGCTACCACGGCGTTCCTTTCTGGTGTGCCCCTGCTGGACATATGCAGGGCTGCTACGTGGAGGTCGACGCACACCTTCACGAAATTCTACTGCGTCGATCGGGATTCCAGGGAGGAGTCCAGGGTCGGCCAAGCAGTGCTGCGCAACCTGTTTGCCTGAGGTGAGCCTGGTGAGGAGGTAAGATGCTTAATGTTGAGTTTGATGTAATGCTTAATGTTGAGCCTTTGCCACCTCCCGTGGTTGTGCATGTGTGTACTGCTATGTATTCTTTATTCATGAGCATGTGAATCCATGCCAGACCCCATGCTGGAGAAGGAACAAGTTACTTACCTGTAACTGTTGTTCTCCAGCATGGGTCTGGCATGGATTCACATGCAAACCCTCCCGCCTACCCCTCTGCGGCTCTTCACTTGGTCATACTGCCACTTCACCTGCTTCCAAATCTGAAGATGGCTGCCAGAGGCGGTGCTTAGGTAGAGGGCAGTCATTGGCTGTGGTCAGTATGACGCAGAGACCAGTGATTGGTTATTACTACGAAAGACAGATCAGAAACGAAACTGATACTGGTTTTTTCTTTACCGAGGATTCCCAGCCTGACGACGGGGAATATTCATGAGCATGTGAATCCATGCCAGACCCATGCTGGAGAACAACAGTTACAGGTAAGTAACTTGTTCCATTCTTCCCTTCAAGAGGACGTGGAAGAGGGCGTGCCTGGAGACGAGCGGCTAGACATCCAGCCTAACAACAATCCTCAGGTCAGTGCACTATAACAGCGCCTGCGTCACAGATCCCTATAGGAGGGAGGCTAGCTATGTTTGCAAGAGCTTGGGATACCTTATCAGGAGATGCTTGGGTCAGGGACACGGCTCGCGGTCTACACCTAGAGTTTTTTGCCCAGCCCATTCAAGTAAGTCGCCCTAACCCTATCGTGATGTTCCATACAGACCAGTTAGCGTTAGACAGCGAGATACGCAGCCTGCATCAGAAACGAGCGATTCGCCCATGCTTCAGTCAAGGAGGTTTCTTCAGCCCCATATTTCTGGTACTCAGAAAACAAAAAGTGCGCCCAGTGATAAACTTAAATGCTCTCAACAAATGAATTATTTACCACCACTTCAAGATCGAAGGTATTCACAAGCTCACCGACCTCCTGAGACCAAACGATTGGCTCATGCGCCTAGACCTGAAGGATGCTTACCTCGCAGTACCCATTCATCAGGCACACGTAGGTTAGCCAAGATTCTCATGGAGAAATCAAGACTGGGAGTTCACGAGTCTACCTTTCGGACTCTCCTCAGCACCTTGGGCATTTACCAAACTTCTGTGGCCAGTAATAGCCCATCTAAGGGAACAAGGTGTCCGACTTATAATTTATTTGGACAACATCTTGTTTATGGCCCAATCACAAGAACTGGTTCAGAGGCAGACCAGACTAGCCATAGATTTACTACACAGTCTCGGTTTCCTCATAAACTGGGAAAAGTTTATCCTCCCTCCATCCATCCAGAAGTCTGGAATTTCTGGGGTTCGTGGAAGACTAGCAGAATTCTCAGCTTCGCCTTCCAACAGCCAAGATTCACTCCACCAAACGGGAGATACGCAGACTTCTACAGAGAGTCTTTTCTCAAGGCATTATTTTGTAATGTTTGTAGTCTTTGGGTTATTTTTTTATTAGCTCCCTCCAGAGTATAGAGCATTACAATAATCAATTCTGGAGAGAATTAAGGCTCTAGCCAAGATTAGGCAGCTCTTATTGGAAAGGAATGGTTTACCGGCTCTTATCAGTTTGCATGTGTAGGCCGTAGAGGATGCAAGGGATTTTAGCTGTTTATCAAGTGATAGGGTAGAATCAAGATAGAATCCCAAGGTTTTTACATCCTTGGATACTTGGATGATGTTCCCGTCTATGTTGAAAGAGGAGAATTCCTGACCTAGTTTTTTGATATTGGCTTGGGTACCCAGGATAATCAACTCTGTCTTATCATCGTTTAGGCAAAGGCCGTGAGTGGCCATCCATGCCTGGATGATAAGGTATACTTTGTTCACCAATGCCGTGTCTTTGGCATGATCCCCAGAAAGCGGGAGGAGGATCTGTGTATCATCTGCATAATTAGTGTAGGTGATACCAAGATGGTCCAGATCATCAAACAAGGGCTTGGTGAAGATATTGTGTAGAGTTTGGGATACACAAGAGCCCTGGGGAACACCACATGAGATAGGGGTGGGATCTGCCGCTGCTGAAGGGGAGAAGACTCATCGTTCTCTCGCTCAGGAATGACTTGATCCATCTAATGGCTTCTGAAGAGAAATGGGCGGCGGAGTCCAGGTGACTACAGAGGACTTTGTGATCCACCAAATCAAAGGCAGCTGAGAGGTCCAGGAGTAGTAAGAGTACTGTTCTCCCTTTGTCTCTCAGCTCATCAATTTGAGACTTCAAGTCAATGATGGCAGTTTCAGTTCCCTGCAGGGGACGGAAGCCCGATTGTCTTTCTCCTAATAGGTTATGTAGTTCTAGGTGCTTTTGAATTTGGTTATATGCGGCTTTGTCCAGAATCTTAAGAAGAAACTGTACCGTAGTAATAGGGCGGTAATTAGTAGGGATGAGGGGATCTAGTGTCTGCTTGGTAAGCCGGGCGGCTCACCACTGGGCCAATCACACAAGAGTGCGACTTGAGTTGCCGAGGCAACTCAGTCCAGGGTGCCTAAACTCCCCTCCCACACATCCTGTATACCCAGTCAGAGAGGCACCACTTTTGGAGGTTTCTGTGTAGAAGCCCGCCAAAAAGTGGAACAAAGGGCTCGACTTGGGTTGGAGTTACAGAGGCGAACACAAACGCCATTTTAAAACCGAGTCCTGGCGAAAAGACCCAACCGGGGAATAAATATTAAATAAATAACCCAGCGGTATCTTTAACATTGCACCAAAAAGTGGTGCGTTTAAAATGAATGGGAAAATCCCATAGTAAATATTCTTAAAGAATGTTTTGCGTGGTAACCACTGCCACCAGCCAGAAAACTCGACGAGGGGGGACTGCACAGTGCCCCCTCGAAAAACAGACCCAGGGGCAATCTAATTACCCCTACCAGTGCTTCCACAATATGATGGTTTGTACTGGTTATGTTCCCAATTTAAGACTAGTAAAGTCAATGGTGACTTTACATGCCCTGGGAGACAGTAGTCAGTCCCAGGGCATGGAGTCTATGTTTGGGGGTCACTATGACACCCCTGTGTTACTGCACTGAGGGTGCTGTGTAACACACTTACCAAAAACCACATGAAACCCTATGGAGTAAAAGACCCATAGCCCATAAAACACATTAAAAAGTCAAAGGATATCTCAAATCATGTCTAAGAGTGGGAGAAAAATAGTCTCACTCTTAGTAGGAGAAAAAAAAGAAACCCCAAAAATCCAGCAAAGCTGCTGGGGGACTCACTAGGTTTGGAAAATTAGCCTTAACAGAGAATTCTCCCTAACAGCTTGCTATCCTCCTCCATTCAGGCAATATTTCCCGGCCCCCTTCACTACAGGGAACTACAGAGATTGAAGGGCCAACACTTAAGACACAACCTCTCTTACTTTCAACGCCTGATACTGTCACCTCAAGCGAGAACGGAGCTCAACTGGTGGCTCACCCACATGGAGGCCTGGAACGGCAGAGCGATCTTCGGATCCACCCCAGATATCATCATCGAGTCAGATGCCAGTCACTCTGGTTGGGGAGCGAGATGCAGCTCCGTTGCCACAGGAGGAACTTGGTCACCTCAGGAGTTGGATCTACATTTCAACTGCCTGGAGCTACTCTTGGGCTCCTTCGCAGTGCGCTCTTTTACCTGAGGCAGAGCGAGTTGTTATATCTTGCTGAAAATGGACAACATCTCAGCAGTAAAATGCATCAATCATCTTGGTGGGACCAAATCGAATTAGCCAAGGACTTTTGGCATTTCTGCATGGAGCACCGGATTTCAGTCACCGCGGAGTACCTCCCAGGTCTCACAAATGTGGTAGCAGATTGATAATCCCGACATCACACAGATTACAGCGACTGGAGGCTCAACGGAGAAGTCTTTCTCCGCCTACAAAGAGTCTGGAGTCCCATGTCCATAGACCTCTTTGCATCCAGAATCAACACCCAACTACTAGTGTTTTACAGCTGGAGGCCGGATCCAGCAGCAGCTGCGACAACGCATTTCTGCAGCAATGGACCCAGAGACTCCATTATGCTTTTCCTCCATTCACTATGATAGCGAGGACCCTGGCGAAGGTTCGTCAGGAGCATTCAGATCTAGTCCTCATAGCGCCGGTCTGGACATCTCGGACCTGGCATCCAGTTCTTCTGGACCTTTCCTCAGATTCTCCAATCCTACTACCCCAATTTCCGGATCTCTTACTAGATCCATCAGGACAGCGTCCCCCCTTTCTTCTCAGCGGGTCTCTGATCCTAGCGGCCTGGAGGATTTCAGGTCAAGATGGAGAGTCCCCGGCATGTCACGCATGGCGGTCAGTCTCATCGAAGAAAGCTGGGCTCCTGCTACCCTTAAAAGGTATTCCAACTCTTGGAGCACCTGGTGTAGAAGGAAAGGATTACATCCAGTTTGGGAAATCCTAAATTTCCTAGCTTCCTTAGTAGAAAGAGGTCTCGTCTACAGAACAGTGAACGCCTATCGTTCAGCCATTTCGGCTGGACATGATCTCGTCCAAGGGGTCCCGGCAGGAGAACACCACCTTGTTTGCAGATTACTCAAGGGTATCGGGCTCACAGTCCCTCCTCCGTCCCGCTACGACAAGCTTTGGGAAGTTAATATGGTACTGAATCTTTTTCTGTCATGGGCGCATAATGAAAAACTATCCTGTACGGCCCTATCCGGAAAACTTACTACCCTTCTTTGTCTGGTCTCTTGCAGGAGAGTCTCTGACGTCAGAGCTCTTGATCTGGCAGGCAGGACCTTTTCCACTAACAGCATTGTATTTCATTTACACAGGAGGACAAAACTCCAGGGTGATTTCTCACCCTGCTTTCAGAGATCAGTCCAATCTTTGCTTGGTTAAATGCTTGAAGGTTTACGAAGAAAAGACAGCCCCGCTTAGGACTTCTGCTAATGGGCAGCTATTGATAGCTCTGCGTAAACCACACAAGGCAGTCTCCGCTCCAACTTTAGCACACTGGGTGCGTTGGAACTTTAACACAAGCAGGGATAGATAACCAACACTTCGGAGCCCACTCAATTAGAGGAGCTATGGCCTCCAAGGCCTTTCAGACTGGAGTCCGCCTAGAGGACATCATGAGGATGGCAGACTGGGCAAGTGAATCAATATTTAAGCAATTCTACCTAAAACTGGTAGACCAGCCGGCATCTGTCGTGGTAAGAAAGCTTTAAACAAGCATAATGTGAGCCTCCGGTCTTGACATAGAATAAAGATTTTCCATAATAACTTACTAGAAAGTCTTAATTCTGTTAAAGACACGGAGGCGTGCATTATCCCACCTGGCGAGAAAATATCAGCATGTATCACGTTTGAGAATTAGTAAATGCATGGCTATGAATCTTGACAAGTTACCATTCTATATGTATGTTATCAAAATAACTCAATGAAATTTCTCTCCCACCGCGCTAAGGGAACTAGGCTTGTAATATACATTAAGTAGTTTTACCTTTTCATTCCTCTCTTGACGGCGCCTGCAGACAAGTCCGTCCGATCGGCAGCTCGGAACAGTTTCCTCTACCAGTTGACTACAGTTACTATTCTTATATGGACAGCCAAGTTCGCAGCCTCGAAAGAGGAAGTTACATCATGTTCAGGACTGTTTACGAAGGGATACAGATGACTATTGGAGGACTAAGGTCACATGCTAGTGACCTCTAAATGAATTTAAGGAAGCCTTCTCGGAAATGGAGTTTATTAATTTCCTCAGAGACTTGTGGACATTTTATGATTTATTGTTTTCTATGTTAAGTTACATCTTGTTCCATTTAGTGCACCTTTTCCTTATGCATATGATCTATACTGCACACAGGTGCACGAAATATCTTGCTGCTGAGCTTCCTTTACTTGTTTTAATAAAGAAAGAGAAGCATAATGCTCGCCTCCGTGTCTTTAATAGAATTAAGACTTTCTCGTAAATTATTATGGAAAATCTTTATTGTGAAATATTGAACCATAGGATCCGGTTTTGTGAACAATTCTGCCTTTTCTTAACGACTAAACCCAAATTAATCCCTTTTTGTACGGCTGTCTAAATTCATTTATTCCCACCTTCAACAGATCTTTCTATAGTATCCAGTAGGTGTCGTACAGTGAACAATTACCTTTGTTCACCTAATCCAGGCAATTTACATTTATATTGGCCGCCTCCTCTTTATCCTTTTTAATCATTTTACTAGAATCCTTGCTAGTTGTTTTGTTAGGCAGAAACCTGTGCAGTTCCCTTAGGGACCACTGCAAAAAGTTTAAGTCTACAGGAGTTAGCAGTAAACCCAATTGGTAGCACTCTGCACCACCCAGATTTACCTGGTAGCTATGGCTGAGCAGTCAGACTTCTCTCAAGAAGAGTTAGGCAGTATATAGAGTATACACAACAGGGCTAAAAGTACAGTAGCACAAGCAAACACTGACCAGAACTTTGGTATAAAAGTATATAATTATTTATTTAAAAACACACTTGTAAAAATACACTGGCACTAATATGTCAAGCAAGTTCAAACTCAGTCACTGTAAGTATATACACCTCCCTAGTTAATTATTCGACAAGTCTAGGTTAAGACACCACTTATTTAGCAAAACAGAGGTGAGCGCGTAACCGTAGATGGCACTCCAATAATTTGTTTAAAAAGGGAGAGAAAAGGCAGAATAGGAAAAACACACAGTACCAACACTTTTAAGAAACCACAGCAAGTCAAGAAAGGCAGGGTCTACTGTAGAGCAAAAAGTTCATAGGCCAGGCCCACTCTTGGAGAGAGCAAGGCAGAATGAGCCCAAGATCACACAGTGGAAATGCACTCAGTCTTTGCAGAAAAGTCAAAAGAGGTTGGATCAAGTTAGAAAGGTAATGTTAGGAGGTCTGAGGTCACCCCAGGATAGAGAGTCAAGGATTTACGGGACACCTTGGACAGTCTGTTGCAAGGGAGACCAGGCGGGACACAGTACCTGAAATGGTGAGAAAGCTCCAGCGGGGGCAGTTGTTCCTGCAGAGGGTGCAAGTCGGAGCTTCGCCCAGGGGAAGAGATTATCTCGACGTGGAGGAAAGCTGGAGGTCGTTGCACTGCCAGGGAAGAAACCAGCCACGGAGTTTCCCGGTTAAAAGGTACAACCCTTTTATTCGCGGTAGTGGTGAAGCGTGGCTATCCGGCCGCCGGGGTGCTTGGCACGGGCGATTCGACCACGAGACGATCCAGGAAGGCAAAAAAGGCGACTGGTTGGTCCCACCAGCTCAAGGGGAAGAAGAAGACGCTCCTGGAAGAAGATCTCCTCTGTCGTCGGGGAAGTGGTGAGTTCGTACAGCAGGGCTCCACCGGTGGTGTCGTCGTTGTAGATGGCTCAGCTTCTCCCCTCTTCGGATTCTTTACGTCCTGTGGCGACTTCTGAAGTTCCAGTCCCCAAAGCCCTGCTTATATGCAGCAAAATCCCCATTCATCAGCCTAGCTGTCACTCAAACAGGCTAAGTGGTGAGCCGGGCGGCTCACCACTGGGCCAATCACACAAGAGTGCTACTTGAGTTGCCAAGGCAACTCAGTCCAGGGTGCCTAATCCCCCTCTCACACATCCTGTTGACCCCAGAGTGGCACCATTTGGAGGGCTTCTGTGGAGAAGCCTGCCAAAAAGTGGAACAAAGGGCTCGACTTGGGTTGGAGTTTCTGAGGCGAACACAAATGCCATTTTAAAACAGAGTCCTGGCAAAAAGACCCAACCGGGGAATAAATATTAAATAAATAACCCGGCGGTATCTTTAACATTGCACCAAAAAGTGGTGCGATTAAAATGAATGGGAAAATCCCATATGAAATATTCCGGAGGAATATCTCGCGTGGTATCCACTGCCACCAGCCAGAAACTTGACAAGGGGGGACTGGACAGTGCCCCCTTGGGAAACAGACCCAGGGGCAATCGAATTACCCCTACCAGTACTACCACAATATGATGGTTTGTACTGGTTCTGTTCACAATTTTGGACTATTAAAGCCAATGGTGACTTTACATGCCCTGGGAGACAGTAGTCAGTCCTAGGGTATGGAGTCTATGTTTGGGGGTCACTATGAACCCCTGTGTTACTGCACTTAGGGTGCTGTGTAACACACATACCAAAAACACAGAAGCCCTATGGAGTAAAAGACCCCTTAGCCCATAAAACACATTACATAGTCAAAGGACATTCTCAAATCATGCCTAAGAGTGGGAGAAAGAGTCTCACTCTTAGCAGGAGAAAAAAATAAATCCCAAAAATCCAGCAAAGCTGCTGGGGGACTCACAAGGTTTGGGAAATTAGCCTTAACAGAGAATTCTTCCTAACATGTTTCATGGCAGATTTCTTTATAACTGTAGTAATGAAGTCAAGTAAATTTGCCGAGTCACGTTATTCCTAAATTTATAAAGCTGCATTCGGTACTTGTGGAAAACGTAACTTATGTCTCACAAATGACCTCACAGACTGACTAGATTCATTGATTTTAGTTTTTTATTTGATTTCAACAGTAAGTATATCGGAAAGACTTAGGGTTCGTCGCTCTAGGGCGGTCCCTAATACTCTATCAACCATACTAAAACACCCTAAAACTCTGACACCTACAAGGTTATACTATTGCTGTCATACGTTCAGTCTCTCATTGTAACAAATTTTGAATAATTCACAACACTTTTGTCATGAACCGCCACTCGCGCCCCTTCTGGACTTCCTGGTCCATGATGCTTCGTACCACCGGGAGGTGTTCCTCTCAACATGGCCGCTGCATCAGTCATGCTGCGCTCCAGCGTTTACGCCGGAGCGATGGACTCCTACAAAAAGGACACGCCCCCGCGGCACTCCGCGTCTCAATGCCCCAATACTAGTTAGCGGCTAGTCTGCCTTACGTTTCTTCCTCGTATCGCTGTTACAATACTTCAATCCTTTCTCCCCTTCATTCACGGACCCTGGAGCAGTTACTCCTCTTCCAGGCTGCTCGCTCTTTCCTTCCTGGCTCTCTTCCTTGCTCCGTGCATACACCCTGCTTGTTTAGCTTGTGAGCAGCAACTTCCTTCCTGGTTCCGCGCTTATTCCTGAACATAGTCTACCCTTGCTCCCTGGAATCCTGAACTCTTCCTCTATCTCCATCCACGTTCCATGCTGGATATAGAGGACCACCGGCCGTACCTGTTCAAGTCCAGGACTTCTCGGAAATCGGAGAAACCCACAAAGAAGAGAGCGGCGAAGGACAAACAGGTAGGATCGGGGGTTGAGTGTGACAACTTTCTCAATTGGTACTGCTTGCTCTCACGTAGTACCTTACTTGCACTCTCACACCACTAACAATCTCTTGAACCTGCTTCTCCGCAGTCCGCTCTCCCCTGCTTGGTCTCATGGTCTACCAACTCCGCTCCTGAACACATTGTACACCTTTCATCCAGGTCTGCCTTCTGCAGGCTTCTAGAGCCCAACTTACTCTGCTTGATGCCTCTCCCTGGTTTCCATTGGCCTTTTTGGCTTCCTATCCTATTCTGGTGAGCCAATCCCTTCCTGACTTTCATCAGGGGGCCAGGTTCACTCTCTGCAGACGTCTGGTTAGCCCTGCCCCCTTTTCGGATACTGGCCTTGTCCCTTTGTGGATTTGTGAAACAGTTTGTTGGTACCATGTTTACATCCCGAATCCGTTACAGTTGTCTCTCGTGTCATCCTATCTGCTGCTGAAGAGTATCTCGCATTCTTTGGGGATTGCACCTGAAGTTCCTTGGCGGTTACTTCACTCCAGAGGCTCCGGTACAGGTTTTCTCAGCTGTTGCTTGAGGGCTTCTGCGAGAAGCAGTTCTACTAAAGAAACACAAGACACCTGGCCAGGACAGTGGCTAATGGGTATTGTAGAAGAAACAGCAGTACCAAGGTCTTGATTCAACAGCGAACACTCAAGGGAGTCATAGACTGCGTTGCCTCTCAGTTCGCACCCACCACATCCAGGGCCTATGACATGCTCTGGTTATGCCCTGTGCCACAGATGTCTGACTCAAAGAATATTCCAGTGGTCCGAGACCATTGAAAGGTTTTTATTAAGAATTCAATGGGCTCTTTGGCATACCTCTCTCTCGCCTATAAATCACTAATACTTCCTAACCCAAGCATTTGTACTCCCTTGATTAGTATATAAAGTAGATTTCACCCTCGTGTTTAAGTTGTTAATACTGTGCGTGACAAATGCCTTCTCTATCTGCATTCCCTCAGGGACTTCCTAACTGTCCCTACTCTATCCAAAGGCTAGTGGTCTAATAGGGAATGGGAGTGTGCCTTCTGATGCTTGTGAATCTGCTTAGAATCACATGTTGTGCATATAGTCCAACATTTAGTGGAAATCGCAGAGTATTGCATCTTTCTTTCAAAGATCGAAAGGGATGTCGACATGGGGGTGACTGGAACACCATCCCTAATGTGATGTGTAGTGTACCCAAAATCCCTCATGCGTTGAGGTCCCACCAGATAGTTTTTTTCCACCAACCAAGTTGGTCACTTATGCGGAACTCATAAGAGTTTATATTGCTAAAGTTCATTTCCATGACCTACGGTCATCTAGTCACTTTCGATGGCCTTTGACGACTGCTTTGTGTGTTTCCTGCCGCCGACATCTGCAACTGCTCGACGCCTGTCAACCGCGTGGCCTCGGCCCTCCGGCCCGGCCCTTACAGTAGGGAGAGTGGGGCCCTGGGTTTTATTCCTCTCTGAGAATGTATTGCCTTCACCCCTCTTTCTCCGCTTGGTCTGACTGCCGCTGCCCTCTGCTGTGGAGAGGACTCCCTTTAAATTCTGACCACAACGAGTTCTCATGCAAGGCCTGTAAACTCTTTCGACCAAAGAGGTTGGAAGACGAGCAGACTTAACGATGGGCGGCCTACGCTATGCAGGCCGAAGTTCTTTTCCCCATCAGCACTGTTGCTTTGGACGGCGAGGAATCTGTAGGCAGCTATGGCTCCGATTTGGAAGCCATCGACCTCTCAGAAGAGCCTGTGTGCTCCCAGATGCTCGTCCCCGGCCCCGATAGAGAGGCCACCGGCACTGTTATGGGGAAATCACACTCCTGCGACACGGGCAGCCACGCACCAAGTGTACACAAGCACACAACCCCTAAGGCCTCTTCGACGGAGTCGTAGAAGAAGAGCTCAACGCCCTCAGGACCGTTGAAGGTTTCATCGGCGCCTGCCGAATCTCGTGGTTCGACGCCCTCCACGCAACCACATTCGCAACATGCGACTGGGCTTTCTGCTGGAAGGGGCGTTCCCTCTAAAAAATCCTCTTCAGCCAACCCACCATCCAAGGGCGCACAAGCGCCGAAGAACCCAGGGGAGTCGCCGACCGCGACTTCACCTTCAGGCACATAGAGACCCTCTATACAGCCACCAAAACTTTGCGAAAGCCTTTCAGAGATCATTTTGGCGGCCAAGGAGTACAAGGGCACCCCCTCTCATTGAGAGGACTATTCCGAAGCCCCCCAGCCCCTCTCTAAGGCCTTATCAGGAAAGTATCCCACTTTTGAGGAACCCTTCTCTCCTCCTGACCATTCAGCTTCTTTTCTATGGAAAGGTTTGAGCAATACATGGACAAAATGTCCCAGTTAATTGACCTTTAAGGCAGTATATTATGCCCAAGAGACCCAGGGAAGTGGACTCTCGTCCCATCCTCTCCAAATTGTAGAGACTCCCCACCTCTGCATAGGGACACCAAGAAAACATCTTGCAGGTCCCAGATTGAATTGAATTGATATTTTATTTCTATTGCGCTCGTACACAAGTGTTTCAGAGTGAGGCAAGGGAGGGGAACAGGGGAGAACAAAACAACGATCTTACTAGTCCCAGTGACATTGAGAACACGCAAGTGCATGGGTGAGGGGGAGGGGAAAAGTGCATGGAAGGGGGAGAAGTGGAAAGTGCGGAGCAAAGGAGAAACAGATAAATAATAATAAATAATGAAGGCAACAAACGGGAGGGTGAGTAGGTACCTGGGCCCGGAGGACAGAGGTTGGCCAGATGCACGGTGCCAAGAGAGAACAGTTCAGTAGGGAGTGGGGGAGCAAAGGCAGAAGCAAAGAGTAAGGTCTTGAGGTGCTTCCGGAACCTGAGATGGTTGTGCTCAGGCTTGAGAGTGGCAGGGAGGCTGTTCCAGAGGGAGGCCCCAGCCGAAGACAGAGATCTACCCCCAGCTCGTTTCTTTGAAAAACGACTGACCCTGAGGGAGTTAAAGGTAGAGGAGCGAAGAGCTCGAGAGGGGAGGTATTTGCGGAGGGATAGCTAAAGGTATTTTGGACCCAGGCCCCAGAAAGCCTTGTGGACAATGCATAGGGTTTTGAATTTAATCCTTGCATCCACTGGGAGCCAGTGGAGAGATTTCAGAGCTGGAAAGATACGATCCCAGGGCTTGAGGCCAACGACAAGTCTCGCAGTCCTATTCTGGATTAGTTGCAGAGGGCGGAGAGTAGAGGCAGGTAGATTTAGAAAGAGGCTGTTACAATAGTCTAACCCAGAGAGAACCAGAGCTTGGGAGACAGTGAGGTTCTCGGGGAAGGAGAGGAAAGGCAGAGTACCTCTGAGGAGGTGCAGTAGAAAGTTTGACTTTTTAGAGACATCAGAGATGTGGGCTGAGAAGGAAAGTGTGGAGTTAAAGTTGACCCAGAGGTTCTTAGCCTCGCAGGTGGGGGTAGGAGGAGGGCCAAAGGCGGACGGACAGAGAGTGAGGGGAAAGGATGGTGAAGGTGTGCCAATGAGGAGGATCTCCGTCTTGCTGGCATTCAGACAAAGATCATTGGTGGCACACCAATCTTGAATGGCAGTTAGGCAATCGGAGATGGAGTGGGAGAGGAGGTGGCCGAGGGCAGCCTGAAAATGAGTTGTCGTCAGCGTAGCACTGGAAATTTGAACAGAAAACGGCAGTGCAGTGGGCGAGAGTTGCCAGGTATTGGTTGAAAAGCCAGGGCGAGAGGTTAGACCCCTGGGGAACACCACGGGTAGAGAGGGAGAAAGATGATAGGAAGGACCCAAGTTGGACCTGGGAGGGTCGATCAGAGAGGAAACAGGTCAGCCAGGCCAGAGCCTGACCAGTCATACCCAGCGACGGTTGAGCTGGATGGTATGGTTGACCGTGTGAAAGGCAGAGAGAGATTGAGTAGGATGAGTACAGAGGGAATGTTAGCGTCAAGGTCGGATAGCAGATGCAACAAACCAGGACGAGTCCTGTGAAGAGGTTAACCCTTTTGATCAGGACCCAGACTGGGAGCAGGTGGAGGATCAGGTTCCTTGGCTTACACCGACGCATACTGTCGACCCAGACGCCATTTGTCTGGATCCCCTTTCTACCCCTCCACAAAGAAAGTCATCACTCTGGACGACCAGATGTTGTTAAATTCCATTTTAAAAGGATCAGCTAACAATTTTTTTCCCCAAAATTAATTTTTATTGATTGTTTTCCAGGCATATATCCCCATACATTTTCGGTCTCAAGCTTATGTAATCAACTCGGAAGAACTGGCTGTTTGGTCAACAATTAACATTTTACTTAATTACAACTCCCCCCCAACCCCCTCCCTTACCTTCTTGGGTGCTTCTTTTAGCTAGTGATGATGGGGCGCTTGTTGCCTTTCAGTCGGGTTGTTTGTAGGCCTCGAGGAAGGGAGCCCATTCCAGTTCCCTGCTAGGGGATATTTCGTGAATGGTAGGTGTAATGTTCTCAATTTCGTACAACTCTCTGGCTTTCCCAGCCCATGCTTTCTCCATCAGGAGTTCTTTGGCTGTCCAGCCTATCGTGATACAGACCCTAGCAGTCAGCAAAAGGAAGTGGGTCATGTGCGGCAGTTTTACCCAACGCCCCTCTTGTTCCTCAGGACCAGTCTAGGATCTTTGACCCTGGTTATCCCCTCTATGTTCCTTATCTAGGACAGCACTTCGCTCCAATATGTTTGAGATTTAGGACAAGCCCACCACATGTGCCAGTAGTCAGCGGTACTGTTGGAACATTTTGGAAAGCCTTTGGGGATCATACTGCCACCTGTGCAATAGCTTTATTCCATGTAACTTGTATTGCGCAGAGATGGATATTTTCCGCACTGATCCGCACATCTTTGACCATAGTTGGTCTGACATTAGGGGGCCTAAGTCCTTCTCCCACCTCTTTTTGAGGTTATTCAAGTTGTTTTTCCCCTCCATTATCAGTGTTTCATATAGCCGGGAGGTGAGGCCTTTACTCGAGTGAGCTTCACTGAGTATCCGTTCAAAGTTGGTGAGATCTCTTTGGAGATTGTCCTCCCATTCTGGTGTCGTAAGCACCCCTTTCAGCCCCAGATACTTAAAAACACAGAGGGCTCCCGTTTGTAGTCCTGCTTCTAAGTTTTGGATTGATATGTATCTGTCTCTCTTCAGAACTTGCCCCACTCTTTTGTTCGTGGATTCTGTCTCTGATGGGCGGAGCCCAAATGCAGCTCATCGGGGAGGGCCATGTTGTGACGCCTTTCATCTCTTTTTTGTTGCACCATATTTTCATGAGCGGCCCCATTGCCACATGACTCAACACGCTCTTGGGAAAGGACTCTTTGGGGGCCCATAGCCATTTATCGAGAGATACCGGTCGAAGTGAGTGCAAAAGTGGGCAGCACCCTAATATGCATAGGGGTCAGGCAGTCCAGTTCCTCCTTTTTCCTTTGGCTGGATTAGCGTCTCATAAGCGATTCGTTGCTTTTTGCTTTTCCACAGGAATCTCGCAAACATGACTTTCAGCTCCTTGAAATGTGCCGCAGGGATAGAGATCGGTAGCATATGATATTGATATAGGAGCTTGGGTATGAAGACCATGTTTATGGCATTAAGGCGGACTAGCCATGATATTGTGAGCTTGCCCCACCTTTCAAAGTCCTTTGTTAGTTCCAATAGAAGTAAAGGCAAATGAACCTTGTAAAGGTCTTCCAGGTCTTTGGTGATTTTGATCCCCAGATATTTCAAGGCTTGATGTGTCGCGGGTATTCCACCTGTTGACCTGCTTATACCTTCAGGGTCCGTGGGGGCACCGTATACGAATACGGAAGATTTTCCTTGTTCACATTTAGCCCCGCCCATTAACCAAATTCTTTCAGTGTTCACAATACACACGGTGTCGAGGTGTCGGGATCTGCCAGTTAAATCATTATATTGTCTGCGAACATGGCCAGTTTATATTCTGTGTCGCCCACCTTTATTCCCTTTATAGTGAGGTCGCTCCTTATTGCATTGCCAAGAGGTTCGATTGACAGGGCGTAGAGCAGAGGCGACAGAGGACATCCCTGCCTGGTTCCCCTGGTCAACTGAATTTTTGTGAGAGTTTGTTCAATGCCACTCTGCCCCTTGGGGCCTTGTATATTGCTTGCACCCCTGTCAAGAAAAGCTCACCAAATCCCATATTTCTCAAAACTTCCCAAAGGAAAGCCCACTCCACCCTGTCAAGGGCTTTTTCTGAGTCTATACTAAGGACTACGTGGTCCCCGGCTATTCTCTTCGAGTGATCCATGAGGTCCAGTGTTTTCCTCGTAGCGTATGACCCTTGTCTCCCTTTAATGAAGCCCACCTGGTCGGGGTGGATTAAGCGGGGCATTAGGTCTTCCATGCACGTGGTCAGGACCCTGGCATACACCTTAGCGTCGGTATTTAACAGTGAGATTGGCCGGTATGATTCGCATGAGGTGGGGTCTCTATCTGCTTTGGGCAGCACTACTATTTGCACTACCGAAAATGATGGTGCAGCCTGACTTGTCTCCCGTATATGGTTAAATTGTCTGCCAAGGTGTGGGGAAAGAGTTTTTATGAAGTGTTTGTAGAATCCCATCGTGTAACCATCTTCGCCTGGGGCTCCCCCTTTTGGGAGGCGTTTTATTGCTGCTTCTACCTTTTCAGGTGGTGGTAGAGATTCGAGGAGGTCACGCTCTTTGTGTGTTAAGTGCGTGAGCCTTGCTTTTTGTATATATTCCCCCATCTCTACTTCATTCCTGTCTACATCTTACGTATATAGTTTGGTGTAGTAGCTAGCAAATTGGTTGGCTATTCCCTGTGGGGAGTGTATCCAGCCCCCTTCCTCTGTTCTAATCCTGTCCACCCATCTTTCTGCTCTCTGGGCTCTGTGTATTGGCCAGCATCCTATCGGCCCTGTCCCCTTTTTCATAAAACTTCTGCTTCAAGAGCATCACCTTTCTCATAACATCGCTCTTACCTAGCGCCTTTAACTCTTCCCTTTTCTGCCTTAATGTTTCCAGGTGGTCCCCTCTATATGAGCCCAATGTGTGCAATCTCTCTTCTAGGTATTTAATGTCTTTCCCCAGCTTTTCCTCCAGCAGCTTCCTTTCTCTCTTTCAGAGGGCCCCTTGTTTCATCAGATGCCCTTTCCACACTGCCTTTCCCGCTTCCCATACTGTTGTAATTCCGATCTCCCCATCATCATTAATCTGAAAGGATTTCTGTATGGCCTTGTCTAGTTCCTGGGAGTACACGTTATCCTTTAGAAGGAATTAATTGCACCTCTATTCGGTTTCCCGTCGATTCAGCCCTTCCATTTCTATTGTTGCCGTGACCATGTCATGGTCTGACCAACCTATTGGGTGAATTTCACTGCTCCTGATTGTTGAGCTGATCTCTTTGGGCACCATCAGATGATCGATTCTGGTGAACATCCCGTGAAAAGCGGATCTGAACGTGAACCCTTTTTTATGCGGGTTGACTGTTCTCCAGACGTCCACCAAATCGGCCCCCTGAATGCAGTTATGAAACCTACTACAATCCTCCTTGGGGAGGCTTTTGATTATCGCCTGTGTTCCTTGTCTGTCCGTCCGGGGGTCTGCCCATGCGTTTAAATCTCCCCCTATCACCACTCGGCTCTGGCGGGCCCCACTATAGTAGCAAGACCTTCCTCGTTGAAATCCCTTTGGCCCTGATTTGGAGTATAAACCCCAGCAAGATTTATGGGTGAGCTCCCCCATTCTCCCTGAACTATCAGGAGTCTCCCTCCCATCAATGCAATGATTGTGCAACTGGTTTATCTACCTTAAACCTCTTACGCAGTATCTGTTCCTTGTCTGTCCATCCGGGGGTCTGCCCATGTGTTAAAATCTCCCACTATCACCACTGGGCCCTGGTGGCCCCCACTATAGTAGCAAGAGCTTCCTCGTTGAAATCCCCTTGGCCCTGATTTGGAGTATAAACCCCTGCAAGATTTATGGGTGAGTTCCCCCATTCTCCCTGCACTATCAGGAGTCTCCCTCCCATCAATGCAATGATTGTGCAACTGGTTTATCTACCTTAAACCTCTTACGCAGTATCGTGCCCACTCCCCCTGTCGTGTGGTCTGCCGAGGCCTAGTATGTTTGCCCCACTCCTCTCCCTCTAAGTGGTTTTTCTTCTCCCACTTTGAGCCTGGTTTCCTGGATAAAGAGGAGGTCCAGGTCTGCTCTATCGAATTCCCTCATCAGTAGTGACCTTTTGGTGGGAGAGTTAAGCCCTTTAACGTTCAGCGTGCCTCATTTCAGGGTTCCTATCTCTTGCCTAGTGCTTGGTTGGAATAGCCACCATTGCATTAGGCATTGCCCTGCTCTCACAACTCTTGCCTGGCTAGTGTTGTGTTTGAGTTTGTTTCCCGCCCCTAGTCTCTTGTGTTCGCCTGCCCATCCCTGTGTCTCACCCCCATTGCCCCTTCCCCTTGAACCTTTAACCCAAATAACCCCCTTAACTGAATTGTGAACGAAAAATCCCCCAGTAACTGAACCGCGGTCATTACAAATAGCCCAGGTTCTGTGGGGTTAGACGCCCTCTTGAAATCGAGGGCCACTAGGTTTATGATCCACCCCTCACGGGTGGTTTCTGTTTGTGAATCCTGTTCCTTCATTACATGAGTGCTTTTTTTTTTGTTTTTTGTTTGCGTCCTGGCACCCCGTTCCTTGTTTGCTTCTTCAAGGGGGCTTTGTCAGTGATTCTGGACATAGTTTGGCATATTTTCTACCAGCTTTGGTTCTTTTGCGCCAATGGCGTGGACTGTCTGTTTCTTGAGGTTTCGGCATTTGAGACTGACTCGGCCCGGATGGGGCCCTGTCGTTCTGGTCTGTCAGGTGCTTCAGTATTTGTTTTTCCTCCTCTGGGGAAACCACTCGGTATTCCTCTCCCTTAAATTTGAAAGTGAGATATGTTAGGGAGAATTCTCTGTATAGGCTAATTTCCCAAACCTAGTGCGTCCCTCAGCAGCTTTGCTGGATTTTTGGGGTTTATTTTTTTCTCCTGCTAAGAGTGAGACTCTTTTTCTCCCACTCTTAGGCATGATTTGAGAATGTCCTTTGACTTTGTATGTGTTTTATGGGCTATGGGGTCTCTTACTCCATAGGGTTTCATGTGTTTTTGGTAAGTGTGTTACACAGCACCCTCAGTGCAGTAACACAGGGGTGTCATTGTGACCCCCAAACATAGACTCCATACCCTGGGACTGACTGTCTCCCAGGGCATGTAAAGTCACCATTGACTTTACTAGTCTTAAATTGTGAACAGAACCAGTACAAACCATCATATTGTGGAAGTACTGGTAGGGGTAATTAGATTGCCCCTGGGTCTGTTTTTCGAGGGGGCACTGGGCAGTCCCCCCTCGTCGAGTTTCTGGCTGGTGGCAGTCGTTACCACACGAAATATTCCACTGGAATATTTCTTATGGGATTTTCCCATTCATTTTAAATGCACCACTTTTTTGGTGCAGTGTTAAAGATACCGCCGGGTTATTTATTTAATATTTATTCCCCGGTTGGGTCTTTTTGCCAGGACTCGGTTTTAAAATGGCGTTTGTATTCGCCTCTGTAACTCCAACGCAAGTCGAGCCCTTTGTTCCACTTTTGGCGGGCTTCAAAAGTGGTGCCACTCTGTCTGGGTGTACAGGATGTGTGGGAGGGGGGGGAATAGGCACCCTGGACTGAGTTGCCTCTGCAACTCAAGTCGCACTCTTGTGTGATTGGCCCAGTGGTGAGCCGCCCGGCTCACCAATTAGCATGCTTGAGTGACAGCTAGAACTGGTGAATGGGGGTTTTCTGCATAAAAGCAGGGCTTTGGGGACTGGAACTTCAGAGGTCGCCACAGGACCTAAAGATTCCGAAGAGGGAGAAGCTGAGCCGACCTGCAACGACACCACTGGTGGAGCCATGCTGAACCGACTCACCACTTCCCGACGACAGAGAAGATCTTCATCCTGGAGAGTCTTCTTCCTTTGAACTGGTGGGATTAACCAGTTCGCCCTCTTTTCTCCTTCCTGGATCGTCTCGTGGTCAAATCGCCTGTGCCAAGCACCCCGGCGGCCGAATAGACACGCTTCACCACTACTGCGAATAAAAGGGTAGTACCTTTTAACCGGGAAACTCCACGGCTGGTTTATTCCCTGGCAGTGCAGCGACCTCCAGCCTTTCTCCACGTCGAGATCTTCTCTTCCCCTGGACGAAGCACCGACTTGCACCTGCTGCCAGGAACTGCCCCCGTTGGAGCTTTCTCACCATTTCAGGTACTGTGTCCCGCCTGGTCTCCCTTGCAACAGACTGTTCAAGGTGTCCCGTAAATCCTTGACTCTCTATCCTGGGGTGACCTGGGACCTGTTAACTAACTTTTCTGAACTGATCCAACGCTGAACTATCTGCAAAGACTTTTAAAGTGTACTTCAACTGTGTGATCTCCAAGAGTGGGCCTGGCCTATGAACTTTTTGCTCTACAGTAGACTCTGCCTTTCTTGACTTGCTGTGGTTCTTTTAAAAGTGTTGGTATTGTGTGCTTTCCTAATTCTGCCTTTTCCCTCCCTTTTTAAATAATTATTGGAGTGCCTTCTTGGTTAAGCGCTCACACCTGTATTGATAATAAGTGGTGTTATTTTCCTAAGACTTGTCGAATAATTAATTAGGGAGGTGGATATATTTCTAGTGACTGTGTTTGAACTTGCTTGACATATTAGTGCCAGTGTATTTTTACAAGTGTTTTTTTTAAATAAATAATTATATACTTTTATACCCAAGCTCTGGTCAGTGTTTGATTGTGCTACTGTATTTTTGTACCTAATGTGTATACTCTATATACTGCCCAACTCCTCTTGAGAGAAGTCTGACTGCTCAGCCACAGCTGCCAGGTAAATCTGGGTGGTACAGTCTGCTACCAATTGGGTTTACTGCCAACAGCTGTAGTCTTAAACTTTTTGCAGTGGTCCCTAAGGGAACGGCACAGGTTTCTGCCTAACAAGATAGAAGGGGTATCCCCATCTATATCTCATGGTCTTCGGTTACCCATGAGGTAAGTGGTCTACAGGCTCTCCTTCTGTTCAATGTAAAATTCGAAAGGTCTTGAAATATCTTAAGTGTAGTCCCTTGGAACATGTCTTGCGCCTGTTTAGCTTTCAGGAGAATTTTTGTTTTTTCCTTGTAGCTTAGGAATTTGACTACTACTGATCTTGGTCCCTCTGCGAATGCCCGGCCTCTTCTGTGAGCCATTTCGATGCGCACTGTTTTGCCACCTTCGGCCCCCTTCGGCCACGAATAACTGGTCTATTTCTTCAACTTTCTTCTCTGCTGTGGCAAGAGTTTGGCTGTCAAGGTTTGCACCTATTTCCCTCCCTTCCTCCTCACCTGAGTAGTCGGTAGAGCTGTCACGAGGCTCTGACTTCTTTCCTTGGTAAACTCGGGTCTGTCCTCGACTGGTCTTCTTTATCTTCTTCTTTTCGTGTAAATAGGGGCGAGCTCCCTGGGATGCCACTCTGTCGGGTGATTGGGAAACCCGGACAGCAGGGACTCCCGTGAGCTGGCTCCTGAGCAGGGAAAAAGCCTTAGCGGCAGAAAAAACCCTGCAGGGGGATTATGCATCCAAGATGGTATCAGGGAAGAGGTGAGTCCGAATAGTCAATTCTCCGGAGGATAGAGGTCCCAGTAGTGAGCAGAGGTAGTACGAAATTGGCAGACTGGGTCTTGATGAGATGGTCCGACAACAGACAGGAACCCAGACAGAAGAGATATCCGCAGGAGTAACCAAGGAAGAAGCGTGCTGATAAACCCGAACAAAAATTAGTACAGCACTGCTAAACAAAAGGAGGAGGCGGAAAAGGAAGTCCCCAAAGTAAGAGGAAAAGAGGAACAAGACGGAAAGAAAACAGAACAGGAAGAGGAGAAGGTAAAAGGGCTGAGAAAGGGAAGCTGGAACGAGCAAGCTGGAGGGAAATGGGGAAAGAAGATGATCAGGGGGTACAGGGGCAGAAAAGCCAAGGATGACGAAGAAAAAATGAGCGAGTAAAGCAAGAGTAGGGAGAGAGAGGAAGAAAACTAACGGGAACAACTGGACGGTTAGCGGTCCGGAGAGGAAGCACAGAAATAACAAGTGAGAGAGCAGAGGGAAGGCAGAATACACAGCGTTACATTCGGAGGGGCAGTGAAGGTGCAACGCGAAGACGCTGCATTGAGCCGGCATTTGTTTGATGCGGCGGCCATCTTGGAAAACACTAGAACGGTGCTTCCAACGTGGTGGAACATGCTAATGGCGCCTCCACAAGTCCCAAAAGCGTCGCCTCACTGAATGCATGACATTCACCTTCAGTCTCTACCAGGACGATGTTAGGGAGAATTCTCTCTTTAGGCTGAATTTCCTAACCTAGTGAGTCCCCCAGCAGCTTTGCTGGATTTCTGGAGTTTGTTTTTTTCCTCCTGCCAAGAGTGAGACTCTCTTCCTCCCACTCTTGGACATTATTTATGGTATTCCTTTGACTAGTAATGTGTTTTATGGGCTATGGGGTCCTTTACTCCATAGGGTCTCATGCGTTTTTCCTATGTGTGTTACACAGCACCCTCCGTGCAGTAACACAGGGGTGTCATAATGACACCCCACCATAGACTCCATACCCTGGGACTGACTACTGTCTCCCAGGGCATGTAAAGTCACTATTGGCTTTACTAGTCCCAAATTATTAACAGAAACCAGTACAAACCATCATATTGTGGACGTACTGGTTGGGGCAATTCGATTGGCCCGGGGTTTGTTAGTCGAGGGGGCACGTCTCCGTCCCCCCTGATCGAGTTTTGGCTGGTGGCAGTGGAAACTACTTTTTATATTCGACCGCGAATATTTTCCTATGGGATTTTCCCATTGTTTGAGGCTACCAGCTTTAATTATTTAATTCTCATAGCCTCGAACATACAGCTGGTTTATTTAATTAATATTAATTCTCCGGTTGGTATTTTTTGCCAAGACTCGATTCTAAAACGGCATTTGTTTTCTCTTCTGTGTCTCCAACCCAAGTCGAGCCCTTTGTTCCACTTTTTGGCGGGCTTCTCCACAGAAGCCTCCAAAAGTGGTGCCACTCTGTCTGGGTACCACAGGGGGTGTGGGAGGGGGTTTAGGCACCCTGGACTGAGTTACCGTGGTAACTCAAGTCGCACTCTTGTCTGATTGGCCCAAGTGGTGAGCCGGCCGGCTCATCACTTAGCATGTTTGAGTGACAGCTAGGCTGAGTGAATGGGGGTTTTCTGCATAAAAGCAGGGCTTTGGGGACTGGAACTTCAGAAGTCGCTGCAGGACCTGAGAATCCGACGAGGGAGAAGCTGAGCCGACCTACCACGATGACACCACTGGTGGAGCCCTGCGGAACCGACTCACCACTTCCCGACGACAGAGAAGATCTCCCGGCTGGAGAGGCTTCTTCCCCTGACTGGTGGGCACAACCAGTTTACCTTTCTTTCTTCGCACCGCAGCCCGGTTTGTGGTCGAACTGCCCATGCCAAGCACCCCGGCGGCCGGATAGCCACTCACCACTGAACCGCGAATCAACGGACCGCTCCTTGTACCTGAGAAACTCTGCGGCTGGTTTCTTCCCTGGCAGTGCAACGGGCCCCTGTCTTCCTCCACGAAGAGATCCTCTCTTCTCCCGGACGAAGCACCGACTTGCACCCGCTGCCAGGAACAACTGCCCCCGCTGGAGTCTTCTCACCACTTTAAGGTACCGTGTCCGCCAGACCTCCCTTTCTAAAGATTGCAACAAGGTAATAATAACTCCTTAACCTTCTGGACTGGGCTGGCCGCATTGACCCTCTAACTGGTCCCTTTTCTTTGATCCAACTTCTTTTTGAACCATTACAATACTTATGTGCACTGCAACCGTGTGACCTTGGACACATTTCGTTTTGGATCCTCTTAAAGCGGATCCGGCCTACTAACGCTGAATTCACGGTTTTACTTTGCCTTCCTCTCTTGCTATGTTCTTGTAAAAGTGTTGGGATCTGTTTCAATTTGTTCTCTGCTTTTCTCTCCCTTTTTAAAAATGAACTATTAGAGCGCCATCTACGTTAAGCGCTCACCGCTGTCTGAAAATAAGTGGGGCTTTACTTAAGACTTGTCTAATATTCTTTTAAGGGAGTGTATATCTTTTAGTGACCGTGTTTTTGAATTGCTTACTATTAGTGCCTGTGTGTTTTTCTAGATGTGGTTTTAAATAAATAATTATATCTCTTTTACACCAAGCCCTGGTCAGTGTTTACTTGCTCTATTGTGTGCTCTTGACCTATTGTGAATACTCTGTATACTGCCTAACTCTTCTTGAGGGAAGTCTGACTGCTCAGCCACAGCTACCAAGTGAATCTGTGTGGTACAGACTGCTACCAAGTGGGTTTACTGCCAAACACCTGTAGTCCTAAATCTTTTGCAGTGGTCCCAGAGGGAACTGCACAGGTTTCTGCCTAACAGCCGACTATTCTCAAGTTACATTGTCTCTCCCTGTTCTATATGTCGTCTATCTTGAGGGTTAGTTCTTCATCTTTCATTTCGAATGGATTGTGTCCTCCCACGTATTCCTCATCTTAGCTATTTTCGCCAGCTTGCTGCTTCTTTCGGCAATTTTTTCGCCAGAGGGCGCTGTGCTCGAGGCCGTGTTGCTTGGTCCCTCGAAGGCTACCGTCGAGCGTCAACGTCATGTCGTATAAAGGGCTTGAGCCGCGACCGTTGGTTCAGTTCCGTTTTTCCGAGCTTCTGCTTCATGTATCGAAACGGCGCTTCAGTTTTTCTCATCGAGATATGTCTTCTTCAACCCTGATTACCACCCAAGACGGGTTTTAAAAAGTGTCTCAAATGCAGAAAAAAGATGTCCATTACGGATCCTCCCCGCAACTGTCTTTGATGCCTTAGTCCTCATCACTGAGTCGACGAGTGCGGGTCGTGGCAGCCGATGCCAAACAATGCTCTTAACGCCAAGGTAAGTGAGTGGTCAGGGAAGAGTCTTTCAAGTCTGCAAAAAGTTTAAAAGACTCGAGAGAATCGAGAACTAAATCTCGTCATGAGGTGAGGCGATCGAGGTGGAAAAATCGCTCGAGGAAGTCCTCTTCCTCCAAAAAATCAAAAAAGCGATGTCATAGATCTTCGCCCTCTTCTTCCTCGCCCGACAGAAGGTTAATTTCTTGTCCTTCGAAACATGATTCCCCTAAGAAATGGGAGGCCTTTACGGCTCCAATGCTAAACATTTTTGAGAAGGAGGCCCCGACCCCCTCAAAAAAGTTGCGAGAAGAGCATGCCCCAGTCCACTCTAAAGGTGACCGAGGGAAATCCAAAACGTCTCACGCTAAATCTGACAAAAAGTCGAGGGCATCCTCGGACGATGATTCTCCAGTGCCTCATGAGACTATACAGAAACCTTCGGTGCATAAGTCGAGGTTGCCTGAGGACAAAATGGCGTCCTCGTCGTTGCAGTCAGCTATCAACTCGACGCGTCCTTCGACGACGCCGTCAAAGCCAAAGATGGCAACGATACCTTCGGCCTCTGCGTCAAAGCCTTACTCAACATTGAAGCACTCCTCGATAACCTTGGGGATTCCTTAGAGTGTGTCGAAGCCGGTGTCGATTCCGTCAACGCCTTTATCTGGGAAATCTTTCATACCTGACCTTCTGGACATGTTCATCTGCCCTCCAATACGTCTTCCACAAAGAGAGGATCTTCTCTCGCAAGAGGAAGGTCGGGTTCTCCTTCCAGAGGTCAAGACACTCAACCTTCACGCCAGAAGGCCAGCAGCAAAATCCTTATACCGGTGTTGTTGGAAGAAATTCAGTAACTGGTGCAGGGATAAGAGTGTGGATCATTTTCAATGTACCACTCCCATGGTGCTTTCCTTTCTATTATATTTAGGCAACTCGGGGCTCCAAGTTGGAACTATTAAAGGATATTTGGCAGCGCTATCTTTCTTTAAGCACTCCTCAGAAGAAGTTTCATATTTCAAAATGCCTTTAGTTATCCATTTTTTAGAGGGTTAACAATTACGTTCCCTCCTACACCATTCCAAGTTCCCATTTGGGATTTAAATTTAGTCTTAAAGTTTCTTATGTGTGCCCCTTTTGAGCCTTTACATTCTTCTCCTTTAAGGCTCCTAACTTTAAAAACGGTTCTACTAGTGGCTCTAACTTCAGCCCGCAGGGTGAGTGAGTTGCAGGCGCTCTCTTGCAAGCCTCCTCACACAGTTTTCGACAAGGATAAAGTTGTTTTAAAGGTCAAGCCTTTTTTCCTACCTAAAATAGTTTCGGATTTCCATCTGTCACAGAAAATCACTTTACCATCATTTTATCCTCCTCCGCACACTAGTAAAGAGGAGGAAAGATTCCACAGACTAGGCCCTAAAAGGGCTCTCAGTTTCTACATATCTAGACTGGAAAGACTTTGACAAACAGATCAGTTGTTTGTCGGTTATACTGGACACAAATTGGGCCTTGGTGTGTCCAAGCAAACTATATCCAGATGGATTATCCTAGCAATATCTGAATGTTACAAATTGGCTGGGAACGAGCCTCCAGATGGTTTAAGGGCTCATTCAAACAGGGGCATAGCAACTTCTACGGCTCTTCAGAGGGGTGTCCCAGTGCAAGACATTTGTGCTGCGGCCACTTGGTCATCAATGCATACTTTTACAAAACATTGTTTAGATACCACTTCTTACCAAAAAGGCCTTTTTTCAAAAGCCGTCCTTCATTCTGTTCATAATTGAGAACTATGATACTCCCTCCTCCTCTAAATTACAATTGCTATGTGAGTCAATCTAAGATGAGGAATATGTGGGAGGACACAATCTATTTGAAGAACAAGTTACTTACCAACTGTAACGTTCTTTTGACTGGATGTTCCTCCAACGTATTCTTCATCGACCCTCCCAACCTACCCCTCCATACAGTTCTTACGCTTGTTGCCCTTGTACTTCCTTAAGAGCCTAACATCTGCCGACACAAAATACAACTGATGCGACCATTAACATCGAAAAAACAGAACTGAACCAACGATTGTGGCTCGAGCCCTTTATACGACGGGTGACGTCGACGCTCGCCGGCGGCCTTGAGAGGGACCAAGCTACGCAGCCTCGAGCATGGCGCCCTCTGGCGAAAAAATTTCAAAAAGAAGCAGGAAGCTGGAACATCCAGTTGAAAGAACGTTACAGTTGGTAAGTAAATTGTTCTTCCATTTCGGTCATCCTCGCATTCAACTTCATTTCCATTAGATCTATGTTGACCTGGTTGTGCTCCAGGTTGTCAACTTTACTCTCAATGCGTTCAACTTTCCCCCTAATTTCAGCAATAGAGGTTTGGATGTCAGATCTCTGTGCACAAATCGCAGCCATGATTCCTGCAATGTCGTCTTTTGTCGCTGCAGCACTCATTCTGAGAGTGTTTGGTCCTGGAGTCACCACTCTTCTGTACTGCTGCAGTCTATCTAAACTCCTCCCTGCAGCAGGACTTGTTTTCCTCTGCTCCCCCCTCTTGGGGCTTTCGTTTGGGTTGCGGCTGGTCTTCCCCTGTTTTTCTTTCTTGGATTTCAGGTTTCTTTGTATCTGTTTATTTCAGGGACTGCTAGGTTTGATGTTGACAGTCTATGTCCCCTTATTTCTTTTACTGTTTTGGTGAGCGTGTATGAAGTTCTCTGTGGGAGTTATAGGAAGTCCCTGTTACTGGGCCCCCAGGGGACTTGCGAGGAATATTGGCTCTTTATTGCCTCGACTCTTGGCCTGCCGTTGCTGCTGTTCAGAGGTTTTGATCGACTGACGTGTATGGCATCTCTTCGGACAATTTAGATCCTCCTCCAAGGCCTCCGCTCATTTGAACTCTGTACCCCTACTGGCAGGTGCTTATATTAGTGTCCCTTGAGGCTGTACACTCGGTTCAGCACCTGCGCTCACCCTCAAGGGCTTGGTGTGATGGAGTGGGGAATGGAGTCCCCTCGTGGTGCCCGCAGTAATTGTCAGTGGCCCCCCGACCTGTGTGGATTCCCCCGTTCTCAGCCCATCAATGCATCCCTTAACGACTATTCCGCTGCAGGGGCGGAATCAGGTTCGCGCTCCAGGGTTTGCTCTGATAGTTTCCCTACTGGGTACTGCTGGCGTCTCACATGCTGGGGAACGGGGCTGATGGATGCGGCCACCTCTTACCTCCCTTCTGGATTGTGCTGCTTCTCTGCTCGGACGCCTGTGTCTTCGGGTATGTGACTGTGCGTCTCTCCGATCACCGTTATCTGCTGTCACAGTTCCACTGCTGGTTCGTTGATGGGTCGACCAGGCTGCGGGAGCTTTCACGTAAGGGTCGCTTACGAATGCGCCACAGTTTCCTTGGGCGGATCACTTGTTCTTCTCTGCATCTTTCAGTCAGCGTGGACCAGTGGCGGCCTCCCAGCACAAGTCCTGCATGCCGCTTATGCCGTATGTTTCTCCCCCTCCTCCCCCTATGGTCAGGGCAGGGGACGTAGGTTTGGTGGGGTCGCTGAAGCGTTCTCTGATCAACAGTTCTTCTAGGACCTTAGTTTCGCAATGGGAAGTCGCGCTTTCTCAATCTGCTTTCCATCACTGTTGCTGAATGTGCCTTCTTGGGTTGGGCCGGCGGTCGCAGGGCTCCCCTCAAGCCGTGTTCCCCTGCTCCGATGTTCGCTCTGCCCTGGGCCCCTTCCTTACCCCACTCCGGGAAATTTCCTGCTTGGATCTCGCCTCTGGTTTGATAGCAGCTCCCTATGGCCTGGGGGGCAGTTAACTGGGCAGTGTCTCTCTGACGCTGCCTGGCCACCTTGACTCTGGCTGGTGACTTGGCAGCCGTCAGTAACAGGCCTCTGGTTTTCACACCCAAAGGGGGAGGGGATGTATCTTATGTCCGCCGCAGATTCTCCTACAGTTCACCCCTTGCATCACTTTTTAGAGCAGTCTTTGTTGCTTCTGCCCTTCACCACTCAAATGTTTCTATTATTGCTCCGGTGGAGAGTCAGGAAACGCTCTCATTCATCTCTTTCTTCCCCGTCGGGCTGGGAGCTACGGATCAAGCGGCCATCCCCGTCAGCGCCCCCTAGTGGTCTCTGCAGCTGACCATTTTAAAATTGCAACGCACAAAGCCGCTCCAGACTCCGACTTCGTGGATGAGATCCTCAAGGAGGAAACTCCAAATAGCCAAGCTATCCCTTTACTGATTTCTATAAAGTAGCGCCTGGCCCCTTCTTTGCTGTCCCTGTCCCTCACTTGTCCCTCACTTGGGCAGTTAACCCCCGATAGGAGAAATGATTTTGTCCATCACCCTCAGACCCCCTCTATATCAGGGGCTGTGCCACACCAGACTCCTCAGTTGTTACGACCACTTGGAAAAGGGCAGGGGTACCTCTGTCCTCAGCAGAATCCCCTCCGAACAAAGACTGCAAGAAGCTTTGCGCCATGGGTAAGCGCGTCACTGCCTCTTCGGCCATTCCACAAGGATCGCAAATAACACCACACTAGTGGCAAAGTACAGTGGTGTCCATTGGGGCTTAGTGCAGGATGGTCTTCAGGACGTTCCAGAGCCAACCTGATCACGCCTGCTGACAGTCATGGCTGAAGGCAGACAAGTAACCCAAAACATACTGAAGAACACTCTGGACTAGCTGAGACCGGTGGACGCACCCTTGCGCATGGTACCCTGCTTAAAAGACATGCCTGGTTAAAGAAAGTCTGGGTTCAAACCCGAAACTCGGGCCTCTCTAATTAATAAGCTAGTAGAGGATTCAAACCTTGTCAGGAAAGCGGCTAACGACACCCTAGAGACTGCAAAAAAGAACATGAGACTCTAAAATCACTTAGCCAGGTCACGGCCAAGCCTTTTCACCAGCGTGGAGGCTCTAATGCACGCCATTCCTTGCGTGGCCAATCCTTCTCCTGCTCGCCCCAGGGGCAGTAGAGATCAGGAAATAATTCCTGGTCCTCTGGTCAAGGCTCTTTTAGTAACTTCCAATACTAGCAAAGAGGCTCTCATAGGGTCAAGGGTAGAGGCAGAAACTCTACTCCCAGAGGCTCCCTAGCCTCCACCTCAAAGTAAGTCGCTGGTTCAGGTTTCCTCCCATGCTTTCCCAGTTGGGGTGGCTTGTCTTCATTCATCCACGCGGTGGAGGGGATCACTTCAGATCAGTGGGTACTAAAGAACCTTGCCCACGGGTATTGTATTGAGTTTCTCTGACCACCATGCTACCACCAACAGAGAAGCAGACGCCTGTCGCCAGAAAACGTTCAGGTCCTGCTGAAAAACAGCACCATCGAAGTCGTCCCACTTCCCCAGGTAAACAAGAGTATTTATTCAGTGTACTTCCTTGTACCCCAAAAGAATCTCACCCTGTTCTAGACTTGCGCACTGCGAACAAGTATGTCAAACCTCAAAAATTCAGGATGACAACACTTCAGGAGGTAATCCCACTGCTGCAGCAGGGGGCTTACATGGCCACAAGATGCATACCTTCATATTTCAATGCTGCCACCGCACAGAAAGTACCTCAGGTTCATGATGGAGGACACCCACTATCAGGTCAAGGCTCTACCTTTCGGCATTGCCTCAGCCCCAAGTGTATTCTCAAAGGTGCTGGCGGTAGTAGCGGCTCACATGCGCAGGCAGTCCATCCCAGTCTATCCTTACCTCGACGACTGGCTCATAAAAGGGGATTCGTATGGAACATGCCAGACAAATACCCAGAGGACTGTAGATATCCTCTTCAACCTAAGATTCTCTATCGTTGAGAAAAAGTCCATTCTAGCCCCTAGCCAAGTCAAACAGTTTCTGGGGACTCTAATTCGAAAAGAAGAAGGGCTTGTCTTCCCCTCCAACGAGAGGGTCCAAAACATGCTGTTCCAGATCCCTCTTTATTTAGCCAGTCACCAAGTGGCCGTATGCAAAGCCATGTGACTGATGGGGATGATGGCTTCCTGCGTCTACATAGTTCCTTACGCTCGCCTGCGCGTGCGCCTCATGCATGAGTGGCTCTCGAGCCAATGGTGTCAGGTCAGCGGTTCGATCTAGTGGTTGTCTCGGAAGCCCTCACTGAGTCTCTCCAGTGGTGGTCAAGGGAAAACTTTCACCACCCCTGCAGTAGAAGCCACTCTCAGCACGGACACATCTCTGACTGGTGCAGAGCTCACCTCCTTCAACAGATGGCACACAGCGTGTGGTCTCCAGCAGTAGCATCTAATCACATCAACCTGTTGGAACTACTAGCAGTGTTCAAGGCCCTAAAGGCCTTCCAAACACACCTCTAGGGAAAACAGTTTTAGTCCTTATGGACAGTTTTTATTTTTTTATTTTAATGTTTATCAGTTAATTCTTACTAACGTACATAAGGTCAAAAGCAAAGAATAAACAACCATTTACAGTATCACATAACCTTTTACATCTCCAATCAAAAGAAAAGAATATTCATCACACTAAAACCTTCACATTTAAAAAAGAACACAGTTCAAACCCAAATAATATTCAATTAAAGACAGTCAACTGCAATACCAATTCATGTAACCATTTTCCTATTTTAAAACTCAATCTTAACTACTTGTCTCTATCTTTACATCCAATCCCAACCTCCATAGATTACTTCATACATTTTGGTAGTTTTACTCTCAGTAACTAATCTGCAGCTATTTATCGCTGATCTGGAGTTTACTAATGCCAGCTCTATCAGTTTTAACACAGCTATGGCAAGACAGGGTCTCTTTCCCCATCATTATCCAATCCCACCATTCAGCAGCTGTTAATGTCATCACTTCTGGTGCAAATGATTTCAATCTTTCCATGCACCGGTCAACTTTCTCGATAACTGAACCTCTTTGGTGGCTAGAATATTGAGCCGACACCTAAGCAAAAGCTCCCTGTGATGGGCAGAGTGGAACTTCAGGAGATATAGAGGGAGATCATTGAGACCTCTTCTTTCTCGAATCATTGGAGGTTTTAGCCTATCCTCATACCTCCTATTTTAAGTTTCAATCCAATCCATTTGTTTCAGCTTTTTGTTTTACCATCTGCGGATTAGAGATAACGTCATGAATCTCAAATCCTTTCTCCAACAGGATTGCCTCTATTTTTTCCCTCCAATTTATTAGCCCCTGATCACCCATGCAGTTCTCCCATCTGAAGATGTTAAATGGCTCTATCTTGTCCCCTAGCTTGCATTTTCTATATAGTGTCAGAGACTTCCACAACACTATTGACTCCAATGATTGGAGTCGTAGCTCATGTCTGAGCGTGGTCATCATCAGAGAATTAGGGAGCCTTAACATCCTTCACCAAAACAGTCCCTCCAGAGTTGACCAAACGTTCCACTGTAAGCTAAGCATTGCTTCTGCTCCGTATGTCAAGACTGGAGTGAACTTCTGCCCATAGAATGTCGTAATCGGAGAGAAGGAATACTTTCAATATCTCCGGATCAGGTTCTTACCTTGGTTGGCCAAGTTCATTGTCTTCAGCCTAAGGATATCGAAATGGGCTATCGCATCTCTATTTATATTAATTGTGACCCCCAAATACAGCATGGCATTTACTGCCTATAACTTCTGTTTCTTGACATACCAGTTAAAGCCTGTTTTAAGCTTCCAACCCGCGGCCGTCATCATCAATATCTTTGACCTTTTTACATTAATTTTTTCATTTAATTGGATTCCAGGAATGAGCTGAATCCATCAATCCGTCTCTGGAGGCCAATCAGAGTAAGATCCAAGAGGACAAGGTCGTCGGCATAGATAATCCAGGGGATATCCATGCCGATGACCTTTGAGGAAAAGGCTCTAATTCCTCCCTGCGAGACACCCAGATCTGAAATTACAGACTGAACAGCAAGGGAGCTAACACAAATCCCTGCTTTAAGCCGCAAAATGTTGCAATTTTCACAGTCAGAATGCCAGTCTCATTCAGTCAGACCCTCACAGAGGTATCAGTATAGAGAGGGTCTTAATTGCCTCCAAGAGATCACCAGGACAGCCCCAATCTCTTCATTTTCCCCATAGCAATTCTCGGTTGACACAGTCGAAAGGCCTGCTCTAGGTCCATAAAGGCCATATAGACGCAGGTCTTCGACTCAAGTGCTTTTTGCTTCAAGATGCCCAGTATAAATAGGTTTAGGGATGTGCCCACACCATTTATGAATCCAGTCTACCTAGGATCTAATCTTCCTGTTTGGCTGGCCCATGTCTCAAGTTCCCTTAGCAGAACCATGGCAAAAAGTTTACCCAGTGAATCAAGAAGGGCGATAATTCCGGTTATCGCTCCGATCGGGGGCGTGGCCAGCCAGCCATGGGATAGGTTGGGTTTAACTCTAGCTCCCGCTGATCCTACGAAATCCTACGAAGCGCACATGCAGAGAGCGATGCGGACACTACCCAAACGGACCCACAGCTGTGCGAATATACATAGCGTATAGCGCACAACCCTGGAGCTGAAACCGAGACGGAAAAAGAAAGTTATGCGACAAAGAAGGAAGACGTAGCCTCGCAGGAGACCTGGCAAGATGGCCGCCATGCGAGAACAAAGATGATAGGACCTGCACTCCGAGGACTAGCTTCGCAGAATTCAGTGTACCCCAAGTGTGTAAGGAGGTGGCCAGGACCCCACATGGGGTTGAGCAACTGTGCAGCGGAGGGCGAACACCCAGGTAAGGAACGAGCCGAGCCCCCGCAGCGTGTCGCAACAATGTGGAACGGCTCCACAGGCAGCCTGGAGGCGGACATTCAAGGCTCGAGGAAGCGAACGCTGATGCTGGCAGCGCCGCCGAAGGAAGCCAACTAGTATAATGCTTACGGCGTGATCACAAAGTCGGACCAGAGCACTGCATACGTAGCCACCGAAACAAGTGCACTCCCATGAGTGCGCGAGTGGTGGGAGCGGCATAAGACTCCCCTTAGTGGGCAGCAATGAAGACCCATCTTATCCCCAAGGAGAAGGGCGGGATACAGAAGACGGGAGCCGTCCCGCGCAAGCACACGGCATAAAGCGCCACAATAATAAAGCACGCACAACATTGCATATGCACCCCATGAGAGAGGACACAAAAAAACTTTCATTGAGCCATACAGCTGATAAAGCGCGCACAGCTGCGGAGGACTCAATTGCTCGGCCAAAGCTGCAACGGATAGCAGTGAGAGCCAGGCAACACACACAGAAGCAACAAGAGGCAAGGTCACACACGATCACATACGGTCAAGACCCATTGCTAAAAAGAGCCATATCATGCCGCATAACATTGGTGGGCAGGGGATGCACATTCAAAACCTCTGAATAAGGGTAATAGTGAGAACGAAGCCTCAGGGAACCTAAAGAGCAATGGAAGCAAGCTCACACACGACACAGGCAACACAGTGCCACAGAAGGAGGATAGGGCAGTGGTGGGCTGATGGAATGACCCAAGAGAAAGCCCACATTTAGTGCTTGGCGCCCAGTCCAGGTGGAATTGGGACATAAGGGAAACCAGAAGACCAGGGTACCAGGTACTGCTGAGTTCAGTGGAAAAGTAAGGGGTTGGTCACTACACAACCTGGGGCTCTGTAAAACGACCAAGGGCGGAAACACGCCACGGAGAGATCACCTGAAGTGATCCAACAATTGGGGCATGAGCAGCATCTAAACGGACCCAAACACACTGAAGGGTCAGAGGAACTAACCCCAAATACGGCAAATCAAGGTACTGGAGGGAGCTGAGATGGCCTCCAAATTACCCAAATCTAAAGGGAAAACAAGCAACGATGGAGGACTTGGCCAAAACGCCCGAGCCAGCAGAGGGGGCTAGGAAGAAGGATAAGAACCCACAACCAGACGACGCACCTGGGCGGAACAATCAGCAAATCATAGATGCAATTGCGGACCTAAAAACAGTGTGGGAAACTAAGTTAGAGGCTGCCATAGCTGAACCCAAAATAACTTTAGATCTCAAAATTGGCACAGTGCAAGAAGATGTCAACATACTAAGACAGGACGTCACAAAAATAGCGGAACGCACAAGCGAAATGGAAAAGGAGACAAACTCAAACACCACGGCTTGCACATCACACGCCTCAGAGATCCACATACTACGGCAGCAAGAGAGCAACCTGGAAAACAGAGCAGATGAGGCAGAAGGACGGGCCTGCAGAAACAACATACGCGTTGTGGGGCTCCCAGAAGGCGAAGAAGGCCCAAACCCCACGGACTACGTAGATACTATGCTGTTACAAGAAATGGGAGGGGCACTTACACAAGGATACATGGTGGAAAGGGCGCATAGGGCCCTCACGAGAAGACCACCACCAGGAGCCCATCCCCCCAAATCCCTACACCTCTTCCCCCTCCCTCCCCCGAGGCCGATAATTGCCAACATTTTGAATTACCAAGACAGAGAGATGATCCTATAATTGTTCCGGAAAGGAGGCACAATACGAAGGGCAGCCGCATCCATAATGGCGTACCCGGACTATACGCTCCTGGTGCAGAGGAAGCAACTGAAATATGGAACTGTGAAGAAGAGGCTGCGAGATGTACCCAGCAAAGCTGAAGGTGCTCCACAAAAATAGAGCCCTCTTCTTCAGAACTCGGGAGGAGGCGACGGAGTGTTTGGATGGCCAAAGTTGTCCGAATGGGACAGAAAGGGGATGGAACAGAGAAGTGAAGCGGTGGCTCCAGAGGTTGAGGTGCTGTATGCCCTAAGACAATGGGACTTGATTATAAGTTAGTGTAAACGAAAGTAGTGTAATATTCTGGGTCTGAAGCAAAAGAAAAACAGTGCGCGCTATATATTAAGCATAATTGCGGGAATACAGCGGACCTACCTCTACACCCCAATAGTATAGTTTAGATAGGTTACCAGTAGGTTAGGTTAGGACTAAATGCAGGCTCGCCTGAGATCCAGGGATGGAGCTGGGCAACAGTTGGGGATGGGGGGGGGGTTGGGGAAATTGTTGTTATTGGTTGGGGGACGAGCTTACAAACATGCGCGCCTGGGACAAAGGGAGAAGATGGATATGGCTGAAACATGGGCGAGCGAGACAGGATGTGGATAAGTGATGGAGGACCTTAGGGTAGTAACCTGGAATGTCAGGGGACTCAATAGTTATCTGAAAAGAAACAAGATCATGATGTACCTGAGGAGACAAAAAATAGATATTGCCTTGCTGCAGGAAACTCATCTTACAAAAGAAAAACAGGAGGTGATGAGGAGAAAATGTAAAGGGACTGTTATCGGGGCAACGTTTTCGGCATATGCCAGGGGGGTAATTACTTGGATAGTGCCACATGTACCCTTTCAGTTATTGCAGTATACAGTAGAAGTGGACGGGAGAATGGTAGGGATGGTAGAAAACAGGGAGGTGTGCATCATAAACACATGCGCCCCGAATCAGGACACAGTGGCCTATTTTAAGGCCCTGTATAGTAAAGTTATCCCGTATCTGCTCGGGGGAGGGGACTTCAACTGCACGCTGGACCCCAGGGTGGATAGGTCAGACAACAAACAAGATAGGCCCACTCCCGCAGCCAAAATGCTGCAGACCCTGCTAGGCGACCTCAAGGTAGAAGACGTATGGAGACCGCACCACCCATGCGATAGGCATTACTACTCTGTGCCGCAAAACCTGTACACCAGATTAGACTATATGTTTGTCAATTCTGAACTTACCGGGGAGATAGCAGGTTCGGAATACAAAGCAAGGGTCCTATCGGAGCACTCACCTCTGATCCTGAAGTGGCAACACCAGCCCCCCAGAGCCAAGATCTCAACATGGCGGCTTAGAGCCAAAGCACTGAAAGATACAGAGTTCAGGGAGGATCTGAGGGAGGAGATAATGGAATATTTCGAGAAAAATACTGGTAGCGTGGCATCGGAAAGCACCCTGTGGGGAGGCATTTAAGGTAGTGGTAAGAGGAGCAGTAATATCAAAATCCAAAGGGCTCCAGGGGGACCTAGAGAAGGAGCTGCAAAAAACAGAAAGGAAGCTAGAAGCAATTATGAACAAAGAGGACACCTCTCGGGAAGAAACCGAAGCCATGATCCAATTGCAACAAGAATGTGGGAAACACTGGGAGAGACTATGCAACTTAAATTACAAGAGATACGTAGAAAGGCAGCATGCTGGGGGAGATAAGCCGGGAAGGCTGCTGGCGTGGCTATATAAGCAGGAGAGGCCTAGACCCACGATGAGAGAGATAAAGGAAGAGTGGCCAATATTAGATACCCAAGAGAGTGTAAACGAGGGATTTCAGAAATTCTATCAACATTTATACGCAGATGCAGGTGGAGCGGATGAAGATGAGATGAGAGAGATATTAGAAGACATCGGGTTACCTAAATTGAGTGCAGAAGAGAAAGAAATACTGGATGTCCCCATCACATTAGAGGAGTTGGAAATAGTGGTCAGACAGTTGCCCACCGGCAAAGCCCCAGGAACAGATGGACTCCCTAGCGAGTTTTATAAAACATACAGGCAGGAGCTGCTCCCCCCATTACTGACAATGCTAAATGAGGCGTTTGAGGTTGGGAGATTACCAGAATCCCTGAGAGAGGCAATAATTATCCCGCTTCTCAAGCCAAATAAGCCTAGCACAGATTGCGGGTCGTACAGACCACTATCCATGCTAAATCAAGATAGCAAAATACTACGGCAGTTCTGATAAACAGGCTTGGACGGGTTATAAATAAACTGATAGATCATGATCATACAGGTTATGTCCCGGGTAGAAGTATAGCCGATAACCATAGATGGCGTCACCGCATCATTGAACAGGCAGAAAGAGATGCAAATGAAGTAGCAATAGTCTCGCTTGATGCGGTGAAAGCCTTTGATTCAGTAAGGTGGCCTTGGCTGATGGCGGCCCTGAAGGAATATGGAATGGGGTGGGGAAGGAGGTGACCCAGTTGAGGCGAGAGTGGGAAGAGGACGCAGGGGAACCCATGCAGGACGGGCAATGGGAAAGAGTACAGAGCTACCATAAGAAGGTGTCCAGGCTTCGCTAGATTACAACAGATCAAACTATATGTAACCCACAGGGCATACATGACCCCTCAAAAGATGGCCCAATTTAAGAGCACGGACATACAAACGTGCCCCAAATGCGGAGAAGTAAATGCGGGGATGATGCACATCTTTTGGGCATGCCCAGATATTCGGAAATTCTGGGCGAGGTCACCCACTGCTTCACAGAGAAAGGTATTAAGCTAGATGTATATTCGGTGTGGGCATGCATGGTGGGAGGATTTACTAGACCACATAAAATGAAGCATGTGTGCAAACTCAGGGATCTGGCTTACATCGTGGCCAAACCTAGAATAGCTATGGGATGGAAAACGAGCCAGAGACCCAGGCTAGAGGTGTGGTGGCATGACCTTCTAAAATGGGCGGAAGTAGAGACAGCAGCATGGTAAGAAGCAGCCCATAGGGGGGAGGAGGATGAGGTGGGAGCGCTAATGGCCTGGAGACAGTTAGTGGCCTCATTAACTGAGCCCACCCGGGCTGGCTCAAGCGAACATGACACCTCTGGGAGCACAGACGAAAGGGTGCCCCCGGAGGAATAAAGCAAAAGGAGCGATGGAGTAAGCTAGAGTTCAAGGGGAGAGGGAAAGGGATGACAGTGATAACATAAATTAATGTATACGATGTCTGGATATACAAAATCGCTCCGATCACCCTTCTTGTAAACAGGGACTAGGATTGCTTCACACCACGTCAGGGGCAGGCATTTGATCCATAGTATCTGATCAAAAATTTACTTTGCTAGATTCCACCATGCCACTGGGTTGTCCTTGAGCATCGTATTAGAGCTACATCGGGGCCTGCTGCCCTAGAGGAGTTAAGCCCTCCTAACAAGAGGACAAGTTCTTCTTCATCAAACCCATTGGTCCAATGACTCCCTTTTGAGCATGAGCTGGTGTCCCTCAGTCTCAGTAATGGCAAACGGGGAGGAGTAATGAGCTATCCAGGTTGCCTCATTCACTTGACCAAGCAAGTTACATGATCTGAACTGGCCCCCATTGTTCAAGATTTCCCAGAGGTTGCAGGTAATATTTTGTCAAACCGCTTCCAATATCACCTCAGCATCCCTCTGAGATCTTAATGCTCTTGTAGCTATGAGCCAATTCCTGAACTGCTGTGCGCGTTGTTTTATCAGTTCAAATCTGTTAGGCTTTAATGAGGATTTGATCTTTCTTTCTTTAAGCATCCACCCATAGTCAGGACCAGACAGATCTTCTTTAGATGCTTACGCATAGCGACCAGTCATGATTTCAATTTCCTTGCTACCTACTTTTATTTGTTTTTTCACCATATTAACCTCCACCTTGCCATAGTTTCCCTGGGGCCCGGCTTTCCACCGCCCATCAAAGAGATGGACACCAGATTGTGATCACTTTGAAGTTTGTTTAATGATCTCAAATCTGGTAGCTCTTGCCACTAGATCCCCGACATAAAACAGTAGTTTAAGCAAGATCTATGACCGCCTCGGGCCCCACGTGCAGGCTCCAGGGATATCCCCTAATGTCTAGCCGTTTAGCATTTGCAACCCACAAGCCGTGATTTGTTGGACCCAGTTCAATGCTTGTCCCTCTAGATCACATTCTCCATATGGCACACCACTACCATCCAATAAACCAACATTCAGGTCTTCACACAGAATGATATTCATAGATTCTCTCGCGCACAAGATCTGGTCAAACGCATTCATCACCATTTTTACAAAACTTAGTTTTTTGTACATATTGACCCTCCTATATACATTCAGCAAAGCAAGTAGTTATTTCCTTTTAGTAGTCTCGTGAGAGTTTTATGATCTGAATGTAAGGGCTCATATTTCCCATACTCAGCACATTAAAGCCTGCATCCACTTGGATATGAGTTAGAAGGCCAGAGTAGGGCCTACGCAAAATACCCTTGCCAGCAAGATTTAAGAAAGGTTCATAGCCGTCGCAGGCTGGTGTCACTCTGAGGCAAGTTTCCTGCAGGCATAGCATATCGTACTGGCCCAATTCCTTAAGCATTTTATTAAACAAGGGTTTAAATCCCTGTGTGTTCCATGAGCCAATGTGCAGGTCCGGTTTCCCATCACTGGGATCATTCTATTTGGGATTCTTGGTAGCTAAGGCTCCAGCCAACCACTCCCCGTTTGGTTCCAGCAGACCATTCCTGTCATCACCATTATTCTTAGACCCCGACTTCCTGCAGCTTTCCTGATTGTCCACTGTAAATTTTAATAGAAGCAGCTCCTCCTGACCCAGTCTCTGTTTTGCCCAAAAGCTATCATTGCTTCAACCTGGCCTTCTACTCACATTAAGCAATCTATCTTGAGAACAGCAGGCTTCATCTTGTTTCAGATTTTCTTCCAATTGTTTTCTTAGGTGGAGGTTGTACTGGGCATCCTTCACTTTCCCTCCCCCTTCTCCAACCTCTCATAAGTTGTAACCCAGCGGCCAGAGCTTTTCATAGGCCAACATTAATTTCATTTTCACTTCCCGAGATATAAGGTGAAGGATGACCCTATCCATCTTCTTTTCTGTCATGAACTATACCACTTTTATGTCCTATGAAGTGATATGTTGAAGGACAAACACACATTTGAATAGCTGCATTATATGGTAGCGGTTCAGGATCACTGAATTTGAACCTTCTATTATCCTTTCTAGTTGGACTTTACATTTCTCCACCACAGGAGCCCTCTCAAGTCTTTTCCACTCTAGATGATGGCGTCCAATTAGCTTTCTGAGCACACTGAGGTTTATGATAATTTTTTTTCTTCCAATATCTGGAATCCCTTTTTTTCTCTTTTAGGGCCACCCCTTTTTCTTTCTGAGTGCAAGTAGCAGTTTGTCTCTTTTCTCTTCCATAGTCCTGAACATCTCCCTTGAGGGTTGAGACATGGCAGGTTTATATTTATTGATTAGCGTACTCCCCTCTCGAGGTTGTGACATATGATTAGAATGGGTTATTACATTTGCCTGCCTCTCTTTTTCTGCCCATTCAGATGGGCTCAGATTATTCCATTCATTATCCTCCTGTTCTTGATCTATTGCTTCAAGCAGATCGCTTAAACAAGTTTCCTCCAGTATGACAATGTCCTCCCTTTCAATAGCGTTTTAGGGGCTTTCTATTTGTAGTGTCAGTTCTTTCCTAGATCTTTTTGCAGGCTGATAAAGCCCCTGAGCCATTGGACCTCCCCCTCTTCTTAACTGGCAATTTTTTGTATTTCTTGCTCATCAGGCCAGTAGCCGCTTTCTGACCGCTCATCACAGCTTCTTGTTGGCCTCTCTTATACCCTTCCCCAGGTGGCATCTCTCTTACTACAGGGATTTCTTTAGGGTCAACAGTTGTTACTTCAGCTAGAGGTTTCCCTTTAAATATTTAAATATAGAGAAAAAATGTGTCCTTTTTCCTGTAGCACTGCTACTTGCACATTCCTGACTGATTGGGGGGGGGGGTGGAAGGGAGGGGTGCAGACTCACAATATCAGTTACATTGGGATCTTTATCTTGCTCTAGATTTGATTGTTTTGCATGCCCCATCCCTGTTTCCTTCCATTTGGATTGCATCCCCTTACAGTCCTCCATTAATGCTTACATTAGGAGCGATTTAACCGTGAACTTTCTTCGAGCCATATCGTATAAGATATTTTTGCCATTGCTGCCAAGTTTCAGCCTCTTTAGTTAATCGTTCTTCCACCTTGTCTGCCAGGCCTTCCAAAACACACATTGTGGTTTGAGACATCTCTATCAAGGTTGTGCGATCTTGTAATGCTCCATGGATCCACTCATAGAGTTTGGTAAACAGGATTAGGGCCATTGATACTGCAGATAGGATTACTCGCTGCAGTTCCCTTGGATCTATCCAATGCCTTCCACCTTGCTCATTTTGATAGTTCTAGCTTGTATTCTCGCTGCTTGATCTCAAAGGTCAGTCATTACATTTGGCCTGGCCAGTGGCGGTCCCGCCTCAAACACAGAATTGGGGGTCAAACAGGGGTTACAATTTGTTTGAGGGCTAAATTCCCCGGTTTTCCCCTCCTTGGGTCTGTTTATTTGATTCACTTTTTCCTTGTTGATCATTTCAGTATCCCCTCGCTTATTAAGCAAGAGGTCCAGTTCCAGTGCCGAGAGCCTTTCCTGAATGGATGCTAAGCTTTTCCTTTTTTGAGTAGAAATGTTTGCTGTTCGCTCTGTGAGGTCCCGAGACAACTGAGCCGCCAGATCTGAATTTTTCAACAGATTTCTCAGTGGTATGCCTAGTTCCAACAATTGTGGGTTCACCATGACCGTTGCACTATTGGTCTCATTGTCTGTGATCATTATTGCCTTCTCTATGTCAGGATCCCAGTCCTCCTCTTGTTCAAAGATCCTAGGGCAAGCCGTTCTCTGGGTGACATAGGACCGGTATCGCTCAGGGAGTCCACTATCACCCCCGCCCCTCTTGGATGCTAGGCAAATAACTACCCACCACTGGTAGGCTAGCACAGGGCTCCACCACATTCCTCTCCACATGATCTTCAGCTGCGAATCATGCTCTCGAGAGTTAAATGTTAACTGGTTTCCACCCGTCATCTGCTCTTCCTCTACTGGCAACTCTAGGCCCCCCCTACTCATACTTTCATTGAGTTGTTTCATTAAGGGGGAGTCGGGCACTTCACTGAATGACAACAGCAGCTGGGCCCTGTTATTCACAGTTTGCTTGGATTGTAATCGCGTTCTAACTTACTTGGTTCTTTCCTTGGTGCATATGTACCAAGCTCTTAGTAAATGGCATCTAAATAGCACCAACACCCCTGTCAAACACCCCGTTCAGTGACTCACTGATGACTTACTCCCGGTAGATTCTTGGCGCATCGATGTGGGCACTATCTTTCAGTCAAACTCCCCGTTCAGTGACTCACTGGGGTCGAACTCCAGAGAGGCACTTAGAGCGCCGAGAGGTACACTGTCTTTTATTCACTTCTCGACTTCTTTACTTCAGCGTACACACTAATCAACCAGTCGGTTGCCCAGAAGTCTTCATTCTTTATCACTCAACAACTTTCAGTATATTCTTCTTTAGAAAAACAAAAAGGAATAATCACACCAGGCTCACCTTGGTTTCGGCGATTCCAAGCCGCTGTCCGCCGCCCAACAATCCATCAAACACCAAATACTTTGCGAAATGCACTTCGCGCAAGCGCTTCGCGTAGGTGTTTAGTTAATATAGCAACGCCTCTCTATGTTGTTAAAGCGATAGGCGTGCTCCCAGCAGAAAATTCCAAACGTTATTGCTTTTCATTTCCTGGGCAGCCGAGACGTTTATATTCCTTTCCTTGCAACGTGTCAACGCTGCTTTCTCTGGAAAACAGAACGTAGCAAGGTACATCTACGGCAGTCAGGATACAATTTATCACGGTCTACTTCCCCACCAAAAAAAGCCATGTACTACTTAAACAAACAGGGGGCACTTACTCTCTAGGGCTGTCCAAACTGTCCCAGAACATTTAGAAGTGGGCACTCAAACACAACATGCTCCTTCTTTCACAACATGTTCCAGTGGAACTCAATATTCTGGCAGACGTACTCAACAGAGACTTCCCCCCCTACTCTTAGATCACAAGTGGCAGCTACAGGAAGACATTTTACTCAGCGTCTTCACAGAATGGGGCTTCCCAGATATCGACTTATTGGCCACTCTGGAGAACCCCCATTGCCCAGATTACGCCTTCAGGATCCACAGAACAGCTCCAAGTGGAACAGTCTTTCGATAACATGGTCCAGGAGATTAGTCTATGCTGTTCCCCCCCGATTTCCAAGAATCAATTGCGATAATCCTGGTGGCCCCCTATGTGGGCCCGCCAACCTTGGTTCTCCCATCTCATGGCAATGTCAGTCTCCCCTCCCAGGAAGCTGCTGTGCCGTACAACATGCTGTCTCAAGATCAGGGAGGGACACTACACCAAGGCCCTCAAACTCTCAACTTGGCAGCCTGGCTCCTGAGGTCACTTTCAGCTCCCTCAGAGATGCATGGACATACTCTGAGAGGCACAGAAACCTACCACCAGACATGGCTACTCCAGCAAATGGAAGCTTTTTGTTATCTGGTGTAATGTCAAGGGCATCAATCCTATTGATTGCTCACCTAAAGATATCGCTGTTTACCTAACCCACCTGTTAGATTCAAGACTGGTTTTCAATTCTCTGAAAGTCCACTTAGCTGCACATTTGGCGTACACCACGCTCCAGAGTAAGGTTTCATGGTGGAAAATTCCTGTAATTAAAGCCTTTATGGAAGGGGTAAAAAGACATCATCCTCCTATCTCCAATCCAGCTCCCGGGTGGGACCTGAATGTTGTTCTTACCAGATTGAGACCTCCCTTTGAAGCCATGCACAAGGCTAGCCTTAAAGCACTCACCTACAAGACTGCCTTCCTGGTGGCGATCACCTCTATAAGGAGAGTTAGTGAACTGCAGGCCCTTTCAGTTGCGAACCCATTCGTCACAATTCACAAAGACATGGTAGTTTTGCGCACACACCCTTGCTTTGTGCCCACATTTATCTCAAAGTTCCATGTAAACCAGTCCATAGAACTACCCACCTTTTTCCAGAACCCCACTAACGTCAACAATGCGTTATTCAACATAAAATCTTAGTCCGAGCCAAATAAGTGCCAGTCCAACAGGAATTAAAACGGCCCCAATAGTCCATACACATGCGCTTCCCACTTATCCCCCCGGAGTCCTTGGGGCCAAGAACCCTCCACCCTGCTTTCTGGTTTAGTAGTTCACTCCACCCTGGAGCCAGCGTGTTAGAGGGGGTCTCCTAGTGAGAGTTGGACATTTTTCAGAATAGTCCATGAAGGGTGCCCATATATTCAGAAAATTGTTCAGGATTCCCGAGCGGATTGCTGTGACCTTCTCCGCTACAGCGACCTCCCAGCATTTCAACCACCATAGTGGGACCGAAGCGCCGTCTGCATTTTTCCAAAGCCGTGCCATTGCAATTTTTGCAGCTAATAGAAGATGAGTGCATAAACGTGGAACATGTCCCGAGAGTGGGAATACCCACCCCCCCTTTTTCACCCAGAAGTTATTCCGGGATCCGATGGAATAGACAGCCCAGTGATTGCTTTGATGTGATCCACCACCTCCTTCCAGTATCCCTCTGCTTTTGGGCAGGTCCATACCATATGATATAGAGTGCCCCGCACTGGACACCCTCGCAAGCAATCTTGCAGGAATTTCAGTCTTGGCCTTGTTTAATTGGTCTGGGGTGACCTAATATCTGTAACAGAGTTTATAACCCCCTTCCCTGTTGGAGATGCATTGCATTCTCTTATGTAGCCTAGTCCAAATTTCCTCCCATTCCTCTATATCTATTTCTCGGCCTAGATCCCTCTCGCAGTCGAGCATGTATCTTTCTTTTTTAGAAGGGTCTGTTCTGTCCAGGAGGCGATAAAGCACCGAAATTCTTCCTCTTGCTTCCAGAGATAGTAGGGATAGCTCCAACGCTGTTAGGTCTCCAGCCCCCCTCTCCCTGACCACCTTGTGTGATATCCAATGCCGGAGCTGAGCATAGTGGAACCTTTTGGATTCTCCTACCCTAAACTTTTCTTTGCATCTCTCAAATGTTATGGGAGAGCCGCTTCCAGAAAGTCGGCGAGTTTATGCAATCCCCCCTCCCTCCATGTCCCAAAGCCGGGTAGTGGGTTTCCTGGTGTGAATTAAGGGTTATTCCAAATAGGTGTTAGTGGGCCTAGTGGGCCCCGACTGCCACACTTCTGCGCTGCTGCTTTCCAGCTGTGAGTAGTGATGCTAGTTGCCGTGAGGAGGCCCCCTTTTGCCTGGACTTTTATGGTCGGTAAGTGTGGGAGATCGGGCAATGGCACCGGGCACAAGGCCTCCTCTAATTGCTTCCACAACGGCTGGTCCGCTGGCTGGGTCCAACTATATGCATGGGGAAGTTGTGCTGCGTGTGCATACCTTGCCATGTCAGGGACGCCCCGACCACCCAGTGCCCTCCCGCGGACCATAACCTTCTTCGCTATTCTGGGATCTCATCTCGGACCCCCCACTCCCGACAAATTCTTGTATGTTTCTCTGCAGGGAGAGCAGTTTGTTCTTCGGAATGTGGATCGGGAGCGCTGCACATTGATACAGTAGTCTGGGGATTAAGTTCATTTTTATTGCTGCAATTCATCCAAACCAAGAGATTTCTTGGTTCTCCCAGTGCTTTAGATCTCGCCGGAAGTCGTTCAATAGCTATGGGAAGTTTCTTAGGTATAGGTGGGAGGGATCTCTAGGAATCTGCACCCCAAGGTATCCGATCGCCTCTTTGGCCCAGGGGATTGGCATCATAGGACTGAGGTCCAGTTTTTGCTGCTTGGGAAGATTGATCGCTAGTGCTGAGGATTTATCTAGGTTAATCCTGAACCTGGAGACCACCCCAAATTCTTTGATTTCTTCCCACAGAAGCCCTAGAGATGCGCCCAGGTCAGTCGCAGTTACAAGAACGTCATCTGCATATAGTGCGACTTTGTATTCATGGTCCCCACTTTATCTTCGGGTTTTGCCAGATCCTGGCAGCAAAGCGCTCTATAGATGAGGCAAAAACCAGAGGTGATGGTGGACACCCCTGCCATGTTCCCCTAGTTATGTTTATCGTCTCAGATCTGATGCCATTAGCCCAGATTTGCGTGGTGGGACTCTGGTAGTTAGCCATCACCCATTTTGTAAAGTCTGGACCAAAACCAAAGTGTGCCAGCACTTTTCTAATACAGCCCCAGTCCACCAGATCAAAGGCCTTGTGCGCGTCTAATGATATTATGGCCATACCCTTGCCCCTCCTCCGGGCACTTTAAACGAGGTGTATCGTGCGCCTTATGTTGTGCGTCCCCCTCCCCGGGATAAATCCTGTCTGATCCCAGGCTATTATATCTGGGAGAGTCGCTTTCAGCCTAGTTGCCAGTACCTTTGAAAATATTTTCCCATCATTATTCATTAGAGGTATTGGTCGATAGGAGGAGGCCTGTTCGGGGTCTTTCCCTGGCTTGTTGATTAGGACCGTGAGTGACTCTGCCATAGACTTTGTAACGGTTCCTGTGGACAGGAAGGAGTTAAACAGGGCTGTCGGGCGTGGGGCCAGAGTGTTCGCATAGACTTTATAACATTTTGTGGTTAGGCGTCTGGGCCCGGTGCTGTACTTTTTAAGGATTTGATAGCTTTCACCATTTATTCCAGTGTAATGGGGGATTCTAGAGTTGCCCCAGTACTCGAATCCTTCAAAAGAAAAGTGGTACCATAACTAACTTATGGGGCTGAAGCATTCCCAAACATTCCACCGAAAACCTGGCCTAAGCTTGAAGCTCTATTTTGGAGAAAGGTCCTGTCACTGCTGAATTCAACACTGGATGCTTCCATTCGTCTCTAACTCAGCCTACTTTCCCTTCAGGGCACAGTTAGATACGCGACCCTTATGCTCTACAGAAAGTGCCGAATAGCAGAAGTTCCGTCTGTTTACAACCAAATAAATCAAGAATTAGAGACCTCAAACAGCAATTCACTGTCTTTATGGAAAAAAAATAACATCAAGTCTCCAAAGACTATCGCTGCTAAACAATCCAGCAAGAATTCAAGCAAAACTGAAAGAACTAGACTTAATAGACATTAGAGGCAACAGCAGGAAACAAATTGACCACTTGCCTCCCAACAAATACAAGGAAATTAAATGAACTACAACCGTATATCAAAAGATTTCCGAGTATGCAAGGAAGAGACTTTCTACTAAGAGCCTGTTTAAATTTGCTGCCAAAGAATGAAATCTTGGCAGTAAGAGGCCTTTCAAATAGCAATAGCTGTCGATTTTGTAACACCACTAACGAAAAAGAAACAATTCGGCATCTTCTCCTTCATTGTTTGGGCAACCAACAGATCAGAGCCCGTTATCTGTGGCCAATTTTGTCGAACTTCGAACGAACGGATGAATCAACATGCTGGGCCAAATTGATAGGCGGGGACAAAACAAAGTGGTTGTTAGCAACCTATAAAATACTGCACCACATCGACTTACCAGGCAAACTGCCAATAGAAAAAATGGCACTTATCATCCAGAATTGATATGAACTTGACATTTTGTTAAGAAATGTGAAATTTTCATACAACTTTTCTGTGCTACTCTTTTGTAAAAATCTTTTAGATGAAACACAAATAAAATAAAAATAAAAAAAAAGTTGCCAATTGAGCTTTATTTTGAGGGTTGGTAGGTCAGCAAGAGATGTGGGCGGCCCGAACATTATTGCTCCTCAATTTTATCCATCTCGTGTACCGGGCTCTACCGTCGACTTCTACGAGCCTCAGGATATTATTCCTGCTATGTACTTTTTTTAACTTGTATGCAAGGACCCGGTTTGATTTGTTCCCTTTGCTATAATAAAACTGTTTTGTACAGGCTAGCGATTTGGCTGAGCGGTCAGCCTAATGCATCTCCAGCACAATTTTAACTTTGTTAAGGCTCTTTCCATTTTCCTTGAGCAATGGGATTTCAGCGCTGTCTCCCAGAAATGTACCTTTTCCTCAAGTTTGGCCGCATCAATGTTTGAAACCCGCCTCTGCTCCGCCCTTGCACTAATAAGTGAGCCTCTCACCACTTCCTTCATGGCGTCTCAGATAATATTTATGGCTGTGTCAGTTGTCGTATTTTCCATGAAATAATAGGTTACTGTTTCACCAATTTCCCTTCTAATGCTATCATCTAACAATATGTGGTCGTATCATTTCCAAAACCTCTGGGGGGGATGCATCTGGCCACTTATTCTAAGGTTTGCAGATACTGGGGAGTGGTCCAAGATCATGCGGGTGTGTATCTCTATCTTGTCCAGACGAGGGTATGGGATACTGGAGACTAATAAGAGGTCTATTCTTGAAAATCCTCTGTGTGTACAGGAATAGTGGGTGTAGTCCCTGGATCTCCCGTTTGCCAACCTCATGCATCCACTGTTTCCGTTTCCCTAAGGAGTGTAGCTAGAGTTAACTCTTGGGCAAAATCCAAATTGGTTGGGGGGAGAGTTTTGTCCACCTGGTGGTCAGGTACCAGGTTAAAATCTCCACCTATGAGAAGGAATCCCTCCTTAAATGCTAGGACACTCGGGATCAGGTCAGCAATTAACTTGTCTGGGCAGTGTAAGGGCAGTAAACTGCCAGAATAGTGATGAGCTGTTCAACCAACAAACAATCCCTTCAGTAGGAGAAATCTACCCCCGGGGTCTCTTCTAACTGTGATTCATGTTAGGGTGACCCTCTCAGTCAATAGGATTGCTACTCCACGTTTTTTCAGAAGAAGCGAAGAATGATTTTTTATACCTTCTGAATCGAATTTGGTTTTCATCGGTCTGCAATAGGTGAGTCTCTTTTAGGAGAACTGTGATTTTGTTTTTGTCAGCCATCTCAAAGAGGTTCCTTAGTAGATTTGGCATTAGGAGTGCCTTTGCTAGGTCTCGCATGATCTGTATGAGTGGCAACATATTGGCAATATGGCTCTGGACTGTCCTCAGATGTCGATATGTTGTGTATTGTAGCTATCTGAGAGAGTGGAAAAAGAGAATCGGCTCTCCCAGTGATACTTACTTCAGCCCCCGTACCCTCCCCACCATCCCACAACCTAGTAAGAACAAACCCATCCTACTTAACAGGGTAACTGCTGGTGCTTCGGCACCAAGCAAAAATGGCCAACTGGGCCCAACGTGTGAACTGTAGTATGCAATGACAACTCATGAGTAGTATAAGGGATAGCCTGTACCGACGGTTTCCCTAAGACTCCTTTCACAGCTGCCCCCAGGGATTTCTCCATTTCCCCCTCCCCGTCAATCTCACTTCTCCTCCCTCTGTCACATGTTTCGGAGATGGCGCATGTGAGGAGACAAAGACCTCCAAAGAAGATCCACTGACCTTCATTAATTGTGCAGTGTTAATGTTGTTCAGTCAGGGTTAGGTGCTTTTTGTGCGGGGGGGAGGGCACGGATCCTGCACCTCCTGCTTACTCTTGACCAAGATGACGTCTGCTTTCTGGGGGTGTCTCGAGTCACCCCCTCTGATTCAGACTCTCCACTCCCCCCACCAATGCCCACTAATTTCTCTGCTTCTTTCAGGGAGTGGATCTGTTGTTGGGCTCCCTCCCAGATTAATTTCACAGATGTTGGAAAGCCCCAGTGGTACAGGACCTTTCTTTCGCGCAGCTATTCTGTTGGCACCTTCAGAGCTTTCCGCTTTTGGAGAGTGGAGTTTGCTAAATCCTGGTAGAGTAGGATCAAGGAGTCCCAAAAATTGATTTGGTGCATTGATCTGGCTTCTCTCATGATCTCCTCTTTAACTCGATAAAAATGCACCCTGACGAGAACATCTGGTGGAGATGAGGATGTTTGTCTCGGGACCGTTCTATGCACTCGGTCTAATTCCAAAGGAGAGTCATCGGGGAGTGTTGTTATGAATCTAAACAGGTCCGACACGCAGCTCTCCAGGTCTGCGTCTGGGACTGAGGATGGTACCCCCCCGGAGGCGGATGTTATTGCGCCGCAACCTATTCTCTGCATCCTCCTGCTTTGCCTCCAGCGATTCACATCTCGCTTCAAGGGCTGATATTCTGTCCTGCCCCTTCTCCCATTCAAATTTCTGGTCACACAGCTCATTCTCTATTTCAGCGGCTCGGGCCTCCACAGCTACCACCCACTTTTCGAATGAGTTGATCTTCTACGTAACTTCCTCAGTTCCTTTTTGGATCTCCCTCATCAGGGCGGCAAGCAGATCTTTTAAGTCTGATTTTGTGGCTGATGTGCTGGGTCTAGACCTTCCAAACTAGGGCTGGAGCTCAATGCTAGCTCTCCTGACGGGTTCCCCTTCTTTGCTTTCTCTGCGGCTGCACCGCTCATTAATGTTGCGATGTCCGTCTGCTTGGATGACTTCCCTCTTTACGCCATTGCGTCTGAGTGTGTGGCACTGTGAGTTCTTTCAGCAAGTCATTTGCCCACAAACTCTCCAATAGGATAGGAGGGCCAGAGGCCAGGCCTCATAAAATTGTGTGGTGATGTAGGTTCCTTAGCCCCCTTTTCCCCTTTGTGTTATCCCAAGTGGAGCAGTGGTAACGAAGTGCTGCAGCCTAGTTAGGCCAGTGCTCCTTTCAGTAGTGTAGAGGGAAGATGCCTCTGGTACCTCTGCTCATCCTGGGACCCTCCGGTGCATCTGGAGAGGGGTTCCCACCTCAACAAAGAAGGCCGACAAGGAGGTTGGCCTCACTCCATCATGGGGATCCTGTTTTGAGTTAGTGCACCTGCAGGAATGTGTGGCGTGGGTTTCAGGGACTCCCTGGTGGTGGGAATTGGCATCAGATGGGAGAATGCTTCTATGAAGAAAAAGGGGACGGGGACCCACGGTGCATAGTCCCCGGAGTCGCACAACGAATGACTACCTCGAGCAGCGGCTCCTCCGTATGCTGAGTCTTCCTGCCTAGCTTGGTCTTCTCCGTAAGGCGCCCCCTTGCAGCTTGTGGCACACAGTCTTCTTGAGGAACAGTAATGCCAATGGGGGACCTTCGGCTCCCCTAAACAGATGATGAGCTGTCCAGATAGCCACTCCCTCCTCAGTAGCAGTGCGGGAAGTTATGGGGAGAAACTTAAGGCAGCATAAGTGCTCCCGGCCCTATCAGATGGGGTCCTCTGTCTCTTGTGATATCCCCAGCGCCACCAAATCTCACTGAACTCCCACTCTGCTCACCTCACTATGAGATCCTGCGAGCCAACCAGTTGCAGGCAGTCCAGTGCTCTGTGCCGTAAATGCCATGTGTCCCTCCAGCCCCAGACTCTGCCCGCGGTGCTTAGATGGGTTAGATAGGCAGGACGCAGGGAACTGCGGGCAGCGGGCATCTACAAATTTGCCATCCAAAGGGTCTGTACTGTTCAGAGCAATGCACCGTCCGTGCGTTGCATGTTGCTTGCAGTGAGTGCTTGTCCGATGGGGTGGGTAGCGTTTCATGCAGCTGTTTGAGATCAGGGGATATTCGCTGCACGAGACATGGGACTCCGGGAGCAGTACCCAACGGCCACGGCGGGCATTGAAGGGTTTAGCTCTTGCGTCTACTGCTCCAGTCCCTGCGGTCGCAGTGTGGCGGGAAAGTCAGTCCAGGTTCATGAGAGTTGCTGCTCGGTACGGTCACGTTAGGCACCCAGGGCTGTTCCCATACGTTGGCTGCTCCTCCTACAGAGTCGATGAGCAGATCAGAAGGCAGCGGCCGCCATTTTCTTTGCCGCACAGCGCCACTCTTGAGGATAAAGTGTCTCATTCTCTGAATGCACGGCGCTTCAGCGATTAATTCTGCAGGTGAAACCTGCACCTTCTTTTCCTACACCATATTTTCGGTTTTCAGTGCTTAACGGAGCGAGGGCCCGCCAGGAGCTCCTAAAGAGACATGCCACTCGCAGCAGCTCCAAGCCACTCCCCCTAAATCAGCTATTTCTAAGTGGATCGTAATTTGCTTCACACTCTGTACACTCTTGCCAAGAGAGATCTACCCTTCACGCCTAGAGCACACTCTACTCGGGGCACAGGGGCTACCATAGCATTAATTGAAAATGTTCCTCTGGATTCCCTTTGCAAAGCAGCAACCTGGAGTTCTGTACACTGCAGGTTGCTGGATTTTCAAGAATAGACCTCTTATTAGTCTCCAGTATCCTTTACCCTCGTCTGGACAAGATAGAGATACACACCCGCATAATCTTGGACCACGCCCCAGTATCTGCAAACCTTAGCATAAGTTACACAACACTACTGCCTGGATACACTCTCTAGGTCGGATTTCAGGTGGGACAAGCAGTGCGAAGACATCTCTTTGCTACTGTTCCTTCACACATCCCACCACCATCTCTGGTTACTGCTCGCTAGTCTATGCGCAGCATGTGATTCTAAGCATATTCACAAGCATCAGACGACATGCATTACTCACCGTAATAGCATTTCTGATGATTGTATCTGCTTAGATTCACATGCGCCCAACCTTCCTCCCCTCGTGGAGTATAAGAACATAGACTTCTTACACCTTCTCTCTTCTGTACTCGCTCATGCACTCTATAAGGCCCCCTCACGACAGAAAAAACAACTGGTGGGACCTTGACGCGTGAGGGATTTTGGGTACACTATATGTCACGTTAGGGATAGTGTTACAGTCACGCCCATGTCGCTGTCCCTTTCGATCTTCGATAGAAAGATGCAATACTCTGCGATTTCCACTAGATGCCGGACTGTATGCACAGCATGTGAATCTAAGCAGATACAATAATCAGAAATGCTATTACGGTGACTAATGCATGTCTTACTGTCACACGTCCTGACTTGATCTCCTTTCTATCATGCTTCTTCCTCTCACTTCCTGGTGTTTTATTTGCACTATTCTTCACCCTACTTCACCCTCCTTCCACTCCATGCCTTCCTCCCTATCCCTCAATTGTCTCCCATTCTCCCTAAGCCTCTCCTCGATACTTTGATGTCACTACTACCTTCTTGTTACTCCTACTCCCACCTCTGTACTCAAACTACGACTCCACCCACCTTCCTACTCAAACACCTTCTCACTCACACAAGCACTTAACATACACTTCCTACCCTTTTTCTCTAAATACACTTGTTACCCTCTCTCACATACAGCGCAATATCACTTGCACTAACTAAACAGCTCACCTGTTCCAGATACTGCCTCCACACTCTGCTTCTCCTTCCTTTCTCCTGCTGGTCTGCCACCTCCTCCTTCTCTCACCTGACCTGAACATTCCACACTTTAGTGCTTCCTGTTGCCCTCTTCATGCTCCCCACCACTCCTGCCATTGTATCACTTGCCCTGATTTATCTGGCCCTATAGTCCCCACTGAGGAGGTGTTACAAGCAGCAAAGATGTTAAATAGCAGGTTAAGCTCTGTCCCTTTTCTTTGCGCATGCCCACCGCAGAATAGTGATGGCAGGCTGGGGAGAAGAATGTCCAAGTTTATGGTATTCGGGTTGAGCTGGGCTCCCCTCAAATAAGTGTAGTCTGTGCCCCTTATCTTAGATCTAGGGAGCTGACCCTTAACTGTGTGGGTTTTCCGCTGGCAACTAGGAGGGTTTAAAGGCTTCTCCCACTGGCTCATAGGCTTTGCTATGCCGGGTCCCGCTAGGCTTTGCTATGCCGGGTCCCGCTCTCTCCTCTGGTTGTCTGTCTCCGGCGGCGAACCACCAGCAGCAAAGGATGCTAGAGGATTGCTCTCACTAGGTCAGGTCCAGGTCTCTAATGTCGTAATGCAGACAGCTTGTGTCACTGGATGGCTGCTCTATCTCTGCCACTGCTTGCCTTGCCTCAGATCATGTACATTTCATCTAGAAAAATGGGAAAGAATCTGCTGAGCATCTTGTTTGAGGCAAGAGGGGGGGCTGCCCATAAAGCGGCTGGCACAAGTTGGGGGCACAGAAAGGGGCCCTCCCAACTGCCACTTGTGTCCTCTGGGCTTGGGCTGGGTCTGAATTTCTCCCTGGTAAACCCTCCCACCCCAGGCTGAGAGGGTTCCTATCCCCTTGTGACAAGGCCAGAGGTACTGGCCTTGTCACACGTGGTAGGCTGCCCACCCCAGGCTTAGAGAGGTTAATCATTTTGACACGGTCACGACCCTAGCCCTTGTACATAACTCTGCCCTTTCCCCAAAGCATCCCTCTTCTTTCCTTGCACTTTCTATCTAGGGGTATCTCGACCGGTAGTCCACATTAGCTTGCCTCAGTTCCTCCTGATGTTCAGCCTTAAAAGAGAAGGGTTGTCCTGCTACGCACACTCTCATTATTTGAGGATTGGTGTCTTTAGTCCTGGCCACCCCAACCAGTGGGGCGGATCGGTTACCACCTTGAATTGTCACCCTGTGAGGTAGTATCTGAGCCAAGAATTCCAGCTTCACCACCAGGTAGTTCCTTTCTGGTGGGTGTAATTTCCTGCTGAGAAGTAATATGGGTTTTTCTTCTCCCTCTCGTAAATGGGGCAGGACGGCCCCACCCCCATGACGGCTATGAGGGAGATGTCAGTCTGGAGGATTAATTCCTGTGAGAAATTGGTCATAATAAGGACCGGAATGTCACTTGGCATATCTTTTCAGTGTTAAAAGGGCTTCCTTAGTTGAATTGTTCCAAAGATTAGGGTTGGTATCAGTCAAGGGTGCTGTCTCAGGTTTCCTCTTCTCAAGGTCCTTGTTCTTATTTCCCGAATAAGCCCAAGGATAGGTTTCCAACTCCTCTCCAGACTTCTCCTGCAGACCGAAAGACTGGAAAATCCTTCAGTGTTAGTTCTTACCCTTTTTATCCTTCCTCTGAGGATAGGTCGGGCATTCATCTGGAATCGAACATGATGGGGTGGGCAGTAAAAATTAGGCAAAAGCCGGCCTCAGTTCCTCTAGTGGCAAAAAAGGCTTTTCTTCAGTATTGGTTGCTGCCCAGGAAAAAACATTCAGCTACAGGGCATGCTCTACCACACTCCACCATGGTAACAACTGCAACCCTCATTGACAAAGGCCAAGCTTCATCTTCATCGACCTTACAGAATCCTCTAGGGCACGATGATCGCATCCTAGACAGCAATGGCAAGCTTTTTCGTCAGAATGCATCCCTGAATTTTTTTAGGCAGTTATGACGGTTACTTAAATTCTAGAAAGAGCAAAGAGGTTGAGTCTCATTTCACACTGGTTACTGTTCTGGTTTAGCAGAGGCATGCCAGGTGATAAAGGACATAATGGAGCCTGCCTCATCATCTGGTCATGGCGGCACATGGTATGGCAATGGGTGCAGCCTTTTGCAGACTGGAGCTTTTGAAGGTTACAAAGTTCCAAGCAGCTGTTCAGGAGAGCATCCTGGATTGGCCCTTTAATGGGCTGGAGCTCTTCAGTCCGGACACAGACGAAGAGCTCAATGTAAAGAAAACCAAAATTAGGACCCAGACAGCAAAGACCCTAGTTTCCTCCACAAACCTTCCACCAAAAGGGAGTACCTCTAGCCTGCAAAGGCAGGCTTTCCCTCTCCAAAAATCCTTGAGGTTTGAGGGTTCCACAATCGATATAACATGTCACAAAGGTCACAAACTGTGCTGTCAAAGAATCCTTGACGCCCCTCGCCTAGGTTTTTTCTCTCATTCACCACTTGCACAGATTCAAAACAGTCTTTGTGTGAGAATACTGGTCCATGGCTCTCCAGCGGGGGCAGAATACTTAATCATCTGCAACATTGGAAGCAGGTAATTAACAATCCCTGCGTCCTATTGGTAGTGTGCAGGAGCTATACTCTTACTCCAGCCTCTTCTCCCCCTTCAGAAGGGATCAGATCACATTCTCATGAAGGCAATTGAGAAGGTTCAATTGAGAGAGTGTCAAGTTTTTACAGAAGGTTCTTTACCTTTCTGAAGAACAAGGCAGGCGTGCAGACTGTTCTTGACATTGTCCCCTGCCCCCTCAAACTTTTCTTATCCCAAAGAAAGTTCAAGACCACTCCTTCCCTTCACCCCAATTACTTGCTGATTTACGTGGACCTGCAAGACATATACTTCCATATACTAATCTGGCCCCACTCACCGTTCTTAATTCGTAGCATTCCTGTGGGATTCACCTTCGGTCAGAGTGTTTCCAATGGAAGACCGGGTCAGGGATGTGCTAGTGACAGTGGTGCTTTTCCTGTCCCCTGCTCAGCCATCAGCCTGGTGGGTCCAGCACTTATTGGAGCGTTCTGTTGCTACCCATTGCTAGGCTTTGAATACATTGCTTGCACCTTCATTTAGTGGCTTTTTTGGATCCTTGTACCTGCAGTCCAAAACCATCCCCATCCCAGCATGGCTCAGAGAGGACTTTCTCTGGTAGTAGATGAACAATGGGAATCTTCTGATGAGGATTCCCATTCAAGACCCTCGCCCCCAATTGCCACTTGCCCCCTGGCCCCAAAATTAATCGGATCACGTTGACAATAAATTAATCTCTGTCTGGCTGGGGAGCCACACTGGGGTATCTACAAATCCATGAAGAATGGGAATTCAGTGCAGCACAAACGTTTTGCTGCTTGAAGCACCCTTCAGTCATTCCTGTCAGTGTTGAAGAACTGCAGGCTGGTAGTGCTCATAGACAAAGTTGTCTCCACGTTTTTTAAAAACGAATTCCGGGCACCACCAGTTCAGTGAAGCCATGTGCACTGACGGTCCATCTTTGGGAGTGTGTGCCCTCAAGAACGGAATCAAGGAGAAGGAGGCCCTAGTGCGTAGTGCCTAGATGTAGTCTCTTCACTCACCAACTCTGTGGAGACCTCATAGAAATCCTGAATAATCTGCACAAATTCTAATAAGTCTTCTCGATTCTGGGTGGGTACTGTGGGGGCCACAGCTGCCGAGATGACTGGACTCATGGGGGCTATATAAGAGTCTGTTTGTGGATGCTCCGGACATTGGCTGGGCGGCTGCAGAAAACAGCAGCCTCTTGTGCTCCTGGACAATCTGATATGGGGATAAGGCGGTGGCCAGTGAGCAGCGGACACCCAGGCTGTGCTTGTACACCTTAAACTGTGAACACCAGATAATGCAGCTCTCTGGAATGATGCTGCCGAGGCGATGTAGTCACCCAATAAATAAGGGACAAACGTATGCAGTGGGTAAAAAATGTGACCTCCCATGTTGCTCCTGAAATTCAAGCTGTGATCCCTCTGATGCGACCCCAGTTGTGTGCACCCTGTGAGTGTCAATTTCACTAAACTACCTTTAAAACAACTATGATAACTCGAGACTTATACAAGTAATGTATAGTTGCTTTAGTGTGCTACTCTTGAAATAGCTTTGGATGCGGAGAGGGCAGCGGCATGCTTTGGCAGTTGAAGCGGGAGATATACGAGTTGGGCTGTCAAACCCTTCCTGTATATAAACTTTGTCAATTATTTGCCAATTACTCGCGTGTTTGCTGCTAAAATCCCTAAGTGACAACATTGATGGTTGAGAAGTGAGAAAAGCAGGCGTTAGACATGTGCAGATCCCGGAATTAATCTCCATCATAACCAAGGACAAATTGAATAAACCAAGCATTCAAAACCGGATGGATGCATACACAGCGCCAGCCACATCACAGACAGCCTTTAGAAGGCACGAGACACCTGGAAACAATGACCCTGAACAGTCTGCAGTCCTTTTTTTGATAGATGTAATGAAGGCTATAAGGGACCCTAGAACCTTGATGAAAAACAAGATTGATACTCTTGATGTCTCTTCTGCTGCAATCTCTGTAAAAAATGTCTGCCAGAGTATGAAAACTACCAGAGTGCCCAGCATGGAAGACGCGCTAAATAAAATGAAAAAGCAACTCGCAGTAGGGCAGGTACAGGACTTCATCACATAGCCACAAAAGAGCAGATGTGAGGGAGTTTGGAGAAGCAGCAAGTTTGGCAAAATTTAGAGTAAGAAGAGGGTGGGGAGCAGGGTAGATTGCATGTAGCAGACTAGGTAGAGGAGGAGGAGGGTTTAAGACCTGGGGTGGAGGTTAAAGGAGAAGGATGTGGAGCTGAAAGGGGTAAAGGAGCAGGAGAAGGAGTTGGGGCCTAAGGAGCATGTGTTGGTGGTAGGGATGAGTGGAGGAGCAGCAGAACAGGGTGTTAGAAGGCAATGACGAGATGTGGCCATAGTGCTGAAGGAAAAACAATCAGTGAAACAGCTCAGGCTTTTAAGGTATGAGAGTGGTTGGAGGAGGCACAAGCTCACTGCACGGCACAGAGGAGGACTGAGGATCACAGAGAGAGGCATGTCCCCAAACAAAAGGCAGAGGAGGCTCTCTGTGGCACATGCTCATGTTTAGGCAACAAGTGGGTGAATCTTGGGGGGGCATACAGGTTAGCAGCTTAGAATCCTAGAAGTAGAAAGTTTGCCAGAGACTAGGTTCTCGCTCTTATCACTTCCAAACCAGACTACCAACCAGTGCAGACAACCTAAAGACACTTTTCAGCTGTGGTGGTCTAAGGCCTGGCAATATCTTCAAACTATCATTCACCGTTGGAACCACTCTCCGGAAGAGCTAGATACCAGAACCTACCAACAGTCCACTGTTTTCTGACAACCGGCTTAGAAGAGAATCTGAGACTCGCAGGACAGGGACCCTAAATCGGTTCCACCATTAGCGAAGCCGTGGAGAGAATCAAAGGGACTTTGAGAAGACTATCTTGTTGTGAACATTTCTTTTATGTTTTTCCCAAGAGACATTGGTTTGTAGTTGAGTATCAAGCTTACCTAATAGTACTTTTCAAAGAACACTTTTCCTTGTACCCATAATATATTTATATATATATATATATTTTTTTTTTTATTGCATTTAGTTTATAATACTAACTTTTACAACATTTCAATTGTGTACAAGATGTCACCTCAATAAGAAGAATATAGAAATAAAGACAGGTATTATGAACAATATGAAATATATGGAATATACAATGCACATTCCTAGACCCGCAGGATATTACATTTTCTTTCAAACTAACAAGAAAGTCAATCCTACGTGGAATGATGATAAATATAAAATACAAAGATAAATACAAAAACAGATCACACTTTTGTGTAGCTTAATGTGCAAATAGCAAACATTGTTCAAGGACAATCGAACAGAATAAAATATAAGCAACGTGTCTTTTGATGCAATCATTAAAAGTAGTCCACATATGACAATTAAGAGGAACAACAGAGATAGATATAACATTAAAATCAAACTTTATAAGAGAGCATTCTCCCTATTTCATATAGCCAGAATTGTTCCCCTAAAAAAGGTGAAACTTTAAGAGTTGATCAAAAGACTTGTAGAATCAGGAGGTGGGCTTTCTTAAAAGACATCTAAACTGTTGTCATAGTTTAACATTTACAAGAGTCATTTTCATATTTGGCAGCAATTGTATATATTGTAAGGAAGTCCCCTTACAAAGGAATTGCGGCTTATAGAGACACTCAGAAAAGTTAAAGACTGGGTATCTTACATACCGAGGGGGTTGGACCGTTAGTGTAAGAGGTAGAATGGGCACTGAGAAGATGTTAAAAGTACATGCCAAAGATCTAGCACCTTATGTTCCAACCTTTCACAGGACTCATAATATTAGTTCAACCCCTCTTTATTGTCAAGGCTTTTGATTGTCCAAGCGTTGGAGGTAATTTCTGAGACTCTCCCTCCAACTGGTTAAATCTGATAAGACCTCAGAGGTTTACGAGGCGCCATGGAAGTAGATGCTACTTCAGCTGTGGACTGTCTCGGCTCTCTTCTACCTGGCTGTGTGAACCTGCGTTGCCCTTGGGTGGCCTGAGGCGCTTGCGCCCTTCTCGGAAAGGTGGAGTACCTCTTGTAACCCTGTTGTCGGGGTGTTTCTTCCGGTGTCGGCTGGGCCATCCGCAGACCTCTGGGCTGGGAGGCCCCAACTCCTCCCGTGTTCCCCAAAAATGAGTATGAGACACACGCAAGAAGCAAGGTGGTTCTGCTGTTTATTGAACAACGGCAAGGATGGGTCTAGGATCGTACGCGTCCGTCCAGACTCTCAAAGTTCGTGGGGCTCGCAGGCCCTTTTTGCCTCAGTATGACGGGCTACTTGCGTCACCTGGGAAAGTTATCGAAAAACCTATCGCCACTCAGGATTGGTTCCTCAAGTGTTAGGGTTAGCATAGCATACATATAGAGAACATTATTAGTGGTTGAGGGTCAGTCAGGTGGTATACTTGGGTTGTCCCTTCTATTAGATACTTGAAAATTGTTACACGAAGACCGCTAATGATTGGCTAATGTTAGTGGCGTCAGTGATGAGTGCCCCCATGTTCTGATTGGTCCACTCGCGAGCCCCCCAGCCTGGGACCATCGTTGTTCCCAGCTCGCGGTGTACCTGTCACTAGCAACAATATGTAACTATGTGTTCGTGCAGACAATGCGCGGATTTGCTCATAGGCCTGAGAGCAGACCATTCCCATCGCTGTAGGTGTCCATTGGGTCATTTCATTGTTGCAGCCTGTGTCCCAGACGTGGGACCCAGGCGACTTCTCCCTCGTGGGTCTGGCACCCTGTCAGGTTGGGTTGGTCACGTGTGGAGAGACCGTGGCTGAGGCAGAATTCTGCACATTTAAAGTTGTATTTGCTTCTGCGTGCTTGGCTTTGCTTACAGGTGTGACCTTGGCGTCGGCTGGTAGCATACGAGTTGCAACATTGCTCCCTTGGCTGTCAGCTCTCGCTGGGCTCGTTCTGCATGGTCAGCACTTGTACTCTTGCTCGTTCAGTGTTCATGGCGGCTCCTGCTTGCGGCCTACTTGGGCCTGGTTCATAGGTGGGGATGTGTAATGCACGGCACCTGTGTTGTGGTGCGACATGGCTTCATAGGCAGTATCATGTCTTCGTTATATTTTCATCATGATGCAAGGGTCGGGAGAAGCGTCAGCAAGCGTGTAAGCGAGTGCTTTCTGCGTCTTGCGTTTCTGTATTTCGGAAAACCTATGTGAAAAATAATAAAGATGCGCGTCAGTGGGTGTATCCGTCACCTACGTCATAGCACTGATTATATTCTTCGTGTGGGTTGGTGTGTGAGTGTCCAGTGTGCATGGTGGCAGGTGTGTTCTTGGCAGTTGGCTAGGTCGTCATGGCATCTCTAACGATGTGGGTGCTTGTTGTTGAGGTCTCAGTCGAGTTCATCCATGCCGCAGGTGTCGGCTTGAGTAGGGCAGGCTGGTGGGCATATCCGTATGTTCTTGAACCAGGGTATTCGGTCGTCTGGTAGGTAGGCCAATTCATCTCGTGGTGGGTGTCTAGGCCGCGATCCTCTGGGCCATGGTCTCGAGGAAATTGGGGGGAGCTTTTTCTCCCATTCTCCCACTTCACTGTCCTCTAGACCCAAAGGCAAAATCCTGCTGTGAGGGCTGTTGCTGCACCGCTAGTCCCAGGGACTTAGCTGTGAGATTTGAATCCTTTAACTTTTCTAGGGTCTCGGCTTTCATACTCGCCAGCAAAGGCTAGGTTGAGCAATTTCACTTGAACATTGGCGAACACCCTGTGCCCCTCAAATAGGCAAACCTGCGCAAGACTGTCAAAGTGCCCATAGCACAACCAGTGCAGTCAGCAGCATCCAACCCTGCTTGGAGCGCTTGACTGGTGTGACGAATCAAGGGTAATCATCCCTTCTCCATAAGGGGGAGCCTCCCCCTTTAAGGCTTGAGAGGCGAGCCTACTCCCCAAGACCCTCGCTAGGGGTCTGGGCAAGCAGGACTTCACTGGGAGAGACTCCCTCTTAGGGGGACGAGGACTGCTGTTCCTTTGAGGAACTCCCTATACCATCCACCATAGCAGCATATATAGAACTATCTGTTTTGAAGAGCACTGTAATACCTGGATGTTTGGCTGAAAACAAAACTAACATACACTACCATGCACAACAAAAAGAACCTGTCTCTTTAATGGGATAGGCACATTTAACTGAGACAAGTAGACTGGAGAGAGTGAGAGAGAATCCTAAGCAGGGGAAGCCCCCCGACATCATGCCTTGGAAAGGAAGAGCAAAGGAGAGCCATGGAGCCTGCAATTTTCAGAGAAGTCCTGAACGCCAGAGAAAAATGCTGGTGGCCTGGCGTTTACGAGGACTGAGAAACAGCAGAGGTGATGGTGTGACCATCGCAACTTTGTGCGGGGTCGTGCGCCATCAACTATGCCGACACCATCCAGGTGGGGAGTGGACAAGACTTCCTGGTTCCTGCAACCCTAACAGGTCGCACAGAGAGAGAAGACAGAGAGCGGCAGACCAGCAGAAGATCCAGATCAGAGGAAGAGAACCAGAGCAAGCAGCAAGCCTGACAGCGTTCCCCTGCAAACACAGTGGTAACAGGGAGGGGGGTGAACGGTAGAACCAGCAGGCCGCTGGGGCATCGTGCTTTTACGTTCCGTCCCCTTTCCTCCATCCTTGTGGGCGTCCTCCAACATCGGTATGGTACCAGAGGTTTTGGCAGCAAACAAATCAGCTTCTCCTTTAAATTTAGTACAGCACATGGGGACGGGGCCTCGGGCATGGGAACACCCCGCTGAGGCCCCACCCACCGGCGCCTCACCTCAGTCCCTGTTTCCACAAGGCAAGTGTCCGACCTGGCAGCCAGCGGAGAGACTTTAACTTTCTGCTTGCTCCCTGTTCTTTGTTTTTCAATTTTATTTAACTTCCCTTAGGTGCCTTGCCTCCCCCGGCGCATGCCAGAAGCTGGAGGATTCAGGAGACGTCCCTCATGTGACCGCCCGTTCCCGGCCTCTGACCCTCATGCACTCTGTCTTGAGCGCCTTGGGCCTGACCACCGCTAGGATGCGTGCGCAGCTTCTAGCTCTCTCGGTCACAGAGCATTGAAGACTCAGTAATCGCATTGGAGGGAGATCTTCCATATTTCTCCTATGGTGTACCTTTAGGCCTTCGTCTCCAGGACCTCTCATCAAGACAAGGTGGGTCCTCTGTTCAGCATGGCTCCTCAGCGCGGTGACTCATTCCCGGGGCTTCCCAAGGGGAAGGGTTCCTTGGATTGAGGATCTGGCAGGCTCAAGCCTCTAAGAATACTGACTCCCTAGCCGAGAGACCTGAGGACTCAAGGCGACCAGCTCCCAGGCCGAGGGGTCCTACCAGACTGATCAAGCTCATCCTCTTTTTCGACCCCAAGGAGTAAAGGATTGTTGGGTGCTACCGCCAAGAGTTAGTCCTTGGCACAATCCAGAACTACAGGCGCGGGTGCCGGGGGAACACAGCCTGCCAGAGTTTGCTCCGAGGTCGTGAGTCTGGGTCCTCTGACTGTTCCTCCAGTGATGCCAGTGCCGGTCCCTCCCCCGGTCCAGGCCCTACCGTTTGTTCAGATGCCTCCTCCTGTACCACCAATGACTCCCCCTCAACAGCCGTCAGACCCATCTTTGGCTCCGGACCTAGGGTGGACCCCACTAGCACCTGTGTCCCATGGCCTGGACTCCCCTGAGTCTGTAAAAAAGGGGGGGACGATAACAACGCCGAGGACGATGAACCCTCTGCATCCTTTAAGGCCTTTCATGACTGCCTGCAGAGCCTGGCGAAGGTTTGGGGGTGTCCTTCTGCAGAGGAAGCTCCCCTGGAGTCAGGAGTGCTAGCAGAGGTTTTGGGCAGGCGCCCCACGATCTTGTCTGGCATCCTACTCCAGAAGGATGTCCTGCAGGTGGTGAGAGAGGTCTGGGAGTAGCCCAGGGCCAACGCCCATATAGACAAGAAGTTGAACAGCAGGTTCAGGCGGATGGACGGGGAGCCAATCCTCATGGCTTCCCATCCTCGGCCGGATTCTTCAGTGTTGGCTGCGGACCTAAATCATGGTCTTCGTCATCATCCTCCTCAGTAGCCACCTCCAGTTATCTTTGCAAGTAGAAGGTCCTAGAGTCTTTGGGCTAACGCTGTTATGCCATATCAGGACTGCACCTGCGGCATGCTAATGCCGATGCCCTTTTAGCCGCGACTAAACATAAGCTGTGGCAGGAGTTTGGGGAGTTTCTGTCTGACCTCCCTCTGGAGAGGCAAGTCTCCTTCAAGGCCCATCTGGGGGAAGCCCAGGCATTTGCGCAGGACCTCATGGAGTCTTTTGTCTCCCAAATCAACACAGCCAGCAGAGGGCTGTGCCTGGGTGTCGGGATGAGGACGACGGCGTGGATGCATGCCACTACATTTTCATCTGATGTGGAACAGCAGATCCCAGATCTGCCTTAGACAGCGTGGACTTATTTCATTCGTCAACAGACAAAGAGTTAACAAAAAAGAAAACCTCCACTCAAACCGCCAAGACCTTGGCCATCCTGACAAAGCCTGGGCATAAGTGCTTTCACTCAGTCTTAGGGCAGGACCGAATTCAAACTCCACGCTTTCACCGGCTTCAAGATGTTTCGGGACCTTGGTACACAGAGGCCTGATGGGTCGCCCAGCGACAACCGGAAGAAACAGCAGCTGACTTTGTGCAGGTTTTTCGGCTCCCCCTCCTCTGCTCCCACCCCTGACGCCAAGCAACAGTGATGTCAATGTCTGGGAACACAGCTTCCCAGTAGGAGGCTGACTGGCTCTTTTCCCGGACAGCTGAAAGCGTTTTTTCAAGAACCCTTGGATCCTATCTATAGTCTCCACTGGCTTCAGTCTTCCCTTCCTTTTCCTCTACCATCCTCTCCTCCTCTTCGTCAGATTGGGGACCGAGTTTTTTTACGGGAGGTCCTTTAACTCTTGGTGGAGATGCAGGTGGTGGAACCGGTTCCTCAGTCAGACAGGGGCTTCGGTTTCTACTCCAGGAGTTTTGCGGTACCCAAGAACAGCCTGGTTGGTAGGCCTGGACCAGTCATTTCTCAATCTGTCTTTACTTCCCGAAAGCTTCAAGATGATTACTCATAAGCACATAGCAGAGTCTCTGTGTGCAGGGGACTGGATGTGTTCCCTAGACCTCAAGGATGCTTACCTGAATGTCCCCATCTAACGGCTGCATCAAAGTTTCTGCGGTTCAGGGTTATGTCGTACCACTTTCAGTACATTGTGGTGCCTTTCAGCCTGAACTCGGCCCCTCGTATCTTCACAAAGTTGATGAATACAGTGGCAAAACCTTGGAAACAGACGATATACCTGAACAACATCAGGATTTTTCTGTCTTGTTTTTATCCTTCCAGTCCTTTATACTAGGAACATTAAGGACACACTCCTTGACTAGAGGAGCATAACGAAAGGTTGTTTGTCTTGGAATTCTCCCCAAGACCTTGGCAGGACAGACAGATGTACCCAGGTGCTACCACTTTGCTGCCAGCATCAACCGCATTCCCGGTTATACTTTTTCAGCCTATCACTCTTTTACTTCTTTTCTTTTCTGCAAATCTGTCGCTCTTTGGACACCACCGTTTTGACTTAAATGCATCTTTTTCTGTGATGAAATAACAGACTAAGTTTAGGTGTGTGTCACACCGCACCAATTTGTTTTATATGTTTGAAGACTTATATGTTTTTATTGTTGTTTTTTCACTGTTATTTCCTTGTTGATTTATCACTTGTTGAATGCTTTACATACATTATATTATATATATTTAAAAAAAGTTTATGTGAAAATTGCCTCCCTTTTGTATCTTACATATTGTGTCAAGAGGATTTATTTTCTCAAAATAATTGACTGTAGCATTCACTGCTTAAACATTGAGCTACCTAGGGGAGCCCCAGGATTCAAATGACCCCCGTTTCAGCTCTTAACCCTCGGCACGGCGACACTTCCCTTTTTTCATGATTTATACTCATAAGCACATAGCAGAGTCTCTGTGTGCAGGGGACTGGATGTGTTTCCTAGACCTCAAGGATGCTTACCTGAATGTCCCCATCTAACGGCCGCATCAAAGTTTCTGCGGTTCAGGGTTATGTCGTACCACTTTCAGTACATTGTGGTGCCTTTCAGCCTGAACCCGGCCACTCGTATCTTCACAAAGTTGATGAATACAGTGGCGGGTCTCCTCTACTTGGAGGGTGTAAGGAAGACATGGTATCAAAGCAAGACAGACACAAATGATCACAGTTGAAGGGGCTCTTGGTTCTTGTAGTTTTCTTAACTGAAAACATCCTCCTTGTTCAGGAGCGGGGCATTCGTTAGAGACTTTCGAATGAGCGCCCACAGAGCGCCGGACCACTCTATCCCTAATACCTTGGTTGTTCACAAAGGACCTTGGTCTGTTATATTCTTTTCTTTTACGTAATTGTTGCCACTGCAACTTTGAGCTTAACACAGTCTGGTGCACTATCCGTTTCTTCCAACTCACCGGCTGTGCTGAACTCGTTGGCTTTTTTCTGCTGGAGTCAAGGACAGTACCACAGTGGCAAGCTCTTTTCCCTGTCCTGGATATCCATGCGGGAGAGCCCTGTGTACCGTTGACATCTGCCACACCAACCGCCAGCTGCAAATCCTGGTATTACTGTTCTTTTATCTAAGGCTTTGCAGCTCTGGGTTGAAAAGTGCAAGGGCAATTTCCTCCTTGCCATCCTTTCGGTTTCCACCTCCTTTCTACTCCGTTTGAACTGCCGTCCTGGAATAGCTGCTTCCTGGTGCGTTCTGCCTTGCTCAAAGTGTGCTCTTGTGCTCTGCCTTTTATCCCGGTGGGGAAGGGAAAGGGCTGTCAGGTGTGTGTAGTTATCAGCAATTACCGGACTCTGCCTGACCCTTGGGACATGTCAGGTAAACAGCTCTGGTGTTAGTCCGTTGTCTTTTGCAGTGTGAGAAAGTGTTTGAGTAGGAAGGCGGGGGGGTAGAGTTTCTAAATATCTTACGGGATAGGATGGGGAAAAGGTGTAATGAGGAAGGGGGTACCACGTCTCAACCTTTGGTGTCCCACTTCCACCTCCCTGAAGACCCCCCATCCCGGTGATCCTCCTGTACTGGTCCATCCCCAGGAACTGGATCCAATAGCTATGGCTGTGTCCTGGCCACCTGGGTGACAGATCCCCCGGGGACTAGCGTGTGAGACAGTCTCAGGTTTCTCACAAGGGCCATCACCTATACCCTTATCTGGACTAATGGCTTGTGAGGGTGGGTTCACCTGAGGGGTTGGTACACTCCTGCCCAAGTTTGGCAGTTATTCATCTTCAGCTGGGGTTCTCCCTCTACCAGAGGATGTCACAGTTGTGCCCCTTCCAGTTTCTGATCTTCCTAGGGGTGGGTTGGAACATGGCTGTCCAGCAAGTGTTCCCCATGCCCGAGAGGCTCCTCTCTCTCTTCGCAAGGCGATAGGGCACTTTCTGGTCAACTCAACCACCTTGGTTTCAGCACCTTCTGGTGCTGATGGCCTCCTGCGTGCTCACTGTGCAGCACGCTTAACTCAAGATGAGGTGCCTCCAGTCCACCTGACAATTTTAATATGATGTTTTACCTGAACAAGCAGGCTGGCACCTGTTACTACCCCCTCCTCTGCATGAAGACAGTATCGATCTGGGAATGGGCCCTGATGAAGGGGATTTGGATTTCAGTGGTCTACCTCCCGGGGGACAGCAATGCAAAAGCAGACCAGCTGAGCCTCTTGGGGTTCAACACCTAAGATTGTGAGTTGCACACCGACTCCTTGTTGCCCCTGTTCCATAATTGGAGGTTCTCTGTGGACATCCGGCTGAAAACACTAAAGACAGTTTTGCTAGTAGCTTTCACCTTTGCGCGCAGGCTCAGCGAGCTGCAGGCGTCTTCGTAAGAGCCCTTCACCATATTTCACAACAAGATCTTGCGCACCCACCAAAACGTCTTGCCCAAGGTGGTCTCTCCGTTTCGTCTGAATCAAGAGATCTGCCTGCCGGTGTTCTTCCTGAACCTGCAGTCAGAGGCAGAGAGGCCCTACATTCCTTAGACCTCAAGAGGGTCCTCAAGTTGAACCTCTCTCGGACGAAATCCTTCATGAAGTCTGAGGCATTGTTTGTTACTTTTGGGGGTGCCTCCCCTGGCTCTCAGGCTTCTATCACCCGTTGGATGTTCAGGCCATTTCAGAGGCAAATACGGCCATGGGCAAGCCGGTCCCCGAGTGGATTCATGGCCATGCGGTTAGGGCTAAGGCCACGGCAGTCACTTTTCAAAGGCCTGTTTCTTGTGATGTCATCAGCAGGGCAGCTGCTTTGGCCACTCTGTCGGCTTTCTGCAAGCACAATTCCTTGCACACCAGGTCCAGGCGCAATGCAGAATTTGGTCAGGTGGTTCTGCAGAACCTCTTTGCTTCTTTCTAGATATGAGGCAGGCTTTCACGGCTCCACCCTATGGTCTTGTTTGGTGGAATCACCCACAAGGATGGAGGAAAGGGGATGGGACGTATGAGTAATTAAAGTTATTCTTTGTAGTGACTAGAGTACTCCATATTCCATAGTACCCTTTCCTCCATACTTCCTACCCACCTTCCCCCGCTTGTATGCTAGGGTCTAATATGTAATGTGTGTAGTCGAGTATCTAATCATCCAATGTGTTCAAAGGGGATTGAGGTGAGGAGCAAGAGGGCGAGGCCTCAGTGGGCGTTCCCACGCCTGAGGCCGGGCCCCCTCGCACTGTGCTAAATTTAAAGGGGAAGATAACATTTTTGCTGCCAAAGGTTCTGGTACCGTACCCATGTTGAGGGACACCGACAAGGATGGAGTAAAGGGGACTATGGACTAGGAGTACTCTTGTCATTACAATGTGTAACTTTAATTTATGCAGCTGAAAAACTTGTCCCAGTGAAATTGACAAAATACTGAATATAAAATCATCTAAATGGAACTGTGATAAAGAGAATAACGAATAAGCCTGAAAGATGAGTCATTAAGTACTGAGCACCAATGGCCTAGGAAGAGGGGAAAATAGCTTGTGGTTTAAGGAGTAAAGCGTGGCACAAACCAGAGAGAGAATCCTATAAGTATGAATGGGAAGTGAAATCAAGTGAACCAGATGAGAAAGGGGGAAGGTAAAATTATAACCAAGTACACCCAAATTAAGGAGGTCTGGGTTAAAAGAGTCAGAAAGGTACATAAGTCTGGAACAGACTATAAGAAAGGGCATCAAGGAGGACTGTCGAAAGTCATGCCCTAAAGAGGAGATAAAATCCAAGAGTATTGTGAGAGAGTTGCAAGAACCTATCTAGAAGGTGGCAAGAGAATATCTAAAAATATCATACTAAAGAACTTTTGAATAACAAAGAGATTTCAATAAGAGATGACTAAGTGAAGAAAGACATTATCCTGATCTACTTTGTTAGTTAAAATGGTGGTAGGCCAGTTAGAACTAGTTTGGTGTCATGATGCCTACCTCTAAGGAGCCAGGTCCGACCCAGCAACCCCAGAGGCAGGCATCATTCCCCCCAGGGAAGTGCCAGCGGGCCCAAGCTGGGGCCCTTTGGACACAGTCCCGGCTCCTTAGGCGCCAGGCTCATGTTGGACCCCTGTCCTGGCGCCTTTGGCACCAGGCTCATAAAGCTAGACAAGTGTTCAAGTGTTTTAATGTGCACTTACCTGATGCAGACCATGCTGCTACATCCAGGCCCTCTTGAGGCCTGAATGGAACTACTTTAACTGTGGGACTACTTTCCCCTGGGTGTGGTCGGGGAAGGATACATACCTGATCGGTGGAAGGATACATACCTGGAACTAATTCCAAAGCTATTTAAACCACGCCCGATCAGCAACTCACGCTTGGCGTTGTTCTGCTCCTCGCAGCTGGACACTCACCATGTCAGCTCCTGCATCTGGACTTCAGCCATGTCTGTCAGCATCCTGGGTCACCTGCTAAGAGAGAATTGGAGAGAAAGAAGACCTTACCTGCTAAAGCTGCATCACGGAGACATCACTCCGACAATCCTGAAAGGGAAGACATCATTTTAAAAGCATTTCGCTTCGATCGCTGCAGCGCTGCATTTCACTCACCTTTCCTGGGCACCTCCATCTTCAGCAGCGATCATCCGGATCCGCAGCCACTTCCCAGAGCCTAGAGAGAAAAAGACAAGAACACAAGGTGAGAGAAGGAAGGGAATAGGAAAAGCTCAGTTTCCTTCTAAGACTTACCTGTTGGGTCATTCCCATTTCATTTCGGGTCCTGCCGCTTCCTGGCATTCCGGACCCCGGCCCCTATGGGGAAAAAAGACAAAGACATTGAATGAGCGAATGCAAAGACATTACCCGAACGCTCATCCAGAACTTACCTGTCATTTACTGGACCTGCACGTTTCACTTCGGGTCGGCGCCATATCTCTGGCATTCCGAACCCCGGCCCCTAAGGGGAAAAAGACATAAGCGTTAGCGCTTGCTGCAATAAGACTATGAACATTATTATTAAGCTTGAACTTTTGAACTTGCTACAGAACTCTTACAGCGCCTTACCTGAATAGTCAAGCTTATTTGAACTCCCATCAAACCTCAATCCAGTGAAGTAACTGGGTTTCAACGCGCCCCTGCATCAGAAGCAGGATGGAGAACTCATCCTTCCAGACCCTAAGGTGAGACTTCACGGGGAATCGAGGAAGGGTATCGTGGAGGGTTGGAAGGGAGTGGGAGGCTTGAGCATTATTCCGTCAGTGGGTAATACTCCCTTTTCACGCACAGGGGAATATTCCTGCGAGCCAGAGAGTCCATCTTCAGAGCCCTGCGCTTCACCTTAGAAGAAGCATCAGCACTCGAAGCCAGACCTGCGTGGGAATCAGGTGAGCGTGACATTTGGACTGTTTGAATATTCATTTGGGATTTTCTGGCGAGCACCTTTAGTTTATTTAGATAGGAAGGGATACATGTTTCACTTTAATCTTTATCTTCGCCCTCTTGCAGCCCTTGTTAATGAGCATGAGGTACAGTTATATACATGTGCTGATGATACCCAGCTGCTTTTCCATCTTGAATCTCCTTTATCCGACCCCTGTTCTAATCTCAGAAATTGTCCGGCTGCAATGGGGATTGGATGGCCAAATGTCTCAAGCTAAATGGAGAGAAAACCTAGATTAGGATAACTCGCTCTCTTTTGACGACGGCATGACTTGTCAAAAGACCACTGCAACTCTGGTCCTGATAGCCCCATTCTAACCATTACCCATCATGGAGGTCCCATTCTCTTAGAATAGCGATGGACATAGTAGGCCCTCTAGAAAAATCTAAATTGGGTAATTGCTTTATTTTAGTGATTGGGGATTATGCCACTCAATGTCCAGAAGCCTTTCCCCTTCACAATAACTCTACCCAACCGATATTAACACATTTACTATCATTTCTATCCAGAGTAGGATTTCTGAAGGAGATCCTTACTGACCAAGGTACTCTGTTCATGTCCCGCTTAATGCAATAGGTAAGAGAGTTGCTTAATTTCAAAACTCTTTGAATGTCTGTCCACCATCCCCAAACAGAATCTTGCAGAATTAATGGAAAAACTAGGATATCATATACCCTGGGCATTGTTCACCGTCCTGAAGACCCCACAAGCATCCCTGGGATATTTTCAGTTTGAACTACTGTATGGGATGTGATAAACATGTTAAAAGAAACCTCGGAAGAAATTTCCGAAATCGCACAGAAATTGAAAACGCATATGGAAGCGATAAGAGAAATTTATAAAAAGAAAACATCTAGGACAAGCCCAAGAACAACAAGCAGTCTTTAATAAACACACTGTACGCCAGACCTTTTCATTTGGACAATCGGTATTAGTCCTCCATCCAACGTCGGAGAACAAGATGATTTCAAAGTGGTATGGTCCGTATCAAGTCCTAGAAAAAAGGTTCCTTCAACTACCTAATATCCCAACCCGACAGACGTCGGAAAACACAAGTCTGTCATGTTAACCTGCTCAAGGAGCAAAGAATAGACCATAGCGTGTTCACCACAGTTACTGACTCTGATATGGGAAATGCATTGACAAAGACCTAAGCGATTTGCTGTCCCAGTTTCCTGAAGTATTTTCGGAAAACAATCAGGTCGAGTTGCTAATTTCTTCCACTTCATTCGAACACCGTCATGGAAGACCGTGAATCTAAAACCCTACAGGGTACGTGAAACCAGGAGAGAAATAATTGAGAAGGAGATGGAAATGTTCAAGGCTAATATCGAGTCCTCTGAGTCTCCTTGGTCCTCCCCTATTATCGTAGTGGCCAAACCTGATAAATCTGTGCATTTCTGCATAGATTTCAGAAAACAAAATTAAATTTCCATTTTTGGCAACTACCCTATACCACGGATTGATGACCTAATCGAAAAATGTGGTTCGCCAAGTATATATCAACAGTAGACTTGAAAAAGGGTGACAGGCAAGTTCCTTTAAATCCAGCTGATTGGGGGGGGGGAATGCCTTTTCAACACCACAAAGCCTATTCAAATTCTTAAGGTCTTAACCCTTTGGCATGCATAGAGCTCTGGTCTCTTTTCAGCAGCTGATAGACAAGTGCTAAAACCATACTCCTCCTTCTGTGGGACCTATCTGGATGGCATAGTGGTCCCCAGTGACAGCTGGTCTGAGCACGTTCATCTGAACTCTCTCAGGAGAACAGGTTTGAAAGCAAATCCTCAAAAATGTCATCTGGCTCAATCTACTGTAAAATACATACATTTTTCATTGGGAATGGCCTAATCCATTCCCAGACTGAGAAAGTGAAGGCAGTCCAGCAAACGCCCACACCAAAGACCAAACAAGACTTTAGTGCCTTCCTCGGATTAACCTGATATTAGAGAAGGTTTATCCCAAATTATTGCACCCAAGCAGCTAGCCTAAGGGATACGCTGAAGAACTCGAAGCCCCAGAAATTACTCGGGGATAACAGCAATCCTATGCTACTGTGGAGCTGGAAACCTTGGCGATTCAATAGGAGATATTAACACCTGAGATATTATTTGACCGGGCGAAAATTCAGGTTGATCAGACCACTCACCATTGACCTGGATGATCTTAAGAAAGGACACTAACCCAAGAGTAATGAGGTGGTTCTTAGACCTACAACCTTTTTGTTTCAAAGTGGAACACTGAACGGGCAAAGAACAAGGAAATGTCGACTTTTTAAGTTGATTCCCTATCAGTGGAGATGGGGAAGCCACAACCGTAAGGTTAAGGTTATTGACGATTCGAGGGTGCCGGTCCCTTTTTGGCAAGACGGAGCCTCCCGCTTTGATGCTAGGGAGGTGAGCGTGCTCCGCAAGACCCTTCTTAGGGTTCTGGGCTAGTGGGGCTTCATAGGGAGGAACTCCCATTTAGGGCACAAGGACTCCTGTTACTGTGAGGAACTCCCTAGAACATCCACCATAGCAGCATATATGGGACTATCTTTTGTGAAGAGCACTAATGTCTTGGTGTTTGTCTGAAAACAAAACTAAAATATGCTACTATGCACTAGGAAAATAATCTGGCTCTTTAAGGAAAGACTCACATTTAACTGGGAAAAGTAGACTGGAAAGAGTGAGAGGATCGTAAGCAGGGGAAGCCCCCTGAGATCATCACTCCTTGGAGAGGCGGGGTGAAGGAGAGCCATAGAGACGGTGACTTTCAGAGCAGTCCTGAACACCAGAGAAAACTCTGGAGGCCCGCATTTATGAGGATGGAGAAACCACGGAGAACGGAATCGTAACCCCTGTGGTGGCATAACCATGACGAGACTGTGGTGGGCCTTGCGCCTGTTGAAATACGCTGAAACCATCCAGGTAGGGAGTGGACGAGAATCCCTGGTGCTGTAACCCTAACCGGTCACACAGAGAGAGAAAACAGATGGCAGGGTGCTGGCAATATCGAGAAGCAGGTGATCCAGAGCGGAGGAAGAGAACCTGAGCAAGCGCTGAGCCAGACCGCATTCCCCAGCAGAGACAGAGTGAACGGGAGAACCGGGAGGCTGGGAAGCGGGGAAATAGCCTCTGGTTTAAGAGGTAAAGAGTGTAAGAAACCAGAAAGAGAATCCTATAAGTATGAATGGGAAGTGAAGTCAAGTGAACCAGAGAAGAGGACAGATAATCAAAGTGAGAAGCCCCAGGAGAGAGGGAAGGTCAAATTACAACCAAGTGAACCCAAACTCAGAAGGTCTGGGATTGAAGAGTCAGTCACACAAGTCTGGAACAGACTATAAGATAGGGCGTTGAGGAGGACTGTCGAAAGTCAGGCCCACTAGAGGAGATGAAACCCAAGTGTATTGTGAGAGTTGCAAGACCCTAAAGTCAAATAAATTGTAGGTGCATACCCTAGTAATCTTTGAACCAAGTTTTTACAATGTGTAGAACAATTTAAATTCACTTTAGGGTGCAGAGGAGGAATAACGATCCTGACACGAGGTTGTAATTACACACAGGAAAAAATAGAGTCCAATCTATAGACCCTACCGTCCCATGCACACCCAGTAAATGACCAAAGTCAACACCTTCAAACAATAGTTTATACATGCAATGTAAGAGATCATAAATTAATTAATTTCCATATTAGGATCTTCAAAAGGTATTTTAATATACAAAATGCATACCTTGAGGAGGTCAGCATACAAAATGTGTGCTCAATGTGTTTCGGGGATACATTTCCCTTTCTTTAAGAGCAATTGACACTAGAACAAAGGGGAAAAACTCCAATGATTTGCTAAGCAAGATAACTGATAGTCTAATCGAGAAACACATTGAAAAAAGTTAAAAGGGGATTATGAAGAATTTAGTATGTTCCATAATGGATCTCCATGCACATGTGTATTAAATATCCACTGGTGGTGCCTGGTATGCATTGTCATGTGTAGACAAATATCATGGTATAACAAGTTTACAATGTTTTTATATTTACAAAATGTCCATTTGATTACATGGTGAACCAAGGGTGATATGGTGAGCATCAGAGGCTCACCTAAAAGAAATTCCAGAGAGATAAATGGATGAATAAAATAAGTGACTTGTATCCTTTCTAAACAAGCCCCACAACTGTAAAGTTTAGCCCTCTTGCCCCCACAGTGTTAAAAATCGAAACCAGTGATCCTATTGCAGGATTCGCTACATGGCCATGTGTAAGTCGGTAGGGCCCTATGTACTGGACCGGCGGACCGGATCAACATGTGCGATGAAGTAAAAATATATAATCACTTCCAAAATTGTATTTAAGGAATATAATACCCTAATCGGTAACAAACCAGTGTCTCTCTTACCTAATAATTTAAAATGCGTAAGCTGCAAAGTCAACGGTATTCAAAAGGTTTCAGAAATACTTAATTGTAAAGGGTCCACATCAGTGTGAAATCATCATGTCCACGTGCCTATGTATGGGATGCAAATATAAATCTAATTTATGTCTCTGCACTGATGAGTGCCGATATGTAATGAAACACTTATGTACGAGCGAGATACAAATAAAATATCATATATCATATCTTCTCCAGCATGGGGTCTGGCATGGATTCACATGCTCATGAATATTCCCCGTCGTCAGGCTGGGAATCCCCGGTAAAGAAAAAACCAGTATCAGTTTCGTTTCTGATCTGTCTTTCGTAGTAATAACCAATCACTGGTCTCTGCGTCATACTGACCACAGCCAATGACTGCCCTCTACCTAAGCACCGCCTCTGGCAGCCATCTTCAGATTTTTACCGCACGTTCATGTGTTGGGATCCTCATGCTATTGCTCTCGAGCGTTAGTGCTTTTTTTTCGCGCTTTTTCACAAAAAACTTCAATTCTTTCGGTCAAAAGAGCCTCAAGCTCCACCGATCCTACATCCGATCAACGGGGACCCGTGTCGGATTCGTCTGTGCCCCTCAAGGGTGAAGATTTCGTCGAGCTACACTTCGGAGGACTCCAGAAGCTTCTCAGGCCCGGTCTCGGAGATGGCCCAGGAGAAGGGAAGCTCGACGCCCGGAAAGCTGTTCAGGGTCTGCCCTGGATGCCAGCTGCAGAACGTCTTTAAGGAAGACGAACACTCTTTCTGCCTTTACTGCCTTCATGAGGACAAAACGCACGTGGAGAAGGACTGTGCGTTTTGCGGCAACATGTCGGAACGGACCATGAAGGACCGTCATCAACGTCTCGCCAACTGGCTGGAGGGTAAGAGCCCGTCTGGCGAGAAGAAGAAGAAATCCGAGCGGTCTTCTAAGACCTTTGAGGGCGCCCCGGCGACGGGGGCCCAACATAAGGCCAAGCACCGCGAGTCCGCTGGCACCGGGAGCGCCGAACGGTCGGGCTCTACGGGCGCCAGGCAGGGCGCACCCTCCCCGGCACCATCAACCACGAGCCAACGCTCTGGGTCGGGTAAGAGGAAGGCCGAGCACCCGGCGAAGCTCCTGGAGAGGCCCCGGTCGAGCTCTAAGGCAGAGGAGGAGCGTGGCAGTGCCCCCTCCCTCAAGGATAAGGCGGTGAGCGCACCTAAGGTGGTGAAGGCCTTGATCCATCCGACCAAGCCCTCTATCGAAACGGTCGTGGCGGCCCTGGCTCAGCCTGTGGAGGCTGCGCCAGTGGTGGCGACCTCAGGGCCCAGAATCTCCCTGCCTCCTCGGAGGGAGTCTTCTTTTGTGCCCATCGATAGGACCCCCGTGAAACCCTCCGTGGGGAAGAAGAAGGGGGGGCAGGGCGTCGTCGTAGATTCGGCCTCAACCTCAGAAGAGGAGCTGATCGAGGTCTTAAGCCACGGCCTAGGCGTGGAACAAGGCCAGCCCGTCGGAATGGACCCCGACGCGGGTGACGACGACGACATCGTCGAGGATACCGACGGGGCCCCTGCTCGCCCGTCGGATTCCCCTCTGCCAGCGCCGCGAGACAACTCGGCGGCCATTTTGTTGGCCATACAGTCCTTATGCACCGAGATAAGGACGAGGCTACCGTTACCGACGGAGGAACCTCTCCCGTCGGGGGATCCAGAACCGGGACCTTCTGGTGTTCCCCCTACCAAGAAAAGAAGGATCCATCCTCCACCTCCTTTTCAACCGTCGCGCCCCGTCCAGCCCTCCTCCCCGTCCACCCGAGGGGATGATACGGGGACTGACACGGCAGCGACGGGTACGGACGACGAGGCATACGACGAGGATTTTCCGTCGTCGCCTCCCACCAGGGCTTCTCCGCCCGACGAGATCGGATCTTTCCACTCCATGATCTCCAGGGCTTCCGAGCTTTTCCAACTCTGCCCTGAGGAGAAGAAAAAGGAAGGCTTCCTTTATCAGCGGCGCGAGGCCAAGAGGAAGACGGTCCTCGCAGTGCCTCTGTTGGACGACATTTGGGATGAGGGCCTTTCCCTCCTCAAGAACCCTTCCACTACGCCAGCTAGAAGAGACCGGTACGAGAAAAAGTACCGGGTCCCGGACACGGCCCCCCTATGCCTCCGGGCGCAGCCTACCCCGGACTCCGTCGTCTCCGCGGCAGCCAGGAAGAAAGCGGGGGGGGGTGCGGCCTCCACATCGACTTCCCCGCCGGACGGCGAGGGAAAGAAATTGGATGCTATGGGACGTAGAGTCATCTCGTCGGCAGCGACGACGATTAAAGCGGCCAACGCCTTGGCTATCGTGGCCCGCTACGACAGGGAGCTCTGGTACAAGATAGCTCCCCTGCTGGATTTTCTGCCGGACGACAAGAGGGCAGAGGCCCTTGAGATCCTCCAGGAAGGTGAAGTGGCTTCGGACCACGCCATCACCGTGGCGACGGACATCGCCGACACTGGGTTCCGCCAGCTGGGCAACGGCGTTTGCCTTCGACGTCGTGGATGGCTCAAAGCTACGGACTTTCGGCAGGACGTCCAGACCAGAGTCCTGGACATGCCCTTCGACGGGAACAACCTGTTTGGGAAGACAGTGGACGATTCCCTTCAGGCCATCAAGGCGGATACTGAGACGGCCCGGGCCCTTGGAGTCCTGCAGCAACGACGGACGCCCTTTCGGAGCGGCGGAGGCAAGGGCGCCTCCAAAGGTTCCGGCGGCGGTTTCGCTTCCTACCGTCAAGCAGCCCGCTCGTCGTCGCAAGAGGCCTACAGAGGACGAGGCAAGTCTAGCGGACCCCGCCGTCGTCGCCAAGGAGGTCAAGGCGGCAAGGCTGCGTCCAAGCAGGATTGAACCGGCCGTGGGGTCGGGCCCCCACCGAAGCACCCCGGTGGGAGGCCGGCTGGCGGGCTTCGTCAGCGTGTGGGAGTCCATCTCCACCGACCGTTGGGTGCTGGACGCCCTGGCCCGGGGCCACGCGCTCGAGTTTCAAAGAAGGTGCCCGCGCGTCCCCCCCGTGGCCAGGAAAGAACTTCACGTCCCTCAACTTCTCCTGGAGGTAAAGGCGATGCTCAGAAAGGGCGCCATCGAACTCGTCCCAAAGAGGCTTCGGGGCTCCGGAGTCTACTCGCGATACTTCCTCGTGAAGAAGAAGACGGGAGGATGGCGCCCCATCCTGGACCTGCGACGGCTGAACAAGTTCATCAAGGCGCAGAAGTTCCGGATGGTCACCCTCCAGCACGTCCTGGGTCAACTGGAGGAAGGAGACTTCCTATCGTCGTTGGATTTGGAGGATGCCTACTTCCACATTCCCATCCTAAAGGGGCACCGAAAATTCCTCAGGTTCGTGGTCCAAGGGCGTCATTACCAGTTCAAAGCCCTTCCCTTCGGACTACGGTCGGCACCCAGGGTATTCACCAAGTGCCTCGCACCGGTGGCAGCGCAGCTGCGCCGCGAGGGGATTCACGTCTACCCCTACCTGGACGACTGGCTCATCCGCGCCAAGACGAAGGAGCTCGCCGTGGTCCACACGGCAAGGACCGTCCAACTCCTCACGGACCTGGGATTCTCCGTGAACTACGCCAAATCCCACCTGGTGCCCGCGCAAGTCGCACTGCTTCTGGGAGCGAGGCTCGACACAGTGTCCCTTCTGGCCTCCCCGTCGGAGGAGAGGACCAGGACCATCTTGGGCAAGGTGCAACGGATGTTGGTGGCCGACGCGGCCAAAGTGAGATCCATCAAGTCCCTCCTCGGGATGATGTCTTCCTGCATCTACCTCATTCCCATGTGCAGGCTCCGGATGCGCCCGTTGCAAGAATTCCTGGATGCGCGCTGGATCCAGACGACGGGCAGCTTCGAGGAAAGGATCAAGCTCGACGAGAGTTTCCGACGAGCGATACGGTGGTGGGGCACCCGCGCGCATCTGACGGCGGGCATGGACTTCCAGACCCCAGCCCACCAGGAGACTGTGACCACGGATGCCTCCCTGGAAGGGTGGGGAGCGCACACCGAAAATCTGCACGCGAGGGGACTCTGGCTGCCGACGGAGAAGTCCCTGCATATCAACGTCCTGGAGCTCCGTGCAGTGTTTTGGGCCCTCAGGTCCTTCCTTCCGTCCCTCAAGGGCAAGGTGGTGAGGATCTTCACCGACAACACCACCACCATGTTTTACATCAGGAAACAGGGCGGAACCAGGTCCCCAGTGCTGTCCAAGGAGGCGCAGGACCTGTGGCATTGGGCCGTCGCCCAAGGGATTTTTCTGGTGCCGTTTCATCTGGCAGGGATAAAAAACACCATCGCCGACTCACTCAGCAGGGAGCTGCGCTCGTGCCACGAGTGGGAACTACGGCAGGATCTGGTGGATCGCCTCTTCCGACGGTGGGGCACACCCCAGATCGACCTGTTCGCGACGGCGACGAACACCAAGTGCCGGAGGTTCGCCAGCAGGTTTCCCCAGACGAGGAGCATGGGCGATGCTTTCTCGTTCCCCTGGGAGGGCCTGTTCCTCTACGCGTTCCCTCCCTTGCCTCTGCTAATCCGGCTCGTCAACCAGCTCAAGAGGTCACGGTGCAGGATGATCCTCGTCGCACCTGCGTGGCCGAGGCAGATATGGTTCCCGGACCTTCTGGACTTGTCAGCGTCCCCGCCGATCAAGCTGCCGGCGGACGCGGATCTACTCTCCAGGGAAGGAGGCGCCATCCTCCACCACGACCCGAAGTCGCTGAACTTGCAGGCCTGGCTCCTGCAGCGCTAGAGTTTGGAGGATACGACATGCCGGCCGATTGCAGAGAGGTTCTTGCAAAGGCCAGGGCGTCCTCGACTCTTAAATGCTACGGACACAAATGGAAGAGGTTCTCTGTCTGGTGCCACGCACAGAAGATTAACCCTCTACGGATTACGGCTCCCCAAGTACTGCCGTACCTGCTGACGCTGGCCAAAGCTGGTTTGGCACACGCGTCCATCAAGATTCATCTTGCTGCGATCTCCCGATACACCAGAACCACGGGGCGGACGTCCTTGTGGTCTCATCGTCTGGTGAAAGAGTTCATGAAGGGACTGTTCAGATCGTTCCCGCCGGTGAAGGCTCCGGCCCCGGCGTGGGAGCTCAACGTGGTGCTGACCAAGCTCATGGGACCTCCGTTCGAGCCTCTGCACTCGGCCCCGTTGAAGTTTCTATCGTGGAAAACAGCTTTTCTTGTGGCCATCACCTCCGCACGACGAGTGGGAGAGATCCGGGCCCTTTCCTGCAAGGCCCCGTACTTGACTTTCCACGACACGAGGGTAGTGCTCAGGACGCACCCCTCCTTCATGCCCAAGGTACCGTCGGACTTCCATCTCAACGAACCCTTGGTGTTACCTGTGTTCTTCCCGTCGCCTTCGTCGCCGGCTGAGAGGACTTTGCACTCGCTGGATGTAGCTAGAGCGCTGAAGTTCTACGTGGACCGCACGAAGGGTTTTCGGAAGACGTCACAACTCTTTGTGAACTTTGGACCTGTCAATCAGGGGAAGGCTCTCTCGAAGGCTTCCATCTCCAGATGGCTCTCCGGCTGTATCATGTACTGTCACCGGTTGGCAAACCGACCGCTGCCTGGCCGTCCGAGAGCCCATTCCACCAGAGCGATCGCAGCTACCACGGCGTTCCTATCTGGTGTGCCCCTGCTGGACATATGCAGGGCTGCTACGTGGAGGTCGACGCACACCTTCACGAAATTCTACTGCGTCGACCGGGATTCCAGGGAGGAGTCCAGGGTCGGCCAAGCAGTGCTGCGCAACCTGTTCGCCTGAGGTGAGCCTGGTGAGGAGGTAAGATGCTTAATGTTGAGTTGATGTGATGCTTAATGTTGAGCCTTTGCCACCTCCCGTGGTTGTGCATGTGTGTACTGCTATGTATTCTTTATTCATGAGCATGTGAATCCATGCCAGACCCCATGCTGGAGAAGGAACAAGTTACTTACCTGTAACTGTTGTTCTCCAGCATGGGTCTGGCATGGATTCACATGCGAACCCTCCCGCCTACCCCTCTGCGGCTCTTCACTTGGTCATACTGCCACTTCACGTGCTTCCAAATCTGAAGATGGCTGCCAGAGGCGGTGCTTAGGTAGAGGGCAGTCATTGGCTGTGGTCAGTATGACGCAGAGACCAGTGATTGGTTATTACTACGAAAGACAGATCAGAAACGAAACTGATACTGGTTTTTTCTTTACCGAGGATTCCCAGCCTGACGACGGGGAATATTCATGAGCATGTGAATCCATGCCAGACCCATGCTGGAGAACAACAGTTACAGGTAAGTAACTTGTTCCATATCAAGATGTGGTCCAATAGCCCGTGCCTAAAATCACATGCTCTTAGAGACTATTTAGGCTCTAACGAATAACCTTACCTAGGTATTCTGGTATGTTTGTGAAAAGAGGATATGGTGAATGTTCAGTCTGGAATGGGTTAGCAGAACTCTAAACCAAAGTCAGCCCGAGCAGGTGGCTAGAACGCTACAGACGGCGTGGTGTGTATCTATGCAACCATGGAAACCACAGCTGCTGCAAGAAGGGCGTGCCTATTGAGCCATGTTTACAGACGATACCAACTAGAATCATGGGAAATGTAGTTTAAACTAAATAAGGCAGTATAATGTGGGATGCACCCACAGTTCTCGCAGTGAAATATACCCATTGCGGCAAAATCCATGATTAGTGTCAGAAGGCAGTGCGGCCTAAGATACCAGATAAATACCACTGTAGTTGTTAAAAAAATACAACAGGTTCGTAAAATTATACACAACTAAACCAGTTTATTATTATGACACTGGGAAATCCCGCCTATCTATATGACTTGCATACATTGTGCGCTATGCCAATTGAATCTCTAGACATGAGAGTGTAAGAGAGATGTACCAAAAGGTAATGGTAAAATAAGAATATTATTCATATTAGGTCTACAAAACTGTAACCGAAAAAGAATATCATCTAGACCACTTTTGGTTTACCATCAATCATTACAGTGTGTATTGTAACCCAACATTTTTTAATTCCTGATTACAGGCTCAGTTCATAGGTGCTCATTTCATAGGTTCTCGGCATTCTTTAATCCTGAAACATGTACCATATTTAATACGGGACAAAATATGATCTATTCTGAATTAGAACCAAGAATTCCCTCCATTAGAGTATAACACACCCACTGGTTCTCCCTTGATCCTACCATAAAGAGTGGCATTTCAGCTCTAAAACATTCCTATAGAAAACAGTTCAGATAAATGTATTCATTCATACCTTTTGGGTATACATATCCAATCATTGTATCCAATACATTTCCCTTGGTAGTAGTCATGAATTGAAATCACCCGCTCTTTGAAGGCGTTGGACTGCTTCCAATACCATGAACTGCATCTAGGCAATTGTATGATCATGTTCATTAAAGTGTCTAGCCAATGGAGATTTGGTGTTTTAACATCTCACATTCGACTTATGTTCCGTCCATCGTTCTTTTACTGGTCTAGACGTTTGGCCCACATATAAAAGACCACAAGTGCATTTGATCATATATGCTACCCCAGCTGTCAAGCAGGTGGAAAAGTCATGTAATAACATTTTCTGACCAGTGTGGGGATGGGAAACGGTCTTCCCTTTCAACATGTTACTGCAATGCCCATATGATGGACATGGAAATGTCCCCTTCTTTCTTGCGCTCAGAAATGTTTGTTTTTCTTTTTGTGGTCTCACGGCTCATACTAATTTGTCTCTCAAGTTGGAGCCTTTCCTCTATGCCATCATAGGTGGTGTAGGGAAAAGATTCTGTAGTACTGGATCATGATGTCGGATTTTCCAGTTTCTCTTTAGAATGTTGTTAATCTTAAAGCTCTGACTTGAGAACTTCGACACAAAGAGCAACGGTACTTCTCTTTTTTGGATCTTGGGTAAAAGAGAGTCTCTTTAGGTATCACTTCAGCTCTGTTGCGTGCATTATCCAGGACCTTGTGCGGATAGCCTCTTTTCTTAAATTTGTCTTGAAGTTCTAAGCACTCTGTGTTTAGAAGTCCTGGGTCAGAGACTATTCTTTTTAATCTTAGCATCTGGCTATACGGGAGACTTCATCATTGCTCTGTAACACATTGTTCACATCAGTGGGTTTATGAAAGGTCATTGTGTTCACCGAATCATCCTTTATTTCCAAGGTAACATCCAGAAAATGTAGTCTGGGTACTCCAATTTCAATAGTGAATTTGATACGCATATGTATCTGGTTGAGGTTCTCAAAGAAGGAAAGAAGTTGCTGTTCTGTGCCACACCAGATACCGAAAAGATAATCAATATATCTTCGCCATATCATTATTTTATCTGTCCAGTGTGGTTGATCTAGAATGTGTGTTTTCTCAAAATGGTAGATAAATATGTTGGCATATGCTGGGGCTATTGTTGATCCCATCAATGTGCCTGATGCTTGGGCATAGAACGTCCCTTGGTACCTGAAATAGTTATTGTTAAGAATGATATTCAATAATGAATTGTTTGTTGTTTCTGACTTCTTTGGAGTCTAAAAGTATCCATTCTATTGCGTCAATCCTTTCATGGTGTAGGATTGAGATATAGAGGCTGCATACATCTAAGGAGAAGAGTAAGCAGTCGGATGATATAGCTGTTACTTCTTTGAGACAATTAAGAAAATCTGTGGTATCTCTCAGGTATGTACGGATAGATTGGACAAGTGGTTGTACTATTTTATCCACATTAATAGCTAAAGGCTCAAAGACGCTATCTGTGCCTGCTACAATAGGTCTTCAAGGTGGTTGTGTCTGATGTTTATGAATTTTGGGTAATCCATAAAAGGCAGGAGTAGTTGGGAAGCAATTAATCAGATAATTCTTGTTTTTTTCACTGATCCAATTGTGTTCAAATGCTTTATTTTCAGTATTAGTGCTTTAATGTCGTTGATGGGATCATAGTCAAGTGTTGGGTAGGTAGATTTGTCGCCCAACAGTGTCATGGAACTTTCATGGTAAAAAGATGTATCCATCACCATTATCGCACCTCCTTTGTCTGCTAGTTTTAGTGTAAGCATTTCATCCCTGGCTAACAACTCAATCTGTTCAAGTTGGAAATTCTTAATATTAAGTGGCGATGTCTCTTTAACCCCCAAATCCAAATTTCTGTCCTCTACATGTTTGAAAAGTTAAACCAGAATTACTTAATATCAACTATCACAAGACATTGCCACTTAATATTATGCAACCATTTTTGTCCCTACGAGACGGAATCGCGCCTGCCTTTTTTCTTGGGCGACGACAAGTGGTGAAATTCACTATGGGGGTGCAAATGTTTTTTCAATTTCTTATGGCCACATCCCTCTTGATGTTTCTCGGAGTCGGTCCATCGGATTCATGCTTCGATGAACTTGGAGGCGATTTCGCCGGGAACTTAGACAGCAGTATGCCTACTGTCTGTTTAGCCAAGTGTTACTTGCCTTTGGATTCATCGCCAGGCAAGAACCACATTGCTCTGTGTCGTGCCCGACACCAAGACACCACACACATAGTATGTGGGGGAAATTTTGGAGTTGCAGTCCTTGCAGCGTTTAAAACCAGATGGCTTAGGCATTGACATACTGATGCAGTATTGAATTCTAGAATTCAGCGTGCTCTGTATAGCGTGCTGAGGGCACGTCGGAAAAGAAACTGAGGTCTCGGGGTGGTACATCCTTTTATACGACACCCGACATCACGTCTGATCGAGGAATGATGCGGTCGTATACGAGGAGGGAGTAGAAGACCATATTGAGCGGTACTACTCCCCTTGTTGAAATATTTCCAAGCTGCTGACGCTGAATAGTTATCTTTCAAGGTGAGAAATCTGTGGGAGAATGCAATCCATTGAAACACAAAGCACTATCCATCTTGAAAAGGTTTATTTATGTTTTCCTTTGCCCGTTTTCAGGCTGGTATATCTCATAAACAGCTGGTCTTCCAGCCTGAATTGGTTAGTCCTGGTGATGTAAAAACTCAGAGCCCTTTTGGGTCACAGCCTTTCCTCCTCCTTGGATGGATGAGGAGGTGGATAGAAGGCTGGCAAATAAATTGTCTGCGACAGGTGAAACTCTGATATGATGTTCAGGAGGAACGAGGGGTGCACTCAGAGTTACATTGTCCTTGGTAAATACAGTAAAAGGTGGCTTACAGGACAGGGCCTGAAATTCACTCACTCTTCAGACTGAGGAAATAGTGACTGAAAAGGCTGTCTTCCAAGATAGCAACCTCAGAGGACACAAATGTAGCGGCTCGAAAATAGAAGCCGTGAGAAATGTTAACACCAACTTTAAGTCCCATGCCGGTACCATGAAGGGGGCCAGAGGGAAGGTGTTAGTCAGGCTTTTTAAAAATTGGACTGCAAAGTACGAGCCTTGTTCTGGCTGTGCGCTTCAAGAACTGGGTGCCAGCATGCTATTAGTTATCTCATGGATGTCTCATGTGGTCACTAAGACGACTCGATGACCATCGATGCCAGAGCACATGGTGCCCCCGGCTGGGAAAAAGTTTTCTGAGAGCTGCAAGGCAGGAAAATATATATATCTAAGATGAGAAATCCGTGGGAGGGCACAATCCATTAGAAATACAAATGCACTCATCACAGTTAATTTAGGTTCGTAGAGGAAGTGGGGATGCAATTCCAAAACGCAGCCAGAGGCCACTGAAAAATCTAGATACACTTAAGACAACAATTACCAATCCATTACAATTAAGGGACAAATAATTATGTTGTGCATATGCATTCACAGATGTGGTGGAGAGCACAAATTAAAAAAATCTTAAACATCACTGAAGAAGTGCGATAATTCCAGTCTTGTAGTTAAAACTGCCCGGACCCACACTGGATGCAGGAAAAATTGTCTGGGGGCATGTAACTACTCCCAAAGTTACTTCAGAAGAATTGTAGGAAAGTTCCAATATAAATAAGTGATGAAGCCAGTAGGCAATCTACAACTATGGGGAAAGGCATGCAAGTGTGATTTCTACCGCACAGGTGCAGATTCAGTAGCAAATGACCCCAGGGAGGACAAGAGAAGAACCCATCTAGTGAAAAGATCCAAAGGTTGGATTGAGAGCCAGAAGCCCCCGAAGATAGTGCAGCACAGCAGGCAGACCCCCAATGTTAAACAATTGGAAAAGCGATGGAGACTCTCTGAACAGTCAAATCATGGACCATGGGAGTGACCCACTACCCCAGAACCTAAAGCTAAGTACTCATTGGGTTTTCTTCTAGAAAGACGTTTCTTACTAGGTGAAATAGCCTGTTAATTGCAGTTCTTCTTTCCTAAGTACAGTTTACAGGATGCATCCTGCCAGGGACTTGGAACCCATGGCCAACGGCGACCCCCAATGGCGTAAAAGAACAATAAATGGTCTTACCACAAAGCAATTCCCTTAATCAAGAAGCAAAAGCAACGGCGGATGGCTCTAGGCTGAGAGTGGAATGGTGCAAGTTAAATCCAGAGGCTTGGATGACAAGCCACAGAAGACGTTCCCATGAGGAAGATGATAGTGGTGGGAACACAGGACTGTCCTGACGAGCTGATAAGGCAGAGTGTTGAGCCTCAACACACTTTCCAAGAAGCGATAGCTTCCAGCAGCATGACAGGACAACTTATGTGGTAAAACAGGAAGACCTAGCAAAATGGGTTGGTGATGGACCCACCACAGAAGGCCTTTCACAACACACAAGTGGAGACAACAGGAAGAATGAGGGGCCAGTATGGACATCCAGAAGCAGGAAATCCAAACTGAAGATGAGCCCATTAAACAGCATTCAGCAAACATAGCCAAATGCGCAGTTATGGTGGGAAATCCTCCAGCTGGTAAGTAAACCTGCTCTTGTAAAAATTCCAGTCCAAGAGAGAGCTTGGGTAGATGGTTTTCCCTTTATACCCCTGTCACAGTAGGGGATTAGAAACAAAGGGACAGGAGGCCAGACCATCTGCTTGGCTCCTGATTTTGTCACTCAATGAGATCACTCAAATGGGGTGATATAAACAGCTCTGGGACTTAGACTGGTCTAAACCAGTAGAAACCAACAATATGCCTGCCTCACTGGGCTTGCAAAGAGCCCACATGGGCACAACATGCATTTTAAGACTACCCTCTGGATGCCCTAAAATACATGACCTAGAGCAAGACTTAAAAAATAAATTGGTACCTGCTGTGATGGATTGTCAGAATCAGCCCTATGTACAGATTCTGAGTGGCCACCCTATTCTGGTGAACAAGGAAAGACGCTAATGTCTAGCCAAACTCTATCAAGGTAGTGTGACTGAGCAGCAAGGCTTAAACTTGGAGTGCGAGAGCGGTGAAGGGCTCAGTTAAACACGCACTGAGCACTCTTAGTAGTACAAGTGAAGCAGAATGTATAGAACAATTGTTACATTTATTGAGGACTTGGACAACTCTTCACAATTAAAAATCACAGGTAAGTATATCACTAAACATACACTTCCAATTTAAACGCATTCACTTTTTGGGTACTCTGACTGGGGAGGACCAAGACCTCACTTTTATACACAATATGATCAGCAATAGAACACTCTGTAGTAAAGTAAGTTAGGTAAAAGGCCACATTGTGCATTTGGAATTAAGGTTGGCTAGTCAGCGGTTCCGTTCTCTGGTGAAACAGTTCCTGGACTGGTCAGCTGGTTGATCCTCGTGTTAAGATGCATTTCCAAAATCAGCCTCTGAGGGAGCGGGGGGTTCTTTTGCGAAGATATTCTATTAATGGTAAACGGAAGACACTGAGAGGTTAGACTTAACCCAATCAAGGTAGGTGGACTAGTAGTCAAGGTGTAGTCTCAGGAAAATTGTGAGAGTGGTCTAGGGCTACAATGAGTCCACACAGAGCAACACCAATAATTGAAGTTAGCAACTATATACAAATAAAATGATTAGGCCTTTAGGAACACACTATTTTAGACCCAGGATATTCAGAAATCCGGACTCTTACTAAAAAAGGAATAAGAAGGAAGAACGCAGAATGAAACACCGGACTCCTCTCAATAACAAGCAAGATGGGAGCTGAATGAGTTGGGGTTGGGGAGGGTAGGGGGGAGGGAGCGGTAGGGGGGAGGGAGCAGTGGGGGTGGAGGTTGTGGGGGGGTTGTTTGAAAAGTTAAAACCTGTGGACCTTGCAGAGTTAATTAACGGGAATATAAAGATGTAATGTCTGTAATGGTAAGATAATGATTTATGCATTAGTTGAAACTTTGTTCTCTGTATGAGTCTGCGGAATAAATAAACCTTGGTAAAAAAAAAAATAGAATTGCATATACATTATGCACCAGTGTACAACACGTGAGTAATCGGATGCAGTGCAAATAGGTACAATAGTACAATAAACACAGATCCAGGTCCTCCATTTTATGAAGCCCAACCCTAAAATGTATTCAGCCTTGTGTCCAAAATTCACAAGTTGTAAACTTTTTTCTTCAGGGAAGATATTTTAGAACTGATGCAGTGGTGGTGCTTTCAAAGTTCTTTAAAGTAAGGTAAGTACCCCAAATCAGGTAAGTTCCCCAATCTATCCTGTTCCCAAGGTATGCCCTAGGAAAGGATTGTTAGCTTGATTTCGACAACCAAAGGTCAGGCCAGAGGGAGTTTAGGGACAAGGGCTCTACACCCAATGTTACGTAATGGAGGACGGGGTGAGGGGGCAGAAACCGGTATGTTCACTTAGCCCCATGACTGCAATTCTTCCAGGTTATACTGCAGGTCTTCCGTAATTCGCTGAGAGGACAGAACCTTTGTTCAGGGGTGGGAAGCCTATGGGATCAAGGTGCAGAGGTTACTTCTCATGTCTGGCGAGCTGGTTGCAGTTCTCACCAGACAGTTCCAGACAGTTCCAGTCAGATTCAAGAAGAAGAGCCCCAATGACGAAATGTTGCAGACTTTGGCAGTGCAGAACCTTCAAGACACCTCACAGGAGTGCAGTGAGATTGTTCCAACATAGGGCACCATGGTCCGGCGGTGCCAGTCGATCTTCAAGCAGTAAACACAGAATTAGCCACAGCACATCTTACCTTGTAGTGTGATGGCTGGAAATGCTAGGACAGGCAACTTATGACATAAGCTGTAGATCTTGCAAGTCCCAAGGCTATGCTCGGAATGTCAATGGCTGCAGCAAGGTAGCTCAAAAGGTAGCTTTTTAGTCCACCGGGTGGTCCAGAGACCCTTCTGAAAGCTTCCAAGTCATGGATCCTTGCGCAACGGTAGAGATTGGTTGTTCGCACCAGTCCAAGGGTCAAAGCACCAACAAGGGTCTTCTGAGATCACGCAGAGGAGCAGATCTTCACTGGGCCAGTCGATGCTGGTCAGCTGCAGTAGTCCTTGTATTGTCAGCAGGCTAGTTCCAACGAGGATCTTTTGAATAGCTGCAGGAGCCCTCCTTGTATACAGGATTCAGGCTGGGAGCTAGCCCAAGCCCACCAATGGTAAAGATCTGCAACATTCAGGTTTTTCAATCCTGGACAACCACTGGTCATCACATCTGTCTAGCAGACATTTGGGTCCAGAGTATGTGGACTGGGACCAGACAGTCCCATTCCCCTCCTCTGATTCACACACACACACAGGCCACTTGCCCGCAAAAGTAGTACCTTTCACTGGGAAAGGGGTTTCCATATAGTATGCAGAAAGAACTCCAAAGGAAAAGAATAAATGAACGTCTTGTGGCAAGGCCTCGCGGACAGGTAACAGGAACTGTCTGGAGCCGCAACACAAGCAAGAGCAGAGAACCTTGGAAGGCAGTTACATTGTTACCATTTTTGCACTGTATTTGGTGTGCACATTCGTGTTTACCGTGTATGGCTACTAAACGTGGCTCGTGCCCTAAAATGGCCATGCCACAAGATTTTCGCTTGTTCTGTGGCCATATTGTTTGGCCTGCATTCTGGCTTTCCAGGTTAGGAAATCTCTTAAAAGGTAATGCACTTGCCAAGGAAAGCTTCTTCTTTCGTGCGATACATGTATCAGAAAGGCCGTTATGGCAGAAATTTTGTATCCGTTCTTAAAAAAGTTGGATATGGACAGCAGAAATATACTGATTGTTAATGTGAACAAACCAGAAAAATCTGAGCCAAGAGACGCCGTCGAAAATAAAGTGTTGGCGTGGCTACGATCAAAAACAGGGGGCTCTGTATCAGAACCCGGGAATTAAAACTTCTGCGGAAGGTACAAATCAAGGAGTGGTCTTCTACTAATGACTTGGATTGTATTGTCATCGGCTGTGGTCGAAGCAACCTTCTGTCTTTTTTGATATGTTGTCATAAGATGGGAGGGGTAATGAACTGAACATGTGCTACTGTGGAATTCCCTTCCACCGGACCTGCGAGTATGTCCATCGCATCCTGATTTCAAACGGAAATTGAATACCAGTCTGTCCTCCTGATTGGACATATTTTGCCTATTATTCAATGAAATTGTTTTTGTTTTGGCTGATTGTTTTGTTTGTCTTGTAAGCGCATTTATGCCTCCGGGCTCTGTTTTGTGCGCTATAGAAATAAATTAAACACATTTAAAAAATAGTGAACCTTGATCTGTGTGTGTGGCGCAGAAAGGGGGCTGGGACGGTCTAGTCCCAGTCCACATCCTTGGTGCCCGAATGTCTGTGTGTGGAGCAGATGTGAAACCAGTGGTTGTCGCTGATTGGACAACTGCTGGCTCTTTGGTACAGAGCCTTCTCCAGCATTGTCTCTTTCATAGATTCACATGCTTTAAATCTTCCCTGTCAGGCTGGGAATCCTCGGTAATATGGAGCAGTTTAAACTTAAACTGAATTTCAGTCACTTTTGGGTCATTCTGCCCACAGCCAATTGGAAAGGCTCCCTTAGCTCCACCCCTGGTGGCCATGTTCAGATCAGATTTAGTTACTGCACGTTCGTGTTGTGAGACCTCATAAATCTCTCTCTCTCTCTCTCTCTCATATATATATATACAGTAAAAAAAAGTTGTTAAAAGGACGTTATGGTTACAAGTAAAATCGAAAACCCCCTGAAATTGGCCAGTTATGGTAAACTAAGCAACCATAACTCGCGCCACCACCGTGGACTGCTAAGACTAACACCCCGGACATCAAAGATGACATCACAAATGTCATTGATGACATCACTGATGACATCACATGTCTGGCTTCCTCTTTTTTTCCTTTACTGACATATGTAGGCCAGTAACAGTCAGAAACTAAAAATTCAAAGAGTACTATATTTGTAGACTTATACTTCAAATATGTACTTAAAGTAATTCACTTGGGGTTCACTCACAGCATATGAAACATATACATAGGGGAAAACACAGACTTCGAAGACAGCAATGCTTTGTATGTATGAAGATGATCAGTAAGGTTATCATCACTTTTTTATAGTTCTGCTGTTTTTTTATTACTGTACTTTCCCTGGATATGCTCATATTTGTATACATTGTATTCACACTACTTTCCTTAGGGTCCATTCACATTATGTGATACTTGTACATAGGGAAGTAGTAGCTTTAAAGCAGCGCAATCATTTATGTACATGAAGATAACCAGTTAGGTTATGAAGATTGTCTGGTAATACTGCTGTTTTTTTGTTTACTTCATTTTCCCTGTATATGCTTATATTTCTGTGTGTTGTTGTCTGTTTCTGTTTTGTTTGCAATAATGTAGTAACTGGGTTTTATAAGCTACTTATTAAATGTTTCACAGTACGCAAAACTCTAATAAGAAAGCATTTATCATTTTACTAATCAACATGGCACGATTATTAATATTGCACCTCCATCATGTATGCTCCACACAATGCCTATGTTTCTACATGAGTATCTTAGTATACTAAAGAACTTAATCATAGAATGCTATTTGTAACACTGCATTGCTTAATGCACTACGTACCTCATGATATTTATTCCAATGACCCTTGACACTTTTTATCAACATTACAATGACAACTCCTTGTACAGACTTTTCATGAAAAGTAAATACACATGTGATGTCATCAGTGATGTCATCAATGACATTTGTGATGTCATCTTTGATGTCCTGTTTGTTAGTCTTAGCAGTGCACGGTGGTGGCACGAGTTATGGTTGCTTAGCTTACCATAACTGGTGAATTTCAGGGGTTTTTCGATTTTACTTGTAACCAGAACGTCCTTTTTAACATTTTTTTTTACTGAATTTCATAGGTTTGTATTAGTGCAACCTAACCATAATGCCCCCTTATAACAACGTTTTTCATTGAATTTCATGGGTTTTTACCAGTGCATGCTATTTTCCTACAACTTACTTATATAATACTTACCAAATGTAACAATATTTGTGTCCAATTTACAAAGTGTCACCTTAAAACTCTGCCATTTCCCACTTCTTGAATCATTTTTAACACTTCTATACTTTTTTGCAACTATTTCAACTAGTTTTGCATCCGTAGATGTCTACGAACATCTAACTTCATTGCGGACCTTCCAGACAGTGCCACATGACCATACGCGGGCGCGCGGCATGATGACTTGTCCGAGAACCCGTCCACACTTCACAATAAGATCCGTCCTTCGCAGACAGTTCGGAACTGCATTTTCTACTGATCGAGGAACTTTCAACTTCAAAATTTCCCTTGCACACCTCCTACACCTTTTCGTACTCATTATCCATTACCAACCTAGTACACAGTACATACTTGGAAGAATTTTATCAAAACTGCTATTTATCTTAAAAATGGCATCAGTTATTGCCATCCCTCCTCCCCAAGAGCCACCACCAGCTGGATGACCTTCACAACAAAAAAAGCGCAGTACTTTCAAAGACAATGAAGAGGAGCAAGAAGACGAGGTAGAGGAAGTGCCTACTTCTAGCACCAAAATCGAATCATGGGTGTGTCAGTTCTTTGCTACTGTTGGGAGTGTACCAAAGGCTAAAGCTACCAAAGTGAAATGCTTTGAGTGCAATTTTGTACTCAGTCGCAGACTACCTGGACAGTACTCCTAGGGGACCTCCTCTATGCACCGCCACACCAAATCCAATGACCGCAATGCTCTCAGAATGGTTGTTTCTTTCTCAGCAAGTAATAAGCTGTCTTCCTCCACCTCATCTTCCTCAACAAATACTGTAACCACACAGCCTGTGATGTCTGCGGGCATTGGTGCGATATAAATAAATAAGGAGGGCTATGGACCATTATCGTCCATTGCAGCCCTCGAAATGGGGGATAAAGGCCATTAGCACCCCTGGTTCCCAAAGCAGGAACCCAGGGTGCTAAAAACATAGATTTTTCTTCCTATAGCGGGACGCCTGCGGCGTCCAGCTGTAAGAAGTAAGAAAAATCCTTTTCCATGACAGCCAACATGGAAAGAGAAGGCGGGGCTCCGTACACAGCCCCTCTTCCCTTGCCATGGCAGCCTGCAAAATCCTATGAACGTATTACCACAAGCACTTATTTTCCCTTTCAAACCTATCGTACCTTCGAATAACTTTACCACATAGCCGGTCCCAGGTAGATCTAGCCACTTTAACACCATTTTAATCCCTAGCAGTCATGGCCAGTAGCCAGATTGTCCACGTCATGACCTTATGCCATGACCCAGACAATCTGGCTACTGCCCACGGCCACAGGCTATACCTCAGTCACCAAAGGTATATGACTATTTTTTGTACCTACATTATTACACTTGTCAAAAAATAAAACACAGGCACATTTGCAAAACCATGCTTTAATGTCCTTGCCAATGCTCCTCACGAGTTTGCTCGAAATCCGCCCATGTTTTATTTTTTTAAAAGTGTCAAAATGTATGTACATACAATAGTCCTATAACTTAGCCCCCACTTAACAAAATCCATTCAGTCTTTACACTAACATTGAAGGTTGGGTCTATAATCTTTCTCAAAACCTTTGTCCACATTTGTCACATAGCAACAAAGTTATAAGCCATCTAAAAATGTTGAGACCCCCACTCTAATTTTTCCCCCTCTCGACAGAATCCCACAAAACTTTGCAAAACCATTCAGGATTAGTTCTAGAATAAAATTACATGCAGCTTCATTGAGTGGCGCAAAAGTTATAAGCCATCCAAAAACTGCTTTTCCCCAACCCTGTAATACAGAAATAGGTACAGATGTCCTAGGTCATCTGAAGTGTCCGTGGACACCCTAGGACTGGCCCAGGACATCTGGAGTGTTTGCGGACTTTCGGGGGGTGAAACAACCCATTTTTTGGCTTCTTTTGGCCATATCCAATCCTCATCCCCCCCACATCCCCAGAGGTTGTTTGTTGAGTTTGACAAGTGCAATGCTGCTTTTTAAAAAATGTTTTAACGCGCTGTCCGCGGACCCCAAAAAAGTCAGCGAATCCAAGGTGGTGGGCGTTTCAGGAAAACTGACGCATTTCACGTTTTCTTGCCACCCATTCAGCGGCTGCGTCCCGATGTCTGCGGACCACGCAAATGTCTGCAAATTTTCTGGCCAATCAGAGACCTGTCCGTGGACAGAACAGCCAATCGGAGGCCAGTCCGCGGACCAAAGAGGGAACTGAGTCCGCAGAGCGGACAAAGATATCACTAATATTTTTGCCTTACGATTTGGTCTTTTAAAAAAAAAAACTACTGGACAGATTTACACCAAATTAACAAAAGCCCGCTTTCGGGACCAAGCCGCAGCTCCTGCCACAGATTTGGTGAAAATCCGTCCAGCGGTTTGGGCTGTAGGTATGAGCAAAGTTTTTCCCATTATGTCTATGGGAAAAAAATAATTTTGGGACCCCCCTATAACTTTGCCCCCCCCCCCCCCCCTTGACCAAACCTCACCAGACTTTGCAAAGAAATTCAGGGTGGGCCATATACATTTTTTGCAAAGTTTGGTGAGGATTCGTCCAGGGAGAGCGAAGTTCTAAGCCGCCCAAAAAGTGCTCTTCCTATGGGTTTAACAACTTAACCATAACTACATGGCCGCTACCGCAGGCCATGTAGTATAGATATAGACATAGACACACACATATTTCTGAGGCTTGTGGATCTGATTAGATCACATGCTATGCATAGGCTGACATCTAGTGGTAGTCGCAGATTATTACATTATCAGCTTTTGAAACTCGAAAAGGGACGTCGACAAGGCGTGTCAGTAATACTATCCCTAACTTGATATCCACTGTACCTATGGCCCTTCACGCATCGAGGTCCCTCAGATTTTCTTTCCACTATCATAGTCGGACACAAGTTGCGCAGTTCCTCCATTCTGGCTAGCGCCTTTGATTATACAAGGTTAAATGTAGGCTTTCCTTCCTTTCGACGGCTGTACCACCGCAAGTTCTTCGGCAGTGGCTTTCGAGGACGGATTCATCGTCAACGACTACTTGTACCATCTCGACAAACCTTTACTGCGGCCTACCTAGGCCTCCATGGTCCTCGGCCCTTCATAGTAGGGAGAGTGTGGGAGGTCATAATTTTCTTATCTTTAGAGAATGCCTGTTTCCCTATTCTTCTTTCTCCATCGCCGGGCTGTCATCTTTTCGTATTATGGAAAATACACTCTTCAATATTTGCCCTTGCTGTAATAGGAAGTTTCCCTGGGAGGACTTGCACAAGGTGTGCAACCTCTGCCTCCCCAGGGACCACCCCGAAAAACAATGCAAATATTGCAAACTATTTTGGCCCAAGACATTAAAGGGCCATAAGACAAAGCGCTGGGCCCATCACCCCCACGCAGGCCATAGCCACTATGGACGTGGAGAGAGCGTCGAGCTATGGCAGTGTCGGCGTCCTAAGTGACGCTGGGGGCGATCAGGACCAGATGGTTTCCTGTGTGCGAGGCCCCGACTCCATCAGGCAGGCTGGCGGTCCTGCTATGGAGACGACACCTGGAAGCTCAAGCACCCACACTGCACACCACACAAAGCACTCACCCCAACAGTCGACTGTCTCGTCGACTGTTGAGGCACACCCAGTGGCGCTGGGAAGGTCCTTAAAATCCCTGTGCTCTGGGCATTCACGCTTGCCGAATGAGAGGCCCCCAAAACAGACCAAGTATGTTCCCGACAGTGCGAATAAACCTGGCAAACCGGGGTATCAGACAATGTGCCTCGAAAGATGCTTCGACATCCCTTTCTAATAGTTCCAAGATGAGAGAGCCTATTAAAAAACATGTCCCAGTCACTCTCAAGTCAAAATGTCGAAATAATTCAAAATCCTCGACGCCCCTAGCCTCTCTGTACCCTCTACTTCAGGATCTAAAGACCTATCTCCAGGGACAACCTTTCAGGGTCCATGCAGCATAAACAACCCTCTACATCAGTGAGTATCTCTACCCCTGTTCCCTCGGGTTTCCCTAGCTCCACCCAATAGACCCCAGAAAACCTTGACAAGATAATGCTAAGACTGTCCTGCTTTGCAGACTTCTTTGACCACTGGCCTGATCAACTTTCAAACCTTCAAGGGCCCTCTCAAGGGGAGGCAGCTAAAGACCAACCTGCTGCCAAAAGAAACAAGATTAGACACCGCCCAGCCTACCACCTCGCAGGACACTTCCCAGGGGTATTAGCCTCTTGGACCTAAAACATTTGACCTAATGACCAAATTGACCTTTTCTGACTGGTCCAAATTGACCTTATTCTTTTAAAACATGTTCACTTACCTGGATCACCTTCCCTATTTCACCATTTTCTTAGTTTCTTTTACTCGTAGTTAGGGACTTCTGAAACAAACAATTTGCCAAAGTTAAACTTTAATATAATTTGCATATCTGATTTTACAACTAAAACAAGAAGTAATTCACAGTGTAATCAAGCTCACAGAGATTGACATGCTTGACAAATAGTCTGAAAGGGTCAGTGTTTCGTATTTATCAGCTATTTCTTTCTGTCTGTTTATATTCTGTATACTTTTTTTTAAATTCTTTTGTAGATTCTGACAGCTTAATTTTTGAATAATTGAAGTCTCTTGCAAGCCTTGTTCTGTTTGGAATACTGATAAAAACTTCAGCAGCGACGGTTTACCATGATGCATGGCCACATTCAGGCCATGGTGCCAACTCTACAGTTTGTTTCTCTTGGAGCTTCAAGCTACGATTGTGGAATAACAATTCCAGTATTCAAACTTTATTTTTGGAACTTTCCTGCCTGAACGTGTCTGTCCACCAATCCAAGTTTCCTCAAAATAATTTAAAAAATCTGCTCAATTCAGTTACGTTTCGTACATAGTAAGGTTCTCTAATGACTGACATATATGCATCTACCACGTTTTCTGTAGGAATAAAGGCTAGTGCACAAAGGGTTTTTGTGTGATGCTGAAACTTGTTGTCATTAGCATATCCTGTTTGTAGGCCATGTTTTTGGAGGTTTCGACACTGCTTGACTATAATGAAAGAAACAAACTTAGATTGTGTTTAAAGGAAAAACATGTTTCATTGCCTTAATGTCTGCCAGTTCGCAGTCCGTTGAGCATGTTTTAGCATTTGATTCTGTGACTGGCATACTCTTTTAGTTTGCTGAATATCAGTTTGTAGTTTTTTCCCCTTTTTTGCGCATTAATATTTAGACTTAACGGAAACATTTCATTGTCGATTTCACCATGTACACTGTACATTTGAAGGAACGGTTTGGGACAGCTATTGAAGTTACCGTCCATCATCCAGTTTTTGCTTTTAGCTAGTCGAGACACATTTTGTTCAGTTGCAAAGATAATGAACATATTTTCTAATGTCAGGCTATCATAGTGCATGAACTGTTCTCCCTGGAGGTTAGCTGGTATTCCCACTTCTGCAATTTTTTTTGGGACAGTTGACAATTTACTATGTACATTTCTTTGGTATAACACTCGTTTTTTAGGTAAGTTCTTGCATGGCATTTCACCAGCCAAATGCGGAGGGATCTCTCCTAATATATGTCGTACCAATTGCCCACTTGAACATTCCTGTGATTTTGCTTTCTTTTTTAATTCAACAATCTTCTCTTTTACTTGAATGTTTGCAATATTTGGGGCATGGTTATGATCTTTTGTGCTCTCAATGTAGTCTCCATTTGTTATTGCTCTGCCTCTACAGTTCATTTTTTTTGTATTTAGTGCATTTCCAGCACTTTTTCTCTCCCTTAAATCTTTCCAGATTGTAAACCTAGCCATTCCTCGCTAATTGTTCCTTTGCTCTCGTATATATTGTATATAACGCCTTTCCATATTGATCTGCACCTACATAAATTAATATATTTTATTAGTTTCATATACATCCAAGTTACATTTCCTCTCTCATATTACTGACAATCTTCTCATAACATTATTGCTCATTTTCAATTCACATATATGACAATACGTCCCGCCAATTCCCCATCACGGCTTGCGTTCCCGAACCTCTCACTCGGTCATACACATACTCATGTGCTCTGTCACACTCCCAAGTCACAATTTCCACTCCCCAGTCCCTGCCACACCCCAAATCATACTCTCAACTCACACCTTACACTCCCCAATTCCTCCCGCAGTATACAGTGCTTCATTCTTTCATGCTACATGTGCATCTTGCATTCTTTCTCACATTCTTTGCACTCTTCCCTCATCCTTTCTCCCAATGTGCAGCTCACTGCTTTTTTTTTCTGGCCAACTGCTCCCTCTCTGCTTTTTTGGCCCACTTCTCTCCCTGAGCCCACGCTCACCTCTAGTTTCTGTACCTCTGCTCCCTCTCTGATGTCTGGCCCATCGCCCCATTGCTTCCTCTCTGCTCTCTTGCCCACTGCTTCCTCCTCTGACCAACTGCTCTTCCTCTGCTTTCTTGCCTATCACTCCACATCTCACCCATCACACCCATCTCTCTCCTGTACCTCTCATATTGTGACCATTTAACATTTAGGCACAGGTCTTCAAAAAATGGGACATCTAAAAAAAGAGCAGAGGATATGTTGTTTTTAGATGACCCATTTTTGGGAAATGAGCAGTTCATCTTATTCTGAAAGATGACCTGCGCATTTCCACAGGGCTAAGCTGTGGCACAAATGATGTGCTGGCCACTTTGAATACGTTTGCGTCGAAAGTGCTCTCCCGACAATGCCCTACAGTGTTGCAGCACATTTCTCTGTGACAGGCCTTAAAGGGGTCTCCCCCCCCCGAAAAATGCGACCCCAAAAAAAGCATTTCTATCCTATTTGAAGACTAGAAATGCAAGTTAGATAACAGCGGTTAATAACTATTGTCACAAAAAAAAGAAAGTATGACCGTGTCAGGAAGACCCTTTCATGTAGTGGCACCCACAGTGTACCTAACTCGAAGCAGGCGCATAGAGTCCCTACAATTTCTGCACATTTAAAAGCATATTGTGTTTGTAAATTTGTGATGCGCTTTTAAATGTGCATATATAGACCCTGATTTGTGAAAAAGGCCCTATGAATGGGCACATCTTATATGTGCCCATTCAGATGCCATAGTGGAATAGGGTGCTCTTTTTTTGGTGCAAGTGATGAGATGTGCTTGCGCATTCCATTTCTTACGTCCCAAAAAGTTTTGCGAATGTTGCTCCATGTGTCTTTTTTTTCAATGGTCGTTTTTTTGCGGGTGTTTTTGCAAAAACTGAAGTTTTTGTATTTTTTTTAAAACCGCCTGTTTTCGCGGCATATGGCAGGATCGCAAAATTGCTATAAACTGGAGGGTCTGACAAGAGGCACAGGTGGATAAAGACTTTGTAGAAGACTTCCTTGGGGATAATCAGTCTCCGGCACAGTTTATATGCCTCTTCCAGTCAATTCAGAGGCACATTCAGCCTTCTCTACTCACCCCAAACCTTACAAGGGCAGTAAACCCCTGTATTGAAAAGCAGTTCAGGCCAGTCCCCTCCAACCCATTATACATCAGGGGTCAATTAAAGCCTGACTCGCTCGTCGTTACCACCACGAGAAAGAGAGAGGGAACACCCTTAGCTTTTGCCCAAGCCCCTCCTGATAAGGAGAGCAAAATGATGTATACACTGGGCAGGAAAGTAGCTTCCTCAGCTACATACCAAATAAGAATACCAAATAACACCACTCTCTTGGCAAGTTACAACTGTCATGGACGATATTCAACAACAAATTTAAACCGTCCCAGAGCCTTTTAAATCACAGTTCTTGAACACAGTGGCTGAGGGTAAGCAGGTTGCCAACTGCATCCTGAAAAATAATCTAGATGCAGCAGATAATGCAGGCTGTATAATAGGAGAGGCTTATTAAACGCTATGCCTGGTTCAGACAGTACAGCTTTAAACTGGAAACTCAATCCACCCTACTCAATATCCCAATTGAGCCAAATGCTTTATTTGGGAAAGCGGCCGAGGGCGTACTTAAAAGTGCTAAAGAAGAGTATGCCACCCTTAAGTCCCTTGAACAACTTACTAACAAGCCCTTTGTTCAAAGAGGCGCATTCAATATGCGCTGATTTCGAGGATAACATTCTCGAAGCTCCACTAGCTATAATCAGGGTGGACAAACGTCATCTTGGGGTTCCTCACAGGTGCAGTCCTCCTGTCAAAATGTTCAAAGGGGCCATAGAAGGTCTAAGAGTAGAGGCAGAGCCTCCTCAACCAGAGGCTGCACCCCCCCAAAACAATGACGATCCACTCCAGGTCCCCTCCCATGCCTCTTCAGTAAGAGGTTGCGTTTCTCAATTTACTAAAGTATGGGAGGGGGATCGCGGCAGACAAGTGGGTACTATCCACCGTGGTGGGGGGTGTGATGCTGGAAATGCATCGGAGGGACAGGGCCTCCTTATCCTTGTCCTTTACTGCTTTTTATCGTGTGTTCTGTCGTGTTTTCCGCGCAGGAGTTCATGTGGGACTCCTGGCGGTGCAGCTCTCTTTTGGTTTGGTGAACGGACCCGTGGGATACCCTTATGGCACCCATGGGTGGGGGTACAACCCTGTGCCCCTACTGTATGTTTGTGGGCATCTGTGGGTGGCCCGCAGAGCAGGGTAGGGGCTGGTGGCAGCTCCATGCTGAGTTTGACAGGTGTGCGGAGTATCCTCCATTTTGGGACACCCCGGCCCTGCCATTGGGATCAGTTGATTCCTGATGGAAAACAAGATGGCCCCGGTGGCCTCTTGCTTTCTATTACCCATTACCTTGTTTTCCCAATGTCCTGGGAAGCCCTGACTCTGTCCCTTCCCCCTGACTGGCTTTTGGGTGGAAATGCCATATATGGTGGTGTTGTGAAGGCCCGGCCAGACTAGCTGGAGCCTTCCCGGTGATGTATGTTGTGGGTACCTCCTCTGGGTGGGACCTGGGTAAATGGAGTGTGTGACGAATATGCATTCTGTGTTGTGGGTGTCTAGTATCTGGTGGTTGACACAACGACTGAGACAACCCTGCCCGAAACCGGTATGAATGCAGCTTGGAGTGTTGAATGGCTCGGTACTTGTCCCAATACACATAACTTGTTGTGAGTGTCTGGAGAGAAGTGAATGGCCTGAATACCTTGTGTGCCTGATTGGCTGCCTGCATACATGAATGCCCGTAGTCGTGATTGGATGCTAGAGTGTGACCCAGCGGAACGAATGGGAGATCAACAGTATATCTGGGGCCCTCTCACTGCTAGGAATCGTGTTCAGAAGCTGAAGTCCACTACGACGAGTAACTGGATTAACTGACGCTTGACCTTGAAACCCCCGCTGGACGAGAAGGAGTGCTGTGGCTCTCCCTCGCAATCTGAAGGCTGCTGTGTTTCCAAGGACTGACCCAGAGAAGACCTGGTAAGGCGCCCTCTTCCCGAGCTACGAGGGACCATCGTGCACAGCTGATCTTTGCCAACGCTCTCTGGTAGACAGACCTTTGACAGGCTGCCACTGTCGACGACCGCCGTGCTCCCGTTTGCCTAAGAACTTCAATTGATCATCAGACGCTCTCGTCTGCATCGTCACCCGCTTGTCTCCTGCTGGAGAAGGCCTGACCGTCGACGCGCCGAGGAGCATCCACCGGTGGGTTTCCCGCCACCTAAAGACCACAGAGACGCAGACGACTCGACGCACTTACTGGGCCACAGTTCTTCATCATCTTTTTGCGGTCCAGAACTATTGTCACCGAGGTGCCCTGCGCACCTCTTCCTTGCAGGACGCCAACGCTCTGTCGTCGACGAGCACTACTAGGAACGAAGCTGCCACGTTCGACCTGTGACTCCTGTCTTAAAGGGAGGGCACTCAAGAAGGGCCGTCGATTCCCCGACACCGAACGCCAAGTTCCCCGACACCTCTCGACGATCCGTGGCTTCCGCCTGAAAGGGAGTCACTCAAGAAGGATCGGTCGGCGCATCGTCGTAGAACTCTACCCCACCAGGTACATTGGGAGGGTAAAACCTTAATAGAAAGAAGTAAGACTATCGAACATTATATGGACTGGGCTTGTGCTATATATCTTTATTTACAGGTTGCCCAGGTGGGGGGGATCTCCACTCAGAACTGGACCTAGCGGTAGGGGTCAGTGTTCTGCCTATTGTTCCAACCATCTTACGTTCCTGCCTATCTCTATTGCTGGTTTCCTCGTTATTAATCTGTGTGACATTTTAACCGTACAGTTGATGCACTTTAATGAGATTCGATAACACTAGTGGTACCACTTTAGAATTGTATATATTTATCATTATTGACTTCCAAGTACAAAGTGCGTTATTGTGATCGCATACATACCTTTGAATATTAATTATATAAAGACTGTGTTTTCATTAATACAGTGTGTGGACATTCCTTTGTGGGGGTTCGGGGACTACACTGTACTTAAGAACCAGGCCGCATCACCTCCTGAGAAGCTAGGCCTTGATTGCTCGTCCATTGCTACCTTATAGAGAATCTTGGCTGGGGTCTTCTGTGCCTCTCCTCTACCAAATAGAGAGCGGAAGTACAGACACCCCCTACCAGTCTTTAGAGGGGGCTATTGTATAGAACTCATACAGAGACCATTCAACCACCCGCCAAGACAGAGACAAACACAGGAAGAACAACACATTCTTCTAGAAGACGCACTGCTGGAAAAGGACAGTATAGAAATCGTCCCTGCAATCCAGGTAAACCAGGGTATCTATGCAACGTACTTCCTTGTGCCAAAGAAAGACCGAACAAAGCTCCCTGTCCTAGACCTGCGTCCTGCAAACACATATGTCAAGCTACAAAGGTTCTGCATGACAACGCTACAGTACGTAATCCCCCTGCTAAAACAAGGGGACTACATGGCAACATTGGATATGAAAGATGCATACTTTCATATTTCAATGTTCCCAGTGCACAGAAAATACCTGCGCTTCAAAATAGCAAATCAACACTACAGTTGAAGGTGCTCAGCTTCGGGGTAGCCTCAGCTCCAAGGGTATTCACCAAGGTATTAGCGGTAGTGGAGGCGCACTTAAGCAGAGAATCAATGCCAGTGTTCCCTTATCTGGACGCCTGGCTGATAACAGGGGAATCCCCTCAAATTTGCAAGCAGAATACCCAAAGAACAATCAAGCTTCTGTTCCAATTGGGTTTTTCGATCAACAAGGAAAAATCAAGCCTCTTTCCAAGTCAAACCAAGCAGTTTCTGGGAGCTATCATAAATACAAGAGAGGGGCTAGTCCTCCCCTCAAAGGAAAGAGTTCAGAACATACTGCTGCAAATACCTTCTTATCTTGCCGGTCGCCAAATAACCGTACTTAAAGCAATGCACCTGCTCGGAATGATGGCTTCATTCATTTCCACACACACGGTTGCGCATGCGCCCAATGCAGGAGCGGTAAACGAAACAATGGTCTCAGGCAAGCGGTTAGTTGGACGATCTAGTAGTTGTTTAGCTAACCCTAGTACAAGCATTTCGCTGGTGGTCAAAGGAAAATCTGTTAAAGGGAAATCCCTTTCACAATCCACCAGTTCAAGCGATACCTACAACAGACTCCTCACTCTTTGGATGGGAGACCATTACCTTTACACAGCGCCCCTAACGTCGGGGGGGGTGATGGCTAGTGCGATTTGTGTTGGGATGGCTGTACCTCAGCTCGGGGTGGTCAGATGGCCCCCCGGACCTGCGATTTTGGCAGGATTTATGAGGTGCGCTGACGGAGCTCACACTAGAGCGGCCATCTTGGCCACGCTCTAGCGCCCTCTGTGATTTCGAAAAACTTAACCACATAGCCGGTACCTGGTGGCCACGCCTACTTTAACCCCATGGCCACAGGCTATACCTCAGTCACCGAAGGTATGTCACTATTTTTTGTACTTACATTATAACACTTTAAAAAAAAAAAACAGACATATTTGCGAAACCATGCTTTCGAGTCCTTGCCAATCCTCCTTATCCAGTTTTGCTGCAAATCCATCCATGTTCTAGTTGAAAGGTGTCAAAATGTACGTACAAAAAATAGTCGTATAACTTAGCCACATCTCGACAACATCCATTTGCACTTTGCATACACATTCAAGGTTGGGTCTATATTCTTTCTGCTAACTTTTCTGTAGATTCGTCAAACTGCAACAAAGTTATAAGACATCCAAAATATGGAGACCCCCCCTCTAATTTTGCCCTTCCTGACAAAATCCCACTAGACTTTGCAAAAACATTGAAATCTGGGTCTAAAATCTTTTTTCAAACGTTTGTGCAGATTCGTCAAACACCCCCAAATGTATAAGCCTTCAAATATTTTCAAACTCCCGCCCCCTCCCTAATTTAGACCCCTCTTGCCAAAACAACACCAAACCTTGCAGAACCATTCAGTGTCGGGTCTACAATAATAATGTAACATCTTAAGCAGTTTCATTGAGTGGCGCCAAAGTTATAAGCCATCCAAAAACTCATTTTCACCGACCCTATTATGCAGAAATATGAATGGATGTCCCCGAACACCTGAGATGTCTGCGGACAACTGAGAAACAAACCCACCAGATTATTGGATTTTTAAGGCCATATCCCATCCCATCTTCATCACCTCTCACATCCCCAGACATAGTTTCATTAGTTTGACAATTTCAATGTTGTGTTTTCCAATATATTTTTACCACAATGTCCACAGACATCAGCAACTGTCTGCGAATCCAACTTGGCGACTGTTTCAAATGTTTTTACGCACCTCACGTTTTTTATTTACCAATCAGCGTGCGCGTTCAATGTACGCGGACATCACGACGGCCCCATGACCAATCAGGGCAAATTTACAAAAGCACGCTTTAGGGATCAAGACACCGCTCCTGGCGCAAATTTGGTGAAAATCCTTCCTGTAGGTTTGGGCTGTAGGCATGAGCAACATTTATTTTTCCATTGCGCTTATGAGAAAAACCACACTTTTTGGGACCCCCTATAACTTCCCCTGGACGAAACCTCACCACCAAACTTCACAGAATCGATCTGAGCTGGCCAAAGTATTGAACCAGCCACCCACCAAAAAGTGCTCTTCCTATGGGTTGAGCTACCGGGGGTAGTGGCATATAGTTATGGTTAAGTTTCTCAACCCATAGGAAGAGCATTTTTTGGGTGGCTTATAACTTTGGTCCCCCTGACAAATCCTCACCAAACTTTGCAAAAGAAAAGTATATGGCCCCCTCGGATTGATTCTGCAAGGTTTGGTGAGGTTTTGTCCAGGGGGGCAAAGTTATAGGGGGGGTCCCAAAATGTGTGGTTTTCCTCATAGATGCAGTGGAAAAAGTATTTCGCTCACGTGTACAGCCCAAACCGCTCGATGGAATTTCACCAAATTAGCACCTGGAGCGGCAGCTTGGTCCCGAAAGCGTGCTTTTGTAAGTTTGGTGTAAATCCGTCCAGTAGTTCTTTTAAAACAGCCAAAAAGTAGGTACAACAAAACTGGTGATATCTGGGTGCGGTCTGCGGACTCACTTCCCTATCGTACGAGCCCACTGATTGGATGGGGAAAACCGTGAGCTGCATCAGATATTTTGAAACTCTCGCCATGTTGGATCCGTGAATTGCCTATGTTGTCCACGGATATCACGGTAAAAACATATTAAAAACACAACATTGCACTGGTCAAACTAATTAAACGATCACTTGGAAGGTGAGGGTTGATGAGGATGGGATGGGACATGATCTTATAATGCCAAAAAACAGGTGTTTTTCCACCTTCGAAGTTTGAAAACAGTTTGAGGACAGCCCTGTAATGTTGATGAATATTTTTGCATTGCAGGGTTGGTGAAAAGCAGTCTTTGGATGGCTTATAACTTTGATGTCACTGTATGAAACCGCATGACATTTTGTGATATTCTAGATCTCACATTGAATGGTTCTGCAAAGTGTGGTGCTGTTTTGCCAGTAGGGAACAAAATTATAGGGGTCCCAAAATATTTGAAAGGCTTATATATTTGGTGCCGTTTCACGAATCAGCACACACGTTTGTAAACAGATTTAAGACCCATATTTGAATGTTTTTGCAAAGTTTAGTGGGATTTTGTGAAGAGGCAGCAAAATTGGAGAGGGGTTTGATCATTTTTAGATGGCTTTTAACTTAGTTGTCGTTTGACGAATGTGTACAAAAGATTTTAGAAATATTAGAGAATTTTTGTGCTAAGTCTGAATGCATTTTGTTAAGTGGGAGCTAAGTTATATGACTATTTTATGTATGTGTTGAAAAAATAAAACAAAGACGGATTTGCAGCAAGTTGTGCATGCAACATTGACATGGACCTGAAAGCATGGTTTTGCAAATGTCTGTTTTATTTTTTTGAAAAGTGTCATAGTGTAGGTATAAAAAATAGTAATATACTTTTGGTGACTGAGGTATAGCCAGTGGCCAGATAGTACGAGTCATGGACTGTGGTAATGGGCAGAGGCTCGGACAATCTGACTACTGGCTATTAACCTCTTAAATGCTTGCCACTATTTAGCATTCCGTTTTGTGCGATCCTCCTCACGACCCAGGGGTTTGATTTCTGTCAGTTTTATGTCAGCATGTGTAATGCGTGCTGATGTGAAACTGAGAGTAAATTTCACTGCGGCAGCCATTTCATTTCCCGCGGTGAAAACAAAAGGTACATTTCCTTCTTTTTCTCCCTCGATCTGAGGCACTATTGTGCCGTTCAATCCGCGCCCAGCAATGCCACTAGACCAGCAGGGATCTGTTTGTGACGTCGGGGGGGGGGGGGAGGGGGCTGCTTACAGTAAGCAGTCCCCGGTCCCCAAGCCATGGGGCCACAAGTATTGGGCCCCCTGGGGCAGATGGGTGTCCATCTGCCCCTAGGGGAAAAAAAACATAAAAATAAAAAATAAAAATAAAGATTTGGGTGGGGGGGCCCACTAGACCACCAGGATTTTTGTGCCTTGAAAGGGTTGGTGGCCCTCTTCCCCCCCCATCCTAAGTGGATGGGCGGGCACCTCATGTAACCCTCCCAGGGGGCAGATTTATGAACGGGTACATGAGATGCCCCCCATCAATTTGAGTTGGGGGGGGGGCATCGGAAATATTGACACAGGCCTCCCAAGACTGCAGCAGTACATTCTGCCCCCCCTTCACCTTGTGGTGGGTGGGTGTAGGGGGCCATTAAACCACCATCGACATTTTTAGTGGAAAGGGGTGGCCCTCTCCCCCCACACCAAATGGATGGGGGCATCTCATGTAGCCCTCCCTGGGGGCAGATTGCTAGTGCAATCTGCCTCTAGGAAGTAGTACATGAGATGCCCCCCCATCCATTTGGGGTGGGGTGGTCACCAGAAAACATTGGAATGGCCTCCCCAATGCATGGGGCAGTAGGTTCTGCCCACCCTGGGGCAGATGGGCACACTAATGTGCCCATCTGCCCTGAGGAACGGGGCAATACTAAAAAAACTAAAAATAAACTGTTGGTTGTCCACATGAGCAAAATCTGCCCTGCCGAAAGGCTTGGGTTAATCAGTGGTTTAGCCTTTTCCCTTTGCTCCCAGGTAGATGCACCCACATATGTGAGGTACCGTTTTCGTTGGGACACCTGTGGGAACACGGGAAGGTAGGCCATGTGGTGTTGGCGGCGTGTTTCGGTGGGTGGGCAGAGTGAAATGTCAGAAATTTGTGATATTTTGGGCAAATTTTGGACTTTGCCGAGAGTTGTGGGTAATACATTCTGGGCGATTCGCACAAGTCAGACCTCTGTGGATTCCCAAGGGTGTCTTCTTTTTGGAATTGCATGGGGTTCCCCGTTTTCCTTGGTGGCTTCGACACCCTAGGCCCAAATGTGTAGGTTTTCCACAAGAGCAAAACTCAAAATCTGCTCTGCTAAAAGACTTGGGGTTACCAGTGGTTTATCCTTTTCCCTTTGCGTCCAGGTAGATGCACCTACACGTGAAGTACCATTTTTGTCGGGACACCTGTGGGAACGCGTTAAGGTATGACATTTGTTGTTTTTCCGTGGTTTTCATAACGTTTCAACACGTTTGCTGCTGCCCTTTGTCACACAACCCTTTCATTTCCCAAATGTGACCTACATTTAGTCGCTGCTTTAGGCACTGTACACTTTTGTAACCTGCACAATTCACCTACCATTCAAAAGGTCTGCCTGTGCTCTTTCAAAAAATGTATGCTTGCCCTTCCTCACCACATTTGTTTTCCTTATTTACACATGCTAAGTATGTCTGTTTAGGCCATAAGCATAAAAATCCTGTGTACCATAGCTCCGTTTATGGCTTGTGGTATTGCCTGTTTTGTGAAACATTACGACAAATTTGTGATTTTCTAACTGGAAGAGTCGGGGGAATGTAGAAGAGCATTTTTTTTTCTCAAAATTCACTGAAGCCATTGCCTTACCGGGCCAACCATGTCCACTACATACCTTTTTTTTCTGTCATTTTCCTGATTTTTTCCCTACATAGTTGTTGCCTGCCCTGCACAAATCACCCTTCCTAAACTAAGATATTTTGTCTACTTTGCAGAAATTTATGCCTTACGGTCTTCCCGGTCAGCTTTCCTACCCTTCTCTTCCATTCTGTCCACGCATTTTCTATTGGAAAAAAATACCAAAATCGCCTATCTCTCACAAAACGGCTGGTAACCATATCAAAATATGTTTTTTTGGTTTCCACTCAACCTGTTCCCTAAAGCCTGCAAAATGGGGAATTCAGCACAGCAAACCATTTGTTCCTAGCACATACAAGGAAAAAACCACAGGCTTCTTTGTACATAATTCTATTGACATTTTCTGAAAAAAAACAAAATTTCCTCCCTTTTTGCTTATTTTCTCTCCCCCCCCCCGCCCCCACAGCAAACTAGGTTACAACCACTTACATGTGGAGAATAATGGGGCCAAATATGGTCGAGATATCTCATGTAACAAAATAGTACATACCGAAATCACCAAAAAAAGCCTTGGCACTGGGGGGGGGGGGCATGGCAGTTAAGGGGTTAACACAAGGGACTTGCAATGGGGTTAAAGTGGGCATGGCTAGCAGAGAATGGCTATGTGGTAAAGTTTTTGAAAATCAGGATAGGTTTGAATGGGGAAACGTTTTGCCTGTGGCTAAATTCTGCCCGTGGGTACAGCTTGAAGTGTTGCACAGGATTGCATCAACAGAGCGCCATGACTACCGCTGCATACACTTCGAGACAATGCTAATCAGCAGATAATTACTGAGGACGCAGAACCAGGTGCCCACGTGGTCACCAGACCACCCCTTGAAATAATTAACCACCTTTATTTGCGACCATACAGGGGCAAGATATTGGGATTGCCTGCCAGACTTATTAGACAACCTTGCAGCAATGACTGGCCCACAATTCACATGCATTGAGAAACACCTTAGACTGTCGAAACCCGTGTCGGCTGACTTCTGACAATAAATATAGCAGCAACAATGGTTTTTAAGATTGCTTTATTACGACAATAGTTACTTATTGAATAACCCAATGCTTCGGTGAACAGGGCTTACTCTGCTTTTTCGAAACCTAACAATTGAGGAAGCAAGGGCACCTTTACAAAAGAATCCCATCAGTAGCGTAATCTGTTTAAAGTACTAAATGAAGCACAGTGATCTACCCATTCTACCGCCCAGCAATTACTTGATAATCGTGTACTCTGATTATTGGGGCATGCAGCATGGCCGAAGCCCTAGGTTTGAATGGGAAAAAATAGTTTGGTTGCAGCTACAGCCTGAAGTGGTGTGCTCAATTACAACATATGTTACGCTCACCTGATATCCATGGGGATGCCACCCAGCCCTGGTTGGATGATTTGCACTCTCGACCCCCATCCCGGTCCCTTGGTAATGCCTCTGGTTAAAGATGGGTCTGCAATATAGGAGAGCTGGTTTCAATACAAAATTGTCTTTGTTTTCACCACCTCCCTTGGCCTCAACTCCTTCCTCCCCCTTGGGCCCTCTCCTCAGCTTAATATTGTAAAAGGTGGATTCTCCGCCCTGCTCCTCGTGGCAGGGGCGCGTAGATGTGGGGGCGAGCAGCGACCAAGTTACTTCACTGGTGCAAGCCCCCCTGTGGGAATCCAGGCCTGCTGCGACTCCGTAGGTTTGCTGCTTTACAGTCTTTATATGCAGTTCTTATGTTCCTCTTAGTTCGAATAATAATGTCTTGCTTTTTTCCATTTAGGTATGTAAAGGTATTTCGAGGGGATTGGGTCCTCCGACGTATTCCATATCTATGACAGGTAATGTCCACAGCTGTGCTGCTTCGGAAAATCTTTGGCGTCTGCGTCCTGCGTCGATGACGTTGATGCGCCATCCCCGAGGACCTCCTCCAACAGCTGACGTCACCCGATGTGATAAGTAGGACGCACAACGCCCATAGCCTCAGTTCCGTTTTTTCCGCTAACGTGTTCGCTTCGTGAATCTCGGTACGCCTCGACTCGTTGGAGTTTGCTGTTTTCAATTCTCGGTTCGTTGAACATGTTCGGTTTGTGTGAAGACCTGTTCGCGGCAATGTCTTTCTCATCTTCAACCCCGCGTCCGGGCTTCAAGAACTGCGGGGACTGTGGGTCCAAGATGTCGGTCACGGACTCGCACGACGCCTGCCTCTGGTGCCTCGGGGAGGCCCACGATACGGACGACTGTGTCGACTGCTAGTCGCTCACGGCAAAGGCCTTGCGGGAACGCAAGAAGGAGCTGTCGGTAGGCCGGGTGTCTAAGCCCCGGAAGTCTAGGTCTGCGGGGCTTTCGAGGGATGACTCGAGGGGTGACTCCCCGCGTCATCGTCAGAAGTCCAGTGGGTCTCCTTCCAGGAGTCGGTCTCGCCACTCCTCTGCCTCTTCGAGGCATTATCGGAAGCGCCGGCATAGGTCGCCTTCCCCGTCCTCTTCCGAGGACTCTGCGCGTCGGCGGGTCGCTTATCCCTCCATGCAAGCGACACCGGAGGAATGGGCTTCCTTCGGGAAGCAGATGCTAGCAATTCTTGAATCGCAGGGCAGCGGTCCGTCCACGCCTCCGAGTGTGGTCGGTCGGTACCGGTCGAGAGACACCCACCCGTACGCCTTTGGGCTCGGTTGGTCGGCACGGCTTGCCGGAGAGGTCCCGCTCGGACAAGGGTAACTGTTCTCGCCATGCCCGTTCCAGGTCCCGGTCCTCGACGCGCTCGAGACCGCGTGATCCTGTGCCGTCTTCGAAGAAGACGTCGATGCATGTGGCGCCGAGGTCGTCGGCGATTTCTCTCGAGGCTCTGCCTCCGAGGGGGTTGTCGACGCCGTCGGCGCCTAGGTCGTCGAGAGACACGCTCGGAGCTCCGGCTTCGAGGCCTGTGTCGACGCTGATTCGCTTGACGTCTACGCCTTTTCTGTCGACGCCGGCGCCGACTCGTTCGGCACCCTCGACGCCTTTCGAGGCGGTGGTGTCGGAGGGGCCCCGTGGCACAGGGGTTTGCCCCTAGAAAGGCTATGGCTAAGGTAAGGCACTGCTTTGGTCCACAGAGGTCTTCCTTTCCCCGCCTGGAGTACATTTCAGAGGGTGATGAAGGCTCTGATGGGGGGCTTGGTTCCGGTTACGGTTCCAGATTACCTTATCTCGGGCCATAGCCAGTTTGATGATCTGTGGCAGTCGCTGCATGATGCCAGTGGACTGGACACCTCTCCGGAGGTGGAGGTTTGTAGGCCGGAGCCTGGCACTCATGGCGATTCTTCATATCGGCGCCTTATGTCTCGGGTCACCGAGTACTTGGGTTGGTCAGCTCCCCCAGGGGAGTTCGTTCAGGATGATCTCACGGACATCCTTGATCTTGGTCCCCCCACTGACCCGGTTTTGCCTTTTCATATGGATCTTCAGAGAAGGGTGGCGGCGGCATGGACTGCTCCGGAGAGTCTCCCGGCAGTGGGCAAGTCTTTGTCGCGAAAATACCATCCAGCCAGTAGCGACCCCTGCTACTTGTCTAGGCACTCCACTCCGGAGAGTTTGGTGGTGCAGGCTGCTACGGCCCCGGCAAAGCAGGCGTCGTATCCTACCATCCCTCCGGATAGGGACGACAAACGTTTTGACGGCTGGGCGAAGAAAGTGTTTTATTCTGGGGGTATGGCGATTCAGGCGGCCAATTCCATATGTGCCTTGTCTCGTTTCACACACACACTCTGTGGAAGTGTGTTGCATTAGCGGCTGAACATATTCCCGAAGGGGACGAACGGGATGGTTTCATTGCTATGGTTCAGGATGGCAAGGATGCTATGTGTGAGGCCGTTCAGTTGGGTTTGGACTTGGCGGATTGTGTTAGCCGGTCCATGGCGGCGAGCATCGTAATGCGCAGGTTTGCGTGGTTGCGGAAGTCTGGGTTCGCTCCTGATGTGCAGTCCCGGCTCCTCATCATGCCCTTTGACGGTGAACACCTTTTTGGCAGCAAAGCTGACGAGACCCTGGAGAGGTTGCAGACCTCCAAAGCTGCAGCAAAGTCGTTGGGCGCTGCAGTTCGCCAACCTCCGCCTTTTCGTCCTAGGGGACAGCAATGGAGGGGAGGTTCCTTTCGCTATTACTCGTCCTTCAGTAAAGCGAGGGGAGCTAGCAGTCAAAGAGGCCATCGTATGAGTGCCAGAGGTGGAAATAAAGGTACTTGAGGTGCCAAGGCCGCTCGGGCAGTTGCCTCTTTACCCTCAGGCAACGCCGCAGCTGCTACCACTCAGTCATGAGGCCATGTCCCATGGTTCGCCGATTGGGGGAATGCTGGCGCAGCATCTTGTAGAGTGGCAAGCCATTACTTCGGATGTGTTGGTTCTGGAGATCATAACCCACGGCTACTGTCTTCCTTTTCGGCAGAGGCCTCACGACAATCCACCAGGGAACCTCTCTTTGAAGTGTCCGGATCTGCTCCTTGCGCAGGAAATTCAAGCCCTGCTGGAGAAAGGCGCCATAGAACTGGTGCCTGTAGCGGAGAGGAACAAGGGATGGTATTCCCCTTATTGTTTTATTTAAAAAAAGACGGGGGATCGAGACCCATCATGGACTTGCGCGGTTTGAACAAACTCCTCAGGAAGGACAAGTTCAAGATGGTGACTTTCTCAAGTCCTCCAGGCCCTTCAACTTCAGGACTGATTGGTGTCTCTGGACCTCAAGGATGCTTACTTCCATGTGCCGATCCATCCCAAGCACAAGAAGTACCCGAGGTTCGCGGTTGGCGACTCACACTTTCAGTTTCGGGTCCTGCCATTCGGATTGACCTCCGCCCAGAGGGTTTTCACCAAGCTCATGGTGGTGGCGGCAGCGCATCTCAGGAAAGGGGGGATTCACGTCTACCCCTACCTGGACGATTGGTTGATCAGGGGGAGCTCTCCCGAGCAAGTCCTGGATCATCTGTCCGTCACCTGCCACTCCCTTCACAGGCTGGGCTTCTCCCTCAATTTAAAGAAGTCCCATTTGACACCAACGCAGCAGCTCCAGTACATCGGAGCAGTGCTCGGCACGTCCCTGGGGCAGTGTTTTCCTCCTCAGGTGAGGGCTCTTCACATTCAGCAGATGGTGCACAAGTTTCAGTTTGCCCAGGGTCTCCCAGCGTCCGAGTTCTTGAGGCTGCTCGGCCTCATGGCATCCTGCATTCTTCTGGTGCCAGATGCTCGTCTGCGGATGAGATCTTTGCAGTGGGCACTCAAGCTCCAGTGGTCTCAGTCCTCCGGCAGGCTGTCGGACCCTGTTCAGGTGCCGCCCTCGGTGGCCCGGGACCTTCTGTGGTGGGCCGTTGAGGGCAATCTGAGGAAGGGGGCCCCATTTTGGCTGCCCTGGCCGGAGGTGACGATCGTGACGGACGCATCCCTCACGGGATGGGGAGCTCATGCCAACGAGTTGACAGTCAGCGGTCGTTGTTCTCCGTCGGAGTCCAGACTCCATATCAATCTGTTGGAGCGGAGGGCCGTCAGGCTAGCCCTGAAGGCTTTTCTGCCGACTGTGCGCGGAAAGAGTGTCCTGATTCTAACGGACAACACGGTAGCCATGCACTACCTCAACAAAAGGGGGGGGCAGGGTCACTTCCGCTGTGCAGGGAGGCGATGCAACTCGAATTCTGGGCCATCCAGCAGGAAGTTTCGATCTCGGCTGTTCATCTGGCCGGAGACGACAACGAGACGGCGGACGCTCTGAGCAGGCAGAGCTCGATCTCTCACGAGTGGGAGCTGGCTCAGGAGATTCTCCTGGAGATCTTCGCCCTTTGGGGGACCCCTCAAGTGGATCTCTTCGCCTCCAGTGTCATCCGGAAGTGCGAAAGGTTTTGCTCGCGGGAATTTCCTCCAAAAGGAGCCTTAGGAGACGCGTTCGTGGTGGAATGGTCATTCCCACTGCTGTACGCGTTTCCTCCAGTCCCCGTCATCCCGCAAGTGCTGCAGAGGTTACGGAGGTTTGGTTCCCGGATGATGCTCATTGCTCCGGCGTGGGCCCAGAGGACGTGGTACCTGGACCTTCTAGACTTGTCCATCTGCCCTCCACGTCGTCTTCCCAACCGAGACGATCTGCTCTCACGGGAGGGGGGTCAGGTTCTCCATCCAGAGGTCAGTTCCCTCAATCTTCACGCTTGGCTTCTGAAAGGTTGAGGTATAAGGACTGGGACCTCCCTGAAGACGTGATGGAGGTGTTGCTCTCGGCCAGGCAGCCGGCAACAAAGTCTCTGTACCGTTGCCGTTGGAGAAAGTTCTGCGACTGGTGCAGAGTTGAGAATGTGGATCCTTTTGAATGTGACATTCCCATGGTTCTGTCTTTTTTGCTTTCTTTGGCCCACAGGGGCTTGCAAGTGGGGACCATTAAAGGTTACCTGGCGGCGCTGTCCATCTTTAAGCGCTCGTCTGAAGAGTGTTCCTATTTTAAGATTCCTTTGATTTTGCAGTTTTTGAAAGGGCTCACTAATGTGTTCCCTCCGTCACCTTTTCTGATGCCCGGTTGGGATCTGAACCTTGTTCTTAAGTTTCTTATGGGTGCTCCGTTTGAGCCTTTACATTCTTGTCCTTTGAGGCTGTTGACTCTGAAAACTGTGTTTTCGGTTGCGGTTACTTCCGCTCGCAGAGTGAGTGAGTTACAGGCACTTTCAGTTAAGCCACCCTTCACTGTGTTTCAGAAGGACAGGGTTGTCCTTAGAGTTTGTCCTTATTTTCTTCCAAAGGTGGTTTCGGAATTGCATTTGAGCCAGAAGGTTGTTCTTCCGGCGTTCTATCCTCCTCCACATCCTGGTAAGGAAGAGGAGAGGCTCCATAAGCTTGATCCTAGGAGAGCGTTGAGCTTTTATATTTCGCGCATGTCCCGGGTCAGAGTGGACGATCAACTTTTCATTGGTTACGCTGGAAAGCGTTTGGGACAAGCTGTGACGAAACAGACTTTGTCTCGTTGGATTATTTTAGCTATCTCCGAGTGTTACCACTTGGCGGGTAAGGACCCTCCGGCTGGCTTGCGGGCCCATTCTACCAGGGGAGTGGCTGCGTCTACTGCCCTGCAGAGGGCAGTTCCTATTCGGCAACCTGGGCTTCAGTACATACTTTTGTACGTCACTACTCCCTCGATTCCATCAGAGGGCAAGATCTGGCCTTTGGCAAGGCAGTTCTAGTTCTCTATTCCGCAATTTGATTGGGCATGCTAAATTTGTATTCTAAATTCTTTCCCACCTCCTTGCTTGGTACTGCTTTGGGAGTCTGTCATAGATATGGAATACGTTGGAGGACCCAATCCCCTCGAAGAACAAGTTACTTTCTTACCTGGTAACGTTCTTTCGATGGGATGGTCCGACGACATATTCCATATTGCTCCCTCCCTGCCTTCCCCGCTGCAGAATTTCTTTTGCGATTGCAGCCTGTGTTCCACAAGGCCTTGTGTGTCTGACTGGCAGAAAACCGGTGGCACACGTTCTGGGAAAAAACTATAACTGAGGCTATGGGCGTCGTGCATCCTACTTATCACATTGGGTGACGTCGGCCTTCGGAGGAGGTCCTCGGGACGGCGCATCGACGTCATCGACGCAGGATGCAGACGCCAAAGATTTTCCGAAGCAGCACAGCTGTGGACATTACCTGTCATAGATATGGAATACGTCGTCGGACCATCCCATCGAAAGAACGTTACCAGGTAAGAAAGTAACTTGTTCTTTGGTGTTGTCATGCAGTTTGAAGATGAGCATGAGCCGGTAGGCGAAAGCGCGGTATGCGCGATGCTGTCCAGTGAGTAATGCGCTGTGCTGTTTCACCTTTTATATTGCCAACCTGTGTCTTTTCTCTCCTTTCAGGTTGCATTGTTCCTCGCCAAGCGCCGTAATGATCCAGCAATGATACTGACCAGGAGATGACTACCCAGGTAAGAATTTTGTGGCTTTCTTCATTCGGGAGGAAACGTGAGTAAACGCTTACTAATGCTGTCTTTTTTTCTCCTCTTTCCAGGTTATGGTATTCCAGGATGCATGCGGTGCCAGATGATGGAGTTCGTACCTTCAGGTGAGTGGAACTGAAGTCAGCAATGGATTGAAGACAGGATACTGTTCCAGGTAAGTTTCGTAGTGTTCTTTCTCTCTCTGCAGGTTCTTGGTTTCAGGTAAGCTGGCATCAAAGAACTGGACACGGTGAGCGTTAAGCTGCCCACAGCAGAATAATGCAAAGCTTGTTCTGCTGTTTGGGTGTGGTTTAAATAGTCTCCGGTAAAGTAGTCCAGGTAAAATAGTCCCAGGCCTGCCACACCCAAAGTAGTCCAGGTAAAGTAGTCCCAGGCCTGCCACACCCAAAAGACTAGACCGCATAGCTCAGTTCCTTGTAACTGAGCTATGTGTGTGCCTCCATGTTGGCTGAACCCCCCCCCAAGTTAAATAGTCCCAAGTAAATAGTCCCATTTTAATGTTAGTCTTCATGATGGTTATGAGCCTGGCGCCAAACGAGCCAGGACTGACTCCAAGAGTGTCTTGGATGAGGTTTTAAGGCCTTTGATCTGGCCCTAACTGGAAGGCTGACTTGCCAGTGAGGGCCAGGGGCAAGGGTCATGACACATACCTGCATGAGCAGCATTACTAAGGACCGGAAAGCATGTTTTTGGAAATCTGTTTTGTTTTATTTTTCCAAAGTGTGCAAATGTAAGCACAACAGTGATATAAGTTTGCTGCATGGACCAATGGGCCTAGCCCTTGGCAAAGACAAATGACTTCTCTGATTTACTTATTGGGACATGCAGCATTTTCAGCTAATCTTGGGTGTTTCAAGCATCCCATCTTGGCATCCATGGGCACTTTCCTCCGTACTGCCCCTTTTATTTATGGAGTTCTCTCCCTGCACAATGCATTTGTGCATTTATAGGAGCACTATGTATAATGTTTTGGTATAAATATGGGAAATACAGATGCAAACGATTTGTAGAACATTGTTAAGTGGCAGTTGGTGGGTGGATGTTTAAAATGTTGATAGGCTATATGTCGAGTTTTTTAAAATAATTGGTGGATGTATGTGTGAATGGTTTAAAGAAGCAATGAGGGAGTGTTACAAACATAACAGTAAAAAGAGTAGAAGGGCTGTCTTGTGTGATGGTTTGCATGTGCAATCCGTTTTTTTTAATAAGGCACAGTCTAGACAGGGGAATGCCGAGATTGTGGATAGTCATAAAGGGCAATGGATTATGGTGTTTATTGTATACTAGAGAGAAGAATTTCTGATAGAAAAGTGTTTCTGTGCTTTTTTCTTTTGTCTAGTATACAGTTGTCCATTATTTCCATTAGCATAGCAGAAAATGCTAATTGGAATGTTGGAGAATCTTGTTGGATTTAAATACTTTACTGACAAATGTAAAGTAGATGGAGTCTATAAGCTTATTTTGTTAGTTCTATTTTTTAACTGTGAAAGGTGGTTCCTAAAGGTACCTTTTTAAAAATATATGTATTTTTTTTGCGGGAGAGGCAGAAAGTAAGGTGGGGAGGGAAATGAGGGAAGGGGCACCAACCACAAATATGGAGGGGCAGGTGGAGAGGGGAAGATATTGCATGTGTATTACATCTAAGGTATGGGACAGTGTTTCTCATGCTCCTTGATTACAGCTTCAAAAGCACTTCGGAATTGTTCCCCCCTGCAGAGTGGTGTGTTGCAGTATATGCAGAGTTCCTTTGTCTTCGAAAGATATGCATCAACCGCCTCTTTTATTGCATGCAAGGTAGCTGGTGGGATTTTGTGTCCCACAAAAGTAGTCTCTGTGGTTACAGTATTGGTTGAGGAATATGAGGTAGAGGAAGACTTCCTAAAAAAGGAACAGCCTTTCTGAGAGCATTGCAGTGGTTGGATTTGGTGTGGTGGTGCATGGAGGTGGTTCCGTAGGAGTACTGTCCAGGTAGTCCGCCACTGAGTACAACATTGCACTCCCTGCATTTCACTTTGGTAGCTTTAGACTTTGGTACATTGCCAATAGGGGTAAAGAACTGCCACAGCCATGATTCTGTCTTGGTGCTAGAGTTAGGCACTTCCTATAACTCATCTCCCTGGTCTTTTTCATTGTCTTTTGAACTATTGTGCTTGTTTCGTTGTGTAGGTCCTCCAGGTGGTGGTGGTGGTGGTGGTGGTGGCTTTTGGGGAGGAGGGATGGCAATAGCTGATGCCATTTTTAAGATAAATAGCAGTTTTTCTAATATTCTTCTATGTGCTTTGTGCTAGATTGTTAACGGATGAGTAAAAATAGGTGTAGGAGCGGTGCAAGGGTACATTTTGAGCTTCAAAGTTCCTAGATCAGCTGAAAATGCAGTTCTGAACTGTTTGCGAAGCACAAACCCGTGCACGAAGTGCAGACCCGTTCTTGGACACGTCATCATGCCGTGCACATGGTCACGTGACAGTGTCTGGAAAGTCAGCGGTGACGTCAGACGTTCGCGAACATCAGCGAACACAAAAAGAGTGGAAAAAGTGTATAGAAGTGTTCAAAATTATGATAGAAGGTGGGGAGTGGCAGAGTTTTAAGGTGTAACTTTCTAAATTGAACAAAAATTTAGCTAAATTGGGGTATGAAATTAGTAAGTTGTAGGAAATTAGGGTGCACATGAAATTCACTGAAAACACTTTGTTAAAGGAACATTATGGTTGAATTGCACTAATGAAAGCGTATGAAATTTAGCGAAAAAACCTTGTTAAAGAGACGTTCTGGTTACAAGTAAAACCGAAAAAAACAGAAATTCTCCAATTATGGTAAGGTAAGCAACCATGTCTCGCACCACCACAGTGCACTGCTAAGTCTAACACCCAGGACATGATAGATGACATCACAAATGTCTTTGATGACATAACTGATGACTTCACATATGAAATTAATTTTAATGAAAAGTCCCTACAAGGAGTTGTTTTTATTAACAAGATGTTAGGGGTGATTGGGAGACCTTTCATGAACCACTTAATGTATTAAAGAATGTACTCATGGTAAAAAATATATTCTATTGTTGTTAACAGAGGAACCTCATACATATAGGCAATGGTTGCAGCATTCAAAATAGAAGCACAATAGTTTTTATCGAGTCATTTCCGTTAGTAAAATATGTATATATTTTTTTTATTGATACAGTTGAAAAAACATCACCTTTTCAATATTTCCTATTTTAAAACATTCCATATTAATTTTGTAGGGTTATCACAACTCAACATTATTATATATATGTGTAAATAGTACAAACATTTTGTTAAGTGATTAAGGAAAAGGAAATAGAATTGAAGTAAAACCAATGCAAGGCAAAACAACAAAATAAAAAATTAAGCAAAGATTTGTAATGTTGAATAAAATTACATTGTGTATGAAGATATCAGTTATCCAGACATACTGGGCCTCATTACAACCCTGGCGTTGGACCATGGTGCTATTAGCACCATGGTCCATGCCGGATTCCGCCATGGTGGATGGCGGATTTACCGCCCCATTCCAAGGTTGGCGGGGCAGTAAATCCCCATTCACCATGGCCCCTTAAGAATTCCCATTTTTGGCCCATAGGGCTCAATGGGAATGGGGAAGGCGCTAATTACGGCACCGTAAATTACGGTGCCGTAATTAGCACCAAGGTCCCTTAGCCGGTTGGACTTTAACGCCTGCAAAAAGCAGGCGTTAAAGTGTGAATCTGGCATTAAGGGTTTAACGGCGCTGCAGCCTTTTACGGCGCCGTTAACCCCTTAACGCCAGGGTTGTAATGAGGCCCACTGTGTTATAGATCATCATTATTGTCATTGGCTTTAATGTATCTTTAGAGAAAGTAGAAACTTAAAAATGGCAATTCTAGCCACTAATCCTTTAGTCGAAAAAATGTCATATCACAGTAGATCTGTATCCAAAATCCTTAATTGATCGAAAATATTCCTTCAAGTAATATATTCTTTTGACACTTAACATAGGGCATTCCGATATTGTTTTACAGACTCAGATTGACTTGAAACTTTGTAAAAGTGACAGACCTTTTCTGATTTCGATAATCTTTTCCATCTGTCCAATAGCTCATTAGTCGGCCAAAGATTAAATCCAAAATGTAGCAGAGCATTCCTATAAATTGGTGACGGGAATTTGATCAAATAGGTCTCTGGTCTACAATATCTTTTGTGTTCAAATGGGTTGGCCTGAAAATATACATATTTTAAATATGCATCACGTGTATTGATCCATTCCTGCTGGAACAGCTTTTCCTTTGAACGCGTGTGATTAGATATTAGAAAATCTATTGAAATGCCTGTTGTTTTTAGTGCCTTATTTAATTCCATCTTCAAAGTTACAATAAATTAATGCAAAGAAGTCCTAATGTACATTCACAAAATTTGCAGCAAGATGTTGGTAGTGGATATAATCATACATTTCCTATAAAGCATGCACATTTTCCACAAATGCATAGAATGTAATGAAAGCTGCCCTACCTCATGCCTGATCATGGGCATCGTACTGCCTTTGGTAATGTCATAACACGTCTCCAAAACGACAACTCTTGTTTGATCCAAAATGGTTCTTCTTTCCATGATTTTGTCTCGGCACCATGAAGCAGTATAGGTACCACCTTTTGGTTATAAATGATTAATAGAGGTGCACAGGAAAATTTGCCATACGTGCCATGAATGATCCGAGCCTGTGAGGTAGCTGTCAATGCTTTTGATTTAATTTCTAACACATATGGAAGGTGGTTGATCGTTCAGTTCCCATTTGTAAGTCCTTCGATCATGATGCCCTTTACCATAGTGTAACACTTTGGTTTTGTCTAGATTAATCTCAAGCTGATTTTGAATTACATAGTCACTCAGCACATGCAGCAAAGTTTGCAGACCCTTCGGAGTCTTAAATAATAACATCATGTCATCCACGTAGAGAAGCCATGTGATGACTTGATTTCCCAATTTTGGTGAATCGGTATTTGATGTTCAAAAATGTCCTCTTGAGGTCAGCAATGAAAAAATTAAACTGGGCTGAAGCTAACACACAGCCCTGCTTGAGACCTATGAAGGTTGCAGTCGGGGAGGTTAACTCTCCTTCCACTGTTAATCGGATTTGAATGGTAGTCTGATTATGTAACATCACGATTAGTGAACTTATGGTACTTGAACATTTTGTTCTATTTAGCTTATCTACTAGCATAGATCTTGATACCGAGTTAAATGCTTAACTGAAATCTATAAAAGCTGTCTATAATTGTTGTTTTGTTGCACTACAATAAGACTTGATTGCAGTAATTGTCACCAAATTGATGGATGGTCCCATCCCGCTTAAAAAGCCTGTTTGAAATGGATATATGTGTTGTGGAATTCGGAGGTCCATTTATTAAAGTCTCTTAATACTAGACATGCAAACATCTTTCCTGGCACATCCAACAAGGCAATAGGCCTATAATTACAGGGGTAATATCTGTCATCTTTTTAAAAAATTGGCACTATTATGGAATTTTGACAAGATACAGGTAGAATTTTAGTTTCTAGGACATATCCGAAGATCGTAGATAACATTTTTGCCGAAGCCTGTTGATGTTGTTTGATCATGGTGTTGTGGAGGCCATCAGCTCGATTTCTGTATGAGGAATATGATGTCTTTTTCATCCAAGTCAAGAACCAATTTCCCCAGTCAGGAGTGGGTTACTGTTACAAGGAAGGGCATATAAGTCAGAGAACTAGTCTTGCCAAGTACGTTCTGATACTGAGTTGATTAAGCTTGGTGTCTGAGTCAAATGAACAGCTCCATTTAGCAGATTCCATGTTTGTGCAGAGTTCTTTGCTCTCAGTGCAGTTAACATGGAGTCCCATCTCGTTGCAATACAAGTGATTTATGAGTTTTTTTCCAGTTTTTATGCTGGGTTTTTAATCATTTGAGTGTCACTGATTGAACTGAGGGTGAAAGCAATTTTGTTAATCTTTTATACTTGCGATAAGCAATCTTTCTTGAGTTCAACTCATATAGATTTAGTTGTCTATAGTTCTTTCTCACTGTAAGTGAGGGCACTTCTCTGAAGGTTTTCAGTACTGAAACATATTGTCCTTTCGCTATATGAACACCTTGGTTCAGGTCATAATGGTCTCTCTGAATTTGTTCATTAAAGTTCTCGAGCGACGTCTATGACCAGCGAAAGCGATTTCACCCTGAAGTCAGCTTGAGAAAACCTTTATAGTGAATCTTGGAAATTGAGGTGTCTTGGGGAACCCATGACCAAGTTAGGGACAGCAGCTAGTGATCACTATGCTGCTGAGCCACAACCTCAAATCTATCGACTGATGAAGAGATTTTTACCTGTATAGATATAGTCAATGATTGATTTGGAATGTTTCTCTTCTCCACATGCTTTGAGGAGTAATGTCACCCATAACTGCTCCGTTCAACATTACTAGTTCTCTTGCTTTCATTAAAGTCAGCCAGCGCTTTCTTAATGCTTCTTCTTGGGTCTTCACCTCAGAGAAGCAATGGAGATTAAGTTCCCCTGCAATAATGGTGTGAGCTATGGAGGCGTCAAGTACAATCAAGTGTCCAGGACCATTTCTAGGTCCTTGAGAAATTAGCTCTCCTCAATATTGGAATGTGACCAATAAAGGTTAATAATAGCTACAACTCTGCCATGGATATATATCTTTACTAACTGAATGTATGCATTTGGGGACACCCAAGGTTGCAGGGAGATGCCCGATTCTAATTTAACCACTATAAGTAAACCTAATGAAGGTCGGGACCCACTTCAAGACTATGTGGGGGAAAGGGAGGCTCAATTCTATAAACCCAGGACTTTAAGCAACATTCATATCAGATAGAGACTGCAGTAGACGAAGGAGCGATGGGCTCAGGAAACAACTTTGCTTTGGTCATAACTTTGACCTAGTTTGGTTCAGTTAACTCTAAGGGAAAGGGGTGGGATGGGTGGATGAGGGTGGGGATACTCGGGGGGGGGGGGGGGCGGAGGTGTGGGGGGGAGTCGAAAGACATTAACAGTCTCGATGCCAAAGTTCAAGTAGGTTAAATACTTTGTTTTCATAGATAATAATGGTTGTAATACTGCTGTAACCAAAGGCTAATTGTTGCCTCCCGTTTAAAAGATGTACAAAATGAAAATAAAGTTGGTTAAAAAAAAACCTAATGAAGGTCTGCCTTTGTTTAGCAGTTTCGCTGGTACGAGAGAGGTACTGTGACCTTCCCATGCTAGGGGCTCTGCCAGCCAGGTCTCCTGAAGCATGACAATATCAAACATATTGAGGTGGCTTGCAGTTGGCTTCAATAGATGCGCAAATCCACATGTATTCCAACTTGAAAGATTGATCACCTTTTTCTGTCTCATCTCAGATTGTTATGCATTATGGGGTAGATGTGAAAGCCATTGCATCTTTTCTGAACATGGCGCAATCTGCTGAGAGTTAGTAGAGCAAGTCATGTGTAGTCATACAAGTTGCTGATTGTGGGCCCAAGGGAATATTATCATCCGATGGTTTGTCTGCTAAGGTATTATTATGCTCAACAAACCCCAGCTGGTATAATTCCAAACTTGCTCTCCAGATCATAGTGTGAATAACTCCTGATTGCATCCAAATCCGCACAAGAGACACGTCTGATTCCATCAAGAATTCGACTTAATGGATATCAGAGGACATGATATCTTCAAGACTTGTGATAATAGAAAATATATTAAGTAGAGTCGCTCTGTTTAGGTCATATGTTGTATATGGTTTTGGGCAACATTGTATGACCAATTAGTGGTAATATGCCATGCTCTTTTTTGAGACTACAGGCAAATGTATGGCCTGGGTTGTATTTCTTACTGGTGGCGTCCAAGATGAGCAATTCATTTCTGTTTCAAATGCTGCTTTTTGACTTGACTGTGCTAATAGTGGAGGTGCATGGCATGCTTGAGAGTGAGGCTTTGCACAGTCTGAAGCTGCAGCCAATCTTGGAAGATATGTATTTTGAACTCTTTTCTGCTCTGATTGTCGGGATGAGTTAAAGAATTGGCAATTGACTTGCCTATCTCCATATGTCTTTGTTCAACAGTTAGGAATTGACCTTCATGTGTTGTCTGGTTTGGTGGAATGCATTGGTTTTTCTTTTTCAGAAACACAAGCGTCTGAGGTAGAAAGCACGGTGGGTTTGGCCACCGATTCCGCAGTGACTGCTGAGATTAGATCATCAAGCGGTTGATAATTCAGTTTGGTATTTGAGGGTCTGTTAGTATGAAGGTTTTTATTTAATGCAATAGTTTCATATTTTTTGATCATCGCTGATTTGGTTGTCACAACTTGCCTATTAGGAAGTGCCTTCAGAGAGCAGATGTTGGTGATTTTTCTATCGCAGGGCACAGTTCCGTCTGCGCCTTCTGATGAAGCCGGCAAGGAACAGTTTCAATCCGTGGCTCGTGAGCCTTCGGGCTCGGGGCCTCTGTGCGATCCTCATCGGGAACCTTCGAGATCCCATTCAGCCAAGGCTCAGATTGGTCGCAAGAGATGTTTCCAGGTGGATCCTCCAAGGAAGGCTTCTTCCAAGTCTGTTAGGCCTCTTATGGACTCCAGACCCTCGGCTGTCCCGAGACAGGTCCCTCTGGATGACATCTATGAGGAGGAGGAGAGGTCAGATTTCGATTTTGACCCTGTTGAGCCTGATGCGGCTTCTGTCTTTTCTGGGGATAGTCAATGGAAGAGTTACGGCAATCTCTTCATGATACCAGTGGCCTAGACACTTCTCCTGATGTGCAGTTTAGCAGGCCTGAGCCTGAGGCTCCTGCTGAGTCATCCTACAGGAGACTGATTGCCAGGGTCATGGAATATCTTGGGTGGTCCACTCCTTCTGAAACTTTTATTCAGGATGATTTCACCGATGTATTGGGGCCAAGGTCCGTCCTCTGACCCGGTGTTACCTTTTCATTTGGCCTTGCAGAAAAGGGTGGCGGCTGCTTGGCAGACCCTGGAATATCTTCCGGCAGTTAACAAATCGTTAAATAAGAAATACCGCCCTTCCAGTAGCGACCCCAGCTACCTTTCATCTCACCCCACCCCTGAGAGTTTGGTGGTTCAGGTGGCTACCGCCACCTCGAGGCAAGCGGCATACCCTACCATCCCTCCTGATAGGGATGATAAATGCTTTGACGGTTGGGCACAGAGTTCTGCATGGAGTATGGCGCTGAAAACGGCCAACTCCACTTGTGCCTTGGCAACATTTTCACACACTCTGTGGGATTGGGTTTCTCTTGCGGCTGAGCATATTCCCGAGGGGGAAGAAAGAGGGGGGGGGGGGGTTCCTTGCTCTCATGCAAGATGGCAAGGAGGCCATGTCTGAATCCCTTCAGTCTGATTTGGACACGGCCGACAGTGTTAGCCCGTCCATGGCTGCGAGCACAGTGATACGCAGATTTGCATAGTTGCGGAAGTCGGGTTTTGCCCTGGATGTGCAAGCCCGTCTTTTGACCATGCCCTTTGATGGAACGCATTTGTTTGGCAGCAAGGCGGACAAGACCCTTGCGAGGTTGCAGACCTCAAAAGCTGCGGCGAAATCTTTAAGCACAGCTGTGTGTCAACCTCTGCCTTTTTGTCCTAGGGGACTTGTCCTAGGGGACAGCAGTGGAGGGGAGGTTCTTTTTGTTACTATTCCTCCTTTGGTAGAACGAGAGGAGCCGCCAGTCAAAGGGGTCAGTGTAAAGGGGTCAGTGTAAAAGTACCCATGGTGGTCGGGGAAATAAGGGTGCCAAAGCTGCTCAGGCAGCTGCCTCTTTGCCTTCAGGCGCTGCCACAGCCGCTCCAAAACAGTCATGAGGCCTTGTCCCATGATTCGCCGGTTGAGAACAGACTGTCTCATCATCTCGAAGAATGGCGAGCTATGACTTTGGTTGCATGGGTTCCGGATACAATAGCCCACGGCTACTGCCTTCCCTTCCTAAAACGGCCTCACCACAATCCACCGGGGAATCTCTCTTTGAAGCTTCCAGATCTTGATCCTGCTAGAGAAAGGCGCTATAGTACTGGTGCCTGTAGCGGAGAAGAACAAGAGATGGTATTCCCCATATTTTTTTATTCCAAAGAAAGACGGGGGATTGAGACCCATCCTGGACTTGCGTTGGTTGAACAAACTTCTCAGGAAGGACAAGTTCACAATGGTCACTCTTTCTCAAGTCGTCCAGGCCCTTCAACTTCAGGATTGGTTGGTGTCTCTGGACCTAGAGGATGCTTACTTTCATGTGCCGATTCATCCCAAGCACAGAAAGTACCTGAGGTTTGCGGCTGGCGACTCGCACTTTCAGTTTTGGGTCCTGCCATTCTGATTGACCTTCGCCCGAGGGTCTTCACCAAGCTAATGGTGGTTGTGGCAGCGTATCTCAGGCGAGGGGGGGATTCACGTCTACCCCTACCTGGATGACTGGCTGATCCGTGCGTGTTCTCCCAAGCAAGCATTGGATCACCTCCGTCCCACCTGCCGCTCCCTCCACAGGCTGGGCCTCTCCCTAGATTTCAAGAAGTCGCATCTGACACCTTTCCAACAGCTCCAGTACATCGGGGCTGTGTTGGACACATCCTTGGGGAAGTGTTAGCCTCCCAAGGTAAGGGCTCATCACATTGTGCAGATGGTGGACAAGTTTCAACATGGCCAGAGTCTCCCGGCTTTCGAATTCTTAAGGTTTGCCGGTCTCATGGCATCCTGCATTTTTCTGGTGCCAGAGGCCAGGCTGGGGATGAGAGTCCTGCAATGGGTCCTCAAGAGACAGTGGTCGCAGTTCTCAGGAAAGATGTTGAATCCCGTTCAGATTCCACTCTGTCTCCCAGGATCTGCTGTGGTGGGCCAACGAAGGGAACCTGACGAAAGGGGAGCCGTTTTGTCAACCATGGCCGGAGGTGACTGTTGTGACGGATGCTTCCCTCACAGGATGGGTAGCTCATGCCAGCGACTTGACCGCCAGCGGTCGTTGGTCTCTGTCCGAGTCCAAACTCCACTTCATCCTGTTAGAGCTGATGGCCATCAGGCTGGCCCTGAAGGCTTTTCTGCCGTCTGTGCAGGGGAAGTGTGTCCTGATCCTGACGGACAACACAGTGGCCATGCATTACCTCAACAAAAGAGGGGGGTAGGGTCACTCCCGTTGTGCAGAGAGGCAATGCAGCTCTGGTTCTGGGCAATCCAGCAAGGAATTTCGCTCTCGGCAGTTTATCTGGCCGCAGAGGACAATGCGGCGGTGGACGCTCTGAGCAGGCAGAACACGACCTCTCACGAGTGGAAGTTGGCTCAGGAAGTCCTTCTGGAGATCTTTGCCCTTTGGGGAACCCCACAAGTAGATCTCTTCACCACCAGTGCCAACCGGAAGTGCGAGAGATTTTGCTCATGGGAATTTCCTCTGAGAGGAGCCCTAGGAGACTCATTCGTAGTGGATTGATTATTCCCACTGCTGTATGGGTTTCCTCCAGTCCCTGTCATTCCTCAACTGTTAAGGAGGTTGCAGAGGTTCAGATCCCACATGATCCTCATTGCTCCGGATTGGGCCAGGAGAGCGTGGTACCCGGACCTTCTAGAAATGTCCATCTGCCCTCCACGCCGTCTTCCCTACCGAGAGGATCTGCTCTTGCACGAGGGGTGGGGGGGGGTGGTCAGGTTCTCCAGCTAGAGATCAGCATTCTCAACCTTCACACTTGATATATGAAAGGTTGAGGTATAAGGATTGGGGCCTCCCGGATGATGTAATGAAGGTGTTGCTTTCGGCCAGAAGGCCAGCAACAAAATCCCTGTACCCTTGCCGTTGGCATAGGTTTTTTGATCCTTTCCAGTGTTCCATTCCAGGTGTGTTGTCTTTCTTGCTTTCTTTAGCCCACAGGGGCCTTCAAGTGGGTACCATTAAGGGTTACCTAGCGGCGTTGTCTATCTTCAAGCGCTCGTCTGAAGAAGGTTCTTACTTTGATTCCTTTAATTTCCCAATTTCTTAAAGGACTCACTAATGTATTCCCGCCGTCCCCTTTCCAGGTGCCGGTTTGGGATCTGAATTTGGTTTTGAAATTCCTCATGGGTGCTCCGTTTGAACCTTTGTACTCTTGTCCTTTGAGATTGTCTTTCAAGACCGTGTTCTTGGTTGCAGTTAATTCCGCTTGCAGAGTGAGTGAATTGCAGGCACTTTCATCTAAGCCGCCCTTTACTGTGTCCCACAAGGATAGGGTTGTACTGAGGGTACGTCCTTCCTTTCTACCTAAGGTTGTGTGTGAATATCATTTGAGACAGAAAGTGGTTCTTCCTTCTTTCTATCCTCCTCCTCATCCTGGTAGGGAAGAGGAGCGACTCCATAGCTTGGACCTTATGAGAGCTCTGAGCTTTTATATTTCTAGGATGTCCAGGGTCAGAGTGGACGATCTACTGTTTGTGGGGAATACTGGTCACCGATTGGGCCAGGCTGTTACAAAACAGACCTTGTCCACGTGGATTATCCTCACCATTACTGAATGTTAGCGTTTGGCGGGTAAGGACCCTCCTGAAGGGTTGCAAGCTCATTCCACTAGGCGGGTGGCTACTTCCACTGCCCTGCAGCAGGGTGTTCGTATTAGGAATATTTGTGATGCAGCCACATGGGCTTCTATCCACACATTTTTTAAACATTACTCCTTGGATATAATCCATGGTCAAGATATGGCCTTTGGTAATGCGTTTTTTTATTCTGCCATCTGATTGGGTACTCAATTCTTTTCCCTCCTCCATTTTCTGGTACTGCTTTGGGAGTCTGTCAAAGATGTGGAATACGTTGGAGGACACATTCCATTCGAAGAACAAGTTACTTAGCAACTGCTAACATTCTTTTGATTGGATGTTCCTCCAATGTATTCCACATTGCCCTCCCAACCTGCCTCTCTGGAGAATTTCCCATGGGATTGCAGCTTACGTTTCCGCAAGGCTATGTGCAGTCAAGCAGGCATTGGATATGTGCATGTTACACGTTGTGGAGGAAAAAACATAAACTGAGGCTACGGGCACCGTGCGTCCTATTTATAACATCTGGTGACGTCACCCTCGATGGAGGCCTTCGAGGGACATCGACATGTTGCCATCGACGCAGGACGCCCTCTGCCGAAAAAGTTTCAGAAGTGCATAGCTGTAGACATTACCTGTCAAAGATGTGGAATACGTTGAAGGAAGATGCAATCATAAGAACGTTACCAATTGGTGAGTAACTTGTTCTTTTGTAGGAGTTGATTTGATATATTATTTTATTTTTTTGTTTTGCGCACATTTTGGACACTTTTTTCACTTTGGGAATGAAGATATTAAATGTTTGTTTCTTCAGGATTATTGTTGGAATTATACAATCTTTCGCATTTTGAACAAGTTCTTGTGTTGAATTCGGGCAGTCAATTTCTACACTTGAAATGACGGAGACTTTATTAGGCGGGATAACTGGAGGAGCTAGTTCCATTTCAGATACCCTACCCAAAATCTTGCCATCATTATGATGACAACAGGGGTATTTTGCTCGGTCAGCGTCTCTATCAATTGGGAAAAGATTGATTGTTACACTAAACAAACCATCATCGGGCTTACTAGGTATGGTCACAATTTCCCATTGCATAAACTGAGTGATTAGTGATGTTTGATGGCTAACATTGCTGTACAATACCTGAAATAGTCTAGTTAAGGACATTAATGCCATACTCATGGCTGTCAATGTGATGTCAACATGGAGATAGGCAAATGAATATGGTAATGAGGGTTCGTACGAACATACAGGAGCCTCTTTTCTTCTGGGCGTCGGTTTTGTGAATAGTAAAATAAGAAATGCTACCTTTATGAGAGTTTTCATTAATGTTAAACATGAAACAAATGGGTAACAATTGAAAGCTTACCACACACTTGTCTTAGTAGAAATAACACATATAAAAACTTGCAATGCATACACATTAGAGGCACATACAGGGAAACTAAAGACAATAACATTAGAGTTAATCATCATGTTCCAAAATTGTGTCTTTGAGGCTTGCTTGTTGTCCCATGTATGTCCACTATAAGCTTATATTAAACTTTAAGGACAGTTCTTTAAGAAAATACATAAAAGTTAATGTGTAGCTATATAGCACGCTTTAAATTTTGAAATTTCTCATTGTCAGTAAAAACAAAAAAATAGCGTGATCATGTCAGTAAACAAAAACAAGTGGGCCGATATGTGATGTCATCAATGCCATTTATGATGTCCTCTTTCATGTCCTGGGTGTTGGCCTTTGCATGATGGTGGCGCGAGTTATGGTTGTTTAGCTTACCATAACTGGTGAATTTCTGGGGGTTTTCGGTTTTACATGTAACCATAACGTCCCTTTAACAAAGTTTTTTCACTGATTTTCATAGGTTATTATTAGTGCAACTTAACCATAATGTCCCTTTTAGCAGTTTTTTCAGTGTATATATATATATATATATTTCTGAGGCTTGTGGAATCTGCTTAGATCACATGCTGTGCATAGGCCGACATCTAGTGGAAGCTGCGGAGTATTACAGTTTGTTTTTCGAAACTCGAAAATGGGCGTCGACACCGGCGTGCCAGTAATACTATCCTTAGTGTGACGTCCACTGTACCCAAGATGCCTCACGCGTCTAGGATCCTCAGATTGTTTTTTTCCGCCATACTGGTCGGAAGCATCTTGCGGAGTCCCCTGGCCTTAGCCATACTTTTGCTAATTATTGAAGTTTGAAATTATTTATTGACATCCTTCCCCACCCCAACGTCGACCCTCGACACTCGACGACGGCTGGAGAAGACATTGACCGTCGGCTGCTGCACGACGGATCTGGTCCTCGGAAGGCCGCTGGCCTCGGCCCGGGCCTAGTAGGCCGCTGGCCTTGGCCCTGCAAGTAGGGAGAGTGGGGGGTGGTACATACTCTTCACTCTTGGTATATAGGTACACCTTATATATTTCCTACACTTACCAGCCCGCTGCCTCAAGGTGCGTATGGAGGGTACCCCTTTCGAATTCTGCCCCAAGTGCAACCGCAAATACCCTTGGGTCGACAGGCACGCCACGTGCAATCTCTGCTTGCCGAGGGACCACCCCGAAGCGAACTGCAGAGCGTGTAGTAGGTTTAAGCCTAAGACACTTAAGGACCGTTCGACAAAGCGTTGGGCCCACCACGCCAGGCAGGCGGCCATGACAGCGGAGGGCACCTTCAGCGATGGCAGCGACGCCGTACTTTCGGACGGCGAGGGCATTACGGCGTCGAAAGACTGCCGAGCGCAGGTCCCCGACCTCGGAAGGTTGTCCGGCAGGGCGGCTATGGGGAAGACCCCCGGCGACGCAAGCGCTACACACCCTACACACACAAAGCACACTAAGTCCAACCGAACCTCGACGACGTCGACTTCTCGGAAAGAGGCACAGATAGAACGGTCCGACTCGGTGTCCTCTGGGCGCTCTCGATCGAGATCGCCTCATGACGCAAGGCAATCATCCACTCTTGCCAAGAGTGCCTCGCTCCCTAGATTAACGGAAGTTCGATCGTCAGAAGACGAAGACGACTTCCACCCCCAGGCCGCGCTCCAGGAGACCGAGGCCGCAGTTAACACCAGCGAGGCCCCACGCTCGAAACACACAGATACCTCTCCCGACCCTCGACGCCAGGCGTCGAAAGTCTCTGGGGCCTCCAAGGGGCAGGGAAAACATTTTTCCACGCACGGGGAGGGGGGGAAACAGCGGAAAGCACAGCCTTCGACTCCTAAGCAGACAGACAAACACAAATCTACTGGGACATCAACATCCAGCAAGGGTACCCTTGATAAGTCCTCTAAGTTGCCTACTAAAGTCATACCCTGTTCCAAAGAATGGTCCAGTGAAGACATAGACAGGGTCATGTCAAGGATGTCTTCCTTAGCTGATTTTTATGACAAAAACCCAGAACATTTCCTTTCGTATGACCCTCAAGGGGCCACACCCTCAGGCTCCTCTGATCCTATCCCCCTAAGTAAAAAGGCCCGGTTCGAAAGACCTGAACCCTTAGAGGTGCAGCATTATTCTACTCCATACTCTACTCCACACCCCAGATACCAAGGACAACCTTTCCCTGAAGGGGACCAGGCAGGAGTTTGAAATTATGGAGGAACAAACCGGGACTGAATACTATGCGGATGATGAGGACCTGGAGGAGGTAGAAGATGAGCAGGAAATTTACAGAGTAGATTCCCCGGTAGAGAGCGAAGCCCCAGTTACCGACTCGCCAGTTGATAACCAGCCCCTCCTTAATGAAGTTCTCGCTCGCGCAGCAGAACATTTTCACATCGACACCCACGGTGTACAGGAGGAAAGGGACTTCGCAGAAGAGTTGGTGGGAGAGAGGAGGCCGGTCGCTCAGACCATCCCTATCCTTAAATCCATCCAACGTAGAATAGATCCATCCCTGGTGAATCCTAACCTCACCAGAGCCGTCAACCCCAGAGTTGAAAAACTTTTTCGGGCAGCCCAGTCTGACCCTCTTTATATAAGAGGACATCTTAAACCAGACTCCCTAGTGGTTACCAACACTCGGAAGAGGGCTGGGACACCCTTATCGTCGTCAGAAGCTCCTCCCGACAAGGAGAGCAAAAAACTGTACGGGTTTGGCAGGAAGGTAGCCTCAACGTCCGCCTACCAAGCAAGGATTGCAAACTCCACCACCCTGTTGGCAAGTTACAACTGCCATCAATGGGAAGAGGTCGCGGCGCTCATAGCCTCTGCTCCTGAACCGTTAAAGGGCCACTTGGCTCGGATCTCGGCAGAAGGGAGAGCCGTGTCTGGTTGCATATTAAAAGCAACCTTCGACGCCGCGGACAACGCAGGAAGATTGATAGCAGAAGGTACTGTTATCAAGAGACATGCGTGGTTACGGCAGTCGGGGTTCAAAACAGAAACCCAGGCTTCATTAATAGACAAGCCGGTGTAACCCGATCTATTGTTTGGGAAAGCGGTCGAAGACGCACTTAAAAATGCCAAGGACGAATACGAGACTCTCAAATCCCTTGGCCAGCTTACCAACAAACCCCCTAACCAGAGGGGGAACAGTAATTTTCGTCGCCCACGCGGCCAAAATTCACAAAAAGGCAACTATGCCCAAGGACAGGGTACACAATGGAAGAACAACCAGCAGTCTACCCAAAGTTACGGCAGGGGTAACAAGAGAGGTCGTGGAAGAGGCAGAGGCAGCCCCAACAAGGGAGGTGGCACGCCTCCACCAAAGCAGTGACGCTCAGTTCAGGGTCCCTTCTCACGCAACCCCAGTAGGGGGACGCATTTCCAACTTCACCCAGGCTTGGGAAGGGATCACCTCAGACAGATGGGTGCTGTCAACAGTGTCCACAGGATATTGTATAGAATTACTGCAGCGTCCCCGGAACCACCCTCCACGACAAAGAATACACTCCTTAGAACATCAGAAGATCCTTCTCGAGGAAATCGCCATTCTGCTACAAAAGGACGCGATAGAACTCGTCCCAGGACACCAGGTAAACAAGGGTATCTATTCAACTTACTTCCTTGTGCCAAAGAAAGATTTGACAATGCGCCCAGTATTGGACTTACGGCCTGCCAACAAGTATGTCAAGCCCCAAAAAGTAAAAAAACTTGCGCTTCAAGGTGGACAGTCGCCACTACCAATTCAAGGTACTGCCCTTCGGGATAGCTTCAGCACCAAGGGTATTCACCAAGGTACTGGCGGTGGCAGCTGCACACCTACGCAGGGAGGCAATCCCAGTGTACCCTTATCTGGACGACTGGCTAATAACGGGGGAAACCCCAGGAATTTGCAGGTCAAACATTCAGAGGACTATCGACCTCCTCCACGAATTAGGCTTCTCTATCAACGAGAAGAAGTCAAGTCTGGTGCCAAGCACCTCAAAACAGTTCCTAGGAGCAATCCTAGATACTCAGAAAGGGTTGACCTTCCCTTCGGAAGAGAGAATTCGGAATATAATACTGCAAATTCCACATTATCAGTCAGGTCAACAAATAACGGTACGCAAAGCAATGCGGTTACTGGGCATGATGGCGTCATGCATTTACCTGGTCCCCCACGCGCGTCTGCGCATGCGTCCCATGCAGGAATGGTTGGCGAAAGTGGTCTCAGGCAAGTGGTCAGTGGGACGATCTAGTGGTCGTTTCGCCAACACTCGTACAGAGCTTACACTGGTGGACAAGAGAGAATCTCGCAAGGGGAAAACCCTTTTACGATCCCGAAGTACAGGCAGTGGTAACTACAGATGCATGCCTGACTGGGTGGGGAGCTCACCTTCTCCACCACACAGCTCAGGGTCTCTGGTCTCACTCAGTAGCCAAGAACCACATCAACCTGCTAGAGCTTCTGGCAGTATTCCGAGCGCTTCGGGCGTTCGAGCCCCATCTGCTAAACTTGTCGGTGCAGATCCGGACGGACAGCACGACAGCCATGTTCTATCTGAACAAACAAGGAGGGACTCGTTCGCCAAATCTGTCCAAGCTTGCCCAGAAAATCTGGATATGGGCACTCAGACGGAACATCTTCCTGTCATCACAACATGTTCCAGGGGAGCTCAATTCCCTAGCGGATGCCCTAAGCAGAGACTCCCTCCCAGAAGAACACGAATGGGTCCTTCACAGAGATATCGTAGAAGATCTCTTCTCTCAGTGGGGTTTCCCCACTATAGACCTATTCGCCACAAGCGAAAACAAACAATGCCCAGGATTTGCATCCAGGTTCCCCCAGCCAAGGGAACGCCCTGTGGATGAACTGGTCAGGGATGTTTGCGTACGCTTTTCCACCAACTCCTCTCATCAGGAAGGTGGTGTACAAGATGAACAAGGAATCGATGACGCTCATCCTAGTTGCTCCCATGTGGGCGAGACAACCATGGTTTCCACACCTACGCAGAATGGCGGTGTCAAACCCATCAAACTCCCAGCCTGGTACAACCTACTGTCCCAGCAGCAAGGTCAAACAGTGCACTAGGAACCCAACTCAATGAACCTGGCAGCATGGCTCCTGAGGTCATAGAGTTTGAGCATCTCAAATTACCACAGAGGTGTATGGACATCCTAAAAGAATCCAGGAAACCAAACACAAGGCACTGTTACTTTGACAAGTGGAAGAGATTTGTTATTTGGTGCCAGAATAAACAAATCAACCCTCTGAAGGTACACCTGGCAGCCCTCTCGGCTTACACCACATCCCATAACAAAGTATCGTGGTGGAAAGTACCAGTAGTTAAAGCCTTCATGGAAGGAGTAAAAAGACTTCACCCTCCTATTTCGAACCCACCGCCAGGATGGGACCTCAATGTGGTGCTAGCTAAGCTCATGGGCCCCCCTTTCGAACCCATGCATAAAAGTAGTCTCAAACACCTCGAGCTTCCGGCTTTCTTCCAGAACCCGCAAAGCTCAGCTGAGGTGAAACTACACACCCTTGATGTGCGTAGGGCGGTCCTCTACTATGTAAATAAAACCAGACCGCTAAGGAAAACAGATCAACTGTTTGTCTCCGTAGCTACAGGCAGAGAGGGGGATCGCGTCTCTAAAGGCGCGATCTCGAAGTGGATTATCAACTGTATACAGCTGTGTTACTCTCTTTCTGAAAAAACTCTGCCTTTTACGCCAAGGGCCCATTCTACTAGAGGCATTGGGCCCACTCTGGCTTTCATTGCAAATGTTCCCCTCGACACCATTTGCAAAGCAGCTACTTGGAGCTCTATTCACACTTTTACTCAGCATTACTGCATTGACACTCATTCCAAGACAGATACACAAGTGGGACAAGCGGTTCTAAGACACCTGTTTGCTCATGACCCTTCTCACATCCCACCTCCTTCTGCTGGTACTGCTCGCTAATCTATGCACAGCATGTGATCTAAGCAGATTCCACAAGCCTCAGAAGGGATACATTACTCACCGTAATCGTATTTCTGATGCTTGTATCTGCTTAGATTCACATGCGACCCACCCTTCCTCCCCTCCGAGAGAAGGCGCATGATTGCTTGTAGTCTTACCTTTCTGTCTATCTGCTTGGATTATCTGTACTCACGCTACTCCTCATGCTTCCTCATGTCAGAAAAAATACAATCTGAGGATCCTAGACGCGTGAGGGATCTTGGGTACAGTGGACGTCACACTACGGATATTATTACTGGCACTCCGGTGTCGACGCCCATTTTCGAGTTTCGAAAAACAAACTGTAATACTCCGCAGCTTCCACTAAATGTCGGCCTATGCACAGCATGTGAATCTAAGCAGATACAAGCATCAGAAATACAATTACGGTGAGTAATGTATCCCATATATATATATATATACAATCGTCCCAATTGTGAGAAACTTTGTGAATGCCTCACAAAGCAGGGATTCAAAAAAAAGCCTGGCCACAGGCTTGGTTATATTTTTATATAACCAAATATATTTATAATATAATATAACCAAATATTTGGTTATATATTATGTAACCAAATATAATGCTTGGTTATATTTTTAAGTACAATAACAGACAAACGGATTGTTAAAACCTATACAATCCAGGTCAAGATAAAAACAATCACCCATAAGGGTAAGAAAATGCCATGCATTCTGCCCAAACAGGAGCTTCCTCAGGCTATAATCAAACAGTATTTTGTTTTTGCTGCCTTCACTATATACAAACACAGGCTACCGGTCGCTCCCCCTCAATCTCAATCATGTGACACCCATAGAGAATAGAGACGCAAATGATGGCGCGGTACCCCCTTCGTTAACTTTTCCCCATCCCAGAAGCTCAACCCCCCCCCTTTTCTTGACACAAACACTTTCTCACACACCGATTACCATGAACGACAACTGACTTACACCAGAGCCGTATACCTGAAATGTTCCAATACAAGGGTCAGGCAGAGTCGGGCAATTGCTGATAATTACACACACCTGATTTCCCTTCCCTTTCCGCAGAGGGATAAAAGGAGGAGCATAAAAGCACACTCTGTGCAAAGCTAAACTCATGAGGAAGCAGCTATTCCAGGGCGGCAGTTCAAACGGAGGAGAAAATCCCTTTTCAACCCAGACCCACGGAGCCGCTGAGAAGGGAAATGTAAGACCGGGAATTGCAGCTGGCAAATGGTGCGTAGGATGTCAGCAGTACATGGGACCCTCCCGCACTGATAGCCAGGGCAGGGAGAAGCAGTTGCCATCGTGGTACCGTCCTTGACTCCAGAGGCAGGAGACGCCAACAGAGTTGGCACAGCCGGTGAGTCGGAAAGAGCTGATAATAGATCTACTGTGTTGGGCTCAAGGTTGCACAGAGCAACATTATATGAAGAAAGAAGACTAATGGACAAAGGACCTTTGTAAGCCAAATTGGTATCAGAGTTAGTGGTCCAGTGCCACGTCAGCGCTCATTCGAAGGACTCTGACGGGTACCCTGCTCCTGAACAAGTAGAATGTATTGAACTGGGAAATCAAAGTGGTCCTGCAGAGGGTAATGTTGAATCCCGTGCACAGTCGAAAGTCTTCGGTTGTTGTAGAAACTACAAGTACCAAGAGGCCCTAGGGTGAAGCCTGACTGTAGGTTTATGGGAAAGCCGGACTGGGGGCTGAGACCCAGACCTAGGTAAGAGAAGAACCTAAGGGGTCTAGAATGACTTTCTTTTGAACTGTGTTAAAATGGCAAGGTGAACCCGACGGACGGATGCCAGGGGAAAGCCAAGAGAAGTGAATCCTGTATTGTGAGAAAACTAAGTAAACTGTGTATTTCGGCAAATGTGAACCCGACTGAAGGATGCCTGTGAATAAGGGTGAGCAGTAATACACCTATGAACACAAGGGAGACCCCGTCCATAACATCCTGATTTATCATTTTGTGAACACTTCATTCTTTTCTTGTGAACCTTATCCCACACTATTTGTGTAGCATAGTGGTTGCCAATAGGTTTTTTAGTATAGGCCGTTTTATTTGACTAGACTCCACTTGGATGTTATTATTATTATTTGATGGTTGTAGCTTGCTCCCATCTTAGATTTAAGTTTAGATTGGGCGTTTATCTTACCCATTTTTACAGTTTAATAAACACTGTTGAACTGTGATCACTTGTCTGTCTTACTTTGATACCATGCCTTGCTTACAGTGAGCGACAGGCTGCCCGCATTGACACAATAGCATATTATTATGGAAACATGAATCCGCTAGTGCCTGTTTCATATCTCTTGGGCCAGCATTGCATGATAAAATACCAATGTCATACCAGCAAGTGCCTCGTGGGGCGAGTGAGCAAAATAATTAGCAACAGCATCTCCATCCAACAGCATTATTATAAAAAAGCAAATATTTTGTATTTATAATGCATTATTATTCTGTATCCTATATTTTCTACCTGGAATATATATACCTGTGAACATCAACCTGACATTAGGTGATGTCCAATTCATTTATCTGTAATGGGGAACTAAAAAGTCATAATGACCTGAATTTACACGAGCCCACAAAGTGAGAAATGGAAAGATAACTGATATTGCATACAATAAATGTAAAGGTGAAGTTTCTTAAATGTGTATATTTTGCTCTACCAACACTACGATGATTAAACAAAATCTAAAATTTCTTAAAATGCAAATGAATGCAAATGCCATGTTGCTAATATCAGCCACTCAATTTTGCATGATTGCATTTATCACAATTAATAATATTGCACAATTGCAGATTTCAGACTTCTAATGACACCAGATGTGTTCAGCAGCAAATACAATTTCTAAAGTGCAAGTGCAACAATAACATTCTTAAATGGAAGCAAGACACAATTTTAAAAGAAGTGGTATCTGCATCATACTGGAATTCCAATGGTTTAAATAACCTCATTCATAAAAAAAATACATGCTAAGACCTAAAAAGTTCACATAAAGTGCTAGTGCAATCTGTCTAGCAAAACAATGAGATTATTAAAGTGCAAATGCTTCAGTGCATAGTTCTCAATAGATCAGTGCCATTAGTTTCGCAAAAGCGATCTTAAATCATATCTACATTCTAATGTTATACATGGCATCATTAGTAATAAAATCTTATATACTAAATCCATAGAGGATTCAAAGTGCTTGTACATCTTGGTATATTGGTAACCATACCTAATCTATGATGGGATATCTCTTAATGTCAAACAACCCTATAACTCAAGGAGCAAAGTTTACCTATACACATTAATTCATATACATAACATGTCTCACCATCTCCAACATCTACGTGGTTTATATTGTTAGCTCGTCAACATCTCTGGTGTTTAATTTAAAAAAAATACACCAACAGTCAACATTTACTCCAGCAGGTTCTAAGGTAATAAGTTGACATATCAGTTTAGCTTCTAGCTGTCATAACGAGTTCTATGTTCCCTTTTCTATCATGTTCCGGGATGTGGGCCAAACCCAAATTTTCTTTTTTTTTTTAATCCCTGCTTTGTGATGCATTCACAACGTTTTGCACAATTGGGATTGTTTTTTGTGTTTACAGGTGTAGCTCACCTTGTCCTGGAGCACCAGCTGTTCTGAGCGCTTGATTTTGGCTACCTTTTTTTTGATTTATATACAATTATTTTTCTGAGGCTTGTGGGTCTGCTTAGATCACATGCTATCCATAGGCCGACATCTAGTGGCAGTCGCAGAGACTTACATGATTTGTTTTCAAAACTGGAAAAGGGACTTCGACTGGGTGTATTAAAGGCTAACACCTTAGCTATTATAACTTTAACATTATACTTACTCTTACGTCCCATCCCCTTTCCTCCATACTGTAAGGGCGTCCGTTCCAAGGGACGGGAGACGGAAACTTTTTCACCAGAAAAAACCTTCTTCCCTTTTCCGCGTCGACTGGAAAGGGGTGAATTCACCAGCGCTCCTGGGTTTGGCTTCGGCCATGTAATTCCACGCCGGATACTTCTTCTCTTTGTCTTTTTTGTCTTATTTATCATTCAGGTACTCGGTCCTCAGGCGTCACGCTCCTCCCCGACGCATGTCGACTTCTACAGGGTTCAGCAGGTGTCCATCCTGCAATGGGCTCTTCCCAACTTCAGACCCCCACGCCCTCTGCCTAGGTTGCCTTGGCCCTGACCACAGTTGGCAATCATGTTCAGCGTGTTACTCGCTGTCATTGAAGGTGCTTAAGAACAGACTAGCCAGGTGGAGGGAGCTCTTCCAGAGTTCGCCTCCAGAGGATCTAAAGAACTTCGTGAAGCATCGTACCAGGCCCAAGGTAGGGCCGATATTTTCCAGCGCACCCCGCAAGGGAGGCTCCTTCTCAGGGACTCTCACGCGTGGGAGGGACCGGCCACGTTCCTCTATCAACACGTGCACCGAGGCTGCTGCAGCTACCGGCCTTCGGGTCAAGGGATCCTCCCGGGCGCAGTGTCGATGGACCGGAAGGTTCTTGTACCGGGTCTACACCCGAGGTGCTCCGCCCTTTTACCGGCACCATGGCCGAAGGGCTATGCCCTAACACGAGCAATACGTCCCAGGGGCTACGCCCTGATACCGGCAATATGTCTGAGGGGGCGCCTAAACGCAGCTCTACCGGCCCTCAGGTTGAGGGTGTCACACCTACCGGGTCGAGGCCTGAGGAGCAGGGTAGGCATCGTGATCCACATGCAAGAGTCTTGGACGAGGCTGGGCCCAGCGGGCAGAGCACCACGTCGCAGGCACGTGGCAGGCAGCTCGACAAAATGGTCGCCGTGCCTGAAAGAGGCACCCATCCAACGCCATTCCAGGAATTCGGCGAAGAACGAGTGTCAAGGTGGCACTGGCCTCAACCAGGTACGTGGCCTACAGTCTACCCTTCATTTGCACAGGGCAGCTTTCCTTTGCGTCCATATGGGCAGGGTATGCAGTGGCTCCAGCAGCCCCCCAATACCCTGTTGGTACCCCCTGCCACCTCTTTGGCCAGTGAGGAGGTGCTCTTCGAGTAGTTCCTCGGCCTCATGAGGTTTCCTCAGATGAGGGTTATCATCAAAGACGCCGTCAGGGAAGTCCTCCCCGCCATGCTAGCGGCACCACAGACACCTACATTGGGCTCCCAGGCCCCGGTGCAGCCGCCTCCTCCAGCGCCACAGCCAACTCTGCAACCACAGCTGCCTCCTCAGCCTCTGGCTGCGGTCCTTGTACCCCTGCCTCCGGCGCCATCTACTCCTCCTCCACAGGATCCTCCAGATCCGCAGGATACGGACGTGGAGGAGGACCCGGACACGCCATCCTCAGCCAGGGCCTTCCGTGAACATCTTGCTTGCCTGACGGATTACCTGGTCCTCCCCCAACCCGAGGTCGAACAACCGGCAGAGGGGGTTCTGGCAGAAGTCCTCAGTCAACGCCCCACTGCCAACACAGGGATTCCACGGCAAACTGATGTAGTCTCCCTGGACAATAAGGGTTGGCTCAAGACCCACTCGGTCCAGCCGGTCAATCAACGCCTGGACACCAAGTACAGGCAGATGGAGGGGGATATACGCTTGCTCTCGACCCATCCTCAGCCACACTCCTCGGTGATCGCTGCAACATCACTATACGCCAAGCCTCAGTCGTCCTCCGCCTCCTCTACGGCGCTGCTAGGCAAGGAGGAGAAGATCTTGGAGCCATACAGCAAGAAAATCTACTCCAACGCATCCTTGCACCACTGTCAAGCCAACGCAGATGCCTTGCTGGCTGCCGCCAACCAAAGGTTATGGCGCGAAATTGCAGATTTCCTCCTGGAACTCCCCACCCAGTGCCAATCACGCTTTAAGGCGGGGCTAACTGAAGCCAAGCTTGTGACGCATGATCTCATGGAATCCACAGTGGCTCATATCTGCATTGCCACGGACATGAGGAGAACAGCCTGGCTCCGGGCGACGAAATTCAACCCGGATGTCCAGGATCGCATTCTAGATCTACCGTTCGAGGGTTGGGGGGACCTCTTCGACTCCTCTACGGACGAAGAGCTGGACAAAAAGAAGAACAGCTCACAAACAGCAAAGTCCTTATCCATGCTTACAAAGACCATGCCCAAATTGTACACCCAATCTCAGCAGCGCTTGGAAAAGTGTCGTACATATGGAGGGTTCCGCAGCTTCCAGGAACGCAGATCCAGGCAGCCGGACTGCTCGTGGTCTCAGAACCGACGCAACAAAAAAAAGGGGGGTGGGGCGCAGTAAGGGCTTTTTCCAGCCCCCTCCTCAGCGTCAGCCACCGAGGGAAAGAAGGCATGACACGCCCCTTCGGGTCCACTTCTCTCCGGTGGGGGGGCAGGCTTGCTCTCCATGCACAATTCTGGTGCCAGAATTTCGCAGACCCCTGGATCTTCTCGGCGGTATCCACGGGGTACCGCCTTCGTATCCCAGCCTCTCCTCCCTCCTCCCCTCCACTCCACTCCCATAGGTTGGGACAGCAACTCTTTTGGTGGAGATCCGGTCGTACGTAGAGAGCCTGGCAGTGGAGGAAATTCCAGCCTCCCAGCGAGGCTTTGGCTTTTACTCCAGGATTTACGCCATTCAGAAGAAGAACCAGGCGGGCCCGAGAGTTGTGCTGGACCTTTCCACTCTCAACCTCTCCCTACCCCTGCAAAAATTCAAGATGGTTACGCCAGCTTTTATATTAGAGACATTGGACAACGGCATCTGGATGTGCTCCCTGGACCTGAAGGACGCGTACCTACATGTCCCATTTGGCAGCCCCATCGTTCTTTCCTATCGTTCAGGATCATGGGCTACCATTTTCAATACAAAATCCTTCCATTTGGCCTCAACTCGGCCCCCAGGGTCTTTTTAAGACTCATGAACACTGTTGCGGCCCTCCTCAGAGCTCAGGGCCTCCACATCTACCCATACCTCGATGACTGGCTTGTCAGGGCTACATCTCCGGAAGCGGTTCACCACTCTTCCCATGCCCTTATGAACACACTACACGATGTGGGCTTCTCGCTCAACCTCAAGAAGTCACAGCTGCAGCCTACGCAGACTCTGACATTCCTGGGACTCATTCGGGACACGCGCTCCGAGAGGGTCTTCCCTTCGGAGGACAAAATCTTGGCCATCAATAGGGCCACCACCCACTTTCTCAGCAGAGAGGTGACCTCCGCATGGTCGTACCAATATCTCCTATGTCTACTGGCGGCGGTCCTGTTATCCGTGCCGCACACGAGACTAAGGATGAGAAGGATTCAGCTGCACTTCGTGGCCTCATGTAATCAGGAGCGGGGCTCGCAATCCGAGATCATCAATGTTCCTCCATCTCTCCACCCGGACCTAACATGGTATTCCAAGGACTGCAACCTACGGACGGGCAAGCCCTATCGGCCGCCCTCTCCGCAGGCCACCATCACCACAGACTCCTTGATCGAGGACTGGGGAGCCACCTTGGATGATCTCTCGGTCCACGTCACCTGGACTCGACAGGAGCAGGAATACCACATCAATTAGTTGGAACTGAACACCATCTGGCTAGCGCTCAGAGCATTCCTACTACTTCTCAAGGGCAAGGTTGTCCTCATCCAGACAGACAACTCCACCAGCATGTACTACGCCAACAAGCAGAGAGGCACCAGATACCCTCCTCTGTGCAGACTGGCGATCAGAATATGGGAATGGGCCCTGGAAAATGACATTTACCTCTCGGCAGTCCACCTCCCTGGGGAATCCAACCTGGAAGCGGACAGGCTCAGCAGGCTGGGAGCAGACAATTCCGAGTGGCAGCTTAACGACCTTGTTATTCAGGAGATTTTCAACAGGTGGGATCACACCCACATGGATCTCTTTGCCACCTGGCACAACAAGAAGTGTCCCCAGTTCACATCCTGGCAAGGTCAGGGCCCCGGCTCTCTGGGCGACGCATTTCACCTCCTGTGGACCGGCATGAAAGCCTGCACCTTTCCACCTACTCCGCTGATCCACAGGGTAATTAGCAAGATCAAGGAGTCTCACCGACTCCTCATTATTCTGATGGCTCCATGGTGGCCGGCCAGGCCACAGTTTTTGGAGCTACTCAGCCTCTCGGATGTGCCCCCGGTACACCTTCCGACGAGCCCAGCACATCTTCTGGCGCAGCAAAGGGGCAGAATCCTCCACCCTGCGCTAGGGAAACTAGCCCTTACAGCATAGTACCTGAGCAGGTAACGCTTCGGTACCTTAGCCTCTCACAGGCCAATCTGGAGATCATACAAGGCGCCCGGAGAAAAGCCACCAGGGCCCAGTACAAAAGCAAATGGACCAGATTCTGCCACTGGGCAGACTCCAAAGGAATTGACCTCCTGGCTTGCACTTTGGACAACGTGCTCTCCTTTTCAGTGCACCTCACCCATTCTGGCGTAGAGGTGGACACCTGCCGCACATACCTTGCAGCCATTGGGGCTTACAGGAACTCGGAGGAGGGCATTTTTTCCTCCTCCAACCCTACCGTCAAGAAACATCCGACGGCTTTCATTAGGCTCTACCCGCCCATCAAGAGACTGCACCCTGTGTGGGGCTTTAACATAGTATTGGGAGCCCTGGCGCACAAACCATTCCAGCCAATGGGGTCCGTGGACATCAGGCTGGTCACCATCAAGACGGCCTTACTAGTCGGTCTTACCTCGGCTCGCAGAGTCAGCGAGATCAAGGCGCTGGTCGCCTCTGAACCATAAACTACCTTTCACAAGGACAAGGAAGTCATGCAGACACACCCAGCATTTCTGCCCAAGGTTCCTTCCGCGTTCCACTTGAACGAGGAAATAGTCCTCCCTACGTTCTTTCCAGACCCCAAGGACGAAGCACAGAGTGCTGCACTGCCTGGATGTCAGGCGTGCCCTAAAATTCTACTTGGACAGGTCCAGGGCTTCCGCAAGTCGGACGCCCTGTTTGTCACTTTCGGAGGCTCGAGGCCAGGCTATCTGGCCTCTAAGGCTTCCATATCCCGCTGGATGGTCTATGCCATCAGGGAAGCGTACGAGAGTCAGCACAAGCCACTTCCGCCCAACATGCATGCCCACGCAGTCAGGGCAAAGGCAACGGCCATCGCATTCCAGCGCCATGTTCCTTGGCAAGTCATAAGCAGGGTGGCCACATGGGCCTCTCCCTCGGCTTTCTGTAAGCATTACTGTTTGGATGCTGGCTCTAGATCTGATGCGGCCTTCGGATAGGCGGTGCTCTGGAACCTGTTTGCTTAAGGAGGGTCTCCTCTCCACCCTGGGGCTAAATTCAGTTGTAATCGCCCTTACAGTATGGAGGAAAGGGGACGGGGGACGTAAGAGTAATTATAAGTTACTCACTGTAGTGACTAACGTACTCTTAGTCTATAGTCCCTTTTCCTCCATACGTCCCACCATCCTCCCTCCTAATAATACTGGTATCATTAGGCAATGTTAAATCTATTGTCGGCGTGTCAATGGGGACTGAGGGTGGAGTCAGGGCAGCGCATGCTCCCTGGCCCACACCCCTGCGCGCCTCTGCCGCTTTCAAGAACAATTTCGACGGCTCTCGACGGACGGACCCAGCATCGATGACAAGCCACGTTTCAACGGACATTGACTGCGGCCTACACAGGCCTCACCGGGCCTTGGCCCTTGACAGTGGGGGGGAGGTAATGCACTCTTCCTTTATAGAATGCTCATTTTATCACCTTCTCTTCCCCTTTGTTGTGCTGCCTTTCCCATCCAATATGGAGAAAATGTCCTTGAACTTTTGCCCATCTTGCGGTCGGAAATATCACTGGAAGGATGCACACAGGGTTTTTAACCACTGTCTTCCACAGGATCAGAGAAGCACTGCAAATCCTACAAGCTTTTTCGACCAAAGACCTTAAAAGACAGTAACACTAAGCGCTGGGCGGCTCACACCGTGGAGGCCGAGGCCTCCATAGATGTGGTGGGTGAATCCAGCGATGGCAGCGTCAACTTTCTTAACGACATCGAAGGCGATCGGGATTCGGAAAACCCGATGTGCGAGCCCCCGACTCCAATAAGTGGGCCAGCGGTCCTGTTATGGAGAAGACATCTGGCAGCAAGAGCACACACATTCCATAACTCACTACTGTTCGATGACACGCGGTGGCCAGGGGGAAGTCCCACTCAAAATCATCTCTGTCCTCTGGGCCATCACGTTCAACACATGACAGATCTCCTAAACAGGCACTGATTAGGCCTGTTTCAGACACCATGCCCAAAAAGGCCATACTTTCACCCTCCAAAAATGCAAGAACTTATCAAGAAATATGTACCGAAAACGCACCCTAAGACTAAAATGTCAAAACCCACTAAAATGTTGACAGGCATACCATCTATGCCCCCTTCTACACAAGAAACTGGCTACACTCCCTCTGAGGTCACATAGGGGCACTGCAAAGGAAAAGGCAGACCCCCGTTCAAGAGTCACCTGTCCCTCCCTTTTTCCCAAGGTCCACGGAATAGACACCTGAAAGCTTTAACAGGGCAATAAGAAGAATCTCTTGCTTCGTCGATTTCATGGATCGCGATCCAGAGGAGTTTAGAAGCCCACAGGGTTCTGCATGGGGTGAAAGGGTATCTGGTAGTGAACCACCTTCTAAAGTGTTAAGGTTAGACAGCTCCCACCCCAGCACTTCTACCCAAACTCCTTTTGCCTCACATATCCAAGACCCCTCACAGGACTTATATATTGCAGATCCCTCAAGGCGACCAATAAGGTCAAGACCAAGAGCAATACTATGATGATGGCGACCCCTGATATTATGTCATACGGTCTCCAGATAACCAGGATCAGTCTTTGGCTGACTCCCCCAAAGATATCCAGCTCCAATACAACGAGCGACTACTAAAAGCCGCCCAACACTTTAAAATAGAAACTCAAGAGGTCCAACCGGACAAGGACTTTGTGGACAACATTTTTGGGGGCAAGAGATCAGTTACACAATTCATACCCATCCTTCAGTCAGTGCAGAGGTGCATTCAGCCCTCCCTACTGACACCCCAACCTCACAAGAGCAGTTAACCCCTGCATTGAGAACGTTTTCAGACCAGCACCAACTCACCCACTTTATATTCGAGGTCAACTGAAACCTGACTCTCTAGTTTTCACCACAACCAGGAAAAGGGCAGGCACACCGCTACCTTCCGATGAGGCACATCCTGACAAGTAGAGTAGAAAAGATCTACACTCTCACCAGGGAAGTTGCATCCTCTGCTATTATCAGACCAGAATCAGAAACAAAAAAACACTGTTATAGCTGCCATACGTGGGACTTTCTACAACAGCAAATTGATGCCGTCCCCGAGCCCCTTAAATCTCAGCTCACAAACACGACACTCTAAAGTCTTTAGGACAACTGACCAATAAGCCTTTTGTCCAACAGGTGGGGGCGGGTGGGGCGTTTAACACCAGGCGATTATTTTTATCTTTTTTTTTTTGTGGACAAGGTCGACAACTCTCCACAGGTTATAACTAGGGAGGTCAATCACCAACCTTTGGCAACTCACAGGGTCCGTCATCTGGCAGCTTTCAAAGAGGCTACAAAAGATCCAGAAGTAGAGGTAGAGCCTCCACCACTAACAATAACAACAATAACACCCCGGAGGTTGCAACTCTCAATTCACCCAAACATACGAGGGGATCACATCAGACAAGTGGGTGTTTTCCACTGTGGCAGGAGGGTACTGCAACCACCCACCAAGACACAGGAAAATGTTGCCAAAAGAAAGACTTTGCTGAAAAGGACGCCATAGAAATAGTCCGAGCAAAGTAGGTAAACAAGGGTGTCTATTAGACTTGCACCCAGCAAACACATATGTCAAACCACAAAGGTTTTGCATGACAACACTACAGAAGGTAATCCCTCTCTTAAAACAGGGGGATTTCATGGCAACATTGGATATAAAAGATGCATACTTTCACATTTCAATGTTCCCAGTGCACATCAAAGTATCTGCATTTCAGAATAGCGGGCGAACATTACCAACTCAAGGTAGTCCCCTTAGGCATAGCCTCAGCTCCAAGGGTGTTCACCAAGGTACTAGCAGTAGTGGCTGTGCACCTACGCAGAGAATCAATCCCAGTGTACCCTTATCTGGATGACTGGCTAATAACAGGGGAAACACCACAAATATGCAAACACCCAAAGAACAATCAATCTGTTGTTCCAAATGGGATTCTCCATCAATTAGAAAAAATCAAGTCTCGTCCCCAGTCAAGTGAAATCATTTCTGTGAGCAATCATAAAGACTCAAGAAGAGTTTCTATTCCCCTCAAACGTGAGAGTACAAAACATGTTGTTTCAAGTACCGCAATATTTAGCTGGTCGCCAAATAACCGTGCTCCAGGACATGCACCCGCTTGGGATGATGGCCTCTAGCATCTATCTGGTTCCTCACATACGGCTGTGCATGTGCCCAATGCAGGTGTGGTTAGCAAAACAATGGTCTCAGGCAAGCAGTCACTGGGACGACCTAGTGGTTGTTTCGCTATCCTTAGTACAAGCTCTACGCTGGTGGTCCAAAGACAACTTTCTAAAAGGAAAACCCTTTCGTAGTCCACCAGTACAAGTCATTCTGACAACGGACACCTCACTGTGAGGGTGGGGGTCGGCCATTACTGTCATCACACAGCACACAGTATATGGACATAAACAGCCCAAAACCACAAACCTTCTAGAGCTCCTAGCAGTACTCAAGGCACTGTGAAAACGGTGAAAGTCCTCATAGACAGCACCACTGCCATGTTTGATCTCAACAAGCAGGGAGGGGCACACTCTTTAAGTCTGTCCACGTTATCCCAAAAGATTTGGAAATTGGCACTCAAACGGAACATATTCCTGATCTCACAACATGTTCTAGGGGCACTTAATGCCCTAGCAGGCACTCTAGGCAGAAGACCTCTACTGCCAGAGGAACAACTACCTACTTTTTTCCAAAAACCATCAAACTCAGCTGAAAAAAGCCTACAGACCCTAGATGTAAGGAGGGCAGTGATGTACAACATAAACAAAACTAAACCTGTAAGGAAAACAGACCAACACTTTGTTTCCATAGCACTCAGCAGGGAAGGAGATCATATTTCAAAGAAGGCTATCTCCAGATGGATAGTCAAGTGCATACAACTTTGCTACTTTACACCAAGAGCTCATTCTGCACAAAGTACAGGAGCTACTTTGAAATGTATTGCAAATGTTCCCTTAGATGCAATTTGCAAGTCAGCTACTTGGAGTTCCATTCATACCTCTACTCCGTATTACTGCATTGACACACACACTAAAGCAGATTCACAGGTGGGACAAGTGGTGCTAAAACATCTATTTGCCGCTATACCTTCTCACAACCCACCTCCTTCTCCAGGTACTGCTCACTAATCGATCCACCAGCCTCAGATGGCATACATTACTCATCGTAATCGTATTTCTGATGCTTGTATCTGCTCAGATTCACATGCGCCCACCCTTCCTCTCCTCCTGGAGTCGAAGGTGCATAGATTTTTCTCCATCTACTTTTCTGCTTACCTGTTTCTGTACTGCTGATATACTTCATGCAACCTCATGTCAGAAACAAAACAATCTGAGGAACCTCAACTCGTGATGTTCCATGGGTGCAGTAGACGTCACACTAGGGCTGGTATTACTAACACGCCCAGTCAACGTCCTTTTTCGAGTTTCGAAAACAAATCATGTAATACTCTGCGATTACCACTAGATGTCGGTCTATGCATTGCATTTGAATCTACGATTACAAAATACAATTACAGTGAGTAATGTATGCCATATATAAATAATATTTATATCCTTTCGACAACTGCCACCTTATTTCGACGACAGACGAAGATCCTCGTTTACGGGAACTGCATTGAGCACCCTGATGGCGCCTTCGGAATCCTGTTCTCCTTTGTGACTCTTCTTACTCAATGGCTGAAACTAAGAAGAAAAGCCTCTTCAAGGCCTGCGCTCAATGTGTCCTCAAGAACGTCTTTGTGGAGCACCTCCACGATAATTGCCTCTATTGTCTCCACCCCTACCATGTGATCAAGGATTGTGACATTTGTCAATCCTTCTCTAACAAGACCTTCGGGATCGACAACGCAGGTTTGTCGCATGGCTCGATGCTGGGGACGGGAGTCTGACTCTGCTTCAGTATAGAGCCATGCCTTGCTCAGTCAGGGTAGGCGTACCTAGCGAACCACCTCTAGTAAGAGGTGAAGATTGCACAAAGGAGTCGGCCAGGAGTAGGAAAAAGGCACACAAAGAATCATCCATGGACACGACAAAGACCCCATCAAGGTCTTCAGAAAAATCTCTGAGACTGCCCATGGGCAGTAGGCTTTCTGCTTCTTCCAGAGATAAAGGAGCATGGACTGTCGAGTAGACCACTGTTAAGGTACTTGTCGGTGAAGCCTACAGCACCAAAAACCCTTGCACCGTCGACCACGAAAACCTCGTCATCGACTACCACAAAACCCTCGTCATTGACAACTATCAAGACACCATCGTCGATGTCTACTACCCCGTCGATTAAATAACAACTGTCGACTTTTACACAGATTCTCCAGCATTGGATCTTTCATAGATTCAGATGCTTGAATATTCCCCGTCGTCAGACTGGGAATCCTCGGTGATAAATTAAATCATAATAATAATAATAATTTTTTTTATAAATATATATATATATATATATATATATATATACACACATATATATATATATATATATATATACACTGCCACCTAGCAGTGCATGTACATAGCCCATTATAGCCTATGAGCCACTTCATTGTGTAGTCCCTCCACCTCACTTTGGTCCTTTATGGCCCCAGCCAATGAGGTGGCAGGGCTTAAGCTCCGCCCCCGGCAGCCATCTTCAGATTTTTCACCGCAGTCTATCAGACACAGGGAATCCTCAAGCTCTCTGAGCTTTCTCAAATTCTTTCTACTTTTATGTGGAATATATTTGTAAAATATATTCCATCTTGTTCCCCTTCTTAGGGGCTTTCTTCCCAATTAACCTTGGTGACAAAACTTGTTGTTTTCCTCTCAAAATCGTCGACTGAACTTCTCCTCAAGCTGTCAGGAAGCCTTCCCTGTTCAGGGACTGCACAAGGTGCAAGAAGAAATTGGTTTACTACAAGGACCCCCACGAGCATTGCATTTATTGTCTGTACCCACATGACATTAAAAAATGCGAGATTTGTAAAACCTTTTCCACTAAGACCCTTCATGACAGGCATAGAAGACTCCTTTCATACCTGGAATCCAGGGATCAATCTTCGGACGAAGAGTCTGTCAGAACAGCTCCTGTCCAATCCAGCATTCCATCTGAGAGGCAAACTTCAAAGAGAAGGGCCTCTTCAGTGGAAAGGAGTTCCTCTCCCAAATCCAAAAAGAGGAAGCTGGAATTGATACCCTTTCTGCCTCCAGTTGACCTATCAAGCCAGAAAAAGTCAGCAAAATCTGCCTCCAGAGGTAAGGAGGAGTTTGCAAAAAACGGGGGGGGGCAGTCGTCGGCGGGTAAACCGCCCACGAATGAAGGGAAAGGTAAAGGCCCGTCATCGGCCATACCGTCGACGAAACCAGCATCGACGACGACGACGCTTAAGACATCGTCGACAGTTAGATCATCGTCATCGGACATGTCGACCGCGAAGCAATCGTCGACGAGCAAGAAACACCACTCGTCCACGAAGCATTCCTCCACGACGCAGTCGTCCACGGAACACACTCCACATTCGTCAACGAAGCCCTCGTCGACGGGAAAAGGTCAGTCGTCAACGACAAAATCTCAGTCGTCGACGGGAAAAGCTCAGTCGACAGCGAAGCCTCCGTCGACGGGACAATCTCTGTCATCGACGGGAAAATCTCAGTCGACAGCGAAGCCTTCGTCGACGGGACAATCTCAGTCGTCGACGGCGAAGCCCTCGTCGACGGGAAAATCTCAGTCGTCGACGAGGATAACATCATCCATAACGCCTTCAGAGGCACCGCAAATTTCGGCAGTTACAGAGGAATTACTGCCTCTCACTCTTGAAGCTCCTGTCATTACAAGCAATATCATTGAGAAGAATACTGTAACTGAACCTCTGGTACAGCAATTTTCTCCTTTAGGGCACATGGCAGAACTTCCGGATATAATTCTTCAGGAAGAATTCTCCGATGCGGAAGTGGTGGAAGAGTCCATCGGTCCCTTACCGAAACAATACAGCCCTCCTTGGTACCCGTCCACGGGAGAATCCGAATATCCTCATGACCCGGTGCTCATGTTATCCGTGCAGAGGATTGTAGAAGAATTTTACAAACGGCAAAGGGAGAAGCAAATTCCGATTAATCCCATTCCTAGAGAGTCATCCCCGATTCCAGGCACATCGGGTTGCTCTCCTTACAGGAGTAGACCGCAAAAACGGATGAGATCACTTGCTCGAAGGCCGAGGAGCAGCACCCACAGTGCTTCACCTACAAGAGTCCCGTCACCACAGTCATCGCACAGACCGCGATCTCCGGACGTAGATCCCACCATGGTACCGTCCACCATCTCGGTATCAGACTGACAGGAGGACCCTTTTGGTGAATTTTCGGAACCAGAAGAAGGAGAAATTACTCAGGAGCCAGACGATTGGGATGACTACGTCGTCGAGAAGCCCAGGAGGAGAGACTCGGCGGGCAAGGCCTCACCACCGGATGATCTCGTCTCTTTCCACACCATAATAGGTAAAGCCGCAGAACTGTTTAAAATTCAGGTTTCTTCGGAGGAAAGGCAATCAGTGCTCTATGAGCACAGGGACAAACGAAGGAGGACAGTGACCACAATTCCCCTCCTCGATACCATCTGGGATTCCGGATCCAAGATCCTATCTACGCCCTTATTGACTCCGGCGTTGGTGTCCAGGCCAGAAAAGAAATATAAAGCTCCGGATTCGGCACCGCTTTGTTTAAGGGGTCATACGAAACCGGACTCAGTTATTACCGTGGCGGCCAGAAAGAAACTCGCCAACCCCTCCTCACCGTTGTCGGGCCCACCGGATAAGGACGGACGTAAATTGGAAGCCATGGGCAGGAAAGTGTCATCTTCTGCATCACTTACAATCAGAGCCGGTAACGCACTGGCCATGACCGCAAGATTCGATCGCGAGCTTTGGCTCCGCATGTCTAACTTGGCGAAACAATTACCACCGGAGTTCCAGGAGGAGGCAAAATCCATAATCGCGGATGGTGAAGCAACATCGGATCACATGATCGACGCAGCGGTTGATGTGGCCGAATCAGGCTTCAGGCAGATGGCGCACGGCACAGTGCTCAGAAGGCAGGCCTGGATGAAGGCTACTAACTTTAGACCTGAAGTCCAGGCGCAGATTCTAGACATGCCATTTGTTGGCCAAGATCTCTTTGGGAAAAAGATAGACGACCATTTGAAGGCAATCAAGACAGACACTGACACAGCCAGAGCCATCAGTTCTTTAAAGGACAAAAGTAAGGACCATCGGTCTTTTCGTCCCTTTAGAGGTTCATCTTCCAAGTTCAGGGGATACAGTCGTTCCTCCTATGGTCAAAAAGCACAAGGCGGCACGTACCAAGCCAATAAATATCAGTCATCCAACAGATACGCCCATAGAGGCAGACGTGGCTCCGCCCAAGGGAAGTCACAAGGCAAGCAGAACTGACGACCAATCTCCCCCCCCCCCCCCCCTTCGCCACGCCCCGGTGGGGGGAAGGGTGAGCCAGTTTTTCCAGCGCTGGCGGTCAATTACATCGGACAAATGGGTGTTACAGGTGATCCGAAAGGGTCACACCTTGGAATTTCTAGACCAACCTCCTTCCCTGCCTCCAACTCCCCGCAGGGTGCATATGCTAAGACAGGTCATGTCCGAAGTGCAAAGACTGCTCCAGAAGGCAGCAGTAGAACCAGTACCCTATTCTCAGAGGGGAAAAGGTTTCTACTCCCGATTCTTCCTCGTCAGAAAGAAAAATGGTCAATGGAGGCCCATCTTGGACCTGAGGGCTCTCAACAAGTTCATCAAGCGCATAACTTTCAAGATGGTAGCTCTACAAGGGTTGCTACCTTGGTTAAACAAGCACGACTTCTTGGCCACTTTAGACTTGGAGGATGCATACTTCCACATTCCGATCCATCCAGCACACAGGCAGTTCCTCAGGTTCACAGTGGGAGGGCTCCACTTTCAGTTTCAAGTGCTTCCGTTCGGTCTCAAATCGGTGCCAAGAGTTTTCACGAAATGCCTGGCACCGGTAGCGGCAAGTCTCAGGAGAGCAGGAACGGACGTTTTTCCATACCTGGACGATTGGCTGATAAAGGCAAGTTCAGCTGCAAAGGCTCGTTCGGCAGTGTCGAGGACGGTCAACCTCCTAAAAGAGTTAGGTTTCTCCATCAACCAGACGAAGTCCTGCCTCGTTCCCAGCAAGGTAGCCCTCTTCCTGGGAGCCGAGCTCGACTCCAGCATTCCCAGAGTGAGACCATCCACAGAGAGAATAGCAGCGATTCTACGCTTGACTTCGAACTTCCTACAGAAAGAGACAACATCTGTACGCTCTTACAAATCCCTATTGGGCATGATGTCATCATGCATATTCCTCATACCAAACTGCAGGCTTCACATGAGGCCGGTTCAGGAAGCTCTGGACCACCAATGGAAACAAGCTTTCGGATGCTGGGAAGACATTGTCCAAATTCCATCGACGTTGCACAAGGCCCTTCGATGGTGGAACACTCCGAGGAATCTTCTACAGGGAATGCCGTTTCAAGCACCGACATCGACCCTCCTGCTGCGGACAGACGCTTCCTTATCAGGCTGGGGCGCTCATCTTGCGGACCTCCAAACCAAGGGATCTTGGTCGGCACAAGAGTCCCAGCTCCACATCAACGTGTTGGAGCTCAGGGCTGTAAGGTTGGCGCTGAAAGCCTTCCTACCGGTTATAGCTGGTCAAGTTCTTACGGTCCAGACAGACAACACGACCTCCATGCACTATACAAACAAGCAGGGAGGCACGAGGTCTCAGATTCTGTCGCAAGAAGCCCAACTGCTATGGGGATGGGCCTTGCGCTACGGGATACAGATCAGGGCAGAGCACCTTCCAGGAGTAGACAATGTCCTAGCGGACAGATTAAGCAGAGAATACACAGCGTCACACGAGTGGGAGTTGGACGACAGAGAAACCCGACGGATATTTGCCTTATGGGGCCATCCGCAGATCGACCTTTTTGCCACCAGGAACAACAAAAAATGCAAGAGATTTGCGTCAAGATACCCCGAGCACCAATCGCTGGGAGACGCGTTCTCAGTGGATTGGTCGGGGAAGCTCCTCTACGCCTTCCCACCCATTCCCCTCATGTCGAGGGTACTTCGCAGGATGAAAGAACAGGATTGTTCCTTGATTCTTATTGCACCCGATTGGGCACGGCAAGTCTGGTACCCGACGCTGAGACATCTATCCTGCAAAACCCCGATTCGTCTCAAATCACATCAATATCTACTGACACAACAGAACCGCAAGGTCCTCCACCACGACCCGAGGAGCCTGTCCCTCAAAGCATGGTTCCTGTGCAGCGTAAACTAATGCACCTAAAGTTACCATCAGAATGCTGGGATATCATCAGGGCCGCTAGAGCCCCGTCCACGCAACTCACCTACACCAGAAAATGGACCAGGTTTTCCAAATGGTGCGAGACCTCTGCGATCGATCCCCTCACGGCCTCGGTTGATCAAATTCTGTCTTACTTGTTGCACCTGGCTAAATCAGGGCTCTCACTGTCCTCTATCAAGGTCCATCTGTCAGCCATAGCGGCCTACACAGTAACCGCGGAGACGCAAGCCTTACTCTCCTTACCAGCGATCAAGATCTTCCTGAAAGGGCTGATGCGTACTTATCCGCCTACACCTACACCAGTTTCGGACTGGAGCCTCAACACCGTCTTAACAGCCCTCATGCAACCTCCCTTCGAGCCCATACATAGATGCGATATGAAATTCTTGTCCTGGAAGACATCCTTCCTGGTAGCCATCACATCGGCCAGAAGGATCAGTGAGTTGCAAGCTTTGTCCTCGGAACCTCCATTTACCTTGTTCCAGAAGGACCGCGTCATCTTAAGGCCTCACCCGAAGTTCCTCCCCAAGGTACTTTCGGAGATGTCGTTCACTGAGCGCATTGTTTTACCAACCTTCTTCCAGAATCACGCTTCGGAAGCGGAAAGGACATTACACTCTCTAGACGTTTCTAGGGTGTTGAAGTTTTACTTGCAAAGAACCAAGGAGTTCCGCTCCTCAAACCGGCTATTCATTTCCTTCTCTGGCCGTACCAAGGGCCAACATATATCCAAACAAAGCCTGGCACGCTGGGTATCGTCCTGCATCACCCACTGTCATCAGTTGAAAGGCGACCCTTTAACTAGACCGCCGTCTGCGCACTCCACCAGAGGAAGGGCGGCGTCAACAGCATTCCACGCAGGGGTGGCCTTGAAAGACATATGCAGAGCTGCCACGTGGAGCACTCTGCATACTTTCGCGAAACACTACTGCCTGACTGAAGATACCAACAAAGAAACTGCAGTTGGACAGGCAGTGCTCCGCCATCTCTTTGTGTAAGGTAGGACCAGCCTCCTTTCCCACCTTTCCCGAAGTATGTAACCGTTGGGTTGCTGCATGGTAAAGGTTTGATCAGAAATATATTTTTCTGTAATTATGCATATCTGTTTATAATGGTGGCATGTTTTAACTGCTTGGTATTCTATTCAAGCATCTGAATCTATGAAAGATCCAATGCTGGAGAAGTCTTAGTTACTTACCTGTAACTGTATTTCTCCAGCATTGGTATCTTTCATAGATTCACATGCGCCCGCCCGCCTCCCCTGAGAGGCTGCTCCTATGCTCGGCATCCATCATACTGTAATCTCTACGGTTCAAAATCTGAAGATGGCTGCCGGGGGCGGAGCTTAAGCCCTGCCACCTCATTGGCTGGGGCCATAAAGGACCAAAGTGAGGTGGAGGGACTACACAATGAAGTGGCTCATAGGCTATAATGGGCTATGTACATGCACTGCTAGGTGGCAGTGTATATATATATATATATATATATATATATATATGTATATATATATATTTTAAAAAAAAAAATATTATTTAATTTATCACCGAGGATTCCCAGTCTGACGACAGGGAATATTCAAGCATGTGAATCTATGAAAGATACCAATGCTGGAGAAATACAGTTACAGGTAAGTAACTAAGACTTACTCTGTCAATGACCTTAACGTCCTCGTTCACTACTAAATTAACTGTTTCGAGATCTCCGTCGATTCCATCACTGTCATTGCATACTGCGCAGCCCTCTGCGTTGCTGGCTCTTACACGTCCAACCCACCCACTGGCTGTGGGAGTTGGCACTGAGAAGGTTCAAGCCCCTGGTGTGGTAACTCGATTTGATACTCAACCTTCATTGCAAATGGAGGATCCTCTACCTGTATCCTCAGAGGATGAGGTGGAAGGGGAATTCTCGCTGTCTCATAACATGCACCTGCATAGGGCCCTACAGGAGAAAAGGCATCGGCAAAGAACATTACCGGATAGGTTTCTCTTGCCACCTACTAGGGTGCCACCCAAACCACCACCTAGAGACGTCTCTCTAGATATTCTGGCCACTCTGAATACCCTGGTATCCGCCCTGCACCAGAGGTTGCCAGCACTGCTGCCATCACCGGAACCCAGGCACCTGCTAGCGGGGCCCAATGGGCTTGCTGCTCCCACTCGCCCTACAAGGGATGAGCAGTGGCTACTAAGGCCATTACAATTAACAGACACTGAATCTGACCGTGACCCTCCGGAGCATCAAGATCCAATCCATACCGCCAACACTACCAGTTAATATGACAATATCATCCCAGCAGATTGTGAAACAGAGGAAATCACCTCCAGAAATTCCTGCTTGAAAAGGGGTCTCACCGCAGATGCCACTACCATTGTGAGAGAGGCATGGTATCCAGAGAGGACACAGACAACAGAATTTAAGTTTCAAAGAGCTTTATTAAAATGTCAGGATGGTATAAGGGCCTAACTTGCCCTATAACTAAGGTATGGATTTCCCCTGCCTAAAGAAAACTAAGGAAAGTTTGTGTCTAGAAGTCCAAATCAAAGTTATGTCTGTGTCTAAAACCTATGCTTGCCCTCACATCTAGAAATAAACAAAGTGTGGGATTCTTCTTAACCAAAATAGTGTTCAAAAGTAAAGTCTCAGCTGCTCTCTTGGGCCTTTTACTTCAGGCTCAATACAGTTCCGATAGCTGTGTGTTTCACCAATGTCCAACCAGGCCTTGAGTTTCCCTTCCCCAGGTTCAATATGGTATAGTTCACACAAAAGGAAGACCTTGAGGGTTCCCTTCGTCAAGATAAAACTTCAGTTCCTTGAAGTCCCAGGTTCCCCTTCCCAAAGAGGTCAGTGTATTACTTGTTTTAAAGTTATTTGTTCAATGGTCAATGTAAGAAAAACTGGTTCACTTGATCTGCTTTCTGGCTTGCCTTATCAAGTAGTTCAGTTATCAGTGGCTTACTTACATGTTCTTTGCTAGTTATCATTTAGGGTTCCCAGGTCTAGGCACAGTTATCAGACCACACTGTCCACCGATTACAGGTTGTGCAACCATAAGTCTGTCCTTGGATTTGTTTTAACCCATCATAGGCTCTTCTGCCTTGGGCTTTTGGTTTTCCACACTTGTCTTTCCTTTTGGCTAGTCAACCCTTTTCTGCACATGTCTTTACTTTGCCACAAGATCACAGATCTTCCTATCATTTGTAATTCAAATACTTAACTATTTGTTAAATCTGCCACTTGTAATTCAAATACTGAAGTATTTGTTCACTTTTGTTACTTGTTGTTGTTCTGTTCACAAAGCTTTTGCCTCAGTTGTAGTTTGAATACTTAAGTATTTGTTCAATTTGCCACTCGCTGTAACTCTGTTCAAAAAACATTTTTGCTTCACATTTGTATTTTGAATACTTAATATCATTTGTTCTAACTCAAATAAGAGTTCTCATTTAGTTCAATACTCAATATGAGCGTTCATTCAAAATGCAGTTTTCATTTAGTTCGGGATTCAGTGGCATTCACAATCACTTGTACTTATGGACAGTTACTTGCCTGCGGTCTCACAGGAGTGCTCTGGTCTTTTGTGTGTTCTAACGCTCACCGTCTCTTCGCGTCTTCTGCAGCAGCGGTCCCAGCTGCTCCCGCTCACATCTTCAGTAGTCGGGCAGCAGACCGAATTGGTTCTGCTTTTCCGCCAGACACATCCTCGCATACAGCACCTTCTTGATTCTTCACAATGAACAGGGACTGCGTTCGTTCTGCTCCCTGCTCCTTTCTGCAGTAGGTTAGTTAATTGCAAGCTCTTCCAGCCCGCCTTCGCTTCTGAAGGCTCCCAGTACTGCAAACTCCACGCAACTCATCCTTCTCGTAATCGTGGCCAGTCTTCAGGCTGTCTGGTCACACGGTAACTCCACAGTTCGCCTTCTCCTCCTTCTCTACTCACATAGCTGCCTCTCCTTCCTTTATACACCTGAGCCCTATTAACTGAGCTCCAGTGTGTGTTGTTAATTGGAAGTGCCTGGCTATAATGTGCCCAATTAATGTGACATGTCTGACCTTCAGTATTGCCTATACTTGCACCTCTCTTCTTCGTCTCAGTACTGGAGTGATGTTGGTCATAGGAAGTGTGCATTGTTCCCAGTTGCCTCTTCCTCTTCTCAGTACTTCATAGGTATTTATAAGGCGAGATAGGGCATGACTGCACATAGCTCGTGAAGGCTGAGGTTGATTCTCTGTTAGAAAAGGGGGATACCATGTCTTGCTATCCGGCATTCTCTGCCTAATCCCCAACTACCATCCACCCAGGTGATCATCCCTCGCTTGTCCACCCCCAGGGTCGGGATCCAAGAGCGATGGCCTTTCCCTGGCCACCTGCGCAGAGGACTCATGGGGAATAGGAGGGAGAATGCCCTCTGGTTTCTCACACCATCAAAGTGGCGAAGGCATGGCCACTCTTGCCAGATTATTGTTCAAGCTAGTACCTATAATTTAATTTCTCCCGGGAGGCAAGAAGCATAGCAATATTCCACAAGGGCGAAGCTGCATCAGACCACACCATCTCCGTATCCGTTAACATCGGGTTTCCCGAGCAAGGGAACGCTCTCCTGCCAAGTCGGATATTCAACCTTCCTGAATTCACAGTTCTCTTTCTCTGTATTCAGTTCCACCAAAAGCCTTAGTTTACTCTCCTGCCAAGGTCGCACAGTGTCACTTGTACACAGAAGCTCTGTATTCCTCTTGTTTACAATTTGGGGTGTGCTTCCCCAAGCTGGGTCCCAGACACCCTTCACGTGGTTGTTGACCATATTCTCTTGATCTTTTTGCTTCTTGCTCCACATCCTTGGTTTACTCTCCTGCTAAAGTCTGTGAATGTTACTTCTATAAGCAAAGTTCATATTCACCTCTCTTCCTGGTCGGGTATGCTTTCCTTATGTGGGTCACAGACCCATTTCACTTGATTATATACAGCGTTCTCTTGGCCTGCTCTTCCTTCATTCCACAGCCTTGGTTTACTCTCCTGCCAAGGTCTGTGGATGCCTTTTTATATCTGTACATTTTGTATCCCCTTCGTTACTGGTAGGGGTATCCCTTCCTTATGTGGGTCCCTGACCACCTTCACTGGTTTACTCTTGCCCAATGAATATTGGCTTTCTTCTTCGCTTCTGGCCCCTTGCACTCTCTGGGTCTCCCCAGCCCTGTGATTAGCCACTGTTGTACCTGTAGGGTCTTGGCCGTCACGTCCCGGTTGTTCGCGTGTCTCCCAAGAGCTTTGGCAGCTCTTTCGGCTTCTCTGGACCTTGTCTGGTCTTCTGCGTCCCTTCTCTGCAGCTTTCCAGCAGTCTGGTTGCACGCAGCCAGCTTCAGTTACGAGAGGGGGCCTTGTCTCGTTTTCCAGTTTGCCTTCTGCGTTGCAGGCCTCCTGCAAGCGTGCATCCCTCCTGGACACCGTCTGCCGTTCTGTAATCGGGATCTGCGCTGGCTGTGCCGTGTTCTCAGTCCGTGGTGGATCGAAGTTGAAGACTCAATTGTTCTCTTCCCTCTTTGGTTTTAAGTGACAGCGGGCCAATAGAAGCATTTCGAAAACTAGAGCATGTGTGTTGGTTCTGGCGAGCAATCATCATTCCTTGTATCCTCTTCCCAGTTGTTCTCACTTGTGATATGCCACTATAGCACATGGGAGTAACAGTTAATGGGGCATTGAAGGGGTTTTGAGGGAAGGTGGGAGGGTCAAAGGGATAACGCGTTCTCCCGAAGTGGTCACAACTTTCAATGGGGTCCTTCCTCCCCATGAGATCCTACCACTGAGTACCACCCCCAGGGGACTATTGGGAAGCGACACCTTTGTGACACAAGATACAGCCATTCACCTGACACTCTTCTTCACAGATTAGTGAAGGAATTCATAAAAAGCCTATTTCGTTCCCGCCTGTGAATCAAACGACCTTCCCCAGCCTGGGATCTCAACGTAGTGCTGTCCAGACTCATGAAACTGTCCTTTGTGCATCTGTTCAAAGTATCTCTCAAATATCGCTCTTGGAAAACCGCCTTTCTAGTCGCCATAACATCCACCCTTAGGGTAGGCGAGATTCAAGCTTTTTCCACTAAAGCGCCCTACTTGATATTTCACAAGTACAAGGTTGTCATGCGCTCCAACCTTGCATTTGTACCTAAACTGGCGTCCACATTTCATCTTAATGAAACTGTGGTGCTGCCAGTATTCTTTGCATCACGCCAACTGAGCGTTCATTACACTCGTTGGATGTAGTACACGCACTGGAGTATTACGTTGCCAGGGCAAAATCTTTCCCGGCAAATGTCTCAGCTCTTCGTGACATATATAGCCCCTTTAGAGCAGGAAAAGGCGCTTTCCAACCCACCCATTTCCAGATGGATATCCTCATGCATCTCATTCTTGCACCAACAAGCTTGCAGGAATCTTCCTGGCAGACCCAGAGCTCATTCTACCAGAGCAGTAGCCGCCAGAATGGCTTTACTGTCTGGGATCCCCCTGTTGGGCATTTGCAGGGCGGCCACTTGGAGGTCGGTACACGCGTTTACCAAGTCTCAGTCAATAGGGTTTCTGCGGCAGAGTCCAAAGGTGGCCAGTCTGTCCTCTGTGACTTGTTTGCTTAAGGTTAGTGTCTCTGGTGGTAAGTTTACTACAAGGAGCTTGCATCCACCCTTTTTATGATAATGGTACTGCTTTTGATTCTATTCACAACACAAGAGGTGATGGCTAAAAAGTTTAGAATAAATCTTAATCTCTGGCATTGTTCTGGGTAACCCTCCAGATCATCATTTTTCACCTGCCAAGCCATTATTTTTTATTTATATATTGGGTATTTATAATGCGCCTATGCACAAAGTGTTTCGAGGAGCAACAAGACAAGAGGATGGGGGAACAGGGCGGACAAAACAAAAACGATCCTACTAGGCCTTGTGACGTTCGGATCGTTCAACTCCAGTAAACAGAAGTTCGAGGGGGAGGGGGCGGCGTGCCGGTCAGTGTAGAAGGGCCTGTGAGAAACGTGAGTGCCAGGCAGGGCCCAGTGGACAGAGGCAGGGAAAGCAGAGTGTGCAGGGGAAGGAAGGTCAACAAGCTAAGTGCGAGGTAAGGGCCTGGAAGTGCTTCAAGGGTGCAGGGCCAGCCAGGCTAGTTTCCCTTTTTCTGCTGTTGGGACTGATTACATTTTTAAATACCTGGAAAAGTTAAAACCTATGAATCTTAGCTTTGATCAATTCCAGCGTATTGGGTAAAACAGCACACCTTGGCTCTTAGCAAACCTCTGGCGTCTTTAATAAATGCCTCATTATCACAAAGCTCTGTTCCTCCGGAGTAAAAATATTCCTTCCTCACACCACTGTTAAAAAGGCCGACATTGGACCATAGGGTCCTTGCTAATTATTTTCCAATAGCTGGCTTGTTATGGCCTGCCAAAATTTTAGAAAAGGTGACGCCAGGGCAACTCCAGACATATACAGATGAACACAAGATTCTCGACAGTTTTCAGTCGGGCTTTAGGTAAAAATGGGTGATTGCTTTTCTGAGGCAGTACTGGTTGAGTCTGGGGTACCACAGGGGTCTTCACTTTCACCTATATTGTTCAATATCTACATTCAAATTTTGTTGAATATTCATTCAGAATTTGGGTTGTCATACCATTCATATGAGGATGTCGCACACATTTACATGCAACTAAATGAACCAGCGGAAGCAGCAAATACTGTGGTGTCCTGTGCAATTAAGATCAAGGACTGGATGTTGAAAAAAAAAAACTACAGTTGAACACGGCAAAAACAGAAGTCATTGTACTGGGTGCAAGGAGGCTGGTACAGGATATGGTTCATACTACTCTGTGCCCCTCTCTCTTTGGTGCCCCCACTAAGTATGTCGACACTGTAAAAAACCTTGGCTGTATCTGGCAATCTGCAGGTCAGTCAGATGTTGAAATGGGTATATTTTCAAATGAGACTTCTGAAATCAGTACTGCCTCTGTTTGCAGTGACGGACCTGGCAATCGTAGTTGGAATACTTGTTAGGCAGAAACCTGTGCAGTTCCCTCTGGGACCACTGCAAAAGATTTAGGACTACTGGTGTTTGGCAGTAAACCCACTTGGTAGCAATCTGTACCACACAGATTCACTTGGTAGATGTGGCTGAGCAGTCAGACTTCCCTCAAGAAGAGTTAGGCAGTATACAGAGTATTCACAATAGGTCAAGAGAACACAGTAGAACAAGTAAACACTGACCAGGGCTTGGTGTAAAAGAGATATAATTATTTATTTAAAACCACATCTAGAAAAACACACAGGCACTAATAGTAAGCAATTCAAAAACATGGTCACTAAGAGATATACACTCCCTTATATTAGACAAGTCTTAAGTAAAGCTCCACTTATTTTCAGACAGCGGTAAGCGCTTAACGTAGATGGCACTCTAATAGTTCGTTTTAAAAAAGGAAAGAATAGCAGAGAAAAAGTTGAAACAGATCCCAACACTTTTACCAGAACATGACAAGAGAGAAAGGCAAAGTAAAACCGTGAAGTTAGAGTTCAAGAGGCCGGACCCACTTTCAGAGGATCCAAATGAAATAAATGTGTCCAAGGTCACACGGTTACAGTGCACGAAAGTCTTGTAAAGGTTCAAACAAAGGAGTTGGACCAACGAAAGGGACCAGTTAGAGGGTCAAGGCGGCCAGCCCAGTCCAGAAGGTTAAGGGGTTATTATTACCTTGTAGCAATCTTTAGAAAGGGAGGCCTGGCGGACACGGTACCTTAAAGTGGTGAGAACGCACCAGCGGGGGCAGTTGTTCCTGGCAGCGGATGAAAGTCGGTGCTTCGTCCGGGGGAAGAGAGGATCTCGTCGTGGAGGAAGACAGGGGTCCGTTGCACTGCCAGGGAGGAAACCAGCCGCGGAGTTTCTCGGGTACAAGGAGCGGTCCGGTGATTTGCGGTTCAGTGGTGAGTGGCTATCCGGCCGACGGGGTGCTTGGCACGGGCAGTTCGACTACAAACCGGGCTGGGGTGCGAAGAAGGAAAGGTAAACTGGTTGGGCCCACCAGTCAGGGGAAGAAGCCTCTCCAGCCGGGAGATCTTCTCTGTCGTCGGGAAGTGGTGAGTCGGTTCCGCAGGGTTCCACCGGTGGTGTCGTCGTGGTAGGTCGGCTCAGCTTCTCCCTCGTCGGATTCTCAGGTCCTGTGGCGACTTCTGAAGTTCCAGTCCCCAAAGCCCTGCTTTTATGCAGAAAACCCCCATTCACTCAGCCTAGATGTCAATCAAACATGCTAAGTGGTGAGCCGGCCGGCTCACCACTTGGGCCAATCACACAAGAGTGCGACTTGAGTTACCACGGTAACTCAGTCCAGGGTGCCTAAACCCCCTCCCATACCCCCTGTGGTACCCAGAGTGGCACCACTTTTGGAGGCTTCTGTGAAGAAGCCAGCCAAAAAGTGGAACTAAGGGCTCGACTTGGGTTGGAGTCACAGAAGAGAACACAAACGCCATTTTAGAATCGAGTCTTGGCAAAAAATACCAACTGGAGAATTAATATTAATTAAATAAACCGGCGGTATGTTCGAGGCTATGAGAATTAAATAATTAAAGTTGGTAGCCTCGAACAATGGGAAAATCCCATAGGAAAATATTTGCGGTCGAATATAAAAAGTAGTTTCCACTGCCACCAGCCAAAACTCGATCAGGGGGGACGGAGACGACAATCAATTGCCCCGGCCTGTACGTCCACAATTTGATGGTTTGTACTGGTTTCTGTTAATAATTTGGGACTAGTAAAGCCAATGGTGACTTTACATGCCCTGGGAGACAGTAGTCAGTCCCAGGGTATGGAGTCTATGGTGGGGTGTCACTATGACACCCCTGTGTTACTGCACACATAGGAAAAACACATGAGACCCTATGGAGTAAAGGACCCCATAGCCCATAAAACACATTACTAGTCAAAGAATTACCATAAATCATGTCCAAGAAAAAGAGTCTCACTCTTGGCAGGAGGTAAAAAACAAACTCCAGAAATCCAGCAAAGCTGCTGGGGCACTCACTAGGTTAGGAAATTCAGCCTAAAGAGAGAATTCTCCCTAACAATACTAACCAATGCTAGACTGTACTACTGCAATGCTCTTCTTATGGGGGTGCAAACATTTCAGATAAAGAGACTCCAGGTAGGCCAGAATTAATTGAGCAGAAGAGCTGCAATCTCCCATTTCAGAAGGCAGATACATTGGCTTCCAGTATCCCAGAGGACCCTTTTCAAGGCACTCTATCTGGTGTTTAAGTGCATCCATGGGATGGCACCAGCCTATTTGAGTGCAAAGATCCAGCTATACCGCCCTCAGAGACAGCTGCGCTCCTTAGATCAGCGTCTTTTGCAGATCCCAAGGGTCAGAACAACCACATGGGGTGAACAACGGTTTTCCGTCCATGGTCCTCAATTGTGGAATGATCTCCCGCTGAATCTTCAACTCCTTGAATCCCTAATAATCTTCAGGAAACAATTGTTTGCCTAGTGTAGATCTTTGTTAGCTCGAAACCTTGTAAGAACATCTCTGCAACTAGATGCATCCGTGCTTTGTCCCCTCATGGGTATGTGCTCTATAAATTCACAAATCAAATCACCTCCCACCCCCATCCACCATAGGATAACATTGGTAACAAGTCCCTCTGTCGACCCTCACCTTTGGTCGCCCAACCTGGGTTGGGTATCCTGCCTCTGGGTTAGCCTTGGGTCTGGAAGAAAGGAGAGATCTTACTTGGTTTCTAGTAAATTGTTGTAGAAGTTTTAAATATTTTGAAACTGTTCACTCCCACAAGCCCATTGCATCCTTTTTACAAGAAGAACTCTTACCTGTGACCTTTGGGCACAAGGTCCCATTCATTTTAGGGTTTGGACTCCTAAAGTTAGGATATTGAACTTGTGTGGTTCCCATCATTACTGAATCTGCTTTACTTACCTGCATTGCTTGGCAAAGTTATTTGATGTAGTATAATAAGTGAACATACTGATGATTGTATATATTTGTATTATAGAGTAGTGTGTTACATTACTACCTGCTAATTTTATTTTTCAATGTCTTCTGAGGGCCTAAATAAATAACTATGTTTATAACTACTGTCTACATTGAATTATTGTGTATTATATTGTGTGGACTCATTGAGGGACTATAACCCCACTCCCGCTCCCACTCCTTAGACTAAGTCTTGACTGCTCACCCACCTACCTTGATTGGTTGTTGGCTAACCTCTCAGCGCTACTTGTTCATCATAACTTGGTTGGCCTCCTTCAACCAGGCCAGATTCTAGAAATCTATCATAACACCGCCGACCGGTACATGCACAGAGAGACTGGGAAAGAAGAGAAGCTGCCGGCCAATGTGTCCAGTTGACGAGTCACATTAGCTGCTCTGTGAAGAAAGGAACACCCCGCTCATCACAAACAGGTGCGCGGTAGCTCCAGCGGAACAGGCAGCACGGGAAGACAGAGAGGAAAGCCATGCAGGCAGAAAGAACTGAGAGGCCCAACGGTGTGGAGAAGGAGAGAGACCGAGACAAGTACCAAAGTGGGGAAAGCACAGAGCAACCCTAGAGTGGGGGTAAGAGAAAGAGAGAACACCTGGTTTGAGGAAAGAACCGAAGAAAGAGCGAGAAAAAGCCCAAGGCCTGGGGAGAACACAGAGAAGTCCCAGACTGGGGGAAGAGAAAGAGAAAGATACCAGCCCCAGTGTGGGGAAAGAACCAAGAAGAGAGACGGAGACAAGCTCTGGAATTAGGAGAGCACCGAAAACCCCCAGAGAAGGTAGAGGTTAAGAAGGTATCCCTAGAGTGGGGACTGAGAAAGGAAGCAACCCCAGAGTGGAGAGGAAGAGACTAAAAGGACCCCAGATCGGGAGAACAAAGCAGAGGAAATTTCCCCTGCAGGGAGAAGGACTGTGAGAAGCTGACTTGAAAAAGAAACCGGTCTGGCGCCCCGGGACGGCACCCCAGCAGTACACAAATGATATGTTTGGGGCCTATGGCACAGGTGTGGGGGGCGGGTCAGAAGCCAGCAGCCATTTCTTTCATTGGGCAATGACCTAAAAGTAGGCCTTGGTGGTGTTATGTTTTTCTTTTGAGTAGTAGGGAAAGAAACTAGTATAGAATAAGATTTTTGACAGGTGACTACATTTATGTTTAGACATCTTGACACCCTGACAGGCACCCCTTTGACATTTTATATAGAGTAGGCCGTAATATCACAGCTTTAAGGAAGGATTATGTTTTTTTACATTGTGGGGAGAGTACAACTTATGCAAATTATGTTCCCTTGTCCATCTCCTGATTCTGACCTAACACAAGACATAATCTCTCAGTACTGATAGTCTTGGGGACAATTCAGTTTCCCCATGAGACTAAGCAAACTGGCAAAGGAAAACAATCAGAAGGCTTTACTTTCCTCCAAAAAGTCAGGACAGGGTTCATAACGAAGCAAAAAGAAAGGGTGTCCCATATACATCTTTGGGAGGAAAGCAGCAAAAGGAAAATCTTTCCTAACATTAAACACTTCCCAGGACTTATGCAGTTGTGCTCTACCACCTTGAAGGGCCTCTTGTGCTAGATGGAATTACCAATAAAGGTCTCAGACCAAATAACCGTACAGACTCAACGAATATCGGTCTGATAGCACAGCGAGTAGAGCGCTCGCTTTGACATCTGTGCACAGCATGCTGATTCAGGTTGGAATCCCGGCAGGGCCAAATTCAGCCTTTCATCGTTCTGAGGAGCAGCGCTCAGATACCGGAGGGTTCGTAGTGCTATATAAATGCATAATAATAATAATATTATTATTAATATGGCAAAGTACTGCTTTATTCTCAGGTTAAATAAAGCAGGGTCAACTGACAAACATTAGATGGATGCTTGCACTTGATTACACAGAGGTCTTATACCCCAATATGTGTAATCTATGACATCATCGTATGTGGCAACCCATAAAATTAGCGGGGAATTGGATTAGGGGAACATATCCACTTATATTCATGTATACGGGTTAGTACTTCATTGGCTGTCTCTTATCTGTAAAACAACTTTCAAACTACAACTAAATACGTATAATATGCTTATAGCAAACAAAATGGCAGCATATTGGTCTATGCAACATTGTATAGCAAGTTGCCCCATAGACCCACTGATTGGTTCGCATTCTCACCTAACCTTGGACTTTCGACTCGGCCAACTGCACGTAAGGAAACCGAAACCCAGGTGCTTGGATCATGTCAGATTACTCCCCACTTTTCCAATTAGTCCATCTCTCATCAGACCGGCCATGAGCCATTCCCGTCTGTCGTTGACCTTGTTGCCTGTTCTCTGTTCTAGGAAATTCAAGGGAGTGAAATCTCATCACTATCTTCATTCAAGGCTTAATGAATAGCCCTTGTTTTCTACTTCTGAGTCACATGTGAAAAGACCATGAATGTGTCAATTTCAGCCTCTTTTTTACTGCTATTTTATTTAATTACACTGGCTGGTGTTTCTCCTCTTGGCCTCTAGAGATTTGCTCACTTGTATGGACTTTATACACTTTTAATTGCCCAATACTTGGCTCCTGCACATGTTTTCTTCTCTTTTAATGTCAGAGAAATATGTCTCATCCCTGGCTTATCCGTCTGCCTCCCTTTGTGCTTTGCAACTATTCTTTAAAAATAGCATCCTTGATCCCAAGCCAACATTGACTCCTCTTTGCTTTGCACACAGTTGTTCTTCCAGCATCTCCTGACTCTGCAACCCTGATCGGCTTCTGAGGTAGTTGAATTTAATATTTACACGTGCCGGCATCCATTTTCCAATAATGGCCATCCTTGTCACGTTATATATTCCTCTATTAGCAAGCTTCTATGCATCTCTTCTACCTTGCGTTACTGCTTATTTTCACTTATTGGTCAGCAAGTTACTTTATCTTTTTTTATATTCATGATTACTTTATCGTTTCGTACATGTTTCTCTTATTGCTTCAGTTATATTGTCACTTCATATTTTCATATAATTTCAGCTTGGCTTCATACATCTTCTCCATGACATCACTCTGCCCTCGTCAGATTTCACTCAGCGCTCCATGATGTCCAATGGTGCATACTGGCATCCTTCCATACAGCATAATTTCACACTTTTCAGTGCAAGGGTACATTCAATATGGCTGTCTGAGTGCATATCGCATCTCATACACTCAATGAGGTATAGGCATAACACATAGGGTCTCACACACAGCCCTTCGGCTGTTCCAGTATGACGACGGCCAGAGCTAGGTAAAATGTGTCCAACTGCCCCTTTACACAGTTGTTTCTCTCGCTGTGGGGGGCCATACAAATAAGGCATTGAAGTCCACTGCAACCACTGATGTGAAGTTGGTGATTGATACAAGGCAGTGTTTTTGGTGGCTGTTAACTTGTTGCAATGTGTTAACGAGTTACAAGCACTTTTCGCATGAGGAACCTTTTGCAATTTTCTAGAGATTAAGTTGTCTTTAGAACACAAACTTCTTGTGTCCCTAGGGTCTTGTCGACCATTCACATCAATGTGAAAATTGTGTTGCTGATGTTTTTTCCAAATAGAGTATGGGCTACAGAGCGTGTCATTTATGTACTGAATGTAAGAACAGTACTTATGCTTTTTCTAGAATTCACCTTCGAGTTCTGTGTCCTACAGATCTGCCTCCCTGGTAAGCAGCTGCAAAAAGGCTTCCATTGCTAGCTGGATGGTGTCTTGTGCTTTTGAATGCTATTCACTACGTGATTTAACTCCTCCGCCTGTCATTCTTCCTTACACTGTCGATTAGACAATGTTTTAGTGGCATTCACACACCATGTTCCTCTGGAAGTCCTCTGCAAAGCAGTGACATGAGCGACACCACACACGTTCTGCAAAAATGTCACATTGCACTGGAACGCAAGAGCAGATGCCGATTGGCCCGGCCATGATAACAATTCTGTTTGGTTAACTGTGTAAGTTAGGGGCTGCCTTCTTTACCACATATCATCTGATCATCTGTCCCAAGAACCTGGAAGAAAGGGGACCTGTCGTACTGATAAGGATAACATACATGCTAAAGTGACACTTCTACTGTTAGTACATGGGTCCCTTCTTCCAGGTGAACCATTCTCATAACCCTATTCACACCCAAGACAGATATTAAGTGCTCTCTTTTGGGTATAGGTAGACAGGGAAAAGGCTGCGTATGTGAAGCTGGTCGGAGCGAGAAGCTGGGTCGGTGCATGGGCACGAGGAGCCACCCAGACAGGCTGGGATTTCAATAACTTTTGATTTGATGTTTCACCTGTCTGCTGCAGAAACTTGCTCCAGCGTCCTCACCATGTTGATTGGGTCCCATAAAGCAGGGACGCGGGTTACTAGAACAAAGTCACTCTGGCAAAAAACGTGTTCTAAATAAATCATTGTCTTAGAAACAATTTGCAATGAGCATTCTTTAAATCGATACATGTATTTTAAGGAAGTGTTGCAATAAACGTTTGTTTGTTTGTAGGCTATGGCATACAGCATGTGCCAGTAAAGAAGGTGAAGTGATTGTGTTTGGGGGATGTGCCAACAATCTGCTTGCCTATCACAGACCGGTAAGCTACTGATTTGTATTTATTATAAAATGTATAGCTATATAGCTAAAAGTTGCGTTACAAGTTACTTTAATCAATTATATGTTTGTTTTCCAGGCACATAGCAATGAAACACTTGTGTTTAATGTTCAACCCAAATCTCTCGTCAGGTAAAATGTTTTCTTGTTTTCCGATTTAGTGGTAAAATGATGGACCATTTATATGTCCTGCTAGCTAACTATAACTGCAAGGTGGAACTATACGAGGACAATTAATCTCTTGTTAATTATGCTACAGGTACCTCGGACAGTATAATTATTGTCAATACTTTATGTAGTGTCAAATTTCGATGTACAGTCATAGCTCACTTTGAAGTGCTTCATTTGTAGTTTAAAATGAAACCAGGTAAATAAAAACATATTTTTTGGCTTCTTGTTCAACCCATGGCTTTAAAGTTAATTCACCCCCTATTTGGATTTTGAAATTACACAAATGTCCTATACAAAGCAGTCTGCATTTTCTGTGATATTCAATTGTCAGTGCCATGCATTTCCTATTATTCCTTCTTATTTTGGCTGCACTTATGGCCGGCAGCTGGAGTGAATAGAATTTTGTTTTTGCGAGTTGACTTTCTAGTCATATTGAATTGTAGAGAAACATGTTGTGGGTTTGAGTGTGCCTGCCCTTGTGTGCCTTTTAACATAGGTAAAATGGGGAAAAGATCTGTGAGCCAAGAGGTATGTTCTTCAGCATTTGGTAGCATAGTTAATTACCCATGTATTTGTCATCTTTGTAACCCAGATACTCATTGGGGGCGAGACTTCTATTGTGAAATATGGAATACAAAGGAAGGATGCAACTTTGACGGCTGATTACTCTCCCACACATTGTGTGTGAATTCAGACGACAGAGCCTGCTGGTCTTAGCATATTCACGCTTTTTCTAAAATACATTTCTGATGGATAGCCTCCTTCTGAGTATTTTAAGTAGCTCCGGACACTGTAGTATTTAATCTGTACAGGTTGGCCGTGCAGAAAATAATAATCAGAGGTATGTTGAGAAGAATGACAGGGAATGTTTTGTCTGGAAGGAGGGGGGCAGTGTTTTTTAATGTCCTACGGAAGAGGATGGGGAAAAGGTGTTGAAGGAAGGGGGATACTGCGTCTCACCCTTCGGTGTCCCACTCCCTGAGGACGCCCCATTCAGGTGATCCTCCCTCACTGGTCCACCCCCAGGAACTGGATCCAATAGCGATGACCGTGTACTGGCCACCTGGATGACAGATCCCCAGAGTTTAGCCAGGGAGACACCTTCAGGTTTCTCACGCTGTGTAGAGCTGACTACGACCCCTTTGATTTCTTCTTTATTGCTGCATATCGTAGACACCTTTGGAACTAGCCACTTGTCATTCTTTAATTTGCTCCCCATCATACTCTTACGTTTCGTCCCCTTTCCTCCATACTGCATGGGCGTCCCTCGCGAGGGACGGGGCACAGAACCTTTTTCACCAGAAAAAAACCTTCTTCCCCTTTAAATTTAGAGGCGTGTAGGGTTGCGGCCCTGGGACCAAGCGCTGCACTGACTCCACCCTCCACCGCCACACAGAAGTCCCTTTTTCCGCGTTAATGGGAACGGACCGAATTCACCAGCGCTCCTGGGTTTGGCTTCGGCCATGTAATTCCACGTGCGGATACTACTTTGTCTTTTTTTGTTTTTTTATCATTCAGGTACACGATCCTCAGGAAGCATGTCGACTTCTACAGGGTTTAGCAGGTGTCTGCCCTGCGATGGGCTCTTCCCGACTAAAGACGCCCACGCCCTCTGCCTATGGTGCCGTGGCCCTGACCACAGCTGGCAAGCTTGTACCGCGTGCAACGCATTTTCCTCAAGGTCTCTGAAGAACAAACTGGCCATGTGGAGGGAGCTCTTCCACAGATCGCCTCCAGAGGACCTAAAGGAATTTGTTGATCATCGATCCAAGCCCAAGGTAGGGCGCTCTTTTCCAGCGCACCCCGCAAGGGAGACTCCTTGCCAAGAACTCGTCCACATGGGAGGGACACCCAGGTCCTCGTTATCAGCACAGGTACCGAGGCTGTAGATCCTCCCGGTGAGGGTGCTGAGGGACCAGAAGGTCCTTTTATGGGTTCTTCACCTGAGGGGCTACGCCCTAGTTCTGGCATCATGTCCGAGGGGGCGACTTCACGCAGTTCTACCGGCAGATCTGCCAAGGGCGTAACGCCTACCGGGCCTAGGCCCGAGGAACAGGGTAGGCCCCATGATCCACACTCAAGAGTCCTGGACAGGGTGGGGCCCAGTGAGCCGAGCAACACCACTCAGGCACGTGGAAGGCAGCTCAACATGATGGCCACCGTGCCAGAAAATCCAGACATCCGGCCGACGCACCTCCAGGGAAGGCAGGCGGAGGACCGTGTGTCGAGGTGGGACTGGTGTCAACCAGGTATGTGGCCTACAGCCTATCCTTCCTTTGCGCAAGGGAGGTTCCTGCTGCGTCCATATGGGCAGGGCACACAATGGCTCCAGCAGCCGCCCACTACGTTGTCAATATCTCCTACCACCAATCCAGCCAGTGAGGACGTGTTCTTTGAAAAGTTCCCCGGGCTCATGAAATCTCCACAGATGGGGGAAATCCTCAGGGACGCCATCAGGGACTTGATCCCTCCAATTGTCCCGCCGGCACCTCAGGCCACAGTACAGGCTCCTCCGGTCCCTGTTCAGCCTCAGCAGCCCGCTCCTGCCCCCCAGCCGATTGTGCAAGCGGTTCCGCCGCAGCCTCTGGCTCTGGTCCCCTACCGCAGCCCCCGGCTCTTAGCACTCCGCCTCCGGTGCCAGACCCTCCAGATCCATAGGTGGACACAGATGAGGAGGAGGACCCTGACACGCCGTCTTCAGCCAAGGCCTTCCACGAACGACTGGCAGGGCTGGCATAGTACTTGGGCCTTCCTCGGCCCGAGGTCGAACAACCAGCAGAGGGGGTCCTCGCAGAAGTCCAAGTCCTCATGCTACGTCCTGTTTCCAGAACGGGGATCCCGATGCAGAAGAACTTAGTTGCCTTGGCCAAGAAGGGTTGGCCGAAACCCCACTCAGCCCAGCTGGTCAATAAACACCTGGACGCTAAGTACAGGCAGATGGAGGGGGGTACACTGTTGCTATCTGCCCACACTCAGCCACTCTCCTCGGTGATCGCTGCGGCATCACTGTACTTCAAGCCTCAGTCATCCTCAGCCGCCGCCTCTGCAGCGCTGCTCGGCAAGGAGGAGAAGATCTTGGTGGCGTACGGGAAGTAGCTGTATTCCAACGCATCCTTGCACTTGCGTCACGCTAACGCAGATGCCATGATGGCAGCCGTTAACAAGAGGCTCTGGTGGCAAATTCCAGCTAAGAGCCAATCACGATTCAAGGCGGGATTGGCAGAGGCCAAGATCGTGGTTCAGGACATCATGGAGTCCTCTGTGGCCCACATTGACACCTCTTGCCGTGCCATCTATATTGCCACGGACATGAGAAGAACGGCCTGGCTCCATGCTACGAAATTCAACCCAGATGTCCAGGAACGCATACTTGTTCTTCCGTTCGAAGACGGAGACCTCTTCCACTCCACAACGGACGAGGAGCAGGATAAAAAGAACAGCTCTCAAACGGCCAAGTCTTTATCCATTCGTACAAAGACCACGCCCAAACTGTACACCCAGTCACGGCAATGCTCTGAGAAGGGGCGTACATACAGAGGTTTCCACGGCTTCCAAGAGCGGAGGCCCAGACAGCCTGACCGTTCCCCGTACCAGCATCGGCACAAACAACAAAAGTGGGGGGGGTGGTAGTAAGGGCTTTTTACAGTCCCCCTCCTCCACAGCAGCCTCAGAAGGAAAGAAGACATGACACGCCCCTATGGGTCCGTATGTCTCCAGTGGGGGGCAGGCTTGCTCTCCATGCACATTTCTAGCACCAGAATTTCGCGGACCACTGGATCCTCTCTGTAGTCTCCACGGAGTACCGCCTACCTATCCCAGCTTAGCCTCCCTCTTCCCCTCAACTCCCACAGGTTGGGACAGCAACACTTTTGGCAGAGATCCGGTCGCTCGTTGATAGCCAGGAAGTGGAGGAATTCCCAGCCTGGCTTGGGCTTTTACTCCAGGATTTTCACCATTCAGAAAAAGAACCAGGCGGGCCTGAGTTGTGCTGGACCTTTCCACCCTCAACCTCTCCCTACCTCTACAAAAATTCAAGATGGTTATGCCAGCTTTGATAGCGGAGACACTGTGCAAGGGAGACTGGATGTGCTCATTGTTCCTTTCTACGATTCAGGATCATGGGCTACCATTTCCAATACAAGGTGCTCCCTTTCGGCCTCAACTCGGCCCCCAGGGTCTTTACAAGGCTGATAAACACAATGGCGGCTCTCCTCAGGTCGCAAGGCCACCACATTTACCCGTACCTGGACGACTGGCTTGTCAGGGCTACATCTCAGGAAGCAGTGCACCATACCTCCCACCCTCTTAGGAACACACTGCAAGAGCTGGGTTTTTCACTCAATCTCAAGAAGTCACAGCTGTAGCCCACGCAGACACTGACTTTCTTGGGCTTCATTTGGGACACATGCTCCGAGAAAGTTTTTCCCTCGGAGACAAGATCACGGCACTCGAGAGAGCCACGGCGCACTTCCTCAGCAGAGAAGTGACCTCGGCCTAGTGGTACCAACACCTACTGGGTCTCATGGCAGCAGTCCTCTTGGCCGTCCCCCACACGAGACTCAGGATGAGGAGGATACAGCTGCACTTTGCAGCATCCTGGAACCAGGAACGGGGCCATTAGTCAGCGATGATCAACGTTCCGCTATCACTTCACCCAGACCTCACATGGTGGTTGAGGGGACTGCAACCTGAGGACATGCAAGCCTTTCCGGCAACCTACACCAAATTTTACCATCACCAGACCCCTCTCTCGAGGGTTGGGGGCCCACTCTGGACAACCACTACGTCCATGGCACATTGATCCGGCAGGAGCAGGAGTGCCACATCAATTGGCTGGAATTGAAGGCCATCTGACTGGCGCTCAGGGCTTTTCTCTCGGTCATAGAGGGCAAGGTCGTCCTCATTCAGACAGACAACTCGACCAGCATGTTCTATACCAACAAGCAGGGAGGTACCAGATCCCCCTCCCCCCCTCACTGTGCAGGCTGGCAGTCAGCGTGTGGGAATGGGCCCTGGAGAACAACATCTTCCTCACGGCGGTCCACCTGCCGGGGGAATCTAACCTGGAGGCAGACAGGCTCAGCAGACTGGAAGCGGACAACTACGAGTGGCAGTTTAACGACCTAGTGCTGCAGGAGATCTTTCACAAATGGGGCCACGCCCAGGTGGACCTCTTTGCCTCCCGGGGCAACAAGAAGTGCCAACTGTTCGCCTCCTGGCAGGGTCAGGGTCAGGGTCCAGGCTCCCTGGGTGACGCCTTTTAGATCAGGTGGGACGGAATGACAGCATACGCCTTTTCACGCACTCACCTGATTCACAGGGCGATATGCAAGATCAAGGAGTCTCGCCTCCTCAGCATCATCCTAATAGCTCCCTGGTGGCCAGCCTTTCGGAGAGGCCTCCCATTCGCCTGCCCACGAGCCTAGCACAACTTCTAGCACAGCAGGGGGCAGGGTCATCCACCCCACACCAGAGAAATTAGCCCTCACAGGTTGGTTTCTGAACAAGTCATGCTAGGGCATCTCAGCCTCTCTAAAACTAATCTAGAGATCATATAGGGCGCCAGGGGCAAATCTACTAGGGCCCAGTATAAGAGCAAGTAGACCAGGTTCTGCCACTGGGCAGACTCTAAGGGCATTAACCCTCTGGCATGTTCCCTGGATGACAAGCTCTCTTTTTCGGCAAACATCTCGCACATTCAGGCGTGCAGGTGGACACTTGCAGCACTTACCTGACAGCCATTGGGGCTTACAGAAACTCTGAGGAGAAGAGATTTTCCTCCTCCAACCCGTTTGTTAAACATTTGATGGGTCTCGTCAGGCTCTACCTACCCATCTAGAACCCACACCCTGTGTGGGACCTCAACATAGTGTTCGGTGCCCTGGCCGACATACCATTCGAACCAATGACGTCCGCAGACATCAGTCTGGTCATCATTAAGATGGCCTTGCTAGTCGGCTTCACCTCGGCTCGCAGTATCAGCGAAATTCAGGCGATGGTCGCCTCAGAGCCAATCACTATGTTTCACATGGACAAGGTCGTCCTGCGGACGCACCCAACGTTCCTGCCTACGGTGCCTTCCTCTTTCCATCTGAACGAGGAAATTGTTCTGCCCACATATTTTGCTGCACCCAAAGACGAGGCGCAGAGAGTTCTGCACTGCATTGACATCAGCCATGCACTGAAATTCTACTTGGACAGGACGAAGAGCTTCCGCAGGTTGGATGCTGTATTCATCACCTTTGGAGGTTCAAGACTGGGAAATCGGGCATCCAAGGCTTCCAAATCCCGGTGGATGGTCTTGGCCATCAAAGAAGTCTACAAGGGACAGCATAAGCCACAGCCGGCCAACAAGCATGCCCACGCGGTCAGAGCCAAGGCAACTGCCATCACTTTCCAGCGGCATCTCCCCTGGCGAGTCATAAGCAGGGCGGCCACATGGGCCACCCCTTTGGCTTTCTGCAAGCACTACTGTTTGGATGCAGGTCTAGATCAGACGCAGCTTTCGGACAGGCGGTTCTTAGGAACCTGTTTGCTTAAGGAGGATTGCCTCTCTACCCTGGGGCTACATTCAGTTGTAAACGCCCATGCAGTATGGAGGAAATGGGACTAAGAGTGCGTTAGTCACTACGGTGAGTAACTTATAATTAAGCCTTGCAAGGAGTACAATCACCATTTCTTGGTCTCAGACTCTCACTGGCACTGTAAAAAGGAAGAACGTTCTGCTGATAGAAGACGATTCTATCTTCCTATAGGTGTTTTCTTAAACATATCAGGCTGAGTAGGCTCAAGAATGATAACTGGGGGATTTGGAGACACTTAGGTCATGCAATTGTGTAAACATCTGGCCCACCATTAAAATAAGGACGGCTACCTCTGTGAAATATGGGTAGAGTTCTTCACTAACAAACTTGCAGATCCTGATGGGAACTTGACTCGGTAGACCTCTGTTTCAGAGACGTAGCCTATTACTCCTTTTCCATGGCTGGAAGATGATATGGTATGTGCCAATAACAAGGCAAAGGTCTCCCGGGCCCCAGGCCCGGGTGGTCTGGTGTCTGTGGTGATCAAAAGTGATGATCCCTGCTATGGGCAGGGGTGCTGTGTCCTTTGTTTAGAACTATCTGGGAATCTGAGGTGGCTCCGCTGGTGCCGACTCACTAAGGAGGTATCTTTGAATGGCAGTACCGATTGATACAATTCAAAATACTACACTACATCCCCATGAAAGTCTCCCGCTTCTCATCCGATGTGTCGGGTAAATATTCGGCGACATTCTTAAGGTGCCAGTCAAGATACGTCACATGTTTAACTTGGGATGTCTTGAGGTACTACATGTGTTGGGCGGTGGGAGGGGGGGATTCGCTGAGTGAACGGTACAACAAGGTCTTTTTGAAGGGTGTATGGAAGGTAAAGGGGATGATGTGATGCATCAAATCGTCCTGAAGCAGGGGAGTGTACCAGTTGCTGCAAAATTGCGGTCTGTGCTACTAGTTCTGCAGCACAGTGTCAGAATGAGCTCAGCAGGTTGTATGAGATGGGGTGATTTAGTGAGTAGGAGCTGTTCTGCGTATTTTGCGGTTATTGGTATTGAAGAAGCCAAATGGAGAGCTATGTTTATGCATAGACCTTAGGGAACTGAACGGGTGTGTCGTGATGGACAGACATCCATTACCGAATATTGCAGAGATGTTGGCAATGATTGGAAAAGGAAGGGTTTTCACAAAGATGAACATGGTGTTGGCTTATCAGGTAGAACTTGAGGAGGAATCATGCAAATTGACAATGTTTATGTCACACAAGGATATATTCAAGTTCCGAAAGATGCCATTCGTTTTGGTGTCAGCGTCTTCAGTGTTTCAGAAAGTTATGGATAATGTAACAAACTCATGGTGGCAACAGTAAAGACGGACACAAGTGATCACAGTTCGAGGGTGTTTATTGAACTGTATAATGGGTGCAATAAATGCCTAATTTAAACCTAAATCTAAGATGGGAGCAAGCTACGACCATCAAATAATAAGGCAGTCAAAAGTGGCCTATTCTAAAAAAAAACACGATTGCCAGTTCCTTACTGCTAAATTACCAAAAAGAGTGTGGGATAATGTTCACCAGAAAAGAAAGAAGTGTTCACAAAAAGTCAGGATGGTATGGCTGGGTCTCCCTTCCCCACGTTTGCGTTTGAAGCACACAGGACAAGGCGGGACTCTCGAGCACAGCACACTCCTTAGCCTTGTCAGTACGAGGTTCACCGTTCAGTTCAACTATATCAAAAACCTTCAGAGGCAAAGTCTCCTTGCAAAAGTCTCTTGGCTGGGAAGGCTGGCTGATTCTCAATGACAAACAAAAAAAAGGTTTAATCGGTACTCTCGTGTTAGGGAGAATTCTCATAAATGGCTGATTTCCCTCACCTAATGAGTCCCTTAGCAGCTTTGCTGGATTTCTAGGATTTATGTTTTTCACCTGGTAAGAGTGTGAGCCTTTTTCCCACTCTTACATGTGTTTTGCTGAGTGTGTTTTCACTTTTTGTGTGATCTTGAGCACTGGAGCCTCACCTACTCCATGGCCTCATAAATATTTTTCATGTGTGTTACACAGCACCTTCAGTGCAGTGACACAGGGTTGTCTTTTAGACTTCCCACTGACTCAATTTTCTGGGGCTGACTACTGTCCCCCAGAAAAGGTAAAGTTGCCATTCACTTTATTAGTCACTTTAAACCACAGACCCAGTACACCCCATTTTACATGGAGTATTGGAAAGGGTTAATTCTTATCACTTTTTGTCTGTGTCTTTTGGAGACTTGTTTTGCTCCCTTTACATCAAGACTTGGCTGGTGGCAGTGGTAACTACCCTAACTTTTCTACCGCGGTTATCTTATATAAGCATGGTATTGTTTCAGGCTATTCTATTAGCCTCGAACATAAACCCGCTTGACCAAATACATTTTATTTTGTCTCCGGCTGGGTTTATTCGCCATTTCTTTTTGTTAGTCTTTCTCGTGTTTTTCTCTGCGCGCCAAACCGGGGATGACTCCTTTGTTCGCCGTCTTTTCACAGGCTTCTGCACAGAAGCCCTCCTTAAGGCGCCTGAAAGTCTAGGTAGGCAGGATGTGAGGGAGGGATCTTCGGACCCCTACCGTGGGTTCTCTTGGTAACCCAAGACGCACTCCTGTTGATTGGCTGAGGGGACTGTCCTTGCCAGGACAGCCACCCTGCTGTGTGATTGACAGCTGGGCTGTATGAATGGGGGGAAACTGCATAAAAAGCAGGTCTCTGGGACTGGAAAGGCAAATTCGCCACTGGAACGAAAGAACCAACGAGGAGCTGATGGAAGAGGACCCCTACAACGACTGAACCGCCCGGTGAAGCCCTGCTGCAGGTCTGAATCTTCAGAATCCGATGACGGAGAAGATCCTCCAGGAAACTTCTTCCCTTGAGCTGGTGGGACCAACCAGTTTGCCCAAACTGCAAGCCAGGACCCCTCCTCTGGTCGAATTCGCTGTACAGAGCTACAGTGGGCCGGATAGCCAGGAAGGTCGGAACCTGCTTGGGTTTTAAGGAGCGCACCTTTTATTAGTTGTTTTGCTCTGCTGCTGTTTCTTCTCTAGGTAGTGCAGGACCCTCCAGTCTTCCTGCTTCTTGTCAGTCCGACAGTCGCTTCAGGAACCATGAGCCTGCAGGAACTACCAGGAACGTCCGCCTCAGCTACAGCTTCCTCTCCGTTTTAAGGTACTGTGCAAATCCGGTTGCTCGTTTCCTTCAACCGCGGTGAAAGTGTTTGAAATCTTTCTCCAATACGAGGGCTTGTCCTTATCTTCTCTTTGAACCAACTTTTCTATCAACCAACCTCGTCTGGAATCCGTGCCATGAACCTTACCACGAACTACCCTAAACTGTAATATCTTGAGCAAAAGACTTTTGATCCATTGACTTTGGCCCTAAGCCTTTTCTATCTGATTTTATCATTGTAGTTCCTATTGTCCAATTGCTCTGAGTACTTACATGTTGGTTTGATTTAATTTTCTAATAACTTTGTCTTTCTCTCCCTTTTACATTGCTGGAGTGCCATTATGCTCCCACTTAATGTTGTGAGCTTAACTTGTCTGGAATTTAAGGGAAGTGGTGTGGTGTATTAAGAGTGTGATTTTTTTTAGACTGCTTATAATAGTGTAATGTTATACAACTGAAGAGTGAAATAAACGTATATTCTTTTACTTGAAAACCTTGAGTCAGTGTTTGCCTGAATTATAGTAATTGCTGTCCTTTGTGTAATGATCTTGTACTGCTCACTTACTCTTGAGATAAGTCTGGCTGCTCAGCCATCGCTACCACTTTAACTGTGTAGTACAAGCTTCTACCAAAGATGAATTTGTACTGTCACTTGTAGTCTTAATTGTGTGTGGTGTTCCCAAAGTGTATAGCATATAATTCTGCCTAACATCTTGTACCTTGGGCGATTGCTCTTCGCCCCTTGGATCTCCCTCCGCCATGCTTGGATACTTCTTACAACTTGGGCATCCCTCCGTCAGGTTCACTACAGCCTTTCAAACATTGCTTATATGATTCAAAATGTCTTTTTTAACAAATCCCCACTGCGGACAACCCTCGACCGGGTTTACTCTTGTCGACACAATGTTCGTGGGTTTATTGCTCTTGATGCAATTATATTCAAATGAACAAACGCTCTCTTCTACTTGTGCGTTCGGCCTTGCTCAAAGTGTGCTTTTTTATCCCTGTGGGGAAGGGGGAATGTATTCCATAAGGATGGCAAGGAGGTGTGTGTGTGTGTGTGCATTCGTTCGTTCGTTCGTTCGTTCGTTCGTTCGTTCGTTCGTTCGTTCGTTCGTTCGTTCTCAGGATGTCTCTGTCTTTGTTTTTATTAAGGGGAAAGAGTTGTCCCCTGAAAACTAGTTTTTCTTCCTTTGCGTCAGTAAAACCGCACTAACTCCATGTACAGCACCCAGGAAGAAGAGCCAATACCTAGAATCAACAATGGGGAAGAAGAACCTTATTGCTTTGCACTTTCCCTTTGACACACCAGCTGAATGGAAGGCTATACTCAAGTTTTTTTTGGCAACATCTCTGGAGCCAACTGATCAGTTGCTGAACTGTGCGTTTGCCTTGGATTTGGGTCCCAATACCACAATCTTCCATTGATTGTCCTTTATGTCTGCCCTAACCCCAGGCCACATCGATTCAATCCGGTTGGGCAGACTATTGCTACCTTTGACCGACCTTTGAATCTGTGGGGGCAGAGTCTGCTCTGCTCCCCTAATTTAGAGTAAGGTACACCTAAATGTATATAAGTTTAAAGGAAACCCTGCCTGGACTGTTTTTATGGGCATTTTGAGGCCCCTTACGTAATGAGAAATGGTAGAGATGAGCCTACTGAGGAGTTCTGGCTGGCTTTTATGGGGAAAAAACAGAACTTGACTCTGATATTGAGGATGTGTGGTCTACTACAGGACCTTTGACGAAAGGTGTTGACACTACACACCATTGTCCATTGAAAGAGCAAGACCGCCAAGCTGAAATATTTTGCACATACAAAGTCTGAAAGCTCCCCATTCGGCTGTTGTGCAAGAGGCAAAAAAGAAGGGCATTCTCATATTCAATTTTTCAAGAAGAAATAACTTCCTGAGAGTTGTTCATGGATTCTGGGTCTGAGTCCTTATGTTCCACTTCCTTGAAGCAAAATAAGATGGCTTGTACTTTGGGAATTACAACTCTTTTTGTGCAAGGGTTCTTCTGTCTTTCTTAATTTTGCTTGAGTGGTAGAGCAGAGTGGCATGTGGGAATGATTTACTGCTACCGGTAAGGCTTTAAAGATGAGTTGCCAGTAACTGGCTTGTTCCGTGCCTTAACAACTTTAGTGACTCAATAATATCCGTAGATTACAATGTTTGATATGACCCACTGGCATCTGTAATATTCACTAGGCCGAAGTGCCGCACATCACATCAAAGCACATCACTCAAAGGTATTCAAGGCAACATATAAAAGTTTGCAAAAAGGTACACAAACATTTTGCAAATTATGCTGGTGTCCGTGTGTAGAAAAGACAACTCTGGTAAATTTTACTGCAGGGCTATATTTATTATTATTTTTTATTGGGGGTTATATAGCACAAACATAGCCAGGGAGCAACAGTGCACTGGACAATGATGGTTCAGGATTCTAACAAACATGTAGACTGGCCCTACAGGGAACAAGATCCGTCTGTGGATTTCGAGAGATCTTGGCACATATTGGTGTTTTCTCCTGAGGTGGGGAGGAGCTGAGGGTACTAGGTATTATCTAGTGTGAGGAGCCAGGAATGAGACCCACACAGGGGACTCATGGATTTGGCTATAAACATTTATTGAAACCTAAAGGGGTTGGAAAATGCCTCCCTGTCCCTACTCGAAGAGGTATTTCCCTACCTAAAACAAAACTAAGGGTCTGTCCAATGTCAAGATGTCCAAAGGAAAATGTCCTTTGTCCAAAGTACTATTCTGGCTCTCACATCCTAAAAAATCAGCTCTAATGTGAAAAAGAAAGGGCTTGAATAGTGTACAAATGTTCGAAATGATAATGCATAACTCCAACTCAAACGTTTCAGGAGGATTACGTTCACAGTTCCAGAGGATGGTTGCCTACTCCATGATTTATCTTCCCTCCGCTTTATACTTTTAAGAATATCAGTTCCTTGCGTTTTTTGATCAACAACACAACTAGTTTGCAAAACAACTTGGCTGTTAGTCTGAATTGTGGTATTATAACTAGTGTACTCTCCTGACAAGTTTCTTCTCCTCTTGAATATATTTCAACATAGTCTTTGGTTATTCCTTATGTATCATTATCAGGACTTCCTTGTGTAATGTACTTTACACACTGTTCAAATTGACCTTGCCTGGTAAGCTATCCAGCCAGGGTTTTCTTATATGAATACAGGTACAACTTGAATCTGCCTGTTATACCCTCCTGCCAGGGCTTTTCTCATAGGTACACTGCACACACTTACAAACTTGACAGTCTCATAGATTTATTCCGTTCTGTCTTTTTAAGACATATTGAATCTCTTGTTCTTTCTCATATGCTACATTTTCTTTTATTTGCCTTCAGCAGGGTTGCCAAAACGCTCTGCTGTCCCCACTTCCCTTGGGTGGACTCACCAGCTCTCTGACGTATGTTGGTTGTCCCATGACATGCCTGCAGTGGGTCTTTGGCGCCCTGCTCTGTGTCTCCAGGTTCGCTGCCTCTGCTTTGGGGCTTCTGAGATCCTTGCGGCTCCCGTTATGGGTTTCTCCATGCTTGAGCGGCGTGGAGGCTGCCTTTCAGTACGTGTGAACTCTCGGAATCCTTTCTTCCACTTCTGGCGTCTTCACAGCACTCCTGCAGTCTGCTCTCATTGGCCTCTACTGCAAGCTGGTTGGCTCCATGGACCTCACACCAGCCCAGGGGTCCCTTGGTCAACACTGAGAGGACAACACTTCTCCAGCCAGAGTGTCTCTCCTGTCAACGGTTCAGCTGGTTCACAGGTTTAAATCTCTCGGCATCAAGTATGCGCTTGTAACAAGTGGAACGCAGTTTACGCTCCTGGCCTCCATTGATCTACATTACTTGGCTCAGTTTCCTCATTACAGTACTTTTGTATTCAGGGAAAGGAAAGTCAGTTCTTGATGGCTTGCATACAGAGTGTGGAGAAGTATTGTCTGTAGCCTTGAAAGGTGGATGAGGGGAGGTATTACAATATGTCATTAAGGCATGGGGAATGGAGGGGGTATCTTCAAAAGAAAAAGGGGGATACTGTGCCTCTTCCGATGAGGTCATGTCACTCCCCTGAGGGTTGCCTCGCGCCATGTGATCCTCCCTCATTTTGCCACCCCCAAGAATAGGATACGGTAGCGGCTGCTGTCCCTTAGCCACATGGAGAGAGGTCACTGCTGGGAAATGAGTGATGACACCATTGGATTTATCGCACTAGATACTCCCTGAAAAGCAGGGACTTGACGTCTTTCGTGGAATATGAGAGCGCTGAGGGGCCATCCTAATTACGCCTGGGATGGTGTTTCAGTAGGATTGTGCATGCCAAGCAAATTCACGTTTTAAGATTTTTTTTTTCATTTCTAATTCAACAAGACTTTATTCGGCTTGTAGCTATCAAAGTGCAAAAGTGTAGTAATACAAATTCATAAAATCAATACCCTAATGTGTACAATAAATAAAATGGCTGAATCATTACAGATATATCCAGGGTACAAGACTTGGTCTAAAAATTGGCCTGATTTTCATTTGACAGGTATAGATCTTAATGTAAAAGCATTAGAACTGCAGTTTCTGCACTATTTGGCTAAAACCAACTTTCTTATTAAAAATGCAGTGTGCAAATAGTTAGCTCACATAAAGTATATTTTATTTTGAGTTACACACCTTTACAAAACCCAATGCATATTCTATCTGCCGGAGTCCATTTGCCATCAAAACTGGTTTAATCCATTTTACCCTTGCAGAGCAATATAATGGGCATAAAAAACATAAAGTAGGCAAGGTATTTAGTAGAATTTTGGCAACTTTGACAATATTTTGAATTCTCTTTCGCCCAGCTAGAGGTGGCAGTAGCCAAGGAGAGTATATCTAAATGAAACTTTATCAAAATTCTATGTGCGGCTTCTCCAGCCAAGACATATAATCTTCAAAACAGCAGACAGATTTTGTAATCCAATATTGTGTCGTCTTGGCACCTAAGACACCAGGATTTAAGAAATCAGTAAGTGCCTAATTATGATATGCTGCTTTCATAGTTTTAATTTTGCCACCCATCGTGTTGGGTTCATTCCAGAAATAGAGATCTAAAACTGATAGCATGTTTTTGATAAATTTCACCAATTTTCTTTGCTTTGTGGCCAGTTTTGTCTTGAGCTTTGCGATGATCTGCGTGCCACCTAAGCCTTTTTTGTGATGAGGTAGGCAAGCACCACCGCAGTAGCTGCCTTGTACGTGATACAGGCTATCTTAAGCAGAGCCTATGCACCACACACTAAGGATGCCACGTCTGATGGTAAGCTATGTAAAGATCTATGATGAACCCACATTCTAGCCTCTTGTCACGCATTTGGTAGCTGTTCTACCATTTTGTTTAACTAGTTGTACATAAAGCTATGTAAATAAAATAAGAATTTGTGTAAGGAAGGTGTCCATTAATGTTAAGAGAGTTTTCCTCACCTCCTGTGTTTTACCGTATGCGGAAGACCTAATCAAAACTGGACAACTATGTTCAGGCCCACCTACTCTCCTAATGTTGTACCAAACACTCAGGAAGGGGAGCACAGTGGTTAAGTATAACTGTTTATTACATTCAATAAGGAAATGTCCACAGAATATACTAGTTAACCTGTATATGTATCTGCTGTGCAAGTAAAAAGCTTAATATAGGTTACATGTACATTTGCAAAATAGTTCTTTCAGTGTGTTTTCTAAATTACCCTACCTGTTGGGGTCATCAGGAGAGATTGTGATTACCCAGTCCCCTGGGTCAGCTAATTTGATCAGTTTTGAGTAAGAAATGTACCAGAACCAAGTTTATTATGGTCTTCCATATAGTTCGATGATGGCAGTCAATAGGTCTGCCCTCACGGTTATGACAAAACCGACCACCAGCTGTGAAAATTGCAAATCATTTCAAAAGTCAAAGTTCACCAATCGTTTGAAACTGAAGATTCTGGTTTCTAAAAAAGAAAACTTCCACGCATGTAAGTAAACTTTGGAGTCACTGGAAAAAAAATGCTGAGATTGTTATGAGATGAACTGATGCTGGAGCATTGTGCAGGTTGCTGGTAGCTGATGTGGCAGCCCCCTAATACTGACAAATAGTCATTTTTGCAGTTGCATAGCTTAGGTAAGCCTGGGATTCCCAGAGCTCCACGGGTCTTTAAAGGATATTATTTACATGTTTTGTAATGATAGGTTATAGAATCTATTGGTTACTAGCACTCCGGTTTTCTGATGCTCCTGCCCCTACCCCATTGTGTTAGGTTGCATATGATCAAGAGCAAGCAGTCTTCTGGGATCACATGGGTCCTGATGGTTTGTAATCTCTATGTGCCCACCTGGTCGGGGGAGGGAGCGCAGATGTATTCCCTTCCCGAACCCATCTTCATAAGTGTTAAGGCAGTTTTTGTACCTCCCTTTGTTGAGGATGCTACACAAACAAACCCTAGGGGGAAGTCTGAAACACCTGACAAGAAAGGGAGGGTCATACTCTCTTTAACGTGGGTAGCCTGGTTAGAGCGACGTGGCAATCCAGAAAATACACCACACTGATGTACTGAAAAATTTAATACAGTCGCACATATAAATCTATCAGGTACTTTAGAGCATAATACACAGTATTTAATCGCTATCACGTGTATGTATAAAAACAGTAATGCATGTACAATGACTCTCCCAAACCCAGTATCTATGTGGGGTCTTTGCCAAGGGTCAGATTCCAACATAAAATAACAAAGAGGGTGGGGAGAGCCAGGATACTATACAACTCAACAAGTAGATAAGCACCTAGTAGCCTGCACAAGTATGTGCAGCGACCTAAAGACACATCCCACTCTAGCAGATGTGAACGTCCCGAGGCCTGGTGGCCAGCACCTAACGCATACGGCAGTGTGTGGGATTAAAAGGGGAAACAATGTTTACCTGAGGGGTAACATTGATTTACAATCCTAAACCTACAACACATTTACCATTAATGTAGACACCCTAGGGCCTTATAAAAGTATCAATTCCCACTTGCCCAGAGCAATACCTAAAGTCCTCAGTGTGGATGGAACAACAATGGACTTTAGCAACAGCTTCTAAGATTGGCTGAACATTTCAACACTAGTTAACTCCCTGCTACGTTACCTGTACGTTATTGTTTCAGTGACATTTACCATTGTAGGAATGAAAGGGATAACTTTATAAATTAATATAAAATCACAGGTAAGTATTGAAATAGTGACTCTTAGTCCAAAGCTCACTAAACTAGGGGATCCAGTGCAAATTCCCTGGGGCTGGTGAGTACTCCAGAGACAAGAGAGTTCTAGTGTTGGTTAAAAAATACCATTGGATATCATTGTAAAAGTTAAAGTCCCATCCACGCTGAAGGAGGTAAGTACATTTCTACCCCACAGGTGCAGATTCTGCAAAAATCAACCCCAGGGAAGGCCACAGGAGACACAGTGGAATTGTTTCACAGGCCAGAAGAGGGGACCCAGATGAAGGAGTTGCAGAGCAGGAGGACGTCCCAATGCAAGCCTATGGGGAACCTTGGTTAGGACTCTCCTCCCAAGAATCACTACCACAGACCAGGGCAATAGCCTAGAGTGAACATCTTGAATAATCACCCTTCCTGAGACCCCAAGGTAAGTACTCAGGATAGCATTTAAGTGAAAAGGGCTCAAGGGACCCTAAAGAACCCGGTAAGTAGACAGTTCACCGCCGCAGGTGGAATTTGTAGGATTTGCCTTGCTAGGATGTAAACCCTCGGCCAACGAAAGCCACAGCAACTTGGAGAAGAAACAGAAGCTCCTACCATGCTACCTTTAAGCCAGGAGTGAAAGATCCTGTGAGGGAGTATCCCAGGAGAACAGGGAACCCAAACAAATCCCTCCGAGCAGCAGTGCGAACAACAAAAGGCAGCACCACAGCGTCCCAGACAGATGATCCAGCACAGAAACGACCTTGCAGCTACTGTCTGGATGCCTGCAGAGCTCCACAGCCAAGCAGAAGATCCTGGCGGTCAAAGGTGGCATGCAGTGGTAAAATGGTCCAGAAACTGTTGCAGCACGGAGGATTCGACCCAGAAGATGTGGGGAGTCACCTGGAGTTTCCAAGAATCTGGACTGGACTTCTGGCAGCAAAATACCCAAGCAAGGAAAGTCCCAGCCGGTGCACCTAGCAGGTATTGCCAAGTGAGGGCTTTAAAAACAGTGGGAACCAGCTGGAAACTACTTCAGGTTGGCAGTCCTGCCACCTCCAAGTTCCAGGGACAAAGCAACAAGAGTTTTATTGGCAGTGCAGAACCAAAATACCCAAGTGAATGGGGCTTGGCCTCATGCCAGCCAATGGCAGAAAGGGGCTGGGCCAAAGGCTCAGGTGACCAACCACTCAGCCAAAGCCACCCCCACAGGAAGTGAGAGGGCTTGTTCAGAGACCTCTACTAACCTAAACCAGTTAGGGCCAAAATTGAGGCAGCCATGATGAGCTCACAAAGCGCCCACATGGTTAGAACAGCCAGCCATTTTGAGGCCACCTCCTGGTTACCTAGACAGAGAAACTGTAGAAAACAAATGGCTAGAAGCTTGATTTTTTTAAAAGAAACATTGGTGGCCCAATTGCAACAAAAAAGGTGTATTAGGTTAAATGCAGTAAAATGGTTTGAACTCTTGGTGAAGGCAAACTTAAAACACATTGCCACCAACCTATTCCCTAAAACCAAATTACAGTTACACAATCACTCTAGGGCAGAAGTGGGGTACCTGGTGGGGCACCCTGGAACTGGGCACCTTAAGGGCGTCTCAATACCATATGACCTAAATAAGGTATAACAGGAAATAATGGCTGGTGGACTTTAAGAGAAGTCCCTCTGGCCACCAAAAAGATATTAAGGAACAAAATAAGACCAGGAGAAAAAACTAAATGTTTAGGGGCCCCAGAAATGCGCCCTAGAATCCCAAGAATATCAGATCTGGCTTAATAATAAGGCTATAATCTGCAGATCCCAAAAGCTCTTTGCTCTTGAGCGGTTGCTGCAATACAGCATTTTTACAGTCCTCATTGGTGTAGAGTTGTCTTCTCATATGCTTTGTGACTAGTCCCAGCAATTGACAAAAATAAGGTGCAGATTCCCCTAGATTATATGATTATTGTGAGAGGAGTGCAAACTCTGATTCCAATCGCAATCCTGCATCCATTAAAACCTTCTAGGCTTCTTTCTGGTAAATGCACAGGATGTGGATTCAGACATGAATTTCAGACCTATACTAATGCACTGGCTAAATCTGAACAGGTAATCCCTATGACCTTAAAGGGCCACATCTGTAGCAACTAGGGTCCTTCCTTTCATCTATCTCCCTCTCTACCTGCGGTGTTTCCCAGGGGTCTAACCTCTAACCCTGGCTTTTCAACCAATACGTGGCAACAATCGCCCACCGCATTGCCATTTTCTGCTCCAATTTTCAGTGCTATGCTGACAACACTCAACTCATCTTCAGGCTTCCCTCGGCCCCCTCCTCTCCTTCCCGCATCTCTGATTGCCTATATGCTGTTCAGGATTGGTGTGCTGCCAGCAATCTCTGCCTGAATGCCAGCAAGACTGAGATCCTCCTCATCGGCACACCTTCACCCTGCTTTCCCCTCACTCTCTGGCCGGCCTCCCTTGGCCGCCCTCCTACACCCACCTGTGAGGCCAAGAACCTCACGGTCATCTTTGGCTCGACACTTTCCTTCTCTGTCCACATCTCTGATTTCTCTAAAAAGTCAAACTTCCTACTCCACCTCCTCAGAGGTATCCTGCCTTTCCTCTCCTTCCCCCAGAAGCTCACTGTCTCCCGAGCCCTGGTTCTCTATAGCTTGGACTATTGTAATAGCCTCTTTCTAAATCTACCTGCTTCTACTCTCCGCCCTTTTCAACTTACCCAGAACAAGACTGCAAGGCTTGTCCTTAGCCTCAAGCCCTGGGATCGTATCTCTCCAGCCCTGAAATCTCTCCACTGACTCGCAGTGGCTGCAAGGATTACATTCAAAATCCTTTGCGTTGTCCACAAGGCTTTCTGGGGCCTGGGTCCAAAATACCTTCAGCTGTCCCTCTGTAAATACCTCGCCTCTCGAGCTCTTCACTCCTCTGTCTCCCACAGGGTCAGGCCTTTTTAAAAGAAACGAGCTGGGGGTAGATATCTGTCTTCGGCTGGACCCCCCCCCCCTCTGGAGCAGCCTCCCTGCCACTCTGAAACTTGAGGAGAACCATCTACGGTTCCGGAAGCACCTCAAGACCTTCCTCTTTGCTTCTGCCTTCGTTCCTCCTCTGCCCTGCTGATCTGCTCTCTCTCGGCACTGTGCACCTGGCATACCCTCTGACTTCCAGGCCCAGGTACCTGCTCACCCTGCCACCCGCCCACACTGCCTCCTGGCAATCCCTTGCACTAGGGTCTGTATCTGTAACCAAACAGTTCCCCCAGCCCCAGTTTTCTGCACTTGCCAGACACACCCTGTCTTGCCTCAAACTCAGCACTTGCTGGCTGCACTATCACTGTTTGTTTCTTTTTTATTTATGTATTTATTATTTATCTGTTTTCCTTTGCTCAGCACTTTCCACTTCTCCCCCTTGCGTGCACTTTTCCCCTTTCCCTCTCCCATGCATTTGCGCGTTCTCAATGTCACTGGGTCTAGTAAGATTGTTGTTTTTTTGTTCGCCCTTGTTCCCCTCCCTTGCCTTCTCGCACCCTGAAACACTGCGTTACAAATAAAATATCAATATCAATATGAATTAGTCACAAAGGAAACCAGTTTTAGCTTTAAAACTCATTCCAGATTTTCAATACAAGACCACAATCTAGTGGTTCTATTCCTTGCAACACAGTGTAGCTTCCACTACCTTTCTGCCTCTTACAGCTAACTAGGCAAGGTTACTCGCACTGGAGAACACTGGGTGCTTTTGGTGCACACCACCCAGAGAAGCTTGAGGCCTCTCACAGGGTACAAAACATAGCTGTGTCCCTTTGCGGCCTTAGATTGGAACTCAATGGGGGGAAAGTTGGGTGAACCAGTTCAGGAAAAGCAAATGGTTCAGATGGTTTTCCCTGAAAGGCAGTCTTAGAGGTTGGGATATTCTGTCCAACAATTGGAAACGACTCTACTTTCAAACAAATTCAGAAGAAAAGTTGTGTTCAGTTTTCAACAAAATTAGTTGAAATAAATGTATTTTCTTCTTCAGCAATATCTTGAAACAGTTTGCATTTCACATTTGAACACATTTGTCTTTTTGGCATGGTGCCACCATGAGTTGTGGGGCAGGGGGTGGTAGGAGGATCTGCTGATAACTCTGCCAAGTGGCAGAGTTCATTACATGTATACCCTAGCTAGTGCTGACCCTTTAAGAGGAAATCAAAGACATGGTTGGTACAATCCACTGGATTCAAAGTGGTAAAAGCTAAAATTAGGTCAGAACCAGCTAGGAGAGTCCATTAGGAGACAAGACAGGAGTTAAAGCCCTTTTGGTCAATGCATTAGAACCAGTGTAGAGGCTGCTCCCACAAAGTCAAAACACAAATTCTCACAAATCCAAAAAATGGGTAGGGGAGAAAAAGGGACATAGTACGTCATCAGTGTTCAAATCCAGTATAAACAATTCACTTCACAAGTGGGCAAGAGCAATCTTGGTGTCAGAAAACGCAACCAAAAAATGGAACTACTAGCAGGGCCCTGTGTAACATATGGCGCTAATAAACAATTTGTACAACGTGTCACTGAAATATGTAGGACCATCAGGCTGGATGGCAGTTCAGAACAAAAAGCAGTCAAACAAAATGCATAGGCACCAAAACAAAGACTGTACGGCACTGAAAGATATTTCGCCACCAAAAAATGTTGCAGTCAAAAAAGTACTTAATCCTAAAACATCCTTAAAGCACGTCAGGCACAGTAGCATGTTCAGTGCAGTAGGCCATACTCCTACTGAACTGGCACAGAAGGAAACTGAAATGCCTGAGGTCAGGAATATCACTGATAACCTCTCTGAAAAAGAAACCTTTATGTCGCCAGTACAAATCGATTCAGATGTTTATGGATGTCTCAACCAACAACAAAAAAAGAGACCGGGGGATTTTAACGACTCAAGGGTTTATCCCCATATGACACCATGCACATATAGTAACTACAAAACCCTCTAGTCTCTGTGTTTTCTCCTTCCAATTTAGACGCAACGTAAACAGTTCATCAAACAAATAAAGAACTGTTCCTCATACCTAAAATTTGATGTAAAAGTTTTACATTTTATGAAACAGTGTGCACAATCAATTTAAAACACATACAATATGCAAATTCATATCACAATCTAAAATACAATACAAAATTAACAACTATATTAAAAATCATCATTCAGTGCCACAGCGATTCGTAAGGGAGGGCTGGAGCCCTTCTTTTGTCCTGTTCTGATCCAGGTTGATGCCCCGAGGAGAAGCGTAGCACTCGAACAGCCACTGCTCCTGAACGCGACTCAACAACACACCTGCTGACCCGACGGCATCTACATGCTGGATCACTGTGCAGCATCTCCACACCATTGCTTGATGCTGTTCTGCCCTTTCCGCACGTCGAGTGCAGATGAGAAAATGGCCACCGTAATCTTTTAGCATCTGTTGCTGAGCAACAGGCTGATGCGTGCGATTGGCCCAGCTGCTGCATTTACTGGGCCCACCCTCACCGGAAGGCATGAGCCGGCTTCCTGGTAAAGGCACTCCGTGAAAGGCACAGGCCTGTCCGTGACGGGCCGCTGCACAGGCTCCCTTCAAAGATGATCTCCCACGTGAGTAGCCTGCACATGTCCCACACCTCTGACTGTGCGCTGCGCGCCATATCTGCTGTCCACTCACACCGTCAATAACATTTCCCAGAATGTACTATATTCTGCCCTAGACTCGTATGCTCACTGTACACCTTCACTGACTGTCTGCTCCTAAAAGCACTCCGCCACCATGTTGCCATCAGATGGCCTTCACCAAGGGTACTTCCCCACTCCTACCAATAGACATATGCGTCTCCAATCCAGGACCACTACGGCACTGCCTACGAGCCTTCCTGCGCCACTCCAGCACCGTAACAAGTACATTGGGTGCAGGACAACTATAGCCCACCAAGCTGATGCCAGGACTATGGTCAAAGGACACTACCGGACAGTGAAAATTATAACAATTCCCAAATTACATAGAGGTCAACAATAGTAACGATGCACGTGATGTAACCCAAAGTTACGGTGCACCTACTACCACTCGCATGCCCCGTGACATACTGCACTATAATGATACCAATGCCACATGTCTACCTAATGTTGTGTTACCCAGTCCGTTCCAACATGCTGTCACTTATGTTGATGATAATGATGCCATTACTGTATGCCTACCTAATGCTGTATCACCCAGCCCTATCCAACATGCTGCCACTTATGTTGATGATGACAATGATGCCTTTACTGTATGCCTACCTAATGCTGTGTTACTGTCACGACCCTCGCCCAAAACCCCCTCTGGCAAACCCATTGGCCAGGTGGAGTCAGGACTCGGGCCTCTAGAGCCTGGCATCCTCTTCAAAAGCCCTCATGGGGCCAGTCCTGGCACCTATGGCGCCAGGCTCATACACCATGAAAAATAATGTGCTTGGGAACTACTTTATTGTATTGTCAGCCAACATGGAGGCATCCACATAGCTTGGTTCCCAAGCTAGTTCGCGCGACTGATGCTCTGCATACCTAAGGGAGAAAAAAAGAGACATTTTAAACAAAGAAAGGCATGCAGGATAGCAACAAAACTAAAGAGCAGAAATAAGACCTACCTGAACAATATCAAACGGGCCGGGCGTCAGTGAAGTAACTCGACCGCACTCGCCCATGAAAGACAACGCGCCCCTGCAAAGAAGGCAGGACGGAGAGCACGCCTAATTCTACCACAAGGTGAGGAGAGGGTGCCAGAGGGACTGAAATCATACGGCGGTGGAAGGAGGATACTTACCCCAGCCGGTCAGTCTTGAACACAGTCCTCCTGTATTTTCAGGCAGAACCTTCCCCGCAGACCACATCAGGGCAAGGCTGAGAAGCATACCAGCGAGTAACCCGGCAGGGTGGCGTCCCTGTGGATACCAGGTGAGCGTAACAGTTGCCCAATCCTATCCAACATGTTGCCACTGATAATGATACCAATACCACATGTTTGCCCAATGACATATCACTCGTTACTATCACTCATGTGCCCCGTCATACAGCCCAAGTATGATGGTATTGATCTCAAAACTGCATGTATACTCCCTGCAGTGACATCTAGCACCATCACCACTGCCGAGACTAATGTTGCCCATCCACACTATGATGTGACATCCAGCAACAATACCAACGATACAACCACCACATCACAGACTCCTCACATTACCCCAAACACCAAGGCTAGAAATAACCCCAACAGCTTGCATCTAAGATGCTCCCTGATCAATGCTCGAATGTACACGCCCGAGATATACATGACCTCGACACCACCACAACCTCGATATCCTTATGATAACAGAAACCTGGCTACATGAAGCGTCAGGCCCTGCGCTATCCATTGCCCTTCCGCCAGGATACACCATCATCAGAGAGGACCGCCCGACCCTGGGTGGAGGAGTAGCTCTGATAGCTAAAGACTCCCTCTCTATCAGAAAAATAGATAGACATAAACAGCACTAGTGACTACCTCCTCACCAAATTCAACCTCTCTAACCAGTGTACCATCACAGTACACCTCATCTACCGACCACCAGGTCCTATAGGATACTTCCAAACAGCCCTGACTGACCTCCTCTCTGATAACCTGAAACAGTCAACCAAAGCCATCTTACTAGGCGACCTAAACCTAGGGCTCAGTGACCCTTGTGACCCAGTAGCCAAGGCACTCAACGCTGCCCTTGAAACTCTTGGCTTCTCCAACACCATTAGTGGACCCACGCACACACAAGGACGCACCCTAGACTGGATAGCCCAGCACAACTGTCCCATCTCCATCACTGCCAACACACCTACCCCTTGGTCCGACCACCATGTCATCCACTTCAGCATCCCTACTGCCAGAAGCAAAAAGATATCCGAGCCACCCCTGCCCTGAGCCCTCGCAAGAAGTTCTAGGTAACTTACCAACGACAACTTACACCCATTCTTATCAGGACCAGCTTTCAGGCCTCCCTTCTCGGCTGACCCGGAGACCCTACTACACACCTATGACATAGCTATCAAAGCAGCAGTGGTAGCTATTGCACCACTCAAACTTAGAAAAGCCAAACCTACCAGCCACACTAATACCTGGTTCACCTCCGACCTCTTCACACTCCGATCCAAGAAACATGCAGCCCTAACTCTATGGCAAACATCCCACTCTGAGGAAGCCAAACGTGACTTCAAATTAAAAGCCAAACAGCATAAAAATGCCATAACTCACGCCAAAGCCACATCCTTTCAAACTAGAATCCACGAGGCCCAATCCAAAACAAAAGAGATATTCTCTATCTTCAGAGATCTAGAGACCCCACACCTATGCCACAGAATTTCATTAAAGACAAAACTTGGTGTGACAAGATACAATCAGCCATGAACGACAAGCTTAACACCCTCCAAACCAAAATTCAGGCAACTAGTCAAACTCGCAACATCACGTCCTGCTCCTCTACAACACCACACCAGCCAGATAATACTAACTCCTCCTTCTCCTTCAAGGAAATCAAAGAAAGTGACATGACTAATATCATGAAGTCTATCAAACCCTCTAATTGCAAAGGGGACATCTGCCCAGCCACACTCATCAAGGACTGCACAAGCCAACTTACCCCGTTCCTCACAGCCTTTGTGAAGGCCTCCTTTGCCACTGGCACAGTCCGATCCTGCCTTAAGGAAGCCTGGTCCACCCCATCATCAAAAAACCTACCCTCAAACCTTCCACACACACCAGCTATCGGCCCATCACGACAGTTCCCTTTCTCCTCAAGATACTGGACAAAGTGGCCTACTTGCAGGTGCAACAATTTATTGAGGAGAACCAACTGCTTGGGTTGCGTCAGTCAGGTTTCCGCCCAGGGCACAAGACTGAGACAACCCTACTTGACTTAAAAAACCAAATGGACGACGAAAGAGACTCAGGGAAACCCGCTCTCCTCCTCCTCCTCCTAGACTTATCAGCGGCATTCGATCTTGTTGACCATAAGGTCTTATGCCACTGCCTCTCCACCACAGCCAAATTCTCTCCTATCGACACCACATGAATCATTTCCTTCCAGCAAGGTAGGACCATGCAAGTATTCTCTGACATGGCCTCTGCCTCACCTACTATCATCCTATGTGGTGTCTCACAAGGATCATGTATCTCACCCACCCTCTATAACATCTTTCATAACCCCTCTTCCTCATTCTAGACTCTCTGGGTATCTCATACACTAACTACGCCGATGAGACCCAGATCCTCCTCACACTAACGGGGGACTATCACACCGACTCCAAGACACTAAACATTTACAACACAATCCAAGCCTGGATGGCAGCCAATGGGCTCTGCCTTAATTCAGACAAGACCAAACTACTAATGGTTGGTTCAAAGGAAACGCTCAAGAACCTTGAACCAAAATTCAGCCACTTTATGATCAAAATCCACGCAGACAGCTTTGTAAAAACACTGGATGTCTATCTTGACTCCAACCTAACAATGACAAGGCAAGTCAACGCCATTGCTTCATCAGCGGCATACCATGCTAAGCTCATGACAGCAGCCAGACCCTTCCTATCCAAGGACAACTCCATCACCATTGCCAGAGCCATCAAGGGATCAAGATTAGATTACTGCAATGCACTGTTCTTAGGTACCTCCACTAAAAACATGAACAAACTGCAGATAATACAAAACAACGCTCTATGTGCAGCCACAGGAATCCCCAAAAAGGAACACATCACAGCCGCTAGGATACAGGCACATTGGCTCCCAGTCAGAGAAAGAATCCTCTTCAAAGCGCTTGCCCTCACTCATAAGTGTATCTACCACACGGCTCCACCATACCTCTGAAAGAATCCACCTATCGGTCCCCACATGACCAACTAGAACAAAATACGCAAACATGCTCACAGTCCCTAGAGTTAAGAGGGCCCGAGCCGGGGGTGCTAGCTTCCCTTACCTTTCAGCTCTGCAATGGAACGCACTACCACCACCCCTATGAGGAGAAGTCTCCCACTTAGCATTCCGTAAAGCCATGAAAACTGTGCTCTTCACTTAAATCCCACCCTAACTCAATGCTTTAAAAGAAAATTGCACTAATCCCCATATATATGGAGGATGTCAGAAAGTATGTACCATGTATTATGCTCTGTTCGAGTATGCTATGCCAATTGTACTGCATTCATTGTAATGCAGTAACTAAGCTTGCCACAGGTAACAGCGCCGCGATGCCCGTGGGCTGTATGTGCGCTATAAAAATGCAAAAATAAATAAAATAAAATTTGCAAAAACAGTTTTTTTTATCACAACTCCAGGTTCGTTACAACCCATAAAGTGCAAAGTTCATCTTCTGTGTTGGATGGCAGATAAAGTGCAAATAACTCTTGCAATACGTTTATCTCCTTGTCAATAGAACCTATTGAGCGAATCCCTTTGAACACCAAGGGTTCTATCACAAATTAATGTTTATTATAATACACTGGTGGTCAATACAGTGTTAAAATTCAGCCCAACATGTTTCATTCTGCATTTAGTTATACATATTCCACCAGAACGTATTCAGGGAACCAACAACTCCTAGATTCGTAAGCACTCAATCTCGAGGTAGCGAGAATCATCACCTCTATTGCAGAAAATGCGTCCAAACACTAAAGGAGAAAACACGGGAATATAGCTGTCATTATTACTGATATCTTGCATATCCTAACCCTATAGGTGCACAACTGCCACAAGGATATCCTTACCCGAATACATTAACTTTTTCTTCATGTACCGGTACAGTGTGGATGTCTTCTTAATAGAACATAACCTAATTGGGTAACACAATTCACAGTCAGGGAGTCCAACAGACAATATACTCAATATACTCCATTCACATCATACAATCCATTCACTCTTGGCTTGTAAGCTCAAATAGGTCCGCATTTTAACGCTTATTCTTGGTGCTAACTCCAGCTCCAAATATTGCTAACTCTCACGTACAACTGCGTGTAATACAACTCAAGCCTATGCCGGATCTAGGTCAGTTGGGTTATCCCAAGTACCATTAACGTGCTCTCTCTCATCGATATGAGTGTAGTCACAACCTGGCAGTCCTCGTAATTAACCCGGTCATTACATCTGTATTTGTATCCTGCATTCTAACAACATGTTACTCGTAACGTACTTTCATTATTCTTACTGTTAACACATGCTCAAAATACCTTCAGGACTTGTCTCGTCAATCCTAAAATGTCCTAAAGCGCCCGATAGGTTCAACCTGGTCCTCTGTTGCGCGTACGATTACAAATGCGTCTCAGGTATTCCACACTTCCGGCGCCTCACTATCAAAATACAAGGAAAACACAGGACCTTATATATAACGGAACACTTACTTCTAGTAAAGCCAATGCTAGTATATACAGGCGCAGGGTTCATACCACTCATCTGATAAACACAGCCAAATTAAACTACCCAAACTACTTACTTAAGTCAAAGTAATGTCGGGGTCCTTAGTGACCGGCTCCTTCCTCTCTCCATGTCGTCACGCGATACGTCACCTCACGCTTGCCTACAGCTGCGTCATGTCGTAGACACGGCTGTTTATAAGGAGCTTACACCACAGGACGAATCGAGCTACGCCCCTCACTCATGGTGTACACCTGTTATACCAACTCCCATTCTCCCTTCTGTAGTGCTCCACAGTCATTACCACACCCTATAACACCGGGCTGAGGACTGATCTTACTCATTACTGCCAGCGAACAACGTGAGGTATGCCCTAATCTTCGATATTTCTTGGATTTACAACCACTGGTAGCCAATTCAGAACCTACTTGGCACCAGTTGTAACCACCCCTGTATAGTCTTCAACAGATCTGTATCACTTGTGTACATGATTACTCATTACTGCCGGCAACCACCATACGGTGTGCCCTAGCTTTCAATACTTCTTGGATTGACCAGATCTATTCGCCAATTCAGCAACTGGTGGCACTCGTTCATTAAACAACTGCACAGTTTTCAACAGGTCTGTTGCAATCATATAAATACAATAGGCTCAGTCATGAATGGTGCCATTCAACCAATTCATTCAGCCCAGTTTCGGATGAATTACACAAAAATATCAACCACAGCTCCCTTCTGTGTAGTAATTTAGCAGTAGATTTGCCATTCAACATTCTAGCGATCTGCAGTAATACCATCCATTTAAGAGCATCATAACTGTGTTCCATTGCTAAAAAATGATTAACTAGTGGATCTGTAACCACTTTCTTTTTAATACAGCTACAGTGCTCCGAAATCCTCACCTTAACCTTCTGCTAACCACCAGCGGGGCGTCACAGGGCAAGCGGGGATCCCGGGGCTCTGCAGCAGCAGCGCCGGTATGGTGTGGACGCCGTCTCTTCCCCACGGCCGGGGCGCCCCTCAAGACACTGTATTCAGCCACAGGGCGAGGGCTGCTTCCGCAGGCCCCGCCCCCCCACGGCCCAGTGTCAGATTGTGACCGTGGCCTCCAGCTGTTTTCTTACGGAGCCCTTAGGCGGATTGCGCGTAGGATGGAGGCCGGTAAAACTTCTGGTCCCCACAGCTCCGGTGTCGCACAGCGCAGCAGTCTAGGATTTACAGGCTCGCAGGACGGGGCTTTAGTGCGTCTGTACCTCAGTTTTGGGGTCCGACGGCGGCTCTGAAAAGGATTAGTAGGCACAGGAGACGCGGATGAAGAGGAGGGCTGTTGATGTTGTTGTGGGGGTGGAGGACCAGCATTATACTGGTTACTGCCAAAACCACTTCTTTGTCGTGCATTTCTACCACCTCCTCTCCGAAATCTACCTCTATTTCGAAATGTTCTCTGCCATCTCTGGTTATAGGAGCTGCCATTGCTTGAGCTTCCTGAACTATAGGAAGTATTGCCAGATCTCGCCTGTTGTTGTTTAGTCGGTGCTCCCTGCTGATTGGCAAAAGGATCATACCTGCCTTTCGTGTAGCGGAACGCTTTCTCATGCGAGAACTTCAACAGATCTTTCTTCATTCTAGCAATCCTGTCTTTGGTACAAAAATCTTTGAAGTCATTTATTTCTTTAGTTATTTCTTCTCCCTTTTCTTGTAAGTATCAAGAGGTACACGTTTTTTAATGTCCTCTTCCATCCTCTCTAGATCACCTGTAATTTATTTTAATGGTCATATCCCGTGCAGTGTCAATAATCAGGATGATCCAGTCTCTTTCGCATTTATTCGCAATGTAACTCCATTGAATTACAAAGTCCTTGTTGTCTGGAAATAAACGCAGTTCATTATGCACTAAGAGACCCTGGGGTAGGGTGCCAGTTCGTAAATGCTCGATCATGATGGAACCGTGCAGTTCGGTACGGATCAACCTTTTTTTCAATTGGAGTGATTCATCCCAATTACTCAAATTAGTAACTAGTGAGCCTTCTGCTTCATCAGAGAAGAGTGAGGCTCTAGCTAATAGCTTGGCTACATACCTTTCATCATAGCTTTGTTCTTTCCGCAGCCATCTTGGTTAGTAATAGATCAAATAAACAGTATATACATCATCTGATCCTACTCTTATCACAGGCAGACCATGGGCACACATACTTACTACCACACCATTCACAGGTGTCTCAGAACCACAAAGAAGCAGAAAATAGGGCGAAAAGAAAAGTTACATTTTTGTCAAGCCTTCCAGAAACTTAACACTAAGATGTATGGGTAAAATACAAATAACCCTGACGCTTAGTAATAGGCAAAGATTCTGGCTAACTGTTTTATCCCATTACTTCCTAAAACATTTGGAACTGATCAGTCAGTGTTTGTCAGTTTGAAAAGCATCAAACAACACCAGGCAGACTATTAGTTTATCAATTTCTCACCTAAAATACATACACAAGCAGTCTTCTAAGCCCTCGATGTGGAGAACATATTCAACTTCGTCAAGTGGCATTACCTGCAAACTGTGAAGGAAAGGTTTGGCTTAAGGGAGAATTAAATCTGAGGGTTTTGTAGGACCTCCCTACTGCTAAGGCCAGGTTAAATGGCTACCTTTCCAAATTATTACAACTTCTGCTCAGATGTAGCAGGGATACCCTCTTTCCCTGCTGCTTTTTTGATTTGGCGGTGGAACCACTGGTGACGAAGATTAGGGAAGACGGAAGGCACATACAGCATTGATGTAGAGATGACACCTATAACTGTTTGCCAGTGACATTCACCGAACTCTGACTTTTTCCCAGAAATCAATTTCATTATGCTTGAAGTACTGGAAAATACTCCTACGTGCATCCCATTTCCTCCATACTACACATGCATGGGTGTTGGTCTATTTCGGTTAAGGTGGTGTTGATCTAGGCAGACAAAACAACATGTTTGTTTTACATCAACAAGGAGAGGGGCACCAGGTCACCTATTATATGCAAGCTAACATCTGGGAGTGGGCCCTGCAATCATTGCATCTTCCTCCGGTTTGTCTATATACCTGGATTAGAGAATGTGGAAGCGGACAGTATAAGCAAACCGGTACTAAGGCCTTTGGTACTGGATCAAATATTCCAGCAATGTGTCTAACACAAAATACAAGACCTTTTTCTCCACAGCGGCCGGTAGGTTTTGTCCATCGCTTGGGCGGGCTTCCGCTCAGCGCTGCGTGTCTTCACGAAGATGATGTCGGTCATCACAGCTTTTCTACGGCTACAGGGTATTCATTTGTATCCATATTTGGACGACTGGCTTCTGCGCAGTCCTTGTCCAGTGAATGCCTTGAGCAATCTTCAGTCTCTCCTTCAGCTCCTGTTCGGTCTTGGGCTGTCGGTGAACTGGTGGAAATCCTCTGTGACGATCTCTCAGGACCTGATATTCCTGGGTTTCCTTTGGAACACAATCGACTGCAGAGTATTCTTGACTGTGGACAGGATGGCAGATATGTTAACCACGTGTCAAATTTTCATTCAGTCAGAGAGCATGTCGGCCTGGTGGTTCCAGAGGCTTCTGGGCCTCATGGCCTCGTGCGTGCTTGCTCTTCCCCTTGCTCGTTTCAAAATGCGACTCAAGCAGATGGCTCTTCGGAGTTCCTGGCTTCAGGCAGTGGACCCGGACACCAAAATGATTCCGGTCCCACCCTGCATGATGACAGATCTCCTATGGTGGTCATCTTCCAGCAATCTGTTGGTGGTTGCTCCTTTTCAGGAGCCCTCCCTTCAAGCGACCATTACGACGGACTCCTCCCCTGTCGGGTGGGGCGCAACGATGGATCATCTTCAGGTTTTCGACCTGCGGACGCCGCAGGACAGACAATTTCACCTAAATTATCTGGATCTTATGACGATTTCCTGGTGCTCAAAGCTTGCAAGCCAGTGATTGTGAACAAAGCGGTCCGCATCTGCACAGACAATGCAGTATCCATGTTTTACATCAACAAGCAGGGGGATATCGGGTCACCTCCCCTTGTAGATCTAGCCATTCAGGTTTGGGAATAGGCCATTCAGCACAGTGTTTGGCTGCTGGCGGTGCACGTTCCGGGCCAACGGAATGTGACTGCGGACTCTCTCAGTCGACGAGCGGTGGTCAGCTACGAGTGGGAACTAAATACGGAGATCCTCTCCGACCTTTGTCTCCATTGGGGCACTCCAGAAGTGGACCTCTTTGCAACATCATCAAACAGGAAACTTCCTCTTTATGCTTCCATGAAAGGGCTCAGAGCTTCTTCCCTGGGGATGCTCTCGAGATTCCATGGCACAACATGAGCCTACGGCTTCCTGCCTCTTCCTCTGATTCACTGGGCGCTATGCAAGCTCAGGAACATGACAAATGTCACTCTCCTGTTCATAGCCCCTTGGTGGCCAGCCAGATTCTGGTTTTCGGAGCTTCAGCATCTGTCAGTCTGCTCGCCGATCAGGCTTCCGCTGATTCCTGACATGTTTTACCTGAGCGATCAGCTGGCCACCCTCTGTCCTCCGGGCCCAGGTACCTGCTCACCCTGCCGCACTGCCTCCGGGCCACCCCTTGCACTGGGGTCTGTATCTGTACCCATACAGCACCCCCTTTTACTTCCTGCACTTATCAGACCTACCCTGTCTGCTGCCTTTAACCTAGCACTTGCAAATTGCTGGCGGCACTACCACTGTTTGTTGCCTTTATTATTTATTTATTTATTATTATTTATCTGTTTCTTCTTTGCTTCTCACTTTCCACTTCTCCCCCTTCAATGCACTTTTCCCCTCCCCCTCTCCCATGCACTTGCACGTTCTCAATGTCACTGGGCCTAGTAAGGTTGTTGTTTTGTTCACCCTGTTCCGCTCCCTTGCCTTGTTGCGCTCTGAAACACTTGTGTACAAGCGCAATAGAAATAAAATATCAATATCCATATCAATGTGGCACCCCTCCCCACAATCATTCAGCTTGGCAGTCTGGTGCCTGAGTTCAAATCTTTAGAAAGTTTCAACTTGTCCATGGATAATATGCATATTATCCAGGCGGCTAGAAAACAATTGACAAGGTCTCAGTATAGGAGCAAATGGCTCAGTTTCTGTCACTGGCATTGAGCTAAGCAGCGGGACCCCAGAGAAGCTACCATCGACACAGTCCTGTCGTTCGTTTCTCATCTGGCAACTTCAGGCATGCATGTCTTGTCTTGTAGGACTTATTTGTCAGCTATCGCCGCATACCTGTCCACGGACTCTTGCTCTTTTTCATTGACGAACCTTGTCATTAAAAGACACTTTGCAGGTCTATTGCATCTTTATCCACCTGTGTGCAACCCGCATCCAAAGTGGGAATTGAATGTGGTCCTCACTGCCTTATGCCATAAACATTTTGAGCCCATGGCCACAGTGGACCTGAAGTTCCTTTGGTGGAAAATGGCTTTCCTGATTGCGGTTACTTCGGCAAGGCGTGTAAGCGAGCTTCAGGCCTTGTCTGTAGAATATCCATTCCTCACCTTTCACAAGGATAAGGTTGTCCTCAGGACTAATCCTTCTTTCCATCCAAAGGTGGTATGCGATTTTCATCTAAACCAGTCTATTTCCTTACCTGTTTTCTTTCCAGACCTGGCCTCAGATGCCGAGAGGGTATTGCATAATTTGTCATGTCAGACGAGCTCTAAAGTTTTATTTGGACAGAACATCTAAATTTAGGAGCTCTTCCCAGCTTTTTGTGACCTTAGGAGATCCAAATAGAAAGCCGCCTTGAAAGCAACTATCTCCAGATGGATTGCTTCCTGTATTTCAGAGGCGTATACCGTTCAGGGTCTTCAGCCTCCAAAGGGAATTCATGCCCATCTTGTGCGTGGCAAGGCAGCTGCCGTTGCCTTCCAGAAATATGTTCCCTGGCAAACCATTGCCAGAGCAGCTACGTGGTCTTCCCCATCAGCTTTTTGTAAGCATTACTGCTTAGACCTGAGCTCCAGAGCTGAGGCTCAGTTCGGGCAGGCGGATCTTAAAAGCCTCTTTCAGATGGAGTTCCATCCACCCGTTTTCCTGTGAGGAGTGCTTGGTAATCTCCCAAAAGTATGGAGGAAAGGGGACGGGACGTAGGAGTATAACAAAGTTACTCACCTTAGTTACTACAATACTCCTGGTCCATAGTCCCCTTTCCTCCATACGCCCGCCCGCCGTCCCCTCTAATAAGTATCCTCTATTATTGCTTAAATGGTCTCAGACCTGGCGATAAAAAAGGACTGAAGGACGATGCGCGGAGCGGAGCTAAGGAGGGAGGGGTTACGGCCGTGTGCAGTACCCCGCGTAAAAAGAGAAGGACACCTTTTTCAATTTGATGTTTTTTTACAAGAAGTGCTCCGGTCCCGTCCTACAGGACGGAATGTCCCAAAAGTATGGAGGAAAGGGGACTATGGACTAGGAGTAAGGTAGTCACTACGGTGAGTAACTTTGTTATTGCAGCGGCATCTATGAATGCCGAGCCCCAGACCTCCACCACAAGCACTGCAACTTCAGCTTTGCTGGGCAAGGAAGAGAAAAAGCTCAAGGCCTACAGGAAGGTGGTCTACTCGAATGCAGGACTTCACCGCAGGCAAGCCAATGCCAGCGCCATTTTGAAAAACATCAGAATTCTTCACACAACGGTTTTTTTCAGCCCCCTTCTCAGTCATCTGCTTCAGACCCAAAAAAGCAATGAGGGCTCTTCTCGGGTCCAAAGCACCCCAGTCGGGGGCAGGCTGGCCCTGCACAGTCAAGCTTGGCGTTCAAGGTTCACAGACACATGGGTGATTTTCGGTGGCCTCCTCGGCTTCTGACTTCCCCTGCATCACCCCCTGTTCCCCACCATCCCACAGATCGGGACTCCTTCACTCATGGTGGAGATTCGTTCCCAGGTGGAGAGCGAGGCAGTGGAGGAGGTGCATCTCCCTCAGCAGGGGCAGGGCTTTTACCCCTGCATCTTTGCCATTCAAAAGAAGAACCAGGCAGTCCTGCACGTGGTCCTAGATCTTTAATTCCTCAAGCTATACCTACCTCTGCAGAAATGCAAAATGGTGATGCCAGTGCTTAAAGTAGACATGCTACATGGGGGCATGGGGGTTGGACATGCTCCCTGAATCTGAAAGATGCATATTTGCATGTGCCCATAGTGCAGCACCATCATTCCTTCCTCAATTCCATGTCATGGGGTTGCACTTTCAATAGAAGGTGCTGCTGTTCGTCCTGAACTCAGCGCCGAGGGTATTCACAGGACTGATTAATGCGTTGGCGGCCCTGCTCAGGTCGGAAGGCCTACATGTGTATTCTTACCACGATGACTGGTTAGTCAGAGGGGAGTCCCAGGAGCAGATCAGGTACACTACGACCAGACTCATGACTGCACTATACGAACTGGGCTTCGCAATCAACTTCCAGAAGTCTCAGCTCTACCTTACACAAACTCTGGTGTTTATGGGGCTGCTGTGGGAAACTCGGAAGCAAAGGGTATTCCCCACGGGGCAGAACGTGGCAGCGATCAAAGCTTCTGTTGCTCACTTCGTCAGCAGAACACTAACAGCGGCCTGGTAGTACCAGCACCTGCTAGGAGCACTGGTGCCATGCCTCCTGGCTATCCCTTACGCCGGGCTGCGCATGAGGAGGCTGCAGCTGCATTTTTCGGCATCCTTGGACCAGAAGTCTGGTCATCGGGCGCCCTAGTCGCTATACCTGCTCTCCTACAGCAAGACCTCATGTGGTGGGGGCAGGATGCGAACCTCATGGTAGGCAGACCATTCAGACTGTATCCGACAGCTCATTCCATGACTACGGACTCCTCACTCCAGGGGTGTGGTGCTACCCTGGGGACCCATTCAGTACATGGTCTCTGGTTCAGGACCAGCCAGCAAAGCCACATCAGTAGGCTGGAAATCATGGCCCTTTGGCTCACAGTCAAGGCATTCCTGCCCCTAATCAGGAGCAGTACAGTTTGCATCCGAACGGACAACTCTCCCTGTGTGCATTTCATAAACAAGCAGGGGGGCATTAGGCCCCCCCTCCTATGCAGACAGGGCTGACTCAGCATTAGGCCAGGCTGTCCTCTGTAATCTGTTCGCATAGAGTATCAATCTCTCCTCCCAGGGTGTTTTCATGAGTTGTAGTCGCCTGTACAGGATGGAGGAAAGGAGACGGGACTTGGGTGTAATTAAGTGTTACTCACTGGAGTGACTTGCTGTACTTCTAGTCCATAGTTCCCCTTCCCCCATACATCCCACCATCCTTCGCCCTAAAACAAGAGCGTTGAGGTTGAACAGTTCAATACAGCCGACGCGTGAAAGGAGACTGAGGTGTGGCATCAGTGGGTGGCAGATGCTCCCAGGGCCGCGCCCCCGCACACGTATACATTTAAATGTAAAGTGTTTCTGGTGAAAAAAGGTTCTGTTCCCGTCCCTACAGAGGGACGCCCATACAGGATGGAGGGAAGGGGACTAGGAGTAAGTTAGTCACTCCAGTGAGCAACACTTAATTTATGCAGCATCTGCCATTTGGTGAGAGGTGGTGCAGAACCCCTGTTAGATTGCCTTTTCAGAACCCTATACCAGGTAAACCTGTAAGGGTTTATAAACCGCCTTAGCAAACTTGCCAGTAATGTGACTGAGCAGCAAAGTTTAGACTAAGACGACCAAGGGACTGCTGTTAAGTACAATAATCCTACACATTGGTTGTCAATATATTGATCATACAGGTAAGTATCAAAGATATACAGGTCCAATAAGCCACAGCAACTGCGATGTAAGTTGAAAGTATATATACAAAAACATAACACAGCACTAATACCAATTGGGACACCTACCACGCTGTAGGCCATAACCGTTATCTACACAATATGCTGTTAAATAGGCTAAAGTGGGGGTTGAAGGGGATGTTGGAACTTATTGTCAGCCATATAAAATGATAAGGCACACTGACACTTGGAAAAACAATCTTAAGCAGGCCAACTCTCTCCTAGGGACAATTGTCCAATAACGGTTTCAGTAAGAAACTTGTTTTTTTGTGTACTTGGTCTACTTTTTTGGGTAACAACTATTCAAATATGTTCTCATCTTTGGATAAAGAAGCTATACAAATAACTAAATAAATATATTTTGGCTATGTGGAGGGAGTTTCAAAAAGTTGACATTGGTCTCTCCTTGGATTCAACAGGGATCAATGCGTGAGTGAAGCACGACTAGGTAGTAACAATTTGTAAGGATAAACGTACAGGTGCTTAGTGGAGGAAGAAGGCAACTGCTATTTCCATTTGTTTAGGGTGACCCTAAACATCATTCCTGACCCAGGTTCCACCACCAAAGATAAGGCAAGGGTAGCTGTAGGGCAGGACTTTACACCCTATTTGATTCAGTGGGGGCCGCAGGGGAGTTGGTGACAAGTGCAGGTATTCAGGCCAGCTACTTGACACCAGACCAGGAAGATTAAGTACAGTTAAGTCTAGGCAATTGGTAGCAACTTTTCTCCCCTCTTAGTTGTGGATGCAAATGTGACTTTGTTTGATAGCTGGGTCTGGCCAGGAAGCAGTTCCAGTCTCCATTCACAGTTCCGAGTACCACAAGCGGGACCTCTTTTTCAGTGCCCACAACGAAGAAGTAGTTCTGTAATGCAGCAGGTGAGACAAAGAGTCTTGGTGACCCACCAAGGGGGTCTGCAGGTGAGGATGAAAAAAGTATTTTGGATCCAACAAAATACATGTTCCTGTGGGAGAAAGTCAGACCTTAAATTGCTCAGCACTGGAAGCTGCCCTTCCTCCCAAGGAGTCCCCGGTCTGAATGATACAGACGAGTTACATGCTCACTTTTTCTATGAGCTTAATGCAGATGTCCATCGAAGTGCAGGACTGTGAACTGGTTGCATCCGCCAGTTCAAGGGAGGGGGGCACAGTGCAGGCCTCTCCTAGTTAATAGGAAGCAGAATCCTGCTACCAGCCATTTTGTATTTTAGGAATTCCTTTGTTCTAGGGAACTACAAGGTAAATTTAAAATTGCATTTCTGCACATGTCGCCCCACATCGCAGCCTCCATGTTGGTTTTGACCAGTATAGGCTCACTAGCTGTTTCTCCTACATCCTGTGTGAATGGCATCTAGGTAGAGTGGCAGCCAACTGACTCCTCTTTCCCTAGCCCCCTCTTGTGATTGGTGAGCTGCATTTGGTTAGCCATTCTGCATAGTGGCACTTAAGGGCAAACAGTGTTCTCTCTCCCCCCCCTGAATTTTTCAAAGAAGATGTATTTACATGTTGTAGGATATCCCGCCAGTCCTGTCATTTTAAACCCTCATTTTGCATACTGGGCGACTGCAGTGGCTTGGGCACATATCCAGGTTGGGGTTTCTGCTGCTAGACATTCATCCTGGGCCTTGTGCATCTTTCTGCTGACACCCATTTGTGTGTGCTGGGTCAGGTTGTCCATGCTGGGACCACATACTGGCTGTTTTGCTGCCATTTACTGCCAGGGTCTTCCGCCTCGGCACTGGTTGCTGCCGCTGACTGGAAGGATATTGAAACACCAATAGCCTACCTCATCTGCTCTTTAGGCCATCGTGGGTTGGCCCCACCAGTGCCTCTGTGCTGCGACTTTCTTATGTTGGATTGCTGTCTCCTTCTGCCCACTGAGCCGCAGGTATCTACTTTGTTGGGTTCTCCCGCCATCCTAGAGTCACCAGTATTTTGTCTGCTGGCTTGAGGGGCTCCATTGTGGGAAGAACGTTTCTTCTTTTTTCTTCATCATGGATTTTGTTGGCCCAGGGTTCAAATCCCTGGCAGCTGGATCCCTTTCAACTGCACATAAAAAGAAGACCTTTACTTACAGAGTTGTTCAGCCTTCCTGGAACTGAATTTCAGGGAGCCAACGCTGTGAGTATTTACCTCTCTGGGGTGGGTGATGCTCCTTGCCAGGGTCCCTCTGGTCCAGGATAGACATTTTTTGGAAGCAAGTCTTTACTGCTTTTCTCATTGATTTGCATTGGGGTCTTCTGCTACACTGCATCTAAACAGGATGCTTATGGTTCTGAAACAGGTCCCTTTGGTCCTCCCTGAGGTTTTTTGCTGGCAAATCCATACCTTCGGGCTAGAACTGAGACACATTCATTTTCTCCATACCTGTGGGTGGCCTACCTCTACGAACTCTGAACGTCCCTAAAGTAACCTTGGGGGTTCCATCATGCCCCTGTGCATTTTTCCTAAAGTCTGTGGGTTGAGGGGGTTGTAGGCCAAGAACTAAACTAAACTTGTTTTAATAGCCCTGCTTCTATTTTACATGAAGTGAATTGCATTGGTAAGGGTTTCCAAAATGTATCTGGATTTTTGGGAGGCACCATCTTTGATTGTGATCTGTGCATTTCATACAGATAAGCCCTAAAGGGACATCATTATTGTGGTTTGTTGGTGTTGGTCTGTGCATGTTTCCCTTTTCCTTCCATCTTTTGTCTTGTGTGCCTACCACCAAGTTATTCAATGCAATTAGTGTTGTCACCAGTGATGTGATTTGTAATGTCATCAGCGTTCTCATACAATATGTAATTGGTGATGTGATCTGTGATGTCATCATTGTGGTCATAGGCTGCGCAACAGGGGAAGCACAGTTAAGGTGGCTTTAGCTGAATTTCAGGGGTTTTGTTGTATTCTCACCTTAACATCCCTGCAACATACATATATGAGGCTTGTGGAATCTGCTTAGATCACATGCTATGCATAGACCGACATCTAGTACTAAGCCGCAGAGTATTACACTTTGTTTTTCGAAAGTCGAAAAGGGGCGTCGAACCAGGGCGTGCCAGTAATACTATCCCTAGTGTGACGTCCTCTGTACCCATGATCCCTCACGCGTGTAGGACCCTCAGATTGTTTTTTCCGCCATACTAGTCGGACGCATGTTGCAGAGTTCCCTTGGCATTAGCCAATTATACTAAAATTATTGTTAAAAAACTTCCCCGTTCTCTTCTAACCTACGCCGAAGATCGACGCTGGTGAAGATCGAGGAAACCAGCCGTCGAGAACTCCACGATGAACTTTGGGCCTTGGAAGGCCTCTGGCCTCGGCCCGTGCCTTGGAAGGCCTCTGGTTTCGGCTCGGGCCTTGGAAGGCCTCTGGCCTCGGCCCTCTACAAGCAGGGAGAGTGGGGGGTGATCATACAGGCTTTCCCACATTTATATCCTACATATACCCACCCGCTGCCAATTTGAGACATATAGAGAGTACTCCTTTCAAATTCTGCCCTAAGTGTAACAGGAAGTTTCCCTGGGTAGATAAACACAATACGTGCAATCTGTGTCTCCCACGAGACCATCCCGAGGCTACCTGTCGAGCTTGCAAGCTCTTCAAGCCGAAAACACTTAAGGACCGCTCCACTAAATGCTGGGCCCACTAGGCCAGGCAACTAGAGGCCATGGATGCCGAAGGGTCATTTAGCGGTGGCAGCAACGCCGCCGTATCGGACGGCGAGGACAGAGGGGTGACTTCAGACACCCACGCGCAAGCCCCCGACCCCGGAGGACTGGCCGGCGGCCCAGTTATGGGGACAACACCCGGCGGCATAAGCGCGACACACACTACTTCCACTAAACACATCAGCCCAAGCCGTGACTCGACACCCGCGTCGAGCGATTGGCAACGGAAGACACTGAGAGAGCGGTCCACCGAATCTGTGTCCTCTGGGCATTCCCGTTCGCGATCGCCTCATGACAAAGACCAACCGTCCATGGTTGGAAAAGGTGTCGCACTGCCAATAGTCCCAGAGGCCCGATCGTCGGAAGACGATTCCGACCTCTATCCTCAGGCAAGACGCGTAGCGTCTACTCCCGAGATTTGACGTCCTTCCTCCAAGACCACCTCCGAATCTGGTACCACCTCTGATTCGCGAGGCGAGGTGTCAGATACCACCTCTGAATCTCGAGGCAAGGTGTCAGATGCCTCGGAAGCCCCTTAAAGCACTGGGAAACATTCCTCTAGTCATGGGAAGGGGGATAAACAACACAAAAAGCCTTTAGAACACCATGTTCATAAGGAGAAACAAAAGGCCCCTAAATCAGCAGGAAAGTTCAAGGTCCCTGGCCCTCCCACTAAAGGAAAAATCATCCCTCCCACTGCTCAAGATATTGGCATGGAGGAGGAAACGGAAGAGGTTGTAGTTATCCCTAGCTCCAGAGAATGGAATTCAGCTGATATTGATAGGGTTATGAGAATGTCATTTTTTGCAGACTTCTATGAAAAGGACCGTAATTATTTTCATAGTTATGCCAAAACACCAGCTATCTCTGCCCCTTAGGGGTCCAAGGACGCTCAGCCCCCTGCTAAAAGACTCAGCTCTGAGGCCCCGGCGCAGGGCTTGGTCACAGACCCTTTGGTCATTGAACCTTACCATCCCGAGTCATATTGTGAGGAAACGGAACCACAAATGCGGGGAGACCAGACCGGGGTCTCTTATTATGGGGATGATGAGGACCAGGAGGAGGATGAGGCTGAAGCCTACAATCTTGACTCCCCTATTCCTAAATCCCTATATTAAAATCTATCCAGGGTAAAATTGACCCCTCGCTGGTAACTCCAAATCTTACTTGTGCGGTTAATCCACAAGTTAAAAAATTATTCCTCCGATCCCCTGTACATTAGGGGTCAATTAAAACCTGACTCCCTGGTAGTAGAAACCACCAGAAAGAGGGCAGGTACACCACTTGCTTTTTCTGAAGCACCTCCCGATAAAGAGAGCAAGAGCCTATATGCTCTGGGCGGGAAAGTTGCCTCCACTTCCGCCTATCAGGCACAAATTGCTAACAGTGCCGCTCTTTTGGCAAGCTACAATTGCCATCACTGGGAAGAAGTAGCTGCTTTAGTATCCTCCGCACCTGAACCACTGAAGAGCCAGTTGGCTCAGCTGGCAGCAGATGGTAGATCCGTATCAGGATGCCTACTGAAAACAAACGTTGATGCAGCAGATAATGCTGGAAGATTAATCTCCGAAGGCACTGTAATAAAGCGTCACGCTTGGTTAAGACAGTCCGGGCTCAAACCCGAAAACCACGCCACTCTTATAGACATGCTGGTAGAGCCGAACGTACTATTCGGCAAGGCAGTGGAGGAAGCCTTAAAAAAAAGCTAAGGACGAGTATGAGACCCTAAAATCTCTCGAACAACTCACAAATAAACCCCCAGGACAGAGGGGAAACACTAATTTTCGTCACTTTTGGGACCAAAGCTTACGGAGGGGTTCAAACTACTATCAGAATCAAGGACCCCAATGCGGTAACAATCAGTTCCAATTATCACAAAGCTTCCCCAGAGGACAGCGCAGAGGCCACGCTAGGGGTAGAGGCAGCCCCGGCAGAGGTGTTACTCTACCCAGTAAACGGTGATGTTCCGCTTCGGGTCCCCTACCATGCATCCCCAGTAGGGGGGTACATTTCCAGCTTCACCCATGCATGGGAGGGGATCACTTTGGACAGATGGGTGCTGTCCATAGTGTCCGCAGGAAACTGTATAGGGCTACCAGGGCGCATCCACGACCATCCTCCGAGACAGAAGATACACCAGAAAATCCTCCTCGAGGAGATCGCCATTCTGCTTGCAAAGGACACCATAGAACTCGTCCCGGGCAGCAAGTTAAACAGGGGTATTTATTCATCCTACTTCTTTGTGCCAAAAAAAGATTTAACAATGCGCCCAGTATTAGATTTGCGCCCTGCAATCAAGTATGTCAAGCCACAAAAATTCTGCATGACTACACTACAAGAGGTAATACCCCTACTAAAAAAAGGGAGATTACATGGCAACATTGGATATGAAAGATGCCTATTTTCATATTTCAATGTTCCCCATGCACAGAAGATTCTTGTGTTTCAAAATAGACAGCCAGCACTACCAGTTCAAGGTGCTGCCCTTTGGAATAGCCTCGGCTCCAAGGATATTCACCAAGGTACTGGCGGTGGTGGCGGCTCACCTACGTAGGGAGGCAAACCCAGTTTACCCTTACCTGGATGACTGGCTCATTACAGGGGAATCCCCCTTAATTTGCAGTCTAAACATCCAAAGATCAATCGACCTCCTCTTCCAATTGGGCTTCTCAATCAGCGAGAAAAAATCAAGCTGTCCTATGCACCCAAGAGGGGCTGACCTTTCCATCAGAGGAAAGAATTCGAAATCTATTACTGCAAATTCCTCAATATCAGGCCGGTCACCAAATAAGGGTGCGCAAAGCGATGCGTTTGCTAGGCATGATGTCATCTTGCATTTACCTGGTTCCCCACACGTGCCTGTGACCCATGCAGGAATGGTTGGCGAAACAGTGGTCTCAAGCAAGTGGTCAGTGGGACGATTTAGTGCTCGTTTCGTCCAATACTAGTACAGAGTCTTTACTGCTGGACAAGAGAGAATCTTACGAAGGGGAAACCCTTCAACGATCCAGAGATACAGGCCGTTGTCACAACAGACACCTCCCTAGCAGGGTGTGGTGCCCACTACCTTCACCATACAGCTCATGGTCTCTGGTCTCACACAGTGGCTCAAAACCACATCAATCTGCTAGAACTTCTGGCAGTCTTCAGAGCGCTTCGGGCATTCAAACCTCTCCTATCCAACCAGTCAGTGCAGATCCTAACAGTCAGCACAACTGCAATGTTTTACCTAAACAAACAAGGGGGCACTCATTCACCAAATCTGTCCAAGCTTGCCCAGAAAATTTGGAAATGGGCCCTCAAAAGGAAGATTTACCTGTCATCCCAACATGTTGCAGGGGATCTCAGCTCACTGGCAGATGCTCTGAGCAGGGATCCCCACCCAGAAGAACACGAGTGGAGACTACACAAAGAAGTCGTAGGAGACCTCTTCTCTCAGTGGGGTTTCCCCACTATAGACCTCTTCGCCACAAGCGAAAAAAGGCAATGCCCAAACTTCGCATCCAGGTTCCCCCAGCCAGGCTCCAAGGGGAACGTCCTATGGATGAATTGCTCAGAGATGTTTGCCTACACTTTTCCACCAACCTCTCTGTTGAGGAAGGTGGTGAACAAGATCCACAGGGAACCAATGACGCTCATCCTGGTTTCTCCTATGTGGGCAAGACAACCATAGTATACATGCCTAAGCAAACTGGCTGTGTGCGACCCCATCAAACTCCTGTGCCGGTACAACCTACTCTCCCAGCACGAGGGGCTAACAGTGCATCCTCAGCCCAACTCAATGAACTTGGCAGCATGGCTCCTGAAGTCCTAGAGTTCAGACATCTCAATTTATTCCACAGATGTATGGATATCTTGAAAGAGTCAAGAAAACCTAACACAAGGCACTTGTACTATGACAAATGTAAACAATTCTGTATTTGGTGCCAGAATAAGCAAATCAACCCAGTTGATTGTACTCCTTCTAATGTTGTCACCTATATGCTCCACCTATTGGATGCAGGGTTAGTGTTTAACTCACTTAAAGTGCACCTGGCAGCTTTATCAGCCTACACCATTTCTCATAACAAGGTGTCATGGTGGAAAGTGCCAGTTGTCAAAGCATTTATGGATGGGGTAAAGAGACTCCACCGTCCAATTTCTAACCCAGCACCAGGTTGGGACCTTAATGTGGTATTTGCTAAGCTCATGGGACCTCCCTTCGTGCCCATGCACAAATCTAGTCTCAAAAACCTGACTTATAAAACTGCCTTCTTAGTAGCCATCACCTCCATAAGAAGGGTCAGTGAAATTCAAGCTCTGTCAGTGCAGGATCCTTTCTTTACTATTCATAAGGATAAACTGGTTTTACGCACTCACCTAAGTTAATTTCCAAATTCCACGCTAACCAGTCTATTGAGCTACCAGCCTTCTTCCAAGAACCCAAGAGCTCTGCTGAGGTGAAACTCCACACACTAGATGTGAGCAGGGCGGTCCTCTACTATGTAGACAAGACCAGACCGCTAAGAAAAACAGATCAGCTGTTTGTCTTTATAGCTCCAGGCAGAGAAGGTGATCGCGTCTCTAAGAATGCCATCTATAAGTGGATAGTCGGATGTATCCAACTGTGCTATTCCCTTTCAGATAAAACGCTGCCTTTTACGCCAAGGGCCCACTCTACAAGAGGTACTGGAGCCACTCTGGCTTTCATTGCAAATGTACCCCTTGACAGCATTTGCAAAGCAGCTACATGGAGCTCTATTCACACCTTTACTCAGCACTACTGCATTGACACTCATTCCAAGACAGATAGTCAAGTGGGACAGACGGTTCTAAGACACTTGTTCGCTCATGAACCTTCTCACATCCCACTTCCTTCTTCTAACACTGCTCGCTAATCTGTGCACAGCATGTGATCTAACTGGATTCCACAAGCCTCAGAAGGGATACATTATTAATCGTATTTCCGATGCTTGTATCTGCTTAGATTCATATGCGCCCGCCCTTCCTCCCCTCTCAGAGAAGGCGCATGGATGCTTGTAGTCTTATCCATCTTATCTGCTTGGATACTCTGTACTCGCGCTACTCCTCATGCTACCTCATGTCAGAAAAAATGCAATCTGAGGGTCCTACACGCGGGAACGATCCTGGGTATAGGTGATGTCACACTAGGGATAGTATTAATGACACGCCCTGGTTCAACGCTCCTTTTTCGAGTTTTGAAAAAACAAACTGTAATACCCCGCAGCTTCCACTAGATGTCGGCCTATGGACAGCATGTGAATCTAAGCAGATACAAGCATCAGAAATACGATTACGGCGAGTAATGTATTATATATATATATATATATATATAATTATTACAGGTGTAGTTATGGTTAAGTTGCTCAACCCAAAGGAAGAGCACTTTTTGGCCAGCTTATAACTTCGCCCTCCTGGTGAGGTTTCGTCCAGGGAGTGGTAAAGTTGTATGCGGGGTCCCAAAATTTGCATTTTTTCCTATAGACTCAATGGAAAAATACATTTGCTCATGCCTACATCCCAAACCACTGGATGGATGTTCACCAAATTTGCAGCAGGAGCTTTTTAAACAGCCAAAAAGTAGGTAAAAGAAAATTTGTGATATCTGGGTTTAGTCCGCAGAATCACTTCCCTGTAAAGTCTGCGGACGGGACTCCGATTGATGCAGAGGGCGGCGTGAGGTCCAGGGACATCGGAAGCGCCCACTGATTAGATGATGAAAAGCGTGAGGTGCGTTATATTTTCTGGAACGCCCACCATCTTTTATCCGCGGACAGTCGCGGCGGACATTGCAGTGGGGAAAAAGTCTGGAAAACACATTTTGGGTTATTTGGTGGTGGAAAGAGCGGCTTGGAACGGTGGGGGGGGGAGTTGGAAAAAAGATATGGGAATATTTTTATAGGTTGAAAAGGGTTGGCCAGGTGTCGTAGCAGTCCACGGACACTGCAGTAGTTTGCAGACTGCGCAGTTAACGGACAGAGAGTTATTTGGTGGGTGAAAGAGGGTTTGGAAAGGGTAGGGGACTAGAATAAAGATGATATGGAGCTGTTTCTACGGGTGGAAAAAAGGGCTTGCAGATGCTGCTGAGTCTGTGGTCAATTTTGGTGTCTACAGACTTCTTTTCGATTGCAGGGGGTTCAGGATGAGTTTTATTAGTTGACGGTGTATGGTACATACTTGTTATATGGTTAATTGTATTGTGGTAGTTGGAGTCACCACTGTTGTAATATGTGTATAGTAATTATAGTTAATGTAGTGGGGGTATAAAGTGTTTGTAATATGGTGGAATAATATAATTGAACTGTATATGGTACTTATGATTGTAGTACGATTGAGGATAGTGCTTATAGAATATGTGTTTAATTATACTTAGTATGGTTACTTAGTTCCATAGCGTTATGAAGCTGAAATCTCTGCTTCATTTTCTGTGGGGAAAAAAACAGTATCATTTGTTAAGCAGGATAGTTTAAAAGCTTTAATTGTATACAATATTACTTATACATTAACCCTTTTAGACCCTCATAAACAGTGCATTCTAAGTACCATGTTTGGTACAACGTTAATGTATGGCATACTGCCGTTGTATTGACATTAAATAATCATTGGGAAAACAAATCCATACTGGATTTAAAAAACCTGTTTCCAATTATGTGAGTGTAAGTGTAATAGTATGTTTGTTTGAAGTATGTTGTTGTTAAGGGAATACTTAAAATAGTTAGATACCTGTTGGCGTATTCCTACTACATTAGAGTTTAGAAGATGTTTAGTCGTATAAGAATTGTGATGGCGTATTTGAAGTGTTTTGCAATGGAATGTATTTTTTAAGTAGTTAGATACCGGTTGGCATATTTGAACTGTTAATTGTGGTACAGTTTAGTGACTAAATTTGATTTGAAGGAATATTAAATCGGCATTTGTGAGATTTGCTGATAACCTATGTTTTGGAGTAACTGAGCAGTCGTTACATTCAAACCAACCACTTATTTTTTTGACATATGTAATACAGTGTCCTGAAGTGGTTGTGGCACCAGTGTGGTATATCACACCTACTGTTGTGAAGGTTTTCTTTCCAAGAAATACTTGGCCGTGTGTGAAGCCTGTAAGTTTACAGTATTTTTGGTACCCTATGCATTGTACCTTAGCAACATTAGTATAACATATTGGCTTTGTGAGTTCATTTGTATAGTGGAACGATTGAATTGCAAAAAGGGCGTTATATGCCAGGATTTGCATTCTGCAAAAGTTGGGGAAATGCAATGGATTCAGAATTTGGTATGGATACATATACACATAGTTCATTAGGGATGCGCTCTTGTGAAACATTTTTTTAGAAAGTGCATGTATGTTTCCACGTGTACGAAATCTAGAAGATTTCATTTATAGTGATGTTTTTGGTTTCCAGTACTTGTCGTAAGTACATTAGGAATTCTTGTTGATCTTCCTGTGTGTTTATGTTAAATGTTACCATTCCTGCACAGTAGTCCAAATCTTGCCTTATACCTGAGACACTTGTCAGTATTATTTGTGGCATTTCTATGAAGGACGAGCATTTGCAAACACAACTGGTCCGAGCCATTTAAGTAAATGTGAACAATTGGTGGCGATTGAATAAGAAGATTGTTGCATTTGCATTACAATCACTCCAGTTGTTTGAGTTGAATTTAAATGGACCAGAGAGTTCTGTTTGCGGATCGTTTGATGGGCCTGCAGATTTTCCTGGAGAAGAGACATTTGTGTCTGTTTTTCTGATGGACGTGCAGTTGACTTCGTACTAGACAATTTTGTGGTTGTATTCTTTGATGCAGAAGGAATTGGTGGTTGTTTGTTTAGCGGTATTGTTGGGAGATCTGTTATAGATTCTGTTTGTATTAGTTCTCTTTTTAAAGGTTTCCTTTTTTGAGGTACAGGGTACATAGCTAGATGGGGTTTGTTATAGTGCACGTAGCCTGTTGTATTGCAGGATGCAAGGAATGGCAGCGTTGACTTTGTTTGCATCAAAGTTAACTAGGAATAGACCATTGAGTGTACGCAGATGTGAAAGTACTTTGTAACTCATACCTTCTTTAAAGACTGTGCTGCCAATGTCAATCAATTTTTGATCTAGAGTTAGACCTTGTGATCTGTGAATAGTAACCGCATATGCAGAGATAGAGAAATGTTCTCTGTGTACGTACATGTCTTTGAAAAGAAGGAAAAGTCTAATTGTGTGGTCAATTTTTTTAACTTCTGCAAGTTTGGCAAAGTGGATGTTGACAAACTGAATGTGGTTGTCATGTGGATATGTTTGCAAGCCAACAACTGTGGCAATTGCTCCATTGACTAAACCTTGTTCTACATGAAGTTTACATTTTAGAATTACTCTGCAGTTTAGACAGTCATTATTTTCTCTAATCCAGCTGTTTTGGAGATACTATTTTCTAAGCTATTTAGTTGTGCTGTTGCTTGTTGACTCATAGGAAGTGTCATGTCGTGCATTTCTAGTTTGTCTGTGGAGCTGATGTAGTATGGGTTGCATATCTTGTTGAATTGACTACAGCTCGCAAAGGTTGTCATTAAGGAGATACATTTTAGATTTTGTCGACTTAATTGTTTCATGACATCAGGAGCAGATGTGTTTCATCCATATAGCTCATGGATTAGTCTATTTAAGATGGATTTTGCATCTTTAGTAAGCAGACCAGTTGTAATGCTTTTTAAAATGTTAGTATAGGTGAGGTCTGCAGACTGACACATGTTTTGAGTTAGTTCTTTGTAGTGAAAATGTTGGCCAAAATTTACATTTCCAATGCTGCCAAGCGTATTGCAGCATTGTTTGTGTCCTAATCTTTTGATAATAGGTTGACCTTTTACTGGTGTTAACTGTTATCTTTTTTTTTCTTTTATTGTAATTTTGAAGTTTGATTTTACAAACTTTTAAAACAATATTTCTCCCATCACAATTTCTAAAAGAAGGCAAACTACATGGAACTATGTTACTTCCCTGCTTTTTTTTTTACATCCTGATTTCTCACACTTCTATCTCGGTGTCGTCCTTCAGGATCGCATCCAAGTAGTCAATTATTTGGCAGGTCAACATCACATTTTTCCCCCCAAGAATTAGGAACCACCAGTCTTCCATGGTCAAGTTTGCTGGGGCATATTTCCCTAGATGAAATGTTCTTTGGCTTTTTAGTTCCACACACTCAATTACAAGATGTTTGCTAGATTCTACTTCACCCTTACAGAATCTGCATTGGTTATCAGCTGTGTCTTTAGCATGAATCCTAAACAATAGTTCCTTTGTCTTCAGTGCATTTAAGCGCAATTTCATGAATCTGTCTCGATGATGTCTCGATGGAAATTGTTTTAGATACAAGGGGAGCAAATCAAGACTATTTGCAACATGTCCCAAGTACAACGCAGAAGCCAAATTGTTGTATCGTTCTAGATTCAGGATCCATTGCCATTGTTTTATTTCCCTTTTTGCAATTTGCAGACAGTTTAATAGCGTCTCCATTGTAATATCCGCATAAGTCAATGTAGATTTAAGTTTTGCTTTACAGTCATTTATCAGGGTGCTCTGATGCTCCTTTTCACAATTTCTCAAAATTCCGTACGCCGGTTCAGGAGTACTTAAATTCATTTTCCTTAGGAGTGACATTGACTTCCATAAAACAGTTCCTTGGATTGAGTCTAGTGCAAGTTCATTTTGAATCTTAATAACTGAGATGTGTGTAGGTAACCTTAAGACCTTTCTCCAAAATAGACCTTCTAGGTAAGGTCAAATTCTATGCTTTAAGTTCAAAGCAGCTTCGGCACCGTAAGTTAGTGCTGGTGTTACCTTCAATTGATAGAATTCACGTACAGGTAACATTGTAAACTTACTGTAAAGTCTATGCAATTTTGCAGCTTGTAGTGCGAATGTCATTGTCCAATGAATTAGGTCCTTTGACCACCCCCATTCTCTTATAGAGGTATTACAAAGGATACCCAAATATCGTAGTGCCTTTATTTTTTCTATCTTTTCCGATGCAATTGACCACTTAAAATTTGTATTCCTTTTCCCTAATGCCGTCCCAATTGTCATAACTTTGGTCTTTGCTACATTGATAAGTAATTTGTTTTTTGTCATATACTTATCTAGTGCTATTAAAAGCCTTTGAAGGCCAATCCAAGTTTGGTCAGACAGCACTATGTCATCCGCATACGTGATTCCTCTTATTTGGTGACCATTAACCTTTGGTGGAAAACAGTTAACTTGATTTAATGCAACTGGAATATCGGCAATGAACAACTTAAATAATAGAGCAGCTAAGGGACAGCCTTGTTTTACACCTGTATTTGTCTTGATGGGGTTTGTTAAATCTCCCTGCTGATTCAACCTTACCCTGATCGATGTGTTTACATTCAGGGCAATTATAGGCTGTAGGATTTCTTCTGGACAAGACCGGCTCCTTAATTTCTTCCATAGTAGCTCTCGATTTATTGAGTCGAAAGCTTGGCGCATATCTATAAATGCTAAATGTAAGTTTCTTTTTTTTGTTTCAGCGCTTCAAGCTTTAGTAAATTCAGGATTACAAGGTTTTCTTCAGTCCCCACTCCTTTGGTGAATCCTGTTTGTCGGTGATCCAAGCAGTTTGATTTGGCGGTCCAGCTTGCCAATTTCTGCTGTAAGAAGGATGCCATTATCTTTCCAATCGTATCTAACCGCGCAATTGGTCGATAGTTGTTTGGGTCTTCGCAAATTCCTTTTTTATAAATAGGCACTATTATTGCCGTAGTCCATGATTGTGGCAATGTTTTTTCCTTTGTAATGTGCCTAAATAAGATCTCAATGAAACACAACCATTCTGTTCTGTTCTTTTTTATCATTATACTGCTGATGCCATCCGGGCCTGCTGCTCGAGAGTTTTTTAATTTTGAAATTTTAGTGCTTAAGTCGTTGAGCGATTCAATCGTATCCCACTCCACTTGTGCAACTTGGTTTTCCTTAAAAGTACTTTCGTCTTTGATGACAAATAACTTGGCGAAATGTTTTGACCAAGTAGCCTCGGATACACCATTTGATAACATTACACTCTGAGAGGTTGCCTCATTATTCAGTATTGACCAGATTTCTCTTGAATTTTGGGTCACAATTAATTTTAACATCAGAGCTCCTCGTTCTTGATCTCTCATTGTGGCAAACGTTTTTAGCGAGTTTCGATATTTTTGTTTTCTTTTTTTGATCATTTTAGATGTTATAGCACCAGGATTATTCCTCAATTTCCTTATATCTTTCCATAATTTCTTTTTTTCAAAGCAGATCGTTTTATTCCACATATGCTTGTGTTGTGCATTATTTCTTATTTGATCACCTTGTGGAGTTCGGAATTGCATCAGCAAAGAAGTGTAATTTAACTGGAGATCCACTTCAGTATCTTTAGATCGTATTAAGTTGGTCATATTTATGATCTGTTTACTGTTTATTCTCAAGCGGTTTCCGGCTTGATTTATTTCCAATTTGCCTCCAGCCATCCTTTCAGCTTTGTTTTGTTCAGTTAACCAATGAAGCACTAAGGCGTCGTGGTCGCTTCTTGTCATTGTATTTATTGTTAGTTCCATGACTTGGTCCCATAGATTCAAAGGCACCCAAATGTAGTCCAGTGTTTTGTGTAAGCCCTCATTGTGCCACGTTGGATGAGGTGGAGAGTCACCAATTACGTTTCCATTAGTCATGACACAATTTGGCATTTCCATTGCTTGAATCCAGCTTTTACATCTAGTCGAAGCGATTTGTCTCGTAACAGAACTTACATTTGATTGGTGTGGTGTGTCAATTAGATCTGCAAGATTTAAATCACCACATATTATAAGCTTTAGATCAGTATACTCTAATTGTCTTTGATCTATTATAGATGTTATTGATTTAATAAAATGTTTAGTAGAGATCTTTGCTGGATTCCAGTATACGTTAATCACCAGCATATATTTCAGTTTTCCTGCTGCAAGAGACTTTAGTTGTAGCAATGTGCATTGTACAAAGGGGTTTGGATTTGTTGTATGGATCACCTCCCAACCTTTCCCTTGTTTAACCATTGTAATTAACCCCGAGAAGGGTCTCCCCAGGCTATTTTTGACAGCATGGTTTGATAGAATAACGTAGCCGTCTCTCTTGGGGGTCTCACGCAGCCACGTTTCTTGTAAGCATAGAATCAGGTTCGTGTCCAGATCTATGAAGAACTCGTTAAAGAGATGTACAAAGCCCCTTGTGTTCCAAGATATCACTGTCAGGCGGTCCTTCTTGATCTCATCTCATTACTAAGCAGGTTTTCTTCCAGATCTTCAAATAGCGATACTCACTTTTCTTATTGAGTCAGCTTTGCCACTGGTATTGATGGAACACAGAGAGAGTTTCATCGTTTCCCTAAGGTTCAATCTAGAAAGTTCTTTGGCCTTTTCATTAGGTGAGGATATATGGTTGTCCTTTATGAGATTTTGATGAGGATACCTCCAGCTTTACTTCAAATCCAAAGAACAAAAATTACTCAGAAGCCGCAAGTATGGCCTGTCGTACCGCATGGGACTTGATGTGCAGCAGTACTATATTGGTGCTGGTCTCAGTCGCATATTCAACAATCTTAATATCATCTGTAGTTATTGTCCGGAGTGCCGGAACACTCTGGAGAAATTTCAAGATGTTTCTACGATTTAAGTTCATTGAGTCTTTATCTGCGAGCACATTCTCTACTCTCAGTTTACCCAGTGAATCGTGAACCTCCTTAATTGATTCTGTGATCCCAATTTTGTTTATTTTAAGTCTTTGAGCTGCTGTGTATTTAGGATTTGGATTTGAGCCTTTATTTTCTATTATGGGAACTCCATCAGCCGTAGATTTTTGGTCCTTCTGATGGCGTGTGACATTGTTACTATCAAGTCTTTGTGACTTTGCCAGATTTTTTGGCTCAAACGTCAGGAAGGCGTTTTTACCGGGCAGACAAGTTCTTTGTTATTAGTCTGAACTTGCTGACGGTCGAGCTCATTGGTCTCCTCTGCGCCTGTTATGGAACCTTTATCTTTAGCGCATTGCCCACTTCCACTCCACTCGGGTAACGTTCCAATTACAGTTGGCGTTTGAGTGTGCGCGTTCACTGAGCATTTTTTATGAGGGCCTAGGGTTATTATCGAAGACTCAGGACTGATCGAGGCTTCAGATGACTTTGTTCCATCAGTGGCTAGATTTTCACGCCTCTCACTGTGTCGCAGCCATTTCATGCATTCCAAAACAGCCTTCATTAAGATTACCTTTTCATGATTGTCTCGCGTCGCAAGGTCACTTAGCCTTGATTGCCATACAGCTGTTAGTTCTGCTTCCTTTTCCAAGCGTGTTAGCAATTGTGTGTTAAGAATTTCCATTTTATTTAATTTGTCATTTACATTGGTTAGAATGGTTCCCTGGGTCATAATGCCATCGCAAAGCGTTTCATATAGCTTGGTGAAGGGGATAAGAGCCAAAGAGGTAGCAGCTAGAACATTGTTGTGTATTTGTATCGATGCTGCCATTGATATGTTAGATTTAGTGGAATCCTAAGCACTTATATTTAGATTTATTTTTGGAATAGTATTCGTGGCATACGATGACTCTTCCCTCCTCCCTTTTGTGTAGTTGATAATGGTGAACTCAGTCGGGCTGAGTGTGTATAAACACTATTTGACAGGTTTGAGGGAGTATGTGTCTCCCAATCATCGAGGTTGACACGTCTTTCCTTTTTTTTCAGTTTCAGATGCGCTTAGGTTAGTTTTCTCTTCATGAGTTCAAAATCTTCTTTTAACCTCTTCATTAAGCACACTTCCCATGCAGCTGCTTCATGTGTAGATTCATTAACACTTTCTAGTATGATGGTTTGTCCCAAGCTTTGTGCATGGGAGCCCTTGTCCTCCACTTGCAAGGAACTAGTGTTTTTTATTGACAAGACAATAGGTTCCTGATCTATTGTGTCATTTATATCAACAACATTACTATGTATTGTATTTACTGGTGAGGCAAGCTTTCCTTCATAGTCTAGTCTCCATTTTGTTTTTGCCGAAATCATCTTGGCAAGTTGTTCTGTAGTGCTTATGTTCGGTGCCAATTTTGTCAATATCATTGATGTTTTTCGTGGGAAATTATGCCCTCCATTTGCTGTATTAAAGGAGTCGAATCCCTTCATATTAGTGTGGCGGTCGTGAGGGCAATTTTGTCCTGGTTTGGGATCACTCTCCGAGTCGTCGTGATCGGCTGTTTTTCCAGCTACGAGATTGTGGGCATTTAAAAGTCTCGATGGAGACAAAGCAGCTGATACTTCAAGCAAGTCTATGTCAAATTCATCTAGCAGAGGGAGACGTGATAAATCACTTTCTCCAGCATGGGGTCTGGCATGGATTCACATGCTCATGAATATTCCCCGTCGTCAGGCTGGGAATCCTCGGTAAAGAAAAAACCAGTATCAGTTTCGTTTCTGATCTGTCTTTCGTAGTAATAACCAATCACTGGTCTCTGCGTCATACTGACCACAGCCAATGACTGCCCTCTACCTAAGCACTGCCTCTGGAATCCTCGGTAAAGAAAAAACCAGTATCAGTTTCGTTTCTGATCTGTCTTTCGTAGTAATAACCAATCACTGGTCTCTGCGTCATACTGACCACAGCCAATGACTGCCCTCTACCTAAGCACTGCCTCTGGCAGCCATCTTCAGATTTTTACCGCACGTTCATGTGTTGGGATCCTCGTGCTATTGCTCTCGAGCGTTAGTGCTATTTTATTTCACGTTTTTTCTCAAAAACTTCGTTTTTTCGGTCAAAAGAGCCTCAAGCTCCACCGACTCACCATCCGATCAAGGGGGACCCGTGTCGGATTCGTCTGCGCCCCTCAAGGGTGAAGATTTCGTCGAGCTACGCTTTTGGAGGACTCCAGAAGTTTCTCAGGCCCGGTCATGGCCCAGGAGAAGGGAAGCTTGACGCCCGGAAAGCTGTTCAGGGTCTGCCCTGGATCCAGCTGCAGAACGTCTTCAAGGAGGACGAACACTCTTTTTGTCTTTACTGCCTACATGAGGACAAGACGCACGTGGAGAAGGACTGTGCGTTTTGCAGCAACATGTCGGAGCGGACCATGAAGGACCGCCATCAACGTCTCGCCAACTGGCTGGAAGGGAAGAGCCCGTCCGGCGAGAAGAAGAGGAAGAAATCCGAGCGGTCTTCTAAGACCTTTGAGGACGCCCCGGCGACGGGGGTCCAACATAAGGCCAAGCACCGCGAGTCCGCTGGCACCGGGAGCGCCGAACGGTCGAGCTCTACGGGCGCCAGGCTGGGCGCACCCTCCCCGGCACCATTGGATCGTTCCACTCCATGATCACCAGGGCATCCGAGCTTTTCCAACTCTGCCCTGAGGAGAAGAAGAAGGAAGGTTTCCTTTATCAACGGCGCGAGGCCAAGAGGAAGACGGTCCTCGCAGTGCCTCTATTGGACGACATTTGGGATGAGGGCCTCACCCTCCTCAAGAACCCTTCCACGACGCCAGCTAGAAGAGACCGGTACGAGAAAAAGTACCGGGTCCCGGACACGGCCCCCCTGTGCCTCCGGGCGCAGCCTACTCAGGACTCCGTCGTCTCCGCGGCGGCCAGGAAAAAAGCGGGGGGGGGGGTGCGGCCTCCACATCGACTTCCCCACCGGACGGCGAGGGAAAGAAATTGGACGCTATGGGACGCAGAGTCATCTCGTCAGCAGCGACGACGATTAAAGCGGCCAACGCCTTGGCTATCGTGGCCCGCTACGACAGGGAGCTCTGGTACAAACTGGCTCCCCTGCTGGACTTCTTGCCGGACGACAAGAGGGCAGAGGCCCTGGAGATCCTGCAGGAAGGTGAGGTGGCTTCGGACCACGCCATTACCGTTGCGACGGACATCGCCGACACTGGGTTCCGCCAGTTGGGCAACAGCGTTTGCCTTAGGCGGCGTGGATGGCTCAAGGCTACGGACTTCCGTCAAGACGTTCAGACCAGAGTCCTGGACATGCCCTTCGATGGGAACAACCTGTTTGGGAAAACAGTGGACGATTCCCTTCAGGCCATTAAAGCGGACACCGAGACGGCCCGGGCCCTTGGAGTTCTGCAACAACGACAGACGCCCTTTCGGAGCAGCGGAGGCAAGGGCGCCTCCAAAGGTTCCGGCGGCGGTTTCTCCACCTACCGTCAAGCGGCCCGCTCGTCGTCTCAGGAGGCCTACAGAGGACGAGGCAAGTCTGGCAGACCCCGCCGTCGTCGCCAAGGAGGTCAAGGCGGCAAAGCCTCGTCGAAGCAGGATTGAACCGGCCGTGGGGTCGGGCCCCCACCGGAGCACCCCGGTGGGAGGCCGGCTGGCGAGCTTCGTCAGCGTGTGGGAGTCCATCTCCACCGACCGTTGGGTGCTGGACGCCTTGGCCCGGGGCCACGCGCTCGAGTTTCAAAGAAGGTGTCCGCGCGTCCCCTCCGTGGCAAGGAAAGAACTTCACGTCCCTCAACTTCTCCTGGAGGTAAAGGCGATGCTCAGGAAGGGCGCCATCGAACTCGTCCCAAAGAGGCTTCGGGGCTCCGGAGTTTACTCGAGATACTTCCTCGTGAAGAAGAAGACGGGGGGATGGCGCCCCATCCTGGATCTGCGACGTCTGAACAAGTTCATCAAGGCGCAAAAGTCCCAGTTCAAAGCCCTCCCCTTCGGACTACGGTCGGCAACCAGGGTGTTCACCAAGTGCCTCGCACCGGTGGCGGCGCAGCTGCGCCGCGAAGGGATCTACGTCTACCCCTACCTGGACGACTGGCTCATCCGAGCCAAGACGAGGGAGCTTGCCGTGGTTCACACGGCAAGGACCGTCCAACTTCTCACGGACTTGGGATTCTCCGTGAACTACGCCAAATCCCACCTGGTACCCGCGCAAGACGCTCTGTTTCTGGGAGCGAGGCTCAACACAGTGTCCCTTCTGGCCTCCCCGTCGGAGGGGAGGACCAGGACCATCCTGGGCAAGGTGCAGCGGATGTTGGTGGCCGACCCGGCCAAGGTGAGGTCCATCAAGTCCCTCCTCGGAATGATGTCTTCCTGCATCTACCTCATTCCCATGTGCAGGCTCCGGATGCGCCCGTTGCAGGAGTTCCTGGACGTGCGCTGGACCCAAACGACGGGCAGCTTCGAGGAAAGGATCACACTCGACGAGAGTTTCCGACGAGCGATCCGGTGGTGGGGCACCCGCGCGCATCTGACGGCGGGCATGGACTTCCAGACCCCAGCCCACCAGGAGACAGTGACCACGGATGCCTCCCTGGAAGGGTGGGGAGCGCACACCGAAAATCTGCACGCAAGAGGCCTTTGGCTCCCGACGGAGAAATCCCTACATATCAACGTCCTGGAGCTCCGTGCAGTGTTTTGGGCCCTCAGGTCCTTCCTTCCGTCCCTCAAGGGCAAGGTGGTGAGGATCTTCACCGACAACACCACCACCATGTTTTACATCAGGAAACGGGGCGGAACCAGGTCCCCAGCACTGTCCAAGGAGGCGCAGGACCTGTGGCATTGGGCCGTCGCCCAAAGGATATTTCTGGTGCCGTTTCATCTGGCAGGGATAAAAAACACCGTCGCCGACTCGCTCAGCAGGGAGCTGCGCTCGTGCCACGAGTGGGAGCTATGGCAGGATCTAGTGGATCGCCTCTTCTGACGGTGGGGCACACCCCAGATCGACCTGTTCGCGACGGCGACGAACTCCAAGTGCCTGAGGTTCGCCAGCAGGTTTCCCCAGGCGAGGAGCATGGGCGATGCTTTCTCGTTCCCCTGGGAGGGCCTGTTCCTCTACGCGTTCCCTCCTTTGCCGCTGCTAATCCGGCTCGTCAACCAGCTCAAGAGGTCACGGTGCAGGATGATCCTCGTCGCACCTTCGTGGCCGAGGCAGATATGGTTCCCGGACCTTCTGGACTTGTCAGCGTCCCCGCCAATCAAGCTGCCGGTGGACGCGGATCTACTCTCCAGGGAAGGAGGCGCCATCCTCCACCACGACCCGAAATCGCTGAACTTGCAGGCCTGGCTCCTGCAGCGCTAGAGTTTGGAGGATACGACATACCGGCCGACTGCAGAGAGGTTCTTGCAAAGGCCAGGGCGTCCTCGACTCTTAAATGCTACGGACACAAATGGAAGAGATTCTCTGTCTGGTGCCACGCACAGAAGATTAACCCTCTACGGATTACGGCTCCCCAAGTACTGCCGTACCTGCTGACGCTGGCCAAAGCTGGACTGGCACACGCGTCCATCAAGATTCATCTTGCTGCGATCTCCCGATACACCAGAACCACGGGCCGGACGTCCTTGTGGTCTCATCGTCTGGTGAAAGAGTTCATGAAGGGACTGTTCAGATCGTTCCCGCCGGTGAAGGCTCCGGCCCCGGCGTGGGAGCTCAACGTGGTGCTGACCAAGCTCATGGGACCTCCGTTCGAGCCTCTGCACTCGGCCCCGTTGAAGTTTCTGTCGTGGAAAACAGCGTTTCTTGTGGCCATCACCTCCGCACGACGGGTGGGAGAGATCCAGGCCCTTTCCTGCAAGGCCCCGTACTTGACTTTTCACGACACGAGGGTAGTGCTCAGGACGCACCCCTCCTTCATGCCCAAGGTACCGTCGGACTTCCATCTCAACGAACCCTTGGTGTTGCCTGTGTTCTTCCCGTCGCCTTCGTCACCGGCTGAGAGGACATTGCACTCGCTGGATGTGGCTAGAGCGCTTAAGTTCTACGTAGACCGCACAAAGTGTTTTCGGAAGACGTCACAACTCTTTGTGAACTTTGGACCTGTCAATCAGGGGAAGGCTCTCTCGAAGGCTTCCATTTCCAGATGGCTCTCCGGCTGTATCATGTACTGTCACCGGTTGGCAAACCGACCGCTGCCTGGCCGTCCGAGAGCCCACTCCACCAGAGCGATCGCAGCTACCACGGCGTTCCTATCTGGTGTGCCCCTGCTGGACATATGCAGGGCTGCTACGTGGAGGTCGACGCACACCTTCACGAAATTCTACTGCGTCGACCGGGATTCCAGGGAGGAGTCCAGGGTCGGCCAAGCAGTGCTGCGCAACCTGTTCGCCTGAGGTGAGCCTGGTGAGGAGGTAAGGTGCTTAATGTTGAGTTTGATGTAATGCTTAATGTTGAGCCTTTGCCACCTCCCGTGGTTGTGCATGTGTGTACTGCTATGTATTCTTTATTCATGAGCATGTGAATCCATGCCAGACCCCATGCTGGAGAAGGAACAAGTTACTTACCTGTAACTGTTGTTCTCCAGCATGGGTCTGGCATGGATTCACATGCGAACCCTCCCGCCTACCCCTCTGCTGCTCTTCACTTGGTCATACTGCCACTTCACGTGCTTCCAAATCTGAAGATGGCTGCCAGAGGCGGTGCTTAGGTAGAGGGCAGTCATTGGCTGTGGTCAGTATGACGCAGAGACCAGTGATTGGTTATTACTACGAAAGACAGATCAGAAACGAAACTGATACTGGTTTTTTCTTTACCGAGGATTCCCAGCCTGACGACGGGGAATATTCATGAGCATGTGAATCCATGCCAGACCCATGCTGGAGAACAACAGTTACAGGTAAGTAACTTGTTCCTTCTTCGAATTCAGGCTTTTCTTGATTTGCTGGCGTCACGGCTCACGAGGCACTGCGGTAAGTGTCTTTTCATTTCTCCATTGCTGTTTGTATTAATGCCGGCAACTGTGGCTGCAACACCGTTTGATTTTCATCGCATACTGTGTGTGTATTTGTAAGTAGACTTGTATCTTTGGACTCATTGTGCTCAATCGCTGATTTTGCGAGCGCCCAATTATTCAAGCTAGCGATCACTAATGTTGAAAGTCGCTGGATCGTGATATCATCATTTGGCCCTCCCCTCCCAACTTGCTCCCCCAAAGGTCCTGATAACTGTACTGCATTACTGCCCACAGGTTGCTCAGCAGAAGCTTGGCTAAAAGTACAGGTGGCACGAGAGTCGGGGGAAGACTTTCCATTTACAGTTTCCAACAAACCAGATATTTGATTTTCCGTTTGAAATGACTGAGAATCATTGTTGTTGGCTTGGAAGTTTAAAGGCACAGCTGCCATATCAAGGGGAGATATCCCTTGGGGTTTACCTTGATTGTTTTTTGCTTTTAAACAGGTTTGTGGACCAGTGTCTTGCATTTCAACTCACCTCTCCTCGCCCGCAGAGTGCAGACTGAACTCTGCCGAACTCTGTGCGCGCTCCGCGCTCTTCTGGGGTTTTTAAAGGTGTTTGGGCTTGTTTTTCTTAAAGCCACACCAACACTGTTCTGGAAACAGAGACAAGCACAGTAGCTGCAGCTCCTCTCTCCACAACAGATTACTGCAGACTGAACTCTGCCGAACTTAACTGTTATCAGAAAACAATAACATGTTTTGCTCCAAAACGTTCTTGGTAGTTGGTTTTTAGGACTTCTTGCATTATAAGATGAACTATCTGCAAGGAGCTGGCCAATCCTGCTGCGGTCTCTACCTCTCCTGTTCCCTCCCAGGCCCTCTGTACGGCCTTGGCCTCTCATTTCATCACTAAAACTCAGGACATCCTGTCCACCCTGTCTTCCTATTCTTCTTCCTCCTCCACTCCTGGTCTTCCTGTGGCCGCCTCTCCTCCTCCCTTCTCTTCCTTTCCCCTGTTCACCCCCTGACAACGTTTCTAGACAAGTCTGATCTATGAAAGTCTCATAAAAACAGGTTCATCCAGAACCATCAAGGACCACATCAACACCCTTACTCCAGCCTTGGCCGATTTCTGCAATCATTCTTTTGCCACTGGAACGTTCCCCTCCTCCCTGAAGCACTCCCTTGTGCACCCCCTCCTAAAGAAGCCCTCAGCCGATCCTTCCTCTCCGGCTAACTATCGCCCAATCTCCATCACTCCTATCCTGGGCAAACTCTTGGAAAAAGCTGGCCATCTCCCAGATTAACCTTCACACTGAATCTGTTGGTTGTTTCCATGACCATCAATTTGGCTTCAGAGCCGCCAGAAGCACAGAAACTGCTCTCAAGTACATCCGTGAAGACCTGCTCTCCAACCTTGTTTCTAGCCTTCCTTCTGTCCTCATTCTCCTGAATCTTTCTTCTGCTTTTTGATACGGTCAACCATGCCATCCTGCTCAATTGCCTCTGTGATAACCTGGGTATCACCGATCAGGCCCTGGCCTCGCAGACCTCCTTTCTCATAGATCGACCGTCCCAGGCCCAGCTGGGGTCCTTCCTCTCTTCTATCCTTCTCTCTACCTGCGATGTTCCCCAGGGGTCTAACCTTTTTCCCTGGCTGTTCCAACCAATACCTGGCACCTCTTTCCCACCACATCGCCGCTCGCTGCTCCAACTTTCAGTGTTATGCAGATGGCACCCAACTCTTTCAGGCTCCACTCGGCCGCCTCTACTCCTCTCATTTCAAACTGTCTGTCCGCAATTCAGGATTAGTGTGCTGCCATTGATCTCTGCCCTAATGCCAGTAAGACCGAGATCCTCCTTCATCGGACCACCAGCTCCCTCCTTTCCTCTCTTTCTCTGGCTACCCACTCTGGGCCCTCTTCCTTCTCAAACCTGTGAGTCTAAGAACCTCGGGTAATCTTCGACTCCACTCTCTCCTTCTCTCCTCACATCTCCATCTCTAAGAAGTCAAACTTTCTGCTGCACCTCCTCAGAGGTATTCTTCCTTTCCTCACTTTCCCCCAGAAGCTCACCGTCTCCAGAGCTCTAGGCTGGACTACTGCAATAGCCTATTTCTAAATCTTCCTGCCTCTACTCTCCGTCCTCTACAACTTACCCAGAACAGGACTGCAAGACTAGTAATTGGCCTCAAGCCCAGTGATTGTATCTCTCCAGCTCTGAAATCTCTTCATTGGCTCCCAGTGGCGACAAGGATCAAGTTCAAGACCCTCTGCATTGTCCATCTCTCTCTTCCTAAATATGTATCTTCTCGAGTTCTCTGCTCATCCACCTCCAACTCTCTGAGGGTCATTCGTTTTTACAAGCAGAGTTGGGGCCAGATCTTTCTTCGGCTGGGGCCTCCCTCTGGAACCGCCTACCTGTCTTCTCCCCCTCGCGTCTGCTTTCTCTCTTCCTCTCCCCTGCTGATGACCCGTCCGGCCCACGCACTTGTCACCTGGCCACCCTTTGAACTTGGGACAAGGTCCATGCCTGTCCAGTTGCACCTCGCACTGCCTTTGGCTTCCCCAGCACTTGGGGTCTGTATCTGCAACCCGGCAGCCCTTTTGCTCTGCCCTTATGAGCCACCCGTTGGCTGCACTTTTGTTCACCTGCACTGAGCCACCCGCTGGCTGCACTTTGATTACCTGCACTTCCCCACCCCCCACCCCTTGCACTTCTCCCCTTACCTGAAATTACGCGATCTGGATGGCACAAGGCCTAGTATGATTGTTGTTTTGTCCTCCCTCTGTTTCCACTTCCTTGTCTTGTTGCTCCTAGAATCACTTGTGCATAGGTGCGTTATAAATGCCATATCATATATCATATAATTAAAGCTAACATGAGGTTGGAAACCATGCTTACTTCATCTATCAAGAGCACTTTCATTTGTTTCAGAATTTTGCATACTTCAGTAGCAGCTTCTGCTGATAATTTGTTGTATTCTAATTTGTTTTGGTGTTCTACGTGGAAGAGCAGTAGTCGGTTTAAAGTTACACCTCCTATGTTGTAGGCAGCTAAACCAATGGGGGCTGTTTCTACAGCCGAAAGGTTGTTTCTTAAGTTTTGTAGCACTTTGCTGATTATATTAATTAAGAATGGTTTGCCAGAACCAGCTTCACCACTCACATACAGGAGCAGAGGTTTATCATTTTTACAGCTACATGTTTAAGTGTCATGTTTAAAACCATGTTCAATATCTTGAGTGACTTCTAGATGAATGGTGAGTTAATCATTTAGCTGTGATTCGGGCACTGATAAGTCTTCCTCAGATTGTTTATATTGATATATGGTATTTTCTACCTCAGTCATGGCTATGTCTGCTTCATTTAGAATGAGTGGTTCTTGGCTTCCTGTAAGGGAAGGATGACTGCCCTCAGGAGTGTCTTTATCTAGTTGAGATTCAATTTCTTCCTTGTGTTGGCGTTCATTGTCCAACATTTGTTTGTATTGTTTGAAATTGTCATTTGTTTTACTGCTTTCATTTGCTTTTAATGCAGCTTCAAACAGGCCATAGTCACCTAACCATTCTTCTTTTCTCCAAGGTTTAAAAAGTTGGAGTAGGGCAATGTATTACAGCTCTCCATGTTGTGGAGATTTAAATGATAACTTTATATGATTAGACTGGGTTTTGTGAGTTTCACTAGGCTTCCTTCACAAGTTGAGATTGGATATTTGCCAGTTGTGTCATTTGGTGTGACATTGTTTTTGTAGGTGTGGTTTTGGGCAATGTCGTACAGACACATGTTTTCCAATGCTGCACTTCTGTTTGGGTAGTATGTGTCAATTCAATTTGTTTTTTTTTTAAATGTCCTGCCTGTTGGGATAATTTGTGGTTATTTTCTCTATCTCTTGGTAGGATTTTAGTACTCTTTTTTTTTTTTTTTTTTTTTTTTTTTTTTTGGATGAAGCTGGACCAAGGTTCAACCAGACAATTTGTTCAGATTTGCCATATAAGGTTGTACCTGTTAAACGGTCTGCAGCTTTGTAGCACCTGAATTCTCTATGGGAGAGCATTTTTATACCGATGGTGTACAATGTTTGTGATAGTATTTTGTCAGATGATATGTCATCCCAGAGGTCTTTTAGCTCTGTTTTCTCAGCTTTGGTGAGATAGGCTATGACATATCTTGCAACTGCAGTGGAATTGTCTGGTATGTATTGTATGTCTATGTTTGCATTCCACAAGAGGTCAATGATTGCATTGTAATCATTGATGTATGTACTTGAATGCTTTGTTCCTTTCAATGTTGTATGTGTTTTTAGGGGATTCGCCTTTTACGCTGTGTCTAACAGAAGACATCAAGCTATTTACTTGTCCTTTTGTGCAAACTGGTCTAGGAAAGCCTTAGTGACATTTAGTATAGTAGTTGCCTTTGTTTTTATATCTATATCGGCAGTATTTGCTACACTTATGTTTGGAAGCGTAAGATTTGTTGATGTAGGTCACTATCTGTGGTTTCTGAAGGGATGTTGCAGGTAATGTATTTTTCAATAAACTGTAAAACAGTTGCATCACTATCATGTGTACATTTTGGAGCATGTGTTATCCACAAAAGCATGTGGATGTGTAGTGCTCATCTAGATTGATATTCTTTTCTCCAAAAGAAGTGTTACACTTCTCCAAGTGGAGGGGTAGTTTGATAAAGTGCTGCATGGCAATGATGCGATGGTGAAAGTATCTTGATACATTGACAGGGTCAAGAGAACAGAGTTCTACTGGTGTTTTTATATCTATTCCATCTTTATTTTGGTTTGCTGTGCATAAGAAGCTGTACAAGTCATCTCATGCGTACTCTGCACAACTTAAAGTATCAAACCATGTGGGTGGGCCTTGGTTCCTTAGCATACAACATACATCAGCGTGACGTTGGAACCAGTATTCTTTTGTACCACGCATGTTTGCCAAGAGATTTGTGATACTTTGTTGAAAAACGTAATCTTTGGCTTTAATTTTTGCAGTAGTTGGGAAGCGGACATGTTTAAAATGTTAGAGCCTGTTTTTAATGTGTGTGCAACTCCATAACATAGGGTTGCTAGTTCACTTTCGAAGAGGAGGTGGAAAATGTATTTGACATTTTGTCTGAATCTGGGGTCTTCTGAATGCATTGTTAAAGAGCGGTATTCTGATGAACTCATTTGTGTGGACCTTTCATCACATCTTCCTCCTTTTCCTATAGGAAAGAGTAGAGGAAAAGAACATGCTTCTACACTTTTTTCCCCATGTGCTCATTGGGGATCCTTTGACTTGATGCATTTGATATGTTTCTAATGCACTGTCAATTGTGTCTTTGGAGTGTAGTGGGTGAATTGTATACTGGTCTAGAATGTTGGCTGCAGTAACAAGATCTAGACGTTCACATTGGCCTGTTGCTGGTGAATCTTGAATTATTTGGGTGGTTTCTCTTAAGTTTTCCTCTATCTTTATATCTTTGTAGTATTCATTGTTTTCTTTTAGATATTGTAGGGTTTGTCTGACTTTGTTTAAGTAAACTAGTTGTTGCCATATTCTTTTGTCTTTTGTTGGTACACCATTAACTAGTAAAATCAAACATTGATCTATTGGTTACTGTAATCCTAAAGTTTCTACATTTTCTTCGAGATCTAATGGCAAATATACTACTTTGCCACGGATGCCCTTTTAGTTACTCTGATGGAGTTAATTTGACTGATTCCGGCTGAAGGCGTATTATAGCTTGAAACCAGTGTACTGTTTGGATTATAATGCTCTCATGCAAGTTCAGTTGTTGTTAGCACGTGATTGAATTTGGTTATTGTCAAACGTGTTGCAGTACATGCAAACTATTGATGGTTCAGTTATTTTGTATTTAGTTTCTACTGTTAAATATAAAGCTAATTGGAACCATTTGGATTCCTCATTGTCCTCTATTTTGTAGCCTATATCTACTATTTTTGTGCTGTTTTTATAAAAATGTTTTGCGACAACCGACACATAGTCTGGTATTACAGCAGATGTTTTTTAAAATTTAGCTATTTCTTTTTTGTATGGCCCTCATTACGACCCTGGCGGATTTTTTCCGCTATCGACGGACTTTCCGGCCATGGCGTAAAGTCCGTTTACGCCATGGCGGATGGTGGACTTACCGCCCCATTCCGAGGTCGGCGGGGCGGTAAGTCCCCATTGACCCATTTACCCTTCCCCATTCCCATTTCGGCCCCATAGGGTATAATGGGAGTGGGGAAGGAGTTAATTACGCCACCGTAAATTACGGTGGCGTAATTAACACCAAGGTCCCATAGCGCCATGGATTTTTACGGCCGCAAAAAGCGGGCGGAAAAATGACCATGGCGCTATGGGAACTCGTAGTTGGCGGTAAGGGGTCGGCGCAGCTAACGCTGGCGCAAACCCCTTACCGCCAGGGTCCTAATGAGGCCCTATGTCTTTGTTAGGGTGTTCATGTTTGAGGTTTTCAGTAATGTTTTCTGAAGTTACAGAATTTTCTAAGTGAACTTCAGTTCCTAAGTATTTACTTTGGATGTGTTCTATTTCTTGAAGCAGTTCTTTGGCTGTTCCATGTAGGAGAATGTTATTTACATTTTACAGTTCTAGAGCAGGACCTTTTGCATAGTATACTCTGTGCACAAGATTCTGTGTAGCAGAATGTTGTGTTGCTAACATTTTGATGTGGTGGAAGGTGCTTTTACAAGTAGTTCCCGAAATGCAGGCTAATGAATGTCCTTGCAGACCAGTGTGGCTGTGTGCTGGACAGGAATCTATGGTTTGTACATTTTTAATTCTACATTTGTGTTTTAGTTTCACATAGTGATTAAGCAATTGTCAAAGATTTAAAGGATTGTTGGTGTATGTTACACATTGAGCTGCTTGTCCATTTGTACCCTGGACAGTTTGTTTGGGTGAAAGGAGCATTTGGTTGTAAGTCTATTGGGGACTTTTTTTCTGTAAGGGTTTCTTTTGCCATAATGCTGTCTTCTACCAATTCATACCCTTGACTTTTATTGTCAGTCTATTGTTTTTTGTTGTTCTTGTTTATAAGCTTCTTCATTCAAATATGGTTCTGTGCTTGTGTGAATCCAGTCACCATCACAGACGTTTGAAAAGTTCTCTATATTCACAATGCGCATGTTTAGGAGTACTTTTTGTAATTTATTGATTCATTTAGTTAGTGGTTTTACTCTGTTTAAAATCAATGTAAACCATTTTCTCTTTAGTAGAAAAGGGCTGTCAATGAGAGCTTTGAGGATTAGTCTACAGCAGGAGTTTTTAAGGGTAGATGGTGACTTTTTCAGCTGTTTTTATAAGATTGTGCTTTTCTTTGTATATATATTTTTTACTTTTAGTTTTTGCGGGAGGGGCCTTACTTTTTTTTACTCATGGCTGGTTTAGTTTTATTAAGTGAAGTTACTAGCTCTTTTGTTTTAATGTGTTCTATATATTATTTTAGAGGTGGATGACTATATGGTTTGGTTTTATTCTTACCTGCTCTATGTTTGCTTTCTTTTCTACTGAGTTACTATTCAGTAGGCATTTTGTTGTGGCTGTTGGGAAAAGAGATAGCTTGGGTTTCAAAGTTGTGCAGTGTATATGCATGTATTGTGAATGGGTGTGTGGGTGTGATTGGAGAGCTTAATACAGTGGTGTTTGATTGTGAGGTGGCATATGAGGTGTGGTTGGGAAGGTTGTGAGAGTGATAGTCTGTAGAGGTGTGATGGTGTTGGGTTATGAGTAAGAGAGTGGTGGTGTAATTGAATCAGTCGGGACATTGAAACTTTGGCCTTCCTCAAAGACAATTATCGGCCAGTATGGTGCCCCCAGCGCCTAAAACTCTTGGACCTTCAGTGAACTCCGACGACCGGCCCATGATAGAAATCGGCCTAGGACAACACTGGAGTTGCCTCTGGGGTTGGGGGCGGGGCCTGTTGGGGAATGGTTTAACATGTTGTAAACTCAATAAAGAGATTTTATTTTTTTTATATTTTTTTTTAAACGCAGAGCATTGTAATTAGCTGCTGCGTCATGTGAGCAGGTGCTGAATGCTGCAATGCATGGCATTTGCTAGAGTGGTTACAAAAGAGAGTATGCTTATTGAGCAGCGTATTACAGGATAAGTAGCAGGAACCTGCTATATGTATATATTTGTTAAAGAGTTGAAGAAAATATATTTTTTAATATATATATATATTTTTTATTTTTATTTATTATTGTTTTGGCTATAGAAAAATACATTTTTCTAACCTTTTAACATTTTACAAATTAAAAACAAATAAATACTTTCTTATAACAAAATTAAATTACCTACATTTCATCATTTGTCAATATATTAAACATCAGTCCTTTTCAAATAAATTTCATATGTAGCTTCCATAGTCAAAGCCTAGCCACATACAAATTCATAAACTTAATTATTGCAATTCCGGAGGCAAAGGCATTTATACTGATTTACAGTATAGTTGCGATGTTACACGTTCCTTCCTGATTGAATTTTCTTTGAATTTTCTATAGTTTTAGTGCATTTAGATAGTTAATTGTTGCATATTGTACAGATTTCTTATTCGTATGAAATATAGTAAGCTATATTTGTTCATGCGTGACATTTACATGTCCTTCGAAAAAAGGCTTAAAACATTTAGATCTCATTGACAGCAGGTTAACACAATCAACTAGTAGATGTCTCAGGTTCTCAATTCCAGTATTACAGAATCGGCATCTTGTTTTATCTTGCGGCAATAAATTGTGCTTACATAATAAATCTGCAGTTAAGCATAAATGGAGTCTGAAGCGCAAAAACGCTGAGCGATGCTCTAGGCTGGGTGATATTAGCCGATAATGTGCTGTTTGTCCGTATTTTTTCAATTCAAAGGGATTTTCTTTGAGTTTTTTATACCGTAAGCATTGGGCATGTGTTAGGTTCCAATCATGCTCTCACATTTTTTGCTTGGCCTTGCATGGATTATCGATTAGCAATTTTAGCGATATATCTGCTTCTCGGAGCAATTTAAGCGCTCTCAGCCTCCATGTTCTTATGAATTCGTCGTGCAATTCTTGAGCGACATAAAAGGCCATCAATCGAGCTAAGCCATTTTGGAGGTCACCCATTAACAACTTTCGATGCAATAAACACCATTGTCACTTATATCTGCCGTGCAGCGATATTAAACCCAACTCATATCGAATCAGTGGAAGAGGCTCTGCTTTGCGAAGTTGTAAGATTTTTTTCCAATATGCACCTTCAATTTTGGCCCAGTAGTTCTAAGAGCGCCATTTTATGGTTTCAGTGCCATAGAGTAGTACTGTTGTCATCTTCTGTTTATAGTAAATTATTAAAGGGTGTATGGAGAATTTGCAGAATTTAGTTCTAATAATCCTAGCTTGAGATATGGCAGTATGAAGTTTGATGTGTTTAGCTTCTTCATAGGTGTTAGGGAGAATTCTCTTATAAGGCTAATTTCCCAAACCTAGTGAGTCCCCCAGCAGCTTTGCTGGATTTTTGAGGTTTGTTTTTTTCTCCTGCTAAGAGTGAGACTCTTTTTTTTCCCACTCTTAGGCATGATTTGAGGTATTTCTTTGACTTATTGTGTGCTTATGGGCTATGGGGTCTTTTTACTTCATAGGGTATCATCTGATTTAGTGTATGTGTTACACAGCACCCTCAGTGCAGTAACACAGGGGTGTCATAGTGACCCCGAAACATAGACTCACCATTGACTTTACTAGTCCAAAATTGTGAACAGAACCAGTACAAACCATCATATTGTGGAAGTACTGGAAGGGGTTAATTCGATTGCCCCTGGGTCTGTTTCCAAGGGGGCACTGTCCAGTCCCCCTTTGTCGAGTTTCTGGCTGGTGGCAGTGGTTACCACGCAAAATATTCCACCCAAATATTTCCTATGGGATTTTCCCATTGATTTTAAACGCACCACATTTTGGTGCAATGTTAAAAATACCGCCGGTTTATTTATTTAATATAAAATCACCGGTTGGGTCTTTTCGCCAGAACTCTTTTCTAAAATGGCGTTTGTGTCCGTCTCTGTAACTCCAACCAAGGTCGGGCCCTTTGTTCCACTTTTTGGCGGGCTTCTCCACAGAAGCCCTCCAACTGGTGCCACTCTGTCTGGGTTCCACAGGATGTGTGGGTGGGGGATTGGGCACCATGGACTGCGTTGTTTTAGCAACTCAAGTCTCACTCTGTTCTGATTGGCCCAGTGGTGAGCCGCCCGGCTCACCAATTAGCATGTATGAGTGACAGCTAGGCTGTTGAATGGGGGTTTTTCTGCATAAAAGCAGGGCTTTTGGGACTGGAACTTCAGAAGTTGCCACAGGGCCTAAGAAATCCGAAGAGGGGAGAAGCTGAGCCATCTGCAACGACACCACCACCGGTGGAGCCCTGCTGCAACGACCTCACCACTTTCCCGATGACAAGAGAAGATCTTCTGCTGAAAGAGTCTTCTTCCTCTGAGCTGGTGGGATCAACCAGTTCGCCATTTCGCCTTCCAGGACGTTTCTTGGTCGAATCACCCGTGCCAAGCACCCCGGCGGGCAGATAGCCAAGCTTCACCACTGTGACCGCGAATAACAGGAACGCACCTTTTAACCGATGAACTCCACAGCTGGTCTCTTCCCTGGGCAGTGCAACGACTCCAAGTTTCCTCCTCGACAAGATCTTCTCTTCCCCTGGTCGAAAACACGAACTGCACCCGCTGCCAGGAACAACTGCCACCGCTGGAGCTTCCTCAAATTTAAAGGTACTGTGTTCCACCTGGCCTCCCTTTCTACGGTTTGCTAAAGGTGATCCTTAAATCCTTGGCTTTCCAACTGGGTTGGCCCCCAGACCCTCTAACTTTACCTTCTGAATCAACCCAACCTCTTTTGAACATTTTTTACAAAGACTTGAATGCATTTCTAAATGTGTGATCTTGGGCACATTTCACCTTGCTCCATTTAAAGTGGGCTTATGAACTTTGGCTCTACAGTAGACTCTGCCTTCACTAACTTGTTTTGGTTTTAGAAAAGTGTTGGGAACTATTTTATTTCCATGACCTGCCTTTTTCTCTCACTTTTTATTTAATTATTGGAGTGCCATCTAAGTTACGCGCTTGCATCTGTTTTTACAAATGGTGGTGTTTTGACTTAGACTTGTCTAATAATTCTTAATGGAGGTGTGTATACTTTTCTGATTGCGTTTGAACTTGCTTTGATTTATGGTGCTAGTGTATTGCCTTAAGTGTGTGTTAAATAATTATATACTTTTGATACCAAGCTCTGGTCAGTGTTTGCTTGCTCTGAATGTGTTTTTAGCCCTTTTGTGTATCCTCTGTATACTGCCCTACTCTTCTTGAGAGAAGTCTGACTGCTCAGCCACAGTTACCAGGTAAATCTGTGTGGTGCAGACTGCTACCAATTGGGCTTACTGCTTACTCCTGTAGTCTTAATCTTCTTTCAGTGGTCCCCAAGGGAACTGCACAGGATTCTGCCTAACAATAGGGTAAATCGGATGGATGGTTACTTATTATAACTCCCAAATAGAGGTAACTTGTTACCGTTCTCAAATTGCTATTTTGCAATACCCAAGAGTATGTACGGTATGTCTGTTTCAGGTTGCCGAATTATATGATCTGCGTCTTGGTCGCATTGATGAGTTTACAGTTCCTTTGTGCATAGTCAAAAGGTGCTTTCAACATTGTTTTGAGGCACTGTGGTGTTTTGGACAAAAGGACCATATCGTCGGCATATAGAAACCAATTTATGGGAGTTCGCCTAAGTTTCGGTGCATCAGTATTCAGTCCCTTGAAACTGCAAACTTTATCAAAATGAAGAAGTTGAATACTGCAGAAGCTAATAGGCATCCCTGTTTCAAGCCACGGTCCGTTTTGGTGTCTTTAGATAACAAACCATCTCTGCGTAGGTAAATTTGGATGCTTGTGTCAGAATGCAACTGCACTATCCACTTCAGGATTGACCATGGACAACCCTTATCCAATAATTTTTTGTAGAGCAACTCTCGAGGTACAGCATCGAACGCAGTTCGAAAGTCAATAAACGCTGCAAAGATTGGTTGTTTGCTCACCTCTATTACTGAGTTAAGAGTAATCAGATTGATTGTCGTGCCAAGACCCGCTATAAAGCCAGTTTGAAATTCATCCCTTAAATTTCCTTTGGTTAGCCAGATGTTAAATGCAATTAGTAGCAGGCGTGCAAAGATCTTGCCAGGGCAATCTAGCAAGGCAATGGGTCAGTATGAACTTTGTTCAGTCCTGGTTCCTTTTTTATAAAACGGTACTATTATGGACTTCTTCCAGGACCGAGGGATTAGACCCGTTTGTATTAAATGTTTGAAAATTTTGTACAAGATCGAAGCCCATATTAGCGGGTTCTGTTTCATCATTAGGTTATGGAGGCCATCAGGGCCCGCCGGTCTAGATCTACTAAGCTTTGATATGCAGTGTATTATATCATCCTTGTCGAAGTCAAAGTGGTGGTTCATTTTTAAAGGTGACCAGTCCAGCTCAATTTGAGGAAAGGGGGTCCGATCGAGCTCAGCATAATATTCAGACCACTTTATCTCTGGTATTGGGATAGTTTGCAATGCGGTTTGAGTCGAGGAAGAGACCTTGTTGAGCAGAGATCTATTCCACCTGATGATTTGGCTACAATCTGGCTCATCATTCTCTCGCCATCAATCTGATATTGGGCAAACTTCCGTGCTGTTTGCCAATTTTTATATATCTGCTTCAGTTTTTTGTTATCACATCGATATTCTTTTTCGTCAGATCTTTGGCTAAATACTGTATCTCTTTAGGCAGCTGAGTTTTTCTTATTTTTAAGTCTAAATCAAATGCATGAATGTGTCTGTTGTTATGGTGATATCCATGGGGCCCCCTTTTAATGAACATCTGCATAGATTCTGTGTAACAGCTTCCCTCTTTAGGATTCTGGCCTCCCAGATCAGTTTCCAATACATGTTCAAACATCACAAGCTTGCGGTTTGTCCATTTAATACGATTTCCTGCTTGATTAATTTCAAGATGTTGTAAATCCTGTGGGATACTCAAGGTATTGTGGTCATGACGGCACGGCCATTTCCACGACAGGCATAATTGACTGTGATCACTTATATCAGTTTCGCGCACAACCAGTGATGTGACCAGATTCAGAAATCTGTCATCCGTATAGATGTAATCCAAGTGTGCGGACAACGATTCTCTATGCCAAGTGGCCTTGGCCAGAATGTCCCCACTTATGGATCCATTTAGCATTGTATAATTTCTTTCTCTCATCATCTCTAGCCATTGCAATTCATCATGCGAGTATCCCTTGGGCTTGCATGTAAGTAGATGAAGGTTGAAGTCACCCATTAAAATCGTATGACTTATAGTTTTGTCCAGAATGAATGAGTTGAGCATATCACTGATATGTGAGAAAAACTGGTCTGATGCTGGTTGTTCTGTCACTGAAAGGCACAGGAGACCCCACTCTCTAGATTGGGGTATTACCGTAATAATTCATCTCAGAAAGAAAATCCAGAAGAAACAATTTGCAAAAAAGAGTATTAAGGATTTTATTGTACCTAATACATTTTTCTCTGTGAATTTAATCACAAATTAATCTGCACTCTAACGATTTTTTATTTTACATAGGAATATTTTAAAAACATCAGAATTTGATAAAAAATCATCCTATTAAATCATTCATACATTTATCCACATCCATACAACATCCATCAAAATACTCATGCAACTCATCAATAAGTGCAAGATAAAAACATATAACAAATATAACAATTCATCCACAATTTCATAGTTATACAAAAAGTGTTTTGTGCAAACACATAGTGCAGGGCCACAATAGGTTTTTTAAGTGGTCAACAACAACACACAATGCATGGCAACAGTAGATTTTAGAAGAAGTGGTCAGCAATCGGGATATGCCAAAAAGGGACTTCACAAGTGGCCTTATCCTAGGTTTCTCTCAACCGGTTTCGACATGTAAACGATGGTTTGGTACGTCTTCATCGGGAGATTAAGGGTAGTTGTCTACAAACAAAACAAATATATGGGCTCATCAGTTCCCTATCCAAAACTAAGATCAAGTGAAAAAGAGAGGCCAAGTGAAAGGAAACGGAAAAGAAAATGCAAGTACATGACTTCACAAAGCTAAATTGCAGACATAAAATGTTCTGCTGTTGTCCTGCTGAAAATCCCCCAGTATCTACATATATTGGGGTTAAACTCAGGGCGTCATGCATGGAGTGTTACCATAAGGATTCAGTGTCCCTAGACCGGGCTGGTGCAGATCATACATGTGGCAAAGAGTGATGGAAAAATTAGATACACACCAAATGGAAAGAAGTCAGAGCCCACATGCAATTGTTTAGAAAAAACTTTGGAAGGGACAACTTGTAAACCAACCTTGGCAACTGTAACAGGAATCAATCCGTTGTATTAATTTTGTATGAAACAGAAAACACTGTCATCGAATTGGCAATGTTCTGGTTAACAATCCTGCGTGGCAGATGGTTGGGTTTTAGGCTCCAATCTGTGAGGGTTTCAAAAGAAATTATATCAGAAACCCTAGGCAGAAATACGTCAAGGTAACTCGTACCGTATTGGTACATAGGTGTCTTTTACAATGTCCATATGACAGAGGAGGTCTAAGGAGGTCTATAGCTGGCTCCAAAGAGCTACTTACCTGCGGATAGCATCCCACGAAAAATCGTAGCCGCTGCTAGAACGGGAACTAAAGTCCACGGGATCAGCTGCTTGCTCCAGTCAACTACGACTCATTCGAAAGGGTGGGAGACGCGCATCTAAACTATGTCTGCTTACCCACGCGTTAAGAGCAACTGACTCCCTATCACGTGGTTACAATGTGCCGCCTTGATAGGATAATACACGACCTAAAGGGACACGTGATTGTGGGTCCACGTAGCACGTGCATCCGTCAATCGTAAATACTGGATGACGTATTTACATTGAGCCGCGTGAATGGAAAAAATGATCAGCTTGTACTGACACGTAATCGTTGGTCCACATAGCGTGTGCAACAGTCACCCGTAAGTACTGGGTAACGTAACTTACGCGCAAACATCAAACGTTACCACGGCAACCGGATGCTCGAACTGAATCTTGAGAAGAAAAATGCCAAGGCACAAGCCCAGCCCAGGTAAATGTGCATTTTTTAACATGCAGATGGACCCTCCCCGCAACTATGTGATGCCTGCACACATGGCCCACCCGATTCGTGCCGAACGGCAATTCACAGCAACACAAGTTGCCATAACAATGAAACAGCTCTAGTACTGGCATCTGACCCAATGTATGAGTACAAAAGAAATTTTGGAGTGGATCAATAAGGAATACTATGTGCCTGCATGCCAGGGTTCCAAAGTATTTAACCCCTGGGTCAATATTTTTAGATTGAAAATCCATAATTCTTCTTTGTAGGCTAGGTTTTTTAGGATTTGAGTGGAATTATTACCAAAAACCTTTTCCACACAAAACCATTCCATTTGATCTACTTTGTGGCCCATCTCAACATAATGGATCACCATTGGGACATTCAGGTTACGAGTTTTTATTTTTGAGCGTTGCTCGTTAATCCGTATACTCACTTCCCGGGTTGTTTTTCCAATGTACATTTTTTGACATGGGCATCGGATTGCGTAAATTACATTTTTACTTTTGCAAGTCGTAAAGGTACGGAGGTCCCCATTTTTTTGTTGCATGAAGAACGAAGTCGTTTTTTTAGAAAATCTACAAGCCACACAAGTGGTACATGGATAATGCCCGAGGACCGGATTTTGATTGAGATCCCGTATCATAGTAGTTTTGAGATTGCTTCTGCTGGCGTGTGTGATCTTCTGTTTTAGATTTTTACTCTTTTTAAATGCAAAGAGAGGTTTAGGTAACATGGTTCCTGATGCATTTAAAATGCACCAATTTTTTAATATAATGCCTTTTATGGCTTCACTATGTTGACAAAAAGTTGATACGCATACTAGTTCTTTTTTCTGTAGTTGAACTTTAGGTAACAATAGGGCCTCTCTATTTGCAAAACGGGCTCTTTTTCTGGATTGTTTTATTAGGGTAACCCCATTCCAGTAGTCTTTGTTCCAAAACAAGGGCATGTTTTGTAAAATTGTTGATGTCTGTACAGTTGCGACGTAGTCGCAAAAACATGCCATAAGGCAAATTCCGCAAGAGACTTGCCGGGTGTTGACTCTCATATTTTAATGTTGTATTTCGTTCAGTCGCTTTTCTGTGTAATTCAGTGTGGAGGACACCTCCATCAGTGAAAATAGATAGATCCAAGAATGCAATTCTCGACGGCGAGTGTTCAAAAGTGAAATGGATGTCCATGTCCACTTTATTGAGCCATTCCACAAACGCCAGTAAAGATTCCATAGATCCCTACCAGATCATGAATATGTCATCGATGTATCGACAATATATCTTGATTTTTTTCTCTAAACGGGTTGGAAGTGTGCAGGATTTTTTTCTTCCTCAAATAGAGACATGAAGATTATGGCCAAATTTGGGGCGAAAGTACACCCCATGGCTGTACCTTTACTTTGTAGAAACAATTCTTCCTTAAATTTAAAGAAGGTATTGGTCAAAACCAATTGAGCTGCTTTACACAGAAATTCTGTTGGTACAATGTGGGGGGGTGGTCTCCTATCTAGGATTGTTCTTAGACTGAGAATTGCTCTGTCTTGGGGTATATTTGTATATAACGCCTCAATATCTAGGGAGACCAATATTTGTGTAGATGAATCGAAAGATCTTAATTCGACAAGATTGATTACGTCTCGTGAGTCCAGTAGAAAGGTTGGGTTGCCATAGCCAAGGATTTTATGAAAAAAACGAAGTATTTGGATATTGGTTCGAGTAATTACTGTGTATCTTTATATGCCCATATGCTTTGTACCATCATTGTTCATTTTGGAAAAAAGGTCAAATGCAATCAACTTTGATTTTGATAAATCTGTAATTAATTGTTTTATTCTCATTTTAAGTGCTATATTCATGTTTTCTGGACAATCTTGTCCGAAATAGACATTATAATTTTAATTATTATCCCAAGCATTGGCCTTAAACCAAGATGCTAGTTCCCCAAAACAGTGTTATGAAATTTCCATAGGAAGGGCACAGATTTGGTCCCGACTGCTGTCCCTCTGACCTGTTGCTAGAACCAAATACTAAAAAATAAATAGTTGTTACTAAGGATAGGTTCCGTCATTTCCATCAGCATAAAAGTGTGTACTCCAAGATTGGACTACTTTTCTTGCAAAAAGTAATGAAAAGCATCAATTGCACTCCAATGTTGTATGGGGGTTTCAAAAGTGTCATTCAGGATTACCAATAAATAATCTGGCTGCCACATGGTTTCTTAGTCGTCGACGAGGTGGATGAATTGGTCGTTGGCGACGATGTTGTGGTGGACAAAGACATCAGTGACAAGGAGTGGTGGACAAGGACATAGATGGAATGGACGAAGACCTGCTGTGCTTTGCAGCTGTTCATGGCGAATGTGTTGCAGATTCTGAAGGCATAATTGGAGGAGCCGTCAATGAAGCAGTCATCGCAGCCTTCATGGGCTCAAGCTTTTTACATGGTGGCTTGGATACGTTGAGTGCCTTATCCTCTGCAGTCTGAGCGTGGATAGGATGTTCCTTCCTCATGTTCTTCCTATGGAACCGTGATCTGTTAGAAGAGAGAGCACACTCCTGGGGTCTGCTATACCACAGCAAAGAGTGACTCTGAATGGAGGTAGTGTCTGAGGCCACAATACCCTCATCGAGCCAGGTCACCAAACTCCCAGAGAGCCCTTGTGTTCCATTTGTCACTTCTCCTCGAACGAGTTGACATGTTCTGGCAGGCAGTAGATAAACTCCACATGCTGGTCTTCCACATAGATATTTTTCAAGTGGCTGGTGGAGCATGCCTTGAAAATGGTTTTCTTATTCTTCACCAAGAATAACTGTGCACAAAAATCCAGTGCTCTGCAGGAGGAAGGTTAAGAAAATCCTACTTATTGGGCAACAACCAAAAATTCACAAGAAAGGAAATACACTAATAGGAGTGAACCCAAGAAGGTCCATAGTACGGGAATGAACAACATACATTTTATTAAAAATATTGAGCAACAACAAAACGCATACAAATAATTGCAAATAGTGTACATGAAGTTAAAACATGATCAAAGGTATAAATAAGGCTTGGAGATAATGAATAGAAGAAAACATATAGCTGTACATTTGATGACATAAAGAAATGTGGATAAATCAGTAATTCCTATATGATGAATCAAACATTTGTATTACAATACTCAACATAGTATTGAGAAACAACCCTACATGTTTCTGTCCTAACCACTATGACTTTTGGACATTGCTCAGGGGTTAACACAATGTATGTCCTTAATGATGATCTTCAGATAGATGTCTTCTGTTTCCATAACCGCATGTTCATATCAGGCCACCCTAATATTGAATCCACCTCCTGTCATAAAATCAAAACAGCACAAACATCTGCAAAAATAAAAACAAAATAAAACCACTAATCAGGAACTACTCCTATCTTAATTGTAAGAAATACATTACTCACCGTAATCGTACTTCTGGTGCTTGCATCTGCTTGGATTCACATGCTGTGCATATAGTCCGATAGCTAGTGGTAATCGCAGAGTTTTGCATCTTTTTTTCGAAGTTCCAAAAGGGACGTCAACATGGGCATTACTGTAACAATATCCCCAACGTGAGGTGTACCCAGAATCCTTCACACGTCGAGGTCCTACTGGTTGTTATTGCTCTGCGGTGAGGGAGCCTTATAGAATGTGCGAGTGAGTACAGAAGAAAAGAAGGTGTAAGATGTCTGTTCCTTCTACTCCAAAAGGGTAGGCTCATGTTAATCTAAGCAGAGACAAACACCAGAAATATGATTACGGTGAGTAATGTATGTCTTCTGATGCTTGTGTATCTGCTTAGTATCACATGCTATGCATAGACTAGCGAGCAGTACCAGGAGATGGTGCTTGGATGTATTAAGGCACAGTAGCAAAGCGATGTCTTAGCACAGCCTGTCTCACCTGAGAATCAGACTTAGTATGTGTCTAAGCAGTAATGTTGAGTGAAGGTGTGAGCAGAACTCCTGGTAGCTGCTTTCCAAATAGAAGCAGGAGTAACATTTGCAATAAAGGCTATAGTTGCTCCTATGCCTAGAGTAAAATGTGCTCTAGGCATGAAGGGTAAATCTCTTTTGGCAAGAGAATAACATAGTGTGATGCATTTAACAGTCCATCTAGATATGGCCAATTTAGAGACGGGGTCCCCTTCTCTACCAGTGGCAACAGATACAAATAATTGGTCTGTCTTTTTTAGTGGTTTTGTCTTATCAAGGTAATACACCACTGCTCTCCTGACATCTAGTATATGAAGGATTCTTTGACTGAATTAGTGGGATGCTGAAAGCATGTTGGAAGTTTGATGGATTGGTTCACCTTGAACCTAGAAATTAAATTAGGTGCAAAGCGTGGGTTTGTCCGCAGTACCACTTTGTTTTATGAATGGTAACAAATGGGTCTTGAACTGAGAGAGCCTGCAGTTCACCAACTCTCCGGATAGAGGTAATAGCCACTAGAAAAGCAGTCTTGAGTGCCTTATGCATTGGCTCAAAAGGAGGTCCCATTAGTCTTGTAAGTACAACATTCAAGTTCCAGTTCGGAGTTAGGTTACAAATAGGAGAGGGTGAAGTCTTTTTACCCATTCCATGAAAGCCTTAATTACTGGAATTTTCCACCAGGAAACCTTGCTCTGAGATGTGGTGTACGCAGAGAGGACAGTAAGGTGGACCTTAAGAGAGTTGAAATCAACTCCTGAATCTAAGAGGTGTGTTAGATAAAGGAGTATATCTTTAGGTGAACAGTCAGTAGGGTTGATGTTTTTCGTATTACACAAGATGACAAAGCTTTTCCATTTATTGGATTAACAATGTCTGATGTTGGGTTTCTTTGCTTCTCAACAAATGTCCATACATCATTGAGGTAGTTTGAGGTGCCCAAACTCTGGATTGAGGAGCCAAGCTGCTAAATTGAGGGTTTAAGGTCATGGGTGTGATGTTATCCCTAGCTCATGTATGGACAAAGCAGTTTTCTGGATGGGGAGACTGACATTCTCCTGAGATGAGAGAACCATGGCTGTCGACTCTGTTGTGTTGGGGAATTAAGGGGGAAACCGTAGGCAAATCTCCCTGACCATGTTATCCAGAGACTGTTCCCTTTGGACTGTTTCTGAGGGTACCTGGAGGCGTAATCTGGGTATTGTGCGTTCTCCAGCATTGGATCTTTCATGGATTCACATGCTTAGAATATTCCCCGTCGTCAGACTGGGACCCCTCGGTACACATATATAGCCTTTTCCTATAGGAAAACTTCCAACACTTTTGTGTCCTATCCTCGTCCTTTTAGGACCCGCCTACGCATGCTCCGCAGGCCGTCCCAGTATAAGAGGCCCGCCCCCGCGGTTCCCCTTCAGATTTCAACCGTCTCCAAAGTAGTGGGATCTCCTCGTGTTGTCTTACTATTTTGTACTAGGTTGCCTTATTGGATTTCGAGTACGATATGTCCTCTGTATCAGGAAAAGCGCTGTTCTGTCCATGCGCGACGTGCGGCTTGAAAAAGGTTTACGAGGGGGACGGACATATGGATTGTATATATTGCCTCCACCCTCACCATTCGGCGGATGCCTGCGACATATGCAAGGTTTTTTCTCAAAAAACCCTCAAAGACCGGAACCGACGCCTGGTGGCATGGCTGAATGAGGGTGCGGGGGCATACCCCTCCTCAGAGGTAGGCCCCACACAGTCGGCCAAAACATCACGCCGCGTGGCCTCGTCGGAACCACCGGCGAAGAAATCTAGACCGTCGGAAAAAGAGTCGTCTGGAACTCACTCCACTACAGACTCCTCGTCAAAGAAATCATCCTCATCAAAAAAGCATGAGAAGGAAAGGAAATCCTCCGCTGGCGATCATCACAGATCGACCACGAGTCGAGAGTCGAGTAAAAGCGGGCACAGTGTGGAGAAGGCAGGACCGCCAAAACCACCTGCGAAGCCTGCGTCGTCGACGGCGATCCAGTCACCGGCCGCCTTCCCGCCACTAGCGCAAGGGGCATCCTCCGTCCCGTCGACAATGGCGTTGACGAGAGCCTCGTCGACGGGGGTCCTACAGGAGGCCTGGAGGCCTGAAGTCTTCGACCCTACTCCCCCAGAGGCTTTGCTACAAGAGCAAGCTATGTTGCTGTCCTCGGAGGACGAGAGCGAGAGAGTGGCTGGCCCAGCAGACCTAGGGCTACGAGCGGCTGCCAAGTCGTCGACGAGGGCATCCATTACACCGGTATCTGCCCCTCTCCTCAATCCTCAATCGGTTTTGTCGCTGGATATTCTGTCCTCGCTTCAGTCCTTGCTACGGACGTTGGACCAGCGACTTCCCCAGGCCAGCCTGCCGCAGTCACCCGTCGACGAGCCGGGCCCGTCCCGTCAACCGCCGCACCCACGCACGCCAATCTCGACACTGGCGCAGGACGAAGGTGAGCTGCCAGATTCAGAGTCGGACAGGGGAGCCATGTCAGAGGTCTCTTTATCCCCCTCCAGGGATCCTACCTGGGAGTCAGAGGCGGAGTTAGAAAACCCCAGAAGCCCAGCTCACCCGTCCCCTCCGGGCGACATTGCGTCATTCCATTCGATGATGAAGGCATGCAAAGAATTTGGTCTGTCCCAGGAAGAACAGAAAAAGGACTGTTTTTTGTTCGACCACATGGGCAAGAGAAGGAGGTCGGTGTTCTCGATACCGATACTTGACCATGTATGGAACGAGGGGTTGCAGAAAATGAGACACCCATTCTCAGAACCAGCAGTGAAAGGACGCCTAGAAAAAAAGTTTAAGGCTCCAGAGTCTACACCCAAGTGTCTATCCTCTCAACCAACACCAGACTCGGTGGTGTCGGCGGCGGCAGCGAGAAAGGCAAAGGCACAGCACAAGTGCACGACTCCACCCGAGAATGAAGCGAGACGCCAAGATGCCTTTGGCAAGAAGGTGCTCTCCGTGGGAGCGACCACAGTAAAGGCAGCAAACTCTCTGGCAATTGTAGCCAGATACGATAGGGAGATGTGGCACAGGCTGGCTCCGCTGCTTGACCATCTTCCGGAACAACAGAGGAAGGCGGCGATGCTACTGGTCCGAGAGGGCGAGGAAGCCTCAAACCATGCAATAAACATTGCGGTGGATCTTGCTGAGTCGGGCTTCAAGCAAGTCAATAATGGGGTCGTATTACGTCGACAGTCATGGCTGAAGTGTACCTACTTCAGGCCAGAAGTACAATACAAGGTCTTAGATATGCCCTTTGAGGGAGACCTTCTTTTCGGTGGGAAGGTGGACGAGGCCCTAAAAGGGATGAAAGAAGATTCGGACACGGCACGTTCTTTGGGTGCCCTCCAGAGTGGCAGAAGCTACAAGTCTTTTCGCCCCTTTAGAGGGGCTTCAGGCAATTCAAGATTCTCTTCGGGAGACAGATCCTTTGCCAGATCGGCTTACCCCTCCCAGGGATACCGACGTGCCTCACAATCGGCTAACCGTCGACAAAACTTCCAGTCTTCCAGAAAACGACCATCATACCCATCGTCGACGAGAGACAAGCAAACTAAAGATCAGCAGTGACGTTCCACAACCCATTCTGGGGGGAAGAGTTTCAGCGTATGTCGACGAATGGGAAAGGATAACGCCGGACCAATGGGTGTTACACTATAAGACATGGACACTCTCTTCAATTCAAACACAGCCCTCCGCAAATTCCACCTGCGTTCACCGCTCAGTCACATATGAAGGCACTGCAACAAGAGGTTACACTCATGTTAGTGAAGGGAGTGATAGAATTAGTTACAACATCACAGAGAGGCCAAGGAGTCTACTGAAGATACTTCGTCGTAAAAAAGCCGAACGGCAAATGGCGTCCCATTCTGGACTTACGCAAGCTCAACAAGTCCTTAAAGAGCCTGAAATTCAAGATGCTCACTCTGCAGGAAGTGATCCGCGCGGTTCAAAAGGGAGATTTCCTGCCGTCCCTGGATTTACAGGACGCGTATTTCCATATTCCAATGTGTCGGAAACACAGGAAATTCCTACGTTTTGTAATAGGGCGAACCCACTACCAATTCACGGTTCTTCCTTTCGGGCTCAAAACCTCCCCCAGAACGTTCACAAAATGCCTGGCTCCAGTGGCGGCCTGGCTAAGGAAGCAAAGCCACCATGTATACCCATACCCCGATGACTGTCTGGTAATGGGATCCTCCCCAGCGTCGACCAACACAAGTCTGCAAGCCACCATGCAGCTTCTACAACGGCTAGGATTCGCCGTAAACTTCGAGAAATCCTCTCTGCGGCCATCGAGAACGCTGGTATTCTTGGGGGCACAGTTCGAGACTCGGCTAGGGCTGGTGAAACCTTCTCTCGACAGGACCTCGAGACTCATTCAACAGGCGGCCCGGCTACGGCGAAAAACCAGGATCTCAGTGAGAAAGTATGTTTCGGTCCTAGGGGCCATGGCATCCTGCATCCATCTGGTGAGAAACTGTCGACTTTTCATGAGGCCAGTCCAAGAATTCCTCGCAGACCGATGGACACAGGCTCAGGGATCGTGGTCGGACAGGATAACCGTTGACGACAACAAGCTACTTCGGACCCTTCAGTGGTGGCAGAGCTCCCACAATCTGAACAAAGGTGTGCCCCTACAGGAGCCGGAGTTCCAGAGCACCATAGTTACGGATGCATCCCTAACCGGATGGGGAGCGCACATGGGTGCTCTCCAAACGCAAGGTCGCTGGTCTCCAACGGAGTCACTCCTACACATAAACGTACTGGAACTCAGAGCGGTACAATGGGCCTTGAAGGCGTTCCTACCACACATCAAGAGATCGCGGGTGCGGATACTGACCGACAATACAACAGCCATGTTTTATCTGAGGAAACAAGGAGGGATACGATCAAGGACTCTCTCCATAGAAGCCCAGAAAACATGGCATTGGGCATCGAAGCACGATATCTCCCTCGTGGCTCATCACCTTCCAGGAGTGAGGAACTGCCAAGCCGACTCCCTCAGCAGAAACATGGCCCAGATACACGAGTGGGAAATGGACACGGGTCACTTGAAGAAAGTGTTCGAGAAATGGGGCCACCCCCCTCTGGACGCCTTCGCGACCAAAGAAAACAAGAAATGCGAGACATTTGCAAGCAGGTGGCCCCAAGAGGGTTTGGTGGGGGAGGCGTTCTCCTTCCCATGGACGGACATGTTCCTCTATGCTTTTCCCCCATTTCCCCTCATACGGAAAACAATACAGTGGATACGCAGATACAATTGCCGGGGACAGAGGCACGGTGTGGCATCACGACCCGGACAGTCTCAACCTTACGTCCTGGCTCCTGACTTCTCGGAATTCGGGGCTTTAAACATTTCAGAGGAGTGCCAAGAAATTCTGCAGGCGGCTAGAGCCCCTTCCACTAACAAATCCTACTCCTATAAGTGGTGGAGATTCTGTGAATGGTGTAGAAAACAGCGGGACCTACAACCATTGTTGGTGACGCCGGAACAAGTTCTACCTTACCTGCTCCTCTTAGCAAAAAAGGGATTGCCCCCCTCATCGATAAAGGTACACCTGGCAGCCATCTCGAGGTTCACAAGGAAGAGGCAGTCGTCTCCTCTATTCAGTGACAGACTGGTGAAACACTTCATGCAGGGTTTATTTCGAGCTTTTCCCCCGGTGAAACGTTTTCCCCCGGCGTGGAGCCTCAACACAGTGTTGACAGGTTTGATGAAACCGCCTTTCGAGCCTATGGCCACGTCCGACATGAAATTCATTTCGTGGAAGTTGGCATTCCTGATAGCTATCACATCAGCCAGACGTATCTCGGAACTACAAGCGCTGGTCGTGGACCCGCCCTACCTAAGATTCTTTAAGGACAAGGTAGTCCTGGCGACTAACCCTACATTCGTCCCTAAGGTGCCCACGGTATATCACAAACACTCATCCGTGGTTCTGCCTACTTTCTTCGCCACTCCATCGTCGGCAGCAGAAAAAACTCTTCATACTCTGGACGTTAAGAGGGCTCTGAAATTCTACCTACATCGCACACAAGACATCAGGGCTACTCGGCAACTGTTCGTCGCATATGGTCCGTTGACGAGAGGTAAAGCCATCTCGAAACAGGGACTGGCCAGATGGGTCTCGTTGACGATTGTTTTTTGTCACTCTAAGGCCGGAAGGCCACTGCAAAGACATCCTAGAGCCCATTCTACAAGGTCGATGTCATCCTCAACAGCGTTATGGGCCGGAATTCTGCTGACGGACATATGCCAAGCTGCGGCATGGTCAGTGCCCCACACGTTTACCCGCCACTACTGCCTTGCCAGGCAGCATGCGGATGAGGTGCAGATGGGAAGAGCTGTCCTGCGCCATCTGTTTCAGTAAGGTAAGCTCCACGTTGTGGAGAGTGCGTTTTCTACCTTTGATGACAGTATACTTTTGGTGGGAAAGGTTATATGAGTAAACTTATTACTGCTGCGCATATGTGTTGAGTAGTAGGGTGAGGGTGCATTACATTGCATTCTCACCACCGTCTCAAGTGTTACTGCTATACAATCTAATCTAAGTATGTGAATCCATGAAAGATCCAATGCTGGAGAAGGGAATAGTTTCTTACCTGTAACTCCATTTCGAGGGGATTGGGTCCTCCGACGTATTCCATATCTATGACATGTAATCACCACAGCTGTGCTGCTTCGGAAACTTTTTTCGGCGTCTGCATCCTGCGTCGATGACGCCGATGCGCCCTCGTCGAGGACCACGTCCGACGTCATCCGATGTGATAAGTAGGACGCACGACGCCCGTAGCCTCAGTTCCGTTTTTTCCGCGAACGTGTTGCTTCGTGATTCTCGGTTCACGCCTCGACTCTTTAGAGTTCTGTTCTTCTCGGTTCTTTGAACCTGTTCGTTTTGTGAAAATCCTTTGTGTGAAGATGTCTTCTACTTCGTCTTCGACCCCGCTTCCGGGTTTCAAGAAGTGCGGGGAGTGTGAGTCCAAGATGTCGGTGACGGACTCGCACGACGCCTGCCTCTGGTGCCTCCGGGAGGCCCAAGACACGGATGACTGTATCGATTCCCAGTCGCTCACGTCAAAAGCCTTACGCGAACGTAAGAAGAAGTTGTCGGTAGGTCGGGTGTCCAAGCCCAGGAAGTCGAAGTCTGCGGGGCTTTCGACGGATGATTCGAGGGGTGACTCTCCGCGTCATCGTCGGAAGTCTCGTGGGTCTCCTTCTAGGAGTCGGTCTCACCACTCCTCAGCCTCTTCGAGGCATTCTCGGAAGCGCCGACACCGGTCGTCTTCCAGGTCCTCTTCGGAGGACTCTGCCCGGCACGTCGCTTACCCCACCAGCTGTGCGACGCCGGAGGAATGGAAATGCTGGCGATTCTTGAGTCGCAGGGTACTATGCCGTCCGCGCTCCCGAGTGGGGTCGGTCGTGAGAGGTCGAGAGACACCGCTCGCAAGAGTGGTCGGCACGAGTCACGGGAGAGGTCCCGTTCGGACAAGGAGACTCGTTCTCGACATACCCATTCCAGGTCCCGGTCCTCGACGCGTTCGAGACCGCGTGCACCTGTGAGGTCTTCGAGGAAGACATCGACGTCTGAGGCGTCGAGGGCGTCGACAGGCTTTCTCGAGGCTCCGGCTCCGAGGAAGTCGTCGAAGCCGTCGACGCTCAGGTCGTCGAGGGACACGCTCGGGGCTCCGGCTTCGAGGGCTGTGTCGACGCCGCCGTTGCTGGAGGCGCTGCATTTGACATTGACGCCGATTTCCTCGACGCCGATCCTCTCGGCACCGATGCCGGTTCTCGACGCCGGCGCCGATTCGCTCGACGCCTTTCGTGTCGGAGGTACCCCGTGGCACGGGAGAACCCCCTAGGAAGGCTCTGGTTAAGAGCAAGCACTCTCGGGTGCCTTCTTTTCGCCACCTGGACTATATTTCAGAGGCGGATGAGGATTCTGATGGCCTGGTTCCTAGTCAGGTTCCAGATGAAATTGTCTCGGGCCATAGTCAGTTTGATGATTTGAGACAGTCACTGCATGATGCCAGTGGACTGGACACCTCTCCGGAGGTGGAGTTTTGTAGGCCTGAGCCTGGCTCTCATGCCGATTCCTCGTACCGGCGCCTTATGGATAGGGTTTCTGAGTACTTGAGATGGTCTGCTCCCCCAGGGGAGTTTGTGCAGGATGATCTGACAGACATCCTTGATGTTGGTCCCCCAACTGATCCGGTACTGCCGTTCCATATGGCTTTACAGAGAAGGGTGGCGGCGGCTTGGACTGCTCCGGAAAGACTCCCGGCGGTGGGCAGATCCTTGTCGCGAAAATACCGTACAGCCAGTAGCGACCCCTGCTACTTGACCAGGCACCCTACTCCGGAGAGTTTGGTGGTGCAGGCGGCCACGGCCCCGGCAAAGCAGGCGTCGTACCCTACCATCCCTCCTGATAGGGACGACAAACGTTTTGATGGCTGGGCGAAGAAAGTGTTTTCTTCTGGTGGTATGGCGCTTCAGGCGGCCAACTCCATTTGTGCCTTGTCTCGTTTCACACACACTCTGTGGAACTGTGTTGCGTTAGCGGCTGAACATATTCCCGAAGGGGACGAACGGGATGGTTTCCTTGCTATGGTCCAGGATGGTAAGGATGCCATGTGTGAGTCCGTTCAGTCGGGTTTGGACTTAGCTGAATACGTCAGTAGGTCCATGGCGGCGAGCACCGTGATACGCAGGTTTGCGTGGTTGCGGAAGTCGGGGTTTGCTCCTGATGTGCAGTCTCAGCTCCTCAACATACCCTTTGACGGTGAACACCTTTTTGGCAGCAAGGCTGACGAGAGCCTTGAGAGGTTGCAGACCTCGAAAGCTGCAGCGAAGTCGTTGGGCGCTGCAGTTCGCCAACCTCCGCCTTTTCGTCCTAGGGGACAGCAGTAGAGGGGTGGTTCCTTTCGCTATTACTCGTCCTTCAGTAAAGCGAGAGGAGCTGGCAGTCAAAGAGGCCAACGCAGGGGTACCAGAGGTGGACGACAGGGTACCCGTGGTGCCAAGGCCGCTCGGGCAGTTGCCTCTTTGCCCTCAGGTAACGCCGCGGCCGCTCCCACTCAGTCATGAGGCCATGTCCCATGGTTCGCCGGTTGGGGGAAGGCTGGCGCAGCATCTTGTAGAGTGGCAAGCCATTACTTCAGATGTGTGGGTTCTGGAGATCATAACCCACGGCTACTGTCTTCCTTTTCGGCACAGGCCTCGTGACAATCCACCGGGGAACCTCTCTTTGCAGAGTCCGGATCCGCTCCTTGCGCAGGAAATTCAAGCCCTGCTGGAGAAAGGCGCCATAGAACTGGTGCCTGTAGCGGAAAGGAACATGGGATGGTATTCCCCTTATTTTTTGGTTTCGAAGAAAGACGGGGGATTGAGACCCATCATGGACTTGCGCGGTTTGAACAAACTCCTCAGGAAGGACAAGTTCAAGATGGTTACTCTCGCTCAAGTCCTCCAGGCCCTTCAGCTTCAGGACTGGTTGGTGTCACTCGACCTCAAGGATGCTTACTTCCATGTGCCGATCCATCCCAAGCACAAGAAGTACCTGAGGTTCGCGGTTGGCGACTCGCACTTTCAGTTTCGGGTCCTGCCGTTCGGATTGACCTCCGCCCCGAGGCTTTTCTCCAAGCTCATGGTGGTGGTGGCAGCGCATCTCAGGCAAGGGGGGATTCACATCTACCCCTACCTGGACGATTGGTTGATCAGGAGGAGCTCTCCCGAGCAAGTCCTGGATCATCTGTCCGTCACCTGCCACTCCCTTCACAGGCTGGGCTTCTCCCTCAATTTAAAGAAGTCCCATTTGACGCCAACACAGCGGCTCCAGTACATCGGAGCAGTGCTCGACACTTCCCTGGGGCAGTGTTTTCCTCCCCAGGTGAGGGCTCTTCACATTCAGCAGATGGTGCACAAGTTTCAGCATGCCCAGACGCTCCCAGCGTTCGAGTTCTTGAGGCTGCTCGGCCTCATGGCATCCTGCATTCTTCTGGTGCCAGAGGCTCGCCTGCGGATGAGATCTTTGCAGTGGGCGCTCAAGACGCAATGGTCGCAGTCCTCCGGCAGGATGTCGGACCCGGTTCAGGTGCCGCCCTCGGTCGCCCGGGACCTTCTGTGGTGGGCCGTCGAAGGCAACTTGATGAAGGGGGCTCCTTTTTGGCTTCTCTGGCCGGAGGTGGCGATCGTGACGGATGCATCCCTCACGGGTTGGGGAGCTCATGCCAATGGGCTGACAGTCAGCGGTCGTTGGTCTCCGTCGGAGTCCAGACTCCATATCAATCTGTTGGAGCTGCGGGCCGTCAGGCTAGCCCTGAAGGCTTTTCTGCCGACTGTGCGAGGAAAGAGTGTCCTGATCCTGACGGACAACACAGTGGCCATGCACTACCTCAACAAAAAGGGGGGGGCAGGGTCACTTCCTCTGTGCAGGGAGGCGATGCAGCTCGAGTTCTGGGCCATCCAGCAGGAAGTTTCTATCTCGGCAGTTCATCTGGCCGGAGACGAAAACGTGACGGCGGACGCTCTGAGCAGGCAGAGCACGATCTCTCACGAATGGGAGTTGGCTCATGAGATTCTCCTGGAGATCTTCGCCCTTTGGGGGACGCCTCCAGTGTCAACCGGAAGTGCGAAAGGTTTTGCTCGGGGGAATTTCCTCCAAAAGGAGCCTTGGGAGACGCGTTCGTGGTGGAGTGGTCGTTCCCGCTGCTGTACGCGTTTCCTCCAGTCCCCGTCATCCCGCAAGTGCTGCGGAGGTTACGGAAGTTCGGTTCCCGGATGATCCTCATTGCTCCTGTGTGGGCTCGGAGGACGTGGTACCCAGACCTTCTCGACTTGTCCATCTGCCCTCCGCGTCGTCTTCCCTACCGAGACGATCTGCTCTCACGGGAGGGGGGTCAGGTTCTCCATCCAGAGGTCAGATCCCTCAACCTTCACGCTTGGCTTCTGAAAGGTTGAGGTATATGGATTGGGACCTCCCTGAAGACGTGATGGAGGTGTTGCTTTCGGCCCGAAGGTCAGCAACAAAGTCTCTGTACCGTTGCCGTTGGCGTAAGTTCTGCGACTTGTGCCGAGTTCAGAATGTGGATCCTTTTGCATGTGGCATCCCCATGGTTCTGTCCTTTTTACTTTCTTTGGCCCACAGGGGCTTGCAAGTGGGTACCATTAAAGGTTACCTGGCGGCGCTGTCCATCTTTAAGCGCTCGTCTGAAGAGTGTTCTTACTTTAAAATCCCTTTAATTTCACAGTTTCTGAAAGGGCTCACTAATTTGTTCCCTCCGTCACCTTTCCTGGTGCCCGGTTGGGATTTAAACCTTGTTCTTAAGTTTCTTATGGGTGCTCCGTTTGAGCCTTTACATTCTTGCCCTTTGAGGCTGTTAACTCTGAAAACTGTGTTTTTAGTTGCGGTTACTTCCGCTCGCAGAGTGAGTGAGTTACAGGCACTTTCAGTTAAGCCACCCTTCACTGTATTTCACAAGGACAGGGTTGTCCTTAGAGTTCGTCCTTCTTTTCTTCCGAAGGTAGTGACGGAATTTCATTTGGCCCAGAAGGTTGTTCTTCCGGCATTCTATCCTCCTCCGCATCCTGGTAAAGAAGAGGAGAGGCTCCATAGGCTTGATCCTAGGAGAGCTTTAAGCTTTTATGTTTCACGCATGTCCCGGGTCAGAGTGGACGATGAACTCTTTATTGGTTACGCTGGAAAGCGTTTAGGGCAAGCTGTGACGAAACAGACTTTGTCTCGCTGGATTATTTTGGCCACCGGCTGGCTTGCGGGCCCATTCTACCAGGGGTATGGCTGCATCTACTGCCCTGCAGAGGGGTGTTCCTATTCGCAACATCTGTGATGCAGCCACCTGGGCTTCAGTACATACATTTGTACGTCACTATTCCCTTGATTCCATCCGAGCACAGGATCTGGCCTTTGGCAAGGCGGTCCTTTGCTCTGCTATTTGATTGACTATTCTAAATTTTGATTCTAAATTCTTTCCCTCCTCCTTGCTCTGGTACTGCTTTGGGAGTCTGTCATAGATATGGAATACGTTGGAGGACCCAATCCCCTCGAAGAACAAGTTACTTTCTTACCTGGTAACGTTCTTTCGATGGGATGGTCCGACGACGTATTCCATATCGCTCCCGCCCTGCCTTCCCCGCTGCAGAATTTCTTTTGCGATTGCAGCTTACGTTCCGCAAGGCTTTGTGTCTGACTGGCAGTTGACTAATGTCACACGTTCTGGGGGAAAAAACTACAACTGAGGCTACGGGTGTCGTGCGTCCTACTTATCACATTGGATGACGTCGGACGTTGGAGGAGGTCCTCGACGAGGGCGCATCGACGTCATCGACGCAGGACGCAGACGCCGAAAAAAGTTTCCGAAGCAGCACAGCTGTGGTGATTACATGTCATAGATATGGAATACGTCGTCGGACCATCCCATCGAAAGAACGTTACCAGGTAAGAAAGTAACTTGTTCTTCTCCAGCATTGGTATCTTTCATGGATTCACATGCGCCCGCCAAGCCTCCCCGGGACTGCAATGTATGTGATGTATAAGTTTAACCCTTCCTACTTTGGAGGGGCCGAAATCTGAAGGGGAACCGCAGGGGCGGGCCTCTTATACTGGGACGGCCTGCAGAGCATGCGTAGGCGGGTCCTAAAAGGACGAGGATAGGACACAAAAATGTCGGAAGTTTTCCTATAGGAAAAGGCTATATATGTGTACCGAGGGGTCCCAGTCTGACGACGGGGAATATTCTAAGCATGTGAATCCATGAAAGATACCAATGCTGGAGAAATGGAGTTACAGGTAAGAAACTATTCCCTTCTCCAAAGTTGCAAACAAGTCGATGTCTGGATGACCCCATTCTGCAAAGACGTGTAAAATGTGTTCCTGCAAACTCCACTCGTGCTTTCCGGGCAGGTGCAAGTCTCTGCTGAATACGTCTGCCAGAAGATCGTGTTCCCCTGGAACACGTGTCAGAGTGCCCATTTTCAAATATTGTGTGACAGTTTGGACAACCTGTGAGTGCCCCCTTGTTTGTTGAGGTAATACATGGCCGTTGTGCTTTCTGTAAGGACTAGAATGGTCTCACCCTGTAGGTGTGTTTGAAATACCTTTAGAGCTTTGAACACGGCAAGTAGTTTTAACAGATTGATATGTCTTGTTCCTACTCATGTAGACCATATGTCATGTACTGTCTGTTCTAGAAGTTGTGTGTTCCCTATCCTGACATGGATGCGTCCGTAGGGAGAGTGGCTACCAATGTGGGTGTGGTAAAGGGTTTCCCTTTCAGAAGGTTCTCCTTGGACCACCACTTCAGAGATTGAACTAGGGCTGCCGAGACAACCACTAGATCGTCCCACTGACTGTTTGCCTGACACCGTTGGCTCAAGAGCCTTTCCTGCCTAGGACGCATGCGACAACAAGCGTGTGCAACTAGGAAGATGCAGGATGCCATCATCCCCAGCAGCCGCATGGCTTTCTGTACAGTTACTCAACAACTGGCCACATACTGAGGAATCTGGAACAACATGTTTTGAACCCTCTCATCGGAGGGGACGACAAGTCCGTCTTCTGTTCGAATTAGTGCTTCTAGAAACTGTTTGACTGGGCTAGGGACCAGACCTGACTTTTTCTCGTTGATTGAGAACCCCAGGTTGAAAAGAAGATCTACACTCATTTGGTGTTCTCCAGACATACCTGGTGCAGGTCTTCAGTTATGAGGCAGTTGTCGAGATAAGGGTACACTGGGATGGATTGCCTGCACAGGTGAGCAGCCGCCACTGCCTGCACCTTTGTAAACACCCTCGGAGCTGATGCAATGCTGAAGGGAGTATCTTAAACTGATAGTGAGTGTTCTTTATCTTGAACCTGAGGTACTTTCTGTGCGCTGGCAACATTGAAATATGAATGCATGCATCTTTCATATCCAAGGTGGCCATGTAAACCCCCTGTTCTAAGAGTGGGATTAATGCCTGTAGAGTAGACATCCTGAACTTTTGAGGTTCGAAAGATTTGTTTACAGGGCGCAGATCTAAAACAAGGGTGCATGGTTGCATCCTTTTTAGGTACAAGGAAGTATATCAAATAAATACCCTTGTTTACCTGAAAATCTGGGATGACCTCAATCACTCCCTTTTTCAGCAGGATTTGGACTTCTAGCAGAATGTGTAGATGTTCTGACGACAGCTGTCTGCTTTTCTGCAAGTGCTATCCGGGTGGCTGTAGGAATTTGATGCAATAACTGCCATTGATGGTTTTGAGGACCCACTGATCCGAGGTTATGCCCTCCCATGCGTGGGTGAAAGATGTTTATTACTGGGAAACATGGGAGGGGACCTGCAATACTGAGTCATTTGTTGGCTGGGGCAGGTGACCCTCTGGCTGCTGATTTTCTCCCCTACCCTTTCCACGCCAACATCCTTGCTGTTGAGGGGTGTGAGAACTGCTGGATGTGCTATGTCCGGAATAATATGGAGACCCGCTGTCATGATTCCTGCCCCTCATGTCCCCAGCCCTCCAAGATGTCATGCTGGAGCCAGGCCACGATCACCTACATGGCCCTCAAGGGCATCTCCATCCCTCCAAAGACCCACTTGGAGTCAGACTTGGCGCTTGTGGCACCAGACTCACTCCCATAGGATAACATTGGGGATTGGACTTGTAGTGCATTGATGGGGACAAGATGGATGCCCCCACATATTTCGGTTCCCTGAACTGCATGTGCAGTCTAGTCTTTTGGGTGTGGTTCAGCCCAGAGACACCTGGGATACCCAGAGACTATTTAAGCTATGCCCAGGCTGAGAAACATGCTTTGTTTTCTGCACCTGCAGCGTGACACTCACCGTGTTCGGATCGGTCTCCAGTAGGCCTGCATCTTTCTTCTGCGCTCAGCTCCTGCAAGAACAAGAACACCGTTAGGAACAGCCTTACCTTGCGGCGCTTCTGCCCATCATTCATCGCTCCTTCTGTTCTGCAGGCATCTTTCGGCGGTGTCATTCCCATCCCGGCACGCCGCTTCCTAAGGAAAAGGGAAAAGAACAGAAAAAAGGCATTAGTAAGCATTCAGCAAATCTTTGCTTATTTTTAAAGAATGTACAAGCTTCAAACGCTTTCCTGAAACCCAGCCGCTCTGGGGGAACTCTGTCTCTGGAACTTCTCATCCATCTGCAAGAGGGAAAAGACACTCCAGGTTAGCGTGGAAACATCTAGAGGCGCTGCATACCGCGCTTACTCACCACATTTCTTCTTCATAACCGGCATCCACGCTGAAAACGTCGCAGCACCTAAAAAACACAGAAAAAGAACTCAGTTCAATACAAATACAAAAGGGTCGCATCGCACATCACGCTCTCACTCACCTTCAGCGCTACTCATCTCAGCAGCACGTCACCATCCCCGGACGCCGGCCAGAAAGGAACGAAGTTGGAGAACTGTTCAAAAGACTTATTATACTTATCTGTCGGACTCTTGCCAGTGAAGTAACTAGGCAGCGCAACGAGCCCGCATCAATCAACGCACCCCTGTGATGAAAGCAGGACAGAGAGCACACTTTCCAAGAAAACAAGGCCCAATCTCCAGTCGAGTAGACTCCAGGGAAGGGTTTGAGGTGGTAAGAGGTCAGAACAGGCTGAGTGACGTCCCCGTGGATACCAGGTGAGAGTTACACCCTCACATTCCGTAGGCACTTTGAGAGGAGCGGGAAAAGGGTTGCCCGTGAAAGGATCGGCAGGTGTTAAAGACTCCCCGTTGAACAAATGGCTTGGCCGAGATTAGGCTCAATGACTTCAGCGTTTCGTGTTCTTTCTTTGCTGTTTGGAGGGCCTTGTCTACCGCTTTGTCAAAGAGGGCACAGTCTTCCACAGGTTTATTAATAAGAGAAGCCTGTTTGTCTGGCTTAAAGCCAGAGTTCTTGAGCCATGCATGACACTTCAATAGGGTGCCTTCCGCTAATAACCATTCTTGCTGTCTCTACCGAATCAAGGGTGTTTTTTAATATGTTTTGCGTCAACTGACTCCCTTCATTCAAAACTGCCAGAAGCTAAGAGTAGGCTCTGGAACATTGCAGGCCGTCATGCAGTAGCCCTCACTGAATATCGTTATAGCTAGCCAGGAGTATGGTGTTATTAGCTATGTGGGGGCTAAAAAGCAGCTGATGTGGTAATACATTTCCCAAGAGCATAAAGTTTCTTGCAGTCCTTGTCTGGAAGTGATTTGGGGGAGGACATTGGAACCCCTGCACATTTCTTGGTGGTTGTCACAACCAGGGAGTCGGGAACGGCATGCCCTCTGATGTATAAAGTATCCGAGGGTGTAGGGCAAACGTTTTTTCAACTCTCGAGTTCACAGCCCGAGTGAGAGATGCTGTAAGTAAGGAGGGTGTAAAGCGCTTCTTAACTGAGTTCAGAAGAGGCATGGCCAGACTGATGGGGACTTTCTCTTTGAGGATATCCTCAACAAAATCTGAGTCGGGGACTGCCTCCTGTGCCATGATCTTAAAGGGGTCCACAGTCTTCCCGAAGAGGGTGTTGAACAACATTGGATCGTCATGCTCATGGGTAGGGGTAGTGGACCAATCACCCTGGTCATCAGCAGGGGTGCAGCTATCTCGATCTTGAGAAACCAGATGCTGTGAGACTTATCTGGATCTGGGACATAATAGATGTCATAATCTAGGTCATCTTGATCATCCTTGAAGATGATCTCAGGAGTATCAGAGATGTTGTCTAGGCAGAGTGGAAAAGTGAGTGCCATGGGGACTTTTAAGGCCTAGGGCAGTCATCTATGGGTCGTGGTCTTTTAAGATATCAAATGTATCCAGACATTTTATAAATTCCGAATATTTTTCCATGCAGGCCTCAAAACTTTCCCTTGACCAAACAGAGGAAGAGGATTCATCAAGGGGAGTGAAAGATGGAGCAGTTGGAACATGATCCTGCTGTAGGGCCTGTGATCGGGGTGGAGAGGTTGGAGAATATCCCTCTGGTAGAGGGGAGGCCCTCTTGGGGCCTTGGAATGCTTATCCCGAAGTTTGGACAGTGTTTAAGCGAGAGAGGCCAGTTTCAGCAGATCTTTCGTCACTACCGCAATGTGTGCTAAAGTTTTAGGGGCCGCGCCTGCTGAGGCCGAAGCCTTAGGTCCTTGCGCCTGCCATGATGGGGGCACAGCAGGCCCTGAACCGCAAGGTTCGATATGTCCACCGAAACCTTCGACAGGCCTACAGGTGTCGATGGCTTCATTTGACGAATTTGTCAAGATATGCGGAGGGTTTGTGTGCCTAACTTTATGTAGATATTGTGTGCCCTTGTCGCCATGGTGTGAAAGTCCCCATCGCACTGCCAGTGGCATGCATATCGGGGCTGGGGACAGACACGTGGGAATCTGTAGATTCTACGGTTACGTCTATGGGCTCCACATTGGAGCTGTGACTGCTTACGGACTCCTCGTCTGAGACGCCAGTGGGAGGGTGACTCTCGACCTCCATGGCGTAGTCCGCCTACCGCTTGGTGCACTTTTCCTCAATGGTTTTAGACCGAAAGAGCTCACAGGCCTTGCAATGCCATTTGTAGTGGTCACGAGGGAGGCACTGATTACACTCCTTCTGAGTGTCCTTCCAAGGGAATTTGCTGTTACAGGCCGAGCAAAATTTTAAAGGAGTTTTTTCCATAATGGAGGGAAAAACCAGGCAGGCGAGGGGCAAGGAAAAGGCATTCTCAAGAGAATAGTCAGTAGAAAACGTATTCTCACTCTCCCTACTGTAAGGCCGGGCTAGAGGGTTAAGGCCAAGAAAACAACTGTCGAGTTGCCAGAGGTATAGAATCGGCAAACTGAATTAGCCATCAAGGCTGTCTGGCAATAAACGTCAAAGGCGCAGCAAGTAGCAATAATGTCAATAGACGAGCTCTGCATTAAACGACCGAGCAGAAAGGCGGAAAAAAACAATCTGGTGGGACTTCAACACGTGAAGGATTTTGGGTACACTACATGTACATGTCACGTTAGGGATAGTGTTACATTCACGCCCATGTTGATGTTGTAGAGGAGGAGCCAAGTACCCCACTCCACCAGCACCGCCTACAGTACCTGAAAAGTATGAACCAAAGAATGTGACGTATACTGCACCAATAAGTAAGCAAGAAAAAGAGCAACAACTCTTTTCAGTACCCATAAGAATACCTATACCTAAGGGAATATGGGAAGTAAAGTACCCATTGAGGAAACCATACCTACATCCAAGACAATATGATGGCCCTTATGAACGTGATTCCTGATGAAGCAAAAACTGAATGACCAGGATGAATGGTGAAGTCATACAAAGCTGAATTGACTCCAAATAGAAGATAACCAGACCAGAGAGGCAGACGATTTACATGGAACGAAGAAGTACCATGGATAAGTGGCATCTTGGGATCAAGATGAAGAGACTTATGCCATAAACATGATGAAGATACTTAGTTTAATGGTATACAGGTGCAATGAAACGCAAGCAGCAACGCAATCATGAAGCTAGCCACATGCTTATTGTGAATAGATTGCGGCAAGCGCCAACATATACATATATACCTCATAAATGCACATGGATTAAATAAGAATGAATGTTTCCACTACATATAAAGCAGTCTTGAGCAACGTGGAAGGCCTCAAATCAGTGTTGCAGTTACAGAAGCAAGTTGAATTAAACAGAATATATTTCAGCTAAGGGGTTCACTGAGCCAAGAAAGCCAAGGTCTCATCAGAACTAGAATTGGCTGACATTGGTTACAATTAACGTGAAAGAAGCTCCTGTTCAAGAAGGTAAAGCGAAAAACAAAAGACGTCAGAGAACTATTGAAGAATAAAATCAAATATACGAAAAGGCTCAATTCATGGTGTGTAGTCATGTGATGGAAGAAAGTTGGACGGATGAGAAGATCACACCTACGCATTGAGTCCAGATAGTACCCATACTACTCTAAAAAGTCCCAGAGAGCAGTACAAACTCAAGGCCAATTTCAAAGACATTTGACTCTTGAGGTGATGATGGATGATATGCTAATTGGTGGGAAATGGAGTTAGAACGAAACTCATCCGCACCTGGTTGTTCAAGCTGTATGCTGCTCACGTAGGTGGAAAAGTACTGACAGGGGTTAGTAGCCAACCAATTGTAGAGGACCACGTAGTTGGGGGTCCTATAGTTCGTATAGCCAATGGGACGAAGTACATTTAGTGACATTCAAAGTGGCCATTTTGAAGGGAGGGTTTAGTTGCCCCACCTGATAAGTATTCAATTATTTCTCTCTGTTACTCTATACACATATAACACCTTTACTTAGTTATTCACTTATACCCAATCCCGCATCCCGATAGGTTTTTAGAAGTTGCCACGTAGAATGACATTGGTAATGACACAGGTCAAAACGTCAGCTATGACCAATGTTGTATATATGTAACCAGCTTTTTTATGAAATGATTAAGAGTTGAGTATCAAGCGATTGCTGATGTTCGTTGTACTCCCTGTTTTAAGTACTTGCATTGAAACAGACAAACCTTTGCCAAGCTATTTGTGTCGTCTGAATTATTGATGATTGATTAAAATCTGCATCCCCATCCATCTCCGGAGTATTGCTACTCATCTTAAAGGGCTGGAGCCTGCAGTTCATCTGCGATTACCACTAAATGTCAGACTATATGCACAGCATGTGATTCTAAGCAGATTCACATGCATAAGAAATAATATTTTTTATAAAGGAAACCAATTCCAAAACCTCCACCATACACACGATTACCTCATGACAATCAATCCTGGTACGGGCGACTCCAAAATCAATTTGGATTCAAAATTGTGCAAACTCATAGAATTCCGGACCGATTAACAATATTGTCCCTGTTTACAGAAAAACAAAAATGCCACAAAACAGCTCTTAACACGGATATCAAGTGAAGGTTCAAGTTATCCCATCACCACATGCATTGTGAAAATACCAGTTCCTTTGCACCAAAACATACCTTGTTGTAAATCGCAGAGGTACCTCTGAACGATACTGAGTCTTGGGATACAGTTTCCCAAAGTAATCAGGAACTATGAAACAGAAGCCTTTCTATGGAAAAGACTGACAATAGTCATATGGCTGTACCAGCACAAAAATCTCTTGTAAAGTCTCTGTTAAAGAACTAGAGAGCTGTCTGTAGAGTATCGCACCTTAACCCGATGCTTGCTTGTAACGGGCCCCAAATACTGCACCCGAAATGGCGTACAGGAACAACTGGAGACCTCATCCGCATTCATGTAATCCAGATTGAGCAACGTGACAAGACACAATGATTACACAACAGCATTAACTTAAAACAACTAGACAGTTAACAGTCTCTGCAGTAACCACTAAGGAGTGCACCACGGAAGTCATCTCCTTGGAGGGATAGAGACAGTCATTTACTATAGACAATCTTAAACAAATGAAGGAAAATAACTTCCATATTAACATTCCTAACTCACCCGATGTGAGCAACCTCTACATAGAAATTCCCTCGCAATGTAGTCCATATATAAGCAGAAGAAAGATGGTACATAAGTATAAACACATGAGATGCCCCTAAACCATTGCTCTTCATTACACTACATTGTGGTTTAAACCTTAGATGATCCAAAACAGCAACCCCATCCTCGTAGGGATTTTGCAATGGGTCAACCAATCTGTGTCAAAAAGAAAAGGAAACCTACATGAAATCAGGGCAGCAAAAATATGAATCATCATGAACACATAACAGCAACGCTATTTCACATTATGCCATTCGATGTTCTCGTTGAACCCCACGATATGACTTTTGATCTTGAAAATTAGTTTCTGTTCAATATTTAACAATTTCTGATTTATTAAAGACTGATTCAGGCCATTGATTTTCATGAGCACAACCCATTGCACCTCACTAAAAGTGTGTCCTATGGTGGGATAATGCCTAACCAGGGGGGCATTTTTGATTTTGTTTTGTGTTGCATTTCCGGTTAGTTTGACCAATATATTTCAAACCGCCAAGGCAGACGATCATATAAATAACATTAGGAGTGTTACTACTTGTCAAGTCCTTCATCTGCTACAATTGGGGTAAACCCACATCCATGATTTAAGTATAGTTGCACATAACAAATTACCCACATCAGTAATGGCCAATGAGAGGCTCCATACCCCCATATTTCTGTTAATGTGCGTGGACCAGTTGGCTTTCCTCTGAGATTGTTGTGGACAATAATGTGAATACTAGTGCTTTTTGTTAAAAGCAAAAATCGGTTGTTCAAGTTGTGGCAAAGCAATTTTTGCAGTTCCTCTTGACAATGGTTTTTATTTTGTAAGACAAATATGTGAAAGTGTTCACAAACACCAATTTATCCAAATTGGTTCTGATCCTGCTGTGTTCAAGTAACGCTTCACGATTCTTATTATAGGCACGTTTACAAGATTGCCTCACCAAGGAGGGGGAGGGGTACCTCTCCTCTCCTCAATGAAATGGGATTCTTTAGTACTACTGTTGCTTTTGAGGTGCAAAAACTGGCCAAAAGTAAGATTGGACTTGATATGTTTCGGATGGTGACTCCTATAATGTAGCAATGTATTCCTGTCCGTTTGTTTATGGTATGATTTGGCATGAAGTGCCCCATTGAGAATGGTAAATAGTAATATCCAAAAAACTACTTCAGAGTTACTGAAATAATGGGTGAGCCTCAAAAACCTTTTATGTAAATTAATCTAATGGATATACTCCCCAGCCCTTTCAGCCGGTCCTGATCATATGACAAAAATATTGCCTATGTAACGAGACCACAATGTTATATTTGATTTGATTGGGTTAGCTTCCACATAAATCGCACTGTTTTCCAAACATATTGACATAGAATTTTGCTAAATTGGGCGCCATAGCTGAACTAATGGCTGGACCCTCAAATTGTAAGAAAAACTGATCTAGGAAGTTAGAATGAAGCCATTGGTCAACCTAATAGACCCTTCTTAATTACATCAAGAGTAGCTTGCTGGGGAATCAGGGTGTAAAGGGATTCAATATCTAGACAAATCATCATTTGACATGTTGGATCAAACCTCATACCTACAATTTTATTAATAGCGATTCTAGTATCTTGAATATACAAATCCATTTGTGTCACAAACTGACGTAGATCGAAATCCACATATTTAGACAAGGTTTCCAAAATAGAAGGCACACCCTAGACTATAGGTCTACCCATAGGATCTATGAAGCTCTTATGTACGTTGGGCAAAATATAAAAAATGTGTGTACAACCATCTTTTTTATAAGAAACTTGGCTTCTTGCTTGCTTGCTAATCCAACCATGTTCGAGGACACTTTGTAAATTGGTCTGAATTAGTTGCATCAATTCTTGAGGGGTTCATTAGGGAGTTTCTAAAAACTCCCTGGGTCCAACAAGATAAGGTTACATTCCTTGACGTAATGGGGCTGGTTCATAATCACAATACTACCTTCTTTATCAGCCTGGAGGATCACGATAATATGGATTATGGCCCAATTTCTTAAGTATCTCAATTTCATGTTTAATGAGATTAGGATGTTTCGAGAGATTCTTCTCTAAAAAAAAAAAAAACTACCTCCTGAAGAACTTTCTTTTCAAACCAGAATGATCCCTGAGAAAAAGATTGAGCAGGGGGATAAAGGTTAACAGGTTCTTAAGGCCTGCACAATTCTTGTTATCAAAACCGTTACTGCCTTGAAAGTATTTTTAAAAATGTATTTTATGCATGAATTGATGGAATTCAGTCCGAAACAGGAAGGCATTGTGATGTTTAGATGAAACAAAACCCAACCGTTTGTTCAATTCTTGATCTTCATCAGAGGATAGTGGGTATGATGATAAATTCATCATCACTTCGTCTTGCTCCTGGTTTGACTCTGCTCCTAATCTTTCCGCGATCTTCCTCTGTCTAAAAAAATTACCTTATAGCTACCTTTCATCCTGTGGCCCCTTCTTTGGGAATCCCATGACGAATCACCATTGGTGTTACTGGCATTATTCATGCTTCAGATACCAGGTTCACAGTCACTGATGGAACTCTCTTCACTAGAGCTGTATGATGTATCACAGAATCTGATGCACCAGTTAGGTGTCCTTCTGATATGAACATGAGGTTATGGAAACCCTCATTAAGGAGATCCGTTGGGTTAACCCCTGTGAAATGTCCAACAGTCATTGTGCTTCGGACACAAACATGTAGGGTTGTTTCTCAACCCTATGTCGAGTATTGTAATACAAATGTTTGATTCTTCATAGAGGAATTGATGATTTATTCAGATTCATTTATGTCATCGAATGTACAGCTATAGGTTTTCTTCTATTCATGATCTCCAAGCCTTAGCCACTCCTTTGAACATGTTTTAACTTTATATACACCATTTGCAATTATTTGTATGTGATTTTTGATTTCTTTTTATTGTTTAATACAATGTGTGTTTTAATTCTCATACTATGGACCTTCTTGGGTTCACTCCTATTAGTGTTTTCCTTTTCTTGTGGACTTTCTTATTCTTCACCACTCTAGCTGACCCTAAGGTGGCAAAGGTCTGCCTAGCAAGGGAGCAACAGGAACGTTAAACACTCCCAACTACAATAGGAAAGAACTCCACAGAGGCTTTCCCGAAATGTCCAAAATTCATTGAAAATCATAGAGGGATTCTAACAGTTGAACGTGCAGTAATAATTCTGAAGATGACCTCCAGATGTGGAGCTGAGGGAGTCGCTGTCTATTGGCTGTGGAACAATATGACCCAGAACCACTCTAAGAGAACACTAAAGTAACTGCAATGCCAAATATAAATGAAAACAGCTTTAATGTTAGCAAGGATTCCCACCATGACGATGGGGAATACTCAAACAGCATGTGCTATGATAGATCCAATGCTGGAGAAACACTACTCACTGTAACTTTGAACACAGTTAACACAATCTTGGCAACTGTAGTGTAGCAAAGAAAGTGAATAAATAAAGTAAGAACCAAAGTAGAGCACTGATATCTAGGAAGAAAGGAGTTTGGAACACAATACACCGCCTTATAAAAGTAGGGCCTTACATTTTAAAAGTCCTTCCCTGGCTAGGAAAGATGGGGCTTGGTGCCCTCAGAGTAACAGGTCCCGATACATTTCTTTTCAGAATGCTAGAACCAAAACTGAGGCCATCCTGTCCTCACTCTCCTCTACCCCCCTCCCTCCTAACTCTCATCTACTCCCCACCCTGCGCTCAGGCCTCCCTTGTCGCCCCCCCCATCCCCTTCTACTCTCCTCTTTCTCTCCCATAGCCCTGGATGAGGACTCTAGACAAGTCCTCTTTATGAAAGTCTCCTCCAAACAGGTGATTCCCCTCCTCCTCCAGAACAATCAAGGACAACATTGCCTCCCTTGTGCCAGCCTTGGCTGATTTCTGTAATCATTCCTTTGCCACTGGCTTCTACCCGCTACCCTTCAAGCACTCCCTTGTGCAGCCTCTCATCAAGAAGCCCTTTGCCAACCCCTCCTGCCCTGCTAACTACCACCCTATCTCCATTATCTCCTTCCTGGTCAAACTCTCAGAGAAGATGGTCATCTCCCAACTGTTCCAATGCACCGAATCTGTTGATTGTCTCTGCGACCACCAGTCTGGCTTCAGAGCATCCAGATGCACGGAAACTGCTCTACTGAACAGCCGTGAAGACTTGCTCTCAAATCTCGATTCTAACTCTCAATCCGTTCTTATCCTTCTAGATCTTTCCTCTGCCTTTGACACAGTTAACCATGCCACCCTGACTAATCAGCTCTGTGACACCCTTGACATCACAGTTCTGGCACTTGCCTGGTTGACCTCATTCCTCTCCGATTGTCCTTCCCAGGTTCAACTGGGCCCTTTACTCTCCCCAATCACACTCTCCATCTGCAGCATCCCTCAAGGCTTTAGCTTCTTGTCGTGGCTCTTCACATCGCCACTGTAGCCCATCTGATCTCCTCCTCCTCTCCTCACTTCCAGTGTTATGCAGATGACCCGCAGCTCTCCTTCAAGTTTCCCTCTTCTGCCTCCTCTTCCCTCATCCCTGACTGTCTGACTGCTATTCAGGCTTGCTGTGCTACTAATGATCTCGTCCTTATGTTATGTTACAGAAATTTGTATAGCGCACGTTCACCAAAAGGTATCTTGGCACTAGAGAAAGGAGGGCCATCAGAGCAGTACCGATAATGATAGGTTTTAACAGCCTTTCTAAAGACAAGGTAGTTAGTTGTTCTTTATCTGCAGTCGACGATTGCTCCATAGAGTTGCTGCAGCCACAGAGAAGGCCCGGCTGCCCACCCTAGTCCATTAAAACTTTGGTAAAACTAGACAAGCAGCTGAAGCTGATCAGAGATTAGGGCTTGGAAAGTAGCATGTGAATTTTGTCTGTAGATACTCAACACCATGACCATGAAGAGCCCGATGGACTATAAATAATGCCTTAAATTCGATCCGTTGGGTAACCGGAAGCCAATGGAGAGTGTACAGCACCGGAGTGATATGAGCCATAAGTGGAGCCAGTAGCAAGCCGGGCTGTCAGGTTCTGCAGACGTTGCAGTCGCTGGATCTGGCCCTTAGGTTGAGCCAGTTACAGCGAATTGTAGTAATCTAGCCACCACCACAGGAGGGCGTAATGATGCTGGGATCAAATGAAGAACCTTTCTGAGAACCTTAAGATGGAAATGGCCAGCTTGACAGACTGCTGTAATCTGTTTGTCCATAGTCAGGGTAGCCGAAAGAATAACTCCCAGGTTTTTTACTTTGCTGACAGGAACAGGAAGGGGGTCTAGAGATTTGGGCCAGAAAGAGGACACCCAGAGTGTGGAGTTGGGGGGACAGCCCACCACCATCACCTCAGTCTCCATTTAATTTGAGCCAATTGCAGTTAATCCATTCTCTCATGGCCGCCAGACACTCCCGCAGGCACGACGACACCTCCTCTGGATCGAGATCCAAGCGTATAAGAATCCGGGTCGTCGGCATATGAGTAGCATCTGACTCCGAAGGAGCGGATCAAACACACAAGGGCCCAAATATAGATATTAAATAAAATTGGAGACCGGGAGGAGCCCTGAGGCACTCCACAGCTGAGGTGACAGGGGGCCGATAGAAATGGCGGCATAGAGAAGGTTCTTAATGCCAGTAAGACTGAGATCCTTCTCATTGTCTAATTGAGACCCCTGCTTCCTACTACCCTCTGGCTGCCCTCTATGGGTCCCCTCCCCCCACCCTCTTGTGAGGCAAAAAATGTTGGTGTCATCTTTGACTCCTCTCTCCTTCTATCCTCATATCGCGTACCTTGCCAAGAAGGCCCACTATCAGCTGCACCTCATCAGAGGCATTGTCCCTTTCCCTACTTTCCCCAAAATCACCCAGAAACCTAATGTTTCCAGAGATCTGGTCCTCTTCATCAATCTTTCTTTATCCTCCCTTCGCCCCTTCAACTAATCCAGAATAGGACTGCAAGCCTTATCCTTGGCCTCAAGTCCAGGGACCAGATCTCCCCAGCCCTAAAATCTCTCCTCTGGCTCCCGGTTGCTACTAGGATCAAATTCAAGACCCTTTGCATCATCCACAAGGCTTTCTGGGGCCTGGGACCCTGCTACATCCAACTCTTTCTCCCTAAATACCTCCCTGCTAGAGACATCGAGTCTCTAGCTCCAACTCTCTGAAGATCCAACATTTCGCTAAGCTGAGAGTGGGGGTTAGATCTCTCTCCTCCGCAGGAGCCTCCCTCTGGAATGGTCTCTCTGTCCCTCTCAGGTTTGAGCCGGATCTGCTTAGGTTCCGGAAGCTCCTCGAGACCCTCCTGTTCTTTTCTTCCTTCCCTCTCCCCTGCTAACACCCCTGTCTGCTGCTGTGACTGGCTGCTTGGTTCTCTCTGAGTTCTACAGGGCACCAGGCCCTCCCTTCCAGTCCACGCCCCTCCTCACACTTGGCATGAAGACCCTCATTCTCTGCACCCTATGCAGATTTACCTAGCCCCTGTTGCCCTTCCCTCTCCACCCCACTCCCTGTCACTTGCACTCTCTCCTCTTTACCCTGCACTTCCCTTCCCACCCTAGCACTTCGCATTTATGTAGACTGGTACTTTCCCCACACCCCACCCTCACACTTCTTGTTACTGCACTTGCACAATCCGAATGTCACAAGGCCTAGTAGGACCGTTGTTATCTTTCTCCCTTGTTCCCACCCCTTTTTTTGTCTTGTGGCACCTTGAAACACCATTTGTTGTACAGGGGCCTTATGAATATCCAATAAAAAATAGAAGTCTGAACAAGTGTTGCCAAAGACATCAGACAACTGCAAGTGTATCAAAGTTGAAGAACAATGCAAGTAAAGTACTTTGGAGACCCACTACCAATTCAGCCATCTTACGTGAAGCCATGGCATGATCTTTAACCAGAACTCCACTGATCACGGTCAGACAAGGGCGAGGCATAGGGCAAGGCCATTATGCCTGTTCCTGCCCGCCTCCCCCCCACCCTTCCATAGGGTTTGTCTGTTCATCCCCTGTAATCTGATTCCCAGAGGGACCACTTTGGCAGCGCCTGAAATTTTGGGCCTCCATACTTTGTGTTTTGGTTCGTTTGAAGTAGGTCCAAGGTTGGCGGGTGCAGAAGACACTTTTGGCAGCAGGATTTAGGTACGACTAGTCAGCAGTTCCATGCTCTGTTGTGACAGTTTCTGGGATTAGACAGCTGGATGTCCCTTGCACAAAGAAGAAAAGACCACCACGTGTTTGACTACCTCAGAGAACCGCCAGCACATGATGCATGCCTGAGATCAGCAATGGCCACTTTGAAGAAATGACGGAAGTTGACCCTCATGGCAGAAACAAAGAAGCTGGTCCTGCAAGGCCCCTCTTTGTGATGCAGTGTGTGCAACTGCAGGGGCGGGGGGTGTCTCCTGTTTCAGAAGTTGAGGATCTGGATAGTCCCAATGTTCCGAACTCTGGACAGTGACCAATGCAGCGAGGTAGTACATGAGGAAGCTGGTCAGCCCACAGGATGGTTCCGGAACACCTCTGAATACTTCCATGGGCAGGGTCCTCAAGCAGGGGCCAACACGGATTGTTTCAACAGTCCCATGGGTGGTTGGCTGAAACAATGAGTTCTGGGCCCTCTACAGGTTGTTCCTTTTCATAGGGGTATTGGTTCCAACGACAATCTCATGAATGGCTGTAAAAGTTCTATCCAGGATTCGAGCTGGAATTCCAAGACCACCAATGGTAAGGATCATTTAAACTGGTAGAGGCTGTCCATCTGTTGAGCAACAGACACACTGGCATTGTTGTGGACTGGGATTTAGTTAATAAGGAAAACATCAACAAAGGTTCTGCCAATGAACCATTGGAGCTCTCAATGGGCCCACTGCCTGGATTAACCAATCACTTTGCACTTACTGCAGTGAATAAAATATAGGGACACAGGGAAATCTTAGATACAAATGATACCTCTTCTCAGTCTACTAAGCCAGCTACTCTCCAAGATTGGTCATTTAAAACAAAAGAGCAAATTACTTACCTCTCTGTAATGCTCTTTCTGTTGGATATTCTTCCCACTGATTCCTCATCTATGATAATCCTGTAAAGTTCCATGTGAAAATGTCACCTGGAAAATGTTGCTAGGGAGGCGATTTCTATTTTCTTGACTCCAAAAAATCCTTCCCCCCCAATCACAGTGACCACTAAGCCATGCCCTTTAAACATACTGGGAGCTTTGGAGTGGCTGGGGAATGGCTGACCGTCATGCCCTAAGAGCCCCATAGTCACCACCTTTTCCCTGGGGCATGGCCTTTAGTGGCAAGTCCCTGGGCACTCACTATGGCCATGGCTACTACTAGACCTGTGGCTCCGAGTGTGCAGTTTTTAGCCATTGGGGGGTAGCGGGAGGGGTTATTCCCTGAGGAGAGTGAGGTCGGTCCCAGAGGTGAATAATGTGGCCAAAGACAACTGGTCAGCAGGTCCTGCAAAGTGGGGGTGGACAAAGTTTGTAGCCATTGGGGGGGTCAGGGGGCAGGGTCATTCCCTGAGGAGAGTGAGGTCGGTCCCAGAGGTGAATAATGTGGCAAAAGACAACTGTTCAGCAGGTCCTGCAAAGTGGGGGTGGACCACCTGTACACTAAACAAATCATTTTTTTTTAAATTGTTGCCATATTCCACCCCTTTGGGAATGGGAGGGACTCCCAGAGGCCATGATGTGCCCTGTGAGAAACCAGAATGTGTCTCACCTGCTAGTCCATCGGGATCTGTCATCCAGGTGGCCAGGACAAGGCCATGGCTTTTGGATCCACTTCCTGGGGGTGGACCAATGCAGGAGGATCACCTGGATGAGGGGGACACCGGAGGGTGAGACGCGGTATCCCCTTCCCAATAACACCTAATAATACCTGGGAATTCAACACCCCCCTTCCAGAGACAAACACTTTCTCATGGACAGGTCACCGTGAGCGACACCGGACTAACACCAGAGCCGTATACCTGACATGTCCCAACACAAGGGTCAGGTAGAGTCGGGCAATTAATGATAATTACACACACCTGACTTCCATCACACTTCCCCACACAGGTAAACGGCGGAGCGCGAAAGCACACTTTGAGCAAGGCAAAACAAATGAGGAAACAGCAGTTCCGAGATGGCAGTTTAATACGAGGAGACAGACGTTGAGACCAGAGAGGGTTGCAAGGGGGGGGGAATTGCCTGTGGCCTTTTTCAGAGGTCAGACTGCTACTTTCATGAAGCCTCGAGGATAAGAAACATAATACCCAAAGATAAAGCGGAAGAAAGTTGCAATGTGTGTAGAAGGTACCCAGGGCTTTCCCACATCGACAGCTGAGGTAGGGAGGAGCGATTGCCGCTGGGGTACTGTCCTTGGCTCCGACAAAGCCGATACAATAAAGTCAGCACTTTCAATGAGTCAGGGAGACTGATAGCAGACTGGTCTGTGTTAGAACCAAGATTGCAAGCAGCAACATTGTATGAAGAAACTTGCAAAGAACAAAGCACAAGCCTTGCATGGTGAGCAATGTGAATGTATACAATTGATAATCCATGGAATACCTGAACTATTGTAAACCAAGGCAGATATCATATACAGAATGGTCCGGCGCCACGTGGGTGCCCATTCCAAAGCCTCCTGTACGGTATCCAACAATAGGGAGTACAAATTGTGAACTAGGAAATTGAAGTGCTGCTGCAACGGGTCAAGCCAAACCCTGTGCTGTGCGCATTCGAAAGTCTTCGATAGCTAAAGCAAATTGAAATTGGTCCGAATCCAGCTGAAGGAGACTAATTGTGAGAATGGGATCTGAGCCTTGCTGAGGGGGATCTGGGATGAACAGTGAGTCACCAACATATGTGAATATTTTGTTTCTTTGACACTTCGGGCCCTCTAAATCCAGAGACTTAGTTTACGTAAGAGACTTGCGCATAGAAGGCTCTGATGCTTGTAACAGAACTGTGTCCTTGTGCCGAAGAAGCCCAAGAATGTGCTATGCTCGAGTGAACTACCTTCTCCCGTGCGAAAACGTGGGGGATTAACATCCTGACTTATTTGTTTTTCATGAACATTTCCCCACACTATTTGTAAAATTAGCGGTAAGGATTGGCAATAGTTTTTTAGTATAGTCCCTTTTCATTTTGACAAAGACTCCACTAGGACTTCATTATTATTATTATTTGATGGTCGTAGCTTGCTCCCATCTTAGATTTAGGCTTAGATAGGCGTTTATCACACCCTTGATATGGTTCAATAAACACAATTGAACTGTGGTCACTTGTGTCCGTTTTACTTTGATACCATGCTTTCCTTACAGCCCCCTTTCGAAATGCTGCCAGTACATGCTCTTTAAAGAACTCAGTCTGCGAACAACAGTGGCAGCTGGTCGGAAATGTGCAAACATGTTGAATGTCCACATTTCCAAATTGTTAGATTAGTATAATGAAAATGGGCCTGGGCATCTGGAAGTAATCTTGCAAGATTACCCCTTGTAGCCATATTTTAAAACGCTGGATGGATTTGCACCAGACTTGCAAAAGCACGCTTTGTGAACCAGACTCTCAATCCTCATGAACATTTGCTGCAAAACTGTCAAACTTATCAGGTTGTAGGGGACGGCAAATTTTGTCTGTGAAAGGAATGGTAAATTTACATTTTCAGGGCCCACTATATATTTTCACCTAATCGCATTTCATGAAGATTCATCAAACAGAGCCAAAATATGTTTAAAAGTGCTCTTTTCTGTGGGGACTCCAACCTAACCATAGTATAGTGACAGTCGCTCTTGCATCAGAGGAAAGTGCATATCATTCATCCATGACATTGTTTTATACTAGGTAATTTGAGACATAACTGCTACTAAAAATGTTTGCTTCTCTGCATGGTATCTGATCTTATCCAGCAGTGAGAAGAGGCTGAAGTATGTAATCCAGTGTATACACCAGGAGGTCTGCGACTTGCACGCAGGTTGAGCTGTGACTACCACTTGCCTCCATTACTTTTTAGATGTATTTCAAAACCATTCTCTGTTCTCCTTATGAATGGTATTGCTATCTTCAGGAATCTAGAGAAAGTGGGACAGGGCATACCACAATTCCCATCCTACAGCTGGAAAAACAAAACATAAGAATCTGTATTTTCACAGCATTTGCAAAATTTGGTTTAACAGCTTACTTATGTTCATTTGTCATCTTCTAGGTTGTGCCTTGGAGCAGTCATTTGCTTTAAAGAAATGTTGTCCAGCTCCCTGGAATGCCTACCGAAGCACCTTCTTCACAGTGTGCATCTGCGATCTGCAAGCGCTAACACCTCTGGATCCTAAGGCTTTCATGATCTGCACCTCTAAAAGCTTGCAATCAATGAGGAACTATGTTGCAAGAATGTATTGCATATGTGTGTAACTACATTTGCATAGTTTAACTATTTGCACTGTTTTAGGTAGCAGGTTGCTAGCTCATTTTCATTGCAGATAGAGTGGAGTTACATGTGTGCAATTATGCATTAAATGAATGTATTTAAAACAGTCCACTTTTTTCGTATTCTATACAGGGAATGGTTCGACATGCGTTGTTTTTACAATAGCGATACAAATAATAGAGCATAATGTTAGTGTTAACCCACTCTTAGTGTGTTTGCACTTCCTTCTATCTAGTAAGAAAAATCCATTTGTAATTGTCTCATTTTAAGACTTTTTTTTTTTTTAAGTTCTTTAATTTCACCAACATACCAGTACTGATGTAAATTTAGTACGGAAAAAAAACAAAATGTTCTTTTGAAAGGGTTCTTCTCCTTGCCTCTTTCTGAAGAAAGCCTTCTTTCTTGGCTCTCCAGAATACCAGCATTCACTTATGAGTATCCTAGAATCAACAACTTTTCTAACTTTGATTGGTTTTTTTTCGTTTTTGCTGTCACCAGCCACATTACTCAATGTATTAGTTCAACTTGTTTTCCATTAATCTGCATACAGGTTACAAATATACCCTTTATTAAATGAACTCCAAAACTGCATTGCTTTTTCTCCCCAAAAAGTTATGAGAAATAAAGTTGTTTATTTTTTAAATCAAGACTTTGTTTTTTTTTCTTTTCAGAATGTTTTATTCAGGTAGTTTCCCAATCATTAACTTCCCCGTTCAGTAAACCTCATTTGTTCCGGGTTACTATAAATGTGCCCAAATATTGCTTTCAATACGTTCTTGGTTTTGACATAAAACAATGTAGTCGGTGACCAAATTAATAATTGTTATGCAATTTTTTAAAGCCCTAAGAATGTATGTGTTTTGGAGCGCTGATGTAGAAACGGGGAAATACCCAACCCACGACAGATGTAGCTGAATCACGATCAAAAGGAATTATGAGAAAAGATGACTTTTCAGAAGTTACTTAAACCGCAGAAGGTTAAGTCCAGCCTTGATTTTGCTGGGGTATTCATTGCAGATTTTAGAACGCAGCACCACATATCTGTGTCCTCCTGCACAAATCAGCTCAATTGTAGAAGTGATAAGAAGCCAGGAGTTTGAAAGCGAAGATCATGGTTAGGGGGTTATTTAATCGATCTACTGAACAAATATGAAGGACCAATGCTACAAATATATTTTGTATGCTAGATTAGTGGCACATATGACTCTAAGGATGCCCCAACACTCAGAGATGGTTCAAGGGTTTTTATTGAAAGTTCCAGCTGTGAGCTAGGTCCACCCCTATCCCCCTCTGATCCAGAAGCAGCATTTCCACCCTAACGACCCGACGTCCCCATTCCCTTGGCTTGTCTATACAGAATATTGACCCCACCCCCTGTCTAATTTCTAGTGTAGCCAGTAGGAACTACCTAATGGCAGTGGTCTTTACTATCTATACTATACCAGTGCAGCGATCGTCACATGCCCTCGTCTGCTTCCCTTGATAGAGGGTATTGTCTTACCCTTGGTAAGATAGCCCTTGGTTTGAGTTTTATCTTGACCACCCCTATCCCTTTTAGCAAACCCATGTCATAGGGACTGTTGGTCCATAAGACATTGGGTACCCGCCCTAAATCTTCCTCGAGAAATGGTGGTGACAGTATTTGCACCACAGCCATTCCCTTGCGGCACTTCTCTGTAACTTATTTCCACCCAAGGTGTGAGACCTATGTTAAATACCGCCTCACTGTCTGATCTATCATCCTGAAATAGCACATCATCTGTCACATCAGTCAACCTATATCCCTTCCCTACTGCAATTATAGTTCTCAGTGATCGTCCTGTATCGTCAGTCCATCCCGTGCAGTACTGTCCTCTCGTCTCTCACTATAACTGCCTTGAGGTCTATTGGGATCGCTTTTCCTTTTTTCTCATCTAAAGGCACCTCTGGTCTAAATGGGAATTCTTTGGGTATGCCTAACAGCTTACCCTGTATCCCTGGAAGCCATGGGATTAATGGTTCTATCCATATGAAAACAACTCAATGTCTACTGGCACCCCCTCTGTACCGTTAGGCAGCGATAAGCCTGGATGAGTGCCCTCACATTCATGTAATGAATCCCTGGCGTTGAGCGCACTATGCCTTAGTCTGTGAATGAAATGATCATGTTGAGTCGGCTCATCATGTCTCTACCCATTATATTCACTGGTGTCTGTCGGCAATAGAAGAGTGGCATGGTCAAGTTGTGTTCTCCCACACAAAGTGTCAATTCGTCAGTAAAAGGCTCCAAATCCATGGCACCAGAGAATCCCTGCTCATTCATGGCAACGCCTGACATTGGGTATCTCCCCTCCCTTATACAGGACCTGGTCACCCCCAGATCTACAAGAAAGGAGAAAGTCTTGTCACTTATAGTCCACCCCTATACGTGGTTCCTCAGCCGGATTGGGTGTAAGTGATGGGATTGAACACATCAGGTCTGTATGTGGGCTGTCCTATTGTGGGTATAGTGACATTCCTGTCCCTGTGAATGGGTTGCCCCCTACAACGGTCCCCCTCCCAGTTTTCTTACGGGAGCTGTCGTCATGAAGCCCGCATGTGTCATGGTTACAACGTTTTGTTGGAACGGTGCCTGCTGTGTTGGTTGTGGGTGCTGCATAGGTCCCTGGGCCTGTGGAACATGCATCATAGGCTGGTATTGCTGCATCTGCATGACTTGGTCATGTGCCTCTGGTGATGCGTGCATTTGCGCCTGCGTGTGATTCTGGGCATAATAGTCAGTCTGATCTGTCTCAAAGGAATGGTTCGGTCAAAAAATGTTATTGCCCCTATGGGTCGGCCATGTGTTTTTAAGCCTAAGTCGCTCAATTAAAAAAAAAATTCCTATGGCCCTTACCCAAGTTTTCGTCCATTAAACGCACGTGAAAACAGGCATCATGGAGCTGCCATTTTGTGATAATCCTATCACTTGCCCCATCGCCCTGGCTTACCTGCTTTTGCAGCACTAAATCATATCCCCCGCCCCTGAGCCTGACATTATCAAAACATTCATATTCCCCGCCTCTCTCCGTGACGTTTCTGTGCTGCGTAGGCAAACGCGCCCAGTCGTCTTCTACGCGACTTCACACAGAACCCGGAAACCAACACAGATCAACTCACAACACAGCGCGCCACAATTCGGAATATGAACCTGTACTTTAAAATCAAACAGCAACACGGTACATTTGGTAAAGTACATTTATTTGACATTAAATGTTTATAGAATATTCAGCAATTGCCATATGAACTCCGAAAGCCATTTATTTTCTTTGATCTCTAGCCACAAATCCGTAAAAGTTTATCGTGAGTCACGCGCTGTTCCTTTATGGTACACAGGGTGTTGGTTTTCGTTAAAAGAAGCACTTTTGTTGCACGTTAAACCGCAAGGCTGTTCCATCAAGTAGGCACTAGGACAGCGTAAAGGTTGATATGTTGCTTCTAGCCGCTAGTACCGCGTAAGGGCATATGGGCCCTTGGCGATCGTCCCATAAAATCACCAGAATTGTGCAGTTGTTTACATTAAGCTGCAGCTGGCGGTTAAAAAAACCATCTGCCGGTGTCTGAAACTGGTGGCAGTAGCAAAAGGGAAGGATATACCTGTTTTGAAAACATAAAATGTATAATTAGTCTCGCCAGCCGATCTTTATTAATATTATTCATTTTATTTATTACGGCCGAGCTGAAACTATTTGCTTTCAAGGATAGTGCAATGGAGTATGTTCGGCTCTAAAATCAATGCGAAAAGTAACAAAATAAATCGAGGTTAGTACACAATGAGAAACGACTTTTTGTCTACATGCGTGTGGTATGTGGACCTGCATGCCCATGTGCCCGCTACAAGGACGATCCCACAAACGTTTTCCAAGCTCTTCATTCATTAATTTATTCATGCATCCATTCATTAATTCTTCATTCCGGTATAAAAGCGTCTAAAGAGTTACTTACATTATATTTGCAATTTCCATTGTGTCTCTGCGTAATGCACTCCATAAATCCCACTGTGCTCTTGACAACGATTTTTCGTATACTGAACTAACATGAAACTCGGTCTAGTTTCAGAATTTTCTGCCTTATCGTCTCTTGCGTTATTGCACCCCCACCCCTCCCCTTCAAATGAAGTTCTTTCGGCATGGTCCCTGTCTCTCAAGGTCAAAAAACAATAGAACCTTATACTGCCGGTGCGAGTTGTGGGCCTCTTCAGGGTGCGAGCTGAAAATCAAAGCCGCTGACCTTCACTAGTAGTAAAGCCATCTGTGAGAACCTGAAGTTTCAAATCCATCTATGTACTGCGCCTCAATGTGCAAATGCGAACTGGCTTCTCTCCCATCTGCAACGGCTCGCTTGGCGCGTTCTAAGGCCCCCCAATTTTGTCCTCGTTGTCTGCGAGCTTTGAAGCCCCAAAGAACCATAACTATTGAGACTTCATTTTTTGGGGAAGGTCAGAGAAAGTATAAAGTACCCGAGGAGTTGAGTTGAAAGTGTGATTTATTGGTTGGTTGTTTTATTATTTGCAATACGCAAGCCTCCCCTCGGTTAACAGTGCCTAGCATTTAGAAGAGATTGCGAAAATTAGTTACATCAACAAAAATATATACTTACACATATAGACAAGGTCAGCAATATGAGGTGAATAGAGAGAGAATTCAAAGATGACACCCAGGTTGTTCGGCACCCAGGATGGTGAAGGTAGGGGTTAGGGTTAGCATACTTTGTATGCACACTGTACAATAACATTTATTTACAAAAAGACAATCGTATTACAATTATTTAAACTGGGATTTGTACTTCACAACCAGCTCTCCTTTGGGTAGACATGGCACAGTGGCAATGTTGGGTGGCAATGGATCAGTGCTCTGCACAGAAACGTTCAAAATTCCTTATCTGTGCTTCTCTAATACAGCAAAAATAAGGCTTTTGACAAAGTTGAACTCAATTTCCTCATAGACTGGTTTGATCACCCATTGCTTGCTTCTTTTTGAAAAGGCCTTAGTGTAGCGAGGCATCCTTACATTACCCGTAGTCCTAGATTGTTCACGGCCGAGATTCTCGTTATGGGCCAAGACCACTAGTAGAGTCCTATGTTTCATGCCATGTATGCTGAAATGCAAGCGCTTTGGCCTGTACTTTAGGCACATATTGTGGAACACCTCCAAACCTCCTTTGTAACAGAATTCTGTCAGTCCCCTCAAATCTCTTGATAGTTTTATCGAAAACAATCTTCTCAATGGCTTTGTGTGTCGGTGAAGATGGATTCAACCACTTCTTCTTCCGTGCCTCCACTGGGGACAAAGGGCCATGTTCACATTGGTGGAAATGTAGGTTTTCTGACCAGCGGTGCACGTTGGTACAGTGGTGCATCAGTGACCGCCATTTTTCAAGTAGTATTTCCACTGACCCTTCACAAGTTTTGGAGCTCCACCAAAGATGGTTGCTGATAGACTGGGACCACTCTGAAATACTTTCCTAACCTTTTTTTGTCCCTGCAGCCGAGATTTTCTTATTGATTGATTTAGCAAGATGCCATACGTCAAATTGATGTTTAATATGTGGGAACTGCTCTCTCATTGTCTTGGCAATTGAAACGTGTCTGTCCGTGGCTATGAGGTCGATGTGCATTCCCCTCGATTGCTGATATTCCACTGATTTTATAAATCCTAGTTTCTCCATGGCCACTGAGGATGTACATTGTGTTACCTGCACGACCACCAAACTCACAATTTTCTTACTATCCATGTCCTGAAAGTGGTAGGTGCAGTAATTGGCAGAAAATCCAGGGCTGTCGCACTGTCCATCGCCGGCTAGCCTGAATCGTTTGCCTTCGAATGTACTTGCTAGAGACAATTGTTCAATTTTCCAAGCATCACTAATGGCCGGAAACAGATAATCACATTGGTATTTGTAGTACTGCGTTTTTGAAATGAAATGGAGTCCCACAAACTGAAAGAACGACTCTTTCTAAAACTGGAGCCACTAAAAAGTAATGCAGCTGCACACAGTAGATTGCCTGCTGGCAGTTTCCCCAGCATCGGTTGTGCAGACCATGAGAACGTATGATTTAATCTACAGGCGGCATGTATTATGACGTTACTGCCTTGTTTTTGACGAGACACATGAATCAATGGCTTCCCACATACTTTCCCGCTGACGGAATGCCCACATTTCAGCATACTTATAATATCCATCAAACAACTGTCGAATACTATGTATTTGCCCTCTTTCATTAGACTGTCATCCTGTGTCAAAGTTGTTTCGGCCTGTGACGTTGAGGACATATCACCACATTTGAAAGAAATATCGCTGCTATCAAGTTCTGATGCGTCGGTGAATGCTGCTGCTGGTTCATTCTCTGTCATTTCAACATCTGCTACTTCAACATTGATGGGAGAACACAACAATGTCGACAGCTTTTTTGGTGCCAATTTTTTGGCGGGTGTAGATTGTGTGAATTGATCTGCGACTACTTCAGAGCTATCTTCAATACATCCAGTATCATGTTGTTGCGGTGGTGCGGTCGTACTGTAGCAATGGTCCAATACAATTTTGGTGGATTCTCCGGACACATTCATTTCATTTTCTGTACATTGGATATGAGCATCCCGAGTCTCAACACGCCGCGTCTGAATTAATAGTTCCTCCATAGCCTCCGTAGTGTAAATGGTCTGGCAAGCAACATCTCTCATTCGCTTCACTGTCTGTGTATGTATAGTTCGTAGACCCACGGGTAACTAGAGGACAGATTGGAAAAGGGATGTTTAGTTTAAACACAAGATAAAGTATAGTGCAATTACTGGAAAAAAACATAAAATAGTCCCAGCACAAAAACATTTCTAAAGTTATGAACTGTTTGTAACTAACCTTATTTGTGTTTCTTTTCTTTGCAACTTTTTTGACTCAACCTTCAACATCTGCACGCTGTTGCTCTGATTCGTATCCGCATGTCTCCCCTTCCTCTTGCGCTGCAACGACTATATTTTCTGTATCCGCATAGACAGCACGGAATGAGGCTCCATCGACTCCCTGAAACATAGTATTTTCATTACTGTGTATCAAAATATTGTTAGCATAAAACACACGTGAGGACGAACACACATGTACATCGCAATAGCCAAACACGATTTAAACATTGTGTGGAACAATCAAACGACAAGTATTCGAGCTCTGATGACCTAGTTCGATGGAGCTGTCAGTATCCATACCTCTGGCTCTGCATGGACTGCCACAAATGATTGTATTGAAGAGGAGGCATCAGCAACTCCCTGAAACACAGTATTTGCGTTAGTATGGTTTTCAATATTGTAAACATAACACACACTTGGGGTCGACGGCACAGGTACATATAAAGAGATAACCACAAATGTTGCATTGTCTAAAAGAATCAAGGAATATTTAAATATGATCAGATTTAATCGACTTATTTCTCCGATTTCTTTACATCTGCATCGTCTAAATGGGATCTTATAATTGTAGTGGAAGCTCCATCGTCTCCCTGAAACACAGTACTTGCGTTAATAGGGAAGAAAGTATAGCAAATGGAATCACGTTATATGATCACGCTCGATGGAGCTGTCAGTATCCATACCTCGTGCTGCTGAAGAATATCTAGGGCTGTTGTCAATGTGGTGCGCACTTCCGAAAGCTGTTGAGCCGATTCGTATCCGCATGGTCCCGCTTCCAAGGAATTACTTTGTGTGTGGGTTGACGCTTCAACAACTGCCTGAAACATAGTATTTGCATTAGTAAGGATTACAATATTGAAAACACAACACACACTTGGGGTCAACCGCACAGGTACATATCAATGGCTAACCACGAATGAAACATGGTGTAGAACAATCAAACGACAAGTGTTCCAGTCCTGATGATCACGGTCGATGGAGCTGTCAGTATCCATACCTCGTGCTGCTGAAGAACATCTAGGGCTGTTGTCAATGTGGTGGATGCTTCAGCATCTCCCTGAAAGACAATACTTGCATTAGTATGGATAACACTAATTATAACTGAAAACAAATACCAGGGGACGACAACTAAGGTGTATATCAATTGGAAAGCACTAACCAAACAATTGGTAAAATAATCACACGATACATAAAAACTATTACTTGACATGCATAAAACAAGTCTGTAGCGGAATAGCCAAGTATGATTACCTGATACGCGCTAGAAGTGGTTGATAACTGCGAGCACGTCACAGAAGTAGAATGTTCTTGCTTCAGATTCAAGGGATAGTCAAGAAGTTGCAAAGGTAAATTATTGTTTGATAATGAAATGCCAATATTTAAAATTGCCATTTAAGGAGACAGAATACTTGAGTAATGCGCAATATAGGCACAGTTCCCTGTGCCCATATATAGATTTTGTTTGTGGGTTATGAAATCTAAAAATAATATATTGATAAATGCCATTATTCAAAAAGCTATACACTCATATCAATGTCGAAAGTATTACAAATTGGAAACAACACCTAAAATATCAATTAATGCATTCGGCTACCTACACACTACCGCAAGGCCTAAAGCTAAAAACGGACACTTGACTCACCAGTGGCGGAATGTGGACGAATAGAGTCGGAATAGCGTTTGCGAGCAATTTTCGTGTCGATCGCCGTTTATTCTTCTTTGTTACCCAAGATGTGGTGTACATGTTCGAGGGAAAGTGCCGGCTGCAGATGCGGTGTCAATCACCCCTCTTGTCCTCAAAGACTTGTTGGACTCTACTTTCCAGCTCATCCAGTGGATATCCGCAATGTCTGACCCATTCTCTTATTCGATCAACAGTTTTCAGGAATACATGCATTGTAGTGTCTTCAGATTTAGCATGGATCTTCGAAGGGCAACCGCTAATCGAACAGGCAGGCATTGTTGAAAATTCTGAAAAGTGAATATCAAGATTATTATAAAACCTTGATAAATAAAAATGCCATAAAAAAGTAAATGAACCATACCATGCTCAATGCAAGGTTTGTTTTGGTCGCTGGAACTATACCAGTTCATCATGTGCGGGTTAGTATTTGCATAAGTTACAGAAATATTTTAAATTATGCGACTAAACTCTGAACACGTGACTCGTCCCTTGAATGTTCTGTCTTGCACAAAAAGGAAACCTGCTTACATTATAGACTGGACCCCCGAAGGATGCAATTCGATGACAATTGACACAGATGAAAATAAATAGATCTATTGATAGCATAACATTTGAAACTCAAGTCAATAGCAATGAGACCAATGACCATAGCTCTATTGGGTACTGTAATCGCAAATAGATAGAAATGTAAAAATGACCGAAATATGACTAGGATACATGGCCTTACCTTGACCAACGAACAGTTGGATTCAGCAGGCCGAGCAGTATGTTGCAGGAGAACATGTAGATGGCCACAGGTAGCACACTGACGAGTTTGCTCGAAGCGGTCACAGATAGCACGACGACAAGCAGATTAGCATAGATCTCAGTGCTTCTCAGGTAGAAGGTTCAGGAGTTGACTTGCAAAGCACAAAGATGTTCTCCTGAGACATATCAAGTGGTTTATAAAGTATTAGAAACGGGTGTGTTTGTGAATGAATTATGTGGATTGCAGGGGGGCGGCCTGCCTCAGGGGAAGCCTGCCTGGAGACACGGGGTCTGAGGAGGCCATGTGAGTGATGGCCCCTGGGCATGGGATACCTTTTGAAGTGTACTTCAAGATACTTACTGCCATTCTGACCCTGTGTCCCTGCAAGGTATTCTCTTCATGTGCCAGACCACGCCATGATGCCCACCTAGCAGATCCCCAACTAACGGTCAGTTCTGCGCTTGCTGAGTAACCACCCTCTCTCCGCTCATCAACATCGCCCCTTCCATTGTATATTTAGACAATTTCTTCTGTACTAACTTTGCTTTCTCCTGCTTTCTCTCACGCTTCTTGTGTGCATTCTCTTGCATTAGTCTACAGTAGTTGACTATGGATAGCTGAATGTCTGACCACGTTTTGGCCACCATTCCTACCAACTTCTTAGCTGCTGTTGCACCTCATCTGGTAGCCCTTGGAACAGGATGTGGTAAAATAATCCCACTGTTTTGTCCTATGTTCCCTCGTCTCAAGGCGCCATTTCTCCTGAATCTGTTGAATGTGTTAGAGTGGGTCTTCGTCGTCATGCATTTTGCATGCCATGATCTCACTTATGTCTGACATGTCTGGGTACTGTACACTTGGAGCATGCCACACAGCCACTCAGCAGTTATTAAACGGCACACCATTGTGTGCTGTGTTCTGTGCAGTCTCTCCAGGGTACCCTGCTCTCCTCCACACATCATCAGCTACCTCTCCAAGAATAGCTGAGAGAAAACTCTTCATGTCCCCTACCACCAATGTCGTCTCTGCTGTCGGCCTTCTCATAAATCCACTCCCCAGCCCCAGCAGTTAGCGAAGGCAGCTTGATTCTGAAATTATCCTTCTCCATCTGTTGCCACGGTATATACTGAGGTCGCCCCACCCTTTTCCAGTAATGGGAACTGTGTCATTGTCGCCCCTCCTTAGTGGTGGTGAACGCCCTTGCTGTTTCCGTCTTTGTCCATCCTGGCCGGGCCCTGAGCCTCTACGTATACAGAGTAATATTCCGTGCATCTCCCGATCCGCCCTCAGAGTACAGTAACTGTCCTGAGATGTCTCCCTCTCTTCTACCCATGCTTTCTTTGCCTCCCCACACTGTCTCTCTGTCTGGACTCACTCCACTAGAGTGTCGAGAATATTGTCTCTTTTACTCATTTCCCAATTAATCTCTGTCAAACCCTATTGTCCCCAGGCTATCATCACTGTCCCTTTCTGTCCTCATCAAAACTAAGCCTTTTTAAGGTTATGTCTTCCTGCCATTTGCCCCATGTTGGGTCTGTAACATCGAGCACCCTCCTCACAGAGGGTTCGGCACTGCTGCCCATCCCTGTGCCCCCGCACTATTTCCCTGCTTCGGTAGAGATCCTCCCCCCTTCTGTGTGCATCTTCCCCCTTTTGATCACCTAAACGTGGCCAACCCATCTTAACTTTGGTCATTCTCGAAATGGGCCTTTCTCTACTGTCTTCTCTTTCTCGCTCTGTCCTGCACTCTTCCTTTTCCGTGTGTCAGCGTTCCTTAACGAGCTGCTCGACTTCCTTCTCTCCTTCTTTGTCTGCAGTTGCCTTTCCTGATCTTTTTCAGCTTTCTGTTTTGCTATGTCCTCTAACTGTCTTCTTTTCTCCTTCTCCTCCGCTACTGCTCACTCCTTTTCCTTTCACAACCTTTCACTTTCCTCCTTCTCTTCCCTTTTCCTTCGTTCTACTTCCTCCATTATCTCCACCCATTCTTTAGCATCTTACTCTGTCTCCTTACCACTGAACCTCCTTACCACTGGACTTTTCCTTCTCTTCGGCCCTGTCCCACTTACTGTTTTCCTGTCTAGTTTGAGCATTATTTGTCTGCCTACCCATTTATTTGGTAGTACCGGGTCTTGACCTTCCTTAAGTCCTGTGTTCCCCAAGTCGTTTTCGTTTAGCTTTGCTTGCATGCTACGCTTGCTGCTGCTGTCTTGCGCTGCGTTACTTGCTTCTCTTGCGCTGTCAGTTGCGCCCTTGCCACTATACACTGGAGGTGCAAAAGTGGGATTGGTGTGTCCCGCTGCTGCTTTTAATTCTTTCAAGTGGTAAAATCCTTGATGCTCTGTTGCAGTGTCTACGTCTGCTGTTTGAGGAGGGGGAGCCGAGGGCTGTTCGTCCCCCGTCTCCGTTTGGCTCAGCATCCAATGCTGCCGAACCGCGTCCCCATCCTGGAACATTTTCCAAGGTTCAAAGATGGCCAATTGTCTACTCTGTTTATCTCCTTTATAAGTTGTCTGCAAATAAGTGATGGTGCAGTTGTTACTGCACGCATTTGGAAAAGCTGCCGTCTTTGGCTTTGCCAGTTTGCCTTCTGTATCGTAAGTCCATTCCATGCTATACTTGCGTATTTTATCTTGATATCACCGGAGGGACTTGCACAGATGTTGAAGAGGGGTTGTATACTAATTTACCTTTTCACAATTGACCTCGGGAGAATTGACCTAATTTAAAAGGTCAATTAGGACATATATGCAGGGGGAAACTCCCCGCAATCCCCCATCCAATCCCCTTATATTATTTTTTATCCAAAACCAACCCAATACATATATAAAATAACTAAAATAATATAAAGGTCAATTGTGCAGAAGGACAATTAGGACCACTATAATTAGGTCAATTGTGCAAAAGGTCAATTGTAAAAGGTCAATCAGGGTAATACCTGAAGAAGTGTGTCCCTCATCTCATTACCCTTGTGCGACAATTTATCAAAACATACTATCAATTAATACACTATAACAAGATTTTCTCAGTAGCCTCTATGGCTCACCATCAAATACAGGCGTGCTCCACGCAGCGCCCCTCACTCAGCGTTCTCCGCCCCCAACGCTTAAATGGTAATTCCACTCTTGAGCTTCCCAAGCTCCACCCAAGTGGTACAACACTGCTTTTGTGTACCAATCGGCCACCTGCCCACCACGTTTTGTTCCGTTCTGTATTTTTCAAGTCCTATGAAGTAGCTTCACCAGTGAAGTCACCACTACCGTAGAAAAGTGAACTGACAAAAGAAATCCAATCTTCCCACAACGTGTCCGCCCCTGAATTGTCCCAAGAACCTTCCTGTTTTTTTCCTAACCGGGATTCCCAAAAATCATGTGATCCTGTACCTATAGCGTCGCCTTATAGATAAAACGTCTCTGTGAGAGTTAATCAGAAATCACCTTCCATGATATAAGGTAGCCTCTTCTGCTAACCAATATACCCAGGTATACCATTAAGTAATCATGCATGAAATAAGCTATCTGCCTAATTCCACAGGAAACCCAATATAAGTTGGCCGCCTAACCAACGGGTATCCTTATGTTAGATAAACACTTCAACAACAACACCACCACCATGCAGACCTTCCCTTCCACCTTTGCCATAGAGCTGACTGTATACTTACACTTTGTGATCCGCTGAGGTCTCTCAGGCACTGACTCTCCCCCAACCTTCCACTCTGCTGTCTGGTAGGCATTCCACGGGAAGCGGGCAAGAATTTCCCTCCAAAGGCAGCTCCTGACGACCTTTACTTTTTCCATGCATGGAGCTTTAGACCTCATTTACCGCAGGTTTCCACAAAGTCCTTCTGGCATGCAAAGGGACGAGACTGTCTATTCGCCAGGAAAACCTAGTGAACCGTCCTCTGCTACCACTTTGTTAAAAGTGGGCAGAGGTTTCTATCCTTCACCCCGATTAGCAGCAGAGAACACTTGTGCCCATCAAAACCTATCCCGCCGCAAGAACGGAAGACTCCGCCATGGGGCAAAGTTACTGTCTTTTATTAGCAATCAAAATAGACCGGGATCACTCCGGAAAAATAACTATGCTCCAGATCTCTTGACTTTTGAGCCTGTGTCGCTTGGTTTTGTACAGTTGTGAACAAACTCAGGTTTAATCCCACAAAACTATCAGCTGATTACATTGGTCAGTTTGAGCCGGTTACATATAAAGAATCTATAAGTAAGTCCTATGATTGCATAACCATGTCTAGGAGCCCCTCCTGCGATGACCCTTACTAATACCGGTCTACAATGTTGCAGGGAGACCATTGGCCCTTGTAAAAAAAAATGACTCCCTCCCATGAAAGTCGAATCTGGATTGGTCAGAGGGTGGCCTCCCATCCCTGGGACCCTGCACAGTTACCAGACTGAGTGTACCTTGTCAAGGCAATGGGAATGAACATATAGGTGCAAAGTGTTCCCTAATGTTGCCATTCTCTGATCACCTAGGCCTGTGAGAGTGCATTTGGTTGAACATCCAGCTGCAAACACTTGTAGCTTCTTCTCCCTTGGTTCGACGGGAACAGCTCTCCTTGTCTGCCTTGGTTGAATGGGAATTGTCTCGTTGAGCTGGGTCACGTGTGTTGAGACCACAAAATGAAGCCTTCTCGCATGTAATTATGAGGATTTTAGTCTTAGTTCAGTCTTTCTGTAGGTGGCTGATTGTCTTGGTAACTGGAACTTTTCCGTCTTCACTTGTCTTTGGCTGAGTGCCTTGGTTCTGCTCGCCTTTAGCTGCAGCGATCGGGTCAGCCTTTCCATGTGCTCGAACCCTGTCTCCTCTTTTCCATCCCTTTCAGTGACCTATAGCTTCCATATCCCTCGTCGTGGCTTCTCCATGTTAATAGAAGTCAAGCATATGCCAGCTAAATAGATGAACTCCTTGTATCTTGTGGTGTCAGCTTTAGCAAAAGATATGAACACAATGATATGTATTTGTCCTCTTACCTTCATGGGTCAAAAGTATGTGCTTAGTTTCTCTATGCAATAAACTAGTGCATGTTTGTGTAACTTCAAGAATGGATGCATATTTTTGTTTGTTTTTGTTTATTTTATTTATAAAGCGCTGCAGACCAGGGAGTAAAAGGGCACTTAAAGATAGGTTACAAGGCATAGTAAATAAAAATTACAATGATACATTTGTAAAGTAATGTACAGTATATACAGTCAGAGGTAATTAGACATACAGTTGCAGCATTTATGCATGAGCAGAATATACCGTTTTTGATGAGCTAAGTCAAACTAAGGTTGGTTTTTATTCGGTAACCATCCAATGGCAAGTTTCCTAAATAGTTGGAAGGATTTGGTCAGTTTGATGTTCGGAGGCAAGGTGTTACAGAGTTGAGAGGTGTGGACCGTGAAATTCGAGCCGCCGGCTTTTTTAGAGGTGAATCTAGGCACTGCGAGGCATAGAGTGTTGGAGGAGCTGGTAATTCTGGTGGCTGGCTTCATGGTGAATTTACTCGTGAGGTAGGTAGGGGCTAGGTGGTTTAAGGCTTTGTAGGTAAGGCACAGGGTTTTTAAGTCAATTTTTTTTTGAATGGAGAGCCATTTACATGAGATTCTAGTGGCAGAGATGTGCTCACGCCTAGAGGTGTTTAGTGCTGCACGTAGCGCATTATTTTGGAGAACCTGTAGTTTATTGATGATAGATTGGTTGGCACCTAGGTAAAGGCTGTTACAATAGTCTAACTTGGATTGTACAAGAGCCCTGGCCAGCGTAAGGCAGCTGCTGGTGGATAAGAAAGGTCTGCAAGCTCTAATTAGTTTCCCGGTGTAGGCGGTGGCTGAAGCGGTCATGTTTACTTGTTTCGTGAGGTTGGTATTGGGGTCAAGATAAAAACCAAGGGTTTTCACATTTTTAGCGATGGGGATAGTGTTGCCATCCATTGATAATGATGTTTGTGTGGTCCGGGCTAAGTTTCTGTAAATTATTAATTGATCCGACAAGGAGAAGTTCGGTCTTCTCATTCAAGCAGTGGCCATGAGTGGCCATCCATGCCTGAAGGATGGAGAAGATTTCGTTGGTCCTAGTGACGTCAACACTGTAGTTACCAGGGATGGTGAGGGGTAGCTGGGTGTCATCTGCATAGTTGGTGTAGGTGACACCCAGATGGTCCAGTTTATCAAAGAGATGCTTTGTAAAGATGTTGTAAAGGGTGGGGGAGACGCAGGATCCTTGTGGGACGCCGCAGGTGATTGGGATGGGGTCTGCTGCCGCCACGAATAAAAAATCCCTCATGGTTCTGTTGGCCAAGAAGGACTGTATCCACGTGACAGCAGAGGGGGAGAAATGGGCAGCGGAAGAGAGGTGGTTGCAGAGTATTTTATGGTCGACCAGGTCGAAGGCTGCTGAGAGGTCTAGGAGGAGTCGGATGGCAGCCTTGCCTTTGTCTTTTATGTCATGAATCTGACTTTTGAGGCCAACAAGGGCGTTTGCTGTTCCATGTTGAGGTCGAAAGCCAGATTGACGCAATCCTAGCAGTTGGTTGGTCTCTAAGTAGTCCTGAATTTGCAAGTAAGCATCTCTATCAAGGATTTTTAGAAAGAATGGAACTGTAGTGATGGGCCTGTAATTAGTGGGAATGGCTGGGTCTAGAGATTGTTTTTTAGAAGGGGGAGAACCCATGATTGTTTGAAGTTATTGGGTACAGAGTTGGTGGAGAAGGATAGGTTGATTAGCTTGGCGATGAAGGAGGATAGGTCTCTTGCTGCATCTTTGATGATCTGGGCGGGGCAGCTGTCTCCTTCGCAATTTGATGGTTTGAGGGATGTCCTACTTTTTTGGACTTCTGGTATGGTTACCTTTTTGAAAGTGAAACCAATGGTGGTATTAGAGGTGTTGGGTATGCTCGGGGTGGAGGGGTCACTGTTAGAAAGTTGGAGTCTCTTGGCTTCAATTTTCGTTTGGAGGCCAGTAATTTTGTTGGCAAGTGCATTTTGGATGCTTGTGCACCAAGGTTTGTCTTTCACAGACATATCCGTTGGAGGGTTAGGATTTTCTAGCTCCTTTAGGATAGTGAAGAGTTCTTTAGTACGTGAGGCAGCGTTGTTTATTCTGACATTGTAGGCTTCCTTCTTGCTGCAGATTATCTCCTTATTGTAAAGGGAGGAAATGGTCATGAGATTGGATTTATTTTCAGCTGATGGAGTTATTTTCCATAAGGATTCCATCTTGGCTTTTTTATTTCTAAGTAATTTGAGTTCAGGTGTGTACCAAGAGTTCAGATGAGCTCTAAGTTTGCCTTTGCGTTGCTTTAGTGGGGCAACGGTGTCAATGGCTTTAGTCATGGCGTCATTGTAGGAACTGACTAGTAGGTTGAGGTCAGTGGTAGCAGGAAGCATATTTAGGATGGGGAGAACCAGTGGTGTAAGGGTTTCCACAGTAATGTTGCGCTTGTTTCTGGTCAGACATGCTGGTGCGAGGGGGCACTGTTTGGGGTTCTGGTTGTTAATGCTAATGTCAAATGATATGAGGAGATGGTCAGTCCATAGGAGAGGTTGGGGGGCTTTGCAGGTGATGTTGCAATTGTGGGCAGCGAGCCAGTCGATGGTTCTGCCTTTCTGATGGGTGGGTAAAGTAATGAGTTGACTGAAATCGTGTTCAGAAAGGGCATTAGCAGGGGAGGACGCATGAGTGTCATTGGGGTCGTTGTACCCCAGGTTGAAGTCCCCTAGGATGATGTTTTGTGAGTGAGGCTTGGAGTTCTCGGCTATGAGAGAGGTGATGTCTTCCTCAAAGGTACCTTTGGGACCTGGGGGTCTATATATTAGTTCCAAAGTGATAGTACTCTTAGGGGTAGTTTGTATTTTAATGGTGAGGTGCTCGCCTTGATTTTAGTGGAAGGAAGGTAACAGATCTAATGTCGAGTGAGGATTTAAATATAATAGCTACACCTCCTCCACGAGCATTAGGTCTGTCGGCCCTGAGGATAGTGTATTTGTCGGGAACCGCGAGGGTTAGATAGGGACCTGCTGCATCATGTAGCCAGGTTTCTGTAGTGGCAAGGAAGTCGAGATCTGTTGTGAGGATAATGTCAGCGATTTCGGTGGGATGAGCCACAAGGGATCTGACATTAAGTAGAGCACCTTTTAACGAGGCAATGTTGGTGACGGTGGTGGTGATCTTGTTGATGGCCTTGGTTCCAAGTGTTGCAGGTGATTTACTAGGTGAGGTGTGAAGTCTAGAGCCTAGTCTATTGTTACGGGTTCTGAAGTTGGGGCTAGCTGTGAGCCAATATTCTGGAAGCTTGAGAGGGTTTGGCTTGGTATTGGTATGGACATATTTAGTGGTGTGAGGAGAGTTAGGTGGGGGGTTGTCTAGTGTGGCACTGACTTTGACGGTGTGGTATGAATGGACACTGCGGGGGAAAGGTGGCAGAGTAGGCAGGAAAGGTGTGGGACAGGGGATGGGGTGGTGTCTCGGGCAGCAGAGTTTGGCAACTCCATTGCTAATCGATATGTAGCTGTTTCTACTGCAGGGCGTATTGTTGTGCATGACCACAAAAGGGAACATGATGAGGATGAACCAGGCGGGCATAATTTTGACTGCGATGTGGATTGGGCTGTTGAGCTATGGGAGGTAAGAGGTGCTATGGGTTGGGCACTAGCAAATGAGCATAATGGTAGCGCCTAGGATTAGAGTAACACAGTTAGGTTGAAGTGCAAGAGGTGATTTCACATCAATATCAGAGGAGGAACTGACCACCATTATTAACAAACTTAAGGCAACCAATTGCACCGGGGATCCCTGTGCCTCAACTATTATTAAAACCTGTCCCCCCTCTCTCATTCATGCCATATGTAAATTTGTCAACACCTCGCTACAGAGCTGTTCGGTCCCAGACGACTTGAAACAGGCTTGGGTCACTCCCTTGTTGAAAAAACCCAGCCTGGATCAAAACGTCCCTACTAATTATAGGCCCATAACTAACACTCCTTTCTTGCTCAAGATATTGGATCGAGTTGCCTATATTCAAATTGCGCAACACTTAAATGCCCACCCCATTCTCAACCCTTTTCAGTCAGGATTCAGACAAGGGTTTGGTACGGAAACCTCGCTCCTTGATCTGAAGTCTCAGTTACTACAAAGAATGGACTCTCAAAAGACCTCTCTCTTAATCTCCCTAGATCAATCGGCAGCATTCGATCTCGTCGATCATGCCATTCTAGCAGATAGGCTCATGTCAGTAGCTAACTGTTCACAGGCCGCTACCAACTGGATACTTTCATTCTTATCCAACAGGTCTAACAGGGTATGTGCCAACAATGCCAAAGCTCCTGCAATTCAGACATTGTTTGGAGTGCCACAAGGCGCCAGTCTGTCTCCTTGTATCTATAACATCTTTATGTCCCCTTTCTTTGCTCATCTGGCCCATGAGGGCATCCTCTTTTCCAACTATGCAGATGACACTCAATGTGTCATCCCTCTTACAGGCCAGCATTCGGAGGATGAAAAGGAACTTAACCGCATCTTCGTCTTGATTGAACAATGGATGATGTGGAATAATCTTGCACTTAACCGCAGCAAGACAGAACTTATGATTGTAGGATCGGACAGCATCATAGCCAAATTGGACTCAATGTATAAACATTTCCAGCTGGGAGATGTTCTGATCTCCACTCTTCCCAAGGTTAAAATCTTGGGTGTGGTATTTGATCAATCACTCAAGATGAACTCCTATGTAGCCAGTACCGTCTCTTCCGCTAACTACTACATTAAATTGTTATCCCATCTGCGTCCCTACATTTCCCAATCCAATGCTGAGACCATCGCCCGAGCCATTATAGGCTCCAAACTTGACTACTGTTGTAGCCTATTAGCGGGCGCCAGTAAAAAAATCGTCAAACGACTTCAGGTGGTTCAGAACGGAGCAGTCAGAGTGGTATCCGGTCTTTCTCACAGGGTACATGTCTCGGAGGCACGTCGAGCACTACACTGGCTGCCCGTAGAATCAAGAATCTCCTTTAGACTTATGGTCATCACCTTTAAATGTCTTCAGGGCAAGATGCCCCCATACCTGCAAAGGTACATAGGAAAAAAATCCTCTGCTAGAAACCTTCGGTCTAACAACCGGAACTTGCTTCAGCAGCCCAGAGTCAAAAGCAAAAAGGCACAATGTAGTGCTTTTTCCTCAGTGGCACCGGCACTTTGGAATGCTCTGCCAGACCAACTGAGAAACTCATCTTCTCTGAATTCATTCAAGAAGGGCCTTAAAACCTTCCTCTTCAAATAGCTGCCCCTGGTTTATTAATTCTGCTACCCCTTAGATCGTTTTAGCCTTTCTTTCTTCCTTCTCTGCTTTGTTTTTGTTTGTCTGCGCCCTCACACCTATGGGTTTATGGTGCGCCATATAAATGCAATGTAATGTAATGTAATGTAATGTAACATCTAGGTATGGGATAGCATAATTAGGCTAAAATGCACTAGCAAATGAACACAATGGACTAAGATGCACTGGTAAGTGAGCACAGTGGACTAAAGTGCACCAGCAAGTGAGCACAATGAACTAAAATGCATTTGCAAATGAACACAATGGACTAAAATGCATTAGCAAGTGAGCACAATGGACTAAAATGCACTAGCAAGTGAGCGCAATGGACTAAAATGCATTAGCAAATGAACACAATGGACTAAAATACACCAGCAAGTGAGCACAATGGACTAAAATGCATTAGCAAATGAACACAATGGACTAAAATGCACCAGCAAGTGAGCACAATAGACTAAAATGCACTAGCAAGTGAGCACAATGGACTAAAATGCACTAGCAAGTGAGCACAATGGACTAATATACACCAGCAAGTTGTAACGCTCACCTGGCTCCCACGGAGGCGCTGGGTTGCTGTGGCCTCTTCAAGCGTGATGCGCAGAATTCGGACCACCGATTGAACAGGACCCCCAAATCTTGCTTGTCTGGCCCGTAGGAATATCCTTCTGCAGATGAGAAAGGGGATTAACCTTCTGCTGAATAGTGTGCTTGCTCCCCACTTTGCCCCTTCGTTCTTCTCTGATTCCTCCAAAACCCCCGATTTAAGCTCACCTTATGGTTTGGAAGGAGGAACTCTCCATCCTGCTTCTGGTGCAGGGGCGCGCGTTCGTCCAGTTACTTCACTGGTTTTCAGAATGGCGCTGGCACATCCACTTGACTTTTCTGAGCGATACGCCATAAGTATGAAGATGCAAAAGTTCAAGTGTGAGCCTCCTTTTATGTTGTTTTTTCTGTCCTTTATTTCAGGTGCAGAACAAAGGCGATGCGTTGAGGGGTTAAATTGCCGGTGGTAAAATCAGGTGAGTTAGTGATGAAGGCGACCCCTCTAAATGTCTTTATAATTCCCCAGTAATGTCTTTTGTCTTTTCCCCATAGGGGCCGGGGTGCGGTACCTGCCAAAGATGCGGCGCCGACCCGAGATGTGGAATGGTTCACCAAGAAAAGCCGGTAAGTAATATGGCTGAAAATTCGGCTTTCCTCTTGTGTTCCCTTGCTCACCTTTTGTCTCTTCTTCTCTCCCCTAGGTGCAGGGATGTGGCGACCGGTGCTGAGAGCCGCGATGGAGCCGGGCGGCGTCTCGGGAACAGGTGAGTGAAGCGCGGCGCTGCAGCGAGCAACACGGTGCTTTTAAATGGAAGTCTTCCTTCAGGAATGCTGGTGTGAAGATTCCGGATGCAGGTAAGAAGGTTGAATAAGTTATTGGTTTTCACCTTTCTCTTCTCTTATTCCCTTACAGGTGTTCCAGGTTCGAGGCGGGCGTGGCTGGAGTCCAGGTGCTGGAGCAGACACGGTGAGCGTTAAGCTGCTGGGATGCAGAACAACGCCAAGCACGTGTGGCTGTCCGGGCGTGGCTTAAATAGCTTTGGAAGAAGTTCCAGGTGAGTATTCTTCCACAGCCCCACCCAAGTAACAAAATAGTTCCTTCAGAAAAATAGTCCCTCCTAATCCTCATTTGGCTTGGTTCTTCATGCAGCATGGTCTGCATCAGGTGAGTGTGCAGCATGGTCTGCTTCAGGTAAGCGCACCAAACACTTCCCCTTATGAGCCTGGCGCCTATGGCGCCAGGACTGATGCCCAACATGAGCCTGGCGCCAACAGCGCCAGGACAGAGTCCAAAGAGCCCCTATAAAGGGCCGCTGGGCTTTTACCCGGGGGCGTGATGCCTGCTCCTGGGGGTGCTGGGCCTGGCCTGGTGCTCCGGGGGTAGCCATCATGACAGCACTCCCCCCCCAAGGCCCCTCCCAAGGTCGTTTCCCCAGGAGGTTTTGGTTTGTTCGGGAAATTCCGATGGAACCTTTTTACTAGCCGAGGTGCATGTACGTGGTCGCTGGGTTCCCAAGATCTTTCCTGAGGCCCGTACCCCTTCCAATCAATTAGATAGAAAAGTTGTGATTTTGAGATCTTAGAGTCCAAAATGTTCTTCACCTCGAATTCAGGCTCCCCATCTATCTGGATTGGTTCTGGTGGCTTTATTAATCTGGTTCCTGGTTGCACTGGCTTCAAAAGCGACACATGAAAAACAGGGTGAATCTGCATGTTAGCTGGTAGATCTAGCTTGACTGCCACTGGGTTAATTAAAGCTTTGATCGAGTAAGGGCCTAAATACCTTGGATTAAAAGTCCGAGATCCCTTGAGCGATAAGTGTTTGGTAGCCAACCATACTTGATGCCCTATTTGGTAAGGAGGCGCCTCCTTTTGATGCAGATCCGCATTATTTTTGTATTTCCCTTTCGCATGTTGTAAGTGTGCAGTAGCATCCTTGAAGGCTTGAGTAATCGTAGAATGCAAATGGTCCACTGCGGGCATTTCGAGGCTCAAAGGTGAGTACAAGTCTGAAGTACGAGGGTGATGTCCATATAGGGTATAAAAGGGGCTCTGACCAGTTCCAGAGTGTATTGAGTTATTGTATGCATATTCAGCCACCCATAAAATATCCTTCCAATTACCCTCCGATTGGTGCAGCATACATCGTAGATATTGTTCAAGGGTCTGGTTCGTTCTCTCCGTCTGACCATCGGTCTGTGGGTGGTGGCTGGTTGAGAGTTTTACGTCGATTTGTGCCAGTTGACAACACTTTTTCCAAAAATGAGAAATAAACTGGCTTCCCCGATCGGAGATTAGTATGGACGGGAATCCATGCAGACGGATGATATTTTCGCGGAATTCCTTGGCAAGAACAAAAGCTGAAGGTAATACTTTCAACGGAATAAAATGGGCCATCTTGGAAAATAAATCCACCACAACCAGAATAGTATTGTATCCATTACAAGAGGGCAGGTCCGTGATAAAATCTAGTGCCAAGGTGCTGGTGGAATGTCTAAGGGTTGAAGAAGACAGGCGGGTTTTGTTTTTTGACCTTTGTTTTGGGCGCAAACTCCACAGGACATCACGAAAGATTTAATATCCTTTCGCCAGGACGGCCACCAGAATTGTCGTTTAATTTTTTCCTCTGTTTTGGCAATGCCAGGATGTCCTTCCATCAGAGTATCGTGATGACGGGAAATAACCAGTTCTTGCAATTCCTTTTCTGGCAAAAATAAACGTCCTTGGAAGTAAGGTAAGCCATCGTTGATTGAAAAGGCAGACCCACTTTTGATCCAATCCTGCAAGGCTGAAGAGTCCAGGAATAGTTTTACCCGTGCTTGAATGTCTTCAAGGGTTTGTAAAGTGGTTATCCCCAAGATTGTTTGTCCGGAAATTATCGGCACAGGTTCTGAGTTTGTGTCCATTTCTCCCATTCCAATTCGAGATAGCGCGTCCGCTTTGCCATTCTTACAGCCGGGACGGTATGTGATTACAAAATCGAACTCAGCAAAGAATAAAGCCCATCGGAGCTGTCGTGAAGACTGAGCCTTGGCAGTTTTTAAATATTGTAAATTTCGGTGATCAGTGATCACGGTGATGGTATGCCTGGCGCCAAGAAGATAATGCCGCCAAGCTTTAAAGGCGGATTTAATGGCTAATAATTCCTTATCGGTGATTGCATAATTTATCTCCGGCGGCGAGAACTTTCTGGACCAAAATGCTACGGGGTGCAGTTGGTTGGTTTCGGGGTCTCTCTGAGACAGGACAGCTCCCATGGCTAAGCTGGGTGCGTCGGTTTCAACTATATATGAGAGATCAGGACGCGGGTGTTTCAAAATAGGTGCGGACGTAAATTTAGCTTTTAATTCCTGAAAGGCCTGTTCAGCTTCCTCGGTCCATTCAAAACGTTTATTCTTCCGCAAGAGTGCAGTGATGGCATGCACCACCCGTGAAAATTCCGGGATAAACCTGCGATAAAAATTGGCAAAACCAAGCATGCTTTGGACACCTTTCACCGAACTAGGTGATGGCCATTTGAGGATGGCATCCACCTTCCGTGAGTCCATTCGGACCCCTTTAGGTGTCAGGATGAATCCAAGAAACTCAACCTCGGTAGTATGGAAAACGCATTTTTCCAGCTTTGCAAACAGTTTGTGCTGGCGCAATTTCTCAAGGACGGCCCTGACATGTTTTCTGTGATCAGATTCCGAAGAGGAGTACACCAAAATGTCATCGATATACACGACAACACAGACATCGATGAGTTCCCGAAGGACATCGTTCATGAAGAATTGGAAGGCAGCAGGCGCGTTGCACTACCCGAAAGGCATCACCTGGTATTCGAATAGTCCATATTTTGTACGGAAGGGCGTTTTCCATTCGTCGCCTTCTTTTACTCGTACCAGATGATAAGCCCCCCGGAGATCTAACTTGGTGTATATGCAAGCGTCCTTCACCTGATCAAGGAGTTCAGGGATCAAAGGCAGAGGGTAACGATTTTTAACAGTTATCTGGTTCAATGCGCGGTAATCGATGCAAGTTCTAAGGTCGCCTTCTTTTTTTGGCACGAAGAACAAAGCCGAGGATGCCGGAGACTTTGACGGGCGAATGAAACCATTGGCTAGGTATTGATCTAAATATTGTCTCAAATGCAGATTCTCCGGCTCAGTAAGGGCATAAATCCTGCTACAAGGGGGTTGTGCACCGGGCACCAGATCGATTTGGCAATCGTACGATCTGTGAGGAGGTAACATGTTTGCCTGTTCCTTTTGGAAGACGTCCTGAAAGTCTTGGTATTCCGGAGGTAGTTGCATGGAGACAGAGGTTACTGATGCTAGACTGATCTTCAGATTTTCTGGGTAGCAGGTTTGTGCACACTCCGGAAAGGTTATTCTCTTTGCTTGCCAATCAATTCGAGGATTATGTGTCTCTAACCAAGGGATTCCGAGAATAACCTGAAACTGTGGAGCCTTGATTACATCAAACACAACTGCCTCCCGATGGCTGTCCGGACCTACAAGTGTCACCTCAGCTGTGGAATGTGTTACCGGTCCAGAGGCAATTTCGGTTCCATCAACTGTGGTGATGACATCTTTGCTGGTTTTAGGACGCAGGGGAAGGTTAATCCTGGAGACCAATTCACGATCCACGTAGTTTCCTATAGCCCCACTATCGATGTATGCCTTTATTGCATGCAACCGCTTAGGCTGTTCCGGATCTACGAGGACCATTGGCACAGTGAAATGCGAGGTCTTAGAGTTCGTTTTCAAGCTCGGCAAGCGGACCCCTATGCTTGTCGAGCAGGGTCGTTTCCCGATACAGAGGTTTCATGGATTTTATCAGCGGCTCCTACCACCTTCCTGGGCGGCCTTGCCGGGCAATCTCGTAGAAAGTGTCCAGAGGATCCACAATAAAGACATAAGTGCATCTGCCGTCTTCTTTCACATTCCTTTTGCGTTAAAGGTCCTTTAACTCCTCCGATTTGCATTGGCTCAGAGGCTTCAGCCCCCTTGAGGTTAACGTGGGTCTTGACTAACACTTGGGTCTCAAACTTGGACCGATCTGCTTTTCTGTTTTGCAGTCTGTGATCCAATTGGACCACTAAGTCTATATATTCTGAGCATTCTTGGGGCGGATTTACAACTTGGGCCAGGACATCTTTAAGTTCTCCGCGTAGACCTCGATAAAATAACGTGATTCTTTTATCCTCTGGCCACCCAGTTTCCACAATTAGTCTATTAAAGGTTGCAATGTAGGAAAGGAGGTCTTGATTGCCCTGTCACAGAGATAGAAGTTCGTCATCTAGAGCCTGCCCGTGGGAGTGACGAGCAAATAACCTTTCCATGCTTGCTTGAAATCCTTGAAAATCACGAAGAATCGGGTCATCTTGAGTTACCAGTGGAACTGACCAATCGGCAGCACTGCCGCTGAGATATGACAATACAAAGGCTACCTTGGTCTGGTCATTAGGGAAGGCCCCAGGTCTGCACAGGAAATGCAAACGACACTGATTCATGAATACGGCGAATCGTTTGGGGTCCCCAGCAAAGCGTTCGGGTGGGGCCAGCGGCATGTTTCCAGGTAGATTAATCTGCACCGGGTTACTGGAAAGCACAGGAGCGGGGTTCCCTCCGGAACCGAGTAAAGGAGTTTGTCCAGCTTGACCTTGCAAAAGCTGTCTAGCCAGGTCATCAGCTCTTTCCTTTGTTACAATCACTTCCCTCCTGAGAGCATTAGTCTCTTGACGAGCGGCGTGTACTTTGGCCCGTAATTCCCCCAGTAGTTGGGCCAACTGGTCAGTCTCGAAAGTTTCCATAGCGCCTGGGTGGGAATTTGTAGGAAGGCTTTGCGTTCTGTAACGCTCACCTGGCTCCCACGGAGGCGCTGGTCTTGTCTGGGTTGCTGTGGCCTCTTCAAGCGTGATGCGCAGAATTCGGACCACCAAATCTTGCTTGTCTGGCCCGTAGGAATATCCTTCTGCAGATGAGAAAGGGGATTAACTGTCTGCTGAATAGTGTGCTTGCTCCCCTTTTCCCCCTTCGTTCTTCTCCGATTCCTCCAAATCCCGGTTTAAGCTCACCTCATGGTTTGGAAGGATGAACTCTCCATCCTGCTTCTGGTGCAGGGGCCCGCGTTCGTCCAGTTACTTCACTGGTTTTCAGAATGGCGCTGGCACATCCACTTGACTTTTCTGAGCGATACGCCGTAAGTATGAAGATGCAAAAGTTCAAGTGTGAGCCTCCTTTTATGTTGTTTTTTCTGTCCTTTATTTCAGGTGCAGAACAAAGGTGATGCGTTGAGGGGTTAAATTGCCGGTGGAAAAATCAGGTGAGTTAGTGATGAGGGCGACCCCTCTAAATGTCTTTATAATTCCCCAATAATGTCTTTTGTCCTTTCCCCATAGGGGCCGGGGTGCGGTACCTGCCAAAGATGCGGCGCCGACCCGAGATGTGGAATGGTTCACCAAGAAAAGCCGGTAAGTAATATGGCTGAAAATTCGGCTTTCCTCTTGTGTTCCCTTGCTCACCTTTTGTCTCTTCTTCTCTCCCCTAGGTGCAGGGATGTGGCGACCGGTGCTGAAAGCCGCGATGGAGCCGGTCGGCGTCTCGGGAACAAGTGAGTCAAGCGCGGCGCTGCAGCGAGCAACGCAGTGCTTTTAAATGGAAGTCTTCCTTCAGGAATGCTGGCGTGAAGATTCCGGATGCAGGTAAGAAGGTTGAATAAATTCTTGGTTTTCACCTTTCTCTTCTCTTATTCCCTTACAGGTGTTCCAGGTTTGAGGCGGGCGTGGCTCGAGTCCAGGTGCAGGAGCACAAACGGTGAGCGTTCAGCTGCTGGGATGCAGAACAACGCGAAGCACGTGTGGCTGTCCGGGCGTGGCTTAAATAGCTTTGGAAGAAGTTCCAGGTGAGTATTTTTCCACAGCCCCACCCAAGTAACAAAATAGTTCCTTCAGAAAAATAGTCCCTCCTAAGCCTCATTTGGCTTGGTTCTTCATGCAGCATGGTCTGCATCAGGTGAGTGTGCAGCATGGTCTGCTTCAGGTAAGTGCACCAAACACTTCCCCTTATGAGCCTGGCGCCTATGGCGCCAGGACTGATGCCCAACATGAGCCTGGTGCCAACGGCGCCAGGACAGAGTCCAAAGAGCCCCTATAAAGGGCCGCTGGGCTTTTACCCGGGGGCGTGATGCCTGCTCCCGGGGTTGCTGGGCCTGGCCTGGTGCTCCGGGGTTAGGCATCATGACACAAGTGAGCACAATGGACTAAAATGCAACAGCAAGTGAGCACAATTGACTAAAATGCACTAGCAAGTGAGCACAATGGTAGCGCCTAGGATCAGAGTAACATAGTTAGATTGAAATGCAAAGGGTAACGCCTAGGTATGAGATCGCATACTTAGACTAAGATGCACTGGGTAGCTCCTGGGTACAATAGAACAAGGGTAAATGCATAGCATAGTAGTGATCAGATGCAATGGACAGTGGTGAGGCATAATGAGACACATTTGAACAGGGTGCATAACATGATTGGGCTATGTGTATAGTAGGGCTACGTCAGTGGTAATGTCATTGATTTCTGGCTTTGCAGTCAGTTGACTTGATGGATCAAGGTCATTTCCATATCGTCCAAGTCATCATTTGGGTATGGTCTGAACGGTTTATCTGAGTGAATAGCATTTCTCACACCTGCAATACATTGAAGTTCATGGTGATGGGGTGAGGCACATCTGTCACTTCTCTGCCTTCATAGAAAGGATCATGTGGGGGCATGAGGGTTAGATTCAGCCCCCCATCTACAGGGCACTCAAACCCTCACACATCACTCCATCCGGGAGTTTCCCTGTTTCCTCAGAGACCACGATCCAAGACCAAATGACAAATCCGCTGAGGCACAAGATGTATTTAATGTTCCCAAGGCAAGGCTGCTTGAAGCAACTATCTTGCATCCTCAAGAATCCAGTTTGTATCTTACTTTGCCTGTCAGTACGAAAAGAGGGGTAAGATGTGGGTTTGAGGCTAGCCGCCGTGGCCTGCAACACTAAACTTTCCTTTACCTTTGTTATGTTAAGTTGACTCATACCACGCACCATTACCAATTGCATGGTCTCCAGGCACTCAAGCGGCTCTGTACAAAAGAAAGAGGGCAGGGTGGGGTAGTGCAAGAAGAGTGATAGGATAGATATGTGGGGGTGGGCCTCTAATCACCTTAACCCAAAGCAGGCCCACCACTTGCGAGTGCACGTTTGTACATGAAGCAAGTTAATTGTACAATCGGCTGTGAGAGGCTAGATGATTTTATAGAGTCAAACTAACCTGAGTGTCTCCGAACCACACAAGTTAACACATTATATAGATTTTTGCAACAGTTAACACTCCCATATATTGTATTACAATCCACCCCCAGCATATGATTGGTCAAGACCTAAGCAAAAGAAATCCAATCTTTCTCCGATTCCCCCGATCTCATTGGTTACGATAATCTCAACTACCTTCTTTAGCTCATGTGCACAACACACCCTCTCCTAGGATTTACAAGCCCTAGATGGCCTGAGACCATTTAACCCTAAATGTAATTGCACATGGTTTGCAAGAGCACTTCAAACAATTTGAAGAGGGGGAGAATAAACAGGTTCACTTCAAACTGGTGATAACCATCTTACCCACCCCGGCTTGCTGGCATCATTGGAACATTCTAATCTAAACGACTACCAATTCAACACGCATGGCCTCTCGTCACATCCTGAGAAAACAAACAGAAACCTGTGAAGTATCGTTCACTCTGGCCTTGATTGTATTCCCCAGAACAATAAATAAAAACTCCATTGCACTAAAAAAAGATTACATCTGCCTTATGCGATACTGCCAGGCTATTCAATCCCCAGCTGGCTTGTTGGCTTGGCCATCAGCCTAATGTCGCTGGTAATCATTACCTCTCCTTCGGCCTCCAACCCTGCAAAACCAGTTTTTCCCAGTCACTTAAAATTTACCTCGCAATCCCCTGATGGCCTAGTCCAATCAATTTATGAAAAGAGCACACTGTGTTTGGATTAATAAACTCCCTACGTGTCTATATCAGTGCATGAATGTTTAATAACTATCTTGTCTTCTTCACGATGGGTTTTTCATGACAAGTCCCCTTACCCGCATGCACATTATAAAACTCCTCATTGCCCAGCTTCTAGGCACTTCATAGCACACCATATCTAGATTGTGGTTATATTTCATTGGTGATTTTAACATTTATCTTGCTGCGTGCATGCAAATCTAAAATGTATTAACTTAAACACAAAAGTAACACTTAAAGTAACTCATCCCATTCACATTAACTACGCAGGATAGATATAAAATTGCAACATCGCGCCAACTTCACTGCACCCCCAGTCACAAATACGGCGTGTCAACGTGAACCCCTCTTCCTCAGTGGGACCTTTCCTGACCCGCCCAACAGGAGTTGTGCTCATCTGTTGATCCTTGCAGAGCCAGGAGAATCTAGTGTCTGTGTGTGTGTCGGCTTTCTAAGTGTGCTTTGAATTGTGTGCACTGGCTTGTTGTGTCTGGATGCTTAAGGCCCAGTGTTTGGGATTGTTTGTGGTTTGCAGATGTTTGGTTTGTGTGTTTCGTGTTTATTGTGGCTAGCTGTTTAGGGAGGGCATTGTACTTGAGAGGTATGCAGGAAAGGAGTCAGAGTAAGGGTGATTAGTACAGTGGCAAGTTTCAGAATGTTGTACGCTTTCAATACAGAGGCAGAATTCAGAGGGCAGCCGAACCCTAATCAATAGAATGTCTATAATTCAAAATTCAGCTAAATTCAATATATTGGTTAACTTCAAATTCCTCTAGTGCAAAACAATAAATACATGTAAATATAATACAATACATTGGCTTCTCTAAACAATTCTTCTAATTGCAATACATTGGCTACCCTCAAAATTCTTCTAGGTGCTATACTGTAAAGACTGAAGGGGGTGTCTGCCAATATCCTAACCATATAGTGGGTAATAGTGCACAGAGGCACGTCAGCCAAGCAGGGCCGCCTCCAAGGAGTAGCCAAGGGGAGCCATGGCCACCATTATAAAAATGCTGCCCCCCCCCATCGGCCAGCCTGCGAAAAAGCAAAAATTAAATACTGTGCATGGACAGTAATAATATGCCCAGTTCCGTGCAAATAAAAAGTATTTTTTGTGTGCTTTTTTCTTGCTACAGGCCCGGCACGCAATGGATTGGACTGGAGAGTCAGAGAGCCACAATGGCCCTGCCCACCATTGATGATCCAGTGCCAGTGGACCGTCCTGGAAATAAACACAGCGTGAGCGCGCGCATTTCTGCTTGGCTCGCACTGGCTCAGGCTGTGTTCCATCCATGCACCGGCAGTGCATAGGGCACTGGATCTTGCATGAATACTCTCTCCAAGCAAGATTACGAACTGGTTTTCAAATCAGGATTTTTTTACAGAACCCTTAACAGCCGTCGGGACATGGTATGTATTACTGCGATTATAGATGAGCTGTGCCAAACAGTAACACAGTGGAAGTTTGCAAGAAGCAAAGGCTTCATGGCAGCGATCAGCGGGGGTTTTGTGGCTGGATAGAAAACTATACGAACCACCTTACTACCTGCAGGTATAGTGTAATGAGCTTCTCCATGTCCCTAACTTCAATGCTACCACTGACTGCTTCAAAGGAATAACAATGTGTAGTTTGGCTTTATAAAGAAGAATGCCCACACTTATCCAGCACCCAGGATTTTCATACCTCTGCCACTTACACTGCCTATATAACACACAGCGGGAGTGTGTTATCCCCTATGCCGCTCCCAGCCTATTCCCTAGGGGTAGCAATAGCAGAGGAGTGAGTGGATTTTTGTATGGGCAATATATAGGTATATTAAAGGAGCCTGTTATTAATATGTTGCATGAACCAAGTCAATTGACTATTTTAACAGAGTGGACATGGAGAAATGACACATGTATATATTTGTATATGAACAGCACACCTTTTGAGGGATTCCTCTTGACACGTGCAGAAACTCCAGAGGAGGGGGGCAAAAGGTCCCCTATGGCTCCCCTAAACATGTTCAGCCAACTCGCCTCGGAGATCCGATTGCAACCTGCAGCCATTGGTTTAAATCCCAACAGGGCCGGACAAGCGCGCTCCAATGTCCATAAAATGAGTACCTGAGCTGGGTTATTATATCCTTCACAGAGCGTTTTCCAATGGGGTTTTTCTATTATAAAACGCTTCTGTGAATTATGCCCTTAGAATACAGAGAGGGTGAAATTCGGAGCCAAATACTACATAAATGACCCATGGGGGCTACAAGCTTCTCCCATGTGTCTGTGAGTGTTCACACTTTAAGTATTACATGTGATATAAAGTTTCGAGGAGAGCCATGCCATCGGCCAGTTCTCATGTCATAAACACTACACTACAGCCGTACAGTTTTCAAATCACATTTAGAAGCTTAGAATAGGATCTGCCAGTTCCGGCGCTATCACTAGCAGCAGGCATCACTGCTGTTATGCCCAGCCGGCAAGAACATGTCTCATTTCTCACCTCGGAGAGCGGTGTATTTACTTAAACAAATACAATGCTCTCTGAGGTGAGAAAACAGGCATTGAAGAGAAGGGTAGAGGCAGAGGACAAAAGCCGGCCAGACCATCAGTAGGTCTCCCTCCACTCTCATGTTGCACCTAAAGGCTTAACTGCTGGCTCAGCTTTTACATGGCTCATGCTTTCAATAATTACCATTAAAAAAAAAGGTTTGTGTGCTTTCAGGGATTGTATGTATGTATGCATGAATGTATGCATGCATGCATGCATGCAAGGGAGTGTGTAAATAGTTGTAGGTTTGTATGCTAGGCGTGTCTGCAAGTGCACACCTATGAATGAATGCAGTGTGACTGTGTGAATGGTGTGACTGCGCGTGTTAATGAGCGCTCAGTCTAAATGTTTTGGGTGCTCGTGTGAATGACCGATCAGCTGTGTGGGTGCATGTGTCTGAATGTCTCCATATCTCTCTATCTGGGAAGGGGCATTGGAAAATGAAAGTTTTTTGACAAGAGCATGGCATGTTTTATTGCAGTTTTTGGGCAAAGGAAAGCCAATTTGAGTGTTTTAATGTGATGATGGGGTTGGAGTGGGGCTGGCCTGGCTGGGTCTTACTGTGGCATGGAATGTTGTACTCGCATTAAGGTCAAAGACAACATGATGAGTGTTCTTACATGGGGAGCGCATGTTTCCTTATTTTGACTTGGGTCTTTATTTTACTGGTGTTTAAGGTCAAAGGCAGCATACATATCCTTACATGGGGGATTATAACATGATGTGTGCAACATAAGGGTTCTTATATGGTGGGGATTTGTGTGATGATATGCTATTTATATAGCGCTTTCGCCAAAGCGATGTACAGAGAACATATTTACATCAAATGTATCACCCAGCCAAAGTTTGCACTCATTTAATGAGCTTTATTTATTTATTGCATTTATTGACATCGCCCAAATCTGTACGTATCACGGGGGTGGTACAACTTGGTGAGCAGGGAAAACGGTACAGTACAGAGTAAGAGAGAGGTAACAAGGTGCAAAAGCAACATAATAGTGTGAGGTCCGCAGAGGAGAGTAGAGATCACGGTGGTCACTTTGAAGTATGAAAGACCGGTGGCCTTGCCAGGATTTGAACCTGTGAGTCACACTCGGATTAAAAAAGCATGTGCCCAACCGGCTGAGCTATCTTACCGGCTAGCCAGCAAGAGCATGTTTTCTTTCTGTGGCATTGCAGTTTGTTACTGGTGTTAAAGCCAAAGGCAACGCAAGTATTTTTACATTGGGGTGAGGGCATTCGGGCTGCCTGCAAGGCTATGTTCTTTTACTGTGGCATGACATTTTTTACTGCCGTTAGGGAGCAAATACAACATGATGAATGTTCTTATATGTGGAGTGGGGGATTTGTGTAGCCAGCAAGGATATATTTTCTTATTGTGGCATGGCTTTTTTTCACTGGCATTAAGGTAACGCCAACGGGAGTATGTTCTTTCATGGGGATACTGGCATGTATTGGGAGAGCTAGCATAAACATGCTTTGTTATAGTATCGTTACTGGCATTATTGACAAAGCAAACATGACTATTTTCCTATGTGGGAATAGTGGCATATATAGGTGCACCAGAATCGACACGTGTGAGCACAATCAGTATGAAAATGCTTTTTTTTACACTTGCAGAGTACTGGCATATAGCGGGCAAAGGCATTATGAAAATGTATTCGAAAATGCTCCAGTGCATTGTTGGTGGCTTGGCATCTAATGTACTTTTTATGTCAAACTGTGTGGCTTTTTACCTAATTTATCACAAAGTGTACTGTAAAATGCATTATTTTAACCCATTATTTAAAACCTTTTCTCAAGGGGACAACCCCCCTTGATTGGTTCGCCCTCCCTCACTACTCTCTGTCACTCCTATGCATATGGCTGGGGGCAGAACAAGTGCCCTTCCTTCCGCAGGCTCTTCTTAGTGTGGGCCCTACTACATTAGCTCCAGGCCACACTTGTTACAGAAGAATGGCTACATTTCTGGTGAGTTGGGGTGAAAGATGGATCTAATGAGCCATAGGAAGGCATGATATCTACACAGCCTCATGGGCTTGGGGAGGGGGTGTTAGGACGAGGGGGGTTCAGTAGCGCAATAGGTTTAATATCCTGTCTCACTAACAGTTTTCAAAACTGCCATCCAGCCCTGCCAAAATGTTGAGGCTGGATCCGCCACTGTGTGGCACCCTGTGGGCCACCCCACGATTTCCTGTGGCCTCATCAGGCCACCCCTATGAAAAATGTCTGGGGGAGCACTGCAGCCAAGGCTCTCAATTGGTAGCAATGGGCGAACAGCCAAGGCTTAGACTCAAGGGAGGTGATGCAGGCTGGCTCATAAGTACAGTAAATCCCCAAGCCCCCACTAAGGAATGTCTACACACCATGTTTGTGCTAACACAGTTCTTTTATTAAGGGATATGTTATGTGGATATATACACAGACTCACTTTGTACTCAGAAATCTAATCAAATGGTTAACTCAATATATACAGTTGTATGTGGTATCATAGTTACTCATATTCATTCTAATGCATCAATTGCTGACAGTTATTTAAAAAACATTACATTATTTGGCAATGTTTAACTTCAAAGACCTTGATGTAGAAATGCAGTTAATACTTCGAACATTGGCAGAATGCTTTCTTTAGTGTACAAATGCAATACTGTCTGAGGATCTCCCCGACCTGCGCTACCTGTAAGAAAAAGTTAGTTGCACCATACTTTGTATATTCAAGCCCAGTCCTTCTATGTTCAGTAATTGTCTGCTTTTGTTTCTACAGATCCCACCACCCCAAAGTACCTGGGAAGCCACAGGAGAAGAGGATCCAAGATAAATCTGGAACCCCGGGATGAACCCTGAGTGTGGAAGTTGCTCTTCCTCCACACAGTACCTAGGGGGGCCCTGGAGAGCAAAGTGGTAGTTGCGGTAGTCTCCTTGGACATGTTTTACACAGCTGTGGATGTCCCATGAAGATGAGACCTGCTGTGGACTTTGACAATGCGTGGGAGGTGAAGAGAAGTACTTTGGTTTCTGTTTATGACCTTTGGTGGCGGCGTGTGCAGTGGCAGATGTAGGTGTCAGGTTTCTTCAGTTAGCGGTTTGTTGCTGTTCGGTGCTTTGTTGCTGCAGCCACAGCACGGATGATGGGATGGCTTCTGACGAGTTGGACCAGAGTAATGGAATGCTCTGCAGACCCCCACCAAGTTTGGATCCTCAGGAATCGTTCTGTCGTTTGGAATGTGGGAAACCCACTGGTGGGAACCTCTCTGCAGGCGGCGGCGCTGGACTTCTTCAGTTGTCAAAAACTGGACAGATGTCATTGCAGTGGCCGATGAAGAATTCTTTTGTTGGAACTTTGCAAGCTCTGGGCATCAAGCAGCAGTATGCTAAGGTACCCCGTCTTCTGGATGATGCACAGCAATCGGGCTTTCTTCTGGTCACAGATAGTCTACAAACACAGAACGACGCTGGTCTACTTCTTAGGCACAAGAGGTTCGGACACTCTTCTTCTAGACCAAACAAGATACCTCTGCAGTATGGCAGACACACAGCACTGGCTTCCAGGACGCTATGGGTGAAGAGTAGCAGTTGCACTATGTCCCCTTGTAGCTACGGGAAGAGGTTGCCTCCCCAAGTCCTCTATGGTTCAGTCCTTGAATCAGCAAAGCAGCCTTTGGATTTCTTGTAGAGTTGCAGCCGCAAACGTCTTCCTCAAGCTGGATTCAAGTTTCTGACTTCTGGTTTTGACTTGCAGCGTCTGACAAGGAGGTGAGTTAGGGGTCCCTTGATATACAAACAACGTCCTATTCACTCAGGCTGAGCTAGGCTCAGTCAGCCAATCACACACTAGTGCATTCATCAGGAAGCATCCAATCAGGCTCACTGGACCTTCACCCCAAAACCAAACACCCACAACAGTAAATGTGTATTGGAGGCAACTCCCCCGCCTTTCAGACCACACACTACATTCATTACAGTTTCATTCAGGGCGGGCTCAGGCAGACCACAGGCATTGTGAGACACAACCATAACCAGACACCCACAACACAGGATGTGATTTGTGTCCTCCATTCATTCAGGTCCCACACCCCTAGGGTGCACCCACAAGCAGTCCCTGGGTAGGCTCCAACCAGTCTGGCATGGGCAGCCCCAGAGCTATAGATGGTCCTTCCACCCAACAGCCTTTTAGGGGAAGGAAACAGAACCAGGACTTTGAGAAACAAGGGGTAAATAAACCAGGAGGCTATAGTGGCCATCTTGCCTGTGTTCAGAAATTCATTGATTCCTATGGCAGGGCCTGGATGTTCCAGAAATTGAGGACACTAGGAGCCACTGTCAAGTCAGCATGTACCCTGCTCTGTGGGCAACACATATGTGCCCAAAAACATACACTAGGGGTTGAAGGGTGTACCCCTACCCATGGGTGCCATAAGGGTATGCCATGAATATTGTTCACCAAAGCGGAAAAGCTGCACTGCCAGGGGTCCAAGCTGGACTTCTGTGCAGAAAACATATGGGAAGAACATACAGGGAAGTGGTAGGACAAGGACAAGGAGGCCCTGTCCCTCCAAACGCATTTCCAGCATCACAAATGCATTGGCTACTCTCAAAATTCTTCTAAGTGCAATACGTTGGCTAGCTTTGGGGCACAGTGAGATTCACCACAGCAGTAGGAATCGAATGGTGATGATAAAGTAATAAAGTAGTGGCAGGATTTAGGAAGCACAGCATTGGCCCTGCTCCCAATTCCAACCTGTGGGTTTAGAGGCTTGAAACGTCTGCAGCAATTCACCAGCGTTTACCCAAACAGATTGTTCCTGTCCAGCTACATGTCCACGCATTTCATTTAGACATTGGGGGGCAAACACAGAGGTCCTCATCCAGAAGAGCCACTGCAGGACAGACACACCATGCCTATTGCACACGCCAAACAGTCTGCATTGTCCAGGCCTGAATTTAAGATCTGGTATATAGACTGCTTACCGTCTCTAACCAGAGAGTTGAAACTCTCCATCTCCTCTGTCAGCAAGTGTTCAACCTCACAGAAACTCAACAGTACAAAAGGGTACTCAGCCTGACGCAAGAAGCATTGAGAGCTCATAAAGCCAGGCTGCCTGAAGCTAAGACTTTGCAGCCAATGGCATCCAGCTTCTTGCTATCATGGTGCAGGGAAGGGTGAGGGCAAGGTTATGGTTCACTACAGGGAGCAATACCAGCTTCTACCAGGCTGACAAAACCGGTGAAGTTACTCACCTTGATGAGTAAGCCCCTGGCCCACTCACCACCAGCCCATCCTCTCATAGCACACCCTGCTTACTGCCCCCCTCCTCTGCTGCCACAGCCAAGACACCCTCCTGCTGTGAACAGACTGCTGCCTTAACACTCTGCCCGCAAGGCTCCCATACATAGCCAACTCACCAAGCATAAGGCATACAACTCTGCTAATTGACCTACATTTCTTCCCATTAATCCCTCCAACAATAGCATGCTGAATGGAGACTCCGACATCACTGGCGCACAACCTCCCTCCATCAATAGAAGAAAGCGAACACTGCTCTGGCGACCAACCTATGCCAATACTATCCCCACCATTGAGTTGAGAAACTCCGAATTAGGCAAACGATCTGCCCTCTCCAGACCCAAGCAGTCCATCAGTTACCCTCAGTCTGGCAAGTGTCCTACCTCTCTGCCTCCTGCACATCGTGGCTACAAGCAACAATCTGACTACAATACTGCTATAGCACCCACGCACACTCCCGCCTCCACAGCTACAGAAGCCACCCAAGGCAGCCAAGGAGTCCTCACTCCCCCTAAAGCATGCAGGTGTCTGTTACATACTGCCTTAATTAATGCTAGATCTATCCCTGCCCATGCCTTGGATATATGCAACCTCATCACGATTCTCAAACTTGACTTCCTAGCTAGCACGGAAACTTAGCTACATGCTGCTTCAGGCCCAGCCATTGCCCTAGCTATGCCACCTGGATATACTATACATAGGAACAACAGACTAGAGGAGGAGGAGCAGCACTCATTTACAAAGAATTCTTAGCATTTAGGCAACTTGACACTGCTATAATAGATAAATGCAACATACTCTCTGTAAAATTTGCCTACTCACCCACTGAATCGTTGTCCATCCACATTGTATATCAGCCACATTTGAAGAGGACTTCACACACTCCCTTGTGCACAACATAAAATGCACCTCAAGATCCATTATCCTAGGAGACTTCAACCTGGGGTTAAATGACCACTCCGACCAGAATGCAGCCTTCATGACTAATTCACTTAGTGCATTAGGCTTTGACAACTGTGTCAGTGCCCCACCCATATAAAAGGTTGTTAGCCGGATAGGATAGCTGACCTTCATTGCCAAGTGGACATCAGCCCCATCTCCCCTTGCCCTTGGTCCGACCACCATACTGTGACCTTCACCATCCCTCCACGCCATGCCACCACACATTTCCACCCTACCAGCTACCTGGGCACGTAGTACCTGTAAACTCACAAAAGAGAACATTGCCCCAATGCTTAATCTGCTTACACAGCTCACTGCCCTGCTGCCTGAACACCACCTCCACCTCTCCAGTGATCCCTGTGCAGTGGCTGACCTATACCTGAAGAATTTGACAACTGCAGTTCACACAGTGGCCCCACTCGTGCTGCGTAAGCCCTAACCCTCAGGACACATTAACTCCTGGTACACAAATGACCTGCAAAAACACCTGGCCGAAGCAAATTGGAAAAACTCCCCAACGAACCTCAACAAACTACATTTTGAATCCATCTCCCAGCAATTGAAACAGTGCATCATCCTCACTAAATCAACCTCGTACAACCTTAGAATTACAAACGCCAATTCAAACACAAAAGAGCTCTATGACATACTTAGGGAGCTTGAAGCACCAGCTGTCGCTCCACCTATTCTCGCCAAAGACAAAGATTGATGCGCGAATATCCAAAAAGTCATTCAGAACAAAATTCTCTCATTACAAAAGAAATTCTCTGACAAACAAGCTCTAATTAAAAATGCACCCTACCCACACCACATCCCCGTCCCTCCCAGATTTTCTCCTCCACAGTGTATCGGAAACAGAGGTTGCTGACCTCCTAAAAAGAGCTTATAACCATCCAGGTGCAGCCAACATTATCAAGGATTGCACTGAACCCGTCATCCCATTCCTCACCTGCTTTATCAATGCCTCCTCCAGCACAGTCCCAACCAGCTTAAAGGAAGCCTGGGTCCTCCCCCTCATCAAAAAACCCATGTTGGACCCCTCAGTACCAAACAACTACCGCCCTATCACAATGTTCCCCTTTCTCTTAAAGATCCTTGATAGAACAGCCTATATCCAAATTCAGCGTTTCATCGAGGACAGCCTCGTCTGAGGTATGCGCCAATCAGGAATCCGACCAGGCCATGGAACGGAATCGGCCATTCAAGACCTTAAAACTCAACTTGCTACCTTCAGGAACGAGGGTAAGGCAGCGCTCCTCTACCGACTGCTTTTTTTATCTGGTCAACCATAAAATACTATGCCATCACTTAGTATCTGCTGCCAACTTTTTTTTTCGCAAGAGGCCACTATGTGGGTAGCATCCTTCCTCACAGACAGAACATGCAGTGTTCTCAGAAACAGCGTGTGCCCCCCACCTCCACTTGTGTATAGGCGCGTTATAAATGCCATATCCTATCATCTCATGTGGAGTGCCCCAAGGCTCCTGTGTCTCCCTTACCCTCTACAATATATTCACTAAAACCCTCTTCGAACTCCTGGACTCCATCGGCATCTCATACACCAACCATGCCGATGTCACCCAGATCCTCCTACCCTCTCCGGCAACCACTGTGAAGACTCAATCACACTAAATACTATCTACTCAACCATCCAAGCCTGGATGGCTACCAGTGGCCTCTGTCTAAAGGATGAGAAGACAGGGATTCTGATGGTGGGATCACCAGCAGTAATCAAGAATATGAACGCCTCATACTCCACCTTAATCATTCACGGCCTCCAGATCGCAGTATCTGCCGCAGTGAAGACCCTGGGTGTCTACCTTGATGCAACCCTGTCCATGGCTCACCAGGTGAATGCTATGGCCTCCTCCACAACCTACACCACTAAACTAATCAACACCTCCAGGCCTTTCCTATCCCCTAAAAACTCTCTCACCATTGCTAGAGCTCTCATTGGGCCCATGTTTGATTATTGCAACGCGCTGTTTGCAGGAACATCAAACTGCAGGTGATCGAAAAAAATGCCATCCACGCTGTACTCAACATTCCGAAACAGGATCCTATCTCAGAAGCTAGACGAGATGCCCACTGGTTGGCAGGCCGAGAAAGAATCCTGTTCAAAACATTATCCATTACACACAGATGCCTCTCCAACTCAGCACCTCCTTACCCGTCACAGAAATTCACAAAACCACAGTCCTCCAGGCCTGTGAAACAGGCCTACACTCATCGACTTACCCAACCAAGGTAAAACTCCCAGACCACCACAAACGCGTCCCCTAGAGCTCCTCTTTGGGGAAATTCCCTGAAGCGGAACTGTTTCGCAATTCCGATTGATACTGGTCACAAACAGATTCACCTAAGAAGGACGAAAATCTCCAGAAGGATTTCCTGAGCCAACTCCAACTCGTGGGAGATCGTGCTCTGCCTGCTCAAATCGACCGCTGCCATATTTTCTTCTCCAGCTAGATGAACTGCCAGAAGAGAGATTCCTTCTCTTAGTGGTGCAGTTGTCTGATGAAAAGATCACCAGACCTGATGATGCCAGTGGGTGTAGTGAAAACTACTGCATATTATAATACATACTGTTATGGGGGGGGCGCTGTTGCGCACTGCGAAGATGGCCGCTTGATCTCGAGCTCCCGCTCCTGTTGAAATATCCCGGCTATAATTATCCTGTTGGAGGCCGCCCGGAGAGCTGCAAATTTAGGCACGAGCTCCCAAGACATCGGTGCACAGCGTGTGGAAATTTCGGGCAGCGGCGTTGGAACTGGCTGGAGCTGTTCCTGCTTGATCCTGTGCCGGACCCTGCCTTTGATGCGATCCGACGGAGAGTTCCGCAACGAAACAACTTGTGGCCGCGGATGTGAGGAGAAGCGAGGCCGTGGTGGGCGTGGCTTGCGCTTATGAGCGCATTGATCCTACGAGCGCGATTGAAGACTGCGCCGCGGGCTGTGGGAGAATGGAGCATCGGAGCTGCACTGGGCGCACGCCCGCAGCCACCGACGCCTGGACCTGGCTGTGCGGGTGTCCCACCACTGCAGACGTTTGGAGCCGCGACGGCTCGGAGTAGCACAAGTAAGAGGGCGGTTGGGGGGGAAGGAGTCCATCCACCCAAGCTCACACGTTCTGGGCTACTTTGACCCCCCCGCCCCCTCGGAGGCCGGACGACGTGTCGCGGCTGAGTGGTCTTGCCGTGGCACTTTTAGCGGTACGTCTCCATATACTGAAGGGCTCTGGGCAGCGTATTGTGCCCCTTTTAACCCACGCACTCGAACATTCTATACATTGGATCCTCTAATCCATCGAGCTCTGTTTGAGAGGACTGGAGGGGTACGAGCCCATTTGGGCTTACTGGTAGCTGCGGAAGGGGCCTTGCTCTGTCTGCTGCCCCGGTGGTGGCTGTGTTGGGACTCCCGTCCAGAGTTGTTTGCGGTGCATACGCGCCTGAAGGGCAGCTGAAAGCGCACACACCTTGGACTCAGCCAACGGGAGGCCTGGGTTGGCCCTCCTTTGTGGGGCAGGACACAAGAGACGCCCCGGTGACCTCTACACGAAGACAACGTGTGGGTGCTGCATACTTGTACTTTTTGGCGGACGTACGTGGGAGGACACAGTCCATTGGCAGTCAGCACCCTCTTTTTTTTTCCCCTGCCTCTTTCGCTGTGCTCCTTCTAACTGTGTCTGCTTCCACACACGGCATTAGCCAGGGATAGGAAAAGAAAGAGGTGAAGGGTAAAATCATTGCTCGGCACACACCCGGATACAAAATGAGTGAACCACAGAAATCTGTAAAAAGAAGCAAGACCCCCGGTCACAAGAAGAAGGGTCCGATGGACGCCTACGCGGGTGGACAGACCCAGACTGCAGCTGCTGAGGTGTGCCCCAACACTAAGGAAACTAGTAAGGCAGCCTCCACCCTAAACAGCATTCTTGGACAATTGTCAATGGTTGATGCCTGGCGTATAATGCACCCAGGGGATAGGAAGTACTCGTACTACTCCTCTGTGCATGATTCCGAGTCCAGGATAGATTATTGGTTTGTCACGGCTGCTATGTCCTCTATGATACAGACATGTGAACTCCTGCCCCGTACATTATCGGACCACTCCCCGGTACAGGTGGAACTGAGGATTCAGAATACCCCTTGTCCCGCTGTGAGGTGGAGAATGCCAAGCAGAATGCTGGGAGACCCGGAGATAGTGGAAACATTACATGAGGAAATAGCAGAATTTTTCACTAATAATATGGGTACGGTAAACAAATACTCCACGGTGTGGGAAGCGTTTAAAGTATGGGTCAGGGGGATCCTACTGTCTAAATCCGTTGGTATGTTAAAGGCTGTGCGTACTGAACTGACTGACATTGAAAGGACGCTGGGAGTACTGGAGGATGACTATACTCGTACACAAAGTAAGGAGCTGCTTGCTGATATACACGCACATTTACAGGAATTTGATAAACTGGCCACTCGGGAGGTGAGTTACGTTGCGGCCCCCATACAGAGTCGTAGATACGGAGAAGCCAACAAGGCTGGTAGGACGCTCTCTAACCTGATCAAGGGTAATAAACAATCAAACCAAATTGTTAGTATACAAACAGAATGAGGGGAGGTGCTCCTGAGCGAAGAGTAGATAAATGAAGAATTTGTCCAATTTTACACCAAATTATACTCCAACCAAGATAAAAAATCACCCGTAGATATTAAGAACTATCTCGCGACTCTCAACCTGCCCCAACTCTCAGACGCTGAACGGACAGCGTTGGATCAGCCAATATCAGCAGAGGAGATCACTGAGGCTATTAAAATGTTGACGTCAGGGAAGGTGCCGGGGACTGTCGGGATAGGGGTAGAATTCTATACCGAATTCCGGGAGGAACTTGTCCCGGTGCTGCTTTAGGTGTGTGAGGAGTCCCTAGTATATAATATATTACCACCATCTTTGAGAGAGGCAGTGATTACTGTTCTCCCCAAACCACGAAGGCCACCACAGGATGTGTCGTCCTACAGGCCCCTGTCACTTATTAACACGGATGCCAAAATATTCGCAAAAGTGATGGCCAATAGACTCTTACCAACGGTTCCTGGGCTGACCCACCCCGATCAGAATGGGTTTATTCCATCCAGGTCCACTCCCCTGAACCTCCGAAGGCTTTTCGGTCTGATGGCACAAATAAGACCCTAAGAGAAAAGCAGCTGCAATGTCTTTAGAAGCCGAGAAAGCCTTCTATTCGGTGTCCTGGGCATACCTTCTGGCGGTACTTGAGGCGTTTGGGTTGGGCCCTAACTTTATTAGGTATGTGAAATTACTGTATACCGAACCCAGGGCACGAGTCCTGACTAATAGGTCCATATCTGATCTGTTCTTGTTGGGCAGAGGCATCAGACAGGGCTGCCCCTTCTCGCCCCTGCTCTTTGCACTGACCATAGAACCCATGGCAGCCGCGGTACGGCTGAGACACGCGGACCAGGGCATAAATATAAGGGGATCCATCCAGTTAATCTCACTTTACGCGGATGACACACTGTTATACATCCGTGAACCCCAAATAAATATAGCGCCCATAATGGCTGAAATACAAAGTTTTGCGGACTATTCTGGGTACATGGTGAATAGACCCAAGTCCGAAATATTTCCACTCACGCTGTCCACTGAGTGCCCCGATGTGCTGCATGGACTTAAATGGTCGGATGGACATATTAGGTATCTGGGGATCCTGGTGTCTAGGGACCGGAACACGTTATATCAGGACATTTATGAAACTGCATTGCAGACAATAACTATGAAGCTCCTCATATGGGGACGTTTGCCGATATCCCTACATGGAAGAGTGGCAGTCCTTAAGATGATAATCCTTCCTAAGCTTCTCTATCTGTTTGTCAACATTCCCATCCGGTTGGGCAGATCCTTTTTTGTTAAGCTCCGTTCTATAGTGGTGTTGTTCCTCTGGAATGGGAAGACTGCCAGAATTGGGTGGGGGAAGATGGCTGAGCCATACTCCATGGGAGGTATTGCAGCCCCTGATTTTGAATTATATTTCCATGTGGCCCAGGCACAATTTGCTAAATATTGGTATGATACTACACAGGAGACGCCCCATGCATTAATAGAGGAATACACCACACAAATATACAGTTAGTTATCGTTGATACGCGATACAGAGACGCCTGTGAATACAATCCAGTTAGCTGCACGGTGAAAGCATGGGAGGCCATATACAAAAGGGTGCGAGTAGAAACGCCCTACAATCCAGAGATACCTCTCTGGAACTACCCAGGTATACCCCCCACACATGACAGTGCGATACAGGAAGCCTGGGACCCCAATATGGAAATGAAGATTGGTGATATGTTTATAAATGGAAAGTTTGTATCCCTGGAGGATATTTTGAGAGCGTTTGGCAGAGGCCAGCTTAGGACACTTCAATATTTTCGCATGCGGTCTGCATTTCAGAGGAAGTGGCCACTGTTCCCAGACGAGCCTCTGACACATCCATGCTTGCAACTGGTGACTACTGTGGGTAGCCTGGGAATTTCTAAATTATACGCGGCAGTGCAGACAAAAACCCCCACTGTTAACACTATAAAAGATAAATGGGAAAGGGACTTACAGGGGCCCATTGACGATGTAAAATGGAAAAGTTACTGCTTGCTGACTAAGAAGGTCTCCTTGAATGCAGGCCTGCGCTTAATTCAATTTAAGATTCTGAATAAATTACACTATACCCCACTTAGAATAGCGAAATTTGCCCCTGGTGCCTCGGATGCATGTCCCAAATGTAATATGCCTCAGGCTGGAGACTATCATATGTATTGGGAGTGCCGGGTGGTGAAGGGTTTTTGGAGAGAGGTGGCTGAACTGTTGGAAGAGATTACACAGATCCCCCCTGACCTTAAGCCTCAGAAGTACCTCTTTGGAGACATAGGCAAATGTTCAGAGAAAATTAGAAGATTGTTTAATGTTGCCTGTGCAATTGCGAAGAAATGTATTCTATTGAATTGGAAAAGGGCGAACCCACCCAGCATGAACCAATTCCTTTGTGAACTAACGTATGAGAATGAGACAGAGGAACAGTATGTTATGTCCAGACCCACAGCCTGCAGGCTTAAGGATATATGGGGCCCACTCAGAACTTATTTATGTAACTTGGTCTCCGATGATGATTCTGTATGATGGTATAATAATGTCATGATGACGACGATCCGTTTTATATGTGTATGTGGAAGGTGGAGCGGTGTCATGTATCTCTGTGTTGCCACGAATAAATTGAGTTTTAAAAAAAAAATAATACATACTGTTATTGTGAATGTTCTTTCTATGGATTCTTCTCCCGCAGATTACTCATCTGATAGATATTCCCTGCAGCTCTGCTGCTTTGGAAAACTTTCGACAGGGGGGCGTAGTGGACCTCGACCCAGCTGTCGAGCCATCTTGCTTGGTATCTGGTCGTCGGCTCCGAACTTGACATCAGGCGACTTATAAATATCTTGTCACTACGCCCCACACCTCAGTTTCCCCCTTTTTTCCCCAAGCACATCACGCTGCAAAGGAAACCAGAGAGAACAAACAGGCTAGTGCGCCCTTAAAATAAAATAACTATAGGCCTCCGAAGGAAGAACAATTGCAAGAAACACTACCAAGTAGCGTTAGAATATATATTTTTTTTAAACCTCTGGCAGGAAAGACATAAAACAGACACAGAGGACCATCACCATGTCAACATGAAAGAGAAGATGCGCACCAACCATCGGCTTTCTGAGCACGGCTGGATGGGAGGGGAGATGAGGAATCTGCAGGAGAAGAATCCATAGGAAGCACATTACAGTAAGTCATTTCTCCTTCAATGGATTGCTTTTCTCCGACAGATTCCTCATCTGATAGACTCCAATAGCAGTAGATGAAGGAGGCGGGCAGAAAGTTATACTAAGAAATGTTGCAGCACTGCCCTGCCAAAACATGCATCAGCTATACGAGCCACATCCAGACTTTAGTGCTTAGCAAAAGTATGAAGGAATGACCATGTTTCAGCATGACAAATCGTCTGAACATGGACTCCCCTCTGTAATGCTGTTGACGCTGATACTCCCCTTGTGGAATGGACCCTGATGCCTGCTGGTAATTCCTTTCCAGGGGACTGGTAGCATTCCGCTGTACAGAAAATTATCCAGCGAGATAAAGTCTGCTTAGTTACGGGCAGGCCCTTACGGGCTAAGGAAAAGGGCACTGAGAGATGTTCATCTCTCCTGAATTCAGCTGTCTCCGCAATATAACTCAACGCCCTTTTCGGGTCTAAGCAATGTAATCGTTCCTCCTGCTTAGAAGGGTGCGGAGGAGTGTAGATGACTGGAAGGTCTATAGATTTCAACAGGTGGATTTCTGAGACAACTTGGGAAAGTAAGCCAGGCCTTGCCCTCAGTGAGACTTTTTCCCAGAAAAAAATGCAGGAAGGGTGGCTTACAGCATAAGGCCTGCAGTTCACTCAACCGCCTAGCGGATGTAATAGGCACCAAAAAGGCTGTTTTCAAAGAGAGAAGTCTCAAGGGACCAGCATGGATAGGCTTAAAAGGAGCCGCCATCAGAAGTCAGTACCAGATTAAGGTCCCAATCCAGGACAACAAAGGGAGTTGGCGGAAACGTATTTACAAGGCCTTTCAGGAATTGTGCCATTACCGGAATCGTAAGAAATTAGCCTTGAGCGGGCATCTCTCAAATACAGACAAGGCTGCCAAATAACCTTTGACTGTGGTAACCTGAAGGCCTGCTGAGGACAGTGACAGCAGGTACTCCTCACTGAAGTGGTGGGGCAAGAGATGGGGTCAATCTTGCATTCCCTGCATCACGCCTCAAAACTTCTTCACCTGTATGTGTACAAAGATCTTGTAGACTGTATGTGTGCAGCCAGCAACACCTCAAGTACTTCCTCAGAGAGGTCCCAGTCATATCTCATCCTCTCAAGAGCCACACGTGTAGGTTGAGGGACTGTAGGGTAGGGTGGAGTATCCGACCGTCCAACTGGGTTAGGAGATCCGGCAACAGAGGCAACCAGTGAGGTGGACAGATGGACAGATCCAAGCGGTCGGAGTACCACGTTCTCCTCACCCAGTCGGGGCGATCAAGATCATGGTTGCTCGAAGCCTGTTCAACCTCCCAAGAACTCATGGAACTACGGGAATCGGATGCTGTGCGTAATGGAGAGAGAAGGTCCAATCCAACAAAAATGCGTCCCCCAGTGCACCGTTCACTGTGAATTCCCTCAAGCAAAACTGTTTGCATTTCCTGTTGGACGCCGTGGTGAACAGATCCAATGCTGGGGTACGACAGAGAGAGACCTCCTCCTCTAGGACTTCCTGGCACACTTCCCACTTGAGCAAGACCGTGCCCTGCCTGCTCAGAGCATCCATCAAGGTGTTCTCTGTGCCCGCCAGGTGAACTGCAGAGACTGGGATCCGGTTCCCCAACGACCAGAACCAAAGCATCATTGCCTACGTGCAGAGGGGGCTGCACACCACCTTGTTTGTTGAGTGTATCGCCACTGTGTTGTCCATCAGAACGAGGACATGTTTCCCCTGCAGAGATGGGGCAAATGCTTTCAGGGCAAGTCTGATAGCTTGCAGCTCCAGCCTGTTGATGTGCCACCAGGTTTCTGCTGCTGACCAAAGTCTGCTCACCTGCATATACTCGCGGTGAGTGCCCCAACCCTTCAGAGACACATCCGTGACCACTCGGGTCTGCGGCCAAGGATGCCAGAAGGGTTCCCCGGCCAGGAGAATGTTACAGTCTGCCCACCTGGACAGGTTGTTGACCACTGAAGCAGAAACCCTGAGGAGCTCTGAGAGAGTGCTGAGCTACTGAGACCACTGAGTCCTCAGAAGCCATTGCAGGGATCTCATGCGCAATCTGGCCTCTGGCACTAGAAAAATGCAGGAGGCCATGAGACCTAGGAGGCGAAAGGAAGCCGCTGGTAGAGTGGCATGGTTCCGGAACAAGTCGACCATCTGTGTCAAGCTGACTACTCTCTCCTCGGTAGGGAAGGCCTTCCCTACCCGGGTATCTACGACTGCTCCAATACACTGGAGCCTCTGAAGTGGTGTCATTTGTGACTTCTTTAAATTTAGGGAGAAGCTCAGCTTATGCAGCAGCAAGCAGGTGTCCTCTATGTGGGACAAGACCGGCACTGCAGACTTCCCTCAGATCAGCCAGTTGTCCAGATATAGAAATCTGTGGACCCTGGATCTCCTGAGGTGAACCGCAACTCCCGTCATGAGCTTGGTGAAGACCCTTAGAGTGGAGGTTATACCAAAGGGAAGCACCTTGAACTTATAGTGTATATCCGCTATGGTGAACCTTGCAAACTTCCTGTGCTTTCGATGCATTGGCACAGGGAAATAAGCGTCCTGTAGGTCTATTGACACCAGCCAGTCTTGTAGTTCGAGAGCGTGGAGAATCTCTCTCAACATCACCATCCTGAATTTCTTTCCTCAAGAACTTGTTCAAGGCCCTGAGGTCCAGAATGGGGCAGAGACCTCCTCCCTTCGTGAGTAGCAGGAAATACCAGACATACCAACCCGATCCTCTCTCCTCGGGAGCTACCTCTTCCACGGCACCCTTCAACAGGGCTCTCGGTTCTTCCTGGAGCTCCTGGCCCGGTTGGATTGGGGATCGGGGGGGGGGGGCTGTCCAGAGTTTTTTTTTTAAAATTGCAGACATCCCCACTGAATGAGCTGAAGAGCCCAGGCATCAGAAGTAATTCCCTGTCACTGGAGCAAATGCTCCGTCAACCGTCCTCCAATCGGTGCGTTGTAAGAGGGGAAAATCAAAGCGGCTTCGGAGGCTAGGTTGCCCCCGCCGCTGACGGTGCCTGTTAATCTACTAGAAGACGCTCTGCCCCCTCCGGAGCGCGTGAAAAACTTCTGCCCTTGCCTGGCCAGTGGGAGTTGCGCTCTCCTGCCAAAAGGAGCATACCACCTGTAGCCCCGTACCCTAGAGGCGAAGCAGAAGGCAGGCTGCGCAGCTAGGCCTAAGGACTTAGCAGTGATTTTAGATTCCTTACTTTTTTCTAAAGAATCGTCAAGAAGGGCATGTCCAAAGGTTTAACTTGGACATTAGGGAAGAAACCAGATGTTTTTAGATAGGCCCATCTTCCTAGCGTTACTACTGATGCCATAGTACGGCCCACACAGTAGGCAATGTCCAGACCTGTTCGCATCGACTGTCTGGCAACTTCTTTCCCATCCTCCACTAGCTGTAGGAAGCCCTCAAGCATTTCTCCTTCTGAGATATACTGCGCAGCATTTTCAACTGATGTCCATAGACCAAAGGACTATTTGGCAAAACTGGTTGCCACATTTGTATCCTCAAGGGCCATACTGCCCCAAGTAAATGCTTTCTTTGCTAAGCCATCAACTTTTTTCGCTTCCCTGTCGCGAGGCAGAGTGGAAGTGGAAGATGCAGGTCTAGATGCAACAGTTTCAAATCTGCACCAATAAATGCCCATAATGCTTCTGCTTTAATTGTAAGCCCCCCAGAGCTACAAGATTTGAATTTTAAGTGCCCCTCAAGAAGTGACGCCATTGCTTCTAGTAGCCCCGTTAGGTTAAGGGATCCAAAGTCCATTACCGAAATCTACTATAACATGGCTGCCACCACGAAGGAACCAGCACCATGTTGTGGAGGCCTGCCCAATAGCCCTCCCACTACTGTCCGATTGGCCAACTGCCCTCCATATGGTCATCAGCCCGATCAGCCGTCAGGCGAAGCCGGCTAAACACGAAGGCCACACAATAAGACCTGCAAACCCTGTCGGCCCCTGTCCACACCAGACCGCCCGCTAAACCAGACTCACCCCTCTGTGCCATCTGTGCTTCCAGCACTGCCTATGACTCCTTGGTGTTTATGCTTGCTGGAGTAGCCTACCTTCCTAGTTCCTCTAGATCACTCTCCCGCTACCTGTCTGTTAGGGTTGCTAGTAATCCGCCTGCATGTATGCTGAGTGCCTGAGGTATGATGTCACTAAGGGAATGTTTGGGTATAATTGAGTGGAATGCTGTGTTGTGAGTGTTCCACCCAGGGCAGTTGACAAGATGTAGCCTTGGTGGTGGGAGCGAGTGGGCTCCGCTCTGATCCTGTAATTATTTGAAGAATCTCCTGAGGACATCTAATTAAAGTAACTTGAAGATCTCCTGGCATCCTGTGTATCCTTTACCTGTAGACCCCACCTAGGGTCACAACATAAATTGGTGACAAAGATGGTAAAGAAGCTGGAGAAGCAGGAACCTGTGTGATTGGGGCCAGTGAGAAAGGAGAAAGGAGGCTGCTGCGGGGGGGGTGCGGCGCAGGATTAAGAGAGACTAAAGAAATGGGGAGGGAGCCCACTGCCCCTCATGATGAGTCCCACCACCCAGGGGCGAGACTGTGACTGGTATGGCTTCCAGGGGGGGGGAGCACAGAGAGCGAGAGACTGTCCTGCTGACGCCAGTGTTGTGGGACCACCCAGGGGGGAAGTAAGAGAGTCCTGGCAGGCACGCATGAAGAGTGCCATGAGTCTTATTTACAAGCGCAAGAGACTGTCTTGGCAAGCACCCAGGGCATGCAGAGACACCAAAGTCTGTGTGCGCCTTGTCAGAACCCCAGAGAGTCTGACGCTGTTTCCTGAGAGGCTCTATGGGTGACTGAAGTGGAGGATCATAGAGAGAGGGAGGACCTCGGGGTGGCCCCCCTGTCAAGGGTGCCAAAAGGTTGCATTGTGAGGATGCTACCTGAGATGAAGATACCCTGCAGGTGTAGTGAGATCAGGCGCAGCATGAGAAACAAAAGGAGGCGTTTGTGAGACTTTAAATTTGGCTCAAAGGTGAGACCATTGGTGCCAGTACCTACAGAGAGCTCTGGTTGTTGGGGTCATGGAGCTCTGCATTCTCTCAAGACTTGTTGCAGAGTGGTGACGTCATCTGGGTGCTGTGCGGCATAGCGATGACTTCGAATGCTGGGAGCAGCATGTTTAACGGCTGACATTCCGGCATTCTGTCAGGAGTCCTTGGAGTGCCATGAAGATTAGAGGCAAGGTGCACTGAATGTGCCCTGCATACGTCATTAAAAAAAATGAAAGGAACCTGCAGTGCATAACGTTGGGAAACATAACAATCGTGTACTGTTTAGCGCAAATGCTCTCTGTTTTGAGATGTGCGATGCCAGCGTCCGAACTAGTGTTCTGAGCTGGAGCTCCAACGTGATTTTTGTTTCACAGAGGTACTGTGTTTCCCGACTATATTGTTCAGTGAGGCAGCGCCAGGAGAAATGATGTGTTGCTCAAGCTCTTCTGCAATCGGCTGATGTGCTAACAGTGCCCAATGATTGTCAAAGCGTTGGCTGTGCTATTGCAGCCACTTTAAATAAACACAACTCGTGGCTGGCAGGCACCTAGGGTGAAGTGGAACAAGCTGATCAACCAGAACTATTTAGTGTGTACCTTGCAAAGCTGCTTTCGTGTTAGTGGAGCGCACACTTGTCATGAGCACGAAGCACAAATAATGGTTAACCAAATGTACTTAATGCTTATCCAGTGGAAACGCTTTATGCATTTATAGTGGAGTGCACATGTGTTAGAGCATTTTTTGCCATTTGTAATGGTTTGGGTTAAATACGAAATTAGGCTTGTTCATTTTGCCTGTTAGAGTTACTGTTCAGCTATGTTTGTGGAGTAAAGCTTAACCATTTTGAGGAATTTCAGGGTAAGATTGCTTTTTAACATGGTCTTAAGTAGCATGTTATTTAGTAAATGTTTGAGGAGTGCCATACAGCCTTAGCACAAAGTTAAGAGTGCACAGATAATATTTTCAGGCTTTGCAGGTTTTTACTATTACAACATGGACTTCTGAAGTACAATGAGGTTTCCGGAATGTTATGAGTTGTTTAGGTTTACATGAAACTTGAATGTGTGGATTGGTGGTTGATTGGTCTGTTTGGTTGATTGTATTAGTGTAACAATTTTTTGAGGATTTTCAGGTTTGTCACGTTGCAGTTGGAACGCAACATGGACTTTTGGGGTTTCATTGTTATGAAAATGTTATGTTAAGCATTCAAATGTTGCGGTGTATGGTGTGTTAAGTACATGTAATGCGTGTCATGAGCATGGGTGTGTGTTGCTCATTTGATGTGGTGTATATATATGACTAGGTGTCACCCATTGATGTAGATTAGATGTGAGGGGTGCATGCCTGAGTGTTTGAGCAGAAGTTTAGTGGTAAACAATTCGTGTTGTATGGGTACGAGTTAGCATGGGTTTGTGGTAATCCATTCATGGTGTAGAGATGAGTATGCAGTGAGCTGCATGTTAGTGTCTCAGCATGGGTTGGTGGTAACTCATTGATGTTGTACGGCTACAAGTTAGCATGGGTTGGTGGTAACCCATTTTAGTGGTAAGGGTGTGATGTGTTCAAGTCTTTGTTTTTTGTAGCATGGGCTTTAGAGGTAGCAAATTTAGGAATGGGTGTGTGGCAGGACGCTGCCTGCATGCTGTTCGCGGCACGGGTTGGTGGGGACGCCCTCATTTCTCGTCGTCTGATGGGTGTGTATTTTGGGGTGTGGTTGACCTCATGGTTGCCAAGTGTATGATGTATCCGAGTGGTGGCATGGCTTGGATAGGGTTTCTGTTTTTTATTTGATTGATGTGAATCACAGGTTTATGGTCATACCCTGTGGTACTTACCTGTGACTTTAGGGCAATTCAATTTTATTTTCCACCTGGTTGCCGGAGGTCTTCGTTGTTGTAGTTGTAGTTGTTGTGTTGGGTTGAGACCTGACTGCTGTTGGCCCAGTTTGGAAAGGCCGCCAAACTGGGATTGGTGTTTGGGGTTAATTGGGATTGGTTTTTCTCTGTGCATAGTTGCCCCTGTGTGGTGTGGTGTGGAGGAGTTTCGGGTAGTTTGGTGAGTATGTGTGACAGTTGTCCTGTTGTTCAGTTCACATCTTCCTGAGTTATTGTGTAGTAAGTTAGTTCGTTTTCTCGCTTTGTTCCAGTAGGACCTGTGTCAATCCCGATTTGGGGGGTGAGTGCTTGGGAGTGGCAGTCCCATGATCCACCGGTGGTGGGGGTGGATAGAAGGAGCAAAGTGTTGGTTGAGGGGTTTTGGTTGCATTTGTATGGTTGTCCAAGGTGTGGGGCTGGTGGTGCTCGAGGGTGGCAGCTTCTAGGTTCCCTGGTGGCAGTGGGGAGCAGGAGGAGGTCTGTGTTTTTGTTGGTTGTGGAGTGTAGTTGAGGAGGCCAGGTTTCTTCTGCTGAAATGTTAGTTACACCTGATTGTTCAATTTCTCTGGGTGAGTGGAACTGGGCAGGGTGTGAGTGTGTATGATTTGTTGTGTGGTTGTTGTATTTGCAGGGAGAGAGGGTGTTAGGGTTGCTAGTTGTGTCTGAAGTGTGGCTGAAGGAAGGGAGGTTTTAGGGTTGCTAGTAATTCGCCTGCATGTATGCTGTCACTAAGGGAATGTTTGGGTAGTCTTGAGTGGAATGCTGTTTTGTGAGTGTTCCACCCAGGGAAGTTGACAAGATGTAGCCTGGGTGGTGGGAGCCAGTGGGCTACGCTTTGATCCTGTAATTATCTGAAGAATCTCCTGATGATATCTAATTAAAGTAACTGGAAGATCTCCTGGCATCTTATGTATCGTTTACCTGTAGACCCCACCTAGGGTCACAACACTGTCCTGATGCCCCAGACACACTGCCCGCTTCCGACACTCCGCTGACCAAGCCCATCACCACGGCCACACTAGCAATGTCTTGCAATCACCCGACCTCCCCACACCCCAACAGCAATCTCCCCCGCAGTGCCTTACCTCTGCCACACCCTATCCTAATCACGCTAGAAGTACCTTACTGCTCAAATACACAGTTATACCACATTACACCTGGGGTTAAAATCAACTACCTCTGGAAACTGCCACATAGACAAACAAGTTAACTACCCTGAGTAACGTTCTTTGGACTGGATGTTCCTCCCACGTATTCCTCATCTTTTGACACAAGTTGCCCCGCTTCAGCTGCTTTTGAAAAAACATTTTGGCGGAGGGCGCTGTGCGTCGATGGTGTCGAATCGATGTCCCTCGAAGGCCTCCGTCGAGGATGATGTCATCCAAGGTATATAAAGCACACACAGCGCCCATTGACTTCAGTTCTGTTTTTCCCCCTTTACAGCAGAAATATCCGCCAAAGCACAGGAATGACCGTACTCAGCCTTGAAGGAACAAAAGCTGTAATAGCATGGAAAATTCTACTATGGAGTAGGCTGGGAGGGCGATGAGGAATACATTGAAGGAACATCCAGTCAAAAGAACGTTACATGGGGTAAGTGACTTGTTCTTCGAATGGATTGTGTCCTCCCACATTTCCTTATCTTTAGACGGACTCCCAAAGTAGTATTTGATTTGGAGGACGGAATAGAATTTGACTTTACATGTTTTCATGAACTGAGTGCAGGACTGCTTTACCAAAGCTAACATCCTGACTGAGAAGATTCCAGGCAGTAATGCTTTGTGAATGGGTGGATAGTAGACCAAGTTGCCGCTTCACAAGTGTTTTTCTATTGGTACACCTCTTTGCAGGGCTGTAGAGGTAGCCATGCCCTTGGTGGAATGGGCCCTTAAACCTTCTGGATGCTCCTTTCCTGCCAACCTGTAACAGTCTGAAATGGCCAGAATTATCCACCTGGATAAGGTCTGTTTAGAAACAGCCTGACCCAGTTTATGACCCGTATATCCAATGAAAAATTGGTCATCAATATGCAGTTTTGACATTCTAGATATATATAAAAGCTTAAAGCTCTATGAGGGTCCAACCTATGTAGTCTTTCCTCCTCCTTATCAGGATGAGGTGGGGGATAGAAATAAGGCGGAACAACTTTCTGTCCTATGTGGAAATCAGAAATGATTTTGGGCAAAAAGGAAGCTTTGACCCTTTAAACAACCCTATCCATGTGGAAGATAGTAAAGGGTGGCTTGGATGAAAGTGCCTGCAACTCGCTCACTTTACAGGCTGAAGTTAGGGCTACCAATAGAATGGTTTTAAAGGTTAAACAACCTTAAAGGACATGAGTGTAAAGGTTCAAAAGGTGCACACATTAGACATTTTAGAACCACATTAAGGTCCCAAACTGGAACCTGCAAAGTAGATAGAGGGGGTGGGGGGGACACGTTGGTGAGTCCCTTTAAGAAATTGTCACCAGTGGAATTTTGAAGTAGGAACATTCCTCTGATGAGCGCTTAGAGATGGACAGCGCTGCCAAATAGCATTAATAGTACCAATCTGGAGCCTCCGATTGGCCAATGATAGCAGAGAGGATAAAACATCTGGTGTTTTACACATAAAAGTATCTACATTCTTTTCTCTGCACCAGTTGCAGAATGTATTCCAACGGCAACGGTACAAAAACTTTGTTGCTGGCCTTCTGGCAAAAAGCAAAATCTCCATTACATCATCTGGGAGGTCCCAATCCTTGTATCTCAACCTCTCAGAAACTGAGCGTGAAGGTTGAGTGTCTTGATCTCTGGATGGAGAACCTGACCCACCTCTCGCAGAAGAAGGTCCCCTTCTTTGTGGAAGACATATTGGAGGACAGATGGACATGTCCAGAAGGTCCGGGTACCACGTCCTCCTGGGTGGAGGTCAGCCCAAATGGCAGAACTAAATTGATAATGAGAACCGCCAACTGCGAACCTTAGGTATTTTCTGTGCTTGAGATGGATCGGCACATGAAAATTAGCATTGTGAAGGTCCAATGACACCCCCAATCCTCAAGTTGGAGGGCCTGAAGGATCTGAGAAAGTGTGACCATCTTGAACTTCTCCTTCCTAAGGAACTTGTTCAAGCATCTCAAGTCCAAGATGGGTCTCAGTCCTCCTTACTTCTTGGGTATTAGGAAATAAGGGGAATACCATCTCTTGTTCCTCTCTGCTACGGGTGCTAGTTCTATTGCACCTTTCTCTAGCAGGGTTTAAATTTCCTGCACAATGAGTGGATCTGGAATCCTCAAAGAGTGGTTCCCCAGTGGATTGTTCTGAAGCCTCCAAATAAAAGGAAAGCAGTAACCGTGGGCTACGGTTTCTAAAGCCCAAGCATCCGAAGTAATTTCTCGCCACTCTTATAGATGCTGAGACAGTCTGTCCCCCACTGGTGAACCGTGATTCAAGCCCTCAGATAGGTTTTGAGGCAGCTGATGCAACAGCAAATGGTAAAGAAGCCACTTCTTAAGCTGGCTTTGCACCCCTTCCTGGTCCACCACAAGGAAATCTTCTTTGGCCCCTTTGACTGGCCATTCCTCTTGCCCTTCCAACCGAGGAGTAGTAGCGAAAAGATCTACCCCTCAAAGGGTGTCCACTAGGTTGTATAGGCTGATGTTGCCTAATAGTGGCGCCCAAAGACTTGGCTGCCGCCTTCGAGATCTGCAACTTCTCAAGACTTTCGTCAGCTTTGCTGCCAAAAAGGTGAGACCCGTCAGAAGACATGTTGAGAAGTCTGGATTGCACATCCGGTGCAAAATCTGACTTCCGCAACCACGCAAACCTGCGCACAACGGTGCTGTTAGCCATGTAAACTTTGCGAGGGCACAAGTGGAGTTGGCAGATTTGAGTGCCATACTCCCTGCGGAAAATATCTTCCTTGCCCATCCATCTACTCGTTTGTCATCCCTATCAGGAGGGATGATAGGATACGCCGCTTGTTTGGATGTCGCAGTAGCTGCCTGCACCACCAGACTCTCCGGAGTGGGGTGTTTCGACAGGTAGTCGGGGTCACTACTGGAAGGGCAGTACTTCTTGGTCAAGTTCTTATTTACAGCCGGATTGGACTCCCAATTCGTCGCCACCCTTTTCTGCAAGGCAATGTGGAATGGTAATATGGGATCTGACTGCAGACCTTACCTAAAATGTCAGTAAGGTCATCTTGCTCGTACGGTAACGGAGGTCTACTTCAACCCATGTAGTCCACTAACTTTGACATGAGTTGCCTTTAGAATGCATCTGCATGCTCCCCAGGCTCTGGTTTCCCAAACTCCAACTCAGGTGAGCTATCCACCCCACTTGCAGTCTGTAGATTGTCATAGATGTCCCTCATCCTAGACTCCTCTGCAATAAAACTCTCAGGTACATTAGGCATTCCATATTGTAGGCCAAACAGAGCCTCTTCATCAGACTGCTCATCCTCTTCATAAATGGAAGAAAGACTTAAAATAGTCTTTCCTGGGAAGTGGTACATAAGTTTTCTCAGGAACAATGGGTTTTGTCAGTAATGGCTTTGACGCTGGAGTAGTCATCGAAACTTTCTTTATCGGCACCATTGGTTTGCTGGGGCGCTCTGGTCGATGGCGCAGCTGGCAATAATGGCACAGATGGCGTCGATGTCGAGGGTTTGGCTGGCGTCAAAGGTGTCGATGGCATCGACGACCTCTACTTATGCTTGTGGCTCGACTGATCCTTAGATGATAATTCATCGGATCAAGGGCTCAAGGGCTCATGATGCAGATCTGGCCTTTGTCACGGGCTCGAGGGCGCACAGGATTTAGGTTGAGCGCTTTCCTTCCTGGCTTCTTTCGAAGGAGCGGTAGGAGCATGGCTTGGAGGCTTTTGTTTTTCGAATATTTTTTTTAATTTATTTTTATTATTTTAAACAAGCAAAACCAACAAACAATACAGCTTTTCGGGACGTACATAATCAATATCAAACCGTCACATTATACAGTGTTATTCTCCGTCCCCTCCCCACCCACCCCATAAACTTGAGCCCGCTCTTCCGTGTCATCTACAGGAGTGTTTTCGGGAATCACTGTGCTTGCAGACTCGTCTGGGTCTTCTGTTCCATGGTTAACCTGGTGGGGGTTTACCATTGTGGTCACTAAATGTCGCCAGGCTATCAGGGGGCCCACTTCCTCCTCACCCCCCTGGTAACGGCTTCAAACCATACTACTGATTCTGCTCCTGCCCATCTAGGAGGTCCGCCCACCTTGTCTCCACCGTGGGTTTGTGGGCCGCCTTCCAGCCCATTGCAATCCTGCGCTTGGGCCAGGATGTAAGCCAGGTCCTTCATCTTGCTTATGTGCTTTAGATTGTGTGGCCTGGGAAAAAGCCTGAGCATGCATGCCCAAGCCGACCCCACATCCAGCACCACTCCCCCACCGGCCATCTTAGTCTTTATTTCGTCCCAGAATCTGTGCACCTCGGACAGGCCCAGAACGTGTGTAGCAACCCCGCTTCCAGCTCCCCACACCTGGGGCATTTCTGCGTGGCCAAGCCTCCAAACCTGGCTATTTTCCCGGGGGTCAGATAAGCCCTATGGGTGACATACAACTGGATCTGTTGGAGTCTCGCATTTCGGGACACCTTTTTATGGCTCTCTCCCATTGCCCCTCTGTCATGGGTCCTCCTACCTCCTCTCCCAGTCCTGCCTCAGTTGAAGCAGTTCCTTGCCAGCCTTAGCTCTCAGGAGCTCGTATACCCTGGATAGCTAGTGCCCGCCCTCCGAAACATCGTACATCGTTTCCAGGGCGGCATCAGGTTCTTCCGCCAACACTGTCTCAGGCCACCTCTCCCTCACCCGTTTCGTGAGTCTGGTGTAAGTTATATATTGGCCTCTATGCACCCCTGTCTCCTCCTGCAAACTTTGGAATTCCAATACCTCCCCCTCCTGCCATATATCCCCGAGGGTGGCCAAACCCATCGGTTCCCAGTATCTATGGACTACTTCAAGCAATTGGGAGTCGTTTCCACACAGCACCACCAGCGGAACCTGCTGGGAGAGTGGATCCAGATCACCCACCATTCTCCACGTCCTGTGCCAGACCTCCCAACCCAGCTCCAATAGTCTCCCTCTTCCCACCAGTTTACTCTTTTGTAGCCACACCGTCTCTCTCAGAAAGTATGGAGCCAAGTCGCCCTGCAAGAGTCTAGCTTCGGCCGAGTCCTCTGACGACAACCACCTGGCCACAAACAACAGCTGCCCCGCCAGATAATAAAGCTCAAAGTTCGGCAGGTTTATGCCACCCCTGTCACACGAGTTCTGTAGTTTCCACAGGGCCACTCTGTTCCTGGAGTTGCCCCATATGAAGCTCCTGCACATACTATGAAGTCTCTTGAAAAAACGTCTGGGAATCAGATAGGGGACATTTACAAAAAAATGTAAGAGTCTGGGTAAAACCACCATTTTGAGCAGAGCTGCTCTCCCCATCATAGATAGGGGTAATCTAGACCAGAACACCATACTATTCTTAACTCCCTCGATCGCTTTCTCTGTATTATGTTCGTGCTCTGTTTCCATCCTGTGTTAAATGTTTAATCCCAGATACCTAAATGTCTCAGGTTGCCAGGGTATTTGCAGGGTAGGCAGCCTCTCCAACGGGACACTCTTATACCTTCCCAAGGGGAACAAGCTAGACTTCCCGGGGTTCACCGATATGTCTGAGAGGGTGGCATAACGATCCATCACCTCCAGCACATATTGCAGGTTTTCCTCCGGGTAGCGCAAATAGAGGAGCATATCATCTGCATACAGCGATATCAGGTGCATGCCACTTGTTGTACGAATCCCCACCTCCCCGTATTGTTGTCGCAGGCATATTGCCAGCGGCTCTAGTGCCAATATGTATAACATGGGTGACCAGGGGCATCCCTGTCTGGTCCCTCTGCTGAGTTGCCATTTGTCTGAAATTGTGGATTCCGTTTTAACTCTCGCTACCAGGGTGCTATATAACATCTGGACCCACCTGATGTATCCGGGGCCCCTTCCGTAACCTTTCAGGGTCTCTTTCAACCATGGCCACCACACCGAGTCAAAGGCTTTGACCGCGTCTAGCGACACGATAGCCAACTAACCCGTGTCTTCCCCGGTGTAATCAATTATATGGTGCAGCCTCCTGTGGTTGTCTGTGATATTCCTACCAGGGACATAGCCCGTCTGATCTGGGTGTATCAACTTACCAATCACCCTCTTTAGCCTATTGGCTAATACTGCCATGAGTATTTTACTGTCCTGATTGAGCATGGACAAGGGTCTATAGGACCCGCACTCCATGGCTGGCTTGCCTGGTTTCAGAAGTGGATGATCACTGCCTCGCGGAGGGACGGTGGCAATTCCCCCTGCTCGTAGGCTTCATTAAACATGTCAAGCATCGGTTGGAGTAGCTCCTGCTTGTATGTCTTATAAAACTCGCTAGGCAACCCATCTGACCCAGGCGCCTTACATGTGGGCAGATGTTGGATCACCACTTCCAGCTCGTCCGAGGTAACAGGGGCATCCAGATCTGCACGTTCTAGGTCATCTAGGGTGGGCAGCCCTATGTCCTCTATTGTTCCTAGTATGTCTTGGTTCATATCCTCCCCTGTGTCCTCATATAGTTGTCTATAATACTTGAGGAACTCCTCATTTACCCCCTCCTGGGTGTTACGGGTTCGGCCTTCCGCATCCCTGATCTCTCTAATCACTGAGCGGGAGGTCTCGCTCTTATACAGCCAGGCCAGCAATCTACCCGGCTATCCCCCCCTGCATGTAGTCTCTCTGTGTATTTCTTGTAATTTAATTTGCATAATCTATCCCAGAGTCCACTGCAGGTTAACTGTAAGTCTTTTATCTTGGCACTGTTCTCCCGGGTTGTCTCCTCATTTTGCATGAGACCCTCCCCCTCTCTTTCTGATTCCTGAAGTTCCCGTTCAATGCCCCCTTGGAGTCCTTTAGATTTCGATATAGTGACCACCTTAAACGCCTCCCATACTTTACCCACAGAGCGTACACTGCCCGTGTTAGTTTCAAAATATTCCTCGATGGCCTCCCTCAGGTCCTCTCGGAACCCCGCGTCTTGTAACGCCTCAGTTCTGAGTCTCCATGTCAGGATGCGCGCCCTGGGGGGTTGATATCGCCAATCTACGACCAGGGGCGAGTGATCGGATAATACCCGAGCCTTATATTCCGCTCCCATCATTTCTCCCAATATCTCGGACGCTGCAAACACATAGTCTAGCCTTGTGTGCAAGTCATGTGGTGCTGCGTAGTGCGAGCATTGTCTATCCAATGGATGCAGCTTCCTCCAGACATCCACTAGGCCTAGGTCTTCCAACATTGTCCCCAGCGCTTTAGCCGCTGGCGCTGGCTTCCCTGATTTGTCGTCTGACCTGTCTATTCTAGGATTCAGGGTACAATTAAAGTCCCCTTCCCCACACTATCACGCCTCCCGCCAGGGGGTTAATCTTACTGTATAGGGACCAAAAGTAAGCCGCCGTATCATGGTTAGGGGCGTACAAATTAATGATGTGCACCTCTCTGTTCTCCAGGAGTCCCGTCAACACCACCATTCTGCCCTCTGGGTCTATTGTCGATCTGAGCACCTGGAACGGCACGTGCGGTGCCACCCATGTGGCCACCCCTCTTGCAAATGTCGAATACGTGGCCCCCATAACACTACCTCTCCATTTTCTCCTGACCACCTCCAGCTTCTCCTTAGTGAGGTGGGTCTCTTGTAGCAAGGCTATATCAATACGCATCCTTTTTAGATACAGCATCACTTTGTTGCATTTTAAGTAACTGTTTAGGCCCTGCACATTCCAGGTCACCACTCTAAGATTACCCGATGCCATCTAATCAGTGTGCTCCTAGTCCACTCCTCCCTCCGATGCTTCCCGTGATGGCCCGTTCACTGACTCTTACCCTTCCCAGCCTCAACAATCCTCCCCCCCGTACCCCAACTCCACCCCACTGCACACAACCCAACCCCTCCCCCCACCCTACCCTACCCCAACAAATGCCCAGCTCCATCCCTGGATCTCAGGCCCACCCGAGTCTGGTCCTAGCTGGTGTCCGAGGACTAGGACCCCGCAGGGCGTCACCGATCTAACAGTGACCTAACTAGATGTACTACTAATGGGTTCAAGGGATGCCTCCTAGGTACTCCCACTTATCTGTTTAGGGTTGTTGCGCCCAGCGGATCCCGCCAGCTTATCTTGCCGCACACTCCCCACAAGCTTAATTGAACTCTATATTCAAGTCCCAATGTCCTAGCCATGTCCCCGAGGAGGACATAGATGCGTGCTACATATCTCCTGCAACCCCCATCTGGCTATCCGGTTCCTGAGGACGGCCCTGCATATCCAGCCATTCCATCGCATCCTTCGGCGTCTCAAAGAACAGGGATTTGTTCTTGTAGAACACTTTCAACTTGGCTGGGTAAAGCAACATATAACGATGGCCTGCTTCTTTTAATCTTCTTTTCACCGACCCAAAGTTCATCCTGCTTCGCTGTACGTGCAGCGTATAGTCCGGATATGCCGTGATTTTTGCCGACCCCCTTTCGATCGTTCCCCCCTTCCGAAAAAATTAGAGTATCTTCTCCCAGTCTCGATAGTTCCGAATTTTTGCGGTCACGGGGGAGTTCCCGGGGGCGGTCTTCTTGTCAAGGCCCTGTGCGCCCTTTCAACTGGGAACCCCTGGCTCAGCGCCCCACCAGTTATCTCCTGCAGGAGCATGGTTTCCACATATTCTGTTGGGTTGGGCCCCTGCACTCCTTCCGGCAAACCGACAATTCGTATGTTACTACGTCTGGCCCGCCCTTCCGCCTCCACCGCTCTGTCCTCCAGGTTGCCCACCCACTGCACGAGGGCATGTAGCTCCGATCCATGTGTGGCGCACGCCGCAGTATTCGGGGCCATCTCCTTCTCCAGGTTCCCGGTGCACTCCGCGATCGTCCGCACGTCCAGTCTCAGCAGGTTCACTTCCTCTTGGACCGCACCGATCTTGAGGTCCAGGCCCACATTCAGTTCATCCATTGCCTGGCCCAGTTTAGTCTCCCAGGCCATCTTCAAGTCTGCAATTGCTGCTAGCACTTCCTGGATCGTGCCCGGTGCCTCTGCCTCTGTCATGGGGGTCTCCTTGCCTTTGCCTCCCTCCGCACCTGGGGGCGTCTTGGTATAGGAAACTATCGTGGGCTGTTTGGTCCTGGGTCTGACAACTTTATTAGACATCCTGCCGTGTTGTCCGGGCGTAAGCCAGCTGCACCTCCCTGTGCACAAAGGTCTGTGTGGCACCAGGCCACCCACGTACTTGTGCATTCTCGGTGTCGTGACCCAGGTCTCCGCCTTTCTCCGGGGGTGCCTTCCAATTTTAGTCCGGCTTCACTGCGGGCCCAGCATCAGCTGCGAGTTCGCGTCGGGTCTCGTCAGTTACCATCTATGCGCATTCGGGCTCCGGGCGCACGCCTCTTCGGGCGTCTTGCTGTCTCGATCTTGACTCTCGGCTCGCGAAGCATAAGCGCGGCCCGGGCAGTCTGCCTTCTCTCCGCTTCTCCACACCACGGCCCCTTCGGGTCTATTGCTTAAAACAGGATCCTGAAATCCATTACTGGTACCGTCTGATCCTTCCATCAGCTATCGCTGCAGAGCGCCCATGACCCTCGATGATCCCTTTGTTCCCGCGGCCATTTTGTTTCCATTTTTCGAGTCGGGGCCCGCAGTTATACAAATGGGTATAACTTTGTGTCCGTGCATCCCATGTGCACCAAAGGTTCAGCAAGTACGGCCCCCACCGTCATAGTCACAGATGTTAATTCACAGCGCTAGCAGGCATCCGTGCGTGCACTTTATCCCCAGGATCGAAGGAGCTCCTCTGAAGCACATCCCTTTACATGGCCGTCCTAGCCACGCCCCCCTTTTTCAAATATTTTGAGCATCTTTGCTTGGAAGGCCTCCCACTTGGCCGGAGCAGACTTTTTGGTAGGACAAGCAACTCTCTCTGGGGAATCGTCCGACAAAGAAGGTGACCTACGGCGCCTTCTCTTTGATTTCTTTGAGGACTACGAAGAGTGGTGTGAGCCACTCCTCTCGACTCGTCAGTCGAAGGTTTCATGGTCAAGGTAGGACATTTTGGGATTCGGCCTACCCTTACTTCCCTTTACGTCCCTTCAAGGCCTTTCCAGTCATAGACTGGCACTTGGAGGAGTCGGACCTGTCGTGGTCCACAAGACCATGACTTAATAATGCTTGATGAATATCACAAAACTCAGTCCATCAACTCCATCTCTCAAGCCAAATCAACAGTCTTCACACTTTCATACTCTACCATTTCTGATACCGAAAACACCATCTCGTCTACAAGCTCATACGTACAACAAGTTGAACACCAGGAACATTATGGACATGAATCCTCCTTACTGCTTCCGGATTTTGTCGATCCAAGAACAGCCTCAAAAGTGTTTTGTATCTGTTTGCATCAACAACACCCAAAAACAAATAAAACAACAATACTAAACAGAGACAATATATTACGATTGTTTAACGTAATTCCCCATCTGGCGACAATATGATCTAAGGACATCAGTGTGATCTTCTTTCCAAATGATGACCAACTCCATCTGGTCCACATAGATCTACAACTTGAAACAACAATGAAGCACATACTGTCAGAAAACTAGCATTATAGCCAGACTAGGCTTTACATGCAATGAACTACCAGGAAGCTACGCCTACACCAACAACAAAAAAACATTAAACTATGGAGAAATGAGAAAAATAACTAAGATCCAGATCGTTAGTATAACACTCCTAAAGATCGTGCAAATGCCTATTCTGAATCTCATGTGTATACCGAAAATAAGGCTGCGACATCACAAAAGAGACATGAAATTTGGCGGGACATAACTTATAACAATGAACACAAAAACAACAGTCAAGAAACTCATAAAGATCATAGAATACCCCGGACAACATATCTATAACCATAAATCATTACTGATAGGCCACAGCAAGAGTACTCACTGCGATCCTGGAACACCAGAGGACATAGTCACCTACTTGTAGACGGCCCCACCGAACTCAAAACATTTGACATAATATGTCTCCAAGAGACATGGCTGATGTCGGAAGTAACATGCGAAGGCTACATTACACATACGAACCCAGCAATCCAATCACATCAGGGCAGACCAGCCTCAGGAATGCTAATACTAACCAAAACTTATTGCAATTGGTCAATACTATCAAAGAAGAATCTCCATCCCTGGGCCCAATAAGTCATTCTACTGATGAAACAACCATAGATGAACCAACTGGATTTCTCACAGAAACATCTAGGAATCTTTAATATTTACTGGAATCCCACTGTTATGAATGACAATCACTTCATAGACACAATATGTAACCAAATTCACACTTTGTCAAGAAACCATACTAACAATGAACTTATAATTGCGGAAGATTTTAACATCCACTTATTCGACACAAATGGAACATCAAAAGACCCGACCGACCTAGCTCCAAGAGCAAAGAAATGGATAAAAGAAATAGCAATTCACCAACTAACACTGACAGGGAAACCGCAGGATGACCAAGGACAATTACTACCAACATGGTCACGTGCAAATTCAAGAGCGATTATAGACTACGGGTCTCATTACACGGTAGGCGGTAGGGATTTACCGGTACCGGTAAAATACCGGTACCGGTAAATCCCTGCCGCCTTACTACGAGGTCCCTTAGCGGGTTGGAGTTTTAACGCCTGCTTTTTGCAGGCGTTAAATACCAACCCGCTAAGGGACCTCGGAGCTAATTACGGCACCGCTAAATTGCGGTGCCGTAATTAGCGCCTTCCCCATTCCCATTGAGCCCTATGGGGCAGGAATGGGAATGGGGAAGGACAATGGCGGAAGGGGGATTTACCGCCCCTCCAACCTTGGGATGGGGCGGTAAATCCCCTTTCCGCCAAGGCGGTGCCGGTATTTTACCGGCATGAGCCATGGCGCTAATAGCGCCATGGCTCACCGCCTACCGTGTAATGAGGCCCTACATCTTTATCTCAGAGGGAATATCCCAATCGTTGTTAACTGCAACCAACTATTCGCAAGAAAACGGCGATCATCATCTAATAACAATTACCTGGAAGAACGCACAAGTTCGCATAGAGAGACTGATCCTCCCTGAACTAGAACTCACCAAAGGCACAAAAAAACTTTGCAGCAAACAACATCACATGGCTGCCCTCTTAAACAAGTTCAAATCCACTGAGAAACCTGACAATGACAAACTAAATTATGAATGGATATTACAAAAATACCAACAAAAAAGGCGAAACCAGACAAACTTCACAAACACTACTTTAATCACGAGATTAACCAGATGAAAGAAATCTTACAAAAACGCCTATGTATTCTAAAAAAATAGAACACCTCAACTTCGAATCAAGAAATTAAACAAGAAAAACAAAAATACAAGAACTGGATCAAACAATCCAAAGCACTACTAAATCAATCAGATGCGGAAGCAATTCTCGCAGCCCTTAATCAAAAAAACACAAGACAACTATGGGCGCTTCTGAGTGAAGATAAAAAATAGTCAACCTTGATGACCCAAGAAGTCGAAGAACAGGCTTGGGTACAGTTCTTCACAAATATGTACAAGAAAAGGACTGACTGTACAATACCAGAGACACCAAATTTAGCCAAACCATGGGCCTTAAATGGGAAATAGAAGACATTGAAAACACAATCAAGGCCTTAAAAACACCAAGAGCTCCTGGACCGGATGGTCTTTCCAATAGCGCCCTAAAACTCACCCCTCAAGAATGGGCAGCACTATTTGCTCAGCTGCTCACACTTCTCGAGCACACCCAACAAATTCTGAACAGCTAGAAAACTGCAACAATTATCCCAATCTTCAAACTAGGCGACCGGAAAAAGCCAGAAAACTACAGACCCATAACATTATTAGATCCTCTGGGTAAGCTCTTTGCGTCCTTCCTCTGGGGAAAACGGACTCAATGGGCAACTAATAACGACAGACTGGTGAAACGACAAACCAGATTTGTCTGTAATCCAGGAACAAACATTAACCTACTAATCTTAAACTTCATCAAACAAGAAGCCCGAATCAAAAAGCAACAGGTATATGCAGCCTTCATAGATCTCAAACTAGCTTTTGACTCAGTCAACCGCGAAAAGCTATGAACAAAACTAAAAGCATGGAAATGCCCCGAAGCAATCCTAAATCCCATCAAACAGCTCTACTCGAATACCACAATTAAAGTCAGATTAACGAAAGACGGAATAGTAACTACTCCAATATACACATGGAATGGCCTAAAACAAGGATGTCCTCTGGCAGCAATTTTATACAACCTTTACACCTCAGACTTTGTCGAACAAATTCTAGATGCAGCCATGAACCCGCCAGAGTTAAACGACAAAGCTGTCCAAACACTCATCTATGCAGACGACATTATCATTCTGGACAAAACGGTTTCTGACCTTCAAATCAGTCTTGACAAGCTAGATCAATATATGCTTGACAATGAACTACAAATCAATACAGCGAAAACAAAACTGTTGACTCTAACAAATCAAAAAGGAAGGAAACAAATAACACCAGTAGCCACATTGAGGGGCGAGATCATCAAAACTGTTAAACACATCAAATACCTAGGCGCAATGATTAACCCATCTCCCAACGAAAAAGAATGGAAAGATCACCTAGAATCAAAAGCGCAATCGCTCACGCGCCAATGATGCTTCTTTCACACAAAATTTGGGAAATGTTCAATGAAACCAGCTGTTGCTTTATTCAAGCAAAAAAGTAGTCCCAATCCTGACTTATGCCAGAGAAACTTTAATCAATCAACATCACATGAAATGTCATTCATATGAAGCGATTTTCTGGAGGAAAACATTAGCTCAAACTAAATCAAACTTTCCCATGCCGAGAATTCGATATGAATTGGCGCTACACTCACTCGACTCAATAATTGTCTGGAAACAAATAGATCTGTACAGGAAAATAATAACAAATGAAAAAATACCTGCAATAGAGATTCTTCGGAAGAAAAAAAACGCAATGAACGTGACTGTTCTCGCCCAATGGTCCTCACAGATTCAGAAACGGATGCAACGGGAAGAAATATTGGAAGAGATCATGACCCAAACACTGCAATATGCGAAACGTAAAGTACAACGCAACAATTGGATTAGAGCTCAAGAATATCAAATGCACTACAAAAGATTTCTTTGATGCGACACAGAATCCAGAGCTCTAAACGTACTTCCAGCCTACCTAGTACAATTTCCTGATCAGAAAATCCATGATCACTATATGAAGTTTCATTTTAATATACTCCCTACACGGGAGTATCTAGTACAAACTAAACAAATAGACATTGGAAAAATATAATGCAGATTCTGCAAGCTGAAGTACAACTGAATCTCTCTTTCACCTAGTCATGAAATGTCCTGCCTTGACAGAAACACAAAACCGATTTACAGACTTTTTCAACATTGCATCGAAGCAGATGACCACGCATGAAAGATGGATGCAAATTCTTGGAGGTACAGATAAGGCTCTAATTTTTACAATGATAAAATTCTGGAGATAACGAATAAGATAATGAAAAGTTTGGTCACAAACATATCATTAAAACATTTCAAAAAGAAGCGTGCTGTATTTCTCGAAGCGAACGCTGTCTTGGAAAAACAGAACTGAATTCAATGGGCGCTGCGCGTGCTATATATGCCTTCGATGGTATCATCCTCGATGGAAGCCTTTGAGGGACATCGAGTTAACGCCATCGACGCACAGCGCCCTCTGCCAAATTCTTTTTTTCTGAAGCAGCTGAAGCTGGACACCTTATATCAAAAGATGAGGAAAATGTGGGAGGACACAATCCATTCCATACCCACATCTTTTGGGCATTCCAGTAACCACCATAACCCCAGCAACTCTCTGGGTCACCACCCTACATCCAGTCTCTCCACTGAGACTACTACCCGCACTCACTGCGAGACCTACCATAATTTCCCACACTGTTCACTCACTTCCCAGTCCCCATCCTCACCCCCCCCTCACACCTCACCTATTCCACTACCTATGCCCAGCCCCTTCCTCCCATGGTAGTCATATGCTACACTCCCTGCAGCTGACATTAATCACCTGAGTAACGCCATGACATCCACTTATCACAAGATAACCCCTGGCCAGACCCTTAAGTCTCAACAGACCCCACCCTTTAGTAACACCACAGCCAAGCACAAAGTGATTAACCAGCCTGCCACCCTCACCACCGCGCCCTGCCTAGGCTGCCTCAGACGTACTTGACTAGGTACACTTACACCCTCTTCCACTCACTTACCTTGTTGTGGCCCACCAAGAAACCTGCGCCTATGCTCTGGCATAAACACACTCCTGTAACGCGGTGCCTAGCACAGTCATGCACAGACTCTACACCTCCCACTCGAGTCATCACCTGCTGACAACACCAACCCTCACACTTTCCTGCCCATTCACAAATGCGTGCTCACTCTGGCCCACGCGCAAGATGTCGAGGACCTGCTACTGGTAAAAAAGACCTCTAAATGCTTGCCATCACCGAAACATGGCTGCACGACGCTGCCAGACCTATGCCATCACTTGCCATCCCTCCAGGGTACACCATTCTTAGATCTGATAGATTGGCCCAACTTGGCGGAGGAGGTGCCATTCTCTTTAAAGCAGCAACTCCTATTAGAGCTTCCACATTACAGACCCTGCAAGGCTACAAACTACTGCTTATGAAAGTAGAACCCAGACCCCAAACTACTATCAACATCCTCCTCCTGTACCGCCAACCTAACCACACCAACTCCTCGGATTCAGATATCCAGCTCCTGCTTCTCCGCTCATTAAACACAACACTAAATTCCTACTTCTCAGGGATTTCAATGTGGGCTTAAATGACACTGCTGACATGAAGGCCACAGCCCTCTCCAACACCCTACAAGAAATGAGCTTTGTACATGCTGTCAACTCACCCACGCATGTCAAAGAATGTACCCTTGACTGGGTCCTACACCATCTCAATCACCTCTATTGACCCTGTCCCCTGGACAGACCACTCCCTGATCCAATACCTACTATCATTGGAGACCACAACAGCTTGTAAAGACACCCTGCACACCCATCACCTCTAGACCCAAACGCAAACACAATTCTGAGTCGCCTCCTACCTCGCACCCTTCCAGATAGCGATGACCCAGCATCCATCCTTGACAACTAGAACTCCAGGCTACTACACACACTTGATCTTCAAGGACGCGCCTCCCACCCCACCCATCCCTCCAACAACCCCCCCTTTCACCTTTGCACCATTCAACTTCTCTCAAGTCTCTGCTGCCGACATCCTCGCCATCATTCAAAACCTCAAAACATCCAAATGCAAGGGTGACATCTGCCCCGCCCACATCAATATTTGTGCCAGACCCCTGGCACCGATAATCACCAAATTCATAAACGCTTCCTTCGACACTAGCTCTGTCCCCATAACAATCAAGAAAGCCTGGTCACCCTCCCTTGATCCCACACTCCCAACCAACTACTGCCTCATCACCACAGTTCCCTGCCTCCTCAAAATTCTAGACTGCACGGCCTACATCCAACTCCAAGCCTCCCTGGAAAACCACAACATCTTTGGCTCGCGCCTATCGGGCTTTAGACCCAGACACAGCACAGAGACCACCCTCTTGGACCTTAAGATCCAACTTGATGACATTTGCGATGCTGGAGAACTCGCCATCCTCCTCCTACTGGACCACTCCACTGCTTTCGACCTGGTCGACCATGACATTCTGTGCCAGCACCTCTCTGCAAGTGATCCTCCAGGGTCTTCTCTGGCTCAGACGCTGCTGACCCCATTACCGTCCCCTACAGAGTCCCTCAGTGGTTCTGTATCTCACCCACTTTGTACAATATGTATACTAAACCTCTGTTCGACCAACTCAACCACCTTGGAATCCCCTACACAAACTTCGCTGATGACACTCAAATCCTGCTAAAACTCACAAGGAACCACGTCACTGACTCCACGAATATGAACCATGTCTACAATCCTATTCAGGCATGGATGGCTGACCACCACGTGTGCCTAAATGACAAAACTGAGCTCCTCATTGTAGCATCAACTCACAGGCTTAAACTCCTGGACCCGGCATTCACCTAATTTCTCATCAATGGTAATCCCACGGCTGTCTCTAGTCATGTGAAAAGCCTGGCCGTCTACTTAGACGCAGAAATAACTATGCACAAACATGTAAAGGCCCTTGCCTCCTCAGCAGAATATACCACCAAGCTCATCAGAACATTCCCCTCTACTGACAACTGTCTCACCCTTGCCAGGGCCATCATTGGTAGCAAATTGGACTGCTGCAATGCCTTATTCTCAGGCACCTCCTCAAGAAATCTCACCAAACTTCAATCGATTCAAAATAACTCCCTCCGCGCTATCTGGGGTCTAAAACGCTCGGATCATGTATCCCATGCCAGACGGGAATCCCATTGGCTGCCAATCAAAGCCTGCATCAAGATTAAGATCCTCTCCATAACACACAGATGCATCCACAACATTGTCACAGCCTTCTAATGTCAACGCATCACCAAATATTACCATGCCAGATGTCTGCACTCCTCTACCACCACCAAGCCATTAGCTATCCCTAGATTATCAAGGAAAAAAGCAGGGGGATCAGCTTCACCGTCAATGCCCCCTTGCTATGGAATGCCCTCCCCCTCCACATCCAATAAGAACCCTCTATCATATCTTCAGAAAAAGACTCAAGACTCTGCTTTTCAACAAATATGAATAACTGATCATGAACGACTGTGCCTTGTAATGACAAACTGAACTTGCCTGCACACGGACACTGTACCCCCTCTCTTTTCACTAAGTTGTACCAGCACCGTGATACTTAAGGGTTTGGACGCTGACAATAAAGGGGTGAGAGGAGAGGTATGTAGGGTCTCCTCTAGCCAGCCTATATTTCCCAGAAATGGTGGAGCTGACGGGAGGAATAGAACAAGGATGCTGCCACATAATTGTTAATGCATCAGCAATGGCATTGTTTAAAGGCATATTGCGTTCTGTGGTGAGGCCTTCACTGATTAATGCAATCATAGGGTATAAATAACCCTTTCTACTAAAGCCCTCAATGTAGACATATTGTGGACATAGGGCTGGGATTTCTGGAATTTGAGGTCTGCTGAGTTGTCCAGAGGGCTGGTGTCATGGAAGCCTTCAGCCAGCTACAAAAGCTGATTTTGGTCTTCAAAATAATCAACCCCTCCTGTACCCAAGTAAATGGGGTTGACGTCCCCCTGATCATCTGCGTCATTACCATGGAAGATAGCTGCCAAGGTATCAAAAAAGACTGGGGTTGTGGTGTGAAGGTTTTCTCGACAACCGTCTATGCAAGGGTTTGTCTCTCAGCGCAGAAATGGTGAATTTGGTGTCAATCGAAATGCCGTAGCGTCGACATCCTTGGATGCACAGGGTTGATCCGGCTACCATTGAACCTCTTCCGGTGTCGAAAGAATTATCGGCGCTGACGTTATCGGTGTCGGGGCACTAGAGGGGTCGGACATGCTGAGTGCCGCTCTTGGCTCCGAAGCCTGCTGTGTGGGGGAGGGGGGGTTAGCTGCGTCGACTGTAGCATGCTTTTTATAAACATGTCGAGCATGGAGGACTTGAAATCCTCCCACTCTTGGCGTGTGGTAGGCCCTGCCAACGGCTTACCTTTATCTGTCGATGAATCGGACAGATAAAAGATAAGCAGTGGCAGAGACGCCTTTCTTCTTTCGTGACGAAGAGAAGGAACAATGGCTACTCGAGTGTGACCGTTTCTTCTTCCGCCTATGGTCTTTTTTGGAGGTGTGCCCCTCAGTTTCGGCCTCCGAGGACTGAACTAGCGACCACGCCAGTGATTTAGAGGGCGGTCGAGCAAGAGCGAGCTTAGCCACTCAATTGCGCGGGAATTTGGGCTGCATTTTGGTGCACAATGGACCCCCGTCAGTCCTGTGACCTGAGGCACCAGAGACACAACTCATGTGGGTCAGTGATGGACATCTTGGTGCCATAGTCGGTACACTGCTTGAAACCCAATACCTGAGCGGCTGACATCTCGCGTCGAGGAATGAAAACATTTTCTGACGAAAACATTGAGTGAGTCGAAGACTCGCCTGTGTCACCAAGCTTTGTGTTAGCACGCGCAAGAAAGGAACTGAGGTGTGGGGCGTAGTGATGACGTATTTATGTGACGCCTGACATCAAGTCCGGATCCAACGACCAGATGCCGAGCCAGATGGGTCGACGGCCGGGTCGAGGTCCACTACACCCCCCCGTTGAAAATGTTCCGAAGCAGCAGAGCTGGAGGGAATATCTATCACAGGAGTAATCTTCAGGAGAAAAGCAATCCATTGAAACAATCTTACTGATACAATGAATATAATGGACCCATGATACTGTGGGTGAAAAAACTTCTTAATTTTTCATTTTGTATTATTGGGGTGCAGAGGCCAGTGCCGATGCATTTCGGACACTATGTCCTTCTTCAGGGCAGGCTCTATAAACACACAATCATTACACAAATATTTTAGTATACACTGTCATTTTAACAGAAATGCAATACTTAAACACAAACATATCTTAATTCGAAAATAAAATTATGAGCACAATTCTATACCTGGGCTTTGGGGTAGAGAAGGTTGTTTAAGATGCTCAAGGGCCTGGATGAAAGCTATAAACAGGTTGGGCTGGTTTTAGCTGTCAGTCTACCTGCACTATAATAGTACATATTTTAACCAAAGTTTATAGTTTGGTCACTAACATGGATGGTATCTAGCTAGTGCATCGTTAAAATACACAATTAAGTAGGTGTCTTGTATTATCTCATGTCACAGATATGTGGTGAATACCGACTCTTCAGGAAGGTGCTGCTCAGTGATGCATGTTATCTGAGGGAAGTTACCCCAAGCACCTGAAAACAATGGTATAATCTTAGCCCGGATGAGCGTTACTGATTAATATACGATTGTCCACCGAAGTGAACAAAATCTTACCCTGAAAATGTTGTAAGTGAAGCTAGGTTCTCGGGGGAGGGTCACAGCTCTGCCTGTGAGAAAAGGGAACACACAACGGTGCATGCCACGTCTCTGGTTTAACTAGCATTTTTCAAATGTAAGTCAATAAAGGATAATGGATTTCCCAGTGAATACAAAAGGTGATTGTCTTACCTGGTAGCTACTCTGCCAAATAGGAATTGCGCTTAATACAGCAAGATAGATTTTCAAATGTAGGCAAACGTCTAAATTTCATGTGAAATTGGCATGTCCGCGCTGCTTTGGAATAAAACAGTTACTATGGCAGCTGGTGAGAAATTGTCATCATGTTGCCATGGGCAACCTGGCACCGTAGCATGATGATGTATGAACAATTCTGTAAAAAAAAGAACTTGTCCTGAGATGCATCTTGCTGTGAGGTAACTACAGTTTGGGACAGGGCTCACATAGCCGGAAGTAAACGCTGTGCCTGGGCAGATGGTAATTGTAATTCATGAGCAAAACATTAAACATTGTCTAAATGTTATGAGGAATGCATTCCTCTGAAGTACATATAATTACATGAAATCAAGGAGCTGCATACATGTATGTTCAATGCACAGTCTCCCACATACAAGCTAGAGTCTGCTGACAGGTGCTGTTCATTAGTGACTCACATTGTAGTTATAGGTAAAAAAACACATAGATTGTTACTGTTCATTATTAACAATAAACAAAAGACGAGGCCTATTAATAAGTGCTCTCCATTGGTCAATTACTTGATGGTTGCGAACGAAAGACACATATATTTACTCATTGTTTACAGTAAAGAATTCATTCTGAACTAACATTCCTTAATGTTTTCACATTGTAGGCTGGTCAAGTGATCGCAGATTAAGTTGTGTTATGATGTACCAATTACAAAAGACAACGAAGAAATACTAATTTATCATATCCATCTGATAGCATGAAACCAATTAGTGTGATTTTGATGCATGCTAGGGATCATAAAACATCTTACTCTCTTGTCATATGATGTATCCCTTTATGTGTAGATGTTACCGAGAGTTGCATACTGTCTAAATGACTAGAGAATATGATACTTAGTGTTGACTGTGATGACTAGGAATGGGTAATGTAATGAAGCATGCACAGAATAAGCATGCATAATATGAGACCCAAGCCTAAATGATTAGATATCTCAACGTGTTGCTGCCGTGTGATACGCATAGTCTTCAGAACTAACAAAGTGTGCTTCTCATAAGTATTGCGAATGCGTCTGCCTGGTAACGACACGCACATGGTTGCCGACTACACAATCTGTTGGTTCTCGCAGTCTCTATTATCTGGCACAATGCTGTGCCCAAGGATAAACCAAGGATTACACATAGCAGAAGTCGTCTAGCTCCTCATTCAAGCCATTCAGCAAGACAGTGTCAAGTTTATCAATCCAGTATGCCTCCCTTTGTTCGAGTGTTTTGCTGGTACTCATCCTTAAATTGGTAATGTTGATGACTTCTAGGATTTTAAATCTTATTTGTGACAATTGATGTCTTTGTTGTTGAAAATGCCTAGAGACAGGGGACTGTTGGTTTATAAACCTGATATTAGATTTATGTTCGTTCCACCTTATCCCTGCTTTGCGACTAATTTTGCCAATGTAGAGAAGGCCGCATGGACATTTGATAGAATATATCACATTATGGGTGTTGCATATGGAGTAGTCTTGCAATTTAATCTTCTCTCCTGTCCGTGGATGTGTCACTGTTGCTCCTTTTATTAAACGATTGCAATTGTTGCATGACATGCATGGATAGGTACCTCTATTTTTGGTTTTCTGTGCCTTATCCTTTTTAGATTGTGTCTTAACTAGAAGATCTCTGAGATTGTTGCTTCATTGAAATGCAAAGATAGGTTTGTCAGTGAATTTGTTATCACATTTCAAAAGGGACTGATGTTTGGGTATAGTTTTCTTTATTTTGAAAGACTGTATACAGTATTTGGTCACAAATACTAAAGGACCCTCTGGTGAGGTTGTCTTGCTCTTAGGTGTCAGAAGAGACGACCATTCTTTAGTTTCAACTTAGCTTTTTGCTCTCATTAATTGGGTTATGTGTTAATATCCCCGGAAAAATATTGCGATACAAAAATATTGCCATATTTTTGCGGCAATATTGAGCCATGGATCCTGCGGGGGACACCCCCACAACCCGACATTATTTTTAAATGTGCGGGGGAATCCCCCGCAATCCCTGCTCCCACAAATTATCCCCCTCAAAAATATCACCTATGGCGAGACAAACAACCATATGTACAGTGATATTTTTGGTGGGAATAATATGTAGGGATACCCGTTAATTAATCTTCTGTGTATCCTCTTTCGTTGAATTCAGACAGCATTCTGTCCATTTCATGTTTAAATTCTGATTGTTGACTATACGCTTCACCCGTAATAACGGACTATAGGGTAGACTTCTGATGGTAGCTAGAGGGTGAAAACTCATCCTATGGAGGAGATTGTTCTGCTCCATAGGGTTGTAGTATAGAGGTGTGAAATCCAGGGGCTTTAGGAGAAATCTGTACATCCAAAAAGTGGATATCTGGGTTTCCTCTTTCTGATGTGAACTGAATCCTATTGCCGATCATGTAAGATATGCAAGAAATGCTGTTAATATGTCTGTCGTATCATTCCATATTGTAGAAATGTTGTCCATATAACAACCCCAGTACCGTATAATAATTTATCCCAGACTGGATGTCGAATGATATGATCATCTTTGAATTTTAGCATGAATGAGTTTGCATAAGCTGGAGCCATTGTAGCACCCATGCCTGCACCACTAGTTTTTAAATAGTATTTCCCGCTATATTCAAAGTATGCATTCTGCGATATGAATTCTAGTAATATGATGATCCATTCCTTAGATGCTCGTATGTCTTCTTTCAGTAAGAGCCATTCTACTGATTGTTGTCCCAAATCGTGTGGAATAGATATGTATAAGCTGTAAACATCAATAGTTACCAAGGAGTCGATTTCTTCGATATGGATCTTAAGTTTATTCTGAAAGTCCATTGTGTCCTTGATATAGGTTGGATATTGTTGAATGATGGGTTGCAACATGGTATCGAAATATACTCCCAATGGTTGTAGGACACAGTTTTCTGCTGCTACAATGGATCAACCAGGTAGTTTCACTATAGATTTGTGCATTTTTGGAACTAAATCTAAGTGTGGTGTTTTAGGATAATTCTGTAAAAGAAAAATGTGCATCTTCTCACTGATCCACTTGTTACTTGCATGGTCTTTAGTTTCTCCATAATCTCCATGTTCGAGTTATCGGGTAATACGCTATATGTATTGCGATATTTTAACTGTCTTAAGCATTCATTTTCATAGTCTTCAGCGTTTAGAATCACTAATGCTCCTCCTTTGTCATCTGGGCAGATGACGATTCCGTCATCCTCATAGAGATTGCGAATTATGGAAAAATCCCTTTTGCCTAGATTTCCATGTTAGTGTTTTGTAAGATATGTTCTTCAGAACCCTTAGTAGGGTCTCATGAAATACATATATGGTCCCATGGGATAATGGCGGTACATAATTGGTTTTGGATTTGAATTCATGATACTCTGTTGTTGGTTGCGACACCTCAGTCTCTATATCCTCAAAGTATGCCTCAAGTTTCATCTTGCAAACAAATTTGAATACTTTTGAAAAAATGTTTATTAATTTCAACAAAATAGCATAACATACTGACTTTATGTATAACTTCAAGTGATCATGTTGCTTGTCTGTTCAGAACTCCCTATCACCCACTTCCCTCCCCTCAGCCTGTTCCACTTACTGTATCTATTTATGATCTATTAAATAACTTTAACTGTACCATCTCTCTATTCCACGGACTGTGATGGTACCTGTGGCGGAATTGGTGTGTCATCTTGTGCGGGGGACATCAGTTCTTGTAATGTGTGTCTCCAGGCCACTAAATCCATGTTATTCCCCTCTTGGTCTCGACGGGATGTTTCCTGCAATACTGCAGTTTCTGCCAATTACCATTTCTGGAGGTCCCTCAACCACACCCCCACCACTTGGCCATGTTGTGCTTTCCACCCCATTGCTATCCTATGCTTCGCCAAAATGTATGCCAGGTCTTTCAATTTACTCACGTGTCTCGCCTGTTTTGGTCTTGGAAAAATTCCTAGCAAGCACGCCTTGGGGGTGACCAAATCTGGCTGCACACCAACCTTAGCAAGGACATGGGCCACTTCCCCCCCAATGCATGCCCAAAACATATGTATCAAGTCTGTATTGTTCAAGCCACATTTCGGGCAGGCTTGTATCTTTGCATTCCTAAATTTTGCGATTTTCTTCAGAGTTAAATATGCTCTGTGAGTAACGTATAATTGGATCAGCTGTAGCTTTGCATTTCTGGATACTTTCTTGTGATATCCCATGGCCCTACTCCAAGCTGCGTCCGACATCTGCTCCTGCAAGTCTGCGTCCCAGCTCTGTCTAATTTGTATAAGATTGTATTCGGGCCTCGACGTCAGTACCTCATATAATCGTGATACTGCATGTCCTCCTTCAGAAATATCATAGAATGTTTCTATTGTTGCATCTTCTACCAATATTCTATCTGGTCCTGGCCATGTCCTTCTTATTTTATGGAGCAGTGAGGCGTGGCTTATGTGCTGCCCTCCCCGTACTCCTGACTCGGAAGCAACCTCATTAAAGGTCATCAGTTGCCCCTCCCACAATATATCGCCTAGTGTCACAACCCCTCTGGGCTCCCAGTACTTCCTAACATTCAGCCTAAGCTGCGCGTCTTCACTCTTTAATGTCACCATTGGGATCTGGGGTGAGTAGGGCATTTCCCTGCCCAGAAAGCGGCAGGCTCTTTGCCACATCGTCATGCCTAGCTTGAGCAACAAAGGGGGCTTGGGGTCACGTAGTATCATGGTCCATACCATCTCTCTCAGAAAGAATGGGGTACATGCTGGTTGTAGTAACTCAGTGTCTTGGGTTTGTTCATCTAACAACCAGTACTTGGTAGACTGCAACTGGCACACTGTAAAATACCCCTCAAAATCCGGCACTTTTATCCCTCCCTGTTCATGTGGTGTTAGGGAGAATTCTCTTATAAGGCTAATTTCCCAAACCTAGTGAGTCCCCCAGCAGCTTTGCTGGATTTTTGGGGTTTGTTTTTTTCTCCTGCTAAGAGTGAGACTCTTTTCCTCTCACTCTTAGGCATGATTTGAGGTATGTCTTTGACTTTGTATGTGCTTATGGGCTATGGTTTTTTTTCTCCATAGGGTATCATCTGTTTTTGTGTATGTGTTACACAGCACCCTCAGTGCAGTAAAACAGGGGTGTCATAGTGACCCCCAAACAGACTCCATACCCTGGGACTGACTACTGTCTCCCAGGGCATGTAAAGTTACCATTGACTTTACTAGTCCTAAATTGTGAACAAAACCAGTACAAACCATCATATTGTGGAAGTACTGGAAAGGGTTAATTTGATTGCCCTTGGGTCTGTTTTCAAGGGGGTACTGTCTGCCCCTTGTCGAGTTTCTGGCTGGTGGCAGTGGTTACCATGCAAAATATTCCACTGGAATATTTCCTAAGGGATTTTCCCATTGATTTTAAACGCACCACTTTTTGGTGCAATGTTAAAGATACTGCTGGTTTATTTATTTAATATTAAATCAACGGTTGGGTCTTTTTGCCAGAACTCTTTTCTAAAATGGCATTCGTGTCTGTCTCTGTAACTCTAACGAAGGTCGAGTCCTTTGTTCCTTTGTTCCACTTTTTGGCGGGCTTCTCCACAGAAGTCCTCCAAATGGTGCCACTCTGTCTGGGTTCCACAGGATGTGTGGGGAGGGGAATCGGCACCCTGGACTGCGTTGCATTAGCAACCCAAGTCACACTCTATCCTGATTGGCCCAGTGGTGAGCCGCCTGGCTCACCACTTAGCATGTGTGAGTGACAGCTAGGCTGAATGGGGGTTTTTCTGCATAAAAGCAGGGCCTTTGGGACTGGAACTTCAGAAGTCGCCACAGGACCTAAGAATCCGAAGAGGGAAGAAGCTGAGCCATCTGCAACGACGACACCACCGTTGAAGCCCTGCTGCAACAAACTCACCACTTTCCCAACGACAAGAGACGATCTTCTGCTGGACGTGTCTTCTTCCTCTGAGCTGGTGGGACCAACCAGTTCACCCCTTTCGCCTTCCAAAGACGTCTCTTGGTCGAATCGCCCGTGCCAAGCACCCCGGCGGCCGGATAATCAATCTTCACCACTTTGACCGCGAATAAAAGGAACGCACCTTTTATCGACGAACTCCACGGCTGGTTTCATCCCTGTGCAGTGCAACGACTCCACGTTTCCTCCTCAACGAGATCCTCTCTTCCCCTGGTCGAAACCATGAACTGCAACCACTGCCAGGAAAAACTGCCACCGCTGGAGCTTCCTCTCTCTTTAAGGTACTGTGTCCTGCCTGGCCTCCCTTTCTTCGGTTTGCCCAAGGTAACCCTTAAATCCTTGGCTTTACAACTGGGTTGGCCCCAGACCTTCTAACTTTACCTTCTTGAATCGCCCCAACCTCTTTTGAACATTCTGCAAAGACTTTTAGTGAATTTTAAACCGTGTGATCCTGGGCACATTTCGCTTTGCTCCATTTAAAGTGGGCCTGCCCTATGAACTTTGGCTCTACAGTATATACTGCCTTTATTCCCTTGTTGAGAGAAGTCTGACTGCTCAGCTACAGCTACCAGGTAAATCTGGGTGGTGCAGACTGTTACCAATTGGGTTTACTGCTTACTCCTGTAGTCTTAATCTTTTTGCAGTGTTACCTAAGGGAACTGCACAGGATTCTGCCTAACACTGGTGTACAGCGGTGGGATTTGTATGGAGTATACATTTTAGATTGCTTCTGATACTTTAGTGCAACTAACCACAAAGCTTAGCACTGTAAAAACTATTTTTTAACAAGTCAACTATGGAAAGTTACAGCCAGGAGTCCCTTTCTTCAAAAACTGCTGATTGTTTAAGAGTTCTGTGTAGACCTAAGGATCTTCCTGTAAAAGGCAAGAAAATGGAACTGATAGAAAGATTGTTAGAGAATCAAAGTCTGGGTAGTGGTTCAGAGGAGCCTACCTCCCAGCAAATGGAAACCACAGTCATGAGAATGATATGAATCAAAGTAATGATAGTATTGTTGTAGAGTTAGAAGAGGAAACTAATGTAAATGTTCCCACTGGCCCTCTGCCTGCTCTAGCACCTCAGCCTGTGTCTACTGGACCTTTGTCAGGTCCCACACTAAGTCCTGCATTCATTGAACTGGAAAAAATGAGACTTGAATTAGAGTTCAAAAGAATTAGTGCCCAATCTGAACAAAAGCACCATGAACTAAGGCTCAGAGAAATGGAGCTCAAGCATGAGCTAGAGATAAAGACATTGTCTGTTGAAAATACTTCTCTCCCCGGATCCTCTAGGAGTTCCAGTCCCAAAAGACCCTGGATGCCTAAAGAGATTGTGGGTATGTATGAACCTAAGTTGGATGTGTTGGATTGGTTGATTATGTTTGAATATAATCATGGGCTCCAGGACATCACAGGGAATCAGTTGTTTCCTTGGTTGTTCTCTAGGCTCCCCCCTGTTGCATCCGATGTGGTAATGGAGTTGGGGGAGGTGGATAGGATGGACTATGAATGTGTGAAGCTAGATTTGGGAAGACCCCTTCCCAGTACCTTAAGAGGTTTAGGACCCTCAAAAAGAATGATGGTACCCCTTGGGCTACCTGGGTGAATGAAAGTTTGAAGAACTTAGAGGGATGGATTAAGGGTCACAGAGTGAACACTTATGAGGGAATGAGAAATCTTGTTATGTTGGAGTCAATTTATGATGCTTGCTCTCCTGAGCTCAGACAGCACTTAGCTGATTCAAAGGAAATAGATCGTAGAAGGCTAGCTAAGGCTGCTTACTTGTGGGTGGCCAACAGGGCTACTCACAAGGATTCAGGGGTCACTCAGAAAAAGGATGAGGGAAAGCAGCCACCAAAAGTGAATCCAGAGAATTCTAATACCTCCCATACCAAAGAGGGCCACAAACAACAAAATAACCAGGGTAAGCCACCAGGGAAACCCCATCAGGCTAGTGTACCTTCTGGGCCCAAACCAGAAGGAGGTCAGAACAAGCCACCATTCCAGAGAGCATTTGGAACATGCTATCTCTGTGGGGCAACTGACCACATCAAAGGAGATCCCAGATGTAAGGGTAACACTGTAGAGATCAGCACAGTGTCCTTAGCCTTCACTCCTGAGGAGGAAGTACAAGTGGCTAGTGCTCACTTTGAGGTCTTTGCTGAAGACCCTTTGAGTCTTCAAGCAACTGTATCATTGGGGCCTATGGGTCTGGTTAGCAGCCAGAATAGGGAAATCTATGACTCCCTACCAGCCAACTCTAAAATATATTGCATGGACTGTGTTCTCATCAATGGCCATGATACTCCTGCCAGGAGAGACTCCGGGGCTAGCAGAACAGTAGTGGATGAAAACTTTTTCAAACCTGAGGATGTGGCTAAGGCACCCAAAGGTCCCACTAGAAATTCTGGAGGCCCTGTCCAGATGGTTCTATTCTACCAGCCCTCATTCAGTGTAATAACATGACAGTGAGGATCCCTGTCAGTGTTAAGACTGAGGTGCCTGGGAGAGTCCTGTTGGGAATGATCTAAAAACTCTAGGAGTAGTATCCAGTACCCCCAGACCTCCCAGTATGGAGACACAGAACCTAACCAAATTGTCTAGAGAGGCCACCTTAAGGGACCACTCTAAGCATGTTGGAACCTCTACTGAGAACCCCACTACAAGCCCTGGTGTTGGTAAGTTGACCTCTGACCCAGGCACATTTCAGGCTAGTATGTTAGGGAAATGGGAGCCCGAACCAAGCTCCATCATTGTTCCCCCAGTTTTAGAGTCTCTGAATCCCCCTGCTTCTGAGGAAGAGGTGGATAGACCAACTGGACCCCTCTCTAGGCCTAAGAGAACTGGTAATTCTCAGTGCTGGTGGAAAACCAGAAAAGAAAAGTCTAAGGCCAAAAACCTTCAGACTGTTGGACCTTCTACTGAAGACTCCAACTCAAATCCTAGTATTGGGAGTGAAACTCCTAAAGTAGGTGAGGTAAGATCTAAGAGGAATGGGAAGCAGGTAGATTGCCTAACCTAACCCCAACCCCTCCAACCATGAGGCCTGAGATACAACCTGCTCCCAACAGAGAGGTGGTGAGGAACCTTGGAGGCCCCTCTAGATCTAAAGGAATCCTTTATAAGGACCCCTTGAAAAAGCCTAACACAGGATCAGAAGTTGTACTAACTTCTGAGGGACTGGTCAACCATATCCCCTAGAGATTTAACAACAAAGATGTTCCCCAAAGGGTTTGTAGGTCATATAGCTTACAAAGGAAAACCTTTGATTTATCCATTGAACACAGGTCAAGGTGTCACCACCAACATGCTGATGGTCTCTCTAGGATGTTTATAACCGACTAGAGGTATGAGATTCATCCAGGAGTGGATTCAATCCTCCTGTCCCTTAGTCTGGTGGGGGGGGGCGAGTGTTAGGGAGAATTCTCTTATAAGGCTAATTTCCCAAACCTAGTGAGTCCCCCAGCAGCATGCTGGATTTTTTTTTCTCCCTCCTGCTAAGAGTGAGACTCTTTTCCTCCCACTCTTAGCCATGATTTGAGGTATGTCTTTGACTTTGTATGTGCGTATGGGCTATAGGTTTTTTTTCTCCATAGGGTATCATCTGTTTTTGTGTATGTGTTACACAGCACCCTCAGTGCAGTAACACAGGGGTGTCATAGTGACCCCCAAGCATAGACTCCATACCCTGGGACTGACTACTGTCTCCCAGGGCATGTAAAGTCACCATTGACTTTACTAGTCCTAAATTGTGAACAGAACCAGTACAAACCATCATATTGTGGAAGTACTGGAAGGGGTTAATTCGATTGCCCCTGGGTCTGTTTTCAAGAGGGCACTGTCCAGTCCCCCCTTGTCGAGTTTCTGGCTGGTGGCAGTGGTTACCACGCAAAATATTCCACCAGAATATTTCCTATGGGATTTTCCCATTGATTTTAAACGAACCACTTTTTGGTGCAATGTTAAAGATACCGCTGGTTTATTTATTTAATATTAAATCAACGGTTGGGTCTTTTTGCCGGAACTCTTTTCTAAAATGGCATTTGTGTCCGTCTCTGTAACTCTAACCAAGGTCGAGTCCTTTGTTCCACTTTTTGGCGGGCTTCTCCTCAGAAGCCCTCCAAATGGTGCCACTCTGTCTGGGTTCCACAGGATGTGTGGGGAGGGGAATTGGCACCCTGGACTGCGTTGCCTTATCAACCCAAGTCGCACTCTATCCTGATTGGCCCAGTGGTGAGCCGCCCGGCTCACCACTTAGCATGTGTGAGTGACAGCTAAGCTGTTGAATGGGGGGTTTTCTGCATAAAAGCAGGGCCTTTGGGACTGGAACTTCAGAAGTAGCCACAGGACCTAAGAACCCGAAGAGGGAAGAAGCTGAGCCATCTGCAACGAGAACACCACCGGTGAAGCCCTGCTGCAACGAACTCAACACTTTCCCAACGACCAGAGAAGATCTTCTGCTGGACGAGTCTTCTTCCTCTGAGCTGATGGGACCAACCAGTTCACCCCTTTCGCCTTCCAAAGACGTCTCTTGGTCGAATCGCCCGTGCCAAGCACCCCGGCGGCCGGATAACCAAGCTTCACCACTTTGACCGCGAATAAAAGGAACGCACATTTTATCGACGAACTCCGCGGCTGGTTTCATCCCTGTGCAGTGCAACGACTCAACGGTTCCTCCTCGATGAGATCCTCTCTTCCCCTGGTCGAAACCACGAACTGCAACCACTGCCAGGAACAACTGCCACCGCTGGAGCTTCCTCTCTATTTAAGGTACTGTGTCCTGCCCTGGCCTCCCTTTCTTCGGTTTGCCCAAGGTGACCCTTAAATCCTTGGCTTTCCAACTGGGTTGGCCCCAGACCGTCTAAATGTACCTTCTTGAATCTCCCCAACCTCTTTTGAACATTCTGCAAAGACTTTTAGTGCATTTTAAACCGTGTGATCCTGGGCACATTTCGCTTTGTTCCATTTAAAGTGGCCTGGCCTATGAACTTTGGCTCTACAGTATATACTGCCTTTATTCCCTTGTTGAGAACTTCTAAAAGTGCTGGGACCTGTTTTATTTCTATGCTCTGCCTTTTTCTCTCCCTTTAACCGAACTATTGGAGTGCCATCAGGTTACGCGCTCACATCTGTTTTAACAAATCGTGGTGTTTTAACTCTGACTTGTCTGATAGTTATCAAGGGAGGTGTGTATACTTTACCTGACTGTGTTTTAACTTGCTTTTGATTTAGAGTGCTAGTATATTACCTAAAGTGTGCTTTAAATAAATGATTATATACTTTTTATACAAAGCTCTGGTCAGTGTTTGTTTGCTCTACTGTGTTTTTAGCCCTATTGTGTATACTCTATATACTGCCCTACTCTTCTTGAGAGAAGTCTGACTGCTCAGCCACAACTACCAGGTAAATCTGGGTGGTGCAGACTGCTACCAATTGGGTTTACTGCTTACATCTGTAGTCTTCATCTTTTTGCAGTGTTCCCTAAGGGAACTGCACAGGATTCTGCCTAACATGTGGTCTCTGTAATTTCTCTAGCAACATTCTATATCTCGAGTTATGCCATAGGAAGCTACGGCAGGTGGCGCTTAGTGACCTAAAGAAGGCTCTCGGGACATTATATGGGACGTTTGCAAAGTAATGTAGCAGCCTCTGAAGCATCACCATTTTTAGCAGTGCAGCTCATCCCATTACTGAGAGCGGCAGCTTGGCCCAAAATGTAATAGAGTTCTCCATTTTCTTCACCGCTCTCAGCGTGTTCTGCGCATGTTCTAATTTGGGGTCGTGAAAGATGTCTACCCCTAGATAACTAAATGTGTCCCTTTCCAATTTGATCAGTAATTCTGGTAAAGCTTTCCAGGGTCTACTCTTAAACCCTGCAAGGGGGAACAAACTTGACTTCTGTGGATTTATTGTAATCCCAGAAAGGTCTGTGTAACTCTCACACATCTAGTATGTATTGTAGGTTAGTCTCTGGTTGTTGTAGGTAAAGAAGCATATCAACCACATATAAGGAGACCAAATGTGTGCTACCCCGTATACTGATGCCTGCCTAATGGTATTCTTTCCAAAAGTATATCGCCAGCGGCTCTAAGGCCAATATAAATAGCATAGGGGACCACAGCAACCCTGTCTCGTCCCTTTGCTTAGCCTCCATAGTTCCAATATCACAGTGCCTGTTTTGACTCTTGATACTGGGTTGCTGTACAGTAGCTTGACCCATCTAATATACGTGGGGCCCATGCCGAATCTTTTTAACACCACCAATAGCCATGGCCACCTAACCCAGTCAAATGCATTGACTGCATCCAGCGAGTTTACTGTCATAAGCTGGGTGTTGTTTGGGTCTGATCGATGACATGGTGCAATCTTCTCAGATTGCATGCAATATTCCTATTTGGGACCTAAACTGACTGGTCTGGGTGTCTGAGTTTATGGATTACAGGTTTCAATCTATTAGCCATCAGGGCCATCAGTATTTTCCTGTCTTGATTAAGTAGCGAGAGAGGTCTGTAAGAGCTACAATCAGTATCTGGTTTATTAGGCTTCAGTAGTGGGACTATAATTGACTCTCTCAACGTCAGCGGCAAAATTCCTTTATCTAATGATTTATTCAACATGGCTAACAATGTGGAAGTGATCTCTGCCACACATACTTTATACAACTCACTGGGTAGTCTGTCAGCCCCTGGAGCCTTGCCCGACGGCAACCCTCTAATAGTACATTCCATCTCCTCTTTGGTTATAGGAGCCTCACGTTTGTCCACCTCCTCTGCATCTAGCTTTGGAAGATCTATCAGTGCCAGAGCTTCCTCTATCTCTGGCTCTAGGGTTTCTGATGTCTCCTCGTATAATTTCTTATAAAAATCATAAAAGCATTTGTTTATATCCTGCTGTGTTTCGCAGGTCTCTCCATTCCTATCTGTGATTGCCCGAATCATGCTCCACTCAGTCTCACTTTTATACAACCAGGCTAGCAAACATCCCGCTTTGTCTCCTTCGGCGTTTCGTTGTTCTACATATTTCCTATAACTTAACTTACCCAATCTGTCCCAGTGTGCTAAACATTCGTGCCGCAGGGTGATAGCCTCATGGGTGCTCGGGCCGGGTGGATCACTGTGCCCGTTTAAGGCCTCAAGTTTTGTTTCTGCCTTGTGTATGTCGTTCTCTATCACGGTCTGAACCCCATTCGCCTTGGCGATTGCAGTCACTCTGATCACCACCTTGAAGGCTTCCCATAACGTGCCCACTAACGCCAAACTACCTGTATTAAGCTTAAAGTAATCATCCTGCACCCCTTCCATTAACTGTTCCCTGAATGCTTTGTCCCTCAGAGACTCACTGTCACTCCTAAGTCTCCAAGTCGGGATGTGTACTCTAGGGGGGTGGGAGGGGTTGACTCATCATGTGACCACCAGCAGGGCCTGATCTGACAATACCCGTGCTTTGTCTTCCGCCGTATTGAATTCACCCAAATTCCTCAACCGTAAAAATATAATCTAATCTTGTGAACAGGGCTTGGGGAGCGGTATAATGCGAGTATCCGCAGGCGTGCGGGTGTAGAGTCTGACATATATCTGAGAGTTTAAATGCTTGCAATAATGTGCGCAAGACTTTGGCAGAGAGGGCATGGTGTATACATTTGTCATCAGATCTGTCTAGTGTAGGGTTAAGTGTACAATTAAAATCTCCTCCCGATATTAGTGTGGCATCTCTGAATGGACTTATTTAAGGGTATAATGTGCAGAAATAAGCAGCAGTCTCTTGGTTAGGTGCATATGTTTTAATACAGAATTCTCTGTGCTCGACCCACCCTCGCAATATGAACATCCTCCCCACTTTGTCCTGGAACGTCTCAAGCACGCTCAAAGGAACAGATGGTGCCACCCATATTATTACACCTCTAGCATAAGTGGAATATGACGAGCCCAGCGTCGTGCCTCTCCTGTTTCACCTTTGTGAGGTGCATTTTTTGCAAGAGTGTGATGTCAATTTTCTGACGCCTAAAGTAAGTCATAATCCTATTACGCTTGATATAACTGCTAAGGCCTCTAACGTTCCAGGACACTATTTTAAGTTCCCCCATCGCATTGAAAACTTCTGATCTGTACCATCAGTCTATCATTCAAGTACAGCATATTTTGTGTGGACACACAAGCTAACTCCCCTTTAACTACCCCAATTCCCTCAAGAATAGCCCCCTCCCCCCCAGAATAGCCCAGCTCAATCCTTGTGCTCAGGCCTCCCCATTTCTCGCCTCTGTTCCAGGGACATGTCCTGGTGCTTAAGGGGTGGTAGGCGGATATGCAGGAGAGTTGCTAGGTCTGGAAAAGACCCGGGGCTAAACTGATGTCAGAACTGTTGGGACTGGGGGCTAGCTAGTCTTTTGGCTGTAGCTCCTGAGATTCTATCCGGGGCTACAACCAAAAGATCAGGGGCTATAGCCCCCTTAGCCCCCCCCTAGCAACGCCCCTGCGGATATGTAACCACTAGCATCCGTGCAAACCAATGCAATCTTGGGTGTAGGACGCACCACGTTGTTGACTCCTGAATTTAGCAACTTTTAGTTTCTTGAGGCTTATGATTACGGGCCTCCGCAGTCTTATAATTGTTGTGATCTTCTGCATGTGGTTACTCCTTACTACTTGGATCGGCCTCTGCTACAGTTGGCAAATTCTGCGTGCCCATCCATTTGTGTGCCTCTTTGGGATTATCAAAAAAGATGGTGCAGCCCTTATGAATCACTTTCAGTTTAGCTGGATACAACAGCATGTACTTCAGATTAGCCGCTCGTAATCTTCTCTTGACCAGTTCATTTGTTGCCTTTGAACCTGCAGGGTATAGTCTGGATATGCTGTTATCATGGCGGACGCTTGTTGGATCGTCCCTACTTTGTGAAAGTGTTCATGGATCTTTTTCCTGTCACAGTAGTTCAAAATCTGTGCTATTATTGGCCTCGGGGGGGCTTCCGGCGGTGGTTTTCTCATCAGCGACCTATGCGCCCTTTCTACCATGAAGCCTTGACTGAGGGCACCTGGACCGATTTCTTGCTGCAACAGGAACTCGAGGGTTTGCTTCTTCTTGCCCTTCCGGGAGTCCAATAAGTCGTACATTATTGCGTCTAGCCCTGCCTTCTGCATCCTCAGCTCGACAAGTTTGAATACTTCAAAATTACGTAGGAACAAAACTCAACACTTTCGGTAGAATTTGTTTCTCTAAATCACTCGGAGTGTGGCTCGAGATGTTAACTACTAGATTTTCCTACTCTGGTATCTGGGCTGTCTTCTGGTTGCCTCCTTTTCTTTCACCCCCTCCTGGTTCTTTTTTTCTTTTTTCTGGTCCTAAAAAAGGTTGCCTCTGAGGTGTGAGTGGTCGCTCTTCTACCCAAGTTGATATCTGATGATGTGGCTTGTTCTTCCCCAGTTTGCTGTGTTGGTGTTGTTGCAAATGTAGATCTCGTCTGGTTGTCTGCTTCTGACCTAGAGGTTCTACGTTGAAATTATTAGCTTTGGTTCGGGTATTCCTTCTCTTAGTGCCCGGATCCAGAGCTCCCCCCATTGAGCACAGGTAGGCCATCAGCACCAGTCTGACTACCCTCCGCTCCAAAAGGTTGATATGGAGTCTGGACTCTGACTGAGACCAGTGTCTGTTGACAGAAAGACCCTTCATGTGCGCTGTCCATCCTGTGAGGGAGGCGTCTGTCACAACGGTCATCTCCGGCCATGGTTGCCAAAAGGGTTCTCTTCACAGGAGATCCTGCCCGACCTTTGTTGGGACCTGGAGAAGGTCTGTTATTATGCCGTAGAATTGAGACCACTGGGATCTGAGCGTCCACTGAAAGAATCTCATTCTCAGACAGGCTTCTGGCACCAGGAAAATGCAGGATGCCACGAGGCCGAGCAACCTCAGGAAGTTGCAGGCCAGGAGATGTTGGGCACTCTGATATTTTTGGATCATCTGCGAAAGATGCTAAGCCCTCAATTCGTGTTGCGAGGCATTTCCCGAGGCTAAATCCAATACATTGAAGCTTCTGTGAGGTTATCAAGTGGGACTTCTTGAAGTTCAGGGAGAAGCCCAGCTCGTGGAGGAAGTGGCAAGTGTGGCTGAGATGACTCTGAGACTGTTCCGGAGAACAAGCTCTGATCAATAAGTCATCCAGGTAAGGGTTGATGTGAATCCCCTCCTTAGACTTGCTGCCACCACTGCCATGAGCTTGGTGAAGACCCTCGGGCAGAGGTGAGCTCAAATGGCAGAACCCAAAACTGATAATGAGAACCGCCAACTGCGAACCTCAGGTACCTTCTGTGCTTCCAATGTATGGGCACATGAAAGCAAGCATCCTGGAGGTACAATGACACCAACCAATCCTGGAGTCAAAGGCTCAGGGCAACTGCAAAAGAGTTACCATCTAGAACTTGTCCTTCCTGAGGAACTTGTTCAAGCTTCTCATATCCAAGAGGGGTAGCACTGTTCCGTCCTCCTTGGGGATAAGGAAATAGGGAGATTACCCACCCTGGTTTCTATTCGCTGCAGGTACCAGCTCCATTGCACCTTTCTCCAACAGGATGTGAATCTCCTGTTGGAGGAGCAGATCTGGATCCAATGAAGATCAGACCCTTGAGAGGTTGGGGGGGGCAAGAATGGGAGGCAGTAACCGTAGGCCATTGTTTGTAGCACCCATGCATCTGAACTTATGCCTCGCCAACTGCGGAGATGTTTGCCCTTCTCTGACCTCTGAGAGTATTGTTCTCTTCCTCTTGAAATGGAAGAGTAAACACAAAAAGGACGTCCTCCACACCCTTATCCTGAAGGTTGTACAGGTTGTCTTATTCCCATTTCAGCCCCCAGATATTTAGCTGCTGTACTTGAAGCCTGCAGTTTCTCTAAGCTGCAGTCAGCTTTTCACCAAACTGAGTCCCATCGAAGGGCATGTCCAGCAAACGTGCCTGGACATCTGGCGTAAAACCTCGTTTCCTGAGCCATTCCAGGCGTCTTAGCACTGTAGTGGCAGCCATTGCCTTGCTTACAGAATCAACTGTGTCCAGGCTTCACTCAGACAATTGCTTCATGGCATCCTTACCATCCTGTATTAAATTTAAAAATCCATCCCTCTCTTCACCCAGCGGTATATGATCCGCTGCCAGAGCAGCCACTCCCCAAATGGTATGCATATATTTTGCCAGAGCACTAGTGGCAGCAGATTTCAGTGCCATACTACCCACACAGAACATTCTTTTTCCTATGGCATCAACCTTATTGTCGGCGGAAGTCTCCCAATTGCTAGTCTTTTTCAAGGTTTCAACAAGATTCCTCATCTTTGATTCCTGTGAAATAAGCCATTCTGGTACATTGGGAGTCCCAAATTCATACCCAAATAGAGCTTGGTCCTCCTCTTCCTCAAAGATAGACCCCATGGATTTAAAGAAATCCAGTCTAGGCAAAGGTTTATATGACTTTGTAGAGTCAGTCGCGGTCTTGTAGGATTTGAAGACACTGAATGCACCAATGGTGTTGAGGGCTTGACGACTTAGAAGAAGCAGACTCTGAATGCCTCAATGACTTTAACTTAAGGACATTCCTTGACAGTTCGGGTGAATCTCTAGACCGCTTCAACAGCTTAGGAGAAAGCCTGGAGAACAGAGTTGAAGCCCCTGAAACTTTTGCCTTTGAGGAGAAAGATGGTGATTTCACCTTGTGCGTCGGCGAGGAAGGCTCCTTCGATTTGTGTCGAGGAACCTCTCTTCCCGGGCTCTTAGGCACACAGGAAGGAGATGCATCAGACATCCTGCTGATCTTTTTAGATGCAGAGGGGGGTAGTTAGATTTTTTCAACTCCTTGAGAGGGCACTCTGAGGGTCCGAGAGGAGGAAGAAGTCGATGAAGACCTATGGTGTTGCGGCTTGCTTTTTTTTGTGGGAGAGGGCGTACATGTTTTGAGTTTCCCCTTCCTTTCCCGCAAGGCCTTGCACGTCATTAATTGGCACGAGCCACAGTCATTGACCTTGTGGCCTACCCCCAGACACCAAAGGCAGACTCAGTGCGGATCTGTGATGGGCATTTTTGCCCCACAATCGGCACACTGCTTAAAACCTGCCTTTGGTGTTGAGGACATGTCAAGTAGATGATGAACCGACTGATGAAGTATAAATATTATTTGAAATTCTGCTGAGGCGATGTCGCTCCGAAGAACGCTAGCATGCAGAAAAAACAACGGAGGCAACAGTCACCACATGTGCTTCATATACCAGTGTCAACGTCACAGCCGAGGACAGTACGTAGGCGGGCCATGATTCAACGCCGCTGGACTATGAAAAAAAGATTCTGAAGCAGGCTGCAAACAGACTTCGATATATCAAAAATGAGGAATACAAGGGATGACACAATCCATTGGAATGCCTTATATGGAAATTCCTTTCCTGGTGAAAGCTGTGACTTTTGCAGGCTAAGGGGCATGGTGTATGTGTGATCCAGAGGACGGGCTGGGACTATCTAGTCCCAATCCACATCTTCCGATGCCTGAAAGTCTGTTGCTGAGCAGATGTAATAACCAGTGGTGGACAACTCCTGGCTGTTGGAATGTTGCAGATCCTATACATTGGTGGGCTTGCTCCCAAGCCAGAATCTTGGATAAAAGGAGAGGCTCCTGCAACTGTTCATCAGATCACTGTTGGAGACAAGATTTCTATGAAGTAGAGCAGCCCGCTGACGACCCATGGAAGTGGACCAGCATTAACTCCAGTGGTGACCCGGTGAAGTCCTGCACCTCTGTCCTGATCTCAGAAAGATCTTTGTTGGTGCTTCGACCGCTGGACCAGTTGGAACAACCAGTACCAACCCCTGCTTGAGTATCCGTGCCTGCTGTGCCTTGCAAGTGCCCCAGGACCAACCGCTGGACAACTGGCTACCCCTCTTCTAGGCCCCCTCGCTGTAGCGGGCGTTTCGAGCAGAGCCTTAGAATGTTGCAGATCTCCAGCTTGTGCCACAAGTCGCCTGCTCCTGCATTTTCAGCCAACTCACTCCAAGGGAAGCTGTGCTTGCTCCTTGGTTTGCCGTTGTATAATCAGCGGATCGTGGGGCCTTTCGTAGGGGTGTCCTTAGGCTGTCTCTGTCACAGTGCTTTTGGAAATTGCAGATGTTGTTCCACAACTAAGAGATCAACTACTGTTGACATTGGTCTAGGCACTCCCTGGCAACAACAAAGCCTTCCTAATTGTAATACCCCGTGGGTAGTCTGTTATCCGTCCATACATGAAGATTGGAAAAACTGAACAGAGAATACAAATCTGCATAGGTGAGCATAATAAAAGCTGTATTAGGAATAGGACATTAGCTGCCCCAATGGTAGGACATTTTTTGATGGGGGGACACAAATGTGATGAATTAAAGTGGTCTGTACTGTGAGAAACCAGAGGGTATCTCACCCGCTAATCCCCGAGATTCTCTCTCAGGTGGCCAGGACATGGCCATCGCCTTTGGATCCAGAACCTGGGGGTGGACCAGTGCTGGAGGATGACCTGGGTGAGGGGTCTTCCGGAGTGGGGGTTGAGATAGCCGATGGCGAGATGCAGTATACACCCTTATTTTGTTCATCGAACCCATCCAAAGTTTTAGGATGCTCAGAGTTTTCCAAACCCCCCCCCCCCCTTTTACACAAACACTGGGCTGAGTAAGAGGGTGGCTGAGAGCAACCAGACTAACTCTCTCACATCGTACTGGACAAGTCTCGTTAATCGAGTCAGGCACTTTACCCTAAGTGCATACATCTGATTCTAAAGACACACTCTGGGCAAGGCAGAACATGAGAATGAGCAGAACTTCCGGGACAAAGGCACACCTACTGGAGCAGAGCAACAGACCAAGGGACGATAGTAGCGGGCCGAAAACCTCAAGGTTTTCCTATTGGAAGTCATTGCCTCCGACAGGCTGAGAAAGACATGTGGAAAATGCCAAATCCCACAAGTGACGATTGCATTGTGTTTCAAGGACACCAGTGACCCTCCTGGGTGAACTGCAGAGTTGGGGAGGCGAGGTCAACCCTGTGGTACTAGCGTTGACTCGAAATTTGGAAAACGCCAAAGAAGCACACACAGCCGTTGAGTTGGCAAGCGACATGAGAGACCGGTGTGTGTTGAAGTGAATGAAGTAGCAACATCACATCACAAGTGAAGGCTGCACGCGTGTGGATGAAACGCGAAGAAAGGCAGACACGTGAAGAACTTTAAAGTGAAATACAGCTGCAAGATGAGCAATACTAGGCAGTGGAGTGGTCCGGTGAAAGAAGTAGCCCATTCAAAAGTCTCTGTGAAAAGTGCATTGTCTGCAGCTAAAGGGCAAACAAACAGCAAGAGTGAAAGTAAATAGTGAACGTTGAAACAAAGTGGCCCTGCAGTGGTCTACAAAGAAAGCCACGCACATTCTAAAGACTTCGACATCCGAAAGTGGTCCGAGCCCGATTGAGGGAGACCCGATATTTATTAAGCTTGGGCAAGGGAGCCCCCTTGCAAATTTGTGTGAACTGTATCGTGAGAGGTCTGAGCCCAGCATAGGGGGAACTTTGTGAACGTTGGTTGAAACATTATTTTGAAAGGAACTTTAAACGTGGGAGGCCAGGCGGGCCTCGATCCACGGTTGTGAACTGTATACTGTGTTGGAAGCTGAGCCAGAGTATGTCATCCTTAATACAAGGATTGCCTTACCTCGTGAGGCCTAACGTGGGGATGAGAGCTGGTTCAGCCACATTAGCATTTGAACACTGACTTTTCCTTTTGCATACATTTTCTCCTTTTTACACTTTTTGTACAAGAGGATAGGGCAGGCATTAGGTTTTTGTTCTCGTTTGATGGTTGAGACTACTCCCATTTTAGTTATAGGGCAGGATAGGAGTTTCTCCAACCCCTACATTAACAATAAAGGTTTTTACAAATTGTATCCATTGTCAATACTTGTGATACCATGCCTTCCCTACAGTACTCATGAAATTAAATCTGAGCAATAACAAGCAGAGTGACGAACAGACTTACTAGAGAAGAAATGTGCATGATATTCGTAAGTAAGGGTCACGTGACATGAATGAACGAGAACATTGAGTGTCGCAGCTTATATTAATAAAGACAATGCGCAGTGATAAAGGAAATTGGGGAAAAAGGGGCGGTGTTGCGCTTGACAGAGCATGGCCGCCTAAAAAGGAGCTCCGGGCTGGGCGACCACATCCTCATTAATATCTGCTACAGTACGACGAATTTTGAGGAAAGAAGACTGTGGGCCCCTTCCACCAAACCTCCCCCAACTGCCACCTGAATATCGACCGAGATTCTATTCCGTCTTGCAGATATTGTCACCTCTAGTGTACCGGGAGGCGACGTTGCCCCGATCCGCTTACTGCATCCAGAGAGGTCCGCCTTCAACACTTAGATTCGCTGTGACTGTGGGGCCTACTGTGGGGGAGGGCAAGCGACTGCAGCCCTACTCAGCTCTGTGGGAGAAACATTTCTGGAGCCCATCCCAGTGGGCCGCTGGCACCTTGCCTCCTGCACACCACCCTCTGTGGCTGCCTCCCCCCTCCCTGACCACTGCCCATGCGGCGGCCCCATGTGGTCTCGTCCTGGGCTGGAGCCCGAGCTTCCTGGTCAGCCTGGCGACCCGGTGAATACCATCTACAGCAGGGCAGATGGGTCCCCGACGAGAGAACCAAGCCTGTGGGGAGTGAGGAAGCCCCAACGGGCCAATACGCTGTGGGCTACGGCTCCCCGGTCACGCAGTGAGTCCAATCTCTGGCGCTACTGCTGCTGTCGGTGGCTGGGAGTCTCTCTCTGCTGCCAACTTGTGCTTCCCCCACCACCTATTACTCTGTGCTCCCCGCGGATCTCAACCCCCTCCTTCCTGCAACTACTGACGCAATCACCCAACGCTGTCTTCTTGCCTCTACCTGCAGCGCCACAATTGCTGGTTTCTCTCTCTTCCCCCGCAGCGTAGCTGCTCCATACAACCTGCAGTTTTAGCAGGCACTTAACGTGGCACGTTCCCAGTGCTTAACGACGTTCAGCGCCTTGGGAGAGATCCTCGCTCTTCCCCTGATACGTGGGGGGGCACAATACATTTGGCCAAAGCGGGGCCCAGCAGAACTTATCAACAATGCCAGCTCTGCCATCATTAACAATGCTACTTGTTAGTTGACCCTGGCTCCTCAGTGGTGAATTCATACCTAAAAACTGCATCGGATAACTTGCTACTTGGTCTGAATCCCGTGGCTCTTTTAAAGTGTACCTTGCTCCCTGCCTGAGTGGGCGATCTGGAGTGGAGCTGCACCTGTATATCCTAAGCTCTACTTGCCTCTTCTCCGCCGCTTGAGGGGATTACAGTCATCCTAGCTATATCCCTAAGCACACCTACATGTACTGGGTACCGCAGCACCCATCCCCCTTGCAGGGCCCCTCTTTCTGGACCCTCACTTTGGATCTACACCCAAGTCTCTCGGACCCCTTATCCTCTTGCCAAGTTCACGCTCCGACGCATACTGCAGGTCCAGGCCCGCTCTCCAAGACCACCCTGACATTCAGCAATACATCTTGGCCCCAGAGCTCTTTATCTGCTCTCCCCAAACCACAATTTCGTAGACAGTCCTATAACCTAAGTGTTACACACGCTTCGTGGGATTGGCCTGGCTAACCCAGTACGGATCGTTCGCTAACCGTGAACCCTGCTGGAACCATGACCAAAGGAGCTGGCAAAAAACAAAGCTCCATCAACATGTTTACGAAAGCTCCAGCTAAGTCGATTGAACCCGATTCGGAACCCGAGCCTACCACATCTACACCTCGTGACCCCGCGGAATCCCAGCTGATGTTGGAATTCATGCAGGAAGGGTTCACTGCCCTCCACTCTAAGCTCGACGACATAAATGGGACCATATTATCAAACAAGGCCCACATGGAAAAAACTGATGGCCGGGTCATGGAGATCGAGTCCAGGGTGGGTACTGCCGAGGATGACATAGCGGCTCCTTCGAACGGAGGTCGCCACATTGTCCAGACAGGTGTCAGAGGTTGCCAAGAAGAACGAGGATCTCGGATCACGCTCTAGGCGTAACAACCTCCTTATCGGGATCCCTGAAGACAGAATCGAAGGTCCCATAGAGGACTACATCGAACGCACCTTACTCCAACTGCTTGACTCTCCTAAGCTGTCGCCACAATTTGCTATAGAGCGAGCCCATCACGCTCTGACGGCGAAACCTAAGCCTGGTCCACCCCCCATCATTGCAAGGGTTCTGAACTACCACAATCGAGATACATTACTCAGGGCAGCGAGGGCCAAAGGGAACTCTTACTGGGATCCGCCAGGGTCCATTTATATCCTGATTTCTCGGTCTACGTTCAACAGAAACGCAAAACCTTTTTGGCAGCCACTGGAACTGGGGTCAAATACGCTATGCTGTTTCCAGCCAAGCTCCGGATCGAATAATTGAATCAAGTTTTTTTCTTTATTATTCCAGAAGAGGCTTCCAAATGTATATATGAACACTTCCCCGGGTGAACATACCTATCCTGGTAGTTACGACTACACTACGTTTATCACCGGGAAATGTACATCCCGGTCCGTGACGTCCCTGACTATTTTTTTCCATTGAGAGTTCTTTGTTCTAATCACTATATCGAATGAGTATTTTTGTTCATTAATAGTTTGATCTTAATGTTGTACTTGAACCACCAGTTTTGATTACTACTTGCATTAGTACCATGTCAATCCTTATGTGCCCAACTAGGAAGTGACGCTGCCCAATCGGCGCACAAGCCCCCAGGCGATGATGCTATGGTTTTTGGTTTTGTTAGATGGGTGTTGGGTCTTCACCCGTCTGGATGGGAGAGGGCTGTGGGTGGGTGGGGGAGTTAGGGAGTTATGACAAAAAATGCTTGACATGCAAAGTGGAAGAGGAGTGAGAGGTTATACTATGGAGGATGCACCTCGATAATAGACACGCCTACTGGGCTCCGGACTAAGTCCCCCGAACACTGCTGCAACACCTAGTAATGCCCGTTTCTTACTTATTTCGATGGCTGATTATAACCTGGTCTGCATGAGTTTGAATGTGAGGGAACTCAGTAATTGCAGAAAGATGCAGAATATACAACTATATGGTGAGCGACATGGGGTTAAAATCCTTTTTCTACAGGAAACACATGCTCGATCTGAGGGCTGCATAAGGTTTGCAAAGATATGGGGCCCCCAAAGATACACTGATTACTCCACTCAAAACAGGGGTGTCATGGTTATGATTCATAAGAGTGTTAAGTTTCAGCTCATTGTGTCCCACATAGACCCCTTGGGGCGGTATGTTTTACTTTATGGCAGGCTACACAATAAAGAGGTTGTACTTCTCAATGTTTACAGGCCAAATATTGACGACCCAGAGTTCTATTCGCACCTTGCTAATTTACTTGCCGGATTACCCCTTGTACCCATCCTCTGGAGTGGGGATTTCAATACGATTCTTGATGTTGATTGGAACAGGTCGGGTACAAGATCCCGTCAACTCTCCAGAGCCGCTAAAGTAATTCTGGAGGCCTTGTCACAATTGGTGGTCTCGGATGCATGGAGACTAGTGCAACCCGGTTCCCGAATGTATTCTTTCTACTCTTCTGTGCACGATTCACATTCCAGGATAGATAGATGGCTCACGTCTGACATACTCATTAGGAACATCACACATATGTCAATCCTCCCCAGGACACACTCAGACCATTCCCCAGTGACCATTTACCTTTACTGGGGCACTGATCATAATAAAATCCGCTCGTGGAAATTGAAACCACAATCTCTATCGGATATAGCCTTCAATGCTGACCTGGAATCCGCGATAGACGATTATTTTGCACTGAACACCGAGTCGGTCTGCACACAAGCTACTCTGTGGGAGTCGTTTAAGGCCTACATTAGGTGCATAGCCATTTCCAGGGAATCCGGGATCCTCAAGGTCATTCATAGAGACATATCGAAGGGTGAAGCACCACTTTCCTCCCTCAAGGCCCAATATGCACAGTCTCAGTCTCCAGATGCCCTTTCCGATATCGGTATTGAATTAGACACATTTCGCGCTCATGCTGATACGGAAAGGAAATTCACTGATAATCCCGGACTTGCTCTGTGATATGGAGAGGGCGAGCGGCCTAGCTGCATGTTGGCCAGACCTCTCTGCCAGGAAATGGGATCTCTGCATATCCCAGCTATAGAAAGGTCTGATGGTTCCTTGGCTCTTCTTCCACAGGATATTAACACGGAGTGCCAATCGTTCTATGAATCCTTATATACAAACATTGACGCCGTTCCTAGGTCGGAGGTCAACGCATACTTGGACAGCCCACCCCTCTCTCTTCTTTCTAACAAAACTAGCACCTGCCTAGACACACCTATTACGGCTGAAGAAATATCAAAAGCCATTGATTCCCTTACTTTAGGTAAGCCCCTGGGTCCGACGGCCTCCCGATCGAATTTTATTAACAATATAAAACCCGACTGGTCCCCCAACTCCTGGCATTATGGGACGAATCCTGCGAGGTGGTTATACTTTCCCCCTCTCTCCGCAAAGCCATTATAACTGTCCTACTCAAACCGGGCAAACTTCCCACTCAATGCGCGTTATATCGGCCCCTTTCCCTCATCAACTGTGATGATAAGATTTATGCTAAAATTCTGTCCCTACGATTGATCCCTTACATGCCCCACATTATTCACCCAGACCAGTCGGGATTTATCCCAGGTAGATCCACATCCCTCAACCTGGCCGTCTCTTTAATACTATCAGTCAAATTGACCCCAACACTCAGGCAGTGGCGGCAGCCCTCGACATACAGAAGGTTTTTGACTCCGTCTCATGGAACTACTATTGGCGGGTGCTCAAGAAATGCAACTTTGGGCCCTGCTTTCTTTCTTGGCTCAAGCTGTTATATTCGGATCCGGTAGCCAGGGTCCGTACTGAGGACAGATGCTCGCCCCCCTTTCATATAGCCAGAAGCACGAGACAGGGCTGCCCCTTCCCTACCCTGATTTTCGCCATAGCTATTGAACCTTCAGCAGACAGGATACGGCAGGCACATTCACACCGAGGCCTGAGATTACTGGGCACACCGGCCATTGTCTCCATATACGCAGACGATTTCTTACTCTTCATTCGCTCACCAGAACACAACCTTGCCCCAATCCTAGAAGACGTCATCCACCTTGGGCTGCTATCGGGTCTCAAGGTTAACTGTTCTAAATCAACTCTCTTTCCACTCACTGATGCCACCCCCTCCCCTCGACCTCATGGGGTTCGCCTGGTCACAATCAGAACTCACCTACATCGGGCGGTGGTTGCTTGCCAGCCTGACATAGTGTATGAGGCTAAATATCGGAAATATTTAACCACGCTCACCAAGAAATGTCTGGGCTGGGCCAAACTTCCACTCTCCCTCGCTGGCAAGCTCGGCATCTTGAAAATGGTTGTGCTTCCCCAACTTCTTTATCGTTTCCTTAACCTCCCCCTGTGGCCTGGTAGGGAATTTTTCCAGGCTCTAAGCCACACGCTCAACACATTCTTATGGCACTCTGGTGCAGTTCATCTCAAATATAACACATTGGCTGCTCCCATGGATGGCGGCGGCTTTGGAGCTCCCAACTTCTAAAAATTTTGGCTGGTCGTGTCATGCCTGCGCCATGGGCGCATCCATTTGCGCTCAATATGGACAATTTTTTATCATTTATTTACAACAGACTCTTGGATCCATCTATATTTACTTTGGGGACTTTATTTCCCATTTGCGAGACTTTGGTGCTTTATTATTTTTTCCAACAAACTACGCATACCACAATGCACTTGGCTACAAGCATCGATTCCTGGCTGTTCCTATTGGTCATCAAAGGAACTACACCCCCCCGAAGCCCTAGGGATTTGCTCTGCTCCACCAGCCCAGGAACAGACAGGGAGGTGGCTGATTGCCTGCAGGTGTGCTTTGCCAGGTGCAACCAATTAGCCTGCCTCTGTGCTGGGCTAGGCAGTATATAAGGCTGCTGCCTGCAGTGGCTCAGCCTCTTGCATTGAGAGTCCTTCCTCCACCTTTCGCGTCTTTCTACGGATCTTTGTATGCTGTTTACCATCACTCCTGCTTGGATCCTGCCTTGCAGCTTGCTACACCCTGCTGCCTACAGCCCTAGCCTTCTGGGCTCCCTATCTCAGTCCAGCTCCTCTGGGCTTCCTGCCTTGCAGCCTGTTACACTTTGCTGCCTCCTGCCATTGCCTTCCAGACTCCCTGCCTCACAGCCCTGCTCCTCTGGGCTCTCCACATTGCAGCTGATCACGCTCTGCTGCCTTCCAGCTTCCGCCCTTGCCCTGCTGGGCTCTCCACATTGTAGCCGATCACGCTCTGCTGCCTTCCAGCCTCCGCCTTCGCCCTGCCGGGCTCTCCACATTGCAGCTGATCACACTCTGCTGCTTTCCAGCCTCAGCCCTTGTCCTCTGGGCTCCCTGCTCTGCAGCCTGCCTCACTCCGGTTGCCTACAGCCCTTGTCCTCTGGGCTTCCTACTTTGCAGCTTATTACGCTCCGCTGCCTTCTACCTACCTTTTTCTGTTGGGTTCTCGGCCTAGCAGCCCTCTACAGTCCTCTGCAACCTTCTACGTTCAGCGGCCCTGCCCTTCAGGGTCCACTCATTGCTGCCCGGCCCTTCTGGGTTCCTTGCCGTGCAGCCTGCTTTACTCTGCTGCCCTAAGCCCTTTTCCTCTGGGCTCTCTACCTTACAGCCCTGTTCCTGTGGGCTTACTCATTGCTTTCCTGCTCCTCTGAGCTCTCCACCTTGTACCTTACTGTCCTCTGCTATCCTATCCTGTTACACGACTTTCCCTTCATTTCCTTCTGCTAGTTTGCTATCACCTCCTTTCCTGGATTTGTCTGTAGTATCTTCTCTTGTACTGTTTGTAGACCCTTTTGTACAGAGCTTGTCTGTTGGTTCCCATCAGTCAACCTCTGCCCCTTCCCTTGTTTCGTTTCTACATTACAGACACCCATAGCTGCTGTTCCAAGCCATGAGCAAACAGCGTGGGCCTCTGTTATAGCAAACTGTGTAGAAGGCTAGAGTATTTCCTAAGGTTCGTGGAATACTCTTTTCCTAGATCTGCGTACACCCCAAGAGGGAATTCATTCTGTACCTTTTTCCCTTGCTACTCTGGCCTACTCTTTGTTCTCTTTCCTCTCTGCTGTGTGTGTACTTATCTGTCCACTTTATATTGGCACAACCGCCCAAACCCTTTCTGGGTGTCTTGTGCTACTCTTAATAGAGTGCCATCCCTGACAGGTCGCGAGATATTCGCTCTTTAGTCCTTTCTCCCCCTCACCTTAGTTGTAGCCCTTTGTACCCGGTAGGCACCACGTTCTTTGCTCTAACTAAAATGTGGATGCTGTCCAGTGGTTCTTGCCCCTTTCACAGCTGTCTACTTCTCTGAAATTTCCTCTCGGGAGCCCCCTGCATCCCCCCCGACCGTAGTACGCCACTGGGACGGGGGCGGGATTTGAAATCATTCGGGATGTCTTCGATCAAGGTAGCTTTCTGGAATAGTCGGACTTACCAGTGGCCCTACGATGAAAGTAATCCATTTGGCTCCGATACTCAGGCCTCCGCCGATTCCTTAAGAGAAGTTATCTGAGTTTTCCCATTATGCCCCCTGACAACCCTATTTTAGCTGAAATCATAGACGCTAAAGTCACCAGGGGGAAGGTTTCCAGATTGTACGCCTTACTACAGTCCAGAGCTTCTCCCCCATTTGATAAGCTTAAACACTCTTGGGCGCGAGATCTGGAGGTCGATAACACTGATCAATGCTGGAAGCGTATGTGGGCTCGCACTCACAATGTATCATTTAACTCCCGCTTCAAGCTCATTCAATTTAAAATTTTACACAGATTCCACTACACCCCACTTAGATTACACTGTACGTCACCAGATCATTCCCCCAGGTGCACCAGGTGTGGATCCAAAGATGCAATTTATATTCATATGATCTGGTCCTGCCCCTGCCTTGCACAATTCTGGGCTGAGATCTGCTACACGCTTTCAGATATCCTGGACCACGAAATCACCCCATCCCCAATGAAATGTGTCTTTCATGAATTCCCTGGTCTTGGCCGGGATTCCCAAAGTTGGCGGGGGTATGCATGCTCCTCGCAGCATGCTGTATTTTGCTCTGTTTGCTTCGCCCCCGAGCGCCCACGCATTAAGTGGCTGGCCACCGTAACCTGGGCCTCCGACACGGAGGAGGCATGCATGATTCAGCAACCACCAACGTCCAAACCCAGAAATGTCTGGTCCCTGTTTCGCTCCTACATCTCCTCTATCTTGACTGATGATGATGGCAGTTTAACTGCTCCTACTTCCCCTGTTAATGTTTCCACCTGAACAATGGCCCTGAATGCTGTGTCATATATGTGTTTTGTATGGTGGCTGTTCCAGTACCCCCTCGATCTGATTGTCTATACTGCATACCAATTATTTATGTCATTAATGTAATTGTTGATTACTACTTACTGCTCACTCTTCTATTGTTATGTAAAGCACAATAAATAAAGTTTAAAAAAAATAAAAGGAAATTGGGGAGGTGCTTTACCTTGGATCTAGTTTGTGAACATATTTGTAACAACTATTCAAGCACTCCTTTTCCATATGCTAGCAAACAGCATGGTTAAAATAATTTAATGTAACATCAGTTTGAATACGGATGACATTAGATCACAACTTATTTCTTTATGAGTTATAATCATTAACAACAATGCTACGCTACTACTATAAGATGGCCGCACAATGGTATACTCATATTACACTCATGTAATTATTTAAAACAACTTAAGTGCTCGCGAGAGCATAGCCATGCAGTTAGAGAGTATTCAGTTAGAGAGTCGAGCAAGAGAACGTGGAATGAACTGCTAATACGCCAGCGATGCAAGTATGTGCATTGTTTATCCAGTGGGTATTGTAATGCCACCTGTTGTGCATGTTATATCAGGAAACGTAACAATATAGGTGTTCGGATGGTCAGCCGACTTACCACTTTCCATTGTATTCCTTTTTACATGCTCAGAGCGGAGGACAATACAATCCCCGTTTCTTGAAGGCATTTGCTCTGTGACGGAGCCTGTCAGTTTCTATGTTTTCAACGCTGAGAAGCCCAGACAGACTGATGCCAAGTAAGCACTCTATTTTACCGAAACGTGTAACCTTGGACACCACTAAACGCTTGTAGCAGTAGTTTTACAACTAACACTGGGTATCTGTTTAGGAATCCCCTTTTCTATATGAGTGTTTAGTTGGAGAGATTTTATTTAAACCTCCATTAGAACTGTAACATTAATTATTTTGCAGATCTCGGGCATGATATATGACCTGTAATGAACTGAAAATTGACCACCAAGACGCAATTCTAAGTGATTAGACGTCATTCAAGTTCAGATGCTCACTATGCTTTTGAGTAAGTAATAGTTGTTTTGAGTTCTGTAAACATGAAATAAAATCTGACACTGTGTCACTGACTTTTGATCCATATATTTGTTTCCCTAGGACGGAAGCCACAATGTAGATTCACATCCTCCAAAAAGTCCTATTGCAAGTAAATATAATGGGTACGTGATTTGGCTTGTAATGGCACTGTATTAATTTAAGGCCAAGAGCGACTAAGGAGCAAACTAGATCTTTTTTGGAAGTTGTATTGTATTGACGATACAGAATACAAACAAAAACACCCTGAAGAATTTCCTTCATTTGCACAAATAATTTTTTGGAGAGGAATGAAACATGTTGGGTTGTTAGTAACCTTATTCTGAAGGTTGATGATTTATTTATTTTGTCACTTGAGCACTTTTTTCAAGTTGTGATTAACTGAGCTGTTATTTATGTATTAATAATTATTCATTATTTTTTCTGTTTTTTTGAATGTCTTAATAAGAATTTTGTGAATATTTGTACGTAAATTATCAACAGGTTTATTTATTCATTAGTTTTGACCTGTTTTAACTAACAGCAGCCTATTGACTATTTAAATAACAGTTCTGTACTAATTGATAAATAAGGGTAAATTGAATTCTTTTTGCCTTGATATTGCTTCTTACGTGGTCTCCTGTAGTAGCAAACCATAGAACCTGATCTGTATTTTGTATTCTATAAAAGGAGGCATGCCACCTTCGAAACGGAATCCAGGAAGGCATGGGAAATGCAATGTACATTGATTTAGAAAGGTCCTATATAGGCTTTAAAGGGATGGTCTAGTAAAAAAATGTATTTAAAAAATAGGTAGGCAACATAAAAAAAGAAATACTAGCATTCTCCGTTTTAAAACTTCTATGTAAAATGTTGAGCTATTCAAGCTCAAAATTCGCAAAAGCAAGCACATGGGCGCATCCATTTTGTGAAATGGAGGCCCTCCTGTGCTGGCTTTTGCTTTTGCGGCACTAATGAAGGAAAAGCCAGCCAGCTGTAGTAAACAAAGGCTACCGCTGGGTGGCTTTCCCTTCATTAGTGCTGTAGGCGGAGGACGGGGACCGGAGACCTGAGCAGGAAAGCTGCAGCTGAATCTCGGTAAGTGCTATTTATTTAATTTTTTTAAATAAGCACTAGCTGCGTTTTTTTTCCTAAGTTTTACGGGCTGGAGGAGCCCGGAAAACTTAGGAATAAAACCGCAGCTTTGAAAACGTTGTATTTATGTTTGCGGTCGCTTTTGAAGTGACCACAAACATAAATACAACGTTATTGTGTTGGAAAACGCTGCGGTTTTTCTTTCCAAGTTTCTCAGGCTCCTCCGGCTCGGAGGAGCCTGAGAAACTTGGAAAGAAAAACCGCAGCGTTTTCCAACACAACCGCGTGTGTTTCTGCCTGCTGTGGCTATCACTTTGGGTCTCCGGTGCTCCCAGGGGAGCACCGGAGACCCAAAGTGAAAGCCACAGCAGGCAGAAACACACGCGGTTATGTTTACATGCCGCGTAGTGTTTCTACCTGCAGCTGATTTCCCATTTGGGGCTCTCGGGTTCCCCGTGGGGAGCCCGAGAGACCCAAATGGGAAATGCTAAATGCTGCGTTGTCTGCCCGAGAACCCCAAATGGGAAAGCAGATTCAGGCAGAAACAACGCGGTTGTTTTCCGCAATGCCGCGTTGTTTCTGCCTGAATCTGCTTTCCCATTTGGGGCTCTCGGGCTCCCCGTGGGGAGCCCGAGAGCCCCAAATGGGAAAGCAGATTCAGGCAGAAACAACGCGGTTGTGTTGGAAAACGCTGCGGTTTTTCTTTCCGAGTTTCTCAGGCTCCTCCGAGCCAGAGGAGCCTGAGAAACTTAGAAAGAAAAACCGCAGCGTTTTCCAACACAATAACGTATTTATGTTTGCGGTCGCTTCAAAAGCGACCGCAAACATAAATACAACGTTTTTAAAGTTGCGGTATTATTTCCTCTATTCTCCTCCATCCCGGAAAACTTAGAAAAAAAAACGCAGCTAGTGCTTGTTTTTAAAAAAAAATAAATAGCATTTACCGAGATTCAGCTGCAGCTTTCCTGCTCTGGTCTCCGATCCCCGTCCTCCGCCTACAGCACTAATGAAGGGAAAGCCACCCAGCGGTAGCCTTTGTTTACTACAGCTGGCTGGCTTTTCCTTCATTAGTGCTGCAAAAGCAAAAGCCAGCACAGGAGGGCCTCCATTTCACAAAATGGATGCGCCCATGTGCTTGCTTTTGCGAATTTTGAGCTTGAATAGCTCAAAATTTTACATAGGAAGTTTTAAAACGGAGAATGCTAGTATTTTTTTTTTATGTTGCCTATCTATTTTTTAAATAAAAATTCTTACTAGACCATCCCTTTAAGTTCACCACAACATTAGTCTTGAGGAGACAGGGGAACCAAAGCTAACTAAGCGGTCCCCTGAAACAGGCCAATATATTTGGTATGCCTAGTAAAATATCTACTAGAACTTCTGGAGGAGGGTGTGCAACCACTGCTCCTAAACTGGAAGTAGGGCATGCCATTTGGCTTGCATTTGATGTAACCGTGTCTTGATATTTGCGATTTCAGTGTGTAAGGCATCTAATGCCAGAGCAATAGTGACCATGGGGTCAGGCTACTAGGAATGGCAGGACATGGCCCATCAATCTGTCAGGAATGTTATCTATGTACAATGTCATCCCTCACAAACCTTTCTCAAAACCTTGTGGAACAGCAAAAAGCAGGTATAAGAGTCAAAGTTGTAAAGGAAAGCAAAATAAGTTGGCCCAAGTAGCAATTCTCAATCTGCTCTATTACCTGTCCCTCCCTCCTTGCCCTAGTATGGGACGGGTGCCTGTTGATCTTTAAAGCGTGCTACGGGTGGATGATTTAACTGGAAAGAGGTGAACAGTCAGAATACATATGGGGTGAAGGGTCCAAACGGAAGAACACTCAACGCACTGCCAAAACACCATTCGTAGCACACAGTTCATAGGTTCCAGTAACGAATCAAAACTACAATATCTGTACAGTATATCTGATCACAGTCAGAAGGAGAAGTTACTTACCGTAATGATCTTTCTATGGATTCTTCTCCCGCAGATTCCTCATCATGATAGATAACCATCATCCAGCTCTGCTGTTCTGTAACTTTACGACAGGGGGCGTAGTGGACTTAGACTCACCCGTTGATCCGTCTTGTACGTCTCTCGATCGTCGGCTCTGGAAGTGACATCAGGCATCGTATATATAGTATGTCACTACGCCCCATGCTTCAGTTCCTCTAATTCCCCACCCCCAACACGTTTGAACGCTGTAGAAGGAAAAACCACAGGAGGAGGCTAATCAGCCGATAAAACTTTAAGAAGGAGACCACCCAACAGGGTGATCCCCCACAACAATGAATGAAAAATATATATTGTTTTAGAACAATAAAACAGAACGGTCATCCCAGAGCCATCACCAGATGCCTTCTTGTTTGGACAGAAGCGACAACCCACAAGAACTTTCTGAGCGGGGATGAATGCGAGGGTCGATGAGGAATCTGCGCGAGAAGAATCCATCGAAAGATCATTACAGTAATTAATTTCTCCTTCAATGGATTGCTTTTCTCCCGCAGATTCCTCATGATAGACTACCCAAGCAGTTAGGAAAACGGAGGAGGGCAGAAAGATTTAAACCAGTAGATTCTGTAAAACCACACTACCAAATCTTGCATCAGCTTTGCGTGCAACATCCAAGGCATAATGCTTGTTGAAGGTATGTAAGGATGTTAAGTGGCTGCCCAGCCTATGTACCTAACAGGGACCCGTCTCTGGAGGGCTGGAGAGGCTGAGAACCCTGTGGTCAAGACGGCCTTGATGCCCGCTGGAAGCTCCTTGCCTGACGATTGGTAACACTCAGATATGCACAAAATAATCTACTGTGACAAGGTTTTTGTAGTGATGGCAAGGCCTTTTCTAGACAAGGAATGGGCCACGAACAACTGGTCCGATTTCCTAAACTCAGATGTGCAAGCGACATAGAAGCTTAACGCTCTCTTGGGATCAAGGCAGTGGTAAAAGACAGGTAAATCAATAGACTCGGACAGATGAAACTCTCAAACCACCTTAGGAAGGAATCTGGGTCTGACTTTAAGAGAGACTTTCTCACAAAAGAACTTCAGAAAGGGAGGTTTACAGCAAAAGGATTGCAGTTCGCTAATCCTGCTGGCAGATGTGATCACAACCAAAAAGGCTGTCTTAAGGGACAACAGCCGCAAAGAACATAAATGCATATGCTCAAACAGAGCCGCCATCAAGTAGGTCAAAACTAGATTAAGATCCCAATCTGGGACAACAAATGGGGTTGACAGAAACTTGTTGAGAAGGCCCTTCCGGAACTGCGCCATGACCGGAATAGTGAAAAAACCTTGGTCTGGGGACCTCTTGAACACAGACAGGGTGGCCAAATACCCTTTGACTGTGGCAACTTGAAGGCCTGAAGAGTGCACAGTTCGGTGGGAATTCCCTCGAGCAATACTGTTCGCACTTCCTGTTGGACTCAGTGACGAACAGATTAACTGCTGGGGTAACGCAGAGAGCGAAGACCTCGTCTAGGACTTCCTGGTATACTTCCCACTCGTGTGAGACTGTGCTCTGCCTGCTCAAAGCATCGCTAAAGGTGTTCTCTGCCCCCACCAGATGAACGGCCGAGACGAGAATTTGGTTCTTTCGCAGCTAGAACCACAGCTGAATTGCCTATGTGTAGAGTGGAGGGGAGTGCACCCCACCCTGCTTGTTGAGGTAGTGCATGGCACTGTGTTGTCCATCAGAATGTGGACATGCTTCCCTCAGATAGACGGGGCAAATTACTTCAGGGCTAACCTGATGGCCCGCAGCTTCTGATGGACAACAGAGGCCGTTCACCTGCAAATACTCACGGTGGGTGCCTCAACCCTTCAGGGACGCATCCGTGAACACTCTGGCCTGACGGCAAAGGGGTTCCCACACCAATAGATTGCTGCACCTGTTCCACCAGCCGAGTTCGCAGACTACCTGGCTGGACACTGAAAGGCGATCTGTGAGCACTCCCAGATACGGAGACCACTGGTCCCTCAGGAGCCACTGGAGGGATCTCATATTCAGCCTGGCCTCTGGCACTAGAAAAATACAGGAGGCTATGAGACCCAAGAGGCGGAGGAAGGAACCCGCTGGTAGGGGGACGTGATTCTGAAACAAATGCACCATCTGGACTATGTTGCCGACTCTCACCTCAGGAGGAAAAGCCTTTCCTAACTGGCAGTCTAGGACCGTTCCGTTGAACTGGAGCCGCTGAACTAAATAATTTCCTGCCACTGGGGCAAATGCCCTGCCAGCCGTCCACCAACCGGTGCATCGTGGGAGGGGAAAATCAAAGCAGCTTAGAGGGCGTGGGTGACCCTGCTGCTGCTTGCTGACCTCTAGAGGCCCTCTGCCCCTTCCGGGACACTAGTAGTGCCTCTGCCCTTGCCTGGCTTACGGGAGCTGCTCCTTGCTACTGTAGGGCACATAACGTCTATAGCCTCTTCCCCTGGAGCAGGTTTGGCCAGCTGCACTGCTAGGCCCAATGATTTAGCAGCTTACTTGGACTCCTTGAATTTCTAAGGATTCATCTGTTTTCTGCCCGAAAAGCATGTCACCTTCAAAGGGCATGTCCAACAGCCTGTTTTGAACATTCAGAGAGAAGCAGGAAGTTTTTAGATATGCTTGGCGTCTCATTACAACTGCTGAACCCGTTGCTCTGCCAACTCAGTCTGCTACGTCCAAGCCCATTTGCAGTGACTGCTTGGCTCCCTCCTTCCCATCCTCCACCATCTGTAAAAATCCATCCTGCATGGCACCCTCAGAGACGTATTCAGCAGCATGTTCCGCAGCCTTCCACAAGCCGAAGGAGTACTTGGCGAATCCACATGCTACCTAAGTGGTTTTGAGTGCCATACTACCAGAGGTGAACACTTTCTGGCCAATGCGTAAGATTTCTTTCCCTCTCTGTCCGTAGGCAGATTAGAAGTGGATGCTGCAGGTCTGGTGGAAATAGTGGCAGCCTGTATAACCAACCCTTCCCAGGACGGGTGCGTGGCGAGGAAAGACGGGTCTCCTCTGGCCGGCCTATACTTTTTTAAAAACAATTTTTTGTAGTTTTATTTCAACAAACAACAAAAACCAAACTTGCAGTGCATATAATAACATTTTAAATTTGCACCACTCCTTTTATGACCACTGCTTCTCCCGCTCCCTCCCCCCCTTACAAGCCTATGCTTCTTCGTGTTCCATTCCTTCGCCTTGCAGTAGGGTCTCCTCTTCCATGGTCTCTGTTGGGACCCGATCACTTGATCGATCATACAAGGGCCCAAATAATGTAGCTATTAGATGTTTCCAGGCTATCAAAGTATCAGCTCCTCCCCCACCCCCCCTAGAACCACTGGCTTCTTGCCATACTGCATTTCCGCTTTGCCCCATTTTTGTAGATCTTTACACCATACCTCTATTCTTGGTCTATGGCATGCCTTCCACCCCATAGTGATTCTTCACTTTGCAAGCACATACGCCAGATCTTTTAGCTTACTTACATGTTTGAGCTTGCGTGGTCTAGGAAACCCCCCCAACAGACAAGCCCACACTGTGTCCACCACTATCTTGATCCTTTTCTCTTGCAGTCTATGTACCACTTCTCCCCAAAATCTTTCTATTATTGGACATGTCCAGAACATGTGCACCAATCCGGCGTTTTCTTTGTCACATTTGGGGCATGATTGTCGTCCTGTGTTTTTGAATTTAGCTATCCTTTGGGGTGTCATATACGCCCTGTGGGTTATATACAACTGTATCTGTTGTAGTCTTGCGTTTCTTGACACTTTTTTATGATACCCTTGAGCTCGCTCCCACATCCCATCACTCATTGGGGCACCCACTTCCTCTTCCCAGTCCTGCCTCAGTTGTACCACTTCCTTTCCCGCTTTAGACATCATCAGCTCATATATCCTGGATATCTCATGTCCGCCTTCTGCAATATCATATATTGTATCTATGGTGGCATCCGTTTGATCTTCTAGTACCACTTCGGACCATGTCTCTTTGATTCGCCGCACCACTCTATGGTATGTGATATATTGTTCCCTGTGTAGCCCTGTTTCTTCCTCCAGCATCTCAAAGTCCTTTACCTTCTCCTCCTGCCATATATCTCCCATTGTAGCTATCCCAACTGGTTCCCAGTGCTTCCTGATCACCATCCTTAATTGCTTTTCTTTTCCTGCTAATGCAACTAATGGTATTTGCGGGGAACACAGGAGTGGATTTTCCATTACCTTACAGGCCCTACGCCATAGCTCCCACCCTAATATCATCATCCTAGGGCGCCCTTCCATATCCGACCTGGGCAACCACAGTATTTCCTTAAAAGAAATGGGGCACAGTTCAGTGGAAACAGCCTGGACTAGGTTCTTCAGAGAGTCATTTTGCTACATACTGCATCTGGCTTGCTATATAGTAGATTTCGTAATTTGGCAGTTTAATGCCCCCTTTCTTGTGCAAGTTTTGTAGTTTCCAAAGGGCCAATCTATTCCTTGTCCCATGTCAGAGGAATTGACTGCATATGCTATTTATCTTAGCAAAGAATCACCACGGTATCAGGTATGGGCTATTCCCAAAATAATGCAGTAGTCTTGGCAGGACCACCATTTTCAGCATGGCCCCTCGACCCATCATCGCCAAGGGGAGCTTCACCCAGAACTTCATACTATTTTCGATTCTCTTGATCGCCTTCTCAGTGTTATGCTGGTGCTCTGCCTCCACTGTATGGTATATATCTATCCCAAGATATCGAAACGTCTTAACCTCCCATGGTACCTGTAAAATAGGTACCTGATCTGATGGGATCCCTTTGTATCTGCCCAGTGGAAATATGCAAGATTTTTTGGGATTCACGGCTATACCAGATAGCCTTGCAAACCTCTCCATCACTTCCAGGACATACTGGAGGTTCTCTTCTGGATAGCACAGGTACAACATGTCATCTGCATACAGGGAGATTAAATGGGGCTCCCCTTTTATGTTGATGCCTATTATGTCATACTGTTGCCTCAGGTAAATTGCTAGGGGCTCTAACGCTAAAATATACAGCATGGGGGACCATAGGCATCCCTGTCTTGTACCTCTGCTGAGTTGCCACTTCTCTGATATTACAGCTCCTGTTTTGACCCGGGCCAGCTGTGCGCTATATAATAGTTTAGCCCATTTGTGATACCCAGGTCCTATTCCGTAACTGGTCAGAGCTGCAATCAACCAAGGCCACTTGAACGAGTCAAAGGCCTTTATTGCGTCCAGCGATACTATTGCCATTTCGCCCGCATCCCCATTGACATGTTCAATAATGCGGTGTAGTCGTCTGAGATTGTTAGATATATTCCTGTTAGGAACGTAGCCAGTCTGGTCGGGGTGTATTCATTTATCAATGATCCTCATCATTCTAATAGCCAAGAACGCTGTTAGTATTTTACTATCTTGGTTCAGCATTGATAATGGTCTATATGAGCTATGTCTGCACCAGGCTTATTGGGTTTAGGGAGTGGTATAATGATCACCTCTCTTAGGGACTCTGGTAGCCTTCCCACTTAATATGCCTCATTTAGCATCTCTAAAAGCGGGGGGAGCACCTTGTTCTTGTACATCATATAGAATTCGCTGTGGGAGTCCGTCGGCCCCCGGGGTCTTACTAGTAGGCAGCTGCACCACTACCTCTTCCAATTCCTTTACGTTGATCGGTGTGTACAGCTCCTCTCGCTCCTGTGCGCTGATTTGTGGCAACCCAATGTCTTCCAGTGTTTGCCTTATTTCCTTGCAATCACTTCCCTCCTCATCCCCGTACAAAAGTCGGTAATAATCTGCAAAATGCTGATTAATGCATTCTTGGGTGTCCTCTATGCGCCCATCATCCCTTGTTATCGTTCTGATTGTGGGCCTGGGGGTCTCACTCTTATATAACCATGCCAGGGCCCTCCCCGGTTTGTCCCCTCCTGCATGCTCTCTCTCTATATACTTTTTATAATTGAGATTGCAGTCTCTCCCAGTGCCTAGCGCATTTTTGTTGCAGCCGGAGTATTGCTTCATTATCTTCCTTGGTATCACCTCCCCTTTTTAGCGCCATTTCTAACTCTACTTCCGCATCGTGTAATTCTGCTAAGATCCCTGCTTGCAGTCCCTTGGATTAAGATATGGCTATCCCTCTCACTACCACTGTAAAGGTTTCACAGAGCATGCCCGCTGTCTGTCCACTGCAAGTATTAATCTCAAAAAAAGTATTATCTCCTCTCTCAAATCTTCCCTAAAAATAGTATCTTTCAACGCCTCTGCTCTAAGGCGCCATGTCGGTATCCTTGCTCTCGGGGGTCGATACTGCTATACCAGCATCAACGGCGAGTGGTCTGACAGGACCCTCGCTTTATATTCTGTCTGCGCTATTTCTGTCATTAGCTCCTGTGTAACAAACAAATAATCAAGCCTGGTATGTAGATTTTGCGGAGCTGAATAATGCGAGTATTGTCGATCCTGTGGGTGTTGTCAAACCCTAGATCCGTTAATAGTGACTGTAACGCCCTGGTGGCTGGGGTGGGTCTGTCTATTTTGTTATCTGACCTATCTATTTTAGGGTTTAATGCACAGTTAAAGTATCCTCCCCAAATCACCGCCCCCCCTAAGCACATGCTGAGTTTGTAATATAGGGTCCTAAAGTATGCTGCCGTATCATGGTTCGGGGCATATGTGTTGATGATGTTTATTTCCTTGTTTTCCACCAGCCCTCTTATTATAACCATCCTACCATCTGCCTCAACTGAAGAGTGCAATAGCTGGAATGGGATATGCAGCGCCACCCAGGTAATCACCCCTCTAGCATAGGTGGAGTATGTTGCACCCACAACGGTCCCCCTCCTCTTCTTCCGTATCACCTCCAGCTTTTCTTGTGTGAGGCGAGTCTCTTGTATCAGGGCTATATCTATCTTCTGTCTACGCAGATACATCATAACTTTATTCCTCTTTAAATAACTATTAAGCCCTCTAACATTCCAAGTAATTACTTTAAGGTCCCCCATAATGTTTTAAGGTCCCACTCCTCCCTCCGCAAGTACAGTCCATGTCTTACCCTTTTCTTGTATAGGCTCGTTCCCCAATATAAACTTCTCCCAGCTATCAACACTCCCACTTCTCACCCCTCCCCCGCTCTCCTTTTCCTCCAACCCCAACACACTCCCCAACTCTTCCCTAGCCTCCCCCAACCCCAATTTACCCCTCAACCCCTTCCCCAACTGTAGCCCAGCTCCATCCCTGGATCTCAGGCACCCCCGCATCTAGCCCTTTCCCAGCTATTGCCGTACTCACGGCTCAGCAGGGAGATATCACCCTAGCAGCGATCCTACTATTCTAACTCCTAGGGGTAGGGTGTCTCCATCCCATTGCTCCTATTCAGCCATCAAACTAAGCACGCCTGCCGCTCCTACTTAGTTTTTCACATTCTATATTCCAGTCCAACGCGTACCAATGTCACATGTTACGTTTTCCATTACCCTTTTTGCTGGCCGCGCCAGTGTTATCTGTTCTACTGTCTCTGCCCCCAGCCCTCCTTCTTATAATGCATGACTGTTGTATCACTTATCGTGTTCCTCTCGGCCTTGCTCTCCTCATCTCGCTCCGGACAGCCATGTGCGTCCAGCCATGTCGCTCCTTCTTCCGGGATGTCAAAAAAGTGCGCTTTGCCGTTATGTAAAATCTTGAGCTTTGCGGGATACAAGAGCATGCATTTAAATCCAGCTGTCCGCAGTCTCCTCTTGATCACCACATAGCTGTATCGTTGTCTCTGTACCAGCATAGTATAGTCAGGGTACGCAGTGATGTTCGCCGACGCTCTTTTTATCGTCCCCCCTTTCCGGAAGCATTCCAAAATCTTCTCTCTGTCCCTGTAGTTCAGGATCTTCGCTATGATTGCTCTGGGGGGGGGCCCAGGCTGTGGTTTCATCAGGGCCCTGTGTGCATGTTCAATTGCAAACCCTTGGGAGCGCTTACCGGCTCCTATTTCCTGTATAAGCATGTTCTCCACATAGTCCGTGGGGTCTTGTCCTTCTTCCCCCTGCGGCAGGCCTACCACGCGTATGTTGTTGCATCTTGCTCTTCCCACAGCCTCCTCCGCTCGATTCTCCAGGTTGGCCACTTGCTGTTTCAGTATATGGACCTCCTTGGCATTGTTCGTGCTAGTTTCCGTGTTGGCTTTCACTGCACTTTCTAGGCCACTCGTTCTCTCTGCCAGCGCTCTCGCATCTTGTCTCAGCAGATTGACCTTGAATCCCACTGCGTCCATCTTGGTTTCTAGCGCTGTTCTCAGATCTGCCATTGCTATTTCCCACAAGGTTTTTAATTCAGTAATGGCTGTTAAGATCACGTGGTCTTCTCTCAGCGTGGCCGCCTCTGCGGACGCAGTAGCCATGCCTTGTGTCGGGGAGACGGGGGCTTGCTGTGGTTTAGTAAAGATGTCCAATATGGGCTGTTTGCCCTTCGTTTTGGCTCCCCTTGCAGTCATTTTCCAGCCTGTCTTCACACCAGGATCCTTCCTCCCGCCAGTTAACAAGGCCTTTGCTCTCTCGCCGTTCCTATCTCGATCCTTTCTGCTATCAGGTCCAGGCCCTGCCTTGGGGCTAATGCATTACTTCAATGGCGGGCTGGGGGCCAGCCACTCTGGGCTAGGAGCTTTGCAGGGTTTCCCTGCACCCTCTCCGAGGATTTCCTGACTTCCCTGCACCTCTACAGTAGCTCGGGTATTGTCCAACCACGTACCCACTCCTCTCCTGCGTGGGGCCTTGGCAGCTTTCAAGATTTCCTTCGGAGGTGGCCCCAATTTTATTTTCTGGCTTTTCACTCTGCCCTGCCAGCAGCCTATATGTCCTCCGCCGCAGCTTTAGCCCTGTATCTCATGTGGGCTTTCCACGATGCTGTGCCCAGTCTTTACTTTCATTTACCTGGCGCCGTGCTTGAGTGCCCCATTCTGTTCCAGTGGACGCCTACACCGATGGCGACTTCGCAGTATGTTGGGATTTTGGCACCAATGTCTGCTGGGCTTCTTCTGGGACTTGCATGTGAATGCAGTGCCGCTACACCTCTGAGGGGTTGTTGCACCAGTATTGTTAGGATCCTGTTGCAGGGCTACGTTCTGTAGCTTTCATCCGCCACATATAATGTTATGGCCAGCAGCGTGTGTTTATTATTGTGCCTTAATGTTTGTCATAAGGCAGCTCTTCAGTGTTGTCCGCACCTGCCTTTCAGTGCGTCCAACAGCCGCATGTCCTTTATTTTTCACGCGTTTGCTATAACCAGTATAGGCGGCTGCTCCTCCACCTCCAGGCAGCCCCTCCGCTGCGGCGCTCATATCCGCCACGCGAGCCTGGGTCCTGGGCATCGCACATCCACGTCCCGGGGCCCCGGGTTTCACTACGCAGCATTTGCTCATGCTTTCGTGAGGATTCGGTCCCCCTGCACGATCGCCCGCAGGTCCTTGCTCACGCCACTGCAAACTGGGCGCCCCCGCACTTTACAAAATTGTGGGGTATGTCGTTCGAGTTCCACATCAGGAGCGATTGCTCCTCTCATGCCGCGGCACTTCTTATGAAGGGTTCGTTGCCAGCCCTCAGAAGCACCTTTGTTTGTTGCAAGCCACCATTTTGTTGTCAGCTTCCCCTCGGGCATCAGAGGCTACAATGTTTCATAACCTCCGTTCCCGACCTTCAATCTTCATGCGGACCGATGCGTTCGATTCAGCTTGCATTCATGTTTCATTCATGCCATAATTCTTGTAGCGTTACGTGGTCAAGAGGCATGCGCCTGTGCGGATCATTTGTCGGATCCAGGAGCGCTCGGGTGAAGCAGCCTATTCCATGGCTGCCAAGCCACGCCCCCCCTTGCCGGCCTATACTTCGCTATAAAATTGGCATTCACAGGGGGAATGGTACAAGGGTGCTGCCATAAGTAGGCTAAAGGGAGGGCAATGGCTCGGTTGAATGGCATGTTATGCTCGGTTTTAGTACCCTCGTCCAAAATGTCAGAGAGCTCATACCCCTGAAGAGGTGTAGTAGACGCCTTTAACCCAAGGGTGTCAACAACCCTGTGAACCAGATCCATGAACTTAATATTAGTATGGGAATAGGGCTGGATTTGCTGTAACTCCAGGTCTGGTGAAATATCCAGACCACTGGCATCTTGTAGACCCTGGGCTAGGGCCAAAAATCGTCGCAACATTGCATCGAATTGAAGAAACCCGATCTCGACAGAGGCACAAATAAACCATTGCCGACTGTCGGCGCTGAGGGCTTGAGAACAGGTTTTCGAAGCTGAAGGTTCTTTGGCGCAGAGGGACGCTTGGATAACCAATGGGCGTCATGGTCCTTGGCCTTACGGCCGTCCGGCGATTTATGCCTGGTAGGCGTAACGCCGAAGACGTTTTTGATGCCGACGGAGTAGCTGACATGGAGTCGGGAGCACTGAGTGCCGCTTTTGCCAACAAAGCTTGCTGGTCGGGGGATGGAGCCGCACCTACAGTAGCTTGTCGCATAAATATTTTGAGCATTGAAGTTTTAAAACATTCCCACTGTTCCCGACTGGTCAACCCCCCCCCCCCCTCCTCCCAAGGGCTTACCTTGTTCCGACGAGCTGGACTTGCATCGATGGCAGTGGTGCCGCTTCTTCCATGAGGAAGACTATGAGGAATGGCTCCCAAAATGGGACCGTTTCTTGCAACGTTGATCCTTCTGCTTGTCAGGAGTGGGCACCTCAGTCTCGGTCTACGAAGACCCTACGAACGACTGTGCTGGAGACTTGGCACACAGTCGGCCCACAGCCAGTTTCCCGGCCCGCTCACGTAGGGATTTCGGCTGCATCTTTGCGTACGACGCGCAGGCCACCGTGTCGTGACCAACACCTAGACACCATAGACAAGATGTTGGGGGAGGGGGGGGATCCAGAAATGTTGGTCTCACAATCACTGCATTGCTTGAAGCCCGAAACTCTGTGAGATGATATTGTGTCGAGGTTTTGGGAGAAAAACTTACAAATAGTACAAAGAAACATTGAGTAAACTCAAGTCATGTTCCTGATGCAGCGTGCAAGCAGGCGGAAAAAAGGAACTGAAGCATGGGGTCTAGTGACCTGCTATTTGTACGATGCCTGACGTCACTTACAGAGCTGACGATCGAGAGCCGGACAAGACTGATCGGCAGCCAAGTCAAGGTCCACTATGCCCCCTGCCGAAATTTTTCCCAAACAGCAGAGCTGGATTATGGATATCTATCATGGTGAGAAATCTTCAGGAGAAAAGCAATCCATTGAAATAAACATATCTAGTTTGTTACCACGAAACAGTCCATGGGCAGCTTCAAAAAGAGCAGACCAGAGCACTCCAAATTAAAAATCCAAGGGTCCCCTTTTGAATTGAACAATCTGGGAGTTGCCACATAGCAAACAATGGAGAGGGGTGGAGGGGAAAGGAGGAAAACTGAGAGTGGGCATCAAGGAATGGGAAGAAGGAGGAAACAGTTGAACAGGCATGAAGAGGTAGAACACACACCACATGTACTGTGACGCTTATGCTGTAGTCTGTCACATATTGGGCTCTTCCATATGGATAACATGCCTCTAGTTCTTCTGCCAAACCCATATAAAGCAGATTTGGCACACAGGAACAGAGTCTGTGACCTGCATCCATCATTATGACAGATTTTGCATCTGCCCCGCCTGCTGTTTCACTAATGATCCTGCCTCTTTTTGTTTTAGCCACACACAGCAAGGCCACCAAAAGTGGCAGGAGGGTGCTATAGAAGACACTTATATATGCAGGAATGCTGCACAGCCTCTTTGAGGAGCACTGTTGGTGGCAGACGTCATCTGTAAAAAGACAAACCATGTTTGGCACATACTGGGGCTTCCGTTTAGTCTGAACAAATCTGTGCCAAAACTGCCAAGCGCTGCCATATATAGACAGCCAGATAGCATACAGAGTGATCCGAAGAGTATGTCCACCTTATTTCTTGACACATGTCTGTGTCCTGTGTTGGACACTTTGCATTTTCAGCTAATTCTGAGAGCTGGCAGCCAATGTTTCAGTCCTTGCAAGGTGAATGATCAACAGGATCAGTTTCTCTGTACAGGCAGTTCAGAAGGTGGTTCCAGTGCAGCTGTAGATCTCATCCATTTGTTTTGCAAGACATTCGACAATAGGAAAACATTACAACCAAGACAATTGCATGCATTTGTTTTAACATGTCACCTTCATCTTTCTTTATACCTCAGTCCTCTTTGTATTAGGATTGGGAAGGAAGAGGATCAAGGTCAAATAAATATTATATAAACTGAGATTTCAACAAGGTATGCAACAGCAGAGAATGAAAGTGCCATCATCAACTGATCATGTAATAATAATATAATACAAGCCCAGTGATCTTAATCTAGGCAGAGTGATATATAATCATTCTTCAAATTTAAAATGAAGGAACCCCAATTCCGTTGAAATCTACCTGACTTTTCCTCACTTCTGCCCACAGTCCAGCCACATATCAGAGTTTCGGATATGTGAGAAACCTGGGGATAGTCTCCCATGTAGACCCTGAGAATCCTCTAGCAGGTGGCCAGGGGCGGGCCATAGCTCTTGGATCCCAACCTTTGGGATGGACGAGCGAGGGAGGATCACCTGGGTAGGGGAGCCCAGGGATGTTTTTGTGGGAGTACCCCATGTGAGACGCAGTATTCTAATGGGACGGCAGACCAGGAGGAGGAAGTCCCAAAAGCCTTCATGGGCTATTCAGGTACCAGGGTTCATAATCCAAGGAGGAGGTGGAAGTATCGTATTAGAACAAAGACAGACAAGGAGAAAGGCCAGATAAGCCATACAGATAGTTTTAATCTCAACGCATATTTGTCTTCCCCTGGTTTAGGCCAGAGAGAAAGCAAATCACCCCAGGTATATAAAGACGGGGGCAGGGACTCCCCTTTATCAATCACCTTATGATGATGAGACCCCTAAATATTAATTTCCATCTTGCACTGTCTCCGCCTCCCCATTTCCAACAAACACTGGGACGAGGAAGAGGTGACCGAGAGCAGTGATGATTACCCATCGGAACAACATGGAGATGCAAAAAGAGCCCTACTACACACCACCATTAGGCTGTCCCATTAATAGAGACAGGCACTTTACTTCAACTGTGCACACCTGACTCCACTTGACTTCCCCTACACTATAAAAGGTGTGGTTTTGCCAGAAGTAATGAGCGAGCTGGGGATGCTGTCCAGACTAGAGACACCAAGGAGCAGAGAATGGCAGGAGCGGAAGGTTGTAGAACGGCGTGCCGATATGCTGGCTGGGTGTATGTGAAGGGCTGCAGCGTGGCGAGGGAGACATGCCTCCAAGGAGCCGGAGTGAAGCTTCCTGCTGGCAGCGTTCGACGGAATGCTCGTTCTCTTGGGACCTGTGCCAGCCCCAAGAGTGTCTGAGGGGCAGGTGGCGAGACCCCGATCTCAACCCCGTGTATCCAGAAGGGACTGCCTTTCAATGCAATGCTGCATCGTGAGTTTCAATGAGAGAGAGAGAGAAACTCGGTAACATGCTAGTGACTGCAGCGGAGCAGGAGAAAGGCACAGATTGCAAAGCGACACAGAGCGAAAAGCAATTGATAGATTGGAAAGAAACATGAAAGAGAAAGTAAGTCAAAAGAGTGTAAAGCAACACAAAGCAGAAAGTGAGTAAGAAACTAGAAGAAAGTGCGGAAAGCGAAGGAGAAGCGCTAAGAGAGCAAGAGAAAACGAAAAGCGAATTAAAGGGGGCGAGTGACCCAAAAGAAATGGAACGTGCGAATGAGCACCAATAGGACAGAAAGGTGTACAAAAGGGTGTGAGTGACCCAGATAGAAAAGGAGGGTGCAATTGATCACAAAAAGGTCAGGACAAGGGTGCAAGAGGCAGAGGAAGGAAAAGGAAGGTGTCAGGGGCACGAGAAGGTGAAAAGAAAGCAAGAGACAGTGCAAGTGTGCCCAAGTAAAGTGGAAAGAGTGAAAGAATGTGCAAGTCGGCACAAGCAAAGAAGAAAGGCGCAAGTGTGCACAAGCCAAGGGGTAAGATTGAAAGAAGGTGTAAGAATGCCCAAGGAAAAGTAAAGAAAGATGAAGAACAGTAAGAGGCACCAGAGGAGAAAGGTGCCAGAGAAATATAAAGAGAGGGGCTAAAAGTCAGAGTGGTTGCGCAGGGGAGGAGCTAAAAAGCACAGCGTTTCGAAAGTTTATGACACTGCCTCATGAACAAAAGAAAAGTGTTGAAAGGTACCATCCTGACAAAGTAAACTTTTCTTTGAGACCGGAGGGGCATAAGCTGGGGGAAGGGAACCCAGAGAAGCTTCAAAGACTTATTTTTTTACTCTGAAGAAAAGGTCTAGACTTGGGGAAAGTAACCCTGAGTGGCCTATCAAGAACTGTGTATTTTTGTTTGAAACCAAGAGGAGTCCAAGCTTCGGGAAGGGAACCCCAAGAGACCTAAAGACATTGTGAACTTTGTTGATTTACTGCAAGAGCCCTACATGGAGGTTTCCAAGGGCTCCCCTTTTGAATTGAGCTACCTTGCACTGGCAAACTACACCTATTGGCAAGACTGCCTGTAACCAGCTGTGATTTACATTTTCTTTTCTTGAAAGACTAACACTTTTTGTTAAAGAGTGAGAGCAAGCATAGGTTTAGACAGACAGATTTTTACTTTGGCCTTTCAGACTTCGAAAGCCCTTAGAAACATCAGTTAAGGGAACCATCTCTTAGTGTTAGGACTAGTTAGGCATTACACAAACACAGGAACCTTAGTAAATAAAGGTTTTGAAACTAACATCTTTGAGTCTGTGGGCCTCATTACGAGGTATGCCGGTAAAGGGAAAAATGATGCCGGTATGTAAATAGCGGCATCATTTAACGTTCCGTATCATTCTGACCCACAAACCCGGTATTAATGGCACCGTTATTTACTGTGCTGCAAATAGCAGCATAGGCGCGTACACGCGCCTCTTCAGGCAGGAAATACCGGCATGCCGGTAATAGGTGCCAATTACAACCCACGCAAACATGCAAATACCGGCATCGCGAACCCGGTAATAACGGGCTGCATGATGCCGGCAAAACAGGCCTCGCGGACCACCCGCAAACAGCAACCAAGATACAAGGCAGCTGCCACAGGTGCACACAATCCCCACAGGTGGAGTCAAAGGAGGCTGTGCCAGTATGAACTGAGCACACCCACACACCACGACCCCCCCCACAGGTGTAGGCAATGTAGAGTGGCCCAGTACAAAAGGAGCACACCTACACACCACACCCCTTCCTACACCAAAATGCTACCACTAGCATTTGCAATCATGGTGCAGGAGGACATGCCTATACTGCTACAACTACAGCAACAACAGCAACAACAACAGCAGCAAGAACAGGCAGCACAGAGGAGACGCAGGAGGAGAAGGAGGGTGAGACAGGCCCAGCAATTACCACCAGCGCAGCCACCAGCGCCTCGTAGGCAGCCACCAATCCCTCGCACCAGACCCAGCCCATTCAACCTAACCCCTGAGCAGATCCACACCCTGTACCGGTTGGACCGTGACACCATCACCACCATAGTGGACATGATACCGAACGACATTGCCAGCCACATACAAATACGCACTGCCATCCCCCCACTACTAAAGGTGGTGTCTGTGCTACACTTCCTGGCCACAGGCACCTACCAACACACAGTGGGCCAGCTGCATGGCATTTCACAACCACTATTCTCACGCATGCTGAACCAAGTGCTGGATGCTCTCCTGAAGCACGCACGCACCCACATATCCCTACCACAGACTGCCCAGGAGATAGACGAAACCAAAGTAGGCTTCCATGCACTGGCAGGCATGCCCAATTGTGTTGGTGCCATCGACTGCACCCATGTGGAATTGGTAGTCTGCCATGTCATAGAGGCGGTGTACTGCAATCGCAAGCAATACCACTCCATCAATGTGCAAATGGTATGTGACTCCAGCAAGATCACCACCCATTGCTGTGCCCGATTTCCTGGATCCACACATGATGCCATGGTACTGCGCAACTCCACGCTACCCCGTCACATGGAGCGACATGCTGGACCACGTGCCTGGCTGCTCGGTGAGTTGCACAACAGGCCCATGGCCATGCTGTGGGGTACTCATGTGTGCGGATGCAGAAGGGGGGGGGGCTACTGCACCCGGGTGGGAAAGGGGGGGATACTTCACCAGGGTGGGAAGGGGGGGTTAATAGTACACCTGGGTGGCAATAGCCAGTGAGTGGAGAATGAATGCAGAGCTAAACACTCCTCACCTGACCCAGCCAAACGGAAAATGACACATCACTGGGCCACATATCACAAATAATGCATATGGATGACAACAAGTAAGAGGCACAACCGGGGCACCATGGTGATGGCAAGCAATGCATGACTGAATAGGATGGCAACTGTAGCAATGCGGCTAGTGTGACCATGCATAGTGAAGAGTATACAGCATGAATTGGAGGCTAAACATTGTCGCACTGCCACAGCACATCTGCCTCAGCATGCATGATTACACCCTGCATCACCTATTCAACCCCATCCAGTGTTCCACACCTCTTTACAGTATACATTCCATATAGGTGACTATTTGGTACACGTACAGGGAGATGTGCATGCCCACACCAAATAGCTGCTGCCATGACCGTGCGCCCTGAAGGTGGCAGTTCAGAGTGACACACACCTATTTGTATCTGCTTGCAGGTGATGGAGGATATCCCTTGAGGCCGTGGCTACTTACCCCTGTGCGGAACCCGCAGAACAGCCATGAAGAGGAGTACAATTGTGTGCACACTTGTACCCGTGTTGTGATTGAGCAGACCTTTGGCCTGTTGAAGGCGCGGTTCCGCTGCCCAAGCAGCTCTTGTGGGGCACTCCTATATGGGCCTGAGAAGGTAGATCACCATGGCCTGTGGCATGCTGCACAACATGTGCGTCCGAAGGAATGTACCACTGCCACCTGACATTGACATGCATGGGCCGGGTGAGGATGAAGGGGATGGAGACGGAGGCGAAGGAGCTCCCCTGCAAGTACGTGATGCACGGGACGGCCATGCTGTACGCCAAGCACTAATTGACGAATACTTTTGAAACACAGGGACGATGAATGACTTGTGTCAATCAGACACTGGGCCAATGTGAACATGCACAAAGGGAATGTTGGCGGTTGGGCACTGAACACCGTAACACATTAAATGGATGAACACGAAAAATAACAATGTCCAGCCATGGGTTTTTCTCATCACAACTTGTGTATTATTTGTAACAGCAAAACTGTGTCCACTCCCCCCTCCCAGAACCACCCCACAAACTCCCTCACCCACCCCACATACCCCAGTAAATAGGCCAACAAACTCCCTCACCCACCCCACATACCCCAGTGAATAGGCCAACAAACTCCCTCACCCACCCCACAGATCCCAAATGTCCCCATGTGTGCAACAAACAGTGTTGCCTTCACCATTGTAGTTCCTCCCATATTGTCATTTCCCATAATGTCATTTCTTTGCGACTTTTGGGTCTGGGGGTGCCATGGCCGAGCGCTGTGCGCTCCTGCGCGTCAAGCGCACAGGGCTTGATTGCACCAAGGTGGAAGGGGATGACGTGGTGGAGGTGTCTATTATCAGTCCCCTGGCTGAGCCATGGTGTGGCTGCTGCACTTGCGCGATGTTCGCAAGAAGGGCCTGGGTCAGTGACCCCATGCACTCCCGGAATGCACACGTGGACGCCCCCACGGCAGCTGTATTGGCAGCAATGGCCGTGGCTATGGCCTTCACGGCCTCATCACCAGCGACAACCTCTTGTCGCATTATCTGGAGCATTTCTTCTTGGCGGGCCTCTACCCTTGCCAGACAGACCTCGAAGGGGGTTTCAGCTGCAGGTGTACTGGTGGCTGGTGGAAGGCAGGGTGGTGGCTGGCGGGTGGTGGAAGGCAGGGTGGTGGCTGGCGGGGTGGTGGAAGGCATCTGCGTGGGGTCCTCGTCCTGGGCAGTGTCCTCCTCGAAGATGCCAATGTCCGATTCTCCAAGGTCAGAGTCATGTAGACATGGGTCATCCTGGCTCTCAGTCTCCGCAGGTGGTGGGGGGGTGCTGGCACTGGGCGTTGGGCTGGGCGTTCCGGACATTACCTCTGCCTTTTCAGCCACCTCTGTGGACACGTCAGTGGTGGCCGGCGGAACAGCTACCACTGTTGCAGCAGGTGCCCCCTGCAGGGTTGATGCCTTGCGTGGCACACTGGGTGTGGATGCAGGCAATTTCTTGGATGAGGGGGTGGCGGTGGCCCTGGTCCCCTTGCATGCACTGGATGTGCTCGCACCCCTGTCCTCTGTTCCACCTTCCTCATCGGTGCCTGGGAGATAGAAGAGATGCAGGCCATCAGTGATGTTGCCAAATGGCAGCTGTGATGTTTTGCGGTGTGATATTTTCATACATACAGGTACAATTTAATTTCTGTTGTGTGGCATTTGGTGTACTGAGGAGACATGTTGGCAATCATTGCATGGCTGGTGGCATTGGATTGTTTTGGTGTCTGTGGGGGGGGGGCATGGGCATGGTTGGGTCATGTTGCACCTCTGTTGGGATTGGAACTTTCACTCATCATGCGTGTGGTGCAGGGGGTGGCACTCATTATTCTATTGATTTGTTGATGTCGCCTTGGGACATGCATTGGCGTACCTAATCTGACTTCAACATCGCTTGTGTCACATCATGTTTTGTTTTGCGTGGATGTGATGGTTCACTCACCTTCCTCTGTTGTAGTTGCTGCGCCAAACTCCTGGTCTCCTATCCCCTCTATGGATTCCGGGTCAATAAATCCACTTGCGGTCTCCTCCCATGCGGTGAGCTTTACAGGGGAGTATGTGCCACCGCCTGTCGCCATTGCGGCCCTCCGGTTCTACGCCAGGATCTTCCGGACTCGGAGGTCGTCCCAGCGCTTTCGGCAATCCCGTACGCTCCTTGGGGTGCTCCCCACTGCCGACACCCTCGTAGCAACCTCCTGCCACACCTCTTTTTTTTGGGTTTGGGCCGCATGCTTAAGGTGTGTGCTTCTGACTATGTCAGCATGCTGTTCGAGGGTGTTTGCCAGCATTGTCAGTTCAGCACCACAAAAACGCTGCTTCCTCTTCCTTTGGGTGCTTTTTCTGGTGGCCTTCGACATACTGATTGAGTTGTGGCACTCAACAACACGGGTGTAGTAGTGGTTATGGAGGATGGCAATGGATTGTGTTTTTAAAGTTGGCCGGCGGCCCATTTCCCGTTCCTGCGCGATGACGTAATTTCCGGATCCGGTTTTAACGTACACGGTGATACCATGCCGGTATCACTGTGCCGGTATTCAGGTGTTGGTATGAAGCGATAACGCTATGGGCGGGCCGCGCACTGCCGGTATATGGGGGTTGGTGGCACTTTACCGGCATGGTGGGATTGCCACTACCGGCATGGGGGAACGCACGTGCTCGCGCACTCGTAATCACCCGCTGTTAGCGGGTTCATACGTGCACAGACACGCTTATTCCGGCATGCCGGAAATGGAACCGCTATTACCGGGCAACTCGTAATGAGGCCCAGTGTCTCTATTAATACCATGCCTGTCTCACAGATCCCATAGTGTGACTAATATGAACTTTGCTGCCAGAAAAGACTATTTGCAATAGAACCTTTTAGTGAATACAATGGGATATCCCCATTATATGATGTACCCAATAAAAAGATAAAGTTGATTTTTTGTGGATGTTCAGATCTGTCTGTTATGATGGTGCGCACTTCTAGCCAGAAGTTCCTGAGTGTTGACAGGTTCATGAGGGCCCGCTCCCCACATTCCATCCAGCATTGGTCAGAAACAGTGGACAAGAACTTGTGCATTCTCGCCTGGGTATAACGCCATCTAGAAGTAGAAGTTACTTTTTATCGGAGTTTCATTGCAAAGAGTGCAGATCGATGTTATGGGCAGCCGTATAAGAATGGACTCACACTCTTCTTCCCCTATTGCCTTATTGCAGTCTTTTTCCCAAGCCATTTTATTCTTGAGGGCTACAATACTATGGTGTGTCATCAAGATGTTATATAATCTAGAATTCATATCCTTAACTGACACTTATACAAATGTCTCTTAATTTAGTGAGGCTACTAGCGTTCCCAGACCAAACTGGGGATGCATAACCCAATGTCCTAGTTAATCAGCTTTGCAGTGATCAAAGGACTTAATTTCACTTTTCTGAAAGATGTCGGTTTATGACAGCTATCTTTGGGCCAGGTGCAAAATAATGTGTTCAGCTTGGCCGGTGGAAAAAAATAATCCACGTTCCCAAAAAGCGAGGAGAATGGTGTAGATGAAGAGGAGAAATGACTTACCGGTAATGTTCCTTCTATGGGTTCTTCTCCCGCAGAGTCTTCATCAGATAGATATCCCTTCCGGCGTCAGCTGCTCTGAAACTTTTTCAACATGGGGCGTAGTGCATCTCGACTCGGCCATCGATCTCTCTTGACTTGATGCGGCAGCTGTCGACTTCGGACGTGATGTCGGTCGTCGTACATATTCCACATCACTAAGCCCCGTACCTCAGTTCCTCACCTTTCTCCCCTGAGCTCAGCTGCTACAGAGGTAGAATCCAATGATTCGGATGAAAACAATCACAACGGAAAAAACAGATTAACCCAATGAGGTTTTTTTGGGCATATAAAGGAACCAGAAGAAATGACATAAAACACAAGGAATCTTGAACGGGGAGATTGCCTCCTCTTTTCAGTAACAAAGGCATTCATCAAACTGCAGGCACTTTACCAGCGGGGTTGAATTGGTGGGTGATGAGCAATCTGCGGGAGAAGAATCCATAAAAAGAACATTATTAGTAAGTAATTTCTCCTTCAATGGATTGCCTTTTTACTACAGATTCCTCATCAGATAGACTCCCCAAGCAGTATGTACCAAGGAGAGGGGGATAAAAGTTCTTACATTAGGAAACTCTGCAAAACCGCTCTCCCCAAGCGAGAATCAGCTCCATGGGCCACATCTAGGCAGTAATGTTTGGTGAAGGTATGCAGTGAGTAACAAGTCGCCGCTAGGCAGATGCCCCTCACAGGCAGCCCCTTCTGTAGAGCTGAAGAGGCTGCCACACCCCTGGCCGAGTGGGCTCTGATGCCCAGAGGTAATTCCTTTCCTGCCTTGAGGTACCATTCAGAAATGCAGAGTGTGATCTACCTAAAGATGGATTGCTGGGGGACCGCCAACTCTTTCCTTGCCAACGAGAAAGGCTACTAACAGTTGGTCCGTTTTTCTAAACTCTGCCATTCTCGTAACATAAAAGCTGAGGGCCCTAGCCTATGGAACCGCTCCTTCTCCTTGAACGGATGAGGAGGTGGGTAGAAAACAGACAGGTCGATAGCCTGGGACAGATGGAACTCAGATACAACCTTGGGTAAAAATCCCAGTTGAACCTTAAGGGAAACCTTCTCCCTGAAAAAGCAGAGATATGGTGGCTTGCATGATAGGGCCTGCAGCTCACTGGCGTAATGGCCAGCAAAAAAGCAGTCTTCAGAGCAAGCAAATGAATTGAGCAAGAATGCAAAGGCTCAAAGGGAGTCGCCATGAGGAAAGTGAGAACTAAGTTAAGGTCCCAGTCTGACACAATAAAGTGAACAGGTGGAAAATTATTGACAAGGCCCTTCAGGAATTGGGCCATAACCGGGATCGTAAAGAAAGACCCTTGATCCAGAGACCTTTTGAAAACAGAAAAAAGCAGCCAAGTATCGTTTGACTGTTGCTACCTGGAAGCCTAACAAGGCCAGTGGCATAAGGAACTCCATCACTGCAGTAATGGGGCAAGAGATAGGGTAAAGTTCGGGTTCCCTGCATCACGCCTGAAATCTTCTCCACATGCACGCATACAGCGATCTTGTTGAAGGTCTGCGTGGAGCCAATAGCTCCTCAAGTATCTCCTCTGAGAGGACCAAGTCATACCTCATTCTCTCAAAAGCCACGCATGTAGGTTGAGGTATTCCACATTCATGTGGAAAACCCACCTTCTGACTGAGATAGGATATCCGCCAGACGAGGCAGTGGTGGGCAGATGACGAAATCCAGAAGCTCCAAGTACCATGTTCTCCTCGCCCAATCCAGGGAGATCAGGGTTGCTCGGAACCGCTTCAACCTCCTGAGAACCGAAAGAATGATGGAAATCGGAGGAAAGGCATAGTGGAGGTCAAAGACCCACTCCACCAGGAAATGCATCCCTCAGTGCACCTCTCGCCAGGAATTCCCTCAAGCAAAACCGCGTGCACTTCCTGTTGGACTATGTGGCGAGAAGATCCACGGTTGGGGTACCCCACTGAACAGAGACCTCCTCTAGGACTTCTTGGCCCAGTTCTCACTCGTGTGAGACCGTGTTCTGCCTGCTCAGAGCATCCACCAATCCGTTCTCTGTCCTTGCCAGATGTACTGCCGAGACAAAGATGTGGTTCTCCAAAAGCCTGAACCACAGCTGCATCCCCTCTCTGCAAAGGGGAAGGGGGTGCATGCCTCCCTGCTTGTTCAGGAAGTGCATGGCCACTGTATTGTCCGTCATAATCATGATGTGCTTCCCCTTGAGAGAGGGTACAAACGCTTTCAGAGCCAACCGGATCACTCACAGCTCCAGCCGGTTTATGTGCCACTGAGCTTCCATCATGGTCCAAAGGCTGCTCACCTGCAAATCCATGTAGTCCGCGCCCCATCCCTGCAGAGACGCATCCGTGACCACCCTGACCTGGGGCCACAGAGGCCAGAAAGTTTCCCCCGCCATCATGTTCTCGCTGCTTGCCCACCAAGAGAGAACATTGGCCACCGACCTGGACACCTTTAGAAAGTCCTTTAGGGTGTCAAAATACATGGACCATTGACCCTGCAAGAGCCATTGTAGAGACCGCATTCGCAGTCTGGCCTCGGGCACTAGAAAAATGCAGGAGGACATAAGACCTAAGAGGCAGAGGAAGGAAACCGCTGGCAAGGTGCTGTGGTTCTGGAACAACTGAACAACCTGTCTGACACTGGTGACTCTCTCCTCAGGGGTGGGAAAGCCTTCCCCACCCCAGTGTTCAGTACTGCTCCGATGTACAGGAGCCTTTGCATTGTTGTCGTTTGGGACTTTTCTGCAAGTTCAGGGAGAAGCCCAGCCTATGTAATACTAAGCGTCCTTGAGATGGAACAAAACCTGCTCTGGCAACTTCCCTCAGATCAACCAGTCGTCCAGTTATGGGAGCACATGGACAGTGGACCTCCTGCGGTGAGGTGAGCTGCAACAACCACTATTAGCTTGGTGACAACCCTGGGGGGGGGTCCATCCAAATGGGAGCACTTTGAACTGATAGTACTTGTCCCGTATGAGGAATCTCAGGAATTTCTTGCGATTTTCGTGGATCAGCACATGGAAATATGTGTCTTGGAGATCTATTGACACCAGCCAGCTGAAGCCTTACACCGTAGATAATTTCTCTCAATGTCACCATCTTGAACTTGTCCTTTCTCATGAACTTGTTCAAGCCCCTAAGGTCCAAGATGGGACCGAGTCCTCCCCCTTTCTTGGCTACCAGGAAATACCGGGAATACCAGCCTAATCCACTGTGCTCGGGAGGCACCTCTTCCACACACAGCACTCTTCAAAAGCAGGGCTTGCAGTTTTTCCTGGAGCTCCTGTTCTGGTTGTTGAGGAAGTGGTCTATCTTGAGGCCTCTTTAAAAAGGGCAGACAGTATCCCCATTGGATGACCTGAAGGGCCCAGACATCAGAGGTAATGTCCCACCATTGGACCCAGTGCTCGCCTCTGTCCTCCAACCGGTGAAGCATGGGCGGAGACCTCAAAGCGGCTTTGAAGGCTGTGCCACCCCAGGTGGTGCTGCTGCAGCCTGCTGGCCCCAGAACCCCCCCACCCTGTGGGAAACGCTTCAGCCTTTGCCTGGGTTGCAGGAGCTGTGCCTTCCTACCAAAGGGGACATAACGCCTGTATTCCCTACCTATAAAGGCGAAACTGGATTCAGGTTTTGCTGGCTGCTGCACAGCTTAACCCTGTGACTTTGTGGCAAGCTTTGATTCCTTAAATCTTTTCAAGGACTCATCAGCCTTTTGCCCATACAGATTCTCACCATCAACGGCGACATCCAGTAACTTATTCTGAACATTTGGCGTGAAACCTGAAATATGGAGGTAGGCCTGCCTGCTCAATACTGTAGCTGACCCCATGGCCCTCAGGACACAGTCAGAAAAGTACAGGCCTGTCTGCAAAGACTGCCGGCCCACCTCTTTTCCATCTTGCACCAACCTTAGAAAGCCTTCCTGCATCGCTCCTTTGGGAATGTATTGGGAAGCTTCCCCTATGGCTTTCAACAGCCCAGAGCTGTATTTAGCAAATGCTCAAGACGCATTGATTGCCTTTAAGGTCATATTACCCAACAAAAATATTTTCTTTGCCAGTGTGTCAACTTTCTTACCTTCCCTGTCAGTAGGGAGAATGGAAGTTGAGGTGGATGGTCTAGTATTCACTGTAGCGGCTTGTACTACTAGCCACTTGGGCGTAGGTTAGGAGGAGAGGTTCAGTGGGTCCCCTCCTTGCCAACCTCTACTTTTTAGTGAATCCTGAATTCACAGGTGGTGTAGTGCAAGGCCTCGATACAAGGTAGCAATATCGTCAGCAAGAGCCACATTGAATGGCATGGCTCTTTCCGTAGGGACTCTCTGTTCCAAAATGTCAGTTCCTATCCTATTTAGATGGGGCACTCCAACCTAGGGCCTTCACCACCCTGCCCACTGTGGCACAAGTGGGCTTGCTGAGTCTCCTCATCAGGGGAAGTGCAAAAAAGCCATGGCAGCAATCGGCACAGAGGGCTCCGGCATCGGTATGTTCTATTTGGGGGCCAAGGTTTCTGTGCGCCACTCGAGCTGAGTGAGCATGCTGCTTTGAAGAGTTACCCGCAGCCGCTTTTTTTTTAACATATTGAGCATCTGCTCTTTAAAAGCCTCCCACTCTGCTTTCGATGTATGGCCTTTAGCCAGCTTACTGCGTTCGTCAGAGGAACCGGAATCGTGCCTAATGCGATGACGCAGATTCTTTTTATAGGAGGAGGAGGATGAGGAATGAATGTGAGCGCTTTTTGGCCTTCTTTTGGCACCTATCCTCCTTTTCTGGAGTGGGCCCCTCTGCCTCGACGAGCAGGTGGTCGAGCGGGCCAGAGATTTTGATGGGGGCCGGCCTAGCGCTAGTTTCGCATCCCTCTCCCATAGTGATTTCATGTTCATTTTAGTGCAAGAACCACAGTCTTCAGTCACGTAGTTCCATAACCACGTCAAATAGGAGAAATTCATTTAATGAAAAGAAATATTCTCTGAGAGAAAGTTGTTCTGTAAGAGCAGACAGAGTCGGCGACCAGTATATTGCGTCAAGAGGGATCGACAGCCGAGTCGAGGTGCACTACGCCCCCGGTGAAAAGGTTTCTGAGCAGCTGACGCTGAAAGGGATATCTATCTAATGAGGAACCTGCAGGAGAAAGGCAATCCATTGAATTATGTATATCGTGAATTTTTGTAAAAAGTGCTTTGGTAATGTGGTTTACATATAGGTTTGCGGCCTATTGTTCCTTGTCAAGCAATGGTGGTGTGCAGATAGGTTTCCCTGACATTAATATCCAATTTCTTTCAGTCCTGAGTTGCATCCAATCACCTATGGCCTTTCAGAGGACTCATAATAGTTTCAAATATTGTCTCGTTTGGATTGGGTGTACGACTTTTTAAAAATGTATTCTGGGCTTCTCTGCCTTATGATGTAAAAGCTCATCAATTCATTTTGAAATGGTTTAAAAACTATCCTGTAGTTGGAAATCTGGGTCGATTCGGAATAAACAGTCGACCAGGCAATAAATACATTTTGATTAATGAGATTCTATCCAACCATAAGACATACATGTGTTCCCACATTGCCAAATCTTATCTAATTGTATCAAAAAGCAGTCTATAGTTTGCATGATTTGTACCAGCCTGATGTTTTTGTGGTTAGATTGTGAGAAGTGCATTCCTTTGTTTTTTGACAGCTAGTGTCTATGTTCTGATTCTTTCTGCAAAATGCTCAAGGGCCATCACAAAATAAAGAGGAGCCAACAGATATCTTGAGCAGATCCCTCTTCTGAAATTGAATTCCTTTGATAAATGGCCACTAAGCCTTACTTTGGCCGAAGGATTTACATAATTTCAAAATAATCATTGTTTTTATTATTCCAGGTCACTAGCTAGTTGGACAAAATCCACCCGGCCAAATGCCTCTGTGGCTTATAAAACAAGTGGCAGGATTTGGCAAATATTATTTTTTAGGTTTTCCTCCGACGGGCAAATCCTGATTGGTCAAGGTCAATCAAGTATTGCATCATATGTTCCAGTTTATTGGTAAGGTTTCCCATGTATATTTCCATGTCTTCCTTCAGGAAGGAAATGGGTATATGGGATTAACCATGTTTGGGATCTTGTCCTGCCTTTACGATTACCGTTATGTGGAAATAAAGCATGTAGGAGCCAAGCACCCACCCTCTCTAAATTAAACGGTCAAAAAGAAATAGTGCCCAAATATAGACCAATCATTTGTATAAAGAAACTGTGTAAACCATTTTAAGTCTGGACTCTTTCCTAGCTTTATATTTTGAATAGTAGCTCCTATTGTGTTATTGGAGTGTCCAGGTGAGCTTTCAACTTACATCTATGCAGAAAGTTGTTTACGCAGGAGAAATTAGAAAATGTATTCGAACATGTATTCAATAATTGGAGCAAACGTTAAAATACGTGCATCAATAAGCAGCAACAATGAGAGCTATAAAAACAAAAACATGAAAATAGGGGAGGAAGCATAGCTCAGGGGCAACGCGTTTGTCTTGGAAGCAAGACAGCAGCGCAACACAGGCTCGAATCCTGATCCCGTGCTTAGAAACCACTCGCTTGTATTAAGCGTGTTATAAAAGAACAATTATACAGAAATAGAAGTTGATTGCAATATATGTACACAGGGGCCTAAATATAATAGCATCCCACAATCAAATCATACACAGACATTAGAGACATATATTAAGCGCACTGTGAAACAATGCATGCCCATTCTGTTAATACAAGTCTTCTTATGTACCCTCGATTCGACATGAATACCACCTTTGGTGACCACTGGAGGGCTGCCACATTCAACGTTTGCAGTGGTTTCTCTGGGGCATAGATGCATGCTTGAATCGCAGACACCATTCACAAATTCGTCATACCTGTTTTCTTTTTTAACTAGAGCCTCACTTTGTGAGACAAGCACTATCCATGACCACATCTGATTCATGCACTCCAAGGTGCACTGCCTGTCCATTGAACACAGCACTGAATTTACAGTGGGGTTCCACGTAGGCACACTGTGATGTGCAACACACTGTATGCCACTAGAATCATAGAAAGACTGCCATCAAGTCAAGCGCGCACAGGTTAATACTGGCTATATGGTGTGCATTGGAGTATTGGATTCCTATTGTCCTTGAGGGTGCATCCAAGTATTTGCGCCTCAGATGGAGACTTCTCAGGGCTAACGGTTATTAAACCATCAGGAAAAAGGGAAAAATACAGTGCGCTCACACCAGAGTCCATTGTAAGAAATATGCTATCAAAGTTAATAAACTGGTATATTTTGATTACCCATTGGAGCTTGATTCTAAAGCCTTTGCTTTGTTTAAACTTGGCAAACAAAGTGCAATGTTTTTGGCTGCTACATGGACATGATTGTTACGCTAATCTACATATCTGTTAATTGCACACACTGTAAAAACCCAATATTCATGATATGATCAAATGACAAAAGACATTTCGGCACACACCTATTTTTACAACTAAATATAGTTGAAATATATTCCACTTTATTTAGATGACGGGTATGGCAGCTTATTTATCATTTACAATATCTTCAAAGAACAGTGGAATGTAGGCAGGGTATGGATTGGGGAATCTTCAGTCTTTCACGATTTACATATTTTCAAGATGCATTCATTTTTTTTTCATAGCCTGCAGATTTGGGGCAGAAACTTTCACTTTGCCAGGCATGTTTCTAGATAAATCTGTATCCTAAAAAAATTGAACGAAAACTTATTAAAAAACAGAACAAAATATAACAAATAATAATGTAACATTTATCTATATATAAATATAACTCCAATTGTCCATTACATGATATCATAAACAACTGTTGTGAAATGCATACAGGCACAAAACTTTGAAATCACTGATAACATTCTCATAATGTAGCTTGTAGGTACATTTATCGATATAGTAGTAAAATAACAATGTGTGTTGCAATTCGAAGTCATCAACAGGTGTTTTGAACTGAGGAAAATTTAGCAATGTTTAGAAGACCGTCTTGTTTTTGGAAAATGCCATTTTATTTACTCACATTATTTGTTAGGGAGATTTTCCAAATTTGAATTTATTAAGTATTTCAAAGGCATAGAAAAAGGCATTACATAGCAAATTGTCAAGATCCAACAAAGTAGTTTACAGACAATCGAGGCTTTTTGCCCAAAAAAGTATGGTCTAGTCATTCAAAATAAGTTTCTCCCTCCCACACCCATCCTCGCCGGAACATTCTCCCCTCACTTATATACTGATGTACATATACAAAAATGAATCGATTGGCGCACAGTGCAATTTCTATAACATCCCCACTAAGATTGGTTGTCTCCGTGTGGTTTCCTCACGACCGTAATGTAGGTCTTTTCCCTCATAATGGGTCAGTGAATTCTCATTGGTGTGATAGATGTCACTGTCTGTTCCCACTCTGCAGTCTAGTGGTTAGTGTCTGGCATATATTTACGTACAAAATGTTCCCAAAGTATGCCACATTGTACGGATTTTGCATGCAGGGTTGAGGTTATTTTTTCCATAACACAGATATTCAATGCTACTTTAATCCATTCACCCTTACTTGGTATACTTTCAGATTTCCACTTAAATACCAGGGTGGCACGACCTGCCAACAAAAGGTGAGCTGCCAGAACCTTAACTCTATTTCGCTCGTTTTCACATTGGTCAAACCCAAAGAGAATAAGAAAAGGGTCTGCTGTTCTCTGAATTCCATCCAGGTCCTTGATCCACCCCAGGACTTCGTCCCAGTAAACCCTGATCCGGGGCCAACCCCACCACATGTGCCAGTAGTCGGCAATTTCACCACATTTACGCCAGCACAACGGGCTCAGTGACTGAAACATTCTAGAGAGCCTGAGGGGATCGTACTGCCACCTGTATAACAGTTTGATCACATGGAGTTTATATTCGCTAGATATAGAAACATGGGGGACGGCCCTGCACATCCTTCCCCGCATGTCCTGATCAACTTCTTCACCCAGATCGTTCTCCCATCTACCCTTCACGGGCAACATGGAGCCCCTCCCAGCTTCGATCCGTTCCCTATAAATGGGGGATATCAGTCCTTTCATTTCTGTTCTGGAGTTCAATAGCTTAAATGGGGGATATCAGTCCTTTCATTTCTGTTCTGGAGTTCAATAGCTTCTCAAAGGGGGTAATTTATCTACTTACCTTTCCATTCATCCTTTGTTAGAACACCCTTGATCTGCAAATAATGGAGGAAAGATAGGGGGCCCAAACCCAGGGCCTCACCCAATTCTGAAATTGTGATGAAGGAGCCATTCTTCCATAACTGACCCACCCTCTCCAGTCCAGCCTTAAACCAGGATTGGAATCTCTCCAAATTGGGAATGTCTTCTCTGATGCCAGGGGCCCATAGGTGGCTCAGGGGGGACGGCCATGAAGTTAAATGTTAAAGGTATTTGTACCGCGCACCGTCACCAACGGAATTGGTCCCCAGGCGCTCAGGCAGATCTGTAAACGATAAAGGTGGGATGGGTTAGTAAGGTGAAGAAGGGAGTAGGATAGGGAGTAGGAGTGGTGTTCTGTTGGCAGCTTCAACTCCGTATACACCGGGTGCTGAGCTTTGGTGCGGGTATCGGATCGGAGTCAGTCCGCGTGTGCTGTTGTTCCGGCTTATGTGTTGTTGCAGTGTTGCGAAGTGCGTGCGGCTTGTTGTGCGAGAGATGGTTATGTGAGTTTTTTGAGAGAGATATGTATGCAGAGTTTGAGCTTATATTGGTTAGTGGGTTACCTGACCTTTACCATGGTAACATTCATAGTTCTGTCTGAGTGTGGCACCTGTTGGCCCTCACATTCCCATCTAGATGCGGCGCAGGCCAATGTTTAGGACTCTATCCAGGTGTGGTCATACCAACCCTCACACCCCCATCCAGATGCGGCGCAGGCTAGTGTCTAGAGACCCGTGCAGGTGTGGGCATGCTAACATTCACAACTCCATCTGAGCGCCACGCAGGCTGGTGTTCACAACTCTAGGTGTGGCACATGTTAGCATTCGCGTTTTTCCTAGGCGCGGGCATGTTATCCTTCAATCGATCCTATCCAGATGCGATGCAGGCCAATGTCTATCTAGATGCGTCTGCCGGTCTGGATATGTTCGTCCGGTACGTACGAGTGGGAGTGTCACTTGGGGCTTTCATCTGGGTCTAGGTATGTGGTCAGTCTCTGCAGCCTTCCTTTGTGGCTATTTTCCATGATGTCTTATGCTCTGTCGAATGGTTGGTTCTTTGGTTTGAGTGTTTGTCCAATTTGAGAGCGGTCGAGGTTGGGGTTATTTCTGTCATTGTTTTAATGTCTGGGCATTGTAGTGCGTCTCTGTTGTGGTTACGTTTTGAAGAGCCACAATTTGAGGAGTTTCCTGAATGGTAGGTGGTTTGTTGTATTCCGTATATTCTTAGGTAGGTCATTCCAGGTTTTAGGTGCCTGGTGAGAGAAAGACGATCCTCCAAGTTTTTTTTCTGTTGTAGGGTTTTGGTTCCAGGCATATGTCGGTGCTTGATCTTAGTGTTCTTGTCGGTTGGTGTAGGCGTAGTTTGTCGCTTAGGAATTCTGCACCTTGTTTGTGTATTGCTCTGTGCGTGATGCACATGGCCTTGAACTTTATTCGTCGTTTCAGTGGTAGCCAGTGTAGTATTTTTAGCGCGGGTGTGATGTGTTCTCTTCTGGGTAGCTTGAGAAGGAGTCTGGCTGCTGCATTTTGTATGCATTGCAGTTTTTTTAGAAGTCGTTCGGGCATGCCCAGGTATAGGCTATTGGCATAGTCTACTCTGGACATGATCAGAGCAATGATGGTAAGTGTTTTGTTGGCGAATGACAGGAACGGTAGGATCCTTTTTGCTGCTCGCAGGAGGAAGAAACATTTCTTGATTACTGAGTTTACTTGTGGCTCCAGAGTGAGGTTGTTATCCATCAGGACCCCTAGGTTTTTACAGATGATGATGGTGCTGGTGTGGTGCCGAGGTCTCTTGGCCAGGGGATGTAGTTGATGTCTCCTCCCTTTTTTGAAACAATCATCATCTCTGTTTTACCTGGGTTGATTTTGAGATGGTTGAGATTCATCCAGTTGAATATGTCACAAAGGCAATTCTCTAGTGTGGTGTTTTCTTCTCGGGTGTCTTGTATGTTGAAGATTATTTGAGTATCGTTGGCGTAGTTGTAGCATGTGAGGCCGTGTTGTTTGATGAGTTTGATTAATAGGTACATGTAGATGTTGAATAGAAGTGGGGAGAAGGATGATCCTTGTGGTACTCCGCACGTGGAGACTCTGGGTTTGGATTTACAAGGTTTCATCCATATTGTTTCTGTTCTGTTTGTTAGGAAGGATTTGATCCATAGTAGGGCAGTGTCTGTTATCCCTAGTCCTTCTAATCTCTTTATGAGGATGGCGTGGTTGACAAGTGTCGAAGGCTGCAGACAGATCAAGGAGAATCAGGGCGGTGCTGTTGTCTGAGTCTGTTTGTTTTTAGGTCATCCCATATTGAGAGGAGAGCCGATTCTATTCCTCTCATAGGTCTGAAGCCAACTTGTGCCTGGTCTAGTAGGCAATGCTCTTCTATGAATTCTTAGGTTATTTGGTAGACGTACGTTTCTAGCAGTTTGGCTATGTAGGGTATGTTGGAGAGGGGTCTGTAGTTAGATAAGTCCTCTACGTTTCCTGTTGAGTCTTTGAGTAGCGGCTTGATGTATGCCGATTTGAAGGCCTACGGCACTTTACCTGTTGAGATTGAGAGGTTGAGGAGGTTCCTGTGGTATTCCATGGGGGTTCCTTGTTTGAGGATTGTTTTGTATATGTCCGGGGTGCAGGGGTCTTCAGGAGAGCCCGATTTGTTGCTTTGGTTTACTAGTTTGACGAAAGCCTCAACTGATATTTCTGGGAAGTTTCGTAGCTTGTTTGCGTGTTCCTCATCTGTGTCGGTGGGGTTTGAGCTGTGAACGCTTGGTCTGTTTTGTATGGTGTGTTGGATGGAAGTTATTTTGTTTTTGAAGTGGTCTCCGAGGTCCTCGCAAAGTTTCATCGATGGGATTGGCGTGGTGTTGCAGGCCGGTGGGTTTTTTATTTCGTTTATGATTTTGAATAGTTCTTTTTGAGCGTTTGGTGCTATGAAGATTCTGTTGTCGTAATGTTTCCTCTTCGCTTTTTGTATTTCATTTTTATATGCGCGGATCTGTTGTAGGAATTTCAATTTGTTTGCAGTGTTGTTGTTGTTGTTCCTCCATTCAGATTCTAGTTTTCGGTTTTTTCTTTTTATGGCTTTGAGTAGTGGGGTGAACCATTTTGCTGTAGTTTTCTTGCGTGATGGGGTGAAGGGCTTTTCCTTGGCGATGTTGTCAAGGGTTGTTGCGATCCAGGTATGAAGTAGGGCAACTTTTTTGTCTAGGTCAGCTTCTTCCATGGTTGATGCTTGTGGTTTGCTGAGTTCTAGGAGCTCGGTTAGGTTGGAGTTTTTTATGGTTCTCCAACTTCTTTTCATCATGATGGGTTGCTTTTCTTGTTGCTTTTTTGTCGGAGCGGCCGTTGTGATTACGAACGGAATAATGAGGTGGTCGCTCCAAAGTATTTGAATTGGGGGTGCCGTGGTGATGAGATCCTTGTTGGCGAAGATTGCGTCAAGTGTGTGCCCTGCTGAGTGGGTTGATCCGTTGACTAGTTGTTGTAGGTTCATGGCTGCTAGTTGGGCGGTTAAGGATTTGTGTGTGGTTGTGGTTTCTTCGTCGAACCAGATTTTGAAATCTCCAAGGATGATCAGATGATTGTACTTGATGGCTAGGGTAGCGATTGCTTCCGTGAAAGCGTCTACGAAAGTCGCATCGTAGGTTGGTGGTCTGTATATCAGTATGAATTTCAGGTTGGTTTTGGGGTTTACTGAAAGTCGTAGTATTAAGGACTCGTATTTATCGATGTTTAATGGTTCTTCCATTTTGATGGCCAGTTGTTCCTTGTGGATGATCGCTAGCCCCCGCCCCCTTTTGGATTTTCTGTTTGTTTGCATGCATTTGAAGTCTTCAGGCAGGCAGTTGTTGAGGGTGATCTTGTAGTTGTCGTCTAGCCATGTTTCGGTTACAAATAGGATGTCTATGTCTCCTTCTGACAGGAGGTCGTATATTTCCGTTGAGTGTTTGGACATTGACCTTGCGTTTATTAGATTATAGTGGATTCTCTGGGTGAGATTTTGTTTTGAGGTTATTTGTTGCTCGAGTTTGTAATTGTCTGTTCGTGGAGTTTCCGCATTGATGTCGGTAGGATGAAGAAGGTTACAGCTGCTTCTTCATTGAAGCGGTCTAGTAAGTTGATAACAGGGCTGATTAGTGTTGGTGTTTCTGCTGTGATGCTACTCGGCTGAAGATCAGCAGTGGTTTCTTCATTGGGTCCGATTGTTGGGTGGGAGGTGGCGTTGCTGGTTGTTGGTACTTGGCCGTATTGTGCGGGATGTAGTGGAAATCGATGTTGCCCCTCTGTTCTTGTAATGTAAGGGGTAATGAGGTCAGAGCCCTCCCACTCTCTTGTTGAGTGCCCCCGTCTTTTTTCCACGTGCATCAGGAATTTTGTTTGCATGTTTCGAGGTTTCCGTGTTGGGGTGTCGGTGTACTGTGGTTGTTGCGAGGTAAGGTGTGAGGTATAAGGATTTTTCTCTTGTGGATTTTGTTCCAGTTGTGGCTGTTTTAGGCGTGTTTTCTTCCAACGGGGCTGTTTCCTGTGGGTTCTGTCGGTGTTGTGTGTTCACGTCTCTTGTTGCACGATCTTGTTCTTTTTCTCAGCGTCCTTTTCTGGTACGGGCCATTTTCCATTCTAGGTGCAGGCGTGGTATGGTAGTTGGTCCTCTATGCTGTGCTGTGCGGTCGCAGTGACCTCGGGGTTCCTTCTCTGGATACGCTGGGGTGCTCTCTGGCTCAGTGTTGTTTTCTGTCGGTGGGTAGGGGGGTATATTTCCTAAGGGTGCACTGTCGGTGGGGGGTGGGGGAGTTAGGGTGTTAACCGTCTGCTGGTATGGGATTTAGTTGGGTCAGGTAGTGGTGGGTTTCCGGGATTGGTAGAGTACTAAACTAAGTGCAGTTAGATTATTTGAGAGATCTCTATAGTGGGTGAGAGTCCTATCAGTGCAGTCTAAGCATCATACAGTGCCGTTCGGAGACAAGGCTCTTGCCAGGTTTGAGAGACCTGCACAGTGAGGAGAGACGTCCACCAGCGCTATCTAAACACCACACAGTGCAGTTTGGAGAGGGAGCCCCTGTTAAACTTGAGAGACCCGCGCAGTGCGAGAGAGGCCTATCAGTGCAATCTAAACTTCCTACAAGGCAATTTGGGGGGAGAGCCCCTGCTAAATTTGAGAGACCTGTGTAGTGGGAGAGAGGCCTATCAGTGCAACCTTAACATCATACAATGCAATTAGGACACAGAACCCCTGCTAAATATGAGAGACCCGCACAGTGGGAGAGAAGCCTATCAGTGCAATCTAAACCTCATATAATGCAGTTTTGGGAGAGAGCCCCTGCTAAATTTGAGAGACCTGCACCGTGGGAGAGAGGCCTATCAGTGCAACCTAAACATCATACAATGCAATTAGGAGACAGAACCCCTGCTAAATTTGAGAGACCCGCACAGTTGGAGGGAGGCCTATCAGTGCAATATAAACATCATACAATGCAATTAGGAGACAGAACCCCTGCTAAATTTGAGAGACCCGCACAGTTGGAGGGAGGCCTATCAGTGCAACCTAAACATCATACAATGCAATTCGGAGATAGAACCCCTGCTAAATATGAGAGACCCGCACAGTGGGAGAGAGGCCCATCAGTGCAATCTAAACCTCATATAATTCAGTTTTGGGATGGAGCCCCTGCTAAATTTGAGAGACCTGTATAGTGGGAGAGAGGCCTATCAGTGCAATCTGAACCTCATATAGTGCAGTTTGGAGACGGAGCCCCTGCTAGATTTGAGAGACCTGTATAGTGTGAGAGAGGCCTATCAGTGCAATCTGAACCTCATATAGTGCAGTTTGGGGACGGAGCTCCTGCTAGATTTGAGAGACCTGTATAGTGGGAGAGAGGCCTATCAGTGCAACCTAAACATTATACAATGCAATTGGGAGATAGAACCCCTGCTAAATATGAGAGACACGCACAGTGGGAGAGAGGCCTATCAGTGCAATCTAAACCTCATATAATGCAGTTTGGGTATGGAGCGCCTGCTAAATTCGAGAGACCTGTATAGTGGGAGAGAGGCCTATCAGTGCAACCTAAACATCATACAATGCAATTGGGAGATAGAACCCCTGCTAAATATGAGAGACCCACACAGTGGGAGAGAGGCCTATCAGTGCAATCTAAACCTCATATAATGCAGTTTGGGGATGAAGCCCCTGCTAAATTTGAGAGACCTGTATAGTGGGAGAGAGGCCTATCAGTGCAATCAAAACCTCATATAGTGCAGTTTGGGGACGGAGCTCCTGCTAGATTTGAGAGACCTGTATAGTGGGAGAGAGGCCTATCAGTGCAACCCAAACATCATACAGTGCAATTTTCGAGACAGAGCCCCTGATAAATTCGAGAGGCCTATCATTGCAATCTAAGCTTCATACAATGCAATTTGGAGACAGAGCCCTTGCTAAATTCGGGAGGCCTATCAGTGCAATCTAAGCATCATACAATGCAATTTGGAGGCAGAGCCCCAGCTAAATTTGAGAGACCTGTATAGTGGGAGAGAGGCCTATCAGTGCAATCTAGGTGGGCGGGTCGGGAGGTGGGAGGCTGGGGAACCAGGAAGCGGGAGTGGGGAGGGAGCGAGGAGGTTACAGGGGTTTTGGGGCCTGGAGGAAACAAGAATTCAAATGTAGGACAATGTGCAAGCAATTTAGGCCACTGGCAGGAGTTTTACTCACCGTGCGTCCACGAATGAAAGTGGGGCCTGGTGTGTTACACGGGTCGATAGACCCAGGCAGACACTGTGGGAGGACCAATCAGGACACGGAGGGCGGGGCGGGAGGCGGGAGGCTGGGGAACCAGGAAGCGGGAGTATGGAGGGAGCGAGGAGGCTACAGGGGATTTGGGGCCTGGGGGAAACAAGAATTCAAATGCAGGACAATCTGCAAGAAGTTTGGCCACTGGCAGGAGTTTTACTCACTGTGCATCCACGGATGAAAGTGGGGCCTGGTGCGTTACACGGGTCGATATACCCAGGCAGACACTGTGGGAGGACCAATCAGGACACGGAGTGCGGGTCGGGAGGCTGGGGAACCAGGAAGCGGGAGTGGGGAGGGAGCGAGGAGGCTACAGGGGATTTGGGGCCTGGGGGAAACAAGAATTCAAATGCAGGACAATCTGCAAGCAGTTTAGGCCACCGGCAGGAGTTATACTCACTGTGCATCTCACTTTTCTCCCTCCATATTTCCCAGATAGTCCCCAGTATCGGGTGGCCCCTCAGTCTCCGTAACAATTTGTTTTGTGGTACCCATAGCCATTCAGAGACAGTTGCTGGGGCCAAATAGTGATTATCCATTGCAACCCATGTTGGGCAGCCTGGTAGTATCTCCTCAAGTCTGGTAGCCCCACACCCCTTATCTTTGGCTAGTGCCAGGGTGTCATAAGCTACTCTCTCCCTCTTTCCCTGCCAAAGGAACCGTACAATGGTCCTTTTAACTTCATCAAAGAAAAGCTTCGGCATTTGGATAGGGAGCATCTGAAAGTGGTAAAGGAAACGGGGAAGGCATACCATTTTGATCGCATTAAGTATACCCAACCAAGATATCGTCCGTTTTTCCCATTTGGCGAGATCAGCATGGAACCTTAGGAGGGGGTTGGGGGGGAGTTGGCCTCGTAAAGTTTATTGATTTCCCTCGTTACCTATATGTCCAGATATTTGAGCTTGACTGTTTCCACTATGAGACCTAGTGGGGAGAATCTATCCACATCTGCCCGTGTGACTTCATGCAGGGGAAATAAAATCGACTTGGTCTCATTAATTTTGAAGCCTGAGAGACTTCCATATTCTTCGATTAGTTGGATTGCAAACAAGAAGGCATCCTTGTAGTGAAGGCGGTCACACCCCCAGGCAACAATCTCCTCACGGTAATAGTTATACATTTGTACTGGAAACCCGCTCAGGAAAAATTGTTGGAATTTTTAAACTCAATCTCATTTATTCTCAATGATATTAAGCTTGTCTACCCTGAAACTCTTGTGGTGTCGGGGGTGGGATGTGTCTAAACTCTCAATGTGTTCGAATCAGCAACTCTAGTCTGAATGAAGGTAAGAAAGAGATAACAGCGAATGGAAGAAGATGGTTGCGTTTTTTTGATGATTGGAATCTCAAGATCTTGAACGGACCAATAGAGGGGGATCTTCCACCTGCTACCACATGGTGTCGGGGATCCATAGAATCAACATTAGATTATATCTTCTTATCCAGGAACATATTTGAAAAGTGTGCTTATTTCTCGGTAAAAGAAGGTGACGTGAATGACCATAAGCGCCTAGAAGCTCTTATAACTTGGAACTTTTACAAGACAGTGATCTTATGGCAAAACTCAGTCTTTGTAAATTCTCATAAAAATAGGCTAGTCAAATACCTCAGAGACAGTGATCGTCTTCACGATGGGTTGGGCCAACTTTGGGATACGATGTCACCGTATGATTTGGAAAAGAATTTCAAACCTCCTAATTTCCATAATTTTCTGTGGTCCATTGATTATCTGCAGAAATTGCCACAGGGTAAACAACGTGTACATAAACACGTGTTTGATGAGGCAACTTGGTCCAAAAAAAGAAGAAACACGTAGTACATTAAGGGAATTAAGGAGGGAGGAATCAAATAAATGTATTTTGGTGGCTGAGAAAAAAAAATTCCGAAACAATTTTCAAAGTTGGTCCAGAAATCAAAAAGTGTCCCGTCTGCAAAACGATGGAGAAACCACGTTACATGTTACGCTCCTTGGGTTCTAATTCCATCTGTAATTTTTGGTCACTAATTAACAACATTAATATTGACCAAAAGGCTGTCCAAACAAACATTGTGACGGAGCGTGAGTGGATTAGATATTTTGAAGAGAAATATCTTAAACCGCAAGGTGAGCCTACTTTTATAGTGGAAGGGAGTATGCTTTACGTTTCACTAAAGAAGATATTTTAGATCTGATTAGAAAATCCTCACTATCGTGATCTGCTGGACCGAATGGTCTTACTTGCCAAGTTTTCAAGAGTAATCCCGATTTATGGGCACATATTCTTCACAAATTCTTTAGAGGAATTATTGAAAACAAATCAATCCCCCCATCCTGGAAGTCAGCCATTATAGTGCCGATCTTCAAAAAGGGGGATCGGAAAAACCCAGCTAGCTATAGACCTGTAGCGCTATTAGACGCTGAGAGCAAGCTATTACAGGGGCCTTGTGTTGAGAGAACTTGAAGCCTGGACAAAGGAAAATAATATACTTCCTAAACAACAGACAGGCTTCAGACGGGGCCATTCAATATCATTAAATGGCATTATACTTGCATCCTTAATAAATACTAAGGACAAAATCAATGTAGGCAAATTATATGTGGCTTTCATAGATCTCTCAAGCGCTTTCGATCTCGTTAATCGAGATCGGCTCTGGTCTAAGCTTGTTAAGAGAGGTGCCCCAAAGGGACTGGTGAACATTCTTGCTAGTCTCCATGACGTAAATACAATGAGAGTTAGACTCACCCTGGATGGTCACCTGTCGGACTACATCACAGTTAATAGAGGGGTCAGACAGGGCTGTATGGTGGCTCCCTTTCTCTTTACTTTTTATCTTGCAGAATTTGGACAGGAGATCGACTCATCAACTTTGGCCAGTGTTAGGCTGGGTTCGTTACCTATAAAGTGGCTCATGTATGCGGATGACATTGTCTTGCTTGACAGGACTCCTGTTGGTCTGCAAAGACTCCTTAGGGCATTAGATCACTATATGAAAATTAACAACCTTGTCATCAACCCAGAGAAATTCAGGATCTTAAGTTTTGGGGGCAGGGGAACTCGAGGAATCAGATTTCCCTGGTCGATAGGTGGTTAACTTATCCCTGTGGTAAGCGAAATAACTTACCTGGGATATATTCGACATGCTGTACCAACTATCGGGTTGAGGTTAGCCGAAATACTGGCTAAGAGTACACAATTGACAGCACAGATGAAAAAGATTCTTGGTCTATACTGTAAATTTCCAATCTTGCCATTTATTAGATTCTACGTGGCAAAGGTGATACCTATTCTACTCTACGGTATAGAGGCCAAACCTTTATTATGTTCAATTGATTGGCAGAAAATTGAAGCCGTGATTTGGAAGCAGGTGTTGGGTCTGCCTAAAAGTCTACTTACGGCAGGCCTGAGGTACGAGTTGGGTTTAAGATCTCTAAAGATGCGAATGGATTGGAAATAACTGTCACTTTATAGGTCAATTATTATCCCAATTGACCATACGCTTTACAAAGATCTTTTGATCCATTTGAATCTGGAATCCTCTTATATCCTAGGTGATCTTAGGAAAAGAGAGAAGGAGACCTTACTTTACTGTGAGCTTGAAGAATACACATTTCACACTAATCCCATGAAGGTTAAAAAAGCTCTTTCATTAAGGGATTGGATCACGACAGGTGATAATGTGAGGGCTTCTTCTATTTCTAGTTCTTTTTCTAAATATGGCAAAAACAAGGGTATTTGGCTAGATGTCTTATGAAGATCCGTGATGATAAAACTAGTCAGAACTTTCTCAGGCTGCGTCTCAACCTGATAAGGACGGGTTTGGCCCTGACCAAATGGGACTTAGCAGTTGATAGACATAATTCTTGTCCTGAATGCATCAATCATTGTTATCAGACTATTGAACACATATTGAGGTTTTGTAGGAGAAGTTGGGACTGTAGGGTACACTATTTTACCCCCTTTGTCAAGTCCACTGACAGGCTTTCATACAACTCATTCTGGGAAAGGATGATCTCAGGACATGAGACGAAATTAACATTGAATGTGGTATGAGTTTGACAGCTAACAGGGTTTATTCCACATGAGTTCTGGTAAACTAACTTTTGTGAGGCATATGAATTCCATCATATTTCTTGTTTAGTGTGTGTGTTCATTTTTTAGGTTGTCATTTTTTTCTTATGTTTTGTATAGTGGAAAAGTCTTGTTATGCTTTCTTCTTAAGGTTATATTGTGTTTTAGTACTATGACACAGTTAGTTTTAATGGAAATTGTAGTTTGTTGAGATATGACAATATTGTGTTTTCTTTTTAAATCTTTTTTATGTGGAGATAATGTGTAAAAAACCTAATTGGATATATCACAACAACCAAAACAAGTTTTTAAAAAAAAGTTTGATTGCTCCAGGTATAGAGGATGTGGGATTCGAAATGTGCAGAAGTAAGTCATCTGCGTACAGGGCTACCTTATATTCAGTTGCTCCTAGTTGAAGTCCCTCCATCTGGTGATCGCCCCTTATCTCCTGGGCTAAGGGTTCTAGTGAGAGCGCAAAGAGTATCGCCGAGAGAGGGCATCCCTGTCATGTCCCCTGCCTAATTCAAACCAGTGGGAGTAGTCTCCATTTACGAAGACAAAGGCTTTGGGGGATATGTACATTGCCTGGATCCCACCCCTGAATCTCAGGTCTATTCCCACTTTGTGGAGGACTGCCATCAGAAAACCCCATTCAACCCTGTCAAAGGCCTTCTCTGCGTCAACCGACAGGAGAGCAGGGTCGTTGGTCATGCTTTGAGATGCGTTAATCAAGTGTAGGGTCTTTCTCATAGTGTCAGCTCCTTGTCTACCTAGTATAAAACCAACCTGATCCGCATGTAATTGCGTGGCCTGAGTGTCTCTAGTCGGGCTGCAAGGATTCTAGTATAAATCTTGGCGTCCACGTTCAGCAAAGATATGGGGCGGTATGAGCCACATTGCTTAGGGTCCCTTCCCTCTTTGGGAATTATCGAGATAAGGGCTCGAACAAAAGAGTCTGGACCTCTCCCAGTATAGAGAATCTCATTGAAGAGTTCCACCATAAAAGGAAGGAGGGAGGGGAGAAAGGATTTATAGAACCCGGCAGTGTAGTCATCCTCCCCAGCAGTTTTGCCCAGTGATAGCTTCACTCAGTTATCGGGCCCTCTAAGACATGAGATTCATCATATGAGAGTTTCGGCATTTTAACAGAGGCCAGGTATTCATCAGTCCCCAATAAGTCAGGTTGTACCTCAGATCTATACAACGCCTCATAGAATGTGGCGAAGGTCTTGGGGATTTCCACATTAATTGCGGTTTAGGAATTCTCTCGGTTCTCTATTTCCAAAACTTTCCGCTCCGCTCGTTGATCACGTAATCTGGCTGCCAACAGGGCATCAGCCTTATCCCCTTTCTCATAGATTTTCTGTTTCAGAAGTTGTAACTTATGGACTATCAGTTCGTGTTCCAGGAGAAAAAGCTTTTCCCTCTTCCTTTTCGCCTCCGAGATTGTATCTGCTTTCCCACTCTCATCCCTTTTCTCAGCCTCATCTAAAAGGCGAATTTCATTCCTGAGTTTATTTTCAATCAGGTTCCTCTCTCTCTTCTTACTTGAGCCCTCTCTAATCAGGACTCCACGCCAAGTAGCTTAACCCGCTTCCCACACCGTTTTAATTGGAAACCTCCCCGGTGTTATCTTAAAGTATTCTATAATTTCTTTTTCCATCTCTGTTTTGAAGACATGGTCTTTCTAGATAGTTTTGTTGCATCACCATCGGCCCCCCTTTGTAGGTAAATTGTCCCAGCTGACGTCAGTCGTAACCATATCGTGGTTAGACCAGATGATCGGAAAAATCTCTGATCTCGTTGCGGTGTTATATAGCTCTTCCGATATATATATAATCAATCCTAGTGAACGTATTATGGGGGGCAGAGTAAAAGGTGTAGCCCTGCTCATTGGGATGGAGTTCCCGCCATGTGTCCCATAATCTGTATATATTTAATATGTTTGTGACCTCAGTGCAGCCTCCCTCAGCTGGCTCTCTCGTGCCAGGATTGCCCGCTTTCCTATCCAGACTGGTATCTGCCCACAGATTAAGATCACCTCCAAGGAGGACATGACCTGTGGCCTCCAGCATGATTTTGGGCACTGTCTTGGCTAGGAATCTAGATTGTCCTGAGTTGGGGGAATATACTGTGGCAAATTTAACGTTCACTTTTCCTATGGAGCCTGCCACCAGCAAAGCACGCTCCTCTACGTCTGCCCATGTCTTGGTGGTCGTGAATCCCAGCCCTTTTCTAATGAGTATCTCCACTCCACCTTTTCTTAGAGAGCCAGAGCCCCAAAATTCTAACCCCATTCGCATCCCTAGGAGTCTCTGTTCTTCCCCTCTGGCATATTTAGTTTCTTGCAAGAGGAGGACCTCTATTTTCGCCCTGCGTAATTCCCGGCATACTAAAGATATCTTAGTTTGGGAATTGAGACCTTTGACATTCAGCGTCCTACCCTAAGAAGGCTTCTCATCTGTTGGTCCGTATTAACCGCCATTTATAATCATACGTGTCAAATGACCTCCCAGCAGAGATTGGCAACTTAGTGAACTCTTAATCAACCGTGCATGTACCGATTTGTGTCTTTATGAGGATTCTGTTCCTAACTCACCCCCCTCCCATCCCACCCTGCCCTCCTCCCTCCACCCACTTCTGTCCTCCATTCCCAGTTAATGGCGTTCGACCAAGATCAGTTGAAAACGCTGATCCGGTATCGGACCACCAGTGGAGACCGTTACCTCACGGTCCCATCAAACAAAACATTCTCAATAACGTTTGAGCCCCCATTCCACGTTCCCTCCCCCCATCCCAGGTCAAAAACAAACTATTAGAAGAAATTTGAAAACACATCTCTCACGAAGTTCGCCCGCAGTAACTTGCCCATCTTTCCTCAGCCAGGAGCGTTAGGGCAAGTAGAAACTTCCCTGTGTCCGGGCCGGGTGGGGGTCCGGGTCCTAAGGGATCCATCAGATAGTCGGGAATCGCACCGCACACTCCTTGTATTTCCATCTTGGGGATGTGCCTCCCACATAGTAGTTCAGGTAGGGGGGAGAGTTCTATCCTGGCGGAACCCCCCTACCACGCTATATCCCCAGAAGGTCGAATTCACAAGCGTCCTGGGCGATCCAATGGCAAGCAATGGTAAACTTTAGGAGATCTATATAGGCATCTGGCGGATTCAGTTATCCGCCACAGGTGGATCCCTTGACCCGTGGCCTCCTCGGTCTTTGGATTTCCCATCAAGAACCTGTCCGCGGTAGTGAACTTCAGGAGATCCACTTGAGTATCTGCCAGTCTCAATTGTCTCCCTTGGGTGAGACGTTGCCTCTTGGAATTTCCTCTATCCCTTGACTCGTCTCCTCCTTGGCCCCTGGAGATGCCATTGTCTTCCACTTCATCCTGCTTCTTTTTGGTTTCCGCCATCCTCGCTCAATTCCAAAAGTTCTGATGTACAGGTGCGGATCTCTTTTTCAGCCCTCAGCCACACTTTTTTGCCTTCATGCTCAAAAGAGAGGACTGCCCATTCGCCTTAACGCCAGGGTCAATGAGGATAGGTCTTGAAAAATTGTGACTCATGCTCCTCCGAGGGTGATCGATCCACCGGCCTTGGCCTTCTCCAAGATCCTGGCACTGTCCTGGTACCTATGAAAGCAGGCAAAGACCGATCTCGGTCCACCTGTTGGATCGCCCGCCCTGTGTATCCTCTCCGTCTTTGGCTCATCGATCTCCTGATCAGCAAACAATAGTTTAATTATATCATGGATCGCCTTCCTGAGGTCCCCCTCTGTTTGACCTTCGTGTTCCGGGATGCCAAAGAAGCGCAAATTGTTTCGCCTCTCATGATTTTCCAAATCGTCCATTTTGAGACAAAACTCTTCCTCCCTCTGCTCTATTTCAGCTATTCGGAGTTCCATTTGGGTATCAAGAGTGTCTATAGAGGCTTGATTATTTTCTACTCCATCAAGTCTCTCTTATCCATTCGCTGTGTGATCTTATCAATCTTCCCACCTATGTTGGCTCCCATGTTCCTTATCTCGCTCAGGATTGCAACAATGTCTCCTTTGGTTGCTGCGGATTACGTTCCAGAGACCTCCATGTTCGGGGTACCAGTGTTCTCAACAACAGGAGGGAGAGAAGAGTAGGCAAACTTTGTAGTTTCACTTTTATGTCCATATACACAGAGGCGGCACTTGCCCTGCTATCTTAGTTATGTTGTTACGTGGCGAGAGGCGTTGTCCTTGTGCTCTATAGTGAGACACAAATAGGATAGGTAGTATTTGGTTCATAGCGAGGCGGTGATCCAGATCTGGCAGTGTCACCTAGAGGAGTTGGTAGTGGATCCACTAGGAGTTTGGGGTCCGTGGTCTGTAAAAGGGCCCAAGAGTCCGACAAGGGCAAACAACTGGGTTTTAATGCACCCAGTCGGTGGAAGGAGGGCACATGCCCCGTTTCCAGGGGCCCAACCCTTCAGGAAAGGCGGGGGCTCGTATTTATCATGTGTGAGCGGTGAGTTTGATCTCAGTGGGGCCACGATGTGATCACAAGTTTGGGGTGAGTGAGCACTTACCTAGTGCTGATTGTATGTAATGCCTGACGGTGTTTGCTTAGTCCGTGAGTGGTAATGCTCACTTTGCGGAGGTAACCATGCTGAGGGAGGGCGCACTCTCCTGGGCCCACGTCTCTGATTACCTTTCTTCGTGGGGGTCCCTATTCGCCTGCTATGGTTTGAAGGGTGGCCCTTTTATTTACCGCCTGGTGTGGCTTACAGGGTCGAAAGGGTTTGAGTCAGGTGATTCCAAAATGGTTCCAGGAGCGCATCTTAATACATTCTGTCAACTCGTGTCACTTGCCTTCTCTTCCGGTTTGTTCCGTTTCACACCTCCCACTCAAAGGTGCCCGCTCTGGTCCGCACTAGTTAGGCGATCTTATGTTCAGGGGACCCCAGACCGATTGTGAGTTCTCATGTAGGACACTCTCCGTTCAGCACTTCGACTAATCGAGGGCCAAGAAGTTCTTTAAGTGCCCTCTGTAGCAGGTTTTGCCCGAGGTTGAACAAATGGAGAGCGTAGGTAGAACCTTGTTCAGGGTCAGGTTCTCTTCATTTCATGGGCAGCAAAAAAGTTCTTGACTGGTGCACATATGCAGGAGTCAGTGATGACAGGATGCTTGGATATCCACTTTCTCTCCCTTCCAGTGTCCTAGTCCTCATGGCAGAGGGGCCATGAGCCAAGTCAGCGAGGGAGGTATGGGTGGCCTCTGTTACCGTGGCGGTCGTGGGAGTCCTACGGAAGACAGGGTTCCTCTAAATCAACGTTTCCACTTTTGCAGGAGTGCGTGGTTGTTGGCTGGGAGAGACCCTCACTGTTGAGTGCGTATATCCTTGTAGCAGTGGGGATCGATGCAGACAAAGTCCCTGATTGACTATCAGCAGTGCTTCGTGGCTGCGTGCAAGGTTCCAAACCTCGGGTGGGGTCTCCGATGGGCTGCAGAGTCTCAGGCAGTATTGTTTGCCGCTTCTGTCTCCTCTAGGCCCCGGTCTCCCTGCGTTGAAAGTCCCAGCATTGAAGGGGATGGGCGGGGGTCAGCAGGGAGAAGTGCCAGTCGTGTGAATTCCATTACGCACCTCCTGGGCCTCGCTGGAGTGCTACTACGGGGCCAGTACCCGCCCGTGGACTGTTTTGTCTTCTTCGCCACCGATGGGGCAAAATGCACCTCTTAGATGCTGGGCCCAGCTTAAATGTTTCTCCTTGGGTCGGATTTCGTTATTTTGCTGCCAGTTCGCCACTGGAGGGGCAGGCAGCCCCCGGGTGCACAGACAGAACTCTGTTTCACTTTCTGCGTGCGTCCTCGGTTCGGTCTCCAGGCAGGGGGACCTCACTTCAACACGATGTATCTCCTCGAATCCTGCACAAATTCTCTCCATTGTTGGGTCACCAGGAGGGAAATCGGTTAATTCAACTAATTCACCTCGATTTCCTGGGTCCGCTAGTGGGGGCTCAATCCACTATTGGGACCACGGGGTGCGGAGCTCACGCAGAGTCAGAGCTCATCCGTGCACCCCCCTGATGGTCAGTGCTATTAGGGAGATTTTGAGCAACTTGTAGTGTCAGGCAGGATTTTCCACAAAGTATTTCCTATCATGTGGCTATATCTTAAAGTATCTAAAAGAGACAACACAATTAAAATGAACAGCACATACCTTTTCACCAGGATAGAAGAACACATTACTTAGCTTTGTAAATGTTCGTTCTGATGCATGTTCCTCCCATGAATTTCTCATGTTAGATATATTCTTTCTGCAGCAGCAATCTCGGAAACGTTTGACAGCAGAGAGCGCCATGCTGTTCTGGCATCACGGTTCCTTGGGGCTCTTATTCGTCGCTGTCGTCCGGGCGGGACAACAGTACAAATGACTTGCACCACGCCCTGTGACGTCGGTTACTTGTTTTTTCCCTGTGATCATCCGTGTTGGTGATCACAATTTAAATATGGCACCTCTCAGTTTTTTACAGGACAGCAATGGGAAAGAGCTTCTTGATTGTGGGGTAAGTGATGAGGAATCTGTGGGAGGAACATCCATCAGAAAGACCATTACCAGAGGTAAGTAATTTGTTTTTCTGATGGGTTGTGCCATTCCATGGATTGCTCATCTTAGACTCCCACAGCAGCACTAAGTTGCAGGGAGAAGCAAACTCCATTGACATTGTAATAGAACATGGTGCAGGACTGCTAGCAAAGCGGGTGTCCTGACTTGACCATTTGCAAAGGTGTGGGGAGAAGCCCACATTACCGCCTGACAGATAACCTGAGTTGGAACTCCTGTTTGGAGTGCGGATGTGGCAGCCACACCAGCGGTCAAATGCACTTAGACTCGGGGGTGTCTTTTTCTGCCATAGAGTAGCATTCAGGTATGCACAGTACAATTCATATTGATATGATCTGCTTTGTGACTACACTCGCTTCTGTGTGGAGACGAGTGCTGCTGTGTGGAAGGAACCGAGTGTCATCCGTAAGGTATTTTGATTAGTTTAACCTTGAATCCTATTTTCCCTCTCTTTTGCAAACCTTTAAAAAAGGCCTATGTGAGCTTTCAGCTGGATTGGTGTTTTTACCTCTGTTTGTCTAGATTTTTGCAACAACAGAGTTTACTTTTCAAGAGGCCATTTTGCACTCTCCTTCCCACAACCCCTTTAAGAAAATCAGGTCTACAATTGGCCCATTTCTACTTTTAACCTCGGGCAGCCTTGCAGCTGGCAAAGGGCAATTCCTTGTTGGCCGGCTGCCAGGCCCTGCACTACAGCACCCCCCACGCCACCGCCAGCCCAGGTGATCAGTGAAAAGAAGGTGAGGGCCGACATAGTCCACTCAATTCGTTTTTATGGCAGTTTCTATCTTCACTTCTGAGACTTCCCCCGTTAGTCTTGTGTCACTGTGAATGTTGCGACTCTGTCTATCTGAACTTTGTTGCTGGGAGTTTTTAACTATGAATGTTGCCACTGTGAGATTCTGTCACTTTGAACTTAGATGCTGTGAGTTTTTAATTTTAAACCTAGCTGATGTGAGTTTTAATTTTGAATCCTGCTAGGGTGGGACTTTCTTAACTTTGACCTTTTGTCACTGTGTTTGTGACACTCACTTTTCCCACTGTGTTACTCTGTTACTTTGAAATGTGCGGCTGTCCGTTGTTTTTTTAAAACATTTTTTTTTATTATGTTGTTCCAACAAACAATGCAAACCAAACTTGCAGTGCATATAATGCCATTTTAAATATACATTGCTGCCTCCTATCCACTGCATCTCCCTTTCCCTACCCCCTGTTGAGCCTACTCCCCCTCATGTTCTGTTCCTGCGCCTTGAGATAGGGATTCCTCGTCCAAGTGTTCCATTGGGTCTCACACCGGCCCAAATAACTCTGCTATTAGTAGTTTCCAGGCCATCAGGGTCTCTGCCCCCCCCCCCCGCCACCCCTGGACATATCTTGCTTCTTGCCATACCGTGGTTTCTGCTTCAGCCCATTTCTGTAAATCTTTCCACCACACTTCTAGTCTTGGCCTATGGTGTGCCTTCCACCCCATAGCAATTCTCCTCTTTGCGAGTACATATGCCAGGTCTTTCAATGTGCTAACCTGCTTAAGTTTTCGTGGTCTAGGAAACCCTCCTAACAAACAGGCCCACACTGTATCCCCCACAATCTTAATACCCTTTTCTGCTAATCTGTGTGCCACTTCACCCCAAAAACAATCAATGACTGGGCATGACCAGAACATATGCACCATTCCAGCATTCTCCTCATCGCATTTGGGACATGCTTGTCGACTTACATTTTTGAATTTGGCTATTCTTAGGGGCATCAAATATGCCCTATGTGTAATATATAGTTGCATCTGTTGTAGCCTTGCGTTCCATGACACCTTTTTATGATATCTTTGGGCTCGTTCCCATATTTCATCACTCATCGGGGCTCCCACTTCCGCCTCCCAGTCCTGTCTCAGTTGTGCCACCTCCTTCCTCACTTTGGACATCATCATCTCATATATTCTAGATATCTCATCTATGGTAGCATCTGGTTCCTCTTCTAATACCTCCTCAGACCATGTCCCCCTGATTCTCTGTACCACTCTCTGGTATGTGATATACTGGCCTATGTGTAACCCGGTTTCCTCCCCAACACCTCAAAGTCTTTCATAGTCCCTTCTTGCCATATATCACCCATTGTTACTATCCCTGCAGTTTACCAGTGTTTCTAATCATCATCCTTAGTTGCTTTTCTTTACCCACCAACGCCACTAATGGTACCTGCAGTGAGCACGGGAAAGGGTTCTCCATTGCCTGGCACGCCCTGCGCCATATCTTCCACCCAAGTGTCATCATATTTGGGCGCCCTTCCACATCTTCCTTGGGCAGCCACACAATCTCCTTTACGTGGAAAGGGGCACCGTCCTGTCGGAACAACATAGACTCAGAGGTCAGCTCGCCAGAGAGCCATTTAGCCACATATTGCAGCTGGCTTGCTATGTAATAAACTAATAAACTTCATAGTTTGGCAGTTTTGTGCCTCCTTTCTCACATGTGTTTTGTAGCTTCCAGAGGGCCACTCTATTTCTCGTTCCATGCCAAAGGAAATCCCTGCACATGTTGTCTAATCTGGTAAAGAACCTCCTTGCTATCTGGTATGGTATGTTCCCAAAGTAGTGCAAGAGTCTTGGTAGGACCACCATTTTCAACATTGCCCCTCGCCCCATCATTGCTAAAGGTAGCTTCACCCAAAACTTCATACTGTTTTTAATTTTCTGGATCGCCACCTCTGTATTATGCTGATGTTCTTCATCCACCGTATGGTATATATCTATCCCAAGATATCGAAATGTGCTAATCTCCCATGGTACCTGTAACACCGGTAGTTGTTGTAACGGGATCCCTTTATACCTACCCAATGGGAATATGCTAGATTTTTGGGGGTTCACAGCTATACCTGTCATGATGCCTACCTCTAAGGAGCCAGGCCGGGCCCAGCAACCCCAGAGGCAGACATCATTTTCCCCAGGGAAGTCTCAGCGGGACCAAGTCGGGGCCCTTTGGACTCAGTCCTGGCGCCAGGCTCATAGCGGACCCCAGTCCTGGCGCCTTAGGCGCCAGGCTCATAGAAGAGGATATGTGTTTAAGTGCTTGGGTGCACACTTACCTGATGCAGACCTTGCTGCTTCATCCAGGCCCTCTTGAGGCCTGAATGGGACTACTTAACCTGTAGGACTACTTCACCACCCGGGTGTGGTCGGGGAAGGATACATACCTGATTGGTGGAAGGATACATACCAGGAACTTCTTCCAAGGCTATTTAACCCCACCCGAACAGCCACACATGCTTCGCGTTGTTCTGCACCTAGCAGCTGGACGCTCACCGTGTCAGCTCCTGCATCCTGACTTCAGCCACGCCTGCCAGCATCCTGGAACACCTGCAAGGGGAGAAAGGAAGAGAATAGGAGAAGAAAATCCCTTACCTGCTAAATCTGCATCCCGGAGTCATTTCTCCAACGGCCCTGAAAAGGAAGACATCATTTTAAAGGCATTTCATTTCGATCGCTGCAGCGCTGCATTTTACTCACCTTTGCAAGGCGCTTCCATCTTCAGCAGCGATCTTCCGGATTCAGCTACGCCCCGGCGCCTAGAGGAAAAAAGACAAGAACAAAGGTGAGAGGGAGAAGAGGAAAAAAGACAAGAACAAAGGTGAGAGGGAGAAAAGGAATAAGGAAAGCTCAGTTTCCTTTTAAGTCCTACCTGTTGGATTATTCCCACTGCATTTCGGGTCCTGCCGCTTCCTGGCATCTCCGGACCCCGGCCCCTATGGGGAAAAAAGACATAAGCATTAGCGCTTGCTGCAATTAGACAACGAACATTATTATTAAGCTTGAACTTTTGAACAGAACTTTTACAGCGCCTTACCTGAACAGTCAAGCTTACCTGAACTCCCATCAATCCTCAATCCAGTGAAGTAACTGGGTTTCAACGCGCCCCTGCATCAGAAGCAGGATGGAGAGCTCATCCTTCCAAACCCTAAGGTGAGGCTTCACGGGGAATCGTGGAGGAGGTATCGTGGAGGGTTGGAAGGGAGTGGGAGGCTTGAGCATTGTTCCACAGTTGGTAATACTCCCTTTTCACGCACAGGAGGGTATCCAACGAGCCAGGGAAGCCAGAATAGAGGGGCCCTTCCTGTCCATCTTCAGAGTTCCGCACCTTCGACACCGCGCCTCCGTGGGAACCAGGTGAGCGTTACAGAACGCGAAGACTTACCACAATTTCCCACCTGGGCGCTATGGAGACTTCCGAGACAGATCAGCTGGCCCATCTTTTAGGGGAATTACGGGCAGAAGTGCACTCAGCCCGCCAGGAGACTAATGCTCTCAGAAGGGAACTAATCCTATCCAAGGAAAGAACTGATGATCTGGCCAAAAGGTTATTGCAGGGCCAGGCAGAGCACACTCCTTTACCTGTTTCCGGAGATATTTTTACAACAATGGGTTCGAATAACCCGGTACAAATCAATCTACCTGGACACATGCCTTTGGCCCCGCCGGAACGTTTTGCGGGGGATCCCAAGAAATATGCCGTTTTTATGAACCAATGCCGTTTACACTTTTCATGCAGGCCCGGGGCCTTCCCCAACGACCAGACCAAAGTAGCCTTTGTACTATCTTACCTCAGTGGCTGTGCTGCCGATTGGTCTATTCCACGGGTAAATCAGGATGATCCCATTCTCCGGGATTTCCAGGGCTTCCAGGCCAGCATGGAAAGATTGTTCGCTCGACACTCGCAGGGACAGGCCCTTGACAACGAACTGCTATCCTTACGACAAGGTAATCAGGATCTTTTGTCCTATATCGCCACCTTTAATAGACTAGTTGTGGAAACCGGATGGCCTGAAAATAAAAGGATCACATTGTTTTATCGAGGCCTGCGCAGAGAGCTTAAAGATGTTATAGCTCAGATAGTAGATCCACCCCAGGCCTGCGCAGACTACATAGACTTAGTGGTTCAACTTGATCACAGACTTCAAAATAGAAAAGCAGATCGGCTCAAGTATGAAACCAGAGTACCTATCAAGACCCACGTTAACTCCAAGAGTACTGACGTTTCCGAACCTATGCAAATTGGCAGTGTTAAAGGACCATCAACGCAGAAGGAACGAGAGAGAAGGCGACAAATGCAACTTTGTCTGTATTGCGGAACTTCCGGTCACTTTCTTCAAAGTTGTCCAGTTAAACCACCCAAGAAGGTGGTTGGAGCCACTGATAACGAGTTATTGACACCTGGTTCGGGAAACGACCTAGCCCGACAAGCGTAGGGGTCCGCTTGCCGAGCTTGAAAACAAACTCTTTGACCTCGCATTTTGTCATGCCAATGGTGCTTGTGAACCCAAAACAGCCTCAGCAGTTGCATGCTATAAAAGCATACATAGACAGTGGAGCTATTGGAAATTACAAAGACCGTGAATTGGCTTCCAGGATTAAGCTTCCTCTCTGCCCGAAAGTAACCCAAGATGTAATTACTACAGTTGATGGAACCGAAATAGCCTCAGGGCCTGTAACGCATTCCACAGTTGAAATCACTCTGGTGGGTCAGGACGGACATCGGGAAGCAATCGTGTTTGATGTGATCAAGGCCCCACAATTTCAAGTACTTCTTGGAATCCCTTGGTTAGAAACACATAATCCGAGAATAGACTGGCGAGCAAAGAAGATAACTTTTCCTGATTGTGAACCAACCTGTTACCCAAGGAATCCAGCTATGGGTCTAGCCTCTGTAACTTCCACCCCTGTACAGCTACCATCTGAATACCAAGAATTCCAAGACGTTTTTCAGAAAGAGCAGGCTAACACCTTACCTCCCCATCGATCTTACGATTGCCAAATCGACTTGGTACCCAATGCACAACTACCTTGTAGTAGGATTTATGCTCTTACTGAACCTGAGAACCTGCATTTGCGCCAGTATTTGGATCAATACCTGGTCAATGGTTTCATTCGCCCATCAAAGTCACCAGTCTCTTCCGCTTTGTTCTTCGTACCTAAAAAGGAAGGAGACCTTAGGGCCTGTATTGACTACCGCGCCCTAAATCAGATAACGATTAAGAATCGTTACCCTTTGCCCCTGATACCTGAGCTTATCGACCAAGTAAAAGATGCTCGTGTGTACACCAAGCTAGATCTCCGAGGAGCTTACCACCTGGTACGTATAAAAGAGGGCGACGAGTGGAAGACTGCATTCCGCACCAAATTTGGGCTCTTCGAATATCATGTAATGCCCTTCGGTTTGTGCAACGCACCTGCCGCCTTTCAGTACTTCATGAATGATGTTCTTCGGGAACTTATCGATGTTTGTGTCATCGTTTATATTGACGACATCCTGGTTTATTCCTCCTCAGAATCTGATCACAGAAACCATGTTAGGGCAGTTCTTGAGAAATCGCGCCAGCACAAATTATTTGCCAAGCTCGAAAAATGCGTTTTTCATACCACAGAAGTGGAGTTTCTCGGATTCATCCTGACACCTCAAGGAATCCGAATGGACTCGCGGAAAGTGGACGCCATTCTCAAATGGCCATCTCCTAGCTCTGTGAAGGGAGTGCAAAGCATGCTTGGCTTTGCCAATTTCTATCGAAGGTTCATCCCGGAATTTTCTCGAACTGTTCAACCCATCACAGCTCTCCTAAAGAAAAACAAACGCTTTGAATGGACTCTTGAGGCTGAACAAGCCTTTCAGGACCTGAAAACCAAATTCACCTCTGCACCTGTATTGAAGCACCCGCGCCCAGATCTCCCTTACATCGTGGAAACCGATGCATCCAGTTCGGCCATGGGAGCTGTCCTGTTGCAAAGAGACCCAGAAACTAACCAACTACACCCTGTAGCCTTTTGGTCCAGAAAATTCTCTCCACCTGAACTCAATTACGCAATTACCGACAAAGAACTACTGGTTATTAAATCAGCTTTCAAGGCTTGGCGTCACTATCTTCTCGGTGCAAGACACACCATCACCGTAATTACGGACCACAGAAATTTGCAGTATTTAAAGACGGCCAAAGCTCAATCTTCGCGACAACTCCGATGGGCTTTATTCTTTGCGGAATTTGATTTTGTAATTACCTATCGCCCTGGCTGCAAGAATGGTAAGGCAGATGCCTTATCCCGGATAGGCATGGAAGAACCCAATTCGAGTTTAGAACCTGTGCCAATCATACCGGAACAAAGAATTCTGGGCTTGACTTCATTGCAAACCATTGAGGACATCCAAGCTCAAGTAAAACAGCTTTTTGACTCTTCTGCCTTACTGGAATGGAGTCAAAAGGGTCCTCACTACACCGTTAAGGATGATTTACCCTACTTCCAAGAGCGGTTATTTCTGCCAAGTAAAGAATTGCAGGAACTTGTCATTACCCGTCATCATGAATCATTAATGGAAGGACACCCCGGTATCGCGAAAACAGAAGAAAAGATCAAACGCCACTTCTGGTGGCCTTCTTGGAGAAAAGACATAAAGTCATTTGTGTTGTCTTGCGGAATCTGTGCCCAAAATAAGAGTCAAAAGAAAAGGCCAGCCGGCCTACTTCAACCTTTGGACATTCCACCAGCACCTTGGCACACCTTGTCAATGGACTTTATAACTGACCTGCCTCCTTGTGGTGGTTACAACACGATTCTCGTAATAGTGGATCTATTCTCCAAAATGGCCCATTTTATCCCTTTAAAAGGATTGCCGTCAGCTTCCACCTTGGCCAAGGAATTTATGGAAAATATAGTGCGGTTACATGGTTTCCCTTCCATATTAGTCTCAGACCGTGGAAGTCAATTTATCTCCCACTTTTGGAAGAAATGTTGCCAACTAGCACAAATAGACGTGCGGTTATCCACCAGCCACCACCCCCAGACCGACGGACAAACCGAGAGAACCAATCAGACTCTCGAGCAATATCTGCGGTGCATGTTACACCAATCCGAGTTGAATTGGAAGGACATCCTTTGGATTGCAGAATATGCATACAACAATTCAGTGCATTCTGGAACCGGACAAACTCCTTTTTATACCCTGTATGGTCACCATCCTCGGACCTCTGACCTAGATCCACCTCTGACCCTGGAGATGCCTGCAGTAAATCACCTACATTCCACAATAACCCAAGCCTTCAAAGAAGCTACAACCCACTTACAGCAAGCCAAGAAAAAGTATAAAGAAAACGCTGATTTGCACCAAAGTAAAACTCCTCCTTACCAAGTAGGAGATCAGGTATGGCTAGCAACTAAACATCTACCCCTCAAGGGTCAGCGAACTTTTAATCCCAGATTCATTGGGCCTTACCCCATCAAAGCTATTATCAACCCAGTGGCCTTTAAACTCGATTTACCATCCAACATGCGGATTCATCCCGTTTTTCACGCATCTCTTCTAAAACCAGTACAACCTGGAACCAGACTGTCTGAGCCCCCAGGCCCTGTCCAAATTGATGGAGAATTAGAATTCGAAGTGAAAGACATTTTAGATTCCAAGATAGTTAAGTCGAAACTCTTCTATCTTGTTGATTGGAAAGGATGTGGACCTCAGGAAAGATCTTGGGAACCCAGTAACTATGTTCACGCACCACGATTAATTCAAAGATTCCATCGAAGATTCCCGCACAAACCAAAACCCCCGGAGGAAAAGACCTTGGGAGGGGCCTTGAGGGGGGGTACTGTCATGATGCCTACCTCTAAGGAGCCAGGCCGGGCCCAGCAACCCCAGAGGCAGACATCATTTTCCCCAGGGAAGTCTCAGCGGGCCCAAATCGGGGCCCTTTGGACTCAGTCCTGGCGCCTTAGGCGCCAGGTTCATAGCGGACCCCAGTCCTGGCGCCTTAGGCGCCAGGCTCATAGAAGAGGATATGTGTTTAAGTGCTTGGGTGCACACTTACCTGATGCAGACCTTGCTGCTTCATCCAGGCCCTCTTGAGGCCTGAATGGGACTACTTAACCTGTAGGACTACTTCACTACCCGGGTGTGGTCGGGGAAGGATACATACCTGATTGGTGGAAGGATACATACCAGGAACTTCTTCCAAGGCTATTTAAACCCCACCCGAACAGCCACACATGCTTCGCGTTGTTCTGCACCTAGCAGCTGGACGCTCACCGTGTCAGCTCCTGCATCCTGACTTCAGCCACGCCTGCAAGCATCCTGGAACACCTGCAAGGGGAGAAAGGAAGAGAATAGGAGAAGAAAATCCCTTACCTGCTAAATCTGCACCCCGGAGTCATTTCTCCAACGGCCCTGAAAAGGAAGACATCATTTTAAAGGCATTTCGTTTCGATCGCTGCAGCGCTGCATTTTACTCACCTTTGCAAGGCGCTTCCATCTTCAGCAGCGATCTTCCGGATTCAGCTACGCCCCGGCGCCTAGAGGAAAAAAGACAACAACAAAGGTGAGAGGGAGAAGAGGAAAAAAGACAAGAACAAAGGTGAGAGGGAGAAAAGGAATAAGGAAAGCTCAGTTTCCTTTTAAGTCCTACCTGTTGGATTATTCCCACTGCATTTCGGGTCCTGCCGCTTCCTGGCATCTCCGGACCCCGGCCCCTATGGGGAAAAAAGACATAAGCATTAGCGCTTGCTGCAATTAGACAACGAACATTATTATTAAGCTTGAACTTTTGAACAGAACTTTTACAGCGCCTTACCTGAACAGTCAAGCTTACCTGAACTCCCATCAATCCTCAATCCAGTGAAGTAACTGGGTTTCAACACGCCCCTGCATCAGAAGCAGGATGGAGAGCTCATCCTTCCAAACCCTAAGGTGAGGCTTCACGGGGAATCGTGGAGGAGGTATCGTGGAGGGTTGGAAGGGAGTGGGTGTCATGATGCCTACCTCTAAGGAGCCAGGCCGGGCCTAGCAACCCCAGAGGCAGACATCATTTTCCCCAGGGAAGTCTCAGCGGGCCCAAGTCGGGGCCCTTTGGACTCAGTCCTGGCGCCTTAGGCGCCAGGCTCATAGCAGACCCCAGTCCTGGCGCCTTAGGCGCCAGGCTCATAGAAGAGGATATGTGTTTAAGTGCTTGGGTGCACACTTACCTGATGCAGACCTTGCTGCTTCATCCAGGCCCTCTTGAGGCCTGAATGGGACTACTTAACCTGTAGGACTACTTCACCACCCGGGTGTGGTCGGGGAAGGATACATACCAGGAACTTCTTCCAAGGCTATTTAAACCCCACCCGAACAGCCACACATGCTTCGCGTTGTTCTGCACCTAGCAGCTGGACGCTCACCGTGTCAGCTCCTGCATCCTGACTTCAGCCACGCCTGCCAGCACCCTGGAACACCTGCAAGGGGAGAAAGGAAGAGAATAGGAGAAGAAAAGCCCTTACCTGCTAAATCTGCATCCCGGAGTCATTTCTCCAACGGCCCTGAAAAGGAAGACATCATTTTAAAGGCATTTCGTTTCGATCGCTGCAGCGCTGCATTTTACTCAGCTTTGCAAGGCGCTACCATCTTCAGCAGCGATCTTCCGGATTCAGCTACGCCCCGGCGCCTAGAGGAAAAAATACAAGAACAAAGGTGAGAGGGAGAAAAGGAATAAGGAAAGCTCAGTTTCCTTTTAAGTCTTACCTGTTGGATTATTCCCACTGCATTTCGGGTCCTGCCGCTTCCTGGCATCTCCGGACCCCGGCCCCTATGGGGAAAAAGACATAAGCATTAGCGCTTGCTGCAATTAGACAACGAACATTATTATTAAGCTTGAACTTTTGAACAGAACTTTTACAGCGCCTTACCTGAACAGTCAACCTTACCTGAACTCCCATCAATCCTCAATCCAGTGAAGTAACTGGGTTTCAACGCGCCCCTGCATCAGAAGCAGGATGGAGAGCTCATCCTTCCAAACCCTAAGGTGAGGCTTCACGGGGAATCGTGGAGGAGGTATCGTGGAGGGTTGGAAGGGAGTGGGAGGCTTGAGCATTGTTCCACAGTTGGTAATACTCCCTTTTCACGCACAGGAGGGTATCCAACGAGCCAGGGAAGCCAGAATAGAGGGGCCCTTCCTGTCCATCTTCAGAGTTCTGCGCGTTCGACGCCGCGCCTCCGTGGGAACCAGGTGAGCGTTACAGTGGGAGGCTTGAGTATTGTTCCACAGTTGGCAATACTCCCTTTTCACGCACAGGAGGGTATCCAGCGAGCCAGGGAAGCCAGAATAGAGGGGCCCTTCCTGTCCATCTTCAGAGTTCCGCGCCTTCGACGCCGCGCCGCCGTGGGAACCAGGTGAGCGTTACAATACCAGACAGCCCCGCGTATCTCTCCATCACCTCCAGAATGTACTGGAGGTTTTCTTCCGGGTGTCGTAAATATAGCAACATGTCATCCGCATACAGGGAGACTAGATGCGGTTCCCCTCCCACGGCGATGCCTATCATGTCATAGTGTTGCCTCAGATATATCGCCAGAGGCTCGAGTGCCAAAATATAAAGCATAGGAGACCATGGGCATCCCTGTCTAGTGCCCCTACGTAGTTGCCATCTCTCCGATATCACTGCTCCTGTTTTTACTCTGGCCAACGGCTCACTATATAACATTTTTGCCCACTGCAGGTATCCGGGCCCTATTCCATAACCAGCCAAGGCCGCCATCAAGCACGGCCATTTGACCCAGTCAAAGGCCTTTATTGCGGCCAACGATACAAATGCCAATTCGCCTTTGCTCTCATTTACGTGCTCAATGACTCGGTGGAGTCGCCTAAGATTATTGGATATATTCCTATTTGGGACATAGCCCGTCTGGTCGGGATGTATCAGCTTACTAATAACCCTCCTCAATCTGTTTGCCAAGACAGCCGTCAGTATTTTGCTGTCTTGATTTAACATTGATAGGGGCCTGTATGAACCACAGCTACAACCAGGCTTATTAGGTTTCGGAAGCGGTATTATTATCGCCTCTCTGAGGGATTCTGGCAGCCTTCCCCTCTCATACGCTTCATTCAACATCTCTAAGAGAGGGGGGAACACCTCTTCCTTATATGTTTTGTAGAATTCGCTTGGGAGTCCATCAGCCCCCTGAGTCTTGCTAGTGGGCAACTGCCTCACCACCTCTTCTAATTCTTCCAGTGTGATCGGTGCATCCAGCTCCTCTCGTTCTTTGGCACTAATCTGTGGCAGTCCTATGTCCTCCAGTGTTTCCGCTATTTCTGTATGATTATTCTCCCCATCATCTCCGTATAACAGTCTATAATACTCTGCAAACTCCTGGTTAACTCCTTCCTGGGTATCCACTATGCTTCCATCCTCCCTCGTTATCGTTCTGATTGCGGGCCTGGGGGTCTCACTCTTGTATAGCCAAGTCAAAACCCTCCCTGGGTTGTCCCCTCCTGCGTGTTGTCTCTCCATGTACTTTTTATAGTTAAGATTGCACAGTCTCTCCAAGTGCCCCGCGCATTTTTGTTGCAGCCTAAGCATTGTTTTATTATCTTCCTCTGTGTTATCTTCTCCCTTTAACGCTCTTTCTAACTCCTTTTCCGTGACTTGCAGTTCCGCCAGGACCCCTCCCTGTAACCCTTTGGACTTTGCTATAGCTACCCCCCTCATCACCACTTTAAAGGCCTCCGGCGGCTGTCCATTGTTAACACTGAATATTACCACTAGGGCACCTTCCTAACTTTGCCACTGTGAGATTTCTCACTTTGAATTTTGCCTCAACAGGTTTTTGCCAACTTTGCACCTTGCCTCGTTCACATTCTGCCACTGTGATCCTCTTCTTTCTCACTTAGAATTATGCCACTCTGGGCTCTGTCACTCTGATTTCTGCCGCTGTGAGGTTTGATGCACTTTTAATTGTACAATGGTGGGGCCCTGCAACTCGGAATTTAGCCACTGTGAGATTATGCTACTTTTTAGAGCACACCACCTTGAGTACGCCAGCCGGCCACTTAAACTCCATTTCTCTGAACCTCCCACTATTAATTTTGGCAACTTTTAACGTCTCACTTCGAACGCTTCCTCTGGGATTCCCAATCCACAAGACTTTACCACTGACAGGCAACCACAACACAGAGGCTTTTGGAGTCAAGAAAACGTTTGGAGGAGAAGACAATTTGTTGCTACAGCAGGAAAACTCGACTGGGAACCAGAGTGCGCGCCTTGCCATCATTCTTCACATTGTGTTCCAGGAGTCCCGGGCTCGAGAGACTGCAGCACCAGGGCCATCATTCCTTACTATGGAGAGCCATAAACATGGTTTTCCCCCTCCCCCTATTAAGGGTAAGATTTGTGCTTTGGAGGGAGTTGTTTCCCAGTCACCTGCAATTGAAAAAAGTGCAAGAATACAAGTACCAGAATCCTTAGAGACATCAATGTGAATTAACCTGAAACACCTGAAAAAGAACTGTAACTAGACACGCCTGAAAAGGAAAAGAAACACAGCCTGCCTGATGATGGAGTCAAGAAAACATTTGGAGAAGACCATTTATTGCTACAGCAGGAAAACTTGACTGGGAACCAGAGTGCGCGCGCCTTGCCATCATTCTTGCCACTGTGAACTCGCTATCACTACAAGGCGCTAACAAAGTCCAACCATCAGGAAACAAATGCCACATTGAGCCACTGGAAGGCACCACAATTATGGTGTCTTACGCCTGTGAGGCCCGAACTCAGTGGGGACTTGGCACTCAGAGAATCTGCCATTGCACAAGCTTCTAGTCCTACAAGGCCGCCGGCACAGTAAAGCCACACCAACAAACAACCCCCTGGGATAGGTTGACAAGTTTGCCTTTGGGATAATTTTGTCCCTAAGATGGATCTTATCCCAGGGGCAAGTCTGCTCCCAGGACAGTCTGACCCCTTGGATAGTCTGGCCCCTTGGATATTACACCCTTTAATATAATTCTACACACTGCTCTATGCTGGAATAGCATGAACAAACACAGCTCAACTCAAGCAAATATTGCCTGCTGAAACGCCAACAAACAAGGAACATTGAATAGGTAAAAGTAGCCACCACCCATAAAATCTGTGTGGTTGGACATCAAGGAGGAAAAAGAGAAAAAACCCTTTCGACAACCAGACAACCCACCGGGAAAAGACCCAAACAACCAACCAACCTGGAAAAAACTGACCTAAAATCAAACAAGTAACCTAGCATCTAATCAACAAACCCACACCGCAAAAAATGCATTGTATTAGAAAAGACAGATGCACAAGAAGTAGCGAAGATAGAACAAACCAAATGGGTGAAGATCAACCATCTTAAACCACCACACCTGAGAGTCAAACAGTCCACTGGAAAAGAGCCCCTTTGCTGGAACAAGACCAAAATCACTCTACTTATATCGTTACCTATCAACTTGGTACCCAATTGCAGGGGGTGCTGTGGAGCAGTATGCAAAATGGCTGCATCTCCCTGAGCTCCGCAGCACGCAGATTCATCAACGCTGCCGTAGGCCTGCTATCCTGTCCATCCACTGGTAGAAATACACTGAGAGGCACCAGAGATGGTGTAACACGACGACCCACAATGGGGAACTGGAGACCCCCGTAGCTCCAGAAAACAGCGTTGGCCTGAGAGGGGGGCCGGGTGAGACCTCTGCTGTGGCTGAGACTGGTGGGCCACGGTGAGCAGGGAAGAGTGGAGAGAGATGTAGCTGTCCTGCGCCGGGCCAAAAACAAGCGCAGGGATCTGGCAACACATGGAAGATGGCCCCTGCAATGTATGCCTGAGGGGGTCTGTGAAGCAAATCATCCTGTGAGCCGTGTAGACATCTGGAGTTGCCTTGGGCCGAGCGCGATGTGTGTTTGGGGAGTGGATTCCACCTCCTCCCTCCCAACAATGGTACAGTGAACAGCACAGCTTGGCAAAAAAACAGTACTGGAGCGAGGTAGACCATACCTTACGGTTCCAGTGGCAGGGAGGAACACTGGGCTTGAGACTGTGGAATGAGCTCCCCCCGTGAATGAGCAGGTTCATGCGGGTTAAGGCAGCTGTGGAGGTTTAGCAGACGAGCGGAGAGGGGGAGACAGCCTGGTCCTCTGCGCCAACCTGGAAAGAGGCAGAGGGCAGGAATGAAAGAACAGGACTATTAACTGCCCGCTGGCTACTGACCTCCCTGGGGGCTACCATATGTTGACAACTACCAAGAGGCGCTAGAGGTGGAATGAGTTCCTGGACACTGCTGTCAGGAATACCCATACTGTGCTGGAGGAGCCCTAGGCAGAACTGTGGCCATGCAAGGTGTGCACGCTGGTGTGTGTTGTACTGGATGGGGCCTCTGTAAGGCGCTGCATAATGCTGGACATTTAGACACCAGTCAAAGTACTTTGAGGTGAAGAGGTTGGTGGGTGTATGGCCCGGGGGAGGCTGTGGTAGACGAAGGAAGTCTGGCTATATAAGGAGTGGCGTGCTGCAACTGCACCCCATTGGGAGAATACTAGCTTGGGGAATCCAGTGCCCGCAGTGGGGGGTGGCGAGTGTGGTGTGCTGTGCCTGGTATCCTGGGACATCTCCCCCAGTACAATTGGAAAGCCTTGGAAGGTGCAGGATCGCCCCTATTGCTGGGAGCGCTTGGTTCTCGACGACCACTCCACCACAACAATGACAAAGGGGAGTGGAGCCCATAAAAAACGGAGTAACATTGATTCCTTCACCAGACAAGCCAGAAAGGGGTAGAGCCAGATATTCCAGACTTACGGCAAATTATGAACAACATGCAGTCTGGATTAGCGGAAAACTTGACCAACACCACGATCGCTGCGCTATTTGCCAAAATGGAGCAGGAGAGCGCTAGAGTGACCGAAGCAGAAATTCGAATTGGGACAGCAGAAGATGATATAGCAGGGCTCAAAATGCAAGTATCCTCAATATCCAAAAATCTTAAACAGGGCCTTAAATGCTGCGACAATTTAGAATCACACTCCAGATGCAACATCTGTATGGAGGGCCTGCCGGACAGGTTCGGCAGGGGGCCCATGCAAGCTGCAGTGGAGGCCCTCCTCAAAGAACTATTGGAGGAGCCGCGTTTTCGTCACCCTTTGTTGTGGAGCATGCCCATTGATCACCTGCGGCGAAGTCCAAGCCTGGGGCCCCACCAAGGCCAGTAATAGTAGGCACGCTAAACTATTGCGACCGATACCTCATAGGAGGAAGTGTCAGCAAACATACAAAAACTGGCTACGCTCTACCCGTTTCTTGAGAGAACAAAGAGATGCAGAGAAAATGCTAGCAGCAGTTTCAACAAATAATACAAGAAGTACATGGGACCTAGTTAACAATAGAGACCTTAATCAATCTGCAATAGGTGTAAACCAAGTTCGAAGGGATTGTGTCCTCCGACGTATTCCTTATCTTTGATAATACGTTTCCAGCTTGCTGGCCTCGGAAATCTTTTCTGTAGCGGGCGCTGCGCGTCGACGTCCGCCAAGTCGATGTCCCTCGATGGCCACCGTATTGGTGCCGACGTCACTATGCCCATAAATAGCCACGCGCTGAGTCCGTTGCTCAGTTCCATTTTTCCGCCCTTCGTGGGGCCTCGGAACGTCGTTGCTCAGTTCAGTCAGGATAACTAAATATATCTACTGAAATATACCTTATCGTTCTTGATGGCTTCTTCATCGGAACCGACGACACCGCGATCCGGCTTCAAGAAATGTCGAGACTGCGGTAAAAAAATGTTGATAACGGATCCACACAGGATCTGCTTGTGGTGCTTGGGATCCGAGCACCATTGTTTGGAGTATGAGGACTGCATGTCCATGACGGCGAAAGCCTTGAAGGAGCACAAGGGGAAGCTCGAGAGAGGTAAGTCAGTCAAAACCTCCTCGAAAGTTTCATCGGCTGAGTAGAGGCATTCGTCTTCTCGCCGTCAAAAACATTCCCATTGTAGATCTCGAAGTAGCTCCCACCATTCGTCGAGATCAAGACACTCAAAAAAGAGACGTTGAAGGTCCCCTTCCTCGTCGTCTTCTGTGTCCCCAGAAAGGGTCTCCTGTCCCACTAAACACAGTTCTCAAGCTGAGTGGGAGGAATTCTGAAAGACAATGTTAAGTGTCTTTGAGAACGTGGCCTCGACCCCCTCGAAGACAGCTGAGGGTGATACCCCAAGTGAAAAACCCAAAAAATCAAAACGCAGCGAGTCGCAGCACCCGGCGAAACATTCCACTCGAGAGCGCCATGAGCCATCGGGTAAGAAGGCACCATCTTCGACGCCGTCGTCAAAGATTCCTTCGACGCACGGATCGGCGTCATCGACGCTGTTGTCGAAGGATTCCTCGACGCATCAGTCGATCGACTCGACGCCATCGTCGACACCGACGCCGATGAAAGAGAGGACCAAGGCCACTCCACAGCCAACGGTGATTCCAAGGGCCTCTGGCACGACCACGACGCCGAGACCGTCGTTGATGCCCTCGAGTAGGATCCCGATCCTCTCGAGTTCTTCGAGACCCCTTCCAGTTTTTTCAACGCCGTTCTCGGCGCCTTCGAAGCCTGTTACATCGGCGTCGACGACTTCAACGTTTTCTCGCCCAATAACAACGAGTTTGGCTCCTTCTGCCTTAGAGATGGGCTTTACACCATTTCAGAGGTCAGAGTACCCTGGACTATCTTCAATTTATGAAGAGGGGGAAGATTCTGACCAGGAAACTACATGAGGCAAGTGGGCTGGACACCTAGGGGAACATGCCGAAACACCCTATAGAACCCTGATGACAAGAATTATTGAATTTATGGGTTGGTCTGCGCCTTCACCTGTTTTTCAACAGGATGACCTAACAGATATATTAGACAAAGGCCCACAGGAGGACCCGGTGGTCCCCTTCCATGCAGCCTTACAAAGGAAAATTGCATTTAATTGGGAAACTACTGAAGTTATCCCTCCGGTCAATAAAAGATTGTCAACCAAGCAAAGGGTAGCGGATGCTGACCCTGAATACTTATCAAAACACCCGACCGCAGAGAGCCTGGTGGTTCAAGCGGCAACTTCATCTAGCAGTAGGACCGCTTACCCTACTGTCCCACAGGATAGAGATGACAAGAGGTACGACTCTATGGCGAAGAAAGTCTTCTCTGCCTGTAGTATGGCGTTGAAGTCCATCAACGCCACCTGTACGCTCGCCAGGTTCAGTCACACACTATGGGAGTGTGCTTCATCAGCGGCTGACTGCATACCCGAAGGAAAGGAAAAGGAAGCTTTCCTTAACATTATTAAAGATGGCAAAGATGCCATGTGCGAATCACTTCAAAATGGCATTGATTCCGCTGACAGTATCAGCAGGGCCATGGCGGCAAGTACAACAATCCGCAGGCATGCGTGGTTGCGAAAGTCGGACTTTGCTCCAGATGTACAGGCCAGACTTTTGAATATGCCCTTTGACGGCTCTTCATTATTCGGGAAAAAGGCTGATGACAGTCTGGAAAATTTACAGACTTCTAAAGCAGCAGCAAAATTTTTAGGAGCTGCTATCCGCCAAACTCCTTTTCGCCCCTCAGGAACCTCTAGGAGAGGACAGTCCTTTCGCTATTATTCCACATTCGGGAAAGGCAGAGGACAGCCGGCTCAAAGAGGCCAAAGGAGATCCACCCGAGGTGGACGGGTCAAAAGTACTAAGACCGCAGCAGCAGCAGGTGCCTCTTTACCCTCGGCATCTGCATCAGCCGCCCCCAAACCACTCTGAGGCCTTCCCACACAATACACCTGTAGGGGGCAGGTTAACTCACCATCTGACGGAACGGCAGGCTATAACGTCAGATGCTTGGGCATTGGAGACAGTTGCCCAAGGTTACTGCCTACCCTTTCTACACATTCCTCAAAGTCATCCACCGGGGAACAGCTCTCTAAAAGTACCAGATCCGCTCCTCTTGCAGGAAATTATAGATCTGCTAGAGAAAGGTGCCATAGAACCGGTACCTGTAGCGGACAGGAACAAGGGCTGGTACTCCCCCTACTTTCTCATACCAAAGAAGGACGGAGGACTGAGACCCATCCTGGACTTACGAGAATTGAACAAGTTCCTCAGGAAGGACAAGTTCAAGATGGTAACTCTCTCTCAGATCCTTCAGGCCCTCCAGCTCCAGGACTGGCTGGTATCTCTGGACCTTCAGGATGCTTATTTCCATGTTCCAATCCATCTCAAACACAGGAAATAGCTGAGGTTCGCAATTGGCGACTCTCATTATCAATTTCGAGTTCTGCCATTTGGGCTGACCTCCGCCCCGAGGGTCTTCACCAAGCTGATGTCGGTAGTGGCAGCGAGTCTAAGGAGGGAAGGGATCCATGTCTACCCCTACCTGGACGATTGGCTGATCAGGGCTGTATCTTCGGAACAGGCCCAGGCCCAGCTAGATTATGTCTGCCACTTCCTTCACAGACTGGGCTTCTCCCTCAATTTAAAGAAGTCACAGATGATACCATCACAGAGACTCCAGTTCATTGGGGCGGTCCTGGACACTTCCCTGGGAAAAGCCTCGCCACCAGAGGTGAGGGCTCAAGATATTCTACAGATGGTCACCAAGTTTCAAAATGCCCAACGTCTCCCAGCCTTCGACTTTTTGAGGTTGCTAGGCCTCATGGCATCCTGCATCTTCCTTGTGCCAGAGGCTCGTCTGAGAATGAGATCTCTTCAGTGGGCACTGAGAAGTCAGTGGTCGCAATTCTCAGGGAGAATGACAGATCTCCTCCGGATTCCGGACAAGGTAGCCCGCGACCTTCAATGGTGGGCCTATCCAGAGAACATCTTGAAAGGAGAACTGTTTTGGCAACCATGGCCGGAGATAACAGTAGTCACAGACGCCTCACTCACGGGGTGGGGAGCCCATGCCAACGACTTGACCATCAGCGGTCGTTGGTCTCCATCGGAGTCCAGACTACACATCAACCTATTAGAGCTGAGAGCGATCAGACCAGCGCTGAAAGCTTTCCTGCCATCAGTACAGGGGAGAAATGTCCTGATAATGACGGACAACACGGTGGCCATGCACTACCTCAACAAAAGAGGAGGCGTAGGATCACTGCCACTGTGCAGAGAGGCGATGCAGCTCTGGTTTTGGGCAATCCAAGAAGGAATCTCTCTATCGGCAGTCCACCTAGTCGGAGAGAAGAACTTGACAGCGGACGCTCTGAGCAGGCAGAGCACAGTCTCCCACGAGTGGGAGCTAGCTCAGGAAGTCCTTCAAGAGATCTTCGCCCTTTGGGGAACCCCTCAGGTGGATCTGTTCGCCACAAGCACCAAAAGGAAGTGCGATCTGTTCTGTTCAAGGGAATTTCCCCCGAGAGGAGCTCTAGGAGACGCGTTCGTAGTGGACTGGGAGTTTCCACTCCTTTACGCGTTCCCACCAGTCCCTGTTATTCCTCAAATGATCAGGAGGTTGAGAAGATTCCGGAAGACCATGATCCAAATTGCCCCGGATTGGGCCCGGAGAACGTGGTACCCGGACCTTCTAAATATGTCCAACTGTCCTCCAATCCGTCTTCCACTCAAAGAAAATCTTCTTTCGCAGAAGGGAGGTCAGGTTCTCCATCCACACACCATAACCCTCAACCTTCACGTTTGGCTTCTGAAAGGGTGAGGTACAAGGATTGGGATCTCCCTGATGACGTCATGGAGGTGTTGCTTTCGGCCAGAAGGCCAGCAACAAAGTCTTTATACCGCTGCCGTTGGAACAAATTTTGCAGCTGGTGTAGGGAAGAGAATATCGACCCTTTTTCATGTGGTACACCAAATGGACGATTGACCAGAAAGATCGGAACTTCTTACGGAATCAAACAGGGGTGCGCCTTAGCCCCCTTTCTATTTGTCATATATATGGCAGATATGACGAGCACTCAAGCCCATATTCGCGCCTTCCCCCCAAAGATAAATGGGACTGAAGTCCCGTGGATGCTGTATGCGGATGATGCTGTATTTGCCGATCAAATGCCTATAGGACTGCAGCGACAGATTGAGGCCTTCAACAAGTACCTACTAGAAAATGACATGAAAATAAATATCAAGAAGTCTATGGTACTAATAATGAAGTCCTGTCGAGGAAAAAAGCTGGCAGGGGAAGATTATGCCTGGTCGCTGGAGAAGGAAAAATTGGAGGTGGTGGATACAACATTATACCTTGGGGTAAGGATTAAAAAAAACTGTAATGAAGAAGGGCACTACGCATTGATCTGGGAAAAGCTGGCGACCTTGACTAATCAAGGGCTAGTTATTCATCGAAGGTACGGAAAGGTCTCCTTGACGCCCATAATAACCTTCTATAAACAAAAGGTGGTGGCCGTAATTACTTATGGAGCGGAGGCCCTGTTAGCCTTGCGATGGGAAGCCTGGAGTCTGTGTGAGTCCTATTTCCTATTTTTGGCGGAAAATCTTGCGCCTCCCGAACTCGCTGCCGAATGAGCTTATAAGAAAGGAACTAAGGCTCCAATCGCTGGCATCAACTGTGCTGTGGAAAACTCTATCTCTCTACAGAAAATGTATCCTTGATAAACCACCTCGACCGTATGAAATACTAGCACAGACAGGGCCATTAAGTGGAGATACAATACTCCAATGCTCGAAAAGGAAATGCAAGACCATCCTTGATCAGTTCGGCATCTCTGATGACACTCTGAAATTCAATCCAGACAAGGCTAAAAGAACCATCCAGTAAAAGGACTGGGAGGAAACTCAGGCGACCAGACTGTCAAGAAATCGATGCCATAACATCATATGGGAGCGAAAAGCTTTAAATATGCTCCCTCCGTACCTGGTGAAATTTCCATCAAGGCACTACAAAGACCTTCTGCTGAGATGCAGACTCAACATGTGCAATTCTAGAGAGTTAAAATGCAGAAGAAAGCTAAGCGAAAAGTCAAAAGACTTCGGTGGGTTCTGTAAAAACAAAGAACACCTGGAATCCACTAGACATGTCTTTTAGCTTGCTCGGCCCTGGCACTAAATCGCCAGGCAGCAATGGGAAGCTATACTTCCAATATTTCGCTGGTGACGGAGGAGGAATATTGGGAGAGATTATTGACAGTCTAAAAAGTTGGCAGAACATTAGATGCCCTAAAATTCGTGGAATCCCTAAAACTGGAATTGGAGGAAGAGGGATCGGAAGAGGAAGAAAATTCTGTGGGCTCACAGTAATCCCTCGTCTAAAAACCAGTTTAGGAAAAGATCATTAATTACCAATAAACAATGAATATTTATATGATGTGACAGTATGGAAGATGGAAAAAATGTAAAGGTTTAATCTGTTTAACCAATAAAAAAAAAATTAAAAAAAAAGATACCTCATATTGCGCCTGACCAGGGAGAAAGGCCCCCTCCGTTATGAATCGGCCACAAAACACATATACACTGACTTTTCCACTGCAGTCCAGATGGAGCGTAGAAATTTCATAGGAGCAAAAAAGCGGCTAAGAGACAGGATGGTACAGTACGCAGTGTTCTTCCCGGCGCGGCTACGATTCCAACATGAAGGGAAAACCCTATTATTTACAATACCTGAGGAGGCAGTAGCGTATATCAAAGCAAACAGACCCCTTCCCAGTCAAAATAACTAAGATGAGGGGATGGGCCACCTTGAACACCTGAAGCCTTCGGTGACTATCCTGACTCTGATTGGGGGCTATCTTTGGGCACTGTTTTTAGAGCATGTCCTGGTATGGCCAGCTCTGTATCTCCGCTTGAAGATTATATAATGGAGAATGTGGTGTATGATTCTGATTTTCTATCCGGTCAACTGATGGAGGGTGTTGGCAACGTGGGTGAACAGATTTAGTAACAGCTCCCTCATGCAAAATTGCATTGTTGTATATGTATGTAATGTTGGGGTCCGCCGAGTTCAGGGGTGGACGCAGAAAGTTGGGAATGGGAGTGATGACATCACCCTGTTTGGGAGGGATGAGGGAGACTGGACGGTAATGAGCTTTGGGGGTGAAAAGGGGGCATATACCCAGTGGGCGGAGAAAATGTGCACCTGATAAGTTATAGGAGGACTCGATGGTAGCGATTAACCTACTTAGATGGAATCTTAGAGGCCTGGGTAACTATACGAAGGTCAGGCGAATAATGACATATGTCAATAGGCACACACCCAACTATTTCTTCAGGAGACACACACCGTTGCAGCAACTAACCAAAAGATAGCAGTGTCCTGGGGCGCTAATAGTTTCTACACATCTTACTCAACCCAGTCTAGAGGAATTTTAACCTTAATTCGTAAGACCCTCAAGTTTACACTCAAGGGGACGCAGGTTTACCCGGAAGGTAGGTATATGGTGGTACACAGGGCGCCGGAGGGAGATGAAGTGTTGCTTCTTAACACGTATGGCCCGAATACAGACTTGCATGACTTTTATGAGAATATTGCCAATATAATTGTCTAATTCCCGTTGACTCCTTAATTTGGGGGAGGACATGAACTGTATACTTGATCAGTGCATGGATCATACAGGGACAGCCCCATAAACGGCATCAGGGCCAGTTGGAGTCTGCACTGCCAGAAAGAGAGGTTTCAACTGCGGGATGTGTGCGGGATGTGTGGAGAACACTACACCCACATGATCAGTAATACACGTTCTATTCCTACGTCCACGACCTGGCCTCCCGCATTGACCTAGTATTGGTCTCACGACAAGGGGTGGGTAGAGTACACCAGGTTAATATCCTGCCTTGCACACTAACGGATCCTTCTCCATCGTCATGCTGATTACTATGGGCACGGGGCCCCATAGTCGAGCGGCGTGGCGATTTAAGTCAGAGGCGTTACAAGACATGGTATTTCGGTCGGACCTAGAGAATGATATCCACACCTATTTCACCCATAACGCGCCTGAGACCACGTCACATAGTATGGTGTGGCAGGCATTCAAAGTTTATATCAGAGGAATGGCAATCTCTAAGGCACTTGGTGTCCTCAAGACCCTTTGGCCGGATCTTGAGGCCTGTGAGTTCCGGCTCAAAGGCTTGGAAATACATATGCAGCCAGGCCTGACCCCATGGTTATGGCCGAAATACATACTACACTGGAGCAGTTTTGTGCCCATGCACACAGGGAAATTAAATACTTTGCAAAACCTGCGGCTGCAAGGTGCTATGGAGAGGGAGACCAGCCGGGAAGCACCCTTACTCGGCTGGTACAGGCCGAACAGGGCACCCCTCATTTGGACACGATACCAGTTGAGCAGGGAGAAAGTAAATACTTGGACTGAGAGATTCTTGCAGTATTCGGGTGCTTTTGCGCATCCTTATATTGGGCCACCGCGCTTCGTGGGATGCATGCTATGGAGTTCCTACGCAAGGACGTGCCACTGTCCAGACATATCAACGTTCCATTTACGATCAAAGTAGTCATGGGCGTGATTAGAGATCTCCCCAGAGGAAAGGCCCCCGGTTCAGATGGATTGACCGCTGAATTTTATATAATTTACGGAGTACTGTTGGCTCCCCATCTGCTGAGTGTATGGGAGGAGGCACTGAGTGACTCAGACCTGCCGGAATCGCTTGAGGAGGCCACCATCACAATCCTTCTGAAACCAGGCAAACCCTCTAATGATTGTCGGTCGTACAGGCCCCCGCCACTAATAATGTGGACACTAAGATCTTTGCTAGAATTATAGCAAACAGATTGCTCCTCCTCATGCTGCACCTAGTGTATAGTGATCAGGTGGGATTTATCCCGGGAAGGTCTACAGTGCTGAATGTTCGTAGGCTATTCAATGTTATGTCCCGCTTGATGCCGGGGGCCTCTGCCGTTGCACTGGACACGCAGAAGGCCTTCGATATGGTTTCATGGGAATATCTGTTTGCTATTTTAGACAGGGAACAACATGATCCGATTTATTAAGCTTTTATACATGTGCCCCACAGCCAGGGTCCTGGTTAACTCACAACTGTCTGACCCGTTGCATTTGGGAAGAGGAATGTGCCAGGGCTGCCCCACATCCCCTCATTTATTTGCTCTGGCCACTGAGCCCATGGCGGATAGGGTAGGGGAGCGCCACAGGAAAAGAGGGATTAGATTATTCAGATCCCCGGAAATCATTTCCTTATACGCCAAGACCCCTGTGAGAATCTCGACCCAATTATACAAGATGTCACAGAGTTCGGCGTATTCTCCGGCTTCAGAATCAACTACTCAAAGTCAGACAAATTCACCCTGAGATACTGCAAACCTAGGCCTCACGGGGAACATACCCCCCTGAAGTGGCCACCAGATGCTTTCTGGTACCTGGTGTTCAGGTGATTAGAGATAAGGGATCACTGCTTACAAAGCACATGAGACCTATGTATCGGAAAAGTTACTCAGGTGGAGAATGCCCCACTCTCACTGGCTGGCAAACTAGCATTGGTGAAAATTATTCTTCTTCCTAAATTTCTATGCCTATTCACCAATGTACCCACCAGGCATGGACTTTTTTGGCAGGCTCCATGGATCATTATCGCACTTCCTGTGGCATGCTGGGCCGGTTTGAAAGAAATGCATAGACATGGTACTACTGTATGATAGAGGGGGGTTTGCTGCACCCAACTTCGAAACGTATTGGTTAGCGGCTCAAGCCAATTTGCATCACATTGGTATGGGGCAGAAGGGTCCCCTCCACATGTCCGACTAGAACGGCTGGCAAAGCCGACATTAGAACCCTGGTACTTGACAGTAGGTATGCTGACAACTGCCCGTCCTTCTTACACATGGCTGCCGCTATGGAGGTTTCCTGGGCTTGGCCCCACATGGGATGACTCGCTTCGGGGGAATTGGGAAGACACTGGGGTACCAGGCCTTAGGGGACTTTTTCCCAGAAGGGAAGTTTATTACCATGTAGACTTGGAAAGGAAAATTAAGTTACTCACCGTAGTGACTAACATACTCTAGTCCATAGTCCCCTTTCCTCCATACTGCATGGGCATCCCTCGCTAGGAATTGGAGACAGAACCTTTATCTCCCAAAAAAATCTTTTTCCCCTTTAAATTTAGAGGCGCGGCCCAGGGAGCATGCGCGGCCCTGAATGCGCCATTCCTCAGTCCCCATTGGCACATAGACAATATTTAACATTGCCTAATGACACCAGTATTTTTAGGGGGGAGGATGGTGGGACGTATGGCGGAAAGGGGACTATGGACTAAGAGGACGTTGGTCACTACGGTGAGTAACTATTAATTACTCTTACGTCCCCTTTCCTCCATACTGCATGGGTGATTACAACTGAATGTACGAAAGCCACGTCTGACTTAGAGTCGGCGTCCAAACAGTAGTGTTTACAGAAAGCCGAGGGGGTGGCCCAGGTGGCCGCCCTGCTGATGACCTGCCACTGCACCTGCCGCTGGAATGCGATGGCCGTGGCCTTGGCTCAAGCCGCGTGGGCTTGCATGTTAGCTGGAAGCATTTTGTGCTGCCCCTCATAGGCCTCCTTGATGGCATCGACCATCCACCTTATTATAGAGGCCTTGGATGATATGATATAATGTTTTATTTATATCGTGCTCATAAACAAGTGTTTCAGAGCGTGACCAAGCAAAGGGAGGGGGACAGGGAAGAACAAAAATAACCATTTTACAAGGCCCAGTGAAATTAAGAACGCGCAAGTGCATGGAAACGGAAAAAAGGGGGAAGTGCGTGGAAGGGGAGATGTGTAGAGTGTGGAACAGAGGGGAGAACAGAATAAATAATAAGTGAAATAAATAAATGCACTGAAAAATGGTAGTGGAGCCAGACAAGTGGCAAGTGCATGATCAGTCAGATAGGGTATATCTGATAAGTGCAGAAGAAGAGTGGGGGACTGTATGGGTACAGATACAGATCCCAGTGCCAGGGGTGAGCCGGAGGCAGTGCAGGAGGGAGGTAGGGTGAGCAGGTACCTGGGCCCGAAGGACAGAGGGTGGCCAGGTCACAGTGCTGAGAGAGAGAGAAGCAGATCAGCAGGGGAGAAGAGGGGCAATGGCGGAAGCGAAGAGGAAGGTCTTGAGGAGCTTCTGGAACCGGAGATGGTTCTGCTCAAATTTCAGGGTAGTCGGGAGGCTGTTCCAAAGGGAGGCCCCAGCCGAAGACAGATCTGCCCCCAGCTCGTTTCTTTGAAAAACGACTGACCCTGAGGGAGTTAGAAGTAGAGGAGCGAAGGGCTCGAAAAGGGAGGTATTTACGGAGGGATAGTTGAAGGTATTTCGGACCCAGGCCCGTAATCCTTGCATCCACTAGGAGCCTATGAGGGGATTTCAGAGCTGGAGAGATAAGATCCCAGGGCTTGAGGCCGAGGACAAGTCTTGCAGTCCTGTTATGGATTAGTTGTAAAGGGAGAAGAGTGGAGGCAGGTATATTTAGAAAGAGGCTGTTACAATAGTCTAACCTCGAGAGAACCAGAGCTTGGGAGACAGTGAGCTTCTGGGGGAGAGGAAAGGCAGAGTACCTCTAAGGAGGTGCAATAAGAAGTTTGGCTTTTTAGAGACATCAGAGATGTGTGTGGAGAAGGAAAGTGTGGAGTCAAAGATTACCCCGAGGCTCTTAGCCTCGTAGGTAGGGGTAGAAGGAGGCCCAAGAGAGGCCAGCCAGAGAGTGAGGCCGGCCTGATAACTGGGCCTTGAGCCCCCCCGAAGGTGACAAACAGAGCGTCCAACTTGCGGAAGCCCTTAGTCCTGTCCAGATAGAATTTAAGAGCGCATCTGAATCCAGAAAGTGCAAGACCCTCTGAGCATCGTCCTTAGGGTCGGAAAAAACGTAGGTAAGACTATCTCAGATGGAAAACGGAGGCTACCTTAGGTAGGAACGCAGGGTGTGTTCTCAGGACCACCTTGTCCTTGTGAAAAGTAGTATAGGGTGCTGAAGCCACCAGCACCTGGATCTCGCTGACTCTGCGAGCAGAGGTGAGACTCACCAACAGGGCTGTTTTAATGGTGACCAGCCTGATGTCTGCGGACGCCATTGGCTCGAATGGTTTGTGTGCCATGGCGCCCAACACTACACTGAGGTCCAACATGGGTTGTGGTTTCATAATGGGAGGAAAGAGCCTGGCGAGGCCCCGCCACAGAGTTGGAAGGGAAGACTTCCTCCTCTGAATTTCTGTAGGCCCCTATGGCTGCCAGATAGGTGCGGCATGTATCCACCTACACGCCTGAGTGGGCAAGGTATGCACAGAAGGAGAGTATTTCATCCAATGCACGTAAGGGGGTCAATCTCCTTAGAGTCAGCCCAGTGACAGAACCTAGACCATTTACTCTTGTACTGGCTCCTAGTAGCCTTGCTCCTAGCCCCCTGAATGATTTCTAGGTTAGCCTGTGATAGCCCAAGGTGTTTCAGTGTGACCTGCTCAGGAACCATGCTGCAAGGGCTAACTGGGGTGGATGTCCTTGCCCCCCTGTTGCGCCAGGAGATGAGCTGGGCCCAGCGGCAGGTGAATGGGAGGCCTGTCTGAGAGGCTGAGAAGCTCAGAGAACCACAGTCACGCGGGCCACCACGGAGCTATCAGAATGATGCTGAGGTGACACGATTCCTTTATCTTGCAGATCACCCTGTGGATCAGGGGTGTAGGAAGGAAGGCACACTCTGTCATGCCGCCCCACTGAATCTGGAAGGCGTCGCCCAGGAAGCCGGGGCCCTGCCCCTGCCAGGGCGCAAACTGCTGACACTTCTTGTTGTCCCAGCAGGCAAAGAGATCCACTTGAGGATGCCCCCATCTGCTGAAGATCCCTAGCAGCACCTGATCGTTCAATTGCCACTCGTAATTATCTGCTCCCAGGCTGCGTAGGCTGTCCGCTTCCAGGTTGGACTCCCCAAGAAGGTGGATGGCCCTCAGGTAGATGCTGTTCTCCAGGGCCCAGTCCCACATGCTGACCGCTAGGTTGCACTTTGGAGGGGACCTGGTACCACCCTGCTTGTTGACATGGAACATGCTGTTGGAGTTGTCCGTCTGGATGAGGACAACCTTGCCCCCAATGAGCGGAAGAAAGCTTTGAGAGCTACCCAGATGGCTTTCAGCTCCAGCCAGTTGATATGAGACTCCTGCAGGGTCCAGACTCTGTGGACACTGTTGTTGTCCAAGGTGGCCCCCCAGCCTTCCAGGGAGGAATCCGTAGTAATGGTGACCTGAGGGGCTGGCTGCCGAAAAGGCCTGCCCGTCTGCAGGTTGCAGTCCCTGGACCACCATGTGAGGTCCGGGCGTAGAGAAGACGGAATGTTGACCAGCTCTGTTTGGGAGCCCCGCTCCTGATTTCATGAAGCTGCTTAGTGCAGCTGCAATCTCCTCATCTTGAGTCTCGTGTAGGGTACGGCCAATAGGACCGCTGCTATGATGCCTAATAAGTGTTGCTACCACCAGGCCGAGGTCACTTCTCGGGTGAGGAAGTGAGCAGTGGCCCTCTTGATGGCCGTGACCTTGTCCTCCGAGGAGGAAAACTCTCTCGGAGCTTGTGTCCCATATGAGACCCAAAAAGGTCAGGCTCTGCGTAGGCTGCAGCGGAGACTTTTTGAGGTTGACCGAAAACCCCACCTCGTGGAGTGTGATCATAAGGGTGGAGGAAGTGTGATGAACCATCTCCGGAGATCTACGAGCCAGTTGTCCAGGTACAGGTAGACGTGGTGGCCCTGCGCCCTGAGGAGAGCTGCCACCGCATTCATGAGCCTGGTGAACACCCTGGGGGCTGAATTGAGGCCGAAGGGTAGCACCTTCTATTGGAAGTGGCAGCCCATGATCCTGAATCGTAGGAAGGAGCGATGCGGCTGCCAAATCGGGATGTGTAGATAAGTGTCCTTCAGATCCAGGGAACACATCCAGTCTCCCCTGGACAATGTCTCTGCGATCAGTGCTGGCGTAACCATCTTGAATTTTCGAAGGGGGAGGGAGAGGTTGAGGGCGGAAAGGTCCAACACAACTCTCAGGCCAGCCTGGTGGTTCTTTTTTGTAGTGGAAATCCTGGAATAAAAGCCCAATCCTCGCTGGGAGGCTGGGACTTCTTCCACGACCTGGCTTTCGACAAGTGACCGAACTTCCGCCAACAGAGTTGCTGTCCCAATCTGGGGGAGTGGAGGGGAGGAGAGGAAGGGATACTACAGAGAGGATTCCAGGGGGCTGCATACTTATGAAGCAAAAACTGTGTTGAAAGGCAAGCCGCCCCCCCCAGCCCCCACTGGAGACACATGGACCTGAAGGGGCGCATCATGCCTTCTTTCCCTCTGAGGCTGTTGCGGAGGAGGGGGACTGAAAAAAAGCCCTTGCACCCCCCCCCCCTTTTGTTGTTTGCACCGGTTTTGACTCTGCGAACGGTCAGGCTGGACTTCTATTCCTGGAAGCTGCGGAACCCTTCGAATGTCTGCCCCTTGTTGGAGCGTTGATGTGACTGGGTGTACGCCTTGGGCTCGGCCTTCATAAGGATAGATAAAGACTTTGCAGTATGCAAACTGTTTTTCTTTTTATCTAGCTCCTCATCGGTGGTGGAGTGAAAGAGGTCTTCCCCCTCGAATGGAAGGTCCAATATGCATTCCTGGACGTCTAAGTGGACTCCATGATGTCTTGCGCCACAATTGTAGCCTCTGCCAGTCCCACCTTGAAACGTGACTGGCTCTGCACTGGAAGTTCTGGAAGGAAGTCTGCTATTTCCTGCCAAACCCTCTGGTTAACGTCTGCCAGCAGGGCATCCACGTTGGATTGACGAAGATGCAGCGAAGCATTGGAATAAAGCTTCTTCCCGTACGCCTCCAAGATCTTCTCCTCCTTGCCTTGCAGCGCTGAGGACAAGGTGGCCCAGGACGAATGCGGCTTTGAAAAGAGTGACGCAGCAGCAATCACCGAAGAGTGCGGTTGAGGTTGGGCCGAAAGCAAGAGTGTATCCCCCTCCATTTGCCTATACTTGGCGTTGAGGTGCTGATTGACAGGCTGGGCCAAATGGGGCTTGAGCCACCCCATTTTGGCCAAGGCGACAACGTCCTTCAGCATCGGGATCCCCGTTCTAGCTGCAGGGCATTGAGTTAGGACCTCTGCCAGTACCCCTGCATCCGGTTGTTTGACTTCGGGTTGAGGAAGGCCCAAGTGGTATCAGGTAATATTTTCGCCAGCAAAAATATCGCCGAACATTAGGCGATATTTTTGGTGGCAAAAATATTAGGTGCGGGGGTGTCCCCTGCACATAAAAAAATGATGCAGGGGTTGCGGGGTGTCCCCCGCAGGGTCCATGTGTTATTTTCACCACAAAAATATGGCAATATTTTTGCATTGCGATATTTTTGCGGTGAAAATATCACATGGAGCTACCCAAGTACTATGCCAGACCTGCGAGTCATTTGTGGAAGGCCGTGGCTGACAATGGTGAGTTGGGGGCTTCTTCCTCGTTTGTATCCACCAGGGCGTCTGGCTGGTCTGGACCGGGCAGAGTAGTGCTTGGCGCCGAGGGTTGAGGTGTGGAGACCGGAGCCGGAGGCTGCAGAGGAGGCTGGTACGAAAACGCCTGAACTGTGGGAGGCAGGGGAGCCAGAATTGAAGAGGCCGTCGAGGGCAGCAGGGGCTGCGGCGCTGGAGCCATAGGAGGAATGACTATAGGCACAGGCGGAGGGGCCGGAGGGAGCATGTCCCTGATTACATCCCTAAGGAAAGACCCCATCTGAGCGTGTCCTCACAGGCCGGTGGGGTAGCAAGTAATATTGACGGGGTAGCGGGAGTCTAGCTGTTTGCAGGGTAAACCTGCCCTGCGATGCTGATGGATAAGCTGTAGGCCACATACCTGGTTGACACCAGTCCTACCTTGTAACTCGTTCTCTCACCTGCTCCATTCCTCGGGCGGTATCGGATGAGCAGCCATCTTGTTGAGCTGCATACCACTTGTTGAAGTCGTGGTACTTGGCTCACTGGGCCCAGCCTTCTCCAGGACTCTTGGTGATGGAGCATGAGACCTACCCTGCACCTCAGGCCGAGGCCTGGTAGGCGTGTCGCCCTCTGCAGAGTTGCCAGTAGTGCTCCGTGCAGGCGCCCCCTCGGCCATGTTGCCGGTACAAGGGTATAGCCCCTAGGGTATACACCCAGCAAAAGAACCTTGCAGTCCCTCAGCCTCGTCTCAGAAGGATCTACGAAACCCTCGGCCGGTCGCTGAAATAGCCTCGGTACCCGTGCTAGTGTGAGAACCTGAGAGGTTCCTCCCGTCTAGGTGTTTCCTTGGGAAGGAGTCGCCCTTGCAGGGTGCGCTGGAAAATAGTGTCCCTCCCTTGGGCCTTGACTTATGTCTGACGAAGTCCTTCAAGTCCTCTGGAGGCGACTTCTCAAAGTGCTCCCTCGACCTAGCTGGTCTTTCTTCAAAGCACGTGAAGAAAGTGTGTCCCACGCGGTGCAACCCTCCCATCAGTGGTCAGGGCCAAGGCAGTGGAGGCAAAGAGCGTGGGGATCTGATGTAGGGAAGAGCTCCTCGCAGACGGGACACCTGCTGTGCTGGGGAGGAGTGTGGCGTCCGAGGACTGTGTACCTGATTGATAAAACAAGACAAAAAAGACAGAAGAAAGTATCTTGGGAAGAGCGCGTGGTATTACATGGCCGAAGCCAAACCCAGGAGCTCTGGTGAAATTGGCCCGTTCCTGTTGACGCAGAAAAGGGGACTGAGGAGTGGTGCCGGTGGGCGGAGTCAGGGCATGCTCCCAGGGCCGCCCGCCTCTAATATGTTTTTTTCTATTGAAAAAGGTTCCGTCCCCCGTCCCGAGTGAGGGACGCCCATGCAGTTTGGAGGAAAGGGGATGGGATGTAAGAGTACAAGGGTGCAGGGGCACATCGACAGATACTTTGCATTACTATAGGCTGCGGGCAGCGGTGTCCAGGTGGTGGGAGACATGCCCTATTGAGCCCTTAGACAATGAATTCCTGGTATTTATATCCAACTCCTCTGGGTGTCGTAGAATACTGGCAATACTGTATGGAATGATAATGGATAAATCCAGCTGGCAGATAGCCCCGGCTAGGCAAAAGTGGGCAGAGGAGTTAGAGGTTGAAATCTCCAATGAGCAGTGGGGCTAAATGTACTCTCTAAATAAATCTGTATCCCTCAACTCAGGAATAAACTAATCGAGTGCAACACACTGAACAGATTGTATTACACCCCCAGCAAACTTCAAACATCTATCCGGAACTAGATGGTAGGTGCCCCTGATGTAAAGATGAGAAAGCTAACCATCTGCATATGTTGTGGAACTGTACTAAGCTGCAAGGCCTTTGGAAACAAGTGATAGATATTCTATCAACAATTGTACAGCGTACCTTATCATACACTCCTATGGAGGTTTTGTTTGGGCTATGGGGGATATCCCGGAGTGGACAGTTAGATCTTTCCTGAACATTGGGTGCATTATTGCTAAGCACTGTATACTGAAACATTGGAAAAGGGCTAACCCGCCAACGGGGAAAGACTGGCTGCCGGACCTAACCTGGGCAAAGAATTGTGATGAACTATATTTAAGTACTCTGTCGGGTACGTCCAGACCGATGGATATCTGGTGTTACTTCCGGACCTATCTAGCAGGATTGCAAACTGACCAAAATGTGCCTGTCGAAGGGCTATGGGCTCGACCACTGAGTGGAGTGGTGCAACGGGCCAGGAAATGTTGCTCACCGAGTATGGTTTTGTTTCGTTCCAAGTGTTATGTATCATGCATGATGTTGAGTTCTTATTTGTGCCCCAATACATATATATTCTACCATATGTAATCTGTTTTACAGAGTCTGCCAAGCAAAAATAAAGTTAAAACAAAACAAAATGTACTACCCGCTTGCACAACCAACCACCCACAAACACCCTAGACACATAAGGAGAAATACTGCAAACACAACGGACAGACATGAAATCCACAGAAGCACAACTGACGGAAATTAACTCAACACACTCTTCATCAGAATAAATTGGCGAGACAAAGAATCATCAACCTGAGCAGGCACACAATCCCCAATAAAACATTAACCAAAAAACACAACTTTCTAGATACACTAAACTATGAAACAGAAGCAACAAAACTGAATGCAGACTCTAAAGGAAAAACAAACCAATATCAACTCAAATGACCAATGCCACCTTCAAAGGACAATCCAGAAAACAAATAAAAACACTGCATCCTAGTCAAAGCTAGGTCAATGTCAAAACACACCTCAGAGATATACTAACTCCCCAAGGGATGGAGGAACAAACGTCCTATTCCTCACCAAAACTATAAACCTCAAGGTAGTTGCACACAAATCCCTACCCAACAGCTTCAACTTGAAACAAGCAAACAAAGAAGGAAAAAGAGGAGGAGGCCTCGCTGTTGCATAAAAAGATTGCCTAAAGATGACAACAGCACCACTACTAAACCTTCCAAACTGTGAATCACTCCTTATGCAGTTAGTCTTGGATCATGAAACCAACCTGGCAATCCTACTCATCTACAGACCACCAACATACCACCCTACTTTCACAGACACACTTGTGGACGCCTCACCAAGAACGTCATAACATATGATCACCTGATGATACTAGGATATTTAAACATCTGGTTAAAAGAAAACACCAACTGACCTAAAACACTAACAAATCAACTAGCAATGATACAGCTACAGCAATTAGTCAAGGGAGAAACACATACAGCAGGGAACACCCTAGATGCAATCTTTTGCAAACAAAAGCTGGTCACAACTGCACCCCTGATGCAGATCCTCTGGAGTGACCACCTCATAATACCCTTTGTGATCCACATGCCAACGTGAATATTAACTAACCTCACAAAAACCCCTCCAATTCAGAAAAGAAACTGGACATCCATAAACATTGCAGAACTTATCAACAGACTGGAATCCACAAAACCATAAATCACCATCTTGGACTCATCCAATAAAAAACTGGGACAATCCAAATATTGATCATAAAAAACAGTGGATGGCATCGCACCTGGAAAACCATTCACCCCTTCACTAAAGAGAACAATGGCAAGATGGTTTACACCCCGCCTTGGCGCCCAAAAGAAAAGAAGAACTAGAATGAGGAAAAACTACGATCAACAGACAAAAATCACATACCAAAGACTGATGCGACTATCCAAAGTCGAAATACGCAAAACAAAAAAATATATTACAGCAAATGTATCACAAACACAACACACACCCAGAAAGATATGTTCAACATCATCAATGAGCTAAGAAACCCAACTGCCTGCCAACACACCCCCACCCCAACAAACACTTTGTGATGATTTTGCAGACCACTCCAAAAACAAAATCACAAACATCCAACAAGTCATCAAGAGCATGTCCAACAACTTCCCTAACCAGGCAAATCCGGAACCAACTACAAGACTGAACAACTATGCACCAATTTTGACAGAATAATTCACAAGCCTTGTGAACAAAAGCAACAGAGCCGGCTCGCCAACAGATCCTTGCTCACCAGACATGTACAAAACCATCCTCACCCAAAACACCTGCAGACTACTCCACAAGCTCTTCAACTATTCACTAGCAACAGGAAATGTGCTACAAGAATTCAAATCGGCATACATAAAGCCACTCCTTAGAGACCCATCAGGAAACAACGAAGAACTGTACCAAGCAAAACATCTAGAAAGCAACAATTACAAACAAATTCTGGAACATGTAGAAAACAATCGGATACTAGACCAGGCACACGTCGGCTTCAGACCCATGAGAGAAACGGAAACAGCATTACTATCTGTGGGAAAATCTTAAAACAGACGCAGACTCCAATGTCACCTCAGCACTAATACTACTAGATCATCCTTTGACACAGTCCACAACGAAACAGTCACCATAAAATTCGACTAGGGGCGTGGCCTGGCTGGTGGCAGTGTAGCCCCATGAGCTCTGCAGTCCTGAGAAGCAAATGTGGCAACTGCAGCCTTAAATCCTCCTGACCAGTAACAGAATTGAGTATTGAGCTCAGAAGCCCAGAGTCATTTGTGGTCTAAGTTTTTGAGGTCGGGGCACTTCATATCACCCTGAAACTGGTGCGGGCATGAAGCTTGCATTCTACGCATCTGCGTGCAGCAACATGGTGGCCGTCAGCACTGAAGCGGCAAGGAGCCCCGGTCCATGTGAAGCTGGGCATCGAGTCTGAGCCCCAGTGTTGCTGGAGGTGGTAAGGAGAGCGGGTGGCAGCGACCAACTGCAGAAGACAGCAGCCTGAGGAGCTAGCTGCACTGAGCTCGCCAGCCCCCAAAGCAGGGATCCTGGTGAGTGGGGGAGTGCTGGCCGGGTGGGTGCAGCCTCCCCGAAGCAAACACAGACTGCCGCCGGCCCATCCCAGCGCAACATATACCCCCAACAGGGGTTGGAGGGACTCTGGACCACGGAAGGCTTCCTGTGGTAGTAGGGGTCCGACATTGTGGACAGCGGTCTCAGGCGCAGATAATGCCATACCGAGGCGGATACTAACAGGTGCGGGAGGTGGCAGAATAGCTGACCGTTCAAGAAACGAGTCAACTGAAGGGGACAGGACTTTGGTACGGAACTGCAACGGCAGAGAGCTGCATAGGAGAGCCTTTACTAGGCAGATGAGAGGAACTGGATAACCCTGACAAGCACATCGTGCAAGCCTCGGCACTCCATCTGAGAGGCATGCATAGGATTTTTCCTCTGTGGTGACTGGGTACCTCCTATCCCTGAGTGGAGGCGGCTGACCTGCTCCTTTTGTGGGGCCAGGCAGAACCTTGTAGAGGCTGGAGTGGAGGAGGTAGATCGTAGGGCTGCATGAATGTTGCTACCACTGTACAGAGCACAGGACACAGCTCACCCGCCATCACCAATATTGAAAGATAGCTACCGGCATGGATATCCTGCACATGACTTACATGGACGCTTTCCCCTGTATCAGTGGGCATCTCTTTCTACATCTGTAAACCCCTGAGCCAATGTGTTGCAGCTTTGGGACAAGCTCTAGTTGAAGTGACTGAAGAAGCTTGAGCTTGGTGACCGTTGGTTGGGCTAGCTGATCGCTAAAGTGGTGCTGCACCAGTGGAGGAGCTTGAGCACCCCTGGGCGACATCAGGGGGCACCTCTTCCATTTCATACACAGTCCATTGCACCGCTCTCTGCCAAAAATCCCTGTGCATACCATGAAATCTGGTAAGGCAAAAGTCAAGCCGGTGACCTCCATCAAAGAGATGCTCCAACACAGACCGGCCTCTGAACCACCTCCTACTGCAGATGCGGACACGCAACCGGCCACGAAAGGAGACATTTCATGCTTGTTTCAATCTATAGCGAAGGAAATGGTCTTGACACTGCAAGAATTAAAAAGCTCCTTCCAGGAACTCTCGCACAATGTATATCAGAACAAAACCAGACTTGAGGAACTGGAGCAGCGGGTGGCAGATTTGGAGGCCTGCAGGAGTGCTGCCGAAGAGAAGCAGGAGGATGCCTAGAACCAGTACCACAGGAATGTCTACATCAGAGGGATCCCAAGAGATATCACAGACCAAGATCTGGAAGGATATGTCCGGGGCTGTTTCAGGAAATACTAGGAGACGCAGATATAGACCTCACGCTCGACCAAACACATAGGGTGTACTCCAACTCTCAGATGAGACAGAACCTCCTCCCAGATGTATTGGCGAGGGTCCACTTCCTTAAAACTAAAGATCTTATCTTCCAGAAGATTAGAGAGCTGTGGAGAGAGTATAAGGGGGCCTCTCTTCAGTTGTTTCAGGACCTCTCTAAGGGAATCATTCAAAAAAGCGCAAACTGATGACATTGACTAACTGGTTATTGGCGAAAGGAGTCCTCTACAGGTGGGGATATCTGTTTGTATTTTTTTCCAACTGAATGGGGTCCAGCATCAATTTACACCCCTCTGAGAAGCTGTGGAAACTCTAAAGATAGAGGAGGCGGACATACACTTACCCGAAGGAGGACCTAAGGAGGCCCCCGCTGCTGCCTGGTCTCAGGCACGCCTGAGGCAGAGCAGAAGAAAGGACTATCAGAGGCCTTCAATGGACAGAAGAGAGAGGCACAGAGACTCTCAGGCTACCACGTGAAGCGCAGTCCTATGCGACTGAGTGAAGAGCTGATTTAAGGGTGCTGTGCAGCACGAAAGGGTTGTTATGCATTCCAGGTTTATAATGGGTGGTATTTACAGTTGATGTTGAGGCTGCTTTAAGCCGTATTGGTGTGAGATCACATGCAGCTAGAAGGGCATTACAAGCACATGCCCTTTGTCAGGCGGTTTGGCCTGATGATTACCCCAAACGGGGTCATTATTGTTCTTACTTTTATTTTTCAAGGTTATTGCTTACAGTGCAGTACAGTAGGAAATTAGTGCAATATGGTACAGCTTTTAGTCGATTGACGATGGAAATGCGCTTCATTGTAAGAGTTGATGCGGGTTGGAGGCACAAGTTTAATATGGTATTTAAGATTGGTTGGGGAAGCTAAAGAGAAGTTAAATCATTGTGCTGGCTGATGTGAACCTTATTTCATTAAATGTTCATGGGTTAAATTCGTAGAGGAAAAGTGCACTAAATTGGTGGACCTCTGGGCTAACATAGCTCTGCTTCAGGAGACCAATCTTTTGCAGAGGGACTGGCCGAGACTACAATCTCGTTGGTTTCCTCATTAATACTTTGCATGTTCCTGTCAGAAGAGGGCCAGAGTTGCTATCCTAATAGCTAAGTCCCCACATTTTTAGCAGGGGATGGTTGTGAAACATGCCCAGAGTAGATATATTGGACTGAACATACAGATACCGGGCAGGGATCTCATCTTGGTTTCCGTCTATGGACCTATCCAGCAGCATGACCATTTCTTCACCCAGGTATTCCCACATATTGCACAGTTCCAGTGTTAGGTAGAGGGCTCGATAGGTTCAGTCCGGCGACCCCGGCCGATGAAGCAAAGCTAGTTTCCCTTAAGAGGGCTATGTTAGACATGCATTTGGTAGATGTATGGGGACACCGCCACAATCACGGCTATTCTCCCTTCTCACACGTCCACTGCAGCTACTCCAGGATTGATTACTTCTTGTTATCTTGGCCCCTGCTCTGGGGGATAACTTGGCCACCATAGAGGTAGTCTTAGTCTCAGTCTCAGACCCCTCTCCCTTATTACCCTACAACTGGATGGCTATAGGTTAGGTGGAAAAAAGTCCATGGGGTGGAAATTAAACGATTCTCTACCAGCAGACCCAGCCATATGCACCACCATTTCCAAAAGGATCACCCAGTATTTTCAGGAAAATCTCACGAGAGAGGTCCCCATGGAGGGAGTGTGGGAGGCTCTCAAACCCACCTTGAGTGGGTAGTTAATTAGCCTGGCCTCTGCGCAGAAAAAAGTCCTTACAGCCTAGCAAGCTCAGACTGAGGAGAGGGTTCGGGAGTGGGAAGCCCAGTACAAGCAAGATGGAGGGCAGACATTTCCCATAAATTGCTCAGAACAAAATTTACTAAAGCACATCCAATAAGGCTTTGCGTATCGTGGCCTATAAACATCAGGCCCAGAGAAATAGCGCCACCATTGTGGGGCTGATGCATGGGCTGGGTCAATTACATGATGATGAGCCTGCTAAAATGCGACTATTAGAAAAGTAAAATACAGATTTGTTTGCAGCAGACTCTCTCAATGGTTCACAACAGGATGCATTTATTCAAGAGGCCCGTCTTCCCTGTATATCTGTGGCTAGCAAACAGAAGCTCGACATGCCCATAATGGGGAAGAAGGTTGCTCAAGCTATTCGCTATCTCCCAGGTAACAATGCCCCGGGTCTGATAGGTTCACAGCTTTCTTTTATAAATTATTCTCAGCGATACTCTCTCCTCACATGGCAGCCTTTTCTAATGCCTTTGTGGATTTGGGGTCTACTACACCCTCGATGGGGGAATCGACGCTCACATTAATAGATAAACCGGGTAAGGACCCCACTTTATATTCATCCTTTCGGCCAATTGCGGTCATTAATTATGATTCCTGCATATATTCGAAAGATCTGGCCACGCTCTTAACCACAGTATTGCCTGGTGTGGTGGTGTGGGATCAATTGGGATTTGTCCGAAGACTTCAGCCGTTTCAGAACATTTTGCACACAGTGGATGTTTTGGCCTGGGCAGGGAAACATAGGCAGGCAATGGCCTTAGTTTCAATCGATGCTGAAAAGGTGTTTCATAGCGTAGATTGGACATATTTATCCAGGTTATAGGTCCAAGGCTTGAAAAAAAGGGTCGAATGACAAAAGGGTCGAGTCAATTCAACCGAAAAAAAGGATCACATTTTTTTTTTTGACGCCATTTTTGGGGTAAAAAAACCCTTTTAAAGCTACACTAGAGCAAAAAAAATATATATATTTTTTAACATTTTTTTCGCTCCTTTGGTTTTCAGTCGAATGCACTCGACCCTTTTCCATTCAACCCTTTTGCTTTCGAGCCTTTAACTGGACACCATTATTTATCCATGGTATTGGTCGGGTTTAGGTTGGCCCCAGATTATTCAAGTTAGTACACGCTAACCTTGTGCTCCCATCCACCATGATCAAAGTGAATGGGATCCTCTCGGGCCCAATAAGTTTGCGCAGGAGTACTCGGCAAGGATGCCGTTATCCCCACTCCTGTTGGCTCTGTCTATGGAGCCCTTGGCTTGTTTGGTACGCCCTTCTGGGGAAATACGAGGGCTAGACATAGCGGGTAATCAACATAAAATGGCGCTATATGCCAATGACATTCTCTTCTACATGCAAGATTCCCCGGTTTTCTTGCCCCACATCGTATCATTGCTAGAAAAATTCCATCAGGCCTTGGGTTTTAAGATCAATTACACAAAATCTACTATACTTAATGTTTTGGAAACACCTGTGATGATTGGGCAATTGAAGACTGATTTCCCATTCTCATGAGCCTCATGATCCCTAAAGTACTTGGGCATTCACTTAACAGCGATCTACACAGATTTATACGATGCCAACATACCACTGGTTTTCACTGAGGCCAAACAGGACTTGACACGGTGGGGGGACTCCGAAATTTCTGGTTGGAAAGAATAACAGTGTTCAAGATAACCCTACTCCCGTGACTACTGTCTACAATTGAAGCTTTACCGATATGGATGCCTAGAGCGGTGCTCAAGGAATTACAATCACATGTCTTTAGATTTATCTGGGCCAAGGCGTCTTCCAGGGTTGCTAGGCACACACTTATGGAGTCTAAGGGTGCAGGGGGGTTAGTGGTGCCAGATATCGAGAGCTACCTGTATGCAGCCCAAATAGCACCCATTTTGGAGAGCCAGGCAACTATGCAAAACTCTAAGCAGTGGGCGGAGATAGAGCGGGATACTCTAGGGACACTAACATCATGGTGTTGGTTTTCCCCGAAGACGCAGAAGCAGGGGCAACAGGGGCTTCCAACGACCAGAGCCACAATGGAGTATTGAGATAAAGCTGCACAGTGATATGCTACAACCACCTTCCCCTCTCCTATGACAGGTATCTGTGGAAATGGGGAGTTCCCCCCAGGGCTAAGGGCAGGCCGATTCACCTGTGGATCGAGGGGGGCTTAAACAGATTAGGTGAGCTGTTTGGGGACAACCATCCTCTCAAAGTTGAGCAATACAAACAGACTTACATGGTAGATGATGCAGACAGATATGGATATACACAGATAAAACACTGGGCAGCTCTGGCACACACAACTGCTCAGGGGCGGCAGGACACTACCCGATTTGAGGACCTATTCATAGGTCATCCCCCAACAACCAAACTCTCTTCTCTCTACAAGGTGCTGAATTCCGATAGGTTTAAGCCCCCACATGGGTACATGAGGAGATGGGAAGAGGACATAGGCAGACCTATAGATGACCTGACCTGGTACAACATCTGGACAATGGCAGGCAAACTATCCCAAAGCTGTGCAATTTAAGGGGAACTGCATTAAGATGCTATTCTGCTGGTATCTTACCCCAGGAGCGTCTGCACAAAAGGAACCCTGTGCTCTCCCACCATTGCTCGAGATGTAGGACAGCCATAGGTTCCTTTTTCTATGTGTGGTGGGTTTGTCCCCAGATCCAGGCGTTCTGGAAGGAGGTTGTAGCTCAGATCAAGGAGATATGTGGGTTTGAATTGGAACTGGACCCCCTGGTCTTGTTCTTGGGAAGTGAGGACTTGCATGGACACTACCAGACAGACCCTGCGAGCGAGCATATTTTCAACAGCTCGTCCCGGAATAGTAAGTAGACTCTCCCCTTTTCTTGCTAGAAAGCATTTATTATTTTTCCAGCCACGAGTTGCCCGGTATTTATTAGGCTTGCATACAGTGAGTCTTTGACCCTGTTAAATTATAGATGCCTCCGGCTGCTGACACCCTTCCAATGCTGGGCACTCTCCCGTTAGTAACGTGAGCCCTGGCGATTGATTATCTTCACTTAGGGAGTTTTACCCGAATTGTTATTGTGATTCGCACGACTTTTACTTTGCCCCAACTCGACCTTATCAACAGTTTTGACCTTTTTCTCATTTATATAGGGAATGGGAGAGTTGTGAATCCCTGATTGTACCCCTTGAGTCTATGAAAATGTATATTGGAGGATTGATTCTTTCCTCTGAAATGGTGCTGCCTGCATGAAAAACAGCCACTGCAGGATTGAACCATTCCCATATCTCCAGCTGACAGTTACGCAGTACAGACGTGTTGGGACATCGCATATTGGTATAGCTGGTACTCCTGTTCTTCATATCAGGAATTTTCAGCTGTCTCTCCTTCTCTCTCTTCATTCATGAAGGTTAGTTATTAAAAATTAGACCTATGAGCGCTCGCATAGCCCACTGCCTGTATAAATAGATCACGCGAGTTTAATACATGGGAATTCACATCTTCTTACTAACTTAATGGGTCCGCTTGATGGCCACGAGTGGTTGATTCTCTCTGCACTTTGGGGCATCAATGATCATGGTAGCACTGTTTATAGCATGCAAAGTACCCCCCTTGGAATTATGGTACAAGGCAGGGGGCAGGTTGTGTTTGATTTTAAATCACTTTTAATGAATATGAATTGGTTGATAATTGGGGGGTTTCCCTTTGTTTTCTCTAGTGGCTCTATGATGAGGTCTCATATATGTATATTTCCCTGTCTTTTTAGAGTTAAATTGTTATTCTCCTGATGAAGGCGTAACTCAATTAAAGTTAAATTGGCCGAAACCGGTTGAGAAACCAGTGATGAGGTCAACTTTGGACATCGATGTGACCCATCCTAAACTGATGACCACTTGAGCAATCTGTTGTTGTGGCTTTTCATATATATTTATTATATATCTCTTTCTCTCTCTTTTTTATGAAGACAATAAGTAAATCAATTGTTATGACTTTTTTAGGATAAAGCTTTACCTTACATGTATTATTGTGATGGATGTATGAATGGTTATTGGATGCCTGTGTACGAATGAGATGGATTATATGTGAAATTATGTGTTCTTAATTTCTTTCCTGCAATGTAAAATTATTGAGTGCTATGATTAATTCTCGATTAAAATTTGATATTTAAATAATGGATCAGGTTCAATTAAATTTCTTGATTCCTTTTGTCTCCAAAATTGTATCCTCTGGTTTTCTTCCGTAATTAGTAATGTACTAATACCCTGACCCAGAGTGTGGGGTTTCCTGTGTCCTTCAGATAAATATATAAACTACAAACTGGGAGCCACATTTTCTAGATTGATAACTCACTTTCTAGTAACGGCGAGCTTGGTGATAGCAAAGAACTGGAAGTCCCTGGCAGCGCCTTACATGAAGGAGGGGTGGGCTTGAGTGTGGTTTGTGGCTGCCATGACCAAAATAGACACAGCATTACAGGAGGGGATGGCACACTTTCTAACTGACTGAAACCCCCTAATTGCGTTTATGGATAATAACGATAACCCTAACATTCATCATAAGCCCCACGAGATGGCATGCTTTTCACTGATAACAGTCTACACAATGAGTTTTGAGATTACTAGTGGCAGTTGCATGATACACTGTACCCCGCACTTTACTTTGAATTGAAATTGTTTAGGTTGGTTTTTATTATATATAATTTGAGATTTATTTTGGTAAATTGTTTAAATGCTTCGTATCTAAGGTATTGTATCAAATGGACTAGAGAGGCCCAAGACAATGTAACTAAAGCAGCAAAGACCTGTAGCTTTTTCTTTTGCAAGAGACTGCAACGTAAATGTTTTTGGTGCAATAACATTTGTGCTTTAATAAAGTTTAAATGGCACAAAAAAAGGATATGACTAAATAGGAATCAGCAACACTGTGGGGCTACGGTTAAAATTCTTTCAAGTAAAAAAGAACAGAAACAACGTGGCTAAACCCCTTAAACTCACCACCCCCACAACAACAAGCTAGGTCCATCAAGGCTCATCACTCTCACCACTGCTCTTCAACAATTACATGACCCGTCTCATGAACCTCATCAAAAGACATGATCTCAATGGCTACAACTGAGCAGACGACACACAAATCATCTACAAAATCAACACTAGTGGAGAACAAGACCCAACCCTGCCTCACAGAAATAAACCATTGGATGTGTACCAATAGCCTGAAACTCAACCCCAGACAAAACAAATCATGATCACGCCGAATGACCCGTTGAACCAACACCACATTCCATGGCCTACCAAAATGGGAAATCGGCTTGTACCTTCCAACTTAGGTAAAAACATCGGAATATTAATGGATTTAACTCTCAAACCAAAAGTCAATACAAAAGTAAAGAAGTGCTCCTTCCACCTACACACAATCAAATGGATACTAACTTTCTTCACCTTCCTACAAAGAACACACTCGATCATATCCCTTGTCATGTCAAGAATAGACTATGCCAACAGCATCGATCTCGGAATGCCAGACTAACTTACCAAAAAACGACAGCGAATACAGAATGCAGCAGCAAGACTACTCCTCAGACTCACTTAGCAAGAACATCACAACAGCACTGAGAACTGTAGATGGGCTTCCAGTCAAAAACATTATTGTCTTCAAAACACTCTGTATAATGCAAAGAGCAATCCATGGCCAAGTAGCGGAATTCCTAGAGTGAAAAATCCCCATCTACAAACCAAATCTAACACTAAGGTCCAGCAACAACGTTTCAACTCAAACCAAAACAATACTCAAAGCAGAAATTTGGTGGATCAGCATTCTGCTGCATCTCGGCAAAACTTTGGAACTCACTTCCAAAGGAAATATAAAAAAAGACCATCTAAAATTCAGGAAATTGCTAAATGGCTATTTAACTCACTGAGCTAAACAGGAAACACTGTTGAAGGGAAACTGCCAACACAACACAAGAAAAACACCCAAAACATAACTTACTGAAACCTGGATGCCTCAATGAAATAAAGCATTTTAACACAAACCACCATAGAAGAATATGAACCCTACAATACCAACATAACCACTTCACAGGACACAGACTACTAACATCAATAGGTAACCCTACTAAAAACGTTCCGATACCCTGCATACTCGCCGTCTGTCAAAACCAGACAGTCCTTATCACAACCCTCTCTTTGCCTGAAGCCAATTTGCAGCCAGACTTTCCTCACAAGAGCACAGTCTGTAGGAGGATGAGAAAGCACCTAACAGACCAGGGGCTTGAGTGAAAAGGCAGGAGCAGCGGCAACAGAGCTAGAGGAAACAACAATAAGAGCTCTTTTAATGCTTTGTTCAAATATATCAACCGTATCAGACACCACCCCCTTTTTCCCACTCTTACCTTCTCCGTGAAGAACAAGACCCGTAACCTACTTGACCACAATGGAGGAATGGAATGAAGAACCAAATAATGAAGTTTCAAGAAAAATCCCGTAATCCCAATGGAAAAGTCGACAAGAGATTGTGTTGTACTGCAGAGCGTCCTGGTATTAGTGTAAGGAGTGACTGAAGAAGAAAACAGGAGAGCGTCCACAGTAGTCACTCAGGTATCCAAGATAAACAACCCTTGTGATTCATCAAAGCGTCCCAAGGAGTAGGCAAGTGAGTCAGTGTATGAGGGTGTGGAAGAAGGGACAAAATAGACGAAGAGCGGAGGAGAAAAGAAAGGAAACTTGAAGGGGAGCAGAATGCAGGTAAGTAACGGCTCCAGGCAGAAAATGGGAGGTACTGGGCCAGGTGTCGGAAGCGATATGCTGGGTTGCAGAGTTCCAGGAATGCGACGTAACCAAAACGGTAGGCAGAAGGAATCCAGGTAACGTGAGCTGCGTCGGGGGTAACAGGAATCAATCCGAAGGGGCCAAAAAACCAGAAATCAGGGACAGTTCCAAGAGGTAATTCCGAAGTAACAGGCCAAGGAGTCAAAAACAGGGTTCAATAAACAACGAGATTGCCAAAAAACTGATGCTACAAAACTGGCAGACAACTCAGTTAAGGAGCACCCGTTCCGTGTGCGCAGCAAGAATAAGTACTAGTCGCATACAGACGCGAACAACGGTCCGTACTAGTCACGTGACCATAGCCCCTGACTCGAGTACTACCACGGAATGCTGGATGCTGCAGTCCGCACAGAACCGCTGTGTTTTCGGAGTTGCGCTAAATGCCAAGGAATCCTCCAAGTACTTGGAGGGGCAATCGCAAGTCTTCGTGAGATGGCATAAGGCCGATTCACGACACCATCAAACAAAACACACACATACCTCTACCGCAGCAGGAACCTAAAACCACCACAAAATGCACACTCAGCAACACAACAGAAAACTAAACCAATTACACACAAATCATCCCACACACACACACACTCCAACACCAACACCCCCTAACCTGTGCAAACTAAAAACAAATCCAGCACATAGTAACCGTTTTTTTCAATGTGAAGCTACCAACAGCACATCAAAGCTCTCTAGCACTTTCCCTCTCTATTCCACTAACTAAGCCTTACCAGCCCTCCCTCCTTTTCAGATCTGCCAGAGCGGCTGGAGACTATGAAAATGGCAGAGGTGCACAGTATAAATCTCAATAATATACCTTTGTTGCCCATTTTAGGGCCAGAGTACCCCCAAAAAGAGCTGATCGACCAGTCTAAAAACAGTTTACACTTCCTGTTGGAACTGGATCCGTACAGATCCACTTGAGGGGCTTCCCAAAGGGAGAGGATCTCCAAAAGAACTTCCTGGCCCAGCTACCGCTCGTGGGAGACCGAGCCTTGTCTGCTCAGGGTGTCCTCAGTCGGGTTCTCCTTCCCGGCGAAGTGAACTGCAGACAAGGAGATCTTGTTCTGCAACGCCCAGACTCAGAGCTACATTGCCTGCCTGCATAGGGGGAGTGACCTTGCATCACCTCTCTTGTTCACATAGCGCATGGCCACTGTGTTGTCTGTCATGATCGGGTCTCTCTTCCCCTGTATAGAAGGCAAGAAGGCCATCAGCACCAGCCAGATTGCTCTCATCTCGAACAGGTTTATGTGGAGTTGTGTCTTGGTGAGTGGGCTATAGTCCCTGGCTGTCGGTTCGTTAAGATGAATACCACAGCCCTTCAGGGAGGCATTCGTAACCCTGTTTGCTTCCAGCCACTGCGGCCAAAAAAGTTCTCTCACCACTGAGTCCACCACAGTAGGTCTTGTGCGACCTTGCTCCAAGATCTGAAGTAGGTCAGTCAAGTCGCCCGAGAACTGTGAACATTGAAACATGAGAGTTACTGAAGTGACATCATGCGCAACACGGCCTCTGGCAAAAGGAAAATGCAGGAAGCCATGAGGTATAGCAACCACAAGAACTGTAGGGCTTTTAAGTAGTAGGCGTTTTGACATTTGGTGGCCATCCGTTGTATGTGCAGAGCCATGTCCTCAGGAGGGAAATCCTTCCAGTGTCCATAACCGCCCTGATGAACTGGAGCATTTGGGAAGGTGTCACTTGGTATTTCTTGAAGCTGAGGGAGAAGCCCTGCTTGAGTAAGATAGTAGGTGTGGCTGAGGTGATCCAGAGCATGATCCATTGAGCAAGCCCTGATCAACCAAACATCCAAAGAGGGGAAATCTGAATTCATCCCCTCCCCAGGCTGGCCACCGCCACAGCCAACAGCTTGGTGAAAAGCCTTGAGGCAGAGGTGAGCCCTAAAAGCAGCACTTTAAACAGGTAGAGTTATAGATGGATCGGCATGTGAAAGTAAGCGTTCTGCAGGTTGAGTGACACCACCCAATACTAGAGCTACAAGGCTTTGGACTCTTCGCTTAATTCTTCTCTATCTGCTTCCGATATTGCTTCCTTCTCCTCCAAGGTGGCCTCTCTCCGCTTGCTATTGATTCCTTGTTGTCCCCTTGCCAATGTCATTCTACTAATCTGTTCTTCCACCGGCTACTTCTATTTCTCATTTTTACATTATCACAAACAAAGACATCTCTCTTCTGATGACTCGTGCTCACCCTACTGCGGCACCTACTGATCCCATTCCATCGACTCTTATCCCTAAGGTCTATCCCTCTCTCCAATCTTATCTCACATTGTTCTTTAATATTTGTCTCTTAACTTCGACTTTTTCCTCCTCCTTCAAACACGCTTCTATCATTCCTATTTTTAAGAAACCCTCTGCTGATCCCTCTCTTGTTTCTAATTTCCGTCCTATCTCTCTTCTTCCATAATTATCTAAGTTACTTGAGCGTCTTGTCTATCTACAAGTCTCCTCTTTTGTGTCTATTAACTCTATTCTTCCTCATTTTCAATCTGGTTTCTGACCTATGCATTCAACCGAAACTGCTCTTCTTTCAGTCCTAAACTCACTACTCGCGAATCGCTAAACATTTCTCTATTCTTATTTTATTAGATCTTTCTGCCGCTTTTTGATACTGTTGACCATTCACTTCCCCTATCCTCTCTGTCTTAGCTCGGTTTCTCTGGGTCTGTTCTTTCCTGGTTTAAATCTTACCTGTTCCAACGGACATTCTCTGTTTCTTGGGGTGGGACAACTTCTGACTCCCATCCTCTTGCTCATGGTGTCCCACAAGGGTCGGTTTTAGGGCCTTTTCTTTTTTCTCTTTACATTTGCCCTCTTGCTAAAGTTATTTCTACTTACGGCCTATCTTGCCACTTCTATGCTGATGACACCCAGCTCTTTGCCTTTTTCCTCTTTCTCATCTGATATCCATACCCAGCTGTCTTCATGTCTAATGGCCATCAAAACATGGATGTTCTCCAACTACTTCACAGTCAATACTACAAAAACAGAATAACTTTTTTCCGCTCTACTGCTATTCCTTCTCCTATTCCTCCTACATTTATTTATTTTCCTCCTTCTCAACTTTTCTTTTTATCTACTGCTCGCAATTTGGAACTTTACTTTGACCCCGCTCTATCATTTAAACATCATATATCCATTTCTTCTCGAAACTGCCGTTTCAAAAGTTCGCTTTTCTTAACTTTTGACGCAACTAAACTACTTATATCTTCTCTAATCTTTTCACATCTCTTCTATTTTTCCACTACGTTTGTTGGTCTTCCAAACTCTCGACTTGTCCCTCTAAAAACTGTGTTCATGCTGCTATTCAGACACTTGTTTGCTTAACCATGCGTGAATCAATATCATCTGCCCTTCTCACACTAGGCTGGTTTCCTTTTCATGCACAACTTCAATAAAATTTTCTTTGTCTGGTATTCAAATCACTTTATGGTCTTACCCCTGATTACCTGTCCTCACTGGTAAGAACTACTTCTCGGCTAGGGAACACAAGGTGGCCGGATCAGTGGGGACAGTCAGGCGGATGTCATATGAAGGGAATGGAGTATCCTTGGGCAACCACCTGTCGCTCCCATGCGCGGTATTAACACTGCACCATTCTTAAGAATGGTGCAGAAGATGCCCCTAGCTGTCATGGTCACTAGGCAAGAGCCCAGCCCTCCACTACATACAAGGTCCCAATGGACCCAGTCTTGGCGCCTATGGCACCAAGCTCATTTCAAAGTGTGCTCTGCACACAGAATACCAGGGACACGTGCAGCAAGGCCGGGTGGGGCCCGATTATCACTGGGAAGGCACGTGCAGAAGGAGGAGCTAGGTGGGGCCACAAGGCGGAGCCTACAGGTAGTGGCCAATGTTAGGGAGAATTCTCTGTATAGGCTAATTTCCCAAACCTAGTGAGTCCCCCAGCAACTTTGCTGGATTTTTGGGGTTTATTTTTTTCTCCTGCTAAGAGTGAGACTCTTTTTTCCCCACTCTTAGGCATGATTTGAGAATGTCCTTTGACTATGTAATGTGTTTTATGGGCTATGGGGTCTTTTACTCCATAGGGCTTCATGTGTTTTTGGTATGTGTGTTACACAGCACCCTCAGTGCAGTAACACAGGGGTGTCATAGTGACCCCCAAACATAGACGCCATACCCTGGGACTGACTATTGTCTCCCAGGGCATATAAAGTCACCATTGGCTTTACTAGCCTCAAATTGTGAACAGAACCAGTACAAACCATCATATTGTGGAAGTACTGATAGGGGTAATTAGATTGGCCCTGGGTCTGTTTTCCAAGGGGGCACTGTCCAGTCCCCCCCCTTGTCAAGTTTCTGGCTGGTGGCAGTGGTTACCACGTGAAATATTCCAGCGGAATATTTCCTATGGGATTTTCCCATTCATTTTAAACGCACCACTTTTTTGGTGCAATGTTAAAGATACCGCCGGGTTATTTATTTAATATTTATTCCCCGGTTGGGTCTTTTTGCCAGGACTCGGTTTTAAAATGGTGTTTGTGTTCGACCTCTGTAACTCCAACCCAAGTCGAGCCCTTTGTTCCACTTTTGGCGGGCTTCTGCACAGAAGCCTCCAAAAGTGGTGCCACTCTGTCTGGGTCTACAGGATGTGTGGGAGGGGGGAATAGACACCCTGGACTGAGTTGCCTCGGCAACTCAAGTCGCACTCTTGTGTGATTGGCCCAGTGGTGAGCCGCCCGGCTCACCACTTAGCATGTTTGAGTGACAGCTAGGACTGATGAATGGGGGTTTTCTGCATAAAAGCAGGGCTTTGGGGACTGGAACTGCAGTAGTCGCCACAGGACCTAAAGAATCCGAAGAGGGAGAAGCTGAGCCGACCTGCAACGACGACACCACCGGTGGAGCCCTGCTGAACCGACTCACCACGTCCCAAAGACAGAGAAGATTTTCTTCCAGGAGAGTCTTCTTCCTTTGAGCTGGTGGGGTTAACCAGTTCGCCCTTTTTTCGCCTTCCTGGATCGTCTTGTGGTTGAATCGCCCGTGACAAGCACCCCGGCGGCCGGATAGCCACGCTTCACCACTACCACGAATAAAAGGGTAGTACCTTTTAACTGGGAAACTCTGCGGCTGGTTTCTTCCCTGGCAGTGCAACGACCTCCAGCTTTCCTCCACACCGAGATCTTCTCTTCCCCTGGACGAAGCACCGACTTGCACCCGCTGCCAGGAACAAATGCCCCCGCTGGAGCGTTCTCACCATTTCAGGTACTGTGTCCCGCCTGGTTATCATTAACTTTACTTAGTCAAATGTAACCACAGATCCAGTACACACCATCTTACATGGAGTGCTGGAAGGGTTAACTCTTAACTCTTTATCTGTACCTCCTACAGCATTGTTTCGCTCTTTTAACAAAAAGAAATGGCGAATAAACCGCACCAGAGCCAAACGAAAAAGGATTTGGTCAAGCAGGTTTAAGTTTGAGGCTAACAAAATAGCATACAATTTTCCCACGGTTATATAAGATAACCGCGGAAGAAATTTAGGGTAGATACCACTGCCACCAGACATGTCTAAATGTTAAAAGAGCGAAACAATGCTCTAGGAGGTACAGATAAAAAGAGTTCCAGCACGCCGTGTAAAATGGTGTGTAATGGATCTGTGGTTACATTTGACTAAGCAAAGTTAATGGTAACTTTACCCTTTTCTGGGGGACAGTAGTCACCTCAGAAATGGAGTTGGTGGGAAGTCTGAACGACAACCCTGTGTCACTGCACTGAAGGTGCTGGGTGACACACACAAAGAAGGGGGCTACTGAAGTGGTGTACTTCAGAGCTCACAATCTTAAAAACAGGTAAAAGACACACAGCAAAATAGATGTAAGAGTGGGGGAAAAGCTCACACTCTTACCAAGTAGAAAGAAATAACTCCAGAGATCCAGCAAAGCTGCTGAGGGACTCACTAGGTAAGGGAAATTAGCCATAGAATGAGAATTCTCCCTAGCACTCGCCTACGCCCCCAGACTAAGGGGTTTTCCCCTTTCATTTGCATCAGCCATCTCAAGGGTTGGTGGTCAGTCTGAATGGTGAAGGTAGATCCATACAAGTATGGTCTAAACCTCTTCAGTGCCCACACAATAGCAAAACATTCACGTTCTATTGTTGCCCACCTTGTTTCAGGATCCTTTAACTTCCTGCTGATGAAACAAATGGGGTGTTCCCTACCTTTCTCATCCAGTTGACTAAGGACTGCACCTATACCTACATTTGAAGCATCAGTTTGTACAATGAAGGGTTGGTGATAGTCAGGCGCTCTTAGGACTGGAGCTTGACAAAGGGCTTTCTTCAGACCTTCAAAGGCTTGATTGCACTCCTCATTCCACTTGACCTTTTTAGGAAATTTGGGAGAGGATATGACATTCAAGGTAGAAGCTATGGTCTCATAGTTCTCTATGAAGTTCCTGTAATACCCAGTGAGACCTAAGAAGGCTCTCACTTGGGTTTGAGTAGAAGGGGTGGCCCAGTTTTGTACAGCGTGCACTTTGCTAGGCAATGGCCTTATTTCACCTCCTCCTACCTCATGTCCAAGGTAGACCACTGAACTTTGACCAATTTGACATTTGCTTGCCTTTATGGTCAGACGGGCCTGTTCCAGAGCCTAGGTGTTCAATATGTTCTTTCCATTTAGGGCTGAACACTGCAATGTCATCCAGGTATACCATGCAGAAGTCCTCCATCCCATTCAGAACTTGATTGACCATCCTCTGAAATGTAGCAGGTGCATTCTTTAATCCAAAAGGCATTACCTTGAATTGGTAGAGGCAAGCTGGGGTAGAAAATGCAGTTTTCTCCTTGGCATGGTCTGTCAGGGCTATTTGCCAATAGTCTGACGTTATGTCAAATGTGCTGAGGTACTTGGCTGCACCAGGTTTGTCCACCAGATCATCTGTCCTAGGTAAAGGATGGGCATCAGTCGTTGTGACTGCATTCAGAACTCTATAGTCCACGCAGAATCTCAACTCCTTGGATCCTGCCTTTGGTACAAGCACAACTGGGCTAGACCATGGGCTAGTAGAGGGCTCTATAACCCCAAGCTGGTCTTGAGTAAACTCAACCATGTTAGCCTTCTGGTCATGCCAATGTTTGACCAGAGCTTGACCAGCCTTAAATTTATCAGTTGCCTCTGCCATCATGTGTGACGTTCTCCTCTGGAGACCTATCACAGAGTCAGTCACTCTGACTGGCTTGTGGGAAGGAGCACTCTCCAACCCCTCCTTAATCAGGGCCAATGGACCTCTGACTGGATGACCATAAAGAAGTTCGAAGGGACTAAATCCTACTCCCTCCTGAGGGACTTCCCTATAGGCAAAGAGAAGGCATGGCAGTAGAAGGTCCCGCTTCCTTTTAAGGGGTTCTTCAAAGGCAGCTATCATGCTCTTCATAGTTCTGTTAAACCTCTCTACCAACCCATTGGTTTGGGGATGGTAGGCAGTTGAGCACTTGTAGGCAACTCCACAGGTTTTCCACATGGCTTGCATGTAGTTGGACATAAAATGTGATCCCCTGTCAGATATCGCCTCCTTAGGAAAACCTACTCTGGTAAAAATACCAAGTAGGGCCTTAGCCACAGCCGGAGCCGTAACAGTCCTCATAGGTATGGCTTCAGAAAATCTAGTGGCATGATCCACTACAACCAGGATAAACCTGTTGCCTGAAGATGTGGGAGGATCAAGAGGACCAACAATGTCAATCCTGACCCTCTCAAAAGGAACTCCCACCACTGGGAGAGGCACTAAGGGTGCCACATTCTTGGATCCACTCTTGCCAGAGGTTTGGCAAGTGTGAAAGCTTCTGCAGAATTTGTCTACTTCTGACCCCATCTTAGGCCAATAGAAGTAAAGAGAGAGCCTTTCCTTGGTCTTCTTAAAACTTAAGTGATCAGCCAAAGGTATCTCGTGGGCTAACTGCAGAAACTGGAGTCGGTTCACTAGAGGTACTACAAGTCTTTTGTAGTCTCCCGGGGTTGACTTAGTTGGTTCACTGTAGAAGAGGCCATCTTCCCAGCGCAACCTATACTTCCCAGGCTCAGTCCCATTGAGCTGAGAAGTTGCCTATTGGCGAAGACCTTCCAAGGTAGGACATTCTCTTTGTCCCTTATTGAAATCTTCACTGTTCGGTCCACCTTCTGCTAGTAAAGACTGCAGCTCAGGATGGTCAACTGGGTCTAGATCTCCTACCAAGGTAAGATCTTCTTCTAGATCTGATTCCTCAGTATCTAGTTTGACCATACAGGGTGGAACCTCACACTCAGCCTCTGCTGTTGTAGGAGTCACAGATGTGACTTTGGACAGTCTCAGAGATGTCCTTCTGGGCACAGGAGTGCTTGCTGGTTTCTTACTGGCAGACTTGGGTTTCCCCTTGGTCTTTCCTTGCCCTGCAATGGCAGTAAATCCGTCCTGTGGACTTGGGGTGATAGTTTCCTCTATCATGTCCCCAGGAGAAGCCCTCCTCAAGACGCTTGGGTGTCTAGGTGGGCTGAATGTGAGGGAGGGGTGCAGTCACCCCCTGCACAGGGTATCCTAGGAAACCCCAAGTCACACTTTGTCAAGATTGGCCAAGGTGGTTGTCCGGGCTGGACAACCCCCCTGCTGAGTGATTGACAGCCAGGCTGTGTGAATGGGTGTTTTTCACATAAAAGGCAGGTCTCTTGGGCTGGAAGTCAGAGTCGCCACTGGAACTACATGGAACCAACGAGAAGTGGAGGAGAGGTTGACTGCTGCAACTACCCCGTACCGGTGAAGCTCTGCTGCAGTCCTGAGCTATCTACCCTTCAACGACTAAGAGGAGATCCAGTCTGGAGTCTTCTTCCCTTGAGCCTGGTGGGGACAACCAGCTCATCTTCAGCCAGAGGTCGCCTTCGTGGTCGAAATCGCTGCACAAGGTTGTAGTGGTCCGGATAGCCACCTAAAGACCCTCTCCTGTTTTTAAGGAGCGCACCTTTTATTCATTGTCGCTGCTGCCGGCCTCATCCCTGTGTGATGCGGACCCCCTCATCGTCCTCCTTCGTGCAGAAGCTGCAGTAAAGCGTGGGTCTGCGGGAAACAAACAGGAACAACTGCTGTGGCACCAGTTTCGTTCTTTGAGACAGGTACTGTGTCCTGTTTGAGGAATTTTGGGTGAAATCCCTATTTCTCTTCTTTAAGGCTTGCCCTTACTTTTCCCTCCTTCTTATAACTTTTGCTTCCGAACATTGACAATATCAAAGTACTCTTGGCAACGTTGAATCTTGAACTGTCTGACTGTGTGATCCTCGACAACAGGCACCCGGTGTCATTTGACTTTGGCTCCGGCCCTTTGACTCTTGAATTCCTGTCTATGTGTGTTCTTTGATTCCGTCTGCCTTACTAACACATTGCCTGTGATTTTTGCCCCCAACTCGCTCTGGGTATCTCGGGTGCTAAGTGTTTTTTTGCCCCAGTAGCATTTCTTGCTGCGGATACGCGTTTATCTAATAGACCGAACTGTCAAAAAGTGATCTTAATTGTATTCACGGCAACGTGTTTTGTTTCATAACACCGGTCCATTCAAACACACGGTACTTAACTTGAGTAATACTGTACAAATTGAATTGGTTAGTTGTAGTATATTTTCCGTGTGGTTTTTGAGTTAATAGAAGTGTGGTGTTGATAACAAATGGTTTAAAAATAAATGTACTTATAATTTTTTACCTGAAACCTTGAGTCAGTGTTTGCTTGAGTCACAGTAATTGTTGTCCCTTTGTGTAATCTCTGTTACTGGTCATATACTCTTGAGATAAGCCTGGCTGCTCTGCTACTGCTACCACTTTAACATAGTAGTACAGGCTTGCGCCAAAGGTAAAACATGTATTGCCACCTGTAGTCTTAATTGTGTGTAGTGGTCCCTAAGGGCACTGCACAGGATTCTCCCTAACACGGGGAATATTGGAAAACCAAGAGCTCTGCATCATTAACACATACGCCCCAAATCAGGATACAGTGGCCTATTTCAAGGCCCTGTATGGCAAAGTCATCCCATATTTGGGAGGCGCGGTCATATGGGGAGGGGATTTTAATTGCATGCTGGACCCCAGAGTGGACAGGTCAGATACGAAATTAGATAAGCCCACCCCCGCAGCCAAAACCCTGAAGACCCTGCTGGGAGATTTCCAGCTGGAAGATATATGGAGGTAGCACCACCCAAACGACAGACACTACTCATTACTCAGCTCCACAAAACTTGTACACACGATTAGATTACATGTTCGCCAATCCGGAACTCACCGGTGAGATGGTGGGGTTGGAATATAAAGCAAGGGTACTATCGGACCATTCACCTCTAGTCCTAACATGGCAACATCAGCCCCCCAGAGCCAAGATTCCAACGTGGAGGCTCAGAGCCGAAGCACTGAAAGATACGGCGTTCAGAGAAGACCTGAGGGAGGAAATGATAGAATATTTTGGGAATAACACAGGCAGTGTAGCATCGGAGGGTACTCTTTGGGAGGCATTGAAGGTGGTGGTGAGGGGTGCAGCCCTATCCAAATCTAAGGGACTCCAAGGGGGCATAATATGTGAGTTACAAGAGGCAGAAAGGAAACTAGAAGCAATCATGAGTAAAGGAGACACCTCACAGGAGGACGCCGAAACTATGAGTCAATTACAACAAGAATGTGGCAGGTACTGGGAGAGGCTATGCAACCTAAACTATAAAAAATATATAGAAAGACAACATGCAGGTGGGGATAAACCGGGGAGGCTGTTGGCATGGCTATATAAAAATGAGACGCACAGATCAGCGATAAGAGAGATAAAGGGAGAAAATGGCCAAATATGGGATACCCAAGAGAGCATAAACCGGGGATTCCTTAAATTCTACCAACACCTATACGAAGACGCTGGAGGGGTAGAAGTAGAGGAGATAAGGGAGACATTAGAGGATATCGGGTTATCTAAACTGAGTGTAGAAGAGAGAATATAGATGTCCCAATTACATTAGAGGAGCTAGAAACAGTGGTCAAACAATTACCCACTAGCAAAGCCCCAGGGGCGGACGGGCTCCCTAGCGAGTTTCACAAAACATACAAGTTAGAGGTGCTTCTCCCGCTATTGGCAATGCTAAACAAGTCTTTCGAGATAGGAAAACTACCGGAATCCCTGAGGGAGGCAATAATTATCCCGCTTCTCAAACCGAATAAGCCTAGCACAGACTGTGGGTCATACAGAACGCTATCCATGCTAAACCAAGATAGCAAAATACTCACAGCGGTGCTGGCAGACACACTTTTTTAAAAAAAAATGTTTTATAGATGTTATTAATTTCCAAACCATACAACAATACAAACCAAACAAGCAGTGTATTTTTACAACAGTTCCATTATACAGCCAATATTGACCACTGCTTGCCCGCCCCCCCCCCTCCCTATGAGCCTCTTTGTTCATTACATTCCATATCTGCTGCCCACGGCAGGGTTTCGCTGCCCTCGGATTCTGTCTGATCTGGTATTGGTCCAAACAGCTCTGCTATTAGTAATCTCCATGCCATCAGGGTACCCGCTTCCTCCTCCCCCCCCATGCCGCTCGCCTCTTGCCATACCATTGTTTCAGCCTCCGCCCATTTTTGCAGCTCCTTCCACCACACCTCCACCCGTGGCTTGTGGCACGTCTTCCATCCCATGGCAATCCTATGTTTGGCAAGCACATATGCCAAATCTTTCAACTTCCCAACATGTTTAAGTTTCTGTGATCTGGGGAACCCTCCCAACAACAGGCCCAAGCCGTATTTACGATGATCGTTACCCCTTTCTCCGCTAGTTTCCGTGCCACCTCACTCCAGAAACACTCAATTACTGGGCATGACCAGAACATATGTGTCATATCAGCATTTTCTTTGTCACATTTGGGACACGCCTGTCGCCCAACATTTTTAAACTTAGATATCTTCAAAGGAGTCATGTATGCTCTATGAGTTACATACAACTGTATTTGCTTTAGTCTAGCATTTCTCGATACCTTCTTATGGTATCCCATGGCACGTTCCCACATCCCATCCTCTATCGGGGCTCCTACCTCTGCTTCCCAGTCTAGTCTCAATTGTGTCAACTCCTTTCCAACCTTAGTCATCACCATCTCATACAGCCTAGAGATCTCATGTCCTCCTTCCGATATATCATACATTGCCCCAATGCTAGCATCTGGTTCTTCCGCCAGCACCGTTTCAGGCCACATTTTCCGAATTTTCTGTACCATTCTATGATATGTAACATATTGGCCCGTGTGTAATCCCGCCTCTTCCTCAAGTTCTTCGAAATCCTTAATGGTACCCTCTTGCCAGACATCTCCCAACGTTATCAGCCCCACCGATTCCCAGTAGGTCCTGATAATCATCCTCAACTACTTATCTCCCCCTGCCAATGCAACCAGTGGCACTTGCGGGGAGCATGGGACCTCCATCATCCGGCATGCTCAACGCCACATTTTCCATCCAAGCAACATCATCCCCGGGCGCTCATTCATTTCTGACTCAGGCAGCCAGATAATCTCTCTCAAGTAAAACGGTGTGCAATCATGCCCAAACAACCTTAGTTCAGGGGTCGCTTCATCAGAGAGCCATTTGGCCACAAATTGTAGCTGGCTCGCTACATAATAAGCCTCGAAATTGGGTAGTTTGATCCCCCTTACGATAGAAGTTCTGCAACTTCCATAGCACAACTCTGTTTCGGGTACCATGCCACAGGAAATCCCTACACATGCTGTTCAATTTAACAAAAAACTTCTTTGGTATCATGTAGGGGATATTACTAAAATAATGTAAAAGCCTAGGCAGGACCACCATTTTAAGCATTGCCCCTCTTCCCATCATTGCTAGGGGCAACTTCTCCCAGAACCTCATGCATTTCGCGATTTTCTCAATGGCTATCTCTGTGTTTGTTATGCCTATTTTCTTCTTCTGCCGAATGGTACACGTCTATTCCAAGATAACAGAAAGTACCAACTGCCCATGGTATTTGTAGCACTGGTAGTCTTACCTCAGGGGTTCCCCTATAGCTACCCAGCGGGAAAATGCTAGATTTTTGAGGATTCACCGCTATCCCGGACAGCCCGAATACCTTTCCATCACTTCCAGGATATACTGAAGATTTTCTTCTGGGTATTTCAAGTAAAGTAACAAATCATCAGCATACAAGGATATCAGGTGTCGTTCCCCCCCTGCCTCAATACCCATCGGGTCATATTGTTGCCTGAGGTATATTGCCAGAAGCTCCAGGGCTAGAATGTAGAGCATCGGGGAACAAGGGCACCCCTGCCTGGTGCCTCTACTAAGTTGCCATCTCTCAGATATCAACTCTGGCCAGTGGCTCGCTGTATAGCATCTTTGCCCACCTAATGTAACCAGGCCCCATTCCGTACCCTCCCAGGGCCGCCAGAAGCCATGGCCACTTAACCGAGTCGAAAGCTTTCACTGCGTCTAGAGACACGATCGCCATCTCACCTTCGTTCCTTCCACCCCATTCGACCACTCGGTGGAGCCGCCTGTGGTTGTGAGTTATGTTCCTATTTGGGACATAGCCAGTTTGGTCTGGGTGTATTAATTTGCTAATTACTCTTCGCAATCTGTTTGCCAGGACCGCCGTCAATATCTTACTGTCCTGGTTCAGCATTGATAAAGGTCTGTAGGAACCACAGCACTGCCACGATTTTTTGGGCTTGGGAAGCGGTATTATGACCGCCTCTCTGAGCGATTCCGGCAGCCGTCCCATCTCAAACGCTTCATTAAGCATTTCTAACATTGGGGGGAGCACTTCTTCTCCATATACTTTATAGAATTCACTGGGAAACCCATCTGCCCGCGGGGTCTTGCTAGTATGCAACTGCCTCACCACTTCTTTTAACTCTCCCAAGGTAATCGGTGCATCTAGCGCCTCTCTTTCCTCATCACTTTTCTTGGGCAATCCTATATATTCTAGTGTTGCAGCTGTCTCTTCATGACTACTCCCCTCCTTATCCCCATATAGCACCCTATAGTAATCCGCAAACTCCTTGTTGACTCCTTCCTGGGTGTCCGCTACCCCACCATCTTCCCTCGTTATCGTCCTGATCGGGGGCTTGGCAGTATCACTCTTGTATAGCCATGCTAAGAGCCGTCCTGTTTTGTCCCCTCCTGTCTCTCTATGTACTTCTTGTAATTAAGGTTGCAAAGCCTTTCCCAATGTTCCGCGCACTCCTGTTGTAGTTTAAGTACTAGCTCCATGTTTCCACTCCCACTATTTAATGCTCTTTCCAGTTCCTTTTCCGCTCTCTGTAGGTCCGCTAGGAACCTACCCTGCAGGCCTTTTGACTTGGCAATGGCCACCCCCCCCCCGCATCACTACCTTGAAAGCTTCCCACAATGTCCCGCCGAGTCAACACTACCAGTATTCAACTCAAAATAATTAATAATCTCTTCCCTTATATTTTCTCTAAAAACTGGGTCTTTGAGCACTTCTGCTCGGAGGCGCCATGTCGGAATTCACGCCGTAGGGGGGCAGTATTGCCACCCAAGAATCAGAGGCGAGTGATCCGAGAGGACCCTCGCTTTATATTCTATCTGAACGGTCTCCGCCATCACATCTGGTGTGGCAAAGATGTAATCAAGCCTTGTGTGCAGCTGCTGCGGGGCCGAGTAGTGCGAGTATTGTTTTTCTTGGGGATATTTCGTTCTCCACACATCTATCAAGCCAAATTCATCCAACAGCGTCTTCAGCGCTTTGGACGCTGGAGTGGGCCTTTCGATCCTCCCATCTGACCTATCTACCTTGGGGTTCATTACACAATTAAAATCCCCACCCCAGATCACTGCGCTACCCACACACACACTAAGGTTGGTGCACAAGGTTCTGAAGTATGCCGCCGTGTTTTGATTGGGGGCATATGTATTTACAATGCTTAGCTCCTTGTTTTCCACAAGCCCCCTTACTATAATCATCCTCCCAACCGCCTCCACCACTTTCTGCAATAGATGGAACGGGACCTGTGGTGCCACCCAGATAAGTACCCCTCTAGAATAGGCAGAGTATGAAGAGCCCACCACTATCCCTTTCCATTTTTTCTCTTTACCAACTCCATCTTTTCCCGCGTCAGATTCATCTCCTGCAACAATGCAATATCTATCTTTTGTCTTTTTAGATACAGCATGACCTTGTTCCTTTTCAAGTAGCTATTAAGTCCACTGACATTCCACAAGATTATTTTAAGATCCCCCATGACACATTGATTTTCCTCTCCCCTAACTTCAACCGATCCCACCCTCCCGCACAAAGCAAATACTCCTATCCAACTCTTCTACTCTTCTATGTAGGCTCATATTCAAACTAAAACTCCCCATACCTATGTACACACCAAACTTCCCACCCTCCTTTCCTCCCCCCTCCCAACAACACCCTTCCCAACTGTTGCCCAGCTCCATTCCTGAATATCAGGCACCTCCACATCTAGCCCTGCCTAGCACAAGCCTATGCTCAGGGCCCAGTAGGGTGAAGTCACCCTAGTGGCCACTCAACTACTAATATTTCAGGGTGGGTTGCTTCTGTCCTGTTGCTCCTATTCTCAAGTTTATTACGCTTTATGACAATGGTATGCAGCTCCCACTTGCATTTTATTCTCTATATTCCAGTCCATGCCGAGCACATGGCCCGAAAGCTACACATTGTTCATCCGATTTCACCTTTCTCGGTATAACCAAAGTCGCCCTCCCACTTACCCCCTCAATGTCTGTGACACCAACTCTTCAATTGTCATGCTCTCGCCGGTCGCGGTCCACCTTGTGTTCTGGGCAACCCAGCAGGTCCAGCCACAACACCACCTCCTCCGGAGTGTCGAAAAAAAGCGCTCTGCTCTTATATAGTACCTTCAGCTTTGCCGGATACAGAAGCATATATTTGATACCTGCTGCACGCAGCCTCCTCTTGACGGCCACGTAGCTGTACCTCTGCACCAACATCGTGTAATCCGGGTATGCCGTTATATTGGTGGATGCTCTTTCAATTGTTCCGTCTTTATGAAAATATTCCAGGATCTTCTCTCTGTCTTTATAGTTCAGGATCCTTGCGATGATCGGTTTCGGCAGAGCCCCCGGTCGTGGTTTCCTCATTAGGGCGCAATGTGCCCACTCCACCGTGAACCCCTGTGAGAGCTTGTCTGCTCCTATCTCCTGGAGGATCATGTTCTCCACATAGTTTGTGGGGTCCTGGCCCTCTTCTCCCTCCGGTAGGCCGACCACCTGTATGTTATTTCTTCTTACCCTTCCTTCTGTTTCTTCCACTCGATTTTCAAGGTTGGCGACCTGCTGTTTTAGCACGTGAACCTCTTTTGCATTGTTCACGCTGACATCCGTATTGGTCTTCCCTGCGCTTTCCAGACCACTCGTTCTCTCAGCCAGCGCCCTGACATCTTGGCGAAGCAGGGTAAGTTCAGACCCTACTGCATCAATTGTGTTCTCCAGGGCAGTGCGTAGGTCCACCATTGCCGAGCCCCATTTAGTGCTCAAGTCCGCTATAGCCTCCAGGATCTGATGTTGGTCTCCTTCTGGGGCCTCTTCCGCAGGGGTCGTAGCCGTGCATTGTGCCGACGGTGTGGCGGGTCCTCTGCGTTTTTGCGAAAGACTTCTTTGAGGGTTGTTTGGTCTTGGCTCTTGGTCCTTTCATCGACATAGCGCCCCCTTAACACGTATCTGGCTCCGGCTCAGGGCTGTTGTTATGACCCTTCCCGTTCCTTAAGTCGTTGGGGTTGCTATCTCCTAACACGTTTGCTGCGGCGCTTGGAACTGTTATTCAGATGGGTTGTAGCCTCCCACGTCGTACTTTCCACATCTACTTCCTGTCGATGCCTTGACCACCGACACCTTCTGCTGTGGTCAGGTTGCCTGGGCCCTGTGCGCACACAGGGTTTGGGTTCCCTTATGTGGTTGTTTTAAGGTATCTCATTTGCTGTTCCTTGATTCCTTCTCAGTAACTATCATGTGTCACTGTAAGGGGTATGTTAGCGTTACCCAACACCAGCCAACATCAGCCTCCCAGGTCGTGTTTCTGCAAGTGTTCTGTTACATCCACATCTATCCCAACCCCGTCTCTTGCTATGTGCCTTGCGCCTTTACCAGCAGACTCATCTGGCAATATGCATACACAGGTCCAATGTGGGTCTTTTTTTCTTGGCAGCAGCTCACCGTGTGCAATTTAATGCTGGGTACCACCGTGTCTGTGATTTGTGGCGCCCACCTCAAGCAAACCGACTCGTTCCCCTGTTCCCGGGTCTCAGCGTGTGTTTGCGCTGCAGTGACTTGCTTACTACAGAGCCTGGTGACTTCCAGCGTCCTCAACGCTGCTCGCCGCTAACACAGGTCGCTTCAACACAATCTGCTGCCATCTGCTTTGTTAAAGGCATTCTGCCCACACATTCAACCAGCCTGCATTCAGCGCCACCGCCCGCTATCCTCTTGACTCGTGTCCCTTGCCGTAGGTACAGCTGACAATAAGCAGCTGCGCGCCCCTCCGCTTCTATTGTGTTGCGTTTGAGGACGCTCCGTGCGTCGGTATCCCGAAGCGCCGCCGCATCCATTCGGGGCAGAGACACACTGCAACAATGCTGGCAGGCGGTGTCTTCCCACTTCGCTCGAGCGGCTGGGTTCAGCCGCTACTGAAAACCACCACGCGCCTTCTAATCCCTTTGATCCAGCAACAGTATCAAGCCGCTCCTTTCACACGGGGTGAAACTCTGAGTGTTGCTCTGTCAACACGTTCCCTTCCTGCAATGTGACTTTCCACCATGGACAGCCATCTGGGAGCGCTCCGTGCAGTTCGGAGAAATGAGTTTCGTTACTCGGCTGCGACCGCTCTTGCTTTGTTAGCCGCCATCTTGGCAACAAAGTATCTTCACGGCCGTTCCTCGCAAAAGTCCATATATCATTTGAGCCGCGAGCTCAGATGATCCACCCTTCAGGATTCATAAAGTGTATGTGTTCCAGTGCTTGCTCCTTCAGTTTCAAGGCACATGCGTCATTATTTCAAGCGCATCAAATCACCGTCGGATCTCTAGGAGCCCAGCACGAAGCACGTCCTAGTCCATGGCCTCTTAGCCACGCCAGCCTGCTGGCAGACACACTTAAACTGGTCGTAAGTAAACTCATACACCCTGATCAGACCAGATATGTTCCCAGTAGAAGTATATTCGACAACCATAGAAGGCTCCACCGTGTCATAGACAAAAAGAAGAATGGACCGTTGTGGCACACCCTAGTAGGAGGGATATGGATAATATATAGAAATATAGGAGAAGTTAAGCGAGGAAAACTAAAAGATTTTGAGGTGCAGAGGAGAGGGGAACAACCTTGACACCTAGGTTGTGTAAAACAATGAGAAAAACAGCTAAATTCCCAACTTGGGAACTCACGTCCCTGCACACTTTCTAATATCTGGAAAACCAGACCAGTAATTAGTTGATAATTTACACAGTATTTCACATGTTAATTCCAAAGGGAAATCGATTTCACTAGATTCACAAAAATAATTGTTCAAAGAAATAGGCTTTCAATCAAAGAGCAAAAAGCATGTGCTGCAAACTCATCTCAGAACAGGTTATCATGCCTTGTTCTTTCTGGAGAGGAGCGCCTGCTACCTTTTTTGAAATATTTTCAATCAAATAAGTTCACAATAACTAGCCCCTCCTGGACTGAAATGCAAAATTGTTCCTTACCCAATAGAATGTGAACCTAGTTTGGGCAGAAGGTGTTTTGAAGAAGAAGAAAAAATGATGTCAGTCATTAATGTCATGCCACGCTCTGTAAGTTATTATGAATCAATCACCAACACGAACAGGCCAACATTAGAGCTCTAGACATACCATACAGATATTGACAGTGAAAAACAATCTGTATGATGTTTTTTTGGATTAAGTCCTGTCCCACTAGCATAATCCAAGATCGATGCTTTCCTGAGAACACTTTTCTCAAGGTTAAATTCAACACCAAGTTATTTATTCATCTCTCTGATGAGCTCACATTACATGGATCAATTGATTGAGTAGACAATAATTCATTCTTGCATCTTATTGTGCTCCCTACAACCATCCTTACACACCTGGAGCCGCCTTTAGACCCTTGGCTTCTGTCACTTGTCATAAGATGTCATACTTTTCAAGATAATTGCTTTTTAATGTAATTAGGTCTGTCTACTTGATGATATAAGGTAGACCACTTTTAGCTTGTTTCTCTGAGCCTCCCATTTTTTTGGCGGCATACTGAAATCATTAATACCCGAGACGCAGATTCCAACACCTAAATCTGTTCATGTTCATGGGATCGGTATTGAATCCATGGACACGTTCATTAGTTTTTTTAACATCCTAAACTGTTTATTTGACTCCACTGGGGTGACAACTACGAGCACCATTTGACAGCTTTATGCTGTACTTGCCATTAGTCATTCATTCATTCATATATGAGTTCTTACGTGTACTCCAAGGCCGTGCACCTTGTTGTGACCGCTTACGATATTTTGATGTTTACATGTGACGTCACTCACGCGCACGCGTGATGACATAACTATGTAAACAATCCCAGCGATTTCGAATTGAATTTCTTAAATCAACTTAGCCAAAGATTTTTTGACTTCCACATTCCCCAAGGTTTCCAAATGCTGGTTTTCATAGGCATTTCTCCCTACTTTATACATAAAAACCTTAACCGGTTAACATCCCGCTAGTGACGTTGCACGCGCATGCGCGTGTTGACGTCACAGAGATATTTGTCATAAATTTGCCGCCGTACCTCAGGATGGAATAGGACGATCCTGTGCTTTCCTGTTTCCATGCTGGTGTACGGAGAGTGATAGGTAAGTGAAATTGACCGGTGTGTTAGGCGACATTTTGCTAAGCACCACTTTTACTTGACTTCAAGTAATGGGTAAACATCTCATCTAGCATTTTTTGCTTATTCATGTTTTTCTACAGAACCTGGACTTACTCTCCCAGCCCATACCCACTTGGGTGTATCTATAGATGGTGGTTACGAGACAAGAAGATCACTTTGATCACATCAACTTAATACAAACAGTTGCCTTTACCACGTTGACATCTGTAAGTTTCTCTTGATGTCTTGTGTGCTTTAAATACTCATAACTGGGGTCACACGATGTGCTTATCTTCTTTACCCCTGTTTTACAAATAAAACTATGCTTCTACACCCAGCAACTTTTACTCCCGTATAATCCAGAGACTCCTGCTTTTTAGGCAGGCACCCTTCCTATTTTCTGTATAAAAAACTCCAATCACAAGGTTAGTTTTGATAACTTACCAGTTAATTCTTCGTTTTACAAACTCCCTTCTTTCCTAAAAATGGTTTGAGGCTAATTTGTTGGGACATAGAAGTACTTTAAGTGGGAATTTACCACAATTAAGTTGTAATGAACTGAATGAATTTGACAGCATTTTTTATGGACATTGGGTGCCCATATACAGTTTTGCAGTTAATGATATAATAGTTTTACCAAGAAATACCCGATGTATTTGAATAGTCTGTGATTATAAAAATGTTTGTTTGGTGAAAAAATCTATTTGAGATGTATACGATGTTTACATTTTGATCTAAATATGACTGTACATATGTTTTTTAGAAACTTGATCTGCCCCTGATGAAGAGTGTTGAATCACTCGAAACGCGTTGGGCCTTCCACAGCTTCAACATCACGAATAAAATGAAGATTAGTTCTTGTGAACTTATTTGATTGAAAGCCTATTTCTTTGAACAATTATTTTTGTGAATCTAGTGAAATCGATTTCCCTTTGGAATTAACATGTGAAATACTGTGTAAATTATCAACTAATTACTGGTCTGGTTTTCCAGATATTAGAAAGTGTGCAGGGGACGCGAGTTCCCAAGTTGGGAACTTAGCTGTTTTTCCACCGTGTCATAGAACAGGCAGAAGGCGACACAAGTGAAATAGCAATTGTCTCCCTGGACACAGTAAAGGCCTTTGACTCCGTAAGATGGCCCTGGTTGATGGCGGCCTTGAAGGAATATGGGATTGGGCCTGGGTACTTGAGGTGGGGGACACTGTTGTATAGCTCGCCACTCGCCTGAGTTAAAAAGGGAGAAATTATTTCTGACAAATGGCAACTCAGCAGAGGAACTAGACAAGGCTGCCCATGGTCTCCAATGCTGTAAATCCTCATACTAGAACCTCTAGCAATTTACCCAAGACAACAATATGAAGTGGTAGGAGTCTACACTAAGGGGGGCGCAGACGACGTACTGCTGTACCTGAGGTATCCGGAGGAAAACCTGCAATACATCTTGGAAGTAATGGGGCGATTTGCGTCACTCTCCGGTATAGCGGTCAACACAAAGAAGTTGTATATATTTCCCCTCGGGAGATTAAAAAGCATCCCACAAGAAAACCTACCAGTATTACAGATACCCTGGGTGACCAGAAAGTTTAGATATCTGGGGATCGACATCTATCACGCAGTAGAAGATGAACACAAACAACACAGAGAAAGCAGTAGAAAACATTGAAAACAGCATGAGGTTCTGGGCTAAACTCCCCCTAGCCATAGTGGGGAGGGTGGCATTGTTGAAGATGGTTGTATTGCCTAGGCTGTTACACTTTTTTTGCAAACATCCCACATTTGATGCCCAAACGCTTCTTTAGCAAACTTCAGAGCTTATGTAGAGGCTTTATTTGGCATAATACTAGAAATAGGATTGCCCTATGGAAATAACAAAACACGTATGATAGAGGGGGCATAAAACTGCCTAACTTCGAGATGTGCCATCTGGCCGGGCAGTTACAGTATGTGGCTAATGGAGGACACAACTGCAGAATCCAGACTGTTGAGGGATGAATGTGCCCCGTTTTTCCTGAAAGAACTGATATGGCTACCCAAATCAGAGTTAAAAGGGCGATCGAGGCTGCTGGAACTGGGCTGGAAGACATGGCGCAAGGCATGTCAGGCTCTGGAGAACCCGACTCTGTGCTCCCCGCAAGTGCCGCTAGTGGTATTGCGGGTAGTGGATGAACAACTAAGGAAGACGATTCATAGACATTGGGAACCGGTGGACATAGCAACACTAGGAGATGTGTGGCGAGATGGAAAGGTACTGGAATTCCAAACACTAGTTGAAGAAACCGGAGTACACCGGGGTCAATATATCACCTGCACTAGATTGATGAGGCAGGTAAGAGAGACATGGTCTGAAATAGAACTAGAAGACAAACCAGACGTGGCCATAGAAACAATATGACATCTCGGAAGGGGGGGCATGAGGTATCTCGGATCTATGAACTGGTAATGTCCAGGCGGGAAAGGAAGTGACCCAGCTCACAAATACAAAAACACCTTGAAAACAACAATTTACTAGGAGTACGGCAGTCTGGCTTCAGTCCCCAGCATGAAACCGAAACTGCCCTCTTAGACCTAAAGGCGCAAATTGATGAGCTAATGGATCAAGGCAAACCAGCCTTACTCTTCCTCCTGGACTTATCAGCTGCATTTGACCTTGTTGACCACAAGGTCCTTTGCAGGCACCTGGATATAGCCGCGCACTTCTCAGAAGAAGCCACAAATTGGATCCAATCCTTCCTCAATAACAGGACAATGAGAGTCTTCTCCACCACTGCGGCAGCAGACTCCATCCCCATCACATGCGGTGTGCCCCAAGGATCTTGTGTTTCGCCTACACTCTACAACATCTTTACTAAGCCCCCTTTCGATGATCTGCACCTTCTGGGTATCACCTACACTAATTATGCAGATGATACCAAGATTCTCCACCACTTACCGGTGATTACGACAAGGATTTGGCCTTGGTGAACGGAGTGCATCTCATCATCCAGGCATGGATGGCCACACACGGTCTATGCCTGAATGATGACAAAACTGAAATCATCATCCTGGGCACACCCCCCACCCTCAAAAAACTGGGCCCCAACTACTCCTCCTTTAATATCGACAACAACCAAATCACAACCGCCCACGCGGTAAAAACTCTGGGTTTCTACCTGGACTCCACCCTTTCTTTCAACAAATAGGTCAATGCGATGGCTTCGGCAACCGCCTACACCTGTAAATTGATAAGAGCAGGCAAACCCTTCCTATCAAACGATAGCCGCATCACACTCGCGAGGGCGCTCTTGTTATCAAAACTGGACTACTGCAATTCACTCTATATTGGGGCTAGCAAGGAAGTCATAAAAAGAATTCAAATTCTGCAGAACAACGCGCTTAGAGCAGCACTTTGCATTCCCAGGAGAACCCACATCACCGCACTCAGACGAGCTAACAACTGGCTCTCTACTCAGGAGAAAATCCAACTAAAAGTTGCCTCTTTGGTCCACAAATGCCTTAACAACGCCGCACCGCAGTACCTATCTGCTAGATTCACCAAACTAAAACCAACAAGACTTACTAGATCTGCTAATTCCAATAACCTATCTATACCCAGAGTCAAACTGACTAAAGTCGGTGGCTGCAGCTTTCAGGTGAACGCAGCTCAACTCTGGAACTCCCTACCATCCACCTTGAAGACTGACCAACCCTACCTCACTTTCCGACACAACCTTATAACGTGGATCAAAAATGCAGACACACTTTAGACCATCTACTGCCTGGACTTACTCAAGCCGAGGAATTTCTGTTTAGGACTGTAAATAGATGCTTTTTACACTTTTTACTTGCTGTATATTCCTGTTTATTTTGTTGTATATTACTCTTGTTGCTCTATTTGCCATGTGATCTTGTAACTAAGCTTCGAGCTGTCTTATAAAATGCGCCCGGTTACCCCTGGGTCTGGTGCGCAATATAAGTAATAAAAACAAACAAACAAACAAGCTAAAACAGGAGTGGGAGGAGGACGCAGGGGAACACATGCAAGATGGGCAATGGGAAAGAGCGCAGAGATACTATAGAAAGGTGTCCAGAAACACGAGACTACAACAGATCCAGCTATATGTAACCCATGGGGCGTACAAGACCCCTCAAATGATAGCCCGATTCAAGAGCACAGAGACACAAACATGCCCTGAATGCGGGGAAGAGAACGTGGGGATGATACAGATGTTCTGGGCATGCCCAGAGGTTGGGAAATTCTGGGGGGAAGTTAACCATTGCTTAATTGAGAAAGGAATTAAGCTAGATGTGGGATCCATGTGATGCCGGGAAGCTAGGAGCTTGTCAGGTGTGTTTTTTAAAAAAAAAATTATTTGGTGTTTGTAAGTTGTAAAAACCAATAACAATTGTTTTTAAAATAAGCGTATCAACACACAACAATGTGAAATTATACAATAATGTGATACTGTATTAATTAGCAGTCCGACTGCCTGTCCTTTTTAGTAGGTGATGTCTCTCACTTAGACAGTACTCAAATGCCTGAATTATGCTACATAATCCAGGATGCATTTTTTGATGGAATACAAGTGCTGGTTGCAGACCGGCCTGACCGACACCATGGTCTGAAGGCAGGATCACTCGTGCTTCACTGGGGAAATACCCTTTCACCCACATATGTAACAGGAAAAAGGTAACTAACCTATTGCTTGCAGTCACAACAGTGAATACCACATGGTAACGTGTTTAGGCTAGTAACGCAATGTCAATAGCCAGCCTCCACAGCGACTACTGGCACATTTAAAACCAACATAACCATTTGAGTAGAATCAGACTAATAATCCAATGGATTCCTCGCAAACATGTCTGGCTGGTGACACGCCCCAACATCCGCACACACAACAGAGAATGGGGCCACCAATCGCATTCACCCTAATTAGTATCATCCTCTGTAACCATTATGTGACTGCTAGTACACCCAAAATGAGTTGGACCATCTGGGATGAATTTAAACATCTAAATAAAAGTTTTCTTCAAGGCAGGGAACCCCGTGGCTACTTGCATGGTGCCAGTGATACAATGCTTCTGTGCACCCTGTATGGAGCACCCAACGCAATACATCACAATAGGTTTTTATAGACATGTTGATGGACCTACACTGTGGTCATGATGCACGCATTGGACACACTATGCGTCACTGCTGCCATCCACATACTTCAGCCCAATGACTACAATTTAGAGGCATAATGTTTACCGTACAAGAATGGCGTCACGACGCACGAAACGTGCGTGTGCCATCATGCTTACAATATAAACAAAGGGGACAATAGCGCCTGTGAGGAACTGCATGAAGACGCCAGACAGAGGCTGGGTCCTCCACCTGTAGGAACCCAACATGAATTTGCAGATATCACCTTATATTAATAAGTTATCCCCATGGGCTCTGCCCACTGACAATGAGCTATATGTGCACTTGCAATATTTTCCTAGCTATACTAATCATCACATAATTTGTAGGGACAGCGATTTAAAGACAGCACAGGAATAGTGGACATTTGCACAGTGGTGACTTGACGACAAAGACAGAAGATTTTATAATGAAGCTAACTATCTCATTGTAAAGGCCGAGTCCTATGCACAAGTACCTACTTCAGATATCTGTCTGATATAAGAAACACACAGCTAATTGCATTGTTTTTAGCTTGCCTAGTATGGACGCTTCACAGGCAGCTATTTAGAAGTGGTCCATTGCCACTTAGCAATCACGCTCCGCCAATAGTGTGAGTAGCCAGAAATTACCAACTACCTGAACTTTATTAATATCCTGTTTTCAGACCTGGTTGACACGGGTTGGTCTGCCTTTGGTTCTTTGGTGGAGTCTATTACTCTGAGTGACTGGACAGTACTATGAAGTTTGGTTATTCCAGATTGACTTGCTTAGACAAAGGCCTCTTTATAACAAGTCACTGGTGAGCCAGTGCAATGATGACGATCATTCTCTATGAAGTATTAATGATTATTAAAACAATGAACACATTGAAAATGGTGTAACTACCAATTTGAACCAATGTTGTCATTGTTACATTACAATAGATGAAATAATGATTAATTATTTTCTCTTCCTCCCCTCTTTCTCCTTCTCTTTTTTTCTCCCTACTTTCCCCCATTTTACCGCATTTTCTTTGGTTATGAATCATTTTGTGTGCAATGGCTTTTTTGATATGTTCACACCACAATGGGCTTATGCTATCGTAACACAAATATTGGTTTCTCTGGACTCACGAAACATTCACTGTCACATTGTATTGGTGAAATAGGTTGTTAACTCTGAAACTTTGCCTTGAAAAAGACCTGAGCGGTCGAAACACGTGTTGGCAGGCAGAACTGTTGCAACCATTTGTGGGATTACACACTAATAAATAGAACTTCTGTTATACATCCAGAATTGATATTTGTCACATAAGACATATTCGTGGACAAGCGCATAGATACTGGCACAAAGTGGTTTATTGTATAACCCTTTACAGTGCCAATCTGCAGGGCCTCTTGGGCCAAAGAAAGCAGAAAATCTAACAGGGAATAAAGGACCCAGATCCACCTACCGGCACCAACCCAAAATGCACGCACCTGCATGCATAAATGGATTTCGAAGCGGGCCTCCAAGCTGAAAGGAGCACATTGAGGACATCGACGGACAAGTCCCACTCCTTGTACCTCAGCCTCTCAGTAGGTTCAGAGACACCCTTCTCCAGAACGCAGAACCACAATTACTCTGCATCTCTGAACAGAGGCAAGGACCCAAAACCACCTAGTTTGTTGAGGTAATGCATGGCCGCTGTGTTGTCTGCGGGAGACCAGAGAGTGCTCACCATTGGGTCCAACAGGTGAACGCCCCAACCAGTCAGAGATGCTTCCGTGACCACCGTTAACTGGGGCCTAGATTGGCGGAACAAGTTGTCTCGCATGGCTCGCCAAGTGATGCGATTAAAGACCTGTAAAAGGCCCGATATGTGGCTCTGAAACTGCGACCATTGGCAAACGAGAAGCCACTGAAGCAATCTTATACGGAGCCTCGACTCATGTACCACTAAAATGCAGGAGGCCCACAAAAATGCAGAAAAGCAAAGGCCGGGACTTCCTGAGATTGGAAGACAATGACCTTCTGTCACGATACCAAGGGTTTGTGTTAGATCCCGCATTCCACGTCCCCGTCTGTGGAAGCCTACTTACCATTAGTCTCGGTGCATGGTTTCTCCGTTTGACCATCATTGGCGATTGCCATGAAGATGTACCGTGTATACACATCCTTCCACAGTGTTGCGTTCCACTGTAGAACAACGTATGCTGAGGAACGATCATGTGGTTGTCCCGTCTGTTCGACGTGGCAGGCTCCGCCCACTTCGTCCGCATAAAACATCTCCTGTTCTGTTACATAGTGCTTCTGATTAAAGTTGTACCCAAAGTTTCTCGTTTGAAATTGCTGTAACTTGAACTTCTGCTTTTGACCACAGACTGCCTTTTGCCTAGCGATTCTGTTCACTTCGTCAGCACCGTTGCCAAACCTAGCCTGTCCCGCGGACTATCTCCTGTCTTCCGCTTTTTGATCTTCGTTGTTGCCCGCACGAAAATGGAACCCGTTGCCTGTCCCTCTACTTACGTCTGCTCGCCCATTACTGCTGAACCCCGATGCAAGCACTCCTGTTCTCGTTCTAGAAATCTGACGCCAGGACTCCTTTTATAAACAATTGGGATGCTCTGCAGTTTACCCATTTCCAGAACTACCTTGCTACCTTGTGCACATGACCGGGACGCTCTGCAGAAAACAGTGCACCTTCCCAGAAAATGTTTGACCTTTGTGCCGTTCGTGCTATAGACCCCTACTAACAATCCTATTTCCTTTGTTTTACTCAACCTTGGATTCCTTGCCTCCCGCAACTCCATCCAGCTTCCCACTCGACTACCACACCACCGGTAAGATCCCAGATTAAAATCCATTTACCTAGATCCTAGACATAGTGTCATGATTATCTTTGCTATTGGTAGGTAGAAACAGCCTTGAATAGTTTTCATTAGTACTTCTAAGAAATATGAACATCCGTGCTACTTGCTAACCATTGCCCATATTGTAGTCCTTCCTCCAAAAACAAACCGTCTAATCTCTTGCTCTTTCCCTTACAGCTTGGCACCTTGTCAGTGTGTTCTACCCGCTCCTTTGGTTGATTTTCTCCTTTGTTCTGGTTTGTTCTTCACAGCATAGGGGTGTATCAAGGGAAAGAACTACCTCTATGAAGAGACTTGGGCCAGTTTTTGGCCCAGGTTTTACTGCAACACGGTACTCGCTTCGCTTAGCTGGTTTTCATCCCCGTCAGCGTTCTTGCATACCTGATCCGGATTTGGTGAGTACTAACACCAGCCAAAAGATGTTATTGACTCGGTCCTTGGACAGAAAAACCCTGCCCAGGTGAGTGTCCAAGACTGCCCCGATGAACCAGAGAGACTGGGACAGTGAAACCTGAGACTTTTTGAAGTTCAGGAAAAAGCCCAGGGTGAGCAATGGAGTGCATGTGTGGAGTAGATGCTCTGACACTAGATCTGGGGAGCGACCTCGAACGAGCCAGTCGTCAGATAGGGAAAGACCTGAAGGCCCTTGCTCCTGAGGTGAGCCGCTACCACTGCCAACAGCTTGGTGAAAACCCTGGGGGCCGAAGAAAGACAGAACCTAAGGACCTTTAACTGGTAATGGTGTTGACCCACCACAAACCTTAAGTACTTCCCTGTGTTTTCAATGAATCGGCACATGGAAGTATGCACCCTGAAGGTCCAGGGAAACCAAACAGTCCTGCAGATCAAGGGCTTACAGAATCTGGGCTAGAGTAACCATGTTGAACTTGTCCTTGTGTAGGAACAAGTTAAGTAGCACCCCTTCCCTCGGTTTGAGCACAGAACTAGCTTGATTGCGCTTTTTGACAGAAGCTGGCGGACCGCCCTCGCAGAGGATGGGGTCCCGAGACAAAAGGATGGCCAGAGGGTCGTGGTCTGGGGGGGCGCTGAAGGAATGGGAGGCCATATCCGTGTCAGATGACCTATAAGGCCCAAGCGGCGGACGTGGTCATGGACCATTCCGGGCTGAACAAGTCTGCCATGGTCCCCATTTGGTGGCCAGTGGTAAAGCCCATCACTGAGGTTTGGCACCCTGGGGTGTGGCAGGGACAGCGGCCACTGCAACACGCACTACTGGTAACATAACCTTTGACTCTCAGGGAGCGCCTGCCTTACCCCCCCTCGCGGGGCTGACTAGTACTAGTCGCTCTGTGCAAAGACGGGAAAGATGTGAAAACCCCTGCCCCGAGATGATGGCTGTGTGGAAGGATAATGTAATGCTAACCCCAAGGACTCGCCTTAGACAACGGGACCTTCTGGAGGGCGTCTGCCTTAGATCTAAAAAGGTACCCGCTGTCGAAATACATGTCCAACAGCCTGGTCTAGATGTTGGCCGTAAACCCAGACGTCCTCAGCCATGAGTGGCCTGATCACTGTGCTACTGGTCATGGACTTGCCCGTCCTCCCCTTCCCCATAGAATTTCACTGGGTAATCCCTCATCATGCTAGAGCCCATACGTTCAAGCTCAGAGGGGACCTAGTCGTAGATGTCATACATCCTTGACATGAAGGCGTCCATAGGGAGTGGAACATATTTCAGTGGAGCTTCAGTGTCCATGCTGTTGAAGATGATGCTGCTGCTGCTGAAGCCAAGGCTACCGGTCCCAAAGGCAGGCCTCTTGGCACAGACAGATCTCTGCCTCTGCCTGGTCCAGACACGAGCCCTTTGGCATGCAGCAGTGGTGGTACACTGCCACTCGCAACAGATGTGGTGGGACCCTGCAGCGCCAAAGCGAACAGCACCATCGCCTGAGCCACAGCTGCTGAGACCAGAGCCGCCGGCACATTGGCAAAGATGTCCAACATCTTCAGGCGGAAGTGTTCCCATTCCTCTGGCATCAAGGATTGGGTTGTAATAGGTACCTGCGCTAGACACTCAGGGGACTGCCTGGAGCAGTGGCTATTCTAAGGGGAAGACAAATATTGGTGTGAGAACTCACTTCGGGAGTGGAATCACTTCCGATGCGGCTTCATCTTTCCCTTGCACAGAGCCACATGCTCTTCTGAGCGTCATTCCATGCTGTGCGACATCGACTGAGACCACAGAACCTCACCATTCGCCTTGTGGACGATTGTGAAGATCTTGGCCACCCTCTCTCGAGGGCCTGCGGTGCATGGACTGGCATGACCCGCAAACCTTTGGTGTCATGTTCCTTAGTTCATACGGTGCAGATCCGAGACCGACATCTCCCAGCTGCAGAGTGCACACTGTTATACAGAGTAGGCATGGCGTATAAAACAAATATGTAAGCTCGACATGCGTGCTCCGATCATCTTTTAGAGTGGGCCTAAAAAAGGTACTGAGGTCATGGGGCATTGCACCGCTATTAATACTCACCCCAACGCCATGCGGGATGCCATGCTGTGGCCCCTGGTGGCAGAAAGGTTTCTGATAAACAGCTGCGCTGTGGTAGGGATATCATAGATGAGGAATCCAGAAAGAATCCATTATAAGCTTGAAATTTCTCCAGGCTATCCTCTGCCTTAGGAACAAACAAGTTGGAGCCATTAAATGGCATGTCAGCAATTAGGATTGTATGTGCTCTGTAAATCCTGACTTTGAGTCAAGCGAAACTCTGTGAAACAGAGCTTTATGCCTATGGGCTTCTCCACATAGTCTGCAGAGTCCAGTTCAGACAGGAATGCTTGACACACAACCTCCTTATAATCTTCCACTATATTGGGGAAACCATTCCTCATTTTGCCCTGTTCTGCAGCCTCTGATACACCGCTGGCTGGATCAGAAGCTGCAGAACAACTCCCAGAGGGCAAAATGTGGGTGCCCTTGTGGGCGGTTACATTTGTCCAGAGTGCATGTTACATTAATAGCTTTTAAGGCTATGCTGCCTGAAGCAAAGGCGAAATTAGTTACCGTAATGTCCTTTCTATAGATTCTTCTCCTGCAGATTCCTAATCAGATATATATCCATTCCAAAGTCAGCTGCTTGGAACACTTTTCATTAGGCGGCGTAGTGCACCTTAACTCGACATAAATCCATCATGCCTCGATGCGGCAGTTGTCGGCTAAGGACGCGACATTGATCAACATATATATACTGTGTCACTATGTCCCTGAACCTCAGTTCCCCACCTTCCCCCCCCCCCCCAAGCTCAGCCATTGCATAGGAAAATCAAACGATCCGGCTGAAACAGCCACAACACTTAGAAGAAAAAAAAAACCTAACAGGGTTTTATAAAAAAAAAAAAAGAAAAAGGAAGGAACGAGACCGCTAAAAGAATGCAGGCCACACCAACAAAGTCAACGTTAACCCTCTAAACGAGAGCTCACCTCTTTCTCCCAAAGAGAAGTTGGTTATTAACTGCAGGCACTTTCATAGCAGGGTTGGATGGGAGGATGATGAGAAACCACCAGAATCCATAGAAAGAACATTACGATTAGTAATTTTTCATTCAATGGATTGCTTTTCTCCTGCATATTTCTCATCAGATTGACTCTCCAAGCAGTATGTGTGGAGGAGGTGGCATGAAAGTACCTATACGAGAAAACCTTTTAAAACTGTTCTCCCAAAACAAGCATCAGCTCCACGGGCTACATCCAGGCAGTAGTGTTTGGTGAAGGTATGCTGTGAGGACCAAGTTGTCGCATGGCAGATGTCCCTAACTGGCACCCCCCTTTGCACAGCTGAAGAGGCAGCCACTCCCCTAATAGAATGGGCTCTGATGCCCAGAGGTAATTTGTTCCCTGCATTGAGGTAGCATTCTGAAATGCAGAGTGCAATCCGCCTAGAAAAAGGTTTGCTTGGAAGCAGCCAAAACCTTTCTCGCCATCGAGAAGGCTACGAACAGTTGGTCCGCTTTCCTAAACTCTGCCGTTCTCGCAACATGAAAGCTAAGAAACCTCTTCGGGTCTAGCTGAACCGCTCTTCCTCCTTGGAAGTGTGCAGAGGCGGGTAGAAAACTGGCAGGTCAATAGCCTGAAACAGATGGAGCTCTGAGACCACTGTGGGTAAAAACCCTGGTGGCGCCTTAAGGGAAACTTTCTCCCTGAGAAAACAGAGAAACTGAGGCTTGCAGCTCACTGACTTGTCTGGCTGACGTAATGGCCCTCAGTCTGGGACAACAAATGGAACAGGCGGAAACATATTCACAAGGCCCTTGAGGAATTGGCCATAAGGGGGGTTGTAAATAAAGACCCTTGATCTGTATACCTTTTGAACACTGACAAAGCCACCAAGTATCCTTTGACTGTGGTGACCTGAAGGCCTGAGGAGGTCACTGACAGAAGGAACTCCATCACCGTAGTAGTGGGGCAATATATAGGGTCAATCTCGCATTCCCTGCACCATGCCTCAAATCCTCTCACCTGCATGCAAACAGCAATCTTGTTGATGGTCTAAGTGCAGCCAGAAGCACCCCAAGTTCCTCCTCTGAGCGGTCCCAGTCGTCATACATCATCCTTTCAAGAGCCACACATGCAGGTTGAGGGATGCTGGGTACGGGTAAAGTACCCGACCATCTAACTGATATAGGTAATCCGGCCATCAAGGCAACCAGAGAGGTGGGCAGATGGGCAAGTCCAGGAGGTCCGAGTACCACGTTCTCCTTGCCCAATCCAGGACCATTAAGATCAGAGTTGCCCAGAACCTCTTCAACCTCCTGAGAACCCACGGAATGAAGGGAATCGAGGTAAGGCATAGTGGAGATCAAAGGTCCACACCACCAAAAATACATCTCCCAGTGCACCTCTCACTGGGAAGTCCCTCAAGCAAAACTGTCTTCACTTCCTGCTGGACTCTGTGGCAAACAGATCCACTACTGTGGTACTCCACTGATAAAAGACCCCCTCTAGGACTTCTTGGCACACTTTCCACTCATGTGAGACCATGCTCTGCCTGCTCAGAGCGTCCACCAACCCATTCTCTTTCCCTACTAGATGTACTGCTGAGATCGGATTCTCTAAAAGCCAGAACCACAGCTGCATCGCCTCTCTGAAAAGGGGATGGGAGAGCACGCCACCTTGCTTGTTCAGGTAGTGCATGGCCACTGTGTTGTCTGTCATTATCAGGACATGCTTTCCTTTTAGATAGGGTGAAAACGCTTTCAGGGCTAACCTGATAGCTCGCAGCTCCAGCCTGTTGATCTGCAATTGAGCTTCCATCCCGGACCACATACCGCCCACCTACTCGCAGTGAGTGCCCCCAAATCTTTAATGGCACACCCATGACCACCCTGGCCTGGGGGCACAGAAGCCAGAAAGGTTCCCCCGCCAACATGTTCTCACTGCTGGCCCACCAAGAGAGATTGTTGGCCACCGACCTGGACACTTTCAGAATGTAATTTAACGTGCTCAAATACTGGGACCAGTGACCCTGCAGGAGCCATTGCAGAGACTGCATCAACAATTTTCTGGTGCCTCTGGCACCAGAAAAATGCAGGAGGCCATGAGACCTAAGAGGAGAAGGAAGGAAGCCGCTGGCAAGGAGTTGTGACACTGGAACAGCTGAACCATCTGCCCGACAATAGCGACTCTCTCCTCGAGGAGGTGGGGGGCGGGGGAGGGCGGCTTTCCCACCCGATTGTGCGGGACCGCTCCGATGAACTGCAGCCTCTGTGTTGGTGTTGTGTGGGACTTCTGTACGTTCAGAGAGAACCACAGCTTGTGGAGCAGAGAGTAGGTGTCCTCGAGATGGGCCGAAACTTGCTCCGTCGACTTCCCTCGGATCAGCCAGTCAGACAGGTATGGGAACACATGGATGCCGGATCTCCTGAGGTCAGCCGCAACTACCGCCATGAGCTTGGTGAAGACCCTCGGCAGAGGTCAACCCAAAGGGGAGCACCTTGAACTGGTAGTGCTTGTCCCCTATGAGGAATCGCAGGAATTTCCTGTGCTTTTGGTGGATCGGCACATGGAAATATGTATCCTGTAGATCTATTGACACCAGCCAGTATTGAAATCTGAACTTGTCCTTCATCAGGAACTTATTCATGAGGAACTTGTTCAAGGCCCTGAGGTCCAAGATGGGATGGAGTCCTCCCCCTTTCTTGTATATCAAGAAATACCAGAAATACCAGCCCAATCCTCTTTGCTCTGGAGGTACCTCTTCCACGGCAGCTTTCAAAAGCAGGGCTTGCTGCTCTTCCTGGAGCTCCTGTTCCGGCTGCTGAGGAGGAGGGGGTGGACTGTGCAGCAGCCTTTCTTTAAGAAAGGTAGACAGTAACCCAACTGGACAAGCTGGAGCGCCCCGGCATCAGGCACTCTCTGCAATTTGGTCCAGTGCTCGCCTATCCATCCTCCAACTGGGGTAACGTCAAGGGAGAAATCAAAGCGGCTTCGAGGGCGGAACCACCCCAGCCGATGGTGCTTCCATCTGCTGGCCTCTGGATGCCCGCTACCCCTTCTGGAGCACGGGAAATGCCTCTGCCCCTGCCTGCACTGCGGGAGCTGAGCCTTATTGCAAAAGGGAATGTAACGCCTGAAACCTCTACCCCTTGAGGTGAAGCCAAAGACAGGTTTTGTCGGCTGCTGGACAGCTAGGCCCAGAGACTTGGCGGCCAGCTTGGAGTCCTTAAACTTCTCCAGGGACTTTTATTTTAATTTGATTTATTTTGACACACATAGCGCACCTAACCCGGAGGCATCTGGGCGCTTGTACTTAAGAAAACGGTTACAGTCGGTGCTTATGTATAATGGTTACAAATGTGGTTACAGTGATTACACAGGTGCAAGTGCTAAAGGTCAAAGCAAGTCTGGTTGCAAAGTATAGACAAAGGCAAGTATACAGCGCAACAGGGCACATGTTAGAGGGGCTGCAGCAGACAAACAGGCAACAGGTCAAAGCAGGTTGGTTGCATGTAAACAGGCAAATGTGTAACGCGGGGCTACATGGTCATATCAGATCAAATGCATTGAAAGTAGGCTGGCTGGAAAGCCCCTTTAACACAAATGATGTTAAAGGGGCTGCATCAGCTCCAACAGGCAATGGGTCAAAGCAGGTTGGTTACAGGTATAATCAGGCAGGAGGGCAGCGCAGGGCTACATGGTCATATCAGGTAAGTTGCATTATAGGTAGGCTGACTGGCAAAGACACACCTCATGTTAGAGGGGCTGCAGCAGCCTAACAAGCAATGGGTCAAATCCGGAAGATTGCAAGTATGATCAGGAAAGGTGGGCAGCACAGGGCTACATGGTCATAACAGGTAAGTTGCATTACAGGTAGGCTGACTGGCAGAGGCGCAAAAGGGTAAAAAGTTAGATAAGTTTAGGAACACACTTTGGAAAGCCTTGCCTCATGGTACGGGGTGCTACAACAAAATATGCAGTTGCAAATAGGTGGGAGACATGTCAGGGCAAGTTAGTATTTATGTATTACAGTACAGTATTAGGGCAGCCAGCGCAGAAGGCAATGGCAGGAGGAGATGGGAGGTGTGATTAGGAGGAGCCGTGTAACATAAATGCGCTGAAGGTAGGGCAGACGCCAGCCGGTCTCCTTAGTGTATCCCAATGGGAACGGTGGAGGTGTAACAGTGCAGCGGTGGCTGTAACAGGCCCATAGTGCATATAATGGGCCTCTTAGGCTTGCACAGAGGTGGGGGCAGTGGAAGTGGCAGACAGGCAATATAACCTCATGAGTAGGGCAAAGGAGATAGCGGGGCCAGAACTGTATACAGTAAATAGAAACCTACGGTAGCAGATAGACAAAGGCAGAGTAAATTATCAAGGCACATAATGCATAGAGATTTGGCGAGGTAGCTGCGAAGCACTGCAGAGGATGGTGCAAAAGTCACAGTATGTAATAGCAGAAGAAGCAAAAGTCACCATTAAGCGTGGGGCCATTCCTTGGTGTCAACTTGGTAAGTTTCAGGGTGGTGGGTTCAAAGCTAGGAAGATTACTGAAGTCAGCTGCCGAAACGGCTTTTAGGGTCAACAACTGGCAGAGTGAAGTGTGCAGAGATGAGAACTACGCAGAGTGAAGTGTGTAGAGATGAGAACTACGTCTAACAGGTGAGGAGTTAGCGGGAAGTAACGGCACTGGGCACGTATACAGACAGAGAGGGCCTTCGAAGCAGGCCTTAGAACAGCCGGGCCAGCTCCCACCTCCTGGATGAATTGATTGGTTATTGTTGGCAAAGCTAGCCAATGGGAGCGGGAGCCGGTCAGGCACAGCAACAAGGGGGCCTGTGGCACAAGGAGGCGGCCATATTGGCAGGCCACAACTAAATTCAAAAATGCCTCTTCACCATGACAACACGTGGATACAGCATGTGTAAAGACTGAAAGAGCATTTAATTTTGTTTCAAAAAGATTGTAGCAATTACCTCCATAATTGTGAAGGATGTGAAGAGAAAGTATGAATCGCACATCCAAATTCTCTGGAAGGGCCTTATCAGCATGGGGTCTGTGGATCTGCTGCTCTTCATTGATCCCAGAGCAGCAAACAGCTTTTCAGCTGCTCTTCGTTAGCCACCTTTGGCCCGAACTAATTTTCGCCATCAAAGGCGAGGTTCAGTAACTTGTTCTGGACACAGGGCGAGAACCCAGATGTAGGAAGATAAACCTGCCTTCGGGAATGTACTGGACGGCTTCCCCGAAAGCAGACCACAAGCCAAAGGTATACTTGGCAAACTTGCAAAATGCATTAACCGATTTAAGGGCCATACTACCCGAAGAGAACACCTTCTGGGCTAAGGCATCAACCTTCCTTCCTTCCCTATCTGTAGGGAGCCTAGACGTGGATGTGGCTGATCTCATATTCACAGTGGCCGCCTGCACTACCAATCCCTCTGGCGTTGGATGAGTGGAGAGATAAGATGATTCTCCCCTTGCCAGCCTGTACTATTTCACAAAGTCAGAGTTCACTGGGGGAACAGCGCAAGGCCCCTGCCACAAGGTGGTGATGAGGTCAGCAATAGCCACATTAAATGGCATGGCCCTCTCAGTAGAGGGGCCGTCGTCCAAAATGTCAGTGAGCTTGTAGCCCGACAAGCTTAGCCGGAGCACTCCAGCCTAGGGTATCCACCACCCTATCCACCAAGTCACGACACTTGGCATTAGTGTATTGTGAGACAAGGCATGGTATTAAGAGATTACACGGACACAAGTGATATGGTTCAAAAACCTTTATTTTACCGATAAGGATGGTACAACGCCTAACTTGCCCTTGCTGTAAGGTGGGAATGTGCCTTATCAAAAAGAAAACTAAGGGAAAGTCTAAGTCTGTCAGTCCTAAGAAAAATACTGTCTATGTCATAACCTATGCTTGTCCTCACTTGTATACAATAACAATATGAAGGGAATGTTGATATCTTAATAAACTCTAAAGTAAAAACAACTTTTCTTTGGAGCTCTTCTATAGCTCCCTTCCCCAAGTTGAAGACACTCAGGTTCACAAAGTTCCACAGGCTTAACAGGATTCACTTGCCAAAAGTTCACAGTACCTTAGTTCACAAAGTTCTTTGGGCTTATCCGGGTTCCCTTTTCCCGAACTCAAAGACCTCTGGTTCACACTCTTCAATGAGTTTCTCAGGCTTCCCCTGCCGAAGTCCATACTTCTTTGATTTCACACCAATGTTCAACTTGTCAAGTTCCACTTTTCTAAACACAAGAGTTCAACTTGCTTCGGTAGGGGTTCCCTTCCCCATATTCAATGACTCCCCTTGGTTTATTCACATTCCAATTGCCACACAGATCACTTATTCAATGGGATCGCCCCTCGTCGTGGTGCAGTGGTCAGACCACACAGTCCACCCATCACAGGTCACGCAACCAGGTGCCCTGGACTTAAGCTGTGCCCTCTTCTTAAAGTTCATTAGCCAAAATAATATTCTCCTTCAACAGTCACTTTCTTATAAATTACTTTTTCTTCATATTTTCTTTACCAGATTTCTGTGGGTTTCCTTAGTCACTCCCCTGCCTGGAAACTTTCTGGTTATACTTATGGTGGGGTTGCTGCGTTCCTCCTGGATCACTCTCCCGCCTAGTGACCACCCCAATGCTTAATTATTATTTATAGTTTTTCCTTGGGGATTTTGCTCACACTTCACGCTTCACTCAGCTACCTCTTTCTAAAGGTCTTCTTTCTTGACACAGAGGGTGTTTACTTTAAAGTACATTTCACACAGAGACTTTCGAAAACATACCTTCCCTTCTTTGAAGGAACATGACCACTCCGATACAAGGTATACTGCTTTAAAACTGGATTGCATCGAAGTTCTTCCTCTAGCACTCGCAATCAAAGTCACACAGGGTTTTGCAGCCTCTCACACTCAGTGGTTATCCTTTGAAGACTTTCCTTTCTACTGCGCTTGCCACAAACGTCATGAAATGCCTCTAGGGGTTATTCCTCTACCCCTCAGGCAGTCCAGCACTATCGCAGTGATGGGTGGAAGAATGGACTCTCAGCAGGCCTCCTTCCTCTGCCTTGCCTATGTCCCAAGTAGCTCCAGCTCCTAAGCCACCGCAACTGCCAGGACCAACAGCCTTCCTAGTCTTCCTAGTCCCCAGGGTGTGGGCACTTTCCAGGCTGCATCACTGCAGACAACTGGTCCCCTCAGAGTCTCGCCTCCTCTCAGCTTCTCTTCTGACACCACAACCATGTCTGCTGCTGTCACACCCAGTACTGCTACTGCTGTTGCTGTTTTCTCCCTCCTTTTTATACACCTGTGACTGTGATTATGTCATTAAATTTGGGACAGGTGTCGGAGGCGGCCTCTATGAGAAGTTGCGCTGGAGTGAGAGGTGCGGCTTGACACGCAAACCCACGTCAGTGGGTCCTTTCCTCGAATCTGACCCTCGTTTTGTTACTCGTCTTGTAACGAGCGTCTCGAGTGAGTGAGCGAGCGGGCGGGGAAAACCTCGCGGGTGAAGGAGCGAAGGAGAAGGAGAGGCCCAGGCCCTAGGGAGAAGTGCAGGCAGGTGCAGGTGAGAGCCCTGGAGGCACGGAATAGCGTGGATGCTTGCCGCTTAGCCGCCCCGCACCGAGAAACGAAATTTCTTCTGTTGATGTAAATATTGCGTGGGACGGCGCGGCGGCTTCCTGCGGCACTTGTACAGCCTACCCGGTCACGGTACGCAGTTAGCTGCTGGGGTACCTGGTGACTGGCTCCACTACTGTAAGGAGCCCCCCTGAAAGAGGTGGGCATGGCCTGGATTGGTCTCAGCAGTGCCCACTTCATAAATAAGCTTGAGAGTGTACACTCACTGGGTGCCTCTATCCCGGTGGGCTTCTCCCCTTGATAGGAGGAGGGGGGCAGGGATCAGAAGAGGCAGTGAGTCCCCCATATGTGTGGCTGCAGTGCTGGGAATAGGTACACCCTCCTCCGGCCTGGCCACCTGAGCTGGTGGCGGTCCCGCTTTGATAGCGCGACCCTTTACCTTAGAAGTAAGTTGGAGCTGAATTGGAGAAGAAGGGGAACCTGCTAGTATCTCCCGAAGACTGTGGGCTTTGGCCTTTGATCCAGGCTTTTAAAGCTCCCTGGTACACTATATTGGTAAGGGGGGGTCTCAGGAAAAGGTGGGAAATCCATTCATTTCACCAGTGCAGAATAAGGGGAATTATCTCTGCATATCAACACCAGCCCACTTCACTACTCCTGTCTGGATTGATCTATACTCTCTGGACTCTGAATCGAAGTGAGTTACAACGTAGACATGCAGCGGGGTAGAAGAGCTTCCCACTCGATATATAATCTACGCAAAAATAAGTCTCAACCCATAAAGGAACCTAAGGAGTCCCATAAGAAAGGGGGTAAATCTAAAAAGAATGCCAAATATGCTTTGCCGGTGGCGCAAGGGGCCATAACTGAGTTTTTTCCTGTAAATCCTCCCCTGGCCACCAATTCCACTGTAATCGAGGAAACGGCAGCACTGATACATAATGATGGCATTTCTTTAAATACCACCAATTTCGACGACATAGACAACAATTCCCTCCTAGATCTCTGTCTGACTATACAGAGAGGGATGCGGGCACAAACTCCCCTGAGGCTATCTAGTGGTATAACACCCTTGAAAGAAAACAGCATGAATAGCATTACGGGGGAGCATAATGCTGTGGGAAGCAGCGGACCGGTGTCTGCTTCTCCTAATCTAGTAATGGCATCGATGGAGGATGAACCGGATAATGAGATTGAACATAATATCGAACAACACCCTAGCTCAGTAAAGATAACTGAGCTCCAATCATCGTGGCTGCTTTGCAATTTGCCCTTAAGATACTCCTACAGATGTCGGGACGTATCCTGGCCAATACTAATCCCATCACCATGGCATTAGGTCCTAAGGGCCTCCCTCGAGAAGAGGCAGAAACTAATCTATCAGCTGCATTGCATATAGCTGATGAGATTGATGAGCAGGAAGTGGTGACGGAAGAGGGCGAGGTGCAACATGTACCTAACAGCAATAGTATAATGGAGATAATCCCGAGGAGGCTGACGATCAGGAGCGGGAGCATAGTCCCCGGTCCCCTCCCACACGGAAACAGCGTAGATTGGCAAAAAAGGCATTGAAAAATAAGTCAGCTGCAAAATGTGCTCAACCGCCTATAGCAGGACCTAATCCAGCACCTGAGACCCGATCAAAAAAGGCCAGGAAAAGAATGGTGAGAGCAGCCCAAAGGGCGGCCAAAGCAAAGGGCCCTCTATCAGACTGGTTGATACCCGAAGAGAAGCCCTCTGGAGTGGACGTAAATGAAGTATCTGTGATGTTTTCTGAGCCTTATCTGGAATCCAGTATGCATATACAGCTGGAGCATATCCCTGAGATACGGGCGCTAGAAGAAGCTGTTGAGCCCTCATCATTGGACCAGAAGAGGTCAGTGAATGATATAAACACGAATCGGATTTGCTTCATCAAGAACTTGTATCCCAGTGGCAAAAATCCCTGGCTTGCACGCTCAGAGTTACTAGCAAGACTATATCATATACCTCAACTTCGTGTTTTAAAATCTGAGGATTTCCTATTCATTGAACCCCTGGAGGGCCCAAATCCCAATGTCTCTGCTATACATTGTACTTTCCCGACTACGGCGGCTTTAATTAGAAAATACAAAGAAGATCTGTTAGCTGTGGACATTGATATTGATGTGGACCCACTGGAGAAGGTTCCTTTGCCCGAACCAGTAGATACTATGACAACGGCGGCTCCTGCGGCTAATATGCTTAAATCTGGAGGAGGGGAAAACCCTGCTCTGGCTGAAATACAGCAAGTGCTGAAGTCGCTCCTAGAATCCATTCCGCAACTGTTAAAGAACCATTGATGCTTGTCACTACTTTCCAGGAACTGCAGAGGCTTTTCTCATCTTTTGAGATCAGAGGGCTCTGTAGACCTACTGTCTCAATATAGCTGCATTTGTCTCCAAGAGACATGGTCTCTGGACCCATTATTACTGGATGGTTTTGTTATGCATCAATCGGTGGCTAAACTGTAAATCCTCAGAATGTCTAGAGACAGCCAGACATCTTCTCACTGAATGCCAGATACTGAAGGACACAATTATACATCACTTGGGTGAATTCGTACATGATGTTGCAACTATACGCAAAATGTCTTTCTGGCGCTATTGCACTAACACCAGCAATATGCATTTATTCATTGCACTTTACAATATCTGGCAACAGGTTGAACTTTATTTGGAGTGTGGACTGGAACTATCCCAATATTGAGGAGATCAAGGAATACATAGTGTACCTTATTTGAGACAGAAATTGATCATTATTCCTAAATATACTCATTTCAACTCCAACTTAGTCACTACTCCGATATGATTGTCTGTAAATTCTATAAGGAAAGGTGGTGTGTAACTGTTCCTTTTTAGTTGCTGTTTTTATATTTGAGATTTACTTATGTTTTTTATATATCTGTGTATATTTATGATCTAAGTTTAATGTTTTGCAATTTGTAAATTGTAATATGTGTAAAGTTTGAATTTATTTTCATTCTATACCACATTAAAGAATTATTATTATTTAAAGTACATTTCACACAGAGACTTTCGAAAACATACCTTCCCTTCTTTGAAGGAACATGACCACTCCGGTACAAGGTATACTGCTTTAAAACTGGATAGCATCGAAGTTCTTCCTCTAGCACTCTCAATCAAAGTCACACAGGGTTTTGCAGCCTCTCACACTCAGTGGTTATCCTTTGAAGACTTTCCTTTCTACTGGGCTTGCCACAAACTTCATGAAATGCCTCTAGGGGTTATTCCTCTACCCCTCAGGCAGTCCAGCACTATCACAGTGATGGGTGGAAGAATGGACTCTCAGCAGGACTCCTTCCTCTGCCTTGCCTTTGTCCCAAGTAGCTCCAGCTCCTAAGCCACCGCAACTGCCAGGACCAACAGCCTTCCTAGTCCCCAGGGTGTGGGCACTTTCCAGGCTGCATCACTGCAGACAACTGGTCCCCTCAGAGTCTCGCCTCCTCTCAGCTTCTCTTCTGACTCCACAACCACGTCTGCTGCTGTCACACCCAGTACTGCTACTGCTGTTGCTGTTTTCTCCCTCCTTTTTATACACCTGTGACTGGTTAATGGATTGCAGGTGGGTATACTTAGTTTCAATTGCCTGACCTTGCATGGCCTTGTTATTGCGACTTCTCCATTGAGTATGCTAGTGTGCTAGTGTGCCTCTGTTTGCATCTTCTTCGTCCCAATACCATAGTGATGTTTCACATGGGAAGTCTGTATTCCTCCTGACTCCCTCTTCTTCATCACAGTACTAGAATGGTGTTTCCTATGGGAGTCCTGCATTACTCTATGAGGCTTCTTCCTCGTCCCAGTACGTGGTGTAATCTTAGGGGGAAAAACTTCATTAGATGAAGTCCCTTTTGACTCTGGTTCTTCTTACCTCACACTCCTGTAGGAATGGGGTTTGGTAAGAGAAGTAGATGGTATCTTGGGTTGCCTTTTCCTGGCCTCAGTGTTCTGTAGGTTGGAAGAAAGGGATACAGGACAGGATTGCCAATTGCCCATGAAGGCTAAGGGAGGGTAGGTTGGTATAAGGAAAGGGCAGATATCATGTCTCACCCTTGGGTATCCTACCCCCTCTCTTCAAGGACCCTCTATCCAAGTAGTTCACCCTTACAGACTCGGTGCAGGGGTCGGGATCTGGCAACTTTGCCTTTCCCTTGGTTACGTGGGGGGGGTGGGAGATCTTAAGGAGGCTAAATGTGATAACGCCATCAGATTTCTCAAAGTAACCATACAAGTCTCCAAATCAAGAGAGGTGCCCAGGCCACAGACTTTTTGAAGACCCTCAGTTAAGGCAACTAAACTCACCAGATCCGCAAATTAATCCTTACATGTAGCACCTGCATAAGCAGAGTCGAGGCCACACAGCATTATGCCGTCATTGAAAATTGTGGTCATTGTGTCAAAGAACTCTGTCCTCAACTTCCGGACATTCGATTGCTCAGCGATGGGTGCCAACACGGATGGTCCCATGCCGATCAATTCTGAAGGGTGCGTCGATGATTGGGGCGCACTGGTCGTGATTGGCGCCGGAGGTGCACTAGTAAACACTGGCACCAAGGTCGAAGCAACTTTACACAGCGCTGAGCCCGAAGGCTTTGATGACGATAACGTTGTAGTGGTCAACTTGGGGCCGGAGTCACCAGGCGCCACTGGAGCCACCAAGGCCTGCTGCTTTAAGGGATCACCCATACTGGCAGCTGCCTTTTTCGGAAACATGTCAAGTATCTGCTCTTTAAAGGCCTCCCACTCGGCCCTGGAGGTGGACTCTGCTGATGACTTACCGGGCTCATCCGACGAACGGACTGATGCCTGCACCAATGGTATCATTTATTTTTGTTTTCTTTCAATGCCTGTCCTCCTTTTCAGTAGTAGGCCCTTCCATCTCCGACGACCGGGTGGTTGACCGCACCAAAGAGTTCAATGGGGGCCGGCCTACCGCGAGTTTCGCCACCCTCTCCTGCAGTGATTTAGGATTCATTTTCCTACAGGAACTAGTGTCCTTAGTGACCAACCACAAGGCACCACACGCAAACGATGTGTGGGTCTCTAATGGACATCCTGGCACTGGAGTCCCGACACCTTGGGAGTGGACATGACTTCGAAATCACAGAGCAGTGATGAATTCCTCGATTGGAAAGTTATCTCGTGAGAGAGTTGTTTCCCAAGTGCACAGAAAAAAGGAACTGAGGTGCAGGGGTGTGGTGACACAGTAGATGTACGACGACCCGACGTCATATCTGACCGCCACATCGAGGCAAGACGGATCGGCTCAAGGTGAAGTATGCCCACTATCGAAAGGTTTTCCGAGCACCTGATGCTGGAATTGACATCTATTTGATGAGGAATTTGCAGGAAGAAAGCAATCCATTGAAGATCTTTTTTGATACGGTGTCATACTTAGTGTCCAGAAGCAAGGAGGGTATGTGCTTGCCTTAGCATTGAATGTTGCTGCTTGTACCACCAATCTCTCTAGAGACTATGGTGTTAGACAGGAAGTCTGGGTCAGAGGACAAAGGTTTATACTTCCTCACCAGATCCTTTTGTACTGCTGGTGCTGAGCGGGGTCCCTTCCACAGCTCTTACAAAGGATCTTTAAGGGAATCAAGGAAGGGTAGGACATGTTTCACCTGTGGCCCTCTGTCAAGGATATCAGTGAGATCACATTTTGTGAGCTCCATTGCAGGAGAGCCCCATCCAAGGAATCTGTGACCATAGCCATCATCCTTCAATGTGCAGCATAAGGATGGCCATGAGGCTCTGCCTCCTCGAATTCAACCTATCGAGAGGTATATAGGCCACTTGCATCCTTCAGATTCATGGCCTCCTCTGTCAACCTGGGCTGTTGTGTTTGGAACTCTTCTGGGACTCGAGTCAATGACAATGGCTCAAAGCAAAATGTGAGTGTGTCACCGTCCCTGTCGAAAATGCTTCAAAATGAACCCACTTTTTATTAGAATTTTACCAAAACAGTAATCACAACACTCGAAAATGTCCCACAACTCCCTCCCTCTCCGTCCCCCTCCCTCTCACACCTGTGTCTACTAGTCTACTCCTTTCAGGGACTCTTCTTCTGTTCCATAGTTGACGGCTGAGTCGTTTACATTCAGTAGTTCCAAGAAGGATGGGGCAAATCCCTGGCCACTCCTCTGCTCCATAGCACCACTGTCACCCCCCTCCATTCCCATCTCCCTAGTCTGGCAGATCCTCCCTCGTGGTGGTTTTAGATCATTGGCTTTTGACAGGTCATTCAGCAGTTGGGTCCAGTGTATCGTAACTCATTCCCCTTCTGCCTCCGTATCTGCACCTTGCAGTATTGCCAGTTCCGCCATACCCCACCTATGGACATCCGCCCTCCACATAACAATTGCCGGCCCCTGTGGACGTTTCCATGCTATGGCCACCCAGTGTTTGGCAAGTACCAGCAGAAATCGGATCACCCTAATCTGTACTTTGTTTTTCCCCCCTGGGAGAATTCCTCAGATAAGTGTTCCCGGGTCCCGCTCCAGCTTGGTCCCCACCAGTTCATTCACCGCTTTAACCACCTTTTCCCAGTATTCTGTTATTACTCCACACTCCCAAATCATGTGCCAGAATCCTGCCGGGCCTCTACCGCACCTGGGGCATTCATCTGATAGGTCCTTGTTCATCGCCCGCAACCTAACTGGGGTTACATATGTCCTGTGTAGGATGTTAAATTGGGCCAGTTGAAAGTGGGCATTATGTGATACTTTCCAAACCAGTTCCCATATCTGTGCCCACTCCTTTTCCGATATCTGGCGCCCTATATCCTCCTCCCATTTTTCCTTCACCCTCAGGTCACCCTCATGTTCCCCTCCCTGCAGGGCTTTGTAGATATGTGAAATTCGTGTCCTGCCCCCCGTCTGATCTAACAGTCTTTGCAACAGTGGACTCTACTCTGGTTCCGCTGGGATTCCCTCCCAACTATCTGCCATCCTTCGGACCACCGCACCGGATGCCAGAAACAGGCCCTGCGGAAGTCTGAACTTTAGGCACCATTCCTCACAGGTGAGCAGCTTCCCTCCCTCAAATAAATCCCCCACTGTCTCACACCCCTTTTCTCAAAGCCTCTGTATCCCCGCCCTTCCGATCGTCTGGCAGAGTCTCTGATCTATGCCCCATGGAAGTTTCCCATCATACAGCCCCTCAATAAGTATTTTCTTGACTGGGGTTAATCTCGATGGCGAGGAGCCCACAGGTGTTGGCATCGAAAGGCCTTTCGAAATCAGTACAGATTACCGCCCGATAATCCTAATAAACTTAGATGCAAAAATGTACACCAAGGTCATAGCTAACAGGCTTTCTCGAGGCTTCCCGATTCTGATCAACCAGGACCATTCTGGATTTATCCCCAACAGACAGACACATGACAACATACGAAGGATAACCCACCTGATCAAGAAGATAGGGCTGACACACACACCGGCCATACTCCTAGCGCTAGACGCGGAAAAAGCATTCGACCGAGTGGAGTGGTGCCTACTATTTCGCATCCTGGAGAAAATGGGGCTTGCGAAAGGAATTATCAATGTGATATGTGCCAATATAATACACCCACAGCGCGAATCGCAGTACATGGTGAGCTATCGGGCACAGTCAGGATAGGAAGGGGAACCAAGCAGGGGTTCCCTCTATCACCGCTGCTTTATGCAATATTCTTAGAACCCCTCCTTGCGCTGATTAGAGAAGCCCCGGACATCAAAGGCATAGATATTGGGGCAAAAGCGCACAAAATAGCAGCATATGCAGATGATATGCTGGTAGCTTTGACGGATCCTATGAGCTCTCTTCTACTCCTCATGAGGGAAATAGAGGCCTTTGGTTCCATCTCAGGGCTGAAGATAAACAGACAAAAGTCCGAGATTTTTATACTGGCCGGAAACAGAATCGCCATCCAAAGACAAGCCGCAGAGTTACAACTGAAAGTGGCAGTAAACGGGGTCAAATACCTCGGAGTCAATCTGACCAGCAGTATAAAGGACCTGTATGGAGAGAACTTCCCCCAACTTCTAGAAAGGACCAAAAGAGATCTGGAAAAGTGGCATCCCCTGTCAATTTTGTGGTGGGGTCGAATCACCGCGATACAAATGACCATACTTCATAGACTTATGTACACCTTTCAGGCGCTCCCAATCAGGCTTCCGCCCTCCTCCTTCAAAGCCCTAACCAAAACAGTTTCAATGTACATATTGCGGAACAAGACCCCCAGGCAGTTCTGTGTGGTACTCATGGCGCAGAGAAACTCTGGCGGCCTGTCTCTTCCCCACTTCCGCAAATACTATTAGGCAGCCCAGCTATAGTTCCTAAAGGAGTGGATACCTGACTCTTCTCAGAAGATATGGGCAGCCCAAGATAAAGAGGTGGCTACGACTCGACTCCGTCACTTTCTATGTACAAAAAAAAGAACACAGACACAAATGTACAAATAAGGGAAATTATGAAAGCAACGCTCGAGATCTGGAACAGGGCAACACGAAATGAAACATTGACAATAGATTCAGCCCATTCATCCCAATGCTCAATAATCCAGAATTCCAACCGGGCATGGAGAAAGGTGCATATCGTAAATGGGAGGAGGAGGACTGCAGAAAGATAGGCGACATGTTTCGGGACCAAGAGATAAGAACTTTTGCAGAATGCCAAACACTACTTGGCCTCACTGCCAAGGACAGATACAAATATGAACAACTTCACCACTGTCTGTCTTCCCCCCGCATTACAGCGGCAGCGATGAGAACGCCAACCCATTTGAAACATATATTATGACACAGGATGGCATAGAGGTTTGTCTCAGATGTCTATAAAATCCTCAACGCCCAGACCGAACACATCAAGTGGCAGTATATGAAGAGATGGGACAACACTCTCAGGGGCAACCTAACAAAAGATAAGGAATGTGCTTGGTTGGATGTATCACTGTCAATGTGAAGAAATGCAATAAAAACGTTAAAAAAAAAAAAAAGAAATCAGCACAGATACAAATTCGAAGAACGCTGCAGGCGTTCAAGGCTCACAGGATTTCACTGAGACCAAAACCACCTCTGGGCTCTTGGGCAGAACGAGGCTCCAAGACCCCACTGCTTTGACAGGTGCGGTGGGCTTGCTTGTCTTTGATTTGTTGTTTGCCTCCTGAAGAGGAAGCAGAAGGTCCTGTCAGGGCTCCAGATACGATTTTGAGGTGGGAGTATTTTAGTCCCTATTTTTAAACTTTGAGAGTAGATGTAATTTCAATGGTAGAACAAATGTGTTTTCTCCTTCCTAAGAGAATGAAAAGTATATGACATTTAGCAGACCTGTGTAAAGAGTTAAAACTGTATGGAAATCATTATGTGTCAGCTTTCCGCATCGTGACAGAAAAGCAGGTTTCTCTCACACTTAATAGCTAAAGAACAGGGGGCAGTGGCACAAACACCCTCTCACAAACGGAACAGATGAGCACACACCCACTGGAACCAGAAAACTTCAATGTGCCACTGGAAGGCTGTAGGCACAGTTCTTCCAGAGATTCCTGCTAGGTGGAAGACAAGGAAGAGCTTAACACAAGATTCTAAAGCACATAGAGGCATAGTATCAATTTCAGGAGGCTTAGGAGTACAACAGACTAGCCCACCTAAAGGTTTGACAATGATGTGCCGTTTCTCCAGAAACATTAAAGATAAGAATCCATATTTCAGGATACAAATTGCTAGGGTGAGTTGGGGTATACGCACACAAGGACAGAGCAGGTGGTTAGCCCTCCCCCAACCATGCACCTTTCAAAGTTTTGGCATAAATGCAATTAGGATTAGCCATCCAAGCCAGACCTGCAGACGGGGACAAACACGTGAAACTTTCATCCAGAACAAAGTAGAGTTCATTCAAACAGAAGTCTCTTTGTGAGCTGTACAAACAGCCAATATCAGAACACCGGCCATTTTAGCCATCCATCATTGCAAGAAGAGAATGGAAGAGCAAAAACGAAATAACCAGAGTGTAGGATTTTTAAAACGCATTGATAGTCACTTTGATCCTGCACAGGGAGCTAGTAGCTACCACAAAAGCTCCATAAAAATCCCTTTCAGATGCAGTCTGGCCCTGAAAGCTTTTCCACTCGCTACCAGTTGGTGCCATTTGGCTCAGGGGCAGCTCCACCACTGCTCATTGACACTGTTTTGTGAACCTTATATATAGCTGGTGCCACTGTTGCCATCATCCTCAGTACCATTCTTCCCCCACCCTGTGAGCCGTTACAACTGACAGAAGACCCTCTATGTAAATGGAAAATAAAATTAAAAAATAAGTCAAGTATTTAATTTAGAGGGACGATAAAGAATCTGTGTGAGGAATGCTCATATCCATCAGAAAGAACTAGGGGCAAGTAATGTGTTCTGCAAATGAATTTGTTCCTTCCACACATTCCTTATGTATCAAAGACTTCCAAAGAAATGGCAAAATAAAATTGGAGGTGGGAGAAGGTTAACAATGATCTCGCTACACCAGGACCTTTTGCAGAACAGACCCTTCCCACACCCTTGCATCCTCAAAAGCTAGTCAGCCCAAGGAGCAATGTCTTTGAATTTATAGAGTAGAGCCCGATCTTCTGCCTGACATTTCTGCCAATAGCACACCTCTCTAAAGGGAAGATGTAGCTGCCTGACCTCTGGAAGATGGTGCATACAGCTCTTCCAGAACGTCCTCATGAGCAACTAATAGGATATATATATATATTTTAAAATCTTTTATTTGATGTCTGCTACACAGAAGGCAAGAAGGTGTGCATTTTGTGGTTCATATAGAAATGTGCATAGTTTTCCATGCACATTATCACTGCTTTAAAATGTAAATAGCAACAAAAAAGTAAACACGAAGGAAAGAAAAAGAAATCACAAGCCGGTGTCGGGTACAATCAGAGACCAGTTCAACCCCTCCATAGTGTGGCCAACACTGAACATATATTGTAGTCATATATCCTTAGGGTCATTGGCTGTGCATCAATCTAGGTAAAAAGGGCACTGTAAGTCATGGGAACTCCATCCTTTCCAGTCAGTTTCCTCGGTTAGATACAGTGGAGCAAACAGGCAGCATTTCACAGCTGGCCTGAAAACAGGACATTTGGCTTCCAAATTAATTAAAGACATTAAACCACTTGTAATTTACCCTGAATATCATGCAAGAAGGGAGAGAACATGTAACTTGCTATTAGTGTCATTCCTTGCCCCAGCAGAGGTATAAAGGAGGTGCTTCCTCCACATAGAAATATCTGTGCAAGCTGCAACTAGAATTAGAAGATTGGTAATAGGTTTATCCATGACAGAATGTAAAGAGTACACATTATCTGAACCTTTCCAAGAGAATCGCTAGAGGATGCATGTCTAAGGAGATACCTGTACTATACTTACTGTGCATCATGATTTGTTTACAAAAACCAGCAAGGTTGGGACTCGCAGCCAGGTGCCAGCCAAAGCCAGTGGATGAGGGTGGTATGCAGAGGAGCTCCTGGTCATTCTATCTTGGTTTTAGTGATCGGGGACAATCACAGTGCCTCACTGGGCTAGCCTGGTGGCTTGAACTCTCTCCGCTCCAACCCTTTAGAGAGGAATAGCCCAAATAGAATGTATGCTGCCCTAATCCCTTGTGAGAGCATGCAGGGCAAAAAGACACCCGCCTTCGAACAGAAATCCTGGAGCCATCACTGAGTAGAAACAAAACACCAATGCAGAAAAAGACTCTTCCCCCACCGAAGGAAAGTTATATCTGTTCCCTCACTAATGGTTGCATTTATTCAGATACAGTTGCAGCTTCACCCAATACATCTAACAAGTCATTGCACAGAGTATAAACTCGGCATCAGCCATAGATACAATGTTTATATCCGTGACTTGCCAAACACAGGGGACCTATTGGAGGAAACAAAGTACAGAAGCTGTTTTCACTGGCAAGAGATTCTAAGACCAGAGGTACATGTTTCCAGTTCACCACATACACGACGTAAAGATCAAAACAAATGTTTATAAACGCTTATCAAGAGTGTTCCAGCTCCTAATTTAACAACACAGAAGACCCCATCTCAGCACCGACGCATAAGGGAGGGTCCAGGTGGACAAGTTAAAAAACATTCAAGATGGTGTATAAAACAGTTATAGGCGTGGTCTTATCCCTTGAGCCCAAAGAAGCCCCACGTGGCCTCAAGGACATCAACCAATTCCAGCCCTCATCCAATAACAAGCCACAGGTGCAGACCTTCACTGAAAGTCTACCCAAGGGGAGAAGGGAATACAGTATGACAGCACCCAGCTCCAGTTACTCAGTGTGGGGTGGAAGACTGCTGATGGAAGTAGAGGCTGGAGATATGAGGGGAGTTCTGAGGCGGTAGCAGGAGGAGATGCTGAGTTAAGCGGCTGGAGGGCGTGGTGACATCAGAAGGAAAAAGAGGGAAGGCGAGGTAGTGAGAGCTAAGGAGAGGAAGGAGGGGGTAACAAAAGAGAGAATGAGGAGGGGAAAGCCAAATTGGCAGGAGAGGTAGTAACATCAGAAAGAAGGTAATTACAGGAAGGAAGTAATAACACCCGGAGAAGAGACTGGAAGTCAAGAGGAGGTGATCAGGAAAAATGACTTGCGTGTAATATTCTTTCTATGGATTCTCCTCCCACAGATTGATCCTGTTAGCTATACTGCCTCGCAAGAGATTCTCGGAAACAAATTGCTGGTGTAGTGAAGCTTGGCACCGAACTCTGACGATGTGCCTGCTTGATACTGGGCATGACGTTGCCTCTCTACAAATGGAGCACACTGTCGCCTGTTACCTTGGTTCTATGTTATTTACATGAACACTTTGTCCTCGAAATATGTTACTTCTCTGTGCCTATTTCGAAAGACATTGCACCAAAGGGGTTATGATTTCGAACACTAAAGCCTGTGTTAACCTATCCGAAAAGCAAACACAGTGAAGGTCAGCTGTATATTTCACAAAGTAAATTGAGAAGACCACTGTACGAGCAGTGAACCATTTGTTGTCAAGGAATCTGAGTAGAATGGAGCTTTCAGACAGCAGGGAAAATGTTAGTTATTAGCTGCCAGAGAGGTTGTTTTAGACGTAGGTGGAAAGAAAAGTAGAGCTAAAAAACAAAGAAGATACTTTACCTAGGTAAGTAAATGTAAGGTTTAAGCTGAAGCAAGAAAGAGCAATATTTAATAATATAATTTAAATTATTCTGGTTTTAACAGGCATATAAAGATGACAGAGTGGGAGCATAGTTGTTGAAAAGGTGAACTCATAGAAAGGAAAAGATATGCTGGCCTATCGAGGATATCTCTTCGTAAAAGAGAAGACTAGAGATAGACAAACCTTTTGCGAATGTACTGAATATTTAAAAAAAGGTTCCAAGGAAGGGCAACTGAAGCAGATGGATTAATTGTGAATGCAAGTGAACATAACCATGCTGCATATGCAGGGAAGATAGAAATTAGACGAAAATGATCAGCTATAAAAGGGGGAGCCACATCTAGCAATGCCACCACAAGCATTTGGGAACTTGTCTGGCCAGGTATCTGGTTGGATGCCAGGATTTACATTACATAAAAGAAGAATTCAAAAGACAAGAGCAAAGAACACTAAAAGGGGAACTACACTACGAAAATATGCAGAAGTAGTAATACCACCAGAATTAAAGTGTACAGCCGAAAAGTATTTATTTTTAGACTACAACGAAGATTTAGAGAACAGATGTTTAATTTTTGTTAAAAAATTAAAACGTTCTTCACTTAAAAAACATTGTCTATTGGCAAATAGATGGAACTTTCAAATGCTGCCCAATGTCATCTTTTCAACTTTACACTATTTATGGTATATTACAAAGCCGGCTCACACCCATGCCATATTCACTCCTGCCTAATAAAACAAAGAAAACAAATAATTTTTTGGCAACATAAAATATTTAGTGGATGCTACAGAACCTGAAACGTGCATGTTTGATTTTGAAATGGCTGCTAAGCAACCATATGAGTCTACATCCAAAGGGACTGAGACAGAAGAGTGCTATTTTTCCTGCGCGCAAAATCTTTGGAGAAAAATACCACTACATGGACTGCAAGGAAGATATGCAGAAGATGCTACTTTAACCCATGAAATAAAAAAATGACACGCCTTAGCCTTCGTACCTTCTGCGAAATGTAGTGACCTACTACAATACATTAATAAACACAGATTTCTTTATTCAGAAAGAAACCCAATTAACCAAATTCTTAAATTATTTTGAGGATGCATATATTGGCAGGTTTTCAAGCGGAGATCAACTGACAGATCCACATTTTACAAGGGATTTTGGGAATTGTTACAATGCAGTACTCAACAACAAGCCAAAGACCAACAACAGTGTAGAGGGGTGGCATAACTCCCTATCAAATTCTTTTTTGCAAGCTCACCCAACGCTATGGCATTTCTTGGACGAACTAATAAAAGAGCAGGGTCTACAAAAAGGAATACAAATTGCCCAAATTCTTTCGGGGACTGATACTGGCAAAGGCAATTCTAATTGCAGAGATGCAAGACCAATTTGAAAGCAGTTGTATTACAATATATAAACAAAGTCCATTAGACAATCTGAATGGTGTCGCAATGAGCCTGTATATTTAGTATGGACTTAATAATATGATTTTACGCATATTACTTACTTTTTTTGCAACAATTGGGCAATTAATCTGGGTCCACTCTCACATGCCCCTTCCCTTCATTTTTCACTTGGGACATTAGCATTTATTTTCTTGTTACATGTTCTCCCCTGTGCCTTTTCCCCCAAAGCAACCCATCGTAAACCCTCCCACACACTGTCTTGCTAACAGTCACTTAAACCTAAGTCCCAAGAATCCTAATTCTAAACCAATGAGAAAAGTAATTTTTTGGTGTTACTATGGATGTTTGTGTCATGCGGCAGCCTTGGAGGTTGTGGCACCGATGTAGAAAACATTGTGGTTCTTGTTCAAAGGCACGTACTGTTAACAGTCCTCAGGAAAACACTGGAAGTGGTCTAGTCCTGTACCAACATGACCGCCGCATTACGGCTTTGCTATAACAATGCGTGATCCCAGCTCAGTATGTTGTATCGTTCTTCCTGGTACCCGCTGCAGCAACTCTCGCTGTTCCTCCTAGCCCGTGTTTTGTGGATTCCTGCCTCCTGGAGTTCCCCCTTTCGCACTCTCTCTATGTCCACGTACATTTTCGTACGTATCTTTTGGCCTTCTGACTGTTTCACACAAGACTCTCCTCGGCTGGTACCCCCTCAGTAAGGTACGCTCTCTGTTTTCATTGGCCCCGCCGCTTTTCTCCTTGTGCTCGCTGGGTTCTTAACAGAAGGTTTGCTTGCTTACGTGACAGTTCTTAACTTTCCTGTGCCTCTGCACTCCCTTCAGCCGCTCTGGCATTTCCCTTTCTCACCCATCTTGTTTCTGGCATTCTATTTCGCTATCCGCTACTCTCTTTACTTTCCTTACTGAACATTACAAATTGCTATCTGTCCTTGCCTTCCGGGTTGCTATACAGCCTATAGCTGCCTTGATCCACCTGTCTATTTCATTGGACTCTCACCTCAAACTGCGAACTTTAACCTCATTGAGTACCAAGAGGACTATCATCAGCTGACCATCTGGACCTACATTGAAGCAGGGTTTTTTGGTGCTAAGAAGCTTTTTCCCTGCTTTTGAGGCTGGCTCCCTGGGGTTCCCTTTAGTCAGGAATATCTATCCTCCCAAGGTGGCCTCCGGTAGAGCCCGTCCTTACCTGCGCGATAAGAAGGTCAAGATCAAGAAGTGCCAAGGCGATAAGAAGTCCCGGAGAAGAGAGACATATGAGACCCAGACCAACTATTCAGAGGAAAGAGGTGAGGAGGGGTCACAGGAGAGTTCACCAGTCCAGACCTGGCCTGACAGAATTTCAGTATTTTTTTTAACCGTTTTTTTTAAATTTGGCAGGATATCATAAAATAAGGATTAAACCAAGCTATGTCTCTCTTTTTTTTAAAGATATTACCAGGATGCCTATGAATAAAAGGATGACACTTTTTAATGCAAACTATGTGCATTTATTTTTGCCAGGGTTTGATTGTAAACATACCGTTTGTAAGTAATATATTTCCATTGAAACTGATTTTTGAAACCAACCAACTGCAATCAATCTCCATAACCCAAAAATGTGTGTCATTTTTGATAAAGACACTTTACTACTAACCACCAGCCCCCTCCCCAATTCTGCATCAGCGACCCTATAGACCCTCACAGAGACGTGACAGGACAGAACATACCATACACACCTTCACTACTAACCACCAGCCCCCTCTCCAATTCTGACCCTGAAGACCCTCACAGAGCCAGGACAGAACATACCAATAAAGATATGAGGACACCGACCCAGCCCCCCTCTTTAATTACACACAGTATGATTAATATGAATAATAGCCCACACCACCACATAATACACAAATCCAACCTGCATATTTCCCCGAACCCCACTCTCTGCCATCCCAATTTTACACATACCTTATTTTTTGGGAAAAACCCACTGTTGTAAGGCACCACAATGTTCCTTCCGTCTGGGGTGCCTCAATTCTCCCGATGGGTAGCTATTAGGGCAGGGCGGGGCGGGAGGTTATTCCTAGTCTCCCCATATGCTCCATACTTTACATATTCCGGTGCTGCTTACAGCTGCAGGGGCCTTATGTCCACTTCTTCCTGCCACCGCTCACTGTACCAAGAGCGGTGGGCCTCGAAATCTCTCGGTGGAGGGGGGGGTTGCATCCACGCATCAATGACCCCCAACCCTGTTGCTTCCCTGCTTCTGTCGCCACCCCGCCTGGGTGGGGAAGGTGGCCTCTGGTGGTCTGTGTGCTGTCCCGGCCTTAATCAGTCTCTCTCCCCTGCACCGACTGGTGCGTCCTTGGGTACAGCTGTGCCTCAGGCCTCTGTGTAGCGCCCACTCCGGAGGCCGCCACCAGCGTCTACAGGCCTCTGCCGTTCTCCCCACTCTTTCGGGGGAAGGAGAGGATACCGGTTTGTGCCGGTATTTTGCTATGGACCTCTGCCGGAGGCCATCTTAGCCTCAGAGGAACAGAAAGGTAAGGAAGATTCTAAAGGGGGCAGGTGGTGGTTTATCCTCGTTAAGTGTGCTGCCGACGAATCAACAATACCATTACCTCAGTTCTGAACTCCCCCCCCACCCCTCCTCCCCTGTGCTGATCAGCCGAGGGAACCTCTGGATAGGGAGAATTTGTAAACAGTCACAAGCTGCAAAACAAGCTACAAAATCAATTATATATCCTTCACACATTTTCTTTCATTTTGTTCTGCTATCAGAAGAGGTGTAGGCTAGGAGGGCAAAGAGGAATGTGTTGGAGGAGTACCCATAGAAAGAACAACATATTTTCCTTCTAATGGATTGCATCCTCCCTCTCCCACAGATTCTGCATCTTGAAAGACTCCCAAAGCAATACAAAGAACAGGAAGGGTGTGTGAGAAATCTGAAGGTCTCTCACCCGCTAGTCCCTGGGTATCTGTCATCCAGGTGGCCGGGTTACGGCCCTTGCTTTTGGATTCATTTCCTGGGGCTGGACAAGTGCTGGAGGATCACCTGGATGATGGGTTTTAGGGGAGTGAAAGTGGGACACCGGAGGGTGAGACGCGGTATCCCCTTCCTTTTAACACCTTTTCCCCATCCTACCAGGTAGGATACCTTGGAACTCAACCCCCCCACCCTCCTTTCCCGACACAAACACTTTCTCACGGACAGTTCACCGTGAGCAACAACAGACTAACACTAGAGCTGTATACCTGACTTTCCCCAACACCATGGTCAGGCAAGGTCAGGCAATTATAGATCATTACACACACCTGACTTCCATCACACTTCCCCACACGGATAAAAGGCAGGGCATGAAAGCATACTCTGAGCGAGGCAAAACACACGAAGAAATAGCAGTTACAAGATGGCCATTTAATACATGGAGAAAGACGGAGAGATCAGAGAGGGTTGCAAGGAGGGAAGCACCATTGGTCTATAAAGACAGTTACTTTCATGAACCTTCCAATGTAAGAAACCGAAGACCAGGAACTAAGGCTGATCAAGCCTGCACAGTGTGTCCGAGGTACCCGGGGCTCTCCTGCGTCCATAACCATGACGGGGAGGAATGATTGCCACTGTAGTACTGTCATTGGCTCCTACATCAAAGCAGCATCCAAAAAGAAAGCACAGTTGGTGAGTCGGAGAGACTGTTACCAAACCAGCTAGTGTTTTGAACCAACGTTGCAAGCAGCAACATTGTATAAAGAGAACATTGTGTGAAACGTTTGGGATAAGCAAAGAAAATACAATTGACAGCCAAAATAAATAGTTGAACTTTGTTACTGAACTTTGGGAAACCAAGAAAAGATACCATACACAGAGTGGTCCGGCACCACTTGGGTGCTCATTCGAAAGTCTCTGTTAGGTATCCAATTGATGCTGAGTGGGAAAGCGATTGAAATGGTCCTGCAACGGGTCAAGCTAAACCCTGTGCACATTTGAAAGTCTTTGATAGTTTAAAGTAAATCCAAATTGATCCGAGCCTGGCTGAGGGAGACTAATTGAACCTTGTTGAAAGGGATCTGAGCTGGGCAGAGTGGGATTCAACGTTGAACTTATTCTGTGTATATAAAAAGGTTCGGAGCCCGGCAGAGGGGGATACGATGTAGAACCTTTTCTTTGCTTATGCTTGGACATTGCATTGGTACCAAGGGTTCAACATGAACCCATAGATCTCATTTCGGACTCTGAGGAATTTGATCCGTCAAAATTCTTCACTTGAACTGTCATAGCTTAACACTGGAACTCCAGTGAGGTGCAAGACATGGACATTTTGCCTCAGTTTTCGCCTGAGACTCAGGAAATATTGACTGAACCAAATCATTCCACACCACAATTGGTGTTGACTAATATTCAGGTGCCGACACCTGTAGTACTTAATATGTATAACCCTTCAACTACAGCACACCAGCCGGATCGGGTAGACTCCTCTACATCGCCTATGAGAGCAGAGGTGTTACGCCTCGGCAGGCACGGAGGAGGATTATTGCCCTTCGGAAGGGCATGCGTCACATTGCAAATCCATTCTACGCCCACTGGCAACTGCCCTGGAAAATAGTGGCTTCGGCTCACTCTGCGGCGCCCTGCGGCAAGTTGAACTACGATTCCCAGCCTTCTGCCTCCCGCTCTCAGCAGATGGGCGATGATGCGTGAACCTCGGTTTCGTCCGGTTCCGCCTTTCCCCTTCCCGATTTAAACCGCACAACCGGGAAAGACGCTGCTTCTGATTAAAGTTGCATCCCGGTGTTTAGAAGTTCCGTCTTCGATCCTACTATTCTTACCTGTGTACCAGACCTGTTTTCTCCTTCACGGACTGCCGTTGCCTGCCGCTTTTGGAAAACTGCTTACCTGTGTACCAGACCTGTTTTCTCCTTCACGGACTGCCTTTGCCTGCCGCTTTTGGAAAACTACTTACCTGTGTACCAGACCTGTTTTCTCCTTCACGGACTGCCTTTGCCTGCCACTTTTGGAAAACTACTTACCTGTGTACCAGACCTATTTTCTCCTTCACGGACTGCCTTTGCCTGCCACCGAAACCATCACCTACAATTCTCCAATTCCATTGTGTCTCTTATGGTTGTTGTTCCCATCATCTCCACAATCAGACTTCCGTTGGACATTCTTCAGTAGTGCACAGGGACGCCTTGCAGATAGTGCACCCACTCGACTCTAGCACGGCCCTCGTTCCGCCCGGGTTTAGTTCCCTAACTAACCTACCCATTTCTTATTTTGCACTTCCGTTTTTGAACTCTTTGGGACAACTCAGACTCAACAGCACAGCCGTGGTAAGGGTTTTCTAATTTTATGATTCCATACCTCGTAGCTAAGCGACCACTATCATTAGTATAGGTTACATTCTCCTTTCTTACTTATAGGTGCTTCCGGTTGCCTTAAACAAGGGGAGGGCATAGCTCAGGTACTACTAGAAAGAAGTATCAAGGGAAAGGATTCTTCTTACAGTTCCAATTGCTCACCTCTTGTTTTTTCCTTTACAGCTGGGTTCTTGGCGGCGTGTCCTCCCCGCCCTTTTGAGCGATCAGTCCATCTGCCTGGTCCTACCCAGCAGAGGGTCATATCGTTAAAAAGGTCTTGTGCCCTCACAGAGAGGAGGCTAGGTTGGAGGCCCCGACCTAGCTCTTCAATCAATAGTGCAGTCCTGTGTCTTCCGGCCACCGATTGGTTTACTTCCCGTCCGGTGAGTAACAAAATCAGAAGCCATGGAAGAAGCGGATCCGTTGGCCACTCTAGTTCATTTGGTATCCGAACTACGGGCAGACATGTCTGCCGCACATGATGCCTTACACCAACGGATTGACAACATAAGGCCCTTTCCTGCACCCCAGACACTGGGAATTGATCCGTCCGGTGCTACTGCCTCAGGTTCTGGAGCCCATTCAGCCTCCGCCTCTGGATTTACCTCGGGCCCCGTTCTGATGGCCACCCAATTCCCATTGGCTCCTCCGGAACGCTTTACGGGTGACCCAAAGCAGTACCGGACATTTATCAACCAATGCAAATTGCATTTTCTTTGCCGCCCTTCGGCCTTTCCCAATCCCACCACAAAGGCGGCCTTTATCCTTTCGCACCACGGAGGGACGGCGGCAGCTTGGGCTAATCCCTTGCTTGAATCCAATAGCTATGTTTTGTATGACTGTGATGCTCTTATTACAGCCATGAATAGGGTATTCGATACCCGGTACAAGTCACAAGCCACGGATCTAGAATTCTTAAATTTATGTCAGGGTACGTCTTCCCTGTTTACATACCTCACTAGGTTCAATCAGTTGGCAGCCGAGACGGATTGGCCGGAAGAAAAGAAATCTGCGGTATTCTACAAAGGATTGTCTGAGGAGTTAAAAGACATCCTTGCTACTGTGCCGGTGATTCCTACTACATTTGGGGAGTTATTTGATTTAGTACTACAAATAGATGCTAGAAGATCTGAACGGAAGGGAGAACGGAAAAATATGACTCCAGTTCCCCTTCCCCTTGATTCTGTTAACCCTCCTTCCTCTGCTTCTTCTGAGCCTATGCAGATAGGGGCGGTACGTGGTCCGTTGTCTCCTGCACAACGTGAACACCGTCGATCCAACAATTTATGCATGTACTGTGGTTCGTCGGAGCACCACCTCAAGGATTGTCCAAAGAGACCCGTTAAGAAGGCGGGAAACGCCAGAACCCGGCGATAGCAGGAGTCCCTATGCCGGGGGTATTATCTTTGGACTCGAATATGGCAGTTACCGTACCTGTCAGTCTGCCAGTGGTATTTACCACTTCAACTGACTGTTCTTTCTCTTCTCAGGCTATAATTGATTCCGGTGCTACTGGGAATTATATGGATTATGATTATGCCCTGAGCAATAACGTTCCTGTGGTTTCTAAACCACAACCTGAAGCCGTACATGCGGTAGACGGCTCTTCTCTGGTCTCGGGTCTGGTTACTCAAAGTACGTCCCTCGTCCGTATGCAGACGAACGATGGACATACCGAAACACTCACATTCGACCTAATTAAGGCCCCCCAGCTTCGTGTAATTTTGGGCATTCCGTGGTTACAACATCACAATCCTGACATTGACTGGGCCAGGAAGGTGGTACAGTTTCCTTCCTCTGTCTGTAACGAAAGCTGTTTTCAGACTAGTAGCATTTCCGGCACTTCCTGTCAAGCCCTGGTGGCCTCAATGGCCTTGATAGGTCATTTACCAATGCCCTTGAGCCTAGCATCCCTGTGGAATACACTTCTTTTCGGGACGTCTTCGATAAAGGTGGAGCAGAACAGTTGCCCCCACATAGGCCGTATGATTGTCCTATCGACCTGGTACCGGGGGCTAAAATACCTGCCGGCAGGGTTTATTCGCTCACACTGCCAGAAGACAAAGTGCTAAAAGAGTATATTGACAAGGCATTGGCTACAGGGTTCATCAGACCATAGAGATCACCGGCAGCGTCTCCACTGTTTTTTGTTCCTAAAAAAGAGGGTGACCTTCGCCCTTGTATTGATTATAGGGCATTAAACGCCATCACAGTCAAGAACCAGTACCCTCTTCCCCTGATCTCTGTACTCTTGGATCAGCTGGGTTCCTCTGTGATCTTTACCAAACTTGATCTGCGGGGTGCTTACAACCTAGTCCGCATAAGAGAAGGGGACGAGTGGAAAACCGCCTTCAAGACCCGGTATGGGTTATTTGAATACCTAGTAATGCCCTTCGGGTTGTGCAACGCCCCGGCCACCTTTCAAGCCTTCATGAATGATGTTTTTCACGATTGTCTGGACCGGTTTGTTGTGGTCTATCTAGACGATATGACAATGCATTACTTACCGTAAAAGCATTTCTGATGGTTGTATCTGCTTAGATTCACATGCTGTGCATAGGTCCGACATCCAGTGGTCACTGCGGAGTATTGCATTTTGTTTTTCGTAGTCGAAAAAGGGACGTCGACAAGGCGTGTCTGTAACACTATCCCTATAGTGACGTGTGTTGTACCCACAATCCCATACGCGTCGAGGTCCCTCTGTTTGTATTTTTTCTGCATTGAGGGAGCCTTCTAGACGTGAGTGAGTACAGAAAAGAGAGAAATATAGAAAGATGTCTATGTTCCTTCCATCCAAGCGGGGAGGAAGGGTGGGCGCATGTGAATCTAAGCAGATACAACCATCAGAAATGCTTTTACGGTAAGTAATGCATTGTCTTCTGATGTTTGTTAATCTGCTTAGAATCACATGCTGTGCATAGACTAGCGAGCAGTACCCGGAGTTGGCGGTGGGTTATGAGAAGGAACAGTAGAGAAAAAATGTCTTAATACTGCCTGTCCCACCTGGGAGTCAGATCTAGAGTGTGCATCTAGACAGTAGTGTTTTGTAAAGGTGTGCACAGAACTCCAGGTAGCCGCTTTGCAGATGGACTCAAGGGGAACATTTGCAATGAATGCTATGGACGCCCCCGTGCCTCGAGTAGAATGTGCTCTTGGCCTAAAGGGCAGTTCTCTCTTAGCAAGAGTATAGCAGAGAGTGATGCATTGGACAATCCATCTAGAAATAGTGGACTTTGAAACTGCATCCCCTTCTCTTCCTGCTGCCACCGAGACGAAGAACTGATTAGTCTTCCTCAGTGGTCTGGTTCTTTCCATGTAGAACATGACCGCTCTGCGCACATCTAGTGTGTGCAGAGTCCTTTCTCCCAAGTTGGAAGGATTTTGAAAGAACGCTGGTAGTTCTATACACTGGTTTACATGGAATTTTGAGATGAATTTTGGAGAAAACCTTGGGTGAGTGCGTAGAACCACTTTATCTTTGTGAACTGTAACAAAGGGGTCTAGAACAGAAAGAGCCTGTAGTTCACTTACTCTCCTGATGGAGGTGATAGCTATTAGAAAAGCAGTCTTAAGAGTGAAGTCTTTAAGAGTTGCTTTGTGCATGGGTTCAAAAGGTGAGCCCATGAGTTTTGTAAGTACCACGTTAAGGTCCCATCCGGGAGCTGGGTCAGCTATCGGGGGGTGTATTCTCTTTACTCCTTCCATGAAGGCCTTTATAACAGGGATCTTCCACCACGACACTTTGAGTTGGGAAGTGGTGTATGCAGAAAGTGCCGCTAGGTGGACTTTAATGGAATTGAACACTAGACCTGAATCCAATAAATGGGTCAGGTATAGAACAATATGTGTGGGAGAGCAGTCAATTGGGTTGATGCTCTTTCCTCTGCACCAGATGACAAATCTCTTCCATTTGCTAGAATAGCAGTGGCGAGTGTTAGGTTTTCTGGCTTCCCTGAGGATGTCCATGCATCTCTGCGGGAGCTGTAGATGTCCAAATTCTACGATCTCAGGAGCCAGGCTGCTAAGTTCATGTTCTGGGGGCATGGATGCAGAGTCCTGCCCCTGTCTTGTGACAGCATGTTGTACGGGCAGAGGAGTTTCACTGGGGGAGATAGAGACATCTCCATCAAGTGAGCGAACCATGGCTGTCGGGCCCACATTGGGGCCACCAGTATCATGGTTACTTGTTCCTGGTGCATCTTGTGCACCACCTTGTTGAGAAGGGGAGTCGGGGAGAAAAGCGTAAACAAATTTCCCTGACCATTGAATCGACAGACCGTTCCCCTTGGATTGGTTTTGGGGGTACCTGGAGGCGTAACTTTGGCATTGTGAGTTCTCCAGGGTTGCGAACAGGTCTATTTCTGGGAACCCCCATTGCGTGAAGAAGTCGAAGACGATGTCTTCGTGCAGTCACCATTCGTACTCTTCGGGCAGGGGGAAATCCCTGCTGAGTTTGTCTGCCAGCAGTTTAGTTCCCCTGGTACATGTTGTGACAGGAGGAACATATTCTGTTCGAGAGCCCACTTCCATATGTTTTGGGCCAGTTTGGACAGTCCTGGAGAGTGGGTTCCCCCCTGCTTGTTGATGTAATACATGGCTGTGGTGCTGTCTGTAAGGACCATCACTGTCCTGCCTTGCAGGTGTTCCTGGAAGGCTTTTAGCGCCTTGAACACCGCTAGTAGCTCCAGAAGATTGATGTGTTTGGATGCTACGTTCGGAGTCCACTCTCCGTGAGCAGTCTGATGGGATAGGTGAGCCCCCCATCCTGTGAGGGATGCGTCTGTGGTTAGAGTGGCTTCCGCCGCGGGTGTGGCAAAGGGTTTCCCTTTTTCTAGGTTTTCTTTTGTCCACCACCGTAGCGAGAGAACTAAGGCCTGCGAGACCACCACTAGATCGTCCCATAGTCCGCTGGCCTGACACCACTGGCTGTTGAGCCACTCTTGCATTGGGCGCATGCGCAGGCGCGCGTGAGGTACCAAATAAATACACGACGCCATCATGCCTAGCAAGCGCATTGCTTTGCGTACCGTCACCTCTCGACCGGACACATATTGAGGGATCTGAAACAACATGTTTTGAACCCTCTCTTTGGAGGGGAAGACGAGGCCGTCCTTTGTTTGAATTAGAGCCCCTAGGAATTGTTTGATTTGGCTGGGGTCTAGGCTGGACTTCTTTTCGTTGATGGAGAAGCCCAACTGGAACAAAAGGTCTACAGTCTTTTGGGTATTGGAGAAGCATGATTCGTAAGAATCCCCTGTTATGAGCCAGTCGTCGAGGTAAGGGTAAACTGGGATGGACAACCTGCGCAGGTGGGCCGCTGCCACTGCCAGTACCTTCGTGAATACTCTCGGTGCTGATGCTATGCCGAAGGGTAGCACTCTGAACTGGTAGTGTTTGCCCTCTATCATGAACCGGAGGTATTTTCTGTGCGCTGGCAACATTAAAATATGAAAGTATGCATCTTTCATGTCCAATGTTGTCATGTAATCTCCCTGTGATAGCAGTGGGATCACTTCCTGTAGGGTCACCATACGAAACTTTTGGGGTTTGATAAACTTGTTCGCTGAGCGCAGATCTAATACAGGGCGCATGGTTAGATCCTTTTTGGGTACAAGGAAGTACACTGAATAAATACCTTCCGTTACCTGAGATAGAGGCATGACCTCTATGGCTCCCTTTTCCAGCAGTTGCTGTACTTCTTGTAGAAGGATGGCAAGATGTTCCGGTGACATGCGTCGTCCCCTCGGGGGTTTGTATGTTGGGGAACTGTTGAATTCGATGCAGTATACGTGGGCTACGGTGGAAAGTACCCAGCGGTCTGACGTTATACCCTCCCATGCTGGAAGAAAGGATGTTATCCGGCCCCCGACCGGTGTTGCATGGGAGGGGACGTGAATCTTCGCGTCACTTGGTGTTGTTAGGGGCTTGGGAACCTCTGGGGGTGGACCCTCGCCCTCTTCCTTTGCCCCAGCGCTGTCCTCTTTGACTGTACTGGCCACTACTGGTCTGGAAATTGGTGGCAGGGTACTGTTGCTGCTGGTTTTGTTGTTGGCGTTGGCCACGAAAAAAGCGTTTATTGCCATATCCGCGCCTGGTAGCGGGCTTAGAGATTTGGTCAAGAGTTTTGATTGTATCGAACTCTTTTTTAGCCATCTCCAAAGCCTCATCTACTGCTTTCCCGAAGAGGTTAGAGTCTTCAACAGGTTTATTTATTAAAGACGCCTGTGTCTCCGGTTTGAACCCTGAGTTGCGCAGCCATACGTGTCGTTTTAGGACTATTCCCTGAACTAGGGAACGTCCCGCAGTTTCTGCCGCATCCAGAGAGCTCTTCACAATACTCTGGTTGACCTGGGTTCCTTCGCCAATAGTTGAAAGCAGGCGTGTACGTAATGGTTCCGGCGCTTCTTCGGCGTCTTTGCGCAGTTTGGCCCACTGCGCGTCCGCATAGCTAGCGAGCAAAGAATTGTTGTTGGCAATTCTTGCCGAAAAGGCGGCCGAGGATGTAATTATTTTAGCAAGGGCATATAACCGCTTGCCCTCCTTGTCAGGTGGTGCCTCACTGGTGGAAAGTGGTACCCCTGTCCTCTTTCTTGTGTTGGTTACTACCAGGGAATCCGGAATGGAATGTCCCCTGATGTACAGCGGGTCTGAGGGTGAAGGAGTGAAAAGTTTTTCAATTCTAGGATTGACCCCTCTGATTAGTGCGGGTGTGGACAGCGAAGGGATGATTCTTCTCTTCACCGAAGCGAGGAGTGGAATTGTCTGACTGACCGGGGGTTTCTCCTTAATTACCCTTTCTACGAAGTCTAATTCAGGGGAGAGCTCCCCAGTGTCCAGTTCGAAGTGTGCTGCTGCTCTGCGCAACAGGGCATTAAATGTGGGTTGATCGTCAATGGGAGACGTGTTTCTAACAGGTGAAATGTCGGGAGGATTTAGGTTCAGGACATCAGTGTCAGAATATATTGATGGTGATTGCCAGGGGTGAGAAGGTCCTTCTTCTGGATTTTCTCCGAAGCCTTCTCCTACCGAGTTTGGGCTATCCTCCAGACCTTCCTCCTGGTTCCGTCCGTCTTCCTCGTCCATAAAATCATCCTCTTCCTCAACATAATGTTCTTCCCCAGTGAGGTCATACACACTGTGGAAGTCTGAGGCTGTGTCCTGGTGGGGATTGACTAATCTTGGAATTTTGACCCTGGGGTCCTCCTGAGGCCCTTCTCTTATTCTCTTTGGAGTGGGAGGGTTTTGGGCATTCATAAACCTCTCCATTCTTTCCATGCAGAGATGGAGCCTTTCCATGGTTTCATGGGGTACCCCTGAGCGGTCTAGCGGGGGAAAATTGGTGTCTTGTAGCTGAACACGGCTCGACCTCTCCCATAACGTCGAGGAAAGTGTCCCGTCGCCTTCCGAAAAGCCTTCAGGTGTGTCTTTCGACCTTTGCGTAGCGCTCGACGTGTCTTTCGGCGTACGCTTGTGGGCGTCGGCTACCACGATCCTCGCCAAGCTCTCAGCGACTCGTTTGTCAGCGGAGAGCTGTGGTTTCGACGTTATGGGTGTCGAACGCTCTACGGCGGCATGCGCTTTCTGCTGATGCGCTCCGGCCGATGATTTGGGGGCTGCGCCCTTATTTGCCGAAAGCCCAGTCGCTGGTCGCGGCTGCGAGAGGGGCTTCGAACCCGAACGGTCCGAGGAGGCCGCCGGTGAAACCTGCGTCTCCTTGGGCGCTGATGCTCTCTTTGCCTTCGGCAAGGAAGAGCCATGGGTTGTGTGCTTATGTGTGGTCTTGTGTGCGTCAGTGTCGCCGGGGTGTTCATCCCCATAAGCAGGGCGTGAGCCGAGCCCGTCGGGGCCGGGGACAGACGACGAAGCGCGTGTGCGCTCTCTAGGGGGGTTTACGACTTCCGTAGCGGAGGTCGTGGTATCACGTTCCTCGTCACTGTCGGAGGTAGCGACGGTGGGTGGAGCGTCGGCCTTTGACATAGCGTAGGCCGCCCACCTTTTGACCCTACAGTCTTTTAGAGTCTTCGGCTTAAGAAGCCGACAAGCCGTGCAACCTTCCTCCTTGTGATCGAGGGGCAAGCAGCGGTTACACCGAGAATGCTTGTCCTTCCAAGTAAACTTGCCCTTGCAAAGCGGGCAAAACCTAAAGGGTGTCCTCTCCATAGCTGAGGCAATAAAACGTGATAACCACCCCAAGGGAAAGGAAGGGGAAAAGGAAAGGCATTCTCAGAAAAGAATTAGAGATGTCCCACGACCCCCGCTCTCCCTACTGTATTTGGCCTGCGAGGCCAGGCCACGTGTTCGGCAACGCCGAAGGATCTCCTCCGCTCGTCCCCTCCGTCGAAGATCTTGCTCGGCAGAGAAGCTTCACAACAGCGTCGGGGGAAGGATCGATATGTTCTATATTAATATAGGAAAACGACCAAAGGTCGAGGAGATGAAATCTGCAATGTCTCTCGAGGAGCTCCGCGTAAAGGCGACCAGTATCTGGGCGGAAAAAAACAATCTGAGGGACCTCGACGCGTGAGGGATTGTGGGTACACCACACGTCACTATAGGGATAGTGTTACAGACACGCCTTGTCGACGTCCCCTTTTCGACTACGAAAAACAAAATGCAATACTCCGCAGTGACCACTGGATGTCGGACCTATGCACAGCATGTGATTCTAAGCAGATTAACAAACATCAGAAACTGATTTACTCCTCATCCAAGAGTGAACACACCCGACATGTGAGATTCGTCTTACAAAGGCTGAGAGAGAACCATCTCTTCGTCAAAGCCGAGAAGTGTATCTTCAATTCATCGGAGGTTGAGTTTCTAGGTTATGACCTTACCAACCGGGGTATCCGGATGAGCCAGTCCAAGGTTAAGGCCGTTTTGGAATGGCCTGTCCCTGCTACAACCAAAGCCCTACAGTCATTCCTGGGGTTCTCGAACTTTTACAGGCGCTTTATCTTTTCATTTTCTACCATCTCAGCTCCTTTGACGGCTTTAACTAGTTCAAAAAAGCCATACCGATGGACACCAGAAGCGCAATCCGCCTTCGAGGCCTTAAAAGCGGCTTTTTCTTCAGCGCCAGTGCTGCAACATCCCGATTTGCTCCTGCCATTTTTTGTGGAAGCTGATGCTTCTGGGATGGCCATCGGGGCTATTCTGTCGCAACCCTGTCAGGATTCGGGTGAGATCCATCCGGTGGCGTTCTTTTCGAGGAAACGGACACCATACGAACGCAACTATCCTATCACAGAAAGAGAATTGCTGGCAGTCAAGGACGCTTTCTCCGAATGGCGACATCATCTATTGGGGGCCCGTCACCCGGTTACTGTCTTCTCTGACCACCGGAGTCTATTGGCATTCAAATCAATGAAGTGTCTCACTGCCCGGCAGGCCCGTTGGCACCTCTTCTTTTCCCAGTTCAATTTCACCATCAGGTATAGGCCAGCCCGTCTCAACGTTTGTGCCGACGCCTTGTCTCGCCTGCCCTCTCACTCGGAGCAAAGCAAACCCAAATGCCCTCTTCTGCTGCCTTCTAGGGTCGTATGTGCGTGTACTCCACGTCCTTTGCTCTGTTCTTTAATCTCGGACTGGGTGAATACACATAAAGAGGAATGTGTAGTCCTAAACCTTGATGTGGTACGAGGACTTCCTTATATTCAGGGCCGTCTGTTTGTGCCGCCGGGGAAAGCACGTCTCCAAGCCCTTGCTTTATCCCATGACTCCTTGATAGCGGCTCATCCAGGCGAAAAGAAGACTCTGGACCTGCTTCGGCGTTGGGCCTGGTGGCCGTCTATGTCACAGGACGTGGTTCGCTATCTGGCCTCCTGTTCTGTGTGTGCTCAATGTAAGGTCTCCCGGTCTAAACCTATGGGTTTGTTACAGTCACTCCCGGTTCCTCACAAACCATGGTACATGGTCTCTATGGATTTCATCGTGGACCTGCCACCGGTGGACGGTTTTGATACCATCTGGGTGGTAATTGATTATTTCACAAAAATGGCACTCTTCGTTCCTTGTGTGGGTTTGCCCTCTGCTCCGACTTTGGCCTCATTGTTCCTTAGGAACGTATTTCGTTTCTTTGGTCTGCCCTCTATTGTGGTTTCGGATCGCGGACCGCAGTTTACATCACGTTTCTGGAGGGCTCTGACGGCATCTCTGGGCATTGATGACAGGTTCAGCTCTGCCTTCCATCCACAAACTGATGGGCAGACTGAACGGCTCAACGCTACTCTCGAGCAATACCTGCGCTGCCTCACACTTCGTTTCCAGTCATCTTGGTTGGCGTTGTTACCACCTGCTGAATTCGCTTATAACAATTCTCTGCATGCCGCTTCTGGTGTATTTCCCTTTTTTGCACTATACGGACACCATCCACGGTCCTTGCCCCTGGATCCTGATCTTCCAATTGACAATCCAGCGGCTCATGCGTGTGTTCGGGACCTCAAGTCCATTCATGAGGTCGTTCGTCAACACCTGCTGCATGCTCAGGCCAAAGCTAAGAAATTCGCTGACAAGCATCGGGCACCGGCACCCGACTACCGTGTAGGTATGAAGGTTTGGCTGTCATCACTCAACCTGAGAATGCCTGGAAAACGGATGCTCTTACCCAAGTTCGTAGGACCCTTTCCTGTCACTAAGGTTTTGAATCCAGTTGCTGTACGTCTTTCATTGCCCTCGTCCTGGAAACAGCATCCTGTGTTTCATGTCAGCTTGCTGAAGCCTTGTCCGGCCAACATGCGATTGCCGATACGCCCGACCCCGGTGCGGGTGGATGGCAATGATGAGTACGAGGTGGCCGATATCCTGGATTTCCGACTTCGGAGGGGTCGTCCTTTTTACCTGGTTGACTGGAAAGGTTTTGGCCCTGAGGATAGATCTTGGGAGCCTTTATCTAATATACATGCTCCGGCCCTGCTTCGCCGATTTCATGCCCGTAGGGGGGTGGTGCCGCCTTTGGGGGTGGATGCTGTTACGCCTCGGCAGGCACGGAGGAGGATTATTGCCCTTCGGAAGGGCATGCGTCACATTGCAAATCCATTCTACGCCCACTGGCAACTGCCCTGGAAAATAGTGGCTTCGGCTCACTCCGCGGCGCCCTGCGGCAAGTTGAACTACGATTCCCAGCCTTCCGCCTCCCGCTCTCAGCAGATGGGCGATGATGCGTGAACCTCGGTTTCGTCCGGTTCCGCCTTTCCCCTTCCCGATTTAAACCGCACAACCGGGAAAGACGCTGCTTCTGATTAAAGTTGCATCCCGGTGTTTAGAAGTTCCGTCTTCGATCCTACTATTCTTACCTGTGTACCAGACCTGTTTTCTCCTTCACGGACTGCCTTTGCCTGCCGCTTTTGGAAAACTGCTTACCTGTGTACCAGACCTGTTTTCTCCTTCACGGACTGCCTTTGCCTGCCGCTTTTGGAAAACTACTTACCTGTGTACCAGACCCGTTTTCTCCTTCACGGACTGCCTTTGCCTGCCGCTTTTGGAAAACTACTTACCTGTGTACCAGACCTATTTTCTCCTTCACGGACTGCCTTTGCCTGCCACCGAAACCATCACCTACAATTCTCCAATTCCATTGTGTCTCTTATGGTTGTTGTTCCCATCATCTCCACAATCCGACTTCCGTTGGACATTCTTCAGTAGTGCACAGGGACGCCTTGCAGATAGTGCACCCACTCGACTCTAACGCGGCCCTCGTTCCGCCCGGGTTTAGTTCCCTAACTAACCTACCCATTTCTTATTTTGCACTTCCGTTTTTGAACTCTTTGGGACAACTCAGACTCAACAGCACAGCCGTGGTAAGGGTTTTCTAATTTTATGATTCCATACCTCGTAGCTAAGCGACCACTATCATTAGTATAGGTTACATTCTCCTTTCTTACTTATAGGTGGTTCCGGTTGCCTTAAACAAGGGGAGGGCATAGCTCAGGTACTACTAGAAAGAAGTATCAAGGGAAAGGATTCTTCTTACAGTTCCAATTGCTCACCTCTTGTTTTTTCCTTTACAGCTGGGTTCTTGGCGGCGTGTCCTCCCCGCCCTTTTGAGCGATCAGTCCATCTGCCTGGTCCTACCCAGCAGAGGGTCATATCGTTAAAAAGGTCTTGTGCCCTCACAGAGAGGAGGCTAGGTTGGAGGCCCCGACCTAGCTCTTCAATCAATAGTGCAGTCCTGTGTCTTCCGGCCACCGATTGGTTTACTTCCCGTCCGGTGAGTAACAAGAGGTGTAACGCTCACCTGATTCCCGTAGAGGCGCCGGTCTTGACTGGGCGTATACCGTATCTTCAAAGGTGATGTGTAACACACGGCTAGCTCTTTGGGCTGGACCTCTGTGCGCTGTATGTCTGACTCGAAGGGTAAGATGTCTTAGGTAAGTGAACGCCGTGCTCTCCATCTGCCTCGGGGGAAGGGTGCTGTAACCAATTTCTTCACTGGATAAGGGGAGCATGCCTCTTGACTTCAGAGGACTGCTGTCCGTCGTTTACTGCACGAACGGTAAGTTTCGAGTAATTCTAATGTCTTTAAAGTCTTTAGTAATGATGTCTCTTATTTTGCAGGGTTCCGGCGATGGTGGATGACGGGCTGAAGTGAGTTGAAGATGGAGCCCGTGTGATGAATAGAAGCGCCTGGAAGCACGTAAGTAAGCGCTTGTTGCCTGCTTCACGATGCGCTCTAATTGTCGTTTTATTTTGCAGGTACAAGTTCGGAGCGGCTGCAGGGTGCCGGAATACCCACTGGGTTAGATGTGGAAAGGAGTAATGGCACGTGAGTATTAAAGTTCCCCAATGTCTTTAAACGCACCTTGTTTTGTCTTTCAGATGCGGGATGCAGTGCCGAAGGCCTCCGGAGCGTGCGAAGAGTTGGTAAGCCTTTGTCTTTCAGATGCCGGAATGCAGTGTGAAGACCTCCGGAGCGCACGAAGAATAGGTAAGCCTTTGTCTTTCAGATGTCGGAATGCAGCGCGAGGCGTTGGTGACAGCCGATGGACCAGGTAAGTGAAGAGCTGTCACCGAAGACTGTAATGCTAACCTGTTCTTTCTTGTCTTTATAGGTGTTGCTGAAGACTGGATTCAGGATGGTAAGCCTTTTCCCTTAGGCCCAGGATCAGATGCAGAAGACACGATGAGCGTTCTGCTGCAGAGGATGCAGAATAACGCAAAGCAAGATTCATCCATCGGGTGTGGTTTAAATAGCCTCCTGTAGTGCTTAGGTGTCTCCTTCCACAGCCACGCCTAGGTAAGAAAAGAGTTCCTGCGTTCCAGTGTTCTGAACCTAGGGAGTGGCTCCTACCCCACCCAACAGGAAAAGTAGTTCCAAACAGAAGAGGATCAGAGGCTCAACTGGCAGGCAAGTAAGCAGCATGGTCTGCTGCAGGTAAGTCCACCCAAGCATTATGAGCCCGGCTCTTCCAGCGCTGGGACTGGGCATATTTATGAGCCTGGTGCCACTGGCGCCAGGACTGGGTCCAAAAGGTCCCAATTGGGACTGGTTGGCACTCGGAACCTGGGTTATGGATCTGCTTCCAAGGGAGTTGGGAAAACCCTGACCTTTTGGAAGCAGAGATCATGACAAGAGGAAGTTCAAGTTGAGCGCTCTGAAATGCTAAAAAGACTTCACAGCTGCGTACTTGAGACCATGCTGTCTGAACCTTTCTCAGAGGTGTTAGCATGATGCATTAAGGAAAATATGGGAATCACCTGAGGTCCCATAAAAGGTGGGTTCTATAGAAACACCACTATTACCTACAAACATACTGTTTATTGTTGATAAAGGGGTAGCTGCTCCTCCTAACAAGAAGCAGAAAGTGTTGAGAGACAAGGATTCGGATGGCGAACATCCATCTGTTTCGCTTTCAAAATTATTTCACAACATTTTGGCAAAGGCCATGCAATCTTTGGAGATTGCGCCAAAAGACAAACTGGAAACTGCGGGTGTGTTTGGGAAACTGCTGCCCTTAGCAGACAAATTCCTTGTTACCTATGGAAGCATCAGTTTTGGAACAAACGTGGAGTCATCGGGAAGAAACAGATTCTGATTTGCATATTTCCAAAGCACTGGATGCCAAATACAAGGTTCTGAAAGAGGAACCTTTTGTATTAATTGGAAGCTTGCCAACTCTGTCTTCAGTGGTGTCCACAGCCTTTGGATCGAAAGGCCTACACCATCACCTACAAGATGAGAATGCCAAATCCTGAGAGCCACAAGGGAAAGCGTCCAATTCTAATGTTTCCCTACAGCTGAGACAGATCAATGCAGCCACTGTACTTTCAGGTTTCAATATTCTAAACTGGGAAAATATAGATCGATTTGTGGAGTTTCTCCCACAGAAGGTGGCAGACGAGTTCATCTTCTGCGTCTCAGAAGCCAGAGAGACTACCATGCAACAACTACAAGTCATAAAAGCCTCGACTGATACCACAGCAAAGGCTATGACAGGGGCAGGTTGCATGCAAAGACATACAAGACAAAGTGCTTGATTTACCCTTTGACAGTTAAACTTGGTTTGACCCGTCAACAGATGATGTACTACAGAAGAACAAGTTACTCTCTTACCTGGTAACGTTCTTTCGATGAGATGGTCCGACGACGTATTCCATATCTATGACAGTAATCACCACAGCTGTGCTGCTTCGGAAAATCTTTCGGCGTCTGCGTCCTGCGTCGATGACGTCGATATGCCGCCCTCGAGGACCTCCTCTGATGGCCGACATCACTGGATGCTATAAGGACGACGCACGAAGCCCGTAGCCTCACTTGTAGTTTTTTCCCCAGAACGTGTGGCACCAGTCTTCTGCCAGTCTGACCACACAAAGCCTTGTGGAAACGTAAGATGCAAATCGCATATGAAATTCTGTAGCCGGGAAGGCAGGGAGGGAGCGATATGGAATACGTCGTCGGACATCCCATCGAAAGAACGTTACCAGGTAAGAGAGTAACTTGTTCTTCGAGGGGATTGGGTCCTCCGATGTATTCCATATCTATGACAGACTCCCTAAGCAGTACCAATGCAAGGAGGTGGGAAAAGAATTTAGCAAAAGAAATTTAGAATGCCCAATCAAATTGCGGAGCAAAGGACCGCCTTGCCAAAGGCTAGATCCTGCCCACGGATGGAATCGAGGGTGTAGTGACGTACAAAAGTATGGACTGAAGCCCAGGTGGCTGCATCACAGATGTTACGAATAGGAACACCCCTCTGTAGGGCAGTAGAGGCAGCCATACCCCTGGTAGAATGGGCCCGCAAGCCGACTGGTGGGTCCTTACCCGCCAAGCGTTAACACTCAGAAACAGCCAGAATAATCCAGCGAGAGTCTGCTTAGTCACAGCTTGTCCCAAACGCTTACCAGCGTAACCAATGAAGAGTTGATCGTCCACTCTGACCCAGGACATGCATGAAATATAAAAGCTTAAAGCTCTCCAAGGATCGAGCATATGGAGCCTCTCCTCTTCCTTACCAGGATGTGGAGGAGGATGAAATGCCGGAAGAACAACCTTCTGGCCTAAATGAAATTCCGACACCACCTTCGGAAGAAAGGAAGGACGAACTCTAAGGACAACCCTGTCCTTATGAAATACAGTAAAAGGTGGCTTAACTGAAAGTGCCTGTAACTCACTCACTCTGCGAGCGGAAGTGACCGCAACCAAAAATACAGTTTTAAGAGTTAACAGTCTCAAAGGGCAAGAATGCAAAGGCTCAAACGGAGCACCCATCAGAAACCTGAGGACAAGGTTCAAATCCCAACCGGGCACCTGGAAAGGTGACGGAGGGAACACATTAGTGAGCCCTTTTAGAAACTGAGAAATTAAAGGAATTTTAAAATAAGAACACTCTTCAGAGGAGCGCTTAAATATGGACAGCGCCGCAAGGTAACCTTTAAAGGTACCCATTTGCAAGCCCCTGTGGGCTAAAGAAAGCAAAAAAGACAGAACCACAGGAATGTCACATGAAAAAGGATCCACATTCTTAACCCTGCACCAGTCGCAGAACTTTCGCCAACGGCAATGGTACAGGGACTTAGTTGCGGGCCTTCTGGCCGAAAGCAACACCTCCATCACGTCTTCAGGGAGGTCCCAATCCTTATACGTCAACCTTTCAGAAACCAAGCGTGAAGGTTGAGGGATCTGACCTCTGGATGGAGAACCTGACCCCCCCTCCCGTGAGAGCAGATCGTCTCGGTAGGGAAGGCATCCTGGAGGGCAGATGGACAAGTCGAGAAGGTCCAGGTACCACGTCCTCCGGGCCCAAGCCGGTGCAATGAGGATCATCCGGGAACCGAACATTCGTAACCTCTGCAGCACTTGCGGGATGACGGAGACTGGAGGAAACGTGTACAGCATTGGGAAATACCACTCTACCACGAACGTGTCTCCTAAGGCTCCTTTTGGAGAAAATTCCTGCAAGCAGAACCTTTCGCACTTCCGGTTGAAACTGGAGGCAAAGAGATCCACTTGCAAGGTCCCCCAAAGGGCGAAGATCTCCAGGAGAATCTCCTGAGCCAACTCCCACTCGTGAGAGATCGCGCTCTGCCTGCTCAGAGCGTCCGCCGTCTCGTTTTCGTCTCCGGCCAGATGAACCGCCGAGATCGAAACTTCCTGCTGGATTACCCAGAACCAGAGCTGCATCGCCTCCCTGCACAGAGGAAGTGACCCTGCCCCCCCCCCCCGTTTTTTAGAGGTAGTGCATGGCCACCGTGTTGTCCGTCAGGATTAGGACATTCTTTCCTCGCACAGTCGGCAGAAAAGCTTTCAGGGCAATCCCGACGGCCCTCGGCTCCAACAGATTGATATGGAGTCTGGACTCCGACGGAGACCGCTGACTGTCAGCTCGTTGGCATGAGCTCCCCATCCCGTGAGGGATGCGTCCGTCACGATCGTCACCTCCGGCCAGGGTAGCCAAAAGGGAGCCCCCTTCATCAGATTGCTTTTGACGGCCCACCACAGAAGATTCTGGGCGACCAAGGACGGCACCTGAACAGGGTCTGACATCCTGCCAGAGGACTGAGACCACTGGAGCTTGAGTGCCCATTGCAAAGATCTCATCCACAACCTGGCCTCTGGCAACAGAAGAATGCAGGATGCCATGAGCCGGAGCAATCTCAAGATCTCTAACGCTGGGAGACTCTGGGCAAGTTGAAACTTGTGCACCATCTGCTGAATGTGATGAACCCTCACCTGGGGAGGAAAACACTGCCCCAGGGACGTGTCGAGCACTGCTCTGATGTACTGGAGCCTCTGAATTGGCGTCAAATGGGACTTCTTTAAGTTGAGGGAGAAGCCCAGCTTGTGGAGGGAGTGGCGGGTGACTGACAGATGATCCAGGACTTGCTCGGGAGAGCGTGCCCTGATCAACCAATCGTCCAGGTAGGGGTAGAAGTGAATCCCCCCTTTCCTGAGATGCGCTGCCACCACTACCATGAGCTTGGTGAAGACCCTCGGGCGGAGGTCAATCCGAACGTCAGAACCCGAAACTGAAAGTGCGAGTCGCCAACCGCGAACCTCAGGTACTTCTTGTGCTTTGGATGGATCGGCACATGAAAATAAGCGTCCTTGAGGTCGAGAGACACCAACCAGTCCTGAAGTTGAAGGGTCATTAGGACTTGAGAGAGTAACCATCTTGAACTTGTCCTTCCTGAGGAGTTTGTTCAAACCGCACAAGTCCATGATGGGCCTCAATCCCCCGTCTTTCTTGGAAATCAAAAATTAAGGGGAATACCATCCCTTGTTCCTCTCCGCTACAGGCACCAGTTCTATGGCGCCTTTCTCCACCAGGGATTGATTTTCCTGCGCAAGGAGCGGATCCAGACTCTTCAAAGAGAGATTCCCCGGTGGATTGTCGTGAGGCCTCTGCTGGAAAGGAAGACAGTAGCCGTGGGCTATGATCTCCAGAACCCACACATCTGAAGTAATGGCACGCCACTCTACAAGATTCTGCGCCAGCCTTCCCCCAACCGGCGAACCATGGGACATGGCCTCATGACTGAGCTGAAGCGGCTGCGGCGTTGCCTGAGGGCAAAGAGGCAACTGCCCGAGCGGCCTTGGCACCTCGAGTACCTTGTTTTCTAGCTCTGGTACTCCTACGATGGCCCCTTTGACTGGAAGCTCCTCTCGCTTTACCAAAGGATGAGTAATAACAATAGGAACCTCCCCTCCATTGCTGTCCCCTAGGACTAAAAGGCGGAGGTTGTTGAACTGCAGCGCCCCATGACTTTGCTGCAGCTTTGGAGGTCTGCAACATCTCAAGGCTCTCGTCAGCCTTGCTGCCAAAAAGATGTACACCGTCAATTTGCATGTTGAGGAGCCGGGCCTACACATCAGGAGCAAACCCCGACTTCCGCAACCAAGCAAACCTGCGTATTACGGTGCTCGCCACCACGGACCGGCTGACGCAATCTGCCATGTCCAAACCCAACTGAACGGCCTCACACATGGCATCCTTGCCATCCTGAACCATGGCAAGGAAACCATCCCGTTCGTCCCCTTCGGGAAAAAGTTCAGCCGCTAAGGAAACACAGTTCCACAGAGTGTGCCATCATCAGAGCCCTCATCCACCTCTGAAATGTACTCAAGGTGGCGACAGCGTCGACACAGGCCTCGAGGGCGGAGCCCCGAGCGTGTCCCTCGACAGCCTGGGCGCCGATGGCGTCAATGACTTCTTCGGAGGCAGAGCCTCGAAAGAGTCAGTCGACGACCTCGGCGCCACAGGCGTCAACGTCTTCCTCGAAGACACCACAGGTGCACACGGTCTCGAGTGCGTCGAGGACCGGGACCTGGAACGGGCATGACGAGAACGATTCCTCTTGTCCGAGCGGGACCTTTCCTGCAAATTGTTCCGACCACCTGAGCCCGAAGGCATGTGAGCGGTGTCTCTCGACCGATCACGACCGACCCCACTCGGAGGCGCGGACTGACCAGTGCCCTACGATTCGAGAATCGCTAGCATTTTCTTACCGAAGGAAGCCCATTCCTCCGGCGTAGCATGCTTGGTGGGATAAGCGACCCGCCGACGGGATGGAGTCCTCGGATAAGGACGGGGAAGGCGACCGATGACGGTGCTTCCAGGAGTGCCTTCGAAGAGGCAGAGGAGTGGCGGGACCTACTCCGTGACCGAGACCCACTGGACTTCCGACGACGATGCGGAGAGTCGCTCCTCGAATCGTCCGTTTAAAGCCCCGCAGACCTCGACTTCCGTGACTTGGACCCCTTACCTACCGACAGTTTCTTCTTGCGCTCCCGCAAGGCTTTGGATGTAAGCGACTGGCAGTCGACACAATCATCTGTGTCATGGGCCTCCCCGAGGCACCAGAGGCAGGCATTGTGCGAGTCCGTCACCTACTCTTGGACCCACAGTCCCCGCACTTCTTAAAGCCCGGACATGGGGTGGAAGACGAGGTAGACATCACGAAGGATAACTTCACAAACAAACAGGTTCGAAGAACCGAGAAAGAACAGAAACTCCAAAGAGTCGAGTCGCGCCGAGATCTCCGAAGCGAACATGTTCGCGGAAAAAACAGAACTGAGGCTACGGGCATCGTGCGTCCTACTTATAACATCCAGTGACTTCAGCCGTCGGAGGAGGTCCTCGAGGGCGGCGTATCGACGTCATCAACGCAGGACACAGACGCCAAAAGATATTCCGAAGCAGCAAAGCTGTGGTGATTACTGTCATAGATATGGAATACGTCGGAGGACCCAATCCCCTCGAAATGCAAGGCAAGGGAGTCTGCAGAAAAGTCTCCGAGTTCCATCTCAGTAAGACAACCATACCATTATAACCTTAGATCCTTCAAATCACGCACAGTGGCTAATAGTAATGCAATTCACTGCACAATTAAGCTTTAGTATTCCCCATGGAAAAAAAGGAGATACAGGCCGAAGGTAAAGTCGGGGGTAACCTCCTCTTCTTTCACGGCACAGGATCAAAAGAAGTCTGTTTTACTTCCACCCGGAGATGTACAAACCATCTGCCCCAATCTCCATCAAGGAGCATACATCCCCAGTAGCAGGAAGCATTGCGAGATTCCTGCAAAAATGGGAGAACATCACGCAAGAGGATTGGGTATTAAACATTGATTGGTGGGGTTACACCTTCCTGCTACACCACCACACCATGTTCCCAGGTCCAAAGGTCACCCCCTGAGCTTCTCAAAGCTTCTCAGAGAGATTCAAAAACTTCTCTCCTTGGGGGCGATAGAATTGGTTTCAGAAAAGGAAATAGGTCTGGGTTTTTACTCCTAGTATTTTATAATTCCAAAGAAGAATGGCAGAATATGGCCAATCTTAGATCTTTCAGAACTGAACCAATTCCTCCTAGTTGAGACAGTACCTAGATTCTAGCGACACTCCAGCAACGACTGGATGGCATCTCTACATCTTCAAGATGCATATTTTCATATACCCATATTGAGGGAACACTGTCAATACCTGAGGTTTGCTATAGGAAAAGTGAATTACCAGTACACTTGTCTTCCATTTGAACTAAACTCTGCTCCCGGAGTTTTCACTAAAGATTTGGGTGCAGTGGCAGCCCACCTGCGGTTGAGAAAGGGTAATCTCTACCCATATCTAGGCGATTGGCTGTTAAGGCCCAATCGCCGGAATGAAGTGTTGCAGAAGGTGCTGTTGACATGCGATACACTGGTAGGATTCTCAATAAATGTCGCCAAATCCAAATTAATCCCATCCCAGAAGATTCAGTTGATTGGAGCATTAATGGATAATACTCCAAGAAAGGGCTCCCCCCCCTTTTAGACAGGGTTTTGGCAATACAAGTAATCATTGTCACGTCAAGCACTGTTGGCCTGATGGTAGAAAAGATTCTTGGGTCTGGTGGCATCTTGCATCCGTCTAGTCCCCTATGCAAGACTTTGGATGAGAACCACTCAATGGCATCTCGTCAGCAGCTAGAACCAACTACAGAGCATGGAGATTTCGATTCTTATTCATATTCAGGAATCCCTGGTTTGGTGGAGCAAATCGGAAAATATGTTGATTTTCTTTTCAACTCCCTAATCATCAGACTGTAGTAACGACATACTTCAGAATATGGTTGGGGTGCTCATTGTCAGGATTTGACAGCACACAGTGTTTGGTCAAAACGGGAGAGAAAGGACCACAAACTTTTTGGAGCTGAAAGCAATTTTGTATGCTCTAAAGTAATTTCTTCCCTCAGTTCAAGGAAAGCTGGTAAAAATATTTACAGACAAAACCACTGCAATGCTTAACGTGAACAAGCAAGGGGAGGGGGGTGGAGGGGGGGGAGACACGCTCCTGTCCTCTGTATTCTGGCAGAACATATATGGTATTAGCCATGGAAAACATCTTTTTCTGACAGAGTCCCATCTAGAGGGAAAGAAGAACGTTTTAGCCGGACAAACTGAGCAGATTAGAATCCGCTCCACAGGAAAGGGAACTACAGGCATCAGTTGTGAGAATGCTATTCCAGAAGTGTGGTTAGCCGGCGGTGGACCTCTTTCCAACCAAGTGCAATTCCCTCTGGCCTCTGCATCGAGGGAGCGACAGGGACGTCACTCTTTGGGAGACGCTCCATAGTTGGAATGGTCGGGCAATACTTAGTATGTGTTTCCTCTGCTTCCCCTGATGCACAAGACGCTCAAAACAACTCAGAATTCTACAATGATCCCCGTAGCCCCATTCTGCCCATGTAAGATTTGGTTTGCGGATCTGCTGGAATTAGCAGGGACAGTGCGTGTAGATCTACCGTGTCGGAAGATCTTTTGACACAGCAGAAGGGGTAGGTGGTTCACTGCTCCCCTCAAATACTGAACTTGAAGGCTTGGATCGGGAAGAACTAACCTTCGCACTTTTACATTTATCTGAACAGAATCTAAAGATCATGACAGCCTCCACGAAAGCAATATCGAAGCAAATTGTTGCGGCTTTGCTATTGGGCTTCAGATCGCAGTTTAGATCCATTAAAAGCATCAGTTGATGTAAAGTCTTATGTCATTTTTGGCATCAACGGGAGTGAAAGTGGACACTTGTAAACATTATTTGTCAGCAATAGGTGCCTATTTGAATAGAGAAGAGAAATCCTTTATGTTATCAAATGAGGCAATTCAGAGGCATTTTGAAGGCCACCTTTATTTACATCTGCCTATTTGCGATCCTCCACCTCTGGGATTGGAATTTGGCTCTCCCAGCATTAATGCACAAACCATTTGAGTCTACGGCCTCTTGCAATGTTGACTGCTTAACGTGGAAGACAGCTTTTATGGTGTCCATTACATCAGCAAGGAGATTAGGAGAGCTTCAGGCTCTTTCATCAAAGGAACCCAATCTGATTTTTAATAGGATAAACTAGTCCGTCGTACAGTACCCTCCTTCTTACCGAAAGTGGCATCAGAATTTCCTCTGAACCAAGAGATTTTCCTTACAAATTTTCCATCCCAGACCACATTCTTCACCGCCCAAGGAGGCCTTAGATAATCTGGATGTGTCAAGGACCCTAAAATTGTATTAAGAAAGGACCAAACCATTCAGAAAAACAGATCAACTCTTCATCAATTTTGGTGGTCTTTCACCTGGTAATAAAGCGGCAAAAGCTTCAATTGCCAGGTGGCTTGTCTCGTTTATTGGAAAGGCTTACAGGGGTGGTAGCACGGCTCAGCTCTAAGCCTCTATGAGCCACGCAATGGATATGATGTCTGGAATAGTATATATTGAGGCCCTATGCCCCATGACCTCAGTTTTGTCCTTTTCCCATATCACTCTGATGCTGAGGGACTGCATAACCAAGAAGTACACTAGCTATCAGCCAAAAGACGAAGGTTGGGAAGGCAATGAGGAATCCCTGGGAGGAACATTATTGCAAGGTAAGTCATTTGTTCTTCTAATGAAGTTTTTCCTCCTACAGATTCTTCATCTGTGACAGACTCCCATATAAGTATGTGAATCTGGAGGGGCGCGTAGAGTAAGAGGACACCACCTAAACCACAAAACTCTGGAGGAAGGCCCTGCCAAAGCGCGTGTTGTGCCCTAAAACGCAATCAAAGCAGTTATGTCTGGAAACCATGGGCAAAAAAGCCCACTTGGCTGCGTGGACCCGCTTCAGTTGGAAGAAGGTGGCAGCCAGGCCTCTGGTAGAATGAGCCCTGAGCTCTTCAGGCACATCATTTCCAGAGAGATTATACAATCGCAAGAAATAGATAATATGCACCTTGACAGGGTCTGTTTGGTTACAACCCTGCCAATAGGGGTACCAGTATATTGCACAAAAAGCTGGCCATCTTCCTCACGTCCCTCATCCGACAGACGTGGTAGCCGAGGGGCCAAACAGGGTCCTGCTGATGGAATCGCTCCTCTGCCTTTAAATGGTGATACACAGGAAAAAACACAGGAAGATGGAAACCAAGACTACGTTTGGGAACGAAGGAAGGTATCACGCTCAGCATCACGTTTTCTTTGGAGAAACCAAACAGAGGTTTAATCATCACACCTGGAGCTCATTCATTCGTATTGTGGAAGTGATGGCATCCAGGAAAATCAACTTAAAGGTGAGCAACCGTAAAGAACAAGAATGGAGAGACTCAAACGGAGTACCCATTAGGAATGTTAATGTTAAATTAATATCCTATGTTGGAACTACAAACTGGAATGGGGGAAACTGATTGTACAATCCCCGCAAAAATGGCATAACTGTGGAGGTTGTGACGAACGTGTTGTGCTCAAGGGTCCTTTTAAAAATTGAAATGGCAGCCAGGTATCCCATCACATTGCAAATCCGCAGGCCCATCGGGTCCAAGGAAACCAAAAGTACAACACAAAGGAAGTGGAACAAGTACAAGACAACAATGTATGCAACCTGGATGCATAAATGGACTTGTTGGCAGCCCTCTGAGCTTAGAGGAGTTCATCCAGGATATCATCTGACAAATCCCACTGCTTGTATCTCAGCCTCTCAGCAGCCAAGCATTGAGGTTCAGGCTGCTGAGGTTTGGATGTCGGGCCGCCTTTCCAACTGAGAAAGTAGATTCTCCCTCATCGAAAGGCGCCAGGGGGCAGATGGATATGTCCAGCAACTTCAGGTACACCGTTCTCCGAACCAAGTCCGTAGTGATCAAAATCAATGTGGACCCGAAAAGGTCTAACCTCCTGAGAACCAGTGGAATGACAAGGATCAGCAGAAATGATTAGAGAAGGTTAAACGTCCATTTGACTGTCATTGCATACTTCAAAGACCCCTGCTGAAAATATTCTCCGGAACAGAACAATTTACACTTCCTGCTCATACTGGAAGCAAAGAGGTATACCTAAAGAGTTCTTCAACGGGCGAAATGGGAGTATGTGTGTGTGTATGAGGGTAGCGGGGAATAGGGGTGCAGGGTGGCATGGAGGGATTTGTGGGGGGCAGGGCAGCCCTAACAGGAAGCAAAGGTTAACAATTGGTTGATCAAAATAAGTCAACCAAATTGAAGACTTTAAAAAAGTTATCTGTGTAACCACATAGAACGTTTGAAACTGAGATTGTAGGTTTCAGGAATATCTCAGCAACAGGAACACAGCTTGCTAAGGTAGATTTAAACATCTCTTTCACAGATGATAACATTTCAATACAACAAGCTGACTCTTTAAGAAGAAAAGGCTCAAATTAACAATCTATAATTCTTTACAATTAGGACACTAATATTGACCTTTGTTTACGTTTAAGAGGTGGGCAGTGACTGTGGATTGTGATCGTCACTGTAGAAACACCTTTCTCACAATGAGTTAAGAACCAATTGCAAACAACACACATTTGGAAAGTTATTTTGTCCCTCCATCAAAGCGGTACATAGATAAATGGTCCAGGATCAGTGAAGTCCAAAATGCATACTCGCTGTTGTGGCTTAAACATTTTATTGGCTGCTTACCTTAACACTTCTTAATAAATCCTTCTCCCTCGTGGAAGTTTCCTTGGAATGCATGAAACTATTCAGGGCTGTTTTAGCGGCTAAGAAGAAAAACAAAATATCTATTATAAATCTTTCCCCCAATCAGTAGGTTTATGAATGAATTTACAAAACAACATCATACCTTTTCCTTTCTTCTGGGTTCCAGGCGTAAGTTTCACTTTGTATCTGAAAAAAAGAAGGCCTTTCATAAACTGGAAATTCGTGACAAAGTTTAAGGTAAGGACATGGTATGGGTTCCAGAGAGAAAGACATCTTAGGTATGGTGCTAACAATGGAACAATCAGGCATACCTTCATTTAGTACCACCAAGAAACATACACTTCAAGGTAAAAGATGTTGTAAGAAGTCACACATTATTGTTATATTATAGAAAGCTCACTTGTGAACATGACAAACCAATATGTTCTGAAACTAGGATACTGGACTTTGTGATCTTTTTAAGGATGATGTATATTTATTAAATGTTTTCCTCATCTTGTATGTTATTTTATGTATGTGCCTAAGGTTATGATTAGCCAGGTGCACCAATAATAAAAACATTTTTTATTAATTTTGCATACTCACTTGGACTTTCCCTGGACACTAATATATTTTCTTTTAAATAGAAGGAATGGGATTGGAAAGACAACTGGTCAGTGATTCTGAAGAGTCCTAAGACAATGAATCACAATCTTTATCTGACAAGATCTGGTACCATTCTTAAGCATATCCGATCATTTCCTGACAGAACTTTACATGGTTTAAAAAAAAAATGTAGTTTGAATCTATTGGAAACTTTAGAAATAGTTGGAGTTAGAAAAGTAATTCCACCTTCTCGGAGAACATATGATTTATGTAGATCCACAAAAGCATTGAAGTCACTTCAACATCAATTTATCTTTTGACCAGCATTTAGAGAAAGCAGGGAAATTAATTCCTAAGGTTTGTGCATGATGAATGCATCTTAACTAATGATTTTTGGACAGGATTTTTATCAGGCAACCAACTAGGCTTTCATTAATGATTGTTCACTTCTGGTTTCATATTGTGTGTAGATTAGACCATATGCCTTAAGACTTATATCATTGTTTTTAAATTGTTAAATTAAAAGTATTAATCTTTTTAGTGACTAAATATTATATTAATGTTTTTGAAGATGGTATTACAGTTTAGACATTCCAATAGATGTATATTTGATATCTGTCTTTTATCTGATGATAATTGTCTTAACTAATCCCATTTTGTATTCTTTTCTTCCTTACATTTATTTATTTGTTATTGATTTTTTATGAGTGTGAAAGATGTAATTGTAACCAAAGGACGCTCAAAGAAAAGAAAGAAAACACTGAAATGGACTCAAATACATGCACAAACACGTGACCACCTTTATCCATCACCACATAACTCTATCCCAACATCTTGAACGAATGCAGTGCCGGAACACAGCAAACCTTTCTGGGTACAAAACCAACTCTAGACCCCTATAGCATTGCATGACCCATTTCCCTCTCTTGCATTCAAATCACTTCAATAAGTCCTTTGCTTTCTTATGGTTCCAAAACAAGTACTTTCTAGAATTTAGTGATACAAGTAACTTGGCTGACTGCAACAGCCCAGTTTTCTCTGCCTTGACCAGAAACCTGTGTTTGATCTCATTTAGGCACTTACTCCTCTTCACCATCATCTTCAGCTGTCTGGGCGCATCAGGATCTTTGGACCCCCATATGGTAGATCACTCTTGTTTGACTACCGAGAAGAGCCTCTCTTTGTCCCTCAAGTCGGTACACAAAATATTAGAGTCACACCTCCTCCATTATCCAGACGCCTATATCTCTGGTTGTTCTTTAACATCTATCCATGACATAAAGGTTAATAAGAAGTTTATTTACCAAGATCTCCTCTTACTTGCCACAAAATGAATTATGTGCACCTGGAAAAATGTTTGACAATGGCTTCATCAAAATAAGTTGACCCAATTCAAGACTTCAAAATTCATCTATTTAACTACACAGAACGTTTGAACCTGTGATGGTAAGTTTCCGGAATATTTCAGCAGCACGCACATAGCTTGCTGAGGTAGATTTAAAAATAGCTTTCACAAATCATAACTTTTTCCATGCGACTAGCTGACTCTAAGAAGCAAAGACTCAAATTAACAATCTACATTTCTTTACAATTAGGACAATCGCATGAACCTCTCTTTACTTTTAACTAAGCACTGGGCAGTGACCATGGATTGTGATTGAAAAATATATCTAAAGTCCCTCATCAAACGTTGTGGGCTTGGGTTTGCCACTCACACAACTGTATTGAAATTGCTTTAAAAAAGAAAATAGATTGTGTCAAAAGTGAATAATTTTCACGCAGCTAGATGACTGCTCTGACAATTCCTTAGCCTACACCAGTAACAACACCTACGTTTCAAACACTCATGTTGACCCCCCTAAGATAAGAATTTCACTGACAATTTAAAAGATGTTGAATCTGGAGACTGCATTTTAAACCTATGAAAGTACTCCCCCAACAAGATATTTCCCATACTCTTTGCACGATGGCTTTACACATTATCTTTTATTGGCATCGCCTATTCCTGTCCTCCCCCTACTCTTTTTTCCATTCCTTTCATCATATCATCTCCTCCTACTTCCTTTCTGTATCTGTATCATATCAAATGATTTACATGCAGATATTGCTGTTCTGAAAAGTACGATTTCATAATCTTTTCAGTCTAAATAAAATTAAAAAAAGGTTGAAATAAAAAAAGAAATCTCTCCATGTACAAATGGTCCCCTGCATTCAGATCCAAAGTCTCCGTACCCCAGTTAGAGACAAAGTGTGCCTCCTCCAGTGTAGCTAATGGACAAAAGCCACTAATCTGGTTCTGAGTTGCCCAACATCTTGGTTCTTGACACTAGTACTTTGTTCTTTTTGTTAACAGAATTCACTTTTGTATACAACCTGATCACCAATGGAGTTGTGTGGGCTTGTTGTTAGTCAATCCCATTGCTGCAAACATTTATGGTACTTGTTTTCCCCTCAAGCTGTGCAACTCAGTCATTGAGTTTGTCAAATGTGTCCTTAAGACGGCAGATGTGTTTTCCAGGTTGTTTGACACAGCGTGCACAGGGTCAATGGCAGGGGATCTCTAGTTGGCAGGTGAATTATCTCAGCTGATATCGAAAGTCTCCATGGAATGCTTACTATTTTATATTATATGTTTGTTTCTGTCTATGTGGGTGCCTTGAGGCCTACAGGCGAATGGCGCGATATAAAAACAAATAAAGATAGAAGGATAAATTACTCTGCTTTGATCTCTCCTCGTTCTTGACCTTTAATTCCCCATATTCATTGGCAATCTACCTGATGAGTCACTGCAGTATATCAGTACTATGAGGTGTAAGTCGACAGACCGCAAGCCGGTAGAGGTCAGACTGATTTAACTCTCGGTTTGCATGTCCAAGTAATACTATCTGCAGGATCATTAAAACGGTTATAGTGCTGGCAAGGGAACATTTTGCATTCAAAGATTGCCGCCCTATTTACACTGTCCAAAGTGACCTTCATCCAGTGCTTGGCAGCAAGCTAACAAGGAGACCCTTCTACGATGCTGCAGCACGCCCATGCTGTTAAAATAGCCTAGAATACAGCACTTATTTGTCCGAATTTAGACAGCCATTCCTGCCTCACCACAAATCCACCAGCAAGGTAACAACCTCACTGATTAGGAATGCTGGGGTTTGCTGTCTCACCTGTGTTGTCACCCAGTTCTGGCAAACCAGCTGCACTGCTTGCAGTATACCCCGGTGGTGGTCTTGGAGGATCAGCCATCCTTCAATCTTCACACTGCTACCAGCCAAGAAGATGAGATGTGGGTGCCAGGCACCTGGGGCAACCACTTGACAACAAAGGGAAGTTTATCCATCTTTCTTCCCCCAGAAACCATGTCCTTTGTTATGGTTCCCATCAATGATGTTGACTTGGTCTCGGGAGCTGTTCTCCCGAATAAAAGACCCTTGTTTTATAACTGATGTTAGAAGAGAAGGAGGTACTCCATTTTTAAATTTGCCATGGTCCCGGGCCTGACTACACATCAGCAGCAGTCTTATGGAGGCCTAACAATGGAACACTCTTTTTGCAAAGCAGAAGCAGCTCCCTGACCTCTGGTACAATGGGGTCTTATGGCATCAGTAGCCTTAATGTTTGCCAAATTGTGACAACTCTTGACACAACTGGCAATCTATCTAGAGAAAGACTGTTTGGCAATAACCATTTGTGCATGTGCAGAGAGCAAAAGTCGAATCAGCACAATATCTGCATGGCCAGATGAGCACAGAAAGAGAAAGTGCCCCTAAAGCTAGAGCATTGTTTGATCGCCGAAACCAACCAAGTACAACCTACTCACTGTAGAAAATCTTGTACTCCTAGTTTATGGTCCCCTTTTCTGACATTTCTTTTCTCTTGTGGGTTCCCGCAGTGTGCAGTAAATGAAGGCTAAGAGAATAGGGGTCAGAACCAGAGAAAAGGCAGCAGCAATACCTGCATGTAGAAAAACCTGATGGAAAAGGCGGGTAAAAGAATGTCACGTAGCTGAGCTTAAGGGAAACATGAAACATTTATTTTATATTAACATTTACAAAGCATAAATCCTATCAAACACTTGATTAGCTTAGCCCTGTACAAACATATAAAGAGTATGGAGGAAAGAGGCTGAAACCTATGACTAAAAGCTTCATCAATTCTTGAATCGTTTGTCCTGGAGCATCCACTTTGTATCAATCAAGGATGTGGAGGGGCGAAGTACACTAGAACATTAATCTCAGAGACCATGATAGGCCAGAAGGATAACCACAATCTAAGAATAGCCATCTCCTTGGAAAAGACCAAATAAGCTGTTTCCAGACAAAATGCATGCAGCTCACTCACTGATTGTGACTACGTAATATCCATCAGAAAAATCACATTCATAGTCAGAAGCCTTAGCAGGCATCAATGCATCAGCTGAAACAAGGTCATCAAAATGTCAGAACCAGGTTCAGGACACTGCATGGGACTACAAGTGGCTGAGTTGGAAAAATATTTTCATTAAAACATCCAGACATTTGAAATGAAAAGGAGCCTATTCAGATGTTCTCTAAAAAATCTGGCTAGATAGCCCTTGACAAACTGTAAACGCCTACTGGCTAATGATAATGGAAAATCTAAATCAAGCCCTGTTTGGCATTACAACAGGTCAGTGCCTCTACCACTACACAAATTAGAAAATTATTTTATCTGCTAGCATACATCACCTTAATCGAAGGTCTACAGGCAGAAAGCATAATAACCACAAAATGCTCTAAGTGATGCCTGCTATCTCTTAATAGCCAAGCATGTAGATTCAGGCTGGTCAGGTTTGAATTGTATTTCTGTGAGATATATTTAATCAGTAGTAATGTGGGATGTAACCCCTGCCCCCTCCTAACCAATCAACAGTGCCACACAAATAGACCTTGATATTCTATCTAGCCCTGTCTATGGCTTATCTAGAACCACTGAATCCCTCCCCCCTGAGCAATGTTGAGCCAAGACCAGGCCAGTGTATAGAAAGAATATATTTGTATTAATTATCATGGAACATTTAGTATTTACACTTCTTCACACGACACACCGCTTTCTCCGTGGCACCAAAACAAAGATTGAATACAAATCAAAATTGTAAAACTTTACTTTGACAAAACAATTTCACAAATGCAGCAATAGAGATAGTTATCTCCATGTGCACTTAGCAAGGTATTACAGTATGGTTTAAGTGCATTACATGTTAACCATATTTTTACTGGTGCTACGCCCTTAGTAAAGCAGACAGTCTTATTGTACAACAAACTCTTCAGAACAGACACATTTCCTTTATTTTGGAAAACCTTTTCATCACCACTCTGCAATACAAAATCTCCCTCCCCTCAGGAAACACTTTCTCGCTCTCTGTAGAGCGTGTACGTTTCAATTAGGGACTACACTTTATTTTTTAAAGCAAGACACCTTTCTGCCCAAGCACAAAATCCCAGACATTCAAATACATTCAGCGCCCTCTGCTTAAAGGGAAGCTCGGAGGAATGGTGAACAGTTAGGAATGACATTTTTTACAAGGACACCCCTTCCTTTATGGAATTCAGGGGTTGGCAAAAATAGAATGGGTGCACCTAATTAATATTCACAGACCATTTGGAGCACTGTTGTTAATTTCGAACTTCAACAAAATCACCCTGTGTCATTTGGCTATAGGGGAATTCATTAAATTATTATTTTGTAAAATGCTAAGGGTCTACTCAGTTTGCCCGCACCCACTAATTAAGAGGAAGGTATAAACTCAAACAGATCCCCAACACACTTGGTTCTGTTGGACAATCACTTACATTGGATCTTTGGGTTTGGTGCTCAGGAAAGACATCAGTGAAACAGCCTCTTCAGGTTCAGTCAAGGAAACCTCCAGCATTCCTCCCTCTAGTTGTCTCTCCTTGTATGGGTCCCAGCTAGATTAAGCCTTTCCCAATTCCTGTCTCCCACGCAATGTTAATTCAGCAGCAATTTTTCATTAGTTCCACCCTGATATATGATATGATATGGCATTTGTAACGCGCCTATACACAAGTGTTTCAAGGCGCACTCCTGGATTTCCATTGTGCGTCCCCTTATGAATCTTAAACCACACCCACAAAAATGTCTAAATGATGACAGGCCAGCTCATTGGTCATACGTTTTGATTGGACAACTATCTTCCATCGCCTCATTCAAGCCTATCCCCTCCTCTTTGGATAGGCTCCTGTCAGTTTACCAAGGCCAAATTGGGAGGGGCAATGTAACGCTCACCTGAATCCCTCGGAGGCGCAGGTCTGGGCTGGGGGTTCTCGGAGTCTTCTAGGGTCACGCGCAGGCCTCGAATGCCACCCTGGAAAGGCCCTTTCCTCACTGAGATCTTGATCTGAAGGGTGAGGTGTCTGCAATTATGAGAGCAAGGGGTTAATATGGATATATAAGCCTGACTGGGTAAGCTGCCTCCCCTTCCTGGTACTCCCAAGTAGTTCGTAGGCTAAATGTGCTCACCTTATGTAGGTGAAAGCGGAGCTCTTCATCCTGCGTCTGTGCAGGGGCGTCGAAGCCAGTTACTTCACTGGTTAATTGTCCAGCCTCTTGGTTGCAGAGGATGAAGATTTGGAGCTAGGCCGTTATTAGCAGCACGAACGGCGGTTGCTTGAATATGGAGGTCCGGAGAGCGATGGAATGGCAAAGGTTTTGCAGGCAAGTAAGTAGAAAATGTCAATTCGAAGTTAAAAGCACTTCTTAATGTCTCTTTTCCTTTTTCAGGTCGCAGAAGCAGCTGGGTAGAAAAATGGATGTCGAGGAATGCACCGAGGAGTGAGAAAGATGAGTGCTGCCCAAAACACGTGCGTATAGATGGAGTTTTGTTTTCTTAATGATGTCCTTTTGTTTTGCAGATGCGAGTAGCAGCGTCGGCAGAGGCGAGAAGAATGCAGCGCAGGTAAGGAAAGTTTCACGGAGGTTTACTAACCAATGTCTTTGCTTCCACAGGGTGCCGGAAAAAATGGAAAGCTGCAGCCCGTGGCTTGAGATGCACCGATGGACTGGGTAAGTGCTGCGCTGGTTTTTATCTCGTGCTAACCTGGTGTTCTTTTCCCTTTTCAGATGCTGCTGAAGACGAAGATGGTATTTCGGAAGGTAAGATTGTGGATTTCTCTTCCCCAGATGCAGAAGTTGAAGATTCTCTGGAGCTGACACGGTGAGTGTCCTGCTTCTATTGCAGAATAACACGAAGCACGTTGCTCTGATCGGGCGTGGTTTAAATAGCTTACTGGAGTGCTTAGGTGTCTCCTTCCACAGCAGCCTCGCCCAGATAAGAAGTCCCAGCTTCCAGAATAGTTCCAGTATCCAGTCCCAGGGAGTGGTGCTGGCCACACCCAGAAGGTAAAGTAGTTCCAGCCATGGATGGATGAGGATTTCATCCTGCATGTGAGTGGGCAGCATGGTCTGCAGCAGGTAGGTCCACCCAAGCACCATTCCTTACATCATGAGCCCGGCACGTCCTGTGCCGGGACTGGGTCCCCTTATGAGCCTGGCGCCACTGGCGCCAGGACAAGGTCCATAAGGCCCCTATGGGAGCCGATGGGTGCCTGGAAATGAAGTTGTGACCCAGCTTCCGAGGCAGTTGGGCTAAACCTGACTCCTTGGAGGCTGCGGTCACGACAGCACCCCCCCTCAAGGCCCCTCCCAAGCTTGTCTTTTCCGGAGGTTTTTGCTTGTTGGGAAAAGCCCGATGAAATTTTCGGACTAGACGAGGTGCATGTACATATTCGGAGGGTTCCCAAGATCTCTCCTGGGGTCCATATCCCTTCCAATCAATCAAGTAGTATAGTTTTGATTTGGAAATTTTGGAGTCCAAGATGTCTCGAATTTCAAATTCGGATTCTCCGTCAACTTGGATTGGCTCAGGAGGTTTAGTCAAACGGGTTCCGGGTTGCACAGGTTTCAGGAGAGAAACATGGAAGACAGGATGTATCTTCATTCGAGTAGGTAATTCTAGTTTGACAGCCACTGGGTTAATCACGGCCGTGATCGAGTAGGGTCCTAAATATCTTGGGTTGAAGGTGCGTGGCCCTTTTAAAGATAAATGTTTAGTGGACAGCCAGACTTGATCTCCTTTTTGATATTGAGGAGCCTCTTTTCGATGTTGGTCTGCTCCTTTTTTGTATGATTCTTTAGCTCGTTGAAGATGAGCTGTGGCTTCTTTAAATGCTTGAGTTATCGTCGAATGCAGATGGTCAACAGCAGGTGTTCCGAGAGCTTGAGGTGGGTCCAGATTTGAGGTTCGAGGATGACTTCCATACAGCAGGAAAAAAGGGGTTTTTCCCGTCCCAGAATGGATTGAATTATTGTAAGCGTATTCAGCAATCCAAAGGACATCCTTCCAAGTACCCTCGGATTGATGCAACATGCAGCGCAGATATTGTTCTAAAGTTTGGTTAGTTCTCTCAGTCTGCCCGTCGGTTTGAGGGTGATGGCTGGTGGAAAGTCGTACATCAATTTGTGCTAAACGACAACAACTCCGCCAAAAATGGGAAATAAATTGGCTCCTTCGGTCAGAGATTAGTACTGAAGGGAAACAGTGCAACCGGACAATGTTTTCAAGAAATTCTCGGGCTAGAATGGAAGCTGTAGGTAAACCCTTCAGTGGGATAAAATGAGCCATTTTTGAAAAAAGGTCCACGATCACTAGAATTGTGTTGTATCCGAAGCAAGGGGGTAAATCCGTGATAAAATCCATCGAGAGCGTGTGCCAAGGGCCTGGTGGAATGTCTATTGGACGTAGTAATCCTGCTGGTTTTTCCTTCTGACTCTTGTTTTGTGCGCAGATACCACAAGAAGCCACAAACTTTTTAACATCTTTCCTCCAAGATGGCCACCAAAAATGCCTTTTAATTTTCTCTGAGGTTTTGGCAACTCCAGGATGTCCTTCCATTAGAGAATCATGGTAGCAGGTGATGACCTGTTTTTGTAAGTCAACGCAGGGTAAGAATAGTCTTCCTTGGAAATACAATAGGTTCTGATCTATTGTAAAATCCTTTCCTTTCAATTGCCAATTCGATGAATCTTCGGGAGTTATGAGTTGATTGACCCTTGCTTTAATCTCTTCGAGGGATAGTGTGTTGATTGCTCCTAGTATCTTTTGTTCAGGAATTATTGGCACCGGCTCCGGATTAGCTGTAAGTTTGTCTACCCCTATCCGGGAAAGGGCGTCTGCTTTTCCGTTCCTAACGCCTGGTCGATATGTGAAAACAAAATCGAATTCTGCGAAGAATAAAGCCCAGCTTAGTTGCCTCGAAGATTGAGCTTTAGCTGACTTCAGGTACTGGAGGTTACGGTGATCCGTGATTACAGTTACTGTGTGCCGGGCTCCCAAAAGATAATGCCGCCAGGCCTTAAAGGCGGACTTAATTGCCAACAGTTCTTTGTCCGTAATTATGTAGTTGATCTCAGGAGCCGAAAATTTGTGAGACCAAAAGGCTACAGGGTGTAACTGGTGCGTTTCGGGGTCTCTTTGTGACAGCACCGCCCCCATTGCAAGACTGGAAGCGTCTGTCTCGACGATGTAGGGAAGTTCTGGACGGGGATGCCTTAAGACTGGAACAGAGATAAATTTGGCTTTTAATTCTTGGAAGGCTTGTTCGGCTTCTGGAGTCCACTCGAATTTTTTATTCTTTTTCAGAAGAGCCGTGATAGGTTGGACTACCCGAGAGAATTCAGGAATGAACCTTCGGTAAAAATTAGCGAAGCCCAGCATGCTCTGTACACCTTTCACGGAAGTTGGGGAAGGCCATTTGGTGATAGCATCCACTTTTCTTGAGTCCATGTGAACTCCGTTGGGTGACAAGATGAACCCTAAAAATTCCACTTCCTTTGCGTGAAAGGTGCACTTCTCCAGTTTAGCAAACAAGCGGTGTTGGCGAAGTCTCTGTAAAACCGCTGTGACGTGTCTACGATGATCAGTTTCTGAGGCTGAGTATACCAGGATGTCGTCAATATAAACGACTACGCACACATCAATAAGTTCTCTGAGGACATCATTCATGAAAAACTGGAAAGCGGCCGGTGCGTTACATAGTCCGAAGGGCATTACTTGATACTCAAATAATCCATATTTAGTGCGAAAGGCCGTCTTCCATTCGTCGCCCTCCTTAATGCGTACCAAATGGTAAGCTCCTCTGAGGTCTAACTGTGTATATGCAGGCGCCTTTTACCTGGTCCAATAATTCAGGAATCAAGGGCAACGGGTATCGGTTTTTGACTGTAATCTGGTTCAGGGCGCGATAATCGATACAAGTTCTTAGGTCACCTTCCTTTTTCGGGACGAAGAACAAAGCTGAGGAAGCCGGGGATTTCGAGGGGCGGATGAATCCGTTAGCCAAGTACTGGTCCAAGTATTGCCTGAGATGGAGGTTTTCTGGTTCAGTGAGGGCATATATTCTACTGCACGGAGGGGTGGACCCAGGTATTAGGTCTATCTGGCAGTCGTATGACCGATGCGGAGGCAGGGTGTTGGCTTGATCTTTCTGAAAGACGTCGCTGAACTCTTGGTATTCCAGAGGTAATCGGGGGTGCTCGGAAGTGATGGCTGCTAGCTTGATTTCGGGCTGAGGATAACAGGTTGAAGCGCATTCTGGAAACCGAATTACCTTGGCTCGCCAGTCTATCTGAGGATTGTGCCTTTCCAACCAAGGCATTCCCAGATTCACCTGAAACTGCGGGGCCTTGATTACATCAAACACGATCTTCTCCCGATGTCCGTCCTGACATAACAACGTTACCTCCATGGTGGTATGAGAAACTGGTCCGGAAGCTATTTCAGTACCATCCACTGTAGTGATTACGTCCTTTACCATCTTGGGACGTAGGGGAAGATCCATCCTGATAGCCAAGTCTTGGTCCACATAATTACTGATTGCTCCGCTATCAATGTATACTTTGATAGCGTACACCTTTCACGGAAGTTGGGGAAGGCCATTTGGTGATAGCCAAATAGACCAGATCGCATCTGGTCTATTGGGACTTATGAGGACCATAGGCATTACCAAATGCGAGGTCAAGGAACTGGTTTTAACGCTCGGCAAGCGGACCTCTACGCTTGTCGGGCGAGGTCGTTTCCCGATTCCAGTTTCTCAGCATTTTTATCAGAAACTCCTACGGTCTTCTTGACCGGTTTCACTGAGCAATCACGAAGGAAATGTCCAGAATTCCCACAGTATAGGCACAGCTGTAATTGCCGCCTTCTTTCCCGTTCTTTCTGAGTTAATGGTCCTTTTACTACTCCTATTTGCATGGGTTCCACGGAGTCATTCCCTTTAGCGGAGCTCTGAGGTCTTGAAAGTACCCGGGTTTCAAATCTGGATCGATCGGTCTTCCTGTTCTGTAGCCGATGATCTAATTGGACTACTAGGTCGATATAATCTGAACAGTCTTGCGGCGGATTAACCACCTGTGCTAAAACGTCTTTAAGTTCCCCACGTAGACCTCTATAGAAGAGCGTGATTCTCTTATCTTCAGGCCACCTGGTCTCAACCACCAGTCTATTAAAGGACGCTATGTAAGCCAGGAGATCCTGATTACCTTGTCTGAGTGACAGGAGTTCATTGTCCAAGGCCTGCCCCTGTGAATGTCTTGCGAACAACTTTTCCATACTGGTCTGAAAGTCTTGAAAGTTATAGGGGAGCGGGTCATCCTGTGTCACGAGAGGAATGGACCAATCTGCAGCACTACCGCTAAGATAGGAAAGTACAAACGCTACCTTGGCTTGGTCCGTTGGGAATGCGGCGGGTCTAAACAGAAAGTGCAAGCGGCATTGATTGATGAATACTGCATATCGCTTTGGATCACCGGAAAAACGTTCGGGCGGGGCCAAAGGCACATTCCCTGGCAGATTAATTTGCACCGGATTACTTGAGGTTGTAGAAGTGCCGCCCCCTCCATAGGGAGGCAGTGGCGTCTGTCCCGCTTGAGCCTGTAGCAACTGTCTGGCCAGATCATCCGTCCGTTCCTTGGCAATGATCAACTCCCTTCGTAAAGCGTTTGTTTCTTGGCGAGATGCGTGTACTTCTGCCCTTAGTTCCCCAAGCAATTGAGCCAGTTGATCTGTGTCCGAGGTTTCCATTGCGCCTGGGTGGGAAAATTGCGGTAGGCTTCGCGTTCTGTAACGCTCACCTGAATCCCTCGGAGGCGCAGGTCTGGACTGGGGGTTCTCGGAGTCTTCTAGGGTCACGCGCAGGCCTCGAATGCCACCCTGGAAAGGCCCTTTCCTCACTGAGATCTTGATCTGAAGGGTGAGGTGTCTGCAATTATGAGAGCAAGGGGTTAATATGGATATATAAGCCTGACTGGGTAAGCTGCCTCCCCTTCCTGGTACTCCCAAGTAGTTCGTAGGCTAAATGTGCTCACCTTATGTAGGTGAAAGCGGAGCTCTCCATCCTGCGTCTGTGCAGGGGCGCCGAAGCCAGTTACTTCACTGGTTAATTGTCCAGCCTCTTGGTTGCAGAGGATGAAGATTTGGAGCTAGGCCGTTGTTAGCAGCACGAACGGCGGTTGCTTGAATATGGAGGTCCGGAGAGCGATGGAATGGCAAAGGTTTTGCAGGCAAGTAAGTAGAAAATGTCAATTCGAAGTTAAAAGCACTTCTTAATGTCTCTTTTCCTTTTTCAGGTCGCAGAAGCAGCTGGGTAGAAAAATGGATGTCGAGGAATGCACCGAGGAGTGAGAAAGATGAGCGCTGCCCAAAACACGTGCGTATAGATGGAGTTTTGTTTTCTTAATTATGTCCTTTTGTTTTGCAGATGCGAGTGTCGGCGGAGGCGAGAAGAATGCAGCGCAGGTAAGGAAAGTTTCACGGAGGTTTACTAACCAATGTCTTTGCTTCCACAGGGTGCCGGAAAAAATGGAAAGCTGCAGCCCGTGGCTTGAGATGCACCGATGGACTGGGTAAGTGCTGCGCTGGTTTTTATCTCGTGCTAACCTGGTGTTCTTTTCCCTTTTCAGATGCTGCTGAAGACGAAGATGGTATTTCGGAAGGTAAGATTGCGGATTTCTCTTCCCCAGATGCAGAAGTTGAAGATTCTCTGGAGCTGACACAGTGAGCGTCCTGCTGCTATTGCAGAATAACGCGAAGCACGTTGCTCTGATCGGGCGTGGTTTAAATAGCTTACTGGAGTGCTTAGGTGTCTCCTTCCACAGCAGCCTTGCCCAGGTAAGAAGTCCCAGCTTCCAGAATAGTTCCAGTATCCAGTCCCAGGGAGTGGTACTGGCCACACCCAGAAGGTAAAGTAGTTCCAGCCATGGATGGATGAGGATTTCATCCTGCAGGTGAATGAGCAGCATGGTCTGCAGCAGGTAGGTCCACCCAAGCACCATTCCTTACATCATGAGCCCGGCACGTCCTGTGCCGGGACTGGGTCCCCTTATGAGCCTGGCGCCACTGGCGCCAGGACAAGGTCCATAAGGCCCCTATGGGAGCCGATGGGTGCCTGGAAATGAAGTTGTGACCCAGCTTCCGAGGCAGTTGGGCTAAACCTGACTCCTTGGAGGCTGCGGTCATGACAGGCAAGTCCTACCACTTAAAATTACTTTTTCTCCCCATTTTAATTTGTGCACTTACGAAGTGACTACATGGTGAAACTTTGTAATTCATAGCTAATCAGAATAATGTATATATATTTGGGTTCTTCTCATCATGCACATTTAATGAACTGTGTCTCCTGTCGGCACGCGGTAGTGTGTTCGAGTGCAGGGGTTTCATGGTTTATTCAAAAATGATAAGTTATCCAAATTAAAGTTTCTATCCAATTATCCAATTTATTAAACTATCACCTCCCCAAATCTCTGCTTCATTACATTTATGGCGAGCTAGAAACACATTCTGATGAGTTGTGGCAACAGAAAGGCCTTGTACTAAGCTTTACGATGATACCTGTCCCATTTCTGTATGTATTACAGTGTTACACTCACCTGTTATCCACGGGGACGCCACTCAGCCTTGGTTGGATGATATGCGCCTCGAACCCTCTCCCGATCCCTCGGTAGTGCCTCTGATGTAAGTTGAGCCTGAAATACAGGAGTGCTGGATTCAAGACTTAGCCGTCTCTGGTAGTATCTCTTCCCACCACCCTTGGATTCAAAACCTTCCCTTGGCCCTCTCCTCACCTTAATTCTTTAGAAGGCGTGCTCTCCGTCCTGCTCTTCGTGGCAGGGATGCGTAGTCTTGTGTGGGCGTGAGCGACCAAGTTACTTCACTGGTGCAAGCCCTTTTAAGGTAGGTCTTGCTGCTTTACAGTCTTTGTACTCTATTCTGTTCTTTCCTTCCTTCCTCTTATTGTTATTAATGTCTTATTTCTTCTCTTTAGGTGTGCAAGAGGTTTTGGCGTTTTCGTGTGGGTTGGAGCTGAGCACCCGCCGGTAAATGAAGGCGTGGTGTTCGCGATGCTGTCCAGTAAGTATTGTGCGATGCACGGCGCTGTTTTGCCTTGTATATGCTAACCTGTGTCTTCCCCCTTCTTTCGTAGGCCGTGGTGCTCTTCGCCGGTTGGAGTGATGTTCCAGAATGAAGCTGACCAAGAGGCGGCTAACCACGTAAGAATCTTGTGATTTTCATTGTTTGTGTGGAACCGTGAGTATGCGCTCAATAATGCTGCTGTTCTCTCTCTCCTTTTCAGGTTGCTGCGTTCCGGGAAGCATGCAGTGCCCAGATGATGGAGTTTGCTGGATCGACTGTCTCCATGTAAGCGGAATCAGGAGCTGATGATGGGCTGAAAGCAGGATGCTACTCACAGGTAAGATTCCAATAACAATGTTCTTTTTATCTCTGCAGGCACGCAGTTCCAAGAAAAGCTTGCATCAAAGAACACTGGAGACCCAACTGGACACGCTGAGCGTTACGCTGCAAACAGTAGAATAACGTGAAGCGGGTTCTGCTGTTTGGGTGTGGTTTAAATAGTCTTCCAGTAAAGTAGTCCAGGTAAAGTAGCCCCAGGCCAACCACACTCTAAAAATTATAACGCATAGCTCAGTTCTTGGTAACTGAGCTATGCGAGTCCCTCCATGTTGACTGCAGCCCCCGAGAAAGTAGTTCCAAGTAAAATAGTCCCAATTTAAAGGTGTTCTCCATAGTGATTATGAGCCTGGTGCCAAAGGCGCCAGGACTGACTCCAAGAGAGTCTCGGGTGAGATTTTAAGGCCTTTACGGCCATTAATGGAACCCCGAAACCTGGCCCTACCTGGCAGGCTGACTTGCCAGTGGGGGTGAGGGGTAGGGATCATGACACACAGCTCCTGAGAAAATCAAAGTATGATTCTGCATACACTCATATTGCCGCCCCCCTTAATTATATGCATATTTTTACTTCAAGTACATTAGGTTTCATTTCTCCACTGAGCATTAACTCTGGACATCTGCTTCTATTGTTGTATGTATGTATTTTATTTTTGTATAGCGCTGGTAGCCCGAGGGCATCAGGGCGCTTAAACTTACAACACAGCAGTAACATGACAGACATTAAGTAACGAACACTGCGGCCTAATAGGGACCCCGAAACATTGCTTTCCCCAGCCTCTTCATCTGAAAAGGTGTGTCTTCAAATGCTTCCTGAAGGTAAGGTGGTTTACTTCTGACCTCAGCGCCTAAGGAATGCTGTTCTACAATTTGGGAGCCATCACCAAGAATGATCTACCCAAACCAAAGCAAAGTGGGGTCAGCGGCTCCCTTCCAGCTCCGATGAGCGGGGAGATGAGGGGGAGGGCTTCGCCCCAGGACAATGAAAAGGACTCCTTCCTCTCCTTCGGCACCTGACTGTGGGGCGCTGCGTCCGAGCTGTCACCCGGGCCCCAGAAGGCGAAAGGAGGGGCGGGAGGAAGCACCCCCTTCAGCCTCCCCGCCCCGGACCTCTGCGCCAAAGCTTCTGTAGTAATAAACTGTAGCACAATAACAATACATTAAAATAAATAAAAATTTGTTTCATGGTGTGGTCAAGACTGCAATGACAAATGACACGTTGCAGTGCTGGCCCAATGATGTTGAGCGAGCAAAGGTTACACCATCTGGCCAGGATGGTGAGATCTCTTCTGCAGACCTAGTCGATTGGCCTGTCTGGCCAGGGGGGTGGCCGAACCTACAATCTCGGCCCCCCTTCTGTTAAAGTTACGGCCTCGCGTTGAGGTCCAATGTTTGATTCTATGGGTGTGATCTATGATCTATAACTTCGGCACCCAAGACCAAATTTATAAGCAACAAAGTTATAAGCTATTATGAGCACATTGACGCATTCTTAGCATTCCTTCGACATGACGGCTAACTCACACCCTTCCAACCTCTCCGACCCAGACGCGGCAGCGGAGATGGACCTAGCCCAAGAGCATCGAACCCTAACATTTCTTTCCCTCAATGTCAATGGACTGAACTCCCCCCGCCAAACTTAAGTCGATCCTACAAAAGCTTCAGGACGAAGATGCCGCTGTAGCTCTGCTCCAGGAGACTCACCTACTACCGGTGGACTTTGGGCGTCTCCGCTCCCGATGTTATCCGCTCCAACACTTCGCCTCAGGTGGCTCCAAGAAGGGGGCCCAGCAATCCTCTTCAGGAAGGGGCTGAACCCCCAAGTTCTGGAAACAAAAACATGCCCGGAAGGCCGATTTGTGATAGCCAAATGCCTATTGCAGGGAGACCTATACAAATTTGTCTCAGTATATGCCCCCAATTCCGGGCAAGCCGCCTTCTATGACTCACTGGGTTCACAGAAGGCCAAGTCATAATTGGGGAAGACTTCAATGGAGTACCAGACCCTACAAAAGACAAGTCCCCCCCCACCCCAGGAGACTTCACTCAGGCATTCAGCCTTTTGCACCTGTTCAGATCTCTAGAAGTGGTGGACTCGTGGCGGGTGCTCCATCCCTCTGAAAGAGATTACTCCTACGTTCACCGAACTTTCTCAAGGATTGACCTCCTCCTGACATCCCCCCAGATGATTGCCTATGCCAATGATGTATCTATCGGCCCACGGATTCTTTCCGATCATGCCCCAGTAATACTGGAGATCCGAGCACATGAACCCAAGCCCAATTCTCTGCGCAGATGGACTCTTTATGATCCAATGCTTAACGATATGCCGCTAAGGGACACGATTGCAACAGCAATTAAAAACGTCCTCAGAGAAAACCCGGTCAAGGACACTTCCCATGCAAACACTTGGGACGCCTTGAAAGCAGTGATCAGGGGAGAATTGATCGCACAGAGAGTGGCATTTCACCGAAGTAGGCGACAGGCTTGCTTGATCCTCGAGGAGGAACTCACAGCAGCGGAGGAAACTCGCAAGAAAAAAGGCTGGTCCCCTAAGAGACAGCGAGCCATCCGCACCGCCAGAAAGAAGCTAGAGGCCCATTACGCCAAACAGACGGCACAGCTTTTGGCTAAAGCCAAACAATTATATTATGTGAAGAACAACAAGGCGAACAAACTGCTCGTAGCTAAATTGGCTAAAGCAAAGCGGAGCAACACCATTATCAGACTGCGAGACCCGCATGGAGTGACCCAATATGCGGAGCCAAAAAAGCAACAGCTAGCGGCAGACCACCTGGCCCAGGTAATGACGGCACCGACGAGGGATCTGAATAAACAGAAAGAATACCTACAGGAAGCGGCCCTCCCCGACTGCCCGACTCAACTAGGGAAAGCCTGGATGCTCCAATCACAGGTGAGGAGGTTGAGGAGGCCATCAAGTCCCTGAAATCCAGGGCCCCGAAGGATTTTCCTCTAGGTTCTACAAAATCTTTAAACCCCAGCTGTTTTCCCCCATGGTGGTGCTCTTCAACTTCTTTAGGGAGACAGGTACGGTGACCCCCTCAATGCAAGAATCAACCACCATCCTTCTGCCCAAACCAGGGAAGGACCCGAGAGACCCGGCTGTCATGATCTCTGCTTCCAAAAGATCAGGACTTGCCCGACTACCTTGGAAGCAGACCCATAACCCCGGTTCCGAGTGCCAGCCAGTCCCAATTGGGACCTTTTGGACCCTGTCCTGGCGCCAGTGGCACCAGGCTCATAAAGATGCCCAGTCCCAGCGCTGGAAGCGCCGGGCTCATAATGCTTGGGTGGACTTACCTGCAGCAGACCATGCTGCTTACTTACCTGCCAGTTGAACCCCTGATCCTCTTCTGTTTGGGACTACTTTTCCTGTTGGGTGGGGCAGGAGCCACTCCCTAGGTTCAGAACACTGGAACTCTTCTGGAAAGCAGGAACTCTTTTCTTACCTAGGCGTGGCTGTGGAAGGAGACACCTAAGCACTACAGGAGGCTATTTAAACCACACCCGATGGATGAATCTTGCTTTGTGTTATTCTGCATTCTCTGCAGCAGAACGCTCATCGTGTCTTCTGCTTCTGATCCTGGGCCTAAGGGAACAAAGGCTTACCATCCTGGAATCCAGTCTTCAGCAGCACCTGTAAAGACAAAGAAAGAACAGGTTAGCACTACGGTCTTCAGTGGCAGCGCATCTCTTACCTGATCCATCGGCTGTCACCAACGCCTCGCGCTGCATTCCGGCATCTGAAAGACAAAGGCTTACCTACTCTTCGCACGCTCCGGAGGCCTTCGGCGCTGCATCCCGCATCTGAAAGACAAAAGAAGGTGCGTTTAAAGACATTGGGCAACTTTATTACTCACGTGCCATTACTCCTTCCCACGCCGAATCCAGTGGGTATTCCAGCACCCTTCAGCTTCTCTAAAGCTCCGAACTTGTACCTGCAAGATAAAAGGGACAGTTAGTGCACATCGTGAAGCAGGCTACAAGCGCTTACTTACGTGCTTCCAGGCGCTTCTATTCCTCACGCGGGTTCGATCCTCAACTCTCATCAGCCCGCCATCCGCCATCGCCGGAACCCTGCAAAACAAGAGATATCATTACAAAAGACTTTTAAGACATTTGAAGTGCCCAGAACTTACCGTTCGTGCAGTTAACGACGGACAGCAGTCCCTGAGGTCAAGAGGCCTGCACCCTTATCCAGTGAAGAAACTGGTTACGGCACCCTGCCCCGAGGCAGATGGAGAGCTCGGCGTTCACTTACCTAAGGTGAGGGCGTTAACCTTTGGGGTTCTACAGGAGAAGAGAAAGGGAAGAGGAGAGAGACACCCAATAACCCCAGTTCATTAATCCCATATTTTCTATCTGCAGACATCTTACTCTTCAAGTCAGACACACAGTGCACAGAGGTCCAGCCCAAAGAGCCAACCGTGTGTAACACATCACCTTTGAAGATACGGCATTCACCCAGTCAAGACCGGCGCCTCTGCGGGAATCAGGTGAGCGTTACACCGGCTTCCTACAGGCCAATAGCCCTGCTGAATATTGATGCTAACATATACTCCAAAATTCTCGCAACTGCCTATCACGCATACTACCCGACATAATTTACCCTGATCAGGCAGGCTTTATAATAAACAGATTGGCAGGAGATAACATCCTAGTAGAGCTCGCCTCCCGAAGCTCCCAGGGGCTGGTGTTGATGGCCCTAGACGCCACCAAAGTGTTTGATAGGGTGGACTGGTCCTTCATGAGCCTTACTCTGTAGGCCTTTGGGTATGGCCCGGCGTTCCAGGCGATGGTCCTGGCCAACTATCAATCACCGAAAACCTTTCTTAGGATTAATGGCTCACTCTTTGCTTCAATCCCCCTGACCTGTGAAACCAGACAGGCCTGCCCGCTATCCCCACTGCTATTTGCATTTACCATGGAACCTTTCGCCCAGAAGATCAGACTGAATAACCACATTAAGGGCCCCCAAGTCAGCCCATCTCAGCACAAAATCGCCCTATATGCAGATGACGTATTTCTCACGATCTCAGAGACCTGCTCCTCATTAAGGCATGCCCTGACTGAAATAACTAGCTATAGGGAGGTCACCGGCTTCTCCATCAACTTCAGCAAATCTGTAGCCTTTGGGGTAAGGCCTCCCCAGATGAACTTGTCCCGATGTGTCCCATTACATGGAAAGCGAGGGCTATTCCTTACTTGGGGGTCCAAGTACCTGCAAACCCAAAGGACACATATCACGCTAACTTTCCCCAGCTCTTTAAAGAATTGGAAGGTGATTTGAAACCCCAAGAAATCTCACTGATCTGACGCATAACAGCCTGTAAAATGAACTTACTCCCAAGATTCTTATACGCCTGCTCCTCCCTCCCCGTCGCAATCCCAGCACCCGCCCTCTGTGACCTGCAGAGGAAAATGCTCTGATTCTTCTGGAGGGGAAAGAAAGCCAGGATCCCCCAAAAACAATGCTAGGCAACGCAAGATTGGGCGGACTGGGGGTCCCCGACCTGCAATCCTACAGGGTGGCAGCACAACTAAAGCACATTCGCACGTGGCAAATAGCCACCAACCTCCCTAGATGGGTGGAAGTAGAACAATCACGGCTTCCTCTCCCCTTGCGGTTTCTGCCACACATTTCACCCTCTCTCAGAGAAAGATGGGAAGGACTCTTACTAGCGAATAAGCATACACTCAACTCCTGGGACTGGGTGCTGAAACATAAGGGAATCCCGAGGGGACTGAGTCCCCTTTCTCCAATTCTTCACAATCCAACCTTATCACCCGGAGCGAACCCCCGGAACTTCAAGAACTGGATAGCAGGAGGCCTTGAAACCTTGGATCAGCTTTACGTGGGAGACCTACCTCGCACCTTTGAACAATGTAAGGAGCTTTTTCTACTCCAAGAAAGAGACAGATTCACATACATTCAGCTATGTCACTAGTGCTCCCACCTCCAAACTCTCCAAGCAGCCACGTGTCCCCTCACCCCCCTCAAACTATCTCTCAAGGATCTCCCAGCCCGAGGCAGGATCTCCACCTTATACAGACGATTTCTAGGGGACTTTCTTGCTTCAAAAACCCGGGGTATGGCCCAGTGGGAGACTGATCTGGGGCATCTGGCTGAGGACCAGGCCTGGGTGTATATCTGGACCCGAACGCACACATCGTCCTCCTGTGTCGCCAATAGAGAATGCGCGTACAAAATTCTGCTATGTTGGTACTATTCCCCCCTCAGGATTCATCATATGAACCAATCTCTAGACCCCGCCTGCTGGAAAGGGTGCGGTCGACCAGGTTCCTTTTTCCACATGTGGCAGGCATGCCACAAGATCCAACAGTTCTGGAAACTATGTTTAGCCACCATTGAGCAGATCACCCAGACGGCACTCCCTCTGGAGCCTGAACCCGTCCTCCTAGGGGCCACGGTCCCCGGGATCTATCCGCGCTCTGGAAATAAAGCCAAACTGCTGACCCAATGCCTTCTGGCTGGGAAAATAGTGATAGCCCACTCCTGGAAAGCTCGGGACGGCCCCTTCTTGTCCCAATGATGGGGGAAAACATGGGACATTCTGATCGCGTAGAAGGTAACAGCAGCAAGGGCCGGACTGCTCCATCGTTTTCAGAACATTTGGGCCCCATTGTTGGAAGATGACCAGAAATTTCCAGCTTTGACCTATAAGCCTACCAATATCCGGTGGGCCTTGGGGGACCGGTTCGCTCCCTGAGAGGGAAGCATAGCCGAATTGGACATAGAAAACACAAACTAATGGGAAGCGACCCCTGTCATGATACACCGTTTTTGGACTTCCTGGTCCATGGTTCACCGCAACATTGGAGTCACTATCCTCCCAACATGGCCACCGGCTCAGACACATAGCGGTTCAGCGTTTACACAGGAACTCTGGCTTCCTAGAAAACGGGCACGCCTCTGCGGCACTGCGCATCTCAACACTCCCTTTCGAGTTTGCGGCTAGTGTGCTCGCTGTTTCCTTCCTTCTCGGAGAACCTACCACCCGATATTCTTTCCCTTCCTCTTCCTTCTTGAAGTGCTAGCGCGGCCTTCGCCTCCGCCTGAGGCCGCTCTTTCCATCCTTCCTGGAAACCACTTGTTACTTCCACACTCGCTGCAATCTCCCTGTCCTCTGCGAGCTGTGCTGTTCCCTTCCTGGTTCCGCGCATCATCCCGGACATAAGACTACCTGATTCTTACCTTCCCGGAACTCCTGTCTCCTCTCGAGACTGCCTACGATCCCCACACTGGATACGGAAGACCACCACCCTTACCTGTATAAATCCCGGACGTCCCGGAACGCTGAAAGACCTCCAAAGAAGAAGATTACCAAGGACAAACAGGTGAGAACAGAGGCTGAGTCTGACAACCCCAGACTAAGGGGAATGGGGGGAGGCGGTTGGGGGTTTGGAAGGGATTATCAGTTGATGATTTTCACGTCTTGATTTATGTCATACTGTTGTCACCCTGCCTTGGTTTAAAATAAACATATTAAAAAAAATTGTTGATCTTCCTCGAAAGTAAAGTGAAGTATATAATGCATGCTTCATGTTTCCCGCTTATAAATAAATCCCAGATAACTTACGTTGTGAGGCACCCATCCAAGCCTGCTGCTAAAAGTGCCTGTCGCCTCATGATCTGTAATGACTCACATTGGACCAGCACATGTCTCTCAGTATACCAGCATGTCCTCACCGCACAAACAACACTTCCTGTCTTCATGTATTTTTTTAAAGATTATACTTCCATTAATGTGTCTTCTGTTTATCTATAGGGTCATCTGCTAATAACCTCATAAAACCTTAGTCCATCACAAGTTGGCTCTGCAGAAACTTCAAAGAGATTTCACTTTCAGGTAAAGACCTGAGGAGAGCGTTTAGCCCCTGATGGGGGAAGGGGAAACTGTCTTATGGGCGAGCCCAGCATTTCTTCATGCAGAGAACTGATGCTTGAATGTCACCATTACATTATAGATGAGGCCTTCCGTTTCTTTTTAATATGGTTGTGCCTTGCCACCAATGCTCACTTTTGCATCATATGTATTCGCATTACCCTGGCAATGAAAATTCGGTTTTCATGTGCTCATTATGTTATACTGCAAAATGCACTCACTTCCACAATAACACATTCTGCTTTTTCAAAGTTACACATTAGGCATCAGTCATTCTTACTGGAAAGTAGGCCTCAGTCACATGCAATGAAAGTTACTTTCATGGTTTTGAATTTCGCATGCAAGGCACACTTAATAAGTATATGTCTCTTTCTTTGAAAACAGCATTTTTGATGGGGCAGTTGAAAGTGAAATGCTGCCTTTGTGTCTGTCAGCTCACAATGTGCCTTTCCAATTCCCTTCAGCAGCTGGGTTTCATTTTTCACATATACCTTTCTTCAACGGCAGAAGTACATACATTTGAATTCACTAGGCACATTGGCAGTGTTGACATTTTATATGCTAGCTTTTCAGTCTGCCAGTGTGCCTTCCCATGACAAGAAGGTATTCCTGCACATTCTGGGCCTCACATAGACTTTCAGTTCGGATGATCCTGGGACTGCCATCAAACTCCACAATTCTTAGAAGGTGCTTGCTTGCAAGAGATAATACGCCACAGAGGAAGCCCTCACAGCAGAGACACCCATATTCACAGGGTCCCAAATCATCCTAATACAGTTCTCAGCAAGGAGGACCATGCTCGTTTCATATAGATGAAGTCTCCACATAAGGCAGCTGGTAATTATATTTTAAATGGAGGGGCATAAATATTTCCCAGGAATTAGTGCAAGCAACTTAGTACAGCCCAGGAGCATAAACAAACCAAGGGGGGGCCTCTGGGTGCAGGGCATTTTAAAATACTTTTTTAAATGGTGCATTTCCCAGTATACGTCTAGTTTAATATTAGGTATAGAATTGTATGCGTCTTCACTGCTCAGTAAATAATGAGCAGTTATTTTATGTTCTTTTATTTAACGGTGTGCACACCCTGCATTGTTTTTTCTGCTTTTGCCTAAAATCAAATTTAGCGGTGTGCACATCCTGCATTACTTGTTCTGCTTTAGCCAAAATCGTATTTAGCGGTGTGCACATATATACGCTGCGTGGTACTCACTTGCCCTCTGATCGAGTTGTTTTCCCCCACTCTCTGCATCCCCATTTGTCCTCTTTTCCATACCTCTGTGTCCTTGTGTGCATGCTCCATCCCGGTCACATCCCCCAGGTTCCTACCGGGTTAAGTGTACTACCTTGTGCCCCCTATGGCACTTTCTATCTCCCCTATCTTCTCCAACTGCTTCTCCATCTCATATCCTTCACCTCTCACTAAATCTGGCAGGAAGAAAATCAAAAAGGACACCCTGGCTTCCAACCCAGGCCTACCTATTGCTGAAACCTATGACATTGCTTCCTCCAGAGAAACTCTTACCGCCATCCTCTTTGTCGTCCCTTCACCCAGCCTATGGACCCTTCATATGGTCGCTCTGTTCTCTCCCTACTCCTCCTCACACATCAATGGTGGCACCCGCTGGGAGGTCCTTCTTGCCCCCTTCTCCTCCTCCAGGGTCATCATTAATATCTACTCCCACGCCTTATCAACATTTCACCCCCCTCTTCAAGGGCACCCTCGCCTCCTCCTGCTCCCACCTCCACATGCGCTACAGCCCAAGTACCATCCTTAACTCCTATCCCTCTACCTTCTCCTGTTTCCATCTCTCAGGCACTCTCGCCGCTTGCTGGTTGTACCCCCACCGTAAATCTCTCAAAAGTGGCAATTTTTGTATTTTTTATTACGTGTATTTAGTTTATTACAAGCTTTTCACATTTTCATTCCAACATCCAATTCGATTTAATTTCCCCTCCCAACACAAAAAGTATAAATAGAGCCCATTTTCCCCTGCCTCCTCTTAATAACACCTTCTGTAACCCAATCATTAAATTGTGTCATAGTACCCTTGGTGTAGAGGCTTATCCCGCCTTTTCCCTCAATTTTTTAAACACAGCCTCAAGAAATGTAACCATTGCAAAGTTGACTCTCTGATTTTGTCACCCATATATGAGTTCCCACCATTTCTCATCACCTAAACCACAAATGTTTCCATACAAGTGGATTGATCTTTCAGTTTTGGGCAGAACAGAGTCAAATGTCTCAGAGTTTCTCTCCGCGAATCACACATACAACATTTAATTGAATACTGATGTCTTGTCATACCTCAAAAGAGTTATGTATGAAGAGCATTAGTGTGTTCCATGCTACTTTGGCATGTAATGATATTAACCCTAATTCATGCCGAATCACTGCATTGGAACTGCCAACTGGAGATGTAAGATACGTTTTCAAAAGAAACCTTCAAGGAAATCCCAAAGCTCCCGGCATAAGTCTCTCAAAAGTGGCAATCTGCTCCATGTTGCCACTCTTAACTCTTGCTCTGCTGTTACGCACTCCTCTGACATCTGCCGCCTCCTTGAACTCTTGGACCTCGGTGTCCTTTCCCTCGTTGAGACTTGGTTTAAGGACAGCTTTGTCACAAGGTTTGACACACGTCTCCCTGAAGGCTACAAGATCCTCTCTGAGCCCAGGACTAACACACAAGGAGGCGGAGTAGCCCTGATCTATCCAGAGTGGATCCCTGTCTCCAACATTCCCACTAAGGCCTACTCTTCCTTTGAATGCCTGGTCTGCAGGCTCCCTCTCCAATGTCCTCTCTTACTTTGGCCACCTTCTATAAGCCACCGGGCCAGTCCACCCTCTTCCTCTCCGAATGGGCTGACCTGGCTGCCTCTCTCCTCTCCACCTCCTCACAACTCCTCCTGCTCGGGGATCTAAACATCCATCTGGACTCCCCGGAATCTTCAGGACCTTTTACCCAAACTCTGTGACTCGCTCTCTCTATCCATCCATTCTACCTTCTTGGCCGACTCACACTGCAGGCCACACATTGGATGTGCTCTTCTCCACTAACATCCCTCTCTCTACTCCTCTTACTACAGCACTTTCCTGGACCGATCACTCTCTTCTCTCATCCCATCTCTCTTCCCACCTTAAGCTATCCTCTCCTCTGGCATTGGTAAACCCCACACAGCCTCCCGTCCTTAAGGCCACCCGACCCATGAAAACAGTGACAGTGGCTGCCTTTGCCGTCTCCTACTCTCCGCCATCTACTCTTGCGGCTGACTCCCACAGCGCTCTCTAACTTTCATCTCGCCATTTCCAACACTCTTGACATCTTTCCCCCTGTCATTAGGGTGCTTATGAAGCCTCCCAAAAAAGTGCAATTCCTGATACGACTCTGATCTGGCTGCCATTAAATGCAAGTGTAGAGCATCAGAACGGAAATGGGTGGCCTCAGGTGCACCCTCTGATAAACTGGCCTGTCTCCTCCTTCAACGGCAATATCGACCCTGCATCCGGTCCAAGAGAAGAGTCCATATTCAAGCCGGCATCTCTGCGGCGTCTAACAACACGCCCGATCTTTTCAAAGTATGCAAGGAATTGGCCAACCCTTCAGCAGCCTCATCTGCCACTGCAATCACCCAAGCCCTTTGCTCATCATTGGCAGCACATTTCACCAACAAAACCTTGGACATCCTTTCCTCTTTCACTCCCTTCAACTGCCCATGCACCAACAACCTCCGAGCCCCCTTTGGCCTCCCACACGCCTCACACTCTTCCCTATCCTGCTTTTTCCCCTGTCACACCTGAGAAGGTCATTAGGCAAGTCCGGTCTATGAAAGCCTCTTCCAAACAGGTGGATCAATGCCATTCCAAAACTATCAAGAACAACACTGTAGCTCCAGCCTTGGCGGACCTTTCCAACCTCTCCTTCGACTCTGGAGTTTTCCCATCTTCTCTCAAACACTCTCTGGTGCACCCACTGTTAGGGAGAATTCTCATTCTATGACTAATTTCCCTTACCTATAGACTCCCGCAACAGCTTTGCTGGATTTGAAGGGTTTGTTTATTTTTACCTGCTAAGAGTGAGACTCCTTTTCCCACTCTTAGGCATTTTTGCTATGTGTGTTCTAGGCTATTTTTGTGTTTAATGCCTATGGGATCTTTCTCAACCCCATAGGAACCATCTTTATTCACATGTGTTACACAGCACCCTCAGTGTAGCGACCCCCAAACATAGACTCCATAGCCTGGGACTGACTACTGTCTCCCAGGGCATGTAAAGTCCCAATTGACTTTACTAGTCAAATCCTATGAACTAAACCAGTACAACCTATCTTACTATGGAGGTACTGGAAGGGGTTAATAGTTTTTCCCCTATGTTAATTTTCGAGAGGGTACCATACAGTCCCCCTCTCAAAAGTTTCTGGCTGGTGGCAGTGGTTACTACCATAAATATTCGACCGTGAATATTGCCCTATGGGATTTTCCCCTTGTTCGAGGCTACCACTTTTTATGACAGCCTCTAACATACCGCCGGTGCATTTTAATATTAAATTTACCACGGTAGGTTTTATTTGCCGGAACTTTAATATAACTTCTTTCTCGTGTCTTTCTCTAAACCCCTAACCCAGGTGTCGGGGATCCTTTGTTTGTCCTTTTGGCAGGCTTCTGACGAGAAGCCCTCCTTTCGGCGCCACTGAGTCTGGGGTGGGTCCATTGTGTGGGAGGGGGGAGTAGGACCCCTGGACAGGGTTGCCTCCGCAACCCATGTCGCACTCTATCCTGATAGGCTGGAGGGTCTCCCGCCAAGATGACCACTCCACTGTGTGATTGACAGCTAGGATGTATGAATGGGGATCTTTTTTGCATAAAAGCAGCGCCCTGAGGACTGGAAGAGCAAGACGTCGCCACTGGAACTAGGAATCCGAAGAGGAGAGAAGCCAAAGACATTTGCAACGACTGAACCACCGGTGAAGCCCTGCTGCAGCGTCTCACCACTTTTCTCCACATGACGAGAGAAGATCTTCATCTGCAAGAGCATTCTTCCCTTGAGCTGGTGGGGCCAACCAGTTTGCCAATCGCCTTCCCGGACCTGCCTTGGTCGAATCTCCCGTACCCAGTACTCGGAGGCCGGATAGCCAGGCACCAGTCCACCTGGACCGTGATTTAACAGAGCGTACCTTTTATTCGTCGGGCAGCACCGCGGCTGGTTTCATCCCTGGGTAGTGCAGTAACTCGAACCTTCCTCCACGACGAGAGCCTCTCTTCCTCTGCTGGATCACCCGAACTGCAGGAACTACCAGGAACAACCGCCACCGCAGGAGCCACTTCTTCATTTTAAGGTACATTGTTCCGATAGGCCGCCCTTTCTTTACGGTAGTACTAAATTGTTATTGTTATTTTGCACTTATATAGCGCCTTATATACCATTGGTATGGTCTGAAGGCGCTGGTAGGTTGAACGCCCTTGGGAACCGAAGTTCAGATCAGTAGAGAGAGTAGGGAGAGTCAAAAGGTGCGTGTGAGCACCGGATATGTGTGCAGCTTGTGCGGTACACGTGTAATAGCTGCTTCTTATCGGTAGGTGTGGTGGTTGAGAGATCAGGAGAATGTGTTCGTTCTGGCAGGATTTATCCGGAACGGATGTGGCTGCGTTAGGCCTGAGGAAAACGCCTGGCTGGGGGTGTGGGACCAGCAGTGTTTACATAGAATGATGTGGAGTAAGCGGTGGATGTTCGTATGAGAACAGTTATACCGAATGGTGTCATAGTATCTCTGTGTTCTAGTTGAGTGGTGATGTAAGGAGAGAGTAAGCGTGGGGTGTGGTGTGATGGGTTATATGCTCTTTCGGTGTGCAACTTCTAAGTGCAATTTTCCCAGAGAGGGAACTGGGCGAACTTCTAAGTACAATTTTCCATACAGAGTCTATTGGGAACACTTCTAAATTCATTTCATCAGAGAAGGTATTGGACTCGTATCCGCAGTCATCCGCCCTCCGCAGTCATCCGCCCTCCGCAGCCGTCCGCCCTCCGCAGCCGTCCGCCCTCCGCAGCCGTCCGCCCTCCGCAGCCGTCCGCCCTCCGCAGCCGTCCGCCCTCCGCAGTCTAAAGTTGTTTTAAATCCTTTACCTACCTGTTGGGTTGGCCGCCCCTCTCTCTGAACATTGTCTTTTCAACTCCTGCAACCACCTTTTCAAATTCGTTAACCAAAGACTTGACTGCAGTTACAAGAACATTTTGCTTCTGGGCCCTTGCCCTGTACCACTGACTCTGGCACAGGCCTACTGACTCTGGTCACATCTGCTCTCTTTAGATTGATTCTCACTGAGAACTGTGTTGGTGCACTTATTTATCTTAACTACCCTTTCCTTCCCATTCTTAAACCATTGTGAAATGCTATTTTGCTCAGTTTTCATTTTAGGTATTGCCTATACTGATGCACTGTCTTGCTGAACTGGTTCACAAACAATGGGAAGTGTTGATAGGGTGTATGAGAAACTATTTCTAGATAACTTGTGTTTTCCCTCCCTTGTGAGGAATCGTTAGAGGATCCCTTGTGTGTAGTTGCCACTTTGCCATTTTGCTCAGTTTTCACTCTGGTTCACTTGGTCTGCAATTCAACTTGGGAGTGTGTATATTTTTCCTTTGACTTAATTTAACTTACTTGACGACTGTGATACATATGTTTTATTAGAAGTGTATAAAATAAATATATATATACTTTTTAAATACAAAGCTTTGGTTAGTGTTTCCTTGTTCCATAGTCTAGTGGGCCTATTGTGTAAACCCTGAATACTGCTCATCTCCCTCTTGAGATAAGTCTGACTGCTCAGCCACAGCTACCAACTAAATCTTTTTGATACAGACTGATACCAAAGGGGATTTATTGCTCTCACCTGTAGTCCTAATCTGGTGTAGTACTCCCTAATGGAACTGCACCGGATTCTGCCTAACACCCACTACTCAAAAAACTTCTGCCGGCCCTCCTTTCCTGGCAAACTATCACCCAATTTCTATCACTCCCTTCCTGGGCAATCTACTGGAGAAGTTGGCTATCTCTCAGCCTACACCCCACACTGAATCTGCTGGTTGTCTCTATGATCATCAGTCTGGCTTCAGAGCATTCAGAGGCACGGAAACTGCTCTCCTGAACACCTGTGAAGACCTGCTCTCAAATCTTGGTACAAACTCTCCTTCTGTCCTCATTCTCCTTGACCTGTCCTCCGGATTCGACACCGTAAATCATAACACCTTGATCGATCGCCTACATGATACCCTGGGCATCAGTGATCAGGCCCTGGCGTGGCTTACCTCCTTTCTCTCCGACCGACCATCCCAGGTGGAACTCGGGCCCTTTCTCTCTGCTATGACTCTCTCTACTTGCGGGGTTCCTCAGGGTTCTAACCTATCCCCCTGGTTTTTCAATATCTACATGACCGCCTTGGCCCACAGGATCTCTTCCATCACTTCCAACTTTCAGTATTATGCGGATGACACTCCGCTCTCATTCAAGCTATCCTCAGCTTCTTCCTCCTCCTTCCTCACTCATGATTGTCCGCAATTCCGTCCTGGTGTGCAGCTAACAACCTCTGCCTCAATGCCAGTATACGGAGATTGTTCTCATTGGGACCCCTGCTCCCGTTTTCCGGCTTGCACTCTGGCCGGCCTCCCTTGGCCCTGCGCCCACACCCACCAGTGAGGCAAGAAATCTGGGGGTCATTTTCGATTCCACTCTGTCCTTCTCCTCACACATCTCAGACATATCCAAGAACTCTCACTACCAGGTGCACATCCTCTGAGGTATCTTACCTTTTCTCACTTTCCCCCAGAGACTCACTGCATCCAGAGCTCTGTCTCTCTCTAGACTCGACTACTGTAACAGTGTCTTTCTCAATCTCCCGACTTCTAAAATCTGACCTTTACAACTCATCCAGAAAATAACCATGAGACTTATCCTTGGCCTCAAGCCCAGGGACCGCATCTCTCCGGCACTGAAATCCCTCCACTGGTTCCCCGTTCTTCTCTCCTCTCTTGTGATATTAAGGGCTTCTGGAGGTTGCTCGTAGCCTGTGGTATCCTCACCCTCTCGGCTTTCACCTGGTGTCTTTTCTTATTTTATTTATCTAAATTTGTTTAGTTTCATCAATAAAACTTTCCAAATTGATATTACATCATCTAAAATCATTAAAATAACATTACACATTTACATTTCATATATTTCATTAACACTACACGTTATTTTGTGTGTTCACTATCATTTCCTCACCTCTCTTAATCTAATAATACCACATTACACATCTGTCATCATATGACATAGTTCGTTTCTGTGCAGCAACACATCACCGTTGTCTAATACATGTATTATATAAAAAAAATAACTTATTATTCACCACTTAAAACAATACTATGCTAAAACCTCCAATCCGATTAAAATCATAAGTCGCCTGTATTAGTCTCTCTTTACCATTTTCTGTGTCGGCTAAGGGTTTTGTATTCGTTTAGCTACTCAACTATAGTGCTAAGTCACTCACGCCAACATTTTTATTAAGCTTCTTGTTAATACGGGACCACAGTTGGTATACGGTCATTTGCATCCTCTGACTCTCTGAATTCAAACAATATATCCAGAATTAATCACTTTTAATCATGCCATACTCCCATACAAGATGGCCCAGACTAGTCATATATTCAAGTCCCAGAGCTGGACACTCAGTGAATATATGTTGAGGACTCTCCGACTTATTCGGAATCTGACATATTCTGCAAAACCTTTCATGTTTTAAAAGCTTTAACTGTGCACCAATCAGTGCAAGTAATGGTAGCTGGTTGGTGCGCATCCTCAAACAAAAAGATCTCACCGCTTGGTTTGGACACTCCCTTAGGTAGTGCTGGGTCTGTATATACTTGTGTGACACTCCATATACATATTTGCCTCTTCAGCAGGTCACCTTTCAGGGACATTAATCCCAGCTTGAGACGTATATACTGCACAGGCACGGACTGGCCAAGCTTTAGTATTCTTCTCCAGAAACGGCCTTCCAATACATCTAACCATGCCAAGTGTCTCATCGAGAGTGCTTCCAAGCCATACAGTATAGTTGTGCAGAAGCATTGCTTGTACAATATAATGATTCCTTCAAATGTGAAACCTGCAGTTTCCCTGGCAATGTCTTTTCAGCTGAACACGGTCATGCCACTCCAGTTGAATGCCTCTTGTTTACTTACGTGTGTTAAGAGGGTCCTATGTGGGTTACTCAGTGTTTGGGTTTTCTCCCACCCCTTCTTAGCTTTCACCGGTTGTGTTTTACGTAGAACACGGTTTGGCTACTCTAGTTGAATACTCCCGGTCATCTCCCTTTGTGCTGCAAAATCCCTTGTCTGGGTTTCTCTCTCATTATGAGACCCTTCATCCTCTACGTGCCCCTGCTATCAGGGCCGACTGGGATTGGCTCTCAGCTTCAGTAATCAACTCACGCAATAGTACTTAATTCTCTCAGAGCTGGGTCCTTTCTGCACCTCCTTGACATTTTCAACTCAAATAGGTATCCCCAGCCTTTTCTGGGTGCTTAGCAAGTAGTTGATATTCTTTCCTTTACACACTTGCCACTGCATAAATGACAAAGTGCCCTGTTTTTCGAGCAAGTTGATGGTGGGTCACAAAAAGGGAACTTCATCATAGGACAATGGTCACTATTCTGGCCCAATTAAAAGAAATCTAGTAACAGCATGTGCGTGGGTGCTGAATCTGCAGGGCTGCGAGAAGGAGCACCCAGGAAGCTGGGGAAGGGAAGGCCCAGAAAGTGGCAGAGACCGGGGAAGAGTGGAGAACAGTTGTGGCTATGAGGAAAGTGCCAAAAGGAATGTAGAAGGAGCCAAAAGGGGGGAAGAAGGTGGGAGAGTAAGGAGTGAATTGGAGAACCCTACTTGTAATACCAGAAGTGCCCGAAGGGGTAGAGAAAGGCCCAAAGGGGTGAAGAAACTAGGATACTCCACGTCTCTCAACTCTCCCAACTGTTCTGAGTGAGTGGCCCAAAGGGAGGATGAAAGTGGAAAAGTTAAGAGATTTGGAATATCTTAAATTGGGTGATAGAGAGGCACAAGGGGTGAAGCAAGGGAGAATAAACAGCTACTGAACTGAAAGAAACTACTGATGAGGGATGGATAAGGAACTAACAAGAGATAGAGAAAAGTGAAGCAGAGGGTGCGAAGAAAGCATTGACATGAAGGAACCTGTTTCCCTTCATCATCAAAAGATCTTGCCCATCTACAACATGAAAGGCTTCAAAAGTGGGGCATATTACAGAGGCGCTCCAGTGCCATCAACGCCAATCAGCACCGACAATGTCAAAGTGGAGGGCTGAGCTGGCGCCAAGGTCCCAACGCCGAGAGTTGGTGCCTGTCGGCACCAGAAGATGTCATCACCCTTAGGGAGCAAGCCAGAGCCATGCAAAACTGCTAGCTCGTGGGGCCCCCACTGGTCTGAGGCAACACAGCAGGCCCCATTGACACCAACAGCGAGTGGCACTGGGGCATTGGCAAGGATGTTCAGCATCTTCAAACAGAAGTGTTCCTATTCCTCTGAGGTGGAGGACTGCATTGGGAATGGTACCTGTGGCAATGCTTCTGGGGTGTCCTTCAAACTGTGACTCCCCTTCTTCGAGCATGACTAAGAATAATATGAAGAGCCGCTCCAGGAATGAGGCCTCTTCTGGTGCTTCTTATCCTTGCACGTGGGCCTCCTCTCAGGCCGGCACCCCACACTGCGTGACCTCAAACGAGACCACAGAACTTCACTCCTGTCCTTGTGGAAGTGCATGAAGAACTTGGGAGCCTTGAGATGCATGGATTGACACAATGCACATTTTGGGGCTTTGTGTTTCTCCCCACAAACAGTAAAGATTGTGTGGAGATTTAACAATGACATTTGCTGGCTGCAATCCATGCAAGGTTTAAAACCAGAGGTTTTAACCGGGTTGGGCATTTTGATGAAAAACAAAGAGCGTGTTCCTGAAGCAAACAGAGTATATGGAAAAAAGTAGCTGAGGATACTGGCCACAATGTCATGTCCAGTGCGGGGTGCAACCAGGCGTTGCATGGCAGAGCAGCCCAGGGCCTCCAGGTGTCAGAAACGTTTCTGAAGAACAGCTGTGCTGTGAATACAATATCATAGATGAGGAAACAGTACGAGGAAGGAACCAAAAAAAACAGGTTTCAGGAACCCCTCAAAACCTGGAACAGTAAGCGCACAAGCATTGTCTGGAATTGCTGGGGGAAATAAAGCCCTCAGATTACAGAGTACTGCATAACCTTTGTTAGAGCATTTTACTTTCAAGGGAGACATTTTCTTTGGATACGTTTTCCCAGAGCACTGCCCCATCAAGGAGAAGAACCTTCCAGACAACGTTTAGTTATTTTAGACACTACTTGTTTATTTTGGCCACACCTGTGCACATTTGTTAATAAAAACCCATTGCTAATTTGATTGCTTTGTCTGGCCTATTTTTCGATCAGTGTCGGCTGTGTGACATATGGTATCATCCACGGGATCAACAGGCCTAGATACTGCAGGCCGCCCATTGCCAGAGTCCATTTAGGCCAGCATGGGGAAAATCAACCCAGGGCTAACACTTGAAATCCAGTGGCCCCTATGCCAGAGTCTTGCTGTGTTGACTAACATTTAGAAAAAAAAGCTGATGTGAGAAGAGTGGAATGAGTTCTGAGAGCCAAGAGATGAGCCAAGAGATGGGAACCATCAAATTTCAGGACTACACTTCACATTTGACTCACAGAGCTAGAATGCCAATCAAACGGCATCTGGCCAGCTCCACATTTGAAATGTGTTCCACGTTAAATTAATACATCCCATGTAGGGAGAAAGCTTAGTAAGAAAGCAACAAGTTACTTACCTGCAACTCCTTTGGAAGAGGTCTGTTGGCCAGACGATGAAAGTGCATGATGCCACTTGGATACGGACGCCTTAGACGAGGCTTTCCCGTGATCCACAGGTACAGAATTCACAAAAAGCAGAGACTTCTTCAAAATGTCCTTTGTGCATGCCACATAGAACTTCAAGGCACGAGCAATGTCCAGTGAATGCAATGTCCTTTCCGCCGGTGTAGAAAGATCGGGAAGAAGACTGGAAGAATCAAAGGCTTGTTGAGATGGAATTCTGAAGGAACTTTCGGCATAAAGGTGGGGTGGGTCTGTAGCACCACCCACATATCATGGAAAGACAAGTACGGCGGCTTGCAAGAAAGGGCCTGAATCCCTCTGATCCACCTGGCCCAGGTGATCGTCACGAGGCAAGCCGTCTTGCACGAGAGAAACTTCAGTGTGGCCTGATGCATTGGTTCAAATGGGGGGCCCCATGAGCTTCGTGAAGGCCACGTTGAGCTCCCAAGCTGGAGTAGGAGCCTTCATTGGTGGAAAAGTCCTGAAGATGCCCTTGAGAACTTTTTGACAAGCCTGTGCGACCACAGGGAGGGCCCTACCTGGTGTAACAGGCAATTTTTAAGGGTTCGTAGGAATTGCACGGATGTGGAACAATTTCAAATACACGCAACGGTTCTGCAAAATAAACTTGCATTCAGAGGATACCCCAAGAAACTTCTCAAGAATACCAGAAAGAGAGCATGCTATACACCAAGAGAATCGCTACTCTCATATAAACCAAACAACACAACTAATGAAGAGGTCATCACATACATTTCCACGTTTGGACCAACTAACTTAAGGGACTCTTGAAAAAATTCTGGCCCCTGGTACAATTGAGCTTGCCAGAGGAGCCCACACCAAAAATAGCACGAGTGCGTTCCAAAAATCTTAAAGACATGCTCACACATGCCAGAACAGGGAAGAAGACGACTAGATCAGCAATGTGGAACTTGAGAGAAATTCAAGGGTATCATCCTTGTGGCTCTTGCACAGTGTGCAGACTGACCAAAAAAATGACGTCATTCCATATAGACAGTAAAGAATGGCATCTGAGACATTTTTCCAATTGTAAAACGTCAAACGTCATTTATGTCATCGAGTGCCCGTGTGGGCTACGTTACGTTGGTCAGACGAAAAGACAAATCAACAAAAGAATTGGAGAACACAGGTCGAGAATCCGCTGTAGAACACACACAGCCCCATTAGTGTCCCACTTCCTTGAATTACAGCATGGCCCAGACAATTTTGTATGGTGGGTGGTAGACAAGGCGCTGAATACAACCAACGACACTAGCGCTTTGAACTACAAAGAAGCATGGTGGATCTTTAAACTTAGATCCACCACCAAGGGGCTCAATAAGGCACAACCTAGTGGTATATATACATGATCAATTGGGTGGTCCCCAACCTTCAGGATCCATCTAGATACAGCCTCAGCTTGCTGTTCCATTATGCCCTAGCTCCTTCTCTCCAATGGCCCTCCACCATTAGCCCTAGCACACCCCTTTCCAGTGTGCCATTAACTTATAATGATTTAACATTGGGGTCGTGTGAGGGTGATTTGGGGAGGGGGCTGCTCCTGCTAGCGTGTGTGTGGGAGGTTTCTCCTGCTAGCCTATTTTTTCCTGCCAGCCTGTTTTTTCCTGCTAGCCTGTTTCCTGCTAGTTAGGTGTTTATTCATCATTGACTTCGTATGGGTGTGCGGAGGTCAGACTTTTAGGGGTCTCATGGCAGATATCCCCCACTTCTGGGTTCACGGCAGCCCCCTCTGCATCCCAGCAAACCTGTGTAGCGAATGCTCGCACTTTCTCTTGCTACACTTATCTTCCAGGCTCTCCATCAGCTCTGGTTCCTTTTCGATTTCCTGAGCCCATCACTCAGGTCATTACGAGTCCTGGCAACTGCAATGCATACCTTCTCCAAGCTTTCCTTGATAGTTCCCATGACTACGGAACGTGGCGCATGGTGCGCATGCGTCCTACCCGAGAACACTGCTTTCCCGGGCATGCACATTATTAATGGTAATACAGCTCAAGCCCTCCACATGCCATCAGCCACAGCAGCTCCATTTTCCAGTGCCAACAGCCCTGTGAGCACTTCATTTTGTTCACTATTCGAGGTACGTGCACCTGCTCACATTGCAAGAGTGTGGCCAATCGTGCTACACTCTGATCCACCTGACGTAGGCCATAGATTTACACAGCCTTTCCTTTTGTGGAGTATGCTTCATTCTCCCACTCCCATTTGATGAACACAGATGGCCGGTCCATCTCAGTGCATCTGGTCCTCCATGAGAGCAGGTAACTAGCGCCTAGCTCTCCCCAATCTATGTCTGCACAATTTAGCATGCCTGGAGACTTATAGCCCCGGTGCCTGACACTTAAACGTTCTTTGTTTCCCTTATCCAGGAGCCTCCTCCTCCTACATTGCCTGGGATACTCCATTTACCCCATCCATGTGGTTCTGACCCCACAGCCCTCCTCTATTAAAGGGAGTATATCCAGAGGAACACACTCAAGGACAGTACCTTACTGGAATGTGTGCAAACCACACATCATTTTTATATGTTTTTTTCTTTAGTTTTCGTGCTCATATGTAATCACAACTATGTACCTCTGCGTTTTATAGTACTTTCCACTAATTCACCCTCCCTTATATATCCCTTGTATAGGGAGACCTTGTCCCGTCCTTAGAAGGCTTCTATCCCTACAAGCCTAAACGTCATTGGATGCCGCACCTTCGGTGCCCTCAAAGTCTGTTGCAAGAACATTGACCTTTGATTGACAATCTAGACGTCGACCTACCACTAGTTCACCCTTCTGCCTGGCACTGATAGACCTTAATAAGGTTTCCACAAAGGAGTGCGATATCTCACACACCCCTTGGGACTTTCAATATGTATGCAACTCCGTGGCACCTTTAGGGTTCTGTCCCCCCTTTGAAGATTGCGTTTGCACTGTACTACTAATGGATGTTTAACAATGGAGAAGCGCTCTACATACAAAATCAACCCATGTACAGTGTCAAGCCACTAACCACCCTGTGTTGAAGTAATCATCAATTGCACTAGTATTATTTGTGACTGTTGTGTTGTTATGTCTGCACATTATATTATGTTGTAAGAGTCACACAGGATCCTTCTGTGGACCCTAAAAAAGTCTTGTTCTTATTGATTATGTACTAAAAAAATGTAAACATCGTCAGCTATACAAAAAAAAGGAAAAAAGCCAAATAACACTATCAGCTAAATAATAAAATCTGTTGGAACACTGCTTAGTTCTAATGTGTTTGCCAATGTTACGCTTAGGTTATTAGTGAGACAAAGATGTTCTTGTCTTAGTGATACACAATAAAGGAAAATATGTTGATGGTAGGACGCCCCCTCGTTCCAAGTAACGGGATGTGGCAGCTAGGTGTAACTAAATAGAGGCTTGAGCCAGTCTAGCCTTGGCCAGGGAAAGCAGGTACGGAAGGAGCTGCAGAGGAATGACACACAGCAGTGTAATTCTCTGAGTCCTGCACCACACTGTGACGCGTTTCCATTTATGGCCGTAGCAAGACTACGCAGAGGAAGCTCCGGCTTTAGCTAGGATATCCTTACATTCCAGCAGCAGGGAATAATGCCCAAACTCTAGGGCTGCAGGAGCCAGGCTGTGAGGCTCATCAATGCCACGTGGTGGAGCAGTATCGCCCCATTTTCTCTGGCGAGAAGATCAGGAAGTGGAGGCAGCCGGGTGGACGGAGCCACTGACAGACTGAGCAGGTCCAGATCTGTCAAGATCACGCCAGAGTGATGAGTATCATCATGCAACAACACTGTATGAGTGTGTTGATCACTCGTAGCAGGAGCGGATGTGAAGGTCCTTCTCCGCTGGAGTGCAACTGTCCGGTGTGGGCCCCCCTCCCATCTAGGGAGGCGTCCATGGTGACCGTCGCCTGGTACTGAGGCACTTGGAAAGAGCTCCTTGTGTCAGATGTGGGCACGCTCCCCACCATCCTTGAGCTTGCTGGAACTCCTGATTGAAGACGATCTCGTCTGCCCAACCGCCTGAGACCTGACGCACCGTGCGCCCAAAAACTCAGAAGAGGCCTCATCTGCAGCCTGCAAAAAGGGACAAGGTGGGTGAAGGAGGACATCATGCCAAAGAGCGATTTGAAGGCTCGTACCATAGCAGATTGCACCGCCTATACAGGCGCTGCACCTTTCCCAGGATGGCGGTCTCACACTCCTCCGAGGGGGGTAGCCAGGCATGTGACTGTGTTGAGAAGGGCGTTCCAGAATAGAGCGTTCTGTGATGGCTCCACGCAGGATTTAGGATAATTGATGATGCAAGCTCAGTCAGCAGACGGATGGTCTCCGCCATGTGCTGGTTTGCCAATGCGCAAGAGTGGGAGTGAATGAGCCAGTCGTCCAGATAAGGGTAGACGTGGATCCCCTTGAGATGAAGATGCACCACTACCGGAGCCAGGCAATGCATGAACACCCTTGGGGCTGATTTCAGGCTGAAGGTCAGTGCCTTGAACTGATAGTGCTGTCCTTGGAACACAAATCGCAGGAACCTTCGATGATACCGGTGGAGGGGGACGTGAAAGTAAGCGTCGCCAGGAAGTTTCCTTCCTCCAGTTGACCAAGCATGTGCTGCAACCTGACCATCTGGAACTTCTGGGACTCCAAGTACTTGTTGAGACATCTTAAGTTCAGGATCGGCCGCCACCCTCCTGACGTTTTCCATAGCAGAAAGTACCTGGGGCACACTCTGGAGCCCCAAAAGCACTTGGGCATGGGGTCTATCACCCCTTTCCTTAACATGGCTTGAACCTCCTGCAGCAGCTGAGCCATGTGTAATTCTTGGCATGCCACAGGAGGAATGCAAGAACACCTGTGTTGGAATTCCAAGGCGTGCCCCTTATGAAGAGTGTCCAGCACCATTTATCCGTGATGATGGACTTCCACTTGTTGACAAAGTTCGCTAGCCTGCCTTCCACTGGGGGCCCCCGATCCTCGGCTGGTTCAGGCCTGCTTGGGTGTCTGCACCCTGGCTTGAGGGCAACAACGCTGCTGTCCTTTGCTGCCGTAGGCTTGTGAATGGCCCTGGCAGGACTCCTGGGTCATGGAATGGGAGGGCTTGCGATAGGAGGTGTTATACCCCTTCGAAGACCTACCGGACTTCCCCCTCGAGGCCCGAAAGGACAACGATCTCTTGTGATGCAGTGTCCCCAGTGAGCGCAAAGTCTCTGTATCCATCTTGATCCTCTGGATCCAAACAGAGTGTGCCCATCAAAGGGTATGTCCATCACCTTGGACTGGACATCCTCCCTGAAGTTAGTGGCCTTCAGCCAGCCTTGGCTACGGAGGGACACCCCATTGCCCATTTGGTGGAAACCGTTATTCGTGCTGTCCAGAGCCACGTGATGGCGTGATCCAAGGCCACCTCTTCTTCCGAACGGAAGTCTAGAATGGGCCCTGTGCTCATCTTATAGCTCCTTATCGTAGTGGGCTAAGATGGCCGTGGCATTAGCGGCTTGGACAATGGAGGCGGCAGTGTAACTTATGCACTTCCCAAATTATGCACTTATGCATCAAGCTTCTTCCCCCATCCTGGTCTAGAGGCAATATGGCCGAGGACGATGGATTAGATGAATGCTTCCTGCCAGCAGCAGAAATCACAGTCCGGAGAAGGTGGGAACCTCAAGCACCTGGGGCAGAGTCTGGGACCCTGTACTTCTTCTCCAGCCTATCTCTCTTCGGTAGAGCGGTACTTGCCGTCTTCATCAAGGCCAAACCTTCCTCCCAGACATCATCCAGCAGAGGGATCAACATGATCGACTACTGTCTGGACTCCCGGTGCTGGAAGAGGAACCCCTCTTTTTTCGTCTCCTCTGGCAGCAGGTTGGAGAGCAGAGACCCTCAAGATCATAGCATGAATGAAAAAAAGAACCAACCTCATCATGTGGTGAGGCCCTGGCAGGCTCAACGGCACCCAGCAGCTCCCATCTGCTGGGATATAGTTATCGGACTCATCGGTATGAGTGGCCGTAGTACCCGTACCGGTGTCTGTGTGTGCGGGCTCCTCCAATACAAGGGTCAAAGGCTGATGCAGCGGTATTGGCTGATGTCGCTGGCCAGAAGGGTCCTTTGACTTATGCTTTGACCTGGAAGAGCTCCTGGTTGGAGGCCTTGTGGGACTCTGGGTCGGAACAGGCACAGGAGTAGCAGGTAGCATTTGTTTTATCTCCGATACCAAAGTGTGCAAGGTCGTAAGGATGTCCAACGACATGTCCCAGGGTGCTGGCCAAGGCATGAGAGGAACAGCCGGCAATGGCTCTGGGCTAGATGGAGATTCAGACTCGCCCTGCGAAAACCCATCCATGGTCATAGTACCATAGCCCCCTTTCGAAGTCAGAGTATTAGTTCTCGGGCAAGTTATCGGAGCTCGTGTAGATGTGCACAGGCTCCTTCAGAGAATCTCTTGGCCTCGTTGGGGACACCCACCCCCTTCCTGGGGGGATGCCCTGTGGGCGGTAGCTGCTCCCGGCCTTTACGACTCCTTCTGGAATGAGGAGACGATGGGCATCATGACTTTCACAGGAGCATCAGCTGATTGGCGGCGCTACCAAAGCCGTGGAAGCAAGGCCACACAGGGGTAGTTCTCGTCTGGATCGTAGAGCCCACCATCGTTGTCAGGCCCCCTTTCGACAAAGTCGTGATGGTTGTCAAAGGGGTCGTGGTTGTCCTGGACGATGAAGCAGTCGTCAACAAAGTCGTCATCTTGGTTGCTGATGGTGTCTTTGAGGGGGGGCCAGAGTAGTCACCCAAGGACTTCTCCCTTGCAGACTTGCCCGAGGACGGCAATCAGAGCTTCGATGGGGTCAAGGACTTCCTCTTGGAAGGAGCACCCGTAACTGGCAGGCTTGCTATGAACGTAGATTGCGATGGTGAACGTGTACTTCCTGAACTGGGACCTGAAGCTGCAGCGAACCCAGTGGGATCCCTAGCATGGTGCTTATCCTTTTTCTTGGACCCCACTGTGCAGGGCGTCCTCAAAGGACCTCAACCTCTTTCCAGAAGGAGTTTGCTCATGGGCCCAGCCGGTCCTGAATGAGGTATGACCAATTCCCAGAGGCTGCGTCAGAGGCCTTCCCCAACTTGAGCCATGCCTTCTTCGTCTTCTTTGAAAAACACCACAGCAAATCTTGCATTCCTCCTCATTATGGTCCGGATGCAGGCAATACAAATCATTGTGGTGCCGATCTTCGACGGTCGAATGATGGAACAAAGTCAGTCAAAAACACTAAACTTTATGGAAAAGAACTCGAAATATTAAAAAAGCTTGCAGAGCAAGATGAGCGGACGCTCAACCCTGAAAAGTGTGCTAAAAACCTGAAGATGAAAACCAAGGGTGGAGTTTAGGGAGACAACTGTCATTGGATGGGGGCAGTATGACCCAAAGGACAGTGATATGTTTAGAGAAGAAATGTAGCTTTCAGGCTAAAGATGAACTGTTTTTCTTTTTTCAAGGATTACCAGCCTGACGACAGGGAATATTCATGAGCATGTGAATCCATGCTAGACCCCATGCTGCAGAACTGATGTGCGCGTGGACCGGTCACCTGGTTGCTGCTGGGTCCTGTTACCACCATACAAATTTGGATCCCACCACAGAGGGATATATGCCTATATCCCCATCGAACATCCCAGAAACCTAGTGGCCTTACTTATGAATTATTCAATCGCACCCCTTTACATCCCTCAAAGTGGAGATCATTGATTACATTACCTTTGAGACACTGTTGTTCACAAAGGAAACTCTAGAAGACCATGAACCCAGAAAATCACAAGGCAGTGATCCCAGTTTCCCAAAGCTGAACAGCAGATAAGAAACCTACACAAGGCCCAGACACACACGGGTAGCATTAGCCACGCCATCACGTGTTTTTACACCATCTTGCCCACTGGAAACCCGAGGTCAACCTTTCCCTAACTACATGAGCTGTGGCAGAGGCCACCTGTTCGACTCTAGGAAAAGACTATGTCTGCTCCCCAGGCAGGCTATGCTGGGAGAGTCTGTTCACATAGCCCCAAGTAAGAGCCAGAGGTGTTACATACGGGCCACAGAATGTCGCATTTTTCAATCCTGCGGCTTCCCTGCTGAGGAGAAAGCATTTGCAAGCTCCCTTATGGAGCGAATACAGGTTACCATTGCGCCTGGGCACGAGTTGGAGGAACTTGTGTCAGCTGACACGTTCCATGCGTAAAGTACGCATATTGAAGCCACGCCCTTCTGCAGCTTAAAAGTGCCGTTCCCCTGCCGGCTCATTGCTGCTAATCGCAGTACTATGCTCTTAAGGTTTTCGTACCATCCCTCTTGTGAAATCTCTTTTCGAAACGCTTTTTGTTTACCTGGTTATCGACCCCGGAACGCCTTCCTGGACTGCCTTTGTTTACTCCCTTGGCGTGTTTTTGAGCCCGTTACATTTTCCGATTCAGAATGCCCTTGGACTGCCTGCATTACTTCCTGTGAGTTTCCTGCATCTCCGGCTGGCACGGTAGTTCAGGGTTCTCCCGCCCGCACCCATTGCCTCCTTGCAGCTCCTCGCCTTACCTCGTTCTGGACGTTCAGCCTGTTCAACGGGCGGTCCAACCATATAAGGTAATCTAATCCTGGGTTCTTCAGTTGGGTATTTCCTCCAACCCCCGCTGAACTCCTGTACACCTCTATTGAACTCCTTAAGCAATATCTACACTACAGAACGCTGCTGCTCTTTGTATCTCCTTTTCTCTGTGAACATTGGTACGTTATTTCAGACTCCCAATACCATCTGAAAAAACAACTCACCAAGTTCATAATTAACGCTTACCTGGTTACCGACCCTGGAACGCCTTCCTGGACTGCCTTGCTATACCATCTGAAAAAACAACTCACCAAGTGCATAAGTGAAGCTTACCTGTTTGCACCAACCCGCCACTAGTGCGACCCTCGTGCCGCCCGGGTCTAATTACCTGTACTAACCTCCCCCTTTTGTTACTTTTTTCCTGTCGTTGTTTACCGTCTGTTGTCGGACACCATTGATCCTCCGGAGACAGTTCATTCAGGGTCTTTCCTATATTGAACCAATCCATCCCTTGCCTAGGTATTCCTTTACTTATTGAGATCATTATTTCCGTTCTTCCTCAAATTGCATATCTAGTATCTTTCCTTTCTAATAGCATTCCTTTTTAGCATTGGGTTTTGCGGTGTGTGTTCTCCCCGCTCTTTTAGGCGATTGGCAACTCTGTCTGTTCATATTGAAACAGCAGAGGAGCACATCGTAGAGAAGAGCCCATCTTTCGAGGAAGCCTGAATCATTGAATTCAGGGGAGCTGGAATTGCGGTTGTATTCACGAGTCCTTGCTTAACACCCGTGTCCAAGGTCCTTTACCCAGATACAGCGACCTACCTACGGAGCGGTGATTAACAAGAGGAGACTCAAACTTCAGACAGAGAAAGGTGTGGCAAAACAACAAACAGGACATCACCAAGCCTGGTATCCGCCATTGGAACCACAACAGTGGAAAGCAATATAGCTTGTATTCAACTACGTGGAAATCAGTGGGACACTTAAGGTCTTCCAGGAGAATGTCTTCTTAGGCGACACCAAAAGACGAGAATCATCGGCTTTCATCTTCACCTAAGGAGGAGAAAATAATCTGCATACAAACACACCGAGGTGTGAGGCCCAGGAGACTCTGGCAACCTCTTTAGCAGAAAGCTTGATGGAAGGGGCGATGGTATGTGATGAAGTGCCCTGTTTGGAAGAGTGAGTCGATGGTGGGGTCGCAAAATGGGCACTCCAACATAGGATAGCGGTCCCTACTCCAGCCCTTTAAGAAAATCGAGGAGCAGCATTCCCGCAGGGCCAGACTGCTCAGCTCCCCTCACGCAGGTGCTGAATATGCTCCCAAATTAAACCAAATTAAATTTGTAAACCAAGAGAGGGACCTGAGCTGGTCCAGGATAACACAAAGATAATACGGCAGAGGTGGTTCTCAAAGCTGCGGTCCAGATCTTTCCATGCCGTGAGAACTAAGATTCCCAAGTTCTCCAAACACAACCACCATACCTGATCTGCATTTCACAAGAGGGAGGTTAGATGGAGGCGCCAAAGCCCTAACAAAAATCTCAAGGGCCCAATTAGTAGGCAGTGGTGGTAGGAGGAAGAGGTTCTTCAGTGCTGGCTGTAGACTGGAGGAGAAAAAGCTAGGGAAGGAGCTCAAGACAGGAGACTAGAACAGAGCCCCTGGAGCTTGGGGAGAGCAAGAGGCAGGATTCCAGAGTCTTGAGAAACCAGAATGCAGAAGGCTGGTTAAGGACTCAGATAGCTGGGTTAAGGAGAGGACATGAACCCACAGGAAGGATGTAGGAGGCTGGGTAAAGGCAGATCCAAAAGGTGGGGAGTTAAGAGACCCATTGGGCTGGAAGGAGGACGACCATGGAGGATGTGGAAAGGAAGTTCCAGAGGGGTGAAGAAGGTGGCATAGTCATGAGCGAATAAGGGAAACAGAATTGTAATAAAAGAAGTGTCCACAGGGTTGAAAAAGGTGCCCAAAGTGGTGAAAAAGTAATTAATATTGATTAGTTTATTCTGATCAGTGTCCACTGTGTGACACATGGCTTGTAGTTTGGGTTGGAGGCAGGTGTGATGAGCTGCCTCCAATCCCCAAATGGTTCGTAGCAGAGCTTGTCACAATTGGCCCCTTTTCCACCTTAGCTTGCTCTTCTGGGAACAGCAAGGTTTACCACAGCCTTGTGGGGTGACACCATGGCACAGCCTTCTGACCTATGTGCTTCTTCACACTGCCACTGTGTCTCCAGGGATCAGGACCAACCACCTCTATATACATCAGGATCTCTTCTCCATCTGGGTTCTCGAAATGCCTTTAATTTTCCTTCCAGTGGGGCAGGCTAGGTCTCCAACCCTCCCTGTGTTGACTCTGTTTTATGTTTGAACTAGTTAATCATGTAACAGAGCTTAGGCTCACTAATGAGAGTAATGGAGGTTTCAAAGGGCAGGGTGACTAACGCTGACATCTTGCATCTTGTTGAATTACGGAACACATTACACATTTCTGCATCCTTGTTCGTCTGGTGTTGGAATTCCACATCGCTGAGATGTCTTAGTGTCTTGCAGGTAACGTACGCTTGTGTCTTGATTGTCTGCTGTGAACTCGCACACGTGGCCTGAACTGCGTTTGTATAAGGGGATTGGGACACTCGAAAAGCCTGTGATTCTCTCTTCTGCTTCTATTGTGGTCTTTGTGGGGATTACTGCATTCCTTGCAGGGTAATTGGCCCACAGATTCACATCTCACCCACCCGTGGGAGGCAAATTGGAAAGTGGCTGGGCAAACCCCAGCCATAAACCCCCTGGGCTACCCTGGCAAGTCATGATGAGGAGGATCAGGGAACTCATCAGACTCCTCTATAATGGCATGGCAGGGGAGAGGGGCGAAGGGAGAAACCTGGCCCCTTCTAAAAGCTGGCTATGGGGCACAAGAACCCCAGTGAGGCAAATTACAGCATGGAAGAGAGTGTGCAGGAAATATCCATGCAAAGGACAGCAAGGCAAAGACAAGGAAGCGTAAAACATATACAATTTTAAATTGGTCTTGTAGGTTAAAACAGGAAAAATCATCCCCAAAAAGGCCAGGTCACCAACACTACACATGAGCACGATCCATTGCATGTTTAGGATACCTCTGCCCACAATATATGTCAGCATTTTCACTGAATGAACGCACACGATGTTTGTGCACAATAATGCAAGCACTGCCAATGTAAAAATACACTGGTGTTGGGTTTCTTCAATTAGGCTATTAATGCTATTGTGAGAATACCCCTAGAACAGAGTTGTGGTGTCGGGAGGGGCTGTTCCACGCTCTCGTTCTTTCACTGGAATCAGTGAGGCTTGACACTCGTGGACACTTGACAACCCTTTCCTCTAGCCTCAATGGAGGTTGACCTGGATGTTTGAGTGTGCTGTGATCGGTTCTGCTTGTGCCTTCAGTGTTTACTGGGGCAGCGGGTGGTGCCAAGCCTGTATCAAACCCACCGGGGGACCACAAGGCACTCCCACGCACACCGCAGTCTGAGATGTCTGTATCTGCTCTTGGCCGGTTCCAAGCCTTGGAGTTTGTGAGTATAGTGTAGCCAGCACTGGTGGTTGTCTGCCGGTGGAGGCCATTTTACCTGTTGACTTTTTTCCGGAGCGGTGGAGTGCAAGCGAAACTTACAAGAAGCTGACAAAAACATGCAGGCAGCGCGACTCTCCACGCAGAGCACCCAGCTGAGGGTAACTGTTGTTGGGGGCCATTGGGCTAAGTAGACTATATCTATAAATATTGGTAAGGAGCAATCCTTTAACTAAAAGTGGAAGCCTTGGAACTGTGTTACCTATGGCGTGGTTGCAGAGGAGACTGCAACTTAAGGAGCACCACTCAGCTCTGCTTTCAAGCTTCTGACAAGAGTGTGGAACATGCTGAGCTGAGCACATCAGCAGAGCGTGCAGTCAACTGCAGTCCACAAAAGGCCATGAAGGTGAGGCAATCTTGCCGGTGTACGGTAAGGAGCTAAACGATATTAATATGCATTAAGTTTCCCCTCGCTGCTTTTATAAAAATTTACTAACTTCGGAGTAAGGCGGTTGAGACCTCAGTTCCAGTGTGTGCCTACTCCTGTTATGCCAACGTTGTCAGCACAGCAAGAGGGTGGGGTTAGGAGGATGGATGATCACTCTCTGTTGCATGGACCCACATCCCAGTGACCACACATATACTACATGATTACTTCTACCAACACACAAATAAAATAACAGATTTCTTTCCATATGAGGAGTGTTTGTGTGGGTGACTGCCCTAAATCCTTTGCCAACTCGTTTATAGGTATATCACCACTAAGGCGAGCAACGCCCGTTGGGAATGGAAACATGACAGATGGGTTTATTTTTAAGAACCACATTCACCTGGGCACTGGAGATCTAATAATTTAGTTGTTAGAACGAGCTTGAGTATATCAAGCAAAAAATGAGAGGCCATGTAGAGGTTGGGTCAAGAGTTTAGCAGTGGTATATTAACACACAAAAGCGAACATGTGTTTCGACCCAACAGGGGTCTTTCTCAAGGCATGTTTGTGGGAGAGAGCAAGAAGGTAGAACTTTTGAGACGATGAGCTCTGGAATGATGGCTTTGCTGAATAGCTATATCTCAGGCAATCTTTCAGGCCGCAGAGGCCTCGCTGGCCTGAGAGCTAGCTTTTCAGCAGAGCCATCATGCCGGAGCTCATCATCTCACAAGTTATACTTTTTGCTTGATATACTCAAGCTGATTCTAACAACTAAATTATTAGATCTCCAGCGTCCAGGTGAATGTGGTTCCTACAAATGAAACCCCTCTAACTCACCGCACCAGCAGCAGGACCACTCTGAAGTAACATGATCAGCACAGTGATCTGTTTATTCTAGTGCTATACCCCCCAACTCGGAAACATGACAGACTGGGCTAACAGCCGGGCCAGCTCAGCCAGTTGACAATGTAGTACAACAGGGAGATGTTAACTTGTCTGTGCATCTTTCGATGACACCAGTGATCTTTAAACCTTTTTGTACAAATGAGTTATTGCGACCTCTAGATTTGTCTGCATCTTCATCTGACTCTTCAAGCAGATTATCTGTTGACAGTACTCAATTATTTAGGGAAGGTATTTGAGCTGTAAAATGACAAGGGAAAAAAACAATGCATTTTGTGGGGCTGCATATTAAGTTGGATGAATGTGTCAAACGTTGAGAGAACAATCATTAGAGAAGTCATTGTAGCCCATAGTGGTGCCACAGACTCCTAGGCAAGAATTAAATGGCTTTGATCCGAGTATGCCTTCTGATACCCCCCCCGTCGGCCACAGTTATGCGAGAATTCCCTAGGTTGAGTGCGCTACCCGATGAGGGAGCTGAAGAATTGCAAATTAACTTGTCGATCTCTCCAAAATAACCAGTGATTGTAATTCTAGTCGATTGTTTTCCCCATACGTCCTCAGTTGGATGCAATCTAAAAATCAAAAACTAGGGTAAAATGGTGCAAGGACTCATCTTGTACATTTTTACATTCTCTGCAGACAAAGGAGAAAGGCAACAAGTCCCCCGCTTTAATCCATCTTTAGTGACAAAGGGAGTAAAGAAATACCAAAGGCAATAGGGGAAATAAAACCCCCTTAGGCGGTTCAAGTTACCAAGAATAAGAGTAAAAGCAACAGGAAAAGTAAGGCACCTAGGATGGATTCAGTGGCAAATAGTGACTTGGAGACTGTTATAAATGTGGACTCGCTAAGCAAAACTGAACTGAGAGTATAGCCGTCTTTGTCACGATTGAACACTTCAGTACCGTGTAGGGCCTAGGAGGAGAATAGAAGTATGGGTTGACCATTTGTCTTATGGTATTAGCGGCAGTTGAGGATCTGAGACAGCAGGGGTTTGATTTGTGGGGTCCTGGTATGTATTGTCTAGATAGCTACCATAATTAAACAAATGGGCGTCCCTCCGCTTCTCCCTTGATACAGCAAATACGTATAACTTGCAAACAAGGGGGTGAAGGAGCTCGTAAAGCTTTGTCGGTAGCTTTAGATAGTGGGCGACCCTTCAGGCCAGGTTTCTAATATTGTCCGGAGGTGTAAAATACTCTCTTGGAACTCCTGTGGCCACAAACATTTACTAGGAGCTATGGAGATCAATCAAATCTATGAAGATTGTGTAATTATCTGCCTACGGGAAACCTTTGCAATGGTACATTTTATCCTTGACGGATATTTTACTGTCACTCAAAAAGCAGCAAGGGGTCCAGTGGTAGATCCACTGTTGGATTACTCTGCTATAAAAAACGTCCTGGGTGCTGGGAGGACTATCTTTAACACCATTTTGGGTTCATTGGCTGTGGAAATGTATATGAAAGTTGGAGGGTGCCAAATCCTAATCATCAATATTTATTGGACTGAACCAACTAAGACTTTGGAAAAATTCTTAAATCATAATGGAAGGGGTTTTGTACAAATGGAGAGAGGTAGACACATCTGGAGATATATTTATCATGGGGGATTTTAATTTGAATAATTCATGGGAGAGAGTGCCGCCTGTTAGTCCCTCTTCCATAATTTCTAAATACCAAATCCAACTTTGTGCTAGGTGAAGATGCTGGACAAATACACTTGACGATTGAAACATGCATTGGCTTAATGGAAATACTATGTGCTTAGAAGGAGAGGTTACCCGGACTAGAGGAACACATAAGTCCCGTCTTGATTTAATATATGCTTCAGAGAAATTATATAAATGCACTTTGTTAGATATGGTGGAGAATAACCTAAGTGATCATAAAATCCTATTTGCCTCCAGTTTCAAGTTGGAGAAATAGGATTGCCTGGTACCCAGGTACTAATGTCGATTGGCTCTACCAACTATAGCATTGAGCACCTATTTCCAGCATCTGTTCTGGTTTTCCTTAAAGAATTGATTGATGTCTGCGCTCGTCCAAAGCCTTACAAGGTGACCCGTTCTCGTATTCAGCAAAATAAAAAAGATTTGATAATCCAAATTAGAAATTATAAACGTTTGCCTAAAGCAAGACAAGATGTAGATTTCACTGGCTTGTGGCCAATGCTTGTATGGCCTTCATTGATTCACAGTGCGTCACCCTTTCTCAACTCTCATGCTTGACTTCCTTTGCATCTTGTACTCATGGTGGCCCTGAATCATGCTGTTCCCATCTTCATCTTGTATCCTGGTTTGCAACATTATGTGTTACTACTGACTTCTGCAATTGTATTGTCTCTCCCCTCTTGCTTCTCCACAATTTTTGACTGCTTACTCTGTGTTCTCTCCTCCTCTCCCTTTTCCTATCTCCTCCCCTTACTTTCTTCTATGCACTTACTCTATCAGAAGTGTCCCTGGACCTAGTATGATAGCAACCTCGTCGGCACCCCCCTCGTCCCCCAGCACTATCTGAAATGACGTCAGGCCTAGTACGATAGTCGCTTGTTTGTTTCCATTTCCTTCCCACTCTCCCCCTCCCTTCCTTTTCTATGTCTTAGCTCTTACACTATCTGAAATGTCGTCAGGCCGAGTACGATAGTTAATTTCACATCCTTACTGTTCATGGCCTATTAGAATGTCATATTTATTTCTATGCACTTACTCTGTACCCAGGACCTAGTATGATAGCAACAAATGTTTGTCTCTGCCCCCCTCCCTTTACTTGTCCCCCCCTTCCAGCACTATCTGAAATGTTGTCAGGCCTAGTACGATAAGTCGCTTGTTTTGTTCCTCTCCCTCCTTTCCTCTCCCTCACCTACTGTTAATCTCCGGCTCTACCAGAAATGTCATCAGGCCTAGCACGGTATTCGCCTGTCTGTTTACCATTTCCTTCCTATCTGTGTTTTAGCTCTTGCACTATCTGAAACTTTGTCAGGCCGAGAACGATAGTTAATTTCACATTCTTGTTCATGTCCTGTAAGAATGTCATTGAATCTTCCCTTGTTCCCTTCCTTGCTTTGAAACACATTGCGTATAGGCGCTAGATAAATAAACTATCATATCATATCATGTCAAAGTATAAGGAAACTAAAACAAAGATATAAAAACAAGGTGAAGCAAATTAAGTCACTGGAGTGGGAGGAAAATGGTGACAAAATGCTGGATTGTCTAATGAGAAAGTTTTACAGTAATAACTGGAGGCTAATAAATCATGAAGAGAATTTCCAGCTGGAGACCCATGCAAATCCGATGCTATAATTGGCTTGGATCATATATTTTAATATACTATTTTCCTTTGCAGAATTAGACACAATAGTTAATACAAACATGGAATCATAAGCCATCTAATTTTATAGGGATGATATGTTGTACATGATAAAGACATCTACTGCATCTAGGGCACCAGGTCCAGGAGGGTTGAGTAACTGTAACCCTGAGGCTTTGCTGATGGGATGCTACTAAACTGCATTGACACCCCTCTTAAGAGTATAGTCTTCCCTTGGCCCACATTACCACAAAAGGCAAAGGGGGTTTATCTCTTGACTGTCTGTTTTACTTTTATTATTGTGTTGCCACTTGTTTTGGCCCCTACTCATCCTTGTATTCCTGCAGGGCAAAAGTCAATTTGTCACAGTTCCCTCAATAGCCTGTAGCCTGTCCATTGATAGTTCTACTCCCAAAAAGTATGTATGTTAATAAACGCATGTTTCTCATATACACGGGGAAAGAAAAGTATAAACACTGATGGATACAAATATTCACATTTTGTGAAAACACTGGGAAAACACCAATAAAATTAACAGAAATACTAAAAAACAGAAACCGGACATGTAAAGTCAACTTTAAAGTGATTATAACTTACTTATAATTTGTCATGGCTGTATATGGTGCACAGACTGGTACAGAAAAAAGGAGCAAATCCTCTGTGTGTGGTTGTCCCGTTAAGGAGTCGAGCAGATTCTCAACATCCTGAATAGATAAAAGGCAATAAAGACAGAAGAAAAGAAAGAAGCACTTTAACAGTCCATGGATTGGTAGAGTTGACACGTTTACCAGTGCTGCTTTTTATGTAAAATCAACCTTAAAAAGACATGTTAGCATTAACAATGTTTCTCGATAATAGTTAATTCAACTATTATGTAGAATTCTTTTATTATTCAAACAGGCTACCTAGTGGCGATTTCAAACATTTCCATTAGCCCTCTATGAAGACTACACTCTTAGCGCTGAGGGCCTTGGCTACATCAAAAGGGACTGCATCAAAAGCTCTCAGAGTCTTCTCTATAATACAAGTGACTGTACCATGTGTATATTAAAACTTTCTTTGATATAATTTCTTTGCTTCCCTTAAACCTTTTCTTCTAACTGACAATAAAATTCAGAAGTACGAGGACTCTTTAGAAGGGAGGCAGTGAAAGAAGCAAGAATCTGCAGAACAGATCTTAAACAGATTGCCATTGCAGATTATGCTACTTTTAAGTACTTCTCATACATCACAGTTTCCAACATTCACTGATTTGTGATGCAACTGCCTTTAAGTCCACAAAGGGGTGCACTGAAAACCAATTTGAAAAGGAGGTGAGAACAGCCGCTGCAGTCCACTACATAAAGATGCAGACAGTACTAAGCTATCATGATTAGAATTCTATGTATTATTTTACTCATGTTGCCATTCAATCCCAATTTATATTCATCAAGTTCATGGAAAGCAGATTGAATATATTTTATTCAGTTTTCTCCATTAACATGAAATTAATAAAGCCATACAACATAAACACATCAAATAAATGAACATAAATGTATATAGATACACACATATCCTCAGTAAGAAAACCACCCCATTCATTAGTCAGATTGCAGACGTTCTAAGCCAGTTTTTACTAATTCATATATAAACACCATTTCATCAATGCCAACTTTCAAAATGAATTAACTAGCCTCAACACAACTTTTGACATTGTCAGCAATGAAACGGTGGCACAGCTACTTCCTTCATAGGTCTCTAAATGTGTCACATATCAGGAGAAAGTGCAGCAGGTCCTCATTTCCACATTAAATATGTGATCAATCTGTATTCAAGCCACAACATTTATTTCTTATGCCCAAGAGGAGGACATTCAAACTGATGAATACACAATTCATACATGCATGCAACCAACACATAAGCCACAATCTACCTAGTGTGGCAAGGTCATCTGCTTGGGGCAGAGAGTGAGGGACCAGGAGGCCCAAAGGGCCAATGAAGCCATGAGCATTGTGTTGAGAGCCTTGCAGGCGGTACATGAGCTTTGCTCTCCTCCCGTCTCTCATGCAGAAGGTCCGTGGTAATGGATAACAGATAAACACGCAGTATCACATGGGGGCATTTAGAGAATGCTTGGGTAGTTCAGGGGCTGCAGAAACACGTACATTGGTCCAAGATAATATACAGGAAAGAGAACAGAGGCCCATGAGCAGGCTTGCACTCCTCTGCTCATGCTCACTACCAGACCTAGTCAAGGGAAAGGTGGGAAGGCTAGCGGGCCACGTGAGCAAGGGAAGAAATATTCAACACAAAGTGACAGGGATTAGCACCATGGAGCCACCATGACAGTGGCTGCCTTTGAGCCCTTGGCCTGCACAATCCCTTCCAATTATACAATTAACAAACATGAGAATCTGGAAAAAGCTGTTCCTCTGGAAAACAATGAAACCAGAGAAGGGCATCCATTAGAAGCAATCTTGCAGGTCCTGATCAACTGGGTGACCCAGGGCTAGCGAGATAGAGACCCAACTAATCCCACTTTTATTGAGGCAATAAAGGGCTCAACATCAGTATAAAAAGAGGTAGTGGAAATCAGGCAGTGTTGGAGCTAGGAAGGAGAGTTTGAGAGCGGGTAGAAGTGAATAGACTGTGTGAACGTGGGAGGAAAGGAGAAATCACTTACCAGTGATGTTCTTTCTATGGATTATTCTCCCACAGATTCCTCATCAGATAGTTATCCTTCCAGCACTAGCTGCTTGGAAACTTTTAAACAGGGGGCATAGTACGACTCGACAAAGACCATCGACATTGCTTGGGTCAACTGTGCCACTCGTTGGCTCCGGACATAACGTTAGCCCTATATATATATTGTGTCACTATGCCCCCGTACCTCAGTTCCCCACCTTTTTTCCACCAAAGCCAGTAGCTGCAGAGGAAGAATCCATAGGATTTTAATTGAAGACAGCCAAAACATTTTTTTTTCCTTTCTGTGAGGAACAGAATCGTACTGGAAGCAACTGACTGACAGTACTTATACCTTGGATAGTGCTTGGAAACAGTATTTTCTTATTATATAAGCGCCTTAAAAGTTAACAGTATGGTTGGGAGGATTTTATTTGGGATAATTGGTGGGTCCCTCAGGAACTCCCTCAGACGCTGGCCTGTAGGCCTATGATTAATACACTGGTGGGGCAGTTGGTCAAGGATTTAGATTTTTCCTTGGTTATTGATCAATTGGCCGCCTCTTGGTCTGCAGGCCCTGATGGCTTATGTAAGATCATATTCAAGAGGGCCCCTGAATTTTGGGCAGTGGTTTTACGTCAACTATTTTTGCATATTGGCAAAACAGGTTCCATCCCTAGGACATGGCAGCAGTCTGTCCTTAACCCTGTCCTCAAGAAGGGTTCCCGTCATTTTCCTGAGAATTACAGACTTCTGGCTATGCTGGATAGCGCCTCAAACATTTTTGATAAGATGTTGCATGAGGCTCTTCTGCAATGGGTCAATAATTGTGCCCTGCTTGATATCACTCAGACTGGTTTCAGGAAGAACTGTTCAATGAGCCATCCTTTGTGGGTTCTGCTTACCCTAATTTCTGACAACCTACTCATTCCAGACCAGACATTGTATATGTGCTTTGTAGACTACAGTTCGGCTTTTGATAGTGTTTTATGGGTGGTACTTTGGTTTTAGCTGGAAAATTGGGACATAGATGATTCCATCCTGTATTTCCTAAAGTTGCTGCACGCACATACTGAGGTACAGATTCGCCTAGCACAATCTGGCATTCTGGGGCCCCTTTTTCTACCAATAGAGGCTTAAAGCAGGGCTGCGTGCTAGCTCCTACTTTATATAATTTGTATGTCTCAGATTTCGCAGAATGCTTACAATCCTTAAACACCCCGCCCTTGTTACGCTCACCTGGCTCCCTCAGGGGCTTCGATCTGAACTGGACAGCTGCGGCCTCCACCAATGTGACGCGTAGTGCCGAGATGACGGACTGGACTGGCCCACCTAGATTTGTTTGCTTGGCAAATGGAGAAAGGGAATTAACCACCCGTGGAGTTGAGCGTTAACCCTCCCCCACTCCCACTGTTCTCCCCACTGATCACCTTTGATGTCCCCTCTTATAGTCTCACCTGATGGTTTAAAAGATGAGCTCTCCATCCTGCATAGAGCGCAGGGGCGCGTAGGTAACCAGTTGCTTCACTGGCTCGAAGGAATTGGTGAGTTCCAGAACAATATTGACTCCGAGATTCCCGGCAAGATGCCGTAAGTATGTAGTTCGTAAGAGTTCAAATGTCTGACTTTCACTCTTGTCCGATTCCTTGCAGGTTGCAGCTTGACCCTAGCGAAAAGTTCCTAGTGGCAACCGGTAATATTCAGGTAAAGATTTGTATTATCCAACACAGTTCAATAAAATAATGTCAATATGTAACCTGTTGCTTTCACCCTTATTCAGGCGCTGAGAGAAAGTATGAAGTCTTGGGGAATAATGCCTCCGGCGGTAAAATCAGGTAAGTCTGTTGTGGTGAGAAGGTTTCCCCTTGTTTGTCCCTTTGTTTCACCTTGCTGTCCTTTTGTTTGTTTCCCCTTAGGGGCTGGGGTTCGACGAAGATGCAGTGGAAGCTGCGCCGACCCGTGAAGAGGAATAGTACCACCAGTGGTAAATCAGGTAAGTCTATGGGGGGTAACTAATATTGCCTCTGTGTATTCCCTTGGCTCACCTTGCTGTTCTTGTCTTCCCCTTAGGTGCCGCAGTGCGGCGGGAACATGCAGGAGGATGCGGTGGAATGTGAAGATGCTGCGGAGGCCGGTGAGCTCAGCGCGGCCCTGCAGCAGGTGAGGCGACGTGCATAAAATAACTTCTTTCTGCCAGCTCGAAGGCGCTATGGATCGGGAATTCAGGTAAGGATCAAAGGTATTGCTCTTGTTCTAACCTTTTCTCCTTCTTTCTCCCTTTTTCTAGGAGCTCCAGACTCGAGGCGGGAGTGGCAGAAGACTGGATGCAGACTTGCAGGCGCGTGAGCGTTACGCTGCTGGATGCAGAATAACGCGAAGCGTGTGTTGCTCTTCAGGAGTGGTTTAAATAGCCTCCAAAGTAGTCCCAGGTAAGTATTCCTCCCCAGCCCCACCCGAGTAAAAAATAGTCCCTAGGTAAAGTAGTCCCTTCCAAACCTCTTTTGGCTTGGAGCTCTTGCAGCATGGTCGCATCAGGTAAGTTTGCAGCATTGTCTGCATCAGGTAAGTTTTAATCTATGAGCCTGGCGCCTATGGTGCCAGGACTGACTCTCCATATGAGCCTGGCTCCATAGACGCCAGGACTGCACCCAAATAGCCCCTAGAAGGGGTTGTTGGGCTTGCTTGGGATAACTTGATGCCTGCTTCCGGGGTTGCTGGACTTGGTCTGGGTCCCCGGGGGTAGGCATCATGACAGCCCCCCAGGTTTGGTGGTGAAGTAATACACCGCCTCACCTATGCAGACGATAGTCATTTTTGATCGTACTCCCTAGGTCTGCAACGTTCTATTGAGGCTTGGACTGCTTATGCGTCCGATCATGGTCTCAAGATGAACATTTCCAAGACTAACATTATGACTATCGGGAAGCGAGCATATGGCGCTCCCAATTTTGTCTAGAAAATATCCGGTCAGTCATTGGATCAAGTGGGAGAATACAAATATTTGGGTATGACTGTTCGAGAAACTAAAGATCAGTCATATATAGGAGATGTAGTCTGTAAAAGAACATGGTCTAAATGGCTTCCTCTTAGGAGCATTATCAATAAACTGGGTGGGGGTTCAATTGAGGCCAAACTGATGGCCTATAAACAATCTATTATCCCTGAAATGATGTACTCTTTGGAAGTACTCCCAGAAAGCGCTGTTCGATGGCTGGAACGACTTGAGGCGAAGATTCTGCGTTCTTTGTTGGACTTGCCTTGCTCGGTATCTGTGCAGGCTGTCAGGTTGGAGGATGGCTTGCAGTCTTTGACCTCACTTTGGAAATTTGCAACTTGTTGACTTTGGGCAAAAATCACACTTGAAGTAAATAGTGAGGCCAACATTTTGAATCACTCTTATACATGCACAGAGGGTTTCTCGGAGTACCTGGTATCTTGGGTTGGTAAAGACAGTTACGATTCACCTTTTGGACATTGGTTTAAGTACTATTCCCTCCTCAAGGATTGCTTATCATCTGGCTAAAATAATTGAGGACAGGACAAGTCTTCGACCATGTCCAATCTACGGACTTACTGGCTTTACGCCCCAGATATATACAATACACTCATCAGGGTATATCTGCGAGTAGCCCACCGAGTTACTTGACCAAATATTGTTTCCCTGGTTTGGTGCAATTCATATTATATCACAGGTTTGATATTCTTCCAGTGTTGTCTTACACTGGAGCTTGAACAGGTATACCCTGCGACCTTAGAACCCGTAGGCTTTGTGGTAATGCAATGGAGACAGCTCGATATATCTGGACCCAGTGCTCCAGTCTTCTACCTATGTACGATAGGGTATATCGTTATATAGGGTCAGATCAATTTTGGAGTCTTTTGTATGGGGCAGAAGCCCTTGTCCTTACCGCAGGGGCATACCACATCTGGGAAAAGGTGAAACATTGTGCGTCTAGGTGTTTTCTCTGTTCTATTTCTTTGATGGTCAGAATGGTTTCTTTTTAATTGTGTGAAACCATATATAATTGTATGTTTGTAATATTATTGCATGTATTTCTTTTTTCAACAGCCATTTTATTTAACATTTAGAAAAGAGTTAAACAGAGACATCATCAGAACATTCTATAGTACAACAAATTGAGACGGAAAGCCAGCAACACCATTTCCCCCTTTGCAGGTGATAGTAGGGAACGGGGAACACATATCATATCCTTCACAGTGGGTGTTGATTTTAATTACGCATGTACAGCCCGATAAAGTTCTAATTCAGTTCGCCCTGGAGCCAATGCGTTAGCGGAAACCTTCTGGTGAGTCCAGGATACCTTTCGGAGTAGTCCATGAAGGGCGCCCATGTATCCAAAAAACTGTTCAGATTCCCAGAGCGGATCGCTGTTATCTTTTCCACCACAACTATTTCCCAGCATTTCGACCACCATAGTAGGAATGAGGGACCCTCTGCGTTCTTCCATGTCGAGACACTGCAATTTTTGCCGCTAGCAAGAGGTGAGTACATAGTCGCGCTATCAGCCCCGAGAGCGGGAGTACACCCCCCCGCCCTGTTTCGACCAAGAGAATAATTCCCGGATCCCACAGGATCGTTAGCCCGGTGATTGCTTTAATATGGACCAACACCTCTTTCCAGTACCCCTCTGATTTTGGGCAGGCCCACATTAGGTGAAAGAGGATGCCTCTGGTTGCGCACCCTCTCCAGGAGTTTGGCGGAGTATCCGAGTTAGATTTATTTAATTGGTCTGGGGGTCACATAATACCTGTAACAGAGCTTATATCCCCCTTCCCTGTTCGAAATGCATTGTATGCTATTGTGCAGCCTGGAACAAATCTTACCCCTTTCCACTATGTCTATATGTCTCTGCCTAACTCCCTTTCCCAGTCAAGCATATATTTTTCTTTGTTGGCTGGGTCCATTTTGTCCAAGAGACGATAGAGCGAGGATATTCCCCCCACTTGTAGTCGCCATCAAGAGTGCAATTAGGTCTCTCGCCCCCTTTCCCCTAACTTGCCTGTGTGAAACCCAGTGTTGCGGCTCGGCGTAATGGAACTGTTCAGTTTCTGCCACTTTGAACTTTACCTTGCATTTTTCAAAAGTGAGCGGGGAACCTTCCTCTAGGATATCTGATAATTTATGTAGACCAGCCTCCTTCCATGCTACAAAGCCATGCAGGGGGATACGTGGCGAAAATTCCGGGATATTCCAGAACGCCGTGAGCGGCCCTATGGTGCCGTAACAGCCCCATTTCCGCGCAGCTGTTTTCCAGTTTTGTAAGGCATTTATCGTCGCTGTGTGGGGACCCAGACCTGCTTGGGTTTTCGTGGTTGGAATTTGTGGGAGATCTACAAGTGGCACCGGGCACCAGGCACCTTCTATATGCCTCCAGAGCGGCTGGTCCGATACCTGAACCCATGTGTATGCATAGGATAGCTGAGCTGCTTGCGCGTACCTTGACATATCTGGGACACCCAGTCTGCCTAGAGCTCTCCCCTGGAGCATGATCTTCCTCACTATTCTGGGCTTTTTCCCTCCCCATATAAACTTCTGAATGTTTGTTTGCAGGGAAAGTAGCACACTTTTCGGAATCTGCCCCGGGAGTGCCGCGAATTGGTAGAGTAACATCGGCAACGGATTCATTTTAACGGCGGCTATCTGCCCAAACCAGGAGATTTGAGTCTTCCAATGCACCAGATCATGCCTAAAATCATTACACAGTTTTGGGAAATTACTTTGATAGATATGGGAGGTGTCCTGGGGGATCAACACTCCTAGGTACTCAATCCCGGATTCAGCCCAGGGAATCCGAAGTGCGCGAGAAAGGGCCACCTTTTGATTTTTCGTGAGATTAATTGCCATTGCAGCCGATTTATCCAGCTTCACCCTAAACACAGAGACACTGCCGAACTCTGTAATCTCCTCCCACAGGGGGCCCAACGATGTGCCAGGTTTGGTTGTGTTTACGAGGACATCGTCCGCATATTACGAAATTTTGTATTCAAGGCCCTCCACCATGAGCCCCTTTATCACCGGGTTTTGCCGGATCCTGTTTGCAAAAGGCTCCATGGATAGGGCAAAGATCAGAGGCGATAGGGGGCAGCCCGGCCTTGTTCCTCTGGTAATATGTATTGCTTCTGACCTTATGCCATTAACTCGTAGCTGCGAGGTAGGGGTTTGATTTTTTTAATTTCTTTATTGGCATTTGTTATAGTTACAACAGCAGTGTGGCAACGGTTGCCAGCTGCGGCATAGTATGTGGGTCAATGCAGAGCCAAAAGTGACTGTAATAAACAAATAACATTAACATAAACATTTAACAGTAAAGGTGGTTGTCTCCTTGTGGTTGACGAGGTAGAGGTTTGATAACTGTCCATTGCCATTTGATGAAATTCGGGCCGAACCCAAAGTATGACAGCACACTACGGATGTAGCCCCAGTCAACCAAATCAAATTACTTCTGGGCATCCAGTGATAATCAGCATTTCTGCCCCCAGCCTGTCTGCACTTTCTAGCAGATCTATGGTTCGCCTGATATTGTCATGTGTCACCCTACCTGGGATAAACCCTGTTTGATCATGGACTATTGTATATGGGAGCCGTGATTTTAACCTGATAGCTAATATTTTCCCATCGTTATTCATTAGCGTTATTGGCCTATATGAGGCCGGGTGGTCAGGGTCCCTCCCAGGCTTATGGTTTTATGTAGTACTAAATGTTAATTTAACCACATGCACTTAATAAAAAATAAAAAAGCGAACAATAAATCAAATCAAAGAGGCATCAAATTGTACCTAACATCTAATCAGAAACAAGGGGAGTCCTGGGAGAGTATTTCTACCGCCCTATATCCCGGGTTAGATAGAGTCTAAACCAGATTCTTTGGCTCACCATCCTTTCACAGAGAGACGCTCCCAGAACCGCCCTTACCTATGCATATTTATTTATTCATAATGTGATACAGTTTATAGGTAAACTTTACATATTCTTGTAAAACACATCAGATCAAACACATAATACATCTAGGTTATTATCTCATAATGCAGATAAAACATTTTATACACTAGAATATCAAATAAAATAGTGATATTTTCACTTCTCAAGAATAAAAACGCACTACATAAAATGACTTACCACGTGCTGACAAGGATAGTAACAGTACTTATAGTGCCTTAATGACAATAAAATGTTGGCTGGAAATCTTATTGTTCACAATTTAGCGTCCCAATGCATCTTCAGTTTACGCTGATGTTATTCATATCCAAGGTAATAGTTAGACTCAGGCTTAGTAATCAATGACAGGATAATCCCATCTATCAATGTCACTATGGTTATCTTTAATCTAAGAACAATCAGGATCAAATCCTTAAGTAGACTATAAATTGAACAAAGGAGAATGTAGTTCAAATATCTTAAACAGATATTCCTAAAAAGTTTTCAACTTTCAGCCAGACATTGTACATTGCTATGAGTACCTTAATGTTTTGCAAGTTAATTCAGTGAAACCAAAAGATAGGTTTTCTTATAGATTCCAAGTCATGTACATGTCTCCAATAGTGAAGCTAAGTTTTTGCCATATCAATACAATCAGTTAAAATATGTTTTGCTGTCTCACTAACTGCTGCATTTTTACATACTTGACAATATCTTTCCGAGGGAAGCAGATGCCTGATAATACCTTTATTTGCTAAAACAGGTAAATGATCAATTCTCAAAAGGAGAACAAATCATCTAAGTCTACCGGAAGGGCATAGGTTCATATACTTCTATGCTTGCTTAAATGAATATAACACATATTGTACAAATTGGTACTTTCTAAGTTTACCCAAATGATCATAATTTTCTAACCAGTCCCAGAGGTCCACCCGTTAAGACAAAGACATTTTCATAGAGTCGCTAACACCTCCCCATCTTGGGCTCCAGCATATCTCTTTATAAAAACTTTCAATTTTCTTTATAAGAGGAGAATTCGTAGTCTCCTTCGATATTTCTTGGTGGATGGATCTCATTAGCAGATTCTCAGGGTTGTTACTCATCTTTAGGTACATCTTTGCTCTCCTTTTCAAGACAAATTATTTTAAGGAGACAAGGCCTAACTCCAATCTGACTATCGCTATTGCTATACAGGGGGGTTGGGGAGGAGACCAAATACTCTCGTTCAAAATGTACCTTCCACCACTTGCAGCCATTTTAAATCAATGGGTAGAAGCGCCTCCAGGCCGTAAACTACCAGTGGGACCAACACCTGCATATATAGTTGACGGGCTCCCCATATAGTGTATCCACTATTCTTGATGGTAAATTGACATATTAACGCTGTTATTTGGGCGGCCCTGACTATTCGCGATTGTATACATGAGGTATAATCACCTTTTAAGTGAATTTCCACTCCCAGATAGTTATATTGGGGTGTGTACTTTATTTCTAATCCTCGTACCATTAGTCTAGGGCGCGCAATCTTTCTTCCGGAAAATACGATCAGCTGTGTTTTTTCACGGTTGATTATTAAGCCGTTGCTCTCAGCGTACTCTCAAAGAGCATTTGCCAATCTTTGTAGCCTGCTCAATGTGTGATCCAAGATTATTAAATCGTCAGCGTAGGCTAATACTGGGCAATGGGCTTCTCTGATTATAGGGGGGGGGGCAATTATGCACTGCCGAGATGACCGTAGGAAGATCATAAGTGAACCAATTGTACAGAAAATAAGCCGTCACGCAACCCTGCTTGAATCCTCTTTACTGCACGATTGAGTTGGTCATATTCCCCTGGGAGTCCATCTTAAGTGTCACAGTAGTGTTGAAGTTATGCATATTAAGTAGCTTTGGGTTTTCACCCTAAATTACTAAGGTAATCCAGATGTGGAACCCTTGCTCACTGTTCTTAGAGAGGCACAGCTCCACCTCACTGACGAGGCCCAACCAGGCTGAAACACGTGTCTGGGGTTGCTATCGGTACTCTTGTTCAGAAGAGAATTGCCAGGCATTTCGGTGCTGGACTGCCCTTGGGCAGGACAAAGACTGATATGTAGTGGAAATGTCTCTTCTGTGAAAAGGATGGTGAGCTAAAGAATCTGGTTGAGACTCAAACCCGGGATATAGGCCGGGAGAGAGACACTCCCAGGACCCTCCCCCCTTATGTATATCTAACATCTAATCGCCATAACATTGTCCCATTAGAAAAGAACAACCAGATATAGGCAGCAGACCACTTTCATAGCAGGGCAGGGCAGGATGGGAGGGCGATGAGGAATCTGCAGGATAAGAATCCATAGAAATAACCCTGCCAGTAAGTAAGTTCTCCTTCAATGGATAGCAGTCTCACGTAGATTTCTCATCAGATAGACAAAGCAGTACAGAGTGCAGGGGCATGATAAAAGCCCCAAGATATGGAAGCTCTGCAACACCTCTCTGCCAAATCGAGCATCCGAACCGCGTGCCACAGCTAAACAGTAATGCTTCATGAACTTGTGGAGCCACGACCATGTCACTGCTCAACAGATTTCCTTCACCGGCATACCCCTTTGCAATACGGATAATGCAGCCACACCCTTGGTCGAATGTTCTCAGATGCCTAGTTGCAGATCTTTACCTGCTCTCTGATAAGACTCTGCAATGCAGGGGAATTATCCAGCGAGAGATTATATGTTTGCACACAGCTGGACCCTTCCTGTAAAGAGAGAAAGCCACAAAAAGTTGCTTTTCATGCCTAAATTCTGCTCTGCTAGCTACATAAAAGCGGAGTGGCCTCTTAGGGTCCACTCTGTGTAGCCTCTCCTCATCTTTAGAGGGATGTGGAGGAATATAGAAAAAAGGCAAATCAATGCTCGGTGATGAGAGAAATTAACCAAACACTTTTGGCAGAAATTTAGGACGCACCTTGAGCGAAGCCTTCTCCTTGAAAAATCGTAGGAAAGGTGCTTGCAAGATAGAGCCTGAAGCTCACTTACACATCTTGCTAACGTGATGGCCACCAGGAAAGCAATTTTCAGGGTAAGCTTCGTGATAGGGCATGAATGCATGGGCTCAAATGGAGCAGCCATCAAAATGTCCCAGTCCAGAACCAAATATAGAGTAGGGGGGGGAACTTATTTACAAGGCCATTCAGGAATTGGGTCAGTACCGGGATTGTGAAGGAGGATCCTTGATCCGGCGATCTCTTGAACATAGAGAAATCTGCCAAATAGCCCTTGACTGCGCCTATCTGAAGGCCTGCAAAGGCCAGTGAGAGAAGGAACTCCATCACTGCAGTGGTGGGACAAGAGATCGGGTCCATCCTGCGTTCCCCACACTAGGCCTCAAATATTCCCCAATTGCATGTGTACCTCCTACCTGCGAAGCCTGCTCCATCTGATCCCTGCATCCTCCTTCCAGCACCTAGGACATGGCTGCCCCTGCTGCTTTCTCATCTTGGACTTCCTGCCTCATTGTACCTTTTCTTGTAGCCTTTTCCACCTGCTCTCTGCGTTCTCCTACCACCACCTTGGTCCTTCCCTCCAGTACCTTAATACGTTGCCTACCCAGGCACACTTCCATAGGCAGCCTCCCTACTCAATGACTACTTCCCTGCTGCTCCTTGTTATGTTCTTTTCCTCCTTTCAGTCCTGCCCCTATCCCCTATCCCTATCCCACCCCTCCTTCCCCTCCCCCCTCAGAATTCTCTGTCTCTTTATCATGGCCATCTTCTCTCACCACCTTCCCACCTACCACCATTCCCACTCTGCCCTTCTTCCAAACACCTTGACCCAACGTCCCAACCTCATTCACCCTCAAATCACTAACACTCCCAATGCCTTTGATGTTGCCCTCTCGAACCCCAGATCGATCTGCAACAAAACCATGGCAGTTCTTGATCTTTTTCTACGCCTCAACCTCCAAATTCTCTGTATCACCGAAACCTGGATCGCGCCCCACAACACCTCTGTTCCTGCTTCTCTTTCCTCATCCTCATCTTCGCTTGAACATGTTCCTTGTTACTCTGGCCACGAAGGTGGCTTAGGCCTTCTTTTTCGTCCTCACTTTACCTCCTTTCCCCCTCCTGCTTCTCTACCTACTTTTCCTTCCTTTGAATTTATGTATAAAATCTTTAATTCTTCTCATTCTATTTCTTTCCTTATCATTTATCGCCCCCCTGGCACTGTCAGCTCCTTCTATGAGGATCTTGACCATCTCCTTAGCCTCATTACCCCGAGCCCTACTCCTTTACTTGTGCTTGGCGACTTCAATATCATCTCTTACCTTCTCTCCCCCCTCCCATCCCCTCCCACTCATCAATCTGGCTCCACTATCCACTTCATCTTTAACTCCTCCTTCACTGCTTCTCCTATATCTACTCTACCCAACTATCTATCTAACCACGCTCTGCTGTCATTTTCACTCTCCCCCTGCCCCTCTACCCCCCCTCTATCCTCCACCCTCTTCTTCTGGCATGATCTACGCTACTTCAACCCTTCTTTATTCCTTGCATCCTGCTCTTCTCCCCCCCCTCACCCAAATCTCTTCACTCTCAGCCTCCGAAGCCTCTTCCACCCACTCTTCCTCCTCCCTCACTTCTACTCTTGATCTTCTTTACCCTCTCTCCCCGTTCCGCCCTTCTCGCTGACCTGCCCAACCTTGGCTTTCTCCTCACCTCTCCTCCATGCGCCGCCTTCTCAGGCGCCTTGAACGACTATGGCTCAAACACCTCACCCCCTCCAACCAAACTGCATACTTCTCCTATCATACTCTCTATGACTCTTGCCACAACTCCGCTAAATGCAACTATTTCTCTGACCTTCTCCAATCTCAATCTTCTCACCCTCGCTGCATCTTTCAAACCTTATATGCCGTCTTCTCTCCTGCTACCCTGATCCTTTTATCGCCTCTCCTATTACTGCTTCTGATCTTGCCTCCTTCTTCTATAACTAAGTCCTCAATCTCCGCCAAATTATCCTTTCCTCTCCTTCTTACTCTACTCCTCCACCCCCTCCATGTCCGCATTTCTTCCAGTCACTCAATCTGAAGTTACCCTACTACTATCCAAAACTCATCCTACTGCTTCTCCCACCGACCCCATTCCTACCCACCTCATTCCTAAAATCTACCCCCTCCTCATACCTTATCTCACCTCTTTCTTCAATACCTGTCTAATATCATCCACATTTCCTACTCCTTTCAAGCATGCGACTATCATCCCTATACTCAAAATACCTTCTGACAACCCCCACCTTGCGTCCAACTATCGTCCCATCTCTCTCCTACCCTTTCTTTCTAAACTTCTTGAACACATTGTCAATTCTCAACTTTCCTCCTTCATCTCCAACCACTCTCTCCTCCCCGCTACCCAATCTGGTTTCCGCCCTCTACACTCCACCGAAACTACCCCTACCTCTGTTCTCAACTCTCTCCTTTCCTCACGCTACACTAAACATTCCTCTATTCTTATTATTCTTGACCTCTCTGCTGCTTTTGATACTGTTGACCATACTCTTCTCCTTAATTCTCTCTCCTCATTTGGCCTCAAAGACTCTGTCCTTCACTGGTTCTCCTCTTCTCTCTAACCGCACCTTTGCCGTCTCCTGGGGTGGCTCCACCTCTCCCACCCTTCCTCTCAACCACGGCGTGCCCCAAGGTTCTGTCCTTGGACCCTTTTTCTCTTCTCGTTCTACACTTCCTTCTTAGCGCCCATCATTTTCTCCTTCGGTGTCTCACATCATTTCTACGCGGATGATACCCAGCTCTTCCTCTCCTTCTCTCCTGGCATCCACCAGAAGCTTTCTTCTTGCCTCTCTGCTATTAAATCTTGGATGTCCTCTCACTTCCTTACTCTCAATACCGATAAAATGGAGTCCTTTTCTTCCCTGCATGCACTCTCCCTCCTCTCTCTCCTCCCCCTTTCATTCTCTTTCCCCCCTCCAGACTCTTCTCCTCTCCTCTCCCCACGCACGTAACCTCGGTCTTTATATTGACCCCCACCTCTCTCTATCTCACCATATTTCTCTTACTGCCAGATCTTGCCGCTTTCACCTGTACAACATCCGTAAAATTCGATCCTTCCTAACCTTTCACACGACTAAACTCTTAATCTCCTCCCTCATCTTCTCTAGACTCTTCTACTGTTCTACTCTTTTCTTTGGACTCCCCTCCTCTCATCTCTCCCCACTCAAATCTATCTACCACTCTGCCATCCACTCCCTCTGCCTTCTCTCTCCTCATGACTCCATCTCCTCTTCCCTCACCTCTCTAGGTTGGCTCCCATTTCACTCCCAGCTCAAATTCAATTTCCTCTGTCTAGTCTTCAAATCCCTTTCCTCCCTCCTCACTTTCTGCACTCCATCTCGTTCTCTCCGCTCTGCCGATTTCTACCTACTCTCTTCACCACCACCACCCTGTGCCCCTTCTCGCGTCTGCTCTTTCCAACTGCTTGCCCCTTACCACTGGAACCGCCTCGCTCTCTTCATCCGCTCTACTTCTTCGTTCACTTACATTCGTACCTTTCTAAAATCTTATCTCTTCCATTCACCTCCTTAAAACCCTTTGCTTCCTCTCTTCTACTAGTACTCCCACCACACCTCCTACTCCCTCTCCTACTTCCCTTCCACCCTACTCCCTCCTACCCCACGTCCTGCACTTTTCTAATCCTCATCTCTTTCTTCTCCCTTACTCCCTCTGCCTCCTCTCTTACTTCTGCTCTCACCTTTGCTCTTTTTTTTAAATCTCTTCTCACATCTTGGCCCCTCCCTACTCATCTTCCCCTTCCATAATGTAAATTGTTTTTGTATGGCTTTCTGGTATAATTCAATTGTTATGTAATGCTTGCTGTATCTTGTTTGTTCCTCTTGTAAAGCATTTTGGATTAAAACGCTATATAAATTAAATACAAATACGTTGGAATGCTGCTTACATCGATTGCAATCGTGATTGTCGCTTTACCATATTTGTGTGTGCTGAAACGCCCGCCTCCTCATTGGTGCACTTCCTACTTAAGAATGCATGTGCATCCCGTAAATGCACCGAAAGTGCTGTGGAAGGCTGCTTTGGTGAGTAGCGAGCAGCCTCTGCATTTTGAGGTTTGGCTTTATTTTATTTTATCTCATCTTGCTAATTATTTTTTATTCTGACTTTGTTGGACTCATTTGTTGGTTGTTTAGGGCACATGTTTTGCTTATTTTTACAATAGGTAAAAAATTCACTAGGATCCCATTTTACTCAATTATTTATTTTTACTTCCTTCTTGCTGACTAGCAATAGTTAATACGCATTTGCATTTGAGCCCTATACATATACAACATGTGATGTACTCGCTTAAAATAAATATGCCCCCAATGCTGAAAACTATCACGCCTTTGTCGCGACTACAACTAAATCATACAGCGTTTCACCAGCACAACTCGCAGTAAGGAAGGCCATCTTGGCTGCTTCCTCTGCTTTAAATAAAAAAACTGCTGAGCACAACATTTGTCGTTATTATTCAATGCACAGTAAACACTTGGCGCTGACTCTCGACAAATACATAGTATCCAATGAAACAATGTGTGCTGTGCATTTACCAGCTCATGATGTGGCAGCTACTATTTCACAAGACTTTTTTCCAACTATAATTGATTTTTCTATGGACGTCGCTCCATCTACTTCAAGAAAATCACCATTAATGGCGGCAGCGATCCACATTGTCAGACAACCAGCATCTGATGACAGATAAAACCTTTGAACCATACCGACCCAACGACCCTGATTTAAGCATTCTTGACCCGGTGGCATTTATGGACAGTGAAAAACAGTATCCGTCAAACTATGTTAATGAGGAGACTGAAAACCTTTCACAGTCGCTGCTTCAATTCCATCGCTCAATGCAAAATTCAACCATATCACTGTTAGGGAGAATTCTCTGTTTAGGCTGAATTTCCTAACCTAGTGAGTCCCCCAGCAGCTTTGCTGGATTTTTGTGGTTTATTTTTTTTCTCCTGCCAAGAGTGAGACTCTTTTACCCTCACTCTTGGGCATGATTTGAATGTGTTTCTTTGACTCTAGGTGTGTTTAATGGGCTATGGGGTCTTTTACTCCATAGGGCTTCATGTGTTTTTGTGATGTGTGTTACACAGCACCCTCAGTGCAGTAACACAGGGGTTTCATAGTGACCCCCCACTATAGACTCCCTACCCTGGGACTGACTACTGTCTCCCAGGGCATGTAAAGTCACCAATGGCTTTACTAGTCCCAAATTATTAACAGAAACCAGTACAAACCATCATATTGTGGACGTACTGGTCAGGGCAATTCGATTGCCCCGGGGTCTGTTAGTCGAGGGGGCACGTCTCCGTCCCCCCTGATCGAGTTTTGGCTGGTGGCAGTGGAAACTACTTTTTATATTCGACCGCAAATATTTTCCTATGGGACTTCCCATTGTTCGAGGCTACCAACTTTAATTATTTAATTCCTATAGCCTCGAACATACCGCCGTTTTATTTAATTAATATTAATTCGCCGGTTGGTATTTTTTGCCAGAACTCGGTTCTAAAATGGTGTTTGTGTTCTCTTCTGTGACTCCAACCCAAGTCGTGCCCTTTGTTCCACTTTTTGGCGGGCTTCTCCACAGAAGCCTCCAAAAGAGGTGCCACGCTGTCTGGGTAACACAGGGGGCGTGGGAGGGGGTTTAGGCACCCTGGACTGAGTTACCTTGGTAACTCAAGTCGCACTCTTGTGTGACTGGCCCAAGTGGTGAGCCGGCCGGCTCACCTCTTAGCATGTTTGATTGACAGCTAGGGTGAGTGAATGGGGATATGCTGCATAAAAGCAGGGCTTTGGGGACTGGAACTTCAGAAGTCGCCACAGGACCTAAGAATCCGACGAGGGAGAAGCTGAGCCGACCTGCTACGACGACACCACCCGTGGAGCCCTGCTGAACCGTCTCACCACTTTTCCCAACGACAGAGGAGATCTCCAGCCCGGAGAGTCTTCTTCCTTCGACTGGTGGGGATAACCAGTCTGCTTCCCTTTTTTGCTTCCTGGAGCATCTCGTGGCCGCTTTGCCTTTGCCAAGCACCCCGGCAACCAGGATACCACGTTTTACCACTACCGCGAATCAAAGGGTAGTACATTTAACCGTAAAACTCCACGGCTGGTTTCTTCCCAGGCAGTGCAACGACCTTCATCTTTCCTCCACGTCGAGATCTTCTCTTCCTCTGGACGATGCTGCAACTTGCACCCGCTGCCAGGAACAACTGCCCCCGCTGCAGGATCCTTTCCACTTAAGGTACCGTGTTCCGCCTGGCTTCCCTTGCAACCGACTGTATGGGGTAGATTTAGCCCCCGGCTTTCGAACCTGGGTTAGCCTGGGACACCCTGGCTAAACTTTTCTGAGCCTCTCTAAAATCTTTCTGAACTCCCTACAAGACTTTTTAAGCCTGCTGTCATTGTGTGATCTTGGGTGCATTTGTGCCCTGCTCTCTCTAAGAGTGGGCCCGGCCTATGGACTTTGGCTCACAAGTAACTTTTGACTTTCCTGCCTTGCTTAAGAGTTCCTAAATATTAGTGTGGTGTATTTTCCTACATTCTGCCTTTTTCCCTCCCTTTTTCGTTAACTTAATGGAGTGCCATCTATAGTTAAGCGCTCACCTCTGTCTGGAAATAAGTGGTGTTAACTAAGGCTTGTCTGATAAGGAATGTTAGGCAGAAACCTGTGCAGTTCCCTTAGGGACCACTGCAAAAGATTTAAGTCTACAGGTGTTGGCAGTAAACCCACTTGGTAGCAGTCTGTACCACCCAGATTTACCTGGTAGCTGTGGCTGAGCAGTCAGACTTCCCTCAAGAAGAGTTAGGCAGTATGCAAAGTATACACAATAGGCACTCAGATACAATAATACAAGCAAACACTGACCAGAGCTTGGGTATCAAAGTATATAATTATTTATTTAAAAACACACAGTTGAAACACTCCAGCACTCTTATTGTAAAATATTCTAAACACAGTTACTATTGTAATATATACACCCCTTTTTCCTCATCAGATAAGTCACAGTAAAACACCACTTATTTTCATACAGAGGTGAGCGCTTAACTAGATTGCACTCTGATAAGTTAGTGAGAAAAGGATGGAAAAAGACAGAATATGGAAAGGTACACCACTCTAAGGTTCAGGAAAACTGTTAGCAAGGCAGAGAGCAAAAAGTCACTGGTGAGCCAAAGTCCAAAGGCTGGGCGCACTCTTAGAGTGAGCAGAGCACAAATGCGCCCAAGATCACACAGTTACACTAGGCTTAGAAAGTCTTGCAGAGGGTTCAAAAAGAGTTTAGAGAGGCTTTAAGAAAGTTTAGCCAGGGTGTCCCAGACTAACCCAGGTTCGAAAGCCGGGGGCTAAATCTACCCCGTACAGTCGGTAGCAAGGGAAGCCAGGCGGGACACGGTACCTTAAGTGGGAAGGATCCTCCAGCGGTGGCAGTTGTTCCTGGTAGTGGGTGCAAGTTGCGTCGTCGTCCAGGGGAAGAGAAGATCTCGACTTGGCGGAAAGATGAATGTCGTTGCACTACCAGGGCAGAAACCCGCCGCAGAGTTTTTCGGTTAAAGGTGGTACCTTTGTTTCGCGGTCGTGGTAAAACGTGGTATCCCGGTTGCCGGGATGCTTGGCACGGGCAAGGCGGCCACGAGTTACGTCGGGAAAGCAAGAAGACAGTGAAACTGGTTATCCCCACCAGTCAAAGGAAGAAGACTCTCCGGTGGGAGATCTCCTCTGTCGTTGGGAAAAGTGGTGAGGCAGTCCAGCAGGGCTCCACCGGTGGTGGTGTCGTGGCAGGTCGGCTCAGCTTCTCCCTCGTCGGATTCTTAGGCCCTGTGGCGACTTCTGAAGTTCCAGTCCCCAAAGCCCTGCTTTTATGCAGCAAACCCCCATTCACTCAGCCTAGCTGTCACTCAAACATGCTAAGTGGTGAGCCGGCCGGCTCACCACTTGGGCCAATCAGGATGGAGTGCGACTTGAGTTGCCTAGGCAACTCAGTCCAGGGTGCCTAAATTCCCCTCCACCCCTCCTAAGTACCCCAGGCAGAGTGGCATCATTTTGGAGGGCTTCTGTGGAGAAGCCCGCCAAAAAGTGGAACAAAGGGCTCGACTTGGGTTGGAGTTACAGAAGAGAACACAAACGCCATTTTAGAATCAAGTTTTGGCAAAAAATACCAACCGGAGAATTAATATTAATTAAATAAACCGGCGGTATGTTCGAGGCTACCGTAAATAATTAAATAAAGATAGTAGCCTAAAACAATGGGAAATCCCATAGGAAAATATTCGCGGTTGAATATAAAAAGTAGTATCCACTGTCACCAGCCAAAACTCGATTAGGGGGGACGGAGACGTGCCCCCTCGACTAACAGACCCTGGGGCAATAAGTGTGTTTTTAAATAAATAATGATATACCTTGATACCAAAGCTCTGGTCAGTGTTTGCTTGTGCTATTGTATCTGAGTGCCTATTGTGTATACTTTGCATACTGCCTAACTCTTCTTGAGGGAAGTCTGACTGCTCAGTCACAGCTACCAGGTAAATCTGGGTGGTGCGGACTGCTACCAAGTGGGTTTACTGCCAACACCTGTAGTCCTAAATATTTTGCAGTGGTCCCCAAGGGAACTGCACAGGTTTCTGCCTAACAACCACCAATCCCATATTTCAATCCAACTCCATGCAAACTGCCTCAAGTATCAAACCCTTTTATAGACAATGCAACAACTGCTCAAACAATGATAACAACATCATCAACATTACGCTATCATCATTATTTAAATTATTTGAGGTCCTGGAGGACAAAGTCAATTAACAAACTGACTGTTAGGCAGAATCCTGTGCAGTGCCCTTAGGGACCACTACACACAATTAAGACTACAGGTGGCAATACAAGATTTACCTTTGGTACAAGCCTGTACTACTATGTCAGAGTGGTAGCAGTGGCGGAGCAGCCAGGCTTATCTCAAGAGTATATGAGAAGTAGCAGAGATTACACAAAGGGACCACAATTACTGTGACTCAAGCAAACACTGTCTCAGGGTTTCAGGTAGAAAAATATAAGTACATTTATTTTTAAACCATTCGTTATAAACACAGCACTTCTATTAAACTTAAATAAAAAACACAAGTTAAATATACTACAACTAACCAATTCACTTTGTACAGTAAGTCTCAAGGTAAGTACCCTGTGTTTGAATGAACCGGTGTTACGAACAAAACACGTTACAGCGAATACGACTGCAATCACTTTTTGACAGTTCGGTCTACTAAATAAACGCGTATCCGTGACACGAAATGCTACCGGGGCAAAAACACACTTAGCACCTGAGATACCCATAGGGAGTTGGAGGCAAAAATCACAGGCAATATTTTGGTTAGGCAGACAGAATCGAGAAACACTCAGAGACAAGAGTTCAAAAGTAAAAGGGCCGGAGCCAGGGTCAAGTGACACCGGGGGCCCGTTGCTGAAGATCACAGTCAGATAGGTCACGATCCAACGTAGCCAAAAGTACTTCGATATTGTCAATGTTCGGAAGCAAAAGTTATAAGGAGGAGGGAAGTCAAGGGCAAGCCTTGGAAAGGAAGAAAAGGGGTTCACCCAGTTTCCTCAAGCAGAACACAGTACCTTATTCCAATGGTGCAGCTGGTGCCCTTGTAGTTGTTCCTGTTGGTTTTCCCGCAGACCCACGATTCCTGGAGCTTCGTTGTGAAGGAGTATGTCTGAAGGGGGTCTGCATCGCACAGGGATGAAGCCGGCAGCAGCGACGACGAATAAAAAGTGCGCTCCTTAAAAACAGGAGAGGCTCTTCAGGTGGCTATCCGGACCACTACAGCAGCTGCAGCGGTTTCGACCAAGGAAGAGGATCCTCTGGCTGTGGAAGATGAGCTGCTTATCCCCACCAAGCTCAAGGGAAGAAGACTCCGGATTGGATCTTCTCTGAGTCTTTGAAGGGACGATATCTCAGGACTGCAGCAGGGCTTCACTGGGACGGGGTAACACTCGCCCCCCCCATACTAAGGGATAGGAGGATTTAATCCACTCCTGGATGGACCTCATACCTCCAGTCGGTTACAAACATCCTAGAGAGACCATCAGCATTTTGGTGGTGACTACCTGCTCTGTGCTCAATTGAAAAATCAAATCCATGTAGGCAGAATGACCATCTGAGTAATTTTGGGATTTCCCCTTTCATTTGCATCAGCCATCTCAAGGGTTGGTGGTCAGTCTGAATATTGACGGTAGATCCATACAAGTATGGTCTAAACCTCTTCAGTGCCCACACAATAGCAAAGCATTCTCTTTCTCTTGTTGCCCACCTTGTTTCAGGATCCTTTAACTTCCTGCTGATGAAACAAATGGGGTGTTCCCTACCTTTCTCGTCCAGTTGACTAAGGACTGCGCCTATACCTACATTAGAAGCATCAGTTTGTACAATGAAGGGTTGGTGATAGTCAGGAGCTCTTAGGACTGGAGCTTGACAAAGGGCTTTCTTTAGACCTTCTAAGGCTTGATTGTACTCCTCATTCCACCTGACCTTTTTAGGAAATTTGGGAGAGGAGATGACATTCAAGGGAGAAGCTATGGTCCCACAGTTCTCTATGAAGTTCCTATAGTACCCAGTGAGACCTAGGAAGGCTCTCACTTGGGTTTGAGTAGTAGGGGTGGTCCAGTTTTGTACAGCTTGTACTTTGCTAGACAATGGCCTTATTTCACCTCCTCCTACCTCATGTCCAAGGTAGACCACTGAACTCTGACCAATTTGACATTTGCTTGTCTTTATGGTCAGATGGGCCTGTTCAAGAGCCTGCAATACATAACCTATGTGTTCAACATGTTCTTTCCATGTAGGGCCGAACACTGCAATGTCATCCAAGTATGCCATGCAGAAGTCCTCCATCCCATTCAGAACTTGATTGACCATACTCTGAAATGTAGCAGGTGCATTCTTTAATCCAAAAGGCATTACCTTGAATTGGTAGAGGCCATCTGGGGTGGAGAATGCAGTTTTCTCCTTGCCATGGTCTGTCAGGGCTATTTGCCAATACCCTGACGTTAGGTCAAATGTGCTGAGGTACTTGGCTGCACCAGGTTTGTCCATCAGCTCATCTGTCCTAGGCAAAGGATGGGCATCAGTCGTGGTGACTGCATTTAGAGCTCTATAGTCCACACAGAATCTCAACTCCTTGGATCCTGCCTTTGGTACAAGCACAACTGGGCTAGACCATGGGCTAGTAGAGGGTTCTATTACTCCGAGTTCAAGCATCTTGTTGACCTCATTCCTTATGTGGGATCTGACATTGACTGACATTCTGTACCCCCTGCTTTTGACAGGCAAGCAGTCCCCAGTGTGTATGTCATGCTGGCCCCAAGGGGTCAAGCCTGGTGAAAGGGAGAACAGGGAGGCAAACTGATTTAACATTAACTTGCACTCATCCTGTTGGTCAGATGTGAGACTGGAAGAGAGATCAACTCCTTCCACTTGCTCATCTAAAGTTAAGCCCCTGAGGAGGTCAGGCAGAGGTTCACTCTCCTCCTCCTCCTGAGCTGAAGCTAGAAGAAGAGCTCCTATGTCAGGTCTAGAGATATACGCCTTTAACCGGTTGGTGTGAAAGACTCTGGGAGCCTCCTTAGGATTGCCTAAATCCACCAGATAGTTCACCTCTCCAGGTTTACCCACAACCTTGAAGGGTCCTATCCATTTGTCCTGCAAGGCCCTCTGCCTTGTTGGGACCATAACAAGAACAAGCTGGTCTTGAGTAAACTCAACCATGTTAGCCTTCTGGTCATGCCAATGTTTGACCAGAGCTTGACCAGCCCTCAAGTTATCGCTTGCCTCTGCCATCTTGTGTGACATTCTCCTCTGGAGACCTATAACGTAGTCAGTCACTCTGACTGGCTTGGGGGGAAGGAGCACTCTCCAACCCCTCCTTAATCAGGACCTCTGACTGGATGGCCATAGAGAAGTTGAAGAGACTGAATCCTACTCCATCCTGAGGGACTTCTCTATATGCAAAGAGAAGGCATGGCAGTAGAAGGTCCCACTTTCTTCTAAGGGGTTCTTCTAAAGCACCTATCATGCTCTTCCTAGTTCTGTTAAACCTCTCTACCAGCCCATTGGTTTGGGGTGGTAGGCAGTTGAGAACTTGTAGGTGACTCCACAGGTTTTCCACATGGTTTGCATGTAGTGGGACATAAAATGTGATCCCCTATCAGATATCACCTCCTTAGGAAAACCTACTCTGGTAAAAATACCAAGTAGGGCCTTAGCCACAGCCGGAGCTTTAACAATCCTCATAGGTATGGCTTCAGGAAATCTATTGGCATGGTCCACTACAATCAGGATAAACCTGTTGCCCGAAGTTGTGGGAGGGTCAAGAGGACCAACAATGTCAATCCCAACCCTCTCAAAAGGTATTCCCACCACTGGGAGAGGCACTGAGAGTGCCACATTCCTGGATCCACTCTTGGCAGAGGTTTGGCAAGTGTGACAGCTTCTGCAGAATTTGTCTACTTATGTACCCATCTTAGGCCAGTAGAAGTGCAGAGATAGCCTTTCTTTGTTCTTCTTAAAACTTAAGTGACCAGACAAAGGTACCTCATGGGCTAACTGCAGAAACTGGAGTCGGTTCACTAGAGGTACTACAAGTCTTTTGTAGTCTCCAGGGGTTGACTCAGTTGGTTCACTGTAGAAGAGGCCATCTTCCCAGTGCAACCTATACTTCCCAGGCTCAGTCCCATTGAGCTGAGAAGCTGCCTGTTGGCGAAGACCTTCCAAGGTAGGACACTCTCTTTGTCCCTTAATGAAATCTTCTCTGTTGGGTCCACCTTCTGCCAGTAAAGACTGCAGCTCAGGATGGTCAACAGGGTCCAGATCTCCTACCAAGGTAAGATCATCTTCTAGATCTGATTCCTCAGTATCTAGTTTGACCATACAGGGTTGAACCTCACACTCAGCCTCAGCTGGTGTGGGAGTCACAGGTGTGACTTTGGACAGTCTCAGAGATGTCCTTCAGGGCACAGGAGTGCTTGCTGTTTTCCTGTTGGCAGACTTGGGTTTCCCCTTTGTCTTTTCTTGCCCTGCAATGGAAGTAATTAAATCCTGTGGACTTGGGGTGATAGCTTCCTCTAACATGTCCCCAGGAGAGCCTCTCAAGGTTCTCTCCCTTGCAGACCTTGTGAGCTCCTGCTTCCTTCTGCTGGGGTCCTGGGGGTGCTGGACACAACTCCAAGAGTTTTAAGGTCATTACCCAACAGGACCCTCCAAGGTACGTTATTCTGCACACTTACAGGTATTCTGAAAGTCATGTCATTACACTGGATGAGAGCTGGTAACTGGGGAACCATTTGCACAGAGCCTCCAGCTAACTTGGTTAAGTGTTTGGGTGCATTAGCAACATCCTCCACTTTGAAAAAACATTCATCAACCACAGTTATGCTGGCTCCAGTCTCTCTGATGGCAGGGGTCTCCTGACCATTCACAAGAACACTATCTTTATAATACTCTTTAGTATTATCTGGGATTGAGTTATAGACATCTAAGTTCTGTTGTTCCCAAAGACCCAAGGACACTAAAGAAACACTAGCTGAGACTCTCATGGGCTCATCATCTAGTGGCTGAAAGTTTCCACTGGTCATAGGTACTTCATCCATCTGGGAGAAGGCTAAGGAGACAGTGTTGATCCCTGAAGGTTTACCCTTACACTTGGGATCTCCTTTCACATGGCCAGGCAACCCACAAACAAAGCATTTTCCAAATGCTCTCTGGAATGGGGGTTTGCCCTGGCCTCCATCTGGTGTGGAACCAGGTGGTACACTAGCCTGATTCGGTTTACCTTGTGGCTTACCCTGGTTATGTGTGGGGCCCTCTTTTGGATTGGAATTATTGGAATTCTCTTTGTTGTCTTTCTTTGGCTGCTTCCCCTCATCCTTCTTCTGAGTAGCCCCAGAATCCTTGTGAGTGGCCCTGTTGGCATCCCACAAGTCAGCAGCCTTAGCTAGCTTCTTAGGATCTATCTCCTTTGAATCAGCCAAGTGCTGTCTAAGCTCAGGAGAGCAGACATCAAAAACAGACTCCAACATTACAAGATTCCTCAAACCTTCATAAGTGTTCACTTTGTAACCCTTAACCCAGCCATCTAAGTTTTTCAAACATTCACACACCCAGGTAGCCCAAGGGGTACCATCATGCTTTTTGAGGGTTCTAAACCTCTTAAGATACTGGGAAGGGGTATTCCCAAACCTAGCTATTAATGCTAGTTTCACATACTCATAATCCTGTTTATCCTCCTCCCCCAATTCCATTACAGCATCACTTGCAACAGGGGGGAGCCTAGAGAAAAGCCAAGGAATCAACAAATTCCCTGAGATACCTTGAATCCCATGATTGTACTCAAACATTGCTAACCAATCCAAAATATCAAGTTTAGTCTCATACATACCAACCATTTCCTTTGGCATACGGGGTCTCTTAGGGCTGGAAGACTTAGAAGACTCTGCGAGAGAAGCATTTTCTAGAGACAGTTTCTTCATTTCTAGTTCATGGTTCAGCTCCATTTCTCTGAGCCTTAACTCTTGATGTTTCATGGCAGTTTGTGCATCAATACGTTTCACTTCCAATTCAAGTCTCATTTTCTCAAGTGCAATAAATTCAGGAGTAAGTGTAGGACCTGTGGGGGTCCCTGTGGACAGAGGTTGTGCATTCTGAGCAGGCAAGGGAGTTGCAGGGTTTCCTAGCAAGGACTCATCTACTTCTTCACAATTAGCAATCTCAGAATCAGAATTATCAAAATCCACATTTGCTGGAGTGGTAGGTCCTTCTGACCCACTCTCCAGACTTTTTCCCATTAACTTTGCAACCAGTTCAGATTTCTTTTACCAGATATATTCTTATCCCTACACATGGTTCTCAGAACCTCAGCGGTATAGAGTTTTCCATATTTGACATGATTTCTTAGTTAAATAGAATTAGTGGCGTTAGCCTTGTGGTTAGTTGAACCCAAGCAATAGCAGCACTCTAAGTGTAATAACTCTACTTACAAATCCTCACCGCTGTACACTAATGTTAGGCAGAATCTTGTGCAGTGCCCTTAGGGACCACTACACACAATTAAGACTACAGGTAGCAATACAAGTTTTACCTTTGGTACAAGCCTGTACTACTATGTCAGAGTGGTAGCAGTGGGGGAGCAGCCAGGCTTATCTCAAGAGTATATGAGCAGTAGCAGAGATTACACAAAGGGACCACAATTACTGTGACTCAAGCAAACACTGTCTCAAGGTTTCAGGTAGAAAAATATAAGTACATTTATTTTTAAACCATTCGTTATAAACACAACACTTCTATTAAACTTAAATAAAAACCACACGTTAAATATACTACAACTAACCAATTCACTTTGTACAGTAAGTCTCAAGGTAAGTACCCTGTTTTTGAATGAACCGGGGTTACGAACAAAACACGTTACCGCGAATACGATTGCGATCACTTTTTGACAGTTCGGTCTAATAAATAAACGCGTATCCGTGACATGAAATGCTACCGGGGCAAAAACACACTTGGCACCTGTGATACCCAGAGGGAGTTGGAGGCAAAAATCACAGGCAATATTTTGGTTAGGCAGACTGAATCGAGAAACACTCAGAAAAGAGTTCAAAAGTCAAAGGGCCGCAGCCAGGGTCAAGTGACACCGGGGGCCTGTTGCCGAAGATCACACAGTCAGATAGTTCACGATTAAACGTAGCCAAAAGTACTTCGATATTGTCAATGTTCGGAAACAAAAGTTATAAGAAGTAGGGAAGACAAGGGCAAGCCTTGGAAATGAAGAGAAGGGGTTCACCCAGTTTCCTCAAGCTACCTTATTCCAATGGTGCAGCTCATGCCCTGGCAGTTGTTCCTGTTGATTTCCCGCAGAACCACGATTCCTGGAGTTTTGTTGTGAAGTAGGACATCTGAAGGGGGTCTGCACCACACAGGGACGATGCCGGCAGCAGCGACGAGGAATAAAAGGTACGCTCCTTAAAAACAGGAGAGGCTCTTCAGGTGGCTATCCGGACCACTACAGCAGCGTGCAGCGATTGCGACCAAGGAAGAGGATCCTCTGGCTGTGGAAGATGAGCTGGTTATCCCCACCAAGCTCAAGGGAAGAAGACTCCAGACTGGATCTTCTATGAGTCGTTGAAGGGAAGATAACTCAGGACTGCAGCAGGGCTTCACCGGGACGGGTAGTTGCAGCAGCCGTCGTTCTCTCTGCTTCTCTTCGGTTCCTTTTAGTTCCAGTGGTGACTCTCTGACTTCTAGCCCAAGAGACCTGCCTTGTATGCGAAAAACCCCCATTCACACAGCCTGGCTATCAATCACCCAGCAGGGGGGTTGTCCAGCCCGGACAACTACCCTGGCCAATCATGACAAAGTGCGACTTGGGTTTCCTAGGATACCCTGTGCAGAGGGTGACTACACCCCTCCCTCACATTCAGCTCACCTAGACAACCAGGCGCCTTGAGGAGGGCTCCTGAGCAGAAACACGCCACAAGACAGTGAACAAAGAAGGCGAACCCAGTTTGCCGAGCAAAGTAAAACACAAGAAGGACTTTAACAAAAAGAAATGGAGAATAACCCCAACCGGAGCAAAAAGAAAGACGATTTGGTCAAGCGGGTTTATGTTCGAGGCTAATATAATAGCCAAGAACATTACCACGTTTATCTAATGTAATTCCGGTAGAAAAGTTAGCGTAGATACCACTGCCACCAGCCAAGTCTAATTGTTAAAAGAGCGAAACAATGCTCTAGGAGGTACAGATAAAAGGGATACAAATTAACCCTTTCCAGTACTCCATGGAAGATGGGGTGTACTGGATCCGAGGTAGATTGCCTAAGTAAAGTTAATGGCAACTTTACCCTTTTCTGGGGGACTGTAGTCAGCCCCAGAAATGGAGTCGGGGAAGTCTCAAAGACAAACCTGTGCCTTGGCACTGAAGGTGCTGGGTGACGCACAAAAAGAAGGGGGCTACTGAAGTGGTGTACTTCAGAGTCCACAATCATAAAAACAGAGAAATACACATGGCAAAACATAGATAAGAGTGGGGGAAAAGATCACACTCTTACCAAGTGGAAAAAAATAAATTCCAGAAGTCCAGCAAAGCTGCTGGGGGACTCACTAGGTGAGGGAAATTAGCCATAGATGAGAATTCTCCCTAACACTGACCTATTAAAATTGCTGCGTCGACAGCAATCAATTAGTTAATTTTGAATACAAGGAAGCAAGGATCAAGTGATACAATCCAATTTTGCAACCCATTACTCAATAATCATCCCCAAAAAGATACTGCTATATCAGGCAGCAGAGCCGGCAACAACACTGTAGGCCTTGAGGTATTGCCCACTTTTGAACACATCATTAAACCACAAGATATACATTTACCTCCATCTCCTTTAACCTCTTTATCTCACTCAGATGGTCAGAGTGAATCAATGGCTGCCGTGATCAACAATGGCAAAACTAAGACATTGAAGAAGGCCTACAGCATCTTCAATCCTGTACCCCCAATAAATCGGACTATAAAAACGAGCATTGTTACTACGCAAATGAAAAAATCCCAAAATATTATACGCACTAAAGCCACGAGCACAGCTGCTACTGATCGCTTTGCACGAGCAATCTCGTTAAAGAGATCTCAAAATGTCGTATAGCTACCACTTCTCGTAAAAAACTCATTAAAACAACAAAATTGAAACCTGGAAGTGAAGAACTACCAAATAAACGCACTCTTCCATATGAACCATTACACCAACTAGTTGAAGCAGTAAATCAAGACATGTCTGACAAAGCAATTGCTGCATGGAGTAATCCTACTAAGAATACAGAGATTGGGAACGTGGCCAGGCACGGCACCATGTGGACGTGCCTGCTGTACGCTCCGGGACGGGCACCAATTTAAATTCTAATAGATGCCCTTAATCCCCCGAATTCTTACATGGAAGACGCGGGGAGTGCCTTGCAGTACTGCAGCGATCTGATGTCGAGTTTATGACTGCCTGGGAGCTGTTTTTTCCCGAAGTTCGGAGCCGTGTGAGGGGGAGCCTAAGGCGCGCAAGATGGCGGGCGCACTGCAGTTGCTGTATCCAAGCTCGGCTGTGGGATCGGGAAGCGAATGCAGGATCCGGAGGAGGTGGTGAGCTGAGAGAGAGGGGGGGTCCCGAGGCGAGGCAGGGTTTGCCGACGCAGAGAGGACTGGCCGGCGAGGGGCCTGCGCTCCACTCCCTGGCGGCATCATCCGAGGTGCAGGCGGCGGGAGAGCGGAGGGTGCCGCGCAGAAGGTGAGCGGGCGGCCCAGCGTGTCAGAGAAGGAGCGGAGGTGGAGGCGCTGAGCCCCACAGCGGTCTGCGAGCCCGTTGGATGCAGTGCGGGCTGCCTGGAGCGAGAAGGCAAGTTTCCCAGACGGCGGGCAGCAGGGAGAAGCCTGTAGGAGGAGGAGTGGCGGTTGGGACTGTGAGCCCCGAGGTGGCTTGTGTGTCGGCCGCTCGGGAAGCGGGAGGCCTCGGGGCAGAAAGGAACAAGTTACTTACCTGTAACTGTTGTTCTCCAGCATGGATTCACATGCTAATGAATATTCCCTGTCGTCAGGCCGGGAATCCTCAGTATAGAAAAAATCAGTATCAGTTTCGTTTCTGATCTGTCTTTCTTAGTAGTAACCAATCACTGGTCTCTGGGTCATACTGCCCCCAGCCAATGACTGCCCTCTCCCTAAGCCCCGCCTCTGTCAGCCATCCTCAGATTTGGTAGCACGTAAAGTGGCAGTATGACCAAGTGAAGAGCCACAGAGGGGTAGGCGGGAGGGTTCGCATGTGAATCCATGCCAGACCCATGCTGCAGAACAACAGTTACAGGTAAGTAACTTGTTCCTTCTCCAGCATGGGTTCTGGCATGGATTCACATGCTCATGAATATAAAAATACATAGCAGTATACACATGCACAACCACGGGAGGTGGCAACAGGCTCAACATTAAGCAATACAACTCAACATTGAGCATCTCTTACCTCCTCACCAGGCTCACCTTAAGCGAACAGGTTGCGCAGCACTGCTTGGCCGACCCTGGCCTCCTTCCTGGAATCTCGATCGACGCAGTAGAATCTCGTGAAGGTGTGCGTCGACCTCCATGTCGCAGCCCTACAGATGTCGAGCAGGGGCACACCAGATAGGAATGCCGTGGTAGCAGCGATCGCTCTGGTCGAGTGGGATCTCGGGCAACGGTCGGTTTGCCAACCGGTGACAGTGCATGATGCAGCCAGAGAGCCATCTGGAAATGGAAGCCTTTGAGAGAGCCTTCCCTTGATTCACAGGTCCAAAGTTTACAAACAGCTATGATGTCTTCCGAAAACTCTTGCGTTCACGGTCCACGTAGAACTTGAGTGCTCTAGCTACGTCCAGCGAGTGCAGTCTCCTCTCAGCCGGCGACGAAGGCGACGGGAAGAAAACTGGCAACACCAAGGGTTCGTTGAGGTTGAAGTCCGAAGGCACCTTGGGCATGAAGGAGGGGTGCGTCCTCAGCACCACCCTCGTGTTGTGAAAAGTCAGGTATGGTGGTTTGCAAGATAGGACCTGGATCTCTCCCACTCGTCGTGTGGAGGTGATGGCCACAAGAAATGCTGTCTTCCACGACAGAAACTTCAACGGTGCCGAATGCATAGGCTCAAATGGGGCCCCCCATGAGCCTGGCCAGCACCACTTTGAGCTCCCACGCCGGGGCAGGGGCCTTCACCGGCGGGAATGATCGGAACAATCCTTTCATAAATTACTTCACCAGCCGATGAGACCGCAAGGACGCCCGTCCTGAAGTTCTGGTGTATCGTGAGATGGCGGCCAGATGTATCTTGATGGAAGCGTGAGCTAGTCCAGCCTTGGCCAATTACAGTAGGTACGGCAATACTTGAGGGGCCGTAATCCGCAGAGGGTTAATCTTCTGTGCACGGCACCAGACAGAGAACCTCTTCCATTTATGTCCGTAGCACTTGAGAGTTGAGGACGCCCTAGCCTTTGCAAGAACCTCTCTGCAGTCGACTGGGATGTCGTACCCTCCAAACTCTAGTGCTGCAGGAGCCAGGCCTGCAAGTTCAGTGACTCTGGGTTGTAATGAAGAATGGCACCTCCTTCTCTGGAGAGAAGATCCGCGTCTGACGGCAGCTTGACTGGTGTGGACGCTGACAAGTCCAGAAGGTCCGGGAACCAGATCTGTCTCGGCCACGCCGGTGCGACGAGGATCATCCTGCACCGGGGCCTCTTGAGCTGGTTGATGAGCCGGAGCAGCAACGGCGGGAACGCATAAAGAAATAGGCCTTCCCAGGGGAACGAGAAAGCAGCGCCCATGCTCCTCGGCTGGGGGAACCTGCTGGCGAATCTCCGGCACTTGGAGTTTGTCGCCGTCGCAGAGATCGATCTGGGGTTCGCCCCATCGTCAAAAGAGCCGATCCACTAGATCCTGGCGTAGTTCCCACTTGTGGCACGAGCGCAGCTCTCTGCTGAGTGAGTCGGCAATGGTGTTTTTTATTTCTGCCAGATGAAAAGGCACCAGTAACATCCCTTGGGCGACGGCCCAATATCACAGATCCTGGGCTTCCTTGGATAGGGCAGGGGATCTGGTTCTGCCCTGCTTCCGGATGTAGAACATCGTGGTGGTGTTGTCGGTGAAGATCCTCACCACCTTGCCCTTGAAGATCCTCACCACCTTGCCCTTGAGGGACGGAAGAAAAGACCTGAGGGCCCAGAACACTGCGCGGAGCTCCAAGATGTTGATGTGGAATGACTTCTCCTCCGGGAGCCAAAGGCCTCTCGCGTGAAGATCTCCGGAGTGCGCTCCCCAACCTTCCAGGGAGGCATCCGTCGTCACAGTCACCTGGTGAGCTGGGGTCTGAAAGTCTGTGCCTGCCGACAGATGAGAGCGGGTACCCCACCACCGGATCGCCTGACGGAACGTCTCGTTGAGTGGGATCCTGTCCTCGAAGCTGCCCGTTGACTGGACCCAGCGGGCGTCGAGGAACTCTTGTAAGGGGCACATCCGAAGTCTGCAAAGGCGCACCAGATAAATGCAGGAGGACATCATCCCGAGGAGGGACTTGATAGATCTTACCCTGGCCATGTCCGTGGCCAGCAGACGCTGCACCTTGCCCAGGATGGTCCTGGTCCTTTCCTTCGACGGCGAGGCCAGCCGTGCCACTGTGTCGAGCTTGGCTCCCAGAAACAGGGCGACTTGCGACGGGACCAGGTGGGATTTTGGAAAGTTGATGGAGAACCCCAGGTCCGTGAGCAGCAGGAAGGTCTTCGCAGTGTGCTCCAAGGCGAGCTCCCTTGTCTTTGCCCGGATGAGCCAGTCGCCCAGGTAGGGGTAGACGTGGATCCCCTGCAGTCGCAGCCGCGCCGCCACCGGTGCGAGGCACTTGGTGAACACCCTGGGTGCCGACTTCAATCCGAACGGGAGGGCTTTGAACTGGTAGTGCCGCCCTTGGACCACGAACCTGAGGAACTTTTGGTGTCTTTTTAGAATGGGGATGTGGAAGTATGCATCCTCCAAGTCCAACGACGACAGGAAATCGCCCTCCTCCAGCTGTCCCAGCACGTGCTGGAGGGTGACCATCCGGAACTTCTGTGCCTTGATGTACTTGTTCAGTCGTCGCAGGTCCAGGATGGGACGCCATCCTCCTGTCTTCTTTACGAAGAAGTACCTTGAGTAAACTCCAGAGCCCCGAAGCCTCTTTGGGACAAGCTCGACTGCACCTTTCTTGAGCATCGCCCTTACTTCCAACAGTAGTTGAGGGACGTGATTTTCCTTCCTAGCCACGGGAGGAACGCGAGGGCACTTCTTATGAAACTCGAGGGCGTGCCCTTGGGCCAGGGCGTCCAGTACCCAACAGTCGGTGGAGATGGACTCCCACACGCTGACGAACCTCGTCAGGCGGCCTCCCACCAGGGTTCTTTGGCAGGGGCCCGACCCAAAGGTTGGTTCAATCTTGTTTGGAGGCCGCCTTGCCTCCTTGACCTCCCTGTCGACGACGGGCACCACCTGACTTGCCGCGTCCCATGTAGGCCCCCTGAGACGAAGATCTTGCCGCTTGGCGGAACGTCGAGGAGCCACTGCCGGATCCCTTGGAGGCACCTTGTCTGCCTCCGGCGCTCCGAAAGGACGGCCGTCGTTGTTGGAGCACTTCCAGTGCACGAGCAGTCTCCGTGTCTGTCTTGATAGCCTGAAGGGACTCATCAACCGCCTTTCCAAACAGGTTGTTCCCGTCGAAGGGCATGTCCAAAACCTTGGTTTGTACGTCCTGGCGGAAATCCGTCGCCTTGACCCATTCTTGTCATCTCAGGCAAACGCCGTTGCCCAACTGACGGAAACCGTGTCTGCGATTTCCGTTGCCACTGTGATGGCGTGGTCCGAAGCAATCTCACCTTCCTGTAAGATTTCAAGGGCCTCAGCCCTTTTGGCGTCCGGAAGTCCGTCCAGTAGAGGGGCGATTTTGAACCACAACTCCCTGTCGATAGCCAGGGCGTTGGCCGCCTTGATAGTCGTCACTGCGGATGAGATGACCCGTCGTCCCATCGTGTCCAGCTTCCTGCCCTCGCCGTCCGGCGGGGAAGTTGATGTCGAGGCCGATGCCCCCCCCCCAGCTTTCTTCTTTGCCGCTGCCGAGACGACTGAATCCGGGGTAGGTTGTGCCCAAAGGCACAAGGGGGCAGCGTCGGGGACCCGGTACTTCTTCTCGTACCGGTCCCTCTTTGCAGGCGCTGTGGCAGGGTTCTTGAGGAGGGAGAGACCCTCATCCCAGATGTCATCCAGAAGTGGTACGGTGAGGACCGTCTTCCTTTTAGCCTTGCGCCGTTGGTAAAGGAACCCTTCCTTTTTCTTCTCTTCGGGGCAGAGCTGGAAGAGCTTGGATGCCCTGGAAATCATGGCATGGAAGGATCCAATCTCGTCGGGCGGGGACGCCGGAGCAGGGGGCGACGGGGGACACGTCCCGTCGTCGCCTCTGTCGTCATCTGAACCTGTCGTAGCCGTGTCTGTGCCTGTATCATCCCCGTGGGTAGTTGACCGGGTGGAAGGCAGAGCGGGCCGCAGAGGTGGGAGAGGTGGCGGAGTATGCGTCCTCCTCTTCTTATGCGGTGGACTTTCCGAAGGTCCTGGCTCCGGTTCCCCCGTCGGGTCTGGCTCAGGTACCTCCGTCGGGGGGAGGGGCAGCCTTGTCCTTATCTCCGAGCATAAGGGCTGAATCGTGGACAAAATGGCAGCCGAAGTGTCCTACGGCACCGGAAATGACGGGCGCGAGGGCTCTTGAGGAACCTCGTCGGCGACACCGTCGCTCTCGTCGGGATCCCTCCCGATGGGCTGGGCCTCCTCCACGACTTCGATGAGCTCTTCTTCAGAGGTCTTGTCCGTATCCACGATGGCCACCTGCCCTTCCCCCTCCTTTTCCAATGGGGACTTTGTGGGGGTCTTCTCGATGGGCCTGAAAGACGACTCCCTCCGCGGTGGCAGGGAGACTCTGGATCCTGAGGTAGCCTCCACAGGCTGAGCCAGAGCCGCTGCGACATCCTCAATCGAGGTCTTAGCAGGGTGAATTAAGGCCATCGTCACCTTCTGCACGCCTGGGGCCTTCACCTTGGGGGGAGGGTCCGAGCCTCGCTACCCCTCTGCCAGAATCTTCGAGATCAACCGGGGCCTCTCCAGAAGCTTCGCCGGGTTCTCAGACTTCCTCTTACCCGAGCCAGAACGTTGGCTCGGGGGGGATGCACCCTGCCTGGCAGCCAAGGAGCCCGACCGTTCGTCGCTCCCGGTGCCCGCGGACTCGCGGTGCTTGGCCTTTTGTTGGGTCCCTGTCGCTGGGGCGCCCTTACAGGACTTAGAAGACTGCTCAGACTTCTTCTTCTTCTTGCCTGACGGGCTCTTAACTTCCAGCCAGGTGGCGATCCTTCATGGTCCGCTCCGACATGTTCCCACAAAACGCACAGTCCTTCTCCACGTGCGTCTTGTCCTCATGGAGACAGTAGAGGCATAACGAATGCTTGTCCTCCTTGAACACATTCTGAAGCTGGCATCCAGGGCAGGTCCTGAACAGCTTCCCGGGCATCGAGCTTCCTTTCTCCTGGGCCATGTCCGGGGTAGGCCTCGGAACTTCTGGAATCCTCCAAAAGCGTAACCCGATGAAATCTTCACCCTTGAGGGGCGTAGAAAACTCTGAAACGGGTCCCCGTTGATCGGATGTAGAAATGGTGGAGCTTGAGGCTCTTTTTAACTGAAAAATGAGAAAAATCTCCTGAAAAAGCACAAAAACGCAGCAAAAGCTCGAGAGCTACAGCACAAGGACTCCCAACACATCTACGTGCAGTAAAAATCTGAGGATGGCTGCCAGAGGCGGGGCTTAGGGAAAGGGCAGTCATTGGCTGGGGGCGGTATCACCCAGAGACCAGTGATTGGTTACTACTAAGAAAGACAGATCAGAAACGAAACTGATACTGATTTTTTCTATACCGAGGATTCCCGGCCTGACGACGGGGAATATTCATGAGCATGTGAATCCATGCCAGACCCAATGCTGGAGAAGGTGCGCCACGCGCTGTGGGTCTGACGGCCCGGAGAAGCCAGTCAGGGGAGAGGCGAGGCGCGGGCTGTTCTGGAACGTGTCGCCCCCTGCGACATGCCGGCTGAGGAGGAACAGCTGAAGGTAGCTCGGGATATTCTGCTGGGAGCCCTTGGCTTTATTGTGCTGGAGAACACCCACAATTGGAAGTGGTGAGCGCTGCGGTGGAGGGGAGCGAGAGAGCCACTCGACTGTACACTTGATGTTGAAAGCAATACTGACGCCCAGTCGGGGAGTCGAACCCCTGATGGAACAACATTGGCAGCCCAGCTGGAACGATAAATAAGGTTTTAGCGTATATAGGCGCTAAGGTGCTGGATGAGATATTAGCATTCCCAATCTTTGCGTTATAAGGGTGTCAACCTCCCGCGCGCTACAATCTGCAGACATAGCTCTCAAGGGAACCCCAGAGGGCTCCCTATTGATTTGAGCAACCTCCCTTCGGCAATGCCCAAGATAGGAAACAAGAACAGAGGGAGTAAAATTACAACTTTCCTGACTGCAGCGACACCTACACACTGCAGAAGATGGAGTCGATTGTGGCGGCGGCTCATGCCTCGCAGGGGTCTGACCTAATCCTCGATCCGGCCATATCCAGACAGGACTTAGAGGGAATGTTAAAGGCGCTTAAGCAGGACATCACACAGGCAATAACATCAGAGATCCAGTCTTCAAAAGACTCTTTGGCACAGTCTATCGCGGAAATAAGTTCCAATTTGACTGGCCATGAGACCAGGGTCGATGAATTAGAGAACCTGGTATGTGAGCGCGAGCGTGAAAACGAGGACCTCACCAAAAGAGTTCAGAATGTGGAAGACAGGTTGGAGGAAATGACGGCTAAGCAAGCGGACCTGGAAAACCACTCAAGGAGGAATAATATTAGGATTCAGGGAGTGGCAAGGCAGGTTCAGGTTCAGGAGCTTGCTGAATATGTGCATGATCACTCCAAACCTTTGTTGAAAATGCGAGATTCTGACGAACTGATCCTGGACAGGACTCATCGGGTGTATTCCTCTATTCAGCAAAAGTGTAACCTTCTTCCGGATGTCCTAACTAGAGTTCACTTCTTTCGGCAAAGAGAGGAAATAATGGCGGCAGCTAGAAGGGCAGAAAAAGGTGGAATTCCGTGGACCTCTCACCATACACTTTGGCAAATCGCAGGCACCTCCAGAAAGTCACCACCTGGCTACAAGCGAGAAAGGCCCGTTACAGATGGGGATACCCGTGCAGATTACTGTTTGAATACCAAAACCGCTCCTACGTCATTGGTTCCGAGGGATAAGCAGATGAGTGGCTACGAGACGTCGCTTGTGAGTCTGGTGGCCAGGGTGCTGAAGTGAAGAAGGGGTTGGCTATTAGTTCCACGCCGAAGGACAAGAGGCGAAGGCCCAGGGACTGGGCCCTAGCTAAAACACAAAACACAAAGCACCGGAAGATGCGGAACAGGAAGGCAGCATTCCCCCCTGATTTGGTGGCGATAGTCAAGCTGAAGAACTCACGCGCCTCTGCAGAGAGCTTAGATGGACCGACAGCAGTACAGTTCGTTAAGTGATGACGGACTGGTTCCCTTCTCTGCGGTAAGTATTCGCCTTAATATGTGAAAGATGTCAGCAAGGCGACTGACAAGGAGCGACTGGAAGTGGTCTTTGGGCTCCCCATACAGGGCAGCTACTTTAATAACTTGAGATAAGAATGATTTTTCTTTCGCCCTGTTTTGGGTATAGCTACAAGGTGACTGACGAAATGGGGCTGGAAGTCGCCCCCAGAATGCCTGCTTAGGACACCCGCACAAATAAACTGGTATGATGCCTGCTTATCTCGGGTCCTGCTGTTGCGGAGCATGTAAAGACGCAATAATGCCAGATGGGACTTCTTTATGCGCTCTCCAGGTGTGCGATTACTACAATTGGGGATATGTTGGGATGAATCTGAGGTGTTTTATAAAGTTGGGTGCCCGTCACACGGATTATGTCCGTTATTGTTACCCTGAAAGGGTGGCTGTTCAAATCAGTTGCATTATGAGTTTGGCAAGCAATTAGTGATTTGTATTTTATTCATTTCTTTTATTCTTCCTGTTCTTTTCTTTATTGCATTTTATGTTACTTAAGGAGTCTAGTCTTCAAGGGTTGTGTCAGGGTTTGCACTTGTCTGCTATGCTTGGGGCTTCATGTGTCCTATTGATATGTATCTGATATGCAATATGGCGAAATAAAAATGTTGAAATTTGTGATTGAAAAGAACCAGTCCCATTACATGCAAGGTTTACTTGGGGATGGGGAACTAGTGAGGTGGATGGGGAATGGGGTTGAAGTGGGCTTCTATTTCTTAGTCATTCTGAATGTGGGATGGTGATGGGCGCTTGCTCGAAGGAGACAACGACATGGCTATGACTAACCTGAATTTCCGCGGCCTCTCCCTGAATGTGCAGGGGATGAATTCTCCGATTAAACTAAGGGCATTGATGCACCGCATGGCCACCCTAGACTCCTCGCTCCTATTTCTTCAGGAGACTCACTTGCTCCCATCTGATGAATTCAGGCTTAATAATAAATTATATCCCACAAAATTTTGCGCTTCTTCAGGGAGTAAGAGAGGCGGGGTGGCCATCCTGGTTCGCAGGGGAATCCCGTTCATGGTTTGCAAGACACTGAGAGACGTGGGAGGCAGATATGTCCTGGTTGTGGCCTGATTACAGGGGAGGAAGGTGACACTGGTCTCTCTATATGCACCTAATTCACAGCAAGACATGTTCTTTGCGTCTTTATCCAAACTCCTGTTTGAGCATGCTGAGGGTGAAATCATGATTGGGGGCGATTTTAATGCTGTGGTCAATCCTCTGATGGACAAGTCTCTCTCCCCAACTAGTGCTGACAAAAATAATTATTTGGCACTTACTATGCTCCTGCAAGAGCACTCCCTTATAGAGGTATGGAGATTTTGTCATCCAGAAGAGCGAGAATATACATACTATTCTGCGGTGCACAGGGGATTCTCCAGGCTGGATATGTTCTTAGTGTCTGACAAGCTTATAGCCCAAACAATTGATGTAGATATATTACCCAAAGCCTTGTCAGATCATGCCCTGGTACTATTAACGCTGTCCTCCCTTAATGACTCCCCATACCCTACACGTGCCTGGAAACTGAACAAGTTCCTCCTGGAGGATCCTCAGTTTCGCTCCTGTATTTCAGAGGCTATTTCCCATTATTTTAATGAGAATGAGACAGATTAACTGCTTTATGCTACGATATGGGATGCTGCAAAGGCTGTGCTTCGGGGGCCAGATTATTGCTTACTCGGCAGAAAAAGGGAGGGCAAGGAAACAAATACAGTCTCAGCTGGAGCTCCGGAAGAGGGAGGAATCTCATAGATGTAGACCCACTCAAAGGCTGAAACGGGATGTTAGGATAGCCCAGAGGGCCCTCGAGGCTCATCACAGGAGCCGTGCAGCGTATAGCATGATGAGAACTAAACAATACTATTATTCTAAAGAAAACAAAGCCAATCGGCTTCTGGCGGCTAAGTTGAAAATGCGTGCTAGTCGCAATAGGATTGAAGCATTGTTGGATGGGGATGGGAGGAGGGTCACTTCGGAGAGAGATAAACTCTGTATAGTAGAGGAGTATTTATGGGACCACTCTGCCCCCCATCAAATGGATCTGCATATGGCTGATGGGTTTATACCAGATGTGCACTTGCCACAGCTGCCTCAAGCAACTCGTGAGCTTTTAGAGGAGCCAATTACAAAAGAAGAGGTAGGGACTGCGATTCGATCCCTTCCTTTGGGTAAGGCTCCAGGGCCTGACAAGTTCACAAATAAATTCTATAAGACATTTAGGGCTGTGCTCTCCCCCTACTTCACAAAACTCTTTAACGATATCTGGGCAACCGGGTCGGTCTCGGCCTCTATGGCAGAGTCTACTACGACACTGATGGAAGGAATCCAGCTGAATGTGCATCCTAACGACCTATTACTTTACTAAACACAGATGCGAAACTGTTGAGTAGGGTAATAGCAGGGTGCCTGGGGGAGGTTCTTCTGACGTTAGTAGAGAAAGATCAAACAGGGTTTATACGTAATCGTTCGACACACGATAACATACGTCGGGCGATAGATTTCATAGCTTTGGCCCCTAGACTGCCGGGTAAATTGTCACTGTTATCGTTAGATGCTCAACGGGCCTTTGACAGTATGTCCTGGAGTTACTTACAGTTGGTGCTGGACAGGTTTGGGTTTGGCCCTAGTTTCTTGAATTTGATCCTCTCCAATTATCAGCTCCCCTCTACTAAAGTTAAAGTGAACGCAAATTGGACCCCAGCAATACGTTTATATAGGGGCACTAGGCAGGGTTGCCCCCTGGCCCCTTTGGTCTTTGCTTTAGCACTAGAACCCTTGGCACAGCATGTCAGATTGAGTAGGGAAATCATGGGCTTTGAGTTCGCAGGACAATGCCATAAGACAGCGCTATATGCGGATGATTTGCTGTGTTTCCTAAACGATGCACCTAAATCCATCCCGCCCCTGATGAACTTATTATCCCGATTTGAAAAAATGTCTGGCTTTGAGGTGAACGCTAATAAATCGGTGGGTATGGCGTTAACTGAATCCTCGGAGGGCCTGGCGGAGCTACAGGCGGCCTTTCCCATTCCCTGGTCTCCCACGAATATTTCTTACTTGGGGATTAAATGGACCCCGACCTATGCAGGCCTATTTAAAGCAAACATACCGGCACTGTTGAGAGAAGCCAAAGAGTGGCTTTGTCGTTGGGATTCGCAGGACATCTCCTGGCTGGGCAGGGTGAGCGCGGTGAAGATGTCTCTTGTTCCGAAGCTGCTGTATGCCTTCTATTCCTTACCGATACAGATTCCGGAGGGGGACCTCATAGATATGCAGAAGGAGGTAGGACACTTTGTGTGGGGAAATAAGAAGCCTAGAATCCCATATCAACTCCTGACGAGAAAGGCGGTGCATGGGGGCATAGGTCTGCCCTCTGTTCTGCGCTACTATAGAGTAGCCACAGGTTGCACCTATGCTAGCCTGGGGAAGCTCCTCAGAAACTCCTAAATGGCAGGAAATTGAGCAAGAAGCTGCCCCGTTTCCGTTGGAGTATTTCCCTTTGCTGCCCAAGGAGGCGCAGGGCTGTCAGGGAGGACTGTTGCCCACGACATTGGCAAAGCTTCGAAGTTGGGACAAGGCAAGTGCGCAAAGGGGGATTGTTCTGGGGCTGGGTCCATTGTCCCCCGTGGTTCAAAACCCAGCGTTTACGCCGTGACTAAATCCGAGCTCATTCCAAGGCTGGAAGTCAGATGGGCCCTTTAGGCTTAGGGACTTGTATGTGGACCAGGAACCGCTGACATTTCAGGAGTGTAAGGAGAAATGTGGGCTGTCAGAGGTGGAACGGTTTAGATACATACAGCTTCGACATTGGCTGACTAACAGGGACACTCGCCAAGCTGCCAATAGAGCGCCATTCGGCATAGAACTTAGAATTCTTGAGGGGCAGAGCTCCCATAGGCTGGCTGCTTGTTATAGTCTTCTGGAAAATGCCCCAGAGGGCAAGAAGCTTCCTTACATGATGGCGTGGGAAAGGGAACTGGGATTTGAAATTCCAGGGGAATCCTGGCAGCGAATATGGTACAGAACCCACAAGAGCTCTAGGTGTACTTTGGTAAAAGAGAACGCTGTCAAGATATGCTTTCGTTGGTACTTCCCACCGACTAGGTTGCATGCAATGAATTTAGATTATCCGGATACGTGTTGGCATGATTGTGGTGAACAGGGCAATTTGGGGCACATGTGGTGGCATTGCTCGGTCATCCAAGCCTATTGGTTGGAGGTCCGTTCCAAGATCAAGGACATCACTGGCACGCTGCTACCTATGGATCTGCGCATACTAATTCTGGGTGACGTGCCTGAAGATGGGTCCTTCCCGATGACGGGCTCCAGAGCAGCCCTAATCGCTCAGGTACTTATTGCAGCACGAATTACAAGGGCTCGCTTCTGGAAATCTGTGGAAGGGCCACACGTGGCATATTGGTGGGTGAAGGTGTGGGAATTGATGGGTCTTGAGAAGCTTACCGCCATGCTAGAGGGGAATCTCTCGAAATTCATGCGGATCTGGAACCCTTTCTTGGACGATGTATCGGACAGAGAGCAGCTGTTCTTTCAGCCGAACTTAATGAGGCACTTTATGAATTACTGACAGACTTGATATTGCTTACTATTGCACAGAATTGATATTGCTAAGGATTGCACAGGCTCCAAATCTGTTTTTTCTTTTTTTTCCTTCTCCTCTTTCGTTTACTCTTGCATCGTTCTCCAATTGATTGTTGATAAATGCATTTGTTCATGATCTAGCTAAATTTGTTGAATTGATAATGTATTGTTATGCTTTGTTGAATGGGGATGGATTTCTGGGAAGGGAACTTGGATTGAAGATTTGATGAATTGATGTGCGCGTTCCTCTCCCTTGTATTGTTATTATTTGGATTAACTGTTTTAAAACTCAATAAAAAGCTTTAAAAAAAAAAAATACAGAGATTGTGCCAATTGTTATGTCCAATGTTCCAACAAGTTCTCTTTCCATACTAACTAATTTAGAGACACGGAAAGAAGAAATTCAGACTTCATTGAAACAATTTTTCTTTGAACCGACCAAGACGGCATGTAAGACATCTAAAGTAATATGCACAACCTTTTTACCAATTATTCGTTCTGTTGCATCATTGCGACAACAAACATCCACAGCAACAGAGGAACATGCTCTGATGATTCCAAAGAAACAGACAACAAATGATACTGCTCCAACTAGACCATCAATGAACCAGCCTACCAATAATTCAAAGACGCGATGCCAGTGTTAGGCAGAAACCTGTGCAGTTCCCTTTGGGAACACTGCAAAAGATTTAGGACTACAGGTGTTAGCAGTAAACCCACTTGGTAGCAGCCTGTACCACCCAGATTTACCTGGTAGCTGTGGCTGAGCAGTCAGACTTTCCTCAAGAATAGTTAGGCAGTATGCAAAGTATACACAATAGGCACTCAGACACAATAGCACAAGCAAACACTGACCAGAGCTTTGGTATCAAGGTATATAATTATTTATTTAAAAACACACTGATTGAAACCCTCGAGCACTATTATTGTAAATCACTCTCAACACAGTTACTATTATTATATATACATCCCTTATTCCTTATCAGACAAGTCTTAGTTAACACCACTTATTTCCAGACAGAGGTGAGCGCTTAACTATAGATGGCACTCCAATAAGTTAACGAAAAAGGGAGGGAAAAAGGCAGAATGTAGAAAAATACACCATACTAATACTTAGGAACTCTTAAGCAAGGCAGGAAAGTCAAATGTTACTTGTGAGCCAAAGTCCATAGGCCGGGCCACTCTGGGAGAGAGCAGAGCACAAATGCACCCAAGATCACACAATGACAACAGGCTTAAAAAGTCTTGCAGGGAGTTCAAGGTTTTAGTTAGGCTCAGAAAAGTTTAGCCAGGGTGTCCCAGGCTAACCCAGGCTCGAAAGCCGGGGGCTAAATCTACCCCGTACAGTCAGTCGCAATCGAAGCCAGGCGGAACACGGTACCTTATGTGGAAAGGATCCTCCAGCGGGGGCAGTTGTTCCTGGCAGCGGGTGCAAGTCGCAGCGTCGTCCAGAGGAAGAGAAGATCTCGACATGGAGGAAAGATGAAGGTCGTTGCACTGCCAGGGAAGAAACCAGCCGCAGAGTTTGCCGGTTAAAGGTACTACCCTCCCATTTGCGGTAGTGGTAAAACGTGGTATCCCGTTTGCCGGGGTGCTTGGCACAGGCAAGGCGGCCACGAGATGTTCCAGGAAGCGAAAAAGGAATCAGACTGGTTATCACCACCAGTCGAAGGAAGAAGACTCTCCGGGCTGGAGATCTCCTCTGTCGTTGGGAAAAGTGGTGAGACGGTTCAGCAGGGCTCCACCGGTGGTGTCGTTGTAGCAGGTCGGCTCAGCTTCTCCCTCGTCGGATTCTTAGGTCCTGTGGCGACTTCTGAAGTTCCAGTCCCCAAAGACCTGCTTTTATGCAGCATACCCCCATTCACTCAGCCTAGCTGTCAATCAAAGCCGGCCAGCTCACCACTTGGGCCAATCACACAAGAATGCGACTTGATTTACCAAGGTAACTCAGTCCAGGGTGCCTAAACCCCCTCCCACACCCCCTGTGGTACCCAGACAGTGGCACCACTTTTGGAGGCTTCTGTGGAGAAGCCCGCCAAAAAGTGGAACAAAGGGCTCAACTTGGGTTGGAGTCACAGAAGCAAACACAAACGCCATTTTAGAACCGAGTTCTTGCAAAAAATACCAACCGGAGAATTAATATTAAATAATTAAACCGGCGGTATGTTCGAGGCTATAGGAATTAAATAATTAAAGTTGGTAGCCTCGAACAATGGGAAAATCCCATAGGAAAATATTTGCGGTCGAATATAAAAAGTAGTTTCCACGGCCACCAGCCAAAACTCGATCAGAGGGGACAGAGACGGGCCCCCTCGACTAACAGACCCAGGGGCAATAGAATTGCCCCTACCAGTACAACCACAATATGATTGTTTGTACTGGTTTCTGTTAATAATTTGGGACTAGTAAAGCCAATGGTGACTTTACATGCCCTGGGAGACAGTAGTCAGTCCCAGGGTATGGAGTCTATAGTGGGGGGTCACTATGACACCCCTGTGTTACTGCACTGGGGGCGCTGTGTAACACACATCACAAAAACACATGAAGCCCTATGAGTAAAAGACCCCATAGCCCATTAAACACATCTAGAGTCAAAGAAATACACTGAAATCATGCCCAAGAGTGACGGTAAAAGAGTCTCACTCTTGGCAGGAGAAAAAAGAAACCCCAAAAATCCAGCAAAGCTGCTGGGGGACTCACTAGGTTAGGAAATTCAGCCTAAATAGAGAATTCCCCCTAACAGCCAGTCCTTACATTATCACTGATTAGTGCTAAAATGCAGATCAGCACCTTTTCTGTCTTTTGACCTAAATAGAGCAAGTGTTCTAAACATCCTCGAGGAGATTCCAAGTCTGCATGATGTCTGCTCCGTAGACATAACTCAAGTTGAGTTGATACATCCAACTGACCTGTCTGTGGTCAGATTATTCATGCAATCTGGTGTTGTCTTTAATACCTTGTGGCAAGCCAGAAATGATCTTTATGATCTTGGCTTTGAGCTTCACCAAGATCTCCCGTTCAAATCTTCAATGCCAGAACTTCGATATCCTATACGACCAATGGCTCCATCTCCATCAAGCCGGAATTCCCTGACACTCTCAAACCGTTTTTTCAGCATTAGCTCCAAAATCAGATTCAACTCATCCACTGATAATGAGAAACAGACTTCTGTCACGATCATAACAACTCAAACCAAATCTTCAGATTCCAACCCTTTTGACCAGTTGGAATACCAGAGGGCATGTGCACCTGATGAATAATGCACAACATGGCCTAAATAAGTTCCACATTGTCACCTTTCAGGAAACATGGTTGCTTGAAGACCCAATATGGGATGGATATCAGACATCGACAGTCAAAGCCTTGTCATCTGGCAAAGGACGCCCATCCGCTGGGTTACTAGTTGCAGCTCAAATAGCATCCGGATGTACATGCGAAGCATGGGCTTCCCCAAATAGTTTTGTGCAGTTTGTAAAAATTACTCAAGGATCATACAGCATAGCAAGTATTAACCTGTACTGGAACCATTCAAAGATTTTTGATTAAATGCTTTATGGAAGACCTAAATACACTAACGACATTGGTTGCCTCCGCTCCTACTATTGCAGCCTCCATCATTACTGGAACCCCGCCAGCTCAAAACTGGACATTTTTTTGGAAAGTTTGGGCCTATTACTGGAAGCAGTGAAGGTAAACTCATCCTCCAGTATCATCACCTTGGCAAGAGATTTTAATACAAACTGCTTATATCTACAAAAAGGCGAAGAAAAACACTTGAATTGTGGGAAAACAAGTAGGGGTAGATTGTGGCAGGAATTTATGGAATGTTGGGACCTCAGAATGGTTAATTGTTCACAAGAGAGTGATCAAGGAATATACACAACATGGCACAGAGGAATATCGTCCTCTGCTTTAGATTTCATCTTTGTCTCCAAAAATCTGTATGCCTTACCCTCCCTTCTCGTCCCCAAACGGGATGGGGGCAGTGATCATACCCGACTTGAGCTAACATTCCAAAACATTCTAGGAATAAGAACAGAAAGAGAAACGCAGAACCTAGAAGGGAAAAAAAGGAAAAATTAGAGTCAAGAAATATAAGAACGGGGGAGTTAAGCTCAACAAACGGTTAAAAGAAATCCCCGAGTGTATCTGGAAATTGGAATGCGACTTGCAGAGGTTTAATAAATTTATCTGGACAACGTTAGCACCTGATGATTTAGCTGGGAGAGAGAAACAACATCATCTCCATGCCTTTAATGAAACAACACAAAAGCGAAAAAGAGAGCATAGGAAAGCATTGCGAGAAATCAAGAAAATAGGATATCCAATAGAACTGAAAATAGAAATAAAAAGATAAAAAAACAATTATAAATCATGGTCCATCTCACAAAGGGAAATCCGGATGCAAATAGACGGGGAATATGTACTTAAAATACTAAGAGAGAAGAATAGTAAAAACTTTTGAGAAGCATTAAACCAATTTGAGGGGGAAACAGGTAATTCTCTTTGTAATCTGGTCTCTGAGGAAGATTGGGTTGATTATCTCACAGAGACTTATAAGAGTCAGAGTACCTGCCTCTTTTCGACAGTACCAGATATACCCTGGCAACTTAATATTAAAGAAGAAGAAATCTATAAAATTATAACTAACTCCTCAACATCTAAAGCTTCAGGACTAAATGGTCTGACCTATCAGACACTCAAAAGTGAACCGAAACTCTGGTTGAAATTACTATCTTGTCTCTTTAGGGAAATCCTTAAAAAACGGGCATTTCCAATCTCTTGGAAAACAGCACTAGTAATACCCTTTTTTAAAAAGGGTGATTGTCGGGCTGCCTTAAACTATAGGCCCATAGCACTGTTAGACATTGAAAGCAAAATATTTATGAAACTTCTATTAAATCATGTTTCGAAATGGGTAGAAGATTTTGACATCTTATCACGCTTTCAAACAGGATTTCGGAAGGGACACTCAACATCAGTTCGTCCTGATCCTAAACCTCTTGAATGAACAAACGGAGAGCAAAGACTGGCCTCCATTGTATGGAGCTTGGATCGACTTATCGAGAGCATTCGACCAGGTAGAAGGTGTATTACTTTGGCAAAAACTGCGAAAGTGGGGAATGCCAGAAACGTTACTTTCAATCTTGGTGGAACTGCATAGAGCCACAAATCTAAGAGTTCGCCTAGACGCTATGGGTCATTTATCAAAACTTATAGAGGTAAATAGGGGGGTCAGACAAGGGTGCCTAGGAGCGCCTCTCTTCTTTAATCTGTTTCTGGCAGATATGGGAGTTTTCCTAGAATCGTCTGCGTTGGCCAGTCCCATCTTAAATGGGAGAAAGATCTGTTGGCTGGCCTATGCAGACGACATAGTCCTTCTCGACAGAACACCAATTGGTCTGCACCATTTATTAACGAGACCGAATGAGTATGTTGAAATAAACAGACTAATAGTTAACCCTGCCAAATCAAGCATTGTCATCTTTAAACATCCATTGACAAAAATCAAATATAAAAACTGGAAACTGGGGGGGTCAATGCATCAGAGTTGTAGAAGTCATAAATTACTTGGGTTATAACATACATGCCCATCCAGCTCAATATAAGACAGATTCTGAGGTCATGGCTAAGGTAACACAAGCCAGTTCCCAAATGGTCAAATTGAACTATAAATTCTGTACATTTTCCATCCTTCCATTAGTAAAGTATTATTTAGCAACAGTGGTACCTGTGATACTTTATGGTTTGGAAGCCAAACCGGGTCTCTGGGCAGCAAACTGGGAAACCTTTGAGGGTAGACTTTGGAAAAGAGCACTGGGCGTTCCAAGCTGCACATTCATAAAAAGCCTGAGATTCGAGCTGGGCTTAAAGTCTTTGAAGTGTATGGCAGATTGGAAACTGATTTCTCTGTTTTGAGAAATAACTATGGGTAAAGAAACATCCCTATATGGAGACCTTAGATATCAAAAATCGCAGGGTAAGTCACCACTCTTGATCATACTTGGGGAAAAAGTAACGAAAGCACTGACAAAAATAGATCTTGAAATGGAATCTTTGATCTTAAACCCACTCATTATAAAAAAACTGGAACTTTTAGACTGGATCGGAACAATAGAGGGTTTTAGATCAGATCCAGTCCAAAGTGCGTTTTTGAGGGGGGAAAAGAATCTTGGTTGTCTGTCGGGCTATTTAATGAAATCCCCTAATATAAAGCGTCGGTCAAATTTTCTCAGGATGAGATTGAACTTGGTCCATTGTGGGGAAATTTTAGAAAAGAGAAATCAAGGGGTCAAAGCAAAAAAACTGTGCTCCATTTGCATAAACCCTGCCAAGCAAACACTAAAGCATTTATTAATGGACTGTGAAGGTTCATGGACACATCGCTCAAGATTATTTAGGAACTTTGTGCGCAGAGAAGAAGACATCATATCAGACTTCTTGTGGGATAGACTTATTTCTGGCAAAAACGCTGCATTGTCATCGGCTGCTATACAGGTGCTAATCAACTGTGAAATAGCCATTTAAACCTGTATACTCCAGGAAAATAGACCACCACAAAGCGCACTTAGATGTCATCTGAAAAGTGGCAGGGTTTGGCAAAGAAAAGGATCATTTTATTTTTGTAAAAATGTATTTGTAAAGTAATTTTGTTATTTGTTTGCTTATTTGTCTTTTTGTAAAGGCTCATTGAGCCAAAACAAATAAAGGAAAAAAAAACCTCCAGTTGCCAGTGGAAGGGTTTCACTAAAGCCCACACCTTGTTTTTGACATATCGCGTGCTCCCTGGTGACTGCCCGCCGCAATATACATGGACAAGAGGAAGTCAACACTCCATAATTGACTATGTATATACGGATAAAGTGACTTTTGCATATTCTACTAATCTAGTGGTGATCAAACAGCCCCATAGTGACCACAACATGATAACTTTAATGTGGCGGCATGATGCAGCAGATGTACAAGCAATCAAGTCGCTCTATTCTCGCCAGTTAAACATCAATCCATGTAACAATCGCTTTCGCTGGTCTACTGAAAAACTTGATCAGTTTCAAAACATTGTGAAAAATCACCATGAGTTTAACAAAGAACAGAGACATCACCTAGTGGACCATTATGTCACAGCATTACAGCTTTATGCTGTCCACCTGCCTAAAACAGCGAAAACATTTCACAGACCAAAGCATGCTTATGACCTGGAGCTGCGTCTGAAGAAAGCTGAATATCATAAAAACAAGCAAACTGTCCAACAACTCGATCCAAACGAGAAAGCATGTGCTTTGAAATCTTTGACAACGAGTTATCGGAATTGCATCCGGAGTATATGAGCACACACATACCAAAAGGATGGAGAATCCACTTTGCGGGTGCTTGCAACAAAGTCATCTGCAGCAACCTGGAACATTTTGAACAATACAACCAATACTCCCAAGGAGCGACTCAGATAAATGGTGCGACTGCCAAGGGATGGTAAGAATTTTCTTCAGCTTTATGCTGCTCCGAACTTCCGCTCAAGCCAGTCTAGGACGAATGAAAACTCAATGCCAACTTTGAACTTATCACCAAAGAAAACCTTATATTATATCCACAAGTCCAGCATCTCGAGAGCCCATGGACCCGACGGTTTAAGCAATAGCATGTTTAAGGAACATCCAACAGAATGGGCTGCCATATTATATGAGATCTTTCAGCAACTCATAACCATGAAGGTACTACCAAAGTCAGTGCTAAAATCGGTAGTAATACCAATGTACAAGAAAGGAAACAGGCAGTCAGCAACAAATTATCGACCCATCGCTTTGCTAGACGCACCAAGTAAAATATTCACATGTGTCATTTTGGATACATTTTATCAATGGACCTAAGAGTCTGGAAATCGCGACGAGTATCAAACAGGTTTTGTAGCGGGCCTAGGTACCTCCGTCAACCAGATGCTGATTTCTACCACACAAGCACAAGCACGGTCTGAAGAGCACACGTTATATTTTAGTTTCATAGACTTTCGAGCTGCTTTTGATTCTGTTTCAAGACATCTTCTGTATATAAAAATCAGGAAAGCAAATTATCCAACATTCATCTTGACTTTGATTGTGCTTTTCCACACAAACACATCCATACAGATTTGATTATCTCTGGATGGTCTTAACAGAATAGATCCCCACCTTTAGAGGGAAGAAGCAGGGATCTATCCTTGCCTCAGCCCTCTTTAACTTTTTCATCGCTGATTTGGTGAAGGATCTCATGCTCTTGTTGACCGATGCACCCAAAGTGGGCACTCACTGTATTCCGTGTCTATTTTATGCAGACGATCTGCTGCTGATGGACAAGACACCAAAGGGATTGCAACGGATGTTGCATGCTTTGGATATATAGGTCACTCAAAATTCACTTAATATAAACCTAGAGAAAACCAAAGTGATGACATGTCCTGGCAGAAAGCATAAGAAAACCACCTTTAGATCCTGGACTTTTGCTGATACACTTTTAGAACATGTACATCAGTACATTTATCTAGGATTCAATACAAACGACCACCAGACTGACATGCCATACTTGATGTCAATCACCTCCAAAAAGCGGTCAGCTACCTCTCAAGCTAAAATCATACACGCCAAGTATGGTAAATTTTCTTGTCTACCAATGTTAACCTTTTTCAAACAAAAGGCTGCGCTGCAAGTATTATACAGAGCAGAAACAATACCAATTACATCTGAGTTATTTTTGGCTGAGATTAGAAGGCAAGTATCGGAAACAGCTGTTGTGTTTGCCTAAATCTTCACCTATTGCCATAGTTAGACATTAAGTAGTTGCCACCGCTTTATAAAATTTAAGTTAACGAATCTGAATTTTCTGGTCAAATGGAAGAAAACTGACTGATGCATTAACAGCAGCTGATGTTACTGATGACCTTTTGCTGAATGATCCTAACTGTGCAAAGCGGAAAATGTTGTTGTTTGACTGTATAAAGACATGTCAGGCGTGTCTTAAATATAAGATTTCAATCAGAATCCATTTGTTCCTAAATCCTTGGGTGCGATAGAGGGATATTGGGTTAAATGCAAAACATAGAAACACATGGCTTCGAATAAGACTAAATCTCTGGCCGACTAGACAGATTCTAGCTCGTCGCAATAGGATAAGATTGAATCAAAACTGTTGCAGACATTGTCATAAAGTGGTCCATGATGAGACACTGAAACACTTAAAAGCTGAGTGCTCCAGCTTGAGTGAACACCACAATGTATATTTTAGACCACTTTTCTTGCATTATAAAGTTTTGGATGTTGACACCTTTTGGTCTTTAGTTTTCACAACTAACAAAGATAGTCTGAGAATTGCTGCAATGAATTTCCTGGAGAATTTAAGTTGGAATGATGATGAATAATCATGCTCATTTGATTTCATTCCTTCTTTATGTTTCAAATCAGAACTATTTGGAGGTATACAGTACTCTGAATAGGTGATCACACAAATTAGTTATACTATACGTTCAATAGCTCTTTATGTTATATATGCTCTAACCAGAGATTGTATTAGATTAAGCAATCTCCTTTCTTTTATTTTAGAAATGATGTAGTACATTTGCTATATGAAACAATTGTAAATCTATTGAAGTTGATTCACTGAGGAATTGTAAACATTTTGTAAACTATTTATGTATTTTCTATCAAAATATTGAAAAGTTGTTATAAAGAGCTAAATCAATTAAAACGAAATAAAAAAGAATACACAGCGTCCTTTCTACCAGCCCCTCTGCAGCCTGCACCTCGCCTCGCAGCTGCGTCGTCCTCACCAGGCAGGTTCTCTTTTCCTCTCTGCCGGTCTCCCCATTTATGCACCTGTGACCTCGGTTTGGGTACGTTTGGCCACCTGATAACTGATCGCAGCAAACTGCCCAAAAAAAAAACAGCCCGCATGCGATCAGTTCTCAGAGGCTGAAATGCACTAAAACCACCCCCCTCACCCCACTTACCTGATTCTCGTTGCACCACTTCAGCCCTGCAGCGTCCGATCCGTCCCTCTCACACGGTCCTTTTTTCATCCCCCCCCCTTTCCACCACCTCCAATATCGTGGAAGCGGGGGAGACACCCGCAACCCCCGCTCCCGATGAACGGTGTGTATTAGCCAATTTGTTCGAATATATTCAGTCGAATGGTACAGGCCAAATTTGGTCAAATGTACCATTCAGCCAAATGTATTAGAACAAATCTACTAATAATGTGACCTCGCAATAGGTTGCAGGTGCAAGTCCTTTTCCTGACCACAATTACACGCCTGACTGGCGTGTGGCAATGGCTTACCTCCATAGTCCTCTTCCTTTCCTAACTCCCCGAGGTCCCTTCACCCAGGTGATCCTCCTTCACATATCCACCCCCCAGGGTCAGGATCCAAAAGCGATGTCCTTTCCCCGGCCATCTGAGAGGAAGATCGAAGGGGAGTAGATGGGAGAATGCCCTCAGGTTCCTCACAGAACGTCCTTCATGGCATTGAAGCATTGGGACCACTGATCCCTCAACACCCACTGCAGAGTTCGCATTTGCAGTCTGGGCGCTGGCACCAAAAATATGCAGGAAGCCATGAGACCTAAGAGGTGGAGGAAGGAACCGGTGGTAGACTGTCGTGGCTCTGGAAAAGCTTGACCATTTGCCTGACACTGCTGACTCATTCTTCGGGGGAGAAAGACTTCCCCACCCGTGTGTCCAGGATTGCTTCAATGAGTCAGAGCTTCTGTGAATGCATGATGAGGGACTTCTGGAAATTTAGGCAGAAGTCCAAACCGTGAAGCAGAGACCAGGTTTCCTCAAGCTGGACCTGCTCCAGAAACCAATCACCAGGTATGGGAATAAGTGAACACCAGATCTCGTGAGCTGCGCTGCCACCACTCCTGTCGGACTTAGTGTTCGGAGAGCTCACCTGAGGTCCTGATCGCGAGGATGGAGACAGCAACAAGGATCTTTGGGCTTTCTCTTTGTTCTGGTATCCTGAAGATATGGATGAGACACTCCCAAAGCCACGCTGCCCGTGTAGTAAGAGCATGGACTGAATACCCTACTTACCAACTGGTAACGTTCTTCCGATTGGATGTTCCTCCAACGTATTCCACATCTTTGAAATGTAATGTCCACAGCTGTGTACTTTGAACAAAAATGTCGGCAGAGGGTGTCCTGCGTCGATGGCGTCGGGTCGATGCCGCCCGAAGGCTTCCGTCGAGGGCGATGTCACTGAATGTTATAAATAGGACGCACAGCGCCTGTTGCCTCAGTTTATGTTTTTTCTCCATAACGTGTGACATGCACATATCTAATACCTGCTTGACTGCACATAGCCTTGCGGAAACGTAAGCTGCGATCGCATAGGAAATTCTTCAGAGGGGCAGGTTGGGAGGGCGATGTGGAATACATTTGGAGGAACATTCAATCGAAAGAACGTTACCAGTTGGTAAGTAACTTGTTCTTCAAATGGATTGTGTCTTCCAACATATTCCACATCTTTGACAGACTCCCAAAGCAGTACCAGAAAATGTAGGAGTGAAAAGAATTTAGAGTACCCAATCAGATCCCAGAATAAAGAACCACCTTACCAAAGGCCATATCTTGACCATGGAGTGTATCCAGGGAGTAATGTTTAACAAAGGTGTGCCTGCATCACAAATATTCCTAATAGGAAATCCCCGCTGTAGGGCTGTGGAAGTAGCCACGCCCCTAGTGGAATGAGCTTGCAACCCTTCAGGAGGGTCCTTACCCGCCAAACCGTAACATTCAGTAATGGTGAGGCTAATCCACCTGGACAAGGTCTGTTTATTAACAGCCTGGCCCAATCAGTGACCAGCATACCCCACAAAGAGTTGATCGTCCACTCTGACCCTGGACATCCTAGAAATATAGAAGTTCTCCTAGGGTCCGACCTATGGAGGGTTTCCTCTTCCTTACCAGGATGAGGAGGAGGAAGAACCACTTTCTGGCTCAAATGAAATTCAGACACTACCTTAGGTAGAAAGGAAGGACGTACTCTCAGTACAACCCTATCCCTGTGGAACACAGTAGAGGGCGGCTTAGATGAAAGTGCCTGCAATTCACTCACTCTGCGAGCGGAAGTAACCGCAACCAAGAACACTGTATTGAAAGACAATAATCTCAAAGTACAAGAGTGCAACGGTTCAAGCGGAGCACCCATCAGGAATTTCAAAACCAAATTCAGATCCCAAACCGGCACCTGGAAAGGGGACGGCGGGAACACATTAGTGAGCCCTTTAAGAAATTGAGAAATCAAAGGAATATTAAAGTAATAACATTCTTCAGACAAGCTCTTAAAGATAGACAGCGCCGCCAGATAACCTTTAATGGTACCCACTTGAAGGCCCCTGTGGGCCAAAGAAAGCAAGAAAGACAAAACCATAAGAATGGAACACTGGAAAGGATCAACATTTTGTCCTCTGCACCAGTCGCAAAACTTAAGCCAACGGCAACGGTACAGGGATTTTGTTGCTGGCCGTCTGACCGAAAGCAACACCTCCATCACATCATCCGGGAGGTCCCAATCCTTGTACCTCAACCTTTCAGATAGCAAGCGTGAAGGTTGAGAGTCCTGACCTCTGGATGGAGAACCTCGCGAGAGGAGATCCTCTTGGTAGGGAAGACGGCGTGGAAGGCAGATGGACATTTCCGGAAGGTCCGGGTACCACGCTCTCCTGGCCCAATCCGGAGCAATGAGGATCATGTGGGATCTGAACCTCTGTAACCTCCTTAACACTTGAGGAATGATGGGGACTGGAGGAAACGCATACAGCAGTGGGAATGACCATTCCACTACGAATGCGTCTCCTAAGGAACCCCTCGGAGGAAATTCCATTGAGCAGAATCGCTTGCGGTTGGCACTGGTGGCGAAGAGATCCATTTGTGGGGTTCCCCAAAGGGTGTAGATCTCCAGATGGACTTCCCGAACCAACTCCCACTCTTGAGAGATCGTGCTCTGCCTGCTCAGAGCATCCGCCGCTGCATTTTCGTCTCCGGCCAGATGAACTGCTGAGAGCGAAATTCCTTGCTGGATTGCCCGGAACCAGAGCTGCATTGCCTCTCTGCACAACGGAGTGACCCTACCCCCCTTTTTTTTGAGGTAATGCATGGCCACTGTGTTATCCGTCATGATCAGGACCCTCAGCTCTAACAGGTTGATGTGGAGTTTGGACTCCGACGGAGACCAAAGACCACTGGCGGTCAAGTCCTCGGCATGAGCGCCCCATCCTGTGAGGGAAGCGTCCGTCACTACAGTCACCTCCGGCCACGGTTGCCAAAACTGCTCCCTCTTCATCAGGTTCCCCTCGTTGGCCCACCACAGAAGATCCTGGGAGGTCAAGATTGGAATCTGAATGGGATCCGACATCTGGCCTGAGAACTGCGACCACTGCATGTTGAGGACCCATTGCTGGGATCTCATCCTCAGCCTGGCCTCTGGCACCAGAAAAATGCAGGATTCCATGAGGCCGAGCAACATTAAGAATTCGAAAGCCGGGAGACTCTGGGCATGTTGAAACTTGTCCACCATCTGCACAATGTGATGAGCCCTTACCCTGGGAGGCGAGCACTTCCCCAGGGACGTGTCCAACACAGCCCGAAGTACTGGAGCTGTTGGCAAGGTGTCAGCTGCGACTTCTTGAAATTGAGGGAGAAGCCCAGCTTGTGGAGAGAGCGGCAGGTGAGACCGAGTTGATCCAACACTTGTTCGGGAGAACGCGCCCGGATCAGCCAGTCATCCAGGTAGGGTAGATGTGAATCCCCCCTCACCTGAGGTACACTGCCGCCACCACCATTAGCTTGGTAAAGACCCTAGGGCAGAGGTCAATCCGAATGGCAGGATCCAAAACTGAAAGTGCGAGTCGGCAGCCACAAACCTCAGGTACTTCCTGTGCTTGGGATGAATTGGCACATGAAAGAAAGCATCCTGTAGGCCCAGAGACACCAACCAATCCTGAAGTTGAAGGGCCTGGAGGACTTGGGAAAGAGTGACCATCTTGAACTTGTCCAAACCCCTGTCTTTTTTTGAACTTGTCCAAACCCCTGTCTTTTTTTGGAATAAGAAATATGGGGAATACCATCCCTTGTTACTCTCCGCTACAGGCCCCAGTTCTATAGCGCCTTTCTCTAGCATGGTCAAAATTTCCTTGCACAAATTGCGGATCTGGAAGCTTCAAAGAGAGATTCCCCGGTGGATTGTCATGAGGCGCTGTAAGAAGGGAAGGCAGTAGCCGTGGGCTATTGTATCCAGAACCCACTCCTCCGAAGTAATAGCTTGCCATTCTTCGAGATGCTGAGACAGTCTGCCTCCAACCGGCGAACCATGGGACATGGCCTCATGACTATTTAGGAGCGGCTGCGGCAGCGCCTGAAGGCAAAGAGGCAGCAGCTTGAGCGGTTTTGGCACTCCTATTTCCGCGACCATCACGGGTACCTTTACGCTGACACCTTTGACTGTCGGCTCCGCTCGTTCTACCAAAGGAGGAGTACTAACGGAAAGAACCTCCCCTCCACTGCTGTCCCCTAGGACTAAGAGGCAGAGGTTGACGCACAGCTGCACTTAAAGATTTTGCCGCAGCTTTTGAGGTCTGCAACCTCTCAAGGCTCTCGTCATACTTGCTGCCAAACAAATGCACGCCATCAAAGGGCATGTTGAGAAGGCGGGCATGCACATCCAGAGCAAACTCTGACTTCTGCAACCACGCAAACCTGCGTATGATGGTGCTCGCAGCCATGGACCGGATAACACTGTCGGCCGTGTCCAAACCCAACTGAAGCGACTCACACATGGCATCCTTGACATCTTGAACGAAAGCAAGGAACCCATCCCTTTCTTCCCCCTCAGGAATAAGCTCAGCCGCAAGAGAAACAATTCTACAGAGTGCGTGAAAATCTTGCCAAAGCACAAGTGGAGCTGGATGATTTCAGCGCCATAATCCCAGCAGAAAATACCTTGCGTACCCATCCGTCTAAGTGTTTGTCGTCCCTATTAGGAGGGATGGTAGGGTACGCCACCTGTCTCGAGGTGGCCGTAGCCACCTGAACCACCAAACTCTTGGGAGTGGGTAGAGATGAAAGGTAGCTGGGGTCACTATCGTAAGGGCGGTATTTCTTAGTTAACGATTTGTTAACTGCCGGAAGAGATTCCGGGGTCTGCAAGCAGCCGCCACCCTTTTCTGCAAGGTCAAGTGAAAAGGTAACACCAGGTTAGAGGACGGACCTTGGTCCAAAATATCTGTCAAGTCATCCTGAACAAAAGCTTCAGGAGGAGTGGACCAACCAAGATATTCCGTGACCCTATCCATCAGTCTCCTATAGGCAGGGGCCTAGTCCTAAAAATAAAAGTGGGGGGACTCATCAACAAATTCAATGGGATGCAACGTCGCCTGAAATGGGCATATCAAGGTGAAATATGCACATTTCATTAAATTGGCTTTGCATAAACAGCCAGATTGCACAGGACGAATGGCATTTGCCTTTCATGAAATCAACACACACACAAAACCAAGAGAGGATATTTTCTTCAAATAGTGTTTTTAAAAACGTTAAAAAGTGTGCATATTTATACTCCAAGAACCAATACAAATGTTTTCCCTGGAACTTGCAGTACCAAAAAGGGACATTTCACCTTTAGTTGTTTCCAATTTTTCATTAGGTTATATAGTGCGGTGGGGAGGTGTCCGGCCTGCAAACCGGACGACTGCAATTTGATCACCCACTTCAATTCATAAATTCAAAGAGGACATTCATTGTTTCTCATTTTAGCTGGGGGGGGACTGAAAAAAAGTGGGTGGACTACGTCCACCCGCGTGTACCCTCGACTTGAGCCCTGCCTATAGGACGACTCAGCATGAGACCCAGGCTCAGGCCTGCCAAATTCCACCTCAGGAGAAGTGTCTAGGCCACCGGCATCATGAAGAGATTGCCTCAACTCTTCCAATTGACTATCACCAGAAAAGACAGGAGCCATATCAGGCTCAACAGGGTCTACATCTGACCTATCCTCTTCCTCAAAGATGTCATCCAGAGGGAGGTAAAAGTCCTGTGTAAGGACAGCCGAGGGTCTTGAGACCTTAACAGGCCTTACAGACTTGGAAGTAACCTTCCTTGGAGGATCCACTGTACCAGGGACCTACGACGGCAAATCCCGGCCAAAAGGCCCCGAAGGTGGCGAGGGTGCCGATGGCTTCGGCGTCGAGAGCGCCGATGGCTTCAGTGTCGACAACGGTGCCGACGGCACTGACGGCTGGTACAAAGGCAAAGCTTCTACGTCTGTATCAGATGGACACGGCGCCGACAGAGTCAACGCAGACCTCGAGCCCTTAGCAGGTTTCTGCGGTCTCGCTGGAGACGAGGACCGAGACCTGGAAGCACGTCTCTTGAGACCATCCTGAACCTTGTCCGAACGGGACCTCGAAGGTTCCATATGAGGATCTCGCTGAGGACCCGAACCCGAAGGCGCACGAGCCACGGATCGAGACTGTTCCTTGCCGGCTTCGTCAGAAGGTGTGGACGGAACTGTGCCTTGCGATTGAAAAATCGACATCATCTGCTCCCTGAAGGCAGCCCATTCCTCTGGAGTCGAGGACTTTGTTGGACAAGCCACTTTCCTTGTGGCTCCATCCTCTGAGGAGGATGGGGAAGGCGACCCTTGACGGCGCTTCCTAGAATGCCGAGACGAGGACGAATGGCGGGAATCACTCCAGGACCAAGATCCCGGGACTCCTTCCGACGCAGAGAGTCGCCCCTCGAATCGTCGGTGGACACCCCCCCTTGGACTTAGATTTAGGGGTGGGTTTAGAACCCCTACCTACCTGAAGCTTTCCCTTACGTTCCTGCAAGGCCTTAGCAGTCAGCGACTGGCATTTGGAACAGTTGTCGGTGTCGTGACTGTCGCCCAAGCACCACAAACAAATGCGATGCGGGTCAGTAATCGACATCTTCGACTTGCAGTCCCGGCAAGTCTTGAAGCCTGACCGCAGAGTCGGAGGGGTTGAAGAAGAAGACTTATTCACGAGGAATACACAAGGCGCGCCTGGTCTCCGAACCAAACACGTTTGCGGAAAAAACAGAACTGAGGCAATGGGCGCCGTGCGTCCTATTTATAACATCCGGTGACAACGCCCTCAACGGAGGCATTCGAGGGACATCGACCTAATGCCATCGACGCAGGACGCCCTCTGCCGAAAAAGTTTCCGAAGTACATAGCTGTGGACATTACATGTCAAAGATGTGGAACACGTTGGAGGACACAATCCATTCGAAACCCTTGATAGAGGGGAAAAAAACCTAGATTATGCGGTGGCAGTGTCAAAGGTTCTGCTGTACCAGAACTCCCGATGGTAGATTCGTAGAGCAGGTAAGCCCCAGGAAGGAGGAGGAAATCACGTGAACAGCGGAGCAGTGCGTGATGAAATAGGAAGAGGAAGCAACACTCTTTGGCACAGCGGAAGGCAGGAGACATGAAACAAGCTCAGAAGGATTGGAGGAATCCCAGCAGCCACAAAGGGAGGGGAACAAAGGCACGGTGAAAACAAGAAGCGCCCTAGAATGGTGATCCGATAGCAATAGGTAAACAGAAGACAGGGAGCAACAGAGGAAGAACAAGAGCAAAGGAAAGGAGGAGCAAGGAGTCCAGCTAAGGGACGAGCGCTGAGCTAAGGAGTAATTGTTAGTGTTCAGACCCACGTAAGGAAAGGCAGAGCGGACTGTATAGTGTGTACACCGGAAGTAAGACTGCATTGGCGGTCGGAATCCAAAAGACTAGAGTGGTACTCCTTAGAGGTAGCCACCACGTTGGAGTGGAGGACACCGTAAAGACAACCGCACGCGCCAGGGAGACTATAGCAAATGGGGGTTGCGAATCCTGACAAATGCCTCAGCTTGGTGAAGATATTGGGTGCAGAGGTTAAGACAAAGGGGATAACAAGAATTGATAATGAGGGTCTCGGATGATAAATCTCAGGAACCGCCTTTGCTTTCGATAAATTGGCACATGAAAATAAGCGTCCTGAAGGTCAAGTGACACCGACCATTCCTGGAGTTGCAGTCGACAATTTCTTTCAACGTCACCATTCTGAACTTGTCTTTTCTCAGGAACTTTTTTCAAGGCCCTAAGGTCCAGGATGGGATGGAGGAGTCGTCCTTTCTTGGGTACCAGAAAATAGCAAGTGTACCAACCTGATCCTCTCTGCTCGGCGGCACCTCTTCTACTGCACAGTTCTTCCTGGAGCTTCTGTTCTGGTTGTTGTGAACGGGGGTGGTCTGTCTGGAGGTTTTCTTAAGAAAGGAAGACAGTACCCATATCCGATGAGCTGTAACACCCACACATTGGAGGTTAGCCCGTTCCACCTGTCCCAGTGTTTGGAAATTCTCCCTTCATATGGAGAAAGAGGCCAGACCACAATGCTTGGCATGCCTTCTCCTTGCCATCATCAATAAAACTTGGAACCCATCCCTCATTTCAACAGCTGGGATGCGTACTGCCTCTTTCAGCAAAAGCCACTACAGACCGTGAGAATATCTGGCAAATGGGCACGATGTACTGACTACCCCCAACGCCATGCTTCCTGAGGCAAAGATTTTTTGGCCACGGCATCTGTTTTCTTGGAATCCCTGTCTGTAGGGAGATTGGAGATGGAGGTGGATGGTCTGGAGTTCAATATAGTGGCTTGCACCACTAGGCCTTCCGGTGTGGGGTGGGATGACAGGAAGGGTAAATCCCCCTAGATTGCTTTTAGTGAGCTAATCATCCACAGCTGGCGTGGAACATGGCATTTGCGTGTGGAAATGGGGTCAGGGAGAGCCGCATTAAATTACAATGCCCTTTCTGTTTGCGGCCCCTTATCCTGGATGTCCGTTAACTCCTAGGCAGACAGAAATTTTGCCGGAGTGCCTAGACCCAATGCCTTGACTACCCGTTCGGTAGTCCTTCTGTACTATGCGTTAGGGTGACCAAAAGGGGCAGCATGTTGTAGATCCAAGTCAGGGGAAGTATCTAACCCGCTTGCATAATAAAATCCTTCGACCAGACCAAGCAAATCTGCTTGGTCAGAGAAGAAATCATCTTCTCCAGTCACCTGGCCCACAGGCTCAAAGTGAAAAGGCACTTGGTCCCATTCATCATCGTAAATCTAACTCAGAGTTGAACGCTGATCGAGATTCAGGAAGAAAGGAACATTTGACTCAGCAACAATGGTGTAATTCCTACATGGCCTATTGGCACTGGTGCATCTGGGCCCCACGGCACTAGCGCCAGCTTCCCAGTTGTGGTGGGCAGTCGTGGTGGCGCACAAGGGCATAGAAGCAGACATAGCCACCTTGGCGCGGAAACCTCTGGGCGCAACTGGTGCTGTATTCGCCTTCAGCGTCGAGATTAGAGTTGTACCCCACTCGTCCCTCGATGCGCCCATGGTCAGGCAGATCTTAATGCATTCCTCAGATGAATCAGAGTCGCTTCTGCATCAATGGTGTCTCTTTCTTGTGGGATAAAGAAAAGGAGGAATGGCTCCTTCCTTTGCCTTCTTGCGATGCCTGTCCTCATTTTCTGGCGGGGGGCCTACAGTGTCTTGGCCAAATGACCTGAGGGTTGAAAGCACCAGGGACTTCGATGGAGGACGTCTGAGTACCAATTTTGCTGGTCGCTCCCATGGGGACTTCAGGTTCATTTGTTGTCAGGAACCGCATTCCTCGATATCGTGGACTTTTACCAGACAACACATGCAGGAGCCATGTGGGTCAGTGACCAGTGTTTTCGAGTTGCAGTCCTGGCAACGCTTGAATCCCAAAGCCTTAGGGCCCGACATATGGAACAAGTTACTTACCTGTAACTCTTGTTCTCCAGCATGGATGCTCATGCTATGAATGTTCCCTGTCGTCAGGCTGGGAATCCTCAGTAAAATAAAGCAGTTGAGCTTTAAGTCAAACACTGTGTTGTCACTTGTATAGCCTATTTCTGTCACTTTCGGTCATACTGCCACAACCAATGACACTTATCCTCTTTAGCTCCACCCCTTTCAGCCATCTTCAGATTTGGTCATGCACGTAAAGTGGCAGTACGACCCAAGAAGAGCCAATGAGGGGAAGGAGGGAGGGTTTGCATGTGAATCCATGCAAGACCCATGCTGGAGAACAAGACTTACAGGTAACTAACTTGCATGGGGTCTTACATGGATTCACATGCTATGAATTTGATTGCACAACAGTACACAAACACAACCGTGGGAGGTGGCAAGACTCAACAGAAGCAATAAGACTTACCCCTGGAACACACTCAAGAAAACCGTTTGAGAAGCACTGCTTGTCCGACATAAGACTCATACCTGCAATCCCTGTTGACACAGTAGAAACTTGTGAAGGTGCAAGTAGACCTCCACATGGCAGCCCTGCAGATATCCAGCAGGGGAACACCAGAGGGGAATGCAGTAGTTGAAGCAATGACTCTTGTGGAATGGGCTCTTGGCCGGCCTGGCAAATGGTCTGTTGGCCAATTAAAGGTAATGCACGATACAGCCGGACATCCACCTGGAGATTAAAGTCTTTGATAGAGCCTTTTCATGCCCCACAGGTCCAAAGTTGACAAAAAGTTGAGAAGTCTTTCAAAAATCTTTAATACATGCCTGCAATCCCTGTTGACACAGTAGAAACTTGTGAAGGTGCAAGTAGACCTCCACATGGCAGCCCTGCAGATATCCAGCAGGGGAACACCAGAGGGGAATGCAGTAGTTGAAGCAATGACTCTTGTGGAATGGGCTCTTGGCCGGCCTGGCAAATGGTCTGTTGGCCAATTAAAGGTAATGCACGATACAGCCGGACATCCACCTGGAGATTAAAGTCTTTGATAGAGCCTTTTCATGCCCCACAGGTCCAAAGTTGACAAAAAGTTGAGAAGTCTTTCAAAAATCTTTAATACATGCCACATGGAATTTCATGGCACATGACCTTTCAGCGGGTTTAGAAGGGCTTGAAATGAAAACTGGTGAGAGCAAAGGTTTGTTTAAATGAAAGTCAGACAGGACCTTTGGCATAAAGGACAGATGAGTTTGTAGAAAAACCTTGGATTGGTGGAAAGTCAAATATGGAGGCTTACAGGTTGCGCTTATAGAAAATGGCCGCTTAGACGAGAGCTCTGTACTGGGTGGCGCGCTCCTTTTTTAATCGTGCCGCGGTGCGTCACCGAATCTGGCACCAACTTCTGGTACCGACTCCTGGGAACCCCGGCGAGGTCCTGTCCGAGCCTCGTGTAATAACTCGGTCCCGTCGCGGAGCTACAGCCCACGGAAAATGTGCCCGGGAAGCTGCACTGCCCTGACCCGCTTCCCCCTTCCAGTGAAGTCTCCCCACGAGCCCGAAGATCTGGGGCCTGCAGTGTGGGAGGGGCACTGTCCTCGAGCTGTGCCGGCCTCCTCCCCTCACCGTCTGCTTTGAACTGCGGGTGGGCGCAAGCCACCGAATCTACACCTACGCCAGCATATACATCGGGGCTCGGCGACCTGATCCGAATAGTGAGCGGACTGCTCCGCTGTCCCTCCTGGATGGCGTGCTGTAGTCCGGACCCTGCTCCGGAACCGGACCCATTAAGGCCTGAGCTTGCGGCTCACCCACGAGGCACACCCGCCCTCGGCGGGCACGGTGAGTCCACAAGGCCTCTGGGGCCCCCAGCTGATCTCTGGCAGCGACTTATTCTTCTGCTTTGGCTGCCCCCCAACTCCGGGAGTACGGCCAGCTTCTCCCGCCTTCCCCGCAGACTGCTATCTACTACTACCGATATCCTGGGATCCTTGGGACGCGTCTGGGAGGGGTGGGGGGGGGCACGGAACCCTGGGATGCAGGCCTAAATATTGAATGCGCTTTGTGAGGAGGCGCGGGCACTTCAGCACAGCCCCATAATGAACATTGGGCACCTCTGCACTCCGGCGCCACCCCGGTTGGGTCCTGTACTCCAGATTCCGTGCGGATCCTTCCCAGGAGCACGCCATTGGTTCCGAAGCAGCCGCGTGGAGATCTCTGTTGCAGTGCTGTGCATCCCGGCGCCCCTTACTCACATATAGCGCTCGGGGACCAAGTGCCCATAGCCCAACGGGGTAACAAGGTTGGCACCCCGTATGCATAGCCCAAATATCTGATTTACCTGTCCCTGATGTGGCTGCCTCCCTGTTGATAATCTCAGGACACTCTGCCTGACCCCCAGCACTCTACAATACCCGAACCGAGATACTGAAGCACCTCAGAGCCCTGAAATACTACCTGCTCCTCCCCTGCTGCAGTCCATAGTCCTACTGACCACGATCTCCACTCAGGTCTACTGAGGCCAGGCTGCGGTGGGTGCTCGAGATCCGGCGCCCTCTGGCTGAGCCTTCTGGACCCCCTCATCTCGGCGCACCTCGCAAACCACAGGCTCCTGCCGAGGCATGTAATCTAAACCCCTTGAAGTACCCGGCTGGCCTCTGACCTACAGGGAGGCTACAAATGTACCCTACTGGTGCCCTTAGTGCTCACCTCTCTACCGACGCACGGGGCACTGACTGCTTACTCTCTGTCTCCTACTAGGACACCTCTCTGCACTGCTCCTGGACATCATAAGCCTCCCTCCCGCCCCATTCAGGAGCCCCTGGTTCAACATCACTACGACCTACACACTCTTCTGGCTACTCACGACCTGCTCTTTTCAATCGTCAATCAGGAACTTTAACAGCAGCCCTTCCTTGAGCGTCAACTCGCCAAACACCTACTACATCTACTCAGCTACCGGCTTGGATCACCCACCCAACTCCTGGTGGGGGACGCTCACTCGGGGGCCCGTGGCCCCTCTGCCTACCAGCGGCCCAAACTTCTACAACAGTCACTTGCTGCGACACACCCTGGGCGCCGGCCCGGCTCCTCGGCTCTCCACCTGTGGCCTTACTCTCTCCTGTACTGCCTCGGTCCCCCTTCTGTGAGCCCAAACCAGTGGGGTTGTCCCCTTCCGACACCATGACCAAAGGAGCGGGGAAAAAACAGTGCTCCGTCAATATGTTTGCAAAAACTCTGTCGAGATCAGCCGAGGGGGCACCGGAACAGGTGCCGACTAACCCGACACCCTCTGACCCGCTTGATTCCCAGAGAATGATGGAATATATCCGCGAGGGCTTCACCACACTCTACTCCAAGCTCGATGATATGAATGGTACCATATCCTCCATCAAGGCCCACATTGAGAGGACCGATGGCCGGGTAGCGGAGATCGAGACGAGGGTGAGCGCCACCGAAGACGACCTGGGCTCTTTTCGTGCGGGGGTCTCCTCGCTCTCCAACCGTGCCCTCGAGGTCGAGAAGAAGAACGAGGACCTTGAATCCCGTTCGAGGCGGAATAATCTTCGCATTATTGGAGTTCCTGAATACAGCATCAATGAACCGATGGAGGACTATGTTGAGCGCACACTTCTGACACTTCTGGACTCTCCAAAATTCTCCCCGCAGTTCGCTATAGAGAGAGCCCACCGTGCCCTAACAGCTAAACCTAAACCAGGCGCACCTCCACGACCTATCATAGCCAGGGTTCTGAATTTCCGTGATCGTGATGCCCTCCTCAGGGCAGCAAGAGCCAAGGGCGAACTGCTGTTAGGAGGCACCAGGATTCATCTATACCCTGATTTTTCAGTGACTGTTCAACAGGAGCCCAAGATCTTCTTGGCGGTAAAGAAGAGACGGAGAGACCTAGGAGTTAAATACTCCATGCTATACCCCGCCAAGCTAAGAATTGACCACTCCAACCAGGTGTTTTTCTTCACAATCCCAGAGGAGGCCTCCAGGTTCATTGATGAGCACTTCCCTGGTTAAACCCCTCTTTGCAGCACCTATTCACTACTGTTAAATCGCTCTGCTAAAGGGTTGCTAAATCCAGTTACCTTCCTGTTCCAGTAGCCTGGGAGACTACTCCTCCCAAACATGAACAAATTGTTTCACTATTGTGTGACCGTGCCCATTCATACAAAGTCCTATCCAAGTTACGCACAGCGTCATCGTTAGGCACCATGCTTATCCTTAAATTGCCCCCAAGTTCAGAGCATCGCCGCCAGGCCGGTTCACAGTCCCCCCGGCGTTGATGCCATTGGTTTGGATTTGGTTAATCGGGTATGGGGTTATCATTCCTCTGTTTGGGGCAGAGATGTGGGAGGGGGTGGGTGGTGTTGGGTGTTATGTTATAAAAGGCTTGGCGTCCACAGAGGAGGTAGAGTATGAGTTGGAATGTGCGGGAACTGGGTAATTACAAGAAAATGAGAGAATTGCAGCTTCAGGCTGAACGTCATGGGGTCAAAATCCTCTTTTTGCAAGAAACGCACGCTTGTACTGAACACTGAAAAGTTTTCCAGAATGTGGGGCCCTCAAAGATACTTTACTAATTACTCTACCCAAAGCCGTGGGGTTATGACTCTAATCCACAGGAGCCTTAAGTTTGATTCCATATCTTCACAGATCGACACCCAGGGCAGATATGTGTTAGTCCATGGCACCTTGCAGAATAAGGAGGTGGTTCTACTAAATATCTACGGCCCCAACATCGATGATCCGGAGTTTTACCTGCACCTTACATCCCTTTTAGACAGCTTCCCTCTAATACCAATCCTCTGGAGAGGTGACTTTAATACGATATTCGACGTGGACCTGGATAGATCTGGCTCCAGAACCCTCCAACTCTCCAAAGCAGCCTACACTACATTGTCATCTCTTCCCCGACTTGCACTTGTAGACGCATGGAGGCTTCTCTATCCCGACTCCCGCTCATACTCCTTCTATTCTTCGGTACATGATTCCTATTCCCGAATCGATAGATGGCTAGTGTCTGACATACTGATAAGGAACGTGGCTCGTCTAACAATCCTTCCCAGAACCCTTTCTGACCATTCACCAGTGACTATTACCGTTTTCTGGGGCCCAGACCGCGATCCGATTAGACAATGGAGAATGAAACCTCACTCTCTCCTTGACCCTGTCTTCAGCTCCGAATTGGAGACTGTCATTGAGGAGTTCTTTGAAATAAACACCAACTCAGTGTCTTTGCAGGCCACCCTTTGGGAACCTTTTAAAGCTTTTATCAGGGGCATTGCCCTGTCCAAGGAAAATGGTATCCTGAGAACAATTCGAAGGGATATCGCTGAGAGTGAGGCCACGCAGTCCACCCTGGAAGCCCAATGCTCGCTACATCAAACCCCTGAGACCTGGGCATCCATAGGCACGGAACTCGACACGTTTCGCTCTTTTGCGGACCGCGAGCTGAAGTTCTTGGACAGCCCTAGCCTCGCTAGGCGATACGGTGAGGGTGAACGTCCAGGCCGCTTTCTGGCTAGGCTTCTCCGTCGTGAGCTCGGCGCCCCACACATTCCTTGAGTGGAAAGACCTGATGGCTCCCTAGCCACTTCACCGCAAGATATCAATTCCGAATTCCTGTCCTTTTACGAATCCCTATATGCTAACGCGGACAGTGTCCTGACACCGGAGATTGACTCCTACCTAGATAACCATCCCCTCTCGATCCTCTCCCCAAAACCATCAGCTCTCTCGAGAGTCCATTTACCCCCAAGGAATTTGCAGATGCCATAGACTCACTCTCATCAGGGAAATCCCCAGGCTCAGATGGCATCCTCATTGAATTCTACAAACGTTACAAATCGCTCCTACTTCCCCGCCTAATGGCCCTCTGGGAGGAATCAGTGGAGGCAGGCAAATTTCCCCCTTCTCTCCGTGAAGCCACAATAACTGTGTTACTTAAACCAGGCAAACCCCCCCACCCAATGCGGCTCATACCATCCACTCTCACTCATTAACTCTGACGTCAAAATCTACGCCAAAGTATTAGCTCTACGCCTGGACCCTACATGCTGCACATTATTCACCCTTACTGTTAGGCAGAAACCTGTGCAGTTCCCTTAGCGAACACTGCAAAAGATTTAGGACTACAGGTGTTAGCAGTAAACCCACTTGGTAGCAGTCTGTACCACCCAGATTAACCTGGTAGCTGTGGCTGAGCAGTCAGACTTCCCTCAAGAGTTAGGCAGTATGCGAAGTATACACAATAGGCACTCAGATACAATAATACAAGCAAACACTGACCAGAGCTTGGGTATCAAAGTATATAATTATTTATTTAAAAACACACAGTTGAAACACTCCAGCACTCTTATTGTAAAATATTCTAAACACAGTTACTATTGTAATATATACACCCCTTTTTCCTTATCAGATAAGTCACAGTAAAACACCACTTATTTTCATACAGAGGTGAGCGCTTAACTAGATGGCACTCTGATAAGTTAGTGAGAAAGGGAGGGGAAAAAGACAGAATATGGGAAGGTACACCACTCTAAGGTTCAGGAACACTGTTAGCAAGGCAGAGCAAAAAGTCACTGGTGAGCCAAAGTCCAAAGGCTGGGCCCACTCTTAGAGAGGGCAGCGCACAAATGCGCCCAAGATCACACAGTTACACTAGGTTTAGAAAGTCTTGCAGAGAGTTCAGAAAGAGTTTAGAGAGGCTCAGAAAAGTTTAGCCAGGGTGTCCCAGGCTAACCCAGGTTCGAAAGCCAGGGGCTAAATCTACCCCGTACAGTCGGTGGCAAGGGAAGCCAGGCGGGACACGGTACCTTAAGTGGGAAGGATCCTCCAGTGGTGGCAGTTGTTCCTGGCAGTGGGTGCAAGTCGCGTTGTCGTCCAGGGGAAGAGAAGATCTCGACTTGGAGGAAAGATGAAGGTCGTTGCACTGCCAGGGAAGAAACCAGCCGCAGAGTTTTCCGGTTAAAGGTAGTACCATTTAATTTGCGGTCGTGGTAAAACGTGGTATCCCAGTTGCCGGGGTGCTTGGCACAGGCAAGGCGGCCACGAGATACGTCGGGAAGGCGAAAAGAAAAGACGGTGAAACTGGTTATCCCCACCAGTCAAAGGAAGAAGACTCTCCGGCGGGAGATCTTCTATCTATGTCGTTGGGAAAAGTGGTGAGACGGTCCAGCAGGGCTCCACCGGTGGTGTCGTCGTGGCAGGACGGCTCAGCTTCTCCCTTGTCGTATTCTTAGGTCCTCTGGCGACTTCTGAAGTTCCAGTCCCCAAAGCCCTGCTTTTATGCAGAAAACCCCCATTCACTCAGCCTAGCTGTCACAGGACGGAGTGCGACTTGAGTTGCCTAGGCAACTCAGTCCAGGGTGCCTAAATCCCCCTCCACCCCTCCTAAGTACCCCAGACAGAGTGGCACCACTTTGGAGGGCTTCTGTGGAGAAGCCCGCCAAAAAGTGGAACAAAGGGCTCGACTTGGGTTGGAGTCACAGAAGAGAACACAAACGCCATTTTAGAACCGAGTTTTGGCAAAAAAAAACAACCGGAGAATTAATATTAATTAAATAAACCGGCGGTATGTTCGAGGCTATCGTAATTAAATAAATAAAGATAGTAGCCTCGAACAATGGGAAAATCCCATAGAGAAACATTCGCGTTTGAATATAAAAAGTAGTATCCACTGCCACCAGCCAAAACTCGATCAGGGGGGACGGAGACGTGCCCCCTCGACTAACAGACCCCGGGGCAATTGAATTGCCCCAGCCAGTACGTCCACAATATGATGGTTTGTACTGGTTCTGTTCCGAATTTAAGACTAGTAAAGTCAATGGTGACTTCACATGCCCTGGGAGACAGTAGTCAGTCCCAGGGTATGGAGTCTATACTGGGGGTCACTATGCCACCCCTGTGTTACTGCACTGAGGGTGCTGTGTAACAAACATCACAAAAACACATGAAGCCCTATGGAGTAAAAGACCCCATAGCCCATTAAACACATCTAGAGTCAGAGAAACACGCTCAAATCATGTCCAAGAGTGAGGGTAAAACAGTCTCACTCTTGGCAGGAAAAAAAAAATAAACCCCAAAAATACAGGAAAGCTGCTGGGGGACTCACTAGGTTAGGAAATTCAGCCTAAACAGAGAATTCTCCCTAACACTGACCAAGCAGGTTTTATTCCGGGACGCTCCACCTCCCTGAACCTGAGGCGACTCTTCAACGTAATGAGTAGGATCAACCCAAATGTTCACGCAGTAGCGCCACACTTGATATTCAAAAAGCATTCGACTCTGTATCGTGGAAGTGCCTCTGGTGGGTTCTTGAAAAATGCTAATTCGGCCCCTGTTTTCTCTCCTGGGTTAGACTGTTATACTCCGACCCAGTTGCCAGAGTCTGCACTGAGGACCGTTACGCTCCTCTTTTCCGAATTGCTAGAGGGACGAGGCAGGGCTGCCCCTTCTCTCCCCTGGTCTTCGCCACAGCGATGGAACCATTTCCAGACATGTTGCGCAAATCCCATGCACACAGGGGCTTGCGAACTGCTGGCCAGTCGGATATAGTGTCCCTATATGCTGATGATGCCCATCTTTTCATCCGCTCCCCTGCCACCAATTTAGCTCCGATTCTGGAAGATATTGTCCAATTTGGGCGCATCTCCGGACTCAAAGTGAACTGTTCTAAATCCACCCTATTCCTCTCACAGACTGCACACGTCCCCCCCTCTGACACCCTAGGATTCGCATGGGCCTAGTCAAAGTTTACCTCGGTATAGAAGTAGGTCGCCAGTTTGAATTGGTCTTTGAAGAAAATTATCAAAAATTCCTTACGAACCTTGCAGCAAAGACATTAGGCTAGTAGATTCCCCATTTCCCTTGCAGGCAGGATAGGGATACTAAAGACGGTAGTATTACCCCAGCTCCTGTATAGGTTCACCAACATCCCCCAGTGGCCAGGTGAAGGGTTCTTTCAAACGTTAACTCACACGATTACGCTTTTTTGTGGCACTCGGGCGCGGTTCGCCTTAAACTCAGGACCTTGGCCACCCCAATGGAGGGTGGAGGGTGGTGGCTTCGGTGCTCCTGATTTCTTCAGAAGCTGGCTGGTAGCGCGAGTCCAATTCACCTTGTATTGGTTCAACACATCGCACCCCCCTCCCCATGTCAGGCTGGAAAGGTTGACGGTCAGCGACCGTGATATCCGCTCCCTAGTTATCAGACCCATGCCGACAGTCTTGGACTCACTTGACCCGGAAGCTTGCACGTCCCTGGCCCTATCTAAAACATGGAAATTACTAGGCACTGCCCACCCCTTTCATGGTAACCTCCCACTTTGGAACTTCCTCCCGGAGGTCCCGCATGTACCACCGCTCACAGTGCGCCGATGGGCTGAGGCAGGATATGAGCTGATCTGGGACATCTTTGAACAGGGCAACTTCATAGAAGGGCCAGACCTCCCATTGTCCCTGAGACAGAAGCCATCCGTATGGCTCCAGTAGTCATCCCTCCGGAAAACCCTTAAACGCAAATACCCCACTTTTCCAGCAATACCACCAGATGATTCTGCAGTCGCGGAACTAGCTTCCCCCCACGCCCACGAGGGGTAAAGTATCCAGACTCTGTGGGCACGCATTCACGGGGTATTCTTCAATTCCCGCTTCAAATATTACTACACCCCGAACAGACTTCATCATATGTCTAATGACCTCTCCCCAAGATGTCCTAGGTTTGGCTTTGATAACACTGACTATATTCACATGATCTGTTCCTGCCCTCGTCTTGCCCCCGTCTTGATCAGTTTTGGAGTTCGATATGCTCTACCATGTCATTTATTCATTAACATCCTATCACTCCACCCCCAATGAGATGTCTCTTCCACGACTTTCCCGAACTCCACCTGGACTCCAAAAAACTGGCCGGCCTCTGCATGCTACTCGCAGTACGCTCCATTTTACTTTGCTGGCTTCGGCCTACACCCCCTACCCATGCGCAGTGGCTCAGGGCGGTCACATGGGCCTCAGATACTGAAGAATCCTGGGCTGTGTTACAGCCAATTCACACAAAACCTAGAGAAATTTGATCCAGGTTTCGGTCCTATATGTCCTCCATGGATACCGCTTCAGACACTGCTTCTCCAGTTCCCTCCCCCCATCCTCCCCGTTCCCCTTCCCTGAACTGCTGTCTCTCCAGCCCTGCACCCACTCTGTATGTATTCCCCTTGTGTATAATCGAGTTGTAAATTGGCTCAGTGTGCCTGTACTACCTGCACTGCATCTGCTTTGTACCTGCCTTGTATGTTGCTCACCTGTTTTTGTGCTACAAGCTAAATAAATAAAAGTTTAAAAAGAAAAATATGGAGGCTTACAGGCTACAGCCTGGATTTCTCCAACACACATGGCTGAGGTGATCGCCACTAGGACGGCAGTCTCCCACAAAAGGGACTTCAAAGATGTCTGATGCATAGGCTTAAACAGAGCACCCATCAGTTTGGACAGGACCACATTTAACTCCCACGCTGGGCCAGGAGCCTTCACCAGAGGGAATATTCTGAAGAGGTCCTTGAGGAACTCCTTCATGAGCCTGTGAGACTACAGGGAGAGCATGCCAGGAGACCAGGTATACCGGGATATCACGGCTAAATGCACTTTGATGGACGCATGGGTAAGGCCAGCCTTAGCCAGCAAGAGTAGGTAAGGCGGAAGATGCCGCACTGTGATGCGCTGTAGAGAGATCTTCTGTGACTGGCACCACACTGCAAAGCATTTACACTTGTGTTTGTAGCATGCCAGTGTAGCCAGAGCTCTGGCCTTGGCTAGAATCCGCAGCGAGAAATGCCCAAATTTTAATGCTGCAGAAGCCAGGCCGACAGGTTCAGGGACCCTGGGTAGTGATGCAGGATTGCCCCTCCTTCTCTGGATAACAGGTCCACAAGAGGAAGCAGCTTGATGGCCGAAACCACTGACAAGTGAAGATGGTCTGGGTAGTAGAACTGTCGGGGCTATGCCAGTTATATATAAACAATTGGCGGGGCGAAGCACGAACAGAGCCACAGTAAAAAAAAATAAATACAGTGACCATTCAGTAGTCTTTTTAAAACATACAATGTCATTTTTTATATTTCTACAAATAAGTTCATAAACATGACATACTATGAACACATATATAGTGACCCTTCCACATTCTAAACAGAGAAACACATAGTTACTATCATAGGTACATTTTTCAGTGGTCTAGTGATTTTTTACATATACATCCTTGTCTTTTTGAAGAAGGTTACAGTGAAACAATACAGACTTAAACAAAAGATTTTTTCTGCCACTATGGCATACAGAAACAAACAAGAGTCGACATAAAAGTGTTTCGGCCTATTGTGTTTTGGGAAGCTCCAATCTAACGGCCTTCATCAGGACGTGAATTGTGCTGAAGGTTCCTCAACGCCTATGGTATGTCTCTATAACAAAAATAAATGTTTTTGAGTGCTCTGTTGTCGGGACAGGGATAAAATACGCTCAATGATTAGCTAGAGATCCAATCTGCAGATGAGATTGTAAAAAAGTTCACTTACCCTGGTGTAAAACACAAGTTGATGCCACCCAACGGGTGGTGTTTCGAAAAAAACACAGTCAAAGCTCATGTGCAAAGCTATGGCAAAGTGTTTCTACGCCTGTGAATAGATGCACATGGCAGGTCAGCAGTGAGGACTAACATGGTTAGTCAGTGTTCTGAATGGAACTGTATTTGGATAGTGCCCCTACACAGTAAAGGGTGTGATAAAGAGAAATCTCTTAACCAGTACCAGCAAGGAACAAGTCCAAGGGTATGGGCCCAGCGCAGGTCAATGTGCCCCTGTGGATAAAAAGACAAGGTGAGGACAGATGTAGTGTCCACCATGGTCTAATTATGAGTGTGGTCGGGTAATCCAGATATCGGTGTCAGGCAATATGAAATGTCTTACCCTGAAGAAAAGTAGGGGTAAGGGATCAATGAGTCCTCCGTGAGGTGCAAGCCTCTTTAATGGGACCGCACCTGAGGCTGCATCGTGGCTAGCCTGAGGAGAAAGAAGGAAACACAGAATTGTATGTGTTCTCATCCACATTTAGATAAATCTATGTTCAAGACGCTGGGTTGTCATGTAGAAATCATTTACTGAGAGTGTCCACGGGAAATCTTACTTCGGTGTGTCTGAAGTGCTGAGTTTAATTGCGTGGTGACACTGTGTCTGTGTGGATCATGGCACGGGACTGTGGGGTTTACTTGCTATCGCTCCAGCGTCCATTGCTATGGTGATTGCCTGACCGCCAACTCTGCGCATGCGCGGAGCGATTAAACAGGACCGAGAAAAGGCCTGCTATCTTTGAAAGGGCTGGTGGTGTCCTAATGAGGTGGGGTGAACTCATATTCAGGCCATATAACTTCCCCAGATGTCTATAGCGGTAATCAGAAATGAACAAAAACCAATGTGTTTAAATATCTTGTACTCATTCATGACTGGGGCTGAACTATTGATGCATCCCTGCAGCTATACACAGTGACCTTATTACGTTGCTATAGTGGTACAGGCAGGCTTCTTCACTAATGAAAGTGAACTCTTAGTATGGCAAAATAACTTGCCCAGATGTCAATAGAGGTGAAGGGAAGCCAATGTGTTTCAATGTCTTGTGCTCATACATGACTGGGACTAAACTGCTGAAGCGTCCCTAAAGCTATATACTGTGGCCATCTTAGGTTGCTAATCGAAAAGTTCGAGCCGTTGGCCCAACCTGCATGATATGCGTGCCAGGCTGAGAGTATTGAGAAATCAAAGTTTAGATTATTGCTTGTTGCCTAAAAACGATGATGCTCAGAAAAAGTGAGGGACATTATTTTCTTTTTGTGGGCACTGAGAAAAAAAGTATATCAAACCATAATGAGAATGGGCATCTATGATGTAAGATTAACAATTCAAAGTGCAGGCGGCACACATCTTTTAGTGGACACTACGGAATTGGAGTGTTCCAAATAATAAGAAGAATGGGCGAAATTCAAGATTCAAAATTCAAAAATGCAGGTAGCCTGCATGGTATCCAATACATATAGTGAAACCCGTAATACTTCTAGTTTCAAAAACAGGAATGAAAGAAAAAGAGAAGGAGGGAAATGAGTCCCCGTTATCTATTGAGTAGGCCATTCCACTTGATTGCCACATTGAGGCCATGCCGAACACTGTCCAACACAATACATCACATCCTCCTTCCTGCCACCCCCTTTCACACAAGCCCATATATGATGTCCTGCCACTGTGCCCTAATAACAGGAGACCTATACCTGGAATACTAGTTTTGGCAGATACCTGCCGATCGCCCTTCTTCATTCGCTGGGGAAGCTTTTTGCCTCAATTTTACTACGTGATCTCACAGCATGGGCGATGGGGCTGGAAGGCTTGATCCCCGTCAAACAGGGTTTGTAAGGGGAGTGGGATCCTCCTTGAATCTCTTTGTAATTGGTGCCCTGAAATGAAGTGCACTTGAATCAGGGACCTGGGTCTATATGGCCTTCATTGACCTGGAACAGGCCTTTGATGGTGTTAATAAAGGAAAGCTGTGGATAAAATTAAAACACTGACATTTTCCAGCTGACTTATCAGAGGCGATTTGCACCCTTTACTCAGAAACATTGGTGCAAGTCAGACTAGCAGCTACTGGGGTGCTCTGAGAAGATAATGACGCATAGGGGTTTGAAGTAGGGCTATGCCCTAGCCCCGCTGCTGTTCAGTCTTTATGTTTCAGACTTGGATGATTCACAGGCAGCAGTGAGGGCTTTCCCTCCCAAAATCAATGGATCACCAATTCCCTGGGTCCTCTACGCGGACGATATAGTATTCATGGATCTTACCCCAGTTGGGTTGCAGAGACGAATTGAGAGGTTTGTTAGGGAGAATTATCTGTTAAGGCTAATTTCCCAAACCTAGCGAGTCCCCCAGCAGCTTTGCTGGATTTTTGGGGTTTATTTTTTTCTCCTGCTAAGAGTGAGGCTCTTTTTCTCCCACTCTTAGGTATGATTTGAGTATGTCCTTTGACTGTAAATGTGTTGTATGGGCTATGGGGTCTTTTACTCCATAGGGCTTCATGTGTTTTTGGTAAGTGTGTTACACAGCACCCTCAGTGCAGTAACATAGGGGTGTCATAGTGACCCCCAAACATAGACTCCATACACTGGAACTGACTACTGTCTCCCAGGGCATGTAACGTCACCATTGGCTTTACTAGTCTTAAATTGTGAACAGAACCAGGACAAACCATCATATTGTGGAAGTACTGGTAGGGGTAATTCGATTGCCCCTGGGTCTGTTTTGCAAGGGGGAACTGTCCAGTCCCCCCTTGTCGAGTTTCTGGCTGGTGGCAGTGGATACCACGCAAAATATTCCACCAGAATATTTCTTATGGGATTTTCCCATTGATTTTAAACGCCCCACTTTTTGGTGCAATGTTACAGATACCGCTGGGTTATTTATTTAATATTTATTCCCCGGTTGGGTATTTTTACCAGGACTCACTTTTAAAATGGCGTTTGTGTTCGCCTCTGAAACTCTAACCCAAGTCGAGACCTTTGTTCCACTTTTTGGAGGGCTTCTCCACAGAAGCCCTCCAAATGGTGCCACTCTGTCTGGGGCCAACAGGATGTGGGGGATTAGGCACCCTGGACTGAGTTGCCTTGGCAACTCAAGTAGCACTCTTGTGTGATTGGCCCAGTGGTGAGCCGCCGGGCTCACCACTTAGCATGTTTGAGTGACAGCTAGGCTGATGAATGGGGGTTTTGCTGCATAAAAGCAGGGCTTTGGGGACTGGAACTTCAGAAGTCGCCAAAGGACCTAAAGAAAACGAAGAGGGGAGAAGCTGAGCCATCTACGACGACACCACCGGTGGAGCCCTGCTGTACGAAACTCACCACTTCCCTGACGACAGAGGAGATCTTCTTCCAGGAGAGTCTTCTTCCCTTTTAGCTGGTGGGACCAACCAGTTTGCCTTTTTCGCCTTCCTGGATCGTCTCGTGGTCGAATCGCCCGTGCCAAGCACCCCGGCGGCCGGATAGCCATACTTCACCACTACCACGAATAAAAGGGTTGTACTCCGCGGCTGGTTTCTTCCCTGGCAGTGCAACGACCTCCAGCTTTCTTCCTCGTCGAGACCATGTCTTCCTCTGGTTGAAGCCACGACTTGCACCCGCTGCCAGGAACAACTGCCCCCGCTGGAGCTTTCTCACCATTTCAGGTACTGTGTCCTGCCTGGTCTCCCTTGCAACAGATTGTCCAAGGTGTCCCGTAAATCCTCGACTTTCTAACTGGGTTGACCTCAGACCTGTTAACTTTGCCTTTCTGAACTGATCCAACCTCTTGACTTTTCTCCAAAGACTGAGTGCATTTCTACTGTGTGATCTTGGGCACATTCCGCCTTGCTCTCTCCAAGAGTGGGCCTGGCCTATGAACTTTTTGCTCTACAGTAGACCCTGCCTTTCTTGACTTGCGGTGGTTTCTAAAAACTGTTGGTACTGTGTTATTTTCCTATTCTGCCTTTTCTCTCCCTTTTTAAACAAATTATTGGAGTGCCATCTACGGTTATGAGCTCAACTCTGTTTTGCTAAATAAGTGGTGTCTTAACTTAGACTTATCGAATAATTAACTAGGGAGGTATATATACTTATAGTGACTGTGTTTGAACTTGCTTGACATATTAGTGCCAGTGTATCTTATAAGTGTGTTTTTAAATAAATAATTATATACTTTTATACCAAAGCTCTGGTCAGTGTTTGCTTGTTCTACTGTATTTTTGGCCATATTGTGTATACTCTATATACTGCCTAACTCTTTTTGAGAGAAGTCTGACTGCTCAGCCACAGCTACCAGGTAAATCTGGGTGGTGCAGACTGCTACCAATTGGGTTTACTGCTTGCTCCTGTAGTCAAACCTTTTGCAGTGGTCCCTAAGGGAACTGCACAGGTTTCTGCCTAACAAGGTTCGCTCGATTCCTACGTGATAATGACCTGAAAATCAATGTAAGTAAATCAAAGATCCTCACCATGTTGTCTGCTCGCAGGAGGCAGAGAAAAGATCATTCCTGGTGGATTGCAAAAGAGAGACTTGAAGTGGTAGAAACCAAGGTATACCTAGGAGTGGTTATTAAAAATTGATAAGAGAGCTCATTATTTCTCACTCTGTGCTAAAACTAAACAAATTGCTGCCCAGGGTTTGAAAATCTTTAGCAAATACTGTAAATTCTCCCTGCCTTGCCTTCCCTTCTGTCATTTTATGGTCAAAAAGTGGTGCCCATACTTGGTTCGGAAGGAATGTTGAACATGTCTTGGAAAGTATGGGCCCTACTAGAGGGTGTGTTCTAGCGGAAAATTCTCAGGTTACCAAGCTCACTAGCAATATCCACGATTACACGTGAACTTAGGCTGAGTCAATTGCCCTCTGGAAATCAATTGCGTTCTATAGAAAATGTAAGTTGGCAGAAAGTGGAACACCTTTTGACATTTTTGGGCTAATGGAAAGATCCAAGATAAATCCCTTCGGAGATGGTGTAGAAAATAGAGGATATTCGGGCAGATAGTGAGGTGGAAACTGAGGAGCTAACTGTAAATCCCATGAAAATAAAAAATAAAAAGAAAATCGAGACTGGGTTGAATCGATCAGGCAAAGACATTTATATATTCTGAGGCCTGCCCTGGAAAGGGAAAAAAGTGCCTGAATCAGCCCCCTCGATATCTGCTAACATGTCCCTCCCCATATTATAGGGACCTGAAGCTCAGAGTTCGTTTGAACATACTAGCAACCAGAGAAGTGGAACTAGCTAGGAAACAAATACCAAAAGAAGCTGCATAGTGAAGACAATGTGTGTCTCTGGGGGAAGTGGAAACTCTGCCATCTGGTGACTTCTTGCACAGACCTCACAATCTTGCGTTCAAAGCTTTTTCAAGTACACCAGGATTACCACCTGACAACATTGGATCAACAGTGGTGGGAATGGATATTGATGGGAGAAAGAATGAGTTTATGCTTGGGATTCTTGCAATTTATTGATGCCGTGATAAAGCCTGTTAAGGAGCCGGTTTGAAATGGGTTTGTGTGAATTGTGAGGAATGAGGTGTAAAGCTCCGTAGAACTCAATGATCCTCCTTTTGTGCTTTTTTATATTCATGCATTGAGTTAGAGGTGTTTTAAAATTGTGTTGGGAAAATTACGTTTTAAAAATGGTGATATTAATTTAGTATGAAAGAGGATATAGGGGAGGAAAGTTGAAACCTTAAATATCTTCCTTTGTTTTGGTTTTGTTTATTTGTTCTATTTTTATTCTCTTCTTGCTCTCTGCCATTGTGTGGAAGGATTTGATTTGATGTAATGTACATGGTTAAATGACTTATTGTTAAGTTCAACCAATAAACATTTAATAAAAAAACAAGTTTTGCAGATATGGCAAGTGAAACTAATTTATTTGTCCAGGATCACACACACTTTCTGTAAGGTGGAATTTGATCCAGGTATGCACTTTAGGCACTTGACTACATATTGTCTCTAGCTGATAAAAATGTGTGTTAATTTAATATATAGTTTGAAGGACATTGAATAATGCTCTGTTTCATCAAGATGACGTAAAAAAGTGCACCTAAGCAGTATAAACCAACCTACCGAATCTCTAAAACCTTATGTTAAGCAAAGAAAGCGATGATAGCTTTATTTTCACCACCTAACTGGAACTTTGCATGTACTAGAAAGCAAAGTAATGTTGGTCTAAACAATTTTGTGTATTTTGCAACTGTACTTTCAAGACATAGACGACCAAGAACGAAACTTTATGAAAAGGTCAGCTACTTATTGTTTCACACAGTCTTCGAGCTGGCAGTTGTGCACAGCTTCTACTGGGCTTAGACCCTAGGGGAGGTATCATTGGTCTTTCATCAGACACAAGTGGGAGCAAGAGGCAGCACCCATATGTTCTGGATCCTACGAGATTGAGGACAAATACTAAAGGGCTGGGTGGAAGGTTGGAAGCCTCAAGGCTAGGCAAGTGCCCTCCTTGCCCAAGACCAGTGTGACCTCCCACTGCCACATTCACAGAGTATTACTTGGCGACCCCATAGGCCACTGCCCATAGTACAGGGGTTGGGGAAGAGTTAAAGAAATTGTCCTGGTAGGGTCCTTATACAGAACATGAACATGCGCATGGCAAACAATCTTGCCCACCAAACATTGCATTATTTTATCACTTCACTTTTTTCTTTAAGAGAGAAACGTGGCTCATAAGTGACAGTAATGAACAAGTTAAGGGATACTATATCCTGCAGTGTGCACTTTATAAATATCAATATTTGTATTGTCTTTGGAGAAAATACAGTAGTTTAATAACCCATTTATATTGATTTGCCCGGGAATGTGTAAATTGATTAAGTATGGAAACCTAGTTTTATGGTTGGGAATTTTGCAGATTTCAGGGACCACATGCTCCCTTTGCATCATAAGTTTTGCACCAACATGAAGTACCTGGCAAGAGATTATCAAAATACTGTGTGCAAGCAAATGATTACATGCAGTTCTTTTAACTGTCACTGTGGCAGTGTCACTATAATGTACTCTGTGGACGAAGTTATGCTTGGATTGGCTCTAGTTTGGCTCTCCTTTCAGAAAGGAACTCAAGCAGAGCCAGAGCAAACATTTGGCTCTTACTAGGATCAATCTGGCTCTAATCCGCCCCCCCCCCCCACTCCCCCAACTCTTCCTGCCCTTCCACTCCCACTCTGCCAGCCCAGCACAGGCACCAGTATATATCCCACAAAAAGCTGGTCATCTTTCCTGGTGGAGTGAGCCAAGGAGGGATGCAGAAGGATAAATGACTCACTGTAATGATCTTTCTATTGATTCTTCTCCCGCAGATTCCTCATCTTGATAGCTATCCATCATCCAGCTCGGCTGTTCAGAAACGTTTCAACAGGGGCCTTACTGGACCTCGACTCATCTTGTCTGGCTCTTGATCGCCGAATCAGGAAGTGACGTCAGGCGACGTTTATATATAGCACGTCACTACGCCCCATGCTTCAGTTCGTTCCTCCCTTACCCCCCCCATGCTACCGAAGGAAAAACCACAGGTGGAGGGTAATGAGTCGTTAAAAACTTTAACAAGGATACATCCCAACAGGGCGATCTGATCCCCCAGAACAATGATTGAAAAAATGTGTTTCTAATTTATTTTTTTAAAAAAATTTTTTAAGAATGAGGCAGTATCGGTCATCAAAGAGCCATCACCCGATGCCTTCTCGTTTGGACAGAAGCGACAACCCTCAGAACTTGGGAACGCTGGGAGGGTCGATGAGGAATCTGCATGAGAAGAATCCATTGAATTATCATTACAGTGAGTAATTTCTCCTTCAATGGATTGCTTTTCGCCCTCAGATTCCTCATCTTGATAGGCTCCCCAAGCAGTTACAATAACGGAGGAGGGCAGAAAGATTTAAACCAGTAGATTCTTTAGAACCGCCCTACCAAACCTTGCATCAGCTCCCTGTGCAACATCCAAGGCATAGTGCTTGGTGAATGTTTGTAAGAATGACCAAGTGGCTGCTCTGCATTTATCACTACCAGGAACCCCTTTCTGGAGGGATGTAGAGGCTGGAACCCCTCTGAGTGGTCCCCGATACCCGCTGGTAGCTCCTTGCCTGCCGATTGGTAACACTCGGATAAGCACAAAATATTCCAACGTGACAGGGTTTGTTTAGTGATGGCAAGTGATGGCAAGACCTTTTCTAGACAAGGAAGGGGCCATGAACAACTGGTCTGATTTACTAAACTTGGATTGCGAGCAACATCGAAGCTTAACGCTCTCTTGGGATCAAGGCGGTGGATCCACTCTCCCTCTTTCGAGGGATGTGGAGGCGGGTAAAACACAGGTAAATCAATAGACTGGGACAGATGAAACTCTGAAACCACCTTAGGAAGGAATCCGGATCTGACTAAGAGAGACTTTCTCACAAAAGAACTTCAAAAAAGGAGGTTTGCAGCACAAGGCTTGCAGTTCGCTAACTCTCCTGGCAGATGTGATTGCGACCAAGATGGCTGTTTTAAGGGATAACAGCCACAAAGAACATGAGTGCATAGGCTCAAACGGAGCCGCCATCAAGTAGGTTAAAACCAGATTAAGATCCCAATCTGGGACAACAAATGGAGTTGGCGGAAACTTGTTGAGAAGGACTTTCAGGAACAGGGCCATAACCGGAATAGTAAAAAAGGAACCTTGGTCTCAGGACCTCTTTAACACAGACAGGGCCACCATATACCCTATGACTGTGTCAACTTGAAAGCCTGAAGAGGCCAGTGACAGAAGGAACTCCATCACTGTGGTGGTGGGGTAAAAGATAGGGTCAGTCTCCATTCCCTGCACCATGCATCAAATCTTCTCCACCTGCACACGTACAGGGATCTTGTAGAAGGCCTGCGTGCAGCCAGCAACACCTCAAGTACCTCCTCTGCGAGGTCCCAGTCATCATACCTAATCCTCTTAAGAGCCACGCATGTTGGTAGAAGGAATCCGGGGTCGGGTGGAGCACTTGACCCTCCGACTGGGTTAGGAGATCTGGACGCCAAGGCAACTAGTGAGATAGACAGATGGTCAGATCTAAGAGATGGGAGTACCACGTTCTCCTCGCCCAATCCGGGGTGATCAAGATCATGGTCGCTCGAAATCTCTTCAACCTCCTGAGAACCCAAGGGATGACAGGAATCAGGGGGGAAGGCGTAGTGGACAGGGAAGATCTAATCCACCAGGAACGCATTCCCCAGTGCACTGTTCGCTGGGGATTACCTTGAGCAAAACTGTTTGCACTTCATGTTGGATTCTGTGGCAAGCAGATCCACTGCTGTGGTACTCCAGAGAGCCAAGACTTCTTCTAGGATTTCCTGGCACACTTCCCACTCATGTGAGACCGTGCTGTGCCTGCTCAGAGCATCCGCCAATGTGTTCTTTGCCCCTGTCAGATGTACTGCTAAGACCAAGATTTGGTTCTCTCGCAACCAGAACCACAGTTGAATTGCCTCTTTGCAGAATGGGCGGGAGTAGTGCGCACCACCCTGCTTGTTGAGATAGTGCAAGGCCACTGCGTTGTCCGTCAGGATGAGGACATGCTTCCCTCAGAGACGGGGCAAAAGCCCTCAGTGCTAACCTGATGGCCCGCAACTCCAGCCTGCTGATGTGCCACCTGACTTCTGATGGAGACCAGAGGCCGATCACCTGCAAATCCTTGCACTGTGCGAACCAACCCTTCAGGGAGGCATCTGTGATAATTTGGCCTCAGACCAAGGAGGCCAGAAGGGTTCCCCCGCCAATAGATTGCTGCGCGTGTTCCACCAGCTCAGTTCGCAGACTAACTGCTGGACACTGAAAGGCGATCCGTGAGCACTCCCAGATATGGAGACCACTGGTCCCTCAGGAGCCACTGGAGGGATCTCATACGCAGCCTGGCCTCTGGCACTAGGAAAATACTGGAGGCAATGAGACCCAAGAGGCGAAGGAAGTAAGCCGCTGGAAGGGTGGTATGGTTCTGAAATAAATGCACTATCTGGACTACTTTGCTGACTCTCTCCTCAGGAGGAAAAGCCGTCCCTACCCAGGTGTCTAGGACTGCTCTGATGAACTGGAGCCGCTGAACTGGTGTCAAATGGGACTTTGTGAAGTTGAGGGAGAAGCCCAGCGCATGCAGTAGAAGGCAGGTGTCCTGTAGATGAGATAAAACCTGCAACGCCGATTTCCCTCGTAGCAGCAAGTCATCCAGGTATGGAAATACATGGACCCCGGATCTCCTAAGGTGAGCCGCAACAACCGCCATGAGCTTGATGAAGAACCTTGGTGCGGAGGTCAACCCAAACGGAAGCACTTTGAATGGATAGTGCTTGCCACCTATGAGGAACCTTAAGAACTTCCTGTGCTTTTGGTGTATTGGCCCATGGAAGAAAGCATGCTGTATGTCTATTGACACTAGGCAGTCCTGAAGTGCGAGAGCATGGAGAATCTCTCTCAACGTCACCATCCTGAATTTGTCTTTGCTCAAGAACGTGTTCAAGGCCCTGAGGTCCAGGATGGCACAGAGACCTCATCCCTTCCTGAGCACCAGAAAATACTGTGAATACCAACCCGACCCTCTCTGATCGGGAGGTACCTCTTCCACGGCACCCTTTGCCAACAGGGCTCTCAGTTCTTCCTAGAGCTCCTGTCCCGCTTGGATTGGGGGAGGTGGAGATATGTCTGGAGGCATCTTTAGAAAAGGCAAACAATAAATCCACCAAATCAACTTCAGGGCCCAGGCATCGGAGGTTATTTCCTGCCACTGGGGCTAATGCCCTGCCAACCGTCCATCAACCGGTGCATTGTGGGAGGGGAAAAATCAAAGTGGCTTAGAGGGCATGGGTGCCACTGCCGTTGTTGCTGCTTTTGGACCCCTCTGCCCCTCCGGGATGTGAGAAAATCGCCTCTGTCCTTGCCTGGCTGGTGGGAGCTGTGACTTCCTGTCATAGGGTATGTAACGTCTACGCCTCTGCCCATGGAGCTGAAGGCAGGCTTGGCCAGCTGCACCGCTAGGCCCAATGATTTAGCAGCCAACTTGTAGTCCTTACATTTCTCCACGGATTTGTGCACTTTCTGGCCGAAAAGCCTGCCACCTTCAAAAGGCATGTCCAGCAGCCTGTTCTCAACATTCAGAGAGAAGCTAGAGGTTTTTAGATGGGCTTTGCATCTCATTACTACTGCTGAGTCCATTGCTCTGCCAACCCAATCTGCTACGCCCAGGCCTGTTTGCAATGACTGCTTGCCTACCTCCTTCCTATCCGCCACCAACTGTAAAAATCCGTCCCAAATGGAACCCTCAGGGACGTATTCAGCAGCATGTTACACAGCCTTCTATTAGCCAAAGGAGTCCTTGACAAATCTATATGTGGCTTTGAGCGCCATGCTGCCAGAGGTGAACACCTTTCTAGCCAAATCATCCGATTTGTTCCCCCCTCTGCCCTTAGGCAGATTGCAAGCGGATGCCGCAGGTCTGGTGGAAATAGTGCCAGCCAGTATAACCAACCCACCCGGGGAAAGATGTGTGGCGAGGAAAGAAGTGTCTCCTCTTGCCGGCCTATATTTCCCTGTAAAATTGGCATTCACAGGGGCAATAGTACAAGGGTGTTGCCATAAGGAGGCTAAAGGCTTTGCAATGGCCGGGTTGAATGGCATGTTATGCTCAACTGTGGGACCCTAGTCCAAAATGTCAGTGAGCTCATTCCCCTGAAGAGGTGTGGTGGATGCCGCAGGTCTGGTGGAAATAGTGGCAGCCAGTATAACCAACCCACCCGGGGAAAGATGTGTGGTGAGGAAAGAAGTGTCTCCTCTTGCCGGCCTATATTTCCCTGTAAAATTGGCATTCACAGGGGCAATAGTACAAGTGTGTTGCCATAAGGAGGCTAAAGGGTCTGCAGTGGCCGGGTTGAATGGCATGTTATGCTCAACTGTGGGGCCCTCGTCCAAAATGTCAGTGAGCTCATTCCCCTGAAGAGTTGTGGTGGACGCCTTCACCCCAAGGGTGTCAAACACCCTGTGAACTAGATCCCAGAACTTGATATTAGCATTGGTTTAGGGCTCGTTTTGTTCTAACTGAAAATCTGGGGAAGTATCCAGACCACTGGCGTCTTGTAGACCCTGAGCTAGAGGCAATAAATCAGCCTGGTCGCCGAATAAAATCGACAACGCCGGCTCCCATGTAAACGGGGTCGACTGGATGATCTGGGTCATCTATGCCAAATATCGATTGCATGAAGTTGAAGAAACCCGATCTCGACAGTGGCACAAATTAATCATTGCCGACTGTCGGCGCTGAGGGTTTGAGAGTAGGTTTTGAAGCCAAAGCTTTCGATGCCGACGGTTCTTTTGGTGCCGAGAGACGCTTGGATGACCGATGGGCATAGAAGGCCTCAGCCTTATGGCTCTCTGGCGACTTATGCCTGGTAGGCGTAATACCTAAACACGTTTTCGATGTTCGAGTGGCTGACTTGAGGTCGGGAGCATCAAGCGCTGCTATTGCCACCAAAGCTTTCTGGTCGGGGTCCAGAACCGCTGCTACAGCAGCTTGTTGCCTAAACATATCAAGTATGGAAGTTTTAAAACTTTCCCACTCTTTCAGAGTGGTCGGCCCCGCCGAGGGGTTACCTCGTTCTGACGATGAGCTGGACTTGCGTCGATGGCGGTGGTGTGCTGCTTGTTCTTCCTTTTACTTTAACTTTACTTTAAACATTTGTAGTGCGCAACCATAAACCCGCAGGTGTGAGGGTGCGGACAAAGGACAGACATTACAGAGAACAAGCAAAAAGGCATCCTGAAGTCAAAAGAACACCATGGAACAAAGATCAGAGAGTATTAATTAAATAGGAGAGTTGTAAGTCCCTTTTTGAAATTGCTCAAAACCAGAGCGCTTCTCAAGTGAGAGGGTAGAGCGTTCCAAAGCGCCGGGGCCGCAAACACAAAAGCGCCTACTTGCGCTTTTTTGGTTTTAAATCTAGGTTGGTGGAGAAGGTTAAGGTTGTTGGAACGCAAATTTCGAAGGCAGGGTTTTTTTCTAATATACCTTTGTAGATATGGAGGTATTGTTCCCTTGAGGCATTTGAAAGTGATGACCAGAAGTCTGAAAGGTATCTGAGACTCCACGGGGAGCCAGTGCAGGGCTCGACGCGCTTCAGAGACATGGGCCATTTAGGAAAGTCCAGCTAAAACTCTGACCGCGCCATTTTGGACCACCTGAAGACGATTGATAGTGGCTTTGCTGGCGACTGCGAGCAGACTGCAGCAATAATCCAATTTGGCTCCCACAATCGGACGAGCGATAGATTCAGCATTCTGTTGAGAAATGAACGGTCTCAAATGTGCCAACAGTTTAATGTAATAGGTGGCAGATGAGACTATACTGGCTACATAGGGCTTCATATTAAGTGACTGATCCAGAATCACACCTAAGATTTTAACTTAAGGCGAGGTGGGGATTTGAACATCCCCTAACTGGAAGTGCTGGTAAGCTGGGTCAAGTTTAGCCAAAATACCCTCTGATCCCACCACCATAAGTTCTGTCTTACCGCGGTTCATAGCGAGGTTATTAAGCATCATCCATTGTTCGATAATGGAGAGTATACGATTTAGTTCACACTCGTCCAGGTCATGCTGACCCGTGAGAGGGATGACAATGAAGAATGGTTCCTCGGGTGGAACAGTTTAAGTCTTCGTGCGATGTCGTTCCTTCCCTTTGTCGGGGGTGGGCTCCTCCGGCCCTGGCGACCATTCAGCCCAAAGCCAGTTTCCCGGCCCGCTCACGCAGGGACTTCATCTGCATCTTTGCGCACGAAGCGTAGGCCTCCATGTCGTGACCAACACCAAGGCACCACAAACACATGTTGTGGGGGTCAGTTACAGACATTTTGGCATCACAATCGCGGCATCACTTGATGCCCGAAACCCAGTGAGATGACATTGCGTCGAGGTTTTCTGAGAAAAGGTACAATTAGGTAAAAAAACATTGAGTAAACTCGAGTTGTGTTCCCGATGCAGCGGGCAAGTGCGCACTAAAAAGGAACTGAAGCATGGGGCTTAGTGACGTGCTATATATACGACACAGGACGTCACTTCCGGAGCCAACGATTGAGAGCCGGACAAGGCAGATCACCGGCTGAGTCGAGGTCCACTACGCCCCGTCGAAAAGTTTCCGAACATGATCCGGAGGATTCAATTGAAGCCTGATAATGGATAATTGGAAGGCGGCCACACAAAATGTAAGGGGGCAGAACTCCCCAAACAAGCGGTCATTACCGGCAGGGTTGTTTCGCAAGGTCCAGTTAGAGGTACTCTTCTTACAAGAAAACCACTACAGGCAAGGGGTGGAGCAGGCATTAAAGGGGGCGAATATTGGGCAGATATACTGGGCTTCTCAGAGCCAGAAAGAAGGAGGCTGTGGGTACTGTCCTGACACGCTCTGTACGGTTGACTGAGGTACAATTGCTTAGGGGCTTTGGAGGACGTTTTGTGGAGGTAAAGGGTCATCTGAATGGGACTATGATCACACTGGCATCCTTGTATGCCCCCAATGTGCACCAACTGGCTTTTCTCAGAAGAATCTTTTTAGTATTGGAGGAACGGGGAGAGGGGCCTACCTTGGTGGGAGGTGATTTCAATGTCATTGTGGACCCGGCTGTGAAGTGGTGGTCTCCACGGGGTGACTGAGTTATAGCACGGGGGAGGGAACATAAGGTGCTTGCGCAGCTGCTTCAGGACCACTTTTGGGAGGTTGTGTGGAGATCTAGATACCCTCAGGCGGGTGGTTATACTTTCATCTCGCCCCCACATCAAACTTATACAAGAATTTACTTTTTGCTGGTCCAGAGAGCAGGTGGCCATGGTAGAGTCCCCAAAATTGCAATCAGTGACCTGGTAAGATTGGTAGTGGTGGATTGGTGGGTAAAGAAAAGACAAAACAGGACCCCAAGGTGGAGTTGTAATGACTGACTCCTTGGGGACACGGTCTTCCAGGATATTTGCAAAAAGATATTGGGCACTTTTTTAAACCAATGCTACGGGTGAGATGCAGTGGAAAATGGAAAGGGAGGCGGCCAAGGCCACATTTAGGCGTCCGGAAGAAACGAGTGAGAGGTCTGGTTAAGAAGAGGCTGCGGCGGGACCTTGGAGGGATGCGGGTACAGCTCACACAATCAGGGTATGATAGGGATAGGTTGTTGGCCGAGATGCGGGATAAGAAACAGGGGTTACAATCGCTCTTGAGTGGGGAAGTGTTAAAAAAATAACACTATGCCAAACAGAGGTATTACAAAAAAGGGACCGGGTGGGGACCTTACTGGCTAATAGAATAGAGGAACAAAAGGTGGAGAGGAGAGTGGCACGCATACAAGGGAAGGGAGGGGACCTCTTTGGAAGTCAAGGTGACATTCCTGAATTTCTTGCACAGTTCTATGAGACCGGGTATGAGTGGCCCCCGTAAGAAGGGTGGGGGCTACTCAGGAATATCTGGGGAGGCCCCCCGATACCGAGATTGATGGAGGGTGAAAGGGCCACGCTAGAGGCGGAAATTATAGGAAATGATGCACTGGAAGTCATAGCCCACCTTAAACTGGGTAAGGCATCGGGGTAAGACGGCTATACCTCTGCCTTTTATAAACAGTTTCAGGAACTGCTAGCGGGCCCCATGGCTGGTCTCTTTAACCCGATCTGGGGTGCGGTTGATATCCCTCCCTCCTTCCTGGAAGCACTTATAGCGGCTATCACTAACCAGGATAAGGACCCCACATACAGTGGTTCATACCGTCCCATTTGTTTGTTTAACACTGACAACAAGATATTCGCCAGGATATTAATATTGTAGCTGGAGGTATTCCTGCCGTGTTTGGTGCATGCTGACCAGACAGGATTCATTCAGAACAGGCAGAGTTCAGATAATCTGCACAAGACCTTACACAACTACATGCCCCAGAAGTGAGGAGAAAGGGGACTGTGCTCATCTCCCTAAATGCCAGAAAGGCTTTTGACCGGGTGAACTCGTCATTTGTTATGGGGGCCAGAGTGGTAGTCAATGTAGGGGTGTCGAGGGTGATAAACCAGCATTTGGGCACCAGGTAGGGCGGTCCCCTCCCCCACTGGTATATGCATTAGTGATGGAACCCTGGGTAATCGAGTTACAGAGCAATACAGAGGTAAAGGCAGGCCACCTAGGGGGGGAGGGAGTATAAAGTAAGTCTGTTTGCGGATGATGCACTCCTTTATATCACTGAACCAAGGACTTCGGTCCCATCGCTCTTCCAGGGTCTAGGAAGATACAGGGAACTGTCGGGGTACAAGATCAACCTTGAAAGGTCAGTGGTATTTCGGGTTTGAAATTACACTGCACTCTGGGACAAGATACAGCTTGATCTACATCGTTGAAGACAGCTTGCTCTTTCATGGGCAGCCCACCTCAACTGTGTTAAGATGACAGTCCTTCCTAAGTTTTTGTTTCTGGTTCAGATGCTCCTGATAGTGGTGCCGGCCCCCTTTTTGGCTAAAATTCAGAAAGCTTTGCTATGTTTCTTATGGGTGGGTGCAACACCAAGGGTGGTGTATAGAACACTGGTCCTGCTGGGGGACGAAGGAGGGGTGGGTTTCCCCGACCTGGTAGCATACTATAGGGCGGAGCAATTACGGATCATGGTGGACCACTTGGACCCGAGTGTGGAGAAGCAATGGGTCCATATGTATAATCAGATCCTGGCACTGGTTACACTAGGTGAGTGGTTTTGGGTCCCACAAAAAGATATCCCTCGAAGAGTGCTGACGCATCCAATCTTAGCGGTTTTCTGGTCGGTGTGGCGGAAGGGGGCAGCTACTCGTTGGCTGTCGACGTGGCCATCGCTTCTCAGCTGTATATGGGCACCGTCCCTGCAGGACTGGATTGAGGAACCAGCGCGCTATCAAGCTTGGTATGAGGCAGGACTGTCAAGAGCAGGGCAGTTGTGGGAGGGCGGTACATTCTTACCCCTGGCCAGGTTGGACGAATGCCTGTGCATAGGAAAACTCACAGTCTTCCACTAACTGGAACTCAAGAGGGTGATGACGAGTTCTAGACGGGGAGAGAACGCTTGCACGGACCCAACTCCCTTGAAAAGGATCCTACTGCAGGACAGTGGCACCAATGTGCGAATATCAAGGTTATATGCCAAACTGATGCAGGGGGGCCTCGATGATTGTGTGCCAGCAAGGGAGAGGTGGGCCAGGGCTCTGGCAATAGACATCACTGACCAGAAGTGGGTGGCCATTTGTAGGGGGGGTCAGGAAGTCCACACGGTACTTGCAATACTGAATGCAGACCTATAAGATAATTCACTGTTGGCAATACCTGCCTGCAAGGCTTGCTAGGATGTATGCAGGGGCAGATTTGAGATGCTTGTAGGCTGACTATTGCCATATGTGGTGGGAGTGTCCCCTCATACATAGATACTGAACTGAAGTGTTGTCTTGGCTTAAGGACCTGGATGGGATACAACAGTGGTGATTGCCGAGTTTACTGCTGTTTGGGGTAGATGTGGAAAATGAGGATGCAGGGGTGGAGAGTCATATGGTGCATTTACATGCCATTGGCTGCCCGAAGCTGCAAGTACTATATACGACATGGAATATCTTACGCACCTGCTTGATGAGACTTGCACAAACAGAGGGCAAGTGGCTCCCCTTCTTTACCAAATATGGGCATTGAACTGTTGGGGAAAGGTTAATGGTTAAGGGAGGTGGAAGGTGGCTGCGACTGTGGTTTCTGTTCTTTTCTTTTTTCTCTTCTTTGGCCTATGCATGGGGGGAAGGAGGGAGAAGGGAGGGGACATTCCAAACACCGACATGAGTGTTAGGCAAAAACCTGTGCAGTTCCCTCTGGGACCACTGCAAAAGATTTAAGACTACAGGTGTTTGGTAGTAAACCCACTTGGTAGCAGTCTGTACCACATAGATTCACTTGGTAGCTGTGGATGAGCAGTCAGACTTCCCTCAAGAAGAGTTAGGCAGTATACAGAGTATTCACAATAGGTCAAAAGAACACAGTAGAACAAGCAAACACTGACCAGAGCTTGGTGTAAAAGAGATATAATTATTTATTTAAAACCACATCTAATAAAAAACACAGACACTAATTTTAAGCAGTTCAAAAACACGGTCACTAAAGATATACACTCCCTTCAACGATTAGTTAGACAAGTCTTAAGTAAAGCAACACTTATTTTCAGACAGCGGTGAGCGCTTAACGAAGATGGCACTCTAATCAATCGATTTACAAGGGAGAGAAAGGCAGAGCAAAGATAGAAACAGATCCCAACACTTTCAGAAGTACAGAGTAGGAGAAGAAGGCAGGTTAAAACCGTAAAGTCAAAGTTAACAAGGCCGGACCCACTTTAAGAGGCTCCGGTCGAAATGTGTCCAAAGTCACACGGTTCAAAGTGCTCAAAAGTCTCGAAATCAGTTCAGAAAGAGCTGGACCAAAAGAAAGGGACCAGTTAGATGGTCAAGACGCCAGCCCAGTCCAGAAGGTTAAGGGATTATTATTACCTTGTAGCAATCTTTAGAAAGGGAGGCCTGGCGGACACAGTACCTTAAAGTGGTGAGAATACTCCAGCAGGGCAGTTGTTCCTGGCAGCGGATGCAAGTCGGTGCTTCGTCCGGGGGAAGAGAGGATCTCGTCAGGGAGGAAGACAGGAGTCTGTTGCACTGCCAGGGAAGAAACCAGCCGCGGAGTTCTCAGTTAAAAGGAGCGGCCCTTTTATTCGTGGTCCAGTGGCAAGTGGCTATCCGGTTGCCCGGGGTGCTTGGCACGGACAATTCGACCACAAGACATCCTGGGATGCGAGGAAAAGAAGGTAAACTGGTTGTGCCCACCAGTCAGGGGAAGAAGACTCTCCAGACGGGAGATCTTCTCTGTCGTCGGGAAGTGGTGAGTCGGTTCCGCAGGGCTCCACCGGTGGTGTCGTCGTAGCAGGTCGGCTCAGCTTCTCCCTCGTCGGAGTCTCAGGTCCTCTGGCGACTTCTAAAGTTCCAGTCCCAAAAACCCTGCTTTTATGCAGCACACCCCCATTCACTCAGCCTAGCTGTCAATCAAACATGCTAAGTGGTGAGCCGGCTTGCTCACCACTTGGGCCAATCACACCAGAGTGCAACTTGAGTTACCAAGGTAACTCAGCCCAGGGTGCCTAAACCCCCTCCCACACCCCCTGTGGTACCCTGACAGAGTAGCACCACTTTTGGAGGCTTCTGTGGAGAAGCCCGCCAAAAAAGTGGAACAAAGGGCTCGACTTGGGTTGGAGTCACAGAAGTGAACACAAATGCCATTTTAGAATCGAGTTCTGGCAAAAAAATACCAACCTGCGAATTAATATTAAATAAATAAACCTGCGGTATGTTCGAGCCTATGAGAATTAAATAATTAAAGTTGGTAGCCTCGAACAATGGGAAAATCCCATAGAGATATATTCGCGGTCAAATATAAAAAGTGGTATCCACTACCACCAGCCAAAACTCGATCAGGGGGGACGGAGACGTGCCCCCTCGACTAACAGACCCCGGGGCAATCGAATCGCCCCAACCAGTACGTCCACAATATGATGGTTTGTACTGGTTTCTGTTCATAATTTGGGACTAGTAAAGCCAATGGTGACTTTACATGCCCTGGGAGACAGTAGTCAGTCCCAGGGTATGGAGTCTATGGTGGGGTGTCACTATGACACCTCTGTGTCACTGCACTGAGGGTGCTGTGTAACACACATAGTAAAAACACATGAGACCCTATGGAGTAAAGGACCCCATAGCCCATAAAACACATTAGCAGTCAAAGGAACACAACAAATCATGTCCAAGAGTGGGAGAAAAAGAGTCTCACTCTTGGCAGGAGAAAAAAACAAACTCCAGAAATCCAGCAAAGCTGCTGGGGAACTCCCTAGGTTAGTAAATTCAGCCTAAACAGAGAATTCTCCCTAACATGAGCCAAATATGTCTTGGTGTGTAGTGGATTACTGGTGAGTTGATGTGTTAAAAAATTATAATAAAATTTGATTTAATAAATATATATATAAACTGTTCCTCTACTTTGGTTAAGAATAGGTAAATGGACACAATGCCTTTGTTTAAACCAGATTCTTTTTAAGCTAATGTTTGAAGGCTAATTTTGGCATTTTGTATTAAGCAGAACAATGTCATTTTTATCAATTTGTGACAACATAAATATATGACAAAAGTATTTTAAAAAGACTAAAGGATTCCAAGATGGCTGCCAAAACCAGATAGACGTGTCGGCAGCAGCTCCTGAGCCCGCATCTAACTGACAGCAGTTCCACCATTCCCCGGAACACTTGGGTGCAGAGACGAGTGGAAAGGAGAGCAGCCCCCCCCGCCTCCCTTGGGTGGCGAAGATTTCGGGAGCACCGTGGAAAAGGTGGGGGAGACAGCAGGCTCCCGCAACGGTGGACAAGGAGAGAGGACGTAGTCGGCCCTGGAGAGTGACCAAAGCCAAGCAACTGGATTGGAGTCCAGAGGAGCATGGTGCACATCACAGTGGGATCGGAGGAAGAGCTGGTCCGCTGCCAGCAGGGACACCGGGCCAGACGGCAGAAGAGGTTCCCGGCTGGCCCCATCAAGGTCTCTGGTGAGGAGGAGGCAGCCTAGGATCAGGGCAGCGTCTGGAGGCAAATAGATCCGGCAAAGGGCAGCAGAGCTGGGGCCTGACCTGGCAACAGAGGTACGAACCAGACGTTCCATCTCCACACCCCAAGGGTCCCATAGGGGAGGGGTGAACGAGATGGCTTAGGTGTCGCGCACCCGCACAGAAAGCTGCGCAGACAGGACTCGACGACAGCTGGCACCGCAGGGGGCCTGCATTGGAGGAAGGAGTCAACTGCAGAAGTCATCTGAATTTGTTGCCGGCCCACACCGGCCCGCGCCGGTGCTACATTACATGGACTGGGAGCCCCCCGGACAAAGGGAAATAAGTGAACGGCACTGCTCTGCAGGATGCAACATGGTGCTATAAATCACACGGAGGAGGTGACTGAGAGCAATCAGAGATCTCCTGGGAGCGAGATCAACTCAGGGGGACCCCATAGGCTGATCTGAAGTGAAGCTGCTGGCAGAAAGGCAGGAAGAGGGGCCCCGAATGGCACAATAGACTCAGGTTGTAAAGGCAACCCACTGGCACAGCGAGAGGGAAAAGCTGACAGCCCTAGGTCCCACAGAAGGAGGCAGCAGGTCCAAACCCAGGGAGAGACCCACCAACAGCTATCAGGAAAACCCCAAAGAGGGCCACCAAGTGTGGGGAGGTGCGGAAGTCCTCCCGCTAATAACAACAGCAAAGGGAGCTCAGGACAAGAACGACAGGGAAAGATGTCGTCCAAATCAAAAGTCAGGGTCCCTAAGCAGACTCCAACAGTGGGGGACACCACAGGAACTCTCCCCACCCTGTGGGCACCAACAAAAACAAGGGACCCAGGCAGGAGCACGTAGGCGCCATTGGACTGCAGGGACCACTCGGAAGTAGAACAGACAGCCCATATGTCCAGGCAGGACTTCCACAATGACATGATGTCACTCCAGACAACCCCCACTAAAGCATTCCACGAAGAGTTCCAGTTAATGCGCACAAACCTCAAAACAGCCTTGGTTGCAACAAGACCAGAGGTAGGCCAACTGGGGGAGAGGACGGATATCCTCAAAAGGGGCCTCCAGGAGCTGGATATAGATACCACAGCGAATAGTGAGGCGATTGAAAGACTAAGTATCGCAACCCAAAACATAGAACTGCAAATGGAGGACATGGAGAACAGGTCATGAAGGATCAACATAAGGGTTAAACAGCTGCCGGAATCAGTAGAGGGGTGGTACATAAGATCTTTGCAAACTTGATAGATGGAGCAGAAACAGTAACAATAGTGTTGGACCGGATTCACAGGGCGGGCAGGCTAATGCGGTCTCCCAACGCAAGGCCGCTGGATGTCTTGGCATTCACTAGATATGGTGAAAAAGGAGCAGCCATGCAAGCGGCGAGGGAGCAGGAACCAGAACTGTACAATGGCCACCAGATTTCCCTAAACCAAGACTTGGCAGCATACACCCTCCTGAAGAGGATACAAATGGACCTTCCCTTTTGGACTAATGTTTGAATGGGAGGGGGCACAAAGGCGCCTCTTGTTCCCACAGGAGGGGGCTGACACTCTACATCTGGATAGGGGCCAAGAAGGGCAGGGAGAGAGATCCCCCCCCAACCAGAGAATCATCCAAGGCCCAGGCCATGGGAATGGGCAACAGCAAGGGAGAGGCGCAGAAGGAGGGTGACACTTCGAGACCTGCGCCCGAAACAAGGAGAGGAGAGCAAAGGTTTGTGGGGGGAGGGAGACGTAGTGGATGGATAACAGAGGGCATAACACGCCTGCAAGAAGCATCAATGCGAGAGGGTGGTGGACATAATTCACGTGAATTTGGGCAGAGGAGCACAGGAGGACAATTCATCTTGTAGCCAATAAGGGTGGGTAAGCCCGGGGAGGATGTTGGGAGGTGGAGTCTAATGGCGGGAGGCAGGGGGAACATCCCAAGGTTGGTGGACGAGATGGAGGGAGGGAGTGGGGAGAGGCGACAAGCGGGGGGTAGAGGGAGTTATAGGAAATGGGGAAGGATCCTGGGGTAAGGTGGGGCGAAGGAGGTCTGCGGTTCAGAAATGGGGAGAACGGGATAAGGGGATACCAAAAATCGGAAAGGGTTGGGAGAAATACGGATTACCACAGAGGAGAGGAGGCAGGGGAAAGCACGGTTCACGGAGGGTCACTCACTTTCAAATGGTCTACACATAATGTGAGAGGGTGGAATACCCCCCTCAAGAGGAAGAAATAGGAAAAAAGTATGGGACGTCTGGGCCGGATGTTCTGGCAATCCAGGAGACGCATCTCCTGAAAAAGGATCAGACCAGATATTTCACGCATCGGGACCAACATAGTGAGGGGGAGTTGCCTTGGCTATTAAGAATAGTTTAGAGTTTAGGGTATCTGGGACTAAGGAGGAAGATATATTATAATAGTGGGGGACCACAAAGGCACCACATATACACTGGCTTCAGTATATGCCCCGACAGGAAGCCTTCTTGAGGAAATTCCTAAATGTGTTGAAAGAATTTGCAAAGGGACAAATTATCCTAATGGGTGACTTCAACCTGGCATGGCGAAGGAACCAGGACAAATCCGGGAGAGGAGGCATAAGCGGGGGAGCGGTAGCATCGGCCGCTCTACAGGAATGGTTTGAGAGTCCGGGGCTATGAGATGTATGGAGGGAGTTGAAGGGGGGGGAGCTACACGTTCTTGTCAAGTGTTTATGAAACACAGTCGCAAATCGACTATATTTGGGTATCAGCTGGATTGATGGGGCAGCAGTTGATTTAGAGGTGGGACCCCTGGGAATAGCCGACCACAAGGTGGTAGCAATGACAATGCATCTACGAGGCCGCTCACCAAGGGTGTGGAAGTCGAGGGTCCCAGGGGAACTGATGCGTGACCCAGTCATAAGGGAGGATCTGGAGGGGACGATGAAGGCCTTTTTTGAGCATAATAAAAGATTTGACATGGGGGAAAGCATCCGATGGGATGTATTCAAGGCTACAATAAGGGAGGAATTTATAGCAGCAAAAGCGCAGAGGGAGATACAACTGAAAAGCCTTGAGGTTCAGCTCGAGGGGTAGGTTAAGGAAGCAAGGAGACGTGTAAGGGAGGCCACCTTCCAAGAAGGCACTAAGGGCCTATAGACGCGCTACTGGCAAGGCTATTGAGGGGGGCAGCGGGTAGCAAAGTGATCAAGGCAGTAAGGGATGATTTGGGGACCCCGGCCCTCACGCATGGAAGAAACTCAGGAATATTTCGACAATTACTATACCTCACTATTTACGTCGCAAGACCCCCCCAGAGTCAACAACAATCAGAATTTCTTGAGAGAATACAGCTTCCTAGGACAGAAGAGGGCATACATGCGTCACTAGGTCAGGAAATTACTGAGGAGGAGGTGACAACTGTTATATCGAGTCTCCCCCCAAACAAGGCACCTGGAACAGATGGTTTTATGGCAAACTTTTATAAAACATTCTCTGCAGTCCTGGTCCCACATCTGACGAATCAATAGAATAGCTTCAAGGAGAATGGGTGCATCTCGCCCACTATGGAGGAAGCCAAAATAACCCTAAACCCCAAGGCCCAACAAAGACCCCACTAAATGCTCCTCATATAAACCGATAGCACTTATGAATGTGGATGCTAAAGTCTATACCAAAATTCTGGCCAAAAAGCAGGGCTCATTCACCACAACCAGTCGGGTTTTGTGCTGGGCAGGAAGACGGCAGATAACATCAGGCGGGTGACCCACTTGATAGATAAAGCCCAAAAAACAGCTATCCTGTCAGTTCTTCTCGCCTTAGATGCAGAGAAGGCATTCAGCTGAGTGGAGTGGTCCTTCCTGTTTAGAGTGATGGAGAAAATGGGCCTAGGTGGAAATTTCTTAAAAAGGGTCCAAGCTAACTACAAAACCCTGGTAGCTCGTCTTTCGATTAATGGTTCCGTGTCTCACCCCATTAAACTAAGTAGAGGGACGGAAAACAGGGCTGCCCTCTCTCCCCCTACTATATGCAATTTATTTGGAACGACTATTGCAAGTCGTATGGGAGGCTGGGGAGGTATAAGGTGTACCCTTCAGGGGTCAGCAGCATAAAGTAGCAGCCTTCGCGATCGACATGCTACTGATGCTCACGAAACCGAGATAATCTCTAGAGGCGTGTAGGGGGATATTGAGAGCTTTTAGGGAGGTGTCAAGGCTCGGAATTAACTTCGACAAATCGGAAGTGCTTAATCTCACAGTAGGGGGTAGGGAGGTGGCATAATTGAAGGCATTCCTTACCTTTCATTTGGAACCCAGTGGGGATTAAATACTTAGGGTGCAGATTACGCCATTGCTCTCCGGCTGGTTTGGAGATAATTACCCACCCATGCTGGCAGCTATAAAAAGTAACTTCCAGAAGTGGAGGCATCTCCGGGTTTCCTGGACGGGTAGGATGGCAGCAGTGAAGATGGTCACACCCCCCCCCCCCCACCCCCTGACTACTTTACTTATTTTAGGCAATCCCACTGGCCGTACCATCTTGCTTTTTCAAAGAACTTCATATGGGAGGGGGAAGAGGTTTAGGGTCAATCGGCAGCTATTGACGTCGCCTAGGAAAGAAGGAGGCATGACATGCCCAAGTTTCCAGCAGTATTATGACGCTGCACAATTGCGGATCATCCGAGACTGGTTCACAGAATTACTGGGGAAACAATGGGTGGCAATGGATCGGGCAGTGGTCCAACACAACCTAAGGGAAAGTCCTCCGATTACCGCAACAACACAGACTAAAGCATTTGTACCTGAGCGCTATAACTAAGCTGGTAGCTGACACATGGGATAAGCTAGTAGGGAAATATGGGATTATGTCCTTCCCCTCCCCCTTTGCTCCAATCTTCAATAACATGGACTTCACGCTGGGAAAGCAAAGAGGGGCCTTTGGTCAATGGCGCGAAGGGGGATGTAAGGTGATTCGAGACATGTAACGAGGTTCAACCATCAAATTGTTCATAGAATGCAAGCAGGGTTTTGGGGTGGTCGAAAGGGAGCAGATTTGTTATTTTCAAATACAGCACCGGCTGATGAGAACGCAGCGGCCACCCGACAACTAACCCTATTTTTAAAATTCTTGACAACACTTGACGGGACCTGGGGCCTGGTACCCAATTTATATAAGATACTGGATGAGGCCACTCCTCGAGCATCATGGACATGCATGGCGCATTGGGAAAGGATAATCGGGAGGGAAATGAGTAGGGAGTAATGGGAAAGATTGTGGAGATTGATTCCAAAAGTGGCCAAGGCATCTCAATTGCAGGAAGCCTGGTATAAGATACTGTATGGTTGGCACTTTACCCCAGCCTGCCTTCATAAGATCTACCCCGAAACGCCTCGGGAATGTTGGAGAGGATGTGGGGGATAGACAGTGTCCCATATATGGTGTAAATGTCCCAAATTTGAACCGTTTTGGAAGGAGGTGCACTGGGACAGGTTTTTGGGGAGGAAGGTGAAAGCTCCCAGGACCTGATTCTACTAGTGCTGGGTGGGAGGGCAGAGGAGGGAGAATATAGGGGGCGGACTAAGGCACGGATAGTACTAACCCTGGCAGCAATGACCCTCATTGCCCAAAGATGGAAAGGAGCAGTGGTTCCCACCACACAGGACTGGCTCTGCAAAGTATGGGAGCTGGTGGCCTTCGAATGGGCTACCTACGCTATGAACAATAACTTGCCCAGATTCGCAAGAGACTTGGGGGGATGGAGGGGGAGGGGTGAAGTCCTAACTTTTTTGAGAGATGATTGCTGGCCCCAGCGCCTGAGACTTTTGGACTTAAGCTGAACGAAACCACATGAAAGGACCTCACACGCTTGAAGAGGCACAAATGATCGAAGAGGGGAGGGGAAAGATGAGTTTTGGTGGGGGGAGGGGGACAGTGGGTGGGGGAGTTGGATGGGGAAAGTAGAATATATTGTAAAACCAATAAAAATAAATTTTAAAAAAAGAATAAAGACTCAAGCAGACACAATCATTTATCACAAGCATTATTAAGAATAAACATACCTCAGTTCCTTGTTGTTCTTGTTCCTGTTCCTCCTGTTCAAGCAGAGAAAATAAGATGACTGTAAATGCTACAATTACTTAATTTTGTATGCAACATCTTCAATCATTTTTTATCATTTTTAAAAGAGTATGTAACTTAGGGTACAACTAAATTAATGTATTAGCTTGAATGTATACTACTCGTGGGTTGGGCTAAAAAATAAACAAAACATAAAAATAACATGCAGGTCCAGGTTTTTGTGCTATCTGACAATTATTGAATAAAGTTAGAAATAAATCTTACCAGCCGACTAACTGTACCCGAAGTCTGTAAAGATTCAACGCCTCATATACAAGGTGATTGCAACTACCACACGACTCCCCAGATTATGTTCCCAATCCAGAAAAATATAATGCTCAGAACAGATGAGCTTCAGAGGGACCAGTGTTGACACATCACTTCCGCTAGAAACATGTAGCCATTCCTGGTAGAGTAGGATTCCAAATGTTGGAGGGTGTCTGAGTGCTGATGACTAGGGTACAATGTTTGTTTAGGTTTAAGTAATGTCTAGTCAACATTGCTAGTCTACATCTTGGTTGTAGGCCCATGTTCCATTTACGGGATTGATAGATTACTGTGCAATACATTTCCTCGCAGAAGAATTCTGCCGCAATTTCAGCAACGAATTCTGGCACATATATATGTGGGGGGGGGGGGGTTGGGGAATAAATAATGTAAGGGGGTTAAGTGGGAGGACTGCAAGATTAACATGACAAGAAAAATCTGATGAATTCTCCTACGAGGAAATGTATTTGACCAAATCAACCTAAACCCCATTTACAGAGTCCTTCCCCACCCAATGTACAAAGAGGACCCAGGGTGACAACACCTGAACAAAACTACACCACAGGCATTTGAAAAGGATTAAAGCAAAAAAAAAAAAAAAATGTGTCAAAATTCAAGTTCTTGGAGATATACAAGTGCCCTTTTAAATTAAGTGTAGTTTCATTTGGTGTTGAACATACGAAACAGCCCGTTACCAACAGTCTGTTACCAACTGGCAGGACTACAGGCACAAAATGAACACAAATGGCATGAGAAACAAAATTGGTGGGGTTAAATGTGTCATGATGAGTTTTTGTGAAATTTCCAGCAGAAATACTGCTAGTGGTAATTACTGTTGCCACATGTAGCACTCTGAAGGGTCAGCGTGTATTATGTATTTCCCACTGCTGGGGTGCTAAAGTCATATCGGTTTTGACATATTTATGTACAAAATGAACTTCCGTTCCTGGTGGAAGAATGTTAATGCACATGGGGCAGCATCGGATCACACAGCTGTTGTCCCATGGAATGCCAAGTCAGAAGCATCTGTAATGACCCTTCTGCACATTATGGATCTCCATGCTGAGCGAGAGTGATCATCCGGCAGAGATGCTGTAAGGGTGCAGAAGTATGAGTGTTAGGGAGAATTCTCTCTTTAGGCTGAATTTCCTAACCTAGTGAGTCCCCCAGTAGCTTTGCTGGATTTCTGGAGTTTGGTTTTTTCTTCTGCCAAGAGTGAGACTCTTTTTCTCCCACTCTTGGACATGATTTATGGTGTTCCTTTGACTGTTAATGTGTTTTATGGGCTATGGGGTCCCTTACTCCATAGGGTCTCATGTGTTTTTACTATGTGTGTTACACAGCACCCTCCGTGCAGTGACACAGGGGTGTCATAGTGACACCCCACCATAGACTCCATACCCTGGGACTGACTACTGTCTCCCAGGGCATGTAAAGTCACCATTGGCTTTACTAGTCCCAAATTATGAACAGAAACCGGTACAAACCATCATATTGTGGACGTACTGGTCGGGGCAATTCGATTGCCCCGGGGTCTGTTAGTCGAGGGGGCACGTCTCCGTCCCCCCTGATCAAGTTTTGGCTGGTGGCAGTGGATACTACTTTTTATATTCGACCGCGAATATATCCCTATGGGATTTTCCCATTGTTCGAGGCTACCAACTTTAATTATTTAATTCTCATAGCCTCGAACATACCGCCGATTTATTTATTTAATATTAATTCACCAGTTTGTATTTTTTGCCAGGACTCGATTCTAAAATGGCGTTTGTGTTCTCTTCTGTGACTCCGACCCAAGTCGAGCCCTTTGTTCCACTTTTCGCGTGCTTCTCCACAGAAGCCTCCAAAAGTGGTGCCACTCTGTCTGGGTACCACAGGGGGTGTGGGAGGGGGTTTAGGCACCCTGGACTGAGTTACCTTGGTAACTCAAGTCGCACTCTTGTGTGATTGGCCCAAGTGGTGAGCCGGCCGGCTCACCACTTGCCATGTTTGATTGACAGCTAGGCTGAGCGAATGGGGGTGTGCTGCATAAAAGCAGGGCTTTGGGGACTGGAACTTCAGAAGTCGCCACAGGACCTGAGAATCCGATGAGGGAGAAGCGACTTACCACGACGACACCACTGGTGGAGCCCTGCGGAACCAACTCACCACTTCCCGACGATGCTCCCGGCTGGAGAGGCTTCTTCCCCTGACTGGTGGGCACAACCAGTTGACCTTTTCCTCGCATCCCAGGCCGTCTTGTGGTGGAATTGCCCGTGCCAAGCACCCCGGCAACCGGATAGACACTTACCACTGGACCGCGAATAAAAGGACCGCTCCTTTTACCTGAGAACTCCGCGGCTGGTTTCTTCCCTGGCAGTGCAACGGATTCCTGTCTTCCTCCCCGACGAGATCCTCTCTTCCCCCGGATGAAGCACTGACTTGCATCTGCTGCCAGTAACAACTGCCCCCGCTGGAGTATTCTCACCACTTTAAGGTACTGTGTCCGCCAGGCCTCCCTTTCTAAAGATTGCTACAAGGTAATAATAACCCCTTAACCTTCTGGACTGGGCTGGCCGCCTTGACCTTCTAACTGGTCCCTTTCTTTTGGTCCAACTCTTTTTGAACCTTTACAAGACTCTTGTGCACTTCAATCATGTGACCTTGGACACATTTCGTTCTGATCCTCTTAAAGTGGATCTGGCCTACTGAACTCTAACTTCACGGTTTTACTTGCCTTCCTCTCTTCTTTTGATCTTATGAAAGTGTTGAGATCTGTTTCATATTATACTCTGCTTTTCTCTCCCTTTTTAAACTAATTATTAGAGTGCCATCTGCGTTAAGCGCTCACCGCTGTCTGAAAATAAGTGGGGCTTTACTTAAGACTTGTCTAATATTCTTCTAAGGGAGTGTGTATCTTTTAGTGACCGTGTTTTTGATTTGCTTACTATTAGTGCCTGTGTGTTTTTCTAGATGTGTTTTTAAATAAATAATTATATCTCTTTTACACCAAGCTCTGGTCAGTGTTTCCTTGTCCTACTGTGTTCTTTTGAGCTATTGTGAATACTCTGTATACTGCCCAACTCTTCTTGAGGGAAGTCTGACTGCTCAGCCACAGCTACCAAGTGAATCTGTGTGGTACAGACTGCTACCAAGTGGGTTTACTGCCAAACACCCTGTAGTCATACATCTTTTGCAGTGGTCCCAGAGGGAACTGCACAGGTTTCTGCCTAACAACGAGTCAGAAACAGTGGTGGCATGCTTGTTGGCAAAGACTTTTATTATAAATGTAAATAAAAGGAAAAACCTATATTGCCCTATTTCTATGAGGGGTTGCCCTACCTCAACAAAATAACTAATTACTCTGTCAGGATGTTGTGTAAAGTATAATGTCCACCGTCCTGTATCCAAACCTATTTCCGTCCCTTACAATAAACTAATGAAAACCTGGGCTTCTTCTTGATCCAGGAGGAGGCTTCTCTAGTTCTGGATACAGAACATTAAAGTTCAGTTTGTGGTGTGAAAACGCAAGTTCTTTTTTAAACACAGTTCCCAAGTATCAATGGGCGGCCGAAGGGGAGGCTCTTCCCTTTGTACTTGTCATCAATTACCAAACTTAGTGTTATGTCTGGTTCACTATCCTGCCAAACTTCATTGTAGAGCACAAAACATATTTTCCTTGTATCAGGGGGAAAAGTTGCTTCCCCTTGTTTCTTCCTCCAACTTAAAACTGTAGCGCAAAGTCTGGTGCACTATCCTGCCAGAATTGATCATAGAACTCAGAATTCCAGAAAATCTCTTCCTGCGATGGGTCCTCGACCATTTGTTTCATTTCTTGCACTTCCCTTCCAAACGGGCCCCTGTTACGCTCACCTGGTTCCCACAGGGGCGTCGATCGGACCCGGACAGCTGCGGTATCCACCAACGTGATGCGTAGTGAAGAGATGACAGTCTGGACTGGCCCGCCTAATCTTGTCTGCTGGACTCGTAGATGTATTCTCCTTATGTTTTAAAATGATGAGCTCTCCATCCTGCATGGCATGTAGGGGCGCGTAGATACCAGTTACTTCACTGGGTTGAAGGTACTGGAGGAGTTCCGGAGGAATATTGACTCCAGTGTCTATAAAGTTCAAAGAGTTCAATATGTCCGATGTTCACTCTTGTTCCATTCCCTCGTTAGGTTGCAGCTGGGTCCAAAAGAATTTTTCCTGGAGGCAGCTGATGGCTTTCAGTTAAGAGTCTTTATTACCAAACACTGTCCGGTAAAAGTTGCATGAGTTTAACTTGCTGTTTTCTCTCCCTTTATAGGTGCGGCATAGGAAGATGCGGCAAATTAAAGAATAATACCTCTGGTGGTAAAGCAGGTAAGCCTATGGTGGCAAAGAGATTGTCCTTGTTGGTTTTCTCGACTCACCTTGTTATTCCTTTTGTTTTCCCCTCAAGTGCTGGGTTTCGACGAAGAAAATGATGGAGGCAGCGCCGAGTCGAAAGATGTGGTGGACTGGTGAGTATAACGCGGCGCTGTTGCTGGCGAAGCGACGCGTGCTGAAATAATGTCCTTTCCAGGATCGGAGATGTGCTGGGTCCGGAATCAGGTAAGGAATCAAATAATGTCTGTGATCTAACCTCTTCTCCTTTCTTTGCCTTTTGTCTAGGAGCTCTGGATTCGAGGCGGGCGTGGCAGAACACTGGATGCGGACTTGCAGACACGGTGAGCGTCACGCTGCTGGATGCAGAATAACGCAAAGCATGGGCTGCTGTTTGGGCGTGGTTTAAATAGCCTGCAAAGTAGTCCCAGGTAAGAAGTTCCCCAGAACCACACTCGAGTGAAAAATAGTCCCTGTAATAAAATAGTCCCATCCAGGCCTCACACGTTGGCTTGGACTCATTTGCAGCATGGTCTGCATAAGGTAAGTAAAGTCTCTGAGCCTGGCTCCTATGGCGCCAGGACTGATTTCTATTATGAGCCTGGCGCCTAAAGCGCCAGGACTGAATCCAAACAGCCCCCAGCCGGGGCTGTTGGGGTTTTAATGAGTATCTGGATGCCTGCTCCCGGGGCTGATGGACTTGATCCGGATGCCCGGGGTAGGCATCATGACAGCCCCAGTTTCCTCTTGGCTGTCTCGGGATCTCCACGATTTGTCCTGCAACTCCTTTATGTTCTGTGTGGTTCCCAGACCCCTTTATATTCTCTCAGGCTCTCCTGAATTATTCAAGGCATCAGCCCCCTGGTTATGTGTTTCTTCACTCTTGTATGGGTCCTTGCCCTTGATGCTTTGCTTTTGTGGGCCTCGCCCAACTTCGTATGGGTCCCAGACCCTGGTGTGTTGCTTTTGCGGGTTCTCTATCCCAGCTTCATTCAATGTCCAAATGAATATACATGGTGTACTCTCCTGCCAGGTACTGTTCCACACAAGATAGTTTATCAAGTTTGTTTCAAATGCTACTTCTTTCGGGTCTCTGACCCGTTGGCTTTGCCTTTGTGGTTCGCTTGGGTCCCAGACCCGTTGGTATTGGCCTTCATAGACACTTGGTTTAACTCTCAAGCCAAGTGTCTACTTATGCGGCATATGTCTGTGTCATTATATTTCTCTTCGGGTTGTAAGGAACTCATGGTGGCAACAGTAAAGACAGACACTAGTGATCACAGTTCAAGGGTGTTAAACTGTATCTGCAGGTTGGAAAAAACGCCTAATCTAAACTTAAATCTAAGATGGGAACAAGCTACTGTAACGCTCACCGGGTCTCTGAGGAGGCGTTGGGGCACAATTGCAGCCCTCCCGGGGGTGAGGTCGCTCGGGTCTGACTTCGCCCTCTGCGCTTATGTGGTGACTGGTGGTAATAGGTGAGACTGCTCGGGACTGCTCCTGCGTGGAGAATAGGGGGCGTGAGTATGTCAGCTTGTGCACCTGATCCTCTTCCAGACCCCTTCTCCCAAACCGTGGTACCCATGGGATGTGCTGTCCCTGGAAAGCTCACCTGTTGATTAGTTTTGGCGACCACTCCGTCCTGCTGCTTCTGGCAGGGGCGCTTATATTATCTGGACCGAGTTCCTTCACTGGTCCCTTGCACGTGATAGTCCAGTCCTGCTGCGACTAAGCCACTATACTTCAGTTTAGTGTTCCTGTTTGCCTTTGTCTTTCCTCGTCTGTTTTTGTTGTAATGTATAGTTTGTTGTCTTGTATTGCTGTCCGTTCCACTTTTGACGTTTGCTCTTTTGCTTTCTTCCCTTGCAGGTGATGTTGCTGGCCCGGCAGAAGCTGCGGAGCTCGAGGCGGCAGCCGCAGGGAATGAGGAACAAAGCTGTAGCGGTACAGTAGCTGGTAAGTTGTTAACTAGGGGGCGCGCAGGGTTCAAATGCGGCGCGGACCTAGGATGGATGTTCTAACCTTGTCTTTCTTCTTCTTCACAGGGTGAGTTCGTGGATGTGGAGTGCGGTGCTGCGGCGTCAGGGATCAAGATCACTGGATGTCAGGAGATGAGTCTGCAGATGAAGCGATGAAACACTGGTTTCCTGGAGGTGAGTATGCAGGAGAACGCCTGGTTTCAAAGGGAAGTAAACTGGTCCAAGCAGCGGTGAGCGTCACGTTGCATGCATATGCACAGTAACGCGAAGCACCGGCCTTAAGGATGGAGCAGCTTATGTAGCTGAGTTTCTGAAGTCACGCCCACCAGGTTCAGCCTGCCACACCCAATGAGTCAGCACATGAAGACCAGGCCTAGGGAGCCACACCCGATGAGTCATCACATGAGGATGTTCTCTGGAATAAAGGCTTTCAGCTCCTGGAAAGTTCTTGTAAAATAAAAGCACTCCTGCACTGAAATAAAGTAAAAGCACTTCTGCACTGAAATAAAGTGTTCCTGCTCACATCTCTATATGTTCCTGGTGCCAAAGGCACCAGGACTGAGCCCAGCAAGGGCCCCTGCGTTTATGGGTGCCAAAGGGACATACATGAGTCAAGTGACCCATTGCCCCCATCACTAGATGGTGTGGGTTTTGTGTTCTGGGGCCTGTGACCATGACAGCTACGAACATCAAATGGAAAATAAGGCAGTCCTAGTAGCGTCTTATCAAATAAAAGCACCTATACTAAAAAGAAACTATTGCCAGTCCTTACAACTAAATACAAAAAGTCTGGGGGATAAGAGGTTCACAAGAAATAAAGAAGTCTTCACAAATGCTAATTTAGGATGTGGTAGTACGGGGTCTCCCTTCTCCACGTTTTGAGCATGTGACAAGGGGGGACTCCTGAGCACAGCACACGCTCGAGCTTTCCTCAGCACGAGACAACATTTCTGCTCTCAGATATCAGGATCGTCAGTGGTTAAGTCTCCTTTCTATGAAAAAAAGGCTCTTGCCTCCGAGAACCTGGTGTGTTTTAAACAATAAACAAAAGTTCCTTTCAGCTTGTAATAAACAAAAGTTCCTTTCAACTTATACGTTGGGTGAATACTTTTCACCCCTGGATCCTCCTTCTTCCGGGTTTAGATCCACAAACAGTTCCTATCGATATCAGGACCTTCAGTGGTACTGAGGGCCTGATAGGTTCAAAATAACAAACCAAAGTTTTTTTCGGATTGCATTTGGGGTGATGATTCTTCACCCCTAGGTCCCCCGCTTCTGGGCCGAGACCCCTCTTGAATATCAGCCTCCTTCCATCAGGTTCACTCTGGCTTGTGCTCAAAAGATTTCTCTGTTTCATTCATGCGTCAGTGGGGTGATGGTTCTTCACCCTTGGATCTCCCTCTTCTGGGATCAGACCCTTCTCAAATGTTTGCCTCTCTTTGTGGTGTTACTTCTTCACTAAAACACTTTCACCTGTTATGGTATCATATGGCATTAATAACGCACCTATACACAAGTGTTTCAAGGCGTAACAAGACAAGGGCGGGGAAACAGAGGGAGGACAGAGACAACGATCTTATTAGGTCTGGTGACATTGAGATTGCGCAAGTACAGGAGAGAAGGGCTGGGAAATGTGACGGGGGGAGGGGAGGAGGGCAAGTGCCAGACATGGGATCAAAACAACAAGTAGGGCGGCCAATGGGTGGCAAGTTCAAGTGTTAAAAGTGCACCCAGCAGGTGTGTAATAAGTGCAGGTAGGGGGACTATAGGGTTCCAGATACAGACCACAAGTGCAGCAGTTGCCAGGGACACTGTAGGTGTGCAACTGGGTGGGCAGGGACCTGGGCCAGAGTTCAGAGGGTGTGCAGGGGTCCAGTGCAGCATCAGACAGGAGATCAGCAGGGGAGAGGAAAAGAGAAGGCAGAAGCAAAGAGAAAGGTCTTGAGATGCTTTCCGGAACAAGAGATGGCTCTGCTCAAGTTTCAGAGAGGCAGGGAGGCTGTTCCAGAGGGAGGCGCCAGCCGAATAAAGAGATCTGCCCTCAACTCGTTGCTTGGAGAAGCGACTGACCCTCAAGGAGTTGGAGGAGGAAGTAACTTTGAAGAGAGTTGGAGGTATTTCGGTCCCAGTCCCGACAAGGCCTTGTGGACAATGCAGAGGCTCTTGAACTTGATCCTTGCAGCCACTGGGATCCAATGGAGAGATTTCAGGGCTGGAGAGATACGATCCCTGGGCCTGAGGCCAAGGACAAGTCTTGCAGTCCTGTTCTGGATGAGTTGTAGAGGGAGGCAGATTTAGAAAGAGGCTTTTGCAGTAGTCCAGCCAAGAGAGAACCAGAGCTCTGGAGACAGTAAGCTTCTGGGGTAAGGTGAGGAAAGGAAGAATATCTCTGAGGTGTTGCAGCTGGTAGTTTGACTTCTTAGAGACGTCAGAGATGTGAGGAGAGAAGGAGAGTGAGGAGTCGAAAATGACCCCGAGGTTAGCCTCACAGGTGGGAGCAGGAAGAGGGCCAAGAGTGGCCGGCCATAGAGTGACAGGAAAGGAAGGTGCATGTGTGCCGATGAGGAGGATCTCTGTATTACTGGCATTAAGGCAGAGATCATTGGCGGCACATCACTCCTGGATTGCAGACAGACAATCCAGGGTATGATAGGGAGAAGAGGTGGCAGAGGGGAGCCAGAAAGCGAGCCGAGTGTCATCCACATGGTACTGAAAGTTGGAGCAGAGCGCAGCAATGCAGTGGGCAAGAGGTGCCAAGTACTGGTTCAACAGCCAGGGAGAAAGGTTAAACCTCTGGGGAACACCACAGGTAGAGAGTGAGATAGAGGGGAGGAAGGACCCAATTTAGACCTGGGAGGGTCCGTCACAGAGGAAAGAGGTCAGCCTGATCAGTGATACCCAGGTTATCACAGAGCCGGCTGAGTAGGATGGCATGGTTGACCGTGCCCAAAGAAGAAGAGAGATCGAGTAAGATGAGGACAGGGGGGTGATTAGCATCAGGGTTAGAGAGCAGGTCCTCACGGATGGTCAGGAGAGCAGTTTACGTGCTCTTGGCAGCTCTGAAGCCAGACTGATGGTTGTGGAGACAACCAACTGATTCAGTGTGAAGATTAAGCTGGGAGATGGCCAGCTTTTCCAGGAGTTTGCCCAGGAAAGAAGTAATGGAGATCGGGCGATAGTTAGCCGGACAGGAGGGGTCGGCTGAGGGTTTCTTGAGAAGAGGATGCACAAGAGTGCTTCAAGGGGGAAAGGGAAGGTTCCAGTAGTGAAGGAGTGATTGCAGATGTCGGCCAAGGCTGGAGCTAGAGTGTCAATGTGGTCCTTGATAGTTTTGGAAGAACCTGTTTTGCAGAGATTTTCATAGATCAGACTTGTCTAGAAACCTCATCAGGGGTGAACAGAGGAAAGGCAGAGAAGGGAGGAGGAGGAGGAGAGTATAGGGAGAAAAAGGAGAAGACGTGAGGGATATTAAATGAGAAGCCAGGGCCGTGCAGAGGGCCTGGGAGTGGACAGGAGAGGTGGAGACTGCAGCAGGATTGGCCAGCTCCTTGCAGATTTTAAAGAGTTCGGCTGACGTGTTATGTGCCGCAGAGATCGCAGGCTTGGATGTGAGCTCTCTTCTTAGTGAGGACAGAGTTGGTATTGCCTTTGGAGCAGGCGGCAGGCCAGTTTGTCAGAGGATGCACAAGATGCCAGCCATTTCCTCTCAGCCACCCTACACTTGCGTTTAAGGGTGACTAGGTCTGAGTCATAGCAGGAGTTGCACTTGGCTTTGGGCTTCAAGCGGATCCTCATGACAGGGGCAAGTACATCAAGAGTGTCAGAGATAGAAGAGTGGAGCTTGGAAAGGACTATGTCAGGATGTGAGTCAGCCAGAGGTGCAAGAGGGGGAGAGAAAGTGTCGGCGAAAGCTTCAAATGACTCACGCTTCATGGGTCGAATGATCGAGAAGGTGGGTGGCAGTGTGGAGGTTGGCTCGGCCTGAGGGGTAAAGAGAGAGAGATGAAAGGAGAAAGTGGTCACTTCAGGAGAGAGGAGCGGTCAGAGGGTTAGACAGGGGGAGGCCTGAGGAGATCAGAACATCTAGAGTGTGCCCTGCAGAGTGAGTCAGGACAGAGGAAAGAATAGAGAGAAAGAGAGAGTCGCTGTCAGGGTCGGGATTCACTTGGGTAGCCCCAGTCACAATGACAACTAGGGCCTCCTTTCACATGGAGACATTTCCCCCAAGAGCGCAGCATGCAGAGGATAAGGATCTGCAGGCTAGGGGCTCAGGTGAAAAGGCAGAAGCAAACAGTAGAGCTAAAAAGGGAACAAACAGATACAACAGGTCAGTGTCCTCTCTTACCCTAAATTGATACAAACCACACCACCCTCAGACCATACCCCGCTGCTACCTGCTATGATGCAACTGCAGGTGGCGAACCTGCATACAGGACTCCAGTGAAAGTAGTTTTAAGGATTCAGGACATCCAGAAATGGTCCGGCAAGGACTTTCTTAATCAGGAAACCTGATCCAGGTGCCACTAGAGCGCAATCTAGAGGCAGAAATAATCCAAGGGACCCAAGATACAGGAAGTCCAAAGAACAAATGTTCCCACAGTTTAAATCCAGGAGAAAGTACGAGTTCAGTTACAGGAACCAAGGGTGCAATCCGGAGAAGAAGAGAAAATCAAAATCCTCAGAGATAGCAGCAGAAGAATCCAGCGACAATGTCAGAATGGTTGCCAGTTATAGGGACAGATGGGAAAACAGTTCAGTGGAACAAAAGCTAAGGGCCAGGGGGAGCCGGGTATCCAGACGGGGAAATAGGCATAAGAAAATGGAGTAGGGCACAGGCAGTACTCAGTGTCAACTAAACAGATGCAGAGGTCGGGGGAGCCAGGAGGTCAATCCAAGGGTACAGGTGCCAGAAGCCGTTAGGGAGAAGGTACAAGAAAACTCCAGGTAACAGGAGCCAAGAGGTCGGAAAACAGAAAGCAGGACCGAATGAAACAGGACAACAGAAGCAACTTTGCCGGGCGATCGCAACGGTTAAGGAGTGCCACCCGACATTCCTGGTTTGTTTATGTACCATCCCTTTCGGGTAGCACGGAAGACACGGACACGTGACGCATCAAGTGGGCGACAAGTGCCAAGGCTGCTGGGTATTCCAGTCCGAAGCGGATGCCAAAGTGCCAGTTGGCCCAAACGCCACGTCAAATGCCATGGAGCCTGGCGCTTGGCACTCCAGGCGCGGAAAGCCCTCGGGAGCAGGTGGCATGCAACAGCACCCACTCAACCCCGCAAAGTCCCCCGCCTCCAGGAAGCCCGCTTATGGCTGATACGGAAAGTGAGC